>NC_065586.1:92825819-97825819 GCF_024542745.1 Macaca thibetana thibetana | reverse complement strand
CCGTTGTACCTCTATGGAAACGAAGGCTTAACTAATAAATGGCAGAGCTACGAAAACTTGACCTTTGGTCTGTGTCCTACCTTCACACTTAGTCCCATGAGATTCTTGCCTCTGTCTAGTACCTGAAGAATTCAATCCAAACTCCTGAGCCTGGAATTTCAGCCCCTCGACCATCTGTACGCATTTCCCTCCCAGGCTTCTGTCTTCTTGCTCCTCGCCATGCATTGCATGCTTGAGTCACACCAGATCACTCGCTGTAACTGGTCCTTGCGTTCTTCCAGCCTTTTGCACAGGCTGTTCTTTCCCCATGGAATCTTTTTCTCTCCTCTCTGCCTGGCAAGCTGCCAATGTGATTTTTTCCTAATACTCAATCTGACTGTTACTTCCCTGTTTAAAGCCTCTCTGTGTTTCCTCACCACTTTCCATGATCAGGATGAAGTTTCTTAACTTTACACAGAAGATCTTCAAGTTGTGGGTTCTGCTGACATTGCAGGCTCACCTCTCCCACTTTTGGCTCCTGCTTAATCCTCCACACCATGATCTACTCAGAGTTCCCTGAGCGTTTGAGGCACTCGCTGTTCCAGGCCTTTGCACATGCTATTTCTTTCCTAGAACACTCTTCGCACCTCCTTCACTTGGTTAATTTTTACCTGTTCTTATCATAGCTTGGGCGACACCTCCTCAGAGATTTTTTCCCTTACCCTTCCAGCATATCTGTGCCCTCCCTCCTCCCTCAAGGTATCTGTTTTAAAATATATTTTTTCTATACTACGAGTTCCTCAACATCAGTGACCAAATCTAATTAATGTCTGATTTTCCAGAGCCTCCCATAGGGCCTGGCATCCAGACAGTCTTAAGAAATAAGTGATGGGCCGGGCATCGTGGCTTATGCCTATAATCACAGCACTTTGGGAGGCCAAGGCGGGCAGATAGTTTGATCTCAGGAGTTCAAGACCAGCCTGGGCAACAAAGCAAGACCCCGTCTCTACAAAATAAAGTTAAAAAATTAGCTGGGTGTAGTGGCATGTGCCTATAGTCCCAGCTACTCAGGAGGCTGAGGTGGGAGGATGGCTTGAGCCCAGAAGATCGAGGCTGCAGTGAGTCATGATCACACCACTACACCCCAGCCTGGGCAACAGAACAAGACCCTGTCTCTAAAAATAAAATAAAGTTAAAAGAAAGGAAAAGAAATAAAACGGGCATGGGGGCTCCTGCCTATAATCTCACCACTTTGGGAGGCTGAGGTGGGTGGATCACTTGAACCCAAGAGTTCAAGACCAGCCCGGGCAACATGGTGAAACCCTGTCACTACAAAAAATACAAAAATTAGCCAAGTGTGGTGGTTGCATGCCTGTGGTCCAGCTCCTCAGGAGGCTGAGGCAGAGAATCGCTTGAGGCCTAGGAAGCACAGTTTACGGTGAGCCAAGATCATGCCGTTCCACTCCTGCCTGGGCAACAGAGTGAGACTCTTGTCTCAAAAGACAAAAAATAAAATAAAAGGAATAAGTGGTAAATGAAAGAATTAATGAACTAATGGAAGAATGAGCTAGAATTTGGAGCCACTAAATGGAGCCTGGGTACTCAGTCGCACTTTAGACCCTTCCTTTTTTGCCAGCTGCTGGATAGTCTCACCATTACTCCCGTTACTTGGAACCTCTTCACTGCTATGTGACCTTGTTTATGTGAGTTTACCTCTCTGAGACTCAGTTTCCTCAAATGTAATATGATAAGATAGGAGTATTTGATCCCTACTGTCCCTTCCAGATCAAATGTTATGCAAATCCATGCTGTTTGCAAAGAGGAAGGAATTTTCCAAGCACTGTATGGTTGTGTGTGGGGATAGCACCAATGGTATTGGTGGTTGAAAGAGATTTTCAGACTCCAGCTTAACTCTCTAACTTGTGGGTTAATAAACTATGGCCTGGGGCCAAATCCCATTCACCACCTGTTTTCATATAGCCCACAAATTAAGAATGGCTTTTATACTTTTAAATGATTGGGAAAAAAAATCAAAAGAAGAGCAATATTTCATAATGTGAAAATTATATGAGATTCATATTTCAGTGTCCATAAAGTTGCACTGGAACAAAGCTATACTAATTGTTTACGTTATTGTCTATTGCTGCTTTTGTCCTACAACAGCAGAGTTGAACAGTTGCAACAGAGACTGTATGGCCCTCAAGCCCTAAAATACTTACCATCTGGCCCTTTACAGAAAACATTTGCCAATCCCTCTTGTAATTCAAGAATCCTTAATGGCTTCCCACTATCTACAATGGCACTATCCAATAGAAATATAATGTGAGCCACATAAGTAATTTTAAATTTCCTTCCTTTTTTTCTTTTTCTTTTCTTTTTTTTTTTTTTTTTTAAAGAAATGGAGTCTCACTATGTTTCCCAGGCTGATATGGAACTCAGCAATCCTCCTGTCTTGGCCTCCCAAAGTGCTGGGATTATAGGTATGAACCACCACGCCCAGTTGATTTTATAGACTTTTAATTTATTTTGAGATGGGTCTTGCTGTGTTGCTCTGGCTGACCTCAAACTCTTGGGCTCAAGTGATCCTACTACCTCAGCCTCCTGAGTAGCTGCGACTACATTCATGTGCTACTATGCCCTGCAAATAAACATGATTTCAAAAAGTAACAGTAATAATACATGTTATTTAACTCAATAAATCCCACATGTTATCATTTCAAAATGTAATCACTGCAAAAGTTATTAATGAGATATTTTACATTCTTTTTTTCACTATGTCTTCAAAATCTGGTGTGTATTTCATGCCTACAGCACACCTCAATTTGGGCTAGCCATATTTTAAGTGCTCAGTAGTCACATATGGCTAGTGGCTACTATCTTTGGCAGCTCAGAGCTGTAAGATGAAGTCCAAACTCTGATGTGAAATTCTTTGGCCCTTTGTTGTTTAGATTCAGCTTCATTCTTAACTGCTTCTTTAAATGCCAGCCAGACTGACCCATTCTATGCTCCCTAAATTAGATATGATACCACCTCTACTTCTTTGCTCCCTCCTTTCTTTGTTTGCTTTCTTTCTTTTTTTGGTAACAGCTTTATTTGGATATAATTCACATATTTGGCCGGGTACATTAGCTCACACTTGTAATCCCAGCACTTTGGGAGGCTGAGGCGGGTGGATCACTTGAGCCTAGGAGTTTGAGATCTGTCTGGGCAACAAGGTGAAACCCTTTCTCTACAAAAAATACAAAAATTAGCTGTGCACGGTGGTGTGTGCCTGTAGTCCCAGCTACCCAGAAGGCTGAGGTGGGAGGATCGCTTCAGCCTGAGAAGCAGAGGTTGCAGTGAGCTGAGATTGTGCCACTGCATTCCAGCCCGGGCAACAGAACCTGGGCAACCCTGCCTCCAATAATAATAATAGTTCCATACAATTCACCCATTTAAGGTGGGTTTTTTGTATATCCACAGCTGTGCAACCATCACCACAAGAATTTTAGGAATATTTTCATCATCCCCCAAAGAAACCCTGTACCTCTTTAGCAGTCACCCTCATTCCCCTCAATGTCCCCCAGCCCTTGGCAACCGCTAGTCTATTTTCTGTCTCTATGAATTTTTCTATTCTGAACAGTCCATATGAATGGAATCCTACAATATATGGTCTTTTGTGACTGGCTTCTTTCTCTTAGCATAATTTTTTCAAGGTTTCTCCATGTTGTAGCATGCATCAGTTCTTCATTCCTTTTTTTTTTTTTTTTTTTTGAGACAGTCTCGCTTTGTTGCCCAGGTTCGAGTGCTGTGGCGTGATCTTGGCTCACTGCAAGCTCCGCCTCCCAGGTTCACGCTATTCTCCTGCCTCAGCCTCCCGAGTAGCTGGGACTACAAGTGCCTGCCACCACACCCAGCTAATTTTTTTTTTGTATTTTTAGTAGAGACGGGATAGTCTCTACTAGGATAGTCTTGATCTCCTGACCTTGTGATCCGCCCGCCTCGGCCTCCCAAAGTGCTGGGATTACAAGTGTGAGCCACCACGCCTAGCTCTTCATTCCTTTTTACTGCTGAATACTATTCCATTGCTACTTCCTTTCTGATATGTTCATGTCCTCCAATAACATTCCTTCAAGAGATTGAACTCTAGGGCCCCAGCAAAAACCCAAGAAGGAAACAAACAAACAAACAAACAAAAAAACCCCCTGCCCTTCCTAGTCTACAATGTCTAAGATCAAACACAGGATCTGTTCAGATTTTTTAGAGAAAAAAAAGATAAAGATTGTGAAACCATTACATTAGTAACAAAATACATCTTTTTTTTAAAAAAAAATCAAAATCCTACAGACCACAACATGATTCAAAGGGAAAAGAACTTTAGATCAAACTGTCGATGACTCTGCAAAGATGTGCTGGGTGAGCCCATTCAGTGCACCAATAATCTGAATATGGCAATCCCGCCTCAGCTGTAAGCTGACACGGACATGGTTCAAGCCATAAGGAGTCAGACCTCAGTTCCAGCTTCCCTCAGGCAGACATTCTTGCCATGCTGAGTAGTTGGCTGATAGCTCCATGGATAACAATCCCCATGGTCCATGCTTTCACAGCAAGAAAATAAATCACAAACACCAACTACACTCCAACCCTTGCTCCTCAGCGCCTAGGATCACATCCAGCTGATTCTGACTCTTCCGAGACCCCACTCCGTTTCCTTCTCCATCTTCTCCAGGCTCACTCTGACATCCCGCCAAGGCTCCATCCTGTCTTCTTCTCAATGGACTCCTCTTTTCCTATGGCTCCCCTCAACCCTTCTTTGTCCTCCTCACTCTCCATCCTTTTTCAGTCTTGTCGCCATTTCCTATCTCTCTCAACCTCTTCCTTTCTCTTCCCTATTTTTCTTTTCTTTTCTTTTTTTTTTTTTTCCTGAGACGGAGTCTCACTCTGTCACCCAGGCTGGAGTGCAGAGCCGTGATCTCGGCTCACTGCAACCTCCGCCTCCTGGGTTCAAGCGATTCTCCTGCCTCAGCCTCTCAAGTAGCTGGGATTACAGGCGCCCGCCACCACGCCCGGCTAATTTTTGTGGTTTTAGTACAGACAGAATTTTGCCATGCTGGCCAGGCTGGTCTCGAACTCCTGACCTCAGGTGATCCACCTCGGCCTCCCAAAGTGCTGGGATTACAGGCATGAGCCACCGCACCTGGCCTCAGCTTGAGTTTTTAAATTTCTCCTTCTTCCGTTGCTTCTCCTGTCTTTTCTCCTTTCTCATCCCTTACCCCCGACTCCTCTCCCTCTCCTCTCCCTCTTTTGAAAGTTTTCTATATTACCTAGTCCCCAGTGCTTGCTAAAGAAACCTTTGAAAGTACATAAAAGTGAAAATAAGCAATTTTTTTCACAGGCATGCTGCCCCTTCCTGAGCATGTCTAGGTAGGAATGTGAGCTATATATGGATTATTGTGAAAACATTGGGATCTGGCTGTAAAAATAATAGAAGTAGTGATAATAATAGATAAAATGGATCGATATTTTCTGTGTGCCAGGTACTATGCTAAGAGCTTTTCATATTTAGCACTAGTACTATCATTGTTCCCAATTACAGATGAGAAAGTAGGCTTACAAAGGCCAAGTAATTTGTCCTATGTCGCAGTTAGTACAGACATGGGAGAGCCAGGATTTGAATTTGAGTCTTGACTCCAGAGCCCCTGTACAGCCTCTCCCCTGTGTGGAGTAAAGTGTTTACACACAGTGTCCATTCTCCCTCTGCCTTGGGAACAGTTCCGCTGGACATTAACGCCCCTATCATTGATGGCCTCTGTGCAATATTTGGAGACAGGGGAACTGGTGAATATTTGGAAATGGGAAATCCCAAGTGAGTACTCGATTCACTCCTTTGGAAAAGGACTCTCTGAAGCCTGAGAGCCAGCTATCTTAACCTGTGTCCAGGGACCAAGGGCTAGCCCCCAAAGACGCTGCCCCTGGGGATGAGGGGGGTCCCCTATAGCCCCGGATGCAAATGGTCAGTTGTAACAGTGGTCATTTATAGGACATGGGCTAGATACCAGGTGATTTATAGGCATTATTTCAATCACCTCTCACAATAACTCTAGAAGGTGGGTGAAGTGATTTGTCCAAAGCCAGTGTTGTTAGGATTCAAATCCAGGCCTGTCTAATGCTGGAAGCTGTGGTATATTTCCACTTTGCCCTTTGATTTTCTGTAAAAGTATAACAGGCATTAAAAGTGAGCCTCTGTTATATGCCAGGTACTGGGCTTCTTACATATATTATTGAACTGAATCTGTGCAATAATCCTTTCGGAAGGATATTATGAGCTGGACACAGTGGCGCACATCTGTAATCCCAGCTACTCAGGAGGGGAAGATGGGAGGATCCCTTGAGCACAGGAGTTGGAGGCTGCAGTGCACTATGACTTGCCTGGGAAACAGAGCGAGACCCCATTTCTCTCTCTCTCTTTTTAGAGATGGAGTCTTGCTCTGTTGCTCAGGCTGGAGTGCAGTGGTGTGACCATGGCTCAATGCAGCCTGGAACTCCTCGTCTCAAGCAATCCTCCTACCTTGGCTTCCCAAGTAGCTGGGATTTTAATTTATTTTGAGATGGAGTTTTGCTCTGTCGCTCAGGCTGGAGTGCAGTGGCATGATCTCGGCTCACTGCAAGCTCCGCCTCCCAGGTTCATGTCATTCTCCTGCCTCAGCCTCCTGAGTAGCTGGGACTACAGGCCTCCGCCACCATGCCCGGCTAATTTGTTGTATTTTTAATGGAGACGGGGTCTCACCATGTTAGCCGGGATGGTCTCGATCTGACCTCATGATCCGCAACCTCAGCCTCCCAAAGTGCTGGGATTACAGGCGTGAGCCACCGCGCCCGGCTTGCCCAGGCTAGTTTTAAACTCCTGGCCTCAAGCAATTCTCCCACCTGAGCCTCCCAAAGTGCTGGGATTACAGACATGAGCTACTGTACCTGACATTTAAAAAACTTTTTTTTTTTTTTTTTTTTTATTTTTTGTAGATACAGGGTCCCACTATGTTGCCCAGGCTGGTCTCAAACTCCTGGTCTCAAGTGAGCTTCCCTTCTCAGCCTCCCAAATAGCTGAAATTACAGGCATGAGTCGCCATGCCCAGAGCCATCTCTTTTTAAAACATAAAGAGAAGCCGGGCGTGGTGGCTCACGCCTGTAATCCCAGTGCCTTGGGAGGCCAAAGTAGGTGGGTCACCTGAGGTCAAGTGTTCAAGACCAGCCTGATCAATGTGGTGAAACCCCGTCTCTACTAAAAATACAAAAATTAGCTGGGCGTGCTAGTGCATACCTGTAATCCTAGCTATTGGGGAGGCTGAGGCAGGAAAATCACTTCAATCCAGGAGACAGAAGTTGCAGTGAGCCAAGATTGCGCCACTGCATTTCAGCTTGGTGACAGAGTGAGACTCTGTCTCACCAAAAAAATACAAATAAATAAAGAGAAAAAAATAAGGATATTATTTCCCTTTTACAGATGAAGAAGCTGAGGTTTAGATAAGTCCAGTAATGAGGCTGGGCGCTGTGGCTCACGCCTATAATCCCAGCACTTTGGGAGGCCGAGGCAGGTGGATCACCTTAGAACCCGAGGTCGGGAGTTCGAGACCAGCCTGACCAACATGGCAAAACCCTGTTTCTACTAAAAATACAAAAATTAGCTGGGCCTGGTGGTGGGCACCTGTAATCCCAGCTACTCGGGAGGCTGAGGCAGGAGAATTGCTTGAACCTGAGAGACGGAGGTTGCAGTGAGCCGAGATCTCTCCATTGCATTCCAGCCTGGAAGACTGAGCGAGACTCCGTCTCAAAAAAAAAAAAAAAAAAAAGAGAGAGAGAGAGAAGTCCAGTAATTTACCCAAGGTTGCATACTCTGTAAAAAGGAGTAACAAAATTCACATTGCAATTTATTGACTCCTAAATATATGCCCCGTTTTCTACCCCATGTCAGGGGCCAAAGTTTTCAATTTGGAATGAGGACTTGGACCAATGCTGGCTTTAGCCCAGCAAGCACTTGTTTAGGGAACAGGTAAGAGCTCAGATTTGTCTGAACTTCCCTCAGGACCCCAGGTTCTTGCTTTGACACCCACTATGGGGTAAACCAGAGCAAAGCCCTGAGAGGAGGCAGCTGTTCCTCTTTCTGCAAGAGGGTCACAAGGAAACTCTGTGATGTTTCCATTGTTGTGCTTTAGTCCCCCCATCCTGTGCATCTAGGTCCTGCTGAGCCTTTGGCTCTCTTGATTTTGTTTAAAAGAAAAATACCCCATGCCACAGACTCACAGGGGTGGAAAGGACTTTGAAGGGGAGTTATTAGTACAGCCTTCCATCTGATGCTTCACGGTGCCCCAGTTTCTTCCTCCGTCTCTCAAGATTTCACAAGGTAGGAGAGGTAAAATAGTAGGGGTGGTAGTATAAGAACTGGAATAAATAGTTTATGGTCCTGAACACTTTAGATCAGTAGTTCTTTTTTTTTTTTTTTTTTTTTTTTTTTTTGAGACAGGATCTTGCTCTGTTGCCCAGGCTGGAGTGCAGTGACACGATCATGGCTTACTGCAGCCTTAACTTCCTGGGCTCAAGCAATCCTCCCACCTTGGCCTCCCAAGAATCTGGGACCACAGGCACACACAACCACACCCAGCTAATTTTTGTATTTTTTGTAGAGATGGAGTTTTGCCATGGAAATTTGCCCAGGCTGATCTCGAACTCCTGAGCTCAAGCAATCTGCCCGCCTCAGCCTTCTAAAGTGCTGGGACTGAGCCACAGTCATGAGCCACCACACTTGGCCCCTAGCAGTTCTTAAAGTGTGGTTCGGGGACCCCTGTGAGTCCCCAAGATCTTTTCAGGGGTCTGCAAGGTTAAAACTATTTTCTTGGCTGGGCGCGGTGGCTCACGCCTATAATCCTAGCACTTTGGGAGGCAGAGGCAGGTGGATCACGAGGTCAGGAGACGGAGACCATATTGGCAAACACGGTGAAACCCCGTCTTTATTAAAAATGCAAAAAATTAACCGGGCGTGGTGGCGGGCACTTGTAGTCCCAGCTACTCAAGAGGCTGAGGTGGGAGAATGGCGTGAACCCAGGAGGCAGAGCTTGCAGTGAGCCGAGATCCCGCCACTGCCCTCCAGCATGGGCGACACAGCGAGACTCCATCTTAAAAAATAAAAAAAACTATTTTCTTATTAATACTAAGATGTTATTTACCTTTTTCATTCTCATTCTTTCACAGGTAGACAGTGGAATTTTCCAGATGCTACATAATATGTGATGTTGCAACAGATTGAAGAAGCAAATAGGAGAAGCAGATCTTCTATGGAATCAGAAATTAAATTTGCAAAAATGCAAAACAATGGGACGCTTACTATTTTTTTGGGAAATATAATTATGTTTAATTAAAATGTTATTTATGTCATATGTAATGGTTTATTATTTTTTAAAATGAATTAACTGTCTTTAAAAGTTCTCAGATTTAATTTCTGAGCAAATACTGATAGATATTACCAACAATAAACAAAAGCTTTGTGGTGTCCTCAATACTTTTCATGAGTGTGAAAGGACTCGTACACCAAAAAATTTGAGAACTGCTGGTTTAAATAATCATTAGCATCACATTGACATTGTAGCAGACCTAACTGTGAGTGCTGCAAAAGAATTTCTAGAATCATAGGCCTCACTAATTGGAATTTCCAGTGAGAAAAACCAGTAACAGCTAGGTCCTCTCACCCCAACAGGACCCAGAGACAACAGCACAGAAGTCTAAACCTGGCCGGGCACGGTGGCTCATGCCTGTAATCCTAGCACTTTGGGTGGCTGAGGCAGGCAGATCACTTGAGGCCAGGAGTTTGAGACCAGACTGGCCAACATGGAGAAACCCCATCTCTACTAAAAATACAAAATTAGCCGGTCATGGTGGGGCACACCTGTAGTCCCTGCTACTCGGGAGGCTGAGGCAGAGAATTGCTTGAACCCAGGAAGTGGAGGTTGCAGTGAGTTGAGATCGCACCACTGCATTCTAGCCTGGGCAACAGAGTGAGACTGTTTCAAAAATAATAATGATAAAATAAAAGTCTGAACCGGAGTCTGGCTAAGCTCTATGATATAAGACATAACAAAGAGTACATGCATTTGTAGAAATGATTAGGGATGGGATATTTTTATGCTTTTTGGGGGGAGGGATGATTTCATTTAGAACATGATAAGGATCTGTACATTTATTCAAGGTCCCAAGGATTTGCATGTAAGTCAGATTCACAAAACAAATTGATAAAGTTACTTCTATGCTTTTTTTTTTATTTTTTGAGATAGAGTTTCACTCTTTTTGCCCAGGCTGGAGTGCAATGGTACCATCTCGGCTCACCACAACCTCCACCTCCCAGGTTCAAGCGATTCTCCTGCCTCAGCCTCCCCAGTAGCTGGGATTACAGCCATGCGGCACCACACCCGGCTAATTTTGTATTTTTAGTAGAGATGGGATTTCTCCATGTTGGTCAGGCTGGTCTCGAACTCCCAAACTCAAGTGATCAGCCAGCCTCGGCCTCCCAAAGTGCTGTGATTACAGGCATGACCCACTGCGCCCGGCCCCCCATGCTTTTTTAAAAAATTAACAAATAATAGTTGTACATATGTATGAGGTACATAGTGGTATTTGATCATGTAATGTATAGTGATCAGATCAGGGTAATGTTCAGCTCCTTTTTTTTTTTTTTTTTTTTTTTTTTCTGAGATAGAGTCTCACTAAGTTGACCAGGCTGGTCTTGAACTCTAGGCTCAAGTGAGCCTCCTGCCTCAGCCTCAGTTGCTGGGATTACAGGCAGGCACCACCGCATCCAGCTTTTTTTTTGTACCTTGTCTCAACCTTATCAAGATATACTTGAGGCACATTAACTTGCATATATATAACGTGTACAATTTGGTCAGTTTTGACATACGGTTATACCTGCAAAACCATTATAACAATCTTATAACAATCAAGATTATCAGCATTTCCATCATACCCTAAAGTTTCTTCATGTTCCTTTGTAATCCCTCTCTCCTCTGCCCCATCCCCAGGCAACCACTGGTCTGCTTTCTATGACTATTGATTAATTTGCACTTTCTATCATACCATATACATGAAACCATAGAGTACATACTCTTTTGTTGTCTGGCTTCTTTTGCTGTGCATGATGATTTTAAGATTCACTCATGTTATTGTTGGAATGAGATTTGAACTGAGTGACTTTAGGGAAATTGCTTAACCTGTCTGTGCCTTAGAAAACAAACAATAAGGCTGGGTGCAGTGGCTCATGCCTGTAATCCCAGCACTTTGGGAGGCCAAAGAGGGTGGATCATGAGGTCAGGAGATCAAGACCATCCTGGCTAACACGGTGAAACCCCGTCTGTACTAAAAATACAAAAATAATTAGCCGGGTGTGGTGGCGGGCGCCTGTAGTCCCATCTACTTGGGAGGCTGA
Source organism: Macaca thibetana thibetana (assembly GCF_024542745.1). Lineage (NCBI taxonomy): Eukaryota > Metazoa > Chordata > Mammalia > Primates > Cercopithecidae > Macaca > Macaca thibetana. The sequence goes on along the minus strand of NC_065586.1, from coordinate 97,814,394 downwards.
GGCAGGAGAATGGCGTGAACACGGGAGGCGGAGCTTGCAGTGAGCCAAGATTGCTCCGTTGCACTCCAGCCTGGACAACAGAGCGAAAAAAGAAAAGAAACAATAAATAATTTCTACCTTGCATAGTTGTGAAGACAAAATGAGTAATGTAAGTAAATAAAACATGTAGCTCAGTTCCTGGTACTTACTGGGTGTTTGACAAATAGCAGCTATTTTTGAATATATGTTTGGGGTAGGAATTAAGGAGTGTAACTAGTACAGCATGGGGATAGGGGAGAATCTTGTTTAGACTAATTTGATTCATAGCTCAGGTTTAACTATTTGTTCAACATTTCTCACTTGCACACCTAAAACTTCCACACATGCCAACCTAACCAGGAAATTTTTCTTCAATGAGGGCTGGGCTGGGGACATGGAAATTTGTATCTTTGAAAGCCCTGGCCGGGCGCGGTGGCTCACGCCTGTAATCCCAGCACTTTGGGAGGCCGAGGCGGGCGGATCACAAGGTCAGGAGATCGAGACCACGGTGAAACCCCGTCTCTACTAAAAATACAAAAAATTAGCCGGGCGCGGTTGTGGGCGCCTGTAGTCCCAGCTACTTGGGAGGCTGAGGCAGGAGAATGGCGTGAACCCGGGAGGCGGAGCTTGCAGTGAGCCGAGATCGCGCCACTGCACTCCAGCCTGGGCGACAGAGCGAGACTCCGTCTCAAAAAAAAAAAAAAAAAAAAAAAAAAAAAGAAAGCCCTACCGATTTGGAGTTACCCTGTTGGAAAAAACCAAAATCCCACTAGGCTGCTTTGAAAATGGAAAAGGTGTATTCTTCCTTCACACTCATTGATTTCAAGTACAACAGGCCAGATTTGCTCAAGCTTGGAATGAAAATTCCTTGCTTGGGGATGGGGCAAACTTCAGAAGGTTCCTGGCCAGAGGAAGTAGTAAAGCAAGGTTTTCTGTGTGACTCCTTGTAGCCAAACTTAGGTTGGAACAGATGTGGTCAAGCTGAGAAGTTTCTCAGAGAATCCAAACAGGATTCCCTGCTTGTCCACCTTTCCATGTACCAAGGGCCATGAGGACTTGTTACAATCAGATTGTGTTTGCTACAGGCAACTGCAGCTTCTTGCATCTTCATACTGCTGGGAGTTAGCTGCTTTTTCCTAAGCGTGAAGACACAGCCTAAGAGAAAAAAAACACACACACACAAAGAGGACATGAGAGAAGAAGAGAGAAGGGAGGGTGAGAGAGAGTTGAATTGATTGCCGTCTGTTCAGGTCTAGCTGGAAAACACAATGAAGTGAAAAGGCTTCTTGGTTGGTGTGCTTCTCTTCATTTTTTTTTCCCAGGGTTTGAAGTGGGGAGGGAGGGATGGGAAAAAAAGAAAGAAAGGAAGAGGAGGAGGACTGGCATGGCCTAAGCCCAAGCAGAAGCAGCACGGAGCCTTCAGCCTTAGGAAAGGGAAAGTCATTTGGGGATTCTGGTACCCCCTTGGGTCATCCCTTACTGACCAATCCCTTCCTTCTATAAAAGACTGTGGCTGAAGGTGATGCTGCCAATAGTGCATTTTAAAGAAAGAAAAACCAAGTGGCTGAAGCTTACTCATCTCTGCCTTAGGAAAAAAAAAGCAACAAAACAAACACCATACAATTTTTCTTCCACTTGGTGGTGTGTTGAGTGTTTATTCTGGTTTTATTTTTTTCCAGCATAGAGTATTTGCCAACTTTTATCTTGTTCTTAGTTTGTGTTAAACATTATCCTAAGTGTTTTACTGTGTTATCTCCATTAATCCTTGCAACAACCTTGTGAGGTGTTGGTTCTATTATTAGTCCCATTTTACAGATAAAGAAACAGAGGCTTAGAAAGATTAAGGAAAGATCCTAAGGTCATATAACTAGTAAGTGGCAGAACAGGCTTCTTCCCCACCAGTCTGGTCTCTAAGCCTGCACTCTTAAGTGCTGCACTATGTGGATATTTAGATATAGTCTCTCAAACAGCTCACAGTTTATTATTACTAGGGAAGGAGGGTTGGAGCTAGGGTGGAGGGAGATGGATAGTCACATATGGAAGCAGCCACAGTACAATGTGTTATAGGCAATCCTAGCAAGTTGAAATAAGTTCTTGAAATAAAGATCAAAGAAGAGAATGATTTTTCTAGAGACCTGGGATGATAGGGAAAATAAAGTCTTTACTTTTTAAAAAATTAATAGGTGACTTTTATTTTCTTATTTATTTATTTATTTATTTATTTCATTTTATTTTATTTTTGAGACGGAGTCTTGCTCTGTCACCCAGGCTGGAGTGCAGTGGCGCGATCTCGGCTCACTGCAAGCTCCGCCTCCCAGGTTCGCGCCATTCTCCTGCCTCAGCCTCCTGAGTACCTGGGACTATAGGCGCCCACTACCACGCCCGGCTAATTTTTTTTGTATTTTTAGTAGAGACGGGGTTTCACCATATTAGCCAGGATGGTCTCGATCTCCTGACCTCATGATCCGCCTGCCTCGGCCTCCCAAAGTGCTGGGATTACAGGCATGAGCCACCATGCCCGGCCCTTCTTTTTTATTTATTTTTTAAGAGATAGGGCCCTACACTGTCACCCAGCCTGGAGTGCAGTGATGTGATCATAGCTCACTGCAGCCTAAACTCCTAGGCTCAAGTGATCTTCCTGCCTCAGCCTCCTGGGTAGCTGGGACTACAGGTGCACGCGCCACCATGCCCTACTAATTATTTTTTTTTTTGGTAGAGAATGGGTCTTGCTATGTTGGTCAAGCTGGTCTTGAACTCCTGGGCTCAAAAGTCCAAAGTGCCTTGTCCTTCCAAAGTGCTGGGACTATAGGCATGAGCCACCACACCTGGCCAATATGTGACTTTTTAGAAGGCTAAAAGTGCCAGAGAAGAGCTGGATAAGAAAAGGGGTTCGGGGGGTGGTTAAAAGTTCAAGCTGTAGAGCTTACTGCCTGGTGTCCAACTCAGCTCTGCCACTTAATAGCTCTGTCAAGTTACTTGCCCCCTCTGAGATTCATCTACAAAATGAGGACACATGCCCAGGTGCAGTGGCTCACACTTGTAATCCCAGCACTTTGGGAGGCCGAGGCGGGCGGATCACCTGAAGTGATAACTCAACAACAAAAAGACAAACAACTCAATTTAAAAATGGGCAAAGGGAGGCTGGGCATGGTGGCTCACGCCTGTAATCCCAGCATTTTGGGAGGCCAGGGCAGGCAGATCACGAGGTCAGGAGTTTGAGACCAGCCTGGCCAATATGGTAAAACCCTGTCTCTACTAAAAATACACAAATTGGCCGGGCGCGGTGGCTCACGCCTGTAATCCCAGCACTTTGGGAGGCCGAGGCGGGCGGATCACAAGGTCAGGAGATCGAGACCACGGTGAAACCCCGTCTCTACTAAAAATACAAAAAATTAGCCGGGCGCGGTTGTGGGCGCCTGTAGTCCCAGCTACTCGGGAGGCTGAGGCAGGAGAATGGCGTGAACCCGGGAGGCGGAGCTTGCAGTGAGCCGAGATCGCGCCACTGCACTCCAGCCTGGGCTGGGCGACAGAGCGAGACTCCGTCTCAAAAAAAAAAAAAAAAAAAATACACAAATTAGCTGGGTATGGTGGTGTGCACCTGTAATCCCAGCTACTCTGGAGGCTAAGGCAGGAGAATTGCTGGAACCCGAGAGGCGGAGGTTGTGGTGAGCCGAGATCGTGCCACTGCACTCCAGCCTGGGAAACAGAATGAGACTCCTAATCAAAAAAAAAAAAAGGGCAAAGGGGCCAGGCATGGTGGCTCACGCCTGTAATCCCAGCACTTTGGGAGGCTGAGGTGGGTGGATCACTAGGTCATTAGTTCAAGACCAGCCTGGCCAATATGGTGAAATCCTGTCTGTATTAAAAACACAAAAATTAGTGGGTGCAGTGGCGGGCACCTGTAGTCGCAGCTACTCAGGAGGCTGAGACAGAAGAATTGCTTTAACCCAGGAGGTGGAGGTTTCAGTGAGCCGAGATTGTGCCACTGCACTCCAGCCTGGGTGACAGAATAAGACTCTGTCTCAAGAAAAAAAAAAAAAAAGGGGGGGGGGCAAAGGACTTGCATAGACATTTCTCCAAAGAAGATATTCAAATGGCCAATAAGCACATAAAAAGATGCTCAAGGCCAAGCACAGTGGCTCACACGTGTAATCTTAATACCTTGAAAGGCCAAGGCACGAGGATGAGACCAGAAGTTTGTGACCAGCCTGGGCAACATACCAAGACCACATCTCTACAAAAAATGTATTAGCGGGGCCTGATGGCACATGCCTATAGTACCAGCTACTTGGGAAGCTGAGACGGGTGGATTGTTTGAGTCCAGTGAGCTATGATTGTGCCACTGCATGCCAGCCTGGCTAGAGTGGTTATTATTTAACAAACAAACAAGCAAACAAACAACTCAGTGATATGGTTTGTCTATGTCCCCATCCAAATTTAATCTTGAAATGTAGTTCTTATAATCTCCATGTATCATGGGAAGGACCCTGTGGGAGGTAATTGAATCATGGGGGCAGTTACCCCCATGCTGTTCTCATGATAGTGAGTGAGTTCTCACAGGATCTGATGGTTTTATTAATATAAGGGGCTTTACCCCTTTGCTCAGGACTTCTACTTCCTGCTGCCATGTGAAGAAGGATATATTTGCTTCCCCTTTCACCATGATTGTAAGTTTCCTGAGGCCTCCCCAGCCCTGCAGAACTGTCAGTCAATTAAACCTCTTTCCTTAATAAATTACCCAGTCTTGGGCAGTTCTTTATAGCAGCATGAGAAGGGACTAATACACCCAGAAAATAACAAGTGTTGGTGAGCATGTGGAGGAATTGGAGCCCTTGTGCACTGTTGGTGGGAATTTAACGTGGTATATATAGATGCTATGGAAGATAGTATGGAGATTCCTCAAAAAATAAAAAAATAGCCATATGGGTACCATGTGACCTAGCAATTCCACTTCTGGGTATATACACAAACAAATTGGAAGCAGAGTAACAAGCAGCCATTTGTACGCCCATGACCATAGCAGCATTATCTACAACAGCCGAAAGGTGAGAGTGACCCACATGTCCATCAATGGATGAATAGATAAATAAAATGGGATATATTCATACAATGGAATATTATTCAGCATTTAAAAGGAAGGAAGTTCTGATACATGCTACATCATGGTTTGAGGTTTTTCCTACCCAATTCTGCTTCCTTCCTCATTTAACTTTCACAGGGGTTACTGCCCCCAACCCCCAAAATCTTATTTTGTCTCTGCAACTGCTGCCCAGAGGACCCAACTGTCACAGAGTTCAATAATGAATACTTTTGCAGGATTTGTCTAGCCTGTCTGAAAATAGAAGGCCTAATTTTTCCTTCTTGTCATTCTACATATTTCTCTTTTTTTCTTTTTCTTTTTCTTTTTTTTGTTTGAGATGGAGTTTCACTCTTATTGCCCAGGCTGGAGTGCAATAGCACTATCTCAGCTCACCTCAACTTCCACCTTCCGAGTTCAAGCGATTCTCCTGCCTCAGTCTCCCGAGTAGCTGGGATTACAGGCATGCGCCACCACACCTGGCTAATTTTTGTATTTTTAGTAGAGACGGGGTTTCTCCATGTCAGGCTGGTCTTGAACTCCTGACCTCAGGTGATCCCCTGCCTTGGCCTCCTTTGTATATGTATGTATATCTATGTATGCATATCCCAAAGTGTTGGGATTACAGGCGTGAGCAACTGCGCCCGGCCTATTCTACATCTTTCTAAACATATTCCTAGTATCTTAAATGACAGATTAGTAGCACTCTATTATTATTATTTCTTTTTTAATTAAAAAAACCTTTTTTTGGCTGGATGTGGTGGCTCTCACCTGTAATCCCAACACTTTGGGAGGCTGAGGCAGGTGGATCACTTGAGGTCAGGAGTTCAAGACCATCTAGGCCAACATGGTGAAAGCATCTCTACTAAAAATACAAAAATTAATTGGGTTTGGTGGCATATGCCTGTAATCTCAGCTACTTGGGAGGCTGAGGCAGGAGAATTGCTTGAACCCGGGAGGTGGAGGTTTCAGTGGCACCATTTCAGCTCATTGCAACCTTCACCTCCCAGATTCAAGCAATCCTCTCACCGCAGCCTCCTGAGTGTCTGGGATTACAGGTGTGTACCACCACACCCCACTAACTTTTTTGTATTTTTAGTAGAGATGGGTTTTCACTATGTTGGCCAGGCTGGTCTCAAACTCGTGACCTCAAGTGATCCACCTGCCTCAGTCTCCCAAAGTGCTGGGATTACAGGCATGAGCCACTGCACCCGGACTGTTAAAAAAAACTTCTGACTTTCGTTCTTGATTAAAGCACTCGATGATTTAGCATTTATTAAATATTCACTGTTTAACATTATTCACTCAAACCTGTATTTGGAGGCCTTCCATTTCTTTTATCATTTAATTCTCAGGTGAGTCCTGTGAGATGAGGAAACAGAGTCTTGAAAGGTTAGGTGATGTATCCAAGGTCACATTGTCAGAGGATGCCAGGTAGTTTATTCATATGTGGTTTTCACCCACTCAGAGAGTCCTGCCTTCCTGTCTAGAACCTCCCCTGCCTCCATTATTCTCTATTCCTCTGCCAAATTTTGTATTTCACTATAGCATTTACCGCTGTTTGAAGTCACCATTCTCTGTGTTTATGGAGGACAGAGGGTCTGTCTTACTGAATGCTGTATTCCCAGAACCTAGAACAGAATCCGGCAAAGAGTCATTGAAAGGATGCTTAAACTCACCTTTTTTAAAAAAAAAAAAAAAAAAAAAAAAAAAAAAAAAAATCTCACTCTGTAGCTCAGGCTGGAGTTCTGTGATTTGATCTAGGCTCACTGCAACCTCCGCCTCCCAGGTTCAAGTGATTCTCCTACCTCAGCCTCCTGAGTAGCCAGAATTACAGGCGCCCACCCCTACGTCCAGCTAATTTCTTTTTTTTTTTTTTTGTATTTTTGGTAGAGATGGGGTTTCACCATGTTGGCCAGGCTGGTCATGAACTCCTGACTTCAGGTGATCCACCCTCCTTGGCCTCCCCAAGTGCTGGGATTATAGGCGTGAGCCACCGCACCCTGCTAAACTCACCTTTAAGGCATGTTTATATTCATTGTTTTAAATAATAGGTCAAATTTGAATAACACTCTACAGTTTAGTTTCCGCTGGCTGTCACCACCCTTGGTCGCTGGCTGTCACCACCCTTGGTCGTCCTCACAGAAGCCTTTGGGGCAGGCCCAGCATGGTTTACTCCTTCTTCAGGGTCTGCTCAGACTTGCTGGTGCTTCAGCCTGGGATGCCCCCAGTTCTTTGCCTGCATCACTCTCTGCCTCCTTCTATGTCCCTTCCTCAGGAAGGCTGGCCCTGGTCTTGCAGCCCAGGTCAGGAAACCTGCGACACACTCTCTTCTCCCTTTGTAAGTCTCTTTGTGGCCCTAATCACAATGGTAGTGAAATAACTATGCCAGTATTTTATGATAGGCTCCCTGACTAGCCAATGCTCCACGGGGACAGGACCTTGTCATGCCTGTATACCTCACACACGCCTCACTGGGCCTGACACAGAGTAGGTGCTCATTAGATGCATGTGTATTTGTATATGCATGTATATCTATGTATGCATATAAAATGAATTATTTCCAACAAATAGGCAAGGAGATTGAAGCTCTATGGTCTCAGCCAGGGGTTCCCAACCCCCTAGGCCATGGACTGGTACCAGTCTGTGTCCTGTTAGGAACCTGGCCACACAGCAGGAGGTGAGCAGCGGGCATTACTGCCTGAGCTGCATCTCCCATCAGATCACTGGCGGCATTAGATTCTCATAGGAATGTGATCCCCATTGTGAATTGTGCATGTGAGGGATCTAGGTTGTCCACTCCTTGCGAGAATCTAACTAATGATCTGAGGCGGAACAGTTTAATCCCAAAACCAGCCCCTCCGCCCCATCCATGGAAAAACTGTCTTTCATGAAACCTGTTCCTGGTGCCAAAAAGGTTGGGGACCACTGGGCTAAGCCACTGGCTTGAAAACTTTTTTGTTAGTTTCCTATAGTAGAATGTTTATTGTTCATTATGACCCCAGGAAACATACATACACATATGCACTTCCCCTTACTGTGGACTAAGTCCTGGTATTTTCTACTCTACTCAATTTATTTTATTAAAATATTTTTAGAGCCAGGCGCCGTGGCTCACCCCTGTAATCCCAGCACTCTGGGAGGCCAAGGCAGGCGGATCACCTAAGTCAGGAGTTCGAGACCAGCCTGGCCAACATGGTGAAACCCTGTCCCTACTAAAAATACAAAAATTAGCTGGGCTTGGTGGCTGGAGTCTGTAATCCCAGCTTCCGAAAGGCTGAGGCAGGAGAATCGCTTGAACTCAGGAGGCAGAGGTTGCAGTGAGCTGAGATCAAGCCACTGCACTCCAGCCTGGGCAACAGAGCAAGACTCCATCTCAAAAAAAATTTTTTTTTTAGTTCCAGTCTATTTCACTGATTTCATGACCCACTAACATCGGTAGAAGCTTAGCCAACGTGACTTGTTCAAGGTCACATAACTAGTAGAGTGGTGGAAGCCAGTATTCTCCCGCCTATTACATTCTGGTGGGTTTCTTGCCCTAAGGCAAAACTAAAAGTTTTGTGTCAGTTTTGATAACAAAGGAAAAAATTCATTCTTTTACTTCTCAGTCACAGTTCAGGCAAGGCTGGTCTTACCATCTGTAGGCATTTCAATTTGGTTCATTGAGATACTTCAGCTTTCTATAATGTAGCTATCCAGAAGGTTCCTCCCTAGAAGCTCCAAAGGGAAAGATTTAGTCCTGATGGGTGGCACACCCAGACTTGCTGGAATTCTCATCCAAATTACACAAAACATTAACATATGGACAAAGGCACATGGCATATTAAATGATTTACTGGGGTCAAAGATCAAGTCAATGGCAGGCCTAACGTTAACCTGTTGCACATCCTCAGAGTCTGCTGGGCTAAGACACAGGGAAGCCTTGGCTAGGCCAGGCCCAGCAGCCCGGACCTGGTCAGTCATCAGCAAGTTAATCTACAACGGCACCTTCTTTTCCTACCAGAGGGAAGTTTGACTTGAACTTTTGGGAGACCTGCCTTCTTGGAATCCAGATTCCTCTGCTTCAGAGGCTAATTTAGCTGGTGTTGGGCGCAGAGGCCTAGAGAAAGCCGAAACTTGTTTATTTGTTCTTTTATTCCTGGATTTATAATTTGACCTAATATACTGTACGTCTGTACATGTGTTGATCTCAGAAAATGTTTGAGCTGCCTGCTGCTCAGGCCACGTTGGCAGACAGCTGTTAAAGCCATCAGCAATGTTTGCTTCCAGTTACAAAAGAAAACATTCTCTATTTGGGGCTATGTTGTTGTTTTTTTCTTTCCTGATTTAAAAGGGGAAGTATGTTTCCCAGTAGAGATGTGGGGCTGCCCCCATCCCCTTCTAGAGCTAAGAATGACTAAGAAAACTTTTCAGCACACCTGGCTCATCATCTTTCTAATATTCATAGTCTTTTTCTCTCCCTGTGGAAGTATCCTTAGGGGCTTTGGTTTGAAATTATTTGAGCAACTGAGCAGGTTTCTCTCCTTTCCCTGGGGACACCAGTTTATGGTTTGACATCTCCCTCAAACTCTGGTGTGTTTTTAGCTAAGAAAGATCAGGTTTTGTCCCATTATCAGGTGCACTGACAAAATAACTGCTGATGGGAGTAAGAAAACACGAGTAATTCTAACCCCTGCCCAGAACCTTTGAAGGAATGCACAAACTCTGACCTTGCTTTGGTGCTTTGGAGAGACCATCTGGGGAAAACTTCATTTCCAAAAATATGTATGAATTTGAGAGTTCCTCTGGCTGGGATGGAGGAAAAGCCATATGGTAAATGGCTGGGGCCGGGGGGGGGGGGGGGGGGGGGGGGGGTCACATATGCAAATATTTGTTTCAGAGAAAACAACTCAAATCAGAGTTGTCCATGATACGTCCACCCTTAAATGTCTGACCTGTGCACTGGGGAGGAGCAGGGAAGGAGTAGAGATAAAGGGGAATGAAGAACAGAGAAGCCAGACAATGGCCGGGAAACAGGCCACAAAGGCAGGACACTGGCTGTAGGCTGGAGGTACTGCTGGAAATGTCAGACTGAAGTTCAGGAACCAGCTGGAAGAAAAAGAGGCAGAAAGGTTTGAAAATGAGGAATGAAGTCTCTGAGGGAAATTTGGCTGCCTAAATGAGAGAGACTTGGAGAAAAAAAATGGCAACAAATAGTACCTCAGAGGAATCCAGGGACTATTAGAACCGCTCAAAAAGCCATTTTGACTCAAAATTGAAGATGAGGTCTGGGCTACTACATGGAAAGGTCTCAACAATCCCAGGATTTCTGGCTAAAGGACACAGTCAAGTTGAAACTGCAAATCACCAAGCTAAGGTGTTCACTTGAACCACATGACTCCAAGAAATAAGGCTTATAAATTGTTATCTTTTTTTTTTTTAATTTCAAATCCCACCCAGGCACAGTGGCTCACACCTGTAATTCCACTTTGGGAGGCCAAAGCAGGAGGAATCTCTTGAGCTCAGGAGTTCAAGACCAGCCTGGGCAACATAACAAGACCCCATCTCTATTAAAAAAAAAAAATTTTTTTTTTTCAATGAGCCAGGCATGGTGGCGTGCAACTGTAGTCCTAGCTACTCATGAGGCTGAGGTGAGGATTGTTTGAGCTCAGGAGGTGGGGCTTGCAGTGAGCTATGATCATGCCACTGCACTCCAGCCTGGGTGACAGAGCAAGACCCTGTCTCAAAATAATAATAATAAATAAAACAAAATAAAATAAAATTCAAATCCCAATTGTTCATTTCTGGTATTTAGTATATGACAGCAACTGGCTTTTGTATATTGATCTTGTAACATAGACTCTCTCTCCCTTTATTTAGATCTCTGATTTTCTTCACCAGTGTTACGTAGTTTTTCTCATATAGATCCTGTGTTTATTTTGTTAGATTTGGGCCTAAGTGGCTTTTGTTTTGTTTTGATTTTTCTTGGTGCTATTGTAAATGATATTGTTTTTTACATTTCAAATTCCAATTGTTCCTTGCTGGTCTTTAAGAAAGCATAAGAAACAAGGTTTTTTTCTTCTTAACTGCCATTCTGAGTTTGTACCCAAAACCACTCCTAGTGAGGGAAAGCTGGGGTAGGATGGGTCAGTAATCACAGCTGTCCCCTTCCCATCTTTCCCTCCCCTTCACTCTGTAAATGTTTGTTTATTTCATTTGACTGAGTTGATGTTATGCTAAAGAACAGCCAGGGAGGAGAGGTACTGTTAAGAAATAGGGGAAAATTCTAAGTCCCAAGGTTAAGATCACTGGAGAAGAGACATTTGAACTCTTAGTGTTTGAGACAGAATGGAGGGTGTGGGAAAATTAATAGGAATAGCATAGTGAGAGAGAGGGGGTTTCACCAAATGAGGTGGGGAGGCTGGGCGAGGTGGCTTATGCCTGTCATCCTAGCACTTTGGGTGGCCAAAATGGGCAGATTGCTTGAGCCTAGGAGTTTGAAACCAGCCTGGGCAATGTGGTGACACCTTGTCTCTACAAAAAAAAAAAAATTAGCTGGGTGTGGTGGTGCATAACTGTCGTCCCAGTTACTCGCGAGGCTAGATGAGAGGATCACTGAAGTCGAGGAGACAGATGTTTCAGTGAGCTGAGATTGCACCACTGCACTCCAACCTGGGTGACAGACAGATCCTGCCTCAAAAAAAAAGAGAAGGGGAAATAGATACCTGATAAATATGATACCTAGGATTACATGTAACCATCTACAAAAATAGTATATGAATTGAGTTCAAACTCCCATTTTTGACCCAGAATAATTAGAGTATAAATAAGTTTTTTTTTTTTTTTTTTTTTTTTTTTTTTTTTTTAAATAGAGATGGGCGTCTCACTATGTTGCCCAGGCTTGTCCCAAACTCCTGAGCTCAAGCAATCCTCCTGCCTTGGCTTCCCAAAGTGCTGCGATTATAGGCAAGAGCATGGCCTAAGTCGTTGCTGTTTTACTGTTTATGCCAATGCTTGTTTCAGAAAAACAAGAAGATTGCAAATGTGACAGTCTCTGTGCAACTTGGAGTTTGCTGTTGATATGAGGCTTATTGGTTGTGAGAAAGTAGGACTTTCTGTGGAAATTGGGATGAGAAAAAAATGAGAAGATTCTGTACCTCACCTTTTCTCACAGTGCCTGGCAAGTTACCTAGGAAGTAGTGTTCAATAAATGCATATTGAACGAATCTGGAAGCAACTAGGCAACTTTGATCTTAGCATCCAAGTGTGGGATGGTGGGGACAGAGTTGAGTTTAATCAACTGTTATCAACAGAATCTACAGCAACAGCTGAGTCAGGATTCATTTGGCTTCCTAGAGTTGTTTGTTTTTAAGACACTTTTGGCCTGGCGTGGTAGCTCAGCCTATAATCCCAGCACTTCTCTGGTGGGGCAAGGCAGGAGGATAGCTTGAGCCCAGGGGTTCAAGACTAGCCTGGGCAACATAGCAAGACCCCATCACTACAAAAAATAAAAAATTAGCTGGGCATGATGGTTCACACCTATAGTTCCAGCTACTCAGGAAGCGGAGGTGGGAGGATTGTTTTAGCCCAGGAGGTTGAGATTACAGAGAGCTGTGATCATGCCACTATACTTCAGCTTGGGTGACAGAGTGAGAACCTGCCTCAAAACAAAAACAAAAACAAAAAATGAAACACACACACAAAGTAAAGAAAAGAAAAGAATTTTTTTTAAGAGACAGGGTCTCGCCATATTGCCCAGGCTGGCTTTCAACTCCTGGCCTCATGCAATCCTCCTGCACTGGCCTCCCAAAAAAGTGCTGGGATTACAGCCTGAACCACCATACAAGGCTGGCTTCTAAGAGTTTTTAATGAGACAAAGGGTAGAGCTATACTCTGTACAAAAAGAGTGTTGCTTACTCAGTGACCAAGGAAGCTGAGAGACATGGTTCTGCCTTGGATTGCAGGTGAACTATCTGTGGACTCACACCTTCCCTAAGTCTGAAGAATGCCTGCTGAGCTGTCAGGATGAAATATGTAGCTGGGAGGTATGCGGGTGTGCTAGAGAACCGGGTAGCGATAGGATGTCCCTCTGAATCTCTTCTAATCAGCATCCCCTGTGATTCTTTTTTTTTTTTTTTTTTTTTTTTGAGACAGAGTCTCGCTGTGTCACCCAGGCTGGAGTGCAGTGGCGCGATCTCGGCTCACTGCAAGCTCCGCCTCCCAGGTTCACGCCATTCTCCTGCCTCAGCCTCCGAGTAGCTGGGACTACAGGCGCCCGCCACCACGCCCGGCTAGTTTTTTGTATTTTTAGTAGAGACGGGGTTTCACCATGTTAGCCAGGATGGTCTCGATCTCCTGACCTCGTGATCCACCCGCCTCGGCCTCCCAAAGTGCTGGGATTACAGGCTTGAGCCACCGCGCCCGGCCCCTGTGATTCTTTTGGATTGTGTACAGCTGTACTCCAAGATGCCCTTGAGCTGTGGCGAGTGTTGTGCCCTTTGCTGGAGGGAGTCTAGTTCATGGTGACCACAGGGGGACACCTCCTGGGGTGCCAGAGCCACGGCTTGGAGCAGAAGTCCCTGAGCCTTAAGGGATAGGGACAGAAGGTCACCAAAGAGGTAACAAGTGTAGTAGAGGAACCATTTCTAAGAGATCTGCTCTGAGTCACAATTAATTAAGGCGTAGGGGAAAGGGCACCTTCTTACCAATGCCCAGGTGTCATTCCGGGCCCCAAGAAAATAATTCACACAAATTTCTCACCTGGAGCGTTTCTCCGCGAACTGGCATATTGTTTGTGTTCCTTTCATGCCCCCAGAAACACTGAAGAGGTTTCTTTGGGTGGTTACTATACCCAGGAACACTGGCATTTTCTTCTTAGGCAAGGACCTCAAATTCAACCATAATACTACTTTAGAGACTAACAAATGTTCATGAACAGTTAAATACAGAAGAAGGTTTTATGATGGGAGCCCATGAGCATGAACTTTGCAAGCAGTAGATCGAGTTCAGTTTCCAGTTTTCCTGTCCATTAGCTTTGGGTCCTTGGACAAATCACTTGACCTTTCTTAGTCTTCGAGAAATAGGGATGATGAGAATAATAACATCCTTTCTGTTAACTTTACAGGCTACTGTTGTAAGCTAGGAGGTGCTGTGCATTCATTTTAATTATTGTTAGGACAAACTGATATCAGGGCTCTCTGAAAACTGCCTCAGGAGAGAGTCCATTTAGAAGGACTGAGGTAAGCCTTATGGACCTACTGACACAGGCAGGTCATGAAGCACAGGGAAAGTGAAAAGGGTCAGTCATAAATACTTAGGGTCAGGCACAGTGGCTCACGCCAGTAATCCCAGCAATTTGGGAGGCTGAGGCAGGCAGATCAATTGATGTCAGGAGTTTGAGACTAGCCTGGCCAACATGGTGAAACCCTGTCTCTAATAAAAATAAAAAATAAGCCAGGTGTGGTGGTGTGCTCCTGTAAACTCAGCCACTTGGGAGCCTGAGGCAGGAGAATCCTTGAATTTGGGAGGTGGATTGCAGTGAGCTGAGATCGCACCACTGTGCTCAAGCCTGAGCAACAGAGCGAGACTCCGTCTCAAAAATAAATAAATACGTAAATACTTAGCATATACTATGTGGCAAACATTCTTGATATGGAGGTGGAAAAGTGGGGTTGGGGGAAGAAATAGTAGATGGCAGGTAGCCGGGTTCAGTGGCTTACACCTGTAATCCCAGCACTTTGGGAGGCCGAGGCGGGCGGATCACTAGGTCAGGCGTTGGAGACCAGCCTGGCCAACATAGTGAAACCCTGTCTCTACTACTCTACTAAAAATACAAAAAATTAGCCAGTTACGGTGGGCGGGTGCCTGTCATCCCAGCTACTTGGGAGGCTGAGGCAGGGAATCGTTTGAACCCAGGAGATGGAGGTTGTAGTCAGCCAAGATCTGCCATTGCACTCGAGCCTGGGCGACAGTGCGAGAATTTGTCTTTAAAAAAAAAAAAAGTAGGCCGGGCGCGGTGGTTCAAGCCTGTAATCCCAGCACTTTGGGAGGCCGAGACGGGCAGATCACGAGGTCAGGAGATTGAGACCATCCTGGCTAACAGGTTGAAACCCCGTCTCTACTAAAAAATACAAAAAGCTAGCTGGGCGAGGTGGCGGGCGCCTGTAGTCTCAGCTACTTGGGAGGCTGAGGCAGGAGAATGGAGTGAACCCGGGAGGCGGAGCTTGCAGTGAGCTGAGATCCCGCCACTGCACTCCAGCCTGGGCAACAGAGCCAGACTCCGTCTCAAAAAAAAAAAAAAAGTAGAAAGTTTGGCTCCTTGACAGGTCACTTGGAGAAGAAAAACACACTGTCAAAAGTATGACTAACACCAGGTAGTAATGACCAATGCCAAATCAAAAGAAAAGTCAGGGAGTGCTTAGGATTGGTGTGGGAAGGCTTTCAAGAGGGATAAAACATATTTGCTTTGATGGATGGGCAGGATTCAGATACGAGAAGACTTTTTCAGAAAGAGAACAGTTTGGAGCAAAGGCTCAGAGGCCAAACAAGACCTTTGTATTATCTATCAAACACTCAGTATATATCCAACACTGCGCTAGCTTCTTTTACATACTGTTGTCCAGTTTAACATATACATAATAGTACAACAAATTAGGCTTTGTTATCCCTATTTTACAAATGAGGAAACCGAAGCGCAGCAAGATTCAGTATTTTGCCCAGGGTCCTAATAAAGCAATGGCAGACCCAGGGTTCAAATCCACATTGTGTAACTCCAAGTCCAAAGATTTTTCCAGAATATATGCTGCTTGTTTGGCATAAAGGAAATAGGTCAGTTTGGATGGAATGGAAGGCTTCATGCTGGGGCAGTCAGGATGCAGAGAGGTCAGGGGAAGCCAGAATACTGAGTGCTAGGCAAGAGGGTTTGGATTGACCAGGAAGCCCTTGGGTAGCTCAAGGTATCTGAGTAATAGAGTGACATAACTGAAGTTTGTTCAGGATTCCCAAGTCTAAGGCTTTGGCAGGGCATAAGCTATACCAATTAATAATAAGTTCTGGGCTGGGCATGGTGGCTCACACCTGAAATCCCAGCACTCTGGGAGGCAGAGGTAGAGGCTGGTGGATCATTTGAGGTCAGGAGTTGAGACCAGCCTTGCCAAAATGGCAAAACCCCGTCTTCACTAAAAATACAAAAATTAGCAGGGTGTGGTAGCACACGGCTGTAGTCCCTGCGCATGCCTGTGGTCCCAGCTACTTGGGAGGTTGAGGGGGGAGAATCACTTGAACCTGGGAGACAGAGGTTGCAGTGAGCTGAGATTCCACCACTGTACTCCAGCCTGGGTGACAGAGGGAGACTGTCTCAAAAAAAAAAAAAAAAAAATTTCTTCCAGAGGAAGAAAGCTACTACCCCGTCATTTACTCTTGGATGTTTCCTCGTACTGAACTTATTATTCAGTTTATTTTCTCATTTGTGTTATTCTTGGGTACTCTTAAATACTTCTGCAACTTCCAGCACAGAGATAGCATCATGTTTCAGTAGTGGACAAAGTGAGAAGGATTTAGATTGGTCCTGGATCCAGTAGTGAACTACAGAGATGAAAATACTCACACACAGGCTATTTCAGCACCCCAAGTACCACTGAATCTAGCCTTCCATTAAGAGGCTCCTACATTCTTTTCCTAAGCTGAAGGTTTCAATGTAGGTCAATGGTGAAAGACAAATTGTTGGAGGACTAACAGACAATGCTCACTCTTTACATTGTGTGTGGGAATTTCTCAACTGATTCAATAGATGTTTGCTTGGGTGTTAAGTGTGTAGCAGCAGTAGCAATTCCTTCTGTCCTCCCATCCCTCTTTTAAACTTCATTTTAAAATGGACATTGATTTCAAAACTTTAAGAAAGTTTATGCTCGATGATGCAGCAATATCACTGTTAGGAATTTATAAGCAAATGTAAAGCAAAGTCTAAAATATGAATACACAGCACTCTTATAATGCCAAACATTTGGAAACACCTAAGGTTCTAATAATAGGGAATTGGTTAAGTTATGGTATATCTTATTCAGTGGAATGCTGCACAGCCAATAAAATGACATTATTGAAGAACTTTTTTTTTTTTTTTGAGACAGAGTTTTGCTATTTTTGACCAGGTTGGAGTGCAGTTGCGCCATCTTGGCTCACCGCAACCTCCGCCTCCCTGGTTCAAGCGATTCTCCTGCCTCAGCCTCCCGAGTAGCTGGGATTACAGGCATGTGCCACCAGGGCCAGCTAATTTTTGTATTTTTAGTAGAGACAAGGTTTCTACTTTTGGTCAGGCTGGTCTCAAACTCCCGACCTCAGGTGATCCCCTGCCTCAGCTTCCCAAAGTGTGGGATCACAGGTGAAAGCCACCGCGCCCAGCCCTGAAGAACACTTAATGATATAGAAAAATGTTAACATTGTGTTAGTTACAATTTAGGCCATTGTTTATTTATTATTATTATGTTTTGAGACAGGGTCTTGCTCTGTTACCCAGGCCGGAGTGCAGTGGCACAATCTCAGCTTACTGCAACCTCCGCCTCCCGGGTTCAAGCGACTCTCCCACCTCAGCCTCCCGTGTAGCTGGGATTACAAGTGTGCGCCACCACAACCTGGCTAATTTTTGTATTTTTAGTAGAGACTAAGTTTCACCATATTGGCCAGGCTGGTCTCGAACTCCTGACCTCAGGTGATCCTCCAGCCTTGGCCTCACCAAGTGCTGGGATTACAGGCTTGAGCCACTGTGCCCGGCCTCACTGTTTAATTTTTAAAAGTATATAACCACTTCACATCCATTATTATAAAAACAAAACATGTGGGCAGGGTGGCTCACACCTGTAATCCCAGCACTTTGGAAGGCCAAGGCAGGAGGATAGCTTGAGCTCAGGAGTTCGAGACCAGCCTGGGCAACAAAGTGAGACCTCATCTCTACAAAAAATGCAAAGATTAGCCAGGTGTGGTGGTGTGTGCCAGTGATCCCAGCTACATGGGAGGCTGAGGCAGGAGGATCACTTGAGCCCAGGAGGCCGATGCTACAGTGAGACATATATTGTGCCACTGCACTCCAGCCTTGGCAACAGAGCGAGACCCTGTCTCAAAAACAAAAAACAAAAAAAACACAGCGCTTGGTCTGTGGCTCATGTCTGTAATTCTAGCACTTTGGGAGGCTGAGGCTGGCGAGACCAGCTTGGGCAAAAACCCATCTCTACAAAAAATTAGTCAAGTGTGGTGGTGCACACCTACAGTCTCAGCGACAGGAGGCTGTGGTGGGAGGATCATTTGAGCCCAGGAAGTTGAGGCTGCAGTGAGCCGTGATCATGCCACTGCACTCCAGCCTGGGCGAGTGAGACCCTGTCTCAAAACAAAACAAGAAAACAACGTGTTGGCATGGATACGGAGAAATAGAAACCCTTGTATAATGCTGGTGGAAATGTAAAACGGTGCCTCTGCTGTGGAAAACCGTATGGTGGTTTCTCAGAAAATTAAACATATAATTACCATATGATTCAGCAATTCCACTTCTGAGTATGTACACAAAAGAACTGAAACCAGGGACTCGAACAGCTGTTTGTACACCAATATTCATAGCAGCATACTTCACAGTAGGCAAAAGGTGGAAAAACTTGAATGCCCATTAAAGATGAATGGATAAACAAAATGTGCTAAATACATACAATGGGATATTATTTAGCCTTTAAAGGGAATGATCAGATACATGCTACAACATGGATGAACCTTGAAGACATTATGCTAAGTAAAATAAGCCAAACACAAAAAGACAAATATTGTATGATTTCACTTAAATGAGGTATCTAGAATAGTCAAATACATAGATACAGAAAGTAGAACAGTGGTTACCAGGGACTGGGGGATGTGGGGTGGAATAGGGAGTCATTGTTTACTGTGAATAGAATTTCAGTCTGGGAGGATGAAAAAGTCCTGGAGATAGATATTAGTGATGGTCATACTAACAATGTGGATGTATTTAATGCTACTGAGCTGTATACTTAAAAATGGTTAGAAGAGTACATTTTATGTTATGTATATTTTACCACAATAAAAAATTAATTTTTGTTGTTGTTGAGACAGGGTCTCCCAGGCAGGAGTGCAGTGGCACAATCATGGCCCACTGCAGTCTCGACCTCCTGGGCTCAAGTGATCCTCCCATCTCAGTCACTCGAATAGCTGGGACTACAGGTGCCTGCCACCACACCCAGCTAATTTTTATATTTTCTATAAAGACGGGGTTTAGACATGTTGCCCAGGCTGGTCTTGAACTCCTGGGCTCCACTGGCTCTGGCTTCCTAAAGTGTTGGGATTACAGGCATGAGCCACCACGCCATTCATTAATTTTTTATAGTACATTTTAAATTTAATGTAGTACACTGAAGACAAACATTAATTAAAGAAATTGAAGAAGGTGGCCGGGCGCAGTGGCTCATGCCTGTAATCCCAGCACATTGGGAGGCTGAGGAGGGCAGATCACTTGAGGTCAGGAGTTCAAGACCATTCTGCCCAACATGGTGAAACCCTGTCTCTACTAAAAATACAAAAATTAGCTGGGCACGGTGACGTGCACCTGTAATCCCAGTTACTCGGGAGGGGAGAATCGCTTGAGCCCAGGAGGCAGAGGTTGCAGTGAGCCGAGATCACGCCACTGCACTCCAGCCTGGATGACAGAGCAAGACTCTGTCTCAAAAAAAAAGAAATTGAAGAAGACACAAGTAAATGGAAAAATATCCTGTGTTCACAGATTGGAATAATTAATGTTGTCAAAATGTCCATACTGGGGCCAGGTGTGGTGGCTCATGCCTGTAATCACAGCACTTTGGGAGGCCAAGGCAGGCAGATCACGAAGTCAGGAGTTCGAGACCAGCCTGGCCAGCATAGTGAAACCCCGTCTCTACTAAAAATACAAAAAGTTAGCTGGGCATGGTGGCGCGTGCCTGTAGTCCCAGCTACTCAGGAGGCTGAGGCAGGGGAATTGCTTAAACCTGACAGGTGGAGGTTGCAGTGAGCCAAGATGGCACCACTGCACTCCAGCCTGGGCGACAGAGTGAGACTCCATCTCAAAAAAAAAAAAAAAAAAAAAAAAAAAAAATTCCATACTACCCAAGTGATCTACAGATTCAATGTAATCCCTATCAAAATTCCAATGACATTTTTTACAGAAATAGAACAAGCCCAAAATTCATATGGAACCCCAAAAGACCCTGAGTAACCAAAGCAATCTTGAGCAAAAAGAACAAAGCTGGAGGCACCACCCTACCTGATTTCAAAATCTACTACAAAGCTACAGTAATCAGCCAGGTGGGGTGGCTCACATCTGGGATCCCAACAATTTGGGAGGCTGAGGCAGAAGGATCGCTTGAGGCCAGGAGTTCAAGACCAGCCTGGGCAACATAGGGAGACCTTGTCTCTAGCAAAATAAATAAATAAATAAATATATATATATAAATAAAATTAAATAAAAATTAGCCAGCCATGGTGGCACATGCCTGTGGACCCAGCTACTTGGGAAGCTGAAATGGCAGGATCATTTATACCTGGGAGGTTGAGGCTACAGTGAGCCATGATTTTGCCACTGCACTCCAGTCTGCTAAAAAGAGTGAGACCCTGTTTCAAAACAAAACGAAACAAACAAGCAAACAAAACAGACACATAGACCAATGGAACAGAATAGAGAGCCCAGAAAGAAATCTATACATTTTGGCCGGGCGCGGTGGCTCACGCCTGTAATCCCAGCACTTTGGGAGGCCGAGGCGGGCGGATCACAAGGTCAGGAGATCGAGACCACGGTGAAACCCCGTCTCTACTAAAAATACAAAAAATTAGCCGGGCGCGGTTGTGGGCGCCTGTAGTCCCAGCTACTCGGGAGGCTGAGGCAGGAGAATGGCGTGAACCCGGGAGGCGGAGCTTGCAGTGAGCCGAGATCGCGCCACTGCACTCCAGCCTGGGCGACAGAGCGAGACTCCGTCTCAAAAAAAAAAAAAAAAAAAAAAAAAAAAAAAGAAATCTATACATTTATGGTCAATTGATTTTTATTTATTTATTTACTTACTTATTTTTATAGAGATGAGGTCTTGCTATGTTGTCCAGGCTAGTCCCAAATTCCTGGGCTGAAGTGTTCCTGCCTTGGCCTCCCAAAGTGTTGGGATTACAGGCATGGACCGCTGCACCCGGCTCAACTGATTTTTGACAAAAATGCTAAGAACCACGAAATCGGGAAAGGGCAGTCTTTTCAAATAAATGGGGGTGGGAAAACTGAATATCCATATGCAGAAGGATGTAATTAGACCCTCATCTCACACCCTATACAAACATTAACTCAAAATAGATAAAAGACTTAAACGTACGACTGGAAACTGTAAAACTATTAGAAAATAAAACAGGGGAAAAGCTCTGTGACATGGGTCCGTGTAGTGATTTTTTTGGATATGACTCCAAAAACACAGGCAACGAAAGCAAAAATGGACCAATGGAATTACATGAGACTAAAAAGCTTCTGCACAGCAAAGAAAACAATCACCAGAAAGACTGCATTTGCAAGCCACACTTCTGATAAAGGGTTAATATCCAAAACATACAAGGAATTTGGCCAGGTGTAGTGGCTCATGGCTGTAATCCCAGTACTTTGAGAGGCCAAGGTAGAAGGATTGCTTGAGCCCAGGAGTTTGAGGCTATAGTAAGCTATGATCGTGCCACTGCATTCCAGCCTGGGTGACCCTGACTCTAAAAGAAAAATTAAACAATTAAAAAAATAAATAAAATATAAAAGGAATTCAAATAACTCAATAGTAAGAAAACAAATAACCTGATACAAAAATGGGAAAAGAAGCCCCAATAGACATTTCTCAATAGAAGACATACAAATGGCCAACAGGTATATGAAAAAATGTTTAACATCACTAATCATCAGGGAAATGCAAATTGAAAACACAATGAGATACCACCTCACACCAGTCAGAATGGCCATTATAAAAAAATGAAAGATAATTGTTGGTGAGGATGTAGAAAAGGGAATCCTTGTACACTGTTGGTGGGACTGTAAATTAGTACAACCATTATGGAAAACAGTATGGAGGTTCCTCCCCAGAATTAAAATTGGAACTACCAGCTGAGTGCAAAAAAAAAAAAAAAAAAAAAAAAAGGAAGAAAAATCTCTCTCCAGGTCTCAGTTCCTATGATTTGAGGTTTTAGAAGGAGTGAGATTCAATCCCTTACCTGTAGCAGTGGTTGGTCTTTTCAGTTCTCCTACAGATCCTGAAAGTTGGGGAGTTGACGGATTTATACTGCTCTGAATTCTGTGAGGGAAAAAATAATAGATGGAGGGCAAGTGTTATCGCTTAGTTCTTTTTTTTTTTTTGAGATGGAGTCTCACTCTTGTTGCCCAGGCTGGAGTGCAATGGTACGATCTTGGCTCACTGCAACCTCTGCCTCCTGGGTTCCAGCAATTCTGCCTCAGCTTCCTGAGTAACTGGGATTACAGGCACATGCCACCATACCCGGCTAATTTTTGTACTTTTAGTAGAAACGGGGTTTTGTCATGTTGGCCAGGCTGTTCTCAAACTCCTGACCTCAGGTGATCCACCTGCCTCAGCCTCCCAAAGTGCTGGGATTACAGGCGTGAGCCACTGCGCCTGGCGTTATCACTTAGTTCTAACACATCAACAGTATAAAGGCATTATGTGTGTCTTGGACAACCTTGGCCACTTGGAAGATGGGGACACACACTGAATTAATACCTAAAGTCATGGCCTTTGTTCCAGTTCAAATTAAAATAAATATTTACAAATATTTACAAATATTTTTTCTCCCTATAAATGTAACACACTTTATTTAGATCAATGTAAAAAATACAAATGGTGTCCATGCAGCATTATTTATAATAGCATAAAACTGCCAACAGCCTAAATGCCCATCAACGGGAAACTGGCTAAATAAACAACAATTTATCTATGGAATAAATGTAATAATTTAAAAGAAGATAATAATTAAAAAGAGAACACAAAAGCTGGGCGCGGTGGCTCACGCCTGTAATCCCAGCACTTTGGGAGGCCGAGGCAGGCAGATCACCTGAGGTCAGGAGTTCGAGACCAGCCTGGCCAACATGGTGAAACCCCGTCTCTACTAAAAATACAAAAATCAGCTGGGCATGGTGGCAGGCGCCTGTAATCCCAACTACTCAGGAGGCTGAGGCAGGAGAATCATTTGAATCCGGGAGGTGGAGGTTGTAGTGAGATCACGCCATTGCACTCCAAGCTGGGTGAAAGAGTGAGACTCTGTCTCAAAAAAAAAAAAAAAAAAAAAAAAGAGAGAACACAAAAGTGGAAAATAATGACATGAAAACATGTCTAAGAAATAGCGTTGAGGCCAGGTGCAGTGGCTCATGCCTGTAACTTCAGCACTTTGGGAGGCCTGGGTGGCAGATTGCTTGAGCCCAGGAGTTTGAGATCAGCCTGGCCAACATGGTGAAACCCTGTCTCTATAAAAATATACAAAAATTAGCCTGGCATGGTGGCATGCACCTGTAGTCTCAGCTACTAGGGAGGCTGAGTCAGAAGGATCACTTGAGCCCTGAAATGGAGGTTACACTGAGCCAAGATCACACCACTGCAGTCCAGGCTGGGTGATACAGTGAGACCCTGTCTAAAAAAAGAAAGAAAGAAAGAAAGAAAGGAAAAATAAATAGCGTTGAGAGAAACAAAAAGTTGAAAATAATATTACTAAAATGATATGTACAAACGAATCATATAATTTTCGTGGGTTCAGGTACATATATAAATATATGTGTAGGGATATACAAGATTGAGGGAGGTATTTAAGAGGACTTTAATTTTATCAGTAATGTTTTATTTTTTTTTACAAGGCAAATGTATTTATGTAATTCTCATGTAATGTGATTAAAACAGTTTTTTTTTTTTAGGGTCTCGCTCTGTAAGGCTGGAGCGCAGTGGCACAATCACGGCTCACTTGCAGCCTCGACCTCCCTGGGCCCAGGTGAAACTCCAAACTCAGTCTCTTGAGTAGCTGGGATTACAGGCACACACCACCACACCTGACTAATCGTTTATTTTTTGTAGAGACAAGATTTCATCATATTGCCCAGACTGGTCTCAAACTCCTGAGCTCAAGCAGCCTGCCTACCTTGGCAATCCCAAAGTGCTGGGATTACAGGCGTGAGCCACCGTGCCCTGCCAAAACACAATTTTTAAATGATTTAAAAAACCAACACACAGAAGATAAGAAAAAGGAAAAAAAAAAAACTACTACCCATCCTCCCATATAGTCTTTTGTATATATACTTTTATTTATTTATTTGGCTAGTAAAAATTATAATATTTATGGTATACAACATGATGTCTTAATTGCTGTATTCATTGCAGAAGGGCTAAATCCAGCTACTTAACAGGTGTTATCACCTTACATACTTATCATTTTTTGGTAGGTGGCACAACCTCCTGAGGGGCCGGGACTACAGGCACCTGCCGGTAATTTTCAAGTATACAATATATTGTTATTAACTACAATCACCATGATGTATGATAGACTTCTTGAACTTATTTCTCCTGACAAACTGAAATTTTGTGTCCTTTGACCAACATCTTCCCAATCACCCCAACCCCTGCCTCTGGTAGCTACCATTTTACTCTCTGTTTCAGAGTTCAAGGAGACTCCACATATAGGTAAGACCATGTGTTATTTGTCTTTCTGTGCTTGGCTTATTTCACTTAACATAGTGCCCTCCAGGTTCATCCATGTTGTTGCAAATGACGGGATTTCCTTCTTTTTTAAGGCTGAATAGTATTCCATTGTGTATATATGCCACATTTTCTTTATCCATTTATCCTTTGATGGACACTTCGGTTGATTCCGTATCTTGGCTATTGTGAATAGTGCTTCAGTGAACAGGGCAGGGGCGGGAAGGGGGTGCAGATATTTCTTCAACATGCTGATTTTATATCCTTTGGATGTATATCCAGTAGTGGGGTTGCTAGATATATGGTAGTTACAATTTTTGTTTTTTTTCGAGACAGAGTTTTTGCTCTTGTTGCCCAGGCTGGAGTGCAATGTTGTGATCTTGGCTCACTGCAACCTCCACCTCCCGGGTTCAAGCGATTCTCCTGCCTCAGCCTCCCAAGTAGCTGGGATTACAGCCACGTGCCACCACACCTGGCTAATTTTGTATTTTTAGTACAGACAGGGTTTCTCCATGTTGGTCAGGCTGGTCTCGAACTCCTGACCTCAGGTCATTCGCCCACCTCAGCCTCCCAAACTGCTGGGATTACAGGCGTGAGCCACTGCACCCGGCCTGGAGAGAGATTTTTCAACCCACGGAGGGAGAGGAGGTGATAAAATAGATATCTCAACCCCCATGGCAGATCAGAATCCTTAGCTAGAGTTGATATAATTTGATCTCTTGGGTATGCAATCACATTCGTTCCTGTCACCACTTGATCTTCAACTCTTACCCTTACACTTAGGATGCTGGAGCCGGAATTAATGAGGAAATCAGCAAATTCCCAGCTACTTCTACTTGGTGCCATGTCATCCTTAACCAAAGGAGCAACTGAGTGTAAAATAAGTAAAGTTCTTGTATTTGGTAAAATGAGTTAGAACACAAAGGCTCTCTGGTTAAAAAAAAAAAAAAAAAGAGAGAGAGAGAAAGAAAGAAAAAAGGGAAAGAAAACACTCCCCTCCCTTCAGCCTCCTCTCAAGCCTCTAATCTTATCTGTGAAAAAGAACTGTACTTTACTGTCCACAAAACAGTCTATTTTCAAAGTGAGAGGAGAATGGCCCTGTGAGGAAAGCCATCAGTAACTGCAGTTCCCGAATTCCTGCTTGTTTATAGAAAGCAGTGGCGGAGGATAGACACTTTGAAACCACCTGTGAAAGAATTAAAGACCGAGGGGGGCAAACCCCCATCACAAACAGAATCTCACTGATCAAGTGTGAAAGAAAAGGAAGAAAGAAAAAGCCAAGTAGATCTTTGCAGGCAACCACTAGATGGACATAGAATTCAAAAACATTCTTTAGCGAGATCAAGGATGGCAGGCTTTGAAGCCTGGAGAGCTGGCGAGTCTCAGAACGGCCTGGCCGTGGCAAGCCCCGCACCGAAGCACCCGCAGTCTTGCACTTGCTGGAGTAAAGCATTTAAATGGGAACAATGTCAAATTTCACAGCTATCTTATGTCTAGTGACCTTACGGGACCCCAAGGGGAAGACAGATAAAAAATGATTGTTCTCGACAAGTTCCTGAAAGCGAAGAAGTCAAATAGGCAACCTCTCGAAATGAAATCGCCCACAAACTGCTGCATGCAGGGTGGCCAGCAAACAGGGCTTATTTATTTATTCATCTATTTATTCATTTTACCAAGGACTCACAGCATGTCCCTTTCTTCATAGAACACACACAAAGATAAAGTCCCATCATCACAGTATATTAATTTAGAAAGAACGTTACTGTGGGCAAAGAGGAGGCAACAAATATTCTGAATTATTCAATTGATTTGAAACAGGTTTTACTGTTGTTTCAAGAAAGCGAGACATAACTAGTGTCTGACACACAAAAAAATCTACACATTACATGAAAGAACAGTTTATGAGGACAAAGACGAGATCTCAAACTTCTGCTGTGTTTTTTAGACAAGAATTTCAATGACACTTCACATTCCCTAACTATGCCTAAGTGAATCATCTTAGCTTAATGGCTTTTTTTCTTTTTAAAAGAAATAAACATTACAGAGGTAGCTAAAATTCCCTTTTACTACTACCCTAAATCTCATTTGCCTGCTTCCTTTCCAGAGGCAGCCACTACCATGAGTTTGAGCTACATAATTCTGTTCTATTTTTTGTACTTCTACATACATATAATCCTTAAAGAATCACAATATTGTTTTGTGTTAAATATTTTTGTATGTATTGCTCTGAATCTATTTTGCTTATGTTGCTCAACTTGATGTTTTTGCCACCTATCCACATATATGTTTTGTTCCTCTTTTGGACTTAATGTTTTAAAGCAAGAAACCAAGGAGGAAGAGGTTTATTCACACAAGAACAGCTATCTGTACCTATATGTTTCCGCCTGTCTCTGATTGGAGACTAAAGTCAGGAGGACTTCTTGGAAGAAGCAAGGAACTGAATTTGGTTTTTGAAAGAGACTGAAAAAATGCTGAGTGAGAATGTTGTGGGGGCATTTCAGAGCTACCCCTTACAATAATTCCATACACTAGGAATTACGAGGTTTGTTGTATCTTTCTTTCATTATTTAATTATAGATTCTATGGCTTTTAAATATTTAGGTTAGACAAATGTTTTGACTGTGGAAGATACATTTAAAAAGGGATGCTAGACAAATCAAGATTTATTAAAACTAAACAACAACCCCAGAAATCCTGTAAAACACTATCATTTATGTCCAACAGGTGGACACACAAACCAATTACAAATCAAAGAGACTTTGATCCATGGAGTCTTTGGTGTATACTGAATAAAATACATTCGAAATGTATTTGTAGTGTGAGATAAAGATATAAAGGTCACTTCATAAGTGCTAGTGCTGCTTATGTTAGTAGTTTTAATTTTACCTTGTCAGTGCCTCTGTGTACAAAACTTAAGAAAGCAACACTTTGATTTGTTCAGGTTTCCTTAAGGAGGGGCACAGAATCCTCGAAGCATGATTTGAAAAAGATGGATAAGATATTCTACCCAAATTCAACATCACCTTTAATCTTGCCCTCTCCTCCTCTAATCCCTAGGTAATGTTTTGTGCTTCTTTTGCAGAAAAGCAATTTTGTTAATCACTTTAGCACCAATTCTTGCATCCCTGGCAATACTCAGAACTGCTTCCATCCAAGTCTTTGATGTGGGAAAGAAACACACACACACTCTTTCACATGTAATCTGAAAACAATTCACCTCTTGCCAATGAATGCACAGCACTCCACTTTAATAGAGAGCAAGTTCTGTGGAGGTTTCTAATCCTTTCTGCCAAAGAAGAGAAGAGAGAGAATCACTCAGGTAGCCCAACCTCATTCAGGAGTTAAAATCACTTGGAATGTTTTGTGGTGTGTTTGGGGGTTTTTAGAAATATCACTTGCTGAAGATTACTGCTCTCAGGGGAAATCAAAACAACTCAAGATCAAAAAATAAATAAATAAAAAATAAAAAAAGATTTCCCAACTCAAACAGGATATTCTTCTCAACTTAGATAACTCGATCTAAGTGTATTACAAAAAACCTGCTTTAATCCCTCAAAGCAATGGTGTTATAGATAAGCGGTAACTGAGGTGGCTTAAATTCCAGAAATGTACAAAAGATTTGGTTAGAAACAAAACTGAAAAAGAAAAAAGCTCAATCAGCATTGCTGTGACTTGAAGAGGTAAATTTAGGGCAGTAAAAATGCAAAGAATGTCCTTTATTAAAGAAATAGCCATAAAAGTCCAGAATTATCTCAATGGTCTCATTGATTTTTTATAGTGTCTGTATGTGTGTGTATGTGTTTTGGGTGTTTATGCGTTTGTGTGTGTCAGGGTTCTATGAAATTGAAAATTTTTTTACTGATATATATATAAGATGGGGTTCATTTGAAAATTTATTTATACGTTTTACTGTGATGTTAGAACATTCTGAATCTTTATTTCATAATTTTTTGTTCTTTTTATAATTTTTGGTTGAGTTATAGTATTTTCTTCCCGTTTAGTCCATTTCCTAACATATCATTGCTTACTTAAATGCAATGAATGAATTTTATTCTGTTGCCTTTTGTCAATAATTATCCTATTTTCACAATCTGGGTAAGAATTTTTATCTACCTTCAGATATCCCAGTTAACACATTGCAAATCCCCACTCTCCCTTCTGCACTATAGCTCTCTATTGCAAAATAAGGGCAATTTCTTTCATTATGGACTCTTCTATTTACCCAAAACATGCTCTAAAAATGCCCTTTCACTTTTTAGAGAGTCCCCTTAGAGATGAAAAGCTTTTCGATAGGTAATACATGCAAAGAGTTAATAAACATTTAAAAGGTATAAAATAGTATACAATTGACAAGAAATTCTGTCTCCCATCCACCCAAATTCCCCTCCTTACAGGCAAACACTGGTACTAGGTTTTTGGGTACTTTTATAGAGATATTTGGTATACATGAGTCAAAGCACACAAATACAGTTTTCCCCTCCACAAATGGCAATATATTATACACACTTTTCTGAATTTTGCTTTTTCTTTTTTTCACTTAATGTATATTAGAGATCCTTCTCTAGTGATACGTACAATCTTTCTTTCTTTTTTTTTTTTTTTTGAGACGGAGTCTCGCTCTGTCGCCCAGGCTGGAGTGCAGTGGCCAGATCTCAGCTCACTGCAAGCTCCGCCTCCCGGGTTCACGCCATTCTCCGGCCTCAGCCTCCCGTGTAGCTGGGACTACAGGCGCCCGCCACCTCGCCCGGCTAGTTTTTTGTATTTCTTAGTAGAGACGGGGTTTCACCGTGTTAGCCAGGATGGTGTCGATCTCCTGACCTCGTGATCCACCCGTCTCGGCCTCCCAAAGTGCTGGGATTACAGGCTTGAGCCACCGCGCCCGGCCGTACAATCTTTCTCATTATTTTCATAGCTGATTATTCTATTCGACGGATATTCCATGATTTATTTAAACAGTTTGGGAGATATTTGTTCCCAACACTTCTATTCTCTGTCAGTGTCTTGTTTCTTCTCAGGTTGTTTTTATGACTCTATCTTGGATACTGTGAATAAGTGATTTCGGCTGGGTGCGGTGGCTCACGCCTGTAATCCCAGCACTTTGGGAGGCCGAGACGGGCGGATCACGAGGTCAGGAGATCGAGACCATCCTGGCTAACACGGTGAAACCCCGTCTCTACTAAAAAATACAAAAAAATTAGCCGGGCGAGGTGGCGGGCGCCTGTAGTCCCAGCTACTCGGGAGGCTGAGGCAGGAGAATGGCGTGAACCTGGGAGGCGGAGCTTGCAGTGAGCTGAGATCCGGCCACTGTACTCCAGCCTGGGCGACAGAGTGAGACTCCGTCTCAAAAAAAAAAAAAAAAAAAAAAAAAGTGATTTCATATATAACATGGAGGACTACTGAAAAATAATTTAAATTTTATTTTCTAAATGTTTTAAAACTTCAAAAAATTACCAAAAGTGATGTGGGTTTATAGTTTTTGTTGTTGTTGTTTTGTCTTGTTTTTGAGACGGAGTCTCGCTCTGTCGCCCAGGCTGGAGTGCAGTGGCACGATCTCGGCTCACTGCAAGCTCCGCCTCCCGGGTTCACGCCATTCTCCTGCCTCAGCCTCCCGAGTAGCTGGGACTACAGGCGCCCGCTACCATGCCAGGCTAATTTTTTGTATTTTTAGTACAGACAGGGTTTCACCATGTTAGCCAGGATGGTCTCGATTTCCTGATCCCGTGATCCGCCCGCCTCAGCCTCCCAAAGTGCTGGGATTACAGGCGTGAACCACCGAGTCCGGCCAGGTTTATAGTTTTTAAAAACCAGCATTGTGAAAGCTGTATGATACCAAGACTTTTTTTTTTTTTTTTTTTTTTTTTTTTTTGAGACAGGATCTCACCCTGTCACCCATGCTGGAGGGCAATGACGCCATCTCTGCTCACTGTAACTTCTGCCTCCCAGGCTCAGACGATCCTCCCACCTCAGCCTCCCAAGTAGCTGGGACTACAGGCGCAGGCCACCATGCCCAGCTAATTTTTGTATTTTTAGTAGAGAGTGGTTTCACCATGTTGGTCAGGATGGTCTCGATCTCTTGACCTCGTGACCCACCTGCCTCGGCCTCCCAAAATGCTGGGATTACAGGTGTGAGCTACCACACCCGGCCTAATTTTTGAATTTTTAGTAGAGACGGGGTTTCGCCATGTTGCCTAGGCTAGTCTCGAACTCCTAGGCTTAAGCGATCCACCCGCCTTGGCCTCCCAAAGGGCTGAGATTATAGGCATGAGCCACCATGTGTAGCCCAAGACTTTCAATTACTTCCTCTCAGTCTCCTCATGGATCCCACTTAGATTGAGTCATGACATAACTGCTTAAACACTTAAAATTCTGTTCATTTATTTCTTATATGGGCTAACATAAGACACACACAGCATCAATAATTTCCTTCTAATAGCTGATATTAACTTTAATTCTCTTACCCCTGCAAAATATAATTCAATATTACTTTACACACCTTTAATTAAACTCCAACATGCTCCAACATGCTATCTCATACATGACTAAAGACTCAAATCAGAAAAATTGCAACATCTGGTTGACCTCAACTCTTTTACAGGAGTTAGGCAAGCTATTGGGTCTGACCATTGTGGCTCCTCTCCTACTGTTGTATGGTCCAAGAGATGGAGATCTTTTTTTTTTTTTTTTTTTTTTGAGATGGAGTCTCGCTCCATTGCCTAGGCTGGAGTGCAGTGGCGCAATCTTGGCTCACTGTAACCTCTGCCTCCCGGGTTCAAGCAATTCTCCTGTCTTAGCCTCCTAAGTAGCTGGGACTACAGGTGCCCGTCACCATGCCCAGCTGATTTTTGTATTTTCAGTAGAGATGAGGTTTCACTTCGTTGGTCAGGCTGGTCTTGAACTCCTGACCTCAGGTCATCCACCCACCTTGGCCTCCCAAAGTGCTGGGATTACAGGTGTGAGCTACCGAGCCTGGCCAGAGATGGAGATCTTGAGAGATTATAAAGTTGCTGGCTTGTGCCACGAATCTACTGAGCAGTGTAAGGAATGCATGAGCACCTGGGCAAAAATTCCTCTCTACTCATTAGTGGCTACATAGCACTTACAGACCCATATCCTTGCTAAGAGATAATTTGAGCTCTTAACTCTGTCTTGCCAGGGCTGATAGCGATGTAATTATTGTTTGATTCTACTATAAGACTGACTTCAGTTTCAGCTTTTTAATTTGTCCATTTCACTTCTCATTTATCAGCTTCTATTGCAGATGTGAAGTTTAGTGTTTCTTTGCTCACTCTTTTACTGGGAAACTCTTCTAGCGGAAAGCCTGTCATCTGTTGTGAAGGAGAGCTGGTGTTGACTTGAAGCAACAGAGTTGGTGGTCCAGTGGCCATTGTCCTGTGTTAGGAGCAGGTGGTCTCACTAAGCTCCATGTGTTTGGAAATTTCTCTGACCAGTGCTTGTGCTGCTAAAGGAAGAAGAGCTCAAGCTGCACTCCTTGTTTCCAGGTCAATCTGCTGAACCTGGGAAAATCCCCAGGGGCTAGCTTGAACTTCTTCCTGCTTTTCTCTCCATGGTGGATTTTAAACATAGGGGATTTTCCTCATTCATCTATTTATATTTCCAACAGCTGCTATAAGAAAGGAGAAAAGGCACATTTTATAGTATATATTTTTAGAAGCAGTGACATAGTTTCTCAAAGGATAACAGTTAAAATTTTGGTCCAAAGACTATAATTGCTCTTAACTTGGTGTGTGTGTGTGTGTGTATATTATGTATATATGTGTGTGCGTATATATGTTTTTGAGTATGTGTGTATACATTTTTCACTAAAGTGAAAAACAAAAAAATTAAGATCTATTCTTGTTCCATTCACATTAAAACTTGTGTTTATATTTAACAACACAATCCACCATCTGTTGAAGATAATGTAATTGAACGATACTCCAGAAAAGTTGTCCTATGTGTTTTTCACATTTTTTTCCACATTTTTAACAGGACTTGAAACTTAGGACTATAAATAAATGATATCCTATGGTTTCATTCAGTGTAATAAATGTCTCAAATGAAAAAAATTTACTTAAAGTTTGGCATTGTTAAATAGTAGTAATAACAATAGAACCAGAAATAAGAATTTTATATTTAACCTGGCACTTTCTTCTAGAAAAACTAAAGATGCTTAGGAGCAAATTTTTTCTAGAACTTAATTCTCATTCTTTTCTTGGAAAAGAACTCATAAGGTCATATTTGTACATACTCTATCTTAGTGGTGACTGATTATTTACACTTTTAAAAATAACTAGAATCTGAAGGCAAGGTAAGAAATCCCCAGTGATCATGAAAAATTCACAAGGTTTTGTGGTTCCCTTCATCTTCAAGTTTTTTTATTTTTTTATTTTTTATTTTTTTGAGACGGAGTCTTGCTCTGTCGCCCGGGCTGGAGTGCAGTGGCCGGATCTCGGCTCACTGCAAGCTCCGCCTCCCGGGTTCACGCCATTCTCCGGCCTCAGCCTCCCGTGTAGCTGGGACTACAGGCGCCCGCCACCTCGCCCGGCTAGTTTTTTGTATTTTTTAGTAGAGACGGGGTTTCACCGTGTTAGCCAGGATGGTCTTGATCTCCTGACCTTGTGATCCGCCCGTCTCGGCCTCCCAAAGTGCTGGGATTACAGGCTTGAGCCACCGCGCCCGGCAAGTTTTTTTTATCTTCCATCATCTGTTACCAAATGACAGTCTTCTGACTGGCAGAGATCAGAAAAAAATAACAAAATCTTTTTTTTTTTTTTTTTTTTTTTTTTTTTTTTTTTTGAGAGAGTCTCTGTCTCCCAGGCTGGAGTGCAGTGGTACGATCTCGACTCACTGCAACCTCCACCTCCCAAGGGTCAAGGGATTCTCCTGCCTCAGCCTCCCGAGTAGCTGGAATTACAGGCGCCTATGACCATGCCTGGATAATTTTTATATTTTTAGTAGACATGGGGTTTCACCATGTTGGCCAGGCTGGTCTCAAACTCCTGACCTCAAGTGATCTGCCTGTCTTGGCCTCCCAAAGTGCTTGGATTACAGGTGTGAGTCACTGCGCCCGGCTTAGAAACATCATAAAATCTGATGTCACATGGCAATGGCAATACAGGAATTTAATCTTAGATCTGAATGCTGATGGTATGCTCTCTATTTTATTCAAAATCTCTTGGAATGTACACTGTTGACACAAAGAAGCCCATTGCATACTAATAACAGCATTACTAACTGGCAAAACCCCTGGAGATCTTTTTTCCCCTCAAAAAAATTACATTTTATATTCTATCCTGCCCACCTGCCCACCTCCTTACTTGCTCTACTGTTCATTATAGACACGTGATCCTTAACTTTTGTAGACATAGCTATGCGTTTACATTTCATATATTTAAATGTATACACATATACATATATAATTTATATAAAAATTAGTGATTGGAAATGTTTATTTTTCTCAGTTGTAAAATTAGGACAGTGTCTTGGAATGATGTTGTGTGACCCTTTGGAAAATATCTTACAGCTGTTGTCCAGGCTGGAGCATTGTGGCGGGATCATAGTTCATGTAACCTCCAACTCCTGGGCTCCAGCAATCCTCCAGCCTCAGCCTCCTGAGTAGCTGGGATTACAGGTGCCCACTACCACACCTGGCTAATTTTTGTCTTTTTTGTAGAGATGGAGTTTCACCATGTTGGCCATGGTGGTCTTCAACTCCTGCCCTCAAGTGATCTGCCCACCTCAGTCCCCCAATGTGCTGGGATTACAGGCATGAGCCACCGCACCCATCCTAAGATGAAACTTTTAAAAACTTTATTTTTTAGAACAGTTTTAGATTTACAGAAAAATTGTGAAGATAGTAGAGAGTTTCCATACACTGCTATTATCACATTTTACAATATTATGATTGTTATTAACAAACTGATCCAATTTCCTTAGTTTTTATCTAATGTCCTTTTTCTTTTCTGTTCCAGGATCCCATCCAGGATACGTTACCTTTAGTCATCATGTCTCCTGTGGCTCCTCTTGGCTGTGACAGTTTCTCAGCTTTCCTAGTTTTTTGTTTTTTTTTTTTTTTTTTTTTTTTTTTTTGAGACGGAGTCTCGCTCTGTCGTCCAGGCTGGAGTGCAGTGACGCGATCTCGGCTCACTGCAAGCTCCGCCTCCCGGGTTCCCGCCATTCTCCTGCCTCAGCCTCCCGAGTAGCTGGGACTACAGGCGCCCACCACCTCGCCCGGCTAATTTTTTTGGTATTTTTTTAGTACAGACGGGGTTTCACCGTGTTAGCCAGGATGGTGTCGATCTCCTGACCTCGTGATCCACCCGTCTCGGCCTCCCAAAGTGCTGGGATTACAAGCTTGAGCCACCGTGCCCGGCCAGCTTTCCTAGTTTTAATGAACTTGCCATTTTCATCATATTGTACCAAGACCTACTATCAATATGACTTATGACTAGTGATGCTGACCTTGATCACCCGGCTGAGGTAGTTCTTGTCAGGCTTCTCCACTGTCGAGTTGCCCTCCCAATCCATCCCCTTTCCATATTGTACTCTTTGAAAGAAAGTCACTATGTGCAGCCCTCCCTTAAAAATATTAAAATCAACTAGCTTAATTAAGTTCTTTCTACCTCTGAGGTTTTTTTTAATCTTTTAAAAAATGATTATCTATGTAATACATACTCACTGCAGAAGACTTTAAAAATGCAAGAAAAGTATAAAGCAGCAGCAGATAGAACTACCCATAATTACACCTCTCACGAGCAACCATTTCTAGCTTTTTATCAATTTCCTTCCAGTCTTTTTTCTTCTGCACAAAATAACTATTTTTATTTCTATTTATTTATCTGTTTGAGACAGAGTCTCGCTCTGTCGCCAGGCTGGAGTGCAGTGGCGCAATCTTGGCTTGCTACAACCTCCACCTCCCGGGTTCAAGCGATTCGCCTGCCTCAGCCTCCTGAGTAGCTGGGACTACAGGCATGCACCACCATGCCCAGCTAATTTTTGTATTTTCAGTAGAGACGGAGTTTCACCATGTTGGCCAGGATGGTATTGATCTCTTGACCTCGTGATCTGCCCGCCTCAGCCTCCCAAAGTTCTGGGATTACAGGCATGAGCCACTGCGCCTGGCCAAAATAACTATTTTTGAATAGCACTTGCTTGAAATTATTTCACGGATGGTAAAAATATTTTATCTTTGAATATGGCAAAGAAGATGGATTCATATAAAACCAGAGCAGATCCTGGTGGTATTTCAAGATATAAACTACCAACCCAATAGATAATTTCTGAAAATAACATTTTAGAGTCTCTTTCTCTATTTTTGAGAAGCTTGAATATTTACAAATATAGCATTCACTGTGAGACTTCTTGTTTCTTTTCCTTTCTAAGACTTTTAACTTGTTTATTTTACGATTACATGAAACACATTTTATTTTAATTTTTAAAGTTTTAGTATTTTTTGAGACAAGGTCTCTTTCTGTTGCCCAGTTTGGAGTGCAGTGGCATGAACATGGCTCACTACAGCCTCAACATTTTGGGCTCAAGTAATCCTCCAGCCTCAGCTTCACGAGTAGCTGGGACTACAGGTATACACCACCACACCTACCTAATTTATTCTTATAGTTTTTAGAGATGGGGATCTCACTATGTTGCCCAGGCTGGTCTTGAACTCCTGGGCTCAAGCAATCTTCCTGCCTCAGCTCCCAAAGTGCTGGGATTACAGGGATGAGTCTCCACACCCAGCCTTATTTAAATAAGGTTTGAGGAAACTTGGGTAGCTGGTTAAAACTCTGGCAATGATCTAGGCTTCAAATCACCAAATTCCTTTTTGCATGGTGTATAGACTCATGGCAACTCTTTTTTTAATAGATTTTATTTTGTAAAGGTGTACATGCTTCTTATTTAAAAATTAAGTAATACAGAAAAGTACAAAGTAAAATCCCAAAATTCTATCACCTAAAAATAACCATTATTAACATTATTCCACAAACCTTCCCTTTGCATATATACACAGAGAAATAAATTTACACAAAAGGCTCACACATACCGTACATAGTTACTAAATGAGGATGAAGCAAAATGAAGAAATTGAAGAAAATGAAGCTGAAACAAAATGAAGGAATTACCAAATTTTAGCTAAATGTTCTTTTGCAAGACACTTTAGTTCCTAACAATCCCTTTGAAGTTTTGAAAAAAGATTATGAAAAGCATTAAGAGTTTGAAAGTCTACATGATTAACCTTTTTTTTTTTTTTTTTTTTTTTTTTTTTTGAGACAGGGTCTTGCTCTGTTGCCCACGCTGGAGTGCCTTGGTGTGATCATGGCTCATTGCAGCCTTGACCTCCCAGGCTCAACTGATCCTCCCACTTCAGCCTCTGAAGTAGCTGGGACCACAGATGTGCATCACCATGCCCAGCTAATTTTTAAAAATTACTTGGTAGAGACAGGATATTCCTGTGTTGCCCAGGCTGTTCTTGAACTCCTGGAGGCTGGTCTTCAACTCCTGGGCTCAACGATCCTCCCACCTCAGCCTTCCAAAGTGCCAGGATTATAGGTGTGAGCCACCGTGGCTGGCTGGAAAGCTCTTACAATAGTGGCTGGCATATAGTAAGTACTTACAGTAAATTTAAGCCAATGCTATTATAGAGGAATAATGGTGAGCATCTGGGCCCACATATGATATTGAAATCTGTCATTCACAAAATAATCTCTCTCATTCATCTCAGAATAATTTTCCTGTTAAATCTGCCAGCCCCTGAGGGGCCCTGAGGGTTTAACCAAATGGGTATGTGGGCACCAATGTAATGAATGTGTGAATAGGTGATTCTGTCTTCTGTTTATAAGAATGGCCAGAACACAAAATTCTAGCCTTTTTACAATCCTAAACATATACAATGTGCTACCTATAACAGCAACAATCACCATTATGCATGTCACTTACATGTACACAGTAACATAAATAACTATATCTCTGCTTTAAAATCCTCTTTAAAAGTAAACTATTAGCCTGGGTAACATGGTGAGACCTCGTCAACAAAATAAAAAAATTAACCAGGCACCTGTAGTCCCAGCTGCTCTGGGGCTCAAGTGGGAGGACTGCTTGAGCCCAGGAGGTCAAGGCTGCAGTGAGCCAAGATCATGCTACTGCACTCCAGCCTGGGTGCATAAAGTGAGACGCTGTCTCAAAAAAAAAAAAAAAAAAAAAAAAAAGGGTAAATTAACGTTAGTGTTTCTAAATACCCACCAAATTATAAAATTTATATTGTGTCTTCGGGCTTTTTTTTGAGATGGAGTCTCGCTCTGTCACTCAGGCTGATATGCAGTGGTGCAATCTCAGCTCACCGCAACCTCTGCCTCCTGGGTTTAAACGATTCTCTGGCCTCAGCCTCCTGAATAGCTGGGATTACAGGCGCGTGGCACCACGCCTGGCTTATTTTGTACTTTTAGTAGAGACGGGGTTTCACCATGTTGGCCAGGCAGACCAGCCTGACCTCAGGTGATCGGCCTGCCTCAGCCTCCAGCCAATATTGTGTTCAATGTTTTCAGTTTATTAATGTATAAATTAATTTTTTAAAATAAAAAAGCTTTATGAAAACAAAGGTAGATTTCACCTCCCTACCTTATTTCATGATGATTCCTGAATCTGAACTTCAAGGGAGTCGATGACTTTTACTTAAAGATGTTCTGGGCTGGGCGGGGTGGGTCATGCCTGTAATCCCAGCACTTTGGGAGGCCAAGGTGGGTGGATGGCCTGAGGTCGGGAGTTCAAGACCAGCCTGGCCAGCATGGTGAAACCTCGTCTGTACTAAAAATACAAAAATTATCTGGGTGTGGTGGCAGGTGCCTATAATCCCAGCTACACGGGAAGCTGAGGCAGGAGAATTGCTTGAACCCAGGAGGCGGAGGTTTCAGTGAGCCGAGATCACGCCATTGCACTACAGCCTGGGCAACAGAGTGAGACTCCGTCTCGGAAAAAAAAAAAAAAAAGATGGTCAAGGCCACTAAACTCTTTCTAACTTCCTCTTTTCTGAGTATTAATATATTTATTTTCTTTGATAGAAAAATGCTATTCAGGTCCTCCATGGAGACATGCATTTACTTTCATTATAAACTCATCTTTTCAGTCACATCTTTTCAGTTGCTTTTTTTTTTTTGACACTCTACCACAAAAAGATTTTTAAAAGTAAATTTTATGATACAATTTTTAAAAGTTTGGTTTACATCCAAAATTGGATTTTTCTTTGTTGGGGGCAGGAAAAGGGAGAGTTGATGAAAAATTCTAGCTGCTTCTCTGAGCTAAGGCTAAAGGTTTTTTTCTTTGTTGTTTCTTTATCACGTTTGGTAAATTAGGGACACACATCACCACCAAATAACAGATTATATGCCAATTTTCCATTTTGGCTTTGCTTTTTTTCCTGCACAGTATGTTGACTTTTTTGGAAATCATTGCATTACAATTCTAGGCTAAGAGTTTACCTGATCTCTAGTTTGAATGTGAAAGAGGATGATTTGATGTTTTGTTTTTTTTTTTCTTTTTTTTTTTCTGTCGCCCAGGCTGGAGTGCAGTAGCTCGATCTCCACTCGCTGCAACCTCCGCCTCCCAGATTCAAGCAATTCTCCTGCCTCAGCCTCCCCAGTAGCTGGGACTACAGATGCCTGCTGCCACACCCAGCTAATTTTTTTTTTGTATTTTTTAGTAGAGATGGGTTTTCACCGTGTTGTCCAGGCTGGTTTTGAACTGAGCTCAGGCAAGCTGCCTGCCCCTGCCTACCAAAGTGCTAGGATTACAGGTGTGAGCCACCGTGCCTGGCTGATTTGATGTTTTCAAATGATTCTTTAATTTCTCCATTAATGAAAATAAAGTAAGTTACACTTGTGTGATTATGGATTTTAATTCTAATTTAAGTTGGGTTAAAGAAGTTTTAGTGCCTCCACTAAAAATGGATAGAATATAGATGAACTACTCAGCTTTACTATGTATCCTACATGAGTTAAAAGGTACTCAAACCGTAAGAAATTACAAACATCTCTAACACAAATCTAAACACAAAATGCAGGAACCATATATCATCTGTCTTCCTTCCTGAGTAGCTCACAGTGCATGAATGTAGCAAAATCAATA
The DNA here is from genome assembly GCF_024542745.1 of Macaca thibetana thibetana. Lineage (NCBI taxonomy): Eukaryota > Metazoa > Chordata > Mammalia > Primates > Cercopithecidae > Macaca > Macaca thibetana. Next base: position 97,774,491 of record NC_065586.1, on the reverse strand, counting down.
AATGTTGAACTCATGATGCCACCTAAGTATTCCTGCCTCAATAGTCTTCTAACAGTGTGATACCTGTGAATAAGTACATTTCTTTATAATGATCTCTAAAAGATGGCTTAAATTCTTTGGCTGCATTGAAATCTATAAAATATTGCTTTTAATAAACCACTGTCTTGAGTTTGGAAATCGTTTTCTACACAAAGTCTTTGTTGCATTTGGAGGGGTGGGGGAGGGATGGCATTTTTTTGTAACAGGATTTGACCTGTAACTATTATTAAGAATTTTCTTAGAGGAGTTCAAAGCATTTTACAGGGATCATCTCATTTATCCCTCGAAAGTAAGGCAGAGGCATTATCTCCACTACAGATTGAGAACACTAAAAGGCCAAGATAGGTGGGGCTTTTTGTTGTTGTTTTGCTAAGATCAAAAAGTAATTCTAGGGCAAAGCCAGATTCCGGTCTGACCTTGTTACACGATGCTTCTTGCAGCACCATAATACAATGTAGTTGCTTCCTAGGTCTCCCTTTGGCTATGCTAGGTGTTGAATAATTTTCGGGGCCGATTTTTATTCTTTCCCGCTCCCTGAAAATGGGTGTTAAGATGTAGATAAGTACAAAAGAAAACTCCCCAGTCCTTCCTATCTGGCTTTGGAGTACAGGATAAACAGACAGAAATAGGCATCTTCCTCCCCTCCTCCAAGTTTTACTGCCTAGCCCAATGCTAATAGAAAAATAACCCGAACCACAAATGCAAGTCACATGTATAATTTTAAATTTTCTAGTAGTTACATTAAAATATATTGTATTGGCCGGGCGCGGTGGCTCAAGCCTGTAATCCCAGCACTTTGGGTGGCCGAGACGGGCGGATCACGAGGTCAGGAGATCGAGACCATCCTGGCTAACACAGTGAAACCCCGTCTCTACTAAAAAATACAAAAAACTAGCCGGGCGAGGTGGCGGGAGCCTGTAGTCCCAGCTAATCGAGAGGCTGAGGCAGGAGAATGGCGTAAACCCGGGAGGCGGAGCTTGCAGTGAGCTGAGATCCGGCCACTGCACTGCAGCCTGGGCGCCAGAGCGAGACTCCGTCTCGAAAATAAATAAATAAATAAATAAAATAAATTGTATTTAGCCCAATACAGCACATCCAAAATATTAACACTTCAACATGTAATCAATATAAAATTATTAATGAGATATTTTGCATTTTTTGTATGGCTTCAAAATCTGGTGTGCATTTCTCACTCATAGCTCATTTCAATTTGTTTTAGCCAAATTTCAAATGCTCAGCCGCCACATGTGACTAGGGAGGACACTGTTGGACAGCACAGTTCTAGACCTCAGTAGCTCTCCCTTCAGATTAATGCCATGTGAATCGAATGGGTGGTATGAAGAATGGATGCTGAGTCCTCGGAGAATCAACTTGCACTTGGGTGGTGACTGATAAGAATCCCTAGCTGTGCCATTTCCTGATACATGACTGTTTTTGAAGTTATGGACTCAGGAGCTAGAAGACTGCAAATCCCCAAATATGTCTAATACCCAAGCTCAGGCCAGGACCGTGCTTCCAGGCCTGTGTGAGAACCTAAGCTTTGGAATCTGTCAACTTCTAGGGCTGCAGATTCGTTGGGCCCTCACATGTGGCCCGTGAAAAGGAGGCATCACTGGAGGAAGAGGAGGGCTCCTAGAGGGGGAAGGCCACCCAACTACGGGCTTCTTGAGGACAGGTGCTCCAACTGGCCGCTTCCTGAGGGCAGCGGGTCCTCTTGTGGCCTTAGGCAGGGCCCTGAAACCGGCCTCACGTGTTTGCAACTCGAACTCCTGTGCTTCCACCAAGCACTTCCGGGGATGCGGGGGTGGTGTCCGCGCCCCGGCCCCAGCCCGCACCCCGAAGTGGCTCCAAGGCCGCAGGTGTGAGGGGCGTGCCCAGGGCTCGGCCCGCGCCGCCCCATGTGACCCGGTCCGACATGGTGTCGCCTCCTCCCGGGGCGGCGGCGGTGGCGGCTCGGACTGGGCTCCGCGTCGGGCCGGCCCCGCCGCCGCTCATGGGCAGCCAGGGCCGCTTGGGGCCCCCCGGGAACGGCGGGCCCGGCGAGGGCGAGGGCGGAGAGGCGAGGAAGCTGCAGGAAGGGAGGGTGGCGAGGGGGAAGCGAAGGAAGGGGAAGGGGAAGGGAAAAGCGAGAGCGGGGCAAGGCGGAAGAGGAAGCGGGGCGGAAGGGAAGCCCGGGCCACAGACGGCGAAGGAGGCAGCGGGGCCGGGGGCTGAGGCGGTAGCCAGAGCATGCCCAAGGGAGGAAGCAGAGGGAGGCGGAAGCGTGGAGGAAGGGGCGAGAGGCATCATCAAGGGAGATGAGGGGAGCGCAGGGGCCGGGAAGGAGGCACAAGGAAGAGAGTATAGGAAGAAGGAGGCATGGAGGGTCAGGGCTAGGCGGCGGGAGGGCGCCAGGCCGGGAAGAGCACAGAGACAAGGGGGTCAGGCTTGGGCCGACATCCCGGGGACAGGGGTGGCCATGGCGGCGGAGGCCGGGGAGGAGGAGGAGGAGGCGGCTCGGGAGTCGGCCGCCCGCCCGGCCGCGGGGCCCGCGCTCTGGCGCCTGCCGGAGGAGCTGCTGCTGCTCATCTGCTCCTACCTGGACATGCGGGCCCTCGGCCGCCTGGCCCAGGTGTGCCGCTGGCTGCGGCGCTTCACCAGCTGCGACCTGCTTTGGCGCCGGATAGCCCGGGCCTCGCTCAACTCCGGCTTCACGCGGCTCGGCACCGACCTGTAAGCGTCCGCTCGCCCGCCCGCTCCCCGCCCCGGGCCGGCCCCGCGTCCCGGGAAAGGGCGGGGCGCCGCGGCCTGGTCGGCCCAGGGTCGTGTCGCACTCCGAGTTCCTAGGCCTACAGCTGGCCTCCGCCTCCGCCCCTTCCCGAGCACTCTCGGGGGCCCTTTTGCCCCTTCTCCCCAAGGCCTCCCTCTGAGGCAGCCTCCCGAGAGCATCCCTCAGTAGGCACCCTCCCCGGTGGGCCGCTCCTCACAATTAGCCATCTTAGGCACTCCCTAAAGCTTTCGATTGTGTCTTTTTGCAGAGATTTAGCTGCCCCGGTTCCTTAGCCCCAGAGGAGCCAGTTTGGTCTATGTGGTTCCTTCGTGCTTTGGACGACTCCTCCAGTCCAGGTCTAGGACCCAGGTTACTTAAGTGGTCTATCATAAATTTTTGTGGACTTTCATCTTTCATCCTCCCTACCCTCTTCTAAAGGTTGTTAAGCTTCAGGGCTCGGACCTTAATGCAAGGCCCCTCGGTCCCAGTGTTCAGCCATAGTTTATGACTTCATACAGGCAGAGCGATACGAAAAAGGGGGCCTGCTTGAGGCAGGAGGCTGGAGTCTGTCCAGGATGTGCACAAGACATGGTATTGCAATTTGGCCTGTTTTTGGTAGGGTCTGAGACCTGTGAATGAAAAACTTCTGAACCACTTAAGCTGTTAAATAGGAAGGAAAAAACATGTAGGGAATTGAGGGAGTAAGAGCTTTCAGATTGCCCCCTATTCCACCCATTTTTTAAAAAGTAGTTCTTTGTAGTACATTATGACATTAAAGAACGTTTTTAAAAACATAAAAAGCCATAATACCATCACCTCTAGACAATTATTTTAATTTAAAAAACTTTTCAGTTGCACACATAGTTGCTATCTTACTGATCCTGACAGAATAGGTACATAGTAAATGTTTGTGGGCTGTCCCATAATGAGATTAAAGAACATCCCTCTACTATTAAACTTACACGTTATGTTCAGCTTTTTGTTATTATAGATAATAATGAAATGATGCATTTTTGAGTAACAGCTTTACTGAAGTATAAGTCACATGTCATACCATATAGATTTAAAAAAAATTAGTTCCTTAGGATAAAATCTCAAGGTGGCATTATAGCAAAGGTTATGGTTTGCAGAGGTGCTGTACCACTTTATAGTGGAAACAGCACAGAGTGAACAAATTTTATGTGAGAATTTAGAAAATCTTTGCTACTTTAGTGGTCATTTAAGGTACCAAAGTTGTGTTATTTTGCATCTCTTTTGCCACTGGCCAGGATAAATATATTCCCATGTGTTTGTTTCACCTGCGAGACTGTCTGTTCCCACTCTTTGCTCATTTATTACTGGGGTCTTCGTGTTTTTCCTATAACTTTGGAATCTTTGTGGGTCTTAGATGTTAGAATCTAGTCTGTCATCTTTGATCCAGATATTTTTCCCGGTCAATTCATTTTACTTTACTGTTTTACACTTTATTAGGCTCTGCCAGTCTTTTGTGATTTGTTTTTCTCTTTTTTTCTCCAAAGCTGAGAAATACATAATTCCTCCACAGACCTGATAAATCTGTTTCCCACTGGTTTTCTTACAAATTTGATATTTTTTTTTTTTTTTTTTTTGAGATGGAGTTTCACTCTTGTTACCCAGGCTGGAGTGCAGTGGTGTGATCTCGGCTCACCACAACCGCCTCCTGGGTTCAAGCGATTCTCCTGCCGCAGCCTCCTGCATAGCTGGGATTACAGGCATGCACCACCACACCCAGCTAATTTTGTATTTTTAGTAGAGATAGGGTTTCTCCATTTTGGTCAGGCTGGTCTCGAACTCCGGACCTCAGGTTATCTGCCTGCCTTGGCCTCCCAAAGTGCTGGGATTACAGGGGTGAGCCACCGTGCCTGGCCTAATTTGATTTTTTAATAGTTAACACTTTCATCAATATCACTTTTGGTGCAAGAGGTGAATTCAATTTACTATTCTTGTTAGGTAGCCTCAACGGCTACCTTAGTTATCACTACAACTTTGTTAAGTAATTCTCTTTTGCTTTGTTTTGGAAAGCTTATTTTGCCATATAATAAGTTTTTATATATATATGATATACACATGTATATACACATACATATGTGTGTGTATATTGGATCTGTATCTGAACTCTTCATTGTGTGTCACTGATACAGTTTTCGATTTCCATACTATTTTAAATATTGTTACTTTTTGATGGAGTCTAGTAATCTGTCAGGGTAAGATTATCCTGTTGGATTTATGTGTGTGTGTCACCTCTACACTTCTGTTCAACTCGCTGTCAAAAAAAAATTCTGTACTTTTTCAAGGACTTTTGTGGTTTTCATGATAAAGTTCTCACATATCTGTTGTTGCACTTCTGTGTATTTCTGAATATGTTATGCATTTCGTTTTTATTGCAAATATACTCTCTTTGGTATGTTTTCTGGCTGGGTATTACTGAATGTAGAAGATTACTTTTGTAAATTTTGAATTTGATGGTTTTTTATTCTTTTTATTCTAGGATGATTTTGTTCATGATAATGATTCCTTGGGACTTCTTGGGCATGCGGTCTTGTCACCTGCAGAAATAGTTTTTTATTCTCTTCCTTTCTTATGAGAATAACTATTTCAAAGAATATTATCAGTTGACCTATAAGGGAAGTCTAAAACAACTGGAACCCAAGCCAGCCAAGGCAAAGTTTGGCTTTCTCTCTCTTCATATAGAGATTGAGTGAATGAATGAAAGAATTGGTGTTTATTTTCAAATGCTCTAAAAGAGAGATACTGGGAATGAATCTACATTCTGTAGCAGTAATAACAAAAATGAAAGTGAATTTATGGTGTAAAATGCTTTGAGATTGCCAAATGATATGGCTTTATTATTTATTAGACATGTGTGTTTTGATTTCTCGCCTGTGTCCTAGGGTAAGGTGTCCTGGCCTTCTAGGGAAGTTGTTTTACCATAGCACTTGATAAAGAGCAGGGTCACTGCTCGGGTTTTCTGGGTTGAGGGAAGAAGTTACGCGTGTTACAGCAGGTGGAGAGAATATTTACCAGTGTGGTCCGTTTCTGGACAGCTGCAGAGACTTAATAAGCCACAGAGAGAGGTGGTTGTCATCCCTGGAGGAAGAAGGCATGCACCCCAGTCCACTTAGGGAGTCAGCAAAGCCGGGCCCAAAGTACAGCAAGAGTATGGCTGCTTGGATAGTGGCAGGGCTGTTGTTCATGCTTTGGGCTAATTAACTGCAGACTAGATAAGTGAGATGAGTTTTTATCAGCATTACACAAAACTGGATTTGATCAGAAGCCACATAACCTCACTGGCCCTAGGTTTTATTACCTATAAAGAATGGGAATAACCTTGCCTGATAAAATGAGGCTTAAATGTAGAATGCTGGCTAGTACAGCATTAAGCACATAGTAAGCACTCAATAAATTGTAAAATGGAACTTTTTAATTGTTTGGGTTCTCCTCTAGGTAGTCTGTATATAGCAAAAGTGGGGATGGTTTGACTTAGAGGTGCTGCCTAAAGACAAAGGGGAAAACACACACACACACACACACACACACACACACACACACACACTCTGCTTGGTTTCTCTCACCTGTCCTGAATGTTTTTGGAAACATGACAGCAGAACCTGTGGACTTAGGGCCTGCACTTGGGGATGAAGAGCCTCTTGATTCTCAGAAACACAAACTGCTAAGGTTTACTGACCTTCCGGCCCAGGGCAAGTCCCATTCAGTTTGGCTGTTCCTAACTGATCATAGCTTTGTTGAGTAAGATGAACTGCTTTCGTTCCTTGTGATTTGCTAATGGTCTTATACTTGTGCTTGAAGGCATTCTGGCCACTTTAAAACCACAAACAAATAATTTGCTTCCCTTTTGCCCAAACAGTGAACACTAATAGGTACTAAGCTTTTTTTTTTCTTTTTAAAGGGACACAAAGATAGTTGGCGTCAGTTGTCTGATTTAAAATCAGTTTTGTGTGGAGATTTTATGAAGCCTGTTGGAATAGAAATATCCTGAATATAACAATAAAAATCAAAGAAATGTTTCATATAGCAGTCTTTCAAATTTTCCCTAAAGAGTAACAGGACAAACTAACCTAGTTCGTTTACAAGAACAAGACAGTGGAATTCAGCTGTCAGTTGATAATGTTGGCTGAATGCAAGAAGTAGACAGTATGACAGGGGAAGAACAGGAGTGCTATCTGCAAATTCTGATACTGAAAATTAACAAATGCAAATAATGGAAAGAAAAAGTATATCTGTGCATGTAAAGCTATTTTTAAAAGATTCTGTTGCCAGTCTTATGTTAAAGAAAGCTTACTTGATCCTCTTCCTCCCAAATGAAGTGCTACATATTGTCAAACAGGGATTTTATTTTAAATAGCCTTTGAGCAGTATCTGGGTGCTGTCTTGCATTTGCCTATGATAGATTTGCCTGGAATTAACAATAGGTGTTTAGGGAGTGAGGCTCCTGAGGTGTTTGTCCTGGCATGTACATTCATTCCTGTGGAGGGGTCCTGTAGCCTTGGAGCTCTTTGAGGCTGGGGGCCTGGGGTATCTATTTCAGTGATGATTAACGTCCAGAGTGGTGAGATAGACACAGATAAGCAGAGTGTGTTTATTTGTTTTGAAATGATTGTGCCTAAGAGCATTTTCTTGGCCCAGAAAGCATATAGTTTCCTAACTAGTTTCCTACTCTGAATGGAGAAGGTATTGCTAACTGGTTACATTTAAGGCCTAAACTGTGATTTTCAGAAAACAATTAACAACTCAAAGTAGCTTAGGCTTTCTCCAGTTTTCTGCCTTTCCCAGGGAGGAGAGTCACTTATTTGTTCTCTGACTCATGGAATGATTTCGTATATGGATGTATTTATTGTCTTTAGCGTTTGGAAAGGCCTTATTTCTAATAGTTTCTATGAGTTAATAAAATAGAGTTTAGTTTACAGGTTCAAAATAAAACAGTACACCTGTGGAAGCAGGACATGGTCTAGTGTAGTCACTACCTCCAAATGCGAACTGGAAGAATGGAAGAAGCCTTCTCTAAGACCATGAGAATACAGAAGCTGTTTATATCCTTTCCAGTCTTGTAAAACTTGAATGGTAGGGGCTGAATTTTCTAGCTTTCAAGGCAGAAACATGGAGAAACCCAATGTCTTTACAGTCTGTGAGATGAGCAATCTGTAGTATAAGTTCATACTGTAATGAGAGCTCTGAAAATATTTCAGTACTCCATACTTTTTTTTTTTTTTTTGCACCTGGAACCTTCATCTAAGGTAAAGATTGTGCTTGAGCTGCTGAAATCCCCAACTGACAGTGAGGTCACTGAGTCAGTATACAGGTTTTTTAAAAAATTATTTTTGAATGTGTGACTTAGAAAAGAATTACTTGTGTGTGACAACTTAACCTTAGCTCTGGATTGACCCTGGCACTGGATTAGTTTCTGGTCCTGACATGTCACCATGGAACAGTGAGAAATTTAGGCAGATTCTTCTTGAGACCAGGCTCCAAAAATATTTGAAAATTAAGATGAGATCAACTATTTGAAAAAAAGAGGAGAAAATTGGGTTTTGAATTTTCAGTGAAAATTGGCAGACTCCCCACTTTGATCTGCAGAAACTGACTTTTGCTATGCTTCAGAATTTACCTCAGGTATGTCAACCATGAGTCAAGGTTGAGAATCCTAAGATTTGGTTTACTGTTGAGGAAAGTCCTTCCTATTCAGCAGTCTTGCTCAGATGGAACTCCAGTTGTAATCAATTGAATCAAGATGGTTATGGTAATTAAGAATATGTTTATGTACCCTGAATCATGTAAATACTTGAGCTTTCTCTAAAAATGAGTAGGAGACTATCTGGAGAAAGAATTTACCTCCTGTTAGAGGTTTGGCTGCCTTGTCTCAGTTTTGAGTCAGTTCTTCATTTTATCCAGACTGTCCGCATTGCCCTCCCTGGAAGTCTGGGCCCACCCAATGGGCCCCTGTGCCTGCTGCCCCTCTTTAGCCCACAATTAATTGCCAACACATTCTTTCTTCTTCGTCTTCTTTTTTGGTATTTGACATGAGCTCAAATTGCTGAGAAAGGTGACAACTGTGAAATGAAGACAGGGCTTGGAGACACCTTAAAAAATACATGCAAAGGCCACTAAATGACAAGAGCAGACTGCCAGGCTCTTTCAAAACATCACCATGTCTGTTGACTTTCCATTCCTTGTCCACAGCACAAAATTGGAGGTCAAAGAATCATAGGAGTTAGAGATGGAAAAGACATTTGGGGTCAGCCAGTTCATCCCTCCGCCTTCTCCTGCCCCTGATTCCAAATCATTCCTTACATTATATTTTCTCCCCCAGCTCTTGTACAGTTTTCACGGTCTTCACTCAACCCTAGCTGTCACCTTTGGGGAATGATGCTGGAGTTTCTCTCTAGTTTCTCCTTGGCAAAGAGAGATATTGCCTGTGCCCCCAGTTGACATTCATGAACTTCTTTGTTGGTGGTCTCAGCTGAGAGGCTGAAGGATAATTGGATGTCTCTCTATTGCCTGGTGATGGGGCGTTTTTAGACAGAATTGAAGAGGATTTAGTGTGTGATGATATTGGGCAAGGGCTGAGGTGTAGGGTAGCCATTGATGAATTTGTTCCTAGACTTTTGTTGTTCAAGTCTCTTGACTATAGGGGGATTCTTATTTGTATGAAGTGTGTGGTATTGGGACAGGTGGGCAGAGATGGGAAATTACACTGAATAGGAGTTTGATAGGAACCCTAACTTGGAGATTGGTAGATTAAACAAACAAATAAGAAATACTGGTTTCGTGAGGTATTAGAGGATTGTTTTAATAGTTACATGTTAGGGGAGAAATAGAGTGGTGGTTACTGTACAGAAGCTTCAGTTTAGAGTCATATTGAGGAGAACAGATGGGCCGGAAGCAAGTATTTTGGATTAGGGTATGCTGTTGCTTTTGTGGTCTCCCCTTGCTTTAAGAAAGCAGAGAAATAGAAGTCTTATGCTCACTGGCTGTATGAGTCGGAAGGGGGAATGGTCATTTTTAGAGGCAGCTTTGGAGGGATACCCCCAGCTCCCCCGTCTTTTTCCAGCAGCTGTTGGGAGCAGTCCGAAGGGGGTATTGTATTTCTTCTGGTAACTCTGCCAAGAATGAGAGGAAATCCACAATCTGTGGGTTTTGTAGGGGGGATGAGGATGGGGTGGCAGGTGATGGGACAGGGAAATTAAATTGTTTTATAGTAAATATGTTGAGATACTTTTCCTGGAAAGCTGTTTCACTGAAAGGAATGATATTTCCCCTGCTCACTAACCCTGTAATGAGTTCATTCTCCTTAAAGAAAGGGAAATAGTCTTTGAGTACTTCTTTTCCTTTTTTCCCTGTAGTTCCAGCTTTGACCTCCCATGTTTCTTTGAGTTTTCCTTTAGAAAGTCTACGTCAAAAAGTTGAATCAAGGTTCAGATATGGGTGGTATGTGTGTTTGTCCCCTCCAGAAGTGAGTTGCTAAGGGAGAACTTCATCCCTTATCTTGGATGCAGTTTGACTTTATCATAATGGCCTAGAAGCTGGAGATGTAAAAACTTTCTGGGTGACGTCTGGTTCATATTCTCCTCATCCCTTCATTCAGGCTGGAAGGGCACCAGGGATTTTGAAGTCTGGTCACTTGGGTTGAGAACCTGTTTTGATGATTAATATAGAACACAGTTTCATGATTAAAAACAATAAAAAACAACCCTGGGAAGCAGAGCAGTATAATTATTTCTCACATATCAGATGAGGAGTCTAGGGAAAAGTCATTTTGAAGGTATGAGAACAAAGTTTACCTCTTAGTCTGCTAGTGCCTAATTCATGACTCACTTAGAGGAAGGCCTGTTCACCGCTCCCTGCCCCCCCAAAATTGGCATCTTTCTTGCCATTGTTCATTTTTAGAAAGTACCAGATCAGTCTTTCCAAAAGTTGTATTGTGGGATTCCTGAAAAACTAATTCTGTAATCAAATGAGTGGGGGAAAATGCTATGCGCCACATTCCCTTTCTTAGGGATCACAATGTCCATTGGGGATTAAAGGCACTGGCAAGTCCTGTGATAGAGGGACCTGTTTAATTTTTGTTTCAGCCAGCATTGTGCAAAATGTTTTGACCATAAAATTCTCTTTTTCACTGCTAAATATCTCTTTAACATCTTGCAGAACACACATACTGGTCAAGTGCCGTGCAAATACAGAGCCTAACCAAAGCCAGGAGGAAAAGGATGTGAACACAGCCAAGTTCTGAATCTTAAGCTCATGCACATAAAAGACCAGGGTTATGCTTAGTGCTTCTGAAACTGTTTAGACATCTTTGACATGTGGGTGCCATGTTAAGATACTTTATCTGCTCAAATTTCTTCCCTTGAGCCTCTCTAGAATAAGAATTTGGAGGCTTTGGTTGAATTCTTAAAGATGTGGTATGTTATACATTTTAAGGAAGGGCCTTTGGAGCTACAGGTATTGTTCAAAGTGTGACTTGTCAAATGGAGAACGATGTTTTTGGAAACTCTTGCTTGAGCAGTTCCTAAGCAATGTCTATCAATACCTATTATGCTAGGACCATGGTTCGCCCTTTTTGTGTTAAAGACATAGTTTTGTATGATGTTAGAATTTTTGATAGTACATTAAAGGATTAAAGGTGAATGTCATTTTTTTTTTAAAAGCAAGTTTCAGAAAATTGAAAAACCTGTTCATGATTATTTATACTATTTACTTGTTCACCCTCTGGTGTGTTACTGTTTGAACAGTATTGTTTGCAGCCCTGACCTTGTTCTCTTATATCCTTTGAGGTAAAGTTCATATATGTTCCTCTGAACATGCAATCTTTATTTTATTTTCAGCAAATTGTATCATGGGCAATATTTTGGCTTAATGTCTGATAGAAATCCCTGTAAAAGTGTGGATTGTTAGTTGAACAAAAATAAATTCTATATATTGTTTAAAATTTGGTGGTGCACTTATTCAGGGTTACTGCTATATCACTTGTCTGCCCAGTGATGGTTGAGAGCCACTTTTAGAAGCACAAAGTGGTTTAAGACTTGATCCTGTGGAATTTATGACTAAATTAGACAAAAAAGATGATGTATAGCTGTGAAAAGCTAGCAATGCCTAGGTGTATGGTAGGTTCCCTCTAACAGTTCAGATGTCATGTTTGGAAGAGTCACAGAAGTAGAGGCTTTATCTAGATTTTAAAGAATGGATGAATTTGACTAGTCCCCAGAAGTAGCAGTCAGGGGCAAAGGTAGGCTGGGGCTGGCAATATAGGTGAAAGTGTGGGTGTATGAATGAACGTGGAAGGGATTGGCTTGGTGGGAGTCCAGTTGCATAGTGTGAAGCATGAAAAGTGAGTTGAATGGGTAAAGTGGGTTGACAGTTGGGGGTCTTTCAAGGGAGCTGTGGGTCAGTTCAGTCAGCTCCATGCCCTCTTTGTGCATGGTCTTGTCCTCATGCTGGCATGTTTCCTACAGTCTCCCTTCACTCTGAATTTTGGGACTATTCTCTGTTCCTTAGCCAAAAGGATAAGCAATTTAACATGATATAAAGATTTTTGATTAATTTTTTTGAACCTTAATTATAAACCTCTGCTACTGAAGCTATTGGAAGATTCAGGCTAATGCAAGTATAAATGAAAAGTTAGAAGGTTCTTTGACTGCTTAAGTACTTCACACTAAAGCCAAATTCTTAGCATTGATAGAAGAACTGGTGAGAACAGGCAATCTGGGGAAAAATCTGGAGAGAAAGAAGATAAGAGAAATCAAGATATAGTGTTAATTTAAAATTCCAAGCCCCAAGGCCTGGCGCTGTAGCTCATGCCTGTAATCCCAACACTTTGGGAGGCCGAGGCAGGTGGATCATTTTAGGTCTGAAGTTCAAGACCAGCCTGACCAACATGGTGTAACCCCATCTCTATTAAACATACAAAAATTAGCTGGGTAGTCATGGCATGTGCCTGTAATCCCAACTACTTGGGAGGCTGAGGCAGGAGAATCACTTGAGTCTGGGAGGTAGAGGTTGCAGTGAGCGCAGATTGCACTACTGCACTACAGTCTGGATGACACAGTGAGACCCTGTCTCAAAAAAATAAATTAATTAAAATAAAATTCCAAACCCCAAGCATTGTATGTAACCCTTGGCCCAGTGCCCCTTGATATGGCCTTGTTCTACACTTGGAGACACTTTCCTTTCCTAAGTTTCTGTCCAAATCAGCAGGATGTTATGCTTATGGAAATCATGCCATCCATGCAGTTGGTCAGCATTGGTAGCTTCCAGGGGAATCAAGCTGCGAGATGGGACAGAGAAGGAAATTGGTTTGTGTTCCAGGAGTTTTCTGATCTCAGAGATATGTAGTTTGAGACCTCTTCGATATACCTACACTTCCCCTTCCTTCCCCCCAGCCATTTTTCTTCAGACTAGGTTTATTTATTTGCTTTTGGTTTTGGGGTGTGAACAAGGAGAGGGGAAATGAAAGGTCATTCTAGATAACTGCCTAGATTAATTTCTGTCCCTCTGGACTCACTTGCCAAGATTTTAAGGGGCCAGATAGCTTACTGTGGGTGCATGTTGTATTGTTTTTGTTTAAAATAGATCATATGCCCAGGAATGCAAACTCTAATGGTTACTAAGTGCCGGAAAGCTGAGAGGGAGGGGGCCTAGTGGAAAAATGAGCCTGAGGCAAGAGAAGGAGGGCTGGGAAAATGGCAGTTCAGCTAGGCCCACGGGGCCAGGTCCTCTGTGTGTTAACATCCATGGAGAGATTTCTTTACAGGGCACTAATCATTTTTTTGAGAGGAGCACCCTCACTTTACATTAGTAACCATATGGAGAAATGGCTGGCCAGAGGCCGCTTCAAGGATGGGAGCAAGGGTCCCTGGTGAATTCCAAGGGGCACCTACTTCTGTCTTCTCAGGTAGTTTTCTTCTGCTGCCTTGTTCTACTGACCCCCTTTGACTGGCAGTGACACATTCCCATAGGGATGGAGGGATACCTGTTTTCAGAGAAAGGAGATATTTTTAAAATTTCTTTGGATTTTTCAGGTGCTGAAACCAATAAAGATATAGATATGATTTGGCCAACAGCTAGGGAAACTGTAACCATTCAAGATGGTTAGACAAAAGATATGAAAAAGCTGAGCTGTTAAATTGTTTTTAACAAAGTAGAACTTTTTCAAGTCAAAGCCAAATTGAATTTTTTTTTTTCAAAGTCTAAATTTGAAGGACTACAGCCAAGTATTTTGATTATGATATTCATCTTGGGAGAGGATGCCTGCACCTGCTGTTTGGTAGCAGCTTCTAAAGTTCAACTTTGAAAGTTTCTTGGTGCTATGATCAAACCCTCAGGGGAGTGTTTTGACCCCTAGCAAAGTGTCACATGGCAGTTAAGTGACCAGGGAGATGAGAGAAGTGCTGTCCTTATTCCAATTCAGGAAATATATTCATTCTTTTGCTTTTGTTTTCTTCCTGCTATGATCCAGAATATTCCCTTTTTAGTTTCATCACCACTCATTAATTTTAGACCTAATTCAAGAGAAGAGACATAACTGTAAACAGTTTCTTCCTTTATATCTGGGAGGGATTTGCAGATAAGAGTAGACAGGAAGTCTATTTTTTTTTTGGTTAGATTTCAGTTCCTTTGGCCCATCCTGTTAAGTATCTTTTACTGTCCTCAGTAGTAGTCTGGTAGTGTAGGTGGCTCTATAGTGATTTTAAACCAGGGACTACATTCACCCAATAGAATAATTCAGTAAAAGATTTTAGCCTTAACATGTGTATAGCCAAGTCCTAATTGTTCAGCCTGAAAGATAAGAAAGTTTGATATTGGAGGAACAATTTCTTTTTTTTTTTTTTTTGTTGAGACAGAGTCTCGCTTTGTCGCCCAGACTGGAGGAACAATTTCTAATAGTTATAACTAAACTAGTTAGAAGAAAAACGAATGATTATTAGAGTCACATTAGTGCCGACACCATTAATGGATATTATCTACTACTTATACTTATGTAAAGATAATTAACTTTTTTTGTAGTGATTTATGACATATGCTGTACTTCGTTTTAGGTGTCATTTTTGAAAACAATTGTGTGAAATATTATCCTCATTTTATAGGTGAAGAAATGGATAATTAGAGAAGTTAGTTACCTGGGTTGTATAATTAGTAAGTGGTAGAATTGGGATATAGATCCCAGTTTCCTGAGCCTGCCTTCTGTGCTTTTTCAATTTTATTCAATCTGCTCTTTAGTTAAAGGTAAATAGGAAGACATAACCGTCAACAATTATGTGATATATTTTCAACAATTGATCACTTAATAAAGCACCATCTATTAACATCTTTAGACCTGTTATTATTATTATTTTTTTTTGAGACGGAGTTTCGCTCCTGTCACCCAGGCTGGAGTGAAATGGTGTCATCTCGGCTCACTGCAACCTCTGCCTCCCAGGTTCAAGTGATTCTCCTGCCTCAGCCTCCCAAGTAACTGGGATTACAGACGCCCACCACAACACCTGGCTAATTTTTGTATTTTTAGTAGAGACAGGGTTTTACCATGTTGGCCAGGCTGGTCTCGAACTCCTGATGTCAGGTGATCCACCCTCCTTGGCCTCCCAGAGTGCTGGGATTACAGTTGTGAGCCACGGCGCCTGGCCTCAACCTGTTATTTATGGAGACATAATTTTATGTAGTGTCTCCCCACCTCTACCTTTATAAATTTAACTTTGTTTTAAAAATACCATTACTTGGTATAGTTGTTGCCAAAATGTTTTTCATTCCTCACATTTGTAATTTCTAGTGGCAGTATATTCCATTGCATTAGTATACTATTCTCCCCCACAGACAGACCTTCAGGCTGTTTCCAGATTTTAGCTCTAATATATAGCTGCAGCTATAAATATCTTTGTAAAATTTTTTTCTTTTGAATTATTTCTTCGTGATATAGTGCTCAAAGAAGAAATGCTGGATCATAAGCTGTCATTTAATGACTTTTGTCTTAACAGAATTCCTTTCTGAAAGACTGTACCAGCTGAATGTGCTGTAAGCAACATGTAACCAAATCCATACTCTTCTATCAAATTAAAGCTAGTGTTAGTTTTTTCTACTTAATAGATGTGAGGTGGTACTTTAAAAATTGTTTTAATGTACATACCTGTAAACTGTTCTTGGGGGATGTTTCTTCCAGTGTTTTACCATGTGAACACTGTGACTGTCCTTATCCTCTGTCAGACATGGATGATAGGGTATTGGAGACAGGGTGTTATCTTGAGAGATTTTTATCAGCTCCCTAAAAGTTTTAGAGATAAAACTTATGTCTATAGTGTTAGTTAAAATTTTTCCCCTACTCTGTTGCTTTTAATCTTTTTTCCCTTTATGTAGCATTTCAAATTTAATAGCATTAAACTCAAATACTTTATAATTGATACATTTCTGTTGCTTCAATAGAATAATTTCTTTTATCCCCATTTCAATTGGGAAATTATCTCTGCTCGTCATTGAAATATGTATATATCTTGTTTTTTTCTAGTTAAATTTTTTTTTTTTTTTTGAGACGGAGTCTCGCTCTGTCGCCCAGGCTGGAGTGCAGTGGCTGGATCTCAGCTCACTGCAAGCTCTGCCTCCCAGGTTCACGCCATTCTCCTGCCTCAGCCTCCCGAGTAGCTGGGACTACAGGTGCCCGCCACCTCGCCCTGCTAGTTTTTTGTATTTTTTAGTAGAGACGGGGTTTCACCGTGCTAGCCAGGATGGTCTCGATCTCCTGACCTCGTGATCCGCCCGTCTCGGCCTCCCAAAGTGCTGGGATTACAGGCTTGAGCCACCGCGCCCGGCCCTAGTTAAACTTTTAAATTCACCCTCATATTTTTGGAATTTATTATATTGTGATATGAGATGGCAATCTAAATCAGTTTTTTTCTCTATTGATATTCAACAAGTTTTATCAACAGCATTTATTATTACTACTTTAATGAGTATTTGAATATTACTCAGCCATAAAAAGGAATGACATAATGACTTTTGCAGCAACTTGGATGGAATTGGAGACCATTATCCTAAATGAAGTAATGCAGGAGTGAAAACCAAATACTGCATGTTCTCACTTATAAGTGGGAGCTAAGGCATGGGTACACACAGGCATACAGAGTGGTGTAATGCACATTGCAGATTCAGAAGGGAGGAAGGTGGGAGGGGGGTGAGTGATAGAAAAATTACCTACTGGGTACAAAACATACGCTACTCAGGTGACTGGTATACTAAAAGTCCATACTTCATCATTATACAATTCATCCATGTAACCAAAACCACTTGTACCCCTAAAGCTACTGAAATTAAAAATTTTTTTTGTTTTGTTTTGTTTTTTGAGACGGAGTCTCACTCTGTCGCCCAGGCTGGAGTGCAGTGGCGCGATCTCGGCTCACTGCAAGCTCAGCCTCCTGGGTTTACGCCATTCTCCTGCCTCAGCCTCCTGAGTAGCTGGGACTACAGGCGCCCGCCACCGCGCCCGGCTAATTTTTTGTATTTTTAGTAGAGACGGGGTTTCACCGTGGTCTCGATCTCCTGACCTTGTGATCCGCCCGCCTCGGCCTCCCAAAGTGCTGGGATTACAGGCGTGAGCCACCGCGCCCAACGAAATTAAAAAATTTTTAAAAAAGAAAAAGAAAAATTAGAAAATATGTAAAAACATAAAGGAGAAAATAAAAACACCCAAAGTTGACTACCCGCAGTTAACTATGGGTGTTTTATTTTATCCTTCCAGTGTTCTTTCTAGCCATGCATATTCTTATTCCCTCTCTCCTTTCTTTCTAATAAAGTCAACGTGCCATACAAACCTAATAGCACTAATTAAAGTGATTTATTTCCTTAGTTTACAATTTTCTGTTTGTTATCTATTAAATTCATATCAGTTTGGGCCATTTCTTGCTTTCTTTTTTTAAAATCAAAGTCAGTTGCTTATTGCTTATTTCCAAGTGAAAAGAATATACTTCCTAGGAATATACTTTCTAGAAATATAAGAAATATAATTGCTCTTTATCAGCACTTATTGATATGCATAAGGCATTGGGCAAATGAAAACAGTGCCTGGCATATTGTAAGCACATTAAATGTTGGTTAAATAAATTGCAATTGGAATAATGATCCAGAGAGATTTATAACATTCTATATCATTTAAAAATAATATTCAGTTGGCCAGGTGTGGTGGCTCATGCCTATAATCCCAGTACTTTGGGAGGCCAAGGCAAGAGGATTGCTTGAGGCCAGGTGTTGGAGACCAGCCTGGGCAACATGCATATATACTTGTCTACAGTGAATACATAGTTGCCTCTAGAGAGGGAGAGTCTTGGCTAGGGGTTTCGAGAAAGACTCACTTTTGCATTGTTAACCTTTCATACTATCTGTGTGTTTTTTTAAATCCTGTGCATTTATTACCTTATTAACCAAAAATAATTATTCTATACAAATAAATAAATGAAATAACACCAGGAGGCAGAATATTATTTAGCTAAAAATGAATTAGGTATCTTCTCTCTGCCTGCCAAAACCATTCTTTCTAAGCTGTGTCCGTTAGAATCTTGAAAGCCGGACTTGCTTGCTGGCTTTTAGTAAAATGTGGTAAATGTGAAGGTATAAGTAGAGGCTGGAAGAAATGAGTGTAGGCCGGGCGCGGTGGCTCAAGCCTGTAATGCCAGCACTTTGGGAGGCCGAGACGGGTGGATCACGAGGTCAGGAGATCGAGACCATCCTGGCTAACACGGTGAAACCCCGTCTCTACTGAAAAATACAAAAAAAACTAGCCGGGCGAGGTGGCGGGCGCCTGTAGTCCCAGCTACTCCGGAGGCTGAGGCAGGAGAATGGCGTAGACCCGGGAGGCGGAGCTTGCAGTGAGCTGAGATCCGGCCACTGCACTCCAGCCTGGGCTACAAAGCGAGACTCCGTCTCAAAAAAAAAAAAAAAAAAAAAAAAAAAGAAATGAGTGTATCTCTCCCTGGCCAGCAAATTTCCAGGCAGACATGGCAGTTATCACTCTGTGTCCCAAGCAGTGTACCTTGTATGGGCAGTGGGGCAAGCTAAGGAGACACAGGAGATATATGGGAGCCTAAAATGGAATTTTCAAATTCTTGCTCATGATTTCAAAATTCTCTTCAAAGGTGTACTCTCTAAGGGGCTTAGAGCTCTTCTCCCTATTGCCTATTAATCCATCCCCAAACGGTGCCATTCGTGTTGCTTGTGTGCTGTCTTATTGCTGTTAACTCAGCTCACCCAGAAAGTACTGTTGACACTCACCCTCCAATGTTTTGAAGAATTTAAAACTCATAGAAAAGTTGAATGAATTGTACCATGAACACTCATATATGCACCACCTAGGTTCTACAATTAATATTTGGCTGTATTTGCTTTATCATGCATTTCAAAATAAGTTACAGATATCAGTACATTTATCCCTAATGGCTTCAATGTGCATGCATATCATTGACTAGATTATATTAGTTTATGGGTTTTTTTTTTAAGAAAAATATATATACAGTGAATTTATATTTCAGTGAACTGCACAAATCTTATGTATCATTTGATGTATTTCTTTTCTCTTTTATTTTTTTAGAGAGGGAATCTTATTCTGTTGCCTAGGCTGGAGTGCAGTGGTGGAACTACTGCTCACTGTAACCTAAATTTCCTGGGCTCAAGTGATCCTCCCATCTTGGCCTCCCAAAGTGTTGTGATTACATTTGTGAGCCACCACATCCTGCACATTTGGTCCATTTCTCACAAATGCATATACACTTGTATAACCCAAACCCCCTCAAGACTTAAATATAGAATATTACCTCAGAAAGTTTCCAAATGTTCTTTGCTAGTCAGTCTCCATCCCTACCCTGGTGGTAATAATTGTTCTGATTTTTTTCACCATAGGTTAGTTGTCTCTCTTCTCAAGCTTCATGTAAATGAAATCATACACTACGATCTCTTTTGTGTAAAATTTATTTCATTCAACATAATGTTTCTGTGATTCATCCACATTACAATGTGTACCAGTACTTCTTTCCTTTTTTTGCTGAGTAGTAGTCCATTATATGAACCTACCCTAGTGTGTCTATCCACTTTCCTGTTGATGGATGCCTGGGCTGTTTACCACTTTTGGCTATTACTAAAACTTCTATGAGCATTCTTGTGTAAGTGTTTTTGTTTCTCTAAAGTTATTGCTAGTTCATAGAGTACATAATATGTTTAGATTTATAATAAACTGCCAGACCTTTTCCCAAAATGGCTGTACCATTTTGCTTTCCCACCAACAATGTAGGAGAGTTTCTTATTGGTCTTCCATATGAACAAATACAGAGAGGACTTCCTCATCAGGGTACAAACTCCTGTCAGATATGCATTCTGTGAATCTTTTCTCCCAGATGACGGCTTGTGTATTAATTTTGGTGAACAGAGGTTTTGGATTTGATGAAGTCTGATTTATTGGATTTTTATTTTCTGTTATTGCTTTCTGTGTCCTAAGAAATCTATGTCTACCTTCGTAGTCAAAGAGATGTTTTCATGTATTTTCTTCTGACAGCTTTATAGTTTTAGATTTTAAGTTTATGACCTGTTTTGAATTACTTTTCCTGTATGGTGTGAGGTAGGGGTCAGGGTTCATTTCATTTTTTTTTTTTCCCCAATCTGGACGTCCAGTGGTTCCAGGATTGTCATCCATTCTCCATTAGATTGCTTTGGCATCACTGTGGACATTTTTAATAGTTTAAAGGACAGGCTTTTCTCCTTGGCTTTTTTAGTTAGTCAAGTATGGAGAGAGAACAGTTACTCCTTCCTGGTCTCCTAATCTCTTTACTTGTATTTTGGATGCTCCTGAATCCTGACTCAGTAAGCCCATGGAATTTTCTGTGGTTGGCAATAAGTTGTAGTGATTGGATTATTTGTTCTGTCTGGACATAGGATGACCAGTGTCCCAGTGAAGGAACGGGTGAAGGTGTCTCAGAACTGGAGACTGGGGCGCTGCCGAGAGGCGATTCTGCTGAAGTGGAGATGCAGGCAAGTAGCCTCTTGACTTTTTTAAAGCTACTTGGGACATAAAAGCATAATGGAAAGTAAAAAATCTGGTCCTACATAGAGGCTAATGGGGCTATCTTGGGTGGGGTTGCACTGGTGAGCCTTTGAATACCACAAAGGGGGCATCAGAAGGACAACTTTTTTCACATTTAAAGAAGGGAATACAAGAAATGTACATTAACAAATGACTTTTTTTATGATTATAAAGAAATCAATGCTTATTTTAGAAATTTGAAGAAAAAGAAAGTTCTAAAGAAGAAAATAAAACTAACCTGTAACTCCACCACTCAAAGGTAACCTCTGTTAACTTATGCCATCAAAGGAAATAAATGAAATCAAGGTTTCAATTAATCTTATTTTACAAATATTTTTCTTTAAATCTTCTACTCTATGGAGTTACTTCTTCATTCTTGGCTTCCCTGAGTCCTCTCCCCTACTTTATTAAAAGGCAGGGTAGGATCTAAAGGTTTGGATACATATGTTACAGGAGTTAGAGCTTAGAACAAGTATAAGGAAATTTAGAAAATGCCTGTGGCACCGCTAATGCCACCGATTTTTATGCTTCATTGATGCTAAATGATTTCATAGTTATTATTTGACTCCCTACCAAAGAATTGCTCCTTGTTGATTGGTTGCAATGGATAAGGAACATCATGATTCCACATTCTGGAGTGACCTATACTTGTGCTGAAGACACAGGCAGGCCTCTTCATCTGATGAACCTTTCTTGCTTGCTTGTGTCCAGTTTCCACTGGTTTCACTGGCATCAGATGCTGTGAATAATGTGGTATTGGGTAGTGGTTGTGGTGATGGTAAAGAAACTGCAGGAGAGAAAGACGGATTTTTATGATGAAGGACTTTACCCTCTGCTTCCCACATTGCCTTTGGGGCTAGTTTCAAGCAGTTTGGCAAATAAACACACAGAACAGTTACCAGGCTGCCCTGGGATTCTCCACTGTTCACCTGGCATGAACCTGGTTTCTTGTCCTAGGCAAATGGCTGTTTACCAGATGGCTCTAAACACAAAAATTCCCACCCTCTCTGTTTGCTGCCTACTTGAGTGTGCCACACACTCACGCAAGGGGATATTCAAGAGGAATGTGCATAATGAGTGAGAAAGCAGGCATCTGTACACACTCTACACATGTTCCATGTAATATATGCACACACTTGTAAAAACCTCATGAGCAGAAACTCAGTTACTACAAAGTCTAAGCTGCATTTAATGGCCCGTCAAGTCAATTTGCAGAACTTTTCCACATTCCCATGACGCTTGTATTGAGTCTGGGGAAGAAACACAGCCCAGTTTGCTCAGACAGGCTTGGCAATAGGAGATGGTGGCTGTTCTTGGGGATGAATCAGCTGTCCCTGTGCTTTTCTTGGGACCTGGTAACTCCAGGACCCCTATGTAGAATAGGACAGGTGGGATGTCCACCTTGTTAAAGGGACTTAGTTTCCACCAGAGAGCCTAGTATCTGACAGTCTTCTTTCTTCTTAAGGCTCATTCCCTGCCGCAGGACTTGTCTGTGCCTTCTAGCCTTTCTTCCTCCTGTAAGATTGCAGAGGGAATCTTTAACTATTTGTGGATTTCTCTTATCAGTTGCCTGTGAGAGCTGACTTTCTCTATAGCCCCTGAACTGTAGCAGAATGCTCTGGGGCTGTGTTTTTCCATTGCCACACTTACCCTCTAATACAGAAATGTAGATATCCCTGTGAGGATCTAGGTATCTAATCAGTACATTAGCATCCTTTCCTAAATAGCTTCATTCCTTTCACTTAAAAATGGCCCCTTAGCTCTAACAGAATAAGGGAATGGGGCTTCCCAGGGTTTATTCTTCTCTTTTCTCCATCATACCTTAACTGATCTATTGCGGAAGAGGTATGTATGAGAATCCTAGAACCTTGAAACTTCCCACTTATACTTCAAATCGATGAGGATGCTGAATGAAAGAAAGTTATTTCACCTGGCTAGAAGATTTCTTTTCTTTTTTCTTTTCTTTCTTTTTTTTTTTTTTTTTTTTTGAGACAGAGTCTCCCTCTGTCACCAGGCGCGATCTCGGCTCACTGCAACCTCCGCCTCCCAGGTTCAAGCGATTCTTCTGCCTCAGCCTCCGGAGTAGCTGGGATTACAGGCATGCACCACCATGCCCGGCTAATTTTGTATTTTTAGTAGAGATGGGGTTTCACCATGTTGGTCAGGCTGGTCTCGAACTCCTGACCTCAGGTGATCCACCTGCCTTGGCCTCCCAAAGTGCTAGGATTACAGGTGTGAGCCACTGTGCCCAGCTGAAGATTTCTTTTTGACCCTTCTCACCCCTTGACCATTGAATTTTGTAAGCTCTGCCTACCCATGAGAAGTCCAGGTAGCCAGTAATTGAAATATTAAATATTCTCCAATTAAAAGTGGTATTTAGTTGGTCTTTTAATTTTGAGTCTCTTTTAGAAAGTCCAAGGAAGATTAGATCACCACAAAGTTCAATTACTCTAGTTTTCTGAGGATAGCTGAGGGGTAGGTAATTTTGAAGGAGGATATCAAGTATAGATAATAAGCCTTGTTATCCTTGCTAAGTTAGGGATTGGTCAGACCCTTCAAAGATTGGAGTTGAGTTTTCATACTGTATCTTGATGACTTAAATTTTATTTTCCATCGTTTCAGTCAGATGCCCTGGATGCAGCTAGAGGATGATTCTCTGTACATATCCCAGGCTAATTTCATCCTGGCCTACCAGTTCCGTCCAGATGGTGCCAGCTTGAACCGTCGGCCTCTAGGAGTCTTTGCTGGGCATGATGAGGACGTTTGCCACTTTGTGCTGGCCAACTCGCATATTATCAGTGCAGGAGGGTAAGTGCTGCAGGTTTCTCCTTCCACCCTTTTCCATCTTATTTTTCGGGGACATTCTGCCTGTCTCTGACTTTTCTGTCTTAACTCCAAAGGGATGAGGAGGGAGACGGAGGGTTTTCCATTTAAAGCAGAGAGATTTTACTAAAAAGAGTTAATAGGGTTAGCTGGAGAAGGAAAACAGGAAGAGCTTCTAATGAAAAGTGAAGCTGGTTTTGATATTCTCCAGGGGAAAATATATTTTGTCTCTCAGCTCTGTTCAGCCCCAGGTGTGCTGAAGAAGTAAAGGTATCTAGAAAGTCAGCACCATACTGGGCTGAATTGCCTATTGCTTAGCAAATTTGGATGTCACTGGAGACTTAGGCTGTTTCTGGAGAGTTGTTCTCTTCCTACCGAAAGAATAATTGGTTCTTGGGGGTCGGCTCCTTATTTCTCTCCTAGAGATGGGAAGATTGGCGTTCATAAGATTCACAGCACCTTCACTGTCAAGTACTCGGCTCATGAACAGGAGGTGAACTGTGTGGATTGCAAAGGAGGCATCATTGTGAGTGGCTCCAGGGACAGGACGGCCAAGGTGAGGTGGTCTCCCCGTTACATACTATTACTCTCTCCTGTCTATAGGGAGTGGGGTGGATAGAGCCCCGAGTCCCAGGATTGGCTGAGAGTATCGGCTGGGGGCGGGGGAGAAAACGACACAATAAAGGACTCACTTATGTGCCTCTGGCATGCAGCTTGCCATGCCAGGTGTTGTCCCTGCCAACTGGACTGGGAAAGGAGTGGACAGTGGCTGGGAAGGTTGCCACTCACTTGCAATGTGGCGTGAACTCAAAAACAGAGGACCTGGCAGCCTTTCCTCCCTGAGTTGTGTTTCCTCAAGTTTGTGGGTTGAGTTCTGACCCTAATATTTTATTTTAAAATCTCCCTCCTTATTGCCTGCTCTCTGTTTAGGGAGGTTAATTTTTCACCACCTTGTTTATAAGCAATCAGGCTGATAATTAAAATGTGTTTTCACTGTTTCTCTGGAGAGTGATGTGGTCAGTAAGCAGTAGAGACTATGAGAGAGGGGTGTTGTTTGTTGCATCTTTGCCAAATTGCCCGGTCCACAGATATCCACCAAAGCAAAGCATAAAAGAAAGTGAGGCTGATAAATAGCATGATCCTGACTTCATGGACTCATCCACATCTGGGTCAAATAGGCTCCCACCTGTGAGACAGAGAAGTCTTTCTCCAGGCATGTGCCCAACAGCTGTAGCCAGGGCCTACACAGGCCTGGTCCTTTAGGGTTGCTGTGGGAACTTTGCTGACAATTCAGTTGGTGATGCAGGAGGCCCAATAGTGTCTTGTTACGTGTTTCCTAGCATCTAGGTTCCATAGTGCTAACAGGAACAAAATGCTTGCTGGTATGTCAGCAAATGGGCCTCAAAAACACATAGGGAGAGGACTCAGGAGAGGGAAATTGCAATCTTTACTCAGTAACTTCTCTGACTGCATGTACCCTCTGGTGATTACACCTCCATATAGAAATATTGCTATTTTATGTAAAAAGAAGGGCTAAATATGTTCCCTTCTTTTTATGGAAGTTTCTCCTCCCTTTACTATTTTCTGCCTTACTTTGTACTCTGTCAGAGAGAATGCACACCAGCACAGGAAGCTTGAGAAAAATCCAGCATATCTTTTGAACCAATATGGAAACTGAATTTCCTGTCACTTGCTTCCTGTTACCCTACTTTCTACTTACTTCAGGCTTCTGATTGGTCACTGTCCTTGTACCATTCCCTGAAAAGATCCAGACCTAAACGTGTTATACTGCTCAAAAGTCAGTTTGCATAGAAACCTTTTGTGGCATGTGTGACCTAGGTATTCCTGTCTTATTCTAGCCATCTTCCTGTCATGGCTTCAGGCTTCCCCAAGTTCCTCCTTTTCAGTGACACCTCTTTCTTCTATTCTCTGTAGTCTGAAACTCAGAGCAGTATAAAACTAAGCTTTATAACCACAGATAGCAATCTAAGGGTGTGGATTGCTTACCGTTGAAGAATAATAGCAAGTTTATTTGAGGTATTGGGTTAGTTTCATGTTTGAGTTCTGGTTTAGCCCTATTTAGTATCTTAGATTTTTTAAAAGATCTAAAATAAATTCTTCCTTCTAAAATTGTCACCACAGTCCATCTTAATCCTTCTGAGGATTTCTTTTAGGTCAGTGACAGAATTCTCTTCTCTGGTCCTGAAAGCTGGTCAGCTGGTTTGCAGCTCCCCTGTGACCTCTCTGCCAACTCTTCTTTCCTGGCTTTCCAGATGCTGGGTTTCCCTCCTTTCTGTTGTTGTCTTTGCATCCAGCCCTTTGTTATCCTGAGCCATTTCTACATTACTGTTATATTCAGTTTGTCTTTTATAACTGAAACGTCATTTCTTTTCAGTGGCATCTGAAATTCTACAGCTGCTTCTCCAGGCTTCTAATACACCTGAACCTTCATAAGAATTTACAGTGATATTTGCCTGTAACCATCTATTTTTGGGGAGTTCCCCAAATATGTACTGTATTTTAGGAAAGAGATTTATTTTATGGGGTAAAGGGAAGTAAAACAATCTCTTTGCAAGACATCTGAGCTAGGGACTGTCCAAAGAACCCTCTTCCTTCCGCTTCCCACAATCTCAGTTTCAGGTTTTCTGTGGCTTAGCTTGGATTGTGTCTCTGGACTTTAGTGGGGCCAGCCCCATCCTGAGATGTGAAAAGATGATAGCTTATGTTCTTAATGAGCCTGGGCTGGTACTAACCATTCCTTCGTTTCCTTCTTTATTTCTCTATTCTTTCTTACGAGTGCCTACTATGTATGAGGCTTGGTACAGAGGCACCTGGGCTCTTCAGAAGTAAGGAAGATACAGCCTCTTACCCTTAGGTTGAGAAGAGATGTGCATACCTGGCCATGGAGCTGATTGGAAGTGGCTAGGACTGTGGAGTATAAAGCTCTAGGGAAAGAGCCAGAAAGTTTAGAAGGTAGAGAGATCAGATCACATCTGGCTTAGAAGGGAAGATTTATTGTAATAAGAACCACCATTATTGTTTGCCTGATACCTACCAAATACTATGCTGCTGTGCTAAATGCCTTATGCGTATCTCCACTTTTCCACACTATAACCCTGAGATAGGCATCATTTCTCATTTGACAGATGAGGAAATGGAAGCTAAGAAGTTACTCCTAAGATCAAAGATAATAAGTAGCAACTAGGGTTCAAATCCAGATTGGTCAGATGCCAAAGCCTATGCATGCTTTTTTCTGCAATTGCAGGCTGCAGGGAATATTTTACCATTTAGGTTTTTCTTTTGTTTTAGGATTATTTTCTTTAGGATAGATTTTCATCAACAAAATTACTGAGTTAAAGGCTGTGATCATTTTAAAAGTCGTGATGCATATCACCAGTCTGCTTTTTATTTTTTTCAGACGGAGTCTGGCTCTGTCGCCCAGGCTGGAGTGCAGTGGCTGGATCTCAGCTCACTGCAAGCTCCGCCTCCCGGGTTTACGCCATTCTCCTGCCTCAGCCTCCCGAGTAGCTGGGACTACAGGCGCCCGCCACCTCGCCCGGCTAATTTTTTTTGTATTTTTTAGTAGAGACGGGGTTTCACCGTGTTAGCCGGGATGGTCTCGATCTCCTGACCTCGTGATCCACCTGCCTCAGCCTCCCAAAGTGCTGGGATTACAGGCTTGAGCCACCGCGCCTGGCCACCAGTCTGCTTTTTAAAAGAACTGTATAAATGTCCACTCTCCGCCGGGCGCGGTGGCTCACACCTGTAATCCCAGCACTTTGGGAGGCTGAGGCAGGTGGATCACGAGGTCAGGAGATTGAGACCATCCTGGCTAACATGGCAAAACCCTGTCTCTACTGAAAATACAAAAAAATTAGCTAGGCTTGGTGGCAGGCGCCTGTAGAACCAGCTACTCGGGATGCTGAGGCAGGACAATGGCATGAACCCAGGAGGTGGAGTTTACAGTGAGCCGAGATTGCGCCACTGCACTTCAGCCTGGGCGACAGAGTAAGACTCTCAAAAAAAAAAAAAAAAAAAAATCTCGAAAAATAAAAATAAAAAGACCACTCCCACTGAATCTTTTCCAGGGTTGGATCTGTTTTGAATTTGGCCATGGAGGGCAAAGATAGGATCAGCGTATTGTTGTCAACTCCTGTCCCTCAGGTGCCAGGATGGAATCTCATGTTTCTGGAGGATAATGTGTTGCTGGGCTAAGCCAGGAGGGCCACTTTCTTAAGATCATGCTCAGAATTGGTGGCATGCTTCCTGAGCCGCTCCTGGAGACCAGGAACCTTGTTCTGTGGTTTGCAGAATCTAGGAATCCACCTTCCCTTTCCATGGAGGACATTAGTGAATTCAGGCCTAGGCCTTCCCCATAGATTTTGTAATCAGAATCTTTAGTGTTTCCTCACCCCCAAGAAAGAATCTGCCTCCCAGGGAGTTTGTGTCAGGGAAAAGGCAAAGCTCTCTTTTTAGCTGGGCTGCCTAAAAGAGTACATTGGAAATGTATCTAGTTATTGCCAAAGGGGTATAGAGTCCAAAGAGCAGGCCTGAATCATGGCACTCAGGAAAAGTTGTGGTGTTTTGTTTTCTGCTCCTCCTCATTTAGGATCTTCTTCTTACGTTTATTTTCTTTTCACTGTGTTGGGAAAAGTAACTCACACAATCATCCCATCCCCCACACCTATCATACACACAAACTCTAAGAAACACTTTCTCCTTTTATAGGGAAGAGTTATCATGTGACCCTAAGAAGCCAGGATCACCCCTACTCCATCACCTACCCTTTACACTCAAGGAATGTTTCCTTTAAAGTTCTTCCATCTAAGGTCCTGCCTGAGTTTTGTATGTTCCCCTTATAGCACTGCTGGGACCTTAAGAGGTCACTGATCCATCTGGCTGCCTCTGGATCCCTCTGTTGCTGGTGTCTTGGGATAGCCCTGTATGTCTGAGGTTTCCTTTCTGTTTGGTTAGAGGCTTATGTCCCTGTGTGTGTCATC
Source organism: Macaca thibetana thibetana (assembly GCF_024542745.1). Lineage (NCBI taxonomy): Eukaryota > Metazoa > Chordata > Mammalia > Primates > Cercopithecidae > Macaca > Macaca thibetana. The sequence continues at coordinate 97,745,804 of NC_065586.1, read as the reverse complement.
TAGGGTAGGGTGAGGTGAGGGGGGAGTCCTGTACTTAATGGGAGATGTCTAAATGCACTGACTGCTGAGAGGGCTCTGTGAGTGTTGATTAAAGTTAAGCCCAGAGTGGCTGCTAATGTACATTCCTGACTGATAGGGACCAGATAATGTGCTCCAAGCAATATTTTTAACCTGTAGGAGATATGGAAGCTTAAAAGAGTTAAGCTTTTCTGCTACTTTTGGTGACACTAGGTGCTAAATTCCCTGCTGACATGAATAGTTTTGGATCCTGGGCATTATCAACAAACAAACAACAACACACCACCTTCCCACTTGGAAGTCTTTCTTCTTCTTCCATTCTTTCCTTCCCTTGCATCTTTCTTTTTACTTCTCTCCCTGATTCTATTGCTGTCCCCCTATATTGTGCCTTGATCTTCTTCCCTCTCCCTACTTCTCCAAAGTAAAATCTTGGTGAGAGATAGGAGAAAGGAAAATCCACAAATACAGGAAAGCTGTCAAGAGAGGCAAGCCCCACCCACCCACTTCTTCTCAGTCAAGTCTCAGCTGAGGAATGTGGAACTTCTGATTCCCCAATATAAAGTTGGCTGGTAAGTAAGGGCTCTGAGTGGAAGTAAAAGAGGGTGGTTAGGATGGAGAGCTAGGCCCTATCTGTGGGGGTAGGTGAGCCAGAAGCTGCAGGGGCTCCTCTGCTGATACCTGAGCTCTGTGTGTGCAGGGCATAAAGGATTCCCCATTTCTCCACCTCCAACAGTCACCCCTGCCGGAGCACCTCTCCTCCCCACTGATCCCAGGCAATGCCAACGAGAGCATCTCCTCTCCTGTTTCTAGGTGTGGCCTTTGGCCTCAGGCCGGCTGGGGCAGTGCTTACACACCATCCAGACTGAAGACCGAGTCTGGTCCATTGCTATCAGCCCATTACTCAGGTAAGGGAGACATATTTGGATGTAGTTTTGTCCTGTATAATAATGCATTTATTTTACTAGATCAGGTGAGCTAGAAAATCTTCCTGTTGTGTATTCTAGGTTGCTTTGAGTCACTGTCTTGGAGATTTTTTTAATCCTCCAGAGATTTGAGATGTTTAGGTCACTTCATATATGCGTGGGATTGAAATAACCTTCTAAATGCAAATTTCCTAAGCATCTAACCTCAGAAATGTTAAGGAAAGAGTACTATATGAGAATATAACTAAGAATCCAGCTGTTAACCAGGAGTGTTCCTTCTGGAACAGTTGTCCTCTGGGGTCATTCCCGAAGCAGAGGCCTCTCACCACCCTTGGAAGGTGACAACACCAGCCAACCTGCTCTTACAACTCACATGTCTGCTTTGCTCCCCTTGGAAAATGGCCTCTGGAGTATCCCTTACAGACTTAAGTCATCAGGAGAGGCTTGGGGCCCAGATCCAGCTGGGTCCTCAAACAAAGACATGTATGTGAAGTAGTGACATTGATTATTATAGCAAAACTGTGAAATTTTGATGATGGCTTTACTGTACCATTTGGCCTGATTGTTACTTCTCTTTTTTTATTATTATTTATTTTATTTTATATTTAGAAATGGGGTGTTTCTTTTTTTTTTTTTTTTGAGACAGAGTCTTGCTCTGTCACCCAGGCTGGAGTGCAGTGGCACCATCTCGGCTCACTACAAGCTCCGGCTCCTGGGTTCATGCCATTCTCCTGCCTCAGCCTCCCAAGTAGCTGAGACTACAGGCGACTGCCACCACGCCCAGCTAATTTTTCGTATTTTTAATAGAGACAGAGTTTCACCGTGTTAGCCAGGATGGTCTGGATCACCTGACCTCGTGATCCGCCCGCCTCGGCCTCCCAAAGTGCTGGGATTACAGGTGTGAGGCACCGCACCCGGCCCTAGAAATGGGGTGGGTTATTTTTGTTCTTTTTTGTTTGTTTGTTTTTGTTTTGTTTTGTTTTTAGAAATGGGGTGTTTCTATATTGACCAGGCTGGTTTCGAACTCCTGGCCTCAGGTGATCCTCCCATCTTGGCCTCCCAAAGTGCATGAGCCACTGCACCTGGCCCTGACTGTTATGTCTTTAACCTTACCTATGGACAAGTGAGGTTTGCATCCCGAGTTCTGCTTTCAAGGCTCTCTGGAACCGAGACAGAATCCCTCTCCTCCCCTGCAGGGTACATAGATTCTCCTATACCTGTTCTATCACAACATTTTCCTAGGATCTTCGTCCACTTCCTTCACCCTACTCACATGGAAATGTGAAAGCTGTAGGGCTGCCACCCTCCAACACTAGGTTTAAGTCAGTTGCTTATTTTATAAGAGACTTGGTCCTGCCCACTTCGCTTAGGCCCTTCAGCTTCTTTCTCCTCACCCTATGGAGCCTGCACCCCTCCTCCTGCTCCCTTCTACAACTCCCTTTCAGATTTTTTTCTTTCTAAGAATTAGAGCCGATTAGCCATGTCATTAATTCTTCAATTTGACGGCTGATATAGCAGGACCTGAAACACATTGCTGACCCCAGAGAATGGAGACCCCGTTCCTTAGCATATTGACGATGGGAGAAGTTAATTAAAATTCCACAGAGCAGAGGTGTCGGCTAACCTATAAACCTGTCGCTGTTCAAAACAAATCATTCTAGCAATCGTAGGAAAGAGGGAAGGAAAGACCAGCAGGGAGTGGAGAGGCTAAGTGTGTGGGAGCGGAGAGTGGAAAATGGAGCCATTGAGCTCTGTCTCCTCCTCCGTTTCTTCCTAATGCTGCCCTTTTTAAAGCCAGTTAGCCAGACCTGGGCATCTGTAGGCTGAATAGAAGGAAAGTGCTATAGCCAGTGAGAAGTGACAAGTGTGCTGGTGACTTTGTCTTAATGGTTGCTTGTGGACTTCTGCTGGTTTGGGGAGACTGGAGTGGAGGTGGTGGTAGAGAGACGCTCTCAGGGCTGGAGATGGTCCGTGTGCTTCCTGCATATGGATTGAAGCCAAAGAACACAAACAGGCTCTGCCCTGCATCCCTACCCCACATTTCTCTATTCCAGCCTCCTCTTCTGGAATGTGTTAGGCTACCTCTTAACAGAATAGGGCACAACAACTATTGAAGATGGTGTCAATAAAAGAGGTTGAGGACAGAGTCTGCCCTCATCATTAAGAAGCATTTAAGATTACAGTAAGCTGATTTTGGGTTTTTTAGTCACAACTTGGAGACTGGCTTTGGGGAAGGACCTAGCTTTCTAGCATTACTACTACTATATGACTGCCACTACTACTAGCAGCTAACATTTAGTAGTCATCTGCTCTGTGCCAGACCCTCTGCTAAGGCTTTGATGTGTCTCATCTTTGGTGAAGACCTAGGCCTTATGTTTTCTTCACATTCATCTTCAGGGTCTTCCTGTCCTCTTCTTGGCCCTGGGATGAATTTTTTTTTTTTGAGAGGGGTCTCACAGTGTTACCCAGGCTGGTCTTGAACTCCTGGGCTCAAGCCATCTTCCCACCTCAGCCTTGGGATGATTCTTTCACTCTGTCAGCTCCTGACCCACAGTTATTTAAGATGATCTTCCCCTAACTCCAGAAATGAGGTCTTGGGGTCTTTTAAAAAATAGTTTGTGTTTGAGATTCTGTCTTTACACTAGATGACCAGAGTGTATGCCGGTGTTATCTCTGCCTCTTTTTCTCTTACCCAAAGAATATACTGGGATAGGGTCTTTTGACCTCATTATTAGATCCATTTCTTCTCAATGTGACCGTGAATTTGAACCTTTCAATAAACTCATTCATTTTCTCAGTCTTGAGAGACACTGCCTCCCAGCCTCAGGGTCTGTTCTTTAAAGCAGTCTGGGAGATGAGTTCTGCTTTGCCTTCAACTAGCAGTGTGGCCTCAGACAAGTTATTCCCACTCCCAGCCTCAGTTTCCTTATATTAAATATGAACACTCTTTCCTTTATAGACCTTATTAGATTATTGTGAAGATGACCTGAAATAATTTATATGAAAATATTAATACTCTGAAAAGCTAAAAGGGCTGTAATATATATGTGTTATGCATATTGAGATAGGGTTTCACTTTATCACCCAGGCTGGTTATGAACTCCTGGCCTCAAGTGATCCTCAAAAAGGGCTATAATGTAATGTCAACCAGAATCCTTTCTTGCCTGGTTTAGCATTTGCTTAGTGGCTTCAACTGCTGTCAAGTCTCTACCTTTTTCCTGGGCTCCTCCTGGCCCCAGGGATTTTCCCTGCTCTTTTGCAGTCTTATTGAGGTGGGGACTCAGTAGGAATCTCTCTTCCCCCTGTAGCATTCCTGCCCTCAATGACCACCTTCAGTTCCCCTCCCTGCCACCATTCCTGTTGAGTATGGTTGTCAGCGTCACTAATGTGATAGACCCTGGACTCCTCATAGAGAATATGAAGGGATGTGGCAGCCAGTGTACTGGCCCTAGGGCAAGTACTCCTGGTTTACCTGCCAATTTCTCAGCCCTTTGTTGCTCCCTTATGCAGTTAGGAGGAACCTGGACAGTTAGGAGACCTAGCACAGCTCTTTTCTCAATTTATCTCTTTCTTCTATTTAAAATAATTTATCAGACATATTAATCTTATTTATCTTTGATGCTGGGACTTTTCTACCTTCTCTTCTTTAGTATGTACTCAGGCACTTGTATGAAACATGAAACCTCAATCCAGAGGCTTAATTTGAGGTCCTCACAACTGAGAGAAAGCAGGTATCTGTTCTGTGTTCAAATGTCTTCTTTCCTTTCTTCCTTTACTTTGAGTTCTTAATTTGTAAAGAGTCATGGAGGATGGTATTTAATACTGGTTATGTGCTTAGAGCCATGTGTAGATAGTCAAAAAACAGAGAAGGAGAACCAGCAGGCTCCAAAGGAAAGTGGTAGGCAAGGACCTTTTCTTCTGCCTCCCACATACCCTCCTACCCATCTTATTGTTCAACACCAGTAATCCTGTTTTTAAGATTCATGACTTAGAAAAGAAACCCTTCTCCTGTAGAGGAGGTCTCACCTGGAGTTGCTGGATGATTGATAGAAGGACAGGTTAAGATGACCCAGGAATGAGATGCTGGAGGCATGCCTGGGGTGGAGGGGCATATGTCTGAGTATAATTTTGGGGCAGGAATACCTTCAGCTCACAGGCCTCGGAGATACAACCTCCTGAGGTCACATGGAATTCTGAGCAACTTCCCATGAGTAACACAGAAAAGCAGACTCTTTTTTTTTTGGAGACAGGATCTTGCCTGGAGTACAGTGGCACAATTATAGTTCACTGTGGCCTTGAACTGTTGGGCTCAAGTGATCCTCCCACACTGGCCTTCTGAAGTGCTGAGATTACAGGTGTGAAAAGCTATGCCTGGCCAAAAAGCAGATTTTTAAAAATGTGTAATATGTTTTATTGCCATTTAAAAATTATTTCCAGCTGAATGCAGTAAATACTAAAGTATGAGGAAATGTAGAAATATTAAACACTTAACTTCATTCCCTTTGACTTTCCATCTCTTCCCTTCTTACCCTTTCACCTCACTCCTTGTGTATTTACTGAACACTTGATACGTGGCAGCTTCCCCAAGGATCTTATTCAGTGGTGGGGATACGATAGGCATATGGCTGTAATGATTACCAGATTATACTAAGTGCCTTAACCTAGGCTGTCCTTGGTTGGGGAGGAAGGGGGAGTGTCATTTTCTTTTGGGGAAAGGCAAAAATTGAGGCCCAGGGAAGATCAATGCAGGGCCACATGTGGAATGGGGCAGAAGAGGCAGTAGTTTGTACCCAGGTCCCTAGCCTGTTCCCATGTCCTGCGTGCCGAGGGACAAGCAGGCCTTTGATCACTGCTGTGCCTTATTCACCAGCATCTTGGATGGTAGCTGTGGCCCATAAAAGGCTCTGTGGGGACCTGTGAACATTCTCTTTTCCTGGAGGCCAGAGTTGAGACAGGGAGGGGTGGGAGAAGGCAGCATATGATTGAGGCTTAGGCTCACTCAGGTAGCTGTGAATGCTTGCACCATTCCAGGAGTGTGAATGCACACAGATCTTCAGCTTTCAGGGCCCCCTCCAAGCCAGTCATGGGAGGCAGGTGGTGAAGTGAATCTGTAGACCTACCTACCCTGTTTGCCTGGGAGGGGAAGGGAGAGGAGCCCACAGCTCCTCGTCCCTCTGCAGACACCATATTTATTGCCCTCCAAGAAAAAAAAAGTGCTCAGCAGAACCCTTTCCCCATCTCCAAAGGACACTTGCTATCGTGTGAGTGAGTGTGGTCAGGAAGACTTCCCATGACACTTGGGTTTTAATCCCTTCTCTCCCACTTCTGTCATTAGGGAAATATATGAGTGGTATAGGTGTAGAAACTTGACTTAGCTGTGTTATTAAATATACAATATAATTTTGTGTAACTTTGCTCACTGTGGTGGCCTGTTTGTTTTTGGGGGGATTAGTCCAAGTCTGCATGAAATGTACCGATTCAAATTTGTAAAGTGAGTTGCAGCCTCTGGGGGGTTTTGATGGAGGAGCTGCCCCTTCTTGCTTCATTTCTCCCAGAGGTGAGGGAGAGTCTGGAAGGAAAGCAATCACTGTGTACTGTTCGGTAAGGGGGTGGGTTTTGGGGAAAGGAGGGTGTTTGTTCCCAGTAGCTACAGGGTTTACTGTGTGCTGTGTGTGTGGTAGATGCATATTCAGCGGCCTGTTGAAATACATCTTTCTTTAGTGAAAAGTAATTGCATCTGGAGTTTTCTCTGACAGAGAGGTTTGAAAGATTGCAAAAAGAGGTAGCCAACTTGCAGTTCAGATTCTTTCAGTTGCCAGTGGTGCAGCAGTCCTTTAGCCCTGGACTTTATAACTCACTAAGTGCTTCTAGGGGAGGAAGAATCAAAAGTAAAGATTGTGCCTCTGAGTTTTTCTTTTTCTGGCTGGCTGTGGACAGCTGGGTGTAAAGGGGATGCCTGACCTTGATAACTTGAGGAAAGACTCAGGTGGATGACTGTAGTGCTCTGCATTGTAGCTGGTCCTCCTGATGGCATGGACTGTAGCTGACTTGGGGACCTCTCTCTTCTCCTTTCCTGGGGTCAGGGGCAGAGGGGGTAGTTTCTTCTGGGTCTTGTCTAGGGAAAGAAGACCTGAAGAGCTAGTCAAAGAGTGGCTTGGTGTCCCCCTTTGCGAAACTGCAGAGTAGAGGAGGGAGCTTCCTGCCTGTGGTGCCCTGGATGAGAGAATCGCAGGGACAAAGACACCATGGAGGGCCCAGGGCTGGTGTGGCTGGAAGGGGCATCATGACACCCGGAGAAAGATGGAAGCTGCAGGTAATTCTAGGTGGGTCCACTGGTTCAACTGGCAGCGAGCTAAAATTGGAAAGGGATCAGTGTGGGGATGTCATTGATTTGGAGTTAGGTCCTGCTAAATCTCAGTACAGTGCCCTCCACCCTGGAGTTCATTGCGCGTGCATATCCAAGCCTCTCAGACAGTCATATCCATCAGTAGCAAGGAACAAATACCACAGCGGTGGGTTTCAATTCCTCAAGACCCTGGATTTCTGCCATTACCCAGGGCAGGATAGGCACAGGGAGGCTCATGTGCTGAGCTGCTGGCCTGAGACCAGCACTCTCCCAGCCCTGACTGGCCCAGAACCCATTTGTGGGAGCTCCTTCCTTGGCCAGCATGACTGGCCCACTTGTCAAGAGCTGACTTAGGCCGGGCGCGGTGGCTCAAGCCTGTAATCCCAGCACTTTGGGAGGCCGAGACGGGCGGATCACGAGGTCAGGAGATCGAGACCATCCTGGCTAATATGGTGAAACCCCGTCTCTACTAAAAATACAAAAAACTAGCCGGGCGAGGTGGTGGGCGCCTGTAGTCCCAGCTACTCGGGAGGCTGAGGCAGGAGAATGGCGTAAACCCGGGAGGCGGAGCTTGCAGTGAGCTGAGATCCGGCCACTGCACGCCAGCCTGGGCGACAAAGCGAGACTCCGTCTCAAAAAAAAAAAAAAAAAAAAAAAAAAAAAAAGAAAGAGCTGACTTAAATGAAACCCTACAAGTAGAAACAGAGGCTGCTGCAGACTGCTGAATACTGTGGATACAGAGTTGATGTGTCCAGACTTGGCTCCCTGCTAACAGGGATGCATTTCTATCTCTCCGTCTAGTGTTTAAATTCTCTTTCTCCATCTCTCTCTGTCTCTCTTTCTGTCTCCCTTCCTCCTCAACACCCACCTTCCTCTCTCTGTCTCTCTCTCTTCAGATTCTGCTTAAGCATTACCATGTTCTGGTCACTAGAGAGACAACAGTGAACTAGACAGCATAGTCTGATGGGAGAGACCGACAAGTAAAATAGGTAGTAGAGTGTGGTAAGTTCTCAGATGAGGTTGAGACAGGGCCTTGGGAGCATGCTGGACGGATCAGTCATCTTTCTCTTCCTCCCACTGCCTACACCTCCCAGCTCCAGTCCCTACCTGCACTACTCTTTCTTCCACTCTGCTCATCAGGAAGGGAAAAGGGAATTTTCCTGCTTTAGCTGCTGCTGACTTTTCTGGGTTGTGTGTACAACGTGCCTGTGTTTTTCCGCCTTTGATCACTGTTCTGCCAACAGATAATTTAGCAATCACATCCCAAGGTGGAAGCATGGAGTTAATGTTAAAATTAGTTTTCTTTTTTTTCTCTCTTTAAATTTCAGTGGGTGATGAGGCAGAGAGGGAGGCGGGAGGGTGAAGGGGAGCCATAAATTCTGTGGCTGGTGTAGCTGTTCTCTGAGCAGCCGGGAAGCCTCTGATGTCTCCACAGCACTTTCATTAACATTTAAATTAAGGGTTTGTTTTTCAGTCTGTTTTATAGGCAGGGACCTTTCATGGCCTGTCACATGCAGCACCCCCCCACCCCTTCCCAAGCAAGTGTGTAATTGTAGCCACTGCTGTATCCTAACTCTGGGTTGCAGTCGGAGGTTCAAAGGGAATTCCGGGAGCTGGAGTTTTGGAGGTACAAGATATAATAGTCAGGATGTGGGTGTTACTCCTCAAATGAAGGTGCTGTGTAGGAGCTCTTTCTCCTCTTACCTGTGCTTTCTCAGCTCTTCGAGGGACACACACTTCAATCTGATTCTGACCCCTCCTGCCCTTCCTTCCTTTGGGCCATGGGGCAGGTGGGAAAGTGTGCAGTCCATTCAAGTGATTTCTCCTTATATTGCAAGTTAGGGCCGGGGACAGACTATTCTAAGATATAGATTTCCATGTTTATCTTCCTCCCATTGATTATTATTATTATATTTTAGCCTCACAAATACTTCCTCCTACTCCACTGATTCTTGGAGAAGTAATAAAATAAATGGGATTACGATCTGAGAAGAATTTGTAATTACAGTAGGGTCCTTTGGTCCTAAAAAGTATATTCTAACATGGATATGCATATGCATGCCATACTTAGTCACTAGCTCTTTATGTACCTTGTTGGAAATAGCTTACTGATTTAGGAGATAATTTGACGAAGCTATTCTCCCAGATCTATGCATTCAAAAGAAACTCTACTACAACCTCAAGTTTCTGAGCTTCCTTTCACGCAGAAATATCTGGCAGCATTTGGGGAGATTTTGAAAAGACATCCCTGCTCTGGTCTCCTTCCCATCAGCACCCTGTTGATGTGTAGATGACAAGAATGTGTACTAAACACACATGAAGCATCTCATTACTTCATAACCTCAGAGGGCTTAGTTTTCCCACCGCTGGTCTCTAGTTAGCTTTCTTCTCTGGACAGTGAAGAGAGAAGCATTGGGACCTTTCTCTCTTTCTGTCCAGAGGCTGAGAGTTTCCTTTCCCTTGGAGCCTGGACTTGACTGCACGAGTCACTGCATCTTTCCTCCTTCCTCCACTAAGCCACTCAAACCATCCATGACTTATCTGCGGGGTTCAAGATGGCTGAGTGTTTTTGCCCTTCTGTGCCAGGTAACCTTGTGAACAGGTGGACACCCTCATGCCCTGGGGTCTTGACCAAGGGGAGTGAGGGAGGTACTGGGGCAACCCCTCTGCAGGTGCTGCTTGGGCTCAGATTGCAGGCTAGTGTCCAGGCCCCTCCTGGTGGTGATTAATCTGGGACACGGGCCGACAGAGGCCCAGCCAGGGCTGCTTTGGTCCCTCACTGTGAAGACCTTTGGCTTGGAGACTGAACTGATCTCTATAGCCTGCTTCGGCTTGGGGTTTGATCTGTCAAGGCTAAAGAGGAACCTGATGGTAGAGCGGAAACTTGTAGCCCTGTCTGACTTGTGGCACTGATCCGTTCCAGTGGCCTTGTCATGATAATGCTCATATATTTAAGAAGATTTCCCCACCTGTTAGCTGTAACACTCAGATCAGTCAAAAGAGGGATCTTCATGAAAAATCTGTGTTTTTAGTTTTTTGAGCCAATGGAGCTTACCCTTGTAAGTAGACTAGGGGCTGGGTAGGGGTTTCTAATGAGAATGAGTAAAAAAGGCAATAATGAGGTTGTGGCTGGATTAGCAGAATGTATGTTTTTGTGTGGAGGGGGCTCATATCAGAGGTAGAAGGATCACCCCATCGTCCTGCAATTAGGCAGCTCTCAGACCACTTGGAGCACATTTCAGTATTTCAGATTTCAGTATTTAGATTCAAGTCTTACCTTCCTCATTTTCTTTTTCATTTCAAACCATTCTCCCACCGCCGCCCAGACAGAGTCTTGCTCTGTTGCCCAGGCTGGAGTGCAGTGGTGCAATCTCGGCTCACTGCAACTTCCGCCTCCTGTGTTCAAGCAATTCTCCTGCCTCAGCCTCCCAAGTAGCTGAGATTACAGGCTCATGCCACCACATCAGGCTAATTTTTGTATTTTTAGTAGAGATGGGGTTTCACCGTGTTGGCCAGGCTGGTCTCGAACTCCTGACCTTGTGATCCACCTGCCTCGGCCTCCCAAAGTGCTGGGATTACAGGTGTGAGCCACCATGCCTGGCCTCAAACCATTTTTTTTTTTAAATGGGCCTCCCTCTCCCTTTCTATTTACCAGAGTCCTGGTCCCCAGGACTTCCAGGCAGCAGTACATGGTGCCAGCTATATTTCTTCTCTGAGTTCAGGACAATCACACGTGGCTCCACTTGATAATGGGCTTAAGGCTCAAGAATAGGAATTCTGTTGCCCATGACAGTTTCTCTGAATCAGTGAGTCTTAGTGAGTTTCATCATTACCATAGTTCCATTTGGCAGTTAGAAGCTTGGAATTAAGAGCTAGGACATTTTCCTCATACCATGGAGAAAGAGAATAGGTACCATGTTGTACACCAGTAGAATATGTTGACACTGTTGATGTGGGAAGCTGACTGTAGAGACTCTATGAATCATAAAGGTGGTGTTGATTCTGAATTTTGCTTTGCTGACTAGAATTTTACACATGATGACAATAAAGAATACATTTATGCATCAGCAGACCAATAAATATTTTTGGCTGTTCCTTCAGACCAGTACTAAAAGGTCTCTGACTATGGATTGGACATCTGCTAATCCCTGTGCCTCTCTAGCAGTTTCTTTTTTTTTTTTTTTTTTTTTTTTTTTTTCTTTTTTGAGACGGAGTCTCGCTCTGTCGCCCAGGCTGGAGTGCAGTGGCCGGATCTCAGCTCACTGCAAGCTCCGCCTCCCGGGTTTACGCCATTCTCCTGCCTCAGCCTCCCGAGTAGCTGGGACTACAGGCGCCCACCACCTCGCCCGGCTAGTTTTTTGTATTTTTTAGTAGAGACGGGGTTTCACCGTGTTAGCCAGGATGGTCTCGATCTCCTGACCTCGCGATCCGCCCGTCTCGGCCTCCCAAAGTGCTGGGATTACAGGCTTGAGCCACCGTGCCTGGCTCTAGCAGTTTCTTGAACAAGACTCTTTAGAAGTTTCAGATAGTGAGCTTTTTTTTTTTTTTTTTTTTTTTTTTTGAGACGGAGTCTCGCTCTGTTGCCCAGGCTGGAGTGCAGTGGCATGATCGTGAGCTCAGCTCACTGCAACTTCCACCTCCCGGGTTCAAGCAATTCTCCTGCCTCAGCCTCCTGAGCAGCTGGTACTACAGGCAAGCATCACCACACCCAGCTAATTTTTGTTTTTTTTTTTTTTTTTTTTTGAGACGGAGTTTCCTCTGTCGCCCAGGCTGGAGTGCAGTGGCGCGATCTCGGCTCACTGCAAGCTCTGCCTCCCGGGTTCACGCCATTCTCCTGCCTCAGCCTCCCGAGTAGCTGGGACTACAGGCGCCCACCACTATGCCCGGCTAATTTTTTGTATTTTTAGTAGAAATGGGGTTTCACCATGTTAGCCAGGATGGTCTTGATCTCCTGACCTTGTGATCTGCCCGTCTCAGCCTCCCAAAGTGCTGGGATTACAGGTGTGAGCCACCGCGCCAGGCCGGATAATTTTTGTATTTTTAATAGAGATGGGGTTTCACCATGTTGGCCAGGCTAGTTTTGAGCTCCTGACCTCAGGTGATCCATCTGCCTTGGCCTCCCAAACTGTTAGGATTACAGGCGTGAGCCACTGCGCCTGGCCAGATAGTGAGCTTTTGGAAGCAGGGGTTTTATTTCCTTTCTCATATAAGAGTTATGTGCTTGTGTGCCTCAGACGAAACCCCTATGCCTCTGGGATGTCCTAGTAAGATGATTACCCAAGACCCTTGCCTCATTTCCAAGCTTGTTCTTACTCCTGTCTTGGGCCAGGACATTTTCCACAGGGAGTAGTGGGTAACATGGTCTGTGGGACCCTGTCATATAGGCTTGGCTCAGGCCTATCTGAGGTGCTGACAAGGGCGGGAGGATTGGAGGGAGGAGGGAAGTGACTATGTGCACGCAGAAGCCATGGTAATTGCAAAGGGAATATTAGTCCAGGAGCTGCTGGCCCAGGAAATTGCTTTCTGTAGAAGCTTTCCTTTTCATGGTTTGTAATGCAAATTGAAAACATAAATGGGCACAGAAAAGTGTAGCGGGGACAGGTGGGGTGCCAGTTGGGATGTGATAACATCCAAAATCTTCAGCAGGGTCTTAATTTGCAGAAGAGAATTTCAAGGAACAAGAGAGAACCTTATAAGAGATTAAAATAATGTTAGAGCACGTTTTGCTGTGACCTCCTCACCCCCATCTTTTCCGTGTACTTGTGTTCAGGCTTGTCTCTGGGCCTGCTCAGCTTGCCCTGCTGCCTCTTCCTCTGCTCTTTCCTGCAGCAAAGCCATAATCCAGCTTTTAGAACATGGCCATGGTAGTCATGGTATGGTATTTTGGTTTTCACAGCAGGCTGGGAAACAGTAGCCCCATCCAAAGTCAGTGCACTTTAGAAAATGTCCACAATGGTCCTGGGGACTGGAGCTTCCATATGTGGGCTAAAGAACATGTCTCTTGAAGGCAGCAGCTTGTCTGCTTTGAGAAGGTGTTAAAGCCAAGGCTGCTCATTTTATGTGTTCTCTCTTAAGATCAGCGGGTAGGCTTGATGAAGTAGAATGTGAGGCCAGCGGGCCTTTTTCCTCTCTGGATTTCCCACACCTCTAGATAGGTGTGACTTTCTGGTTCCAGGCTGGAGACACGTCTGTGTTGCCTCTGGGTGCTTTGGGGATACTGGCCAATAGGATAAGCATGGGGTGGCCACCACTTTGATTATGTTGGCAGAGGAAGTGTTCAGGTGAGAAGCTTCAGACTGGTTTCTTTCTAGCTGCTGAGCTAGACAAGAAGACACAAAAAGAGGCCAAAAGGCAGTGTGGAGGGTGAGCTTTTCCAGTGTAAATATACCCAAGTTGTAGAGAATACTACGGAACTATGGCCGCTTCTTTGCTTCCTTTGTGTGGGCCTTCAGTGCGCAGGTGACATGCACTGGCTGAAGAAAAAGCTGAGATGTGTGGGGTAAAGTGAAATGTACCCTTTCTGCCTGTCACCACCATGAGTGTTCCTTCCTCGCTTCTTCATTGATTGGGGAATTTTGAAAGAGAAATTAGCTCGAATCTTGCCCTAGGTCCGAGCTGTGGTGCCTGATCAGAACCTGAGTCTCAGGAGCAGTCTCCCGCTAGGATGCTGTCCAGATGTAATCAGCCACTGCTTAGCACATGCTCCTCACCCCAGACTTACTGTCTCTTTCTCCTGAGGACTCGACTCATGCAGGATGTTTCCTTCTCCTGCTATTTTTCCGCCTTGTTGCAGCTGCAGCTTTAGCTGTCCTGGAGAAACCTGGGTCTTTCCTCCTGCGCCTGAATGGGAGGAGACCAAGTGAGTGATTAGGGTGGGGTCCTTTGGTAAATGACCCAAGAGAAGGGTCAGCTGGGCATGATGGTGAGATTTGTAACATGTGGCAAAGAGGAAGAGACACATGTGTTAATGCCTTTGAAGTGTTCTTTCCCTGCCAGTTGGACTCTTACTGGTATCCAGGGTGAGCTGTGGTTGAGAATTAAAAAAAAAAAAATTAATAGGAAAAAAAGACAAATTATTGAAAGGATTCTTCCAGTTGTTAGAAGTCTTTGACCCGGAAAATCCTTCTTTGCAGGCTGATAAGGATGAGTTCAAGAATAAAAAGAGGAAAAATTAGAGTTTTCAATTGCATTAGGTTGGCAATGAGTATCAAAATTAAAACATGAAAACCTTTTGACACAGAAATTCCACTTCTAGGAATTCATTGTAAGGCAATAACCAGACAATTATGCAAGATATATGTACAAAGAGTTATACTAAGAACACATAAATAGGCCAGGCATGGTGGCACACACCTGTCATTCCAGCACTTTGGGAGGCTGAGGTAGGAGGTTCACTTGAACCCAAGAGTTCTAGACCAACTTGGGCAACACAGTGAAACCCCATTTCCACAAAAAAATCTAAAAACAAAATTAGCCAGACATGGTGACATGCTCCTGTAGTCCCAGCTACTCAGGAGGCTGAGTGAGCCCAGGAGATTGAGGCTGCGGTCAGCTGAGGTCATGCCACTGCACTCTAGCCTGGGTGACAGAGCAAGAGTCTGTCTCAAAAAAGAAACAAACAAACCCAGAAGAAACCATAAATATCCATTAGTAGGGTTCTGATAAAATATTTTATACTATGTTCCCTCAATAAAATGCTATATAGCCATTAAAAGGATGATACGGATGTACATTTATGGACCCAAAATATGTCACAGCAGATTGTGGAATGAACAAAAAGGTCAGAAAATAGTATGATAGTTTATTTAAATATGTCTTCAGGGTTTTTTCTTGTATGGTGGATTTCTGTTGATATTTACTTTTTACTTTTTTGTATTTAAATTTTTTATAATCCTATTTTATAATTAGAAAAAACAAATTACATTTAAATGTCTATTTTAATATCAGGCAGCTATGGAGAGAATAACCCCTTTTTTTCTTACATAATTGGTAAAATTAAGGATGCATAGACCTACATTTACTTTCTATTTTTAAATAGCCTTATTGAAGTGTAATTTAAATATCATAAAATTTAGCCATTTAAAATATACAATTTAGATGTACAATTCCATGATTTTTAGAAAATTTACAAAGTTAGCCGGGTGCAGTGGCTCAAGCCTGTAATCCCAGCACTTTGGGAGGCCGAGATGGGCGGATCACGAGGTCAGGAGATCGAGACCATCCTGGCTAACCCGGTGAAACCCCGTCTCTACTAAAAAATACAAAAAACTAGCTGGGCGAGGTGGTGGCGCCTGTAGTCCCAGCTACTCGGGAGGCTGAGGCAGGAGAATGGCGTAAACCCGGGAGGCGTAGCTTGCAGTGAGCTGAGATCTGGCCACTGCACTCCAGCCTGGGCGACAGAGCGAGACTCCGTCTCAAAAAAAAAAAAAAAAAAAAAAATTTACAAAGTTGTGCAACTATCACCACAATTCCATTTGAGAACATTTCCAACACTTTCAGAAGATCTTTCCTTACATTTGCTTTTGCAGCATTAAACCTGGTTTCATGCTTGGGACCTCTTGGGTACAGAAATAAGTAAACATACTAGAATTTGTTTTTAAAGGATAATATAAGCTTTGGCTTTTTTTTTTTTTTTTTTTTTTTTTTTTTTTTTTTGGTAATACATATCTCCGAGTGTCTGTCTTTTTTTTTTTTTTTGAGACAGAGTCTCGCTCTGTCACCGGGCTGGAGTGCAGTGGCACAATCTCGGCTCACTGCAACCTCCACCTTCCGGGTTCAAGTGATTCTCCTGCCTCAGCCTCCTGAGTAGCTGGGATTACAGGCTCATGCCACCACACCCAGCTAGTTTTTGTATTTTTAGTAGAGACGGGGTTTCACCATGTTGGCCAGGATGGTGTTGATCTCTTGACCTCGTGATCCACCTGCCTTGGCCTCCCAAAGTGCTGGGATTACAGTCGTGAGCCACTGCGCCTGGCCCCGAGTGCCTGTCTTATGTATGTATTGAATGCTGCTGTGTGCAAGATCACATGGGAAGTATGAAACACAAGAGACTATTTTTACCATGTAGGAGCTTATAGTGCAATTGGGGAAACACTGCATGTACTCAAACGACAATTTATTTGGTTATATATGCAGTGTAAGTGCTAGCAACTACTGGGGTTATTGACAGGAAATCAGAAGAAAGCTGTAGCCTTCTTATTAAGTCAGAAGAGCTTCATGGATGACATGGAAGTTGAAGTGGGATTTACATGATGCCCGTATTGAAATTGCATAAGGGAACTTCAAGCAAGGGGACTGGTCTGAGCAAAGGCATACAAAGAGATGGGGAAGCTAAAGGTAGGTTTGGGAGTTCAGAGTGGACAAGTCTGGCTTGCTGCAGGGGAAATTTGGAGTCTAGTTTTGGAGGGTGTTGAAGAGCAGAGCTTGACTTTAACTTGAGGAAAATAGGGAACTATGGACCGTTTTGGGCCAGACTGAAACAGTTAAATGGTTTATGTTGTGCTACAGCATATAGGATTCTTTGGAGGGGAAAGACAGGCTGTTTGTATACTTTTCCAGGAATATACTTTGTTAGCAGGAAGGGACCAGTCTCATAGGGACAGTGGGAAGACAACTTGGCATTCAGAAAAACTATGTAGGAAAAAATCAGTAGTCAGACATGACTGCATGTCAGGGAGAGAGGGAAGAAACGAGTACCTATGTGAGCCTGATGATGGAAGGGGCACTGGGTTTGAGAAGACTGAATTTTGTTTTATGGGACAGTTAGGTGGCAATGGCCAGAGACAGCCCAGGAATGGTTGCCTGGAGCTCAGACATGGGGTTGAGATGTGGAAGGCCTCAGCAAAGGGACAACAGTTGAAATAATGTGAGGGATTAGCATGAAAGGACAACTCAGAAATAAAGACAGTGGAGCAAGGAGAAACAAAGAGCCAGCATGTCCAATCAGAGGCAGGAGGAAAACTGAGAGCCTGGAGAAGAGTAGATCAGCCAGCCAGAGTAGATGGTGGACAAATGAATAATTCTGGGGGCAACTTACATAAATGAATTTATCTCTGCCTTGCTTATTATGGCTTTTCCCTATTCTGATTGATGGATATCACCAATGAGGTAAAAATGCATACCCCTAATATTGATGCATGGAGATTTATAAGCATTTTCTTTTCCTTGCTTGATTTTAGCATTTTGTTTTCAAACTATAATAAATTTGCCTTTTTTTCAAGTTCTTTCCTCTGGCTGTTGTCATGTTTTCTGTTGTTCTATCCTGTGGTTATTATTATTTTTTTCTTCTTGAGGGTTGCCTACTTTGGACTTGGTAATTTTTTTCCCCCTCAGCTCACAAAACCAGTCAGGGATTGGAGGGTCAGCAACTGAGCTAGAGATGCTAAGTGACAAAGTGTGGGAATATCGTGGATCCCAGTTGTTTCCTCCATGTGTACTGATTTAGGATCAAGAAAAAAGCTACTGACCACAGATGTTGCCATTTGGAGAGATTTAGTATCAGAGCCATAGGAGCTGCTTAGGTTCTGGGCTTGCTTGGGCAGCTATGGCTGTCTGAAAACTTTTTTTTTTTTTTTTAGAGAATTAACTAAAAACTTTCAAGTCCTCGGATTTTGGTGATAGTAATTCCACAGGGCTTGTCATTTGTGTTTGAAGCTGGTGGTGAGGAGGGCGGAGTGAGGAGAAGCGAGGGGGTGGAGATGGGAAGCAAAGAAGGAATCAGAGAGAGAAATTTTATTGAGGGAGAGTTTGCTGGGTTTATGGGAGGGAATCTCTCCCCTCCTCCCCATTCGGATTTGAAAGGGCCGGTGAATCTTTGATTAGGTGCAGGTCAAAAGAATTTACACATTGTGACCTTAATAACTAGAGGTGATTGGCAGGCGGGCTGCAGGGAGAGGGCCGCGGCCCCCTTTCATCTCACTTAGCACAGAGGAGAGACAATGGGCCAGCCGATTTTCCTTGTTGTCCCTTGTTTGAAAAGGTCTGGTGTCTCTACTAGGTACCTGTGACATGGGGGTCTTGATTGGGGTCTCATAAAGGCCCCGTCAGTATGTCCAAAGGCCAAGAGTACAAAAGCAAGCAGTGGGTGGGGGTCTCAGCTGACCACTGAAGAAGGGAGGGGAGGGCCCAGGAGGCAGTGGAGGGAGAAGCAACCCCCGATGGGAGCCCTTATAGAGGGAGGGAAGGAGGGGGGCAGAGAAGGGCCATTTTTGTCCCTAACTCATCAAGCACATCTGCAGAATTGTCCAAGCTGCTGCCTCCCGGTTTCAAAAGAAAAAATGATCGTTTGATAAACCGTCCCCGATTCACCACTTTCTCACAACGGTGGGAGACCCAGCCCTGACCTCTGTATGATTTCACGTCAGGACCAGGCTTTCTTTTCCCACCCCCAAATTGCTAGAGAAACTTTGAAATGTATCCTGTGGCTTTCTCTCTCCCTTCTTTCACCCCCCACCCATTTCCCACCCTCTCCACCCCACTGGCCTCTGTTTTCTCTCTGGGCGCTCCAGAGTGTAGGCGAGTAATTAGTCCCCTCTTTCTGGGGCACAATGAAGCCAGGGTGTTTGGCGGGCCCCTTCCCACCGCTCACAGAGCTGGGGCCTGGGGGGAAGGACCAGGTGGCATGTGCAGTGTGTTCCAGGCCTGTACAATTGCTGGGGGACAGAGCCGGGGGCTCAGGGACTGGTGTGCTCCTGTTTCTCGAAGGAATGCGCAGAGGCGCATGCATTAATGGTCCCCACACAATGCTTGCATTTTTTTTCCAGGCAGAGGCATCTTCCCGGTGAAAAGGCTGCCGAACTCAGGGCCCAGGCGGGAGCTTTTGCCGGCATAGTGGCGTTATTTCCCACCCTGCGCTTAGTCACTTGGAGCTAACATGGGAGACCAACAGGCCGCGTCTCTAGCGAGCCCGATCTTTGTATCCGATGTGTGCTCCCCCTCTGCCCTGTCAGTTTTGTGTGTTCACGGAGTGTTGATTTTAATGCGGGCCTGTGTTGGGCTGAGAGGCCAGGCTGGGGGGGCCTCAAGTCTTTGTCTTACAGGGCTTTTTCTTCTTGGAGGGTCTTCGGCCCTAGAGGCTGGTGGCAGATTTGAGAGGTAGGGTGAGATGCCAACTCTGGCTGGCAAAGGATTCCCCCATCCATGTGTCTGTTACAAACCACTGTGGGGTGCCTAGAAAACAAGAGCACCTTGGGATGCTCGAGCACACACTTGCTTGGCACCCCACCACCTCTTGAGGGGGGCGGTTAGTTCTACCCTATAGGGCTGCCAGCTTGAAGTGAGTTAAACCCCCCTTGTGACTGGGTCTGGCAGAGCACAGATTGTGAGCCTCAGGGAGCCAAAGCAGGGCCTTGCTTGCAGGGCTCTGGGGGAGGTGGGGGCAGGCAGGAGGGGTGCTAGAGCACAGGTCAGCTGCAGAGACTACTCTGCAATCGTTAAGGGACAGGAGAAAATAGGGACCAGACAGAAAAGAGGCAGAGTGTCTGGGGAAGCTTCAGAAAATCACAAATGCTCATCTCAGGCAGTTGAAGGGGAATGTCCCTAGGAACTAGGGGCTGAGAGGAGGCATTTTCCCCAGTGAGGAGAACTGGGCATGGTCACAGGTAGAGCCACCAATGACCAATGAGCAGGCTGTCTTCTGTCTTTACCACTCACCTTGCTGCAGTATAGCCTTGTACCAGGAGCTGGGGGATGGGGTCTGGGTGGGTACCCTATCTCAAACCCCAAGTCTTGCTGAGATACAAGATGCCTATGCATGACTCAAGGAGGAGGAGACTCTGGGGAGCCTCAGCCTGGGTGTGGTCTGCTCTGCTTCTGGTGAGAGCAAAACTTCGAGTACCTGGAGTCAGGAAGTCAGTGGATGAAGGTCTCTGGGCCCCCAACGATGGCCAGGCTATAGCTCTGGCATCTGTGTGGTCCTGGGGCTGGGGGCCATCATCTGGAATCAGGCTTTTAGAAAGGGGCTGTGTCTTCACTTTCCATATGGATTGGAAGGCAGAGATGCAGGCTGGCCGCTGAGATGAGGTGGCCCTGGGGAGGCATCCCGCCAAGGTTCACCAAGCACAGGGGCTCCTCTGTGCTGCTGTTGGCATCCTTCAGACTGTCTTGGGAATTGGTGCTGGTCACACTGCCAGGCCTGACAAGGAGAAAGAAGCTGGAGGTCCAAGGTCTTTGAGGGGCCTAAATCCCAAAGGAACCCACCAGTAAGAAGCAGCTCCTGCTTTGGGTCACTCTGTTTCAGAGGACATTTCTTTCATTGGGAAATAGGCACTCCCAGCAATACCCACCCCTCCTTTTTCCTTTACTGTTTTTTTTTTCTCCTTAATTTTTCCAAATGTTGTTCCTCCCTTTCCTTCTCTTCCATTTTGTGGACAGCTCATAAAAAGCCTGAGAGAAACACAGTTTATGTGTATGGATGTGATAATGGTGGATGGGCCATGTCAGAGATGGTTAGGCTGGGGCTCCCAGGTTGTAGGAAGCACTGTGACTCCCCCAGGCTGCTCTGCCAAGGCCTGGCTGGGAGGGCAATGGTACATCATAACCTTTAAATGCAAACTTGATGGAGGAGAGAGATGAAATCATAGAAACAAATTAGATGTATCTATAGGGAGTGTTCAACTGGAGAAAACAAGCATTTCTTACTAATTAGAGTTCAGGGTGCTTCATTATTAGCTTCATTACAAGGGGAAGAATACAGCAGCCTCTTTGGGGATTCACTGGGCTGCCTTTTTCCTTTAAAAAGTGTAATTGTATTTATGGTGGAGGAAGAAGCAGGAATTGCTCTTGGTAACTTTGTAGAGCACCCAGGGATTTAAAGCAGAGTTTGGAGCAAGGTAGAGGAGAGGGAGAGATGGATTGGTGAGAGGGCACTTAGAAGCCTCATTCCTTGATGATAAAAAGGAGGTGGGAAAACCTCTGGTGGGGATGGGAACCTCACTTCTCAGGCCAAGATTGAGGAATTGGGAATGACAGGAACAATACTGATCAGAAAACCTGACTTTCTGGGAGATCTGATATTTGACTATTTTAACTTTTGTGTTAAAAGGGTAAAATGGTGGAATGCAGATACAGGGTAAAGGTCTGACAAAACTTGTTTTCCAGCATACACAGGACCTTCTCATCGTGGGCCAGGGAAAGGCTGGGTTGAGCGTGGCCTTAATTGGGCCTGGTTGGATGCACATTAACTTCTGTCCGGGCAGGGGCGCTGGTCCTGTCCATGGAAGATTATCAACTGACATAATGAACTTGGCTGTACAGTTCTGACTTCTTTACCTGTTGCCGCTGCCGCAGCCCCGGGGCTCATGTCCAAAGTATAATCAGTCCCCCAGAAAACTCTGATCCAGGGTGCTTGCTCAAGGAAGTGACTTAACCTAAGTTCTGTCTAGTCAATCAAATTATCTGGTATTTAGTATTCTCAGGAAAGCTGAGAAAAGGTATTGTTTTGTGATGGGAGAGTTTATACCCAAGAGCAGGGGGTACAAAATCTCAATCATCTCAAATCAATGCTTGTTGTAACTTAATGAAAGGTCTAGAATTTTTGCTTTTTTCCTCCCAACCTGTCCTTTGCTTTCACTGCAAGTCTATGCTTAGTCCAACCTTCCTGAGGTACCTGGGACTTTAGATATGCAGGATAAAAACAGGAAAAAACAAACAAACAAACAAAAAACCCAAAATGCAGGATATCTTCTTCTGGTTGGTAGATCTCATCCCTAATGGAGGCCTAATCCCTTTCCCTAGTGGACAGGGACCTCCCTGGTAATTGGGTGACCTGTGATTTATGAGCTCACTGAGCACCTATAGGAGGCAGCTCATTTTTATCTCCCTCCCTGCAGATTCCAAGAGGGTTATCATCAGGGTCTAAGCTCTTTGGCTTTTCACAGAGCGATAGCAGAATATTGGCAGTGGGATGGGAAGTTGG
Organism: Macaca thibetana thibetana; assembly: GCF_024542745.1. NCBI lineage: Eukaryota > Metazoa > Chordata > Mammalia > Primates > Cercopithecidae > Macaca > Macaca thibetana. Next base: position 97,723,603 of record NC_065586.1, on the reverse strand, counting down.
TTTTCTCTAGAAACTAGACTTGCGGGTACCTCAAGTCAGCAGCTAGCAGTTGTCTAGCACCTGGCACAGGTACTGTGGAGAAGTGAAAGCCTGAAGTAAGATGGGTCACCCAGCCATTAAATCAGGAATATATACAACTGTCAAGTGTATTTGCAAATTTGTGACCTTTCTTATCATTCTTCTGAAAGGTTTGTATCCTATTCCAAATGGCTTAGTGGGAAAGAAAGGAAGCTTCCAATGAAATGACTTTTTGGTCATTTTTTGGTGTCCTGTTATTTTTCCAAGGAGAAAAATCTTCATGGTTTTACAGTTTGGGATTTCAGAAGTGCGTGACAAAAACATGCCATCGGGGGAAAAAAAATTGATTCCAAAGCAAGTGTTGGTATGGTGTGAGTGGGTGGAACTACACTTGAGGTTGGATGGGATGGGCAGGCAGCTGCCTAGGGAAGGGATTCCCAGGCTTAGCAACTCCTTAAGTGCCTATGTGTAAACCTCTCCTACTTCAAAGAACTACCCAGCAAGTAGTTCCTCCCGTCATCTTTCTAAGGTGGTGGTCACCCAAGGAAGGTGCAGGGTCAGCACTCTGAGGCCTGGCGGAAAGGAGCTGATGGGGGCAGAACGACCTGTGGGTGAGAGATCCATTCCGTAGAAATAATGAGAGGAACAGATAAGTTAAGGTTACCATTGGAATCTCCTCACATTGTAGGCATCGCTGGCCAGGACTAGGACCCAGAAAACATGATTCTTGAGAATAAGTGGGTTCTGGCAGCCTCCATTGGGAAAGCCACACATACACATGACTAGCAGTACTGCATCAGTGTGTGTAGCCTTGGGGAACTTGAGGTCCTAGAGTTTTGTGGTAGAGTTTACTGAAGCCATGCTTGCACCCCATTCCTAACCACCACCACCCACCCCACCAGGCGATAGAAGACCTCCCTCCAGCCTCTTGAGACCAACGCCGGCTCCATTGGGACTTTAAATCTTAGAAGAGGGATAATGGGTATTAGGTGCTGTGGGATCACTGCGGGCTATGTATGATCTAAGTCCTGGGTTTGAAATTAATTGGATTAGAAAACAACTTCCTTTTATTATTTTTTCAAACCAACTAAATACCCCAAAACCAAAATGTAAAACCCCCAAACGTTTCATCCTTCTCCCTCTCCCTGTGGCTTTATTTGCTGGGTAGTGAAAAGTGCTCTCTCCAGCCTCCTTTGGGTTACCGTGCTGAACAAAGTGAGAAACCCAGAGAAGAAGGAAGCTGGTGCCAAAAGGGCTGGCCGCTGCCCCTCCCAGCTCTGCGTCCCCTGGCCTGCCCGGCTGCCTCACAGTCTGGGCCCCAGCCCAAGCAAGCAAAGGCGCCTTGACCAGCAACAAGCCCCGGCTTTGTTGCTCCTGTGGGGGAAATGCTTTCTGGAGCCCAGGGATCTCCTCTGAGAACCACCTGTGCCTCTCGGCCTCCTGCCTAGCTTGGGCCTTCTGGCACAGGGGCCCCTGCATTCCAGCCAGCAGGCTAATGGTAGGGAGTGAGGGGTAGGAGACAGCTAAGGGGGCTGTGGTCAGTTTGAGGGGGCTCAAATTCCAGTCTGCTCCTTTAAAGCCCCAGGTTGGCTCAGTATCTCCTGAGGCCCTGGCCAGGTTAAATTTGTCCTGTCTGTCATCAGCCTTGACGGTAGCTTTCTAAAGTGGTCTACAGAATAGGGACAGGGGACCCAAGGCCTCACTTCTTACCCCATACTGCAAGGGAACAGTATAGGTTCCCTTTACTAGGCCATTTCCTTGATCAAGAATCTCAACTGATGCTCTATGGTCTGGCCAATGATGATGATCACAATAATGACAAGAGTGATTAGCACTTATAGAGTGCCAGTGAAATGCCAAGCACTATGCTGACAACTTTATATCTTATTTAATCCTCCCAGATAGGTACCATCATCATCCTCAGTTTACAAAAGGAAACTGAGACCTAAGAGAGGCTAACTAAACAGCCAGAGTCACATCTCTCATAGCCAACACACCCAGAGTTGGAGTCCTGGCATCTGACTCCAGAGTTCATGCTTTTTCACTTCCGTGCTACTCTGTCTGCTTCCCCGTCCTGTGCTGAGCTGTCTCATTTGGAATTAGAACTTGTTGATGGTCTTGAATTGTTTCCAACTTAAAAAAAAGAATTCAAGACTTGATTCTCTGGCTGGACCTTAAGCTGCCTAAGGGCAAGCCTATATGAATTTGTTTTTTCTTGAACACCCCAGCATCTATCACAGGGCTGGCTTGGAGAGCCCTTGGGTACTTGTTGAAGGAATAAAGCCCTGTCTTTGTCTGTTCCCCACTCAGGGATTGCCTAGGCAAAATCTTGTTTTGTGAAAAAGGGGTGGTGAGTCCCAGAGCGGGACCTTCTGTTTGTCCCAGGGAGGCAGCCTGTGCGTGTCTGAGGAAAAGGTGACGGGGAGAGGGTGTCCTGTACAAGTGGGACACAAGACTGATGCAGGGGCACAGGAAGATGGGAAGACAGAATCCAGGCCAGATGGGACTGGGGAGCTGAGCCAGTTGTTCTGAGCAACCCGCTTCATGAATCTTCATGGGCCTCTCATCTCGCAGGCCTACTTGTCTCAGGCAGGTTGTGGGACTGGGCTGCCCCGCAAAGAGAAGAGGCTGTTCCATGCCGCAGTGGTGTGAGGGCAGGGTCTGGCTTCACATCTGAACTGTGGGTATTGAGACTAGTCACCCTTTTCTTTGTAGATTCTGCTATAGAGAATGACTTTGAAACTCTTTTGCAAAGGCTTGAGGTGGGGGTGAGAGTGTGGACAGTAGTTCTTAGCAGCCAGCCCAAGGCATTGAAGGAGCAGGCTGGGGTAGCACATCATAGTGCAGTAGTTTTCATGGTTAGATCTCAATGCCGAGCAAACAGGCAAAAAGTGTGACCTGACCACCACCTACAAACCATGTGCCAAACTGCTCCTACTGCCCACGGCCATGATTGCCCCTGAATATAGCTCACCTAGGCTGTCAGAGATTCCTCTGTATGTCGTGAGGTTTTGGGTGGCAAATGGAGGCATGATCTCATTTCTTTTGGCATGACTGGAGGACAGGGCTATAGAGCAGTGGCCTGTGCTATGGGCAGCTCAGCTGTCTTCCTTTTCATCAGTCCTGGGTTCTGCTGGATCATAATGTTATTAGTGGAGTAGCCTTGGAGAGTGCCTGGTTCTGGAGTTTCTAGACAGGGCTCTGAAGGTCGTGGCATTCCTGGGAGAATCTTTTTCCCTGAAGCTTCCTGACTCTGAGTTGCCCATGAAGACCCAAAATATGATGTGAGCTGCAGCCCCAGGCCTTCAGAGGAGAGAGCAGAGCAGCTCCAGCACTGTGGCCACCCTGTTGCATAGCCCTCTCCCTTGGCCTATGGCTGTTCAGGTTCAATTCGCCATCTTTTTCCTATTCCTTGCTTCATAAATGCAGGGCTGTGGTGCTAAGTACAAGTCAATTGTCTTGAGTATCTCCACTTCCCAGAAAGCTATTTGGCCTACTGACCCTGATTGGGAGATGCAGATTGGGAGGATGACAATATAGGTAATAGATGGCAGCACCTTCTTTCCCTTGTCCAGGCCCCAGTCCCAGCTGCCCCCACCAGTCCTGCTCTGGCTCACCACGGGGCCCAATTCAGAGTCCTCTTTTGTTTGGCTTGCACAGAGCAGCCCCAGCTCACCGTTCCCACATGCCAAAGTTTCCCCACCATTCACTGGGAAGGCTGAAAAGCCCCTCAGCTAATTGAGTTGGGCTGAAAATTACCATTTCCCTGTGTTCCCCTGCTGCTGAGGACATTTGTGTCACTGCTGTATTTAGGGGGAACAAAGGCCCCCTGTGGGGAGAGCCCAGGTACGAATGTGGGATGGGGGGAATAATTGCAGTCTCTCCAGGTGAAAGCCCCTGTTAAACTTCAGTAAGTCAATTAGGCTTTGCGGGGAGGGCAGAGACCCCCACAATAAACTGTTCCCACCAAGCAATTAAAGAAAATCATTTTAGCTTTGAGGACAGAAACTGCTTATTAGAAATTTTGTGGGCCCCCCCACTTCCCTACCCCAGGCCCCCTTAGGGATGAAACAACAAAACGCCTTCCTCAATAGAAGTGTTTCTCCTCCTTCCACTCATTGTGTGGCCTGAAAGCACTTACCGTGGGAGGGAAGAGGGAGGGACAGAGACTGGCCGAAGGGGGAGAAAACTGCAGGGGCTTAACACCTGGGCTAGTGCAAAATCACAACTGCCCAGTAAGTTTAGGTAAAGAGACCCCTGTGGGCACAGTGTGTCTACAGGATCTGTGTGGAGTTTCCTTGTGTGGGACATGTGTACCCACAGACCGCTGTCTGCTCCTTAGCACAAGTGGAGATGCAATGCAGTGCATGCATATGTGTGTAGCATCCTGGGTGCCCCCTTACCGAAGGGAGCAAACGCGGCTGCGTGTATGTGTGTGTGTGCCTTCTCAGCAAAGGATGGCAAGGTCAGGACAACCCAGCGGGCATGTACCTCTTCCCAAGGCTGTGACTGGGCCCATGTTCTCTCTCTTCCCAGGGGCTAAATCCCAGCACCTGGGAGTTGAGCCACAGCACAGCTTTCCACCTTGGACAGTTGGCAACTGAAGGCTGAATGGCCAGCAGCCACTTACTGGGCCTGGGTTAGGAGTGATGTGCGAGGAATTGAAGGGTAGACACACTAATCTTTACAGTCTTGCTCCCATGTTGTTTGGATGAGGTGAGGTGTGGAGACTCAGCAGTAAAAGAATCAGTGGTCTGGGCTGACACCTGCTTTCTTGGTCTCCAGTTTGGCTGATGTGGCTTATGAGAGTCTCCTGTTGGCAAAGCCCTGCCTTCTCCTATTTCTGAGGAGTAGCACAAGTTGGAAAGATAAGGTGATCTTATTTTATATTATTTGGGGAGGATGGCAGGGAGGAAGGTTGACCCGTGCATCAGTAGTCTATAATCTGGTAGTTTACAGGTGTGTATGTATATGCGTACCCCCAGATCACAGGTAGTATAGGCATGATGCCCAGCCCTGCCCTAAATCTTGGCACTTTAAAGGAGGGCCTGGTGGCACTGATGGTGGGCATGGCATTGATTCAGGCACTGCCGTGGCCCCAGTGCTTCCCTGTGGCTCATGATGTGTTTGGCCTTTATTCCAATGTTCCAAAGAGGTGAAATTAAACATCAAGGGGCAGACTTTTCCCAGAAAGCAAATATGCTGTTATTTGCCTACCAAGGAGGCTTAGGAGGTAGAATTTGGTGCCTACAGACTGACAGTGGGGAGGCGTGTGGGCTGTTGACAAAGTCCTGAGCAAGAGCATGGAGGAGAGGTTTTTTTTTTTTTTTTTTTTTTGAGACGGAGTCTCGCTCTGTCGCCCAGGCTGGAGTGCAGTGGCCGGATCTCAGCTCACTGCAAGCTCCGCCTCCCGGGTTCACGCCATTCTCCTGCCTCAGCCTCCCGAGTAGCTGGGACTACAGGCGCTGCCACCACGCCCGGCTAGTTTTTTGTATTTATAGTAGAGACGGGGTTTCACCGTGTTAGCCAGGATGTTAGCCAGGATGTTAGCCAGGATGGTCTCGATCTCCTGACCGCCCACCTCGGCCTCCCAAAGTGCTGGGATTACAGGGGTGAGCCACCGCGCCCGGCAGAGGAGAGGTTTTATAGAGAGTAAGAACTGCTTGGAACTTGGAGGTCCCAGAGGGGTGTTGTAGCTTGGAGAGGAGCAGGAAGGGGCAGCTGACTGTGGCAGGCTCTGCATAGTGGCTGCCTGTAAGGAAATGGGACTTCAGAGGAACCTGAGGCTCAGATACTTGTCATGTTTTTTTGTTTTTTTTAATTTAAAAAAAAATAATAAAGATAGGGTCCCGCTATGTTGGCCAGGTTGGTCTTGAACTCTTTGCCTCAAGCAGTCCTCCCGCCTGGGCTTCCCAAAGTGCTAGGATTACAGACATGAGCCACTGTGCCTGGCCACTTATCATGTTTTGCTTCAATTTTTGAATGTGTATATATTCATAGACATATATCCTAAACACATACACATGTGTGACTACTTTGTTTTATTTTTTTGAGATAGAGTCTCACTCTTTTCCCCAAGCTGGAGTGCAATGGCACAATTTCGGCTCACGGCAACCTCTGCCTCTCGGGTTCAAGCAGTTCTCCTACCTCAGCCTCCCAAGCAGTTGAGATTACAGGCGTGTGCCACCACACATGGCTAATTTTGTAATTTTAGTAGAGAGGGTTTTCACCATGTTGATCAGGCTGGTCTCAAACTCCTGACCTCAGGTGACCCACCTGTCTCGACCTCCCAAAGTGCTGGGATTACTAGTGTGAACCACTGTGCCTGGCCACATATGTGTCTATTGATGTTCTATACAGTGATATATTTATAGAGTTTTTATGTAACATATCATGTATTATTTTGATACACCATAATGTGATTTTCCATAAATAAGCTTTGGTTTCCTCGTACCTAATTTCTGATTTACAACTTCAAATGTCTTTCTGATTTGGGGCCAGGTTCATTTAAAAAAAGAGAGTGAGAGGGTTTCGGGGGACACACTTAAGGTGATGTGTGTTGTTTTGTTTTTGTTTTTTGGAGAAAAACAAAATCTTACATGCAATGTGTGAATTTTCTGCTTGGTTTCTCGTGTTTTGTGTTTGTGTGCGCATGTCACTCAGAAGGATTCAGAAGTAGAATATTTGAGTTTGCTCCTATAGTCAGATTTATTTTTCCCTTGGTTTTTGGGTCATTTGTACCAGGTCAGGGTGGAGAAGAGATAAAAGAAGTTGTAACAAAGAAGTTGTTTGGGGTTACAAAGAAAGACCACAGTCAATTGGTTTTAATTGTGGATGTGTATTTTTTACCTTTAATTCTGAAAATTTTCAAATATAAACAAAGAGGAAAATAGTAAAGTTAACCCCTGTGTTTTCCATCAGCATCTTAATTATTTTATGCATGCTTTTTTTTCCTTTTTTCCCTCTCAAAGATTCTCCTATTCATTTCTGCATGCTTTTAATTAAAATTAGATGAATACATAGAAAATATATTTAAATTATCTATCTCTTAAATGCCTGGCACTATGGTTGTTGCAAGTGGAAGGGTCGGCTGGGTGCGGTGGCTCACGCTTGTAATCCCAGCACTTTGGGAGGTGGAGGCGGATGGATCACCTGAGGTCAGGAGTTCGAGACCAGCCTGGCCAACATGGTGAAACCCCATCTCTACTAAAAATACAGTTATTAGCTGGGCATGGTGGTGGGTGCTTATATTTCCAGCTACTCGGGAGGCTGAGGCAGAAGAATCGCTTGAACCCTGGAGGCAGAGGTTGCAGTGAGTTGAGATCATGCCATTGCACTCCAGCCTGAGCGACAGAGTAAGACTCGATTTCAAAAAAAGAAAAAAAAGAAAAGAAAAAAGAAAATGCAAGGGTCTAGGTTGGGCGGGGTGGCTCACACCTGTAATCCCAACACTTTGGGAGGCCAAGGCAGTTGGATCACTTAAGGCCAGGAGTGTGAGTCCAGCCAGGAGTTTGAGACCAGTTGAGACCAACACAGCAAAACCCCATCTCTACTTAAAAAAAAAATTGGCTGGGCGCGGTGGCTCATGCCTGAAATCCCAGCACTTTGGGAGGCTGAGGCGGGCGGATCATAAGGTCAGGAGATTGAGACCATCCTGGCTAACACGGTGAAACCCTGTCTCTACTAAAAATACAAAAAATTAGCTGGGCATGGTGGCGGGCACCTGTAGTCCCAGCTACTCGGGAGGCTGAGGCAGGGGAATGGCATGATCCCGGGAGGTGGAGCTTGCAGTGAGCCGAGATCGTGCCACTGTATTCCAGCCTGGGTGACGGAGCAAGACTCCGTCTCAAAAAATAAAATAAAATAAAATAAAATAAAATAAAATAAAATAAAAATTAGCTGGGCATGGTAGCACATGCCTGGAATCCCATCTATTTGGGAGGCTGAGGCACAAGAATTGCTTGAACCCAGGAAGCAGAGGTTGCAGTGAGCCAAGATCATGCCACTGCACTCCAGCCTGGGCAACAGAGTGAGACTCTCAAAAAAAAAAAAAAAAAAAAAAAAATGGAAGGGTTTGAGAGTAAACCAAACTCTGTCCCATTAGAATGAGTCATGTGGTTTCCAATAGAACATTCAGTCTCATCAGTCCATAAAAAGGGATTCAAGGGACCAAATCTCTGAAGATCAGGGCCTTGTCCCTTGAAGACTAGACTCCCATCCCTCAAGCAGCATCCTTGTTATTTTCTGTTGTCCAGACCATCTCCTCACCCCCTACTGGGAGTGGGCAGGTAGATTTTCCCTGGCACTGTTCTTGGGCGTTGGTATAAGAGAATACCTCATCTCCTTTCTGAAGTTCCAGGCCAGCCTGTGTGGTTCTGTTTCATCTGCTTTCCTAGAAGACCTAACAGGTAGATATTAATTCTGTGGTTGAAGTCTCTTCTTAGGCCCCAAGGTGTCCAGTAGAGGCCTGGCAAAGCCCTTTGCTCATCTCTCAGTGAGGACATTCAGATGGGTGAGAAGCCCAGAAGTTACTGAACCGAGGCTCTATATTACTTAGGACACATTTATTGTAAGTGACAGAAACCAAATTCAAATTCACGTAAATAAAACGGAATATTTGGCTCATGAAATCCCAGGCAAAGGTGAAAAACCAAGCCAAAGGCAGAACTGAAATACAGCCTTGGGACTAGCTGAACCCAGAGGCCACAGTGCTGCCGTGGCTTTATCCTTCTGGGGTGCTCATCTCTTTCTTTATTGCTCTTAGCTCCTTCCTTTCTCCAAGCTGACCAGCTTATTCCATGAGGCTGCCAAGAGCTCCTGAGTTTGGCAGCTGATTGCTTAAATCAGAGAGAGTGACTGGCTTCCAAAAATCCCAGGCCCGTTTTGGGTCAGCTGTTCATCTCTTGATTAATTAACTGTGGCCAGGGAGGGAAAGTCATGTAAGAACATGGTGGATCTCTCAGGAATCACATGTATGGAGGGAGAGTGTAGGGCACACAGAACAATAGGTGTCTATTGGTTTCATAAAGGTCAAATTACTCGATGATGTCCAATCCCAAAGTATGTATGTGAATGGTGACTGAGCTTAGAGACATTGGCTACCAACTCTTAAACAAAGTGAAGAGTCTGATAGGAACTGTTGTACAGCCTTTGACTTCCTCCCCCTCACATTGTTACTAGTCAGCAAATCAGGGATTCCTCCTTTGTAAGCTGTTGATGATGTCCTTAGCAAAATCCCCCCATCTTCTAATGTGACATGCACAGAGAAAGAACCTGGTTGCAGACACCTGAGGTCGTATGAATGAGCAGTGGCCTAGCACCCTCCCAGAGGGGCAGAGAGAGACTGGAACCAAGTCCTGGGATGGCACAGGTCTGGCCTGCCCAGGCTTCCTCCAAAGGAAAATGATTAGCAAGCTGCATGATTTGGGATTAAACTGCAGGGAGTTGACATGTGCACCAGGGCTTGCTGCTAGCACTCCTCTACAAATGGAGCACTCCTTTCTTGTGAGGGATAGTCTTTACCTATTGTGTACGCAGATACAGTAGGTCTTATTGTCATGGATCCTACTTCTGTAGTCTTGCTGTGTATAATCCATGATGCATAGCATCTGTTTACAAAGAGAGTGGTTATGAAGCAGAAGTTTAGGGGGAAAGCACTGTCAGAGCTGCAGGGAAAGTGGAATTCTCATAGGCAGCTGTTCCCAGGCTTTCACCACTCAGAAAGCCATCCAGGTAAAGGGCCTCTGTCAGGTCCCGGATGGAGCCAAGATATCGTGTGGCTTGTGCCGTAATCAGAATCACATTTAATTCAGTGTGCTACTAATATGCAACCCATCTTTCAGGTAATTTCAAAATGAGTATTTTAATTACCATTCTCCTTTTAATTTCTCAATTTCTATTTTGTTGTTTTATACATAAGTGATATATAAATATGTTCTAATTGTAAAAATTCAAACAATTTAAAATACATAGAATAGAAAGGAAAAATCTCCTTCAGTGACCTGTGTCTCCTCCCGTTTTCCTACTCTTTTTTTTGCAGGATGTCTAGTATGTGTCATTCCAGATCTTTTCATTTGAAGCAAATAGCAGATATCATATAGTTTCTTTTTTTTTTTTTTTTTTTTCTGGAGACGGAGTCTCGCTCTGTCGCCCAGGCTGGAGTGCAGTGGCCGGATCTCAGCTCACTGCAAGCTCCATCTCCCGGGTTCACGCCATTCTCCTGCCTCAGCCTCCCAAGTAGCTGGGACTACAGGCGCCCGCCACCTCGCCCGGCTAGTTTTTTGTATTTTTTAGTAGAGACGGGGTTTCACTGTGTTAGCCAGGATGGTCTCGATCTCCTGACCTCGTGATCCGCCCGTCTCGGCCTCCCAAAGTGCTGGGATTACAGGCTTGAGCCACCGCGCCCGGCCTCATATAGTTTCATCAATATGTGTACATATATAGATATATGGTTCTGCTTTGTTTTAAACTCACATTATACATTTGTTCTGCAGCTTGAATTTCTCATCTCCCTATGAGGCTTGGAGGTCTTTTCATGTCAGAGCACCCAATCCTACCATATTCTTTTTGACTGCAGCATTCTAGTTCCACACCTTACAAACCACAGTTTGTAACCATCCTTCCACTGATGGATATGTAGGTTGTTTCCAGTGTCTTGCTATTACAAACAGTCCTTTAGGAAACATCTGTGTACTTGCATATTTTTACATATGGTCAGGTATCTTTCTAGGAAAGATGCTTAGAAAGAACATGCTGGATTGAGGAGGAAGTGCACCGAAAAGTTTTTAGGCACTGCCACATTGCCCTCCAGTTAGACCGTATCAGGTTCTATACCCGCAAACAGTGTGTACAATTACTCATTTCCTCTTATGAATACTGGGTAATATCCATTTTTTGAAAAATTTTGCCACTCTGATAGGTAAAAAATGATATCTAATTTAGGGAGTGAGTATAAAATAGTGATTAAGGGGTGGACTTTGCAGCCCACATGGCTGGGGTCAAATCATGAGTCCCTTTCCTACTAGCTGTGTAATGTTGGTGAGTTACCTCTCTATTCCTCAATTTCCTTATCTGTAAAAGGAGGGTAATTTTGGCTGTACAAACCTCATAGTGACCTTTTTTTTTTTTTTTTTTGAGACAGGGTCTTGCTTTGTCACCCAGGCTGGAGTACAGTGCTATGATCTTGGCTCACTGCAACCTCTGCCTCCAGCAATTCTTGTGCCTCAGCTTCCCAGGTAGATGGGATTACAGGCATGCACCACCACACCTGGCTAATTTTTGTATTTTTAATGGAAATGGGGTTTCACCATGTTGGCCAGGCTGGTCTCGAACTCCTAGCCTCAAGTGATTTGCCCACCAGCTGCCCAAAGTGCTGGGATTATAGGCATGAGCCACTACGCCTGGCTTATGGTGGCTTTTATTTTATTTTATTTTATTTTTTGAGATAGAGTCTCGCTCTGTTGCGCAGGCTGGAGTGCAGTGGCACGATCTTGCTCACTGCAAGCTCCGCCTCCCGGGTTCACACCATTCTCCTGCCTCAGCCTCCCAAGTAGCTGGGACTACAGGCGCCTGCCACCACACCTGGCTAATCTTTTTTTTTTTTTTTTTTGGTATTTTTAGTAGAGACGGGGTTTCACCGTGTTAGCCAGGATGGTCTCGATCTTCTGACCTCGTGATCCGCCCACCTCGGCCTTCCAAAGTGCTGGGATTACAGGCATGAGCCACAGTGCCCGGCCCATGGTGGCTTTTTAAAAACGTTTTTATAGTGGAAAGTTTCAAAATTTACAAAAGTAGAATAATTACCAACTTTTGGCTAACCTTGCTCCATTAATCCCTACACACTTTCCCCTCCGATATTATTTTGAAGCAAATATCAGACATATAATTTCATCTATAAATATTTCAGTCTGTACTCTAAAAGATAGTGATACTTTTTAAATGTAATCATAGGCTGGGTGCAGTGGCTCATGCCTGTAATCCCAGCACTTTGGGAGGCCAAGGCAGGTGGATCACCTGAGGTCAGGAGTTCAGGACCAGCCTGACCAACAAGGTGAAACCCCGTCTCTACTAAAAACACAAAAAATTAGCCAGGTGTGGTGGCAGGCATCTGTAATCCCAGCTACTCGGGAGGCTGGGGCAGGTGAATCACTTGATTCTGGGAGGTGGAGGTTGCAGAGAGCCGAGATCGCGCCATTGCACTCCAGCCTGGGCAACAAGAGCGAGACTCCATCTCAAAAAAAAAAAAAAAAAAAAAAAGTAATCATAATACTATTATCATACCTAGAAAAATATTATCAAATATGTAGGAATGTCTTGAGCGTTAAGTGAACTAATTGGTAGAAAGTGCTTAGAACAGCACTTGGGCACACACTAAATACTATATGTGTTTGTAATTATTTTTGTTGTTTCTCCAAGTTGCAATTCTTTTTTGTTGTTGTTGTTTGTTTTGTTTTGTTTTTGGTTTTTGGTTCTTTTTTTGAGATGGAGTCTCGCTCTCTCACCCAGGCTGGAGTGCAGTGGCTCAATCTCAATCTCGGCTCACCACAACCTTTGTCTCCTGGGTTCAAGTGATTCTCCTGTCTCAGCCTCCTGAGTAGTTAGGATTACAGGTGCACATCACCACACCCAGCTAATTTTCTTTTTTGTATTTTTAGCAGAGATGGGGTTTCACCATGTTGGCCAGGCTGGTCTTGAACTCCTGACCTCAACTGATCTGCCCACCTCAGCCTCCCAAAATGCTGGGATTACAGGTGTAAACCACCACACCTGGCCTAATTTGCAATTCTTACTAGAGGCTTAACATTATTTCTTATGTATTTGGCCATGTATATTTTTTCTATAAATTACTTGTTCAAGTTTTCACTCATTTATCTACCTTTTTCCCTGTGATTTATAAGATTGCTCTTTTTTTCCCCCCCAGGGTAGGGAGGAATGGGCTCCAAGACAGGATGCTGGATGGGTGCCCCTCCATCTCTCTTTTTTTTTTTTTCTGAGACAGGGTCTTGCTTGGTTGCCCAGGTTGGAGTGCAGTGGTGCAATCATAACTCACTGCAGCCTTGACCTCCTGGGCTTAAGGGAGAGGATCCTCCCACCTCACCCTCCTGTGAAATTGGGACCAAAGGTGCATGCCACTACACTTGGCTAACTTTTTTCATATTTCATAAAACAGGGTCTTACTTTGTTGCCCAGGCTGGTCTTGAACTCGTAGGCTCAAGCAATCTGCCTGCCTTGGCCTCCCAAAATGCTGAGATTATAGGCATGAGCCACCACTCCTGGCCTCCCATCACCTCTTTTAATATTCTCAGTATTAATCTTTTGACTATATATCAGCAGTCCCCAACCTATCTGGCACCAGGAACTGGTTTCATGGAAGACAGTTTTCAATTTTTCCATAGCCTTGGGGGTGGGAGGGGGATGGGTCAGGGTTTGGGATGATTCAAGTACATAATATTTATTGTGCACTTTATTTCTATTATTATTACATTGTAATATATAATAAAATAATTATACAACTCACCATAATGTAGAATCAGTGGGAGCCCTGAGCTTGTTTTCATGCAACTAAATGGTCCCATCTGGGGGTGATGGGAGACAGTGACAAATCCTCAGGCATTAGATTCTCATGAGGACCCACAATCTAGATCCCTTGCATGTACAGTTTACAATAGGATTTATGTTCCTATGAGAATCTAATGCTGCCCCTGATCCAACAGGAGGTGGAGCTCATGGTGGTAATGCCAGTGATGGGAAGTGGCTGTAAATTCAGTTGAAGCTTGCTTGCCCACCACTCATCTCCTGCTGTGTGTCTTGGTTGCTAACAGGCCATGGACTGGTACAGGTCTGTGACCTGGGGGTTGGAGACCCCTCCTATGTATGGTAATTCCTTTCAGCTTGTTGTTTTTTATGTCTTCTGTTGTGTAGAAATTTTTGTTATTTGTAGGTTAGGTCTGTCCGATCACTACCTTCATGGCTTCAGAATTTTATGTTTATCTTAAGAATGTCTTTCCAAGATTATAAAACTATTTTCCTATGTATTTTTTCTTAGACCTTTATGGGTTTTCATACAGTTTAATGTTTATCTCCTTAATTTATCTGGGATCAATGTCTGCTAGTAGGTAGGCCTCTGATTTTTTTTTCCAAATGTGTATCTGATGGACCCTATACCATTTATTGATTAGTTCATTCTTTATCTACTCTCTTTAAAGACCACACTTAGGATCTATTGATTCTCTACAAGTAGATAGGTGTGGCTTTGGATTCGTTATTCTCATCCACTGATCTATTCACCTATTTCAGCATGAATATCATACAAAGTATGTTTTGATCCGGTAGAACAACTTCTTATTGTTCTTTTTCAGATACTTCTGGGTTATTCTTGTGGTTTTCCTCTTCTAGATGAATTTTAGAATCAATTGATTAAGTAAAAATCTTGAGTAGATTAAGTAAAAATTTGTATTGAATTTATAGATTAATTGGGGGAGAACTGACAGTTTTATAATCAAGATTTCACATCTGGTAATATGATGTTTCTAAACTTATTCAACAGTTCTATCTCCTTTAGTAAAGCTTTATATTTTTTATATGGATCTTTTCTAGTGATTTTTGTTTATTGGTTTTTTGTTGTTGTTGTTGAGACGGAGTCTTGCTCTATCGCCCAGGCTGGAGTGCAGTGGCCGGATCTCAGCTCACTGCAAGCTCCGCCTCCCGGGTTTACGCCATTCTCCTGCCTCAGCCTCCCAAGTAGCTGGGACTACAGGCGCTCGCCATCTCGCCCGGCTAGTTTTTTGTATTTTTTTAGTAGAGACGGAGTTTCACTGTGTTAGCCAGGATGGTCTCAATCTCCTGACCTCGTGATCCGCCCGTCTCGGCCTCCCAAAGTGCTGGGATTAGAGGCTTGAGCCACCGCGCCCGGCCTATTCTTAGATATTTTACAGTATTTAAATTCTTTTCGTGAATGGGTTTTTATTTTATTTTTATTTTATTTATTTATTTTTTGAGACGGAGTCTCACTCTGTTATCCAGGCTGGAGTGCAGTGGTGTGATCTTGGCTCACTGCAACCTCCACCTCCCAGTTTCAAGTGATTCTCCTCCCTCAGCCTCCCGAGTGGCTGGAATTACAGGTGCCCACCACCATGCCCGGCTAATTTATATATATATATATTTTTAGTAGAGACAGGGTTTCACCATGTTGGCCAGGCTGGTCTCAAACTCTTGAACTCAGGTGATCCATCTGCCTCAGCCTCCCAAAATGCTGGGATTACAGGTGTAAGCCACCATGCCCAGCCTGGATTTTTAATTACGTTTTGGTTACAATTGGTTATTGCTGGTATATAATAATACTTGGTTATTGCTGATATATAATAACACTTGGTTATTGCTGGTATATAATAATAGCTAATATCCGTGGGTGTGTGCTGTGTGCTATATACTGTTCTAAGCATATTTTCCCAAATAATTTTTTTATTATACTTCAAATTTTGGGGTACATGTATAGAACGTGCAGGTTTGTTACACAGGTACACATGTGCCATGGTGGTTTGCTGTACCCATCCACCCGTCATCTACATTAGGTATTTCTCCTAATGCTATCCCTCCCCTAACCCCCTACCCCCTGACAGGCCCTGGTGTGTGATGTTCCCCTCCCTGTGTCCATGTGTTCTCATTGTTCAGCTCCAACTTATGAAAACATGCAATGTTTGGTTTTCTGTTCTTGTGTTAGTTTGCTGAGAATGATGGTTTCCAGCTTCATTCATGTCCCCTTTATAGTAGAATGATTTATAATCCTTTGGGTATATACCCAGTAATGGAATTGCTAGGTCAAATGGTATTTCTGGTTCTAGATCCTTGAGGAATCACCACACTGTCTTCCACAATGGTTGAACTAATTTACACTTCCCATATAATTTTTATAACAAGCCAATGCCTAGGTACTATTATTATTTCTGTCTTATGAAGAAGAAACAGGGCTATAGAGAGGTTGAATAACTCACTCTGGATCACATGATTTCTAGGTGGCAGAGCCAGGGGTCCACACCTGCACCCCTTTCCACTCTTATATGCAGCATGCCAGCTACCTCATCTGACCCTGGTATTAATTGTGATAGTTTTTTGGTTGAGTCTTTTGGATTTTCTAGGCAGACAATCATATTGTCTGCAAGTAATTACCGTGTATAGCTTGTCTTTTTGCATGCTTCTTGTTGGGTACCTCGTTTTGTTAATATTGTATCATCATTTTCCCAGGAAGTCTGAACCAGTCAGTTTTTGCTTTAGCACTGGGACACGTTGCCATTTCTTTCTTTTAGGAGTACACGGAGCAGTTGTTTAAGGGGCCATGTAGATGGAAATACAGTTTAGAAACTCTTTTCCCGCAGCTTCCAATACCTTATTAAATTCAATAGGTTGAATGAACTTATGTTATTCCACTGTACTGAGAGTTTTTGTTTTTATTTCATTATTTTTTTCCCTCTCTATTAATTCTGTGCTTCCATTGCTCAAGTTTCTAAGTTTCTGATTCTTGAGTGAATCAGAAACCTTAGGCTTCCTTTTGTCTAGCCTAGGCCAGGTTCTCCTATCTTTGGTTAGGCTGACCTTGTACCCTTGGTTAAAATAGAGAATAATCATTTTGTGTTTCTCTGTAGGCATTCTCCAACTGTAGGAACGCACTCCTCCACAGAAACCCTGCTTTGCTGGCCCTTATTTGTTGGAGTTGCAATTGGGGGGCAGGGAGCAAGCAGTAAGAGCTTCAGCCTTTGGACACTATCCAGAGCCTGACCTAGGTGCCTACTTGCACCATCCTGTCCTGATGCACTTGGGTTGAGAGAGAGGTGCATGCGTGTGTACGTGTGTGTGTGTGTGTGTGTGTGTAGAGAATATGTGTAGTATGTGTACTGGGAGAGG
The DNA here is from genome assembly GCF_024542745.1 of Macaca thibetana thibetana. NCBI lineage: Eukaryota > Metazoa > Chordata > Mammalia > Primates > Cercopithecidae > Macaca > Macaca thibetana. Next base: position 97,706,689 of record NC_065586.1, on the reverse strand, counting down.
TGTCCCAGACCTCCGGAAGCTGTGGGAATCTGGAGTCAGTCTTGCTCCCTAGTGGCCAGTGCCTAATTGGGAGAAAGAGGCCAGTGGGACACCTCCCTTCTGATCTGGGACTTCTTGGTCTAACCTTGAGCTACTGATCAGTCCCATCACTTCAGGGGAAGGTGTGCCAGGGCCATGGTTGCTAACACTAGCTGTACCACTCACCTTCAGGTCTGCCTGCCCTTGGCCCCAAGTCATGGACAGGAGTGTTATGTTGTCTTTTCTCTTATAAAATGTAAATAATGACTGGGCACGGTGATTCACGCCTGTAATCCCAGCACTTTGGGAGGCTGAGGTGGGCAGATCATGAGGTCAGGAGATCAAGACCATCCTGGCTAACACGGTGAAACCCCATCTGTACAAAAATACAAAAAATTAGCCGGGCATGGTGGCGGGCACCTGTAGTCCCAGCTACTCAGGAGGCTGAGGCAGGAGAATTGCTTGAACCCAGGAGACAGAAGTTGCAGTGAGCCGAGATTGTGCCGCTGTACTCCAGCCTGGGCGACACAGCGAGACTCTGTCTCAAAAAAAAAAAAAGTAAATAATGTGTTTTTCCCTTTAAAAAACAGCACATACTCATTAAATAATATTTGAAAAATGAAGAAAATTTAAAAGAAGAAAGAATTGCTTATCATTCTACTGCCCAAACACAATCACTTTTAACATTTTAGTTTTCTTCCACTCTCCTTTTCTCTGCATAGGCTCCTTTTTTGTAGTAGTTGTAACAGTGCTGTTTGTACCCCGCTTTTTTCTCTTATAATAGTACATCGTAAGTATCTTGCTTGTATTATTTGGGAACATCATTTAAAATGACTGTATAATATTCCATTAAGTAGATGGAACATCATTTATTTAACATGCTTTGGTCTTTACCCCTTGAAGGCAAGGCATATCCTCCTTTCCCTGTTAACCATTATGGTTCAGTCATCTGTGAAGTTGGCTAAGCTTTTGAATTTAAATTTTCCATCTACACCGTCTCTTTGAGGTAATGGTATGCCAGTTGCTGTGTGAAATAGAACTTCTTTAAGCTTCAGCTAGGTGTCTTGTTCTTATTTGGCTTTAGTTTGATGAAAAGTTGTGTTTATCTTCCCCTGCCTGGTCTTGCAGCTTTGGTCCTAGAGCCTCCCTTCCTCCTTCAGAAACAGACGCCACTGTGGATGGTAGGCTTCACAAGCATGGCCCTGGCCACTCATCACAGATGTGACTGGAGCAGCCTTCTGGAGCTGCGCTCTAGAGGGCATTCAAGTGGACGTTTCCCCACCTGCAAGGTGGGATGTTTGCTGGACAGAGAACAAGATTTGCCTCTTTTTTTCCCTCTTCCCATCACATCTATTTCCTTATCCCTTTAGTGACCCAGGGTGCCCTGTTGGCTGGATCTTAGGGACTGGTTGTCTCACACTTTCACCTGCCCCCTGCCTGTGTCTTTCCCCTTCCTGACTGCTGTTGACCTCCTGTTCCCACTCCACTGGTCCCTCCCTCACAGTGCTGTCACTGCAGCTATGCTCCTGGCTTCCCCTCACCGAGTGAGTTTGTCTGACCTTCGCACTGTATTCATGCTTTGGGACTTACCGCTGTAATGATGTCAGTGGCGGAGGTTAGCAGATGGCGGCAGCAGCAATGAGACCTGACATGTTCTAATGACTTCCTCCTTCCTACCCTTGCCGGCTGAGCCAATGGACGGACAGGGGTTTCCTTGAGGTATTTAAGGAGGAGGCCAAGGGAAATCGGGGGGCCCCCAGGTGCCGATGAGGCCTGTGACCTTTGCTGCTATAATATCAGTGTTTCACAAGCAGGGCGGTTCGGGAGCCCACTTGCAGCCCATCAAAAATTGATTTAATTGCAATTTTTCCTCCAATTAGGAGCACTGGAGCCTGACTAATTGGAGTAATAGAGAGTAATAAGGCTCAGATAAAAAGCCTTCCTTGGCTGCCTTTGTATCTCGTGTCAGTGCCTGTCAGAGGTCAGAGAGCTTGCATATTCTATTAGGCAGCCTGGCCTTCATTTGTACAAATTAGTTTACCCAACAGTAATTAAAATGCCAATGCGGGTTGAAGAGAACTGAATACACTTGATGGGCATGTTGGTGAATGATGTGACAGCTCTGGTGGCCTCCCTTGCCAAAGTGTGTCAGCCCAGGCTCAGAGGCTGCTGGGGCCTGGGCCAGCTGGGCGGCTCTAGGCCAGCCACGGGACACAGCTGCTGAGCACGCCACTTCTGCTGCCCCACCTCAAACCACTCAGTTGCTTCTTTCTTCTTCCAGGTGGAGTCATTTGTTCATTTGTTCATTCATTCATTCATTCATTCATTCATTCAATCAATAAGCATTTGAGTTTTCAGTGTGTGTCAGGCATTATACTAGATGCTGGAAATTCAAACAAGACTAACTCTTGAAATGTAGCCAAGATGAGAGCTTCTGGGCGAGGGGTGGTATAATAACTTGGACCTGGAATCAAGACTGACTGGGTTCCAATTCCAGTCCACTAGTTGCTACCTTTGTGAGCTAGAGCAAATTAATTACCTCCCAGAGCCTCAGTCTCCTCATTTGTAAAATAGGGAAAGTGGGGCTGGGTGCTGTGGTTCATGCGTGTAATCCCAGAACTTTGTGAGGCCAAGGTGGGTGGATCACCTGAGTTCAGGAGTTCGAGACCAGCCTGGCCAACATGGGGGACTCCCTATCTCTACTAAAAATACAAAAATTAGCCAGGTGTGGTGGTGCACACCTGTTAATCCAGCTACTAGGGGGTTGCTGAGGCAGGAGAATTGCTTGAACCTGGGAGATGGAGGTTGCAGTGAGCCGAGATTGCACCAATGCACTCCAGCCTGGGCAACAGAGTGAGACTCTGTCTCAAAAAAAAAAAAAAAAAAAAAAAAAGGAAAGTGGTACCTACTGCATAGTGTTATGAGGATTAGATAGGATAATGCTTTTGAAACACGTGCTCAGCACCTGGCACATAGTAAGTGCTCAGTAAATTACTAGTGTTATTAAGAGGGCCTAAGCTAATGCAGAAGCAGCAGGAATCTACCTGCCTTTCAGACTGCCCATGCCCGACTAATTTTCCTTCTTACCTTGCTCTCCTCTTTTCTATGTCTTGTTATTTTTAATTTCTCAACTTGAATACACAAACCCTAATTCCCTGGCATCTTCCTCTAGTGAGACAGGCTCCTATGTCTGCTTCTGGAGCCTGATGAAAGTCTGCATGATGCCAGGTTTGCCTGAGCTAGGGCCAGGGGATGAGTAAGGCAGGTTGAAGATCTGGTTAAGGTCTGGGACAGGGTGAGAAATTAGAAGGCTGGCTTCTGGTAAGGGCTTTCTGTTCCAAAAAGAGTAGAGCTTATGGAGTCAGAATGACTTTTAGACCCTCTAGCTAAGAGGGGATAGGTGTACTTGTACTAGTGTGCCTGAGTGTGTGTGTTTTGACATTGATTTTTAGATGTCAGTACCTTTCATCTCTTACCTAGTTGCGGTGTTTATGAGGGACTTCTCACTCCCCTAATATTGTATGCCTGTGTCATGTGTCATTCAAGTTTGAGCCTTTGGTATTTGGGAATTATTCCTTTAGGAAGCAGAGGGACCAGCTTCACAGTGCACATGACTAGCTTTCCCAGCTGTGCAGGCTTTGGGCTCTGGAAGGCCCTCTCAGCTCAGTTCCACAAATTTGTATTGAGTGCCTTCTCTGGGCCAGGCACTGTGCTAGACACTTGCTAGTACCCAAGAACCTCTAAAGGGTTCTGATCTCAAAGGGGAGATGGGAAGATAAACCAAAAATGCCATTTGTCCCATGAGTATGGAAGGGACTCGGAGGATGGTCAGCCTACCTGGGGAGCCACCAGCTCTTGCCTCTGCCTGTTCAACACAGATTTGATGTCCTTGTCCCTGGAATACCCCTGAGGGAAGAGATGGGACTGAAGGCAAAAGCCATTTGAATTTTCTTTCTTTTCTGAGCAGAACTGGCTTTTTCATCACTTTCAAACCCAAAATTGAAGTTATAGCAAAGGACTTTACTGGGGAAAATTCAGTGAGCAATCCCTTGGGAGGAGCCATGGAGGAAATGATACATGTTTTCATTTCATTGATCTCCAAGTATTTATTGAGAGCCTTTGACATGCCTAGCACAGGAGCCAGCACCGTGAGGGATGTGAGAATCTGGTTCAAGACATCTGGCGGATTCAAATCGAACAGGTTATCAGAGCACAGCATTTTGTTTGGGTTAAATCACCTAGGTTAGAGAACTGAGGCCAGTGAGGCTGCCTGTGATGCACAGATCCCACCCCACCAGCCCCTTTTCAAAGTGCTTTATCCCGTGAGTCTCAAAGGAGGAGTCTGAATGTGGGGGTAACAGGTCCTGTGTGCAGCCAGAGTATTTTAAGTCCATTCATGGAAGCTTGGCCTTTGCTTCATATTCACTTTCTGCACAATGGGAATAATGTCTATCTCGTGGGCTCATTGTAAGATGTGACGCACCATTTGGGTGTTGGAGAGTAGTGAATTCCTTTTCTTCCTCTGCTCCATGTGTCTGTTGTACCCTGAGATTGCATGTGGGCACACCCTTTCTAATCTTCTGACTTTGAGTGTGGCTGGTCTGTAGCTTCTGTTCATTCGTCTTAATGACCATGGGAATAAGGGAGTAGGGTGGGGGGCAAGAATGGCTGCAGGTAGTCGGGAGTAGTTCAAGGTGTACAAGACTGTGTCTGCACCGAGCCTGACCCCCAAGAGTCCTGGGAAGGCCCTGTGGTTTGGGTGTGAGTCCTGGTGAGTGTTTGCTCAAAATCTGCTTGACTGTTGATGGTTTTTTACTGAGTGTTAAATTTGATTAAACTCTTAAGTCCTCCTAAGTGCCGGGAAGACATTCTACTTTCTCTCCCTCTTTTCCTCCTTGATCACAGTGGTTAGGCGAGAGAAAAGGGCAACTTTTGGAAATAAACATTTATAGATGTCACATCCAGGCAGTTAAGAAAGCGCTTCACAGGAGGCTGGGCGCCAGTGGTTCACACCTATAATCCTAGCAATTCGGGAGGCTGAGGCAGGTGGATCAACTTGAGCCCAGGAGTTCAAGACCAGCCTGGGCAACATAGAGAGACCCCTGTCTCTATTTAAAAAAAAAAAAGGCCCTGTACAGGGTATGAAGGTGAGGGGCACTCCTCCTGGCGGCAGATGATCAGGGCCAGATGTTGGTGGGCCAGAATAGAGGGGGATAGGAGTCCCTGGGAAGGGGGTTTACATCCCCACCCCACCCTCATTCCTGCCACTCTCACAGCTCTGACCTCCAGCAAGATTAAAGTTCCATGTTGCTCCCCTCTCTATTGACTTACCTTGATGCTAATTTAGGCCTGCAGCCAGTCAGAGGCCTGCCATAGGCCTTAAGAGATGCCTGACCGGGCGCGGTGGCTCACGCCTGTAATCCCAGCACTTTGGGAGGCCAAGGTGGGCAGATCACGAGGTCAAGAAATTGAGACCAGCCTGGCCAACATGGTGAAACCCCGTCTCTACTAAAAATACAAAAATTAGCTGGGTGTGGTGGGGCATGCCCGTAGCCCCAGCAACTCGGGAGGCTGAGGCAGGGGAATTGTTTGAACCCAGGAAGTGGAGGTTCAAGTGAGCCAAGATTGCACCACTGCACTCCAGCCTGGTGACAGAGGGAGACTCCTTTAAAAAAAAAAAAAGAGATGCCTGTGTCTGTGCTGGCGCCCTTCACCTGGCCCCCACTCCTCAAGTCTGGATAGTCCAATTGCCTGCTCGAATGATTTCCAAGTGGCTATTATGTTTCCAGCCCAAGGTAATTGGCTTTACCAGTTATTAATGGATTACCCTAAAGAGAAAAATGTTGGGGGAGGGAGGAGAGGGCAACACCTTCTGACTTTGTAGTTTGGTTCTTCAGTGTCCCCTGGCTGCTTCCCAGGCTGGCTGTCATTTGGGGCATGGCACAGTGGCTGTTTTGGCACTCCCACTCTATAGTTTTTGTGGCTGCTGGCAGCCTTGAAGAGGCTAGGATGATGGGGCATATCCCTGGAGGAAGTCTTGGCTTGAGTCATGAAAGCCCCAGGATAGCTCGTATGGCCTTTTTATCAGCCTAGGGCTGAAGAGCAGACACCTGCCCTGCAATTTTGATTGTAAATCAGTGGTTTGGCCAGTGCCTGCCCTAACATCTCCCCCATCAGCAACTGGCAGGCTAGCCTCCCCCGCAGCCAAAGCCACTGACTTCTCCATGGCCCTCTCGGTGGAAATCTATCTCCTCACTGACATGCTTGGGATCAGAGAGCCACAGGTGCTGGGCTGGGCCACAGCGGATGGGCTGTTGCCCCCACATTGCTAATGTGTTATTAGTATGTCCAGTCTTCCTTCCCCCCCATGAAAGACATGTAGGGACATGGCCCATTCCTGCCCCAGGGCTCCTGACACCACTCTTGTCAATTTGCTTGCTTGCTGTTTAAGTTTCAAGCCCAGGTTTCCTGAAGGCTTCCCCTCTCCACCCTACCAAATCCTCTAACAAGAGTTGTCTGGCTCATAGGTTCAAGTTCTAGGCCAGCGCTACAGCCAGCCTGGCCCACTGCATGGATCCTTTACACCAGGCTTGTGCCTCCATTTAAAGTGAGACTCTGCAGATTGTATATGTTGAGGTTTTTAGGGCTCTAAGGGACACTCTGGGCAACAGGGTCAGCCTGCTCCTTCTCATGTGCCTCTTGGCGTTGTTCGTTATTGGCCTCCGAGGACTCTGGCGGACTCCCATCCCACTCTCCAGAAGCCCTGGCTGCCTGGCCCCTGTCATTCCCCACTCCGCCCCACCTGTGTACTAGCATATACCCATCCAAGGGATTCACTCACCTTTCATATTTTTTCCTTTTCTCATTTTGGTGCCTTTATACCTGTCCTGTGCTTATACCACATTACCAGATTCCCCAAGCTCTTAAAACCTTCAGGAATGCCCCTCAGTTGTCCCTACTTCTGACCAGGGGCATCACCTTCCAGCCCCAGCAGTCTGTTCCTTGGAGCCCTTTTCTGTGCCCTGCCATTGTGCTCTTGGGTTTCCTAAACAGGAACCCGACAGGCTTGCTCTCCCTTGGGCTCAAACTTGTCACATCTAGAGATCTGTTTTTATGGTGCGCAGGGACCACTCAACCTAGTCTGTGCAGCAGGCCAGCTGTGGCTGAGCTCGTGGGTCTTCTGGCCAGGCACCTCTGCGGGGCTATACCCCTCACAGTGCTCCCAGATGTCTTCCCACAGCTTCTCTGATGGCTCCCTTGGCCACTTCTCTCATTCTGGCTTAACCCACAATCCCCTTGGGAATGAGCACGACATTTCCCATTGTTAGCCATTTCCACCGCAGGTTCTGACAAGCCAGATCTGATTCTGCTCTCCTTTTGTTTGGCAGCTCTTTTGTGACAGGGACGGCTTGTTGCGGGCACTTCTCACCCCTGAGAATCTGGGACCTCAACAGGTAAGAGATTCCTGAGCCCACCCTGGCTTCCAGCCCAGGAGGTGAAGGAAAGCTTGCTGAGCCAGCCTCTGCCTTGGTTGGCTGAGTGGTCCAGGAGAAGGCTGGAAAGTGGTGTAGTAGGAGGCCTCTGCTGTGGTGCCTTCTCACATGGAATCATTCGGGGTTAGCTGGAGAAGACTGTTGAAGTAATTTATAATAGGTAAATAGTTTCATGCAGAATTTTTTTTTTTTTTTTTTTTTTGAGACGGAGTCTCGCTCTGCCGCCCAGGCTGGAGTGCAGTGGCCGGATCTCAGCTCACTGCAAGCTCCGCCTCCCGGGTTCACGCCATTCTCCTGCCTCAGCCTCCCGAGTAGTTGGGACTACAGGCGCCCGCCACCGCACCCGGCTAGTTTTTTGTATTTTTTTAGTAGAGACGGGGTTTCACCGTGTTAGCCAGGATGGTCTCGATCTCCTGACCTCGTGATCCGCCCGTCTCGGCCTCCCAAAGTGCTGGGATTACAGGCTTGAGCCACCGCGCCCGGCCGTTTCATGCAGAATTTATGATAACAACAACAATTTGGATTTATGATACTCTTTCTCTGAGGTGTGCCTATGTGGCTATATAAAATCCCATCTATCCCCAGAGATGATTTTGCTAACATAAATTTTGAAGGTGGCCTACAGACCTATAAAAAGAATTATACATAACAGTGAAAATACATGCAGGTTTTATTCACAATTCTCTGCTTTTGCAGGCTTGACATGTTCCCATCTGATTATCTGCCATTCTGGTTTTTTTTTTTTTTTTTGACTTTTAATTTTGAAATAATTATAGATTCACATGAAGTTACAAAAATAAGATGGAAAGGTGTTTGTGTAACATCTTACATAATATATAATATAATCAAACCAGGAAATTGACCCTGGTACCATCCATGGACCTTTATTCAGATTGTACTGTGTGTGTGTGTGTGTGTAGGTCTGTGTCTGTGTGTGTCTAGTCCTTTGCAATTTTATCACGTGTAGATTCAGATAACCATCACCACAATCCAGGTACAGAACTCTTTGTTCCATCAGCACAAAGATTCCTCATATACTCCTTGGTAGTCACACCCATCCTTCTCCCCTTCTCCTCTTCCCATTGTCCCTGATTCCTGGCAACTTCTTATGTGTTCTCCATCTCTATAATTTTGTCATTTTGAAAATGTTATATAAATGGAATCATACAGTATGTCACTTTTTGAAACTGGCTTTTTAAAAACTCAGCATAATTCCCTTGAGACTCACAGATGTTGTTGCATATATCAATAGTGCATTCCTCTTTATTGCTAAGTAGTATTCCGTGGTATGGATATACCAAAGTTTCTTTTCCCCATTGAAGGACGTTTGGGCTGTTTTCAATTTTTTGACTATTGCAACTAAAGCTAGTACAACGCGTACAGGTTTTTGTGTGGGCATATATTTTCATTTCTCTGGGATAAATGCCAAGGAGTACAAATGCTGGGTTGTTTGGTAAGTGTATGCTTAGTTTTTACCTGCCAAGCTATTTTTTGGAGTATCTTTATCGTTTTACATTCCCACCACCAATGTATGAGAGATCTAATTTCTTCACATCCTCACCAGCATTTGGTATTTCACTATTTTTTTTCTTTTTTAAAATCTGTATTTATTTATTTTTTTTTAGAGATACAGGTTATCATTATATTGCCCAGGCTGGTCTTGAACTTCTGGCCTCAAGAAATCCTCCCATCTCAGCCTCCCTAGCAGCTGGGACTATAGGCATGTGCCACCACGCCCAGCTAATTTTTTGTGGGTTTTTTGAAGAGATGGGTTTCCATTGTGCCCAGGCTAGTCCTGGGCTCAAGCGATCCGTCTGCTTACAGGCATGCGCCATGATGCCTGGATTCACTATTTTTAAACCATTACAGGTGTGAGCCATGATGCCTGGATTCACTATTTTTAAACCATGATGTTATATTTCATCATGTTTTAATTTGAATTTCCCTAATAGCTAATGATGTTGAATATATTGTCACATGTTTATTTGCCATATATTTCATATATGAATATTCTCTTTGGTGAAACGTCTGTTCATGTCTTTTGCCTGCCAGATTGTTTTCTTTTAATGGAACACTTCATGAATTTGCATGTCATTCTTGCACAAGAGCCATGCCAGTCTTCTCTATATCATTTCCATTTTGGTACATGTGCTGCTGAGGCAAGCAGTTTTTTTTTTATTTTGTTTTGTTTTACCATTGAGTTTTGACAGTTCTTTCTGTATTCTAGATATTAGTCCTTTGTCAAATATGTGATTTGCAAATATCTACTCCCAATCTGTAGCTTGTGTTTTTTTTTTGAGATGAAGTCTCACTCTGTTGCCCAGGCTGGAGTGCAGTCGCGCGATCTCGGCTCACTGCAAGCTCTGCCTCCCGAGTTCACGCCATTCTCCTGCCTCAGACTCCCAAGTAGCTGGGACTACAGGCGCCCGCCACCACGCCCGGCTAATTTTTTGTATTTTTTAGTAGAGACGGGGTTTCACTGTGTTAGCCAGGATGGTCTCCATCTCCTGACCTTATGATCTGCCTGCCTCTGCCTCCCAAAGTGCTGGGATTACAGGCGTGAGCAACCGTGCCTGGCTGCTTGTCTTTTTATCCTCTTAACAGGGTCTTTTGAAGAGCAAATGTTTAAAATTGTGATGGAATCTAAATTATTGACTTTCATTGACTGTGTCTTTGGTGTCAAGTCTAAGAACTCTTCACCTCGTCCGAGGCCCCAGAGTCTGTGTCTTAAATGCCACAATTGGCAGCACTAGTGAGGATGCTCTTCTCACCCGCTTCCTCAGTCGCTGAGCTTTGTCTTCTCCATTTTTCTCCATCTCCCTAGGAAAGCAGTAGCCACAGCTTTTTTTGTTGTTGTTGTTTTGAAAAATCCATTCTATAGTCAGTCTTTCCAAAATTTTTAAAACAACACGAGATGTTTTAATCAATGAATCATGGTTTTTTCCTTCAACATTCTCTTTTGATAGTCATCCAAGAACAGGGATGGGAAACTCCCTACTTCCCCAAACAACCATTCCGTCTTTCGGTAGCTCTGTGAGTGAGAATGCCCACCCTTTATCATGGATTGATTTGCTCCCTGAAGCTGGGATCCTGGACAAGAGACAAGCAAGTTGAACCTGTCTCCTGAAGAACAGACCTTTAAATATCTGAAAACCTTGGTTCTGCTCTTCCAGGGCCTCCTCTTCTTCAGGCCACAAGTTCTAGGTCCTTCAGTTGTTCCTCATTAACACAGTAGATAAGTTAGCCATAGCCTTTGGCTGCAATGAAGACCTAATTCAAAGTGGCTCAAATAGGCCCGGCACAGTGGCTCACCTGCCACAGCACTCCAGCCTGGGTGACAGAGTGAGACTGTTTCCAAAAACAAAAACCAAAACACAAAGTGGCTCAAACAACAATGGGATTATCACTATCTTAGATGACAAGGAACCCAGAAGTTGGATGGGTTCCAGGGTTGATGGTTCAGTAGCTCCATGAGATCATGAGGGCCCAGATTCTCTCACTTTCTGCTTTGCTACCCTGGTCAAGGTGGCTTTTGCTCTCAAGCTTATTTAGAGCTGCTCCACCAGCTTGCAACGCAACACTCAGAGGGAAATAGGAATAGCATATGTCCCTGTCTGGGGCCCCTTTTTAAGATGAGGAAGCCTTTCTTAGGAATTTTTCAAGCAGACTTTTCCTCACATCTAATAGTCAAAATTGTATTCCAGTACTCGCCCTAAACCAAACCCTGGCCAGGGGAATGGAATGACCAGTCAAGATTCACTTCCTGGGCCAAGGGAAGAACTCAGCTTCTACCCCTGCCCCTACACATTAGCAGCAGCAGGTGCGGGTAGGGATGGCATAGAAGCTGGGTTTGCTTGGCTAGAAAGAATATGAGGAATGTCTAGATAGGTGACCTATAGTGTTGGTCTCACATTGGTTTCAGGACCATTCTCACCTGAAAGTTTCTCTAATTTATCTCGTTTTATCCCTCTTGAAATGGCATGTTCATAACTGATTACTGGACAGACCAGGTGTGGTCTGATGAGTAGCAGATGCTGGCACCTCCTTCATTTTAAATCTTCTGCTTTTGTTAATATAGCCAATAGTCGTACCCCACTGTTGCTAGCCTAACTGAAACTTCCCAGGACTGCTTTTTGCTTTAGCCCCTGGGATACTGGAGCTCCTAGAGTCTGTGAAACTTGTTCCCCATGAGCTCACCCTACGAAACTCCTGCCACAGGCCCTCCTTCCTTCTGAATGGGACTGGGGTAGAGGCAGCCCCTCCCCTGGTGCCAGGGCCAGTGTGATGGGAGGCTGTGAGGAGCTCGGGAAGGAGAACTGGCTGTGTGGCCAAACAGACCTGGCTTTCAGAACTACTGTGCCTCTTGCTGTGATCTGGGGCCCTCTGGACTTCAGTTTCCTCATTTGTAAAGTGGAAATTAGTTATCCCTACCTAACAGAACTGGTATGAACAAAATTATTGTGAAAAAGTGTCCCATACAGTGCCTGTCACCTTGGAGGCATTCAACTAATGCAAGCTCTCCCTTTCCTGCTCTTCCTCCCCACCCAAACTAGTACCTCGGAGTTTGTGGAGGCTTCTTTTTTTCTTGAGAGACAGGGACTTGCTCTGTCACCCAGGCTGGAGTGCAGTGGCATCATCACGGCTCATTGCAGCCTTGAACTCCTGGGCTCAAATGGTCCTTCTGCCTCAGCCTCCCAAGTAGCTAGGACTACAGACATGCACCACTATGCTTGGCTAATTTTTAAATTTTTTTGTAGAGACAAGGTCTCGTTATGTTGCCCAGGCTGGTCTCAAACTCATTGACTCAAGTGATCCTCCCACCTTGGCCTCCCAAAGTGCTGGGATTATAGGTGTGAGCCACTGTGCCTGGCTTGTGGAGGCTTTTAGTTCTCAAAATATCTGTGTCTTAGTGACTAGTGGAGGAGGAGGTGAACCTGCTGACCTCCTGGCACAGGGAAGCCTCTTGACAGTGAGCTGTGGGTCACCAAGATGGGCATTCTGATGAAAGTTTTTACTTAGTTACATAACTGGGCCTTGTGTTTGGCATCATCACCTGCCTGGGCCCAGGATGACACACAAGCCGGGTGGTGGGCTGGATACACCACTGTGGCCCAGCATCATCTCAAAGGTTGGGTAATCTTTGAATGGCCTCTTCTGCCTATGGTTGCCTTGGTGAAGGGTACTCTTCCGTGCAGATTTATGGTCAGGATGGAGTTCTAAGGCACCATTTCTTTGACTGTTATTCTCTTATGAAACCCCTAGATCTCACCAACCCCAAACACTGGGTCTTTATTGAAACCAGATTGGACCCTAATGAGAATGGGTATGCGACAGCGACAAGCCAGGCATGGTGGCTCATGCCTGGAATCCCAGCACTCTGAGAGACTGAGGCAGTAGGATCGCTTGAGCTCAGGAGTTTGAGAGTAGCCTGGGCAATATGATGAGACCTTGTTTCTTACCAAAAAAATTAAAAACAAAACAAAACAAACAAACAGCTGTGGCCTCAGTTCTTACTGGAGCCTGAGAAGAAACAGCCTTGCCCCTTCTGGCCAGCCTGTGGGCTCTGCTCCTTGTGGCAGGGCTGCCCTGGGCACCACTTAGCAGTGCCTTCTCTCCCAGCCCCAGGTTCATCTACTGGGAGGAACCAGGCTTTGTTTAAACATCTGTCCTGTCCCCAGAGAAGCTTGGAGGACCAAGTGGTACAGTGATTGAGGAAAGATGCCCTGGTGGAGGCATTTGCTTTTGGTGGGAGGAAATGGATGTACAGGATGACTCTCTAGAGCTGTCTTTCCCAGAGAAACCCAAGTAGATAATAAAGCCATGTAGAAAATAGGATTAAGGTAATGAACAGGCAGGACAAAGTTTGATCTTTCAATAACACCAAAGCCTGACTGACAGGCCAATCTGAGAGGTGGAGCAGCACTGCCGGTAGGACTTGGGGCTGGGTGGTGAGCGGTGCTGGATGGATTCTTTGCTTTTAACCTGTCACCGCTGAAACTTGAGGAGTGCCTGGATTTTCTCTTTTATGTATGTGCTGGGGCTTGGGTGGAGAGCGGGGAGTACTGGAGGGGCAGTTTGCCCTAAGCATTGCTATACCCTGGATGATGGTGGGGGCTGGGACACACTCAAAGCTGCAGCCACCCGCTGGGCACCAGCGCTCCCATCGGGAGCCATCACCCACGTCTATGTGTGTCTCTCAGCTGCTCACCCTCAGGCAGCCAATGCTGCTTCTCACAGAACCTGCACCACTTTCAGGGTCACCATTGTTCCCTCAGCCCCTCATTCCATCAAGACCTCTAGAGACTGTTCTCCTTGCAGGCTGGGCTGGAACAGGGATGGAGGGGGAGTTGTTGACTAAAGCACACAGGTCAGAAGGCAGTCACAGGCACACAGCCGTTGCCTAAGTGGCAAGGAACTTGGCTGTGCCCCTCTCCCTTCCTCTTGTTCTGCCTTTCTGTCTTATGGAGCCAGGCACCATGGGGTTAGGCCCAGGGACAGGGGATTACTATCTCAACGAGAAAGAGTCCTTCACCCAACCTCAAAGTGCCAGAATATTCCTGCTTCTGATGGTAGGTGGTCTTCAAGCCCATTCCCTAACTCCCAGGTGCCAGGAATTCCTGTACCTTCATCTTGACTGACCAACCACTGCAGTATTCCTAGCTAGGCCCTATGATCCCATCAGACCCTGAGGAACTGTGCCAAAGCCATCCTGCCCGAGCCTGGGGTTTGGAGGAATTGAGGCTCATCTTGTGTCCTCTATGTTTGAGCAGGACCCTTCCTTGGCTAGGCCCCAGGGAAGGTGCCATGTGTTGATTGTGCGTGTGGGGCCCAGCTCCTGGTGGCTGGAAGGCCCAAGTGGGTCTGACTGGCCTGACATCACACATGCCCCCTTCCCCCATGGGCTTACGCTTGTGGTGGGTTTTATTTTTTTCTGCCAAGGGGCATTAAGATGGACCTAGCACTGGTGCCCTGAGCACAGGGCACAGCTGGGCCCCTGATAGCCTGTGGGCAGGTGGGCTTCAGGATGGAGAGCCCTTTAATCCCAGACCTAAAGGTGTCATAGTAGGTCCAACCACAGCCACAGTCCTAAGCCCCGCTGAGATTGTGGGGTGGGGAAGGGGGTAGTGAGGTGGTTGGTGACCTGGCTGCTCCTAGGGTATTGAGTCTTTGGCCAGGCCCTGTGTGTGTGGCAAGCCCTGTACACATCCCATTGATTCCCCTTCCCCTTTGGGCCAGGGTCATCCCTGGTCCCCTGTTACACCTCCACTTCCACCTCAAAGCTCCCAAGTTCCCCTTTTTTCAACAAAGGCAGGGGCAGAATATGCTTCTCACCCATCCTAACAGATGCCCTAGGTTTTTCCCCTCTGAGCCTGGGCTCAAGCCAACCCCATGCCCGGAATACCCCCTCTGTGCCTAATGAAACCCTGCTCACTCTTCAGCATAAACAGCACCTCCACCACAAAGCTCTCCTTGATCCTGACCCCTGTTGCTGGAGTTAGTGGCCCTTTCCACTGAACACAGTGTTGGAGCACTGATAAGGGCCACCTGGTCAGCCATGGCTGTGGCCTGGTAGAACTCTCCCTCTGAGCTGGGAACTGGCCTTGGTATCCTGAACTGAGCACAGGATATGAGTGTCAGGGCATCTGATGACATATGGAATGGTAAGGGACACTTGGCTGGAGCCCTTTCTGTCTGGAGAAGGAAGGTGTGTCCTGCACACAGGCTGGGCTGCTCTGAGGGCACTGTTAGTGCCCCTCCTGCCCAGGTGTGGCTTTGTCTCTGCCCCAGCACTCTGCCCCCACCCTGTGCAGTGGCCTGGCCCACAGTCAGGGTGATTACGGGAACTACCCCTCTTTAAAGTACCTCCCTTCTCCTTTGAAAGCATTACTGACAGCTTTTTTTCATTCTTTTTTCTTTACCTCTTTAAGGAACCCTGTAATTTCTTTCTCTTTCTTTCTCCCCCCATAACTTTTTCTTTCTTGTCTCCTCTGTCCCCCTGAACTCTTTGAAATTGGCTCTCTGCCTGCTGACACCAAACTGATACTTTGCGTTTCACTTCTCCTTATCCCTTTATGGCAACAGATGTTGAAATTTTGTATCCTTTTATCTGCCCGGCTGCCCCTTCCTGTAATTACGGCCCTCTTGTTAGCAGTACAAAGTGGGCTGCCTGGCCTTTGAGCCATTGTGTCTGAACACATGTGCGCGGGCGAGTGCTGGGGGTGCGCGCACACAGACACATGCATGTGAGAGGCTGTATGCTTGAGAAGGCCCTTCCTTCCTTCTCACCTGATGGGGCCGAGGCAAGCAAAGCTTCCGTAGCTACTCCATTGTTAACGTTTAGAACCTATCTGTCCCCTTGATTCTCTCACTACCCCCACCAGAGGGCAAGCCTCTGGGCATCTGTGAGACGGAAAGACCTGCAAAGAGCTGGAAAGGGCTGGAGGTGGCCCTGGGTAACTCTTGGGGCAAGTCCAGTTGTGCAGCTGTAATAGGGGATGTTGAGGGGCCAGTGATGGAGTGGCTGCATTGTCTGTGAAGGCAGGGAGTGCCAGCACCGTGGAGCATATAGACCTGATCTAAGATTTACTGGGTGCGTTACTTCATTTTCTCATCTGTAAAATGGGGTTAAGAAACTTACCTCCAAAGCCTGTTGCGAGGATTAAATGGGCTGATAACGAATAAAACACTCAGCATGTTGCCTGGTACACAGTATGGACTCAGGATATGTGAGCTGTTGCTGCGGTGGCTACTCTGCCACCAGGTAACCTTCGCAGCCGTCTCATCTGGCTCCAGCAAAGAGAACAGGCCCTTCAGCTTACTTCCCTCTGTTCCCGTCATCCTGAAAGCTGCTACCAGACGGGATTTCCAGGAGCTCTGCCTTTATCATGGATTCAGGCTCTGCTCTTCCTTGCTATATGACAGTGTCACTTTTCGTCTGTGACTCTCAGTTTCCTTATCTACAATTGGGGCCTGAACTAGGACAATCACTGTTCGTTCAAAAGCCTCATGGCTGTCTGCCACTCACGGAGTTCGTGCCAGGTGAGGGATGTGCACCTTAAGGCCCACTGTGGCCTGGAGGCCGGACCCTGCCAGCACACTCCCAAGCCTCCAACCAAACCAGATTGCCAGCTGCCGCCAAAACAGCCTGGTTGCCCTAGCGCTGCACTTTTGTTGTTGCTGTTCCTGCCACCTGGGCCATCTCCGTGTCTTGTCATTGCCTATGACAGTCCTGTCTCTCAGTGAAGAATCAGTCAACACCCCCAGCCAGAAATGCTCACTTTTCTTAACTGCCCCCTTGTAGAATTTTCTGTTGTTCTCTGTGGTACCTACCAACTCACACTTTGATTTGTTAGTTGGATACATGTTGCAGACTTCTTTCTCTCCCTGGATTGAATACTCCTTGAAGGCAGGGACAAAGTCTCTTTGATAGTCACAGCTTACATCTCTCTGTAGCTTCCATTAAGCACAATGCTTTGTATATAGAAAATGCTCAACTGAAGGAAGGAGGAGATAGAAGGGAGGAAAAACCTCCCATTCTCTTTGCAACCATGTTGGGCCCAGCCTATACCTTCAAGCCATCTGCCCCCCAGGCAGCAGAGATGGAAGAAGGTCAACTCTTTGTCATCCTTCCATCCTCTCTCTCTCTCTCTCTCCAAAAGCCATTGTTGCATTTCAAGGTAGCACATGGCAGACAGGTGCACAGGTAAGCACAGACCCAAACAGATGCAGGAATGAGCATCCATAGGGTCTCCAGAGAACAGCATCAGGAAGCCAGTATGTTAAAAATGACTGAAAAATGGTGTGGGAGCCACAGACGTGCTGAGCTGTGGGCTGGGAGGTGGAGGAGGTGGTGACTCAGGAATGCTCTAGTACAGGCGGCTGTAGGGGAAGCTGGGAGAAGTACAGCAGGGCACCAGGCTTCCTAGCTCTGCAAACTTGGTGGGCAGGGGTAAGGTGCCAGGGACTGCCCCCTGTGCCCAGTCCAGCTTAGAACTCAGGGCCTGTCCCTGGTGGGCCATCCAGGTCTTTAGGGCCAGCCCCTACCACCAGTGAGCTGCCCCCCACAAAGATGGTGATGGGTGTCAGCGTTTCATGTAAATGTCCCTCCTCTCTGACTCCCCTTATCTGTCTCCCTCCAGCTGCAGTAGAGTCACCTGGGCAGCAGGATAGTTTGGGCCAGGGGGCCCTGACCTCTCAGGAGTGTGGCCACACTCTGCTTGCTTCTTCCTGTCCAGGTAGTGGGGTTCCCAGGAGTAGCCTGCACACGGCCAGAGCCAAGGAAACAGATCTCCCTCAGGCTGCCCTCCTCAGCCTGCGTCTCATTCATCAGGCTCACACGGGCGGCCCCATCTGTCTTTATGTTTCCCTGGGTCGAGAGAGAATTGCTGGACTTGGCTCGGGGGAGGCTGGGGTGTGGAGGCCCCCAGCACTTAGTGGCTCCTGGAGGCCTGGGCTTTGTCCATGGGAGTTGGAAGGGAATGGACTTTTTGTCTGGCCCTCTATAGTGACAGGCAGGCCCTTGCTCCCGTCTTGGCCCAGGGCTCTGAGCAGCAGCCCTGTTCCCACACAAGCTGTGCAACAGCCAAGGCTCTGCACCCCCCCTCTCACCCCCCACAGTGAGAGGCCGAGAAGCATTCTTAACATTCTTTCCAGAGAAAAGGGGTGAAATGTCTGAATTTGGGGGGTCACCACGTTATACAAATTGCAATCTAATCGTTTTTACAAGAACACACTTGCAGTAAGAAAAGGAGCTCAGGAGGAGGGGATGAGGAGACAGACAGCTTGTTTTGTCCCCCTTTCCCCCAAAGTTTGGGGCTATTGTCGGGCCAATCTCTCTACCAGAGCAGTTGAGCTAGAGTTTTCTAGTTAAATAGGTCTTGGGGTGGGGGCCGAGAAGGGCCCACGGTGCCATTTCTGTTTGTTTTCCCAAATCAAAGCCCCAGCAGGGCTCCTGTGGCACTGCTGGGTTGCTATTTGAAGAGATGGGCCTTTTCCCAGAGGCTGGTGTGTCAGTTTATGCTCTGAACTTAACCTCACGGGCACCACACAACAGAGCCTTGAGGGTCCTGGGCCCAGGGCAAAAGAAATTGTATCTTTTTATTGGCCCATTTAAAGTGTGTGTGGCCATTTTAGAGAACCAGAGAACAGCGCAGCAGAAAGAAACTTCTCAGCTCCTGGCCAGGCTGTGTGGGCAGACCAGGGGCTCTCAGGACTTGTGTTGGCCCCCAGCGCCTGGTGCTTACTTGGGCCCTTGGGTCTCCCCCTGAGGGTAGGGACCCTTTGGGCTGTCCTGTGTTTCTTACTGCAGATACTTATGGCCATGACATTTTCCAGTGGTGGCATGAATGCTGGAGTAGGGGCCCAGGTTGGCAGCCCAGTCTGGGTGGGCCTCTTATACTGCTGTCCCTGTGCAGCCCCATGAGTGCCCAGCTCTCCTTCCCTCTGAACCCAGGGACCAGGGTGGGCAGGTAGAGCCATGCTGGGCTTCAGTCCTCCCAACCCCCACTGCCTTTCATCTTCTATTTCAAACAAACATGAAATTACTTCTATAGATTAAAGGGGAGAGCTCCTCAGTCATTCCTTAAGGCCTCACTAATGGAGGGGGCAGGGCCCCCAAATCTGGAAGAGGGAGGAGAACTGTGGAGCCAAACAGCCCCTACCCAGCATGCACCCGGTATACCTGTGAGAGAGAGACTGACTCTCCTACAGGGCTCTGGCCTGCCCAGGGTGGCTGAATCTTGGCTGGTGGCCATCTGGGAAGGCAGGGCTTCTCTGGGAGCCAAGGTTAGCAGTCTCTAAGGGATGCTGATCTGGGGAGAAGGCTTCTGCCTGATCCCTCTCAGGAGCCCCCCAACAGAGGCTTGTCATCTTCTCCCCACAGGCCCAGCTCTGGGCTACTGAGACGAAGACCAGAACTTCCCTGAGAAGGAGGCTGGGGGCAGGGGTGCTGACTTGGGGATTAATTCCCCACTGGCAGCAGCAGTGCTCCTGGCCAGGGCTCGCTGCCCAGGGCTCAAAGGGGAAAAGGTGGAAGGGGCAGAAAGGAACCCTCAGTCTCCTCCTTTGATTCCTTCGGCCTTAAGGGAAGATGGCAGCTCTGTCAGGGAGAAGGGAGGTTGTGGGTCAGGGTCTGAATGAGGTGGAAGGATGAGAGCTGACATCTGCATTCAGACGTGTGGCTGGCTGCCTTGTCTGCCTCAAGCCCTTTGCTGACATGCTGCTTGGACCAAAGCTGCGCTGGTGAGCCATGAAGTCCCCTCACTCCATGCCAGGGCCTCTTACCTGGACATCCCTTTGAAGTGTCCATGGCCTTGTTTCTCCTGTCATGGCATGGGAGAGCCCAGCGTCTCATGGGTAAAGGAAGCTGAGGCATCAGGCCTGGAGGGCGCCCCTTTTCCTTCATTCCCCCTAGTCATTCTGCAGAAACTCAATACTTCTACCCATCCCCTGGCCGCAGGGATTAGCGGGTGCACTTGATGTTGAGGGGTAGTTGCTAGGGACAGGAGGCCCCCCTACATGGTTGCTAGGGGTCTGGCATCAGGGCAAAGGGTCTGCCCACTGCCGCGGTCACGGAGGGAATTACACAGTCACAAAGAAATTGTTCTTCTCAGTAATCTGCTCTCGGCCACCGGGTGGGGTGAGGGTGGGGGGAGCAGGCTGGAGTCCCGCAGGCTGGGGGCTGTGATCACAGAGGCGTGCTAGCCCCGGGCTGGGGGCCAGCTAGGCCAGGAACACCAGGGACAGCTCGCTAAGCTGCTTTCTCAGCGATTTCTCTCCCCAAACACAAAGGTGTTTACTTGTTTTAACATCTCCTGCGACTCCCCTTCTCCCTTTGTGTGGTCTTTATCCCCAATGAGGTTTGAGCCCCAGATTACAGGCAGGAATTAAGGCATTGGACTCAGGCAGCTCAGAACTGCATGACCTGCAGGATCAAGAAGTATAAAGTAACCAAGTGTGTGTGTATGTGTATGTGTACGTGTATGTGAGGGGGGCCGACCCCTTCAGCAAGCCCCATTCATCGTCCTGAGGAGGAGTGGCTGGGTGGGTGGCAGCTGGCACGCAGGTGTGATGGAGGAGCTGCTGAGGCCTGGGATGCTGGGGGAGGGGTGGGACATGGGACTGGTTGCAGAGGCCTCATGGCAGGGGTGAGGTGGGTAGGAATTGGGCATCTCTTCCCTCAGCCCCCTTCCTTGAGTCTCATTCTAGCTGAGGAAAGAGAACATTTCCCCAAGGTCTGATGCCCTCTGAAGGTGGAATGAATGTGTATGGCCCATGTGGAGCAGCCTCACTCTGTCCTTCCCTTCCCAGTGGGCAGCTGATGACACACTTGGGCAGTGACTTTCCCCCAGGGGCTGGGGTGCTGGATGTCATGTATGAGTCCCCTTTCACACTGCTGTCCTGTGGCTATGACACCTATGTTCGCTACTGGGACCTCCGCACCAGTGTCCGGTGAGTGTGCTGGGCAGAGAGGACAGATGGTGGGGGTCTGCACCAATCCTGGTCCTTTCTCCAGTCCTGGGTTGGCCCATGGGAGAGGGCACAGAGACTCCATGTCAGGGCTGGGAAGGAAGAGTCCTGCAAGGTCATATCAAGCTTAGACTTCCTGCACTTGGGCAGCCCTGGTCGCAGTGGCTTGGGAAACTATAGCCAACAGGCCCTAGCAAAGGCAGGCGTTTCCCAGAGCCTCCGGAGCCATCAGGGTACTGTCCCTCAATATTCTGTCCCAGCCTTTCTTGAGGCCTGTGTTACTTCTCCCCTCTTGAGTCCAGTGATAAGTAGCTGGCCATATGCAAACAGAAGTGCAGGCATAATCTGCTCTGTGGTCTGGGCCATGGTGAGACAGCCCTCTACAGAAGATGCTTTCTCCCATGAAGTTCGGTTTTTGATGAATCTGATGATTTCGGCTTCTGTCTCCATCCCGGAATGGCTCCTTAACACTCCCCTCAGCCACTCTAGGCCCAAGAAAGCTGGGGCAGAGGTGGAGGGTACCCTAAACCTCCTTCTGCGTCTCCTCTTCCTGGACAGGAAATGTGTCATGGAGTGGGAGGAGCCCCATGACAGCACCCTGTACTGCCTGCAGACAGATGGCAACCACCTGCTGGCCACAGGTTCCTCCTACTACGGTGTTGTACGGCTGTGGGACCGGCGCCAAAGGGCTTGCCTGCATGTAAGTGTCCTGCCCACCTCTTCTCCAGGATGCCAAGACTCATGATTATGGGCTGCATTTGGGAGAGGGTGAGGTAGCCAAGGATGTGCCTAGAAAGGGCTGGAAGAAGCCTACAATGGCACATGTCCCTCTTCCCCTGGGCCGGGGGATCCTGGGTTATGGCACACCTCTGTCCCACTTGGAAAGCTCTTACCACTTCCTGTGCCCTCCCTTCCAGGCCTTCCCGCTGACGTCGACCCCCCTCAGCAGCCCTGTGTACTGCCTGCGTCTCACCACCAAGCATCTCTATGCTGCGCTGTCTTACAACCTCCATGTCCTGGATTTTCAAAACCCATGACCGTCAGGGCCACCCCTGCCTCTGGGCCAGGGAAACCAGCTACTCAGGGACCTCTCTTGCCTGGAGGGTGCAGTGATAGCTCCTCCCCAGTGCCCCACTGTGCTCCTGGGCCTGTGACCCCAGTGCTCAGGCACCTTGCACTAGAGGCTTCTGACTCCTGGGGCTTTGGGGCTTACCAGAGATGCAGTCCCTCCCAGGAACCTGTTGGAGAGGCAGGACCTGCTGCTTTGGAAGAGTGCGGCTGAACCGGGGCCTTGCGTCCCTGTTTGGCCAGAGCAAGGATCTGGCCTGGAGAGGCCCATCCTATACCCCTTATTAGAGCCATGATAGCCTACAGAGTGAGGTGAGGTGCTCCCACCTTCCCAGATGGTTCCTTTCTGCCCCTTCCTGGAAGGAAAGGTAAGGCTGCCAATAGCCCACTGGCACCAGCCAGACCTCACTCTTGACCAACCTCTCGGGGCCGGGGGTTCCTTCCTGGGGCACTGTGACCTGGTTTTGCTTTGAAACCAATAAAGAGCAGAGGGAACCCAGCAGTTCTGAGTTCTGAGCCAGCCCTACCTCAGGCTGGCTGTTGAGACAAGCTACAATTTTCATTTTTGTAAAAATAAAGCTTGATTGTTCACAGATCTGGTTCCTCACTGGCTGAATAGTTCCAGAAGGCCCCAGGAGAAGGGAACAGGAGACCCAAGCTCAGGGTTGTGTGTGCTGCTGAAACGACAAGACTAGCCTCATGGCTCTGTATCCCAAAGAACAAAGGTTTCTTTTTTTCAGGAACAGTTGCCATTGATGACCTATTCTTTAGCCTTTGGGGTGTGGAGGGTCACCTGTGGTTTGCAGAGGGGACTGTGGAAAGGGTCCAGGCTGCTGGGAGCTCAGTTGTTACCTGTGGTGACCCCTACCCCAACACACACCCTTGGCAACATTATGACCCTTATTCTGGCTTTTTACCCACAATGCCTTAACATCCTGTGTTCTATTTCCAAGGTTTCTGTTTTTTCTTTTTTGTTGTTTCGTTTGTTTGCTGTTTTGAGATGGAGTCTTGCTCTGTCGCCCAAGCTAGAGTGCAGTGGCGCGATCTTGGCTACTGCAACCTTCACCTCCCAGGTTGAAGCAATTCTCCTGCCTCAGCCTCCCAAAGTGCTGGGATTAAGGCGTGAGCCACTGCACCTGGCTGGTTTCTGCATTTTTAAAACGTTCCCTTTCCCACATATCTTCAGGAGTTTCCTCTGAGCCACTTCCACAAGCTATGGTAGCACAGGTTCCCTCCAGCCTGGTCTTCCTGTGAGTTTGTGTAAACAGGTTGCAGGGAAAGGCCAGCCCTGCCCTACTAGGGCCATGTGCTCCCACCCCATTCTCCCTTTTTGTGGAAGGCTTTATGTTGAAGGTCCCTGGGATAGAGAAGGGAATGTCATCACACCCTCCTGAGGGAGGCCAGTGGGGTCTGGGGCCAGGTAGCATACAGAGGTAAACAAGAGGGCAGTCCCTGTGCAGTAAGTAGCTCAGAATGACTTTACTCAGGAAATACGACCATGACTCACTGGCTAGGAGTGCCCCACGGCCCAGTTCTTGTAGACCCGTGATAGCTCCTAGAAGATAGGAGGCTGCCGTGGTCAAGAAGGACCAAGCCTTGAAGTCTCACGGCACCCCCTGTGCTGGAGGTATAAGGCTCAGGGGCCAACTACTGGGTCTTGCAGTCCCCATCGTTGCCGTGGGCTGTCTTTACCTTCTTTAGTTCCTTCTGTAGCTCGGACTCAGCCACCACAACCTCCTTTGGCTTCTGGTACTGTGGATGGAGCCAGGAAGAAGAAAATAATTCAGTCACTGTCCCTTCTCCTTCCGTACACACTTGGGGCCCCTACTCCTTCTGATCCCCTTATTTGCACGAGAAAATTGAGGTCTATAGGATTGAATGATTTGCTCAAGGTCACGTGCCTGAGTAGGAGCAGACCTTGGACCAGAACCCAAGTTCAATTTCCACCGTTTCCCCTTCATCCTCTACCCTCTTCTACCTGTGAATTATATGGTCAGGCTCCTCCCTGAGCCCCCTCCCTGCTCTCCCCTATGCTGAATTAGAGATGTCTGTTCTCCCACAAGCACACCCTAGGGCTTGGGGCTAGAACTGAGGACTCTTATGGGATGGGAAGTGGGCAGGGAAAGAGGAAGACTCTCCCTGATGCAGTGTCCAAGAAGTCTGGGTGAATCTTACAGAGATGATCAGGGTGCAGTTGGCGTGGGCAAAGCTTAGCAAGGCGTCATCCAGAGGTAGCTGGTGTCTATCTAGGTCAGGAATGGAGAACTTCTTGTAGTACCTGTGGGGACACCGAGAGGCCATTGGGGCACTCGGCAAGGTGACCCCAACAGCTGGGCATCAGGCCCTCTGCTGCCTAGCTTCTACATAGTTCTCCCACACCTTCCACACATGCAGAGAGGGAGAAGACAAGCCAGTTAGAACACCAGTATTTTAGAGCTCAGTGGCCCTGGAAAGCATAGAATGCAAGCCTTATGTCCAGTCCAGTGGCAGAAGAACAGAACCCAGTTATAATTCTGTGATTAGACCAGGGGTTGTAGTGACTCACATCTCAAGAGCTGGGTCTCCCTAAGACAGGCAGAAGAAGCCTGGAACACACAAATAGCTCAAGCAGCTTGGACTCCTCTACACCCAAAGCCTCATGGAGACACCAGAAAAATGGGGCATGTTCTAACAACGGACAGAATAAGGACATTCAGACCTGTCTCCCAAAGCTGGGGCCCTATTGCTACCATTTACATAAGAAGTCCTCTGAAGGCCTCAACTACCTGTTCCTCTTTTGGGGCCTTTCAAGGCCTTGTTAGCCTGGCTCTACTTGTAGGCCAGAGGGAAAAGTATATCTACTGGGAGAAATCTCCTTGAGAGGACAAACCATGTTACTCATCATGGAAGCTGGACCTCTGGACTACTTGGCTGGCCCCAAATCCCCACTCCTCCATTTTTACACATCACACATGGTCCTTATCATCTCCAGGTGCTGGTTCAGAGATTAATGATGCCTTTTAATTAAAAAAAAAAAAAAAAAAAAAAGAACAGATAGCAACACCCAGTTCGTAATGTGTATAGAACTAGACTTCGCAGGAAATTTGACCCCCCTTATCAAAAAGAGAACTCGGCTCGGAGAGATGAAATGTGCCTTGTTTCACAGCCAGTTGTCAGTTGGGATGGAAGTCAAGATTAGAGTAAGATTCCTTGTCTTTGGTCTGATGCTTACTACACCAAAGCACAATGAATGGCCTTTTCATCTCTAGCAATATACCAATTTGGCATTTTCCTTGGTGGAAATGTGGCTTAGGATCTGGCCAGGGGCTGCCAGACCTGTCACTTGGGCAAGGCATCACTTTCTGCTGCAGAGGTTGTATGGGCTGTGAAGGGAAACACCTCAGGCAGGTACAAACAGACTCAAGTGAGAGGCCTGGGGAGGATGGGGCTTTTAGTACTTCAGAGGGGCCTGGTCCTTGTGGTGACAGCTACCCTGAGTCCACTTCAAAAGCCCCTATGCCCTGGGGCCTCAGAGAGTTGACATCAATGCAGCACTTCTGCCCCCGTCCTCCCTGCCCAAATCCCTCCGTTCAACAGAGACTCTGGGGCCCCTCTCCTCCCAGGTTCCCCACTCCCCACCAAGGTACTGGGACCCATGGCAGGAAAAGAATGTTTACTTAAAGGCTGACAGTTCAAAAGGAGTGGGGGCTGGGGGATCCTAATGGCACTGCAAGTTGCTTTATTTTCCAAAGCTCTGCCCCAGGGAAAGGCGATCCATCTGCCTGCAAACCGGGGATGGAATGCCTGCCTCATCCTCTTCCTAGCCAGCTCAGGCTGAGGGCTCTTCCTGGGGCCTTTGGTCTGGCCAGCAAAGGTGGCAGACACTGATAATAGGGGAGAGTCAAAGGTTAAACAGCAGAGATTAGATGAACACAAAGACTTGTTAGGAAGTGTTAACATCTTCCCTGCAAAGATACACAAAAAGCAGAACCAGGAGGGAAGCAGCCCAGCCGAACCATTCCCCCAGGCTGGGGCAGTGGGACCAGAAAACGAATCCCAGGGCTTGGCCACAACAGCAAGGACAGGATCAGAGGGAACTTAAGGTGCATAGCTTGCACCTGCTTTCCTTGAACTACTCCTACCTCCAGGCAAGAGGAATGAAGGCAGAGCACGTGGAGGCTCAGCTTGGTTTTGAGTCTGTTGTAATGGATTTAGTTTATCGGTTGAGGTTAAACAACTTCTTAGAAGCTCCTGACAGTCAGGCTCAAGGGAGTAGGGAGCATCTGCCTTTTCTCCTCCTGGGGCAGCCCACCCCCTTCTCACCCCCATTCCCCAGACATGGGTTTTTTTTCCATGATGGGTACTGTACTTGACTTTCTCACCAGCACCTGGACAACAGAGAGACCCACTGTGCTTCTGGAAGAGTCATAACGTTCAGCCTCAGACAGCTGTAGTAGGCAGCAGACATTTATTGGGCATCAACTGTGTCCCAGGCCTTGAGCTGTGAGCTGGGGATTTAAGGATGAAGAAGAGGGCGGGCATGGTGGCTCACGCCTGTAATCCCAGCATTTTCGGAGGCTGAGGTGGAAGGATCACTTGAGGCCAGGAGTTCAAGACCAGCCTGGGCAACATAGCGAGACCCTGTCTCTACAAAAAATTAAAAGAAAAAGATGAAGAAGAAACAAGGCCTCCAGATGCAGTGGCTCACTCCTGTAATCCCAGCTCTTTGGGAGGCCAAGGTGGGCAGATCACTTGAGGCCGGGAGTTCAAGACCAGCCTGGCCAACATGGTGAAACCCTGTCTCTACTAAAATACAAAACTTAGCCAGGTGTGGTGGCAGGCGCCTGTAGTCCCAGCTACTTGGGAGGCTGAGGCAGGAGAATCACTTGAACCCAGGGGGCGGAGGTTGCAGTGAGCAGAGATTGTGCCACTGCACTCCAGCCTGGGTGACAGAGCAAGACTCCATCTCAAAAAAAGAAACAAGGCCATATCCCTGCTGATCATACCTTGTTTTGTTTCTGCTAAAAGTTGAATCCTTACAGCAGGATAGTTCCTTGGCTTCCAGCAGATGCCCCGCTCTCCCCCATTCCTACCTCCCTTCACTGTTCTATCTCAGCCATACAATGAAAGATGATATTTAAAAAAGTTAATGCTTACTCTGTGCCAGGTTCTAAACACATTTAGTTGTCAAAACAACTCTCTCAGGTTGGTTACTTCTATTATCCACTTTTAAACAAAAGGAAACTGAGTCCCAGAAAAGTTAGATATCTTGCCCAACTCACAAAGCTGGTAAACAGAGAAGCCCGTATTAAAGTGAGAATCCCCCAAATCTCCTGACCCCTCCATGTCTCCACATTCTCACCGCAAAGTAATAGCCCACCATGGTCTAGATTATTTGCATTTGTCCAAGGATGGGGCAGATATTGGGGTGGGAGGTGGGGATGTTCAACCGTGAAACAGGTTGTCTCCCCTGGAATCTAAACACTCTGCGGGCCCCCTGGGTACTCTCTCCAACACATCAATGGCCTTGCTTTCTGAATGTCAAAAGTCTTCAAAAGACGTATGTTGAAGTAAAGGCTTGTCGCAGAACTCCTGGCCCTGCCCTGTGACCCTGGACAGGTCACTTAATTTCTGGGCCTCAGTTTCCACATTCCTTCTTCAAATAAAAGAGCTGCACTAGATGAACTTGAAGTCATTGTCAAAGGGCCCAGAACAGGCCAACTCTGTACCCTATCTTCTCCCTGTTCCACAGACAACAACACTTTGGCTGTTTCAGGAACGACCTACTGCCTCCCTCTCTACACTCTCTACTGTATCCCCTCCCCAATTCCAGCCCTTCTCCAATCCAAAAGGGCACCAGAGGCCAGGCCATCAGAGGGAGAGAGACTCTGGAGGCTGAAGGCAGGAGCAGGGCTGCTGTGGACAATCACTCAGGTCGTGCCTCACATACCTCGGAAGGGGTGCCATGCACACCTGCACACTGCCAGAGGGTCCAGAGAAGCCTCCAACCAGTCCGCCCTTAGAAAAGCAGCAGGCAAATCTTCTTAAACATCAAGGCGCTAGGCAAACTCGGCACCCCCACCCACAGCCACCCCCTGCTAGAGAGTCACAATCACACACACATACTAAAGGCTCTCAGCCCCACCAAAGAGCAGCCTGTTTAATCTAGAGTTTCTTAAACTTATTTGACCACAGAATCCTTTTTTCTAGTGAAGCCTATTAACACCTCCCACAGTGTTAGTATCACCAATGTCAAATCAGCCAAGCTCTCCTCAGATTCCAGTTTCCAAAGAACTGTTGAGGACCTGCTTCAGGCCAGCCATTGTTCTGGCCTGTACATATACGATTTCATCCAATTCCCCAAAATCTGTGAAGTAGCTCTGAGTGTTCTCTGATAGATGAGGAAACCTTGCCTACCTTCTACAGCTAATATGTGACACAGGCCAGATTTAACCCAACAACTTCTCACTCCTGCACCCTGGCTCATTCCACTTACAGCGGCCAACTTCCAGGCTGAGGCTAGGAGCCCTCTTTCTGCACAAACGTTATTATCAGGAATAGATGGTTCAACACTGGGATCCTAGAAGAGCACTTTTTTCCTTCCCTGATTCAGCCCTCACTAATATGTGAGGCCAAGGACATGATACACTAAAATCAATTCCTTCAAGTAAAGTCACCAACCCAGCTCTTCAGAGACAAGGCAAGTATGGGTAAAGAAACTCTGGCTTTGGTCAGTAACCACATTCCAGAATATTAGAACTGGGGCAGGTATGGAACCTCCCGGTGAAGGAAGAGGTCAAGTCAGAGAGAAATGCCATGATGTGGTGGAAAGTGCAGATGCCTGGGCATCAAGAGAGATGGTCACTAACTTTCCTTTCAGCAGGCTGGTTCATCATGCTGACTTTATATATACATTTATATAATCATCTATAACACAAGAATAAAAGTATGGATCCTGCCCACCTCCCGATAGCATGATGATCAGAAAACAGATTTTAAATGTACTGTATCCTTAAAAAGCTAAACACTGTGGAAGGGAGTAGCCACTGAGTTTTTGGCTTCTGGCCAGAGGCCACACTGGTCT
Source organism: Macaca thibetana thibetana (assembly GCF_024542745.1). Classification (NCBI taxonomy): domain Eukaryota; kingdom Metazoa; phylum Chordata; class Mammalia; order Primates; family Cercopithecidae; genus Macaca; species Macaca thibetana. Next base: position 97,677,580 of record NC_065586.1, on the reverse strand, counting down.
GGGTGTGGTGGCTCATGCCTATAATCTCAGCACTTCAAGAGGCCAAGGTAGGAGGATCACTTGAGCCCAGGATTTTGAGAGCAGCTTGGGCAAAATGGAGAGACCCTCAACTCTACAAAAAAAAATTTTAAACTTAGCCAGGTGGGGTGGTATGCAACCATAGTCCCAGCTTCTCAGGAAGATGAGGCGGGAGGATCCCTTGAGCCCAGGAGTTCAAAGCTGCAGTGAGCTATGATTGTGTAAGAAGTGCACTCTAGCCTGGGCAATAGGGCAAGACTCCATCTCTTAAAACAAAACAAAACAAAACAAAAAAGAATGTCTATGCAGGCTATAACCCTTGATGAGAAATAAAGCTCTCCCTTCCAAATTAATTTTTTAAAAGGAATAGCCATTGAGTTCTATATAATTAATGGGAGTCAAGGTATAAAACACATTCCTCCAGGTAGAAGGTAAAAATGCCACTAAGTTCAGGAATGATCTGGCTAAGGGTTCAGCAGCCTCTAGGTAACCTCCCAAAGGAGAGACCTAAGAAGGACAGGGATGAGCCAGGCTGGGACACTGGACCAGAGGCTCAGTGTGGGTTCCAAAGTGGGCCCTGAAACACTCCTCTCTCCTCTATGGGAATCCAACCCTCAGCCCTGCCCCTCCAGGGGCATCACTCCCATCCCACCTGGACTCACCCATAATTTCAAAAATATCCAACAACCCCCACTTGCCTTGAGAGCTAGCGTGGGCCTCTAGTCACGGAGCTCCTGGCCAACAGCGCCACCTATGGCTGGATGTGCGCAGGAGATGGGACCCAGAGGATCTGCCCACAGATGAATTTTTTGGTGAGCTAGCTAGCTTCTCTTTCTTCACTCCCTGGTAATCACATTTCTGTCTGATATCTGTATTCGACAGTGACCTCTGGGGGACAAAAAAGAGGCAGCAGCCAGCTTCACAAAGTGCTGGGCTGCAGATTCAAGTGCTATCAGAAGCACTTTTGTTCCCAGTTTGGACCCAAGGCCTCTTCCACCAGGGAATGCTTGCTGAAGCATGGAGTTTGTTTTCCTACAGGCAATTTCTCTGTTGTCTGAAATTGCTAAATTCCACTTTAGGCAGTGACTCCTGTTAATGATGAGAACAATAACGGGAATAAACTGCCTCTTATCTGAGGGCTTCAAAGTGCTTTATAAACACAAACCCTTATTATTATGACTTGATATTTATAGACAAGGCCCACTGCAGGGGCTGCTGGCTGCATTTACAGCAATAATCCTGAAATTAATTCATCCATCTCCACCCTTTCCCCTGTCCTCTTAACCCTGCCAAAGCAATGGGATATGGGGGTCACAAGAGGATAGCAGCACCCAGGGCTGCAATGGGGGAGTCTGGGAGCTACCCTGCTTCCCTGTGGGCCTCGTGGGCCTGAGGGAGATGGAAGGGGAGACTGGCACCACATCACCTGAGGAGATGCACAAGGAGCTGGGTCCCCATTACTGCATGTAAAGCAGGAGATGGGTGGGGGCATCCCCATGAGGCATGTTGAATGGCTTCACAGCTTGCGGACGGGTAACTTGTAAAACCTCCCATCTCAATGCACAAATCTATTTTGTGGGAGTTGGCCCTAGACTGTATTCTCTCTAGCCCAGGTCAAGATTGACTCATTTCAGGGCCATTACCTTCGGGCCTCACATAGGGCATTTCTCTTCTCCTGTGATCAGTCAGGGCTTCAGAAACCTAAATGAGATCAATGCATTTCCAAAATGGAAATGCACTGTGGCCACCTTCTGTCCTTTCAACCCCTGCAGTTTGCCTCCCCTCTAAGGGACCACAAATGGAAGTTGAGTACCCCTTTTGAAGCATTATGCAAGAGATTTCCAAGCAGCCCAAGCATCTGCCCCACTGTCACTCAGTCTGGGGAGGGATTAGGTTTACTGCTGCCCAGTCTGCTTTAAACTGCTGTCAAGTACTGCTTTAAAGGACTGTCACTGCCACTTCAGACAGGTGTGCCTTCCAAGCTATGGCTCCCTGTCAGCTCTGACACTGATGTCACCAGGCCACCCTTAACAAGGACTGGATCCAGCCAGGAGACCAAGATCATAATAACCTTTCAGCAGAACCACCTGAGACCACAAGCTAATGGTCGTGTGATTTCCCTCATCATCTCATTCATTCAACAAATATTTACGGAGCTCCTGTCTATGCCAGGTACTATACTAGACACTCATTCAAGTTTCTCTTCCCTGATGGAGCTGATTACATTATTCAGGCTGGTCCTGCAGAGAGGAAGCCCTTCCAATACCTGGAAGCAGAAGGGCTTCCTCTCTGCAGGACCAGCCTGAATAATGATCCTAACCCCAGATCAAACCCCACCTACAGCGTGCTCATACACAAGCACACAGGGTGCCCTCCACGCTACTCACTTCTTGTTGGTTGTTTTGACAATGATGCAGCGCTCCTTCTGGTCCACACAGACACCGTAGACATCCTTAGGATAGGGGAGGTTTCGAATTCGCCACTGGAAACTCTTCTTGGTGTCCTTGCGCATGAAGATAGGCTACAGAAGGCAAATCCAACTCGAGGACTGTTCCTGGGGAAGGGAAGGCTCCACCCTCATCAGAGCTCTACCCCGGGGCATAAGACCCTCAGCTCTTCTCCACTGCTGCCCTCTGACACTACTATTGCTACAACACTCCAGGCCCTAAGCCCCCGCCCTGGGATGATCAAGCCAAAATGTCTGTATTCATTCAAACAAACATTTATAGATTGTTGTGTCCAGGTGGCACACTGGAGGTGAGGAGGTGAACAAGACATGGTCCCTGTCCTCAAGAGCCAGCAGCCCACAGCCCACCCCCACCTCAGCCCGTGCAAGACACCTGGACAGATGGACGTACATTGGCATTGCTTTCCTTGATGAGTTCAGGCCCCAGGTTTCCTGCTCCTAGGGGCGCTGGCTCTCCTACTTCAAGCTGCCACTGGCCCATGGCTCCCAGGGCACTTTTCACACGCCACTTTCTCACTGGGGAGAGAAGCAAGCATCAGGATGAGAGTGAAGAGAGGGTCTCTGCTCTTTTCTGTCGAATCACCGGCACCACACTAGGTAACCAGCACAAGATGAAAGTGGGAGTGTTGGGCCTTTACTCTTGGCTTTAATTTAAGGAGGGACCTCACAACTTCTGAAATTTCAGTAGAGCATTTCAACATTAGACAACCTGCAAAGCGCATCTCATGGGCGCTCAGGCAAAAGGAACTGGAATGAAGCTCTGAAAGGAGCCAAGTGGAGTCAAGAAACCCTCAGGTATGGCTTCAAGCAAAGAGAAGAAGTGAAAATTAGGAAAAGGGTTGTTTCTGGTAATGGAGAAAATCTGGATCCCAAAAAGGAGTTGAGGCACATTTTTTCCCTCAAAAACATGCAGAGGAAAAAAGAAGAGGGTGAAAGCTGTTGGGCAGGTCTGTATCATGATTCAGAAAGTCCAAATATAGAAATTCACTCATTTCAGGTACACCTTGCTTTAAAAAACAAAACAAAAACAAAAAAACGCCCCAAAGCTGCATTTAAACAAAATTGTAGGCACATGCCATATTTTAAATGCACTGTTTATAAAAGATCTAATGAGAATTTTTTGTAAAAGGGAGTCCTTTTAGAATGCAAATAACCATCTCTATTTTACCTTAACAACCCAGATGCTTGCATAAGATTTTAAGGTGCATATATTATGAAAATTATAAATCAAGAAACTAGTTGAATGGACAGTACCTGAAAACCCCTGCTGAGATTTTCATTTTCAGGAACCATGCAGTCCATCACTGCAGGGGGATCTTTTCTGAGCTGTGACCTCCCATCCTCCAGTTCCTTTCCCTTCCTGCTGCATTTGGAATCTGGGGGCTGCCTGCTATGGTATCCTCCAGCCTGAGGAGCCCAGTTGGTGCTAAAGACCAGCAGCCTCTGTAGCTGTTTAAGGAGCTAAACAACTCAAAAAGTGCATAGTACTCGGTTATAGTTGTTTCTGTTTGTGTCTTCTTCCAGGTAGGAGTTGATAGCCACAGTCAGGTTCTCAGCACTAGGCAGGCCAGCTGTTTACTTTAGACCTTTGGAGCAGCTGTGTCAAATCCAAATGCCCTTATCGCTATAAGTAAGGCACACAACCTGAACACAAAAGTGTGCTGTAAAATTAGAATTTTCCCTTGGATATGTGCTTTTATAAGGTCTGCTGCATTCTGCAGTGTGATTTTATTACCTCTTAGGGCCAAAAATTCTCCCTAGAAACACATTTCCAAGTTTATAATGAAAATTAATAAGGAAGAGTAAAACTTGGAAATATGCTTTATAGGCAACTTTTTTTTCCCCCACAAATACTTCTCTCTTAAGTGAATGGACTGTGACCAGGAGTATATCCCAATCTATTCAGTGTTAATACCTCTCTTCACTGGAAGCAGCCTTCTGGGGGCCTCTGTCACAGTCACGAACTCAGAAGTGACAAATGCCTCTGAGCAGCAGCTTATTGTGAAAAGATCCATGTACCCTACTCTATACTACAGGAAAGATCACTCTCAGATTCTTGCTCAGACTAAGTATAAAATGCTGTGTGTAGAATAAGGCAGGAAATTACTTTTTTTCTCAGGCATATTGACAATGGTATGGGGACAGCTCACATTGGACGGCAGTGTCAGAACCACATAAACACTTGGGACCATTTAGTGTAAGGGCAAACAAGCACCCTTAGACTCCAATGGTGCCACTTTATAATAGAACACAACCATCACAGATTTTAAAGGTGGAAGTTCCTTTAGAAAGCATCTACTCCAATGTCTGTACTTTTAAAATGAAAAATAGCATTTCTTCCCTGACTGCTCTCTTTCAACCCCTGCCACTACTCTCCAGGAAACAGAGTATGAAGAATTACTGAGGCTCAAGGAGACAATCTTACAAATGCCACAGCTAAACTCCGGGCCTCGTAACTCCAAATTCAGAATTTGAATTATTAATAAAACTTTATTCTGAAAGTGTTCAATAAGCATATGTAATATTTTGAAAGGTTTCTGTTTTTTTTTTTCAAGTAGCTCAATTAATTTTTTTATATTTGGCCTTTAAAGGGTAAGCTTTGATTATCTGAAAAAGTAAAATATGAGGACTACCTCACTACCTGGGGCTGGATAAGTGAGGTGCCCCGTTAAGTCATGAGCCTTGCTAAATTGGGTGTCCTAATGCACAATACAGCACCAGGGTGGCCTGGAGGGACGATAACCACCCCAGGATTTTCTGTGCACTCTTTTACTCCAAGAAATTTTGAGTTTTACACAGAAAACTTCCCAAGAAGTACTCAAAGAAGGAAGAAAGTCAGCTGCTGGTTTCCTTACTTCTGACATTAAAAACCACTCAGGGAACTTGACACCTCCGGCTGCTTCACCTTTATTTTTTGTTTAAACATCCTGAGAATTAAATTCTTTGTTAGAATGCAGAAGAAAGTCTCCTTTTCCATTCCCTCTAGAGATAAGACCCAATAAAAGATTTTGTTGAAGTACTCCTTATTTTTCCCATGCACAAGTGCACATGTGCAAACGCACATGTAAAAATGCACACTTTGTCTTGTCTTTCTTGTCCGTCTTTGTTCCTGAACTCAAGGACGGCTCCTGTGGCAACAGAAGACTGTTTCCACCTGCTGTCACTCTGATTTGATTATATGTTAAACCCAAACTGGTGTGTGTGGGGCAGCTTCCTGGGCCGCTGTCATATCTTCCCAGCTGAGCCCCAGCCAGACCCTGGAAAGGAGACTTTCCACCCTGGTGAAGGGTCTGATGGGGAATATATAAAGGTGGTGGTGCCTGGGGGCTTTTTCCTAAGTCAGCAGGAAGCAGGCTGATGTCCCAGACTGCTGAAAGGAGGCCCCATATTTCAGGTGGGCTGGAAAGTAGACGTCCTAAAGGCCTCTTTCCCCAAAGCTCCAAGCCCTGGCCCACTTCCAATGTGGATAATTACATTCCCCTTCCCTAAATACTCCCTGCAGCTTAAACTGGATGCAGGATTCTTCTTTTCTGCCCTAAAACACTGCAACATTGCTATGTGGCTATTAAACAGCTGCCATGTCCCATCCCAGAGGAGGCCGAAGGGAATCGAGTGGGTCATTTATAAAGCCAGTGAAGTGCTTGGGGATGAAAGTGCTCAATATCCTCCAAATGCAGCCTCGGGTGGTTAGGCTGGCGGTCAAATACCAAAGCAGATTAAGTCGGTAATCCGAATGTAATCGCTGGGGGACGGCCTGCCCTTCAGCCTCAGCCCCCTTGGACATGCTGTGTTCTTCTCAGGCTGGTTTGATGTTCCGATCATTGTTATGGGGCCTTCAGTTTTTTCCTCTATGAATACATGCAGCAATCATTGTGGGGGGTGGGAATGAATAGCACTGAGAGGGTAGGAAAAAAAATAGGACACTAACATGCTTATTAACACCAACTGGAGGAACTCTGTCCCAGACTGACGCACACCTATTGGCAATTCTTCGTCTGTAAATTACTTTGAGTTTTTCTAACAGAAAACCGGTTTGGCTAATTTTCAAATTTGTATACTTAGCTAGAAAAATGGAAACTATTCCTATTTATTGCCACAAAAACCATGTCCCTATTTTGCTTCATAGAATGCACAAGCAAAAGCCAGCTCAAGCCCTGGGATTATTTATACTTAAAAATTAATAATGAATAGTATTTTGCCAGGGCAGCTGGGGTGGTGGGCAGGAAGAAGAGTAAGAAAAAGATCTGCTGTTCTAGAGCTGGGCCCAGTGGCTCCAGTGAGGTCCTCCTGTCTGCTCATCAGTCCACACTCAGGCCTTTCTGGGCAAAGAAAAACATAGTAAGAAGAAAAGAAAGTTGGATTTAAGTATTCTCAACTCCCAGCACTATGTTGTTGAGGACTAAAGCCTGGACTCTTAATTGGACAGAACTAGGCTTAAATCCTGGCTTAGAAACTAGCTACATAATTCTCAACAAGGTGCTTAACCTCTTTGAGCTTCCATTTTTTCCAAATGTAAAATGGAGACAAGAGTATCTACCTCATAGGGCTTTAATGAGGATGAGTAAATGAGGTAATTCACATAGAGCACTTAGCATGGTGCCCAGTAAGAGTCATGATATTAATATCATTATTAGGTCAACTTTAGCCAAACAGTGTTCTCCTGTGAACAGTCTTCTCCTCCATTTCCGCTTTTAAGAAAGAGGAGTTTGGAAGCCACGGTCTATTCCCCACCTGCCACCAGGAGAAGTGACAGGTTAATGTGGGATATCGGGGCACATGGTGCTACAAATGAAGAAACCTGGACTTGTTTTTAATTTCAGTTTCATGTCCAAGCACAACAAAGACACCGGGTTTTATTTGTTTGTTTTTACAGCCGCAGCAGCTATAGCTGTTTTATTTGCTCTGTGTGGAGGAGTAGAGAAGTGGCATGGGGGGCTGGGAGTGAGGAGCTGTGGCTAGTCTCTGGCCTGGTTATGGTGGTGGCTAGTCCACGTGACCTCTGCTTTCATAAGTTCTCCCCTGTTAGGCATTCCAAGGCTGTCATCCCCTGGGAGCACTATAAATTACAATGCATTGTGAGGATATTACTACTGTATTGGTTTCCACCGAATCAGTGTCATATGCTAAACACATCAAGATTTTTAATAGCACCAGACTAAACCAATTGGGACTGGAGCCCAAGCAGCTCATAATAAGGAGGGATCAACACTTCACTGTGTGACTGAACATGCGCAGGACAAACATTTTAAGACTGGAGACTGAGGGAATGCAAGCCAGTGTAATCCACGTTGTCGGTTCTAGACATTTATGAGCTGTCAGAAAAAGGGAAAAAGAAATTCCCTCACCAATACTACCTGTCGATCAGGCCCAGGAAGAAATTAAAGCCAAGAATAATGACAGGAAAATAAACCAGCCCGTGATTCCATCATTGGTCTTAGCATTTCAGATGGAACTTAATAAAGAGACCAACTCCCACTGCTGACAGCCTTGGGCCCTGGGTCAAAGAGCCAGCCACCTAGCTCTGGGAAGCTGGTTAATGCTGATGTGCACACCTGGGAACACAGTGGACAAATCGAATAATTCCCAGAAATCTGAGCTGGAGCCGCTACCCATGAGCCTGTTCTTAGAGGAAAGGCGCTGCAGGAATGAAAGTGACCACACTGCTTTTCTGGCGGTGACGACCTGCCCACACGAGAACATACCTCTCGCAAAGGATCTCCTTCATCCCTCCCCGGAAGAGGAGAAGAGGAAACACAAGAAGAAATGCCTGATGCAAAGCCCCAATTCCTACTTCATGGATGTGAAATGCCCAGGATGCTATAAAGTCAACACGGTCTTTAGCCATGCACAAACGGTAGTTTTGTGTGTTGGCTGCTCCACTGTCCTCTGCCAGCCTACAGGAGGAAAAGCAAGGCTTACAGAAGGATGTTCCTTTAGGAGGAAGCAGCACTAAAAGCACTCTGAATCAAGATGAGTGGGAAACCACCTCAATAAACACATTTTGGATATTTAAAAAAAAAAAAAAAAAAAAAAGTGACCACGCTGCAAAATCACTGTTTTGACCCTCTTGGACTGAGATGTTCTTCAAGATGAGGACCATATTTTACAGTGTTGCCTTTGAGGCAAGCTCAGAAGCTCTGCCTCTGATACTCGCTTGCTCCTGGTGTGGCTTCAGAAAACAAACAAACAAACAAACAAATAAAAACAAAAAAAAAAAAAACAAGGAAAAACAAATTGTGGTGAAAGTCTGCCCTTATCCCTCCTAAACATACAAGGCTGACTTCCAATACCACCTCCTCTGTAAAGTTTTTTCCCAACTGTTTCTCTACATCTTAGAATTACTCTCTCATTTGTCTGGGGCGAAGGGTAGGGATGAATTTTACTGGTCAAAAGGACTTGCACTCCACTTTCGGTGCCCAGATTATTCGCAGGAACATTGTTGTCTCGAGGGCTTCAGTCTCTCCCAGCTTCTACATTTGATCTGGGCTCCTGCCTCAAGCCTAAGGCTAGGAGTGGTCACTGTGCTTAGGTCAGCACCAAGTATTCCTAAAGGCCCACTGGGAGCCTCTGTCACTCACCAAGTAGTTCACTCGTCTTCTCGTCATATTCTTCAGCCATTTCCTTGCCATCAGGGAATAAATAGTGCACCTTCCTTCTCCCTGTGCACAAAACAGAGAGCGCCTTACCTCAAAGCCTCCCCTTGCCCTGTCCCTTGCAGATCAAGGGGCCTATCTGGGAAACAGCACCAGCCTTGGGAGTACTGAGGAACCCAGCCAGGGCCTCCCCAAACTCCTTGCCAACCATCACCCACCATTACTTTAAAACATGTCCTGAGACTCTCTCCCTTTCTGAAGCTTTCCTTGAACATGTCTTTGCTGTTTCCTCTACCAGCAACAGCTCCATACTTTTTCCTATCTATGGAACTCTTCTTTGCCCTTCAAAATCCAGCTCAAATGTCACTTCCACTGGGAAGTCTTCCTCCACTATCACCTCCAGCCACCTTGGTAGGATTAATCACGTCCTCATGTGTGCCTCCCTAATGTTTTACTCATATCCATAGTGGAGCGTTTACTACATACCATGATACTTTTAAAAAGCATTTGTCTTCCCGTGAATGACAACATATTTATCTCTCTCTCCCCACTTCCTAAAACCAAGCCTATGTGTTCAGGACATTGAATTAGGTTTCCTGCCAAGCACTCCCTCTAGCCATGCCAGTGCCCTGCCTTCTTCACATCTCCAGGCCATTCCTATCACACAGTAACACAACGCTAAGTCCTCATGCATTTTCTTCATGGCACTTACTTTGGTTATGATTTTACATCTATTTATGTGACTCTCTGATTATTGCCTCTCTTCTACTAGATAGGAGGGGTTTCATCCCCATGCTATGGTTTCCTAAAGACCAAGTGTGGCTCCTGGCATATACTAGGAGCTGAACTAAATACTGATTGAAAGGATGAATAAACATTGATGCACTATCCACTGAAAGAATAGAAGAAACTAAGGGAGGCCGGGTGCAGTGGCTCACACCTGTAATCCCAGCACTTTGGGAGGCCGAGGCTGGCAGATCACAAGGTCAGGAGTTCAAGACCAGCCTGGCTAACATGGTGAAACCCCATCTCTACTAAAAATACAAATAAGTTAGCTGGGCGTGGTGGCGGGTGCCTGTAGTCCCAGCCACTCAGGAGGCTGAGGCAGGAGAATTGCTTGAACCTGAGAGGCTGAGGTTTCAGTGAGCTGAGATTGCACCACTGCACTCCATCCAGCCTGGGCAACAGAGTGAGACTCTCTTTAAAAAAAAAAAAAAGAAGAAGAAGAAGAAAAAGAAACTAAGGGAGTCTCCTAGCCCAATTCCTCTACCCATGGAGCATTTGCTTAAAAGTGGCTATGTAAGGCCGGGCGCGGTGGCTCAAGCCTGTAATCCCAGCACTTTGGGAGGCTGAGACGGGCGGATCACGAGGTCAGGAGATCGAGACCATCCTGGCTAACACGGTGAAACCCCGTCTCTACTAAAAAATACAAAAAACTAGCCGGGCGACGTGGCGGGCGCCTGTAGTCCCAGCTACTCGGGAGGCTGAGGCAGGAGAATGGCGTGAACCCGGGAGGCGGAGCTTGCAGTGAGCTGAGATCCGGCCACTGCACTCCAGCCTGGGCGACAGAGCGAGACTCCACCTCGGAAAAAAAAAAAAAAAAGTGGCTATGTAATTTCCCCTTTCTTTTTATAGGTAGGGAAGTAGATACAGGCAGACCCCTCAGTAAAACTAGTAACAGAGCACTAACATCCAGTAGACAAGTACCCTATGTATGCTTAATGAATAAGAGCCCCAAGGTGCCTTTTTCCTGTCCAATTCACTTCTCTGGTATACAGTTCCCTTGAGCCATTCCTAATCGGTATTCTGCGTAAACTCACCCCTAAATTTGCAGGGCCTCTAGCAGAGCCCTAGGTTATACCACCCTTAATCATTTGGATGGCTCACAAGCATTAGAAAGGGCTCTCCTGTCAGGAGCTTGATCCAAGGTACTGCCTGGGAAGAGCTGAGGGGGTCTTGCCTGACCATCTTCTCCCCTTGGCATCTAGCCTTGAGTCCAGACAGGATGCAGTGCTTACGAAATCCACCAGGCATTTCACATGTCTTAACAAATTTAATTCTCACAATAATCCTATGTGTCTTCATTACCTGTATTTCATAGATGAGGAAAACTGAGGGCCTTTTTTTTTTTTTTAACAGAGTCTCGCTCTGTCGCCAGGCTGGAATGCAGTGGCGCAATCTCAGCTCACTGCAACCTCTGCCTCCTGGGTTTAAGCAATTCTCCTGCCTCAGCCTCCCAAGTAGCTAGGACTACAGGTGCATGCCACCACACCAGTTAATTTTTGTATTTTTAATAGAGAGGGGGTTTCACCATTTTGGCCAGGATGGTTTCAATCTTCTGAACTCGTGATCCACCCACCTCGGCCTCCCAAAGTGCTGGGATTACAGGCGTGAGCCACCACGCCCGGCCAACTGAGGCTTTTTTTTAGAGAGTCTCGCTCTATTGCCGAGGCTGGAGTGCAGTGGTGTGATCTCGGCTCACTGCAACCTCTGCCTCCTGGGCTCAAGTGATCCTCTACCTCAGCCACCACCATGCCCAGCTAATTTTAAAATTTTTTTGTAGAGATGGGGTCTTACTATGTTACCCAGGCTGATCTCAAACTCCTGAGCTCAAGCGATCCTCCTGCCTTGGCCTCTCAAAGTGTTGGGAATACAGGAATGAGCCACCACACGCAGCCCTTAACTTTGTTTAAAGTGGGTTTTCCCAAACAAGTGTTTTTGTTTAAGAGTGTCTGCCGATGTTCCCTAGGCTGGAGTGCAGTGGCTATTCACAGGCATGATTATAGCATACTACAGCTTCAAACTTCTGGCCTCAAGCAATCTTCCTGCCTCAGTTTCCCTAGTAGCTGGGATTACAGGTGCCCAACACAGGTGTTTAGTTTTTATAAAGTCAACTATATATTTTCTTTCTTTGTGGTTACTGCCTTAGAAGTTGCGCTCAGAGTATCCTCCCTTACTCAATGATTATGCGATACTTATCTATACTTTGTTTTAATAGTATATTTATTCTAGAAATAAATGTATATATAAATTATTAAGTATATTAGTATATTTTTGTAAAAAAAAATAACTGTGAGTGTATGCATGGAATAATATAGAAGTTTATGTATAAAAATATAAATTATGGGCTGGGCGTGGTGGCTCACGCCTGTAATCTCAGCCCTTTGGGAAGCCAAGGCAGGCCAATCACCTGAGGTCAGGAGTTCAAGAACAGCCTGGTTAACATGGTGAAACCCCGTCTCTACTAAAAATACAAAAAAAATTAGCCAAGTGTGGTGGCGGGCACCTATAATCCCAGCTACTCAGGAGGCTGAGATAGGAGAATCCCTTGAACCCAGGAGGCAAAGGTTGCAGTGAGCTGAGATTGCGCCATTACACTCCAGTTTGGGCAACAAGAGTGAAACTCATCTCAAAAAACAAAACAAAAAAAACACTAAATTATGATTATCTGGGTAGTAATATTATATGTGACTTATTTTATTTTTCATATTTCCACAATGAATTATTTCTTTAAAAAATCAAAAGGACATTGAATTCTCATTATCCAACTCAAGATATCAATAGCCATGATTCTTGGTGGAGGGGAGTAACCCTCCCCCACTCCCATATCCCTCCTACACACCCAGGGGTAAATCTGCAGGTTTGATAAGGCAAACCACATATGCAATACTGAATTGTTTTTCAGTTTGGGGATAGGGTAGAATCTAACATCATTTTGTGATGCTACTAACAAAAGAACTTAACAAAATCCTGGCTGATAAAATATTTGTTTAAACACTACTGTGACCAAAAAGAGTGAAAGCAGGGACTGGAGTGGATCTTTGTATACTCATGTTCAGAGCAGCATTATTCACAATACCCAAAAGTTGGAAGCAACCCAGGTATCCATTAACAGATGAATGAATCAACAGAATGCAGTATAGACATACAATGGGATATCACTCAGCCTTAAAAAGGAGCAAAACTTTGACACATGCTACAATATCCATACCTCTGTGCCTACCTCTTCCAGGCACAGCCCTTGGTCCTTGCTGTATCTCCCCTAAAAACACGGGGAACATTTAGAGGTTTACTTTACAAATGATATTACAGCCAGAAAGGACCTCAGACGTAACAATCGTAGCCCATCCACTTCATTTTACAGATGAGGAAAGTGAGATCCAAACAAGGGGCCGACTAGAGAGCCTGTGGTGAATTAACGGCACAGCTGGAAGCATCCAACTGTGGCAACATGGGGGGGGGGGGGGGGGGGGGGGGGGGGGGGGGGGGGGGGGGGGGGGGGGGGGGGGGGGGGGGGGGGGGGGGGGGGGGGGGGGGGGGGGGGGGGGGGGGGGGGGGGGGGGGGGGGGGGGGGGGGGGGGGGGGGGGGGGGGGGGGGGGGGGGGGGGGGGGGGGGGGGGGGGGGGGGGGGGGGGGGGGGGGGGGGGGGGGGGGGGGGGGGGGGGGGGGGGGGGGGGGGGGGGGGGGGGGGGGGGGGGGGGGGGGGGGGGGGGGGGGGGGGGGGGGGGGGGGGGGGGGGGGGGGGGGGGGGGGGGGGGGGGGGGGGGGGGGGGGGGGGGGGGGGGGGGGGGGGGGGGGGGGGGGGGGGGGGGGGGGGGGGGGGGGGGGGGGGGGGGGGGGGGGGGGGGGGGGGGGGGGGGGGGGGGGGGGGGGGGGGGGGGGGGGGGGGGGGGGGGGGGGGGGGGGGGGGGGGGGGGGGGGGGGGGGGGGGGGGGGGGGGGGGGGGGGGGGGGGGGGGGGGGGGGGGGGGGGGGGGGGGGGGGGGGGGGGGGGGGGGGGGGGGGGGGGGGGGGGGGGGGGGGGGGGGGGGGGGGGGGGGGGGGGGGGGGGGGGGGGGGGGGGGGGGGGGGGGGGGGGGGGGGGGGGGGGGGGGGGGGGGGGGGGGGGGGGGGGGGGGGGGGGGGGGGGGGGGGGGGGGGGGGGGGGGGGGGGGGGGGGGGGGGGGGGGGGGGGGGGGGGGGGGGGGGGGGGGGGGGGGGGGGGGGGGGGGGGGGGGGGGGGGGGGGGGGGGGGGGGGGGGGGGGGGGGGGGGGGGGGGGGGGGGGGGGGGGGGGGGGGGGGGGGGGGGGGGGGGGGGGGGGGGGGGGGGGGGGGGGGGGGGGGGGGGGGGGGGGGGGGGGGGGGGGGGGGGGGGGGGGGGGGGGGGGGGGGGGGGGGGGGGGGGGGGGGGGGGGGGGGGGGGGGGGGGGGGGGGGGGGGGGGGGGGGGGGGGGGGGGGGGGGGGGGGGGGGGGGGGGGGGGGGGGGGGGGGGGGGGGGGGGGGGGGGGGGGGGGGGGGGGGGGGGGGGGGGGGGGGGGGGGGGGGGGGGGGGGGGGGGGGGGGGGGGGGGGGGGGGGGGGGGGGGGGGGGGGGGGGGGGGGGGGGGGGGGGGGGGGGGGGGGGGGGGGGGGGGGGGGGGGGGGGGGGGGGGGGGGGGGGGGGGGGGGGGGGGGGGGGGGGGGGGGGGGGGGGGGGGGGGGGGGGGGGGGGGGGGGGGGGGGGGGGGGGGGGGGGGGGGGGGGGGGGGGGGGGGGGGGGGGGGGGGGGGGGGGGGGGGGGGGGGGGGGGGGGGGGGGGGGGGGGGGGGGGGGGGGGGGGGGGGGGGGGGGGGGGGGGGGGGGGGGGGGGGGGGGGGGGGGGGGGGGGGGGGGGGGGGGGGGGGGGGGGGGGGGCATGAACCTTGAAGCATTACGCTAAGTGAAATATGCCAGTTACAAAAAGATAAATATTGTATGATTCCACTTAGATGAGGTTCTTAGAGCAGTCAAATTCATAGAGACGGAAAGTCAAATGGTGGTTGCCAGGGGATGGGAGGAGGAGGGAATGAGGAGTTGGCGTTTGATGGGTACAGAATTTCACTTGAGCTGAGTGTAGTGGCACATGCCTGTAGTCCCAGCTATTCAAGAGGCTGAGGTGGGAGGATTACATGAGCCTAGGAGTTCAAGGCTGCAGTGAGCTATGATCGTACTACTGTACCCCACAGCCTGGGTGACAGAGCAAGACCCTGTCTCCAAAAAGAAAAAAATTTCCGTTGAGAAAGATTAAAAAGTTCTGAAGATGGTGGTAATAGTTGCACAACAATGTGAATGCACTTAATGCCACAGAACTGTACACTTAAAAATGATTAAAATGCTAAATTCTGTGATGTATTTATTACCACAATAAAAACAGAAAACCACTGTCCTATGAGAAAATGTCCTAAATATTTAGCAAGGCATAAGAAATCTATCACAATATGTCCCAATTTATCTGTAACCTCTCTTCATTTTCCACAACATCCCCTTATTGCTGCTTGAGAAAAGGGACCTTTTTATTCTCCCTTCTATCCTGGCATGTAGCATAGTACCTGACATAGTTACAGGTGGTTTGTTCTGACTGGGTGACTGCTTTAACATTACTAAACGTTTTGTTACTCCCCTAGTAATCAGGCACGTACCTTCACACCTTTACATATGGGCCCTTATATGTGAGTCGTTCTTCCTTGGATAGCTATCCCCTCTTCTTCACTCAGCAAACACCTATTTTAATTCTTTTTTTTTCCTGTTTTTTTTTTTTTTTTTTTTTTTTTTGAGACAGGGTCTCGCTGTGTCGCCCAAGCTGGAGTGCAGTGGCATGATCTCGGCTCACTGCTGCGTCTACCTCCCTGGCTCAAGTGCTCCTCTGGCCTCAGCCACAAGGTAGCTGGGACTACGGGGCATGTACCGTGATGCCCGGCTAATTTTTGTCTTTTGTTTGTTTGTTTGTTTGTTTTTTGTCTGAGACAGAGTCTTACTCACTTGTCACCCAGGCTGGAATGCAGTGGTGCAATCTCAGTGCACTGTAACCTCCGTCTCCCGGGTTCAAGCGATTCTCCTGCCTCAGCTTCCAGAGTAGCTGGAATTACAGGTGCACACCACCATGCCTGGCTAATTTTTTTGCATTTTTAGTAGACATGGGGTTTCATCATCTTGGCTAGGCTGGTCTCGAACTCCTGGCCTCAAAGGATCCGCCCACCTCAGCCTCCCAAAGTGCTGGGATTACAGGCATGAACCACCACACCCGGCCATAATTTTTGTATTTTTTGAAGAGATGAGGTTTGGCCATGTTGCCCAAGCTGGTCTCGAACTCCTGAGCTCAAACGATCCACCCGCCTCAGCCTCCCAGAGTGCTGGAATTACCGGCGTGAGCCACTGTGCCTGGCCTTATTAATTCTTCAGGACCCAGAAACATCATCACTTCTGTTGGGTCTTCTTCCAAAGACATGTCGCTTACACCTTCACTCTTTCCTACCATTTTATACAAGACTACAACCTCTATTTAACACATCTTATTACTTAAATACATGTTTTTGCCAACCAGTCTAAGTCCTGTGACAACATATCTTTTTCTTTCTGTTCTCGTTTAGAGCTTGGCACATAGTAAAAGCCTCCCTAAATGTTGCACGAACGAGTAAATGATTTTAATTTCCACAAACTCCAGGCTTCCCTGATTGGCCTCTGCCTGTGAATGTGAATCACCAGCTATTATCTTGAAAGTCTCAGGAACTTCAGACACAATTCATCCTGGTTACCCAGTGGGTCCAGAAAGGACCCAAGTGCACAGGGGGCTGACATCGGCCAATCCTAGGGTGAGGAAAAGTTAGATATCCATGCCCCTGTGCCCACTTCTTCCAGGCACAGCCCTTGGTCCTTGCTCTAGCTCCCCTTAAGACACAGAAAACATTTAGAGGTTCACTTAACAAAAATATTACAGCTGGAAAGGACCTCAGAGATAACAACGGTAGTCCATCCACTTAATTTTACAGATGAGGAAAGTGAGGCCCAAACAAGTAAAGGTGCCGACTGGAGAGCCCGTGGTGAATTAATGGCACAGTCGGAACTAGAGCCCAGGCCTCTCTCCTCTCTAAAGTCTAAAACATTCTTGGATTTCAGTTTCCTCTTCTGTAAAACGGGGTGGAAAATTAGCCTCTCAGGACAGTGGTGAGGAGCAAATGAGATAAGGAATGTAAAAGAAATTACTATATTAGCAACAGAACTCAGAGCGGGGCGAGATGGTGTAGAGGAATTTAAGGGGTGTCCGGAGACATGTGTTCTGGTCATGTCATCTCTGTGAGCCTCAGTCTCCTCATCCGCAAATGCAGGACCTGGCCCGGCTGACCACCGAGACCCTTCCAGCTCTGCCGACCCAGGCCCTGAGGCCCTTCCCGGAGGGCCGGACCCTGGGGGAAAAAAACGAAGGAGCTCGCGGGGACCCTCGAGTTACCGTCCTGCAGCAGTGCAGTCTTCTGGGCTGTCCGCAGACTCTCCAACCAGCCCGTCACCGCCATCTTTCCTCTGCTAAGCAGCCCGCCCGGCCGCTGCCATGGCAACCGTTCCACTGAAGGTCACTTCCGGCTGACTCGGAAGCTATTCTGGGCATTTGCCCTCCTTCCCCCCCTTCGTCCGTTCTCATTGGCTCTCCTGGTAAGTGGCCTACTCCTGCCCACCCTCGGGTGACCAACTTGGCCAGTTGTCGACCGCACCCGGGGACTGACTCTGGCGGTTGGAGAGAGACTCTTGGCGCCGGGGTTGGGCACTCCAACTCTCTTCTAGCCCCGAGCTGGGATTCCCTGGCCTGCGCCAGCTGCGTACAGGGCGAGTACACCACACCTGCCCGGGTCTTCACCCCCAGCTGCGAGACTCCTCCATTCCCGGAGGGCTCCCCACACCTGCTGCTGCCGTGCCCCATCTCCCCGCAGCTGCGGCGCTGAGCATCCCCATGTCGAGAGGCTGAGACCAGGGCAGGTGCAGGGCGTTCCCACTCACCCGCGAAAGTCCGCCTCCTCAGGTTTTCCTCTGCAAGTCTGTGTTGGAGGTAGAAAAAGAGTATGTGGAGTTTATGTGCAGGTCCTCCCCAGTCTCCGCTCCATCCCCTAAAGCTCCATTTCCTAGCCCAGCATCCCATTTTGGTAAAGCCCTTCAAAGTGGGCCGCAGCAGGAGGGCTGTGCTGAATCTTTAGAGCAACCCCTTTGAGGAATGGGTATAGTTTCCTACTCCTCAAAATTACCCCCGATGGCTCCAGCCTTCCCCTCATTTCCCCTAATACTCCAACTTTGAAAGACTGGGGAGTGTGAAGCTAGGCTAAAAAGCTAGTTTAACGGGGTTTGAAGAGATCCCCCCCAACCTCCCGCTTCCCCAAACTGGGCTGCTACCCCCTACCTCCATAGGCAAAGGGGTTGGAGATCCTTAATTCTGTATTTCCACCTGACAGCAGCCCTGACCAACCCTCCAACAGGCTGGGATGCAGCCGTACTTCAATGGATCCCAGGGGTATCTTGAAGGCGTTTCCCAAACGGAAGAAAATTCATGCTGATGCATCATCAAAAGTACTTGCAAAGATTCCCAGGAAGGAAGAGGGAGAAGAAGCAGAAGGTGAGATGACCCACTCTCAGAACCCTCATGCGCTTGAACCCTCAGCCTTCATGTGCTTCAGCCCTATGTTGTTCATGTCCAGAATCAGATATTGGAGCTGACTCTGCCTGTCCATGGACTGCAGGTCTGTTTGTATCTGCCTTGTACTAAGCTTGGTCCTGGGTCTTGGACAGGCCATTTGCTGTGTTATCTTCTTTTCTACCTGAACACCCCTATCAATTGGAAAAGACTCCCTGGACCCTCAGGGAATGACCAGTATAATTTTTGCCCTGGGGGACTGGGACAGAAACCCCCCTCCATTACCCAGGATTGTTGTTAGTTGTTTTGCAGCCAAATTGATAAATAAATAGCAGAGGCTTTGGAGGCAGGGTTGTCGGGTCTGTCAGAGTGTAAGGGCAAGAAATGTGCATTGTTGAAAGAATAAATGATAAAGGATTCAAAGTATGGAGAGAGGCTGGGCACGGTGGCTCATGCCTGTAATCCCAGCACTTTGGGAGGCCAAGGCAGGCAGATCACCTGTGCTCAGGAGTTCGAGACCAGCCTGGGCAATGTGGCGAAACCCCGTCTCTACCAAAAATACAAAAAATTAGCCAGGCATGGTGGCACATGCCTGTAATCCCAGCTACTTGGGAGGCTGAGGCATGAGAATCGCTTGAGCCCGGGAGATGGAGGTTGCAGTGAGCCAAGATGACGCCACTGTACTCCAGCCTGGGCAACAGAGTGAGACTGTCTCCAAACAAACGAAAAAAAAGACTGTCTCCAAACAAACAAACGAAAAAAACAAAACAAAAACAAAAACAAAGTAAGAAGGGAGGAGGCATTCATTCAGCAGATATTTACAGGTTACTTACAATGTGCCAGACACTTCTAGGTTGCACCAAGGAACAGGACGTATAAAAATCCTTGTCCCTTACTTTCAAGTACTGGCCTGTGAGAAAATTTGCTGTATATAGAAGGAAACCTGCCTGGATGGAAGACAAATGCTTATTTTCAGGGTAGGGGACTGTGAACACGTCATTCAGATCATGTTAGAAGTTGTATTCAGATCATGTTAGAAGTTGTGGCCAGGGGGTGGCAGATAAAAATTAAAAAGTTATGACAGTAGTCATCTGGATGTTCCTTCCCCAGAGTGGCTGAGCTCCCTTCGGGCCCATGTTGTGCGCACTGGCATTGGACGAGCCCGGGCAGAACTCTTTGAGAAGCAGATTGTTCAGCATGGTGGCCAGTTATGCCCTGTCCAGGGCCCAGGTGTCACTCACATTGTGGTGGATGAAGGCATGGACTATGAGCGAGCCCTCCGCCTTCTCAGACTACCCCGGCTGCCCCCGGGTGCTCAGCTGGTGAAGTCAGCCTGGCTGAGCTTGTGCCTTCAGGAGAGGAGGCTGGTGGATGTAGCTGGATTCAGCATCTTCATCCCCAGTAGGTGGGCTGATCCCAGTCTTTTTTTCCAATGTTTTCTAGTAGCATCTTGAGCTCTCTTCTTGAATTATTAAAAATAACTATCATTAATTTAAAAATTAGCCAGGCATGGTGGTATATGCCTGTAGTCCCAGCTATAAGAGGGTTAGGTGGGAGGATTGATTGAGCCAGGGAGGCTGAGGCTGCAGTGAGCCTTGATCATACCACTGTACTCCAGCCTGGGTGATAGAGCAAGACCCTGTCTCAAGAGAAACTCCAAAAACCTCAAAAAACTCATTTTCTTAATTGGACACACTGGGAAACCAAGTATTTCAGAATACATTAGGACTGGGGACAGAAACAGGGTGAGACCTTTGGTGTCTTAACCTCCCATCACCATCCCCACAGGTACTTGGACCAGTCACAGCCCAGCAAGGCAGAGCAGGATGCTTCTCTTCCTCCTGGCACCCATGAGGCCCTGCTTCAGACAGCGCTTCCTCCTCCTCCTTCTCCCACCAGGCCTGTATCTCCTCCCCAAAAGACAAAAGAGGCACCAAACACCCAAGCCCAGGTCAGGAGCCTTCCATCCCTCAGAGCTCCCTTCCCCTAGGAAGCAGATCACAGAAATGGGGAGGGCCTGATGACTGTTCAGAAAGTCCCAGTCCCCGGAGAGAGGAGGACCCCATTGTGAAGCCATATAGCTCTTCCCAACACTCATCACTCCTGCATTCATCTAGGCCGTATCTAACACATACCACTGGGGATCCTAGGGGTAGGCACTGCGGTGAGCCAAAGGGAATGTGGCCCCACACCCGAGGTGATCCAAGTCTGATGCAGAAGGCCCCACCTCATTCTTAGGTCTGACTAGAAGACCCTCCCCCTGCACAAAGAAGATGACCCCCACCTTTAAGGATCCCTTCTCCTGGAGGACAGGAATTTATTGTTTTCTTTTCTTCTCTACCCCAAGCCCATCTCTGATGATGAAGCCAGCGATGGGGAAGAAACCCAGGTTAGCGCAGCTGATCTGGAAGCCCTCATCAGTGGCCACTACCCCGCCTCCCTTGAGGGAGATTGTGATCCTAGCCCAGCCCCTGTGGTCCTGGATAAGTGGGTCTGTGCACAGCCCTCAAGCCAGAAGGCGACCAACCACAACCTCCATATCACAGAGAAGCTGGAAGTTCTGGCCAAAGCCTACAGTGTTCAGGGAGACAAGTGGAGGGCCCTGGGCTATGCCAAGGCCATCAATGCTCTCAAGAGCTTCCATAAGCCTGTCACCTCGTACCAGGTACCCAGGGGCTAGGGTGGGAAGAGGGGTCTTTACTAGCCAGCAGTTAGTGAAGGCGCTGTCAGTCACCAGTGCGGTTCAGGTACAGTGGTGAAGATTTTATGGGGTCTAGGACTTGCACAAAAGAAAAAAAAGGAAAATTGATGAAAGCAGATTGGCAAAATCTTGATAGTTGTTGAAGCTGGGAGATGGGTACTTGGGGGTTTGTTATACTGATCTTTCTACTTTTGAATTTTTTAACATAATTAGAAGTTTTTTATTTGTAATTTTGTTTATTTATTTATTTATTTAGTAGAGATGGTGTTTCGCAATGTTACACAGGCTGGTCTCGAACTCCTGGGCTCAAGCAATCCACCCTTGGCTCAGCCCTGCAAAGTGCTGGGATTACAGACATGAGCCCCTGTGCCCGGCCTAAAAAGTTGTTTAAAAAAAGTTTAGACTCTGAAGCCTAACAGACCAGGGTTTGAACTCTGGTTCCTGTCATTCACTAACTGTGTGACTCCAGACAAGTTACTTAAACTCTCAAAGCATCAGTTTTCTCATTAGTAAAAAGGGGCTACCATTAAGTGAAATGGTCCCTGTAGCACGGGACCTGACATACAATAAGCCCTCAGTAAATGTTAGCTCTTGCTGTTGGAATGATGATGATGGTGATGGTGGTGGTGGTGGTGACTAATATCATCATTATTTTCTACTTCTTATTGCTGGTCTCCATCCTTCTGGGAACCAAAAGACAAATTACCCAGCCCTCATTCTATCCAAAATTCTCATCTTCAACTACACCCAAGCTTTACATAGCCACACAGTTGCCAAGCAGCCAGCGGGGGCTTTTACGCCAGCATCTGCTAGAGGAGTCAGCTTCCTTTCCACTGGCTCTACCACTTCCATCTCTTCACTCTTCTTTCTTGCCTCTGCCTCCTCCTCCTCTAGGAGGCCTGCAGTATCCCTGGGATTGGGAAGCGGATGGCTGAGAAAATCATAGAGATCCTGGAGAGCGGGCATCTGCGAAAGCTGGACCATATCAGTGAGAGTGTGCCTGTCTTGGAGCTCTTCTCCAACATCTGGGGAGCTGGGACCAAGACTGCCCAGATGTGGTACCAACAGGTCACACCCTGGCTTAGCCCCTACTTCAGTTTTGCTGTCTCAGAGTTCCTGCCCCAGAGTTCCCTACCCTGTGTTTTGATGGAAATGCACCCACAGTATAGGGAGACCATTTTTCAAGGGGACCAGGACTCATATAGACCCCTCAGCTCCCAGAACAGCCTTGTTGCTTGGTATCCTTAAGAAGGAGTAGACCGGGGCAAGAAGTATGTTTCTCTGTCTCCCCAGACCAGCAAGGGCCTTCCTGAGGAGGCCAGGCCTTGACACTGCATGTCTAGAGCAGTGGTTCCCAATCCTGGCTCTGCCCACAATCACCAGGGCAGCTTGGTAAGGATGAAGATGACAAGGCCCATCCTCAGACTGATGGAATCACGAATGAGTATTTTAGGATAGTGGCAGGGCTGGATGATGGCATGTTTCCCATGCCCCCTGCCTTTCCCAAGTCCTGCTGAGTACAGACCCAACCACCCCTAGGTTGGTCCTGCCTCTAGCCTTCCCTAGAGCCTGGGGCGATGGAAGCTTCATGTGTGTGCTCACTCATGCCTCTTCATTGGTCCTGGATCCTCACAGCTCCCCATCTGGCTGCTTTTTTCCAGGGCTTCCGAAGTCTGGAAGACATCCGCAGCCAGGCCTCCCTGACAACCCAGCAGGCCATTGGCTTGAAGCATTACAATGACTTCCTGGAACGCATGCCCAGGGAGGAGGCTACAGAGATTGAGCAGACAGTAAGCGGGTGTCCCAGAGCAGTGAGGACAGCCAGGTCCTGCTCTAAGGTCTTGGGTCAAAGTCAAGAACCCCCGACTCCTCAGCTGGGGAGCGCAGCAGGCAGAGGAAACTGGGTCACCAGAGGTTGATCACAGAGCAAGTTGAGACTGAAGCTCCAGGCCCAGAGGTGGGGTGGGTGGCTGTGGTAGGAAAGAACTGTAACACCAGCCCTCTAGATTCTAGTTCTCAGTAGTCAGGCCTATTAGGCTTGGATTTGATTCTAGACTGATTGGTGTTAGGATTGGGTTAATGTTAGGGTTAGATTACAGGTAGATTATATCTGTATTACTTGAGGTTAGGGTGGGTCAGGGCAGAGGTTTTTAATGTTTTATTTTATTTTATCTTATTTTTTATTTCACCAACTTCTTTGAGAACCTGATGAAAACTGTGGACTCTATTCTCCCCAAAATGCACAAATGTGCAAAGGTTTACGTCTTTTTTCAGATGCATGGACCTTCTAAAGCCCACGCAAGGCTGGCTCAGGATTTGGGGTAGAGTTGGTGTAAAAGCACAGCGTCAGTAGGATTTGGTTTGGGGTTGGAAGAAAGCGCCATCAAGATTGAGTTAAGGCCGGGCGCGGTGGCTCAAGCCTGTAATCCCAGCACTTTGGGAGGCCGAGACGGGCGGATCACGAGGTCAGGAGATCGAGACCATCCTGGCTAACACGGTGAAACCCCGTCTCTACTAAAAAATACAAAAAACTAGCCAGGCGAAGTGGCGGGCGCCTGTGGTCCCAGCTACTCGGGAGGCTGAGGCAGGAAAATGGCGTAAACCCGGGAGACGGAGCTTGCAGTGAGCTGAGATCCGGCCACTGCACTCCAGCCTGGGCGACAGAGCCAGACTCAGTCTCAAAAAAAAAAAAAAAAAAAAAAAAAAAAAAGATTGAGTTAAGACCAGGCTCATGCCTTTAATCCCAGCACTTTGGGAGGCCAGGGTGGACAGATCATCTGAGCTCAGGAGTTCGAGACCAGGTTGGCCAACATGGTGAAACCCTGTCTCTATAAAACACAAAAATTTCCAGCCTGGCAAACATGGCGAAACCCCGTCTCTACTAAAAGTACAAAAAAGTTAGCCGGGTGCCGTGGCTCATGCCTATAATCCCAGTTACTTGGGAGGCTGAAGAGGGAGATTTGTGTGAACCTGGGAGGTAGAGGTTGCAGTGAGCCAAGATCACGCCACTGCACTCTAGCCTGGGCAACAGAGCAAGACTCTGTCTTAAAAAAAAAAAAAAAAAAGATTGAGTTTAAAGTTAGGCTTCAATTTTCTTTTTCCTTTTTCTTTTTTTTTGAGACAAAGTCTCGCACTTTTGCCCAGGTTGGAGTGTAGTGGCTCTATCTCGGCTCACTGCAAGCTCTGCCTCCAGGGTTCATGCCATTCTCCTGCGTCAGCCTCTGGAGTAGCTGGGACTGTAGGTGCTCGCTACCACACCCGGCTAATTTTTGTATTTTTGGTAGAGACGGGGTTTCACCGTGTTAGCCAGGGTGGTCTCGATCTCCTGACCTTGTGATCCACTCGCCTCAGCCTCCCAAAGTGCTGGGATTACAGGCGTGAGCCACCGCACCCAGCAGGATTTTCTTAATGTTGGTTGCTTTTAAGTTAAGATTTGTAGTTGTCCAAGAAATAAGATTTGGGTTTGGTTTAGAGTTGGGTTAGCTATTAAGTTCATGTAAAAGCTAGATTAGAGAGACATTGGGCTGCATTTAGGGCTAGATGTGTCATTTGTTCAATGGGCATTAGGATTAGGAGCTGCTTGTAATAGGCAAGGTTTGCTCACTTTGGTCAGGGATTCTGAAAGAGTGGGATCCCATGGAGTCTGGCCCAGTTTGATTGGCCCAGCTTCATTCCAGGCCACAAGGCTATGAGGCCGGTATGAGACGGATGGACAGGCCTCTTTGTCTGCCCATCACCAGGCCTTGGTGCTAGTGATGACACCGTCACTCCGCCATGGTATCCAGGCATGGAGAATGCCTCAGTCAGTCCCCAGCCCATTGGAACAAAAGAGGCTTCCCACCTGGCCTCCTGTGCCCCCATTTAAGGGCTCGAGCCATAGAAGTTTTGATGGGATTACTCACATGGACCTCCTCCTTCCATTCTCTTGGGAGGCTCAAGAAGGGAGTAAGGGGATTAGCAGAGTCCTCCTGTCAGGAGACTTGAGGTGTCCAGGGCCCCAGAATTCTCCATGTCCTGGGGTGGAGGCGGGAGGCCATCTGCATATGAAAGAACCTCAGTGTCTCAGGGGTGGAGGCTAATGAGTTTGTTTTTCCTCAGAGGGACAATCCTTCAGCTGACAGTTGCCATCTCAGCTCCCTCCCCACCAAGAAAGGATGTGGCTCTTGGCTCAGAACTGCCCCCTCTTTGCTTTCTTTCCTCTCCTTTCCCACAGGTGCAGCTGTATTTCTGTACTCCACTTTCTCCCGGGCCTGGGCCTGGCGCATGCTGCCAGCCACCTGCTCAGGCCTCAAGCCCCAGCTCACATATTCCAAACCTTTAGCTCCAAATCAGTAGATATCTGGGGCTACCTAGACCTGACTGAGGGCTTTCAGCAACTGGCCCCTTGTCCTAAGTGGAGTTTCACAGACCTGGGCATGTGGGCTGGGGCAGGGGCAGAGAGAGTCTGTGTCTCCCTACTCTTAAAGAGCTCCACGGGGCAAGCTCAGTGCCCACTCTGACAAGCAGAGCTGGCACCTTCTCCCATCTCTTCTCAGGCTTGCCTCTTGCACAGTGAGCTTTTTCTTCTCTCCTGTCCTAGTGAAGGGAAAGAACAGCAGCTCCCCACGGTGGATTCCCGCAGGCTTGCAGCAGGCATTGGGGAATGGGCATAAGCTGAGGGTGTGGGCCCGAGTCCGGGAAGGCCCTTGTGCTGCTGTGGGAGAGGAGCTCCCCACGGCCCCTCATCTGTCACTGCTCTCTCCCAGGTCCAGAAAGCAGCCCAGGCCTTTAACTCTGGGCTGCTATGTGTGGCATGTGGTTCATACCGACGGGGAAAGGCAACCTGTGGTGATGTCGACGTGCTCATCACTCACCCAGATGGCCGGTCCCACCGGGGTATCTTCAGCCGCCTCCTTGACAGCCTTCGGCAGCAAGGTATGAGCTCCATCTCTGGGTGAGCAGGTTGACAGAGGGCAGCACAGGGCTGGGGGCCCCTGAGGGAGAACCTTAGAAGTTCCAGTCCCGAGGCAGGAAGCAGAGGAACAGTGCTTTGCCAGCATCCCATCTCTATCGGGGCTGGAATCCTCTCCAGGGAGAGATGAAGCAGCCCTGCCACACCTATGTGGAGGTGCTCAGTGAACCCTGCAGGCCGAGTATCTCATCTGATCTTTCTGTGACACTATGGGGGAGATGGGAATTACTATCCATGTTTTACAGAAAAGGAGAAGGGCCCAGAGAGGGTAGTGTCACCCAGCTAATACCTGGGCAAGCCCCAGCTTAGAGATCAGGAGAGACCTGAGAGTATGGGATAGCCCAGGCCTGGCTCCCTGCCCTCCCAGCAGTCCCCTCTATTGGGCCAGGGTTCCTCACAGATGACTTGGTGAGCCAAGAGGAGAATGGTCAGCAACAGAAGTACTTGGGGGTGTGCCGGCTCCCAGGGCCAGGGTGGCGACACCGGCGCCTGGACATCATCGTGGTGCCCTACAGCGAGTTTGCCTGTGCCCTGCTCTACTTTACCGGCTCTGCACACTTCAACCGCTCCATGCGAGCCCTGGCCAAGACCAAGGGCATGAGTCTGTCAGAACATGCCCTCAGCACTGCTGTGGTCCGGAACACCCATGGCTGCAAGATGGGGCCTGGCCGAGTGCTGCCCACTCCCACTGAGAAGGATGTCTTCAGGCTCTTAGGCCTCCCCTACCGAGAACCTGCTGAGCGGGACTGGTGACCCATGGCTGGGGGTGCGGAGGAGAGCTGAGTTGGACTGGCTACCCCTCCTGGCCACCCAGTGGAGTACTCCCTCCAGCCTCAG
The DNA here is from genome assembly GCF_024542745.1 of Macaca thibetana thibetana. Taxonomy (NCBI): domain Eukaryota; kingdom Metazoa; phylum Chordata; class Mammalia; order Primates; family Cercopithecidae; genus Macaca; species Macaca thibetana. The sequence continues at coordinate 97,650,625 of NC_065586.1, read as the reverse complement.
CTGGCCAAACCTTGCTGCTCCAACCACCAGCTTCCTCAGCGAGCTGGGCCCAGGGCTCTGGGCCTGAAGCGAGAGCCAGCATGGCTCCCGGTGTCTACCCAGTCCTCTCCCAGACAGGAGCAGGCTGCCTCGAGGAATTTTGCAAGTGGCCCCTTATCCCATTTTAAGCAGGAGCAGGTGGCTGATTTGAAACCCCAGGCATCCCCCTTCCCTGCTGTGAGAAAGGCTGAGCTGCTGGGTGGGGACAGAAGCTGCCGGGGAGAGGGAAGCAGCTGTGCTGTCAACATCGTCCAAGACCCTCTGGGGTAGGAGAACAGCCATTCCACACGTGTTCCCTCTACCCATGCTGCTTCCTGGGCAGCTGGTGGTGCTGGGAATGGGGTGCCCCAGCCTCGGTGAGGACAGTGTTGGAAGGCCCGGGGGCCCAGTAAAGTGCATCTGACATTGAACCTGCCTGGTGTCTGAACTGCTGCAGCTTCTACCTACCTTCTTCCACCCAGGCAGGGATGACGGAGATGGGAACTGAAAAGAGGAGCCCAGAAAGGCTGTATTAACTGCCCTCTAGACAGGACTGGCGTGAGTCAGCTCCTAAACTCACAGCAAGAATAGCAGTGGTTGTGACCAGGGAGAATCATGGAGTCAGGCACCTGGAGCTCCTATCTAGCCATCACCAACTTCTGCAGGCCCTGCCTTAGACCAGGCTATCAGGGACATAAGCAAAAGTGGCAAGACTCAGGAAACCATTAGGAACAACTAAATAGTGACCTGTGTACACAGGGATGGGCGGCCAGGGAAGGCTTCCCGGAGGAGGAGAGAGGCAGACTGGCAGGGAAATTGCCTCTGAGAGGAGTCAGCAGGCTCTGTTGGGGGACAATTAAGGACCAGCTTTAGAGAGGACACTGTGTGCTGGGAGTCAGGAGCAGGCTGGGCTGGTAGAGGACTGGAAGCAGAGCTTGGTTTGATAGAGCAGACGAGAGCAGGTCCCGCTGGGGAGTGCAGGATGGCTTCCTGAGGCTGTTTCGCAGGGCAGGGAGACTTGGTGGGGGAGTGGGGGCATGGAAGGAGATTCAGGCAGCCCAGGTATGAGGAGGAGCGGGCACAGAGTCAGAAGGAGACTGTATTGGAGGAGGAGCGAGGAGCCTGGAGAGGCCCTGTGCTGGGGTTTGGGTGGTGACGCGTGAGGGCAGCTTTGGCTCCAGAGGGGGAATCCCACCTTGAGTGTGCTGGGTGGGCGACATGCCTGTTGGTAACTTGCAGAGTCGCGGAGCCAGCCTTTGTCTGCCTGGTCTCGATCATAGGATCCTAGCAGCCTGGGAGTAGGCCCCCCAACTCAAGCTCACACCCCTGACATGTAAGTCAGGGAGTCTTCCCATCACTGATCATACTGGGAAAGGAATCAGAAGCCCACAGGACCTGGAGGGCCCTTTCACAGCTCAGCACCAACCCGAGAGATGGCCAGTCAAAAGCCCAGAAGCCTTCTGGAGGGGCGAGCCTCTCCCCCAAGAACGTTTACTCCCAGAGACACATGGCTGCCAAGAGCCACAGTGGGCCTGGGTAGACAGGAGAGGGACTGGGGAAAGCCTGAGCCCCCGGGTGTGAAGGCTACTTTTGGTCCCTCTCTGGACTGGTCCCTCAGTGCCTGCTGCTGTCCCCAGCAAGAGTTGGAGTCAGCAGAAGTCCAAAGACGCGTGTCTGGGTCCAAATGTGGAAGTTGCTTCTCTCCTTTTGCCCCAGCCTGCTCCAGGCCCAAGGAACAGGACCTCCAGGGCCAGGGGTGGAGGGAACCAATGTGCAGCAGGCCATAGAGTAGCTCACCCAAGTTCTTTTCCTACACAGAGGGAGGTCCCGGGACTGCAGGGAGGGATACTGCTTGCTTCTTTGTGTGAAATCAGGGTCTGACCTCCATTCTTGACATCCCTGCCCATCTGCCTTAACTCCTTCCCCCAGGAGACTCAGAATTCAGAGACTGCCTGGAAACCATGCAGACTCCTGGTCCTACCTCCTGGCCAGGGCAACACAAAGTCGTGGGATAAAGAGGGAGCATGCCCCACCTCCAGCAACCCATCTGGGTGACCCTTTGGCTGCCCAGTCTGACACAGAAGCCCAGGAGAACAGCCACTGAGGCAGAGGAGCTGATGGAGGGATTTCTGAGTCTTGAGAAAGGCTTCCCAGTTTGGGGGTGAAATGAGGTTCTCTGAGTCCAAGTAAGCAAGAAATGTGAGTATTGGGGGTTCCAAGGCCCTTTAGCGCTGAACCTGGTTCTTGAGCAGGCTTTCAGCCCAGTCTCCCATCCTGCCAGACAGGGAGACTCCATTGCAGGGCCCTGGTGGGAACTCGGGTTCTGTCCAGCAACTGAGCACCCCACACACCTACCACCCAGTCACCACCTGGCCTGGAGTAGGTGGAGAGAGACCCCACAAGCCTGCTCCCTGCTCTAGCCCAGTTCTTCATCACTCTGTCCCTGAGCCAGGGTTGTCCTTGGACGAGCCAGGGTTGTCCTTGGACAGGCCACATGTGGCAGGCAGAATAATGGTCCACTGAAGATGTCCATGTCTTAATCCCTGGAACCTGTGAATATGTCACCTTAGTTGGCTGGAGGGACTCTGTAGATGTGATGAAGCTTAAGCATTTTGAGATGAGGTGATTATGCTGGGGAATCCTGTGGGCCCAATGTAAACATGAGTTCTTAAGAGCAACAGTCATGGCCAGGTGCGGTGGCTCAGGCCTGTAATCCCAACACTTTGAGAGGCCAAGGCGGGCGGATCACTTGAGCCCCGGAGTTTGAGGCCAGCCTAGCCAACATGGCAAAACCCCGTCTCTACAAAAAAAAAAATACAAAAGTTAGCGAGGCGTGGCCAGACATGGTGGTGCCTATAATCCCAGCTACTTGGGAGGCTGAGGTGGGAGGATCACCTGAGCCTGGGAGGCAGAGGTTGCAGAGGTTCCAGTGACCTGAGATTACACCACTGCACTCCAGCCTGAGCTATAACAGAGTGAGACCCTGTCTCAAAAAAAAAAAAAAAAAAAAAAAAAAAAAAAAAAAAAAACTACAATCAGAGAGACTTGATGAGGAAAGGTCAGAGAGATGCAAAGTTTCTGGCTTTGAAGATGGGGAAAGATCTCCAGCAGAGTGTGAGCAACCTCTAGGAGTCAGAGAAGGCAGGGAACAGCTTCTACTCTAGAGCCTGCAGAAGGATGGCAGCCCTGCTGATGCCTGGCCTTATCTCAGGGAGGCCTGTTGGATTTTGAGCTGGTGGAACTGTGAGATAATGACTTTGTTGTTTAAGCCAGTAAGTTGGTGTAATTTGTTAATGTGACTGCAGAAACCCAATAGACTGTGTGTTGGGCTCTCCCTGTGCAAAGGCAGAGGGACAGCAAGTGTGAGCAAGCCCTGCTGTGAGGTAGAGGGCATCCTCTGAAGTGTGTGGGGAAAGGGGAGCCTCACATGAGCCCAGGGCCACCACATGTTCAGTCTGAGCCTCCCTAATTTCAGTTTCTTCCTGACACTTTGTGCAAGATGCAAGTCCCCCGTGGGCTGCTCTGCTCACTCCGACTGAGCTCGGAGCTTCATCTTTTCCCAGGGCCTGGGGTGGCGACCTCAGTCTTGACCTTAGACCTACACTAAAAGGAGCAAGACAGGCCCTGTCCTGGGTTCCAGCTGCTCACAGCGCAGGTGTGGGCACCAGAAAGGGAAACAAGACAGGCCCCGGCCTTTCCTCCTGGGTTCTGGCTGCTCACAAGGCAGGTGTGAGCATGGGGCAGGGGCTTCCCAGGCAGCACCTGGAGTGGGCACAAGGTGGGCAAGTCCAGCTGTGTCCCATCCTACAGTTCCAATGGCTGGGAAAGGCAAACCCAGGCCCATTGTCTTGCTTCTCCAGGAGAATCATGGAATTACTCTCCCTTTAAATGGAACAGGATGCCTCTTGCCAGGATGGAGGACTGGCTTGGAGAAGACTTAGGCACCCCAAACAGGGGCGCCCCTTTCCAGGCCCTCCCCTGTTATCTGAGGGAGCGGCCTCCCATGCAAGTTACAGATGTTGGGGCACCTGCTGCTGCTGGGCTTACAGGCCTTGATGGGCTCAGCCACAGGCGCCTTTGGCCCTATGTCTGCTCTGCCCTTAGTTTTCCAGAACCCTTGGTTCTGGAAGGGCAGTACTGCTTCTGAGCTCTGGAACTGGGGAGTCCTCAGGGATGAAGCCCCCAACTGGCCTGAGGCTCTGGGCCAGGTCTCAGCCTCATCATCCTACTGGGGTGTCTCGGCAAGACCTGGTCCCCACACTGCAGGGAACGTCCCTGAAGAAGGCCCCAGGCCTGGAGATGAAGAGAGGTCCCAGGGGCTGAGGGGCCATGGGTAGGGCCCCGAGGTTGCCCCTGGAGGACAGTACAGACGCCAGGGAAGGCAGGCCACTGCCCGTTGCTTGAGTGGAGCCTCTTAGCAATGGTGACACCTTTGCCCTGCTGGACTCAGCCTGGCCCTGATGGAGCAGGCCCAGAGCCCCAGACACAGTGCACCTCCCCCCGACCCCTTGCTCCGGTTCCCTCAGCTCGGTTGTTGTGTGTGTAGTGCCCATGCATATGTGTGTTCATGTTCCACTGCAGGGGGATGTGTGTGCCTAACACACATTCCTGGACCCTGCGTCTGTGCTGCGTGTTCATGATTTAGTCTCTGCGTGTGTGTGTGTGCTCAACCCTGGGCACGTGTCCACATGGCCCTGTCTGTTTAGGTCTCAGTGGAGGCCCTGTGTTATTAAGGGCTCAGGCAGGGTGTTGGGTAGGAGGAGGTGGGAGTCCCTGGAAGTCCCCAGTGGTGCTGGAGTCCCTGCTGCAGGTGGAGCCCTGGCTGGGCCCTGGACCCTGTGTCCTCATGTCCATGGAGGAGGCCGCAGGGTGGGCCGCCTGCGTCAGCCTTGAGCGGCCATCAATAGCGTGCGGTTAATTAATTTGATGGGAACAGCAGGGACCGCCGTTTGCATTTAGTGAAGTTCCAGGAACTTCCAACCTCATCTTCATAATTGGCCTCATAAATTGTAAGAAAGAGAGAGATCAGCAAAGCGGGAGGGAGGAGGGGCTGCCCGTCCGTCCTTATTTAATTTTATTGCTGAAATTCATCTTTTTAGCCTCCTCCGCCGGAATCGGCTCTCCCTGCCGGATTTGCCTAATCATGATAAATTAATATTCATTTCCCCGCCTCTTACCCAGCTCCCGCGCTTGGATGGAGTTGGGGAGGGTCTCCTTCCAGCCCCTCAGCTGGGCCTTGGTGGGAGCGTGGGGGAATGAGCTCGTGTGCGGAACTGAAAGTGACACCTAGGGAGGGTAGAAGGGGCCCGGGAGAAAGATGGGGAGTGAAGCAGGTGGGGCTGGATGATTAGGACTCTCAGAGGGCCTAGGATGCTGAGGTCAATGCCCCCTGCCCAGCTAGGGCCAGGTGGGAGGGGCAGGAAGAGCCTGAGAAGGCCCTTTTGGAGATGCAGAAGCCGAGGTCAGGACTGACAAGATGGATCTGGGAGAGGAGCCTGGAAACCAGCTTGAATGGAGAGGTAGGAGAAGGGTTGTTGCCCACCCAACATGGACTTTGCCCCACCCCACCCCCAAGTAGATCCAGCCCACCTTGCCCTGTGCAGACTCCATAATGGACCCATCATGGTCTTTGGAGCCTCAGAGGCACTGTGGTCTCTGACTACAGAAGCAGCCTCTCCACCTGCCCACAACTCAGCTCAGTGGGGGAGCTGGCTGCCTTATGCTGGGCATCTTTGCTGTGCTGTGTGGCTGTCACCGATACTGCTGTCCCTAGCAAGGCCCTATGGGAGGTGGGGATGGGGGTGCTGCTGGAGGGCAATGCAGTCCTGCTCTTCCATGGTCAGTGGGGCCCCCAGTCAAGGGATCTGAACTCCCCATCCCCTGTGTTACAATTAGTATTTATTTGGGACCTGGGAGGAATTTTAGATGCCGTGCAGCCCCCTTGCCCCATTTATAAAAGAGGAAACTGAGGCCCAGAGATGGGATATGCCCTGGTTCAAGGTCTCTCAGAGGTCAGGAGGGCTGGATCCACTCCAGGCATTCTTCCACCCCACCCCGGAGGCTGAGTGTGGTGGGCAGGATTCAAAGGATCACCCCCAGTTATCATTGCCTTTGGATTATCTCTCTTTTGAGTGTGGGTACGAGTGTGATGAGGTGTCACTCATGTGGTCATGTCACATTATATGGCAAAAGGACCTAGCTTAATCACATGAAATCTTTAAAAGCAAAGAGCTTTCTCTGGCTGGTAGCAGAAGGGAAGTCAGGGAGATTTGAAGCATGAGAAGGGTCAGAGAGGGTCCTTAAAAAGCAGCCCCGGCTGACAGCCAGCAGGGAAATAGTCCTATAGCCACAAGGAACTGAATTCCACCAGCAACAAGAATGCACGTGGATGCAGCCTCTCCCAGAGCCATCAGCAAAGAGCCCAGGCTGGCAACACCTGGATTTCAGCTTTGTGGGACCCTAAGCAGAGAACCGAGCTGAGCCTGCTCAGACTGCTGACCTACAGCACTGTGAGATCATAAGTGGGTGTTGGTTTAAGGGGCAGAGTTTGTGATAATCTGTTATGCAGCAGTAGGAAACAGACTCACAGGGCCTAGCGGAAGGGAGTCTTGGAAGCTCCTAGGAGGTGGGCAGGGGATGAAGTTGGGAGAGGGCTGGGTGCTCTATCCTAATGCTATCCCTGCGCTATACTCCCACATGGCAGTAACTGACTGGACCGGAAGTCCTCACCATTCCCTACTGCTGTACCTGGGACCGAACCCTGTAAGCATTTACATTTGTGACTCTTGCCCAGGTGGAGTCTGGGCCCCTGCGTGGTGAGCAGCAGTGAGCTTCCCTCTCACAGGAGTGGGTTCTTGACAAGAGGAGTTTCTGTGGCATTGGCTCAGGCAGAACCTTCTAGGTTATGGGCACTCCAGACAGGCTGATCTGATGCCCTTTCAAACCAGAGTTCCCTTCCTCCTCCCAAACCAGAGTTTTTCAAATGTATGTATTCGTGGTGCCTGGATTGGCGCCAGTAAAAGATGTTTTTGTTTTTGTTTGTTTGTTTGTTTTTGAGACGGAGTTTCGCTCTCGTTGCCCAGGCTGGAGTGCAATGGCACGATCTCAGCTCACTGCAACCTCCATCTCCCGGGTTCAAGCGATTCTCCTGCCTCAGCCTCCTGAGTAGCTAGGATTACAGGTGCATGCTACCCCTCCCAGCTAATTTTTGTATTTTAGTAGAGACAGGGTTTCACCATGTTGGTTAGGCTGGTCTCGAACTCCTGACTTCATGATCCACCCGCCTCGGCCTCCCAAAGTGCTGGGATTACAGGCATGAGCCACTGTGACCGGCCAAAGATGTTTTTGATTGCTACTAGATAGAAGGCAACAGCTTCTATGGAGGTTGGAGAAGACCGAGGCACATTTTGCAGGTTATGAAAGCAGCCTCCAGTGAGGAGACCCGAGTTAGCTGTACACTATTTCTGGTTTGTTTCAGCAGAGTTTCACCATCATTTATTGACTCCTGAGCCTGGCCAGTCCACCCTTAACCCATTCTGCACATGGATTATATCATGTAGGCTTCCCAACAGCTCTCTGGTAGTTGTATTATCCCCATTTTGCAGATGAGGAAAGTGAGGTCCAGAGAGGTTTATTTACTAGTCCTAAGTCACACACCATATGAGGAACAGAGCTGGGTTTCAGCTCAGATCTGTGTGACCCTGGAAGCCCAGCTGGTTTCCCTGGCTCCTCTCTGGGAGTGGTTCGAGCCCAGATCTAACTGGGCTTTCTGTCCTAACCTCTTTCCCTCCTTCCCCCTTATCTGAAGCAAGGAGCCTGAGCGTTTTAGTCTGTGGAGGGTTCCCTTGCTGATGTTGAAGGACACAGTCCCCGGTCCTGAAACCTAGGGTTTGGAATCAGCAGTTGCCCGCTTGCCCTGAGGTGGGGTCTCCTGACCCCTCCACCTCCATTTGGGAATTAGTGGTGTCCGAGGCTCCAATGCCTGAGCACTCCTGAGCTCCAGCCCTGCTGGAGGCGGGTGTCTGGGCTCTGTAGCTCAGAGACATCCCTACGTGCCCACCCTGTCCCCCATGGCCCCAGCGGGCCTGCACACACCTGACCCTTTCCCCTCAGCCCTTGGCCTCGTGTCCCTGCACACACCAGGCCCGGCCCCAGAGCCCACACATGCATCACTTGTCCCCATGCCAACTCCACCACAGGGCCTGATGGGGGCCTCACCTGGCCTGAGACGTCCCCTCCCCACAGCTCCAGGCGTCTGCTGAGGAATCCTCCCTCATCATCCTGGCCTGGAACCCAGCATTGTGTGGAGCCCTTTGGGGCCAGTTTGAGCAGAGCCTCTGGTCGAGCTACCCTCCCTGCCTGCCAGCCAGACAGCATCTTGCAAGGGGATCACCCCCCACCCCCCGCCTGTTCCCCTTCCTCCCGAGCTGCCTAAAGGGGAGGGAGCCCAGGACCCTCGGGCGTGGCACCACAGGAGAACCCAGAGGCCACGCTCTTCCTTTTCCTGCCGGCAACAGTCCTGAGCGCCAGCTTCCCACCTCAGAGCCTCTGAGAACCAGGGTCCACCCACCTGAGGGCCTCCTTGACCCTCCCTTACCCCGTGCCCATGGGAGCTGCAGGACCACCAAGCGGAGGGGCGGTCTGCAAGGAGATGCCCCCTCCCTACCTCCCTGCGAAGAGTAAATTCGGGCTGCAGATGCCCCTCGGGCTCCACAGGGAGGAGCCTCACTCGCCACTCCAGCTTCAGGCTCTGCCTTTCTGATCCTAACACTCTCTACCCTCTGGGAATAAACGGGCCTCTGGGATCCGAATGGGAGCGGCCGCCCAGAAACGGGGATGGCGGGATGGGGAGTGCTTCGAGGGGCGTCCTCAGGGACGGGTGCGGGGCCTGCCGGGCTGCGGGGCCGCGCTGGGGGCCGCGCTGGGGGCCGCGTTGGGGGGCGGATATTGGAAGCCACTGGCGCGCTTCCCGGAAGCCGCCAGCAGAGGGCGCGCGAGGACCGGCGAAGAGGCCCGGCCGCGCGGGAAGGCCCGGGTGGGGTGTAGTTAAGGGTGCGGTGGGTGCGGGGCAGGAGACCCGCGGCCGGGCTTCTCTCCGATCTCGGGCGTGGGAGTGGAGTGGGGTGGAGTGGGGTGGGGCGGAAGGGTCCCTACTGCGCTGCTGCAGCGCGAGCCCCCGCTCTTCTCTGCAGGAGGCGGCCCGATGCCTGTGGGCCTGGCGTGCCCTTCGAGGGGGATAGAGCCTCCCCGTCACCCCGCCGGGAGCTGAGACCGCGGATCTGGGACTGGTGATTTTGGTGCTGAATGCAGTGGGACCCCCTTCCCCACACTCAACCCTGGTCAGGACTCAGTTTCCCCCTGGGTGTGTTCTGTCCTTGATCCTGGATGTTCTAAACTGGGAGACCAGGTGGGGTGAGAACACCGAGTGGGCGGGAACCAGCACCTCCCCAGGTCCCCACCCCATCCCTCTTTCCCCGCCCACCTTGAACGCAGAGCCTGAGAGAAGAAAGAGATGGGGAGAGGAGAAAGGCGTGAGAGACGGAGGGAGGGGCTGCCTGGAGCAGCGTGGGGAAGTTGAGAAGGTTCATGGAGGAGGGCCGGGATGCGTGGAGACGAAGGCGGGCCCACCTCCCCGGGGGAAGCTCTTCCGAGACTGTTGCTGTCTTCCGAGACTGTTGTCTGTGCCTCCTCCCGGGCTGAGCTGGGGGCTGAGCTCTGGACTGCATCCCAGGGACCATCGCTCCGCCTGTAGCCCACCTCCAGCCGCCGTGATTTATGGCTGGGCCAGGCCCGTCGACCTTGGACGGATAACTAATGACGGGTCAATAACGCTACAGAAAAAGTGAACTGGTGAAGGGAGGAGGGATGAGGCCCATTAGCCGGCCCATCCCCTGCCTGCCGGATCTCCCCTCTCATCCTGGTGCCTTTCACTGTAGCCCCCTTGCTGGGGGCTTCCCAAGGGCCTCCTGACAGGTCTGAGAGGTGATGGTTAACACCGCTGCAATGGGGGTGGGGGTTGGGATAGAGGCGGGACCAGAACACATTGGAGAGACCCAAAATGGGTCACAGGAAGGTGAAGGAAACAGGTGGGGGTGGTGGGGGTTCCCGGGAACACACCCCTTTTCCATTCTCATATTGGGAAGCCAGCGTTGAGTGAAGGGGGAGGGAGCAGTCCCTGCCCGTGGAAGGCGGGGTAGTCTTGCAGGGGAACCCTGGTGCCCTCCACCCCCTCCACCGGGCTCCCTCCCCAGGCCCCTCTCTCTGGTGTCCTCTGCCTCCTTCCACCCCAAGCTACCTGAGGTCAGAGTGTTACTGTAGTCTTTGGGGGCCATCTCATTTCTGTGCCTGCTTATATGTGGGTTGTACAAGGCACTGGCTGGGGTCTCAGTTCCTGTACCATCTGGTTTCTACTGGGAGTGGACCACAGCCTCCTCCTCTCAGGAGTGCCCGCCTCCCTCCCCCTGTTTAAGGTCACCTGGGTCATCCCCTGGGCCCCTCATCCACTTTCAACACCGCTGGGAACCCAGAATTGGGAGTAGGGAAGCAGCCTTCTCAAAACCTGCCTCGATTTACTCTGCCTCGGTGTCAGCAGCCAGGTGCCAGTTTGAAAGCCTTTCTGTCTGCCGTCCCCATTTTGCAGATGAAGTTCGAGCTGAGAGAAGCCATCAGCAGAGGGAGGAGCTGAGACTAGAATTCAGTCATAGCCTCTCCCCGTCCCAACCTCCCCGGGGTCCTGGGCTTCTCCCACTTTCTGCTCCTCCTTAACTCCGGCCCAACTCTGCCTGCAAAGGAGACCCCCAATGAGAGGGCCACTGAGGCAAGGGCATTCCACCCCCAGGTTAGACACAGGGTAACAGAAAAGTCTTGGAGGAAGTGTGGGGCCGTGACAGTGGGATAGGGGAGATATTCGGTCCTGCAGGTTCCCATCATGGTGGGGACAATGGAAGCCCTGTGAGTATGTATGTGGATTTGTATGTGCACATGTATTCATGAATACAGTTATTCATTCAACAAACAGGTACTGAGTGGCTACCATGTGTCAGGACCTGGGAATGTAGGGGCAACACTGGGAGCTCCCAAGTGCTGTATTCTAGCAAGGAGCGCGCACAGGATAGGTATGTCTGAGGCTCGTGGTGGGGTGTGGACTCACTGCAGAATAGAAGTGGACCTGGGCACTGGCAGATGCGATGCAGCAATTCTCACTTTGCAGATGGAGACATAGAATCTTCCCCGTCTCCTCAACCCGCATTCCACTTCCAGCCTCTCACGTACCCGCCGTCCCAAACCAAACTCACCAGCTCCTCTCCCAAACCTGCTCCTGCTGGCCTGTCTTACTAGCTCTGGAAACCTCAGGATCCAGGACGGGCAACATAATCTTCAAGGCCTGGTGCAAAATGAAAACACGGAGCTTCTTAATAAAAAAGCGGAATTTCAAGACAGAGACAGCAGAATGTACAATCAGGCATGGAGCTTGTGTAAGTGCAGGGCCCTGTTAAGTCAGCCTGCCTGGTGCCTCCCAGCTGCTTACTCTCCCCTTCATTGACTTCCTGATCCTTTCCTTTCCTTTCTATGTCTTAGGCTAGCCCAGGCCTCATAGGTCTCTCAGGTGGGCCAGCTCCACCCTCCTGGATTGCCTCCTGGCTTCCAGCCTCCCAGTCCCAGTCTGTCTGAGAAGTCTCATTCCCACCACACTCACCCAGTGCCATTCACCTGGACTCCTGTCCTCTTAGACTTCTTGTCCTCAAACACTCCCTACATCTCCCGGTTTCCGTACCTTTTGTTCAGAATTCAGTTCCTCTAAAAACTTCCTTTCGCCACCTCCTCCAGGAAGACTATCTTGATTTAACAGTTGTAAATCTTATATCACAAACTATTTGGGTCAAAGCACATAGCAACTTTCTGCCTTCACTCATAGCCATTTGTCTGCCCCCTCCCATAAACTTAAGATTCTAGAAGACAGGGATGGTGTCTCATTATAACTGCCCCAGCACCTAACTGACAGGCACATGGTAGGGCCTCAGTCAATACTTGTTGATGCAGCTGTGGGCGGGCACCTTTTACATGTGTGTGGGTGTTCAGACACCCTGAATTTTGTGCACAGAGCAGTGTGTAGGGCTTGTATTCATGTGCAAGCATTTCTGCTTCTATGTGTACATATTTCCATATCTACATGAGCAATCATGTTAGGCACATACATGTATATGGACATAGTGGTTTCTGTAGGCATGTGTAGGAACTGAAGGTACACGGGTGTGTACGGCGGTATGTGCATGGATTTATATTGGCGGGTGTATATCCATGTCTAGTGGCAGATGTATGTGTGTGCGTAACACAAAAGGATGTTTGCATGGTCCCATGAGGTCAGGGTTGTGCCTGGACAAGTGCTGCAGGTGCACCCTACAAGGACATAGGCGCCTGGCGCATGTGCAGGCCATGTGTGTGCACAGCTGCATGTCCTGGCGGCAGGCAGGCCAGATGCCCGGTGAGCACCCTGTGGCCGCTGAGCGCAGGGCTTTGTTCCTCCGCCGAGGAGGGCCGCGTGGTTTCGCGGCTCCTCGGTCTGGGCGTCTTGGGCCCCGCCGTGATTGGCGGCCCGGCGGCAGAGGCTGGGCTCCCTCCCGGGCTAGCGGAGCAGGATCGGCTCCCGTTACAGGCACGGGGTGGGGGTGGGGGGGCGCCAGGCCATCCATCTTCTGTTATTACAGCGTAATGGGGCTGCTCGGGCGCCCGCCCATTTGTCATCGGCCTCGTTCGCTGATAACGGGCATTTGTCATCACTTTCCTCTGCACCAATGTCATCAGCGCGGCTGACAGCGGGAGGGGGGGCGTGCATGAGCACAGGCGCGCGCACATGCACATGGGCCTGCTGGACAGATGCTCGCGCACACACACACATGCACGCGGAACCTGAGAGGCACGCCGATCCTGGGGGACACATGTCCCTATGCAGGAATCAAGGTTCCCTGGAGAGAACACACTCACAGCAGCCTCATCTGTCGAGAAGATATTCCCAGCTGGAGATCCTCTTCCCCAGTGGAAGAGCTGTATGTAGGGGAGGCAGGGGGGAGGATGTTCCTGGTTAATGGCAGCTCATGGGCAGGTGGCCTTCTGCCAGCTCCGTGTGCACACGTGTGACATCAGCCACCAACATTTACTGTGCTCCCCACAGGCTGTACAGGCCTGAATGTGACTGTGCGTTTCATTGGCAGCACAGGGACAGCCAAAGAGTCACAATCAAGCTGGGTGCGGTGGCTCACGCCTGTAATCCCAGCACTTTGGGAGGCCGAGGCAGGCAGATCACGAGGTCAGGAGTTTAAGACCAGCCTGGCCAACATAGTGAAACCCTGTCTCTACTAAAAATACAAAAAAAATTAGCTGGGCATGGTGGTGTGCGCCTATAATCCCAGGTACTTGGGGGGCTGAGGCAGGAGAATCGCATGAACCTGGGAGGTGGAGATTGCAGTGAACCGAGATTGCACCATTGCACTCCAGCCCGGGCGAGGGCGAGACTCCGTATCAGAAAAAGAAAGTCACAATCAGGGCTCCCAGGATTCTCAGACACAAGGATGTTGGTGGAGTCTGCATGGCTGGCTGGGGGGGAGGTGATGGGTACTGGGTGCTGGGTGGTGGGATGACTGATCCCCACAATGCCTTCCTCCCAACCCTCCAGAGGCAGTGTGGCGTGGGAGTCACTCTTCCACTCCTGGCCCCATTCAGGCTCTGAGCCTAGTCTGATCTGCAACAAGAGGGACTTAGGAAAGACTCCAGAAAGAACTTCCTGCCTGGAAGGGGTGTGAGGCAGATTGGGGCAGGGTAACACTGGAAGTCCAGGGAAGGGGAGGAACCTCCCCAACTTGTCTGTGTCCTATGCCCTCTAGGCTGGGTCAGGGGCCAGCCCACTTGGGGCATGGATATGTCTTTCTGATCCACATTCACTGCAGGATCCCAGAGGGGACTCCATTCGTGCTTACTAGAGAGACACCCACCCCCACCTCTCTGGTTCCTGATTGTTTGGCACATATTATGTGTTCAGTACATAGCTGTGGAATGAGTAAAGGATTGAAGACAGAGTGTATGGAGGAGATGGGAGGTCCTCCTAGTCCCTCCCAGAATGGCCACTAGCCACTGATGGCTAAGATCTCATCTCATGCCCTCTCCCTAACTCCCCTTTTCACTCCTGCAGTCCCCCAAATTCCCCTTCTCCCCCAGCCCTTCCCTCCTGGGCTGAGGGGGAGGGCTGGGGGGAAGTTCCCCTGGCAGAGCAGGGCTCGCTTGTTCCTTGTAAATGAAGACCATAATTAACATTAAATTAAGGTAATACAAATGAAGGCAACATAGAGGCTGACAAGATGAGCGTTTGGGGAGGCAGTGGGGAGAAGTGATTCATATTTTTAATTTACTGTACGGATGGGCCATGTGGCTGGGGAGCGGGTGGCTTACGTGGAGGGGGTGTCGCCCCGCGATGTTTGCTGGGCTCCGAGTGAGCACACAATGACTATTAAACTCAACTGTCCATATAATGGGACAGACGCGACATGACGCCCACCGGAGCACCAGGAACCTGGCTGGCCAAGCTGTAAATCCTGCCCACACTGCACCCGCCTGCCTACCTGCCTGCCTAGCCAGTCTGGCCCAGGCCCAGAGCAGAACAGATGCAATCCCCAGGGAGCCTGAGAGGGGCCTTGGACCTGGGGAATCGAGGGGGCCCAGAGGGTCTGGGTTCTGCCCCAGAGTTGGGGGACACAGCAAGGTCAGATCCTGAACGTGCTGGAGTGAGAGGGGCCCTGGCATCCCATCCTCAGCGCAGCGCCTTGGTGCCAGGATGGGGCTGGAGTTTGGGGCCCCCCCGCCACATGGTCCATTCCAGAAATTGAATAGAAGACACTGATGTCCCATCCCAAAGAGGGGAATTAGTCATTGTTGTCACCATCAATATCATCATCACCGCTCACATTTGTCAAGCACCACCCCCAAGCACTTTTTTTTTTTTGAGACAGGATCTCACTCTGTTGCCCAGGCTGGAGTGCAGTGGCACGATCACAGCTCACTGCAGCCTCCACCTTCCTGGGCTCAGGTGATCCTCCCATCTCAGCCTCCTGAGTAGCCAGGACTACAGGCACAAGCCACCAGACCCAGCTAATTTTTGTATTTTTTGTAGAGACAGGTTCTTATTTTGTTGACCACGCTGGTCTGGAACTCCTGGGCTCAAGCAATCTGTCTGCCTTGGCCTCCAATGTGCTGGGATTGCAAGGCATGAGCCACTGCGCCCAGCTCCCCCTCACCCCGCAGCACTTCTAATCCATTCACCTCTCCCAGTGTCCCCGTGGCCATCCTATGAAGATATTATCCCTGTTTTACACATGTATAAACTGAAGCTGAGAGATGGGGAGTAACTTGATCACAAAGCTTCTAAGTGTCCACTGCCTTACATTGAAAGAGTAAACCTCAGAGCCTGGGGCAGCCCCTGGATCTGGTAAACTCCGTGCAAGGAACGGAGGCCAGGATCCCAGGCAGCCCTCATCCATGGGACCCTGAGGCCTTAGACTCGGGGCTCTCCAGGGACTTGGGGTGTGTGTGTCCACATCCACCCTCACTCCAGTCAGAAGAAAGGTGCCACCAACTCCCAGCCAGGCAAGGAGGGATTCCTGCTTACTCACTCTGCAAATGGGGCTGAAAGATGCTCGTCCGTGGGATGAGAGACGCAAGTGTAATTTAGGTTTTGATATTATGAAAGTCTCGCTGCTCTAAAACAGCGGGGCACTCGGTGCCTCATTAATAAAGGATAAACTCGGAGTCTATTTACAAGGCGCTTTTTGCGGTTATTTACTCTCCAATATACATATGTAATGTTGCGCATACTTACCGCTAGGTACAACTCTTCCTTCCAGCCTGGGCTTCCATCCTGGGGAGGGGGTCCCTGCGGGGTGGAGAGGGTCGCTGGGGAAGAGTGGGGATGCTGAAAGGCCATCCCCAGGAGTAGGGCGGCTCCATGGGAAATGACAGGCCCCATGGAGGGATGGGAGTCTCAGAACTGTAAAGCTGAAAGTAGAAAGGGCAGAGGGCACACCCCATCTGCCTCCCCTCCTGCTGGCTACCCTTCCTGAAGCCACTTGTGCTCGCCTGCCCTGCTGTCTCCAAGGCCAGTACCTTAAAGATAAGGTACTACAACGACCACGTATCCGTAAACATTGACACAAAAGAGATGCAGTCCATGGGCTCCATGCCCCTGCTGGCATTCAAAGGTGTCTCTCCAACACCCTTTCCCCTGTGCCAGGCTGGAACTCCTGGACTCAAGCGATCCGCCCTCCCGGGCCTCCCAACATGCTGGGATTGCAAGGATGAGCCACCGCTCCCAGTCCCCTGATGAGTTTTGTTGTTGTTGTTTTTGAGAGAGAGTATCTCACTCTGTTGCCCAGGCTGGAGTGCAGTGGCATGATCTTGGCTCACCGAAACCTCCAACTCCTGGGTTCAAGAGATTCTCCTGCCTCAGCCTCCCAGGTAGCTGGGATTACAGGTATGTGCCACCACGCCCGGCTAATTTTTTTGTATTTTTAGTAGAGACAGGGTTTCACCATGTTGGCTAGGCTGGTCTTGAACTCCTGACCTCAGGTGATCTGCGCTCCCAAAGTGTTGGGATTACAGGTGTGAGCCACTGTGCCCAGCCCCCTGAGCACTTCTAATCCATTCACCTCTCCCAGTGTATTCACGACCATCCTATGAAGAAGATACCATCCCTATATCCCCATGGCGGCCTCCCTCACCAGGCCCCTGCCCTGATCAGATCATGCCCACACTGGGAAGAGCTTCCTCAGCTTCTGAAAGGAGCCCCCCTACCCAATTCCTATCAACAAGTATGTCCTGCGCAACTACTGTGCACCCAATCCTATGTCACCCTTGTTACAGCCCTGCCACCCCCTCCTCCCATTCCGTGCCCAACAAAGCTTGGAGTTGTTGAGGTCTTTTTCATACCAAGGTGTGAGGTCCCTCTCCCAGCTCCTTGTGGCCGCAGCTGCCCCGCACCCCCCTTCCCTTGTGGCTCCCACCTTGGCCTGCTCTGTTCACTTGGCAAGTAGTGTTGCAGTGAAAATCCAGGCAGCCATCTCTTGTGGTGGGGTTCTGTTCTCACTCCCCTTTTATAAATGAGGGAACACTTAGAGGTTAGGGGACACACCCAGGTCATACAGCCAGGAGCATGCCACTGGGGGCTTTAACTCAGATTAGGGTTCTTACCTCCACAAGCCTCCTGGAGGCTCCTGGGCTTCCGTGGCCTGTCCCGGCCCCTCTGCTCACCATGGGCCCCAACCAGCCCGTGATCTCCAAACAGGAGCAGGGATTTCCTCTCACTGATGGACTCATTTGCTCTCGGAGTCACCAAACATCCACCACCTGCAGCTTGGGGCCTGGGCATACGGCCTGGGTGCGTGTAGGTGTGTGGGGGAAGGGAAGCCTCGCCTTGGTCAGAGACCCCAGTTCATTCACAGGGAGCTTGGAGTTAAGGCTGCCCACTCACCCTCCAGCTTGTGAACCGTGAGTCTTTCTTTCTGCACCTGTCAGCTCCTGTGATGAGGAGCATGTGGCCCAGGGACCAGTCTGGGCGTGGTGATGTGGCATGTGTGTGGCGGCTGGGAGTGGGGCAATGTCAGGCCACACCCCAGCCTGGCCAGTTTGGACCAAGGAGACATCTGGTGGCTATGAGGAGATCTGCAGCCTTGCTGCAGGGAGCCCTGGGTGAAGGTATCGGGATCTGTCAAGTCCCTTGGGAGCCCCCAGGGGCCCAGAAGGACATCGTCACCCTTGGGGTAGAGCTCACGGTTGCTCCTAGGACTCAGGGCCTGGGACTCGGTGGGAGAAGAGCCTGTGCTCATGTATCCTTCCCAGCCCCAAAGCTGGGGGAGAGCTGACCTGGAGGGTGCTGGACAGGGAGGATGACAAGCAGGAAGACCCATCCATCATTGTTGGTGAACAATGAGCCGTCACCACCCTAATTAAAGATGTAATTACAGCAAATACATTCTGGGCTTCGAATGAGTGACGGATGGCAGGAAGGCACTTTGTGGCCCACAGCCAGGAGACGCTGCTTCCCTAACGCTCCCCTCTCCAAGCTGGGGAAACCGTCCCTCAGCATCCCTTCAAGCAGGTTACAAGGTGCCCTGGTGCCTCCAGAGAGGAAGGACCGAGGTTGGAGCTGGGAGCTGGTCAGGGGCTGGGGTCTGGGGCCTGGCTGGAGAAATGAGAGTGGGAAGGAGGCCATGCAGCTGGGGTGACAGGGCCTGGGCTGATGCCTGGGTCTCAGCCAGGAAGAAGTGGGTGTTTCTGTGTGAGCATAAGAGAGCACTAGGTGGGATTTCAAGGCACTCATGCTCAGGGGTAACCCGGCCCCTGCCAAGGCCCAGGGTGGGGGTGTCCAAGAGCCAGGCCTAGAGGATTCAGCCTGCAGACCAGTAACCATAGCAAGGCTCTGGTGCGCCATGCTGGCTTTTCGTTCTGGCCTAGGCTTCAGGGACTCTCCTGAGGGCTGATTTGTCCTTAGCTGGGGGGTCAGGATACAGGGCAAGGGTCTGGCCACCTGGAGGGAGAAGAGATGGGCTCTTGTGGCCGACCGGACTTCTGCTGCTCTCCCCTTCAGCAGGGCAGGCCTCCAGCCACCCCTCGCTCCACAGCTCCAGCCTGGGACCACATCTAAAGTTATAGGCACTGGTTGTCCCTAGGAAGCCTGGGGCTTGGGACACCTCTTCCTCTCCTGAGGATCCCAAGGCCTGTTTGCCCTGGGGCCCCCACCCCCACTTACCCTCAGGGGCCAGGAAACCCTGAGCACAGGGTCACTTCACTCTGAGGCCAGCCTGCACTGTGACCACTCCAGGTACAAGGTATGAAAACCTGCCCTTTGGGAGCTTAGTGGCCTCAGCCTCTTAGCCCTACCTGCTGTGGTGGCCCCTGGCCAGGTCCTTCGGGGTTTGTGGTCCAACCTCATTGGGGAGAGGAATGGGTGGGGAATGGTGGGAGCCCAGGCAGGGAGGCAGAGGGGCGGGAGGAAGGCCCCTGACAGCAGGACAAATGCTTGTAATTTTATAACCAATCGCAGTGCGTCCATGGGGGGCCATTTGTGCCTCCACTCAGGACCAATCAGCCTGACAGAGCTATGAGTCCGCCTGAGTGAATGTGAGCAGCTCCCCCCACTACTTACTGCAATCTCATTACCCAGCCAACCCAAGACTGGCCAGAGCTGTGGGGCTGCAGGGAAGGGGGAGCCACCCAAGCCGAGCAGAGCCAGGCCAGAGCCAGGGTGGGCCTGGGGCCAAGAGGGCAAGGTGGGTGGGCCTTGGAGACCCAGCAGCTCAGAGGAAGGGAGAGGAAGGAGTCGGAGTCTCAGGAAACAACAAACAGTAAACACTGACTGGGTGCAGAGCATTTAGGATCCAGAGAGGGCCTAAGCCCCTGCCCTCAAGGGCCTTGCAATCTCCTCAGGGCAGATGGAAGATTACAGATAGATGGGCCCTGGGGAAAGGGGGGCTGAAGACGGAAGCGTTCAAAGTACAAAAAGGAGGCTGAAGGCAATGAGAGGGGCAGAGTTCTAGAGCCAGGCTGGCACTGGGCAAGGGGCTGGAAGGCAAGAGTAGGTGAGAGAGGGAAGAGGAACCAGAGACAGCTCGGGAGTGCACGCAGAGCCGGGGCAGAGAGAGAAATGCCCACCCACGGGAGGAAGAAGGGGGCGGCCAGGGGAGGGTTGGGCTGGCCGGTGGTGGATATTAAAGAATGGCCTTGCTGGATCTGGATATCTGGCTCTGGGGATGGCTATGTGCCCATTAGTCTCTCTAATTGTCAAAAATCTAATTTAGTGTCTGGAGCCTGGGCCGGCCTCGGGTTAAGTGGAGGGAGGCAGGCCTAGTCATAAATCTGCCCTCACAGCCCGGGATGGTGCTAATTCTGCAGTTAACTGAGGGGTGAGGTGGGCACAAGATGGGAGAGGCAGGGCTCTGGAGAGGGGGTGTCCCTGCATGCCAGCCCCCATGTGCTAGGTCATAGCCAGGCTCTCCTGTCTTGCAGGGGGATCATCAGACCGTCCAGGGGAAGTGCCTCACATTCGACGTGAGCTCAGGGCCAGGAGTCTCTCAAGGGTCTGCATGGCTGGGACTGTAAAACTGTCAGCCCCCTCTTCTTCTGGACCCATTCAGGGTCTACGTGGGCTGTGCTCTTGGAAAATGAGCAGGGACTGTCCCTCACGGGTGGGAAGGGCACATTTCCTCCATGAAATCATGACTGTTTGTTGAGGAAAGGGGCATGGGGATTTACACTATGTGAACAAGTGACTGGTCATCCAGTGACTGCTAGGGATGGCCCCGATGATGAGGACCAGGTGACATTCACCTGAACTGCTTGGGGAGTCACACTCCATTCCTTAGTGGGGACAGCACACTCCCCATTGGGCTGCTCAGCCTCTCCTTCCCTGGGCCCAGGCTCACGAGGTGCTTGGGGGCCTGGCCAGTCCCTGAGGATTGCACGCAGCCTGAGGTGGTGCTGGTGATGGTGGGCGCTCCAGCCCGGGTTTGGTAATGACCTTGCTCCCCTCAGAGTTGCTAACTGAAAGCAAGGGGTGTAGTAGGCGCAGCAGGAGAGGGTGGGGAAGGAGAGGGTTCCTTGAGAGGCTGTTTCCATGGGGGGAGGAAAACAATTTCTCCTGGCTTCAGCTCCGTCTCACCAGGCACCCACTTGGCCTCTCCTGCTGCTAACGAAGTGCCTTTAATTAGCAGCCTAATAAAATGCTCTTAATTGGCAAGAGCCAATCAGGAAGAAGAGAGGTCTCCTCCCTTTAGTCACTGCTGATGGTGGCACAGCTCTAGGTTGAAAGCGGGGAGGGATTCCTGGCCCCGCCGGGCAGTAGGAAGCGGGGAGGGATTCCTGGCCCCGCCGGGCAGTAGGAAACCACGGCTATAGGGCTGAGTTTTCGCAGGGCAGGCCCTAGACCCCACCCTCCCTGGGGAAGAGATCTGACATGGTGGAGGGTGAGGTCCACAAATCCTTAGGCTCAGCCTCTGCTCAGGAGCCCAGCTGATGAGGAACATTAACTGAGCAGATACCAGTGGCCCCAGAGTGGTTCCTCTAACGCCTCCCTCCCTTCCTTCTCTCTCTTGGGTGCTGCCTTACCTTAGTTGTTAGGGAGGATTCTTCAGTGTAGTTTTGGGCAATGTGGGTCCCTTTTCTTGCTCCTCAGTTTCCTCATCTGCCAAGGGTTGTCAGTCCAGACAAGACAATGAGACTACAAGGCTGATGGAGGCCAGGGAGTCTTGGTCATGTGGAAGGGTTACTAATACAAAAAGCTCATAGATCTAAAAGAAGGATGGGTCAATTTTGACAAGGATCCTGTTTGTGACACTAGAGAGGGGAGGGGAACAGGGCCAACGGGGAGAGAGAGTCCCATTCGGCCACTGCCTGCAACCTTGTACCTCTCTACGTTTGGTTGAAGGAGGGAATGGGGATTTCACTCAGGAACTGCAATGTCATACCCCAGATAGTCAAGGGTGCCTTCATTCTTACAGCTTGTTAGAGTCCTTCTGGAAACTGCTCCCAGATGTGAGCCTGCTTGCCTATAAACTGATCAAATGGGATGTAGGGGAAACTCAAGTCTTTTCACCGCTGAGGGGCTGAGAAAAATGTAAATTCTGCATTCAGGTTGGGCTGTGGTTGGCTAAGGTGACCAATTCACAAATGAGACATGACTTTGGCTTCAATTTAACTCAACATGGAACAGTAGGTGTATGCTGGCACCCCACACTCACCCACAGCGTCCAGTCCTGCTTTCTCTCATCTTGTTTTCTCACGTCAGATTATCTGCAAAGGTATCCTATCTGTGCACTCCCTCAGTCTGTATACTGAAAAGTGTATTGTCCTTTTTGATGTTGGGGCAAGGAGACAAGACACTTAGAAAATTCGCTTTAATCTTATATTTGTAATTTAAGTTACTTTTTTTCTGAACAGTTAAAAAAAACCAAAACACACTCTATTACCATGATCCTAGGTTGTGAACATATTGGTACATTGACTACACATCACCATAACATAATCACAAAAGTCAAAGCAGTCAGTACTTAAGAGTCTAGAGAACAAAGAGCTGAACCAGTTGAAAGCTCTCGGGGAAGCTCACATGTGTTGCTAGGCTTGTCCCATCGCTGGAGTGCACTGGTCATCCCTCAGATCTGTCTGGGCCGGCCTGAGTGGTCACCGCTTTGAGAAAGCTGTTAGTTTCCTTGGTGCCCAGAGGGCTAACATCCTAGTTGGCCTTTTCCTTCAGTGTCCAAGAAGGGGAAGGGTTAGGAGAGGAGGTAACACTTTAAAACACTTACTGCACTGATCCTTAATAAAACACACACACATCCAATCAGGAGCTAAGTGCGCCAGCTGTGCTGGCTGGAAAGCACGTATTTTCAATGTCATCTGCCTCCAGGACATTTTAGATCATAGCTACTCTACTTCCAACAGAAGGGGTTTCTAAAGATCAATGCATTAAGTTCCACCTGAAACCAGGCAGCCATCATCATGCTCTTTTGATTTCTCTCTTCAGCTCAAAGGATTCTGACACCACAGATGAGCTACAGGTAAAGAAGTGAAACTCAGTTTTCTAAGAGATGGCTCTCTTTCCAACACTATGTTGACACTGTGGTTAAAGGAGGTCTGGTCTGTTGGTGATCAGCTGTGTGGAGGAAGACCAGGGAGGCTGTACCCTAAGTCTCAGGGCTGCACTAACCTGGGTTGGACTGCTCTGCTTCAGGCTGGAGGGTGTTGCCATCTAAGGCAAAAGGGAGATGCTGAGAAGGTTAACAGTACCAAGGTATCTAATCCAATTATAGGAAAGAAAAAAAATTGCCCTGATTATTTCCAGTATTCCCCACCCCTCCCACCTTTTTTTCCCCACACAATCAAGTGCTAAGTAAGGAGCAGACCAACTACAGCTGTTTAGACCAATGGTACCAGCAGCCAGCAAGGGAAGAGTGCATTTTTTTCCTCTGTAGCTTTAGACTATACAGAAGAAAAATAAAAAAGGATTGTTCTTACTCAAGCAGAAAAACAAGAATGATGTAGGGGTCTCACAGTCTTTTCTAGTTCGGAAACAAGTTATGAGGGACAGACTTTATTACCTGTCAATAGAGATCCAAAAGAGTCCCTGTCTCTGAAGTTAGGAGACACCAGAAAGAATTTTGCCAAGGGACATGTACAAACGGCCTTCCATCCATGATTCACATCCTTTCAAATTGCACACAAAGTTAAAGGATGTTCTCAGCAGTGAAATACACACATGTGCAGCAAGGCATGTTGGTCTTGTCCAAGTAGCCCCAGTGTGCACCAAAAGGTCACATGTCTGTACCTCTTCCTCTGCCTTCGAAGGGGTTTCAGCCTGTCTTTAAAAAAGGTTTCCTTTAGGCCCTACGTTGGAAAATAAATTTTAGTGAGAAGAGACTAATTTACCATGAGAACACCTTCAGCTCTGTTTCTATCACTCCTTGGAATGTGCTGAGACTTTGTCTTTTTGTTTTAAAAAGGTCAAACTTTACATTTATTCTAGCCCAGCTGGGGATTAGTGATAATCAATTCCCACTGAAATCATGCAGAGATGGTAAGTGGGGTTTACCTTCTCTGGAAATGAACTTTTACTTACCTGATTATTTCTTCTACAATGAACTGGTAAATGACCCCCAGGGCTGAGAAATGTGAACGATTCAAGTTTTTCAGACCACTTAACTTCATTCCCATTTCCATCAGCAGCAGAGAGGACAACTTGGAGAATATCCTGAACTGGGGGAATGGCTCCACATCTGTAGGATTCGACCTGATCTCCTTTGTGATGTACTGGACATGTTTCAAAACAGTCTTAGAAACAATATTCCTTCAACTGAACCTAGATTGGAGAGCAAAACCCTGGGCACCAATAAACATTCAACAGCTTCCACTTTGTAATAGCAGCATATGACAGAAGGGCTGGTAAAATTATGGCTATTGGACAATATTTTGAGACAGCTTGAAACCCATGCCTTTTAAATGTCTGACCTGTGTGTTTTTCAGGGCTGACAGCCCTCTATCTTCATCTATAGCAAAATCCTTACCCAATCAAAAAGCCATTAATAGTCAACACAATAGATGACGAACCCTGATAGTGGCCAAGTAGAAAACATTTCTCTGTAGCATTTGGGTAGCTGGGAAGGGAATTACATTGAGAAAATATTTCCTAGGCTACGACATATCATTACACTGGAAATATTTTCTGAATATAACCTTGAACTAAAAGCTTAAAAATACTCATAAAGCAGGAAAGGTAGAGTGCATATGCATAAACTGACTCTCAAATATGTAGTCACAACATCCAGTCTGGGTACACCTTGGGAAGAGGATACCTTCTTGCCTGGGGAGAGCAGCTGGGTGCACATTAATAGTATTCTGTGTGCTCCCAGGTTGGTGTGGCACAGGTGCCCTTGCACCTGAAGCCCACTAGCTTTGGCAGCTCACACAGCTGCCTTCCGAGTGGCTAGGTTTACCTGACCCTTGCCGAGGTCCAGCCATTTATGCTGTTTGCCAGTCGCCACAGACATTTTATTGGCTGGGGAGAGTGAAGAGTAAAATAAGGTCAGGAGGAGGAAGAAAAGGCAGTTTTTGTCCCATTTATAAACCCTGTATGCCATACTTCACCCTGATCCTCTCTCTTGGGCAGCTTTGCCCCTCTGCAAATACTGGGTGTGGGGGAAGCAGAAGGAAGGTTCTGCAGTGCAAAGTTGACATGGTGAGATCAATTTTTGAGAGATGATATTTAACTGGCCAAAAAACAAAAATAAAAACAAAAAACAAACACAAAAAAACCAGTGTTTTCTCCTATCTCTCTTAAGCTACCTTGATCAGGGTCTTTGCAAAGATACAGGCGGGGTACTCACAGGCCCTGATGAGGAAATCGGAGATGGAAACCATTATGCAGAATGCACCAAGCATTTGGTTCTGGCCATTTCAAACCTTTCTGTAGGCTGAGCCTTACCAGTGATTTAAGATGAAGTACAATGCTTTTTATTACACACCTAATTGTTAATGAGAGGAAATGCAATCAGCAACTCCTTTCCACACTCTACATGGAATCAAGGACACTGCTGAGTCCAGAAAAGATGCAGCCATTGATGGAGCCCAGGAAACTTCTTCTCCCCGCCCCCCGCCCCCCATCCTCCTTTTGGGTGTGGGGAAGAAGGAGAGAGAAGAGTTGCAAATATGATGAGAATATCATGTCCGAGAATCCACTGCTGCCACAGGGTCACTTGCAGCAAAGGTCTGGGGCTGAAATCTTCACTGAACAGCATTTAACTCTTCCAAGTGTTGCATTTTCTGGCTGATCTGGCTCATGCTAGAGGAGGACACTCTCTTCATACACTTTCTTCTCAGGTGGAGCAGACAGAGAAGAAAGGTTGAAGGGGAGTAGGCAAGTAGATGGGAAGAGGAACAGAAACAAAGAGAAGGCAGGCAGGAGGCCCAAATCTTCCAGTGTATACATTCTTGTGTTTTCTTTTTCTTGCCCCAGAGGCTAACAAAGCGAGCTCTGTCTCCTCCTAATCATATTGGGGCTGGGCTGCTCTGGCCAGGTGCTTGGCATTCCTGCAGTTAACAGGGAGACACTGGGTACTGTCTGGCTTGAAGCTGCATCCCCCATCCCCTAGAATTGGGTCTCTCCCAGCAGGCTATACAGGAAAACTAGTTCTTCTGCTTAATGGCAAAGCAAGAGAGATTCTGGCAAAACACTAAATATATTTATAAGTCATCTTTGTCTGGAACCAATGGGAAAAAACTAGGTGCAGAGGGGAAAGGAGGAGAGGAGGGGAGGTTTAAAAGTTCCAATCATTCACAAAAGATAGAAGATATCTTCTGATAGCAGCACTGAAGCAGTCAGCTGTGCTGAGTAGACTGTCCTGGGCCGACTGCAAACCAACTGTCCCAACAGGAGTCTCAAAGCCCTGCTCCTCGGCTAGTCCGGGGAAACTGGGCAGTAGTTTGATTGTTACTGTTGTTGCTCGTCCTGGTATTGGCAGATACGTTAAATACCGCAACTTTAATGGGTCCTGTGTGAAAACAGAGCAAACAGTCATTAGCCCCTTTTTCGATATTTCTTACTTGCTTGAAGAAAAAAGAGCATTCACTTAGCTTCCAATGGGGAAAAGGCTTAGGAGTCCTTCCTAATGCCTGCTCTCTGTCTATGCCATGCAGGAGCTTCTGTCAAAGGTGACCTGGACTGATGGGGAAGTTACACTAAAGGCAGGGCTTGCTGACATGCTCAGGGCTGTGGTGTTCAAGCAGAGGACTCTGATGTCTTTAGGCTGAGAGTGACCATGGTTGGCATAGCTTTCACCTGCCCTGTAGAATGCCCTGTAGAAAGGCCCTGCCTTTGAGTGGCCATGAGCATGGTGGTGCCACTAACAGAAGTGGGGGAATCAAGGAAAGCTGGCCCGGCTGTGTGGCTGGAGGGTACCAGCAGTGTAAAGGAGGGGACAGTGTAGTTGAGGATGTGAGCACTAGAAGTGCTCTTGCTTCTTCAAGGACAGCTGTGTGGATGGCAGCTGGAAATGTGGCCTGGAGATTAAAGCAGAGGCTTGGACTGGAGACAGAAATTTGAGTCTTCTACATTGAGATGAGATCTGAAGCTTTGGGAAGAGAGAAGGCAGCCTAAGAAGGAACTTAGATAAGGAAGAAAGAGAGGCCGGGCATGGTGGCTCACACCTGTAATCCCAATACTTTGGGAGGCCAAGGGAGGTGGATCACTTGAGCTCAGGTGTTTGAGACCAGCCTGGGCAACATGGTGAAACCCCATCTCTACAAAAAAAATACAAACAATTAGCTGGGTATGGTGTTGTGTGCCTGTTGTACTCAGGAGGCTGAGGCAGGAGAATCACTTGAGCCTGGGAGGTGGAGGTTGCAGTGAGCTGACATTGTGCCACTGCACTCCAGCTTGGGCGACAGGAGCGAAGCCCTGTCTCAAGAAATAAAATAGGCCAGGTGCGGTGGCTTGGCCTTGAGAGGCCGAGGCAGGTGAATCATGAGGTCAGGAGATCGAGACCATCCTGGCTAATATGGTGGAACCCTGTCTCTACTAAAAATACAAAAAATTAGCCTGGCACGGTGGCAGGCACCTGTAGTCCCAGCTATTCAGGAGGCTGAGGCAGGAGAATGGTGTGAACCCAGGTGGCAGAGCTTGCAGTGAGCCGAGATCGCGCCACTGCACTCCAGCCTGGGCGAAAGAGCGAGACTACGTCTCAAAAAAAAGAAATAAGATAAAATAAAAATAATAAGAAAAGCCAGAAACAGACTCTTAGGAGTGAGGGGGAAAGAGGCACAAATAATCAGAGAGCCAGGAAGAATATTAAAAATAGCAAAGTGTCACAGAAGTCTAAGGAAGAGAAAATTTTGGGCAAAAGGAGGGGGTAGGTATAGGGAGATTGCAGTATTAATACTAATGACCAGTTTTTCCTGAGGGCATGCTATGTATTCGGCACTGTGCTAAGCACTAGGAATTTTCCATACAGTATCTCCATGCAGCCTTCACAGGGCTCCATGAGGTGAGCAGTGCCCCTCATGTTACTCATCAAGAGATTCAGGCTCTGGGAAGTTACTTGTCCAAGGGCACATAGCCTGTGCAACTTGGCTGAGGAACGATGAACCGTGTCCTCTGTGGGAGAAAGAGGTGCTGAGGCAAGCCCAGTTGGGCGTGAATCACTGCCCTCAGTGGAACACTGCAAAGAGAGATGCAGAAACGTGTAGCGAACATGTACTTCCGCCAGGAGAACTGAGGCAACGCTCCTCAGCAGCTAGGGCAGCCTTCTCAAACTGGCAACAACCTAGTGTATTCAAACTGGTCAGAACACCACGTATGATCTGAATATACCATAATATGTATGGACCACCTGGGTATTTTAGGATCTTCCCCTGCCTGAGAGAGAGTTTGGAGACTTGAGTGGGAGGACACATGGAGTTCTCACCAACGTCAGAGGTCAAAAGACAGGTCCTCTTTTTGGAGGGTTGAGGAATGGGGATAGGGATATAAAAGCTACTTTTTATATTCCTTTTAAAATCTGCCCTTTTATTTCTATGTCAGTGTGAACTTTCACCAAGAGATGTTTCCATTCACACATTAGACATCAGAGTGTCTACTTGGCTTGAAACGTCTCTATTGTAGGTATTGTGTGATCTGGGGACTTAAACATCACAGGCCTTTGGGTCATTACTTAGTTTTCAAACTGATTCAAATCTCATTTTATTTTCAAGTACTACTAGATAACTAGGGCAGGAATGACTAGGCTTACCACACACATAGGACCCTACAATCACCTAGAACTGAGGCTGGCTACCTTGGTGAAAGGCACTGTCCATACTGTGGCAGCTTCAGCCCTGTCTCACATTGTCTGCTTCCTCGGCTTTACAGGACTTGGTGACACAAATGGCAGGAGAAAGCTCCATGAACTAGCAATACCTTACAGCTAATATCCTGTCTCCTACCCACAGTGTTATGTACATAATAGATTTTGATACCTGGGCAAGTTTGAGGTCAGTATATGGTTATTTATCTGGAGATGTAGGTGTATGTTCGAGAAGGGGAACGGGGGGGTTCAGCTTGGGCAGCCGGATCATTTAGGAAGTCCCAGATGAGGATTGTGTCATCATGTGAACTACTGACAATCTGGAATTCATCAAACTGGAGTCGAAAAACTCTTCCGGAATGCTCCTAAAGAAGTAGAAACAAAAAGGGTAGGAACTTGAACTACTCAAAATCAATAGGACACAAATTCAGCAAGATGTCAAAAGGAGTCTACAGAAAGGCTATGGTTTGCTGTTAATTTTCTACCATGAAGTTGTTTTTTTAAAAAAAGAGAGGCCGGGCGCGGTGGCTCAAGCCTGTAATCCCAGCACTTTGGGAGGCCGAGACGGGCGGATCACGAGGTCAGGAGTTCGAGACCATCCTGGCTAACACGGTGAAACCCCGTCTCTACTAAAAAATACAAAAAACTAGCCGGG
Organism: Macaca thibetana thibetana; assembly: GCF_024542745.1. Lineage (NCBI taxonomy): Eukaryota > Metazoa > Chordata > Mammalia > Primates > Cercopithecidae > Macaca > Macaca thibetana. Next base: position 97,621,588 of record NC_065586.1, on the reverse strand, counting down.
CGAGGTGGCGGGCGCCTGTAGTCCCGGCTACTCGGGAGGCTGAGGCAGGAGAATGGCGTAAAAACCCGGGAGGCAGAGCTTGCAGTGAGCTGAGATCCGGCCACTGCACTCCAGCCTGGGCGACACAGCGAGACTCCGTCTCAAAAAAAAAAAAAAAAAAAAAAAAAAGAGAGAGGCCGGGTGCAGTGGCTCACGGCTGTAATCCCAGCACTTTGGGAGCCCGAGGCGGGCGGATCACGAGGTCAGGAGATCTAGACCATCCTGGCTAACACGGTGAAACCCCATCTCTACTAAAAATACAAAAAATTAGCTGGGCATGGTGGCACGTGCCTGTAGTCCCAGTTACTTGGGAAGCTGAAGCAGAAAAATTGCTTGAACCTGGGAGGCAGAGGTTGCAGTGAGCTGAGATCATGCCACTGCACTCCAGCCTAGGTAACAGAGTGAGGCTCTGTCTAAATAAATACATAAATAAATAAATTTTTAAAAAAGAAAATTTACTTTGGCTAAAGGCAGCATGGAAAAGTCAAATACTAGGCAGCTGTAAACAAAGTAATATTCTTTGGCCAAGACATGCTAAATAGCATGCTATTAATAGTTTCTCATGCCAACCCTTTTTGGCTTAGGGTAGATGACAGCATTCCTTACTACCTCCCTGGTTTTATCTTCTAAGTTCCTTCTATAATCAGAGGTCAAGGATTGGTGAGCAATAAGCAGTATGCTGATAAATGTTTATCAACCAACTTTGCTACTTTGTAAAACCACTGGTAGATTTCCATGGCATTAAAAACTCCTACCATGGCCAATTATAAGCTAGTAATAGTCAACCAGCTTGCAAAATTCATGAATAGTTGGCTCTCATAAGTGAGTATGAGCCTGTTCTAGCATACCACTGGCAGTTACCACTACCCTGATGAAGATGTAGAATGTTCCCAGCATACTGGAAAACAATCTCACACCCCTTACTAAACAATGTTATCTCCACTCCAATTTTATCATCATCATCATCTTTTTATTTTTTTTGAGACGGAGTCTTGCTCTGTTGCCCAGGCTAGAGTGCAGTGGCGTGATCTCCACTCACTGCAAGCTCTGCCTCCTGGGTTCATGCCATTCTCCTGCCTCAGACGTAGCTGGGACTACAGGCGCCCGCCACAACGCCTGGCTAATTTTTTGTATTTTTAGTAGAGATGGGGTTTCATTGTGTTAGGATGGTCTCGATCTCCTGACCTCGTGATCCATCCACCTTGGCCTCCCAAAGTGCTGGGATTACAGGCGTCATCATGATCGTCATTTTTAGATGCAGGGTCTCACTTTATTGCCCAGGTAAGAATGCAGTAGTGTGATCATAGTTCACCGTAACCTCAAACTCCTGGGCTCAAGTGATCTTCCTGCTTCAGCCTCCCAAGTAGTGAGGACTACAGGCACATGCCACCACGCCCAGCTTTTGTTTTCTTTCTTTCTTTTTTTTTTTTTTTGTAGAGACCAGGTCTTTTTGTCGCCCAGGGTGGTCTTGAACTCATGGACTCAAGCAGTCCTTCTGCCTTGGCCTCCCAAAGCTCTGAGATTATACGTGTGGGCCACTTTGCCTGGCCCAATGTTGTTATTGTTATTAATTTGTTTACTCTCTTACTGAATTTCATATAATCATATAGTATGTATTCTTTTATGCCTGCCTTTTTTTTTTTGAAACTGAGTCTTACTCTGTGGCAAGGCTGGAGTGCAGTGGTGTGATTTTGGCTCACTGCAACCTCTGCCTCCTGGGTTCAAGCAATTCTCCTGCCTCAGCCTCCCAAGTACCCGGGATTACAGGCACGTGCCACCACACCCAGCTAATTTTTGTATTTTTAGTAGAGACAGGGTTTCACCATGTTGGCCAGGATGATCTCGATCTCCTGACCTCGTGATCTGCCCATGTCGGCCTCCCAAAGTGTTGGGATTATAGGCTTTAGCCACTGCGCCCGGCCATGCTTGGCTTCTTTTTTTTTTTTTTTGGAGGAGTCTTGCTCTGTCGCTCAGGCTAGAGTGCAGTGGTGCGATCTCAGCTCACTGCAACTTCTGCCTCCCAGGTTCAAGCGTTTCTCCTGCCTCAGCCTCCTGAGTAGCTGGGACTACAAGCGCCCCCCGCCATGCTTGGCTAATTTTTTGTATTTTAGTAAAGACGGGATTTCACCATGTTGCCCAGGCTGGTCTCCAACTGCTGAACTCAGGCAATCCGCCGGCCTCAGCCTCCCAAAGTGCTGGGATTACAGGCATGAGCCACCGAGCACAGCTCATGCCTGGCTTCTTTCAGTCAACATTATAAGATTCTTCTATGCTGCTGCATGTAAAATGGTAGTTCATTCTTTTTTATTACTGGTTGATATTCTACTGTATGAATATGCAATCCATCTATTCTCTTGTTGGTGGACATAGGGGCTGATTATAGTTTATGGCTATTATACAACAAAGCTGCTATGAACATTTATGTGTCTTTTGCTGAATATATGCACTCATTTCAACTAGGAGTAGACTTGCTGGGCCATGGGGTAGGTGTATGTTTGGCTTTAGAAGATACTATGAAACAATTTTTTAAAAGTCATGCCAATTTATACTCACACCAACAGTTTATCAGAGTTCATTACTCCACATCTTCACCAAAAATTGATATTGCCAATCTTTTACACTTATTTTGGTAGGTTTGTAGATTTTATTATAATTTTAATTTGCATTTTTCTTTATGACGTTGAGGAAAAGCCTCTCTATCCCTTGTTTGTTGAGAGTTTTTATCATGAATGGGTGTTGGATTTTGTCAAATGCTTTTACTGCATCTATTGATATAAGCATGTGATTTGTCTTCTATAGTCCCCTGATGTGATGGATTACATTAATTGATTTCTGAATGCTGAACCAGCCTTGCATACCTGGCATGAATCTCACTTGGTCACAGGGTATAATTCTTTTCATACATTGTTGGATTTAATTTGCTAATATTTTGTTGAGGATTTTTTAAATTTAAGAGTTACATTTTATTGGCACATTATTACATTTTATAATATTTTAGAGGCCGGTGCGGTGACTGATGCCTGTAATCCCAGCACTTTGGGAGGCCGAGATGGGCAGATCACGAGGTCAGGAGATCGAGACCATCCTGGCTAACACAGCAAAACCCCGTTTCTACTGAAAATACAAAAAATTAGCCGGGCGTGGTGGTGGGCGCCTGTAGTCCCAGTTACTTGGGAGGCTGAGGCAGGAGAATGGCGTGAACCCAGGAGATGGAGCTTGCAGTGAGCTGAGATCGAGCCACTGCACTCCAGTCTGGGGGACACAGCAAGACTCTGTCCCCCCAAAAAAAAAAATTTTAGAAATCATGAAATTGCTAAACATAAGGTCAATAATAAGACCATACATGGCCGGGTGCAGTGGCTCACGCCTGTAATCCCAGATCTTTGGGAGGCCAAGGCAGGCAGATCATGAGGTCAGGAGTTCGAGACCAGCCTGGCCAACATGGAGAAACCCAGTATCTACTAAAAATACAAAAATCAGCCAAGTGTGGTGGCGGGCACCTGTAATCCTAGCTACTCGGGAGGCTAAGGCAGGAGAATAGCTTGCATCCAGGAGGCGGAGGTTGCAGTGAGCCGAGATTGTGTCACTGCACTCCAGCCTGGGCAACAAGAGTGAAACTCTGTCTCAAAAAAAAAAAAAAAAAAGAAAAAAAAAAAAAAAGAAAAACCATACATATGTCTGAATCAAATATTTATTTATTTATTTTGAGACAGAGTTTCGTTCTTGTTGCCTAGGCTAGAAGTGATGCGATCTTGGCTCACTGCAACCTTTGCCTCCCAGGTTCAAGCACGAATCATAGTTTAAAATACAGATGCTCCTCAAATTACAATAGGTTACATCCTGATGAACCTGTTGTAAATGAAACTATCCTAGGCTGAAAATGCATTTGATCTGCCTAACCTATTGAACTTCATAGCTTAGCCATTATTAGTCTGTATTTTTCTTTTCCTATATTGTATTTGTCTGGTTTTGGTTTTAGGGTAATGCTTCATAGGATGAGTTAGCAAGTTATTCATTCTGTTTTTATCTTGTAGAAAAAAATGATAGAAAATTGATATAACTTATTCAAATGTTTGGTAGAATTCACCAGTGAATCTACCTGGGCTTAGTTTCTCTGTTTGGAAAGATTATTAAGTATTGATTCTGTGAAGATCTGGGATTGCTTTCTAATATTAGTAAAGTATGTCTTCTGTGTTTTTCGTAGTCTGGCTAGAGGCTCATCCATTTTATTGATCCTTTCAAAGAACTAGCTTTTGGTCTTGATGTACTCCATTGATTTCCTGTTTTCAATTTCATTGATTTCTGGTCTAGTTTTTATTATTTCTTTTCCTCTACTTACTTTGAATTTAATTTGCTCTTCTCTTAGTTGGCTCTACTAGAAGCTTAGACTATTGATTTTAGATATTTTCTAAGATATGCATTCACTGCTATAAATTTCCCTCTAAGCACTGCTTTCACTGCATCCCACACATTTTGATAGCTGTTTTCATTTTTGTTTACTTCAAAATACTTTTCAAAACATCACATGTTCCCCATAAATATATAAACCTACTATGTACCCACAAAAATTAAAAGTAAAAATTAAAAAAAAATACATTTCAATTTCTCTTGCGATTTCTTCTTGACCTACGTGTTATTTAAAAGTGTATTGTTTAATCTCCACATATTTTGGGATTTTCCAGCTATCTTTCCATTACTGAATGCCACTGTAATCTGGCAGCATATGCAGTATGATTTCTATTCTTGTAAATTTTTTAAGGTGCATTCTATGGCCCTGACTGTGGTCTGCCTTGGTGTAATTTCCTTGGGAGCTTGAGAAGAATGTGTATTCTGCTGCTGTTGGATGAAGCATTCTATAGACGTCAATTATATACACTTGATTGATGGTACTGCTAAATTCAACTATGTTCTTACTGAATTGGCTGCCTGCCAGATCTGTCCATTACTGATGGGGGTGCTGAAGTCTCCAACTATAATAGTGGATGCATCTATTCTTTCCTTGCAGTTCTATGGTTTTTTGCCTCATGTTTTGATGCTCTGTTATTAGGTGTGTACATGTTAAGGATTGTTAGGTCTTCTTGAAGAACTGGCCCCTTTATCATTATACAACACTTCTCTTTATCCCTGATAATATTCCTTGCTCTGAGGTTTGCTCTCTCTGTAATTAATACAGCTACCCCAACTTTCTTCTGACTAGTGTTAGAATGGTCCATCAGGGCTAGGGGTGCCATAACAAAGTATGGCATACACTAGGGTGCTCAAAAAATAGAAATTAATTTCCCTACAGTCTGGAGACTAGAATTCCAAGATCAAAGTGTTGGCAGGGTTGGTTTCATTCTGATGCTTCTTCCTTTGACTTGTAGATGGTCATCTTCTCCCTTTATCTTCACATGGTCTCTGTGTGTCCCAATCTCCTCTTGTTATAAGGACACCAGTCATATCGGGTTAGGGCCTACTCCAATGACTTCATTTAACCTTATTTACCTCTTGAAAGCTCCTATAACTCCAAATACAGTCACATTCTGAGGTACCGGTGGTTAAGATATCATATAAATTTTAGGGGAACACAATTCAGTCTATAACATGTGTTATATCTTTCGCTAACCATTTACTTTTAAGGGGTATGTGTCTTTATAGTTAAAGTAGCTTTCTTGTAGACAACATATAGTTTAGCCTTCTTCAAATCGCTGTCAATTCTATTTTTTAATGTGAAGTAGGAAAAACACAAAGAAAACCACGCCAAGACACATCATAAGCAAATTGCTGAAAACTAATCATAAAGATAAAATCTTAAAGGCAGTCAGAGGAAAAAGATACATAATTTAGACGAGTGACTTCCAACTTCTAGTCAGAAATCAAGCCAGAAGAAAATGGAATGACATCATTAAAGTGCTGAAAGACACTGTCAATCTAGAATTCTTTTTTTTTTTTTTGAAACAGGGTCTCATTCTCACCCAAGCTGGAGTGCAGTGGCACATTCATGGCTTACTGCAGCCTCAATCTCCCAGACTCATAGGATCCTCATACCTCAGCCTCCCAAAAGTTGTTGGGACTACAGGCATGTGCCACCATGCCCAGCTTATCTTTGTATTTTTGAAGAGAAAGGGTCGCCATGTTGATAGGCTGGTCTTGAACTCCTGAGCTCAAGTGATCCACCCGCCTCAGACTCCCAAAGTGCTGGGATTACAGGTGTGAGACACCATGCCTGGCCTATATAGAATTATTTAGCCAGCAAAAATATCTTTCAAAAATGAAGGCAAAATGAAAACTTTTTCAGAGCCAGGCGCAGTGGCTTGCACCTGTAATAATCTCAGCTACTCAGGAGGTTGTGAAGCAAGAGGATTATGTAAGGCCAGGAGTTCGAGACCAGTCTGGGTAACACAATGAGACCCTATCTCTAAAAAAAATAAAGAAAATTAGCCAGATATGGTGGCACAAGCCTGTAGTCAGCTATGTGGGAGGCTGTCAGGAGGATTACTTGAGACTAGGAGTCCAAGGCTGAAGTGAGCTATGATCATGCCACTGTACTCCAACCTGGGCTATAGAATGAGATCCCATCCCTTAAAAAAAAAAAAAAACTTCCCCAAGTAAACGACAAGTGAAAGTATTTGTCGCCAGTGTACCTGCATATATGAAATGTTAAAGTAAGTTCTTTAAGCAGAAGGAAAATGATATCAGATGGAAATACAATTTATACAAAGGAATGGGAGGCAACAGAAAAGGTAAACATGTGGGTAAAAATAAACTCTCTTTGTTCCATTAAAAAATTTCTTTAAAAGGCCAGAAGTTGGTGGCTCATGCCTGTAATCCCAGCATTTTGGGAGGCTGAGGCGGGCGGATCACAAGGTCAGGAGATGAAGACCATCCTGGCAAACACAGTGAAATCCCGTCTCTATTAAAAATACAAAAAATTAGCTGGTGCGATGGCAGGCACCTGTAATCCCAGCTACTTGAGAGGCTGAGGCAGGAGAATCGCTTGAATCCAGGAGGTGGAGGTTGCAGTAAGCCGAGATCGTGCCACTGCACTCCAGCCTGGATGACAAGAGAGAAACTTCATCTCAAAAACAACAAAAACAACAACAACAAACCATGAATCAGGCCAGGTGCCATGGCTCATGCCTGTGATCCCAGTACTTTGTTGAGGTTGAGCCCAGCAGTTCCAGACCAGCCTGGGCAATGTGGCAAAACTCCATCTCTACAAAAAAATACAAAAAAATTAGCCAGACGTGGTGGCACTCGCCTGTGGTCCCAGCTACTCGGGAGGCTGAGGCGGGTGGACTGATAGAACCTGGGAGGTTGAGGCTGCAGTGAGTCATAGGTGTGCCACTGCACTCCAGCCTGGGCGACATAGTGATACCTTGTCTCAAACAAACAAAAACCATGAAGCAAAAGCTGTCACAACTGTAAGGAGAAACAGACAAATTCAGGGAGACATAAAAATTCCTCTCAATAATTGGTAAGGACAAATAGAAAAATCACTAAGGATACAGAAGACCTGAATATTATAAACCAACTAAATTGACATTTTTTGGGATGTAGCTAAAATAGTGATTAGAATTACTTCTAATAACATTTATAGCTTCAACTGATTATATTAAAAAAAAAAGTTTCAAAGTCAATGATCTTAGTTTCTACCTTAAGAAGCTAGAAAAAGAAAAAAAAATCAATGAAACCGAAAAAGGAAATATGACTGTGCTCCTAAAGGCATTAAAAGGATAATAAGGGAATATGATGAATAACTTTATTTCAATAAATTTGATAATTTAGATAAAACGGCCAAACTTCTTGGAAGAGAAAGTATTAAAGTTGACTTCAGAAGAAATATTAAATCTGAAGAGTGCTGTATTTATTAAAGAAACTGAAGTTGTAATTAAAACTTTCCACAAAGAAAACTCCAGGTCTAGATGCTTCACTAGTGAATTATATCAAGCATTTAAAGAAGCATAATATCATGTATGCAAACTCTTAGAAAATGGATGAGGGAACACTTCAAAAATTATTTTATAAAGCCAACATTATCATGACAGTCAACCAGAGACATAGAAAATAAAGCAACAAACCAATATCCCTTACAAACACAGATATATACCACACACAAAAATCCTTAAAAAGATATTAGCAAAGTGAATCCAACAACACATAAAAAGGATTATACCTCATGAACAAGTGGGGTTTATACCAGCAATGCAAAGGATTTTTTTTTTTTTTTTGAGACGGAGTCTCGCTGTGTCGCCCAGGCTGGAGTGCAGTGGCCGGATCTCAGCTCACTGCAAGCTCTGCCTCCCGGGTTTACGCCATTCTCCTGCCTCAGCCTCCCGAGTAGCTGGGACTACAGGCGCCCACCACCTCGCCCGGCTAGTTTTTTTTTTTTTGTATTTTTAGTAGAGACGGGGTTTCACCATATTAGCCAGGATGGTCTCGATCTCCTGACCTCGTGATCCGCCCGTCTCGGCCTCCCAAAGTGCTGGGATTACAGGCTTGAGCCACCGCGCCCGGCCAATGCAAAGGATTTAAAGCTTAAAAAATTCAATGCAATATACCAATTAACAGAATAAAAGTGAAAAACCATATGATTATCTCAATGGATCAGATAAAGCATTTCACAAAATCCAACATGCATTCCTCACAAAAACTCTCAGCAATCTAGGAACAGAAGGGAACTGCTTATTCCTCTGATAATGGGGTCATTATGAAAAACCTATAGCTGACATACATCTATATATACATATATGTGAAATGGTGAAAGACTGAATGCCTTTCGCCTAAGATCATGAACAAGAAAGGGACATTCACTCTTACCAATTGTTTTTAACATTGTACTGGAGGTCTTAGCCAGTGCAATTAAAAAAAAAAGAGAGAAATAAAAGATACACAGATTGGGAAATAAGTAAAAGTATATTTCTATGTATTTGCAACGAACAATCAGAAACCAAGGTTTAAAAATACCTTTTCCAATAGCATTAAAAATACAAAATATTTAGGGATAAATGTGACAAAAGATGTGCAAAACCTTTACACTGAAAGCTACAACATGGACGAGAAATTTAAAAAGACCTAAACAAATGAAGAGATAAAGACTCAATATTGTTCAAAAGTCAATATTCTCCAAACGGATCTAGAGTCAAAACAAGTCCAACAAAAATCCCAGCAGGTGGAGTGGCTCAGGCCTATAATCCAAGCACTTTGGGAGTCTGAGGTAGGAGTACTATTTGAGGCCAGGAGTTTGAGACCAGTCTGGGCAACACACTGAGACCCCATACCTACTTTATTAAAAATTTAAAAACATTCCCAGTAGACTTTTTTTTGGTTGAAATTAGCAAACTGATTTTAAAATTAACATGAAAAATCAAAGGCCCCAAAAACCTCTGAAAAAGACAAAGCTGAAAGACTCGTATTACTTGACTTCAAGAGTTGGTAAAAAGCTGCAGTAATCAAAATAAAATTATACTGGAATCAAGATAGACAAAAATCAATGGAACAGAACAGATTCCCAAAGTAGAGTCACACGTATATGGTCAATTCATTTTTGACAAAGCTGCAAAAGCATTTCGAAAGGACAGTCTTTTGAATAAATGGTGCTGGAACAACTGGATATTCATGTGTAAAAAAGCCCAACCCTTTGATCTATACCTTGTACCATATGCAGAGATTAACTCAAAATGGATCATAGACAAACATATAAACTGAAAACTATAAAACTTAGAGAAGAAAACACAGGGAAAAATCCTTGTGACTTTGGATTAGTCAAAGGTTTTTTTGAGATACAATAGCAAGTAACATACGCCATAATAGAAAAAGTCAATACAGTGGACTTAAAATTAAGAACTGCTTTTTGAAAGACGCTTTTAAGAAAACAAAGAAACAAATTATGAATGTGAAGAAAATATTTGTGAATGACATCTGATAAAGCATTTGTAACTTAGAATACATAAAAGAATCTCAAAACTCAATAACCACTCAATTAAAAAATGGAATAGATTTGAACACACTTCACCAAAGTAGACATACAGATGGCAAGAATAGATGTTCGACATTATTAATCATTAGAGATACACGAATTAAACCACAATGAGAAAGACTAAATTAAAGACTGTGCTCAGTACTGGCAAGAATGTGGAGTAACTGGAACTCTCATACACTGCTATACTATAATGTAAAATGGTAAACCACTCTGAAAAACAGTTTGGCAGTTTCTAAAAAAATTTTAAACATACACTTACCATATGACCTAGTCATCTGCTCCTAGGTATTTACCTCAGAGAAATAAAAGCAAAAAGCATATATTCATCCCAAGACTTCTACATAAATGTTTCTAGAAACTTTGTTAACAGCCAAAAATGAGAAACAATATAGTGAATGGGTATAATCATACAATAGAATACTACTCAGCAAATTTTCAAAGGAAATGAAATATTGATATACATCAACAACATGGGTGAATCTCAAAAATAATTGTGCTTAGAGGCTGGGCATGGTGGCTCACGCCTGTAATCCCAGCATTTTGGGAGACTGAGGTGGGCAGATCACGAAGTCAAGAGATTGAGATCATCTTGGCCAACATGGTGAAACCCCGTCTCTACTAAAAAAACACAAAAATTAGCTGGGCGTGGTGGCACACACCTGTAGTCCCAGCTACTCGGGAGGCTGAGGCAGGAGAATCGCTTGAACCCAGGAGGCAGAGGTTGCAGTAAGCCGAGATCATGCCACGGCACTCCAGCCTGGCGACAGAGTGAGACTCTGTCTCAAAAAAAAAAAAAAAGTGCCGGGCGCGGTGGCTCAAGCCTGTAATCCCAGCACTTTGGGAGGCCGAGGCGGGCGGATCACAAGGTCAGGAGATCGAGACCACAGTGAAACCCCGTCTCTACTAAAAATACAAAAAATTAGCCGGGCGCGGTGGCGGGCGCCTGTAGTCCCAGCTACTCAGGAGGCTGAGGCAGGAGAATGGCGGGAACCCGGGAGGCGGAGCTTGCAGTGAGCCGAGATCGCGCCACTGCACTCCAGCCTGGGCAACAGCGTGAGACTCCGTCTCAAAAAAAAAAAAAAAAAAAAAAAAGAGTGCTTAATGAAAAGAGACAGGCAAAAAAGTATTTAATATATGATTCCATTTTTATACAGCCCCAGAAAATGCAAACTAATCAACACTGACAGAAAGCAGATCCGTGGTTGCCTGGAGATTGGGGAAGGGGGAGGTGAGATGGGCTCTGATGGAAAAGGAAGGAGGGACTAACCAAGGGGCATGAGCATATCTTCATTATTTGTGGTTTCACTGGTATATACATATGTCAAAATTTATTAACTTGTACACTTCCTTTTTTTTTTGAGACAGGGTCTCACTCTGTTGCCCAGGCTGGAGTGCACTGGCTCAAGCAATCCTCCCACCTCAGCCTCCCAAGTAGCTGGGAGTACAGGTGCTTGCCACCATACCTGGCTAATTTTTTGTTTAGTTTTTATAGAGATGAAGTCTCAATATGTTGCCCAAGCTGCTCTTTAACTCCTGAGCTCAAGCGATCTGCCTGCCTCAGCCCCACAAAGGGCTGAGATTACAGGCATGAGCCACTATGCCTGTCCAAGTTGTACACTTTCAATATGTCCATTTATAATACGTCCATTATACCTATATGAATCTATTTTAATAAACAACTCAATAAATAAAATGGTTGTAAGATCTGAATGGTGACAAAAGAAGATAAGCATTCACAAAAAGATGTTTGGTATTATTAGCTACAGAAAGACAAATTAAACTAACAATGATATATCACTACACGCCCCCACAAATGGGTCTAATTTAAAAAAATACTGACAATACCAAGTGCTGGCAAGGATATAGAAAAATTGAACTCTTATACATTGTTGGTGAAAATGTAAAATGCTTAAATTAAAAAAAAGTTTTTTTAATAAATAAATAAGGAGGAGGTATTGCTATGTTGCCCAGACTGGTCTCAATTTGCAAAATCCCATGCCACTTTGGGAAATAGCTTGGCAGTTTCTTTTAAATTTAAGAATATACTTTCATAAAATCCAGAAATCACACTCCTATATCTACCCAAGAGAAATGAAAACAGTATGGACATAGAAAAGACTATATGGAAATGTTTTCAGTGGCTTTACTAAGAATCAACAAAAACTGGAAACATTCCAAATGTCCTTATATTGGTGAATGAATAAACAAACTGGCTAATTCATACAATGGAATACTACTCAGCTATAAAAAGCAACAAAGTATTTATACATACAACCACATGGATGAATCTCCAATGAACTTAAAAAAGACAAGTACACAAAAGGCTACATACTCCATGATTTATCAGATGTTCATGAGAAAGCAAACTATAGGAATAAAAATCAGATGAATAGTCGATAACAGTTGCTAGTGGGTAAGGGGAGTAAATTGACATGAAGGGGCATAAAGAACTCTTCAGGATGATGGAAATGTTGTACATGTTGATGTGGTGACGGTTACACAACTGCAAAATTAACAGAAAAATGTCTTAAAGAGTGAATTTTGCTGCATATAAATTATGCCTAAAAACCAGACTTAGATTAATTATAGATGAAAGAAAATACACATTTTAGGCCTGGCACAGGGAGGCAGAAGCAGAAGGATCACTTGGGTTCAGCAGTTTGAGGCTATGTTCATGCCTATGAATAGCCACTGCACTCCAGCCTGGGCAACTGTGCCCTGTCCCTTGTTGTATTTAAAGCACAGTCATTTTTTTTTTTTTTTTTTTTTTTTGAGACGGAGTCTCGCTCTGTCGCCCAGGCTGGAGTGCAGTGGCCGGATCTCAGCTCACTGCAAGCTCCGCCTCCCGGGTTTACGCCATTCTCCTGCCTCAGCCTCCCGAGCAGCTGGGACTACAGGCGCCCGCCACCTCGCCCGGCTAGTTTTTTGTATTTTTAGTAGAGACGGGGTTTCACCATGTTAGCCAGGATGGTCTCGATCTCCTGACCTTGTGATCCGCCCGTCTCGGCCTCCCAAAGTGCTGGGATTACAGGCTTGAGCCACCGCGCCCGGCCAGCACAGTCATTTTTTAAGAGACAGGTTCTCTTAAAAAGAAAAACTTTCTTAAAAAGGAAAAGTATACATTTTTTTTTTTTTTTTTTGGAGACGGAGTCTTGCTCTGTTGCCCAGGCTGGACTGCAGTGGCCGGATCTCAGCTCACTGCAAGCTCCGCCTTCCGGGTTTACGCCATTCTCCTGCCTCAGCCTCCCGAGTAGCTGGGACTACAGGTGCCCGCCACCTCGCCCGGCTAGATTTTTGTATTTTTTAGTAGAGACGGGGTTTCACCGTGTTAGCCAGGATGGTCTCGATCTCCTGACCTCGTGATCCGCCCGTCTCGGCCTCCCAAAGTGCTGGGATTACAGGCTTGAGCCACCGCGCCCGGCCGGAAAAGTATACATTTTAAAAGATATGTGTGAAACATGTAGGTAAAGCATGTTTGGTATGGTAAGAATGTGCTTTAAATATCACAATGGGCGGGGCACAGAGGCTCACACTTGTAATCTCAGCACTTTGGGAGGCTAAGGCAGGATGATCGCTTGAGGCCAGGAGTTTAAGACCAGCCTGGGCAACATAGTGAGACCCTGTCTCCACAAAAATTAAAACGGTGCTGTGGCTAGAGCCTGTAATGCCAGCTATACTCGAGGGCTAAGGCAGGAGTACTGCTTCAGTCCAGGAGTTGGAGGTTGCAGTGAGCTATGATTGTGCCACTTCACTATAGCCTGGGTGACAGAGGAAGACCCTGTCTTATACATACACACATAAATCCAACAAGGAAGACAAGAAATATAACCTCTTTCTCTTCTCCAGAGCCAAGAATGCCTAAATGTTGACAGTCAGGATTTAGTACACTGGGTTTCAAATGCTTGCTCTCATCTTTTCTCCGAGTGCTGCAAAAGATTCTGTCCACCCTGTTGCTCCAACTAATTTTCTAATGGAAGCAGTATTTATCAATCTGGGCCCCTGGCTAACAACATGATAAAGAATTTAGTGCTTCTGAAAGTGATATTTCTCCTTCTGAATCACTTTTTTCCCCAAATGTCAAAAGTGGATATATGGGGAATAAAAAAGATGGGTTCAAGTTGCTGGAGGCACTAGCTCATGAATAGGCTGCAGAACTAAGGGGCTGACCAGCGGGGGTTCATGCAGATTCCCAGAGCACTTTTTTTTTTTTTTTTTTTTTTAAGATCGAGTTTCACTCTTGTTGCCCAGGCTGGAGTGCAAGCGTGATCTCGGCTCACTGCAACCTCTGCCTCTCAGGTTCAAGCGATTCTCTTGCTTCAGCCTCCCGAGTAGCTGGGATTACAGGCGCTCACCACCATGCTCAGCTAATTTGTTTTTATTTTCAGTAGAGATAGGGTTTCACCATGTTGGTCAAGCTGGTCTTGAACTCCTGACCTCAGGTGATCCATCCGCTTTGACCTCCCAAAGTGCTGGGATAATAGGCATGAGCCACCGCACCCAGCCCCCAGGGTAATTTTTGAAGGCACAGGTGTACAGGTCCTCAGATTTTGGACAGGTTCCAATTTGAGTAATTATATTCTCTCTCCCTTAGTACCCGCTGCTGTTTCTGGTGGATACAGAATTCTTATTCACTTCCTGAACTAAACTGTTGTGTAGAGTTTCTGTGCAGCTGTTAAACAGCTGCCACATTTCTCTCCATATATAGTCTCTAAAGCATTTTTGGATGAAAGGAATTATACAAACATATTTTATTGTCATGTACTGGTTGCCTTACCACTTAGTTGTAGGTTTTGTGAGGTTGTAACTATTAAATTCAAATCCATATTCCACAGCACACCAATGTTTAATTTCTTCCCCCACCTGCTCTCCAATGCTCTAACAGCAAGGCTCTTACCACAAGGGTCCGTAGACAGAGTGTCCCTGCAGGAGCACGGGGGTCCAAAGCAGCCACAAGATCCCACACTTTAATTTTTCTAAAGATCAAAAAGGGGACAAAAATGCTAGTTAAAAGCAAAAGTAAGAGAACACAGGGAAGAACAGCAGAAATTCATGGCAATAAATATGGATGGTGAGTATAGTTGAAATGTACGTGATTAACCTACAAATGAGAAACAGGCTAGCTTTAACCAAACTGAAGACATTTAATAGTAAAGTTAAACCACACTTTGGGATCAAGAGGAGATCTTGTACATTAGACCTCCTAATGATATTACATAGACCTAGAAATCTACAACTCTGAGGCATCCTCTTCCTGGTCACTTCTAAGAGTGGCCCAGGTCACATGTACTGAGGGACTGGGGTCCATGTAAGAGCAATGGAGTTTATATAAGTAAGCCCTCATCTTTTGATTTAAATAAGTGTAGCTCTTCCAACAACCTTTTATAGGCCATGTTTCCTCAAGGTACATAACAGACAAATTCCAAGACAGGTGGGTACAGATCAAAGCCAGGGCAATAAGAAAATATTGTCTTGACCAAGCTGGAACATGTCACCACACTCTGAACAATTTCCCAAGGTTGTAACAGTGATGGCTGACCCAAAGCAGAAGAAGTGAGCAGCTTCTTGCTGCTTGCATTGGCTAATTAATGTATCAGTATAGTTAGCTCATGAACTAAAATAATGTTGTTAGTTTCTGATATTTAAAAAGTTGCCAATATTTGAACTGTAGCTTTCTACCCTTCACCCCCCAAATCAGGCAGTTTGACAAAAAGAAAAGATAAGGAGTCCTTCGTAAGTGAGTAACTTTTTTTTTTTTTTCTTTTTTTTGGAGACGGAGTCTTGCTCTGTCGCCCAGGCTGGAGCATGGTGGTGCAATCTTGGCTCACTGCAACCTCTGCCTCCCTGGTTCAAGCAATTCTCCTGCCTCAGTCTCCTGAGTAGCTGAGATTACAGGCACCTGCAACCACACCTGGCTAATTTTTGTACTTTTAGTAGAGACTGGGTTTTGCCATGTTGGCCAGGCTGGTCTTGAACTCCTGACCTCAAGTATCCGCCTGTCTCGGTCTCCCAAAGTGTTGGGATTACATGCACAAGCCACTGTGCCCAGCCTACTTTTGTTTGAATTTACTCTGTGTTTAGGATTGGTAGACGTGGGGTCCATTCACAACATTAATGGATTCCATAACCACTAGAAATTAGAAGAAAATAAAGATGACTAAACTCATAAATGAAATGCTAGGATGACAAGTGATGACAAGAGAACTGTACTTTTAAAAATTACTAAAAGAGATAAAAAATCCAAGAGATCAAAATTGGAGATCTTACCACACTAAGTCCCCAAATACTGCCCTCTAGTGTTTGTGTTTTGTTAACAGGTTACCACTTTACATGGGTAGCCTGTTAACACTGGGTTTTTCTTGTTTTGCTTTACAGGGCAAAACAGTGAAATACATAACCAAATAACCAAAATATGAATGACAACCATGTGCAAACAAGTATAATAAAATGATTGGAAAGAATATTTCAGGACACTAAACCAAGGAGAGGTAAATATACAGATTAAAGAAATATGGTATCACTTTGTGTAAAATCTATAAGCTTTAGAAACAAGGAATGGTAATGTTTAACACCATAAACATAAGGAAGGATTAAGACGTAGATTTTCTCTTTTTACACTCTGTTAGCACACTCACCCATCATAGGCCCCACTGACTATCCTCTTGTTATCAAATCGAATACAACGCACCAATTCCTCATGGCCTTCTAACACTCGTAAACATGCACCACATTCTATGTCCCATAATCTGGAAGAGAAAATTGAGTCAAGTGAATTTTCACGTATTCTTTTCTAAGCCTGGAATGTTATAATACACTTTATATGCCTTCTAAAAATTCACAAAATAAAATCAATCACCACCCACACAGATATGTACTGCTTTCAATGTAATTTATTTCCTTTCTGCTATATAACTCACACAGAAAAATGTATGTTTAAGTTCAAACATAAAATGTATTTTCAAAGCACAGTGCTTTATATAATTCTGTAAACAGGTTCTTCCAGGTATAAAAACGAACTCAATGCACACAGTTGTCTGAGCAGGAAATGACTGAGCTAAGAGTTTCCTGAAGTCATCAAACTGAATGAGATACAGATTATCAGCGATGTCCTGTTCTCACAAAGCACCTCCCCCTCTGCCATGGTGGACACTTCTTTTACCACTGTCCAGGACAGTTATTCTCAGAGAATGGAAATGCAAAGTCAGTTCTCAAAAACTTTTGTGTACTAATTTAAAAAACTGTATGTTTTCAGAGCAATTCAAGTGACTTCTAGGAATAATTTCCTTAGATATAACAAACAGTAGCTTTATCTGTTGTTTTTTTAATGGCCTTTTCATCCTTTTAGTACTTCACTGAAGGGTAATGATGGATAAATCTTCCAAATTCTAATCATGACTATGTCATTCGTCTTTGTGAAGAGAACACCCCAAAAAGGGCTTCCAACTGTGAAACTTTCATAATTTCAAATACAGGTAACTCTGGCCAATTATGTAATGCTAAGACAAAAATTACATAATTTCTAGTAAGGAAACAAATCTTTTCATTTCTTGAAAACAATGGCAAAGAAAAGGCTTTTAGCTGTTTATTAGCACTTTTCAACTGTAGACAGGAGAAATTTAAAAAGAAGGGCAACAAAAGGCTTTGCTGTGCTGCTTCTCTGCTTGGGGCAAACTTCTGATCTGTAAGAAGCTACAGAAAGGAAACAGTTGATTATAAACATAACAAAATTACAGACTTGTATGATCTGTGCATTAGTAATGAATGGGAGCATAATATCGATCCCTTATGATACAAGGTACTAGGTGCTCACCTGATAGTGTTGTCAGATGAGCCACTCACTACCAGCCTGTCCCTGTACTGCAAACAGGCAATGCCTCGTTTGTGTCCATTTAAGGTCCTTACAAATTCACAAGTACTTGTGTTCCATACCTGAAAAAGAAAATGGCATTGAGCAGTTGATTTGGTGCTTTTACTGGTAAAATCTATGGCAACTGGAGTCTTACGGAAGCAGAAAACAGGGCTGAACCATTAGAGGGAAGTCAACTTCTCAAACAAATAAAACAAAGGACAATTTAAATTCATGGTAACAGAGGCTAATTTGCAGTTGGCTGTTATCACATGAGAATTCCTCAAATTGATTTACTCTTCTAGGGTTAGTCTCTTCTCACACTCACCATTATTTATAGGAATAAAATACCTCGGCCAAATTGTCACACAACGTCTCACTTATTACCTTTTCACTTGTAGAACAGTCTCTGAATTAAATATTACATTTTTCTGCACCAATGTTTAAATATGAAATTGCCCCTGATCAAATTTTCATATGAATTTCCCCATTCTAAGTTGGAAACTTACTGAAAAATGCCTTATTACCTTTATAGTTCTATCCCCAGATGCAGAAACGATGTACTTGTCATCAAAGTCTACAACATTGACAGCAGCTCGGTGTCCGACCAGCACCCTCCGGAGGGTAATGTCAGTTGGGGAGGCCATATCCCATACAGCAATGGAACGATCTTTGGAGCAGGTCACCATCATGCCATTATTGAAACGCAAGTGCAGAACTGCTTCACAATGGTGAATCAACGTGTTTAGCATTTCACCTGTATTTACATCCCACACTCTGGAAGTGACAGATGAGATTTAGATGGTACTCAAGCTACAGTCTGTTACCTATATTTGACCATCATGCACCCTTCCACCCCTTATATTTAGAGAGAGTGCCGGACCGGGAGAGTGGGAGAAGAAAGGGAATGGGATGCTGCCAGTGTGTCCTTAAGACATACTGCTTGAAATATGGGCAAGTTGTGGAGGGCAAGGATGAGGTGGCAGCCACTGTCACCTAATAATTTGGCCCAGACTGTAAAACTTCTGACATTCAATTGGATACCATTAGTAAGATACATTTTAAATGGGGAATCTGAATAATAACAGTAGCATTAGTGCCCATCCCAATGATAGCCCTCAGGAGCCAGAAATGACATAGGCTAAGATGCTTCTGTCACATACTTAGTAATGTGAATTTGAGTTTGATTACCCTGGATCTCAGGTTTTATCATAAAGGTCAAAGGCCAAGATAATCATGACTCTAATTCTAAGCCCCCATTTCTGTGTTTTGAAGTAGGCAGGGGTTTAAAACAGCCCCTGCATTGTAAATATGGGCTTCACAGCAGAGTGTGGGGTCCTGGGATAGCTTGAGAATTTTGTGTGATGATATATTTTGATTATTCTATTTTTGTTTATTTACTTTGGGTTTTATAACATGTTATTTCCTTTTTCCAGTTTAGCCCCCTTTTATAGAAAATCATCTTTTCTTTATAAATGATGTTAGCATCTACAGTGTTTCAGATTCTGTGGGGCACTCGCTCCACAAGCACCAATAAATGTTAAATGTCAGTAACTACAAGGACAAGTTTGCTATGCTTTTAAGTCAAAAGACAAAAAACAGGAACAGTCTTTTCTATTCACAGAGGATAACTTGGAATGGTAAACATTTAACTTCAGAGTATCTAACAATGCAGTTAACTGCTTTTTTCCTACGTCTATTTTTTTTTAAGTTACTTTTGATGCATTATGTTTGCTAAATCCTTTAGCTTAAGGCAAAATTCCTAACAGAGGTTCCCAGCAGTGCTACTGGTACCCAGAACTCAAGCTATCCCAGACTCCAGCAGTATAATGGCTGTGTCATCAAATCACTAATGCCTCTGGAAATTGAGGGCCCCTCCCTGAGTGAAGCTCGCAATTAAAAACTGCAGGGATGGCAGGGGAGGGGCTGGCAAAGAGAGCACAGCTCACCTGTACATGTTTCAAAGGAGATAATACAGACCTGCACTACAGTTACAACTACCTGAAAGGAAGGCTTCATTGCATTCATGTCATTCCCTTGTGAGATGGCTTTTGTAAGGAATGCAAAGTTTACCATAAGGATAAGAAAAGTTTCTGTAATAGATGATCCTCCAAATTAATATAGAACGTGTAGTTTCTTAAATGTGTGAAAATGTAAACTTACCTCAAGCATTCCTAAATCAAGTTTTCTAGTTCTAGACTGACAGAAATGATGGGGACCTGGTGGTTTATTCTTCTTTAGTTTCAGAACTGTGCCGATACATACAAAATTACTATCTATGACAAAGAACAGAGTAGAGCTGATGTTTCAGAGTTCAAAAGAGCATATGAAATTTTCTACCTGACCGTGGAATCCGATGATCCAGTTATGATCACTCTCTCATCATACTGGAGACAGAGGACAGAACCCGTATGGCCTGTGAGAATTCGCTTGCATTCCAATGTGTTTTTATCCCAGATCTAGGATGGCAAATAAGATCCTTTTGATCAATGTGATGATGGGGTGCTGTGGAGACTTGTTGGTCTTATTATGTGTTTGATCCCCCAAATAATCAAAGCCCAGAGTAGTGTGGAAAGCATTCTTCCCTATGGGTATAGCTAAGTGCACACACACCCACCCAAATATATATATATATATATATATAGCTTCAGTACTATGCAAACTTTTATCCTTTTCATTAAGGAACAGGGTAGTTTATAATTATGTGAGGGCCAAAAGAGTAATAGCCCATTCAGTGCATTTCAAGAAGAGAATTTAACCCTAGGACTACCCATTTGTATAATATTCTGGGGGGAAGCAGATGTCTGTCCTTTAAGGAAATGATTTTGGCTTTGGAACTGGAAACAATCTAAAATCTTCACTTACTTTCTAGAAATAATG
The DNA here is from genome assembly GCF_024542745.1 of Macaca thibetana thibetana. Lineage (NCBI taxonomy): Eukaryota > Metazoa > Chordata > Mammalia > Primates > Cercopithecidae > Macaca > Macaca thibetana. The sequence continues at coordinate 97,600,865 of NC_065586.1, read as the reverse complement.
CTTAGAGTTTATGCTTTGGACTGTGCTAAGAATGTAGTCAGCCTCGCTCCCTCCGCTACCTTCCTACAACTGAACAGACCTCACCTTGATTGTGTTGTCTCGAAGGCCGCTTACTATTTTCTGATCATCATACTGTAAACAGTAAACTCCTTTGCTTGTTTCACTTCGGCAGTGAATTCTCTGTAAACTATGTCTTCCACATCTCCAGTTAGATTCTATTGTCTGAGAAGAAGGAATGGGAAAATGGCAGTGTTAGGAAACGCCTAGAATCAAACTCTTTTTGGGCTTTAATGACAATCAAAGGCTCGATGCTTTACTCTATGGGATATACACAACTTAGGGAAAACTTAAAAATGTCTTTAAAAGGCTACTATCTACATTTATAAAATATTTTCCCTTTTGCAAAGTAATTAAAGTTTGTTTCCTAGAACTCCCCTGCCTATAATTTGTTCAATTAAATAATAAATCTAGTGGGAAGAGACTACTCATCAAGAGGAGAAAAGCTACAAACTATGTGAGGTTATACACTCAGTGCTCTTACATATGTGATGGCCATTGCTACTGATGAACTTCTATGGAGGTTCAATTCAGAAGATATTTGAGGACAAGTTTACCATTCATACTGCTATTGTATGAAGGGATCAATCTCTTTATCTCTCTCATCTATGTATTAGTAAACAATTTTTTAAAGCTTTAAAATTTTGCCTAGCAATTTATTTTACCTACCCTACTTGCCTGTAAAGAAACTGATTTTCTTTTCTTTTTCTTTTTTTTTTTTTTTGATGGAGTCTCACTCTGTCGTTCAGGCTGGAGTGCAGTGGCACGATCTCGGCTCACTGCAACACGTGCCTCCCAGGTTCAAGCAATTCTCCTACCTCAGGCTCCTGAGTAGCTGGAATTACAGGCGTGTGCCACCATGCCTGGCTAATTTTTATATTTTTAGTAGAGAAAGGGGTCTCACCATGTTAGCCAGGCTGGTCTCAAACTCCTGACCTCAGCCTCCAAAAGTGCTGGGATTACAGGCGTGAGCCACCACAGCCAGCTAAGAGATTGACTTGCAACTCATGTCAATAAACCTTAATGGGCTTGCTGTAACCATATTGTGACTGAAGAATGCTGATAATTCTGTGCCACTGGGCAAATACCCCAAAATACATAGATTCTTACCTCAATGTCTTGTATAATTTTAGGATAAAGTGCTCTATAAAAAGAGTTGGGAGGAGCATTCCCGTCAGGAGGTTTGTTTTTGAATAAATACTGTCCCCTAAAAAAATAACAAATATTTCCCAATGAAAATCATGACATTATATATTTATATACATATATATTTTGAGACAGTCTTGCTCTGTTGCCCAGGCTGGAGTGCAGCGGCGTGAGTTGGCTCACTGCAACCTCCTCCTCCTGGGTTCAAGCGATTCTCCTGCCTCAGCCTCCTGAGCAGCTGCGATTACAGGCATCTGCTACCACACTGGCTAATTTTTGTATTTTAGTAGAGATGGGGTTTCACCATGTTGGTCAGGCTGGTCTCAAACTCCTGGCCTCAAATGACCTGCCTGCTCGGCCTCCCAAAGTGCTGCGATTACAGGCGTGAAACATCACACCTGGCCGACATTATATATTTATAAGGAGCTTCATATATTTTCAAAATGTTTTCACAGTTACCATTCCATATACTCTCCATAGCTGCCTACGGAGGAGCAAAGGTAAGCCTGATTTCAGGAGTCCCATGTCAAAGAGCAACCTTCTGGGCTCTAAGGAGTCTGATCAACACTGATTTGCTTTTGGGTAAAACATGATTATTTCCAGTGTAGAACGTCAGAGTACCAAGCCTTTGGAAATATTATAATATCAGTAAACAAATGGAATATGTATAATCAGAATTCATCTATTGGTCTATTAAGACTACTGCTTAGATTCACTGACCTCATCTTTTGGAAATTTTGTTAGTAATGGTAAGTATTACCTTTGAACTAGCACATGCCCTATAATTTTTTTTTTTTTCTTTTACTGTGTAGTGGTCCCCAGCATTGTAAACAGCAGCAATGCCTCTGGCATGGAGATCACTTTTTCTAGGTCTTTATCTGTGTGGGTAAGGTGGCTGCTCAGTCACCCAGGCTGCTGCTAATCAGTGCAACTATGCTTTGAAAGGAACAATTCAGTTCATTTCAACAGAAAACAAAAGGATCACAGGTTTGTCCAGTAGCAGCTAGGGAAGAAGAAAAAAAGAAACGCCTAAGAGCATTGTGCTATCAAGTCTAAGGCATGAAACTGACTTTCACAGGTGTGTTCCTGGCTGTGTATATACATACATGTACTTAACTGCCTTCCCTGTTTCCAGTGAGCAACATTTGTTAGTATCTCCTTCCTTATGACAGCACATCTCTGGAATACTCGTATCCCAAGCTAGATCTTTGCTACAAAAAAAAAAATCAGTAAATGGCAATCACTTCCTGCTGGGTAAAAAATTTAATTCCTCATCCTGAAGTTAAGAACCCACCAAACACGGTGTGGAAGCTAGTAAACCCCACTATGGGTGTACTAACTGCTGTTCTCACTGGCACCGTGCCTTGCAAAGTGGAGACAGGCAGAAATGCCTCTGAGTGTAATCCTGGCACCAGAGAAATCATGTTTTCTCTGGGCCAGTCATCCACTCCTCCCTCTATAGCTCCATTACAATATAATTAATTGTTTGTTGTCTCCAGGAGTGCTTCTCCCCTTCCCTCTCCCTATTATACACCTTGAAAATTATTTGAGAAAATTTCCTGTCCAGGAAGGTAGCTGGCTCTAACTTCTGTGTTAATACAGAAAAGAAAATCTGAAAAAGAGAAGTGAAAATAATACTTATAAAGAGGGGGATTAATGAAACATGATACACCAGCATAAACAAAAGGGGAAACAAGATGTGTTATGAAAGAATTCCGGATTAATGGTACATTTCTCTGTACAATATTATTCTACAAACACTTTGCAGGCAAATAATAGATTTTGAATGTGAAGATTTTAAGTCTGATTTCTCAGCCCACCCACATTCTTAACTACTTGTTTCTCAATGCCCACCATTTCTGAGATTCCTGTCTTCTTTTAATCTCTAGCACTCCAAGACTTTCTTCCTATGCAATGATACTATCTCTACATTCTAAGGAAAGAGAACCCATATAAGCTTCTGATCTTGTTTTCCACCTCACTGCATTTACCATTTCTTGGTAAAGTACCTGAATTTCTTCAGATCAAAGTGCTACAGAAAGGGGTGGCTAGGTATTGAAAACGGGCTTCTGTCTTTATGTTTTAAGTCAAAACCTTTTATGATGGAAGATCTCTGACAACAGGGACTACTTCTACGTGAAATGCCTAGTACCTACGAGAATGTGAGTACATGATAAATGTTAAATATTAAATTCAGAATGTTATCATAAAATGTGATCTGCTGATTAAGAAAATTGACTTTTCCCAAGTGGTCTTTTATTATACTTTTAAGAGTTACCATTACTGAGCAGAGAGCATATTCGGTATTTTTCAAAAGAGAAAACTACAGAGTTCATGTCCCAGGGGAAGACTGTCAAATTCATCTAGACATAAAATACAACATCAAAGACCAAGTTAAAACTTAAGAGATACAAAGCTTTATTAGAAAACTGTATTTACTTACTATTTTTGGTTAGTAGAAATGTAAGAACCTTTCAAAGCTAGCATATGGGGAAAGGTATAACACAGAAAGACTTTATTGACATATTAGGCTTGGTAAGACAATTTGAAAGAAGCAAATGAGAAACTGATGGAGTAAATTTTTTTTTTAAAAAAAGGGAGGACAACTGACACAGGAATAAAGGCAACATGTAAAAATAGAAGCAGCAACAAGAAAGTCAAGGGAATAATGGAGGAAGTCGACACGGGATGTATAAATATTTGGAATTTCATGGGGTGTATCATGGGATTAAGAGGATAAATGTGCCCAAAGACAAGGGGATATAGTCAGAACTCTGAAGGATACTCAAAAGAGCGGGAAAGGGTTTCTGTGGATAAAGAGATAGGGGAAAAAAGTGGTAATTAGTGCTGGATCCTGGGTTATTTCACCTACCCTTTACAAAGGCTCAAAAGCCATCTTCTCAATGATCGTTTTTTCTTTGTAACTAACATAACAGATCTTGCCATTTAGTGCCAATCCCAAGCAAAACTGTGGAGCCTTCTACCTTTGGCATTTTCACATCCATCTGCCAAGAACTGCCTACTTACTTCTTGATTTTTCTGCCTTCAAAAAAGGACTCAGCAAACTCCCAATGTCTGATGAAGGTTTACTGTCATTTACAGTCCAAATGGGAACACAATGTATTTTAACAGGGAACAGAACCTTTATAGCTAAAGGAATGAATCCCCTTAATTGAAATTTCAGGAGTTATTTGGAGAAGAGATTCTTTTTTTCTGAGGGACAGAGAAATCTTCTCAGCTGCCCTAAAATTCTCCCATGTAAACAGTTGCCTGCTGTATCCTCAAGGCTGGTCCCAGCACTCAGCAAAATGATGGACCCTGAATACCATATAACTCTATTTTTATTTGCTTTGTTGTACTATTAAAGAGTTTATTTCCAAAGTATGAAGTAGGTTATGAAAGATTGCTATTTTTCTATGTAGTGAAATAAGTGAGAATTAAAAAATATATTTGAGAAGTAGTAATAAGTGTGTGTGTGTGAGTGTGTGTGTGTGTGAGAGAGAGAGAGAGGGAGAGAGACAGAGAGAGAGAGAGAGAGACAGAGAAAGAGACAGGGTCTTGCTCTGTTGCCCAGGCTGGAGTACAGTGGCATGATCATAGCTCACTGCAGCCTCAACTTCCCAGGCTGAAGCCATCCTCCCGCCTCAGCCTCCTGAGTAGCTGGGATTACAGGCATGCGCCACCAGGCCCAGCTAATTTTTTGATTTTTTTGTAGAGATGAGGTCTCACTATGTTGCTCAGCCTGGTCACAAACTCCTGGGCTCAAACAATCCTCTTGCCTTGGCCTCCAAAACTGTTGGGATTACAGGCGTGAGCCACCCTGCCTGGCCAACAATATTCTTTTCTACATAGCCTAAAAATTGCCTAGCTTTTTGTTCCTTTAATTCGATTTGAGAGAAAAATTTAAACAGTCTTCCTAATAGCCAGAATGATAAAAATCTCTGAAGCATTTGGTATAATATAGGTCGTTGTATTTACTAGGTGTTAATAAATTTCAAAGACAGAAAAAAAGAAAGAGAGCCAAATATATTTAATGAAAATTCGAAGGAAAGCTGGTCCATGAATATTTATCTTTTACAAGTGTTCTCTATTTTTAACTGTTTTCCTCTTTATGATCCAAGATAAACAACAGATAAAATTAATTTGGAAGGACACCACTAAGCACACACATGCCTATTATAATGTTTTCTGTCAACGAGAATATTTAATGTTACCTTTATTACTACGTAGCTTTCCTATAGTGACATTCTAGAGACATACTCTGAGAGAAAATTATTTAAGGAAAGATATCTTTCAGAAGTTCTAATGAAATGGCACTGTTAAGAGAACAACAAAAAAAGTAGTGAGGTCTCTTAGACTGCTAACTATATGATGCTTTGGGGAATTCGGAATTAAGTCAGAAAATCTTGAAAAACAGAAGTCTTAAGAAGAAACAATGATTTATAATGAATTTCATTTTCACTTTTTCTGATGGCTAGAGTTCTTATTCCACTTGAGCATAAAAATAATTTTTGATTACAAAGGTGACAAAACACCAGACGCATAAGATAAAGGCAATAAATTTTCTGAAAGAAAAGAAAATCATTTGTCTTGGATTATTTTAGGGGAAAGCTATCCTGGATGGTTTCTATGTGATTCAAAGTCATCTACTTTATTTTGGCTCATAAATTGCCCATCAGTCCTTTTGGAGGATACCAACTTTTTTTTTTTTTTTTGGAGACAAAGTCACGCTCTGTCACCTAGGCTGGAGTGTAATGGCTCAATCTCCACTCACTGCAACGTCTACCGCCTGGGTTCATACGATTCTCCTGCCTCAGCCTCTAGAGTAGCTGGGATTACAGGTGCATGCCACCACACCCGGCTACATTTTGAATCTTTAGTAGAGACAGGGTTTCGCCATGTTGGCCAGGCTGGTCTCAAACTCCTGGCTTCAAGTGATCTGCCCACCTTGGCCTCCCAAAGTGCTGGGATTACAGGCGTGAACCACTGTACCCAGCCGCAGGATACCAACTTCTGCCCAGATAACAGAATGCTTTAAACAGGAGGGCTGGTAAACTTTCCATTATTTTTTGCAAAGCAGTATTAATACAATATCATGTCATTTTGTGAGTGACAGGTAAGAAGAAAAACTGCTGAGTACATGAATACTTGTTCTCTGTTACATTTTAAGCTGCAAATCAACAAAATCACCATATTAAATGAGAAGTGGTCTCACTGGCTCCCCAAAAATCTTTCAGTGACTGTGACTGGCCAGGTCCTGAAGCCATGTAATAGTAAGAAAAGTTAAAGGCTCACCACCCTCTTCGTTCTGCCAGGCCTCTCCACAGAGAATCTGTCCTGACCATTCTCTCGATGAGCTTCTTCCATAGCATGCCATCAGAGGTCACTCGGTACCATTCCTTGCATACAAGTTCAGCAGCACATAGTGATTTGGCATCCAGGTATGACAGAATGTTCTCAGCAATATGATCCAAACCCCGAGCTTTCAGGAGAGGGAGGAGGCAAAGAAAAAGAACACAGAGGGTGGTGAATGATTTTTTACAAAAGGTCCTTTAAAACAGAACAGCATTTGTTCTGCTATGAAGGCACATCATTGTCCCTAGTGTGGTCCAGTTTCTTTTTCAAACAGAGGCTTGGGTAAAATGAGTGTCAATAATTTTTCCATAAGGTTACAGAAATGAACAGTATTTTCCATCTTCCTTTAGATAAGGAAGTTAAAGTTAACAACCAGCAAACCCCCCAAGACATTAAAAATAAAAAGGATTCCAGAAAACAATTCACATCTATCTATATGGATTTCAGCACTAGGGGATGTTCTATGGATGGCATCTCAAACTCTATGATTCAGACCCCCCCAAATCTCTATATTAGGTCCATTTCTCATTCTGTTTCTATTACTGCTGCAGTTCCAAAGCTGTTCGGTTAAAGAAATATCCTTTAAATGTACTGGGGGAGAGGCACTAAGTCAGAATGTGCTGGGTTATAGAATTTTGGGCATGCAGAAGGAGAGAAGAAGGAAATATAGAATGGCATGGAAATATCCCAAGAGAAAGACAGAGATGTATGTTTAAGTTCAAGAATGAGTTTAATTTCAGATTAAAAAAAAAAAACAAAACTATATTTGAGAGTAGCTGCTGCTATAAAACCTAAATGACAGTTGAGTAAAAATGAAAAAATTCCAGACCAAAAGATAACTTGGTTAGCATTTCAGAGAATATTCTGTAGGAGGTGCAGAGGAAAATAGTGGAGAATAGATCCTGGGGCGTACAAACCAGAAGGGCTTCCCAATTAAAGTTCTCCAACACCCAAATCTGTATTGAGGTCTCAGAAGAAAAGATCCTATAAAATAGGATGAACTCACTAAAAAAACTTCTTTTGCCTGCTGTTCTACATTCACAATTGAGATAAAAATATTCAAAGTTATTTCTGTTTACAAAGTACATATCACATGTTTTCTATAGACTTAAATAGTTCAGAAGAATTCCTTCATACTCTTACTCCTGTAGGCACAAACTTAACAAGAAAGAGAACATGGCATTTCATTTTGGGCCTTTCCCCTGAATCATATCATATAAAGATAGTATGGGTATCAGTCACACTTTTCAGCAGACTTGAGAAAGCAAGCATTAAATGGATTTTGTTTGGCTGGCATCGCATGTTCGTATTTAAGTATAAGCAGATGGAGACGTGCATTACCCAATTCTTATTAAAGAAACATGAACAAAAGCCAATTAAAGGTATAATAACTAGTTCTTCATGTAAAATACAGTAATGGTATGATTTATATTAAAACTTTCTACACCATCAGAAATTTCTAAAATGCTGTCCTGTTTTTAATGGGTGCCATCAAATTGCTCCTGATCATTTCACCAAGTACCTTTAATAAGTCTTTGGAAGTAATTTCACCTAACACTCCAAACAAACCCATTACATTAATGGACTACAGGCACTTTTTGAAGTAGTTTGGTTTACTAAACATAGCCAGATGGTACAGGTTTATAAGTTTAAATGGCCATAAAGCATTAGATTGATGATTTAATACCTCATAGAGTGGTCAGCGGATACACACCAGGGATCAATATTAGGTAAAGGATACACAGGTCTAATCAACTCCTGTTCAATTCTTAGTGGTATAAGCTTGAGATAGTAACATGTCTCAGTGATTGGGGAGAACAAAGTAATGAGGTACACACAGATTGTACAAAGAAAACTGTTTGCCTATGGCTAAAACAAAATCCAATGAGTAAAGAGGGGGCAAAAATCTATTCCATTTAACAAAAGATATAGGTAAAATTCAGTTTTTACAGGGGTTATTCCTAAGATATAAATAGGTATTTCTTTTGTTTTAAACAGCAACTTAAATTCCTAGTTCAGAAAAACAAAAATTTAAAAAAGGTATAATTAGCAAAAATAAAACAAAGTAGTATTAATAGTTGGGAGGCTATGAGCTGGTATATTTTTATCAGGGGATAGTTTGGCACCATGTATTAAAAGCCTTTAAAAATGTTCATATTCCTTAATATATAGCGATTCCATGTCTGTATTTTTTTCCGTAGGATTCCCACAAGATTAATGTATAAAAATTCATCATCACATGGTTTATAATAGGAAAAAATTTTGAAACTACCTAAATGTTCAATAAAGGGGTTAAATAGTATGTGCTTCAACCATTGTAAAGAATATTATGCAACAACTGAAAAGAACACACATTCAGAAAAATACATGAAGAGAATGTATTCAGAAAAATGGTCACAAAACATTTATGATCAAAGCTTTATAGGAAAAAAAAACACATACCTAGACAAAACAGAAAGGCTACCTGCCAAAATATTAATAATATAGCAAATCAGTAGTTCTTTCTGAATGCTGGGGTTCTAGGAAATGTTTTTAAATATTTTCTAAGTTCCCTGTAACTTCTGTAACTGGAAAACAACAACACCCCCTCCCCTAACAAGATATGACATTTAAGATAAGATTCATTCAAGTTGGTATGATTTTTTCCTCTTAAAATAAACTTTGAATACACAAGAATCTTATCTTCCTGACATAGCATTCCCCCCAAACACTGACACCTTGGAAGTGTTCTAGGTGTCAGTATTTGGGGGGAATACTATGTCAGGAAAATAAGCCCTTCCAAAAATAAGCATTTAGAAAAACCACAGCACCCTCCAAAAAAAGGATTTTACATATCATTTTATATTTATTTATTTAACACCACAACGAGGCTTATGAGATAGCCTTCTTTCTAAAAACTTCAATTAAAAATGTTTTTTATTCATCTGTAGAATTTCAATATTCTGTTGATATATTCTCATAGAAATACAAATCCAAGTACATAAACATATCTTGAAACTAAGACATATTATAAAAGACACAACTTACATCAGGTAACACCTCAGAAAAGATTTTATTTGGACCTATGTATGGGTAAAAATAGGTTGAATAGAAGGGCATGAGTAAGAAGATAGGATAAAAGGAGTCTCGGCTGGGCGCGGTGGCTCATGCCTGTAATCCCAGCACTTTGGGAGGCTGAGGCGGGTGAATCATTGGAGGTCAAGAGTTCAAGATCAGCCTGGCCAATATGGTGAAACCCTGCCTCTACTAAAAATACAAAAATTAGCCAGGCATGGTGTCAGGTGCCTGTAGTCCCAGCTACTCGGGAGGCTGAGGCAGGAGAATTGCCTGAACCTGGGAGGCAGAGGTTGCAATGAGCCAAGATCATGCCACTGCACTCACTCCAGTCTAGGTGACAAAGTGAGACTCTGCCTCAAAAAAAAAAAAAAAAAAAAAAAAAAAGAGTCTTTATTTCTAGAGTTTGTTTTTTTAAAAGCTTTATACCAGCCGAGCGCAGCGGCTCATGCCTGTAATCCTAGCACTTTGGGAGGCCGAGGCGGGACGATCACAAGGTCAGGAGATTGAGACCATCCTGGCTAACACGGTGAAACTCTGTCTCTACTAAAAACACAAAAAATTAGCCGGGCATGGTGGCGGGCGCTTCTAGTCCCAGCTACGCAGGAGGCTGAGGCAGGAGAATGGCGTGAACCCGGGAGGCGGAGCTTGCAGTGAGCCAAGATCACACCACTGCACTCCAGCCTGGGCTACAGAGCAAGACTCCGTCTCAAAAAAAAAAAAAAAAAAAATAGCTTTACACCAAAAAGTACAGTTAAGGAACTTAATTTGTAAAAATCAAGCCAATAAAGACTTTTAAAGACAGATATATAGCTAGAGATTTAGTTCTGTTATCATCACAGCAAATTCATGGTTTACAAACACTTGTAGACATACCTGGCAAAGCAGTTATGAAATCTCTCTGCAACATAGGTTTAAGATACGAGTTTATGTGCCCATGTTGGTAATGACACATTTGGGATATAAGATGTTCCACAAATTCCACTTGATCTGACTCTGACCACTGCTCAAAGTATTTGACACACAGTTCCTTTTCCTTTTCATAGCTTGCCGAGAGTTTCCGTTGCTTGGGCACAATCATACTGGAAGTGCCATTGGCAAGTTTTGTCTATAGAAGGGGGTTAAAAGAAACAAAACGATTAGTATTGAAAATGAGGGAAATATACACGATTTTCTGGTATGGCATGCTATGTTATGTCTACACGATTGAGCCAACTCTGTTATTCTATTAGCAATTACGTGGAAAACCACAGAAACACCATACAAAGTTGGTAAATCAGCTATAACGCCAGAAGACTAAGCATCCATTTCCAAAAGTTTGCAGAAGACATTCTTAATACTTGAACATACACAAATAAAAACTGAAAGCTGAAAGCATGTTATTACTAGCAAGCCAAAAATCTAATTTGCTTTTTCTTGTATACAACAGTTGTTGGACAGTTATACAATTACTTGATCACAACTTTTTTTTGAGACAAGGTCTCACTCTATCACCCAGGCTGGAGTGCAGTGGTGAGATAGATCATAGCTCACTGCAGCCTCTAGCTCCTGGGCTCAAGCGATCCTCCCACCTTAGCCTCCAGAGTAGCTGAGACTATATTGGTGCAAACTACCATGTACAGCTAATTTTTAAATTTTTTTTGTACAGATGGAGTCTTCTTTTGTTGCCCAGGCTGGTCTCAAACTCCTGGCTTCAAGCAATTTTCCTGCCTTGGCTTTTCAAAGTGCTGGGATTACAGGTGTGAGCCATTGTGCCCTGTCATCACAGCTTTTCTTTTTAGACAGAGTCTTGCTCTGTTGCCCAGGCTGGAGTGCACTGGCACAATCTTGGCTCACTGCAACTTCCACCTCCCAGGTGGAGAATCAAGTGATTCTCCTGCCTCAGCCTCCCAAGTATTGGGACTACAGGTGCCCACCACCACACCTGGCTAAGTTTTATATTTTTAGTAGAGACAGGGTTTCACCATGTTGGACAGGCTGGTCTTGAACTCCTGACCTCAAATGATCTGCCTGCTTCAGCCTCCCAAAGTGCTGGGATTACAGGCAATAGCCACTGTGCCCAGCCAACAACTTGGTTTTTAATTGTTAAATAAGAAGTCCTTTATGGAAAGAGAAACCAAAGAATATTCTGAGACTCTGTGGTACCTTTTTGAACATAAAGCTAAAATAACACTCATATGCTCAATCTACCCTTTTCCATAAAATAAAATATTCTGTATTTCCCATGAAGTCTTTTTTATTAATTGACTCATTCAATAAGTATTTACTGAGCACCTACAATGTGCCCAACACTGTCCTTGGTACTAGGAATATAACAACAAAAATGACAGTTAACATCACTAACATATACTCTTAGTGTAAAAGGCACATTAAAAACACAAGCAGCCAGGCGCAGTAGCTTACACCTGTAATCCCAGCTACTCAGGAGGCTGAGGCAGGAGAATAGCTTGAACCTGGGAGGCAGAGGTTGCAGTGAGCTGAGATTGCACCACTTCCCTCCAGCCTGGGCAACAGGGCGAGACTCTGTCCCCCAAAACAAACAAACAAACAAAATACAAGCAAATACTTAGAAAATATAATGTAGGTAGTGCTATGAAGAAAAATAAAGCAGGATAAAGGAACAGGAAAAAAGTATATGTTATTGTCGTAGGCAAAATTCTAAGATGGTCTCCAAGATTCTTTTTTTTGTTTGTTTTGAGACAGTGTTTGTCTTGTTGCCCAGGCTGGAGTGCAATGGCATGATCTCAGCTCACTGCAACCTCTGCCTCCCAGGTTCAAGTGATTCTCCTGCCTCAGCCTCCTGAGTAGCTGGGATTACAGGCACACATCACCACGCCCAGCTAATTCTGTATTTTTAGTAAAGACAGGGTTTCTCCATTTTGGTCAGGCTGTTCTCGAACTCCCAACCTCAGGTGATCCGCCCACCTCGGCCTCCCAAAGTGCTGGGATCACAGGCATGAGCCACCGCGCCCGGCTGGTCCCCAAGATTCTTGGCCCCTGGTGTACACATACCTTCTCTGAGTTGTTCAAACAGTAATGTAGCTATTGCTGTGATTAAAAGAGGGATCCAAATCAGGTGACCTTAAGATGCAGAGATTACTCTGGTGGATCTGACCTAATCATATGAGGCTTTAAAAGCAGAGTTTGCTCCAACGGGTTGCAGAGGAGGAAGGGGGCCAGCTGGCAAGGAATGTGGTCAGTCTCTAGCTGCTGAAAGGAGCCCCCAGTTGACAGTCAGTAAGAAAATGGGGGCCTCAGTTCTACAATGGCAAGGAACTGAATTCTGCCAACAACAAGAATGAGCTGAGGGCCGGGCGTGGTGGTTGACTTCTGTAATCCAAGCACTTTGGGAGGCTGAGGTGGGTGGGTCACCTAAGGTCAGCAGTTTGACATCAGCCTGGCCAACATGGCAAAACCCTATCTCTACTAAAAATACAAAAAATGAGCCAGGTGTGGTGGCAGGCACCTGTAATCCCAGCTACTAAGGAAGCTGAGACAGGAGAATCGCTTGAACCCAGGAGGTGGAGGTTGCAGTGAGCCGAGATAACGCCACTGCACTCCAGCCTGGGCAACAAGAGCGAAACTCCATCTCAAAAACAAACAAACAAACAAAGAGCTGAGAAGAGGATTTTCCCTCAGAGCTTCCAGATGAGAACTCAGTCCAGCCCAACACCTTGACTGATTTAAGCCTTGAGATACTCTGAGCAGAGAACCCAGGAACTATGTGGCACACGTCTGACCCTTGGAACTATACACAGAACTAATAAATAGGTGTTATTTTAACTTGCTAAGTTTGTGGTGATTTATTAGGCAGCAATTAACAAAAAACTAATATGATTATTTAAGTCTAAGTGGTTAGAGATAGTTTCCTGAAAAAGGTGACATTTTAACTCAGACATGAAGGAAATGAGGACTAGACAGCAAGGAAGAATGGTCTAGGCAATGGGAATTTTGAGACCCTAGGTCCCAGGTGGCAGTTGGCCTGGCATGTTCAAGGAATAAGAGGGTCTGGTGTGGCTGGAATAGAGTGAGCAAGGAAAAGTTATGGTTGGAGAAGTAGCCTGGGTCAAATCATCCTGGTTATTCCGGTGGTGGTAGCTAATCTCCACAGATTGGCCCCAGCAACTACAGTCCTCCCTCTACATCAATGCTACCCCTCCCATCAGAAGTGGAGATTATGTCCTATTCTGTGAATCTGGGCTTTGACTAAGAGAATGGGGAGGAAGTTGCATTCCATTCTGGGACTTCCAAGCCCAGGCAACTTCTGCTTACTCCTTAGAGCGTTGAGCTACCATGTGAGAAACTCAGGCTAATGTGAGAGAGAGACAGGTATGGAGGATGAGAAGCCATACAGAGGCGCCACCTGGGCAAACACTCAGAAGCATAATAGCAACACAATCTGACACCGTTTAAAAAGACCACTGCTATGTGGTCCTTTAAAACTATATGGGACATAAATAGAAGGAGGTAGGTAAATTAAGACACTACTTCAACAGTCCATGGAAGAGAGAACAATCTCTTGGACCACAGTGGTAGCTACAGAGGTGGTGAGAAATAATTGGGATTCAGTGTATAATTCTGAAGACAGATCCTGCTGAATTTGCTGATCGACTGGATATGAGTATAAGAAAAAAGGAGGAGACAAAATCACACCCAAGTATGAGGCTGGGGGACACTGGGAAAAGATTCAGAAATCAATAGAAACTTTTGCTACTCTGAAGAAAGTAGGATTTTCTTTAAAGGATAATCACAAATGGGTACAACCGGGTACTTTTCAAAGTAATTTGATGGATCTTTGGCATATTTACTTAAGCAACCCAAATGTGGCAGGAAGACCCATGTTACCATAGAGTTCATCCCTCCTTAGACATACTCAATGTGGAACATGCTATAAAACTGTGCCAAATTTAATTCATTTCAAGGCTCAAGCTTGCCTTATTTTCTTTTATTTATTTACTTTTATTTTTAGAAACAGGGTCTTGCTCTGTCATTCAGGCTAGAGTGCAGTGGTGTGATCATAGCTCACTGCAGCCCTGAACTCTTGAGGCTTATTTTCTAGATGTTAAATCCTAAACACAGGCCTCTTTACAAAGTAAAGATACATAGCTGAAAGCATATTTTCAAGAATGGCATTAGGCCATTTTATATACACAGAAGGAGCTGACCCTTGTAATCCTGGTGTGTTGAGGTGGATGTTTTCTAGCATAAATGCCACTGTTGCCTATGATACAGACTAAAAATGATTACTAAGAAGCTTGTTGGACATAGGCCTTGGGGGACTTTAGGGTTGCTTTTTGTATAGGGTATTTGTTTGTATCTCAGAAATGAAAACTCATGAAATGTGAAGATTTAGAGAACTAACACACAGGCAAGCTTATAAGCTTGACCAAATGCCACTTCTAATCCCAACAATGAAAACCTCCAAAACTCTATCATTTTTTAAAAAATATATTTGCCTTTTAAAATGCACCCTTTGTCTTTTAAAAGGTGAAAATGGACATGAGTCAGGTGCTACTGGAGTAGTTTTCTGGATAAAGACCAGAATGCCAGGTAACACAGAAAAACAATCAGCAACTTACTGAAATTATTCCACTTACACATTAAATAAATGAGATATTGCTATAATCATGAGGAGTCATGCTTTGAACAGTGGCTATCAGACTGTTAGATAAAACTGCCTAAGGATTTAAAAAGTTTGGGCATCCTACTGCAGAAGCTAAAGATAAGTCAAGACTTTGTGATACTTTCAACGATCAAATCATAAGCGGGAATCAAACATTTGGTTATTAGACATAAAGTATAAACTGAGATTTCACATATTTATCAACTGTTCTGGGCTATTCTAGCGGGTAAACATTTTAGTCACCACCCCTCAAAACGAGTATTTTTTTTGATGAGGCAGAAAGACACATACCTGAGATCCATTATCAAATGGGTTACTCTCAACCGCTACCCCATACTGTATTGTTTTAAAAGCTTTGGCCCTGGAGTAAAAAGACCTGGTTTCAAATTCTAGCTCCTCAATTTAGCAGCTGTGTGACATGGAATAAATAACTTGATCTTTCTGAGTCTAATTCTCCCATCTATAAAATGGGGATAATAATAGGTTCTATTTCATTGGGTTTTTGTAAGGAACAAATAAAAAAAAACCCTCATGAAAAGCATGCTTAGCACATCACCTAGCATACAGTCAAGTGTTCTGCCAATCAACACTCTTAATGAGCTTATAACACTGTTGGAGCTGAGCTTTCCCTCTCCTTTTGAAAGTACATTCTTCTTTTTCACTATATATTTTTTCTATTTTAATTTTCATTAAAGTATACATAAAAATGCTTAATCTTAAGTGTACGCAACTAATTTTCACAAGGTAAACATACCCACATAACCAAAACCCAGATCAAGAAACATCACGAGACTCACTAGCCCCCTGTGTGTCCCTTTTCAGGTCACTAGTCACCCTGAGAGTGACTCCTATACTTATTAAAAAAGAATGCTTTTTTTGAAAACCATCCACCTATACAATTTGTAGTACCATAAAAACATAAAATTCTCAAAAATAAATACAAAATTTAGGGCTGGGCGCAGTGGCTCATGCCTGTAATCCAAGCACTTTGGGAGGCAGAGGTGGGTGGATCACAAGGTCAGGAGATCAAGACCATCCTGGCTAACAAAGTGAAACCCCATCTCTACTAAAAGTACAAAAAATTAGCCGGGCATGGTGGTACATGTAGTCCTAACTACTCGGGAGGCTGAGGCAGGAGAATCACTTGAACCCGGGAGGTGGAGGTTGCAGTGAGCTGAGATCATGCCACGGCACTCCAGCCTGGGAGACAGAGCTAGACTTGGTCTCAAAAAAAAAAAAAATTGATAAAAGTTGTGTAATACTTATAAATTGAAAACTATAAAACATCACTGAGGGAAATCTTAAAATAACTTAAATAAATGGAGAGATACACTATATTCAGAAATTGGATCTATTAAGATGTTTATTCTTTCCAAATCAACCTATAGAGTTAGTGCAATATCAAAGTCTCAGCAGGCAAATTAACTGGCAGCTTCTAAAATTTGTAAGGAAAAGCAAAGGACCTAAACTTAACCAAAATATTCCTGAATATATAAAAAAAGGTTGGGTGTGGTGGCTCACACCTGTACCCCAGCACTTTGGGAAGCCGAGGTGAGTGGTTCACTTGAAGTCAGCGGTTTGAGACCAGCCTGGCTAACAGGGTGAAACCCCGTCTCTACTAAAAACAGAAAAATTAGCTGGGTGTGGTGGTGCATGCCTGTAATCCCAGCTACACTGGAGACTGAGGCAGGAGCATTGCTTGAACCTGGGAGGCAGAGGCTGCAGTGAGTCAAGATCGTGCCACTGCACTCCAGCCTGGGCAACAGAGTAAAACTGTCTCAAACAAAGCAAAATGAAACGAAACAAAACAAAACAAAAACCAAACAAAACCCTTTGAAAAAAGATGGAAGACTCAGACTAGTGAATTTCAAGATTATATATAATAGTAATCAAGAGAGTGTGGCTTTGGTGTAAGGACAAAAGTATAGATTGATGGAACGGAATAGTGAGTCCAGAAATACATACAGCCAACTGACTTTCAAGAAAGATGCCAAGATAATTCAATGGGGAGGCCAGGCACGGTGGCTCACGCCTGTAATCCCAGCACTTTGGGAGGTTGAGGCAGGCAGATCACCTGAGGTCAGGAAATCGAGACCAGCCTGGCCAACATGGTGAAACCCCGTCTCTACTAAAAAGGTTGTAGTGAGCCTAAATCATGCCACCCCACTCTAGATTGAGTGACAGAGCCTTCTCAAAAACATAAAAATAATAATAAAAAAATAGGGAAAGGATTCTTTTCAATAATTGGATATCCATAGAGGAAATGAAGTTTGTTCCTAACTTCATACCATATATAAAAATTAACTTAATTCTAGATTTATATATACTAGCTAAAACTATAAAACTTCTAAAAGACAACACAGGAGAAAACCCTGATGTTCTTGGAATAGGCAAACATTATAAAACGGGAAAAAAAAGTCAGTAAATTGGCATGTGGCAATGTTCAAAACATGATTTCCAAAAGAAACAGTTAATAAAAATGACAAATCACAAACTGGGAGAAAACATTTGCAATAAATGTATTTTACAAAGGACTGGTATCCAGAATCTATAAAGAACTCTTAAAACTCAATAATAATAATTTTTAAAACTCTGTTTTTTTAAATAGGCAAAAGATTTGAACAGATACTTCACAAAAAAAGATCCACAGATGCCAATAAGCATATGAAAAGATGTTCAACATCATTACTTATTAGGGAAACGCAAATTAAAATATCAAGACATTATGACACACTTACTAGAATGGCTAAAATTTAAAAGACTGACAATACTAAGTGTGGACAAGAATGAGGAACAACTGGGTCTCTCATACATTGTTGGCAGTCATGTTTAATGGTACAATCACTTTGGAAAACAAGTTGACAGTTTTTTGTAAAGTTTAAACATACACTTACCAAATAACCCAGCAATTCCACTTTAGGTATTTACCTCCTTAAAATGAAACATAGTTCAACACAAAGACTGGTACAATAATGTTTTTTGCTTCTGTATTAATAAAAACCCAAAATGGTAATAATCCAAATGTCCATCAAGAGATGAACTGGTAAACAAACTGTGATGTTGCTTTAGAATGGAATAGTACTCGGCAATAAAAAGAATAAACTACAGACACACAAAATGATAAAGATGAATCTTAAAAACATGCTGAATCAAAGAAGCCAGGTACAAATGAGTCCATTATGATTCTACTCGTATGAAACTCTAGGAACAGTAACTCTCATTGTTAGAAAAACAGATCAGTGGTTGCCTGAGGCTGGATGTAGAGATGGGACTAACTGGGGAAGGGTACAAGGGATGTTTTTGGGACAATGAAAATGTTCTCTAACTTGATTGTTACACAAGTTGCCAAAATTCATTGAACTATATACTTAAAATGGGTGTATTTTATTGTATGTAAATTATATTTTAATAAAGTTATTTAAAAAAACTTCTAAGGGTAGAGTATTCCTACGGATAAATCCACTGTAAGATGAATTTTATTTGTAACTAAGGTGTTATATTTGTAGAGAAATCTAAAGATAAAGGTCTTTGTTGTCAAGTCCCTTTCTTCTACCATTCTCCAATACAGATTTTTCTACAATTATCTAAAGTAAATGCAGCAAAATTCCAATTTGAGAACTTCTGAAAATCTACAAAGACACAGTGAAAAAGTTCAATTATTAAAAAATCAAAAGGTTGTATATTAGAGGATATGGGAGATATAATGGTTACTGGTTGCAGTAGAATTGATTTGGCTTTCCCAACAAAAGCCTAATGACTCAACCACTACTGTTCAAGTGTCTTGGAAAGCTGACAGACAGCCTCAGCTTAATGGTAACACTAAGTTTCTGCCACCCCTGCACATCTCCCTCTTCTTCTTTTCTGTTTACAGTGAACAGTTGTCGCCACAAGAAAGAAAGAAGCTGTCAGGTGACAAGCACACAAAATGAAAGGAGTTAAGTATTTCTAGAACTGTCCTTCAGCTTAGTTCTCAAAGCCTAGGGGCTAGTTTCATCTCCGAAAATATATTTCATATACCACTTTCAAAATTACCATGAATTTCTCTGAAGCTGCAGCCTGGGCCAGGAGGGAAAAATAGACACTTACAGACACCAACTGGCTTGACCATCAACTATCACTGTAATACTAAGTGTGCTGACTTTACTAAGTGTATTATGTATAGGTTGGGAAATACACAGTGGACTGACTGAACTTCATGGTGAAATGACAAATATTTCTAGTTTGCATGCAAAACCTGCTTTAACCAAAAGGAAGGGTGTAGTAAGTAGAGAAAGACATTCCAGACATAGGACACTCTTTAGAACTGGGGTTGCAACGACTAGATGAAGAAAACATTTATGACAAGAAAGATGCAAATGATAAAAGATATCTAAGGATTCTATTTGACTTCGAGAAAGGTTTTAAGGAAAGGCTCTGAGAACTATGGTGGGGAAAGGGGATATAATGATTAAATGCTGAATTAATTTAAGAATAAAATAGGCAAGGGTTTTGTAGGGGATAAGGCTGCAGCCTAGGAGGGGCGGGACAAGAATTTTGACTAAAGCTGGAACTTCAGTGGTATCAATCAACCAACAACAGTTTATTGAGTGACTACTCTATCCTGGGCACTTGACCAGGTAATAGGGAAACTGCTGTGAACAGGCATACAAAGTGTCTTTGCCTTCTCTGAGGAGGAGTGGAGAAAGAACGTACATAAATATGTTAATTTCAGACCAGTAAGGATTGTGAAGAAAACAAACAAAGATAAAATAAGGAGTAAAGGGCCAGGCATGGTGGCTCGTGCCTGCAATCCCAGCACTTTGGGAGGCTAGGGCGGACAGATCACTTGAAGCCAGTAGTTCGAGACCAGCCTGGTCAACATAGTGCAACTTCGTCTCTATTAAAAATACAGCCGGCATGGTGGCTCACGCCTGTAATCCCAGCACTTTGGGAGGCCAAGGTGGGTGGATCACTTGAGGTCAGGAGTTCAAGGCCAGCCTGGCCAGGCATACATAGCAAAATCCTGCCTCTACTAAAAATACAAAAATTAGCAGGGCTTGATGGTGTGTGAACCCTTGCTTGAACCCGGGAGGCAGAGGTTACAGTGAGCTGAGATTGCCCACTGCACTCCAGTTTGGGCAACAGAGTGAGACTCTGTCACAAAAAAACAAAACAAAACAAAAAACCCAAATACAAAAATTAGCTGGGCATGGCGGTGTGCACATGTGGTCCCAGCTACTTGGGAGGCTGAGGCATAAGAACTGCTTGAATGACTGGGCAACAGAGTGAGATCATCTCTCCAAAAAAAAAAAAAAGAAAGAAAAGAAAAAGAAAAGAAGTAAAGAGTTCAGCCTACTTTAATTGGAGTGGTCAAGAAATGCCTCCAAAGGAGGTGACACCTGAGCTGAGATTTGAATGACACGTCAGTCTTGTGAAGATCTTGGGAAAGATCCTTCTATATAGAAGGAAGAGCTAGTGCAATGGTATGTTCAGGTGAAAGATAGAAGGCCAGTGTGGTTGGGCAGAATGAACATGAAAATGGTGGGAATTAAGGAAAAATGGCGGGAATTAAGGTGGCTGGAGGTAAGATAATATAAGGCCTTCTACGTCATCCTACAGAGTTTAGATTTCATTTGAAGTGTAAAGGAGAACCCCTGCAGGTTTTGAAATAGTCACGTATGGCATCGTCTGATTTGTGCCTTACAAATATTTATACTAGCTGCCACACAGCGAATGGACAGGGGCTGGAAAGGTCAGGAGGGGATAATAAGAGCAAGTTGCAAAAGCAGGGGAAGAAAGATCAATTAGAAAGATGATAAAATAATCCAGGCAAAATGTGACTATGGCTAGGATTAGAATAGGCAGATTAGGAAATGTTTAAAAGAAAGGTATTTTAACTCTCACAACAGAGGATGAAGGAGAAGGAGAAACGCCCTGTTGAGAATTGTAAGTCTGAGTTGTAATATACATTTATTTTGGTATAATACTTTACTACCTCATGAAGGCTGATCCTTTAGATATTCAGTCTGGTACATTAATCTGGATGGGGATAGAACAGTGTTCTTGCTCCTGTGGCCAGGAGAAACAAGGCAAAACTTACAAGGATTTTGAGGGAGAAAGGAAGAAATTTTTAAAGTCTACGTTATACTCTCTAGAGACTGTTGTCAGGCTTCAGTTAAATAAACATCTAAAAACAATGACTTTAAAGATCTTTTTCCGATTATTTTCCTTTGATTTCTTTGTAAAAGCATCTTTTTTTATTTTTATCTATTTTTTTTTTAGACAGAGTCTTGTCTTTCACCTAGCGCTGGAGTGCAATGGTGCAATCTCGGCTCACTGCAACCTCCGCCTCCCAGGTACAAGCGATTCTCATGCCTCAGACTCCCAAGTAGCTGGGATTACAGACGTGCATCACCACGCACAGCTAATTTTTGTGTTTTTAGTAGAGGCAGGGTTTCACCATGTTGGCCAGGTTGGTCCCAAACTCCTGACCTTGTGATCCTCCCATCTCGGCCTCCCAAAGTGCTGGGATTACAGGCATGAGCCATCGCACCTGGCCAAAAGCATCTTTAAAAAAAAAAAAAGTCAGTCAGGCATGGTGGCTCATGCCTGTAATCCCAGAACTTTGGGACGCCAGGGCAGAAGGACTGCTTGAACCCAGGAGTTTGAGACCAGCTTTGGCAGCACAGTGAGACTCCATCTCTACAAAAAAAAAAAAAAAAAAAAAAAAAAAATTAGCTTTGTGTGGTGGTGCATGCCTGTAGTCTCTGTTACTTGGGAGGCTGAGGTGGGAGAATTATTTGAGCCTGCAGTGAGCAGTAGTCATGCCACTGCACTTCAGCCTGAACAACAGAGAGAGACCTTGTCTCAAAAAAAAAAAAAAAAAAAAAAAAAAAGTCCACATTGCCATTGTCATGGTTGAACTGAGAGGAAATAGGATTGCCTACATTTTTATTAGAATGGAAAGAGATAAGCACACCTAGTGATGAAGATGGTGATAGCAGGGAGACCTACATTTCTCAAGAGCTAGAATGGAAAAGAAAAGGAACCCAGAAGGGATAGAGCCCACTGGCACCTGAGCATTCTTTTACAAGTGGATTTCAAGATAAATTGAAAGAAATTTAGTCACAAATTGAACATGCAGAAAAAAGGAAATGAATACTCAAAAGTGGGATAACTTTCAACATTTTACTTTTAGTTCTTAAACTGTATAACTCTCAGTGATCAAAGGAGTAGTCCATTCCTTTTTCTGGAGTAGGGTGGGAAATGGGAGTGCAAATGAAAAGAAAATGGTACATATAGAATGGGGCACACATTTCAACAGAAGTAAACATCGTATTTCTCAGTGGGATTATTGTATTAATATTTTAACAGCCTCTACTAAATATGATTACATATTAGGTGAACTCATAAACATGTCAGATCTGATTAGTGAACATGGAAGACAGGAAGGGGCAGATTTGTCAGCAGAGGGAAAGTTCACATTATGAATCTGAATGATTTCTAATAACCAACAAGAAAAAGCTTGCAGTCATTCCAATTCCTTTAAATAAAACCCAGTAGGAAATGAACTGACATTGTCCCAGTATATACGATAATTTAATGATTGGACACTTGCCAATCTTTTTTTCTATTTACTAACTATAGGAAAAGTCATATATAAAATTCATCAAATTCATAACAAAGCAGTTTTTCATTATTTTCTAATTTCTGACATAGTTAAAGGGACAAGATGGTCATTTAACATTTTTAGGTTTCAAAACTGAGACTCTTGCTTGTTTATTGGCCCCCTCATGCAACTTTATAGCTTCCAGGGT
Organism: Macaca thibetana thibetana; assembly: GCF_024542745.1. Taxonomy (NCBI): domain Eukaryota; kingdom Metazoa; phylum Chordata; class Mammalia; order Primates; family Cercopithecidae; genus Macaca; species Macaca thibetana. The sequence continues at coordinate 97,577,834 of NC_065586.1, read as the reverse complement.
GATAGGTTCTTTTGTTCTAAACCAAGAAACTCACAGCAGTTTAATTTACTGCTGCATTATTATAACTACTAACTACACACACCTCCAAGGCTGGTAAACCCACTGATGCAGATAGTGCCACCTTAAAAGGATTTTTGGATGGGTCCTAGTAGTGGGGGGAAAAAAAAGACATAATGTTTAATTATAAGAAATGATTGAAATAGGCACAGACATACCCTGGGTGCCCCTGCACTGCAGCAAGCTCTAAACTTGTTATCGTTAATGGTTTAAATTTCACTATGCTAATCATTTCAGGACACAAGCCTTTCTTGATAATCTAATGAATTATTCCAACATCCTTCAGCGAAAAAAAATCTTCCATGACAGCACTAATTACAAGACGTTTTCCCAGTGCTTATGTAAAATATGACAGAGCAGCAGCTTAGGGAATTGCAGAAAACTGCTTCTAATTTCCACTGAGAAACTGACAAACACCTCTCTTTCATCTCTCCCAGCTCTCAAGTAAGATTTAACTTTCTCATTTAGTTAATTACCGAGTGAGGATCATCATTTCCCCGGATCGGAGCGGCACAGAGCCTTTATCGTGTTAACTTGTGAACTTGATCGATGGCTGCTGCTAAAACTTAATAACTTCACCCCCTGGCAAATTGTAAGATAAATATAATAGGAGAAACTCTGACAGTAAAAACCTGCCAGAAATGAGCGCTGTGTTTATGTTTCTTTGCAGGCAGCAAAAAATCAACCGACAGCTTATTACTGGTTGCGTGTTACTTATATTTAAAAGACTCCAGGCAGTTAACTTTCAATGTACTGTTAAAACTTTGCTCACAAGATGGGAAAAAATGGGGAAAAAGCACCAGTGATGTAGACTTGGGGAAGTGGGAGAAGAAAAAACAGGGAGAAGAGCAATGCAAGGGAACAAATACATTGTATAAAATCTTTTAAAATGTCATGGTTATCTTATTAAATGTTCAATCAGCATATATAGGCATAAAATCCTTCAAAAAATAATTCTGGATTCCTAAGACATGGTATGAACTATACCTAGGAGCAAAGCAAAAGAATTTTGCTCACTCTAATTTTTTCAGAGACTGTGAGTCCATGCCTGAAGAATTCAATTAACTTCAGAATTCCTAGATCTCTTTTCAAAAACCCCTGCAGCTAGAAAACCATTCACTAACTACATCATTTAACCCTTTGTGAAACAATGAGTACACTATAGCTAGGAAATAAGTAAACTTCAGTTGTTTAGAGCACTTCATCTAGCCTTGCCATCACCTTCCATACCTAGGGTTAGTCAACTGAGATTGAAACAGTCTGCTCAAAGATTTCCTTTAGGTCAATTTTGAATCTGAGCTTGGAATTTTAACATTTAACTATGGCAGAGTTGGCATCTTGGCTTGGTACAGCATGACTGTCACACTTTTTATAACCAACACTACCAAGGACAATACACAAGGTATATAACAACAATAGAACTGCTGCTCATCAATGCCTGTCCTCCCCACCCCCAAGACTGATAACAGGGCTGAAAACAAATCTGTATAAAAACTGTCAAGTCTATCAGACTGAACACTCTAATATTGAAATATTATAAAAAAACATGAACTAAATTTGGGGAGGATAGAGAAAGGCAGGAAAGGTCTCATATGACTTAGAGTTGAAGCCTAATTTGTGCAACTGTATTTAACATTCACCATGTGCTGCAATAGCGCCAATGAGCTGATGGCTTCATGCTTCAGTTCAAAGGGCCACCCATTTTGAAAGGTAAAAAATTTGGAAAACTAGCCGGGCGCGGTGGCTCACGCCTGTAATCCCAGCACTTTGGGAGGCTGAGGTGGATGGATTACCTGAGGTCGGGAGTTCGAGACCAGCCTGACCAACATGGTGAAACCCTGTCCCTACTAAAAACACAAAAATTAGCTGTGTGTGGTGGCCGGCACCTGTAGTCCCAGCTACATGGGAGGCTGAGGCAGGAGAATTGCTGGGAGGCGGAAGTTGCAGTGAGTCAAGATAGTGCCACTGCACTCCAGCCTGGCCGACAGAGCGAGACTCTGTCTCAAAAAAAAAAAAAAAATCGGAAAATTGAACATCAAAATACCAAACCAAATTCATCTTCAAAAAGGATCAAATCTGAGTCATTTTGTTTTCACTTTCATTAAATACAGATCTATGGGGGGGGGGGAGGTCAAGCAAAGAATGTTTAATTCATTTTCAAAAAATAGCATTTATAGTGGACGCATTTTGGTAAATATGAAAAATTCAGAAATACAAAAAACATGGAAATTGCCCATAATTTCAACTATCAACAAACAGACAATGTTCAAATTTTGGGGGTTATATATCTTTCTGTTTTCTATTTAAAAATTTATTAGTCAAGGGCCAGGCATGGTGGCTCATGCCTGTAATCCCAGCACTTTGGGAGGCTGAGGCAGGCAGATCACTTACGGTCAGGAGTTTGAGATCAGCCTGGCCAACATGGTGAAACCTCGTCTCTACTAAAAATAGAAATAAAAAAAAATTAGTCGGACGTGGTGGTGAGCACCTGTAATCCCAGCTACTTGGGAGGCTGAGGCAGGAGGATTGCTTGAAAACGGGAGGTAGAAGTTGCAGTGAGCTGAGATTGTACCACTGCACTCTAGCCTGGGTGACAGAGTGGGACTTCGTCTCAAAAAGAAAAAAAAAATTTTTTTTTAATTTATCAGTCAAATATTTGAAGAATGGAATGTGGGGGAGGGGGAGTGTATCTATGCCATCTAGAGAATTCTTTGTTCATAATATCAAATTGATCAGAGCAAGCAAAATTAATCTTTGCTGTTAGAGAATTCAAGATCTGATCCTGGAGGACACAGAATTATAGGTGATTGTGATGAGGGGAGCAGAAAGGAGGGGAGGAAAGAGGAGAAAGGAAGGAGAGCCAAAGGGAGAGGGAGAAGTGAGGAGAGAAAGAAAAGGGAAAGGGAAGGGGGAAAATGGGAAAGCAGAAGGAGGAAAGGAAGGAAGAGAGGAAGGACTGGGGCTACAGAAGATGGCAGGAGAGGAAGAGGAATGACAAAAGTGAGGATTGGGGAAAGGACAGTGGAGACTAGGCAGTGGGGTGGATGAGAGATGGGAAAAGGATGAAGGAAGAGGGATAAGCGGGTCTAGGGAAAAGATGGGGAGGGGGAGAGATGATGAGCTGGGGAAGAGATGGAGGGAGATGGCTACAGGAGAGACGAAGTAAGAAATAGGTGGGAAGGGGGAGAATGAATATAACCAAATGCAAAAGGACCTAGTATTACCAAGCTCACCTGCTCTAAGAGGAGCAATATGCTTGTTGGACAAACATCCTCTCCCACACAATAAACATCAAGAGGGAGAGGAGATGAAAAACTATTTTTTTAAACCACTACTTAATGTTTCAGGCAGAGTAATAAAGTTTAATTGTCTGGAATCTGGTTGTCTTGCTGTATAACTTCCTCAGGTGGAAGTTGTTCACTTAGATGTCAAATAATGCTAAGATTACCAGAATAAAATTTCTGTGATGCTGAAAGTTGAAACTGAGAGTCTTCTGCCCACCTTCCCCTCAACACCTTCCTCCTTTTAGTTAGCATCAGAAAATTCAGTTCTAATATTAGTAGGGAATACATCAGATGTCAGAGGAAAACACAGAGGCACATGTAAAACAATTAAAAAGTGCATGGGAAAAATACAGTCGGGTTTAAATAAGGAAGGAAAAAACTACGCTGCTCCTCTTTGTGCTCTAATCCTTCGATTTCTGTGTTCTATAAAAAGGCCTCAACAACTTGGTAAAACTTGCTCCTGAAAAAAGCCTTTGAGAAGCTTTATCTAAAACCGGGATTAGGAAAATACAAAGTTTTTTGGATAGGATCTCAAGAAGCCAACTCAGCTTTCTAGAAGAAATTCAACTCTTTTCAAATGCTTGTTAATGCATGTTAAATGCAGCAAGAAATAATCCTATGAGGCAGTAGCACAAGCCTCTCTTAGCTGCAGTGAATGAAGTAAACGACTTGTAATTTCTGGAAGTCTTGGTTATCTTCAGGTAAAACTTTAATAACCCTGGGAACATCAAGGGAGTAAAGACATTTCTCTCTGGAATACTTCGGTAATTGTTTTCTTAATTTATCCAGGAAAAGCTTAGTTTAGATGCAGCATCTGTTTTTTCAGCAGAGGTGATCAAAATAACTTGCTCAGATTCACACAAGTTAGTAAAGTTCAGATTTCAAAATGCAGTTGTTATATAAACTGAACAGTTTTTCTAAAATGAAATTCTGGTCCTCTTCGTCTTTTCAACAACAATGAAGCTTCAAGTCAGGACTAAATGCAGAAGACCAGGACTGCTTTGCATAGATGGATAAATGCATTTCTATAACCAAAAGAGGTTTACATATGCACTGGAGACCCAAAGTGCCACACTGAAGCCAGCTTAAATGTCTTTCTGAAGGAGTTTGTTTATGTAAAAGAATATCATTTAAAAAAAAATCATAATTTGGCACTGATTCTATCCCAGCTCTACTATTTACCTGGAGTGTAATCTTGAGTAAATTAATTAACTTCTCTGGGCTTCAAATTTCTCATCTATAAAGTGGTGATAGTTACAATACTTAGCTGGATGGGCTAATGTTAAGAATAAAATAATAAATATAAAGGTATTCAGAAAGAGTACCTAGCACATAGTAAGGGCATAAGTTGTGATAAGTTTTAACTAGAAAAGATTGTAATCTACATAGTTACTTATTATAATTAGCTTAATGCTTCACTGTATTTAAATACATTCTTCTTTGCTTTTACAATAATTTTATGTCCAGAAACTTTCACTTTAAAGTAGATTATCACATAGGTTTCAGTATCTATATAACAGCAGCTCAAAAATATTTGATAAACTGAACTGTTAATCTAAACGAATGAGGAGGTGGGTATTGCTTTCTGTAAGTACAACGGTAAAATGTCTTGGGTGTAAACATATTTGGAGTCCCCTTCTCTCACCAAGAAGGATGCTACTATCACTATACTGATGCTATGTCCATAGGCACTCAAATTTGGCAATCTAATCCATTTTCTAAGATTGGTATGCAAAAAATTAAGAACCACAGTAAAACTGAACTTCCAAAAGGAATGAAGACTAACAGCAGGTTAATGTTTCGTGAAACTTAATAATTGAAGAAGATAGAAAAGAGCAAAAGGAAGCCCTCAAAGATCTTCTACAATATGGAATAAAAGACATTTGCACATTGATTTTTTTTTTTATCATTTTCAATCTTTCAGAGCTATTGCTACAATGTTTTCCCATAACACCCAACTTCAAGGAAGGAAGAACAGTAAGGAAATTATCGGAATGATAACAAGACTCTCAGTGCGTTACTCTAATTTTTAAAATCCACTTTAACAATTTATACCAAAGAGCTAACATCCTGTAGGGCACAGAGTACATTTTGCTTCCTTCTGATTTGTGGCATTGTTTTAGAATCAGCAAAGACAGAGCCAGGGCAGAAACCAGACTAAAATTCTGGCTGTTGTCAGCATCCACTTTTCTTTCTCCCACAAATAGGCAGAAAAACCCTACTACCCTGTAACTTTGGAGGTTATTTATATGTCCCCTACATGGGCACCATTTTTAATGGGGTTTCATAGACTAGAGATTGAAGATTTTGGTCTTTCTGAGAAAAGACATAGAATTCTGAGGGTTACCAAAAATTGTTTGTTTGTTTAACCCAGAATGGGACAAACTCCCACCAGGGGTTTTGTGTAGGTGTTTTCTGGGAAGAGGGTTGTAATAAGAAAATGAAAATCAGGAAGACAGTCACCTCCATAAAATTTATGCACTTGATTTAAAAATAGGACTTGTATCCTTTCTTTGAAGAACTTGGCTCTTCTTAGAGCACGAAATAGTTTATATAAAGACATTTTTTGGTTTACTACCTAACCTTTTTATTTTACCTGGGAGTGGTTTAAGTTTATGTGGAGCACTATAAATATGAGGCTCAAGGGTACTAATAACTCTTTCCCATGGAATTTTTCTACGTATCAAACACTGTAGTTTATTTCTATTTTCCATTTAAGGAATACATACTGAAATTTGATGCTCTGGAAACAAACCATTCATGAAAAAGTTTTCTTACAGTTGATATAAATGTTGTAATGTAGCCTGAAAGCAAAAGTGAGGTAACATGATGCTAAAGAGATTTAGGCCCAGGCTAAAACACTAATTAGCTATATAACCTGGGGGAAGTATCTACTGGCATGGGAGCTCATCTGTAACATGAGTGAGTGGATGTGATTATCTGAAGTTCAGTCTGGCTCTTATACTTTGAGTCTATAATCCAGTTCTACTGTAAGTTAAAATAAAATTGCGTACATAAATTTAAAAATAGAGATTCATTCTTCACATGTTCTTACTTAAAACCCACCATAATTGGAGTTTAAGCATAAATCTCTTTTTTTTTTTTTTTTTTTTTTTTTTTGAGACGGAGTCTCACCCTTGCCCAGGCTGGAGTGTCTCCCGGGTTCAGGCAATTCTCCTGCCTCAGCCTCCTGAGTAGCTGGGACTACAGGTGTGTGCCATCATGCCTGGCTAACTATTTTGTATTTTCAGTAGAGGTGGAGTTTTGCCATGTTGGCCAGGCTGGTCTTGAACTCCTGACCTCAGGCGATCCACCTGCCTTGGCCTCCCAAAGTGCTAGGATTACAGACTTGAGCCACTGTGCCTGGCCCTTGAATTTAAAAAAACATTTTTCACAATATTATTTGAGCAAGCAAGACATTCTATAATCCCAAGAATGGGTCAAACTTTTCTTAAACAATTGAGTTTTTAATGTAAAGAAATGCTATCATTCTGAGTGACAGGTACACAGGTAATATTATGATTCTCTGACTTTTCTACATGCTGACTCTAAAATTAATAATTTAAAACCTTAAAAACTTAAGGTTTTAGCCTCCTTCATGGCTGACACTAGGATCTGAAGCCCTAGTAATGCTTTCTTGAAGTTTTCTGTTTCAATATGCCTCATTTCTTTCACATCAACTCTTCTGATAATTTCCCCACTATCCCTCCCCACAGTTTCCAGTACTTAATAAAGGCTTTCTAGAAAACTGTCTATAAATGAATGTACCTCTTTATTAATAATCCCTTTGCTTCATATGAAGGTAAAAAATTACATATACCAACTGGTCTCCCTTAGGGCCAAATCAAAGTACAGTCATGCACCATGTGATGACATTTTAGTCAATAACTGCATACACAACTATGGTTCCTAAGATTATAGTATTGTATTCTTACTATACCTTTTCTATGTTTAGATATGTTTAGATACACAAACACCATCATGTTACAATTGCCTACAGTATTCAGTATGCTGACATGGTGTACAGGTTTGTTGCCTATGAGTAATAGGTATACCATATAGCCTAGGTGTATAGGAGGCTATACCATTTAGGTTTGTGGAAGTACACTCTATAATGTTTGCAATATGACAAAATTGCCTAATGACACATTTCTCATACATATCTCCATCATTAAGCAGTGCACAACCACAGCAGGGCCACAAGAAAAGTCTGCAACTAGATATAAAAAAGCTGTTGGAATCCTCTCAAAGCTTTATTAAGATAAGTGCTCATATCAGATGGCTACTGTTCTTTGTCAGTTGTATTTTCGGCATTATAGTCCATAGCCTGCTGTATTGCAGAGAGCTTTTTCTTTCAGATTCCAAAGTCCATCAAGTGCCCTCAAGATCAAGGTGGCATATTAGCTATTGTAATAACTAAATGAATACCGACAAGCACTGAGGCTTGATTTCCATTTGAAAGAATTTTCATTGGAAGTTAGAAGCAGAATTTGTAACATCATCTTTCTGTGGTGATAGCATTTTTTGATAGTGAGCAATCTGGTAGGCCTACATAGTAAGTAAGGATGGCAGAGTGGGCTGATACCAGAATAGACATGAAGTAGGAGAGCAGCAGTGAGAATGGGGGTTAGGTGTGTGACAAAGACAGAATCAAGACATTGTGGAGGGTAGATTCTTAAATATAATACGAAGGACCCGGGGCATTATTTATGGAGGTGGTACGATATATAATTATTTAAAAGGCAGTACTGCATAGTGGCCAGGCATGGTGGCTCATGCCTGTAATCCTAGCACTTTGGGAGGCCAAGGTGGGCAGATCACTTTGAGGCCAGGAGTTTGAGAGCAGCCTGGGCAACATGGTAAAACCCCACCTCTACTAAAATTACAAAAAAACATTAGCTGGGCGTGGTGGTGCATGCCTGTAATCCTGCTACTCATCAGAATTGCTTGAGCCCAGGAGGCGGAGGTTGCAGTGAGCCCAGATCGCATCACTGCACTCCAGCCTGACAGAACAAGACTCTGTCTAGACTCTGTCTCAAAAAAAATGTAGTACAAGCCCAGGTACAGGCCAAGTGTCTACCATGTACAAGCTATGTAGACCTGAGCAAGTTAGTTGCCTTCTTTAAGCCTCCCTTCTTCCCCCGTAAACGAAACTAATACCACCTACTTCCTAGGATTGTCATATGAAATAACAGATTATGTATAATAAATACTTGGAACAGGATGTAGCACGTACATGGTTACTAAAGGTAGCTATTATTATTTTCTTTTACTTTTTTTTTTTTTTTTGAGACGGAGTCTCACTCTTGTTGTCCAGGCTGGAGTGCAATGGTGTGATCTCGGCTCACTGCAACCTCAGCCTCCTGGGTTTAAGCGATTCTCCTGCCTCAGCCTCCCGAGTAGCTGGGATTACAGGTGCACACCACTACGCCTGGCTACTTTTTTTGTATTTTTAGTAGAGATGGGGTTTCACCATGTTGGCCAAGCTGGTCTCGAACTCCTGACCTCAGGGGATCTGCCTGCCTTGGCCTCCCAAAGTGCTGGGATTACAGGCGTGAGCCACCGCGCCTGGCCTGCTATTATTTTCTAGCACCAAGAAACCATCTCAACAATTCAGGCTGTATTAGGACCTGCCCACTAAACTTTAAAACTGTAGTTTTAATAGTAACTTAATGCCAAATTCCCAGGAGAGGAATTATGACTAAAATACTTTAAAAATGTGCTAACTTGTGTGGCCACCATTAGCTTATGGGACTGGGGATAGAACTGTGAAGAAAAGCAAAAAGAGTTATGACGTGATTTAGATTGTAACAGCAGCTTAGGAGGCCAGGCGTGGTGGCTCACACCTGTAATCCCAGCACTTTGGGAGGCGAAGGCAGGTAGATCACCTGAGTTCAGGAGTTTGAGACCAGCCTGGCCAAAATAGTGAAACCTCATCTCCACTAAAAATACAAAAATTAGCCAGGCGTGGTGGCACGTGTCTGTGGCCCCAGCTACTAGGGAGGCTGACGCAGGAGAATTGCTTGAACCCAGGAAGCAGAGATTGCAGTGATCTGAGATCGCACCACCGCACTCCAGCCTGGGCTATAGAATGAGACTCCATCTAATAAATAAATAAATAAATAAATAAATAAATAAATAAGGCAGCTTAGGAAAGCCAGGTTAAAAGGCTCTGGGGAAAATCAGAAGAAACTACAACTTAGGGAATTTTTGTGTGTACGGAGTAATCGCTCTCTCTGTATATGTCAATATATAGCTTAACTTTAATTAATTAATTAATTAGTTAATTTAGAGACGGAGTCTCGCTCTGTCACCAGGCTGGAGTGCAGTGGCATGATCTCGGCTCACTGCAACCTCTCCCTCCTGGGTTCAAGCAATTCTCCTGCCTCAGCCTCCTGAGTAGCTGGGACTACAGGCGTGTGCCACCATGCCCAGCTAATTTTTGTATTTTTAGTAGAGACGTGGTTTCACCATGTTGGCCAAGACGGTCTCGATCTCTTGACCTTGTGACCTGCCCGCCTTGGCCTCCCAAAGTGCTGGGATTACAGGCATGAGTCACCACACCCGGCCAACTTCATTTATTTATTATGGGTTGGCTGATTGATAGACAAGGTCTCACTCTGTCACCCAGCCTGGAGTGCAGTAGCATGATCACGGTTCACTGCAGCCTCAACCTCCCAAGCTCAAGTGATCTTCTCATCTCAGCCTCCTGAATAGGTGGAACTACAGGAGCACACCACCATGCCTGGAAAATTTTTTTTTAAATTTTTATTTGTAGAGACAGGGGTCTCACTTTGTTGACCAGGCTGGTCTCAAACTTTGAGGCTCAATCCTCCCTCCTGGGCATCCCAAAGTGCCAGGATTATAGGCATGAACCACCATGCCCAGCTTTAATATATTAATATTTAAACAAATATATGAAGACTGTTCCATGTTCAAGTGCTATAGTACAAAAGGTGTGGATCACACAGCTGGTAAATATTGACAAGGTGATTATAAAATTTATATGGAAACGAAAATGACCAAGAATAACCAAGATAATCTTGAAGAGTAACAACAAAGCTAGGGCACTTACTATCAGAGTTCAAGATTTTGATAAAGACCTATCGGCATACGGTCAAAGAAAACGATCCAGTATAACGGGAACTACACATTTCAATAAATGGTGCTAGGTCAACTGGGTATCACACGGGAAAACAAAGAATTCTCACCTCTACCACACATGATACACAAAAATCAAATGAATTATAGATCTAAACATGAAATGTAAAACCATAAAAACTAGAGAAAACAATATCCGCAAGACATTGGGATAGGCACAGATTTCTTAAGTAGAATATAAAAACACTAACTGTATAAGGTGAAGATCCATAAATTGGACTCTTAAAATTAAGAATCTCTGTTCATCACAGACATCATTTAAAAAGTGAAAAGGCAAGTCACAGTTTAGGAGAAATATATGCAATACATACATCAGACAAATAACCTGTATCCAGAATTTATAAAGAACTCTTATAAATCTTTAAGAAAAATACATAAAATCCCATTAAAAAAAAATAGGCAAAAGAGTTGAACAAGAACTTCACATCCAAATGGCCAATCAACATATAAAAATATGCTCAATTTTAATAGTGTTCTGAGAAATTTGAATTAAAAACAATGTGACAACAATGTAAATATACTTAAAGCTAATAAACTGTATACTTAAAAAAAATAGTAAGATGGTAAATTTTATATTATTATTATTTTTTAAATTGCAATTTTTAAAAAAGTCAGTAATTCTAGCACTTTGGGAAGCTGAGGCAAGAGGACTGCCTGAGGCCAGGAGTTCGAGGTTACAGTGAGCTATGATTGCATCACTGCACTCCAGCCTGGGTGACAGAGTGAAACCATGCCTGTAAAATAAAAAATTTTTTAAAAATCCAAAATGTCATAGATACTACTAGTACATATCACCAGAATGCTACAATGAAAAAGGTAGACAACACCAAGTGTTGGTTGGTGAGAAAAAGGAATGATGGAACTTTTATTTACTGCTGTATAAAATTGGTGCTAGTTTGGAAATTCCAATTCCTCTGCTGGTCAATACATCCATTCAAATACACTCATTGTATATATTCATGAAAATATATGTAAAATAATTTTTGTAGTTATGAAAATCTGAAATAAACCCAATGTTCACATATAGTAAAATGGATAAATTATGGCATATATGTATAATGAAATATTACATATCAATAACAAATTATAACTATATATATACCATATAAATGACTCTCAAAAACAGTGAAATAATTCAGACAGTAAAAAAATACTATATGGTTCCATTTATATGAGGCTCAAAACCAGGCAGAACTAATGTATGGTGTTAGAAGTGAGGATAATGGTTACCCTTGGAAGGGTAGTGACTTAAAGACGGTAGCAATGGGCTCCGGTAATGGTCTTTTTATTTCTCTTTTCCTTTTAAAATCTGGGTGGATGTGAACTTAATTTGGAATTTTTAAAAAATAAAAATAAAATCTGATGGTAATCACAAAGGTATGTTCATTTCATGAAAATTCACTATGATTATATTCATAGTGATGAACGATTATATTCATAAGGATGAACACAGTTCTGTTTGGCTATAGATAGACTGTCCGAGCCCTTACTTTCTGATATAAAGGAAACAGGGACTTCTAATAAAAAAGATTTAAATTTTTGCCACAGAAGAGCCTGAGACTGTATCTTCACTTGCAAACCTATGGCCACATACAGACTATTGTTCCCATATGCCACCACTCTGAACAACGTTAGAGCTCCCTCTAGCACTTTTAACTAAGGATACAACACAGGCCCTTACAGAGCTCACACAGTTTGGTGCTGCCCACGGTTAAATGCAATATGGTGATTTTTATTTTTAATTTGCTTTAATTGTTGCTATGATATGAATAATTAATAGACTGCCTATGCCAGTTTTGTAAAGTTCACAGCACAGAAAGCCAGGAGAGAAATATCTACTTAGAAAGGAGGATTAAAAATGGTTATAACTGCTATAATATTAGGTAATTCAGAATATTTATTCATGGTTTGTGGCAACATTATGTTCCACCAACAAAGCAACATGCTACCAAACACTTCCTACTAAAAAATCTTTCTGGTCTCATTTATTTTTCTCTTCATGGCTGCATAACCACTGTACCTCTACTATCGTCTAAGAGTAAAGTAGGTCAGTATTAGGAGAACCCTGCTCTTTGGTGGAGGAAAATAGAAAGGTTTGGCTGTAAACACTTAACCTAGTTTCATCCTTTCTAAAACAAGTATTTATTAGCATTAAATAACCCCCGGGACAACAGAGACCTTTTTCAACGTAAAATCTGTATTCTTTACTTATGTTTGTAAACTCCCTTTACCACTGACACTTTAAACCATTGGAAATTATGATGATATCAATGCCTCAACACAACAATGTCTATTTCACATTTGAATACTATCAGAAAGTACAATTTAGATATGATGTTGTAATCCTATGCAATCCAGACAGAATTTGAGCAGGTGTTAAAAGTTCAATAATTATAATACACATAACTATTCTGGGAATGCAGCCAGAAATACAAGTGGCTTCATTTTTCATGGTTGGATTTCAAATCTTTCTCATCCTGAAAGAAACACACCTTTTCTATACACTTGTTAAAATCGATACATGTATAAAACCAGCTAATTAATAAGTTCCTTGAATCAAGGAGGGAAAATCAGAGAAAGAAAAAGAAGAAAATGCAGAGTCATCTTAAAAGTAAATTCATTTTAGGGAAGACAATTATGTCTTATTTAATATTTTGCATTCTCAAAATTAAGAAAATACTTTTTGAGTTATAATACAGCAAACATTTCCTATCAACTTCTTTATTTTAAAGCATATGGATCCCTCAAAAAGTATGTCTATAATTAAAGTCAGCTTTAGCAATTTCCTGGAGAAATGGTTGCCATTTTGTTTTTTAGCATGTGAAATGAAGATTTAATATAAATCAGTATGACTTCCTCTCTTGTACTCCAGTGATGGACAAGCACTCTTCTGCCAAAGACAGTATACCTCTGACACGAGTCCTGGATCTTTCCTAAATGTGCAACAAAGCCAAGATTCCAATTTACCACCTTAGTTTGGTTTTGCATTATGTCTGCTGGTCACATTAACCTGGCCACATTCATTCTAAGAGCAGCTCAAACTAGGGGTGAAATGTTGTCTGAAAACAGTTATTCATTAACCTGCTGATAGCCTCAATCAAGAGTTGTGTTTTTCCTAAGACAGTATTCACTACAGCTCCTCTTTCAATTCACCAAGTGAGTATCTGGTGGGAGCTGGACATCATGAACTAGAACAAGAACAACAGGGCTAAATTAACACGACAGAAAAGCTATTTGATGCTGCCTCTTGGTTTCTCCACTTCTCTCTTTTGTGGCATCCAAAGGCTTCAGAACCCTGGCATTAATTAAGCCACAGTTTTATTACACACAATCAAAGCTTGAAAAGAAAAGCCTAACAGACAGTAAGAGATTACAAGGTTCAATTAACAGTTTTACTTTTTTGTGGCTGCTAATTGAGGCATTTTTAATTTTTATCATCTCATATGGAATGCTGAAAAGGAAAATACTGTAAGTGCAAGAGAATAATAATAAACCTAAAATGTATTACTCTATCATAATTTTATATAACCAATTTGCATACTTCTGTGATTTCCAAATCCTGGCTAGTTGTTAGTAAATTGTTAACATTCAATAGACACCACAGGGAATGTTTTAGATAATCCCCCCATTTGCTACATCTATCCTAATTTCTATGTACTAAAATTCACAAACACCATGGTTTGAAAGCACAGGGCCATGGGGCCAGATGGTCTGGGTTCAAATTCCAGCTCTGCAACATACAGTATGACCTTGGGCAAATTACTTAATCTGAATTCTACCTCATTTGTGTGTAAAATAGAGTTCAACACAATGAGACTATTGTGATTATTTCAGAGAAAATGTATATGCCTAGTACATCATAAATATTCAATAAATACTTGTAATGGTACAAAAAGGCTGTCAAATTTGATGACAAAATCTTTGGATTTTAGTACTTTTAAAAAATTTTTTCACTTTTTTTTGTTTGAAGTCATTCACATTCAAATACATTTTGAGAATCTACCTGTGCAAGTGAAAATAAACCCTACATAAACTCTATAATAAGACCATTTAGCTTTGGATATAATTAGTCTTTTATAAATAACCTTTACTACACATTTTCTATTGAAGGAAAGCAGGGAGTAACTAACAATTGAAACCTCCAACTTTAGAAGTTTCAAGAGCACTAAATAATACTAGTAATTTGCAATCAACAGCAACCAAAACTGCTGACTAAAAAAATCAGTTTTATAAAATATTACTTAGTATTTACCTTTATTGCATGTTATAATGTTATAATGTTGAGATAGTGGCTCCTCTAGTGTCCCAGGCTAGATGTATTCAAGTTTATATTACTTAGTACCTAAACTTTTGAAAAGCATACCGTATCCAAAAAACTATCACTGCAAATGAAATCTGCTATAATCTGGACACTCATGGTATCTATACTCCATCTTTCATAAGAAAAAAATTAAAAACAGCTCTATTTTATGAGCTTAATATATTTCAGAAACTACCTCGTCTCCTTATTATCTAAAGAAAAGGTTAAAGAAAACGCCTTCAATCTATCAGTTTTAAAGTCTAAAATGACACTATATTAATACTACAAAAATAAATATGGAGCAAGATTCATGGAAACAGATTTTTTAAAAAATCAGTAGAAAGTTCCATAATTAAAATGCCAGGTTTGTAAATACTACAATCACAAAAATAAGAGAAAAATATACAAACTGAAAATGAATGTTACACATAGATGTAAATAAAAGCACTCTTTAGGTTACCCATTAATCCACAAGTGGCATATTCATCTTATTTACAGTATTATACCCCCCGCCATGATATTCCATTACAGAGTCACGCTACAGACTCCATAGTTAACACTGTAGGAACCATTTCTTTTTAAGCATGGTTTTCTCTCTATATTTCCCTTTTGGCTTGCTCCCACATTAAAAAAAAAAAAAAAACAACCCCAAACTGTGTAATTAAATTTCTTATGCTCTTAAGATATTCCTAGAAAATGTGGATTAAATTAGAGAAGTGATGTTTGAGGTATAAAACATAAATTCGTGTTTATTATTCTAGAAATATTTTACTGTTCCTGTTTGTCACGGTCTTAGTGCTCCATGTTGAGCAAGTGCTTCTTACATACTTTTATGAGTCTATGTGGAAAATTTATGCCATCCTTAACTGTCAAACATTTCTAACCTTTCCATTAGAGAATATCCAGGGAGTTAAAAAAAAAAAAAAAAAAAAAAAAAACTACACATACACACAAAACAGTAATATTCATGTTTGTTTGCTTTGTTTTCATTTGCTTTAAAAACACCTATTTCTTCTAATCACTCATCCCTGTCCCAAGCCTTTTCTCTGAGACACAGGATTTCAAGGTCCAACTAAATTCTCATAACCTCATCAAGTCTTCACAATCACTGAACCATCTAGAAGCATGAATCAAAATATGAAAATATTTACTGAAGTGTAATCAGACAGACCTGAAGTCTTAAGAGACTTTTCCTTTTTTTTTGAGATAGAGTCTTACTTACTCTGTCACCCAGGCTGGAGTGCAGTGGCATGATCTTGGTTCACTGCAACCTCCGCCTCCCGGGTTCAAGCAATTCTCCTGCCTCAGCCTCCCTAGTAGCTGGGCTTACAGGTGCCTGCCACCACACCCAGCTAATTTTTTTGTAGTTTTAATAGAAACAGGATTTCAGCACATTGGCCAGGCTGGTCTTGAACTCCTGACCTCAGGTGTTCCTCCCACCTCAGCCTCCCAAAGTACTGGGATTACAAGTGTGAGCCACCCCAGGCCAAGGGATATTTTTTTAATTGACAAAATTAATAACCAAGTTTAAGTGAGAAAAACAATGCGTTGGTATGAAAGGACTGCCAGTACATGTTTACACTACAAATTGCGACACAGACAACAGGATAAGATCAGTATTCTAAAACAACTTCTAAAACAATTACTAAAGTAAGTCACCACCCTGAACCAGCTGTCTAATATTATCTCAGTTATTTTACATACAGAACAACGTAATATGGAGCCATGAAGTCATCTTAGATCCTTGAAAGATCTGCATACTATGTTAATAAGGCAGGTGACTATTTAAGCTACATGGAATTACTGACTAGGTAACCCAGAAAAGAGATAGTCTTTTTTTTTTTTTTTTTTTTTTTTGAGACACAGTCTCACTTGTTCACCCAGGCTGGAGTGCAGTGGTACGATCTTGGCCCACTGCAACCTCTACCTCCCAGGTTCAAGTGATTCTCCTCACCTCAGCCTCCTGAGTAGCTGGGACCACAGGTGCAGCCACCACACCCAGCTAATTTTTGTATTTTTAGTAGAGATAGGGTTTCACCACATTGGCCAGGCTAGTCTTGAACTCTTGACCTCAAGTGATCCACCTGCCTAGGCCTCCTAAAGTGCTGGGATTACAGGTGTGAGGCACCACACCCAGCCGAAAAGAGATAGTTCTAAGTTTTCTGAATACACTACTTCTCTCAGTTCAGCCTGAACAAGATATACAAGCAGCAAGAGGTGGGAAGAGGAGAAAGACGAGAAAATAACATTTGCTAGATGTCAAAGTGCTATAGAAATCAAATGGAGAAAAGCTATAGGTGCTACACAATGCAACGGGGGAAGTATCCTGGTAGGAGAGGTGCACAGGCTTCCAAATATTACTTGAAAGGCAATCTAGTGAGCAAGAACTCTGAAGTCAGATCTTAGTTCAAAACTTCACTCTATAATTTAAAGAAGTGAAAATTTGGAAAAGGTTTAACGTATCTAAGCTTCTTGTTCCTCGTTGGTAAAGTGGGGTCCTGTCCATCTCACCAGGTTCACATGAGAATCCAAATAAGTAACACATAGCTAGCACTATATAGTGCCCGAACATTGGGGCTCAATACATTTTAATGTATTCTCTCCCCTCCTCAAACTTCTGAGTAGTATAAAACTGAAAAGGAAGGAAGGAAGGAAAGAAGGGAGGGAGGCAGGGAGGGAAAAGGTCTTCCATCTGGAAGATACATGAGAAAGAAAATGGACTTTTTCAATCTTTATATGGAAACACACCCCGAAACAAAAAATGGGGGTGGGAGTGAAAACTTAGAATTATAATAACCTTTATAATAGATACAACTGGTCACATGCATAAGAACTTTAATTAAGGCTGTACTGGGTAAGTGCCAAAGGACTAGACTAATGAAAATTTCTCCAAGGTGAACTTATTGGAATTAGTAGACTTTAAGGTGACTTGTTAACTTTAGATCTATTAGGAAATTAAAAGGGAGTTTCTTGGCCATCCAGCCAGTTGGACATTTTTGGGATTACAGTATAAACAAAAAGAGATGCCTTCAAAAACAGGATGTCTATTTTAATGCTAATCTTAATAAATAAATCTTTTAACAATGGGAACAAATACCGGCAGAAACACTAGTCAGATGGAACTTTCCTTTTAGGAAAAAGGAAAAAATACAATTTTATTTTCATAGAAACATACTTGGTATAGAGTAGAAGAGTCATTTAAATTCATAGCTCATTTCCCTCATAAGCTGAAGTCACGACGTAAGAATAAAATTTTACATGTATGGTTCCTGAGCTCATGGGTAGTAAAAGGTTCAGAAGGAAAGCTCAGGTTTCACAAGCTTTGTAAGTGATCTTTTTACACCATATGACTAAGAACATATTTATTCATGGAGAGCTTATGAACCTAGGCTTTTGAAACTGTCAAACTATAAAAACCCATAAAAAGCCACAAAAATCCATACAAGTATTAAGAATAAAAATCTCTCTTTCAGATTAAGGAATGCAGAAAAGGATCTGCAAAATAATAACAAGTGGACTTTAAATATTAATATACACAGTAGCATCAGTCTATTAAAGAGTTATCTGGGTTGCTTTTATTTCTGGATTCTGGGAAAGAAAAAAAAAGAGTTGTCTGGGGGAGTCCTAGATACTATTTGGTATTACATCACTGATTCTAAAATGTTGGTACATACAAGTCTAAATGAATGTTTTCAGGAAAATCTCACTATCTAGTCAAAACAAAAAATGACAAAAAGTCAGATTTCTGTTCTAACAGAATCCTGAGTTTTTTCAGGGAAGAGGGTAGGGAAATGGTACTGGGGGAAATGAGGTACTTTTGTTCAATGAGTTTTACATAGAGGAATAATATTAGAGACTTAAGTTTCTGTAAATGCAGTATCTTAGCACCGAAAGCCTAGAGAGTTATACATATTATGATACATATAATCTACATTAGTTATAAATATTGTGGAAAAAAGTCCTATGAGAAAAGATCACCTTATACCTAACCTAAATATTTCACACTAACTTTAGGCTCTTTCCTACCAATTCTGTACTCAGGTGGGTACTTGGTAACCAGCTTTTGCATATTAGTACTTCAAATAATGCCTAAGTTAATTAGTAATATCAAGAAAAAAATATTTTGTGTATCTTTGGAAGATATTTGAATTCATTTACATAGCCTATAACATATTATTTGTTTTTATAGTAAGTCACTAAGTCTAATATACAAAGACTAACACACTGCAAATCATGATGGCCTCATATACTTTCCCAAAGGTAAAGCCTTCCAAAAAGGTCTAGGAAACAGAAGCTGACTTGGTTCAGAAAATTTTGCTCATTTATGTCTTCTATAACCTTATACCATTTGATTAACAAGGTTACAATTTTAGTATATCTGAGCTTTGAATGGATGAATCAGCCTTTAGTCTCAGTTAATGTCTAGATTTTCTCCCTCTTCCTCTTATAAACACCTTACTTGATTTTCAGTTCTCAGTTACATAAATTGAAATAACACAGCCCAACACTGAGAAGTCAATAGCATAGGTAATAGAAAAGCAAAACAGCAAATTTTTAATAAACAGAATCAGGAAAGGAATATAATTTAAATATACCATAGCTGGCTGCCTGGATTTTGCTCCTCTTTTAAATAACCCAAAGTGACAGAAATGCTCCAAACCAGAAAACTCTCATGTTACTTGCAAGGAAAACTTTAAATTGGAGTGATGAGGAGAGGGGAGGCTAACAAGGCAGAACTTTAAAAAATGTAATTCCTCTGGTTACCTGATTTTTAGAAAAATCAAACTTAAAACCCAGAGTACAATGCCAAAGAAAGTATGCTGGTAATCAAAATCATAAACGACCCCTGATAGAATTACAATCTATAGAATATTAATATATCAACCAAATTTCTGGCATTACTTTGGAAAGCAAGCAGTATTTCTTAAGCCTGCAACCAGCTCTAGAATGGGAAGATAATGCCTGTACACAGCAAGAAAAAAGTAACATAAAACACAGATTTTTTTTTTCTTTCCTTTTCGGAAACTGTGCCTGACACTGTGCAGCTGTGGTGCTGCCTTCTTCATTCCCTCTGTTTCCACTCTTGCTAATTAAAAGGTTGATCACAGAACAATGTTCTTCTCATTAATTTCAGTGTTGCGATTGGGCAGGATCCCTGCTTACTCCACCTGATCTTTTCACACTGTTGAAGTTAATGTGACAGGAGTCCGAAGATGGATTACCTGCTGCCATATTGCCCATCGCCTCCAATCAGGAGCTATCTGTGTAAACTGATTGTTCTAATTTGCTCTCATTATTTTTACAATATCAGGAGAAAATAACGCACACAGCTCACTGTCAAAGCCATGAAAATCAGCCATTAGTTAAACCCAGACACTGAGTGACTTTATTAGAGGCACTGCAGTTTATTGATGTAGCTCCAGTCAAAGAAGGCTGCATTTGCTTCAGCAGAAGGAAATGTTTATACTGCAAGTAAGTATTTATTGTGGTAATACCCACAACAACAGGACATTTTGAAAAATCCTGTTCTTCATATAGTTGGTTTTGACACAAATTATACAGCAATGAAGAAATGAGTTGGCATAAGAAAGTAGGTAACATTTAATAAACATTCAGTAGCATGAAAATCTATTAACTCAAATCCATAAACATGCTTCACCTCCTATACCTTATATAATAAGAAACCCTATTCTGTGACTACAAATGTTAATCTATTAATAAGGGTGATTTTATTTTGCCCCATATAACAACAAATATTTTTTCCAAAACAGAAATTTTATTACTTAGGAATCAAAATTATTTCTATAATGATCACACAAGTATAAATTTAAATGATACTATATTCTTATAAAATGTAACATTTCAGTAAGATTGATTACTAATCCTAGTATCATAGATACTCACAATATATTTCAGAAAGAGAAAATAGTGCAGCTAAGCAAACAAGCTGAGATTTAAACCCTTCAGTAAGTGACAGTTTCTTAAAGCAGAAGTCAGAACTCCACAGAAAGGTCTGATATTCAGTGAGATAATATCTTTAAAAGATTTGTCCTGGTCATAAAGAATATATATTTTCATGTTGTAAAGAAAATGCTAACTCCAGAAGAAAACAGATTTAAACTTGGCATTTCTAGGCTTGTCTTGAGTATGAACATTTTATAAAAATGTTAGCTAAATGCTGCCTGAACAGCATTTTAGGGGGCTGGAGATGAAGGTATAAATAACAGAAACCGATGCCTTTTAAATAAAGGAATTTAACTAATTCACACACTCTTTCCCCCACCTCCCCTCTTTAGTATTAGGAGGAAACATGGCTTCCTCCTGCTTTCTTTCTACACTAAGATTCCTAGGTAATGTGAAGGCAAGAGTATGCCCTTCTTGCTGTTTCCCTTTTAATGGCCACTTTTTTTTTTTTTTTTTTCCTGAGAAACGTGCGCCACGCTTTTCTCCTTAAAATTCCTGCACTAAAAGACTGCACCATACTGCACTCCGCAAAACGTGCTGATGGCGCCAATTACAAGCCCCCAGCCGAATGCTCCAGCCCCCACCATTCGGGCAGATTTATGCGGACTCTTGCCGACGTTATTACAAGTCAGAGTTTATTGGGAAATTGTTACATTATGCGGAGTGTCTAACAAATTGCTTATGCTGCTATAATTGGATTACAACAGCCGCTTGCTCCCACCGGTAAGATTAGGCAAGTAGGACTCCTGCCGATCTCTGAGCGTTAGCAGTAATTTTATTTGCCTTGCCTCTCTCTTTCCTAACAACATGCCTCTCTCCCTGCCAGCTGTCTGCTGAAAAGGCACAGGCTTGTTCCTTGGCCCTAACAATGCAATTACAGCCCCGCAGATCGCACTGTTTGTGCATTAAGTACAGAGCCAAAACGAGGCGAATTGATCGTTTGACTTTTGGAGAAGCCATGTGATCTCTCTGTGCGGGTGATCCGACATGCATCAGCAGGCAACACTGCAGTCAATTCTTGATGAAGAACTTTCTTCTTTCAACCATCTTTTCCCCAACCTCTCCCTTTTCACTGAGGAAGACACTGACTGGGCTCATCTCATGCTAATCTAGATCAATCCACAAAGACAAGCTTGAGCTTATTAGCTCCCTGGCTAGATAGAAATGTGAATAGGTTCTAGCATCTTGAAGTGCCTCAGTCAGATATATCAGTGGTTCCCAACAGCTGAACCGCTGCTATTTAAAAAACAAAACAAAACAAAACAAAACAAAAAAAAAACAGGTTCATAAAGAGTTCACTGAAGAAATTTACAGAAACACGGTAGTTCAAAAGAACTACAGAAAGTTTTAGATTTGTAAAATAAAACTGCCTTGGAATGGCTTTATTATAAGCTGTCTATATTCTGTCTATATTCAAGGGCCATCCAGAATCAGCACTAAAACCTGGGTCCTGCCTTTCTCAGCAGATCTGCTCTGCTGGAAGATGCTGGTGGCCAACGTGCATAATCAATGTGGCTGGACTTCAGGCTTAAAAACAGCCAGTCTGATGCCCACTCGGGGCAAAGTTTTAAACACATTTTGTTGACAGCTTTCAGTTTCTTGTTTCTTTTTCTTGTATGTTCAACAATGAGTGCCGGTAGCAAGAAGACTGCACAAGCGATTACTCTCATTTTAGGGCATAATTCATAAAGACTCTGGGCTGGGGTCTGGACTTTTTTAAAATCTCTTTTTGGTTGAAAATGGTTTAAATTTTACCAACTTTAGACCAAGATTCCTGTTTACACTTTCCTCAACCAATGGCATATGCTACTTAGGGTTCCTGAAGCTGATTACACAACAAATGTGCAGTCAATCTGCTGATCCGTTTTGGTGCCCCATGTCTGTATTCTTCTTAAACGGCAGGCACATCTAGAAGAAAATGTATTCTTACATCCTTAATCTGACAAACACACAAACTCTTGTCTATAAGAGGTGTCCTGGCTTCTCTTATTAATGCAAAGTGAACTTGGAAAAGTCATTTAACTGTGTATTTCTCTGTAACCCAATTAACACATAAAGCTCATATGAATATTAAGATTTTTAAAAAGAATATTACATCTGAAGTTCATTCCTATATTTTTGATAGAGCAATAAGCCCAGTGTGTAACATGTTGTACTCCAGAGTTTTTCCAACCACATCGGCCTCAATGACATGGTTATATTTTAGTAGGCTCTCCGTAAAGCTAATGTTTCGACCTGACAAGAGGCGCCTGTGTGAAGAACGGACCATCTGACATGCTACTTGTGGAACGGTATATTAAAGAAGCCTGTTAACATGTAGTTTAAAACTCAAAAGAAACTCTGAACAGCTGAAATGCCTTATAAATAGCACAGACCCAGAGGAAGTGCAAACGTCTGCATTGTGAATTGTAGATCTTAATTACCGACAATAGCTGGTACAGCAAGTAGCACGGAAAAAAAGTAAAACAGTTGCACTGTTCATGGCTGGCAATAATTCTTCAGGAAAATATTTACTATCAATCAGTTATGAGAAAAGGGACTCTGTGCTCGTAAAACAGCACGTTGCTTCTCATACCAGGACCATTTTGCTTCAGCATAATCTGAATTTAAACAGCTTGTTTCCTGCGGATATAATTTTGGAAATAAATAAAACAAGTCTTCTATCAAAATCTGGAGTGAGTGGAAAGGAACATCACATTTTTCTGTCTCAGTCAGTTTCAAACAGATTATTAGTCACAAATAAAAAAACAGTGACAACAACCAACAACAACTAAAATACAGAACATCCACAAAGGACTACTGAAGGGGTTTATTTTCCAAACATAAAGAGGAAAAACTTCTCTTATCTGGGCCAGGAATCTGGATAGATGTATTCAAACAATTCAATTTTAACTGCATGTGTTTGTGTATCTGTTTGTGGGTGTGGGTAAGGGTAAATTAGGAAAAAAACCTAAGACCAAAATTTGCAGTAATGGTTTAATAAAGCCAATAGCAAGATAACATAAAAAAGTAATGCCTTTCAGCCTTCCAGTTAGTTTTCTTTACCAATTAAAAAAAATTATGAAGGTTGACAATTAATAAGCATAATGTGATTATGGATTTTAAAGACTAAGTTGACAGTTAATAATGACTGTTCATTTAAAGCTACAATAAACACAGAGCTCATCATGCTCCAAACACAAATCTCATGAAACACAGGGCCATAACCAGGAGAAAGAATTCTGAAAAAAAATAAAAAGATATCTCAATGCCTCCAAATGTTACTTGGATTAAGTTATAGTGATAAAATAGACCCTCCTTCATTTTTAGTTTTAAATTTTTTCTTAGGCCTGTTTCTTCAAATTAAAGATTAACAAGATTATTGCCAATTTAGGGTGGTTGTAATTTGTTTTACAGCTTTGTTTTCTTGTATTCTACAGAGGACTAATGGGTACTCTTCGTAAGGAGCTATTGTAAGACTGTGATATTTCTGGCAAAGAGTTACAATCAAGGTATTATAGGGGTCCAAACATAATACCATTGGTGCTTTTAGGGAAATAAATGGTATTAATGTCTTCTCTAAAACTTACATGAACCGTATTCAATAATAAGGTTTCAGACTATACTTAGCATCTCTAGCCAAGCCAAAGTCACTCTTTGAACTAGAGGACAAAAACAGTTGATATCACTATATTATAGTTGTTCTCACATGGAAATGGTTACAGATTCAGGCCACAATGGAGTATAATCTGAATCAACGACAGACACTTGTACCGAGTTGAGAAAACACTGTAGCCATATCAACGTAGCAGATGAAACTATTCAGTTAAGGACTAAAGGTGAAGAACAGGAAATAGGGACAAGCTTGCAGACCAACAAAATAATGACAAGTCATTCCATTCAAAGGTCAAGCAATAAATGAGGCCAACAGAAACAGGGATCATGAGACACACAAAACACATGTAAATAAAAAAGAAAAAACTTGGCCGGGCGCAGTGGTTCACACCTGTAATCCCAGCACTTTGGGAGGCCAAGGCGGGCAGATCACCTGAGGTCAAAAGCTCGAGACCAGCCTGGCCAACGTGGTGAAACCCTGTCTCTACTAAAAAATACAAAAATTAGCTGGGTGTGGTGACACGCTCCTGTAATCCCAGCCACTCAGGAGGCTCAGGCAGGCGAATGGCTTGAACCCAGGAGGTGGAGGTTGTAGTGAGCTGAAATGGCACCACTGTACTCCAGCCTGGGCAACACAGTGAGACTCCATCTCAGAAAAAAAAAAGGAACCAGTGATTTAACTGGGTTCCAATAGGAAATGATAGGCATCATTATTAGATTATTTAAGAGGACGATGAAAGGTTATGGGTGTCAGAATAATGTTAAAATAAGAAACAATGCAATGAGAAGGTCACCACCTGGGAGCAAGTAAAACAGACTGATGAGCAGCAATGAGCAAACTTACTTTCTCACTCAATACCCAAGAGCATGGAAGAAATTACATCATTGTGCTAGAGGGTGGAAGGTTTTTAACCATGTACCACCAAAGCAGAGGGTGGGAGAAAAAAAAAACACAAAAAAACTCCACATCATATAGACACATACCAACCTATTTAGATTAGAGATCCTGGCTTACAAAGTATGGAGAAAACCGGCCGGGCGCGGTGGCTCACGCCTGTAATCCTAGCACTTTGGGAGGCCGAGGCGGGCGGATCACAAGGTCAGGAGATCGAGACCACGGTGAAACCCCGTCTCTACTAAAAATACAAAAAATTAGCCGGGCGCGGTTGTGGGCGCCTGTAGTCCCAGCTACTCGGGAGGCTGAGGCAGGAGAATAGCGTGAACCCGGGAGGCGGAGCTTGCAGTGAGCCGAGATCATGCCACTGCACTCCAGCCTGGGCGACAGAGTGAGACTCCGTCTCAAAAAAAAAAAAAAAAAAAAACAAAAAACAAAGTATGGAGAAAACAAAAGGAACAGATGCTCACTTGGCCAGCTCTCAATGAAACTCATTAAAATCATCACCCTGTCCTTGGATTGGTACTCATGCTAAAATTTTACCTTATTTAGCCAGAAGTCACCCACTTGTGATGAAACTAAGAGCAGCATGGCCAAAAAAAAAAAAAAAGAATATTTTTATTTTTAAAGGCCCAAATAACTGTGTACTCCTGTTTCCATGCACAAAAGCAGGATATAAAGGAGACTCGGGCTGAGTGCAGTGGCTCACGCTTGTAATCCCAACTCTTTGGCAGGTCTGGGGGATCACTTGAGGCCGGGAGTTCAAGACCAGCCTAGGCAATACAGCAACACCTCATCTCTACAAAACAAAACAAAACAAAACACCTCTAAAAAACCAAAAACCAAAAATTAGCTGGGTGTGGTGGCACACGACTGTGTCCTCAGCTACTCGAGAGGCTGAGGCTGGAAGATCAGGACTTGAGCCCAGGAGGTAAAGGCTGCATTGGGCTAGGATTGTGCCATTGCACACTACCCTGGGCGACAAAGCAAGACCCTGTCTCTAAAAATAAAATAAAACAAAACAAAATAGAGTCAATTAGCACTTGTTAGTTGTGACTAAATGACTGAAAAAATAAAAATGTAATTTATAATAATTACATTTTGTAGCAAAATACTAACATATTTGAATTTAAGAGACATTTAACTGATGAACTCTACCTTTTTAAACTATAATTTGAAATAAATTCTGATATTTCTTATATGTATGATTTCAATGGTTATATTTTGTGTGATATATTTCCAGTTGATAGAGCAGGCCCAGAGACTATTAAATGTTTTAAGAAAAAATAAACAAAAACTCTACTTTTGCTATGTTCTGAATGTTTGTATTCTCCCAAATTCATGAAGGCAGACCCCTTGTAAATGGGATTAGTGCCCTTAAAAAAGAGACCTCATATATCTAGCTAGTCTCTTCTATCATGTGAGGATGCAGTGAGAAGGCGCCATCTATGAAGCAGAGAGCAAGCCCTCACCAGATACTGAATCTGCTAATGCTCTGATCTTGGACTTCTCAGCCCCTATAAGAAAAAAATTAGTTTTGTTTATAAGCCACTCAGCTTACAGCATTTTTGTTATAGCAGCCCACATGGACTAAGACAACTGTCCTTAGATTTCTGTAGCAAAGGATGGCAACTACATGATACCAGTCCTGGCTCTAATAATAACAGTAAGGAACTGAGGGCCTGGGTCTACAATAAAATAGGTTAAACTAAAATAGTTGCAGTTGGGAATGTTGTAACAGTAACAAATCTATGAATAGATATAAAGGCAATTATTTTTGCAGATAATTCAAGTAAAAGAAACAAAGTCCATACTTAATAGTACTTATTCCTAAAATAAAATATCTGACACTTGAATTTAAGTCAAAGTTCCTTAGTAATGACAGATATTTGGAAAATGTAAGTTATGATAGATATAAAAAGCATCAGATCTCTAATATTTAAGATAAATTTTACATCTAGGCTATAGAGATGACATATATACATGAAAAAGAGGTAGCCCATAGACATGACAAAACATACTTGTCCGTGTGGATCAAGATCATCAAAAGCAGTATTTCTAACATTAGCCACTCAATAAATAAGAATAGTGATATAATAATTGGGTTGCCTACAGCATATTTCACAATCCTTGCAATGATGTGATGTACTCTATACATAACTGCATTTAAAAACCATAAACTTATCAAAACAATTGTACATTATCTTATACAAATCCTACTGATATGTGATAATCTACAACTAGTGTCAAGAAACAAATGTGAATCAGTCTAAAGTGTGACCAGAATTCATAAGCAAAAGATTCTGTTGCAATTAAGAGGTGGAGAATCTAACTTGTAATCTGTTCTAGATAAAATGATGCCTGTTTATATTTTTTTCTTAAATATATAATCCTGTAATAGTCCTTAAGCAATACCGAGTAAAGATGTCTACAGATATGGTACTGTTATGGTGTGGTATAATATACATTGATGAGTAATATTACTTACTTTGGCCACACAATTCTCAGTCTTCATAGCAGTGCTTGCTAAACATACTGTTTCTTGGTTTAAGCAGAGTCTGGCACAGCTGTTGTACGTCTGTAAAAAGAATTTGTTGGAAACAGGTTTTTAAAATATTGAAATACTGCCATATACTGTTTTCATATTCTGCTCTATTTCTCAAGTCAAAACACAAATAGATTTTATCTATAAATTAAGACTTATGGGAACTGAGAGGTAAGTTAGAAAAGGAGGAGGGCAAAGATAAAGCCCACAAAAGCCACTGATGTGCCCATGAACAAGTATGTAAGCAGCAGTGGCTTCAATGTATTAATGATTAACGGAAGGTGAGGGTACTGATTATATAGCATTTTAAAATGCAAATTTGAAGAGCTTAGTTCTGTTTAAAACAACAGTTACTGTTCTAAGAAAAGATTTATTTTTGTTGTGTTTCTTTTTAAACTCTCAAAACGATCAAGATCTGAAAGAAGTGAGAGGGCATGTTTCTTCCCCCCACGTCCCCTCCCCCCACAGAGATGAAGTCTTGCCCTGTCGCCCAGGCTGGGGTGCAGTGGTGTGATCTTGGCTCACTGTAACCTCCACCTCCGGGGTTCAAGCGATTCTCCTGCCTCAGCCTCCCGCAGAGGACATGTTTCTTTCTCTCTTTTTTTTTTTTTGAGATAGGGTCTTACTCTGTCACACCAGCTGGAAGTACAGCAGTGAGATCTTGGCTCACTGCAATCTACGCCTCTGGGACTCAAGTGATCCTCTGGAGTAGGTGGGGGACTATAGGTGCATGCCACCACGCCCAGGTAATTTTTTGTATTTTTTGTAGGGATGGGGTTTTGCCATGTTGCCAAAGCTGGTCTTGAACTCCTGAGCTCAAGTGATCCTCCTGCCTCAGGCTTCTAATGTGCTGGGATTACAGGGATGAGCCATCGTGTTCAGCTGACATGTTTCTTATTCAGAACAATAAATGAAAAAATTTCAAACTATCCAGAAAAAAAAAAAGATTTTAAAACAAATCATGAAATATTTTTAAAAGAATATCAGTACAAGCTTTGACTTTTGGCTTTAAAAAGAAAAAAGAAACCAAAATTGAAAGAACACTGAAAAAAGATAAACCAACATTTACCTAGATCTTTTTTTTTTTTTTTTTTTTAAGATGGAGTCTTGCCCTGTTGCCAAGGCTGGAGTGCAGTGGCACAATCTCGGCTCATTACAAACTCTGCCTCCCAGGTTCAAGCGATTCTCCTGCCTCAGTCTCCCGAGTAGCTGGGCTTACAGGTGCCCGCCACCATGCCCAGCTAATTTTTTGTATTTTTAGTAGAGATGGGGTTTCATCACGTTGACCAGGCTGGTCTTGAACTCCTGACCTCAGGTGACCCACCCGCCTTGGCCTCCGGAAGTGCTGGGATTACAGGCATAAGCAGCCTCACTGGGCCTATCTAGACCTTAGAAGTTATCCCTTAAGTACATCTGGTAACGTTCAGGAGATAAAATAGAAAAATCAGGCCAGCTGCGGTGGCTCACGCCTGTAATCCTAATACTTTGGGAAGCCGAGGAGGGAAGATCGCCTGAGCTCAGGAGTTTGAGGCCACCCTGGGCAACATGGTGAAACCCTGTCTCTACTAAAATACAAAAATTAGCCGGGCATGGTGGTGGGTACCTATAGTTCCAGCCACTCAGGAGGCTGAGGCACGAGAATCGCTTGAGCCCAGGAGACGGAGGTTATAGTGAGTCGAGATCACGCCACTGCACTCCAGCCTGGGCAACAGAGCAAGACACCGTCTCCAAATAAAATAAGAAAAAAATCATAGGAAATAGATTTTAAAAATTGGTGGTAACTGGACATGGTGGCTCATGCCTGTGATCCCAGCATTTTGGTAGGCCGAGGCAGGGGAATCACTTGAGCCTAGGAGTTTGAGATCAGCCCGAGCAACAGAGCGAGGCCCCATCCCTACTAAAAACAAAACAAAACATTGGTAACACTATAGTTATACTTCATGAAAAGCAAACTTATTAGTAATTACTGGACAAAGTATTAATAGAAATGTTTCCTTTTAGTCTTAAGTTTTTACTGATGGTATAAATCATGTTTATCAAACTTTAGTGTGCATCAGAATCATCTGGAAGGAGGGCTTGTTAAAACACAGATCTCGGTGGGGCCCGGTGGCTAACACCTGTAATCCCAGCACTTTGGGAGGCAAAGGCAGGTGGATCACTTGAGATCAGAAGTTTGAGACCAGCCTGGCCAACATGGTGAAACTCCGTCTCTACTAAAGAAACACAAAAAAAATTTAGCCAGACATGGTGCCGCGTGCCTGTAATCCAGCTACTCGGGAGGCTGAGGCAGAAGACTCATTTGAACCTGGGAAGCAGAGGCTGCAGTGAGCCGAGATCACGCCACTGCACTCCAGCATGGGTGACAGAGCAAGACTCTGTCTCAAAACAAAATGAAACAAAACAAACATAGATTGCTAAGTTTCATCCCCAGAGCTTCTGAATATTTGCATTTTTAACAAGGCCCCAGTTGACGTTAGTGCTGCTGATCCAGCAACACTCTTCGGGAACCATTGCTATAAATATTTGTGTTGGATTTAAGAAGAAAAATCTTAAGACACACTTAAAACCAACAGTAAGAAAGAATTCAATTTTTTAACATTTTGAGATAATTTTAGATTTATGGAACAAGTACAAAAATAGTAAAGGTCAAGAACAGTGGCTCATGCCTATAATACCAGCACTTTGGGAGGTAGAGGCAGGAGGGTTACTTGAAACCAGGAGTTCCATACAAGCCCACATTTTTATTAAAAAAAAAAAATTAACTGGGCGTGGCAGCACAGGCCTGTAGTCCTGGCTACTCGGGAGGATTGACTGAGCCTGGGAGTTGAAGACTGCAGGGAGCTATGATTATCCCACCGAACTCCAGCCTGGGCAACAAATCAAGATACCATCGGCCGGGTGCGGTGGCTCAAGCCTGTAATCCCAGCACTTTGGGAGGCCGAGACGGGTGGATCACGAGGTCAGGAGATCGAGACCATCCTGGCTAACACGGTGAAACCCCGTCTCTACTAAGAAATACAAAAAACTAGCCGGGCGAGGTGGTGGGCGCCTGTAGTCCCAGCTACTTGGGAGGCTGAGGCCGGAGAATGGCGTGAACCCGGGAGGCGGAGCTTGCAGTGAGCTGAGATCTGGCCACTGCACTCTAGCCTGGGCTACAGAGCGAGACTCCGTCTCAAAAAAAAAAAAAAAAAAAAAAAAAAGATACCATCTCTTTAAAAAAAGAAAGAAAAAATAAATATTTCTTTTTTTTTTTTTTTGAGACGGAGTCTCGCTCTGTCACCCGGGCTGGAGTGCAGTGGCTGGATCTCAGCTCACTGCAAGCTCCAAAAAAATAAATATTTCTTATATACTCGTCACCCAGTTTACCCATATGTTAATGTCTTACATAATCACAGAACATTTATCAAAACTAAGAAATTAACTTGGTACTATATAAAGTACAAAACTTACTCAGGTTTCACGTTTTTCCACTAATGCCCTTTTTCTGTTCAGCATCTAATCTAGGATTCCACATTGCATTTATTTGTCACGTCTCTTAGGGCTCCTCTTATTTTGAACAATCCCTCAGTCTTTCCTTGTCTTTCACGACTGATACTGCTAAACAGCACTGATCAGTTAATCTACAGACTGTGCCTCAAGTTGGGTTTGTCTGATGTTTTCTCATGATCAGACTGAGGTTATTTTGGGGAAAGATACTTTAGAGGTGATGTGCCCTTCTCACTGCATCAAATCAGAAGGTATGTTGATATTTCTGGTGATGTTAGCCTTGATTATATAGCTAAGGACATGTCTGCCAAGATTCTCCAGTATAAACATTATTTTTCCCTTAGGAATTACTGAATACATATATATATATGGCAAAATACTTTGAGACTATGCAAATATTCTGTTTCTACTTGAATCTCAGCTTGCTAATTTTAGCATCCATTGGAGAATCATGCCTATGGTAATTTTTACTGTGTATTCTAATAGTGAATTTATTATTTTTGTCTTTCCTTCCACGTTTATTAACTGGAATTCTTCTGTAAGGAAAAGCTGTGATTTCACTCCTCATTTGTTTATTTACTCATTTGTTTATTTGTATCAGCATGAACAGATATTTTAAAGAATCTGATTTTGATCAACTATTATTCTTTGGAAAGAAAATAGGTAAAATTTAAGAAAAAATGGGGAAAATAGTAGAGATATATAACTCCCCATTGATACTATAAAGTCAGTTTTTTGTTTTTCGTTTTTTTTTTTTGAAACGGAGTCTTACTCTGTCTCCCAGGCTGGAGTGCAGTGGCGCAATCTCGGCTCACTGTAACCTGCACCTCCCAGGTTCAAGTGATTCTCCTGCCTCAGCCTACCAAGTAGCTGGGATTACAGACATGTGCCACCACGCCTGGCTAATTTTTTGTATTTTTAGTAGAGACAGGGTTTCACCATGTTGGCCAGGCTGGTCTTGAACTCCTGACCTTAATTGATCTGTCTGCCTTGGCCTCCCAAAGTGCTGAGATTACAGGTGTGAGCCACCATGCCCAGCTGTTTTTCTTTTAAACAAGCTAAACCTTAAAAAATTTACCAACTTGTTTTATTCTTATAATCTAAGCAAAAATTATTTCAAAATATATATGAAAAAACAGAGCATTAGAAATTAGTGTACAGATTTAAATATTGGTGCATGTAAATTCTGGGCTCTAGATTTGTTATTTCTTTTGCATTGTCTAATTCCACAAACATTTACTATTCACACAAACACAACATAAATATTTTTAAAATAAAATTCACTGTTTTAAAGATAAATTTATTAAGTAATCAGTATTTGCTGAATAAAATATAACTGGACTCAAAGAGTTCTGCTTCCAATAATGGCAGAAATGTTTGTATCAGATTAACCCTCCTGCAGATAGGAAAAACATTTTAAAGCTATGTAAAGGCACTGGAGATCGACTTAAAATAGGCAGAAATGGGGAAGGAGTGGCCTGATCTTGAAAGAAGAGAACCGGCTGGGCGTGATGGCTCAAGCCTGTAATCCCAGCACTTTGGGAGGCCGAGACGGGCGGATCACGAGGTCAGGAGATCAAGACCATCCTGGCTAACATGGTGAAACCCCGTCTCTACTAAAAAATACAAAGAACAAGCCGGGGGAGGTGGCGGGCGTCTGTAGTCCCAGCTACTCGGGAGGCTGAGACGAGAATGGCGTAAACCTGGGAGGCGGAGCTTGCAGTAAGCTGAGATCCGGCCACTGCACTCCAGCCTGGGCTACAGAGCGAGACTCCGTCTCAAAAAAAAAAAAAGAAAGAAAGAAAAAGAAGAGAACCACATTGGGTGAGATGTGTGTTTATGTGCTTTTCCCCCGAAGGCACTCACGAGTCCACTTGGTGCAGAGCGACTAGAATTCAATCTGAAAGCCACAGTCTATTGGCTTGAGATATCAAGTGATAGAGTTCAAAACTGCCATAGTGGCTGGCAATAGAGAACAGAAATCCCAGAAATGAAAGAGAACCACAGGGGAAGGAGGAAGACTAAAAAAATTACATATAAATTTCCCTAATATCTATGGCTAACCCCCAAACTACATACATGAAGGGGAGATTCCAAGGATTTCAATGGAGAGCAACAGCTGGAGGGTTGAAAGGCCCATGCGGATATTCCAGCTGCTGCTCATGAGGGGAGAAAGAGTTTACAGTTTGACTTTTACCAAGTTAGAGGGACTTAATAACATCTTAGGCTTTCCATTGAAAATTCAAAGAGACCATGAGTTTAGATTCAAGAGTATGTCTTAGGACTAAGGGCATAACCAAAACACACCTGACCTTAACAAACATAAAACCAAGCCTCTACAAGGCCATAGTGATCAGCCAGTAATTTAATCAGAGGAAGAAAAAATGAATTCAGAGTTTCTACAATGTACCATTTATAATGTCAGTTATATAATCAAAAAATTACTAACCATGAGAAAAAGGAGATAAATGGGATCCATTGTCAAGAGAAAAATGAACCAAAAACCAACCCTGAGAAGACCTAGTTGTAGAAATTAGCATATTATAGCTCTAAAGAAGCTAAAACAGATATGTTCAAACTTGAACACAGCAATAAAAGATATGATCATGATGAATAAACAGATGAAAAATTCTACCAGAAAATGAAAAACCAAAAATAAACTAAATAGAAATTCTAGAACTGAAAAGTGCATTATCTGAAATGAAAAATTCAGGCTGGGTGTGGTGGCTCATGCCTGTAATCTCAGCACTTTAGGAGGCTGAGGCAGCAGGATAGCTTGAGTCCAGGAGTTCAGGACCAGCCTGGGCAATGTATTGAGTCCCTATCTCCACAAAAAATAAAAAAAAATTGGCCAGGCCCAGCGGCTTACACCTAGCACTTTGGGAGGCTGAGGCGGGCAGATCACCTGACGTCAGGAGTTCGAGACCAGCCTAGCCAACTTGGTGAAACCCCACCTCTACTAAAAATACAAAAATTAGCAGGACATGGTGGCCCATACCAGTAATCCCAGTTACTGGGAGAGGCAGAGGGAGAAGAATCACTTGAACCCGGGAGATGGAGGTTGCAGTGAGCCAAGATTACACCACTGTCCTCCAGCCTGGGCAACAGATTGAGACTCTGTCTCAAAAAAAAAAAAAAAAAGAAAGAAAGAAAAATTAGTTGGGCATGGTGGTGTACACCTGTAATCCCAGCTACTCAGGAGGCTGGGGTGGGAGGTTACTTGAGTCCAGGAGGTCAAGGCTGCAGAGAGCCATGTTCATGCCACTGCACTTCAGTCTGAGCAACAAGAGTGAGACCCTGGTCTTAAAAAAAACAAAAAATTCACTGGAGAGGATTAAAAAGCAGACTGGAAGTGGTAGAAAAAAGGTCAATGAAGACAGATAAACTGAAAAAAAAAAAAAAAGACAAATAAACTGAAATCATATAAACTGAAGAACAGAGAGGGAAAAAAGGAGATTAAGAAAAGGAAAAAGAAAAGATTGGTCTTAGTCACTGTGTGGGACAATTCTGGGTTTTCTAGAATATATGCATGGCTGGAGTCCAAGGGAGAGAGAAGAGAATGGTACAGCAAAGAAGTTACAAAAATAGTGATCAAATACTTCCCCAAATTTTGTGAAAACTAGTGGCTTTCTGATTTAAGATCAGCAAACCCCAGTCATATTAAAAATACAAAGAAAACAACACACATAGGCCCATCACAGTCAGAACTGTTGAAAACCAGTGACAAAGATAAAACCTTGAATGCAGCCAAGGAAAAAGGGGATGTTAATGTATCTAGGAGTAATGATATAAATAACGTCAGGCTTTTCATAAAAAATGAAGGCGAGAAGACAAGGGAACAATATTTTTATTTTTATTTTATTTATTTATTTTTGAGGTAGATTCTTACTCTGTGGCCCAGGCTAGAATGCAAGGGCACGATCTTGGCTCACTGCAACCTCTGCCCCCTGGGTTCAAGCAATTCTCCTGCCTCAGCCTCCCAAGTAGCTGGGACTACAAGCGTGCACCACCACTCCCAGATAATTTTTGTATTTTTAGTAGAGACAGGGTTTCACCATATTGGCCAGGCTGGTCTCGAACTCCTGACCTCAGGTGATCCACCCAACCTCGGCCTCCCAAAGTGCTGGGATTATAGGCGTGAGCCACCATGCCCAGCTGTGAACAACATTTTTAAAGTGCTGAAAGGAAAAAAATCTCAAACCAGGCTTCCTGTGTTAGGAAAAGGGTGGGGTGGCTCATGCCTATAATTCCAACATTTTGAGAAGCCAATGCGCCCTGGAGTTCAAGACCAGCCTGGGCAACATAGTGAGACCCCACCTCTACCAAAAAATAAGAAAGAAAGATGACAGAAAAGAAGGAAGGAAAACAAAATATGGAAAGAGAGAAATCTAGACCAAACCCTGTGCGGTTGAATTAGAATTGAAGTTATCAGTGTGAACTAATGGTTTTCAAAGTATATAAATATAGATGTAAAAGAAAAGTCAGTGTTTGAATCTTGGTTTCTAAATACCATTCTGCACTAAAGGGAATCATATATTCATGGAAATATGGTTGATTTCAGGACTGACCAGGGAAACTATAAGATAGAAATACTCAGACAACGATGAAGATATGTCAAAGGTGGCATGGAAGCCTGCCTAAAGAGGCTTTCAGTAGCCCAATATGAAACAACCACAGTATTAAAATAAAAGATATTAACATATTATAATCTGTTGAATAAACAGGAAACATTTCTTCAAAAACACAAATTATCAAAATTGACACAACATGAAACAGAAAATCTGAACAGCTCTAAACCTCTAAAAGAGGCTCAAAATGCTCTAAAAAATCTTGCCACATAAATTTAAATAATACGTTAAAAAAAAAGTTTCACAAAGAAAACTCCAGGCCCAAGTGCTTTCACTCGTGAATTCTATGAAATCTGAAGGAAGAAACACCACTAGGATTATACACAAGTGCTTTTAGAAAATAGAGGAGAATGGGAGGAAGACTTCCCAATTCATTTTATGAGACCAGCATAAGCGTGATACCAAAACCTGGCAAACTCTTAAAAAAGAAAACTAAAAACCAGTACCTCACATGAAACAGACACAAAAATTCTTAACAAAAATCAAGGTAATTTGTCGTATTAACAGAATAAAGGGGGCAAAATCCTATATGATATATCTCAGATGAAAAAAAAAAAAGTAGTTATCCAGATTATCTGTCGATTTTTGGAGACAGGTTCTCACTCGGTTGCCCAGGCTGGAGTGCAGTGGTGTGATCATAACTCACTGTAGCCTCCAACTCAAAGGGCTCCAGCGATCCTCCCACTTTGGCCCTCCAAAGTGCTGGGATTATAGGTGTGAGCCACCACACCCAGCCCCTCACAGACTTCTTTTTAATAGAAAGTGCTAGGTTGATTCTAAAACTTATATAGAAATGCAAGCTATCTGGAATAACAAAAAATAAAACAACAAATCTAGAGAACTCACACTACCTGATTTCATGGCCCATTATATAAAACTACAATAATCAAGACACTATGGTATTTGGTGCAAGGATAGACACCTGTCATTTTTCTTGTCCTCCTTGTCTACAAGGACATAAAATAGGGATGAGTCAGTGCCTTAGCCACTGTCACCCACTGCTCTGTGTCCAGCAGCAACGTTTTCTTCAGGAGGTTCAAGAATAGACTACTCTTACATAACTAAATGGTTTGGACAAATGAATTCATGTAATTCAATGGGGGAAAAGAAAATCTTTTCAACAATGGTGCTGAAACAACTGCATGAAATTACTGCAAAAATAATGAAGCCCAAACTCTACTTCACGGCACGTATAAGAATTTGAAATGGATCACAGAATGAAGTATAAATTCTAAACTTATAAAGTTCCCAGAAGAAAACTTAGAAGAATATCCTTCACAATCATGGGGTAGACAAAGAAGATATCTCAGGTAGGACCAAAGGAAGCATCCCATCTAAAAGAAAAAACCGGCTGGGTGCGGTGGCTCATGCCTGTAACCCCAGCACTTTGGGAGGCTGAGGCGGTCGGATCACACGAGGTCTGGAGTTCGAGACCAGCCTGGCCAACACGGTGAAACCCTGTCTCTACTAAAAATACAAAAATTAGCTGGACGGGGTGGCGCGTACCTGTAATCCCATCTACTCAGGAGGCTGAGGCACAAGAATCGCTTGAACCCGGGAGATGGAGGTTGCAGTGAGCCGAGATCATGTCACTGCACTCCAGCATGGGGGACAGAGTGAGACTCTGTCTCAAAAAAAAAAAAAGAAAGAAAAAATTGGTAGACTGGATTTCATCCAAATATTAGAAACTTCTCATCAAAACACACCGTGAACATGCGAGCCATAGACTGTGAGAAAATAATCAGAGTACATATACCCGACAAATGAATGGTATCCAGAATTCAATATAGTTGAGTCTACAACTCAATAATAAAAAGGCAAACAATGCAATTTTTAAAAATGGCCAAAAACTTAAAAGATACTTCACAAAGAAAATGTCTGAATAAACAATAAGCACATGAAAAAGTACTTAACATTTGCTCACCAAAAACCTTTATGGAAGAACATTTATAGTAACTTCACTTATAATGATGGAAATGGCTCAGATATTCACCAAAAGGAGACAGAAAACAAATTGCAATATATTTATTCAACTCAATGAAAGAGAATAAACTACTGATATACACAGCAACATAGAGGAATCTCACAAACATTATGCAAAGTGAATGTCAGACCCCAAAAATGTAGCATTCCAATTACACAAAATTCTAGAAAAGGCAAAATTAATCTATAGTGACAGTAAGCTGATCAGTATTTGATCCATTGGTGGTGCGAAAAATAAGCAGAAAGGAGAACAAGAGACATTCCTGGGTAATGAAAATATTCTATAGTGTAATTAGGGTGGTGGTTACACAAGTGGTTAGATTTATCAAAAGTTCAGACTTACACAATTAATATCTGTATAATTCACTGTATGAAAACTTCCAATAAAAGTACCTTAGGAGTAAATCTTTTACAGAGGTTTGTCCAGTCAATCAATAAACGTATCATGCTATTTTTCTGAAAATACCAAGTTATAAAAAGAAAATTTGTTTTCCTTCAAAATTACCCTCTTTTCCCTTCATGAATGAATATGTAATAACATGTTCAGGGGAACATTAGATAGATTCAGAAATTCTGTGCCAGGCCCGAGGGAGTTTCCAGAGTAGGGCTATATGTAGGACTTTATTTTCTAGACATTCCATCTGTAAAATGGGTAAATGACTTTGCTTATCTCCCAAGGAAGTAACACAGATCAATAAACTAAAATTTGTCATAGTTCCTTTACCACTCTGCAATTAAAAGGCTAAAACATTCAATATTTTCCTATAAGACTCTCTCCAGTTTGAAATCCAACTAGTGAATATAACAGCACAGGCAAGATAGGTTCTGCCCCCAAGCAACACTTGAAAAGGTAGCTTCATTGCTGAACCAGAGACAGTGTCTTGCGTTGGAGTACTTTAATACGTTTTTATATCGTGTATAAAGCACATAAGCATAAACTAGTAAGATGCCTTGCTGAAAACTACCTTCTTTGTGAAAGCAGGCTGTAATTCTGAACAAGTTTTCAATTTTCACACTGCTGCTAGGGTAAAACATTTTAAAGAGTTTAATTTTTTACAATGGATTCAATGACATAGGATTATCTAACAAAGTAATGGCTAATCAATAGAAGGTTTAGTTGTCAGGTGAAACATATAACACACTAAAAGGGATTGATTGCCAGACTTCTCCTTATTTACTAGAAGGTATATATTTAAAATGACACAAACTTGTTACTAGGCTGCATTCTTTTAACCTTGCAAAAAGCTGCTTAAGAAATCTGTTCAGCAGGCCTATAGCATAACAAGATATAGTATAATGAAAATTGCTAGTGACTGGGAGTGGGGGTATAGGAAGATAGGGACTTCCAGATATACGGTAACATCAAATCATGTCCCACACAAGAATATGGTATAGAAAAAGCAAACCAAAAAGCGACATCTAAGGATGCTGGAAGTGGGTTTTAAAAACGCCACACAGATGCTACTGAATCCTGTTCAATAGATGCAAAGCTGTATCTGATATCATTCCATGTTGTTTTTAGGGCAGGTTTCTTTTTTTAGGGCTCATGCAGCTGAACACAACAGGCTTCCCCCCACCCCCGCCTTTTTTAATGGTACATCCAGAGTAAGCACTGAAAACAAAATGAATTGGGCCCATATGGACTTTGACCAGCATATAAACTGTTTCCTTTATAATTTATTCCCAGTATCACAACTTTCTATATGAAAATACACTCTTTATGGTCATTGCAACCCAGGAGTTCAATAATATTTTTTCTACTAAGTCAGTGATTGCACAATTTATCAAAGAATGATTACACTAAAATACAAATAAAACAAAGCACCAACCCCCTATACGGTCTTCCTTCCTCAAAGTAATTTTAAGAAAGCTGGTTATTAAATTGCTTCTTTTTGAAGAAGGCTTTTTGTAGCTAGGCACAAATTGCCAAACTGTGTTTTTTAAAAAAAGTTATTAGACTCTAAAGGATTCAACAGAAGTGGGAAGTTATATAAACAAATCACTTCATCAGATTTGGAAAGATCACTTTTGTCTTACTTAAGAGACCTACATTAATTACCTTTAAGGTCTTTTACATGGACTATGTAAAATAAGTACAATTTATTTATTTATTTCTAATGAGGTGCTTCTTCCAAAGTATTAAATAATGTCTACAAATGCAAAAGCATTTTTATAAATAGGTAATTAAAACAGATGACTAAAATTAAGTCAAGTTGCAAAACATTACCCAGAATGCATTGTGATTTTTTTTTTTAATTAATAAACATCTCAGGCAATTTTTTTTTTTTTACCCAAAGCCCAAAGCACTTTAGGGGGGCAAAAAGAGATAGTAAGTTTTACAGAATAAAACAACAACAACAACAAACAACCACACATATATAATGAAATAATGTCAAAGCCCAAACTAAAGTATTTACAAGATAGTCCCTTAAGCACAGTTTGTCATATTGCAATTACACCTTGCCTACTGCCAAGCCAAAGTGCTTACTATTGCCACTAGAGGGAGAAGTGTCTTAACACAAAGCAACAGCAGATAGGGAATGGATTTTCTTGGGCAATTATCAGAACAAAGCTCCCTTGGCTGTGTGTACCTTCTAATTACTCAATACAATTAAAATGACTAACCTAAAACAAACAGAGAGAAAAAAAACACCCCTGCCTGCCTGATATCAGGGACTTCATTAAACCTTTTTCCCTCATCAATCAAATCAGAAAGAAGGGAATGCCATCATATATGAACATTACAGAGCTATTAAAGGAAGGGAATTCTGCGGTTTTTTTTTTTTAAAGGAGGAAAAGGAGCTCG
This sequence comes from Macaca thibetana thibetana, assembly GCF_024542745.1. NCBI lineage: Eukaryota > Metazoa > Chordata > Mammalia > Primates > Cercopithecidae > Macaca > Macaca thibetana. The sequence goes on along the minus strand of NC_065586.1, from coordinate 97,537,131 downwards.
CTTGAAAAAAGAAATGTCTTGGTATTTACCCATCTGGATGCTGCTTGAAAATAAATTGTCCTCCAAAGAACAGAAATACAGTATGTTTTCTCTCAGTTCACTGGCTTATGAATGACTTTTTGTTGTTGTTGTTGTTTTGTTAATACAAACTATAATGTCATTTTCTGTGTCAGTGATGTGCTTTTTCCTCCTACTCATCCAACTGTATAAAGGAACTATGCCTACCAGACTTCCATGGCTGATTTAAGTTCTTCACTGCTGTTTTTTGCGGATCTACTCCAAGGCAATGTTTAGAATGTAGGAATTTTTTCAAGGAAGGGCAATATGGTAGAAAAGGAAAACAGCTATTTATTCCCTCTAAAAGACTTATGTAGTTCCTTTTATAAGGCCCAGTCATTAACAGAAGATGACAACAGAGTCATTTTTCTTTCAGCTGACAATTGTGACATTTTTCCAGCAGCGTGCAAGGTGTTGAAAACCTGGCAGCTGTTACCTCCTGGGATGAAGATACTTTTTTATCCTCCCTTGACAGTTTAACTCAGTGGGTCAGCACCTTTAAAGACTGCAAAGTATCCTTGAAGAGGATGGAAGCTTGAATTACTGCTCCCTCCCTAATCAATGTAAACCCTCACTGCAGGTGAAGTCTCCATCTATAGAGGTGCATGGGGGAGGAAAATGTAATGCCCTGAGCCAGATGGTTTTTATCTTGTTTTTAAAGAATAAAGGAACAAGCTAACAAGAGAGACAGCTACTTTGTTAGCTTCTTGGCCTCTCTCATGGCTTTGCATCCCCAGGGTTCCAGCTACACAAGAGAAAGAATACAGAAAAACGTAAACACTTAAAGAAATATAACTAGAGGGCTGGCATCATGCTGCTTTCAAAGAGTTGAGAGAGCTCTACTCAATGCTTTATTTATCACTGCCCACGTTCTCAGGATGGTAAGTGGACACATACACAAAGGAAATGGGGGATGGGAGAGGGATTAGACAACGGTCACAATTTACTCAATTACAGAGAAAGGCAGGGCTGACAGATCCTGTTAGCACCAATGAGAAGCAAAGGGTTGAACGTTGTAATGCCACATTTTCAAAAAGTAATGAGTACTTTCATGTATCCTCCCAGGCCTTTGCCCTTGATTGCAGATAGGAATAAAAGCTAGGAAAAGAGTGGCTATCCTTTCCTTGGCTTCACATTTTTAGGAGTAAAACAAAAATTGCAGCTATTTTGTACATCCTTTAAATAAAAGTTCATATTTAATGCCAAGAAATGAGATTATTCTGAAACTAAGAAAATTAACTTTAAGGATATACTGCTCTACTTCCTCTCCCTACCCCAAACTCTGCCACCTTCAGATGCTGGAAATGAAACAAAAAAGCAGGTATACAAAATGACTTGGTGACAGACACAGGGAACAGTGTCTCTTAATTTCCACCTTCATTATTTCTTGTTCTGGTAATATCTTTGTCAGGTTTTGGAATTATTGTTATGGTGGATTTATAAGTCAAGAAGTGTTCTTTCCTTCTCTATTCTGTGAAAGGGTCTGGAATAAAATTTGTATCATTTCTTCCTTAAATAGTTGTTGAATTCACCAGTAAAACCACATGTCCCTTCTGATAATTAATTAAATTTATTTAATAGACATAGGGCTATTCAAATTTTGCTTCACTATGTGTTAAAGAGTTTTGGTAAGTTGTATTTTTCAAGGAATTTGTTCAACTTGCCAAATTTTTGGCATAAAGTTATTTGCTCTTCCAATATTTAGATAGCGCTCCCAATTAACATGTAGTAGTTATGTCCCATTGACAATGGCAAAATGCTATTTTTGAATAATATATGTCAACTACAATATTAGTTAAAAACAATGCTAAATTGCTAGAATATAACTGAACTTTTTATAATCAATAATGAGTTTCTGAAATCCCATTAGAAATATCTGCAAAAGAATCTCAAGTTAATGAGATGCAAATCCTACTTGTATCAATACTAGGTATAAGGAGGCCTTGACATCTTTTTGTTTACAGAAGTTGACTACAGGAAAAACAAAACAAAACAAAAACAAAAAAACAAAACTAGCAAATGGCACTTCATTATTGTCATACGCAATAGAGAAAAGAGGGAGTTTAAACAGCTTATATACTATGTCCTACCTTAAAAAAATCAGCAATGGGGTAATCAAGTTCAGGGCAGTCCTGGACAGCTGCCCTGTGACCCGCTTCTATTGACCCCTGCTATTCATCACTCTTCCCTAAGATAGAGGGGGCAAGCTCCTAGGGAGTGACCACCACAATAGATAGACACAAGCCAACAGTAATCTGGTTCGAGCAAAAAACCAGATGGCACTGCAATAAATTTACAAATCTGCATTCATGGGGCTGTTAAAACACCCAGAAGCTAAAAGACTCTGAGGGCCCCAGGAGGATCTCCTACTTCCCTGTTTCTAAAGGCCATTTCTCTTTCCAAGAACATTTGAGTTCATGCTCTTCACAAAGAGAATGGAGGTAAAACCCTTTACAAAGAAGGGAGGAGAAAAAGCCTCATGACCTAATTAATCTCAGAGCTTGGATCTCAACACTGAATGACAGATATTAGAAAAATCATTTTAGAACACCATGAGGGGGGGGAAAAGGTTGTTAAAGTGGGCGGGGGGGGGAAGAGAACCTGCTAAAACAGCAATGAAAAAAACAACATTAAATCTCTTTCGAATACTGCACACCACAGATCTCGCAAGTAGAAAATGATTCAATAACGTATGCATTTATTTTTAAAATGAATCAGATTAGTCCCATGTGTGACCTGCTGGTCCATCTGTATGTGCTGGACTTAATAGGCACGATTCTCTCTCTTGCTTCAGTTTGAAGTATGAGAGAGATAAATTTAGTTTAATTTTCAACAGATCAGCCTATCCATTTTCCAAATGGACCATCTGGATCAGCCTATTAAAATTAATTTATAACTTTGCAGAGTGAAAATTCGTTTGTTAGCTTAAATAAAGTTGCCAAAACTTTTCGTTGTGTCATTGTTTTCTGACAGTTGTTTCTGTATAGTGGGCAAAGTGTTTCCACTTCCCAATTTATCTTATTCAGTATTGTCCTATTGATTTAGATGAACAGATCAGGTGTTGATTCTCCAAACAGTTAAAATTGTAACTGTCTCAACATCAATTACTGATCATTTGTGGATTTTTGTTTGTTTTTTTAAAAAGCTTCCTGGATGATTCAATTCTATTTACTAAACAATTATTTTTATTAAAAAAAAAGAAGTGTTCATCCAAAAAACATTTAACACATAATAAATTAAAAAATGAATGTGTCACAGTGTCAAGTACTTTCCCTCTAAACACTATACATAAACTGAAGTCAGAAGGCACAAGTAGAAACACTTTGGAAACACTGAGATCTGAGTATCAAATCACTAATTAGCTAGACAAGTCATCTAACCTCTCTAACCCTCCATTTTCTTCATCTATAAATTGGAAATCACATCATATCTAAAAACTTTACAGGGTTATTGTGAGGGTTAAATCAAATAAGCATCATGTTCACGGTCGGTGCTCAACAAATATTAGATCTCCTATTTCCTAGAACAATGCCATAAATGCAAGTAAATTAGAATTATTTTTACTGCTGCTCAGGCTCATTATATCCAATTTTATATTAAAAATGAATAGGGGGCCAGGCACAGTGGCTCATGCCTGTAATCCCAGTACTTTGGGAGGCGAAGTTGGACGGATCACGTGAGGTCAGGAGGCTGAGAACAGCCTGGCCAACATGGTGAAACCCTGTCTCTACTAAAAATACAAAAATTAGGTCGGAAGCGGTGGCTCATGCCTGTAATCCCAGCACTTTGGGAGGCTGAGGTGGGTGGATCACAAGGTCAGGAGTTTGCGAACCAGCCTGGCCAACATGGTGAAACCCCGTCTCTACTAAAAATACAAAAATTAGCCGGGCATGGTGGCGGGCACCTGTAGTCCCAGTTAGGAGGCTGAGGCAGAAGAGTCGCTTGAACCCTGGAGGTGGAGGTTGCAATGAGCCAAGATCGCACCACTGCACTCCAGCCTGGGCAACAGAGAGTGACTGTCTCCAAAGAAGAAAAAAAAATACAAAAATTAGCCGGGCACGGTGGCAGGTGCCTGTAATTCCAGCTACTCAGGAGGCTGAGGCAGGAGAATCACTTGAACCCAGAAGGCGGAAGTTGCAGTGAGCCGAGATCATGCTACTGCACTCCAGCCTGGGTGACAGAGTGAGACTCTGTCTCAAAAATAAAATAAAATAAAATAAAATAAATAAAAATGAATAGATGGCACACTTATTCTCTGCAACATCATAAGAACTTGTGTTTTTTGTTTTTGCCAAGGACATTCTAATTTTTACAAGAACACAATGGTACTGAACTTTCACAAGTAAAATGTTACCTTCTATTGGGGCACGCTGGTGAGCAATTTTTTTTTTTTTTTTTTTTTTTTTTTTTTTTTTTTGAGATGCAAGTTTTGCTCTTGTTGCCCAGGCTGGAGTGCAATGGCATAATCTCGGCTCACCACAACCTCCGCCTCTGGGGTTCAAGCGATTCTCCTGCCTCAGCCTTCAGAGTAGCTGGGATTACAGGCATGTACCACCACGCCCAGCAAATTTTTTGTATTTTTAGTAGACACTGGGTTTATCCATGTTGGTCAGGCTGGTCTCGAACTCCCGACCTCAAGTATTCGCCTGCCTCAGTCTTCCAAAGTGGTGGGATTACAGGCGTGAGCCACCTTGCCTGGCCACTGTTTTTTTTTTTAAGTCATTATTAATAATGGCCTTTCCTTCTAGAAAAAGCAAACAAAATATTGCTCATACTAAAAGGGCTAACTTTATTACAGGCAGATCTGTTTTTATACTTTTTAAAAAATGCCTGAAGAATCTTAACAGGAAAATAGGAGTTAAAGTCAACTATTCTACCATCTACAGTTAAGAAGCATTTGAAGTTACTTTTCCTGAATAAGAACTCTTGATTTTTATATTCACTGCATGTAACCAGCTGTCCTGTACATGTATACCTAGAATGTTTTTTAAATAACTGGGAAAACAATGTCACCTGATTGAGAGTGATGGCTATGGCCAGGCCAACATCAGAGTACTCTTAATATAAGCTCCAGGGCTTAAAGAATGGCACATCACGAGTTTGCTGTCTTTTGTTTTGTTACTGGTAGCTTTTTATTTTAAGTAAGGCTGAATTTCATACCTGTCTAAGTGAATTCTTCTCTGGTATTATCTTCCTAGGGGGTTCGCCATTATTACAGTCTTCTCTCTCTGAGGAATTCTGTGAAAGAAAGTAAGCTTTAATTCAGTTCTCATTGTCTTTGATCTTATTCTGTGTGAGTAAACTGAATTACATTTCTAATTCTGTAAGTTAGAACATACATATATTTATACAATTATTCACTTGAAGATATATATACATACAGATATACACATATGTAAAATAAAACATATGCCCATGTATATAAATAAACTATGTAAGGATTTACATGGGAAGTATTTCATGTATCTTTAAGCACTGTGTAGGAGATCATATTCATTAGATCTCTAGCTTGCATTTTGACACAGGTTGACACTGGATACAAGAAAGTTCCAGCCTACACTTAGCTGATGACAACTAAAACCATGATTATTACCTTCTCTCGATTATAGTAAATGTTTGGTTGGCACAGATCTCCAAGTCTGGGTCCTAAAAATAGTTATTTCTCTTCCCCCTCTTCTCAGATTTGATTTTATTTTCTTTGATAAAAGTAGCATAGGACTTAAAGAAGTTTAGTTGGCAGTTTAGGATTAGAGTCCATTCCTTGGCTCTATCACCTCAAACAGCAGCTAGAGGACCCTAAAATGTCAGTGAGGTTTTTATATATGTAGGAGGGGGAAAAAACAACAATCCAATTGAAAACGAGTTCATAAGTACTAAAAATCTGCTAGTCAACATATGTAAATCACTATCTACAAGGCAAAATACAGAAAATCCAAATTACATATTATGTGAGTTCCATTTTCGGCAACGACATTAGTAACATTAATATTTAAAACCTTGCAGTTGTGCCGGGTGCGGTGGCTCACACTTGTAATCCCAGCATTTTGGGAAGCCAATGCGGGCAGATCACCTGAGGTCAGGAGTTTGAGACTAGCCTGGCCAACATGGTGAAACTCTGTCTCTACTCAAAATACAAAATTAGCTGGGTGTGGTGGTGGGTGCCTGTAATCCCAGCTACTCGGGAGTCTGAGGCAGGAGAATCACTTGAACCCAGGAGGCGAAGGTTGCAGTGAGCCAAGATCACACCACTGCACTCCAGCCTGAGTGACAGAGCAAGGCTCCGTCTCAAAACAGTAACAACAACAAAAAACTTGCAGTTAATATATTCTTTACATTACATATAGTCATAACATTCTAACTGGAGAGTTAGTTTATTTGTAGGTTCAGAAACTCTTTCTAACACGAGAGTTTATCTGAAAATTTTCATACAAGCATGAAATTATTATTACACAAACATTACTGTGTTCTAAACCTACATGTAAGTTTCACTTTTTTGGTTTGTATTAGATACATTTTGAAAGACACTGAAAGAGAAAAAATGTACTGTGTCATTCTGAGGCCCTTTCACCTCTGTGACTAACACCTGTGTGTCACCTTTAGTAAGCCTGACAGGCCAGTACCCTAATGTGTTTCTTTTGGGCAGAAATATCTTATGAGGTTTAACTTGATATTTTACATTTGTGATGATCCCTTGTAAAAGTCCCTAAAATTAAAGAAAAAGCATGCTATATTACAAAGAAAAGGACAGAGACTCAACAACTTCAGAGTTCTAACTTTTTTTCCTCCCTATTTGGAAAAAAAGGAATGGAGATCATCTACCAAAAAATGGAGGAAGGATATAATTGAATTAATGACTGCAAAGCTTGACAAATGAGGCAACTGGCAATACATGCTAAGTAAGAATATCAAACAAAGAAAGGGAAAGGTCAACATTTAACCCATAACATCAAGTTGTATATTTAACTTTGCTTTTTTTTTTTAATGTAAAGATCAATGTTTTAAACACCAAAATTAAATGCCATTTATAATAAAAGCTTAAGCCAGTATCCAATTATAAACTTATAATTTGCAAGTAACTCTCTTTCAGGGCATGAAATTCTACCCTCCTTTAAACAAGAAAAATACCAGATAATCTAAACCTGTTTAATTCAGTGTAAGATCCTGTTTTTCAAAATTAATTATGTTTTTGGAAATGTTATCATATAACTTGGAAGCCTAATTATTTTTTGCTGGAAGTTTGTTGTACCAAAGATACTATAAATCACATTTTTATTCTACAGGTACTTGGGCTGATACACAATTGCTGGCAAACTCCTCCATACTGAATTATAAAGTGAAAAACAGTCATCTCAACCTAACAGTCTGAGTAGTGACTAGCCCATATTCACAATTTTCTTCTTCCTGACCCTCTATTTTATCAGATTTAGATGGATAACCACTGGGTGGGTATTATTAAAATGTCTAAAGAATGAAAACACAAAGGGAGCTTAAAGGGTGTTACTAACATAACATAGAACACAGAGTTCCTTAGGAGTTCCTTTCCCCTTTCTATCCCACTAGGGCAAAGAATATTTAAGTGGTATTGTTAAAAATAACTCTTAAAGGGGGAAAACCCATAAACATTGGTATGTTCTTTTAATACAGATTAATCCAACACTTTTACTCTGGGCCATCCATCATGAGAAATCAAATCAAACAAAAAATCCAACTTACAATGTTGTTACAAAAAAATAGAGGTAGGGACATTAAACAGTCATGATATTAGGAACAAGGATTAGGTACCCTCCTAATACTGAAGAGTAGAAGCAGAATGCCAGTGAATGAGATGACTAGGTCTACAGTCTTGAGGGTAAGGGGTAATGATGAAATAGCCATTTATACCTAAGTAGTCACCTCAATAGTTCTCAAAGCCTGTCCAACATCACCCAGGACAGTTATTTCTCAGCAACAGTTATTTCTTGCATCTTTATCTATGAGGATTCCCAATAAGCTATGTGCATGATTTTCCTAGGTCATCAAGCTAAATTATGTCCAATAAATTCTATTTAAGGATAAGTGATTAATATAAGCAAGAATCATCAATAGGTGCTAAAATTAGCAAGTGAGCCCAGTACTGTGGCATGTGCCTGTAATCCCAGCTGCTCAGGAGGTGGAGGCAGAGGGACTGCTTGAGCCCAGGAGTTTGAGAACAGCCTGGGCATCACAGCAACACACCATCTCAAAAACGTAAGTAAAATTTAAAACTAGAATAAGTGAGTGAAAGTTTGACAAGTAACAGGATAGTCACATAATCTCAAAATATTTTTTCTGTAAGATACTTAATAGTTACGATGAAAAAAGAGTAACCTCACAGTGGAGAAATCCAGCAGATGCCACCTTAATATTATGTGCCTTTTGATATGATGTACTGAAAACGGCACATCACTTGTGAGGTATTCTTGTCAAAACCACAAAACTTAAATCTACTTATAAGAAAACTTCAGGCTAACCCAAAAATGAGTATTTTATTCCATAAAGTTACTAGTCTGTACCTAAGAAATGTCAAGGCCATGAAATAGACTAAGGAATTGTTTCAGATGAAAGGAAACTAAAGAGGTACCGCACACGCTGTTGAGGCAATTGGAAAATTTTTAGTAAGTTCTGCAGATGAACTAATAACACTGTATCAATATTAATTTCCTGATTGTTTCCCCACCATTAAAATTTACATACAGAAAAATTCACCCTTTTTGGTACATAGTTCTGTAAGTTTTAACAAAAACATAGAGTTGTATAACACCACCATTAAAAAATGAAAAATTCCATCACTCCTAAAATTCCATTGAAATTCTCCTTAATAGTCAACCCACTGCCCACTGAAAATCACTGATTTGTTGACTCAATAATTTTTGCCGTCTTCAGAATGTCACATAAATGGAATTATATCATATGTAACCTTTGAATCTGGCTTTTATCACTTAGCATAAAATATCTGAGATCTACTCATGTTGTTGCAAATACCAGTATTTCTTTTCCTTTTATTGCCAAGTAGTATTATCTACTGTATGGATGTGCCAGTTTTGTTTATCCATTCAATTTCCTGACTTTGATAATCTGTACTGTGATTATTTTTATTAAAATATCTTTGTTTTTTTTGGAAACATGCACTGAAACAATTAGGGGGGATGGAACATTACATCTGTAACTTTCAAATGGTTCAGAAAAAACAATACATAAATGGACGTATATGAGTGTGTATGTGTATTTATAAACAGCTATAATACAAATGTGGGAACATGTTAACATTAGGTAAATCTATGTGAAAGGGTGTAAGGAGATTCTTTGTGCTACTCTTTTCATTTGTCTATAAATCTGAAGTTATGTCAAAATAAAAATTAATTAAATCCATAATAAAATGTTAAGAAAGGGGAGAAAAGTTAGATAAGTGAAAAATACATTTTAGGGGGAAAATTCCACCAAATGTAATTAATGTTATACTCTACTGCTTAACTTTAAACCAACCCTAAGCAAACCTGACTGCTTAGAACAACAGATTCCCAATACTCAGATGGAAAGTTTCATTACAGTAAACAAATTGCAGAATGTGTTTGTAGTCCTTGAGTAATAATATTCTACGAATAGCAGCATTACAGTAGTCCCCTCTTATCCACAGTTTTACTCATGTAATTTCAGTTACTACGGTCCACCGAGGTCCTAAAATATTGAATGGAAAATTCTAGAAATAGTTTTCAATTGTGCACCTTTCTGAGTAGCTCTGTCCTGCCCAGGATGTGAATTATCCGTTTGTCCAATGTACCCACACTATACATGCTACTCGACCATGAGTCATTGACATTGTCTGCTCCTGACATCCCACCACCAACATCTTCATGGCTCAATAATCCAGGATCACCTGAAGCAGGTGGCATACTGTCAAAGGGTCAGTAGTAACCTAATACTGTGTCACAATGTCTAGGTCATTTACCTCACTTCATCTCATCACACAGGCATTTTATTGTCTCACATCATCATAAGAAGGGTGAGTACAGTACAGTAAGATATTTTGAGAGAGCACATTCATGTAACTTTTATTACTATGCCTAATTTATAAATTAAACTTTATCATAGGTATGTGTCCATAGGAAAAAACATAATATACATGGAGTTCAGAACTATCTGTGGTTTAGGCATCCACTGGGGAACATACCCCCTATGAATAAGTGGGGACTATAGTATATTAAAATATTTCTGTAAAAGTTGCTACACAACTTGTTACCTTTTATATTAACTCAAATATTTATTTCTTAGCCCAGTGCACAACTTGCTACCTTTTATATTAACTCAAATATTTATTTATTAGCTCAGTGCTTACTAGCTTAGAATTGAAAGGGCAGGATAAAAGTCTCCCTGTCAACTTTGAATTTAACTTCAAACTAGATGCATTTGGGCTGTAACACCTGCAGACACAGTAACAGAGGTTTGGGTAGGAAAAGGTCAATAAAGGAAATACTGCTAAAGCTCATGCATTAGACCTCAGGGATGCATTTTGGATAAAATGTTTCCACAACCAACTTGGGTGAATAAAAAAGATAGAGTAATTATATTAAAGTATTCAGGTGATAAGCTTAAACAGTCTCAAAATCAACATATCTAAATTTAAAGCACTCTTTTACCATCCTCACTCATTTCTAGGTCAGCCCTTTTCCTCCCAACTTTTCTTTTTATCCTAGACTTAAATCCTCAGTTTTTACTCATTCCTTTTTTTTTTCCTTTGAACATATCTAGCTAATTTCCGGTCTATAAACTTTTCCTTTGAATCATCTATTTTAATACATCTGACCCTACTTTTGTGTTTCCACTGCTTCTACTCTAGTCCAGAACCACAACACCTCTTACCAGTGATATTACTATTGAGAAAGCCTTCTGACATCCTTGCCTAAATCTATATCTGATATATTGTATACACTAGAGTTAGAATCTTTTTTTTTTTTTGAGACAGAGTCTCATTCTGTCACCCAGGCTGGAGTGCAGTGGTGACCTCGGCTCACTACAACCTCCGCCTCCTGGGTTCAAGCGATTCTCCTGCCTCAGCCTCCCGAGTAGCTGGGATTACAGGCATGCGCCACCACGCCCAGCTAATTTTTTTTTTTTTTTTTTTTTGTATTTTTAGTAGAGACGGGGTTTCACCATGTTGGCCAGGCTAGCCTTGAACTCCTGACCTCAAGTGATCCACCCACCTCGGCCTCCCAAAGCACTGGGCTGCCCGGCCATTAAAATCATCATTCTGAAAAGGTTTCTTTCCTGCTCAAAAGTCTTTTATAGCTTTTTGGAAATAACAGAATAAACCCAAACTTCTTAGTACAGCATCCATAAGACAGCCAACTTAACTCTCCATCAAAGTCTCTGTACCATTTACATGACATTATTTATCATTCACCAAAATAAGAAAACCACTCTTTCATCTCTGTGTTTTTGTTAATTCTAGTCCCTCAACATTTAACAGACTTCTTTCCCAATCTCGTCATCTATTAAAAATCCCGATTCAAGAGTCAGCTAAAATGATACCTTCTTTGAGAAGCCTTTGTTTATCCCCTTATGTCTAACCCGCAGTTAGAATTAATTACTCCGAAGAAAAACTTCACTTCCACTTAATTCTTTATATCTCTTTATATCTCTACATGAACATGCGTCCCACCCTACACTACCCTGTAAATTCCTTCAAGGCAGGGCCAGTTTCTGTTTCATCTTATATTTCAGAGGTTCAGCACAAAGCTAGAGAATATAATGTGAATTTTAAAACGTTTTTTTGTTGGGAGGTAGAGGCAGGAGGATAGCTTGGGGCCAGGAGTTCAAGACCAGCCTGGGTAACACAGCAAGACCCTACCTCTACAAAAAAAAAAAAAAAAAAATTGCTGGGCATAGTGGCACAAGCTTGTAGTCCTAGCTACTCAGGAGGCTAAGGCAGGAGGACCGCTTGAGCCCAGGAGTTTGGGGTATAATCATGCCATTGTGCTCTAGCCTGGGTTACAGAGTGAGACCCTGTCTCAAAGAGAAAAAAAAAAAAGTTTCTTGGATTGAATACTATTGCCAGGTTAATCTTTCTTAAACACTGCTACTGTCATAATGGTCTTTCCCTAAAGTATTTTTAGTGGCTCTTTATTTCTATGAAATCAAACATGAAGTTCTAGGCCTGGTTTTCAGGACCATCCAGAATTCCCTACTATATTACACCAAGTTATTTTCCACAACACATCTTTTCTGCCCCAGTTAAGCAAGTTTCTTCATAGTCTCACCAACAGGTGATAGGATCTTGAAATTCTGGGACTGATTCTTTTTTAAAGACAGGGTCTTGCTCTGTCACATCAGGCTAGATTGCAGTGACATGATCATAGCTCTTTGTAACCTCCAACTCCTGGGCTCAAGTAATCCTCCTGCCTCAGGCTCCCTACTAGCTAGGACTACAGGTGTACGCCACTACACCAGGCTAATTTTTCTATTTTTTGTAGAGACGGGAGTTCTCACTATATTACCCAGTTGGTCTCAAACTCACGGCCTCAAGCAATCCTCCCACCTCAGTCTCCCAAAGTGCTGGGATTAGAGGCATAAGCCACAGCACCTGGCCTGGAAGGATTTTTAACTCCAGTCTAGTTCACTCAACAATGATAAACACAAGAAGATTATCTCATCTATTCAAGTCTTACACATTCTTAAAATGAGGTTCAACTGTCATCTTCTCTACGAAACCATACAACTACTCCACCTTACTCTACTGGAAATTCTTTAACTAAATTTTAATCTTGATCCACACAACTGGCACTTAATTAGATAAATGTTTGCACTGTTACTTTCAACTAACCAATAAGACTGAAAGATTACTGGGTAAAGTCTTTGTAGCTCCCTCTACCAACTAACACATTACATAAGTACACAGATAATAGATGCTCAATGAATAACTGAAACCCTAAACCCACACTGTACAGCTAGCTTAAAAAAAAGTTTTTTGTTTTTTTGTTTGTTTTGTTTTTAATAGAGGAACTTCAGTGGCAGCCCAACTGCAGTCCTACTGTCCCACTACTTATAATGCCAGTATGATCAGTTAGAACTAGCAGTTACAAGCTCTGGCCTGACACATATTTTTGTAAATAAAGTTTAACTGACCCATAGCCATGCCCATCCATTTAGGATTTGTCTGTGGCTGCTTTCACACAATGGAAGAGGTAAGTGGCCACAAGAAAGACGCTATGTCCTACAAAGCCTCAAATGTTTATTATCTGGCCCTTTACAGACAAAGTTTGACAACCCTTAACCAAAGCATTCCTAACTTTGAGGGTTGTTTGTATTTTTGACTGCCCAATTCAAGAAGTAAAGATGTTCTGATGGTAGCACACAGCAGGTTCATAGCTGGGGCGACATTCTCCATGACCTAGTAAGTGGCTTATTTACTATTTTCAGTTATCTATTTGAACACACAACTCCTGATAAAATGGATAATTAAGAGTTTATTATATAATCAAATAAAAATTGAACTAATTTACACAGTGATGAAAAGTCAAGCCACCCATAATGACTTATAATAATCTTTGAGTAAGCATCTTGCTCAAGGTTGGATGGTGCAATAGAGCCTGAGCCTGTTTGAAGAGACATCTGTTATAAATAAAATAACCAGCTCCAAAGCTACAAGCTAACATTTCCCACCAATGCCACATACTTCACTGGGAGGATTCAAAGGACACTGTAACTGGGATAATTATATCATTTTAGCAAAGCAGGTAAATTGTGGTGGATTATAATTCTGACTTTGAACACATTTTAAAATGAAATCATCTGCTCATCATCGTGTAGAATGACAACCCACATGAAGGAAAAAATATTGAGACCAATTTCTAGTAACTAATTGCAAACATAGTGAGCTTCAATGGTAAATTAGTAATTGGATTAGTACTTTTTCCCATTAACTTGTTATGTGACTTGAAGTTAATAATAGCCTCCAAATATACATTTACAATTTACAAAAACAGAAATTACTATTCTACAAGGTTAACAGATATTTTAGTTACATGGACAAAATCACTCAAACTCTTCAATGAAAGGTGTCATTAAAAAAAAAACACTGTGTGTGTGTTTAAACAAATTTTAATTAATCCTTTTAGGATACAATGGCGAAAAACTTAGGTCATTTAAGTTCAGAAGCTAATCGGAATATCCTATTCAAGGACCCGTTTTAGGGAGGACCGAAAGTGTCCTCCTAAGATATTCTCTGGCATGTTTTCATGCACACTGCTTCTCCAGCATGTTTATCATTTGACATACTCTATTAAACCACAACCACATCAAGGCCTCCCTACGCTGCTAAACTCAACGGATCCACCAGTTAAGGCTTTCAAGGAGTGCTCTTTTCTAGTAATATACCAATTCCAAGCACAGTGCTAACGAGTAGATAGAATGGACAACATTCCCTGGGACAACCAAAGAGGACTTCCATTAGCACCGCCTTACTCCCTGTGACAGAAGTAAAAAAACTGCCAAGCAGGCTTTTTCCCCGCCACACTGTTCGACACTAATCATAAAACACTACAGATGCATCCTTTCTCAAAATGCAGAGGGATTGTGTGTATTTGCAAAGAACAACTATTTTCTATGCTTCCAAATTCTTAATCCTGTTTGGAGCTGTCAGTGGGGGTTAATGGAAGCCTTGGATAGGAGAATTCCAATCTGGTTGGCAGATGGATAGGTTGGTTATAGCTACATAACTATGTCTTGCCTGCAGGCACAATTCAGAACACTGTTAAAGCAATATAAAGTCTCTGTCAAGCTGAACCATTTGGATCAGTAGCAAGGAGAAATAATAATAAAAAAGAAGTTCATTTCTGGGCCTTGTGCATTTATGCTAGTATGCAGAAACTGATTAATTGTCATAGTGCACTGGTCTTCTATACCTCAGATTTCTACTTCTGGAGTAGATTTTGCATGCTAATATAATCATTCTCCCTCTTGAGACATTAGCAAATAATCAAATGAAAAACAGGATCATAATTTACTGAGATTTGAGCAATTCTCTATGCAAATTTGACTTGTTATTGCTGCTGCCTCGTTAATCTGAATGCCTTTGACAAACTCCTTTGATTTATGAACTCGTGACAACTCCAATGTGTATATATTTTGCTAGATTGACATTATCATTAAGAGTGGGTGGACTGAGCTCACATGAATGGCTGATTTTATTCGCTGGTGTCTGCTGCTCAACAGCTGAGCATCTCCTCCTCACAAAGCCCCTGAGCGGCAGGCTCTTCCCATCTTCCCATCCATTCATCATCTCGATGTTAATTGGCCCAGGCTTTAAGCAAATTTTCAACACGATTTAAAGGCACGATGACACTGATTACTGACCCTCTGCCATACGGTGCCTATTGATTAACCTGACAGAGATGATGAGCTTGAGGGAAACTAGGTGTGTGGGGACCTCGGGGGAAAAAATATATTGTCTATGCAGGCAAACACTTGTCATTACCTCACAAGCCAGAATTTGCACAGCACACATTCTTAAAACACACTACTGCTTTAACACCTACAGCTAACACAGAAAGTGCTTTCTGTATTCAGAGATTACAGATAAGTCATGTCAAAGCGCATGACACATTCAGTATTTAGAAGAACTCCCTAGATAGATGGCTGCCTTTCAACCAATTATGCTTGTTCTGGCTGATGTGTCTAATTCAGGTTAAATTCAAAGACAGTAACTGGGTGGCCTGGTAATGTTGTATCAGAAAAAAATAAGAATGAGAAAACTTAGATTCTTGACAATAGAGGAAGGAAGAAAGGAAGGATTAAAATTATTTGCTGCCATTCTACCACTATTAAAAGGAAAAATACTCTTAAAGAGGAAGAAAACATCAACCTGATTATACGAATTTTGTTTTCTGTTCTTTTAATACCTCTGCCTAATTGCAACTGTCAAACTATTCCTGGCAGAGAAATTATACCCACAACTGAATTATTTTAAAATAAAGTATATTTTAAGTCTAACAAACATTCCCTTTAAATTCTTGCTTGCCCATTTTCAACAACTGCTGTGCAAACTGCTATACTTAGGAAAATTGTGCAGGATCTTTATTTAACATTAAGCTTCATAAAAACTAAATGTTGCATTATCAGAAAAAATGAAAGTTCATAATAGTCACTGAGCATTAGTAACAAACAGAAATCTGCCGTAAAATATTGCTAGTCTGTGAATTTACACAATGTCATGCAGCACCCAATATCAGGGATCAGACAGAAAACATCTTTAGATAGGATCAGTTATGATCTAAAACAAAGCCAACAAATATCCCCTCTCTGGCCACACATATCACCTTGTTTACTTACGAGTCCTGGGGGGACGGCCAATATACAATTTTATACACGAAGATTTTGGGGCAGCACTAACAGTTATTTCAAAGCTAAAATAATAGAAAACTGAACAACCCGGCTGTAGCACCTATTACAGTGACATGGGCTGTTAATGTAAGAGATCAAATGTTTTTCAAGTCAAACAGCATTGGTGCCTGTTATACTGGAACATGTAGCTTACTCCCTAAAAGCCTGCCTCCTGCTCTTTTAAGATAAACAAGCTCAACTAAGCACTGAGATACTCTGATAAGGATAGAAGAGATGAACTGCATCAGGGAGTGACAAGGCAAGGACATGAATGAGCAGTGTTGCTTTCTGTTAACTTCCAAGTCACCGAAAATATCACAATACAACATTTTAATATTTCACCATTAATTAAAAGTCTAGCTATAGGAGAAAGATAAATTTGTAGCAATAAATATGGGTACCAAAAAAGGGAGAGGGGCTAAAACAGTTATCTATTTTGTGAATAGGAGCAATATTACACAGCTGTCTGAACACAGTCAGCTTTGTGACTTCTTAATCGAAGGTTTGAACATCAACTTAGCAATGACTATGAGTATATAAAAGTTTGTAATTATGTTAATATGCTCCACATCAGAAGTAATAGTCCATTTAAACTGTAAAGTTTTTTTTTTTTTTTTTTTGGTTCTAAAGCCTTGATTTAAAAACAAACAAAAAAACTTCCTACCTTACCCTTTCACGTAGATTTTTTTTTTTTTACATTTTATCCTGCTTAATGTATGAATGCAATTACAAAATTACATCTATTTATTAAAATGTGGGTTAATATTTTAAAATCCCAAACACGCTTGCAAAGCAGGCATCTTATACTACTGTAGGTTGTTTTTTTCTTGATGGAACTAAAAGGACAACTTTCAGGGGGGAAAAAAGCAATTCACCCATATGTTTACACTATTCAAAATGCAATAACAATGTACAAAGTAGCGAAATAAGCAAGGCAAATGAATTAAAATTCACCATGGGGATTTGAGATAGAAAACCATACACAATAAAAAGTTAAGCATACCTATCATGTAAACAAAAATGTAACTAGCTTAAGTTACCTTTTACCTTTAAATCTATATGAATCTTTTTAAAAACTGCTTTCCTCTTTAAGACGTTACCTTCACAATTATGTGTTTTGGACAGGTTTTTTCATGCCATGATTTTCTTTGCTACCATATTTACAAAAATATTTCATCCAGAGATCCTCTGCATATAGTTTTGAGTAAATTAAGAGGCAAACATTTGCTTCTACTAATAAGGACATCTGGTTATTTTTGTAACTCAAAGACCTCTGTAGATTTTCTTATGTAGATTTTTTTTTAATCAAAATAGGACTGAGAACTATGGAACCCTTAGGATGTATGACAAAATTCTTTCTCTCTGATGAATTTTTTTTTTCTGTCATCCTTGTTTCTGGGTTTTTGTTTCTTTTTGCTAAATGACTTTCATCCCCTTGCTTTGGTGTTATTATGACAACAATATTTTGGAGGAAATTTAAGATTCCTTTAAACTTGATAAAAGCTAATATCCCCAGATGTGAAACCATCCCAAGTAAATAAACTACATTTCTGAAAACTAGACTGGGCTAGATTAAGATCTGTGTTTATGTGTATATCTCTAATATGGACTGGCTCTTGTTTAATCATTATTATTTTTCCTAATTAAGAAATTATTATATAGGCTTATTACTATACTGTGTCCTTCCCCACTAATGATACTGCCTTAATGTCTCTTCGGGTCATTAAAATTACAAATACCATTCCTCTCACCTATTTCTATAAATTTTTGGTTCCCAAGGCTGAAAAACATGTCTCAGCATAGATCTTGAAGGGTGTACCTTAAAGAAAAGTAACATATAGGGAGAGAAAAAAAATCATATACCATACATTATATCCCTTGCTTTCCTCTTAAAACGGTAAGTAGACTAATTATACCCCTTATTTGGGATACTTGAGTTTAATCTGTAACTTTTGCTGTAAATCCTGCTTTGCATTTTCTGCTCATCTCCACTATAGAAATGAAAAAACTAGAATGAAATAAAATGTTTTTAAACAGAAAACAGCAAATATAACTCAGATTAACTGCATTCTCATGGGTCTCTAAGTAGCCAGACCCTAAGGTAGTATTGGCCTAAGGATTTAAAATTTGAGAAGACTTCTATTGCTGAAGGGTCAAAGGTTATAAACACCAATTCATGTCTTCAATTTTTAATCTGTTAACATCACCAAACAACAAATGAAAATAAAACCAAAACAGATTAGCCTGGAGTTCTACTAGGGGTAATTTAACAAATTTAATGGGAAAAATGGCTAATTTTACTGCTCCAGGGATAAACAACCTTGTTGGTTTGTTGTTGTTGTTGTTGTTTTAAAGCAATGCTCTTTGATGTGTAAGTAACAATTTTTTAAAGATTTTTTTTTCCAATAGAAGGAAACTGCTTTTTTCTATAGCAATGTAAATAGTTTCTACTTAAAGAATATCAAAATTATTTCTCTTAAGCCTAAGATCTTAAGTTACTGGAATGCTAGAGAATGGCTGTATACCTCTAATCTACCATTTTGCTAACTATACAGGATTTTGTGCATTTCTGACAAATCCTACAATTAATTTGATTATGTTGTCATTACTTTCCACACCGTAACTATCCTCTATTTAAAGAATCACAAGAAATGTACATCTTCTTTTCTCAAAATTATTCCACAAGTCACTAAATTATAGAAAATTTTACTATCATTTAGCAGAAATTGTTTTCTTTGAAAATATTAATAATACTTAGTTGACTGAAGAAAAAAATAAGTGATAAACCATCAAAATG
The DNA here is from genome assembly GCF_024542745.1 of Macaca thibetana thibetana. NCBI lineage: Eukaryota > Metazoa > Chordata > Mammalia > Primates > Cercopithecidae > Macaca > Macaca thibetana. The sequence continues at coordinate 97,517,885 of NC_065586.1, read as the reverse complement.
TTTCCAAATTATTCTGTCTTTGATTAGAATCTAATTTTAAAGTGGCCTTTTACTTTAATTTAATTTAATAATCATTATAGCACTGAAATTCAAATTGGGCTAATTTTAATGAATGATATTTTAAAATCTGTTATTAGCTATCATCAATGGCATTTTGTTATTATTACTAATAACTGTTACTATAATTACTATTAGTAATTATTACTAATATACTAATATGTTATTAGCTATCATCAATAGCACTTGTTGCAGTATGGAATGGAAAACACCACTACAGAGTCTGGTAATAGATAATTGGTTTGACAGATATCAAACATCAATTTTAGTATCATAGTAGTTGTTCTTACAGTACAGAATTAGTAAATACCATAGTAGCTAATTGTGGTATTAAAGTATCTCCTGCCAAAATACCCTCTTGTGGAAACCAATGCATAATGCATCTTTTGCTCCTATACACAATGAAGGAATGGTTGACTTCAAAACCAGGTGCCTATCACTGCTGTACAAAGGACATTCTGGGTAGTGGTCAGTAAAGAAAGAATGGCCATTTCTAAATGCCAGTGGTTCCCAACATCTCCTTTCTTTCTGAGTGGAATCAAGTCTGAGAGCACTGACTTGTGGGTCATTCGACCCACGAGGGCCTGGATAGGTTTCAAGAATAACAGAGGTCATGTAATTGCCAAAAGAGCATTAGCCACTCAATCATAATGGATAATTAAATGACCTACATGATTCCTGAAATAGCTGCTCTATATTTGGTCTATTACTTGTGTCCCTCAAGATAAGCTACTCGTCTGGTCTGCCTTGACCCGCAAAAGTCCAACCTGCGCCCGAACACTAGCTGCATGCTTCTATTGCTTTGTAACCGGCCCCCCTACCCTATTCATGCCCCAGACTCGGCTTTCAAGAGGACACACATAAAAAATCAATCTTGTGTCCTTCTCCCTATTGTGCTCTCTGGAATACAAATGACTAAAGCAAAGAAAAAAATTAGTAAATTCCTTGTTTAGATCTTTGGCGGATAGAGGGAAGAAACATAAGAACTACAGAGAAGGAAAGTTGTGGTTAATTTTTTTTAAAGTTTTGCTCATAGGCCTTCAATGAATTTTTACATTCGATTATAAAGCTAGTCAGGGATTTTTTGTGGGCAGCAAGTCATTAAAACTTCAGTTGCCTAAACTGCATTTTTGATGGTGTTGAATATTAGACTCTTTCCTGGGCTAATTTTTCAGTCCATACAGAAAGCAAAGTGCCTCTCAACAAAATGAAATACACACAGCATCAACTGTTTATATAATAGCAGTAGCCAAAAAAGCAAGAATCTGTAATGCCTCAAATTTTCATCTCTCTGAATAGTTCAACAGTCTCACTATAATTCTTAGTCACAATTACAACCAAATAGAAGCCAGGTGCATCAAATAGCAAAAATGTACTGGATAATTTGCTTCTTTGGGAGGAAAAGGTCTGCCTTTGGCCCTAGAGGTAGCTGCACATCTAGCAAACACTACAGAAAAAGGCAAGAGACAAGTAACCAAAGACAACCTCACAATAATGGCAAGGGACACAGGATGTGAGGGACAAAAGAGCTCACATTTAGAATACCTTAGAGGCTAGTAGGATTTTTCTGTTTCCACAGGAAATTATATAGCTGGAGGCTACTGGCTATCCTGATCTCTTACTAGTACATGGATGGCTTATTAAACCTAGAACATATCTGTTTTAGTTAACTTCTGAGCAGGGAGGGGGTTTGGGGGTGAGGGGGAAGAGAACAAAATGTACTTAAATGCTGAATTTTTTCTCCAGGCTGAATGCCTTTCATCCAATAAGACATTCAAAGCAGTGACCCAGCAAATGGATTGAAAAAGCAATCTTCCGTCCCAGTGCCACATTATCATTCCTATTCAGTATTCTCCATGAGATATCTCAATCAGCTGTGTGTAAGTGACAACGCAGCCCATTGCTGGGTTAATTAAACATTTGACTTTAACACCCTCCCCATCATTAAGCAAATAAAAGCAGATAATTCAAACTGCACTTCATCCTCAGGGTACACAACACACATGTCAAAATTAAGAGAGTCCAAAGCCTCTGGGGAATTCTGTTGAGGCTATAATCAGTTTAAATCTTATCTGGTTTATCAATTATTCTATTGATTAAACCAAAGCGATTATACACAACTCCTCTGCCACATGGGATTGATGTCAGTAGAGCAAGAAAATAACTCCAGGAGGTTCCAAACTGATTTAAAAAGAGACCAACAGACAGACCGATAATAGTCGATTATTACATACCAGTGATCCATATACTGAAGAGTTGATTCTTAGTTTCAGGCGGGTGAAGTGAACTGTTTCCAATCACTATGTCCCTGCGCTATACCTTACAGTTGGCTTGAGTAAATTTATGTCTTGAAAGATCAACATATTTTCTACTGATTTAAACAGAAGCTAGCACGCTCAGCAGTTGAAATATATTTTATAGATACTGACCCTAAGCTCTAACAGAGAGAATCTCAAACAGGGAAAACTAAAATTTTTTCTAATCTTCTTACCTGTATGCATGTGACCAGTAAGATGCAGGAATGAAAAGGGACATATTTGAGAGCTGATACTCCTACAGATACACAATCAGCTATTCCAATGTCCTAAAACACCATCATTCTTGAAAAACAGAATCTAAGAAATCAGAAAGATCTTACCATAGAGTCATGACTCTTTTTATTAATTCTAAGGGCACACATCTTCAATGCCATTAATAACACTGAAAATATATAGTTGTATCTTCAAATGAAATATCGATAACTAAACCCTGACATATCGAGTTTCTACCAGAAATTTGTAACCACAATTTAGTTACCCTTCTGCCTCCATTCATTGTGTAATATCTTTCAAATGTCTAGAACCCCTATAACCTCAAGGCCATGCCCTACTATACACGAGAAAACCACTAATAAAACCTACTAACAAAATGGGGGAGGGTGGTTAGACTACTCCACACCTGAAATCTGTGCACTTACAGCCATGCTCTTCAGAAAGGAAATTTGTTCACTGCTATGCTGGCACCACATGTGCATTCAACCATAATAATTTAACTTATCTCCTTCAGATTTTTTGTTTTCAGACACACTAAGAAACCTGTATTAGCATGCTGTATTCTACACTCACCACTAGAAATACTGAGGGTGCTATTTGTAATTGTATTCTTTTTAAGAGGTTTATTCTCTGCAGCTGTTTTCTGCTTGCAGTGTATTTTGTGTAATCAGCACATCATCATAAATACATTGGCTGTTCCCCTGAGGGTAGCTGTCAGTGTTTAATTTACAGAACAACCTGGCCAATGTGAATTTTAACACTACAGCACTATGGCAAGGAGTTACCACACTCTGTGAAAAACAGGTTTCTATGAATTTTTATATCAAGAGCTGGTCCCAGGACAATTTAGGTTCTAGAAACAGACTGTTTAAAGAAGCACTTTATACCTTGTATGCAACAGACTCTTTCTCAGTTATAGCCTCAGTATGAAAGCCCCAGACTAACTATCAAATCACCAGTGTGAACTACCAGTTCAGAAGACAGCAAGGATTGAAAATCTATGACCAACCAGTAGGAGGCATTGTAACAAATATTATCATCTCTTTTTAAACTACATGTAGAGCTATCACAAACATCACTGTTCCCTTAGAAGGTATGTAAAGGCAGAGAGAAAACCATTTAAGACACAGACTAGTCTGGAATACACATTATCACTTTTTTGCTGAGATGAGATATATCTGATATGAACATAAGTATACCATTTCCTTAGGACTGTTACTAAGCCAGACCTCTAGCTCAACAAATTGGAAAAAAATACATATGACTAATGGATATTAACACTAGTAATTATAGGCATAGTGACTGGTATATAAGTACTTAATACATGTATAATAAATAACTATAAGCTCCTTGAGGATAGGTTTTGAATCTTAATTTATGCCCAATACTTTGTACAGTTATTGGCAAATAAAAGGTACTCTACGTGAATCGAATGGAGTTGTGGCTAGTTGTGAATGACCATGTTATTTGTAAAGCCTTACATCTACTTGATGTCAAAAGGATTTTCTAAATCAGTAAAATGTGTCAAAAGGATTTTCTAAATCAGTAAAATGTCCCTAAGGACAATATAAAAAGTACAAATTGTATGTGTTAGTCATTTTAGTGAGAGTTATTTGTACAAGAAATCTAAGTACCTCAATCTCACGATGAAAAACAAATTAGCCTACAAAATAATGGCATATTCAAACATATTTTAATAATGAAGATTACATAGAAGAAATTAAAACTTCTATGCTATATACTTGTTTCTATAACTTTAATATGATCAAATGGAAAGTGATCGTTTTAAAGGCTCAGAATGGTAACCAATAGCACTTTTCTATTACTGAAGTGGTTTTATATGCACACATACACATTCTATAAATCAAGTGATTATACATATGTATTCTTCTGTTAAGGGCCATTTTTACAAATTAGAATGCCTAAAGTTAAACTGAATCAAAACATATTTCATGTTGAGTTGTCCTCAGTGTATCTGCTTTTAATGTTGCACAGGACTACATTTGCATGCTGTTTTACAAAAATCAGTAAATTGTGACTAAGATTCTTTTTTTCTTTTAAAGGAACAAAATAACTGACTTCACTTAGGAGGGTTTAAAACTTGCCCGAATTTGTGGTAAAGTTAATTTTTAAACTATTAAGTAGAACTACAATAGAGGCCAGGCATGGTGGCTCACGCCTGTAATCCCAGCACTTTGGGAGGCCGAGACAGGCGGATCACGAGGTCAGGAGATCCAGACCATCCTGGCTAACACGGTGAAACCCTGTCTCTAGTAAAAATACAAAAAAATTAGCTGGGCTTGGTGGCGGGTGCCTGTAGTCCCAGCTACTCGGGAGGCTGAGGCAGGGGAATGGCGCGAACCCGGGAGGCAGAGCTTGCAGTGAGCCGAGGTGGTGCCAGCCGTCTGGGCACCAGAGCAAGACTTCATCTCAAAAAAAAAAAAAAAAAACAAAAAACAACAACAGAGATCTGTACAACTTACTTTGATACTGCTGTAATATAAGCATAATCATATAAAAGCAAAATCTGGTAACACCTTTAAACTGACCTCAGTATTTCTAACAACAAGGAAAAAAACTGTATTAGAAATATGAACAAGCCCTATATCATTTATCCTTTCTATGATGCTAAGACATTTCAAAAACATTAATTCCTTTTTACGTTTATGTCACTGAAGGGCAAAATGCGAAAAAAGATGACCCACCAACTTGATATTTTTTTCACCAGTTAAAAAAAAAATTTTTAATTCAGTTGAACATTTGCAACTTAGTACTTAAAAAAATTTATGCCTAATAAAATATATCTTAATTTTTAATAAAGAAATTTGTCACATTCTTTCCTTTTCAATTTAGAATTACAAAAATACATCCTGGGACCTTTTGAACTAAACTGGATGGGGTTAGACTGAGGTCACACTGTATTTTCTCTTCCTTGGAGACCACATAGTAGTTCCATAGGCTGCCATTAGATAGCAGCACAGTACACACCATCAGTTATGTCTCTCACAGTCTCTCCCGTTAAGGTTGGAATTATCTCAGTTACACACACACACACACACACACACACACACACACACACACACAGAGAGAGAGAGAGAGAGAGAGAGAGAGAGAGAGATTCTAATTCAATTAGTGCAGTCGGCAACTCCAGAAAAGAGTAATTCAATTAGTGCATTGTGGAGCTCTACAGTACCTCTAAGCAGATGTTCACCATCTTCAGGAACTGGAGCTAGGTTTAAAATACCTGTACCACTTTGATATGCCACTACCTTATGTCATTTGTCAAAGTGCTTACATATGCTTTTCTGCCGTCAAAGAAAAGATGAGGAAACAAACAGGCTAAGTTCCTAGAAATTTTTCCATCATTAACAACAAAGAAGTATATGCAATCTTAGGCAGTAATTAAATTACATTATTTAAATTGTGTTCAAAACAAGACATGTCTACACTGTATTCTGACTTATTACACTTTTTTTTTCGAGACAAAGTCTCACTCTGTCGCTCAGGCTACAGTGCAGTGGGCGTGATCTCGGCTCACTGCAATCTCCGCCTCCCAGGCTCAAGCGATTCGTGTGCCTCTGCCTCCCAAGTAGCCTGTGATTATAGGCATGTACCACCACGCCTGGCTAATTTTTTGAATTTTTAGTAGAGACTGAGTTTCACCATGCTGCCCAGGCTGGTCTCAAATTCCTGAGCTCATGCAATCCACCCGCCTCAGCCTCCCAAAGTGCTGGGATTGTAGGCATGAGCCACCACGCCCGGCCAAGAAAAACCTTTCTAATAGAACCAACAAAGTAGAAAGCAAGATGCTTCAAGAAGTCTGATTCACCAATAATGGTGGTGATCAGGCAGGGATTAGATGACTCCCTTCCAAACACATATCATAGAGGATTTCTATACTATGAGATGTATGTGACTAGATGGCCTCTGATGTCTGACCCAATGCTGAAACTCTATGGTTCTATGAATACACTGACGTTTGCTCATGAGGCAAGCCTGGAGTTTAAATAATAAAGCTAATCATTAATTGTGAAGGTGTGGTTGTAAAAAGCCCATAAGCTGTGAGGCATTTTCACTGTGTTGATGCATACTACACCAAGAAGAAGAAATTTTGTAGTTTCTTTGTACTAGATTTAGAAAACTCCATAAAAGCACATTTCAGTCTCACTTCTTAAACACTTGCATTCCTCTTATTCTTCTAAGACTGCAAAAAATGGTTTGTTTTCATTCATCCTGTAGAAATCAGCCAATGAGAAATCAATTTCTACAAGAATGATTTTTGAAAACTTCCCCACTGAGTCAAGACAGTGGGTTCTCATAGCTTAAATGCAAATCTACGTCAATGTTTATGCTTTAAAAATTCAGAGCAATACTTAAAAACAACAATAACTAGTTCTTAATATCCCTCCCTTTGGTATTACTTTCTGAGCACAATATTTTTAAGTAAGGACAAAAATCTGTCTACAAAGGAGCAGGACTTATATTTTACAAGTATTATCTCCTCTCTTTCTAGCATGGCCTCAAAGCAGGAATTACCAACACCATTTTTCCAGTTCATTTCACTGGACTGATGCAGAACAGCTCTTGCCTTTCACATTTTCAGAGGAGAGGGATAAGCTAAATAGTTGCCTTTTTTTTTTTCTTTTTTAGACGGAGTCTTATTCTGTCAACCCAGGTTGGAGTGCAGTGGTATGATCTCGGCTCACTGCAACCACCACCTCCAAGGCTTAGGCGATCCTCCCACCTCAGCCTCCCAAGTAGCTGGGACCACAGACTGGTACCACCACAACTGGCAAATTTTTTGTATTTTTGGTAAAGACAGGGTTTCACCATGTTTCCCAGGCTGGTCTCGAACTCCTGAGCTCAAGTGATCCACCCACCTCAGCTTCTCAAAGTATTGAGATTACAGGTATGAGCCACAGTGCCCAGCCATTGAAGTACTTTCAATACAAACTCTTTTCCATACTCCAGAAGAATTGTAAAAGGCCATTCATTCTCAGTTAAAACTGTACTTGTAAATTCTATGCCCCAAAATGGATAAAAATGAAAGCATACATCAACAGTGCTTCCTTAGAAGAAAAAAGTTTTTAAAAAATACATGTGTTGTTTTAAGATGTATTGTAATTTATAAACTCCTACTCGTAGCTTGAAAAAAAGATGTAATCTAAAACATAATCGAAAACTCATTGTATTACTACAAAATATTTTCCAAGAAATATACGGTGGCTTTTACAAGCAAGATTTTCTATTCATTTGGCATAAGCTGGACTAACATAAGCATCATGTTCCTTTCATATTACCTAATGAACTTTCTTACTATAAATAAACATTTTCCACACTAAAAAAACTATTTTTCTTTCCAAAATTTTAAAGTCTTCTATAATTTGACCACTTGTTAAAGACACTGGATAATCAGAGCAATAAATAAAATAGCTGGGTGAATTTTGATTGGCCTGGTAATACTGCCATACAGTACGCTATCAGTTTAACAAACTATGTCACTGCATCTCTTTACCCAATACCACTTTGCCAACTTCCTGCCTCCATAAAAACAGAACTGGGACCCAACTTGATGCTTCCTTACAATAGGGTGTTCCATAAATTCCACTATTAATAATACACTAACCCAACTTTATCTCCTTTGCCCACAGCCTGCATTTATTTTCCAGTGTTAAGTTTGGCTCTATCAGCATCACTCCTTTTTAACACTGTCCCTTTTCATGCATTTAAGGCAACTACTTCCAACCCTATCAATGAAAGCAGACAAATGGGGGAGAAAGGAATGAACCGCAAACACCTCAAACAAGAAAGGTTGCTTTAAAAAACCAAGTGTCACATTCTGACAGTTCAATATTTCATAGCCAATACAAGGAATGTACAACGACACTGCAACTTTAAATCTTTTCTTCCTATGTCAGTCTCTCTTTCTCTCATTGTAATGCCAAAGGGAACAGCAATCAGAGTGGAGATGTTCTACGTGATAGAGGTCAGGACACCATCGGATCAACGTACCAGAAACACGACCTTGTTTATTTTTTTTCCACAGTATTATTGTTTACAGGGTGCTTTGCTCGTGTACCTTGTGGTTCTTAGCTAAAAGATGAAATTACAGCCCAGGATGAAGCGCTCAGGCACACATCCAATTTGTGTTTCCATCTCAGAAAACAAAAAGCTTCTAAGGCCCTCAGGCTGCCATTCAAACTTGGAGGCTGACATTTTTAACAGCATGAACCAGAGACTGGCAGAGAGAATGATCTAATGCATTTCTGACTTGTCAATCAAAGATCTCACCTCTGCTGTCTTGTAAACAGTTGGGGACCATCTAACTACATTCATAAACCTAGGGAGAGCTTACTGCCAGCTGGGGTGCTGTAGCCACATGCTCTGGCTTCTATTCACCAAAATCATGATTCAGTTTTATAATCTCACTGTAAATAGTCCATAGGCACATTTCCAGGACTACTGGAATTGAACCAGAGTAGGGAATACAAAAGAGATTTTGGTCAAATATTATGTTATTTTCAAGCTGCTGGAATCCTGTACTCATTTTATCCTCATTTTACCAATTCTCCCCAAAAGATTGCACTGTGCTGCAGTTGAAATGCTTAAAAAAATAATGACCTGCTTTTTAAAAATCTAGGGGAAATATACTAATATTATATTACAAATTTCCCTTGTAGTTTATTACCAGTAACAAAACAAGTACTACCCCAAACAATGGCTCATATAAAGGGTAGAAACTACAATGAACAGTAGCAACTATATTTTGGTAAAACTAATCATGTACTTTCTTTTAAATATAAAACTTAAATTCATATACAAAAGCTTTGTACTTACTAATCTGACATAATGTAGTATATATGTATGTGTATGTGTGAAACATAAAAACATAAAATTAGATTACTTATATTGCTAATGAGAAGACTTATATTGCTATTCTTTCCCTTCTGTATATGACTATCTAATACAACACACGTAAGAAGTTAGACCCAATCAGGAATTTTTGTTAAAGAATCAAGTACGAAAATGAATACTTCTTTTATTCATGTCAATTTTATAGGGCACAGAATTCCAGTTTAATTCATACCAAGCTATAGATAATAGGTTTGCAACAAAGGTCTGGAGGATTAGAATGGTGTACCTGAGAACTTTAAAAGGCACATGACAGATAACCCAGCAGGAGAAGGTACACTGCAAAATTCCATTTCCATGTGATGTACTGCATCCCAAAGCCCAAATAACTATTTCAATATAATAGACTTGTTCTTCAGAGGACTGGTCATGAGAATAAGCTTAGAAAAGCTCAAAACTACTCAACACCACTCCCAGGAAAAACAAAACTCATGAGTATCAGCTCCCAATGGTAAAGTATTACAGTTCTTGGACAGCTAAACAGCCACACAAAGTCAAGAGATTGGTCTTTTTTTTTTTTTTTCTCAATGAGTCATTTGTAAATAACTTGGGCTTCTCTCTTCATGAAAAACGACAAAGGAAAGAGCTTTCTGAATGGTGTCTACTAAGATTCTGTAGCTTGGCAGCAGACATAAAATACCAAGTCTAGAAATGCATACAAACAACAAAACACTACCCTATAAAGCAGAACAATAGTGAAAGAAGGTACAAATAGTTGTGGCAGTCACAAAACATCAAATAATGATTCCTGAATAGTGCAAAAAGAATTCCTGCAGTACAATGGCCTCTACTTGGTACAAACAAAGATGGCAATAACAAGAAGGTAATCTCATAGTATAAAGAAAGTAACAGTATCTCTCCAGGCTCCAGAGAATACAGGTGGGTCTTGACTGCCCACAGCCAGAATTTGTCTCATAAGGACAGTCATCCGAGAAGCTCCCATCACCTCTTTAAGGTTTTCATCAATTCCATCCTTTTGGTTTGTGTTTCTTATACTGGGGCAACACCAGGCCCCCCAAGGGTATCTGTATCTCCCTTCTGCCATTAGAGGTACTGTTGAAGTTAAGTCAATTAGGAAAATCCAATATTATTCAAAACAAACAAAATAAGCAATAAACCCTTATCTAGAGTGAAGAGTTTGATTTTTAGGATCCACCATGAAAAATTTAAAGAAAAAATTAAGGAAATCTGATTGTCTCACAATAAGATAATTTGGTTTACTCTAAATATTAGATAATGCCACACTTTCGCCTGTGAATGAACATTAGCCGCATCATAGACATGTCAAAATACTCAGCAATAAAGGAGCCTGTTGTTTCAAAACTTGAAATAATTATTTAAGTAACTAAGCAGGCATCTGGAGAGAGAAATCAGCCTAAGATGTCACTTCTACAGGCAGACTATTTCCAAATAAGACTATTTCCAAAATAAGATAAAATGTAGCAAATTCAGGTCATCTCTACTTTTCTCACTGAATGTATATAAAAGTTGGAAAGGCAGAAGGTGATCAATAGATTTAAACGTTGGCTAAAATATTTTAAAAATCCATAATTACACTGTTTTTAAAAGACACAATCTTTTTTTATATATATACTTTAAGTTCTAGGGTACATGTGCACAAGGAGCAGGTTTGTTACATATGTATACATGTGCCATGTTGGTGTGCTGCACCCATTAACTCGTCATTTACATTAGGTATATCTCCTTATGCTATCCTTCCCTCCTCCCCCCACCCCACAACAGGCCCCAGTGTGTGATGTTCCCCTTCCTGTAAAAGACACAACCTTTAATATATTTCCAATATTTTGTTCATGCACTTTTAATTCTGTGCCTAATCGAGGCTTAATTAAGAAAGGGTCACTTTCAGCCAGGCGCAGTGGCTCATGCCTGTAATCCCTGTACTTTGAGAGGCTGAGGCAGGTGGATCACCTGTAGTCAGGAGTTCGAGACCAGCCTGGCCAACATGGCAAAACCCCATCTCTACTAAAAATACCAAAATTAGCTGGGCGTTGTGGCTCATGCCTGTAATCCCAGCTATTTGGGAGGCTGAGGCAGGGAGAACTGCTTGAATCCAGGAGGCGGTGGTTGCAGTGAACTGAGATTGTGCCATCTAGCCTGAGCAACAGAGTGAGACTCCATCTCAAAAAAAAAAAAAAAAGAGAAAGGGTCATTTTCAGTGTGCCTAATGATTTCCAAGGTTGCTGCTTATCACTATCAGCATTTTAATTTTACCAGTGTCTATTATTTTATAGAATAAGGATAAAATGCAATAAAATAGTCAAATAATTGCACAAACATATGCTGCTGTGAAGATAAAGATGTTGACATCATTGAAACTGAACTGTTAACTGGCTGGCAATGCTACTATATAATAGCTCAAAATGAACATTTGTTCAACAAGAGTCCAAATTTCACATACAGGATCCACTTCCGAGGGGATCATCATAGTTTGAACTGAATAAAAGCCAAATGTATAAAATTTGAGGACTGCTCACAAATTAGACTCTGCATCTGTGCGTGTGTGTGTGTGTGTAAATGTGTGGTCCGGTTAATTATCATTATTTCTCTCTGAATACACAACATGTGTGTATGTACGCACAGGTACTACTAGAAATAATTCAATGCTTTCTCGCCTCCCACCCCATATATGCTATTCAATAGTTTTCTTCAAATTATCTGTCTATTCAGTCATTAATTCAGCAAAAGTATCAACTACAATACTTGACGCTGGAAACATGAAATGAACAAAACATAGTGCTGCCCTCAAGGAACTCACAGTCTAATGGGAGAGAGGGACAAATACAGAAACAACTATACTAGCTTATCAGTGCTATGACGGGGATGCTCTGGGTACAGATCCTCTGACTAGTTTGAGAGAGAGAAGATAAAGATCAGGGAAGACTTTTATTCTAGCTCAGCTTGAGCTGAATCTTGAAGACTAGGTAGATAAAGGCAGAGAGTGGGTAAAGGACAATAGGTGTTTGTAGGGGGGTTTTTCAGGTAAGCAGAACAGTATATGCAAAGGCACAGATATATAAAAGAACACTGCACCTTTGGGGAACTGAAAAATTTGAAATGACTAACAATCACATGACAGGGAGGTGGTGGTGAGATACAAGCCAAATTCAAACTTTGTTCAATTCAAAAACATGTGAGCAGCTATCCATGAGATAAACAGTGACCAAAATCAGTATTACCAGATGATGAATGTAGAATTTGAGCAATATGATATAGGTGAAATGCAGAAATTATTAGTATCACTGAAATGGCAATCTCTGGGAGGACATTTAAAATCCTTCCTTCTTTCTACTTCTCTGTATTTTCTACAATTAATATTAAATGTTTAAATTGTATATCTCATAATTTAATTAAATGGTAATAAAAATACTTAAAAACAAAACTATTATTTGGGCGTGTGTGTGCACACAGGCACACATGGATAGATAAGTCATTCCAGATCAAAGGACACTAACATGTTAATTTAGCAATAATTATCTTAAAGTGGAAGGCATATGGGTGATACTCTTGTTTATATATTTACCAAATAACGTGTATATTCCATAATAAACAATAATTCATCTTATTAGGAGAACAAACAATTTCCCCACAAACAAACAGATAAAAACATGTTTGATTTGTCATTCCCTGCAAACCCCTAAGGTGAGGAGTGTAGCTGGGATAAATATAAGTCAAATGTTAACATATACACAAAAAATAACTAAATTTATTATACAGAAATTGTACTATACTGAAATTATTCATATACAATGGGAGGGTAGCAGCTACAGAATGAGAAGCATTTCTGTCACAGTATAATTTTCCTTATGGTATTGTTTTGTAATAGAATTTGAATGTTAATGTATATTCAATTTGATAATTCATATTCCTCTAAAATCTCAAATGTAAAATTAAGTTTTCCATATATATAATGAATAATGCTTAATTTTCCTAGTATTGTTCCATTTTAACATTTCACTTTGTACATGGTAAAATTCAGTAGACTTGTCAGCATTCTTAAGTAATAAAATACAACATCTCTCCTGAATTCAATACAATTTCAACCTTTGACATGGAACCCTAGCTAATCGTAAAATATCATGTTTCACTTAGCTCAAGATTTTCCTAAAATTACTAGCTATACTTGATACCTAAAGTATTCTAGGACCATATAAATCTACATATATATATTTTTTTTTATTATTATTATTTTTTTAATTGAAACAGGTCTCACGCTGTCACCAGGCTGGAGTGCAGTGGTGCAATCATGGCTCACTGCAGCCTTGATCTCCTACGTTGGCCTTCCAGGTAGCTGGGACAGGTGAGTACCACCACAACCAGCTAATTTTTTGTAGAGACAGGGTCTCACTATGTTGCCCAGGCTGGTCTCAAACTCCTGGGCTCAAGAGATCTACCAGCCCTGGCCTTCCAAAGTGCTGAGATTACAAGCATGCATCACCGTGCCTGGCCCCTTATTTATATTCTTACAGTTAGAATTTCATTTCTCTTCTCTTTCAATATCTAAAGCAAAATAAAGAATCTTAATTACTCAGTTATTTTTAATTACTTTAACTCTATTGCTCATTCTCGTTTAATATTATAGATTATAGGATCACCATTTGCTGGAGATGAGCAAATGATTCCACCAAATATATCTACTGGTAATCAACAGAAATCTAATCACTCATACACTTTCCAGGATAAATCAATGGAATGATGAAAATAAAAATATCTTCAAACTAAACATATCCCCATAGAATCTATTTGAACATCTTTTTTCAGCATCTTCCCGGTCACTAGTTTTCAAACCATCTCAATGCTGTGGTTTCAATTTAAGCTACTGGGAATAATCCAGCAAATTCAGCAGTGACTCCATAGCTCTTCCTTCCTTATTGCTGTAAGAATTTTGACTTAAGATGCCTCAAACTTACTAAAAGAAAACAACGATTAAAAAAAAAAAAAAAGCCATGAAGCCATTACATTACTGAGACATTTCCTTAAACATATTTGTCAATATTAGTAAAAATGGGTATTCTTACTGTGACGACCACTTTGAAGAATTGCTTGACTGTCTCTTTTAAAGTTAAAAATACAGTTACTCTATGACTCAACAAATTCCATTCTTAGGCATGTAGCTAAGAGAAATAAAAATACATGCCAAAAAGAAAGACTTAATCAAAACTGTTTATAGTAGCTTTATTCATAATAGGCCAAAATTGGAAACAATCCAAATACCTATCAATAAATGAATGGATAAACAAACTGTGGTGTACTAACATAATGAAATATATTTAACAATAAAAGGGAACTACTGATATATGCAATATGGATAAATCTTAACATACTGATTGAAAGAAAACAGACACAAAGAATGTATACTATATGATAGCATTTATATGAAGTAAGTTCAAGAACAGGCAACACTAATTATTGGTGACAAATCAGAACAGTAATTGCATATGGGGGACGGGTACAGACTGGAAAGGAGTATGAGGAAACTCTCTCAGATTATGAAACTGTTGTGTATCTTGAAATTGAAGGTTACACAAAAGTATACATTTGTCAAAACTCACCTAAGAGTACACTTATGATCTATGTATCTCACTGTATGTAAATTTTGCCTAAATAAAAATCTAAGTAAATAATTTACCTAAATAAAAATCTAAGTAAATAAAATAAAATCTAAACCAGAAGGATGCAAATGCACTAAGACTGCTGTAATTCCAGTAGGTGGGCACAGAAAATATTAGATTCGAATCCAGTTTCTGCCTATTAGTTAACCAGCATTATCAAGCACCTGAGTGTGCTGAACCTGACACAGAACAAATTATTGAATTGATAGGATAAAACCAGTATATAAGCCCATTTTTGCTACATAAGACATAATAATAATCTTGTTAAGGCGGGGTTCAGTGACTCATGCCAGTAATCCCAGCACTTTAGGAGGCCAAGGTGGGCAGATCACCTGAAGACAGTTAAGAACAGCCTGGCCAACATGGCTGAAACCCCATCTCTACTAAAAATGCAAATTTAGTAGAGACAGAGTTTCAGCCATGTTGGCCAGGCTGTTCTTAAGCAGTGGTTTTTCACAGGCACTACAGCCCTGAACTCCTAGGCTTATATACTCCTCCTGCCTCAGCTTCCTGAGTAGCTGGGACTACAGGCATGCACTACTGTACCTGGTTCCTGCTCATTTTTTAAAAGTGTTTTTTGAAAAGCAGAATTTTTAAACAGTGAGGAAGTCCAATTTATCAGTTATTTATTTTATGGTTCATATTTTTTGTGTCTTAGCTAAGAAATACCTGCCTAACCCAAAGTCACAATGATTATTTTTGCCACATTTTCTATTAGTTTTACACATGTTAACTCATATTTAAGTCTATGATCCATTTCAAATTAATTTTTGTATACAGTGCAGTATAACAGTTGAGGTTCATTGTTTTGCACAAGGATATCCAATTGTTCCAGTATAATTTGTTGAAAAAAACTGAGACCAATGGGTTTTAATACAATAACAGAGGAAGTTCATTGACAAGGCTTCAGATACTATACTGCAACTAATCTTCAAGAAACTGCAACTACCTGAAAAAGGTATTAAAATATCTTTCCCTTTCAAACTATATACCTATGTCAGGTCAGGTATTACTCATACATGTCAACTAAAATAACAAACCACAATAGATTGAGTGCAGAAGCAGACATGAGAATCCAGCTGTCTTTTCTTAATCCAGACATTAAAGAGATTCATAAAAATGTAATACGCTAGTCTTAATTTTTTTTAAATATATTTTTCATAAAAATGTTATTTGCATTATATGCCACAGGTTTATTATAGTCTTTAGGTGAATTAAAGCACATTTATTTTTCTTAATTCCTATTACAAATATAGTGAATATCAATAGATATAAGCCATATAAACGAAAGCACTTTGGGGTCCTCAATAATTTTTTAAGAATTTAAAGATACTGGAAGCAAAACCAAGCTGCCATCATCTCTCTCTTCAACTACTGAAATTATCCTTTTTATAGCCAGCGTAACATATCTAAATGCATCTTCTTATAGCCAGAGTAATGCAAATCAGATCAGGTAAGACTTGTGTTTAAATCCTTTCAGTGACTTACTATTCTTAGCAACAAGACTAAACTACATACTTTGAATGGCTCATAAGACCTGAGTGATCAAGCTTCCCCAGTCTTTCCTCACTCTATTCTCCCTTTCTCTTTATTCTCTGAAACAACAGTCTTGTTTTCGGTAGGGTCCTTAAATGCACCAAACCTCACTGACTCTTGGGGCCTTTGCACTGACTCTTCCTTAGGCTGGAAACGTCCTCCTTCTCCTCCATTCCTATCTGTTATCAAGTTAATTCCTATTCATCCTTCAGATCTTAAACATTGATTACCTGATTTTCTTTACCTCAAACTTCAGGTTAGATTGGGTCCCCCTTTTATATATTCTTACAGCTCCTTGTACATTCCCTTCCTAGCATTTATCAGCTTGGGAGATTACACTTTTAGAATTATGTGATTTAATAGCTCTCAATCATTTCACAAAATAGAAATATAACAAACATCTATATATGTTACGTAAAGTATTCAATAAAATTTTGCCAAATACCCAAGATCAATAGTTCTCATCAGATTCTCAAAAGGATCCATGACCCCTGTGTAGTGAAGAATTACTCTTCACCAAAGAAAGGAATGGCCTTTGCTCTTGGCTATTGGAAAGCGGTCTCTGGGCCCCCGGAACTTCTTGTCTGGTATCTCTGTTTGCCTTAGAGATTTAGCTAGTGGACAAATGTGATTCATGTAGAACAGGAAGTTTTACAATTGGATCCTTCCCAGATTCTGCCCTGTGTGTCTCTTCTTTTGGCTAATTTTAACCTGTGTCCTTTCCCTGTAATAAACTGTGAGTATAATTGTTTTCAGTGAGTTCTAAGTCCTTTCTAGCAAGTTATCAAACCTAAGAGTGGTTGTGGGGACCTCTAAACAGGAAACTAGTTTCTGAAGTAGGAGCAGCCTTTTAGGAACCACTATTGTCTCAGACGTTGCAGACTGCCTAAACTAACTGCAACCCCAAAAAGGTTAAAAAAAACAACAAAAAAAAACCCAACAAACTAGACTATGGATTCTTCAATGGCAGAACCTTGTCAGTGTGATATGTAGTTATGTAGTTAAAAATATAAGATACAGCCAAGCTCAGTGGCTCACATCTGTAATCTCAGCACTTTGGGAGGCCGAGACAGGCAGATTACTTGAGCTGGGGAGTTCGATACCAGCCTGGAGAACATGGTGAAACCCTGTCTCTCCAAAAAAAAAAAAAATACAAAAATGAGCCAAGTGTGGTCGTGTGCCTGTAGTCTCAGCTACCTGGGAGTTTGAGGTGGGAGGATAACTAGAGTCCAGTAGGCAG
Source organism: Macaca thibetana thibetana (assembly GCF_024542745.1). Lineage (NCBI taxonomy): Eukaryota > Metazoa > Chordata > Mammalia > Primates > Cercopithecidae > Macaca > Macaca thibetana. Next base: position 97,499,979 of record NC_065586.1, on the reverse strand, counting down.
AGGTTGCTGTGAGCCAAGATTGTGCCACTGCACTCTAGCCCGGACAACAGAGCAAGACTATCTCAAAAAAAAAAAAACTAAAAAGATATTTCATTTTGAAATAAATAAGCAGTCTCAGGATATCAATCACTCTCCAACAATAGCAATAATGTTTATAACGATCATGATAGAAACAGCAACCATCACTGCACGCCCTTACTATAGTATCCATTTACAGATAAGGAAATAAGGTCAGAATCATACCACTAGTGACAAAGACAGTATTCAAGACTTGATTTCGCTAATTTTAGAATGTGCATGCTTTACTATATTGTATCTCATAGTATAAGCCAAGGAAGTTTAATATTAAATTTTATAAAGGAAATTGAAAATCTTAAAATATTAAATTTTGTAAAGGAAAAATGAAAATCTCCAGTTTTATGATCACTAAATAGTATCATTAAAAATTAACAACTCTTAGCATAGGTTAGGAATGTGGAAAACCTAAGTTCCCCTCTTTTAGCTAAAATTTAGTCACAAGCATTCTGACACAGCCTATCTTTGAAATTCTTCTAAATAGGTTAAAAGCAGGCAAATATTAATATAAAAACTAATTTGTTGTGTATTACTATAAAATGCTAAACACAAATTCCAAATACCTGAGGTAGATAGGTAAGACTCAGCCAAGAAAACAATCATGTATGGTACTTTAATCTGTAAGCAATGAGCACCAAGCTCTTTCCTACATTTTCCTCTACAATTTTCCACATTATTCCTCTATAAGTTTCTCACACATCCTGGAACTGACATCCTGCCCTCTAAGAAAGGCTGAGGGGTCTGGGTGCAGTGGTTCTTGCCTATAATCCCAGCACTTTGGGAGGCCGAGGCAGGTGGATTACCTGGGGTCAGGAGTTTGAGACCAGCCTGGCCAACATGGTGAAACCCCGTCTCTACTAAAAATACAAAAATTAGCCGGGCGTGGTGGCGCACAACTGTAATCCCAACTATTCAGGAGGCTGAGGCAGGAGAATCGCTTGAACCAGGGAGGCAGAGGTTGCAGTGAGCTGAGATCGCACCATTGCACTCCAGCCTGCGCCATGAAGCAAGACTCCATCTCAAAAAAAAAAAAAAAAAGAGGAAAAAAGAAAAGCTGAGGAGAACTGGAATCTGTTAATCCATTAAACACTAGCTAGACTATCTCAAGGTGAATACTGTACCTAAAGGTCTCAAAGGTCTTTCCACCTAGAAATTAGAAATATTAATCAAGACATAAATAAAACAGTTGTTATAAAAATATATATATTTAGTAGTATAATTACCCGGAGTCACTCTGAAGAGAGAACTTTATATTTTGAGTAATCATTTTAAAAAAATAAGAAAATGTTCAAGAAACTGATTGTAATTACTTGATTGATTATACTAATTGGCTTTATGTAGGTCCAGAGCAAATATTACATACTGAACTGCTATTTATTGAGATTACTTTAAAATTTACTATCATACTTCTTCTTGATCTGAAAGCCAACAGTCAAGCTGTACTATGTCAATTTTTGTAACCAATCATGATGAAAATGTCTTAAGAGTGGATCAGTCTGGATCTACATTAAAAACTAATCATTAAAGGAGTAGTGAGTGATATGAGATACAGGCAATACGAAGGAGAAAAGATGAATATAAGTAAAGCATGGGAAAGGAGGAGGAACACACTAATGAATCAGACACACACACTAATGCCCGCAAATAACCCACAGAGACAGAGAAAGTACCTGGAAAGCTGTGAGTGCGCCAGTCCCTGGGTTATACAGGCATCGCAGCGAAGGCATGCTGTCCGCCAGGCTGGAGCAGCCCAGCCACAGAGACCTGGGCATAGAGCACTGCAGAGAGAGGACAACTATGAGATGGGACAGTATGAGACAGGATGGCACAGATTACAGGAATTTTTAAGGCTTGCCTGAATACAATATTCCAGTTGCAGCTGACCTTTATGATAGAAACATCTTTAAGAAACACACTACTTACTGGTTCTAACCCCAGGGAGAAACCCAAAAGGGGCAGCAGTGGCCAAAAGGCAAGGGGGTAAAAGAAGTTATCGCTCAAAAAACCAAACATTTAGTCAAAAAAATTTTGTCCCTATTCTTCTATGTATCAGTCTAAAGGAAATCTACTTCTTAATCCAGTTGATCAATTATTTTCCTCTATGCACCTCAACTCAGTTCCCGTAAACTCACCACAGGATGTAATACTGAGGCAACTAAGCAGAAAGAGGAGAAGTTCACAGAAGCGTTACAATATTAGGAATGGTAAATTAGAAAACAAAACACTAAAGAGGGTTTGTTTTTTGTTTTTTTTTTTTTGAAGGAAAAGAAAAAGTATTGTATCCTTATGGCTTTGACAGCAACAAACTCTGCACAGTTTGCATATATTTTATGTGTCTTGTTAGTCTGCTATTCATTAACCAAAATGCACAGTTACCATAGCAGCTGCCTCTTCATCTTTCCAGATGGATTAGGGGTGTGTGGGGGGGTGGGGGGTGTAACAGGGGGAGAAGAAACAACCCAAACAGAAGGGAAAAACAACAAAAAAAGAGAGCAGGGACACAGAAAGAAAGAAAGGAAACAGAGAAAGGAGAGAGGAAGAGGAGAAGAGAAGAGAATAGGACACCTAGAAAGCTGTTGGTATTAAAACCTTCTAAACAAACAAACAAAAAATACATAAGAATGTAGATATATATATATAATGGTGTATTCAGTAGTCAAAAGAGATAGAAATTACAATTTCTAGTAGCTCTAATTGACATTAGTATTATTGCACCTATAGCTTTGAAGGAAACCATACCTTTCAAAACTATTTTTACATTCTTCATGTTTCTCTAAAAGTCTCCCAGGCTGAGGTTTTATCCATCAACTTGAGTGCTATTACATGTCTAATAATAACTAAAAAACTAAATACCTAATCACGATACACATAAAAACAGGGATACATATTTTAAAATATAGTAGTCAATATAGGTAACATTAAACCTTAAATTACAGACTTTGAAATACTTTACATCATCATAGACTTTTTTCTCCTTAAAACAATATAGTTGTAGAAATTAATATTGGGAAGCAAAATATAGTATTCACTGTTTACACCATCAAAAATTGATAAAAAGATAATGAGAGCTATGCAAGGGGTTTGTGCCTATGGTCCACGCTACTCAGAATACTGAGATGGGTGGATCGTTTGAGCCCAGGAGTTCAAATCGAGCCTGGGTAGCACAGCAAGATCCTGTCTCTTTACTAAATAAAGATAGATAATGGGCTGCAAATAAATCCAAAGGAGATCTATGTAGATCCCATGCTTTTAGATCATTATCCTCATTTTATTTACCACCCATAGGACTACGCTTAATACATTGTACTCATTTTATAGTTAAGGTGACTGATGCCCAGGAAAAATTAAGTATTTATCCATGATCATGAATTTACAAAGTAAGGAAGTACGGACTAGAATCTTGGCCTGTTGCTTTCTAGTGCAGAACTCTTCCTCCTGCCTCTATCCATCCCTCAGTCACAAAGTGGACATTGGGCTTTAAAAGAAGGGTATCTGCTAAAGGAATCACTAGATAACATACCAAGCAAAACAGCTAAACTGCTTTGAATTACTCCAACAATCTCTGAACTTTGTTCACTGTTTCCAACGTTTCTTCACCTTGAGCTACAATCCATTTTATAAACAGCAGCTAAATAGAATAAATAATTGTCTTCACTTTGTTATCATGTCACTCTCATCAACAATTCATAAGGGCTCCCTATAACTACTGTACAAAATGCAAGCACTCTATCAATCTGACATTTCCCCCACCGCCAACATCAACTCACCTTCTCTAATCTTCTAATTGACCCGGGCACTCTAGCTAACTACCTACCTTGATACTTTGTTCAAATACTCATCTTAACCCTACTTCTTTAAACTTAGAATTTCCTTCTCTCTCTCACCCTGCCAATCCACATGTACCATTTACATCAATATCTCCTTAGAATTATGTATACTAATTTCAGTCTCTGCCAGTGGTTCTTAGCAGCAGAGATTCTCATATTGGAAGGAGAAGGCAACAGAAAAAGAATGGAGAAAATAGGGTAAAAAAAAAAGCTTCCTTGCTGTTGAGAATCACATTCTACTCATATTACTTCTCTGTAAGTATTAAGAATGCTTTGCTAATTTTTGCAAGTAAATGATATTAAAATTTTCTTAAGGCTAATATTTTAATCATTTATTCAACAAATACTTATTAAATGCTTTTCTGGTAGTAGATACTGTCCTGGGGCTGAATGTGGTGGCTCAATCCTATAATCCCAGTACTTTGGCAGGGCAAGGCAAGTGGATCCCTTGAGCCTAGAAGTTCAAGACCAGCCCTGGCAACATGGGAGACCCCATCTCTACAAAAAATCAAAAAAATAGCTGGGCATGGTGGCACACGCCTGTAGTCCCAGCTACTTGGGGAGGCTGAGATGGGAGGACTGCTTGAGCCAGGGATATCAGGGCATCAATGAGCGGTGATCACGCCACTACACACCAGCCTGGGCAACAAAGCAAGACCCTGTTGAAAGAAAGAAGAAACAGAAGGAAGAAAGGGAAGAAAGGGAAGGAAGGAAGGGAGGGAGGGAGGGAGGGAGGGAGGGAAGGAGGGAGGGAAGAAAACAAACAAACCAACAAACAAACTGTCCTGGGCACTAGGGCTAAACAATGGACAAAAAAAACCCACAAAAATCCCTGTCTTTGTGGAACTTACATTCTAGTGACTTTCTCTCAACCTTAAATTTGGGCATGGTGGCACGTGTGTATAATCCCAGCTAGTCAGAAGGCTGAAACAGGAGAATCACTTGAACCTGGGAGGCAGAGGTTGCAGTGAGCCAAGACCAAGCCACTGCACTCCAGCCTGGGTCTATATTGAAAATCCTTGGCTGGGTGCGGTGGCTCACACCTGTAACCCTAGCACTTTGGAAGGCCAAGGCAGGCAGATCATTTGAGGTCAGGAGTTCGAAACCAGCCTGGCCAACATGGTGAAACCCTGTCTCTACTAAAAATACAAAAATTAGCTGGGTGTGGTGGCAGGCGCTTGTAATCCCAGCTACCCAGGAGCCTGAGGCAGGAGAAATGATTAAACCGGGGAGGCGGAGGTTACAGTGAGCCGAGGTTAAGCCACTGCACTCCAGCCTGGGCAACACAGTGAGACCCTGTCTTAAAAAAAAAAAATTCCTTAACATAAAAGTAACTCATTATTATAAGAAATGCGGTACACAGGCCAGGCATGGTGGCTCACGCCTGTAATCCCAGCACTTTGGGAGGCCGAGGCGGGCGGAACAAAAGATCAAGAGATCAAGACCATCCTGGCCAACATGGTGAAACCCCATCTCTACTAAAAATACAAAAGTTAGCTGGGTATGGTGGCGCGTGCCTGTAGTCCCAGCTACCTAGGAGGCTGAGGCAGAAGAATCGCTTGAACCCAGAAGGCGGAGGTTACAGTGAGCTGAGATTGTGCCACTGCACTCCAGCCTGGCGACAGAACAAGGCTCCATCTCAAAAAAAAGAAAAAAGAAATGGAAATGCTGTACGTATGCAATTGGTTAAGGTTCTGTGTATGCTGGGTAGAAAAAAGTCTCACAGTCATTCAGAAGGAAAGACTGAATTTGAGAAAAAGAGAAGTCAGAAGTGGGTATAAATAAAAAGAGCATGAAAAACACAGGAAAATGACAAAGGAAACAGTGGAAGAAAATCGAGGAGGCACTGGAAGATAGCATGTCACTTCTCCTACTTCCCTTCACAAGAGGGCAGGTGACGTATACACTTTTAACCATACCAAAGCCACCTGCATGACAAGCACAGCTGGGTCTAGAAACCAACCAGAACTCTTTCATTCACAGACTTGGGGCTCTTTTTTAAATTAAAATATACATATTTATTTTTTGAATGTTCCTTGGTAAGTTTTTAAGGCCTTCCTCTCGTGAATGATTTGTTTCCTCCTTTTTACATAAAAATCTGTGTTATTTTTGTAGTACGTACTTGATAAATTCTCTGACTTTACTTACTTGTTCTAACACTCTTTCTCATTCATTTATCCCTATCCTCCATCAAAACTACTAACAACGAAGAATTTGAAAGTGCTTACCCCATCCCCTTAAACTAAAATTCCCAAAGAAAATTATAATCAATAATGAGCCACATACACCCAGGAAAGCCACTAGATATACTGGTGTGATTTCCAAAATAGCATTAACTTGCAAACACCACACAGAGGATGCATTCCCGATTATTACAAGACAATTGGTGTGGTATGAAAACTGCACTTGAATATAGTCAAATCTGCACGTTACCATAAGATTTTATATATTACAGCTCAATTTAAAAACTAATCTTCAAATCGGTTTGCATTGTAACAATTAATCTTATCCATACTGGTAAATGCCACTTAACACTGAGAAAAAATATAATTACAAAATAAATGGAGTAGGCTATAACTTTTACTCTACCTCTTTCCCTTCTATCTTCACATTTAGAAGCATTTTCTAAACGAAGGAGAAAATAGCAAATTTGGGCAATGAGGAACACAGTGGAAAGGACTGCCATTTTGGTTACTATCCTTATTAATTCTATACATTTCAGGGCCATTCTGATTGGTCAGTTTCTGACAAATATGTAAGACGTTTTCTGCCCTTCAACATTTAATAAATAATGCCCTTTAAAATTTACCTTTAAAATACCTGAAAAGCACATAGTTTTCTACTGAAAGTTTGGACTGTTTTTGTTGTTTTTCCTTGCAAATTATATTTAAATTCCTAACATTTTCTTTTCATACTTAATTTTTTTTTCCTTTCTTTCCTTTTACTGAGACAGAGTCTCACTCTCTTGCCCAAGCTAGAGTTCAGTGGCATGATCACAGCTCACTGCACCCTTGACCTCCTGGGCTTAAGCAATCCTCCTGTCTCAGTCTGCCCAGTAGCTGGGACTACAGGCATGCACCACCACGCCTGGCTAAAAAAATTTTTTTTAATTAAAAAAAAAAAAAAAAAAAAAAAAAAGCAAGTTCTAAACTAAGCAGCAACTACACATTCTTTTGTTTAAATATTTAACTTCTGTTAAGTGTTAAATAACTTCTAAATCACCTACTCCTTAAATGCAGTCTCAAAAGCTATGACAAAGTTAATAGATATGCCTGCATCCTACACAAATCCAGCCCTGCACAGCACATATTAGTTTCTTCAGCTCAGTTCCCACCCACCTAACCTCACCCCAATTGACTCTCCTTTGCAAAATCAAAGAAAGTTGAAGAGTATAACAAGGTATTACAATTGTTGCTATCCAACTGAATGACTTCACTAGCCTTTAAAAAAGCATACACAGCACAGAAAAAAAATAAGACTGAATATGTTTTCTACTACCTGAATCAGAAAAAAAACTGAAATGTTGCAATGCGATAGTAAAGACATGGAATCAACCCAGGTACCCATCAATGGAAGACTGGATAAAGAAAATGTGGTATACATATACCATGGAATACTAAGTAGCCATAAAAAATAATGAAATCATGTCCTTTGCAGAAAACAGATGCAGCTGGAAGCCATTATCCTAAGTGAACTAATGCAGAAACAGAAAACCAAACACCACATATTCTCACTTACACATAGGAACAAAACCTTCAGTATACATGGACATAAAGAAGGGAACAGACACTGAGGAATATAAAAGGTGGCAGGACAAAAGGGGTAAAGCTTGAAAAAACTACCTATGGGTACTTTGCACTCTCTACCTGGGTAAGATTCACTCGGACTCCAAACCTCAGCATCGTGCAGTATACCTCTGTAACAAACCTGCACATATACCCCAATTTTAAAATAAAAGTTGAAAAAACAAGATTGCAACGAAGGGCCTCCAGCGCATCAAGAAGAATATAGTATCTAGTGCCCATCAGGTTCAATGGCTCAATTCATTTACACAAAGAACACTGAAAATCTCAACTCTTCCCCCTACACTTGGCTCTCTGGAGTAATGTCACAGATCCTCTTCACTGATAGCCCTGCAGGCAAAGGGCTAGCCTCAGCATTTACTATATGAAAGCAGAATGACAAAATCTCCTAAATTCAGGTCCCTGTTGGTCAACTTCTAGGAGTAATAGAAGCTATAATAATCAACAATAAAAAGATTGCTGTACTGAGAGTTTACGTATCCTTAAGCCATGGAATAGAAGAATTCCCTTTTCACTACTATATCAACTAAGAAATTCAGAAAACTACAGTATTCCATAGTAATGTAATACATCAGACTTTACCTACAAATTCAATGATTGCCTCTTAAGAATCCCAATTTAGTTCACTCCAAAAACAAAACTCCCACCTGTCAGATAGGATAATCATATCTACCCAGCCTTATTGCACAAGGTTGTGGTAAAACTGAAACAAGGATTCTTTTTTTTTTCTTTCACACAGTTTTACTCTTGTTGCCCAGGCTGGAGTGCAGTGGCGTGATCTCGGCTCACTGCAACCTCCGCCTCCTGGGTTCAAGCGATTCTTCTGACTCAGCCTCCCGAGTAGCTGGGACTACCGGCATGCACCACTACGCCTGGCTAATTTTTTATTTTTAGTAGAGACAGACGGGGTTTCTCCACGTTAGCCAGGCTGGTCTCAAACTCCTGAACTCAGGTGATCCACCCGCCTTGGCCTCCCAAATTGCTGGGATTACAGGCGTAAGCCACCTCGCCTGGTTAAAATAAGGATTCTAAAAGTTGTGAAGTACAAAAGGAAAAAATATAAATGGCATCATCACCAGGAACAGGCTTCCATGAATGCCACTTGCATTTCAAACTGTTCTGGGAAGCCACTTACTTTTTCATTACCAAAGTGGGCACAGGTGGAGTACAAAAAGAGGATAAAAGTTTACTGGGAATAAACTGTCTGCCAGGCATTGTACTAGATCCCTTAAGTACATTATTTCATTTAAGCATTACTATCTTGTCAAAGAATTATTAGTATTTTCACCTTAACAAGAGAGTACACTCAAGTTCAGCGAAGTTACAGTGCCTAAATGGCAATGGCAGAAAAATAATACTCAAACGTGTTTGTCTCAACAAATCCATAGACTCACTACTACAAAAACCTACTCTCAAGTAGTTTACACTCTATTTCAAGGAAATAAATTACTAACAAATAGTAACTACAAGGAAAAATTTAACAATGTACTAAATTGTGTTAGACAACAGTTACTAAAAGTTTAGGTAAATTTTCAAATATTTAGAAAAGCTCAGTCACAGACTTTAATTTTATTGTAGCACTTGTTACTATACATGTATAACAAACTAACAAGCTGCATCTGTATAACATTATCTGTATAACAAACAACCTTTGTTAGTTAGCTTTGTTAGTCTAACAATTCATTGTTCTGCAATGAATTGCAGAATGAGCTCTTCCGCAATTCATTCACTTGTATAACAAACTAGTAAGGTGAATAAGACCCAGAGAGGGTCAGGTAAGATGGCTCATGTGTATAATCCTACCACTTTGGGAGGCCAAGGTGGGAGGTCTGCTTGACCAGGAGTTCAAGACCAGCATAGTCAACATAGCTAGATCCATCTCTATTTTTATGAAAAATTTTAAAATAAAACAATTTAACTTAGTTTAAAAAAACAAACAAACAGAGAGACCCAGGGAGGTTAAATAAATTACACGTTGATGAATATTTAGTAAGCAGCAAAGATGGGATTCAAAACTAGATATCCTGACTATCTACAACAGTGTTACATTAAAATGGCACTTTAAAAGTTAAACATGGAGTTATGGGTGCAGCACAGCAATATGGCACAAGTATACATATGTAACAAACCTGCACGTTATGCACATGTACCCTAGAACTTAAAGTACAATAATAATAAAAAATAAAAAATAAAAATTTAAAATTAATTAATTAATTAATTAAAAAGAAATGGGAAGCCAAAATAGTTTAGGGGCACAGGAATGACTACACAAACTAAAGAAAGAAATTGCACCCAAGAGGTTATTATATTCATTAAAGTCATGGCCATGGAGAAAATAACGTACATCAAAAGGACCAACAGGACTGGATGACTGATTATAACGAAAAATGGGAGATGAGTCAGAAATAACGTCAACAGTTCAAACTTGAATGACTAGAACAGTAGTGGTAGTGACAGACACTGGTAAACTGAAACTCGTTTGGAGGGTGCAGGGAGTAACTAAGTTCAGAAATCATGAATTTGATGTGATAGTAAACCTCTAGTACGTAAGAAAAATATGGCATGAAAATATAAGTATAAACCTGTAACGATTACAGAGATGTGGGAGTAAGTGACTTCTGTGTAAGTAATAACAAACTAAGTTAAAAGCATTTGTTGTAAAAATACCAGTGAGTTTTCCAAAATAAAATTTAACTGATACGTCTCCCCCTTCTCCTTTCCTACCTGAACAGTTCAATAGACATTAGGTGAGTACAGGCAAAGTAGGTATCCAGCTAAGTGGCAGAGAGTTAACTACAGTGGCCCAATACAGGCTTTTGGAGTCCAAGTGGTATGAGAAGGGTATCCCCGGAGGGAAAAGGATGGGGCACATAGTTTCAGGTCCTAAGCAGAATGATAGGAAAAAAAAAATCTGCTGGGAGGGGGACCCAGCATGAGGTAACAGCCCTAATGGAACAATTAAGGCTTCCAAATAGGAACCGTAACAGCAGTGAGCAGGATGATGAGGATGTCCACATCCACACAGGGCAGTGGAGGGTGGGGGGATGGCAGTGAGGGTTCCCCATGTCAGCAGAAGAAGGCATGCATTAACAGAGGGAGAGGCAGTGGTCCAGCAGTGAGTTTCAGACCCAGTGGAGTGAGGAGGGTGGAAGGGGCAGCCAAGTGCAAGCTGTCAGATCCCAAAAGGGTTAGGAAGGCATGCATATGAAGTATGGGGTGAGAAATAGAGTGAGAGATACATCAGCAACAAGAGATGGATTATACAGGAAGATTGATCAAATAAAGGTGGCAGATCAAATACAGAGGATAATAAGAGCTAGGTTTCTCATAATCAGAAAAACAAGTTACAAGTACAGAAAGGAAGAAAACTAGAATATTACATTGCTGAACTAGAACTGAGGAATTGAGGATGTTGTTGTAAGCTGAAAGCTTACAATGTATTACACAGAGAAATTCCTAGGTAAATAATACATTTATGATATACATATGGACACATATACCCACAGACACAGACTGACTACCAACTGAGAGGGCCTAGGAGCAACCTAATAGCAACAAACACATTTAATGATTCAAAATATCACTCTCCACTAAAAGGAACCAGAGCGCCTTAGAACAAGGTGAGGGCTTGGACAGGAAAGTTTAAGAGGAGCTTGGAGTATCTTCTTGAGGTGTTCAATGAATGACAGAGACATGTCAAAATAATACAGGGGCCAAAGTGAAAGGCTGAGGCAGGCTACATCTGGGAAAATTAGAATACCAAACTAAATAATGATAATAATAGATAACTGTGGCAGGCAAACTCTTAACATGGCCCCCGATAATTCCCACTGCTTGGTATGCATGCCCTTGGAAAAGGTGATAGGATGTCATTTTCCTAATCAGGTTAAGACTGCAACTTCCATCTTGCTAACAGACTCTATTGCCTTCTTGGCTTGCAAGCTTTGATGAAACAAGCAGTCATACTGTAGATGTCCCCATGGCACAGACCTGACGGTGATCCAGTCAATAAACAACTAAGAATTGAGGCTCTCAGTCCAACAGCCTTTGAAGAAAAGAATTCTGCCAGCAACAACAGTAAGCTTGGAAGTGACTTTTTCTCAAAATAAAACCTTCAAATGAGACCTCAACCCTGGACAACACCTTGATTATGGTCATGTGAGAGAGATTCTAAAGCAGAACACCCAGGTCAGCTGTGCCCAGACTCCTGACTGAAAGAAACTGTGAGGTACTGGCCAGACGCGGGGGCTCACACTTGTAATCCCAGCACTTTGGGAGGCCGAGGCGGGTGGATCACCTGAGGTCAGGAATTCAAGACCAGCCTGGTCAACATGGGGAAACCCTGTCTCTACTAAAAATACAAACATTAGCCAGGCATGGTGGTGTGTGCCTGTAATCCCAGCTACTCGGGAGGCTGAGGCAGGAGAATTGCTGGAACCTGGAAGACAGAGGTTGCAGAGCCGAGATCGCACCACTGCACTCCAGCCTGGGCGACAGAGCGAGATTCCGTATCAAAAAAAAAAAAGAAAAGAAACTGTGAGGTATTACGAGGTATTACATGTATGTTAGGTTACAGATATGTTAATTAGCTTGATTGTGACAAGCATTTTACAATGAATATGTATATGAAAATATCATGTTGTACGCCTTAAATATAATTTTTGTTTGCCAGGAGGGCGGGTCGGGGGAGAGCATGAGGGAAAAGAGCTGATGCATGCTGGGCTTAATACCTAAGTGATGGGTTGACAGATGCAGCAAACCACTGTGGCATATGTTTACCTACGTAACAAACCTGCACATCCTGCACATGTACCCCAGAACATAAAAAATATATACAAAATAATTTTTGTTTGCCAATTATACAGCAATAAAGCCAGGGAGAAAAAATATAAACATGTATGTTTGGCAAAAAAACACAAATATGAGAAAATTCTAGAAGAGGTCTAAACTATTGCCAAGGTATATCATGCTCTCAGTTTGGGAGGTGGCATTCTGAAATACTGGAGCTCATAAAAATTTATTGAAAATAAGTACTAAGTTTTCATTTTTCTATATATTTTTGAAAAAATTAATATCGTAATAACTATTTGCCACTTAAAGTTTAAATACAACTCACTTGTAAATCTCCCCCCCAAAAATATAAATGTCTGTGTTTTTGTTTTTGTTTTTGAGACAGTCTTGCTCTGTCACTCAGGCTGGAGTGCAGTGGCACAATATTGGCTCACTGCAACCTCCGCCTCTCGGGTTCAAGTGATTGTCTTGCCTCAGCCTCCCAAGTAGCTGGGATTACAGGCGCCCACCACCACACCCAGCTAATTTTTTGTATTTTTAGTAGAGATGGGGTTTCACCATATTGGCCAGGCTGGTCTTGAACTCCTGGCCTCAAATGACCCACCTGCCTTGGCCTCTCAAAGTGCTGAATTACTGGTGTGAGCCACTGCGCCCAGCCCAAATGTGTGTGTTATTATAAGCCACTCAATTTGGGGTAATTTGTTATGTAATAATAGATAACTAATAAAATAAGCCACTGAATAAAGTTGAAACCTATGACTCCATTAATGACATAAAAATTAAACTGGGGACAAGCATGGTGGGTCACACCTGTAACCCAGCAGATTGCTTGAGGCCAGGAATTAGAGACCAGTCAGAGCAACATTTTGAGATCCTGCCTCTACAAAAAGAATTAGGGGGGGAAAAAAGGCATGGTGACACGCATCTATAGTTCCAGCTACTTGGGAGACTGAGGCAGGAAGATCACTTGAGCCCAGGAGTCACAATGAGGATCACGCCACTGCACTCCACCCTGAGTGAAAGAACAAGACCCTATCTCTAATTTAAAATAAAATGAAACAAAATATAAACTGGAAGTTTGATAAGGAGGAGGATGCTTAAATAATTTCAAAATAACCTCCCCACAAAATACTATTTCATTTTAATCGGAAAAATATAAAGTTAATTCTACAGTGGGGAAAAAAAACCCTGATATCTTAATCAAGTAATCAACATTAATATCACCAATAATGGAACAAATTCACATTATGTGTCACCTCATAGTATTCAATAAAAACACAACATCTCCTCTGTGATATTCCTGTCGAAGACACCTAACCTGGATCTGATCATGAGAAAACATCAAAAAAACCCAATTTGAAAAATGTTCTGCAAAATAACTGGCATGTAATCCTCAAAAATGTCAATGTTATGAAAGCCAAGGAAAGACTGAAGAACTGTCCCAGACTAAACAAGACTAAAGAGGTATGACAACTAAATGTACATGTGATCCTGAACTAGATCTTTATGCTATTATATAAAGGACATTGATTGAGATTACTAGAGAAACCTGAATGGGGTCTATGGATTAGATGACAAAATAATATACCAATAATAATTTCCTTAACTCTGATGGTTGTTATTGGGTTATATGGGAGAATGTTCTGGTTTGTAGGAAATACACAAAGAATTCAGAGGTGATGGGACATCATCTTAGAACCTTATTCTGAAATGGCTTATGGGAAAAAAAACAATTTGCATTTTACTTGCAACTCTTCTGTAGTTTGAGAATGTTTAAAAATAAAACATGGAACATTAATTAAAATACATACTGGGATTTTGCTTTTGGCCATAATGTAGTAATTGTTATCAGATTAAATTTCATGCAGAAAATCACAGAAGCTAAATAAAATATAGAAAATGGAAAGCATGAGAGAGAGAGAACAACTAATACAGCCAAAATTTTAGGGGCGAAGATCCCAGGCAGAAGGGAAATGCATTATGGTTAACCTGACATTCTGTATATAATTTTTCCCCTGCGGCATTTGCTGACTCCTAAATTTTACATGCAGAGAGTAAGATGCTGAAAAACCAAGTCTGAAGTGTATTTCAGCAGTCTCATGATGCTATGGAGCCAAAGATTGGAGTATAGGGTGCATATAGGACAAAGTACCCTGGTTTAAAAAAAAAAACACTCAGGCTTTCAGTTGACAGCATGGAAGAGTTACATGAACCAGAAAAATGAAGGGCACCAAAAACAGAGATGCCTCAACTGAACCAAAGGGATATGTCTGTGAAAAGAACATTCAACACCCTGTGAAGAATGATTTCAGAGTCTTTAACACTTTCATTAAAAAATATCTAGCTCTCAGTGAATAATTATGAAGCATTCAAAGCAAAGAGATCAAATGGCCAAATTAAAAAACAAACAAAAACCAGGGGAAAAGGCAAACAAATAAAGTAGATAGATTCAAATGGCTGTCAACAGATGGGTAGATAACTCAAATCTAGTATATGCATACAATGGAATATTATTCAGCCTAATAAAGGATGGAAAATCTGACACATGCTGCAACATGGATGAATCTTGAGGACATTATGCTGAGTGAAATAAGCCAGTCACAAAAAGACAAATACAGTCATGTGACACTTCACAAAGGGGATACATTCTGAGAAATGTGTCAAGCTCGGCTGTGTGATCACAGTGTACTTACACAAATCTAGAAGGCATAATCTACTATACGCCTAGACTATAGGTAGAGCATATTGCTCCTACGCTACAAACAGGAACAGCATGTTACTTTACCAAATATTGTAGGCAACTGCAAGATAGTGGAAAGTATTTGTGTATCTAAACAGAAAATGTACAGTAAAAATACAGTATAAAAGATTAAAAGGGCCAGGTGCAGTGGCTCACACCTGTAATCCCAACACTTTGGGAGGCTGAGGCGGGCAGATCGCCTGAGGTCAGGAGTTCCAGACCAGCCTGACCAACATGATGAAACCGAGTCTCTACTAAAAATACAAAATTAGCCAGGCGTGGTGGTGCATGCCTGTAATCCCAGCTACTCGGAAGGCTGAGGCAGGAGAATTGCTTGAACTCAGGAGGCAGAGGTTGCAGTGAGCAGAGATCGTGCCATTTCACTCCAGTCTGGGCAACAAGAGTGAAAACTGTCTCAAAATACAATTCAATACAATACAATACAATACAAACACAATACAAATGGCGGCTGGGTGTCGTGGCTTTGGGAGGCTGAGGTGGGCAGATCCCTTGAGTCCAGGAGTTCAAGACCAGCCTGGGCAACATGGCGAAACCCCATCTCTACAAAAAATACATAAATTAGCCAGGCCTTGTGGTATATGCCTGTAGTCCCAGCTACTTGGGAGGTTGCAGCAGGAGGATCATTTGAGCCTGGGATGCGGAGGCTGAAGTAAGCCGAGATCTCACCAATGCACTCCAGCCTGGGCAACAGAAGACCCTGTCTTAAAAAAAAAAAAAAAAAAAAAAAGACAAAAAGATAAAAAATGGACACTTAACCATGAATGGAGGTTGCAGGATTAGAAGTTGCTCTGGGTGAGTCAGTGAAAGAGTGGTCAATAAACATGAGGGCTAGGACATTACTGTATACTACTATAGACTTTATAATGGTTAAGATGGCCAATAAACTCTGTGCACTTAGGCTAGACTAAATTTATTAAAACATACTTTTGTCTCTTTAGTAATAAACTTAGCTTACTGTGACTTTTTCACTTTATAAATTTTTTTAATTTTTAAAAACTTTTTGACTCTTGTAGTAACATTTAGCTCAAAACACAAACATATTGTACGGCTGTACAAAGATATTTTTCCTTATATCTTTATAAGTTGTTTCATTTATATATATATACACACACATATATATATATAAAAAAAACTTAAACATCTTTGTTAAAAACCAAGACATGAACACACACATTAGCCTAGGCCTACACAGGGTAAGGATCATCAATATCACTGTCTTCTACCTTCACAGCTTATGGCACTGGAAGGTCTTTGGGGGCAATTAACATCCACAGACCTGTCATCTCCTATGACATCAATGTCTTTTTCTGGAATACCTCCTGAAGGACCTGCCTGAGGCTGTTATACTGTTAAGTTTTTTTTAAGAAGTAGAAGTAGTCCACTCTAAAATAACAATAAAGAATACAGTATAGTAAGTACATAAACTGGTAACATAGTTGTTTACTATCAAGTATTATGTACTGTACATAATTTTATGTACTACACGTTTTTATGACTGGCAGTGCAGCAGGTTCATTTACACCAGTGTCACCACAAACACCTGAATAATGCCTTGCATTATATGTAATGTTACATTGGCTACAATGTCACTAGGTGACAGGAATTTTTCAGCTCCATTATAATCTCAAGGGACCACCATCGTGTACACAGTCCATCACTGACTGAAATGTCATTATACAGTGCATGCCTGTACTGTATAATTCCACTTATATGAGTTACCTAGAGTAGTCAAATTCAGAAAGTAAGATGGTGGTTGCCAGGAGCTGAGAGGTGGGGGGTAATGGAAAGTTGTTATTTAATGAGTATAGAATTTCAGTTTTGCAAGAGGAAAAAGTTCTGAAGACTGGTTGCACAATAATGTGAATGTGCTAAAACTACTGAATTGTACACTTAAAAATGGTTAAGATGGTCAATTTTATGGTATGTATATATTAACACAGTTAAAAACAACAGCCCCCAATGTGAGAAGTAATCACAGACTTTAAAAAAACCATACTGAAGATATTCAACAAAACAGATTAAAAAGTTGCACCAGAAAATTGGAATCTAAAATTTAAAATATGTAACATGAAAATATCGTATATAAAAAAAGTACAAAAGTTGAAATTAAGAATTCATTAGATTGGTTTAAGAGAAGAAACAAAGCAAGATCACATTCTAACGTTTTATCCTTTGTACTTTCAATTTTGTGAAATATCTCAAAATCTTTTAATGTAAAGTTTTTTTTCCTTTAATGTAAAGATTTCCTCTGGGACATATTCATCTTTTGCATCAAAACCACTTCCCTCAGGCCAGGCACAGTGGCTCACATCTGTAATCCCAGCACTTTGAGAGGCCGAGGCGGGTGGATCACCTGAGGCCAGGAGTTCAAGACCAGCCTGGACAAGATGGTGAAACCCCGTCTCTACTAAAAATACAAAAATTAGCCAGGTGTGGTGGCGGGTGCCTGTAATCCCAGCTACTCGGGAGGTTGAGGCAGAATTGCCTGAACCCAGGAGGCAGAGGTTGCAGTGAGCCGAGATCACACCACTGCACTCTAGCCTGGGCAACAAAGCGAGACTTCATCTCAAAAAAAAACCCCAAAAAACCACTTCTCTCATTTATGTTAATAAGTTCACCTTCAATAAGTTCCTCTGGCTGTATATCTAGAATCTAATGGTGACAGTGTCAATTTTCCTATGGTCAACTATTTCTTCTGTAACTTCATTGACATTTCTCTTGAATTTCAATGAAAGTGTTATCATTTTTTTTGTTACTCTGTTTCATCTCTGTTGGCCAATTTCCACTTTTGATTATCTACATCTATAAAATATCATGTGGGCTTAACATTGGGAAAGACAACGCAACTATACACTTTATTGTCTGTATATAAACTTAATCGCCAACAGACCTTGAAATAAATAGACTGATGTGTATCTGTTTTTGACATAGTCATGTGTGGACTGGAGAACTAGCAATGAAGTCTGTACTTTACATAGTTACTCATAGTTAATATACTATGGTAACGGAAATTGAACCATGGTGTTGGGTGACTAGTGTCATGTAACTAAACTGTGCTAACTGAAATTTATGCACATTAGAAATATGTAATATGAGGACTGTTAGTACATTAAGTTTAAATAAAATAGAAACTCAAAGTAAAAACAAGCACTAGACTTTAGACTCTACCATAAGGCAATAATTGGTATCAAACTTATCCTCCTACCATCAACAAACTGAACAAAATATGTGAAACATGTATTTCAAGACACTGAACAACAATGCCAGAATGTAATTCCTGAATGACAGGAAACAAATAAGATGGCCTTTAATATTATCCTAGTCTTCTACCTGAAGGTATTGTCCAGGCTGCAGCACAAGAAAGGGGAACTCAAACAGAGTACAATGGTACCACTTACTTGAGGAAACAAAATGTATGAAGGCTAAAAAGAATCAGTGAGGCAGAACACTGAAGAATGAGTTATGTAGAAAAAGGTTCCACATAGCTGAATAAGACACCCCTCACTGAGTTCCTGAATACTAAGTCCTGTATGCATACAGTGAAACTCCACAACACTAGGCAAAAAACTACAACAGAGCTATAAGCTTAACAACCAGAAACTACACAGACCTGCGGCACAATTCTGTTCTGACTGGTCAGATTTCAAGAGCCTAATGAATACTTACGACATTCACTAGGAGCCTTAGAAAGCTCACATCTCAGTTGCTGGGATGAACTACACTAGAATAAAAGCTACACTAAAACTATCATAATAAAGCTTAAAATCAGCCACAAGAGCATCAAGCTGATCTGCAAAAAACTTAAGTGCACCAAAATAAACTCAACATCCTTTTAAAAAGATTTTAAAAATACAAATATTCAATAATGTAATATCACAATGTCTACAACTAAACCTAAAATTACAAGACAAGAGGCACAAAATATGGTTTATAACGAGGAGGACTATCAGTCAATGGAAGCAGACTCAGAAAAAAAACTGACAGAGACAATGAAATTAGCAGACCTAAAAATTAAAACAGCTATAGTAAGATAAACATAATGATGTAGGGTATAAAAAAAGAATGAAATAAAAAGTTTCAAAACTAAAAATACAATGTTTGAAATGACAATTTCATGAAATTGGATTAGCAGCAGATTTAAACTCTGTAGAAGATCAGTGAACCCGAGGACGAAAAAATAAAGCACTAAGAGAAAAAAGACAGGAAACAAACTGAACAAAGCTTCAGTGACCTATAGGAAATTGTAAGTGGTTTAACATATGTGTATCTGGTGTCCCAAAAGAAAACTAGAGAAAAGGGATGGGCAGAAGCAGAAAACATATTTGGAAAAATGCATATTTCCAACTATATCTGAAGAATGATAATAGACACAACCTATACAAAACTATAAAAAGTGCCAGAAATGGCCGGGTGCAGTAGCTCATGGCTATAATCCCAGCACTTTGGGAGACCAAGGCGGGGAGATCTCTTGAGGTCAGGAGTTCAGCCTGGCCAACATGGTGAAACCCCATCTCTACTGCAAAAACAAAATAGCCAGGTGTAGGGGCTTGCACCTGTAATACCAGCTACTCAGGAGGCTGAAGCAGGAGAATTGCTCGAACCCAGGAGGCAGAGGTTGCAGTGAGCCAAGACTGCGCCAATACACTCTAGTAGCCTGGGCAACAGAGTGAGACTGTCTCAAAAAAAAAAAAAAAGTGCCAGAAATACAAATACGTGAATATTTTAAAAATCGTTTTCATTTAAAACTTTTTTCTAAAAAGCAAGCAAGTTAAACTAAAATAATAAGTTACGGTGTTCATAATATATGTGAAAATAAAACTTTTGTATGACAATAATAACACAAAGGATAGGAATGTAGAAAACTGAAAATACAGTATATGTGAAGTGAAATATTTCCAGGCTGTGTTAAGTTAAAGATGCATATTGTTTTGTAAATCATATCTCAAAGAACAGTTGACTATCCAGAATATACTTTTACAACTCAAAAAAAAAAAAAAAAGACAACCCAATTAAAAAATGGGCAAAAGAACTGAAAAGATATTACTCTCAACAGCACATAAAAATAGTACTCTTCCTTTTTTTTTCCAAGACAGAGTCTTGCTCTGTCACTCAGGCTGGAGTGCAGCAGCACAATCTCGGCTCACTGCAACCTCTGACTCCCAGGTTCAAGCAATTCTCCTACCTCAGCCTCCCAAGTAGCTAGGATTACAGACATGCACCATTGTGCCTGGCTAATTTTTGTATTTTTAGTAGAGAAAGGGTTTCACCATGTTGGCCAGGCTGGTCTCCAACTCCTGACCTCATGATCCGCCCACCTTGGCCTCCAAAAATGCTGAAATTACAGGCGTGAACCACCCTGCGCAGCCAGGGTACTCTTCTTGACATCAGTAGTCATTAGGAAAATGAAAATCAAAACCACAATAATGTGGTACCCACTAGTGTGGTAATTTTAAAAAAAGAACTAAAAAAAGCTAAAAAGCAACCATCCAGATGTATCAGGAGAGAAGCATACCAGGAAATCCAGATGTACTAGAAGAAGATTTATCATTAAACCCCTGTCCAGTCTCAAAAGCTTTTGATGTTACAATTAAAACAAGAAAACCCACAACGGAAAATAACAAGTGCTGACCAAGATATGGAGAAACTGGAAACTTCATACATTGCTGGTGGGAATATAAAATAGTTCAGTAACTGTGGGAAACAGTTTGGCATGTCTCAAAAAATAAAACACAGAATTACCATCACAATTTTCGTATATACCTACTTCTAGGTATATATCCAAAGAATTAAAAACAGGTAAACAAATACATGTATACACATGTTCATAGTAGCATTATTCAAAATTGGCAAAAGGTGAAAACAGCCCATAATGAATAAACAGATAAACAAATTCTGGTAACTCATGCACTGCATAACGACATTTTTAGTCAACAATGAACTGCATATACCATGGTGGTCCCACAGATGATAATACCAACATTTTAACTACATCTTTTCTATGTCTAAGTATGTGTAGATAACAAATACTTCCTATTGTGTAACAACTGCCTACAATATTCAGTACAGTAACATGCTGTCCAGGGAGCCTGGGAGCAACAAGCTATAACATATAGCCTAGATGTATAGTAAGCTATACTACCTAGGTTTGTGTAAGTACACTCAATGAAGTTCACACAATGTTGAAATCGGCTAATGATACATTTCTCAGAATGTATCCCCATCAAGTGACACGACTGTATGTACATACAATGGAATATTATTCAGCCATAAAAATAAAGTACTAATATATGCTACAACATGATTGAACCTCAAAAATATGTCAAGTGAAAGAAGGCAGACACAAAAAGTCACACACTGTATGCTTCCATTTATATGAAATGTCCAGAATAGATAAATTCATATGGGCAGAATGCAGATTGGTGATTGCCAAGGGCTGAAGGAAGAAAATGGAAAGAAACTGCTTAGCGGATAAAAGCTTTTACTTGGAATGATGTAAATGTCTTGCAACTAGATAGAGGTAGTAGTTGCTAAATTACACAGAATTGTTCACTTTAAAATGGTTAATTTTATATTAGGTGAACTTTACCTCAGTTTTGTGTGTGTGTGTGTGTTTTTGTTTGTTTTTGTTGCTTTTGTTGTTGTTGTTGAGATGGAGTTTTGCTCTTGTCACCCAGGCTGGAGTGCAGTGGCACAATCTTGGCTCACTGCAACCTCAATCTCCCCGGTTCAAGCAATTCTCCTGCCTCAGCCTCCCAAATAGCTGGGATTACATGCGCCCACCACCACGCCCAGCTAATTTTTTTGTATTTTTAGTAGACACAGGGTTTCACTGTGTTGGCCAGGCTGGTCTCGAACTCCTGACCTCAGATGATCCACCTGCCTCAGCCTCCCAAAGTGCTGGGATTACAGGGGTGGGCCACTGCGCCCGGCCAACCTCAATATTTTAACATGCAAACTGTCATCTCTAAAGCAACCATTAAACCCAAACAAAGGTACCTAGTAAGCCAACAGAAGGCACACAATGGAATACTAAAATAGCAACAAAAAATAAATCCAAAAGAAAGCAGGAAAATGTTTTAAAGGCAAAAAGGGCCAGGCCCAGTGACTCACAACCGTAATTCTAACACTTTGGGAGACCCAGGGGGACAGATTGCTTGAGTCCATGAGTTGGAGACCAGCCTGGGCAACATGGCAAAACCCTGTCTCTATAAAAAATACAAAAATTAGCCAGGCATAGTGGCGCATGCCTATAGTCCCAGCTACTCAGGAGGCTGAGATGAGAGGATCACTTAAGGCTGGGAGGTCGAGGCTTCCGTGAACAGAGATCACATCACTGCATTTCAGCCTGGGTGACAGAGTGATACCCTGTCTGAGAAAAAGAAAGTAAGTTTTAAAAAAAGGAGAAAAAGAACAGATGGGAAAAAACAAACAAATAGCAAAATGATCAATTTAAATTTAACCATACTGATCACTACACTAAATGTATGGTCTAAATATACTCTCCAATACAATAACCACTAGTCACATATGGCTACTGAGCACTTGGATGGTGGCTAGTCCAAATTGAAATGTTATAACTTTAAAATACCCGTAGATCTTTAAAAACTTAACACAAAAAAAGTAAAATACGTTATTCATAACTCTATACGAATTATATTTTGAAACAGTGTTTAAACTACACTATGGGCCGGGCGCGGTGGCTCAAGCCTGTAATCCCAGCACTTTGGGAGGCCGAGACGGGCGGATCACGAGGTCAGGAGATCGAGACCATCCTGGCTAACACAATGAAACCCCGTCTCCACTAAAAATACAAAAAAAAAAAAAAATTAGCCGGGCGTGGTGGCGGCGCCTGTAGTCCCAGATACTCGGGAGGCTGAGGCAGGAGAATGGCGGGAACCCGGGAGGCGGAGCTTGCAGTGAGCCGAGATCGCGCCACTGCACTCCAGCCTGGGCGACAGAGCGAGACTCCGCCTCAAAAAAAAAAAAAAAAAACTACACTATGTTAGGCTGGGCACAGTGGCTCAGGCCTGTAATCCTGCACTTTGGGAGGCCCAGATGGGCGGACTGCCAGAGCTCAGGAGTTCAAGACCAGCCTGGGCAATATGGCAAAACCTCATCTCTACTAAAAATACAGAAATTAGCCGGGTGTAGTGGTGCATACCTGTAGTCCCAACTACTCGGGAGGCTGAGGCACGAGAATCGCTTGAAGCCAGAGGCAGAGGTTGCAGTGAGCCAAGATCGTACCACTTCACTCCAGCCTGGGCAACAGAGCGAGACTCTATCTCCAAAAAAATAAAAACAAAAATAAAAAACTACAGTGTGTTAAATAAAATACATTATGAAAATTTCAACTTTCTTTTCACTTTTTTGTAAGAGACAGGGTCTCACTGTCAACCATGATGGAGTGCAGTGGTATGATCACAGCTCACTGTAACCTCAAACTCCTAGGCTCAAGAGATCCTCCTGCCTCAGCCTTCCAAGTAGATGGGACTACAGGTGTATACCACCACACCTAATATATATATATATTTTTGGTAGAAACAAGATCTTGCTATGTTACCCAGGCTGGTCTCATACTCCTGGCCTCAAGTGATCCTCCCACCTCAGCCTCCTAAAACGCTGGGATTACAAGCATGAGCCACCTTGCCCAGTTTCATTTTACATTTTCAATGTGGCTACAAGAAAATTTAAAAGTATATACTTGGTTGGCATCTATGGTAAACACTTTTATTAGACAGTGCAAGTCTAAATAAAGAAAGACAGATGATCAGGCTTAATTTAAAAACCAGACACAATTATCTATTAATGTATACCAATAAATTAAAGGTAAAAAGCTTTAAAAAGCTGTATCATAACAACAGTCGTAAGAAAGCTAAGGCCGGGCACAGTGGCTCACGCCTGTAATCCCAGCACTTTGGGAGGCTGATGTGGGTGGATCACCTGAGGTCAGGAGTTCAAGACCAGCCTGGCCAACATGGCGAAACCCCGTCTCTATTAAAAATACAAAAATTATCCAGCCGTGATGGCACATGCCTGTAATCCCAGCTACTTGGGAGGCTGAGGCAGGAGAATCACTTGAATCCAGGAGGCGGAGGAGAAGTGAGCTAAGATCACACCACTGTACTCCAGCCTGGGTGAAAGAGGAAGACTACATCTCAAAAAAAAAAAAAAAAGAAAGAAAGCTGAGATGGCTATGTTAACATGAAAGTTCACCTTGGAACAAAGAGTATAAGCAGTAATAAAGAGGATTATTTCATAATTATAAAAAGGTTAATTCGTCGAGATAATCCTAAAAGTATATATGTACTACTACTAACAATTTCAAAATAAGCAAATTTCAAAAAATTTCAAAATAAGCAAAATGCTCAGAACTAAAGGGAAAATACACAAACCTACACAGTTTGAGAGTCTAACATAACTCTCTCAGCTATTGATAGAATAAGCAACAAAGAAGTGACAAGTGGCCGGGCACAATGACTCACGCCTGTAATCCCATCACTTTGAGAGGCCGAGGCGGGCGGATCATGAGGTCAGGAGATCGAGACCATCCCGGCTAACACGGTGAAACCCCATCTCTGCTAAAAATACAAAAAATAGGCCGGGCGCGGTGGCTCAAGCCTGTAATCCCAGCACTTTGGGAGGCCGAGACGGGCGGATCACGAGGTCAGGAGATCGAGTCGAGACCATCCTGGCTAACACGGTGAAACCCCGTCTCTACTAAAATACAAAAAAAAAAAAATTAGCCGGGCGAGGTGGCGGGCGCCTGTACTCCCAGCTACTCGGGAGGCTGAGGCAGGAGAATGGCATGAACCCGGGGGGCGGGGCTTGCAGTGAGCTGAGATCCGGCCACTGCACTCCAGCCTGGGCGACAGAGCCAGACTCCGTCTCAAAAAAAAAAAAAAAAAAAAAAATTAGCCGGGCGTGGTGGCAGGCACCTGTAGTCCCAGCTACTCGGGAGGCTGAGACAGGAGAATGGCATGAACCCGGGAGGCGGAGCTTGCAGTGAGCCAAGATCGTGCCACTGCACTCCAGCCTGGGCGATGAGCAAGACTCCATCTCAAAAAAAAAAAAAAAAAAAAAAAAAAAAAAGAAGTGACAAGCACAGTAATAATAAACTTGATGTAATGATTTATCTACAACACTTCACCCAACAGCTGCAGTATACACACACATTCTTTTCAAGGACACTTGCTACACTTGACCAAAACAGACCTTAAGATGGGCCATGAAGAAAGTTCAAAGGACTGAACTTGCAGTGTATGTTGTTGACTAGCATAAATCAATATCAAAAGGATAATTAACTAGAAGGGGTTCTGGTTCCATGTAAGATGGAGTAAGTACACTCCATCCTGTATTTCCCACTGAAGGCAACCACTAAGAAATGGAAAGAACATTTAGAACAACTGAGGACTCAAAAAATTAAATACTAGCAGGTGAATTGGAGAAGACTTTTACCTAGCACTGAACCAACAAGGAATTTATCTTTTTATTATTCCTCCAGTATCCACCAGCCTGGACTGCTGCCTGAAACCCAAAAGTGGGTATTGGTGTCAGTAAAGAGAGCTCCAGGAAAATCTCTCTAGTTCTAGCTTAAGGAGTGCAGAAGGGGTATCCTAACACTCAGAGAGAATGGCAAAAATCTCCCATTTTTCTTTAAAGTTCTTGCCATTCTCTCAAAGCAATTCCATGAGGAAAGCCACAGTAGAAGCAAAGACTCAAAGAAGCCTGAAACTCTGAAGTAAGGAAACCTTCCTCTCTGATCAGAGGAGTTGTGATCCTAAAAGGGTGAGGCAAAACCTCATTGCTTTTTTTTCCCTCTAGCCTCCCATCGCATAGCCCCATATGCAGTAACAGATGCAGGTTTAAATAAAGTCCTAGCTTTCTGGCTGGAGGACTGAAAAAGGGAGCCCCAGGGAACCAGATAGTACTGGGGAGATTGTGCAGAGGGAGGAACTCAGGAAAATGGCCCCATAAAGTGGTTAATGAACTCCTATGTTCACCCCCACGCTGCACATGGGTGGATATAGGATATAACCCAAAACAGTAAGGCATAGACTGTTTTTTTTTTGTTTTTTTTTTTGTTTTTTGAGACGGAGTCTAGTTCTGTCGCCTAGGCTGGAGTGCAGTGGCACCATCTCGGATCACTGAAAGATGTGCCTCCTGGTTCACGCCGTTCTCCTGCCTCAGCCTCCTGAGTAGCTGGGACTACAGGCGCTCGCCATCATGCCTGGCTGATTTTTTGTATTTTTAGTGGAGACGGGGTTTCACTGTGTCAGCCAAAATGGTCTCAATCTCTTGACCTAGTGATCTGCCCACCTGGGCCTCCCAAAGTGCTGGGATTACAGGCGTGAGCCACCGTGCCCGGCCAGGCATAGACTTTGAGAATTGAACTACAAGATGGACTATCATCCAGATTCCAATGGCCATCAAGTGGCACATACATGGAACGTATCTCAATAGAACTGCAAAGGCTTTCAAAATGTAACAGACATTGAAACCACAATCCTACAGAAATCTGAACTTGCAGACTGAAGCCAACTGGGTTGAATGCCTGACAAAAGAAAAATACCAACATTTTCAATACGATTTAAACAAAACCCAGAGTTGCATAATATTTAAAAAGCCAAGGATATAACCCAAAAATTACTTGGCATACTAAAAAGGGGAAAACTTCAACTGGTATCAACAGATGCCAATATCAAGACGGCACAGATGTTGAAATTAACTTTAAAGGCAAAGACTTTAATATAGCTAGGATTGGCCGGGCACAGTGGCTCACGCCTGCAATCCCAGCACTTTGGAAGGTAAAGGCGGGTGGATCATAAGGTAAGGAGATCGAGACCGTCCTGGCTAACACAGTGAAACCCCAACTCTACTAAAAATACAAAAAATTAGCTGGGTGTGGTGCCGGGTGCCTGTAGTCCCAGCTACTCGGGAGGCTGAGGCAGAAAAATGGCATGAAATGGCATGAACCCGGGAGGCGGAGCTTGCAGTGAGCCGAGATTGCACCACTGTACTCCAGCCTGGGTGACAGAGCAAGACTCTGTCTCAAAAAAAAAAAAAAAATTAGATAAATAAAAATAAATAAATAAATAAATTATATATATATAGAGAGAGAGAGAGTGCGCGAGTGAGCAAGCTAGGATTAAAATGTTTCAATAACTAAGGGTGAATACTCTTGAAAGAAAGAGAGTACCAGCAAAGAAGCAATAGATATAAAGAACTAAATGGGCCAGGTGCAGTGGCTCATGCCTATAATCCCAGTACTTTGGGAGGCCAAGGCAGGAGGATTGCTTCAGCCCAGGAGTTCCAGACCAGCCTGGGCAACAGGGCAAGACCTTGTCTCTACAGAAAATTTCTTACAAAATTAGCCAAGCCTGGTGGCACATTCCTGTAGTCCCAGCTACTTGAGGGGCTGAGGTGGGAAGATCTCTTGAGTCTGAGAGGTTGAGGCTGCAGTGAGCCATGATCATGCTACTGCACTCTGGTTTGGGCAACAGAGCTAGACCTGTCTCAAAGAGGGGAAGTAAAAAAGGGGGTCAGGGGAAGAACTAAATGAGAATGGGAAAACTGAAAAGTGTTAAACTCACTGGATGGTCTCAGTAGCAAAATGGAGATTACAGACCAATATCCCTTATGGCCATATAGGCAAAAATCCTCAACAAAATAATGGCAAATAAAATCCAGCAATACAGAAAAAGGATTATACACCATGACTAAGTAGGATTTATCCTAGGAATGCAAGGGTGGCTGCCTTGTGCCCTAAAGGTATTCTAATGCCTGGTTCCAAGTCCTTATGGGGCCTGATTGGACATCTTTTTCCCTTTAGTTCCAGGAGCTAGCTCTGTACCCTTAAAATAACTATCCCTTCTTGCTTAAAGGGGGAATGAAGCAATCTGTTACTTGAAATGAAAAGTACTTGATGAAGATAGAAATACAATTCTAAAATGTGTATTGTCCCCAGAGAAGACACCTTAGGAAGCTACACTTATTCCAACAATGCCATCAATGCTTAGAAAAGAAAGTTTAAGTCTTTAAAAATGAAACTGGATTGACTTTACGAAAGCTAAATGAGTCCCTGCTTTTAAAGAGGTTATAATCTAGTAGAGAAAAACAAGATTTAAAGGTTTAGCCACAACATGTTAACATTTATAAACATAACACCTGATAAAATTGAGATTCAAATGTAAAATATTACTAGTTTGATATCATTATTGTTAGACCATATAAACTCACACTATTGTTATAACCTCTGGATGCTTGGCTCACTGTTGTACACATAGCAGTGTTCAAGGAATCTCTGGTGAAACGAACTGCTGAATTATCATGACAACTGAGGAGGCATGACACGTCAGGTTCTGGAACAGACTTGTCCTCAAACCAATTGTATGACTTTGAGAAGTTCACTTAATTTCTATACACTTCACTTCTTTGCTGGTAAAATGGATAGAATAAGATATTTCTAACTACCTTACAGCAATAAAATTCTACAATTCTGTAATTTAAGTCCATCTATAATACTTCTAATACAGAATTTTTTAAATAGGAATTATTATTTTCTCCATGAAACTTGGACTAAAGGGATGAGAATCCCTTTAAACAAGAAAGTGAAGAGAGGGAGCGGCTCCTAATGTTTATTTACAACTGTTAAAATGTGGGTGCCTTCTAAAATAAATTATATTCATTATTATTTATTGAGTAGGCAATTAGTCAAATATAACACTGATAAACTAGAATTTTGAACAAACAAATGCTTTAAAATTCTAATAACTATGCATAAGCAGTAAATTATTCTTACTTGAATTTCTACTGCTTTGTAGAGCAGGGTTACTAAGTACATAATTACATAAGAGAGCCACCCAACTTCCAAAGGAGCCATTCCAGTGAATTGTGTAAATAATATGCTTTAAAAAAACATAACCTCCTCACATATGAATTTAGATTTACCAGATATGAAGTAGCTATATACCTGTGAGACTAGCATAGAGCCTTAAAAAAGCCTTCCTAATTATGAATTTACCAGAGAGACTAGAAAGACCCAAAGCAAATTAATATAGACTTTTTTCATAACTTCCTATAAAAACATTTTCACTATTCCGCTTCAGTACAGAAAACAAAAGATCTTAAAAGTCAGTGGCCTGCGGTAAGAACTCCAGAGCATAAGACAATAACCAAATTTTCCTAACATCAACATTCTGTTTTTCTTTTTTACTTCTTTTTTTGCCCTGCTGAACACTCTAGAAAGAAACATTGTTTTTCTTTCTTTTTTATTTTTTTTGAGATGAGGTCTTGCTCTGTCACCCAGGCTGGAGTACAGTGGCGTGATCACAGCTCATTGCAGCCTCAAACTCCTGGCCTCAAACGATCCTCCCAACTCAGCCTCAAAAAATTACACGTGAGCCACTGCATGCAGCCTCTTTTTCTTAATTTACTCAGTATTTGTATTTTATGTTTCTTTCATTTGTATCAACATAATAAATTCTAAATATTTGGTCTATGGTTGCTTTTACTATAAGATTGTTGAATTTGAAAGAGTAAGATAAAAACAACTGTTTTTAATCCCATAAAATATTCAACAGCAGAAGACAGCAAGGCATCAAAACAATGCCTTGATGCTATATGTTTTCTATACCAAAAAGCCATTTTTAATACTCACCTACAGGAAATCAACCATCTTAGTAAGCAAATTTATGCATACAGCCAGGTGGTATCTTTATTCTCCCCTTGACAGAACAAAAAGTTAGGATGTTCACTTACACTCTTTGCCACATTGTTAAAAATCACCTTACGCTAAGTAAAGAATTTCTGTATTTTTGAATGCTCATTCACGTGATAAGAATGAAAATGCAATTACCTCTGATTAGGTTTTACAAACTCAATCACCAATACCTGTACCTATATACCCTTTAAATCATGCCACAAAAAAATTACTTGGCTATTCTGAAATTTCATTGTATTAAATTCAAGTCAAATCTCATTGCAATAAGTTCGAAGGGACTGTCCAAATTCTTTCACTGCCATAGAATTTATTGCATTAAATATTATTTGAAATAACTAGGCCACCAGCTGAGGCCTGGGAATCATGGGGTTACACAATTTCTGATGATGTGAAGCTGGCCTATATACAAATTTCAAATGACTGCAGTGTTCATTGGGAAGATTCAGCTTTGCGTATTTCTGAGAGATAGAGGATAGTGAGGACAGAAAAAAGGAGGGAAAGGGAGAGGAAAAAGAAAAAGAAAGCTTGGTTATAACAAGAAGAGCAAATAGAAGTTGAAGCAGTATTCCATTTTGATAAAAGGCATTTGCAACACTCTTTTTTCTCCCTAGATGGATTTACACGTTTGTTCATAGCAGTTGCTATGACTCAACAGAAGCTGGTAACATGTTAATAATCTACATATTAAGGCCAGGCTGGCTGCCATAGGAAAAAATCAGAGCTCTTGCCCCTCACTTCCCAGGCAAAAAGAGCCAAATAAGTCAGAGTAAAATCCTTTGGTAGGGAGAGGAGGCAAACCCTTCCCATTGCTAGGGAGAGGAGGCAAACTGTTAGCATTAGACTTATGGATCATCTTCCTCTACAGATGTGTTTGCTCTAACAATGAGTTCAAAAGGGAGCTATGTGGAGCTTTCTTCTTAAGGAGAGGGAAACTCCACTCATGAAAGGATCCCCTGATATTCAGCAGTATTTCAATGACTGCAAACCAAGTTTCCCAGCCCTCTTGGGTACTCCTTAATTTAACTTTTGTGTAGGAGTAGAGAAAAGAAAATTACTTGCTCATTAAGAAAGAGAATAAATGCCTACATAAATAAATGCAACCATATTACATCTGATTTCCCGGGCACCACAGATCAGCACAAAGAAGAAACTCATTTTCAGCAGTGTATTTACTTTGCTATTTGCAAATCACTGACTGATTGGCAGCTACAATATATGAAATAAATAACCATTTCAAAGATCAAGTGTCATGTTCCCTGGTAAGTAACAAAAATGAACATCATCTACCCTCCCCATTCAGCTTATGGAATTTAGCAGGAGAATAGGTTATTGGCTATTTGATTGCCTGATACATTGTGAGGCCTTTTTTTGTGATGGTATGGTTATTACTGAGGTTAGACAAGAAATTCTCCTTTCTCTCAGGACATTAGTATTAAGAGTTACATATTCACAAGAAGGATCCAAAATGAATATTTCTGAAGCAAGTGAGATATGACAAGAAATTGTGAAATGGGAGTGATGAGTATACCTAATTTTTTTTCTTCCAAGAAAATAAAGTACCTGATCTCCAATCCAATTTATCATAAGCCAAGATGTAAACTAGTAAATCTCAAACGCACAATCTGATGATATTGCCTATTTTAGATACCAATCTAAAAATCAGTGCATCAAATTTTAATGTCGAATATTTAAACAGATTTACAAACTTCTGTTTGCAAACTACTGTTTGCAAATCTATTAAAGTCTGTTAGCTTTAAAAACTTCTGTTAGGAGAAAGGGAGATTCACATCCTTGCATCATTTTTTTTTTTTTTTTTTGAGATGGAGTCTCGCTCTATCACCCAGGCTGCAGTGCAGTGGCGCAATCTCGGTTCACTGCAAGCTCTGCCTCCCAGGTACATGCCATTCTCCTGCCTCAGCCTCCCGAGTAGCTGGGACTACAAGTGCCTGCCACCATGCCTGGCTAATTTTTTTGTATTTTTAGTAGAGACAGGGTTTCACCATGTTAGCCAGGATGGTCTCGATCTCCTGACCTCGTGATCCGCCCACCTCGGCCTCCCAAAGTACTGGGATTACAGGCGTGAGCCACCGCACCCGGCCACACATCCTTTCCTTGTTACATTCCAGTGGGGCAACAATAGCTAGGCACATGAAATACAGGTACTGACAGTCTTTCATTTTGAACTCCTTTACAAAATGTTAGCTAGCTTAATGCAATCTTTGAACTGTTTGCTGGGTATTTGAACCATTTAATAGCCTAAGTTGTATGACCTAAGTTGTGAGTCACACATGACCTGCTACCATTAAATAACAGCAAAAAGGAATGAGCTTTAAAAAAATTCTTAAAAAAAAAAAAAGGTGATTCTAATTCTCCCTTCTCCTCCTCCATCTTTTACTTCTTTTTAAAAATAGGTTTCTGGACAAGCACGATGGCTCATGCCTGTAATCCCAGCACTTTGGGAGGCCGAGGCGGGTGGATCATTTGAGGTCAGGAATTCAAGACCAGCCTGGCCAACACGGTGAAACTCCGTCTCTACTAAAAATACAAAAAAATTAGCCGGGCATGGTGGCACATGCCTGTAGTCCCAGTTACTCAGGAGGCTGATGCAGGAGAATCACTTGAGCCCAGGAGGTAGACACTGCAGTGAGCCGAGATCACACCACTACATTCCAGTCTGGGCAACAGAGTGAGACTCCATCTCAAAAAAAAAAAAAAAAAAAGTTTCTTCTCTATACCTACATGAAAGGCCAGATTTTGGTTAGCCAGGCAAAACCAGGCAATGTATACAGTGAAGAGGTTATTAATGAAAATCAACTTATGCGCAGGCAAAATCAACATGGATTTTCATGAAAATATTCAATGGATCACTTTAAAACACTGTTCCTATGGTTAGTATTATTTCTCACAACTGATGAGTTCACAACACGGTTTTCAACCACAATACAGGAACATCAAATATAAAAACCTCCACTAAAGGGCAAAGGATGATGGTATTAGTGTAGGCAACTAATGCTTAGATAATGTTCAACTATGTGCAATTAAATATGGATTAAAATAAGAAAATCTGGGCCAGGCGTGGTGGCTCACACCTGTAATCCCAGCACTTTGGGAGGCCGAGGTGGGCAGATCAC
This sequence comes from Macaca thibetana thibetana, assembly GCF_024542745.1. Lineage (NCBI taxonomy): Eukaryota > Metazoa > Chordata > Mammalia > Primates > Cercopithecidae > Macaca > Macaca thibetana. The sequence continues at coordinate 97,466,872 of NC_065586.1, read as the reverse complement.
AAGGTCAGGAGATGGAGACTATCCTGGCTAACACAGTGAAACCCTGTCTCTACTAAAAAACACAAAACATTAGCCTGGCGTGGTGGCGGTCACCTGTAGTCCCAGCTACTCTGGAGGCTGAGGCAGAAGAATGGCGTGAACCCTGGAGGTGGAGCCTGCAGTAAGCCGAGATTGCGCCACTGTACTCCAGTGACAGAGCAAGACTTCGTCTCAAAAAAAAAAAAGAAAATTTCAACACTCAATTTTAGATAAAATACTTAGTTTTATGGATATTTATAGCATGTGTCCAGTCTTACAGAACTCCATCTTCTGGAATTCCACCTTATTTGTAATATAAACTGCTCTTAAACCACTTTAATACATCTTTACTAGAAGACTTCTTTTACACAGTACCTACCAAGCAGCAGATCAATACTCTAACACAGAGATGCCGATTCCATTACCACAAAAACCTGTGCAAGCAGTCAGCTGCTGAACAAAGACTACGGCTTTCATCAGGTTTATTTCTAACATGTCTCCACTCCACTAGGATGAAAAATCTTGCTATGATGAACAAGTGGAATTTGGGAAGGAAATAATGGCATTTTAAAAAATACTTATGAAGCTTTGATTACAGAGAAAGTTTGAAAGAGCTAAAATAAATTTATTCACACTTACAGCATGCTTATTATTTATCATCAAATTCATCTGTTCATATGCAATCATAATGCTGCATGTGATGCCTTACCAATTGCCATGGTATTAGATACTTACATTACAATTCAACACTTAAGACTGAAATGATACAGTAAGAGGGTATGAAAAAGAATGAAAATTAAGCACTGGGTGAGAAATGGGGGAAAGAGGAAAGGAAAACAACCTACTATTTTTTAAAAGTCATTTTCGATAATTAAATTTCCTAACTTTGCTTTCTAAATTTGCTACCAAAAAATCTTTATTCACAAACTTTTCATAGTTATTACATTTCTTTCCTTCATAGCACAATTACGATCTGAGGCAATAAAATTGAGTTGAAACACAATTAGAAAGGACAGAGATCTGTCTATACACGGTGGTACTAGCAACTTGTGGTACCAGAGGGATTTAACTTTTGTCAAAAACCAATTCTCCCTGTCTTTTCTTACACTATTTACTTTCAATGGACTAAAGCTGCAATACATCCTTTCTAGACTAGCTTTAATCATTTCCACAACTATAGTTGCCATGACAACAGGATGCAGCTTATCTGTGCTGTTTTCATTTTCCCCATTTGAGTTGCCATAACAACACAATCATTCTGCCTTTCTCCAATATGTAACAACTTTATTTTAGGATTGTATTCTTAAGGATAGTGGATTTCCCCACTAACAAAGTAAATAAGAGAATTTATATAAGAATTTGATTTAAATAATATAACACCCAACTTTAAAATCTTTTGGAGAGGCTGGGTGCGGGGCTTATGCCTGTAATTTCAGCACTTTGGGAGGCCGAGGCGGATGGATCACCTGCAGTCAGGACTTTGAGACCAACCTGAACAACGTGGTGAAACCTCATCTCTACTAAAAATACAAAAATCAGTCGGGCATGGTGGCAGACGCCTGTAATCCCAGTTACTTGGGAGGCTGAGGCAGGAGAATTGCTTGAATCCGGGAGGTGGAGGTTTCGTTGAGCCAAGATCATGCCACTGCACTCCAGCCTGGGCGACAGAGTGAGACTCCATCTCAAAAAAAAAAAAAAAAAAAAAAAAAAATCTGGAGATAGAATTACTTTGATAGGGACTTTTCATCATGTAAAAACAAACATCAACAAACCCTGCTGAATATCTGCTGAAATCTAAAGACGGCCTACCGTTAGTAGTGACTGATGTTTCCACAGACTTTCACAAACAAGAGACAGCAATACCATCATGATTACGAGCTATGGGAAAGTGTCCATTAATATCTGCCCTAAGTAGATCAAGAATGAAAATAGTTCTATACCACATATTTTGCTGTGGTAATCCAACATTATTTGTTAAGAGTACCATAGAACGAGTGAGTAGTGGGCTTAATACTAGCTGGACTCCATTTAAAATCTTTACCTCGCTGGAGACCAGCCTGGGCAACACAGTGAGAACATGTTTCTACCAAAAAAAAAAAAAAATCTTCACCTCCCATTCAAGTTTTCCCATGGTGGCAGAATCTTGCAGAAATTCATAAAGTTCAACTACTTTTACAGTATAAAATGAGCATTTATAAAAACACATTCATCGACAAAAATTAAAGAAAAGCATTATTCTAATTGGCAATATAAAAATTTTAAAATATTCTGGCTACTAGATCACCATATCCATTACTAGGACCATCATGTTGGGAAATGAGAGCAAAGACAGTATGTTTTTTAAAGAACTCTACTGTTATGACCCTTTGTTGTACCAGTATTCGCTATATAACAGAATTTTGTGTATGCAAAACTTTATCTTTAATAGCTTAAATCACCAAGTTCAGATCCCTTATAACTTTGATCAACGAACAAAGATATATTAAAAACCTCTCCCTACAGCTGAGAAAGCTGAGGCAAAAAACAAAAACAAAACCTTCTCCCATCATATAAAAAATACCAATGAATATATATATACATATCTGTTGCTTACAAACAAAACATGGAAATATTACTACTATTTAAGGAAAAAATATGCAAATATTACTAAATTTCCCATTAGTCCCCTACAGGCATGTAAAAGATTATTCATAATATGGTAGTATTTTTACAGGATAGAACTAATTTTCACATACTAATGTAACAAGACACATTTTAATTTTAATCACAGCTGAGATAATTTAATAAATTTTGAAGTATGCAATGAACTGAAAAATATAATTTATTAACCAAACCTGAGAACTAAAAATAAATCTAAGATCTTTCATAGCATGATCATTTTCTTATGTTCATTTTTTAAAGAAAAAAATCCACTGTTATTTCAAATTCTGAAATAACAATTTAACAATTTGTATTTTAGCCATTTTTATTAAAGAGAGGAAGGGTCTGTAAATGTTAAGAGCAAAATTAATTACTGGATCAAGATCTTTTCTTTAGAATCTTTCCCACACTCAGGAAAATGAGGAACTCCTAGACAATGATAATGAAAATAAAGCAGCTGCAGCAAAAGGGAGGGTTACACTACTTACAGGTAGAGTCAAGGGAGGAAGAACAGCAGCACAGAGGGTGTTGGGGAAAAAGGGGGGCAAAGAGTCAGACAAAATAAATTCCAATCCTAGCCTGCCTGGCTAGACTCTCACACAAAAATTAAACCAACGGGCCGGGCACGGTGGCTCACACCTGTAATCCCAGCACTTTAGGAGGCCGAGACGGGCGGATCATGAAGTCAGGAGATCGAGACCATCCTGGCTAACATGGTGAAACTGTCTCTACTAAAAATACAAAAAATTAGCTGGGCGTGGTGGCGGGCGCCTGTAGTCCCAGCTACTCAGGAGGCTGAGGCAGGAGAATGGCGTGAACCCAGGAGGCGGAGCTTGCAGTGAGCTGAGATCATGCCACTGCACTCCAGCCTGGGCGATAGAGCGAGACTCTGTCTCAAAAAAAAAAATTAAACCAACGGAATGGGCTGAAATAATATACAAAACCCCATCTCTCTCCAACCCTGCCTTCTTCTTTCCTTAGTTTGCTGTATTGGTAGCAAACCTCAGGAAAATCCCTCTGCGTGAGGCCTCAACTCCCCAAGCAAATGCCACCTAGTGATAATGACTTCTACATTAGCTGAAGCCAGTAGATTCTAGGCTATACACAAGATGATACAATTTTGTTACAGTGCAATAAGGTGAATTTAGGTGCTACTGCTGTTGGAATCATGTGAGACTGGATTTTTGTGATGCACTTTGACAGGATTGGTAAATTATCTGTGCATTTATGTCCTAGCATTCTTGGACATACTGCTATGACTCATCCACAACATCTCTTAAAAAAGAGCCTCAGGCCTCATCTCAAGGTCAGTCGTTATAAGCAGACATGCATTACATGTCTGTGTAAGAAATCTGTGCTTTTGCTGCTCGAACTCACTGATCAAACTGCAATTCTTGCCCTGATCTGACAAGTCTAGCCATGTACTCCACAGGGAACTGCAGGCCACTGGGAAAGCCCTTATCACTCTTCTCCAGAGTGTTACACCCTGCCCAGACTGGTAAGAATTTTAACCCATACTCTCTCTGAAATACGGCCTTCTTTATTTCTTCTCTGTTCCTAGATTAAGAGGCAGTTTGCTTTTGTTTTACTCACAGCTAGTCAGTCTGTGACTATGTATTTTGTGGAGTGGGGAAGCAGAAGAAGAACCTGCTTTAAGCTTTACCTTTGAAACTAGACAACTGAGTCTTTAAATAGACAAAAATCCTTATTTAAGAAACAAACTAATATCCCCAGCAGAAACAAGGCGAAATCCACAAGCCAGGCAAGCAGCATGTTGCAAAATGAGTACTTACTCAATGATTTTAAGTGACATATATGCCATGTACACAAAAGACATCTATACGTCCTCCAACCTCCAAGATACAAAACAGTATTTTTATAAAGATTCACTGTATTAGTCATTGGCAATTAGATCTAAAAATATCCCATTTCCAAAATTTATATTTGAAAATAATTGAGTTCCCACTCGATCCATTTCCAAATTGAAAGAATGCATTATCATAAAAAATAAACTACCAGAGTCCCCTTCTTTCATAAAAAAATTCAACATACCTTTGGTCATAGATCTCCACCTCTAGCTCCATAATATCTTCTAAAGAGAATTGAGATGGAAATATCTCTTTTTAGCTAAACAATGTCTGTGTTTCATAAAATCTATCATTTAATCACTAAAAGCCCTGGAAGTCCTAGGTACAGACTCAAGTATACATTCAGTTTTAGAGGGACATGCTCTACAGTCTACGAAGTCTGCATTACACTGGTTATGCTTGTTTGAAAGATTAATTTTCTCATTCAACTGCTTTTCAACGATATATGAAATCTGGAGAGAAAATGAGAAAAGACAAAGAACTCAATTCTGTCACAATGCATCTTCAACCCTTGTGTGAGGGAAGGTGGTTTCCAAAGCAGGGTGTACATATGCCAGGAGGTAGGCAAGATGATCCTCCAGGGTGGGGGAGTGTGTAAGGAAAGACTCTTTCCAACTTTGTGTTTTTCCACTACTCTCACACTACAATAATCAACACAGAAGACTTCTCTGGGACCAAATGTGGGTTTTTGTTGTTTGTTTTTGTTTTGTCTAACTTCAACCCTAACCTCAAGTCTGAAATGCTGTTGGAATCATGAGACTGGATTTTTGTGATGTACTTTAACAGGATTGATGAATTATCTGTGCCTGTATGCCCTAGCATTCTTGTTAACTGCTACGACTTATCCAGAATACCCCTTAAAAGACAGCCTCGGGCCTCATCTTAAGAGCTCCAATATTGTCCCCCGTATCCCTAGATATCAGTCACAACTCTGGGCCTCTGGAGCTTCTGACTGACAGGTTTCAAGTTGGGGTTACCATGATCCCCTCTGTGGGTTCAATTAATTTGAAGTGGCTCACAGAACTCAGGGAAACACTTACTTATATATGCTGGTTTATTATAAAGGATATTGCAAAGAATACAGACGAAGAGACCCATAGAACAAGGTACGGGGGAAGGGGCTCAGAGCTGCCATGACTCTCTGGGCATACCACCCTCCAGGAACCTCCATGTGTTCAGCTATCCAGAAGCTTTCCAAACCCAGTCCTCTTGAGTTTTTATGGAAGCATTCCTTCCTCCCACCAGGGTATGAGGTGGGACCTTCTCAGTGGAGGGTCTTAAAATCCACAATCAGAAAGGAGCTGGGGGAAGATTAGAGTCCTGCCCTGGGGCAGGTGAAAGAAGGGCAGGAGATTATTTCCTGAGGTCTGCCGCTGAGGCCTAACATACCCAACATTATTAACAAAAGACCATAACAAGGGATATGGGAGTTATGAACCAGGACCATGGATGAAAACCTATGTATACATATATAACACCACAGGGGGTGTTAAAACTTTTAATTGGCTGGGCGTGGTGGCTCACACCTATAATTCCAGCACTTTGGGAGGCCGAGGCAGGTGGATCACCTGAGGTCAGGAGTTCGAGACCAGCCTGGTCAACATGGTGAAACCCTGTCTCTACTAAAAATACAAAAAAATTAGCTAGGTGTGGTGGTGGGCGCCCGTAATCCCAGCTACTTGGGAGGCTGAGGTACGAGAATCGCTTGAACCTGGGAGGCGGAGGTTACAGTGAGCCAAGACGGCACTGCCACTGCACTCCAGCCTGGGCAACAAGAACAAAACTCTGTCTCAGAAAGAAAACAACAACAACAAACTTTTAATTTTCAGTTTAAAAAATAATCTTTAAAATTTTTTTGGATACGTGTTCCCCTAATCTGATGTTAGATAGTTAAATATCACTTACTGAAGATTGGGAATTCCACAACACAAACGGGGTGCCAATGGTTTCTTCCCTCATTCATTCTCTTTGGGCATATTGTAAAAACTGAAGTGTGCTCAGAATTTAAGAATATTTCGCTGGGCGCAGCGGCTCATGCCTTTAATCCCAGCACGTTGGGAGGCCAAGGTGGGCAGATCATGAGGTCAAGAGTTCGAGACGGCCGGGCGCGGTGGCTCAAGCCTGTAATCCCAGCACTTTGGGAGGCCGAGACGGGCGGATCACGAGGTCAGGAGATCGAGACCATCCTGGCTAACACGGTGAAACCCCGTCTCTACCAAAAAATACAAAAAAACTAGCCGGCGAGGTGGCGGCGCCTGTAGTCCCAGCTACTCGGGAGGCTGAGGCAGGAGAATGGCGTGAACCCGGGAGGCGGAGCTTGCAGTGAGCCGGATCTCGGCCACTGCACTCCAGCCAGGGCGGCAGAGCGAGACTCCGTCTCAAAAAAAAAAAAAAAAAAAAAAAAAAAAAAAAAAAAAAAAAAAAGTTCGAGACCAGCCTGACCAATACGGTGAAACCCAGTCTTTACCAAAAATACAAAAATTAGCCAGGCACAGTGGCGCGCGCCAGTAATCCCAGCTACACGGGAGGCTGAAGCAGGAAAATCACTTGAACCCGGGAGGCAGAGGTTGCAGTGAGCTGAGATCACACCACTGCATTCCAGCCTGGGCGACAGAGCAAGACTCCATCTCAAAAAAGAAAAAAAAAAAAAAGAATATTAGTTAGTTTTAAAGAAACTGTCAACTGATTCTTCTCTAATTCTTTGCACAAGCCCTTCATTAGTCACTTTACAAGGTAAAAGTAATATTGAACTAACTGTATGTGAATAAACCAAAGACATTATCATTACAACTATTTGGACACCATTTACACATATATATTTACTTATTTATATTTATTTACCCTAAGTGTATATATTGTGCCTTGATACATTAGCTAACGATGGCAGGGCATGAGTACAATTTGCAATGTGCAAATTAAAAAGTAAAAATATTTAGGATGAGTCCTTAAAATTTTTCTGAGGGGTTAGGAGGCTATTGTTTTAGAGAGCAAATTTCTCAAATTTATTTTTAAAAGAACAGCAAATTAAGGTACATGTCAACATTGCCATTTTTGTAAAGAGTCTCTGAATCAGCTCCAAAGTACACCAGATGAACAAAGAGCATTTTGGGAAGGCTGAACTACGAAGGTTGTGCCCATGCTAAGAAATGAAAGCAATTTTTCCATTTGGTATTTGTTATAACAATTGACTCAGAGACAATTTATTAACCTAAGACACAAAAACAAAGAATTTTATTTGCAAACAATACCATATTTTAGTATTATAAACTCCATTTGTTGGTAAATTAGATCTCTACTTCCAAAGATGACCAAACTTTACATATTCCAAAGTAATAAATTTCAAAAAAGTGATCTCCCAGTTGAATATATTTCTTTTTTTTTTTTTTTTTTGAGACGGAGTCTCGCTCTGTCACCCAGGCTGGAGTGCAGTGGCCGGATCTCAGCTCACTGCAAGCTCCGCCTCCCGGGTTCACGCCATTCTCCTGCCTCAGCCTCCCGAGTAGCTGGGACTACAGGCGCCTGCCACCTCGCCCGGCTAAGTTTTTTTTGTATTTTTAGTAGAGATGGGGTTTCACTGTGTTACCCAGGATGGTCTCGATCTCCTGACCTTGTGATCCGCCCGTCTCGGCCTCCCAAAGTGCTGGGATTACAGGCTTGAGCCACCGCGCCCGGCCTAAATATATTTCTTTTGAGAATCGCTTTTCTAATTCAAAAAGATGTTCCAAGGACTTCAAATTACACTATTCCCCAAGCCTAATATAACTGCCTAAGGGTTGTAACATTTGAATCACAGCAGGTGCGGTAGTTACCACACAGGATAAATAGTAACCTGTACAAGTTGTTTTAAAAGACAAATCAGATTGTATTCCATATAAAGAAATCCTGATTATACACAGGCTAGTTTCAAGAAAAGTTCTTTGGGCAAAATTCTTACAAAAACTTTAATTATCAAGAGTAAAATTTATAAATACGATAAAGAACCATTTGTATTTACTTCTTTCCATGCAAGTTTCAAAATACATAAATGAATTCCCTACAAGTCTTAAAGAGTATAAAATTAATCTATCTTAACTGATGCACCTCCTTAAAGTGTTTGGAAGCTGCTTGGGACAGCAAAATTAGAAGAGAGTGCTGGACAGTACCTTCACCCTTTTTAAAAGTTCATTTTTTTTTAAGACAAAGTTAAATAAAAGTGGTTGTATGGGATGGCAGGGTGCTTTTTTTTATTTTTTACTATCTCAAATTTGCTCTAATGTCTTTTAAAAAACTAAAGCTCATTTATCAAAAATTATCATACCAGGACATCAAAACTGATAAACATTGTTTGATTTATTCCCTACAATGACTCCAGGAGGGAGGATGGGCAGTTTATCATCAGCTTCCATTTTACAAAATGAAAAAAAAGAAAGTGAGTGACTTCACAAATATTTGTTGTCTACCACATGTCACGCACTGGGATATACTCAAGGGTAAAACACAAAATTTTACTATCATAGGCTTTATTTTCTTTTCTAGTAGAAATAATAGACAAATAAGAAAAGCGGCATTTAACTTTAGATAGGGTGGGCTCTAAGTAGGTGATCTGAACTGAGATATAAAGGATAAATGAAGGAGTCAAGCAAAAAGCCAGAATTGGAGAAAACAGTTAATGCAAAGGCTTTACAGTGGTCTTGCAAGAGTTTGGCAAGTTTAGCTCACACCTATAATGTCAACACTTTGGGAGGCTGAGGTAGACAGATTGCTTGCACCCAAGAGGTCAAGACCAGCCTGGGCAACATAGTGAGACCCCGTCTCTACAAAAAATTTAAAAATTAGCCAGGCATGGTGGCGTGCACCTGTGGTCTCAGATAATCCGGAGGCTGAGGTAGGAGGATCACTTGAGTCCAGGAGGTCAAGGCTGCAGTGAGATGTGTTTATTCCACGGCACTCCAGCCTGGGCAACAGAGAAAGAGCCTGTCTCAAAAAAAAAAGTGTTTGGCAAAAGGCCAGTGTAACCTGACTGTAACTGAAGAGTAGGAGTAATGACCTAACATGGTCAGACATAGGTGGGAAAGGACCAGCTCTGCCAGGCAAAACAATAAAGTTTACCATGCATAGCTTTAGTCCAAAAGGAAGATATTAGAACATTTTAGATCTCCGAAAGATCACTCTGGCTATTGTATAGAGACAGACTAGATTTAAAGGGGAGAGTAGCTAGAAAACTGTTATATTTTTCCATAAAAGAAATGATAATAATCCTGTAATAATAATAAACTAGACTGTATATAATCAGGATATCTTGATGTGGAATACAATCTGATTTGTCTGTAAGTTGATAGCAGTGGAGGCAGAGAGGAGTGGATGAATTTGAGATGTATTTTGGAAGTAGAACAGATAAAATCTTGTGAATTGCGTATCGGCATAAGAAAACGTGAGGAGTCAAAACGTGAGGTTTGAGGCTTCAGTAACTGGATAAATGGTGGTACCATTTATTAGGATGGGAAGATCAGCAAAAAAAAACACAAAAAATCATAATTATGCAACATTCAAGTGGATAATCAGTTGAATACATAAACCTAGAAGTCAGAGTAAAAGGATGGGTTAGAGACTATTAGCCCATTGGAAATCATCAGGCCACAGATGGTATTTCAAAGCAAAAGGAATAGATGATCATTTAGGAACAAAGTGAAGACAGGAAAGAGAAGAGGGCCAGGGCCCAAGGGCTAAGAAACTCTAACATAAATAAAAGACTTGTATAAAGGTCAAATGCTTATTAAGTGATCTGGCTCAATAAAGTTTTCTTTCATCACATCCAACTATCTCTTAACATTAAGAATAAAACAGGCAGCCGGGCGCGGTGGCTCACGCCTGTAATCTCAGCACTTTGGGAGGCCGAGGCGGGCGAATCACGAGGTCAGGAGATCGAGACCATACTGGCTAACATGGTGAAACCCTGTCTCTACTAAAAATACAAAACAAAATTAGCCAGGCGTGGTGGTGGGTACCTGTAGTCCCACCTACTGGGGAGGCTGAGGCAGGAGAATGGCGTGAACCCGGGAGGTGGAGCTTGCAGTGAGCCGAGATGGCACTCCAGCCTGGGTGACAGAGCGAGCCTCCGTCTCAACAACAACAACAAAATAAAAAAACAAAAAAGAAAGAATAAAACAGGCTGAGCTGGGTGTAGTGGCTCATGCCTGTAATCCCAGCACTTTGAGAGGCTGAGGTGGGCAGACTGCTTGAGGCCAGGAGTTCAAGACCAGCCTAGGCAACATAGTGAAACCCCACCTCTACAAAAATGCAAAAAAATTAGCCAAGAGTGGGGGTGGGCACCCATAGTCCCAGCTACTCGGGAGGCTGAGGTGGGAGGATCATTTGAACCCAGAAGGTTGAGACGGCAGTGAGCCGGGATCATGCCACTGCACTCCAGCCTGGGCAATAGAATGAGACCCTGTCTCAATCAATCAATAAAAACAGGCTGGGCGGTGGCACATGCCTGTAATCCCAGCACTTTGGGAGGCCACAGCAGGAAGATCACGTCAGGCCAGGAGTTCGAGAACAGCTGGGCAACAGAGATAGACCCTGTCTCTACAAAATAAAATAAAATAAAACAAAAATTAGTTGGGTGTGGTGTGGCATTATCTGTAGTCCTAGCTACTTGGAAGGCTGAGGCAGGGGGATCACTTGAGCCCAGGAGGCTGATGTTACCAATAAGCTATGATCGCACCACTACCCTCTAGCATGGGCAACAGAGCAAGACTCTCCTCTAAACAAAACAAAAGAAAGCCATCTTTCCTAGCTAAAAGTTCTCAAATTTTAGTTTTTAATTTTGAAGTAACTCCATACTTTAGTTTCTATCAAGAATGAACTAACTTGAATCCCAATAGGCTTGGTATATTTTTGCCTTTAGGTATTTGTTGCTTTTGAACTTGACAAGCTATCTATAAAAATTCCCAAAGGCTGGGCGTGGTGGCTCACGCCTGAAATCCCAGCACTTTGGGAGGCCGAGGCAGGCAGATCACCTGAGGTCAGGAGTTTGAGACCAGCCTGACCAACATGGCAAAGCTCCATCTCTACTAAAAATACAAAAATTAGCTGGGTGTGGTAGCACGCACCTGTAATCCCAGCTACTCAGGAGGCTGAGGCAGGAGAATCGCTTGAACCTGGGAGGTGGAGGTTGCAATGAGCAGAGATCATACCACTGCACTTCAGCCTGGGCGACAGAGCAAGACTCCATCTCAAGAAAAAAAAAAAAAAAAATTAGTCAGGTATGGTAGTGAGCGCCTGTAATCCCCACAACTCGGGAGGGTGAGGCAGGAGAATCACTTGAACCCAGGAGACGGAGGTTGCAGTGAGCTGAGATCATGCCATTGCACTCCAGCCTGGGTGACAGAGCGAGGCTGTCTCAAAAAAAAAAAAAAAAAAAAAATCTCCCATGAAGGTATAAAAAGTCACAAATAGCCAAGAAGAAAATAAGGCATGAGACCTTAACTACCATAAAAAAAGGTGTATTATAAAGCAGTGTGAGCTATATAGGAGGAATAAGTCCTAGTGTTCTATAGCACTGTAGAATGACAATAATTAACAATAAAATAGTATATAGTTCAAATAGCTAGAAGAATATTTAGTGTTCCCAATACAAAAAAAAGATTGAGATACATATACTAATTACTAAACTGATCACTACATGTATCACAATATCACTATATACCCCATAAATATGCACTTTATGTTAAATTTTTTAATGTGAATGTTTTAAAATAGAAGATTTGCCAAAAAAAAAAAACTATGTGAATAAGATAGTATGGCACTGATACAAATAAATAAACAATAGAACAGAATGAGTCCAAAAACAGATCAATGCATGTAATGACATGATTTATGAGGGAGATACACTGCAGATTGGTGGAGAATGCATGTTCTTCCAATAAATGACACTGGGGGCCATTGTAAATCCATATGGAAAAAAGTGAAATGGAGTCCCTTCCACACATCAAACCCAAAATTCAATTCTAGAAAGACTAAAATTCTAAATGTAAAAACCAAAACTCAAAAAGTCTCTAGTAGAAAATATGAGGCTATTCTCATGATCTTAAGGTAGGGAAGGCTTTCTTTCTCTTTTTTTTTTTTTTGAGACGGAGTCTCGCTCTGTCGCCCAGGCTGGAGTGCAGTGGCCGGATCTCAGCTCACTGCAAGCTCCGCCTCCCGGGTTTACGCCATTCTCCTGCCTCAGCCTCCCGAGTATCTGGGACTACAGGCGCCCGCCACCATGCCCGGCTAGTTTTTTGTATTTTTTAGTGGAGACGGGGTTTCACCGTGTTAGCCAGGATGGTCTCGATCTCCTGACCTCGTGATCCGCCCATCTCGGGCTCCCAAAGTGCAGGGATTACAGTCTTGAGCCCGCGGGCTTTCTTAAACAAATCACAAAAGCACTAATTAAAAACACTCCCCATCAATTCAACTATCAATTGTATCAATCAGTAGAAGAAACACAAGCTAAACCACAAACAAAGCAAAGACTTGGAAGAGCACCAACTAGACTTGGACTTAGGAAATGTGGGCTGTAATTCAGGCTGTCATCAATTGTGACACTGGCAAGTCAAACAAGTCTTTGGTTCTTCATGTGCTCATTTTTAAAAAGAAGTATTCCACAATACTTTTTATTGATATCTTATAAAAACTGTTTTTCTAAGCAGCATGTGGGATACACAAGATAAAATCCAAACCAGGTCTTCTGGCCAAAGTGTACTGCTGATCTAAAATTATCACAAAAAACTCTTTTTTGAATGAGCTAATTAGATAGACAGCATTGTCAGTGTTGATACCTTAAGAGGATGAAGAAAAAGAGAAGAAGATAAATGTTTCCCAGGCCTCCCCAGAACTGCAGAGCATAAATAAGTGAACATGCTGACAATGTTTAAGGTTGACCTTGATAGAAGAGAGTTTATTCCACATGCTTCTAGATGCAGAGTGTACTCACTAGAGTAAACTGACCTTGCTGGGCATTTGCTTGGTCATACTACATCTTTAATAAAACTGATAAAAATAGAAAGGTCCTGGAAATATCAGTAGAATAATGATCAAAGGATTTAAGTGTATCTGTCCGTATATCCTGAAAAGTAAAATTACATCATCATAGACAGGGATTAATTGTGGCTGCTTGCCTGAATAGCTAGGGACATGAGAACAGGATGTTCTAGGAGGATTTTTGATAACTACCAGCCAAGTCATCTCTGCACCATTTTTCCTGACACTACCAGGCAACATACTCAATATTTTATTAGCTTCTCAAAATGACGCTTTATGATGAAGCTCAGGTTTTACAGTCAGACCCTTATTAAAACAGGTCACAACTTAGTTATATTAAAATAATAATAATCAGCAAAACCTATTAAATAAAAATATACTATGCAAGAATCAAAAAACAAGCTAGATCAGGGTTCTTAACCTAGGGTCCATAGGATTAGGTTCTTAACCTAAGGTGCATTTTGTACAAAACATTATGTGCGTGGGTGTGTCTGGGAAGAGGAAGGATCCTGTGATACAAGATTTTCAGTGAAGTCCATAACCAAAAAAAGGTTAAGAGCCTTGAATTATCAAGTAGAAGAATGTGCCAAAAAAAAAAAAAGAAAAGAAAAAGAAAAGAAAGAGAGAGAGAGAAAGAGAGAGAAGAAAAGAACAGAGGCCGGGCGCGGTGGCTCAAGCCTGTAATCCCAGCACTTTGGGAGGCCGAGACGGGCGGATCACGAGGTCAGGAGTTCGAGACCATCCTGGCTAACACGGTGAAACCCCGTCTCTACTAAAAAATACAAAAAACTAGCCGGGCGAGGTGGCGGGCGCCTGTAGTCCCGGCTACTCGGGAGGCTGAGGCAGGAGAATGGTGTGAACCCGGGAGGCAGAGCTTGCAGTGAGCTGAGATCCGGCCACTGCACTCCAGCCTGGGCGACACAGTGAGACTCCGTCTCAAAAAAAAAAAAAAAGAACAGAACAGAAAAAAATAGAAAAACTAAATTTTAAAAAAAGAAGCCTTGAATTAGATGGTATGTCTAGACTCTTAAATCCTATGACTCCATGCAAATTTAGTGACATTTTAGATAAGGCAAATGATACATTTCTTAAGGAAATAGTATTTTGCTTCCTTCTAATTCATCTCATCTATCCTTCATCCAAGTTCAGTAAAAGTCAGTTTCACTTTTTTTTCTTTTTTTTAGAGGCAGGATCTCACTCTGTGTCCCAGGTTGGAATGCAGTGGTGGAATCATAGCGCACTGCAGCCTCAAAGCAAGTAGCTGGGACTACAGGTGTGCACCACCATGCCGGGCTAATTTAGTTTTGTTTTGTTCTGTTTGTAGAGACATGGTTCTTGCTAAGTTGACCAGGATGGTCTCAAAACTCCTGGCCTCATGCAATCCTCCCACCTCAGCCTCCCAAAGTGCTGGGATTACAGGTGACAGTCACCAAACCTGGCCCCAGTTTCACCTTAAAAGTTTTTAAAACTCCATGGCTTCAATTAAGCAATTAAAAATTCAGTTAAGTAGTGTCCCACGATTTCAAAACCTTCTATGTCTTGTCCTCAGTTGATCTTCCTATTTTTTAAGCCTCTCAAAGGTCTCAATTTTTAACTACAATGTATTTTACTTCTCAATAAGAAAAATAATCTCTTCTTAGGTCTTTTCCATCAGAAACCACTCTTTCTAGGTCCTGTGTATATTTTCAAATCAACTGAAAATAAGATCTCAGTCTTTCCTACTGCTAATTGGCTGGACTGTTAGTCCAAACCTGAGCCTTTGAAAAAAGCGGTTAGTCAACTCCTAGTCTGGCCGAAATTTAGTGACTGATTCCTACTTGTACCTCATAAATACATACTTTAAAAAAACACACAGAACTTACTAACTAGAACTATAATTTACCGTAAACTACTCATAAGAAATTACAGTTCTGCTGACTGGCAAGTAATTTGCAAAGGTAGATCAGTTTAGCTACATAATATAAGTATCTACCTGCACATACTGGCACTAATCAGGGCGTGAAATTAAACTTTTTATTTGGAAAGAAATAGCTGCTTCAAGGCTATGATTTAGCCTGGGAAGCAAACATTAAGGTCATCCTCTTCTCTCTGATGTTTATAGTATTTCCAATAGGAGAATCAAAGAAGGGCTGATGGCCAACTTCTGTAAAAGTGAAAATAATCTCTATGACGTAACAAATGTGCCACTTGCTTTACTAATTGCACAGACTTAACAAAACCAGTTGCTAAAGTATATCAGAGATTACTTAAAATACTGAGAGCACAAACTGATCACTATGGATACTTAATTTAGTTACTTCATTGAGCCAAGTAAATTCAACAAATATAAATGCTACAAATAACCTAGACAGGGCACAGTGATACAAGCCTGTCCAGCAGCTACTTGGGAGGCTGAGACAGAAGAATCACTTTTGAGCCCAAGAGTTTGAGTCCAGCCTGGGCAACATAGCAAGACTCCATCTCTAAAAACTAAATAAATAAATAGATAGATAAAATAGCCTATAACCATTTTCATTACAACACAGATAATTTTGAATTAGCTGGGTTAATGAGATCCTACTCAGTAATTTAGCCAATTGCCAAAATATTTCCAACATGCATCAAAATCCCCTAATATAAACTTCAACTTACTCTGCTATACTATATCCATATTATTCTAATATCTATTAAAGAAAGCAAACAAGTAGAAAAGTAGCCCAAAGTCAGCGCAGTGGCTCTTGCCTGTAACCCCAGCACTTTGGGAGGCTGAGGCAAGAGGGCTCCCTGAGCCTAGGTGTTCAAAGTTGCAATAAGCTATGATAGCACCACTGCACTCCAGCCTGGAAAGAAAGGAAGGAAGAAAGAAGGAAAGAAAGAAAAACAGCCCAAATAATCATGAGCAAAATATCTGCTCGAAAGGCAAGTGCAGGTGTTCACAACTAATTGCTTCAGAACTTGACTAGCCTGAAAAAAAAAAAAGAAAAAAAAAAAAAAAAAAGACTTAAGAAGCCACAGCAGTTCTCAAAGTGTAGTCCCAGAACCAGCAGCATCACCTTGAAACTAGTTAGAAATGCAAATTCTCAGGCCCCAACCCAGGCCTGAGGAATGGAAAACTCAGCATGGCCAAAACCCTGTCTCTCTGAAAAATACAAAAATTAGCCGGGCGTGGTGGTGATGCATGCCGTAGTCCCAGCTACTAAGGAGGCTGAGGTGGGAGGATCACTTGAACCTGGGAGGTCAAGGCTGCAGTGAGCTGTGATAGCACCACAGCACTGCAACCTGGGAGAGAAAGACTGAGACCCTGTCTCAGTCAGTAAATAAATAAATAAATAAATAAATAAATGCTCCAGGGAAGGCTCAACAAGCTCTCTAGGCAATTCAGATGTACTTTTTGTTACAAAAAGCCCTTAAAAACTTAACCCAATTCTCTAAGCAGCTTTAGTAGTGTTTTCCACTAAAGATAAGTTACCTTTATCTTTTTTACAATGTAAAAAGTACACTTTAATTGGTCTAAGTTCAAAAACAAAATAAAGATGATAAAGCCCATGCAATGTCTTTCCAAAATAGGAAGCAGTCACCATCTCAAAATTGAGAAAGAAAAAAATTATTCAGAACTACCTAAAAATAAATAGGCTGATTTTACAACTACCACAGAAGAATCACCAATGGATGGTAAAACTACTGGGTGAAACAATGTTGTGAAATAAGATATTTACACAGTCTCCAAGTTTGCTCCTCTGAATACTTACAAGTATACCTTTACAACAGAGAAATCTAGTGAATACAACCTTAATAAATGATCAAACAACATCTCCAATAATGGAACAAACTGACATTATATGCCTTCTGATGTAGTGCACTAAGAAAAAACACAGCATATTATACTCCTGCCAAATTTTTTACCCTGATCTAATCATGGAAAAACAGACAAAAACAAATGAGGGACATTCTGTAAAACTACCTCAAACTCTTCAAAAATGTCAATATCATGAATAAAAACCATTAGGAAACTACTGTAAATTAAAGGAGACTAAAGAGATATTATATATAACGTGACTGGATCCTGGATTTTTTTTTAAAGAGCTGTAAAAGACATTCTTAGGGGCCAGGCGTGGTGGCTCATGCCTGTAATCCCAGCACTTCGGGAGGCTGAGGCAGGCGGATCACCTGAGGTCGGGAGTTGGAGATCAGCCTGGCCAGCATGGTGAAACCCCATCTCTACTGAAAATACAAAAATTAGCCGGCCATGGTGGCAGGCACCTGTAATAACTGCTACTCAGGAAGCTAAGGCAGGAGAATCACTTGAACCCGGGAGGCGAAGGTTGCAGTGAGCCGAGATCACGCCACTACACTCCAGCCTGGGCAACAGAGCGAGACTCCATCTCAAAAAAAAAAGACATTCTTAGGACAACTAGGGATTCTGAATATGAACTGTATATTAAATAATAAAAGGTTATCAGTGATCAGTGTTAAATTTCCTGAGTAGAATCTTGTATTGAGGTTAGGAATGAGGATGCTCTTGTTCTTAGAAAATACATGAGGAAGTAAAGGTGAAATATCATGTCTGCAACTCTCAAATAATTTAGAAAGAAAGTATAACTTATATTAGGAAAAGTCAAATGTGGCAAAATGTTAACAATTAGATAACCCAGGTGAGGGATATGAGTTATCATTGTGTGTTTCTCATAATTTTTCTGAGGATTTGAAAAAAGAATGACACCATCCACACCTCTCTTCAAAATTTTATTTCTCAAAAATAAATCAAAAGATAACATCCCTCACCCACCAAAAAACTATAAAATACCTACTCTACGGTGCATGTTAATTCTACAGTTGACATATAACTTATATTTATGGTACACTGTGATGTCAAAGTGCTTTTATGTATACTCTCTTACTGAATCTTCAACCCAGTAGATAGAACAGTTATTGTTATTCTCATTTTAGAGAAGAGGAAATTAAGGGACAAGGTTAGTATAGCACAATGATTAACCACACTCACTCTGGAGCTAGAATGTCTGAGCTGGAAAACCAGCTGTGTCATTCACAAACTGTTCGATCTTGAAAAAGTAACTTAACCTCTCTGTGCCTCAGTTTCCACATTTGTAAATCAGGATGATAATAATAATACACACCTAATAAGATGAGAGGACCAAGTGCGTTAATATACTTAGTGTCTAGAATCCTGCATGGTATATACTGAGCTACAAGTGTTGGCTGCCATTATTACTGTTATTTTACTATTATTATTATCACCACCCAAGAATAAGGTCAGAGAATAAGTAAAAATACAGTCATGCGGCCCTCTAATGACACTTTAGTCAAATATGGTCAGATACACAACAGTGGTCTCATAAAATTATGACACTGTATTTTTACCATACCCTTTCTGTGTTTAGATACACAAATACCATTGTGTTACAATGGCTTACAGGATTCAGTGTACAGTAACAAACTGCACAAACAACAGGTTATACCACATGGCATAGGTAGATAGTAAGGTATACTATCTAGGTTTGTCTACGTACACTCTATGAAGTTCACACAACCACTTAATCACCTAACTATGTATTTCTCATAATGTGTCATGTGTTGTTAAGCAATGCATGACTGTAGTTACGACAGGACTTGAAACCAGGTCTTCTGACTCCAATTCTTGTGTAATTTCCACTATGCCAATAGTGTTTCAATCACTTATACTTAGACAAGGAAATGGAAAAATAAGTGTCATTTTAAAAAGGATGTACTTATGTACATGACAGAGTGCATGAACAGGAGAAGGAAGCTTGCTAATTAAAAGCGGTTATTAACGGCCGCTGCCCTTTCTGGGAAGTCAGGAGCGCCTCTGCCCGGCTGCTGTGCAACCCTCCAAGTGTGAAGTGACAGCCTTGTGTGTGATCTTTCTGCCCTCCCCAAGTTTGCATTTTCGACATTAAAGTTTACTTTTTAATTAAAAAAAAAAAGAGCTTGGCTGGGCGCGGTGGCTCAAGCCTGTAATCCCAGCACTTTGGGAGGCCGAGACGGGCGGATCACGAGGTCAGGAGATCGAGACCATCCTGGCTAACACGGTGAAACCCCGTCTCTACTAAAAAAAAAAAAGTACAAAAAAACTAGCCGGGCAAGGTGGCGGTTGCCTGTAGTCCCAGCTACTCGGGAGGCTGAGGCAGGAGAATGGCGTAAACCCAGGAGGTGGAGCTTGCAGTGAGCTGAGATCTGGCCACTGCACTCCAACCTGGGCGACAGAGCAAGACTCCGTCTCAAAAAAAAAAAAAAAGGGGGGTTGTTAAATCTAATTCATCTTTAAGAGACACATAATCTGGGTGCTTAAAGTCCTTTATAATTTCCAAAATATTTGCTCTATTTATAATAATTCCATTTACTCCTCATAACGGCTCTTTGAGGTACAAAAGTAGGTATTATCTTTGCTTTCTAGATGAGGAAAGTGAGACTCAAGGAGATAAAGCAACATGCCCAAAATCTTATGACGTCTAGGAAGCAGAACCTGAAAACCAGGTCTTGTCTTCACTATAGTACAATGTAAAATTTATCTACCAATTTAAACTGATTATAAGGTATTTCAAAGAAGACACACTAACAAAACAGGTAGAACTCCCATATTGTCAGTTGTAAACAAAAGAAGTTATAACTAGTCCATTCAGCAAACAGATGTCACTCTGCGAAGCTTTGATATTTTTCTTAAATACCTTTGAAAACAAGGATCAAAAAATATGAACTCTTATAAAAAGGGCTTTATTGTATTTTTATAGCTTATTACATACCTTGTAACAATCATTTTGTTAAATGTGAATGTCAGTTTTATTTTCGGTCCCTTTTTTCCTGGCTATTTACAAGCTTTGTAAGAATCGTTCCTTAATTAAGTCTAAACATAGTTTTATATAAATGGATTCCTGGAAATAAAACGTTCAGACTTAAGAAATGATTGTCACAGAGACTGTAACAGGCCGTAAAAAAACGAGTGCCACTTTAAACAAAGATATCTCATTTTAATTAAAAAGATAATCATCAGAACATTCCTACACTTAACAGAACCATTTAAAGAAGCTTCTTAGGAAAAAAAAAAATGCAGTATATTATGCAGGCTTCCATACTATAATTTATAACATATTTAAATCAAAATCTCAGTTGATCCTTTAGTATGAATCCTTATATACTGTACCTACATTTTAAAGACACACTGAAAAAGAGGTCCAAATGAGATAAATCACAAGTCTAATTCTTTTTAACATGAATGCTTTCAAAAGATTATATTTTTCCACAAGACATTAGTAAAACACATTTAAGAGTACTTAAGAAATGCTTTGTAAGATGACCACATATAAACCTAAGGATTCTATGTAGTTTATTGACGAGATGGGTATCTGTCAGGTAAGGGGACCATATTCAGAAGACTACCATATAATCAAAGGTGACCCATACCTACATAAAAAGAGTTTCCACTTTCAAACTCTGATATAAGTGGAAGCAATCCTTTCTGATTTTCAAAATACCATGTCTGGATATGATTACAGGCAAAATCTGACAAAACAGGATTCTTTTCAATTAATTCATTTGGCTACCTTTTAAATTGTTTGTTTTTAAATCATGTGAAATTTATAGTCAACATTCCAAGAGAGAAGGAAATAGACCTTGTAAGTTGTCATTATAATTAGGTGCAATTTAAAAACAGATACATCAACGTTCTTCAACTTAAGTCACCTTTTCTAAATTAACACTGAACACTAAACCTGAATCACTGCTTGACAGCCTAGTTCTAATTTCAATATATTACTGAGTATTGCTTCAAAACGGATGTTTTCCCATGGAAACAAGTTATAATTGGGGCTGGGTGCAGTGGTTCATGCCTGTAATCCTAGCACTTTGGGAGGCCGAAGTGGGCGGATCACTTGAGGTCAGGAGTTCGAGACCAGCCTGGCCAACATGGTGAAATCCCATCTCTACTAAAAATACAAAAATTAACCAGGCATGGTGGCATATTCCTGTAGTCCCAGCTACTTGAGAGGCTGAGGCAGGAGAATCGTTTGAACCTGGGAGGTGGGGGTTGCAGTGCGCAGAGATCATGCCACTGCACTCCAGCCTGAGTGACAGGGTGAGAATCTGTCTCAAAAAAAAACAAAAAAATAAAAATTTTTAATTGGGAACCTATGTCCTGAGAACTTGGTAGCAAATAAAGTACTGACATGACTAACGCCACCAAAACAAAGATTCAATAACTGTAAAACTCACAATCATTAAAAAGAAGGAAATGATGTTCCAGTTTCATAAAATGGGAGTAACATACCAATGATCAGCAAGTGTGCATTCCAAATGTGAGAAACATAATTCTTCCACATTCACTCACTAAACAGATTTAACCTCAAGCTAATAACCAACTCAAAAAAACACTCAACATTTAATTAGCAATCATTTAGTTTGCTTCTTATAATACAGACTGCTGCTTGGGATGATTTACAAAGGGAGAAGAGATAGATGGGGCCAAATTAATAAATTACTCAAGGGAAAGCCTTCCTTGCCTCCATCTAAATTACTTCCCTGAATAAGAGTTATTAAAATCATACCATTGATCTGTGCTACCAGGAACATGAAATCAGTAAATGTAGATCATGATCTTGTTCACGATCTTGATCACAGTGTCCGTGTTTCTCACTTATTTCTGCTTTATTTAAAAAAAAGTTTAGGCATATAAAAAAAATTTTTGGTCATCGATCTCAGTTTATTAAAGGCCACAAGTGTTCTACACACCAAAGGCCACCAGAAAAGAAAAAAATTCTCTGAAGTCACTTTATCCACATTGTCACATGGCTTACTTAAAACTTTGTAGATAGGTTTCAGAGTACCTCAAACTTCACTGAAAAACCATTAATATTCAATAGTACAAATCACATGTACATTCAATAGTACAAACTCCTTTTTAAAAATATTCATGAAGTCTTCATAGAATGTTAAAGTTAGGCATGTCAAATATTTTGTTCTGATGACCATGCATTATCTTTGTATTGGATCCTCCATTAATACAAGCATCAAGAATTGAGGAATGCATTAGGCAAATGCAAATTGAAACCACAGTCGGATATCACTATACACCTATTAGAATGGCTAAAATTAAAAATACTGACAATTCCAAATGCTGACACGGACGCAGATCAACTAGAACTCTCACACATTGCTTGTGGGAATGCCAACTGGTACAATCACTCTGGAAAATAGTTCAGCAATTTCCAAAAAGGTTAAACCTACATTATCACTCAATTTTCCCTCATGGGTATTTAGAGAAATGAAAACATTCACACAAAATCTATACACAAGTGTTTATTTAGAGCAGCTTTATTTATAATCACCAAAACCAGAAACAACCCAAATGTCCTTCAGGAGAGAATAAACAAAGTCTGGTACACTACACAATAAAATACTACTCAACAATAGTAAGACATGAAACTCCCGATACATGCAACAACATGGATTAATGTAGCTCAAAGGCATTATGCTGAACGTAAGAGGTCAGTAACAGAAGATTTCATATTGCACGGTTCCATTTATATGACATTCTCAAAAACATAAAATGAAGTGAGGAAGAGGGGGTTAGAGGTGGAGGAACAGTATAAGAATTTTTTGTGGGGAGTGACAGAATTGTTCTTATCCTGATTGTGGTTTACATGAATCTACACATATTAGAATTCCTAAAACTGCATACACTAAGAAAAGTCCATTTTATTGTACGTTCATTAAAAAAAAATGGAATCAAAAATTTGCATACATCAGGCATGAATAAATACACATTTAAAGAGTAAAATGGAATGAGAGTGGAATGCCTATTCAATAAACTTTGGGAGTCTGTATGAATTGTTTTGTTTTAGAATGTTGTTGTAAAAGCACCACCACCACCACCTTATCCTTATGACCTACAAAGCACCTTTACATTTACCTTATTTAATTGTATGAATTACATCTTCTTCCTCTATGTCAAGATGCCATGGCTGATGGTGATTATGAGCTGAGGGACCAGCCACAGCATCTTTAAAATAAATGAAGATGATACACAATCTGTTCACAGTACTAGGAGGAACTACCAGTTTTATTGTGATGGGATTTTAATGTAGTACCTCAATGGCCACATTCTGGGATGTTGCTATTATCCTTCCACTAGATATACTTCTTCTAAGTGTCATAGCTTGCTTATTTTCCTACTCCCATAGTTCACTATTTCTCTAGCTGCAAACAGCCTACAGAAATAAATTGTTTACTGAAACCAACTTATTACCAACTAGTTGGAATTCAGAGAGTCCAAGCCTTGGCCGTGAGATGTGTCTCATTCTGCCATCACTTGTTGTTGAGATGGAGTCTCGCTCTGTTGCACATGCTGGAGTGCAGTGGCATAATCTTGGCTCACTGAAACCTTCGCCTCCCGGTTTCAAGTGATTCTCTGGCCTCAGCCTCCCAAGTAGCTGAGACTACAGGACTGGGCCACCACACGCGCCTAATTTTTTTATTTTTAGTAGAGGCAGGGTTTCATCATGTTGGCCAGGCTGGTCTCAAGCTCCTGACCTCAGGTGATCCGCCTGCCTCAGCCTCCCAAAGTGCTGGGATTACAGGCGTGAGCCACCGCAACTGTCCTGCCATCACTTTTGATTCCAGTTAATTCAGCTCCTTCCTGCTATGTTTCCCAAGTACAAGGCCTCACCTTTTACTCTGGTTCTAGCCACATCATTTCCCCCACTTCCCCTGTGTTGATACACTGGCCAGCAAACAGTGGACTAGATATTTTGTCAAAGCATGATCCTGAGAAACACCAGCATCAGAAACATCTGATATGCTTGTTAAACATGCCAATTTTTCAGGCATACCAAGTAAAGGGGAAGGGGGGAAAAAGAACTAAGAATCTGTACTACATTTTAACATGCATTCCAAATAATTCCTATACAGGGTAAAGTGTAGAACTATTACAATAGACACTAACCAGTATAGGCTGAATGAATTAATTATTTAGTTCCTTGCTAGGTTTCCCAGTTCCACTTGTGAGTTCAAGCTTGAAGCAATGCTTTGCCACCTGTTTCTAGTACTCACTAATGCTTTCTGCCTATTGATCTCCCCAGAATATCTGCCCCAGACTCTCTGCCATTATTCTCCCGCTGAACGTATACCCTTGTATATGAGTTACTTTTTGCACTGCTATAAAGAAATGCCTGAGAGTGGGTAATTTATAAGAAAAGAGGTTTAACTGGCTCACGATTCTGCGGGCTGTAAAAGAAGCATAGTGAATTCTGCTTCTGGTGGTTTCTCCTTCTGGGGAGACCTCAGGAAACTTAAAATCATGGCAGAAGGCAAAGGGGAAGCAGGCACATCTTATATGGCCGAAGCAGGAAGAAGACAGGGGGACAGAGAAGGTGCCACACACTTTTAAACAACCAGAACTTGTGAGAACTCTATCACGAAAACATCACCAAAGGCGGAAATCCGCCCCCATGATCCAAACACCTCCCACCAGGCCCCACCTCCAACGTTGGGGATTATAATTAGACATGAGATTTGGGTGGGTGCAGAGACAAATCATATCACCTTCCCTTGCTAAATTCCCCTGAGTCCACAAACCTGGCTGAGTTGCCAACAGACACCTAGCTCAATTTCTTTTCCTCAACTCTTAGCCACCCCACAGCACCTGGCCTCTGTAGCTTTGTGCCTCCTTATCTGGCAGATTTCAATAAAATTGTGTCCGCAATAGACAGTGGCTATGAAATTACTCAAAACTGAATCCTGATATTTCTCTCATATAACAATTTGAGTACAGCTGTTCCAGAGAACTTCCGTTCAGCCTACTTTTTATGTGGATAAACTTTTCTTAACCTCTTATTATGGATACTTCTAAATATAAAAAAAAGTACAAAATAATATACAATCCCCATCTAATCATCACCCAGCTTTCCACCTTCCAAATTTCATATATTCTATCACTTTGCCCATCTTTTTTTTGGGCGGAGACACAGTCTCGCTCTGTCACCCAGGCTGGAGTGCAGTGGTGCGATCTCAGCTCACTGCAAGCTCTGCCTCCTGGGTTTATGCCATTCTCCCACCTCAGCCTCCCCAGTAGCTGAGACTACAGGTGCCCGCCACCATGCCCAGCTAATTTTTTGTACTTTTTAGTAGAGATTGCGTTTCACCGTGTTAGCCAAGATGGTCTCAATCTCCTGACCTCATGATCTGCCCGCCTTGGCCTCCCAAAGTGCTGGGATTACAGGCGTGAGCCACCACGCCCGGCCCTGCCCATCCTTATTTATATGACTATATCTTAAATGTAAAGTCTCCTTATTATAGTTAGGGACTATTCCAATATCTTCACCCACCAAATACTCATTTTCCCTTATCTACCTACTGCTTTGATAACCCTCTAATTGCCCTGAACATGACTGATGCCAGCTATATTTTACTTTTTCTTCATTTGTTCTACCCTACTCTCAGCAACCTTCTTCATTCTGTCTCCAGAATATCCGTGAATATCTTTCCTCCTTTTCCATACCTACTGCCCCAGCTCAAGCCCAGTCTCTTGCCTAGACTATTACATAGTTTAAATGGCCTCCCTGCCTCTCTGTTACCCCTCCCTATCTAATCCACTCTAAAGCACTACAGTGCTCTTTCATCTTTGTTGTTACTGCCCCCAGTGGGAATCAGATTCAAATGTAAATTACAGATCTTTCAGGAAAAAGTATTCACATGTTTATAGCTTGTAAAGGGGCCACAGACCTCAGATTTAAAACCTCTGTACTATTAGCAACAAAGAGGATTAAATTTTTAAAATAACACCTAAAAACATCTAATTCCTAGGAATAATTTAACAAAAGATATATAAAGACCTCTATACAGAGAAATTCGAGACCTAAATAAATGGAAAGACACATCGTTTTTGTGGACTATGAAACTCAAAAGTGTTAAGATCTCAGCTCTCCCAAAACTTATATATGGATTCAATGCAATTCCAATAAAAATCAAAAAAGTATGTTTTGTGGAAACTGACTAGCTAATTCTTTTTTATTTTTTTTGGAAACGGAGTTTCCAAAAAAAAGGCTGCAGTGCAGTGACACAGTCTCCACATACTTCAACCTCCGCCTCCTGGGTTCAAGCAATTCTTCTGCCTCAGCCTCAAGTACCTGGGATTACAGGCATGCCCCACCATTCCAGGCTAATTTTTGTATTTTTAGTAGAGATGGAGTCTCATCGTGTCAGTCAGGCTGGTCTCCAACTCCTGACCTCAGGTGATCCGCCCACCTCAGCCTCCCAAAGTGCTGGGATTACAGGCGTAAGTCGCCGCGACCGGCCTAGCTAATTCTAATACACATGAAAATGGAGGCAGGGCACCATGGCTCACGCCTGTCATCCCAACACTTTGGGAGTCCGAGGCAGGTGGATCACATGGTGAGAGAGTTCGAGACCAGCCTGATCAACATGGTGAAACCCCATCTCTACTAAAAATACAAAAATTAGCCAGGCATGGTGGTGTGTGCCTATAATCCCAGCTACTCGAGGCTGAGGCAGGAGAATCGCTAGAACCTGGGAGGCAGATGTTGCAGTGAGCCAAGATTGCGCCACTGCACTCCAGCCTGAGCAACAGAGCGAGACTCCATTTAAAAAAAAAAAAGAAAGAAAGAAAAAGAAAATGCAAAAGGCCAAGATAGCCAATGCAATCTTGGGGGAAGGGGAAGCTGAGGGGCATATACTATCAGATATCAAGAACTGTTATTATATAAAAATACAGAAATTAAGACAGTGTGCGGCCGGGCGCGGTGGCTCAAGCCTGTAATCCCAGCACTTTGGGAGGCCGAGACGGGCGGATCACGAGGTCAGGAGATCGAGACCATCCTGGCTAATACAGTGAAACCCCGTCTCTACTAAAAAAAATACAAAAAAACTAGCCGGGCAATGTGGCGGGCGCCTGTACTCCCAGCTACTCGGGAGGCTGAGGCAGGAGAATGGCGTGAACCCGGGAGGCGGAGCTTGCAGTGAGCTGAGATCCGGCCACTGCACTCCAGCCTGGGCGACAGAGCAAGACTCCGTCTCAAAAAAAAAAAAAAAAGAAAAAGAAAAAAGAAAAGCAGCAGGTCACATTTTTGGCCGGGTGCGGTGGCTCAAGCCTGTAATCCCAGCACTTTGGGAGGCCGAGACGGGCGGATCACAAGGTCAGGAGATCGAGACCATCCTGGCTAACACGGCGAAACCCCGTCTCTACTAAAAACACAAAAAATTAGCCGGGCGAGGTGGCGGCGCCTGTGGTCCCAGCTACTCGGGAGGCTGAGGCAGGAGAATGGCGGGAACCCGGGAGGCGGAGCTTGCAGTGAGCTGAGATCTGGCCACTGCACTCCAGCCTGGGCGACAGAGCGAGACTCCGTCTCAAAAAAAAAAAAAAAAAGACAGTGTGGTATTGGCACAAGAAGAGACCAATGGAGCTACTGAGAAAATCCCAAAAGGAGGCCCACATATATATATATATACACACACACACGTATATATACACATTAATATGACAAAAATGACCCTGCAATGCAACAGAAAAAGAACCATCTTTTCAATAAATAGTGCTGAATAAGTTGGCTATAGAAAGAAAAGGAAAAAAAGAATTCTGATCCTTTTGTAGTTTGTAAGCATGACGACTGGGTTTTCATCCTCATGTGTGAGGTGTGCCTCCCTCAAACCTTGTTACACAGGCACATTACTTTTCTGGCATAGAGAAAGAAAAAAAAAAAAGAATGCTGACCTCTACCTCACACCATATGCAAAAATTAATTCCAGATGGATTGCAGAGCTAAATGCAAATTGTAAATAAAATTTCTCACGGACTTGAAGAAGTATCTGTAACACATACGAAAGCAGCATTATTCACAAAGGTCAAAAGGTAGAAGCTTCCCAAGTGTCTGTTGACAATAAATAAAATGTGGTATATACATACAATTACATATTATTCAGTCTTAAAAAGGGAAGAACATGGATGAAACCTGAGTACATTAAGTACAATAAGCTAGTCACAAAAAGACAAACACTGTATGATTCTACCTATATGAGGTATCTAGAGGAATCAAATTCATAGGGAAAAAAAAAATAGAAGGCTGGGCGCAGTGGCTCATGCCTGTAATCCCAGCACTTTGGGAGGCCGAGGCGGGTGGATCACCTGAGATCAGGAGTTCAAGACCAGCCTGGCCAACATAGTGAACCTCATCTCTACTAAAAACATAAAAATCAGCTGGTGTGGTGGCACACACCTGTAGTCCCAGTTACTCAGGAGGCTGAGGCAAGAGAATTGCTTGGCGGAGGCTGCAGTGAGCCAAGATCGCGCCATTGCACTCCAGTCTGGGCAACAGAGCAAGACTCCATCTCAGGGGGGGAAAAAAAAACACCAAACAAACAAACAAAAGGAATAGTGGTTGCCAGTAGCTGGGATAAGGGAGACATGGATAGTTCGTCTAATGGGTATAGAGTTTCAGTTTTGCAAGACAAAAAAGTTCTAGAGATTATATATGCACAACAGTGTGAATATACTTAACACTACTGAACTATACACTTTAAATAATTAAAATGGTAAAATTTACATGTATTTTACCACAATAAAAAATATTTAAATAAAACTTGTATGTGTATGTATATATGTATATGTGTATGTGTATGTGCGTGTCCGTGTGTGTGTCTGTGTGTGCAGATAAATAAAGTCAACATCTTGGCCCAGTGAAGTGGCGCACACCTATAACCTCAGCATCCCAGCACTTTGGGAGGCTGAGGCAGATAGACCACTTGAGCCCAGGAGCTCGAGACCAGCCTGGACAACATGGAGAAACCTCATCTCCACTAAAAATGCAAAAAAATTAGCCAACATTTGGTGGCACACGCCTGTAGTCCCAGCTACTGGGGAGGCTGAGGTGGGAGGATCCCTTGAGCCCAGGAGGTCAAGGCTGCAGTGATCCTAGATGGGAGAAAGGAAGGGAGGGAGGGAGGGAGGGAAGAAGGAAGGAAGGAAGGAAGGAGGGAGGAAGGAAGGAGGGAGGGAGGGAGGGAGGGAAGGAAGGAAGGAAGGAAGGAAGGAAGGAAGGAAGGAAGGAAGGAAGGAAGGAAGGAAGGAAGGAAGGAAGGAAGGAAGGAAGGAAGGATCTGTATGATCTTGGGATAAACAAAGAGAAAAAGTGCTAACCATAAATTTAAAAATTGAAACTCTTGGCCGGGCGCGGTGGCTCAAGCCTGTAATCCCAGCACTTTGGGAGGCCGAGACAGGTGGATCACGAGGTCAGGAGATCAAGACCATCCTGGCGAACACGGTGAAACCCCGTCTCTACTAAAAAATACAAAAAAACTAGCCAGGCGAGGTGGCGGGCGCCTGTAGTCCCAGCTACTCAGGAGGCTGAGGCAGGAGAATGGCGTAAACCCGGGAGGCGGAGCTGGCAGTGAGCTGAGATCCGGCCACTGCACTCCAGCCTGGGCGACAGAGCGAGACTCCGTCTCAAAAAAAAAAAAAAAATTGAAACTCTTGACTACATTTTGACTACAATAAACCTCTACTCATTTTGTCAGGGCCAGGCAAAACAGACATTTGCAGGATCAGCAGAGGTCTTAGTACAGGATGACAGAGTACCACCAGGATAAGGAAGGGGCAGGCACGATGGCTCACAGCTATAAACCTAGCACTTTGGGAGGCCGAGGCAAGTGGATCACTTGAGTCCAGGAGTTTGAGAAAAGCCAGGGCAACATGGCAAAACCCCGTCTCTACAAAAAATTAGCCAGGTGTGGTGGCAAGCACCTGTAGTCCCAGATGCTCAGGAGACTGAGGCAGGAGGATCACCTGAGCCCAGGAGGTTGAGTGAGGCTGCTGTGAGCTGTGATTGTGCCACTGCACTGCAGCCTGGGCAAAAGAGTGAGACCCTGTCTCAAAACAAACAAAAAAACAGGATAAGGGATATGTCCATACAGAAATATGGCAGGTAACATGGCAGCCCTGCACAGAATGTTGAAGTCCAAATGTGATGTGGAAAGCAATCTAGCACAGGTATCGGAGAAGGGTGTTCATGCAAGGGTGTAGGCCAGCAATCTGACATGGGGTTTTGAAGCCTAAATAAGTCAAGGATGACATCTATATAGTGGATGTGGGGAATGGCAGCAACATGAGAGTGGTCACATAGAAAGGGGCTGATTGACTAAGAAAATATGTTGAGGATAATGAAAGCCAAGTTACTCACTGTCAGAAAACGGAGTCACAATTATGAAATTATTGAACGAATCCTGTGGTATTAGACTGGAACTGGGGATATCAGTGTGAACTCACGCTTTTAAATAATACGTAAGATAAAATAACAATGTAAATGTGCAATATGCACCTGTGTGTGTGGTGTGTCCAGTATGATGGCTTGGGAGCAGTGACACCCCAATAGCAATAAGCACACTTAACCAGATCTGAACTTCTACATGTCACTCTCTACTAAAAGAAACTACTAAAAGAGCTTCTCGGAGAAATCACTAATTCCAGGGCTAGGGCAAAAAAAGTACAAGAAGAGCCTGGAGTATCTTTCAGTAAATAAGAAAATGCTCAACGACATCAAAAAGCAGAGGACGCAGTTTGAATGCCTTTCCCACTGGCCAAATAGGGAACAATTCAAGCATCTAAATAAATAATGAAGCTGAGAACACAAAAAATAATGAGGCTCATGCCTCTCAGCGCTTTGGGAGACCAAGTTGGGAGGATGTTTGAGCCCAGGAGTTGGAGGCTGCAGTGAGCTGTGATAACACCAGTGTACTCCAGAGCCTGGACAAGAGGGCAAGATCCCATCTCTTTAAAAATAATAATAATAATAATAGTAATAACAATAATAATCCAATAGGGGAAAAAAGGCCAAGACTTGAACACTTCAACAAAAGAGTATGTCTAAACAGTCAATAAGCCTAAAAAGGTGCTTGTTTACAATAGTCATTAAGGAAACACAAATTAAAACAGTGAGAGAGTACCATCATCCAGTAGAATGGCTACAACGAAAAAGACAATTTTTTTTTTTTTTTTGAGATGGAGTCTCGCTCTGTCGCCCAGCTGGAGTCCAGTAGTACCATCTCAGCTCACTGCAACCTCAGCCTCCCAGGTTCAAGCGATTCTCATGCTTTAGCCTCCTGAGTAGCTGGGATTACAGGTGCTCGCAACCACACCCAGCTAATTTTTGTACTTTTATAGAAGCGAGGTTTCACCACGCTAGCCAGACTAGACTCAAACTCCTGACCTCAAGTGATCTGCCTGCCTCAGCTTCCCAAAGTGCTGGGATTAGAGGCATGAGCCACCATATCCGGCCTCAAAAAAGATGATATTAAGTGAACACTGCAAGAATGTTCAGCAACTGCGACTCCCATACACTGTTAAAGAAAGTATAAAATAAAAAACATTAGCTGAGTGTGGTGGCACATGCCTGTAGTCATAGTTACTCAGGAGGCTAAAATGAGAAGACAGCTTGAGCCCAGGAGTTCGAGGTTGCAGTGAGCCATGATCATGCCACTGCACTCCAGCCTGGGCAACAGAGTGAGACCCTGTCTCTAAAAAAAAAAAAAAAAAAAAAAAAAAAGAAAAACAGTTGCATAGGTTTTACTAAAGTGTCTTAGTCCATTCATGGTGCTATAATGGAATACCTGAGGGTGGGTAATTAATAATTTTAAAAAAAGGTTTATTTGGCTCACAGTTCTGCAGGCTGTACAAGAAGCATGGTGCTAGCATCTGCTCCTGGTGAGAGTCTCAAGCAGCTTCCACTCATGGTGGAGAGCGAAGAGGAGCTGCATGTGCAGAAATCACATGCCAAGAGAGAAACCAAAAGAGAGAGGAGGGAGGTGCTAGACTCTTAAGCAACCAGCTCCAGCAGGAACTAATGGAGCGAGAACTCACTCATTTCCAAAAGGACGGCACCAAGCCCTTCATGAGGAATGCACCTCCATAATCCAAACACCTCCCACCAGGCCCCACCTCCAACACCAGAGATCAAATTTCAACATGAGACTTGGTGGGGCCAAACAAGCTATATTCAAACCATAGCATAAAGCTAAACATTTTCATACCCCATGACCCAGCAATTCCATTCTCAGGTACATACTCAACAGAAATATGTACATATGTTTAAGGAAAGACATGTAGAAGATTATTTACAATAGCACAATTTAAAGTAGCCAAAAACTGGAAATAACCCAAATGTCCATCAAAAATAGAATGACTAATCTGAACGATTAATCACAGTAGAATACATTAACAAGCATAAACACACCATACCTCCCACAAAAACCTGAGTGAATCATCTTACAAACAATATGGGACAAAAGATACCAGACACCAAAGAATACACCCTGGAATGATTCCATTTAGATGAGCTTACATACCAATAACAGTAAAACTAATCTATAGATATTATAAGGGACTGATTTCCCTTGGGAGTAGGGAGTTAGTATCCAAAGCAGGCATGAAGGCAACTTGTGGAGTGCTGGCAAAGTTCTACTCCTGATCTAGATAATGGTTACGCAAATGTGTTCACTAGGTAAAAACTCACTGAGTTATACATAATAATTTGTACATATTAAAAATATGTATTTGTATATATATTTTACTTTAGTAAAAAAGCTCACATTAACACATACATAAAGAACACTAGAACATTCTTCTTAAATATAGATCTAGGCCAGGCGCAGTGGCTCACGCCTGTAATCCCAGCACTTTGGGAGGCTGAGGGGGGTGGATCACGAGGTCAAGAGATAAGAGACCATCCTGGCCAACATGGTGAAACCCTGTCTCTACTAAAAATACAAAAATTAGCTGGGCGTGGTGGTGCGCGCATGTAGTCCCAGATACTCGGGAGGCTGAGGCAGGAGAATCACTTGAACCTGGGAGGCAGAGGATGCAGTTAGCCAAGATCGTGGCACTGCACTCTAACCTGGGCAACAGAGTGAGACTCCATCTCAAAACAAAACAAAACAAACAAACAAACAAAAAAATATATATATATGTATATATAAAACTAGATTAAGTCCAAACTCCCTGAGCCTCCAATTTATATTTTCCTTCTTATCTGCTACGCTCAAATAATACCTATTTACCCACCTATAACTCACTACACCTGCCCAACTTCTGATCTCCTGGCCTTTACCCAAGTTACTTCCTATTCTTGGAGCTGCCCACCTCAGACACAAGTCTTTCAAAATCTATCTATTCTTCAAGGTCCAATACAAAACTTTCTTCTATAAAGCTTCTAAATATCTCTCCAGTTAAAACTAATTTCTCCTTCCTTTAACTCAATTTACTTTTTCTGTTTCCTCTCTTAAATTCTATAGCACTTTGTGCCACTATTGTAGCACTTAACAAAGTGTGCCTTAAGAGATATTTATAAATGCCTATCTCATGAGATTGTGAAGCTCTAGAGAAATTTTACTCAACTTTGTATCTTCACCCCCCTATTCCCCCATAATGTCTTCCCCTATATGTAACAATGCTTTGCAATCAGTTCAGGCTCACATTTTTTATCAAATTACATTACAGGTACACTATCATGACCTCTCTTTGTCAACCCACTGATTTTTTTCCTATACTTTATTGCCAAGTACTACTTAACAGAAAATGTGGTACTCCAGCACAACTTAGGATCATACAATCCTAAATTTCCTATGAAAACCTTGGATACATAAAGGGGTTTTATGGTGTAAATTAACAATTAACCCCTTACTTATACATGGCAATTTAGAATTTAACATGAACTGAAAGGAAAAACAGAGAGAGACCCTTTTTAAGTAGGTAAAATTAACAATAGCCCATTTTCTGCTTAAGAAAACTGGAGCTCAGAGTGAGGAGTCTGTTCAAGCAGCCACTGTCAGCCCACTGGCCAGTACACTTGCTACAATGTAGTTCGTGATCATTTTGTATTATAAATGCATATACTCAATATACTAAATTTTACTTTTTAAGATTATGATATATATTCACTGTAGAAAATCTATAAAACATTAAAGAATTTAAAAAAAAAAAAAAGAAGGCTGGGCATGGTGGCTCACGCCTGTAATCCCAGCACTTTGGGAGGCCAAGACAGGTGGATCACTTGAGGTCAGGAGTATGAGACCAGCCTGGCCAACATGGTGAAACCCCGTCTCTAATAAAAATACAAAAATTAGCCAGGTGTGGTGACGCACACCTGTAGTCCCAACTACTTGGGAAGCTAAGGCAGGAGAATCGCTTGAACCTGGAAGGCAGAGGTTGCAGTGAGCTGAGATTGTACCACTGCATCCAGCCTGGGCAACAAGAGCAAAACTCCGTCTCAAAAAAAAAAAAATACAAAAAAATTTTTTAAGAAAAAAAAGAAGAAGAATTAAAAAAAAGAACTATCACCCAGCCTGGGTGACAGAGTGAGTGAGACTGTCTCAAAAAATTTTAAAAAAAGGGCCAGATGCGGTGGCCCGCGCCAGTAATCCCAGCACTTTGGGAGGCCGAGGCGGGTGGATCACCTGAGATCAGGAGTTTGAGACTAGCCTGACCAACATGGAAAAACACCGTCTCTACTGAAACTACAAAATTAGCTGGGTGTGGTGGTGCATGCCTGTAATCCCAGCTACTCAGGAGGCTAAGGCAGGAGAATCACTTGAACCCAGGAGAAGGAGGTTGCGGTGAGCCAAGATCACGCCATTGTACTCCAGCCTGGGCACCAAGAGCGAAACTCTGTCTCAAGAAAAATAAAAATAAAAATAAATTTTAAAGTAAAAAAGCATTAAAGGAAAGAAATATCACCTAAGTAATGCTTTTCTGTGTATTTACTGGTATATTTTCAGAATACCATTAAATATTTTGAAATATTACCCATAAAACAGCAACTCACAAATAACCTCATTAACAGTTTGGTGTATATACATGGATTTATGAATCTGTGCTACAAAAATATTTACCCACATGCTATAATTCCTGGATATCTGTCTCTATGACTTTTCAGCGAAAGCATGAAAGTTTTCCAGACATCTAAATATATTAGCACCAGATCTTTGCAACCTTAAGTTTAGCTGCAGTGAAGAGATGGAAAAGCTCTTAAAACTGCTAACAAGAGAGTTGTTGGGTTATTATGTATGACCTTGATACAAACTCTGTTACAGTTCAAATTCTATTATAAACGCCATTCCAGTGACATCAAGCTTATCAGTCCCAAAGACAGAAGAATAGCACCGTGGTACTGCTGAACTTCTCAGGGCATCACTGTGGAATAGTCAAGATTCTGATTATTTCTTTATGTTTTTTTTCTACATAACATGAAGAGAAGAAATCTGCTGTATTACATTGTGATTCTAGGAGCATCCAGTCAACAGGTATTCAGCAACCAATATGAAAAAGTGCTATCAGGACAGTGCCAACAATGGAGAGCAGAAAGAAGAAAGCACAATAGTTGTCATAATAAGCATCGTACCATTCGTCTCTAAATCAACTGTACTAGATCAATGCAGTAGATTACTGTCACTGTAGTATTGTGCAAGTTACTCCCTGCCCTACTTGACTTTGGGCTTTTGACTTTAAGTAAGCCAAGTTTAAGATCATCTACTATCCAACAAACTCACAATTTCAAGAGAATAAATACCTATTGTTGTAAGATGCTGGTATTTTGTGATTCTAAATGCCAATAGCTAACTGATACGATACTATGACAACAGTAAAGTCTTACTGCACTTCTTTGGTAATTTAAATAATCAGGAAACCTATATGTAAATCCAGACAGTAAATCTTCAACTCTGGCCACACCACTTGACTGCCTACCTCAGAGAGACATCTGTCAAAATCTATCTACTCATCAAGATCTAATATGAAGCTTTCTTCTACAAAGCTGCTAAAGAGCTCTTCAGTTAAAACAAACTTCCCGGCCGGGCGCAGTGGCTCACACCTGTAATCCCACTATTTGGGGAGGCCGAGGCAGGCGTATCCTGAGATTAAATCCAGGCAGTCTGACTTGAGAGCCTTACTTAGGTACGGTATACTTCCTCTTTGAAGAGCAGGAAAACTGTGGGATATTGGAGTTCGAGACCAGCCAGGAGGTCAGGAGTTCGAGACCAGCCTGGCCAATACAGTGAAACCCCGTCTCTACTAAAAAATACAAAACTTAGCCGGGCGTGGTGGCACACGCCTGTAGTCTCAGCTACTCAGGAGGCTGAGGCAGGAGAATTGCTTGAACCCGAAAGGTGGAGGTTGCAGTGAGTCGAGATTGCGCCACTGCACTCCAGTCTGGGTGACAGAGTGAGACTCCATCTCAAAACAAAACAAAACAAAAAAACGAACTTTCCCTCCCTTAAATTCTATAGCACTTTGTGCTTCTATTTTAGCATCTACCAAAGTGTGCCTTAACAAATATTAAGGAAACATGCCACCATATCCCACAGTTTTCCTGCTCTTCAAAGAAGAAGTATACCGTACCTAAGTAAGGCTCTCAAGTCAGACTGCCTGGATTTAATCTCAGGATACCTGCTAGCATGACTTTGAGCAAGTTACTTAACCTCTCTGGAATAATTTTCCTTAATGAAAAATGGGGATAATAACAATACCGAATCCACCTCACAGGATTATTGGGAGGACTAAATGAAATAATATATAGAGAGCTTTGAACAGTATATTTAAAACAGCAAATAGTAAATGCTAAATAAATATAGTCAAACTTCCGTAGCTGCAGGAAACTGGTTCCAGGATCCTCCCCACAGGATACCAAAATTCACAGATACTCACAAATCTCTTATAGTGCGTTAAATGGCACATAACCTACACACATCCTCCCATATATTTTAAATCATCTCTAGGTTACATATAATACTTAATATAATGTAAATGTTATATAAGTAGTTGTTATACCGTACTGTTTTTAATTCCCACTTTTATTGTTTATTGTTATTTTTTATTGTGGTCTCTTTCTCTGAATATTTTCAATCAATGGTTAGTGGATATAGAACCCACGAATATGAGGGGCCAACTGTAATAGCTGTTAGCTATTCGTGGCTGACTGTATTAACAAAACACAAAAAATTTCTTCTGGCCGGCCACAGTGGCTCACACCTATAATCCCAGCACTTTGGGAGGCAGAGGCAGGAGGATCACCTAAGGTCGGGAGTTCGAGATCAGCCTGACCAACATGGTGAAACCCCATCCCTACTAAAAACACAAAAATTAGCTGGGTGCGGTGGCGTGTGCCTGTAATCCCAGCTACTCAGAGGCTGTGGCAGGAAAATCACTTAAACCAGGGAGTCGGAGGTTACAGTGAGCCGAGATTGTACCACTGCACTCCAGCCTGGTGACAGAGCGAGACTCCATCTCAGGGGGAAAAAAAAAATCCAACTCAAAAGGTTCATCTTAGGCAGGCAGAAATTCTCTCTCCCTTAGCTCTGGGGCTTTTGCTCCCTTGCTTCCCAATCCCCACCTTGGCCACATATAAAGGTAATCCAGGAACTAGCAGGTAGTGTCTCAGAGAACAATCATATTCTTAGTTCAACAGTAATCTCAGTTATCTTTTTCACTTGGTTATCTCTAAGCCTTCTGTACAATGTTACAACTGATCTTATAGCTCTATCTCAATCAGGCTATGGGAAACTAAAAGGAATAAGCCTCAGACTATTCTAATTATTCAGAAATTCTCCCCAAGTACAGTGTAAATATTGTGGAACACTAGTTGAAACTGTTAAGATCCAGTGGACCCTTCCCACAGAGATTTCTCCCCTGCTCCACTGCCTATTTTAGAATGCTGAGATTGATTTATTAAGGAAAGAGAAAGTTTATTTTTATTGACTAGGTTGTTAAACTTTGGTAAATATTTTCTATTTCATCCTCAATGGATTCTCACTATACACATTTAGAAAGGACTTCTGTGCTATATTAAAATATTGCTGGTCAGGCGTGGTGGCTCACGCCTGTAATCCCAGCACTTACGGAGGCCGAGGCAGGTGGATCACAAGGTCAGGAGATTGAGACCATCCTGGCTAACACCGTGAAACCCCGTCTCTACTAAAAATACAAAAAATCAGCCGGGCGTGGTGGCACATGCCTGCAATCCCAGCTATTCAGGAGGCTGAGGCAGGAGAACTGTTTGAACCCAGGAGGCGGAGGTTGTAGTGAACCGAGATCACGCCACTGCACTACAGCTTGGGCAACAGAGCGAGACTCCATCTCAAAAAAAAAATGCTAGAGCTGGGTATGGTGGCTCAAGCTTGTAATCCCAGCAATTTGGAAGGCTGATGCAGGAGAATCACTTGAGGCCAGGAGTTCCAGACCAGCCTGGGCAACACAGCAAGACCTCATCTCTACAAAAAAATAAAAAATTAGCCAGGTGTGGTGGCACAAACCTGTAGTCCCAGCTACTCAGGAAGTTGAGGTAGGAGCATTGCTTCAGCCCAGGAGTTTGAGGCTGCAGTGAGCTCAACCTATTGATGGCAGAGCTGCGCCCTAATAAAATAAAATACACGCTAGAAAGTAGGCGAGATTTAAAAAATATTTTAGGCTGCAAGTGGTGGCACGCACCTGTAGTCCCAGGTACCAGAGAGGACGAGGCAGAAAGATCACTTAACTCCAGCCTGTATTCAAGGCCAGCCTGAGCAACAGAGCAAGCAAGATCCCATCTCTAGAGGCCAGACACGGTAGCTAATGCCTGTAATCTCAGCACTTTGGGAGGCCAAGGCAGGTGGATCACCTGAGGTCAGGAGTTCAAGAATAGCCTGGCCAACATGGTGAAACCCCGTCTACAAAAATACAAAAATTAGCCAGGCATGATGGCAGGTGTCTGTAATCCCAGCTACTCCGGAGGCTGAGACAGGAGAATCGCCTGAACCCAGGAAGCGGAGGTTGCAGTGAGTTGACATTGTGCCATTGCACTCTAGCCTGGGCGACAAGGCAAGACTCCATCTCAAAAAAAAAAAAAAAAAAAATCCCATCTCTAGGCTGGGCATAGTTACACGCCTGTAATCCCAGCACTTTGGGAGGCTGAGGTGGGCAGATCACCTGAGGTAAGGAGTTCAAGACCAGCCTGGGCAACACGGTGAAAGCCCGTCTCTACTAAAAACACAAAACTTAGCTGCGCGTGATGGCGTATGCCTGTAGTCCCAGCTACCTGGGAGGCTGAGGCACAAGAATCGCTTGAAAACAGTAGGTAAAGGCTGCAGTAAGCTGAAATTGCACCACTGTACTCCAGCCTGGGTGACAGAGTGAGACCCTGTCTCAATTAAAAGTTTTTTAAAAAAATAAGAGATCTCTTTTCAAAGTTTTCTAATTTAGCAATAAATAATTTCTAAAACTACTCAAAGTAGGAGTTTTACTCCACAGTTAATAATTCACTTTTGATAATTTATGAAAATCTACTATAAACATAAATTTAGAAAATTAGCAAAAAGAGGCCGGACACGGCAGCTCACGCCTGTAATCTCAGCACTTTCGGAAGCCGAGGCGGGCAGATCACCTGAGGTCTTCGAGATCGGGCAGATCGGAAGTTCGAGACCAGCCTGACCAACATGGAAAAACCCTGTCTCTACCAAAAATACAAAATTAGCTGGGGCGTGGTGGTGCATGCCTGTAATCCCAGCTACAGGGGAGGCTGAGGAAGGAGAATCACTTGAACCTCGGAGGCAGAGGTTACAGTGAGCTGAGATGGCACCATTGCACTCCAGCCTGGACAACAAGAGCGAAACTCCATCTAAAAACAAAAACAACAACAATAAAATTAGCCAGGTGAGGTGGCGCACGCCTGTAATTCCAGCTACTTGGGAGGCTGAGGTAGGCAAATCACTTGAACCCGGGAGGCAGAGGTTGCATTGAGCCGAAATTGTGCCACCGCACTCCAGTCTGGGCAACAGAGTGAAACTCAGGGTATCTCAGACAAAACAAAAAAAGAAAATTAGCAAAAAGAATTACCACTAATTTCATACCCTAACACCTATAAGAGTATCCATAAAAGAAACTGTTTGAAAGCTAATTTAAACTGGGAATAAAGTATACACACAAACTCTGACAACTTAAACTAAGAACTGGTTTCAGATGTTCATCCCACCACCTGGTAATCAATTTCACTGATGTAAAGAAAATTCCATTATAGTGAAACATCTGACAATTTATTTTAAAATGTAATCTGTGTTTAGATACCTATGTTTTTTTTTTTTTTTTTTTTTTTTTTTTTTTTTTTTTTTGAGACTGAGTCTCGCTATGTCACCCAGGGTGGAGTGCAGTGGCCGGATCTCAGCTCACTGCAAGCTCCGCCTCCCGGGTTTTTACGCCATTCTCCTGCCTCAGCCTCCCGAGTAGCCGGGACTACAGGCGCCCACCACCTCGCCCGGCTAGTTTTTTGTATTTTTTTAGTAGAGACGGGGTTTCACCGTGTTAGCCAGGATGGTCTCGAACTCCTGACCTCGTGATCCGCCCGTCTCGGCCTCGCAAAGTGCTGGGATTACAGGCTTGAGCCACCGCGCCCGGCCTAGATACCTATGTTTTTTGAAGTAATTAAGCAAGCTTACTGAATCACATTAATTCACCCAGTATTATGTCTACAATGACATCATTAAGGGAAGTCATGAAGGAGATCATGTCAGTGCCTTCCAAAGTTAACCTCAAAAAAAGAGATGCCTGCTAAACATTCCTAGCATTATGACCCACAAACTTGGCTGATACTATTTTTATTTTTAGCCTGAACATCCAACTAGCATAGCACCCATGGTAGCAAGTCTCAAAAGGTGGCCCCCAGCAATTCCCCCTTCCCTGTTTATGCATGCCACCCTTCCTATCAATAGGTAGAGATTATTTCTCCTTCCTCTGTAGTCGGCCTTGACTGGCTTTGATCCACAGTGACATTCTTGGACTTCCAAATCTAGGATTTAGAAGATTGGCAGTCTCTACTTCCTGTCTCCTGGAATGTCCTTTCTTAGAACCTTGCCACCACACTTTAAGAAATCCAAGCAGCCACGTAGAGAAAGGCCCATATAGAGGAGAACTGAAGGTCTTTAGCCCTAGCTGAACTCTCAACCAGTGGCTAGCCATGTGAATGCGGCCACTCTGAACATTTCAACCACGCCCACACCTCAGCCTATACCAAGTGAAGCAGAAAAACCATCAGACTTGAGGGGAAAAATAAATTGGTTTTTTTAACCTAAGTTTTGAGGTGGTTTATTAAACAGCAAACATTTACCCTTTATACTGTTTCACTTATCTATCACCTCTACAAATAAAACTTATATACATTCTAAAATTATTTCATCCATTTCAAGCTACTCTACTTGATTCTGGGATTGGCTGGACAAGAATATATTTATCCTGTTTTTAAAAATAAACATGGCTCAGCAAGGTGGCTCACGCCTGTAATCCCAAACTGGGAGGCCAAGGCAGGAGGATCCCTTGAGCCCAGGAGTTCAAAACCACCCCTGTCAACAAAGGGAGACCCTCATTCTCTACAAAAAGAAAAAAGAAAAAAAACAAAACAGTAAAGTGCCGTGTGCCTGTAGCCACTTGAGAGGCGAAGGCAGGAGGATCACGTGAGCCTGGGAGTTTGAGGCTGCAGCAAGCTGTGACTGCACTCTAGGCTGGGCAACATAGCAAAACCCTGTCTCAAAGGTGAAAACAAAAATAAAGTTCAAATTCCTCCTCAGCATGTCTTTTCACCCCCTATCTTAAATGTGCGTGCAGGTGTGTGTGTGTTTTGGGGCCTATATTCCCTTAATCATTTTCATTTCTCTTCTTAGGTTCTCTTCAAGTTTCCGTTTATACTTTTGTTAACCAAAAAAGTATTAAGAAAGGTCCTTGAGGACCTGCTAAAGCTGAATGAGAGACATTAGCACATAAGTTAATGTAAACGGTTGCTTTCAACACCATTTATTTGTTTTTAAAAGTTAAACATTCTGCTTAAACTATTTAAGATGAGCTTTAAGTCTCGATCATGGGTGAATTATGGTCATCTCTGAATCAGCAGTCTTATTAATCGGATTTTATTGTAAAATTATTTATCAAGGCACATTAGTATAGCAATGAGCAAATCTGTGAGAGTATCCATTTCATTTTGTCATTTTAAACTAATTTTACATTTGTTTAAATCATGACATCTGTATCTGTATAAAAGTTGTCATTAGTGATTCATAATTGAGGGAAAGGTTAAGACCAGAACAAAGCCAAATAGTAACAAAAATGTCGGTTTGATTAAAAGGATAGTTCTTCCACGTGTACTGTGCACTAATTATTTGATGCTGGCTCAAATATCTTCTTTTTTTTTTTGAGACAGAGTCTCGCTCTGTTGCCCAAGCTGGAGTGCAATGGCACGATCTCAGCTCACTGCAACCTCTGCCTCCTGGGTTCAAGTGATTCTCCTGCCTCAGCCTCCCAAGTAGCTGGGACTACAGGTGCGCACTACCACGCCTAATTTTTGTATTTTTAGTAGAGATGGGGTTTCACCATCTTGCCCAGGATGGTCTCGATCTCCTGACCTTGTGTTCCACCCACCTCAGCCTCCCAAAGTGCAGGAATTACAAGCATGAGCCACCGTGCCCCGCCAATATATTTCTTTCTTAAAATTGACTCTGAATACATCAACACGTTATAGCAGGGTAAATGGCATCAAAAGGAAGTTGTGACTTACTCAGATTCATAAGACTTACTGCAGTGAAAGAGAATACCCAATTTCAAACTCTCCATTCTGTTTCTTTTATTAAGGTGTCATTCTGGTGACCCTATTCTAGTTGACCTTTTCTCAAACAGCAGCCAAAACAGCAGGCAAGGTCAATAATGAAAGTAACTAAAATTAAAAGAAAAAACTGGCTCCTCCCTATGGAAACTAATTCAAGATTTAGTAATGTGTGGTGCCCTAAAAGCTGCAACTACTACATGGTCATCTCCAAGTCCACTTTAACTCAACCAGGAGGCCATTATCAAAACATAACTCACTGGTACAAAGCACAGATTAAGTAGCTGAAAATGTTACTAGGCTGAAGTCTAACCGAGAGTAAAAAGGATGACCTCATGTCTCTTTATGATCTGTAAATCACATTATTCCATAAATCTGACACAAGCGTCAGGATCAGCATTGAGTCAACCCTCTGCTGGGGGCTGCGGCTCACATCTGAAATCCCAGCACTTTGGGAGGCCAAGGTGGGTGGATCACGAGGTCAGGAAATGAGACCATCCTGGCCAACATGGTGAAACCCCATCTCTACTAAAAATTAGACGGGCGTGGTGGCCTGCACCTGTAGTTCTAGCTACTCGGGAGGCTGAGGCAGGAGACTCACTTGAACCCAGGAGGCGGAGGCTGCACCACTGCACTCCAGCCTGGGCAACAGACTCCGTCTCAAAAGAAAAAAAAAAAAAAAAAAAGGATTCAACCCTCTAGGAAAACAAAAATAAGCAGTAACAGTTTTCTGACTTAAGTCTAATAACTTTCACTTACTTCTAAAGTCCAGTAAAATTTCAAGGTCTCTTCTTCATATTTAGAATTTTAATGTGGGGCAGAAATCCAAGAACCTTCTTCAGGCTCAGTGAAATTTTTTTAACGATACCCTTGAACTTTAGGTGTTTTTGAAAACACTAATGCAAAATAAAGTTTTAGTGAATTTGATTAGTTTCCAAAAAACTATTCTTAAAATGGGGCAGTTTAAAGCCTAAAATTCAATTTCGTTAGTATCCACGTTTATCTGGATTTGTTATGGTATTTTAGGCAAAGATACAAAATAACTATTTTTTTAAGCAAAGGAGTAAGATTTGGAGTGA
This sequence comes from Macaca thibetana thibetana, assembly GCF_024542745.1. NCBI lineage: Eukaryota > Metazoa > Chordata > Mammalia > Primates > Cercopithecidae > Macaca > Macaca thibetana. Next base: position 97,422,649 of record NC_065586.1, on the reverse strand, counting down.
CAAGTCACAATAACTTCTGAAAAGGCAAGACTTGACTGCAAATAATATCAATGTCCCTAAGGCCACCTGTTAAGCTTAAAGTCTATGCATTCCATCATTCTTTAGTCGTAACCACAAAGTCTGGTTTCACACCTAGGAAATACAAAAAGCATCAGATTAAAAGCATCAAATATCAGACTATACAAGTTTGCCAAAGATAAGCATAGCAAAAAGAAAAGCGTGATACAAAGTTAAAGAAATATGTTCCAAGGGATTTAAACACACCCACAAAATCCAATCTTTGCTCACACTGTGCTTCAACCTAAAAGTGACAGGTAACCACAAATACTGACTTATTCCTGACTTACTTCCCTCTACCTACCTCCAACCTTTTTATCTCCTAAATTTCTCAACTGATCTCATCACTTCTTACGGGTCTTTGCAACTCTCATCTCCGCGGCCTTTCCTTTCCCAGAAAATGATACAAAGCACCTGGCCTCCACATTTTACGGTCCCACAATTTACCTTTAAATTTTGTTTTGCTTACCCTATTAGATACTCATTTCGACCCAATCTCCTGTACCCATGTTTCCCTGACCAATCTGCCTCTTACTTTTCATCACCTTGTCCTTACTATAGTATTTAGCTTCTCCTTTCAAAGTAGCGTTCTGTACCTCTCTCCCTGACATTTGTAATTCTAGTTTACAGTCAACACCCTTTCCCCCTCCCAGGGACTGTCATTATAGCCCTAGGTACTCATTCCCAGTCCTTATCTTCCTTGAGGCCTCTTCCCTTCCAGAGTTTGTCAACAGTAGTTTGGCCAAGCTGGGATTCCACCCTCAAGGCAAAGGCTATCCTCCCTCCCTCATTCTACAAAACTATAAGCCTCTCACCAGCCCTAGCGTTCCCTCCTCCACCCTTAAATCCATCTGCATCCAGCCCTACCCGTTCCCCTCTACCTACCATATCTGTCTTCACTTTATCCCGCGCTCCCCTTCCCCAGTCCTGAATGCACCTCCTCTCCCGGGCCTTACCGGTAACCCTGACACTGGGAAGGCCCCGCCAGCGGCCTCACGGCGTTTCTCCACAGAGCTTCCTCCGCTCTTCAGTAACAGTCCCCACGCCCCTTTCCCTCCAGGGCCCCGCGCGCCGCTTGGAGCCCCCTCCTCGATTAAGCTCCCGCTGTCACTTGGCCTCTCATCCACAAGATGGCGGAGCTGCTGCCCCCACCCTGGGTCCGCTCCGCAACCCCTAGCCTCCTTTCTGGAGCTCCCATCCCACGCCTCCAGCTGCCCCGCCGCCAGCCTCGGCCCAGGGTCCCGCTGCCTGGTCCCGCAGTGGGCGGGCGGCACAGGCCCGAGCTCAACGACGCCGCCAACGCCAGCGCCTCCGCCGTTCCCCGGCCTCCACCGTCTCCTCACCATAAACTTGAGTGCTTTCTCTTGCAGCACCGCCTCGGCTGGGTCCATAATCGCCAAGGCCACTGGGTCCGCTCTCCGCCGGGGCCGCCCCTTTGGTGCCAGGCCGCAGCCAACGCAGCGCCCGGATCCCGCCTCCTCTTCCTTCCCCCCGCCCTCTCTTACCTCTCAGGCACAGGCTTAGGGGCCAAGGAGAATCGGCTTTCTCAGTACGCAGGCGAAAGCCCACTGGCTCACGGGATTTGTAGTTCTGGAGCTTCCCGCAGAAAAAAACTGACGCTACGCGGTGAACCGCAACTCCCACAGTTCACTGCGGCAGCGTTGCGGTTGCCCACAAGCCAGATTTAGATAACTTGTCATTAAGCATAGGAAATTGGCTGATGGGAATTGTAGTTTACAGCCTCTAAGGTTTAAAAAACGGGAGGGGCACGGGTGTCTCCGTGGTTACCGAGCGACGCCAGTAGCGGCTTGCCTGACGTTTGATATCAAGATGGCGACCAATGCCTTACCTGTAGCCCAAATACTAAGAAAAACTATGGCAAGAATCAGGGGTCCTAGGGCCTGCCTAACTGTGGTTTTAGGGAGCTGAACATCCCCAAATTTCATATATCTGGCGTCTGCAGGTTTGCTACCCAGAGTAGCTGGGCCAATGGGCACCAGGCAGCAGCTCACAGACCAATGCAGAATTTCAAGGTCCTCCTAAGCTATCGCCACCCACACTTCTCCCAAGGAATCTTTTCTCCCCTACAGCAAGTCAGGGCCGAATAGAACCCGACTCAAGAAATTCTTGGTGTTGAGAGCTCAAAAAGCGCATAGCTTGCTATTGCTAACTGTAGGATATAAGCCCTGCACTAAGGGTCAAACAGGTACTTACAAAAGTCCTTCAACGGTGGAATATAATGGCCTCCAGCAAATAAAGCATGTAAATATTTTCTTTGGCCTGAAAAGGTACAATATGGGTTTATTTTGTAAATTGGGTCTACCTTAGTAGGAGAAAACTCTAGGGTTCGGTTAAAAGTGACTTAGGGCCAGGCACGGTGACTGATGCTTGTAATCCCAGCACTTTGGGAGGCCGAGGCGGGTAGATCACCTGAGGTCAGGAGTTCGAGACGAGCCTGGCCAACATGGAGAAACCCCCTTCTCTACTAAAACTACAAAAATTAGCCGGGCCTGGTGGCACACGCCTGTAATCCAAGCTACTCGGCAGGCTGAGGTATGAGAATTGCTTGAACCCGGGAGGCGGAGGTTGCAGTGAGCCGAGATCACGCTACTGCACTCCAGCCTGGGCAACAGAGCCAGACTCTGTCTAAAAAAAAAAAAAAAAGTGCGTTAGATTGTGACAGCCTTGTACAAAATATCTGAATTTATAAAATAATTGAACTAGGAAAATACTTTTTCACTTATAGGAAAAATCTCCATTTTAAACCATCTTATTCATTCAGTCATCCAACAAATAGTAAGCATATAACCGTGTGCAGACATCATCTCAAGAAGTAGGGATTCATCACTACTTGGGTGGCCAAAATCTCAGACTTCACCCCTATACAATTAATCTGTGTAACCCAAAACCACTTGTACCCCAAAAACTATTGAAATAAAAATAAAATTAATTAGACAAAAAGAAAAAGAAAAGGGGATTCATTGATGAACAAGACAGACCCAGTTATTTCTTCGTGGAGCTTACTCTTCCACTCTGTTGATACTTTGTCCTAGCCCCTATGTCCACAAAACTCAGCATGATACTTAATACATAATAGGCTTTCAGTTAATAAAAAGTTTTGCTCTTGAATTTAAAAAAAAATTCTACACAAGTACAAAATGGAGAAGACTTCAAACGCATTCGTATGAAAACTAGCTGCCGGGCGCGGTGGCTCACGCCTGTAATCCCAGCACTTTGGGAGGCCGAGGCGGGCGGATCACAAGGTCAGGAGATCGAGACCACGGTGAAACCCCGTTTCTACTAAAAATACAAAAAATTAGCCGGGTGCGGTGGCGGGCGCCTGTAGTCCCAGCTACTCAGGAGGCTGAGGCAGGAGAATGGCGTGAACCCGGGAGGCGGAGCTTGCAGTGAGCCGAGATTGCGCCACTGCACTCCAGCCTGGGTGACAGAGCGAGACTCTGTCTCAAAAAAAAAAAAGAAAAAAAAGAAAACTAGCTGGAAGTTTTCAGAGGACTAAGGCAGTAACATGATGGAGTTACAAAAAATAAATAAATAAATACATAAATAAATAAACAAACTAAAAGATGAGGTGGGATGATGGTGCAGCCACAGGAAAAGAGTATTCCAGGCAAAGGTAACTGCATTTTGGTGATTGATTCTGAGAACCAAAACAAGGTCAGTGGGACTTTAGAGGAAGAGTGACCCTAGATGAGACTGCAGTATGGGGCTCTATAGGTAAGCCATTATTTAGGCGGCATAAACTGGTCAGATGAATCAGCTGACATGCTTTCTAACTGGCATCAGGGCCTGTACCTTACCAGCTATAAAATACCTTGACTTTCACTCCAGCTTATAGGCCAAGTTAAGGCATTTGGACTGTATCCTGAGAGCTGTGAGAAACTAACTGAACAATTTTAAACATGGTCAGATTTGCGTTTTCAGAAAATCAGAGTCCAGGGTGGAGGAGAGGTTAAAATGGAGCACAGCTGGAAGCTTGGGGAAAGGATTATGGCGTTGCTGAAATCTTCCTGGGAGAGATGATGGCAGCTTGAATGTGGTGGTGAGAACAGAAAGAAGTAGATGGATTCCAGAGATACTAAGGAGATAGAATCAGTTGAGTATAGTGATTAGATGTGTCATGGATGATGTCAAAAGGATGTGTCCAAGATGACTTCTATGTATCTGGCTCAGGTAACGAATGAAGGATTCCTTTTTTTTTTTTTTTTTTTTTTTAAGACAGAAAGCAGAGTAGAAGGAGCAAGTGGTAGGAGGATAATCAGTTCTCTTTTTGGACTTATTGCTTCAAGGTGCCTGTGAGATTTCTAAGTGGATTCAGATGTTGGGGAGGCCATTGAATATTCGAAACTGAAGTTGGAGAGAAAGACCTGGGCTACAAATAGGGATTCCAGCATATGGGTGGTAAATGAAACCCCACTCCCGCTTCTTGCCCTGAAAAGAATGAAATCACGTAGGGAGCCGGGTGTGGTGACTCACGCTGGTAATCCCAGCACTTTGGGAGGCCAAGGTGGGTGGATCACCTGAGGTCAGGAGTTCGAGACCAGCCTAGCCAACATGGTGAAACCCCATCTCTACGAAAAATACAAAAATTAGCCGGGTGCAATGGTGCTTACTCAGGAGGCTGATGCAGGAGAATCGCTTGAACCTGGGAGGTGGAGGTTGCATTGAGCCGAGATCACACCACTACACTCTAGCCTGGGCCACAGAGCAAGACTCTGTCTGAAGAAAGAAAGAAAAGAAAGAAAGAAAGAAAGAAAAGAAAGAAAGAAAGAAAGAAAGAAAGAAAGAAAGAAAGAAAGAAAGAAAGAAAGAAAGAAAGAAAAAAAGAGAGAAAAAAAGAGAGAGAAAGAAGGGGAGGGGGGGGAGGGGGAGGGGAGGGGAGGGGAGGGGAGGGGAGGGAAGGGAAGGGGAGGGAGGGGAGGGGAGGGGAGGGAAGGGAAGGGAAGGGAAGGGAAGGGAAGGGAAGGGAAGGGATGGGATCACTCAGGGAAAGCATAAACAGTGGAAAGAGCAACAGGCCTAGGACAGCATTCTGAAGAACAGTAAGATTTACAGGACAAGCACAGGAAGAGGAGCCTACGAAGCTACAAAGGAGCCCAAGAAGTGACCAGAGAGGTAGCAGGAAAGTCTGATGAGTAAGGATCATGTTGGCGGGGGGTGGGTGCAGATGCCATACTGCAGCATATTGAAGAGGGAGGTGAGGATATGAAGACTGCTGAGTCTCTTCTTTGCAAAACGTGGCTGTCAAGGGAAGGAGAGGAAAGCTAGCACAGGGGTTAGATGTAGAAGCTGGGAGTCTAAGGAAAGCATTGTTTGTTTGAAAGAAGAAAGATTTTAGTTCAAAGGAAATTGAGGTGGCATGGCAACTAAATGCAATGAATGATCCCTGATTGGACACTGGAACAACACACATACACTGACACTGATACACAGCAGAGAAAACAGCTACAAAAGGCATTAATAGGACTGGGTGTGGTGGCTCACACCTGTAATCCCAGCACTTTGGGAAGCCAAAGCAAAATGATCTCTTGAGCCCAGAAGTTCAAGACCAGGTTGGCAACCTGGCAGGACCTTGTCTCTCTTTTTTTTTTTTTTTTTTTTTTTTTTGGAGATGGAGTCTCGCTCTGTTGCCCAGGCTGCAGTGGCGCGATCTCGGCTCACTCAAGCTCTGCCTCTCAGATTCACGCCATTCTCCTGCCTCAGCCTCCCAAGTAGCTGGGACTACAGGTACCTGCCACTTCGCCCAGCTAATTTTTTTGTATATTTGGTAGAGACGGGATTTCACCGTGTTAGCCAGGATGGTCTCGATCTCCTGACCTCATGACCCGCCCGCCTTGGCCTCCCAAAGTGCTGGGATTACAGACGTGAGCCACCGCGCCACCCTAATTTTTGTATTTTTAGTAGAGACAGGGTTTCATCATGATGGCCGGGCTGGTCTCAAACTCCTGACCTCAAGTGATCCACTTGCCTCGACCTCCCAAAATGCTGGATTACAGGCATGAGCCACCATGCCCCATGCCCGGCTCTTAAAAATAATAATAATAAAATAAATAAAGACATTAGTGAAACAGGGAAAAACTGAATATGGGCTGTGTATTAGATAACAGTATTTTATCAATGTTAAGTTTTCTGAGTGTGATAACTGTGAGAATAAGAAAATCAAAGAATGTCTTAGGTGATACATGCTGAAGTATTTAGGGTGAAATGTTATGATACCTGCAGCTAACTCTCAATTGGTTTAGGAAATAAGAGAGGTGTCTATGTAGAGTGAGAGAGAAAGAGGGAAGGAGGAAGGGAGGGAGAGAGACAACTAAAGCAAATGTGGCAAAATGTTAAGAATTGGTGGGCCGGGCGCGGTGGCTCAAGCCTGTAATCCCAGCACTTTGGGAGGCCGAGACGGGCGGATCACGAGTTCAGGAGATCGAGACCATCCTGGCTAACACGGTGAAACCCCGTCTCTACTAAAATACAAAAAAAATTAGCCGGGCGAGGTGGCGGGCGCCTGTACTCCCAGCTACTTGGGAGGCTGAGGCAGGAGAATGGCGTGAACCCAGGAGGCGGGGCTTGCAGTGAGCTGAGATCCGGCCACTGCACTCCAGCCTGGGCAACAGAGCTAGACTCCGTCTCAAAAAAAAAAAAAAAAAAAAAAAAAAAAAAGAATTGGTGGATCTGGCTGGGTGTGGTTGCTCACTTTTATAATCCTAGCACTTTGGGAGGCCAAGGTGGGTGGATCACTTGAGGTCAAGAGTTCCAGACCAGCCTGGCCAACAAGGTGAAATGGCATCTCTATTAAAAATACAAAAAATTAGCCAGGCATGGTGGTGTGTGCCTCTAATCCCAGCTACATGGAAGGCTGAGGCAGGAGAACCTCTTGAACCCGGGAGGTGGAGGTTGCAGTGAGCGGAGATTGCATCACTGCACTCCAGTCTGGGTGACACAGAGACTCTGTCTCAAAAAAAAAAAAAAAAAAAAAAAAAAAAAAATGGTGGATCTAAGTGAAGGGTTGTGAGAATTTGTTGTACTCTGCAACTTTTCTGATAGTTTGAAATTTTCCAAAATTTAAATTTGGGAAATAAAATGAAGTGAGAGACTTGAGCATATTTAAATGCTGATAGAAAGGATCTATTAGAGAAATGCTAAGGATAAAAGAAAGACGATAATGATGGCAACAGTTCCTGAGACGACAGTACAGAAAGGGATCTAGGAACAGATGGAGGGATTAGCCTCCTCTGAGAGACAGGAGGAGGAGCGTATGAGGACAAATGCAGGTAAGTTTAGAATTGGAGGAGAAAGGATGAAGTAGTCCCTTTTTTTTTTTTTTTTTTTTTTGAGATGGAGTCTTGCTTTGTCACCCAGGCTGGAGTGGAGTGCAGTGGCGCAATCTCTGCTCGCTGCAACCTCCACCTCCCTGGTTCAAGCGATTCTCCTGCCTCAGTCTCCTGAGTAGCTGGGATTACAGGAACGCACCACCAGGCATGGCTAATTTTTGTATTTTTAGTAGAGACGAGATTTCACCATGTTGGTCAGGCTGGTCTCGAACTCCTGACCTTGTGATCTACCTGCCTCAGTCTCCCAAAGTTCTGGGATTACAGGCATGAACCACCGCACCCAGCCGAGGTAGTCCCTTCTGATAGGTGTTGCAATAGGCAACTAACAATTTCTGCCACACAAATAAATGAAATTTTTGCATTTTCTGTTCTTCTGGATTATGTTTTTCCCTTTTATTGGCACAAACACTGGACAAGTCTCTTTTCTTTTTAAATTAATATTGTTTTAGATTGACAGATTGTAATTGTATACATTGATTGAGTGCCAAGTGATGCTTTGATATATGTATAGAATGTGGAATGATTAAATCAACCTAATTAACATATCCAGTACCTCACTTACTTATCCTTTTTGTGATGAGACATGTGAAATTCACTCTTATTTTGAAAGATACCATACATTACTATTGGTTATAGTTACCCTACTATGTAACCCGGCCAGAATTTCCTTCTTTTAAAGGCTGAATAGTATTTTATTGTGTATATATACCACATTTGGCTGGGCGCGGTGGCTGCTGTTTGTAATCCCAGCACTTTGGGAGGCCAAGGCAGGCAGATCATGAGGTCAGGAGACCGAGACCATCCTGGCTAACATGGTGAAACCCCATCTCTACTAAAACTACAAAAAAATCAGCCGGGCATGGTGGTGCATGCCTGTAGTCCCCGGCACTTAGGAGGCTGAGGCAGGAGAATCGCTTGAACCCAGGAGGCGGAGGTTGCAGTGAGCCAAGATCTTGCCACTACACTCCAGCCTGGGTGACAGAGCAAGACTCCATCTCAAAACAAAAACAAACAAACAAACAAAACAAACAAAAAGGCCGGGCGCATGGCTCATGCCTGTAATCCCAGCACTTTGGGAGGCCGAGGCAGGTGGATCACGAGGTCAGGAGATCAAGACTATCATGGCTAATGCGATGAAACCCAGCCTCGGCCGGGCGCGGTGGCTCACGCCTGTAATCCCAGCACTTTGGGAGGCCGAGGCGGGCGGATCACAAGGTCAGGAGATCGAGACCACGGTGAAACCCCGTCTCTACTAAAAATACAAAAAATTAGCCGGGCGCGGTTGTGGGCGCCTGTAGTCCCAGCTACTCGGGAGGCTGAGGCAGGAGAATGGCGTGAACCCGGGAGGCGGAGCTTGCAGTGAGCCGAGATTGCGCCACTGCACTCCAGCCTGGGCGACAGAGCGAGACTCCGTCTCAAAAAAAAAAAAAAAAAAAAAGAAACCCCGCCTCTACTAAAAGTACAAAAAATTAGCTGGGCATGGTGGCGGGCGCCTGCAGTCCCAGCTACTCAGGAGGCTGAAGCAGGAGAATGGTGTGAACCCGGGAGGCGGAGCTTACAGTGAGCCGAGATCATGCCACTGCACTCCAGCCTGGGTGACAGAGCGAGACTCCATCTCAAAAAAAAAAAAAAAATATATATATATATATATAAAAAATATATGTATATATGTGTGTATGTATATATATGTGTATATGTGTGTGTGTGTATATATATATCACATTTTCTTTATCCATTCATCTGTTGATGGATACATAGGTTGATTTCATATCTTGGCTATTATGAATAATACTGTAATGAATATGGGAGTGCAGATATTCCTTTGACAGACACGCTGATTTGAATTCATTTGGGAAGTGGGGTTACTGGATCCAAAAGTAGCTTTCCAGCCGGGTGCAGCGGCTCATGCCTGTAATCCCAGCACTTTCAGAGGAACGAGATGGGTGGGTCACCTGAGGTCAGGAGTTCGAGACCAGCCTGGCCAATGTGGTGAAACCCCATCTCTACTAAAAACACAAAAATTAGCTGGGCATGGTGGCGGGCGCCTGTAATCCCAGCTACTCGGGAGGCTGAGGCAGGAGAATCACCTGAACCAGGGAGGCGGAGGTTGCAGCGAACCAAGATCACTCCACTGCACTCCAGCCTGGGTGGGCCACAAGAGTGAAACTGTGTCTCAAAAAAAAAAAAAAAAGACAAGTAGCTTTCTTTAGATTAATGCTGTTCTAGACTAGTAATTCTCAACTGGGGGCAATTTTGCTCCCTGGAAGACATATAGCAATGTCTAGAGATATTTCTGGTTGTCACAACTAGGGACAATGGGAGTTGCTACTGGCTTCTAGTGGGTAAAGACCAGAGATGCTGCCGAACATCTTATGATGCACAGGACAGCCCCCCACCACAAAGAATTGTCCAGCCCAAAATGTCAATAACTCTGAAGTTGAGAAACCCTGTTCTAAACCAAGCCTGTCCAAAAAATTACTAATCATATATTGAAACTCAAATATAACTCTATTCATGCCCCAGGTGACTTTAAGTAACAAACCAAGTAATTATGAGTCATCATTCATTTATCCATTCACTACAAATTTATTTTATACAGTACAATATACCACAGTAGTTAACAGCATTGGGCTCTGGAGGCAGACTACTTAGGTTCAAATCTGACTTCTATGTGTGTCATTTTTCTTATCTGTAAAATAATGATTATCACAGTAACTTCTCCATAAGGTTGCTCTAAGAATGAAATCTATTTATAAGATTTTTGAGACCCTGTCTCAAAAAAAAAAAAAAAAAAAGAAAGAAAGAAATGCGAGTACATGAGAAGTTACTGAAGGTACCGTCAGGTGTGCACAGAGGCCAGTCAAGCTTCATCACCTGCATTCCTTCCATGGGGTAAAGAAATGCAGGCAGGGGGCCGGGCGCAGGAGCTCACGACTGTAATCCCAGCACTTTGAGAGGCGAGGCGGGCGGATCACCTGAGGTCGGGAGTTCAAGACCAGCCTGACCAACATGGAGAATCGCTTGGACTGGGGAGGCGGAGGTTGCTGTGAGACAAGATTGCGCCATTGCACTCCAGCATGGGCAACAAGAGTGAAACTCCATCTCAAAAAAGAAGTGAAGGCGGGTGAGATCGAGAGAATTGGATTTCTTTCTTTCTTTTTTTTTTTTTTTTTTTTAGACAGAGTCTCGCTCTATCGCCCAGGGCTGGAGGGCAGTGGTGCAATCTCGGCTCACTGCAAGCTCCGCCTCCCAGGTTCCCGCCATTCTCCTGCCTCAGCCTCCCGAGTAGCTGGGACTACAGGCGCCCGCCACCACGTCCAGCTAATTTTTTTTTTTTTTTTTTTTTTTTTTTTTTTTTTGTATTTTTAGTGCGGACGGGATTTCACCATGTTAGCCAGGGAGGTCTCGATCTTCTGACCTCATGATCTGCCCATCTCCACCTCCCAAAGTGCTGGGATTACAGGCGTGAGGCACAGCGCCCGGTGAGAACTGCATTTATAACGTTTCTTGATCTGGGTGATTGTTACACAGATGTGTTCATTGAATAAAAATTCATTGGCCGGGCATGGTGGCTCACACCTGTAGTCCCAGCATTTTGGGAGGCCAAGGCGGACGGATCACTTGAGGCCAGGGGTTTGAGACAAGCTTGTCCAACATGGTGAAACCCCGTCTCTTAAAAAAAATAACAAAAATTAGCTGGACGTGATGGCATGCACCTGTAAACCCAGCTACTTGGGAGGCTGAAGCACGAGAATTGCTTGAACCTGAGAGGTGGAGCAGCAGTGAGTCAAGATTGTACCACTGCACTCCAGCCGGGGTGACAGAGTGAGTCTCTGCTTTAAAAAAAAAAAAAATTGTTCAGTTGTACACTTTTGATTTCTATACATTTCTATATGCATATTTTACATTAATAAAAAGTATACATATCCATAAAAAACATAGAGTGTTTCTAAACACAGATATAATCAAGCTACATGTAGTTCAAACTCCCCAGTCTCCAAACTTTCTCCCTCCTTTTTGTTTCCTTCCTTGTCTATATTGGATGTTCAAGTCATACCCATCTACTTACCCTTAATGCTCCCTGCATCTGCCCATCTCTGCTCTTCTGGCCATTTCCAACCTAGTCTGTCTGCCTGGAATGCCCACCTCAGATATGATCTGTGAAAGTATTGTATGTAGCTCTGAAACTCTTGAGGCCAGCCAATATTTATTTAGATTGTAGCCAATGTAATTTGTATTAGTTAACTCTATTTTTGGTATTTTTTAAAAATAATTTCAAACTTCCAGAAAACTCACAAGTGCAATACAAATTTGCAAATCTGAAACCCCAGAATCCTCAAATACTTTAGTATTTCTTTCTTTCTTTTTTTTTTTCCCGAGATGGAGTATTGCTCTGTCGCCCAGGCTGGAGTGCAGTGGCGGGATCTCGGCTCACTGTAAGCTCCGCCTCACCACTGCACGCCATTCTCCTGCCTCAGCCTCCCGAGTATCTGGGACTACAGGTGCCCACCACCACGCCCGGCTAATTTTTGTATTCGTTTAGTAGAGATGGGGTTTCACCGTGTTAGCCAGGATGGTCTTGATCTCCTGACCTCGTGATCCACCCACCTCGGCCTCCCAAAGTGCTGGGATTACAGGCATGAGCCACTGCGCACAGCTCAATACTTTAGTATTTCTTACACACAAATACATTCTATGTTACTAGTATACAACCACCAAAATCAGGAAATTAACATCGATACATACCTGCCATCTAATCTTCAGATTCCACTCAAGTTTTGCCAGTTGTCCCAATAATGTCCTTTATTGCAGAAGGATTTAGTTCAGAATCACAAATTATATTTGGTTGTCATATCTCTTTGGTCTCCTTCAATATGAAACAATCTCTTCTTTAACTTTCATGACCATGACACTTTTGAAGCTTACAGGCCAGTTATTTTGTAGAATGTTCCTTAATTTTGATTTAGGTAATGTTTTCTTTTCTTTTTTTTTTTTTTTTTCCCAAGATGAAATCTCACTCTTGTTGCCCAGGCTAGAGTGCAGTGGCCCAATCTTAGCACACTGCAACCTCCACCTCCCGGGTTCAAGCGATTCTCCTGCCTCAGCCTCCTGAGTAGCTGAGATTACAGGCACCCACCACTATGCCTGGCTAATTTTTGTATTTTTAGTACAGATGAGGTTTCACCATGTTGGCCAGGCTGACATCAACCTCCTGATCTCAGGTGATCTGCCCGCCTCGGTCTCCCAAATTGCTGGGATTACAGGCATGAGCCACTGTGCCTTGCCATGATGTTTCTTCATCATTAGATCCAGGGTATGCATCTGTATTAGTTATCTATTGTTGCATAACAAATAACCCTGAAACTTAACAGCTTAAAACAATAATAAGCATCTTTTTAAATCTCACATGCATTAGAAATTAAGGAACAATTTAGCTGAGTGTTCTCCCCAGTGTCTCACAAGATTGGTGTCACTGTTGGCTGGGGCTGTAGTCATCTGAAGGTTTAACTGGGGCTGGAGGATCTGCTTCCAAGATGGCTCACTCATGTGGCTGGCAATTCGGGGGTGACTGATGGCAGAATACTTTAGTTCCTTGTCATGTGAACCTCTCCATAGGGCCGCTTATTGGATCTCACAACATGGTGGCTAATTTTTCCCAGACTAAGGCAGAAGCCACAATATCTTGTATAACCTAGCCTTGGGCATCACCTTCCATCATTTCTGTAATATCTTATGGAACCAGGGTTCTTCTAAAGGTAGTCTAACTCCAGATCTTAAATGCAGTGACAGTGTCTTTTATTTATTAATACATGTATCCAAAGCAAGAATTCATGTCTAAACAAACAAAAAGAGGCCGGGCGTGGTGGCTCAAGCCTGTAATCCCAGCACTTTAGGAGGCCGAGACGGGCGGATCACGAGGTCAGGAGATCAAGACCATCCTGGCTAACACGGTGAAACCCCGTCTCTACTAAAAAAAAAATACAAAAAAAAAAACTAGCCGGGCGAGGTGGCGGTGCCTGTAGTCCCAGCTACTCCGGAGGCTGAGGCAGGAGAATGGCGTAAACCCAGGAGGCGGAGCTTGCAGTGAGCTGAGATCCGGCCACTGCACTCCAGCCTGGGTGACAGAGCGAGACTCTGTCTCAAAAAAAACAAAAACAAAAACAAAAAAAAAGAGTATTCACTTTGGTTATAAAGATATACTTTATATATTTGCTACATATGTTTCCCAGATTGGGCGATTAATCAGTTTTTAATCTTTAGTGCTAACAAAGCTATCTTTCCCATGCTTTCCGTGCCTGGATTTCTTAGACACTTTTTGACCAACATTGTTTAACATACTTTATTTTGTAGAGTTTAGTCAAAGATTGAACAGGTTGTTTTATCTTTAACTGGCATTTGTCCAGACTCTCCCACTACCATGTCTTCAAGCTGGTGATTTCCTTTATCTAGCTGCTATAATTTCCCAGACATTTACATCATCTGCAGCTATATTTCGTTGGATACCCTTTCCCTCCTAAAAATGCCTTTTGAGGAAAACGTGATCGAGGTCAGGATTACTTCTAAGAGTCAGTGTTAAAAACTCGCTGTTTTTCTTGTGTCTATCACTCTGCAGATAAGAGATGGGCCTTGCCTTCAAGAAGCTTTCCATTATGTGAAGGAAATAAGACACAAAAATAGATACTAACCAGGGCTCTCTTGACAATAGTATGGATTTGTATCAGTCACAGTACTGGCATATGTAGACTTGATTAATTTGAGAAGGGTTTAATTAAGTACCTATTTGCAAAGGTGTGGACAGAGTTAAGGGAGACCAACAAGGGCTAGTGCATACCCCTCAGCTAGCAACAGCAGAGAACCGTACTACTTCTAGGCCCGAAGGGCCAAGGGAAGGGCATAGTTACCAAGACCCTGAGAAGGTGGCTGTGGGGAAAGGGTCGCTTGACCATAGTTATGGCATTCGAAAAGGGATGCAGCCCTTTCGTGGCAGCCCAGCAGGGAGGGATCTGGAAGAATCATATGCCTGCATCTTCCTGCTCTTTAATCTTCTGGTATCTCCTTTTGGTTAAACACAAACAGAAGACAGAGGACAAGACAGCCTTTGGTGCAGTCCATTTGGGTTCATCTCCCAGGTCCAGAGAGGGCTGGGAAAGGATGGAGAGTGCCTCTAGAAAGGAAAAAGGAAGAGTTTAGCATGGGATTGGTTTGGGGCTGGATGAAAGCTGGCAGCTGGACAGACCTTCAGGGCAGGGCAGGTCATTCAAGGAGGCCCCAGAAGCAGGTACCAGGACAAAAATCAAGGGGAGGCTTTCAGTGGGAAGGATCTTTGATGACAAGCAAATTAGTAGGCAAACAGAGAGAAATCCAGATAGCCAGGCTGTCAACCCCAGGAGGTCTGGGAGCAGGTTGGGGCAGGAAATGGGGAAAAGGCAGGACTTTCTTATCAGAGAATTGCCTCTTAAACGCAGTGTCATTCATGCATCAAGAAACATATTTTGGCCGGGCGCGGTGGCTCAAGCCTGTAATCCCAGCACTTTGGGAGGCCGAGGTGGGCGGATCACAAGGTCAGGAGATCGAGACCACAGTGAAACCCCGTCTCTACTAAAAATACAAAAAATTGGCCGGGCGCGGTGGCGGTGGCGGGCGCCTGTAGTCCCAGCTACTCAGGAGGCTGAGGCAGGAGAATGGCGGGAACCCGGAGGCGGAGCTTGCAGTGAGCCGAGATCGCGCCACTGCACTCCAGCCTGGGCAACAGCGTGAGACTCCGTCTCAAAAAAAAAAAAAAAAAAAAAAAAAAAAAAAAAAAAAAAAAAAAAAAAAAAAAAAGAAACATATTTTGAGAGGAACAGCCCTGAGAAGGGGCAGCAAAGGGAAGGAGAGAACAAGGACAGCTGTCCAAAGAGGTCTGGACTCCCACCCCGGACTATTTATCTTCATGGGACTCTCCTATGAATGTTCCTTTTATAGGAACCTGGATTTTAGGAACCCATAACTATCTTTTTCTTACTGGCCCAAAAAACCCATTTGACTTGGTTTGTCCTTATTGCAACTAAAATGTCCTTATTGCTATTTTTAAAAATTTTTAAATAAATGATTGATTGCTCGTTTATTCATTATGTATGTTTCTCTCTCTCTCTCTCTCTCTCTCTTTCTCTCTGTCTCTCTCTATCTCTATCTCTATCTCTATCTCTCTCTCTCTTTTTAGAGGCAGGGTCTCACTATGTTGCCCAGGCTGGTCTTGAACTCCTGGGCTCAAGTGATTGTCCCACCTCAGTCTCCTAGGTAGCTATGCCACTGCACCCAACTGGCTTTTTTTTTTTTTTTTTTTAGATTGAGTCTTACTCTGTCGCCCAGTCTGGAGTGCAGTGGTGCTATCTCGGCTGACTGCAACCTCCACCTCCTGGGTTCAAGTGATTTTCCTGCCTCAGCCTCCTGAGTAGCTGGGATTACAGATGCCCACCACCACACCCAGCTAGTTTTTTGTATTTTTAGTAGAGATGGGGTTCCACCATGTTGGCCAGGCTAGTCTCGAACTCCTGACCTCAAGTGATCCAACTGCCTTGGCCTCCCAAAGTGCTGGGTACAGGTGTGAGCCACCATGCCTGCCTGAACTGGCTATTTTGTTTTTTAAGCACCTTAATGCAGAATAACAAAACAACCAGGAAAAATAAAACAACTAGAATTAAACACACACACACACAGAGAAAAGGAAAAAAGGTATGGAAGAATATGGATGTATTTATGTATTTATTTATTTTTATTTTACTTTATTTTTGAGACAGGGTCTCACTTTGTCACCAGACTGGAGTGCAGTGGTGCCATCTTGGCTCACTGCAGCCTTGACCTCCCAGGTTCAAGGGATCCTCCTGCCTCAGTCCCCAAGTAGCTGGGACGGCAGGTGCTAACCACGCCCAGCTAATTTTTGTATTTTTAGTAGAAACGGGGTTTCACCATGGTGCCCAGGCCAGTGTCAAATTCCTGAGCTCAAGTGATCCACCCGCCTTGGCCTCCCAAAGTGCTAGGATTACAGGCGTGAGTCACGGTGCCCGGCCAGGGTATGTATATTTAACTTTCAATTTAACATTGAAACATATAAAAAGGTAAAGAGAATAATATAATAAATTTCCTTATACTCATTACCCAGCTTCAAAAATACTGACTTATAGTCACTTTTGTTTTGTGTGTGCCCTTACCCACTTATTTCACCCTTCTCTGGCTCATACTGATGCAAATGTCGGGTATTATATCATTTCATAACTATACCAGCAGCTTGCAGTATATTAAGGTCATGAAGTTCTGTACTGATCTGTTTCTGATCTCAAAGCTTTCCTGAGCATAGAGTTCCCTTATCCTTAGCAAGCACTTTTCTACATAGTTATTAAATGGATGCATGACCAAACACACTACTCTTCAGTCTCTGTCAGAGAACTGTCCCAAACCTGTCTCAACTGTCAGAGAGCAATCTATCTAAACTTTATGCCCAACCCCTGGCTTCTGCCTGCTGGTTCCAGTGCTGGTCTGAGAGTCTGCCTCATTCACAGCAGAGCCCCGGAATAGACCCTCTGGTTTAGACTTAGCAGTCCAGATTTAGCTGGACCAGGAGAAGACAATCTAGGTAAAGCAGTTTGTCCTGGCCCCAGCTCATGGTAAGAACTCAGTAAACATTAGATGCTAGTAATGAGATGATGATGATGATGATGACGACAATGATGACAAGGGCCTAACAAAGAATCCTGTCAAGGACTCGGGCCGAGAAAGGACACAATAAAGCTTCATTTGGCCAGGTGCGGTGGCTCACGCCTGTAATCTCAGCACTTTGGGAGGCTGAGGCAGGCAGATCACGAGGTCAGGAGTTCGAGAGCAACCTGGCCAACATGGTGAAACCCTGTCTCTACTAAAAATATAAAAATTAGCTGGGCACGGTGGCGGGCACCTATAATCCCAGCTATTCAGGAGGCTGAGGCAGGAGAATTGTTTGAATCTGGGAGGTGGAGGTTGCAGTGAGCTGAGATTGCGCCACGGCACTCCAGCCTGGGTAACAGAGCAAGACTCCATCTTGAAAAAAAAAGATTAATTTACCAGAATTCGGCTTTGAACCTAAGTACAGCAGAGTAGATTTTTGTTTGTTTATTTGAATTCTCCAGACATAGAGAATTTAACAGGAAGGAGACATTCTATTAGCCAATATGGAGATGTGCAAAGGATTGTAAAGCTGGGCTTTTGAACTTTTTTTCTTTTTTCTTTTTTTTAAGATGTGGTCTTAGCTGGGCATGGTGGCTCACGCCTGTAATCACAGAACTTTTTGGGAGGCCCAGTTGGGCAGATTAGCTGAGGTCAGAAGTTCAAGACCAGCCTAGCCAACATGGTGAAATCCCATCTTGACTAAAAATACAAAAAAAAAAAAAAAAAAAAATTAGCTGGGCGTGGTGGCGGGCACCTGTAATCCCAGCTACACAGGAGGCTGAGGCAGGAGAATCACTTGAATCAGGAGGCAGAGGTTGCAGTGAGATTGGCCCACTGCACTCCAGCCTGGGCAACAGGGCAAGACTCCAACTAAAAAAAAAAAAGGCTGGGCGCGGTGGCTCAAGCCTGTAATCCCAGCACTTTGGGAGGCCAAGACGGGTGGATCACGAGGTCAGGAGATCGAGACCATCCTGGCTAACATGGTGAAACCCCGTCTCTACTAAAAATACGAAAAACTAGCTGGGCGAGGTGGCGGGCGCCTGTAGTCCCAGCTACTCGGGAGGCTGAGGCAGGAGAATGGCGTGAACCCGGGAGGCGGAGCTTGCAGTGAGCTGAGATCCGGCCACTGCACTCCAGCCTGGGCGACAGAGCGAGACTCCGTCTCAAAAAATAAAAAAATAATAAAAACAACAACAACAAAAAAAACAACTGGCCAGGCGCAGTGGCTCACACTCGTAATCCCAGCACTTTGGGAGGCGGAGGTGGGCAGATCACCTGAGGTCAGGAGTCCCAGACCAGCCTGGCCAACATGGTGAAACCCCATCTCTACTAAAAATACAAAAAAAAAAAAAAAAATGCTGGATGCGGTGGCGCACCCCTATAGTCCTAGCTACTTGGGAGGCTGAGGCTGGAGAATCGCTTGAACATGGGAGGCGGAGGTTGCAGTGAGCCGAGATCTCACCACTGCACTCCAGCCTGGGCAACAGAGCAAGACTCTGTCTCAAAACAACAAAAAACAAACAAACAAAAAAACCCAACCAAACAAAAAAAACCACACACACAAATATAGGCAGGAAGTGGAGGGGAAAGCATAGATGAAGGCGGGGACCAGGCTGAATTAGAACAAAGAAAGGAGAAAGGAGTACAGTGAGTGGGCCTGTAGAAGAGACAGAATACAGGCTCTGGGCATGGTGGCTGACGCCTGTAATCCCAGCACTTTGGGAGGCGGATCGCCTGAGCTCAGGAGTTGGAGACCAGCGTGGCCAACATGGTGAAACCCCGTCTCTACTAAAAATAAAAAAATTACCTGAGCGTGGCGGTGCAGGCCTGTAGTCCCAGCAGAGGTGGAGGCAGGAAAATTGCTTGAACCCAGGGGGCAGAGGTTGCAGTGAGGTGAGATCGCCCCATGGCACTCCAGCCTGGGCCACAGAGCGAGACTCTGTCTCAAAATAATAATAATAATAATAACGAAGACAGCAAGGAGAGTGGAAGTGAGGGCTGCCTAGGGTCAGCTTAGTGAGGGCTTGCATAGCATGGTGAGGAGTTTGGGTTTGCTTAGGAACTGTGTTGATTGGTTTTTTTGAGATAGGGTCTCTATCACTCAGGCTGGAATGCAGTGGCATGATCACAGCTCACTGCAGCTTCCACCTCCCCGGGCTCAGGTGATCCTTCCACCTCAGTCTCCCGAGTAGCTGGAACTACGAATGCATGCCATGATGCCTGGCTAATTCTTTTATTTTTTGTAGAGACAGGGTTTCCTCATGTTGCCCAGGCTGGTCTCAAACTCCTGGACTCAAGTAATCCACTGGCCTCAGGCTCCCAAAGTGCTGGGATTACAGGCAGAAACTGTTTGAGGGCAGTGTTTATAGTTTATACCAGAGGAGTTCTGATGGGGGGTGCCTACGAAGCATCTGGAGAGCTTGTTAAACAGCCCCATATTCAGAGATTCTGATCAAGAAGACTGGGTGGGGTGAACGAATCTGCATTTTAACAAGCTTCTCAATGACTTAGTTAAAGATTGTCCTCGGGCCGGGCGCGGTGGCTCAAGCCTGTAATCCCAGCACTTTGGGAGGCCGAGACGGGCGGATCACGAGGTCAGGAGATCGAGACCATCCTGGCTATCCTGGTGAAACCCCGTCTCTACTTAAAAATACAAAAAACTAGCCGGGCGCGGTGGCGGGCGCCTGTAGTCCCAGCTACTCGGGAGGCTGAGGCAGGAGAATGGCGTGAACCCGGGAGGCGGAGCTTGCAGTGAGCTGAGATCCGGCCATTGCACTCCAGCCTGGGCGGCAGAGCGAGACTCCGTCTCAAAAAAAAAAAAAAAAAGATTGTCCTCGGCCAGGCATGGTGGCTCACTCCTGTAACCCCCAGCACTTTGGGAGGCCGAGGTGGGTGGATCACAAGGTCAGGAGTTCAAGGACAGCCTGGCCAACATGGTGAAACCCCATCTCTACTAAAAATACAAAAATTAGCTGGGCGTGGTGGCAGACGCCTGTAATCTCAGCTACTCGGGAGGCTGAGGCAGAGAATTGCTTGAACCCGGGAAGCAGAGGTTGCAGTGAGCTGAGATTGCACCGCTGCTCTTCAGCCTGGGTGACAGAGTGAGACTGTCTCAAAACAAAAAAAAAAAAAAAAAAAAAAAGATTGTCCTTTGGCTGTAATTTGAGAAACAGAACAGTCTTTCATTCCCCTTTGCAACCTTGGATTCTGGGATCCTGTCAGATATTTGTCAGTTTTGATGAACATCAGATATAGTATCAGAGTGAGCATGTTATTATTGCGAAAATTAAATAAATTAATGTGTGAAAGCACTTACCACAGTGCCTGGAACATGGTAACTCTGATTAAATGATGACAAGTGTCATTATTTCCCTTTGTAGTCTTCCTCTCCTAGCCATTCCCTCTGCTAGCTTCTTTCCCAACACTGAGTAATAGAAATAACTGGTGGCTGGGCCAAATAACAGTGGCTCATGCCTGCAATCCCAACACTTTGGGAGGCCAAGGTGGGAGGATAGCTTAAGTCCAGGAGTTTGAGACCCCATCTCCACACACACACACACACACACACACACACACACACACACACACACACACTCTATATATATATATATATTTTTTTTTTTTTTTTTTTTTTAATTAGCCAGGCATGTCCCAGCTACTTGGAAGGTTGAGGTGGGAGGATCACTTGAGCCCAGGAGGTTGAGGCTGCAGTGAGCTGTGATCATAGCACTGCATTTTAGGCTGGGCAACAGAGAGAGATCCTGTATAAAAAAACAAAAAACAACAACAACAAAAAACCACCCTTACTTCCTCCACTCCTCCGTGCCATCCCCAGTGCCAGGGCAGCCAGTCAGGGGGAAGTCTCGCCTCCACAGACCTCTATCAGCATCTGTGTGGGAGAGGGTTTTCAATGAGACTCTTAGTCTTATCTGTACCAAATTTTGCTAATGCTAGGTCTAATTTATTTTAGGTCTTGGATTTGTGACTTCAGGTTAATTAATGAATTGATATAGTTGTGCCTTGTGAGAATATAGGTCTCCTTATCTTGGATTGTTTCCAGCAGGAGGTTGAGAAATCAGTAGAAACCAGAAACATTTCTCAGAGGTGGTGGGAGAACAAGTGTCAGGATTGTCATCTTTTAATATTTTGTTTGTTTGTTTGAGACAGGGTCTGGCTGTCACCCAGGCTGGGGTACAGTGGTGCAATCTCAGTTTGCTGCAACCTCCGCCTCCCAGGCTCAAGCAATCCTCCCTCCTCAGACTCCCAAGTAACTGAGACTATAAACACACACCATCATGCCCAGCTAATTTTCATATTTTTTGTAGAGACAGGGTTTGGCCATGTTGCCCAGGCTGGCCTTGAACATCTGGGCTCAAGCAACCCGCCCGCCTTGGCCTCCCAAAGTGCTGGGATTACAGGCATGAGCCACCACACCCGGCCCCAAATTCTTTATTTAGGAGCAAGCACAGCAACCATTCCTCATCACTTCTCCACCGGAGCAGCTCAAGTACCAGCAGCCCAGTGTCTGCTAGAACTTATAAGCAGGGAATGGCCAGACTTGCAGAACCACCCTCCCTTCCATGGCCAGGCTTCAACTAGCACATCTAGCAGTTATTTGTCAATATTATTTGTTGTTAGCTTAATTGTAGGAAAATTGAAAAGTGTAATGCATAGCCATGAAACCCTTAAGGCTGGTTAATCTTTTTGGATTGTAACCAATGTAATTTTTTATTAGCTGATCTCATCTTGATTATAATATGCAGAGCCCTGGAAAAGTTGCTAAAGGCTCCAAGTCATGGTATGCACAGAGAATAGGCAGCCTCCATCATCTGCATTTTCTACCAGGGAGAGAGAAAGGGCAGAGGGGGCTGAAAGAAAATAATTGGGTTTGGAATGCCAGCGGGGAGAGGAGAGCAGTCTCCAGGATGGACATAGAAATGATCCTGGCAACCTGATGAGGATAGGGGCTAGGCCAAGCCAGGTTAGGTTCTATGCCTTTACATGGTAGGGGTGCTGAGGCCCAGCAGTGTGCTGAATGCTCAGATGAGAATGTTTGAGTAGGGGCCATAAGCTCAGAATTACGTTTTAGTAGAGGAAACCAAGACAAATCCAAAAGGCCAAAGAAAACATTTTCTTTCCATCAGCACTGGTTTATTTATGATTATTTGGAGAGACCCTATTCTTCAGTTTAGGCATGGTGGCATCCAAAATCACAACTATATTTGTGCCTTAGAATTTGGTATTTGGAGGTCAGACACAATGGCTCATGCCTGTAATCACAGCATTTTGGGAGGCCGAGGCAGGCGGATCACTTGTGGTCAGGAGTTCAAGACCAGACTGGCCAACATGGTGAAACCCCATCTCTAGTAAAAATACAAAAATTAGGCCAGACGTGGTGGCTCATACCTGTAATGCCAGCACTGTGGGAGGCTGAGGCAGGTGGATCACCTGAGGTCAGGAGTTTGAGACCAGCCTGGCCAACATGGTAGAACCCTATCTCTACTAAAAATACAAAATTAGCCAGGTGTTGTGGCACATGCCTGTAGTCCCAGCTACTTGGGAGGCTGAGACAGGAGAATCACTTGAACCAGGAGGCAGAGGCTGCAGTGAGCCAAGATGGCGTCTCTGCACTACAGCCTGGGCAACAGAGCAAGACTCCGTCTCAAAAAAAAAATATTAGCTGGGCGTGGTGGCTCACACCTGTAATCCCAGCTACTGGGGAGGCCAAGGCAGGAGAATCGCTTAAACCTGGGAGCCATAGGTCGCAGTGAGCTGAGATAGGGCTGCTGCACTCCAACTTCCACTACAAAGGGAGACTCTGTCTCAGAACAAAACAAAACAAAACAAAACAAAAAAAGAATCTGGAATTTGTCCCAGCATTTTGGGAGGCCGAGGCGGGCAGATCATTTGAGCTCAGGAGTTTGAGACCAGCCTGGGCAACATGGTAAAACCCCATCTCTACCAAAAATACAAAAAATTAGCCAGGTGTGGTGGGACCTGTGGTCCCAGCTACTTGGGAGGCTGAGGTGGGAGGCTCACTTGAGCTCCAGAGGCAGAGGTTGCAGTGAGTCAAGATCGCGCCACTGCACTCCAGCCTGGGTGACAGAGTAAGACCCTATCTCAAAAAAAAAAAAAAAAAAAAAAAGAATTTGGAACCTGTAAAGGATGACTGTAACAGTCTCTGATACTTCTCTGGACCTTGATTTTCTGCACCAAAGAACGGGGAACAGATGTCATCCATTCTAACACTCCTTTCTTGACCCTGACATATGAAGGGGCTTTCTTTTCTGCTTTGACATCTCCAGAGAAGGAAGGAGTTTTGCCCACTCTTGGATACCACTTAGTACCCAATCCAGGAATGAGACCCCTC
Source organism: Macaca thibetana thibetana (assembly GCF_024542745.1). NCBI lineage: Eukaryota > Metazoa > Chordata > Mammalia > Primates > Cercopithecidae > Macaca > Macaca thibetana. The sequence continues at coordinate 97,399,195 of NC_065586.1, read as the reverse complement.
CTTTTTTTTTTTTTTTTTTTTTTTGAGACGGAGTCTTGCTCTGTCGCCCAGGCTGGAATGTAGTGGCGCTATCTCGGCTCACTGCAAGCTCTGTCTCCTGGGTTCACACCATTCTCCTGCCTCAGCCTCCCCAGTAGCTGGGACTACAGGTGCCCACCACTACGCCTGGCTAATTTTTTGTATTTTAGTAGAGACGGGGTTTCACCGTGTTAGCCAGGAGGGTCTCGATCTCCTGACCTCGTGATCCGCCCACCTCGGCCTCCCAAAGTGCTGGGATTACAGGCGTGAGCCACTGCACCCGGTCAAGACCCTTTTGAAAGGTGAAGTTGGGGGCCAGGAACACTGGGATCCTCCTGACACTTGACTTGTACCCTTTACTCCCAACCATAGACCCCAGCAGATAAACCAGCAGCCTGTTCTAGATGAATGGGGAGCCTAGAGGTAGCATGTGGGCATTTTTTTAGCCCTTTTATGAATATAAATATTTAGTGCATGGTGTTTTGCAGAATTAAATCTCTGAGCCTAGATTAGCCTGGTAATATCATTATGTAGATGCCAGGGATGAGATACCTGTGACTGCTGTGTGTCTTCTCATTCAATGATGCCTGTGATGACTTGATGCACTTTAATTTGCCAGGGCAATCATTAATTGTATATGAAACAGTTGGTGTTTGGCTTTAAGGGAAGCTGATTGGGTCAGTCACTGAGTGTTTGGCTCAATGATCTACAGCTGGCTCTTTGCTTATGCACTCCTGCTTTCTTTTCAAAAGTATTACCACTCAGTGTTTTTGGGACCCCCTGAGGAAGAGCCGTGAAACATTGGGGGTTTTCATCTGTGTTTTCCTTTGGGCATTATAGCTTTAACTTTAATATTTTGGATAATAAAGAATGATTTTAAATTAAATTTGCGAGTCTGCCATCTGTGATTCTTTGGACTTTTTCCTCCTCTCTGGAGGCTCTTTGACTTAATTTTTTCCGAACATTAGCAAAAGTGGGTTGAGGGCAGGAGGGGCAAGGGGCAGCAGAACAACAGGTCAGCCTGGGAACTGAGAGAAATGGGGCAAGGCTTCGATCCCTGGCCCTTGGACCCTGGACGGTGGTGGAAAAGCTTGATGCCCAGAGTCCAGATCACAAAAGTCAACTCAGAAGTAATTGCAGCTGCCTGTCATGACCTCTTGATTTGAAGTTTAAAAAGGAATTTCCCAAGATTATACCTCAGTTTGCCCATCTGTTAAATAGAGAAGTGATTTTAAATAGAGAAGTAACCCCCTGAGTGCCATTACACTTTTGATACAGTTCTTCATCCAAGGACAGCCTAGTCAAACCCAAGGTATTATCATTATCCACTGAAGGCTATTATCATTATCCACTGAAGGCTAAAGGGTCTCAGGGCATACGTGTGTTTCCAGATCTAGAGCTAAACCTGAGAAATCTCTCCCTAAAAATGCATTCCCTGTGTTGTCAGTGAAATCCAAGAAGCAGAATTTGCTACCCTTCAGAGACAAGTGAGGACACATCATCATCACCACTGCAGACCATGGCATTAAAGAGTCAGTCAGACAGCGCCACTGAACACACAGACAAATGCTGAGTGAATGCCAGAATGAAATGAAAAAGCACCTGCCAGCAGAGGGGCTGGTATGATGAGTGGGTTAGTTAGGGAAGGCAAGAGTGTGGGGCTTGCACAGCAAGGCAAGTAAGTCTCCCTTCTCTATTTAGTAGAAGGAGGCTTCTGGGAGAGGTCAGATTTTGCATTTTGGTAGATGGAGAGAGTTTGAGGAGCTTGCCCCAGCAGAGCACGGGGCCATCTGAGAAGATGCCTAGAGACAAGAAAGCGAGATGATGAGGGAGGCTAACAGGGTGAGTGGAAGGAGACAGACCAGGGAGGGAGATAAAACAGGGGATGAGCAATGCCACCTTAAATGCTTTCTGAAACAAGAATGGGGCAGACACAGAATACCAGGTAGCTGCTGGAGGTCTTAAGTCACGTGTAGGTAGGAAGCTTTGCTAGCATCAGAGCAGTTTCCTTTGCATCTGCTGATTTTCCCACCTTCCCCCGTCCCTCACCCCAAATCCTGCTTTAACAAATCCAGGTGGGGCTCTCCTAGCCACCTTCCTACACAGAGAAGGACCAAATTCATTGTTCCACAGGTCAGAAGGCAAAGGTTCATCAAATGACCTTGAAGGTCAGGGAGGCAATATTCATGGCTCTGGGCAGGATCGAAGCTCAGGTACACAAGTATTTATCATGTTTTTAAGACCTCACAATAGCATCCTTTGTCCCACATGACTAAGACATAAGCTTGCAATCTCAATCAATCTATCTCTTTCTCTCTCTTTCTCCTCTCTCTTTCTTCCCCCCGACTTAAACACACACACACACACACACACAGAGAGAGAGAGAGAGAGAGAGATTCTTTCCTGCCTCTTTTTCCTCTTTAAAATCCCTGGTTCTCCTAAATACAACCTTGGTATCCCCCCAACAGTAGAAAACAACCCCAACAAGTGCCTATGAAAAAAGCCTTTAAGACTCATGAATATTTAGCTCGTCCTCATGTAAAATATATGACTTTGTGTAAGGATCAGGCGAACGAGGTGCATGATTTTTTTCTGATTTATGGGCCTAGAGACGGATTATTCATAGCAGAGCAGCTGTGTGGAAAGATTCATCCGCTGCAAAATGTGATTGTACATCAGGCAGTGTGTGGGAACGGAGCTATGACTAATGGCTGCTTTACATATAAATGAGAAGGTTTGTGCTAGGAACTGTAAAAAAATACAATCACTCAGCTGACGGGCAGGCTCCTTATCGTGGGTACAGGAGAGGGACCGCAGGAAAGGTAGGCAAATGAATGCTTCACCCCACTCTGAAAAGCCGAGCCAGGTGGTGGTGAGAGTCAGGGAGCAGGAGACAGAGAAAAGGGGGGATGTTTGGAGATACAGCCGATTCTCCCGATCTGGCCATAGTCAATTTCTGTATTTATAACTCCATCTTCTAGGCCCTACTGTGACCTCTGAGAATCTGTCGGGGCAGAGATAGGGCCCAAGAGAAGAGGATGCATTGCCATCACATCCAGGGGTGATGACCAGGCCCCAAACCCTCCAGAGCCTGGCATTGGGCTGCTGATAATTCAGGTCAATTTTAGAAGCCAGCACAGCAAGCCTTTGGGAAAACCTCTGAAGAGAAAAATTGTATGAATCTGAGACTTCTCTGCCACTCTTAAAGTCTTCCTCCCTTTCCCTTGTTCGTCTCTCTTCTCTCTTGTAGCTGAGACAGGCTGTCTAGACATTGCAGATGTGGACAGATGTTGGGTCTGTAATTTATAACAACGGCCTCCAGAAGGCAATTCCAATTTGTTTCGGTAAGGCTTTGAGTTACAGGCAGAAAAAGTATCCTGTAAATACCGTTGACTTACATGGTAACTACACCAAGGGTTTACTTCGTGAACAATCACTAACTACAGCATAATTACATATCCCTGCAGATTACCAGAAAATTTAGTGGCATCGAGCAGGCAATGACCACTAAATTGAGCTTTAGGAGGGCCTGGAGAGCAAGGGATTTGACCCACACTTAACAGAAATTTATGCCTATTTCTTCAAATCATCAATTAGTCACCATTTTGAGGGGCCTTTCAGTTTTATCTATATTCTAGACACCCCCTCACCATCATACTGAACTCCAACGAGGGTGGATGCTGGTTGTTGCTTTTCACCAATGGAGTTTTAAACCATGCGGTATCTGTAGGTACTCCCAAAATCTGCAGACAGCCCAGGATCCCGGAAAATAATCTTTGCTCTTATGCACTGAGTGGCAGGGCTGAGCTGCACTGATCCATCCTCACTTTCTCCTGGTGACCGATGACTAAACAGCTGCCCAGGCCAGCAGTAAAGCGACTGGCCCACCCAAGATCATGTTAATCCTCTTAAGGACTATATTCTGATCTGGTAATGATAGTGAGAAATAGAAAGGTGAATTTCTAGAATAGTATTCCAAGAAGTTTAGAATGCTTCTTGCTATCATCTGGGGTAGTGTGTGTGGAAAGGGAGCAGGAAGCAGATATTAAGGCCAATACACAGAGAAGTTAAGCCATCTGACCATGACCAGAGACTGTTGGTAGTAGAGGCCCAATCTGCACTGGGGTCTGCCATCCCTGAGAACTCTGACCAGCTGGTCTCTTTGGGATTAGGGGATCAGAGTTGGCTGGCAGCTGGGGAGCTCAGGCTTCCCTAGATATATAGGGTTGCAACTGAAATAGCCATCAAGGTATCATTTATGTCAGTCTGGGCATGGGGAAAGGGGAGTGGGAATATAGAGGGTAGGAAAACGTGAAAATCAAATAAACACATCAACAGGGTTGGATTCCAATTTCTAATCCATCACCAACCTCTTCTAGTTTATTCATTCCATATAATCTTCCTTAACCCTCTTGCCTGTCCAAAGACAATCAAATAAAACTTAATCTTAATACACTTCTAGGCACAGAACCCTGGGTTCATGCAGATCCTGCAAAAAAAAAAAAAAAAATTGTCTTATGCCAATTTCAGGACAGATACTGTCTGGAGAATCCCAATTTTTTGTGATGGTTGGTTGTGTTCTCTATCTTCTTTCCCCTCTCCCCGGTACTTGCTTACTGAATGCTCTGTATCTGTCCAACTTGAATGATATCTTGCTTCACCCGAAGAAGCAGGTTTGGTTTGGAATGTCAGCTCCTAGTAGAGCCAAAGAACCTATCATTAGCTAGGAGGATAGGCCATTTGGGCCAAAGGAAAGGAGTTCGGATTATCAAGTGTGTATTAGTCCATTTTCACACTGCTAATAAAGACATACCCGAGACTGGGAAGAAAAAGAGGCTTAATTGGACTTCCAGTTCTATATGGCTTGGAAGGCCTCAGAATCATGGCAGGAGATGAAAGGCACTTCTTGGCCGGGCGCAGTGGTTCAAGCCTTAATCCCAGCACTTTGGGAGGCCGAGATGGGTGGATCATGAGGTCAGGAGATCGAGACCATCCTGGCTAACACGGTGAAACCCCGTCTCTACTAAAAAATACAAAAAACTAGCTGGGAGAGGTGGCGGGCACCTGTAGTCCCAGCTACTCAGGAGGCTGAGGCAAGAGAATGGCGTGAACCCGGGAGGCAGAGCTTGCAGTGAGCTGAGATCTGGCCACTGTACTCCAGCCTGGGCGACAGAGCAAGACTCCGTCTCAAAAAAAAAAAAAAAGGCACTTCTTACATGGTGGCAGCAAGAAAATGAGGAGGAAGCAAAAGTGAAAACCCCTGATAAGCCCATCAGATCTCATGAGACTTATTCACTATCATGAGAATAGCACAAGAAAGACTGGCCCCCATGATTCAATTACCTCCCCATGGGTCCCTCCCACAGCACATGGGAATCCTGGGAGATACAATTCAAGTTGAGATTTGAATGGGGACACAGACAAACCATATCATTCTGCCCCAGCCCCTCCAAATTTCATGTCCTTACATTTCAAAATCAATCATGCCTTCCCAACAGTCCCCCAAAGTCTTAACTCATTTCAGTATTAACCCAAAAGTCCACAGTCCAAAGTCTCATCTGAGATAAGGCAAGTCCCTTCTGCCTATGAGCCTGTAAAATCAAAAGCAAGCTAGTTACTTCCTAGATACAATGGGGGTGCAGGTATTGGGTAAATACAGCCATTCCACATGGGATAAATTGGCCAAAACGAAGGGGTTACAGGGCCCATGCAAGTCCAAAATCCAGCAGGGCAGTCAAATTTTAAAGCTCCAAAATGATCTCCTTTGACTCCAGGTCTCACATCCATGCTGATGTACAAGGTGGGTTCCCAAGGTCTTGGGCAGCTCCACCCCTGTAGCTTTGCAGGGTACAGCCTCTCTTCCAGCTGCTTTCATGGGCTGGCATTGAGTGTCTGTGGCTTTTCTGGGAGCACAGTGCAAGCTGTTGGTGGATCTTACCATTCTAGGGTCTGGAAGATGGTGGTCCTCTTCTCACAGCTCCACTAGGCAGTGCCCCAGAAGGGCTCCAACCCTTCTGCACTGCCTTAGCAGACGTTTTCCATGAGGGCCCCACCCCTGCAGCAAACTTTTGCCTGGGCATCCAGGCATTTCCATACATCTTCTGAAATCTAGGCAGAGGTTCTCAAATTCTTGACTTCTGTGCACCCACAGGCTCAACACCACATGGAAGTTGCCAAGGCTTGGGGTTGCCACCCTCTGAAGCCATAGCCTAAGCTGTACATTGGCCCCTTTGAGCCATGGCTGGAGCAGACGGGACACAGGGCACCAAGTCCCTAGTCTACACATAGCCCAGACCACAAAATCACTTTTTCCTCCTGGGCCTCCTAGCCTGTGATGGGAGGGGCTGCCATGAAAGTCTCTGACATTGCCTGGAGACATTTTTCTCGTGAGGATTAACATTAGGTTCCTTGCTACTTATGCAAATGTGTGCAGCTGGCTTGAATTTCTCCCCAGAAAATGGGTTTTTCTTTTCTACTGCATCATCATGCTGCAAATTTTCTGAACTTTTATGCTCCATTTCCCTTTTAAAATGGAATGCTTTTAACAGCACCCAAGTCACCTTTTGAATGCTTTGCTGCTTAGAAATTTCTTTTGCCAGCTACCCTAAATCATCTTTCTCAAGTTCAAAGTTCTACAAATCTCCAGGGCAGGGGCAAAATGCCACTAGTCTCTTTGATAAAACACAACAAGAGTACCTTTGCTCCAGTTCCCAACAAGTTCCTCATCTCCACCTGAGACCACATCAGACTGGACCTTATTGTTCATATCACTATCAGAATTTTTGTCAAACCCATTCAACAAGTCCCTAGGAGGTTCCAAACTTTCCCACATTTTCCTGTCTTCTTCTGAGCCCTCCAAACTCTTCCAACCTCTGCCTGATACCTAGTTCCAAAGTTGCTTCCACATTTTTGGGTATCTTTTCAGCAATGCCCCATTCTACTGGTACCAATATACTATATTAGTCCGTTTTCATGCTGCTGATAAAGACATACCTGAGACTGGGAAGAAAAGGAGGTTTAATTGGACTTACAGTTCCACATGGCTGGGGGAATTATTGTAAAGGCAAAAGGCACTTCTTACATGGTGGTAGCAAGAGAAAATGAGGAGGAAGCAAAAACAGAAATCCCTGATAAACCCATCAGATCTCGTGAGGCTTATTCACTATCACGAGAATAGTATGGGAAAGACCGGCCCCATGATGCAATTACCTCCCCCTGGGTCCCTCCCACAACATGTAGGAATTCGGGGAGATATAAATCAAGTTGAGATTTGAATGAGGACACAGCCAAACCATATCAAAGTGTCATGACTAAAACTATACTTCTCTGGTAGGCATTGGCCAGTGTGTCCGGTCTCAGGTCTTGCCTAGAAAAAAATGTCAGCTGCAGACGGATGAGTTTAGGAAACAATTTGTGTCTTAGAAATTTAAGGTTTTGGATGTAATGTCTACAGAAACCCTTGAGAATTATTTTCTAGAGACTTTAAAAAATACGAGTGAGTCCTGCCTGTCAGGGATGTGTGAGATTTTCATCCTGCTGAGAGATATGGATGACAATGGCTGGGAGCAATCTAACCAGAGGAGACCTTTACAAGCGCACCAAGCCTCACACAGCTCCCTGGCAGGTGTAACTATGGGTAGTTGTACTTTCAGACATAGCAGGGCTATGATAGAAGAAGGGATGCCCTCTGGTCAGGGAGGACAAATGAGCTATAATAATGTTAATAGCTAACGTGAATTGAGAGGTTACTGTGTGCCAGGCATATATTATTTCTTTGATGATACATCTATGCATTAGCATTTTGATTAAAAAAAAAAAAGTTAACCACTGCCAGGGTGTAGAACTTTCCTCAAAATAAGAGGAAGCAAATAGCAATGTATCCCACTCTATGGCCCGTAAGCATTAGCTAGAAGGTCACATTCAGTTTCTAGGAGTGGAGGATACAAGCGAGGCATTTCCAGGTATGGAATTTCCAGGTATGGAAAAGACAGGTCCAGGAGCACCTGTCCACAGATGTCTGTGGAGAGGGAACCTCAGGGTGCAGACGTGGGATCTGCATACACAGATAGTAGATACCACTGAACTACAGGAGAACTAATGAAAGGATGGATTCACTAACACATATGTATACATACATGTCTATACACAACATGCACACACAACTATGTATCGTCTGGTGAGTAAACATCTCTGAGTTAATGAGAAACGGTCACATAGCTTGGGTACAAGGGACATGGGTTGATTCTACCCATGCAGGAGTGATGTTCCATCTCTCAGACAAGTGTCTTGGCTCAGTCCTTTTGATAAGTTAACCCAAGTTTGGGGCATTGAAGGAAGACTGGGCAGGATGGGGAAGGGTTCATCTTATGGACATCTTCCAGAGGGCTTAAGATCTGGTCTTCTCTAGACCTAAACTTCCTGCCCTGGCCAGGCCTGGTGTCTAAGGTGCCATGTGCAGCTGTGGGAAGGCTGTGGATCCCAGATCAGAGAAAGCACAGATCCAGAGCCCAACATCAGATTATTTTTCTAATACTGACTCTGAGAGTTCAAAACTAATTGCTTGGAATAAAGAGTAGAAAGAGACAAGGGCTTTGGAGCCAGAAATCTAGATTTCAGTCCTGGCTTATTAGCTTCTCATTCATTCATTCACTCAATAAATATTTAACAAGCATCCATTGTATGCCAGGTGTGACCTTTTGGGTGGCAAACTCTTTAAACTCAGCTTCAGTTTCCTCATCGCTAAAACAAAAATAATATACTAGATGTCACAGTTGTTGTGAGAACGACATGAGATGAGGTGTTCAGCACATAGCAGATACTCACTAAATGCGTCTTGCTATTATTATCACTAGGAAGAGAAATCTAGTTATCACTCTTCAATAAAGTTTCTTTTATCTATTGGTATTTTTACCCCACAAGTAGCTAAGCTATGTATTGGGGAAGTTCAAGGAGAATTCTCTACGGCCCCAGAGAATCAGCCACATTTTGTAGGTGACTGTGCCAGTGGGCAAGGATGTGGCTCTTCTCTGGAGTAAGGCAGCACAGGACAGGTTTAGCCCCATGGCTGTCTTTCTCCCTCCCCTCATGAGCTCCTCATGGGCAGGGACTGTGTCTTCACTTGTTTAGCACTGCGGCCACAGTGCCTCCGACAGTGCCTGGCACTCAGAAGGCATTCAGTAGATGTTTGTGGAAGGAAGGAAGGAAGGAAGGAAAGAAGGAAGGAAGGAAGGAAGGAAGGAAGGAAGGAAGGAAGGAAGGAAGGAAGGAAGGAAGGAAGGAAGGAAGGAAGGAAGGAAGGAAGAAAGGGAGGGAGGGAGGGAGGGAGGGAGGTTGGTTGGTTCTTACCTTGTAATGGTTGTGCATGCCCCTAATTTGTTCATTCAACATATTTTTTTCCATCAGCTGCTTCCACATGGCATCAACAAGTATTTATTTAGCACCTAGAATGTCCCCAGGTACTGTGCCAGGGGCTGGGGATATAATGGTGAGTAAAACAAGTATGGTCCCTCCCCTCATGGAGTGCAGAGTCCAGTGGGAGAATCCAGGCTATAAAGAAACAGTTACCAAAAGAAGTAAATGATGCCAAGGAAGTGTATAAAAGAGGAGAGAGCTACGCGAGTGAGTAGTCACAGAAGGCTTCCCCTGAGATGCAGGGCTTCAGCTGGCGTCTGAAGTGGGAGTAGAAGTTAAGACCATGCTGGACAGGGTCTGGTGATGCTGTCGCTGCCAAGGGGAGTCTTCTAACGAGAAGGAAAGGCACGTGCACAGCCCCCATGGCTTCTTAGAACACGGCACCTTATTCAGACTACGGGAAAAGACCAATACGGCTGGAGCACAGTTGTGACTGGGAGCGCGGGACAAAGAAGCTGGAGAGGTAGGGTCTTAGGGGACACCCTGCAATGGTATCCCCTAAGAGCAAGGGGGCACCATTGCAGGGTTTTAAGTTGAGAGAGGTAATGATGACATGATCACTACCTGGCTGAGTTGAGGGAGCAAGAGAGGCCAGAGGGGACAGGAGGGCTCATGGAGAGATCGGTCAGGAGGGTACTGAGGTATCTAGGCAACAGATGGCAATGACTTTGGACTGGGTTTGGGGGCAGGGTGCTGATGGGTGGAGAGGAAAGAGTGGAAGAGAAGAACATTTTTGAGTGGCGTTGAAAGGGCTTGCAGATGGCCAGTTGGGTCCCGCAATTGCTGAGGGTGGGGGAGTAGCCATGGAGAACTCCTAAGTTTATGAAACTTGCTCCTCGTGTCTGTCTGCTCCTTATTCACTTTTATAAAAGGGCTTCTTTCTTGTTCACTGGAGAGTTTTGTTCTGATAGTCTTCACAGGTGGCTGGGTTTCCACTTGCAGAGGATGGAAGAGATGGTCAGGGGCCCTGCAGTAACTGGGATGCACCCAGAGGGTCATTTCCCCAACCAACCCCTGGACACTTAGGCACTCATATTCATCCTCCCAAACTCACCCAAACCCGCAGACTTCCAAACATTCCCTCCAGACCACTTCAACCTACCCTTATTCATCCTCACCTCCCCAAAGTGCTCTGTGCCCCTCCCCTCACCCTCTCTCTTTCTGACCCCCGCCCAGCCCCTACCTCCCTCTGCCTCCACTTCACCCTATTAAGAAACAACAACCCCACAGAAACCCCTGCCCCCGGCTGCTACTCCCTGAGCCCCGTCTGCCCTCCCTCCTCCTGCTCCTCTCCCTGACAGATGCCTCAGAGCCCCGGGCCGCAGTTAAGGTGACGAGATGCAGCAATTCTTTATGAACATTTCATTCCTGCTCGCTACACGACGTAAATTAGATGGTGTGTTACATTCGGGCAATAAGAGAGATATGTCACCACGACGCTGGCCCATTGGATGGAGAGGGTAATCCTGCCGTGAATTTCATTACTGCTTTTATATAGACAGAATTAGCTCGGTGACAGCGAGCCTGATTGTCTTTCACTAGGGGTTTGGCGAAGAGCTGAAAGGATTTCACCCTGATGTGCACACTACTGAGTGACCCCGCTCACCAGCGGCTCCGCTGATTGCTTTGCACCTTGCAGACGCCGCAATTGGCTCAGCCTCTCTGCCCGCCTTGCCTCCCTCCCTGGTCCCCAGCCCTCCCCGCCTGGCTTTTTCTTGAAGCAAGAAGAAAGGAGACCTAATGGAGTCACAAGGTCATGAAGGGAAATGGGGTGAGGTGGGGAGGAAGGTAGCAGAGTGAAAAAAACACCACCCAAAGCAATCCCTTTCTGATAGGGGCCTCCAGGACAGAGGCTGTGGCCACTCACTCTTTTGCCCCAGAAAAGGGCAAGAAGGACCCTGTGTTCCTGTGAGCAGGGGCTGGTCTATTCCTGTGACTCTCCCTGCAGAGAGACTCCAGAGCTCTGATGTTCCTGTTCCTTTGCCTCTTGCATGTCTGGGTCCTTTCCTTGTGACAGCTCAGGCTTCCTTTCTCACCTCCTAGTCAGCAAGAGTTGAGAATAAAAAGAGCAGGAGGCCGGGCATGGTGGCTTATGCCTGTAATCCCAGCACTTTGGGAGGCTAAGGCGGGCCGATCACCTGAGGTCGGGAGCTCGAGACCAGCCTGACCAACATGGAGAAACCCCGTCTCTACTAAAAATACAAAATTAGCCGGGCATGGTGGCACATGTCTGTAATCCCAGCTACTCAGGAGGCTGAGACAGGAGAATCACTTGAACCCGGGAGGTGGAGGTTGCGGTGAGCCGAGATCGTGCCATTGCACTCCAGCCTGGGTAACAGGAGCGAAACTCTGTCTCAAAAAAAAAAAAAAAAAAAAAGCAGGAATGGCGGTCGCTCCTAGCCTGTGCTGTGGACCCAATGGTTCCAGTGTGAAGGCAGTAGAGGCAGGCGGATTCCCTTCACTCCATTCCCCACACACATCTGATGGCGGCACCGCCTCCACCCCAGCCCCATCACACACACACACACACACACACACACACACACACACACACACACACACACCCTGCTCTTCAGTGACTTTCCAAATCCTTCATAGACCCAGGTGCCCGGCCCCAGCATCCTGAAAACAAGCCCAGACAAGGAGACAAGAGCCTCTCTCCCCCAGGTCAGTTTCTGTGGCGGTGGCTGGTCCTGAGGGGGTCAGGCCCCTCCTGTTCCTTGGCCTCTGTCTCACTGACTCTTGCCTTCTGTCACCTTGTCTACTCCCTCCCTCACCTCTGCTGACCCCTCGGCAAATGCCTTCTGCCAGGCCTTTTGGAAGCAGCCAGGGGCTGGCCAGGGAAGCTGACCATTGCTGGGCCCCTGAGCCCATCAATGGTTGAAGCTCTGGCCCTTTCTAGAAGCCACCAAAGAGGCCCTCTGAGCTTCCATTTCTTGAGGCTTAGGGGCCAAGTATCGAGCAGACAGCATAATCTCCGCAAAGCCCCTTTTGGTCTTTTGGTCAATCCGACACATCTGTCAGGAAAGCTTCTCCCATGGCCTGGAGCAGCCAGCACTGTGGCCTCTGTGATGGGAAGGATTAAGGTCACAGTCTCCACTTTCCAGTGGGGGAGGAGGCTCCCAGGACCTCAGCAGAGCTCAGCAGGCCCTCTGGAGGCCTGGCACAGGGTCTCTGCACCCTGACTCTTCTGTCTGGGGGAAAGCACTCTGAGTTCCTTCTCCCATCCCCTCACTCAGGGCACCCTCAGCTCCAACTGCCTGTCCTGCATGCAGCTCAGGGAGAGGGCGTTTCCTCAGCAGTTGACTCTTGTGTTTATACTGAAGGAGTTTTACACTGAAAGCCCTTCTTGTTGCTACAGCCACACTCTAACCTTGCCAGTATAATAGCTGTATGACATGGCAGATCATTACATCTCTCTGAACTTCAGTTTTCTCACCTCCAATATGAGAGTGGTAATTGCTATAGTGGGTGCCATGGTGTCACGCCATATTCCCCTTCCATACTGAAGGATGGTCCCCTCAGCTGCCACCCTTGCCTGTCAGCCTTCCTTGGATTTGCCTCTGCTGAAGAGTGCTACCCCACCTGAGATCGTGTCCTTTTTCTGGGGCAGCTTGCATCCAGTGACTGGTCACCAGGGGTATGTGAAGGCCCAGTTGCCTCTCTCCAACTCAGGACGGTTCTGAAGGGCCATCCAGCTTCAGAGCCCCCTGTGGTCAGTCAAGGCCTTTTTTGAGACTGCAGCACAACCCCACTTCTCCCTTGCCCAGTCCTGCACTTCTAGCACCTTCCCAGAGCACTCTCCAGTGAAGCTCCTGCACAGTACTTGCCATCTCCGAGTCTGCTTCCAGAACTACACCTGGGGACAATTCCTGCCCTACTTATCAACAGGGCTACCACAATGATAAAGGTATTTGGTAAAGTACAGTGCCATGAAAAATATAGCTGCAGCTATTTATCATTGTCAGCATCATCATGTTCATCATCTTCACAGCAGGGCCTACCCAGCTGGTGTGGGGGCTTATCATAGTTTGGCCAGGAAGTTCAACAAGTGAATGCCTAGTATTCTCATTGTACCCTAAGGACAAGGTCCTTTGCATTCTGCTTTTTATCTTCTGATTAGAATGACCTTCCCAAATTGGCCAGACTTTTCCCTTGGGAAGCCTAACATGATCTCAAGGATCTAGGGGTTCAAATTGCTGCAGTTTTGTTACCCACATCTCATTCTCTGCTCCAAGAAAGAATCTGTGAGCTACCACCCATTGGATTGTCTCTGCTACACTCTCCAAATACATTCTTTGTTGGCTTCCTACTCTTATTTAAAGTGTATACTTTCCTCTCATAAACCAAAACATACATGCTTTCCAGGGGGCAGACAGAAAGGTCTCAAGTGAGGCCTGAGAGCAGCATCTCCTCCTCTTTGATCCAAGACTTCCTTCATTCTGGGCCTTGTTTACAGGTCCCCCAAATAACGAGAGCCTAAGATCTCTCCCTCCTAGGCGATAGTGAGGAGCATGGGCAGTGGTCCCCAACTACTGTTACCCTTCTAGTGTGCCTACACTGTCTCACCGATGGACCCACAGGCTTGTCAGCAGTTTGGAATGGGGTGGCAGGTAGGGGCACTGCCAGATGAATCAGATCTCCAACACAGTCCCTATTCCTGGGCCCTGACCCAGAAGTATACTCTCAGGAGGGCAATGCCCTGTGTCTTTTCCTCTTTTCAGAAGTGTTCCCTTCAAGGCTGCAGAGACTGAGCTGGGAGCTAGGGATACAGGGGATGGCAGTTTATCCACCCACCCCCTATCCTTGCCTGACGTCACAGCCCTCACTTTCTGACTCTAATTGGTTGCCTTGGAAACAAGTTCCTTAAAGTACATGATGACTTGAGGTGGTGGGAGGGAGAGCCACAGGAACCAGCCCTGCCATCAAGAGCTTCAGATTGTTTGTCATTCATTCAGCAAGTACTTGTAAGCCTTTGCTATGTTGTAGACCCTGTGCCAGACTCCAGGGATACATCCAGGAGTTGGGAGAGCCCTGTTCTTACAGAGCTCACAATTAACATCTTATACCACCTTCTTCTACACTCACATGTTCATCCTGTGACTAAGTATCTCTGAATTTTCTTCTTTCATTCTGGGTCTCCAAACGTTGAGAGCTCACTGGTTTGGTAGGTGGGGTGCAACTTGCATGTTATCCCTTCTACTCATGGGCTTTCCAAGGGTTGAGAACCTTGATCCTGTTAATGTACATCCTTTCTTGGCACTAAACCCCAAGATTTGGGGCTCTTCAAGCTCCCTTGTCACCCCATTGGTTTCTTTTTTTCTTTTTTCTTTCTTTCTTTCTTTTTTTTTTTTTTTTTTTTTTTTTTTTTGAGACAGGGTCTTCTCACTCTGCTGCCCAGACTGGAGTACAGTGGCACAATCTTGGCTCACCGCAACCTGCACCTCCCAGGCTTAAGCAATTCTCCTGCCTCAGCCTCCTGAGTAGCTGGGATTACAGGTGCGCACCACTACCCCCTGGCTAATTTTTGTATTTTTAGTGGAGACGGGGTTTCACCATCTTGGTCAGGCTGGTCTCAAACTCCTGACCTCAAATGATCCACCCACTTCCGCCTCCCAAAGTGCTGGGATTACGGGCATGAGCCACCGTGCCCAGCTCCTATTGGTTTCTAAGTCCAAATTACAGGAAACAGCTCCCCGTGATAGCCTTCCAGGTATGCTGGATTCTTTCCTTCCCTTTCAAAGCCAAGGAGCAGAAGAATGGTTGGAACTTGAGAATGAGAGAAGAAAGGTGTCCCTGCTGTGTGTCCACTGAAGTTTATGCATGGGCCAGAAACACAGCCATGCTTCCAAGCATCTGTGTCCTGCCATCACATGTGCACTTTGTTGGCTAGCACCGGTATCTGTGACTTCTCTCAAATTGGCCAGTGCAGGGGTGTGAACGTGTGTGCGATTCGACTTATGAGCATGAGTGAGCATGTGTTCAGGGAAAGGGGAATTTAGGGGGATGTCTCTACGTATGTTTTTTTCCAAATGCTTGGCTTTTTTCAAAATGGCTTAGAGCACTACTGTCATTTATGGGGTTTAAAATGTCAGAACAGGGCCCACGGGGAGGCAGGGGAGATTAAACTGCAAACAGTGAAGGTTGTAGATGATGTTTCTGATAGGCTGACAGGCGGACTCAAAGGATGCTGCACTTTAACAATCATTTAAACACACACACACACACACACACACACACACACACACACACACACCATCTTTCCATATTTTAATGGCATATTCTGAAGGCTAAAAACATAAAGGACCATGACTAGAAAGCCACAGTTCTGCTTTCAAAATCCAACCAGCAGCTCTCTGTGTGAGGTGTGTGTACTCACTCAAGTGCGTCTACCTGTGCAAAATGAACACATGTGCTTATTTGTCCTTTTGTCTGTATGAGTTAATTCCACCTTACTTTCACATAGTACCCTCATAATTAACAAAATACATCACATCCAAGTCTACCTCAGCATCAGAATAATTTGTTTAAGGTAGGTATGGTGGACATTACTATGCCCATTTTACAGAAATGAGTAAGAGAGGCTCAAAGACGTCTGATGGGTTGCCCAAGACCACCCAGCTAGGAAATGACAAAGCTGGAGTGTAGAACTGGGGTCTTTTTATACTTATTCAGAGCTTTTTTCTCCAGGCTGCTGTTCTCAGCACTGGCTACACATTAGAATCAGCTGGGGAACTTTTAAAAACCATCAGTGCCTGGGCTCCACTCCCAGAGATTCTGATCCAATTATTCTGGAGGTGGCACTTTTGGTATATTTTTAACACTCCTCTCTCCTTAATTCTAACAGGCAGCCTGGTTGAGAACCACTGCTCCAGGGCCTGGAGGCCACACTCACATTACCTCTACTGTGTGGATTCCAGTCTCTTTCCTCCTCAAAGTCTCCCTGCATCACTTCTCAGGAGACTTAACTTCCCAGGAGGATCAGATCCTTTTCCCTCTGCACCCCCCTCCCAACTCCCCACCCTCCTAGACTCTGGAGACTTCAAAGGGTGGTTGCTCACTCAGGCTGATGAATGCAGGCTCACTTGTGGCCACCTCCTAAGGGTGGACTTTGTTGTCTCTCCAAGAGCAAGGGAGGAGAACCAGCTCCACTTAGCCCAGTCACCAGGAGAAGGCCAGGGAGGTGAAGAAAGCTGCCTTAGGGACCTAGACTGAGAGGAAGGAAGGAAGGAAGGAAGGAAGGAAGGAAGGAAGGAAGGAAGGAAGGAAGGAAGGAAGGAAGGAAGGAAGGAAGGAAGGAAGGGAGGGAGGGAGGGAGGAAGGAAGGAAAGAAGGAAGGAAGGGAGGGAGGGAGGAAGGAAAGAAGGAAGGAAGGGAGGGAGGGAGGGAGGGAGGGAGGGAGGGAGGAGAAAGAGAGAGAGAGAAGGAAAGAAAGAAAGGAAGGAAGGAAGGAAGGAAGGAAGGAAGGAAGGAAGGGGGCGGGGGAGGGAGGAGAGGAGAGGAGAGGAGAGGAGAAAGGAGAAGAGAGCTGGGCCACTGGAAGGCTACACTGACCACCTAACCGCTAAAACTCACGAACGGTGTGCATGTCACTTGGCCCTCTGCAAGAGAGGTGGTGTAGCACACATTTGGTAGTGGCCTGCCTGGGCTGGAAGCCTGGTTTCTGCTTACTAGTTGTATGAGTTAGGGCAAGTACTTAGCATCCCTGTGCCTCAGTTTTATTATGTTCAAAATGGCAACGATAATAACACCTGCCTCAGGGTCTCAGGAAGACTCAGTGAATTCACGTAAAGCCAGGATAAGTACTGGGTAGGTGTTAACTACTATTATTCTCCATCATTTGATGCTTTTGAACTCTCTCTTCTTGAAACTTTGTCCTCTCTTTACTCTACAACACCCCTCTTTCCTGTTTTTCTTCCTATCTTCCTGAACATTCCTTCTCAGTTTTCTTTGCTAGCCTAGGTCCTCTGCCCTCCCTCCAAGTCTTTTTCTTTTCTTTTCTTCTTTTTGAGGCAGGGTCTTGCTCTGTTGCCCAGGCTGGAATGCAGTGGTGAGATCTTGGCTCACTGCAACTTCTGCCTCCCAGGTTCAAGCGATTCTCACACCTCAGCCTCCCCAGTAGCTGGAACTACAGGCATGTGGCACCACACCTGGCTAAGTTTTTTCTTTCTTTCTTTTTTCTTTTTTTTTTTTTTTTGTATTTTTGGTAGAGATGGAGTTTCACCATGTTGCCCAGGCTGGTCTCCTGGGCTCAAGTGATCTGCCCGCCTTGGCTTCCCAAAGTGTTGGGATTATAGGCATGAGCCACCGTGCCCTGCTTCCCTGCAAGTCTTTGATTCTCAACCCCAATGCCATGTTAGAATCACCTGAAGGGCTTATTTATTTATTTAGACGGAGTCTCGCGCTGTCACCCAGGCTGGAGTACAGTGGTGTGATCTCGGCTCACTGCAAGCTCCGCCTCCCAGGCTCACACCATCCTCCTGCCTCAGGCGCCCATCACCACGCCCAGCTTTTTTTTTTTTTTTTTTTTTTTTTATTATTTTTAGTAGAGACCGGGTTTCACCATGTTAGCCAGGATGGTCTAGATCTCCTGACCTTATGATCTACCTGCCTCAGCCTCCCAAAGTGCTGGGATTACAGGCATGAGGACTTCTATAGCTCACTCCCAGAGATTCAGATTTAGTTGGCCTGGGGAGGGGCCCAGACACCAGTGTTTTTCTTTTTCCTTTTTTTTTTTTTTTTTGAGACGGAGTCTAGCTCTGTCGCCCAGGCTGGAGTGCAGTGGCGCCATCTCGGCTCACTGCAAGCTCCACCTCCCGAGTTCACGCCATTCTCCTGCCTCCGCCTCCTGAGTAGCTGGGACTATAAGTGCCCGCCACCACATCTGGCTAATTTTTTGGTATTTTTAGTAGAGACAGGGTTTCACCCTGTTAGCCAAGATGGTCTCGAGCTCCTGACCTCGTGATCCACCCGCCTCAGCCTCCCAAAGTGCTGGGATTACAGGTGTGAGCCACTGTCCCCTGCCAACACTGGTGTTTTTCAAGCTCCCCATTTCATCCAAATGTGCTACTAAGGTTGAGAATCACTCCTTTAAATGTGGACATTCCCTAAGACCTCTACTCTTAAGCCTCTTCAAACTTGTCTTTCCCAAGTAAACAACCTCCTTCCCATGGCCTTAATTACCATCTATCTGCTAGCAACCCTCAAATCCACATACCCTGACTAAACTCTTTTTTTTTTTTTTTTTTTTGAGACAGAGTTTCACTCTGTCACCCAGGCTGGAGTGCAGTGGCGGGATCTCCGCTCACTGCAACCTCTGCCTCCCGGATTCAAGCAATTCTCCTGCCTCAGCTTCTCCAGTAGCTGGAACTACAGGCACGCACCACCACACTGGGCTAATTTTTTTTGTATTTTTAATAAAGACAGAGTTTCACTATGTTGGCCAGGCTAGTCTCGAGCTCCTGACTTCAAGTGATCCACTCGCCTTGGTCTCCCAAAGTGTTGGGATTACAGGCATGAGCCACTGCACCCAGCCCAAAACTCTTCTGAATGCCACACATGTATTTCCAACTCCCTACCAGACTTCAGGTGTACGGAGATAAAGTTCTTCAATTCTCTTAATCTCCTGGATATCTTTATTGAGATATACCCCAGACTCTCAAAGTACGTGTCTCAATCAGATCTTAGTATTTCTTCACTCTCCCCAAATCTATTCCACCACTTCTATTCTCCATCTCTGTCATCATCCCACCGTTCGTCCAAGGCAAGAACCTGGTGGCCATCCAGGAGTCTTCTCCTCAGTCAGCTCCCACATCCAATCAAGCACAAAATCCTGTCCATTCTTTCAGAGGCCTTATCTAGTCTGTCACTCCTCGGTGTTCCCACCACCGTTGCCATAACTTGGGTCCTCCATGTCTCTTGACTGCACAGTTGTAAGAACCGTCTCCCTTGGCTGGGTGTGGTGACTTATACCTGTAATCCCAACACTTTGGGAGGCTAAGGGGGGTGGATCACCTGAGGTCAGAAGTTTGAGACCAGTCTGGCCAACATGGTGAAACCCTGTCTCTACTAAAAATACAAAAATTAGCCAGGCATGGTGGTGCATGCCTGTAATCCCAGCTACTCAGGAGGCTGAGGCAGGAGAATCGCTTGAACCTAGGAGGCAGAGGTTGCAGTGAGCCAAGATCGTGTCATTGCACTCCAGCCTGGGCCACAGAGCAAGACTCCACATCAAAAAAAAAAAAAAAAAAAAAAGGTCAGGCACAGTGGCTTATATCTGTAATCCCAGCACTCTGGGAGGCTGAGGCAGGTGGATCATCTGAGGTCAGGAGTTCAAGACCAGCCTGGCCAACATGGTGAAACCCTGTTTCTACCAAAAATACAAAAAATTAGCCAGGCCTGGTGGTGGACGCCTGTAATTCCAGCTACTCAGGAGGCTGAGAGAGGAGAATATCTTAAATCCAGGAGGCAGAAGTTGCAGTGAGCTGAGATCCTGCCATTGCACTCCAGCCTGGGGAAAAAAAAAACCTCCTCCCTGGTCTCCTGGTCTCCAGTGTTTCCGGTTGCACCCTTCCCCCATTCTCTGTATCATCCTCAGAGCTATTTTTCTGAAATGCAGATCACTCCATGTGAAAGCCCTTCAGTGGCCCCCAGCTCACAGGGTGACAGCCTAACTCCTTGGCATAGCCCTTTACTCTCTTTCTCCTTCTGCTGGCCTCTCTCCCAATGTACCCTCCCTACGCCCTCCTCTGTATTTCAGTGGAGTTCTCCAGATGTGCCAGGCTGTTCCACACCTCAAGGCTTTTGAACATGCTATTCCCCCTGCTTGAATGCCTTTCCTTTTCTTTGCCCATCCCATTTTGCCCATATTTATGTTAACTGGAGCGCCATCTCCTCTATGAAGTGTCACCTGGCTCTTCAGACTGAAATGACCACTCTTTCTCTGCGCTGCTGCACCCTGTAGTTACCTCTATAAGTGTCTCTCACTCTGCTTCACTTCCATGTTCTCATGCCTGTCCCCCAATATTGGGCAATGATCACCTGGAAGGCATGGACCCTATCTGTAAGCAGTGGAGTTAGGCATAGGGAGGAGACCAGACTCCGCATTCTGTCATGAGTTTACAGGAGATTCAGTTCCCTTAGCTACAGCACTTGGTTAATAATGTGTTGGTTGGCTGGGTACGGTGGCTTATGCCTGTAATCCCAGCATTTTTGGGGGCCCAGGCGGGTGGATCACCTGAGGTCAGGAGTTTGAGACCAGCCCGGCCAACATGGCGAAACATGGTCTCTACTAAAAATACAAAAATTAGCTGGACATAGTGGCACAAGCCTATAGTCCCTCGTGTAGCTGAGGCAGGAGAATCACTTGAACCTGGGAGGTGGAGGTTGCAGTGAGCCAAGATCGTGCCACTGTACTCCAGGCTGGGTGACAGAGTGAGAATCTGTCTTAAAAAAAAAAAAATGTTGGCTTATGGCTCTGGATTTTGAAGGGTAGCTTCTTTCCTCCTGGAGCCAGGGGAGAGAGGCTAAGTATTAGGGAAGAGACCCAAACCTGCCACTTGCCAGCCATGCTACCCCTAGCTTCCTCCCTGAGTCCGCCTCAGTGATACTGGCTCTCTAGGCCCCAGAGCTGCGAGCTCTCACTGCCACACTCCCGAGGCCCCTCCTGGCCCAGCTGAGGTGAGTAGAGTCTTCTTTCTCCTCTTTCACATGAAATCAGCTTGGAATGGCTCCAAAGGAGCCTTCAGAGAGAAACCAAGAGAAACTAAAAGTAAGCAAGCAAACTGACCCCCAAACACTTAGAGCTACAGAAATGGACAGACTGAGGATGTGATTCTAATTTGTCTCCCCTGCCTAAGAGAGCACATTCAAGGGCCACCTTCTCTCCTCATCCAGGAAAGTGGCTGGGCAGGAGTCCTAGCTCCAACCTCAGAAAGGAGGGCAACTGAAAAGGTTGCAGTTCTTATAGCCAGGGAAATTGAAGCAAGTCCTCATCCTCCACAGGAGTGAAAAGACAAGGCCATTAGTGGACACTTGCCTTAGAAAATGCCAGGGGCCCAGACTATAACCCACAGGGAGAGTGTGGTCTCCAGGACAGCCAGGACAGTGTTGGCCTTACTCATGGCTGGATCCACAGTGACTGACCCTTAATTGGGAATATTCGAGAGCTCGTGTCACATATCAACACCGTGCCAAGCATCAGATGTGCCTGAGTAACCCTTACAACAACCCTATGAAGTAGGGACTATTATTATTCCTGTTACAGATGAGGAAACTGAGTCTCAGAGAGGCTGTGACTTTTCCAAGACCACAAAGCTAATAAGCGCTAAGCAGGATTCAAACTCAGATCATCTGTCTCCAAACCCCAGGCTCCTAACCTCCATGGTGCCCTGTGTCACAGACATAGCAGATGATTATTCAATAATTGCTGATAGTAATAATTGCTAACAGTTATTGAACATTTAACAATGTGCTGAGCACTGTGACATACATTATTTTGTTCAGTAGGTATATTATTATGCCCGTTTTATAGAAGAGGACACTGAGGCTTAGAGAAGTTAAGAGCACTGTCCACGATCCCAATGCTAGTTTAAAAGAACTGGCATACAAACTCAGGGGGCATAGATACATGAATGACCAAAGGCACAGAAAATTCCCCCGCCAGCACCACTACCAACCTGGAGAATGTCCATGAAGGAAAGAGAAGCCCTTTCCAGGAGCTCCAACAAAGTGGCTGACACCTTGATCAAGGATCTGCGGGCCTTTACATGTCCTGGCAAAGGCAGTTCCAGTCTGGACTGCCCTCAGGCTCAGGACCGAGCCGTACTCAGAAGTGTCCCTAGGACGCTGGGCCAGTTTCCTCTCTTTTCTGCAGGCGTCTCCAGAGCACCCTCTCACCAGCTGTATCTACTCACAATCTTCTGGCATTTGGAATCTGGTTGAATTTAGGTCCCTCAATACTCAGAAAAATCAGAGCCTCCAGGACCTGCCCCTAAGCAGGAATTTTTCAGATCTCCCTTCTGGGTCCTTTGGTCCCTAAGCCTCTGGCTTTGGCATTCTTGGTGGGAATCCTAGCAGAGAGCCCTCCTGGTACCTAAGGAAAGAGGGAGAGAGAAGGGAAGGAGCAGAGTCGCCTCCCTGCTCCTCACCCTCCCAGAAAGCCTAGCTGGCCACCCCACCCCCACTCCGCAGTTTCTCACCTTCAGGCAAAGGCAGATGATGGCAGAGCTGGGGAGCAGAACTTAACTGAGCCATGGGGCACAGCAAATCCCTGCCATTAGTATTTAGGGAATGTGAGTCCCAGAGGATGAGGGGGAGAAAGACGTAGTGGGAGAGGAAGGCGGAGGTGCTCAGAGACTCAGAGATCACGAGGAGGGGTTGCAGAGAGACAGAAGAGGAGGGTGTGGAGGAAAAGAAACACTGAGGTGGGTGGGAGAGAGGCAGAGAAAGCGGGGAGGGAAGAGAGAGACAGAAAGAGCCAGTTGCTTTATTCATGGCTGTTGATATTATAGACTGAGTGAAAATCACATTATCGTAATGGGAAAGTTAGAGTTGCTGAGATGATGCCCTGAAGCCTCTGCGCTGATTGGGGTGTGATTGCTATCTGTATTTATATGTAGAAAGCAAAGTTCACTGCCAGTTCAAGATGGTGGCGCCTGCTTTATGCAACATAATTCTTCAGTAGGGAGACGCCCCGAGCAAGCTGAGCACACCGGGCCGGGAGTGGGAACGGGAGCCGGATCGGGAGCCAGCGATAGAGCAGGCGATGGAGCCTGGGGTGGAGCCGAGCGGGGCTCAGCTGCGGAGGACGGAGGGCAGGAACCAGAGAGGGAGCCGGGGCAGCGCCTGGGGCCTGAGCCCAGCCCGAGGCCTGACGCGGGTGGGGCAGCGGGGTCTGGAGAGCTTGGGGATTTAGGGGTCAGAAAGAGCCCCTCCTACCATCTGCCCCCCTCAGGCCCGCCCAGAGTTAGAGTCCCCGGAAGGGAAAATAGAAGAAGCTGGTGCCCCAAAGGCAGGGCTGGGCTAGACCTTACTAAACCTTGACCGGATTGACTCCACCCTCACCCGCACGGTCTAATTCAGTGCTAAATCGTTCAATGAATGCCAGGAAGGTTTCATTTCTTCCCATGCCGACAGCTTGAAGCTTTTTTTTTTTTTTTTTGAGATGGAGTTTCACTCTTTGCCCAGGCTGTAATGCAATAGATCTCATCTCACAGCAACCTCCGCCTCCCGGGTTCAAGTGATTCTCCTGCCTCAGCCTCCAGAGTAGTTGAGATTAAAGGCGTGCGCCACCACACCCGGCTAATTTTGTATTTTTAGTAAACACGGGGTTTCACCATGTTGGCCAGGCTAGTCTCCAACTCCTGACCTCAGGTGATCCGCCCGCCTAGGCCTCCCAAAGTGTTGGGATTACAGGCGTAAGCCACCGCACCCGGCCAAATGTCTGTGTTGGTGCACCACTTGTGGTTGAGCAGCCTAGTGCTGGGATGAAAAAATCCCTTTTGATTGGTAAATGGGTGTGATCTCTGACGTCCTCAGCACAAAGCCTGGGAGGCTGGACAGGGTAGCCCACACTCCAAGCCCAGCCTCTTCCTAGCCACACTCAGGAAGGGAGAAAAGGGCTCTCAGCACAGCCTGCACAATCTGATTGAGCTCAGACCATCCCGTACTTGAGGCCTGTACCTCTCAGGAAGTTTCTTAGGAAACGGGGGCAGAGCTGGGCCAGGCCCTCACCCCACTTCCCATTAAGAAGTGCCAGATAAAATACAGGACACCTGATTAAATTTGAATTTCAGACAACAAATTTTTAGTGTAAGTATATCCCACACACTATTTGGGATGTATTTATACTTAACTATTTGTTGTTTGTCTGAAATTCAAACTGGGCATCCTGTATTTTTATTTACTAAATCTGGTAACCCTACCCTACCCCCACCTTACTCACTGACCTCAGGTTTTGTATTGATTGAGGAAGGTAGTGCCCTTGAGTGGAAACAGCCAGATTCCCCAGTTAATAGCTATGTGGTCTTGGACTGGTTTTTAACCTCTTAGATTCTCAATCTCCTTATCTTAGATTCTCAATCTCCTTATCTGAGCAATAGGAGATAATACCACCTACCTCACCGGATGGTTATAAACATTTAATGAAATAAAGTAAGTAAAAGGTTCAGTTCACTGTCTGACACAAAATAAATGACAAAAAAACTAAAAAAAAAAACACCTCAAAATATGACACTCAGTAAACAGCAGCTATAAAAGATCAGCTTCCTTACAAAGGTTACCCTTTCTTACATTCCCATCACCATCCTAAGCTTCTTAGAAGTCAAGTAAAAGGCTTATATCAAGATTCATGTTTTAGAAGCTGCTGCCTATGTGGGGGCATCCCAGGATAGATATGATCTTAGTATGGGTCCCCTGTGGTAGAGCCTGACCCTATAAGCTCCACTGAGAGTTCTGGAAAACTGATTGCAAGGATGAAGCAGGCACTAAGAGCCAGCCCTGTCCCCAGCCTCAAACCAAGCCCCACATGTTTTCCAGCTACTCTTCCAAGCTTCCAAAACAAAATAGAATCGATCCTCCTTTTGGCCTCCAAACTTCCCTTTCTCCCAGGGAGATGGCGGATGGGGCAGGGTGGTGATATGATGATGCTGGGCAGGAAGGAGGGCTCTGCCTACCTGAGAGGATACACAATGGACTGAGCAATGAGTCTACCCAAGGGCCATCCCAACAGCATGTCAGGCCAAATCCCTTTCCATCCTCTGGCAGGGGCCCATGTCCAGGACACACCAGTTGGAAACAAGTGTGTCCCTCAGGGTCTCTGGGCTTGTTCTCGTTCTAGCTCTCATATCTCAGCCTCAGCTCAAACCCACTTGATGAAGGAAGAGGCAGTGTGCAAAATAGGGGTTTTGGAGTCCCACGGAGGCAGCCTGGAGGCTAGTATCACTATATGATCTTGGACATTTCTCTTGTGGAAGGTTGGGACTTGTTTACTTCCCTTGTACAGATGTTTTTGACTCAGAAGAAAAAAAGGTGGCTTCCAGTACCCTTCAGTCCCAGAGAAGCTGGTGGCTGGACCCCAGCCATTATCTCTGAGGGAAGTTAATGATTCAGAAGCCAACTGATGGACAAATAGAGGCCTGTCTCCTTTTCTTCAAGAGATCACAGAGTCAAGACTTGAGTGCTAGGCAGATTATAAAAGTGACA
Source organism: Macaca thibetana thibetana (assembly GCF_024542745.1). NCBI lineage: Eukaryota > Metazoa > Chordata > Mammalia > Primates > Cercopithecidae > Macaca > Macaca thibetana. The sequence goes on along the minus strand of NC_065586.1, from coordinate 97,373,563 downwards.
CAAGTAGTGAAATGCAGTAGAGTGGCAGGGTCTGTGGCTGCACCTGAGAAGCATGTTTTCCTAAAGGTATTCAATTTCATGTTTGTTTTAAACACTGTGCTATCAAACCAAACACCCAAGTGCTCTTTGGGCAACCCCCTAGTTTCTTGTTCTTCACACAGGTATCCTCAGCCACATGGTCACCAAGTACTGTCACAGAGTAGAGAGATAACACACGTGCAGATACACTGACCCATAAGGATGTGCAGAGCCATCTGCAAGTATACCAATACCACGCCCCAAAGGAGTAGAGAGTCTGTAAAGAAAGCACAAGGACACTCACAAGGGAGTGGCCCATCTCCAGGCAGCCTGCCTTCCTGTCCACCTCCTGCCAGCCTCCCACCTCTTGCCTCCTCTTCCTTGTTTGCTCACTGGCACCAAGTCTGCTGCTCACACCGTCTCATCCCCTCATCCCTCTCTCTGGGAGTGGAACTCTCTCTTACCCTCTGGTGATGCACCGTTCCTGGAGGTCCTGCAATACCAGATTGATGCATAGGAGTGGATGGAGAAAGCTCCTTTTCTATCCCCCTGCTCCAAAAACCCATTTAATTTATTGTCCTCAGATAGAGGATATATCAGATGTTAAGCTGGTAAAAACATACTACATTTGATCTTAGCCATAAGACCGAGAGGTGATAGGAGTGGAACTGTATAGAACCCAAAGGGTGTGAGTGGAAATGGTGGGGGTGGGGTGCTCTGAACAGCTGACCCCTGTAGTAGCACCATCACACATGCATCTGGGGACCCCCGGACATACCCTCCTGCTTTTTTGATCCTCACAACAAGCCTGTACTGGAGCTTCTGGGGAAAATTGATTCCCCTTTCCCCTCTTTAAGGCACACCTTTCACTCTGGAGCCCTGGAGTAGAACTTAGCTCCTCTACTCAGTCATCAGCTAAAAATTCAGGAATTCCACAAAAGCTCCTAAATCTCAGGGTCCTAGAAAAGGTCACTGAAAGTTCATCTCTGCCATTCTCCTGCCTCCAGGCAAGGGTGATCCTCTTCATGGAGACAAGTGGCACAGAGAATCTACACACTCCCTTGGCCCTACTTAGCCTTGATATCAGGAAGTTGAACTCTAGTGCCAGCGATTTAATCCATGTTTGTTAGTAACTCCACCAGGATGTGTGAAGCTCCTCTCCCAGGGAATACCTAGGCAACCTCAAGACCTCCTGGGTTCCTCCCTGGGGGACCATGCCATAAAGCAGAAGCCCCAGGTACTCAGGCCATTGACCCCAGAAGGATCCCAAGAGGGGATGTAGAGTCTGGGATTTTCCATGCTCTTTCTGGTATATTTCCTCTTTGGCCATCAGGGCTAGAACCTAAGCAACCTCTTCCTAGGCTTAGTCATTTCAGCAAAACAGAAGTAGATCAATCAAATGCAATAAATAAAAGAAAATAAATTAAAATCCAAGACTCTTGCAAAGATCCTGATAACTGATTTCTGAATGATTCACTGGCGTTTTCTGTGCTCCTGTCCCTTTCCTTTCCATGATTATAAATAATGTCGATCATCACCAGTGCCTTTTTGAAGCTGGGATGTCACCACATTAGAGAATGAGTACCCAATCACATGGGGGTGGGCCAGGAGGCAGTAGACAGCCCAACAAATAAGATTTTGTCATCTTAGAGGTGAGGAGAAAGTCCAAGGACCTCTGTCTTGTCTTGGAGACATGAGTCTTTGAGGATGAAACTGAGCTGTCTCCAAGGGCGGGAGGTTTGTCTGGCAGCTAATTTCTTCAGATTCCTCTGAGGTTCCTATTTTATGTCCCATTTGGGCTTTGTCAGTGCAGCTATGTTTGGGGACTGTGTATGTGTCCCTGATTCCTAGAGTGACCCAGCAAAAGGAATTGAGGTTTGAGGAAGAATATTCTGCTGTGGTAGAGGAAAGATGAGGCACCTGCCCCAGAACCACCCCCAACTCCCCTCGCTGGCCAGAGAAGAGAGAAAAGAAAATAGCCCCTGCCCCTGGGACACAGAAAGGCTAATCTGCTCAAAAGCTGGAGGCTGGATAAAATGACCCCTGCCTGGTATGGATGTCAAAGCAATGTCTCTGAGGACATGTCATTCCACTCCCCCCGAGGGCCCTGGAGGTGGTTGGTAATCCACCCGTGCTCCCCCCACTCAAGCACCCCCCACAACCCACTCCCCTGCAACACACGCACACATGCGTGCACATACACACACACACGCATACACATAAATCTTAATTGTGTCCAGGGCTTTTTATGGCGTTAATTAATCATATTTAGGGCTGTTTCCAGCTGTTGCTGAGGGAAGGAAGGTCCCACACGCCTGTGACTTAGGGTAAATCCAATCAGACGGAGGAATTCTTTGATTCTGAAGAAGCTGAGCATGGGAAAGACACTGCTAATCCCAGAGCCTCTCCGACCCCTGCTTGTCACCTCTCCATCGCTGCCTTTGGAACCTGATCCGAGCTGAGGAAGGGGACAGGAGTGGGATGCAGAAGTGGGCATAGGGCTTTGCTGAGCTGAGCTGACTGCCTGGGGCCCTGCTTCAGATGAAAGGAGGGTTGATGGGAAGGAGGGATTAGGGCTTCGGTGCTGACCAGGAGCTTCTGCCCCTGTACTTAGGCCATTTAGTGAGCTCGGGAGAGCCCCTGATTCCTGAATAGCTACTGGGCCCAAGAGCTATTACAGGAGGCTAGGCCTGGAATAGCAGAGCAGTAGGTGGGCAGAACTGACCTAATTACAGCTCTGCACAGTCCGTGTGGTCTAACAGGGGGCCTTGCCCAAGCCTTTCTTCTTGCCTGTGCCTTCTCCCGAAACCCCAGCAGCGACACTCTCAGCTCCCTCAGGCTCTCATGTGTGTCTCTCTGTATCTGGGCCTGCTTTCTCTCTCTCTTCCTAGGGCTCTACAGCTGGATTTCTGGCTCTTCTGCTGATCTCTGAAATCCTGGGGCACCACCTCACACCCTCATGGAGAGAGATGAACCTTCAGACAGGGACGTCTTCAGGGGAGGGGTAGCCTGGCAGGTGCTAATGACCCCTTCTTTGGTTTAGCCAGCGGCCCATTGGGTACTCATGTGGAGCAAATACGGGATGGAGGGGGAGAGAGCTGCTGCTGAGGATGGGGGCAGGAAGGGACTGTCTTGCCCCTTAGAGACCTATGTGTGTGTGGGCGGGGAAGGGAGGGGTCCCAGGGTGGAAAGTGAGAGGGTAGAGGGCTATAAGGCCAAACAGGGACAAAGTAGTTGCCGCCCTATCCTCCCCTCTACAAGGACCCCACCCCAGCATATCCCCTTGTCAAGGCTTTCTGGGTCCTGGCCTACCTGGGCCTAAATAATTGAGGAGCCCATTATAGCCTTGCTGTTTCCTCACTGTCAAGTGTAAACGCTGTACTGGTCGGGTGGGGAAATGGGGCTAATTTGAATTGATAATAGGAAACACGGGGAAAAGTCATCTATAGTGAGTGAGGAGCAAGCGATCCCTGAGCAGATGCTAAATCTTGTATAATGAAAGAATCTGCCGATGTCAATTATGTACGAGCATCTTTGCAGTGGTTGGAGGCGGTGGGTGGGTGAGGGAACGGAGGGCCGGGTGCATCCCATAAACCCAAACACCCATCAAAGGCTCATACATATGGAGCGGTGGAGATTACAGCATAAATTTGAATGTTATGAATGTGGATGAGGGACAGGCAGGAAGCCCACCTCATAAGGGGGCTGTTTTCAGTGCACATGTACAGGGGAGCTTTTGTCCTCTCGGTTCCTCAGCGGTGTTTCCTCCATGTCAGCTGTGCCCCCTCTGCACCCAGTTGTGTCCCAGGATAAGAAAGAAAGTCAGGATATGGGGGTGCTGGGACAGGGTAAGATCAGCTGTTCTTCTGGGGCCTGGATGTGAGTCCCTTGGGAGCTCTGGGCCCAAACTGTCCTTGATCCATTCAGAGTGCTGCCAGGATGTTTAGCTGGGCATGGTGGTGCACACCTTTAGTCCTAGCTACTTGGGGGAGCTGAGGCAGAAGGATCACTTGAGCCTAGGATGTTGAGGCTGCAGTGAGCCAAGATCGTGCCACTGCACCCCATCCTGGGCGACAGAACGCATCCAGGATGTGATCTAGAGATCAATGTGACCAGAGATCCAGAGGGATATCCTGAAATATCTCTGATGTGACCACAACTTTCCCTCCCCGCAATGGAAGAGATGGGAAAGAGCAATGTAGATGGTGATGCCAACCACAGATTGGGCAGGGAGATCCTGGAAGACAGCCTGGAGGAAGAGGTCAAAAACTGTGCTATAAAGGGGGGTGACAACTCAGAAGGACAATATCAGCAGCACATCTTTCCATTCCTAAGTACAAGTCCTCATCACACATGGGATCGGGTGTTTGTGAGTATACACATGCATGCACACCCTGTAGCAGGGCCCAGACCCCTCCATCAGTTCCCAACCTGCAGTCGCTCCCTGAGCAGGCTTCGTGATTTGTGGTGCAGGCCACCCAGGGACTTTAATCTTCACCGTGACAAATGCAATAAAAGGAACAATTTGGAGATCACAGCTAAGGAAGACACATTTACAAACCCTTCCCCAAAGGTTGGATGTGGCTGTCACCATGTGATTTGTGCTGGAAATGAAGCAGGGAGGGGGAGAGGGGGAGACAGATAGCTGGAGAAGGAGGGCTGGGGAAGAGGAAGCATCCCCAGCTCTCTCCTCCTCACCCTCTCTGCTGGATCACAGTGGAAGGGGCTAAGCTAGCAGAAGGAGGACTGGACCCACTGGCAGCCAGCGCCACCCTCCCCCATCACGACTACGGAGCACAACTCAATTACGAAGAACACAGCCCAGAACCACAAAGCTGCAGAGATTCATCTCAGTGGTTCTGGGGCTCGATCTAGAAGAGGGATGGCAGGTGGGGGTGGAGGGGATAGGGTTTGGAGAAGAGCAAGAGAAAGGGAGAGGCAGAGTGGAAAAGACATTGTAATAGAAAGACAGTGACATCTCAAGTTGCAAAGGGAGCACCCTAAGACGCTCTATTCTCAGACAGGAAAGGGGAGGGGAGATTTTCCAATCAGGGCTCCTCCATCAGGCCTATCTGGAGGGGTCCAAACACAGAGCAACAATGTGGGTGGAGGGAACACTTAATCTGGGGAGGAATCCATCAGGCAGGCAGATAAGCCTGGAGTTCCATAGGATAAGGTCAAATTGAAGTCTTAGAACCAAGCTGGTAGATGACTTGACATGGTGGGTGGTACAGTCAGGATCCTTCCTATCCCCTCTGAGTCTTCTTTATCTATACAATGAGTGCTAGGCCAGGTGATCTGTAAGGTATCTGCCTGCCTTGCATCTTGGACTCTCTGAGACCCAGATGTCTTGGAGTCAATGATAGGAGACTGGACAAGAGAGACGAGTAGTAATCCACCACTCCCTGACCCTGACTTTCTTGTGGCTATAGTGGTTACTAACACATGGGCTCCTTTCTGCTGGGATCTCAGCTGTGCTCCCCAGGATTCAGGTCTACAGCTCTCTCAGCCACTCCCATCCCAGTAAGAGTTCAGAAGGAACCCATTGGCCCTCTTTGGTCTCTAAAAGCTGGTCACTCTTAGCTTCGTTTTTGATAAGATCGTCCTCAAACCAAGGCCATTCTGTCCCTAGCTCCCTCTACCCGATGCACAGGAGATGTTCTCTCTGCTCCAGGATTTAACTTTGAAGCCTCTAGGTTGCTTCCAGTTTCCTAACTTTGAGCTTTGAACAAATGATATATTTGTTCCCTTGACCTGTGCCCTCCCACCCCATTCCCCATCTTCCATCTACCTGTGCCCCCCAACTCCTCACCACCCCACTTCCAACCAGGCTGAGGGACCACAGATGTGCCATGTTGGCAGGGAGGGGTAAGTTACTAGGTTATGAGGCATTGGTTTTTCATCACACTCAAGGCCACACCTCAGATCTCCTCCACCTAGCTGCTGCCCCACTGCTAGCCTGGTCCCCAGCACAGGACCATCTTCTCGTGCATCTCCAGGGCCAGACCTGGTCCTCATATCCAGGAAGTAGGCCTGGTGAGTGCCTAAATGGGGGTAGGGAAAAGAAGACATTAGGAGTATGGCCCCTTATTGGAAACTCCCTAGGGATGATGGGGGTCAGATGCTAACAATGTCTAGTTGTCACGGTCATGGCTCAGCATGGCCACAGGGCAGAGAGACTGGGCCTCTCCAGGGTAGTGAATCTGGGCTGGATCATGGACTCCAAGGACATGTAGGAGGTAGGGAGTTGGGGAGGTTGAGGAATGTAAGGAGGTGGGGAGTGGACAAAAATATGTTTTCTAAGCTCTAGACACAAAGGAGAGAAGCCCCTACATAGGAATGAAGAGAGGGGCTTGGGACGGACTAAATCAAGGCTGACTTTCTCAAGGCATCTCTCCTTGGGGCAGGGGCTAAAAGTGTAGAAACATTCAAACAAGGTGAGTCCCTAGATATGGGCTCCATGGTAGACAGTGACACAAAGGGAACTGAACTGCTAATGCTGGATGGGGCAATTCCCATGGTCCTCTGCTGCCTCCCTCTGGAGAGGGCATGAAGGTGAGCTCTGCCCTGCTGCCAGCCCCTCTGCAAGTCCTCCTGGCTTCTCTTCACTGCACCTCACCTCCATCTGTGTCCTTGATTTCTCCCCAGGTCCTCATACACTGTATGAGTCAGAGTTCTCCAGAGAAACAGACCAATAGGAGAAAGAGAGAAAGAAAAAAAAAAAGGAAAGAGAGAGAGAGAAAGAAAGGAAGAAAGAAAAAGAAAGAAAGAAAGAAAGAAAATAAAAGAAAAGAAAGAGAAAGAGGAGGAGAGGAGAGAAAGAGAGAGAAATAGAAAGAGATAAAGAAAGAGGAGAAAGAGAAAGAGAGAAAAGAAAAGAGAGAAGGAGAGAAAGAGGGAGAGAAAGAGAGATAGAAACAGAAAGAAAGAGAAAGAGGAAAAAAAGAAAGACGGAAAGAAAGAGAAGGAAGGAAGGAAGAAGGTAGATAAAGGGATTTATTATGAATGATTGATTCACACAATTATGGAGGCTAAAAATCTCATGATGTGCTGCAAGCTAGAGGCCCAGGAAAGCAAGTGGTATAGTTCCAGTCCAAGCCCAGAGGTCTGAGAACTGTTGGGAGGAGTGGTGCTGATGTATAAGTTTTGGTCCAAGTCCCAAGCCCCCAAAACCAACAATGTCAAATCATAAGACAAGAGGAAATGGATGGTCTAGATCAAGCAGAGAGCAAATTCACCCTCCCTTTTTCTTCTATTCAGGCCATCAACAGATTGAATGATGCCCACCCACAGTGGTGAGTGTGAGTCTTCCTTACTCAACCTACTGATTCCAGAAACTCCCTCCACAGATACATCCAGAAATAATGTTTTCCCAGCTATCTGGGCATCCCTTATAGCCCAGTCAAGTTGGCATATAGTTAAGTATTCCAAGCTGGGCGAGGTGGCTCATGCCTATAATCCCAGCACTTTGGGAGGCCGAGGCGGGTGGATCACCTGAGGTCAGGAGTTTGAGACCAGCCTGGCCAACACGGTGAAACCCCATCTCTACTAAAAATACAAAAAGTAGCCGGGTGTGGTGGCATATGCCTGTAATTCCAGCTATTCAGGAGGCTGAGGCAGGAGAATTACTTGAACCCAGGAGGCAGAGGTTGCAGTGAGCTGATATTGTGCCACTGGACTCCAGCCTGGGCGACAGAGCAAGACTCTGTCTCGAAACAAATAATAATAAAAAAATAAAATAAAGTATCCCAGACACCATCTTCACAACTGACAATGCCTCCTGTACCCCCTCTCCCACCACAGAGAAAGCACTAGATAAAAAATACACTACGCCGGGCGCGGTGGCTCACGCCTGTAATCCCAGCACTTTGGGAGGCCAAGGCGGGAGGATCACGAGGTCAGGAGATCGAGATCACAGTGAAACCCCGTCTCTACTAAAAATACAAAAAATTAGCCGGGCGCGGTGGTGGGCGCCTGTAGTCCCAGCTACTCGGGAGGCTGAGCCAGGAGAATGGCGTGAACCCAGGAGGTGAAGCTTGCAGTGAGCCGAGATCGCGCCACTGCACTCCAGCCTGGGCGACAGAACTAGACTCCGTCTCAAAAAAAAAAAAATACACTATGAGTCCGGTGTAGTGGCTTATGTCTGTAAGCCCAGTACTTTGGAAGGCTGAGGTGGGCAGACTGCTTGAGGCCACAAGTTCAAGACCAGCCAGATCAACATAGTGAGATCCTGTTTCTACAAAAAAAAGAAGAAGAAGAAAAGAAAAAATTAGCCAGATGTGGCGGTGCATACCTGTAGTTCTAGCTAGTCAAGAGGCTCAGGCAGAAGGATTGCTTGAGCGCAGGAGGCAGAGGCTGCAGTGAGCTATGATCATGCTGCTGCACTCTAGCCTGGGGGACAGAGCAAGAACCTGTCTCTTAAAAAAAAAAAAAAAAAAAAAAGACTAGTTGGTGAGCAAAAGGGGCTCTCTGACATCTTCTCTATTCTCTCTCTCTTCTTAGAGAAGGATGGGACTTTGACTTGGTTTACTCATTTGCATCCCTGCCCCCAAGGATAGGCTTGGCTGGGAAGGTAGGAGAGAGGAGAAGACCAAGAATTGGCTCATGCCCTGTGGCCTCCTCCTTTCCCTATATGACTTTACCTAGGGCCAAGACCAAGCCCAAAGCCAGGTGGGAGTCTCTGTTGACTGAGTGCCCTCCCCTGCCAGAGGACTGATCTCAACTGAGCAATCTCTGACCCTCAGCTCTGTCTGCCTCTCACCAGGCTTAGTCTAGTGGTGAGGGGCTTGAGACCCCAGATGATGGAGGGGGGGGCTGTAAAAGAGGGTCAGAAATGGCCAGTGGGTCACATGGACTGTAAGAGAGACATTTCCCATCCCTAAGTCCTTAGACTTAGTCTAGCAGACTGGAGGTTGATGGGAAAATAACAAAAAAGTCAAGGAGAAAGCCATTCCGGGTTCCCCCCTCCTTCATGTTCATAACTGTTTGGCACATTCTTACACATGCATCTATAAACACGCATGCATGTGCACGCGCATGCGCACACACACACACATAGAGCTGAGCTACATATGACAAATCATGGAGTGGGGACCAGTGTGGTGGGCTTGTGGGGAAGAGCAGAGCAGGAGGCTGTGATAGTCAGCTGAGGGCGCAGGGGCAAAGCAAGGGGCACTTTGTGGGGAGCAGTAAGGTGACTACACATGGGGGGCTGGAGGTCAAGAGAAAATAGAGAGGGAGATGAATTCAAGCAGAGGGTCATCCAGAGGCTGAGGAGGGGGTGCCTCTAAAGGCAAGGATCTGGCCTATGAGCTGCGCTAGCAGAATTCTATGGTGACTGGGCACCCAGGCATTGGGTAAACCAGTGCACCCTGTTCTGAATAAGAAATGAGCCACTCAGGCCTCCAAAGACACCCCCAGAAGGAAGCCAGAGGCCAGGAGTGCTCCAGGTCTCATTCTTCTTTCTGCTCCTGTTAAGTGGACAGGGTAGGTGGGAGTTGGGCTGCTGATCCCCATTTATCCTCTCCCTCGAAAGCCTGGACTCACCCACTCTCTCCAAATTCAATTATCCTTGGTGAGATCCACTCTCCCACACTGAGCTTTCCTACCCCTCCCAAAAGGGGCCAGGGAGACTAAAACAGGTTCTCTCTGTCTTGCTCTATTTTTTTTTTTTCTTGTTTTCCCTCTCCATGTTCCAGGACCCAGGACACGCTCTGCCTTGCTCTAAATCCTAAACTGGACAAGCTTAGGGTAGGAAGAGTCAGCGGCGACTGTGGCTTCCTACCCATTTTCTTATTTGTCTGAACCTTGCCTCACAACCTGTTGTCAGTAGGTAAGATGTCAGGTCAGTGGGGGTGGGAGACTGAATATTTTGACCTTGGGAGGACTGCCCTTGTCTTTATCCATTCCCTGCCAGCCCTCAGTGCCCTTTGAAGGTTTATAGTCATATAAATCGCAGAGTCCCATGCCAGGCTTGGAATTTGCAACTATAAATAGGCAGGAGGTAAACAAGGTGGCAGATGCAGGGGCTTGGGACAAGACGGAAAATCTGCCCCTCTTTGCCTGGGCAGGGGCCAAGGCACATCCGTGGAAAGGGATATCTTCCCTCCCTTGTCACCTCTCCTCTCCTGCCTGCTGCCTGCTGGCTGCCTGTGCTCTGGGCTTCTAGTCTTTTCCCTCCAGGGATTTATCCTCCAAGTCAGCTTTCTGCTCTAACTCTCCCTGGCCACCTGCCCTGTTTCATCTTGCCCTGAGTCAAGACAGGGCAGAGGGATTGCCTCCATTAGGCTCTGTGCCCCTTGGCCTCCCTCCAACTGCTTCACATTTTATCCCGTGCTCCTCTAGTAAGTCTTGAGGGGGTGCCGCCTCTGCCAACCACCAGTCTCCACCACTAGGGGCATCCTGATCCCTTCTCCATCCTAACAGCCAAGGTGATGCTAACATTTCTCAAGCAGGAAACGGTATTAGGGAACTCTGGGGAAACAAAGCAAAGACCCTCACCTCCCACTCATTCCCTTCTAAAGCGCAGAACGTGAGAGTGCACAGATTTTCTGTTGCTTGGGTTGATGGACACCTGCCTGGCCACTTGGAGTTTCTACCCATGATCTCTGGGCTGTGTGAGCTACATTCTGAGCAAAGAGTCTGAGTTTGAGACAATTTAGGTAGCATGCTTTCTAGATTGACCCCTGCCTTCTCTCTGCCCCAGGGCCAGACTGATTTTGTCCTGGCCCTGGCAGGTTCCCAGCCACCAACAGTCTTCTGAGGAATGTCAGGCCCCACTGGCCCTGCAATTACCTCTCTTCATCCCTCTTGGAAGAATCTGGATCTTCAGCCCTGAAATTCCTTCTTTCATCCTAAACCTGGACTCTCCAATCATACTCACCCATCATTTTTGAATCACAGAAACTAGAACGGAAATAAATCTATTTTTTCTCATTTTACAGTGGAGGAATCTGAAGCCCAGAGTGGTGAAGTGACTTTCACCTCAGTCACACAGCTAAGATTGGCTTTGTGGCTAAAGTTGGAAACACTCCCCTGCCAAGTTTGGCTTCTCCCCCTAGACCTTAACTTCCCAACTCCTGCTGGCTTCCTTTGCTCCTCAGAAGCAGAGTAGCCACCTTTCAAAGGTTCATTCTCCTTTGCACCCTACCTCTACCTGGCCTCTACATAGGGAGAGGGAAAGGACAGACTCCGAATCTCAAGAAATGATTGAATTATATATGGCTCCATTTTCCAGTACCTTCTACCTCCCATTTCCCTGAGTCTTCTCTGATGGCTTATCGGGCAGATGATCCTGGAGGAATGACTCCCCAGAAGCCCACCTTCATAAAGCCTTGAGGGGCGTCCTTCCCACCGTGGGAAGCCACTTCCCTGGCTGCTCCTTTATTTTTCTAACGAATGTCAATTTCCTAAATTGGATGGCAAGGTGAGACAAGTGCGGTTCTTTGAATGGTGTCCCTTATTCCCTGGGTATGCAATGCTCAAGGGAGCACATGTGCATGCACTCATGTTCTCACCACCATCCTGTTGAAGGGGTCTGTCTTAATCCATTTCTGCAGCCATAACAAAATACCTGACACTGGATAATTTATAAACAATAGAAATTCAGGCCAGGCGTGGTGACGCACGCTTGTAATCCAAGTACTGTGGGAGGATTGCTTGAGCCCAGGAATTTGAGGCCAGCCTGAGCAACATGGTAAAGCCCATCTCTACAAAAAGTACAAAAAAATTAGCCAGCTGTGGTAGCAGGTGCCTGTAGTCCCAGCTACTCGGGAAGTTGAGGTGGAAGGTTTGCTTGAGGTCAGGAGGTGGAGGTTGCCGTGAGCTGAGACTACGCCGCTGCACTCCAGCCTGGGTTACAAAGTGAGATTCTGTAATAATAATAATAATAATAATAATAATTTGTTTTTCACAGTTCTGGAGGCGGAAAGTCCAAGGTCAAGGGGCCAGATTTGGTGTCTGGTAAAGGATATCTCTCTGCTTCGTAGTTGGCATCTCTTGCTGCATTCTCACACGACAGAAGAGGGAAAAGTGGCAAACAACTCCCTCAAGCCCTTTTATGAGGGCACTAATATTATCTGTGAGGGCATGACCGAAGCACCTCCTAAAGGCCCCACCTCTTAATACTATTGCTTTGGGGATTCAGATTCAATATGAATTTTGGAGGGAAACAAACACCACAGCAGGGTCCTAAGCTAGGAGCAAGACCAGAATCTCTGGGTCCATGTTTCAAATGAGTCGCCAGGAAAGGAAGACAAATACAGGAATTGATTTGGGAGACAGATAGTGAGGACATGAGTTCCTGTGGTTCACTGAGGGCAAAGGGAAGGAGGTGGCACAGGTAACTAAGGTAAGTGGGAGTGTTCTGGCTCCCTGATGGCTGGAAAGGGACTCCCTTTCCACTGAGCTGTTAGGATGAATGAAATCTGTAGGTGAGAGGGAAGATGCTGATGGCAGTTAGACAGGGAGAGTTCTGAGAGGGAGTCCAGTTACCCCAGAATACTCCCATCCTAGAGCTGGACTGGAGTTCCCAGTGTGCCATCTGGGAGTGCCTGGGATGTGTGTGGGGCAGCTGGAGGGATGGCCATCATCTATCCAGCACCTGTCCTGCCCCCAAAGGCTGATGATGTAACAGTATAACAATGTGGCAGAGGACAAGGGGGTTTTTGTAATGTTGCTCTGGGGGAGGAACAGTCCAGCTTTCAGTGATATGGCTGGGATAAGGCAGCTGTTGTCTCTTCTCTGAGCTCAGAAGAAGCCCCTACCCCTTCAGTGAGCAGTCTGAGCCTGGGTCCACTCACCTTCATTCCAGTCCTTTAATCATGCGATGGCTCATGACTCTCCTTCCAAGGAACAGAAGTGATTTGCGCTGCACCCGTCAGCCACATAGACTCTAATCAGAGATCAAACAGGGCACAGAAAAGACCCTGCCCAGGAATGAAATGTAGACCTTCCTGTGGGGTAGGGGACATTCAGGCCCTGGAAGATTCTTTTTTTTTTTTTTTTTTTTTTTTAGACGGAGTTTTGCTCTTGTTGCCTAAGCTGGATTGCAGTGGTACGATCTCAGCTCACTGCAACCTCCGCCTCCCAGGTTCAAGCGATTCTCCTGCCTCAGCCTCTTGAGTAGCTGGGATTACAGGTGTGTGCCACCATGCCCAGCTAATTTTTGTATTTTTAGTAGAAACGGGGTTTCACCATGTAAGCTAGGCTGGTCTTGAATTCGTGACATCAGGTGGCCCACTCTCCTTGGCCTCCCAAAGTGCTGGGATTATAGGCGTGAGCCACCATGTCCAGCCAAAAGAATCTTTATCCTAGGTCCCCAGGCATTGCCTCCTCCCACTCCACACCCACATCCCATCTCCCTGGTCTTCTGATGCCCCTCATTTGCCCAATTGCCTTCAATTTAGGCCTCCCACAAAGGCCCTCTTCCCACCTTCTACCTGGTCTCTCTGGAGGGCCTCACCTTGGTCTTCAATGATCCTTCATCCTGGCCCTCCAGAGAATCTCACCAGGATGTGATCTTGCCTATAGATTCATTGTCCACCATTGTCCAAGTTCTCTAGATGCTTTGCTAACCAGGCTCAGAGAGCGGACTGGAGAGTTAGGTCCTTTATCTCCCCAGTCCGACCACTTTCCCTTCTGCCTCTTCATTCAAGCTCCCCAGCTGGTCACTCCCTAGAAAAGCAATCTCAGCATCTGCTTTCTCACTCTCCCTTTCCTTATCCATAACCAGAAACCCTAGATGGGAGGCTGAGACAAGAAAATTGCTTTGGACCAGGAGTTCAAGTCCAGCCTGGGCAACATAGGGAGACCCTCATCTCTGGGGGAAAAAAAAAAAAGGAAACCCCCAGTGTCATTCTCCAAACTATTAGATTGTTCTTGAAGGCAGCAGCCATAACTTACTCACTCCTGTGCCTCAAACTCAACACTTCAAAAGTCAAAGGTTCAATAAATATTTATTGAAAGAATCAGTCCTCAGCCGGGAACTGTGGCTCACACCTGCAATCACAGCACTTTGGGAGGCTGAGGCAGGTAGATCACCTGAGGTCGGGAGTTCGGGACCAGGCTGACCAACATGGAGAAACCCTGTCTCTACTAAAAATACAAAATTAGCCGAGTGTGGTGGCACGTGCCTGGAATCCCAGTTACTCAGGAGGCTGAGGCAGGAGAATCGCTTGAACCCGGGAGACGGAGGTTGCAGTGAGCGGAGACCATGCCATTGCACTCCAGCCTAAGCAACAAGAATGAAACTCTGTCTCAAAAAAAAAAAAAAAATCAGTCTTCAGACTTCTCCAGTGTATTTCCTTCTTTTCTCAGTATACTGTCCTGAGTTCTCAGCAACCACACACTTTTTTATTCCCAAGACAGCTTTTGAGGAGCTGTTCAGAAGCATTAACCTCTTTCAGTCCCAGATGATGAGGGGGAATGCGCTGATGTCCAGGTCTGGGACCCGGAGCTGAGCACATGGCCCGCCTGCCTCCCCTGAGCCTGGAGGCCCCAGGCGGGATTGTCTGTCCTCACTCATCCTTGCCGCCAAGGCCTCCTCGCCTGTATTTATATACACTAAAGCCTCTACTCGAATAAAACATCCATGTAAAATCCAATTTCCTCAGAATCTCTTTTGGAGCCTGGGCCTGAGATGGAGTAGGTAACCCCGGCGGTAACTGCCTGAACCACTCCTGCTGGCTGCAAAGGTGAGGCCCATTTTTCAATTATCTATCTGCTGTGACAGCAGCGGTCCAGCCATCGAGCCAAGGCAGGGGGAGGGGAGAGGCAGAGCTGGGGAGGAGGGAGAAAGAGGGCAAGGGCACGGTGGGGGAGAGGGGGAGGGAGAAACCTAGGGAGAGGAGGCATAGGGAGAGACCCTTGCGCCTGGCACCCAGTAGGTGCTCAAGAATTATTTGGAAAATGAGTGATCAAAGAGTGAATAGGGAGGGTGGGGGTGAGACGAGGAGAGGGGGAGAGCTGGAAAGACACAGAGTGGGTGGAGACATAGAGAGGGCGGGAGGGGGAGGGGGAGGGGAGGCGAGCATGGATGGAGCCAACAAGAGGCTCCTGTGTCAATCCGTGGAAACGGGAGGCAGAGTGATGCGGTCACAGCTCCTGCCATCAATATCCTCTAATATAAATGTCAGTGATGCTATTTTCCGCGCAGTCATTTCGCACACTGCTGATTACATTAACGTATAATGGAGGGGCGCCGGCTCCACTGCTTTCTCCCCTAACCCTCCCCCCGGTGATGTGTCAATAGCCGCCTCCATGAACAAGTCAATTTTCTGCAGGCTTGGCAGCGGAATAAATCTGCCCAGCTATGGGGAGAGCTGGAGATATTTATATACCCTGAGCCTGCCTTCCGTGTGCGCGCGTGCGTGTGCGCGGCGGGCGCGGGCGCGAGCCGGAGCGGGGGTTGGGGGTGGTTCTGGGGCGCGCCGCCGAGCTGAATGATTTCCAGCCCCGACTCAATAAGAGGAGAATTTAGAGCGGTCCCTGAGCTGGGCTCCCAGAAACAGCCTTACACGTTTATTTTCCTTAGCTGAACAGGAAAGGCGAGAATTATATGTGGATTTATAGGACAGGCGCAGCTCAACCCAAATGCTCCCGCTCCAGGGGGCGGGGACGGGGGAGGGAGGTGGCAGGCCCGCCACCGGCCGCTGGGACCCTAGCTCGTGCCCGCGTTGGTGGGGGCGCACCCCCCTTGCCGGTCGCTTTAATTACATTTGTTCTTGTCCTTCGTGAGGGCGAGACTTCGGTGCGGCCCGCGTGGGGGGTGGGAGGAGGCGCAGGCCAGACTGCCTGGAGGGGGGCGCGGGGAATGGGAACGTGGGGAGCCCGGAAGGGGGGTGCTGTCAGCTTTTGCTCAGAAACGGATCAATAGTAAGAGATCTAATGGGCTAACTGCCAAGCAGGCGCACCGAGGCGCTGCCCCGTGGGGGCGGGAGGGGGTGGGCGAAGGACGAGAGAAAGGAACGGGGGTGGGAAAAGGAGTGAGGACGGGGAGGGGGGAAGGGCAGGAAGAGTGGAAGAAGTGGGGGGAGGAGAAAGAGAGAAAATAAAGAAGGGGAGAGAAGGAGAGCGGGAGCGGGAGGGCAGGAACAGGACAGGACAGTCCTCGTAGGGGCGTCTCTTCACAAGGGGGAGCCTTTCCTGGAGCTGCCAGACCCCGCAGCCGCCAGCCGCCCGGGCCTCAACTCTGTCATTGAGCCGCCAGAGGGCGGCGCGACCCTGTGCTCTCCCCGCGGATCTCAGGGTCTCCTCGCTCGGGCGCGAGTGACCGGTCGCCGCCGAAGATTGGTCCCTGCCCGGCGCCCTCTGCCCTCTCCCGGAGGGGTCCCGCGTGGCAGGGTGGGCGTAGGGCGACTCCCCTAGCTCCTGCCCCAAAGGAAGGAACCTTCTGGCTTTCCTGGTGTTGGTCCTGGCGCCCTGGGACCCCAGAGCCCCGGGGAGGCGCCCAAAGGCTGGGTTACCCGGCCCAGGGCTGACCACTGTCCCCGGAAGACCCCCAAGGCCGCTGCCGACGCGGCGTGGAGGCGCTGGGAGATCTGGGCCTTCGCTGCCTGGCTGGGGAGCGTGGGCGAGTCTCCGGGACGTCCTGCGCGAAGCGTCCTGTGCTGGCTGCGCGGGCGCTAAGGAGGCCAGCCAGGGTCGCCAGGGATCAAAGCTATAGGACCCGGTTTTAACTCATCCGGTTCCTGGCCATTGACTGTCCTTTTCTCAGCTCTGGGGCCTCATCCCTTCCCAAACTAAGTTAGAAAATAAAATACAGCCCAACACCCTCAACGGGCAAGTTCTGCCACCCTGGAGAGGGGAGCCTGGTGGTGACAGCTCAGTGTTCTCGACCTGGGAGGACAGCAGAATTACTTGAGGGAGATTTTTAACATAAGCGTGTTTACCCGCACGCACGCATTGTAAGGAGCTTGTATGTACAGGCAGTGCTTTCTGGAAGCATGCCCGTTGTCAGAGCTCCCCAGATAACGCTGATACAGAGTCCCACATGAACATTACCTGAAGAAACTGCCTTGGGCGGGGGGGCACTAGGAATGGGAACATGGGGAGACCAGGAGTGGGGCACTGTCAGCTTTGGCTCCGAGTGGATCAATAATAGTACAAGATCTAATGGGCTACCTGCCAAGCGGGTACACTGAAAAATGTCACATATTTTTTCATGTTGGACTTGGTAACTCAGCCTGGGCTATTTGCCCTCATGAATGTGTCTGTGTGTCACTGCGTGTATATGTTGCTGGGTACCTGCGCCGCTGGGTAAGCATTGCTTTGTGCGTCTTTTTGTGTGTGCGGATGTCACTGGGTACGCATCATCCGGTGTATCATTGATGTTATCATCAGCATTTACTGAGAGCACCTATTGTGTGTGTGTCATTGTACATGCCTGTCCTGATGAGAGTGAGTGCGGATCCTGGGGTGTGTTTGTGTTGTATTGAGCACATCTCTGTGGGCTCCATTGTGGGGCACAGCCATTGTCTCCATGTCATTGACAGTGTGTGCTGGCAAGAACTCGTGACACAAATGGAACGAAGCTGATCTGCCCTAGAAGCGAAGGCGGCAATGACCTTCTTTTTCCAATTATATCCTGGTCAGAGGTGAGCGACCTCTCTCCACTGAGGCCACTTCTTGTCATGCAAACCGAGCAGAAGGATGGAGATTAGAGGAATGTGACCGAGTCACGTGTGAAAACAATCAGCTATCAATGGGCCCCGATCAATGCCCCAGATTATAGATGAGCCCAGGGCAAGCAGTCACTTTGGAGTTTTTCCCAAGAAGGCAAAAACACACAGCACACAGTCATACACGTCACACATCCCGAGAGACCCACAGCCTGGGGACAGGTAGGAATTGGGTTGGGGAGAGCTGGGCAAATCAATGGCCACCCATTTTGAAGTGGTGGCAACTGTTATTATTAGTAGGTGGTTATGTTGTTTTTGCTAAAGATGCAACCTTTATTCCGCTGGTAGCGGTAAGTATAAAAGCTTGTGTTTAGTGTTTTCTATTTTAAGTCCAGAGAGTTAGGACTCTTAAGTGGGTCACAGGAGGCAGTGTGGGGATTTGGAGGAAACTCATGTCAGGAATGGGAGCAATAGAGGGCTTGTATTGAGAGAGTGGCAAAGGAAAGTCTTTGGTCAGCTGTGGGCAGGGGGCAGGTGTGAAGCAGAGTGGCTCCTGGAGCCAGGGCACTTGTCCTTAGGACAACTTGAAACCAGGTTGTTGGGTGAGGGGGCTGAACTTCTGAAAGGCAGGGCCAGCCCTAACCACAAATATGCTCCATGATAGCAGGAGAGCACCGGGCTTGGGGAGTAGCAGTCTCTGAAGGGCATGACCATGAGGGTCCTCATGAAGTGTGACTTGTCTTTGGAGACAGGTGGTGCAGGCACTTGAGGGGCTATAAGGATGAGCTGAGGGGGCCAGGACTGGGTCAGAACCTATAGGGTCAAGGGAGACCAATGAGAAGATGGAAGAGTTCTGGAAGGGCTGGAGGATCTCATCGGACCTGGCTCTGGATTCAGCTGAGCCTGCTTGTGGCCAGCAGTCAGTGTGGCTGAGTCTAGCACCCATGCTAGCCATGGCTGAGGCAAGGGGAAGGATCATGTCCTCTGTGCCCACTGGGGTGTGTCAGGCAGTCCTTGGAGGCCTTTAGTTGTCTTGGAATCCCTTTGGTGCACATTTATGGTTGTCCCACTTTGCCTCACCCTGTGGGAATGCCATGATGGGCAAGAAAGCCCTTAGAGAGCCTACAGTCTAATGTGGAACAAGGAACTTAAATAAAGACTTTACACTTTTTTTTTTTTTTGCTTTGGAGAAAGTAGTGTTGCATAAGCATATACTGCCTGGATCAAAATCCCCGCTGTGCCATTCGCCAGCTAAAGTTTATGAATTCTCAGGCCCTCCTTTCCTCCATCTGTAAGATAGGGGTACCCAACCTCTTAGGATTGTTGTGCAAATCTTAGGAAAAGTCCTTAGAACAGGGCCTGGCCATGGTAACATAAGTGTTGGCTCTCCTAGTCTTTCCTTCAGTTTTGTAGTACAGAGCCTTTGGAAAAGTCTCCCTCTTGGTGTTAGCAGAATTAAGGTGAATAAGGACTTAGTCACACCTTAGACAAGATAAGGGGGTGGTTAGAAGACCCTGAGAGGTTGGAGTGTGGTGTGGAGTAGAGGCAGGGAAGGGGCCAGCTTGGGGGTTTGGGAATCCTGGTGTGGGACTGATGGAGCAGTGAGATAGGTTCTTTCTAGGTAGGGCTGAGGGGGCATAGGATAGGAAGGCCCTCTGCAGAGCTCAGCACACTTAGGACAGTTCAGTGCTTCTAGCTTTGCCCCGTCTCCCTGGAGGCATAGCCCCTGCTAGAGCTGCTAGCCCATAGATGTCCAGTGGGGTTGCATGGGGAGGTGCCCACCACTACAGGATAATCTCCCTGGAGGGACACCGCCTGCTGGAGGTGCTAGCCCATAGATGTCCAGGGGGGGCTGCATGGGTAGGTGCCCACCACTAAAGGATAATCAGCACCTCCACTATCCTGAGATGGGCCTCTCTAAGCTTCCCTCTCCCGCCACTTGACCTCAGGACAGTAGCCCCCTCTGCTGGCCTCCGCAGAGCTAGACTGGGCTTGCCTTCACCCGTGTCCTTTCTTTCCAGCCAGCTCTGATGAGATGAGAGGCCACGGCAGGCCCATTCTGTAGCCTGGGAGATTGAGGGCCAAAGGATCCCAGAACTAAGCCTACATGTTTAACTAGACTCCAGTAACAACCGAGAGAGATCCACACAGATGGCTTAGCAAAATGGTTAAGTTGTAGGTTCTGCAAACAGAGTCCTGAGTTTGAAGCCCGATTCTGTCACTTCTTTTTTCTTTTCTTTGAGACGGAGTCTCGCTCTGTTGCCCAGGCTGGAGTGCAATGGTTGCTCACTGCAACCTCTGCTTCCCGGGTTCAAGTGATTCTCCTGCCTCAGCTTCCCAAGTAGCTGGGCCTATAGGTATACGTCAGCATGCCTGGCTAATTTTTTTTGTATTTTTAGTAGAGACGGAGGTTTCACTATATTGGCCAGGCTGGTCTCGAACTCCTTACCTCAGGTGATCCACCTGCCTCAGCCTCCCAAAGTGCTGGGATTACAGGCGTGAGCCACTGCGCCCGGCCTGATTCTGTCACTTCTTAGCTAGTATGAACTTGGGCATGTCGTGTAACTTGTGTGGCCCGTTTCCTCATCTGAAAATTGGGAACAACAATAACACCTACCTTGTGGGGTTGTTGTGAGGATCAGATAAGGTGGTGTCCTTTATAAAGTGTTTAGCACAGATTACCAAGTAAATGATCAACCAATGCTCCAACAATTTGCCAAAGTAAGAACTTCATGCTGTGGTAGGACTGGGAGCCTCTAGGGGTCTTAGCCCTTGACTATGGACTTCTGGGGACCTCACTGTCCCTGGTTTGTTTATTCAAATCCCATTGCACCAAATGGCTGAGCAGCTGCCAGAGCTGCTGTTTCTTTATGGGACTAGGTGGGAGGGATGAAATGGGGAAACCTTGGTTACTGTCCAGGGAACGAAGGGTTAAGGCAGGTGAAGGGTGCTGGCGTGGGAGTGGGTCACCCCCTCGCCTTCCAGTGATTATTCTCCTCTCCAGGTGTTTTTGTGGCTTTTTTCCCCTCCCTTGGTGTGGGAGTGGGGGCTGCTAGGTCCACTTCGGGCTTAGTTATTGTTTTAATTTTGGTGCTGGCTCCCTGGTGCCTGGAGTGGATAATGAAAGAGGAAAAGAGAGGTCAGGGTGGTGCCCAGGCAGCAGATTTCTGCCCGTCAGCCTGGGCCAGGGCGGGTGGGGAAGTGGCGGGGGGAGTGTTAAGTTAATATCAATAAAGCAACTGGAGTCTCAGAAGCGAGGAGCTGCAGAGGCAAGCACAATGTCTTTGTGCTAAGGGAGCCTGAAGGGGCACTTTGCCTGTCCACCATGAATTCTTAACATGGGGCTGGGCAGGGGGCAGGAGTCCAGTGAGCACACAGGCTGGGTGGGTGCAGCTCAGTGGCAGAGGAGTGACAGTGAAATGAGGGAGGACCTGAGCAGAGAATGAGTCTCCACTCTGTCTCATGCTCAGGCTGCTCGCCAGCTTTTCCTTCTGCATTGCCCTGTGTCTGTTCAACCCCACACAGGGCGGACTTGAGGGGGCCATGCTGTGGGGTTACTGGAGATGGTGATAGATAGAAAAGAGAAGCAGGAAAGTAAAGGGGTTGAGATGACAAGTTTTGCTGTCAGACAGACTTGGGTTCCTGGCCAAGTTCTGCTTATTGACTGTGTGACATTGGGCAAGTTACTGAACCTTTCTGGGCCTCAGATTGCTGTTCTGTAAGATGACACTAATAGGGATGCCAGCTTTGCAGGGTCATTAACATTGTACTAAGTGAATTCAGCACAGCGCCTGGCATGCAGTGAGCACTCAATACATGCTAGCTACCCTGTGAAACCTGTTTCCTCAGCTGTAAAATGGGGATATCCGTTGTAACTTCCCCATAGGGGTCTTATGGGGAGCAAATTAGATAAAGCCTGTAAAGTGCTTAGCACAATTCCTAGTACATAAATAAGCCCTCAATACATGTTAGCTGTCGTTATTATATTATTTTTATCTTTATTATTCCCTGCTGTCTTGGAACTGGTGATTTAGTTGAGGAGACTGAGGCCAGACCACTACCTTGGCTATCTGAGGTATTTGGCTCCTATCAAAAGGGCTTTCTGAAGCCCAACCCAACATGGAGAATAGTTCTGGTATTTCTTTCACAATCCTGTGGACAGACAGAAAGTCCCCAGGAGCTGAGATGACTGCTGGATATGCAAGAGAATGCGACCCACTTGCGCAACCACATTTGGCTCCAAGAGAAGTGTGCCAGCAGCATGGCTGTCCATGGGTGGGCCAAGAGCCTCACTCTGACCCCCACCCCAAAGTTGAAGACTGTGGGCTGGATGAGGGCGCTTACCTGTTTTCCTGTGGGGAGGCTCAGTGGGCACGTCGGAGAGAATGTGGATCTCAAAAAACCCCCACCCTATCCCATCCCTTCTCCTCCAATTCCTCTTCCTCTCTCCAGTCTGGGGGTGGGGGTGGAGACTGAGCAGATCGGAAAAGGAGGGTAGTTAATGCTTCCCACTTGACCTTTCTTTCCCCCACCCCCCACCCCCACCCCCAGCGGGCGGGCAGGCTGAGGAGATGAATGGGGTAGAGGGCACGATTTTCACATTAATGGCAGCATATGTTGTGTTTATTGACACTGCAGGGTCGGTGCTTGTGGTGGTTGTGGTAGGGGGGTGCCTAGGAGGCCACAGGCAGGAGGGGGCAAGGGAAAGAGGAGGCAGAGGGGAAGGTTGCCGGCGGGTGGGGAGGAGGAGAGGGAAGGGAGCCTGGGGCCTGGGGGAAGGGAGGCAGGAACAATATTGTTGCAGGAGCACACCAGGTGCTCGCTGTCAGCCCGAACAAAAAGGAAGAGTCAGCAACTCTTGAGGGGGGGTGGTGAGGAGGCGGGAGCCACCGCCTGCTCCAGCCTTGCAGCTCCAGCCTCGCAGCTCCAGCCTTGCAGCCTCTCCCCGTTAACCCCTGCTCTGCCATGCAGCTCAAGAGGGGAGCGGCATCTGGGGCTCTCCCCAACCCCAGGAGCTCCCCCCAACCCCAGGAGCTCCCCCCACCCAGCCCAGGAGCTCCCCACAGTCCTGGTCTCCTCAGAACCATTACATGCCTTTAGTCACCTGGAAGACGCGGCTGTCTCTGGAGTGGGCAGTGGCAGGACTTGCCTTTGCCTTCCCCAAAGCCTGAAGGAAAAGAAGCCCCTCTCTCTGTTCCACCCTTTCCATAACAGTTGGGCTTATGTGGTCCTTAGGAGTTGGCAAACCACAGTGGCAGGGCCAATGACCTTGGGCTTCTGAAGGCAGCTGTGGGTGGAGGGATGTGAAGAAGGGATGAAAAGGGAGTGGGGGTCCTCTGCTGGATGTGGCCTGTACAGACCCCCACAGTTTCTCTCTCTCTGCCCTGGCTACCGACTCCTTGCCTCCTGGATGTCTTCCCAGAGTCCTCTTGCCTGTTCCCAGAGTCCTTTTGCCTGAGACAGTGGGAGGAGGAGGAGATGGCCACACGGTCTGTACTGTAGACATGGCTCTCAGTTGACTAAGAAGACTGGGCTCGTTGAGTTAGCCTGGAAAGCGCTGGAGGCCCATCCTAGAATACTCAGGTGTGAGGAAGATAGATGGCAAATGAGTTGCCCACCCTGGAACCCCATTCTGGGGGTCTGGGAGGGCCTCCTGGGTTCCTGGCTGGGGAGCAGAGCAGAGCTGCAGGTGATGTCTACAGCTGTCACCGTACCCTTCCCTGCCTCCCTTTCTCTTCCTGCAAAGCCCTGCGTGGAAGCAAGGTACTTAGGACTGCTTGGACGAGCTTCTCCAATTGTCTTTGCTAGTAGCTCCTATAGGGCTGGGAGGTTATTATGTAGGGGAGGATGGGAGGGAGAGTCCTCCCAGCAGAGGGGATTGACTCTTTTCAATCCAAAGAGTCAAGAGGCTTCCACATCCAACCCTGAAGGTTGGTCTTTTCCAGTGTGTGATCTGACATTCTGGAGCCTTCAACTCTCGTTCTAGAGTCCATATCTTGGTCACGCTAGACGCTGGATGAGGGTGCTAGTTCCCCACCCTTGCACAGGGGGCGGGGCCCATAGAGGGGAAGGGTGTCCTTTCCATATACCCACCTCCCGCCCCATCTCTGTCTGGCCACTTAAGTATAGGCGCAAAGGCCCCGGTGGATCTCCTTACCCAGGGCTGGAGGCGAGGCAGGCACGCCGGCCTGGAACCCTCCTCAACACCTTCATCCTGCAGACAGTCAGGGCCAACTCGCGGTACTTCGACCCGTTTCGCGGTGCGAAGCCCGGGGGCAGACCCGGCCGCGCCGCGCCCCTCGCCGCTCGCCTCCCGGCTCCTCCCCGGGCTCCGGGCCCGGTCCGCACCCCCCTTCCGCGGCCCTCTTGCCGGGCTCCAGCTGTGCGCGGAGCGGTCCCCGGCTCGGCTCCAGCTCTTCAATGGCCCTGCTCCCCCATTACCCTGATGTCGGCCCCTCTCCCCCTCGGCTTTATCGGCTCTCAGCCGGCTCCGCCAGGGTAATGAGGGCCCTCCTAATTACCATTGCAGAAACTCCACTTACATTAACAGCTCCATGCGAGGAGCGGCAACATCTGCTGTGCGCAGGCAGGCGCCCCTCCCCCGCCCCTCGCTCCCTGCGCCCCTCTTTCCCGGTCCTCTCTCCGACCCGCCTTTCCACCCTCTCTGGCCCTTCTCTCCCACCCTTCTCCCCTTCTAATCTCTTCCCTTTTCATGCCTTCCCTACCAACGTGGCAGCCAGATCCTTTTCCACTTCAGCATCCCAGGATGAGAGAGATCCACACGGGCACAGGGCCCCAGAGATACTGAAAGGAGGAGACACTCAGAGGGGCTGGGCCAGAACTCCAAGAGACCCATAAACTCAGGATCCCAGAAACACAGCCAGACAACCCAGGAACAAATAGAAAGTGGTAGCAGCAGAGACTGGGAAAGAGATGGGCTGTGGAATGGGGCAAACTGCCGGCGTGTGTGTGTGGGGGGGGCGGGGGGGTGGTGGTGGGGGGGGTGGGTTCTGACCTCTATCGGTGTGCAAAGGTATGCATAGCATGCATATGTGTGTGTGCACATGTATCATGGACTTTGCATGCTCATTTACTTAAGCATCATGCATATGTGTGCATGTCAGTGTATCTTGCATATGTATCTTGTGTATGTATATGAGTACATCTATTATGCATTTGCATCATGTGTGCAATAATACATACTTGTTGATATGTATCCATGTGTTTGCATTTTGCAAATGTGTATCTGTGTATATGCATATACTTGTCTTTCTTTTTTTTTTTTTTTTTTTTTTTTTTTTTTTTTTGAGACGGAGTCTGGCTCTGTCACCCAGGCTGGAGTGCAGTGGCGCGATCTCGGCTCACTGCAAGCTCCGCCTCCCGGGTTTACGCCATTCTCCTGCCTCAGCCTCCCGAGTAGCTGGGACTACAGGCGCCCGCCACCTCGCCCGGCTAGTTTTTTGTATTTTTTAGTAGAGACGGGGTTTCACCGTGTTCGCCAGGATGGTCTCGATCTCCTGACCTCGTGATCCGCCCGTCTCGGCCTCCCAAAGTGCTGGGATTACAGGCTTGAGCCACCGCGCCCGGCCTTGTCTTTCATATATGTAATTGTGTATGTGTATCATTCAAGTGTGACTTGTGTACCTGTATGACCCAGGTTCAAAGTTATGTGTGCACCACGTGTGAATGAATATGTGCCTCTGGGTTTGTTTGCATCTCTGTATGCATGCCTATGCATGTGTGTATCATCTGTGTAATTATTTGATGAGAGAGGGAGCATGTGTGTCTTCCTGCTCCATGGGGGATGACAGGCAGTTGGGAAGACGCTGAGCCCATTTTATCTGAGGTTAACAGGGGTCACATTTCACTCCTGGAAGTCCCCCACCCTCCTCCCCACCCCATACAATTAAGCCTCAGTGTGGTGGAAAGACAGCCAGCAGACATTAAGAAAGGTCAACAGTATTATCGGCTCCTAATCCAATTAGTTACTGTTTATTTGGGAATCTAGCTCCAAGTCAGCTTCTAGGGAGGAGGCCTGGGATAAAGGAGGGCATTTCATGGGATGAGCTGAAAGAAACTAAGACGGCCATGGCTGCGGATGGCAGGAGCTGTCCCCAAAGCATTGCCAGATAATGCACCTCCCACTGCCTGTTTTGAAGCTGGGTAGGGGTGGGGGTGGGCCTGTGCTTCACAGGAGGGGCTGAGACCTGGGGTTTCATCTCCAGAGATTGGAGTATAAAGGAAGGGGAGTTCTGTCCCTCACCTCGAGAGACTTACTGCCTCTTTCCAGCGCTGGGATCTCTAGCAGGTGGACTGAGGTGGGCAGGCTGCTTTGGGGCTGTGGGCAGGTTCCCTTGGGATGGGAGAGGAGGAGATGTTGGGAAATGCACTATTAGCTTTTGAAGCCACTTCATTAATCCTGCCCTCTATTTTATTTCCCTTTTTCTCTTCCCACATCATTTTCTGAGCCCTAACCCTCTACTCACTCCCACCTCCATACCAGGACATGCAAGGACCCTAGCTTAGTCCCATAGGGTCCCCATTACTGAGTATAAAGAGTGGAAGAGACCTAGAACTTGGCCTTGTGGCCTTGGATAGGGAGTGGCCCAGGAACTGAGGTCCCTGGGCAGAGGGGAATTGGTGGGTTGGTCTTTGCCCTGCTCTGACCTCTCAGAGATGGACAGTACCCTGGGATACCAGCGATGGGGGAAAGTACTAACAGGAGGGAGAGAGTTGGCTGCTGGATTCTCAGACCAGATCCCAGGGGGATCTTCATGAGCTCAGCAGTTACGGTTCTGCAGGAACTGACCATCCCCACAAGCAGACCATCCCTACATGCAAATCAGAGTGACAGGATTAGCCATGCTCCTCGTGGAGCTCAACGGGACCACTTTCACTTGTTTCTTACAGTTAAGTGCATAGGCCTGAGCCCTTAGGAATCAGACTTCTTGCTCTTCCTGGTTCTAGTAGCTTCCTCTCAAGACAGAAACCCCTCGTAATTTGCTTTCTTCTCATTGCCTTTTCCAAGCACATATTCATGAAAACACATACAAACACACTTATGAACCTGCCTCTGAAACTCCAGGCCAGAGAAGACCAGGGAGTGAAGACAGTGGCAGTGGTCCTTATTTAAGGACTTACAATGGATCTAGGTGCTTTATAGACTTCCCTGAAGGGTGTTTCCCACTTTCATCCTCCAAAAGGTAACTACGGTGATGATCATACTATAACAATAATGATGATCATACATATTTTTACCCCAGCTGTTCTCACCCTTAGCTGAGCATTGAAGCTTTTTAAAAATGTACATACCCAGGCCCCACCCTAGATCATGCCAATCTGGATCTTCAGGGCTAGGTCCCTGGAATCCATATATTTTAGAAAGTTCCACAGATGGTGGTTATGGTTAAATAATTCTTTTTTTTTTTTTTTTTTGAGACGGAGTCTCGCTCTGTCGCCCGGGCTGGAGTGCAGTGGCCCGATCTCAGGATCTCAGCTCACTGCAAGCTCCGCCTCCCGGGTTCACGCCATTCTCCTGCCTCAGCCTCCTGAGTAGCTGGGACTACAGGTGCCCGCCTCCTCGCCCGGCTAGTTTTTTGTATTTTTTAGTAGAGACGGGGTTTCACCGTGTTAGCCAGGATGGTCTCGATCTCCTGACCTCGTGATCCGCCCGTCTCGGCCTCCCACAGTGCTGGGATTACAGGCTTGAGCCACCGCGCCTGGCAAATAATTCTATCAATCTACAAATTAAAATTTACAAATGGTAAAGCACTGCCTCTCATTCTCTCATTAGCCAGGGCAGTATTATTATCTCCATTTTACACATGAGGAAACTGAGGCCCAATTGATTAATAGTGGTGTTTTGGCTGGGTGCGGTGGCTCATGCCTGTAATCCCAGCACTTTGGGAGGCCGACGTGGGCAGATCACCTGAGCTCAAGAGTTCAAGGCCAGCCTGGCCAACATGGTGAAACCCCAATTCTACTAAAAATACAAAAATGAGCCAGGCATGGTGGCGGGTGGTTGTAATCCTAGCTACTTAGGAGGCTGAGGCAAGAGAATGGCTTGAACCTGGGAGGCAGAGGTTGCAGTGAGCTGAGATCGCGCCACTGCACTCCAACCTGGGCGACAGAGCAAGATTCCGTCTCAAAACAAACAAACAGTGGTGTTTCTTTCCTTCCTTCCCTTCCTTCCTTTTCTCCCTCCCTCCCTTCCTTCCTTCTTTCTTTCCTTCCTTGCTTTACTTCCTTCCTTCTTTTCTTCCTTTTCTCCTTTCTTTCCTTCTTTCCTCTCTTCCCTCCTTTTTTCCTTCCTTCTTTCCAAAAACAAGATCTCCTGATTGCAACTGAATCTAGTTAGTCACTGGAATTTATTTACTCATTTATTTTAAAATCTATTATAATTCAGCACTCTACATATTCAGAGAAACTTATCTAGTAATGAACTAAATAGCCGGGCGCAGTGGCTCAAGCCTGTAATCCCAGCACTTTGGGAGGCCGAGACGGGCGGATCACGAGGTCAGGAGATCGAGACCATCCTGGCGAACACGGTGAAACCCCGTCTCTACTAAAAAATACAAAAAAAAAACTAGCCGGGCGAGGTGGCGGGCGCCTTTAGTCCCAGCTACTCGGGAGGCTGAGGCAGGAGCATGGCGTAAACCCGGGAGGCAGAGCTTGCAGTGAGCTGAGATCCGGCCACTGCACTCCAGCCTGGGCGACAGAACAAGACTTCGTCTCAAAAAAGTAAATAAATAAAAAAATAAAATGAACTAAATAAATGATCCCTAAAAGTACAGTCTTATTTGCTGGAATTTAGAACACCTGAATGGGCCTGCCCTGATGCAAGAGCTCCCTCCTTTGTGTTGTCTGCTTCCAAGCACAGCTTCTTCATGGTCACCAATTCATTTAATTTAATAAGCCTTCTTAAGCTCTTATTTAAGCACTACGGAGCATCTCAGAGGAGAAAGGCGAGGCTCTTGCTCCCTACTGTGTGGCAGATGAGGGGCAAACGGGCTTTTGTTGTCAGAGGATTCTGCAAAAAATATAAATAAATCATGATCACGTCTGCTGAAATGGTTAAAATTAAAAAGGCTAGGTGGGGGTTGGACGCAGTGGCTCACACCTGTAATCCCAGCACTTTGTGAGGCCGAGTTAGGCAGATCACCTGAGGTCGGGAGTTTGAGACCAGCCTGACCAACATGGAGAAACCCCATCTCTACTAAAAATACAAAATTAGCTGGGCATGGTGGTGCATGCCTGTAATCCCAGCTACTCGGGAGGCTGAGGCAGGAGAATCGCTTGAATCCAGGAGGCGGAGGTTGTGGTGAGCCGAGATCACGCCATTGCACTCCAGCCTGGGCAACAAAGGTGAAACTCCATTTAAAAAAAAAAAAAAAAAGAGCTAGGTGGGGCATGGTGGCTCATGCCTATAATCCCAGCATTTTGGGAGGCCAAGGAGGGTGGATCACTTGAGGCCAAGCATTCAAGACCAGCCTGGCCAACATGACCAAACCCCATCTCTACTAAAAAATACAAAAATTAACTGGGTGTGGTGGCACATGTCTGAAATCCCAGTTACTTGGGAGGCTTAGGCAGGAGAATTGCTTGAACTCAGAAGGCGGAGGTTGTAGTGAGCCAAGATTGTGCCACTGCACTCCAGCAACCTGGGTGACAGAGCAAGACTCTGTCTCAGAATAAATAAATAAATAAAAATAAATAATAAAAAGACTGGCTGGGCACTGTGGCTCACACCTGTAATCCCAGCACTTTGGTAGGCCAAAGTGGGATCACCTGAGGTCAGGAGTTCAAGACCAGCCTGGCAGACATGGCAAAACCCCATCTCTACTAAAAATACAAAGTTAGCTAGGTGTGGTGGCATATGCCTATGATCCCAGCTATTCGGGAGGCTGAGGCACGAGAATCACTTGAACCAGGGAGGTGGAGGTTGCAGTAAGTCAAGATTGTGCCACTACTCCAGCCTGGGTGACACAGTGAGATTCTATCTCAAAAAATAAATAAATAATAAAAAGACAGACAATATTGGAGCAACTAGAACTCACCCACATTGCTGGAAGTGTAAGTTGGTAGCATCTCTGGACAACTCTTTGGAAGTAACCACTAAAGCTAACGTATGTGTATTCTACAACTCAGCAAATCTACTCCTGCATACATGTGCTCATGAGAATGAATACTTATATTCAGCAAAAGTCAAATACAAGGATGGTCACAGCAGCTGATTTTGTACTAATCCCAAATTGGGACAACCCAAATGTCTATCAACAACAGAATGGATAAGTACATTTTGGTATATTTCCATAGAGGAATTCTACAAAACAAGGAAAGACAATGGACTACTGGAAAATGCAATAATGTAGGTAAATCTCAGAGATACAGTATTATATGAAATAAGGTGGACACAAAAGGTGTATATTGTATGCTTCATTTATATAAGTTTCAATAACAAGGCTCTATATGGTAGCTCAAACTTGTAATCCCAGCACTTTGGGAGGCTGAGGCAGGCAGATTGCTTGAGCCCTGGAGTTTGAGAACAGCCTGGACAACATGGTGAAACCTCATCTCTACAAAAAAAAAAAATAGGACACTGAAAAATTAGCTGGGCATGGTGGCACACACCTGTAGTCCCAGCTACTCGGGGAGGCAGAGGTGGGAGGATCACTTGAGCCCAGGAAGTCAAGGCTGCAATGATTTGTGATTGTACCACTGCACTCCAGCCAGGGCAACAGAATGAGACCCTGTCTCAAAAAAAACCCAAAAAACAAAAAACAAAAAAAAGCTTCAATAACAAGCAAAAAAAAAATATTGTTTTTTTCGAGACAGAGTCTCACTCTATTGCTCAGACTGGAGTGCAGTGGCATAATCTTGGTTCACTGCAACCTCTGCCTCCCGGGTTCAAGTGATTCTCATGCTCCAGCCTCCCAAGTAGTTGGGATTGCAGGCCTGTGCCACCACGCCTGGCTTATTTTTGTATAATTTGTAGAGATGGCTAATTTTTGTATACTTCGCCATGTTATCCAGGCTGGTCTCCAATTTCTGAGCTCAAGTGATTCGCCTGCCTCAGCAACCCAAAGTGCTGGAATTACAAGTGTGAGCCACTGCGCCTGCCCAATAACAAGCAAAATTAATCTATGATGATATAAATTAGAATAGGAGGTACTGGAGGCCGGGAGTGGTGGCTCACGCCTGTAATCCTAGCACTTTGGGAGGACGAGGTGGGCTGATCACGAGGTCAGGAGATCAAGACCATCCGGGCTAACACAGTGAAACCCTGTCTCCACTAAAAATGCAAAAAAAAAAAAAAAAAAATTGGCCGGGCATGGTGGTGGCAGGTGCCTGTAGTCCCAGCTACTCGGGAGGCTGAGGCAGGAGAATGGGGTCAACCCGGGAGGCAGAGCTTGCAGTGAGCCGAGATCACACCACTGCACTCCAGCCTGGGCGATAGAGTGAGACTCTGTTTCAAAAAAAAAAAAAAAAGAATAGGAGGTACTGGATTTTCCAATAAAGGATTTCTTAAGGCATAAAAACTTGTTTTAGCCATTGCTCACGCCTGTAATCCCAGCACTTCGGGAGACCAAGGTAAGTGAGTTGCTTGAGCCTAGGAGTTCAAGACCAGCTTGGGCAATGTGGTGGAACACTGTGACCACATGTGGCATGTGCCTGTAGTCCTAACTACTGGTGAGGTTGAGGTGGGAGGATGAGCTGACCAGGGAGGTCAAGGCTATGGTGAGCTGTGATTGTACCACTGCACTCCAGCCTGAGTGACAGAATGAAATGGTGTCTCAAGTAAATAAAGAAATAAATATTTAAAAATAGAAGTTATTTCAAAAAAAGAATAGGAGATCCTGGGGAAAGAGGCAAAAGGATCCTTCTGGGACACTAGAAATGTGCTGTGTCTTCATCTGGTTAGAGGTTACATTATGTGTGTGTAAAAATTCATTTAAAATTCACTTAAGGGCTGGGCGCGGTGGCTCACGCCTGTAATCCCAGCACTTTGGGAGGCCAAGACAGGCGGATCACCAGAGGTCAGGAGTTTAAGACTAGCTTGGGTAACATGGTGAAACCCCATCTCTGCCAACAATACAAAAATTAGCCAGGCATGGTGGTAGGTGCCTGTAATCCCAGTTACTTGGGAGGCTGAGGCCGGAGAATTGGTTGAACTCAGGAGGCGGAGGTTGCCTTGAGCCGAGATAGCACCATTGTACTCCAGTCTGGGCCACAGAGCAAGACTCCATCTTAAAAAAAAAAAAAAAAAATTCACTTAAGATTATTGTACTTTACTGTATATAAGTTATACCTCAATTAAAAAATAATTGTGCTACAACCTGACAGATAAAAAACATTAAGCTATCAGGCAGCCTAAGATCAGCGCCCGGGAAGGAGTATGAAGGACTACGGACCTCAAAGGGAGAGGTATGCCTGGTGGTCATTGTGTTTGGGGAGGATGATCAGGAGAGGTTTTGTAGGAAGAGCCATTTCCTATGGGACGTGAAGGAAAGGTGGGGTGGTTAATAAGGAAGAGCTGTTGAGAAGGAGTTTTCCAGTTGGGGTGTAATTGTGAGCAGGGTGGGCAGCAGAAAGAAGGCTGCAAAGGCAGTTTGAGTTTAGATCAGCGAGACCCTCTCTGAATGCCAGCCAGCTGAAAAGTTCGTACTTAACTGAGTGCCATGGCTTTTGAGCAGAACAGGGACAAAATGGAGTCAGCTGTAGGTGATTCATGTGGTCACTGGTGGATTGGCTGGATGGAGGGCAGAAAGGCATTTTGGCTGCTGCAATGATCCTGTGAATGAGCCTGAGGGTCTGCTGCAGCCCCAGGGCTGTGGGATCCAGGGTCTCAGGTCCTTTGGGTGGTAGGGCCATGCCCCAGGAAGAGATAGAATGCAGTGATGGGAGTTGGTGGGAGAAGTAGGCATTAGGTGAGGGCTCAGCTGAGAGTAGGATCCTCAGGGAAGCTCCTTCCCAAGGCCCTGCTGGCAGCATCTCTTGCTGCTGCTTCTGCATTGCTTTATCCCTGGGCAAGAATTTTGTTCTCTGGTCCTTGCTCTAAAGGACTGCTGGCAGCTGGGCCCTGGAAAGCTTCTCTGTAGCTGCCTCCTGCCTCCCAGCAGGGCCCAGCATGGTGCCCAAAGACAGAGGAGGTGAGCAATAAATATTTGTAAAGTGAAGGCTAGAGATCTGGCTCAACTAAGACAGCAAGAGGCTATAGGAAGCCAGCAGGAAAGTCCTCAGAAAACAGAATAGCTAAAAGACCGGAAGGAAAGTGGAGTTTGCCCAAGTCACATCCTTCTTATATCACTTACTAGCTGTATGATCTTGGGCAAGGTATCTTTCATGCTTCAGCTTCTATTAAGTGGAGGTAATCATGGTACCTGTTTCCCTGGGTTATTCTGAGGATGAAATGAAATAAAGCATCCAAAGCATTTGGAATAATGCCTGATACAAAGTGGCACTCAAGAAATGTTAGCAATTTTTATAATTGCCTCTGAGTGGTGGGATTAAAGGTTTTCTTTCTCCTGCTTCTTTACACTTATTTTCTACTTGGCTAAGCAGGAAAAAATAAAGTAAAAGAGAGAAGAAAAAAGAAACTGGTGACAGAAAAATGCTTGGAGGGGCAGCCAGAGAAACAGACACTGTTATTCAGAAACACTTCTCCAGCCCCAGAGCAGGGAGAAGGAGCTGTCCCCACAAGCCTGGGTAGGAACAGGCTGAGTTTTAATCTTACAGGGTGGGAGAGGTGTAGATTGATTGGCAGGTAGATTATGTAGATCTACAAACAGATCCAATGTCTTTTTTTTTTTTTTTTGAGACAGAGTTTCATTCTTGTCATCTGGGCTGGAGTACAATGGCATGGCCTCAGCTCACTGCAAACTCTGCTTCCCGGGTTCAAGCGATTCTCCTGCCTCAGCCTCCCGAGTAGCTGGGATTACAGGCATATGCCACCACACCCAGCTACTTTTGTATTTTTAGTAGAGACAGGGTTTCACCACGTTGGCCAGGCTGGTCTCAAACTCCTGACGTCAGGTGATCCGCCCGCCTTGGCCTCCCAAAGTGCTGGGACTATAAGCGTGAGTCACTGCGCCCAGCCTTTTTTTTTCTTTTTTTGAGACAGGGTCTCTGTCTCCCAGGTGGGAGTGCAGTGGTGCAATCTCAGCTCACTGCAGCCTCGACCTCCAGGGCTCAAGCGACCCTCCCACCTCAGCCTCCTGAGTAACTCAGACTACAGGCAAACACCACCATGCCCGGCTGATTTATGTATTATTATTATTATTATTATTGTTATTATTATTGAGATGGAGTTTCACTCTTCTTGCTCAGGCAGGAGTGCAATGGTGCAATCTTGGCTCACTGTAACCTCCGCCTCTGGGATTCAAGTGATTCTCCTGCCTCAGCCTCCCAAGTAGCTGGGATTACAGGCACCCACCACCATGCCCAGCTAATTTTTAAATTTTTAGTAGAGTCGGAGTTTCACCATGTTGGTCAGGCTGGTCTCGAACTCCTGACCTCAAATGATCCGCCTGCCTCAGCCTCCCAAAGTGTTGGGCTTACAGGCGTGAGCCACCGTGCCCAGCCTATTATTATTATTACCATTATTTTTGTAGAGATAGGGTTTTACCGTGTTGCCCAGGCTGGTCTTGAACTCCTGAACTCTGGCAATCCGCCTGTCTCAGCCTCCCAAAGTAGATCCAACATCTTTAATAAAACATCATCATTTGGCCGGGCGCGATGGCTCAAGCCTGTAATCCCAGCACTTTGGGAGGCCGAGGCGGGCGGATCACGAGGTCAGGAGATCGAGACCATCCTGGATAACACTGTGAAACCCCGTCTCTACTAAGAAATACAAAAAACTAGCCGGGCGAGGTGGCGGGCGCCTGTAGTCCCAGCTACTCGGGAGGCTGAGGCAGGAGAATGGCGTGAACCCGGGAGGCGGAGCTTGCAGTGAGCTGAGATCCGGCCACTGCACTCCAGCCTGGGCTACAGAGCGAGACTCCGTCTCAAAAAAAAAAAAAACATCATCATTCACTCAGTGCTTCCAAGGTGCCAAAGTTTTTATGTGTTACTACTGATCACCACAACCCTGCAAAGTAAATATTATTACTCCAATTATTGCATTACTCTGAGAAGTAACTTGCCCAAGGTCCTGCTGCAGAGCCGAGATTTGAACTCAACATTGAGATGACTTATTTCCACTAAACTTCAGGGCCATTTTCCATGAGATGCATGAAATATATGGACCTCATATATAAGGGTCCATATATGAGACCCCTAAAATAAGAGAGGCTGTGCAGCCTGCCCCAGGCAGGACTGAGCTGTTTTGGGCATTCCCTCTCCCCATCCCTTGTCTTCTCTCAGGTTGTTGCAGAGAACAGCCAGTTCCTGCACTTGTCCCCAGACCTCCTTTCTGAAAGTGGGCACCAGGCACTGGTCCCTGCCCCCAGCCCAATCAAAATTCCCTCTTCTGTTCCCTCTCCACTGCTGGTGACACCACTTCTCTCCCTTGCCTGCCACCACCATCAATCAGCAGCACTTTAAGCTCTGCCGCAGCCCCTCGAAGTTGCTAAATCCCCTATTTGGTTTAGTTCCACTCCAGCTCCCCTTGCACAGAGGGACCCGATGGGATGCAGGGAAATTATACACATAATAAAGAGCCCGTTTGCTTCAATAATTCTGATAATGATACACACCTCACTGCTTCCCATGCACACACATGGCTGTACACACATGCAGATGTCACACCCCATACCTCCCAATCCTCATGTCCACCAGAATACCTTCCAACCTGCTGACATGCAGCTCACATCCCAGCTGCGCCCCACTGACCAGTGTCTATACTCACTGCACTAAGGTACACACCCTGTTCTTGGGAAATTCTCTGGGTCACTTTGCCTGTTCCCAGCTCCCATAGTACATGGCATTCCCCCTTCACGGCATTTCCCAGTTATGTCCTGAGGGCCTGTCTTCTCTGGAGCCCATTAGATTGTGAGCAGTGATAGTGTCTGTGTAGTTCACTGTTTAACTAAGTGCAGTGCTTGCGACATGGTGGCGCCTCCATAACCTGGTTGAGTGAATGATGGAATGAATGAATGCACACTTTACTACATTCATCCCCTCACAGACATATTGCGTCTTAGGGTATCCCCCATCCCCACCTACCCCCACATCACCCCTCTGAATTGTATCTTACGTAGATACACACACATTGTGGGTACTCACACACATTCCTGGAGATCCAGGACTATTGTGAACAGCTTCCTAGGATTCTCCTGGGTGTGTTTGTGGTTGGGGAGCGGCAGGGTAGGAGGGAACGTGTTTAGGAGGGATGCTAGTATGAGTGTGTGTGCATGGCAAGGGAGGACGCATGTGAATGAGTACTGTGTGAGCGTGTGTTCAAGAGGATGCACGTGTGAGTCAGTGAGTGCAGGTGTTCACGTCAGCATAGGTCTATGTGGGTACCTGCATGCATGTGCACCTGTGCACACAAGCCTCGGAGTCCCCAAGCTTACCTTATTCCCCACCCGCTTGCAAATGTTGAAAAGCACGATGAGGTTCCCATTCAGGTTTCCTGTTCTCTTCTCACTCCCTCCCCTAAAGTCTGGCTCCTTCTAGAGAGAGGTTTTCTTCTCTATCTCCCTATTTTTCTAAAGCCCAGGGATGCTTAGAAAGAAAAAGGGGATGATGTGGGGGTCAAGTGAGGGGTCCTCACTTCCAGGTCAGCTCCGTTCCGCCATCCTGGTCAATTGTTCTCCTACCGGCCTCCGCAACCTCTACTACCACTGCCTCACCTGTCACACCCAGGAGAAGGTGAAAACAAAGCATGGTGTCTGCCCCCTGCAGACTGGGGGGTTGGACCTGCGGAGCCTCCAGGCTTGCCAATCACCCAGGTGGCTGTCCCTTCTCTGTCCCCACTCACAAACCCTGCCACTGCAGCTCTGTGCTCTTCCTGGTCCCCTTCCTGCTCCTAACCTGGTGTCTTTGCTCGGTCCATCCCCTTCCAGCCTGCCCTCAACCACTGTCCCTGGCTCCTTTTCCTCCAAGCATGCCAGGAGTTCCCCAAGGCCCAGTCCTTGAACATCTTTTCTCCAGGGGACCTCAGAGATCATTTGAGTCATTGAGACGTAGCCATTTTTCCAAGGTGGAGCCCTCTCCTGGTCAAACTTAGTTACTGCTGCAGCTTTGTGCCTCGGAGTGACTCCAGCCCTGCCTTCTCTTACAGGCTCCAGCCTCTCCCCGCACTGCCTGCAGTGCCCTACTCAAGGGTCCTCTTCATGTGCCCCTCCCCTGGTTATATAGGTCCCTTCTGGACCCTGCCCAGCTTATACTCTGTCCGATCCTCACAGGCACCCTGTCCCCTTTGCTTTTCTTTGCTGGCCACCCCAGGCCCACCTCAGCCTCCTGCACAGTCTCTTCAGATCAGCCTCCCAATCTCCAGTGTCTGGAGGGTTCTGGGGCTGCCTGAGAGAGAGCTATTCATGTC
Source organism: Macaca thibetana thibetana (assembly GCF_024542745.1). Classification (NCBI taxonomy): domain Eukaryota; kingdom Metazoa; phylum Chordata; class Mammalia; order Primates; family Cercopithecidae; genus Macaca; species Macaca thibetana. The sequence continues at coordinate 97,336,444 of NC_065586.1, read as the reverse complement.
ACGCTGCCTTCCTCCCACGTACCAGAAGGTATTTATTTATTTATTTATTTATTTATTTATTTATTTTTTGATGGAGTCTTGTTCTGTCACCAAGCTGGAGTGCAGGGGCACCATCTTGGCTCACTGAAATCTCCGCCTCCTGGGTTCCAGCGATTTTCCTGCCTCAACCTCTGGAGTAGCTGGGACTACAGGCATGCACCACCATGCCCAGCTAATTTTTGTATTTTTAGTAGAGACAGGGTTTCACCATGTTGGCCAGGGTGGTCTTGATCTCTTGACCTCGTGATCCACCTGCCTTGGCCTCCCAAAGTGCTGGGATTACAGGCGTGAGCCACAGCGCCCGGTCCTGATTATTATTATTATTTTTTAACAATAATCTGGGCCAGGCACAGTGGCTCACACCTGTAATCCCAACACTTTTTGGGAGGCTGAGGCAGGAGAATTATTGAGCCCAGGAGTTTGAGACTAGCCTGAGCAACATAGTGAGACCCTGTCTCTACAAAAAGTAAAAAATTAGCCAGGCATAGTGGTACATGCCTATAGTCCCGGTTACTCAGGAGGCTGAGATAGGAGGATCACTCAAGCCCAGGAGTCAAGGTTACAGTAAGCTGTGATCTGGTCACTGCACTCCAGCCTGGGCAACAGAGCAAGATTCTGTCTAGAAATGGAAATAAACACTGATCTGACCATGTCACAGCCCTGTCAATGGCACCCCTCTCTTCTGGGATAAACTCCCAAACCTTCCTAGAGCCCGCGGGGCTCCAGCCTCTTTTCACACCATGTTCCCTAATACCCAGTCACAATGACCTTTTCCCTGATCCCCTCCTGCCCTCCTGGGGCTCCTGATCCCCCCAGGCTTCCTCTGCATGCCACAGGGCTTTGGGGCATGCTGCTTGCCCTGTCTGAAATGCTTTTCCCTCTTCTCTTCACCCATGTAATGCCTCTTACCCTTTCAATATCAGCTCAGCTGTGGCTTCCTCAGAACAGCCTTGCCATGACTCCTAAGGCAGGTAAGCCTCCCCACTGCTATATGCACTGCTGGCATCAGGAGCACCTCTTCAGTGGCACTTTTTGACACTTGGAATTTTATGTTTATGTGGTTACTTCATTTAATGCCTGGCTCACACACTAGAGGATTGTAGGATGAGGAGTATGTTTTTGTGCATCACTGAATTCACAGGGCAGTGTCTGGTACATGGGAGGCCTTTGATAAATATTTGAGAGATGAACTAGTCAGCAGTCTCAGGCTGGACAAGTAGGAAATTTTCAACAAAAGCCAAGTGGTACCTGCTCAAGATCCGAGTCCTTTCATCATGTAACTTACCTGCTGAAGAACTTTCCGTGACTCCCTACACCCTCACAACTAAGTCTAGATTTTAGATTTTCCAAATTTATTTTCTTTATTTTATTTTATTTTTTAGAAATGGGGTCTCACTATGTTAGTCAGGCTTGTGTCAAACTCCTAGGCTCAAGTAATCCTCCCGTCTTGGCCTCCCAAAAGGTTGGGATTACAGGTGTTAGCCACCGTGCCCAGTGATTTCCTTTATTTTCTATCACTATCCTTTGCTTCCACCAAGCAAACTCATTAGCCCTTAAACACACCTTGGTTAGTTTGACCTTCATGACATTTTCTTTGCCTGGAAGAACTCTGATTTCCTCTTTATCTTCACTTAAATCCTACTCATTCTTTAAGACCAAGATCATGTCCCACAAATTCTTCCCTGTCCATTCTAGCACTTGTTCCTATGACCTATACTGTCTATACATCCAGAATATCAGAGATTGTTAACCTCGGAAGGGCCTCAGAGATCACTGGTTCAACAAGAGTCTGAGCAACCTCTAAATTCATGTTTCCAAACTTTCCAAATTCAAGTACCAGTGTCACAATTCATGCCAAATCCATATTCTACCTAAAATGTTATTTACTTGATATTTTTCTTTAAATCAACTTACTATTTCTTGCTCAAGCATGTTTGTTTTTTCAAAAAAGCCTTCTAGCACTGCAGTAACTGCAAAACCACCCATTACTTGCCAAAATCATAAGTAATTATAAAAATAAGTAAAATAATAACAATATGTTTTGATTCTAGTTGGACACCATTGCCTGCTGAAAGCTCTTGCAGTTGAATCTTCCTCTCTGTTAAAAAGGGAAAGAACAGGCCGGGTGCAGTGGCTCACGCCTGTCATCCCAGCACTTTGTGAGGCCGAGGTGGGTGGATCAGGAGGTCAGGAGATCGAGATCATCCTGGTTAACACAGTGAAACCCCCTCTTTACTAAAAATATTTTTAAAATGAGCCAGGTGTAGTGGTGGGTGCCTGTAGTCCCAGCTACTCGGGAGGCTGAGGCAGGAGAATGGCGTGAACCTGGGAGGCGGAGCTTGCCGTGAGCCAAGATCATGCCACTGCACTCCAGCCTGGGCGACACAGCAAGACTCCGTCTCAAAAAAAAAAAAAAAAAAAAAAAAGGAAAGAAGAGAAACACACGTTAGAGAGGTGTTAAAGACACACTAGCACCAAACTGAGACATTCTCTTCGAGGAAACTGGAAGAATCAAACAACCCAAATGCCCATTGATGGGAAATATATGTTATTATTATTATAAAATGTACATAACATAACATTTTACCATTTTTAACTACTTTTTTTTTTTTTTTTTTTGATACAGAGTCTTGCTCTGTCACCCAAGCTAGAGTGCAGTGGCGTGATCTTGGCTCACTGCAACCTCCGCCTGCTGGGTTCAAGCGATTCTCCTGCCTCAGCCTCCCGAGTAGCTGGTACTACAGGCAAACGCTGCCACGCCTGGCTCAGTTTTTGTATTTTAGTAGAGACAGAGTTTCACTGTGTTGCCCAGGCTGGTCGCAAACTCCTGAGCTCAGGCAATCCGCCCGCCTTAGCCCTCCAAAGTGTTGGGATTACAGACGTGAGCCACTGCGCCTGGCCCATTTTTAGCCACTTTTAAGTTCAGTGGCATTAATTACATTCACATTGTTATGCAGCCATCACTATCATCCAACTCCAGAACTCTTCCCAAACTGAAACTCTGTACCCATCAAATGATAATCTCCATTCCTCTCCCCACCCCAGCTTCTGGCAACCACCATCCTACTCTCATCCCTGTGCATTTAACTATTCTAGGCACCTGATGTAAGTGGAACCATGTAGTATTTATCCTTTTGTGACCAGCTTATTTCACTTAGCATAATGTCCTCAAGGTTCATCCATGTTGTAGCATGTGTCAGAGTTTAAGGCTGAATAGTATTCCATTGTACGTGTATATGCTACATTTTTTTAAAAGTTTTTTTTCAAGACAGGGTCTCACTCTGTTGCATGGGCTGGAATGCAGTGGCACGATCATGGCTCACTGCAGCCTTGATCTCCAATGCTCAAGCAATCCTCTTACCTCAGCCCCCTGAGTAGCTGGCACTACAGGAGCACACCACCTTGCCTGGCTAATTTTTTATTTTTTGTACAGATGAGGTTTCACTATATTGCTCAGGCTGCTCTTGAACTCCTGGGCTTGAGGGATCCTCCTGCCTTGGCCTCCCAAAGTGTTGGGATTACAGGTGTGAGCCACCTCACCTGGCTATTTTGTTTGTTCATCTCTTGCCGGGCACTTGGATTGCTTCCAGCTTTTGGTTAGTGTGAATAATGCTGCTATGCTCTTGAGTGTAAGGAAAGTGATATCTTTATAATAGCCTGAGCTAATCTCACACAATGGAATATTATACTGTAGTCAAAACAAAGGAACTTAAGTGACATGCAACAATATGGATGACTCTTAGCAATATAATATTATGTGAAACAGCAAGTCAAAAAAAAGTTATATATAGCCTGATACTATTTTTTAATAAAGTTAAGAACAGTTAAAATTTAAAATAAACTTTTAAGGAATAAATAAAAGTGCTATAAAACTATTAAAAGGAAAGCAAGGGAATGATGACTATGGGATTCGGGGTTGTCAGTTGGCTGAGGTCAGAGGCAGAGAATGGGATGTGGTACCATTTGGTTCGTTGTCAGTTATTGTCAAGGTCTGAGATTTTGTTTTGGGTGATAAAGTCATGGACGCTTATGATAGTATTTTAAAACAACTAATTAAAAGAAAACCTAGGCTGGGTGCTGTGGCTCACACCTGTAATCCTAGATTCTGGGAGGCCAAGGCAGGTGGATTGCTTGAGGCCAGGAGTTTGAGACCAGCGTGGCCAACATGGTGAAATCTCATCTCTACTAAAAATACAAAATTAGTTGGGCAAGGTAGTGCATGTCTGTAATCTCAGCTACTTGGGAGGCTGAGGCACAAGAATCACTTGAACCCAGGAAGTAGAGATTTCAGTGAGCCCAGATTGTGCCACTGCACCCCAGCCTGGGCGACAGAGTGAGACTCTGTCTCAAAAAATAACAATAATAAAAGAAAAGAAAAAGAAAAGAAAACCATGCAACGACCAATGGTGAGAGTGTATCATGAACCAAGGAATGTGATTAATCCAGTTCTGTGAACCCAAGTTCCAGTGGAAAAAAAAAGGGAAATAAGGAAAGAGAATTGACAAGGAAATAGCTTTCTCACTATGAAATTCAGAGTGATTTAATGTCTTGTCAATGCACCATTGAAAATCATCTGGCATTCTGCCAGAGGTCCAGGTCCCCCACTTGGGTAAGTAGTTCTAAAATATCTGTACCATGAGGCCTCCTGCTTCCTCTGCGGCCTTGCTTACCTCCAAAATGAGGGAACTCAGAACTTCTGGGGCACTTGCCTGGACAGATACTTGTGTCAGGAGATTTTTCCTTGCAGAGAGGCAATTCAGCTTCTCCACAACTTCTGCCCTGCTATCTTATTCTCATCTGGGTGCCCGGCACAAGGTTGGGCACACAGGAACCTGGAATTTACATATCGATTGCTTCATGCTTGACCCTGAAGCCCTGGAGCAGCAGCCAAGCCGGAATTTCCAACTGAAGACAAAAGGCCCCCAAGCTTGTCTGGGAAACAGCCTTTTTGCTGAGTGCAATTCATTATTTCCTTCTGGGAGGAAATCAGCCTTTTCGTTAAAATGCTTAAGCAATTTTCTGATAAACTTTTAATAGGATTTAGATTTCTTCTCAGGAACCAGTTTCCTACCCACCCTGCCGATTGGAAAAGTTTTATATATTTTATTCAGGCATTATTTTTGAATGTCCATTTTAGCAAGGCTGCTAACCACTCTTCTTGCCTCTAAATGTGTCTATCAAGAAGTCATCTTGAAGCGGCTGGCCTTTTATAGGTCTCTTCATTTGTAGCAAGATTGAAATAAAACTTTGACACATGCTCATAAATAAATAGTCTAAAAAGCCTTTTTTATGTGGGTTTTTTTTTTCCTTCAACACAGCTGAATACTTGAAGGTGGGCTAGAATTTCTTAGCCATATTTTTACTAAACCCCAGCTGGGATTAACTGAGACTCCCTGGTCCAAAACCCTTGGCCCAACCCTGCAGGACCCCCTCCCAGCTCTGATTAGCCATTCTTTCCCTGAGTCCATGGTCTTAGGAGGCATGGGATGGGAGAGGGAATGGGGCCTAAACACAGCTCCAAAAATCCTCATTGAGCCTCAGAATTGGGGATGAGGCCATCTTCACCCCCTTTCCTGTATCTGTGGGCCAGAACCAGTCACCAGGGTAGTGGCTGGGGATCCTCTGGGCAAAAGCTGACTCTGAGGCCTCTGTCCTCTTTTTAGGCGCAGAGGTTGGGGAGGAGTTGTGAATACCGGTGCCCCAGGTTGCTGCTTGGCCCTAGACCTGGACCCCATCCAGCTTGGAAATGAGCCCCCCACCTCCCATTGGACACGGATCGTCTCCAGGCACAGCTGACTCCCAGCTGCCGGGCCTCGGCCTCACGAGCTGCCATAGAAGGGGCCAGCCAGGGATCACCGAAGCAGACCTAGAACTAGGCAGAGGGCCTGGGGTCTGCCAAAATTCTGGGTCTACTTTTAGGGTGTCAGCTTAACCCCAGAATTATCTTCTTAACCTTTTAAATACTTTCTTAATTATAAATGTAAATGTTGATGGTAGAAAATTTGGAAGCTATAGAGAAGTATACAGAAAATAATATCATATGAAGTCTTACCACCCAGAAATAATCACTGCCTATATCTTGCTGGTTTTATTCCAGTAGTTAAAAAAAAACAAAAAACAAAAAAGCCGGGCGTGGTGGCTCACACCTGTAATCCCAGCACTTTGGGAGGCCGAGGCGGGCGGATCACGAGGTCAGGAGATGGAGACCATCCTGGCTAACACTGTGAAACCCTGTCTCTACTAAAAATAGAAAAACTTAGCTGGGTGTGGTAGCGGGCGCCTGTAGTCCCAGCTACTCAGGAGGCTGAGGCAGGAGAATGGTGTGAACCCAGGGAGGCGGAGCTTGCAGTGAGCTGAGATCATTCCACTGCACTCCAGCCTGGGCGACAGAGTGAAGACTCCGTCTCAAAAAAAAAAAAAAAAAAAAAGCTGGGTGCAGTGGCTCATGCCTGTAATCCCAGCGCTTTGGTTGGGAGGCCAAGGCGGGCAAATCACTTGAGGTCGAGAGTTCGAGACCAGCTTGATCAACATGGAGAAACCTGGCTCTACTAAAAAAATATATACATATACACACACACACACACACACATATATATATATATATAATTAGCAGGGTGTGGTGGCACATGCCTGTGATTCCAGCTACTCGTAAGGCTAAGAGGGGAGAGTCGCTTGAACTAGGGAGGCAGAGGTTGTGGTGAGCTGAGATCGCACCACTGGACTCCAGCCTGCGCAACAAGAGCGAAACTCTATCTCAAAAAGAAAAAACCAAAAAAACTATAGAATTATTTTTGCTCCATAAATGAGATCATTCTATACCTAGTGCTTTGTATCATATTTTTAATTTTCTCTAAAAATGTTCCTGTGCGATTAAAAGTTTGAATTTTTAGTGGGCATTAAGGTGCACAAGCTCCCCTCTCTTCCAACTGCAATTCCCTCTCCCCCGACAATCCCCCAGCTTTCAAGGGCTCCTAGTGCCCGATCTATGGAGCTGTAACTGCATACTGTGCCAGGGGCTTGGGACCTCTCTGGGGGCAAGAGGAGGACCAGAGCCAGGCCACAGAGACTCTCAAACTCATGGTGGGGGCAGACCTTTTAGCTCTGACTGGAGCCTGCTGCACCCACTCCCCATACCCAGGCACAGAGAAATTGGACTGTTTGCTTTGGGTTCATCCTCCCACACTAGTCATGCAAGAAATGTTACCCTGTCTCCTTTCACTTCCCATTTTCCTTGGGAATTGGGTCTCCAGGGTTTCTGAGGCTGCCCAGCAGCTCCAGACCACTCTGAGCAGCCTCAACCATTCCCCACTACCTCCCCACTTCCCCTTGGCTCTGGCAACCCTGGGCTTGAGCTGACTTTCCTGGGAACCATTGGTAGGAATGGAAGGAAGTGGTGGGTAGGCGTCAGAAGACAAAAGGGGACTTAGGGCTAATGTTTGATGTTTGAAGTTAAAGAAAAACTCTCACCCCTCCTCTTCTAGGGAGCTGCTGAGAGCCTTAGAATGGCCCCTGCAATGACACAGGGTGGGATGGGGAGGGAGAATTGGTAAGACCTGGAAAGAAAGGGGCACAGCTTTGGTGCTTTGACTTGGTTAAGCAGAGACAAGGGGCCCTTCCCTTCCCCCTCAAAAGCTCCTCCCCTCCCAAGCTCCCTTCCCAGCCCCAAGCCCCTTTCCTTTCTATGCATCTCCACCAGCCCAAAGCCTTTCCTGGAGTCTTCTCCACATTGTGGATCCTTCGCACACCCTGCAGCTGAGAGAAACATGCAAACTCCTTTCTTATTTCATGAGGAATCTCTAAGTTCAGACTTCAGAGGCAGGCCAGTGACAGTGGCCCATCCTTTTCGTCCAGTTTAACCTGACCCAGATAAATAATGGGACTTTGAGAGTTGTTCCCAGACTCCTTCCTTCACCAAATTCAGTAATAATTTTATCCATAGCTCATCTTGTGCAGTACTTTATTTTATTATTATTATTTTTTTGAGACAGGGTGTCGCTCTGTCGCCGAGGCTGGTGTGCAGTGGCATGATCTCAGCTCATTGCAACCTCCGCCTCCCAGGTTCAAGTGATTCTCCTGCCTCAGCCTCCCAAGTAGCTGGGATTATAGGCGCCCGCCACCATGCCCAGCTAATTTTTGTATTTTCAGTAGAGAAGGGGTTTTTCCATGTTGGCAAGGCTGATCTTGAACTCCTGACCTCAGGTGATCTGCCTGCCTCAGCCTCCCAAAGTGCTGGAATTACAGGCATGAGCCGCTGTGCCCAGCCTTGTGCAGTATTTTAAACCGCGTGTTCACATGTATCTTCTTACTGGATCTGCTAACCTTGCTCTCAGGTAAGTAGGACTGGTCTTATTTTCCTTATTTTACAGATGAGAAACTGAGGTCTGAAGTCAGACTGTTGGTAATGTCAAAACGTGGATCCCCTGATCCTCAGACCCCCAACCCCAGTCCTCCTGCCTCTATACTCAGCACTCCTGGACACTGAGAGGTCAAGTTCCCTCTGTCTGTGGTTTCCATACCTGCAGATTTCAGAGTGAGACAGCCTCTGGCTCTTCCAAATCTAAATGCTGCTGAAATCTCCACCCAGAAAAAGCTTTCTGTCTCCAGACATCTCTGTTTGTCTTAATCCGTTCCCCTTGGTGGATCGCGGCTGGGAGGAGGGAGGAGGAGCTCTCGTTGTGAAGCCTCTCCTAATTGATTTCTCTCTGATGAGGTGCCATAATCCTTTCTGGCTGCCCTTACACTTCTCCAGTTTCTTGAAACAGCTTCTCCATATTCTTTCTCCTGGCCTCCCACATATTCCCTGGGCTAGAAATCTCTTTCTTGATATTAGTCTTGGCAGTCACCCTCCATGACAGCCTTAGGTCTGCACGTCCATCGAGAGAGCCTTGCTTCCTTCCCAGAACCCTGCACACGGGTGCACATGGGTACATATACATGCACACACACATGCACACACGTACACACACCCTTTGTTAGGAGTGAGTTTACTACTGCATTCTGGCCTGTCTCCCACGTTCGAGTCAGGTGAAGGGGAACAGCAGCTTTGAAGATGGATTTAACCAGTTCTTCCTGAGGTGAGGCCTTTCTTGCCAAATCTATCAATGGCTTGTTGGGGGTCAAGGGAAGGTGCGAGTCCTGCTGTTTGTTCTTTGCTCAGCATTGGGACAGCTGGGGGAAACAAGCTTTCATGGGCAATCCTGACCTCATAGCTAGGAAAGTCGACACTGTTCTCCTAGACCACTGGCTACCTTTTCCTTCAAGACCCCCGACCCCTTTGCCAAGCCCCTCACCAGGAGCAGAGCCCCAGATACCAGATGGGCTGAAGCAGAGGCCTCTGGCCCCGGACCCTCTGAGCCAAGCTGGGTCAGAACTCAGGCCTCCCACCCTATCATTCTTGTCCCCCACTTTCATCCAGCCTGCTCTCGGGTAGGGAAGAAGGAGATTGGCTGGGTGCAGTGCAGTGTTTCTGGGGACTGGGGAGGCAGGGGAGTCCATTCAAATTGACAAAAATAGAACATCAGCCTCATATCATTTTTCTCAAAACAAGATTTATTGAAGTTCTGTCGGTGAAAATCGCTGCTGTGTGGAACGCTTAACTTATAGATTAGATTACTCAGTCGTGCCTTACTACATTTTTCATTAGAAAAATATTGGCTGGGAGAGTTTGACCTCATAATCTCTGCATTTTAAACAATAACCAGAGGAAAACCAAATAGAAGGCACAAGTTAACGGTTTTCTCCCCCCAGCATTTCCCCCTGGGAGAGATCGGAGCGAGGGTCCGGGAAGGGAACAGGAGTGGAATCTGCTGTGTGAGCAATTCCCCATCTCCCGGCCCATTCCCCAGAGGCTGTGGGAGGCGGCCAGGGGTGGCAGGAGGCAGTGGGCTGCCCTGAGTCCTTGGGTCTTGGGCCTTGCCAGATCCCTGCCTCAGGTGGCCCAGAGCTCTGCAGGGCCCCAGCCCAAGGTAGGTTAGCATACATGAGGGGAGGAGGGGCCAGAGCATCAGGAGGGAGAGGGCATTTTTTCAGTCCTCCAGGGAGAGCTCAGTCTAGGTAGGGACACAAGAGTCATAAAGATTCAGGTGAGTGTATCAAATCCTCATGTTGTACCCTATGAATACGCTCAATCTTTATTTGACAATTAAATACTGGGGAAAAGAAAAGTAAACACCCAGAAGAATCCAAAGCCCAGGGCAACTCTGGAGCTCTATAGGAAGCTGCAGGAGTAGAGAAGTGAGGACCTAACTACCCCTTGCTCCTCCACCAGAGGGGGAGAAGTCCCCTTACAGGGGGATGTTATGAAGGAAGGAGCAACTCCAAGATGAGGCCGAGCTTGGGCAGTCAAGGCTGGCCTTGGGCATTCTGACCATTTCTCTCAGCCTAGGGACAAAGGTACCTAAGGGACCCGAGGCCCGAAGCGCCCAGGCTGAGCCTGCAGGTGCTGGCTGCTGGCTCTAGGGTAGGGAAGGGGGCCATCCAGGTGCAAGCAGATCTCGGGTCACTTTACGACTGCTGATCTGATTCCTTGGAGAGTGGAACCCCCACCCCCTGCTCGGTTTCTACTTTCCGAGGCTTTGGTGATTTCCAAGTTCTGACACAGTCATTAGTTACAAAGAGCAATTATTTTTTCTTTGTCATTAAGTCATTTTTTAAATGGCTCCAGGCGACATCACAGAACAAAGAAACAAAATATCCATGAAAAGGCTTAATCACAAATTACTAATTATTTCACCCCCCCCAAAATCATGAAATCTGAGCCCCATGAAAAAAGAGAAGGTCTCCCATCCATAAGCTCGCCATGGCTCTTAGGCACCTAATCCATCATGGGGGGGCACTTCCTGGCCCCCTCTGAGCCCCGGGGGAGGGGGTGGTAGGGAGTCCCCCATTGCTGACCTTTGAAGTCACCTTCTGCCCATAGATACAGCCCTTCAGCCAATGGGGGGCAGCTTGAAAATGAGTGGGGGACCCAGCCAGAACCCCCATACCTTGGACTTGCGATGCCTCCACCCCTCCTCCCAGGCCAGCAGTCTCTGGCCGCGGTATTCCACTCTGGGCCCTTTGAAGCCTGTGGGCCACAGCGGAGGAGCCGCCCCCCTGCCGTGGGGCTCCTAGAATCTCTAGCTGGAAAACAAACCGGAGGAGGAAGTAATCCTGAAGGGGAAGCTCCTGGGTCCCCAGACGTGAGGAAATAAAATGTGTTTGACACCAAGATGTATGGGAGGAGGGGGGACGTCCGGGGTTTGGGCCCCTCTATCGGCCAGGCTTTCTCCTAGGGCGGATTGCGGTCTCCTTATCTGACCCTTGCTGAGAGAGAAGGAGCAGCATGGAGGAGGCGGCAGTCAGGGAAGCCTTGTCTCAGTCCAAGAGCAAAGCCAGGGCAGTGGGTTCTGAGGGAGGGCCAGCCTCCTAGGAAATGCCCACAGGTGCCCCACATTTCTGCCCACTACATCCAGTTCTCCTAGAGCAGCCTACCCCGAGCTTGAGAGACCAGCAGTCATGGAGAGAAAGAGCCTGGGAGGATGGGATTGCAGGTCCAGATGCGGGCCATGGAAAAGGAGGGGTAGGTGGGAGGGCGTGGTGGAGCCCCAACTTCAAAACCCACATAATCTCTCCTCACAGCTCAACCCCGAACCTGACTTCAGAGAAGGCCCGATCGGCCGGGCGCGGTGGCTCAAGCCTGTAATCCCAGCACTTTGGGAGGCCGAGACGGGCGGATCACGAGGTCAGGAGATCGAGACCATCCTGGCTAACACCGTGAAACCCCGTCTCTACTAAAAATACAAAAAACTAGCCGGGCGAGGTGGCGGGCGCCTGTAGTCCCAGCTACTCCGGAGGCTGAGGCAGGAGAATGGCGTAAACCCGGGAGGCGGAGCTTGCAGTGAGCTGAGATCCGGCCACTGCACTCCAGCCCGAGCTACAGAGCAAGACTCCGTCTCAAAAAAAAAAAAAAAAAAAAAGAGAAAGCCCAATCTTCTTCATTCATCTGTTCAGCAAACTCTTACCAAACGCTTGCTCTGTGCCAGGCAACAGGAATACATTGGTGGACACGATAGAGCTAGGTCCTGTATTCAATGGAGACCAACTTTACTTGAGTATCTTTTTGTTCAGAAGATCTGGGTCAAAGAGAAAGTCAGAGCTATGCCCGGTGTGTCTGTCCCAGCCTTTGCCCACTGTGGCTGTCTGGATAACTGTCCTTGGCTGTTTTCTGACTCCCTAGTCACACTACTCCCTTAAGTACAGGTCTTGTAGTCTCCTGGGTTCACTTCTGTGCCTGTCTTGGGCACCTGATAGAGAGGTGGGGAAGGTCAAAAGTGGAAGGAAGAAGGTAGGCAAGCAGGAATTTAACAAACAGAACCTACTTAACAAATGATTGGAGCCATTGTTTCTATATCACATGACCTATGAAGACCTTGAGTATAAATGTCCAAAATATTGGAATCACAGGCGCTGTCCCAGCAAGAGAGCTTACGACTCAAATAATAGTCCCCAGCCACGTACCCATCCTCATTCTCCCTTTTTCTCTTTCTTGTCAAACTGTCCCCTTTCTTCCCTCTCTTAAAATCATGCTGATCGAGGAACATCTGAAAATATGCTGGGACTTGGGCTGTCTTTATTCATTTATTTTTATTTTATTTTATTCTTATTTTTTTGAGATGAAGTTTTACTCTGTTGCCTAGGCTGGAGTACAGTGGTGCAATCTCGGGTCACTGCAACCTCCGCCTCCCGAGTTCAAGTGATTGTCCTGCCTCAGCCTCACGAGTAGCTAGGAGTACAGGTGCACACCTCCATGCTCGGCTAATTTTTGTATTTTGAGTAGAGATGGGATTTCACCATTATTGTCAGGCTGGTCTCAAACTCCTGACCTCAGGTGATCTGCCCTCCTCGGCCTCCCAAAGTGCTGGGATTACAGGTGTGAGCCACTGTGCCCAGCCTATTTATTTATTTATTTATTTATTTATTTTGAGATGGAGTCTGGCTCTGTCACCCAGGCTGGAGTGCAGTGGCACAATCTTGGCTCACTGCAACCTCTGCCTCCCCAGTTCAAGTGATTCTCCTGCCTCAGCCTCCCGAGTAGCTGGGATTACAAATGTGCACCACCACACCCAGCTAATGTTTGTATTTTTAGTACAGATGGGGTTTCACTATGTTGGCCAGGCTGGTCTCCAACTCCTGACCTCAAGTGATCCGCCTGCCTAGGCCTCCCAAAGTGCTGAGATTACAGGCATGAGCCACCACACCTGGCCTATTTATTTACTTTTTTTGAGAGAGAGTCTTGCTCTGTTGCCCAGGCTGGAGTGCAGCAGTGTGATTTCGGCTCACTGACACATCCGCCTCCCAGATTCAAGTGATTCTCCTGCTTTAGCCTCCCACTAGCTGGGACTACAGGCTCAAGCCGCCACCATACCTGGCTAATTTTTGTATTTTTAGTAGAGATAGGGGTTCTCCATGTTGCCCAGGCTGGTCTTCAACCCCTGACCTCAGGTGATCCAGCTGCCTTGGCCTCCCAAATTGCTGGGATTACAGGCATGAGCCACGGTGCCAGCCCAGGCCGTCTCTATTAAAAATACAAAAATTAGCTGGGCATGGAGGTGGGTGCCTGTAATTCCAGTTACTCGGGAGGCTAAGGCAGGGAGAATCGTTTGAACCCAGGAGGCAGAGGTTGCAGTGAGCTGAGCTCAAACCACTGCACTCCAATCTGGGCGACAGAGCAAGACTATGTCTCGAAAAAAAAAAAAATAATAAAATAAATAAATAAATAAATAAATAAATAAATAAAGATATCTCTTTAAAAGGAATAGGCTTTTCTTGGAGATTATCTGCTCCATCCTCCTGCTGCCAGTGATGGCAACCACTCCTCAGACCTGTAGTAGGTATGAGCCTTGGGTAATAGCCCTTCTTTCCCCTAGTAGCCATTCTCTCTTTCTTCCTTTAATAATAAAATCCCCGAGTGTTAGCTGGAGTATGGCCACCTGGTTTAGGACTACATTTCCCAGACTCCCTTGCAGCTAGATGTGTTTGGGTAACGAGATTCTGGCCAGTGAGATGCAAGCAGAAGTAATGTGTGTTTCTGGACTCTGCCCTTATGAAGGAGTTGACACCCTCTTCTCCCTTTTTCACTGAGTGTAAATGGATATAGAAACTAGAGCAGTCATCTTAGACCTCAAGATGGAAGCCATGTGTTGAGAATGATAGAAGCACAGTAAAGAGAGACCCTGGAGCCCTGACATTGGAGTGGAGCTGCCACATCTGCCCTGCAGTGCTTCTGATTTTATGGTAAAGAGAAACAAACTTATTAGGTGCTTAACCTACTATAATTTTGGAATTTGCTTTATTTCTTTCCCTTTGCTTCCCTGAGCAAACGAAAAGCAAATGAGCTAAGGCAGCACCATCCGATATAATGTGAACCACATATGTTATTTAAAGTCATCTAGTAGATAGCACCACTGCATTCCAGCCTGGGTGACAAAGCAAGAACTTGTCTCAAAAAAAAAAAAAAACTTCTAGTAGACACATTAAAAAAATAAAATAAAGAGAAACAGATGAAATTAAGTTATATTACATTTAACTCCATATTTTCAAAATATTACTTCAGCATGTGAACAATATAAAAATTCATGTTAAAGAGATAAAGAGGTCCAGACTCAATGGCTCACACCTGTAATCTCAGCACTTTGGGAAGCGAGGGTGGGAGGACCACTTGAGCCAAGGATTCTGAAATCAGCCTGGGCAACGTAGCAAGACCCCATTTCTACAAAAATTTTAAAAATTAGCTGGGTGTGGTGGTGTGTGCCTATAATCCCAGCTATTCAGGAGGCTGTGGTAGGAGGATCGCTTGAGCCCAGGAGTTTGAGGCTGCAATGAGTTATGATTGCACCACTGTGCCCCAGCCTGGGTGATAGAGGGAGACCCTGTCTCAAACAAACAAACAAAAACACAGAAAGAAAGAAAAAGAGAGAGAGATAAAGGGTTTACATTCTTTTTTTCATGCTAAGTCTTCAAAATCCAATGTATATCTTACACTCACATCTGAATTGGGCTAGCCGCATTTCAAATGCGCAATAGCCACATTTGGCTAGTAGCCAGCGCAGATTAAGGGAATTGCCAGAGGTTGAAACCAATTAGAGATTGAGGACCAGCCGTGAGTTAAGAATAATAGTTACAGTAACCACTGTTCCTACTGCTGCAAGGGCCTTTTGGCAGCATTATTCCTTTTCCAGCCAGATGCTTGGCATACCCAGAGCGCTCTGGCTTCAGCCCATGAGGAACAACTATGCCTTAGTTTACTATATTGGACCCTGGAGAAGGACTATCTTAGGAAGCAAGTAGGCCCCTAGGAAGATGGAGAAAGAAAAGGAAAAGCCGGGGTATGGGTTACCCTCCAATCTCCACTTTGGCTTTAATCAGAACGGAGTGGACCAGGAAAAACAGTACAGAGGTGTTATGTTCAGGGAGACCCAGGGCTATGACACATGCCTCCTGAGCTCCTCTAAAGGATCAGGCTTATCTCATGTATTACGTGGATTAAAGAAAGAACAATG
The DNA here is from genome assembly GCF_024542745.1 of Macaca thibetana thibetana. Lineage (NCBI taxonomy): Eukaryota > Metazoa > Chordata > Mammalia > Primates > Cercopithecidae > Macaca > Macaca thibetana. The sequence continues at coordinate 97,320,866 of NC_065586.1, read as the reverse complement.
ATACCACATGAAGAGTCCATATTTACCAATGTAATATTTATCACCTTATGACTCCCTCATCTGGATAACAAGTCAACATCTCCACCACCATCACAATCACCTCTTCACTTGTGACCATAATTATTGTCGCCATCATTCACTGATACTGCCATCACCCCTAAAATGATTGTTTCTGTTACTCTAGCTTCAATATCACCATGTCCTTCCCGATGACAATAGTTATCATCCTTACTCCCTTTATCCCCTTGGCAACAACCATTAACCATGGCAACACTATGACCACTCATCACATCACTCCTGCTATTACCATAATTACTACAATCTCTATCACTATCAATCTCACTACAACAACTTCCACCATCACCATAATAATGAAATTAGGCCCTGCTGCATCTCCACCACCTCAGTATTGTAAGGACAACCCCAGTTCCCCTTTTCCTGTCTAGAAGTCTCCAAGTATACCCATAATTTCCATCTGGTCAAAATAAGTTCTTGAACCCCTTGTCCCTGGCAGCCCCCTCACTCAGTCATTCTTGCCTCAGGCTCAAGTTTGCATTGCTGTGTTTGACTTTTTAGATTCTGGACTCCTTGCCTGTCCTGACCACAGTCCATTGAAATCTACACAGTCTTTCTGCCTGCTTGGATGCTCTGGCTTTGGGGCCCTTAGTTGATAACTAACTTGTGGCCACTTAGCCGTGGGCATTCTGCCATCAGTTATAGATGCCTGCCTGGCTGGGCCCAGGGAGTTCAGCAGTGCCTTGCCCTCCCAGGGGGACTAATATCCTGCCAACATCTTTTCTTGGATTTTTGCTGAGCACAAACAGGCTGCGTTTGTCTAGTTGATCCCTGAAGGTAGGTTGGTCCCTGAAGCCCAAAGGAAGCAAGGAAAGGGTATTTCCTGGCGGGACTTACCAATATAGAAAACCTGTCCTTGTTAGTACAGTGGTGAGTTAAAAAAAGAAAGAAAGAAGGCTGGGCACGGTGGCTCATGCCTATAATCCCAGCACTTTGGGAGGCCGAGGTGGGCGGATCACGTGGTCGGGAGTTCAAGACCAGCCTGACCAACATAGTGAAACCCTGTCTCTACAAAAAATACAAAAATTAGCCAGGCATGGTGGTGTGTGCCTGTAGTCCCAGCTACTCGGGAGGCTGAGGCAGGAGAATCGCTTGAACTCAAGAGGCAAAAGTTGTGGTGAGCTGAGATCGCGCCATTGCACTTCAGCCTGGGCGACAGAACGAGACTCCATCTCAAAAAAAAAAAGAGAGAGAGAAAAGGAAAAAAAAAATCCTGACGCATGGAAGTGCCACAGGAAGAAGAGGTTAGGGGCAGGAGATAAGCTCTGTTCCCCTGCTGGCTTGTCCAGTGGAGATCACAATGGTCTTGTTCTGGCTCATATATTTCCCAGAAAGATTATCCTCAGAAAGAATGGAGATACATTGCTCTTTTGTGGGAGGTGTGCTGTGGAGAGAGACCTGGGTATCCCACATCTCTTCCATGGACAGTGAGATCTTGGGCTCTGAAGCATCTGGGGAAAGGGACCTCCTCCACGGTTACTGATGGTAGTGACCATGTTAGAGGCAGCAGGAGCTGTCACCTCTCCCCACCCCTGGACTTTGGCCAAAGCCCGTCCAGTCACTCTCTTGTCCTCTCAGGGATGCGTAGGCACCTATGTTTTCTGCAAGCAGTCAACTCCTTCAGTTACATATGGTTCGAGTCCCTGCATGGGGAGAGAAAGGACCTAGTATATGCATCTGGATTGAGTTCAGACCCCAAAACGCATCTCTTGGCCTGATCATGTAATCCAAAAGGAATTGCTCTCCAATCCCCAGATCCGAATAAATTTTACCAGAGTGCTATGGGGTGGAGGGGTGAAGTAGGAAGAAGGGAACTGGATTCTCGTTTGATGTTTTGAGACTAGATTCCTTCTCAATGCCTGGCACAGGGCTCTGCACAAGGCAGAGACTATCTACAGAAAAAATGGGGTTGGAGGCTCCCTGGCATGTGGACAAGGCTGCCTACACTTTGAGGACAGCCCAATGCTCAGTAGTTACCCCCTACCTCACCTCCAATGCGGGGCGAACAGATGATGGAGTGACCCTGGGAGGTGGCCAGGTGGGAGGGAAACTAGCAGCTTCCCCTTGCCACCACCAGAAGACATTATGGCCATAGACATACCTGTTAATAAGCACAACCTCTCCCTACTTCCATCACCAGAGAAAAGGGATACAGTCCTCCCTTTCCGCCTCTTCCTTTCATTCATTTGTTCCATTTTTACTTTAGTGACTACCATGTGCTGAGCACACCAGCTTGGTGACCCAAAGATGAATAAGACTCGACTCTTATCCTTAAGGAGCCTGCAGTCTGATCAAGTCGTTACTGAGAAGAGAGGAAGCAAAAGATACCCTTGGCCTTTCCAACTTGTCAAGGGTCAACTGAATTCCTGAGCCGGTCCCCCTGAGAGGGCAGTGGGCGAGATTCCAGCAGGTAATGGATGAGCACAGCTATGCCCTGACAGGGACATTGCCTGCAATTGGTTCCAGTCATATATGGAGCCAAACTGCTTTGAAAATTGGGAGGGATGGTGACAGAAGAGAGCAGGCCTGCCCCTTCCCCCATCCCCTAGGAGCCTAGGGCCCTGTCCTGATCCCCCTTCTGGGAGATGAAACGTGTGGTTTCCCAAAGGTAGGAGCAGAGCAAATATCTTCTGCCTCGGAGGGGCCGGTCTCTGCACAGGCTGGGAACCCCCAGGGAAGCAGCACTGAGGGCCCTAGGAGAGAGGGCAGAGGCCAGAGGCAGGGTACTGCCTGCTCAGGAGGTCAGATTCCAGAGCAAACAGCAAGCTGTCTGCCTTTTCAGACTCTGAAAGGATGGGGGTAGGGGCAGGAAGGGAGGGTGAAAGTTTAGAGCCCCTGTGGGTAGGGAAGGCGCCTCCAGGGTCTGACAGGCACCCCCAGGACACTGTCTGCCCAAGCCTTTGCTGGGAAAGTGGAGGCCAGTGCAGCCACCGGGTGAGTGCAGCCACTGGGTCAGTGTAGCCGCTGGGTGAGTGCAGCCCTCAGATTTTGCCCCAATAACCAGAATCCCATTAGCACAGTCTGAGGAGGGGGCCTGGCAGAGCACTTTGTCCTCCTCTCTCATTTAGTGGGGAAACAGTTCATATAAGGACAACCGCCATCTTGAGTGTCTTCTGTCAACTGCCCTGTGGTCTCTCTGGCCATGCTGCGACAGAGCATCACTTCAAGAAGCCCTCTGAGCTCATTTCCCCAGCTGAGCAGGTTCCCACCTCTGTTCCTAGAGCACCAGCATGAGTGAGCCTCAGGAACCACCCCGGATTTTAGGAGTTAGGAGTGGGGCTAGCTGTGCTGATGGCCATCTGGGCTCTGGTGAACTCCAGCCTCCTCCCATCCACCCACGGAGGGCATCATCAGGCCTCTGTGCTGAGCCATTTGCCTTCTGCTCTGCCCCAAACCCGTTCAGCCCCCAACACTCTCACTTTCCTGTCCCCTTCATGCTGCTTAGCTCATTTCTCTCTGCTTCTGCAAACCTCCCTGCCAAATGTCCCCCTACCCCAAACCAACCCTTTTCCTCACTATGTCCCCCCATGTACACCTCTCTGGGCCCTCCTTCTTAGGGACTAGGCCATGCCTAGGGGTAGGACTGGTGTGGCTTTGGTGACAAAAAACTCCTATGTCTACCCGAGTAAGTCACATAAATATACAAGCAGGGGCCAGGCATGGTGGCTCATGCCTATAATCCCAACAGTTTGGGAGGCCAAAGTGGGTGGATCACTTCAGGCCAGGAGTTCAAGACCAGCTTGGCCAACATAGTGAAACCCCGTCTCTACTAAAAATACAAAAACTAGCTGGGGATGGTGGTGCGTGCCTGTAATCCCAGCTACTCAGGAGGCTGAGGCAGGAGAATTGCTTGAACCTGGGAGGTGGAGGTTGCAGTGAGCTGAGATCTTGCCATTACACTCCAGCCTGGGCAATAGAATGAGACTCCGTCTCAAAAAAACAAAAAGAAAACATTAGCCTGGCATGGTGGTGCAGGCCAGCTACTTGGGAGGATGAGGCTGGATAATTGCTTGAACCCAGGAGGCAGAGGCTGCAGTGAGCTGAGATCGTGCCACTGCACTCCAGCCTGGCAACAGAGTCAGACTCTGTCTCAAAAAAAAGAAAAAAAGAAAAGACACAAGCCGGATTGGTGGTGTGAACCCGTGTGGAGCAAGTTGTGTAAAGGGCTGGCCCTGGGACAGAGGCCTGAAGAACATGGACAGGAGTCTCTCCTGAGAAATGCTGCGAAGGCCTGTCTAATCTCAGGTGCCTGTGGCCCAGCTCCTATCCAAGTGTGTCCCTCCGAAATTCATGTGGAACCTTAATCTCCACTGTGGTGGTAATAAGAGGTGTGGCCTTTGGGAGGTGATTAAGACTCGAAGGCGGCCGGGCGCGGTGGCTCAAGCCTGTAATCCCAGCACTTTGGGAGGCCGAGACGGGCGGATCACGAGGTCAGGAGATAGAGACCATCCTGGTTAACATGGTGAAACCCTGTCTCTACTAAAAAAAAAATACAAAAAACTAGCCGGGCGAGGTGGCGGACGCCTGTAGTCCCAGCCACTCGGGAGGCTGAGGCAGGAGAATGGCGTGAACCCGGGAGGCGGAGCTTGCAGTGAGCTGAGATCCGGCCACTGCACTCCAGCCTGGGTGACAGCGCGAGACTCTGTCTCAAAAAAAAAAAAAAAAAAAAGACTCGAAGGCTCTGCCTTCCTGAGTGGGATTACTGTCCTTAGAAAAGAGGCTGAAAGGAGCTCCCTAGCCCCTCCCCCCATGTGAGGATGCAACAAGAAGACATCAGGCTGGGCGCTGTTGCTCATGCCTGTAATCCCAGCACTTTGGGAGACAGAGTTGGGCAGATCACTGGAGGTCAGGAGTTCGAGACTAGCCTTGCCAAAAATGGTAAAACCCTGTCTCTACTAAAAATACAAAAATCGGCCGGGTGTGGTGGTGCGTGCCTGTAGTCTCAGCTGCTTGGGAGGCTGAGGCACATGAATCGCTTGAACCCTGGAGGTGGAGGTTGCAGTGAGCTGAGATCTTGCTACTGCACTCCAGCCTGGGTTACAGAGTGAGACTCCGTCTCAAAAACAAAAACAAAAACAAGACGTCATCTTTGAAGCAAGACCTTACCAGACACTGAATCCATTGGCGCCTCGATCTTAGACTTGCCAGACTCCAGAACCGTAAGAAATACATTTCCAGGCTGGACATGGTGGCTTATGCCTATAGTCCCAGCACTTTAGGAGTCAGTTTGTACAGATCACTCGAGCCCAGGAGTTTGAGATCAGCCTGGGCAGCCTGTATCTCAGAGAAACCCCATTTCTTAAAAAAAAAAATACAAAAATGAGCCAGGCATGCTGGCATACACCTGTAGTCCCAGCTATTTGGGAGGCTGAGGTGCGAGGATGGCTTAAGCCTGGGAGGCAGAGGTTGTAGGTGAGCTGAGATTACACCACTGCACTCTAGCCTGGGTGACAGAGCAAGACCATGTCTAAAAAAAAAAAAAAAAAAAAAAAAAGAAAAGAAAAGAAAAGAAAAAAGAAAAACTTTCCCCTGTTTCTAAATTACCCAGTTTAAGATATTTTGTTAAAGCAGCAGGAGCAGATGAAGACAGGCCCAATTTCCAGAACTCTCCTCAGGACCTCAAACAGGCCTGGACAATGAGTCAGGAGAACATCTAGGGTGGAGTGGGGAAGGATTTGACCCCTTGCTGTTTCTCCAGCCAGTAAACCCAATCTTACCACTTCTGCCACCCTTGCCCAGACACAGTGCAAAGCGCGGAGCTGGTCTCCTTCTCAAATGTCCTCCTGTCTCCAGGCCATGTCTGTCTGTAGCCTATCTGGGGCTGGGGGCTTAGCAAATAGGAGAGGAGCTGGGCACAGTGACTCATGTCTGTAATTCCAGCACTTTGGGAGCCCAAGGTGGGAGGATCACTTGTTAACTCTAACAGGAGTTAGAGACTAGTGTGGGCAACATAGTGAGACCCTGTCTCTATAAAAAAAAAGAAAAAAGAAGGCCAGGCATGGTGGCTCACACTGTAATCCCAGCACTTTGAGAGGCTGAGACAGGAGGATCAGCTGAGGTCAGGAGTTCAAGACCAGCCTGGCCAACATGGCGAAACCCTGTCTCTACTAAAATACACAAATTAGCCGGGCATGGTAGCATGTGCCTGTAATCTCAGCTACTCGGGAGGCTGAGGTTGGAAAATTGGTGGAACCCAGGTGGCAGAGGTTGCAGTGAGCAAGACACCATCAAAAAAAAAAAAAAGAAAGAAAGAAAAAGAAAAAACTAGCCTGGCATGGTGGCGTGCGCCTGTGTTCCCAGCTATCCCAGGGCTGAGGTGGGAGGAGGGAGGATCACTTGAACCCAGGGGGCAGTGAGCCATGATTGCACCCCTGCATCCCAGCCTAGGCAACAGAGTGACACTCTTTCTCAAAAAAAAAATTTTTTTTAAAGGGAAATAGTCGAGGGAGGTCTTCTGGGAATGACAATGACACTCACCCACAGGCACACACATCCAGCGAATGCACATGGACGCCCTGGCTCAGGTCCACACTTCTATATGCCTGTGCACTCACACTTGTACATGTGTGCCCTGTCTTATCCATTCAGTCATCCAACAAATATTCATGGAGCAACCACTCTGTCCCAAGCACTGGCCTAGGAGCCGGTGTGACAACGATGAACGAGACAGACCTAGACCAGTGGTCCCAGCCTCCACAGAGCTTACAGCCTAGCGGGAGAGAGATATATATATATTAAACTAATATTTACACAAAATTGTTAAAGACAGTCAAATCATAATAAGGGCCATGGTGGAGAAAATTCCACTGGACTCTAAGAAAAGAGAGCACGGGGTCCACACAGGGTCGTCACTTAGAGTTACGCAGGCTGCACCGCATGAGAGGGCTCCAGGAGAGCACGACCAGTGGCTGTGTCTTTGTGACAGAAAGGGTGCCTTTTTTTTAACTCTCTCAAAGCCATCTCCTGGCTGGCGGTGGTGTCCTGAGGTGGCTAGCTCAGTCTGGGGGTCAGTTTCACACCTACTATCCTGCATGCCCAATCTCATAAGGTCTCAAGCCCAATTTCAGGATCAATCTTGCTTTCATAGAGTATTGCAGAACACCCTATGGGGCGCTTGCTCAGTCATCCACACTGCTCAACACCACACACAGGCTCACACGGGCTCCAACCCCCTATTACAGACACGATTTTCACACACACTTGAGGACCCTCACAATCACACAAAGATCCTCACACATGTACTGTCACATGTATGACAGTCTCACGAAAGTCACACATAAGCCTTCACATCCCATCACACATGGGGTTCCTTATGTACCACATATACCCATTGCTTCATGACAGCCACACACAGTTCCTCACACCCTGTTCCACACACACACCCCCACACGCACACACAGTCTCTCATACACGCAGACGGTCACGCTCCTGTTAGGCTTCTGGAGACAGGCATGTGCAGCCCCTGATCACAGCTAAATGTCAGCGAGTCCCTCTCCTCCCAGTTAGAGATGAATTGTTGCTCGGGAGATATTTCATCCTTAATGCCTCCTGCTTGAACTGGAGCATGCATCTCGGGGAGGTTACGTTTCTCCCAATCCGTCTGCTGTCCCCCGGCTGGCTCAGGGAGCTGCCCTCCTGCCTCTCAGCTTTCATGGGGGGAGGGGAGGGCTCCCCCTCTCCTTACAGCCTCTCCCCAACCCAACCCTTCCCTCCCACCAGCTCAGCTCCAGGAAAAAGACCAAAGCCCAGGCAGCCGCGCAGTCTCCCTCCCCAGCTTCCAGTTCAAGAGGTGTCCCCAGAGCCCAGGGGCTGTAGCTTGGCCACACCCAACCCCTACCCCAGCTGCTAACTGCAGTCCAGGCCAACACAGACTCCATGGCCTAGAGAAGAGTTGAGGATAGAGAGATAGGATGTGGTATTGAGAAGCCTGGCATTGAGACAGCCACTCTTAAGGGTTGGTCTGCACCCGCATCCCTCCTTGTCATAAACAAAACAAACAAACAAAAAAGCGTGATTGATGCCAATATGAGGGTAAGTTAATACAACCCTTCAGGAGGGAAGTTGGGTAAGAAGTATCCCCAGCCTCCACAGAGTATACCCCTTAGTCCCAGCAATGTCTAGTAATGTATTGTAAGGAAATAAACAGGAATAGTCCAGACGATTTAACTTCAAGTGGCTCATTCCAGCCTTGTTTATAAGAGTGAAAAATTGGAAACAGCCTAAACATCCCACAGTAGGGATTGGCAATGGTACAACCATCAACAGAATACCATGTAGCCATTAAAATGATGGTGTGGAGGAATGTTTAGCATCAATGAAAGACATTCACAATGTAACATTGAGTAAAACAAGCAGGTTGCAAAACAGTATGTATACTAAATGCAATGTGGTAGTCTGGGTTGGATCCTGGAATAAGAAAGGGACATTAGTGAGAAAACTACTGAAAGCCAAATAAAATCTGAAGTTCAGTCAATAATAACATACCAATGCTGATTTCTTGACTCTGATAAATATACTATGGTAATGTAAGATGTTAACATTAGGGGAAAGTGTATAAGGGGTGTATGGAAAACCTGTACTAGCTTTGCAAGTTTTCTGTATATCTAAAATTATTCCAAAATTACCAAAATTCCGAAATGGTTTATTTTTAAAACCATTATGCATATATAATGTAATCCTCATTTTGGTTTTTAAAAAAGCGTGTATAGCCCTTCCTCCATATGAGGACACAGCTAGAAGCCTCCATCTCCAAGAAAAAGGCCCCTCCCAGACACGGTGGCTCACGCCTGTAATCCCAGCACTTTGGGAAGCCGAGGTGGGCAGATCACTTGAGGTCAGGAGTTCGAGACCAGCCTGGCCAAAATGGTGAAACCCCCGTCTCTACTAAAAATACAAAAATTATCAGGGCATGGTGGCAGGCACCTGTAATCCCAGCTACTCGAGAGGCTGAGGCACAAGAATCACTTGTACCCAGGAGGCAGAGGTTGCAGTGAGCTGAGATTGTGCCACTGCACTCCAGCCTGGGCAATAGAGTGAGACTCTGTCTCAAAGAAAAAAAAAAGAAAGAAAGGAAGAAAAACAAAGAAAAGAAAGAAAGAAAGAAAGAAAGAAGGAAAGAAAGAAAGAAAGAAAAATGGCCCACACATAACACCAAATCTGCCAGTGCCTTGATTAAAAAGAATACCTATATCAAGATCTGGGAAAGTATTCAACAACATATTACCATTGGTAATTTCTGAGGAGTGGGATTATGGGCCATTATTGGAATATTCTTTGTGTTTAATAAAGGGACATATACCACTTGTATGAATAAAAAAGAAATCAAAGCTGAATGTCACTGGGGATGCCGAGAGTGTCTTCATTCCCAGCCACCCCAACCAGCCTCCTTTGTCCCCCAGCACGAAGACCTGAAGGTCTTGAGCCATTCTGGACGGGGTCTTTCACTTCCTGTCCAGCCACTAATTGGCATGACCCTCACCCCCTTCACTCTTTGGAAACTCCAGAATTTCAGGATCTGAACTTCTCTTCTTTGAGCCCAATCCCCTATCTTCTCACCACCTTCATTCCTGTTGACTTGCTCTCTAGCCCCTGAAACCCTCTGCTTTCTCCCAGTCCCTCACCCCCATTCTGGCTTTACTTTCTCCCTTCTTCTTTTTTTTTTTTTTTTTGAGACGGAGTCTTGCTCTGTCGCCCAGGCTGGAGTGCAGTGGCCAGATCTCAGCTCACTGCAAGCTCCGCCTCCCGGGTTTACGCCATTCTCCTGCCTCAGCCTCCGGAGTAGCTGGGACTACAGGCGCCCGCCACCTCGCCTGGCTAGTTTTTTGTATTTTTTAGCAGAGACAGGGTTTCACTGGGTTAGCCAGGATGGTCTCGATCTGCTGACCTCGTGATCCGCCCATCTCGGCCTCCCAAAGTGCTGGGATTACAGGCTTGAGCCACCGCACCCGGCAACTTTCTCCCTTCTTACCCTGTTCTGTATCAGCCACTTCAACCCTGTGCCTGCTGCCATCCTGCCTACCCCACTCCAGCCCTAAGCAACACCACCGTTTGCTTTTCTGGCTCCCATTCTTGGGCACTCTAGAGCAGGTAAAAAACCTGGCTCATTCATGCTGCCTCAACTAAGTACTTATCACCATGTGGAAAACACTTCCTCTGCATCTGTAAGTGACTCCCTGTTACAATTCCACAACCACTACAGGCTTCCTCCGCAAGCTTTCAACTCCCTGCTCTCCTCTCTTAGAGGACTGTCCCTCTAACTTGACCAAAACTATGGACTCTTTTCCTCAAATAATGTGCCCCACTCTACTTGTCCCCAAACCTGCCAGTCCACCTCAGAATCTCCCTGGATCATCACTTATCCTTTCTTCCCTCCTGTCTCTAAGGAGGAAGAGTTCCTTCTTCTTACCGAAGACTCAACATCTTGGGTGCCTTTCCAGAACTTTCTCCATCAAGCATCTTCTCCTATACCTTGTCCCTCTTGGTTCTCCCTCCCTCCTTTCTCCTGGACTTTTTGTTTTTATTTATTTTTTTTTAATTTCAATTTTAATTTTTTCGGACAGGATTTCACTCTTGCCAGGCTGGAGTGCAGTGGCACGATCTTGGCTCACTGCAGCCTCCACCTCCCAGACTCAAGTAATTCTTGTGCCTCAGCCTCCCAAGTAGCTGGGACTACAGGCACGTGCCACTACGCCTGGCTAATTTTTTGTATTTTTGGTAAAGACAGGGTTTCACCATGTTGCCCAGGCTGGTCTCGAACTCCTGAGCTCAAGTGATCCTTCTGCCTTGGCCTCCCAAAGTGCTGGGACTACAGGCATGAGCCACCACACCCGGCCTCTCCTGGACTTTTTGAATGAGTAATCACTGTAATCATCTCTAGTTCTTTGCCATTCAACTCTTCATTCAATATTCCCACCACACTGTAGTCTCTTACAGTCATCTGTGACCTCCAAATAACCACCCACTGGCCGTTTAATCTGTCTTCCTCACTGATTGATCTGCACAATTTGATACTAATTCCCTCTTTAAAAACTTACATTTGGGAGGCTGAGGTGGGCAGATCACTTGAAGTCAGGAGTTTGAGACTAGCCTGGCCAACATGGTAAAATCCTGTCTCTACTAATAATACAAAAATTAGCCAGGTATGGTGGTGTGCATCTGTTATCACAGCTACTCAGGAGGCTGAGGCAGGAGAATTGCTTGAACCTGGGAGGCCGAGGTTGCAGTGAGCCAAGATCGCACCACTGCACCCCAGCCTGGGCAACAGAGCAAAACTGCGTCTCAAAAATCAAAAGAAAAACACAGATAATACCGAACTTCCATGATCTCCAAGCCACTCACTCCCCTTGATTTCCTGCTAACTTCCCAACCACTCCTTTTTAGTCTCCTCTGACTTCTTTTCTTCCTCCAACTTCCTAAATATAGGGATCTCCCAGGATTCTGTTTCCAGTCTTGAACTACCATTCCCTCTCTCTAGCAAGCTCATCACTTCCCTGGTTTCAACGAGCTATCTGCTTGGAAGAATCTAACTGACAGCTTCTGACTTCCAGTCTGGAACGTCCAACTTCCTGCTGGGCATGTGTGAGTGAACGTCCCAGGAGCACCTCAGACTCATCGTAAACATAATCATGATCTCTATCCCCATCCCCAAAAAGCCCTGCCTCCAGACTTTCACTTTCTTTCAAACAATCAAGCCTGGCCAGCCATGGTGGCTCATGCCTGTCATCCCAGCACTTTGGGAGGCCAAAGGAGGAGGATTGCTTGAGCCCAGGAGTTTGAGATCAGGCTGGGCAACATAGTGAGACCCTGTCTCTATTTAAACAAACACACAAACAAAGAACAATCAAGTTTAACACCTAGGAGTCATTGGACTTCACCCTTCTCCTTCCTTATTTCCCAAGTCCATTCACCACCAGGTCTGGCCAACTCTCCACTAGCCTCAGTTCTTGCTCACACCCCTTTGTGTTCTGTCCTCTCTGCCCACTCTGGTTCTGCCCTTCCTTACCTGAACTATGGCAATACCCTCATCCATGACCCTCCTGCCTCCCATCTTGTCCCACTCACGCTATTCCGACTATAGCAACAGCCCACAGCCCCTAAGGCTAGGGGGACCATATACTTTAGTATTCAAACCAGGAGGCTTTTATGAGTGAAAGGAGGAATTGTAAAATAATAATAATTTAAAATAAATTAAAAAAAAAAACAATGTCAGAGGAACAGCAGGCATAAACTGGAACTATCTTGGGCATACGGTTATCCGAACTAAAGCATGTGCCTGATCACGTCCCTCTCCAGCTCAGAGACCTCCCATGACCTCTACTGAATTCAGTTCAGACTCCTTGTGCTGGCATTCCAGTCCCACCTTTCCAGCTCTGTTCTACCTCTGTCTCCTAGTTTATACAAAACTCCTCATTGGCCCTTGAACATGATTCATGCGATCCTACTCCTGTGCCTGCGTTCATGCTGTTTCCTCCTTCAGGAACTCCTTGGCTCCAACTCTGCCCCTCAAATCTTATTCTTATTTTGAGACCCAAACCACAAACTATCCTCCATGAAGCCTCCCCTCATCCTCTTTTTGCACCTCACACTTCTTCTTGTAACCATTCGCATTTCCTCCTTACCGTATTATTTCTGTGCTTTGCTCTCTCAAAGATGTTGATTGGTGACTGCACACGGCTCCACTCCCAGCCAGCTCTTTGGCTGGGCAGCTGTTTACAATGTGTCCTGGCATTAAAAGATGAGCTGGGCCAATCCGATTTCCTCTCCTGGGAATTTGAACTATGAAATACTGAGAGACTAGAGCAGTTAGCAGAGGTGATGTAGAGAGAGACTCAGAGGCCGGCTGGTCAAATGCAAGTCACGGTTATGAGAAATTATGAGGAAACCCAGGAAGCTCTCAGTGCTGCACGGGGGTCAGAAGCAGTTATGAGCTGGAGCTTGGGAGGCTGACCTGAGTGAGAATCCTTACTCTGCCACTTCCTGTCTTGAACCTGGAGCAGCTTACCTAACCTCCTTGAGCCTCAGTGTTCTCATATGTAAAATGGGGGTAATGATATTAACTAACTGCACAGTGTTCTAAAGAGGATTAACGGAGATAAACATGGAAACCAATAGATCTGGCTCAGAATTTGTTAACAATTATTCTTCCTCCACTTATTATAATAACAATGATTAATTTCACTAATAATAATGAAGAAAGAGGTAACGAAGAAAGAGACTCTGTGGAGTTTCCATCCACCTGACCAGGAGAGAGAAGTTGGTCCCCAGAGCTTCTTTGGTCCCTGCATGCTTTCTGGGCCCAGTTCCAATGACAAGCCGTGTGCTTCAATACAAAAGGCCTTCCTTTTTCTTGTGATTACTCAAGTGAACCTCTGTTTCTTGCAAACAGTAGGACCCCTGCCCAGACCCCTGTCTTCCTTTTGTGTCTGGACTTGAGCTCCTCAAAGTCTAGCACAATAGTCTGTCTACTTCAGTATCCTGCCTGGGCGTTGAACACAGCCGATGCCCAATGCTTGGTGAATAAAAGAATGAATGAATGAATAAGGTTCCATAGCCTTTGCGGGGAGCCTATGGAAAGGCTATTTTTAGGAGACTCAGAAGTCCATATGGTTGGGGGAGAGTTCGTTCACAGCCCTGTCCTTCAATGCAGGATAGAAGGCAAGCCAGGACTGGAGCACTCTGGACCACTCGCCTATACCCTGCTAGGCCTTGCCTTCCCTGTGGCACCAGGATAAGGGGCAGAAGGTGACAGAAGGGACAACTGGGGGAAGACACCTGCTGGGTCAGGATGCCAGCCTGCTGAAACAGGGTTAGGCCTGCCCCCTTCCCTGCCCACCCTCATCCCCTCCACTCCTTCTCCCAAATCCCAGACCCCAGTTCCACTCACATCTTTTCAGACCCTTCCCTTCACCATGTTTTCTTACCATGTCTTTGCTCATGCCATCGTTTCCCCTTCCGATGCCCTTCACTCTCACCTCCCACGAAAACTCCTACCTGTCTTTTAAAACCCAGTTCAGAACTAGCCCCCTACTGGAATCTTTCTTGGATCTCTCAGGCAGTTAAATGTTCTTGTTCTGTGCTTCCACAGTCTTTTTGGAGACTTTATGAGCCCCAGTTCATCACTCCAATTACCTGTGTACTTGTCTGTCTTCCCCCAAAAAGGTCTCAAGGACAGGAATTGTGTCTTATTCATCATTGTGTCCTCAGTGCTTAATAAAGGACTTAGCTCACAGTAGGCTTTCACTAAGTGTTTGTTGACTGACTGTACGAATGTAATAATAGATTAATTCACAGTTTCTCTCAGCTCTGGGATCCCTGGCTCCTGCTGTTTTCTCTTCTTCTTTGGCTGTCTTGGGCATTTATTGAAGCCTTCCACAGTCCTGTGACTTATTCCCTATGGCACTACTACCCACTCCCAGTCCTGAGCAATGTCTGCTGTCCGTAACATAGGACACTAAAGGGCTATAGACCCAAAGCTTCTTGAAGCTAGAGATCTGGGAGTTAGGTCCTAAGGAAGGAACACAGGAGAATGAGGACACAGTGGAGTGAGTTGGCACCTTGATGTCCTCATTGGCCATGTGGGGTCTGATGAGTGGTTTCAGGCTCTCCCTCCCAGGCAGGCCTCTGACCAGGCTCCAGGCATGGCTGCCACTTGCCTGCCCTCCTACCTCCCCAGGCCCATGGCTGAGCGGCTGGCGGAGGCTGCACTGGGCCAGCCTGAGCAGACAGCCTTGCGCAATTGCTGGCTCCAGGCCTCCCAGCCCAGCTTGTAGCTCCCCCCAGAGTGGCGGGATTGATTGGCTGCAGCCGGAATGGGCACCAGTCTCCCTGGCTTGGACAGAAACGGGGCCATCTGTTACACCTCTAGTTAAAAGTACATAAAGTTGAACATTTGTGCGCCGACAATACCACCCCTGACACCCTACACGCGGCACAGCGCTCCGGCTCCTTGGCAGGCTTGCGCCCCGCGACAGGCCGGCGCAGCAACGCCTACATGCTGGCTTATTTGGCACTGCTGCAGGCACCAGGGCTCCACCCTCCAGAGGCCTGTCCCAGCTGGGTCTAGCCTAAAATCTCAGATCCCACCTGTATTAGAGAATAAAAGGGAGGATTGAGGGGTGTGAAGGTGTATATTGGTGGGCAACACCTGCTCCAGCTCAGGGTACCTGCTGGGCTGCAGATAATGCCAGGCTTCAGGCTGTGATTTGGGAGGACCCAAGAAAGCTGCTCATGCCAGTCCCGGGGGGCAAGTCTCAGGCGGACCCAAGTTGCTCCTGTGCTTGGGTCAGGCCTTTGGTTTCCTGGACTAAGCCAATTAGAAAAGTCCACTTTGTTTCCCAATAAGATCATGCCCCTTGAGTTTGGAGTGCCCAAGGCATCCCGTTACAGCAGCTAGTGGGACCACCCTAGACAAGACCGGGTCCTGAACTGTGCCCTTGCTTTCTGAGTTCTAGGCTCTGGTTTCTGGGCTCCAGGATGTGGATTCTGATTTCTGAACCCCATTTTCTGTTCTCTGGCTCTGGGTCTGGAGATTTAAGGCATTCCACAAATGTCTTTTCCCACTTGTCTTCTTCAGGTGCTCTAGTCAGGCTAGCCTGCCTGCTCCCCAAAACGATTGTGGCCATTCCTGCCTCTGTCCCTTTGCTCTTGCTCCCCATCACTCCAACCTAGAATGGTCTATTTGTCTTCTTCTTCTTGTTGTTGTTGTTCTTCTTCTTGTTCTTCTTCTTCTTCTTCTTCTTCCTCTTCCTCTTCTTTTTTTTTTTTTTGAGATGGAGTCTCACTGTCGCCTAGGCTGGAGTGCAGTGGTGCGATCTTGGCTCACTGCAACCTCTGCCTCCCTGGTTCAAGCTATTCTCCTGACTCAGCTTCCCAAGTAGCTGGGATTACAGGCATGTGCCACCACGCCCAGCTAATTTTTGTATTTTTAGTAGAGATGGGGCTTCACCATATTGGCCAGACTGGTCTCAAACTCCTGATCTTAAGTAAACCTTGGCCTCCCAAAGTGCTGGGATTACAGGTGTGAGCCACCACACCCAGCTAGAATGGTCTATTTCTTCCCTCCAACCACTCAATTCTTCTCATGCTTCAAGGACTAGCTCTAGTCTTAGTTTTGCCAGCCAGGCTTCTCTGGCTATAGGCCCTTCCCTGCTCTGATCTGCAGAGGTTTCCCTCACCGTCTGAATGGTTTCTTAAGAGATTTCTCCAGTATGAGTCTTGAGATCCTTCTGCACAGGCAGAATCTGGGCTGGTCCTTGCCTTATCCACAAACTAGCAAAGGGCTAGGCATGTGATGTCAGGGGAGGCTCTAGACATGCCCACTTGAACGCAGCCCAGCTGTAGAATAAGGGGGATAATAACTGCAGAGGTGGTTCTGGCTCCCTCAGTGGCTACCCTAGTGGCTCTGTCAGTCACAGCCCAGAAAGCAGATGGCCAGGTAGGCAGACAGCTTTTAGACATTGGTTTACTCATGTGTTTGTTTGATACACATTCATTGAATACCTTCTCTGTGCCCCAGGCCTGTGGTCAGCATGGAACAAGAGAGGGAATCATTTAAAAAACCGTGATTAGACACAGTCCCTACCCTCAAAGAGCTTATCCATTAGTTTAAGACTATAAGTCACAAATAATGACAATGCATTGAACCAACCAAAATCAACAGAAGTGCTCTTTGTCTTATGCAACAATGGACTCTTGGAGCTGGAAAGGACCCCAAAGTCAGAGACTCTGATATCCCATCTTCAGCTAAAACACATTTATATACATTAAATGAAACAATGTGATGAAAGCTTTTACTTGACACAAAGTGATGGTCAAACGATGACAATGTTGGTGATGACAATAAGACTGTGATTATTTTCCTTCTTAGCAGGCACTAAGCTCTGCTTGCATACTCCATGTGTTGGGGGAAGCTCATTCCATTGTTTCCACTTTGATCCTCAGAAAGCCATTCTCAAGGACAAGCTGAAATCAGCCTCTCTGTCCCCTCTCAGCAATTCACTGGACTTAATTCTAACTCCCAGACCACACAGCAGAGCTGGGACTAGGGTGAGGTGAGTGAGATGCCCAAGGCACAAAACCTAAGGGATCGCACACAGCGCTGAGAGCAGATGCCTTCCTTAAATATGGCACCTCACATGCCTTACCCTAGTCCTAGCCCTGCCACACAGTCTGTGCCTCCTCCCCAGTCAGCCCCAGGGGGAAACTGTCAGATTTCTAAAGTAACTTAAATCTTCAAAGGAGCTCTGACCAGCAGCCTACAGGATGTGTGTTGACCTGGTGCAGCCCCCACTCCCAGGGATGGGGTGATAGGGACAGAGGAAGACTGAGATTTCTAGGAGGGTATGAATTCTAGCCAGGGAGACTCACCTGCCCACTTCAAGCCTGTCCTGCACAATTCCTTCTGCCCTGCCTGGTTACTGCCAACTCCCTCTCCCCTACAGCACTGGTACAAGCATCCTAAGTAAGAATGGTGTGCCCAGATCTGGGCCCTATAAGAAGCCAGGTGGTGGGC
The DNA here is from genome assembly GCF_024542745.1 of Macaca thibetana thibetana. Taxonomy (NCBI): domain Eukaryota; kingdom Metazoa; phylum Chordata; class Mammalia; order Primates; family Cercopithecidae; genus Macaca; species Macaca thibetana. Next base: position 97,303,282 of record NC_065586.1, on the reverse strand, counting down.
TCTGAAAGATATTGAGTAGTGGGCCTGGATATAGAAAGTAATGAGGCTGTTTCTCCTTCCCATGGGCATCTCCAGGTAGGGATATGTGTGTGTGTGTGTGTGTGTGTGTGTGTGTGTGTGTGTGTGTGTGTGTGTGTAGAAGGCAGAACGTAAGGTTTACAGAAAAACCCTGGAGAATGGGGGCAGGGAGGGGCATGGAGTTTGGAAGACAGTGTGACCAGCTACACTACTTCCTAGTTTGGTCACCTCAAACAAGCCACGTGTTCTTTGTGAGCCTCAGTTTGCTAGCTGTAAAACTGGACTTAAAAAGACTATTTTCCTACCTAGAGAGAGGACTATGAGAGGGCCAACTGTGACAGGCTGAGATACTGACTAGGTTCAGCTGTCTTCATGGGCTGGGGTGAGACCTAGGCATGCTGATCATCCTGGGCTCTGCCCAAACTGGAGTTGCACCCTGTCTGCTCGCCTGGGGTCCAGCTTGCTCTGCATTGACTGAAACCACTCCTGCAGCCTCTCTGTTTCTCTCTGGCCCTCATTGATCCTGACTTTACAAATTCTCGATTTTTTCTTTCCTGTTTAAAAAATCCTGTCCACCTTCAAGACGTCTTCAGCCTCTCAAGAGCCCTGAGAGGGAGGCAGCGATGGAATTCTTCCCATTTTAATAGTTGCAAACCAAGGCCCACAGCGGGTTCCAAATGCAAAGTGTGGCAGGGGAGAGGAAGGGTGCTTGAATTCGGCTCTTCCAAGCCCCTCCTCCCAGGCTGGAGGCCTAGAGGTCACAGGGAGACTCGCTGGGATGGGCGTGTGGGCTTCGACACGCAGGCGAGAAGGGCATCCAGGGCGTTGGACCTGCGCGGTGAGCGCAGCGGCCAAGGCCTGCGCTTCCCGCGACCCGCCGGCAGCAGGCGCTGTGGCAGCGGCGCCCTCAGTCCAGGAGCATTAACTTAAGAATAGCTCACACTAATATCCCTGGCTGTGTGGAAACAGCGTTTTATTAAATGCTTCACACAGATTTGGTATAATAAAGATGAATATATTATATCCTTTGCCTCCCCCAGAGTGAGACAGTAATAAGGGAGGAGGATAAAAAACAATAAAGTGAAACATAAATACAACGTAATGGGACTTGTGGAGAGGGACCCGTGGCCTGTCTGGGCCGCCATGGGCGACCCTTCCGCTGGGACTAGGGACGGGGTTGCCGGGAGCCGGACTCCAGTCCCTCCTTGCCCAACCAGAGGGTCCCAGGCCCTGGCTTCCACTCTGCTGCCCTGCAGCTAGGAGGACCCGATCTGGGTCCCGGGCTGGGGATGTCCCAGGCGTCCTCTTCCCCCAGCCCCTTCTCCCATTAGGTCCAGGACTGCGGCTGGGGACTAGGCCCCACAGGACAGACGCTTGAGGAAAAACAGATCCAAGAGCGATGGCTGCTCCCTTGGCCTGGGGAAGGCTGCCCTCGCCTCCTGGCTCCAGGGGCTCTCCCATAACATGTGGAAAGTTCCTCTTTGGGTCTTACTTCCATCCTTCTCCGAGCACTGCCAAAATTGTTTACCTGAAAATAAGAATTTCAAAGCTTTCCTAGGGCAGAAAGAAAGGAACGCCTGGAGATTCAGCCCAACTCCTGTCGGCTTAGGTCACTCCAGGCCCTGCCAGGGCTGGATTCACCCGTCTAACGTCTGACTATGTGGCTTAAACACAAGAGCCGCTCCAAACCCCATCTGCGTTCGAATCCCACCTGTGATGCTGGCCAGCGCATCGCGACCTTAACCTGTTTCTTCTTTGGCAAAATGGAGACATGGTGAGGATTGGGGGGAAGATTTCTAACGCCTGGCACCCCATCGGCTGTAAAAAAGAAAAATAAAAAGCAGTTATCAGCTGCTCCCAAAATACTCGTTAAAACAAACGGCCCTTTCAAATCTAGAATTCTCGAGAACCTCACTTCCTCCTTAGGTCCCAACACAGGCGACTCCCTTTCTCAAACGAATGGAAATATTTAGTCTCCCAACACCTTCTCTAAATCTCCTGCCTTTTACCAACGTCAAGACTCCGAGAGGTCGAAAGAGTTACCCAAGATCACACAGCTGGCCGGTGGCAGAGCAATCTGAGGCTAGGGAATCGCCAGCGCACCTCACCTATCTCTGCGAAGACACCCGAGCTGCCTCCCGGAAGCTGCTTGACACTCACAGTCCGGGCTAAGGCCACGAGGACCGCAAAGTTAGTCCAGGCCTCCCTAGGGGACAGGGCTGTGCGGGTGGCACCTCACCAAAAGAAAAGAAACGAATTGAAAGAAATACGTAGAAGCGGAGGGAAGAGGAAAGGAGAAGGAGGAGGAGGAAGAAGATAGGGGAGGGCTGGTGGCCTCCCTGGAGAATTGGGATCTGGCTATGCGGAATACCCGTGAAGATCCCTTTTGAGGCCTGGTGCATCATGCACCAGGGCGGAGGTCTTGACCCGAGGCTAGCCGCGTAGGTGTAGGGAGGCTGCGTGGTGACAGGAGGGGGCGGCTAAGGAAGGGACTCGACCTAATTAATGGAAATGAAGGGGCTGGGGAGGAACTGGAGGGATTGAGCATTGGTGGGTGTGAGATGGAATGAATGCAATCCCTCAGGGTCGGGAACCCAGGGACTTATGAGAAGTGGGAAGAGCCAAAGGGGCCGGGTTTCGCTCAAACGAAATAAGGCTTCGGGTGTTACGAACTGTACCTAGGGGGCGGCGGGGAGACAGGGGAGTTTGGTGCTGCAGGAACTGCATCCACCGGCCCAAGAAAGGCGGGGAGAGGCCCAAATACGTGGGAGTTCAGAGAGGGCGGAGGGCCCTGCAGCTTCCCTGGAGCCTCACTTCAGGGCAAGGCAAATCCCGGCCAGGACGAAGCAGCCGGGAGGGATCCCGGCTCTGAGCACAGATTCGAGCCTGGCGTCTTCACTTTGCTTGGAGCCGCGCCGCCCACGTTCCCTGTGCGACAGGGCACTGCAGATGCTGGGTTTTCCACAGGTCAGACGTCCTCATCGCTTACTCTGGCTGCGTCTCGCCGCCTGTCTTCCCTTGCCCGGGGTCTTGGGACACCGGAGGGGCTTAGCTGAGGGAGCAGTGCCCAGCAGGCGGCCCCCTGACCCATGGGGTCCGAGGGGATTGGGACCCGGGAGGCTCTCTGAACCCGACCTGGGTAGAATCCAGGATACTCTTGGGCGGGGGATTTCTACCCCACTCCTCTTCAAGTGCCTTAGTTGCCTTCTCCCCTCCGCGGGGACTTGGGCGCCGCGCGGCGTTGGCGGCGCTAATGCAACCGGCCCCAGCACGACTGCTGAATTATTCACGTGCAGTTTATTTACTGTGAGAAGCCTGACTCAGGCCTTTCCTGTGTCCATCTAGCCGGTGGGCGGCTCCTAGGTATCCTCTTCTGTCCCAACTAGGTCCTTTCACCTTCCCACCTGGCCTAGCCCAGGCCCCATGTGTCGCCTGCGCCCCGGCAGTAGTAAGACCTCTGTGAAAGGGAGGAAGCTGACTACCATTAACGGTTTTTGGTCAGACTTTGTTGTTTCTGGGCCGACTGGGTTAGTAAGACAGAAGGTCAGCTCTTGGAGTTTCTGGGGATGGCAAGGAGAAGGGAACCCCAATTGTAGGCCCAGGAAAGCAGCCTCTCTCATCCCATCCCTACCCCTCACCCCACTCCACCCCATAAATAAATAAATAAATAAATAAATAAATAAATAGGCATCCCAGGAGTCCAGCAGCCCCTGGTTCTAGACTGCAGACCTGCTGCGGGTAAACAAGGGACTAAGGGTTTACCCAGCAGCTCACCCCCAGGACAACAGAGGGAGGAGCTATGGGGGACTCTGGAACCTCTCTTAGGGTGGCATCTTTGGCCTTGTGCTTGTCTGTTCCCTTTGCCTCCAGGATGGTCCCTGCTTCTGCACCTATTTACATGCTCCTGGTTTTATAAAGTTCAACTCAAACGCCATCTCCATGGGGAACAGAACCAGACTCTTCCCCACCCACCCCCCACACCACACACACACACACACACACACACACACACATACAGACACACACACTCACTTAGGTTCCTTTATCCTCTTCATAGACTCCTGGGCTGGTGGGGTGGCATGTGGGTGTCTGTTTCCTGCCACTCCTGCCTGCCCATCACTTCCCATCTTCTGTCCATTCTTCCTCTCTGCTTCTGGGCGCAACGAATGATGGGGGGTCAATCCTCTTTTCTTCTCTTTTCTTTTCTTTTCTTTCTTTCTCTCAGAGTCTTGCTCTGTCATCCAGGCTAGAGTGCAGTGGTGTGATCTCGGCTCACTGCAACCTCCAACTCCCAGGTTCAAGTGATTCTCCTGCCTCAACTTCCGAGTGGCTGGGACTACAGGAGCACACCACAACACCCAGCTAATTTTTGTATTTTTCATAGAAACAGGGTTTCACCATGTTCACCAGGCTGGTCTCAAACTGCTGACCTCAAGTGATCTGCCCGCCTCGGCCTCCCAAAGTGCTGGGATTACAGGCCCAGCCACTGCACCCGGCCTCAATTCTATTTACAAAAAAAAAAAAAAAAAAAAAAAAAAAAAAAAAAATCCAGCCTGGGCAACATGGCGAAGCTCCATCTCTACAAAAAATACAAAAATTAGCCGGGCATGGTGGCATGCTCCTTTGTTCCCAGCTACTTGGGAGGCTGAGGTGGGAGGATCACTTGAGCCTAGCAGGTCCAGGCTACAGTGAGCCCAGATTGTGCTGCTGCACTCCATCCTGGGTGACACAGTGAGACCTCATCTCAAAAACAAACAAAAAAAGCAAATGAAGGACGTTCATTGCTAAGTCAGACCACACCACCACAGCTGGGTCCACAACCCAGGAAACTCACTCCGTAGCCAAAAAGCATTAGAGAATGAGGTCTCTGGGCCCCTCTGAGTATATTGGTGTGAGCAGCAGGAGCGCCAAACACATCTGCAGGCAGCTGGCAAAACCAATACACCTACCCTTCCTTTGTACCACTGGTCCTCTCTCTGAGGCACAGGCTACATTCCCTGTCTGGCTCCGTTTTTGTCCCTTGATTATTTATTTAGTTTATTTACTCAACAAATGCTTGGAGCCCTTGGTGTATGCTGGGCTGGCATAGGGACATGGAGAGGTGATCCAGGTCCTTCCTTCCCAAGTTCACAACAGATGGAGAGAGAGAGGCAGGACAGATAGACAAAGCAGCACATTCCTGGCAATATGATAGTGACACCCAAGGGAATGTGCTAAGGAGTACAGAGGAGCTGAACAGGGCAGAGAAGATTTCCCCCAGGAAGTGAGTTGGGCACTAGAGACAGAGCAGGAGGTGCCAGGAAAGGAAGAGACACAAACCATCCCAACCCTTGGATGAGGGGAGCAAAAGCTTGGAACCAAAAGAGAAGGCTGTTCTAGAGGCTGCAGAGTATGGGCACCCAGGACTTGAGCATCTCTGGAAACCTGTCTTCTCCTCCCTGCCTGTCTCTGTCACTCAGTGGTCTGTCTGTGCCCCCCAACACTTCCAAAGGGCAAGCACTCCCCCTCCTTCCATGCAGGACTGCAGTGCCTGGAGGAGGCCGGCTCATGTGGTATGGCCACCTTGTCACGGTGCTCTGAAGGTATTCAGCTCACAAAAGAAGTAGGGGAGGGGAGAATCTGGGAGGGGACCAAAGGAGTGTCCTGCTCTCAGACCGTGCCCCACCTCTTCCTGCCAGCTGAGGTCCTAAGAGCTGGGTGTGGCCAGAGAAAGCAGGGCAGGTCCAGGAGCAAGCTTGGAGCCCAGCCTGAATTTTGAAGCAGCTGCCTCCCTGCTCCCCAGGCCTGGGAGGAGGCTGCTTCCCTCCCCCTTCCCCAGTGGCTTGCCTCCCTTCCCCCAGGTGGCCCGATTCCAGCCTTTACCTTTTCTGGATCCCCACCCTCTTTGAGAATCCCAGATGTCTTATAATATTGTTCCCAGAAAAATGCGCCCACCTGGGTACACATACACAATTTCTGGGGTTTACAGAGCCCCTGACGCCCATTCAAAGAGCCTTGGGGGACCTCTGGTTAAGAACCCCTTGGTTCAGGAATTAAGGGGACAGACTTGAATAAGAAGCAAAACAAAACAAAAGGACAGTGTTCCAATCCTGATCACTCCAAAACAGGCTGTGTGACCCTGGATGGGTTACTTAACTTCTCTGGGCCTCATTTTCCTGTTATGTAAAATCGGGTTAAGAGCGGTAGCTACCCAGAAGGATTGTGAGTAATAAATGAAATGAATAAAACTCTTAGCCTGGAGCCAGGTACAAGGTAAAGACTTACGGTATTTATTGTCATGGTTATTGTTGCTGTTACTGCGGATAGTGGCCTAGGGCAAAATGTAAAAACTCAGTGGGCAGTCCTGGCTCAGCCTGGGTGGCAGGAGGCCGTCTATCATAGTCCACTTCTATAGCGGAAGAAACACTCTGAATTCCACACAGAGTGTCAGAGTAGCAGGTCTTCACGGGACAACAACAGCAACAGTAAATGATCTGCACTGCTGGTCAAGTTAACTTGTTTCAAGCAGCGGCAGACCCTTTTCTCTAAAGGAACTCTGGCCTGAGAGTCAATGCTGGTGCTTACACAAATAATCTGGAAATGAATGGGGGTACCAAAACAATCCAGATTGAATCCAATGGAGCCTTTGGGGGTTTAAGTGAATTATTCTCCTGTGTTAAGGATTAACTTGTTTTGTTTGGGTCTTCAGGGTCCACTTAATGTGGCAATTCATGAAATGCTCTTTCCCTCTTCTTTGTCTGGAATATTCCCTAAACTGAGGAAAAGCAGATTTTTGGCAGAATCATCCCTTCTCTATTCACTGAGAAAGAAAAAACCTGGACCCTGGCTGTTTAAGCAGCAAACAGGAATTCAGGATCAGAGTAGCATATAGATTAGGCTCTAGAGACAGGTATTCCCGCTGTGGAGCAGACCCTGGGAATCAGCTGCTTTCAGCTCCAGGTGAGAAGATTCTGGCCCAGATGACCGGGGGTGGGGAGACCCCCAGAGTGTCTGCCTTGCCCCAGCATGGGGGCTCAGGAGGACTGTCAGGGCAGGCTCTAGCCCCACTGACCCTGTGTTACTCATTTCTGGAATCCTCCTAATCTCTAAACTCCTCTGAGGGGCCCAAACTATCCCCCCTCCACATTGCACAATCATGTATACCCCATTTGCTCTATGGAAAGTCATTCAACCAATATTCAGCGGGAGCCCAGTGTCTCCTAGGACTTGGAAAGCCCGTGATGGACCGGAATACCCAGAGGAAGGCTCCTGCCCTCAGGTCTGGCGGGGGAGGGAGGTAGGGGTCAGTACACAAACCCAAAATATACCTCATTGCTCGGCAAGAGGGGTACAACAGGCAAGCAGATTGGGCTCCCAGGAGTCCAGAAGATTCCAGCCCCCCACACAATGGGGTTTTTCGGCAGCGGAGGTAGGGATAGGACTGCGGTATTGGGAAAAGGTTGGTATGGCAGGTGGGCTGGTTTCCAAAGGTGGCCTGGATAAGGGGATCTGGGTGAATCAAAACAACAAAACACAGGGCGGTACCACAGACTTCCCCACATCCCCGCACCTCACACCGCACTCCGCACCCCAGACATATGTGTGCCCAAGTGTGTTTAACCAAGAGGCCAACCAATTAGGCCAAAAGAGCCAAGCCATAGGCTTGGACAGCAGGTACAGGTCAGTCAGGGAAGAAGAGGTTTGGCGTCGGTGGCGGAGGTAACTCAGCTGATGATTGTGAAGTGTCCTGTTCCTGTTGACATGGTGTGCTGAAGACTAGAGGTCTCAATACTAGCCAGCAGGATAAGATATTAAGAACATGCCAAGCAGAGGGACCCCTCTGCTCCCCAGTTCACATTCCCCTTCCTGTCAACCTACCAGTAACCCTGAACTCCTCTGGTCTTGAGGGTCTGGGAGATGGGCAACAGCAGGGGCTGGGCTTGTCCTTAAAGTCCTATCCTGTGGGCTAGTACCAGACGCGATGCAGAGACTGAAGAGGACAGGAAGGGTGTGGAAGTATGGGAGGAACTCTTTCTCTCTTTTTCTCTCGATTGGGATCCAAGGGTCCTGGTTCCTGGATCTAGAGGGGCCTCCCTGCCTCCCTGCTAACCTCACTTGCCTGAAGCTCTGGGTCAGGGGATTGGGGTTATGGCAGGAAAAGGCTGAGGTGGGATCCTGAGGGCAGGAAGTGAGAGGAGTCGACAAGACCCCTCTTGGCCCCAGAGCTTCAAAGCCACCCACGTTCAGCTCATTGACGCCCTCTCCCTCTGGTCCCTCTCCACCAGTCTCTAGGCTCTGACTCCGCTGTTGCTAGGCCCAGCATCACCCGGTGGCTCCCAGGGCAGCACAGAAGCAGTAGAGACAGGTCTGCCCCGGAGTGGGTCTGCAGCTCTGAGGGAACTGTGATTCCCATTCTCACCAATCCTGCCTCTGAGAACTTGTCTTCCCCACTTGCTTACTTCCAACCCGAAAATGCAGGACAAAGATGAGTTAGAGGGTAGGGGTTCTTCCCAACACTCAGAGCACTGGGGCACCAAACAAGAACCCTTTCTACCTACACTGTCTGTTTTACTCCAGAGAGCTGCCAGCCATGATTCCAAACAAACAACTGAAGGCGAGATCATGAAACCTATCTCTGCTGTACAGAGGCCCCCTACACTGAGGCATCCAGAGAAAGAACCTGCTTCCTGCCTCAGAGCCCAGCTTAGCTCATGCCCTCTCTGGGGTTAGATATGAGGGGAGAGTGGGCAAGAAATCCTAGTCTTCCCATCCCAACCCTTGGCCTGGGTCACACGTCCTCATTTTGGCCTCTCTGGGCCCTTCTCTGGTCCAAGCGGTGCTGTCCAATGCCCAACTACACTGCCCACCCAGGAGTTTACAAACAAAGCCAGGGCCGGGGCTGTGTGTGTGTGTGTGTGTGTGTGGGAGGGGAACAGCTCTTCCTCCCTGGACTCCAACCCCCTCTAGGTCCTCCCTTCCTTTCTCCTAGGGCAGAAATGGAAAATTAGTAAGGCGGCCAGTGGCCCCACTTAAACAGAATGGGGTAGCAAGACAGGAAGGCCTGAGGGCACAGCCCTGCTGGAGTGCCCCAGGGAAATCAAAGATATAGCTGAGTTCAAACACACCTATATACCCACAGGTTCACACACATTTATACAAATATATACATGCAGAACCACACACAAACACACATTCAAAAACACAAACACCTTCAAGTAATAATGCACACAACATGCTCTCCCGATATTCACAGATCCCAGACCCTAAGGTCTTTAGCCCCAGCCTAACTGGAAGCCTGGCCTCCCTGCGAGTCCTTGAGAGCAAAGCCTCAGCCGCGGCCTGGCTCCCGCCGGGCCCCCGCCCCGCATCCGGAACAGCTGGAGTCGGCCTGGCCATGCACTCAAGCCGGGCGCTGGGCTAGGCGGGGCCGGCAGCGGGGCCCCGACTGGGGCCCGGGAGGAACGCAGCAGGGAGGCACAGAGCCGGCCCCGTTAGCCCGGGCACCTGGCCTGGCTACCCGTCAGACGCCCATCATCAGGCCGACGGTGGCCCCAGCCAGCCTGGGGAGAGGCTGCCGGAGGAAAGTGTGCAAGATTGCCGGAGGAGGTAGGGCGGCCGCTTCGGGATCAGGCCGGGGAGAGGCGTCCAGAGCCGCCAACAATTCCCCCCTCCGCCTCTCAGCATGGAGAAGGCTGAGCTCCCCAACTAGCCCCCTCCCCCAACCCCTGAGGTCCTCCACCCCCTTCCCGCGTGGCCCACCCAAGGCTGCAGAGCCTACTCTGACCTCCTGCGGGCCAGCCCAGGAGGGCTTCAGATTCCCTCTCCCCAAGTGTGTCGCCCAGGCGGTGGGGTGAGGGGCAAGAGGGTCAGGGGTAGAGGCGCTGGGCTCTTGATCTCAGCCCCGCAAAGTCCACGCTGGGTGGCAGCGGGGCCCACCCAGGCTCCTGGTCTTACCTGGCCCGCGCGGCGGCCGCTTCCCTCCTGGGCTGGGGTTCCCGCCACCCTTTCGGGCTCCACATCCCGGGTCGGAGAGACCGAGACCTCCGGGCCGGTGCTGTCATTGCAGCTAGGCCGGCGGGAGGCGGGTGCGCCAGGAGCGCGGCTCGCAGTTTGGGGTGGGGGTGGTGGCTTTTCAGTCGCCCGAGGTTCGGGTGCAATAAAGGAGCCGCTAATGTAATTTACAAACAGCTCGGGCCGAGCGCGGTGCAGCGCCCGGACTGACAGGCGCATTAGGCAGGCTAATTCCAGCCGGCTCCTCCTACCCCCGGCCCGCTAATTAATGAGCTTCCCAACTTAGAGCCGCCTGCATTGGACAGACAGAGAGTGAAAGAGAGGGCGAGGGAGAGGGAGAGAAGGAGAGAGACGGGGGGAGCAGAGAAGAGAGAAGAGAGGGAGGGAGGGAGAGAGAGAACAGGAGGAGAGAACAGAGAGAAAGAAGAGAGGAGAAAGGGAGAAAGGAGAGAGAAAGAGAGAGAAGTGCCGCTGCAGATAATTGATTACACCCCGATCAAGGCTAACTTGTTAGCAATAGTCAATTGCCCCGTCTCTCCGCCTCCCTCGCAGTCCGGGATCGGCGCCCTTGCCTCGGCTCTTCCAACTGCGGCCGCCAGGACCCGGGGCCAGGAGCCACTGCCGAGCCACCTGACACCTTTAAATAGCACCGGGGCTGGCGAAACTGGAGCCCCGCGCAACGCGCCCCGGCTCCGGCCCCGGATTGCTGGAAGCCCCAGCAGCAGCAGCGCCCGCGTCAGCGCCCTCCTCCCGGGGCCCCGCGCTGTTCTGCCCGCCTCAGCCGCCGCGCTAATCGGCCCCGCGCCCGGCCCGCGCCCTGCCCAGTGCGGCCTCCTTCCCACCCGCCGCCGCCTGCCCGCGCCGTCCGGCTTCCGAGTTGCCCGCGGGCTGGGTCCCCGCGGCCCGAGCCGCCCCGGCCGGGCCCCCGAACGAGGCCGAGATGACTTCCAAGGAGGACGGCAAGGCGGCGCCGGGGGAGGAGCGGCGGCGCAGTCCGCTGGACCACCTGCCTCCGCCTGCCAACTCCAACAAGCCACTGACGCCGTTCAGCATCGAGGACATCCTCAACAAGCCGTCTGTGCGGAGAAGTTACTCGCTGTGCGGGGCGGCGCACCTGCTGGCTGCCGCGGACAAGCACGCGCCGGGCGGCTTGCCCCTGGCGGGCCGAGCGCTGCTCTCGCAGACCTCGCCGCTGTGCGCGCTGGAGGAGCTCGCCAGCAAGACGTTTAAGGGGCTGGAGGTCAGCGTTCTGCAGGCAGCCGAAGGTAGGCGCAGCTGCTGGGTTTCCCTGCACCCAGCGCCTCGCGCCCTGTGCCCTGCGCGCTTCGTCCCCTCTGTCTCTGCTCGCCTCTGCCCGCTCCGGCCGCCAGGGCCTTCCAGCCTGAGCAGCTGCTTATGGGAGTGAAGATAGGTGGGACGGAACCCAATCCTTATTTCCTAGGGACCTCTGGGTAGGCCAGAGCTGGGGGGTGGCCGGAGAAGGGTGGCGGGAACCCAAGCTCTTTCCGCAGTCTGCTTGCTTTGCTGGTCTCCCTTGCGTTCCCAGTGTCCTGGGCGCTCTTAGCCCGGCTACTCCGCGTGGGGAATCGAGTCTTTTGCTGGGACCTTCTGGGTAGGGTAGAGTTGAACTGATTGGGAAGGGATGGAGAACCAACATTCACACCACAATTAGGGTGTCCCTGTCTGGCTTTCTCCTACTCAGAGACTTTGGGTCTTTCAAACCAACTCTTAGGTAGGGGGCAGAGACCAAAACAATTTTTCCTAGGGACTTCTGGGAGACCAAAGACAGGTAATGGTTTGCCAGAGCCAAAGCTTGCCCTGGTCCTGGAGGCTGAATTAAATCTGAGAAGGGAACATTGGTAAACTGCAGGCCGGACGGGGCCTGGGTGGGGTAGGAGTTATGGGGGCCAGAGCCAGGTTGGGCTTCCTCTCTCGCAACGCGAGCCTACACTGTCCTTTCCTCCCAGGCCGCGACGGGATGACCATCTTTGGGCAGCGGCAGACCCCTAAGAAGCGGCGAAAGTCTCGCACGGCCTTCACCAACCACCAGATCTATGAATTGGAAAAGCGCTTTCTATACCAGAAGTACCTGTCCCCCGCCGATCGCGACCAAATCGCGCAGCAGCTGGGCCTCACCAACGCGCAAGTCATCACCTGGTTCCAGAATCGGCGCGCTAAGCTCAAGCGGGACCTGGAGGAGATGAAGGCCGACGTAGAGTCCGCCAAGAAACTGGGCCCCAGCGGGCAGATGGACATCGTGGCGCTGGCCGAACTCGAGCAGAACTCGGAGGCCACAGCCGGCGGTGGCGGCGGCTGCGGCAGGGCCAAGTCGAGGCCCGGCTCTCCGGTCCTCTCCCCAGGCGCCCCGCAGGCCCCGGGCGCTGGCCCCCTGCAGCTCTCGCCTGCCTCTCCGCTCACGGACCAGCCGGCCAGCAGCCAGGACTGCTCGGAGGACGAGGAAGACGAAGAGATCGACGTGGACGATTGAGCGGCACCCCGGGTCTTCTGCCACCCTGGGCTTCTAGCTCTCGAAAGCCCAACACCTCCCAGACCGGACGCCGAGGGGAGCTGGGACCTCCTCTGCCAACTCCCGCCTCCTCTCCTGTTCCCGGCCCCGGACTCGGCTCCTGGCAGCCGCCTCTTCCCTCTCGAAGCAATAAACCCAGGCTGGCCGGCCGGGCCGGCCGCCGCCAGCGGCCTCCGCCGCCCCGGAAACCCTCGCCGTGCAATTCTGTATGGCTTCTATATAAATATTTAAACCTATATAGCGGGTTCTTCCCACCGCAGCCTGATTTTTCCTTTCTTTTATTATTTTTTTTAACTCGGAGATTTCGATGTTTTCAAAACTCTGGGGCTGCCAGGTTTGCTGAGGGCGAGGCAGAAACCAGGGCTGAGAACACTAACCCTGTGGTCTAGAGGAGGGGCAGCTCCGGCTGTTTTGATTTTTCTCTGCATGTGGCGAATGCACCGGCCCGCTCCTTCCTCGCCTCCCTCGGCCTTATTGCAGCTGACTTCTATTTCCTCCTGCCTTTCTTCCTTGTGTGGGAAGGGAAGAGGTGGGCAGCCGGGTCCTGACTTGCAAGTTTCAAAATCGATATTTCCTTCCCACCCTCTGAGAGAAAAGTCTGTTTTCGATGCCATTTCTGCCTCCTAATGCCCACTAATGCTATTTTAAAGATTCCTCCCTCCCTCTCGCATTTCCTCGGACTGAGTGTTGGAGTCCGGCTCTTAGGGACAATGCAGGGGGAAATCCAACCAACCAACCATCGAAAACAGAACCCAAAGCCCTATAATTATTTTGTACTCTTTTTAGAATTTTTTTGCATGTGACAGAGACAGAGAGGAGGCCGACCCAAGCCCTCACCTCACCTCCTCCACAGCTCTGGGTCTCTCTTGCCACCTCGAACACCCCACTCCTACTCGACTTGGCCAGAGGAGGGTGGATGGATGTGCGTGGGCTGCGAGTACCCCTTCCCTGCTCCTCCTTTGCCCTCTCCTCCTCAGACTGTACCCAAGGCCTCTTTCTCCAATAAATAAAGTCTTTGCCATTTTACTAGAACCGGCGGCGACCGTGTCTGAGTGAGTGGGCCCGTTTCGGAGAAGCAGCGGCAGGCTGGGCTTCTTGCCGCTGCTTCTTGCCGGTCTCCTCAGCCTTGGAGATTTGGGGGGGATTTTCAGGACAGGCTTAAGAGTGAAGGGCGAGGGGGAAGCAGCAGGAGGAGGCGCTTCTTGCCCATAAACCTGAGGCAGCTGCTAAATCGGGGGAGAAGTGGATTTCGGGCTTCGCCAGGTCGGGGTAAAAAATGAGCCGTGAAATGCTGGGAGAAAATGCCTGTATATGTGGGGGCACACCACAGTACAACATTAATTCGTGTTGAACAAAGAGTGGGTCTTGCCCTGCAGTTCCTGCATCCCACCCTAGACCCAAGGGCATTCTCCCTGCACTCTCTGAAAAATGGGCTGAGCCCCGGGAGCACTGCAGGTATCACTCAGTCAGATGCCGGGTGGAGCCTTGGGTTCCCAAGTTTTGATTCTAGCCCGGAGGGCCTCATCCTTGGGGACTAGAGGGCCAGAGGCCAAAGGTATCAAGGCCGGGCTGAATTTAAATGTGGATACCTGGAAATGTAAGCCCAAGCTTCTGGGAGCTAGGATGAATTTCTGACAACTTTAACAAATTCTGCCCCCACCCCCTGGCACTCCCCTTGGGGCAGAGGTATGGATCTTGCAAGGACTCTCTCGGGTCTGCTGCGCCCCAAGGCCGGCTGGGGCGGGGGCTAAGGCCGCTTTCACTTTCCCGGACAGAGCGGGTTTCTCTCCGGGCTTTTGTTGTCGCTGGGCTGGCGAGTGGCCGCTGTCACCGGAGTGGGGTCCCGCCTCCGGGCCGCTGGGCTCTCTTTCTCCGCAAAATTGATGTGAGAAATGCGCATCTGGTCTCGGGCGGCGATGGGGCCCCCAGGCCCGAGCCAGGAACGTGCATGTCCAGGAGGAAACGAAGAGGCAGAGAGAAACTGGAAAAAAAAAAATAGGAGCGCAGAAAGATACTCCAAAAGCAGAGAAAGAAAGCGGAGAGCCACAGAGACAGGGAGGAGAAAAAGAGGAAAAGAGAGAGAAACAGAGAAACGGAGAAAGGGAGACAGAGACAGAGGGAGAAAAAAAGAATGGGAAGACAGGAGGAGAGAGAAGGAGCAGAGAAGGAAGGAGACGGCAGGGCAGCGGGGCGGGCGTGCGGCCGGTTCCTCCTGGGCGACAAAAATTGCCCTCTCTTAGGATGGATGGGTCTGTAATTCGGAGCGCGGACCATGAAGGCCGGGACGAATGGGCCCGGGCGGCCGCTGACAGGCGACAATAGCCGGGCCCAGCCCCCCGCGGCTCCCGGTGCGGGCACGGCCGCGGCCCTCCGCAGCCCAGAGCGCGCCGGCGCTGGCGACCATATGGTTTTTGAATTTTCTTCACAATTTGTAGACAATTTGATGGATTAGGTCCCCGCGCGCGCCTCCCCGGCACAAAGGCGGCGCAGGGACCGCGGCGGGGCGGTCACCCGGGCATCTGCGCCCGCCGTGCGCACCCCCCCATCCGGCCCCCGCCCGGAGCCCGAAGCCCCAGGCCGCCCGCCCAACACGCTCATGAATCCCAATGAAGCGGCCCTGGCACCTCCGGCCGCTCCTTGCTTCGCGGCCCTGGGCCCGGCCCCGCTAGGTCTCTTTGGGCTGGGGGCAACGGCCCCAGGGCTGAGCCCACCCGAGCTGCGGCGCCCGCGGGGCGCGTAGCTAAGCAGGCGCATCGGGGCTGAGGAAAAACGGGGCCATTTATCCGCCCGTCTAGTTAAAGCGGGTTATTTGTTTGCTTCTCCGGCCTCCCCCCTCCCCTCCCTTCCCCCCCTCCTCCCCCGCCCTTCCCCTTCTGCCTTTTATTCTTTTGTCTCTAAATGGATTTAATGAGCCTGAAAAACATGACAATTGAATATAACCAAGAAATAAAAAATAACGAGGGAGGAAGGAAGGAGGAAAAGAAAGAATGAAAGAAGGAAGGGGAAGGATTAATAAAATAAGGAGAAAACGCAATTCAATTCAGCAAATGTTTTTTGAGCGTCTTTTCCGCGCCAGGCCGCGCAGGGGGCTGGGAGAATTGAAACGAATCAGATCCGGTTCCTGCCCTCAAGGAGCTCCTAGTCTAGTGGGCAAGACTCGCAGCACCCCCAGCGCTAGTAGAAGCGAACCGAGGGACAGGGCCGTGCTAGTTGCAAAACACTGAGAGGCGGCTACCAGGGTGTTGGGGGCTTCACAGAGGAGGTGGCTTGGGACCCGGGCCCAAGGCGAGAAGTAATTCGTTGTTTCCATAGGCCAGAAAAGAGGGCCAGCGGAAGGAAGGACCAGAGCTGCGGCGGAGGGAAGGGGGAACGAAGTGTACGTGCTAGCCTCGGCTGAACTCGAGCTACGGAGGCCACACAGGAGCGCCCTGCGCACTCGGTCCCGCACAATGTGGGAAGTGGATTCGAGCCACTCCGCAGTGTCCTTTGCTCTGAGGGATTCGCTGCCTCCATCAAGTTCTGGATGGGCTTCCGGAGCCCAGCCGACAGCTCTGTTGAGGCCCTGGACTAGCACTGGACACTGCCTGGACTAGCACCCGGGCTTGGGGCTTATCTCTAGGTCCCATTGCGCAGGGAGGCGGCGAGGAAGTCAGCAGCCCTGGGCAAAGGCTGAGGGGCTTGGCTGTAGGCGAAGGCGAGGGTCTGGGATCCAGGGAGGCCTGGGCTGTAAGCCCACTCTCTCCTTAGCTCCCCCAGTTCTGAAGAAGTCTGCTACCTGCGCGCGGCCCGGGGGCCTCGGATGGCCTTGGTCGTGCCTCGGGCGCTGCCGCTGGGACCCGCGATGTGAGAGGGCCTCAAACCCCAAGTGCAGGCCGGAGGCCTCTTAGCCCACGCCCGCCGGGCCTGACTCGGGATACTGCTGTTTGTGGCGTGTTCTCCCATGTGTAGGCTCCAAGGGAGCGGGGCTTGTGTATTGCGTGTCTGTTTCTTCTCCTGGTCTGAGTGTACGAGTGAGCGTGGCCTGGGTTGTGTGAGGTGCTGTGGGCCCTACGCCCATTATTCTGGCATAGTTCGTTAAGGCTTGGTATCCTCTGGGCTGCCTGTCCTTCGGGCCCGAGTTCCATCACCGCCTAGAGCCCTTTGCCCATCTGTTCCAGGACTCTGGGCTCTCTAAGGACCCACTTTCTGTTCCCGGCTGGCCAGGAGAGGCGGCTCGGCTTTGTCTCTCCCTTCCCTGTTGTGTCCTGGGGCTCGGCGGGGCTTGCCAAGTCCCAGGACGCGAGCAGTTTCTGCTCTCCAGTCTGGGAACCCCTCGGCGCGCGGACTGCCGATCCCGCCTGTTCGGCTTCCCCTCGCTCCGCCTTTCCCGGTTTGGTGGCCTGGCGGGCGGTGCGGGGTGAGTCCGGGAGGCTCAGTTCCTTATTTTACGAGGTGTCGGGCCGGTGTCAGACGCAGCTCTGATAAGTAATACTCCAGTCTGAGGGACCAGAACGTGGTAATTAATCCCAAAGACTTAAGTGTATTTTAGTTCAGGAGAAAAAAAATCACTAATTCAATCGTCCGGAAAATTGAAGTTTGATGCATGAGTCCCCCCTGAAAGGGACGGGCTGGGGCCACGCGCCTCCTCTCCGCCCCTACCCGTCGCCGCGGGCCCCCCCCCCCCCCCCCCGCATCCCTCTGAGCCGCCAGGTCCAGGGAAGTCCACTCACCCCGCCTTGGCTTTTCCAGTCACCTGAACCCAGAGGCACCTGGGCTTGGCTCCCACAAGCAACAACTACCCCTCTTGGAGCCCAGAAAGTGATTTGTGGGGACAATAGGTATGCTCCCCAAACGCATGCAGCTGAGAGGGTACCATAGAAAGCCCAGGAATATAGAGAGGGCAGCCAGATAAGGGGGCAGGGTAGGTAAGGTCAGGGGCTACAAAGCATGTGGAAGAAGGGACAGAGAACCTGAATGGGCTGGAGTCATGAGGGCCAGCGAGTAGGAGGCTGCTGTTGTAAAGTGACATACATGTGGCTTTGAAGTGGGTGGGAATGGAGGGGAGTAGAACTGGGTGTGCTGGGTAGTGGTGGTTAGGTTATAGGTGTGCAAAGGGGTGTATGGGAAATGACTGCATCCCTGGGACTGTACATGTGCGGAGTGGAGGTCCCTGGCAGACACTGACAGGTCTTGGAGAGCCTGGAATCTGACCCCTGGGTGTGTCCACAGGCCAAATCTCCTAGAGGACAGGCTCCTGGGACTGGAGCAAAGGAAGGTGGGGGTTCCTGGGGACCAGCACCCTGGAGGGAGGAGAATTCCCACCTTGAGTTTTCCTGGGACCCCACATCTGCACTCCCAAGTCCAGGGTTGCCATCTGCAAATCACCCTGTCTTCTCCTAACAGCTGCCAGTTCTGGGAGAGATTTGGGGCTGCGGGTGTGTGTGTGGCAGGCTGCATGGAGACTAGCAAGGGCACGTTCCTGAGTGTGTCATCAAGTATGTGCAACTGAGAAACTGAGCATGTGCGGCTGATTGATGGAAAGCGAGCGTGGGACTGGGTGTGTGATGCTGCGTTCCTACAACTGATTGTTGCAAACTAGTATGTGCAGCTAGGTGTGACTAAATTTGCTCAACAGAGAGGAAAAGAGTAAAGCTGTCACTGAGTGGGTGTGACCAGCAGGTAAACGACACCCAGGGTATGTGAGGTGTGCAGGAAGCTGGTGTGAGCAGATAGCTGGGAGAATGAATATTGATGTGGAATTGAAGCTACAGGCAGACAACCAGAATCCTGGCTCCAAACATTTTGGCCAAGCTGGCTACTGAAATTTACATTTACAATGCTGGGGGCAGGGAGCATGTGGCCTGACAGGAAGACAACTCAGGAGAGGACTAAGCAGAAGATGGGATGGAGAACTTTCAGCCTGGGTTGAAGTCTATTCTGAGGGCAGCTGAGGCCATTGAATAGGCACTATATAGGCATGGACTCTGCTTCTTTAAAAACAGGTTGTAGGGGTAGGGCATCCTCTGTTGTGCAGTTGGGTGATGGCCAAGCTGCCCTGCCTGCCTTCTCTCATTCAAGCTGGTCACTGGACTGAACCTTTGTCTTTGGAGTGACCTGTAGACTTGCCCTTGGCTGCTCCAGTTCCAGGTAGTGCTTGAAGGCCTAGCTTCCCCCAGCTCAGTCAAAGGAAGTTCTTCCTCCCTGGGGGTGCTCAGCCCTGCCCAAACTAGGGAGGGTACAAATGGCAATATGCACATGGCTGCAAGCAGAGTTGGGAGTGAATGAGTCCTGCCCACTTTGGAATCTGGTTTGTCTGTGTGCACCTGTGTGCAAGGATTGCTGTGTGTTGGTGTGTGCATATGGGCATGTTCAGGCTTCCCCATGGACAGCTGGATATGGCTATTTGTCTGTGAATGGTGGTGGATGCAGTAGGGAAGGGAGCTTGATTATCTCAGGGTATCCATGTAACCAACAGATCTGAGTGTGGACGTGACATCTGAGCACATGGGATGGAGGCATTCCTGAGTGTCTACACCCCAACCCTTCCCAAATTCAGGGGCCCAAGGCTCTTCAGAAAGGGAGATCCAAGTTGGGAGGCTCCTCCAACAAGAAATGAGAGCTTTCTTCTCCCCTTTCTCACACACCTCTGCCAACCCAGAGGCTGGGATAGGGACCAATGTAGGGCAGAGGTGACCCCTTTCATCTACCAGAGGCTGTTCAAGGTGAAGTGCCTGGGTCTCTATAGGGACTGTCTCCTCTCTCTTGATGTCTATAATGGGGCCTATTGATCCATCTGCCTGAGGTCTCCCTGGGACTGCATGTCCACATGCAGATAAAGGGTAAGCCCAGACAGGCCCACAGGCCCACACCCAACACAGACATACCCCAGAAACAATCCACACACACAAGGCAGGCACCCACTTACACAGATCAACACTATAGAAACCCAATACACACCCACCCACAGTGACCCGCAGACACACAGGATGCCTGGAAAACACATTGCAGTCACATAAGACACAGCAAACCTGCCCAAATACGGGCAGCTAGTAGCACACATAAGAATTAAACAGATAGGCCGGGCACGGTGGCTCAAGCCTGTAATCCCAGCACTTTGGGAGGCCGAGACAGGCGGATCACGAGGTCAGGAGATCGAAACCATCCTGGCTAACACGGTGAAACCCCGTCTCTATTAAGAAATACAAAAAACTAGCCGGGCAAGGTGGCGGGCGCCTGTAGTCCCAGTTACTCGGGAGGCTGAGGCCGGAGAATGGCGTGAACCCGGGAGGCGGAGCTTACAGTGAGCTGAGATCCGGCCACTGCACTCCAGCCTGGGCGACAGAGTGAGACTCCGTCTCAAAAAAAAAAAAAAAAAAAAAAAAAAAAAAAAGAATTAAACAGATAAACCTTTGCCATTAAACATATACACCATCCCCACTTTACACATACAATACAGTTAAGTGACAGAGGCACAGCTCACAGTTGCCACAAGCACACAAGGCACCGGCTTCCTGACAGTTTATGCAAACACGGGAGTGGGGCAGGGACTAGCTGGTTTAGGTGACTTCCGTGGAAATGCTGCTCATGTTCTGATGTTCTGAGAAGAGTCCATTTGCGGAGATGGCAGACAGTAGCAGACAGGAGTTGGTGGGGAAGGGAGGCTTCCTCTGTCTGGGGAAACCCCAAACCGGTGCCCCAGTGAAAAACCAAGTCTCCAACCACCCTGAAATGCAATCAAAGCTGTGGATGCCCACCCGCCCTGCACAATGACTCTGGCTGGAGTCGTTATCATTTTTGTTAACTTTTTATCGACTGTTTGCTAGATGGCGTGTCAGTAAAGTGTATGATTTGAGATGAAAAATTAGGCAGATTAACCTGAGGGGAGAGCCTGATTGATTACTAAATAGGATCAATTTGAAAGTTTTAGTCCTGGCGTTTCTGCAGAGCCTCTTAATACTTCAAACTTCAATTTTACGGGCGATTGAACTAAGCATGTTTCTGACAAAATTGATATATGTATTAATTTGCTTTAACTGGTGATTAATTACTCTCCACTGAAAGAATTATATGGAGCTGTTTGCCTGCGATTTGCATATTAATCAAATTCTAGTTGATAATTCCGCCGGTGGGGGGTGCAGGGCGGGGCATGGGGCCCAAGGGTGTGAAGGGGTGTTTGCGCCTGTGCCGGTGTGTGCACCCGTGTATGTTGGGGGGGCTTCCCACCCCCCCTTTGCTCGCTCCCTGCTTAGCTGCCAGTTTAGTGCATTAAAACCAAAGATGCAGAACGAGTTTGCCCGGCTATTTGGCGGGAGCAGAAATTGCCTGTCCGGTTTTATGATCTGCTCAGCCTGAGCAGCCGGGTCCTTAATGTCCCCTGTCAAAGTGTCCGCGATTTAAAGGGAAAACGGCCCCCGCTTTAGCGCCGCGCGGGGCCTGACAAGGGACGAGGCAGGGACAAGCACCCCCTCAAATAACTCCCTCCCCTCCAGGACCATAGTTTCCCGGTGGCGTCCCAGCTCTGGGGACTCTTGGAACCAAGCCATGTCCTTGGAGTAGTCCAGCTCCTGGGATGCCCCAGCCATGGACTCCCACGCCGCCCCACAACATTCATCTACATGGGAATATATGCGGAGACCCAGAGATGAGGTCACTGTCACTTGAGCTGACGGGCAGGAAGCCACCGTCTTAGACACCGCAGACACAGTTACCCAATCACATTGCTGTTCACTTAGACCCCTGCTCGGGCCTATCTATAGACACACTCAACTACCCGTATGTACACCCAGACACAGAACTACACACAGGCGGGGAGCACACATAGACACCCAAGTCACGTCTACACGGCCTCTCAGCCACACGTGGTCACACACACTCAGATGCACGGAGGTCCATACACATACACCCAGGCATGGAGACACGTCGCAAAGGGATTCTTGCCGGATAGACCCCAGATGCCTGCCCACACCCTCCCAGGAGCAAGCAGTCCCCATGCAGCCCCTCCCGGTCCCCTAGCCAGGCAGACCCCTTAAGCTAAAGGGGGCGGCGCCACCAAATCAACTTTTCCCATCTCTGGATTCAAAGGGTAGGAGTGTAATTAAAACCAGATAATTAATGAGACAATATTCCTCCAGCTACATCTTTAATGAACAAACCCCTTCAGGGCAGCCTCTTCTTCTAGGCTCATTAAAGAGAAGAAAGTTGGGCGGCTTGCGGACTTCCCAGCGCGTTAATAACAAACCGGTGGCGGGTGCCTCGGCCGAAGGAGAGGGAGCCACAGCGGCCCTCTCTGGCCTTGGCTCGTCCACCGCCACGTTGTCCTTTTGTCCACCCCCACCACCACTCCTCACCCCCAACCCCTTCAGCCGCGTGGCCTCATCGTCTCCGGCCGCCCCCCAGCGGCCCTGCAAGTATTCAGTGACCCCCGGCTCTGCCTGCGCTTTCTCTGGCGGCCTCTCACCGGTACCAGGCCAGCCGTGCGCTCAGCTGCGGCCGGGCGTTGGGCCTCCCAGTGCCCCCGGTTGAGCGCTGAGTGCTCCAGGCCGTTTGGCTGGATGGAACTGGCTCTGTAGAAGGGAATTCGAGGCAAGGTAGGGGCTCGAGTCTCCCTCTGAAACTCAGTGTCCTAGCTGGGTGGCCTAGGACTGACGTTTGAGCGTCGTCCTGGGAACCGGTGGGCTGCAGGGAAGGGGAGGAATGGTGATTAGCTCGTTTTACACGCGACCCCTCGCGCTCTCAGGAACGCGCACTAGCAACCATACTCATGTGCACTCGCTCGCACGTGAGCGTGCACACACAGAAGCGCCCACTCGGTGGTGCACACACATGCGTGGTCGCAATGCCTGGGGTCCAGACGGCGCGGCCCCAGCCAGGACAGCCTGGTCTGGGCCTTCCCCCGCCTCACGAGGTCGCTCTGGCGTCATTCGTCTCCAGGTCTCCAGGATGGAAGCCTTTTCGTTCCATATTCATCCTCTAGGGCCTGGAGCGGACAACTCGGGCCGGGGAGACTGGGAGCCGGCAGTGTAGGAGGGCAGGGGGGCCCGGACGGGCAGCGGCGGTAGCTGTGGCGGCGGCTCCGGCGGCGGAGCCTGCTTTCGCCTGCACCGGCTTTTAGGGATGAGTTATGTGGCAATGAGCGAAGTAAATCTGCATGCGCAAAAGATGCTAATTACTCTTAATAGCCTACCCAGACGCCCCGAGACTGGAAACCCAGAAACGTAAATCTGCTCCCGATAAATATTTTTAATTGTGAAATTTCCTGGGAAGAAGGCTTTTGGTTCGCGGGCCCGAGGCATCTGGCTTTGGAAAGAGGAAAACGGCTCCCACCTGGGAAGCAGGGTCCGGAGTCAGGGTCCAGCTCGAGGGCGCCAGGCGCTGGCCGAGCGACCTGAGCCGGGCCGGCCTGCGCTGGGTAAAGTTAGTGATGTATCGCATTAATTACCAGTGTAAGCTGCAAATGGTTCGAGGCCCAAGGAAAATTAATGGGAATCCAAATTCTAATTATGTAGCTGTTGTTAAAGAGTTTAACTAGATAGTCACGGAGGAAATTGGATTATGCATAGAAATATGCAGCCAGCGCACGCAGGCCGGGCGGGCGGTCAGGGGACTCGTAGCCAGGCCGCCCCTTGCCTTAGAGGACGCTCCTCCTCTTCGAGGAAGGAAAAGGCCCACCCCCACCCCAGTGTATAAATAAAGATCCCGCGTATCCCGATGGCAACGGCAGGGCGGGTCTTTGGCTGGCAGGAGAGGCCGAAGGTTTCAGAGGCGCGCGCTTGAATGCGGGGCTGGTGTGGAAGTCCAGGACTTCTGGGTCCCTTGGTCTGGGTAAGCGTTTGTGCCTGCCCATTTCTCAGACTCTAGGTCGTTGCTCAGCTAATCCATCCTGCACTCCTTTTGATAATCATATAATTACATCTGAGCGCTGTGAGTTTACATTTTTTTCCACTGTCAGTTTAAGGAAATAGCCACCAAACGGAAGCCCAATTACACCGAAGCCTCGTCATTCACTTTATTAAGGACCCTGGATATGTTTCCATTTTCGCAGGAAATGAGGTCTGATCAAGCAGCACTAATACCTCCGGCCTCAGGGAAGGGGCGGGGACTCTCAGGGGCTGGCTAGATTCCGCGCGAGGCCGCGCCGCCCGCAGAGCCAAAGCTTCGAAGCGGGTGGCCCCACCTTGGGGCGGCAGATACCCAATCCTTCACGTCTCCCAGGTCCTCCTAGGACCTCAGATTCGTTCTGTCGGGGCCACCCACTGGGCAGACCCACACTTTCCCACATCTCAGTGTGCTAGGCTCTGGGCTACCCCACGCTGGCATGAGTTGGGGGCGGATGGGAGGGCCAGGAGAGTTGAGGGGACTTCGCAGTCCCAAAGAGAGACCCAGAGTCCTTTCACGCTTCACCTACCCCCTTCCCAGGTATTTGGCAACCTTCGATGATGCTGCTAAGACCTCCGGAGCTGGGCAAGCAGGCCTGGAACGTCTGGGAGGCGTCTTCCGGGGTCCCATGCCCTGCCTCCTTCAGTCTCTGATTCCAGTCTTCCATCTCCCCCTCAATGGGAACGCATCCTTTCCCCGCTGTCACCCTCTGCTTTTGAGGGAGAAGACGGTGGGCCCAGGTCTCACCAAGGAGCTCGGGTCCGCCAGGCCTGACCCCGGCGCCGGCGGCTTTTGCCCCTTCTCGGATCTGCAGTTCCTAGACGGCGGCCAGGCAGGATCCATGCCTGCGCGGTGGCAGTGCAGCCACTTGGTCTCTCCAGGTCTTCCTTTCCCTCCACACAGGCCCCCGACTGAATTCAGGGGGTGAGGAGGAGTGGTAGGGACGGGGCCTTCAGGCCAAGCCTCAGGAGAGGGGGATGAGCTGGAGGCAGGACCCCACAAGTTTGAGGCATCAGAGTATCTAATTTGCAGGTGCCGTGGAAGCCAGGCGAGGCCCTACTGATCCGTCCAGGAAAGGCCCCAGGCAGAGAATGGCCCGCGGCGTTGGGGTGTTCGCAAGAAACTAATTCCGATCTGGGGAACGGGTCTGAGTTAGACACGTTTACAGTCCCATTACCCTTTCCTCCTGGGCGCTGAGGGGGGCAGTTCCTCGAAACTTGGGGGCAGATTCTTCAGGAGCAGCTGCTGCGGGTGTCCGAAGGAAGAGCGAGGAAGGGAGCCCCGGGACGCGGGGGTCCACACCCTCTGCCCTCCCAGTCGCAAGCCCAGAGCATCTGCTCATACACAGACCCGCATATCCTGGGAGAAAAACAGATGAGCGTGCCCTTGTATGTTTGACTCCTGAGCCAAATGTGGCCTCTAAGACCCCGAATTCTTCTAGCAGCTTCAGAACCGAATCCATAAATCCAGAGAGGCAGGTGTGCCGATGACAGGCTCCCACCCCTCCAGGTCCTGGGGAAGGCTGGGGGATGCCTCCTCTCTCCCTCGCAGCGACTGCCACGCTTTTGCCCTCCCTCTTCACCTCGCCCCCTTTAAGCCTCCAGAGAACGATGGCTGCCCCACAGGCCCCGTGTACCCAAGCCATCCCGCTGTTTCGGTGAGGATCCTAGGGTCCAGGCTCTTTCTTCCCGCAGCCCTCTCAGGTCTCCAAGCCGGCCCCCTCTTCTCTGTGACGCGGGCTTCGAGCGCCACCTAGCGGCACTTACGGGAGACGCTCAACAGCAGCGCCCACCCTTCAGCCACCCCTTTCCCCACCTACCCAGAGCCCGGATAGCCACACTGACGCGGTCCCACTCCCAAACTACAAGCCCCTGCGTGAGCACGCTTCACCCCCCACTTTTATTGTTATTATTATTATTATTATTATTACTATTATTATTATTATTGAGCCTCTATCGCCCAGACCCCCACTTTTTATTATTATTATTATTATTGAGACTCTATCGCCCAGACTGGAGAGCAGTGGCGCTATTTCGGCTCACTGCAGTCTCCACCTCCCAGGCTCAAGCGATCCTTCCACCTCAGCCTCCTAAGTAGCTAGGACTACTCAGAAGCGCGCCACTACGCTTGGCTATTTTTTTTTTTTTTTTTTTTTAACTGTTAGTATAGGCGAGGTCTCACTATATTGCCTCCACCTCAGCCTCCTAAGTAGCTAGGACTACTCAGAAGCGCGCCACTACGCTTGGCTTTTTTTTTTTTTTTTTTTTTTTTTTTAACTTTTAGTATAGGCGAGGTCTCACTATATTGCTTAGGCTGGTCTTGAACTCCCGGGCTCAAGCGATCCTCCCACCTCGGCCTCCCAAAACTCTGGGATTACGAGCGTGAGCCACCGTGCCCGGACTTCTTTTTAAAAATAGAGACGTTGGAGGCCGGGCGCGGTGGCTCAAGCCTGTAATCCCAGCACTTTGGGAGGCCGAGACGGGCGGATCACGAGGTCAGGAGATCGAGACCATCCTGGCTAACACGGTGAAACCCCGTCTCTACTAAAAAATACAAAAAACTAGCCGGGCGAGGTGGCGGGTGCCTGTAGTCCCAGCTACTCGGGAGGCTGAGGCAGGAGAATGGCGTGAACCCGGGAGGCGGAGCTTGCAGTGAGCCGAGATCTGGCCATTGCACTCCAGCCTGGGTGACAGAACAAGACTCCGTCTCAAAAAAAAAAAAAAAAAAAATAGAGACGTTGGGATGGAGCGAGGGGTCTCTGTCTGTGCTCTGACTCAGGCTGGAGTCTAGTGACATGATCGTAACTCACGGCCTCCCAAAACTTCCGGATTACAGGCGTGAACCGCGCCCGGTCTCTCACACTCACTTCTTGGCACGCAGCCTTTAGTAAAGGGCGGCAAGGAATTGCAGGGGTGTGGCTAGGGTACTCTCACTTGTACCCGGCAGATGTGCGGGACACTGTTTCAGAGTTTGGGTTTGGGATAGGGTTGAGGAAGGGATCACCCCATGTCTGCTAGTGGGGAGCAAAAAAAAAAAAAAAAAAAAAGGTTCTCTGGCCGGGTGCAGTGGCTCACCCCTGTAATCCTAGGAGGCAGAGGTTGCCGTGAGCCGAGTCGCGCCACACTGCATTGCAGCCTGGCAGCAGAGTGAGACTCTGTCTCAAAAAAAAAAAAAAAAAAAAAAAAAAGGGTTCTCTTGGGCCTACTTATGAGACCCTCTCATCCCCAGCCCGGCCCGGCCCCCAGCTCAATCCCCGGTACACTGGGAGTAAAGATCAGAACTATCCCGCCTCTCAAACTTCCGGTCCTCGCACCCGCCGCGGCATGGGAAAGATTAGGCAGGAGCGCCCTCTGCCGCCTGTTGTTTAGCACTGCGACGGGCTGAGGGGCTGGAGGATGCGAAATTCCTCCAATTGGCTCGCGGTCATCTCAGCTATCCTCCTGCCTTCAGGGAGGAAGTCCCTTTCCCAAAGGCGCACAAGGGCTCCTCTGATCTTCATGGGATTGCACAGGGAAGGGATGACTCAGTGTTGCTGAGTTCCACCCGCACTGCTAGTTCTGCACGAATCTTACCTCTTTCTCTCCTGCTGTGGGGTCAGCTTCCTCCCAGCTGATAGGATACCTGGGAGGTTAGAAATTTCTCCCGCTGCACCACAGTATATACATCATATTGAACAGCATAAATATATACAATGTTTACTTGTCAATTAAAAGTAACAATGCAGAAATTGCCGGGCGCGGTGGCTTACGCTTGTAATCGCAGCACTTCGGGAGACCGAGGCGGGTGGATCACCTGAGGTCAGGAGTTCGAGACCAGCCTGGCCAAAATGGTGAAACCCCGTCTCTACTAAAAATACATAAATTAGCCAGACGTGGTGGGCGCCTGTAATTCCAGCTCCTCCGGGGGCTGAGGCAGGAGAATCACTTGAACCAGGAAGGCAGAGGTTGCAGTGAGCTGAGATCATGCCATTGCACTCCAGCCCGGGTGACAAGAGCAAAACTCTGTCTCAAATAAATAAATAGGCCGGGCACGGTGGCCCATGCCTGTAATCCCAGCACTTTGGGAGGCCAAGACGGGCGGATCACCTGAGGTCAGGAGTTCGAGACCAGCCTGGCTAACATGGAGAAACTGCCTCTACTAAAAATATGAAAATTAGCTGGCTGTAGTGGCACATGCCTGTAGTCCCAGCTATTTGGGAGGCTGAGGCAGGAGGATCACTCAAATCTGGGAGGCAAAGGTTGCAGTGAGCCGAGATCACACCACTGCACTCCAGCCTCAGTGACAGAGTGAGATGCTGTCTCAAAATAAATAAATAAATAAATAAATGTAACAATGCATAAACAAAAATAAATTTATTTCTCTACAGCGTGATCACCAGGCCTGACAGACGGACCACGTTCCCCAGCTAGCACACTGCAGATGGGAAGGTCACAGGAAGAGTGAGTGCCAACCCAGGCTCAGTCCATGGGTCTTGGGCAAATTGTTCAGAGTAGATAAAAAGTGGTGAGAGGTGGCGACAGCCCTGCCTGGCACTTCTAGAAGAGCCAGAGATCCCTGAGCCTCTGGTGGCATCCTGGCAGAAAACCTAATAAGTAGGGGGGTGCAGCAGGAAGTTCTGTGCCCCAGGAGGGTCCCCACATGCCTGACACATACACGCACTGACTCTGTGGTGCACCAAACACTCCCTTACACCGGCTGAGGCTGCCACCATCTCTTGACACTGACCCCCTGACCCTGCAGAGCCACACTCACCCAAGACCCACACCTGAGACCCGCTCCCACCCAACTGCAGGACCTTCTCCAGCCCTGAACATTTAGGAGAAGCAAGGATCAGGGTGGGAAGAACCCCTGGGCAGGTGTGGGAGAAGGCAGTCTGTTAAGGTCACTCTAGGTCTTTGTCCTCGATTTTGAGACTGTCCTTAGAGAAAGGGGAGCACTGTATCTTAATGTGTGACAGGATGGGTACTGGGCTACAAAAGTCCCTTGCGACCTGAGATCTGGTGACAGCCTTTCATTCGAGGCGATGCTCTGTGATTGTTTATGTCTCCCAGAACTCTGTCCCCGATCCCCTCTTGCCCACCTGCTATGTTCAGAGAGCGGGACTCCCCCCAGACACAGATCAGATTAGCCATAAGTATTGGGAATTTCCACTTACTCTAAGTAGCTGGAAAATGAGAATCCTGAACCCCAAGCCTTAGGTGGGGAAAGAGGTGAAGGAGATCCTCTGT
Organism: Macaca thibetana thibetana; assembly: GCF_024542745.1. Lineage (NCBI taxonomy): Eukaryota > Metazoa > Chordata > Mammalia > Primates > Cercopithecidae > Macaca > Macaca thibetana. The sequence goes on along the minus strand of NC_065586.1, from coordinate 97,274,665 downwards.
CCACCTTCCATCCATTTCCATCCTTTTTCTCTTGGGGTCTTAAGTAGTTTTTCCCTGGGAGAGTGTCCTCCCAGAGTGGACATCTTGGGGTCCCTGGAGTCACTGCACTAGAGCCAGGATACCTCGTGTCCCTCTTCCCTTCACCCAGGAGGCAGGGCATCAGGGGAGAGCTGTTGATGGGCCTGGCTGTGTGCTAGTCTGAGCTTGAAAATAGCAGGTTTCAGGTCCCCACTTCATGGCCACTGATATAGAATCAGTGGGGCCTGAGAATCTTCCCTTTGATGAAGCAGACTGCTCCTTCTTTCTCCTTCTTTCCCTTTCCCAAACTCTTCCGGGAGAACTGCAGAATCTTTCCCCTTCCTATCTACTCCTCCCCAGCATGACTTCCAAATGAGGAAATCCACCTGCCATGTAGGATCAGATATCCTGAGCTTAAGTCTGTAACTTCCTAGCTGTGGGACTTTGGCAAGTCACTTCGTCTCTCTAAGCCTCAGTTTCATCTTCTGTGAGTTGGGCATAATATTTCCTGTCTCAGGGGGGTGCACTCAGGGTCAGATGAGCTAATGTCTCCACAGGGTGCTTTGCAAAAGACACATTTTAGTCCAAATGCTGGTGATTATTCAAGAATTTCAGTGCCAGATGTAGAGGTGTTGGTGAGCCCAGGAAAACCTTCTCCTGGCCTGAGCAGTGAGCTCTGGAGACAGAAGGGGAATGATCCCAAGACTGGACTATAGGCAGGGCAGCCCCCTCCTTCAGAGAGCTCATCCTTGTGGGCATGTGAGGGTCTCTTATTTGCAGCTCCCCAGGGCTCCACACTGCGTGGCCTTTTGTTCCCAGCCCACCTTTCCCACCAAAGATATGTAACTGATCTCTGTGAGGGGAAGAAAGAAGGAAAATATCCATGCCAATTACCTTTTTCAAAAAGAAATTGGGGGCCAGGAGTGGTGGCTCACGCCTGTAATCCCAGCACTTTGGGAGGCTGAGGCGGGTGGATCACAAGGTCAGGAGATCAAGACCATCCTGGCTAACACGGTGAAACCCCGTCTCTACTAAAAACACAAAAAATTAGCTGGGGGCAGTGGCGGGCGCCTGTAGTCCCAGCTACTTGGGAGGCTGAGGCAGGAGAATGGCATGAACCCAGGAGACGGAGCTTGCAGTGAGCCGAGAATGCACCACTGCACTCCAGCCTAAGCGACAGTGAGACTCTGTCTCAAAAAAAAGAAAAAAAAGAAATTGAATTGGGGCCGGGCACGGTGGCTCACGCCTGTAATCCCAGCACTTTGGGAGGCCGAAGCAGGTGGATCACCTGAGGTCAGGAGTTCGAGACCAGCCTGGCCAATGTAGTGAAACCCCGTCTCAACTAAAAATACAAAAATTAGCTGGGTGTGGTGGTGGGCACCTGTAATCCTGATACTCGGGAGGCTGAGGCAGGAGAATTGCTTGAACTTGGGAGGCTGCAGTGAGCTGAGATTGTGCCACTGCACTCTAGCCTGGGTGACAAGAGTGAAACTCTGTCTCAAAAAAAAAAAAAAAAAAAAAAAAAAGGGCTTACTTAATACCAGTTTCAGTCACTGAGAGACTGCACATCAAGTTCTGGGGAATCTGTTAAAAATACACAGGCTGAGCTGTGGTACATTTTTGTCATGGTCTCCAGCTATTGGGATTCCTTTATCCCTGCGGGGGAGACCTACTGCCTTGGAATACCTAGTGTTACTGATAAGCAGCCAGTGATGCCTCCCAGAATAGCCCTCCCAGAGATACCCCCTCCACATCCCTGGTTTTCTTCCAAAGATGGGGCAGGGAGCAGTGAGCTGGGCAGACTATGGGGACAATAAGCTACAGTGACATGGACTTAGAATGACAGGAGATAGGTCTAATAGAAAGAGCAGGGCTTTGAGCTGTGGCGCAGGGGAGCAAGGCACGGGTCTCACTCCTTCTAGCTATTCCTCAGCCTCGCTAAGCCAGTTTCCTCATCTGTAAAGGGGGGTGATACTAAGACCGGTTCCATCTCCCACAGTGGTTATGAGCAGCCACTACTTCTACAGACAGAGCTGCATTTTTGCAAACATACAGATGTGTGCATATGTGTGTAGAAATGAGAACAGAGCAAGTGTCCTGTTCTGAAATTTACTTTTTTCACTTAATATTTTTTGGTTTCTTTACCAGGCCGTTGTTCCATGGCGATAGCTTGTAAACGGCAAAACTGTTGAAATGTTAGTTAATTTAAATAACTCAGAGAAAACACTACCCTTTGGAGATGAAGGGCTGTTTTCTCATTGGGGTGTAGTGTGTGTGTACCCATGTCTTTGTGTTGATAGGTTGGAGGAAAGGGAGGGCTTGTGACTGTGCATGGTACTTCAGCAGCTGGTGACCCGTGGGATGAAGCCTTTTCTGATTTTTAGGAATATAGAGCCTGGAGTGAAAACAAATTGAACCAATTAGGAAGCTTCATCCCCTAGGGAGTTCTCTCAGAAGCCTCCCAGGAGCCTGCCTGCTTGGTTACTGGCCCTAGGGGGGCTCACACACAGAGTATGGAGAGCGGGAGACCTATGTTTACCTCTGGGGTGACACAGAGGGTATGTTAAGGTATATTTAAGCTGCTGTGACAAAGAGGCCCCCAATACATAGACTAACAGGGATAGTGTCTATTCTTTTTCACATAACAGTTCAGTGTATAGATCTCTGTTCTATATGTTGTCATCATTAAAAGCATGGACTCCGGAACCAGGTTGCCTGGAATCAAATCTTGCCCTTGGTGACCTTATAGCAATCACTCAACCTGTGTCTCAGGTTCCTTACCTGTAAACTTGGAATCATAGTAGTACCTACTTCATAGGATTATTGTGAGGATCAAGTGAGTTAGGGCCCTCCAAAATTATTATTATTATAATTTTTGAGATGGAATCTCACTCTGTCGCCCAGGCTGGAATGCAGTGGCGTGATCTCAGCTCACTGCAAGTCTTCATGCATTCTCCTGCCTCACTGCAAGCGCCCACACCTGCTTCCCCATGTTAGCCAGGATGGGACCTTGTGATCAAGCAGTTCTCCTGCCTCAGCCTCCTGAGTAGCTGGGATTCCTACAATCAGGCGCGTGCCAAAGGAGGCCACGCCTGGCTAAGTTTTGTAGGTTTTTAGTAGCAAGTTGACTCACAAGAGACATGAGTGTGAAGCTCAAATCTGTATCCTCATCCTGGCTTTTGCCATGTTAATTGGTGAAAGGCCAGGGGAGGTCTGGAAAGTCCCTGGGCATGCGCAGTTATCTCTTCCTGTGATCTCATGGGTTGCATGTGCAAATTCAAGGGGAGTTAGTATGAAACTGGCCTTGAACTCCTGACCTCAGGTGATCCACCCACCTCAGCCCCTAAAGTGCTGGGATTACTGGTGTGAGCCACCGTGCTCGGCTGGTAGTTCTTTTTTTAACCTGCCATTTTGCAAACTCAAGAATTTCTGTCAGCTGGGCGTGGTGGCTCATGCCTGTAATCCCAGCACTTTGGGAGGCCGAGGCAGGTGGATCACCTGAGGTCAGGAGTTCGAGACTAGCCTGACCAACAAAGTGAAACCCCGTGTCTACTAAAAATACAAAAAAATTAGCTGGACGTGGTAGCACACACCTGTAGTCCCAGCTACTCGGGAGGCTGAGACAAGAGAATTGCTTGAACCCAGGAGGCGGAGGTTGCAGTGAGCCGAGATCGTGCCACTGTACTCCAGCCTGGGCAACAGAGACAGACTCCATCTCAAAAAAAAAAAAAAAAAAGAAAAAGAAAAAAGAAAAAGAAAAGAAAAGAAAAGAAAGAAAGAAAGGAAAAGAAAAAAAAAGAGAGAGAATTTCTGTTAGTCATTGGCTTCCTTAACTCTTTGGGGCATGGTTTTACAGCTCCTGAGGACAGGGACAGAGGAAGGAGTGGGAGAGAGTATAAGGAAAAAAGCAATAAAGGGCTCATTTAAGAAGGAGGGGCCTGAGACAGGGACAAGGAGGTGGGAGAGGAAAAACCAAGACCAGGCCTGCCAGCTTGTGCCAAGGATCTGGGGTCAGGGAGAGGTCCTGGGTGCAATGGACCATTTTTATGCCTTTGGATCTTCTTGGGATTTTGTTTTTTTTTAAAAATAAAGATGAGGTCTCACTATGTTGCCCAGGCTGGTCTTGAACTCCTGGCCTCAAGTGATCCTCTTGCCTCAGCCTCCAAGTAGCTAGGACTATAGCACTCCCAAAGTGCTGAGACCATAGGTGGGAACCATAGCAGCCGGTCAGGATCTTTTTATTTCCTTCTGCTTCTTCTGAGTTCCCAGTGAAGGTCTGTGGACTTCTGTGCTGAGACAAAATGTGCATTATTTTTTTGTCCTGGCCTGAGCTCAAGAGGATGAAGACTCAGAGTAACCCTGTAGGGTGCTTAGGAAGTCCCAGGCAGTGACAGCGGACCAAGGCTGCTCTGCCTCGGCCGCAATAGCTGAGATTCCTGAGGCTCCCAGGGAAGCAGCTGACAGGGATGCCCTGGCTTGGGGAGCCTGCACATAGGCGAATGGAGGGTGGTGCACAGAATGCATTCCAAGTGGCCTCTGACAGAGCTCAGGACTTGTGGGCACAGGGGCAGTGTTGCTGACACTGAGAACTGGGAACATCAACCCCACCCACCATCTTCCCCTGCTGTCTGCTTGTGTTTTCCTTGTATCTTTAAGCTTATAGGAGCCTCTAGACCTGGCATTCTCAAGCCAGTGTCCAGAATCCTCTGCAATTGGGGCAGAGTTGTGTGACTATGTGCTTAAGTGTGTTTTCTTTTTTCTTTTTTTTCCTTTTTTTTTTGAAACAGAGTCTTGTTCTGTCGCTCAGGCTGGAGTGCGGTGGTGCGATCTTGGATCACTGCAAATTCCACCTCCAGGTTCAAGCAATTCTCCTGCCTCAGCCTCCAGGGTAACTGGAATTACAGATGCGTGCCACAAGCCTGGCTAATTTTTGTATTTTTAGTAGAGACAGGTTTCTCCATGTTGGCCAGGCTGGTCTTGAACTCCTGATCTTGGGTGATCTGCTTGCCTCAGCCTCCCAAAGTGTTGGGATTACAGGCGTGAGCAATTGCACCTGGCCTTAAGTGTGTTTTTCTGGTTGGTGGTGATACAGCTTTTATCAGACTCCTAATGTGTCTATGAGCCACCAGAGGTCAACAGCACAGACTTCCTTCTCTTTTCCTCACATCTGCTGTGCAGAAACCACCTTGATTTGATTTTTAAGCTCCTGCAACTGTGCTTATAGCCAGGCATGGTGCCTGTAATCCCAACATTTTGGGAGGTCAAGGTGGGAGGATCTCTTGAAGCTCAAAGTTTGAGACCAGCCTGGACAACATTGTTAGACCCTATCTCTACAAAAATAAAAAAATAGCCAGGCATGATGGTGCATGGTCGGTGGTTCCAGCTACTTGGGAGGCTGAGGCGGGAGGATCACTTGAGCCCAGGAGTCTGGGGCTGCAGCGAGCTATGGTTGTGCCACTGCACTCCAGCCTGGGTGACAGAGTGAGACCCTGTTTCTTAAAAATAAATAATAATCAATAAATAATTTCAAAAGCAAAATACAATCCTTGTAAAGCATTTGAAACTATTTTGGCCGGTGCCTCAGTCATTTCAACAAGCAGTTGCACAGTGTGCAGAGCCCCTTGCCTCTGATTCCCTCCTTCAGTCCCCAGAACAACCTGGAGACATAGGTACTAGGAGTTTCGATGCCCATTGTACAGATGGAGGCAAGAGACTGGGGTGCGGGGTAAGACACCTGCCTGAGTGCAGGTCTGTCGACTTCTGTGTGGAGACAAAATGTGCATTAATTTTTTTGTCCTGGTCTGAGCCCAAGAGGATGAAGATGGAGAGTAACACTGTAGGGGCCTCAGGGAATCCCAGGCGGCAAGAGCAGACCAAGGCTTCGAGTAGACTGAGGTTTACCTGAGGCTGATCCAGATGACAGTTGGCAGTAGAGGACGAGAATTGGGCCTGTTCTCTGAGGCTGTGGAGCCTGCGCTCTGCTCTCCTTCAGGCCGCTCGCTGGGAAATGGGCAAGGTAGGGCATGTGCGACCTCAGGGTGGCAGACTTTCGTTTCAGCATCTCTTCCCCTACCCCCAGGGGAGTGGTGTCATCCAACTCTCCAGTTTCTTGCAACTCAGAGTGTGGTCCTGGGACCAGCAGTATCAGCAGCACCTGGCAGCCAGTTAGAAAACTGGAACTGCGACTGGGCGCTATGGCTCATGCCTGTAATCCCAGGACTTTGGGAGGCCGAGGCAGGAAGACCACGAGGTCGGGAGTTCGAGACCAGCCTGACCAACATGGTGAAACCCCATCTCTACTAAAAATACAAAAATTAGCTGGGCGTGGTGGCGCACACCTGTAATCCCAGCTACTCATGAGGCTGAGGCAGGAGAATCGCTTGAACCTGGGAGATGAAGGTAGCAGTGAGCCTAGATTGCGCTACTTCACTCCAACCTGGGCAACAGACAGAGCGAGACTCCGTCTCAAAAAAAAAAAAAAAAAAAAAAAAGAAAAGAAAAGAAAAGTGGAATTGCTGGGCTCACCCAGGCGTGCTGAGTCAGAATCCACATGTTAATGAGATTTTCCTGAGAGCTTCTTGCGTACACTGAAGTCAGAGAAGTTCAGCGCTAGCCTCTCCTCTATCTACAGATATGAGTCCCATTCATAGGAGGACACTTCCTCAAGGATGCGGGGCACAGGGATGCCTGTTTTGTCCAAGACCTTCAGACTTGAGCAGGGCTCAGTGGTTCCCTGGGCCTGTAATCACAGCTACTTGAGAGGCTGAGGTGGGAGGATGGCTTCAGCCAGGAGTTGGAAACCAGCCTGAGCAACATAGCAAGACCTTATCTCTAAAAAAAGAAACAGAGGTGGCTGGGAGCGGTGGCTCATGCCTGTAATCCCAGCACTTTGGGGGGCCGAGGTGGGCAGATCACCTGAGGTCAGGAGTTCAAGACCAGCCTGGCCAACATGGTGAAACCCCATCTCTACTAAAAATACAAAAAATTAGCTGGGCGTGGTGGCGGGCACCTGTAGTCCCAGCTACTCAGGAGGTTGAGGTAAGAGAATCTCTTGAACCCGGGAGGTGGATGTTGTGATGAGCCGAGATCGCACCACTGCACTCCAGCCTGGGCGACAAGAGCGAGACTCCGTCTCAAAAAAAAAAAAAAAAAAAAAAAGAAAGAAAAGAAAAAGGAAAATATCCACAGTCTCTCTGGGGCTTCTGCCTTCCAAACTTCCCTCCCTTCCAACCCAAAGCCAGGCACTTGCCTCCCCCATGCCCCTGCCTTACCTTTTCATTTGATTGTTTTTTACCTTTTTACTTTATTTTTTTTGAGACAGGGTCTTGCTCTGTCACCCAGGCTGGAGTGTAGTGGCGCCATCTCACTGCAACCTCTGCCTTCCGGGCTCAAGTGATTCTCCTGCCTCAGCCTCCTAAGTACCTGGGACCACAGGTGCCTGCCACCACGCCTGGCTAATTTTTGTATTTTTAGTAGAGACAGGGTTTTGCCATGTTGGCCAGGCTGGTCTCGAACTCCTGAGCTCAAGTGATCCACCCGCCTCACCTCCCAAAGTGTTGGGATTACAGGCGTGAGCCGCCGCACCCAACCTCCCTTTTTATTTTAAGTAACCCTTTTCTTTTAGAATAGTTTAACCTTATAGCAAAGTTGCAGATGGTACAGAGAGCTGTCATGTACCCTCACTCAGGAGCCTCTGTGGTTAATGTCTACGTCATGGTAGATTTGTCGCAACAAGCAAGCAACATCAGTACATTGCTACTAACTAAACTTGCCACTTTATTTAATCAGATTTCACTAACATCCTTTCTCTAAAGGAAGCTTTTCCACTAACATCCCTTTTCTGATTCAGGATGTTAGAAAAGTGGATGCCATCCAGGATGCCACATTACATTTGGTCATCACATCGTCTTAGTCTGTGTCTGTGACAGTTTCTCAGGCTTTCCCTGCTTTTCATTCCCTTAACAGTTTAGAGGAGTACAGGTCAGGGATTCTGTAGAATGTCCCTCAATCTGGAATTTTCTGCTAGTTTTCTCATGGTTATGTTACCCGAAAGGGGTCCCGATCCCTTTAAGAGGTTAAAGCCTCTGCTTTAACACAAGCCAGACATGCTTCATTTTAGCATAGCAACATTGAATGGGAAACATCCCCTGTCTTTCCCACTTTGAGCCTTCAAGCTGCCTGTGCTCTGTGAGGCAGCCCTTGTTCCCACCCCAGATCTAGGGACGCCTGTTGCCAAATGCGGAAGAATGAGAACTTAGAGAGATTCCACAGGGGCTCTGTGGAATCCAAGAGAGGGTTCTTGGATCTTGCACAAGAAAGAATTCGAGGTGAATCCAGAAAGTGAAAGCAAGTTTATTAGGAAAGTAAAAGAATAAGAGAATGATTACTCCATAGGCAGAGCAGCCCCGAGGGCTTCTGTTATTTGTGGTTACTTCTTGATTATATGCTAAACAAGGGGTGGATTATTCATGAGTCTTCCTGGAAAGGGATGGGCAATTCCTGGACCTGAGGGTTCCTCTCCTTTTTAGACCATATAGGGTAAGTTCCAGACATTGCCATGGCATTTGTAAACTGTCATGGTGCTGGTGGGAGTGTCTCTTAGGATGCTAATGCATTATAATTAGCATGTAACGAGCAGTGAGGACGACCAGAGGTCACTCAGAATGATTCAGGAAACTGAATTTTACTCAAGTTGAAGGAGAACATTAGTGTTAGATTAGAGTGATGGGAGCCGGGTGTGGCAGCTCACACCTGCAATCCCAGCACTTTCTGAGGCAGAGGTGGGATGATGACTTGAGCCCAAGAGTTGAAGACTAGACTGGGCAATGTGGTGAGACCTCTTCTCTACAAAAAATAAAAAATTAGCTTGGCATGATGGCACACACCTGTAGTCCCAGCTACCTGGGAGGCTGAGGTAGGAGGATGATTTGAGCTCAGGAAGTTGAGGCTGCAGTAAGCTGTGATGGTGCCACTGCACTCCACCCTGGGTAACAAAGTGACATTCTGTCTCAAAAAAAAAAAAAAAATAGTGATGGGGAACAGGGCTGTGCTGAATGTGTGAGGGAGATACTCAGGTATGAAGAAGCCCTACTGTTTGTATTTTTTTGTATTTATTTTGCATTCTGAATTATCCCTTTGTATTAGTCTGTTCTTGCATTGATATAAAGAAATACCTGAGGCTGGGTAACTTACACAGAAAAGACATTTAATTGCTCATGGCTTTGCAGACTGTGCAAGAAGCATGGCACCGATATCTGCTCAGCTTATGGTGAGGCCTCAGGAAGCTTCTAATTGTGGTAGAAGGAGAAGCAGAAGCCGGCCTATCACAGGGTGAGACAGTCAGGGCAGGATGGACGGGGTGCCACACCCCCCCCCACTTTCTTTTTCTGAGACAGGACTGTTCCCAGGCTAGAGTACAGTGGCACAATCAGACCTCACTGCAGCCTCCACCTTCCAGACTCAAGTGATCCTCCCCCATCAGCCTCCTGAGTAGCTGGGACCACAGGCGAACACCACAATGATTGGTACTTTTTCATTTTTTGTAGACAGAGTCTTGCCATGTTGCTTAGGTTGGTCTCAAACTCCTAGGCTCAAGTCATCCTCCTGCCTTGGCCTCTCAAAGTGCAGGGATTACAAATGTGAGCCATTGTTCCTGGCCACCATACCCTCTTCAACAACCAGATCTCACGTGAACTCAGAGTGAGAACTCACTCATTATTGTGAGGACAACACCAAGCTATTCATGAAGGATCTGTCCCCATGACCCAAACACCTCTCACCAGGCCCCACCTCCAACACTGGGGATTACATTTACTTACTTACTTTTTTATTCATTTATTTTTTTATTCATATATTTTTTTGAGATGGAGTCTAGCTCTGTTGCCCAGGCTAGAGTGCAGTGGCACGATCTCAGCTCACTGCAACCTCCGCCTCCTGGGCTCCAGCAATTCTTCTGCCTCCCAAGTAGCTGAGACTACAGGCGTGTGCCACCATGCCCGGCTAATTTTTGTATTTTTAGTAAAGACGGGATTTCACCATGTTGGCCAGGCTGGTCTCAAACTCCTGAGCTCAAGTGATCTGCCTGCCTCGGCCTCCCAAAGTGCTGGGATTATAGGCATGAGCCACCATGCCCGGCCTGGGGATTACATTTAAACATGAGATTTGAAAGGGACGAACACCCAAACTCTAACACCTGTTCCATACAGGTAGTATATATATGTGCCTCTGCTTTAACACAAGCCAGACATCCTTCATTTTTGCATAGCAACATTGAATGGGAAACATCCCCTGTCTTTCCCACTTTGAGCCTTCAAGCTGCCTGTGCTCTGTGAGGCAGCCCTTGTTCCCACCCCAGATCTAGGGACGCCTGTTGCCAAATGCGGAAGAATGAGAACTTAGAGAGATTCCACAGGTGCTCTGCCAAGCAGACGTGATACTCAAGAAAGAAAACTCTGGCCTCTGGGTGGACTCCATGTCTTTTGAGTCCTAAGTGCAGAAGGTGAAGAGGTGCCTAAGACTCTCACTGACCCGCCCACCTCTGCAGCACGACCTTCCAGTCCTAGAGAAATCTGTAGCACTATGTTCAACTTTCAGAATTCTGCCTTCAGTGTCAAGCGTGCAGGGTTCCAGGATTGTCCGGACCTGGTGAAATACTGGTATTTGTCCTCCCTGAAAGGATAAGTTATGATCAACAGTCATACACATGTCAGATAGAAGTCGGCCTTTGGAACGTTCCGTAGGATTCTTTGCCACCCTCCACAGAATGCATGGTGGGTCAGATACTGTGACACTGGCCAATTCTCTCTCGGGAATGGTGGCGGATAGGTAGGTGAAGACAGGACACTCGGCTGGCATCAACGTGAATTCTAGTTGTTTGCAGGGGATACAGCGTGGAAGAATGTTCTCGGCCTCTGAGAAGAATTGGCCCTTCTATCCAGCTGGACATACTCTTGAGGCGCACACCTCCAACAGAGAGAGGGGCAACAGGTGCCCCAAAGCTACTGGCAATTGCTTTAGTCAGTTCTGTTCAGTGGCAGGGAATGGGATCCTACCAAAAGTAGCTTGATATAACAGCTGCAGAGGATTCCTCTTTTTAGAAAAAGATTTTTATTTTCAATTTTTGTGGGTACCTAGTAGGTGTATATATTTACAGGGTACATGAGGTATTTTGATACAAGCATACAATGGGTAATAATCACATTAGGGTAAATGAGGTATCCATCACCTCAAGCATTTATCCTTTCTATGTCTTATAAATAATCCACTTATATTCTTTTAGTTTTTTAAGTGTACAATAAATTATTGTTGACTGTAGTCACTCTGTTGTGCTATCAAATACTAGGTCTTATTCATTCTTTCTATTACAACTAATATGTTTTTGTAACCATTAATCATCTCCCCGCCCCCAACCATTACTCTTCCTAGCCTCTGGTAACCATTGTTCTACTGTCATGAGTTCAGTTGTTTTAATTTTTAGCTCCCAAAAATAAATGAGAATATGAGAAGTTTGTCTCTCTCTCTCTTTTTTTTTTTTTTTTTTTTTTTTGATATGGAGTCTCACTCTGTTGCCTAGGCCGGAGTGCAGTGGTGCAATCTCAGCTCACTGTAACCTCTACCTCCCAGGTTCAAGTGATTTTCCTGTCTCAGTCTCCCAAGTAGCTGGGACTATAGGCACACACCACCACGCCCGGTTAATTTTTTGTATTTCACCATGTTGGCCAGGCTGGTCTTGGACTTCTGGCCTGATCTGCCCACCTTGGCCTCCTGAAGTGCTAGGAATATAGGTGTGAGCCACCCCGCCTGGCCAGAAGTTTGTCATTCTGTGCCTGGCTTTTTTCACCTAACATAATGATCACCAGTTCCGTCCATGTTGTTGCAAATGACAGGATCTTTTTTTTTTTTTTTTGAGACAGAGTGTTGCTTTGTCATTCAAGCTGAATTGCAGTGTCGTGATCTCAGCTCACTGCAACCTCCATCTCCCAGGTTCAAGTGATACTCCTGCCTCAGCCTCCCAAGTAGCTGGGATTACAAGCGCATGTAACCACGTCTGGCTAATTTTTGTATTTTTAGTAGAGAGAGGGTTTCACCATATTGACCAGGTTGGTCTCAAACTCCTGACCTCAAGTGATCTGCCCACCTCAGCCTCCCAAAATGCTAGGATTACAGGCGTGAGTCACCGCGACCAGCCGACAGGATCTTTCTTTTTTATGACTGAATAGCACTCCGCTGTGTATAAGTACCACATTTTCTTTATCCATTTGTCTGTGATGGACACTTAGGTTGTTTCCAAATCCTGGCTATTGTGAATAGTGCTGCAATAAATATGGCAGTGCAGATAACTCTTTGATAAGCTGGTTTTCTTTCTTTTGGATATATAGTCTTTGATAAGCTGGTTTTATCAGTGGGATTGCTGGATCGTATGGTAGCTCTGTTTTTAGTTTTTTGAGGAACTTCCAAACTGTTCTCTAAGGCCAGGTGCAGTGGCTCACGCCTGTAATTCCAGCACTTTGAGAGACTGAGGCGGGCGGGTCACCTGAGGTCAGGAGTTCAATACCAGCCTGGACAACATGGTGAAACCCCGTCTCTACTAAAAATACAAAAATTAGCTAGGCGTGGCAGCAGGTGCCTGTAATCCCAGCTACTGGGGAGGCTGAGGCAGGAGAATCTCTTGAACCTGGAAAGCAGAGGTTGCAGTGAGCCGAGATTGCACCACTGCACCCCAGTCTGGGTGACAAGAACTAAACTAGGTCTCAAAAAAAAAAAAAAAGACTACCCTTTTTGTGTAAGTTAGCCTGAGTGGGTTTCTGTCTGTTATACCTCCAGAAAAGCCTAAGACAGGGTATATTATACGGGTTCAGAGAATGTCACAGAAAGAAGGGCAGGAAGTACACTGGGGCTCAGGAATTGGGAAAATTCTCTCTCTCTCTCTCTCTCTCAATTTGCTCATATGGTTCTCTTCTCTCCTATCTATCTCAGCAGGCTAGCTTTCTTCTTTTTTTCCATCAGTAAGTCCCCAACCAAATTGTTGTCCTAGTCCTGAATCTATACAACCTTCAGTTCCAGCCATCAGACTGTAATCTCTACCTCTCAGTTTATTTATTTTTTATTTATTTATTTTTTTGAGATGGAGTCTTGCTCTGCCGCCCAGGCTGGAGTGCAGTGGCACGATCTCAGCTCACTGCAAGCTCCGCTTCCCAGGTTCACGCCATTCTCCTCCCTCGGCCTCCCGAGTAGCTGGGACTATAGGCGCCCGCCACCACGCCCAGCTATTTTTTGTTGTATTTTTAGTAGAGACGGGGTTTCACCGTGTTAGCAAGGATAGTCTCAATCTACTTACCTCGTGATCAGCCTGCCTCAGCCTCCCAAAATGCTGGGATTACAGGCGTGAGCCACCGTGCCTGGCCTACATCTCAGTTTAAATATGAGGGGGAGGCCAGGCCTGGTGGCTCATGCCTGTAATCCGAGCACTTTGGGAGGGCGAGATGGGCAGATCACCTGAGGTCAGAAGTTCGAGACCAGCCTGGCCAACATGGCGAAACCCCATCTCTACTAAAAATACAAAAATTAGCTGGGTGTGGTGGCAGGCACCTGTAATCCCAGCTACTTGGGAGGCTGAGGGAGGAAAATCGCTTGAACCCAGGAGGTGGAGGTTGCAGTGAGCTGAGATCACACCACTGCACTCCACCCTGGGTGACAGAGCAAGAATCCATCTAATAATAATAATAATAATAATAATAAATATGAGAGGAAGAGGGAGAGAGAGAGAGGTTGATTCTGCCCTATGTCTTGGTTCCCTTTGGGTCAAGTATCCACTCCTGCTCACACAGACCGTGACTGGAGGAGAAGGAGGCTCACACAGCACATTAATCACTGCCCTCCCACTGGCCTTAAAAGAAGAGACAGAAGTTGGCCAGGCGTGGTGGCTCAAGCCTGTAATCCCAGCACTTTGGGAAACTGAGGCGGGCAGATCACGAGGTCAGGAGATCAAGACCGTCCTGGCTAATACGGTGAAACCCCATCTCTACTAAAAATACAAAAAAATTAGCCGGGCGTGGTGGCTGGCACCTGTAGTCCTAGCTACTTGGGAGGCCGAGGCAGGAGAATGGCGTGAACCTGGGAGGCAGAGCTTGCAGTGAGCCAAGATCGCGCCACTGCACTCCAGCCTGGGCAACAGAGCAAGACTCTGTCTCAAAAAAAAAAAAGAAGAGACAGAAGTTTAACTCAAAGTAGCCCACCAAGGGGAAAGGAATGGCTTAGCTCCCATAAGTGATACGAACAGAGGAGGGAGGGCTTCTGGAACAATTGGGTCCAGAAACACCAATAATGTCACTGGGACTCGGCTCCCTTCTCTGTGCTGGCCTCATTTCCTCATGTTGGACCTTCGTGTGGGACATGGGAAGACTGACAACTTGAGGATTCTGTCACCTCAACTAGTGACTTCAGGGTCAAGAAAGGCCCTTTGTCTGCTATGGCCTGTATGTAAAATCCCAGTTAAGGAGCTGATCAACCGGTCTGAGTCAAGCGCCTTTTCCTGGGTTGGTCTTCCCTGGGCCAGGGCTGCAAGGATACGGTGGTCAGCAGCCCCTCCGTGCCCACGTTGTTGGGGGGGGGACTTTCTCAAAGGGCGGAGCTGGTCGGGAGAGTTCTGGTCGCTGTGCTTGTTCTGTAGTGTGACACCCCTGTCAGGGGCTGGGGCTGTGGCAGAGAAACTAGCAGGGAAGCCAGGTGAGGAAGGTGGCAGTTAACGGCTCTGGACGCTCCTCTTCTGTGGTCCTGATCAGTTCTTACTCCCAGGCCTGGCTTTGCAGACCTGAATCATTCTGATGACAGCTCTTTGGCCTCCTTTATGTTCTTGTTCTCCCTGGAACTTTAGTGTCCTGCTAGGACTCATTCTGCCTGGCCTCAGCCGATGGGCTCTGGAGCCTGCTTCCACTCTTGGGGAGGATTCCCGAAGCAGGGCTCTGAGCCAGAGCCTGCCACTCCCCTGTCATGGGTTGGCACTGCCCACTGGGGCTGGAGGCCTTGGCTCCCAGGGGCCACTGGAGCCAGAAGAGGTCACTGTTTGGAGCTGAAATGGTGTGCACCCGCTACGGCATTACCAGCCCAGGCATTTGGCCTGGAGGATCCCAAACTGAGCTGGCTTCTGCCCCACGGAGGGAGCGTGTTCCTAGCCCTTCTGGTAGCAATGACGAGCCCCTCTCTGTATGGACTTCTGTCATCCCCAAGTCTTAAGCAAAGTTTTGTCAATTGCTAACAAGAATAGAAGGACCTTAGAGGTCAGAGGCCTGCAGGCAAAGCCTGCCTTCAAAACTGAGACATGGGGAGACGCCAGGATTACTTCACAACTCCAGCTGTCTCTCAAACAAGTCTGTTCAGACATCTTCAAATAAGCATCTAGCACTTCTCTCTGCCAGAATGTTGACACTCAGGCTGGCTTTCCCAGGGCTGAGTGATGCCTCCGTGGCTCTGGGTAGAACACCCTCCTGGGCTTGGAGGCACAGCCATCGCCAAGAGGCAGGAGAGTAAGGCGGGGCATTCCTGCTTCTCAATCAGTACCTCTTCTGTCCACAGAATCCCTCAGCACAAACCACCTGATACATTGGACAAATCTGTCTGGACTCTTCAAAGATTCCATTCTTGGGAGTGAGGAAAGAGGAAGGACTGTTTTCCCTTCCCCCACCATCCCTTCCTATTCCCCACCTCTCAGCTCTGGCCAGGAGATTCCAAGAGTGGCTGAAGCTTGGAGATTTCAGTAGAGGCCTCGGATGGGGAAGGACCTTGACCTCGTCTCACTGGGCAGCCTGGGGTGTACTGCCCCCGGGACCTACAGTCCTGCAGAGGTGGGAACTGGCCTCAGTTAAGATCTAGTAAGTGCCAGGATGGACGTACCTCTTGTGTGAATTCAGGAACTCCCTTTTAACAACCTTCTTATTTTGAAAAAAATTTTAACCCCCTGAAAAGCTAAAAGAATAGTATAATAAACTCTCAAATACCTTTTCACTGATAATGAGTATTTTACTACATTTTATTCTCTCTTTTTTATAAAAACACATGGATGTTCATGCATAGATGTAATTATTTTAGTTTTTGTGTGTGAGCCATCATTTGAATATAAGTTTATGTTTCAGACATAACCCTTTATCTGTAAATACTTTTTACCATATATTTAGGTTTTGTTTGTTTGTTTTGTTTTGTTTTGTTTTGTTTTGAGGGTGTTGCTCTGTTATCCAGGCGGCAGTGCAGTGGTGCAGTCACGGCTCACTGCAGTCTTTACTTGCTGGGCTCAAGCGATCCTCCTGCCTTAGCCTGCTGTGTAGCTGAGACCACAGGCACATGCTACCACACCCAGCTAATTTTTTAATTTTTTATTTTGTGGATACGAGGTGTTACTTTGTTGCCCAGGCTGGTCTCCAGCTCCTGAGGCTTGACTTCCTGGGCTCAGGCAATCCTCCCGCCTCAACCTCCCTAAATGTTGGGATTACAAGGCATAAGCCACCACACCTGGCCGGCACATATCCCTTAAGAATAAATACATTCTCAGTCTGGGCTCGGTGGCTCAAGCCTGTAATCCCAACACTTTGGGAGGCTGAGGTGGGCGGATCACCTAAGGTCAGGAGTTCAAGACCAGCCTGGCCAACATGGTGAAACCCCATCTCTACTAAAAATACAAAAATTAGTTGGGTGTGTGATGGCGGGTGCCTGTAATCCCAGCTACTCAGGAAGCTGAGGCAGGAGAATCGCTTGAGTCTGGGAGGTGGAGGTTGTAATGAGCCGAGATTGCGCCATTGCACTCCAGCCTGGGTGACAGAGCAAGACTTGGTCTCAAAAAATAATAATAATAATAATAAATATATTCTCTTACATTTCCTCAGGACAATTACCAAGTCAAGGACATATCATTGATACAACACACTATTCATCTATTACATGGTCCACATTCAAATTTTACCCTTTGTCCCAATACTGTCGTTTAAAGCATTTTTCTTTTGACCAGATCCAGGGTCTGGTCCAGGATTTTGTGTTGCAGTCAGTTGTCATATCTCTTTAGTTTTCTTTAACGAGGTAAAGTTCTTCTCAATCATTGTTGACTTTCGTTATATTGACTTTTCTGAAGAGTTTGGCTGTCTGGTAGTTTTCTCATGATTAGATTCCATTTATGCATTTTTGACAGGGATGCTGCATGAGCAATGCTGTGCCCTTCTCGGTGCATCGGTTTGCCCCATTATTGGTGATGCTACCTTTGATCACTTGGTTAACATGGTTCCTGCCAGATCTATCCAGTGTAAATGTTATTGTTTTTCCCCTTCGAAATTAATCAGTACTCTGTGGAAAAATACTTTGAGACTGTCCTTTCCCCAGCAAATTTTTGCCCAATAGTTTTAGCATCCATTGATGATTCTTTTCAGAATCAATCACTACCGTAGTGGTTGCAAAATGGAGTTGACTCAACATCTAGAATTAGCTGTTGTATATTTCACTTTCCACCTTAAGTCACTGAGGCTCAGAAAAGTTAAGAACTTGCCCAAGGCCACAAAGCAGCGAGATTCAGACTCAGGCCTGTCTGACTCCAGAGCGTGCTGCTGCGGTGACTCTCCAGCTATGGGACCTGGGATGTGATGAGATGTTCACCCACCAACATCTCCCCCACTGCACACTCCACCCCTTGCTCCCCTCCCTAAATATGAGACTGAGGCTCTGGTCACAGTTGGATGGAGAGAAATGGGCTGCAGGGTCAGCTTTGCAACTCCCCATCCTCCAGCCTTCCCTCTAGTCCCCGCCGTGAATTCCAAAATCTGATATCCAGAGCAGAGGTCTCACCAAGAAGTTACCTCGATTATCCTGCCCCCTCCCACAACACACACACACACACACACACACACACACAGAGAGCTGAGAGGCTCTCTCTTCTCCTGACCTTGGAGAAGAGGGAGAGGGAGTATAGGGAGAGTGTGTGCTTGTTATGGGTTGAGCTTTGTCAAGCAAGTAAGAAGTGTGTATGATTGGAGCAGAGCCAGAAGGCAGAGTTACAGGGCAACTGCACTTGGAAGAGATCCTGAGAATGCAGTTTGCACAGGTGTGTGAGTGTATATGTGTGTGTATAGTTGAGAATTCTAGAAGGGAAAAAGAGGAGACAGGGAGGGCATATAGGTAGTGCTTGAAAGTACAGACTTTTGCTGGGACCGGCAGTATCAGCAGCACCTGGGAGCCAGTTAGAAAGGTGGAATTGCGGCCAGGCATGGTGGCTCATGCCTATAATCCTAGCACTTTGGGAGGCCGAGGTGGGCGGATCACCTGAGGTCAGGAGTTTGAGACCAGCCTGGCCAACATGATGAAACCCTGTATTTTGTAAAAATACAAAAATTGGTCAGGCGTGGTTGCACACGCCTGTACTCCCAGCTGCTCAGGAGGCTTAGGCAGGAGAATCACTTGAACCCAGGTGGCAGAGGTTTCAATCATCTGAGGTCACACCACTGTACTCCAGCCTGGGTGACAGAGTCTCACTCTGTCACACACACACAAAAGTGCGGACTCTTGACCAGGCGTGGTGGCTCACACCTGTAATCTCAGTACTTCGGGAGGTCAAGGCAGGTGGATCACTTGAGCCCAGGAGGTCAAGACCTGCCTGGGTAACATAGTGAGACCCCATCTCTGTAATGATAAAAATAAACACAAATATTTTTAAAACCACTGACCCAGGCTGGAAGCAGTGGCTCATGCCTTGTAATCCCACCACTTTGGGAAGCCAAGGTGGGAGGATTGCTTGAGCCCAGGAGTTTGGACCAGCCTGGGCAACATGGCAAGACCTCATTTCTACAAAAAAAAAAAAATTTAAAAATTAGCTGAGCATGTTGGTGCATGCTTGTAGTTCCAGCTACTCAGGGTGGGAGGCTGAGATGGGAGGATTGCTTGAGCCCAAGAGGTTAAGGCTGCAGTGAGCTGTGACTGGGCCACTGCACTCCAGCCTGGGCAACAGAGCAAGATCCTGTCTCAAGAAAAGAAAAGAAAAATGGGAAGAGAAGGGGAGGGGAAGAGGGAGGGGAGTGATTCTGGAAACAGACTGCTGGAATTTTTTTTTTTTTTGAGATGGAGTCTTGCTCTGTTGTCCAGGCTAGGAGTGCAATGGCACAATCTCGGCTCACTGCAACCTCTGCCTCCTGGGTTTGAGCAATTGTCCTGCCTCAGCCTCTCAGGTAGCTGGGACCACAGGCACCTGTGACCACGCCTGGCTAATTTTTGTATTTTTAGTAAAGATGGGGTTTTGCCATATTGGTCAGGCTGATCTTAAACTACTGGCCTCAGGTGATCCACCCGCCTTGGCCTCCCAAAGTGCTCAGATCACAGGGATGAGCCACCGTGCCTAGCCTGACTGCTGGAATTTGAACCTTGGGCCCACCACCAACCTGTGTAACCTTAGACAGGTAAGTTACTTCACCTCTCTAGGCCTTGTTTTTGTCACCTGTAAAATGGACATAACAGTACCTACCTCATCAGGTTGTTGTGGGGAGTAAATGAATGAATCTGTGTGAAGTGCTTTGCTCAGGTGAGTTACCACTTAGACAATGTTGGGGATGTGCTGAAGAGGAAGACGAGGTAGGTGATGTTGGCAGGCGGAGGAGCCCTGGAAGGCCTCGCTCCAGGAAAATCCCCACATTCGGAGAGAACCCAGGTTGGTTATTGCAGAGACTGTGGATGACAGAGAGGCAGGATGGATGACAGAAATATCTGGGCAGGGAGGGCCGGATGACTCACTCATTCACTTGTTTACATTTTGTCTCTCACCTGCTTCCAGAAAGGCTTTGAAGTGGTTCCTAATTAAAATGAAAGCCTCAGGTGCCTCAGCCTGCTGAGCTGGGAAAGCTGGAGAGTGGCTTGGGCGAGGTTGGCACAGTGTTGCAGGTCCTGGGCTCACCCAGAGGGACTGGGGAGTGCAGAGTGAGGTGCAGAAGATGCCAGGGGAGAGGCCAAGGAAAGAATGCAGACTGACCCCTGACTCTGTGACCACCTGGCCCTGGGCCAGACAGAGAGGAGGTTTCATGTAAAGATTGGACATCGCCAAGCACGGTGGCTCACGCCTGTAACCCCGCACTTTGGGAGGCCAAGGTGGGTGGATCACCTGAGGTCAGGAGTTCAAGACCAGCGTGGCCAACCTGGTGAAACCCAGTCTCTACTAAAAATACAAAAATTAGCTGGGTGTGGTAGCGGGTGCCTGTAGTCCCAGCTAATCAGGAGGCTGAGGCAGGAGAATCACTTGAACCCTGGAGGTGGAGACTGCAGTGAGCTAAGATTGTACCACTACACTCCACCTTGGTGACAGAGTAAGACTCCGTCTCAAAAAAAAAAATAAAATAAAATAAACAAAAAACAAAACAAAACAAAAAAACAAAGAAAAAGAATAAAGATTGGGCATGTGTAGATTAAACCAGGGCATCTGGGAGAGAGGGGCACCAAGAAGGGGCCAGGAAAGGTCTATGGACTCTGACTGGGCCATTGCCAGTATTAGCGCCATTGGCCGTCTTCGGGCACAGTTCATGTTGTTCAATGTTGTCGGTGTCCAGGCCTGGGCCCTCCAGCTGCCAAAGTGCCGGTTTCCTCCTCCAGGAACCACCAACTTCTCTCCTCTGGAGGGAGAGCTTTTCCTCTCCAGGTCTGGACGCCTCTGGCCTCAGGTTGAAACACTTGTTGGAGGAAATCCTGTCCAACCTCCTCCTCCCTACTCACCGTCTATCCCCGCTCCTGTTCCAACAAGAGTTGGGCCCGGCCTGCCCATCCTAATGCAGTCTGGGTGTCCTGGTGGCCCATCTGCCTTTGTTTGGCAGCACAATGACGAGGAAGTCCTCGGCCCCCACCCACTGGGAACCCTTCTTCTCAGGCCACCCGGGGGTCCAGCGCTTTGTCTGCCCCTCCCCCACACCACTTCCTGCCTCTTACCTTGAACATCCTGCCAGCCTCAGCGTCAGCTCAGCTCAGGTTTCTCTAGGAGCACGTTGACAGAGTCCCCACATCACACCAAGTTTTGGCAAGTCCAGCCCCACTCTGACAGACTTTCTGTCACACTTCCTTACAGCTGCTTAAACTGCACTTTAGCATGTAATGGAATACCTTCCATTTAGGAAGGTAGAGGGGGTCTCCCCCAGGCAGGATTAAACATGATGACAGTTCCTAAAAGGAGGGGCTGGGATTTAGACTAAAAAGGTAAGGCAGTCAGACCGGAGGGAGACGATCAGGAGCTGCAGAGCCAGCCTCTGCCAGCCTGGGGAGTGGGGCTGTCCAGGCAGGAGAGGAGGAACGCAGGGTTTCTCTGCTGGGAGGACCCCTGCCTCCATCCCTGCTCTGCAGAAGGGAAACCCCACCTGAGGTCAAGGAAGACGAGGTGGGAGGTAGCTGGACCAGAAGAGAAGGGAGCATCAGGGCTAGGAAGGTACTGGCCTGGGATCCTAAGCCCAGAGGTGGTCAGGCTGGAAGAGGAGAGAAAAGGGGGAAGGCAGGAGGTGCCTGGACAGATAACCTTTGGGCCACAGGCTGGAAAAAGGTGTTCTTATAGTTTGAGATGCATCTATGTGGGTGCAAAGTTCCCCGTTATAAGGAGGAATCATGGGCTGCAAGGAGCAGAAACTTAGATTTGCTTAACCAAAAGCAGGGTGCTTCCTGGAAGGAAACACGGTCTTGTCACAGACTTGAAGTTGCAGAGTTAGAAGTGGATCCAGGGCCTAGATCCAGGAGGTTGACAGTGATAAACTGGAGTTACTCTCCTCAACTCTCTTTCAAACTTTCCCCGTTGTCTACCATTCTCCTATCTACCCTACCCCCATACTCCTGACTGACTTCATTTGCTTCTGTCTGCATTGTGCAATAGATGTCATTTTGAAGTGACTCAGCATCTATATCCCTTCCTAACAGCCCCCAATTTCCCATGGAAGACCGTTGTTAACTGTACCCGGGATTCTGTTTTTATTCAGGTATAGTGAGGCTAACAGATCAAGAGATGATTGCTATTGAAAAGATAATTTGTGTCAGGCACAGTGGCTCACGCCTGTAATCCCAGCACTTTGGGAGGCCAGGGTGGGCGGATCATGAGGTCAGGAGTTCAAGACCAGCCTGGCCAATATGGTGAAATCTCATCTTTATTAAAAATACAAAAATTAGCTGGGCATGGTGGTGTATGCCTGTAATCCCAGCTACTCAGGAAGCTGAGGCAGGAGAATCACTTGAACCCGGGAGGCGGAGGTTACAGTGAGCTGAGATCATGCCACTGCACTCCAGTCTGGATGACATAGCAAGATTCTGTCTCAAAAAAAAAAAAGAAAAGATAAAAGAAAATATGATTTATTAGGCACAGTTCCCAAGAGGAGGGTCACGGAGTGCCCTGCAGGGCCCTGTGGGGAAGCACACGGGTCAGTCTGGAGGAAGGGCAAAGAACAGGCAGGAGTTTTTCTTGTGGTTTCCATGGGAAAGGCAAGGCAAGTGAGGGTGAGCAGATTTAGATTTAGGATTGGCTAGTTTGAATAATTCTGGTGGGTTCTGGGCTACAGAGGATGTCTCTAGTTGTGTTACCAGAAAGGGGTCCCCATCCAGACCCCAAAAGAGTGTTCTTGGATCTCAAGCAAGAAAGAATTCAGGGCGAGTCCATAGAGTAAAGTGAAAGCAAGTTTATTAAGAAAGTAACCTTTACTTGGCCGGGCATGGTGGCTCACGCCTGTAATCCCAGCACTTTGGGAGGCCAAGGCGGACAGATCACTTGATGCCAGGAGTTCAAGACCAGCCTGGCTAACATAGTGAGACCCTGTCTCTACTAAAAAAAAAAAAAAAAAAAAAAAAAAAAAAATTAGCCAGGTATGGTGGCACATGTCTATAATCCCAGCTACTTGGGAGGCTGAGGCAGAAGAATCACTTGAACCTGGGAGGCGGAGGTTGAAATGAACCAAGATCACACCACTGCACTCTAACCTGAGCGACAGAATGAGACTCTATCTCAAAATAAAATAAAATAAAATAAAATAAAATAAAATAAAATAAAATAATAACCTTTACCTAAATGAAAGAATGGCCACTGTCAGGCCTCTGAGCCCAAGCTAACCATCATATCCCCCGTGACCTGCATGTATACATCCAGATGGCCTGAAGCAACTGAAGATCAACAAAAGAAGTGGAAATAGTCAGTTCCTGCCTTAACTGATGACATTCCACCATTGTGATTTGTTCCTGCTTCACCCTAACTGATCAATTGACTTTGTGACAATACACCCTCCCCACCCTTGCGATAACGTACTTTGTGATATTCCCCTACCCTTGTGAATGTACTTTGTATGATACACCCTCCCCACCCTTGAGAAGGTACTTTGCAATATCCTCCCCTGCCCATAAGAAGGTACTCAATGCTTCAATATCTCCCTTCCTTAATTTCGGTTCCTTTCTCTTTCTGGTAGAGACAGAGGAGACATGTTTTATCCATGAACTCAAAACTCCAGCGCCGGTCATGGACTGGGGTGTTTAATCACTGCATGGATGCCTACCTGATTATTTATCCACATTCCAGAGGTGACTGATTACTGTGGGGATGACTGCCTTGATCATTCCCCTTGGTGGCAAGTACCAGCTCCCCTTGGTGGCAAGTACCACTTCCCTCCTCCGTGTCTCTACCCTCTCTTTTCTCTAAACTTACCTTTTTACTATGGGCAACCTTCTGCCCTCTCTTCCTGCTTCTTCTCCCTTAGCCTGTGTTCTAAAAAACTTAAAACTTCTCTAACTCTTGCCTGACCTAAAACCTAAGCATCTTATTTTCTTCTGCAATACTGCTTAGCCCCAATACAAACTCAACAATGGTTCTAAATAGCCAGAAAATGGCACTTTCAATTTCTCCATCCTACAAGATCTAGATAATTTTTGTTGAAAAATGGGCAAATGGTCTGAGGTGCCTGACATCCAGGCATTCTTTTACACATCGATCCCCTCCAGTCTCTGCTCCCAATGCGACTCATCCCAAATCTTTCTTCTTTCTCTCCTGTCTGCTCCTTCAGTTTCCACCCCAAACTCTGAGTCCTTTTGAATCCTCCTTTTCTAAGAACCCATCTGACTTCTCCCCTCCTCCCCAGGCTGCTTCTCACCAGGCCGAGTCAGGTCCCAATTCTTCCCCAACCTCTGCTTCCCGACCCTACAATCCTTTTATCACTTCCCCTCCTCACACCTGATCTGGCTTACAGTTTTGTTTCGTGACTAGCTCTCTCCCATCTGCCCAACGATAGAGAGGTGGCTGGAGCTGAAGGCATAGTCAAAGTTAGTGCTCCTTTTTCTTTATCTGACCTCTCCCAAATCAGTTAGAATTTAGGCTCTTTTTCATCAAATATAAAACCCCAGCGCAGTTCATGGCCCATTTGGCAACAACCCTTAGACGCTTTACTGCCCCAGACCCAGAGGATCCAGAAGGCTGTCTTATTCTCAATATGCATTTTATTACCCAATCCGCTCCCAACATTAGAAAAAGCTCCAAAAATTAGATTCCAGCCCTCAAACCACACAAAAGGACTTAATTAACCTTGCCTTCAAAGTACACAATAATAGAGAAGAGGCAGCCAAGCAGCAACATATTTCTGAGTTGCAATTACTTGCCTCCGCTGTAAGAGAAACCCCAGCCACATCTCCAGCACACAAGAACTTCAAAACACCTAATCCACAGTGTCCAGGCATTCCTGCAGGACTCCATCCCCCAGGATCTTGCTTCAAGTGCTGGAAATCTGGCCACTGGGCCAAGGAATGCCCACAGCCTGGGATTCCTTCTAAGCCATGTCCCATCTGTGTGGGACCCCACTGGAAATTGTACTGTCCAACTCGCCCAGCAACCTCTCCCAGAGCCCCTGGAACTCTGGCTCAAGGTTCTCTGACTGACTCCTTCCCAGATCTTCTCAGCTTAGTGGCTGAAGACTGACACTGCCCGATTGCCTCAGAAGCCTCCTGGACCATCACAGATGCTTTGGATAACTCTTACAGTGGAAGGTAAGTCCATTCCCTTCTTAATTAATATGGAGGCTACCCACTCCACATTACCTTCTTTTCAAGGGCCTGTTTCCCTTGCCTCCATAACTGCTGTGGGTATTGACAGCCAGGCTGCTAAACCTCTTAAAACTCTCCAACTCTGGTGCCAATTTGGATAATATTCTTTTATGCACTCCTTTTTAGTTATCTCCACCTGCCCAGTTCCTTTATTATTAGGCTGAGACATTTTAACCAAATTATCTGCTTCCCTGACTATTCCTGGACTACAGCCACGTCTCATTGCTGCCCTTCTTCACAACCCAAAGTCTCCTTCACATCTTCCTCTTGTATCCCACCACCTTAAACCACAGGTATGGGACACCTCTACTCCCTCCCTGATCACATGCCCATTACTATCCCATTAAAATCTAATCACCCTTACCCTGCTCAGTGCCAGTATCCCATCCCACAACAGGCTTTAAGGGGGTTGGAGCCTGTTATTACTTGCCTGCTACAGCATGGGCTGCTAAAGCCTACAAACTCTTCTTACAAATCCCCCATCTTACCTGTACAAAAACTGGACAAGTCTTACAGGTTGGTTCAAGATCTGCGCCTTATCAACCAAATTGTTTTGCCTGTCCACCCTGTGGTGCCTAACCCATACATTCTTTTGTCCTCAATACCTCCCTTCACAACTCACTACTCGGTTTTTGATCTTTTTTTTTTTTTTTTTTGAGACGGAGTCTCGCTCTGTCGCCCAGGCTGGAGTGCAGTGGCGTGATCTCGGCTCACTGCAAGCTCCGCCTCCCGGGTTCACGCCATTCTCCTGCCTCAGCCTCCCGAGTAGCTGGGACTACAGGCGCCCACAACCGCGCCACAACCCCGCTAATTTTTTTGTATTTTTAGTAGAGACGGGGTTTCACCGTGGTCTCGATCTCCTGACCTTGTGATCCGCCCACCTCGGCCTCCCAAAGTGCTGGGATTACAGGCCTGAGCCACCGCGCCCGGCTGGTTTTTGATCTTAAAGACACTTTTTTCACTATTCTCCTGCACCCCTTGTCCCAGCTCCTCTTTGCTTTTACCTGGACTGACCCTGACACCCTTTAGTCCCAGGAACTTACCTGGGCTGTACTGCCACAAGGCTTCTGCAACAGCCCTCATTACTTCACAAGGCTTCTGGAACAGCCCTCATTACTTCAGTCAAGCCCTTTCTCATGATTTACTTTCTTTCCACCTCTCTGCTTCCCACCTTATTCAATATATTGATGACCTTCTACTCTGTAGTCCCTCCTTTGAGTCTTCTCAACAAGATATCCTCCTGCTCCTTCAATATTTACTCTCCAAAGGATATCAGGTATCCCCCTCCAAAGCTCAAATTTCTTCCCCATCTGTTACCTACCTCAGCATAATTCTTCATGAAAACATACATGATCTCCCTGCCAATTGTGTCTGGCTTGCCTCTCAAACCCCAACCCCTTCTACAAAACAACCACTCCTCTCCTTCCTGGGCATGGTTCAATACTTTTGCCTTTGGATACCTGATTTTGCCATCCTGACTAAACCATTATATAAACTCACAAAAGGAAACCTAGCTGATCACATAGATCCTAAATCCTTTCCCCGCTCTTCTTTGCATTCCTTAAAAACAGCCCTAGAAGCTGCTCCCACACAAGCTTTCCCTAACTCATCCCAACCCTTTTCCATTATACACAGCCGAAGCACAGGGCTGTGCAGTCAGAATTCTTACACAAGAGCCAGGACCGCACCCTGTAGCCTTTCTGTCCAAACAACTTGACCTTACTGTTTTAGGCTGGCCCCCACATTATTCCAATACTACACTTGACCCCTATGACTATATCTCTCTGATCCACCTGACATTCACTCCACTTCTCCATATTTCCTTCTTTCCTGTTCCTCACCCTGATCACACTTGGTTTATTGATGGCGGTTCCACCAGGCCTAATCGCCACTCGCCAGCAAAGGCAGGCTATGCTATAGTGTCCTCTACATCTATAATTGAGGCTACTGCCCTGCCCACCTCCACTACCTCTCAGTAAGCCAAACTCATTGCCTTAACTCAGGCCCTCACTCTTGCAAAGGGACTACATGTCAATATTTATATTGACTCTAAATATGCCTTCCATATCTTGCACCACCATGCTGTTATATGGGCTGAAAGAGGTTTCCTCACTACACAACGGTCATCCATCATTAATGCCTCTTTAATAAAAACTCTTCTCAAGGCTGCTTTACTTCCAAAGGAAGCTGGAGTCATTCACTGCAAGGCATCAGATTCCATCTCTCAGCGCAATGCTTATGCTAATATTTTTAAATGAAGAGTGTTGTTTTTACCTAAATCAATCTGGCCTGCTATATGACAATATAAAAAAACTCAAGGATAGAGCCTAAAAACTCACCAACCAAGCAAATAATTTTGCTGAATCCCCTTGGAAACTCTCTAATTGGATGTCCTGGATACTCCCAATTCTTAGTCCTTTAATACCTATTTTTATCCTTTTATTCGGACCTTGTGTCTTCCGTTTAGTTTCTCAATCCATACAAAACCGCATCCAGGCCATCACCAATCATTCTATACAGCAAACGCTCCTTCTAACAACCACACAATATCACCTCTTACCCCAAAATCTTTCTTCAGTTTAATCTCTCCGACTGTAGGTTCCCACACCACCCCTAATCCCCTCAAAGCAGCCCTGAGAACATCGCCCATTATCTCTCCATACCACCCCCAAAATTTTCGCCGCCCTAACACTTCACCACTATTTTGTTTTGTTTCTCTTATTCATATAAGAAGACAGGAATGTCAGGCCTCTGAGCCCAAGCTAAGCTGTCCTATCCCCTGTGACCTGCATGTACACATCCAGATGGCCTGAAGCAACTGAAGATCCACAAAAGAAGTAAAAATAGCCAGTTCCTGCCTTAACTGATGACATTCCACCACTGTGATTTGTTCCTGCTTCACCCAAACTGATCAATTGACTTTGTGACAATACACCCTCCCTGCCCTTGCGATAATGTACTTTGTGATATTCCCCCACCCTTGTGAATGTACTTTGTACGATACACCCTCCCCACCCTTGAGAAGGTACTTTGTAATATCCTCCCCCACCCTTAAGAAGGTACTTTTTAATATTCTCCCCAACCTTGAGAATGTACTTTGTAAGATCCACCCCCTAACTGCAAAAAATTGCTCCTAACTTCATCACCTATCCCAAACCTATAAAAACTAATGATAATCCCACCACCCTTTGCTGATTCTCTTTTCGGACTCCCCACTTGCACCCGAGTGAAATAAACAGCCTTGTTGCTCACACAAAGCCTCCTGATGATCTCTTCACACGGACATGTGTGAAAGCCACTCTATAGGCAGGACAGCAGCATGGGCTGCTCATTGGCTATTTTTGTGGTTATTTCTTGATTATGTGCTAAACAAGGGGTAGATTATTCATGAATTTTCCAGGAAAGGGATGGACAATTCCCAGAACTGAGGTTTCTTCTCCTTTTTATACTCTATAGGGGAACTTCCTGATGTTGCTATGGCATTTGTAAACTGTCATGGTGCTAGTGGGAGTGTCTTTTAGCATGCTGATGCATAATAATTAGCATATAATGAGCAGTGAGGATGTCCAGAGGTCACTTTCATGGCCATCTTGGCTTTGGTGGGATGTGGCAGGCTTCTTTACTGCATGCTGTTTTATCAGCAAGGTCTTTGTGACCTGTATCTTGTGCCATCCTCCCATCTTATCCTGTGACTAAGAATTCTACTGGGAATGTAGCCCAAGAGGCCTCAGCCTTATTTTACCCAGCCCCCGTTCAAGATGGAGTTTCTCTGGTTCAAATGTCTCTGACAGTGCCTGCTACCTGGCCCAGAATGGTTAAGGGAGAGGAAGATTGCCTGATAGATTGTAAGAGTCAGACAGAAGAGGTGGTGAGCAGTACGGGCTCTGAATTGGTTCATTGGCGTATGAAAGGCACACTCCTCAGTGAGGTGAGTACCTGGCTACCTCTAAGAATCAGCTAGACTGAGTAGGGGCGGTCCATCTCCAGTCAGCTAGGCCTCAGATGCCTGAGTATCAAGAACACAGAAAATAAGACAGTATATTAATACAGGGAGACCTGACTCTCTTGCACTGGGTGTGACCTGTGTGGGATGGTAAATCCCGGTATTTCCCTCCCTCTACACAACCAGAGGGATGGAAACAGCAGCATGGGCTGCTCATTGGCTATTTTTATGGTTATTTCTTGATTATATGCTAAACAAGGGGTAGATTATTCATGAATTTTCCAGGAAAGGGGTGGAGCTGTGGATGCTCTTTCTTTCCAGGGTGTTTAAGATTTTATCTTTTTCTTTTTTTGACAGAGTCTGGCTCTGTCACCCAGACTGGAGTGCAGTGGTGTGATCATGGCTCACTGCAGCCTTGACCTCCTGGGCTCAGGTGATCCTCCCACCTCAGCCTCCTGAATAACTGGGACTACAAGTGTGCTACTGATACAGAACAGCTGGGCTCCCAACTAAACCGCACCCTCAAGCCCGGAACCTCGGCCCTAAGTGAAAACAGCTGACCCCGCTTTTCCACCCAAATGATTGCCTTTTTGGCCTGCCATGCCCCTATCCTATGCCCATAAAAACCAGACCAGCTGGCAGAAGAAAAGAGCAACACAAGTGGCCGAGGCATGTTGTTGGGGATGCAAGCTGCTGAGCCTCGGGGAGATAAATGGCTAAGTGGCAAGCAGAGGAGCAATCAACTGAGCGTCAGAGACTACAGATAGACGTGGCTAACTTCAGACAGTGCGGCTTCAGGGAAAGATCACCTTCTTCTTTTCCAGTTCCCCTTCCATCAGGAGCCACTTCCACTGCTCAATAAAGCCTTCTGCATTCATTACCTTTCAAACAATTCGTGTGACCTGATTCTTCCCGGACACCGAGCAAAAACTTGGCTGTCGAAAAGGGCAGGTGCAGGAGGCTGTCACCCTGACCCTTCACTGAGCTGTTAACACTTAGCCATCCGTGGACTGCAGGCTAAGTGAAATGAGCCACTCCAGTTCCTGCCCATGAAGGGGGTCAAGGTCAAGGGAATGAATCCTGTCTCACTACCATGCCTGGCTAATTTTTGTATTTTTTGTAGAGATGGGGTTTCACCATCTCTACAAAAGATGGTAGGCCTGTCTTGCCCAGGCTTGTCTTGAACTCCTGGACTCAAGTGATCTGCCAACCTCCCTAATCAGATTTGTTCTTAAGGAAATGAAAACTTAATTTTTCAAAATGTGAAAAAGACCATCTTGTGCCCTACCTCCCACCCCTACCAGCTCCTGCAGCACAAGTGTCCAGCACACCACTGTTTGTGGGACGCACTCCACACAGGCATCTCACCTACAGCTACAGGCTGGGAGGGAACCCCTGCACCAACAGCCCGGGTCATGGCATCCTCTAGTACTACTATTCCAAAACCCTCAAAGATAAGCCACTCTTACCCTACATGAGGTACAGCACAAATGTCTGGGCCAGAGTCAAGGCTTCCAATACTGACCTGAAATTGATGGAAATTGGCAAGATTATTGGTGGAATGTGGGGAGATGTCACTGATGAAGAAAAACAAGAATATTGAAATGAATATGAGGCAACAAAGATAGAGCACAATGACTCTATGAAGGTCTATCATAATTCCCCCACACACTTTGCTTACATAAATGCAAAAAATTGTGCAGAAGATATTTTATTTTATTTTGTTTTATTTTTTGAGACAGTCTCACTCTGTCATTCAAGCTGGAGTGCAGTGGCAGGGTAAGGGCTCACTGCAACCTCCACCTGCTGGGTTCAAGCTATTCTCCTGCCTCAGCCTCCTGAGTAGCTGGGATTACAGGCATGCACCTGCATGCTCAGCTAATCTTTTGTATTTTTAGTAGAGACAGGTTTTGCCATTTTGGCCAGGCTGGTCTTGAACTCCTGGCCTCAAGTGATCCACCTGCCTAAGCCTCCCAAACACTGGGATAACAGATATGGGCCACCACGTCTAGCCATAGGAGTTGCTTTAAAGGAAAGAATTTGACAGAGGCAGTCTCACATGGAGAAAGGAGAACCTTTCTCCTTTATTGATAATACCCAATGCTGGTGAGGATAGGGAGCAACAGGAACTCTCATTCATTGCTAGTGGGAATGCAAAATGGTTCAGCTACTTTGGAAGGCAGTTTGACAGTTTCTTGCAAAATTAGACATACTTTTACCATATAATTCAGCAACTGTACTCCTTGGTTTGTTTGTTTGTTTGTTTGTTTTGTAGAACACTCAGTCTGCTGAAGATCCAGATGTTTATGATGACAACTTATTTATTTATTTAACAGATTTTTTTTTTTTTTTTTTTTTTTTTTTTTTTTGAGACAGAGTCTCACTCTGTCGCCCAGGCTGGAGTGCAGTGGCATGATCTCGGCTCACTGCAACCTCCACCTCCTGGGTTCAAGCAATTCTCCTGCCTCAGCCTCCCAAGTAGCTGGGATTACAGGCACGTGCCATCATACCCGGCTACTTTTTGTCTTTTTAGTAGAGACAGGGTTTTGCCATGTTGGCCAGGCTGGTCTTGAACTCCTGACCTCAGGGGATCCACCCACCTCGGCCTTCCAAAGTGCTGGGATTACAGGCATGAGCCACCATACCCAGCCTATTTAACAGACTTTTAAAGAGTAGTTTTAGGTTCTCAGCAAAATTGAGCAGAAAGTTCAGAGTTCCCTCACATTCCTGTCCCCTCCAGCATTCCCACTATCAACATCCAGCACCATGGTGGTACATTTGTTACAGTGAATGAATCTGCATTAGCACACCATTATCACTGAAAGTCTAGAATTTTCCTCAACGTCACTCTTGGCATTGTACATCCTATGGATTTGGACAAATGCGTAATGACCAGTATCCATCATTATAGTGTCATGCAGAGTATTTTCACTGCCTTGAACATCCTCTGTGCTCTGTCTATTCATCCCTTCATCCTAATCCCTGGTGACCACTGATCTTTTTACTGTCTTCATGGTCTTGCCTTTTCTAAAATGTCATATGGTTGGAATCATATAGTATGCAGTCCTTTCAGATCAGCTTCTCTCATTTAGTGATATGAACTTAAGTTTCCTTCATGTCTTTTCATGTCTTGATAGTGTGTTTCTTTTTACTGCCAAATAATAGTCCATTGTCTGGATGTTTATTTATCTATTCGCCTACTGAAAAACATCTTCATGACTTCCAAGTTTTGGCAATTAGGAATAAAGCTGTTATAAACATCCATGTGCAAATTTTTTGTATGGACATAAATTTTCAACTTATTTGGGTAAATACCAAGGAGTACAATTGCTGCACTGAATGGTAAGAATATGTTTAAATTTGCAAGAAACTGCCAAACTGTCTTCCAAAGTAGCTGAACCATTTTGCATTCCCACTAGCAATGAATGAGAGTTCCTGTTGCTCCATATCCTTGACAGCATTTGGCACGATCAGTTTGGGTCTGGCCATTCTAATAGGTGTGTAGTGGTATCTCATTGTTTTAATTTGCAATTCCCTACACTACATATGTTGAGCATCTTTTTTAAAAAAATACATGAGGGCTGGGCAAGGTGGCCCTCAGCACTTTGGGAGGCTGAGGCAGACAGATCACTTGAGGTCAGGAGTTCAAGAGCAGCCTGGCCAACATGGTGAAACCCCATCTCTACTAAAAATACAAAAGTTAGCCGGGCGTGGTGGCAGGTGCCTGTAATCCCAGCTACTCAGGAGGCCGAGGCAGGAGAATCACTTGAAACTGGAAGGTGGAGGTTGCAGTGAGCCAAGATCGTGCCACTGCATTCCAGCCTGGGCAAAAGAACGAAACTCCGTCTAAATAAATAAAAATAATAAATAAAGAGAGAGACAAGATCTTGCTCTATTGCCCAGGCTGGGGTGCAGTGCCATGATCATAGCTCATGAGACTGCAGTTGCAACCTCCTGAGATCAAGCTATCCTCCTGTCTCAGCTTCCTGAGTAACTGGGACTACAGGTGTGGCCACCATGCCCAGCAGCTTTTCTTTTTTATTTTCTTTCTTTTTCATTTCTGTAGAGACAGGGTTTCACTTTATCGTGCAGGCTGGTCTTGAATTCCTGACCTCAAGCCATCCTCCTACCTCGTCCTCCCAGTGTTGGGATTACAGGTATGAGCCACTGTGCCCGGCCTGAGCATCTTTTCATATGCTTAGTTGCCATCTATATATCTTCTTTGGTAAAGTGTCTGTTCAAGTCTTCTGTCCATTTTTAAATCAAGTTGTTTGTTGTTTATTATTAAGTTTAAAGGTTCTTTGTATATTTTATATAAGTCCTTTATCAGATAGGTCTTTTGCAAATTTTTTTTTTCTAGTCTGTGTCTGTGGCTTGTCTTCCCTTGAAGAATTATTTCTTTCATGGATCATGCCTTTGGTGTTATGTCTAAAAAGTCCTCGTCATACCCAAGGTCACCTAGATTTTCTCCTATCTTTTTTTTTTGTTTTTTTTTCACTCTGTTACCCAGGTTAGAAGGTTAGAGTGTGAAGTGGCACAATCTTGACTCACTGCAACCTCCACTTTCTGGGTTCAAGTGATTCTCCTGCCTCAGCTGGGATTATAGGTGCCTGCCACCACACCTGGCTAATTTTTTTGTGTTTTTAGTAGAGACAGGGTTTCACCATATTGGCCAGGCTTGTCTCAAACTCCTGATCTCAAGTGATCCACCCACCTCAGCCTCCCAAAGTGCTGGGATTACAGGCATGAGCCACCACGCCAGGCCCTATGTTATCTTTTAATGATGGCTTTTCAGTGAAGCACAAAAATAGTATTCATTTCCAGAGAAACTACCACTTCATTGGTGAATTACTTAATAAGAGTGCATTGCCAGACAATCATCAGCTGTCACACAGCTAGAATGCGTGTTCCCAAACAAGATCCAGTCCTTAATGGCCCATCAGCAAAAACTAAAAGCCGAACTTTTCAAATAGAAGAGGAACACCAAGAAAAGAAAAAGAAATTCCTGGAAAGCACAGACTTATTTCACAATAAACTTTAAAGGTTGTGTGGGTTGAAAGTTGAAGTGCATATGGAGAAAATTGCATCTGACAAGGCAGAAGCAAGGGAGCAAACCCGCAAAAGGCAGAAAAAGGAAGAAAGAGGCAGCAGGGAAAGCTGAATGTGTCAGAGCAGGACTTTCTGAGGAAGAGCAAGTGGCTGAAAAAAACAAAGAAAAGGAAGACAACAAGAGTGTTCCAATGGAGACCACCTTGAAGAAATGACAGAAAGCCAGTAAAATGGTGAAGAAGGCACTTCTACTGAGGATAAGGTGAGTGGACAGGAAAGAGTGGATCATGAGGCAGAGGAAGGAACCAGTGGGAGTAACACTGGCTCAGAGGGCAACAGTGCCACAGGAGGGAAGCCACCGATAGGTCCTTTACCAGAAGAGGAGAAAAAAGAATAAAGGTTGTCTAGTTGTTTTTTTGTTTTGTTTTGTTTTTGTTTTTTTGAGAAGGAGCCTCACTCTGTCACCCATGCTGGAGTGGAGTGGCATGACGTTGGCTCGCTGCAAAACCCGCCTCCCAGGTTCAACCAATTCTCCTGCCTCAGCATCCTGAGTAGCTGGGATTACAGGCATGTGCCACCATGGCCAGCTAATTTTTGTATTTTTTGTAGAGATGGGGTTTCACCATGTTGGACAGGCTGGTCTTGAACTCCTGACCTCAGGTGATCCACCAGACTCGGCCTCCCAAAGTGCTGGGATTACAGGCATGAGCCACCATGCCTGGCTAACGTTGTCTAGTTTTATGTGTTCTAAATATTTTTATAAATGGAAATAAAGTTTTTTGAGTTAAGGGAGAAAAATACGGGTGGATTCCTCTCACCATCGCCGTATATGCAGATTTGGGCACCTGAGTGAAGTTTGACTGGTCGGATGCTCTTGCCCAAGACTATGAGTCCTACAGGAAAGACACAGGAGAGGGAGAAATGGATGGAGGTCATTCACCCAGCAGTGGGGGCCTGACCAGACTATTCTGACTATTCTGGTGTGAGGCTGTTCCATTGCTCCTCCTCCTTTCTGGCCCCCTGGTTCTCCGGCTTTCAGAGACTACTTCCAATACATTCCATTTTGCTTAAGTTATCCATTTACATTAATATTGGTTTCTGCTGCTTGCAATCAGGAAACCTAACTGAAACGTGGCAGCCACTATTCAACATTTTCTCCCAGTGCAGTGATGACAAGCTACAGTTGCTTATCCCAACTTCAAATTCCTGGGAGAACCAATCTGATTGGCCAGCTTGAGTGGGATCTCCACTGCTGGTCCAGTAAGCCTGGCTTCCGAGGAAGGCAAGGTCACACGATGCTAATAAGGCTAATGGGAGGCTGGCAGGGCAGTATCCACATTTGGTTATGCAGGCTGTGCAGTGGATAACTCCAAGGGTCCCATTCACATTACAGACACTGTAAATACCTGTATTCATAATGAAACCATTTTAGCAGATGGCAATAAAGCATGCTGAGAAAGTATACTTTTTCCTAATACTCATATAAGTGTTCCATGGGATAGTGGTGACCCCAGGCTGGGCCCACTCCTCAGCAGGAAAGTGTTTGGTAGGCAGTTCTTAGAGAAGATAGCAAAGGTTGGGTATGTCCCAATGCTGTGTTCCACATGTCACATATAATGGGGTGGGTCTGGTGGCCTTGATGTCTGGAGCACACGTACCATATCCTCTTAACGTGTAGTAACTGGCTATGAGGCACCCAATGTTTAGAAAGTAGCTCAAGGCTTTAGAATGAAAGAGCATAAGACACAGACAAGCCAGGCCCTGCTCAAGGAATTTAGAGATGCTGTACAGACCAATCTCAACCACGCCCACCAAAAGGTTTATCTTCTCTGTAGCTAACTTAAAGAAGTTCATTCATTCAATGAGTGGCTGTGTGTCAGTTCTGTGTTATGGGCTGGGAGCAGAACAGGAATAAGAGTCAGGGGTGAGGCCGGGCGCGGTGGCTCACGCCTGTAATCCCAGCACTTTGGGATGCCAAGGCGGGCGGATCCACTGAGGTCAGGTGTTCAAGACCAGCCTGGTCAACATGGTGAAATGCCGTCTCTACTAAAACACAAAAATTAGCTTGGTGTGGTGGTGCGTACCTGCAATCCCAGCTACTCTGGAGGCTGAGGCAGAAGAATCGCTTGCACCCGGGAGGCGGAGGTTGCAGTGAGCCGAGATTGTGCCACTGCACACCAGCCTGGGAGAAAGAGTGAGACTCCATCTCAAAAAAAAAAAAA
Organism: Macaca thibetana thibetana; assembly: GCF_024542745.1. Lineage (NCBI taxonomy): Eukaryota > Metazoa > Chordata > Mammalia > Primates > Cercopithecidae > Macaca > Macaca thibetana. Next base: position 97,238,389 of record NC_065586.1, on the reverse strand, counting down.
CAAACAAACAAACAAAAAGAAACACACACAACACAACAAACAAACAAAAAAAAACGAGTCAGGGTTGCTGGGCGCAGTGGTTCACACCTGTAATCCCAGCACTTTGGGAGCTGAGGCGGGCGGATCACCTGAGGTCAGGAGTTAAAGACCAGCCTGGCCCGCATAGCAGAACCCTGTCTGTACTAAAAATACAAAAAATAGCTGGGCGTGGTGGCTCGTGCCTGTAATCCCAGCTACTCAGGAGGCTGAGGCACGAGAATCACTTGAACCTGAGAGGTGGAGGTTGCAGTGAGCCAAGATTGCACCACTGTATTCCAGTTTGAGTGACAGAGTGAAAATATATCTCAAAAAACAAAAACAAAAACAAAAACAACGAAAAAAGAGTCAGGGTCTCGTCTAGTAGGGGAGACAGTCATGGAGCAAATATTTCCTAAATGATGGGTGTTCTGCGAAGGGAGATGCCTACGGTATTGGGAGAATGCTGGCACAATAAGAGGATCAGACTTATCTAGACGTCAGGAAAAACCAAAGGATGAGTTAAATACAGCCAAGTGAAAAGTGAGGTAGAGGGGGTGGAATTTATTTAAGCTATAAGGTAAGTTCCTGTTAGAAACTAAAAAATGCAATGTGTCAGATAAGGTAGAATTTCTTTCTGTCTCCCATAATGGTGTAGAGGAGGATGGGGGTTCAAGACCAGTGGCGGCCTGGCTCCAGGAGGGCAGACCAAAATAACAGTGGATTACCCAAGGGAGAAATGTACTTTTTCTCACGTAGAGGTCCAGAGGTAGAGAGGGCAGGTTTGGTGCAGAAACTGCTCCATGAAGTTCTCAGGAACTGTATCTACCAGGGCTCAACTAGGGAAATAGAACCACTGCAAATATCATGGAATGAACGATTATTATAGGAATGAGATTTTGCACAATTGTTGGTGGAGATGTAGAAGTAAAGGTCACAAAGGGAGTTGTAGGATGGTGGGAAAATCACTTATCAGTCCTTGGAAAGCACTGGTTGGGGGTGGAGGGGAGACAAGCTGGAACCTGCTGGAAAAAGAGGAAGGTAAGTTTATCTTTCTTCCTGTAGTGGAAGATAGAAAGGAAGCTACTGTAAAAAGTCAACAGAAGCTTGTTGCTTCTTCATAGATTCTACTTCTGTGAGTTCTCACCTGGTGTCTGGTTGTGGGCCTCTGCTGGTGATGAGAGATGTCAATGAGGAAAAAGAACGGATCACAGAGTCAGGAAGAAGAGTAAGAACGAAGTAGAGGCCAGGTGTGGTGGCTTATGCCTGTAACCCAGCACTTTGGGAGGCCGAGGTGGGAGGATCACCTGAGCCGAGAAGTTTGAGAACAGCATGGGCAACAAAGTGAGACCTTGTCTCTACCAAAATAAAAATTAAAAAATTAGCCAGGTGTGTTGGTGCCCCCCTGTGGTTCCAGGTAAACAAAAGGCTAAGGCAAGAGGATAGCTTGAGCCCAGAAGGTCAAGGGTGCAGTGAGCCATGTTCATGCCCCTGCACTACAGCCTGGGCAACAAAGTAAAAACCTGTCTCAAAACAAACAAACAAACAAACAAAAACAAATGAAACTCTGGAACCTTTGCATCTTTCTCTCACTGCCTGTAGCCACGACAACCTTCAGAAGTGTAAAACCTTCAGACTTGCTTTACTTCCAGCCTCCAAATCCTTAGCAAATTTCCTTAGGCCAACTCCAACCCAGAACCATACATGGAAGGGTATTCTGGGAAAAGTAGTCCCAACTTAACCAAGGTGACACAGTACAAAACCACCACAGAGACCCAGACCATGTAGTTCACCACTTGACAGTCCTTCCTCCTGCTAATTCCTCCACTTTGGGCCTCCAGAGGGAGGAGTCAGCCTTGGGGAGTGGTATTTCAGGAGCCGCAGAACCTGGAGTGAGACACAACAGGTTCATCCAAAGGCACATCCTCTTTTGCTTAAGTAAACTGGGAGGGAAGGGATAGGAGAGGAGGTTGGGGGTGTGGCAGAATTAGACCCAGATAGTAACTCCCTCCCCAGATGCATATCACCAGTCAAGAGAATGACACATCCAGAGTACTATGAGCTCAGAAAGAAAAATAATACATCTGGGTAACGTAATTCTTTTAAAAGAGAACCCTGAAAATGAAGAACCTTATGAGATGAAGCAGAATTAATGGACCAGTGAGAACAAGAATTTAAAATAATCCTTATAGGCTGGGCGCAGTGGCTCATGCCTGTAATCCCAATACTTTGGGAGGCCAAGGCGGGCAGATTGCCTGAGCTAAGGAGTTTGAGACTAGCCTGGGCAACATGGTGAAACATTGTCACTACAAAAAATATTTTTAAAAAATTAGCTGGGTGTGGTGGCACATCCCTAAAGTCCTAGCTACCTGGGGCTGAGATGTGGGAGGATCGCTTGAGCCTGCGAAGTTGAGGCTGCAGCAAGCCAAGATTGCACCACTGCACTCCAGCCTGAGTGACAGACCAAACCCCCATCTCTGAAAAAATAAATAAGTAAATAAATAAATAAATAAAATAATCACAATAAAAGTCTTCTAGGAAATAATGGAGAATGTCACACATTTAAAAAAATATATTATCTAATTTTTTTTTATACAGAAAGGGTTTCCCTCTGTCATCCAGGCAGGAATGGGGTGGCAAAATCATAGCTCACTGAAGCCTCAAACTCCTGGGCTTAAAGGATCCTCCTGCATCTGCCTCAAGTAGCTGGGACTACGAGCAGGTGCTACCATGCCTGGTTAAAGAATATTATAAATTTGAAATAGGATGAGACTGTATAAGAATAAAATTAACCAGTGTAAAAATATAATAGCTGAAAGAAAGAAGGCAATATACAAGTTAAATAGTGAAATAGATTCAGACTAAGAATGAATTCATAAACTAGAAGATAAGGATGGCAAACTCTTCTGGAAATTATCAGGAAGAAATAAGAAGATGAAAGATATAAGGCTAACGTTATTAAATATGGAAGATATGTAGTTAAAATGGGAGTTTCAGAAGAGAAAAGGGATGAAAAAGCTGGAAGGAAATGCTTTAAAAAAGAATGAATAAAAGAATTCCCGAGAATCCTAAAATTTCCCAGAATTAGAGGAAAGTGTAAGATTTCAGACAGAATATCAACAAGATAGATTTGGGAAAATACTTAACACATTAAAGAAAAATTTAAGAGAGACAAAAATTCTAAAAGCTTCTCAAGAATTAAGACATACAAGCAAGAAAACAAACATAACAAGAAATCCCCACATGCTACTCACTAGGAACAAGTATCATACTGATATCAGTTTTCTCAATAGCAATGCCTGATACAAGAAAAAGAACTTTAGAACTAGAATTTTCATATCCAGCTAAACTATAATTCTAGTACCAAAACTAGAAAGAAAGATGCTCTCAAGCTTTCAAGGTCTCAGAAGATTTACCACCTAAAGACCCTCTTTGAAAAACACTTTTGGTCTGGGCATGGTGGCTCACGCCTGTAATCCCAGCACTTTGGAAGACTGAGTTGGGTGGATAACTTGAGGCCAGGAGTTCAAGAGCAGCCTGGCCAACATAGTGAAACCCTGTCTCTACTAAAAATATGGGTGTGGTGGTGTGTGCCTGTGGTCCCAGCTACTCAGGAGGCTGAGGCACAAGAATCACTTGAACCTGGGAGGCGGAGGCTGCGGTCAGCCAATGCACTCCAGTCTAGGTAACAGAGCAAGACTCCATCTCAAAAAAGAAAGAAAGAAAGAAAGAAAAACACTTTTGGAGGAAGTTCATTAGCAAGAAGAGAATTAAATCTCAGAGGACACTACAAGATATGGGAATGAAGGCTGACTAAAGTACTTAGAAACACATATGGTAGTATAAGTAAGTCTAAAAAAACCCTATATTCATCATTAAGCATTGAAATTCTAGATCAAACAACATGATAGAATTGTGTGTGTGGAAGTGAGTGTACTGAAGTCCAGTGGGAGGTGAGCACTTGCTTTTTTGGTTAGAAAGATATAGCTATCAATAAGCTCAAAATTGACAAGGATAAAAATACATAAACATGGTTATAATAAGCTGAGAGTGGCACCCAGAAGGATAAAAATAAAATGCATAATTTTCAAACCAACAAAAGAAAATTCTATTTATGCAATAAAAGTATGAAAGAAGAATAAAGGGAAAAATTAGATATTGAAAATAGGAAATAAGATGGTTGATAGGAGACTGACTATAACAGCAAATGAAATAAGTGTAAATGGGTTAAATTTATATATAAAAAGAAAAAATAATCTCTTACATTAAAAACAATGTATTGAACTATCTTATTATTTTAAAAGAGGATACAGAAAGGTTGCAAATAGACAATTAAAAAAAAGATAAACCAAAATATTAATCAAAAAAAGCCATTGTTGCAGCTTTCATGTCAGACCAAAAAGATTTTAAGGGTTGGGCACAGTGGCTCATGCCTGTAATCCTAACACTTTAAGAGGCCAAGGTAGGTGGATCACTTGAGGCCAGAAGTTCAAGACCAGCCTGGCCAACACGGTGAAACCCTGTCTTTACTAAAAATACAAAAATTAGCTGGATGTGGTGGTGGGCATCTGTAATTCCAGCCACTCAGGAGGCTGAGGCGGGAGACTCTCTTGAACCTGGGAGGCAGAGGTTTCAGTGAGCTGAGACGACGCCACTGCACTCCAGCTTGTGTGACACAGCGAGATGCTATCTCAAAAAACAAACAAAACCAAACAGGACTTAGAGGAAAATTTAAGCTTCAAGTATATTTATCAGAAAATATAGAGAAATAGTAACAACTGAGCCGAGTATTTAATGCAAGAAGCCAAAAAAAAAGCAGCAGAAACATGCACAAATGAAGAAAATAATAAAGGTAAGAGAAAATCAACCAAATTGAAAATTACAACAAAAATGTAAAAGGTTAATAATACCTGGTTCTTTGAATAGATTGGCAACATATGGAATGTCTGAAAGACTGATCAAGAAAAAAGAACATGCCAATAAACTAAGAACAAAGCAAGTAAACTAAATAACAAAGTAGGGGAATCAAGTACAATCACAATAAAGATTACAAAAATAGTAAAACCAATTAATACACTGTGGTATTAGATTAGAGATGTAAATAATCTAGTGGGACAGAATAAAGAGCCTGGAAAAAGACCCATGTGTAAGTGGATACACGCTAAATAACAGAGGTGACAACAACAACAAAAAAAGGAAAAACATCGCTCAGCTAATGTTGTGATGCTAGTATAACCTTGATTCTAAAACTGATAAGGGTAGCATAAGATAAAGAAAAGACAGACTCATTTTACTTATAAACATAGATACAAAAACTACATGTAAGTGCAAACCAAATCCAATATTGCATTTAAAAATACATCATGATCATATAAAAGAATCAAATTATGTTCTTTGCAGCAAAATGGATGCAGCTAGAGGCCATTATCTTAAATGAATTAATGCAGACACAGAAAACCAAATATTGCATGTTCTCACTTATAAGTGAGAGCTAAACCCTGGATACACATGGACAAAAAGATGGAGCAATAGACACTGGGGACTCAGAAACAGGGAGGGAAGGAGGTAAGGGCTAAAAAACTTCCTATTGGATACTATGTTTACTATCTGGGTAATGGGATTGATAAAAGCCCAAACCACAGCACCAGGGAATATACCCTTGTAAAAGAACCTGCCCATGTACACATGTACTCCCTGAATCAATCAATCAATCAATCTATCTATCTATCTATCTATCTATCTATCTATCTATCTATCTATCTTCTATCTATAATGATCATATAGGATTTATACCAGAAATGCATGACTGGTTTAACATCAGAAAATCTCTCAATGTAATCCATCCTGTTAATGAACTAAAGTGGGAAAAACATGATTATCTCAGTAGATGCAAAAAAGTACAACGTTTAGGTTTACGTTATAAAGTTTAACGTATATCTATGATAAAAACTCAAGAAAACAAAAAAATAGAAGAGACCTTCCTTAAGTTGACAAAGGCTATTTGCCAAAAAACAAATAGCAAACACTACATTTACAGGGGAAAATCAGAAACATTCCCTCTAAGAACAGGAATGAGACAATGGATGTCAAATATCTTACTCTTGTTTAACACAGTACTGGAGATCATGGCCAATACAAGAATACAAGAAAAATAAATAAGTGACATAAAAAGGATGAAATGAAACAATTATTCATTATTTTTAGAAGATAATCGTCTACATTTTAAAAATTCAGCAGCATTAGGGCTGGACATGGTAGCTCACGCCTATAATTTCAGCCCTTTTGGGAAGCCAAGGCAGGTTGATCACGAGGTCAGGAGTTCAAGACCAGCCTGGCCAACATGGTGAAACCATCTCTACAAAATTTAGCCAGGCATAGTGGTGGGCACCTGTAATCTCAACTACTTAGGAGGCTGAAGCAGAGAATTGCTTGAACCCAGGAGGCGGAAGTTGCGGTGAATGGAGATTGTGCCACTGCACTCCAGCCTGGGCAACAGAATGAGACTCTATGGCAAATAAATAAATAAAATTAAATTAAAATAAAAATAAATGAATAAATTCAACAGCATTAACAAGCTATTCAATTACATACGAAGTCACCATTTGGCAACCACTAATGTAATAACTAGCTCAGCCAAGGATCATCAATGGATGTCCAAAACATCAGGTGAAAAGTTGCTGAGGAATGGACACTCATGGTGCCAAAGTATCATTCCATAGATTACTTATTAATTGCAAAGGAAAATTGAACAGGAGAGAAATTGCAAAAGAAATTCTACAGGGCAGTTACCGCTGAAACCAAGCAATCAAATTTAGCATGGCTAATAATGAATAATCAGGGAATATAAGCATCCTGATGTGATGCAGTGTGAAATCCACAACATCACTTATGAAGCATTTGTGTCAAAAATGTGGCACCTGAATTTAATCAAGGCTCTATACTAGAAATTGCTGGTTTATACTACAGGATATACAGAAGATAAAACAAATGAAATGTCATTAGAAGGAAACAATCACACAAATTCAAACTGGGATAAAAACTGGACCTGGTCTCTTCAAAAAGGACCAGGTTTTTTTTGGTTATTAAAACACAAACAAACAAAAAAACACAACAATTTCACATAGGGACTGTTGAAAGAGAGTGAAGAGTCCTAGCAAGCAAATGCAGTGCGTGAACTTTGACTGGAATTTTTTTTTTTTTTTGAGACAGTCTTGCTGTGTTGCCCAGGCTGGAGTGTAATGGCGCCATCTCGGCTCGCTGCAACCTCTACCTCCCAGGTTCAAGCAATTCTCCTGCCTCAGCCTCCTGAGTAGCTGGGACTACAGGAGTGCACCACCATACCCAGCAAATTGTTGTATTTTTAGTAGAGACGAGGTTTCACCATGTTGGCCAGGCTGGTCTCGAACTCCTGACCTCAGGTGATCCACTTGCCTTGGCCTCCCAAAGTGCTGGGATTATAGGCATGAGCCACCACACCCAACCTTGGATTTTTTTTTTTTTAACCAAGTTGGTCCGGAGGATGGGAGTTTGAGTTTTAAGGCTGTAGTGAGCTGTGATTGCACCACTGCACTCTGGCCTGGGTGACAGAGTGACACTCAGTCTCTTAAAAAAAAAAAGGGGTTGGTGCAGGTGGGGTGGCTCATGCCTGTAATCCCAACACTTTGGGAGGCCGAGGCGGACGGATCACGAGGTCAAGAGATAGAGACCATCCCGTCTCTAATAAAAATACAAAAATTAGCTGGGAGTGGTGGCGTGTGCCAGTAGTCCCAGCTACTTGGGAGGCTGAGGCAGGAGAATTGCTTGAACCCGGGAGGTGGAGGTTGCAGTGAGCTGAGATCAAGCCACTACACTCCAGCCTGGAGACAGAGAGAGATTCTGTCTCAAATTAAAAAACAAAAAAACAAACAAAAAAAAAAACTGTAAAAGAATTTTTGGTAGAGCCAGAGAAAACAGAAAACGGACTAGATAATATTATGAAATTATGGTGAATTTTCTTAGATATAATAATTGCATTGTGGCTATGTAGAAGTTCCTTATTTCTAAGAGGTGCCTAGTGACATATTTAGGGGTAGAGGATCATGAGTATAAACTGTTTATTTTTGAGACAAGGTCTTGCTCTGTTGCCCAGGCTGGAGAGTAGTGGCTCCATCGTGACTCACTGCAGCTTCGACCTCCCGGGTTCGAGCAATCCTCCTGCCTCAGCCCTCCAAGTAGCTGGGACTACAGGCGCGTGCCACCATGCCCGGGTAAGTTTTGTATTTTTTTTTCAGTAGCGATGGGGTTTTGCTGTATTGCTGAAGCTGGTCTTGAACTCCTGAACTCAAGTGATCCATCCTCCTCTGCTTCCCAAAGTGCTGGGATTACAGGCATGAGCCACTGTGCCTGGCTTAAACTTACTTTTTATATGAATGTGGGTATATAGGCGGGAGGGAGAATGTGGCAAAATGTTAAAGTGTTGAATATAGGTGGAAGCGAAACAGGTGTTTATTGTATTATTCTTTCAATTTTTCTGAAGGTTTTCAAAATAAGTATCTGGGGCAAAATTAAAACTAAGAAGCAAATTCAGCAAGGTTGTCAACTTACAAAATTGACAATGGTTCTTACCCCAGTGTTCATCAGCTATAAATAAGATACCTCCATGAGGCAGGCCTGGGGGCTCACACCTGTAATCTCAGCACTTCGGGAGGCTGAGGAAGAAGGATCACTTGAGCTCAGGAGTTTGAGACCAGCCTGGCCAACATGGCAAAACCCCGCCTCTACCAAAAATACAAAAAAATGGCCTGTGGGGTGGTGCATGCCTGTAGTCCCAGTTACTCAGGAGGTTGAGGCGGGAGGATCACTTGAGCCTGAGGTGGGAAGAGGAGGTTGTAGTGAGCCGTGATCCCGCCACTGCACTCTAGCCTGGACCCTGCCTCAAAAATAATAATAATAATAATAATAATAATAAATTAATTTTTTTAAAAAGGATACCTCCATGAAAGCAATAGAAAATGTAAAGTATCTAGGAGTTGATTTAGAAAAGAATGTATAGATCCTTTATGGAGAAATAAAATTTTAATCTTAACGATTTAAAGGAAGACTTGAACTAACAGACCTGGATGGGATAGCTTAACAATGTAAAGTTGACAATTCCTCCTAAATAAATAAATTTGATTCAATTCAATTTCAACCAAATTGCAGAAGATTTTTTTTTAAGGAATTCAGCAAACTTATTCTAAAATGTAAATTGAAGAATAAGTATTCAAAAATAAATAAGTTAAGTTTTAAAAAGATAAGGAAGTATAAGAGAGAGGACATACCTTTCCAGAGATAAGGATATACTTTAAAAAAGTAATAAAAAATAATATAGTCCAGGCACAGCAGCTCACGCCTGTAATCCCAGCATTTTGGGAGGCTGAGGCAGGTGGATCACCTGAGGTCAGGGGTTTAGGACCAGCCTGGCCAACATGGTGAAAGCCCATCTCTACTACAAATACAAAAAATTTACCTAGGAGTGGTGGTGCACACCTGTAATCTCAGCTTCTTGGGAGGCTGATTTAGGAGAATCATTTGAACCCAGGAGGTGGAGGTTGCAGCGAGCCCCAGTCTTGCCACTGCACTCCAGCCTGGGTGACAGAGTGAGACTCCGTCTAAAAAAAAAAAAAAAGGGAATTCAGATAAATGTAAAGTTACCATAGTGATAGGGCCTGGTGTGGTGGCTCATGCCTACAATCCCAGTGACTCGGGAGGTCGAGGCAGGAGGATTGCTTGAGCCCAGGAGTTCAAGATCAACCTGGGTAATATAGTGAGGCCCCGTCTCTACAAAAAATACAGAAAAAAAAAACAAAAAAAACTCAGCTGTGCATGGTGGCGCACACCTGTAATCCCAGCTATTCTGGAGGCTGAAGCATGAGAATCGCTTGAACCCAGGACGTGGAGGTTGCAGTGAGCTACGATCTTGCCACTACACTCCAGCATGGATGACAGAGCAAGACTCTGTCTCAAAAAAAAAAAAAAAAAAAGTATGAATATAAGATTTTTAAAAATGGATGGATTTGACTGCATCAAACTTAAGGATTTTGTTCCTGAAGGAAACTATATGTATTTAACAGATAATAGACACAGACAGGGAGAAGATTTTTTCAGTGTCCAAAACTGACAAGAATACACAGGACACTCTTGCAAATCAGCAACAAAAAGACAGAGAACTTAAGAGAAAAATGTGGAAAGGAACCAACAATTTACTGAAGAGAACAAAAGACTAACACATGAAGTGATGCTCAAGCTTACTTATAATCAGAAAGTGTTAAATTTGACTGGGTGTAGTGGCGCACGCCTGTAATCCCAGCTACTCGGGAGGCTGAGGCAGGAGAATCACTTGAACCTGGGAGGCAGAAGTTGCAGTGAGCTGAGATTATGCCACTGCACTCCAGCCTGGGCAACAAGAGTGAAACTCCATCTCAAAAAATAAAATATAAAAAAAGAAAGAAAAGAAAAGAAAGAAAAAATGTTGAATTGAAGCTGTACAATAGCATTCTGAATTCATAAGATTGGCACAGGTTCTAAGGTTGGGTAATAAGTGTTGACAAGGGCTTGGGAAACAGGAAGACTTACACACTGGTAGGAGTGTAGATTGGGGAGTATCCCAAGTGTTAAATTAAATATGTGGACACCCATGGCTCCTCCTGGTCATAAAGCTCAGAGCAACACAAACTGAGGTCCATAAAGGGACATATGTGATGTTCCTTCATTGCAGTGCTGTTAGCCACAGCAGAGAATTAGAGGCGTCATAAGTATTCATCATCAGAATGGGTAAGCAAAACATGATAGATTTATTCTGTGGAGTAAATAGGCAGCAGTTTAGAAACAATGAATTTGAGGTATCCATATTAATATGGGTAAATCTTAAGAAGTATTTAAAAAGTAAGGAATAGAAAGAGATATAAAATAACTCCATATACAATACACGTTATATTTTTCAAAGATACGTATACAATCCTGCATCACTTAGTGACAGGGATACAATTTGAGAAATGCATCATTAGGTGATTTTGTCATTGTGCAAGCATCATAGAGTATACCCACAGAAACCTAGAGGGCATAGCCTCCTACACACCTAGGCTCTATGGTATATCCTATAGCACATAGGCTACAAACATGTACAGTGTGTGACTGTGCCAAATACTGTAGGCAATGGTAACACAGTGATATTTGTGTATCTAAATATATCTAAACATAGATAATAATCTTATGAGACTTTCGTTGTATATGTGATCTGTTGTTGACTGAACCATCATGATGTGGAACACAACTGCATACCCAAGGACATACGCCGAATCCAAGATAGTAGGTGTTGACGGAGGAAAGGGGGAATATGAGCAATGATGGAGGTACAGGGAAGGAGAATACACGTGCCAGAAAGCAAGGGAAGGGTTTTTTTAAGTGTTATTTTATTTTGAGTTCCGGGATATATATGCAGAACTTGCAGGTTTGTTACATAGGTAAACGTGTGCCATGGTGGTTTGCTGCACCTGTCAACCCATCACCTAGGTATTAAGCCCTGCATTCATTAGCTATTTATCCTTATGCTCTCCTTCCCCCATCCCCCAACAAGCCCCAATGTGTGTTGTTCCCCTCCATGTGTCCATGTGTTTTCATTGTTCACCTCCCACTTATGAGTGAGAACATGTGGTGTTTGGTTTTCTGTTCCTGTGTTAGTTTGCTGAGGATGATGGCTTCCAGCTTCCATCCATGTCCCTCAAAGGGACATGATCTCATTCCTTTTTATGGCTGCATAGTATTCCATGGTGTATATGTACCACATTTTCTTTATCCAGTCTATCATTGATGGATATTTGGGTTGATTCCATGTCTTTGCTATTGTGAATAGTGCTGCAATAAGCATATGTGTGCATGTATCTTTATAATAGAATGATTTATATTCCTTTGGGTATATACCGAGTAATGGGATTGCTGGGTCATATAGTAAGGAAGGTCTTACACGAGCCCAGCCAAAACAGACACCACACACGAAAGCTACGTCTTGTACCAGACCTATTGGCTTCCAAGGCAGCTAGCAGGAAAAGACTCACACCTGGCTGGGTGTGATGGCTCACATCTGTAATCTCCCCTTGGGAGACTGAGGCAGGAGGATCATTTGAGCTCAGGAGTTCGAGACCAGTGTGGCCAACAAAGCAAGACCCCATCTCTACAAAAAATAAAAAAAAAATAGCCAAGTGTGTAGGCATGCACATTTAGTTCCAGCTGCTTGGGAGACTGATGCTGGAGGATCGTTTGAGCCCAGGAGTTCAAGGTTGCAGTGAGCTATAATTGCCATTGCACTCCAAGCCTGGGCAACACTGAGAGACCCTGTCTCCAAAGAGCAAACAAATGAACAAATAAATGTTTCAAAAGCCATTTCACACTTGCAGCTGATGTGTGTGGCAAGAGGAAAAGGAGGTGTCTCAGATCTCCCCCATCTCTACCCACTCACCCACAGTTCAGTTCAGGACTGAGACGCATTCAGGCCTGGTGGCATCAGAAGGAACTGGCTGCAGGGATCCTGGCAAGGGGGTATCTGGGTGTTGCCTTCTGCAGTGTGAGGGCAGCATCCCCAACAGCAGCACGTTCTTGGGTAGAGGCCACTCTTAGAGCCTGACCCTGACCAAGCAGCACTCAACCTTCTGGCCCATTGAAAACACCCTCGTTCTTCCCAGAGAGGATTACCGGCTTCAAGGGTGAAACGACTTCCGGTGCATCCAATCCAGAATCTTTGTATATTCAGAATTCTTTCTGTCGCAAGAGACAGAAATCCAACTCAAACTGGCTTAAATGAAAGTGAGAACTGGTTGGCTCAAGTGATTTCAAAGGCCAGGGACAGAGCGAGCCTCAGGAATTCCAGGGCCATTAAGCAATGAAAAGCTACTCAATCTCAAAAAATAAACTGGAAAGTGCAAAATAAAGCCATAATGAGATGTCACGACAAATCCACCAGTTTGGCTAGTACTAAAAAAACCCAACATGATTAATATTATACTCACAATAAAAAGTGTGACAACATCAAGTGTTGGCAAGGATATGAAGCAATGGGAACTCTCATTCATTGCTTTGGAAAATAATTTGGCATCAGCTAAAGGATCTGAAGATATTCACTCCATGACCTGCAATTCTTCTCCTCATTATGTATCCTAGAGAAGCATGTGCTTGTGTGTATTAGGACTCTGAACCCCAAAATGGAAATGACCCAAATGTTCATCAATCATAAAATGAATAAATATAGTATATTCAATGGAATATTATACAATTAATGAAAAGAAATGAATGACAATTACACACAACATAGGAGAATATTAAACATAATATTGACAACTTTACACCTATTAGGATGACTGCTATATTTGCTTCTTTTTTTTAAGCTAGACAAACTTAGTTATGGGGGGGAAACAATGTTAATCAGCTTAATAATAACCCATGACCCTCGGACCAACTAAGATGGATACTATATTTAAAACAAAACAAAACAAAACAAACAGAAAATAAGTATTGGCAAGGATATAGAGAAAGCCTTGCTGGTGGGAATGTAAAACGGTTAGGCTACTTTGAAAAGTCAGGCAATTCCTCAAAAAGTTAAACATAGAATTACCATTAGATCCAGCAATTTCACTTCTGGATAAATATCCAAAAGAACTGAAAGCGGTGACTCAAAAAGATTTGTGTACTCCAATGTTCATAGCAGCATTATTCACAATAGCCGAAGGGTGGGAACAGCTCAAATGTCCATCAACAAATGAATGGACAAACAAAATGTTATACACATACAATGGAATATATTCAGCCCTGAAAAAGGTAGGAAATTATGACTGGGCGTGGTGGCTCATGCCTGTAATCCCAGCACTTTGGGAGGCCAAGGCAGGCAGATCACTTGAGGTCAGGAGTTCAAGACTAGCCTGGCTAACATGGTGAAACCCCATCTCTACTAAAAATACAGAAATTAGCCAGGCATGGTGATGGGCACCTGTAATCCCAGCTACTCGGGAGGCTGAGGCAGGGGAATAGCTTGAACTCTGGAGGTGGAGGTTGCAGTGAGCCAAGATAGTGCCACTGCACTCCAACCTTGGTGACAAAGTGAGACTCTGTAGCACCCCCCCAAAAAAGTAAGGAAATTTTGACATGTGCTACACCATGGATGACCCTTGACAACGTGGTAGTAAGTGAAATAAACACTTCATAAAGGCACAAAAAGACAAATGTTGCATGGTTCCACTTTTATGAGGTACCTAGAATAGGCAAAGTCATAATGACAGAAAGTAGAATGGAGCTTTCTAGGAGCTGGGGGAGAGTAGAATGGGGAATTATTGTTTAATGGGTACAGAGTTTCTGTTTGGGATAATGGAAAAGTTCTGGAAATGGATAGTGGTGATGATTGCACAACATTGTGAATATACTTAATGCCACTAAATTGTACAACATTGTGAATATAACATTGTGAATGTTACCAAATTGTACAACTAAAAATGGTGCAAATGGTATTTTTAAAAATGTTATATATATATATATATATATGAATGTTATCAACTTTAAACCAGAAGGAGAGCCCATTATTTGTGACAACATGGATGAACCTGGAGGACATTATGCTAATGAAATAATTCAAGCACAGCAAGAAAAATATGCTATGATCTCACATACATGTGGAATTTAAAATAGTCAAATTCATGGCAGTAGAGTAGAATGGTGGTCACAAGGGGCTGGGGGTGGGGGAAATGGGAAAATGTTGGTCAAGGGATGCAAAGTTTGAGTTTTGCAAGGTGAGTAAGTTCTGGAGATCTAATGATAGCGATGCAACTATTCTTAACAATACTGAATTGTATACTTGAAATGTGCTAAGGGGCTAGATCTTAAGTATCCTCATCACTCACACCTGGTAACTATGCGAAGTGATAGATATGTTAATAAACTTGATTGTGGTGATTATTTTACAATGTATATGAGAAATAAAAATGAAATCCTGCAGACCTACTCTTGGCCAACCCTCTGTTGGCCAGGGGGACCCCAGAGAAAGCTTACAAACTGAATTCTTTTCATGAAGGGAGGGGAGGTCAGACACACTTCATTACACCCCTTCCCTCACTAATCGCCATTAGGCTTTCTTCTTAAGGGTTAAACAGAAACCAGCCTGTTTGGAAGACTCCACCAGCTGATATCAACTAACTGCCTGACACTGCCCCTCCCTTTTTGTGGTTTGACGCAATAAACAACCAGTATCCCTTCCTGATCAGAGACCACTGACCACAGAGTGGTTCTGGCCAGTCTGCGGGGGAGACACAGTGAGCATTTTCATGTTGTCTGCTTCATCTTTTGACATCAGCTGAAACTCCACCCTGGGATCATGCCATTTGTTTTTGAACATGGGATCCATGAAGCTCAATTGCACATGCACATGTTTATCTTTTCATAAATATTCATGACTCTCCCCAGAGCTTATTGAATATGTATATGTGGCCACCCTACTCATCATAAATTCTTGTATTATTCTTCCCGACCTTGACCCTTGAAGTGCCTGTTTCTGGCTTCTGGCCAGAGGCCACACTTCCCAGCCTGTCAGAATGACTTGCAGGCTGCAACCCTCTATGAGAAATAAAGCACTCCTTTCCAAATGTCTGAACCTCTTCATTCTTCAGTTGACATATACATATATCAAAACTTCAAGTTGTACACCTTAAATATATACAATTTTTATTTGTCAATTATTCCTCAGTAAACCTGGGAGAAAAAAGGTTCATATGATAAGCTTATGTGGTGTCTAATTTTCCACAATAAAAAAAATAAAAAACATCCCACAATGTCAAAGGAAAGGAGGAAGTCATAAAAGAATATATGTAGTATAATTCCTCTTGTGGGAATTTTGAAAACATACAAACACACTACATTCAAAAAGAATGCTTCCACAAAGAGTAAAACTATAAAGGAAAACTTCAGCATAAGTGAAGATCATAATTGTATCGAGGGAGAGAGGAGGGGCTGATGGGGGAAGGGATATACAGGGAGATCCTGGGGTGCAGATAATATTTTCCCTCCCTCCCTCCCTCCCTCCTTTCCTCCCTTCCTTCCTTCCTTCCTTCCTTCCTTCCTTCCTTCCTTCCTCTCTCTTTTTTTAAACAGGTCTCACTGTGTCACCCAGGCTGTAGTGCAGTAGCGTGATTATAGCTCACTACAACTTTGATGTTCTGTTTCTTGACCTGTTTGATAATGAAAATATTCATTTAAAATTTTTTAAATTTATTTTTTATTTTTGAGAAGGGATCTTACCATGTTGCCCATGCTGGACTTGAACTTCTGGGCTCAAGTGATCGTCCTACCTCAGCCTCCTTAGTAGCTAAGACTACAGGTGTGTACCACCATGCACAGCTTGCAACTCAGTGAAATAATTTTCACTGAGGAGCAAACTGCAGTTCATATAGGGCACCTTTGGGATGGCCTCTGTCCCCTTCCAAAGGTGGATAAATCATCAGTTGGTTGTAATGTGTTCCTGATGGAACCCATGCCAAGAGGATGAAGGCCCTGGTCACTCTTGGCCCAGGAGGCTGCCCTCTAAGTGCCATGTATGGAGCTGGGCACAGGTGAGGTCTCGATCCTGCTTCCTGGAGGGGGCAGATGGTGACCCAGTAATTGACTGGAGAAGCCCTCCAATGTCTGTGCTTCCCCACTGGAAATCCTTCCCCTGTCCCTTTTCTGACCTTGTCAGGTCCTGTACCTGTCAGCTCTCAACCTAAGCCAAACTCCTCTAGGGAGAGAGTTAGAAAGGGAGAGCCTGACTTCCTGCCAGCCCTGCCTGAACCCAGGTTTATCTCTTTGGCTTGAAGCCATCTGTCAGGAAATAGCTCCCTCTCCTTTTTGGAGTTGCCTGTATGTCAGCCTCATTATGCACTTAAAGATCTTCCATGGGTGAGGGGAGGAAAGGAATAAGGTGGTTTGTGAGTATTCTTTTTTTTTTTTTTTCTTTTCTCCCTGGGACACCTGGTCCTTTCAACCATCCCATCAAGTAAGATGGTAGATCTTCTTTTAATCTTTATTTCGTGGATGACAGCCATGGAGGTTATGTGGCTTACCCAAGGTCAACAACAGAGTGAGGACGGGACAACGGGTCTGTCTCACTCCAAAGCATGTGGTCATCAAATCCTTTCTGGAAACCAGTGGGGCAGAGATAATGGGGTTCAAAATGACAAGAGTACATTCCTAACTAGGGAAGGACATTTGAGGGAGAATGCCCCTTTATTCCATCTTGGAAAGGACTGGGGGCTTGGCTGGGGGTTAGCAAGTGCAGAGAAATGAAGCTCTTCTGGCCTGGAGGGTCCAGACGTGTCAGTAGCCAGTGCTCCATCCCTATTGGTGCTGCTCTAGGGGATGCGCCCTGTGGATGCCCAGAAAGAATGTGAAGAACCAGGAAGGATCAAAAGGACATGATTGGTGGTTACTTGGGGAAACTGGCTCTATTCTGAGAATTTAAAGCAAAGAATCCTGGGCTTTATGAGAAAATATTAGGACAAGTCTAACAGAGCCACTTAGGCTCTGGCACACACTACGCTTAGCAGGGGCTGCAAACGTCCGGGAGACTTCCTAACAACTTTGTAAAGTGCAAGTAACTAATCTCTAGTGAAAACAACTGGTACCTTGCAGCAGACGGCACAGGCACTGAAACACACACTTACAGGGCACGAGCTCTCCCTTGTGGTCATTCAGGGTGATAGCAGCCCTGAATTCGGGCATCTGGGGGAATTCCTTCCTCTGAACGCTGGGAACCAATGGAACACACACCTAGTGTTGGGCCCTGGCTAAGCCACATACATCCCACCTTCAAAACAGCTCCTTTTCACCGGCGCTTGCCTTTCACTCTCCACGTCAGGTGCTAGCTGAAGCTAGCTTACTTCCTCCCAGAAGTCCCGCTGACCCCAGCCCCTGGGTCCAGTGCTTTTACAAAGGCTGGCTGTCTCTCCAGCACGTGTTGCACTTTCGTCTGAGTTTATTTAATTGTCTGTCTTCACCTATGGACCCTCGTTTCTTCAGGCAGCTAGGCTCTCCTTTACATACCTAGCAGAGAGAAGGGGCTGAATGAAAGTTTGTCAAATGAATAAATGATGAACGAGAAAGCATTCCTGCATGCAGAGCTTGGTTACAGGAGCACCTAAATGAATAGCCCGGAGCACGCACTGCCCAAGGCCATACTCACTTTATAGAGAATGTCTGCAAAGACCATTAACCTCACAATCACAAGCAGTTCCCCTTGGAAAATCCCAAATGACTACAGGTTATATTCCTTCATATTTCTGCCCTTCCCTTACTGGTAAGATATACAGAGAGTGGAAACATGGGGGAATTCTGTGCCCTGTGTGCTGAATTTGATGACATAACTGTCTGGAGTCCCTGCAGGTCTTGGGTGTGGTCACTGAAGTTGGGAAAGAGGGTCCATTGGTTAACATCATCCAGCAGGTGAACCTTGAGAGGGTGTGTAAACCGGCTGGCTGACTTGGGGCCAACATCAGTGGGGTCAGGGGTCACACAGTCTATCTCTCAGTGTGTTACCTTCTGTGAGGTTTTAATGAGTGACCTTGGCCTCTCCCAGCCAGAGGTTTCTCGCCTTTCATCATCTGGTGGAGATGGCAGCAGTACCAGCAAAACTCCAGCTCCCCAAGTGCTACAGAAGCACCTTCTGCATCCTCTCAGGGCACTTGGAAGATGTCCAGCAGTCATTGTCACAGAGGAAGATGGATGTGGCAGAGCTGGGATGACAGTCCAAGTCTGCGGTTCCAAATGTGTGCTCTTAAACTTTTTTGAATAAATAATATATTCATGCAATTCAAAATTTAAACCTTTCAAAACAGCAATGAATAAGCCTTCCTTCCACCCTATCTCTTAGGCACCCTATTGTCCTCCCTGGAGAACTAATGCTGTCATTTTCTTGGGTGTCCCTCCAGAGATTTTCTATACAAACAGACATACATATTCTCCCCCCACCAACACACCAACACACCCTCTTCTGCATCTTATCCTTTTTTTTTTTTTTTTTTTTTTCTCGAGAGAGTCTCACTCTGTCTCCCAGGCAGGAGTACAGAGGCACAATCACAGCTCACTTCAGCCTCGACAACCCCCAGGCTCAAGTGATCCTCCCACCTCAGCCTCCCAAGTAGCTGGGACTACAGGTGTGCACTCCCATGCCCGTCTAGTTTTTGCATTTTTTGTAGAGACAGGGATTTACCAAGTTGCCCTGTCAATGTCCTCTTGGGTAGCTTCTGGAAGGTTTGAACTCCTGGACTCAAGTGATCCTCCCGACTTGGCTTCCCAAAGTGTTGGGAGCATCAACACAGGCATGAGCCACATTGCCAGCACATCAGCAATATCTCAGAGTTTGTTCACATCAGTGTGGACTCATCCTTTTCATGGCTGCACACGATCGCACTGATGGGATTCACTCTCATGAATTTTCCCAGTCCTCTACTCATAGACATTTAAGTTGTTTCCAATCTTTGCAAGCATCTTCACAAATATTAAGTTGTTTCTAATCTGTATAATGAATGCACCAAATGAATATGTTTGTACACAGGTCCTTTGACACACATGCACATGTATCTGGACCAAAGCCTCGTATGCACTAAACCTTGTTGGTTTGCTCATTTTTTTGCCCATTTTTTTGCCCATTTGTAGATGCAAGCTCTGAGGACACAGAGATGAAAAGCATAGCCCCTCCCTGCAGGAGTGTGCACTTGGCAGAGATGGAGAGTGGGCCCAGGGAAGGGCTCTGACCTTCTTCAAGCTCCTGGATGGGTGCTGGGACTCACATAGACCACGATCTTCTTCATACTGCCCTGTGCCTTCCCCAACTCTTTCTCTGTGTGGCCGTCTTCTGTCCTGTTAATGTCCTCTTGGGTAGCTTCTGGAAGGCTACTAGAAGCTACCCAGAAGAAAGCTTCTGGAAGAGACACTAGGAACAGGCGCAGCACGGGGGGGGGGAGTGCATTCTGTGGATCTCTGTGGGTGCAGTGTGGGAAGGCCCAGCTTGCCTGCCTTTCCTGGCCTCAAGACCTCTCCTTTACCTAAGATCCTAAAAGCAGAGGTGAAAAGTCCACCCAAATCCCACCACCCCTGACTAGAGAGTGGAGGCCCAACTTGGGGGGTACCCTGTGCCCTCAGCTTTAGAGTATAAAATCAAGAGGAGTCAGAGAAATGAGAATCTGAAAAACAAAAACAAAAATGAAGGGAGGAATACAGATGGAGAAATGGGTCCACCAAAATGTGACGAGGCTACCTCTAGAGAAAATTACCAAGACCATTCTGTTAGTATTTTCTAGCTCCACAGGCCTTTGGAAGTTCCCAGACACCCCCTTCTTTGCAACGAAGACAGTGATACTCCTACCAGCACCAAGGCAAGGGAGGCTTAAACCCAGCCAAGTGGGGCAGGGCCAGCCAAGTGAGGCAGGGCCAACCCTGCAGCCCCTGCCCATTTGGGAAAGACCGTGAGTTGGATTTATGGTCTTGTGTGGCCTTGTCCCACTGACCAGCCCTAGTGACGCAAAGCAGGTGAACCCCAAACTTGGGACTTAGCCTGGGAGGGTTCTTGGCTTTGCAGAGCAAAGAATTCAAGGGAGAGCTGGTAGTGTTAGACAGCAACTGTTATTGAGATGGCAATGTACACCAGCAGGAGAGGTACTGCTATCCCATAGACCATGGCTACCCCATAGGCAGTGTGCCCAGAGTGGCAGCTCTGCAGTCATATTTGTCCCCACTTTTAACTATATGCAAATTAAGTGGTGAGTTCTACAGAAATTTCTAGAAAAAGAGTGTTAACTTCTGGGTCAGTGGGTCGTTGCTACAGAAAGAGGTGGTAACTTCCGGGTGTTGCCATGGCAATAGTAAACTGACATGGCACACTGGTGGGTGTGCTTTACAGAAAGGTGCTTCTGCCTTGTCCCTGTTTTAGCTAGTCCTCAATTTGGTCCAGTGTCCAAGCCCTGCCTCCAGAGTTGAGTCCTGTCTCCTTCCTCACTATGACAGACAATGTCCCCAGGCTCCAGTCTGGCCCCAGGTTCTCCTCCATACCTAGCATGTCTGTTAGCCAAGGACAATGGCCAGACCCAATACATCTACGCCTTCCAAGAGGCGGGACTCCTGAGTTCTGGGTTGCTGTCTTCTGAGACTAATGTGCTTCTGAGGCTGTCCTGGATCCTCACCTGGGAAAGGCAGCCAGGCTGTGGCTTGCATGGGCAGAGTCCTAGGGGAGAAAGTGGGGGTGGAGATGGGGAGAGGAAGGAGTTACCCCTGCTGCTGGGGCTCCCATAGGTGAGGGGTGTGGTAGGCAGTCTCTGAGATGACCCCCTGTGACCCTTGGTTGCTGTGGAATTCCCAGGCCCTTGTGAAATCCCCTCCACTTGAGCGTGGGCTGTACCCAGAGACTTGCTGCCAATGAATGGCAGAAGTGATAAGATGTGACTTTGGAGATTAGGTGACTTAAAGACAGGACTTCTATCTTGCTTGTTTTCTCAGCCTCTCTTGAGTACATGCTCTGAAGCACTCGCCATGTTGTGAGCTGCCCTATGGGGAGATTCACATGGCAAGGAACTGGGTGAGGCCACCAGCTCATGGCCAGTGAGAAACAAAAACCAAATCCTGCCAGCAACCACGTAAATGAACTTGGAAGTGGATGCTTCCTTAGTCAAGCCTTAGATGAAACTGCAGTTCCATTTGAAACCTTGATCATATCCTTGAGAGATCTGGAGGCAAAGGTACCCAGCTAGGTGGCCCCAAAATTCCTGACTCACAGTCACTGTGAGAAAATAAATGTTTGTTGTTTTAAGCTGCTAACTTTTAGAGTGATTTGCTATGCAGCAGTAGATAATGGAAAGGCATTCCTTTCCCAGATTCTTGGAAGACCAAATCTTATTCATCACTAGTGGCCTTCCCCAGTTGCTTAGGAGAATCCTAATCCTGGTGTCACTCACCCTGGAGCTCCACACATAAAAGTGCCCTTGAAAAACTGCTAGATAGCAAATCAGCACCCGCAAAACAGAGCAGCTTCCCTTACAACTTTTGGTTTGGAGTTTGCATTTTAAGCCACTGTTGCTTTCTCTATCTACTGCCCCTCTGTAGGTAAGACATAACATGCCCCACGGGTGGACACACAGACCTGTCATATGTCAGTTTGGGTCACTCTGAAGGATGACTTCCTGTCTCTTTAAGATATCTCCCCAGGGATTCCCCAAAATGAGTTTTATTCATGTCATGTAACTGTTTTCGGTTACACCATCATACCGTCCAAATCCATGAAACCCTTCCAGCATCTTCATGTAATATGGTGGCTGGCAGGTGGACAAAAGCTTGCTTTTATTAATTTGAATTGCATCCTTGGTACTCAGTACAATGCCTGGCACACAGTATTCAGGAAGTATTTGTCAATGCATTGCTTTGCGTAAAATGTTCGAGACAAGGAAAATCTGAGAGTGTAGAAATGAGGGGGTAAGGAGGATAATTCACTACTTGGGAGGCCTGGGGATCCTCTGGTCAGACCCAGAAACAGAAACTGGAGAAAATCCTGAGAAATTCCCTCGAATCCAGACCCCTCGAAGTCTGTGGCTACCCTGGTAGCGAGAGCCTACATGCAATACCAACTTTTACAACAACCTGCACCGTTTTATTATTATTACATATTTATATAATTCTATAATTGTATTATTATTATTTATGGTCACTACTATTTTACTGATGAGGAAACCGAGGCATAGAAAGGCAAATCACTTGTCCAAGGCTAGACAGTCACTAGGCAGAAGAGTTAGGAGTGGACCCAGGCCAGTTGATTGAAGTCGGCCTGACTTCCACCCACCATACTGACTCTCAGAACTTAGCAAAAATAGGACCGGGTGTGGTGGCTCATGCCTGTAATCCCATCACTTTGGGAGGCCGAGGTGAGAGGATCCCTTGAGGCCAGGAGTTTAGGAGCAGCCTGGGCAACGTAGCAAGACCCCATCTCTACCAAAAAAAAAAAAAAAAGAACTTAGCAAAAATATAGTACTTCTATCACAACTCCCCATGTGGACCCAGACCTGCAAGGACAGGGCATCCCTCAGTCAAGGAAGTCTCAGTGACCAGATGTCCACAGCTTGGATGGAACGTGGCAGGAATGAAGGTGAACACAGACGTGGTAGCCGTGAGGGTGGCTGAGCCAGACAAAAAACAAATGGAGGCTTCCCAGAGCTCTCTGCATAGAGGAGAGAACTTCCACACTCAAGAGCAGCAAAAAGAAGCCACTGAAGACAAACCTGGAAAATACCCCATGAATCGAGGAGGAGGTGGCTAAGGAGCTACCCCTTGTATCAGTGAGGGTTTCAGTGAAGGCAGCAGAGACCATCTAGCTAGACAGGAAGAGGTATGCTACTATGTATTAAATGATGCTTCATGCTCTACTCCTTTCCCCAGTTAACTGAGCTCTGAATCTAAGCCTTGCATAAATATGTCTTATGAGTGCAACCTAAAAGTCACATCTGGCACTCTAGCTGCAAAGAAACCTAGGGAATGTAATTTTTAGCTTTCTAGCCCCTGCAGTACAGTAACGCACACTAGAAGATGGTTGGATGAATGCTAAGTGAACCAATTCACGGTATTTCCTGCACATTCCAAGCAATAGTGGAGGTTCTATCTATCCTCCTTTCCAGAATTCCATAAACTCAGCCCAGCTAGCCACACCCACCACCACCCCCATCTTCCCCAGCCCCAGCCTGACTGTCTCAAGAGGAAGGGGCTCCCCTACGCCATCTACTGTAGAGGTGTCTTATCTGTTTTGGCCAAATATGACCTTGTGGCAACTCTGGGCACACTGCCTGTAGGGTAGCCTTGCTCTTCAGGGAGCAGTTGGAAAAACAAACCAAAACAAAACAGCTATATATGTATATGTATACACACACACATATATGTATATACATAATTTTTTTTAATGTGACCTTGTTTTCCAGGTAAAACCGGTGTTCAGTAATTCCCACTGTGTGCCCCCGAAATGCCAAGGCCAGGCTGGTGAGCTTGGGGTCATTATTATCCATGTCCCTCACTATACTGAGGCAGAAGGATCCCTTGAGGCCAGGAATTCAAAACCAGCCTAGGCAACATGCAAGATCCTGTCTCTAAAAAAAAATTTTTTTTAATTAGCTGGGTGTGGGGGTGTGTGCCTGTAGGCCCAGCTACTCAGGAGGCTAAGGCAGGAGGATCGCTTGAACCCAGGAGTTCAAGGCTGCAGTAAGCTATGATCGCATCACTGCACTTCAGCCTGGGCAACAGAATGAGACCCTGCCTCTTGAAACTAACTAACTGACTAACTAACTAACAGCTCCGTAATAAGTATGATGACATAAATGGGCATTTTGGGAGCTGGGAAGAAAGTCTAATTTGGCCCCAAGCACAGGAAAAGTTTTATAGAGGATGAATAAGAATTTATGGGTCCCATGAAAGAGAAGCTATTCCAGACAGAGGAAATGACATGTACATGGCCAAGGAGTTATGAAAGGGTAAAGTGCACTTGGATAGACACAGAACTCGACATGAGGGAAGAAGACAGGGGCCACCAAAGAATTTTTATCTTTACTCACATGGAAAGACATGCA
This sequence comes from Macaca thibetana thibetana, assembly GCF_024542745.1. Lineage (NCBI taxonomy): Eukaryota > Metazoa > Chordata > Mammalia > Primates > Cercopithecidae > Macaca > Macaca thibetana. The sequence goes on along the minus strand of NC_065586.1, from coordinate 97,213,760 downwards.
AGATAGGTCATCAAATGAAAGGCGCAAGTCACATGAGATTGTGTATGGGGTGATCCCTTTGTATTCTGTGTTAAGGATATATCTACATATGTACATGCGTATGAATGTCTGGGAGATGACTGGGAGAAAATACATGAAATTAAAAATTGGGGCCAAGCGCGGTGGCTCACATCTGTAATCCCAACACTTTGGGAGGCTGAGGCGGGTGGATCACCTGAAGTCAGGAGTTTGAGACCAGCCTGGCCAACATGGTGAAACCCCGTCTCTACTAAAAATACAAAATTATCTGGGCATGGTGGTGGGCACCTGTAATCCCAGCTATGCAGGAGGCTGAGGCAGGAGAATAGCTTAGGACCCAGGAGGCAGAGGTAACAGTGAGCCGAGATCGTGCTCTGCACTCCAGCCTGGGCGACAGAGCCAGACTCCATGTCAGAAAAAACCACAAACAAACAAAAACACAATTGGCACTTCTTGGGAGGCAGCCTGGACCAGAAAGAAGAGGGGAGAATAAAAGGGAGAGGGGAAAAAGGGTGATTCCTCTTTTGACTCCAAACCACTTTGTACTGTTTGCATTTGCATATTTTACAGTATTTATATATTATAATAATTTTTTTCGAGATGGAGTCTTGCTCTGTTGCCCATGCTGTAGTGCAGTGGCACAATCTTGGTTCACTGCAACCTTCACCTCCTGGGTTCAAGCGATTCTCCTGCCTCAGCCTCCCAAGTAGCTGGAATTACAGGCGCCCACCACCACGCCCAGCTATATTCTTGTATTTTTCTTTTTCTTTTTTTTAGTAGATACAGGGTTTCACCATGTTGGCCAGGCTGATCTCGAACTCCTGACCTCAAGTGATCCACCCGCCTCAGCCTCCCAAAGAGCTGTGATTATAGGTGTGAGTCACCGTGTCTGGCAATATTTATATATTATAATAATTTAATGAAGGAAGTGATATAATTATATTTGCCTTACAGAAAGATCTCTTTCACAACATTTGGGGAACAGGTTTGAATGTGGGCTGGATACTAGATGCTATTAAGTTATTATTATGAATTTTAGCCATGTACAAAAAGGTCCTTGGTTTTTAGAGTTAATATTATATTTGACATAAAAGGGTTTCTAAGCCCTGGTGAGGTTCAACAAAAGCTGGACCCCATGGGTTTACCTGTCCTGCAGCTGTGTGAATTTCTCCAGCAGTGCTCTGTGACTTGACCAAGAGAAAACGTGAGGTGATGATGTGGCTCCAGGCCTGGGGTCTATTCGCGTGTGAGTTAGATGAAGGGAAAAGGCTGTGATCAGTGAGGGGTTCTAGGCTGTATGGAGAAAGAAAGGAAAGCCTGAAAGCCTCCAACTGTAGTGAACAGCTGTGTGTGTGTGTGTGAGTGAGTGTGTGTTTGTGTGTGTGTGTGTGTGGCCTCTCCACATCTAAATGCAGTTACCATCCAGGAAGAATCTCCCTCGTGTGCGTCTTGGAGGGAGGCAGAATCTCATCTGCCACCACAGGAAAAGGCCCAGGGTTTCCTCTCTCCACTCCATCAGCAGCAGCTTATGGACTCATGACCCAAGTTGATCCAATGTATGCCCCTGCCCAGGATGACTCAAAAACATATGGACAGTCAAAAATATTATTCAGCATGGGGGCAATGGGGCTGGGATCACAGCAACACTGAGTATTCAGTGGCAGAGACACCAGTGGAGACTCCTAGCCAGGATATTCTTGTGGTTTGACTTTGGCTGTATTTGCTGCCTTCCCAGTTCTGCAGTGATTCTTTGGCATTTAGATTCTATGAGCTACTTAAAATCTTTCCCCAAAACTCCCTTTACTCTTTTATCTTTAGGAAAGCCAAGATTAATATTTTTTGTGCTTACTGCCAAGAATTCTAACTGGCATAAAAATTGTACCAGAAAAACGATGCCAGGTGAAAGATTGTCAGAGAAATGGAGGAAATTGGAATTGGTTATTTGGCTTAGTTAGGGCTGTAGGTCTATTGGGATTCAAGAATGGGAATTTGGTAGCTTATTCCATAGGATGAAAACCTGGCTGGGTGCCTTTAATCCCAGCAGCCTGGGAGGCTGAGGCAGGAGTCTGAGCCCAGGAGTCTGAGACCAGCCTGGGCAAGATGGTGAGACTCTGTTTGTACAAATAAAATTTTCTAAAAAATGAGCTGGGCGTGGTGGCGCATGCCTATAGTCCCAGGCTATAGACATGAGGATAAGGCAGGAGGATCCCTTGAGCCCAGGAGTTCAATGATTTACTGAGCTGTGATCACACTACTGCACTCCACAGCACCCCAGCCCGGTTGAGAGAGCGAGACTTTGTCTCTAAATAAATAAATAGGTAAAATAAAATGACATGTCCAGTGATGACCAGACTTTGGGAGACCATCTTGGATGCAGTGCTGCTTCTAATGCTATAGGACAGCTTATAGAAATTGGATAACAAGCTCAAGCTCTAAATTAGCTCAAAGTAATGAATTAAACCCATGGACTTTCAATCATTGCTGAAACTAGACCTTATCTCTTGTAGCATCAGGGCTGACGTAAATGAAAACCAGTCTTGATATCTGACCCCAATGGCTCTTGGACTAAATGTTAGACAAATCACAGTCCTATCAAGTCAGAACATGGATTAGAAAAAAGCAGGACCTTGAGAATTGGGCTGGGGATATATAAGGGATGTCCAGAAGATTCAGACTAACTCAGATCCCCACTCTCACTGAGCTTCCCTTACAAGCTTATGCAACTTCTCCCCATGTCTGACAAAGCTCTTCGCTTGTCTGATGAGGCTGTGACTTTTTCTGGAGTGCCCTTGCAAGGGGACATCATGCATCCTCATGCCCCACCCTCGAACCCAACACGTTCTTCAGACTTACCAAATCCCAGTATGCCAACCGGAAAAGCAAACCTGAGAAGAAAAGTCCCCCATATCAAAACAATTCAGGGCTTTAAAACAGGAATGGGGAAGGCGACAAATTTTAATTTTCACTGAATTTCATATGTAGGAGCACCTGCCAAAGAGTCTAAGGTTGGTTATAGCATCTGGAGGTGGTTCTGTTCAAAGGAGCAGATAAATGAAAGAAACCTGGACTCCCAGCTGGCCAAACTAAAACACCAACCTCAGAGTCTTTGATAAGTGCTCTTACATTGTTAAAATCAGCCTGATCTAAAGTAACAATGTCAGAAACGTTATACCCTGAGAGGAACCTGAAAAGGTTTTTTATTGTTGTTGTTGTTTTGTTTTTTTTTTTTAATTTCAGAGGTGGAGTCTTGCTCTGTCTCCCAGGCTGGAGTGCAGTGGCACAATCTCGGCTCACTGCAATCTCTGCCTCCCGGGTTCAAGCAATTCTCCTGCCTCAGCCTCCCAAGTAGCTGGGATTAGAAATATGCCCAAGACCAAGATGAAAGAAACTATGCATAAACTCAACATCTCCCAAGTCTAACCTTACTGCAAAATTAACCAATTTGCCAGCAACTGGGATCAGCTTCAAGGCCCCTACCGTGTAGAAACTTACCACCAGATACCTCACTGGTGCCTCTATACCATAACTCCAGGAGCACCAATGAGGTATTTGGTGGTAGGCTTGTACATGCCTTTTCTGAGCATCAAGCTTCTGCTAATACATTCATCCATGGCCTTATAATTGTCTAGTTTTCCACACAACATTGCTGTTGACAAGAATTCATTTTGCAGTTTAAACAACGGGCCAATATCCACTAGATTCACCTAGAGCCTACATTTCCCAGCCTCCCCTGCAGCTAGCTCTTCTCAATGGATTTTAAGTGAAATATGCACAACTTTGCGGTCATCTTTTTAAGAGGTTGCTTGGAGTTGCTGCCCCCTTTCCTTCCTTCTGTCAAGGATTGACACAAGTTTGGAAGGTGGCTGCAGAGAATGGCAAAGCTTCCTCACTAGCCTGGGCCTCCTGATGCCTTCACAGAGCAGAGTTATCTGTCTTTCCTGGATGCAAGAGAAAAAATAATTTATATCTTGTTTGAGCCACTGTATTTCTGGACACTGTGTTATTAGAACAGCCTGGTTTGTACTTTATGGTAGTGAGGTGCAGTGCTTCAGGATGAAACATGTGCTATGAGCTAGCACTTAATATTTGCTGCTATTTCCCCCATAGCCTGATTGTATGACCCCAAAAAGAGAGGACAATACCTTCTACAAGTCCCCAGTGACCCCCTCACTTTCTGTGACTCTTGTTTCTGCTATATTAGAGTTAGAGTCCCCAAGGGAAGAAAGTTCCCACCAAGAGAAACAATGTTTTCACTGAAATGGGAGCAGAAATTCTTACCTGGTCACTTCTGGTTGCTCCTGTCAATGGATGAGCAAGGTTAAGGGAGACTATGGAATTGGCTAGAGTGATAGCAAGTTCAAGTAGAATTTTTTCCTACACAATGGGACAAAAGGGAGTATTCATGGAATCACAGGGCTCCCTTGGGGTCCCTTGTAGTGCTGTTATGTCCAGGACTAAAAGTTAATGGAAGACCATGACAGCCCTTTCTAGCCAGGACCATCAATGGCTCAGATCCCTCGGGAACAAAGGCTTGGCTCTCTCCAGTATAAAGAACCCAAACCAGCCCAGGTGCTGCCTGAAAGCAAAAGAAACAGAATGGAAAAGGGAGGAAGGATGTCATGAATAACAAATATGTAAAAAAAAGACAATGGCTTTTACGTCCTGACCTGTTGTCATATTAGACAGTTTATATTTTAATTTCATACATTTTCTTCCAGTTCTTATTCCCTTGCGATTGTATTATTATTATTATTATTACCTTTTTTTTTTTTTTTGAGACAGAGTTTCACTCTTGTTGCCCAGGCTAGATTGCAATGGCATGATCTCAGCTCACTGCAACCTCCACCTCCTCCTGGATTCAAGTGATTCTCCTGCCTCAGCCTTCCAGGTAGCTGGGATTACAGGCGCCTGCCACCACATTCGGCTAATTTTTTTTTTTTTTTTTTTTTTTGTATTTTTAGTAGAGACAGGGTTTCACCATGTTGGCCAGGCTTGTCTCGAACTCCTATCCTCAAATGATCTGCCTGCCTCGGCCTCCCAAAGTGCTTGGGATTACAAGCGTGAGCCACCATGCCTGGCCACTATTACATTATTATGTGTGATGATTATTAGCTTTACAATTTAGTCTAATCCACAAGTTGCAGAATATTGAGACCAGATTCCAACAGAACTAGAGAAGGAAGAGAACAAAGGTAGTGAACTTAGAGCTATGAGGCTTTGGATTGTCAGGAAAGTTGAATACTTTTTCTGTAATGAGTGACAGTAGCATAACGTTAGGTGGGAGCATTTTGTGGAGGAAAAGGCTGTACATTTGAGAAGAAAGGAATATGTGGATATTGGGCAGTCAAAGTGGTGGGTCCCCTCAGGTGGGTCCCCCCACCCTTTTTTAACCTAACATCTGAACACTTCCTGATAGGGAGACTGTCCTCAAACAGGGTAAATACTGGTGGAATAGTTTTAGCTTTTAGTATGGAGGTGTAAGGGACTATGCTTTTCCCTCCCATCTCTGACAACTAGTGCCTGGACACATGTCCTACTCTTAGTATCATCAAATGATACTCCATAACTTTTGAATCTTGAGGGAGTGAAGTGAAGATGGAGGAAAGGTTAGGAAATTACTCTCAGTGATGTTCGTGCCAGAGTCTAGCCACTGTGGTGCTAGCAGCAGTGCCCTAACCAAGCGTTCCTGTGCTTCCTGAAACTGATGTTCTTTAATTCCTCAGCCTTCCTGTTGATCCTGTAAACTACTGAATATCCCTGGAATCAGTTCATTTTTCTTCTCGAGTTAGCTGGACTCAGGCTCCACACACTGAGGGGCTGCAGAAAATCAAAGACTCAAGGGAAGAAAGTATTCTCTGCAGTCCAGGGTGGAGAAGCACTCTCCAAACCTTATACAGAGGAGAGGGGCTTCTGTCTCCGTATTGGTTGTAGGGGACACCGTTTCCTACACGCCTATTTTATGGACTCTGATCACCAAGAAGACATGTTTGTCAGGACAACCGGGGTGGTTATTGACTTGCCAGACCTGTCGCCCAGAAATCCAAAGGAATCAGTCCCCTGAACCCCTACCCTGCCTCCAAGGACCATAAAGTCAGAGAAGTAGAGAAGTTTCGGCTCCCTGGGGAGGAGGAGCCAGGGCTGGGTTAGCTCCTCGGCCCACCCCAACAACTCCTGGAGATTCCAAAGAAGTGCAGAGGGAGTTGCAGGGCCTACTGTGATGAAGCTCACAGCACTGCCACAGGGAATTTCCATGTGACAGGGACCCCAGGGAGCTTTCTCCTCAACGGAAATTAACAGCACCTGGCCTTGCCCTTGCCCGGATCCTTCAGGGAGGCTGTGGGCTGGGCAAGAGAACTCAAGGAGGATGGCAGGGGGAGTGTGTGTTTCTCCTTCCAGGTTCTCGTCTTCGAAGTCCGCGCTTTGGAACCGTGAGCCCCATCCTCTGGTCGCAGGGCAAATCCTGACCCAAAGGACCTAGCCCTTTCACGCTTTCCTAGCGCCTGCCTTCTCCTGCTGGGGGTTCCGGATCCGGGCGCTGCGCGGTGCCGGGTTGGCTCCAGCAGAGCGCTGCTCGCCAGTCTCTGCCGCGCAATCGGCAGGCGCCAATTCACGGCCGCGGCGGGCCCAGGTTGAGCTGGGAAGGGCCTGGTGCCCTATGCGGTGCCCTCGGAGCCCTGGGGCGGCCTCCGCAAAGTCACGAGGTCCCGAACCATTTCTAGAAATGAGACTCCGGGAGCCTGTCGGGAAAAGCAAGGGGTGCGAGACCCAGGCGTCCTGGAGGCCCTGGCCCGGGTCTGGGGTCCCAGGAAGGGATGGTCCACAAGCGAACCCAACGGCAGACATCACTGAGGCTCAACCCGCCTGGGACATGTGGCCCTGAAGAGCAGGAATGAAGAGTCAACCCTTCTCTGCCTAGAACCGGGGCGCCACCTCTCAGGCCGCCTCCGCAGTCCAGGAGAGCGCGGCGGGGCCGGTTCCCTGGCAGCTCTGTGAGCGCAGCTCCACGCGTTCGGGCGGAGCCCTCGCCTCTGGAGAGTCAGGTTTGGCCGAATTCTCCAGCTGCTGTGGCGACTGTGGGGTTAGAGTCGCACCACCCCCCGCGGAGCCCTGGTCTGGAGTCCGAGCTGAGTGGAGGCTGGGGACTGGTCAGAGCCAAGCAGACGGCTACGGCTACGGGCTGTGTGTTTTTCCCTGCATCCCCGCCGCACTCTTCCACACCCTAGAGGGCCAGATTTGTAGGGCGACGGTGCAAGATGTCCCTTCCCTCCGGAAGAGGTTTATATTCGGCCTCCTGGATGCCGGCGGGGCCGGGCTTCAAAATGAGAGCGGATTTCTCGTATTTTCACAAATCTGGTGAATGGCATCTTGACATCTAGCCCGGCCCGGACAAGTCCCTGTGGCGGGGTGTGGGGTGGGGCGCTTCTGGGTCATTTACTAACAAGCCCTCCCCCCGCCCCCCACCAGCTTGCTGCAGGGCTCACAGGGCGGCCTGGGCACAGTGAGGCTGGAGGGAAGCGAGTTTTTCTCACTTACGGGCTGTCTCCAGCGCATGGCCTGGCACCTCCATGCAGGTGTCCCTTGGCAACCCAGGAGCTCAGTGGATCCCTGTGAACGTTTTTGCTTGGCTTCTTCTGGAGGTGACACCCCAGGAAAAGCCAGGACATCGGGCTGCTGTGCGGAGGGGACAGTAGAACCCACCCCAGGGCGGAAGGCTCAGGGATGGCTAGGGGCAGCTCCCTGGAACTGGAGGCTCCGCTCATTTAGTGCAACCGAAGACTCCAGGCCTTCCAAAGATCTGCTTCTTCAGCTCATCTCCCACGCAGACACTCCTACCCCCCTGCTCCACCTTATGTCGAGGGAGAGAAGCCAGTCCTGCAGAGCCCAGGCTGAATGGAGTCCCACAGGCACTGGAAACCTTGGGGCTTCTGTGGGGTTAGTAAATCGGTCCCTCCATATTCCTTTGCCCACTCCTCTGCAGAATTCGCCCCAGGGCAATAACCACAATAATCAGACCAGCTGTGCGCTGACCAGGAAGCACCCAATTTCTGGCCTGAGATGGGAAAGGGAGAGAAGTCAAAGTCTGCAGACGTGAAGCCTCTGGTTCCCAAAATGGGTACAAGAATACAACTGTGTGTCTGAGTTTTCGTGGCTGGCTTTGGGAACAGGTGTGCAGGGGCCGCTTTTCTCTGACAGCAAGTGAATGGTTAGGGACCATGAAACCCCTATGCATTTTCCTATGAACCTGTGGGACAGGCCTCCCCAGGCTGTGCAATCAGGTGTGGCCACCTGACAGCAGGGTAATTGCATGTGATCCTGAGATTCCCTAGGCCAAGGGTAAGGGAAAGCTGCCCCTCAACTTCCCTCCAGAAATTGAGGGTCTGGGAATGAGGTGCAGAGGGTAGATGCCCTGAGATTTGTAGGACCCACCCTGAGGGCCCCAGCAAGTCCTGAGGGTGGAAAACCCAGGCCACAACACCTTGGGGTGCTCTGTGCCATTCCTGGAGCATCTGTGAAGAGCCAAGCTCTTTTACCTGAGTTATCTTCTAAATCCCCTTAATCCAGGTTAATTACAGGTTGGCCCTGTAATATGGGCAAGGAAATTGCAAGATCCTAAAACTTAATGAACTTACTCGAGGTTGGACAGCAAAGAAGCCAGGCTTAACACTTAGGCTGATCTTCAAAGACACTTCAACAGCTGCTTGGGACTGAAAGAGGGTTTTTGGAAGAGGGAAGGTGCAGAAGGAGAGGGGAACTGGCATCAGAGGAGCAGTGCCAGGAACAGGGAAAATAGCAGGACATAAAACACTGGGATTGGTGAGTCCTGTGGCATGTGGACAGAGCAGTCTAAAACATCTTATCAATGCTCTGGGAAAAAGAAAAGCCAAAACAGTCTATCAGAAGGGGGTATTACATGTGTCACTGTTTTTCATTTATTTAAACAAAATGGAAAAATGCTCTTAAGAAAATAAAACAAGATTACAAGTCATATTTGGCAGGCAACTTTAAAATCCTAGGATTAGATCTTAGACGTGGGGAAGTAGTTTAAGACCTTGATGCCTGAAGCAGTGTCAACAATACCAAAAGATTATTCTAAATGTGCAGTCTCATAAAGATTCATCTCATCAGGCCCCATCAAGATCTAATGAATGAGAATCCACATTTTAACAAGATCCTTGGGTGATTTTTGCACATACAAAAGTTTAAGACACTGGCAGGGGCTATTTGTATATAAATGAATACACCTTATATAGCATACAACAGAGCCTTCCAGGGATGTTCCCCTACCCCCACCTCCTGTATCATCGTGGAGAAGGTGAGGGAAGGAGGCAAGCTCGCCCTTCTTTCTTTCTTTCTTTCTTTCTTTCTTTCTTTCTTTCTTTCTTTCTTTCTTTCTTTCTTTCTTTCTTCCTTCCTTCCTTCCTTCTTTCTTTCTTTTCTTTCTTTCTTTCTTTCTTTCTTTCTTTCTTTCTTTCTTTCTTTCTTTCTTTCTTTCTTTCTTTCTTTCTTTCTTTCTTTCTTTCTTTCTTTCTTTCTTTCTTTCTTTCTTTCTTTCTTTCTTTCTTTCTGATAAAGTCTCACTCCATCACCCAGGCTAGAGTGTAGTCTCACTATCACAGTTCATTGCAGCCTTGACCTCCCAGGCTCAGGCAATCCTCCCGCCTCAGCCTTCACAGTAGCTAGGACTACAGCCATGTGCCACCATGCCCAGCCTAAATATATAGCTGGAGGTGGTCTCGTCATGTTTCCCAGGCTGGTCTCGAACTCCTGGGCTCAAGCCATTCACCTTGGCCTCCCAAAGTGCTGGGATTCTAAGTGTGAGCCACCAAGCCTGGCCTGCCATGCTCTTTCTTTTTGTAGTTTGATTGAATCACACTGAGAGGTCACCATGAAAACCTCTGGTAACTCCCTGACCTTCAAGTCTCACCCTCCTACCCACCTCAGCTCACCCCCCCATTCTCCAGTCCAGGAGCAGATGGACAAGGAGAGGAAGGATTTTCCTTTCTGGTTCTCTGTTCCTTTGTCTAATAAAGTGTGATTCATTGGCTTCTATTTTTAACTTTCTGCCAGTTTGAGTCCTCCCACCTTCCTGACCCAGAGGAGGGAGGGGAAGAGGTGAAAGTGCGTGGAACCCCCTTCCAATCCTGCAAGGCTCCAAGCCCTGCTGGGAAGACCTAGAGTGTAGGCTTGCAGTCGGTGTGGAGGAGGAGGGGGTGGCCTCAGAGGCCTGGCAGAGTGGGGCCTGGAAGCCAGGCGCCTCACGGGGAGGAAGGTTCCAGTAGACTGGATGAGACTGAAGGCGATTTTCCCAGAGCTCTAGAGGGCAAAATCCTGCCCACCTCTAGACTAAGAGCTCCCTCCAAATCTGACAGGAGTCTGGTAGGGTCTCATCTCCAATTCTCACTAAATACATGACATCCCAGGACTCGGCCATCCCTCTCAAGGACCCTGTCTCTAGAGTTAGACCTCATGGTTGGAAGGCTGGCCTCACTGTTTACCAGCCGCGGGCTCTCAGGCAAGCTGCTTAACCTCCGCCTCCCCAGTTCAAGCGATTCTCCTGCCTCAGCCTCTGGAGTACCTGGGATTACAGGCGCCCGCCGCCACGTCCGTCCGGCTAATTTTTGTATTTTTGTAGAAACGGGGTTTCAACATGTTGGCCAGGCTGATCAGGAACTCCTGGCCTCAAGTGATCCACCCGCCTCGGCCTCCCAAACTGCTGAGATTACAGGCGTAAACCACAGCTCCCGGCCCCTGCTTAACCTCTTTAAACTTCAATTTTCCTTATGTATAAAGTAGGGATAAAAATACTACTACCTCATAAGGTGGTTGCTAGGCATGAATTAGTACTCTTAAAGCATAGTGCAGTGCCTGGCACACAGCATATGCTCCATAACATTGTTTGCTAGTATGATTACCATTCGTATTTTCCAACCCATTCAGTAACAACCGCCACTGCATTTCCGAGGGTGCCACGGAGAATACAAACTCCCAGAGCCTCAGCTCGAAGCGCCTTGCCACGCGTGGCCCCTAGAGGGCGCCCGGAACTCACTCGTTCTGGGCTTCTGTGACCGAGTCCCAGGTCCGGTTCCCACTTCTGGGTGGCTGCTGAATCGCTGCCGCGGCCTCCAGCTTTTGGGTCTTTTGGCTCCTCCGGCAGCAACCAAAGAAATGTGGGCTCTGGGTTCGTAGGGCAGAAAACAGGAGGGGCAGGAGCAGCTCCCACCCAAGCCTTTCCCCAAGGAGGCACGCAGTGGAAGCCCCCGCATTCCCCGCCCCGCACCCCTCACAATCTTCTCACACACAAAGAGGCCAGATTTCCCCAGGCTCTGGGCAGGCAGTGGCGGCCGCTGGACCTTCTGGGCCTTGCTAGGGTCCTCAGCCAGTATCTAGGGTGGCTGCTGCTATCCCCAAGCTCAGCCTCGGGCACATGGGGTTCTGTTACCACCTGAGCTGCAGGGCTGGAACCTGAAGCCAGCTCCCAAGACAACCCCCACCCCCAGGCCAGCTGAGAATGGAGTTAGATTCCCCTCTGTTAGGGGGTGGGGGAAGAGGGAAGGAGAGGAGGGGTGTCCAGGGGTAACCACCTACAGGAGCTGGCCTGGTCGGGTGTGAGCTTGAGCCAGAAGTGAAGGCTGTGTGTGTGCCTGGCACTGCACACTTGTAGCTCCCCTCGTGTAACATTGCACACCCTGATTGTTGCATAGTTGAAGGAGGTATGTGAGGTTGTACCCAGCAATGCAGGCTGTGAGCGGGGGCATGTGAATTGTATCCACCTCTCGACACAATGTAGGTAACCCGCCACTCCCTGGAACTCACCCAGCCCTCCCTCACACCCCAACCTGCCACCCCTCACCCCCATCATGCACAACCAGTCTTTGGAGTCTGCTCTGAGGTCCTTGGAAAACCTGACCTGACTCCAGCCTCTGCTCAGCCTGTTCCTATCAGATTCTCCAGGATAAGAAATCCAGGTGAAGGTTCCTGGGTGGGAGGGGCTTCCCTGGGCCAACCAGGCCAGGGCTGAATGGGGGCAGAAGGCATTGGATGGGCCCTTTCGAGCCACACAGGGAACGTGGTGGCAGCTCCTGCCAATTGCTTGACAACAGCCTGGCTGTGGGACTTCAAACTCTGAGCTGATCTGGAGGATCTGGGGGCCCTGGGAGGAAGCAGGACTGGGGGGCTGTGTGGGAGTGACATAGATGTGAAAGTGGCGCATGAGGGCAGCAGAAGGAGTAAAGCATGAGAGAGGAGGTCTTTTCTGGCACCTGAGCTGAAGGGCCCTCAGGGCAGCCCCAGGGCCACAGCCTCCCTGCTGCCCTGAAGCCTGGCAGCTGAGTCCCAGCTGCTTTAGCTGGCTGGAGGTCCTTGCTTAGTTGTCTCAAGCACCTGAAACCTACCTTGCCCACCTGCGAGTCAGTCGTCCCACAGTTAGGGCACCCATCTGAGTCCTGTGCCCAGAGCAAACCCCACAACTGCCTGGTAGTGGGGCCACCACAGGGTAGTCAGTGCTCAGGCGGTGCCACACAGCCCCCAAGCACAGATGCAGCCACACAAAGCCGCTATTATAGTTAACAGGTTGAGCCAGATTCTCTGTGTGCCTCCCACCGCACTGCACAGGGCCTCTAGGACCCCAGCCCTGGGGCCGCCACCCACTCAGCCACAGGGCCAGATCTGAGCGGCGGGGCTCGCTGGCCACAGGAATTTGGTGATTGCCGTCGGGTCTCAAGCCAAGGAAGGAAGCCGGCCTTTCTGCGCAGACAGGTTTGTTAATTCCCCTTCTCTCCCGGCACCTCTACACACAATTATTCCGATAGTTCTTTTTCTATTTCTGAACAGAGACCGGTCATTTCCGGCAGGGGAGGAAGTTTCGAGCTTTCTGTTGTGAGTAGTTGGCCTTGACTGTGACTCTCGCAGGCCCCCTCCCCTCCAGCCTCCGCCCCACGTGGGACGGAGTTTGCGGGTCCAGCCGCCACCCAGGCCTTTCTCCCTGGCCGCGGCGCTCGGCGGACCCGGGATCCACTGAGATTCGGTCTCAACGAATTTCGGGCGGAGAGACGGGAGTCCTGCGTGTCCCGCCGCGCCACAGGTCCCAGCGTCCCCGGGAGTCTGGCACCCCCGGGAGGCCTAGCCCAAGGGCGGGAGCGTCAGCGGGCCCCCGCCGAAAGTGCACGACCCGGGCCGCAGGCGGCCGAGCAGCGCTGGGAGCAGGCGAGCGGCATCTGGGAAGCTCAAAGGCCGCCCGCCCTGGGCGTCCCAGGCCCCAGCGCTGGGATTGTCCCAACTTTCGGAATGTCCGCTTCTGCGCGAGTCCGGGTGGAGCTGGACAGGGTCCGAGAGCTGCGGGCTGAGGGCTCCGGCCTGCATGTGCTCTCCGCGGTTTGTGAGTGTGAGCCCTATGACGTTCCTGAAGATGGGGGGTGAGTGGGAGGGAGGGTAGGAGGCGTTTTGGGGGACATTGGTGTTGGGCCTAACTTTGCTCAAGAGGGGATAGGAGAAGGGTTGGAGAGCCCAGGTTTGGGACCCAGCTTGGGGCTGCTGTGTTTGGGCCGGCCAGCCTCTCCCCACCCAACCTCCGTTCTTCTGTTAGGCTGTGTCCAGAAAATGCTCAGGGTTCTCCGGACACAGCAACCTCTAGAGGCGGTCTTGGGAAACTGGGAGGCGGGAAGAAGGCAGCAGTCTCCCCTGGGGTCCTGCTGTGGGATCGCGCAGCCGGGAAGCATTGATCTGGAGTCCAAAAGAGGAGAGAAACCGCACCCCGCGAAGAAAGCGCGGGCTCGGTGGCTCCAGTCCTGCGGGAGCAGAGGGGAGAGCAGACCTGCCCAGATAGAGGGAGACGACTTCTGAGGTTCTGGAGGCTATTTCTGGATTTTGCGCGGCCTGGCGCTGGAGGCTATTTCTGGATTTTGCCACGGCCGGTGAATGCGGGAGACCTGCAGCAGACCCGGCGCTGCCACCAGAACCTTCTCACTACGCCCCACACAGCTCGTCAGGGCCCAACCTGGGCACTCCGCGGGCCTGTGGGGATGGCGCGGAATGGCTGGCCGCTGTCTTCGGACCCTGAAGCCTCCCTTTTTTCTCTTTTCTTCATGTCTACACAAAATGAGTGACAGAAGCCCCCTCTCATGCGGATATCCCAGGGGACCCCAGGTGACGGGGTGGATGACCAAGCCCATCCTCCACTCAGCCGAACTTCCCCATGGGCTTGCTGGGATGGGAAGTTGCTGTGCTCACGACCTGTGTCACAGCCCCCATGGCAGGGGCAGGTATGGGGGACAGTGGCTCTGACGGTTAGGGTGGCTCCCCACCCTCAGTGTCCCGCAAACACTTCTGCAGAGCTTCCAGGGGCCCCCACACCACGAACTTCTACTTTCCAGCTGAAAAGTTCTCTCACTGTCCCATGCCAGAGAAAAAGCCTCTCATCCCTCCATTTCAACTCACCCCTAGGGTGATGAGTTCTCTAGACCCTCCACCACCCAGCTTCTTCCACAAAAGCAGACCCAAGTCAGTCTTGTCTAGGATAGTTCGAAGAGGCTGGGGACTGGCTGTTATTATGCCTGTGTGCATGTGTACTGTGGCTGAAGGTCTGGCAAGGGTGATCTGGGGGCTCCCTGAAGGTCCCCAGAAAGTCAGTTCTTTAGATCCCTCCTAGGCCACGCTAGTGCTGGGAACTGGTAGGTCCCACTTAGAGCACCAGAGAGGATCCTGGCCCTAATTCCTGATTCAATGTGCTCTAGTCTCTGCAGCTTGCTGGGTAAGCGTCTAGAGCCCCAGATCTTCAGCAGATGTTGGTCCCACCACAATGTATCTGGGTATCGCACATCAGACTCCCACCAACACATACACCATCAGCGCACAATTACACACACTCATACAGAACCACACCCACCCACCTGCAGTGATGGTGTCCCACAATGATCCACACTCCCCACTGCATTGACTCCCCCAATTACATTCTATCACGCACAAGTAAATACAGGGAAAATGCACAGCTCACACATGATTACATCTCACACACAATTACACCCATAAAATTCAAGATGATCCACTTCAGAAGCAGTCACATATTTCACAGAAAAATAGATTTACAAAGAGAAACATATTCTCCCAAATATTAACATGATTCATACATAATCACAAACAATGGTTGATTACACAATTACCCAAAAAGAAACAGTCTCATTGGCATACGGTTACACACACACACCACTACAAGCCCATGCATTCAATGATAGTTTCGATTTGCAACTTAAGCAGAAACAAGCATTTACATGCAAGAATTGCAAACATAATTATACACTTAAATACCATTACAAATATTCACTATTTGTTCACATTGCTGATTGCTCACATTATCACAAACACCACACACACACACACACACACACACACACACACACACACACGACTCTCACATCCAAAGAAATCCATATCCTCTCAGGCACTGGCAATCCCAGGAGAGCCTGACTCTCCCTGCTCTCCTCAACTCTGCCTTCTCTCCATCTGTCCTCCTCCTTTCCTCTCTCCAGAGCCTTAGGGTCCTGCCCCTCAACATGTCTCTCAAGTTCAGATACCAAGGGCTGCCCCTGAAGCATCAGCTCACACCAAACCCAAGTAGCTGAAGGACGCTAGGGTCCGCAAGGAGCAGGCAGCCCTGACTCCGGATCCGGAGGCTTTTATTTATTTTTTCCACATAAATTACACAAGCACTTTATAAAATGGTTACACAGAAAACACCTTATAAGTGCATAACTTAACACCCCCCCCCCAAAATGGGTTCTGGAGAAATGGGCTGCATTTATGTGAAAATCTGTCTGTGCGTACCTGGGTTGGGCTGGGATGTGTGGTAGGGGCCTGGCAGACCAAATGAGGCTGTTGTGGCTGTTGTGTATGGTGTAGTGTGCCACAGTGTGGCCTTGACCTTGTGTTTGTGCTGGAGGGAGTGCCATGCCGTTCAGGATGAGTGTGTGTCACCCGTGACCTGTGTCTGATCGTGAGGTCCAATATGTAAACACTGTGACCCTGTGTCTGGATGACACTCTGCCATAGATGCCCATGGGTGGCTCTGGGGTGACACCAGGAGGGACAGTGACACCACCTCTGTGTGGGCCTATGGGTTTCCATGTGTGTGATGAGAAGTGGGTCACAGAGAAGGGGTTTCCCAGGGCAAATTCAGATGATAGCCCTGGGGACCTAAGAAGCTCCTCCTCCCCTACCTCCCTTGCCTCTCTCTGAATCCCACGTTAAAAATTAAAATAAAATGAAATAAACAAAAACAGAGATTTCTTAACAGTTCAGATGGGTGCGGGACGCGTCTGGGAGGGGGCGCGTGTCCTTATCCCTTGAGCTCTTCTTCCACCGAAGAGAGAACAGTGTCGGCACAAATGTGGGGGCCCTTCGGTGCCGTGGGAGGGCAGTGTTCCCCTCCTGGGTGCAGTCTGAGGCCAGGAAAGGTGGGGAGGAGTCCTGGGTCTCAGGCCTCAGTGACCCCTGAGTGGGCCTGGGGTCCCACAGGGCAGAATGGGCAGGCTCACTCGCAGGCCGACGCCACCGACGTGACGCTAGTGATTTTGGTCGAGTCGTCAGACCACGGCTGCAGATTCTGCAGGGCGAAGAGCGATGAGTTGTGCACGCACAGAGGGTCGGCGGGCAGCGGCTGTGCCAGGCTCTTCTGGAAGGCCTCCTGCTGCAACTGCAGGAGGATGCGGTTCGCTTGCTGCCTCTCGGCCTCCCGTTCCTCCGCAGTCTGCCGTCTGCACCGGGAACAAGCCGTTACCTGCCAGGAGCACCGACCCGGCTCCCGCGTGCGCCCAGCTCCGGGTGAGTTCCCAGGAGATAAACTGAACGAGCGCTGCTCGCTTTTGCAGTCCCCAAATCCAGTTTGGGCCCCTATAATGCGTTCCCTTCTTTTGAGAGTCCTGACTCCAACAAAGACTAGAAACCCCAAAGCAGATGGAGCCAAGGTATCCCAGAGAAGGAGGGGTGGGAAAGTCTGCGAGGCCCAAACAGCTGGGATTCCGCATCCACGAGCAGCGCCCACACCCCGCAGGCCTCACAAGGGGCAGCCAGGGGTAGGATGGCATCTCGCTTCCCCGCCCCTCCCGCCCTGAGGGAGACCAGGTGCCATTCCAAGCCGGAGGGCCCTCACCCTACCCACAAGTCCAGGGTAGAGAGGCAAGGACCAGCGGCTATGATCTGCTCTGCGGGACGTCTCTTGCCTCCCTCTCTCTGCGAATGTCTTCTAGGCCTTGGGCCTTCTGTGTGGAGCCCTGTGCCCTGCAGGGGCTCCTGCTGGACCCACTGGCTTCCTCTGAGGCAGTTCAGGGAGGCAATGACTCACTTATTCCATTTAATGCCTCCCCTCCACCCTGTCAACTGAGATCAAACGTCTGTCTCTAAGGTGGACAGACCTAATGGGAGTCCCCGGGGCCTTCAGAAGCAATTTGTAGGCGATCGATGAAGCCATGCGAAGCCTGCAAGGGCCTCTTTCAGCAGCGGCTGCTGACCTGCTCTGGGCCGCCTTTTCTTGACTGTGTATCTTTCTGTCTTTCGTCTTTCCCTTTTCCCCTGCATTTCAAACGGCCTGAATATTTCTCTTTTATGCTTTGTGTCTTCTCTCTCATTTTCTCTCCTCCCCACCCACTTGGTTCTCTCTGAATTAAAGGAATTTGTTTGAAAAGAAAATGTTGATTTCAGTCATCCATTGCTTTTCTTTATTATACATAAATAAGACTTCTGTAGGCTGCCTGTTTTCCTCCTTTTTTTCCTTCAGCGGGCTCCCTATCCCTTCCCACCCCTGAAACTGATTGTGTTTCAGTTTCTCTCTTTGCCTGCCTCTTTCTTTCTCTGTGCCCCTCTCTCTGGGAGGCCTGCTAAGCTGCCTCTCCTCCCCTAGGCCCGCAGCCCTCAGTAGGCCTTGGAAACTGGAGTCCCCCCCCAACTCCTGAGCTAGCCCTGGCTCCCTCTTTAGCGTTCCAAGGTCTGAGGCCGCATCCCCCACTCCTTCCCCAGCGGCAGGAATGCTGTGGGGTGCGGTAGAATCGCCGGACCATGGCTTCCTTTGTGGCCCCGTAGGCGGAATCCCAGGCAGATTCCTCGCCTTCGTTCAGAAAAAGAGGAAACTCCAATTCCTTTCTCCTGCCCCAAGGCCCGCCCGTCTCGGCGCCGCCGACTTCGCCCAGACTTTCCCGCGCTGCCCCACTGGGCCTGAGCTAGGGGAGAAACTCCGGCGGGCAAGGGCCAGATGTGCGGGAGGGTGCAGCGTGCCAGAAGGAGCAGCCGGAGAAAGCGTCAGTGCGCGCGGAGAGGGAGGCTGCTTGGGAGTGTTGGGGACGCTTCATGTCCTTGAGCGTAAATGTGAAAAAACAAAACAAAAAACCCAGTGCGTAGTAACTGGAGTTGCGGCTATAGGAGAAGGGAAAATTCTCTTTCTCACACACACCCATCTGCTCCTAATTGATTCCCCTTTCAGTGGGACCCGCCAAACCCCGCCGCAGCCGGCGCGGATTGATTTTCTCCTTCCAGGGTAGGGACCGGCTGCGCAAAAGCCTGGCGTCTGGGGAGGAGACCGTCAACACGCCCGCGGTCTGGGGCCCCCAGACCCTCTGCGGAGAGCCCGGTTGGAGCGCTGCAACAAGGTGCGGGCCGATCTGCATGCAGTCTCCGGGACAGAGCAGGATTCCATAAGCAAGAGTTTGCGCAAACAAAAAACTCCCCAGGACACACAGATCCCTGGAGCCTGGACTGCGTGGACTGCACGAACCCGCCTGTTTGCCAAAGCGGCGGAAGAAACCTGCCGCATCTACAC
Organism: Macaca thibetana thibetana; assembly: GCF_024542745.1. NCBI lineage: Eukaryota > Metazoa > Chordata > Mammalia > Primates > Cercopithecidae > Macaca > Macaca thibetana. The sequence continues at coordinate 97,194,943 of NC_065586.1, read as the reverse complement.
CGGCAGAGAGTGTGCCAGCCAGAAAGCCCTGAAGCCTCTGGTAAAACAGAGCCAGGGCCCTTCAGCCCCATCCCAGCTATCGGCCTGCCTCCGTTGCTTCCAGCTCCCCGCAAACCTAGCGGGAGCTCGCTCCTCCGAAAGATCAGAAACCGCGAGCGGAGAAAGTGTGTGCGCACCAGAAAAGGCCACGAACCGACAGCTGCCTGAGACCGCGCCGCTCGCGGGCTGCCGGCCCGCCCAGCTTGCTCACCTCCACTTTGTCCGCCGGTTCTGGAACCAGGTTTTGACCTGCGCGTCGGTCATTTTGAGCGCCTTGGCCAGGGCGGCGCGCTCGGCCGAGGCCAGGTACTTCTGGCGGTGGAAGCGCTTCTCCAGCTCGCAGATCTGCAGGCGTGTGAAGGACGTACGCGGCTTCTTCTTCTTGGGGGGCGTCCGGTTCTGATAGGGGTGACCTATACGGCGTGTTACAGTGAAGGGTGAGAGGGCCACTGGAGCGGGAGACAGACAGACGGCAGAGGCAAGCAGCAGAGCGTCAGGAAGCGTCCCAGGCCCAACACCCCGCGAATCAGCGAGCGCAGCAGCTGAACTCCCACGAGCAGGGCCGAGATCCTCCCGTTAGCCCTCAGCACCAAGCCCACGGCGGGAAACGGCCCCCTCCTGCCCGCCAGTCGAACGCCGCCTTCGCAGCTACCACAGAGGCCTCCCTAGCCCCGGGCTCCCGCGAGCCCAACCACCACCCTGCCGCCCCTCCTCCAAGGGGCAGTCTAAGGCGAGCTAATGGTCACGCTCCCCTCCCCTCAGTCAGCCCCAGACCTTCAGGCTCAGAGTAGGAGACCGAACCTGACTGGAACCCGACCTGAGCCTCTGTCCACAGCAGCACACACCAACACAACGTACAACGGGGGCAAACTCATAGATCTATACACCCAAACAGGACCAGACAAGCACAGGCACGGGACAAAAACACAGGACACAGAGCAACACAAGGCCACAGCCATACACTCGCTCAAAACTCCTTCATGCCTGACACAGTATTAGGGCCCCGAGGTAGGCCCTAAACCGAGTACCTTTCACCAGAGGCCCAGGATTAGTAGACTCTGGGCTGGGGTTCCAGCAGGGCCCTTCAAGACTGGCCTGGCCTGGGTGGGGAATGGGATGGGCACCAGGCCCTGCTGCCCCAGGCCAGAGAAAACTTGGGTTGGGGGCACTGGGGCCCCTCCAGCGAGGGCCCTTCCTGAGGTCTAGACCCAAGCAACTGTTCTTCGTCTGGACACCAGCCCCCACACCACTTCTGCTGTGGCCCCAGAGTCTGGTAAGAAGCTGCAGGAGCAGTTTCCCTGACCGTGCTCCTGCCTGGAACAGAAGCAGGGAGTCAGGGGTGCCTCGGGGTCTCCTGGCCCAGTGTCTGACTCTCAGCAGCTTCTCCCAAGTAGTTATGTATACCCCCCTTCCACTGTTGGTCCCTTGAGCCAGGGGATCCCCAGGAGTCCCGGTCTCTGCCAGCAGCAGCCAGTGTCTCCTGCCTCCTCTCTCTAAGGCCAGCTGGCTAACCTGGGCTCAATTTGTGGCTGCTTCCCAGCCGGGACGTGAGGATCATGGTCTGGGATCCAGGGAGTCCTAAGGGGAGCAGGAAGTGAGAACAGGGGAAGGGACCCACACCAGAGGGAGAGTTGAGTGTCCAGAGCAGAAACGGCAGCAGAGGGAGCCAGGGCCAGCAGAGGAAGGCAGGAGTGGGCAGCAGAGAAGGCGGCAGCGGCCACCACCTAGTACCTAATGTCCTGGGAGTAGTCCTCCCGCCACCGATCACTGGCCTGCCCAGTGCATTATTCATGCCCAAGATAACAGGGCTGGGCCCGGGGTAGGACATGCAGCCCGGACAGAACGAAAATGAAAAGCTAGCTGTCCTGGGCGGCTATGCCCCGCTGCCATCCTCCCAGACGAAGCCTCCTCTCTGGGAAAAAAAAGGGCCACTGGTTCTGCTGATTTACTGGAGCTCAGAGCTCCCGCTGGCCCCGCAGCACCACGGGCACCGGAGCTAGGAGCGCGGAGTGCATGTGTGTAGGGTACTGAAGGTGGGGGAACCTGTTCTTTTCTTGCGTCTGATCCTGGGGCTGGCTTCTTCGGTCCTAGAACTGCAGCCAGGACGGAAGAAACTGTTCACATTGCACCCCTTTCTCTAAGATTCCCGGACCCGGAGTAGCTGCAGAAGGTGGTCCTCAATCTATGGCCTTCTTCTCTGCCTGACCGGGCCCAGGGATCCCGAGAGGAGACCAGGGAGAGCTTCTCTGAGCAGGGGTCCTTTGGGAGACAGAGAGGGGTCCAGGCTGAGAGAACTCTTCAAGCATGGCGAGTCTGCGATGTAGAATCGGGCGGGCGGCTCAACTTGGGGGAAGCACCAAGAAGAGGTGGGCGACCTGGCGCACAGAACCGGCTTTGGGGAGCCAGCCGGCGGGGAAAGGGTAACACAGAGCCCGGGCCGCGGCCAGGCGAGGCGCGCGCGCAGGCCGGACTCACCTGTGAACCTGTCCTTTGTGTATCTGCGGTTACTCTCCATCCAGGGGAAGGTGAGGCCAGTGAGGTTGTTGACGCCTGGCATGGCAGGCACAGAGGGCACGGTGGGCAAGCCGGTGGCCAGCGGCTGGGGGTGGGCCACGGCTCCGGTGAGCGGCCTGTGTGCCGGCACCCGGATCACCCCCGCAGCGCTGAGTGCCCCCGCACCGCCGCTGCTGCTACCGCCGCCGCCAGGACCGGGGCCGCCCGCCAAGGCCATGTTCACGTTGTAGGAGCCGGCCAGCGGACCCATGCTGCAGGCGCCGCCGCCGCCTGCCGGGCCTCCGGGGCCGCCGGGGCCTCCGGGGCCGCCCGGACCTCCAGTGCCATAGGCCCCCGCGCCTCCAGCCCCAGCCCCGGGCGCGGAGCCCCCGCCGCCGTAAGTGTAGGCGCCTCCAACCAAGCAGCCAAGGCCGTATTCTCCGTCCTGGAGGCGCGAGGCGGGCCCCATGCAGCCACCCTGGTCTGGGCTGTTGAGGATCTGGTCGATGCCGAAGCTGATGGGCTCTGCGTGGCCCGGGTGGAGGTGGTGCGGTCCCAGGTGCTCCATGCTAGCCCCGGCCCCACGGGGGGGCCCGGGCGGCGGCGCTCGCTGCGCTCGGCTCCGGGGGCAGCTAGCAGGGGCTGGGAGGCAACAGCGGCTCCTGGCTGCGCGGAGACTTGGAAGCGAAGTGCGCAGAAGGGCTAAAGTAGAAGGGGGAGGGGAGGGAGAGGGGGGCCGTATTCTTCCCCTCTCTGGCTTCTGCTTCCCGGCTCCGGCTCCGCTCGCTGTTGACTCTGGGACATCAATCACCAGGCGAAAAAGCCCGGTGCAAGAGAGCTTCGCGGTTTCGGCCGGGTCTCTCCATTGGCTGTGCGCGGAGAGGAGCGGGGTGAATGACAGCGCGAGGGAGGGGAGGGGAGGGGGAGAGGAAGGCCAGAAGCCGAGACAGATGCAGGAGCCAGAGATAGAGAGACGGAGACCAAGACTCGGAGTAATTCATGAGGAGAGAGAAGAGGGGAAAAAGGAGAGGCTTAAAAGGAAAAGGGAAAACAAGAAGCGACCATTCCCAGAGACGGACAGACAGACAAACTCAAGGAGGGTGAAGTCAACTGTCTTCCCGGCCTGTTGGTAGGCATCCCCTCACTTTGAACCGGGTCAAAGGAGTCCAGCCCACAAGGCGTCTGGGGAAGGGATGTCCCTACCCAACTGGAGAATCTCCCCAAGGGCTCAGCTGGGAAACACCTGTCACTCAACCAGGAGATTTACTCCAAACTTCAAGTCCAGCTTGTTAGAAAGTAGAAGACTGTCTACTCCCCAGGTATGGAGCCCAGGCCCTGAGGCAGGACGGTGAGTTCAGGCTTGTCCTTCTTTAAAACACAGGCCTATGAACAACTGGCTATATGTTATAAAAATCAGCAATCATCCCCCAACTCAGCCTTCTTAGAGAAATTCAGGAAGGGAACATTTCTTGAAAGGCAGGCACAAGTCAAGAGGGTTGGTTTGGGGTCTGCTGCCAGGGTGCCCATGCCTCAACACACGCCTTTCCTTTTGAATAAACAGATGCCTCAAGAAGTAAAACCCTACAGGGTTTGAAAGAGGCAATTCCTACAGTGTTTGAATGAATTCAACCAGATTGCTTTCCACCTAACAATTACCCCAGGGTTGGCTATTCCAGGCAAGAAGACTTTGGACTGTGGTGTGTGTTATTTTCTTACTTTTGGAATCTTGGGAGGAAGCCATAGGGGCTTAAGACCGTAGGGGCTGGGATTGGTGGGACTAGGATCAGGAAAGTGCATCCAGGACAAATTTAGGCCTTTCCAACGTTTTGCCAGTGGCAGTCTGGCTGACAGCCCAAGAGAAAAGGAGGAAACTCCCTTTTTCTTCTTCCTCTCTTTCCCCTCTCCAGTAGAAAATGTTTGCTACCTTTTAGAAGTCAAGTTTTGGGAAAGGCACAGGTTCCATCACTTGGGATCTATTTCTGGTCTATTTCAGTTCAGTTTCAGATTAGACTTTTGAGTACTCCCCGTCTCTATCTGGAAAGATGCTAGGATGTGAAGACTCACATTCTCTCCTCATCAAGTCTTATTGCAATCTATTTGCTTTGGGCATGTCTGTCACCTCCACTTGAAGAGATCTTGGAGACAGAGAGTGGCTTATTCATTTCTGTTCTCTCCTGAAGAATACAGCCCCAAACAACAAAATATGCTCATCTTGGGGAATAACAAGTGAATGTATCTCTTTATTCAATAATATTTATTGAGTACTGTACTCACTGTGTCAGGCACTGTTCTAGGCACGGGGGACATAGCAGTGAGCAAAACAAAGGTCCTGACCTCATGAAGCTTACATTCTATAGAGGGGGTCAGACAATAAGCAAAGAAGCAAATACAAGGCAGATGTTATTAAGCATTATGGAGAACAATATAAACTCTACACCAATCCTTCAAGATGAGTATTCTCTCTATTTTACAGATGTGAGGAAAGCACCTTTCACAATAGCTATGATTGCTGTGAATCAATATGGAGGAGCTAGACTCAACTTGCTTTTTTGGTTAGCCTGGAGACCTAGGTGCTGGTTGGAAGTTCATATCTGTGGAGAAACCTTGTCTGAGCTCTAGCCAGGTGGACAAAGGCCTACTCAAGACAAAGCCAAATGTGAAATTGGCAGTTGTTTGTAAACACTAAGCAGAAACATGAAGGGCTCTGCTCCCTCACCAGTTCTCTTCTTCCCACTTACCGAATCCAGGTACTATACCCCTACCCAGGGACTTCCATAACTTACTTTGGGAGTTGTCTGAACCTGAGTGAATCTCTTCCTGCTCTTATCTTGAGGGAACTAAAGCAGAAATAAATTGTTTACTGAAAGACAGCTTTGTGCCAGGTATCACATCGTACTTATCTCATTTAAGACTTATAACAACCCTGGGAAGTTAATAGAAATGTCCCAATTTTTTATAATTGAGAGAATTGAATGAATGTTCATGGCAGTGTTATTCATAATAGCCCAAATGGGGAAACAATTCAGAGGTCCATCAACTGATGAATAGATAAACAAAATTTGGTATATCCACACATGGAATATTATTTAGCCATAAAAAGGAAAAGAAGGGAAATGCTGGTTCGTGCTATAACATGGATGAACCTAGGAGACTATTCTGCTAGTGAAGAAGTCAAGCACAAAGGCTACATATTGTATGATTCCACTTGTATGAAATGCCCAAAATAGGCAAATCCACAGAGGCAAGAGAGTAGGTTAGTGGTTTCTGGGGCCTGGGGGCAGCAGGGAATGGAAATTGACTGCTAACGGATACAGAATTCCTTTTGGAGTGATGAAAACATTCTGGATGGTTACATAACTTTGTAAAAATATTAAAACCCACTGAATTGTGCATTTTAAAGGGGCTGAATATTGTAGCATATGAATTTTATCTCATTTTTAAAAAGAGAAAAATGGCTGGGTGCAGTGGCCTGTGTCTGTAGTCCCAGCTGCTCCGCAGGGTGAGGCTAGAGGATCACTTGGGGCCAGGAATTCGAGGCTGCAATGTGCTATAATTGCACCTCTAGCCTGGGCAACAGAGCAATGCCCCATCTCTAAAAAGAAAATGAAAACTGAGACTCAGTGAAGAGAATAAACTTGCTCCAAGTTCCATAGACAGAGAAGACTGATCTGGAATCTCAAAACCTGAGCTATTTTCCTTGTTTGAGGCTGAAAACTATCGGGAGGGGTACTGCAGCTTTTTTTTAGGCTGGGTCCTAGTGGCCTCACTCCTTTTAGTCTCACCACCATTTTACCTGCTGCAGTTAAAACCACATCCTTTGGTGTGAGTTGGTTGAAGGTAAAATTTACAAGACTAAAAAACAACAACAACAACAACAAAAAACACCTATCTTTCCATGTGCACATCTCCAGCTCAGATGGCCTTCCAACCCTTTTGGCATCTGCCTGATCCACCTCTTGAACTCCTCAGATCTGGCGCCAGTTGTTCAGGGTACTTGGGAGGAGACTTTACCCTTGCTGGCCTAACTTAAGGTTGGCAGAGGTCACCACTACCTTGTACATGGACCATTATGACTGTCAAGCTCTTCTCATTAAAATCCAGCAGCCCAGGGATATACCGACCTTCCCCTGCTATCATAGCCGCTTCCTTAACTGATTTCTTCCTTTTTCCCCTCCCACCTTTTCTGCTTATCAGAGTCAACTTTTATCCCAATTGGGGATACCCCTAACTTTTACCCTCAATGAGGTGCTGGGGTTGTGTGAGTCAGCTTAATCTCAGCCTTTGTCTTCCAACAGGGTATTTGCTGAGGGCCATGACTACCCTCTCTGTCCCTTCCTTACCTAGAAAGATGAGACTGGAGGGTCAGGATTTGCTGGGCTGTGGCCCCCACCCCTTCTCCCAGGAGCAGTGTTACCTGAGCACGGTGTTGCAAGGTTGGGAAGTTTTCTGAAATAGGAGAGGAGACTCACACAAGTTTATATTCGCTGCAGCTTGTGTTTCCCCCGTGCTTTTGCATGCCTTGCAAAACAGCCCTGATAGGAACGAGGAGGGAGGGGAAGAAAGCGGGACTCACAGAGCGCCTGCCATGTGTGAGCCGCCTTCAATTGGAAGAATGATCTCTCCACTCATCTTTAATCCTGTAATGTTATCCCCATTTTACAGATGAGAAAACCAAGGCACTGAAAGCTGGAAAGGGGCAGACCAGACGCAAACACTGCTTTCCTGACTCCACTCACTACAAGCTGCTTCCCTTAAGCCTAAACTTGGCTCTTGCCTCATAGGACCATCTTGCAGGAACCTAGGTGAGTTGCAGATCCTTCTCTCTGGTTCTGAGGCCACCTGGTAACACCCCTCCCCCAAGCACCAGCTCTCCCTGGCCTGCAGAATAAAAAAGTGCCTCCAATTAAAAGAAGAGCAGCTGGGGCCGGGGCCAGGGCTGGGGGAGGAGGAAAGGATGGGCTCAGCCCAGGGGGAGGCCCCTTTGGATCCCACACAATCTCCTCCTCCCCGCTCTGAAAGAGACCCCCGGGCCAGGGGTTGTCCTTTAGCTTACGGTTGTGTGTGGAAACGTAATTACTTTGTGTTTGTGGGACCATGCATCCATGAGGGGAAAGCTGGATGGGAAAGCATGTGTGACAGTCAGGGTTGAGAGGGCTGTGCAGATGTCCTGGGCATGTCTTTAAGAAACAATTTTAACAATATATTCAATGAATAATTATAGAGCATCTAGTATGTATCAGGCACTGTATTAGGCTGTTGGGATACAACTGCAAGCAAAATGCATGTCGGTAAGAGCATTGGAGGAAAAAAAGAGAATCTGGGTATTTTACACAACTGGATTTTGTCATGTGAGGATGTATGTGTCAGTGAGAATGCAAGTGAATGTGTTTTCTGCAACAGGATGAGTATGTGTTTACAACTGTTCCTCTGTAGTGAGTGCCTGTGATGGGATGAGGGCATCTCTCTGCTACATCTGCGTGCTGCAGATAGCGTGTACCATGGGAGGGGTGTCTTTTATTCCAATGGAATTGTCAGAGAAGTGGCCCTGCATGGGCCTGTGGTCATGGGGAGGGGGACACAGGGTATACCCAATGGATATATAGTAGGGAAAGGGGACTGAGATATATGTAAGGGGATGTATAACATGACACGGTCCATGGTGCTGCCAATGGGGTTTGCATTCCTAGTACCAAAGGTGTTCCCTCTGCCTTCCCACTTGTCTCAAAAAAGGGGCAGAAAACTTTCCCTACTATGGGAAAGGCAGAATCACCTATAATGACTTAGGGACTTAAAGACCCGGTAAAAGGCACTCTAACTCCAGAAGCCCTGGGTTGGGGAGGAGGGTCTCTAGGAGCCTAGATTGAGGAGGTGGGGGGAGTGAGTAGGTCAAGTGACTCAGCTCAACGAGTCCTCAGGGTTGGGGGGGTGTTCCAAGGCCAGCCCCCCGTCCCTCCACCCAATTCTTACATAAGATATGGAAGACCTCTCCAACACCAATGGATAGGCACACATTTTCCCGTCAGTGGAGAGACCCTGAATGGATAGAGGACAGATGGACAGGAGACAGACATGTCCCTGCTGTAGGCCACACTGAGCTGTCACCTTGTGTAGGGGTAAGCAATTTTCTTCTCCTCCCCTGCCCGCTCCTCTCAATCAGAGCCCAGCAGGCGGATGCTTCAGGAATAGGGTGCTTCTGTAGGGATCCCTTCCCTTCACTGTCTCCCCTTCCTGCTTGGCTTCTGACCCTAAAGGAACCTGTTGGCCTCATTACCCCTGGGCATTGAGTTAAGGCCTCAGGCCTCTCTCTGACTAATTCCCACCCAAGGGAGGCCCAGAGACCCTCAGGTTCCACCACCCATCCAGCACTGTCTTGACCATGGTGGCCTTGATTAGGGAATCTCCCATCCTGAGTCACCTCCAAGGATGCCAGAAACCTGGAAAGGGGCAGGTAAGGAGTGGGCTAAGAGAAGGTTCAAGGAAGAACAGACCCCCAGGGCCCTGCTCTCCCCAGACGGCTCTCAAAGGGCTCCCTGGGCACAGAGTTAGGAGTCCCATCAGTGAGTCCCATCAGTAGGGCAGCTGAGCCTAGGACCCAGGGCTGTGGACCGGCCCCAACCTCTCCCATCCTTGGTGTCTCCCTTGGCTCCACTCTGCTGGCCAGGTGGGTCTGTGCTGGGTCCAGAAGCCAAGCCCTGTACTGAGGTGTGGGGGAGGGAAAAGAAGCCAAGAGAGCACCAGCCAGCTGTGGGACCAGCCCTCTGAGGGCCCCTCTGCCTTCTAAGAGCCATCTTATTCCCTTCTGGGGTTGGCAAGCTCCCTTTGCAGTCTGCAGAAAGGACCTCTACAGGTATGCGGATCCCTCACTCTGCCTGTGCACAGTAAAACAGGAATGAGGCAAACTTTCCAGCTGGGTGGGTGATGGCCCTGCAGTGGCCAGCTCTACCCAGATTTCTCATCTCAATTCCTTGCCTCTGCCGGGGATGCAGATTTGGCCTCAGAGTAAGGGTGGGTGGAGAGGCCCAAGCGCAGGAAACTCAGCCTCCCAGGGGACCCAGTCCTGAACTGTGGCTGAAGACATGGAGGTGGGGGTCATGCAGTCCCTCCTAGGTGCGAGGGCCTCCTTGACATGGGCAGGTCTAAGTTGTTTCAGGGGGTGCTCAGGACTGTTTGCACATTGGAAGCTTCAGGCTCCCGCTGAGCCGGAGCTGGACTATGCTGTGTGTGGAAAACCGACTAGGACCCCTCCTCAAGATGAGAGGGACTGGCTACCCAGGCCTCTGCCTCCACCCGGAGCCTGGTGGATGAAGTTCAGGTTTTATATTAACTTGCCAATCTCCTCCTCCACCAGAAAAGCAAGGCGGGGTGGGGAGTGGTGGAAAAAATGGCCTCAGCTGGGGAGACCCAGCTGCTGGCCGGTGGTAGTGTGGCAGGGAGGTTAACATGTTCCCCATGGTGTCCTGACTGCACACTAAAGCACAGTATATACACCAATGGTGACACACAGAAATACCCAACTCCCAAAGACTTCCAGACACAGGCTTGGCACAGAGGCAACACCCTCAGACGCAGACGCACAGATGCCCACTCACCTTGCACACGAACACGCAGAAACTCCTCGGTGTGCAGTCCCCACAGGTGCCCACAAAGCCTCCTTTATGCACCCATGTGCAGATGCCCACAAACACTCCCACCCCACTGAGTCTCTGCAGCACAGATCCAGAGCCAAACGAAACCTTCTCCCTCCATGCACACAGCCCTAGGGTCGCTGGTGCACAGGTACACACAGACACACCCAACCACACTCCTACAGACATACAGGCATGCTCACTTCCACACCGATCTTCCTGCTCAGATAACACAAAACAAAACACAAAACAAAAACACCCCCTTCCCTCTCACACATACTCTGAAGACGGCCACAGGGAGCTCAAAAGCAACCACAGTTTCCCAACTTTCCTGGGGAGTCCACGGTCGCCTTCCCTCGCGGGGAAGGAGTTGGGGGGGTGCGGGGCAAGCCGCAGGTGCCAGAAGTGGGTGTGGGTGGGGTGAGCGCCGAAGGGGGATGAACCGCATCCATATGCATGGTCTTCGCGCACAAAGAGCAGCTGCCCAGAGCTGAAGTCCCGGCGGGCCCGGAGTCGCACGGAGGCGACGGCGGCCCAACTAATTGAATTAGGTCGGCCCGGCCCTGCCACCCGCGCGCCACCCGCGTCCGCTCTGCCACCCGTCTCCGGCCGCCGCAGGCGCTCCTTGGGTGCCGAGGGACGGATTGAGGGAAGGAGGCGTCTCCGCCTGAGCTCCGGCCCGAGGCGGCCTCTCCCCCCGGAAATAATCCCATTGTCCCGGGGGCTGCGGGCGGCCCTGGGCGCCCGGGATCCCCAACTGGACTGCGGCACTGTGATTAATGGGACAGCGGCAAGGGAGCTGACACCGGGAGGGCCGTGGCTCTCCTCCGCCCGGTCCTTCTCAGCTGCCCTGCGTTCCGGTGCCCCTTCCCCACCAAAGTCGGGAAGCTAGAACGGGGAGGGGCGAGGGGCGGGTGCGGCAAGGTCACTGCTGGGAATTAGACCAGTTAGGGGCCTTCCTGAGTGTGGTATGAGCCTGAGGTGAGCGAGTGTGTCTGGGTGTGCGGCCGTGTGCCCGAGTGTACAAGAGCATCCAGAGCTGTCAGCCCCTGTCAGTGGGGTGGGATGCTGGGGGGTGTGGACAAGGTAAAGTGCACAAGTACTACAGGGCAGGAATTATTAGAGCTGTGTGTAGTGAGGCAAGGATGGGATTTGTAAGGAGATGAAGCTCCCATCCCTGGGAGCCAAGGTAGCCTCAAGACCAGGGAGCTGGGCCTGAGTCCCAGCACTGCCCTAGGTCCCACATAAAGTCACTGCCTGGCACCTGCCCTCCTGTTGGCCCAGATTTCTGCAGCCACCTCACCCCTAGACTCGACCACTGGCAATTTACAGTGGGGCTCCTGGCACCTCACTTCTCCCATTCTCCCCTACCTGCCATAGGCTCCACCTTCCTGGGATGAAGCACCAGCAGTTTCTGTTCAGCTCTTCCACTCCTGACATCCTTGATATCTGGACTGTTCCAGTACTTGTAGCCCTTTTGAGGTTAGGCTCACAGATCTCCCCCACCCACTCCACAACACACAGGAAGCCTCCAATATGTGGCTGGGAAATAGCTCCTCTGACCTAGGTGGCCCGTGGCTCCTAGGGTGGAGACTTTGTGTGTCTGTCCCTGAACTGCAAGTGCCTAGGGGCAGACCAGAGTCTCTGCTTGTCACCAGCAGATACCCACCCAGAGGTGTTCTGGACACCAGTGAGATTTCCCTGGCTGTTGAACTCCACCCAAGATTGGTGCAGACCAGAATGTTCGGGGGGGTGGGCACGGGGCATGCCCCTGAGTCCCACGGGGCAATTTGCCTTCTCCACTGTGAAGCCAGAAACCTGATTCTGGACTGAGTGTACATGTGAGGTGCCCTAGGGATCCAGGTTCCGGGTTCTTAGGGTGGTGGAAGAGGGAAACCATCCTAGTAGTCCCAGGCTGCACTGGGTATTCAGGATCATCCCAGTGGCCAACACAGCCCCAGCCAGGACACCTCCCACCTGCTGCTGCCCTCTACTGCCCCCTCGCCCCACTTGCCAAATCACCCACTTCCTCACCTCCACTGCTACCCCTAGCCCCACCCCACTCAACTCTGGAGTAGTTTGCCTCCTGGCAAAAGAAAACCCGGACTAAGGGTGGGAGTTACGCAAAGGCTGAGCCTTCCACCCACCAGAAGAACTCAGTGCTTCTGAGGTCTTTGTGCCCCATTCGCCAGGGACCACTACCTGGGAGGGGTAACACCACCGGGAGATGTGGCTGCTGCCCATGCCGGCACATCCTCCACTGCTGCCCAAGGCTCAGTGAGGTAGGTTGAGGAAGGAGCTCTGGGCTGGGGACAGCCAGGGGGACACCCAGAGGGCATGCGGCACCAACATTGGATATGCTCGCAGGCCCACCGCCAGGCCTGGGCGGCCAGCACCGTATTTCCTGGGACTTTTACTGCAGCACCGAGATGAACAGTGACATTCCCCTCTCCCCTTTCATAAATATTGCATCTTCCCAATGCAATTACAGGAGACGGAACGGCATGAGCGTTTACTAAATAAGATTATGGGGTAATGCTAATGCAGTTTATGTCTGCGCTCTGACACCAGACAAACTCCCTATTAATAACCTCTCAATGAGGCACGAGGCTCAGAACGCAGAGCCCGCGGCTTCCGGGCCGCGCACTCTGCAAGAACGGCCGAAGCGAAGCGTGGCCTCCTCACGCTGGGGGCCGCGGCCTGCGCCCTCTTTCAGGGGTGCTGGGTTCCCAGCCTTTCCGGGCCTCTTGGCCAGGAGTTACCCCTGCGCCCCTTCTCCGGAGGCAGCCTCACCGAAGCCGGGAGCCTCATCTGCACCCTCACCTCCTCCATTTATCGTCTATTTCTGCAGCAGTTTAGTCCCAGCTGGTGCTAAGCCCCTCTCTTCCGAATCCACACTGCTGGGAGGAGCCCAGGTTTTCTCCCCTAAAGGGGAGAAAGCCTTGTTCTTCCCCCGCTCGGAAATTGCTCAAGGCTTTGCATTGCCTTGGCGGTGGGGATCCAAACCCCTTCCCCCTCCATTCAAGGCGCTGCACTTACTTTCGTTCCATCTGTAGTACCTCGCCCCAGTCGCTGGCTGCCCTTAGTCCTGTTGTACCAACTGATAGAAACGCTCACACCTTCCCCAGTCATTCCTTGGGTCCAAAGCCCTGACAACCCCTATCCCTATGCCCAGCCCCACAAAAAGGAAAGAAAATTTCCACTCCTACTTCAAAAACGAAGTCAAAGTTCCGCCTCCCTGCACATTCTCAGAGCACAGTTCATGAGTCTCTCCTCAAGTGGCCAAGAGCACACAATTTTTTAAAACTACCGTTTTTGGCCAGGCACAGTGGTACACATGTGTAATTTCAGCACTTTGGGAGGCCAAGGTAGGAGGATCGCTTGAACCGAGGAATTTAAGAGTAGCCTGGGCAACATAGCAAGACCTCATCTTTATAAAAAATAAAAGAGTAGCTGGGCATGATGGTGCACGCCTGTAGTCTCAGCTACTTCAGAGGCTGAGGTGGGAGGACCCTTGAGCCCAGGAGCTCTACGCTGCAGTGAGCCATGATTGTGCCACTGCACTCCAACCTGGGTGACAGGTCCAGACTCTGTCTCAAAAAACACAACAAAACAAAACAGTCCTTTTCTGGATCACAGATTTGGAGTCACAGAGACATGGGTCTAGTCACAGGACATAGAGTTATAATCACACTGCTTTTACAGTGTGTTTGTAAACAGATCAGTTAACTGCTCTAACTCTTGCTTTTCTTGCTTATGAGAGGTATAGTGAATTCTGTCTTCTAATTCATCAAGCCATTGTCAGTATCAACATAAAGAAGAAACAGTGTAAATGTTTCCTAATTTATTGGGGTATCTCTGTTTTCCTATCTTTCTTGTGATTGCACTGACCTTTATGTAAGATGTATGTCTTCCCTACTGGTTCAGTCCTGCTCAATTTTCTGGACTCAGTTGATGAGTTCCTCAGACATACTGCGTGCCTTTCTTGCCTCCCTAACCCCTCTTCTTGAGTCTTCTTTAGGGTCCCATTAAGAGGGCAGGGCTAAGGTGACAGAGATCTGAGAAAATAGGGGATGGGCACAGCAGAAAAGTGCAGACAGGATTTCAAGGTCAAGAGAGCCAGCCCCCTGCCTAGTTCTTGCCCTGCTGCTTGCTGGTCATTAACACAACCCCTGGTTCTTCTTGGCCTTCAAATAAAAAGAAATTTCATGCCCAAGGACTCAGTAATGAGGAACCAGGGAGGGGCTGGGGAGCCTGCAATCTCAGCAAAAGTTTCCCCACCTCAGAGGCCTCCTCTCCTTCTTCCCTCCTCCTCCTTGCTTCTGAAGTCAGCAAAACCTTTGAGCAGCTTCTGGAAGAAAGAGGCCTCTCTGCCTTTGGAGCAAGCAGAAGAGTGAGGGGCACTAACAAGGCCTCTTTGTAGGCCTCCTGGAGCCCCTCTCCAGCAGCCACCACCTCTCCATCAAGGTCGAATTGTGCTGGCCTCTGAAAGGCCATAGGGGACAGGATGGGGCCCAGAGCCTGTTGAATGGGGGGACAGTGAATGCTTTACTATATTCTTCTATCCCTTGCCCCTTAAAACTGGGGCTAGACCTAATCTGGCCAGCACACACTTATCCCCAACTCCCACCCACAATTCTTGCCCTGGGCTACAAGTGACTTTGCTGAATGCTGAAAACCTGCCTTAATCTGCCTGGGGACATTTCTGACTGACCACAACATCCCTCTGCTTATTTATGAAGGATTAGACCTTCTCTCTACCCCACCTCTTCTGGCCAGTGTTCTTCCTGAGTCTTTTCTAAGTGCTCTGGGTATGGGAAACCTTCCTAACCAGGCCTTTCGCATGACTTGTACATAGTATATAGACACACACACACACACACAGACACACACACACAAACACAAACTCAGAAGTACATACAGACTCCTCACTCTCAAAAATGTGTATGCAAACTCCTAAGCATAACACATTGACTGTCACTGAAGTGGGTCCAGCTATGCAGACACGCATCTGCACTATCCCTCACTGAAAAGCATGCACTCAGAGATGCATACAACCACACAGGTGTGCATGTCCGCACAAAAGAACACGCACACATAAATACACAACCAATCAACTGCCAAGCATTGTTTCCAAAGGTGATGCTGCCACAGAATATCCCAGAGTTTGCCAGGATTGAGGAAAGTGGTTTCTCTTATCCTTGATGGGAATTCTGTGTACATATTATAATGTGTTCAACATATTTGGGCCTTGTGCAATTGTATGACAGTATTGGTAAAAACCACTCCCCGGAAGGTACCTGGGCTATGAGTCATCCCGGAGAACCTAGAGAAGTAGGAAGAGCAAAAGTCTGTGCTGAGGGGTGTGGCCTATTCATTGGAATCAGAACCTGCCCATCATCTGCACTCTGTAAGCCAACTGAAGAGCTTAAAACAGGAAATAGGAACATAGTGGGCAGGCTCTAGTGGGGTGTGGACTTTGAAAAAAGAAAGGAAGGAGCTATTTGGGCCTCTCTTAGGGAGTGGCTTTCAGTTCCAAAAAGCAGAAGGTGTGGCCACTTGGGGCCTGATAAAACCAGGCCTGATCATGGCCTGGCCATGCCTGATAAAGCCTGACCATGGCTAGGAAGAACAGCTGAGCTACACCAAAGAGTTTGTTTCTACCTCTGTGTACTTCAAGAAAACCAATCAGGATAGAGGAGTGGACTAGGGTAAACCAGTGGGGCTTCAGGGAGCCAGAGTGGAGCCAGATTGGAGCCAAGTATAATTGAAAAACCAAAGGCATTGATATTTGGCCAGTTGGGCTCAAATTCTTCCTCTGCCACTTCACTAGCTGTGTGGTCTTGGGTAACGCACTTAACCTCTCTGATCTACTGTTTCCTCCCCTATAAAACGGAGATATGCTACCTATCCCATATGATTGTGGTGAAAGTTAAAACAAATCGAAAGATGTAAAAGTGCTTAGCTCAATGCCTGGCACTTGGCAGGATCCCACAGATGGTGGCTGTATAAGAGACAGAAGTAACTAGAAGGCCAGTGTAAGAAGGTCTGAAACCCAGGACAGGAAGACTTAGGGTCCTCCTTAGGATTGGGGCTGCTGGGACAAAGGCAGGACCCACAAAAAGAAGGGCAACTACAAGCTGAAGTGCCTGTTCCTAGTCAATGGAGTGGTGCACATGGTTAACAATTTCATGTCAGACTGCCCCAGCTTGAATCCTACTAGCTATGTGACCCAGAGAAAATTGCTCTAACTCAGCCGGGAGTGGTGGCTCATGCCTGTAATCCCAGCACTTTGGGAGGCCGAGGCAGTCGGATCACCTGAGGTCAGGATTTCAAGACCAGCCTGGCCAACATAGTAAAACTCCATCTCTACTAAAAATACAAGAATTAGCTGGGCATGGTGGCATGTACCTGTAGTCTCAGCTACTTGGGAGTCTGAAACAGGACAATTGCTTGAACCTGGGAGGTGGAGGTTGCAGTGAGCCGAGATCACGCCACTGCACTCCAGCCTGGGCAACAGAGCAAGACTCCGTCTCAAAAACAAAAGAAAAAGAAAATTTATCTGATTCAGTTTTCTCATCAGTAAAATGAGATAACAGTAATTATGATCTACTTCATGAGCTTATTATGAGAAGTCAGTGAGTTAGTATTTGTAATGTGCTTTGACTAGTACCCATCACATAATATAATATTATTAAATATATGCTAAATAAATAAGAATAAACCAGGTTCCCACACTGACAAGGAACTGGGTTCTGAAAAGGTCTGGGGCAGCAGGGCTGCCACAGGTAGGGAGAGAGGTGGGCAACCTGCCTCTGGCTGTGAGATCCGTGCTCCTTAGAAGCTCTCAGCTGGGCGTGGTAGCTGGTGCCTATAATCCCAGCACTTTGGGAGGCTGAGGCGGGCGGATCACTTGAGGCCAGGAGTTCAAGACCAGCCTGGCCAACATGGCGAATCTCATATCTACTAAAAATACAAAAATTAGCCAGGTGTGGTGGTGCATGCCTGTAATCCCAGCTACATGGGAGGCTGAGGCACAAGAGTCCCTTGAATCTGGGAGGCAGAGGTTGCAGTGAGCGGAGATTGTGCCACTGTACTCTAGCCTGAGCAACAGAGAGACTCTTGTCTCAAAAAAAACAAAAAAGCAAAAAAACAAAACAAAACAGCAACAACAAAAAAAACCCCTGTGCTCTCAAACTCCCCCTTTTCTCCTCAGGTAGCTGTGGTTTGTTTCTCTTAGGAACAAGTTACCCTTTTAAGTCTTCATGCTGCTTAAGGGTTTGTAAGGGAAAAGTAGCTATTTCTTCATATGTTGCTGGTGGTGCTGCAAATTGGTTCCATCTTCCCTGGGTTATGTAACAAAAGCCACAGTACTGTTCATATCCTTTGATCAGATAATCCCACTTTTGGGACCATATCCCAAGAAAATGAAAAAGGAATTTGTACAAAGATGTTTATAGCAGCACTATTCATAATAGTTCAACCTTGGAAGCAATCCAAATACCCAACACTGGGGAAATGGTTAAGTCAACTAGGGGACATCAGCACAAAGGAATAGCACACAGCCCATCAAACTGCTAAACACAACACAGGAAAATGGTGCGGTGTGCCACATTCTAGGTGAAGACGCCATGCATTATAAAATATCAGTATTTCCCAAGGCAATTCATAGACTTAATGCCCTACTAACCAAAAACTCATTTTCTTGGAACTCAGAAAAACAAGAAGATTCTACATTTCACATGAAAGAGTAAATAGGTGAACCTGTCAAATAATTTTCTTTCTTTTCTTTTCTTTTCTTTTTTTTTTTTTTTTTTGAGACGGAGTCTCGCTCTGTCACCCAGGCTGGAGTGCAGTGACGTGATCTCGGCTCACTGCAAGCTCCGCCTCCTGGGTTCACATCATTCTCCTGCCTCAGCCTCCCAAGTAGCTGGGACTACAGGCACCCACCACCATGCCCGGCTAATTTTTTTTTGTACTTTTAGTAGAGACAGCGTTTCACCATGTTAGCCAGGATGGTCTTGATCTCCTGACCTTGTCATCCGCCTGCCTCAGCCTCCCAAAGTGCTGGGATTACAGGCGTGAGCCACCATGCCCGGCCATCAAATAATTTTCTAAAGAAGAGCAAGTTTGGCCAGATGTTAAAACATTTTGCTTTAGGGTAATTAAATGGAAGCAATGTAGAGTAGGTATCAAAATTGGCACTTAAATCAATGGGACAGAATAGAGCCTAGAAATAAACATAATCGCACCTAAGAATTTAATATAGGTGTTAGAAAATGGGGAAAAGAACATTACCAATAAATTGTGTTGCAAAAAGCTTTACTATTTAAAAATAAATTTAAGTTATTTTATATCATATAAAAATAAAAATAGGCTAGGCAGGGAATTGGGGAATTCTCACACCTGTAATCCCAGAACCATGAGAGGCCAAGATGGGTAAATTGCTTGAGCCCAGGAGTTCAAGACCATCCTGGGCAACATGGTGAAACCCTGTCTCTACAGAAAAAAAAAAAAAAAAAAAAAGGCAAAACAGGCATGGTGTCACATGCCTGTAGTCCCAGCTACTCAAGAGGCTAAGGTGGGAGGATTGCTTAAGCCCAGGAGTTGTGATTGTGCCATTGCACTCCAGCCTGGGAGACAGAACAAGACCCTGTCTCAATTTTTTAAAAAATATGAAAACCAACAATGCATGCGGGGTGCAGTGGCTCATGCCTGTAATCCCAGCACTTTGGGAGGCTGAGGTGGGCAGATCGCTTGAGCTCATGAGTTTGAGACAAGCCTGGGCAACATGGCGAAACCCCATCTCTACAATAAATACAAAAACTAGCTTTGTGTGGTGGTGCCATGCTTGTAGTCTCAGTTACTCAGGAGGCTGAGGTGGGAGGATGGCTTGAGCCTGGGAGGTGGAGGTTGCAATGAGCCAAGGTGGCGTCGCTCCAGCCTGGGCGATACAGCCAGATCTTATCTTAAAAAAAAATAAAAAGAAAAAGCATGTTAAATTTTTAAAAATTTGAAGAAGACAGTATACTTTAACAGGCTAAATTCAGAAAAAGCACAGGTTTTAGCTTGTGTGCGTGTTTCACTCTGCTGCTCAGCTGGAATGGAGTAGTATGATCGCAGCTCACGTCAGCCTCAAACTCCCAGGCTCAGGGGATTCTCCCACCTCAGCCTCTTGAGCAACTGGGACTACAGGTGCACACCACCATGTCTGGCTAATTTTTGTATTTTTTGTAGAGACAGGGTTTCACCATGTTGCACAGGCTGGTCTCGAACCCCTGAGCTCAAGCAATCCACCTGCCTCAGCCGCCCAAAGTGCTGGGATTACAGGTGTGAGCCACTGCTGGTTTTAATGTTAATAAAGATTAAGGAATGAAGCATTATGATTGATGTAAACATACATCATGGTGATGTTTAATGTTGATGAAGTTTTTTGTTGCTGAGAAGGTAGGAGTTCAGTAAAATGGGGAAGGGAGAGGGATGTGTTTGTACCTTTCTGTCAGCACAGAGGAGACCTGGGTGCTGCTCGTGAAAGGGCTGCGCCTCTACCTGCTGTGGGTCCGATAGGGGTCCTGGCAGCAGAGCTCCAGGGAAGCTAGCTGGAGATACTTACTCATCTTCCAATCTGATCCTGAGCCTGTGCTTTCCTGTCCCCAAACCAGACTCAGATACCTGCCAGCCACCTAGAAGCCAGATGACTGGGGTGCCAATTCCAATCCTCCACTTAAAAACCGGGCAAGGCCGGGAGCGGTAGCTCACGCCTATAATCCTAGAACTTTGGGAGGCTGAGGCAGGCAGATCACCTGAGGTCAGGAGTTTGAGACCAGTCTGCCCAATAAGTCTCTACTAAAAATACAAAAATTAGCCAGGTGTGGTGGTGTGTGCCTGTAATCCCAGCTACTCCAGACAGAATTGCTTGAACCCAGGAGGCGGAGGTTGCAGTGGCCGAGATTGCACCACTGCACTCCATCCTGGGCCACAGAGCACGGCTCCGTCTCGAAAAATAAAATAAAATAAAATTAAAATTAAAATAAAAAAATAAAAACTGGGCTGGGCGCCATGGCTCACGCCTGTAATCCCAGCATTTTGGGAGGCTAAGGCGGACGGATCATGAAGTCAAGAGACCGAGACCATCCTGGCCAACATGGTGAAATCCCATCTCTACTAAAAATAAGAAAAAAAATAGCTGGGCGTGATGGCAGGTGCCTGTAGTCCTAGCTTCTCGGGAGGTGAAGCAGGAGAATTGCTTGAACCCGGGAGGCAGAGGTTGCAGGGAGCTGAAATCGCGCCACTGCACTCCAGCCTCACGATAGAGCGAGACTCCATCTTAATAATAATAATAATAATAACAACAACAACAATAACTGGGTGACCTTGGACCAGTAACTTGACCTTTCTAGACCTCAGTTTTCTCATCTGGAATTGGGGATAATTACAGCACCTCTTCATAGAGCACCTGTGAGGGTTAAATTCATGTAAAGCCCACAGAATAGTGTCTGTCCCAGAGTAACTTAGGAAAAGTTGGCGATGATTCAGGCTGGAGTTGAGTTGAGGGAACTCTAACAGGGGAGGCAAAAAATGGTGATTGACTTCCGTGATGCCTCTGTCTCCTAGGTCTTTGGCTGGTTTTTGAAGCTGAACCCATCTGGTTTTCTCCTTCATCTGATGCAGCAAGAGAAATTTGGCCAGGAGGGGGCCATTGGTGCAGACCAAGCATCCAGTGGGAACATACAGGGGTCAGCTACCTTGGATTCCTCCTCCCCATTTGGGGGTTCAGCTTCCCTATTTCCCCCAGGGACAAAGACCCAGCCAGGTCACTCTCAGGGATTCAAGGAAAATAAGCATTGGGTCTGGGGCATAAAGAAAGGCCAAGTTCTGGGCATGTGGCTACAGGCATGTTTTATGGGACAGAGACAGCCCCCCAAGCCGAGGACTGGCGTCCTGCTAACTCTGTTTTGCCTGGAGTGTCCTTGTGCTGGGCTTCCTCCAGCAACCTCACCCTTACAGAAAAATAGGGATGCTTTTCTTGAACTTCCTCTTTCTATTCCTCCTTCTAAGTCAGGGACAGATGGGGTGGCAGGGTTGGGAAGTATAGTGATCTGTTTCTTGTCACTGTTGCCTGTATGTCCTGATATAAAACCTGGGAGTCTTCTTGTCTTTTGGTGAAAACTTTGTTTATTGCTACATTTTATTATCATATCACTCATTAAAATTAGCCAAAATAGGACTTTCCAGGACCTACTTAGTGGCCACATAGTAGCCTCTGGCTACAAAGGGAGCGGCTGCTGGGTCCACAGAGGATGAAGAGACACGCAGGGCAGGAGTCTTTCAGAGCCACATCGCAAAGTGCTTTCTTCTCTTGAGACTGGACCAGGTGAGCCTGTAAGAGTCAAGGTGACTACAGAATAAAGTGAATGTCAGCCCTGCAGGGAGGGGGCCCAGAGGTCAGCTGCAGAGAAGGGGAAGAGGATCCTGCCTGGCCCCACAGAGCGGCCAGGCCCACATAAGTGCTTGAAGTTTGAACCCAGACAGAGTCGGGGTTGATGACCAAGAGCCTTCTTTCATTCATCCACCCATGCATTTATCTATATACCCACTTATTTGTCTATGCAGTCAACTTTATTGAGCTTTGCTCCAAGCCAGGACTGCCTGGTGCTGAGCTGAACAGATCTGTAGGAAAGGAGTTTGAGACAGACCCATGGGATGTGGGTTTGGCAGTTCTTTCTTTCTTTGTCTTTCTTTCTTTCTTTCTCTTTCTTTCTTTTTTTCTTTTCTTTCTTTTTTCTTTTCTTTCTTTCTTTCTTTCTTTCTTTCTTTCTTTCTCCCTTTCTCTCTCCTTCCTTCCTTCCCTCCCTCTCCTTCTTTCCTTCCTCCCTCCCCTCCCTCCCTCCCTCCCTTCCTTCCTTCCCTCTCCTTCCTTCCTTCCTTCCCTTCTCCCTCCCTCTCCTTTCTTCCTTACTTACTTCCCCCTTCTCTCCCTCTCCTTCCTTCCCCCCTCCCTCCCTCTCCCTCTCCTTCCTTCCTTCCTTCCCTCCCTCCCTCCCTCTCCTTTCCTTCCTTCCCTCCTTCCTTCTTCTTCCTTCCTTCCCACCCTGCTTCCTTCCCTCCTTCCCCTTCCTTCCTTCTTTTCCTTCCTTCCTTCCTTCCTTCCTTCTTTCCCTCTCTCCCTCCCTCCCTCCCTCTCTCCCTCCCTCCCTTCCTTCCTTTCTTTTTCTTTCTTCAATTTGCCACATTGCCAAGGCTGGTCTCAAACTCCTAAGCTCAAGCAGGCCAACTGCCTTGGCCTCTCAAAGTGCTGGGATTGTAGGCATGACCCACCGTGCCTGGCCAATACTTTTATTTCTGAGTCAAAGCCAGAATCAACCACTTCTCAACCTTTCTGGGATTCCTGGTGACTTTGTAGTTTGCCCTGTGTTTGTTATTTTTGCTAACCCGTGTTTGCCTGTAGTTCCTGATGATTAGAAAAATAAGCAAACCAAGCCTTAAGCAGGAGAAGGGGGATGTATGCTTGTTTCAGAGCCCAAGAGCGGAAGAGACCTGGAAAGGCTGCAGAGAGAGGAGTCCAGGGAGGGGCAGCCAGAAGTCAGAGCTCTCCTGCCAGTCCTCATCCCTCCCTGATGACCATCCTCCTCTCCCTAATGTCCCCAACCCCCTCCCACATCCCCTGTTCCTTTCTCCACCCCCTACTCCCTGTACAGGTCCCCTAGCCTCACACAGGGGTTCTCATATCCCCTCCCCCTTGGGAGTCTGGCCTTGGGCCCCTGGTGTTGGAGAACTTGGGCTGGGACTGAGCAGCCCCTCCCTAATGAGCATTCGTTATGGGATGAGCTCTGGCCTCCAAGGGTCAAAGGTGGCAGCTTTATTTACTCACAGCCATGCTCTCACTGACCGGCTCCTTTCATCATTTTTTTTTTTTTATGATGGAAACAGCCCAGTGGCCACAGGCGCCCTGGGAGACCACCCCACCACCTCCCCTCTCCCTGAGCCCCCAGACACAGACACTTGTATTCCTCCAATAAGGGCTCAGGTTTCTCAACAAAGTACAGCTTTGCTCTCAGGACAGTTTTCAGCTGTCGATTTTATCACATTCTTCTGTCTGTTCAGAGCCTGAGCCAGAGAAGCTGGGCATCGGCCGGCATATGAGAGTGAGCACATGTGTGTGAGAAGCAGGGCAGCGTAGGTGAGGGTGAGGGGTGACAGTGGGCATCTGTGGGTGAAATTCCAGGTCCATATGGTGTGTCTGCTTTAAGAATGTTTTCATGTGTGTGAGAACCTGTGTGTGTATAAGCATGAGTATCTGGGGACAAGTATTACATATATCCACTTACCCCCAAAATAAAATAGGAAGACTGTCACCTGCACCTTCCCCTACATGTGCCCATATGGCTTATCTCACCAACTTGCCCCATGCTCTTCCTCCTCTCTGCTCCTCACACCCCTCCAGGTGAGGTGTCTGTGTGCAGGAGGCATGTGGATCTGGGTGGCCAGCCTCAATGTGAGACGCCTGCCCAAACCAAGGCTCTCCTCACTGCCGCAGCCCTCCTGCCCACCTCCGCCTCAGCTTTCTTGGCCTCCTTGCCGGAACTCACTGACTCCCTTCTAAAGCAGTGTCCCGGCCAGGTGTGGTGGCTCACAGCCTGTAATCCCAGGCCAAGGCTGGCGGATCAGGAGGTCAGGAGATCAAGACCATCCTGGCTAACATGGTGAAACTCTGTCTCTACTAAAAATACAAAAAAAAAATTAGCCAGGCCTGGTGGCGGGCGCTTGTAGTCCCAGCTACTCAGGAGGCTGAGGGAGGAGAATGGCGTGAACCCAGGAGGTGGAGCTTGCAGTGAGCCGAGATCGCACCACTGTACTCCAGACTGGGTGACAGAGCGAGACTCTGTCTCAAAAAAAATAAATAAAATAAAAATGAATAAATAAATAAATAAAGCAGTGTCCCTGGGGCAAAAACCCTGATCAGGGAGGAGTTAGCCCTCCAGGAACCCCCAAGTCGGAGTCCTGGAAGGGGTCAGACCTCAGGTGTGCACACAAATGTGGCAGTATTGGAAGGCCAGCCACTCCACAGAGGGACAAAAGACATATGGAGGGAGGGCATGGCTGCAGGGCATTAGGCAAGAGTGGCTTCTGGCTGATGTTTGCTCTAAAATTAAAAAAAAAAAAAAAAAAAAAAAGTGGCTTCTTAAGAGAGAAAAGCCTGAAGAGGGCCTCTCTTTGGGGACCCTCCAAAGGTGGCCCTTGGTCACACTATTTAAACCTCCCAGGATCTGATTTCTGAACCTGGAAAGCGAGAGAGAGCACTCTGGGCTCCAGCACCATCCCTGTGTGGTGTCTGTGCCCACGAGTATCTATGTGTTCACGATTGTGTACACGTGCCTGTGGGTGATGTGTGTGACAGTGTGTGCTTGTGTGATGAATACACACAAGCCAACATGTGATGATTTCCCAGGTGCATGTGCTCATGCCTCATGGAGGGGGTAGAGTGGTAGGTCTCATTTTAAATTACATTGCCCATGAGTCTTACAAGCCCTTGCCTGACCCTACATCCTAGTTTTGCATTCAGAATCTCTGACTTCTGCAGGTCTCTGAGACATAGGGCCTATACTGGGAACGGGGCTGTGCAGCCCAGGGGTGGAGGTCAGCCTGTCTTAGCTCCCCTATCCCCCTTCAGGCTATGCTGTGGCTCTGAGCACATGTGCACCCCTCCTCAGGCTGCCACCTGCCTGGGTGCCTGAGAAACCCTGCTCCATCCCAGGCCCAGGTCCCTCCCCCAAGTCAGGGCCCCTCCTACCTTCTCTCAAACCTGCTCAACCTGCCTGGCAGCCCAGCATCTCCCAGAGGTGCCTCCCAGAGGTGGGATGCACTGGAACAGCCCTCCCAGCAGCATCAGAAGCAGCAAGGGAGTGGGGTAGGTGGGAGGGCAGGCTGACCCTGCAGAAGAGGATGGGGAATTAAGCTTGCCACTGCTGCTGGAATGACACCTCTCTCTGACCTGAGCTTGCAGAGCCTCCCTTATAAACCGCTCCCACCCCTGCCTTGCCCTCCCTGCCCCTGGCTCTAGGATGGACTCTGAGAGTGACCTACTTCTCTCTACCCCCACCCTCAATGGTTCCCTCCTGGCTCAGCTGATATTTTATCTGAGTGACCCAGGGGCACAATGGGTGCGTTGCCACCCCAGGAGTGTCCTGGAAGCATCGATGGAGGGATGCAAGCTAGATGTGTGTCGCTCCTCCCCTCCCAGGGCTCCCTGTGAGAATGGGGCCCTGGCTCTGAGCGAGCCCAGCTTCCTCAAGCACTCCAGATGCTCGCAGTTACCAAAGTTAAGTGTCTACAAACAGACCGAAAGGATGGACAGAGTCACAAAGCCCCTCTAATGGAGGAAGGGTCAGACAATGTTCCTCCTTTTATTATTATTATTATTAATATTTAACTCCTGGCCTCAAGTGATCCTCCCCACTTGGCCTCCTAACGTACTGGGATTACAGGCGTGAGCCGCCGTGCCTGGCCACCTGCTCTTCCTGTTAAAAGGATGAGAAAGATTAACATGCTCACATAGATACACAAAATAAAAAACATTTGTTGAACACTTACCATGTGCTGGGGGATGTTCTAAGAGTTTTACATAACTTAGTTCACTTTAACCTTCACAGCAATCCAATGGAGTCAGTATTATCTCCATTTTTTTTTTATTTTTAATTTTTTTATTTTAGAGAGGGGGTCATCTTGCTGTGTCACCCAGGCTGGAGTGCAGTGGTATCCCACCATGCCCAGCTAATTATCCCTGTTGTTTTTATTTATTTATTTATTTATTTTTGTTCTGTAGAGATGGGGGTCTCACTATCTTGTCCAGGCTGGTCTCAAACTCCTGGGCTCAAGCTATCCTCCTGCCTCAGCCTCCCAGTCTGCTAGGATTACAGGTGTGAGACACCTGGCCTAATTGTCCCCATATTAAAGACAGAATGACTGAGACACAAAGAGGCTAAGTAACTTGCCCAAGATTGTATCTCCAGTAGATACTGAATTCAGGATTCAAACCCAGGCAGCATGGCCATTGACAGCGTGCTCTTCACCACCACTTTACATTTGCATAATTACCCTGAAGGATATACACACCCGCTCATATTTAGGACAAGCCACCTCACATACATACATAATTGTGCATAGAAATACATCATTACCTAGTTGTTCATCATAACTAACATTTATACAGCAATTTATTTACAAATCACTTTCACACCCAGAAACAATGCCCAGTGAAGAATGGGTTGTTAACTATTTAACAGATAACAATTAAGACTATGTTTACTGACTCAACTGGGGCTCAACTATTTGGCTGGGAGCGGTTCATCTTTTCTTTCCCTTCCTTTCTTTAAATAAAAATAAAGCATGCTTTGAAGTAAAATTAAAACAGGACAGAAGGGAATAAAGCGAAGAGTAAAAGGCTCCCTCCTTCCTCCTGTTACTCCTATTTCCAGAGGTTCGCCCTTCCAAAAATGGTCAATGCATATGTAAGTAAATAGTATTGGAGATTATACATGGCTTCTCATCCTTGCGAGGAAGTCTTTGTGGAGAAGCTCTTGTTCTCCTCATTTTACACATTAAAAAATCTCTGATCGGGCATGGTGGCTCATGCCTGTAATCCCAGCACTTTGGGAGCCCGATGCCGGTGGATCACGAGGTCAGGAGTTCAAGACCAGCCTGGCCAAGATGGTGAAACCCCATCTCTACTAAAAAATACAAAAATTAGCCAGGCATGCTGGCAGGCACCTGTAATCCCAGCTACTCAGGAGGCAGAGGTTGCAGTGAGCTGAGATCGCACCACTGCATTCCAGCCTGGGCTACAGAGCAAGACTCTGTCTCAAAAAAAAAAAAAAAAAAAAAAGAAGAAGAAGAAAGAAAGATATCTCTCAAAAGTGGGGTACTGCGTTTCATTTTATTATTATTATTTTTTTTTTTTTTGAGACAGAGTCTCGCTCCATCCACAGGCTGGAATGCAGTGGCGCCATCTCGGCGCACTGCAACCTCCGCCTCCAGGGTTCAAGCGATTCTCCTGCCTCAGCCTCCCGAGTAGCTGGGATTACAGGCATGTGCCACCACACCTGGCTAATTTTTGTACTTTTAGTAGAGATGGGGTTTCATCATGTTGGCCAGTCTGGTCTTGAACTCCTGACCTCAGGTGATCCTCCTGCCTCGGCCTCCCAAAGTTCTGGGAATACAGGTGTGAGCCACTACGCCAGCCCAGTACTGCATTTTAACAAGCTCTCTAGGAAAAAAGTGGCATAGCTCTCCAAGGTCACTCAGGTACTAAGTGGAAGTTAGGATTTCAACCCAAGTCTCCCTGACCTGGAGCCTGTGTGCCCTCCTGCCCTTGCCCCAGGGCCCATTGCCTCCTCCATACCCTGCTGGCACCTGATGGCTCAGCACCCCCAGAGCCAAGACTCTGCTGCTCTGAGCCTTTCAGGATAGGGTGAGGGCTGTGCTGGAAAAGGACATTCCCTTTGGAAACTTAATCTAGGGAAGTACTTGCTGAGCTGAGCCCTGCTGAGGGGGAGGCCAGGGAGCAGGCCTGGGGACTTGACTGAGACCCAGATCAGCTAAGCGATGGGCTCCCAGGATGCCCCCTCGAGCCCCCGGCAGACTTCACTGAGGCCTCGAGGGCTACAGAGAGTGGCAGGTGACAGGCCTCGGTCTCCACAGTACCTCCCAGCCAGGGACTCAGGATGGGGAGAGAAGGTGGGGTCTGGTGCTCCCAGGGAGAAAAGGGGCCTGTAGACAAGAACTGCAGCCCTCCCGCAACACCCGCCTCTGGGAGAGGGACTGAGTGGGGGCAAGGAGAGTATCATTTCCAGCTTCTGGGGTGAAAGGAGGCTCTGGAAGCCCCTGCCCCTGCCGTGACCCCTCTTGGGTAAGTTTCTCCAAGGGCCCAAGGGCCCCTCAGACCCATCCTCAGCTCTTTCATTCAGGGCCTGGGTCCCTGGCAGGGCTGGGACCTTAGGAGACATAAATTGCTAAGACGCAGCCATAACCCCAGCTGCTGAGGATGTATGTGTATTTGTTATGAGTGTCTCCAAGCGGCTGGCCACAGTGGTGCCACGGCATTTTGACCCAGGTGGCCTAGGCTGGTCAGGCAGGACTTGCTGGGTCTTGCGTGCCTCAGGCCTGGACCTCGTCCTCACACCTCCCATCCTAGTGTGGAATCTGGAGGACAGGCCAGAGCCAGGGCCAGGATGGAACCTATCTTCCCCTAGAGGACACTCTTTGGAACAGGGTACTCTGGCCAAGAGAGAGCTTGCCAGGAATCGGGGATTCCTGAGGTCAGTACTCAGTGGAGGGAGAGACAGCCATGGTGAGACTTGCAGAAGCCAGAGGGGGACTGAGGTTGGACCCCTCTCTCCACAATTTCCAGGCCAGGCCAACCCAGGGGACAAGGCAGTCCTCCCTGAAAGCCCACCCTCTCCGTCCTTGGTACATGGCAGAGCCTCTCCAGTCCCCATCACCTTCAGGATCATGTCTGCACACCTTAACCTAGACGTGCTACCTTCAAAGTCCCACAGCTCTGTTATGATCAGGATGGACCTGCGTGGGACACCCCGTTTCTCTCTTGGCTGCAGTAGCACTGCACTGGGCATCAGATGGCATAGGGTTATGCCTTGTTGCTTGGCTTCTGACTGAAGGATTTTGGACAAGTCACCTGCCTACTCTGAGCTTCAATTTGGGAACCCTAGGAGATATTACTGGTCAAGAAGAGAAGATGTATTTCTATTTGCTATGAGTGTATTTATGATCATATATAGTATGTGACATGTACATATATATGTGGAAGCATAAATACATGTGTAAGGGTGTGTGTGTGTGTTTGTGTGTGTGTGTGTGTGTGTGTGTGTTTACGGCAGCAGCTAATTGATCCCTCCCTCCCAGTTGCAGTGGGGGGAGGGGCCGAGAAGGCAGTCACTCATTAGGAGGCAACTAATGGGCCCAAATGGCCTTGTCAGCAAAGGCTGAGCTCAGATGAGCTTCCTCCCGAAGGGGGGAAGCAAAGAGATGTGCAATAGAAAAAGGAGGGGAGAAGAGAGCAAAGAAGGCGAGCAGAGGCCTCAGAAAGAAAGAGGCTTTCGCAGGAGAAACTACAAGGATTGCAGGGTCCTCACTTTGTCCCTGTTACTAAATATTCCTCCTGCCAAGAGAAAAAGTTCCTGCTTTTTCTGACCCAAGGAAGTAGAGGGCAGAAAACTGGAGAGAAAAGAGAGGCAGACACATGTGTATTCCCATGCCCACAGGCTCAGGTGTGCTAGCTTCATGCACACAGCCACACTGAGACGCAAGCACATGGGCTGTGTCGATGTGCACTCCCAACACTTGTCATGCCCATGTTCACCCAGAGACACCCCACACACACCAGCCTGAGCACACAGAGGTGTGGGCATGTGCCCGGCACGGGAAGGTGTATACGCATTCAACCGGGGGTGCTGGCTCTGTGTTGGTGCAAGGGAGACAAAAATGAGGAGGACACAGTCCCTGTCCCCCAGCTGACATTTTATTTTATTTTATTTATTTTCGAGATGGAGTTTTGCTCTTATTGCCCAGGCTGGAGCGCAATGGCATGATCTCGGCTCAGTGCAACTTCCACTTCCTGGGTTCAAGTGATTCTCCTGCCTCAGCCTCTCGAATAGCTGGGACTACAGGCGTGTGCCACCACGCCCATCTAATTTTTTTGTATTTTTAGTAGAGACGGAGTTTCACCATATTAGCCAGGCTGGTCTCGAACTCCTGGCCTCAGGTGATCTGCCCGCCTCAGCCTCCCAAAGTGCTGGGATTACAGGCATGAGCCACCACACCTGGCCCTCCAGCTGACATTGTAGTTGGGAGGAGGTTGCTTGCTAAGGAAACAGATCATTTATATGATGTGACACAGGGTGTACTGGAAAGATGTTTTGTACACCAGGGGCACGTGGAGATGGACCCCCAGGATCCCTGGGGGCCACCTGCCATTCTCTTTGTAGGGAGACATTTTCATATCTCTAGTCAGCCAAGTCCTGCGAGGGGTCCTCTCCCATCACTCTCACTCTGCCGCACCCTTCCTTCACCTCACCCAATGCCCACTGTTGCTTTGCATCCTCTTGCCTCTAAATTATGAAAACACTAATGATGTGCTTTGATATTAGTAAATCAGACTCATAGTCCAGATACCCACGGTGACAGGGTATATAACCCAAACTTCACAAAAGAGTTATTTCTATCTCACACTATTCACAACGTAGATTCCAGAGGAAATTAAGAGTTGACTAAAAATGTTAAGATAAAATGTGAGTTAAAATTAAATAATTTCAGGCTAAAGATGGTGATTTAAAATAAGACAGTAACTACAAAAGCCATAAAGGAAAATATTGACAAAATATTTACATCTAAATTTGAAACTGCTGTATCATAGAAGATGGTAAAGGACATTGAAAGACAAACAGCTAAAATACAACAAGTAAACTGGGCATTGTGGCATGCCTGTAGTCCCAGCTACTCGGGAGGGTGATGTGGGAGGATTGCTTGAGCCCAGGAGGTCAAGGCTGCAGTGAACCATGATCATGCCACTGTACTCTGGCCTGGGTAAGAGGAGGAGACACCATCTCTAAAGAAAAAAAAAAAGTAAATTAAAATAAAATTTTGTGTGTTTGTGTTTGTGTGTGTTTGTGTGTGTGTGTGTGGTCTGTCACCCAGGTTGGAGGTCAGTGGCAAGATCATAGCTCACTGCAGCCTTGAACTCCTGGGCTCAAGCAATCCTCCCACCTCAGTCTCCAGAGTAGCTGGGACTACAGGCACACATTCCAACGTGCCTGGCTAAATTTTTTTTTTTTTTTTTTTTTTTTGAGACGGAGTCATGCTCTGTCGCCCAGGCTGGAGTGCAGTGGCCAGATCTCAGCTCACTGCAAGCTCCGCCTCCCGGGTTCACGCCATTCTCCTGCCTCAGCCTCCCAAGTAGCTGGGACTACAGGCGCCCGCCACTTCGCCCGGCTAGTTTTTTGTATTTTTTAGTAGAGACGGGGTTTCACCGTGTTAGCCAGGATGGTCTCGATCTTCTGACCTCGTGATCCGCCCGTCTCGGCCTCCCAAAGTGCTGGGATTACAGGCTTGAGCCACCGCGCCCGGCCAAATTTTTTATTTTATATTTTGTAAAGATAGGAGTCTTGCCTGTTGCTCAGGCTGGTCTCAAACTCCTGGCCTCAAGCAATCCTCCTTCCTCAGCCTCCCAAAGTGCTAGGATTACAAGCATGAGTCACTGCACTCAGCCAAAATACAACACATATTAATAACTAGAATTAAGAATTTCCAACACATTAATAAGAAAAATATTTTTGAAACCCCAGTTTTTTAAATAGGCAATGGGGCATGGTGGCTCACCCCTGTAATCCCAGCACTTTGGGAGTCTGAGGCAGGTGAATCACCTGAGGTCAGGAGTTCAAGACCAGCCTGGCCAGCATGGTAAAACCCTGTCTCTACTAAAAATACAAAAATTAGCCGGGCATGGTGGCGGACACCTTTAACCCAAGCTACTTGGGAGGCTGAGGCAGGAGAAGCTCTTGAACTTGGGAGGCGGAGGTTGCAGTGAGCCTAGATCACCCACTGCATTCCAGCATGCATGACAGAGCGAGACTTTGTCTCCAAGGATAAAAATAAAAATAAAATGGGCAAAGTAAATGAACAGGCAATTTACAGAAATAAAAATACAAAATATCCAATGAACTTAGGAAAATATGCTCAACATGAGAGAAATGCAATCATAATTTGAGAACTACAAATTAAAATAAACATAAGATTTGTTTTAGCTTCATCCATTAGATTAGCAAAAATTCAACCTATTGACAGTACCCAGCATGGGAGAGAGTGTATGTAAGTTGGTCTTCTCATCCTGTCTTGGAAGTGCCCTGAATTGGTTCAGTCTTCTTGATAGGTATTTTGGCAGTTTCTGTTAAAATTAACAGTACCCAGCTTCATTTGACCAACTCTATTTCTAGATATCCATTATCCTAACAAAATAGCCATGTCCGCCCACAAAACCACATACCAGAGAGTTCACTAAGCAATATTCAGAACAATGAAAAATCAGAAGCAACCTAACAATTCACTGGTGGGAATGGGTGAATAAACAGTGGCACCCCATCTATTGAATACTTCATATGAAGCAATTAAAAATAATGAGGTAGACATATATAGAGAGGTTTTTTGTTTTGTTTTGTTTTGTTTTTTTGAGATGGAGTCTAGCTCTGTTGTCCAGGCTGGAGTGCAGTGGCACGATCTCGGCTCACTGCAACCTCTACCTCCCAGGTTCAAGTGATTCTCCTACCTCAGCCTTCCGAGTAGCTAGGATTACAGGCACCCGCCACCATGCCCAGCTAATTTTTGTATTTTTAGTAGAGACAGCATTTCACTGTGTTGGCCAGGCTGGTCTCAAACTCTGGACATCGTGATCCATCTGCCTCAGCCTCCCAAAGTGCTGGGATGACAAGTGTAAGCCACCACTCACTGGAAAAGCAAATTGCAGAAAAACAAAAATACTCAGGTATAAATGTAAAAACCCAACAAAAAAATCATATGTTTCTTTTTGTATAATATATACATGTAGGCAAATTCATAGGAAATGATCTAGAAGGATACACAGTGAATTGACCAGAGCAGTGACCTCTGCAGATGATTCTGGAATTAGAAGGAGTATTTCATCTGTATTTCTTACAACAAGAATGCATTTTTAGTTTACTTTTGAAATTTAAAATAAATTTAAATAAATGTGGTTCATTTGAATAAATGAATTAACAGAAGTTTCAGCAGTGAGACTTGCCATACACAAACACGAGGCACTAAGATTTTTATTCATTGCATGAAGAAAGAGGCCCCTTTTCAGCAGCAATTCTGCTTTAGCAAATGTCACAAGGACCTGCCTTCCATTCCACCCCTGGAATGTTAAACTTGGGGGCTGTCTAGACTGTTAGAGGGCTAGAGACCTTCAGTTTACACAGGTAAGGAAAGATGGCCAGGGCCCAAGTCATAGCTTCAGAAAGATCACAAAAGGCCCATGGAAGGCGGAGAGTGGCAAGGTGACTGTATTCTTGTTTGACTTGCAATTTGTCATCTTAGGGACAAGTCCAGGTCCAGGGGCTGGCTCCTGGCTGTACTCACAGCACCTGGATTCGGTCCTAGTAATTCATGATAAATATTGAGTGACTGCTGGCACTAATAGTCACTTACATCAGGCAGCTCTTTGCAGTTGATACAATCCTGCCTTGCACATTTCCTCATTTGTTCCTCATAACCTCTGAGAGGTAGCTTCTGCTGCCATCCCCATGTCACAGATGAGGAAACTGAAGTTCAGAGAGGTCAGACTTGGCCACGTTCACTCAGATAACAAGAGGCAGAGCAAGACTCAACTGCTGTCCTTTTGACCTCCGATACCTGACTCCACTGTGGCAAAATCCCCCTGGAGTTACCATCTGCTCAGCTTTCTGGGTATGAGCCTTAGCCTTGGCCTGACATTTGCTCTGGGAAGAATCCAGTGAGGCTGATCCTAGGCAGAGGACTTAACTGAGCCTTGGTTGGTGATAAGGACTATGAGAGGCAGTGCGGTTCAGTGGTGAAGATGCACCAGGCTCCAGTCCCAATTCCTAACCGAGTGACCTTGGGCAAGTTATTTAACATCTTTGCCTATTTCTTCATCTGTAAAATAAGAATAGGAGAACCTGGCCAGGCATGGTGGCTCACGCCTATAATCTCAGCACTTTGGGAGGTTGGGGCAGGTGGATCATTTGAGGTCAGGAGTTTGAGATCATCCTGGCCAACATAGCGAGACCCCATCTCTACTAAAAATGCAAAAATTAGCCAGGCGGTAGTGGTGCATGCCTGTAATCCCAGCTTCTCAGGAGGCTGAGCAGGAGAATGGCTTGAGCCTGGGAGGCGGAGGTTGCGGGTGAGCTGAGATCGCGCCACTGCACTCCAGCTTGGGCAACAGAGTGAGACTCTGTCCAAAAAAAAAAAAAGAATAATAGGAGAATCTATCTCTTGGAGATGTGGTGAACATACATACACTGAGATTATGCATATAAAGTCCTCAGTTTGGTACCCAACATACAATTAGCTCTCACCAGATGCTGAAGATGATGGCAATTGATTACAGAATGGCCCTCCCAGCCTATCTTAGTCTTACTGCACACTTGCACCATAGAAAGAGCTATACCAGAGAGAGATGTGACAGAGCAGCCTGGGAACTGCAAAGCAGTTACTGGGTTAGGAGATGCTGAGCCAACATTTAGCTGCCAAAAGGGAAAAATGAGGTCCCCAAACAGGAGAATAGGCAAGTGTCCTGGGAGTGGGTAGACAGAGCTCAATGTGGGGAGGGGACTGTGGTCAAGGGCAGGATAGGGCTAGTGTGCCAAGCAGAGATGTCAGGAGAAATGGCCTGGGGGAGGTCTTTGGGGACACTTAGGGTTTACAAGGAGAGTCACCAGATGGGATCCAAGAGCAAGGGTGCCATTTGGATGCAGATTTCTCTTCATCTGGGCTTCCTTCTCTGGAATGGAGCCAGAGAGGAAATAAATGAAGAGCCAAGGTATTCAGAACACCGAATCCCCTAAGCAGCCTCTTAGCCTTGGCAACTGCTGACAGGGAGCCTCCAGAGTCACTCAAAGTCAAGGAGGGGGGCTCTCCAAGGCACCAGTTGCATAACGTATTCCAGGCAGCTTCCTGTAGCCTCTCTCCCACCCTGGTCCCACAAGAAGCTAAGCCAAACAATGATCAGATCACAGAGTCAGTAGATGTGGAAGGAAGCTTCAGAGCCAACCAAGATGGATATCCCTCTTCACCAGTTGCCAAGTCAGTAGCCAGCTCAGGGGTCACTCTGGAGCCTCCCTCATCCTCCCCCTCAGCCTCCACCCAACTGATCACTGAGTCTTCCACAAGACTACTAACTTCTCTCCTCCTGCTCCCACCTCATTAGCCCAGGCCACCACCTTTCACCTGAAATGTGGCAACAGCCTCCTGGCTGATGTCTGATCCTCTGATGCATGATCCATCATCTCCCACATGGCCCACAAGAATATATCTTTCTAAAATATGTATCTGAACAAGATTTCCCTCTGTTTAAAACCCTCCGGTGGCTCCTCATTGCCATGGGATCATGAGCTCCTTGTCACAGTTTATAAGGTCCCTGCTTTCTTCTCTGGTCTCATCTCATCATTCACTATCTCTTAATTTATGCTCCGATTGGCCAGAACTTCTATAGCTCCTCAGGCTCTCACCCCAGAACTATTGAACCAAAATCTGCATTTTAACAAGATCCCCTGGTGATTTGGATGTGCATTAAAGTTTGAGAAACACAGCTCTAGGCTAGTAGCTTCAAAATTCCCTAATAATTAGAATCATCTGTGGTATTTATTAAAAATGCAAATTACAGGGCCCCATCTTAGACTCACCAAATGAGAATTTCCAGGGGAGGGAGCCTGGGAAGCTGTGTATTTAACAAGCGTCCCAAATGATTCTTCTCAGCAAGGATGCTTGGGAAACATTAGCAGTGGTTCTTAAGCTTGGCTGCACATTAGAATCACCTGGGAGAGTTTTAAACCTATATTTATTTTATTTTGTCATTTTATTTTCTTTTTTAGAGACTGTCTGGAGTGCAGTGGCATGATTATAGCTCACTGTAACGTCGAACTCTTGGGCTCAAGTAATCTACTGCCTCAACCTTCCAGGTAGCTAGGACTGCTGGTGTGCACCACCACGCCCAACTATTTTTTTTTCTTTTTTTCTTTTTTTAGGTAGAGAGGCAGTCTCGCCATGTTGCCCAGGCTGGTCTCGAACTCCTGGTCTCAAGGAGTCCTCCTGCCTTGTCCTCCCAAAGTGTTGGGATTACAGGCATGACCCACCATGCCCTGCCATACCAACCCGGAGATTCTGGTCTGGGGGCAGCCTCAGCATCAGGATCTTTCAAATCTTTCCCAGGTGATTCCTGTCTGATGTGCAGCCATGGTTGAGAACCACTGTGCCAAGTAGATGATTTCCAAATGGACTAGGTGCCCCAGAATCATTAGAGAAGCTCAGGGGAGGCTGAGAATGGAAGTGAAACATGACTGAAGACCCTGGGATCTTAGTGGGGAACAGCCTTCAGAAGGTCAGAAGGGGAACCTGGCGTGAGAGCCTCCTACCCGGGGGGCCTTCACTTCCCCAGAGGGAGGAGGCAGCAGAAGCCACAGCATGCTGGGCTGGAGTGAGATGGAGGAGAATCTCTTCAGATCCAGAGGAGAATAATGAGTGCCGATGGGCTGGTGCCGGTGGGGCGGGGCAGCCTTGGGTCAAACGTGAAGCTGGAGTAGATAGGTGTGGCACCACACCTGCTCACTCTCCCCATCCCTAACCAGTCCTCCTGAGCCTGGACCTCTGGCCATGTAGCCTGCGGCTCTGGGACACCACCCACCCCAGCTTGGCCCTTGGCTGGGGCCTGAGCATGTTGTGCGGGTGCCACTGGGGAAGAGAGGCAGAGGATGGAGATTGCTTATTGACCTTCCCAGGGACTTACATTTGACAGATGACAAAGTGCTCCACCCACACCTGCACCTGGTCCTCATGATTACCCTGTGAGGCAGTTTCCTCCCCATTTGCAGGTAGAGACATGTAGACTCAAAGAAGTCACGTGCTCAAAGCCACAGAGCTGGTCAATAGCAGAGCAGACATTGGCCGCTGGAGTTCTGGGATTTTCCCCTAAGAGACAGCAACTGCCTTTCCCACCAGTGTTTGTGCCCTCACACAATCATACACTTGTAAGCAGTCACACCCCATGTGGTCACACTAGTGCATTGCTCTGTCATACTCATTCTTTCAAAGACTCATGTTCACAGTCTTACACCCAGCCCAGCCCCCACCTCACGGGCACACACCCACACACAGCCACAGATGAGCACACTCCCAATCTCCAGCGTGCACACTCACAAAGACACAAATGTGTCCATATTCACCCTAATGAGCCCCTGGTGGCCCTCCCTCCTTCCAGAGCTCACATGCCCTGCTCCTTCCTCACTGTGTGTGTGCATGTGCATGGTGGGGATGGCAAGCAGATGTCTGGTTCCAACAGTCCACCTCCCATCCCTCCACCTGCCACATTGTGGCTCCAGCCCCAGGGCAAAGGCTGCCTGTGTTTGGGCAGCAGCCAGGGTTGAATGAGTAAGAGGAACCAGAACAGAGATCAGAATAGAAACCCCACCCTCATCCAGACCCTCCTCGAGAGCTCAGAGAACCAGAGCCCCACCAACTCACAGCCTGCAGCAGAGCCAGAGCTGAGCTCTAAGAAAGTTTGCCTTCCGCTGTGTGGACAGGAAGCTGACAGATGTCCAGGTTCATTTGGGACTGAGACTGGGTCTCCAGCAGGACTCTTGGGGAGCGGCCCAAAGGTCTCTTCAACCCTGAGTATCAGAACTAAAGACAGAGAGCCCCCTACAGAAGCCATGACCCTGAGCTTTCAAGGGGCTGATGGAGCCAACACCAAGTAAACCCTCCTCTCTATAGCACATCCGAAGCCTGGAGCAAAAACCTTGGACTCAGAAGTCAGAACTAATTGGGTTTGAATCCAGTTCGGCCACTTGCTAGTGGTGCAGCTTTGGAAAATTTACTTAACCTCTCAGCTCCCTCATCTATAAAGTGGGGCTGTTATATCTGTCTGCCTTGTAGGACAGAGAGAAGATCAAATTGCAAAAGCATCTGGCATATCACATGGAAAGTGTTCAATAAATGGGAGCTGTTTTGTTTTCCTTGCTATTAATTATTATTAATATATATAATATATAATGATAATATATATAATGATATATAATGATAATATTATATATAATATAATATATGTAATGATATATAATGATTTTTTATATATAATGATAATTTTATATATATATATATATATATAAAATTAGAGACAAGGTCCCATTCTGATGTCCAGGCTGGAGTGCCATGGCACGATCATAGCTCACTGCAGCTTCAACCACCTGGGCTCAAGTGATCCTCCCCCCTCAGCCTCATGAAGTGCTGGGATTACAGGCATGAGTTACCGCCCCTGGCCCTATTGTCATTATTTTTATTTTATTTTATTTTTTGAGATGGAGTCTTGCTCTGTCACCCAGGCTGGAATGCAGTGGCACCATCTCAGCTTACTGCAACCTCCGCCTCTCAGGTTCAAGTGATTCTCCTGCTTCAGCCTCCCGAGTAGCTGGGATTACAGGTGCCTGCCACCACACCTGGCTAATTTTTGTATTTTTAGTACAGATGGGGTTTCACCATGTTGGCCAGGCTGGTCTCGAACTCCTGGACTCAAGTGATCCACCCGCTTCGGCCTCCCAAAGTGCTGGGGTTGTAGGTCTGAGCCATCATGCCTGGCCCTGTTATCATTATTATTAAAGATGTTCCCAGATGTGATCATTGCAGAGATCAGCCAATAGGCAGATGAGCTGAGGTGGCCATTTGGGAAAAGCAGAAGGCAAGGGTGGGGGCAAAAGCAGGTACTGGGTGAGAATTCAGAGAGGGCACAGCGAATGAGAGGGCTCCTTCCCACTAAGGAGAAGCGCAGCTGGAGGGGCTGCTGAGCATGGCCTCTGCTGTGTCTCCTGGTTCCTGCCGCAGAGGCCAGTTGGAGCTGGGGCCCCTTTCTAGTCATGGATGCCTGGCATTCCATCCTCTGAAGCTCCAGACAGAAATCAGGGCCCACTCATTAGCAGGCACCGTGTCCTGCTTCCCATTGCTCCCTAAGACACCTTATTGTATTCTCCAGGGACTCCAGGGAGCCTGGAAGGTTTGAATTTTTCTCCCTTGTGGGCAATCAGACTGGGAAACGTTTTCTGCTAATTGACCTAGAGAGGGGAGACCAAAGCACAATGTGTACAAAGACCACACTCCAAGTCACAGGGACAATCCAACAGAGCTGCGTCCAGGATCCCTGACTTCTACTACCGTCCTCAGACACTGACCACAAGGTCTGAGAGGGGATTTAAAAAGATCTCAATAGGCCTGCCTGGGTTGAGGAGTCAAGATCTTTGGCCTCTGGAGGTGAGGCCAGACTTAGCCAGCAGCTGGGGAGAAGCAAGGCTTTTACAAGGCACACCCCCACTTTAAAAGAAAAAAAAAAGGCTTCTGTTAGATGAGACTGCAGGGAAGCTGGGAGATGGAGGGAGAGGTACTGAGACCAAGACACTGTCCCCTCTGTGGCCTGGGCCTACCTGAGGAGGCCAGTTATCCACGAGCCCCTGCTCCCCAGGGCCCTATCACTAGGAGCAGCTCTCATCACCTCCAAGCCCAAGCAGGCCCCCCTTTATCAGGCCCCCTGGCACCAGCCTGTCTGAGCCTCCACCACCTCTGACGCCCAGGACATTTGTTTTGGTATCTGTGGTGGCTGTGGTCAGAGCATAATTGAAGTTGAAACACCCACTTGGACCCCCTGAAGGATAAACAAGCAGGGCTGGGGCAGCCTTGGAACAGATGTGAAGACAGACATGAAGACAGCAGGTCCAGGAAGCCAGGCAAGCTGGCTGGGAAGGGCCAGAGGGCTGGCGGGAAGGGAAAGGGACCAGGCAGGACAGTGAGGAGGCCAACGGTGTGCCCACTTCCAGGGCGGTGATGGCAGGGAAGTCAATACTCAGAGGCCAACTAGAAAAACCCCACCACTCACCCATCCTGGTCTGGGGCTGCCCTCAGGAAGCTTCAGGTCTAATGAGGGGCATGAGCCTGGCTCTAAGGAAGTGTCTTGTACAGAGGTTCTCAGGCTTTAGGAAGCTTGGTAACAATTCAGTTATCTGGACCCCTTCCC
This sequence comes from Macaca thibetana thibetana, assembly GCF_024542745.1. Lineage (NCBI taxonomy): Eukaryota > Metazoa > Chordata > Mammalia > Primates > Cercopithecidae > Macaca > Macaca thibetana. Next base: position 97,154,971 of record NC_065586.1, on the reverse strand, counting down.
CACAGTTTCCAGCTCAGTAGGTCTGAAGTAGGCATAAGACTTGCACTTGGGGAAGCACTGGTCTTCACTGATGGGAATGTCTTGACCTTGCCTTCAGGAGATAGGGCCCTGCCTGGGTTTGGGAGTTCCCATCAGAACCCAGAGGACCTGTTGGGGTCCGGGAGGGGCACTCCAGAATCCCAGCAGATATCTCCAGAGAGCTTAGGGCAGGGATTTACAGTAAGGACTGTAAAAGGCAAGAACTGCCAAGGAGACACGGAGTTCCAGATGTTTTCCTAGGACTCCCATCTAGGCAGCTGGGGCAAAAGAAGGCCTTCAGAGCCTTGTTCTGCCAGCTTTGCCCTCTAGGCTCAAGGTATTTAAAGGACTGGAGCCCCACATCTTTGCTGGAGGCAGCTCACTGGCTGGGTGACAAGGCAGTACTCTGCATCCTCTGTACCATCCCAGTGCAGGCTCTGCCCTGCCTCAGTAGGTGATGTAAGTTGTGTGGGTAGTAGGTGTGGGGGGGTGAGGGGCTTGGAGATGTTGGGCTGGAGGGGCCCTCTGGTAAGCCCAGTGTTGCAGCCACAAGTCTCCTGAACCTTAGGACCCATTTGTGTCTCTGAGCAGCTCTCCACTCTACATACAGGAGTGGGAGGAGAGAGTGGGTCTGTGCGGGGACGGGTGTTCTTGATGGACTGGGTCTAAGCAACTCACAGTGCTGCATGTGTGCAGTGAGCCAGATCCTGAGGGCTGGGCTTGCTGGCCCCCAGCTGACCACAGTACACAGTAGCTCCTGTCTTGGCTGCCTCTGAGAGTGCCCCAGCCAAGAGAGAGGGGTCGGGATGCAATGGATCGGAGCCTGGGAAGGACAGCCTGAAAGGCAGGCTGCAGGGGGAGTTGGGCCAGGGCCAGGGAAGTCCATCTGGCTGCACCCACACCCTCTGGGGTCCCACTTGCCCACATACACCTGGACCCCAATTTCCTCTCCTGAGACCGTCCCATTTGAGGATGTCACCATGCGTGGCTCGATGTGTGAAATGGGTCCTGTACTTTAGTCCCCCTGAGGCTAAGAGCTCTCCCTGTCAGCAAGACCCCCTCTCCACCCACTCCCCATCACCCTCCCCTGGCAGATTCCCAAGGCATTTCCTTACCCAAATGCAGCCTCCCGCCTCCCTGAGCTACTGTCCTGGGTATCAGGGCTGCCATCTGGTGGCTATTGCCATAACTACTGCCACCACCTTTTCCTGAGGCTGAGGCCATCTCGGAGGTGTGGCCAGAGAGCAGCACAGACCCCAGGGTAGGACAGGGAGCTGGGAGAGGCAGGTCTTCTGCCCCGTGGACACGCCCACATCCTGCTTCCGGTGATGGGGAGCTCCCAAGAGTTGGCCTTGATTGGCAGGAGAGTCTCTCAGGTGGTGAGCAGGAACTTCCAGGTAAAGGCTGGAAGGCTTTACTCTCCCGAGCCTTAGGAAGCCCTGGGGCCACCCAGCAGCCTCCTCCTGCCCCATTCTGCCCTGTCTCTCCTGTCCAGAGCTGGAGAGGCAAGTCCGCAGCCCTGTTTCCTGAAGCTGAAGAGCTCCTATATATGCTCCTGGGGGGACAGATATTCTTGCATGAGAGTCCCCACTCCCTATCATCCCCTCAATCCCATGCCTGTGGCTCCATGCCTTGACCCACCAGTGAACACAGCTAGGTGGACCTAGAGGTCTGAGGATCCACCTTGGAGATGGGAGGATGGAAGCCCTCATTACAGGATTCCTTCGCAGCCCAGCCATAGTGAATAATTTATGTACAAGGCGGAGAAGACAATAAATCAGCGGCAGTGATTAACACGAGCTATTCTACGTGTGGAAAAGATCTATGGCAGGAGGCTGCCAGGTTGCTGGTGATTAATGCCGCTGTTTGCACTAGCTTCTGGGCCTTTATATTCAATTATGGGCCTGGAGTGTGTCGGGGGTCCTGGGATGGCATGGGGGACACTGGGGGCCCAGGAAGGGAAGGCTTGATGCCTAGGACCAAGACTGAGGTGATGACAGGTGGCAGCCTGGCCAGTGGGCACCTTTACTGATGAGCAGGTGAAGTTAGTGGGATGGAGCAGTGGCTGTTTCTGTAATGGGAGTCACTTTATCCCTGGGGTCACTTCTAAATACTAGTCAAGGAGGTGCCTTGGGAAGTGGGCACAGGTGGAAGGAGGCATCCTTGGGAAAACCTGACTCTTCCAGAGTCAAGGGCTGGGTTTCTGAATCCCCTGCCTGCCCTGTGCTGCCATGGCCACGCTGCTAGGAGTGCAGGAACATCAGCCAGCCAGCCTGGGGTGGGGTGGGGGTGAGGTCAGTGCTGGAAAAATTCCCCCATCGGTAACAGAGCCAGGGAGCCGGAGCCTGTCTCCACACTCTAGGGAGGGATGGCGGCAGGAGGGCGGGCTGGGGAAGAAGGCTCCAGGGTCTCTCCTCCCAGCTGACCCAGGAAGCCTGGGGAGGCCTCCTCCCTGGATTCCCACACTTGGGCCCCTTGTCCTCAGCCAGCTCCAGCTGGCCCCCATCAGTGCAGGGGCTCCAAAGACTAGTGGCGGCTTTGGGGTTAAGCGATTTCCCCCTGCCCAGCCCCCCCAACCCTGGCTCCTGTCAGCTCCTTTCTTCTCTTTCTCCTCCTCCTTCTCTTTGGTGACCTCTGTGCAGTATGGCTCTGCCTCCCCACAGAACCCCAGAGCTGTCATGAGGCACAGGGTTGGTGTGGGGGAGGTGGGCTGACAGCTGGGCTCAGGGACCCTCTAGGCCAGGCTGGACTGAGGGGTATGGAGGAACTGCCCCCGCCTCCCTGCATCCTGACTGGGAGTCGGCTCTGTCATTCTACCCACAGAACAGTGCTTTGGAATTCCAGTTCACGGTGGGAGGAGATGCTGAAGGAAAGGTAGAAGGGAAGCTCATTGCCCTGGCCAGGGTGGGAGAGGGCACAGGAGGGGACTGGCAGGGGCAGACCAGAGTTTCTGGCTGAAGAGGGAAGTCTCTGGTTCATCTCCCCCACTCCCCTTGCACACCCCAAGACTTCTCAGGGAGCATTTCTAAGTCCAATGATGTGTATCTCTGTGTGTGAGCCTGTGTATGAGAGTCCATATGTGTCTCTGGCGAGTGTCTGGCCCGTGGCTGTGTGTCTGCGTGTCTGAGCATTGCTGGGTCTCGTGAGTGCCTGTGTGGGTGGGTGGGTGAACACACAGGCCTGAAGCTGACCCCCTCCCCGGGGCCCAGCTCATAGCCCTCTCTAGCCAGCCTTCCCCCGCAGCAGTCTTCCTCAGCCCCTAATCCCCTGTTTGCCTGGCTCATCCCTAGACTCTTTGGGACTCCATTAATGAAGCTCGGCCACCCCAAGACAAGCCCTGAATTAACTCCACTGCTGACCCTGACATGGACACCTGTAATTAGGCCAGCAGCAGCTGAGGCAGAGAAGCCCCTGGGGCTCCGTGGGGTGAAGGCAAGGCTGGGCTGGGACAGGGAGCCTAATGCCCAGGAATGCTCTAAAAGCTGGGCCTGGCTCCAGGGCCCGCCACCCGGCTCACCTCTAATACCGCCCAAAGCCTCCCAGACAAGGCTCCAGGGGGATTACCTGTGGAGGGGCCCTGGAGGTGGGCAGGGCAGCTCAGCAGGCCTACTGTGCCAGCTCTGGGCTGGGGTGGCCTTCAGAAGGAGAATGCTGCACCCTTGGCCTTAGAACCCAGCAGCCTGGCCACAAGGTCCTCAGCAGCCCAGAACCTGTGCCCACAATGGCAGCTACCCAGGGAAAAGCCAAGTGCAGGATGACTGGCCCATCTCCCTCCCTGTGGCCAGAGGGCCGGCCCCTCCCCTCCCTCAACTTGTTTTGTTTGCACAGCATGTCCCAGTAGCTCCATCGCATTAACCCCTGACCCTGACTGAAACCTTCCCTCCTTTCTGACAACCGAGTTTACCCGGTGGCTTTCTCAGGCTTAGAGGGGAGGGCTGGGTCCTGTCCCTCCTGTCCCACCCCTCCCAGGGGAAGCTGCCCTCCCTGTCCTGCGTGCTCTCCTTGGGACTCCCCCATCCCCAGAGCTGCCTAGGAGTGTGTCTGAGTACAACTGAGGTGGCTGAGCTGAGCACCTGGGAGGCAGCCCCTCTGCCGGTTTGACACTGGGGGTAGACAGTGCAATCATCTTCATGTGCAGTCTGGCAATATCTATCAAAAATGTTCAATGAACATGTCATTTGACCCAACAATACCAATATAGTCAAGGAATTTGTCTATATATGTCCTGCACTTGTGCTCAGATAAATATATCAAGGGTATTTTTGCAGTACTGTAAGAGCTAAGGACTAGAAACTGTCTAGGTTTCCATCTAGGACACAAGCAACATGATTAAAACTTAGCCATATGATGGAATATCATGCAGCTATTCAAGAAACAATGTGGGCTGAGCACAGTGGCTCATACCTGTAATTCCAGCACTTTGGGAGCCCGAGGCAGAAGGCTTGCTTGAGCCGGGGAGTTTGACACCATCCTGGGCTACATAGGGAGACCCCCATCTCTACAAAAAATGTAAAAGTTAGCTGGGTTTCGTGGTACATGCTCCCATCTACTCGGGAGGCTAAGGTGGGAGGATTGCCTGGGCCCTGGAGTTTGAGACTACTGTAAGCCATAATCATGTCACTGCACACCACCCTAGGTGACGGAGTGATACCCTGTCTCAAAAAAAAAAAAAAAAGAAAAAGAAAAGAAAAGAAAAGAAAAAAAAAAAAAAAAGAAAACTATGTGTTTCTGCATGTACACACATATTATATAAATATATCCCAAAACTCTGGAAAAAATAACAACCACATCGATGACAGAGGGATGAGAGGGTCACTCTGTACTTCTGTATATACAAGAAGGCTTCATCAAGCATTCTTGTATGATTACAAAATAAAATAAGAGCTCATAAAAAGAATAACAGCATGACAGCACTCACCTAGCTGCCTCCCACTACATAGCTGTGGAACCTTCCTAACCATGCTGTTTTTATCCTCATGTTACAGAAGGGGAAACTGAGGCTGAGAGAGGTTATGCAACTTCCCCAATCATTCAGCACACACAAGCCAAGCTATGCCCTAAAACTCAGAGATTGTCCGTGCCAATTCTCCTTGAAGATGACATTTCTTCCATGTTCTGAGCCGCTTCAAGGGTGTGGGCACTGGGGCTGAAGTTGATGATTTTCCCCCTGGACTTCTATGAACAGCACAGAGTAAACCCTTTCCCTTCCTGTCCACCTCACCACCTCCAATCCCCAGAGGAGCTGCTCGGGACCCCAGCCAGGGTTGGGTGGCTCCAGAAGTCAGTGCAGCTCCTGGCCTTGGCATGGCTGCCAGCTTCCCCATCACTACTCCTGCCAGTGAGAGCCCAGTACCCATTCCCTGCCAACATCCCCCTCCTCACCACGGAGCACCCCCTTAATTACACTTAATGGCAAAGACCATAAGAGCTTTATTAACTTTATTATGGACCCAATTAGCAGTTAATGCCCCATGACTACTGTCCCCCTCCCAGTATCCCATTAAACAAAATGAAGCAGCCTTCCCTGCTTCACTGCTGGGTGGGGGCTGAGGGGACAGGGAAATCCATCTTCCTGGGCCTGATTCTGCCCCCTCAGGCCCACTGGATACCAGCTCAGGCCCCAGAGCTTCCCGGGGACCAGGGCTGGGTGCTCAGAAGACAAAGATTAATCGGCAAGTGTTTTGGTGCCAGCCATTGAGCCCACTCACCCACACACACATCCGCACACATGCAGGCATGCGCACACGCAGACACACACACTCACATATACACAAAGCCTGGCTGATATCCAAATAGCCCCTGTCTCAAATCAAGGATATGGAGACACACATCCCTCGAACGCAACCCTATCCAGTGCACCAGCGTTCTCCAGCCTTGTCCAAGCAATCTTCAGAGCTGGGGTGCTCATGTTGAGGGCCTCTGCCTGGGCTTGTCACAGTGAGGGATCAGAGAGCTGGGAGGCGAGAAGACTGAGGGTAAGAAGACTGAGGGCGAGGAAGGAGAGCCTCTTCCCTGAAGCCCACACCCTCACCACACCCCAGGCACTTCTCCGCTCTGGCTGATTGTTTCAAATATTTATTCAGCACCACAATGTGCCAGACACAGAGCTAGGCCCCCTCTGCCATCTCAGTTGGGCATCACAACAACCCAAGGAAGTAGGTGTGATTTATCCTAATTTACGGACACAGAAACTGAGGCATGGAAGGATGAACAGGTTTAGAAACAGGTGTTCTATGTGATTTACCTGAAAAGATCTCTCCTCTTTTTCCTCAGCAACTCCCTTGCCCCATCCTAAGGCAGAGGAGGCAGAGATCACAGAGAGCATTCTTTCCATTACCTACAGACGGAGAATTAAGGCACAGAGAAGGCGCGAGGGACAATCGTGGTGATCATGACAAGACAGCCCTCGGGATCTTAATCCACATCCACCTTGATGGGTTGAGAGTACTAGAAACCAGAGAACACTCCAATCTCTAATGCTGCAAGAGGCCCCTGATGCAGGATCTTGCAGGAATGAGTAGGCTCCATGGAACGGGATGGGGCGGGAGAAGAGAAGAGCCACGATATGTTAACTCTCCCAGCAACCCCACTGATCAAAACTTTAAGACTTGAGGATTCTGGTTCCTTGTACTAGGGGTCTCCATCTATTCTCACTCAAGCACAAGAACCACCTCAAGATGGGAAAGGAGGGGCATACACCAAACCTCCAGGGACTTAGGCCCCTCCACTGGCTTTGGTCCCAGATAAGGAAGAAACACCATGACTGACAGGGCAGAATTAGTGGCTGCCCTGAGCAAGAGGGAGGGAGCCCAGGAAAGGAGACCCTTGAACCTTTGCTTGAAAACAGGCTCCTTGTTCCTGCTTCCCCTCCCCAGGGCTGCGTCATCCTGGAAGCAACCACTTGAAATGGGTCCTAGGGAGCCTGGGAGAGAGGCTGGCCTAGCTCCAGCCTCCAGCTCCTGGCGCCTCAGACAGACCCATGTCCCCAGTCCCCCTCCAGCCTAGCCCCAGCTAGGGTCAGGAGGTGACAGGGAGAACTTTTCCTCTAGGCCCTTCTAAGTCAGGATCCACTCCCACTCCAACACACACCCAGCATGGCACCCCTCCAATTGCTCCATCCCTGGGGAAGGCGGGGGGCATGGGCAAGTCAGCACTCTGTCCTTTCCCAAGAGGCCATGGGGCCTGGGGAGGTGGCAGAGCCTACTCCCAGGGGTTACTTGAGGGCAGAGCACTGGGGAGCCTCCCCGAGTGGGGCCCCCACTCTTCCCTTTGCCCTGGATAAGTGTTCTCTGACACCAGGTCCCCCGCCCCACCCTCTAAACAAACAGGAGCATCGCCCTCCCCACCCTTCTCAAACTCAGAGGGATCTGGTGCCCAGGTCACCTCAGTTGGAGAAATCCCGAATCTGCCTATAGAGAACACTGAGGAACCTTGGTGGAGGCAGGGTTCAGAGGGGACAGTGAGATTTGGGGGCCTTGGGGGAAAGTTAGCCCATGCTGAGCTGAGGCTCTGGCTAGGGGCCCAGTATTGGCTTTGCTGTTTCCTGGCTGTGAGAGCTTGAGCAAGTCTCCCAACCTCTTTGAACCTCAGGTTTTCATCTATAAAATGGGGCTGAACGTAGAACTTGCTTCATACGGCTCTTTGCGAACATTAAAGTAGTAATGTATAGAAAACCTTTAGCCAGTCTCTGGCACGAGTCACTGTTACAGCGTTGCTGTCTGTAGCGATGGAGTGGTCCCTGATTGGTAATAATGACAATGATAATAGGAAACATTGTGAGGGCATCACAGGGGCCATAGCCCCTTCCATGAACCCTGTGCCTGATTCTCACTGAGCAAGGAAGAAAGAACTCACAGTTCCTCACATCAGCCCTCCAAGGCCCCCACTACCAGCAGCTCACCCTGGCATAACAATTTCAGAGGACTGACGAGGCCCTGGCTCACTCCCAGCAGACCCTAAAGGTGCCCCAGCACATCTTCTTACCTATTTACCTCTCTCTCCCTCTCTTGTCCTCTCCCTTCCTTTCCCTGGAGCAAGGAGGGAGAAAGAGATATCAGAATTTGAAGGATGTGAAAATTAGCCAGAGCTGAGAGAGGTGTCAACTTCCAGGTGGCACCCCCATCGCCACACCTTCTCTACTCAAAGGGTGGTGTGTCCACAAGTCTCTGCAGGGAGACCCCCACCCCTCTAGGTGTGTTCTGATGCTGTCAGGCGGGAGAAGAGAGAGGAGGAGAGAAGGCTGCCCAGGAAGAACAGCAGCCCCAGTCCAGGAGCCTGTGCCCAGGATGGGACCCCCACCCAAGCCACACAGAGCTCAGGTCTGTGGCTGAGGCAAAATAGCCCAGAAGAGGGAATCCATCTCACCTTCCTGATCCCAGCTTCCCTGGCCACAGCTGAACGTGTTGGGGCCAAGCTGGCTGACTTAGGGACAATTATTTTCCTGAGAGGTGAGAGGGATCTAAGACACTGCTGTTTATCCCAAAGTACCTTTCCAGCCCCACTTCTACCCTGTCTGAAGGTCTTTTTGGAATTCTTGCCTCAATTTCCCCACCTCTCAGAGCGCCACGAGCTGGTCCTTGCTCTACCTTCTGGGAGTGGTCAGACGGAGCAGTGGGTAGGAGCTCCAGGAGGGGAAACCCTGCCGCAGGGGCCCGTCCCCTCGTCCCCTCGTCCTGTCTCTGTCATCGTTAACAGCCGAAATTATTATTACTTGGAGAGACAGACCAGAGGTGGTCAGGGACGTGGTTGGGGTGAATGAAATGAAAAAGTCTTGGGTACGTGCCGTCTCGCCAGGTTAATACTCCTGCCTGTCGGCCTGACAGCTGCAAGATTGATTACCCAGGCCTCCCGCTCTTTATAACTCGATCAGTTGAATTAATCTCTGGCTGTCGGCCCATCTGATGCCTGAATCACAAATTTAATTTGGAGGTGCACAGCTCCTCTCCCATTCCGTCTCCCCCTTCCTCCCAGCTTCCCCCTTTTCCCCCCAGCTTATCCCCTCTTCCTCCTTCCTTTTCCTCTCTCGTTTCCTCGTCTCTCCTGCTCCTTTCCTGTTCCTCTTGCTCTTCCTCTTCTCTGCAGCCTTTCAAGGTCCTCAAGGGGACAGTGGGTGGAGGGGAAGGAGGGAGAGGGGGAGTGGGTTGCCCTGAGTCAGCAGCCCCCTACCCAGACCAGGAGAGGGGTCATGTGCCCCTACCCACTGGACGAGGTGCCCACCCCAGCATGCTCCACCCCAAACAGAGAAAGAGGCTTGGCTGACACTAAGTAAGACATATTAATGTACTAAAGACTTAATGAAGTTGCCGGGGGGTGAGGGGTGGAAAGTGCTTGCTTTATTAGTTTATGGCCGATTAATGGGGACGCCATTACTATGATGGAGATGGATTGCTGCTGTCAGCAGCCTGGGCCGGGGCGGCCGCCGCTCCTTTCCTCGGGTGGTGGGTGCCCCAAACAGAGTCAGAGAGAACTTCATTAGAAGCATCTACAGGATCCCACCTGGGGAGGGCCCGAGGCCAAGTTGGAAGGGTGGTGGCAGGGACTCAGCTCTAGGCTTTGGAGGGAAATTCCAAGGGGTCAGGGGCTGGGAGCTGATGTCAGTTGGGATGGGGCAGTGGGGCTGTGCAGTGGCCTGGCTCTGGACCTGAACGTGCCAGGGGCTCCATAGTCACCGGGGAAAGGGAGGGAGGAAGACAACCGCAGAATAATCAGTGCCCACTTGACCTGCCTGAGATGAAGGGAGTGGAGAACAAGGGAAGTGGGCCCCATTCTTCCGCCCTTCCTTTTTGGGGGCAGTGCACAAAGACCTAGGCCCACCAGCCCAGAGGAATGGGCAACTCACCAAGCAGCAAGGCTGCCTCTAACACTAGCATCCCCAGCCCCAGGGCCAGGGACTTCCCACACTCTCTAAGTAGATAGAGGTGAAAACCACATTGCCTCAGCTACCTCCAACCCCTGCCCCCAGGCAGCCAATGGGAAGCAATAACAAGGTGAGGAGTGGAATTCAGGGAGAGCAGACCTGGCAGATACCACCCAGCTCTGGGCTTTCTCCTTCAGGACTGGAGGTCCTGACACTGGGCAAGCTAACCCAGACACACCGCATCCCTTCATGCCTCCCTCCAGGACCCTGTTATCTATGAAGAGAGAGAGTAAGGGCTGGACCAAACACAGCTCTGTTTCAAGGGGCCTCTTTCCATTTGGAAGTATCTAGATTCCTCCAGACCTCAGGGTCTTCTATCAGCTCCTGTCTCTCAGGCATATATAACCTTTTGGCATGGCCATTTTGATGCAAAAATATTAAACTTTCCAGATTTTAAAAAGCAAGTTATGTGGCCAGGCATGGTGGCTCACACCTGTAATCCCACCACGTTGGGAGGCCGAGGCAGGAGGATCACTTGAGGTCAGGAGTTTGAGACCAGCCTGGCTAACATGGTGAAACCCTATCTCTACCAAAAAAAAGAAAAAATTAGCTGTGTGTGGTGGGTGGGTGCCTGTAATCCTAGCTACTCGGGAGGCTGAGGCATGAGAATTGCTTGAATTAGGGAGGTGGAAGTTGCAGTGAGCCAAGATTGCACAACTGCACTCCAGCCTGGGCAATAAAGTGAAACTCTGTCTCAAAAAACAAAGAAATCAAGCGATGCTCAAAATAGACAGTGCCAGTCCCTCCCTAGCCTCTACTCTGTCCTGAGGCCCTCCCAACCCAAACCCCATTTTGAGAGGCATCAGGGATGAAGATGGATTCCAGATGGGCTCAGAACAACAGCCTGTTGACCAAAGTACATGGTACCACAAATACATTTTGATGCAAGTCAGGCAAAACAATAGTGGCAAAATGATAGAGCCAAAATTCTCCTTCTTTGCCCTCTTTGCCTGTTCCTCACCGTGTGTGTAATTCTCGCTGGGTGTGTGCGCCCCACTTACAATGAGTTACTGTACATCCAAGCACCAGTCCGTGAGTCGTGGCTAGCACATGGTGTCATGTGTCTGTGTGCCCTACAAGGGGCCTGTATCCGTGTATGCTTGGGTGTCCGTCTGCATCACAGTGCGGGCACTCCCTGCTGGGCACCAAGGTCACCACTCTGTGCCTGCTCAGGCCAAGGACCAACCATCAGTTCAGGGGTCACCACCTAGGCACACTCCCCAAGGTAGGAGCTACCTGCTCATACTAACTGGGAAATAAATACCCTGTTTCTGAGAGTAATTTAATTATTGGCTCCTGTGGACTAGTGGGTAATTAAATTCTGTAGCTCCCAAAGTAATTAATTGCTATGCAAATACTAATGCCCTCTGCTTTGGAGAGAAGGATCCCGGCCTGGGTTTGCCCTGCAATTAGAAGCTAATAATTACCCTGTCAGTTCCCAGCTTTTGCCGGGTAATTACCTGCTGAAGCCCCACTGGTCACTGAGGGCTATTCCCATCAACTGCCGCTATAGCTCTGGTTTTGGTGGCCCCAAAAAGCCAGAGCAGGGGACCCCCAAGAGTGCTGGTTAATCCTGAGGTTCTCCCCATCCCACTCCATGTCCACAAGCCCCAGGAGTCCCATAGAGACACACTTATTTCTGATCACGGGAAACCCAGGATGAGATCTCCTTAGCCTCCCTTTGCTAAGGAGTAGGTGCCCCAGCTTCTCAATGGGTAGAATCCTGTCAGATAGGTTCACCCAGGCTGGAGTGCAGTGGCTAGATCTTGGCTCACTGCAACCTCCACCTCCCAGGTTCAAGCGATTCTCCTGCCTCAGTCTTCTGAGTAGCTGAGAGTACAGGTGTGCGCCACCACACCTGGTTAATTTCTGTATTTTTAGTAGAGACGAGGTTTTGCCATGTTGATCAGGCTGGTCTAAAACTCCTGGCCTCATGTGATCTGCCCTCCTCAACCTCCCAAAGTGCTGGGATTACAGGCATGAGGCACCATGCCCAGCCTTCTGTTAATTGTCATAACAATTATGTTTCTCCTGTGGCACTTGTGTGTATGTGTGTGTGTCAACTAGGCTAGGCTAAGCTCTGAGAAGAACAGAAGGGAGGCAGCAGGCATTTTGCAGCTTCCACACACCTTCTCCAGGTACTCAGTAAACACTAATCTAGGTCCTGCTGTAAAGGGGCTTTGAGGATGTACTCTAAATGAGGGAGGTTATCCTCCATGGGCCTGACCTAGTCAGATGAGCCTGTAAAGAGTCAGGGCTCTCCCTGATGAAGGATGCTCCAAAAAGCAGCTGGGTGTAGAATTGTTCTCCCTTTACTAGGTTCTCCCATCCCGACTACCTGTGGACAGCAGCTTTGCTAGTGCCCAGGGGGTTCCAGCTTGTTCCTGATCTTTCCTTCCTGACTGCTTGCCCTACAGATATCAGACTTACTTAGCCAACCCACACAATTGCATTAACCAGTTCCTTGAAATAAAATTTGGTATGTATTTTATAAATTTTTTTTTTTTTTTGAGAGACAGGGTCTTGCTCTGTCACCCAGGCTGGAGTGCAGTGGTGAAATCACAGCTCACTGCAGCCTCAAACTCTCAGGCTCAAGCAATCTTGAGTAAATGAGAGGTGCACACCACTGCAGCAAGCTAATTTTTAATTTTTTTTTTTTTTAGAGATGGGGTCTTGCTATGTTGTCCAGGATAGTCTCAAACTCCTGGCTTCAAGCAATCCTCCCTCCTCTGCCTCACAAAACACTGGGAATACAGGCATGAGCTAACATGCTTGGCTCCCCTAATTTTTGTTTAATGAGCCAGACGTGGTGACACCTGTCTGAAGTCCTAACTACCTGGGAGGCTGAGATGGGAGGATCACTTGAGCCCAGAAGTTCAAGGCTGCTGCAGTGAACTATGATTACACCACTGCACTCCTGCCTGGGTGACAGAGCAAGACTCTGTCTAAAAAACAAAACAGGACAGGCGTGGTGGCTCACGCCTGTAGTTCCAGCATTTTGGGAGGCTAAGGCAGGCAGATAGCTTGAGTTCAAGAGTTCGAGACCAGCCTGGCCAACATGGTGAAACCATGTCTCTACTAAAAATACAAAAATTAGCCAGGTGTGGTGGCGCATGCCTGTAGTCCCAGCTACTTGCAAGGCTGAGGCAGGAGAATCATGTGAACCCAGGAGGCGGGGGTTGCAATGAGCTGAGATCCCACCACTGCACTCCAGCCTGGATGACAGAGGGAGACTCCATCTCAATAAAATAAAAAAACAAAACAAAACAAAGGAAGTGGCTCACCAAAGATTCCCTAGCTAGTAAGTGGGAAAACAAGGTTTCTAGCCAGGCTCCCAGTTACATTATAACTGCCCATTCAGTGGCAGGACCTGGCTCCAGGTCCCAAATTCAAGGTAAGTTACACCTGTGCCCAAATGAAAAGGTGCTTGTGGATCTCCCCAACCCTCTCATAACTCAAGCATCACTGTGGCTCAACTGAGTTTTTGTTTCTGACCTGGATCTTGTCCCCTCTATCAGGCTCCTGGCCCTTTGCTCTGTGCTCTTGTTGCTGTCTCTGATTCCTTCCTAAGGAGATGGGCCTGAGGGTGGCAGAGCCTGTGCGCCTTCTAGGCACTGGTCGCTCCCCTTGAGAAACAGCCAGACCCCACCCTCCACGCCGGAAGTCTTCCAACTGAATCCCTGTGGAATATTGTTCTGATGTAGTCTCAGAGCTGAGGGACTCCCTAGGAAGCTGGATGCTGGGCAGGCTATGGGTGGAGGAGGAGGGCTCATGGAGACTGACTGAAGGACACTGAGCCAAGAATGGGTTCCAGGAGTCTGGGAAAGAAGAATTCTAGGGAGCACAGGGGCTCAATGAGGGTGAAAATCCTCCCCGGCCCCTCACTTGGTACCTCCCAGTTATCTTTCTAGTCTCAGCTGCAGGAAGCTCTCCCCCACCCACATCAGAGGGTAGGCCACAGGCTCCATGTCTCTTCTCTCCCATCCTCTGTCTTGGCCCAGGTGAGCAAAAGGGCAGAAGACCTAGGCAGAGGAAATAGGCTTCACAGGTGATCAGCTCTCCTCAGTCCAGAGGACATGTCTAGGACTGAAGCCTAGAAATGGGGTGGCAGGAAGCACTCTAGGCTTGGAGGCCAAAGTCTAGCCCTGTGAGTGCCTTGCCTTTGGTTCAGACACACTCTAGGATTAGTGAACCACTCAAGGCAAGACTTCCACACCACTGCCAGGGAGGACAAGAGACAAATGGGAGGCAGAGGATAGCTGTGGGAAAGCCAGAGGTGATCAACAAACAAGCTTCCTAAGCTTCATATGGGGGTGTGGGCAGAAACAGAGAAATACTCAAGTCTCTCCATACCAGATGGTTAAGGTCACTTGATATTAATGAGGGTCTCATCTATTTGGGAAAATCCAATCTGGAAGAGATCCCTTACCTCCACCGCCCAGCTTCATCTGACCTAGGCTCCCATGGCACAAAAAAAGTAATGGTGTCCCATGGTCTTGAGTCTGTGCCCTGCCTTCTATTCCCAGCTTCCACTCCAATTTAACTGTAGGAACTGGTGGGAGGTCATACTCCCACCTGTGCTTTTGTGAGGAGGTAATTTCTTGCTAGAGATTTTAGGACAAAAATGTCTAATTGGCCAGGCATGGTGGCTCACACCTGTAATCCCAGCACTTTGGGAGGCCGAGGTGGGTGGATCGCTTAAGGTCAGGAGTTCTAGACCAGCCTGGCCAACATGGTGAAACCTCATCTCTACTAAAAATACAAAAACTCACCAGGCATGGTGGCGGGTGCCTGTAATCCCAGCTACTCAGGAGGCTGAGGCAGAAGAATCGCTTGAACCTGGGAGGCAGAGGTTGCAGTGAGCAGAGATTGTACCACTGCACCCCAGTCTGGGCAACAGAGTAAGACTCCATCTCAAAAAAAAAAAAAAAAAAAAAAAAAAAAAGTCTAGTCATTTATAAGTCCGCAGTCTTCAGAGAGCTCAAAGAACCCTCCAGAGGGTGGAAGACATGTCTCCCCCATTGGACTAGAGGCTTCCTAAAAGGAGGAGCCTCTATGTCCCCTTTAAATAGGGACTCCCAAATGCAGTTGTATTTCTCTCTTATTTTTCCCCTCAGAGCCTTGTCTTGAGGTCTGCAAACAGTGATTCTGAAAACAGAGTCCCTGTGAAGAAGCCTGGTAGGATCAGGAGTCTCAGAGTATGGCTAGGGCTGCCAGACACCCTCCACACAATATGGCCTCCTGTATAGGCTGGTGCAGTTACTACTCCACTGACAGCTCTTTAGAATCCATTCAGAGTTTTGGCCCTGCTGTAATCTCTGGGTGATGAATATTTCCCCTAATGAACTGACGGGAATTGAATTAGGCTGGAATGCTTGTGTGCTTAGACTGTAGCTGATTAAACCCCCATCTGTGCAAGGCCTACCTGTGAACAGCTTGTTACATACAATTTTTTAAAGGAGGGAAAAGATGGTGTTGGTATTCAAGTTCTGCAAAGGAATAGGAGGGAAAGTGGAAGCAAAATGCCATCCAGGCTTTTGGCAGGATCTGGTTGCTTTTAATCTGATCAGGCCAGTACTCCCACCTTAGGGCACCCCCACTTTCCAGCCAACTTATCTCATGAGGGGGGACTTGGGCCAGGAGTCTTCAGGGCACAGGTACCTGCACCCTTCCCCAGGAGTCCTGCCTAGATCTCCACTGAGCCCACAACTGTCTGCCTTCTGCAAGGAGCATTTATTAAACAGGGAGTTGCTTTGGGGAAAGGTAGGAGAAGCAGAAGGTGTGAGAGTGAAGTTAGGTCTATGGATTCAGTTCCCATCAGATGCAGCTCTAGCTCTTTTTTCTTCCTCCAAAATTATCTGGTCACCTTCACAGGAAAATGCAGGGAGTTTGGGGCAGGTACTCTGGGCTATTCCTGGGCCCTTTGTCAGTCAGGACCAAGGACAGCACCCCCACTATTTCAAGGATCACCAAACTTCCAGGTCCCTCCACTTATCCCTCTTCTTCCCTGCTAAACATTTCCTCATTCTTCAACACACTTTTTCCTTTTCCTTCTTGTTCCCTTCCTCTTATTCCTCCCTCTTCCTTCTCATTCCTTGTCCTTAATCCCAGGGACAGAGCCTGGCTTCTGATTCTTCACCACCAGGTACTTCACCCCAGGAATCCCTGAAGAAAAGTTATTTAGGCTGGGCACAGTGGTTCACATCTGTAATCCCAGCACTTTGGGAGGCCGAGACGGGTGGATCGCTTGATCCCAGGAGGGAGAGACCAACCTGGGCAACATGGTGAAAATGGCGAAACCCCGTCTCTACAAAAAATTAGCCGGACATGATGGTGTGTGCTGGTGGTCTCGGCTACTCAGGAGGCTGAGGTGGGTGGATCACCTGAGCCTGGGAAGTCGGGGCTGAAGTGAGCTGTGATCGTGCCACTGCACTCCATCCTGGGTGACAGAGTGAGACCTTGTCTCAAAAAAAGAAAAGTTATTTAAGCACCCCAAGAAGCCTATCCCACCAAACTTCTGTTAAAAGCCTTATTCCCATGACTGACTCTTACCCAGGCCATACAAGAACACACATGCCGAAATCTGGTGGTTAGCAGGAAGGAAGGTCAGGGTGATTGTTTCTGAATTGCTGGCCAACTCCCCTTCTCCAGTGGAGACCAGAATCAGCCCACCTGATTTGAGTAATCCCAGCACAACTATGGCTCTACCACTACAGCCCTCCCCTCCCCTCACCTCTCCTCCTACCCTTATCCCTTTGCCTCCCTTCCCCATTCTCCTCTCCTCTGTGTCTCTATGAAAAGTGGCAGCAGCTGCTGAAGAAGGCAAACCCTTCAATGAGCATCAGCAATTGTGGTGACTGAATGTCCCAGCCTTCTTTCCCAGTTAATCTAACTTGGGAAGAGTTGAGGTGTGCTCTGGCTCTGCTGCCCATGAAAGGCAGAGAATAAATAACAAGCCAGAGGCATAAACAGATGTGCAGATATATGCAGCTGGCATTTCCCTGCCAAATTACTATGGACAGAATGCTGGCAGGGGGCCAGGATGCCTCCCTCCCTGTTTGGAGTTCGGCCACCAGGACATATCCAAGCTCAGCATCCATTTGGCAACATCTGAGTGAAGGGAGGGGATGCCAGGGAAGGGAGTGGGAGGCTGCAGGTGCCTTTAGGTTTGGTGAAGAGCTCCAGAAGCTCATCCTAAAGACTCAGGTGGGTGGGGGTTAACATGGTGGGGAGGGATAGGGAGCTCTGACCTGTAGGTTCCCTAGGGTAGTCCCCTCAGGGTGTGGCTTGAGGGTCAATTCTTATCATACTATATAGTTCTGTGTTTCCACCCTCCCACTCACTCAAGGATTGGGTGTTCCTTGATCTTTGATCATATCTGGCATTCCGCAGAGTTGGCATGGAGTACAGGGGGCAGGCACCATCTGGTTAAAAGCCAGTCAGAAACTATGCAGAACAAGAAGATGTCACTACAGGCTGGGCTCAGTGGCTCACACCTCTAATCCCAGCACTTTGGAAGGCCAAGGCAGGCAGATCACCTGAGGTTAGGAGTTCAAGACCAGCCTGGCCAACACGGTGAAACCCTGTCTCTACTAAAAATACAAAATTAGCCAGGCATCGTGGCACATGCCTGTAGTCCCAGCTACTCGGGAGGCTGAGGCAGGAGAATCCCTTGAATCCAGGAGGCAGAGGTTACAATGAGGTGAGATTATGCCACTGCACTCCAGCCTGGGACACAGAGTGAGATTCTGTCTCTAAAAAAAAAAAAGAAAAAAACAAGATGTCCCTAGAGACTCCAGCTCTGGAACAAGCAACTGTGCTTGGAATTATTGTGCAAGTAACAAAGCAAGTGGGCAGGGAGAGAAAGAATGAGCTAGAAGGAATGTTGCCCAAGGGGGTCTCTCTATGGCTAGCCTTAGATCTGAATTCAGAGACACAAAGCCACCTTCTGGGCTTCATTCAGATCACAAAGGGTCTTTTCTCTTATTAATTTGCCTTTCTTATGCCAGACTATCTCATGCAGATTTGAGTGGCATGGAAAAGTTTTTCCAGTGCCTGATTATTGCCCTTGCTCCATATAAGGTGCTGCAGATTTCTGACTTTATGGAGATGGGTGATGTCTGCTCTGATGAGCCATGGCATTATGACAGATCTTGAATTGTCTCAATTCTGTAGGCAATAGAGAGCCAAAGAATTATATGACAAAAGTAAGTGGCCTAAAAAGACAAGACTGGGAGTGGAGTGGAAGGATGGGTTGGAGGAAGGAGAGATGCAGAGTGGGGAGGCTAGTTGGGAGCCTGTTGTCATTCAGGCCTGATGATGGGATCCTGAGCTATGCAGTGGTAAAGGAACAGAGAGAAGAGTGGAAGAAGAACTGCTGGGACTTTGTGATGAATTGAACAGGAATCAGAGGAAGAGAGATAACGTGGCCACATAATTTATTGTGCAATCTAGAACAGTTTTGAACATGAATGGAGTTCTAGCAATGATTTTACCAAGAAAATAGACATGAAGTATGGACAACTCTGGGCAAATCCGAACACACAGATGCCTTGGTCAAAGATGACTCAAAGTATGGTGTTTGGGCAAGTGCATGTATAGGAATGATACTGACCAAAGCAAGGAGGCTGGGAGGCAGAGTAGCAGGATGGGAAAAGAGGGAACAATGAGCTTGGCCTTGGGCTTGTCAAGTTGGAAGCACTTAGAGACATTCACCTTGCAATAACCAGCAGGCCACCCTCTTCCAGCATCCATGGATGCTTGCTTGGCAATGTGTGTTTCAAACCTGAAGGGTAATCAGGGTTAGATATAGGGCTTTTTTTTTTTTTTTTTTTTTTTTTTTTTTTTTTTTTTTTTTTTTTGAGACAGAGTCTTGCTCTGTCCCCCAGGCTGGAGTGCAGTGGTGCAATCTGGGCTCACTGCAACCTCTGCCTCCCAGGTTCAAGCAATTCTCCTGTCTCAGCCTCCTGAGTAGCTGGGATCACAGGCATGCACCACCAAACCCAGCTAGTTTTTGTATTTTTAGAAGAGACAGAGTTTCACCATATTGGTCAGGCTGGTCTCAAACTCCTGACTTCAGGTGATTCACCTGCCTCGGCCTCCCAAAGTGCTGGGATTACAGGCATGAGCCACTGCACCCAGTCTAGTGCATATTTTTTGACTCACAGATGCCACTTCTAGAAATGTTAATCTCAGGAAATATTCATTCTTGTACCAAAAAATGACATATATTAAAGTAGGATCATTGTGACATCACTTGGAAATAACCTAAAGGTCTATGAATAAAGAATTGGTTCAATCTATTCTGGAGTGTGGTGTGAAATATATCCACATATATTGAAATGTATCCATATATGACCTGGAAAATATCTCTGGTATTTTTAAGTGAAAAAGGCAAATTGCAAAATAATAGTATGACACAATAAATATACAATAATTGTTTTAAACCCTACTTTTGTGTGTGTGTCTATATGGTGACTATGTAAGAGACCTAGAAGAATACACACTGAATTTTTCACAGTAGTTGCTTATGGAAAAGGGAATAGAACTAGAGGGCAAGAGAAAGGCTTTTACTTCTTTATACATTACAGAAGTTTGACATCGATTTTTTTTCTTGAGATAGGGTTTCAGTATGTCGCCCAGGCTGGAGGGCAGTGGCATGATCATGGCTCACTCAGCCTCCAACTCCTGGGCTTGAATGATCCTTCCACCTCAGCCTCCTGAGTAGCTGGGACCACAGGTGTGCACCACCATGCCTGGCTGATTTTTGTATTTTTTGTAGAGATGGGGTCTTGCTGTGTTGCCCAGGCAGGTCTCCAACTTCTGAGGTCAAGTGATCTACCTGCCTCAGCCTCCCAAAGTGCTAGAATCACAGGCATGAGCCACCATGCCTGGCCAACATGGAAATTTTTATAAGCATATGTTCATAGACTACATTTTTAAAGTAAAAGACCAAAAAAAGGATTTTTTAAACACAGACTAAGGATTATTAAGGGGATAGGTGAAGCCCTAGGAGTGGGTGAAACCAGAGACTGGGGCTGAAACTTCAGACCCATTGCCACAGATGGGAAGCTAGGAGCAAGGAGACAAGGCCAGAAAAGAAACCCTAGAGGGTGGCCAGAGAGGGTGGAAATCACTTCTGACTCCCAAGGCTAGGGAAATAGAATCTCCACCTCACACGTAAGGCTGCCCTCATCAGTCTCTCCAAATTCTAACCCTCCCCTTCAGGAGAACAGAGCTATATAAGAGCTCAGCTTTGTTCCAGGGCCATGATGTGTCTTCTGTGACCCACAGCTGTTCCAGACTCCGAGCTGTTAGAGAAAAGCCCAGCTCTACATTAACTGCCACACCAGCTGGACCCTAGGCACCACCTAGGGTGACCCAGCCCCAGCCTAGGTGGCCCCACCCTAGGTAGTCCTGACTTTTTCCTACTTCTCTCCTCTTTCCTAATGCTGTCAAAACTCCCAGCACTTCTCCAGGTGAAAAAAATAATAGCCAGAATTTAATTCCATCTTGGGTGTATTGTGTGTGTATTGTAGGGGGTGGCGGGGATGGACAGAGAGCAGCTTGACTCACAAGAGCTCCTCTCCTGGGGAGATGGAACCTGACAGACAGGGGTGTGGGATGCATTGAGGTGACTTCCTGACAAGGCTGTCAGCACATTTCACTCTTCACTCTCAGCAGCGAGTCCCCTGCAGCTAAGTCGGCTTCTTTTTCTCTGTCTCCACCTCTCTAAGACTGGCTCTCTTCCCTCTGCCAGTGCCTCTTCTCCCCATTGGGAAGCCCTTTCCAGTGCTCACTTCCTATCTTGGTGCTCCACTTCCCAGCTCTGCTAGGCTTTTTCTTTTTCTTCTTTTAACAGGAATGCATGGAGTCAGCTTTTCTATTAGGGTACCCTAGCCCCTGCCTCCTTCCCAAACACAGCAAATTTTATAGACGATTGGAAGTCCAGGGATGCACACAGCACATGGGACAAGGAGACAGTGTGCACACGTGTGTGTGTGCGCACGCGTGTGTGTGAGCGCGTGTGTGTGAGAGAGAAAGAGCTTTTTGGTCTATGTATATGCTGCTAGTGGAGGGAGGGGTTCAGAATGTGTATGGGCTGGAGGAGGGCACAGCTGGCCCTAAACAAGTTTCCTCAGGTCATAGAAGATTATAGATATCAGTATCAGCATTGTCTGTAGAGTGTGTCTCATCAGCAGACCCCCTCCCCAATTTATAAGTGAGAAAGCTGAGGTCCAGAGAGGTTAAGTAACTTATCTTCCATCACACAGGTAGCTAGTGGTAGAACTAGAGTTAAAACCCAGGAATTCTGACTCATGGATAATACTGTGTTCATAACTCAGAGACCTTAGAGAAAAGGTCCTATCAGGAATTCTGACTCATGAACAATACTGTGTTCACAACTCAGAGACCTTAGAGAAAAGGTCCTATATCTCAGACACCATAAAGATGACAAATGCCCAGGCAACAAGGCAAGACCCCCATCTCTACAAAAAAAAATTAAAAATAAAAAAAATAACAAATATTTGGGGCTTGGTGGCATGTGCCTGTAGCCCCAGCTACTCAGGAGGCTGAGGCAGGAGGATCCCTTCAGCCCAGAAGTTCAAGGCTGCTGTGAGCTATAATCACACCACTGCATGCCAGCCTAGGAGACAGAGATCTTGTCTCAAAAAAATTAAATTAAATTAAATTAAATTAAATCTTAAAAGATGAGGCTGGGCACAGTGGTGCATACCTGTAATCCCAGTACTTTGTGAGGTTGAGGCAGGTGGATCACATGAGATTGGGAGTTTGAGACCAGCCGGGCCAACATGTCTCTACTAAAATTACAAAAATTAGCTGGGTGTGATGATGCACGCCTGTAATCTCAGTTACTCGGGAGGCTGAGGCACGAGAATCACTTGAATCTGGGAGGCAGAGGTTGCACTGAGCCGAGAAGGCAGCACTGCACTCCAGCCTGGGCTACAGGGAGAGACTCTGTCTCAAAAAAACAAAAACAAAACCAAACAAGAAAACCGTAAAGATGATAGATTTGACTAACAACTTCTTTAAAGTGGTGGAAAAATCTAGAATCTTCTGGCCTTCAGCCTGCCCAGGGGACAGGTCGGGCCCTGTCTCTCTGTGTCCCCACCAGCCCCAGTGGTGACAGCAACCCCTCTCCTTTCCATCACCGCTGATTCTCTCCTGCCAGAGTTCTCCTTGGCTGGGTGTTTCTTACCAACCCTTATTCCCCCCAGCTTCATCCAAGGACTCAGCCCAAGACGAATTTATCTTCCCCTTACCCAAGCTCTGATTCCAGCCACTGCCTAGGGGCTTGCTTGACTTTTTCGAGAGTCCTCTGTTTCCCAGCCCAAATCTGAAGTCCCCTTTGAGCCACAGCTCCTTGGCATTGGAGTCATTTGACTGCTTCAGGAATGACCCAAGACATCTTCCCCTTCATTGATTGGAAGAAAAATTGGTTCTTAACACAAGCTCTGTTCATTTGACAGCAACATGAAATGCCAGTACAGGGCAGCCACCCCCTCTATCCCTGCCCAGCATGCTGTAAGGTCTGCGTGTCCCCTTGCAGAGCTCATACATGAAGATTGTCTTCCCCACCATGCTCTGCCCCCAACCCCCGCCAGGAGCCTCTGCTATGAGGGGACGGTGGTGAGTACGGCAGGCTTCTCTTATTGCTGGAATCGCCTCTCCCACCTGCCCACAGCTCCCCCAGGAAGAGGAGTGGAAAGAAGGGTGCGGAAAAGAGGTTGGCAGAGCAGTAAAATGTCAGGGCCTTTCCTCTCTGCTCCCTCTGGCGGCCCTGGAAGCGTCCCGCTTTCTCCCCTCGCCCCTCTCCCCATCTCCATCTCCTCCCTTTCCCTCTTTCTCCTCGGCAGACCCCGATGCAACCGCTGCAGAGGCAACGGCATTTGGGGGATGAGGCGGGAGAGGTTAATTATTGCTCCCTCGCCCCCCACGCCCCTCCCCACAAGATGTATCTGACTGTCAGAAGGGGTGACAGATGAAGACAAAGTACAGGTACGGAGCAAACCGGCCCTCCTTGTACCAGCCAGGGGTGGGGGTGGAGGGGGGCGCGCTACAGAAGTTTTAACCCCTCCAACGCTGGTTCACACGGCAGGGAGGGGCGTCGGGAGTCGGGGAAGCCGGAGTTAGAACCTGGGTCCTGATGAGAGCGGGCTGAACCCAGAAAACCTGTGGGGCCTCTTGCCTTGCCCCAGTGATCTGAGGTGGGGGGCTAGGTTGCTGGGAGCGACTGTCCCAGAGGCTACAGAATCAAGGTCACAAGCAATCATTCAGAGAACTTTAGGGAACAGAGAAAGGGGCTCATGGAGTAGCCTAGGTCGACCTGGGGACTCAGGAACCCCAGTAAGAGGGAGCATTCCACCACTCTTTCACCTTTTCCATGACAATGCCCTCCTCACATGTATGTCCCCAAGGCTGCTTGTCAGGGTGTGCCTGTGTATTTGAGAATGGGCGTCTGTGTAACTGTGTGTCTGAAACTGTGTGTACTTCTGATGGTGTAATGCAGTAGGCTTGGAAGTACTGGACTGCATTGGGGTTGTGTGTGTGCGTGCGTGCACGTGTGTGAACAGGTGCAAGCATACTCACCCACGGGTGCTTGGAAGGTATCTAAGGGTACTGTGACGGTGCCTGTACTGTGAGCACAGTGTGCTGTGAGTGTGCATGAGAGAGAGTGCTTCTGTCTGTAAGTATGGCTGTGGTGAAGGAGTGTGTGTCAGGAGAATGTGGATGTGTGTGTGCAAATACTGAAGTGTCTGCATTTGGGACTGTACACATGTGTGCTAGAGTGAGAGATATGTGGACGTGGATTATGGTGTAAGTGTGAGCATGGTTGTGTGTGCACGCACGCTGTGTGCACACTGGGCTTGAGGCTGCAGCCTCTTCCTCTCACTGGCATCCCTCCCTTTCCTGACTCCCCTCTCTCCATAAGCAAACGAGGTGAAATAATTACTTTTCCATTTAAACGCCCTATGTTCAAGCCAGAATGAAAACAAAGTGATTTAATAAAATTGTCTTTAAAAGGGAAAAGAGGAAAATAAATGTCTGCTCTCCTCCCCTCCCTGGCGTTCAGGGAGGCCCCAAGCCCTTCAAAGTTAATTAAAACAGGAACTAAAATCACAGAATCGCTTCCCAATCCTTTTCCCATCACTCTCTCCCTTAAAGGTAAGGCAGCCCCAGAACCGCTGCCCTGTGCCTGGAGGGTTCCGCCTGTTCTAAGTTTTGACTTCCCCCAGGACCAGCCCTCACTCTCAGCAGGCACCTTGGCCTTCCTGCACCCGTGTCTGGGGGAGGCAGCTCCGTCCCCACTTCCCTCCTCCCAAAGAGTCATTAAAGGCTTTGTCTGGTCATTTGAAGTCCTTGGTGGACCCTGGTCCCCATCAGAAGCTTCCGGCCTTGCCTCCTCCCAGGACACAGCCGGCCCTCAGCCCCTGCTGCTCCCCCGCCCCAGGTCCCTTGAGCCTCCAGCTGCTCTGAGCTTTATCTGTCTTCACTGACCCCCTGGCCCAGTCCTCAGCTCCAGCCCAGCACAGTTCCGGCTGCTTCCGCCTGGTCTGTATCTGTTCCCCATCAGAGGCCCCATTGGAGCTCTAGCCCTTCATCAGCCCAGATAAAAGAGATGGATGGAGGTGACTTTGGGGGATGCCCCTCCTCAGAAGCCCAGAGGTAGAGCCCTGGGTTCTGACAAGGGCTCCCTGAGGAGGGCTAGGGGTGGGGGTGAAGACTGTTCAGCTCTCTGGAAGCCCAGTCCCTGCCCATCTCTATCCTGCCTCAGCCTTTCCCCTTTTCCTAAGGCCCAATTCCTAAGGCCTCCTCCAGGCAGGTGCCAAGACTGCAATCACCCCATTCTCCAACAAACCCACTTCAGCAGGAAGCTCTGCACTGGGCACCCAGCCCCCATCTCCATGCAGATCATCTGCCCCATAATAGTACTGCATAATAAAACTGACGTTTGTTGAGCACCTATTTTGTTACAGACACATTGCTTATAAGATCTCTAATCCTTGTCATAACCCCTATGGAGTAAATTTTATCACTATATTGCAGAAGAAGACACAGAATAAGGAAAGTTAAGAAACCTACCCAATATACGCACTTCAAAAGCAGTAGAACTGGCTGAGTGGGGTGGTGCATGACTGTACTCCCAGCTACTCAAGAAGCTGAGGCGGGAGGATTGATTGCTCCAGCTCAGGAGTTCAAGGGTGCAGTGAGCCATGATCGTGCCGTTTTAGTCTGGGCAACAAAGAGACACCCTGACTTAAAAAAATAATAATAAAAGAAAAGAAAAAAAGAAAAGAAAAGAAAAAAAAAAGCAGTGGAACTGAGACTCAATCCCATACTGCAAAACCTCCTGTGCAAAGACCCACCATTACCCTTCAGAGATTACTCCCCCTAGAAACCCCCCACTACTGCCCCTAGAACTTAACCCCTCTGACACCAAGGAGTTAGGCCCAGGAGAACTGTGGGGCCTTCTCCAGCCCTACTCCAGCTCTTGGGGTGGGGGTAGCAGGAAGCAATTGTCCCTAGAGTCCTCAACCCTTATCCTGGGAGACTCCATTACTTCTCTCAAGCTGTCACCACTTCTCATAGAGACCCTGTCTTTTCTCCCAGGGGACTCCAGCCCTCCTTTCAGTGAAGGTACTGAGTACTTCAAGGTTCTCCCCACTAAGAGAATGGGATGAGATTTGATTGTGGGGTAACTCTTGTCACCATAACTGGATTTTCATAACTGTCCACCCTGTCCAGAGAGCCTTCAGTTGCCCAAATGGCAGAGTAAATGTCAAAACCAAATCCAGACCAGGCACAGTGGAATGTGCCTATAGACCCAACTACTCGGGAGGCTGAGGCAGAAGGATCTCTTGAGCCCAGGACTTCAAGTCTAGTCTGGGCAACATAGCAAGACCCTGCCTCTAAAAGATAAATCAATCAGAAAAATAAATCCAGGCCAGGAACTAGCTTGCGTTTTTAGCAATCCCCCCCACCCCAACCCCACTCCCTAACCAGCAAGGACACAGCCCAGGGATCTAAGGCCTCAACCCTGGGGGGAAAAAAGAGGCCCTGAAGAAAGGGGAAAAGGCAGTGAAGGGGCAGAAACCCTGGTAGTCCAGCAAGGGTGGGTGAGAAGGAAGGGGAGAGGTATGAGTATTACCATAGACCAAGGGTTGAGGTGGCACCTGGAGACTCCCAGACTTGACTGCATCTGGAAAGCATATAGCAAAAGCAGGGAAAGGAAGAAATGATTCAGAAGCACCTTCCCACTTCAGTCCTAGAAATGTGTGTGTGTTGGTGGAATGGGTGGATATTCTATGACCCTTTGCAGGTCTACACCCCACCCTTGTTTGAACCCCTTGGGCCAAGCCCATACTGGAAGCTGGTAATGGCAGCTGGATGGGAAATGACCCAGGTGGCTGGGACAAGGCTTCATGGGATGCCGGTATTGTGAACCCTGCCCCACTTCGCCCACCACTTAAGTGAGTCACCTAAGCCAGGACAGGCCCTGGAGCCTTAGCTCTCCTCCTCTGCCCCGGCGCATCTGAGAGCCAGCTTGAGCAGAGAGAGGGCTAAACTGGGGCCCAGCTTAGAGAGAGAGTGGGGGTGGAGGTGGGGAGGGAGGGATGACTCCCCCAAGATGGCTTCCAGGCTCCAACCCCAGACAGGTGTATCCCTGCCACCAAAGCCTCTATCTCTGCCCTGACCCCACCCCAACTCCATCTCCAATCCCAACCTCATTACTCACTTCCGCCCCCTTCTCTATCCTACCACCCCATCCCTCCCCAAGTGTCCTCAAACCACCTCCCATTATCCGCAAGTGACTCCCAGAGCTCACTGCCTCCCAGAATTTATCCCTTCCGGTCTCTAAGTGCTCTCAGAGAACCTAGCCTCTTACCCCAGCCTCCCAGACCCCACTCCCACCCTTCCCCAGCACTGAGCAGAGGTAAGACTTGATGTGCACTAACAGTTCCTTACCACGCATGGACTTACACAGCTGTTCCCAGTTTAGAAAGAATTCAGTCAATCAGAAGGCTGAGGAAATAACCACAATGCATCCTAGGAGGCAACAGGCCTATGTTTCTAGCTTCTTTCCCTCTGCCCTCAGCTGCCTTCATGCTCAGAATAGAGCTCCAGGTGACAGGATCAGTGATTGTGAGCAAAAAACCAGGGAATCTCCAGGCCTACCAGAGTTTAAGCCTATCTACTCCTCGCACATACACATGTTAGACAGTATTATATGTGCGTGTGTGCATAATCCTGGAAATATAAATATACATAATTAACGTAAGTATACATACACATCTTAGACTGGAATACAAGTTCCATGAGGGCAGGAACAATTTTCTTTTAAGGCTCTGTCACCCAGGCTGGAGTGGTGCAATCATAGCTCACTGGCAGCCTTGAACTCCTGACTCAAGCAATCCACCTGCCTCAGCTGCTAGAGTAGCTAGGATTACAGGTGTGTGCCATCACACCCAACAAATTTTTTTAAATGTTTTTTGTAGAGACGGGGCTTCACTGTGTTACTCAGGCTGGTCTCGAACTCCTGGGCTCAAGCAATCCTCCTACTTCAGCCTCCCAAAGTGCTTGGGTTACAGGCAATATTTTTCCCTTGATGTAGCCCCAGTGCTGGTACATAACAAATATTTGTAGAAAGAATATGACACAGCCAGGCATCATGGCTCGTGCCTGTAATTCCCAGCTGCTCAGGAGGCTAAGACAGGAGGATCACTTGAGCCCAGGAGTTTGGGGCTGCAGTGAGCTATGAAAGTGCTACTGTCTTCCAGCCTGGGTGACAGAGCAAGATCCTGTCTCTTTAAAAAAAGAAAGAAAGAAAGAAAGAATGAATGATACATAATGGAATATATACTTGAAAATAAATGTCTATACATATACTTATGACAATACACCCATATATACTTTTGCACACACATACATACATACAAAACCTACATGTAGGCCAGGCGTGGTGACTCACGCCTGTAATCCTAGCACTTCGGGAGGCCGAGGCGGGCAGATCACTGGAGATCAGGAGTTCGAGACCAGCCTGGCCAACATGGTGAAACCTCATGTCTACTAAAAATACAAAAAATTAGCTGGGCATGGTGATGCGCACCTGTAATCCCAGCTACTTGGGAGGCTGAGGCAGGAGAATCGCTCGAACCCGATTACAGTGAGCTGAGATAGCACAACTGCAATCCAGCCTGGGCGACAGAGTAAGACTCCATCTCAAAAAAAAAACTACATGTATAATATGCATCTAGATGTATACATGTATACATACAATGCACACATAACTACTATGGATATATTAGATTTTACATATAGATATCATATAATATATGGTACACATACACGTGCACATTCACATACATTAAATGAATACAAATTGAAGCATCTATTTTTTTACTCAGATTTTTCCAGTTAAGTAAACTGTCTCGAGGTCCCTGGCCCAGGTCTGAGTGTCACTACCAGAATGATCCACCAGATGGCACTCCTTCGCCACTTCCTGTACTCCCAAGTTGCCAGAGATGTCGCCTCTTTCCGCTAAGGCACAAAACTTGCAGAGCGATTCCCCAGGCGATTCCCCGCACGCCACCGCCCGCACCCTCCTCCCAGCCCCCACCATCGTGGTGAGCGTGTCCTCGGTCCCCAAGGTCTGCAGTCTTTGCCCTCTCTGAGTCGGGTTCATCTCTCGGGCTTCCAGGCTTCTTTTTCAGGGGCGCTCTCCGGCTTCGGGCTCAGTTCTGCCCAGTCCGTACATCGACCCCCCAGGTCACCAGAGCGCCAGGGGCTGGGCTTCTCCAGGACACCCTCGGTTATACCAACACGGCTGCGCAAACCATTCTTTGGAGCCTTGGCGATGACGAGCAGCCAGGCGAAGCGGCTCTCCTCCTCACGACAGCCCGAGGAGGGGATCAAGGTCATTTTCAGACAGCCCCCTCTGGCTTCCGCTTCATACCCTGCCCTAGATGGAGGAGAGAGGCATGCCCAGCTCGGCTCAGCTAAAAGCAAGAAGAAGAGCCCGGCTGAGACCTGGAAGCCTCGGCTTGGGAGGGGCTGGTCCGACGGACCCTTCCTGCCCCGGTTGGTCCGGACTCCAGATCTCTGGGTAGGAGCCAGAAGAAAGAGCATTTCAGGGATTTCAAGGGGACTATACTTAAAATCTCGGAGGTGGGGGAATGTAGGGTGTGACTGAGCCTCTCCCGCTTTCAGGCCTGGGCAACTCTGGGTCGGCGCTCCTGGAACCTCAGATCTCGGGTGTGAGCAACCTAGGACACGAAACCGGGGATGGCTTGGAAGCCCGTGGGGAGGCGAAACCGGGAGTTCTGGCAGCGGCTCAGCCTCCCCCTCCTCCTCCCTTTCCCTCCCCTCCCTTCCCCCGGGAGCAGCGGGAAATTATTTATTAAAACGCCGCCCGCGCTCTCATTTATTTGCGGTGAATAATCCTCGGCATCTCAGCACGTTTATTAAACCTTTCCCGTCCCCGCGCCCGCATTACTTTAATAATAAATCGCGTGTCACTTTCCAGCGACGTTATTAAAGCGGGTCCGCTGCAGCAGAGGCGGGGTGCGGGGAGGGAGGGGGCGGTGGACAACAGTTCTCCCATTCCAGGATGTGGGGCTTGAACCAGCAGGGCGGCGGAAGGGAAAACTGAGGCTGCTGGGAGGCTGCTCCTGAACACCTACAAAGTCGGCTAACGCGATCAAGGAGTACGGATTCCCCGGGACCTGCGTGACCCTCTCTGGTGGGGTGGGCTTTTGGTGAGGAGCCTCTGCTCTGCAGGTGGACGCGGTAGGGGCTATGGACCCGCAGAGGGCGCCTTGGAGCCCAGCTGGGCGAAGAACAAGCTAGGGGCGGATTCCCTGGCGGATGCTGGGACTCACACCCAAGTTCCCTCTTTCAGCGCCGAGTGGATTTTGGCCACGGTGCCGAACAGCACGCCCCACCCTCGCCTACCCCTCTGATTCTGCTTCTGTGGGCGCCCTGGAATCGGCTCCCAGTATCCAACCCGCTTGCGCTGTTGTGCGCGGCTCCTGGGGCCGCCCGGCTCCAGCCTGGGTTCGGCAATAAACACTGTCGCTGGCTTAAGGACCCGGGGCAAGGCAGCAGTAGATGGAGTCGTGCGTAGCCGCGGGAGGGGCGGCCAAGCAGGCCCTGGGGTTGGAGTTCCGGACCACGCCCCTCCCATAAGGCCAGGCTCCCTGCGTTGGGCCCCAGAGGACAAATTCTGACGCTGAGCCAAGGGCAGGCCCTCCCGCAGTGGCGCCAGGATCTGGGTGGAGCGCTGGCGTGTAGGAGGCTGTCGCCATCCACACACAGTGTCTCGGCCTCGCTGACTTATGCTTTCATTCTCTCCGTCAATCATTAAATAAACATTGAGTCTCACCAGTGTCCCTGAGCTAGGTAAGGAGAATGAGGAAAGAGATTTGGGGACCCCAAGCCAGAGAGGACAGGTCACAATTGGGGCAGATAGGAAACAGGCTTACCATGGCTCTGGCTTCTGCAGGAAAAGGGTAGATTCCTATGGGAGCTGGGGAAGAGTATGGACCACACAGGTGACCAAACTTCTACCCTCCTCTCTCTATGCATTCATTTTGGGGGCCTACCCACATAGGCCTGATTCCCCATTCTGGCCTGGGAAAGGGTTTGGAGTAAGATGAGCACAGAAGCAGGTAATGTATACCAGCCCCAATGGAGGGCATACCGGGAAGATAACTTCCCTCCAACCAAATGGCTCCAGCCTCCCTCCCTCAAAGGCAGGATAGGCCCAAGTTCAAACCTTCTCTCTGTACATCTGGCAGGCATGTGCTTAGAGAGCAGGCCCTGCAGCTTCTAGAAGCCAGAGTTCTGTTAGTGTGGGAGGCCTCCCAAGGATATTCAGTTTTCATGTGCACATCCGCATAAACTGTCTGTGCATCATTAGAAATCTTTATTGGTGCCTAGCCCTGTGCTAGGTTTTGTCCAGTACAGAGCGGTATAAGATCTGGAGCTGGCCTCACCCATCTCTCTGCACTGAACTAAGCCACGCTCTGCTGTGCTCTCTCTTGTGCAAAAGAGGGCAGACAGCAAAGGGGACTTGCAGTCAGTAGGTGCAACTGGGGCTTAGGAGAGAGGGAAAAGTTCTGGAAGATGAGTTTGGGGAAAGGGCAAACAAGCTAGGTAAACGTTGGGGACCAGGAAATAGCAAGAACCAGGGCCTGGGAGGAAGGGCAGTTAGAAGTGTGGCGGAGCAGGGCTGGATGAAGTGGAGAATCCTGGTGCTTGCACCTCCGTGTCTGCTCTGGCCCCCATCCCAGCCTGGGGAACAACCTGTTGGAGGTCCTACTGGCCAGGGCATCTCCTGCATGGGCCCCTTTATACCCCACTGGTCTTGGTCTCAGCCTCTCTCCCTAACCTCCTCCAGCTTTTGTCTCTCCCCTACCACCCTGCTACCTTGGAGTTAAATAGGCCTCCCATGATCATCCCCATGAAAGCAGTCCATGAAGGGAATCTGCTCCCCTTTCCAGGTCTTTTCAAGAGCAGGGATGAACACTATAGCTGCTCACCCACCCCCATGGGCCAGAGCTAGTAGTAATCGTCACTCTCTTGACTCTCAGTTTCCTCCTCAGGAACCAGGTTTAGTGATTGCAGCTGGGGGATGCCTGTAGAATTCAGCTGGTCTGCAAACACACGTGGGCAAAGGAGAGAAAACAGGAGAGAGGGGCTGTCAGTACCAACATAACCCAGTCTGCGGAAGGCTATGCTTGTGTATGCACCCACATGCACACAGACACATGGACTGTTTCTTACATATTCACAGCTGGAATCCAGCACCATCCCTCCAACTCCCAGAGCTCAGGGATCCCCTTACCAGGTGTGAGCACTGTCAAGCTAGCAGGGGCCTCCACCTGACCCAGTGCATTGCGGGCAAGGCAGCGGTAGGTGCCCTCATCGCTGGGACGCACAGCCTGGATCTGCAGCCAGCCAGTCACCTCAAACCTCTGGGGTCCACCCCTAAACTGGAGCCAGGCAAGGAATCAGCGAGGTCCTTCTGGAGGGCCCTGGGCTGCCTGAGGGAAGCCTCTCCCACCGGTCTCTACCTGCACGGAGATGTGGGGGTCATCCCCTGGCAGCTGGATGTCCAAGCCATCCTTCCTCCACTCGATGGAGGCCATGGGGTAGGCAAACACCTCACAGCCAAAGATCACATCCTGCCCTGTCACATTCCAAGTGTCATATGGATGTGATACGATCTGGGGCCCTGGGGGTGAAGGTGGGAGGTCTGAGAATAGCATGGCCCAGCAAAGGCATCCAGTCTGGCAAACACATGATACACAAATTTTTGTGGACATGCTTGTGGCAGAACACAATATATGCTGAGGTAAATACATATCCATAAACACACCATGACACACACAGGTACACACAGATGTGGATGCTGGTACACACAAGGGTACCACGCAGACGTGGAGATAGATATACATGCACATGTGCACATAGGACCTCATGCAGACTCAATGCACAAACAAGCACACACACCTACACTGTAGCTTGGCAGCCACTCTGTCCCCAACTGCTCTCCTGTCCTCATTCCACCCTCCCCAGCCTTTCCCGCAGTGCCTATAACTAAAACCTTCCAGATACCCGTTCCCCTTTTCTAAACAGGCCCAGTTCCCAAAGGCGGAAAAGCAGCCGTTCCCTACACAGCGGGACCCCCTGGGGGAGTCCCCCGGCAAGGCGGAGAACCTGAAGCTGGACTTGTGCAACAGGCAGGAGGCCTGCAGGAGTGCAGGAAATTGCTGGGATCCCCGCGGGGTGTTTGTTTTCTGACTGCCCCAGCCGAGCCAGACACAGAGCCGGGGCTCAGGAAGTGAAAGTTACTAAAGCTGCCAAGGAAAGCTAGAACCCTGAATGGCCCCCAGTCCCCGGGGAGAGAGAGAGAACTAGCTGAGCTTCCTGCTCCTCTTCACTAATCCCTAAACGCAGAAGAAAGGAGAGAGGTGGGGAGACTGAGTGAACAGACTGCTCTAAGAATCTGCCCAGGCCGGGCGCGGTGGCTCACGCCTGTAATCCCAGCACTTTGGGAGGCCGAGGCGGGCGGATCACAAGGTCAGGAGATCGAGACCACGGTGAAACCCCGTCTCTACTAAAAATACAAAAAATTAGCCGGGCGCGGTTGTGGGCGCCTGTAGTCCCAGCTACTCGGGAGGCTGAGGCAGGAGAATGGCGTGAACCCGGGAGGCGGAGCTTGCAGTGAGCCGAGATCGCGCCACTGCACTCCAGCCTGGGCGATAGAGCGAGACTCCGTCTCAAAAAAAAAAAAAAAGAATCTGCCCAAATGAAACGTGATTGCATCTCACAGGAACCCGTTTTGCTGCCTGGACTCCACTGGTCTGGGAAAAGTGTGTGTGGAGGAGGGGTTCTGAGCAAACCATAGGCTATGTGCCCGCGCCCTCAGAGGACCTGTCTCTCCCTGCCAGCCAGCTCTGGAGCTTTCACATGGTTCAGCGCATGCAGCTTGCTGACGAAGCCTGGGACCCTCACTCCACTCCACTCCCCCACCCCCACCTTCAGGTGGCAGCTTCTATGGACCAGTAGCGAGAGCAGGGTTTTATACTGGACTCGAGGCCTCTATGGCCTTATCTATTTTGATCTGTTGGCCAGAGACCAACGCCGTCAGGGGTCGGGGAGCAGTGCCTTTAGGAAACCTAAGTGCTGGGGTGGGGGCCCAGGGCCGTGCGTACCCGATTCGCAGGGCCCCGGGTGTGCCACAGTGAGGTTGGCAGCGGGCCGAGCGCGGGCCGCCTCCTGCAGGCGGCAGATCTGGGCGTAGGTGTGACCGTCGGACCCACAGAGCGGGCTCTGCGAGCGACAGGCACACAGCGGTTCTGGCACCTCTCCGCGGCTCAGGTCGCCGCCTGTGTCCAGCCGGCACTCAAGCTGCTCGCCGCAGTGCCCGTAGAAGTGAGCACTGGGGTCCAGGTCGCAGAGCTGGCCCTCGAGGTTGGCGCATTCCCAGCAGCAGCCGCACGCGTCGCGCACCCAGCCCGCCAGGCAACCCCGCGGCGCGGCGCACTCTTCTGGCCGGCAGGGAGCGCAGCCCTCGCCCTCCGCTAGCAGCCGCAGCCAGCCGCGCCGCAGGTAATCTGGGCCTGACGACGGCCTTGCGCCGGTCGGGAGCGGCGTCCGCACCATCAGCAGTAGCAGGAGCACAGACAGCGCCAAGGCAGCTGCGGGCGGCGGCGGCATGGTTAGCGGGAAGCCCTGCGAGCACTCGGGGCATCAGCGCGTTCGTGGCACCCTGCCAGGAAGGGAAGCCAGGTCAGGAGGTCAGAAATGGGACCTGTGCCGAAAGACCAACCTCACTGCTTCTTGTACCAAAGCATGACGCTAGCATCGCCCCCTCCCCTGCTACCAAGTAGACTCCCCCAACACATTAGGCCTAGTGACCCTCTAGGGATTATCCAGTTATGGCAGTTAGCAATCAGTTGGGCTGTTCTCGGGGGTGGCTGGGAGGGAAGAAAGGTGAGGAAGGGGTGATAAGGATCAAGCGCACGCACACCCACCACGAGCACCACTTCCGTGCACCATCCGACTCCGATCCCTGGCCCCTGAGCATCCTTGCCCAAAGAGAATGGACGGCTCCAGAAGTAAGAAGCTGTTAATGGGGGGTGGAAACAGCGGGAGCTGATGCCCCCTTGCTTATGGCCTGGGGCACAGAGTGCTCACCTAGTGTCCGGGACTAGGCCCTTCGCAGCAGCCGTGATTCGAGTCCGAAAGAAAAGGTTATGGAAATAAAGCAGGGGCGCAGTCAGCCGGGCCCGCCAGCCACCTCTGCTCCGGCCTGAGGACTTCTGAGAGAGCCCACGGACTCGGATTCAGAAAACAGCTCCTCCGCCCCCTCTCTCCGCCCCTCGATTTAGCGCACCCGCCTTCCCACTGGTTCTAAGGCTGCCAATTTTATGTAGCCACACGGGACCCTCCCGGGTCATTTCCCCCAGCCTGGCCCAAAGTCACAGTGCGAGCAGAGGAGCCGTAACCAGACACCAAGGCTAGGAGAGAGGAAGGGGGTGAGGACCAGAGGCGGGGAGTGGGGGTAGGAGTTTGGCTGGGAAGCTCAAAGTGTTGGCTGAACGGCTAGGCCCTGTCCCATCTGCCTTTACAGTCCCTGGCGTCGGCGAGGGCAGCTGCATAAGGGGGAAGCGGCAGGAGCTCTGCTGCCAAGTCATTTTACGTCGATGTCGGGGCGCCCCTGGAGGGCAGGACCAACCAACTTCGCCTCCCCGCAGCCCAGGGCTGGTTCCGGGGAGCGACTGCAGGCTTGCCCACCCAGCTCCCCCACCGAGGCGCTGACAGACTGGGCGCCTACATCTGCCTTCCCTCATCTGGCCTCCTCCTTCCTCCCCACATCCGGCAGGTGCTGCAACCCGCGGGTGAGCCGGGTGATTCGGGGTCGGAGCTAACCAGCGGCCGCAGGGAGAGGCGGGCTGGGCCTCCCAGGCGGGCGTCCCTCGGGTCGGGATTACAGGTTACGGTTGCGAGGCTGGCAGGGCCGGAGGCACGCCACCAGCGGCCGCCACCACTGCCACCGTGGCACTTTGGGCCGGGGGCGGGGAGGAGAGCATTCCTGGAGGCCCGCCCGCCAAACCCGGGTCGCACAGGCCCCTCCCCGGACGGCCCCAAGCGGCTCAGAGAAGCCGCGGCGCAGTCCAGCTCGCTGGGGGCGGGGGACAGAAATCAGCGGCCGGCGAGGGGGCGGCACTTAGCCAGGCTCCGCCCACAAGGCCTGGCTGTGGTGCCCGCCAGCCTGCGCGGGATCGACTCCGCATGCGCCCTGGAGCCCTGGACTCCAACCGGCACTCTCCTTTCGGAGAGCGCCCCTGAGTTGGGCCAACCCCATTCATTCAGGGGCTCACGAGCCACGTAGGCGCCATCCCTGGCGAGAGGGGTTCTGAGGAGGGGGGCAAGGGCAGACACTCTCTCCTGGTCTCAAATTCAAAAGAGGGACTAGAAGGGAACTTCACGCGTGGCCTCGCAACTGTCGCGAGAATCAGAACAGGAACTCTACGAACCGAGAACACTAAGAGCCCGCGGATTTTAAACAGGAAAAAGAAAGGGCGGAGCCAGCTCTGGCGGATAGTTGTGAGTAATCCCTGGTCCTTGGCCTAAGTGTCGACCTGGGGCAGAAGGGGAACTGTCAGAGAGCTGCCGGAAACCGTGAAAAAGACCAGAGACAGGGACTTGTGGGGCTGACGAATGGAGTCAACCAAGGAGAGGTCTCTGGCTCTAACAAAACACCTTGGGGACGGAACTCCTTGTCCGGGATACAGAGCAGAAACAAGTCCGGGATCTCTTAATGAATTGCTGCCGGCTTCTAAGGCCTGGAGCTGATATTTCAACAACAAACTCCACAGACCTGGAAACTCTTCACTTATCCCACTATTGTAGACAGTTGCTTACTTTCAGTCTTTCCTATGCTCTAAGCTTCTGGTAGTAGGAATCGTGCCTAACTCACTACTGTATCTTGTGAACCTAGCCCCGAGCCAGGTGGCACGGCAAATTCTTGGTAAATATTTGTGGATTAAATGTGAAAGACTGCCTGAGTGTTTAACCTGGATTTTCTGAGTCGCTGATGGAGAACAGTAGATAGACGGGGAACCAGCGCCCTCTGGTGGACTTGTGGTTAGTGACGAGAACATCCTGGAACCGTGCATCCAGGTAGGCACAAAGATAATAAAAGGGGATCCGCTGTTATTAAGTAGAGATTTTGTTCTTGTAAAACCCTACATACCGTAAAAATACTTTTAGAAGGGAGTTTTTTGAATAGGACACAACTTGAGAGTTTAGATACATTCCCCGATCCTCAGCATCCCATACTTCATCCGTCAAGGCTCCAAAACTTTCAGTAACATCTATGCGCATCGTAAATAGTAAAGAGATAGCAAATAATTTTGCGTATTTATACTTTGAAAACGTTTACTCGGCCGGGCACGGTGGCTCAAGCCTGTAATCCCAGCAGTTTGGGAGGCCGAGACGGGCGGATCGCAAGGTCAGGAGATCGAGACCATCCTGGCTAACATGGTGAAACCCCGTCTCTACTAAAAAATACAAAAAAATAGCCGGGCGAGGTGGCGGGCGCCTGTAGTCCCAGCTACTCGGGAGGCTGAGGCAGGAGAATGGCGTAAACCCGGGAGGCGGAGCTTGCAGTGAGCTGAGATCCGGCCACTGCACTCCAGCCTGGGCGACAGAGCGAGACTCCGTCTCAAAAAAAAAAAAAAAAAAAAAAAAAAAAAAAACGTTTACTCGGTTTTGTGCAAAACAGGCCAAAGGGAAGGGATTCTCTAGCCTAGATGATGTGAATACTGCTAGGGAGAGGAGCCAGGTGGCAGCATCCTTTGCATTTAATGAGGGAGACTAGATCCAGATGGGCAGGGTGACGTTGAAATTTGTTGAATAATAGATGATCCCGCCTCTTTTTTCCCCTTTTCCTGCAGACGCTTGTACTGAAGAAGGAATGAGGTATAGAATGTAGTTTTCTTTCCACCATGAAACCCTGTGTTCACAAGATTATCATATGTTCACTTTCAGTCATTGACACATGAAATAACTGCAATATAATGACAGAATGATGAGCCGGAGTGTGGTGGTGCACACCTGTACTCCCAGCTATTTGGGAGGCTGAGGCAATAGGATCCCTTGAGCTCAAGGGTTCGAGAGACCATGTCTTTTTAAAAATACAATTTTAGGGCCAGGCATGGTGGCTCACACCTCTTAATTCCAGCACTTTGGGAGGCAGAGGCAGGCAGATCACCTGAGGTCAGGAGCTGGAGACCAGCTTGGCCGATATGGTGAAACCCCTGTCTCTACTAAAAATACAAAAATTAGCCGGGCGTGGTGGTGCACGCCTGTAATCCCAGCTACTCAGGAGGCTGAGGCAGGAGAATCGCTTGAACCTGGGAGGCAGAGGTTGCAGTGAGCCCAGATCATGCCACTGTACTCCAGCCTGGGCGACAGAGCAAGACCCCCTCTAAAAAAAAAAAGAAGGAAAAAAAAAGAAAGAAAAAATAGAATTTTAAAAATAAAAGAGTGAAGAGGGCCCTGTACAGATGAACAACAGAAGATGAAACAAGGCATACAGAGTCATTGTTTAATTTGGTAAAAAAAAAAAAAAAAAAATTACTTCAAAGGACCCACATATTTTAACGTGTCACTTCATGAAACCTGTTTTGACACAGCTGGTGAAAATAGTAGAGTTGCAACTTTGAGGAAGAAGCAGGAGTGAAATAAATGGTCCATGTTGACCTATTAGAGACCGATACAGAGAAATTGTGCTTCCTGTGAATATTAGAATAGGTTGAGTCGGGGAAAAAAAAAAGGCTAAACATAGATAATTAAAATGGAATACCTTGTAGCTGCCAACTATGACAAATAGGTAATCTCAAAATAACGTATGTAGGAAACAAGGTGACAAGTACATGTGGAAAAATAAGGTTAAGAGAAAAGAAGAAGTATATGGATACTGATCACAACTGTATGTATATTTATCATCTATATCATCAATAAACACCCTAAGAGAATTTGGAATGAGGCTAACGGTTGAGTGTAATACTCACTACTCCTTTATTTTGTAAGTTATTTTTCCTTTTTTTTTTTTTGAGACAGAGTCTAGCTTTGTCGCCCAGGCTGGAGTGCAGTGGCACAGTCTCAGCTCACTGCAACCTCGGCCTCCCAGGTTCAAGTGATTCTCCTGCCTCAGCCTCCTGAGTAGCCACCTGGCTTATTTATTTATTTATTTATTTTTAAGTAGAGACAGGGTTTTGCCATGTTGGCCAGGCTGGTCTTTAACTCCTGACCTCAAGTGATCTGCTCACCTTGGCTTCCTGGTAGAGGCTATTTTTATAGGTAAAATAGAATGTCAAGATAAATGTAGCAAAGCTGGGACGGCTGGGTAAAAAGATTGGCTGGGCATGGTGGTTCATGCCTGTAATCCCAGCACTTTGGGAGACCAAGGTGGGCAGATCACCTGAGGTCAGGAGTTCGAGACCAGCCTGGCCAACGTGGGGAACCCCATCTCTACTAAAAATACAAAAATTAGCTGGGTATGGTGGTGCATGCCTATAATCCCAGCTACTTGGGAGGCTGAAACAGTAGAATGGCTTGAACCCAGGAGGCGGAGTTGCAGTGAGCTGAGATCGTGCCATTACACGCCAACCTGGGCGACAGAGCAAAACTCCATCTAAAAAAAAACAACAAGAAAAGAAAAAAGGAAAATGTAATTCAGCTACAAGTAATGTTACAAAATGAAGACTGGAATAGCCGGGAACTGGCTCTCTGGAATACCTAGGCATTAAGGCAAGTTAAATAAGCCTCAGGACATCTAGAAGCAATCAGGCCTCAGTCTACCTTCCTATATCTCAAAAGGCAATCCCTCTCCCCAACACCCACCTTCAGTATCCCATTGACCCTTGAGATGGTGATTATAGCTCCATCCAACCTGATGACTTGGCCAAATGTTATATTGATAAACTTAGAAAATATGCTTAAATCATTCTACATGTAGATTCTTTCTACATTTCTTTTTCTTTCTTTTCTTTTTTTTTTGAGACAGAGTTTCACTCTTGTTGCCCAGGCTGGAGTGCAATGGCACAATCTCGGCTCACTGCAACCTCCACTTTCTGTGTTCAAGCGATTCTCCTGCCTCAGCCTCCCATGTAGCTGGGATTATAGGCGTGCACCACCACGCTAGGCTAATTTTGTATGTTTAGCAGAGACAGTGTTTGACCATGTTGGTCAGGCTGGTCTTGAACTGACCTCAAGTGATCCACCCACCTCGGCCTTGCAAAGTGCTGGGATTACAGGCGTGAGCCACCGCGCCCGGCCCTTTCTACATTTCTTGTTCTCATTTTGTTTTTAACTTAATTGCATTATGAAGTATAACAGACAAGCAGAAAAGTGCACAAAGTAGACATATGGTTAAATTAATTATTACTGCATGAACACTTATGTGATCATCATCCAGGTCAAGAAACAGAACGTTGCCAACAGCCGCAGAAGCCCCCATCATGCCCCCTCCACAATAATTTCCCTCCTCTTCTCCCTAGATAACCTTTTTGTTTGTTTGGTTGGTTGGTTGGTTGGTTCGTTTGTTTTTCTTGAGACATGGTCTTTCTCTGTTGCCCAGGCTAGAGTGCAGTGGTGTGATCATGGTTAGCTGCAGTCTCAAACTCCTGGGCTCAAAGGATCCTTCCACCTCAGCCTCCCGAGTAACTGGGACTACAGGCACACCACCACACCTGGCTAATTTTTTTATTTTTATTTTTGCAGAGACAAGGTCTTACTATGTTATCCAGGCTGGTGTGGAACTCCTGACCTCAAGCAGGCCTCCCACCTCAGCCTCCCAAATTGCTGGGATTATAGATGTAAACCACTGTGCCTGACCAATAACCACCTTTAACTCTATACTTTAATTTTACCTGGTTTTGAAATTTATATAAATTGGGACATGCCTAGGATTGGAATTACTGCTTCATGTGATATGCATATTCAACATTAGTAGATTTTCTTTTCCTTCCTTCCTTTCCTTCATTTTCTTTCCTTTCTTTTCTTTCTTCTTCCCTTCCCCCTTCCTCCTTTCCTTTCCTTCCCCCTTCCTTCCCCCTTCCTTTCCCTTCCTTTCCCTTTCTTTCCCTTCCTTTCCCTTCCTTTCCCTCCCCTCCCCTCCTCTCCCCTTCCCCTCCCTTTCCCCTCCCTTTCTTTTTCTTTTTCTTTTTTGTTTTTTGAGACAGAGTCTCACTCTGTCTCCCAGGCTGGAGTACAGTGATGTGACTGGAGTACAAACCCATAGCAGATGTAGTCAGTGCCTCACTCGTATACCCTTGGCTCACACCAAAGGTTACCTGCAGATAGTTCCTTTACGATCTGGTGGGTCTGTCTGTCTGAGGGAGTTCTTTAGCCCCTAGAGTGAGCTCGGCTGACGTGCAGGGCAGGCTGGAAATGCCATGGAGGTAACAACTCGGTATCAAACCACATCCAGTGAGGAAAAACACTGGAGGACAGATAATCCTGTTCCTTTCCCTTCAGTGGGGTAATTTTGAGGTGTGTTCTCCACGGTTTTGCAGAAGGCTTAGAGAGACTTGAGTCACAGTTGCCCTCAGTGGTAACCTGCTCATTAATGCATCCTTTATTTGGTTTTCGTCCCCTCTCTGACTTCCCTTCTCCCTCACTGTGTTTTCTGGGATAAACTCCCAAATAAACTACTTGTACCAAAATCCTTGCCTCGGGATCTGCTTTCTGGGAAACCAAAACCTAAGACAACCCCTGTAGAGGGA
The DNA here is from genome assembly GCF_024542745.1 of Macaca thibetana thibetana. Classification (NCBI taxonomy): domain Eukaryota; kingdom Metazoa; phylum Chordata; class Mammalia; order Primates; family Cercopithecidae; genus Macaca; species Macaca thibetana. The sequence goes on along the minus strand of NC_065586.1, from coordinate 97,113,712 downwards.
GGAGGCCATCTTCCTGAGTGCCCCATCAAGACCATAGGGACCAGGGAGAGATCTTAGACCCCAGCACCACATTGTGAAATATCTTTGCTCACATCCCATTTTATTTCCTTCCTTTTTGTTTTTTTCTTTTTGAAATAGAGTCTTTTTCTTTGGCCATGACTAGTCTCGAACTCATGACCTCAGGTGATCTGCCTGCCTCGGCCTTCCAAAGTGCTGGGATTACAGGCATGAGCCACCGCACCCAGCCTGGATATCCCACTTTCAACCTTTTCTCTTGAGAAATAACAGAGTCTAGTGTTGGCTTCTGTGGAGTGTTGGGACTCCCCTCAGCTGAGCAGTTCACTGAAACTAAGGAAGAACCTGACAAATGTATGCTCAGAACTCCAAGCAAGAAACAGTGGGGGCTTTCTCAGGGCTGATGGGAAATAAAAAGGACTAATTAGCTAGGAACTACTTGGCTTTTAAGCAGCCAAACCACATGGAGAATCTCAGGTCCCAGTGGAGAATCTCAGGTCCCAGTAGAGCATCAGTATATGATTCATAGAATGCTGTGCATGTTTAAAAGTTCATAAGCATTACATGTCAACATACTCAGCCTACGAAAATCCAGAACTTTTTGTGCCTTTTCTATCATTTTCCCCAAGGGTAAGGTACAAGAAGAGAGGTAGCAAAATGTGGCAATCAAATCACGGGACCAGGAGCAGTGGCTCATGCCTATAATCCTAGTGCTTTGGGAGGCCAAGGCAAGAGGATCACTTGAGGCCAGGTGCCTTGGGAACATAAGGATACCCTGCCTCTACCCCCTCCCCAAATAGCTTAGCATGGTAGCATGCACCTATAGTCACAGCTACTTGGGAGGCTGAGATGGGAGGATCGCTTGAGCCCAGGAGTTCAAGGCTGCAGTGAACCACAATTGTGCCACTGCACTCCAACCTGGGTGACAAAGCAAGACCCCATCTCCAAAAACAAAACAAAACAAAAAAGCGGCAATCAGGAGAACTTCCCAATAAACCTGCTGGATCTGTCCCCCAGTGTGGGGGATACAGGTGGGAAATTTGTTGAGTAGAATCATATAGAAGTTGATGAACTAAAAAAGTGTGTAAAATTTTGGGGCTCTAAATTGGGGGTTAAGATCCCCTGGGTCCTGGGACTTTTTGACTTGCTGTCACACTCCCCTCAACAACTCTTTTTTTTTTTTTTTTTTTGAAAGGGTCTTTCTCCATCTCCCAGACTGGAGTGCAGTGGCACAATTAGAGCTCACTGCAGCCTTGACCTTCTGGGCTTAAGCAATCCTCGTGCCTCAGCCTCCTCAGTAGCTGGGACCACAGCCACTTGTCACCACACTTAGCTACTTTTAAAAAATTATTTGTAGGCCGGGCGCAGTGGCTCAAGCCTGTAATCCCAGCACTTTGGGAGGCCGAGGCGGGCGGATCACAAGGTCAGGAGATCGAGACCACAGTGAAACTCCATCTCTACTAAAAATACAAAAAATTAGCCGGGCGTGGTGGCGGGTGCCTGTAGTCCCAGCTACTCAGGAGGCTGAGGCAGGAGAATGGCGGGAACCCGGGAGGCGGAGCTTGCAGTGAGCCGAGATCGCGCCACTGCACTCCAGCCTGGGCAACAGCGTGAGACTCCGTCTCAAAAAAAAAAAAAAAATTATTTGTAGAAACGAAGTCTTGCTGTATTGCTCAGGCTGAACTTAAACTCCTGGGCTCAGGTAATCCTCCCACCTCAGCCTCCCAAAGTGCTGGGATTACCAGGGCATGCCACCACACCTGGCCTAACATTTTTGTTTTGTGTGGAGACGGAGTTTCACTTTGTCACCCAGGCTGGAGTGCAGTGGCACCATCTTAGCTCAGGGCAACCTTCACCTCCCATGTTTGAGCAAATCTCATGCCTCAGTCTCCTGAGTAGTTGGGATTACAGGTGCACACCACCATGCCCAGCTAATTTTTTGTGTTTTAGTAGAGACAGGATTTCACCATGTTGCCCAGGCTGGTCTCAAACTCCTAAGCTCAGGCAATCTGCCCGCCTCAGCCTCCCGAAGTGCAAGGAGTACAGGCATGAGTCACTGTGCCTGGCCTGGCCTAACATTTTTGAAAGTGTGGATGTATCACAAGAGACAAAGCTGCTGTGACCCAGGTCTTATGCTTCTGGAGCTACCAAGTGCAAACAATGGCCCAGCCACTAGGCACTATCTGTGACGGGCAACATGTATGGTAGGTGGCAGCTAGAGGCCCCACAGTCTAGGAAGGGCCTCCTAGAAGTTTTTATTTTGACTTAGAATCGAGGCTTTCAGCCTCAGCTTTGTCAGCAGCTGAGACCCATCTGAACCAAGGTTTCTTCTGAGAAACAAGGGTAAATTTGGACTTCAGGCATGTCATATTTGGCATGGTGTTTTTAAGTTTTTACTCGAACATTGAGACATTTTATATAAAAGTCCAGAATTTGGGGCCAGAATTGTCAGGCCAGGATGTTCAGAGAGGCTTTGAGGAGAACCCCCAGCTGCTCCTAGTGCTAGGATAAAGAGGTGGGAGGGGTAAGGTAAGAAAAGCCAGAGCTGATATCCAAGCTGCTGATGCTGCCAGATTGTTTTGAAAACAAAAAACAAGCAGTGGGGAATCTGGTCTACCCAGCAACAATTGAAGGAGAGTACTGGCTGCTGCTTTAAATAGGACTGGCCCTCTCCAGCTCAACACAATCCCAACCTAGTGTGCTTCCCTCATTTAAGATTCCTGACTGCTCTTTTGTAGCCTTTGAGTTCATGTTCCTTGAACTAGATGGTTCCTTCAGCTCTAACATGCAATAATAATAACAAGCCAGGCACGGTGGCTCATGCTTATAATCTCTGCACTTTGGGAGGCCGAGGTGGGAGGATCTTTTGAGCCCAAGAGTTCAAGATCAGCCTTGGAAACATAGTGAAACCCCCATCTCTACAAAAAGTAAAAAATTAGCTGGCTGTGGTGGCACATACCTGTAGTCCCAGCTACTAGGGAGGCTAAGGATGGAGGATGATCACTTGAGCCCAGGAGTTGAGGCTGCAGTGAGCTATGATGGTGCCACTACACTCCAGCCTGGGTGACAGAGCGAGACCCTGTGTCAAAATAATTATAATAATGATGATAACGACAACAATAATAGCTATCATTTATCAGTGCGACAGGCCCTATGGCAAACAATTTACGGATGTTAACTTGTTTCAGACTTACAAAACCGTGTTGGGTAGGATTATTAGAAGAGAAAGCTGAGTTTCAGACCTGTAGGAAAGTTTGCGCAGTGTCACTGACCAGTAAGCAACAGAGCTAAGACTTGAACCTGGAGCTGCCTAGGTCCAAGGCATGATTCTAACATCACACTATCCTGCCACTATTAGTGTATCTTTGTCAGCCTAACTTCATTGCAGCTGGAGCCAGAACAGCAGAAAGTGTTTTATAAATGTAAACACCCCATATTCAGGGGCCAAGCTGTGGAAATGCAGGCGAATGTGTGCCCAGATGGCAGGAGATCAGGAGGTAGGGAGATGATGGGGAAATCGCAGGTCGCAGCATCTGGGCACCTGAGGCCAAAGTGCTTCAGGGTTGGCCTCAAGAGAAGACAAGAAAGATGAGGTGGGGGGAGGAGAGGGGAAGCCAGGATGTTTGAGAGTCCTTGGGGAGAACCTCCAGGTGTTCCTCCTGCTGAGACAGGCGGGTGGGAAGTGAGAGAAGCGAGCGCTGACGACTGAGCTGCTGGGGTTGGCAGGAACCTAACTGACTCGGTGGTTGGAGCGGGGGAGTGAGGCTAATGGGAATCAGGAGGCTCTCTGAGCCCCAGGGCCTAGTCCTCCTCATTCTTGCTCCCCTCTCCTTGCCTCAGTGGTCTGTGGCGACCAGCCACGTTCCTTTGCAGGAAACAGGCCAGCAACCTTACAGGGGAAAAATTGAGTCCTGCTTAGGTACAGAAACACAGCAACTTACCTAAGGTCTTGGGGCACCCGCCCGGGGCAGTGCATCGAGTTGGGACGTGAAAAGAGGAAAGGGCTTGTCCAGAGGCGCGTGGTTACACAGCCCATAAGGTTGGGGGTGGCCTGAACCTGAAGCGGAGCCTTGGCCAGCATCCTGCAACCAAAGCCTGAAGCGCCCCCCGGTGGGGACCGAGAGCGCTGCAGGCAGGTGGCGGCGCGGGTCAGGCGGGCGGGCGGAGGGAGCTCCCGCTACGTGGAGAACGAGGTGCGCCCCCTTCCCACCTGCGCGAGGGCACCCTGCCCGGGGGAGGAAAGGCGGGAGTCCGAGGCGGGTCGGATTCCCAGCCAGCTCCCTCCTCACAGGAGGCGGCCCATTATCCGGCGTCGTTAAAGAGCAATTAGATGGAAATTAAGCCGAGAACAAGTATTGATTATCTCATTAAGGCCGGGGGAGCCCGCTCAGTCGGGGAGAGTTTACCGCCGCTCACCCCATTATCTGCAAGGTGAAAGCCTGCGGTCATCAAAACCCAGTGATGTATCGATCTTGCCCCCATCCCCCCTAGAGTAACTGGGTTCTAGAGAGGTGACACCAGGGGTGTGATGAGCTGGAGGAAGAGCTCAGGCCCCTACTGTCTCTCTTAGCACTTTCTCTTTAGTTCCCTTTATTTCTTCAGTTTCTAGTCCCAAATTTCTTCTTTTTTTTTCTTTTCTTTTCTTTCTTTTTTTTAATATTGAGTCTCGCTCTGTTGCCCAGGCTAGAGTGCAATGGCGCGATCTCGGCTCACGGAAACGTCCGTCTCCCGGGTTCAAGCGATTCTCCTGCCTCAGCCTCCCGAGTAACTAGGATCACAGGCATGTGCCACCACACCCGGCTAATTTTTGTGTTTTTAGTAGAGACAGGGTTTCACCATGTTGACCAGGATGGTCTCCAACTCCTGACCTCAGATGATCCTCCCGCCTTGGTCTCCCAAAGTTCTGGGATTACAGGTGTGAGCCACCGAGTCCGGCCCAAATTTCTTCTGATGGTGGGGAAGGAGGAAAACCAGAGACAGTTCACATCTCTCTGAGATTGGAGAAAGAGGACTTCTGTGGTTTTACATCCAAGGAAGAGAAACCGGAGTTGAGACATAATGGAAAGAATTTGCCCCTGTTGACACACAGTACAGGGCACCCCTGGGCCCTGAACTCCTTACCTCCCAGGAGCGGCTGAGTTCTGGGTCACCATCATCGCCAAAGGAAGAGATTCCTAGGACAACCCCACAGGCTCTCCAAAGCCCAGCAACTTCAGAAGTCAGAGTCCTTGGGGTCCCTGATGGTGTGATCTTTGTAGAAAAATCACAGTGTCCAAGAGGAAAGGTTTCATCCTGGCTTTACTTCTAACTGGCTGTGTGACCTCCTGCAAGTCACTCTGCCTCTCCAGGCCACAGAGCCCTCAAAAGAACGGGACCAGAAGAGCCCCAAGGCTCTAGTCCAAGTTCCTAGCTCCCTGCTGGCAGGCACTGGGGATGCGGCTGTGCTCTGCTCCACGTGCCCTCAGGAGCTCATGGTCCCAAAGGGGAAAAGACGCTGAACTGACATCATGGAAATCAATGTTACAATTATAATAGGAGTTAGAAGAAAGAGTGCAGGTGCTGTGAGGAAGTTTAAGCCGCAAGGAGGCTTGCACAGGAAGCAGATATTCCAATAAACACACAGGGGACAAGCCTGTTGCCCACTCATTCATTCAACACACAATTACTGAATGCACATCAGAGCCCCTGGTGAGCAAAACTATGGTGTCTTCCCCCTGGAACCCACAGTCCAGTGAGGGAGACAGACATCAATGATGTATCTAATCGCCCGATAATTGCCGCACAAATAAAGGCAAAAGCACAAATACGGTAGGTATGCTGAAAAGTATGACGGGGCGCACGGAGCGAGAATAAGAGAACTGAATTGAGGGATGGCGGGGGCCAAGGAAGCCTGTCCGAAAAAGCGATGGTCAGCCATCATTTAAGGTTGGAAGTCCTTAAATCGAGGCAGCAGGGAAGCTGGAGGAGTCCCTTGGAGAGGGCGAGCCCTTCTTCCCCCAAGTGCCAAGACTCTGCCTTGCCTTCGAGCGCTCCCAGGTCGGCGACGCAGCAGAGAACACTGACACTCGCAATCCCATTGCTGGACTCACCTGAGAGCCTCAGGTGCGCGGGCGAGTGGTAGGGGGAGCTGAAAGGAAGGCGGAGCTGAGGGACAGCAGCGGCAGGTGGTGCGCCCAGCCCGCGCCGGGTTGGCTCGCGCGGAGCGAGCGCCGCCGCCGCCGCAGTATCTGGGCTCATCTCCCTGCCCCGGAGCCGGGCAACTATTAATCTTGGTTGACGGTTTCTAATGTCCTGGTTGGGAGGTGGGGAGTGCGGCCCAGTCCGCCCTAAAGGTAGAAGTGGTTAATGGGCCTCTTCATCACCGCCAGGAGCCGGTCCCTGGCGGAGCGCGAGGGGCGCTGCAGCAGGTGAGACGCGGAGCTGGCGGAGACCATTAATGAAGCTGCCCGGGCTGGGGCGGACGGAGAGGGAAGCTGGGGGAGGGAGGCGGTTCCAGGGGTGAGAGGTAGGTTCGTCCGCCCCAACAGCCCAGCTTTGGTTGTGTGGAGTAGAGGAGCTCACCTGGGCGCCCTTTACCTGAGGGGGCCTTCTGAAGGCACAGTGCTGGGTAGGATGCTGAGTTAGGCCTGCCTAGATATGGATCTTTTCAAAGGTGACACGAGTTGGGCTGGATGGGGAGGGGGGCGGTCCGAGAACCCAGGTCGTCCTGCAGTAAGCGAGGACCAGACACAAAGTGGGTGCTCTGAAATGTTTGCTGACCTGCAAGGCCTGTGCCTCACGTGTGCGGGGGAGAGATGTTAGGGTTAAGTGAGAATTTCGGGACCTGCCGACCCCAGTGATCAATAGCGTCCCGTCGTTTTACAGTCGCTCCCCTTCCTTCTCTGTGACTCAGTTTCCCCTTTGAGGCGGGTTTTCAAGCTCCCCAGCCCTCCAACTCCCAAGCCCGTCCCCTCCTCCAGCATAAGCTAGCGGGACCTGTCCCTAACCCGGTCCTCTCAATGCAGTCACCACTACCCTCGCCCCCCATCCTGGCCCAAACTACTGGGAGAGAAGAGGTGGTCCCACTCAGCCGTGGTGGCGCCACTCCAAGGCCCTCCGCTGGGACCCGCTGCCTCCCGGAGCCCGGGCTTCTCTGCGGGCTTGGCTGTCTCTCGTTGCTGTCAGCTTCTCTCCCGCCCCCTCCCGCCTCCAGCCGCATCAGAAATATATTGTATACTCACCTAATCCTGTTCAGTTACAGCATAATAAAACACATAATAAAAACCTAATTCATTTTTCTCCTGCGCCCCCAGTCTCCCAGCGTGTTCTTGCTCGGGATTAAAAATTTGTCTTCGTGTTTGTGGCACGCAGTCCCAACGCCTCCACATATTTAATGTATGAGCTGGGGCCCCCGAGCTCTGCGGTCTTTGAGCCAGGACGACGCCTGCCAGTCACCTGAGGATGCTGGCAGGAAAGAGGGAGGGGTGTGGACCTGCGTGGGGCCCCAGCAGTGCCCACTCCCTTCCTTTTCCTGGATGAGGCGCTTGAAGGCCCCCAGGTCTCCAGTGGCAGGGAGAGACAGCACATCCTTCCCATCCAGCAGACCCGGGGTAGCTGCCAGTAGTCACATCCTGGAGCAGGTCCTTGGGAATCGAGTTTGGGGAAAGAGACTCGGCCTACCTGGTGCCGCTCAGCGGGAGATACAGAGTAGAGCCACAAAGAGGGGCCCCTCTATCCTCAGCCTTCATTCCCTCCTCTGCCTCTGACCTTCTGAGATGGCTTGGCCTGGCCTGGCCAGTGAAGCTCTGCCTTCCCTGCCTGGACCACCGTGCCCAGTCCCGATGGATTCCCTAACACCCTCTGATCACATTGTGAACAACCTTGAATTGCTAAAATAAGGTTAGAACTTCCCACCAATAAGGGAAAATTTCCTACAAAGACACAGTACCTGGTAGGTTTACAGAGGGCAGGTCTGAGACCCAAATACAGCCCAGTGATATTCCTTTGTTTTCTTTTCTTTCTCTCCCTTTCTCTCCTCTCTTTCTCTTTCTTTTTCTTTCTCTCTCTTTTTCTCTTTCTCTCCTTTTTCTTTCTTTTGACAGGCTCTCACTCTCTTGTCCAGGCTGGAGTGCAATGATATAACTCACTGTAACCTCGAACTCCTGGGTTCAAGTGATTCTCCTGCCTTGGCCTCCTAAGTAGCTGATTACAGCACATGCCACCATACCCAGCTAGTTTAAAAAAAAAAAAATTTTTTTTTTTGTAGAGATAGGGTCTTGCTATGTTCCCCAGGCTGGTCTTGAACTTCTGGACTCAAACCATCCTCCCACCTTGGCCTCCCAAAGTGTTGGGATTACAAGTGTGAGCCACCATGCCTGGCCTGTATTCCTTCATTTCTTCCTTCATTTATTTAGGACAAAAGTTCTCAAACTTTCTACATCTATAGAACCCTTCGTTTTTCAGTAATTTTTTCACAGCACCTTAAGCCAAAAGAAATAGCTAACAGCCAGGCATGGTGGCTCACGCCTGTAATCCCAGCACTTTGGGAGACTGAGGCGGGTGGATCACTTGGGGCCAGGAGTTCAAGACCAGCCAGGCCAACATGGTGAAACCCTAAAAATACAACTTTTTTTTTCTACTAAAAATACAAAAATTAGCCAGGCATGCTGGTGGGTGCCTGTGGTTCCACCTACTTAGGAAGCTGAGGCAGGAGGATCACTTGAGCCTGGGAGGCAGGGTTGCAGTGAGCTGAGGTTGCACCACTGCACTCCAGCCTGGGCATCAGAGCAAGACTCCATCAAAAAAAAAAAAAAAAAAAAAAAGAGAAGGAAAGGGAGAGGAGGGAGGGGGAGGGAGAGGGCTTAGCTAACAGTTTTCTTCAAGTACTTAGGTCCAAACAACTTAAGTATTGACATCCTAACAACTTTGTAGCTGTCTGAAAAACTAATACACATAAATTGGAAGAAAAAAAGAATATTTTTATTTCATTCTTAACCCCAATTACTTACTGATGGGATGCAAGTGCCTGTTGGGTTCTGTGTAACTTCTCAGGACTTGGAATCACCTTGGACACTGTCACTCTCATTTCCCTTTCCACATTGACTTTTGTATAGTTCTTTGTATTACAGTAACCATTAAAAGCCCAGTGATGCTGGGCACGGTAGCTCACGCCTGTAATTCAGCACTTTGGGAGGCTGAGATGGGTGGATCACCTGAGGTCAGGAGTTTGAGACCAGCCTGACCAACATAGGGAAACCCCGTCTCTTCTAAAAATAAAAATTAGTCGGACGTGGTGGCACGTGCCTGTAATCCTAGCTACTTGGGAGGCGGAGGCAGGAGAATTGCTTGAACCTGGGAGGCAGAGGTAGCGGTGAGCCAAGATTGCGCTATTGTATTCCAGCCTGGGCAAAAAGAGTGAGACTCCATCTCCAAAAAAAAAAAAAAAAAAAAAAAAAAGAGAGAGAAAGAAAAGATCATTAGCAGTGATGAACAAATCTAGCAGGATGAACCACACTCAGACAACTTGAGAATTTAGAAAGTAATGCTGCCAGGTAGAGCGCAGGGTGATGTTTTACCTGACACCATCACTGACCAGCATCACCATCCCACCCTACTGTGCCTTGGTGCCTTGGAAAGAAGGTCATGAAAATGAAACTATATCACTAAGTACAAGCAACACAGCTGTGGGACCATTCTCTAGGAACTGGACAACAGTACGATGAAGATGTCTGCCTTCCAGCCTGCCTTAAGCCATAGCAGTTTGGTGCCAGCCCCAAGAAGCTGCAGATGTGAAGGGTAGGTTAGCCCCACAGGGAACTGCCAAAGGAAATAGGCATTGGCTTGCTCAGGGAAAGAGATAAACAACAGACTTGGAGAGAGTGGCTCTGATTACATATGAGACACTCTCTCCAACACCCCATTCCCTGCATTGGAAACTCCTAGAGCTCTGACAAGAGAAGAGGGAGGGAGGAGCTGAGCTCTTCCTTCGTCTTGCTGACTATAATAAGTAGGGGACAAGCTTCACTTCCTCAGGGAAATTTTCAAGCCATGTTATCGCCAAGATTCTGATACGCCTCCCTGGGAGGACATGCTTCTCCATCCTCCAAGCTGAAAATCACTAAAGCTGTGAGCCATCACTTGTTTTGAAGGTGTCACATTTTTACATTTGTTGAGGTATAAAACAGATTGAGAACCATTGTGTTTATGACCTGAGATCAATATATGAGTGGGATTGGGTGGGATTTAGGGCACATTTGGATTCCTCATTCATTTATTCAGCAAACAAGTATTGAGTGCCTACTGTGGATAAGGCATTATTGTAGATGCTGTGGGCATTTAAAAGGCAATATATGAATTGGTGTTTAATGGGTATATACTTTCAGATTTGCAAGAGAAAGTTCTAGAGCCTGTTTCACAACAATGTGAAAAAATATATATGTGTGTGTGTGTGTGTATACATTTTTTTTTTTTTTTTTGAGACAAGGTCTCCCTATATTGCCCAGGCAGGTCTCAAACTCCTTGGCTCAAGAGATCCTCCAGCCTTGGCCTCCCAAAATGCTAGGATGACAGGCGTGAGCCACCACACCCAGCCAACAATGTGAATATAGTTATTATTGTACACTTAAAAATGGCTAAGATGGTACATAGCATGTTATGTGTTTTTTACTACAATTTTAAACTGAAGATATGGCACCTGCCCTCGGTGGGCTTTCATTTAAACTGGAAAGAAACATCTATATAAGGCCAGTAATACATGTAAATACCAATCAGGGTGATTCCCAGTTCACAGCAATTGCCCTGCTTTGGTTACAGCCTCAACGTCAGAAGTAAACCTGAATGTCCAATGTCCTTGCATGTTGACCCTGACCCCTGGCCACCTCCTTAGGGTACACAACTGATCTAAGCTATTCCAGTTTTTGAAACTTGGAGAAAGCAAAGATAATTCTGTTATAAAATGTTCTTAAGGGTTTTGTTTTGCAGAGATTTCTGTACCTCGCTTCCCAGATGGGGTTATGTTACATAGATTTTCCAGTAAAAGTATTAGGTTGGTGCAAAAGTGATTGCGGTTTTTGGCACTACAAGGCCTCTTTTCAAGGGGATTGCCACGCCCATAAACTCCAGCTGCTGACACCCTCACAACTAGCTTTGTCCTTTCCAGTCCTGTTATTAACCTCCATCTCTAGGTATGAAAACTACAGCAGAATCTTTCCAATATCTCCCCCTATTTAGTGAAGCTAGCCACAATTATTTTCTGTTGGTTTCAACAAGATAATCTCAAAACCCAAACCAAAGTGTTCCTTTTGGTAAATAAAAATTGTCAATTGATGAGGACTTGCTGGTGATAGAGGAGGGGAAGTCGGAAGGAAAATAACATAGCTGGTTAATTTATAGGTTAACATAGCAAACTCTTGCCCCATAAGCAAGCACTTCAGCCTCAAGGAGCTTTTCATTTCTTTATTAAAGGCATGGGGTTATTTTCCTACTGGAGGTTTTGGATATGGGGTTGTGTGTGTAGTCCAAGCTATGCAGGGTTCCTCCCGCCTTCTCCAGGTCGTTATTCAGTTGCAAACATTGCTGGTCTGAGAAGAGGAAGGAGGAAGCTACCGGAGGCTGTGGCCTGCAGCAGAGGCTGCTTTTGTCTGGCAGCCTGAGCTGGGACTGGAGCCTAGGAGAGCCCCAATGAGGGAAAAGATGTGTATAAAGGAAGAAAGAAGAGAGCATCTTAGGAAACTCCCCTTTTGGGGATGATAGAGCTGAATCAAGATTCCTCCCCAATTCCTAGCAAACAGTTGTCCTTCATGCCTTTCGGGCACGCGCTGTGTACCAGCAGGTGGAAGGGTAGCTTCTCTGTTCACCCAACCGCCCATTTCTACCCAGCGCCGGCCACAGAACCACAATTAAGAGTTCAGCGAACGTTTCCTGGACTGTTAGGCGCAAGGGTGGAGAGAGGGAAAGGAGGAGGGCGGCGCCGGAGAAAGAGCCAGCAGCCTCAGAGGCAGCTGAAAAAATCCGGGCTTGGGATCCAGGAGGAGAGACCTCGCGTGATTCCTCAAAAACCTCGCGGATTTCTGGGCAGGAAGTCAAAGTGCTGGCGCTAGGGAACTCGTGGGTTTCGAAATTGGAAAGGAGGGAGGGGGACTTGGTAGATTTAGCGACCCAGGATCGAGGTCAGCGAGAAAGCGGATCTGAGACGTAGCTTCCAAGCTCCGACCCGGAAGGTGAGGGAGACTCCCGGCCTGAGGCACTAAAGCCGTTGCTCGGGAAACGGGAAGGAGGCGGAGCCTAGCTTAACTGACTGACAGGGACCACAGCAGGGGCGGGACTCTGCTTCTGAACTGTCTGTTCCCAGAGGGGCGTGGCTTACCTTTGACCGCGAGGGCTCGGGGGCAGGGCTTAAAATGGACAAGCTTCACTGAGAAGAAATGGGGCTTGGCTCTGACTTGTAGGGCACCAGACCCAGCAGGACTAGGCTAGAGTCTGTCAGAGCCCCACAGTGCCAGAGCTGAAGCTGGCCCTGATTACTTGTCCTTAGGAAGCCTGTGTCATTGGTTCCAGTGATCCTGGAAAGGAGCAGGATATCCGTACTTGACCACCTCCCTATGGCCAGGCTAGACTTAGAACATGGGCAGGGAGAGAGGGAAGGTTGTGGTCTTTCCGGTCTTCATAATAGGCAGGATGGGGGCTCTGGAGCAAATGAGGCCAGGCATGGGGAAGAAGATGGGAGGGAAGGCCAAGGACACCAATGCGGGCTTCCAGAGAGGGTTCCTGGAGTCTGAGGTCTGGGAGGAAGACAGGAGGCCCACAGGAGAATGGGGCAGAGCACTTTCCAGTGAAAAAGGTGCTGCCCTTCAGCCCAAATGCTGACTTCTGAGGAAATTTCCAAGTATAAGGAGGCAGTTTGGAAGGTATAACTGGCTAAGGTTTGTCCCTAGAGAGTCTGTGATGTGCCCTATAGCTAACTCTTTTGATGTGTCTGAGAAACTGGTGTGGAATTAGGAAGGAAAGATGACAGAGAAGCCCACTAGTGCCCTGGCCAATCTTTTCTCTGACATGGTTTAGTGTTATCTGTGGAGCACAGATAACTCTGTTACAAAATGTTCTTAAGGGTTTTGTTTTGCAGAGATTTCTGTACCTCACTCCCTAGATGGGGTTATGTTACATTTTCCAGTAAAAGTATTAGATTGGTGCAAAAGTGATTGCAGTTTTTGGAAATACAAGGCCTCTTTTCAAGGGGATTGCCAAAGGCCAAAAGTGTAACTGCAGAAAGAGCTTTAAGAGTTGACCAAGGGGGCCGGGCGCGGTGGCTCAAGCCTGTAATCCCAGCACTTTGGGAGGCCGAGACGGGCGGATCACGAGGTCAGGAGATCAAGACCATCCTGGCTAACACGGTGAAACCCCGTCTCTACTAAAAAGTACAAAAAACTAGCCGGGCGAGGTGGCGGGTGCCTGTAGTCCCAGCTACTCAGGAGGCTGAGGCAGGAGAATGGCGGGAACCCGGGAGGCGGAGCTTGCAGTGAGCTGAGATCTGGCCACTGCACCCCAGCCTGGGCGACAGAGCGAGACTCCGTCTCAAAAAAAAAAAAAAAAAAAAAAAAAAAAAAAAAAAAAAAAAAGAGTTGACCAAGGATTCCAGTGGGCTTAGTGATTGACAGGACAGGATGAAATTAAAACTGGTTATCTAGGCCGGGCACGGTGGCTCACGCCTGTAATCCCAGCACTTTGGGAGGCCAAGGCAGGTGGATGGCTTGAGCCCAGGAATTGGAGACCAGCCTGGGCAACATGGCAAAAACCATCTCTATAAAAAAATACAGAAAATTAGCTGGGTTTGGTGGCACGTGCCTGTAGTCCCAACTACTTGGGAGGCTGAGGCAGGCGGATCAATTGAACTGGTGAGGTCGAGGCTGCGGTGAGCCACTGATCTGTGCCACTGCACTCCAGCCTGGGCGATACAGTGAAACCCTGTCTCAAAGAAAAAAGAAAGAAATAAATAAAAGAAAAAAGAAAGAAAGAAAAAGGAAAAGAAAAAGAAAAAAAGAAGGTGAAAGCATCTACATTCCCTGTCTACCTTATAGTACATACTTGGTTTGACAGTGGGAGGACTGATTTTCTAATCTCAGAGCTCCCTCTGCTGGGGGTTGAGGCTCCCTACACAAGGGGAGGAATGAGACAAGACCTGCATTCAGTGGGGAGAGACGGAAGGCTGCAGGCAGGGGACTCTTTCTGGGCCCTCAGGACATGGAATCAAGTGAAGACCAAGAAGTAGACAAGTTTGCAGTTTATTGAGTAATGGCTGACTTCATAGATGTTATCACTGGGGGCGGTTGATTGGGGGAACTGCATCAGTTCTCACTCTCAGAGTTCCCCTTTGGGGAACAAATGCTCTCAGAGGTTCCCACTGAAGCCCTTTTATCTGCCCTGCCCCACCTACCACTGAAGCCAGAGGTCATGGGAGTTGGGATCTAACTACACTTGGGGATGGAATGCCACCACCCATTCCATCCCCAAGCCCATATTTTATTTGGACTAGCCACTGATGCCCGGGCCCTTCCTCTTCCAGGGGGTGGGAGGGTGGAGGTAGGGACAGGACCAACCCTCAAGAAAGAAAAGAGGTTAAGGTGGGGGTTTTGCTGAATGTCTAAGAAATGTCAGTGGAACAGGCTGGGTGTGGTGGCTCGTGCCTGTAATCCCAGAGCTTTGGGAGGCCAAGGCAGGTGGATCACCTGAGGTCAGGAGTTTGAGACTAGCCTGACCAACATGGTGAAACCCTGGCTCTGCTAAAAATACAAAACTAGCAAGATGTGGTGGCACGCACCTGTAATCCCTGCTACTTGGGAGACTGAGGCAGGAGAATCACTTGAACCCAGGAGGCGGGGCTTGCAGTGAGCCAAGATCGTACCATTGCACTCCAGCCTGGACAAAATAGTGAACCTCCGTCCAAAAAAAAAAAAAAAAAAAAAAAAAAAAGTCAATGGAACACAAAATTCCCTGTCTTAACATTGTACATTCGGGGCCTAGCGGCCCTTGAGGATATCCTAGTTACACCCTCTCTGATACCTGTGGAGTTTAAGCACCATTCCTACAGCTGTGTCCCTTGGGAGGGGGTGCAGTGGGAGCTCTTAAAGGGGAATGCTTGCTCTGCCTCTGTGGCTTTTTGTTTGGGAAAAGGAGTTGGGATTGTAGGATTTAGATTTGAGGTCATGATGTCAGAGCACACCAGGAACTCCTAAGACTGTGCCTGAAGATGCCCACGCTGCCGAGTAGGGTGCTGGGGGAGACAGCGAGGGCAGTACAGGACACAGGCGCTCCTTCGTCTGGTAGAGAGGAGGAGGTGAAACAGAGCTATTCCAGAATACAGGGGATGGCACTGAGGGATGCATAAGTCCCCTGCCTCCCTTGTCCAAACATGTTCTCCTCTGCCAGCCCAGTCAGCTTGGGGAGCTAGATATCAGAAACCTGAAGGATTCAGCCCACTTTGGCCTACTAGTGTCTATAAGTCTATGTCCTGAGATCCTGGGGCTCCTCCTATGTCTAGAAGGGATGAGGTGCCATCAAATATAACTTGGCTGGTATAACAGTTTAGAGAAGGAAGTCCCACCTGTAGCCTGGCTGGCAGGCAGGTAGACATGAGGCTGAGAAGGGAAGCCAGATGTCAGAACATACTAGGCTAGCATGCCTGCTCCTAGCTTTCAGGACCCAATGTACAAATGCACATATGTATCATGTATGTATATGTGTGGACACTCAAGCACAGGAGGGAGGGGTTATGCGTTCTGCTCTTTGAAACCAGAGAGGGGAGGAAAAGCCTTATGGTGGTACCTCCCCCACCCTAATAGGTTGCTACCCTCAATGGCCATCTGCCCACCAAGGCCCCTACCCAGTGCTAGGCAGATAGGCAAGTGGCAGGGGTGACATGACTCCACTAAAGCAGCAGCCCAAGGAACTGAGGGAGGGGACAGAGGCTGACCCTCTTCAAAGCCCCTTGTTATAGTAGACCACTTCTACGCTGGGGTTTTGCTCATGGATCTGAGCTCTCAGCTCTGGTTCCAGCTTGCTTACGTTTATGGAGCTGCAATAGAACAGCACAGGCCGGTTAATGTCCCCCGAGTCCAACCCCACTCAGGCCCAGGGATTGCCATCCCACCTCCTCCCAGGCTGAAGAATCCTCTCCTTCTACTGCCAGAAGGACTGGCTCACTGTCATTCCCCCACTCCCAGAATCCGTGGAGTGCCTGCCAGGCCGCCTCCTGAACACACTGGAGAACCCTAGGTCAGCTGGCCCAGAGATGCAGAGTCCAATCCAGAGTCCCCCGCCCAGCCCAGGGACAGCACTTACCTCTTCTGGGGGAATAGGGCACAGCACAGGGGGGTCGCAAATACCAGGCTGGGGGAGACGAGTGTTGGAAAGATTTGTAAAGCTTTGACCTTAGGGTGTTCCCTCCCTACACCCCACTCCATCCTTGGAGATAGCTCCTAAGGGTGGAGATTGATAAAAGCTGAAAGGACCTTTTAGGAATAGTAAACCCAACCTAGACATCTGGTTCTGAGGAAAGAGAGCCCCACAGCCAGTAAGTGGCAGAATCAGGAATTAAATGGGCATGAATGTCCTGGATGGCACCAAAAGGTACATTTCCATGGTTTCCTCTTATAGATGAAGACTGGAACCCCCTCACTAAACTCTTGACCTTCAAGGACAGGGACCGCCCCCAACACACAAAGTAGACCCTATAGGTGTTCAAAACACACACCCACTGAATGTATGAATGGATGATGTCTATAAACATCTTAAAGACAATTCATACCTACCCACATCCACCATGGACAAAGCACTCCCACACACCCCAGCTAATTCCTTGCATACTTACCAGAAGCCCACCAGTCCCACCTGCAGGGGCGCCCCCAGCCAAGGGCGGCGCTGTGGAGAGACAGAGAGACAATGGAATGGCTTATGTCCCCTGCCTCACTGTCACCCCATTTCACCCACCATGGCTCTATCCCATCAGCCTTGCCTTGGAGCCCTTAGACCTGTGACCCTTTTCTTTCTCCCAAAGCAATGACAGAGCTGGGACCTTTAGATTGCACCCTTCCACTCCAGCCGGGCCTATATGCTGATTACCCTCCCTGGCACCCCATGACACATTCTCACCTCTCAGAACTGGTTGCCATGGCACTCCCCAGCCCTTTTATTTCTTCCCTCACTTCCTCCAGGAGCTGATTTCTTCAGGAAACTTCCTCTGAACTTCCACTTACCTCTTCCCATCCCAGTGGCATGAATCTGACCCTTTCCAAGCATGTCTCTTCCTCGGCACTCTTCTCAATTTGCTCTGGCCATAGGGACCACCAACCTGTTCCTCAAATGTGCAAGCCCCTCCTGCTGCAGCGCCCTTGCTACTGACTATTTTCTCTACTCCAAACACTCTTCTCTGCATTCTTTGCCTCTCTCCTCATCCTTCGGGGCTTTAGAGACCCCTTCTCTGACCATCCTGTCTAAACAGCTCTCCCCCATGAATCTCAATTACACTGTCCCACTGCTTTCCTACAAAGCACATACATATTACACTTTCTAAGAATGTATTTATTGGGTGCCTCCTTGTTTATTGGTTTCTGCATCAGACTATAAACTTCAGGAGGACGGGCCATAACCATCTTGTTCAGTGCTGTCTCCTCAGCCCTAAAACATCCCTGGTGCATGGCACTCAATACATTTGTGAATAAATTATTCTGTGAATGAGCCAGAGCTTGTTCCTGTGCTTTGCTTTCGTGTCCTGTTCATGTCTCTCTCTGTGTGTGTGTGTGTGTGTGTGTGTGCACCCATGTGTACCTCTTAGTATGGAGGCACTAGGGAGTGAAAGAATGAGCATAAGATCAAGTGTGACTATGACAGTCCCCTCCTTTGTGTATCAGAAGCCCCTGGAGTAACACTGATGAAGTTGGTTTCCTTCCCTCATCCTCTCCTCCTGCCCCCACAGTGTTCCTTCACCCCAGCGCAGTTCATTCTTGCTGAATGAATGAAGGTGGAGGAGGTGGTACAGGGGTCAGGAGAACGGCTGGCAAGTCTTAGAGACTCAGACCAGGCTGGAGAGAGGGTTGGGGCCTGGTCACTTCTTCTCCCAGCCATCCCCCATTCCAGGACAGGAGAGGTAGAGTTGCCTACCTTCAGGAAGTCTTTCTTCTCCAGAGTGTCCATGATCAGTGGGGGGATGGCTGTGGGGAGAGCAGGGCCAAGAAGGAGAGCATTAGTAGTGGAGTCAAAGTCAGGAACTGTGAAGGGTGACTCCCCTCAAAGCTCCTCCCTCTCTCCCTAGAGCCCTCCAAAGTCCCTGAGAACTGCATCTACTTCTCTCAGAGTCTCCTGTGCCCCACCCAGCCACTCCCGCCTTACCCATGGCAGGAATTGCCATGCAGATTCTTGAAATCACCACCTGGAAGATTCCCTGCTTGGCTGCGGTCACCGAGTAGCCAAGCCTCTGACCTGCCTCGTCAGCCACCGGGATGCCCACCTGCAGCTCTCTGTGAAGGGAGCAGGGTTAGGGTCAGATCACAGGCCCCGGATCCCGCCTGCAATGCCCGAATGGGCAGCGGCTCCTCAGGGTTCCCTCACACACCCCAGACTCAAAGGCTGGTTCTCCCATCTGAGGATCCCAGGGTCAGACTGAGCCAGGGCCCAGCAGCTCATGTCTGAGGAGGGAGAGGGATGTCCCCATTCTGAGGTGGTCTGCATGACTGGACACTGTGCTACATTATACCGGGCATGCACGTGCCAGGAGCCGGGGTCACTCACCTCTGCCTCATCAGGGGGATGTTGATGCAGTTGGCAGCTGCCACCGCTGCAAAGGGCACAAATCTGCCAACCAAGGGGGGCAGGTGCTGCGGAGGAAGGGTGTTGTTCAGTGGCCCTGAGGGCCATGGGGTGGTGAGGGACTCTGGGGAGATATAGGGGGCCTATAGGTCAGGACTGGAGGCGTGATGAGGAAGGAGGAGGCAGATAGAGGATGAATGGGGGGGTCAGGGGAGTAGGGGGCCTTTACCTTGGTGAGGGATTTGAGTCCCAGAGCCGTGGCCACAGCTCCAGTGGTGGCACTCACATAGGCTGTCCCCAGCTGCCTGTGGGTGGAAGAGCCAGGTCACGGGGAGAGGTGAAGAGTCCAGCAGGTGGCTCTTTCCTTTAGGGATATGCCAAGTCCTCAATACATGAGGCGTAAAAGGGGAAGCTTCTTGCAGAGGAAGCCCTCCCTCCATCTCCAGCGTAAACTTGTCTGGAAGCCCCAGTCACACCCTGTGAAGAGGGGTGGGTCCCCCACAGCATGCATAAGAGGACCTCATGCTTTCAGTTAGGCAGGGTAAGTCGGGGTGGGGCAGGCTGAGGAGAGAGCGCTGAGCACTGGCTGCAGGGACTGCAGGGAGCAGGAGAGAAAGGAGAGGGCACTGTGGGCTGGGAGAAGAGGGTCAGATGGGACAGTGCAGCTGCTGCAGGGGGCCGGCTCTCACCTCACGGTGATGGGAGTGTCGCCACTGCGGTTGGAGTAGTTAACAATGGCATTGAAGGACTGATTCACCCACTGCCAGAACACCACAGTTGGGGTCTTCCTGAGGGAACAAAGATACTCACTTCTGCCCCCCGTACAGTGGCCCTCATCTTTAGACCCCTGTAATGAAACCAAATTACTCCCCAAGCCTAAGAAGGGACCCAGTTGATGGCCGTAGAACCTGCTCTGGTAACCCCTATGTACCCCTACCCCCATTTATACAAACACACCTACTGCCTCTGGGGTGAGAGAACTGCTGAGGCTGAATTCTGAGGAATGCAAGGGATTCTAACACAATCTTTCACTCACCAAATTGGCCCAGACAAGAAGTACCTAGTCAAGCCGTGCTCTAGCCTAGGGCACTCAAGAAGGGGACATGGGACAAGACCTGCCTGTAGAAGGTGAGCATGCAGCCGGTGATGGTCATGTTCATGGGCACCTGGGCTGACATGCGGCCAATCAGGACCACCTTCTCCCCTGTGTCCGGATGGAAGGCAGAGTCATACACATACTTGGCTCTCCACAGCTGGTCCTCGGTGATCCCTGGGGTCACAACGCCAGCCCTGCAGAAGTTGGCAAGGAGCAGACAAGCTATGCCAGGGGGCAGATCTACCCTCACAGGCCCCATCTGCCCAGCTCAGGGTAACTCTGGACAGAGAACCAGGAACTTCAGCCTCTAGTCTCAGCATAAGGGAGCTCCTTATCTTTGGAGGAGGGCCAAAGTTTCCCAGAAGTGGAGGCTCCTATTTCTATTTCCCTTCTAGCCACACGAAGAGGGGTATCCTTCTGTTTCTGCTAAAATGCTGGGTCATGGGTGATGGTGGTTTCCAGGGGGTCAAAAATGGCTGCGAGCATTGCCAGAGTTTTTCCTCCCAAAGACAAGGGGAATTCCCTTCTATCTTCCTGGGACTCCACTTTGAGCACCTCTATCCTTGCAGATGGTGACCCGGCGATGGGATAGGTCCCTGTAGAGGTTTGTGAAACATAGAGCAGCCCTTCCCATAAATATCAGTGCCATCTTCTCAACCCAAATGCTCTAAAATCCTTTGGGTTAAAGCTCTGGCCAACAGAGGGGGCTAGAGAGTGAGGGGATTGAGGGACAGGGTCACTGTCAAGCTTGAGGAGGCAGGTACAAGACATACTATATTAATCCCAGAAAATGAGATCCTGGCACACAGGGTCAGACTGGGGGGTGGTCACCTGTAGTTCTGCACGATGTTCCGAGAAGTTTCCAGCTGTGCCGCGGACAGCAGCAGATTTCGAGGATCAGTAACAGTGAAAAAGTGCCGGGCTCTGCCCAGGAAAGTACTTTGGTCCCAGCGAGGTTCCTGGATGTTGATGTCTAAAGGCAATTCACCCATTTTCTGCAGGACAGACACAAGGGTCAGAGCGGGAGTCCAAGGGTCCAAGGGCTCCAGCTAGGGGAAATTTTGGTGCCCCTGTCCTGGCCCCTGAGCTTATCATCAGTCCATTTAAGAGCTCAAGGTGACCAGAAAGGTAAGCAAGGGTGTGGGAAGGAGCTGTTTCCTCAGCAATGTCCCCGCCCAGGGACCTGCAGCCACTGGAGGAAGGGGAGGGGAAGACCAGAAACAGGAAAACAGATCTCCTTGTGCTCTATCCTGGTACAGATTTTCATGAGGGAGGATTTACATGTATGTGGTTGACACATGAGCAGCAACAAACATCTCAGCCACGTGTACTGCAGACACACAAGAATATATAACATATATATTACACACCCATGCTCAGGTGAGCTTTAGGTCCCAGCTGCCCTGAGACCTGGATACAAATCCCCAAGGCTATTTTGGAAAATGGCATAAGACATCCCACACTCCAGTCCCTGATTGGAGGAGAGCAAGGCCTTACTGGCCACCCAGGGCTTATCTGTTTCAGATCTCAATCAGGGAACTCTGATGTCAGCCATGTGTGTGCATGTGGGCACACACAAGTCCCCTCTACAGATCCATTTTCTCCAACTCACACTGAATGACTCCAGGCTCTCCCTGGTCCCTGGCCAGATAGGGCTGGCACAGACACTCATCCACCTCTCTGAACCACTTGCCTTCCGATAAGAGCAGGATTCAGTGGCTGCTCCCTCCACCCAGCGCAGAGAGGAAAACCTGGTGCAGCCATCTGGCTGAGTTGGGCAGAATCCTACAGAATGACTAATCCTCTCCAGCCACACTTCCTCCCGCAGAGGCAGACACGCCCTCCCCTCACACTCACATACCCACACACAAAGACACCATCATGCACACCCTGCCCAGACATACAGAGTGGAGGTGTCCTGTAACACCGGCCCTCAAAGACTGTTACAGGTGCACATTGTGCCCATCTGCAGACACTTGAATGTGTAACTACACACAGCCCCACCCTGACATTCCTCCCTGCAACCTCCCTTGTGCCCTGTGGACCTCCATAGAGCCGAAAATATTGACTGCACCAGGACAGATAGTTTCAAGGCAGGCTTCCTTCTCTGACCCGCATTCCCGAACCCCGCCAGCTAGGGACAGCGAGCACTTACGCTTTCCAGGGCTCCCTGAAGCTCTCAGAACCGCCTTCCTCTCTGCCTCCGCTGTCGCCGCCGGGCCCTTCCAGCCATCACGCGGGACGTCACGCGTGACGCCGACCAGCAGGGAGGGGCAGGAACTTCCCGGCCGCGCCCACCCAGTGGGCACGGGGATTGGCAGAAACTGGGGGAGGTGGGTGTCATTCGAGGCGATCCCCCCCACCCCGGCCTGGGCCACCGGGACCAGGCCCTAAGCTGCTTCCCAGAGCCAATCCCACCTCGGGGATCAGTTCTGGCCCCCTCCCCAGCCAGAGGGAGGAGGGGCTGGAGCTGAGGGCGCTGCTCCCTTTGTTTACAGTCCCCTGGCGGGCCTCAGCAGACCCCCAGCCCTGCAGCAAGAGGTCTAGGTGCCCAGAGAGAAAGCCCAGGGTGCAGGTGGACAGTGTGGAGGGGCGGTCCTCTGCTGGCGCGCCGGGAGGGACTCGGGTTACCACCTGGCTTGTTTACTTGATGGCTGCCTTGGCAATGGCCTCTGGCTGCTTGCCCCCCTGGGCTCCTACCCTAGTATCCACAAGCTCCTCTTGTAGCAGCGCGGCATTTGCATCACTTCACAGCCCTGTTCCTGTCGTGCCTGTGCCCCTTCTATGTCCCCAGCCCTCTCCCTGCTCTTCCTCTGTAACCCCTAGCTCCACTGTGTCCCTGGTCTCCTTACACTCCCAACCCCTCTCGCTGCACCCCAGACTGTAGCCCCACCCCTGGGATGTGGAGGGGCAGACGACCCCAGGAACCTCGCGGTCTGCATCCGAATAAGTGCATCAGAAGGATTCTTAGGATTCTTCCCGTCCAGGGACCAGCTGCCCCACCCTGCGACCATTCCAGAACTGGGTAGCCTGAGACACCTTCTGACAGAGGAGGAGGATGCAAGTGAAGAAGGCACCCCCTCCGCCACACACATACTCACAACTCACCCAGTCACCACACAGAGCACGCCTGCAGCAAACGCAGGCTCACATCCCGCTCTGCCCGGTGACGTCCCCCCACGGAGGCCTCAAGGGTGCCCACGGAGGGGTGGCAATTCCAGGAGCCCAGGTAGCTGTCTTGGCTCAGAGAAGAGGTGCTTCTAGCGGGAGGGGAACAAGCCGAGACCCAAGTCCTAAATTTGCGGGATGAACTAGGGCGTCAGAACCAGAACTGGGGTGGGTAAAGAACTCCGCTGCCCGGGACCAGGTAACACCAGTCTGTCCCTGGAGCGCAAGGGAGGTGTCGGAATAGAATGACTGACGGCCCTACCAGCCAATGGGAGCCCAGGGCGGTGCAGGCCAGCGCAATTCCCGCAGCCTCCGCGGAGCGTGGGTGGGGTTTGCAGACTGCCACAGTAGCTCTCGCGGGAGGGTGGTTTGACAAGGCTGGCGGCGCCACAGCAGCGACCAGGTGAGGGGGACCAGGCACAAAGGGGTGGGGGGCCTGGATGGCCGAGTTGATATTGGGGTGCTTCATTCTGGGTTCCAGAGCTTCTCTGAGGGAATTGGCCTTGGGTTTTGCGCGGGATGTCGTGGGACCCCCTCTCCAGCGGATCCTCCCCGCAAGCTTGGGAGAGGTTCGTGCAGACTCTTTAGACCCGGAGCCGCAGCCTGGAGTCCGCGGGTGTCTGGGGGGCTTCCTCGGCCTCAGCTGTCTAAGGTCCTGAAGCCCTGTCCTCGAGGCCCAGCCCGCCCCACGCCACCCCCACCCTATCCCGGACCACCCCCATACCCGCATATGCAGGAGAGAGGTGATGCCATGAGCTGTCTCGACCTCTCTTTTGTCTCACACCGCTCTAAGCCCCAGCGCCCTTAGTAATCCCAACCCCACTCTCAACCTCTACTGAGGACTGAGGACGGGAGTAGATGACTCAGCCGCCAGCAGCAATGAGGGGTGAAAGGTTCCCACCTGTCTTGTATAAAGTCAGCGAGAGTCCACGATGGTGCCTGGATGGGGCAGTTCTCTGGTCTGGGGTGAGACAGGAGGGGGGCCTAAGGCATGGGAGGGCAGGATGCTTAAACCAGCAGGGAGGGGTGGAAGTTTTGGAGGGCAGCAGGGGAAACATTTACACCCCTCCCTCATCCCTGCTCTCCCTGCCCAGGCCTGGAGCTCACACTGCTGAGAGGCATCACAAGCAAGGGCCTTCACGTTACTGAGACCCCATCCCCGCAGAGAGGCTCATGGAGCTCGAAGCACGCGGGGCTGGCCTCTCCAGAGCTAGCAGATTCCTTCTGGACCTGTAGGGTGCCGCCCTAGCCCAGCCGCCATGGCGCAGGGTTTCGCAGTGGGCTTCGACCCACTGGGCCTAGGAGACCTAAGCTCCGGCTCTCTGAGCTCCCTCTCCTCCCGAGGCCACCTAGGCAGCGACTCAGGCTCCACCGCAACGCGATACCTGCTAAGGAAGCAGCAACGGCTGCTGAGCGGGCCCCCCCGCGGAATCCGAGCCTCATCGCCCATGGGACGCGTCATCCTCATCAACTCACCCATCGAAGGTGGGGGTGGGACCCAGCCACCGGCCTGGGTTGGGGAGGGTGGGGGTAGGGGACAGTGGGAACTCAGCAGGAGGAGGCAGAGCCTGTATGAGTGGG
This sequence comes from Macaca thibetana thibetana, assembly GCF_024542745.1. Taxonomy (NCBI): domain Eukaryota; kingdom Metazoa; phylum Chordata; class Mammalia; order Primates; family Cercopithecidae; genus Macaca; species Macaca thibetana. The sequence goes on along the minus strand of NC_065586.1, from coordinate 97,089,078 downwards.
GGAATTCAAGAGATTGGAGTCACAGGGAGGTGGCAGGCAGCCTGGGAACCCATACACTCTTCCTCACCTGCTTCTTCTCCAGGCCAATCCTGCAGGGGTCCAGGGTGGTAGAAGGGTCAGAGGAGGGAGAGAAGGCCATGGCAGCAGGGAAAGGCATGCGTGTGGTATGCTAGCCCCAGGTGGACAAGGCAGGGAATTGAACTGGCCTCTTTCTCCCATGGGCTCTGCCCTTCTCCAGATCCATTGTGTGTACTTCTGGGGGATGGGGCAGGATAAAGGAGGACATCCTCCATCAACCAGTACATTGTGTGACAAGCTCTGTGCTGGGCTGCGAGGAGTCAGTGCCCAAGTGGGTAGACAGAATTCAGGGCTTCAGTGCTGAAGGAGGGGAATGAAGGCAGCACAGCAAATGTTCAGAAGAGGAGGGTTGAGGGTGGAGAGGGAGCTCCATCAGGGAAGGGGAGACCTAAGCTTATGTAGTTGCTTAATGCCGCTTCATGGAGCACCAATTCTATACCAGCCCTGGGGAGGTGTTACAAGGGACCCAGAGAGAAATCAGGCTCCCTCTTCACCTTCCAGAAAACTACAGTGTAGCAGGACAGAGCAACAAGAACAGCTGGTGGCAGGGGTGAGCTATCACCAACAAAAGCTGGAAATGAAAAGCATGGAGCATGGTGGGTGGGCACTTAGGAGCCAGCCTGGCTGCAGTGACAGATGTGAGGCGACTAAGAGCTGGTGAGCAAGACAGGACCTTGAATGCCAGGGGCGGAGCCAGGCCCCCTGAGTGTGGGCTTTCTGTGGGCAGGACCAGATAAATATCTCCAGCTCCTCTCCTCTTTCTTGGCCAGCAGAGCTGCCCTGGCTGGATCCCAGACTAGACTCTTCAGGCCCTGTTCCTCCCGCTCTGATCCAGCGGCCCTGTTCCTCCCGCTCTGACCCAGCGGGGCATCTCTGTTCCCCTCCCTAGGCCACCGAAACAGGGGTGGGCATGTTGCTCAGGGAGCAGGCTTTCCTCCACCAGTGGCTTGGCACGCTCACCACTGTCATACACCAGTCTGTGCCTCACCCTCTGGTGAGCAACAGGGCACTGCTGAGGGTCACCGAGGTCATTCTGTTCAGGGAGCAGAAGTCTCCAGGGGAGTTAAGAGACATTGGGGAAAAGGGAAGCAGGCACCACAGCAGTCTTTATTAGTCCCATTCTATGAAAAGAACTATGCTATACTCCCTCGAATACTGTCTCTCTCTCTCTCTCCCTCTCCCCCCTTCCCTTTGCCCATGTATGATGCAAGGGCTGTTTATACTGTCTTTTTGTTTTTTTTTTTAGAGGGAAAAGGTCTTGCTCTGTCACCTGCCCAAACTGAAGTGCAGTGCAGTGGTGTGATCATAGCTCACTGCAGCCTTGAACTTCTGGGCTCAAGTGATCCTCCAGCCTCAGCCTCCTGAGAAGCCAGAACTATAGGCATGCAACACCAAGCCTGGCTAATTTTATTTTATTTTACTTTTTGTAGAGACAGAGTTTCACCATGTTGCCCAGGCTGGTCTTGAACTCCTAGGCTCAAGTGATCTTCTGACCTCAGCCTCCCAAAGTGCTGGGATTATAAGCCTGAGCCACTGTGCCGGGCCTATACCATCCCTCTAAAGATCCTCTTCCAGGGTTTCATGATTGCTTTCTCCCTCTGCCTCATGCAAGTGCCACTGTGCAGCCAAGGAAGCAGGATCTCCTAGCAAGTGAGGGACTGGGGAGTTGCTCTGACCACTTGGCTTCTCCTCTGACTGGGCTGGGACCCTCTGAGTTCAGAATTCTCCCCTCTGCCTGAGCGCAGACATCTTCCAAGTCCCCGCAGCCTGGAACCCTGCCCCATATTATTATGTAGATCACTCCCCGGGAGTAAAGTAGCTGATAAGGAATAAACAATGGGAAGAGGGACATTGCCACCTACATCAGCCCCATGAGACCCCACCAGCTCCTTAAACTCAACTGGTCCCAGAGAAAATGAATTACCTTTAATCCAGGAAAGCATTACCCTTAATGCATTTCTCCTCACTCTCCTAGTTTGTCCATCCATTCATCCATTTACTCTTTCACTTATTCAAAAAAATACTTATCAAATACCAAGTGCTGTCCAACATATTGGAGATATACTACAAGAGAATTACAAAGTCCCCACCATGATTGAGCTTACAGTCCAGTCAAAAGAGACAGATAAATAAGACAAATAAGCAAACAATGGCAAAGGATGAGAAGAGTCAGAAGGTGATCATCTGATGATATGATAGAATGGTGCTTCTCAAACCTCAGATGCCTCAGAATTGCCGGGAAGGCTCATTCAGGGATAGATTGCAGGACTCAGTCCCAGAGCTTCTGGTCCAGTGGGTCTGTGGTAAAGCGAAAGAATTCCTGTTTTTAGCAAGTTGTCAGATGACACTGATGCTGCTGATACAGCACAACGCTTTGAGAAGCCCTACAAGAGGGAATCACTGGGAGGAGGGGTAGGATACTCCAGGAAGCCTTCTCCGAGAAAGTGGTGTCTGACCCAGGAGGGAAATGAGGAAGAGGAGCTGACCTTCTAAAGGCCTGGGCAGGAGCACTGCAGGCAGTGGGGACACTGGAAGGGCTTGACCTCCACGAGGAACAGGAAGATCAGGGTGGCCAGAGCTCAGTGAGGGAGGGAGGGTGGAAGGGAGGGCGGAGGGGTGGGCAGAGGGAAGCCCAGGCAGGGCCTTATAAGGCATGGTGAGGAGACTGGAGTTCTAGAAGCAGGAACAGGTGTTGAAGTTTTTAATCAGGGAAAAGACATGATCTAATGTAAAAGCTGACTCTGGGTACTGTATAAAGAATAGCTGAAGGGGGCAAGAGCAGAAGCAAGGATAGTGCCGGGGCTGCAGTGGAGCACCTGGAGGAGAGGCTGGGGCAGTGGAGGTAGAGAAGTTTCCATCCTTGCAGGGCCCAGACTCCTGGAAAACCTCAGATTTCACATTCCCTGACCCAGGGCCCTAGGGGGGCCCCAGTGAGGCCCTGAGGAGAGAGGGTTGGGAGCAAGGGAGCAAAAGGCTCCTTGGCTAAGGCTGTAAGTGGCCTGAGATCTGTGTAATCTAATCAGCTGGGAAAGCCCTGGCCCCCCACATCTGTCCTGCACCACCCCTCCCCACAAGCTGCCCTTGGGGATTTCTTTCCGAGCTGCCCTGGCTGTGCCCTGTAACCTGACTTCTCTTAGATCAAATTGAAGAGTGTGTGTGCGTGTGTGTGTCTGTGTGTGTGTGATTTCTCCCTGTCAAACACCTCTAGAGTAACCCTTACCCACGAAGAAATCTCAGCTTCTCACCTGGGACCCAACTTACCCCTCCAGCCTTCTTGCTTTTCTGTAACTGGAAGGCCTCCTAAGGGCCCACAGCTGAGCATCCCTGGCTCCTTCCCCCTCATCAGTGCCACTCCCTTTCCCCTTACCCATCAAAATCCCACCCATCAGAGTCCTTACAGAAACCTTACTGCCCCGGGTGCCTTGGCTCACGCCTGTAATCCCAGCACTTTGGGAGGCCGAGGCAGGCAGATCACTTGAGGTTAGGAGTTCAAGACCAGCCTGGCTAACATGGTGAAACCCTGTCTCTACTAAAAATACAAAATTTAGCCTGGCGTAGTGGCACATGCCAGTAATACCAGCTACTAGGGAGGCTGAGGCAGGAGAATCGCTTGAACCCAGGAGGCGGAGGTTGCAGTGAGCCAAGATTGAGCCATTGCACTCCAGCCTGGGAGAAGAAGTGAAACTCCATCTCAAAAAAAAAAAAAAAGAAAGAATCCTTACCTGACGGGTTCAGCCTTTAGGAACCCCCTTCCCCCTCTACTTTCCCCAGCGTGATGGAGAGGACCGCCTTGGGCACATACATATTGCAGTGTGGTGTGGCTTGGGGTTTCTTTCCGCATGTAGCCAAGTAGTTCCTAGAACCCTGACTCCTCTTAGAATCACAGAGTCTAAGAGATGGAAGGGCGCTCAGGGATTCCATAACATCCCAGAGATTTGCTGGGTCTCAGCTTGCATGCCTCCAAAGATGGGAAGCTTACTATCTGTCTTAGAAAATCCCTTCCATTTCAAGGCTGGGGCAGTGGCTCACTCCTGTAATCCCAGCACTTTGGGAGGCCAGGGCAGGTGAATCATGAGGTCAGGAGTTCGAGACCAGCCTGGCCAACATGGTGAAACCCCATCTCTACTAAAAATACAAAAATTAGCCGGGCGTGGGTGGCACATGTCTGTAATCTCAGCTACTTGGGAGGCTGAGGCAGGAGAATCACTTAAACCTGGGAGGCCGAGGTTGCAGTGAACTGAAATCGCATCACTGCACTCTAGCCTGGGCAAGAGCAAGACTTTGTCTCGAAGGAAAAAAAGAAAGAAAACCCATTCTATTTCCAATAGCTGAATGTTTTAGAAAGTTTTTCCTGACAAAATCTGCCTCTGTCTAATTCCACTATGTGAGCAAGAGTACTGCGGGCAGGTTCTGTTTACACAGATGAAAACATCTAATGCCTTCCACTGGGTAGCTCTACAAGCATTTGAAGATAGAGCTAATATACTAATTTATGCTGCAAGCTGATGAGGCCAGACACCCTCAACTGTGCCCCATAGAACAGAATCTTGAACATTCTTGTCTGTCCATCGGACTCTCGGAGTAACAGAATTGTTTATTAATTTGGCTTCCCCCAGGCCCATGGGCATGTGAAGCTCAGAAAGCATTGATACACACACACACACACACACACACACACACACACACACACACACACACACACACACATACACACACACTAGGAAGGAAGGAGAACAGCATCTTTTTCTTTTTCTTTTCTTTCTTTTTTTTTTTGAGACAGGGTCTCGCTCTGTCACCCAGGCTGGAGTGCAGTGGTGTGAACACAGGTCACAGCAGCCTTGACCTCCTGGGCTCCTGCCTCAGCCTTCCGCGTAGCTGGGACCACAGGCATACACCACTACACCCAGCTAGAGAATAGTGTCTTTAGCATAGAGTCCTGTCCCGCTGATCTCACCTTCTTCTACACCCTCCCGGCCCACGGCCTCAAAATCAGTCAGAGGGGGCAGGACATGTGGCTCACACCTGTAATCCCAGCACTTTGGTAAGCCAAGGTGGGAGAATTGCTTGAGGCCAGGGGTTTGAGGGCAGTCTGGGCAACAAAGTGAGACCCTGCCTCTACAAAAAATTTAAAAATAACCCAGGCACAGTGGTGTGTGCCTGTAGTCCTAGCTACTTGGAAGGCTGGGGCAGGAGGATTACTTGAGCCCAGGAGTTTGTGGCTGCAGGGAGCCAATGATCACACCACTGCACTCCAGCCTGGATGACAGAGCAAGACCCTGTTACTTTAAAATAAAATAAAATAAAAATCACCCAGAGGGGCCTTAGAAATGGGCTGACCTGCCCCACTGCATTTAGGCCCCTACATGCCTGTGTGACTGTGCCCAGCAACCCAGCCTTTGCAGGCCCCAAGTTGGGGAACCCAGGGGCCCTCAGTGCCCACAATGAACATGGGGGCATCCCTAAATCCCTGTCCCCACAGCCAACAGTGATGAAAGTGACATCATCCATTCAGTCCGGGTGGAGAAGAGTCCAGCAGGGAGGCTGGGCTTCAGCGTGCGTGGGGGCTCAGAGCATGGCCTGGGCATCTTCGTCAGCAAAGTGGAGGAAGGCAGCAGTGCAGGTAAGCGGAACCCCCAGGCTGAAGTCCAGGCTTAGGATGTGACTCTAACCTCAGTGAATTGCAGGGGATGCTGCTGTCAGGGACAGAAGGAAGAGTCCCCAACTCTGGAAGGCCTGACTGACGGGGGGACAGGGCTCACCCTCAGGGCAGAATGGTTTAAGGGACAGATCCCTAGGCACTGGGAACACTCAGCCCCTGCTCTGACAATCCCCACTCTGACTGAGGAGATCAGTTGAACCCGAAGGAGCTCCATTTGATTGGGGAGGCTCAGCCCCCACCCTGGGGACTCTTCTCCCGAGTGCCCCATGCCAGCCACTCCCATCCTGTGGTGCAGAGCGGGCTGGCCTGTGCGTGGGGGACAAGATCACGGAAGTGAACGGGCTAAGCCTGGAGAGCATCACCATGGGTAGCGCTGTGAAGGTGCTGACGGGCAGCAGCCACCTGCACATGATGGTGCGGCGTATGGGCCGCGTGCCAGGCATCAAGTTCTCCAAGGAGAAGACCACGTGGTGAGCAGCAACTCCCTCCTCCTAGCCCTGGCCTTGCCCCAGCCCACCCCAGCCCTACCACCATGCAAAACCCACTGAGGGGGGAGGTTTCTGCTCCTCCTGCTCACAGGCTCAGGAAATGCAGGGGATCCAAAGGCCTTACCCCAAAATAAGGAGAGACCACATCTCTCCCTTGCCCTCCTCCAATGGCTCTGCTCTCTCAGATCCCAGTGGTCCTGCTGCCACATTGCTGCTGCTCCTGCTGTGAAACCCGGGGGGCAAAACACCACCTCCCCACAGGGGTGCTGTAAGGATTAGAACTGGGATCTAGCCTGGGCAACATAGCAAGACCCCTTCTCTTAAAAAAAAAAAAAAAAAAAAAAGCCAGGTACAGTGGCTCAAGCCTGTAATCCCAGCACTTTGGGAGGCTGAAGCGGGTGGGTCACCTGAGGTTGGGAGTTCAAGACCAGCCTGACCAACATGGAGAAACCCTGTCTCTACCAAAAATAAAAAATTAGCCAGGCATGGTGGAGCATGCCTATAATCCCAGCTACTCGGGAGGCTGAGGCAGGAGAATCGCTTGAACCCAGAGGTGGAGGATGTGGTGAGCCAAGATCACACCATTGCACTCTAGCCTGGGCAACAAGAGTGAAGCTCCGTCTAAAACAAAACAAAACAAAAAAACTGGGCATGGTGGGCATGTGCCTGTAATCCCAGCCATTCAAGAGGCTGAGCTGAGGTGGAAGGACTGCTTGAGCCCAGGAGGTTGAGGCTGCAGTGAGCCGTGATCACACCATGGTACTCCAGCCTGGGTGGACAGAGCAAGACCCTGTCTCAAAAAAAAAAAAAAAAGGAATGGTCCTGGCACATTGCAGCTACTCAATAAAAAGAGGCCATTTAGGCTGCTTTCCCAGCTAATGAACCTATGTCCCACTGCAGGTCTCAGGCCTGGGGAGTCCCCCAAAGGCAACCCCCACTTTCCCTGCAGTTGTCAGAGCTGCTGGGAGGGTGGTGGGTGGCAGCGGATGGAGGACCCCGCCTGAGGGCCCCCTGCTGTTGTCCAGGGTGGATGTGGTGAATCGGCGCCTGGTAGTGGAGAAGTGCGGTTCGACACCGTCCGACACCAGCTCAGAAGATGGTGTCCGGCGCATCGTCCACCTATACACAACCTCTGACGACTTCTGCCTGGGCTTCAACATCCGTGGGGGCAAGGAGTTTGGCTTGGGCATCTACGTGTCCAAGTGAGGGCTGAGGCAGGAAGTGTCTTGGGGTAGAACTGAGAATGGGGCATGGAGTAGGGCCTAGGCTGGGATGTGGGGATGGTCAGCAAGTGAGGCCTGGCCAACCACCTGTCTCAGTGAGGGCCTGGGAGGGGACGGGAGGCCCCAGTAGGAGGGTCAAGGAGCTTGACTGGTATAGTCTTGTGTCCAAGAGAAGGGGGTCTGGAGCGGGGTGAGGGAGGGCAGGCCAGGGGCCTATCAGACTGATGCCTGTCTGGCTTCAGAGTGGACCATGGTGGGCTGGCCGAGGAGAACGGCATCAAGGTGGGGGACAAGGTCCTGGCGGCCAACGGTGTCAGGTTTGACGACATCAGCCACAGCCAGGCCGTGGAGGTGCTGAAGGGCCAAACGCACATCATGCTGACCATCAAGGTGGGCAGAACTGTGGGGGCAGGGAGAAGCGAGGCTAGAGGAGGGGCTTCCCAGGCCACCCTACTTCTTAATTATGCTTGGCAATTTATGACGTTCCCACAGCCACTAGAAGGTAGACAGGCATTGTTCTCATCCCTATTTTGAAGAAGAAGAAACTGAGGTTCAGAGAGGCACAGCAACTCACAAACAGGTCACTTACTCAGCTGGTCAGTGGCTGGGCCTGGTTCCAGTCCTTCTCCCCACAGTGCTTGAGTGGTGCCCCTTTCTTATGAAGGGTGGAGGCCTAGGGTTGAAAGGAACAAATGTCTTGCCCAGAAGGGAGGGGTGGCGGCTGTGGCTTTGGGCAGGACCTGGGTGGTGGGCATCCCCAGGGCATAGAGCAAGGAGGGCTGGGCTGGGGCCAGAGGTTGGATTTCACAGGAGGTGGCTCGATTCATTATTCATGTGGGTCTCACACTTGTCTGAGGATCAGGTCTTCTCATTCCGGCTCCTGGAGGAGATGCCACCTCACTCTCCCCTGGTGTTCAGCCCTGGCCTCTGCTCTACCATTCTGTTTCCCCAAGCCTTCACTTGGAGTGAAACCTTCATTGGGTGCCTCCTCTGCTGCCCTCCCCCACCCATTTCTACCTCTCCTCCATCCAATTTTTCCTTTTCCTTCCTCTCAGATTAGCCCAAACATCTCTCCTCACTCCCACTCTGCCCCTCATTCATTCAACAATATTTTTGGGTACCCGCTATGTGCCGGCGACGGTGCCAGGAACTGGGGCTGCAACAGTGAACAGGACAGATAAGTTCTCTGCTACTGGAGGGAGACAGATCAATAAACTAGATGCATGCAGATGTTGACAAATGCTCTAAGGAAATTAATAGAGAGATGGAATGGAGTAATTCAGGAAGGCCCCTGTATCTTGGGGTCAGGGTGGCCTCCAGGCAGAGTGAACAGCAGGTGCAAAGGCCCTGAGGTACAAAGGAACTTGGCCTGTTCAGAAAGAAAGTGACCTGTATGGCCAAAGCATGATGAATTTGGAGGACAGAAATGAAGTTGAACGTTTACTCCCATCGTGTCACCCCCGCCCCATTCTCACTCTCCGTCCTCACTGCTCCCCCTTCCCTCCTGTGCCCACCATCCCCTCCCCAGGAGACCGGCCGGTACCCTGCCTACAAAGAGATGGTTTCTGAGTACTGCTGGCTGGACCGACGTAAGTGGCTCAGATCTCCAAGGTTGGAGGGAAAGGGTGGAGGCCTGAGGGTGGGACCCAGACCTCTGAAGAAGAAAAGGGCCAGGCTCGGTGGCTCACATCTGTAATCCCAGCACTTTGGGAGGCTGAGGTGGGAGAATCGCTTAAGCACAGGAGTTCAAGACCAGTCTGGGCCATATAGGGAGACCTCTTCTTTACAAATAATAATTTAAGCCGGCCATGGTGGCTCACGCCTGTAATCCCAGCACTTTGGGAGGCTGAGATAGGCAGATCACCTGAGGTGACGACTTCGAGACCAGCCTGACCAACATGGAGAAGCCTCGTCTCTACTAAAAATACAAAATTAGCCGGGCATGGTGGCCCATGCCTGTAATCCCATCTACTCGGTAGGCTGAGGCAGGAGAATTGCTTGAACCCAGGAGGCAGATGTTGCAGTGAGCAGAGATCGTGCCATTGCAGTCCGGCCTGGGCAACAAGAGTGAAACTCCATCTCAAAATAATAATAATAATAATTTTAAAATTAACTGGAGTGGTGGTGAGGGCCTGTGGTCTGTGCTGCTTGTGAGGCTGAGGTGGAAAGATTGCCTGAGCCCAGGAGTTTGAGGCTGTGGTAAGCCGAGGAGCTACACTCCAGCCTGGGCAACACAGTGAGAGACTGTCTCAAAAAAAAAAAAAAAAAAGAAGAGAAAAGAAAAAAAGAAAGTCCAGCACGGTGGCTTATGCCTATAATCCCAAAACTTTGGGAGGCTGAGGTGGGTGGATCATCTGAGGTCAGGTGTTCGAGACCAGCCTGGCCAACATGATGAAACCCCATCTCTACTAAAAATACAAAAATTAGCTGGGTGTGGTTGTGCACACCTGTAATACCAGCTACTTGGGAAGCTGAGGCACAAGAGTCGCTTGAACCCAGGAAGTAGAGGTTGCAGTGAGCCAAGATCATGCCACTGCACTCCAGTCAGGGCCATAGAATGAGACTCTGTCTCAAAAACAACAAAAGAAGGAAGAAGGAAGGAGGAGGAAGGAGGAGGGAGGAGGGAGAAGGGAGAAGAAAGAAGAAAGAAGAAAGAAGAAGAAGAAAGAAAGAAGAAGAAAGAAGAAGACCAAAACCCTTCACACAGTCTAGAGCTATTTCTGGGCTCCCCTCTGAGAATCTGCGGATAAAATGCAGGCTCTCCTAGGGTCTGGAGTCCCAGTAGGTGATTCGAGAAGTGACATGCCTTAGGTCAGTGGCAGCATTTCGGAGCAGCGGGTTCCACACCACTGCGGTTCTAACCCAGGCTGCTGCCTGACCTTGCCTCCTCCAACCCTAAGCCCAAGAGTGGTATGCAAGTCCAGTAGGGCCCTGAAGCAAGCCCGCTGACCCCTGGCTTCCCTACTCCCTACAGTGAGCAACGGGGTGCCGCAGCAGCTGTCCCCGGCCTCTGAGAGCAGCTCCAGCGTCTCTTCGTGCGCCTCCAGCGCCCCCTACAGCTCAGGCTCCCTGCCCTCGGACCGCCTGGACAACTGCTTGGGGCCGGAGGAGCCCGGCGGCCGCGGCCCAGGCTGCGGGCGGGCCGACACAGCCATGCAGACGGAGCCTGATGCCGGGGGCCGGGTGGAGACCTGGTGCAGCGTGCGGCCCACAGTCATCCTCAGGGACACCGCCATCCGCTCGGACAGCCCCCACCACGGCCGCCGCCTTGACTCTGCCCTCTCTGAGTCCCCCAAGACGGCCTTGCTACTGGCCCTCAGCCGACCCCGGCCCCCTATTACGCGCTCCCAGAGCCACCTGACCTTGTGGGGTACGTGGGGGATGGGTGGCTGCTGCTCCCTCCACAGCCTCTGGTCCACAACCTGCCTCACACCCTGTCCTGGGCTCAACCCTCCCTTTGCCCCAGGCCTTGACGCAGCCCCTGCCCAACCCAAGCTCCAGGCTGCTCAGACCCTGCTGTGGGCTCCACTTTAAATTAGTCCTGGACCCCATACTCACCCTTAGTCTCTGCGCCTGTTCCCCGAACCAGCCCTTACCCCAGCCCCTGGATCCTGGAGTTCCCAGGCCTGTTTACACACACAGTCGCTCACACTCACATGCACGCATGTGTGCCCTTCTCCAACTGGGCCTCAATGGAGATTCCTTACATAGCCACAGCTGTGCGGTGGGGGAAAGGGTCAGAAAGTCGGAAGAGGAACCGCACTCCCACCCCCGCACAGCTGCAGATCCTGTCTGCCCTCTCCTCTCCCTTCTCTCTGCCCCTCTCCACACCCCTGCCCCTCGTCCTTCCCTTCTGCCCATCCCTCCAGCACCCCGGTTGCTCCCTCCTGTCTGCAGAGGAGAAGAAGCAGCGGAAGAAGGAGAAGTCAGGGTCCCCTGGGGAGAAGGGTGCCCTGCAGCGCTCCAAGACGCTGATGAACCTCTTCTTCAAGGGAGGGCGTCAGGGGAGGCTAGCAGGGGATGGGCGCAGAGAGGCCTGGACACTGGACAGCGGGATCCCGGCCAAAGCTTGCCCTCACCTGGACATAGAGAAAGGTAAGTAGTGGGTTGATCAAACAGGAAGACAAGGTCAAGTCCACTAGCTTCGGCATCCAGCAGTTCTGAGTTGAGATCCCACTCCGCCTTTTACCACCTGAGTCCCCACTCAGCTCCTGAGAGCCTGAGCTTTCTCATGAGTAAAATGGGGGTAATAATACTTACTTATTTTTCTTTCTTTCTTTTTTTATTATTATTATTACCTTTTGAAATGGAGTTTTGCTCTTGTTGCCCAGGCTGGAGTGTAATGGCACAATCTCAGCTCACTGCAACCTCCCCCTCCCAGGTTCAAGTGATTCTCCTGCCTCAGCCTCCCAAGTAGCTGGGATTACAGGCATGTGCCACCATGCCCGGCTAATTTTGTATTTTTAGTAGAGAGGGCGTTTCACCATGTTGGTCAGGCTGGCTGGTCTCAAACTCCAGACCTCGTGTGATCCACCTGCCTCAGCCTCCCAAAGTGCTGGGATTATAGGCATGAGCCACCACACCCAGCCAGTAATACCTATTTCTTTAAGAGTAGTGGGGAGCAAGTGAATTAGTGTATGTGAATCATTTAGTACGTTGTCTGGCATACAGAAGGTGCTCAGAAAATGTAGTGGTCATTGTTATACTGCCTCATCTCCCCATTTTATAGAAAGGAAAACTGATGAATCATAGCACAGCAAGGATGTGGGAGAGCTCTGATCAGATCCCTGTGCTCTTGGTGGTGGCAGCGGTAGAGCACACTTTTCCTAGGGCATTTGGCTTCACCTCCCCTGGTCAGAGTTCTGTTTGCTCAATTCAGTTCTAGAAGCATCCTTGAGCAAAGCCATTTCTAGATCAGAGCCCAGGTAGAAGGGCCTTGCCCAGGCTGTACCCATGTCAGGGTCTGCCAAAGGATACTCACAAGAGGCCCTCTCATCCCTCTGGTGAGTTTCAGAGACTAGACCAAGGGTGGATGAGTTAAGACTCTTGGAGTTGCACGTGACAGAAACTCAACTCACACTAGCTTTACAAAGCATTTCTTCTAGGCTTAGTGGCACACGCCTGTAATCCCAACTATTTTGTTTTGTTTTTTTGAGGCAGGGTCTTGCTCTGTCTCCCAGGCTGGAGTGCAGTGGCGTGATCTCGGCTCACTGCAACCTCCACCTCCCGCACTCAAGCGATCCTTCCACCTCAGCCTCCCAAAGTGCTGGTATGACAGGTGTGCATCACCATGCCCAGCTAATTTTTTTTTTGTATTTTTTTGCAGAGATGGGGGTTTCCCCATGTTGCCCAGGCTAGTCTCAAACTCCTGGACTCAAGCTATCCACCCGCCTCAGCCTCCCAAAGTGCTAGGACTACAGGCATGAGCTAACGCACCTGGCCAATCCCAACTACTCTGGAAGCTGAAGCAGCAAGATCACTTGAGCCCAGGAGTTTAAGACGAGCCTGGGCAACATAGCAAGACCCCCATCTCTAAAGAAAAAAAAAAGTAAAAGAAAAATAAAGCACATCTTGGCTCAGCTACTGATTTAAGCTGGGTCTAAACATCTGAGCAACATCATCAGACATCTGTCCCCCTCCATCTCCCCGCTCCATCTCTCCCGTGAGTTGGCTTCACTGTTGTGGGCTTTGCCGACTTGGGGGTAAGATGGCCTCTATTGCATAGCAACCCCAGGAGAAAGTGCTTCTCCTTAAATAGTTGCAGCTGAAGTCCCAGGGTAGGCTGTCCCTGGCCCAGCTGAGATCCTGTGCCATGCAGAATAAATCGCTATGATGTGGGAGAGAAAGTGCTTTTGGTAGCCAGCCTGGGTCATATACCCACCCTGGAGTACATGGGCTAAGAACAGAGCGGGGTGGGTCCCCAGGAGAAAATCAGGGTGCTGTTTTCAGAAGAGGGGGGTGGATGTCGGATCAACAAAACCAGAGGATGAGGAGCTGGACCCTGCTTCGCCCTGGGGTGGGAAGTTCTGGGGTCTCAAGGTGATTGTACCATGGGAGACATAATCCCTTCCAATTAGGGCTGCCTGGCCCCTCTCCATCTCTCTTCCCACAGCTCCCAAGGCCCTGCCCTCTGCTGGTTCTCCTCCCACCTCTCTGGCTACTCCTCTATCTCCTTCCAAGGCTCCTCTTTTTCCCTCCGTCCCCTGAAGGTGGGTACTTCTCTGAGCTCTGTCCCTGAGGTTCTTCCCTTCATACATTTGCTTCCAAGTGAATTTGCATAAGCAGAGCTCAGACTGCACCCTCTCTTGATCCAAAACCGTCCTGACTCCCCATTGCCTATGAAGGAAGTCCATAGCCTGAGCATTGCCTTCAAGTCCCTCAGGGCCAAGCCTCTTGCCTCCCCATTACACCTACTTCCAGTCTGAATTTTCCATTCCAGCTTGTCCTGAGCCCTCCTGACCCCCATTTTCAGACTGGGGGCCAAGACCTGCAGCTGAGCCTCTTTCTTCTTCATAGCAGGGGGCGTGGGCCCGGTGCAGAAGTTTGTCACCTGGAGACTGAGACGCGGTAATTCATGCATCCCTTTACCAAGGCCTGGTTTACAGTAGAGTGGCAGATGAGGGTGCATGCTGGGGGCCAGCTAAGTGGCTTTGGACTAAACTCAGTCAGGGTCAAGCATGGGGGATCAGGCAACTAGACTAGTACGTATTGGGGGCAGCTAAAAGAATTGGACTAAGCTTACTAGGAAAGATAGGGTGGCAGACAGATATTGGTGTGCATTTTAGGAGCTTGTGTTGGGACTCCCAAAGATATATTTGGGGGTGATGAGGGAGCCTGTGCTGGGGCTCCAGTGGGGAACAGACTACTATGATGGTGCATGTTCAGGGGGCCCTGGGGGCACTGGGCTAAGACCCCATTAAGAAACAGACTGGTATAGGGGTCCACGTTGGGGCTGAGGGGCTGGGGTTTGTGCTGCATTGGTGGGCAGGTTGCTGTGGGCAACCACAGTGGGAGCATATAGGCTAGGCTAGGATTCTGCCCCAGGCACCTGGGCTCTCAGCTGGCCAGTTACGGGGCCCAACCCTGCTGAGGGAAGCCCCTCTCCCCTCCCCTGATGACTCCTGGCTCCTTATCACGCCCTTTGGCTCCTGCCCTGCAGACCGGGAGAGGGGCCAGGCCCTGCTGTCTGCCAGGTCCAGGAGTCCCTGCAGCCAGCTGCCCAATGTGGATGAGCAGGTTCAGGCCTGGGAGAGCCGGCGGCCCCTCATTCAGGACCTGGCCCAAAGGCTGCTGACTGATGATGAGGTGCTGGCTGTCACCCGCCACTGCTCCCGGGTAAGCCTCCATCCTGCCTGCAGCCTTGGCACACGGTCCTTCGGTCACCCAGCCTATCATTCACTCAGGCCACTGTCCACTGACCAGTGTCTGGGCTTGATGCCAGGAGGCTAGTGGTCAGTAAAATCAGAAGTCACCCCTGTCTCACACACACACACACACCTGCCAGCTCACAGGAAGAAGAGCTAGACAATCACTAGAACCAAAACACCCATGGTGATGAGTCACACGAAGAGCTGTGAAGAAAAAGAACATGAGAGGGTAAACCAGGAGACACATATTAGATGGTGTGGGCTGGGAGGCGCTCCCAGAGGAGGTGGTATTTAAGCTGAGAAAAGGAGAGGACACTTTTCCCGAGTGGGGAAAGTGAGTCCCTGCAGTCACCTGTCTCTGCCCTCTCTGAGCCTCCATCCTTCCCTGCATGCCACCCTCTGCTCCTGGGTCACCCAGCACACCTGGCCTCATGCCAGGTCCTTTCCCCTGTTGCCCAAGTAAGTAATCCTTTGCCTCCCCTACACACCAGACCTCAACCTCTGCCCCCCAACACCTAAACCGTTGTTCTCTATTCTCTTCCACTTCAAAAAGAGCCAGAGGGCCCCAGGGTGGGGAGAGAGTCAGATTTGAAGGAGTCTCTGGGGCCCACCTGCTGGGGAGGCTGTGGGGCACAGCTCACTCCCTCCAGGACTGGCAGGTCCTTTTCTGTCCCTGTCTCAGGAAGACCTGGGTGTGTACGCTGGGCTCCTTGTGAGGAGTCTGCACACTGTGTGTGAGGTCGAGCTGGGACGTCTTGGTAAATTGTTTGTGGATTCCCTCACCCTTCACCTTGCTCAGAGTGGGGCTGTGTTGTATGTCTGTGTGGTATGTGCACTGGCGTGTCTGTGGGGTACCTGGTTTGTGTTGATATGACTGCACAATTGTGTGTGTGTGTGTGCATGTGAGCAAGCATGTGTCTGGCTAGCGTGTGTGTGTGTGTATGTGTCCATGCATTGTCACCTGGAGACTGAGACATGGTCATTTATGCATCCTGTTACCAAGGCCCGGTTTGCAGCAGAGCTGCAGATAGGGGTGTGTGCTGGGGGGAAGCTAAAGGGCTTTGGGCTAAACTCAGAAAGTGTCACCCTCAGCTCCCAGCGCTAAGTAGGGCAATGCAGGCTCTGTCCATGAGGTGAGACTCTGGGTCTGTCTCTTTGGCGGCTCCTTTTCCCTCATCCCTCCCTTCTTTGCCCAAACCTCCTACTGTGCTCCCATACCACCTGCCGAGCTCAACCACCACCCAAACCTGACCCAAGCCCCCCACACCAAGAGATCAGACCCTCAGCAATGAAGCCCTGGCTGGAGTGATGAGCAAAGTTTTCCTGGTGACTGGGGCATGTAGCCCTGAACCCCAGGCTTCCCCTCTCTCCCCATGTGAGCCATCTCTCTACAGCTGCCAGACCAAGAATCAGAAACCCGTCTCTGATTGGCTAGGTGCTGTGGCTCATGCCTATAATCCCAGCAATTTGGGAGGCCAAGGCGAGCGGATCACCTGAGGTCAGGAGTTCGAGACCAGTCTGTCCAACATGGTGAAACCTCATCTCTACTAAAAATACAAAAAAAAAAAAAAAAAAAAAAAAAAAAGCTGGGCATGGTGGCAGGTGCCTGTAATCCCAGCTACGCAGGAGGCTGAAGCAGCAGAATTGCTTGAACCTGGGAGATGGAGGTTGCAGTGAGCTGAGATCGCGCCATTGCACTCCAACCTGGGAATAAGAGCGAAAATCTGTCTCTAAAGAAGGAGAAAAAGAGAGAAAGAAAGAGAGAGATGGAGGGAGGGAGGGAAGGAAAGGAAACCCTTCTCTGATCGCTGTACATTCCCCAAGTCACCTGGTGACCCATTGTCTTTGGCAGAATAAAGTACAAGTTTCCTGCTCTCACATTCGAGGTCCTCCTCGATTCGACTCCCTAACCCACCAACCTCCACTTTCCCATGGCTGCCGCATACGTTTATACAGGTTACAACCTGCACAACCTCAGGGACGCTACTTACATAGTCACAACCTGTGCAGCAGCCCTGCAGGGAGGCTCTTCATGGACCCCATGGCCACGTTTAAACCACTATCTACTCATTTTTCCACACCACCTTTGCAACACTTTCTTCCCAACTTTTGTGCTGTTCCCTACATCTATCTTCTAAGAGTCAGTCAAAATACCACCACCTCCATGAAGCCCACGGGGATCCTCCCACCTTCCTCTGAGACTCCCTGTGCTCCATTGCCCCTGGCTTGTAGTTCACTGGGGTATGTGACTCATCTGCCCCTCGCTCCCACTAGACCCAGTTTCTGAAGATCTGAGACAGGATCATTGTGCCCCTACTGCCCAGTACAGGGTCTGGTACTTAGTGGGTAACGAATCCAAGTCCATAGACTTAAAGCGTGTGCACATGTGGGGCTGGTTCTGCACCATATGTGTCTCTCCAGACAAAAGGGAATGTATTGTTGATATGTGTGAGTCGCTGTAACTGTGTGTGGTTTGGGGCCACACACATCGTTTGTATTGTATTTATTTCCAGATATTTATGAATGACTCACTCTGACCACCAGGGCATGCTCTGTCTCTGTGCTTGTGCCCATAGAAAGTGTTCTATGCATGCGTGTCACTGACTCAGTCTCCCTCTCGCCACAAGGGGTCGGTGTGCTGTCCAAGTGGGATGGCTCCCAGTGTTCAGGTCTTCAGAGTCAGTGGGGTGTGGCATCCGGGCAGTGCCAGGCAGAAGGGGTTCCACCCCGCCCCCCATCCCGCCCCAGGAACTGACCGGAGAGGCTTTCTGCAGAGCCGCCCCTTCCCCAAGGCTCCCATTCCAGCCCCAAACAAAGCCTAATTTGTAGGTCTGTGTGCAGACACATGCTGGGACAGCCAGGCGCACAGCCTAGAGTTTGGCTCGAATTCCTTCCTTCTGCCTGGGATGTGGGGGTGGGGAGGAGAGTCCACTCCCTGCACATCCTTTTCCCACACCAGAGCAAGCAAGAGTTAGACTTCCCGGGTTCCAGTCCCTCTTCCCATTTCCTTGACTCCCTGCACATCCTTTTCCCACACCAGAGCAAGCAAGAGTTAGACTTCCCGGGTTCCAGTCCCTCTTCCCATTTCCTTGACTCCCTGCACATCCTTTTCCCACACCAGAGCAAGCAAGAGTTAGACTTCCCGGGTTCCAGTCCTTCTTCCCATTTCCTTATGTGTATGGCTTTGAGTGAAGGCCTTCTCTCTGAGCCTCAGTTTCAGCATCTGTAAAACAGGAATAATGAATGCCATTTCTCAGGGTGGTTGCTGAGAGATGGTATGTAAAAGGCTTAGAAAAGTGTCTGTCCCAAAGCTGTTATCAATGCTGTTGCTATTTATTGCAGGTCTGTTATTACTGCAGGCTTCCACCCTGTCACCAAGATCAGACCACCCTGCAGCAGCTGGGGGTGGAGTAAACCTTTCCCAAGGCATGCAGGGCTGGATAGGTCCCTACATGCGTAGAAGAAACACCTGCATGCCCTGGTGTCCCCCTCACCCAGCTCTGGAAGTCCCCACTGCTGTCTGACCTGTGGTGCCTCTATCTGCAGTATGTGCATGAGGGAGGTGTGGAGGACCTGGTGAGGCCCCTGCTGGCCATCCTGGACAGGCCCGAGAAGCTGCTGCTGCTGCGGGACATCAGGTGGGAGGAGGTTGCAGAGAGGGCTTGGGGGCAGGAAGGGGATCCCTGGTACCACCCCCAACCTCCCAGGGGCTGAAGGGCATCCTGGCACCTCTAGAACTGACACCCTGCCTGCCCCTCCCACCCCTGCTGTCTCTCACCCTCTCCCAGGAGTGTGGTGGCCCCCACAGACCTGGGCCGCTTTGACAGCATGGTGATGCCTGTGGAGCTGGAGGCTTTTGAGGCCCTCAAGAGCAGAGCAGGTCAGCAGTGGGAGGCGGGACTTCTGGGTCCCAGCCCTGCTGGGGATGGGGATGGGGATGGGACCCTGTGGTGGAGAGGGCTGCAGAGATTGCCGAGCCCCTTGAGCTGTGTCCCTCTGGGAGCCTGGCGGGGTGCCTTGCCTCTGACCTGTTCATCTTTCCAACCAGTCCGGCCTCCTGCTTTGAGACCAGCCCGGCAGGACACACCGCCCAAGCGTCACCTTATCACCCCCGTGCCTGGTCAGTCAGATCCCAGAGCCCAGGGAGGGGCACAACCCTGGGGAGATTAGGGAAAGGAGGATGGGCCTTCTACTTCTTTCCCCACGGGGAGGCAGTTGTGGCTTCCAGGCACATTGCGGTCCCCTGAAGGAAAGCTCTTGTCCACCAGAGCCATTTTATCACATCCGCTGGTCACCACCTGTACTATTATTTACTTAATAGTTGGTTTGAAACCTGCTCACTTTTAAAATCTAGTCTCATTCTATGCAGTAATCTCTGAGAAATTACGTTTGATGTGCTAGTCGTCTTTTTTCTTAGATACATTAAAATAGAATTGTAATGATTCCAACAGGAAGTATTAAAATGCAATTCTAGGCCGGAAGCGGTGGCTCATGCCTGTAATCCCAGCACTTTGGGAGGCTGAGGCGGGTGGATCGCTTGAGGTCAGGGGTAGAGACCAACCTGGCCAACATGGCGAAACCCCATCTCTACTAAAAATACAAAAATGAGCTGGGCTTGATGGCGCACGCCTGTAATCCCAGCTACTCGGGGAGACTGAGGCAGCAGAATCGCTTGAACCTGGGAGGTGGAGGTTGCAGTGAGCCAAAATTGCGCCACCGCACTCCAGCCTGGGCGACAGAGTGCGATTCCATCTCAAAAAAAAAAAAAAAAAAAAAAAAAGCGAGTCTAATAGAACATGTTTGTCCGCCTACCTCATGGGTGGGCCGCACTGCACTGGTTCCTGAACAAACTCGGGCCTGGCTCTCACAGGCCCCACACAAACCAAAGCAAGGCCTGGGTCCTGGAGAGGTGGTCCAAGCTGGGAGGGGAGGAGTGGGCAGCTGACCTTGGCGCTCTTCCCCAGACAGCCGCGGAGGCTTCTACCTGCTGCCGGTGAACGGCTTCCCGGAAGAGGAAGATGATGGGGAGCTGAGGGAGCGGCTGGGGGGCCTCAAGGTCTCCCCGAGTGCCTCTGCCCCTCGCCACCCTCATAAAGGGATCCCCCCTCTCCAAGACGTGCCAGTAGATGCCTTCACCCCCCGCCGAAGTGCCTGCACACCCCCTCCCCAGCCACCCCCTGTGGCTCCCCGGCCCCCGCGGCCTAACTGGCTGCTGACAGAACCCCTGAGCCGAGAGCACCCTCCACATGGCCAGGTCCGGGGCCAGGCTCAGAACCACAGCCGCAGCCGCAGCCGCAGCCGCAGCCGCAGCAGCCGGGGTCAAGGCAAGTCTCCGGGTAGACGCTCCCCGTCCCCTGCGCCTACCCCTGCCCCCAGCATGGCCAATGGGCGCTACCACAAGCCTCGGAAGGCCAGGCCCCCTCTACCACGATCTCTGGATGGGGAGGCAGCCAAGGTGGGGGCCAAGCAAGGGCCCTCGGAGAATGGAACTGAGGGGACGGCCGAGGAGGCAGCCATGAAGACCCCCAGTGGCGAGCTGAAGACAGTGACACTGTCCAAGATGAAGCAGTCCTTAGGTGAGTCCAGGTGGGACTGGGCCTGGCAGGGGACACTAGGAAGCCTGGGCCCAGGAAAAGAATCTGGGGTATTGAGCCAGGCGCGGTGGCTCACGCCTGTAATCCCAGCACTTTGGGAGGCCGAGGCTGGTGGATCACTTGAGGTCAGGAGTTCAAGACTAGCCTGGGCTACATGGTGAAACCCCGTTTCCACTAAAAATACAAAAGAATTAGCTGGGCGTGGTGGTGGGCGCCTGTAATCCCAGCTACTCAGAAGGCTGAGCAGGAGAATCACTTGAACCCGGGAGGCAGAGGTTGCCCTGAACCCAACTGAGATTGCGCCTCTGCACTCCAGCCTGGGCGACAGAGTAAGACTCTGTCTCGGCCAGGCGCGGTGGCTTACACCTGTAATCCCAGCACTTCGGGAGGTCAAGGAGGGCGGATCACCTGAGGTCAGGAGTTCCAGACCAGCCTGACCAACATGGAGAAACCCCGTCTCTACTAAAAGTACAAAATTAGCCGGGCATGGTGGCACATGCCTGTAATCCCAGCTACTCGGGAGGCTGAGGCAGGATAATCGCTTGAACCTGGGAGGTGGAGGTTGCGGTGAGCTGAGACTGTGCCATTGCACTCCAGCCTGGGCAACAAGAGCGAAACTCCGTCTCAAAAAAAAAAAAAAAAAAAGGCTGTCTCAAAAAATAAATAAAAGGGAATCTGGGGTATTGGGGTGTATCTGGGTGGGGTCTAGATTTGAGGGGCTAGGCTCTGGAGGATTTTGGAATGAATTGAGATTTGAGTAGTAACAGAATGTAGGGATGTGAGAGAAGTTGGGGCCTTGGGTTTGGGGATGGGATTCTAGGTTTCTCCAGGAAGCTTGCATTTTGGGGTCCGGCTGCACTCTCACAGTGTTTCTCCCCATCACTAGGCATCAGCATTTCTGGGGGCATTGAGTCCAAGGTGCAGCCCATGGTGAAGATAGAGAAGATCTTCCCTGGGGGGGCCGCCTTCCTCAGTGGGGCCCTGCAGGTGGGTGAAGCATGCCCAGGCCCACCCTAACAGCCCACAGCTGAAACCAGGCAGGAGATGGGCTGGCCATGCTCAGCTTCCAGCCAGACATGTTTAGCCCAGGTTGTGGGCGGAGGCTTGGGGTGAGGGGGTTCAGATGAGCAGGATGAGCAGGCCCAGGGAAAACTCTGTCCCCTCATGCTAGCCTGAGCCTGAGCCCCAAGGGACAAAGAGCCCTTGTCTGTGCCCCACCCTGCCCCCAACGACTCCAGGCACAAAAGTCTCATTGTCCATCCCCTCCACCCAGATGGGGGAGGAGTGTCCTCGTGGGTGGAGGTGAGAAGATGCTGCCTTCAGGTTGGGGGCTGGTGCAGGGTGACATGGGGAGGGAGGGATGTGACTCTCTCATTCCATCCTAGGCTGGTTTCGAGCTTGTGGCAGTGGACGGAGAGAGTCTGGAGCAGGTGACCCACCAGCGTGCAGTAGACACTATCCGTCGGGCTTATCGAAACAAGGCCCGGGAGCCCATGGAGCTTGTGGTCAGGGTCCCCAGGCCCAGCCCACGGCCCTCACTCTCTGACTCATCAGCCCTTACTGATGAGGGCCTTCCTGCTGACCACTCGCCTGCCCACCAACCCCTTGATGCTGTTCCAGTTCCTGCCCACTAGCTCCTAGAACCTCCCACCAATCCCCAGACTCCTCCCACCGATGCCAGGCTCCTCCAGCCAACTCCCAGCCCAGCCCCCTCCCCAGCCCTCCAGACTCCTGATTCTAAGCCTACACCCTCCCCACACATCCCATGACCCTTCCCCTAACCTCAGATTCCCCCACTGACTCCAACATCCCATTATCCCCAGGATCTCTCCTACCAACTTCCTCAGGACTCTCCGGCTCCTGCCTGCCCACCCTTCCTCCTCCCAGTGCCACACTGGTGGCTCACATCTTTCCACTTTCTTCCTTCCTCAGCTGTCACTAAGGCTCTGCCTTAGTGTCCGAGGACAAGGTGCTAGTGGGCAGCTTGTGTCACCCGCACTCACGACTCCCCTATCTCCCAAGCCAGGAAAGGGGGTAAGAAACCCAAGGTCTGGACCTTGGGATTGGTGGGCACTTTCTCACACGCCGCCTCTTACTTTGTAAGTCATCCAAGCCTCCAGGGACACAGGCTGTCAGACAGGGCCCTCAAGGGGTCAACGTATCCATTCCTCAGCCCCAAGCAGCATTCTGTGCAAGGAAAAGGATTAAAGGCTTTTCTAGTCCCTGAAATCCTGAGAGACCATTTCATGTTGGGGTCCATTAAGACCTCAGACATTCTACTGGATTTGTCCTTCCTCCATCACCTTTTCTCCCCAAGAGAGCTCGGGGAATAGCCAGCAAATAGAGGGGGTGTGGGTCAAACAAGTTCCTATACTCTTTATCCAGCGCATTCACATTATTTTTAAACAAAAAAAATTTTTTTTTATTTTTTCTTTGGGTTTGTACAAGAAATTTACAGTGTGAAAAATATACAAGTGAAAACGAGGCCATAAACCTGGGTGAAGGGAGAGGCTGCTTGGTCACAAACACAAATAAACAAGACATTTCTGAGTTCTTCCTTTGGTCTGACTTCAGCCCCCTCCCTCCAGGAGAGAGGCTGCAGAGCTCGAACCTGGGAACCGAGCCCAGGCCCGGCCCTATCCCCCAATATGGGCAGGCACATCTGGAGCAGCTGGTGCCATCTGGCTTTCTCTGGCTTTGGGGTCAGGGGGAATGTGGAGAGGAGGGAGCCCCTTCTTCCTCCCAGCTCCCCTGGCTGGAGTGGGCTGGAAGCGCCTGTGAACAGGGTTGGCAGTGGCACTGGCAGCGGTGGGGAATGAAGTGGGTAGTGACAGGAGCCTCTGGGTGACAGTGAACACGGGGACCTTCGAGCGGTCTGATCTTGCTCCTCCAAGTCAAAGGACCATCCCAAGTTCCTGGCAGAATCCCAGAGGCCTGGATCCTAGGAGACAAGTGGCTTTGGGGCCCTCAGCTTTTGGGGTCATCCGTGGGCCCTGGGGCCTAAGTGGATCTGCAGCTGCTGCCCCTCTGGGAGAGCTCCCTGCAGAGCTGGGTGCCGAGGGCCCTAGATCTCAGTAGCAGTGATCTCCTCCAGGCAGATGCAGGGGGCCTGCTCAGCCAGGCCCAGCTCCGCAAGCTCCCGGGCCTCCAGCTCCAGGCTGAGCTGCTGCAGCTCCTGCTCTAGCTGCCGGTTGCGCCGGTACATCTGGATGTAGTTGTGCTGCAGCTGCTTCTGGTAGCGGATCACCTGCTCCTTCTCTGCCTGCCAGGCCAGCCGCTCCCCTTCAAAGCTGTCCCGCTGCTCCTCACCCCGCCGCCGCTCCCGCTGCAGCTCCACCCGCAATCGCTCCACCTGGGCCCGCAAGCTGCCCCCAACCCCGGCTGCTGCCCGCTGCACTTTGGCCTCATCACTCTCTGCCAGGAGGAATGGGTCAGCGGTGGCAGGTGGCACAGCGGGCTCCCGGAGTCCAGCCGCCTCAGCATCCAACTGCCCAGCTTTCTCCCGCAGCCGCTCGGCTTCCTGGCGGTGTCGCTGCAGCTCCTGGGAACAGGCTTCCAGCTCCAGCTCCCGAGCTCGGGCGGCCTCCTGTAGACCCCGCGCACGGCCCTCACTGACCCGCAGGGTAGCACGGGCCTCCCGCAGTGCCACCCGCAGGGCCACCAGCTCGCTGCCCTTCTGCACCAGCTCTGCCTGAGACTCCTTCAGCTGCTGCTTCAGCAGGGAGATCTCGCCTGATTTCTGGCACACCTGGGGGTGGGAGGCAGTGGGGAAGGATGGTGAGACAGGTTCTCCTGGGGGAACAGGCCCTGTGCATCATGCTGGGCATTCGGGAGGAGAGTCCATCTTTATCCCCATTTTATAGATGGAGACACTGAGGCAAGTCTAGTGACATGTCCAAGGTCATAGAGTGAAGATGTGGCTTAAGTGGAAAGCAGACATAGATTTTTTTGCTTCAAAGTTGGTGTCTTCAAAGCATCACGAGACACTGTGGAAGTACCACCGAGCCCTGGGGACTGGGTGCTGGCAGGTGCTGCAGGAGTGGGGGCAATGGAGGGCAGTACCCAGGTGTCTACTGGAGAGGTACTACAGTGACTTGGTTAAGAGCTCAGATATTGGAGCCAGACTGCCTGGGTTCAGATTTGGCACTCCAGTCTTTCTGGGCCTCAGTTTACTCATCTCTAAAATGGGGAGACTAGTGGTAGCCCCCTCAGTGTTGTTATAAGGATGAAATGATCTGTCCCATGTAACATGCTTAGAAGAGTGCCTCCACACCACAAACACCACATTCTTACTACTGGCTGGAGCGTGGCTTTGTGCCACTAGACAAGGCCAACAAGGAGACCCTCCTCCCAGAAAGGAACAGAGGAGAACTTCATCTCACGGAGGTGAGGAAGGGGAGGACCTCTGGGGGTGGCAGGCTGAGGGAGGGTGCGGCTGGGCCCCTTTTTCCAGGGTTTCTCCCTGTGTGACCCTGCTCCCTGCCCCTCCTGGTCTGGCCCACCTCCCACTTGGTCTCCTCAAGCCTTGGCCCGAGCTCCCGCTGCTCCCGCTCCAAGGTGGCGCAGCGCCGCTCCAGCTGTTCACGCTCCTGCAGCAGCTGTGCAAAGTCATCCTGCAATTGCCGCTTCTCCTGCTGCAGCTGGAACACCTGCAGCTGCAGCAGCTGTTGGGCCCGCTGTGCCCGCTGTGCCTGGGCTGCACAGTCCTCTCGCAGGGCCTCGCGCTCTCGCTGCCAGTGCCGCTGCCGCTCCTCGTATGCCTGCAGGCGAGAAGACAGACCCAGCTCCTGGGCAGTTTTCCCAACTCCCCACTCAGTGTCTGCCTGGCGGCCCACTTCTGAGGGCTCAGGAAGGGTGTATTCCATCAAACAACAATAGTAATTGCAACAATACTAACTGCTTTTATAATGATCATAGAAACAAACACAAGAGCAAGCAGACCGGGCTCGGTGCCTCACGCCTGTAATCCCAGCATCTTGGGAAGCCGAGGTGGGTGGATCACTTAAGCTCCGGAGTTCGAGACCAGCCTAGGCAACACAGCAAAACCTTGCCTCTCCAAAGAACAAAAATTAGCTTGGTGTGGTGGCGTGTGCCTGTAGTTTCAGCTACTTGGGAGGCTGGGGTGGGAGGACTGCTTGAGTCCAGGAGGTTGAGGCTACAAGGAGCCGAAATCACGCCACTGCACTCTAGCCTGGGTGAGAGAATGAGACCCTGTCTCAAAAAAAAAAAAAAAAAAAAAGCACTTGGCCGGGTGCAGTGGCTCAGGCCTGTAATCCCAGCAGTTTGGGAGGCCGAGGCGGGTGCCTCACTTGAGGCTAGGGGTTCGAAACCAGCTTGGCCAACATGGTGGGAACCCCGTCTCTACTAAAAATTCCAAAAAAAAAAAAAAAAAAAAAAAAAAAAAGCAAGCATTTATGTATAGCATTTCCTAGATACCAGGCATTAGTCTAAGCACTTTACACCTTTTGCCTTATTTAATCCTCATAACAATCCTATGAAGCTAGAAATATCCCTGTTATAGATGAAGAAATAGAGGCTGAATAAAGTTAAGCAACTTGCTCAAGTCCAAAAACTGGTATTTAGCAGTGGGAGGTTTGAATCCATGCACTCTGACTCCTTTCCACCCCACAAGTTTTGTTTTTTGTTTCTTGTTTTGAGATACAGTCTTGCTCTGTTACCCAAGGCTAGAGTGCAGTGGCAAAATGTCAGCTCACTGTAACCACCTCCTCCTGGGCTCAAGTGATCCTCCTACCTCAGCCTCCCAAATAGCTGGGACTACAGGTACATGCCACCACACTCAGCTAATTTATTTTTAGGAGAGATGGGGTTTCCCCATGTTGCCCAGGCTGGTCTCAAACTCCCGAGCTCAAGCAATCCGCCCACCTCGGCCTCCCAAAGTGCTGGGATTACAGATGTGAGCCACCACGTCTGGCTATTCCACAAATTAAACCAGACAACTGGTGGGGAGGGCAGGGGGGTCACAACTACAACTACCCAACCCCTCTTCCCTGCTAAAATGGAAATGCCCCTTTCATTCCCCAGGCCTTGGGATGTCCTGCCATGCCCCTTCCCCATCATTGCCTCTGACCACACCTGGCACATGGTAGCCTCATTCTCGTCCAGACTGTCCCGCAGCTGCTGAAGCTCTGCCTCCCGCTCTCGGAGCTTTCCTTCCAGGACACAGTGCAGCAGGGCCTCGTCGGAAGGAGGTGGAGGCGGGGGTGGTGGTGAGCGCTCCCCACAGGAGCTGCTGTCAGGGGAGGCCCGGGTACCACTGCCCAAAAGCCCGGCAGCCACACGGCCCCCCAGGGAGCCTGTGCTCTTGCTGGAGGAGGACCGGCCACTGTCTGAGTGGGAGGGCCCAGTAGGGACCCCTCGGGCTGGCCCAGGCAGTGCCCCTCGCCCAGAGCCATGGGAAGGCAGGTGCCCGCCTGGGGAGCTGGTGGTTGGCTCGGCACCTCCGGTGCTGTAGGTGGGCAGGCTGGACAGTGAGTTTCGGCCAGAGTCGGATAGCGTCCCTGATGGGCAGCCACTGGCCCAGCCACTAAATGCCAGGGGTTTGTCAGCAGCTGAAGAGGAGGAGGAAGAAGAGGAGGAGGAGGCAGGGCCCCCAAACAGCTGTGTCAGGCTGCCCTGGCTCCCAGACAGCCCGGTGGCCCGAGGACCCATGAAGCTAGGCAGGGACGGAGCCCCTCGAGGTTTGGGCAGCACTGGCTTGAAGGCTGTTGGGCGGATCAGGATCTTCTCCATGTTCTGAAATGAGGTGCCATGTGACAGTGGAGATGAGCTGCCCAATCTTGCAGAACCCTTATGACACTCCCTGCCCTCCCATCTGGGGTCCCCAATGCCCATATATTCGTAACAATTGCGGCCACTGGTGGAGGTGGCCACCAGTGTCAGCTTTGTGTCAAGCAATCTGAAAGGTTTATCCCCATTATCTAAATATGATCACTATTCTCATATTACAGATGAGGAAATGGAGGCTCAGCAAGGTTAAAGGCCTTGACCAAAGCCAAACATATAACTGGTGCAGAAATAACCAGAACATAAGCAACTAGCACTTAACAACTGTATACATGCCACATGCTAGGCACTATGCTATACATTATTTGACCTTCACGTCAGTTCTAGAAACTGAGGCTCAGGTTAAGTGACTTCCCTGAGGTCACACATGCAGAATGAGAGAGAGCTGGGATTAGGACCCAGGTCTGGTGAATCTGGAGCCCACACTCTTTCCTCTATATAAGCTTCTAAATTCCAGTTTTCCAAGGGGGACTCCCGTTCTACCCAGGCCCACAAGGAAGAGCTGGTCCTCACCTTCTCCAGCTTTCCAGAGACAGGGATGAGCTTCGGTGGTGGGCCGCGGAGGTGGGCATTGTGTGCCCGCTGCTCTCGGGCATCCTCAACATCACTGCTTGGGCTAGGGGGTGACTCTGTCCGGAAGTCCTCATTGATGTAGGTGAAGCTGGTGACAGGGACAGCCTTCCTAGGAGGCACAGCTGGGCACAGCGGCTCCTGTGCCTCATAGCCACCCCGCAGCAGGCCATCCTGCTGGCGGAAGAAGGTGGGCCCAGGAGGGCCGTGGTGGCGGGGAGGAGCTGGACCCCCGGGACAGGGCCGGCCTGAGATAAGGCTGCTCACACTGCCCATGGCTGGAGCTTGTGGGGCAGTGGCAGCTTCAGGAGCAGGCTCCAGTGGCACTGGCAGAGTCTGCACAATGGCCATGGTGGCAAAGGCTCAGGCCTGGCCAGCGGCCTCGCAGGTGACCTGTAAGCAGGGCAGTGGTGTCAGAGTCCCTCCACCTAGAGACCCCTCCTGACCCACTGATCCTGACCAAACACCTCCTTGACATCAGTAACAAGCCTTGATCCCCACCGAGACTCCCCCTTCAAGTGCTGGAATGAACCTCAATTCCCCCTGGGCCCCAGACCACACTGTCCAATGCTGGTCTGAACAGGGCTGAGGATTGAATCCACTCAGCAGAGATGCTGAGAGGGATGGGAGGCGTGGGTGATTACTGCAGAGCCACTTGTCAGCAAAGACCCAGGCCTAAGCCCAATCCTGCATCCCACAGAGGCCAGGACTCAGGTGAGGGAGGGGCCTTCTCTACCAGCTTGAAGCACAGGTCCCTGGTCCTCTAAGTCAGGTGGGCAGTTTGGGCTGAGGTACCTCAGGGGTGCAATCAGCACCTCAGATGGTAATTAGGGAACGAAGAGCCAAAGTCAGTCAGTGCCCTGCCTCCCTCTGCTGGGCCTCAGTTTCTCCCAGTGAGGCAGCTAAACTGCCTCTGTGGATCCCGCTAAATAAGAAAACCACCACTCTTAGGGAGTCCACAGGTGTCCTTTGGGGTCTCCTGCCTCCCAGAGGTAGATGCAGGCTCATACATTTTCCATGACAACTCCTAGCCTCTGCACACCCAATCAGTGAGGCCTAAAGGAACCTCCACAGGCTCTACCCCATTGCCAACCTCTCTGAAACCCTACAGCTTCAGAAGGTCCCCAGACTAACCCCGAGGGGAGGAAGGTAGAAGTCCCGCCTTCACCTCTAGTGGCTGCTCCAAAACCTCACTTCCACAGAACCCAGGCAAGATGGCTCCACCTCCCCAGGCCCTGCTCCTTCCTGGAAGCAGCTGCAAGCCTCCACCCGGAACCCCCTCCCTAGTCCCAGTCCCGAGGCCGCTGATGACCAGGACTTAGGCATCTGCTGAAGTCATCATGCAGAGCAGGGCCAAGAACTGGACAGAGAATTGCACTGGGAGTAGGAATGTGTGCATTTAGTTATTTGTTGTGTGACTACATGCACAGGAGCGTGGAAATGAACACGTGTATATGAAAATGTGCGTGAAAGCATCGTGAATGTGAGTCTACACATGTTTGATGTATCAGTACATTCACATACATGAGTTCATGTGTGAATTCACATGTGTATATCTTACAAGAGTATGTGGGTAAGGGGTCATTAGAAAGCCTGTGAAAGTTATAAATGCAGATCTAACAAGTGAGTTTGTGGTGTGTGGGAGAGACGGTGCCTGGACAGCTTTGTCAGTAAGTTCATGAGTTTATGTGTGATCTCCTATGTATGTGTGCGACTAGGAAGGTGAGTGCACCAGGGTGTGCAGAGGAACCTGTGAACGTGGGCACGCAGGTATGAGAGTGGTGGGAGCCTGGGTGGCTTGAGGGCCCATTGGTGGGGGGAGCCTGTTTCCTTCCCTCTCTGCCATGTGGGGAGAGGTGGGACATTATCTAACTCCTTTGCCTGATCTGTTCCCCTTCTTTCTCGCATGCACTCCATTAAATCCACCGCCTTCCTTCCCACCCAAGTCAAAAGATACTGCGAACCAGGAAGAGGTGTCCAGGCTGGGGCAGGAGCTGCGGGGAGCTGGGGGAGGGGTAGGCCGGGCGCAGGGAGCGATCACAGGCCCCTCTGCAGGGTGGGGGCTCAGACCACCCCACACATCCCAGCGCCCAGCAGAGCAGATAGAAAAACCCTTCCCCTCCCCTCTCTGGGCCCACTCCAGGGCGTGGAGTGAACAGTGGGGAAAGGACTTCTTAGGGGGCCAAGGGCTGGCACCTCTGTTGCATTTCCCCACTTCAGCGAGCACGGAGAAAGTGAAAACTGAAGGAAGGAGACAGGCTCAGAGAAAGACAGGGACCCAAAAGAGACAAAGACTTGGAGAAGCCCGAGGGTCAGGCCGACAAGGAGACAGGCGTACCCAGTGAGCCAGGGCCCCCAACCCCACGGAGCCGAGGGCCCCTAAGTCCAAAGTGCCACAGAGCTGGGCCCTGAGAGCCACACGCCCAGGGAGCCAGAGCCAGGAGTCTGGAAAGCCAGGCCCAGCCAGCCCGGCTCCCGCTCTTGGAGAGAAGGAGGGGCAAGTGGAGGCTCCATTTTGAGAAATGCGTTTGTGGCTGTGGGAGATGGGAACCCCTCATTCTCCCCAGCACTCCCTGAGCAATCACTCTGGCCCAGGAGCACCCCTTTTAGCGGGCTGAGGGGAGCTGAGGGCTGGAGCTGGTTCAGGGCCGGCGAAGGATCTGGAGTTGGGGAAAGTCGCCCTGCCACCCAAACTCCAAGGACCAGTCAAGCGGGGTCAAGTCTGCGATCACGAGTTCCCATTCGGCGGCGGGAAGCCGGGAGCCCCCGATCCATCCTCCAGAACCCAGCCCCCCTTCCACAAAGTGGGGGCGTCTGGAGAACGCTGTCTCCCGGCTGGACTCCACCGCGCAGAAGTTGGGGACTCCCCAGGCCGCCTCCCAGACCCGGCCCCCCCTCACCTCCGCCGCGCTGCTCCATGCTCAGCCCTAGGCCGCCCCCAGCGCTCCACAGGCGCGCCGCCCGGCTCCGGCTCCGGCCCCGGCCCGCGTACCGCCACTCGGAGCCGCCCGGCCCGGCCCCGCCTCCGCGGCTCCCCCGGCCCTGGCCAGCCCCCGCCCAGTGCGAGTGGGCGGCGCCGCGCGGGGGAGGGTCCGAGGGGCGTCTCCGCCCCGGGACGCGGACACGCGCAGGGACACGCGCAGGCACCCGCGTCACGCGAATCGCCCGGGGCGCACGTAGGGGCTGCTCGGCGGCAGTCGGGAGCCCTGCCTCCGACGCCTTGTGACTGCGTGTCCGGCGGCTCGGTTCGGCTCGACGCGGCGGCGGCGGTGGTCACCCTCCGCCCCAGCCGGGGCCCCGGGGCCAGCGGCAGCTGGTCATTGTTCCAGCACAAAGGGCCACGGCACGGCGGCGGCCGCCCCTCCCCCTCCGCTTCTCCAAGCGAAGCTTCCTTGACACGCTCTCAGCCTCAGAGTCCCAAGCGAGAGAGGTCGACGACCGGCCGTCCCCCACTCTCCGGTGCCGGGGCCCCGCGCCCTAGCGCGAGTCGGAGGCCGAGGCTGTGTCCGCACCTGCCCCACCAGGGGCGGGTTGGAGGCGGCAACCTGGGCTTCGCAGAGGCGGCGCCACCTGGCGGCCCCCTCGGAGAACACACCCAGCCGCCCCCCACCACGCGGGCCCTGACCCACTCCCCGGCACGGTGCCCTTTTCCCCGCGAACCCAGGCCGGCCTCTGGCGCGGCCCCGTGCTCCCCAGCCTCCCCTCGGGACCGCTTGCTAAGACAGAGGTCATTTCTCGGAGAGAAGCGGCCCCTGGCTCCCCAACAATCACTGGGGCAAACCGGTCCAAGCCTACAGCCCAAACCTACAGGAGCCGCACGGCAGACAACATTCCACTTTCTCAAGGTCGCAAATATTCTCACCTTCTCGCACACAATACAGTCTCCCTAACACCCACGCGACCTTTCCCACATGCAGCCTCACCACGCAGCCACAAGCAGTCTCAGCTGTCACGTGGGTCCGCGTTCCTTCTTTCCATAATCTTCCAGTCCAACTCACACACAGACACGGTGTCACAAGCCTGTTGGGCACAGGCTTCCACAACAATCCGCAGTCCTTCGCACCCAGTCACTGTCTCAAATGCACTTAGTCTCCTAACCATCTTTCACGCATTGACAGCCTCTATTCACAGTCACTCACACAGACAACTTCTTACAGCCATGCTTCGCAAATATTCTACCGCACAGCCTTTCCCCTAGGGGTCTCGGTGACCCGGTCAGGTCAGCTGATGCCTGCATCCCTGGGCAAAGACAGCCTTTCTCCCCTAACCACCCCCTCCCCCGCAGGGCCAAGGCCTGCCAGAGCTCGCCCGGGCCCCAGGAAGGAGCATCCCCCCCTTCCAGGCCACAGCCCTGGCCGGCTCTCAGCTCTATTTTTAGCTCCATGGACAGGGTTGTTTTTCTTTCTTTTTCCCTGGAAAGGGAAACACAGCCCAGCCACCCTCAGACTCACCCCAGACCCTCAGCCTCACAAGAACAGACTGAGCCCCTCTCCCCAACAGAGCCCCCTCCTCTGGCCTTGCCCTGATCCCTGCCTCCTGGGGCACCGAGAACCTCCTCCCCTTTCTGGCAGCCTGCCCAGCTCAGGCGGCAGCTGGGCTCAGCGTGTGTGTAGGGGTAGGGGGTGGGGCGGGAAGAAGGCATCGAGCTACTGCCCACTCCCTCATTCCCTGGGGGCAGGGGCTCGTCCTCCTTTTTCTAGGGGTCTAGGCCCACTCTGGTATTGAGGGGGCGTTTACACTCATGCATTTTCTGCGGGGGAGGAGACTCCTACTCCGGCAAGGAGTGGAGGTGAGGGTAGGAAGGGGACCCGCAGGCGCTCAGGCAGCTGCTCTCTGGGCTGGCGGGAATAGGCGGGGGCAGCTGTCCACTGCCATCAAGGGCCTGTCTCCGAAACCTTCGGGGATGCAGATACCAAGAATGTGCTGGGGGAAGGACGTACAGGAGCCCAGGTTAACCCCAGCCCTGCCCAGCAGCCCGGCCCTCCTGCTCCGCCCCGGCTCCAGGGGGCGCTGTGCTCCGGTTCCTGGGAGAGGGCTTATCCCGGCTCCAGGAGGAGAATGGAACGCCGTCCGGCCTGGAACCAAGCAAACGCGCCTCGTGGTGGGGTTGGGGGCACAGGCCACTGGTGTGCGGAGCTGTCACGTGCCCGGCGCCTGTTTACGTCTTCGTCTTCACCTGTGGGCGGCCAGGAAGCAGGAACCTCTGGGTGCGTCCCACCCGGCCCGCCCCCGTCGGCGGTCACGGGGCTGCCCCTTTCCCGCACCCAATGCGCGACTGCAGAGTGCCCTGCCCGCTGTGGGTCCGCGCGGGCTGATTGGCGCTGTCCCTGGGAGTGCAAGGGTAGAAAACTGGGCGCGTCCTTTCCGACTGCATGTGTGTTCGCGTGTCCCAAGTGCGGGCGTGGGTCTGTGCACGCGTGTTTGGGGCCCGTCGGCGTGCGTTTTCGTGTCGCTTCCCTGTTTGGACTCTTCGCGGGCGACCCACCAAGTGCGGACCCCCCTCCTCACTCCACCCCTAGCTTCCCCAGAAGCGGAAAGTTCGTTCACGAGCGGGGATGTGCGGGAAGCAGGAGTTCCTGCACCTCCGCGGCCCCACCACTCACCCAGCGCCACCTGCGCCTCGGCTCCAGCTCTGGCCCCGCTCCTGCTCCAGCGCGCCCACCTCCTCGCCGCGACAACGCCGCCTCCCTAGCCCGCTCCGAACTCTGGGCTCCGGGCTCCGGGCTCCCGGCTCCGGGCTCCCGGCTCCCGGCTCCGGGCTCCCGGCTCCCGGCTCCGGGCTCCCGGCTCCCGGCTCCGGGCTCCCGGCTCCCGGCTCCGGGCGCCCGCCTGGCCTGACCTGGTGGGGCGGGGCGGGGCGGCTCAGGCCGCGCCCCCCACCCAGGGAGGGGAGTGGTCTGTCCCGCACTCCACCAACAGCCTACCCAGTTCCCAGCCTCACAGGGACTCGACGGTGGCCGAGGCTGCCCCTCTGGCCTTCGCCTTCACAGTTTACTGGATTTGGTTTTTGACGTGGGGAAGGGGGCGAGCATCTCGTGACCGATAATTCGACTACCTGGCTGCCTTAAACTAAGCTGCCCTATAGAACTTGACTCTGCCACCCTCCCTGCTCCGTTGGGAGCCCAACCCGGTCCACTCTTGACCCAATCCCCAAATATAGGGAAAACCCCTGGGAATCAGACAAAGGAGGCTCGAGTTTCACCAGAGCAGCTCCCACCTGCCCCCACCATGCACACACCTCAGCGTGGGGCTGCCCAAGCAGAACCAGCACAGCCCCCTCCCTAGAGTAGGTGTCTGCCCAGGTGAGCAGGCCTGCCGGTTCTGACCCCCCACGGGGCATGACTGGGCTTCTCTTAGACTCATAAAATCCTACCCACAGGCACAAACAGGAAGTTGGCCTGTATTGCAGGGAGGCCCCAGGGGCTCCCTCCCGCCATGGCACTCAAGGCAGCATGTGGGAAGGTCTTTAGGTATCTGGGCCATATGGGCTGCTGGAGACCTCAGTGAGTTGTTGTTTTTTGAGACGGAGTCCCGCTGTGTCGCCCTGGCTGGAATGCAGCGGGCGCGATCTTGGCTCATTGCAACTTCAGCTTCCAAGGTTCAAGTAATTCTCCTGCCTCAGCCTCCAGAGCAGCTGGGACTAGAGGCATGTGCCACCACGCCACTAAAAATACAAAATACACTAATTTTTGTATTTTTAGTAGAGACGGGGTTTCACCATATTGGCCAGGCTGGTCTCGAACTCCTGACCTCGTGATCCACCCACCTCGGCCTCCAAAAGTGCTGGGATTACAGGTATGAGCCACCACACCCAGCCGAGCTGTTTATTATTAAACCCATCCACAGCAGAGAGGAAGCTGCTGGAGGACCAAAGCTGCCCCCTCATAGCCAAGTGTGACATACACTATCAGTTAGAGGACAAGGCTGTAGATCCAACTGGACCTGGCTTAGCCAGGCCTTTCCTGAGTTCTCGGGGAAATGTTTTTGAATTTTTTTTTTTCTTCCCAATCCACTGAACCTGTGAGTCAGGGAGATTCTTAACATCCAGTTGGGTGTAGGCAGACCAGTCCTATCCCAGGGAATCTGCACAGGCCCTAGGGACCCCCCACTGCTTTCTAGAATCCAGGGATCTGAACAGGCTGGGCCCGATCATGATGTGGGTGTTTAAGGCAGGTATGGAGTAGAATGTGTTTGTGCAGGGGGTGGGGCTGGGGAGAGTATTAGCTTCCCCTCCACCTCATCCTTCTGGTTTGTGCTGTGTGGGGATGTCTACTAGAAGGGTGGGGCAAGACAAACAGACAAGTCTGTATCCCTCTATCCCCAGTTCACAGAGACCTCACAAAGGTCCCCTACTGGAAACCCCTAAAGGATCTCCTGGGAACCCACCAGGCATTCTAGGGAGACAGGAACGTGGAACCCACATCCTTACAGGTAGGACTGATCTGGTATTGTGCCTCTGGAAGGCATGGCTGCTGTTCAGTGTTACAGACTCTGGATGAAGCCTAGACCAGTCAAGGGCTGGGAATGATTACTGCAGGATTAGGGAAGCCTGGCTCCAGCCAGTCTGGGAGAGACCCCCAAGAAGGGAGGCCCTGGAGGAGCTCTCCCCACCCCCCAGGTTCTTCCTCACAGAGAGCAGCTTTCCAGCAGCCTTGCTCTGGATGTTTCAGGAGACATTTGTGGCCAGAGTTCTCACACTGCAGAGACCACAGACCCCTCCACCAGTCCCAGAAGCCCCTTTATAAGTTGAAAGGAACAGCCTGACAAAGCAGCTCTGCATCCAAA
This sequence comes from Macaca thibetana thibetana, assembly GCF_024542745.1. NCBI lineage: Eukaryota > Metazoa > Chordata > Mammalia > Primates > Cercopithecidae > Macaca > Macaca thibetana. The sequence continues at coordinate 97,053,510 of NC_065586.1, read as the reverse complement.
GGGAGCAGGAAACCTTCCCCCAACCCTTACAAAAGGATTCTCCCCAGCCCCCTCAGAACATCTTGCATTCTCACGACTCTTTTAGGGAAATCCAAAGGGAAACTAGGACTTTTGGATATCAGAGGACAAGAGATGAGGTGTCATCATTTAGGAATACTTTTGACAGTCCCTCTGGATCACCTATTTTACAGTCTCCTCCAGGGTTTGTTAAAAATGAGGATTACTGTAGCCCTCGTCAGATCTCCAGAATGAGAACCGTATGTGGTGGAGGATGGGGGGAGAATGGGCCCTGGGTTCTGCATTTTTCACAAGTCCCCAGGAGTTCTGGCACATATTAACATATGAGAAACATGGAAAGGGTACAGGAGGGAGAAGGATGGGGGGTGGACAGAATATGTTGAGTCCACTTGAGAGATGAGTGGCTCACATCACAGAGGAATGGCCAGTCAGGCAGGGCCTAGGCATGTGGCCCAGTGATTGAGTACCTGTGCCAGTAATCACTCAAGATCCTCAGGGAAGTTAGCTATGAGAACAGACCATTTTGTCTTCCCTAGGTCAAGAGGAGATGTAAAGGGGAGGTAGGGGGTGAAGGCCCTTTAATGTCCCTGCTTCCTTGGGAGCCCACTGCTCAAAGGATGCAAACGGTGGGAGGGACCCGTCCATTCCCAGTCCCCAGAGGGAAATACAGCTACGGACTGGGGAGACACCTGGTGGATGAATAAGAAAAAGCACAGAAACAAAGGCAATGGAAAAATTTTTTAGTAAAACTGGAAAAGGCTCTACAAAATGTCTTAATTCCAGCTGTCTTGAGGCAGCACACAATAGCATCAGTGTCTAGGTGGCAGGCACTCCGGGCTGACAGGTTCCTCCCATGGCTCTATGGCCAAGCAACCCAGCCCGAGGCAGCTCCCACCCGTGAGGCCCTGATGTTGCAGGCCTAAGCACCTAGGATCCAATTCTAGTACATGCCACCTCATGCCAGGCTCTACAAAGTGGAGAGCAGAGGGGCTTGGTACCCACTGTATCGCCCTTTGACTCTGAAAGCCTAGGCTGGAGTTTTGCATGAAGTCCCCGACTCTCCTGAAGATTCAGGGGGCCTGACCTTACTGCCTTGAATCTGACCTGCTCATTCCTACCTCAGGGCTTGGATTTCCTTTTCTCTGCCTGGGTCCCCTTCTCCGGATGTTCACAGGGCGCTCTCTTTCTAGTTGTTTAGGCCCCAGCTCACACGCCCTCGGCTTAGTCACCTTTTCAGACCACTTATCTACACTAGCCTGCCAGCAGTCTATCTATCGCATTTATATTTTCTTTACAGCATTCTTCACTAACTAAAACTAGGTTTTCTGCTTATTTGTTCATTGCTTGCTTGTCTCTTCCACCAGAATGCATGGGGGCAGAGACCTTTCTCTCTTTTCAGTGCTGTATATACAGGACCTCAAAGAAAGCCTGAGAAGCACAGTAGTTTCTCAGTAGTCTGCTACATTGAATTTTCTCACTATAGAAACCAGCTCTAGGTTAGGCCCCTCAGACTGAGAAGGGCACACAGCTCAGGACCACAGGATAGAGGAGCCCTCAGAGTTTTATGCTCCAGCCTGTCCTATCAGGCTCATTTCAGTGAGCAGCTCTGCACGGCCTTCACTTTGAACGCTTGGAGGTGTCTGGCTGTTTGGGAGTGGGGACCTGGCCTGAGCAAATCTCAGAGTTCTGTGGCGTAGCCCCCTTTTTGCCAGAAGAGGGCTTTTTGGCCACCGATCCAGTGTCATCCTTGATCTTCTTGAGCCGGGCCTTGTTCTTTGGTGGAATGGAGAAGGTGAGGGAGTTCTTGTTGAACTCAAGTGGGAAGACACCTACATCTCCATCAAAGCGGTTCTTGGACACCTGCAGATACCGTTTCCCTGGTCCAGTTACCAGCTTCCTGTCCTGCAGGATCAGAACATTGTCTGCTTCCTGGCTTGCCTGGGGAACAGAGGGGCAGAAGGAGGAAAGCAGGAGTAAGAAAACATGAGCAAAGCAGAAAGGAAGGCTGACAGGGCAGGGAGAAGTGATTAACAATGGGGAGAGGGGCTGGTCACAGTGGCTCACGCCTGTAATCCCAACACTTTGGGAGGCCGAGGTGGGCAGATCACGATTTCAGGAGATCGAGACCATCCTGGCTAACACGGTGAAACCCCATCTCTACTAAAAATACAAAAAATTAGCCAGGTGTGGTGCCACACGCCTGTAGTCCCAGCTACTCGGGAGGCTGAGGCAGAAGAATCACTTGAATCCAGGAGGCGGAGGTTGCAGTGAGCCAAGATTGTGACACTGCACTCTAGCCTGGGCAACAGAGTGAGACTCCGTCTCAAAAAAAAAAAAAAAGAATGGGAGAGGGAAAGGGAAAAGTACTTCCCCCCATGACCAAAGCTCTTTGAACTACTGACCACAATGCTGGGGCCACTCAAATCTTTCACTTCCCTGACAAGCTTGCTGCTGTTTCAGACGCTGCCCGTGCTGTTCCCTCTCCTTCTCCACAGCGGGCCACCCAACTCAGCCTCAGCTTCTTCTCATTTAGGTCTCGGTCTAAATGTCACATCTCATGAAGGAGACCATTCTTTTTTCGTTTTTTTTTTTTTTTTTTAAAGACAGAGTCTCAGCCAGGCGCAGTGGCTCACGCCTGTAATCCCAGCACTTTGGGAGGCAGAGGTGGGCAGATCACAAGGTCAGGAGATCAAGACCATCCTGGCTAACACGGTGAAACTCCATCTCTACTAAAAAATACAAAAAATTAGCCGGGCGTGGTGGCACGTGCCAGTAGTCTCAGCTACTTGGGAGGCTGACGCAGTAGACTTGCTTGAAACCGGAGCTTGCAGTGAGCCGAGATTGTGCCACTGCACTCCAGCCTAGGCAACAGAGTGAGACTCCATCTCAAAAAAAAAGAAAAAAAAAGACAAGGTCTCACTCTGCTGCCCAGGTTGGAGTGGAGTGCAGTGGCGTGAACACAGCTTACCGCAGCCTCAACCTCCCAGGCTCAAGCAATCCACCCACCTCAGCCTCCTGAGTAGCTGGGACCACAGGTGCATGCTACCATGCCCAGCTAATTTTCAAATATATATATACACACACACACACACACACACACATACACACACACGTGTGTGTGTGTGTGTATTTTGAGATGGAGTCTCACTCTGTCACCCAGGATGGAATGCAGTGGCGCGATCTCCTCTCACTGCAAGCTCCGCCTCCTGGGTTCATGCCATTCTCCTGCCTCAGCCTCCCAAGTAGCTGGGACTACAGGTGCCTGCCACCACACCTGGCTAATTTTTTTTTTTTGTATTTTTAGTAGAGAAGGGGTTTCACCGTGTTAGCCAGGATGGTCTTAATCTCCTGACCTGGTGATCCACCCACCTTGGCCTCCCAAAGTGCTGGGATTACAAGCGTTGGCCACTGCGCCTGGCCAATTTTCAAATTTTTTTTTTTTTTTTTTTTTTTTTTTTTGAGACGGAGTCTCGCTCTGTTGCCCAGGCTGGAGTGCAGTGGCCGGATCTCAGCTCACTGCAAGCTCTGCCTCCCGGGTTCGGGCCATTCTCCTGTCTCAGCCTCCTGAGTAGCTGGGACTACAGGCGCCCGCCACCTCGCCCGGCTAGTTTTTTGTATTTTTTAGTAGAGACGGGGTTTCACCATGTTAGCCAGGATGGTCTCGATCTCCTGACCTAGTGATCCGCCCGTCTCGGCCTCCCAAAGTGCTGGGATTACAGGCTTGAGCCACCACGCCCGGCCAATTTTCAAATATTTTTGTAGAGACAGGGTCTCACTACATTGCTCAGATTGCCAAACTCCTGGGCCCCAGCAATCCTCCTGCCTCAGCCTTCCAAAGTGTTGGGATTACAGACGTGAGCCACTGTACCCTGCCATTTTTCCACTTCTACATTACTTTCTTTCCCAGCTCCATGTTTGTTCCATCATGGCACATGATTTGTGCTCCTTGCTCTGAATTCCCTGTGCCCAGCCCAGGCCTCGTATGTAATAGGCATTCACTAGAAGCTTCAGGATTGGGCTGGTCCTGATGCCCAGAAGGCCCTCCCATTTACCTGATCATCTAATACCCATTGTCTACCAAACCTCAACCCAACCTTTGTTGTCACCTTCTCTGGGAAGTCTCCCAGATGTCCCAGGCTGACTCAGACACCTTTTCTCTTTGCTCTCCAAATACTTGTGCTGCCTATCATAGCTCTTATCATACTGAATTGCAATCACTGTGTTACTGTTTCCCACAGGAGAGGATGTGAGCTCCTGGAGGGCAAGGAAAGCAAAGAACCAACTATGAGCGTCTGTATTTCCAGCACACATATTCCTCATGTCATGGCCCCAGAGACATTGCCTCCTGCCTGTTCCAGATGGACAGTCAAGATGATTAAGGCTGAATAAGGGCTGTCCCTGGTCACACCTACCCACTCTACTTTCCAAAGCTTGAGCTCCTCTAAAGGCCACTCACTTTGGCTGAGCCAAAAATGGATGCTGTCTGTAGTTCCTTGTCATCATCCTCTTTCCGGGGGTGAATGACCAGCGTCACATGGCAGTTATTGTCTGTCGCAAACTTCCGAAAGACCCCGACGATGTAGTCTTGAGCTGCGATCCTACCCCCATCCCAACAACACAAAGAGCTTATTAGACACAGAAGGACAAGAACATACACATACTCTTGATTCATTCACATCTCCCCACAAAATACCACAATCCACTCTACCTCCCTCTACCCAAGGACTCACACTCAGATCCCTGTCCATACATCCTGCTGCCATACCCCACACCTCCATATGATACACATGGGGGTGGTACGTGCCTGCACATATCTCAGAAAATAAGAGAGCACAGCGTGTGTGCCTAGAGGCCAGCTGCCTGAGAAGTATGTGTTGTATGTCCAAGCGGGCTCAAGCTAGACAAGAGAAGATGTCACCTGTCTGTGGACAGCTGCTCGTGACCCATCATGAACTGCAGGTTGTCGATGACCACATGACAAATGTCATAGACGTAGACTGCATGTTGCATTGTATCTATTACAGTCCTGGGAAGAGGAAAGGCAAGGAATTTGACAAGTTGTCTCTAGACCACCCCAGGCAGAGGAACTAGCATCCTGAAAACTCTCTTGGCTGCCTCCTCTGCCCTTCTATTATTATTATTATTATTTGAGACAGGGTCTTGCTCTGTAGCCCAGGCTGGAGTGCAGTGGTGTGATCACAGCTCACTGCAGCCCCAACCTACTAGGCTCAAGTGAGCCTCTTACTTTTTAGCCTCCTGAGTAGCTGGGACCACAGGCATATGCCACCACCATGCCCAGCCTAATTTTTATTTTTATTTATTTATTTATTTATTTTTGAGACGGAGTCTCGCTCTGTCGCCCAGGCTGGAGTGCAGTGGCCGGGTCTCAGCTCACTGCAAGCTCCGCCTCCCGGGTTTACGCCATTCTCCTGCCTCAGCCTCCCGAGTAGCTGGGACTACAGGCGCCCACCACCTCGCCCGGCTAGTTTTTTGTATTTTTAGTAGAGACGGGGTCTCACCGTGTTAGCCAGGATGGTCTCGATCTCCTGACCTTGTGATCCACCCGTCTCGGCCTCCCAAAGTGCTGGGATTACAGGCTTGAGCCACCGCGCCCGGCCTCCCAGCCTAATTTTTAAAAATTTTTTATAGAGAGGGGGGTCTCCCTATATGGCCCAGGTTGGTCTCAAATTCCTGCGCTCAAGTGATCCTCCCAAAGTGCTGGGATTACATGCATGAGCCACTGTGCCCAGCCCTGCCCTCATTCTTTGAAAAACTCCAAACCTAAGGAGATGGGGGAGTTCCTACTGGAGCTGGAAAAGGAACCAAAGGTTCCTGAGTGCTGGGATATGTCTGGGAAAGCAAGGTGGCTGGAGTCTGAGAGTCTCACCTGATGCTCTGCTGTCCATGGAAAGTCATGAAATAGAGGGGCAGGTCCTCAAAGCGGTCAGCCCAGTGATCGTATTTGTCCAATTGATCTTCCAGCCGCCCCTCGGCAAACTGTGTAAGCATGACCCGGGCTAGTCTCACATTACTGATCTCGAAGCTACCCCACAGTGTGTTCACCCCCTGGGAACACAAATCCAGGGCATACTCACTGATGAATGTCGTCTTTCCACTGCCTGTTGGCCCTGCAGTGGGGTGGAACAGACCTGGGTGAGGGAGGAAGTCCTACCCTTGAAACCAAGACATAGGTCAGGGCTTTAAAATTGTGGGGAGGGGGGCAAACCTTCTTTTCAACACTGTCATGGCCCAAACCCACTTGCTTTTGTCACCTGATCTTCTGCCCCTTTACTCTAAGTAGTGATTTCTCAAAGGGTTACCTGTGAAGACCGTCAGTTCACCCTTTCGATGTCCCTTCAAGATACGATTGAGGTCTGGGAAGCGGCTCCAGCGGAGGCCAGCTACTTGCTCCACATTTGACAGTTCTCCTAGCACCTCCTCCCGAAGCTGCCGGAAAGACACGATGGACTTGTGCCAGGCAGGCAGGGCGGTACGAAGAATACGAGAAAGATTGAAGCCTCTGTTCAGGGCCTCCAGGGGATGGGGCTGCTGGTCTCCTGGCCGCACCAAGAAGCATCGTTTGGGGTTCAGTTTTCGTGCAAACAACTTGGCCGCTTCCCAGGACCGAAGGTCATCCCCCAACCAGAATACAATCCGCCGGAACTGTTCCAGGTAAGGGAGTAAGGAAGGGGGTAAACAGGTCGTTCCTCGAGGTAGAGTAAGGGTAGGCAGCCCCGTGGACTGGTTCAAGGCCAGGCTGTCAAGCTCACGACTGGTCAGTACCACCTCAGCATCTCTACGAGTAATCAGTGGTAATCCAAACAGATTGTGGTAGGCACTGGGTCGGGGAATAGTGGTTTCCTCATAGCTCACTCCATCCCCCTGGCATTTAGCCTCTAGTAGCTTCAGACCTCGTAATCCTGAGCCCCCAGGGGAGAACCAAGGGAAGACAAGACTGCGAGCAGGTCGCAGATATCGCACACTGAAACGCTTGAGTGTGTCATCTGTAACCTTGGTAAGGCCGAACATTGTATCAGCCAGCTGAACCTCTTCCTGATCAGGCAGCTCCCAGAGAGGTACTGCTCGGTTCCAGATCCTCCGGACCTCCTCGCTGTCCTCAAATTCTGGAGCCTTACTAAGCAGAAGACCCTCCTTGGCCCCATCCCGTCGCCCCTCCACGCTGGCCTGGAAGTCCTCCCAGCTCCCCTCTGCTAGGCTGGTCATGCAGAGAAAGCGGCCTGTGGTCTTGTCAATGAAGAGGCTGAAGGAAGTGGTAACACCAGTCTGGTCTTTGAGCTGCGAAGACTCTGCAAAGGGGCTCGGTGTCCGCAGGCAACTGTGGCCATCCTGGAAGGGGATCCCATGCCCCCGCAAATACTGCCGGATTTCGGTTGCCGTTACAGGCAACACTGGCATCTCCAAGGCTTGGAGAGTCTCCTTCCCATATCTTCTGCGAAGAGGGCCTGGGGCCAAGTTTCGGGGCAGGCCCCTCCGACCCATCCACTCCCCACGCAGGGGTAGCAAGATACGGAGGGGGTACCCACCTCTGAGGCGGGCCCACATTCTTAGCCAAATGTAGGAAGTCACTACTTGAAATGCCTTAGGTGCCTGGTTAGCGTGCCTTCACTAGACCAGACTCTATGGATAACCCACGCAGCACTCTGCAGAGCTCACTCTAGGTGCCTTCTTTCTCTCCATGAATTTCTCCTCTTCAACCCCTCTACCCTGCTGCTTAACACATATGCCCATCTACACGACCCTTTCACGTCCACGTCCTTCTACAACGGCTCCCTCACTTCTATGGTCCGTTACAGTTTCTCTCCACCACCTCACCTCTATGACCCTCTACACAGTTCCTCACTGATACAGTTTCTCTGCATCATCTTCTCCCCTCTACTGCCCCTCCACAGCATCTCCTCGTCGTCCTCATTTCTATAGCCACCTGCATCCTTTTTGTAGTCCCTTTGCCCTGGACCCCGACTAGAGACCCTCTTCCCCTGCTCCTTCCCCTCACTGGGACCTCAACACAGCGAGAGCACCCAGCACGACTCCCGCCAATCCTCGGGCCCAAAGGAATGCCTGTTTCTATCCTCCCCCGTGTCTTCACTCCGCTCTACTACTCCGAGGTCCGCCGCGCCGGTCCCCGGCCCCGGGTTACCACTCTTGTCTCTCCCACTTAGCCCGCAACGTGAGTCTCCAGCACACGCTGCTCTCCTTGACCTCGGAAGCAAAACTCCGGGAGCGGTCGTCCCGGAAGCGGAAGTCTCGAGGTTTAGTCCCGCCCACCCCCCTCGCCGCTTAGGCTCCGCGGCCTCCAAGCTGTAGCTATGACTGCGCGCGGGACTCCGAGCCGCTTCTTGGCCAGTGTTCTGCACAACGGACTGGGTCGCTACGTGCAGCAGCTACAGCGTCTGAGCTTCAGCGTCAGCCGCGACGGCGCCTCGTCTCGCGGCGCCAGGTGAGCCAAGGGAAGTGCGCGGGCGCGGGTCGGGGTGGGGGTGGGGGTCGGGGTGGGGGTGGCAACGACTCCCCGGGTAGGTCGCCCCCAGTCAGGGGTCATATTGCTCACTCTCCCGGGTCTTTTAGGGAGTTCGTGGAGCGGGAGGTGATCGACTTCGCCCGACGGAACCCAGGGGTCGTAATATATGTGAACTCGCGTCCGTGCTGCGTGCCCAGAGTAGTGGCCGAATACCGTGAGTGGGGCCGGGCTCCGACTGGAGGGCGGGATCGGGGGCTCGGCCCGCTAGCCTCCCTCTCTCCTGGTCGCACCGGCCAGCTTCCGCCCACTCACACCCACTCTCACTCCTCTTCTGCTAGTTAACGGGTCTGTGCGCGAGGAGAGCATCCACTGCAAGTCGGTCGAGGAGATCTCGACGCTGGTGCAGAAGCTGGCCAACCAGTCGGGTTTGGACGTGATCCGCATCCGCAAGCCCTTCCACACCGACAACCCTAGCATCCAGGGCCAGTGGCACCCCTTCACCAACAAGCCGACCACTTTCCGCGAGCTATGCCCCCGAGAGGTTCAGGATCCTGCCCCAGCCCAGGTGCAAGCACAGTGAAGAGTTGCTCCACCCCAGGCTTTGGACTGTTTCTCCAGTAAAGGTGGTTCTTCCCCTTTGGGGTTCCAAGCCCAGGTAAATGGAACCCATCAATGGGCAAGTTGACAGAGGTTCTGCTTGGGATAAAGAAGAGCTGCCTGTTTCTTTCCAGTGCCTGCTTCTAGGGGCAGTGACCTTGTGAACCCCTAATTTTTATCAGTTAGCATTCCTAAAACCTGAGATGAGGAAGACTTAAGGGGTTTTACAGGGCCCTTGTTTTTTAAATCCAAATTGATAATGATCTCAAAACACAATGAGAGGTCTGAAGACTAGCTTCTGAAGAATCCCTGATGCCTTATTGGTACAACCACTGAGCTGTGGAGAGCTCTGCTGTGATGGGCTAGGCACTTTATATCTGTGTGAATGTGTGTGTGTATAGATTTATAAAACTGAGGTTAATAAACTTATCCAAAGTCACATTTCAGGTCTGTCTTCAAAATGTGTGCATATGTTCAGCGCAAGCTTCAGTTTTCATTATTTTAAAACTAGACGCAGAACATATAACAACCATCAGGTGGTTAGTATTAAAGGCCAAGTGATTAATCTAGGCCTGACCCTTGAAAGGGAGAAGGGAGTTATTCCCTGGCCAACAAGCTTTCTGTGGTCTTAGCTATACATCTCCTTCCTCCCACGTTCCTCTTTGTGCAGAAATAAAATCCATGTCCCTTGAGCCAGCTGGTGGGGGGTGCTGAGAACCTTGGGGAAGGGCAGGAAGGCTGATTAATATTTTCCAGTCTTAGTTTAAAAAGGGGGGATGGTGGGGAAATGAGAGCCAGAAAATAAAAATCTAGAAATCCTCATAAGAATTCTTGAACCGTTGTCATTTTCTTGTCATGCCCTAACACCATGATCAATGAATAGTGTGAACCTTAATAAAGAGGCCTGCGTGCCTGCCAAGGAGTCTGGATGGAAGCAGAGGATCCCAGTTTCCTCTGCAAATAGTTGTATTAGGGAGCAGAGCCAACCCTGGAAGCAGACATCAATGCGGCACCTGTATAGGCTCAGGAGCCTGTCACCTGGTGATCAGGGCTGGGCCCATCTAGATGAAGCAGACTACGCATAGCTGTGGGGAAAGAGGGTGTTTATTAACCAACGGCAGGGGGAGGAGCTGAGCCCAGGCTCCCCACTCTGTCACATGCCTGTTCCACCCACCTGGTGGTAAGTGGGGGCATTCCTAAAGAAGTATAGCCATTCTCACAATAAATACATTCATTGTGGGGTGGAGGTGGGAGAGTTTGGGTGAAGGGCAGTAAAAACTCGTGGGATTCCACGTTCTCAGCTACAAAAATAACAGTCATCCTCACCCGAGGGGAATGGGGGAGCTCAGTCAGAATTGATTGTCCCATATAGGCCTAGAGACTTCAGAGGTCCCTGGACCCTGAAAGTGCCCCGGTGAGGTAGGACAGGGGTAGGAGCTAAGCATCCAAACTCCCAGCCACTGCCCTTTGCATAGTTCCAAGAACGGGCTTCATATGCCAATTGAGACATCAGATTTCTCCTCCCTTTCCCTGCTGTAGTCTAGGGGAAGCGAATGCTTGGTTCCCCCAAAAGAGAGGCTGGCTCATTGAGTGCAGTGTTGGTCATCCATTCTAAGGAAGGGCCTGTGAGGACAGCTAAACGGGAGGGGGATCTCCCTCTGAAATGTCCACGGACCAAACCCAACAGACACAGGTCCAAGGCAGCAAGGGGAGGCTCAGAGGTGCATGTGAGTGGAAATGTAAGCACATGTGTGATACAGGTGTGTGTGGCCACATGTGCATGGGGATAGGACATGCCTGGAGCTCTGTCTCTGATACTCTTGAGAATGACCAAGGAGAGTGGGGAGGCTGATTCACAAGGGCCACACAGGAAGGGAGAGGAGGGGAGTGATGCAGTCTTACCTCCCCAGGCTGGCCCATTCCCAAGCTCTTGACAAAGAGGTCACCACATGGGGCTGGGGAAGAGGACCAGATAGGATGTGGCATTTGGGAGGGTACCCCAAGTCCAGAAGCAGGGATGAAACAAAAATGCACCAGGAGAAGGTGAGGGTAGGGGCACTGCAGCCCAGCCGATAAACATTCTTCCACGTGTGCATGTGAATGTACGCAGGGCTTAGGTGGCTGGCAGAGGTCTTGTCTGGTTTCAGGACCATCCAGCACACAGGGCCATGCAGAGGGTGGTGACATTGAGCCCATATGGACCTGCAGAGCCCTGCCTGGGAGAAAGAGAAAGGGTTTGGGCAGATGAATGGAACAGGAGGATGGAGTCCTCGCCTCTTAAGTGTTTAGGTTAGGGGATAGGAACTGGCTCTGGGTCTGCAGGGCACCTGATCCTGAGGGAGCACCTACCTCTGAGGAGCACCGATGGGCCTGGGCTGCTCACATGTGGGTCTGTGGAGACTGAGGAGGGGGCTTTGGCTGGGCCTGACTGGCCAGCCCTACAGGGACATCAAAAAGTTGGGAAAAGGGCATAGAGTGGGGGGAATGAAGGTAGGGTGGCTGTGTTAGGGAGGCAGTGGCCCAGCCTGGGACAGACAGGCTGGCTTGGAAGAGCATTTGTTCTGGGAGGCTGGGCTCAGACAGAGCTCTCATCTAGCTGCTCCACGAGCTGCGTGTGCTTCCTTTTCTCCAGGATGCGGCTGAGTTCCTCAGCGAAGGAGCAGGGCCCTGCTGGTACTCCATTGTTGCTCTGCCTCAGAAGCACATAGCTATTGCCATTCATCCTTCGCAGCCGGCTGGGCAGTGCCACCAGGCCATTGGTCAGCTCAGCTGGTGGCAGTGGGGGTGGTGGGGGTGGTGGGGCTGGGGCTCCCTCCCCAGGGATGATCTGGAGACAGCTGCCCTCCAGGCCTCCAGCCCCCTCCTCCTCATCGCCCTCATCTTCCTCTCCAGGACACTGGCCTGAGACTGTCTGCAGTTGCACGGCAGATCCTCCTGCCCGGCTGGCCCGACCCAGTGAGTATTTCCGTCGGCGCCCTCGTCTGCCTTCCCGCAGACAGGCCACATAGAGGAGGGAGGAGGCCAGGATGAGACAGAGGCCACCAAGTGCGGCAATGGCTAGCACATAGAGCAGTCTGACATCAGGTGCCAGCTGTGCCCCAGGTGTGTCAGGGGCTTTCGGAGCTGGGGCAGGAGTGGCTGGCCGGACCACGAGGCTATAGGAGGCCAGCAGGGTGCGGAGGCCATTTTCTTCAGCATAGCAGCCATAGTTGCCACTGTGCTCAGGCTGTGCATCTGTCACCAGCAGCCCATCCACGCCCACACGGTAGCCACCCTGTCCATCGCTCAGGCCCATGCTTCCATTGAGTAGCCACAAGGCCCGGGCCAGGTTGGATGGCTGGTCACAGGGCAGGAGGACATCATCACCCCGGAGCACAGAGCGGGTCTTCAGTGGTGGTGGTGGCCCTGTGGGGGTTGGGGGAGAGGTCAGTACCAGCCCATCTCAAGAAGGGAATGGAGATGGCAAGCCAGACTGTTGACTGCCAAGTCCCTGGCACCAAGCACAGAACCCGGAATCACCGTTGACAGCTGACCCAGGCTCTGTGCTCATGCTTCCACATAAGGTTCACGTTGGCCCTTCCCAGGAAGCAGGCAGTGCCCTTTTCCATTCTCTCTCCATTCTCTCATCCTGTCCTGTAGTTTCAATTTCTGCCATCTGCCAGTAACTCCTAGTCTCTCCCTCAGACTTCTCTCCTGAGTGCAAGACTTGGATATCTACCATGTGCTGGGCATCTCCATATGAGGTCTCTTGGACACTTCAAAGGCCAAAGCTTTTCTCCCAAACTACGCCAGGTCCTTTCCTTGAATTGCCACCACTATGAATGGCACCACCAGCCATACAGTTGCTTAAGTCAGAAACCTGGGAGTCTCCCTCCTCTTCTTGTTCACCTTTTTTTGTTTGTTTTGTTTTTTTGAGATGGAGTCTCATTCTGTCACCCAGGCTTGAGTACAGTGACGTGATCTCAGCTCACTGCAACCTCCGCCTCCCCGGTTCATGCAATTCTCTTGCCTCAGGCTCCTGAGTAGCTGGGATTACAGGCATGTGCTGCCATGCCTGGCTAGTTTTTGTATTTTTAGTAGAGACACGGTTTCACCATGTTGGCCAGGTTGGTCTTGAACTCCCAACCTCAAGTGATCCAACCGCCTTGGCCTCCCAAAGTGCTGGGATTATAGGCATGAGCCACTGTGCCCGGCCCTTCTTCACGTTTGTATCTAACTCTCACGAAGATTTGGTTTCTGGCATCTATCTTAGACCTGTTGATCTCTCTCCTTCCATGACTTCTGGCCCACTCTGGCCCCATGTAATCCATTCTCCAAGAGAGGTATTTTAAAAACACAAATCTGATCTTGCCACTTTCCGGCCTAAAACTCTTCAGAGATTTCCTGTTGCTTTTCGGATAAAGACCAAAATCTTCAACATGGTCTTTGCCCACTTGTCCAGCCCATTCTCCTGTCACTCAAATGTGCCAGCCTCCCTCTGCCTGCTGCTCCCTCTGCTTGCATGTCACCCCATTACCCCATGTCGTCTGCTTGCCTGGCTAACTTGTGGGAGATAGCATAATATAGTATAGTGACCAGAAGCACAAAGTCAAGTCAGACTGCTTAGGGTCAGGTTTGAATTCTTTCTTCCTTCCGTTCCTTCCTTTCCTTCCTTGCTTTCTGTCTTTCTCTCTCTCTCTCTCTTTCTTTCTTTCATGAGGTCTCACTCTGTTACCCAGGCTGGAGTGCAATGGTGTGATCTTGGCTCACTGCAACCTCCACCTCCCAGGCTCAAGTGATCTTCCCACCTCAGCTTTCCAAGTAGCTGGGACTACAGACATGTGCCACCACACCTGGCTAATTTTTGTATTTTTTGTAGAGATGGGGTTTTGCCATGTTGCCCAGGCTGGTCTCCAATTCCTGAGCTCAAGCAATCCACCTACCTTGGCCTCCCAGAGTGCTGGGATTACAGGCGTGAGCCACTGTACTCAGCCAGGTTTGAATTCTGGTCCAGTTTCTTAATAGCTGAATAAGTTTGAGCAACTTACTTACACTCCCTGGGCCTCAGAGAGGTCCCTCATGGGGACGATAATAATGGCACCTTTCTCATAAGAATGCTGTGAGAATAAATGACATCATGCATAGAAGTATTTAGATCAGTGCCTGGCACACAGTAAATACTTAATACATCTTAGCTATGATGATTAACTTTTGTTCTTCAGATATCAGCTCAGTCATCTGATCTCCCTTGGGGAAATACCCATTACGTTCCTGAACCCTTGTCATCTGCTACTTGGCTATAAGCTCTAGAAGTGACAACACACTTCACATCTTGAATGTGTTTCCTAGTTTATAATTCATTTGGGCAGTAAATGTTTGTTGAGCACTTACTCTGTGCCAGGCTCTGCGTTTGAGTCATCCTTACCAAATGCACACAGCCAAAGCCACTCAGATACAAACGTGTACGACATAGCAGTAAATGGCAAAGAGGAGAGGCTGTGCAGCTAGACCCACACTCATATGAGTCACTTACCTGTATCCCTGCTGCTCTCACAGCCTCGATTTCCTCTCTCTATGTCCTGTATCAGTGCTGTCCTGGGACAGAAGATCAGGTTTTATGAACAAGCGGAACTGGGTTTCAGTTTCCCAGTGACAGGGTAGATAGGTCTGTTACCAATAACTAACCCCTGCACTCCCCCAGGCCTTCCTCCTCCACTCAGGCCACATGTGACTCTCACCCCCCACCACTTCCCACCTGCTTCCCTGGGACCTGTTGGCTATGGTGGTGGCTGCCATGCAGGCATGGGTGCCGGGGTCCCAGCCACAGTAGGGGTCTCGGGCCAAGATGCAGTCATAGCAGGATCGGTAGCGGGAGCAGCTGGAGAGTGGTAGCTGGATGACTCCGCTAGGAGCCCCCACATAGAGGCTGTGCTGGGAGCCAGATAGGACAGTTGGTCAGCAATGCCCCCACTCAAACTTACAGATACACAGCCTCTGCCCAACCTCCCCACTCCCTCCTCCTATTTCAGCAAGCCTATATTAAGGGTCACAGAGAAGGGTTACCTGCATTAGAGAGATGACTAGATTTTCCACAGACTGGGGCTCCCTGAACACTTGTGTCTCTTCAATAATGTGCATTCCAGAGCCCAGGACTACGGCCTTGTGGATCCAGCCATCAGCTGGCATGGAAAGAGCAGAGAGTCAGACCCCAACTATGGGATCTGCTCTCAGCACCCTGCAAGAGGCCTAATAGGAACAGCTCAGGAGTCATGAGGTCCAGAGGTCCAGAACAAGGACTCAGCCAGGAGCAGTGGACCCTCAGGACATTGGGAACTCCAGATTAGTCATGGCAGGAATTAATGGATTCAGAAGCATTAGTGATCAGGGCCAACAGGGATCAGGGATTGGGATCAGAAGCACCTGTGCCCAGAAAGAGCAGGTCATAGGTGGGTCCAGCAGGCGTGGTGACAGGTGTCCCTGTAAGGTGTGTGTAGCGTACATTGCGCTTGAGCAGCAGGGGCCGTCCACGTGTGGGCACAACGGGCCGAGCCATCAGTGGGTGCAACTTTACAAAGTCCAGGACCAGGGATGGCAAGTCTTGGGATGAATTGTAGCCTTGGCTGCGCAATGAATCTGTGATACACTGGGGTAGGGAACAAAGGTGGTGAACCTCGGGACTCCATCACCTGCCTGCCCTCTCCACAAGGCCAGACTCACTGACCCTTCCCTGGGCTCTGTCTGCTCAGCACTGGTCCCAGACCTGGGCACTCACCGAGCCAGGCCGGGGCTCAGGCACCCCACCCTCATAGCGACCCCAGCGCCGGGAACCATCCTGGTATTCCATATAGGGTCCTGCAAAGACAGCCTGGATCTCTGCCAGGTCATAGCGGCAGATGGCTGAGGCCTCCAGGGTCTTCCTAGGAATGGGACATAGGGCAAGGGGGGCGAGTTACACAGAGTCAAGCCTGCCCCCCAACCCATGCTCAGCCTGAAGCTCACTGTTACCCTGGCCAACCCCAGCTATAGTCCCACAGGGCCTCTCCTGTGAGTCAGTGGACCACTGCATTCATTCTCTGGCTCTATGTGCTTGATGTGCTTAAAATTCTTGATTCTCTAGCTTGATGTGCTTAAAATTCTCACTTTGCCAGCACTTTGAGAGGCCGAGGCCAGTGGATCACGAGGTCAAGAGATCGAGACCATCCTGGGCAACGTGGTGAAACCCCGTCTCTACTAAAAATGCAAAAATTAGCCAGGCATGGTGGCGTGTGCCTGTAGTCCCAGCTACTCGGGAGGCTGAGGCAGGAGAATCACTTGAACCCAGGAGGTGGAGATTGCAGTGAGCCGAGATCGCGCCACTGCACTCTAGCCTGGCAACAGAGCGAGATTCCCTCTTAAAAAAAAAAAAAAGAAAAAAATATCTCACTTTGCAGCCAGACCTCCCCACAGTGGATCCTATCTCATCTTCACTGACCTCTGCTCCAGCCCCTATGCTGTCCCCAGTTCCTTGCCTCCCCATTGTCCCTGCACTGACCACTGTGTGCTCAGCGTGAAGGCCGCATAGAAGTGTGTACGGCTTGAGGTTTCAGCATCCAGGCTGCAGACCCCACGCAGTGTCTCATACAGTGGAATGTGGCAGATGAGACGGGCTTTCAGGAAGGATGTCCACTTCTTCTGCAGGATCTTCTTCCCTCCCAGGTCTCCCTGGGGAGGTGGGGGTACGGGTTAAGGGGCCAGGGTCAGAGGTCCAACCTCTATACCCGTGCCCCAACATCAGCCCTATCCACCTTGCAGACACGAGCGACACGGGCCACACGGTGACTGCTGCGGCTCTGAGTGAAGCTGCCAGAGCCCTCCTCAGTGGCACGCTCCGTGAAGAAGTAGTATACCTTGTCGTCGTCACCCACTGCACTGGCCTTGCTCTCCCGCACGAGGACGGAGAACACAAACTCAGCATCTGTGGGTCAGGCAGTTTGAGAGGCTTTTGAGACAGGCTGGGGACCCCTTTCCCCCACTCTGAGTCCTACCCCTCACTTGACAACACACAGGAATGGAATGGGCAGGCTCACCTGGGGACTTGGGGGTGGGGTGGTCAGCTGGCCAAGGGAGTAAAAATGAAGAAATAGTCCCCTACCCCCCATCATCCTGTGCCTCATCCTCCTAACCATTGAGCCAATGCATTGGTGTCTCCTCAGTTCTCAGGGAGTGTGGGTGGCGGCTCCGACGGATGTCGGGAATGCTCCGGAATTCATACCGAGTGGCTGTATAGAGGCCTCCATCTGGCGTGGGGACATTCCAGGCATGAGAGACATGTCATATACAACAGGGCACATGACATATATGTGGTGGCAGGTCCTAGAGATGAGATCCACATCCTAAAAACATCATGCTTGTGATAGGGAAGAGGGCCTGCTCACCAATGATGAGGCCCGTGAAGCCACGGGCTGGGTCGTAAGGACACTTCTCCTTCCCCTCCTCAAAGCTGGTTGGCAAGGTGAAGGCCTCAGCATCCTAGGGAACAAGGGACCAGCAGTAACTGGTTCAGAGAACAGGTAGGGACAGTGGCTCCAAGTCAGATCAGTCTGGGGTCAGGGATCAGCAATCAGGGCTAGGGGCAGGTTGTATGGCAGATGCACCTGACAGCAATAACTTAAGCATCCCCTGAGAATGACCTTATGGCCTAAAAACAATGTATGTTTGGAGTTCCAAATCTGCGAGTGGGCAACCCAGAGTTTCACTCCTTATCTATGAAGAACACATGAGCCCCTAGCCCATCCTGTGGAACACATGCCATCCAGGGGATCAAGTCCCTTTGTTTTGGGTTAAATGAAGTTTGCCAGGTGGAGGTGATTAGGGGGAGGCTGCTAAGTGAAATGCTATATAAACTGCATACTTTTTACAAAGGGGAGTGGTTCTCCAGTGCAGCCCGCCACCACAGGACTGCCCTGTATGGAAGTCCCCTTAATAAACCATCCATCTCCTTCACTGGCTCTGAGTCTCTTCTTTGGCATCTCGAACATGATCCCATCCCTAATGAAGCCAACAGAGATCTAGCACAACACAGGTCTACTCACAATTGCTGCACAGAGGGGCTGGAAGGCGTGAGTCCCACATGCATAGAGGTGGGTGGAATTGAGCCGCTGCAGGAACCGCACATGGTTAAAGCACTCTGTCTGTGGGATGAGGTGGACAGGGCTGTGAGCCCCCTGCCTGACTAGAGGCCTCCTCCATTAGTCTAGCTTGTAGTTTGGCTTTTGTCCCTACCCACAGGACAAATGGTTCTTTCCAAGATACCTGTGATCCTTCTCACTGCTCCAGAATATTTCCTGGAACTCACTCTCCTTGGCCTCCCAGTAACATGACACTATTTCTCTCCTCTGTCCCTCAGATTATCTGACACCACTTTGCCAATATCTCCTGTGTCTCTTGCAGTTCCCTCCACCCCTGGTTCAAGAGCTGCCAGGGATTCCACCATCCTGAGGTGCTTCTCCTCTCCCATTCAGCTCCTTCTCAGCAACTCTTTCTATTCTTGGAACTCCTGCCCTCCCCACTGGGGTGATACAACCAAATCTCTCCCTAGATGCCAGCTCGCTCTCCACCTGATATCCCAGGGATGCTTTAAACTCACCTTGTCAGAAGCCAAGTTCATCCCCTCCTCCATAACCTACATCTTTCCTAAACCTGTTTATCCAGTTTTTCCCACCTCACTTCATCCATCCTACGACTCAACTTAGAAGCCAGGAATCATCCTTGCTGCTTCCTACTTTCTCACCCCCACATTCAGTCCCTCTCCACAATTAATTCATTGTCCTAAATGTCTCTTGACTTGGTCCACTTTGACTCCACCAACAGCACCCAGTCCAAATGACCACCATGACCTCTTCCTTAGACAACTGCAGTTGTTACCTGATAGCTCCTCCCAACCTTCTCTTTCCTAAAAATGACTTTTATAACAGCTATTTATTCAGTCAACGATGAATACATGTACATAGTATAAAACTCAGAAAGTACAAAGGGGTATGTTATAAACAAGGAGTCTCCCATTTATCCCTGTCTCCTAGGTTGCCTGCAAAGAAGACTGCTGTTACTATCGTCTGAAGTTTCCTTCCAGAGATATTTTACCAAACAACACACTTTTGCTACTCTCCAACCACTTTCCAAGGGATATTCTAAAAATGTAAACCTAGTCAGGTGTGGTAGCTCACACCTGTAATCCCAGCACTTTGGGAGACTGAGGTGGGAGGATCACTGGAGCCCAGGAGTCCAAGACCAGCCTGGACAACATAGCAAGACCTCATCTCTATGTGGTGGCATGCACCTGTAGTCCTAGCTACTTGGGAGGCTTAGGCAAGAAAATTGTTTGAGCCCAGGAGGTCGAGGCTGCAGTGAACCACTGCACTCTAACCTGGACAACAGAGTGAGACCATGTCTGAAAAAAAAAAAAGTCAAGTGGATCACACCACTGTATCGGCTCATCGGTGACCTGAACATAGAGTCCCACATGCTCCTAGCCCTGTGTGATGGGACTCTGCCCCTTCCTCTGGCCTCACTCACCCCACTCCAGTCACACTGGTTTTCTCTGCCTGTCAAATGCCCTCAGCTGCCAGTCTCTTGACTCCTTTGCCATGTTAATGATTCCTCCTCTTGCCTGTTACCCAGGGTTTAAATCCATACAGGCCTCTTTTGTCTCTTCCTGCTCCCTCACCTGGTATAAGCCACTGGCATCTGTCCCTCCTCTCCATAAGCCTGCTCAGGTCCCTTCCTCTGACCCAAATGATGCCCCAGCCTCCTCACTGCTTTTCCTGCCTCCAGACTCACCCTATTTTCATCCATCCAGTACCTGGGGCCAGAAAAATATTCCTATAGTGATGTTTCCCCAAGATGTTTATTTATTTTTTTTAATTTTTTTTTTTTTGAGATGGAGTCTCGCTCTGCCACTAGGCTGGAGTGTAGTGCGTGATCTCAGCTCACTGCAACCTCCGCCTCCTGGGTTTAAGAGATTCTCCTGTTTCAGTCTCCCGAGTAGCTGGAACTACAGGTGTGTGTCACCACGCCCAGCTGATTTTTGTATTTTTAGTAGAGACAGGGTTTCACATGTTGGCCAGACTGGTCTCGATCTCTTGACCTCGTGATCCACCCGCCTCTGCCTCCCAAAGTGCTGGGATTATAGGCCTGAGCCACCACGCCCAGCAGATGTTTACATTTTTTAAAGGGGGGTAGGGAGGTATTCTCTGCTCAAATAACTTTAGAAACCACAGGTGAAACCTATCTTTACTGGGGTTACTTCCTAGAGCCTGAAGGATGTTGCTGTGCATTGTGGGACTGGACATGCAGTGTTTCCCAAACTCATTTGACATTTAAACCCCTCCTTTGAAAATTAGTGTTCCTCAGAACATGCTTTGGGAACTGTTCTATAAAGCCTTGCTATCCAAAGTGTGGTCTGGGGACCAGCAGCATCAACTTCACTTGGGAGCTTGTTAGAATTACAGACTTGGGCCCTTCCCCAGACCTACTGAGTTTGGCACCTGCATTTATAATATATTTGGGTGATACATTAAAGTAGGAGCCTCTAAAATATCAAATTGTGAGCGTGTTCACTGTCACAGAATAAAACCCAAACTCCCAGCTGGGCATCTGTGGCCTTCCATGACCTGGTTCCACCTGCCTCCCCAGCCCTGTTTTCTACTCGTGCTGCACCAAGAGGCAGTCTTCGATGGAAGCTCTTGGAGATGCCTTTTTAAATGCAGCTGTCCCAACACCACCCCCGGCCCACCTTGCCCCAGTGGACCTTGGGAATGTTTTTTTGTGTTTTTTTTTTTTTAATTAGAGATAGAGTCTCATTATATTGCCCAGGCTGGCCTCGAACTCCTGGGGTCAAGTGATCCTCCTGCCTTGGCCTCCCAAAGTGTTGAGATTACAAGTGTGACCCACCATGCCCAGCCCAGGGTTGTTTATTTTGTAAAAGCTCTCCAGATACAGCCATTACATAGCCAGACATGGGACCCTTGGAGACACCCTATTCTTTAGCTGGAAAGGGCTGATGCTTCATTAATGCCTCTCCATGGAATACTGGGTATTTGAACTATTCCTTGACCAAAGCCTCATTTTTCTCATCTGCGAAATGTAGGATAATACCATTTCATGGGGTTATTTTAGAATTAACTGAGATAATAGCTAAATCAGCACTTACTATAGATGGTCCCTGACTTAACAATGGTTCAATTTATTATGATGGCTTTAATGGGAAGTAACCCCATCCTAAGTAAGCATCTGTAGAGGTTACTTACTGTTTTTTGTTGGTCTGTTTTTTTGAGACAGAGTTTTGCTTTGTCGTCCAGGCTGGAATGTAGTGGCTTAATTATAGCTCACGTAGCCTCAACCTCCCAGGCCCAAGCGATACTCCCACTCAGCCTCCCAAGTAGCTGGGACTATGGGTGCATGCCAGCATACTTGGCTAATTTTTTTTTTTTTTTTTTGTATATTTTTTGACACAACAGGTCTCGCTGTGTTGCCAGGGCTGGTCTCGAACTCCTGGACTCAAGCTGTTCTCCCACCCTCAGCCTCCCTGAGTTGTTGGGATTACAGATGTGAGCCACCGCATCCAGCCTACTTATTGTTATCATGATTATTTGGGATCCCAGAGGAGATGAAAATGCCATTGCAGGACAAGCTAGTAGGCCACCAGATGTTTGAATTAGAAGTACTGTGCCTACGCGGTGGCTCAAGCCTGTAATCCCAGCACTTTGGGAGGCCGAGGCGGGTGGATCACGAGGTCAGGAGATCGAGACTATCCTGGCTAACATGGTGAAACCCCGTCTCTACTAAAAATACAAAAAACTAGCCGGGCGTGGTGGCGGGCGCCTGTAGTCTCAGCTACTTGGGAGGCTGAGGCGGGAGAATGGCGTGAACCCGGGAGGCGGAGCTTGCAGTGAGCCGAGATCACGCCACTGCACTCCAGCCTGGGAGACACAGTGAGACTCCGTCTCAAAAAAAAAAAAAAACAAAAAAAAACAAGAAGTACTGTGCCCAGATGCCAGGTGCAATGGCTTACATCTGTAATCCCAGCACTTTGGGAGGCCAAGGTAGGAGGACTGCTTGAGGCCAGGAGTTCAAGACCAGCCTGGGCAACATAGCAAGACCCTGTCTCTATAAAAAATAAAATACTTAGCTCGGCGTGGCATATGCCCGTGGTCCTAGCTACTCAGGAGGCTGAAGTGGAAGGATCCCCTGAGCCCAGGAGTTTAAGGCCACAGTGAACTATGATTATGTCACTGTACTCCAACCTGGATGACAGAGTGAGACCCAACCTCAAAAACAGAAAAAAAAAAAAATGCTGTGCCCATGGCTTGCCACTCTGGCAATACTTACAATGTTTACTGTGGTTGCTGAGATTTACTGGCAGGTCTGTACCTACCCATCTGTGTCCCCAACAACCCTGGCATCCCTGATTGAGGAAGAAGAGGAGGAAAGGAGCTGGGGACAGGGCAGACCACATACCTGGTTGTTTTTCCCTTTTTGATGACATTTGCTTTGCATCTCTGGGGAGGCTTCCCAGTGGATCTAGTGGGGGCAAAGGGAATAGGCTGATGCATTGACCCCAATACCTATTACTCATAGGACCAGGCAATAGGACCCCACGGAGCTGGGGAAATTGGGGTGAGGATCAAATTCAGAAGGAACATTGAATGCAAGGGACACCTGGGCTGGGAAGGGCAGTGCTGTCTGACCAGGGGACTATGGAAGGCTTGGCAGGGTTTTCAGGAAGTTGAGGTCCCAGGGAGCTGGATGAGGATGGAGACCCTCTGGGTGGTCCAGGTTCCAGGGCCTGACCTCTTTGTGAGCCCCATCTCCTATGTCGTTGGCACTGAGAGAGAACAGGGCACCTCGGGCTCCCACCAGCAGCCTTGCTGAGGCCTCCTCCAGGAGCAGTGTTGAGTAGTTCTGGGCTTGGCCCTCGAAGTGCCGGGTCCCAGAGAGCTCTGGGGAGAGCAGGTACAGTGAGTCTAGTTCTGGGGTGCCTTCCCACCCCCAGCCCTGGCTCCTGCTGCCTTTTGAGGTTGAGGGTCTAACCTTCATAGGGTATGGTCATCCGAGGGGTGGCATCGAGTTCTCTAGATGGTCTCCGCAGTGAGGGTCCTGGGACTGCAGTTGCTGTGAGGATGCTCAGGAGGAGGGGCCACAGCCTCCCCCACATCTTCCTGGGGAGGCCCAGACTAACAAGACCCCCAAAGGGAGCCAGAGTCACAGGTTGTAGGGGCAGGGATTGGGAAGCACAGTCACAGAGGTCAAAGTCCAAGGAAGTCACTTGGAAGGTCAGGGGTCATAAGCTCATGGGAGTCAAGGAATCATGGGGCCATGGGGGGTCCTGGAATCGGGGAGACATGGAGTCACAGGGTTGTGTGGCCATGGAATCCCAGCTAAGAGGTCAGAAGGAGGGAGGGATCACATGCCTTTCTGCATCAAATGCAAACTCCATGGTGAGAGGGAGTTGTGAAGTTCTAGAGGGGTTGTAGGTTACTGATGGGGTCACCCTGCCCCCGACAGTAGAGCTAGTCCTGGTTTTCTGAGGTCCGTTTTCTGAAGAAAAAACAGGGAAAAAAAAAAGCTCTTTGATCTGTATGTGGGTGGAAGATGGATGGCGTTACCCAGACTTCAGGGGGCACTGAAGGAAGGAGGCCCAGCATCCACAGAACGCCCACGACAGGATCAACTCACAATCATTCTGTCTATCCCTTTGCTCTGATGCTGGAGGCTGGGGTGGAACTTACCTTCCTTACAAGACCCTAGACACCCACAACCCGAACCCAAGGTCATGACCCTCTTCTGGCCAAGTCAGAAGCTCTGCTAGGCCCTCAAGTCAAAGGAGCTGGGGTTCTCTGAGAGAATGCCTGCTTCTCTCAACAATGAGATGCAACTCGGTCAGCAGCTGCCCCTGCTGCCTGCGGGGGTGCCTTATGCAGGAAGGCCTGACCAGAGAGGTTTAATAGGCCTTTGTTTATTTTGTCCTGCTTTCCCTTTGTTTTTTCTTTTCCCTGGCCTGAGAGCTCCCTCTGGAATTTCTCTTTAATTATAACTTCTCCTTGGTATTCCTCTCTAAGGGGGTACACATCTCTGCCCATGCCAGTCTGTGCTGCACCCTCTGGCTAGGCATCCACACGTGTCCCTACCTGCAGGTAGGCATTCACAGGCATTGGGGTGGGTACCTAGGGTCTCCCTGGTTGCACAGGTGTAATGTCTGTTCAGGAGGCTGTAGTGTGCATGGCCAGTTGAGACATAAGCAATGTGAAGAAGGTAAATGATGGGATCCCTGAGCCCTTGGACCCTCCCTCAAGCCAACCAGCTGGGGAGGGAATGGGGGTGGGTGGTGGGCCTCTCCCAACCCCTGTAACAGGCCTCCTAATCACCACGGGTTTCCTTGAAGAGTTCCTCGGCTGGGTGAGGTGTGGAGAGACCTAACCCATTCCATCTCATCTGTCACCCACAGGCAGGGCCAGAGGGTGCCACTGGTGCCTCCTCTCCCAGGTCAAATATTAACTATCTGGCCTTGGAAAGAGGGGAGGAATCAGGAACTGGCCAGAGGAATAACAGGAGCATTTATTCAAGAGGTAAAGGTCAGCACTGCAGGGGCAGAGCCCTGAGGGGGAGAGTTGACTATGAAAGGGAGAGAAGAGGATTCCCTGATCCTGAAAGGGTATAGGCTCCCTGTTTGGGAGCTGGGACAGCAGGAAGCTTCAGGCAAGCTGGCCATGCCCCACCCCTCCCTGTGGAGGCACACCTGTTTACCTTTGGGACCTCCTATTTGCTCAGTGCAAAAGGCATGTGTGTGGGGAGCATTATGGCTAGGAGGAACATGCCCCAGGTTAGAGGAGCCACTCAGTGTGGTTCATGTCACATTTACAGTTTAAGAATCACATGGGTGACTCTTAGGAAGATGATGTACACGCACATGGATGCACACACACACACATACACATTCACAAGGAGGACTGTGAACACATGGATTCACAGGGGTCACTCACACATACACTCACAGGGAGGTTTGTGCACACATATGCTCACACAGAGGGCCACAGCCACAGGTAATCATACATATTCACATGTGAAGTTGAATTTACATGCCCATCCATTCAGCAGGTCACACAGCCTCAGAGGTTGAGGAAAGATAAACCCACACATATGGGTTTCTGTCAAGGACTGTGCACCTCTATTCAACAGGAGGGTCCTATCCATATACATGTATGTGTGGGGACATGCACACAAACCTACTGATGTAGTGGGCCAGGCAATCATGTTCACAGAAGGGTCAAGTACATGTGTGTTCACACAGAGTCCTTGAACACACAACTACATCCATGCAGAGAGAAGCACACATGCATACAGGGGTCCAGTTTTCACCACAGGCTTGGGGGCTGCTAGTGTCCACTGGGGTGAGATGCAGAGCAGAACCCTGCCTGCGTTCCTGAAAGTCCCAATTCTAAGGCCCAATTTCAAGTGTGTGTGTGTGTGTGTGTGTGTGTGTGTGTGTGTGTGTGGGCGAGGGGGGTGATGGGGGAGGCTTCTGACCTTGGATGGTCAGATGGGATGGGTGCATGAGTCAAGGCCGCTCTACAAGGGAGGGAATGGGAAACTAACCCAGGCAGGAGGAGGCCTCTAGCTTTAGCAAAGGAAAGATGGAATGGAACGCATAACTTAGTACTCCTCCACCCCGATGTATATTGCAGTTCTAGAGGTAGGAGACGGGCTGGCGCTCTCAACCCCCACTTAACCTGTTGGGAGGGGGCGGGGCTAAGTGGGCGGGGCGGAGCATACCACCCCTCCCTTCAGTGGCGAAGCGGGTTTCAGGTCTCCTGTCCACGCCCCACACTCCACCCCAAGTTCCACAGTTCGAGTTCTTCCCCAGGGCCAGCCCCCTGAACTCTGATCACCTTCCCTCTATTAGATCCTAGGGTGGAGGGAATTGGGGAGGAGAGACCCTTAAAACAGGATCAATGGAGGATCAGCAGGCTTTCGACCTTCATCCCAGATGTCCACCTACCTCGTGTAGGCAGTATCTCCCTCTGCCTAGTAGGATGGTGGTCTCTCCTGGCTTGAGAGAGCCCCTCCCCCGGTACCCCCTCCCTACAACATCCTGGACAGTCCGCGGTTCTCTCCCTTCGTCAGGTCTAACCTCAGTCTCTACTGCTGCAGCTCGAGGACAAGCTCTCCTTCGATCCCGCCGGACGCCGGGAGACGTGACCCAGATCCTGGGGAACACTGTTCACCACACGGACCCCTCCCCATGCTGGTCCCTGACTCCGTGATGGCCGGTCTGCACCCTGCGCAGCCCGAGGCCTGGCCCGCGCCCCTCTAGAGCCTTCATGCAGAATCGGGGGACCTGGCGGTGAGAAAGGCCTGGCCCAGCTTGGAGGGTAGAATGGACGTGGGGGAGGCCTTGCCCGACCCCCGGCCCGAAGCCCCTGACTCAGGCCAGGCCGCCGCCCGCACTCCCCGCCTTGCTCACCTTTGCGCTTGGATCCAGGGCCATAGAGACAGCGACGCGCGGCTCCGCGGCCCCACAGCACCAGCTGCGAGGAAGGGGCCGCGGCTGGAGGCGGGGCGGGGGGTGGAGGCGGAGCCGGGGGTGGGGCGGGGTCCTGGAAGGCGGGGCCGACTGGGTGGGGTGAGGGGAAGGTCGCCGCTCTCTTCTTTGCGCCCCCTGCTCTAGCACAATAGAGGCGGTTTGAGAGCGAGGCTCACACACAGCCTTCGGCCATCGGGCGACCCCGCGCCTCTAGGCGCTACGGCCCTGATAATCGCCCCCTGGTGGTGGCCTCGCCACCCCGTGCACCCTCCACATGCTTATAGCCCGCCCTCTCCTCCCCTGTAACCCTAGGATCCCCCCGACTTGCCTACTGCTGGGGACGTGCAAACCTGCCCTGGCGTTGAGGGGTTGGGGGACCCTCTCAGAGGGCCTTCTGGCCTGTCCTCTAACCTGGACCTCACTCCCTGCGCTCCTGCCACTCGCTTCTGCTCTAGGATGTGGAGGGAAGGCTACCCTAGGTGGAGACTGGAGGTTGGGGAAGCTCTGAACACAAGGAAAGGGCTTGATTCCCAGCTTCAGGGGCTGTTCAGCTTGAGCTATGCGTGGGGGAGATGGGGTCAGGCCTGAAGGGGATGAAGTAACAGCTTGACCTGAAAGGCACACAGAAAATGCTTTTTCTGGATAAACAAGCCACAAGCATTTGCACCTGTTCACTCACCAAATCTTAACCCTAACCTAGGCTCACCTCAGGGACTGGGTCATTCAAACACTTGCCTTCCCCTCCAGCTCATCTTGGGCACCATTCTTATCCAGAACTTAGAGTGCATCCTTCTAGGCAATCAAATACCCTGTCCTTCCCAGATTCAATCACCTTACCCAGCAGCAATCTAGGAAACCCCTCACAATCAACTCCCCAACTCCTTTAACTCAATTAGGATGGTCCTTCTGTGCAAACTTGGGTCCTGCCTCCTTTAATAGGTCACAGCCTATTAAAGTGAACTTAGCCCCTATAGTCCAAACAAAACCTGCATTCAGGCCCTGACCCAGCCTGGTCCTTCCTCCTCCATCCATGACAGTATTCATGTGGGCTCAAGAGATGGACCAAAATGATAAAGTCCACAGGAACATATGTGATTGACTCTTGCACATGCCTAGGAGTCAGAACAGGATTCAAGTGGCACATTTAACCAAAGGAACCTTGGGAAAGACACTTCATCCTTCTTTCTGGATTCCCCAAAGCTCACAGTTTGGCACTGAATCATATACAATCTCGTAGTTTGGATGGCTGTGTGTGACTGCAGACTGCTAGACAGCAGGGCCCACATCACAGTTCCACCTCCCCCAACACTCTGCAAATAGGATATGTGTGGCGGGGAGAGGGAAGGTAGCTGGGGAGAAACACAATAAAAAATGTACACATGCTTTTACAAAGAATATCCTGCTTCATTTTTTATTTGTACCCTCATCCCATCCTGAGGAATTTATAGCCCCATTTTATGGATAGGGAAACAGGCTCTAAGACATTAAGTAACTTGTCTTGAAATTCATTCTTGTGTTTACAGAGAGGACAATCAAGACTGGAAAAGTCTGAGAAGGAGGAAGCAGGGTAAGCCTGAAGGGGAAATACCATTGGCAAAGGTAGAAATGTTCAAGCTTATGCACAGGCTTGTGTTGAGGCACTAGGGAAGAGGCATGAAAGAGGGCAGTTTGATTTGATGAAATTGCAGTGGGTAGGGGGATTCCTAGTGGGAAATAAAAGGGAATAGTCAGCTAGTAGTTTGAAAAAGACCACAGAAGAAAATCCTGAGATGATGGACTGAGTAAGGAAGTCTGAGATGGGAAGACCAGTTAAGGCAGGGCTAAGATAAATCTGCAGTCCTTATTAGAAAGTGGATTGGTGGTAACAGTGGAGGCAGGGTAGGAAGACTGCTGGTCCCTCAGTACCAGACAGGAGAGCAATTCAACTGTAGGGGCCCAGAAGGCTAAGAGGCACAGCTTCCTAAATGTTCACAGAACCTGCAGTGCTGACTTCAGATACCTCTGGAGGTGGCAAGTAGGCCAATGCGGCAGGCTCAGTAACTCACTCAACTTTATGAGCCAAGCTTTGCTCCTCTGAGGTGCTGATGGCAAACTCAGATATTGTTAAATGAGTAAAATGTGTGTGATTTCAACTATCACTGGACAGTTACTTCAGTACTTTTGATACTAGACCACAATCCATTTCCTTCTGCTATCCTCCCAGTGAAATCTCTAAACCTAATGAGAGTATCAGAGTAAAGGCAATTCATGGAGCTGTCTATAGGAAGCCCTTTTGATTGATAGTACATCTCTCTGCAAATCCAGCTGATAAAACAAGAACAGGGGAATACTGACAGACAGTGGAAAATAAAACTGGAAATCAAACAAAGAAATTAATCCTAACCCAGCTATAAATCTCCATCCTGGGACACAGGCAGGTCATTCTTTGAACAGTCACTACCCTGGCTGCTTCACAGGGTGGCTGTGAGAGGATTCCATTTGGAAACCTTCTGGAGAATTTCAGACACACAGAAAAGTATGAGTTTTGTTTTTGCTATTCTATTTTCCCCAACTTTGCTGTAAGAAAGTGGCCGAGAGTAGTGCTGGCCGTCTTCAGCACTTTGCACAGAATAGTTACTCACTGTAGCAGGGATCCTAGGTGAAGGGGGTGGGTATGAATTCCTGAAACTTGAGCAGGTTCCCTGAAGCAAGAGAACTCTGGCCTAGTCAAGCTGTCCTGCTTCCTGTTCAATGTGGCAGCATTTCTGTTCCTGCTTTGCCATCTCCATCTCTGGTTTGCCCAGCACTTTCCCTTTAGGTGGTGTGATCTTTATTTTGGCCATATATACAGCTGAGGAGCTTCTTCTGTAGGGGATGTCACCAGTGCAGCAATGCAGAAGTCTCACTATTCCACTGTGCCTCAGAAGCCTGTTTTGCCTGTTAAGTTTTCCTCCCAGCCAGTTGTCTTGGAGTCAGACCCAAAGCTGGGCCTTCTGGTTTGCCCTCTCTTGACTCCAGCCTAGGGAATGGTTAGCAAGGGAAAGGGAGTGTGAGGACATTTCCACAAATGCTGGAAAACCACCACCTATCACCAATTTCTCACCTTTAGCATGCTGGCTTTTAAAAAGTGAAAATTTTAATAAAAAAAAAAAAATCAGCAGGGATAGCTGGACAGAGAAGCCTCTGGAGCTCCCGGTATCCAAAGGAATAGGGCACACTTACAACTATAATTTTTGGAGATATGGTTTGCTCAGATGTCAGTACACCCTGAGGTGTCTGCTTAAGATCAATTCTGTCATCAGACAAAAGCCTTGCTAGAGCAGCAAGCATTTGATGAGTTCTTGCTATATGCCAGTCACGGTACTAGGCACTTTTCATGCATTAGCTCACTTAGTCCTCACAAACCCTGAAATAGACACCGTTATTATTCCTTTTAACAGGTGAGGAAACAGTGAGTTTAAGTAATCTGGCAAAGATCAAAAGGCTAGTGTGATGAATCTGGGATCTGAGGTCAGGCCTTGGGCAAGGTCAAGGCCCTCAACTTGTATAAGGTTGTGCTGCCCGCTCTCTAGTAAGTACTTACGGCAATGTCTCTGCTTCTGCCTGGGCTGTCATCCCTTGTCCCTCTGCCCCACTGTCAGAGAAAAATGCTCCCATTTAGTCTCCTTCTAACCAGTCTGTCAGAAGGGAGAAATACTGGCATGGTTTTGGAACTCAAGGCCTCTGATAATGCCTAGGCCTTCTATGAGCTCCAAAGTTTCTCCTATGAGGTTTCAACCTCTGCCTCCCAAGTTGGCATACCCAGAACTTATCTGCTTGGCAGGTTGGAGGTGATCTCAAGCCCTGCTTCTGGATTGTACAGCTTCTTCTTTCTTGGTCCTGGGCTCAAGAACAAGGGAGTCAGGTTAAGGGTATTCGTTTCTAATTCTCTTTGCCCAAAAACAGAAAGTATTTTAACCTGGATGCCAGGAGGTAAGATTCATGAGGGCTCTGTGTTGTTCACCACCAAATCCTTATTGAATCCTAAAGAGTGCCTAGCATGTAGTTGAGACTCAATTGTTAGAATGAATGGTGGAATGATAGCTGGGCATGGTGGCTCACGCCTGTAATCCCAGCACTTTGGGAGGCCGAGGCGGGCGGATCACGAGGTCAGGTGATAGAGACCATCCTGGCTAACATGGTGAAACCCCATCTCTACTAAAAATACAAAAACTTAGCCAGGCGTAGTGGCAGGAGCCTGTAGTCCCAGCTACTCGGCAGGCTGGGGCAGGAAAATGATGTGAACCCGGGAGGCGGAGCTTGCAGTGAGCCGAGATCGTGCCACTGCACTCCAGCCTGGGCGACAAGAATGAATGGTGGGATGAACATAGTGAATGAGGTAAGAATGAGATTACCGAATTCCTGATTGCAAAGTATACAGCAATTAACTGGGTTATATAAAAGTGAACTGTGTACAACGGTGGCTTTATGTTTTCCAGAAACCGAAGACATCAAGCTAAAAAACTGGACAATCCAAAGCAAGAAGAAATGTTTAAAAACCAGGGGACTGGGGTGGGGTGAGGGAACAGGGCATTCCAGATAACTTAGCCTCCTCAACTCCCAAACAAATATTACCAAACACATGTTCAAACTGAGAAAAAGCAGTTTTAATAGCACACACACACATATTCATAGGACTTTAACAAGATGTAGTATAAAATCTTTAAAAAAATAAAAGGAAAGAAAAAAAATCTGTATTTACTGCCTAAGAGCTGCTGGATTAACTGGCTGACAAGACTGTCCAGGGAAAACAAATGCACAGATAATGAGGTGAGCTGACACTGTTCATGAGTAAGGAATAACCACGGATCATGCTAATTGCTCTACGTGCCCAGCCGCCTGGACCCTACTGTTGCCTCCTTAGCGACAAACCACCACAGTCATCCCCTAATTCTCCAACTCAGTAGCTTGTTTAATGGGCTACCCCTTAAAATTTTCATTTTTAATTTAAAAATTACCCTTGGCTTAAAGACGCCACACATTATTACTGGTCAGTCCCCACCAATTATATTTGTTTTGATAACAATAAAAATGCAAATACTCCAACTAAGCCTGGATGATAACACGCCATTTTTTATCTTTTACATTTGAGATTTTTGTGAAGTTGAAAGCAAGCTACTATTTGCGTTTCAAAGCAGAAACAAAATGCAAACCTTCCAAAAGGTGACAAAGGCACCACTGCTATCGGAGATAGAAAATGTACAAATGCTGTTACTTTACGGCTACATCGATGCATTTTGTGCACAGAGAGCCTCTTAATGTGATAAAACTAGTAGAATTATATTTTCAGTAACAAGAAAGGCAGTTAGAAAAGGCGAACAGTTACACACAAAAGCATAAACACAAGTACCTTAATGTGCAGCTTGCAAGAAGGGTAATAAGTTTGCCATAAATATCCATAAAATTAGACAAGGTGATTTTTGGCACAGTAATATTGCCAAACACACCACCACTCAGTGCAAGCTTTGTTGCCAAGTCCCCAAAGTGGCCTGACATTCTCTGTGCAATGAACACTTCTCCCTCTCTACCATCCCATTCACTGAGCAATAGCAGCAGGAGGGAGACAAAGCATGGGGACTCGAGGGAGAAGGAAAATACTTGATTTGGAAGAAAAACCATGGGCTACTTGTGCTAAAAGAGAGTCACAAAATTTTCTTGAGAACCCAAATGCAAATATTGACCGGACTATGACCTGGAGTCTGAAGACCTCTACCAGAGTCATAAATACAAGGGCCTAAACTGAGGTCTGGCCATTTATTTTAAAGGGATGATGAAATATTTTTTTCTAAAGGAGAAATATAATTAAAAATAGAGATTTTTTTCTTATTGGAACTGTTAAATAAAAATGTATCAAAGTAGTTTTAAATTTGATGGGCAGTTATCTGTTGAAACTGCAATACAAAAGGGTCACTTAAAAAAAAAACCTGAATAACCCACTTGTCCCCCCCATCAATGTACACAATTAGAAAATATTTACACACTGTAAATTACAAGCAATATAAGCAGTATTTTATACTTTGAGATTTTGTACACTTTACACAATGCAAAATGAGAAAAATATGAACACGTATAAAATTACACACAAATAATGTATCTACAAAGGATTAAATTACAGAATGAAAGCCCCCATCGTTGGGCAGATAGATGCCAGTTTCAAGTTTCTGTCAAATAGAACTCTTTGTATCTATCTCTTTAACCATAAGTGGCATTTTGTAACAATACCCTTGAGAGGTAGTATCAAGATAATAATATTCTTACCAGTAAACAACACAGAATAAAACTTTTGTTGGTCTGACTCTTGGAGCCTCAATCAGTTTAGGTTCTTGGAAACTGGATTTACTTAGTTTTCCCTATAAAATCTCTGACTGCCAATGCTTGATTGACATAAATTCAAAAGTTACTGATGCTATTTTAAATGATAAATTTAAGACAAAATGCTTTTTACTCCTAAGCCTCAATTTAGAGGTAGAAAGTTATTTTATTTTCTTGCCTCTCAAACCACAAACATCAAGTCCAGTTTCCGTTCCCCTCCATCATCTTTCCTCCTACAACTGGAGACACTAGAGCAGTCAGGAGAACAGGTCACTCAAGCCAATACTGAAAGAACAACAAAAAAAGTTGCCATTCTTTCAGGAAACAAACTCTCCTAAAAGGGACATCTAGTCAACAAAATAATTTTCTAGTTGGCTAGTAAGAGTTTGTTACTACCCCTGGGCTAAAACCAGCATGTGCACTTCCACGAACTCTCTACCATTTAAACCAAAGGATGGCTTTCCAGTGTTTAAGAATTTAAAGCAGCTGCGGTTTTGAAGTACAACTTCAAGATACAAGCAAACATACACACACACACACACACACACACACAGACAGACATAGTGTCCCAAAGAATTCAGGTCTCTGCCAAAGTTATATACTCATGGAAACAAGGTTGTTGGAAACTTGTCCAGATCTTTAGGCTTTTACAATATAGACTTCTGTAATACGGTTACCAAGAGCCAGAATTCTAAGATATAGCCAAGATTCTAAGATTTAACCAGTATTTAAAATATATGCATTTAAAAGAAATCCAGAACAAACTGCATATGAATGTTCTGGCATCAAAACAGGGCCACTACTTTACAGCTTAACCTCTTCCTCTTAAGGGAATCTGACACATACCAAACTTTTGTTTCTCAAGTTTAAATGTATTTTAAAAACAGATTTATAATCTTGAGTAATGAAGGAAAATGCATGGATTGAAACCTCCCTGTGGTTTATAAAAGTTACAGAAGAGATTTATGCTTTTTATTACTAAACTCAGTTTTAAGCATTCCCTTTGTGTCCGAAAATAACCAAGAGGGAAAATTAAAACCAACTGGAACTTGGTCTTGCTTTCCATGTCCAACTTCTTAAGTTAGTCCAAGCTCTTTTCTTATATATTTCCTGTGATTATACAAGTGACAAAAATACTATCTAAAAAAGATAATTGGCTTATAATTTAACAAAAGGAGTTAACTGGGGCAGGTTAGACATGTGACTATTAGCTGCTTCTACCTCTCCCCTCTTTTAATAAGACTCTGCGCTTTTGAAAGGTCAGTTGCCGTAACAATTAAGCAGATCATATTTCATATCTGCCTCAGAAATGGCAATTTCATTACCAGCTTCATACTAGATATTCAAGTGGCACATTTGCTGTACATTTTCTTGGCATTCCATTGGATTCTGTAATAATCCTTTATACTCCTCTAGGAAAGGCTCTTATTGAATTTCTCTTGCTTCATATTTTTGCTGCTGCAACTCCTATTAAGAATCTGGTACCCAGAAATCATGAAGCTGCCCCTAAAAAAGGGGAAAAAAAGAGGGTAAAACAAAATTTAATCAGATTATGAATTACTCCTTATAAAACTACTAATCATCAGACAATAGGCTTTGATAAGACAAGTAATAAAATCTTTATATTGACTTATCTGAAAATTTATGGTAATCTGATTCAAATTTCACATACAGTGGTCAAACAATAAAAAATAGTATAAAATAAGTGCAGGATGTTTTTCTCACCACTGCACACATGGAGGGACTTAGTTAAGCAAAATAAATAATGTTAAGCTGATTAGTATAGTTTTGCTATTAAATTATTTTCTGTTTTAATACCACATCAATACATGACCAGCATTAAAAGAAAATCCACTAAGGTTAGAAACAAATACAAAAACAACAAAACATAAATTTAAGATTTCTCAAAGACTTAGAGAGATTGCTTTATCTACTTAATATTCAGTGTTCCTATTATTTTGATATAAAATATAAGTAACTTCTAGGCCCTGGCTACTCAAAGTTTAGTCCCTGGAGCAGCAGCATTTGCATCAATCTGATAACTTGTTAGAAGTATAGAATATCTCAGTTCTCACTCCAGACCTATAAGTCAGAATCCATATTTCAGCAAGTTCCTAGTTGATTCCTATGTACATTAAAATTTGAGAAGCGTCATTTTAGACAATCCTATGCCAGTTAACTCTGTAAACAAGCAGGCAAGCACACTTACTAGCAGGTGTTAAAAAAAATGTCCCTCTTAGGCAAAGACTCCTTAGACATAACATCAAAAAAAAGTGACAAAAATATATACATAATAAATAAAAGAAAACCGACACAAAGAATGGAAGAAAATATTTACAAATTATATCTCTAATAAGAGATTTGGGGCTGGGCGCGGTGGCTCACGCCTGTAATCCCAGCACTTTGGGAGGCCGAGGCGGGCGGATCACAAGGTCAGGAGATCGAGACCACGGTGAAACCCCGTCTCTACAAAAAATACAAAAAAATTAGCCGGGCGCGGTGGCGGGTGCCTGTAGTCCCAGCTACTTGGGAGGCTGAGGCAGGAGAATGGCAGGAACCCGGGAGGCGGAGCTTGCAGTGAGCCGAGATCGCGCCACTGCACTCCAGCCGGGGGACACAGCGAGACTCTGTCTCAAAAAAAAAAAAAAAAAAAAAAAAAAGAGATTTGTAACCAGAACATATGGGGAATTCATACAACTCAATAACAAAAGGACCAATAACTATATTCAAAAATAGGCTTTTTGAAATGAAGTATGAGATGAAAAAAATGGACAAAGGATCCTAATAGACATTTCTGCAAAAAAGCTATACAAATGACCAATAGGCATATAAGACGACGTTTAACACCATTAATTATTAGGGAAATGCAAACTAAAACCACAATGAGATTCTACTTCCCTACTCTCTACTATGGCTTTAGTAAAAACAAGTATTGGTGAGAATATGGAGAAATTAGAAACCTCAGACATTCTGATGGGAATATAAAATGATGCAGTGACTTTGGAAAACAGTTTGGTAGTTTCTTAAATCACTTAACATAGAATTACCATATGGCCCAGCAATTCGACTTCCTTTTCAAATGCTTCATTTGAGAACATATATTCACATAAAAACTTGCATACAAATGTTCATGGAAATATTTGTAATAGCCAGAATGTGAAAACAATATAAATGTCTAATAAGTGGATAAATAAATGTGACATATCCATTCAGTGGAAAATTATTTGGCAATAGAAAGGATATACATGCTACAACACTTATCATTATGTTAACTGAAAGCAGACAATTACAAAAGACTACACAGTATATCTCATTTACAGATGTGCAGAATAGGGAAATCTATAGGGACAGAAAGTAGATTAGTGTTTGCCTAGGATTTGGGAGGATTCAGGAGGGGAATCAAGGTAGTAGGGGAAAGGGGAATGACTGCTAATGGGTATGGGATTTCTTTTTGGGGTGATGAAAATGTTCTAAAATTAGATTGTGGCGATGGTATTCACTCTGTCAATGTATTAAAAACCACTGTACATGTTAAGTGGGTAAAATCTATGGTATGTGAATTCTATCTCAATAGATCTGTCTTAAAAATGCTCTTCATTGAATAACCTCCATTTGATGCAATGTAATATTTTTAAATTGGCTCAACCACTTCTGGAAATAAATTAATGAATATAAAGCAAACAAAAACTAAAAATAATTACAAACCATGTATTATACTGGCGTTTTCAGTTTATCTTAAGATAACTAGAAGCAAATGCACTGTTATACTCTATTTTATTTCAAACAGTATGAAGAGTGCCATTCAGCAAAACTATTAAGAATAAATGAAATTGTATAACAAAATGACACCTGAGTAGGCCGACAGTTCTGGATTATTTCCTGCCATTTTCCATGTATCCTGGCAACCAAGTCTTTCACCTTAAAAATATCAAAAACGGGAAAAGGGATTGGATTAAAACATCCTCACCTACAATCAGCTTAACACTACACAAAAGATCTGACAGTTGCAACAGGCCCACACTCGACAACTCAATTTGATTTCTGTCAACAAAGAGAAAATAAACTATTCATCTTTTGGAGGAGATCTCAAATCATAAGTAATTAATAAGACTTTCCTTTATCATCATAATCTAAACTATTGAATGTTTATGATTTAATTTTCCTGTTATTAAAGATCATCCCAAAAAACACATTCTCTGCCTTCAAAGGAACTTAACTTGCTGGCTTTTGAACAACCAGACAGAGAAGCTGAAGGGTGGTCTGTGTCAACAGACCCAAGGCTTTGGCTGTTCCGTGCCTTCCCTGCCCAGCTTCCCTTTGAAAGGATCAAGGCCATTAAAAAAACGTTTATTTGTTCCTCTCCACATTATTAGAAGATCCAAAATTCACTGTTACTCCTCTCCATGTTTGTGCCCAAGTACTATGAATCCCCTTTAAATACCTAGTATTTTCCTACATTTGGAGGTTTAGCAAGTCTCTATGCAAAACTGAAACTTTACCACAAAAACCAAACTCTGTCACTCTAGAGATGCTCAATTAGCTATTGAACATAACTGCTTGAGAAAAATGTTTTAAACAACTTAGGAATTTTATATCAGCTTTAAATTTATAAAGTAAATTACAATCTCTGCTTTCTCCTTCGTCTACAGTTCAGCAAATAAAGTTTCTCCAAAACAATCACCAACTTTTCTACAATAGAGGCTTTTGGAAAGGCAGACAACTCACCTATGTCAGCAGGACCATCCCTTGAAGCAATTTCCACAGACCACTATGTCGCTTTCCACTTTAAGTAAGAGAAGCACTGGCAACAATCTGTGCCAAGTCCTTGTCTTTAAGAAATATAAAACTTGGGTGGTCCCCTTTTAGCATGTCTGTCAGTAGTAGCCACTACCAAGTTCTACAGGCCAGCAATTCTGGTCAATGAATGCTCAAAAGAATGTGCTTCTGAAACTAGAGTTCTACTCTTGGGCAAAGAGCTATCCCCTACAGGTATTTGAAAATCAGAAATCTGAAAACAACTTCATTAGTTGCTTATTTTTGTATTTAACTTAAATTTACTAAAATAAATACATATACTAAATCCGAATGGGCATTGTTCAAATGACTAACCTTTGCAGCTAATTAATGTAAGATATTAAGATACAAAGCTGAGGCTTCATATTCAATGACTATCCAAAGATAAGAGGCAAAAAGAATCAGCATTATATTACATTACCAAAGCTAAAAGATAATCTTGGAATTAAAAAATCCTTAGAAAAAAGTATTTTTATTTTATTTCGTTTTATTTATTATTTTTTTACACAGAGTCTTTCTCTGTCGCCTAGGCTGGAGTGCAGTGTCGCGATCTCAGCTCACTGCAAGCTCTGCCTCCTGGGTTCAAGGGATTCTCCTTCAGCCTCCTGAGTAGCTGGGACTATAGGCATGCGCCACCACACCTGGCTCATTTTTGTATTTAGAAAAAAGTATTTTAAAAGTGTCTGATTTTATGTTTCAGGAAAAACTGTCAGATCATTCTATTAATACTAACATTACTTTCCTACTCCATACTCATAGATTTGGCTTTTCTACTGTCTTTGAGTATATAAAACCTTTAAGAAAAAAAGCTTAGCAAGCTTAGTGCTGAATCATTTCCACCCTAGAGCTCAGACTAGGTGATGTATGACTCAAAGATTTGAAGACTCCTGGCTGGATGCGGTGGCTCACATCTCTAATCCCAGCTCTTTGGGACACCCAGGCAGGCGGATCACGAGGTCAGGAGTTTGAGACCAGCCTGGACAACACGGTGAAACCCCATCTCTACTAAAAATACAAAAAAACTTTGCTGGGCATGGTGGCGGGTGCCTGTAATCCCAGTTACTTGGGAGCCTGACGCAGGAGAATCACTTGAATCTGGGACGCGGACGTTGCAGTGAGTCGAATTCATGCCACTGCACTACAGCCTGGTCAACAAGAGTGAAACTCCGTCTCCAAAAAAAAAAAAAAAAGATTTGAAGACTCCTTCCTTTAATATATTCTTCAATGGAACATTCAAAGAATAACAGCTAAACTATTTCTACTCTATGAATAAAACAAGTTTTCAACCATCATAAAATTTCAAAGCCACTGTTTCATAACTTATATATTTATTTAAATAATGCTTCAATCCTTGATGGTAACTTAAGCATGAAGGTTTTAACATGTGTAATGGGGAAAAATAAGTATCATTAGTACTAGAAGTATTTTTCTCCTTGGGTGTCAGGAGTTTCAGAACAGAAAGTAAAGTGAAAAGTGTATTTGCTTTGAGATTTTTTTTTCCTTTCACTTTTAATTTAGCTACACTAATTTAGCAGGAGCTGATTTCTGTTATTAAAAGAGAAAGTCCTATTTCTAATCTTACATGTTTCTTTTTTTTTCGAGACAGAATCCTATTCTGTCTCCCAGGCTGGAGTGCCATGTGTGTTCATAGCTCACTGCAACCTCAAACTCCTAGGCTTCAGTGATCCTCCTGCCTCAGCCTCCCAAATAGCTGGAAGTACAGGTGCATGCCACCATGCCTGGCTATTTTTCAAAATGTTTGTAGAGATGGAGTCTTGCTATGTTGCCCAGGCTGGTCTTGAAGTCCTGGCTTCAAGCAATCCGCCTGCCTCAGCCTCCCAAAGTATTGGGGTTACAGGCATGAGCCACCACGCCTAGCTTTATATGTTCTTTTTCTGAATATAGGCCTGTATGCTTCTATCCTTAAATATTAACGTAACCAAGATTAAGAAAAAAAGAAAAAACACACTTACCTTAGTTCTGTAAAAAAGTCTTGCATCTTCCCTAATATCACATTTAACATGCTTTTCCAAAGCCCCACAGAGTAGCACAAAGTGTTTCTGTGCAAAACAAATGCAAGGGATGAAAACAACTCTGAAGCATTACAAATTAACAAAGAAGAAATTATGCAGCTAGAACAACTAAATCATTTAAAAATCTATTATTCCTGTTAGCAATGCCTGATGTTAACTATCCCACATAACAGTAGTTGTATCAGTGAAAGTTGCTTCCATGACAGTAAGATTATTAGCTTAAAAAATATACACTCTAACAAAAGTTGTTTTGCTATGCATGAACTCACATTAATGAAAATTAACCCCAGAGCTCTAACTGGGTAATATAGTACTCAGAAATTTAAAGAGTCCTTCCTTTAACATACTCTCTAATAAAATATTCAAATAACAGCTAGCCTTTAAAAAAAAAATTTTAAATTTTTTTTTTAAAGAAATGGGGTCTGGCTCTGGTGCCAGGCTGGAGTGCAGTGGCACAATTATAGCTCACTGTACCCTTGAACTCCCCAGCTCAAGTGCTCCTCCAGTCTCAGCCTCCTGATTAGCTAGGATTACAGGCATGCAACACCATGCCCAGTTCTTTTTTTTTTTTAGACGGAGTCTCGGAGTCTCGCTCTGTCACCCAGGCTGAAGTGCAGTGGTGTGATCTCAGCTTACTGCAACCTCTGCCTCCCAGGTTCAGGCGATTCTCAGACTCAGTCTCCCGAGTAGCTGGGATTACAAGCGTGTACCACCACACCCAGCTAATTTTTGTATTTTTAGTAGAGACAGGTTTTGCCACATTGGCCAGGCTAGTCTCAAACTCCTGACCTCAGGTGATCCACCTGCCTCAACCTCCCAAAGTGCTAGGATTACAGGCATTAGCCACCGCACCCAGCCATTTTTTTTTTTTTATTTTTAAATTTTTTTGTGGAGACAGGGTCTCACTTTGTTGCCAAGGCTAGTGTCAAATGCCTGGCTTCAAGTGATCCTCCCACTTCAGCCTCCCAATGTGTTGAGATTACAAGCATAAGCCACTGCACCTCGCCAGCACAACACTGGCCCATTTGATATTTGATAATGTTGGTATCTTATGAATATATTATAGTGTTGCCAAGGTATAATGGTTAAGTTCCACTCCAACAAACAGAGCTAACATTTGCTGACAATCTTTTCAATATGACATGGTTATAAGACCATATCACACCCCTCTTTCTGGTATATATGGGAATTCTTATAGCAAAATCAGTTTGTGACTTTTTTTTTTTTTAAGAGATAGGGTTGGCCAGGTGCAGTGGCTCACGCCTGTAATCCCAACACTTTGGGAGGCCGAGGCGGGCAGATCATGAGGTCAGGAGATCCAGATCATCTTCACTAACATGGTGAAACCCCGTCTCTACTAAAAATACAAAAAAGTTAGTCGGGCGTGGTGGTGGGCACCTGTAGTCCCAGCTACTTGGGAGGCTGGGGCAGGAGAATAGCGTGAACCCAGGAGGCAGAGCTTGCTGACAGCTCATCCAGCCTGGGTGACAAAGCGAGACTCCATCCCAAAAAAAAAAAAAAAAGAGAGGCTCTTGCCTTGTTGTCCAGGCTGGAGTGCAATGGTGGGATCATAGCTCACTGCAGCTTTGAACTCTTGGGCTCAAGTAATCTTCCCATCTCACTCTTCTGGGTAGCTGGGACTACAGGTATTGCCACTACACCTAGTTAGTTTTTGTTTTTGATTTTGATTTTTTTTTGTAGACACAGCATCTTGCTATGTTGCCTAGGCTGGTTTTAAACTCCTAGGCTCAAGCAATCCTCCTGTCTCTGCCTCCCCAAGTGTTGGGATTACAGGCATGAGCCACCACACCTGGCCCTATTTTTTTTCTATAGGAACGAGAGAACCATTAATAGAGATTCATACTTAATTCTTTGAAAAATTATGCATCTTAAATTTTAGAAATGTATAGACGTAAGCACTTCTCTCATATATACTTGGTTGAGAATGTAAATGAACACTTTCTGGGATGAAAATGTGGTAATAGCTATTTAAAATAGTTAAAATTTGAAATATTTATAAACTTTGATCTAACAAGTCTACTTCTAGGAATTTACCTTATAGCTAGGCTTGAAGAAGCGGGCAAAGATATATGAATAAGCATGTTCATATTAACACTATGTGTAATCACAAAAAACATACTGTTTATCAATAAAGGTTTCAAAATACTACAGTTATTAGACAGAAGTGCTAATATTTGATTTTTTACATATTTTTTGAGACAGGGTCTCTCTCTGTCACCCAGGCTGGAAGGCAGTGGCATGACCACAGTGCATGGCAGCCTTGACCTCCTCGGGCTCAGGTGTTCCTCCTGCCTCAGCCTCCCAAGTAGCTGGGACTACAGTTATGCGTCACCATGCCCGGTTAATTTTTTTTTTTGTAAAGATGACATTCTGCTATGTTGCCTAGGCTGGTCTTGAACTCCTGGGCTCAAGCGATCTGCGTGCCTCGGCCTCCCAAAGTGCTAGTATTACAGTTGTGAGCCACTGTGCCCAGCCAAGCGCTAATATGTTAAAGAGAAGGCTGGGCGCAGTGGTTCACGCCTGTAATACCAGCACTTTGGGAGGCTGAGGCAGGTGGATAACTTGAGGTAGGAGTTTGAGAACAGCCTGGCCAACATGATGAAACCCCATCTCTACTAAAAATACAAAAATTGGCCAGTGTCGTGGCGTACACCTGTAGTCAGAGCTACTCAGCAGGCTGAGGCAGGAGAATCGCCTGAATAGAGGAGACGGAGGTTGCAGTGACCTGAGATCGTGCCACTGCACTTCAGCCTGGGTAACAGAGCAAGACTCTGTCTCAAAAAAAAAAAATTTTTTTTTAAAGAGGAAAAAAAGGAAGTTGCAAATGGTACTAATACTATGATTCCATTTTTGTTAAAATAATTTAGTATATTTTATGTAATATATTAGTAAATTGCGAAGAAATTTACAACAGGGCACTGGATTGTAGGAGTCTTTCAGTTTTTACTTTATATAAGTTTTATAATAATCACTCTTGAACTCCGGGGCTCAAGTGATTCTCCTGACTCAGCCTCCCAAAGTGCTGGGATTACAGGCGTGAGCCACCATGCCCAGTTACTGACTTTTTTAATCATAAAAATTTATAGCCAGCGCGGTGGATCACGCCTGTAATGCCAGTACTTTGGGAGGCCAAGGTGGGCGGATCATGAGGTCAGGAGTTTGAGAGCAACATGATCAACATGGTGGAACCCCGTCTCTACTAAAAATACAAAAATTAGCCAGGTATGGTGGCAGGCACCTGTGATCCCAGCTACTTGGGAGGTTGAGGCAGGACAATCGCTTGAACCTGGGAGGCAGAGGTTGCAGTGAGCCGAGATTGTGCTAGTGCACTCTAGCCTGGGTGACAGAGCAAGACTGTCTCGGAAAAAAAAAATTTTTTTAATAAAATACAGGAACCATGTAAGAACATTACAGACAGATGACTATATTAGCTTCTAATCAGGAGAGAAAACACTTTTTTTGAGACAGAGTTTTACTCCTGTTACCCAGGCTGGAGTGCAATGGCGCGATCTCAGCTCACTGCAATCTTCGCCTCCTGGGTTCAATCAATTCTCCTGCCTCGGGCTCCTGAGTAGCTGGAATTACAGGTGCCCACCACCACGTCCGGCTAATTTTTTGTATTTTTAGTAGAGACAGGGTTTCACCATGTTGGTCAGGCTGTCTCAAACTCCTGACCTCGGCCGGGCGCGGTGGCTCAAGCCTGTAATCCCAGCACTTTGGGAGGCCGAGACG
This sequence comes from Macaca thibetana thibetana, assembly GCF_024542745.1. Classification (NCBI taxonomy): domain Eukaryota; kingdom Metazoa; phylum Chordata; class Mammalia; order Primates; family Cercopithecidae; genus Macaca; species Macaca thibetana. The sequence goes on along the minus strand of NC_065586.1, from coordinate 97,009,970 downwards.
GGCGGATCACGAGGTCAGGAGATCGAGACCATCCTGGCTAACACAGTGAAACCCCGTCTCTACTAAAAAATACAAAAAAAAAAGAACTAGCCGGGCGAGGTGGCGGGTGCCTGTAGTCCCAGCTACTCGGGAGGCTGAGGCAGGAGAATGGCGTAAACCCGGGAGGCGGAGCTTGCAGTGAGCCGAGATCCGGCCACTGCGCTCCAGCCTGGGCGACAGAGCAAGACTCTGTCTCAAAAAAAAAAAAAAAAAAAAAAAAAAACAAACAAAAAAAAAACAAAACTCCTGACCTCAGGTGATCCACCCACCTCAGCCTCACAAAGTGCTGGGATTACATGTGTGAGTCACTGCGCCCGACCACAAACACAGTTTTATACACAATAGCATTTATAAAAACATAAGAACTAGTCTTTTTTCTATCATGTCTAGGAAATACTATGTATTTTATTTTATTTTATTTTTTTGAGGTGGAGTCTCCCTCTGTTGCCCAGGCTGGAGTATAGTGGCGTGATCTCAGCTCACTGCAACCTCTGCCTCCTGGGTTCAGGCAGTTCTCCTGCCTCAGCTTCCAGAGTAGCTGGGATTACAAGTGTCTGCCACCATGCCCAGCTAATTTTTTTTTGGTATTTTTAGTAGAGACAGGGTTTCACCATGTTGGCCAGGCTGGTCTCGAACTTCTGAACTCAAGTGATCTGCCCGGCCTTGGCCTCCCAAAGTGCTGGGATTACAGGCATGAGCCACCATGTCTAGCATAAGTTTTTTTTGTTTTGTTTTGTTTTGTTTTGAGATGAAGTCTTGCTCTGTCACCCAAGCTGGAATGCAATGGCATGATCTTGTCTCACTGCAACCTCCGCCTCCTGGGTTCAAGCGACTCTCCTGTCTCAGCCTCCTGAGTAGCTGGGATTACATGCATGCACCACCACGCCTGGTTAACTTTTTGTATTTTTGTAGAGATGGGGTTTCACCCTGTTGGCCAGGCTGGTCTTGAACTTCTGACCTCAAGTGATCCACCTGCTGCACCCTCCCAAAGTGCTGGGATTACAGGGGTGAGCGACCATGCCCGGCACATCCAGCCTAAGTTTTAAAACAGGAATTGGAGTAGTTAAGATATGAAATATAAGGAATTAAGGAAGAATTGCCCCAGGAGTATGGGAAGAACAGAATAATTCAAAATGAAAATCTGAATATTAGAAATGCATTTCTAAAGTAGCCTGCCTCACCATCAGTTTAATTTTGAAGGCAAATGTTATTTCTAAAGGAACAAAAGAGGAATGGCAAAAAGATGGGAAGAAATGAGCTAAAAGCTGGCGCATGGCAGATGCAACTGATAGCAATAACTTAAGCATACTCTGAAAATGAACCTATGGTCTAAGAAGAATGTGTAACTGGAGTCCCAAGCTAAATAATCTGGGAGAGTCCAACGTGAAGTTTCACTCCTTATCTATGAAGGACATCTGAACCCTCAGCTCATCCCTTGGAAGGCCATACGGGATGGAGGCCCTTTGTTCTGGGTTAAATGGAGGTTGCTAGGTAAAGGGTGCTAAGTGAAAATGTTATGTAAACTGCATGGTCTCTACAGATGGTAGCAGTTCTCCTGTGTAGCCTGTTGCCACCTGAACTGCCATTTCTACTGGAGTCAATATGGGTCCAGCACAACACCAGCCCATTTGATATTTGGTGATGTTGGTATCTTATGAATATATTATACTACTGCCAAGGTATAATGGTTAAATTCCACTCCAACAAACAGAACTAACATTTACTGACAATTCTTTTCTTTTCTTTGTTTTTGAGATGGAGTTTCACTCTTATTGCCCGGGCTGGAGTGCAGTAGCGCAATCTCAGTTCACTGCAACCTCCGCCTCCTGGGTTCAAGCAATTCTCCTGCCTTGGCCTCCCGAATAGCTGGGATTACAGGCACCCACCAAAACGCCTGGTTAATTTTTTTGTAGTTTTAGTAGAGATGGGGTTTCACCATGTTGGCCAGGCTGGTCTTGAACTCCTGACCTCAAGAGATCCACCCGCCTTGGCCTCCCAAAGTGCTGGGATTACAGGTGTAAGCCACAGCGCCCGGCCAACAATTCTTTTCAATATGATACGGTTACAAGACCACTATCACGCCCCTCTTTCTGGTATACATGGGAATTCTTATAGTAAAATCAATTAGCTTTTATTAAGTTTTCTCCTATAAAAAGCATGCTCACTCATTCCATCATCAGTAACACCTATTTAAAAACAGCAGCAACAACACTAAACACTACCTACCCGTTGTCCAGAAGAAAAAGAATGAGAACAACTAACTTCACCGACTAAATGAAGAAGAATGTAGGTCAGGTAATATGCCTGTTAGAGAAATGAATAAAATTAACACCTATGAATTAGCTAGCATAGATGTCATTCCAATTTACACATTAGGAAAGTTGCCCAGGAAGGATAAAGGATACGTTAAAGTTAACCCAGCTGGTCAGTAAGTAAAAGCCAAGCATCTAAACTAGGCTTTCTAATTTCTAACTTAAGTGCATTCTTTTTACCATGATGCATGACCTCATGACTGCCCTAATAAAGGGCTACAAAAAATACTCTTGGGAGCAAATTACCAACAATCATCCTTTTACTCACATTTTCAACTCTCAAATTTATGGAAGAATTTCATGACAGCGATAAATTAAAAATATCATTTGCTTTAAAATTATGTTTGCTAGAATGTATCTAGTGTCCCAATCCAGAAATGCCTATATTATCTGTCTATGGTTAGGAAGCTGATATCAGTTATGCTTCTATGTACTCTTTGAGACCTCCTAGCATTGGATACCTGCTTTTCAAGTTCTAAATGTAGACTGTCATCAATAGTGCCATCTGGTTGTTCAGCCTTTTTCTTTAAGACCATTTTCTTTAACAAATCAGAAGGCTTCATCTGCACAAGATAGCGATGTAGGACTGATACCTATCAAAAGAAAGAGGAGACATTGAACAAACCTAAATAATACAGTTGCTCTTTCTTAGGCTATTTTTTCCAGTGTGTCCTCTTTCATTTTGTCCTTTTATTATAGCTTTCTTTACACTTGAACAATATTCATTTTCCCTTTATGTAAAACCCCTGAATTGCTTAAAAAAGGATTTTAAGTGGCCAGGCACAGTGGCTCACACCTGTAATCCCAGCATTTTAAGAGGCCGAGGGAGGTGAATCACCTGAGGTCAGGAGTTCGAGACCAGCCTGGCCAACGTGGAGAAACCCCGTCTCTACTAAAAATACAAAAATTATCTGGGCGTGGTGGCACATGCCTGTAGTCCTAGCTACTTGGAAGGCTGAGGCACAAGAATCACTTGAATACGCAGGGCAGAGGTTGCAGTGAGCCAAGATCGTGCCACCTCACTCCAGCCTGGGTGACAGAGCAACACTCCATCTCTCAAAAAAAAAAAAAAAGTAAGGGATTTTAAATTAGAGATTTAGTACTTGTAACTTGGGATAAATGCTTAGGAGACCAAATGATATTATAACAGAGGCCACAGGGAATGCTTTCTCTGTTAAATTATTCAAAAGTCAACAAAGTTGACTCTGTGGTTAGAAGTCATTGAATTCTGAGAAGAACTACAAGAAGTTGGGGTAAAAATCGCAACTAGATTGTAACTTGAATATCAGTTAGTGAGTTTGAGGGTTAATTATTCATATAATTATTTGGTTAATTATTCTATTTTACATGGGCAAAAAAGGAAAAAGTAACAGAACAACAAAAGTTAGGAGAAATGGTAGAAATCCTATCCCCGGATCTTTTTCGAAGGCAGTAAATATCATTGAAAGGAATGAGAACTATCTGCTAATTACCCTGGTAGCTCCAGCACGATCCCCATATATCTGGAATCAAATCTACCTCAACTCTACTAAAGCAGAAACCAGCTGTGCCCATCAATCTCTCCATCCCCAGCATCTTCTGCATGCTTTGGTTACTGTTCTTACCACACTAACCCACAAGAGTTGGTTAATTTTGTTTCAACCATTAGATTATGTTTTCAAGGGCAGCCTCAAATCTAAATCTTTGTTTTGTTTTAATTCCTAAGACCTGGTGGCATACCTTGTACCAAATTGCAATTCAAACAAGAACAAAGGGACATCCAGATCAGGTTCTACGGTGAGTTTTTTTTTTTTTTTTGAGACACAGTCTCGCTCTGTCGCCCAGGCTGGAGTGCAGTAGCGTGATCTCGGCTTACTGCAAGCTCCGCCTCCCGGGTTCACGCCATTCTCCTGCCTCAGCCTCCCGAGTAGCTGGGACTACAGGTGCCTGCCACCAGGCCTGACTAATTTTTTTGTATTTAGTAGAGATGGGGTTTCACGGTGTTGGCCAGGATGGTCTCGATCTCCTGACCTCGTGATCCGCCCACCTAGGCCTCCCAAAGTGCTGGGATTACAGGTGTGAGCCACTGTGCCTGGCCTATGGTGAGTTTTCAAATCCAACCAAGGGCAGCCCCATTAGTGCTATCAATGTTTGTAAAAAGCCTTCAGAACTTCTGAGAGAGGGACTTCCGTAGGACATTTTTTTAAATTAAAAAAATTCACATATATATATTAAAGATAGGGTCTCCCCATGTTGCTTAGGTTGGACTCGAACTCCTGGATTCGAAGGATCCTCTGGCCTCAGCCTCCCAAGTAGCTGGGACTATAGGTGTGTGCCACCACTACCGAGCAACAGTTGGACATGTTTGTCCACATTCTCATATATACATGATATATTCTTACTGAACAAGTACTAGAGGGCAACTACATTTAAGCTCTATGATCTAAAAAGACTCATTTTAAAACAGGTTAAAGATGCAATCAATGTACAATGGTTTTGCAATTTCTAAGCTTGCGATAAAACTGCTAACTTAGACAAGCTGAACTAATTCAATAAATGAAATCATATTCATGTAATTCCACATTATGATTTTCCCAGTAGTTTCTTTATACATTAATTCACAGCTGATTGTCCACAACCATTCTATGTGGTGGAGGGTGCAATACTATCTCCATTTCACAGATGAAAAAACTGGACCTTGTTAGTTAAGTGTGCTAGAGATTACATGAACAGTATCATGCTTGAGAGCTGAGCTCTGACCCCAGGACCTTTGACTTAGGGTTCATCAATTTTCCTTATACCTCTCATTACCTCTCCCATTTATTAAAAATAAAAATGTATTTATTTATACCTGCAGATTACTGGCATTAGGAACATCTTCATGTTTCTCATCCAAAAGCTTTGAAATAATCACTAGACTGAGGCACTGTCTCAGTTGCCTAGAATTAGAAGTTAAAAGTATTTAGAATGTATTTTAATTAATACTGCTTGAAAAGCAAATGAATGAGTCAAGAGGAGCTCTAGTTCTAATTGGAAATATAGGCAATGTTTCAAGAGAAGTCTGTACAGGAACATATAAGCTGTTATAGAACAGTAAAATTTTCATGTAAAATATTTGTACATAAAACTTGAATTATCTGAAGCTCAGTAAATCATTTAACAGCCTTATCTTTGACCCTGATGATTTACTGACAGAAAACCTATTTTTTTTTACTGATGAAATTTATTTTTACTAAAGCAAAAAAAAGCTGATTCATTTATTTTTGTGGAATATGTCATCTGTATTAAGGTAACAGATAAACTAAAATTAAAAATAAAAAAATATTCAACTTGGGTGACAGAGTGAGACTCTGTCTCAAAAAAAAAAAAAAAATTACATAACGACCTGAGTTAAGAATTAGAGTAAGAAAGAATCAGGCTATCAATGCCTTTTCTCACAACTGAATATGAAATAAACATCTCTGATCTAACATTCAAAGAATGATGAATGGAAATAAAGAACCAAGGCATTTCATTAATCTAAAATTATAAAATTTCTTAATGTTTAATTCTCACTTTTCAATACCTTCCACGTGATGTCCAATTAGGGACCAGCTGTACTAACCACAGAAGGTTGTGGGGATGACTCGAGAGTTCATTTATGCCCAGACAGAGTTCAGGCACCTGAAAAAAAAGAACATGTAAGATTTCTTTTCAAACAGAACAGTAAAATCAAACACCCAACAGATCATCTACATCCCTTCTTGCCATAATGGAAGCACTAGTACAAAATAAGGGCACACATTTTTAGAAATAGCATGGAGTCTAGAATCTGCTAAAATGTACACAATACACAGATTGTTTTACTTATACTATCTTAAATGGACTGAACAGATACATTTAGCAGAATTTCACTTGGCTTTCATGTTTTGTACTACATCATATCTTTAAACAGTCCTTCTTGGAAGGATAAACTGATCTAAACATAAATGTGTATCAGAGTTGTACAAGACTATATATATTCCTGATTTGGGATTTCTTGCACTTTAGGGATCCTATTTCAGTGTTTTTAAAAGCCTAACACTTGGCTGGGTGTGGTGGCTCATGCCTGTAATCCCAGCACTTTGGGAGGCTAAGGAAGGTGAATCCCTTGAGGCCAGGAGTTTGAGACCAGCCTGGCCAACATGATAAAACCCTGTGTCTACTAAATACACAGAAATTAGCTGGGCAGGGTGGCGTGTGTCTATGGTCTCAGCTACTTAGGAGGCTGAGGCACAAGAATCACCTGAAACTAGGAGGCAGAGGTTGCACTGAGACAAGATTGCATCACTGTACTCCTGCCTGGGTGACAGGAGATGCTGTCTAAAAAAAAAAAAAAAGCCTAACACCCCCCAAATATGTATTACCATTGTGTATCAATTTTTTAAAAAGCCTAACAGTTGCTTCAAAATAATCTGATGAGCAGGGAAAGGAAATATAGGGTCAGTTTTACATTAGACAAGATTATGTCTCAATTATTGAAGCAAAGTGATACTTAGGAATTTATTATACTCTTTGCCTTACTTCTGCCTATTTTAATTTTTCCACCAAAAAAGACTGAAAAATATAATTTTTAAAAAGTCCTAACAAAAATTATACATGTTCATCCTCCATATGGTTGCAGAAGTTCAACTCAAATTCTGGTTGTAGGTATGACTCACTCCGTCATTTCATTTAGGTCTCTGCTCCAAGGTTATTTTGGAAAGGCCTTTCCCTGACTGCCTTATATGAAATAGCATAGCATCCAGTCTTGCTGTACTCATGTCCTGCTTTATTTTAATTTGTAGTACTTAACTACTACCTGACATGATAATATAATCAACATTTACTTGTTTATCTAACCCTTTGACTAGGACAAAAGCCCCATGAAGGCAAAGGCTTTGTCTCTTTCACAGCTCAATCTCTAGCACCTACATTAATGCTGAGTCCACAGGAAATCCCCAATAAACACATTTTTGTTGGATAAAGAGCTGAAGTTTTAGAAAAAATTCAATTATCATGAATTTAAATAATACAGCTCCAGCAAACAGTCCCTTCCTCAGTTCATTTTTAATCTGCCAAAGATCTTGAGTTTAGAAACAGTATTAATTCCATATGCACTATGAGTCAAATTGTAATGCTATATAAAAAATGAATAATGAAGTTTTAAGTAACATTACCTTTGTGTTCCAATCTCTGATGTTTTTCATCAGGTTTATCAGGAGGCTTTGAAAGTCTACTAGAGGAATCTGTTTCAGCTGTTTTTCCAAACTCATTTTAAATAACATTAAAATCAGCAACATTATTTCACGATCCTGGTAACCTTCTGGATGTATAGATGTACACAAGCCTAGGAACTGTTTAACATAAATGCACAGACAAAAATATTTTAGAAGGTGTATTTTATTTTTAGGGTTTTAATTATAAACTTTTTGACAAAAGACGCAAAAAAGAACTATAAAGAAAACAAACATCAGATGTCTAGACAAAAGAAGGCAAGAACTATTCCACGTTAATAGTTGAATTAAGTGGCATTTTCTTCTCCATTTTCCATTTTTGAGATTTTCTTAATGGTTCAGTATCACTGATTCAATTCAGCAACTAAAAATGTTTCACACTGTCATTAACTTTTTTTGACCTTCTTTTTTTTGAGACGGAGTCTCACTCTGTCGCCCAGGCTGCAGTGCAGTGGTGTGATCTCGCCTCACTGCAACTTCCACCTCCCAGGTTCAAGTGATTCTCCCGCCTCAGCCTCCCCAGTAGCTGAGATAACAGGACCTGCCACCATGCCCGGCTAATTTTTTTTTTTTGCGATTTTTAGTAGAGACAGGGTTTCACCATGTTGGCCAAGCTGGTCTCGAACTCCTGACCTCAGCTGATCCACCCGCCTTGGCCTCCCACAGTGCTGGGATTACAGGCATGAGCCACCGTGCCCGGCCTCTGCCATTAATGCTTGATCACTAAATTATATTGTAAGACTTCTTTCTTCATACATCCTACTTATAAAAAACTATTGGTTTTAAAACTATTTAATGATGTAACTGACCTAAAGTTCCTGTTCATCACTAATATTAAAACAACACAAAAACAGCAAAAACAATCTTTAATACAAAGATTATTGCTAAGAAATTTCAGAGACTGGAAATCACCTGGTATGAAACTAGAGTTTTTTTTTTTTTTTGAGACACAGTCTCACTCTGTTGCCCAGGCTGGAGTGCAGTGGCGTGATCTCAGCTCACTGCAAGCTCCGCCTCCCAGATTCACACCATTCTCCTGCCTCAGCCTCTCGAGCAGCTGGGACCACAGGTGCCCGCCACCACACCCAGCTAATTTTTTTTTTTTGTATTTTTAGTAGAGACGGAGTTTCACCATGTTAGCCAGGATGGTCTTGATCTCTTGACCTTGTGATCTGCCCGCCTTGGCCTCCCAAAGTGCTGGGATTACAGGCGTAAGCCACCGCGCCCGGCCGAGATTTTTTTTTTTTCAAAAAACCATTAACCACAGACCAAATGGTTCTAGCTCTGAGCCAAAGACACACAAAAGTTTTTTCCTACCTTAACCACATTTAAAATGTTGGTTTCAGGAAGTGTTGAAAAAATTGGCTTATAAGATGAATCTTCACTTTCTTTTCCCCTTGATGTTGTCTGTGTTTCAGAACTATTGAGAAGTGAGTAAAGCAATGTGAAGTTAGGCACAAAATATATTACTCACTTTAAGAAATACTGGGCTACTTTTTAAAAACTATGTTTTATCGAGGTATAATTTACATACAATAAAAGGAATGTACCCATTTTAAGTTTTGATAATCATATATACTAATGTAACCACCATCCTAATCAAGAAGTAGAACATTTCCATTCCCCTCAAAAATCTCTTTATGCCAAATCCAAGTCAATCTGCTATCCCTGACTCAAGGCAAACACTAATATCATTTCTATCATTATGCATCAGTTTTCTCTTGAACAAACTACGTTTTATATGGTACTATCCTCATTGCTCTTGGTGTTAGAGAGCTATGTAGAAGATGGTTCTGACTAAAAAGAATTCATAATAGGTAAAAGACTCATAAATGGCCTAAAGAAACTGCTATAGCAATATACAGAAACAATTCAACGCATTCTACTTCTAATTGTCAGAGGTTATCAGTGAAGATTCATGAAAGAGGAGATGCATGAACTTTGCTTTCAAAAGATAGACAACATTTTAAATTTTTTGAAAAAACAATACTTTTACATGATTTAAAAAAAAAAAAATATATATATATATATATATATATTTTTTTTTTGAGACGGAGTCTCGCTCTGTCCCCAGGCTGGAGTGCAGTGGCCAGATCTCAGCTCACTGCAAGCTCCGCCTCCCGGGTTTACGCCATTCTCCTGCCTCGGCCTCCCGAGTAGCTGGGGCTACAGGCGCCCGCCACCTCGCCCGGCTAGTTTTTTGTATTTTTTAGTAGAGACGGGGTTTCACCGTATTAGCCAGGATGGTCTCGATCTCCTGACCTCGTGATCCGCCCGTCTCAGCCTCCCAAAGTGCTGGGATTACAGGCTTGAGCCACCGCGCCCGGCAAAAAAATCAAAATATATTAAGGTACAGTATGCTGGGATAAACTGTCCTCCTAGCTCCGTTCTTTATAACTACTCGTTTCTTCCCTAAGATAATTACTACAAGTTTTAGTCCTTCCTTCCATTGGCATTTTATGTATAAACAAACAAATACGAATATATGTCCCACTGTGGTATAAGAAGAAATACATTTGATCTTTGTCCCCAATCCCTGGCACAGAGTTCCTAAAACCTCTGGAATGTCTGATGAGGTAGGAGGAGCCTCTTTTGTTATTTATAATAATCCCTTTTTAACCATACCTAAATTTATGCTAATAAAGTGACTCCTAGAGGATGGGGGCTGGTTGCCAGAGTTATCAACCATGTGACTAGAAGGCTGAAACTTTCAGTCTCACCCAGAGGGGTTAAAGATTAAGTTAATCACCAATGGCTAATGCTTTAATCAACCATCCCTGTGTAACTGGCCCTCCAAAAATACCCTAAAGTTCAGAGAGCTTCTGGATTGGCTAATGCATCAAGATGATGAGAGGGTGGGTAGGGTGGAGTGGCTCACACCCGAATCCCAGCACTTTGAGAGGCTGAGGCAGGCAGATAGCCTGAGCCCAGGAGTTCAAGACTCACCTGGGCAATACAGCAAAATTCGACTGGGGGTGGTGGCTCACATGTAATCCCAGCACTTTGGGAGGCTGAGGCAGGCAGATCACCTGAGGTCAGGAGTTCGAGACCAGCCTGGGCCAACATGGTGAAACCCCATCTCTGCTAAAAATAGAAAAATTAGGCGGGCATGGTGGCGGGCGCCTGTAATCCCCGCTACTCGGGAGGCTGAGGCAGGAGAATCGCTTGAACCTGGGAGGTGGAGGTTGCAGTGAGCTGAGATCGCGCCACTGCACTCCAGCCTGGGCGACAGAGCAAGACTTTGTCTTAAAAAAAAAAAAAAAAAAAAGCGAAACTCTGTCTTCTCTATTAAGAAAGAAAGAAAAAACCTCTCCGTGCCTACCTTACTTGTAAAATGGAAATGAAAACCTTACTAGTATTTGTAGTAACTACTAAGTGAGGTACTATGTGAATGAAGCCCTTAGAACAGAGTCTGGCACACAGCAAACACTATATAAGGGCTAGCTATTATGATGTGGAGGGACAGCAGGCAGACCAATTTGATTAGAAAGCTGACAACAAAACAGAAAACAGGTCAGGGTAAAATCGTAACGTCTTAAATATAGGGTATAAAGTTTTGAGAATAGTAGAGAGTGAGTTCCTGCAACAGTGAAAAGAATATCTTGCAGGTGGAAAGGCCCTGGAGGAAAGATTTTTTGCCAGGCTAGGCAGGAAAAGAGAATCTGAATTAGACTGACACAGGAAATGAAAAGGAACGAATAGATATGACATAGGTGGAGGAAAAGGAACGTAGGGATGTGATAATTGAAAGGATACAGAACTGAAGGTTAGAATGTATTTCGACTTAAATTTTAAGTCTATGTACCTAGCAGAATAATGGTCAAGAAAAGAAATGTACTAGTATCCTTTAATATCTGAATTTTCTCTACCTAAATATTTATTCTGACGATCTGCAAACATTTTCACTCTACATCTACTATTTGTATAGATAACTTGCCATGATAAATATGCATATACACACTGGCAAAAATGGGTAAGCTGTGAGTCCTGGTTAAAAAAAGAACAGTGATGGCCAGGTGCAGTGGCTCATGCCCATAATCCCAGCACTTTGGGAGGTCAAGGTGTTAGGATTGCTTGAGCCCAGGATTTTGAGACCAGCCTGGGCAACATAGCCAGATCCATTCTCTATGAAAAAATGTAAAAACATTGGCCAGGCATGGTGGTGTGTGTCTGTAGTGCCACGGTACTCAGGAAGCTGAGGTAGGAGGGCCACTTGAGCTCAGGAGTTCGAGGGTGCAATGACCCATAACTGTGTCACTGCACTCCAGCCTCAGTGACAGACCAAGACCTCATCTTGTGGAAGGGAGGAAGGAGGGAAGGGGAAGGGGAAGGAGAAGGGGGGGAAGCGAGGGAAGTTAGGGAAGGGGAAGGGAGGGAAGGGAAAGGAGAGAAGGGAGGAAAGGGAAGGAAGGAAGGGAAGGAAGGGAGGGCAGGGAGGGACAGAGGGGAAGGAAGGGAAGAAAAGAAAAGAAAGAAAAGAAAGAGAACAGCGAGTGGGGTAGGATCTTAACAAGTTCAAGCCAGGCAGTGGCTCATGCCTGTAATCCCAGCAGTTTGGGAAGCTGAGGCCAGGGGATCGTCTTAGCTCAGGAGTTCCAGACCAGCCTGGGCAACATGGCAAAACCCCGTCTCCACAAAAAATAAAAAAATATTAGCTGGGCGTGGTGGTGAGTACCTGTGGTCTCAACTACTCGGGAGGCTGAGGTGGGAAGATCACTTGAGCCTGGGAGGCAGAGGTTGCTGTGAGCTGACATTGTGTCACTGCACTCCAGCCTGCACAACAAAGCAAGACCCTGTCTCAAACAAACACACACACACACACACACACACACACAATTTCCAGACTCATGCTCATGTTGTTTAAACAGGCATTTTATTACACAGCACTCATTCCTTCACCAGATCACTTGTGTTAAGTTTGTGCCCATCTTTACTCACCACTATACAACAGTGACTATAGCCACCACCGTTTATTTCCACTACTGTACATGCTTACTACAGTAAGAAAAATTCAAATTGTTGTACACCACATACAAAATTACCACACACTACTGAGTTCATTAAATGTTAAATAATAAAGTAGCAGTATGTTAAATGTTTATATTATGCAGAAATATGTGGTAACTTTTAAAATATAAGTGTTTAAGAACATTCTTGTAATATTTAGGGGAAATAGTTGGGATTTTTGGATGGGCTGGATAAACATTATTTTTCCTATTTAAAGTGATGAAACATAGTCTCTAGCTGAAATGTTGCTATCCAATATATTTTCAGATGCAGATTACATCTGAGTAACCAGGGATCCTATACGGAGTGGAAACAGAATTTTCATAATGTTTAAGTGAATATATTCAACTTTTTCCTCTTTTACTTCCTTTACCTTTCCATTTTTATTCCCTTTTCTGTGATCAGTCTATTCATTTCCTCTGCCCATTTTTCTAATAGGTATTGATCTTTTTCTTATTGACTTGAAATTAATACTTTGTCTGTAACCAGTTTCCTTTTTTTTTTTTTAAGATGGAGTCTCACTCTGTCGTCCAGGGTGGAGTGCAGTGGTGTGATCTCGGCTCACTGCAACCTCCGCCACCCAGGTTTAAGCAATTCTCCTGCCTCAGCCTCCCAAGTAGCTGGGACTAAAGGTGCGTGCCACTACACCCCGCTAACTTTTTTGTATTTTTAGTAGAGATCCGGTTTCATCATGTTGGTAAGGCTGTTCTCGAACTCCTGACCTCAAGTGATCCGCCTGCCTTGGCCTCCCAAAGTGTTGGGATTACAGGCATGAGCCACTGTGCCTGGCCCCCACCTTTTTTTTTTTTTTTTTTTTTAAAGACAAGGTCTCAGTCTGCCACCCATGCTGTAGTACTGTGGTGTGATCACAGCTCGCTGCAACTTCCAATTCCCAGCCTCAAGTGATTCTCCTGCCTTGGCCTCCCCAAATGTTGGCATTACAGGTATAAGCCACCACACCCAGCCCAGTGTATCTTTTAACTAGTTACACTTCACATATCTGAAGGTTATTGATTTCTGTTTATTATTTTTATACCCAGACACCCACACCAAATTTTCTTAGTTATTTGTCATAGTTTTTCACCCAAGTCTTAGGCTTCTATGTCTAGATTAACTCACATCTACAAATAATCTTTCAGCAACTCCTTTCCAATTTTTGTATCTCTTGTTTTTTGTCTCTTGTCTAATTACTCTGGCCAATACTTCCACCAAAACAATGTTAAATAACAATGGAAAGTCTTGTAAAAAGAAAACAAAACTTTTATGAGAATATTTCTATTGTTTGCCTGCTAAACATGATGACGGCTTTTAGATTAAGACAGATGTTAAGAATGTATCTAATTCAAGATTGATCTCAACTTTGAGAGATCTTTTTAAAAATCAGAAATAAATATTAAACTTTAGCTATAATTATAGGTAAGTTGTACGAAATGGTATTTTTGGAGTTAATTATGATGAGAAAACTTACACTAGATAGTCTTCATTAAAGTCTGGCTGAAGATTCTCCAGGGGAAACAAAGATCTAAAATCAATCCCCATATTGAAAAACACAGCTGCTATATCAGACAATGATGGGATCCAGGGCCAAACTGGTGAGTCACTGAAGGTATCTAATTAACAGAAGAAAACATTTCATTCTAAATCTGTGGTCTACAAACCCACATTTGCAAGGTGACAGTCTGCATGTGAAACATGAATAATTACAATGGTTTTATACAAATGACAGCTGCTAATTTTATGCTAACAATATAGTTATAGGTTGATCATAGGAATTATAGATTTCCAAATAAAATGAAGAAAATGACATAAAGAAAATATCTGAGAGTGATGGATAAAAGGGTGTAACTCAGAAGGAAGTAACACGTTTTAAAACGGCTGGAAATACCACTGGTAAAATCCCAACTATCAATAACACAGAAAGATTTTTTATCATCTTCATTGCCTTTATAGTCCCAATCCCCAAGACAGATGAAACAGGTAAACCACCATGCTTCTTTTATTTTTAAGGGCTCTCAAAGATGAGAAAGCAAATGTTACACCTTTGCAGTGGATGCTTTCAATATGCCTTACTATATTATCAGTACAATACTGCTGCTTACCAATAAGCCAATTAAACTTAGTTGGCTAAGTAAGTTTGGAACCATTTCCACTTATCAAGCAAAGTAAGCCATGATTTGGTAAATAGTAGGTGAGGGCTTCCACTTGCAAGATCTTATACTCTTTTCTCAATGCAAGTAGGAAAATTCAGATACTCATTGTTTAACTGAAGTTCCATTTCATTATTAAAGACTTTTGAGGTCGGGTGAGGTGGCTCATGCCTGTAATCCTAGCACTTTGGGAGGCCGAGGCGGGTAGATTGCCTGAGCTCAGGAGTTCGAGACCAGCCTGGGCAGCATGGTGAAACCCCGTCTCTACTAAAATACAAAACAATTAGCCGGGTGTAGTAGTATGTGCCTGTAGTCCCAGCTACTCAGGAAGCTGAGGCATGAGAATTGCTTGAACCAGGAAGGTGGGAGTTGCAGTGCTGAGATTGTGTCACTGCACGTTAGCCTGGGCGACAGCAAGATTCTGTCTCAAAAAAACAAAAAAATGACTTTTGATTAGAAAAATAATTTTATATTCTATATTTCCAAATATACTAACATTTAGCAATATGAAAGATACCATGTAAATAGCAACCAATAATACACACTGTAAATCGCAGTAAGTTGATATACTTACCATTTCTAATAGTTATTTCCATCAGTGTACTTAAAATCTGCACTGACACAATACAGTCTGTATGAACTGACATCATCTGTCAAAAGCAGAGAAATGACAGGGTATTAAGAAGGAAGAAAACACAAACATTCATTATTTGCTAGGCACATATAAAGTTGTTTTATGTGGGCCAGGTGCAGCAGTTCATGCCTGTAATCCCAGCACTTTGTGAGGCTAAGGCGGGCGGATACCTTGAGCTTAGGAGTTTGAGACCAGCCTGTGCAAGATGGCGAAACCCCATCTCTACAAAAAATACAAAAATTAGCCAGGTGTGGTGGTGCACACCTGTAGTAGAGGATTGGTTGAGACCAGGAGGTGGAGGTTGCAGTGAGCCATGATCGTGTCACAAAAATAAAAAATAAAATAAAGGCATTTTATGTGCATTTAATACTAATGATAGCCTTGTGAAGTGGTACTCATTACACATATGAGCAAATAGGTTCAGAGAGATTAAATATTCTGCCCAACTGATATAAATGATATGTGGAGAATGTGGAGTTTAATTCTAAAGTCAGAGCTCTTTACATTCTAACATGCTGTTTTTGTTTTTTACAACTGTCATTTATAATTAGACAAATAAAACATTTGAAACTTTCAAAAAATGTCTTTTTAGTAAACAGCATGACATGAAACCAAAAAACCATAAAGGAAAAGGCTGCAGGCAAAAATCAAACCATAAATTAATAAGATACGAATATACAAAATAATATACCAACATAGTTTTTCAAAGATGCTCAATATCACTAGATCAAAGAGATGTAATAAAAACAGTAAGATATCACTGATTGGCCAGGCCCGGTGGCTCACGTCTGTAATCCCAGCACTTTGGGAGGCCAAGGTGGGTGGGTCACGAGGTCAGGAGATCGAGACCATCCTAGCTAACATGGTGAAACCCCGTCTCTACTAAAAGTACAAAAAAAATTAGCCGGGTGGTGGCAGGCGCCTGTAGTCCCAGCTACTCGGGAGGCTGAAGCAGGAGAATGGAGTGAACCCGGGAGGCGGAGCTTGCAGTGAGATTGTGCCACTGCACTCCAGCCTGGGCGACTGAGCAAGACTCCGTCTCAAAAAAAAAAAAAAAAAAAAAGATGTCACTGATTGACTTCTAAATTGGCAATGATCAAGAATACTGATACTACCCTGCATTCATAGGAGTACTAGAAAGGAGGAAAGTAGTCTTATGCCTCATGTGAGTGCAATTTGGTTAAAACTTTTAAACTAGGGCCAGCTGCAGTGTCTCACACCTGCAATCTCAGCACTTTGGAAGGCTGCAGTGGGAGGATCATTTGAGCCCAGGAGTTCAAGACTGGCCTGAGCAACATGGCAGGGCCCCACCTCTACAAGAAATTTTTTAAAATTAGCTGGGTGTGGTGGTGCATACCTATAGTCCCAGCTACTTGAGGGGCTGAGGCGGAAGTATCACTTGAACTCGGTAGGCTGAGGCTGCAGCAAGCAGTGATTCATACCACCGCACTCCAGCCTGCGTGGCAGAGGGAGACCCTGTCTCAAAAAAAAAAAAAAAAAAAAGCCCAAAAAATCCAAAACAACTAATTGGTAATATTTATACGAAGTTATTATTTTATTTTATACTTTCACCCAGTTAGTCTTTTTACATACACGAATTTAGATGCAAATAGCATGCCTGTAACGCCTTTTTACATACAGGAATTTAGAGACAAATAATATATCTTTGTTTTTTTTGAGACGGAGTCTCACTCTGTCGCTCAGGCTGGAGTGCAGTGGTGCAACCTCGGCTGACTGCAACCTCTGCCTCCCAGGTTCAGACGATTCTCGTGCCTCCTCCTCCCAAGTAGTTGGGTCTACAGGCCTGTGCCACCATTAGGCTGGCTAATTTTTGTATTTTTTAGTAGAGACAGGGTTTCTCCATGTTAATCAGGCTGGTCTTGAACTTCTGGTCTGAAGTGATCCACCCATCTCAGCCTCTCAAAGTGCTGGGATTACAGGCTTGAGCCACCGCACCTAACCTCTGATATAACTTTTTTTTTTTTTTTTTTTTTTGAGACGGAGTCTTGCACTGTCACCTAGGCTGGAGTGCAGTGGCGCGATCTTGGCTCACTGCAATCTCCACCTCCTAGGTTCAAGTGATTCTCCTGCCTCAGTCTCCCAAGTAGCTGGGATTACAGGCACCCACCACCATGCCTGGATAATTTTTTGTATTTTCAGTAGAGACTGGGTTTCACTATGTTGGCCAGGGTGGTCTCAAACTCCTGACCTCGTCATCCGCCTGCCTTGGCCTTCCAAAGTGCTGGGATTACAGATGTGAGTCACCACACCCAGCCTGACACTTTTTACAAGACAATTTTTTGGGAACAAATATCTCAAGTTTAAAAAATTTTTAAATCATTTAACAAGGTAATTTTATAGTGGATTTGTAGACGAACACATATTGTATTTCTATTGTTATCTTTTTCATTTGCTTAGAAGCCATAGATTATAATACATTTAAATTTAAAGTGTAGTCGGGTGCAGTGGCTCACGTCTGTAATCCCAGCACTCTGGGAGGCTGAGGCGGGCAGATCATGAGGTCAGGAGATGGAGACCATCCTAACTAACATGGCGAAACCCCGTCTCTACTAAAAATATTTTTAAAAAAAATTAACCGGGTGTGGTGGCAGGCGCTTGTAGTCCCAGCTACTTGGGAGGCTGAGGCAGGAGAATGGCATGAACTCGGGAGGCGGAGGTTGCAGTGAGGTGAGATTGCACCACTGCACTCCTGCCCAGCCTGGACAACAGAGCGAGACTCCATCTCAAAAAAAAAAAAAAAGATTTACAACGTAAGGGGTTGCCAGGTGCAGTGGCTCACACCTGTAATCCCAGCACTTTGGGAGGCCGAGGCAGGCAGATCACTTGAGGTCATGAGTTTGAGAGCAGCCTGGCCATCATGGTGAAACCCCATCTCTACTAAAAATACAAAAAAAAAAAAAAAAAAAAAAAAAAATTAGCCCGGCATGGTGGTGGGTGCCTGTAATCCCAGCTACTTGAGAGGCAGAGGCAGGAGAATCGCTTGAATCTGGGATGTGGAGGTTGCAGTGAGCCGAGATTGCACCACTGCGGCACTTCAGCCTGGGAGATCAAGCGAGACTCTGTCTTAAAAATAAATAAATAAAATAAAATAAAATAAAATAAAAATGTAAAGAGTAACCTGAACTCTACTTTCAATCAGTCATATGGCCTGTCATTCTGAACACAATCTATGTGGAAAAAAAACTTCTGCTATGCAGATGTTTGTGCTGCTAAGCTCTGCCACTAGGAGGCAACACCATTCACAAACATGTTACACATAGGACAAGGTTTCTAACAGTCTTTTTGTGGTGGGTGAAAAATTCCAGGGTGGGAAATACATTGATTTCAGATAAGTAAATGTGTAAAGGAGTATATACAGCAATCTAATGTCTATCAGTTGAGACTGAGTTAAATAAATCATGGTATAGCCTAACAAAGGAATACTATGAAGCCAATGAAAAGGACAACATATCAATACTCTGAGATGAAATGCTCAATAATTTACTGCTATCCGAAATAAACAAGTTATAAGAAATATTCACATGTTCTGTTTATGTTAAGTTACATGGCAATTTTTGAATGCAGAGAATACTCTAGAAAACACTGACTAAAATGTAACAGCTCCAGAAATTAGGACTTGGGAGGAGTTCAGCCTTCTTATTCTAATTAAAAAAAATTTAAATTGTTCACTCAAAACAGATTCTGACAGAAACTTCTTTTTAAAAATATTTCAGGCTGGGTGCGGCGGCTCACACCTGTAGTCCCATAACTTTGGGAGGCCGAGGTGGGGGGATCACTTAAGGCCAGGAATTCGAGGCCAGCCTGGCCAACATGGTGAAACTCCGTCTCTACTAAAAATACAAAACTTAGCCAGGTGTGGTGGCACAGGCCTGTAATCCCAGCTACTTGAGAGGCTGAGGCAGGAGAATCGCTTGAACCCAGGAGGTGGAAGTTGCAGTGAGCAGAGATCACACCACTGCACTCCAGCCTGGGCGACCGAGTGAGACTGTCTCTCAAAAATAAACAAACAAATAAATAACAAATAAATAAATAAATTTTAATCTCCTTTCCATTTTACTCGAAATTTTCACAATCAAACCTGAATTCCTTTTGAAAATCGCTAAAAAAAAAAAGTTCTAACCTTTTTCTGGTCTACTACATTTAGATATTCATGATAAAATCACAAAAATGCAAGGATTTTAATTACATTTTAACAATTAAACTTACAAAATACTAGTTAGGAGTATAGCATTAAAATGAATTGACATAATTTCTAAAAATACTTACAAGTTGGTAAATCCTCCCATGATGAAAATTGACTTGGAATCAAAAAAGGAGAAATGAGACAAAGTGTCTTACACAGAGAAAGTGTTTACTGAATGATTAGTCTGGTTTTCAGAAAATAAATATGAAATTTATTAAAAAACTGCTTAAATGAAGGTATGCTTGTATGTCATAATTAGGGTTTGAATGGCTATAATGATGGACCCCCATCAACAAGAGGCAAATTAACATAGATAAATGCAAAGTCTTACTCAGAGGTTTAAGAAACGATATATACAATTAGAGAATAATGAAGCCCCAGCACAACAGTAAATGAAGTTTTTCTTTTTTTTTTTTTGAAATGGGGTCTTGCTCTGTTGCCCAGGCTGGAGTACGGTGCATGATTAGTTTTGAACTGTAAGAAGTAGAAATTTGTAGGTTTCTTCAGATAGGCAAGAGTCTCACTGAAAACTGCTGGTAAGACAGACCTTATCTGGAGCATGTGTCCACATATTTTCGGTGGAGGCAGTGAGGGAACACTTTAGGAGTGACATTGACAAGCTACTCCTTTACTTGGATCTTGCCTTAACAGCAAGACCTTCAACTACTTTACACTTTAAAAAAGCAAACTTTTTCTCTCACCCTGGTACTCTCTGTATCCACCTTACCCTACGTTTTCTTCATAGCAATTATCCGACATAATACACTTATAAATGTGTACACACACACTTGTTTATTGTCTGTCTCCTCTATATTAGCATGTGGGCTTCATGAGATCAGAGACACTGATTTTTTCATTGCTGTTCTCTCCAGTGCCTGGCACAGCTGGCACTCAAAATGCCGACTATATAAAACAACGAATGAAAGGCTGTACTGGAATATCTCTCCAGTTCTCACTAAATACGAGATTTCTTGATGCTATCATAAAACCCAGAGTAGAACTCCACGTTTTCCCACTTTTCACTTTATATATAGCTGCAGTTCTTTGATAACATTGATACTTTTTTCCTTTTTGTTATAGGATTTCCAGGGCAAACACTCACTTATTGTAAAGGACTCTTTTATACTACGATTCCTTTTTCCTGAATGTATATTTTTCACACATTTAGGATTTTATTAAAGTAGAATACTCAGTAACCTGAGAATAACTTTTTTTTTTTAAACAGATGTGGTCTTGCTATGTCACCCAGGCTGGTCTTGAACTAGCAATCCTCCTGCCTTGGTATCTCAAAGTGCTAGAATTACAGGCATGAGCCACTGCCAAGAATAACTTGTCATTCATAATCATTCTTGTCTTTGGAAGAAGGATAATTCCAATCTAACTGGGTAGTTACTATAGCACTCGTTGATACAGAAGCTATTAATACAGGAAAAAGCCCCTTCCATGCTCTCCCATACAAATGTTTTTTGGAGACAGAGTCTCACTCTGTCCCCCAGGCTGGAGTGCAATGGTGCGATCTTGGCTCACTGTAAATCACCTCCTGGGTTCAGCAATTCTCCTGCCTCAGCCTCCTGAGTAGCTGGGATTACAGGTGCTCACTACCACACCTGGCTAATTTTTGTATTTTTAGTAGAGACAGGGTTTCACCATGTTGGCCAGGCTGATCTCCAACTCCTGACCTCGTGATCCGCCCGCCTCGGCCTCCCAAAGTGCTGGGATTACAGGCCTTAGCCACTGCGCCCGGGTGATACAAATGTCAAGAGTAAGAAACTTCTACATTAATCTGCATGAAGGTCCAAAGTATCTAGAGTAATACCAGAACTCTATACATAGCATCAATGATACCACTGATATTTAAAAAGTTACCAACTGAATTAACTTTGTGGAATTATCATATCTTAAATTTATGATAATTATTTAAGTGGATTTAAGCGTTAAATATGAATGGGGAAAAGAATCAGTTGGATTTGCATCCAAAAAAACCATATATACGAATGGGGAAATATTAGTATACAATTAAAATTCTGAAAATGTATACAGGTACCACCATAAACATGAAAAAAACGTTAAAAAGAAATTTAGGTATGTAAGCATTAGACAATCCCTTCTAAAACTAACTATAATAGTGATTTATCACTGTGATGAAGGGTTCAGGTACAACTAACACTGACTGTCCTGTACAACTATCTACACTATCACTTCCTTTATAATCTCTTTACATTGACTCTTTTTGCCACATTCTAAGTCACTGACATCATGGATGTGCTACATTAATTTTTTTCTGCAGTAATGTACAAATAAAATTATATTTAAAAGTTTTTGACTTGGAAATATAGTAGGAGGCAACTATAACCCTCCAAACATTCCTCTTACCCGAAATAGCCACTTTAACACAGGGACAGGACACTGGACATAGTGATAAGCAGATGTAAGGAAACCTTGTGTTGTCAAAAAAATCTGATCTGTTTTTCCCGATCTGAAAAAATAAAGTAAAATCAACATGACTATTAACTTCATGGCAAAATACTTCTACTATCACCACCACCACCATCACATCTGACATAATCAGAGAAATGAGCAAGCAAATCGTCTTCAGTCCATGGAGGTGGACTCTACACAAATATGGATGAGTTACTCATAAAATAAATTGAATTGATGGCCTAAAGCTGATCCAATCTGTTGGCTAGGCTCCATATTTAACTGGTAGACAAAGCTATATTTGCTGGTAGTGTTGAGAGACAGCCTATCAAGTCTCAGACTGGGGAAGTACTTTAAAAAATTGGCAGCAAAACTGATGTGATCTCTCTAGAGCTGAGATATCATGCACTGAGAGAAATTAGATCAGTTTGGGCATTGTGGTGGAGATTACTAGCTGCACATCCCAGCATCTATTTTTCCCTCTCTTCTTGGTAACTGAACCCTGATTTGTAGCTGCGAACACTAGCTGCCTGAAATAAACATCACTCTCTGGCTTCCCTTGTGGCCAAGTGTGGCCATATTGACTAAGTTCTATTCAACTAACTTAGAGTGTGTGGAAATGCTGTGTGGAATTTCTGGGAATTTGAACTAAAGGATGGAGCTCTAATAGCACCCGAAGCTAGGTGCTAAGAATGCTGGAGAAGAAAGATTATATGGTAAAACTGGCACTCCAGCCCTGGACTTGCTACTTTTATACTTCTTTCAAATACACTTCTTGTTTAAACCACTATTATTTTGACAGTCACTGTTATTATATACTGATCTCAATCCTAATTAATAAAGGCATGCGATGTGTCAAACAACTATCCTACACTGCTTCCTATAATTAAAGAAAAAAACATAAAGATCACTAGTAATAAGAGGATTAGGAAACTTAATAGGTCATAATAGAAATTAACCTTTTAGAAGATTATATAAGTCAGAAGTGTTTTAGAGTAATTTTTTATACATATAAAAGTAAAATGTCTATTTTTCTACTTACTTAAGAATAAGTTTTTCTACAGCACTTTGTCCAATAAAACCAGAGTCTCTTAAATCCAAGGTATACTGATTGAAAATTTTTCCAGAATTGAGGAAATTAAATATTTCTTCACCTGGATGATGATCAGGAATAGCATCAATTGTAACTGAAAATTTCTTTAGAAATTCCCTGAAACATAAAAACAAGTCAATCAATACCAAATTGTTACACTACATATACTTTTGTATTTAAAAGCTGGGTGCAAAGAAAACTATTTTTCAAACCAATCTTAATCCCAAATTAGAAGACTAGCATGAGAAAAGTATGCTTTGCTTCTTCCACTTTTTGTAGCTGTTAGTCAAAAGCCACTTGTGTCTACGTGAAAAGAAACAATAACCAGGAGGAAAAATAAAAGATGAAACTTGATCCTAACATTTGCCTTTCAAACCCATCACAGACAGATTAGAAACCTATCATAAATTATTCACTAACAGCCATCGATGGCTCATTTATTTTACAAAAACAAAACAAAAAAAATGTAAAAACTTTAATAGGGTAAAATACATTATGAAAAATGCTATACCTGTGCTCTTCTAAGAGGCCATCCTCATCATCTGTACTGTCGTCTTCTCCAATTCTGACTGGGGATTTAATGCCTCGGCCTTGCCTTATGTCTTCTTGTAGTTGCTTCTGCAGTTCATCTAGCCTGAGAATTGGAATGAATGTTATAACAGTTTACTCTAAGAATATTAAAAAACAGTCTTCAGTTTATATCTAAAAGCAGCACAAAGAAAACCCTTATTAAGTACCCTGGTATATGACAAATTTTGTGATACTATAGGTCAAATTATGTCTCCCAAATACATCATGATGTACAATTTTCATGAAAACAGATATATTTTAGGTGCTAGGTTTTTACCCAGTTACCAGTGTGGCATTAGAATAGTGTTCCATTGCATAAAAGACTTGAGGATTTCCATAAAGCTAGAACTTCAAGAATGATCTGTCCAAACCACTTACAGAATGGGAAAAAAACCCTGGTAAGTTAACTAGGCTTTCTAGCAGTAGTTGTCACTGTCATCATCATCACAACACCTAACACTTACCAAGCACTTAATATGTGACAGGCACTGTACTAAGGGCTTTACATATTAATTCTTTTAACCCTCACAACAACCCCATGTAGTAGTTTATACACCTTTTATAGATAAGAAAACTGACATTAGAAAAGCAAAGTAACTTGCAAGAGCTTGTAATGCAAGAATGTGGGATTCATAGCCAGAGAGTCTAGCTCCAGAGTCCTTGCTTATACTGCCTCTCCCAGATTAAGTTATTTTAAACAAGGTTCTTACCCCAGCCACAAACAGTGGATAAGTACAGCTGAAGAGTAAATAACTAGTAAATGTACTGTTCTATCGTTACAGAAAAGGGTCAATCATTCGATTAAACTAGTACCCCTATCTTTCATTTGTGAAGTGCTCGATTTTAAAGGAGGAACTTCAGATTCCATATCACAGATCACAAGAATTCATGAAATATTTAAAGAATTTTACAATACAGACAAGTTCTCTAATTAAATTCAGAAAGGAGGAAGCTTTTGAACTACTAATCATCTGAAAAATTCCTAAAGTTAGTTACTTGGTTATCAAATTTGAGATATGTAGCACATACCAACTTCTATGTAATCAAGTCAGCTAAGCTGTTAGTGAAGTTCTCCAGGGTATGTTCAAGGACATTCCTTGAATTAACAAGGAATATATTTTTCCCCTCTTACTAGCAAAACCTGTCCATAATTAGTCACATAAATTTCATTAAGATCATTATGATTCTCAACTTTTTGATCTCTCTCTCATGTGTGTGTGTGGTGGGCGGGCAGTGCGGGGAGAGCGGTGTCCATCATCATTCTAAACTTTTTCCTCAAAAGAGTAACTTGATAGAAATATTTCAGAAAATTCTACCTGTGTGAACCCCCCCACCCACCAAACAACCCAATTAAAAACAGGCAAAGAACCTGAAAAGACATTTCTCCACTTGTATAACAAATGGCCAATAAGCACATGAAAATATGTTAACATCATTAGTCATTAGGGAAGGCAAACCAAACAATAAGGAGATACCACTTTACTATTAGGATGGCTATTATCAAAACAAACAAACAAAAAACATAGAAAAAAATAATGTGTTGGCAAAGATGTGGAGAAACTGGAACCCTTGTTCACTGTTGGTGCAGATGTGCAATGGTGCAGCCATTGTGGAAAACAGTGTGGCGGTACCTCAAAAAATTAAATGGAATTACCATATAATCCAGTAAGTCCACTTATGTGTATATATGCCCAACAGAATTTAAAGGAGAGACCTGAAGAGAGATTTGTATACCCATGTTCATAGCAGCATTATTCACAGTAGCCAAAAAGTGGAAGCAATCCAAAGGTCCACTGACAGATGACTAAAGAAAATGTGTTATAGACATAATACAATGGAATTATCAGCTTTAAAAAGAATGGAAATTCTGACACATGCTACAATATGAATGAACTCTGAAGACACTGCCCTAAATGAAATAAGACAGTCATAAAAGGACAAATATAATATCACTTACATGAGGTACCTAAAACAGTCAATTTCATAGAGACAAAGTAGAAGGGTAGTTGCTGAGGGTGGGAGGAAGGGGAGAATGGGGAGTTATTGTTTAATGGATATGGAGTTTCAGTTTGGAACAATGAAAAAGTTCTGAAGCTAGATGGTGGTAATGGTTGCACAACATATAAATGTACTTAATTTTTACATGTACACTGAACTGTACATGTAAAAATGGTTAAAATGGTAAATTTTATATGTATTTTCCATTAAAAAAAACACAAAAAATTCTACCCACACTTTCGATCTAGAATTTCAGCTATCAGATACTAGTTGTAATAAACAGAGAGGAATTTATATTATTAGTTACTCCAGTATACTATAAAAACCTGGATCTTTTGATCTAGTCTATGAAGAAGAGAGCCCGTCTTACTCCTTTTTTTTTCTTTTTTTTGAGACAGGGTCTTATTCTGCCACCCAGACTGGAGTGCAGTGACTCAATCACAGCTCACTGCAGCCTTGACCTCCTTGGGCTCGGGTGATCCTCCCACCTCGGCCTGTTGAGTAGCTGGGACCAGAGGCATGTGGCACCATGACTGGCTAATTTTTGTATTTTTTGTAGAGATGGGGTTTCACCATGTTGCCCAGGCTGGTCTCAAACTCCTGGGCTCAAGAGATCCGCTTGCTTTGGCCTCCTAAAGTATTTGGATTACAGGCATGAGCCACCATACCAGGCCTCTTTTTTTCATTTGAGACTGGGTCTCACTCTGCCACCCGGGATGGAGTGAAGTGGCGCCATCACTGCTCACCACAGCCTTGAATTCCTGGGCTCAAGTAATCTTGCCTGTCTCCCAAACTGCTGTGATTATAGGCATGAGCCACTGTGTCCAGCCAACATATCTTATTCTAACACAGTTGACAACAGAGTCCAAAATGCATGCTAATTTCTCACGATTTTTTAAAAAAGGTAAATTAAAAGTAAGCCACACAAACAAGCAGAATGTTAAATTTAGCAAATTAATCTTTATGCTAACGAACCTTTGTGTGTCTTCCATTTCCTTCACTAGACGCTCTAAGGTATTTGTGTAAGTTCCAGGATGAACATGTTCCTAAAACAAGAAAATTTAGAAATACTTTACAACATGTCTTAGTAGAAGAACTGGGATGTTTTAAGTAATTAAGGGTATGGAAGACTATTTTCTATTTCAATAATCTGGGCCAGGATAAAACCTTTCTTAAAGGATAATTTTCACCATCATGCTTTAAATTCAGTATTTTGCACTGCAGACAAATTGATTTTACTACCTATTAGGAAAGGCAGTACTTATAAAACCCTGCTAACTTTGAGATGTGACTGCAAACACTCAAGGACTCTGTGGCTACCCTGTCTTTACTTTTAAATTCTATTTTAGTAGAATTTTTACTAATTTTTAGGTGTTACCATGGAATATTAACACCTTCCCCACCAAATTTTACAGACATCTTAGAATTTAATTCAGCTTATTCCCAAGATAGAATGAAGCACTTTATAAATAAAATTGCACACCACAATCAACAACATTTCTACACACTACCTTCATTTACAGATGTGGTCTCCAAAGCAGGGGGTGTGCAAGGTGATCCATTGGGGTGCAGGAAGAAAATAATAGAACTTCTATTTATATGGAACTTCTATAGAGACTCCAGTAGAACTTAGTCTATAGTAACTTCTACGTAACTTCTATAGGAAAATACTTATTTTTCTCTTCTTCCTTTTAAATTCTGTTTTTGCATATGCTTTAGAAAGTACACAGTATCATAGTGGTACATGTAATCTAAAGGTATACATATATGTCGGGGTACATGCTCAAAAATTGTTTTTACTAATAAAAGTGTGTGTGATCAAAAGAGTTTGGAGACCACTGACTTAACAGTAATAAAACTGAAGATATGGAAACTCATTTACCAAACAAGAATTATTCCATTTTCAGTCCAATTATGAGTTATAACACTAAATTTTAAAGTAAGTTCCAAAAATCCACCCCTTTCACTAATCATCTTTCCCTCTTCAAGTAAAGATAAATGTCACAGAACTACTTACTGTGTAGTCTGATGACTGAGATCTAAGCCCCTTGGAAAGAGCAGGAGGCTTTCCTGTAGTTGCAGGAGTCTGATTGAAGTTCAAAGCCATGATTTCTTCCAGTGACTTTAATGTTTCCTCTTCCTCATCACTGTCTAGGTTGTAACCTAAACTTTCTTCATCACTATCAAAATCACCCCTTAGTTTTCGTTTCAGTGCACTGCTACCTGCATTGGAATTTCCTGAACTCTCTCTTTCTGAAGGGGCTTTATCTGAAGGTGCTGCAGGGCTTGGGACACATGGCACAACTTCCAAAGCAGCAGGGGGAGACTTTGTAGGAGTGCCATATTCTGAGCGCAAAGGTCCCCCAGAAATTTTCCCTGAAGATACATTAGAATCAGCCTTATTAGTCTTTGCTTTGTGTTCCTTGTGTTTGGTGGATTCTGTAGAATGCCCAGAACATTCTTTAGATGAGGAACGCTCTTTATCTCTTCTAGAAACTGGAAGAGTACAATTTTTAGCATTTAATGGTACTAGAGAGGAACCAGCACTTGGAACATGGGAAAGTAAAGGTAGTTTTGTCTCCTTCTCCTTTGTCATGGAGCTAGTGGTTTTATTTTTCTGAGGGTTGCTAGCTTTTTTAATTGCAGACTTTTCCTGAGGTAAAGGTAAGTGGGGTTTCTGCATCTTAGTCTCCTTGGCACCTGCCACTCGGATTTGGTCACTATTCCTGGTAGAATGGTGGCTACAATTTGAAGGTGCTAAGCCTGCAGAAGAGCGATCAGTTTCATCATTCGGTTCCTTGGATATATCTTCTAAGCGTAACACATCACCAGGTGTCTTCAGTGCAATATGTTTTATAAATTTTTCTTTCTGATGTGGTCCATCAGGACGCTTTTCAAGGAAGGACTCTTTTGCTTTTGGTATCATAGATTCTCTTGTGCTTTTCAGATCTGAGTCCACAGAGTTCCTTTTTCTTTTTTCAGGGAATTTATTCTGCTTAGCGCCTGCTAAAATTTAATTTTTCTTAGATTAGTGAAAAATATACTTTCCAACTTTAATAAAGTTTATTCAGTGAGTGTCTAGAATGTTTAAAATTCTAAGTATTAAGGCTGAGATTAGTCACCATGTATGGAATGCAGAAAAAGAGTTAATGTTATTTATCAACTGGATAAATACTG
This sequence comes from Macaca thibetana thibetana, assembly GCF_024542745.1. NCBI lineage: Eukaryota > Metazoa > Chordata > Mammalia > Primates > Cercopithecidae > Macaca > Macaca thibetana. The sequence goes on along the minus strand of NC_065586.1, from coordinate 96,981,158 downwards.
GTGTCCAAGAAATTTAAAGCTAATGACAAATGCTCATTTTTAATTCCAAAGCTATGAAAAGTTTACCACCTTAACAGAATTAAAGATGCCACTCCCTAAAACAAACGACTGTATATTGGTACCAAGTTAAGGATTCCATAGGCACTTTTGGAAATTCTTTTAGACCTAGGACAACCTGGTTGCAGAAATGTAACACTTCTACATTTAAATGTATAGTACTTTAAAACACATATAGGATAAGCAGTTGAAGGCAGATAAATATTAATCTCTCATTAAAAAAAAAAAATCACAGTGTGTCCCAATGCAGTATGACTGGTGTACTTACAAAAGGGAAAATTTGGAGACAAAGACAGACATGCACAGAGGGAATACAAAGTGAAAATACACAAGGAAAAGATGCTGTGTGACTGGAGTGATGCAGCTCTAAGTCAAGAAATGCCAAAGATTGCAGGCAAAAGCCAGAAGCTAGAAGAGGTAAGGAAGTATTCTCCCCTAGAGTTGCCAGAGACATCATGGCCCTATTGATATCCTGATTTTAAACTTCTAGCTTCCAGAACTGTGAAACAATACTTTGTTGTTTTAAGACACCCTGGTTTTGGCACTTTGTTATGGCAGCCCTAGGAAACTAATGTAAGCTATGTTTATTATAGCCCCATCCTGAAGTACTTTAATAACCACATACATTTGAATGAACCAGTTTTTAAAAATTCATATTGTGGAGTGCAGTGGGCCAAACCTGTAATCCCAGCATTTTGGGAGGCCGAGGTAGGCAGACCACTTGAGGTCAGGAGTTTGAGACCAGCCTGGCCAACATGGCGAAACGCTGTCTCTACTGAAAATACAAAAATCAGCCCGGCATGGTGGTGCGTGCCTGTACTCCCAGTTACTTGGGAGGCCAACGCAGGAGAATCGCTTGAACCTGGGAGGTGGAGGTTGCACTGAGCTGAGATGGCGCCACTGCACGCCAGCCTGGGCACCAGAGCGAGACTCCATTAAAAAAAAAAAAAAATTCACTTTAACCTGGTGCAGTGGTGTGTGCCTATACAGTCCCAGCTACTCAGGAGGCTGAGGGGTAAGATAACTTGAGCCCAGGAGTTCAAGACCAGCCTAAGTACCAAAGCAAGACTTCACCTCAAAAAAACAAAATAACAACAACAACAACAACAACAAAAAATTCACTATTTATACAATTGGTTATCCCCAAACCAGATTTCCCTAAATCAAATTTTCTGCACATGGACAGATGTCTCCACTCCCCAAGAGTTTGCTTGAAAAACCCAAAATGGCTAGGCACAGTGGCTCATGCCTGTAATACAAGAACTTTGGGAGGCCAAGGCGGGAGTTCGTGAGCTCAGGCGAAACCCTGCCTCTACAAAAAGTACAACCCCATCAATCCCTTCTCTACTCAGAAAATTTCTTATCTTTTGGCCATTTCCAGTGGCTCATGCCTATAATCCCAGCACTTTGGGAGGCTGAGGCAGGAGGATCACTTGAGCTCAGCAGTTTGAGACCAGCTTAGGCAACATGGTGAAACACTGTCTCAACAAAAACTACAAAAATTAGCCAGGTGTGGTGGCATGTGCCTGTAGTCCCACCTACTTGGCAGGCTGAGGTGGGAGGACTGCTTGAGCCCCGTAAGGTTACAATGTGCTATAATTGTGCCACTGCACTCCAGCCTGGGCACCACAGTGAGACCTTGTGTCAAAATAAGTAAAATAAAATAAAGCCCCCCAAAACCAAACTTGAGAGTTAAGCAGTTACGATTTGGATAGCTTGATCAATATATAATCTGAAAAATTCAATTTATAAAAATGAAATTAACTAATTAATTAACAAATGCCCTTATCTCTGTTCTTTTACAGATATCTCCCATTACTCGAGGAAATCATTCCAATCCATTCAGTTTTCCGGGATTAAATGTCTTATAAAAAAGGACAGGGGTCACAGGATGAGAAATTAAATGACTAAACAAAAGAGAAGATTTGGGGTACTGATTACCACACTTTTAAGTATGAGATTACAAAAAATGAGCTACAGAGCTGCCAGTTTGAGTTCTGTTCCATTTTTCTAGAGAAGTCAGATAATTTAAATACAACAAGAAATGAGGAGAAATTCCTGCTTTGCTCAGGAATTATCCAGGGTTGATCCAGGAGGAGACAAACACTGTTTGTAGAAGATGTTTAGGATAAGTCAGCTTATTACGAGGTTTCATCATCTAGAATTAGAGAAAAGTGAATTGGTACTGCAGGTAGGATCCCCTTTAGCAAGCTCTTCAGGTCAGGTGATTAATTGCAAAATGTTCATAATTATTTTTGTATCCTTTGTTCAGCCTGTAGAGAATATTTGTTTTACAACTTTTCAAATATACTAATACATAAAATATTCATATAAGAGAGAGATTGAGTTGGTAAAAAGAAAGGAGGGTGGCTCACCCCCGTAATCCCAGCACTTTGGGAGGCTGAGGCAGGAGGATTGCTTGAGCCCAGGAGTTCAATGCTGCGAGTGAATTATACTCACACCACTGCACTCCAGCCTAGGAAACAGTGAGACTCCATCTTAAGCAAAAGGAGAAATCCAATGGCCATTAATAGGTGATTGGTTATTAATCAGTTATGAAATGTACGAGCAACGGATTAAATTTCACCTCAGAATTCAGCCAAAAGACAGGGCTCTAGAAGACCAAAGGGCCAAATGCCTATGCTAACATTACTTCTGAAATCCCTGAACTTGTATGTGATTAATGATTGCGTGATTACATACATCACCATGACAACTGATAAGTGTATTAACAAGATGAGCAAGACATACCATTTGGATTTTTATTTTTATTTATTTTTTTTTGAGATTGAGTACTTGCTCTGCCACCCAGGCTGGAGTGCAGTGGCACCATCTCCGCTCACTGCAACCTCCGCCTTCCAGGTTCAAGCAATTTTCCTGCCTTGGCCTCCTGAGTAGCTGGGATTACAGGCATGGGCACCATGCCCAGCTAATTTTTGTATTTTTAGTAGAGACGAGGTTTCACCATGTTGGCCAGGCTGGTCTCGAACTCCTGACCTCAGGTGATCCACCTGCATCGGCCTCCCAAAGTGCTGGGATTACAGGCATGAACCACCGTGCCTGGCCTGGATTTTTTTAATAACTTTGCCATCAGACACAATAAGCATTCTTCATGCTATCTAGAGTGAAATAACCCCTTGTCCTTTATATGCTGAAATTCTGTTGATGTTAGTCAACTGAAGTATAAATGTATGTTTATTAAGAGTATAATGCTATAATTATTAGTGATTATGAAATACATGCAGAAATATTAGTAATAAAAATGTAAGTGAAGGCAACCATCATAAGTCAGCCTCTGAAAATATGTAGAAAGCATCTTTTCCAAGCAGTACTCAAAAACTTTGCTAGGTGGGATTATATAAATGAAACTTATGCTTTAGCCACCATGAATGAAATTTGCAAATCCAGGAAATCGAAAGTTTTTAAAATCTTAAGTCAGAGAAAAAAGAAAAGGAATAATGTGGTAGCCACACCACCAGTAGCAGCCCCTTATATAAAATAATATTTTGTTCTTCCATTAACTTTGGTGCAAAGTGATCATGTATTTAGTATTAAAAATGTGCAATACAGTAAGTGAAGAAGCAATCTCCTGGCTGAGAAATTCCTGTTCTTGTACAATAATGTCAAAATTCATTAAAATTTGGTCATAAAATCAGCAACATTATAAAAATTAAATAAACAAAAAACACATAAAACTTTAGATTTATTCCTGTATCCTAGAAGTTCCTTCTATTGAAGATTGATTTTACTAGTTGAGGGTGCTTGGTCAAAATGCAATGTACCTCTAAAATACAAATAAAATGAAGGAGTAGATGAAACCTGAAGGAGGAGTTAGAACTGTCTCTCTGTACTTCTGCTTTTCCATCTCTAAAAGTAAACCACCATAATAAAGTTATAAGGTTCAAATGAATTAAAAGCACATAAAATAGCATAGCACGCAGTAGGTACTCAATGAAAGTCAGCTATTATTATGTCCAATGTATCTTACTGAATGTGGGAATCTCCCTGTTTTTCAAAGTGTATAATCATATCAGGAAAAAAATCTGATACACTAGACTATTAACTGTTGTTAGTTATGGAGACCTTTCATTTCTTGTTGCAAACTTCTGCAGTGTTTGTGCTTGAATCTTCTATTTTCTAGTTTTAAAAAACGATAAAATGTACTGAATTAACAGTAGGCTTATTATTTTATTTTTTTCAATCATTAGATGCTAAAAGTACAAACTAACGTCATGTAGATATCCTTGAAATTTAACATTAAAAAGGGATCCTTGCATTTGAAATATTAGAGAACACTGCTTTTTATCACAGTAACAGTTTCAACCTTATACAAAGCATCTTCAACATAATACCAAGACCTCAGTCTACAATTCCAAGATTATAAGATTATGTTTCCTTGATGTAGCCAAGGATTCAGGAGACAACACTGAATACCAGTATGAGAAACATACTGTTAGGAACTCCTGAAGAAGGCAGAGAAGATTCAAGACAGATTACAAATTATACATACTAGGTCAGGCATGGTGGCTCATACCTGTAATCCTAGCACTTTGGGAGGCCAAGGCAGGAGAATCACTTGAGCCCAGGAGTTTGAGATTATCCTGGGCAACATGGCGAAACCTCGTCTCTACAAAAATACAAGAAATTAACCAGGCATAGTGGCCCACATCTGTAGTCCCAGCTACTCAGCAAGCTGAGGTAGGAGAATCATTTGAACCCAGGAGGTCAAGGCTTGCAGTGAGTCGTGATGATGCCACTGCATCCCATTCTGGGTGACAAAGAATAAGACCCTGTCTCAAAAACAAACCCAAATCTTAAGTACTAGATTCAGGGACTATTCTTTTTTATTATGATTTTACCAAACTCTTAAGTAATATGAGACACTGAATTCATCCCCAAGAAGGGAACTGCATATTTAAACAAATTTGTTTTAAAAAGCAGTGCCATTAAAATGGAAATTTATTTAGAAATTCATAAATTTAATTTTGATTCTACCTGAAGTAGGTTCCCATGAATCAGAAGAGGATCTTTTTCTTGAGAGATGTTCATTTTCCTATGAGCACAATGAGATAAAATTAATTAAGTGTTGGGAACAGCAAAGAATGTGAAGGCATTCTTCCTAACATTTAAACACAAATTTCTAGATTGAATAAGGCAAGCACTCACATTTGGAGGCAAAGCCTAATGTCTATAATAAAATAAAGATCTTAAGGTTTTTATCATAAAAATTAAGGGCATTTGTATCATAAAAATGGAAAAATATCATAAAAATGAAGTCAGTTTTCATAATGCTGATTTACATTTATGTCAATAATTCAAGAATAATATTATATTAGAACAGTGTATTTTTGAGATAAGGTCTTGCTCTGTCACCCAGGCTGGAGTCACCCAGGCTGCAGTGCAAGCTCACTGCAACCTTAATCTCCTGCGCTCAAGCGAGCCTCCCACCTTAGCCTCCTAAGTAGCTAGGACAACAGGCACATGCCACCATGACTGGTTATTTATTTATTTATTTTTAGTAGAGCCAAGGTCTCGCTACGTTGCTCCGGCTGGTCTCAAACTCCTGAGCTCAAGCAATCCTTCCACCTAGGCCTCCCAAAGTGCAGGAAGCAGAAGGATCACTTGAGGCTAGCAGTTCAAGGCCAGCCTGGGCAGTATAGGGAGACCCTGTCTCTACAAAAAAATACAAAAATTAGTCAAATATGGTGGCATGTACCCGTAGTCTCAGCTACTTGGGAAGCTGAGGTGAGAGCATCATTTGAGCCCAGGAGTTTGAGACTGCAATGAGACATGATCATGCCACAGCACTCCAGCATGAGTGACACAGCAAGGCTGTTTACAAATAAACAAATAAGACTATACTTGCCTTAAAAAAAAAGAATGCTTACTTTTCTGACTAAAAAAGATCTTTGTTCCTGGTCTGAAAAAACTATGGATAAGAAACACTGCTTTACTGAGGTCGATGAAGGGCAACTGGAGGAAACCTAATGAAACCAGCTTCTACACAAACTGTGCATAAATATTTCCTTCAGGAAAGACATCAATGTGATATAACAACTCTTAAATACTTTTAAATTTAGTATTCTAAATGTGATATAGCAGTAGCAATGCTAATTCAATAATTCTTACACATACCACATTTGACAGATTGTTCTTTCCAGGTATGACATCATTCTGTTTACTTGGTTCCTGCCTTGGTTTATATTTTCTTTCTATACTAGAAGATTTTAAGGAAAGATTGCTTGCTTCTGAGAAAGAATTTTCGGAGTTGATTCTCTGCTCCATTTGCTCCTTTCTCAACCTCTTTAGTTCTCGTTCTCTGCAGTAAGAAGCTAGTGACAACTGGAATTTAGCTCCCAGTGGGCTTTCTCCCGGGTGGTGCCTGGACAGGCTGCTCCTGCTGCTAAGACTTCTGGAGCTGTTCTTGAAGATGTCAGCTTCTGCTACTGTGGTCTGCTTTTTGGAGTCCGCATTGGTTTTGCCTCGATCTCTATCATTCTTCTCACTATTTTCATGAATGAATAGTGACTTCCTTCTTTCTGGGGATCGATGTTTTTTCTTTAGTGACTTCATCTCCTTTGGCAAGCGATATGAAGAAGGAACATAGATATTTGTTCCTTTGGCTAAATATTTGGAGGCTAGTGACACACAAGGCCGACGTGACTCATGTATACCATGATCTTCATGATGCTCTTTAACACCTTTCATGAAAGCTTCTATAATAGGGCTCTTTTCTGGTGGCACCCTTTTGGGTTTAGATTTTTTTGGTGAGGATAGTTTCCTTTCAAACTGCTCTGTCCCAGTGATAGACAATCTACTTCCTCCATATTTGATGTTTGATTTTTGTGGTGAATCCAACATGTATCTCTCTAAATAGCCAATTAAAACACATACAAATTGCATGTTACTAAAAGTAAAATATTTAACATTTCTCTAAATTATTAATGTTTAAAATATAAACTATACTAATGTTACCACAAAAATTTTCAAACCAACAACTTGGATAATGATACACACTTTATTGGGGGGTACAGGAGAAATTAAGACATGATTTATTTGTTAAAAGCCTTAGTTTCATAAAGCTCTCTTTTGGTACATCATATAACCTCCCTATGGCTCTATAAATTGCTGTATTAGATAATTAAAATAATATGTATTATGAACATTAAATTTTTGACTAGGATAAATTTTAAACGTAAGAAAACACAATAGCAAAAAGATTCTCCTCATGATATTTAGAACTTCAGTTTATCCTTGTTAAAAAAAAATACTGCATCTTCATTTTATTTCCAATTTTGAACACTACGTTTACTAAAACAGTTTAGAGTAGGTTTTAAAGTTGAATCTGTCTCTCTCCTCACCCCCAAATTAGCCCACAAAAAATGCTTCAACAGTGTACATACCTTGTTCTGAAGCTGGTTTGAAGAAATCTATAATTGACTGCTTCCTGAAAATAAAAGCATAATATGGCATCATATAAGCAAATATTAAAACCTCCATAATTCAGATTAAATGGAGAAAGTTAGAGTTATAAAATAAAGGCTGGATTTCACTGTTTGGTTTAACTAATAAAGTTCTGACAACGGTAACAATGCTTTGCTAAACTGTTGATTTAAAAAACAGAAAATATAACGTATCACTTCCTATAGGAGTTCATTTATAAAAATACAACTGAGGTTTATGTTATTTACAGTACTTAAATAGGTAAGACTGGTGTGTAGACCCAAGGAATCAGTACAGAATGCTTCTTAAGACCAAAATGCTCACAGCTACATGGTAAAATGCAACATCTTGGGTATAAGCACATGAACCTACTTGTTCTCTGCAGACATTGATACAAAATAACTAATTAGTATCTAAGCACAGGGGTGTTTTAAAATTCAGAATAAAAAGCTAAAAAAAAAAACCCTCAATAGATGTATGCCAAATGAATAATGGGGATTATAAAAATGGAGTAAAACCTGAACAGACTCTCATAACAAGAGTAGAACAGTAGATGGTAGAACGGCAATATGGGTGATTTGGCTGATCTAAGGAATCAGTTGAAGAGGATTTCGCTGGACAAAGGAAGAAAAGTACCAAACTTATGCTACCCTCTTTATACATTACTTTAAGATGCTAATCCAAGTAACAGCAGAAATTAGAATGAATTGTCACGACTAAATAGTTTCAAATTCTTAATTTTTTATCAAAGAATCCTTAAAATAGTTACAAAAATAACACATTGCTTGGGAAAAACACAAGGAGAAAAGGAAGAAAGTTAACAAGAATAACAAAAACCAAATTAATTTTTAAATGTCTGTACCCTAACGACTGGATTTTTCACTATCTGGTTTAACTAATCAAGTTCTGACATTGGCAATAATGCTAAAGTGAAATAGGAATCCATTATCAGAATTCACATTCTGATTTGTTCACTGTATTTAGAGGTGTCAGCTGCAAAAAGTGGGATGTTATGATATGCTGAGCAAAAAATTAACTTTCTGGTAAATTTTGCTAAAATGTATCATTTTACTGAAAGAGAATAAGCTATAGACTATTGATTTTCCTAAACATTCATCCACTATGAGGTTGGAATGCTCAGTGAAAACTCCAACAATTCAAGCTTCTTGAAGGTTACGCTTATTGTACACTTTACTGGTCACATTAGAAGAGCAATGCACATCTTTACTGGTTTACCAAGTCCATCACGCTTGTTTGAGATGTTGGTATAAAAGCTGAGTGCTTATGAGATGAATATGAGTGACAGGCTATGGAAGAATATATGCATTTGCTTACATAAATTACACTAGGCAAATTAACTCCACCAGAGTAAATGCTGGAGGTTCTGCAAAGAGGAGAAGGATGACGCCTTGTTATTGATTGAGGAGAGATGGGAAGGGACCCAGAAGCAACGAATTTGTTGCAAACAACATCATTCTAAATGCATTTTACTAAATGTAACACTGTATCTCTTCCTTGAAATATTGGACCTCAGACTCGTCTTTGATTAATACACCAGAAAGAGAAAAAATGGTTTTGGGTAAAACATACAAGAAACCTGTAAAATAACCATGAATGTAACTTTCAAGAGGTAAGTTCTCTAAGTTCATATGCACACAAATGTCCACTGCTTATTTAATAACTGGCTAAAAAAAAAAACACCACAATTATAACGGTTTCACAAACCCTTATCTGAACCTTCTGAGGCCAAATGTGTTTTAGAATTCTGAATTTATCAGATTTTAGGAAGCGGATAACTTGGATGTATTATGGAAAGTCCCCAGTGGGGTCTGGTGCTGCAACCTGTAATCAAACCCACTGATATTTCTCCAGCAAAACATGAATATTCCCACTTAATGGGATAAAGACCACAAACAGCCTTACATTAGCTCTGGTCACGTCTGGCTGCCAAGTAAGATGTGGTACCAAATTTACTGAAAACGTTTGGTTTTCATAGCTTTCTGGCTTTCAGAGTTAAGATAAGGGATTGCGGGCCTGTACCACAGTATTAGAACATGAATATTATTAAAACTTATTACAATTTAACTTAAAATAAAAGACAGTACCAAGTTCGTAGGGAATTTAAACATGTTTTATTGTCAGAGGATGTCGTTAGATGAAACTCCCCATCTCATTACATAGCTCCCACAAAATCTTTACAAAAAAATTGGCCTCTTGGAGAGGCGTGAAGTTACTGAAAGAGAAAACACGTCACATTCCAAATCTGTAAGTTCTTTTAAGTATGAATTAGCGTGCACGCTGGACTACAAAGTAATTCGTGGAAGGGATTCCCTCATCACAGGTTACATAATTTCACCCACAACATAGAAAAGGTTTATATTACTAAACCACTAGCATCAGTAGAACTGGGAAGGTACAGAAAACGACCTAAATATGCATTAAGCAGTTAGGGTCCTGGGTCAAGCTCTTGCAAAGGAAAAAAATCACGTTCTTTCTACCTAAGGCGGGTTCTCCGTAGCTGTCCAGGCTGGTGGTCACTAGACCAAGAACAGCTGCCCAGCTACAGAGAAGCAAACTCCAACTCCCAGAAGCCCCTGCGCGGAGGCGGGGCGGGGGTTTGCCAGGCCCCGAAACGCCAACGCCTGAGCTCGCGGAGGATGGCGGGAACTGGAAGAGCGGCGGTCTGCAGTCCTCCCCTCATACCCTTTCCCCCGCGACCCGGCCCCTTCTCAAGCCCTCTGCACGGTACCTGTCCCCAGGACTTTCTGTTCTCTTTCCCGCTGCAGCATGGGCGGTACTACCGGGTCTCAGATGGCAGCGCGGGGGCGACGACCCCGGGGCTGGGGATGAGGGGAAACCTGGCCTAGCGGGCATGCAGCGCCTTGTCATGTCGGCGCCGCTGGCGACGGCGGCATGAGCCGTGGCTGGAGAAGTTGGGTGCGTGGTTGCCGTCTTGCTGCTCGGACTCGGGGAGGCTGTCGGAGCAGAGGTGGGCGGCACCCCCTTCTCTCTTCATGGCGGTTCTCTCTTCGGAAGTGACTCCGGTGTGAGCGGGAAGGAACCTGAGGACCAGTAAGGGGCGGATCTTACTTCATGAGTCACGTCTTGATTGGTTGGCACGGTGGTCATTTCGGTGGTGGCGCAATAGGAAGCCGCAGCCTCTCTGGAGAAGGCGGGGCTTGGGGACGGGGGAGGAAGAAAACTCCCCCTCCCACCCCGTCACATGCACCGAGGGCGCGCGCCTCTGGTCCGGGCCGCCTCGGCCTTGGCGGGCGCGCGGGGGCGGAAAGGCGCGGGCAGCCCCTGGCGCTGCGGCAGCTGACGACACCCGCCTGGTTGAAGGCGAGGGGTGAGGGTTTGCTGAAGCAAACCCTAGCTGGCAGCTGCCTTCGGTGAGGATGGCCAACATTTGGGCTTCCTGTGTCACACAATTGTGTCTCAGAAATCCCCAGCTCTTCATTACATTGTCTCTTTAACATTTTAGGCCAAAGTGCCATAATACTGTCACAATTTCCTGGGGGATCTGCACAGCGCGATCCGAAGACTTGTCCATTCTATGAGGGTTCTTGTTGAGTGTCAGCGGTAGATTTTTTTTTCTCTTTAAGAAGAAGAAAAAAAAACCCTCAAAAAACTCCGTTGGAATAAAGACAGTTTTTAATCCACAAAAGCATTTTGTTTCTCACGAGTTACCATGAAGTCTCTGCAGCTGGCTTTCTTGGCGATTTTTTAAAGGAACACAAGGTCAGCTTTCAATTTTCCATGTTAAGCGTGGGCAGCATAGATGAGTAAAAGCTGCCCTTAATCTCCAACCCTCCTTTGTAAAGGGCTTGTGCTCTGGAGGCTGTTAGCCATGGTTTTCCTTATAAACCGAGAGACTGGTCAGAGTATCTCTGAACCTCAGCCTCCACATCTGTAAAATGGGCATTTTACTCCCTTTTCTGGGTAATTGTAAACCATAATAGAATAAAGCAGTGTACACTGCACAGTTCAGATTCTCATATAACAGGTACTAAGCAAATTATAGTTCCCTCTTCTCCAGATAGATTCTTACAGTGAATTTTACTTCTTACAAAATATTCCAGAGACAGGTCAAATACTGTTGCAATAACTGTTAACCAAAATATCAGTTTCAAGATGTCCAAGCTTTAATTGACAGAGTTATTTAATCAGTTGGATGGAAAAAATCTTAAATGATATAAAAGAATTTGGACAGGTCTTTCAAGTTTATTGTATAGAAATTGAACTGTTGGCCTGGTACAGTCACTCACGTCTGTAATCCCAGCAGTTTGGGAGGCCAAGGCAGGTGGATAGCTTGCGCCCAGGAGTTGGAGACTAGCCTGGGCAACATATCAAGACTCTGTCTCAAAAATACATAAATTAATTAAAATTTAGAAAAAATGAAATTGAACTGTTTTGGTCACTAAGCATGCCTGACTGACTCCAGGTTCACCTCCTTTTCCCTTCCCCTTTAGTCCCCAGGAGGAAGAATTAATAAGGAATAAAGTGGTCAAAAAGCTGGCAAAGTAGAGGGTCAAAGGTAAACAGTGAACATACAGGTCTCACGTTCACCGCAAAAGCACGTATGTACAGCTGTATACTAGGCAGTGGTGGTGGAAGAAGGGAAGTGCCAAAATAGAGGGTACTTTTCTGCTCCTAATAGCTGAGAAGAGGTTTTTTACATAAAAAACATAATAGATGCTCAAAATGTGTTGAATGACTTATACATTTCCTTTGACATGTATTATTTCCTATCTCTTGATTTAGTACTTTCTGTTGGATGTTTTTACACTAGGAAATTTCTGTACTATAACAGAGCACATCTACAAAACATTTAATCCGATTCATTTCATTGCATGCCTAATCGATAAAGAGTAATGCATAAAAACACATTCTGCATGATCATTTAGTTGCTTTTCTTGGATTATAGTACTTGAATCATCCAGCCTCCAAAGTATCACTTTAAAGCGTGTACTCAAACTAACAAACAATAGTTTTCTCATTTTCTTAATCTGAGTAACAGATTATGGAGTTAAGTGAGGCAAGAAATCCCTCGATCAATAAATGGAAATGGAGTCATAATGAAAACACAATTTAAAAAATATCTTAACAGGAAGTAGTTATCTAAATCCTCAGTAAGCATCAAGACTCTTCTTTGTTTAAGCTGTGTATGAAAGTGGTACAGATTTGGGTTGCAGGGTGAAATATGTTCAATGTACTAATAAGAACCCCAGGGAACTTCTAGGGCATAGGGCTCTTCTCCATTACCCACCTCAAATAGTATTGGACAGTTTATTTTGTGTTTATAGCCTTTCTCCTAGTTTAAATGTGCGTGTGCACACATACTTATTGTAAGGGTTTTTTACACTTTAATTTGTAGTGGGCTAAAAAGAGATGACCAGGAAACTGTACACTAGGTAAAAGATTTTTAAAGAGTTCAGATGCGTGCTTAGGAGGAGCTAATAGGGGAGAGAAAACTAGGGTGGTGGGGGGGCTAGTGGGGGGAAAGGACGTTGAACAATGTAACCAAACCCAATTGGAGACTTAAGACAAAACTTCAGCTGGGATTTGGGGAAAAAAAAAAAAAAAAGAGAGAGAGAGAGAGAAAATTAAGGCTGGATGACCATACAAGGCTAATTTGGGAAGATTTCTGGGCTCGGGGATGGGATGAGGACGCAAAGATTGCAGAAATGGAGTGGCTTCTATGCACAAAGCTTCTGTCGGGGTACAGCTCAGCTCAGGTTAGCATCCTGCCTTGTTAAAGACAACAGGAGGAGGGGGCTCTGGCCTTGATGAAAAGGAATGGGACAGCAGCAGAAACAATGTTACATGAACAACAGATCAAATTTGCTGGGAAAGTCAAGCCCAACGTGGGAGTTCCTGAGAGGAGTGACAGTATAACTCATGCCAGAGATCTTAAGCAGTCACACAGAGAGAAAACAGCTTGGGCAGATTGGTTCACACAGTACCTTAGCAGACAGGGACTGAGAACAAAAGGTCAGTAAGTGACAGAGAATGTTACCAAAAAGCAAAGAACTCTAAAAGTAATTTCTGATTGTACCCAGTAATAAATTTTTGCTCTGAAATTGCCACACATTTAATTAACTCCAAGGCTCTTGTTGGAAGGTGTTCTAGGGCAGGCCAAGAAACAAAGACTGATTTGCTGTAGAACTGCTGTGGGGAGGTGAAGGTGAGAGGGTGGCCTGGGAAGGGGGATAAGGAACAGACTCAGGAAAACAGGAAATAATTAACTTGAAAGCCTGACCGAGAAAGACAGACCACGTGATGATCTCAAGAAGGGATGGCGAGCTCACAGCATCTCAAGATCCACACAAATCACTTTTCAAAAGGATGCCAAACTCAAAACTGCCCAAGTGCTTGGAAAAAGGACCTCCCAGGTTTAAGCAGCTGCTGGGGAAAAACCAAATGTAAAATAATATCATGTCATGTAACCTAACATTCTGGGAGTAATTAGTAGAGTTGTGCAAAAGCAGACCTAATGTGAAGGAACGTCCATTTCTTGTTCTATCATGATGGAATGGTGCGAGATAGTTTCCCACACTTCAGATACATGAGACACGTATTTGTGATTTTCAACATATCTGAATATTTCCTATACTATTTATTAATATTTTTCCTTAAATTGCTTTTTGAATTTAAGTACATATATTTTAGGAGAAAACTTTAAATCATTCCCATAAGTGGAAAATTAGTATGAATTTCCTAAAATGGAAGATAACTGTAAAAACTAATATTAGTAAAAATATATAACTAGCTTAAAAAATATAAATATATCTAAGTTTCTTCTGGAGTTATCTCGTTTACCAGTGGTGGTGATAGGCATTGATAGGTGTAGATATTACTCATACATCTGAAATATAAGAAACACTTTGGGAAATATTGGTTTTAGGGATTCTATCCCATACTTAGGTGTTTTTCACACCCGGTTAGCAACTCCTTAGAGGATTTTGAAATTGATGTAATAGGTTACAGACCATGTTTTTGAAAAAGAAAAAGACAATGGAATAGAGAATGTCTGTTCACTGCATACAACATATGGGCATGTGTTGTTTTTCAACATTTTTACTTCTTCAACTGTATATATATATATAATATGGTAGTGATGTAAAAGGTATTCCTGTGGCCCCTGCTGTGGGCCATGGTCAAAATATTTAAAAGTCACTGCTATAATCTGTGTTCATTTTTCATACTTCTGTGTATTGGTGGCACTGAACAGCCAAGGCTGGAGTGCAGTGGTGCAATCATGGCTCATTGTAGTCTCAACCTCCTGGGCTCTAGTGATTCTCCCGCCTTAGGCTCTCGAGGAGCTGGGACTAGAGGCACATGCCGCCATGTCCAGCTAATTTTAAAAATTTCGTAGAGACGGGGTCTTGCTGTGTTGCCCAGGCTAATCTTGAGTTCCTGGGCTCAAGTCATCCTCCATCCTCACCTTCCCAAAGTGCTGGGATTACAGGCATGAGCTGCTGCACCCGGCCAAGAGTTGTTCAAAGACATGGAGCAACATTTAAAAACCAAGAGATTTCACACAAAATTCTAGATTTCTGGCTTCAAGTGGTACAAAGAGTGGTCTGGCACTTATGCTTACAGGGGCTAGGTAGGTAACTGAAGTAAGTGAATCAGGTCGATTTCCCTAACTTTTATAAAGCCTCGGGATTAAAGAAATATTTCTTAACAGCAATGACAATGGCCAACGCTTACTGAACCTTATAGGCCAGGGACTGTTCTAAGCACTTCATGAGTACTGACTCATTTAATCTTCACCAAATTCCTACAAATTAGAAAATGGTGATCTTTGTCTAGTGTCTGCACAGGCATGATAATAAAAGGCACCTACTACTGAGCCTCAGTGAGGAGTGGGGCAGTACTGTAGAACCAGAGAGCACATTCCCCACTAAATGGAGGCAGCTTCTCCAGGCTACAGCTTCCATATGGGAATGCAAACCCAGAGTTGCCTCCTCTCCTCTCAGTGTCAACCCCTGGGGAGTGCTGGGTGAGACATGACAGACCTGCAGTCAAAGCATGCAGCCCCTAGTGTCTTGACATATACCCTAACATTTGTTTATTTCTATAGTACTATGAGATCATGTTCTCTTAAAGCTAATGTCTCTTGGGGCCAAAGGAGAAAATAGTGAATGCTTTTGGTTCCCAGTGCAGTGTTACAGAGAGTAGGCAAGAATGTCACTCAGGGCTTCATACTTAAAGAAAATGCTGTACTTTACCTATGAATAATACCTATGGGAATTTTTTTTTTTTTTTGAGACAGAGTCTCCCGCTGTCGCCCAGGCTGGAGTGCAGTGGCCAGATCTCAGCTCACTGCAAGCTCCGCCTCCTGGGTTTGCGCCATTCTCCTGCCTCAGCCTCCCCAGTAGCTGGGACTACAGGCGCCCACCACCTCGCCTGGCTACTTTTTTGTATTTTTTAGTAGAGACGGGGTTTCACTGTGTTAGCCAGGATGGTCTCGATCTCCTGACCTTGTGATCCGCCCGTCTCGGCCTCCCAAAGTGCTGGGATTACAGGCTTGAGCCACCGCGCCCGGCCACCTATGGGAATTTAAAAGGACCAGTGGCCAATATCTATCAAAAATATCAAATGAACATGTCCTTTGACCCAGCAATTCCCCTTCTAATATATTTTAGATACGTACTTCTGTGTTCACAAAGCTGGATGTGTAAACGTACTCATTGCAGCAATATCAGTAGCAAAAGACTGAAAGGGAACTGAATAGCCCAGCAACAGGGGACTAGTTGAATAAATGCTCACCTACACAGTAGAATATTAGGCTGCTTTTAGGAAGTCTGAGTTAGATACACAGGATGTTTTGTGCTTAAACGTGCAAGGCCTGGGGCTCTACTGCCTGGGTTCAAATTCCAGCCCTGCCACTTAGTAGATCTATGACCTTGAGCAAGTTACCCAACCTCTCTGTGCTACTGTGCTCAGAAGTAATAGGAAATGATGATACAGGTAGTATCTGCCTCATAAGGTTTTGTGAATTTTAAATGAGTTAATACACAGCTAATTGATCACAGCCAGTTACAGATTTCTTTGTTCCTTCTCCACTCCCACTACTTCACTTCAGTGACCTTACATTTTTTTTGAGACGGAGTCTTGCCCTGTCGCCCATACTGGAGTGTAGTGGTGCCATCTCAGCTCACCGCAGCCTCCGCCTCCCAGGTTCAAGCAATTCTCCCTCCAGCCTCAGCCTCCCGAGTAGCTGGGATTACAGGCACGTGCCAGCACACCCGGCTAATTTTTTTTTTTTTTTTTTTTTTGAGAAAGAGTCTCGCTCTGTCTCCTAGGCTGGAGTGCAGTGGCGCGATCTCAGCTCACTGCAAGCTCCGCCTCCCAGGTTCACGCCATTCTCCTGCCTCAGCCTCCTGAGTAGCTGGGACTACAGGTGCCTGCCACTGCGCCCGGCTAATTTTTTGTATTTTTAGTAGAGACGGGGTTTCACTGTGTTAGCCAGGATGGTCTCGATCTCCTGACCTTGTGATCTGCCCGCCTCGGCCTCCCAAAGTGCTGGGATTACAGTTGTGAGCCACCGCGCCCAGCCATTTTTAAATTTTTAGTAGAGATGGGGTTTCGCTGTGTTGGCCTGGCAGGTCTCAAACTCCTGACCTCAAGTGATCCACCTACCTCAGCCTCTCAAAGTGCTGGGATTACAGGAGTGAGCCACTGCGCCTGGCCTAGAAAAAAATTTTTTTTTAGTGAGTTAATACACAAGTAGAACAGTGCCTGGCATGTAATAAATATAAGGTTAAGTGATTATTACTTGTAATATAAGCTACTGTGGAATAATCTCTAAGATATATTAAGTGAAAAAATTAAGTTGCAGGCCGGGCGTGGTGGCTCACACCTATAATCCAGCACTTTAGGAGGCTGAAGCAGGTGGATCACTTGAGGCCAGGAGTTCAAGAGCAGCCTGGCCAACATGGTGAAACCCTGTCTCTACTAAAAATACAAAAATTAGCCAGGCGTAGTGGCATGCCTCTGTAATCCCAGCTGCTCCAGAGGCTGAGGCATGAGAATCGCTTGAACCCAGGAGGCGGGGGTTGCAGCGAGCCAAGATCGTGCCACTGCACTCCAGCCTGGGTGAGAGTGAGACTCCATCTCAAAACAAAAAACAAAACAAAAAAATTAAGCTGCAGAACAGTGTATGTTACTATTATACATATGTTATTGTTCATATA
Source organism: Macaca thibetana thibetana (assembly GCF_024542745.1). Taxonomy (NCBI): domain Eukaryota; kingdom Metazoa; phylum Chordata; class Mammalia; order Primates; family Cercopithecidae; genus Macaca; species Macaca thibetana. Next base: position 96,963,453 of record NC_065586.1, on the reverse strand, counting down.
ATTAAAAGCGGTTATTTGCATGTATATGCTAAGACTATCTCTGGAAGGATGCTGTGCTTCCTAAGTGATTTTCTTTTTCTTTCTTTCTTTTTTTTTTTTTTTGAGACAGGGTCACACTTTGTTGCCCAGGCTGGTGTGCAGTGGTGTGGTCACTGCAGCCTCCCAGGCTCAGGTGATCCTCCCACCTTAGCTTCCTCAGTAGCTGGAACTACATGCATGCGCCACTATGCCCAGCAAATTTTTGGTATTTTTTGTAGAGACAAGGTTTCACCATGTTGCTCAGGCTGGTCTCAAACTCCTGGGCTCCAGCCATTGGCCCACCTTGGCCTCCTGAAGTGCTGGGATTATAGGCGTGAGGCACTGTGCCTGACCCTAAGTGATTTCTTTTTTCTTTTCTTTTCTTTGTTGTTGTCTTTTTTATTTTGAGATGGGGTCTCCCTCAGTTGCCCAGGCTGGAGTGCAGTGGCACGATCTCAGCTCACCGCAACCTCCACCTCTTGGGTTCGAGCAATTCTCATGTCTCAGCATCCCGAATAGCTGGGACTATGGGTGTGCGCCACCACACCTGGCTTATTTTTGTATTTTTTGTAGCGACAGGGTTTCGTCATGTTGGCCAGGCTGGTCTCGAACTCCAGACCTCAAGTGATTTGCCTGCCATGGCCTCCCAAAGTGCTAGGATTACAGGTGTGAGCCACCACGCCCGGCCCTTAAGTGATTTTCTAACTGCAGCCTAGTATTCTACTGTGAATGAGCATTTATTTAACTAGTTCCTTATTACTGGACTAGTTAGTTCCCTTTCAGTCTTTTGCTACTGATAATGCTGCAGTGAATACTTTTATATATCCATCTTTGGGAACATGGAAGTATGTATCTAAGATACATTAAAAGGGGAATTGTCAGTTCAAAGGACATGTGCATTTTATATTTTTGATAGATATGGACCGTTGGCTCTTTTAAATGTCCAACTTGCTCATAGGTAAAGAAGCTTATGACAGTGGTTGCCTTTAGAGAGAGAGGTTTTCCCTTATTTGTAAAATTTACATTTTATCCACTGCATATATAATTTTTCCAAGGAAATATGTGAATACATATCCATATTTTTTAATGTCTGTGTATCTCATTTTAAAAAAGCACTTTTTAGATGAAAAGTTATGCAAAGTGCTATGTTAAATGCTTTCAGAGAAGGCCTTGCCAGATGGCCTCTGGTATCTCTACTAGCCTCTGCTCATGTCTCTGTCTCCCTTTCTCAGGACCTCACCACTGAGAAATCCCCACTCTTACTTGCTCCTTGTGGGCAGTGTGGGAGCCAGCCTGATAGGGGATTTGGTAGCCGAAACATCTGTTGCTGGGTTCTCAAACTCAATGTATTTGAAACATAACTCTGTCTTCCCTCCCCAAACCCCAAATTTGATGCTGTCCCCTCCATTATTCTCATCTCAGTGAATGATTTTATCTTCTCCCCCGACCTGTCACCCAAGTCAGATATGTGGGAGTCCTACTAATCTTTCCCTCTGTCAGCTTCAGACCCTACTGTTATCATCACCAAGTCTCATTGATTTTCACACGAAATAGCACTTGTTTCCTTTCTTCTCTCCTACACACACACACACTCCTATATGATTCTTTTTAGAAATGTAAAAGGTATAGACACAAATAATAATATTACAAACCCATATGCACCACTCTGAACTCACAACTGTTAACATTTTATCCAGTTACTTCTTTGCTGGTCTTTTTGTTTTTATAATAAAACATTACAGGTCCTAGGCCAGGCATGGTGGCTCACACCTGTAATCTCAGCACTTTGGGAGGCCGAGGCGAGTGAATCACAAAGTCAAGAGATCAAGACCATCCTGGCCAACATGGAGAAAACCCCGTCTCTACTAAAAATACAAAAATTAGCTGGGCGTGGTGGTGGATGCCTGTAGTCCCAGCTACTTGAGAGGCTGAGGCAGGAGAATCACTCGAACCCGGGAGGCGGAGGTTGTAGTGAGCCAAGATTGCGCCACTGCACTCCAGCTGGTGACAAAGCAAGACTATGTCTCAAAAAAAAAAAAAAAAAGGAAAAAAAACCATTACAGGTCCTTTTTCCACTATCAGCCCCAGGTTAATTCTCTCCACCACTGTTGTGATTTTAAAGTCCATGAAACATTTTAATATACATATATATTTAATCATACAGAATATATAGGATTATTTTGTATATGCTTAAAAATATGCATACATACACATTTTATTTATGTATGCCAGTTAATATGTCACATTTTATTTGTCTGTTACAAACAGTGCTGTCATGAATATCTCTGTACATGTTTCTTTGTGCCCATGTGCAAGAATTTCTGTGGGTTATATAATCAGAAGGGAAATTACTGGGTCATAGGGTATTTGCATTATCAAGTTTATTGTATGCTGCAAAATTGCTTTCCATAAATGGCTGAATTAATGTACAATCCCACTAGCAATGTATGAGAGCACTGTTTTCCTTATGTCCGCTCCAATATTTGAAATCATTATCCTTTTTTTTTTTTGCTAACCTGAAGGGTGAAAGTGGTTTCTCATTGTTTTATTTTGCATTCCCTTAATTATTAACTTGAATATCTCTTTTGACATCTTTGGGGAGCCCATTTAGATTCTTCTTTTGTTAATTGCCTATTTGTAAATTTCACCCATTTTCTACTGTATTGTTTATATTTTTCTCTTTTTTTGAGACAGAGTCTTGCTCCATTGCCCAAGCTGGAGTGCAGTGGCGCGATTTTGACTCACTGCAACCTCCGCCTCCTGGGTTCAAGTGATTCTCTTGCCTCAGCCTCCTGAGTAGCTGGGACTACAGGCGCCCACCACCACGCCCGGCTAATTTTTTGTATTTTTAGTAGAAACGGGGTTTCACCGTGTTAGCCAGGATGGTCCCAATCTCCTGACCTCGTGATCGGCTGGCCTCGGCCTCCCAAAGTGCTGGGATTACAGGCGTGAGCCACCATGCCCGGTGTTGTTTATATTTTTCTTATTGGTTTGTGAGTTTTTAAAAAATACATATTTTGAGTACTCCCTTCTATCTCGTCTGCTTCACCCCTGTACAGGTCCTGGTCAGTCCTTGCAAAGTCTTTTGAAACAGCTTCCAAATTGGTCTCCTGTCCTTCAGTTTTTCCCTCCTTCAATCCATCTTACACGTTGCAGCACGAACTGTCTTTCTAATAAGCAAATCTGAGCACGCTACTCCCAAACTGATTACCAACAAGCAAATAAAACAAAAACACCATCATCAACTACAACAAAATCAAACAAAACCCCCTAACACATTTTAACGTTTGCCATGCTACATACTCTATGATCCGGTCCCTCTGTACCTCTGCTTGTGTCATCATACTGTTCCTCCCCATGCATCTTACGTTGAGCCATTCAGGACAATGCTACTGGCCATTCTTTGAACACATCAGCCTCATTCATACTTCTGAGCTTTTGTGCAAGCCCCTTGTAGTGTTACTTGTCCTCCTAGTAAAAATCTTCTTGACATCCCTGAAGGGGCCTAGTTGCTCCTGGCTGAACTCTCATATTCACTATGACTACTATAATATTTATGACCTTGAATTAAAATAATTTATTGTATATATGTCTTCTCTTTAGATTGAAAGCTTCAACTAGACAGGGCTCTGTCTGTTCATCTCTAGAGGCAGTATAGGCTCGGTGTGGTGGCTCGTTCCTGTAATCTCAGCACTTTGGGAGGCTGAGGCAGGAGGGTCACTTGAGCTCAAGAGTTTGAGACCAACCTGGGCAACATAATGAGACTATGTCTCTACAAATATAACAAAAGCCAGGCCTGGTGGTGCATGGTGTAGTCCCAGCTACTCGGGTAGCTAAGGTGAGAGGATTGGTTAAGCCCAGCAGGTCATGGCTGTAGTGAGTGATTGTGCCACTGCACTCCAGCCTGGGTGACAGTGAGACGCTGTCTCAAAAAAAAAAGGCAGTATAGCAGAGTGGTTAGGAGTGGTGGACTCTGAAGCCAGACTACCTAGGTTTGAATCTTAGCTTTTGTTACAGTTCAGGAAGGTACTTAGCCTCTCTGTGCTTCAGATTCCTCATTTGTAAAATGGAGATAGTAATAGTACCCATCTCAATGGCTTGTATTAAATCAGTTAGCATATATAAAGTGCTTATATTGGGAGACCAAAGTGAGAGGGTTGCTTGAAGCCAGGAATTCGAGACCAGCGTGGGCAACAAAATGAGGCTCCCATCTTTACAAAATAATTAAAAAAGTAGCCAGGTGAGGTGGTGTCTGCCTGTAGTCCCAGCTGAGGTAGGGGAATCGCTTGAGCCTAGGAGTTGTAGGCTGCAGTGAGCTATGATCGCAAGGCTGCACTCCAGCCTGGATGACAGAGCAAGACTCTGTCTCTTAAAGCGCTTATAATAATGTCTGATATCTAGTAGCTCAATAAAGGTTAATTCTGATTATCCCTATTTATTAACCTATTATTGAGAACTATTTTATTTATTCATAGTAGGCACGTGGCATGCTTGCATGAAGGCCTTGTTGACTTGCCCTGGATGTCTTAATGCCTTTTTTAGAATTAGGACTGAGGATGTTGAAACATCTGTCCACTGAAATTGGGGTGGTACATTCTCCATGGAGGCTAGCTCTTACAACTGAGTTAGTTCCCCCAGCCTGTCTGCTTGCCTAGCCCCAACTTCCCCTGATTTTTTGACACAAGGCCCATTCCTCAAAAGGTGATTCCTAGGGCAAGTGGATGCAGTTGGTGCAGGGACAGAGCTAGCCTATGTGGCACTTGAACATTCCCGACTAAAGTTCTAGGACTAATCCCCAGTGGTCACTTAGTCCTGGTTTGGGCCTTAGTCAATAGTGCCCTCCTTCTTCCTTCTTTCCCCAGCCCCTCCATCCCAGGCACTTACTTCCCAGCCAGAAACAACTGGAGACATTATAAAAATGCATTGCATTAGATGAACCTGAGAACATTCTCTGCATTTTAAGGAACTAGGCTAGCCACTTTGTGAGACTTCCACCCCAGTCCTCTCCAGGTCACTCACCAAATCTGTCTTTTTCCTCTTCTGTTTGCTCTTGAAGCAGGCTTTATTCTGAGGTCCCAACATGTGATAAACCCAAACCATCCGTTCCAAGATTTCCCCAGAATCTCTAGTTTCCCGTGTTGGAGTCTCATATGCTCTTTATCATAGTGTTCTCTTTCTGAACTCTTCCTAGCACAAAATTCTCACTTTGTGTTATTGTTATGACCAGAGCAGAAACAAACCTTTCCTGAGTAGTCAGGAGCAGGAAAATGTCCTTTGTTTTTGTTTTGTAGAGCGTGCCTAGAAATGCCGCACCTGAGTTTCTAGAGGCCCTTAGAGTCCTGCTGGCTTAGATCACAAATGAAAAATTCAGATGTGGACAGGTGTGGAAAGTCAAGGGATCAGCATGGGGAATTCTGGGTGTCTCCAATTCGGCAGAACAAATGGCAAAACAACAGGTGTCCACAGATGTACCCGACCCATGAAGCACTCATATTCAAAACTTGCTTTGAGATTACATTTTCTCATGAAATCTGCCCCTTCTTTCTGCAGTACCCACCACCCAATCTCTGGTAAATTACCCACCATACCCACCATAATTTACCAAGGTTTGGGAAATTATGCATTCTGCAGACCTTATGTTATAGGTACCAGGAGGTTGTGTGTGACTCACTCAGGACTGGCTTTAGGACTCAAACGTTCTGACATTTTCAGACGGTTCGTTAGTCATAGAATGTTGCAACCTACCTACAGATGTTGCATAATGATTAAAATGTATATGTTGGTTTAAGTAAATGCACAGGGGCAGCCACGACTGACGAGATTGAGACCTGTTGAATTGGGAACCCAGTCTAGGACCCTCAGAATCATAGAGTGCTCTTTTAAAATAGAAGACATTTGGCTGGGCGAGGTGGCTGTCTCCTGTAATTCCAGCACTTTGGGAGGCTGAGGCGAGCAGATCACCTGAGGTCAGGAGTTCAAGACTAACCTGGCCAACGTAGTGAAACCCTGTCTCTACTAAAAATACAAAAATCAGCCAGGTGTGGTGGCGGGCACCTGTAATCTCAGCTACTTGGGAGGCCGAGGCAGGAGAATCACTTGAATCCAGGTGGCGGAGGTTGCAGTGAGCTGAGATCAAGCCACTGCACTCCAGCCTGCGCAACAGGAGCGAAACTCCGTCTTAAAAAAAAATAAAAAAATAGGCCGGGCGCAGTGGCTCACGCCTGTAATCCCAGCACTTTGGGAGGCCGAGGCGGGCAGATCACGAGGTCAGGAGATCGAGACCATCCTGGCTAACACTGTGAAACCCCGTCTCTACTAAAAATACAAAAAAATTAGCTGGGTGTGGTGGTGGCCGCCTGTAGTCCTACCTACTCAGGAGGCTGAGGCAGGAGAATGGCATGAACCTGGGAGCTGGAGCTTGAAGTGAGCCGAGATTGTGCCACTGCACTCTAGCCTGGGCGACAGAGCAAGACTCCATCTCAAAATAAATAAATAAATAAATAAATTGAAAAAAAAATAGAAGACATTTTCAGGGCTGGGTGTGGTGGCTCATGCCTGTAATCCCAGCACTTTGGGAGGCCAAGGCAGATGGATCACCTGAGGTCAGGACTTCAAGACAAGCCTGGTCAACATGGTGAAGCCCCATCTCTACTAAAAATACAAAAATTAGTTGGACGTAGTGGCAGTGCCTGTAATCCCAGCTACTCAGGAGGCTGAGGCAGGGAATTGCTTGAACCTGGGAGGTGGAGGTTGCAGTGAGCCGAGATCGAGTCACTGTACTCCAGCCTGGGCGACAAGACTCCGTCTCAAAAAAAAAAAAAAAAAAAAAAAAAAAAAAAGACATTTTCAGGCTGGGGAAGAAGGTATATTATGGAAAAAAGAATCAATATGATTTTTCCTAATGTTGGGATCAGAAATGTGGTTGGTGAACGTTAGAAAGTGGGCATTTCATTTACTATTTTGTTAGGCAGACAGAAACCAGAGCCAAGGACTAACGAAAGTAAAAATTTTGTAAGCTTTGTCCCATCCCACACTTGTTATTGCTATTCCTTGTTTGCTTCTAGGAGTGATGGCAGAAAATGCTTACAACTAATAAGGTCGGTGTGCTGGTCATCAGATGCATTAACACAGCAGGGAGTTTAGGAAGCTACATGCTGTTTCTAAGCCAGGCTTAGAGGAAAGGACCCCAGAGGATGGGTGGCAACCTCCAAAGGAGAGGAAGCAGTTTCAGTACCTAGGTCTGCAGCAGAGAAGGAAGAAGAGAGCTTTGGGTGAGGTACCCTCGGGAGGTAGCAGTTGGTCTTGAGAAAGGGCCAAGCAGCAGCAAAATTCATGTGTGAACAAAGGTTTTGTAGCAGCATTGTCTGCAATAGCCAAACTGGGAACGACTCAGATGTCCATCAAAAAGGAATTATTAAATAAATAATGAAACGGCTTTACCATGGAATAGCAGACAACCATTAAAAAGACTGTGATCCCAGCACTTTGGGAGGCCGAGGTGGGTAGATTACTTGAGGTCAGGAGTTCGAGACCAGCCTGGCCAACATGACAAAACCCCGTCTCTACTAAAAATACAAAAATTAGCCGGCCATGGTGGCGGGCACCTATAAACCCCGCTACTCTGGAGGCCAAGGCAGGAGAATCACTTGAACCCGGGGGGCAGAGGTTGCAGTGAGCTGAGATCTTGCCACTTCACTCCAGCCTGGTCAAAGGAGCGATACTCCATCAAAAAAAAAAAAAAAAAAAAAAAAATACTGGAGAGGATCTAAAGGTGCTGATATGATACCTGAGATATTTTAGTGAAATATGAAAGTGAAAAAAGCGAAGTCCACAATAACATGCATATTATGAAATTCCATTTGTATGTGGGTTTTCTTTTTAAGGATAGCCATGCAATGTTTTCTTACATATTCTTGTATATACATAGAAAACGTCTGGAAAGAAATAACACAAAACTGTTAGTGCCTCACCCCACTCAGCTCTCTAAGATTGAGACATACTAAGGAGGCACCAAGGAATTACTACTTTCTTTTTTTTTTTGAGACGGAGTTTCGCTCGTGTTGCCCAGGCTGGAGTGCAATGGCGCTATCTCGGCTCACTGCAACCTCCACCTCCCAGGTTCAAGTGACTCTCCTGCCTCAGCCTCCTAAGTAGCCGGGATTACAGGCATGTGCCACTATGACCGGCTAATTTTTGTATTTTTAGTGGAGACAGGGTTTCACCATGTTGACCAGGCTGGTCTCGAACTCCTGACCTTTGGTGATCCACCTACCTCAGCCTCCCAAAGTGCTGGGATTACAGGCGTGAGCCACTGTGCCTGGCAGGAATTACTACTTTCAACTTTATCATCTTTTATTCTGTTTGAAAGTTTTAAAAACCATTTATAATTTTAAAGTTTTCTGCAAAAGGCTTTGAGGCTTTCAGCCAAGTGAATTTCAGGATTTACAGTATTTGAAAGCATATCTCCCAATGCTAATTTCAAATAAGAATATGAGATTTAGTCTTCTGCTTTTTTCTTTTACTGAGGATGGTGGACAAAATTGCAGTATTAATATGTGCTCTTTTCATGCACATGCAGAATATTTAGAAAGAATGACTATGTTCTAAGCCATGGAAGGATTTAATGAGATGTCAATGAATGGATAGCATACAAATAATAGTCTGTCTACAATGCAATACAATTAGAAATCAGAGACAAAAATACTATATTTAAGTAATAGTTAAATAACCAATTTACAACACAGTCCAATTCTAAATTCTCTAACAGAGTTAAGACAAAGGAAACACTTGTACTAATGAATCTTTGATGATTTTTACCTTCACTCCTAAATATTATTATTTTTTCTCACCAATGGATTCACATCACACCCTCCTAATTATGAAGAGAACATTCATTGCTTCTGAATTGAACTACATGTAAATAAATGAATGAGTTAATTTATATCTCACCTCCTTCCATAAAGACTTGAAGGCAGTTCAGTTGCTTGTGAACTCAATTCTGAATCTGGAGAAACCTTCCTTGCCAGTCAGTGGTTGTAACACTAATTTATTAAAGCCATGAAAATTCCTCCAAGATCCTAACCCTTGGCTACAGGCACCAGCATTTGAAAGACTGTTTTTCTCTGGAGAGGAGCTCACACACCTGCCAGGCACAGTCATCTTAGATACTGACATAGACAGATCCCCAAATATATCTTATGTGAAAGAAAAAAAAAGTTGCAAGACAATGTGTAATGTGTACTGTATGAATTGTTAGATTCTCTAATTTACAAATCAGGTATAGGCTTGGGGCACCAAGAAAGCAAAAGACAATAACAAAAACAAAACACACAAACCTAACACACCTTTTAAAAATAAAACACACTTTTTAAAAACCTAAAAAACCCCACAACTTTTTGAAAGAATACATTTAAAAAATGCTGAAATAAATATTAAAGAAAAAACTAAAACGTTGACTTTTTGCTAGTTTTTTTTTGTTCAGTATTTTAATTTTGAATTATACATGTGCAGGGCCAGGGGACACAGTAACCATTTTTAGGCTTAGGGTTGCTTAAGTTCTAACTAAATCTGGCTATGATTTTATAAAAATATTTTATATTTATATAAATTTTTAAATTTATATTATATTTTTATTTGTATTATATTTATATTTTAAATTTTATAATAAAAATAAATTTTGTAGGCCGGGCGCGGTGGCTCAAGCCTGTAATCCCAGCACTTTGGGAGGCCAAGACGGGCAGATCACGAGGTCAGGAGATCGAGACCATCCTGGCTAACACGGTGAAACCCCGTCTCTACTAAAAAATACCAAAAAAAACTAGCCCGGCGAGGTGGTGGGCGCCTGTAGTCCCAGCTGCTGGGAAGGCTGAGGCAGGAGAATGGCGTAAACCCGGGAGGCGGAGCTTGCAGTGAGCTGAGGTCCGGCCACTGCACTCCAGCCCGGGCAACAGAGCAAGACTCTGTCTAAAAAAAAAAAAAAATTTGTAAACTTTACATATTTATTTATATATATTAAATGTTCATATATGCAGGGAAAGCAATCTAGATAAATGCACCTCAACTTAAAAGTGGTTATATCTCTGAAAGACGGGCTTTTAACATCTACCTTGTATGTTTATGTAACTTTTGACATTTTCACAGTGAGTATGAGTTATTTTTGTAATCAGGAAAACAATGAAGGTTAAAAACAAAATAAAACATAAAGTGCAGGCAGTGGGCAGTTAGGCCTTGTCCAGGAATATCACTTATCAGTTGTGTAGTTGTGTGTGGTCTCAACTCAGTTGTAGGCTGCTGAGATGTTGCTGCCCAGTCTGAAGCTTCATCCTTGATTCACTGCAGTTTCCTTTGATTCCTCTGTCCTTCTGCTGCCACCTCTGACCTGTGTCCCCCTTGTCAGATGGGGCTTGCTTGACATTCATCTGACTATTAAGATTCCAACCCCTATTTTTCTCTTTTCCAGCTGACCCCCTGGAATTGACATTACCTCAGACCCTCTGATAAATTGTCAGCTCTTTTTCCTATGTAAACAGGCCCTCTGGGCTGTCTTCTTGTGTGATTCAGAGCTTTATGTAAATATTCTGGCAAGCTGGGTCCATTTAAAATGTGGATTTGGGGCCAGGCATGGTGGCTCGTGCCTGTAATCCCAGCACTTTGGGAGGCAGAAATGGGAGGATTACTTGAGGCCAGGAGTTTGAGATCAGCCTGGGCAACATATCAAGACCTCTCTCTCTACCAAAAAAAAAAAAAAAAAAAAAAAAAATTACCTGCGCATGATGGCATGCCCCTGTAGCCCTAGTTATGTGGAAGGCTGAGGTAGGAGGATTGCTTGAACTCAGGAGTTTGAGGCTGCAGTGAGCTATGATTGCATCATTACACTGCAGCCTGGGTGACACAGATTCTGTTTCTAAAATAAATTAATAAATACATAAGTAAATGAAATGTAGATACAATCATCTAAAGATATTGAGCACAGTGAGTTTTCATAAGCTGTGTTTAAATGGGAGGTAGCAATGGTACCAGCATAAAAACCAGCTTTAGCAGGGCGCAGTGACTCACACCTGTAATCCCAGCACTTGGGAAGGCTGAGGCGGGCGGAACACTTAAGGACAGGAGTTCAAGTCTAGCCTGGCCAACATGGTGAAACCCTATCTCTACTGAAAAATACAAAAATTAGTCAGATGTGGTGGCGGCCACCTGTAATCCCAGCTACTTGGGAGACTGAGGGAGGAGAATCACTTGAACCCGGGAGGTGGAAGTTGTACTAAGCTGAGATCATGCCACTGCACTCCAGCCTGGGCAACAGAGAGAGATTCTGTCTTAAAAAAAAAAAAAAAAAAAAAAAAAAAGCTAGCCTTTCCCGGGCAGAGGATGCTCACTGGAACACAGAGCCAGACAAAAAGTGGCCAGTTGGCAGCAAGGAGACTACAATGTTTGGAGAGGAGGGAGTATCAGGTGGTGATGGGAGACTTTGATGGGCTGAGGGGACTTCTCTGAGTGGAGAATTCATCAGGGTCTGGTGCTTCCTGAAGACAAAGGCTGCTGGGGCCAACTGGGATTTACTGGGCTTTAGCTAATCCTTCGTTTGGAGACACACAGATTACCTGTCTGGCCTATTTGTTAGTGTGTTATACAGAGATGAAAACCCAAGGCCGGGCGCGGTGGCTCAAGCCTGTAATCCCAGCACTTTGGGAGGCCGAGACGGGCGGATCACGAGGTCAGGAGATCGAGACCATCCTGGCTAACCCGGTGAAACCCCGTCTCTACTAAAAAATACAAAAAACTAGCCGGGCGAGGTGGCGGGCGCCTGTAATCCCAGCTACTCGGGAGCCTGAGGCAGGAGAATGGCGTGAACCCGGGAGGCGGAGCTTGCAGTGAGCTGAGATCCGGCCACTGCACTCCAGCCTGGGCGGCAGAGCGAGACTCCGTCTCAAAAAAAAAAAAAAAAAAAAGAAAACCCAATAAAAGAGAGGCCTGGGAGAACAGAACTCCTGTGAGGTGAGAGGCCCCCTCCCCAATGTAAAGCCAATGGCTACTCTGAGCAGGTCTTGCTTGATGGATAGTTGGCCACCCAGGGAGAGAGAGAGGGAGAGAGAAAGAGAGAGAATTGAAGGGAAGGGTAGCACCCAGTGAGGACTTCTAGTAACCATGTCAGAAAGGAGTCGATGGTACAGATGTGAGAAGTGCAAAAATTTAAAAAGAAAAAAAAGACAAACCAAAAATAAATAAAAGTAGTCAAGAGGCAGGCAGGGGAACCAAACCTTGTTACACCTGTAAGATTCTTGATTAGGTGTGGCTTCCTCAATCGTGTTGTTTATATTTTCCACATCTGTTTCCATGGTGATAAGCAGTAAATCAGTAGCAGCAAAGCAATAAAAGCTTTAAAATAAAATGTATTTGTCTTTGGGGAGCAGCAGGAAAGGAGGAGCTGGGGAGGCTGGCAAAGTTACCTCCCCAAGGAGACGAAAGCAGACTGGTCCCAGGACCCACTGCAAGAAGGTGAAGGAGATCCAGACTTGGCAGCAAGCTTGAGCGGAGGAGGACCCTTGGGGCTTATTTAAAAAACAACCACAACAATGAAAACCCCAGCCCTTCTGTTATTTTACTTGTCCTTCCGTTGTGGCATTTATTTCACACCTACTTGGAGATAATAAATTACCCTGTGGTCTGGGTGTGGTGGCTTACGCCTGTAATCCCAGCACTTTGGGAAGCTGAGGCGGGTGGATCACCTGAGCCCAGTAGTTTGAGACCAGCCTGACCAACATGGAGAAACCCCATCTCTACTAAGACTACAAAAACTAGCAGAGCATGGGTGGCGCACCGTCCCAGCTACTTTGGAGGCCGAAGTGGGAGGACTGTTCGATCGAGCCCAGGAGGCGGAGATTGCAGTGAGCTAAGATTGAGCCCCTCCACTCCAGGCTGGGCGACAGAGTGAGATTCTGTCTCAAATAAATAAATGTGTAAATAATCCTGTGATCATTTGCTTTTATATTTTCAGCTAGATGTAAGAGTAAAACCATGTCTCAAGTGTTCCTATATTCCCAAGCAGCTGATATAGAACAGGACATGTTTCAAGGGCTCAATATTTTTCTTTCTTTTTTTGGTTAAAAAGAATCTTAATTCTATATACATATGTATAATGCATAAATGTGCCCTTTTTGCTTCCTTTTTTTCCTTGGCTCCCTCCTCCCCATCTTCTCAAAGTCATACAATCATATGCAAATAGAATGCATACATACATATATAGATTTTTTGTCAATATATATTTCACAAAAATATGATTATATCATATTATACGCGTTTCTGCCACTTGCTATTTTTCCCTCAACAATACCTCTTGGAAATCTACCAAGTAAACTTCTGCAATACCATCTCATTCTTTTTTTTTTTGAGATGGCATCTCACTCATGTTGCCCAGGCTGGAGTGGAGGGACAAGATCTTGGCTCACTGCAGCCTTGACCTCCCAGGTTCAGGTGATCCTCCTACCGCAGCCTCCCGAGTAGCTGGGACTACAAGCACATGCCACCATCTGTGGCTAATTCTTTGTATTTTTTATAGAGATGGGGTTTTGTCATGTTGCCCAATCTGGTCTTGAACTCCTGTACTCAAGCAATCTGCCTGCGTCAGCCTCCCAGGGTGCTTGGATTAGAGGTGTGAGCCACCATGTCTGGCTCGTCATTCTTTTTAATAGCCAGAGGTGTGGCTGTGCTATATATAACTTATTCAAGGTGTGACTCAGCTGGAGCTCCTGGCTTTCTGGAACTGATTGTTAACATTTCTTTCCAACCTGGCACTCAGTGACATCAGGCTGGTAGCTTGAAATCAGGCATGATGGGAATATTTACATCATAGAAATCTGTAAACACTGCAAACCAGGGCTTTTTCCTGGTTTTAACTAGCATACCACTTGGTGCCTGTTACTGGCTTTTAATTTGTTTCTGTTTTTTTCCCCAGAGTTGGGGAGAAGAATGGCCAGTACAAACAATCTTAATGTGTGTGTGTGTGTGTGTGTGTGTGTGTACGTATGTATGTATGTATGATCTCTTAGCGTTTGCTCTTCAATGGGATATAAGAGTGTGATTGATGGGTCAAAGGGAATATATATTTTCAATTTCTAAAGATGTTTCCAGGTTATAGAGGGTTGTAGAAATTTGCATTTCTACCAGAAAACAGTGTAAAAACTGTTTTCTTTCTATCCCTGTCAGCAATGGAAATTACCCTCATTTCAATTTTTGCTAGTCTAAAAGGTATAAAATAATATCTCATAATATTTTAATTTGCATCTCTCTGAATACTAATAATTTTGAGCTTCTTTCCCTATGCGTGTTGACCACTTAAATATGCTCTTTTGTGAGATATCTATTGATGCCCTTTGCCTGTTTTTCTATTATTTGTATTTCTTTTGTCCATTTATAAAATCTTTTTGTTTATTTTTAATAAGTCATCTGTCCTATACATTACAAATATTTTCTCCCAAATCTATTGTTTGTCTACTGACTTTGTTTTATCTTTTGCCATACAAGTGTTTTTTAATTGTTACAAGGTAAAATAAAATATGTCTATATTTTCTTTTATAGCTTCTGGATTTCCAGTCTTGGTTTACAAAGCACCTCCCTTCCTACCTCCATATTGAACATGTAGCCTCCTAAATTTTCAAGATTGTTATTGTCTTATTTTTTACATTTGTTTTTAATCTATATGGAGTTTATATTTGTATGTGGTATAAAATAGGAGTCCCATTTTATTTTCTTCCAGATGGAAGTTGTCTTGGTGCCATTTATTAAATAATCCATTCTTTCATGGAATTGAAATACCAAGTATGTCATATAGTAAATTTTCATGTATATACTTGGTCTGTTTCTGAGTTCTCTATTTTATTCCAGTGATCCATTTATCTATTCCCATGCCAATACCAAATTGATTTAATTACAGTGGTTTTATAGTACATTCTGATGTCTAGGAAGACAAGTCTCACCCTTTATGTTTTTTTTTTACATTTTTACTTGCCATTCTAAAGCATTTATCCTTCTATATAATTTTAGGATGATTTTATTTAATTTTTCCTCCAAATCAAAACTTTTTTGTTATCTAATTAGAATTGCATCAAATGTGTCCATTAATTTTGGAAAAGTTGACATTTTCATCAATATTCTTTTATCCTTTCCAAATACATTTACTGAGTACATTTGCAACAAGCTCTGGAGATACAGTGGTAAAGAAGACAGACATGGTCCCTACTATCTTTGAGTCCAGGTTATTTTGTTTATAAATAAGTGGCCCAGTAATTCCACTCTTGGGTATATACCCAACAGCAATGAATGCTAATAACAACAAAACCAGGTGCAATGGTGCACATCTGTAGTCCCAGCTACTCAGAGGTGGAGGCAGGAGGATCGCTTGAGGCCAGGAGTTTGAGACTGCAGTGCACCATGATCATGTGGGAGAACAGCCACTGCACTCCAGCCTGGGCAACACAGTGAGACCCTCATCTCTAAAAGAAAAAAAAAATGAGTGGCAACATCCACCATTAAGCAGATACAAGAGTATTCCTAGCAGTTTTATGCATAATAGACAAAAACTGGAAGTAACACAAATGTCCCAACAGTAGAATGGATAAATGGTGGCATATTTCTACAATGGATTACCACACAGCAGTGAAAAAGAATGAACTATTGATTCCCACAACACCATAGATGAATCTCACAGATATATTGAGCACGAGAAGGTAGACACAAAAGAGTACATACTAAGTGATTCCATTTCTTTTTCTTTTTTTTTTTTTTTTGAGACAGAGTCTCACTGTGTCACCCAGGCTGGAGTGCAGTGGCACGATCTCAGCTCACTGCAAGCTCTGCTTCCTGGGTTCACACCATTCTCCTGCCTCAGTCTCCTGAGTAACTGGGACTACAGGTGCCTGTCACTATGCCCGACTAATTTTATTTTTTTGTATTTGTAGTAGAGACGGGGTTTCACTGTGTTAGTCAAGATGGTCTCGATTTCCTGACCTCGTGATCCGCCCGCCTTGGCCTCCCAAAGTGCTGGGATTGCAGGCATAAGCCACCGCGCCCGGCCAAGTGATTCCATTTCTATGAAACTTAAAAAACAGGTAAAACTTATTTAGAGAGAGGGTAGAATGTGGCTACTTCTGGGAGGTGGATGCATATTGACTGTGAGGAGACACAAGGGAACCTTCTGGAATGGGGGTCATGCTCCACATTCGATCTGGCTGGTGATTACATGAATACATATATAGTATACCTTCATCAAGCCAGACACTGTGAACCATCCATTTTGCTGTTTGCAAGTTGTACTTCAATTAAAACCAAAAAGGATAAAGGTAAACTTATCCACACAGAATTCCTCCCTCCACATCAGGATGCCTAGGATAAGCAGCCATCTGTGGACCTCCATCTCTGAAACACTGAGTTTTCTAGTGCTTTCTAGGCTGGGCTATTGCAATCTGGAATCTACAGCAGCTGCTGCTCATATCATCATTTTCCAGCCTTCCTTTAAAAAAATGCATTAAAAAAATATCTTGATGGACTACAGTATTGTGGAAAAGCAACAGACCTGGATCAGCCAGCTCAGACTCCCTCTCCCTGACTGGTCAATGAGAAACCCTGGGTTTATGTGCCTTACCCCCAAAAGAGTTATAAAGTTTAGTAAGTGCCTGGAAAGCAGGCAAGACTCTGCAAAGCAATCTGGATCACCCATTACCAATTTGCTTTGCTCACCCACCGTAGTGGCTGGGCCTTATGCTTCCTAGGGGAAAATGAGCAGTTTGAATGCTTGCCCCCTCCTTCTCTCCTCTCCCATCCCATCCACTCTCCTCCCTTTGTTCTCCATTAATGTGTTCTCTAATGTGGGAGTGCCCATATTTGTGGCTCTTTGGGGAGAAAACTTTGAGCCAAACTTGGGGCTTCACACATAACCCCAAGTTGTAAGCATGTGATATAGCCTGCAGAGGTCACAAAAGGCAGATTGCCATGTGGTGCTGCGGTTGCAGTTATTTCATGCCATTTTGTATTTCCGCTCTCTAGGGTAGTGACTCACTGCTTTCCAGTTCAATGTGAGGACATGTCCCACGGTGTTGACTGCCTGATGCTCCTGGAGGACATTCCTAACCCACCACTCACCAAGTTATTAGAAATCTAACTCCGAAATCACTAATCCCCAAATAGCCTCTATTCTCTCAACTGCTGGCTTCCTTGCTTTGATTTTATGCACAGTAGTTCTAAACTCAAGGCCAAAAATTCTACCCCATGGCGAGCCATTTTCAAAGGAGAACCAATATGCTAGGACTAGAGGGGGATTTGAATAGCAGTTAATTGTCAGTTTGTCTAGTGAATAAAGCTTCCTCTCTCCCCTGAGCAAGCTGGTTATTTGTTAAAGTTTGCTGAGGTTTTGGAGCACCTCGCTGTTAGGGGCAGTTCAAACTCAGCAGTTTTAATTATTAATCAGGTCAAAGACTGACGACAATTTTTTTTTCTCTTCAGGGGAGGGTCTTGAGAGTTCACAGGAGGGGATGTCCAAGCCCTGTCCTGTGATGGGTGGAAAGGAAGGAAAGAGGGAAATGATTCAAGCCAGACCAGTCCCGAGTTCCTAATGGTTCCTTTGCCCTAGACAGACCATATTGGAAAGTCGCTTAATCTGCCTCTGGGTTCATTTTAAGCGAATATACGTCTTTCCGGGGGGTTGTAGCTTTCTGAGTTGATAAAAATTCCAGACTTGACAGAACACGTTAAAATGTTGTACCCTTGCAAATTGGAGAGCAGAAAAGGTGATAAGCTCTTCAAATGTGTCTCCTCTGAGGTATCACCTTCCTCGGGGTGGGAGTGGGGAGGGGTGCCCTCTGCTTGAGCACATGTAGAAAAGGCATGAGGCTTTTTCCAATTTGAGTTTGTAACATTTTCAAATACACTGACTCTACTCCTGCCCTCCCTCCCACACTTATTTCCTGATCCCTGTGGGTCTCCTTTTTCCTTTTGGTCTGAGACCGCAACTTGACAAGATCCAGAAAGGTCTCTTTTACATCTGCCTATTTGTTAGCCATTCTAAACGATTCCAGCAGCCTCTGCCTCCCACCCTTGTTGCTAGGCAGATTCCCTGGTTGCTAGGCCACCACTGCTCCTTCCCTGCCTCAAAAAGAGGTACGAATTTCCGGTGACCCACTCAACCATACACCCACCCACTCACACAGTGACAAAACAAATAGGTCCTAAATACCTACTAGATGTGAAACCCTGAGCCCAGCGCAGAACAGTTCCAAATGGAAAGAGAGATGGCAAATCCAGGGGTATCTGATATAGAGGTGAATAGTTGTCGTTGGGGTGATGAGCGTGCTGTCTCCTGGGAGTTTTCTCAGGGGACAGTCATGGACTTGGAGAATTTTCTCTGACCCTCAGCCTTTTGGGTGCAGAAAACTCATTTTCTATGCAACCAGAAACAGATCCTTGTCCTGGTGGCAAAAGCATATTGATCAGTCTTGAGAGACTAATGCCTAAAACCAGAATGTGAATTTATTAATTTATAATGTGAATGAAGTCTGTCACATGGATCCAAGATAATCCACTTTTCTGGAAATGATGGTGTCACAGAAGGATATTGGAGAGTTGGTATAGAGCATCAGTTTGCATAGGAAAGGGAGTATATCTGTGTATCTATATTAATTTTAATATTCTTACTACATGTCAGGCAAAATGCTAGATGGTTTACAGATGCAATTTTATTAATTCCTCGTATCAACCATGAGAGGGAACTACAAAACACTCATTCCAATGTCACAGAAAAAGCAGTTCTGGTTAAATGACTTAACTCAGGTCTTCCAGCTAATAGATGACAGGACCAGAGTTTGAACCCCAAGCCCATGGTTGGACCAATAGATTCCAGCTACCTGGCAATAATAGGATGACACATTAGATTGGGGGCAAGTTGGGTAATGGATGCTAAGGCGCTGATGAATGAGCCTGATGGAAATTTCTAATAAACGATGGAACTTTTGGAAGTGGAACTCTGTTGAGCCTAGATCTAGAGATGGGAATTGGAGGCATCACCTAGCATTTAGCTCACTTCTTCTGGAGGTGCTCTGAGAGAACAGTTTCTCAATTCTCGGTGATAGTTGGTAGATATTTGTGCTTGTTAGCTCCAGTGTAGCAGTGGAATATAGGGAACATGTGGGCTGGCATCTAAATGGTGTGGAACAGGGGACCTAAAAGGGATTGCTAGGGCTGGGAGCTCAGAGGGAAAGGCTTCTAAAATAATAGCTTCACTACCATCCTGCCAGACAGACATCAACCCAAGAGTCCCAGCACCTAAACCTACCAGAGACCAAGATCTTCATTTTCTTTTGTTGTTTTTTTAAAGAGACAAGGTCTCACTCTGTCACCCAGGCTAGAGTACAGTGGTGTTCACTATAACCCCAAACTTCTGGGCTCAAGCTCTCCTCCTGCCTCAGCCTCCCAAGCAACTAGGACTGTAGGTGGGTACCACCACGGCCAGCTAGTTTTCTAAAACAATTTTTTTGTAGACACAGGCTCTCACTGTGTTGTCCAGGTTGGTCTTGAACCCCTGATCTCAAACAATTCTCCCACCTTAGCCTTCCAAAGTGCTGGGATTACAAGTGTGAATCACCATGCCTGTCCGATTTTAGCTTTAAGGAAAGGTAGAAGCAGCCTTGGGGAGAAGGTCGCATGTTTGTGGATGGAGCATAGCCATTGAACTCTCTGGAAGGGGCACTCCGGAACCGGCATAAGAAGGTCGGCAGAGGAGTGCATTCCTCGTTCAGGGGCCTGATCAGGAGCCCCAACTAGGGGGCAGAGCAGACATAGTACAGGCCAGATCTGGGAGCCAGATTCAGACAGGAGCCTGGGTGGTATTGTTCTGAAAGCCGAGAACTCAATGAGACATGGCAATGGTGTTAACCTATGTGGAGACAAGAGCAACTCCATTGCGGCTGCTAACCCGCCATGTTGACTTCTGGGTAGCCCCAGTCCCCTGCGTGCCTCCTGATTCCTACTTTGTCTGTCTCTAGTGTAAGAACAAAGCAACCTTGATGTTATCGCACAAATTATAGGCTATGACGCATATAGCTTTCTTGCCTCTTCTGGAGAGGTGCCTTGCATTGTCCTGCTGGCGTGTGTGCACCCTTTCCCTATGGTATATAAGCCATGGGTCTGGGGAGTAACAGTGCAGAAATCTACCTATTTTGCATCCACGCAAGACCACACTTCTCTCTGTAAGTTCCCCCAATAAAACACCCTTCGTGGACAAATGGGATTTGTCTGCCTCGTTCTTTGTTTCTTGGCCCCGTCAGTATTTGGGGGCTGCTTTGCACATATGGCCCTTTCCCAGAACAACTTCTATCTCAGGCTAAAGTCCAAGCCCTAATGAACTGAGGAAGAATGAGGAGCAAGGAGGTCAAAATCCTGTACCTTTTCTTCCCACCCTTCTTAGCCTCTTGTTTTTGCAACAAACTATTCTGGGTCTAGACTTGAATTATGCTGGGGAAGGAATCTGTGTTCCATAAGTTGTCTGTTTCTCTGCTTTTGTAATTTACTTTTTTGGCGTTCCCCCCAGTTTCCTAGCGAAGTGCTTTTTGAACAATTTCAGCCTTGTCTGGACGCCTGAGATTTGCCCACATTTGGGCCGAGACAGCCAAGGGGTTCCAGGGCCCCTGGAAATTTAGCATAGTGGGGCCAGCAGCTGTCTCAGCTGGATTTGCAGGAAACAGCTGGTGGAGCCAGGGCAGAGAGAGGTGAAATCTCGAGGGAGGAAGAGATTGAGAAAGAGAGAGAGATGGGAGCAGCTGCAGTTGCTAAGCTCTTCCCGCCTGGGTTCTTCCATTACAGAGGCCTGTCACCAGCTCCAGCTCTCCCCACACTGACTTTACTCAAAAAGAAATAAACAATTTAAAGTAGTGATGCCCCGGAGACTATAAACAGTGAGCATGGACAGTATCTGATGGAGAATCAGACCTAGGGTTCTTACCTTAGACCCTGGGTTGTGTTCACCTGCAAAGCTTAACAGCACCTGGGGTGTGATTCAGTTGGAGGGGGATTATGCCCCAGACATTAGCCCATGACCATTTGGGGATAAGGTCCAATCAGGGAACATAGCATTCAATGATGGGAATATAGCATTCAATTGAAATAGCATTTGGAGGAATTTGGGCTTCTCCTGTTAGTTTAGTAAACTGAGTCTCTCAAAGATTTGTGCATGGCTCTGGCCTACGCCTGATAGGAGGCCCTCCCTGAACCCCTACCTCCCTTACTTGGTGAGCCATGATTTTTACTTAAAGACCTGGAATTATGAAATAACCAGAGAAACACATGAATTCTTTGACTTATTGCTAGTTGGCCCTTTGGGAGAAATGGCTGAGGTTAGGAAGGTGCCAGAGTCACTCAGAAAGTTCTGGGGGGTACCTACTTCTAACCCACAAACACTTTGCAGACGCAGGCTTGGTTCCTGGGCAGCAGTGGTTAAATTGAAATCTTGATTCTCTTGGTAACTTGATGGCTTAGTTTAGGCCTCAGGTTGCTGTTCCATGAACTGCCTTGAAATTTAATCACCCAAATTTATTTCCTAGAGTGTTTTTCACCATCTCCTCCTCTAGGCCCATTAGTCACCATCCCGTGACCTGACAGAGTGATTATTAAAGACCCTGTGGTTCCCTTTCACTAGATTTAGGGGTGTTGGTAACTCTGGGGGCAAGTTCTAACTTGGGTCACAGTTGGGTGGATTTTGCCTCAATTGGTTGTGAATCTTCCCTCAGGGCACCTGGAGGCCTGGGAGAATTACACTGTGTACCTCCCGTTTCTTCTTTAAAGCTGGCGAGATGGTTACTGGGCTCTTCTAGGGCTGGTGTTTTCAGGCTGGAGGTTACATTATCCTTTGCCCCTGAGCGCATTACAGACATCTCCCAGCTTCAATTTCCCTATTGGTAAAAGGGGATAATGCCCATAAAAAGTTGGTGCTGGCTGGGCGTGGTGGCTCATGCCTGTAATCCCAGCACTTTGGGAGGCCAAGGTGGGCGGATCATGAAGTCAGGAGATCGAGACCATCCTGGCTAACACAGTGAAATCTCATCTCTACTAAAAATACAAAAAAAAAAAAAAAAAAAAAACCAAACCGGGTGTGGTGGCGGGCGCCTGCAGTCCCAGCTACTCGTGAACTCAGGAGGCGGAGCTTGCAGTGAGCTGAGATTGTGCCTCTGCACTCCAGCCTGGGCGACAGAATGAGATTCCATCTCCAAAAAAAAAAAAAAAAAAAAAAAAAAAAAAAAAAAAAATTCGGGGCTGAGCCTGGCACATCAGCATGCAACAAAATGTTAGCTCCCTTCCCTTCCAGCTGGTACTAGACCTGGGTCTTCCTTTGAGGATCTTGGAAGAGAAATTTTATTAGTCTGATTTGGAAGCATTCTTATAGAACTTTATTTCAATCATAGTTCATAAATGTTTAACTCTCTCCCCCTTCCAACTTAGTCCTCTTCTAAAGTAGGGGCTGCAGACCAGGTGCAGTGGTTCTTGCCTGTAATCCCAACACTGGGAGGCTGAGGCAGGTGGATTGCTTGAGCCCAGGAGTTTGAGATCAACCTGGGCAATGTGGCAAAACTCCATCTCTACCAAAAACTACAAAAAAATTAGCAAGGCATGATGGCGCGCACCTGTAGCCCTAGCTACTCGGGAGGCTGAGGTGGGAGAATCACCTGAGCCAGGGATCTTGAGGCTGCAGTGAGCCATGATGGCATCACTACACTCCAGCCTGGGTGACTGAGTGAGATCTTGTCTCAAAAGAATAAAAAAAAAGGTAGAGGCTGCACAGAGGTGCCAGGCAGGTAATATAAGTATATAGCAAGCTGACTGGGCACTGGGGGGCCCTGCTGAAGGTAAGACACTGTCTCTCTCCTAGAAACAGTTGTTTCTAGGTGAGAATGAAAGCCAGAATGATCTTGATTTTTTTTTTTTTTTTTTGAAACAGTCTTGCTCTGTTGACAGGCTGGAGTACAGTGGCACGATCTCGGCTCACTGCAACCTCCACCTCCTGGGTTCAAGTGATTCTCCTGCCTCAGCCTCCTGAGTAGCTGGGACTACAGGCACACGCCACCATGCCCAGCTAAGTTTTGTATTTTTAGTAGAGATGGGGTTTCACCATGTTAACCGATGATCTCAATCTCTTGACCTCGTGATCCACCCGCTTTGGCCTCCCAAAGTGCTGGGATTACAGGCGTGAGCCACCACGCCCAGCTGATCTTGCCATTTTTAAAGAGAAGCCAGATACCAGCACGTATGATGAAAAGTCTCACATTTTCAATGTTTTCAATTAATTAAAAAGTTTAAAATATTGGGTAGGTGAAACACAGTATGGCTTCCCACTGGTTAGGATGGCTGTGGGAAGGCTTTGCCCTGGGCAGGCTCTGGATACAGTGTTCTTGTTTTTGTGGCCACCTGCTTCCCTACCCCAAGGACTGGGCCTTCCTACTGTCTGCTTGGTTGGCCTCTTGAGGTAACTACACGAGCCTTCTCCTCTCCTGCAGACATGTTGGTCCAGTTAAAGGTTATTCTGTAGAAATCTCAACCAACAAGTCAAAAGATGAGTTTCCTGCTCTTAATAGATAATTTTTATTGGTTTTGCAATAAATGTATGAAATAGAAACAATAGCAATAAACTAGCTCAACAAGAAATCGAAAGGCTCAGGCCCCCAAAGCCCTTCCCGCCTCTTCTTAATGAGTCTCTAATTTATAGACCAGCTTGCAGGCCCACTTTTCTTTTTCCAAGCTTTGCAAACTTTTCCATCTTGGAGGCCTAGGTGCTCTGGGGGTTTGTGTGCTTATTTCCACATAGTGGCCGTAATGGAAGCTGGGACACAGTCATGCCAGACAGGGTGGGGTGGTACTGCCTTGGGGTTTGGGAGTCTGAACCCAGCCTTGTCTCCTTAAGGAGACGTGAGGGTCTGTCCCCTTTGATTTTGTGTTTATCAATGGAGGGCAGAAAAGGAGAGTGACCAGGATAAAAATTCATGCTGAAATGGCCGAGGGCTACAAGTTTGAATTTTGGAGAGCACAGAGGACAGGGAGTGGGCACAAAAAGCATGCAGATGCTAGGGGAAGGGGTTGCATCTTCTAAACCCTTGAACTTCGTCTTTTGGACTGTGCAGAATATTTTTAGTTTGTGGTGCTGGGCCTTTTCCCAGGATCCAAATCGGCGTGCCCCACGCCTGCTAAGGGGGGTAGGGTGGGTGGGGCGTGATCCTGGTGTCATTGTAGACACTGATGAGACCTTGCAGCTGTTCTCAGTGGCAACTCAAGCAAGCTGGAGGCCCTGGGTCCCTGCCAGCGGGTGTTTACTTGCTGGGTTACTGGCAGTGTCAGATGAATGATAGCTAAAGTCAGAAGGGCTCAGTGCTCCATTTGAACATTTCCCCTGGGGCCTGTAGCCCAAAGAACAGGTTATCTGTGTTCCTGATCATGCCTCAAAGAAAGTGCGGGCCTCCTCCGGGCTCATGCTCTAACTGTGAGCGTGAGAAAAGAGGACCAAGTGGGGTTTCCACATCCACCCCTCCAGGGATTGTATGACCCAGAGTTTGGACGGGTGGCAACAACCACGGCAGCCCATGGCAGGAGGCCCCAGAGGGCATTCACTTGGGATGCTGATGCTGTCATCCCGGGGCCAGATTGGCACTCCAACACCCCCCTTCTCACCCCTTCTGGCCATGCCCAGTGAGGGCAGAGCTGTGGGCACATCTCTTCTAGAAATTCACAGCAGCGCCTCAGCTCTCTGTGGCTCTTCTCCTCACCCCCGCTCCCCACTCCCCAGTGAGCTGGGGGGAAAAGACCGCTGACTTTGCAACCCACAGCCCCTGAAAGTCCCCTTCGATAGCATGCTGTTATGCTTCGAGGACACAGGACTGTGAACTCGAAATTGTCTCGCCTTTGTCACCTCCTGGCAGGTCTTTAGAGCTCGGGGAAACAGCCGAGCGGTACAAATCGCAGCGGCGTGGTAAAGCCCCCCTAACTCCTGATGGGCTGCCTGACTCATATCCGTTTCCCTGGCAAAAAATAAGTTTTTGTTATTGCTGGCTTGGCAGAAGCACGGAAGAGTGCACGAGGATCTACTGCCCCATGCATCACTGGCCAAATTGCCTGAGAAATCCCAGCTCTAGAACTTTTCATCGTTGGCTGTGATGTACGGAGCAGAACGGCAGCTCCATTTCCCCCACATGGGGCTCAGCGACGCTGGCACTTAGCAGACCTGCTCTGCTTGCAACTCACAGCAAATGTGGCCTCTCCTTTCTCTTATCCTCTTCTTGGCCTCTTATCCCCCCAACAACCTTTATCTTTCCCATCCCCCTGTCTGCTCATCAACCCCCTCCCTGCTCTCCCCAGCAGAGCCATAGCTGGAGAATCAGGAGGAGGCCTGCAATGTCATTTCCCTATCACTCTGCAGACGATTCCACACTAATGTTCTTTTAATGCTGTGATGCTGCACTAATTAATAAGCATCCTGCACAGAGGCCTCGCCTCGCCTCTCCTCCCCTCTCCTCCTCTTCCCTCCCTGCCCCTCCCCACCAGCCCCTGAGAAGGCCTCGTCGTCATATCCTGGCATCTGGCAGTAGAGAAAGGATTTCACTCTTCTACCTGGGCTGCCTGATATTGCTATGAGAGATAACTGTATACGAACCAATAATCTAGCCTGACAATCCAATTTACTGACCAATAGCGCACAATCCACCATGTCATCGGCTGTGGGGAGGCCCATAAATTAGTTCCTAGTAATTTATTCTGATCAATAGAATGGGCAAAGTCACTTGTCTCTTTAATCAAAGGCCCTCTCAGAGATGTCAGTGCGGGCAGCTGCGTGGGAGGGAGCAGGGCTCCGTGAGCAACAAGGCAGTGGGTGCTAGCACCACAACCCTGCCCTGGCTTCCAGAACCCAGAAGGCTCCCCCAAATGGGGCTAGTGTGGGAGGGGCCCAAGGTCCAAGCTGCCTATGCTTCCCTTGGTCACCCCAACCATAAAACATTGGCTTTCCCTTTTTTTTTTTTTTTTAAGACAGAGTCTCACTCTGTGGCGCGATCTCGGCTCACTGCAACCTCTGCCACCTGTGTTCATGTGATTCTCCTGCCTCAGCCTCCTGGGTAGCTGGGATACAGGCGCCTGCCAATGCACCCGGCTAATTTTTGTATTTTTAATAGAGACGGGGTTTCACCGTGTTAGCCAGGATGGTCTCGATCTCCTGACCTCATGATCCGCCCGCCTCGGCCTCTCAAAGTGCTGGGATTACAGGCGTGAGCCTCCGCGCCCGGCCCAAAACATTGGCTTTCAAACAAGCTAAGGACAGAAGAGGCCACGATGGTAATTAACAAGAGATGGACTCCAGGGAACACTGTACAGGGCCCCAACAATGTCTGATTTTTGTCTGAATCAGAATCTTCCTTCCTCTCTTGGTCATGGTGCCCTACCAGCCTTTGTGCTGATGCTTCTATAAAGAGAAGGATCCTAGTGGGTAAGAGCCAGACTTTGAATGGTGAATTAGCTACTTGGCCTCAGGCAAGCTTCTTGCCTTTCTGTGATTCACTTTCCTCATCTGTGAAGTGGGACTAATAACAGTACCTATCTCAAGGTTATTAAGAAGATTTAGTAAATTAATTACATGATATATAATAAGTTAATATAAAATTAAACTAATAAGTGAATATACAAAGTGCTTAGAATAGTGCCTGACACGCAGCAAGCACTATATTGAGTGTTTGTTAACATAAACAAATATAGAGATCAAGGGAAAACATTGATGTGCTTCTCTCTGAAGATGTGCCAAGTCCTTGAGATGGTCTGCTTCCTGACAACTTTGGCTGTTTCCTACCCATCTTCACCTCTTTTCCTCCTTGTCCAAAATAAATAGATAAAGGAAGAGTGTGTTGATGTTAGCTCTTTGAAGTGACACGGACACTCCAAAGGCCGCCGTGCAAGGTTTTCCCCTTATCTGGGCCCTCTGGCAGAGCCAGTGTGTCGGCCTTGGGGAAACAGACCGATTTTGCTTTAGAGAAAATAGGCCTGATGTTAGACAGCAGGGAGGGAAGGGAAGGTCTGTTACCTGTGCTGGCTGCAGGGACTGGCTTGTGAGGAAGGAGGCAGAGCTTGCTGACATGAGCAGGACACAGGAAGATGCTGGGCAGAGCGCCATAAAGGGCAGTGGTGCAAGGGTCTGTCACCTTGAATTCCCATCCTGGCTCTGCCACTCACTGGCTGTGTGACTTTGGCCAAGTCACTTCAGGTCTCTGACCCTGATTCTGTATTGAGGCAGGAAGGGGTTTCACAGAGCCATCTCAGAAGTACCTTCGGGGCCGGGTGTGGTGGGTCACACCTGTAATCCCAGCACTTTGGGAGGCCAAGGAGGGTGGATCACAAGGTCAAAAGTTTAAGACGAGCCTGGGCAAGATGGTGAAACCCTGTCTCTACTAAAAATACAAAAATTAGCCGAGCATGGCCTGGGCGACAGAACGAGGCACTATCTAAAAAAAAAAAAAAAAAAAAAAAAAGGGAAAAAGAAAAAGAAAATTAGCTGGGCGTGGTGGTGGGCATCTGTAATTCCAGCTATTTAGGAGGCTGAGGCAGGAGAATTGCTTGAACCTGGGAGGCAGAGGTTGCAGTGGGCCGAGATTGCACCATTGCACTCCAGCCTGGGCGACAAAAGCTAAACTCCAACTCAGGAAAAAAAAAGGAAAAAAAGAAAAAAAAAAAAAAAAGTCTTGTCAGGCTCTGATGCTCTGAAATTCTGTATGAATCAGTGAAGGAGTCTGTTGGCTTTTTCCTGATCCCCCTCAACCCTGTACTCCCGCAATAATTATCTGAAAGACTCCGAAACCAAGTCAGTAGCCCAGAGAAATCTGCAGTGTCTCCGGAATATTACGGTTACTAAACAGAACTAATGCTATTTGCTGAACAGGGATGGGGTGAGAGCCAGCTCATTCGGGATAGGGATTCCTGAGCCCCTGACCCCCAACTCTAACTAGTTCTGGATGTGCAAAGGGCCGGGGGCCTCTGTTCTGCCATCAAGGTCAAAACCAGGACTTCTGATTCTTGAGAACCTTGGAGGCTTCTTTGTTCAATCATTAGCCCTTAGGGCTACCTCACAGCAGGGAAGCCCATGCTAAAGGCAAAGACTCACTGAGGCACAGAGGGGAACTGAGCCGAAATCATGCCTGAAACTTCAGACTCCAGTGACTGTCCTTGGATCCTACCCTGGCCTCCTGTTTCCCCATAACAGCCCTGGTGTGTCTATCAGAGGTGAGCTGGACGGCTGGGGTACAGCGGTCATCGGGGTGATGGGACCAGGTTGGAGGCCCGAGGCCAGCCCAGGGTGGCTACATGGCAGGTGGACACAGTTTCTGGTGAGCAGGAATCTGGCACCCTCTGCTGACCCCGCGGCAGGAGACAGCTGGTCAACCAGGCTAGGCTGCAGCCACCAGGAGGGGGAGGGGTGGGGTCCAGGACCAAGAGGCAGCTTCCAGTCAAAAGAGCAGCTTCCCTCTCTGAATAGATCATTTTTATTGGTTTTGCAATAAGCTTATGAGACAGGAACAATCGCAATAAACAAACCGAACAAGAAATCGAAAAGATGGACCCCGAAAGCTGTTACTGAGCCCTTCTCACCTTCTCTTAACGAGTCTCTAATTTATAACAAACTCATCATCCCAGCACCTCCAGGGTTCCCTGGTTCCAGATTAGAAACCCCTGGCCTCTGCCTTGTGTGTGACCTGTCATCTCCAGGGTCCTGAGACCTGGCTCCAGAGGTGGCAGGAGGCTCTGGCTAGTAGGAGGAATTGGCCCAGGGATGTCCAGGGACTTCCATCATGGCTTCCTCTGGGAGGATCTGCAAAGTGTGGTCCTGCCCCGCCATGCATCCCCCACCCCTGCCCAGCAGGTCTCTCCAGAATCAATGGGGCTGGCTCTGAATGGCCCACCTCCCCAAAACTTCTACTCCCACCCTCTGCCCAGCCCCAGGCTGCTGATGCAGGCATGGAAATCATGTTCCTTTCAGACTACCAGGTTAGGGCTTGGCACGGGAAGCTGAGATAGCTGGGGGCTTCCAAGCCCCCAAATTCCATGCTCCTCGGATAGGACTGAGGTCACTGCTGTGGGCTGAGGTTTTTACCTCCTCAAAATGAGAAGCTCCATTAGGGCAGAGCCATGTCTCTCCCCTTCCCCTTTTCCCCTAAAGCTAAGGCTGTCTGTGAGGAGGGCCAAATGCCTCCCGTCAGACTGGGCTTCCAGGAGGCTGGGGCTGAGTCTCTTCCTTCACCTGGAGATCCCTGGGGAAAGGCTGTGTCGCCTCCCTAGACTGTAGCCCCCTGGCCTGGGTCATGTTTCCTTACCTTAGACTGAGGCTGTGGGAGTGCAGGGCTACATTTCCACCACAAGCTGCAGCTCCCTTAAGCATCCATTTTTTCCAGTCCCTTTTGTCACCCAGTTACCTTGAAGCTTTTCCCAAGGTAGTCCCCTGTCTTCTACCTGTCCCCGCTGGGGGAACAAGTCAGCCCCTGTGCCTTTCCTGGCAGCTGGGCATGGGACAGGGCATCGGGGATGGGAAGCAGTGTTCTGCCGAGGACTTTGTGGGTTGGGTAGGGCTATGCTTCTCCGCAGGGGACTGAGTGTGTCCTTGTGAAGCCTGCAATCCTTGGAGATGGCCACAAGATGTCAGCTCGAGGCTGTGGAAATGGCTCCAGTCCTGGGGCTGAGCTCAAAGGAAGGAAATCAGACAGCAGCCTGCAAGTTCCTCTCTGTCCCCCACTCAAACTCACAACAATGCTCCATCTCTCTCCTTTGTCCCCACATCTTTGCTCCCAGAAGAGTGGGTTCTGAGGCACCTTGACTTCCAGCTCTGGGAAGGGTGGGAGCTGGCTGCCCCTATTGCAGGCACCCTTGCTGGGAAGAGCCCCATGTGCCTGTGTTCCCCTCTGTGTCCTTGTGGGTATGGTTTCAGGCCACCATAGCCAAGTGTGAGTGCTCAGGGCTGCCTGTGTTTGTGTGTAACTCTCGGCAGGACTTTGTGTCTGCCACAACAGACAGAGAAATTCAGACCTGAAAGGGCCCTTTGAAATCTCCCAGTTCAACCTCTTGTTTTATAGATGAGGAAACAGAGGCCCAAAGAGAGAGAGGAAATGGCTTGTCCAAGGCCACACAGCAAGTCCATGCTGAGCTATTCCTGGAACCCAGGTCTCCAACTTTGCGGCATGTGTGTGCACCCATGTGGGAGTCTGGTTGACCAGGACTGTGTGCTGGTATACTTTTGTGTTAGTGATTTACATCCAATGGGTCCTGGAAAGTTCCCTGACTGACCATCAGCCTGCAAGGTTCCAAACAGAATCACAAGGAAATGGGAAGAAGGAAGGCATGGAAAGGAAGGAGGGAGAGACAGAGAAGTACATATGTGTGTAGATGCGCGTCTCTTTTTGCTTCATTGGGACAGGGTGTGATGTCAATGGTGGGATGTGTCTGTATCTCCTTAGGTAAGTGTGCTTGTGTCAGATACCTTGATTCATTGTGGTGTTGAGGTTTGAGTTTGTGAAAGTGCATGTGTATGCATGTATACTAGGACCCATCTGAGGGGCTGCAGTGAGTCAAGGTGTCTTTGGGGAGGCGTTGGTGCTTTTGGCTGGATAGAGTGTGAGCAGTGGTGTGTGCCAGCGGTTGGCGTGCCTGTCAGTGACTCTGGAGCGAGCATCGGTCAGTGGCTGCATGAGTGACTAAGGGTGTCAGGGAGCATAAAGAAGAGGCTGCTCCCTCTCCCCATCTCTTTGTCCCCAATCAGACTGTCTTCCCATAGCCCCTAAGGTTTCAGTGTCCCTGCCTCAGTAGCAGTGAAGAAATCCTTTATCGGTTGAGGCACCAGCCCCCATGTCGGGATTTCAAGGTTCCTGTCGGTTCCATCCATCTTCTGGGGCCTCCTGGTATTAGCATTGATCTACAGGGGAAATGGAGAGCGCGGCTGGGTTATTACGCACCCGCCCGCCTTCCCTGGGCTGTGATTGAGTGCACACAGAGAATTTTTGAAACATGGCCACCCTAACTTATTCTGTCTTCCTGCCAATAGCGTGGCATGGGTCCAAATTACGGGTCGATACCAGCTGATCTTTTTATGTTAAACTGTGATGAAGTTGCTTCTGTGGGGAGATGGTATTAGGCCCTGGGTCCTCTTTTATTGGAGAACTTTTGGGATGGAAAAGGGAGGGATGGAGGAATGGTCAAGGGGAGTGGTCAGTCAGGCATCATGGAGGGCAGGTAGTAGTGCATGGGCCAGAAGCATGCGCATTCCCGCAGGGGAGTCAGAGCTCGCCGCACTGGCTTTGGGATTCCCGGTTCCTGCCTGATTTCTCCCCTTGTGACCCTCGCCACACTGGGGACCCTCAGGGACCCCCATCAGACATCCATTGCTCAGCCAGCCTGCCCCTGGTGAGGCCCCACCCTGCTCCCCTCTAAGGATAGAATTCCATTTCCCTCTAGCCGCTTCCACCCTTCTCCCCCACCCCCACTCTACACACCTGCACCATCAAACGGGTTTGTCTTTAACCTCCAAACAGGGAACTTTAATTAAAGAGACAGTGACCCCTTTTATGAGTTTGGTCGAGTTGGGTTTCAGGGCCCTTGTCACTAGCGGCTCACATAACCCTAACAAAAGCTTGCAGGCCCCAAGAGGAGCCGGTCTCCCTGGTAGACATTGTGGCGGGGGCACAGGGTGGGATGGGGGTGGGGGCATGGAGAAGGGGGAGGCATCCTTGGGTCAGGAACCCCAGTAGCTGCATTGGTGAGGTTGAAGGTTGGGGGAGGGGACAGGTAAGGGGTCTGGGGAGGGGTCACTGACACTGTGAAGTACCTTTGGAGTGCAACCCCCACCCATAGGACAACCGTCTGGACCCCAGCTGTGTAGCAGCTTCTCTCTGCCTGAAATGGTTAAGTTTCCAGCAGGGGCTCTTGTGAATGTCCAGGGCTTGCCTCCCATTTGCCTATGGACTTGTATTATGAAACTTGAAGTCATCTCCAAGAGGAATAGACTGGATAGAACTCCAAGAAAAGCTGAATTTTTTTACCGACATATTTAAAGGAAAAGTGGTTTTATGATAAAACATAATTACTAATAACTATAATAACACCACTCAACATCTGGCATGAAACACAAATTCTGTCCTGAACCTGAAGGTGCAAACACCGCACAGCATACACACTGCCTAGAAGGGAGCTGGCCCTCCGCGTGGAAGAGCTAAATTCGGGCCTCACTGGGCCCCCTGCTCTCCACCTTCCCCACCCCCAGCTCCCTTAAGGACCCCAAGTGTAGACATCTAGTGGGTTCGTGTTGTGAGTTTGAAGGGCCCTTATCTTACATCCAATCACCTCTTAACTGTTGATTTTTAACCAAGGGCATTTCTAGGTCCTGTAAGGGATGTTTGCTTGCCCTTTGATCTGGTACTTTGATATCCTTTGTGAATTCTTCAGGCTGGAGAGGGCTGCCCAATCTGCCACACTTTTTCATTCAACAAACATCAGGGGCTGTTAAAAAGAACTAGTGTGTAATTGATTATTTCCAGAGGAATGGGTTTTCACGAAGTGGGGTACACTCCCATTAACCAGAGGCTGATACATTGTCAGTTATCTGCAAAAGGAATTAGCCACCTAAATGGTAATCCAGGGTTGCTCTGACCAGAAACTGAGGCTCAAACTAGCAAATTTGTGGAGATGAGACTCAAGGCCAAAACTGAATGAAGAAGATTCTCAGCACCCCCTCCACTTCTGCCATCACCATGGGATCCTTGCTCCTCCTGGTGACAAGTGTGGTGACCAAGTAGGGACACTTAGGTGGAATGTGGGGACGTCTGTGAGGAGTCAAATGACCCATGAGGGCATACAGACCAGAATTTGCAATGTCATCACACCCTGGGCCTCCACGTTCCCACGTGTAGACCTTCCCTTGTGCACATGCGTTCCCATGTGTGGACCTTCCCCTGTGCACCTGCGGCGTCACCTACCCACATGAGTGGTCTGTCTATGTGTGTGACCTCACCCACAGAGAGAGGTCACAGCCCCTTCCCTCCTCTCTAGGGGAGGGATCTGGAGGCCAGAGGGGCTGGGGAGTAATTGGTTTTGGCGTTTCCTACCTCCGCTGCCCGGGAAGCTTTCTCTGTTTCATCTTCAGCCTGATCAATCCCCAGTCATGTGCCTTTCCACATGGACGCCCCCGACCCCCCAACTCACCATGCCCTCGGAAACTTCGTTAGTGCCATTAATCTGCTGACCCAAGCAAATCACCAACTCTTCCTGCAACTCAGCCTCTCCATCCCTCCCCCAGAGACCACCCCCCAGGATCTCCAGAGCTGGCTCAATCTCCCCTGTCTCCTCATGTTCCCAGTCACCCCTTTCTGTTTGATACCCACCCCCAACCCCATCACTCCCAATCTGGGATTCTCCTTCCTCCTCATTCATGTGTGCACACTCAGCGCTTTCTGAGTCTTTTCCTGCGTGTGTGTCCCAGCAGGAGCTTAGTCCATGTCGGCCACTGGCGCTCCTGAAGCTGAAAGGGTCCCACGCACCTGCTCCTTAGTAGTAGAGGGTGTAGGGTCAGGCTCTGGCCATAGGAACCATACAAGGAGGAAACTAACAGGTACTGAGCCCTTACTGTGTGCCAGGCACTGTGCCAGACCCTTTTACCCAGTTAGATTATTTAATCCTCACAACCCAAGAGGCAGTCATTATTTTCCCCATTTTATAGATGAGGGAAATTGAAGTTTGAGAGATTAATTATTTGCTCATGAGTAGTAGAGCGAAGATTGGGACCCAGATTTGCCTGACTCATAAACCATTTTTTCTGCTGTATAGAAAGGAAGAGCACGCCCATCTTTGAGCCAGACCCTGAGACCTAGAAACTTCCTATGTGAAGGAGACCCTGACATGAGATTTATTTCTCCTTTTTCCTCTGTTATAGCTAGGCCTTGAGGTGTGTGTGTATGTGTGTGTGTGTGTGTGTGTGTGTTCCTATCCTCTTCCTTTCAGCCTAGGAAGCATTCATGGTACCAGCCCCCTGTCGGGGACCCCAGGTTGCAGGCTGGTGCCAGGATGTACCCCACTCAGCCGGCTCCTGGCCGCACAGGAGAAGGCCCTGTTTCTTCCGTGGCCTCCATGGCTGATGTGCTGGGCCCATTGTCCAGCCAGAAACAAAGACTGCGGATTTAAGCCGAGTGACCAGGCGGCTCTGCCAAGCAGAAAAGACCGCCCCCCTCGAAGCTGGGCCCAGCCGGGGGTTAGGAGGGGGACCCGAGAGAAAGGGGACAGGGAACCTTTGAAAGTAACTAATTAAAGGGCTTTTGCCTGCCCCCTCCCCCTGGGCGCCTAATCTCTCTGGGGCAGCAGCCAGACAATGTGCCCCTCCACCCTGCCCCCCTCACCCGAGTTTTAAAACAAGAGACAACTTGAAGTTAATGAGCGCCACCTGACGGGGGTCCCCTAATGAGAGGGGGCTGCTGGGCAACTCACACATTCTCTGGTTCCATGAATAGCTCCCCCCACCCCCTAAGTTTTATTCATCCAGGTCCAGGGGCAGGGGGCAAAAAGGAAGGGGGCCCTGCTCAACTCGGAGCATGTGGACTGTGGTTCAGGGCAAGGAGGGGGCCTCACAACCCCCTCCCCCATGGCCCATGCCCAGGTCTGAGGCTGAGGCTTACCAGGCTTTGGTCTGAGCCCTGGGAGGCCCAAGGCCCAGCTGGGCAGCTCAGGGCCAGCCCTGCTGCATAGGCTTTTGGTCACTGGCATTGCCGCTGGGTTTTCCCAACGGGGCACTGAGGCGTAAGAGGCATGCTTTGGGGCTACTGTACTTGGTGGCCAGGGCTGGGGTCAGGAGTCATTTGGGAGTGGGACTGAAAGCCTTGCTTGCATATTTGGGCAGTTTCCACCATCTCTGCCTCATCCATCTAACTCTGAAGTCCTGGTCTTTTTTTTTTTTTTTTTTGAGACAGAGTCTTGCTCTGTCACCCAGGCTGGAGTGCAGTGGCCGGATCTCAGCCCACTGCAAGCTCCTCCTCTCGGGTTCACGCCATTCTCCTGCCTCAGCCTCCCCAGTAGCTGGGACTACAGGCACCCGCCACTTCGCCCGGCTAGTTTTTTGTATTTTTTAGTAGAGACGGGGTTTCACCGTGTTAGCCAGGATGGTCTCGATCTCCTGACCTCATGATCCGCCCATCTCGGCCTCCCAAAGTGCTGGGATTACAGGCTTGAGCCACCGCGCCCGGCCAGTCCTGGTCTTATCTCTGATTCCTCTGTCTCTGATCCCTGCCTGGCTCGCATCCCTGAAGCCCTCATTTCCTGCTTCCCTAGATCTGTTCTCCGTCTCTCACCCTTCCTTGTCCCCAAGAGTCATTCCTCTCCCAGACTTAGCACCTTTTGCTCCCAGAGTGAGTGAGCAGTTTGTCAACCTCAGGAGACAGGTCCAGCCTCCTCAAGGGGGTGAGTGGGTCCTGTTGCTGTGAGTGCAGAACAGCCTGGGGAGTGATCAAGTGTGCAGAACTTTGGGGAAGATGGGGAAATTGTGAATGACTCCAACTCTCTGCCCTCAAACTGCTTCTGCCGCAAATAACTATCCTTAAACCCACTGCCCATCCCTATTCCCCATCCCAACCTGCACTGGAGCCCGCAATGAGACACAGAAAACCAAATGCCCCAACTTCTGAAAAATCCGAGAAACGGGGACCCAGGGCAGCCTGGTCTGATGAGGAGACAACCAGCTGGGCTTCTGATAGTGATACCACATAATTCCCCCTACTACCCAAAAAAGGCAGGAGCTGGCAGGGTAGCATTTGAAAGACCTGAGGTGGAGGGGAGACAGGAACCAGACAGCCTGGGGGTCTCCAGCCAGCGGACAGCCATGGACAGAGGTGACTAATTTCTCAACTACTCATGGTGAAAATATCACATTTCATGCTTTGTTGCCGATTCATAGAAAAATCCTATTAAAACCCAGTAGATTATTTATACAGTTTAAACAAATGATGATCAAAGATTTTACATGTTTTTAAAAGAACCCAGAGTTATGCAGCCTGTCTGGGGCTTAGGCAGAGTGTGGTGGATAAATGTATGGTGTGTGTGGATGTCTTGCTAGGGGAGGGTTAGGGGTAAGATTAGCTGGGCAGGCTTGGATGGGGAGGTGGTTACAAGCGTCTTTCCAGCAGGGGGCGACCTCCTCCCAGTGTTGATACCCCCTCCCAACGCCTGATCGGAGCCCCACAGATGGGCAATGATTTCATGTCCCTTTTTGTCTGGTCATCCTCCCTTATAGCTCCTGGACCTGATTCAAACTCCCCAAAAGTGTAGCTGTGTGGGATTGGCAATTTAGGGACCATGATTGTGTGGGACTGGGGCTTTGCAAGTGAATGTGCATGATGCAAGCACCATGGGTGGCTGTGTGTCCAAGTCTGGCATCTGTGGGGGGGTCAGTGTGGCACCCATGAACCAGGCAGTAGATGCGGTGTGTCTCTCTTGGCCGCCTCTGTGATTTTCCTTCCTCTTAGTCCCATGCTGAAGGTCTCTCCATCCTACAATAAACCTGGCTTGTTGTTGCTATTACACATTCACATGCACAGGTCACACCTGCTCAGAGAGATGCTTTTTGAGAGGCAGTTCCCAGTGGCTTAGCTTGGATGGTGGGCAGTGGTAGATGAGTGGAAGAGGTAAGGGCCCCTTTGAACAGACTTTGGGAAACCCCAGCCTGGGAAGAATTGTTCCCCTACCCAACCTCTGAAGGACCCAGGGAACCCCCTGAATCTGCTTAATTGCACCTCCCTTGGGGTTGTAGCTCCCCATCATGCGTCCAAACCCTCTGATGCAGGAACCTCCAGGACTACCCATGGCCTATCCAGGGGGACCTTAGTTAGGCCCCTCAGGATCCACCTGACCAGAAATTGAACTTGGCCCTGGCCTGGCACCTGAGACTAGAACATGTATTGGGGGTGCAGGGTACATTCCCTTTCAGAACAAGCTGCCTGCCCCCAGGGCCACTCCATCACAGGCTGAGGCCCTGCAGCAGGACCCCCCATCTTGAAGAAAGGTGTGCTAAGTGATTGTGATCCCAAGGTGGAGGTCAGCCTAGAGCCTTGTTGCCCTTGTCGTGAGAACTTGGAGCCTAGTTCAACTCCAGGAGTTGGATGAGGGCCGGAGGGAAGGTGGATGAGCTGATGCCTGGGGCAGGGACAGAACAGCCCTGCATCCCGCACCCAGTGCTGCCTGTGCCTGCCCACCAGGCCGTCCTGCCTCAGCAGTTTTATTACTTACAGGGAGATAACGCCCTGGGGGGAGGCAGCTTGTTCTGAAGGGGAATGTTCCCTGCACCCCCAATATGCGTTCCAGCCTCAGGGGCCAGGTCAGGGCCTAGTTTAATTTCTGGTCAGATGGATCCTGAGGGGGATAAACTAGGATCCCCTGGACAGGTCATGGAGAGTCCTGGAGGTTCCTGCATCAGAGGGTTTGGAAGGGGCATTGTAGGGGGAAAAGAGACAGACTTAAGGGGAAGTGTGGTTCTTCCCTTGAAGGGAGGAAGGGCTAGAAATAGCAGGATATGGGGACATCTGCCTCCTTGGAGAATCCCCCAACTGGGACAAGGGAGAGCAGGAATCATGGAGGCCACCTCGCCTGGCGTGAGTGCTCAGGGTTGCTGATGGGCCTAGGGGACACGAAGTCTTTTCTCCGCTTGGTTTGCTTATGTGTTTATTGCTCCTTCCGCAAAGCCGGCTGCAACAGTGACAGGAGTGCCCAGGGCCTGTGCAGCTAGCTAAGGAGCGAGACCAGGCCTCGGGATATTTAACCACCTCATTGTGGAGACCCTGGCCTATTTGTTTTCTTCCCTGACTCTCTCTTTTCTTTTTTTCTTTCTTTCTTTCTTTTTTTTTTGAAACAAAACAGGCCACATGTGGGAGCCTGGAATATCAGCGAGTAGAACAATCGCTTGTGAGTGCTGCATCCATCACATCACAGGCTGAGGTCCTGCAGCAGCCCGGCCAGGAGGAGCCACCGCCGGCCCTGCTGCCTTCGCCACAGCCCGCGCTTTATTAGAATTTATACATTGCCCCGATTGAGGGGGAAAATAATTAACACCCCTACAAATATATCGTAAACAAAATATTTATTAGAAATAAATAACTCATTTATTTTACATATTTCATTTCAACAATAACATTACCCAATTTATCATTTAACATTTTTGCAAGACAATTTAACGACTACTTATTAGCATTTCCATTTTTCACCCGCGCACCATAAAGCACAGGCGCTCCCCAAATGGCCTGGCACAGGCCGAGCCAGGGGCTCAGAAGACCCTGGGGAGGGCTGTGGACCCCCTGGATCTCTCTCTCTCTTTCTCTCTCTCTTTTTTTTTTCATTGAGATAGAGTCTCGCTCTGTCACCCAGGCTGGAGTGCAGTGGCACGATCTCGGCTCATTGCAACCTCTGCCTCCTGGGTTCAAGTGATTCTCCTGCCTCAGCCTCCTGAGCAGCTGGGACTACAGGCGCATGCCACCATTCCCAGCTAATTTCTGTATTTTTAGTAGAGGTGGGGTTTCACCATATTGGCCAGGTTGGTCATGAACTCCTGACCTCAGGTGATCCACCTGCCTCAGCCTCCCAAAGTACTGAGATTACAGGTGTGAGCCACCACCGCGCCCGGCCCCCTCTCTCTTATATACTCAAACGTATGCAGGACAGACAGCCCACAGCAAATACATGCAGTCACCTTCGACCATAAACATCCTCTCCTCACATAAACTATGGAGCTGCTCTCCCCAGAGCAGACACCTCCAGAAGACACACACAAGTATATGATTGACACCCCAATGTTCATGCTCACGTGGGCCCCTAACCACCCCCACATACACATGTGCATGCGCACACACACACACACTCACATTCCTCGTGGCCCACACCCAATTTCACACAGACACAGTCACTGGCTGTGCACTCCTGCCAACCTCAGATCTCACATACGTGGGTAATGGGGAGGAGGGCAGTGCCACCTCTTCCCTCTAGCTCCACAGGGGTGGGGTGGGGCATGGATGAGAAACCCAAGTGCAGGATCTGAGTCCCCTTCAGCCGCCACCTGTGGCCCTTGGGCTTCCCTCTATGTCCCTCTTCTGTTTTCCCCTGCTCAGCAAGGATTTCCTGGGATCATGTGCTCATTTTTACTTCAAACTTCTGCCCCAGGGAGGTCATCCTGAAAAGGCTGTCTGGGTTTCTCCAGTGCCCAACCCCAAGTGTGTTCTCTGGGAAGGAAGTATGTAAGAACCAGCCTCAGCTGCTTGGGTTCTGGGCTGTGAATCCAGGGCTGGAGCTCTGGGCTATAAAGGAGAGGTTAGAATCTGGATGAAGTAAAGGTTAAACTGACTGCTGATATTCGGTGCATTTGCGTGTCTCCTCTCCACCCAGAGTCAAGGCCCAGCCTAGCTCCTCTGCCTGCTTCCTTCTGTGGGCAGAGAGAAGGGAGCAGGGAGAGTCAATATTGCAAGTGACAGACAGAGTTGGAAGACACTTCTCCATCCTCCCACCCTCTAGTTCCAACCTGGTGCCTGATGGAGGTGGAGGGTGTCCCTAAATGCTCATGGAATCAAACTGGAGCCCCCACCCCACCCTCTTCTCAATCCCTAGACATGAGTCCCTAGACACTCATTCCTGTGTGTGTCTGTGTGAAGACACGGGCTGAGGGAACAGATGGGTGCACAGCCCTCAAGGACACACAAGGGTACACATATGTGCATGCGTGTGTGCCACTCCGTGTGCATTCTGCCCAGGCTGCCTCAATGCCCCACCCCCAGCACCAGTCACTACGTCTGGGAGATTTGGGTCCATTTCGGGGTGTTGAAGGGCCAGGGCTGAGATGTTCCCCCTGAGTGCATAGCCTCTCTGCCCTCTCTCTGGGAGGTGAAGGTGGGAGGCTGGTGGCTGGGTTGGGGGGGTGGCTGGGGCCCAGGAGACGGAGCAGGGGGGCCCTTCAGAGTCATCTAGCCAGGGGATGGGGGCAGGGCCCGGGGGGAGCATACACAATGGCTGGAGGTTGGAGGGTCTGAAACTGGAGACTTTAATAAAAGCCACTGACAGCAAATAAAGCTGCCAGGGGAGTCCCATTACCCACAACAAGGACCCTTTGTGAGCTAAGCAGGACTCAACTGACCCTTCTCCACCAGCCTGGCCCCATACCCACCCAGCCAGGCCCCATCTCCCTGCAGGCTCCACAGTCCCCATCCCCAGCCCAGCCCAGTCCAGCTCAGGGGCTTGCCAATACTGAGGGGATTGGGCTGGGGGATGCTCCCACAGCCTGCAGGTCTTTCTCTACCTACCCTAATCGCCCTGGTTTCCAGTGCCACTGGTCTTTGGTTGTTTGGCCCCCTTCACAAGTGTTCAGTAACTCCACTGTAGGATTACCTCTGGTTAAGTAAGTGGGGAAGCTGATCCCTGCTGTGGCCTCCACTCACCCTGGTCCAGTGGCGGGGCAGGGGATGGATACCCATGTCGGCCTGATCCTGATATGGACCCTGGTATGGGCCTTCACCCTAAGCCAGCCCCGCTCCTCTCCGAGACCAGTGCTGACCCCGGTACTGTGGTATATCAGAAAGACTTCTGCACTTAGGGTCAGGCAGACCTGGGTGGAGTCCTGGAGCTGCGCCTTACCAACCGTTTGACCTTGGGCAAATCATTTCTCTTCTCGGAGCCTGTTTCCTCATCTTTTCAATGGAGCTGGTTTATTTATTTATTTATTTATTTATTTATTTATTTTAATTTCTTGGATTTTATAGACAGGGTCTTGCACTGTTGCCCAGCCTGGAATGCAGTGGAGTGATCATAGCTCACTACAGCTCTGACCTCCTGGACCAAAGTGATCCTCCCACCTCAGCCTTCTGAGTAGGTAGGACTACAGGTGTGTGCCACTATGCCCAGCTAATTTTGTATTTTTTGTAGAGATGGGGTCCCCCTATGTTGCCCAGGCTGGTCTTGAACTCCTGGGCTCAAGTGATCCTCCTGTCTCGGCCTCCCAAAGTGCTAGAATTATGTGTGAGCCACCATGCCTGGCCCAGTGGGGCTGATTTAAAAGGGTTCCTCTCTGAGGGTTAGGATTAATGACCTAAAAGATATAACACATAAACTTTAAAGCACCCCACAAAAGAGGGTTGTTATAATCCCTCACTTCAGCCACACTTTGAAACCAAATTGTAACCTGAACTTCGATCTCCACGAAGGTTCTGAGTCTTGCTCTGATTCCCAACCCGACAATGATATTGTTAAGGGCATAGGAGGCTCGATGAACGTCTGTTAAATGAAAAATTGAAGAAAGGGATGGAAGACATTCTAACCCCTGACCTCAGCTAGGAAGCCCACTAATTGCTGGAGGGTCTGGGGGAGCCAGGCAGGGAATGGAGAAAGCTGGGGGTCAGAGCACGGGCCTGGAGTTTGGGGACACTTGGAGGAATAGGGGAAAGTGGGTTCAGGGCAGTCAGGGTGCTCTGAAGCAGAGTTGGGGGTGCTCAGAGGGAAAGTTCTCTGAGGTTGGGTGCCAAGGAAGGAGGTGGAAAGGGGGCAAACCATGGGGCTTGGGGTTGCTGCTTTAAGGGCAAGGTGGGGCCTGAGATGGGGTCACCACACAGGGTCAGAAGATGGGGGTCCCGCTATCACAAGTCCCTCCTTGGTCCGGCAGGAGAGGATTCTGGTGCAGGGCAGGGAGGGAGATTAGGAGGCACTCTCAATTGCCTTAATGGGCTCTAAGAGGCGGGATCCTATTACAGCTCGGGGTGCCCCGGGGTGCCTTGCTGGGAAGACAAGCTAATCTGCCATGCAAATTAAATCCTGCCTCAAGACGCAAGGCCTGCTTAATGTGATCCATTACACAGTTTACTTGTTTATATCTAATATTGGAACAGGCAGCCCGGGCGGGCGACAGCGGCAGGCGGAGCGGCCCAAAAGCAGGAGAGTAAATTACCAGCAAAATGAGCTTTTCCAGCCTCAGCCGCTGCCACCACCCGTGCCTTCCTGGCTTTCAGCGTCCTGGGCGCCCCCTCCCGCCCGCCCGCCCGCAGCGTCCCCTCACTCTTGCTGCTGTCCCGCTTCCTCCTCGCCGGTCTTCAAGTCTCCTCTTCTCTTTGTCTTTCTCCTTCTTTTTCTGTCATTTGGCCGCTGTCTCTGTTTCTGTCTGGTTCCTTGTTTCTTTCTGTCCGTCTTGTCTCAGCCTCGTCTCTTGAGGCTTTCTGGCTGCTTTTTTCCTCCTCCTATTTGGATTTCCAGCGCTCATTCTGGGCTTTCCTCCGCAGTGCTTAATCTCTTCCTGCAAGAGAGACAGAGACATGTGTCTCTGTGGTGCTGGGTGGCTGTGTGACGCTGTGTGTGGAGAAGTGGAGGGTGAGCCCAAGCCTGGAGGACACGCTTGTGCACACACTCCTGGCAGAGCCCTGTGAGATGCTGGGCACTGGAATCCCTGACTTGCTGACAACACTGTCCATGATGGTGAGGGCGCACACTCAGTGACCTTGAGGTCTTTCTATGGCAAGTGTCATAGAGCCCTGTGTGTGGGCATGGATGGGCTCCTGGGACCTCTCTCTCTCTCTCTGTCTTGTGTGTGTGTGTGTGTGTGTGTGTGTGTGTGTGTGTGTGTGTGTGTTTGGGGGGTAGTGTTTTAATAAACCTTACAAGAGGTTGCCTGCCGTCTTTCCCATGCACCCTTTGGCTGGGGCGTCCTTCCCTTACGCTGAAGCTTCCCTCATCTTCCTCACACTTCTTCACCCACAGGCCACACTCCTTCCAGCTCCTGGAGTGGCCCCAAAGCTTCCAATGCCCCAGGGTCACCTGACTGTCCACCATCTGAGTCCTTGTGTGTCACGTTTTGCTCTGCTCTGTTTCTGGCCCACTTCCTCCAACCCACTTCCCACCTCTGTACTCCTCTGTGGAGTCACTATCCCTCTGGACATCTTTGAGGCCCAAGCCTGCACCTCCAGGAGAGTCAGAGGCCAAAACAGAGCCAGAGACAGAAAGAAAGAGGCTGAGGTGAGAGAGACACACAGAGACACTTACCATGGAAGAGGGGGTAGATAGGGGAGGTCAGACAGAGAGACCACAGGCATGGACAGACACAGGTCGGGCCAGGCAGCAGAGAGGCCCAAGAGGGTGGGATGGTCACACGTCTGTGGCTGGGGGCTCACACTTAAGCTCACAGAAGCCCAGGCCTGGTGTTAAGGGGGCTATTTCAGACTCCAAAGCTGTTTGGGGTTGGAGGGGTGTAGGGATGGGGGCTCCCTATCCTCTGGGCTTGATGGGGCACCTGCCCTGTGACCGTATTTTGAGGAGACATGAGTGACAATGGTCTAAGCCTCTGGCCCCCTGACCTGTGCCTGGGGTCCTGAGAGGAGCCAGCCCTCCTATCAGGCTCTGAGAGCCTTGGGCTCCCAGGACAGACAGGGGCAGAGGGACAGCAAGCTCCTACAGCTTTCTGTGATGTGCACAGCTGTGGCTCTTGTGCCTGCCCTGCACACACACTCACACACACGTGCCACGTGCCAGGCTGGAGGCTTGCCAGCGAGGCTCTCCTGGCCCTGGTCCATGGCCCTGTGCCATGGCCCTGGCTACAGTCTTTATGCCTGGGACTCCTGGTTCCCTAACCTCCTGCTCCCCAAGGGTCTTGTCCCCTTTCAGGCCAATGAGCAGTTTTGACCCCCACTCTCCTATTCCTCAGCTCTCTGGGACTACTGGCCCCCCAGTTCCTTCCAGTTCCCAAGAACCCTGGAGCCCCTGGTTCTTCAACTACCTGGCACACATCTTCTTGTCCCTGACCTCTGGCCCTGTTTGGGGGTGGGGGGATCCTGACGGGAGGGGATGGGAGGGAAGGTGTGAGTCTGTATGTCTGTGTGGAATGGGGGCTGTTTAGATAAACAGATGGCAACAAATGGCATAAAATTATATACCCATAATGTCAGTTCATAACATTTTGTTCGACATACTTGATTTAATCGCTTAGCTGACGATTTGGCTTTTGGGCCCATATGGTGGGGAATGAAGCTGCGTGGCACCCGCTCCAATCTGGCTCTTTTATCACCGAGGCTGGGGGGGCGGGGATGGTGGGGGTCGGTGGGGAGAGGAGAAGTGATGCAGATGGAAAGAGAATGAGCTGACAGGAGGGGGCCCAGGGAGGGGGTAACTGCAGGGACTGAAGGCGACTGGACCCTGGCAGGGCGGAGGAGGGCATCTGGAGACAGTGTGGGTGGGGCCGAATCAGCCAGGATGGACAGGACTGTCCCCAAGGGACCTGGACCCTATGGCTGACCTCACTGGACTCTGCTAGGGCTGTGGCCCAGATCTGCCTCCATGAGCCCAGTGACCTGACACTGTCTTTTTCTCTCTTCAAAACCAAGACCCAGACCCCTGGAGCTATCCCCATCACTTCTGCCAAATTTAACAATTTGTATGTGCACACATATGTGCATCCATGTACGTCTGCCTGCTTGTGTGTATGTGCGAGGACGTCTGGGAGACCAAGAGGTGCCTTGTGTGATGAGTTCTGTCTGTGCAAATTGCCTGACTTTCACTCTGAGCGACTGGGAT
This sequence comes from Macaca thibetana thibetana, assembly GCF_024542745.1. Taxonomy (NCBI): domain Eukaryota; kingdom Metazoa; phylum Chordata; class Mammalia; order Primates; family Cercopithecidae; genus Macaca; species Macaca thibetana. The sequence goes on along the minus strand of NC_065586.1, from coordinate 96,918,843 downwards.
GAGGTGAATGAGTGTTGGTGGACTGAGATTGTTGTGGTGTGACTGAGTGGATGGGTGCTTCTGACACACTGTGGCGCGCAGTAGGCGTTCCAGCAGTGTGCTAAGTACGTGCCTCACAGAGGTTTGTTCTGGGTGTGAATGCCGGACTGGGGAATGACGTGTGTGTGTGTGTGTGTGTGTGTGTGTCCAGGCCCTTCAGGGGACTCGCCCTGCACTCTCTGCAAACAAGTCAAGCCCTGTGCAGAGTGCCCCCTCTTAGTTCTCTGGCTGTGGTTCCCAATCGCCATTCACCTGGCCTCTGCTGGGCACTCAGAGAAAAGAGTCTGGCTCTTCCCTACAGAGATCTCCCCGCTTCCCCACTGCCAGTCCAGCCTGTTTATGGCCTGCCCACCCCTCCTCCTGGACTCAGAGCTGTGCCAGACCCCACAAGTGTTGCAAATCTGGGCCTAAATTGGCGCCCATCACTCACGTCGAAGCCTCATCTGCCCCCTGCCGGGTGCCACCCGCTGGCTCCAGAAAGGGGTGGGGAGCCGGCCCAGGATGGGGGCTGGCACCTGCAGAGGGTTAGGAACCTGCTGTCCTCTCCCCAATCCCCAGGACCCCGTCCCCCAACCCCAGCACGGGCTTTGTGTGCATGGAGGCTCCTGGGCTGTGCTGGGGGCCTTGCCACCCATCTGCCCTTCCGGAGTCTCTGCCACTGTCTCCCTGTGACTTCATAAGGGACTCCTTCCCTCTGCCACTCGTTCTGTCTCTGCCTTTCTCCCACATCTCTGCTTCTCCCTCCCACTGCTTTTTTCTCCTTGTGCCTCTGAGGATCTCTGAAGGTGGAGACCAGGGCTGGGCTGGGCTGGGGACCTATGCTGACCCTCTCCACATGGGAAGTTCTATTACCATCTTCCCCAATCCAGCAGGATTCTTCAGGAATGTTACCGGGCCCTGTGGCAGGGCTGGCCTTGCTGGTTGCTCTCTACTTCCCGCAGATTGTGCCCTCAACACTCGGACTCCCATAGGATGTCGTAGTGTTTGTTTGTTTGTTTGTTTTGAGACGGAGTCTTGCTCTGTCACCCAGGCTGGAGTGCAGTGGCGCCATCTCGGCTCACTGCAACCTCCACCTCCTGGGTTCAAGCGATTCTCCTGCCTCCGCCTCCCAAGTAGCTGGGATTACAGGCACCTGCCACCACACCTAGCTAAGTTTTTGAATTTTTAGTAGAGACAGGGTTTCACCCTATTGGCCAGGCTGGTCTCAATCTCCTGACCTCAGATGATCTGCCCGCCTCGGCCTCCCAAAGTGTTGGGATTATAGGTGTGAACCACCGTCTCCCTGTGGTTTGACCAAACTCTCAGCTCTCTCTCAGGCTGCTTGGCCATTCACTTGTTCAACAATCATGGGGCAAATCTGATAAGCCTGACACTGTGCCAGCCAAGATCAGGAGGACACCCATTGGCTCTGCCCTCCAGGGCTTCACCGTGTAAGGGAGACAAGTATGCAAACATATCAGGCTACTGGTGTTCCAGCAGGTGGAAGAGAAGTCCCAATGAGGCCCAAAGGAAGGAGAATTCTATGGGTAGGGATATGGAAGCCTGGGGAGAAGCTTTAGAGAGAAGGGGGTTCTCAGCAACTTTAGAAACGTTTTCTTTTTCTAGTTACAAAAGTAATATTTGCTCCATGCAGAATGTATAGAAGGCACAGAAAAGCTCAAAGGTAAACAAAAATAAAACAGAACTTTAAAAAAAAATTTCAGGAAGTCTTGAAAGATGATGGGGTGGTTGGGGGTGGGAGGAAGCTGGGGTCCAGTGGAGTTTGGAGAAGGGCATTCCAGATGGGCAGGGAACAAGGCACCCTAACATGAATCTGGGACATCTGGTTGTTGTAAGAAGTCAGCTGTGGCTGAAGTCTGGGGTTCCGTGGGCTTGGTGAGGAGCTGACCTTTGCTTTATAAGGAATGATGAGCCTGTGAGGGTAGTAAGTAGATGAGTGATGTGTTCCTATTTTCCACTTCAGAACATTTCTGGAGGATGGATTGGAAGTGGTGGAGACCCAAAGCAGAGAGACCAGCCGGGAAATCACTGAGAGAGCATGAGAGGTGGTGGCAGGGATGGTGTAGTGGGAGAGGAAAGAGGAGAAACAGTGGGAAGGCAGAATGAATGGGAGTTGAGTCTGCTGCGATGTGGGGGTAGGGGTGATAGAGAAGGAAGGGCTGAGAATGAATCCCAGGCCTTGGGCTTGGTCAGTTGTGTGGCTAGTGGTGCCATTCACTAAAACAGGAGACCAAGTAGAGGAGCGGGATTCAGGTGGGCATGCGGGCAGGAATGAGTTTGCTTTGGGACATGTTAAGTGTGAGATGGAAACGTCCAAGTGGAAAAGTTTAGTTGACAGTGGAATATACAGGTCTGGAGCTGGAGGGTGTAGATTTGTTCATTTCTTTGTATTAGTTGAAAAATATCTACTGGATATCTATAATAGATTGGGCTGAGGATTCAACAGTGAATGAGACAGACCGCACCTTTCCCTTGTGTGGCTCACAGCTCCCTGTGGAGAGGTGAGATCTGAAGCCATGGGAATGGATGGACTTTACAGAGGGAGGGGAGAGGTACGTGCCAAAATGCCAGCATCTCAGGGCTGGCAGCAGGGCAGCACAGAGCGAGGGCCTCTTCCTGCTCTCAAATCACAGAAGGCCACCCCATGGGCTTGCTCTGCTACCTTCTTAGACACGCTTTGACTGGATGTCTCCCGGGGTCCCTGTTCCCCAGGCCTGCTCCTGCCAGTGTGCTCATGGCCACTCACATATGTCTGCGATCCTCCCTGTGTCTGCCCTGCCCCCACATGTGGGGTAGTGGAAAAGAATTTCAACAAACTCTGGTTCTATGTGACGTGTAAATCCTATTTAGCACCTGACATCGTTTGAAATAAACTGTCCGGGCATCATAGCTCACGCCTGTAATCCCAGCACTTTGGGAGGCCAAGGTGGGCAGATCACTTGAGGCCAGGAGTTCCAGACTAGCCTGGCCAACATGGTGGAACCCTGTCTCTACTTAAAAAATACAAAAATTAGCCGGGTGTGGTGGCGCATGCCTGTAATACCAACTACTCGGGGCCGGGCGCGGTGGCTCAAGCCTGTAATCCCAGCACTTTGGGAGGCCGAGACGGGCGGATCACGAAGTCAGGAGATCGAGACCATCCTGGCTAACACAGTGAAACCCCGTCTCTACTAAAAAATACAAAAAATGAGCCGGGCATGGTGGTGGTGCTGTAGTCCCAGCTACTCGGGAGGCTGAGGCAGGAGAATGGTGTGAACCCGGGAGGCGGAGCTTGCAGTGAGCCAAGATCACGCCACTGCACTCCAGCCTGGGCGACAGAGCGAGACTCCGTCTCAAAAACAAAACAAAACAAAACAAAACAAAACAAAACAAACAAACAAAAAAAAAAAAACCCAACTACTCTGGAGGCTGAGGCAGAAGAATTGCTTGAACCCTGCCAGCAGAGGTTGCAGTGAGCTGAGATTGAGCCACTGCACTCGTGCCTCGGCAACAGAAGGAGACTCTGTCTAAAAAAAAGAAAAAGAAACCAAGACTCCTTGCTATGGTCTTCAAAGCCCTTCATGGTCTGGCCTCTGCCCAATTACTCAGCTTCATCTGCAGCCAAGCCTCCCACATTGTCCAGGGACTACCTTTGCAAACAAACTCCCAATCTGATCAGCTCTTGCTCTCTCCCACCTCCAAGCTTTGCATATGCTCTTTCTCCTGACCCCATCTCCTTCTCCAAGCCAGTCAACCCAGCTGACTTTTTTTCTGAGATGGGTCTCGCTCTGTCACCCAAGATGGAGTGCAGTAGCATGATCACAGCTCACTGCAGCCCCGACCTCCTGGGTTCAAGCGATCTTCCCGCCTCAGCCACCCAAGTGTCTGGGACTACAGGTATGCACAACTACACTTGGCTGATTTTTAATTTTTTTGTACAGGCGAGGACTTGCTATGTTGCCCAGGCTGGTCTCCAACTCCTGAACTCAAGCAATCGTCCCACCTTGGCCTCCCAAAGTGTTGGGATTACAGGTGTGAGCCACCATGCCCAACCTGCCCCAGCTAACTCTTAATGACCTAGCCCCAGTGCTTCCTATCTGGAGCCTTCCCTAGTCTGCCAGAGCTCACTGGAGGCTCCTCTCATAGGTTTCTGTTATGGCACAAATGTTTATGTCTCCCCAAAATTTGTGCTGAAATTCTAATCCCAAGGTGTTGGTACTAGGAGGTGGGGCTTTTGGGAGGTGATTAGGTTGTAAAGGTGGAGACCCCATTCTCAGGCTGGTGTTGCTATAAAAATAAACAAGCCAATAAATAAAAAGAGACACCAGAGAGCAAGCTAGTCCCTTCCACCATGTGAGGACACAGCAAGAAGGCACTATCTATGAGAAGTGGGACTCATCAGACATGAAATCTGCTGGCACTTTGATCTTGAACTTCCCAGGTTCCAGCGCTGGGAGAAATAAATTTCTGTTGTTTATATGCCACCCAGTTTCTGGTATTCTCTTATAGCAGCCTGATGGACTAAGACGGTTCTCTTTAGGAAGGCCTTATTTTCTCTACCTCCAGATAAGGAGATCCTTTAGGACATGGCTTGTTTTGTTTTCGTTCATCTTTACACCCCAGTGCCTAGCATAGTTCTGGGCACATATTAGGTGTTCAGGATTATAAACTGTGCACTGAAGGCAGGCTGCTGTTGAGATCAGGCTGGAGGGGCAGGTGGGCTAGGTGTTGGGCAGGGCCGATTTTAGAGACAAGGCTGGTTTTAGGGGGCTGATGTGGGGTGAAGGAAGCCTTGGCATTTGGGGTAACAGCTGGTGTTACAGTAGGTGGTGGGAGGTGGGCTGAATGTAGTAGGGGTGGATCTGGTGTTGGTGTAGTGTGGGGTGTTTGCAGGGGGGATGGACATTACAAATGTGGTGTTGAGAGCTAGGCGGGTAACTAGGTGTAGGAGAAAGGGGTGAGCAGGGGAGGGAAGGGGAGGGAGCTGAATACAGGAGCACAGGAGAGAGTCCCCTCCTGAGACCTCTCCAGGGTTCTGACTTTTAATGCTGCTGATCCAGCTCTTCCTCAGTAACCAGCTTCTCCCCAGAAGGAGAGGAGAGGAGAGGAGACCTGGGGAGAAGAGCCTAAAAGGGTGAAGAAGGATTTTCATTATGAAGTTAATTAGCTTCAGAGCCGCTGCACCTTTCAGGACGAGGAATTAGAGGGATTTAATTGCTTTATCAGCCTTCCCTTTGATTTTCAGCAATCAGGCTGATTCCATTTAATTTAACTGCCACAGACGAGGAGAAAATTGATGCGCTCACCTGCCTCGGAGCAGAAAGAGAGAGAGTGGGGAAGAGGGAGAGGGGGAGCCAGAGAGACTGGCAAACACAGAGCCTGCAGATTAATGAAAACCAACAGCATTTGCTCACAATTGGAGATGAAGTGTGCCCTCGAGGTGTTTGGAGCTGTGTGTGTGGCCCTGTATGCATGACTCTGTGTGAGTTTGTGTGTGGGGCCACGTGGGAGTTTGTGATGTGCTTGTTTGTGTGGGTGTGACAATGAGTGCCTTGGTTGACATGGAGGTGGGTGTGTGGGTGAATGTTGGTATATGGCTGTAGGTAAGTGACGGTAGAGGCATGTGATTGACTGTTGAAGACTCCTCATACATTGAAACAACAGTGTGAGGGAGGATGGCTGTCTCTGTCTGCGTAACCATGAATCCAGTGACTGTGTGTGTGTCATTACATAAATAAGAATTTTGCTGTGTGTGAAGCTGCATACCTATTCATCCATTTGTTTAGCAAGCACTGAATGAATTTGTGCTAAGAAGCAGGCACAGTGCTGTGGGGCAAAGGAGACCGAGATGGAGTCCCTGACCTCAAGGATCCCCAGTCTAACAGAGGAGAAAGACTGGTAAATATGCATCACAGTTAGAGTACTCCGCTGCATGGGTTGCCCTGGGAACACTGCCTGGAAGGCCTCCAAGAAGAGGTGGCTTTAAAGATAAGAAAGTCTGTAAGTAGAGAAGGTGTTGATGGGGTCGTGGTATAGGAAGCACATCGCAACCAGATCAAACAGTATGGGTCACATAAAGGGAAGCTGGGGCTGCTCAGGTAGGCAGACCCCGAGAAGAAGGACTCTGGAACATGCTAAGAAATGTAGGATTTCCTGCAGGGGGTACTGAGTGGGAGGTAACTCTCAGATATATGTGATGGAAAGATTGTTGGCCGGGTGTGGTGGCTCACACCTGTAATCCCAGCACTTTGGGAGGCCAAGGCTGGCGGATCATTTAAGGTCAGGAGGTCGTAACCAGACTGACCAACATGGTGAAATCCTGTCTCTATTAAAAATACAAAAATTGGCCGGGCGCGGTGGCTCAAGCCTGTAATCCCAGCACTTTGGGAGGCCGAGACGGGCGGATCACGAGGTCAGGAGATTGAGACCATCCTGGCTAACCTGGTGAAACCCCGTCTCTACTAAAAAATACAAAAAAACTAGCCAGGCGAGGTGGCAGGCGCCTGTAGTCCCAGCTACTTGGGAAGCTGAGGCAGGAGAATGGCATAAACCCGGGAGGCGGAGCTTGCAGTGAGCTGAGACCCGGCCACTGCACTCCAGCCTGGGCGACAGAGCGAGACTCCGTCTCAAAAAAACAAACAAACAAACAAACAAAAATTATCTGGGTATGGTGGGTGCACCTGTAATCCCAGCTACATGGGATGCTGAGGCAGGAGAATCGCTTGAACCTGGGAGGTGGAGGTTGCAGTGAGCCAAGATCATGCCACTGCACTCCAGCCTGAGTGACAGAGTGAGACTCCATAACAACAACAACAACAACAACAACAAATATTGCGCTGATTGTTGTGTGGAGGTTAGACTGGAGAAGGCAATGGAACGATCTGGGGAGGGGGCAGGGCAAAAGGAGGTGAACATTTCTGAACAGCTATGTTGTCGGTGATTCCATAAAGGGGGATATTAGAGGATGAGGAAGTTGGGGGATGATTCAGTCTGGAACATGTAGAGTTTAAGTTGCTATGGGACGTCCAGGTTGAGGTATCCAGTAGACAGCTGAATATGGGTTTGGAGCTTAGCAGAGAGGTGAGAAGTCCAGCCTGGAGATGGAATTGTCCGCATGTGTAGGCTGTAAATAATGCCTTAGGAAGGGATGAGGCGACTCAGGGAAAATGTTGAGATCAAGAAAAGAGGAGGGTCAAGGACAAAAGCCTGGAGATCAGTCATGTATACGAGACTGGAGGAAGAAAAAGAAACAGGGAAAGATGGTGAAGCGTCAGACAAAACAAAGGAAAACTGAGAGAAAGGTAGAGAAAAGAGAACATTGTTGAGAAGTCAAGTTCCATTTTTAGACATGTCGAGCTTGAGGTTTGCTATGAGACATCCATGCAGAGGTGGGCAGGATCTAGAACTCAGAGCTCTTAATGTGAGTGAATGCTTGGGGATGTGACAGTTTATGGGGGAAATCTTGCATGGCTGGAGAATAGGATGAGTCGATGGATGTAGAATGTTATGAGATTGGAGAAGTGGGTAGGGTTGTGTAGGGCTTTGAATACCAACCTCCAAGTTAGTACTTTAACCTGAGGGCAGTAGTTGTTTACTGTCTTTAATACGGAAGATGACTTGATTAGATTTTCATCTTAGAGATATCACACTGTCTTAGTTTGTTTTTCCCCTAAATCAGAGCTTGAGACAAGGACTTAGGTGAAGGCAGTTTATTTGGAAGGTGATCACAGGGAGCGGTAGTGAGGGAGTGGGGAGAGTGAAACAGAGAAGAAATCTGGTTGTCTCTCTGGGCAACCGAAGAGCGATCCTTGGAGATCCTCTGAAGAATCGGGTAGAATGCACTTCAGAATTGTCCCTTTAAAGGACAGGAAGCTGGGTACTTATCTACTACTGGGTACTTGAAAGAGGTCCCTACTGGTTGACAGTTGCTGCCAGGCCTATTACATTTCCTTTCCTGGGCTAGCTGCACTGAAATCCGAGGTGGGCCAAGAGGAAGAGATGCTAGGAACAATAAAAGCATCTGCCTCATTCTGGCAGTCTCTTGGGAAGTGGATTAGAGAGGGAGAGGTTGGAAGTTGATGATTGTAAATTGGAAAGGGAGAGGTTGAAGATAGATTATTGTAATGTCTAGACAATCCAAGATAAAGAACACAGGAACTGATAGAAGGGCTGTCTTGGAGGCATAGAATTAACAGGACTTGAAGATCAATCTGATATTTGGGGTTTATGGCAGGCAGAATAATGGCTTCCCAAGTGTACTATTCTGTCTTGTGTTACTATAAAGGAATACCTGTGTAGAGGCTGGGTAATTTAATTTATAAAGAAAAAAGTTTATTTGGCTCATGGTTCTGCAGGTTGTGCAAGCATGGCACCAGCATCCACTCAGTTTCTAGTGAGGTCTCAGGAAGCTTTTACTCACTGTAGAAGGCAAACTGAATGGGCATGTCATATGGTGAGAGAGGGAGCAAGAGAAATGTCACAGTCTTTTAAACAACCAGCTCTTACATGAACTAATAGAGGGAGAACTCACTCATTACTGTGGGGAGGGCACCAAGTCATTCATGAGGGATCCGTCCCCATGACCCAAACACCTCCCACTAGGCCCTACCTCCAACATTGGGGATCACATTTCAATATGAGATTTGGAGGGAACATTTTAACTATATATCAAAGTCTATGTCCTAATTCCAAGAACGTGTGGATATGTTATATTACAGAGCAAGGGAGAATTAAGGCTGCCATTCAGCTCCAGGAGATTTATCCTGGATTATCTGAGGAGGTCCAATGTACTCACAAGGGTCAGTCCTTACAAGTTAAAGAATGCAGATGGCTCAGAATCAGAGAGAGACTTGAAGATGTATCATGCTGGCTTTGAAGATGAAGGAAGGGGCCACAAGCCAAGGAATGCAGGCAGCCTCTAGCAGCTGGAAAAAGCAAGGTAGTAGATTCTCCTCTAGAGCCTCCAGAAGGAACCAGCCCAGTCAATACCTTGATCTGAGCTTAGAGTGAGACCCATGTTAGACTTCTAACTTCCAGAACTGAAAAATAATAAATCCATGTTGTTTTAAGCCACTAAGTTTGTAATAATTTGTTACAGCAGCTATAAGAAGCTAATAAAGGGTCCAAGAAGGATTCTCTAATAACTTTCAAAATTTCTAGCTTGGGCCACAGAGGGAGGAGGAATTCATGGAGAAAGGGAAGCAGCTTCTGAGTTATTTCATCCATGTTCTTTGCGAAACTGGAGGGATTTCTATGTGGAGCTATCCAAATGGAATATGAAGTCAGAGTGTGGAAAAGATTTTGGGGGAAGGGGGGGCCTCATCAACATGGTGATATTTGAAGCTGGGGAAGCAGATGACATTTCCTAGCAGAGGATGAGGACAGAACCTTGCAGAGATGCCAGAGTGCTGAGGCCAATGCAGAAGCTGCTGCTGCTGGAGGTTCGTTCTCTTGATCTCTGTTTCATCTTAATGAGCTTGTTGAGTTCCAGTGTTCGTTCCATAGCCTCCACCCTGCCTTCTCCAGTATCCTCTGACCTTCCCCAGGACCTTGGTTTCTTAGGAGGTAACCTACAGGGCTGCTCTGCTCTGTTGTGCTGGTTGTACACTGCACAGCTCTAAGGGCATCATTCACATAGGCTACAATATGAATGTGGTGCCCTCCTAGCACTGTCAGTGCACAACTTTGTGAACAGTACATGATGGCCTGGTTGGTCTGTTTAGAGAGACAGGGAATTGGACTCTCCCTTGCCTCTAACTCCATAGCTAGAGTCTCAGCCCTGGCTTGAATCCAGGATGCAAAAGAGGTTTCAGGAAGAAGGCCCAGACAAAGTGGGAGCAGCCCCTGGAAAGATGGGGCTCTGGAGGCTAGGCTCTCAGGTGTCTAGGCCTGGGCCCTCCATCAACCCCTCATTTCTTGGGTGGACAGCTCTTCCCTCTTCCCCCAGTGTCCCGCCCTGTTGACTGCCTTTTGATTAGAATGTGGACTCTAACTTGGAATTAACCTGATTAATGTAATGAAGGCAGGGCCGGCTCAGCACCGCCTGGTGATGAGGGGAGATGGATTGGGAGCGAAGGCGCTCGGATGGAGGCGCGGCCGTAATTGCTGCGTTTACTGCTACCTGCCTCGCTGACCCTGCTGTTTAGCCCATTAATGATGATGCACAAGCCTCACTTTCCAGAGATAATGACAGAGAATCTTGGGGGAGGGAAGCAGAACTGGGGGTCTGGGGTCTGAGGGAGACATGGATCTGAGGATACGGCCATGGTGAGGGTGAGGGGCTGAGGGGCCTGGGGCTCAGAAACATATGAGGGGACAGGGTGCAACAGTACAAGATAGGGGGCCTGTTCTAGGCTCCTGTCCCCTTAGGATAATTCAGGATAACTGCCCAGCACTGAGCTTTGAGTAGGGGCTGCAGCAGCTGGCAGGGCTCTCTGACTGGGCAGGAGGGCAGCACCACTGCCTCACCAATCCAGGAGGGCTTCCTGGGGGAAGAATCTTGGAAAGAGGAAAGAAAACCCAGAAGATGGGCAAGAGCTGAGAAGTGCTTCTCTCATGCCTTCAGCAACTGCCTGGGGCAGGGAGGAGAGCATGTGGGGGTCAAGGCAGAGCCTTGTAGGGCTTGGTGTGGGCAAGACTTAGCACTTTCATTAATTTCTCTTTGATGCCTCAAAGAAGATGAAATGGATGTCTCTAATCTCATCTGCTGTCCCTCTATGTACTTGATCCTTATCTATGTATGTCATTCATTCATTCATTTGTTCATTCATACGAGATAGTCGAGAGCTGCCCTAGTTCTACTGCAAACCTGCTGACCCCACAAGGTAGACCCCTTCTCCTCTCTGGGACTCAGCTGGCTGCTCTGTAAATGAAGGAGATGGACCAGGTGGTCAGCCCTGATATGTGATGATGCAGAGATGCTGCCCGTCTTTCTCGACACCTGCAGCCTGCCTGGTGGCTCTGGGTGGATGGAGGGCCCTCTCAGAGCAGCCCAAGCGTGTCTTTCCATGCTGTGTTGGACTCCTTCAGAACTGCCCACACCTACATCCTAGCGTTCTAGTAGCCAGTTGGCTTCGTGGACCCACATGGAGCTCCCGGGCACCAGAATTACCTGCTTTTTCTCACACGAGCCACGGCAGCCAGGCCTCCCTTACTGTGCACTGGGGCAATTGATTTGTAAAACAAATTCAGGGACATTTATCCCTTACATTTCATTATGTTGGTTTTGACCCATTATTCCAAGCTGCCTGTGAGGCTCTAATTTTGTCCTCTGCCATTTAACAAGTTTTACATCTTCTGATGATCTGATGAGACTGGAGGTCATTAACAAAAACAGGAACTAGGAAGAACTGAGGGTGGAGTCATGCAACAGAACCCTAGAAATTTCCTTTTGAGCTTACACTCATCTACTTTTTCAATACCTTTCTCCATTTTAACTAGTGGTTCTTGGTGAACCTACATTGGTTACTGCTGTGCATAAATATTCTCTATTTAGTGCCCATGCATTGTTAATAATGCATTTTCCAGAATGTAGACTATATGAGGGCAAGAACCACATTTGTCTGGTTCACTGCAGGATCTCCAGTGCCTGGTGGTCTCTGTCTGAGACATAGACATAGAAGGTATAGAGTACAGGCCAGGCACGGTGGCTCACACCTGTAGTCCCAGCACTTTGGGACGAGGCAGGTGGATCACCAGAGGTCAGAAGTTTGAGACCACCCTGGTCAACATGGCGAAACCTCGTCTCTACTAAAAATACAAAAATTAGCCAGATGTGGTGGCAGGTGTCATAATCCCAGCTACTCACGAGGCTGAGGGAGGAGAATTGCTTGAATCTGATAGGTGGAGGTTGCAGTGAGCTGAGATTGCGCCACTGCACCCTAGCCTGGGCGATAGAGTGAGACTCCGTCTCAAAAAAAAAAAAAAAAAAAAAAAAAAAAAAAAAAAAAAAAAAAAAAAGGTAGAGTACAGAGCCATTGAGCGAATAATGGGCTCCTCTAGAGAAACAAGGGTGGCAGTTGTGTTCTCATGGAGTGAGTAGGAATGTTGGGGTGGTTGACTGCCCAGTGCTTGCCTTCTGGTCTTTCACATCAGGCTTTGACAGGAAGTGATGAAGAGGAGAGGGAGATTTGGTGGAAATTTTTAAGCAAGTACTGAGGTACTTCAAGAGAGAAATGTGGGTGGGGGTGTGTGTGTGTGTGTATGTGTGAACTTTGGGGTCAGGAAGACCTGGGTTTGCATTTTGCTTTAGTTATCTAATTTATTAGCTGCATGATTGGAGGCGATTGCTTATCATTTCAGAGCTTCAGTTTTTCATCTGTAAAATGGGGCAAATAATATCTAACCTCCCTTAGTTATAAGGATGAAATATAACTAGATGGACTGTGGCTGGGTGCGGTGGCTTACGCCTGTAATCCCAGCACTTTGGAAGGCCAAGGCAGGAGGAGGACTTGAGGCCAGGGGTTCAGGACCAGCCTGGGCAACATGGCGAGACCCCATTTCTAAAAAAGATAATAAAATAAAAATTTAAAAATAGAATAAAATAAATGATGGAGGAAGTCGCTAGCACGTGGCTTGGCATTATGCCTAGGAATGACAGTCCCACCCTCTTTCCCTACCTCCCTCTTCCTTATGTGGACTGAAACTCTCAAGGAGAGAGGGAGCATGAGGAATGTTATTTGTGCTCCAAAGTATCTCTGTACAATTACAGAGATACTGTAAAGCCAACCTTGACTTTTTATTATGTTTCCTTAGCTGGGTGTGGTTGTGAATGCCTATTGTCCCAGCCACTCAGGAGGTTTAGGTGGAAGGATCATAAGAGCCTGGGAGTTTGAGACCAGCCTGGACAACGTAGAGAGATCTTGTCTCTAAAATACATGCATAAATAAATTAAAATGAAAAGTTGTTTCCCCTTATTATATGGGTTATAAATGTTAATCGAGGAAAAACTAGATTGAGATATGCAAAATACAGTAACGCCTGTAACCCTACTGCCCACATGTGTGTGGATCTGTCTATGGGGGGTGTGTTGTACTGTTTAGTTTTTAGACACACTGAATTAAGGTTTTCAGGAGAACTTCCAGGTGGAGGTGTCAGCTAGGCAGATGGAAATGTGAGTCTAAACTGTGGGAAAGCAATCTGAGCTAAAGACAACAGCCTGGGCAGTTGTCTGTTTGCATGTAAGTGGGCTGTTGCAGCTGTAAGAAGGAGACTGGGGCCTGAAGGAGAGGGTTGGGCTGAAGGCTGAGGGCAGAACCCTGGAAAGCACCTGCATTTGAGGGTCAGGTGGAGTTAGAGGAGTCAATGATCAAGACAGAGAATCACCAGCAGAGAGGATGGAAGAAAGTCAGGGGAGAGTGTTGTCAGGAAGCCAAGTGCAGAGAGAGTTTCAAGACGGTGGAGTGGGCAACAGCATGACATGCTGCAGGGATGTCACACAGGATGACGCCCCAGAAAGCTGTAAGATGTGCAGCAGGCGGACATAAAGACCTTAGCTAAAGCAGCTTCCCTGGGGTGGTGGAGGCAGAAGCCAGGTGACAACGGGAATGGGGCTAGGGGCAGGGAGGAAAGTTGCAAGTGTGGGCTACTCTTCCAGAAAGTGTGGTGAGGAAGGGAAAGGGGCCTATGGGGTCCTGGACTGTGGGGGTCAAGGGATGGTGAGGTGAGCACACGTGCACACTTGGAAGGGTAGAGGTGGGGAAGGGGCAGTGGAGAGAGAGAGGAAAATAGTTGGAGCAGAGTCATTATAAAGCATGACTTAGGGTTTTTAAAACATCTCTGAGGCCAGGCGTGGTGGCTCATGCCTGTAATCCCAGCACTTTGGGAGGCCAAGGTGGGTGGATTGCCTGAGGTTGGGAGCTCGAGACGAGCCTGACCAACACGGAGAAACCCTGTCTCTACTAAAAATACAAAATTAGCCAGGCGTAGTGGCACATGCCTGTAATCCCAGCTACTCGGAAGACTGAGGCAGGAGAATTGCTTGAACCTGGGAGACAGAGGTTGTGGTGAACAGAGATTGCACCATTGCACTCTAGCCTGGACAACAGGAGCGAAACTCCATCTCAAAAAAAAAAAAAAAAAAAAAAGAAAAGAAAAGAAAATAATCTCTGTATCTTCCACAAAGTCTGCTGAGGATGTTGTCCATTATGTCCATTACATAGGTTCATCCCTTCCACAAGGAACCATGTGAGAGGTGGGATGCACAGGGGTTGGGAGCACAAGCTCTGGAGTTTGCAAACCCTCATTTGAGTCAAGGCTCAGCCATTTACTGATGATGAACTCTTGGGCAACCTCTCCAATCCTTGGTTTCCTCACATGTAAATTGGGAAAATAATACCTAATTTATGTGACTGCCATGCATATTAGATGGGGTGATAGATATTTAACCTGTTATATAGCGTCAGGTTCATAGAACTCAAAAGGGAGAAGTTATTACTATTATTATTTCTCATTAAGAGTTCAGTCACAGGAAAACAGACACCCATTCTATATTAAGCAGAAAGGAAAGTAATACTGGGAACTGAGGGAGTTCTAGGCTGCTTCTCAGCAGTGACTCCCAGGACCTTCTATGGTCTGCCTCTGAGGTCTGGCTGAACTCTGTCCACACCCGTTCATCATTCCATATGCTGTCTGCAGAGCTTTGAGGCACTAGGTAAAGACATGGACGAAATTTGGGTACAATAGGGTGTGTGGGAAATGATGTTTCATTTTTTTCTGGTTTTGGAGTTCGTGCTTCTGGAGGGAAAGGTGAAGAAGGCATTTGAGCTGGGAGCTTAAAGATGGTTCTAAAGGCCTCAAGTGGTGGCTCACACCTGTAATCCCAGCACTTTGGGTGGCCACACCAGGAGGATCGCTTGAGCCTAGGAGTTTGAGACCAGCTGGGCAACATGGCAAAATCCCATCTCTACACAAAATCTAAAAAATTTTCCAGCTGTGGTTGTGCTTGTAGCCCCAGCTACTTGTGAGGGCTGAGGCTGGAGAATCACTTGAGCCCAAGAGGTCGAGGCTGCAGTGAGCTGTGACTGCACCACTGCACTCCAGCCTAAGTGACAGAGTGAGACCCTGCCTAAAAAAAAAACAAAACAAAAAAAAAAAAAAAAAAAAAAAAAACCAAAAGAAAAGAAAAGAAAAAAAAACAAAAGAAGATGGTTCTGAAGATTAAAACTGAGGATTTGCTTTTAGGCACTGTGCAGGGGTAGTCGGAGAAGTTTTAAGAAGAGACCTGCTGCCTGATGAAAAGAGCTTTAAACGGCAAGTTGATTATGGTGTGTCAGGGAAGGAAAAATCCAGAAAATCTTTAAAATTGGATGCTACGGGGACGGCAGGTGTGATGGCTGCTGTGGTGTCATAAAAGGAGGAAGGCTTTAGGGTCAGGCAGACCTGGGTTTGAATTTCGCTTTATTTACTAGCTGCGTGATTGATTGTCATTTTAGAAACTCAGTGTTTTCATCTGTAAAATGGGGTTAGCTTCACCTCACCTTCCTTTGTCCTTGTCTCTCCCCAGTCCAGGATCTCATGGTCTCCTTTCCCTTCATCACCCAACTTTCTGAAAGAGTCAATATTATTGGTAAAATTTACTCCTCTCAGTTGTGAGGATTTAATGCAGAGACGAAGATAAAACCCCTGCCCGCGGCGTGGCATTGTGCCTACAAATGGCAGCCCCAACCTCTTTTTCTCTCCCCTCCCTCCTTCTTATATGACCGGAAAATGAAACTCTCAGGGAGAAGAAAGAAGCATATGGAGGAATGTTATTTGTGCTCTAAGATAGCTCTGAATTACCAGAGTCCAGGAAGTCAACCTTGACTTTTTCTTTTTTTTTTTTTTTTTGAGACAGAGTCTCGCTATGTCGCCCAGGCTGGAGTGCAGTGGCCGGATCTCAGTTCACTGCAAGCTCGGCCTCCCGGGTTTACGCCATTCTCCTGCCTCAGCCTCCCAAGTAGGTGGGACTACAGGCGCCCACCACCTCGCCCGGCTAGTTTTTTGTATTTTTTAGTAGAGACGGGGTTTCACCGGGTTAGCCAGGATGGTCTCGATCTGCTGACCTCGTGATCCGCCCGTCTCGGCCTCCCAAAGTGCTGGGATTACAGGCTTGAGCCACCGCGCCCGGCCAACCTTGACTTTTTCAAAAAACCTGTTTTCCTTCATTACATGAGTTATGAATGCCAATTGAAGAAGAACTGGAAAATTCAGATGTGTGAAATAAAACTTCACCTGTAATTCTTCCGCCCATGTTACCGCTGTTAATATTTTGGTATGTAGACTTCTGGACTTTATTTTTATGTGCACATAATGAATGCTTTTTGTTTTTTTACAAACATGGAATTATAAAATCGTATTGCTTTGTAAACTTTATTTTTCACTTAACAATGTATTGTGGACATTTTTTAGCGTCAGTGAATATAGCTCTGCAATCCATACCAATATTGTGAATGGCGTCAGAGTAGTCTACTGTAAAAAGGTTCAGATAGGTGTCAAGATGATGTGTAATCAGCAATCTGCTGTCAGTGACTTCGGGGGATCCTGGAGACTGGGAGGGGTGCTATGGGGTGGAATTGAATGAATACTGCCATCATAACCAGCAAGCAGTAGGCTTTGGATATGGAAATTAAAGAGTGTCCAAATTAATGC
The DNA here is from genome assembly GCF_024542745.1 of Macaca thibetana thibetana. Taxonomy (NCBI): domain Eukaryota; kingdom Metazoa; phylum Chordata; class Mammalia; order Primates; family Cercopithecidae; genus Macaca; species Macaca thibetana. The sequence continues at coordinate 96,902,199 of NC_065586.1, read as the reverse complement.
TGATTCCTGGCGAAATTCTAGAAATGATTATTATATATGGGGTCTGGTAATGCTCAGCAAGGAGAACGATGTTTGGCAGAAGCCAGCATGAGGTCTCTACAAACACATACCAAACTACAGGATATCATGCTTCTTTTGTTGATAAGGATACAGAATGAAGAGGTTAGGGGAATGTAGAAGACACTGTTTTTATACTTACAACAGGGCGTAAAGCAGTTTATCATCATATTCTTGTGTATGTGATGGGAAAATGTGGGCTGCATGATGGCCCTGCTTGGAGGATTCATAGCTGCTGACTCACTCTACCCAAAGAGATGTGATGACAGGTTTTCTGTCTTGCCAGCAGGACGTCTCTGAGCCTGTGACTCAGCCCTGGGCACGTGATGTTTCTATCAGTGACTCAGATGAAGATGTAGGTGTCCAGCTCATCACACCTTCAGATGACACAAAGAGGAACAGGCTTACTAATAGATTGGCTGACAGAATTGAGGTGCAAAATGATCATGGCAGGCTGGAATGATCATCCAACATGAGCAAATGACATTTGGAGAGCGTGGATGTAGAGTCCTGCAGGCAGGTTAAAAAGATCAGAAGTGCAACTGTGGGGCCAGGAGTCTCGGCTTAGAAATGAATCACAGGAAAAAGACAAAGTTTATCTGACAGCTAATTCATTGTGAGTCGATTGTGTGGCACTACCAGGAGCCTGTTAACTCCCAGGCCGCCTTGGTAGATGCAGGAAACCTGGAAGAAGAAAGGTCAGTGTTCCCACTGGGCCCCATAGTTTGCTAGGTTCAGGCCTGGGGACCCCTAAGAACAAAGTCCTGAGGAGGACAATCCCCATGGTGAAGAATCTAAACAAACACAAAGTCTTTTTGTTTTTGTTTTGAGATGGAGTCTCACTCTGTTGCCCAGGCTGGAGTGCAGTGGCACGATCTTGGTTCACTGCAACCTGCGCCTCCCAGGTTCAAGTGATTCTCCTGCCTCAGCCCCCCGAGTAGCTGTGAATACAGGCGTGTACCACAACACCCAGCTAATTTTTGTATTTTTAGTAGAGACGGGGTTTCACCTTATAGGTCAGACTGGTCTTGAACTCTTGACCTCGTGATCGGCCCGCCTTGGCCATCAAGCCTGGCTAAATTTTGTATTTTTAGTAGAGATGGGGTTTTGCCATGTTGGCCAGGCTGGTGTCAAACTCCTGACCTCAGGTGATCCGCCCACCTTGGCTTCCCAAAGTGCTGGGATTATAGATGTGCACCACTGCGTCCAGCCCTAAACACAAAGCCTTAAAGTAGGGTGGTCATTCAAGTTGTTACCTAAACTGGGACAGATTGGGAGTGAAAGTGTTATTAATAACTAGAATGCATCATTCTACCTTGGAGGCATCATTGGAGGGACTGGGACTTTTTATACTGGAGAAGAAATAACCCAAGAGTTATTATGTATTATATATGAGTCAGGAAACTTATTTTTGTGGTCCATTATCTTTTAAAAAATTATTATTTAGAGGTCAAGACTGGGGAATCACTTGAAGCCAGGAGTTCAATACTAACCTGGCCCATCTCTAAAAACAAATAAATGAATAAAAATTGGCTAGGCATGGTAGCCCCTGCCTGTAGTCCCAGCTACTCGGGAGACTAAAGTGGGAGGATCCCTTAAGCCCAGGAGTTTGAGGTTACAGTGAAGCTTGGGCAACAGACGGAGACCCTGTCTCTAAAACAAACACATAAATAAATATTTAAAAACGAATTCCTGTTCACTGAAAAAAATTCAAATGATAAACAACTCTCGTCTATCAAATAAGAATAAAACTAGCACATACCTCATCAATTTGCTATGAGGATTAAATGAGTATAAAGTGTTTAGAGCAGTGCATGGCATGAGTTTGTAAGATACAAATAAAAATAAAACTGTTTAAAAAAGAAAAAAGCTCTTCTTTTCCTCACCTCTCCCATCTCTATATCAGTCACATGTTTCAGAGGTAGCCATATTATTAATTTATTGTGTATATTTCTAAAATTGAAAAAAATTTAAATTTAAAGTAATGTGCTTACATGAAGTAAGTGTGGCAAAATCTTGATAAATTGCTAATTCTGAGGGATTAGAATATGAGAGTTCACTGTACTATTTTCTCTACTTTTGTGTATATTTGAATTTTTCATTAAAAGTTAAATATAGGCTGGGCACGGTGGCTCACGCCAGTAATTCCAGCACTTAGGAGGCCGAGGCAGATGGATCACCTGAGGTCAGAGTTCAAGACCAGCCTGGTCAACATGGCAAAACCCTGTCTCTACTAAAAATACAAAAAAAATTAGCTGGGCATCGTGGCAGGCGCCTGTACCCAGCTACTCAGGAGGCTGGGGCAGGAGAATTGCTTGAACCTGGAAGGTGGAGGTTGTAGTGAGCCAAGATGGCAGCACTGCACTCCAGCCTGAATGACAGAGTAAAACTCTGTCTCCAAAAATATATATATAAAAAATAAAAATAAATAAAAATTAATATAGTTGGCCGCAAGTGGTAGCTCACACCTGTAATCCCAGCACTTTGGGAGGCTGAGGCGGGAGGATGGGTTGAGCCCAAGAGTTTGAGACCAGCCTGGGCAACATAGCAAGACCTCATCTCTACAAAAAATCAAAAACTTAGCCAGGCATGTTGGTGTATCCCTGTAGTCCCAGCTACTTGGGAGGATGAGGCAAGAGGATTGCTTGAACCCATGAGGTCAAGGCTGCAGTGAGCCGTGATTATGGCTCTGTTTCAAAAAAAAACAAAGTTATATATAGTTGACCATTGAACAATGCAGGGGATGGAGTGCTGACCCACCGTGTAGTTGAAAATCTGTGTGTAACTTTTCAAATGTCCAAAAAACATGAAAAAAATGCTCAACATCACTAATGATCAGGGAAATGCAAATCAAAATCATAATATGATGCCACCTTACTCCCACAAGAATGGCCATAATAAAAAAAAATTTTAAAAATAGATGTTGGCATGGATGAGGTGAAAAGGGAACACTTCTACACTGTTGGTGGGAAGGTAAACTAGTACAACCACTATTGAAAACAATGTGGAGATTCCTTAAAGAACTAAAAGTAGAATTACCATTTGACCCAGAAATCCCATGACTGGGTATCTACCCACAGGAAAAGAAGTCATTATTCAAAAAAGTACTTGCACACACGTTTATAGCAGCACAATTCACAATTGCAAAAATGTGGAACTAACCCAAATGGCCACCAGTCAATGAGTGGATAAAGAAACTGTGGTACGTATATGATGGAATACTGCTCAGCCATAAAAAGAAATGAATTAATGGCATTCGCAGCAACCTGGATGGGATTGGTATTATTCTAAGTGAGTAACTCAGGAATGGAAAACCAAACATTGTATGTTCTCACTCATAGGTGGGAGCTAAGCTATGAGGATGCAAAGGCCTAAGAATTATACTGTGGACTTTGGGGACTCAGGGGGAAAGGGCAGGAAGGAGTGAGGGGTAAAAGACTACACACTGGACTCAGTGTATACTGCTCGGGTGATGGGTGCACCAAAATCTCACAAATCACCACTAAAGAAACCTACTCAGGTAACCAAATACCACCTGTTCCCCCAAAACCTATGGACATAAGTAATTAAAAAAACCAGAATCTATGTTTTTTAAATTACTTATTACTTTTGACTCTCCCAAAACTTAACTACGAATAGCCTACTGTTGCCCAGAAGGCTTGCCAATAACAAACTGTCCATTAACACATATTCTGTGTGCTATACGTATTATATACTGCATTCTTACAATAAAGTAAGCTAGAAAAAAGAAAACGCTATTAAGAAAATCATGAGGAAGAGAAAATATACTTACTATTCAATAAGTGGAAGTGGATCATCATAAAAGTCTTCATCCTTGTCTTCACACTGAGTAGGCTGCGGAGAAGGAGGGAGGAAAGGGGTTGGTCTTACTGTCTCAGGGGTGGCAGAAGTCAAAGAGGTGGAGGACGCAGAACAGAAGGCAGGAAAGGCAAGCACACTCAGAGTAACTTTTTTTGAAAAATTCTGCATATAAATGGATCCATGTAGTTCAAACCTATGTTGTTCAAGGGTCAACTGTATTTACATAGCTCAAAAAGCAACCAAATACAAGGTTATAATTGTCTTCTACTGAGTCCCTATAGGCAACCGTTTTGAAATTGATTAGTTATATCTTCTGATGTGTACTTCCCTACTTCCGTGGCTATATCATGTTTGTATTGCTATTTTTGACTTTTCACTTTATCTCTAATATTATAGATATCATATATATTATGTGTACATATATATACATTTTCAGGAGTTTTAATTATTATTATTCTCTGAATATACCTTAAAAACACACCCTGGCTGGGTGAGGTGGCTCATGCCTGTAATCTCAGCACTTTGGGAGGCCGAGGTGAGTGGATCACGAGGTCAGGAGATCGAAACCAGCCTGGCCAACATGGTGAAACCCCGCCTCTACTAAAAACACAAAAAATCAGCCAGGTGTCATGGCACATGCCTGTAGTCCCAGCTACTCAGGAGGCTAAGGCAGGAGAATTGCTTAAACCTGGGAGGTGGAGGTTGCAGTGAGCTGAGATCGCACTACTGCACTCCAGGCTGGGCAACACAGTGAGACTCCATCTCAGAAAAAACAAAACAAAACAAAAACCACACCCTGTCCTTTTTTCATGGATGTGTTTCTTTTACCTCTCTGAGGTTTTTATTTTATTTTATTCATTTTTTTTTTTTTTTTTTGAGACGGATTCTCGCTCTGTTGCCCAGGCTGGAGTGCAGTGGCACCATCTCAGCTCACTGCAAACTCCGCCTACTGGGTTCACACTATTCTCCTGCCTCAGTCTCCCAAGTAGCTGGGACTACAGGCGCCCGCCACCACGCTCAGCTAATTTTTTGTATTTTTAGTAGAGACGGGCTTTCACCGTGTTAGCCAGGATGGTCTCAATCTCCTGACCTTGTGATCTGCCCGCCTCGGCCTCCCAAAGTGTTGGGATTACAGGCGTGAGCCACCGCGCCCGGCCTCTCTGAGGTTATAAATTGTATGTTTGTTTGTTTTTTTAAGCTTTCTTCTCTTCCCTGAATATTCTTTGATTCTTTTGAGTTCTTTTTTTTTTCCTTGAGACGAAGTTTCTGTCATCCAGGCTGTAGTGAAGTGGTGCAATCTTGGTTCACGGCAACCTCCACCTCCTGGGTTCAAGTGATTCCCATGCCTCAGCCTCCTGAATAACTGGGATTACAAGCATGCACCACCACGCCTGGCTATTAACTAATTATTATAGAAGATGAGAATTGGGATCTCTTATGTCACCACCTACAATCATTTTATCTTTGGCCCAATATATTTATATCATAATTTGGGGTAAAAATCAATATTTCACATTTATGTATATAAGTGTGTAAATATTTTTTAACACCTGAGCCATGTTGTGATTTCCATCACATTTCGTTTCTTGTATAACTACTGTTTTTTTTCTTGGAATTAATACTTGCCTCAGGTTTTTTGTTGTTGTTTGCTAAATTTTCTGGCTGCTTATTACTAATTCATCTCCAAATTTCCAAAAGAAGTATGAAGCTTCTTTTATTTTTGTCAAACATATTTTATAATCTATTGTTACTATTTTTTAAATAGGTGGCATTCTTTTTGGATCTAAAATTTTCCATTCAGGGCAACCACTAACACAAATGGTCCTTTTGAGTAAGTTAGTAGAAGACACCCCATCTGAACAGATGAACTGTAAGAAGGAGCTTCGTGGAATGACAAATTATAAAATAGTGCTACTTCTGGGAAGACCAATTAGGAAAATTCCTCTTCCTGTAGGTTTGATGCAACCCCTCATCAGGATTGTGAATTGGCAGTCTTGACAGAGTATAAGAACTAAGGATTGTCAATCCATTGTACTGGGTATTTGGCAGGGCCTTTTAATCCAGAAAGCCAAGTCTTTCATTTCTGGGGGATTTCCGAAATTATTTTTTGATAATTTTCTCACTTTCATTTTTTTGGTCTTCTTTTTCTGAGACTTCTAGTTGGATGTCTATACTTTCTGTATTTATTATCTAGTTTTCTTTTTCCTTTTTTTAAGACAGAATCTCACTCTCTTGCCCAGGCTGGAGTGCAGTGGAGCAATCAGAGCTCACTGCAGCTTCGAACTCCCCAGGCTCAAGTGATCTTCCCACCTCAGCTCCTGAGTAGCTGGCACTATAGGCATTCGCCACCATGCTGGCTAATTTTTGTATTTTTTATGGAGATGGGGTTTTGTCATGTTGCCCAGGCTGGTCTCGAACTCCTGGGCTCAGGTAATCCACCTGCCTTGGTCTCCCAAAATGCTGGGATTACAGGTGTGAGTCACCACGCCCGGCTTATCATCTAGTTTTCTTATGTTCTCTTTTCTAGTTTTCTCTGTGGCTATTTGTTCTCCTTTTTCAAGGCTTTCTCAACTTTATAATATTCTATTAAATGTTTTACCTCTAATATTATATATTTCATATATAATATGTATACTTGTGTATACATTTTTGGGAGTTTTAACAGTTATTATTCTCTAAATATACCTTAAAAACACACCCTGTCCTTGTTTCATGGGTGTGTTTCTTTTACCACTCTGAGGCTATTAATTGTTGGTTTTTTTGGTTTTTAAGTTTTCTTTTCATCCCTAAATAATCTTTGGGTCTTTCGAGTTCTTTTTTTTTTGAGACAGAGTCTTGCACTGTGTCCCAGGCTGGAGTGCAGTGGAGTGAACTCTGCTCACTGCAACCTCCACCTCCTGGGTTCAAGTGATTCTCCTGCTTCAGTCTCCTGAGTAGCTGGGATTACAGGCACCTGCCACTACACCTGGCTAATTTTTTTATGCTTGGCTAATTTTTATTTTTAGTAGAGATGAAGTTTCACCATATTGGCCAGGCTGGTCTCAAACTCCTGACCTCAAGTGATTTGCCTACCTCAGCCTCCCAAAGTGCTGAGATTACAGGTGTGAGCCACCGTGCCTGGCCCCTTCTAGTTCTTTTTCTTATAGTTGTTAATTCTGGTCTTTATCATTCTTTCTTTCTTTTCTTTTCTTTTTTTTTTTTTTAGATGGAATTTTGCTCTCATCACCCAGGGTGGAGTGTGCAATGGCGCGATCTTGGCTCACTGCAACCTCCACCTCCCAGGTTCAAGCATTTCTCCTGCCACAGCCTCCTGAGTAGCTGGGATTACAGGCACCTGCCACCATGCCCAGTTAATTTTTGTATTTAGTAGGGGTTTTACCATGTTGGCCAGATTGGTGTCGAACTCCTGACCTCAGGTGATCCACCCACCTCAGCCTCCCAAAGTGCTGAGATTACAGGTGTGAGCCACTGTGCCCGGCCTGGTCTTTATCTTTTATGTTAGAAACGTGTCCTAAATCATTAACATATTTTCCTGTCCATCAATACACAAAGGTAGGGCACTAAATGACCGCTTGAAAGCTCTGTGCTAATTTTAGGACCTGTTGATTAGTGGACATCACTGAAGAATGATCAGTTGGAGACCTGGATGTTTTGTGGGGGGACTCTGATTGTCAGTATTTAGAGGTCTTTTTTGGAGGGCTGGTCAGTTTGTTCAGTTTCCAGCTTGGAGGGCTGAACAATGGAAGACAGCTGTCAGCTTTCTGAAATTGAAGATGGGGGAGATAGCCACGCCCCAGATTTAACCAGCTCATTTCAATATAACATGGGTTAAACTTTTTTTATTATTGAAAACTTCAAACATATGTAAAAATAGAGAGTAGTATAATGAACCCAGCTCCAATGTTTACCAATTTATGGCCAGTCTTATTCTACGTATTTCTCAGCCAACTCTACCCCCTAGATTATTTTATAGCAAATCCCAGATAGCACATCATTTAATTTATAAATATTTGTTTATATTTTTAAAGTAAAATGACTTTAAAGATAACCATAATATCACTAGCACATCTAAAAACGTAATAGTGTCCAATTAATGCAGTGCTTACATATCCCTGATTGCCTCATAACATCTTCTACTCTTCTTTCTCTTCTTCCTCTTCCTCTTCCTGCTCCTTCTCCTCCTTTTAATTACTTGCAAGATTCAAATATAATGCAATTAGTTGATATATCTCTCAAGTCTGTTTTAGTCTATCCATTTTTTTCTCTCTTTTGATTTTTTAATTGAGGAAGCCGGGATATTCACTCATAATCTGGAGTTTTTGGATTGCATCCTTGTGGTTCCTATGTTGACAGTATTTTCTGCAAGATAGTAGTTACATCTAGAGGCTTGATTAGATTTAGATTAGATTTTTTTTTGAAAGACTACTTTATTTATTCATTTATTTGACATAGAGTCTCGCCCTGTTGCCCAGGCTGGAGTATAGAGGCGCAATCTTGGCTCACTGCAACCTCGGCCTCCTGGATTCAAGCAATCCTCCCACCTCAGCCTCCCAAGTAGTTGGGGTTACAGCACCATGACCAGTTAATTTTTGTATTTTTAGTAGAAACGAGGTTTCACCAAGTTAGCCAGGCTGGTCTCGAACTCCTGACCTCAAGTGATCTGCCCACTTCTGCTTCCCAAAGTGCTGGGATTACAGACATGAGCCACTGCACCCAGCCTGGAAATACTATTTTATGGAGTTTTGTTTTGTCCTGTATATTCTCCGTGAAGCATCTAATGTTCAGTTGTCTCTCTTTAGGCAAAATTAACAGCCACTGATCATCATTACCTAGGTCCATTATTTCATTAGAGGTTGCAAAAGGGTGATATTCTGATTCTATCAATTCCTTTTCCATGTATTGCCTATAAGACTTCTATAAAGAGAAATTTCCTTTTACTCACAATTTGGTTACCAAGGTCTATACTAGCTCATGTAAGAAAGGCAGTAGATGTGCTTGTTTTTTTTTTTCTCTGATCAGTTTACCAAATAATGAGTTGGCTCTCTACCATCCTTCAAAGAAGATTAGTAAGGTTTCTCTTTTAAGTATAATGATTATTCATGAATTTAAATTTATCAGATGAGTTTCAATCAATTGCAGCTATTATTCTCGCGGATGCTCAATTGTATCATCTCTGGCAAATGGGAGCCTCTAATTAGTGCACAAGTCCTTTCGATATGACCCTAGTAGTCTTTCATAGCTTCCTTGCTTGCTGGTTTAAGATTTCCAGAATGATCTTGTACATGTCCTGTTTCAGATCTGAAATTTTTCATTTCCCCCAAAGAGCCCTGGTTCCTTTTAATGCAAAATGGTATTTAAAGACCACAGTCTTGAGACTAGAGGTGCTTATTGCTCCTGAGTTTGTTGGTTTCTTGTCCTTTTCAATGCATAAAGCCAGGAAATACATTTTTTAAAGATAAAATACGTCAACAGTTATTACTGACACATCCAACTCAAATGCAAGACTATGGGGATTTTACTAATCACCACTGATCTTCCACCTGTTTTTGTTTGTTTATTTCTCCCTTACCAAAAAACTCTAAGAATATCAATCTCATTACTTATTTGCTTTATTGGTATATATTCCACTAGGGATGTATGTAGAGTCAATTACTGGATTTTAAATTACTTGAAATAGTTTCTCTATGTGAGTATTATACCAACTCAGTAGATAAGTTCATTTGTTTCACTTTGCTTTTGATTTTTTATGGATTACTTATTTATGTACTTGATTTTATTGTGTTATTATATAAGGTATCTATATGGTTTTAATCTGCTTTTAAAAATCTATTGAAAATTTATACTCAGTGATGTCTACCTTCTACCCCATCCTCTTCACTTTGTTTTCTCCTTTCTCCAATAATAATTTTTAAAACGTTTTGTTTATCTTTTCATTTCGAGAAATGTAAGCAAATAAGAACATATATTCATATCCATCCTTTTTTAAACGATTGCCCATTACACATATTTTTATCCATCTTAATATTGACCTTTTAAAAAAAGTATGTCTAGGAATATGTCACATGTATATGGTATTATAGGATTTTTTTGGGTTAACACTATACTGTTGCTTTGTTACAGAATTAAATTGGTCCATCCAAACTGCAATGCAAAACTGGAGACTAGGAGAGTGGGGCAGGAGGGTATATCTCCTGATTCTACATCCAGAGGCCAATTTACTCCCCTGAGCTACTTCCCTGTAATTCTGTCTATTGGCCATCATGCCCTGGCATGTCAAACTCAGGCACAAATCCTCAGTATACAAAGGCATCTCACGATCTCTAGCCCCAAGTCAGCCTCTCTTCTTACCTCTGCTGGTGGCCCATCAGCCACCAGGCTCTTGGAACACCCTTGGAGGCAATCATCTTTGCCCTGTCTCTCCTCCTTGCCTTCATAACCAATTGGCAGCCAAGTCTAGATATGTTACCTCAGTGAGGCTACCAGTAGGCCTTCTTGGTCAGACACTTGGAGATGGAGCCCACCCAGCTTACCTGTCCCACTCTGTCCTTCAGGGGACAGACCTTCCTTCCACAGGTCAACCTGCATCTATCTCTCTCTCTCTTGCTCTCACTCCATCTCCATCCCCCTATCTCATCATTGCACTAGCCTCTAATAGTCTCCCTGTCTCAAACTTTCCCTTCAACCACCTTGTCTGGCAGCTAGAATTAACTTGTAAATAAAACTTTGCATCAGGTCACCTTAGAAGCAGTCAGTGCCCTCCCCCCAGTTAAGGATAGGAAAATGGTCAAACTTGGTCTGACATTCATTGCCCTTCACAAACTGGTCTCCCTGGCCCTCATCTCTCTCATCCAGTCAGTACCCAAGTCTTGTCAGTTCAGCCTCCAGTAAATATGTGAATATCAGTTTTGAAAAGTTCCCTTTCCAACTATTACCCAGTATTTTCAACTATTACTTCTCCCTTGAACAATCCCATGCTTCAGCCAGCTCATGTTTGCACAGAGCCTGCTTCTTTCAGACCTCACTTCCCTACTCTTCTAGGAAGTCCTCCTAACCATTCTCTCTGCCGTTCTACTCTCCAGCTCTCAGCCGCCTGGTCTGAGCCCACATGGCACAGCTGATTTGGGTCAGTTTGATGGGCTCACAAGTATTCTCTGAGGGTTTCTCAGCTCTCCAGCCAACCCAGCTTGTCTTGGGCTTTCAGGAGAGTTCTGACATCAGGGAACTTGGCCTCAGACAAGCAGGAGAGCCAAGACAGGGCTAGGCAATTCTTCATTCGACACATTTATTCTGGTATCCATTAAATGCCAACCTCTGAGAAAAAAGACATTGACTCCACTCTTGTGAAACTTAACATTTTGGTGGAAAGATAGATAATGTACAAGTACTTGCCAGATGACACATTGGTGAATAAAAAAGTTTGAGGAGCTGTAAAAGTATATCAAGCAGTCAGGGAGGGCTTCCTGGTGGAGGTGACATTTAATCTCCCATCTTAAGGATCATTGGGGGTTAGTCAAGTGAACTTGGGAGTTGCAGGGTAGGAGTACTTCATGCTGAGAGAACAGCCTGTGCAAAGGTCAGAAGGGAGGGCCAGTGGGGTTGGAGCAGAGAGAGCCAAGGAGCAGGCTGGAGGCAAGGCCAGGGCAGAGGCTGAAGCTTCGTGGCTTGTAAGACAAGTTCAGAGTTTGAACTTGATCTCTTGCAGACCATGATGTTCCCCAGAAGAGTGTTAAGCTGGGTGTTAGTATCAGGGAGGGAGGCAGTGCAACAGGATGTTATTTGCGTCTAAAAAAAATAACATTATCCTCAAGCAAGAGCCTGAATCAGCAGAGCAGGCAGAGTAGATGATGGCTCAACCTTGAGTGGTGGCAGACAGCTAGAAGCAAGTGGACCAGATGTGATGTATTTATAGGAGGCTGAACTCCCAGGACTTAGATTCTGATTGGATGAGAGAAGATGAGGGAGAGGGAGGAGTCAAGGATAATGATGGGATTCTGGCTTGAGCCATGGAGTGGATGATGGTGCTGTTCTCTCAGATTAGGATCAATGGATGGGACAAAACTATGCCTTGGGTTCTGCACACGTGTTCACCTAGGATGTTTGAGAATAATGACAGGGGAATGTGGGGAGTTTGGGCCTCACTCAGTCAAGGAGTTGAAGAAGTCTTCCTGGTTGGACTAGCTGATGGCAAGGCCACGACTAAATGTGGCTGAGGGGCCAAGATAGGAGGTTGGGCCTAGGACTGGGATCTGGGGGGACCTGGAAGTCAGAGGAGCAGGAGGCCTGGAGACTTGGAAGGGGACCCAGGGTGGCCCAAGGCTTGGGTGACTCCAGCATTGGTTGGTGACAGACGGCTAGGTTGGGCTGGGCTGCCCTCTCCTCCTCCGATAATTAATCCCGCACGGGGGCCGCAGGCGATGACAGGGCTGTCTAGCGTGCACTTAAGCATTAAATGACCAATTTCTGTCAGACTAACTTCTCCAGCCTCCCCATCCCCTCCCCTGCTACCCACCCTCTGCCTGTACCCCCTCCCTGCACTCCCTGCACTCTGAGTTTTTCAGCAACTGATGGCTCCTGGTTCATTTCTGTGGAATTAATTGGTCCCTGAATGAATTCTGTTGACAAGGCAATTTATCATGTGTTTGGGCTGACAGTGCGGGTGTCGGGGGTAGGGGGTGGGGATATGGACTGGGGAGACAGGATGAGGGGGAGGAGGGGGTTTGATTTAGGGTGAATATTGACCCTAGATGGTACCAGTGCAAGGGCTTGGGGTACCATAGAGCACCCCAATTGTGGCTTCATCCTTGGCTACACATCCTGACCCCACAAGTTTGAGAGAAAACCTCAAATTGGAGAGGAGTCCCCAGACTTTGTCTAGTCTCTTTCCAACTCTTCAATCAACCCAAATGGGAATATGGTCACTGGGGAAATTCAGCACCACCCTACATTAACACTCGTAAGGCTGGAATGGGGCCTAGGGTTCTGGGTGAGAATAAGGGAGGGTATGTGTGTGTGTGCGCATGCGTGTGTGATGAGGACACTCATGCACTCAAGGAGTGAAGAACTGATTAGTCTGCGGGGTAAAGGGGCTGGTCCCCAGGGAGTTGGGCGCTCAGCCGGCCTGCCTAACAGGGGCCTAAGGGACTGGCTAATTAGGGTATTGGAATGGTTTGGTCATGCAGAGGTGTGGGGGGAGGCTGGAAATGTTCTTGGCCCCAAAGAGCAACTTCCTTTGTCTCCCTCCCCTAGTGCCCTACCCTGCACCCTCACTGGTCCCCTCAGATCACCATTCATCTGCCTCAATGCTTACAGAGACCCATCCCAGGGACCTCTGGGCAGAGAGTGGGAAGAGAAATAGGAAAAGGCAGTCCTAACTCTCAGATAGGGAAGGTGGCAACACATAAATAAATCCATGCCTCCTCCTTCTGTAGATTAAAAAACTTTCCCACATCCCCTTCCCCATCTGAGTGCACCCACCTCACCTCTACAGAGTTTAGGCGAACTCCTTCTGGTCACAGAGATTGCCTGAGCACCTACAGTCTAGAACTACAGAAGCCTAGAATGTCCAAGTGGGAAGGAACCCTAGTGATCATCTGGTTTTACACACAAGGAAACTGATGCACAGAGAGAGAGTGAGCTTTGTTGAAGGTCACATAGTGACCTTGTGAGCCAGCCTTGTGACTCTCTTGTGGGTCCCTTTTGCCCTCAGCGTGGAGATGCCTCCATACACACATGGTTTTTCTTCTGCCTGTAGGTTGCATGCTGGGTATTCCTTGCGGGGCAGGTGGTGGCTTTCCCACATAAGGCAGCTGAGGCCACACGTGGGCACTTGAGGATGAACAGTCACAGAGATCAGACGATGAGCATGGGCTCAAGGTGCTGCCAGGGTTCAGTCAGCTAGGGAGGCCCCTGGAGAAGGGAGATGTGGATGGAGTTCGGGAGGAGGGCAGTGTAATTTTGGGGGCCTGGCTTCTGTGTCTTGAAGGATGGAGCCTAGGACTTCCCCACAGTGTGAACTCTTCCTGCTGCTGTTGGCCATGTGCTCCTGCTGCCCTCACAACTTCCTTCTGAATCCCCAGGAGAGATTCTTCCAAAATTCTCTACCCGCTCAAGGCAGGATCCAGTCCTGCTCCCCTCACTCTCAGCAGACGGCAGCTGTGGCTCCTACAATCTTTCCAAGCAAATCTAGTGGACCCTGTCCCTTCAAGATCTTCCTCTCCCAAGCAGAATTCTCTGGTTCCTCCCCAGCCCTCCCCACATGCCTGTGCCCCATTCTTTCAGGCCCCTCATGTCCATCATGAGCAGCTTCTCTTCATATCCCTGCCTTTCACCCTCTGCCTCAGCCACGGGCTTGTCCACATAGCCCTTGGCCAAAAAGAACCTTCTCTTGAGCTCACAGACCATACCATCACCAGGCCCCACTCCTGTTCGGCTCCCTTCCAAATATTTGAAAAGAATTGATTACATTCTGCCCCTTTCTTCATCCTTACATTTTAGCCACCCCTCACTTCCATCTGTAGAAAACACTAGCTTGGAGGTCACCAGGTATCCGCTATTCTCCAAATCAAATGGCCTTTCCTTCGCCATAGAACATCAAGAAAAGCCAAATTTGGCTTATGCATTATGGTTATATGTGTCAAGGACCTGGTTGTCTCTTTATCTTTCTTAATTGAAATTTTATTTTTCATTAAAGTCAAAATTAGGTTTTAAAAAATTATAGTCACAGAAATGACTATACTTGCCCTGTCCTGTCCACATTGTTCCCAGCTCAGAGACAACCATTTTATCTTTCTGTTTATGTGTATATAAGCAAATGCAAGAAAGATTCTTATTTTCTCTTTCTCATACAGCAGGTCTTCTGATCTGCACTTGTCTTTCTTTTCTACTTAAAAATAAAACCGTGTCATGCTTCCTTGTCAGTTTCCTTCAGGAGCTAATCTAGTCATTAGCATACATTCCCATTATCTCTTGCCTGGACCATGGTAGTGGTCTCGTACAGTTCTTCCTGTACCCACTGTCTCTCCTTGTATTCCACTTCTTCATTATGGATAGAGCACTCTTCCAAAAATGCGACTTACTAAGCTATTCTCTCTTGCTCAAAAAGTTTCCATAGCTCACGTTGCCTCTAAGGGGAAGAAAAATCCAAAGCTCTTAACAGGGCATGTGTGTCTTCCAGAACTGTTTAAATCAGAATTTTTTTGGTTGCAAATGACAGACCCAGCACATTTGCTTAGTCAAAACAAGGAGAAGGTATTGAATTTTGACCCTGGAAATCCGAAAACAGGGCTTGCTTCGGGCCTAGCTGGCTCCAGAGGTTTGAGTGATAGTACTAGATTTTTTTTTTTTTTCCCTCTACCTCTCAGCTCTGCTGGTCTCTGCTTGACTCTGAGCATGACTTCACCCTCGGGCAGACATTCTCCACATAGTGGAGTCCCAAGCCCTTATCATTGCAGCTCACAGTCCAAAAACCCCTCCTCTCTTCCAGAACTCCATAACACTGCTCGTGAGAGAACTCCCATTGTTTCTAACTTTTTATCTCTGTGCTGTGGCCAGGGACATGGGTTCCTCATTGGCCGGAGGAGCATCACAAGCCCAAATATGTGGTAGGAGCTGATGGGGTACTGTGATTGACAGTCCCACGAGAACTACACAGGATGGTAGGGGGCAGCTTCCCAAGCGAAGGAGGGATGCACTCTTGATGCCCCCCACGGGGACTGTGGGAGGTGCTTTGGGTTGTAAGGAACAGAGAGTCCCCAAGGAATGGTGGGAGTTATTTGAGGAGTTTAGTGCAGTTTGAGTCTCAATCCTCTGCACTGCAGGAGAGGCAGGAACATCTGCCCTCTCAGTCCTCCTCATTAGAGACTCAGCTACTCTCTCTGTGGGTCATCCTCCTCTTCACATGATTGAGGGCTCCTACCATCAGGCTCAGAGAGCACAGTGAGCCAAGGGAGGTGATGGAAGGTGAGTTAAGGTAGTGGTGGGGATGGGGAGGGATTTTGACTTTGACGCTGAGAGAGATGGGGAGCCACCGAAGGTTTCTGGGCAAAGGAGGGACATGGATTGCCGTACATTTTGGGGGACCATTCTGGCTGCTGGAGGGAATCTAAGATGGAAGCAGGAAGGCCAATTAGAACGTTCTGTTTGCAAGCTCAGGTGAAGGACCACGGTGGCTTGATCCTGGATAGTCCAGTACAGGTAGTTGGAAGAGGTCATGCTCTGGATCAATTTTAAAGGTAGAATTGTCTGGTTTTGCTGATGAATCAAATGTGGGATGCAAAAGACAGGAGGAGTCAGGGAAGATATGGGTTTGGGACTTGAGTGACAGTAGAATGGAGCTATACTTTACTGAGATGAGGAGGACTAGGGAAGGCCCTTAGGGCCTCCTTTGGGCTTTTCTTTTCATGGTTAATGGCCTCTTTCTTTCCATACTTCCTAGTTCCCCCACCCCCGACCCCCCCCAGAGAGGAGGATTGATTGGTTCAGCATAGATTTGTGTTCCAGTCCAATTCTGTACCAGTAACAGAGTCGCTGGTACAAATACATTGTCTACATACGCAGGAAGTGACTGTGGGTAGGGCAGCTTCCTTAGAGGAGCTGCGTGTGTGACAGGTACCATTTTGGCATGCCCACGACAGTGTTCTGATTACCTTTGTAGCTTCATCTCCTGCCAACTCCCTCCATCCCCACCCCTCCCCCAGCACTTGATACTCCAGCCACATTGTATCTAGCGTATTTTCATGACTTCCTGTCTTTGCTCCTACTCTTCCCTCAACCCAGGACACTTCTGTTCATCTGTTTCTAACTGTCATACTTGGTGTGCCTCAGCCGGGAACTCTGTAGGGGTGGGATGGGGACAGAGCCAGCAGAGTCAACATGACTTCTGGAGAAAACGAACTGAAGCAGGAGAACAGGCCCTTTTTGTGTCTGGGGTGGGTGAGTGGGGCTGCAACTGGCCAAGGATGATAGATCATGTTTTGGTGCCCTCAGGCCCCAAATCAGCACTCTAGGAGGGACACCGCATGAAGCCTCTGGGCAGAGGTGCTTACTGTAAACAGTGGAATGTTTGCTGTCCAATTCAGTCTGAGAGAGACCAGAAATAGAACAGAAGAGGTTCCAGTGAGACCCACATGAGGCCATGGCTCCCAAATCGATGGATTGGGCAGGGCAAGGCTCCCTGTCTGGGGTGGACCTGGAAGAAAAGCCAGGCACTGGGGGTCTGGTACCTGCTATATATGATGAGGGCAGTGTTCACTGGGCTGCCCTGGCCCAAGCCAGTGCCCTGGCAACTTCCAGAAATGTACTCGCTGGGCACTAGGCAATAGTCAGGAGTTCTGCCATGCTGGGTTTTCATGGGTTATGACCAGGATCTCCAAGGGTGCACATCTTCCAGGGAGTGCAAGATAATCCATTTGGGTATGAGAACATCAGAACTTCTATTTTTACATATTCCAATCTCGTTCTTTTAATATTTTACCTTTTACAAGATTCATGATATGTTAGTCCAATAATATATTTATGAAATTTGTAAATCAGTAAATATACTTATATTGGAGTACACATTCAGAATTCTTTTGGCTGAGAGGGTGTATGACCAAAGAAGTTTGAAGGCCACTCTTCTAGGAGGCTGGTGGTCAAGAGAGCCAATACCAAGCAGGGCGAAGGGTGCAACTGCCATTTGCTGAGATGAAGAATAGCGGGGAGACACAGGTGCAGAGGGAGGGGGAAGGGAATGGACTTGATTGAGGGTTTGCTGATTTGTAGAGGGTCCTGCACATCCCCCAGAAGTGCCATGATGTGGGTGAACCTGGGCAGATTGGCTTGAAAGAAAGGTCTCTGGGATTCTGATGGGAAGGAGGTGTCTAGGAGACACTGTCCCAAACCAAAGGGGAAGGTCACTTCTTAGTCTGCCCCAACGTCCTGCTTGCATCCCTGGCAGCTCAGAGATTCAAGAGCCTTTCAAGTGGGAGGAAGCTGCGATAGAAGCTGAGCTGGGAAGGAGTCCCAGGGGCACAGAAGGAAAGTTTCCAGGTGGAAGCTGGGCCCTTTGTGTTGGCAAGAGTGTGGGAGGGCCAGAGCTGGGAAGCTGTTGAAGGGATGGAAAGGAGACCCTCCCAAGTATCTCTGATGCAGCAGAACAATCCTGGACAGTCACCACATCCCCCAACCCCTGCAACACCTCCCAAACAGAGAACAGAGAGGTGGAGACATACAGATCTTTCACTGGGCACCTGGACACAAGAACAGCAAGGATGGCTAAAATAAAACAATTCTCCTACTACCACACCCCCAGACCCAACCAGGGACATATAGACGAACACATAGATGAACAGAAAGCCGTCCCTATGCAGGAAGCCGCCGACCGCCCCGCGACAGACATAGGCGTCTGCGTGCTCTCTCGGGGACACACCCAGACCACAGCACAAGGCGCACCAATTTCAGCCGCTTCTTGCTGGGGCCCGGGGCTCCGCAAGACACTGGAGGCGCATGAAGACCCATGAACCAGCTCCCGGGGCCTCTGCGGGGCATTCTTCGGGCCCAGAAGTAAACGCAGAGCGAGGAAATTTGCGGCAAGCCTGTGCGGTCTTCGCATCTCATTGCAGACTCCAGGGATAAAATTGCTGCTGCGCCCACGCGCAACTGCACTGGATGGGGAACGGAGGGAGGAGATAGGACAGACGACCACCCCTCCACCCACGTGGAGAGGGCCTCAGACGTAGGGTTCTGAGAGCCAGCACCCTAAATCTGGATGCAGGTGTACTGATAGGACCACAGAGTTGGCCTAGTATAGGCGCCTAACTGGGAGTTATTCTGAAGTTTCGGAGAGTAAGAACTTCCTGTCCCAGGGCCAGGGTGCATGGGGGAGGGTGGCTACTAAAGGGCAGGCTTGCCTCGGCCTCCACCGTGGTTCAGCTGCCGCCAAGGAGGTCTCCGCAAAGGAGTTGGAGGTCGCAGTGGGAGTGTCGTTGGGAAGATCATTGAAGGGACTTTTGGGGATCCACCAATGGAGGGGAGGCCCATCTCAGAGACAGGGAGAGACAAACTTGGAGCCATGGGGAGTGACATACAAAATTTTATTCTTTATTATTATTATTATTATTTATTTCTTATGTGCACAAAAGAAAAAGAATGAAAACGAACCAACGCGCTGAAAGTGGCCGGGGAGACCAGAACCGTCCGGGGAACTTTTAGCAGGTTAGGCCTGGGCCTGGGTCCGGGGCCTCTGCCCGGCCAGCCCCACAGGACTGGGATGAGTCGGACCTTGGACTTCGGCGCCCTCGCCGCCCCGTTCGGGCCACTGGGGCCTGGCTGGGCGCCGGGTTCCCTTAAACGATTCTCTTTTCTCTTTTTCCTTTTCAAATAAAAAAGGCTCGAAGGGGAGAGAGATCTGGGCGAGGACTCCAAGCCTTTTCGGATTTGTTCAAGAATTTTTATTTATTTATTTTCACTTTTATTGACTTTGTTTCTGTTATTTCGAGTCGTCACGATCCACGGGTGAGGAGACATGCAGGGCGCATCGCCACTACCGAAAGAGCAACTACGGGGTGGGGCGGGGCGGGGCGGGGCGGCCCGGCCTTCGGCCGCACGGGGCGCGCGGGGCACGGCCGCGAGGGGGCGAGCCCGGGGGCTGGAGCTGCCACTTCGGATCTAGCCTGCGGAGACAGGGCGGCCGGGCCAGGGCTGGGAAGAGAGGCCGAGGAAGGAACAGAGACAGACAGACGAGAGCGACAGAGACGGAGAGAGACAGAGACAGAGCGAGAGAGAAGCGGAGAGGAGAGAGGGGCAGAGGGAGAGAAGGGCAGGGAGGAAAAAGCGAAAACACGGAATTACAGAGAAAGAGCCAACAAAACAGGCCAGAGGAGTCCACAGGACCATGTTCGTCATTTTGCATAGAGATTTCTTTTCTTTCGTAATTTTTTTGTAACATAAAAAATGCCCCCCTCCCGCAGGACGTGCTGTGCTTTAATGGGCGTGTAGCTGTGTTCCCCCCTCCCCCCCAGCGAGCGGCGACTCTCACAGCACAGACAGCGGGGCGTATCTACAGGCAGGGCCGGCGGGCGACAGGGACTCTATGGGGCTGGGCGGGGCAGGGCGGAGGGGGAGGGGTTATGTACACCGGGGTTCGCCTTCACACAACACACACCATCTTTCCACAAAGCAGCAGCCTGGTGGCCTTTTGTGTTGTTTTGTTCCTTTTTGCAAAGACCATCATATTAAATAAATGTAGACTTTTTGTGGTTCTGTTCAGTTCCTGCCGGAGGAGGAGGCTGGGAGGGGGTGGGAGGAGTGGAGTGGGCAGCCCCTCACTTCCACCCCGCAGCAGCTCAGACGCCAGCTCAGAACCGGTTCTTACCACCGGCAGATTGAGAGTCTGTGTCGGGGGAGGGGGAATCAAGTAACTGCTGAAGGAAGATCCCAGTCCGCAGCCTATGGAAACTGGTCCTGCGGCGGTCCCGGAAGAGCATCCGATGGGGCTGCGAGTCAGGGAGGAGGATGCAGGGCGTCGAAGACGGGCGAAGGACGGGCAGGAGGGGAAACTGGGAGGCCAGCAGGTGGAAGAGACGCTGAGGTAGGGGCAAGGCAGGGCTGAGAGCCGGGTCTCGCAGCAGGAGGTGCCGGGCCCTGGGGAACTAGGCAGTCCAGGCGGAGCAGTGAAGAGCCGAGAGCCCAGCTCGGTCGGTGCGGGTTGCTGGACCCCTCGCTCCTTGGGTCCCAACCTTGGAAAGACCTGACGACCCCAAAGCCCGTTCCTAGAGCGGGACCCCCACTCCCTCATTCCACCTTCTGCGGCAGGGCACACCCTGAAGGCGAGGGCAGTCCGCCTGGCACTGGGGGTAAAGAATTTTCCCCAAGGATTCGGCAGCGAGCTCTTCCTACTTCAGTAGAAAGTCGTTTTGTTCTTAATCTCCTTGGCCCAGCCCCTCCAGCGAAGCCTCCCGGCGCCCGAGCGTCCGAAGCGGGTGCCTGGGGCTGGGCCGCGCTGCGGTCCGCGCTGATTGTGTGTCACAGAAACTTACGGCGCGCGCCGGCTGGTCGCGCCCGAGTCCGGCCGGGTGGCTGGCGGGCTTCGGGGCTGGCTCGGTCGAGGCCTGGGCGAGCTGGGCCGAGTCCGCTTAGCAGCGCCGCGCAGTCCAGGCAGGCGGGGAGGGGCGGCGGGCGGGGTTGGGGGCGGTGAGCCCGGGCCTGAGGGTCCCGCCCGCGGCTCCACCCGTCCTGTCCGGCCTTCGAGGGGGTGATGTGAAGGGTTGCGGGTGTCCTGGGATGGGGTGAGGCTGGGGCGGTGGCCGGGAGGCATCGCGTCGGGTCGGTCCTCCCTCCCTCCGGGGTGGGGTCAGACGGGGACGATGTGGAGGCCGAAGCTGTCGGCCTGAAGCTTGATGTGGTCCCCGCGGTAACTAGTGGCGGTCATAGGCAGCGGCAGCAGCGGCAGGGGCGGAGCCCCGGGGGGCGGCACTATAATAATAAGGGGAACCTGGAAGTTAACACAGGAGAAGAATGGGCTGGGTGAGAGGACAAACAGGAGAACAAAAAAGGAAAGAAAAGCAAAGAAAAGACCTCCCCTGGCTGGGGTCCAGCGGGATCCGGACTGGGAGACGTTGGCTGGGCGGTGGAGCCAGTTGCCCTGGAGAATAGTTGCGTTCACGGGGCATGAGAGGGACCCGATCCGGGGAAGCCCGGCTGCGCACCCTCCAGGGGATCCGAGGGCGAGGGCGGCGCAGAGCCTCGAGCGACCAGGGAGGGGACGGGAGGGCAGGAGGTGCGGGCGTCCTCAAGGGGTCCCCGGGCCTCAGTACTGCACTAGCAAACCTGTCCCCCTGGCCCGGCCGAGCCCCCAGAGATCGGGTCGCCGGGAGTGGGACCGTGCCCAGAAGCCGCGCGGCCGCGCTGAGCCGCCGGCCAGCCAGGTGGCGTACTCACTTAGTAAGGCGGGGTTGCTGAATCTCCAAGCCTCGTTGTAGGCCGTGTACTGGGGGTGGCTGTACGGGTTGCCGGAGAACTCGCTCCCTGCGGGAGGGTCGGGGAGTGGGGATCAGACGCGTGCACGCCGGGGCGGACCCCACGAGTCCGGCCGGTGGCTTCTCCGCCCGCTCCTCCCTCCGGGTCTCAGGCGCAGGTGTCGCGGGCAGGGTAATAGCCTGGCGAGTGGGCCGGGCGGAGGTGGGGCGATCACCGCGTCCGCGTGGGGAGAGCCCGGGGAGGCGGGAAGCACCGACGCGCTCGCACACCCACGGGTGGACCCTGTGGGCCAGTGCCCGCCCCGGGCTTCCCAGCGGAGGTGCTCGCGGCCACCCACGAAGGGTTTGTACTGGGGCGCGTGCACCCTGTCGCGCCGGGGGCCAGGGCTTTATAGAGGCCACTCCAGTTCTAGGAGGCATGGCCCCCAATGGGCGGAAATGGGGGTGGGGGACGGTGGCGAAGAAAGGCCTTCGGGACACTTTCTCCCAGAAAGTCCTAAGAATGGCATCAATGCGCGGTGCCAACGCAAGAGGTGGGGGCTCTGTTGGGAGACACCGCCCTCCCGCTTTTCCCTCTAGAGGTTGGTTGCTTGGGCTACGCGGCAGGGGATGGAGGCGGCAGGAAGCAGGTGAACTGCTCGCTGGTCCGCGAGCGGTGAGCAGAGGGCCCGTGGGTTGGGAGCCGTCGGAAGCTGCCTCCCTCCCTCTGCGGGAGAAAGGCCAGGCCTCCAGGTTTCCCCCTCGCCCTTTCTCCTGTGTGATGACCCCAGACTGTTTACAGTGATCCCTAACCGCGGGTTAAGTAGAGGAGAAGGGGCCCCTCTCTGAGAGGGAGCTGGGGTGGGGGTGGGGGATGCAGCCACTGGAAAGCCTGTTTATTGACGAGGAGGGAAAGCATGCGTGCAGCAGGATAATGAGCTTCTGAGCTCAACTGTGACCAAGAGGAACTGAGCTATCTCCTTCCCCATCGCTAATGAAACAAGTGTAATTTCCTCATCAGCACTAGATTCTGTTTAACGACTCCCCCCTCACCACCACGAGCTCTCTGCGGCTCCCTCTTCCCCACCTCCCTGCAGACTCCCTGCCCCCACTTCCCCACTCTTCCCTCACCCCCACCTCTTTAAAACCTCCTCCAACCCCCACCTGCTCACTGCTGGGAGCTTCTGCCTAAAATCTCCTTGCCCCCCAATAAGGCTTCTACTTCCCTTCCCCTAAATCTGGGCAGGAATCCCTTTACCCACACCTCTAACTCCCTTCAGCCCCTAGTCTATAAGACCCAGCAGCAATCTCCCTCTTTGCCACTGTCCCACCCCAAGCTCTGCTTACCCATGGTTATCCCTAAATGTCCCTGGATGGATGGGGCCAACCACTCTCTTCTATCCTCCCCCTTCCCCATACCAATGAGAGTTGAACTTCAGGGAAAGGCCATATAGAGGGCGGCCAGAGGGAGTGAGTTGCTGGCTGAGTGAGTCTAACCCTTCTTAAGACAAGAGTGTTTTGGTGTTTGTGTGCATAGGAACTTCAGCTCTCTTTGGCTTCAAGCCCCTGCTCCCAATCTGGGGATTGGGGATGGGTATAGTACAACCTCCAGCTGCAGTCACCAGACGTTAAATAGAGCCTCTGCCTCTCTGATCCAAACAACCCAAACCCAACTCCTCTGATCAGGGATGGGTCAGAGCCCCAGGGGAGCAATGGAAGGCTGGGTGCCTCTGAAGAGGTATAGGGGTGTTCTAGCCTGTCTCGCTGCAGTGAGTCTCCCTGGTTCCTGCCGCAGCCTGATCTCCATTCCTCTTAGGGACTAGCTCCCTCCTGCCTCTGGGTTGGCGTTGGTTCTCAACATTGGTCTTCCCTTGTGTCTTGGTGTGGACCAGGGTGGCTTTGTCTGAGTGACTGACATGCCCCTGGAAATGGTTCTTGGCTCCAAGTTTCCATGGAAACCAGGGCAGGCTCTTCCAAGCAGTGTCAGCTGGCTGGGGTGGGCTGGGCACTGAGGGTGGAGCTGAGGCTGAGTGCTCCTCGGGCACAGACTTGGGTGGGTGGGCGCTGTGGAGGGGCCATGACATACAGTGGGTTGCACACAAGGGGGCACTTCTGCAAGCTTCCTCCCGGGCTTGCTCATGAGGGAGGATGAGGGACCAACTGCAGCCTCTAGGGAGAGAGAGGGACAGAATAGCAGTGGTTTGCAGGGAGGGGACGTTGGGTCTCCCCCCACCCCAGCCTCAGACTACAGACCATTCAGCAGCTCACCCACAATTTAGTTCCCCCCACCTAGATTAGGCAGCTGCAGCATTGTCACCTACCAGGCACCATTCCTGCCAGGGTGGAGGTGGGGTAGCTTCCCTGGCCAGTGGGGGGCACGTGAGGGGGGTAACCAGGCAGAGTGGTGCTCGCCATGTCACGACCTGGAAAAACACAAAGGGGAAGGAGTGAGGCCTGGAAGAAAGGGGCCTGTCTCTACTCACACCAGGGTACTGCATGGAGAGGAAACTCTTGGAGAGGAAAGAGCTCTGTGCAGACGTGCGGGGGTACGTGTGCCGTTCTGCACCTGAATGCGCAAGTCTGAGTGTGCCTTTGCATGTGTCTAAGCTAAATATCTATGATCAGCTGTATGTATGCATCTCTGTTTTGTATAGCTCTTTGTGTCTCTGTGCATTTGTGTGTGTGTGTGTGTGTGTGTGTGTGTGTGTGTGTGTATTTGCCTTTGCCTGTGTCTCTGTGCATTCCAAACCCAGATG
This sequence comes from Macaca thibetana thibetana, assembly GCF_024542745.1. Classification (NCBI taxonomy): domain Eukaryota; kingdom Metazoa; phylum Chordata; class Mammalia; order Primates; family Cercopithecidae; genus Macaca; species Macaca thibetana. The sequence goes on along the minus strand of NC_065586.1, from coordinate 96,877,634 downwards.
GAGATGGGAGGGAGATGACCTGGTTTTACTCCTCCTTCTCAGCAAGATATTCAGCTGTGGTCTCTCCAGTAGCCAAAGGGACCTCTATCATCTTGCTTATCTTTCTTGTCCCTAATACCCCATCTTTCCTTCAGGCTTGGAGGACACCCCACCATCACCCCTACAGGGAGTGATGGCTATTCCTTGTCCTCTCCAAGTGGAGCTGCAGGTGCTGGGCCTGGCAGGTGTGGAGAGCAGGGGGCCAGCCAGTGAGCTATTTTGCTGTTAGTGTTTATGGCATTTACATGATAGAAAACCACCCTGAAGTGAATCAGGAGCTTTGAGCCAACAGTGCAAGTGGACCAGATAAAGTTCCAATGAGCAAAATCTGCTCCCCCACCAGCTGCTGGACTTCTGTCCCTGGAGGGCTCTCCAGCTAGAGCCTGGAGGGTGGGAGACAAAGCGAGTCAAGATGAGAGTGCTACCCCTGGTCCACAGACATGTCCTCTGGGACACAGCTGCACATGACTGGGCTCCCTTCCTTGCCTGCACCCTCCATTGCTATGAAGGGGTCACCACCTCCCTTTGCAATTTAGCATTTTCTGATCTTTAATAATAATTTGCTTTCTCCCCTCTGCTATAATCCCTTCATCCTCTCCTGGACCTCCTGGAACCCCCTTAACCCCTCCAGATTCCCCTTATCCTCCTCACTAGCCAATGCCACTCTACCACTCTAATGCCTCTGTCCATCCTTGGGAAGGCAAGGCATGGCTGCAGAAAGTCACAAAACTATGCATATCCGGGCCCATTCACTTTCTTTTCGTCAGCTGGACCATAGTCATTAGTCTCCCAGTGGCTATTCCAAAGCATCTCTCTCTCTTTGCTACACTCCCTTTGAAGAGGGCCTCACCTCCCTGCATTCCAGAGATGTATGAGTTTCCTCACCCCTTCCTTGACACATCTGAGTGATCCATCCTTCCCTAGCTATACAGAGCTACAGCTCAGGTTTTTGCATTTCTAGCACCCTGCTGAACATTTTCCTTAGCTGTCCCTCTGTCACCTCAAACCTAACTGGAATAAAAACAGATTCATCTTCCCTCCGTCGGTTCTTATGATCTTGAAGATCATAAGACCAAAAACTTTGGAGTCCTTCTTGACATAGCCTTCTTCCTCTCATTCTAGATGAAGTTAGTCACCAAGTATTGTCAATTCTCCTTGGCAATGTCTGTTACATCTGCTCTATTTCCATTTCTTCCACTACCTTCATAGCTCAGCTTTTAAGCACCTTCTTTTGGCCACACAGTATTTTTGCTTGCATTCCCTGCCTCCACATTCTTCCCCTCCTGTCTATCCTAAATGTGGCTGCTTGGCTAGTCCTCATGAAACATTGCTTTCATCACACCACTTCTCTTGTAAAAACCGTCGCTGATTCCCCGTAGTCTATAGTTTGAAATGAAACTCTGTGGCTTTTAAAGCTGCTAAGGTACTCTCTCCACCCCACTTAAGATTCTCACCCCTCCTGGTTTAGTTTGACTGTTTTTATTGGCTTGTGTGATGTGAACCTCCTACGCTTTTGCCATGACCTTTTCTTCTTCCTGGTCGTTTTCCTCTCCTTCCCCCCGAAGTCTTAAAATCCCTACCATTCTACCCACCGAGGAAACTTCTCTCTTCTAAACTTCCACAGCATCTGTGCTGCATGGTTTACCATGCCATTATATATCATAATGCATCAGCCCCGATATCATAGCTTGCTTCTTCAAACAGATCATAAGCAACCTGAGGGCAGGACCCTGTCTTCTGCTTTATCCTGCATAGTTGAGAACATGGTAGATGCTCAATAAACACTTGTTGATTAATCCTCCATCAATCTATTGCACTTAACAGCCAATTCCTGATGGGTTATAATTTTTTTGTTGTTTCATATATATTGGTCTCCTTAAAGAAGTAAAGGCTGGGATAAAATGTAAATATTAGAATATGCTTTTTCTTTAAAAAACAATTTAAACAATAGATTATGATTTTTATAAGCTGATGAGAGGTTTACAGTGAGGGACTCATATATTATGACTTTATCATGCAATAGAATGATTTTCCTCTATACCTGTCTAATATAGCCAATATCTTACATTTCCTAAAACTCGAGAACAAGCAGAGTAGAACTGCCAAACACGAGATCAGTTTTGACTCCTAGAGAGACAGAAGAAAGGATTTGTGTTTGCCTTGATGTGGGTTTTCTTTTATTGACTTCTGTTGTCAATGAAAGCTACACTCCTCCTGACTGTCTCTTAGTGGAGTGGACCTGAAGTAGACAATGACAGCAATATCAAAATCAATTCCTAGAGAGATTAATAATATGGCACTTATTGGTCAAAAAAGGCCCAGGACAGGATCGAGTTAGGGAAGATGCAGGGGTTTTGAAGCTAAACAGATAAAGAAACCTAATTCCTCCTTCCCTGTCATCATAAAGTCTGCAAAGCAGCCAGGAAAAGGGGTGTGCCTCTTTCTTAATAAATAGGAATTTAAATGCATCTTAATTCCGGTTTTCAGTTGCATGATTCCCACAACCTATCACCATGAATTCCTTATAATCTAAGGTTTTGTCACAAAATCTCCTACCTCATTTCAGGAGGAAGGAAGAAAGGCTGGATGACTAGAAAGATGTTTCCAGCTAACCTGGATGCAGTCTTATCGGAAAGTTTTATTTCCACTGGCTTTCTCTCTTGCAAAATGGCAACTTCCCTCAGGTAGGAACTTTCGCATGCTGAAAGTCACCCACTGGACAGTTGATTGAAAGGCACATTGCCAAATTCTATTTAGAAAACTGAAGCTGGGCAGTGCCATGTAGAAATTTTAAAAATGTGAAAGAAGAGTCCCAAGACTAGGAAAAAGCAGGCAAGCTTCCTCGTGTTCTGCATACAGCTGTGCACCTGCTGCTGCGGAGTCTATAACACCAGTATCACCACAAAGAGGTACCCTGTTAAGGACCCCTGAGCCACCAACGGTGCTGGCCACTGCAAACAAAGCACTCTCAATTGCTTCATTAGCACACAGGTGACACCTAAAGAGCAGAAAAAATTGACCAAACTCTTGCCAGAGCCATATATTTTTCTGGAACACCATTGTCAATAATGGAAAACACATACTGCAGGAAGTTTTCAAATTACTAAGACCGTCATACCATTTGCCCAGCAGCATTCTTTGAGCAAGCCTCTTTTAGTGAAAGAATATGAATGGGTAATGGAATCTGTGCAAGCAAGAATCGACAGAGCACTGGGCCTTGCTGTACTATACATGGGTGGAAAAATAGGAGTGCAGACAGACTCTAAAACTGTACAACAGCACAGCCACCTCCGTTATACCAACAAGCAAAAGCACAGAAAAAGGAGAAAACAGCTATGTGACAGAATACATCAGTTATAAAATACGTGCCACCCAACAGAAAGCAGTAGGGGATTTTCATTGCTCACTGACAATGGCCAGTAACATAAAAACAGCATCAGAAATTATAAATGGACAAAAACCCACATACTATTACAAGAGGATGGGCATTTCATGTTGGACGCTTGCTTTCCAAGGTTACAAAGTTGTTTTTTGTTTTTTGTTTTTTGAGATGAAGTCTCGCTCTATCGCCCAGGCTGGAGTGCAGTGGCGCGATCTTGGCTCACTGCAACCTCCGCCTCCTGGGTTCAAGTGATTCTCATGCCTCAGCCTGTAGCTGGGACTACAGGTGTGTGCCACCATGCCTGTCTAATTTTTGTATTTTTATTAGAGACAGGGTTTCACCATGTTAGCGAGGCTGGTCTTGAATTCCTGACCTCAAGTGATCTGCCTGCCTCGGCCTCCCAAAGTGCTGGGATTACAGGCGTGAGCTACCGCGCCTGACCAAGGTTACAAAGTTTTTAAAGATGAAGAGCCTTCCAGATGATGAGGTAACTTCCTTGTTTCAAGGGTGAGACAATGAAGGCACAAAGTTGCATCACGATTTTACCATGACTACACAGCTAATAAATGATAGAGCCAAAATTTGAAGCCATGTTTATACCACACTGCCTTTTAATAACATGAAGCCAGATACTCCCCAAAAGAGCCAAAGAAAAGGAAAAGAAGTCATCTGACAAACAAAAATCTCATATCGTCATGGTTGTTGATAAAAAGGACTCAGAGAACAAAATCCCGACGCCAAAAGTCTGTAATAAAACTCCATGGGGTGGAGTATTAATTTCCTGCGAGAGTTTTCTGAAAAACAAAGAGGGTCTTCAAGAAACAGTGGTAGTGGAGAATCTTAAAGTCCCCAGAAGTGTTCAAAGCACTGTACTTGATGAGGATATCTTCTCAGTTCAACTGCAGAAGTCCCTGAAGATTCTACAGCCAATTTCTACAGCAATCACTACATCTGCATCAGACAGTGCACTTTTGTCAGACATTCCTTACCAAATGGGCCAGATCAAATCAACTGTTTTGGAGAATCTAAGTGCAGCTCCTCTTTCAAGTACAGAGAAAAGCAAAGTGAAAGCCTTTATTAAGAAAGTTGAAAAATTGTAGTCATCAGGTAATTTGCGCTACTTTCACTATCAGGTCTAAGATTCAAGGTCAGAGCTGTGTTTCTACTTGTGCCAGGACTAGCTAGCATTCATTGAGCACGTACTATATGCTGGGCAGTGTCCTTCATATTTTATATGATGTACTATCTCATTTAATCTTCATATCAACCCTATGATGTTGATGTTTTTATTTTTATTTTTATTGAGACAGGGTCTTGCTCTCGTCAGCCAGACTGGAGTGCAGTGGCACAATCTCGGCTCACTGCAACCTCCGCTTCCCAGGTTCAAGTGATTATCCTGCCTCAGCCTCCCAAGTAGCTGAGATTACAGGCACCTGCCACCATGTCTGGCTAATTTTTGTATTTTTTAGTAGAGACGGAGTTTCGCTATGTTGGCCAGGCTGGTCTCCAACTCCTGACCTCAGGTGCTCCGCCTGTCTCAGCCTCCCAAAGTGCTGGGATTATAGGCGTGAGCCACCGGGCCCGGCTGTTGATATGTTTTTAACCTCCCCCACCTTTTTTTTTTTTTTTTTTTTGAGACAGAGTCTTGCTCTGTCTCCCAGGCTGGCGTGTAGTGGTGTAATCTCCACTCACTGCAACCTCTGCCTCCCAGGTTCAAGCGATTCTCCTGCCTTAGCCTCCCAAGTAGCTGGGAGTACAAACGCCTGCCCCTGCACCCAGCTAACTTTTGTATTTTTTAGTAGAGACACGAGGTTTTGCCATGTTGACCAGGCTGGTCTCGAACCTCAGGTGATCCACCCACCTCGGCCTCCCAAAGTGCTGGGATTACAGGTGTGAGCCACCACGCCCAGCCTTTAATCCCCAGTCTATAGATGATAAATAAACTCAGAAGGGCCAAGTATAATGTCCAAGATTTCACTGCTAGTAGATGGCAGAAACTGGATTACAGAACGGGCTGTATACTTGGGAACTGATCCCAATGATATTATTATTGATATTATTCTCAAATAGTGCAGACCCAGAAAACAGATAGATGTTTGGTCCAGGAAAGTAATATGGGATCATGCTAAGTGAATCTTTCCTATAACAGAACATCTTGTCACTTCTTGTTTCTTATGTTTCAATTTCTTCCACTTTTTTACAGTGGTGGTTTTAAATTGGGGTTAACTGATGCCTTAGGAACCCATAGATCACTTCAAGGGGTCTATATAAATCTCTATATAAGATGTTATAGACATTATATATCTGTATCTTTCTGTGTAGATGGTATATGACTTTTATCATATTCTCAAAAAATATGGCTTAAAGATTAATAAGCACTCTTTATAAAAAAAAAAAAAAGCAAAAGAGCCCCGTTCTTTGGCATAAGACACTGATTTGTTTGCAACTACTTGAATTGTATCAATAAACAAGATGATATAAAGCACAGCAAAATAACATGTGAAGTAGCAGGGAGGTTTATCTCAAGTCAAGGAAAATGTCAGCATTCAGAAGATCAAGGAAATAAAAAGGATGCCACGAAAGAAGCAGAAACTGCTGCTCATGATGGCTCAGATGAGACTTATTAGACATAGATTTATACAGCAAAAGTTCTATCGAGGAGTTCAGAGATGCTTTTCCTCAGCATCTTTCTCTGAAAATAAGCACTTTTGCTACCCACTTGACACTGTGGAGGACCCTAAGGCCAGAAAACATAACTCTTGTTTTACTACCCTATCCTCAAGTTCTGTCTGCTTCTCATAAGGTAGCGAAAATGAAGACATTAGATTTCTTCAAGGCTGGCAGTCTGTGCCTGCATTTGACATAGGCATTTATAACACTTACAGGAATACACAGTTATTAAATTTGTAATTGCTGCCTAAATATATAAATGCATAATTGGTATTTACTATAACAATTATGAGCACCTTATGACCAATTCAACTTATATCTATTACACTAAAGTAACAAACTTTAAATCCACACAAGATGTTTTAAAAGGAGAGGAAAAGAATTATCTACATATTTCCTTTCATTTCTTATTTCCCAAGCTTCCAAATCCTCCCAGGATTTGATTTATCCTCTGGGGCAGAAGGGACTATGGGACGGCCCACAGCACCAGGCTCTGCCTCAGCCCCATACCCTACCTGAGGCTTGCCTGCTCCAGGTTCCAGCAGAGGGGGCTGTGCCTACAACTCAGGGTGGCTGCTCTTCCAGCTGATCTCAGCTCCCACTGACACCATGAGACCCTGGTCCCTGGTGTGTCCTAGGCAGGGATGTTACCCAGATCTGCAGGGGCTTAGTGAGGTCTACACCTTGAGAGCCAACTGGCTGGACACAACCAGTCATGCTGTTTCCATTCCCTCTCCCAGCACCCTGCCCTCCTCTGAGCTGTGTAGCCTGTTGGCTCAGGGCCTCACAGGAGGCGGTTTCCTTCTAATTCAGCTGGACCATGGATGGAAATGCAGCTTCAGCATCCTAGGATAACACTAGGGAGTGTTGGGGAGAATCACACTTTCAAAGGGCTGAGAAGGAACTTGGCTATCTTCTAGTCCAACTCCCTCATTTTACAGAGGAGGAAACTGAGGCTCGGTCCTCTTCCCAGTTCACGTCCCTACGTTGACTTCTCTGGCTCCATGAGCGAATCACAAATGAAGATTGGAGTTGGGCAGGGGCTGGCACTCAAGAGGTTGGGCCCAGGCTCACAGATGGGCTCAGAGCATGAGAGACCCCCATGCTGGGTGGGCAGAGGTTAAGCCTGTTTGCACAGTCTTCTGATACTCCAGGCCTCCCAGTTCCTCTCTGGCTTTATTTTGTTCTCTGAGAGCACTGAATTGTCAGCTCTAATCCTTCCGAAAGCGCAGTGTTTTTCAGGCGCTCTGTGTAAGTGAAACCCTAATCCCAAGGAAAACGGCCACTTAAGCCTCTGCAGCATTAGGCTGTTCTCCAAGCCCTGCAGGATTTCCTCCTTCCCTGCCTGAGAGCCCAGCCACCACCACCACTGGGGAGAAGAGGGGAGGATTCAGGCTGAAGGCACGCAAAGCCCTCTCAGAAGTGACAATAGTGACGGAGCCTGTCTCCCAAAGCTCAGGGTTGCAAAAGCACTGGCTTGTTTGTCCTGAGGCTGTAGCTAATTGTGGAGGTGGAAGGGATTCTGGCTACCCTGGGAAAGGAGTGGGGGGTCTTCCTGTCACCTTGGAGGTGACCGGCCCTCTGGGAGAAATAGGTTTTCAGGTCTTGCCTAGGTGGCTTTGAGGCCACTGGGACATTTCTGAGCCCTTGGTACCAATACATGCCTGTTTCATTGGGACAGCAGTCTTTAGGATTTCTGGTCATTCAAAAAATGTTGGGTTGACTGACCTTACTTTTACTTAGCCAACACTTTCTTCTTAAAAAGTACCAAATAACGGACTAAAAAGCCTATTGCTGGGAGATCCCTTTTTTGGAGAATTCCCCTGTGGGACATATCAAGTATCTAAATGACATCTACAGAAGCTGGAAGGGTCCCCGTAACCTAATGAATCGTGAAAGCCGTGGCCAGTATTCTCAACTGGGCAATCCTTTATTGGCCTGAGTTGGCTATTGTCATGCACTTGATAGCAAGATCATTGATTTCTTAGAAAATATTTTGATTCAAATTCAGACTGGCCCCTTTCTCTCTCTCTGATCTCTAATGATCAAGTGAGGCCATCCTTGGAGGAAAAAGCATTCCATTTGGCATGTTCAGCCTTTTGGGCCTCACAGACAGAGGGAGGAGATGAAGGGAGGAGGTAAGAAGAAAGGTCCAAGGTTATGGGCCAAATTTGAGCTCAGTGTAGAAAACACCAGAACTATATCTTTGCTAAGACACCCCAAACCCTTCCTACCTTTGTCACCCTCCCATCGATGCTCCTCCCTCTGCAGCCCCGTTCTCAGCCTGGGTACTTCTGCCATGGCACCCTTCTGGGGAGGGCAGCCCAGCAGCACAGGGTGGCTGGTAGGCAAAGACAAGGACATGGGATTGGGACCTGGGATTGAGGTGGCACAGCTTTTATTCTGGTCAAATTTGGCCTGACTCTGATCCCAAGAGTGGATTAGTGCCTCTTCTTTTCCATATCCTTTACCTCTAGCAGTGGACTAGGAGGAAGGGAAAGAGGCCTGATCCAATGACTCCCTAGGCTGCAGGCCCAGAGCAGCCACATATCCGTCAATGTCTCATTGCTATGGAAATGCCCCTGTAATTAAATCAGAGCTGAGGTTGGGGGTTGGAGGTCCTTGCGGATGTGGCTTGCAGACTCAGGGATGTTTGGAGGAGGCTAGCCTCTTTTCTTGGGACTCTCACAGCCTAAAGGAAGGGTCTAGGGCATATGAGCATTGAGGAGCAGCCCTCTGGCTTGTTTTGGCCTCCACACTAAAGGGCTCTCTGACTTGCCACATGTCTGAAGTTGTCCTAGCCCTCTCCTTTCAAGGAGAGGAACTGTGATGTCTGTGCCCTAAATTCCTCTAGCTAATCAGGGGCTTTGAGCTGACAGACAAGACTAGGAGACACTCAGCCTCCTTCAGAAACATTTCTCAGTCTTTATTGCACTCTCCTCCCCTAGGGGCTGGCCAAGGGCTAAGCTGTTTGTTTTATGGAGGGAAATGCAGTTGCATTGGAAGGGGGTTGTTAACTACAGGAAAGAGGCAGTTCCTGGAGGTCCTCAGGATGCCCTGAGTAGGAGGAGGAGGTTTCCCAGGGTCCACACCTCTATCTGCTAAAAGGCCACTTTGCTAACCATCTCAGATGTGGGCCAGGAGGCCGAGCTTCTGAGAGTTGGCAACCCTTTCTCAGAAGCTACACCCACACTACTCACACTGGTCCTGCTGCTGTCCAGCTGTGAACTTTGCCTCTCTGGCCTCCCCCACCTCTGCTCAAATGAGCCAGCTTCTGGGAGACCAGCCTCTTCTGCTCCATCTTCCTGCCTTGGGCACTTCCCTCTTGGGCAGCATCTACATCTCTTCCTGGATCTTAGTTACAGCTTCCTTCAAAACTGCAGTCTTCAGGAATTAAGAGTCATTTCTCCCAAGCTCTTGAATAAAACCACCTTCCCCCAACCAGGATGGGGAAGCTACTGAGGCTTCCCACCTGTCCCCACCCCACTGGGGAGAAAGGTACTGTCCCCATCTCTAACTCTCTAATGTTCAGACATTTTCCCAAAGAAAACATAAGATTTTCTGCTGAGGCTTAGCAGTCTGGGAGCCTGGATAAGCCTGGAACAGGCTCTACTTTCAGAATTGCCTGAGGCTCAGCTCTTTCCATGCCTCCTGGACCCCACACCAATAATCTATAAGTGTGGTCCTCATTCTTTGCCCTTTTTGATCTCCATTATCTGACAATTTGGTGAGCAGGGGTGGGAAGGGACTAGGGGATCTGGATCTGTGATAAAGATACAACTGATACTTCCTTTCATCTTTTTTAGAATATTAAACTTGCTGAGTTTACAGCGCTTTTGGACTATTCTATTGTCTTCAGTTCTTGGGGGATGTTAACTGTTCTGTTTATTGCTTCTACTAACTTTCCCTTTTGGAAGTTTGTGTTCACATGAGATGTGTACTTTTTCATAGTAAGCTCATCATTAGTGGTGGGTTTTCCCCCCACCCACCCTGTGGGAGTCCCATGTGCCCTGGATTGTAGAATGTCTCTACAAAGAAGGTTTCTCATTGCTCCCGGTGGGGTTTCAGAATGGGTAACTATCCTGGACAAATTTTTATGTAACTTCCTGGCTTGGGTTTCCTGCGACATACTCATGGTATAAATTTAGACTCTGATCTGGCATCAGGCTTGGGGTCTCCATGTCTCATGGTGACATTCCCTGTTGCCCCCTGCTTCCTTGTTTCTCTGGGCTACTGGGATGAGTGTATGTGTTTGCCTTTCACGGACAATGTGATCCCTGTTCTGTCCCTTGCTTTATGCAGGATGACACTCAATTCTAGCTTCCTGATTCCCAAAGTCACGTTCCCTGACTGGTGTGTTACAACCCCATCCTCTCCCAGTCGGCGTCTCCCTCAGTGTAATGTCAACAGCCTCTCCAATACTGATCTGGCTTTGAGTTCCCCTCGATTTCTGGCACCAAAGAATGAGGTTTGCTGCGTATTAACATTTTTGTTGTTATATTTTATTCAGTTACGTTTTGGTGAGTTTAGCCTGCCTGGGTCCCAGACCATCAATCTCCTTCCTCCTTTACCTCTCTGTGACTAAAACAAGGGCGATGAGAACTGCACTTGCCCAAGGCTCGGCCAGTGTGCAGCAGCAATGCCCACTAGAGGCCAGTGAAGCCTGCTGGGTGCAGTGGCTCCAGGGGCTGGTGTTTTGCCTAGTTTCTAGAGCAAGCTTGTCCAATCCACAGCCCGCAGGCCACATGCTGCTCAGGACAGCTTTGAATGTGGTCCAACGCAAATTCGTAAACTTTCATCAAACATTATGAGGTTTTTTACTTTTGTTTTTGTTTTTAGCTCACCAGCTCTCTTGGTGTTAGTGTATTTTATGTGTGACTCAAGTCATTTCTTCTCCTTCCAAAGTGGCCCAGCGAAGCCGAAAGATTGGCCAACCCTTTTCTAGAAAGCATGGAACTGCACAATCTCTGACTTCCCCCAGCACTGTCCCTTGCATCTGGGCTCTCTCCTTCAGGGTGGACTCGCACTGTGTCAAGGGACTCTCTCATGCTCAGAAACATCCCCAGTGACTTTGGGAATCCTGGAGTAAGTTCTCGTCTTCTCCTCCCAGATCAACATCACTGCCAGCATCTCTGCGTGCTCCCCTGTCACTGCAGCCCCGGCCAGGCATGGGGAGGGAGGCAAGGTGAGAAAGCCATGGGGAACAGGGGCTATCTTTTCTACCAGGGAAGGGAGACTTTAAGGAATGAAGGCTCCAGCATGTAGCTGGAGCCAGAGTTCTCACTGCAGATGCTCTGACCCAGAGGGCCCTGGGACTACTGAGAGGTGGATGGCAGCCCCCTGGGGTCCTTTGGAGGGTCAAGAAGGTGGTGAAAGGTACCAGCCACAGCCATCCAACCTGAAAAAGCCTGGGGCCAGAATGCCCCTGACCCATTCTCTCATGTAGCTGGTCCCTTTTTCTTTTTCACTTAGGAGAGACTCGGCTCCGTTCCAGACCAGCAGCCTAGAGCCGTGGGCTGGAGAGAAGAGATGCCGCTGAGCTAGAGCAGCCCAGCGGCGGAAGGGAAAGTGGGTGATAAATTTAAATAACCAGCTTGACTTGGCAGCTTGCTGAGTTGTGATGCAGTGAAATTAAAATCTCGGCAGAACTTGCAAACACTACCCAGCAAAATCAGTCTCTCTCCTTGGTTCCCTGATGGAAGGCGGGGAGGGGAGGCTACGGGGCTGAGCCCTAGCCTCTGGCAGCCACCCTTGCTTGCAATGTGATTAGCTGTGTCCTGGCCCACTGGGCCCCACTCTCCCCTGCACACAATAGTCCAGGTTCCTCTGTCCTCTCAGTCCTGACCTTGTGGAATAGCTGCATCAAGTGGCTGGTGAAGTTTGAAATCAGCCTCCAGTGCCAGGAGGTGGCAGGAATCTCAATAAGGTCTGGCTTTTCAGGTTGGGCTAGGGCATTCCCTCATCCCCTAAGGTTTGCAGCCGCAGCTGCCAGTCCTGGGAAAGAAGATGAGCAGGGTACCTGAGACATGGAGGATGAAGAGGGCTCCTTGAACACCTTGGCACTCCTAAGTCAGGCTATGGGCACAGGGTGACCTAACAGCTCCCTTACCTTTAGCACACACCTCCCCAGCATCACCTACCCACCTGAAAGAGCCTTCTTTTCTCTTCTCCCACCAAAGCCCTTAATATTTGCCAAAAAAATAAGTTTTTAAAGACTCTTTGAGGGCAATGTCCACAAATATACTAAGGACCTCTCTCAAACACCAGTTCTACCTGGAGCCCGGTTCTCACAGATGCCAACATATTTCTAGAAGAACTCACCCAAAGTCCATTCTCCTGTTTCTGTTCTTCTTGCATCACTGCTCACTACTACCCACAATATCCTGGCCTGAAGGCCAACACGCTGGACCCACTGCTGAGATGGCCCATGGAGTCTGAGCAATGCCCCATTGCTCACCTTGACAGTACCTCTAGCAAATTCTGTTTGTCCCCATAATAAACACATCATAAATCATTCATCTTTAATAGATTATGCAAATTAGGAGGACATAAAATCAACAAAGATCAATAACTGCAGCAGTTTAATTGCCAGCAAAAACAGTTTAAGAATGAGCATAATCTGCAGCTCTTTCTTGGGTAATGGCGCTATTAATCCAAACACTGGATCTTGGCCTAAGTGTGGAAAAATCATTCCCTACCCCTATCCCCATCTTCCCTCCCCCACCTCTCCACACACTTCTTTCTTTTTGGTAATTTCCAGTTTCTGAGAGTTTCCCCGTCATTACCACTGGTGAACAGCTCCGAATGTTAATGGTTCTGCTTTTGTTACTCCTCGCTTGATTGAAATGTCGCATACAGATTGAGATGTTAGTGCTAACTTGCCACCTGGGAATGTCAAGCTGGGTCTGAAATGAACTTTTCTCACACTTGGATCCAGATGGATCAGCCGGAGATGTTCCCAGGCTGAGCTGGGACTGTTCCAGGGCCATGGGGGGGGAGGCGGGTGGGGGCTGCTCAAGGTGGAGGCCCTTCTCTGCACCAGCCTCTGGGTCTCCTACGGCAGGAGCCCTACCCTGAAGATCCATATCTCCACCCCAGGAAGTGCTCGCCTTCTGGACTATGGCCTGAGCACTGGGCAGCACATGGGGTTAGAGAAGTCTCCCAGGTTCTCTTTGACCAGTGCTTGGAGTGGCCATCTTTGGGAAGTGACCACTGTACCTCTGAGCAGGTCAGAAGAAAGGTGGCCTCTGCCTTGGGTCAGAATACCTAGCAGGTCAGAGAGCTTCCCAGCTGGGCAAAGAGTGGCTCCTGCTGAGGGCCATTCGGTCATGGGCTATGTCCTGGCCCAGCTAACCCAGCTAAGGTCGTCACTCCCGAAAGCCCAGTCCAGGTCTCCAACACTTCCAGAACTCAGCCTCTGACTCCCTAGCCAAAGATCTAGGCTGGAAACAGTTGTACCAGTACAGCCCCTTAGGGAGAGGCTGGGAAAGCTGACAGGGCTCTCCTAAACCCCCAGGTGGAGGCTGGGTGGCCACTGAGCCCAGCTCAGGCTCAAGTGCAGCCGCACTCAGACCAGCTCCCAGGCAGAACCAGGGCCCAGTCCTAGAGTGCGCTGTGCCTGTTCCCTGTCTTTGCTGCTGGCTGTGCAGCCCCACTGCCGGGTCCCCAGGCCGCCTCCGCTTGCCTCGCTCTGCAGGTAACGCCTCAGTGTCTCCCAGTCCCCACCGAGACCCTTCTCAATCATCCTGTCTCCCAAGGAACAAACGGCACATTGGCTTTAGTGTCTCCAGAATAATTAGGTGAATTTTAATAACACCTCAATGTGTGTCTCTCCCACTTGGGCAGTCTCCTGGCCTGGAAACCCTTCTGCAGTGGCACGCGCCTTCCACAGGCTGGAGCTCTGCGGCCTTCCCTGGACCCCACCTCCCCTTCCAAACTAACTGGCTCTGCTGCTCTTCATCTGTAGGGGCTCCTGGCCATGGCGCCCCTAGCTCTGCATTTGATTGTGGGCCAACCCTGATCCTACCTGGCCTTGAAATCAAGCCTTGGTGTCAGTGACTTCTCGGGGAAGCAGGAGGAAGGCTGGAATAATTGTACTCATCTCAAACTCCACAGAGCTGGGTGCCATGCCCTCAAGCCCAAAGCCATGGTCACCCACACTGCCTGGAGGGAGTGGGAAGTGGGTCCCCCAGGAGCCTTGCAGACACACGTGTGGAGGCTGGACACTGGGTACCCATGCTCCACTCTCACCAGCCTCACTTATTTGCCTTCTGCAGATGTCCCCACAAGAGGCTCATGATTCTGGGCAACTTGGGAGAGGGAAGAGAAACAGGCAAAGGGAGAGGTGAAGGACAGGAGGAAGAACTGGCAACAGCCCCTCCTAGCATCAGCCTTTCCAGGTTGAAGCCCACAGACACCCTGACCCCAGTTTTTTTCTCCCCACATCTGTACACACCTGTTCAGGAAGCACCCTAGTTTTAGAAGCCTCGTTCTTTCTGTAAATATCATGGCGGGGGATCTGCTCATCACACTGGGCCCCAGATGGCATGGGCTGAGGCACCCTCCACTGAACACGGTGCCCCCACCCTCCTGGAAGCCCTCTTACCAGTCACAACGGGGTATGTCTGCGTGCCTGACACATTGCTGCCCAGCTCAGGGTTGGTGGATGCAGATAGACTCGACTTGACTTCATCAAGCCCAGGGGTCAGGGCTGGGAGGGAGTACTCGTTCCCCTGGGAGGAGAGAGAAAAGTGACAGCTCTCTATTGATGCACACACAGAGAAAGGGCTTGGTGTGCAGATGGGGAGGAGGAACGGGGAGCCCTCCCAGATGGGGTAGAAAGAGATGGTGGGACAGAGGGGAGATGCGGGGGGGCTTGGCGGATGATGGCAAGCTTTGTGTGGGTAGGAGCAGACCTGACTTGGTGAAATCGGAGGCGCAGCACCCTTTCACATTTTGGGCAGTTATGCCAGCACCCTTTATGTTTCTGTAGCATCTCCTGCCTAAGCACCCCCGAAGGTAGGGTGTAGTAGTGGGGATCCCCTTGTTGAGAGACACGGGATGTCGAGGAACCTTGGGGAGGAGGGGGAACCATGGCATGACTGGCAGAACCAGTAGCTGGGGGAAGGGCCTAGTGGGGCCTTCAGCCTGGCACTGCCGGCTGCTCCGGTATGGGCGCCCCTTTTTTAAAAACAAACAATGACAGCCCCATGGGCCCCTCGCTCTCTGCCTGTGCACTGGGGTATGAAATTGGGGAGGGGGAGAGTCCACATGGCTAACAGAAGGGTAGGAGGGGGGCAGTCATTGACTCTGAAAGGGTGTCCTGCCCGAAACACTCGGGTAATTGCCTTTTTATTGTAGCCACAGCCAAGCCAGACCCCAGAGCTGGGCAGACCAGGAGCCTGCACAAAGCAGGAAAAGTTGCTCTGATTAATATTACGTTAAATTAAAACTGATTTTCTGCTCTTTCGGGTCCGTTTTTTTCCCTTCCGCTTCCTGGCCCCCCCAGAGTACCCCCTCCCCTCCATGGCTGGACGGGATTGCCTCGTCATTTCCAATTCCTTCTCGTATTGATCTTCCTGTAGAAATCAGTTTTGTAATTAGCTGCAAATTAGGCCTTCTACTGGGGGTGAAGCTGCCCCCTGATTTATCACCAGAGTAATTCGCTGTGATCGGAGAGAAATTAAAATGAACTCAATTAGGCTTCGGATTTGCTTTATGGGCCCTGCTCCGAGTTTCAGGGGGAAAAATGACTGTGCTGGTGTTTAATAGTCTAATGAAAGTAAATAAAGGTTATTCATTGTAATACAGCCGGGGACTCAGGGAGGGTGCACCGAGCCGCCCGCCTCGGCCGGCTCCTCCTTTGTTGGTTTATGGCTCAGGGCACCTTAAAAAGACTTTTGATTTTTGTTTTATGAAGACAAACAGCTTATGGGATAAAAGGACGGGCGGGGAGAAAGGCGAGTGGCTGGGAGCTATTGGAGTCTTAGAGTGGAACTGTAGCGTGCGAGGCTGTGGGGCTGCACTGACGTGCATGTGTGGGAGCGTGTGTGCGTGCGTGCAAGCACAGCAGTGCTGTGTTGTACTGCGACCGTGGGTCTGGCCTGGGCCGCATGTGTAGCAGGGATGGGAGTGTGCCCCTGTGTGTAAGCGGGTGTGCTGGGGGCTCTACCCAGCGTATGTGGGTGGAGACATATGCTAGGGGTATACTGAGCTGGTAATCTGGGGACAGCACACACCCACTGGCTCCATGCGGCTACCAGGACTAGCTGTGAGTACTGTGGGCTGTGGGTGGGGGAGCAGGTGGACAGTGGTGTGTGAACACAGTACCGTGGGCTGTGGGTGGGGGAGCAGGTGGGCAGTGGTGTGTGAGCACAGTACCGTGGGCTGTGGGTGGAGGAGCAGGTGGACGGCGGAGTGTGCACAATACCGTGGGCTATTGGGGGGAACAGGTGGACAGTGGTGTGTGAACACAGTACCGTGGGCTGCGGGTGGGGGAGCAGGTGGACAGTGGAGTGTGAGCACAGTACCATGGGCTGTGGGTGGAGTGTGAACACATGCACACCAGCACATGGAAAAGTTCGGAGGCAGTTTTTGCGTTGTGCGTTTTGCTGGTGTGTTGTATGCTGTGCCCCATGCTGTGTGTCCTGGGCTGCTCAGTGTCTGCATAGAGTGTTGGGTGTAAGTGGTAAGCTGCCAGCCTACCTAGGGTTCCATCGAATGGCTGGCTTGGGGAGCAGGAGGCAGGCACAGGTGGGCTCTCCTGACACTGGGCAAGGAAAGCTCCCCAGGCTAGCATAGATTTTCTGTAGGACCTGAGGGGCTGTGGGCAAGGGACACAGCAAGAGGATGTTCCTGAGTACTCCATGCCAGAACCACGGAGAAGTGGAGCTAGAAGGGACTTGACAAATCCTACATCCAAGCCCTTCATTCTATAGATGGGGAAATTGAGGCTCTGAACAGAGATGATTTACCCAAGGCCATACTCTTGCATCCAGAACTCATCATTTCTAATTACTATATACAGACCATGAAGATTTGTCTTAACGATACTATACTGTCTCGTGTAAGCCTGTTCGCACTGCACACACACAGAACACACGTGTGTAACACATACAATGCTGGCTATGCACGTGGTGTTTGGTGAATGAGTTCTTGAGAGGCCTTGCTCTGCTGGTTCCTTTCTACTTCTGCAAGCAGAAAGCTCCCTCCTCACCTGTTCTGATTTGATGTGCTCTGATGCCTGGAAGACGTCAGGGTAGGAAGGACGCTCAAAGACCCGATCCAAAGCTTCCAGCTGCTGCTGGGTGAAGGTGTCAGCTCGCAAGTGCTTCCGCAAACTGTCCACGCCACTCTGGGAATCTCCATTGGGGACTGAGCCCTCGGACACATCTGGAGAACACATGGACACTCAGGGCATTAGCGCCAGGCCAGCAGAGGCACAGGAACAGTGCAGGGCAGAGAGGTGGGCACCCGGCCCTGGAGCTCTGCACCCCTATGGGACCCCCTACTCTCAGCCCTAGGCCAGTGGGGCTGACACCAGAGGGTAGCCCTGCCTCAGAGACCTGGCTGAGGAAGCCCAGGGAACAGAAGGACCTGAGGACCTGGTAAGAGATGGAGTGGTCACACTGTGGGGTCAGGAAGGATTAGCCAGAGGTGGAGCCAGCGGGCTTCCAGGAGCCAGCTCCCCAGGGCATGTCTCCCTGAACCACCCCCTGCCCCCAAACCAGGGCCGGCCTGGGGAAGAAAGAAGCTGGGTGTCTCAGACGGGCATTACTGAGCCTGTGGAGAATTGAACTCGGCTCCGAGATGAATTTCAGTTCCACTGATTCCAAGGGTTGAAAACCATCAAATTTCCAAGGCCGAGTGTAACCTGGAGACTGGGTGAAGTAATTAACTTCGCCCTGAGGGAGGAGGGGCTCTGAGGCAGAGCTGAGGCACTCTGCTTGGGTTGGGCCAGGACTGAGGCCAGAGGGAAGCCAAGCGGGAGGAAAGAGGTGTCGCTAGAACAGCAAAGCTCCCAGTTGGACAGAGCCCACAGAAGGGCCCCCGTGGATGCCGCTGTGCCCCAGCCACCTTCTCGGCCTCTGTCTCCAACCTGGACCTGGGCTTAGGCCTCCTACAGGAGCCAGTTTCTTGGTTACCTGGTTCCTCCTGCAGGTCTCCAGAGGGAGCAGAGACTTGTTACACTGGTGCCCGCTCCCCCTAGGCTACCGGTCAGTCCTGTTTCCATGTCCCCTTTCCCCAGGTGTTCTCAGCCCTTCCCTATCCCTGCCTCCAGCCTCGGTTCCCTGGCATTTTCAAGGTGTACAGTAGGCAATGTGCCTGCTCTGCAGCCTCTCCCTTAACCCACACCTTGCAACTCCCCACAGTGGGGTTTCCCCGACAAACCCTACACCAACTTGGTCACTCCTGGGCTCTCCTCAGCCCAAGACCAGCTGAAGAGCCTTGGGCCTGGGGCCAGCCCAAGCCGGAGGCCCCAGGGTGTTCCTCTGGGACTGTTATATGTATCAGTTTATAGGTGATTATACGATATGATATAATCAATATTGCATTATATACAGTAACACCGTACAGTATCATTCAGGAGACCATAGAAAATATTACATATTGATTAACTCAACCTGCAGCCATCCTCCCTTGCTGGCCTCCCAGACCGAGCGTGGGGTCTGCTTTCCTAATGTGACCTCTCATCTTCCCTCCATATCTATTCTGGAGGGGGTAGGAAAGCAAAGAAAGTGCGTGCGTGTGTGTGTGTGTGTGTGTGTGAGAGTGTGTGTGTGTGTGTGTGTGAGAGAGAGAGAGAGAGAGAAGGAGAGACAGAAAGAGAGGGAGAAAGAGACAGAGATCAAGACCAGGACCACATCTGAAGCAGACAGACAGCGGCAGCTTCAATATTTGTTCCCATGGACACAAAACTTGGTGGTTGTGGTTTTTCAGTGGAAGGCTCTGGAATCATTTCAGTCTTATGGGATGTGTGCATCAACATGTGAGCTGAAAGTTGGAGTGTGGTGAATTTATTTTTCCCTTTTGTGTGAGTATTGTGTGTCTATGCACTTGTACACAAATAAACATCCAGATAAACAAGGGTCTGCGTGTGTTGAAATGAGAATGAGAAGCTTTCTGGAAGGAAGTGTGTGTCTGTGTGTGATTGCATGAGGACCGTGAGGCCACATGCCCCATTTCTCCTGTGCCTGCTTCTTTTTTCAGGATGTGCCATCATCCTCATTTCACTCCCTGTAGCTATTTGCATGTCCTATTGTGTCTGATTCTCCCTTCCTGGAGCCCTCCTACCTTTTGGGGAAATCAGAGTCTCAGGGCTGAGGAAGGCATCAAGTGTCTTCATATATGGTTATTGCAGGGGCAGAGAGGGTGTATTTGTGAGCGTGTGTTCACACATTATGTGTGTGCATGTGTGGCAGGACTCCCCTCATGCCTCTGTGTAGATTTGTGTATATGCCTATCTGTGTGTGGCTTGGCTCACTGTGTGTGTGCGTGTGTGTGTGTGTGCGCGCGTGTGTGTGTGTGTGTGTGTGTGTGTGTGTGTATGTAGGGCCTGAACTGAAGCTTTGTCCTCAGGTCACTGGCTGGAGGAGTCTCTTTGCCTTCATTTATTCAGGGGCCCTTCAGATCTTGACAAATCTGTCACTCTAAATTTGCGAGAGATTATGGTGCTCTCTCCCCGGCCCGCAGAGAGGTGATATATGATATCTGCTGCCCCTATTGATTGCCTGATCTGGTGGCAGAGGCCGGCGAAATGAACTTGAAATGAACATCATGCCTCAACTCATTGTGCGTATAATACACTACTTAATCCCACATTTTTCAGCCGCTATGGAATTCAATTGATCAATCATGTTCCACTGATAGTACTGTTTTAGGGGTTATTGCTGCTCCCTCCACTCACTGACCTTTTTATTTATTTATTTATTTATTTTTTGTATACTCAGGCCCTGGTGGTAAGACAGGTTACAGAGGCAGCAACGGAGGGGAAGGGGGAGGGAAGGGAGGCAAAGGCTAAGGAAGCCTGCTACTGGAAGAGGTGGCAGTGGGAGGCGGGGAAGCAGAGGAGAGGGAAGTGGGGAGGAGAAAGGAGGTGCTAGAGGAGAAGGAAAACAAAGTGGTGTGATGAAAGCATGCAGAGAACCCCCGCCCCGCAGAGAGGCTGGAGGAGGCTTGCGGGAACTCTTGTAGGAGACGGAAGGCAGCAGTCATGATGAATGGCGAAGGAGCACAAAGAAACTTATGTGGAGCAGGGAGGTGAGCCGCAGGGCCGGGGAGAGGGCAGCGGCATTACTGATGGGGGACAGCCAGCCAGCCCTCCAAATCCACCACACGTCCGTCCAGTAGGCTCTCCCGGCTCTTTCCAGAGGAGGGGGTGGCGTCCTTCCATCAGCTAGGGAAGGAAGGGAGGAATGAAGCCAAGGAGAGAAGGCAGGAAGGGAAGGAGGAAAGGGGGTTGGGAGAAGCCCTGGATCAGAAGGTCCAAGGAGGAGAAACTCAGGGAAAGAGGAAGCCCAGAGGCACCGAAGGGCAGAAAGCGGGAGGGGAAGAAAGGGAAAAAGCCTTCCGCGCCAGAAGCTGGAAGCCCGGCTGGGATGAGGACACTTACTGCAGGAACAAAACCAGCTGGCTCTGCTTTGGCTGAAGCCTGGGTGTCCTGCTACCTGGTGCCCAGGGCCTGGGTGTCCTGCTACCTGGTGCCCAGGGCCTGGATGAGGGTGGCTTTCCAGGGGAAGGAGAGGGGGAGGAAAAGGAGAAGAGAGTAAAGGAGGAGGAGTCAAAAAGGAAAGAAGGAAGACAGCTGTCAGTGCTGACCACCTAGAGGGTTCTCCTGGGAAGATGGGGAGCGAGCTCAGCATGGGGCTTTCCAAGGGCAAAGTCTCAGATGGGACAGCAAGGGGGAAGAAAGAGACCCCTGTTAGGCCCAGCTGTTGAAGGGCTGTCTGGCAGAGCTGGGCTGAAACAGAGGTGGAAGCAGAAGCCAATCTTAATCTAGGTTTCTAGGACGTAAAAGCCGATCTTAATCTAGTAAGCAGGGAAGGAAAGCGCGTAAGTGATTACACAGCATCCATTTCAAAGAAGATCCCCTACCCAACAGCCCCTTTGCCCCCATGCCCAGCAGCCAGTCTAAGAGCACCTTGTGGCAGGGACCGTGACTAATGCATTTCTGCAGCTCCAGCATCAGGAATAGCCCCGAGTAGGTACTCAGACTCTTCTGGGTGGTATTCAAAGCCATACCTCTGGCAGAAGGTTTTGGGACTGGCCACCTGACTGGCCTGGCACCACAGGACACCCAGTCTCTCATCAGGCAAGCCCCACACATCCCTGGCTAGCAGATGTGCTATCCCCACTGCTTGTTAGCCTCTAACAGCATCAACTCTGACCCGCAGGCCTTTCCCACTCTCAGAAACACCATCCTGCCCATCTCTGGTGCCTCTACCAACGCACAGACAACACTGTGTTCCTGGTGAGCAGCAGAACTTAACCCTGGGGCTTCTGAGCTGCCATCCAAAGCAGGTGGCAGAGGCTGCTTGAGACTGGGGCCTGGAGAACGCATCTACATTTGAGCTCCCTGCACCAAGAGGGCTGGAGGCTGCTGGTCATGTGTCCTGCACGTTCAGGAGCAATTCTGATTTCCAGTATTCTTCCCCATTCTCTGGTCACATTTTTAGACTGGGTCTGGAGGTGGCTGTGGATTTAATAAGACCAAACAGAGCAAGGAAGGGACCCTGTGCTAGTCAGTCTCCATAGAGGGAGGGTTCAGCCTCATTCTCCGTCTGCCCCCTGCCCAACTCCCATTCTGCAGCAGCTCACAAGTATCAAGAACTCATGACATGCCATTGCTGTTATTTACAGAGCTCATTCAATCCTTCCGACAAACCTGTGGGGGAAGTACTATGATACCCATTTTAAAGATAAGGAAGCTGAGGCAAAGAGAGGTTAAGTAGCTTGTCAAAGGCCATGCAGCTAGTAAATGACAGCCACATTTGAATCCGGGTCTGAGTACAGAGCCTGCCCTCGAAATCATTTCACTCTGCAGCCTGGGTGCCAAACACAGTGGGCCCAGTTGAAGGCCACTTGGCTCCATCCAGGGCACAGCCTCCCTCTTGGCATCCCTCATTCTCTGCCTGGCACCCTCCCCAAATAGAGGCTACAGCCTGTGGCACATGTGCTGGCTGAGTGCAGACTGTGCCCAGATGATTAGGGGATGTCTGGTCCAAATTCTTCATGTTACCATAACTAGCAGGGGTGGGCCGTGACTTTTCCAAGGTCACACAACTGGGGAATGGGACTCCCAGGACTGGGCCATTCCAGGTGCTCTGTCCACTGTGGCATGAGCACTCTCAAGGGGGTGAGCTGCCACAGGTCTTTTTGGAACACGGATAGTATGTAAATAAATTAATTCAATTAAACAAACTGCTGAGTCAAAACTTTGACATAGATTATTCTTTCAAGGATAACAAAGGTCATATTGTCTTCTTCTCTGACTGTTTCATATTTGCTTAGCATTTAACAAAAGGTCTTCATAGATCTAGGGTATTTGGTCTTCCCAACCACTCTCCAAGGTAAGTAGGGATTCTAATCCCTTTTTACTGGGGAGGAAACTGAGGCTCAGAGTATATAAGGTGCAGGGCAAGTGGCTGGCTCAAGGGGACATTTACTGGGGATCTTGGCACAGGGCAGGTGCCCCGACAGCTGTGGACTAAACGGACAGACAGAGTGGCTGCCTGCCCAGCCAGAGCCCAGAGTGTGGGGCTGCTGGCAGCAGGACCCGAGTCTCCAGGCAAACGAAGAGAACTCCAAAACCAAAGATCAACTTGACTGGAAGGAGAGCTGCTGGTGTGGTGACAGTGGTTACTTCTTGATCACAAGCAATTTTTATTTTCTTTTTATCTAAGTTTTTCCATATCGTCCAGGCTTTGTGCAATTAGTATGTGCTACTTCTAGAATCACTATTAAAAATGTCTTTACTCCTCAACTGAAAGATCTCATCTCCTCATTCATTCAGCCCTGCCACTCACTCCCCATCTATTCCTGGGTGGCCCTGGAGCTGGGCCCTATCTCACACCTCTCACCCCAGGTCAGGGCCCTGGTACTGGCCAGTCATGAATGGAGTTGTCCAGTGGGGTCTCAGCAGCTTGGGGAGGGGGACACTCCCTGAACACTGTCTTGGGAGCAGGGCTAGGGACAGAAGGGTCACTGCAAGGGACAAGAGACAGTTGGGGGTGGTGGTAATAGATAAAATGAAATAATGGGCCAGGCATGGTGGCTCACGCCTGCAATCTCAACACTTTGGGAAGCTGAGCCTGGAAGATTGCTTGTGTCCAGGAGTGTGAGACCAGCCTGGGCAACATAGCGAGACCTTATCTCTACAAAATATAAAAAATTAGCTGGGCATGGTTGCATGCACCTGTGGCTCAGCTACTCAGGAGGCTGAGGCAGGAGTATTGCTTAAGCCTGGGAGGTCAAGGTTGCAGTGAGCTAAGATAGTGCCACTGCATTCAGCCCGGACAACAGAGTGAGACCCTGTCTCAAAAAAAAAAAAAAAAAAAAAAAAAAAAAAAGAAAAAGAAAAAGAAAAGAAAAGAAAGAAAAAGAAAGAAAATGAAAATGAAATGATGTCATTTCCTCTGTCAGAAAGCACCAAGGCTCATCAAAGTCTACAAAATCAGGATGGTATGAATGGGGTTGCCCATCAAATCCCAGGAAGCAAGATGAGGTATTTGAAAAGAATTTAAGTATAGCAAAGAATTACACTAACTTTGGCCACGTGCGGTGGCTCACGCCTGTCATCCCAGCACTTTGGGAGGCTCGAGGCGGGTGAATCACAAGGTCACGAATTCGAGACCAGCCTGGCCAACATGGTAAAACCCCATCTTTACTAAAAATACAAAAAGTTAGCTGGGTGTAGTGGCGGAGGCCTGTAATCCCATCTACTTGGGAGGCCTGAGGCAGGAGAATCGCTTGAACCCAGGAGGCGGAGGTTGCAGTGAGCTGAGATCGTGCCAGCCTGGGCGACAGAGTGAGATTCTGCCTCAAAACAAAACAAAACAAACAAACAAAAAAATTGCACTAACTTCAGTTTTCTAAGCTCAAATACAAACATCTATCTGTCTATGGAGAAAGTAATGATATTAGGGCTTTCACCTACACTCATCAATCTCTTCAAACTTTACAAGGTGCTTATTATTATTCTCACTTTCTAGAAAAGGAAATAGAGAGGCAAAATTATTTGTTCAACACCACAAAGGTAGGAAGCAGCAGAGCCTGGATGTGAACTCAGGGATGTCAGACTCCGAAGCTCTCTCCATTCTGCCACGTTTGCCTTCTCTGTCAAGGATCCATCATCACTTACCGAACACTTACTGTGTTCTGGGCAGGCTCAAGGTACTTTATGCACATTATCCACAGTCTTCACAGAACACTTGGAAAAGTGACACTGCTAGTTCAATTTTACAAACGAGGAAACAGGCTCAGGGAGAGTTCAAAATATGTGCAAGATTGCACAGCTGGCAAGAAGCAGTCTTGGGGAAACGGAGTCTTTATCCGCAGGCAGAAAATGACCTCAAAAAGTGATATGGGAAGAAAAGAGAAAAGTGTGGAGGCAGCGGGAACAGTGGGTGATGGGCCTCAGGCCTCAAGGGCTGGGGGAGCAGTGGGGCTCAGGGGCCAGCTGTGCTGGGGATGGGGCTCTGCCCGTTCTGATGGTGGCCTCTGCTCAGACGGTGCTCTCTCTGCCTAGCTACTCCACACATTACTTCCGCCTCTGAGGGGTTCACCCCCAGGCTGCCCCCCAGTCTTCTCAGCTGCCAGTTGTTGCAGTTTCAAACTCAATTGTTCTCCTCGGTAGTGAGGCAAATGGAGTCATTAATTACCTTCTATCGGCTGGGCTGAGTTCAGAACGCGATCAATATCCCCGCTTGTCATTCAGGGCAGCCCGCCTGTGCAGCCCCAGCCCCACCCCCACGGCAGCACAGCAGAACCAGGGAGATGGAAGTCCAACTGGGAACAGGGAGTGAGGTTTGGGAGCTGAGGAATGGGGTGGCTCCCCAGAGGTCAGGTGCTGTCCAGACTGGTAGAGGAGGGAGGATTGATTGATTGGGGGGGTGAGGGTTCACAAGGGAGAGTGGAGGAGGAAAGAAAAGGAAGGAGTGTTCCAGAATGAAGAGAGAGGTAAGTGAGATAGGAGATGGGAGGGAGGAAGAGAGGATGAGGGGGAAGTGGGATTCGGGCAGTGAGGGAGGAATAGATAGGAAAAAGGAGAGGGGAGGGAAGGGGCTCCAGAGGGCCAGGCTGGGAAGGAGCTATGGTGACACTGCTTGTCCAGGGAGATGGATGATACGCCTCATTGCCTTCCATCTTTAAACTGGACATTCACTGAGTCTGGCCTGGCCACAGTTCCCAAGCCAAGCTCAAGAGGTGGGCATAAAGTGGGCCAGGTGCAGTGGCTCACTCCTGTAACCCCAGCACTTTGGGAGGCCGAGGTGGGCAGATTGCTTTAGCTCAGGAGGTCAAGACCAGCCTGGTCAACATGGTAAAACCCCGTCTCTACTAAAAATACAAAAATTAGCTGGGTGTGGTAGCATGTGCCTGTGGTCTCAGCTACTTGGGAGGCTGAGATGGGAGGATCACTTGAGCCCCTGAGGTGGAGGCTGCAGTGAGCTGAGATCATGCCACTGCACTCCAGCCTGGGAGACAGAGTGAGACCGTGTCTTAAAAAAAAAAAAAAAAAAAAAAAAGAGGTGGACATGAAGAAGGCTTTGGAAATCTGGCCCAAACCTTGGCTAGGGACAAGACCAGGTTCTGCCCAGCCGTCTAGCCCTAGGAAACTACCTGCTGTACTTGACTAAGCCCAGCTTCTAAACACTCAGTGAGTTCATGAACAGGGAGAGGCTGGGGTAGCTGTGGGCCTGCCTGACCTCAGGCTTGCTGTGCCCATTCACACCCACCAGCCTCTATGGACACTAATGGTACTGGTGACCCTAACACAATGCTGCACCAGAAGTAACATCTCCTGGGTTGAAATCCTAGTTTTGTTGCTCACTTGCTATAAATCTCCTGAGCTTTTCAGGATTGAGTTTCCTCAGACATATACAAGAGGGCTGTTAGCTCCTCCCTCACCATTAATTTCTCCTTTGTCTGCATTCCAACAGCCATCTATCCAAACCTTTATTGTAGAAATAGCACTAATAATAACTAAAACAGATCCAGTTTCTACTTGGATACCAGACACTATACTTAACACGCATATACTGATTTAATCCTTACAATAACAGCAACTAACATTTATTAAGTGCTTAGTATATATCAGGCACTCCTCTGATAATCTTACATATATTAATTCATCACAATTTTCATGAGAACTTAAACATTATTGTTCCCATTTTGTAGATGCGGAAATGAAAGTGCAGAGATTAAGGAACTTTCCCAAGGTTACATGCCTCACGGATGACGGAGGAGTAAGAACTCAACCCTGGCAACATGCCTCCGAACCTGGGGAAACTGAGGGGTAGAGAGACTAGGTAATTTACCCAGAACAACTTATGATAGCCAGTAAGTGGCAGAGCCAAATTTAGGATCTCTTCATATCATAGTTATTTTTTAATGTTTGTTTTCTCCTCTGAACTGTGAATTTTGAAGGCAGGGGTCCTATAGTTTTCAACTTTAAACTTCAAGTAGAAAAGGTGATCACGAATGTTGACTGATTTATTGACAAGAATTCCAAAAGCAAAGACTGATCAGTTCTTAACTTGCTACGCTCAACATTTTACCTTTTAGAAGGAAAAAGAAGCAACAAAGGAGAATGCTACTCTGAATTCAGTGTCACTCACGTTCTACAGCTGGAAAATATCATGAAGGGAATTTAACTGGATTCCCTCTTAGGTATTTAAAATTAAGACAAAACCCAAAAGCCTGGCTCAGAGAGATTAGGTAGTTTTCCCATGTCACATAGCTAGTTGTCATAAGAATGGGAACTGAAGTTCCTAGCTCAGAGCCCTTTCCACTATTGCAGGCCACTTAATTCTGACCAAGAAAGAGAGACTGATGAAAGGGAAATAGTGGGGATGCAGGGAGAAAGCAAGCACGTCTAGAGTTGACAGTAGCTCAGGAAGGGGGTGCTGGGCAGAATCTGAATTGAAGAAAGCAAAATGATCCATGCTGGGGGAAAGACATGCCGGGGATTCCATGGCAAGAGATTCTAAAAGAGACCATAATTCCACGAGGACGGGATGCTCTAAAAATGAAATTTTGCTTCTATAAGCTCATATAATCAACCTGACAGCATAAAGGGAGTGGGAGTGGGGGAGGGGGTGAAAAAAGAAGGACATTTAAGGAAAATCACTGTTGTTGCACACAGATAAGCTTTAAATTATGATGATCCCAGATTTTAAAAGGACATGTACATTGAACAGCGGAAGATTATGCAGCCATTAAAAAATTGTGTTTTCAAAGAATATTTAATGATATGTGAAAATGGTCCTATGTAATGTTAGGTGAAAATAGCAAGACATGAAGCTTCTTATATGGTATTGTTCAATTTTTGATTAAAAAATTATATATACACAAAAAAGAAAGAGACTGGGAAAATCTACCAAATTCAACAGTGGTTGTCTCCTGGTGATGACATTGTGAGGGAATTTTTAAAAATTTACTATCTCTTCCAAGTACTTCCCAAAGAGCATGTATTCCACTTATGATCATAGAAGTCACTTTTTTTCCTCTTTTACAGGATACATGGCAGATGGAAGGGGGGGACCATAACCAAGGATGGATATGAGGGTGGCATGAGCCTGTCAGGAAGACAAAGGCTCAGAACAAGCTGAGACAACAAAAAAGGGCCTTGGATGCTATGTTTGGAGAAAGAAAGAAAAGAAAGGCAGGTTTTGGCTCAGTCCTAGGGAAGAGGATGTGATATTGAGAGAGAAGGCAGAACTTCTCAATCCTCAGCTTGCTTTTGTCTTCACCAAAGGAAAGCATCTTCAAACTGAGCCCAGTAGGAGGGCACTGGTGCCCTGGTCAGGGAGGGGCCAGGCAGGTAACCTCTGGCAATTTCAATGAATTTTCCCAGGTCCAGACAGGACCTAAAACTGCTGCTGATAATCCCTGAGATGTCGCAAAGAAAGGGTGAGGCAGTGACAAGCCCAATGCCATCCTGTCTGTTAGAAAAGGGGGGAGAAGTACACATATGCAAATGACACTCAAAATCATAAATTCAGGATCAGGTTCTGGAAATCCTTTAAAAGAAATTATTATACAGTTAATTACAGCCAACAGAAAAGGAAATGGTGATACCCCAGAGCTTGCACACACTCACAAAAATAAGTTGTGGCATATTTACTCGATATCAACGCTTAGATCAAATACCTCCCTCATAAACACTTCCCTAGTTGCCCTGACTGGAAGCAACTGCTCCTTTGTTTTTTTCATTCATCATATGACTTCATGCCTTGATCATGGCATTCATCACATTCTGCTTATATAATGATGTGTCTGTCTACCTCCCTGCTAGATTGTAAGTTTCTTGAGGTCAAGGACTGTGCCCTATTTACCTTTGTAAATCAGTCCTGCCATATGTTGTACATAGCAGGCGCACAATTTGCTCATCAATGTAAACTGGATTTTTAAAAATAATTTATTAACGAAATTCTGTGGAAGTAGTGAATGTTAACATTTGACAAAGAATCTCCTTCCTAGCATAATGGACAACGTGAAAACAAGTAAAATGATTGATGGCTGTTGGGCTCAGTAGTTCCCAAAGCATTCATTCACTTATAGCAGCTAGGAGGAGGTCTCCATCGGTGGGCCATGTGGCTTTCCTGTGTTTTCAAGGAAAATAACTCTTTTGAAAAAAACTAGTTGGATGATGATATAGAAGGCATCCTTATGACCTTAATCGGGTAGAATTAAGAACCCAAACCAACAAGATGAAATTCAGCAGGGATAAATGGAATGCCCTATGTTTAGGTTAAAAAAAAATCAATTACACAAGTGCAGAATGGGGTAGACCTGGCTTGATAGCAATTGATGTGAAAAAGATCTCGAGGTTTTAGTTGACCACGAACTAAATATGAGCTTGAGTCTGACACGGCTGCTAAAAAATCGAATGTAATCTTAGGTTATATTATGGATGTAGAGTCTCCAGATGGGAGAGTGGCAAGGCTCTACTGTGCCTGGCATTGGCTAGACTGTCTCTGGAGTTCAGTGTTCATTTCTGAGGAACTTTAGCCTTCAATAATGAATTCTGAGATGGGTAACCAGGATGGTGAGGGAACCCCCTCAAGGGCAGGAACCGTATCATGTGAGAATCTGAAATCTACCCAGGATCTAGCCCAGCATTTGCCAAGAGCTCAGTAAATATGGTGGAATTGATGAAAGGGAGGGAGGGAAGGAAAGGGAGGGTATCAAATGGAGAGCTTTACCGCCACCACCATTCTCTGTGGCAAATTCCATTACCTCTATTTTAAAGATGAGGAAACAGATTCAGAGATATTATGTAATCAGTCAAAGGTCCCAGAGCAAGTAGGGAGTGGAGATGGACCCACATCTGGACATTTGGATCCCACATCCTGTGCTCTTCCCTCAACCCGCATGACTCAGTATAAAGTGGTGCTGCAAACAAACAATGGCCACTGTCCATCTCTGACATACGTCCAGGCAGAGCTGTGGCCTTTCAGGCAGAACTACTGGAGGAAAGAGTTCTATGGTGAGTGGCAGATAAGACAGGATGACCCTTAAGAACCTGACACTCTGCCTTGTCACCATCCAGCCCAGCCAAGGTCTCTCAATCTCAGCCACTCCCAGGCTCCCAGGCTCAAGCCTCATTTCCTGCTTGCCCTTCTAGTCCATTTACCCAGATTCCTACGGAACACACAGTCACGTGTCTGGGCATTTAACAAACAGCCAGTTGTCTGAGTGCAAAAGCCTTGCCTTCCCCAGCAGGCTGTAAGCTCCTGAGAGCCACATCCTGGTTCTCTGCTCCTCTCATACCTCCCAACACAGTGGGCACCTGGGCCCACATTGATACAAAGATCCCCAGAGAGGCCAGAGAGGAAGGTGTCAGTTTCCTCACTATCCCACCGATTTACACACCAAAGCAGTCAAGGACTCTTGGCTCACTGAAAACTGTCCAAGAACAGGGGGATAATCTGAGGGGCCCCTTAGGGCCCTGGCATTTCCTAACCAACCTGTAGAGAAGAGGGAGATATGGAGGAAACCTAGAACCCCAGGGAAATGTACCAGCAAATTTACTTTCCTCACTTTAAATAACTTAGCTCCCCCAAAAAAAAGCCCCCAGGTTACCTGTGGAGAAGAAAAGCATGGCACCCACTGCCAAGTCACAGCCAGCCTGGATGTATGCGACCCATGTATGAAGAAGTGGAACGGGGGAGAGTGGGTACCGACAAGGAGGAGGGAGATGAAGGCCAGAGGGCCCAAGAAGGGAACACACAGGTTGTGGGAGAGGGAGGACAGAACCAGGGGAGGAAGGAGAGGGGAGAGCCTCCAGTGGATTTAGGGAATTCCCCAAGGAGATCAACTTTCCCACCTGGGAGCACTGGTGTGCAGTCCTGCTGGCCTGCTGCAGGGGCTGGCGGGGAAGGAGGACTCACTGAGTGTCTAGCTCCTGGGACCCTAGCCCTTCCTCAGCCTTCCCTGGGCTCTCAGGGAGGGGGTGGGGCCCTCTGCCTAGTGCTGTCCCCATTTGGCTCCAGCAGGGACCAGAACCAGTTAGAAATCTCTGGAGCCAAGAGGAAAGGGGGCTTTGTTAGCTCAAAGGACACAAGCAAGGCGAAAAATTACATACCAGGCCGCCCTAAGTATGCTTGTTTAGAGAAACTGCTTGCATTTATGAAGTCTTTGGTGCGGAAAGCAGGGTTGCAAATGACTGCATCAGAGCGACAGTAAAGGCCATTAATTTCCTGTTATGTTTTCCTGTGTTGGGGGCTTTATTAATTTAATTTTACACTGTCGAACAACAGCGAGAGCTGACACTGCCACACCGCCACGGCTAGGGTTTTCTTTTTGTGTGTGTAGCAAGGCTTTGCCTGACATGCAAATCAACGCTATTACCAGAACCAATAAAGATGTGTGGAGGGAAGAGGGGAGGGAGGGGAAGGGAGAGCGCAGGGGGGAGAAAGGACCAATGCCATCCTTGGCCAGTGTCTGCCTCCTGTGCCTAGCACCTCCTGGCTTCCCAAGGCGTCCTCCACAGTCAGCAATTTCTGAGCATCCTTTGCTATCCTTCTGCCCTCTTCTTCTCCCCATCCTCTGCTTCTGGATGGTTCTACCTCTGTCATCCTCCTCTGTCTCAGTTCCTGGCAGAACTTGCATAGAGACATGGAGTTCCCAGAAAGAAAAGGGACATAGACTTGTCACTGTCTGACCCCAGCTGAGGTATGTCGCGGAAGCCACAGGGGCAAGCAACATGATGGTGCCAAGCCCACAGGCCAGAGCAAAGGCCTATGTTGCGGACTTCCTCTCCAGGCATTTTCTCCCCCATACTCCCTTTTCATCTAAAGTCAAGGGTCCTGGCCCACTTACACATTATTAGTGCACACATGCATGAACCCACGTGCTTGTGCATGTGAGGAAGAGTCCAGAAGAACAGATACTCCAACACTCCAACTTGCTTTTAAGCCCCTCTGTGAGCTTTCATACTTTAACATTGTCAACCACTTATTTCCTTTGAATTACCAGGAAACAAATAAGGTCTCTATTTCTCCTTAAAAGACTCCAATAGCTATTTTCAGTAGCTGTAAGGCATCCACATAGTTCAGACCAAAATGCCAGAGAAAAATGGATCCCCAGCATCAGAAGAAAAAGCAAGTCCCTAGAGGTTCCTTTGTATAGCATTCTGGTCCCTTTTGCTGCCTAGGCCACATACCCACTGCCAAGACCACCCACACTGTCCCTCACCCAGGCGGCTCCTGCAAGCTGGCTGCCCCAGGTGGCCCACAGTGCCCTCAGCTCCCCACACCACCAGTCCACCCAGGTGCCCACACTGCCCAAGTGCCCATGCTGGGCACTCTGCCTAAAGAGATGGAGATGGCAGGTGAGGAGGGAAGAGAGGAGGAAAGAAAGGCTCCTGGAGTCACCCCTACCAAATCTACTGTCTGCATCCTTCCATCCCAGGCTTCCCAGGCTGCCCGGGCCGAAGGAGATATGTGTGAGCCAGCGAGTGTGTGTGAGTGTGTCTGTGCATCTCCCCCTCTGTCACTGGCTTACTTGCTCTCCTGCTCGCACTTTCTGCTTCAGGAGCTGTTTGGCAGGCTCTGGGAGGCTGCTGGATGGAATCCAGCTCTCCCTAGGAGGAAAGCATAAACTTCATAAACTGCATTTACTTTAATGCAGGTTCCTGGAGCTGCTCTCCTCTGACTTCTCTTCCCTCCCCTTGTCTGCTGTCTGGATCACATTCTACCCCTGCCCCTGTGTGTACCCCAACCTTACACACATGCACACACATACACAAGTACACACGTACACATGCACACACACGCTAGCCAGTCCTCCTGAAAAAGGTGAAGCCTGGGGCAGAAGGAGAAGGGCGAGGTGTAAAAGCTCTGGCTGCAGGATAAAGCCCCAGCCCCAGTCCTGGAAAGGCCCCCAGGAGATGCCCACACACTTGTCTCCAGTAGTGATGAGCACAAAGGGTGCTTTGAAGCAGGCAGGCCGAGCCTCAGGGAGGGAGGGGATGCTGACATTTCACGGGGGCAGCCAAATTAGGAGCCACCTGGAGGATGGGCCACAGGGCTCCAAGAATGGGAGGGAGGGAAGGCCAGGCCTCCGTGCAGGTTGAGGTTTGTGAGGCCTCTCTTGTCTAGTGCTGTCAAGGTCAGCAGGTTCGGGTTCACTGAAGGGTCAGGATGGTTTGAATTACTGGCTCCACTGCAACTCGGCTCTGAGGCTCGTGATCTGTCTCACAGCCCCTGAGCCAGGCCCAGCCCTCCCCCAGCCCTCTATGCCTTTCCACCCCAATGGGGCAAAATGGAGAGGGTCCCAGAGAGCCCTAAGGCCACCATGGCTCTGAGGAAGGCAGAGCAGGAGGAGTCCTTCTCTGGGCTCCGGGGGTGGGGGGCAGCAATGGTCAAGGAGGCTGCCAGGACCATTCTCCCCGGCCTACGTCCTCTCCAACCCTTTTTCCAGCTGCCTGCCCTTCTCAGCTGCCTGCTTGTCTGCAGAGGAAGAGGAACGCAGGGAGGCGAACTCAGGAGCAGCAGGGCCTGGGGATAGCCTTGGCGCCCATCTCCTTCTTCCTGCTTCCATAGCTTGTGCTTGGGGAAGAAGGGCAGAGCTGAGGCAGCGGATTTCCTGCTTGGTGCCCTTGCGGGGTGGGAAAGGAGAACAATGCCTGTCTGCAGGGCTGGAAGGTAGTTGCCAAGTGAAAGACTAGGAAGTTGAAGATGTATTCTGACAAGATGGGTGCTCATCCACGAGGGTGCAAACGTGGAGCTGGGCACGTTTTGGGTACCTGACAGCCTTTGCTGAGACAGTGGTATACCTGCACCCACCCACCCCAATTTCCAGTGGTGGATGGACACATACAGCCCCCTCCGGGGCAATTCTGTACATTCTCTCCTGGTAGGGTGGAACTGACCTCTCTATTCTGAATTTCTGGCACTCTGTGAACAAATATATACTCTTTTGTGCTAAATCTCAAAATACTTCCCCAAACAACCAGATGGAACTCTTCATCCACATAACAGCATTAACTAGTTGGGAAGCAAAGGTAGCTGGTGATTTGGCTGCTGGCTCTGATATAAAGGCAAGGACTTATATGCAGATGCATATACCTATGTCGATCCACACAGCCAGGGCTAAACCCCTGTACTTCCCCACAAAAACATACAAATCACCTATGCACAGGGCTCAAGATAAAGGTCCTTCTAAAACATCGACAGAACCTACACCTACCTCTGGATAACGGCATGGTCAATATTCAACAGGCTCACTGCCAACTCTACCCAGAGGTTGGCTAAAATATGTGATCCAACTAAGACAGAAAACCTGCCCCCTCAGGTATGAGCAGTTTAATTTCCTTGGTTACTAGGAAGATATAATCATAGCAATGAATGTGTGTTCATAAACGAGTTTTTTTCCCTGTGTTTTGGTGAGTGCTGACCTTTGAACCTCAGCTCTTTCTTGGACTGAGTGAACATTAGGCAGGTTTTGAGTTTGAGTTGGAAAATGAACATGGGTGGAGCCAATGCAGTTAAAGTCAGGCACTTCTCTAGACAGGCAGTTGCCATCATATAGATTTGGTTTCTGGACTGTCATAGGGCCTATCTTCTAGGGAGGGGAGAGTCTGTGATGTGCTAGATAGTACAGTGTGTGAAATCATGAAACCCCACCAATAATCCACAGAGCACCTCTCCTTAGAGAAGCACAAACTCAGGCTGGGCGCGGTCGCTCATACCTGTAATCCCAGCACTTTGGGAGGCCGAGGTGGGTGGATCACCTGAGGTCAGAAGTTCAAGACTACCCTGGCCAACATGGTGAAACCCTGTCTCTACTAAGAATACAAAAATTAGCCGGGTATGGTGGCGGGCGCCTGTAACTTCAGCTACTCAGGAGACTGAGACAGGAGAATCGTTTGAACTGGGAGGCAGAGGTTGCAGTAATCTGAGGTCGTGCCATTGCACTCCAGCCTGGGCAACAAGAGTGAAACTTCATCTCAAAAAAAAAAGAGAGAGAGAGAAGCACAAACTCTGCTCAGCTGCCCTCTGCCAACAAAAATGTCTTCTTACAGTGCTGAACTAGGGTCTGGGAGGA
The DNA here is from genome assembly GCF_024542745.1 of Macaca thibetana thibetana. Lineage (NCBI taxonomy): Eukaryota > Metazoa > Chordata > Mammalia > Primates > Cercopithecidae > Macaca > Macaca thibetana. The sequence goes on along the minus strand of NC_065586.1, from coordinate 96,842,773 downwards.
GAGCAAAAGCAGAGAGAGGTCCTGCAATTCCCTACCCAGGATGTAAGCTCACTTTAGAAACCTGGGAGCACACTCCTTCTCCCTTGTCTTCTCTAGGAAAAGAGTCGGATGGCTGGGTGTGCATGTGTGTGTGTCTGTGTGCGTGTATGTGTGTCGGTGTGTGTGTGTGCAAGAATTAGGTGGTAAACAGACATAATTGTGCCCAAGTGCTGGGTTTTTGTTTACCCAATATGGTGCAACCTTGCCACATCTTCTGGGCCCTCCTCAGCCTCTCTCCAAGCTCCTTCAGGCTGAATCTCATCCCACTAAAATAAGTGTGTACTCAGCAAAACTTCCCCAAACTCTTTCTACGCAGGGAGCACTCAGATCTCTCTCTAGTTCTGCCAGGCCCTGCATCTGGACCAAAATGCCACTGAGAGAGTCAGGCTCTGGCTCCTGCCTCTGCCCCCAGCCATACCCAGTCCTTGCAGTTCAGAGCAAGCCTACCAAGGAGCGCTCACCCACCGACTTCCCCCATCAGCCTCGGTCAACACAGCAGGCTGCACCCGAGTGCCCAGGGCCTGGGAAGCCGGGCAGTGGCAGCCTCTGGTCTTCCTTGGGGTCCTCCTTGCCTGCCTTTTCTGACCCCAGCCCTCCTCCCGCTGCCCCTCCAGAGGGAGAGTGGGGAAGAGAGCTTGGTGACCAGGGCACGCCTGGTTTACATTAATGAGATACACCGAGTGTAATCCAGCCATGGAGGCAGTCTACAAAAGGAGGCGATCGCGGGTGGCCAGGAGCAGAGCTGCTCAGGTAATTGGTTTATCTATCTGGAAGCAGGGGGAGCAATCTCAGCACAGACAGACTAGCAGTAAAGTCTCTTCCTTAAGGCTATTTCCTTTGTCTTTTCAATTGCTTGCACATCCATGTGAGAGAGGGAGAGAGTGTTAAAGAGAGAGGGAGAGGGAGAAATGTTAATTTGTGAATTAATGGCTTTTCTCAGCGGAATTGTAAATTCAAATGTCACCTCACACGGTGACACCACGGCTGGTCTGCTGAAGAAGCAATGATAAGATCCCCCACCTCCCTCGGTGCCCCTCCCTCCCCAAAGATAGCTGTGGAGTGGAACATGCTACTTTTAATTTGCAATAACAACACAACAGAGGTATGCAGTAATGACTGCCTTCTTCCACCCTCCTGGCTTCCTTCCCCCATAGTCCAGTGGCTCCCCCATTTCCTTTCTCCCCACACCCTTCTCAAACAACACCTCACTTTGCCCTGGGTGCCCCCCACCCCACCCCAGCCAGCGCCCGATCACATGGGGGTGTGCATTTGGAATTGACAACGCTGCAACCCTCTCTTCTCCTTCAATAATCAGGGAATTAATGACCCTGAAGTTAAAGTGAGGCTGATACCGAGGCCCTGCCCAGCGTTGGGAAAAAGCCTTCATTGTTTTCAAGCAGGAGGCGGGCAGCAGTGAGGGAGATTCATGGATGGAGATTGAATATGCAATTTTCTTTCACCTTGCCAAGAGCTGCCCCTGGGCTGTGCCTGGCCTAAATTTTTCCTTTTACCATCTCTGCCTTATCCGGCCCTCCCACCTCCCTTCCATTCTTTCCAGAAAATTACCTTCAAAATTGATTTCCACTTTTACAAACAAATATAATGGGAACACAGGAAAAAACTTGGGCCGTGATGAATTAGGGCTGTCAGGTGCTTCCAGGTCTCCTTTGCTTTTGTTTTACTACCCGATCTGCTCTTTGTTTTTCCAAGGGCTGGAAAAAGTGCCCCCCATCCACTGAGTGCCTGACCCTCCAGGCCACCGGGGCCTCAGCCCCCAAACCCCATCAGTGGCCCATGGCAGAAGTAATCCAGGCCCTGAGACTCTATTAGCCTCCTGGTCTCCCAGTGGAAGCCTGAGCCAACTCCTCCTTTTCCACACTCTGGCCCTCAGGAACCCACTCTCTGAATGTTCTCTAACCGCCACCCCCAAGCTATTTCCCTTGACCCCCACACCATGTTCCCTCTGGCCCTCATACCTCTTAAAGTCCAGACCAGATGCAAACCTCCACCTCCTCTAATGTGGGCAGGATCAGTGTATACCTCGACTAGAGCAAATGAGAGACAGACAAACACTGAGAGATCCCAAAAGATAGGAAGGCAGAAGATCGGGGGCAGGACCCCAAGATCGGGAGACCAGATTCCCCTTCTAAGGGTTACAAGGGTTCTGAGCTGCAGTTCCCACACAGCCTGGCTGTAAGGGCCTCAGTCCCCCTAGACTTGGGCCCTAGGCCGCCCCTGGAGGCAGGCTCAGGACAGCACCTCCATTTATCAGCAGAAGGTAGGGTGATGCCTGTGCCCAGGACCATGGACGCCCAACACACTCAGGCCTGGCTTAGAGCTCTCCCTGATCACACGGTCACACCTGGCACTCTCTTCAAGCATGCACACTACCCAGGTAACTGAATACCTTCCCAGTGCATGACATTCCCATCCCCTTACGCCCAAAGATCTCAGAGCGGTAGAACACAGGCATACTCACACTGGCATAAACTGTGTAAAAAATTACATTTGGATTTATAAAACAAACATACATTTTCCAAGGTAAATAAATAAACTTGCATGTGGGGGCAGAAATGTACACAGATGAATAGAGGGAGAGATGCCCACATATTAGAAAAAGAAGGGGATCTTATATTTATTTATTTATACACACCTAAAATGCCTGTGGAGGCGGAAAGATGACATGTGGCCCAAGTGGGTAACCACAGAGTAAATGAACAGATCAAATGGACAAAGGTTCTCCCAATCCCAGGTGTGAGGACGACGCCTTTCCTCCACTGCACTGGTCCCATCCAGGTTAGCTAATCCCAGCATCCACTAAAGACTGCCCTAGTTACAAGGAGCTGCACCAAGGTTAGGGCACCTGTGCCCAGATAAATTTCTTTCTAACACAACTTCATTTCCTCATGAAACATAAACCTGCCAATTAGGCTTTATTTCCCAGGTACACAAGGATGCATCTTCCAAGATGAAGTCAGCTCAACACTAAATTCATGACCTCATGGAATCCTCTCCATAGTCCCCAAGAAGGAAGTGCCATTACCATCTCCATTTTACAGAGGAGAAGATTGAGCTGATGAAGGTTAGGTGACTTACCCAACTAGTGAGAGGCAACAGGATTCAGACCCCGCTATGCTCACTCCAGAGGCCACATTCGTTCCCACTGAGCCCCACTGCCCATCCATGCCCTGCTCTAGGGATGGCATGCTCACTCCTACCCTGTGCCTTCCTTCCTGGTGGGAGTTTCGGCAGCCTTCTGTTGCCTCAAGCCAGGCTCCCAGACAAGGGCAGGTCTTCTCATTTCCATGGCTTAATCCCTTCATTTGCTCCAAGTCTAACCTGAGCAACACTCTTGGGGACCTCTAGGACGGTAGCTAACTAAGGAAATAAACTGCTTCTTCCAGTTATAGCTTCATCCAAAGCAGAAGGGAGCTATTAAAGGCAGTGACAGGACTCGGCCATTTGCAGCCATGCAGCCTGCCCTGCCTGCAAACGCACAACTGCATCAGCTTGGCACCACTCAACGGCACAATTCATTGTACACCTAATTAATGGAATGCAGTATCATGACCCCCTGCAATCTCACACCTCAAAGGATGATCCCAACACACCTCCCTCACACAGACCAGCAGACTCTCACCATATGACTTCATTTGGATTCTTGGACAAGTTATGTAACTGCCCTGTGCTTCAACACCACCACCGATGAACAGCAACGTTTTGGGCCCCAGCCGAAAGCAACTGAGTGAAGGCGAAGGACTTTCAGTTTTCAGCCTGATTGCAGATAGGGAAATACAAGAATCTCTCTCCTCCAGCCACATAAACCAGCTCACACAGTGTTCAGGGAATTGGCTTTCCTTCGAAGGGCCCAGGGAATCCAGCACTAACATGCTTACCCATAATTACAGCTAAGAAGAAGTGAGGATTTTTGCATGATATGAACGGGGATTCTACCTTCTCAGACTGATGGACAGCCTGTCTTCTGGGTGCTTCAGAATATAACTTCCTCATCCATCTGGCCTGTCTACCTGTCTCATTCTGGGAGCTCCTGGGCTCTTGGGATGAGGGTCAAAGCCTCTTGACCAGCACATTTCTCAAAGGAAAGTCAGGGGGTGTTTTCCATACTCTCAAAGGCCAAAGCATGGGAAGGGGTCTCAAACAGGCTCACAGTCACTGCCAGTTTTTCCCCAGAGTCACAGCTGATCAGTCCTTTCCTAATATCCCCAGGGAAATGATGGCTGCAGATACTAATAACACTGTCCATATTCTGAGTGCCAATGCCAATAATGTTCTGGGCATTATCACTGTGAGCACCAATAACTACTGCTGAGATTGTCTCCAATAACGCCAGCAAGCACTGCAGTGATTGTCCTCACTAATGCCCATCACCGTGACATTGTTAGAGCTGAAGAATAGGCCGAACTGTACCCAGAGCAAAAGAGGAGCAGCTTCCTGGAGGACAAAGAGGTTCACAGCTTGCCCTCAGGGTAAGACACTCCTAGGAAGATGCCACAGTGCTTAAGGCCAAAGGAGGGCCAGTCTGGCAGGGTCTTTAAGGGTCCTCCTGGAGGGAGATGAGCCCCTCCATTCCCTCTAGGGTCTAGCCCTTTGATGTGCATCCTCAGTCCCATCCCAACACCCCTCAGTTCCCCGTCAGTGTTCTCTTTTGCTGCAGTCCTGGCCCAGTCACTGAAGGACACACCTGGGTGTCTGCAGCCCATGCCCGAGGCTGCCTTCTGTGACTGGCCTGCCAGCTGCTTTGCTACCTTGGCCTGACTGCAGAGTTGGGCTACATCATCTTGACACATAATTATCTCCCCTATTCTTAATCATCTGAGCTGCTCCCTAATGCAAACTGGGCCTGGCTGCTTAGAAGCAACCAGAGTGGGGGAAACGGGAGGAGGGGCTGCCACAGCTTTACCTTTGCTCTCTCCTCTCCCTTCCCACCGGGGGCTGGTGGATCAGGATTGGAGGGGGAGGTCAGGGAGAACTGGTCTCCCTCATAGGCCTGGTCTCCACCAGGGAAAATACAGCTCCATTTGGCCTGGGGTTGGTTAAGAGGAGTTGGTAAGAGGAGGAGAACTGTCTCTCAAAAAAAAAGTGCAGCCTCTGATATTTCTTGACACCTGGATAGGCTCAGCAGGTAAATGTTTCAGAGGAAACTTGGGGGCCCCATAATCTCTTGCTTTGAAGACTTCCACTGCTTCCTGCAACATGGCCCTGGTGCATCACTGTCACACTGCTGGAGCATGAGCTTCCCAAACCCAGCCCTGCTCCTGTCCCTTCCTGCTCAGACTACTCCTGCCTTCAGGAAAAGAAAAAAAAAAAAAAAAAAAAAAAAAGGCCCAAACTCCTTCTATGGTCTAGACCTAGCCTGCTATCCTGTAGCCCTAACCTGTCTCCTCAGCCTTACTGTCCACCACATCTCTTTGTGCCTTCTATCCCTGCCAAAGCTGCCCTGCAGCGGTTGGTCAAAGGCCTTCTGGTCACAAGGCTCAGTCTATCAGATAGAATTTCTCTGAACATTCTCCTCTTCATCCCTCAGGCCCCTCTTCAAAGAGCAGCCCTTCCTGGCCATGTACTCCCTCCCCAGCCCAGTTCCTGTGGCCCGCCATCTAGACCTCCATCGCAACAGGGTATCTGATGGGCCTATCTGCTCTTTGGGCTCACATGTTTAACATGCTCCACTAGAATGTAAGCTCCTTAAGGACAAGAATCATATCTTGTTCTGCTTTGGGATCCTATAGTACCAAGCCTTTCTTGAAACTGATGTCCAGGAAAGGTTCACTGAACTGAACTGATTAGAAACAATGAAGGCGATCAACCGCTCAGGAGTGCACCCTGTTCTGGGCCAGCCAGGTGCAGCCCTGGGTGACCACAGCCTCATGCCAGTGCCTCCATACCCCCCGCCTTTCTTGCCCCACAGGAGCCCATGCAGCAGAGGGCATACTTGGCCACAAGGTTGGCATACTTGGCCACAGCCTCAGACTGAAAAGGGAGATTACAGAGGGGCATCTGTGGCCTCCCATGGGCCGCTGGGCCTCTCACCCCCTAAAAAACACAGGGGCTGCTGGTTAAGGGAGAGACTTTTAGGGTTTGAGGCAGATTCTATCAAAGAACTCGGGGTGCCAAGGTCCTTGGCCAAGGCCTGAGCATGGGGAGCCTCAGGGAGAATTGGGACTTAGGGCCTTTCCCACAACCTCCCCCTGCCCATCAGAGGCTGCCGCCAAAACAACCACAATGAAATTTAGTGAATGGCAAAGGCCGTGGCAGCCAAATCGGTTTGGATATTTTGGAAGAAGGAGAAATAGAGCCAGACAAGCTGTTTCCCTGTGAAACGAGGCCATTAGGGCTTCTGGAAGGAGGCCAGCGCCAGGTCATCACTGTCTTGCCAGGCCTAGGCCTCCCCTCCACGCTGTCCCTTCCGCTGGGGGCCAGGCTTTTCCCATTCTCTTCCCTCAGCCTAGGCCGGGGGATCTTGGACTGTGGGCCCAGGCAAGCTCAGCGTTGTCCCTTTTCTCTGCTCCTCACTCCATTAGGCTTCCCCTACCGAGGGTTTGTCTATGTGTGGAATGACCAGATAATTTATTGTCCAAACAGGACATTTCTAAGAGAAAAGGGAGATGCTGAGATGCTGACTGGCCAAGACGCAGAGACAACAGGCATAAATTGGGACTGTCCTGGGCTAATGGGATAGATGGTCACCCCTTTACGCTCATTGTCTGAGGATTCTGTCTCTTTCCTGGGAGATGTCTTTAAAATCCTCTGAAGGCCAGGAGGTTACCACTTCTCCAGAGGGAACCATGAGAAAATGGGGGCAGAAAGCAGGCCGGAGACACTGGTGTCTCTGTTGGTCTGGGTCTGCCAGCTCTGTGCCCCAGCTTCCCGCGTCAGAAGAGAACCAGATGGTAACCAAGAGACCCCCAATGTCATGACATTTGAAAAACACTTTGTCCCAGGCTCATCCCCACCACTCTCCCCCTTATGTCTTTTCTTCTCTCCTCTTCCTCTTCCTTCCCCATTCCCTTTGACACCCTTCCTAACAGCTTGGCTGCACCTTGAGGCATTCCAGGGAGGTGAGGGAGAGGGCCAGGGGATTTGGAGTGGCATCTCTACTCATGGAGAAGAAGAGGAGAGAGGGGTCCCATGTTCAGCTCCCTGTGAGGTTTGAACCGGGGGTGGTGTGCATGTGTTAAAGAGAAAGGACACCAGGGTTGGCTGCACATGACATCACTCCCTCACCTCCGGACAGATTGGGATCATGTCAGGACAAGGTAGGTTGGCCTTTCATCCTCAGGTCAGAGACCAGGTGTTCCCCCAACTCCAAAACCTTCCCAAGGTAAACAGTTCCTGCTTCTCCTCCCGGCATCCCACAGGGATCAACAGGGTGAGCCCTAGTGGCAGGTGAGGCAGCCTGGGCTGCTGAGCAGATGGTGAAGCTGATGGCCTCACCAGCAGCCACCCTCCCTCTCTCCAGGAGCCAGCAGGGCAGTTGGGGGACCTGGGCTTTGCTACTAAAATTGATCTTACAGCAGAGCAGCTGCGAGGCCGGGCCGAAACCGGAGCTTGGAGTCCAAGGACAAAGCATGCGAAGGGGAAGCCACACCTCTTCCCTCCTCCCTACCTTCATCACGTTTCCTCTTCTCACCATTGGAGCGAGGAATCCCCAGGATCCCATTGATGGAGTAGGATCCCACTGGGTCATTGGAGGCGCTGGAAACAGGAGGGGAGGCCGTGCTGGGAACTGGATGAAAGGAAGGAGGAAATGGCATCAGGATAGCAGTTGTGATCGTAGGCCAAAGCCCCAAGGCTCGGGGGCAGAGAGAAGCAGAGGACATAAGGAGGGATAAGGAGCCCACATTCCTCTTGTTCCTCTACTTCCTCTGGGGTCTATTTAAGAGGGGATTGCATTGCCACGTACAGGCTATTATTCACTTCTGTCCAGCCCTGAGGTAAGTGGTGCCCAGTCAACCCCAGGTCTTCTCTGCAGATCTGTGGATTTCACTGGGGTTCTCAAACTCACTATCCTAAAGACGGATGAAGTACAGGCCCAGGAAACACCAAAGCTGTCTCCATCTAGGCAGCACCTCCATGGTCCTCTAGAGAGCACAGCTCTTTGGATACCCCCTTGCACAGCTCATCCAGTCCCTGGAGTTGGGCAAACCCTTCTAATGAAGACCCAGCTCATTGTTCTCAGTCTCCTGGGCTGAGTCTTTACCAATCCTGATTTAAAGTCTGTGGCTTTCTAAGATCTGTCTCTGATTCTCTAGGGGACACAAGACTGGTCCTGATGTTCCCCAGGAGTGTGCAATTCTCTTTCTCAGCTGCTTTTGGTCTTGAAATCACTTGAGAAACTCCTAATTTCCCCCTTAGGGCACAGATTAGTGAACCCATTCACTCCATGGTGATCAACTCAGGTACAGCCTGGCCCAACCCTCCCTCCCAGCACACACTGTAACACTGGCCTAGTAAACAACAGCTCCTGCCAACTCCTGGAGGGCTGGAACTAGCCATTTCTATTACCTGCTGGTCAAGAAAGAAGGGGACAACTGCCAAGAGGAGCAGCAGGAAAAATGTAACCACATCCCAGCCCCTCAAACCCCAGGCCTCATCTATGGCTACAGTAGCACCAAGTTTCTCCTTGGGCCAGAGGGAAGCTAGTCTATGTGCGCTGGGGACAGAGGAGGAGTGTTAGCAGGTGTTCTAGTAGGCCTGGGTCACGTCTCCGAGAGGCCCTAAGCATGGCTCAAAGAATCAGGAGGATGGAGAGAGGAAGAGAGATACAGAGTGGGTGAGACAGAGGTTGAGCAATCAAGAGAGAAAGGCCAAGAGGAAAGAGGCCATGAGGAAGGAGGGAGACAGAACAGAGCCAGAGCTACACCTAAGAGAGAAGAGAGGGAAGGGCAGAAGGAGAAAAGAAGAGGAGGCAAGGGGAGAAGACAGAAGGACAATGTTAAGAACAAGATGGAATGTTAAACAAAGATGGAATAAGAAAGTTGATATGAAAGAAAGAGGGCACAGGTAGGGAGACAGAATCAGATAAAAACAAAAGATTATAGAGAAGGAGGGAGAGGGAAGCAGGAGGAGGAGAAGAAGAAAAAGAAGAAGAAATGCAAGAAGGAAAACAGTTAGAGAGATGAGAGGAGGGGAGAGGATAGGGACTGCCTAAGGCGGGGAAGAGGGAGGTGACAAAGGTGGGAGGCAAAGAACAATCCTAGTAAACCAGTATCTCTCAGGGAGACCCTATGTGGACAGGAGTTCAGGCGAGAGGAGTTGGCAAATAAGATGGGCCCTGGACCTCAACCGGGCAGGCAGTTCCCAGGGATGGAGCTGCATTTCCTGCCTTTCTCTAGGTGGGATCTGGCTTCCTCCCCTTCCCTGAGCCCTCTTACCAATGGTGTGGCCAGGGGCGGTCACTCCTGTCCCAGCCCCATCCGGCGTTGGGTGGAAAGGCTGCTGAACTTTGGTCCGGATGATTCTGCAACAGCGTCACAACAGCATCACACATCATATGCCCACTCCTACCCCGGCCAATTCCAGCCCAGCCCTGCAAAGGGGCTGTCTCCCAAGTTCCTCAGCGATTTCCTCATCCATCTGCTCCCTGCGTCCCTGCCCTCACTGACTGCTGCAAGGCACAGGGTTTTCCTTCTGTTGGCTCTGCAGATCCAACCTAATGTAGCTCTGGGTGAATGCAGCCTGCCTTATGTCCTGCTATGTGCATCACCCAAATTATTGTTTGATTTTTGGTAGCAAGGATCAGGGCAGCAGACCCAGTGAGCACAGCATTCTTTCTATTTCTGCAGGGTGAGGACTGCCCTGGTGGCTTGTTGTCCATCTTTCTCTCCTCAACCACACATGCATCTCCTCCTGGTACCAGGACCTCCTGGGTTTTGAGATCATTTTGGAGCTGGCTTTCCTACTTGGGGCTGTATCACAGTCCTTCAGAGTTGAGAGGATGAGATTTCCCCATATCCTGAAAGAATGAGAAGTAGCCAGGGAGGGGCTGGGTCACAGGTGACCCTTTTGTCCCCAGGACTCCAACACAGCACACAATCCCCTTGCCAGATGTCAGGTCCTGAACAACCTCCTCTTGAGCCCACTTACTGCCCTCAAACAAGTCAGAGCCTTGTTCCCATATGGCTGGCTGGTTTGCTGGCCTCCTTTTCTGAGGTTCTTACTTGGATTGCGGCTTCTTCGCCAGCCTGATTGAAAGGTCTGGTACCCTCCCTGTACATCTTGGGGAGAAGGGGCCAAATCAAACATTCCAGGAGCCTGCTTTTCAGGGATCTGAAAAACCCAGGGCTCAGTGATGCCAAAGACCAGTCCCAGGGCCAAGACTGAGGAATGCTCCCCCAACCCACTGGTCAAATGAGGGGCCTTTGGAAGCCACTTTTCTGATAGCATTGCTCTTCCCCACAGAGAGGCATGTGAGCCAAGCTCACCTCAACCAGCCAGGTGAGTCACAAGCCATGAACCAAGTCAGCTCTAAAAGCTTTTCCTGAACACTTGCAGGCGTTGGGATAAGCCAGCTCATAGTGCTGGATATGAAGGTGGGGAGGGGAGACTTAACCCCTGAAAAAGCTAAGTTACCAGAGGGAATCAGGTAGTTAGTGCTGGAAAGTTGGAGCGGAGGAACCATTCCCCTTGCGGGAGAGGGAACTGGGGAAGAAGTCGCTGAAGACAGGGAAATTGATGTAGATCTTCAAAGCTGAGTAGGGCTGAAATCAGAGGCACAGAGGATGGCGGAAAGGACACTGGGCTACGTGGCAGGGGCCCTGAGTCCTGCTTCTGATTTTGCATTTAAGAAGCCACATAGCCTTGGTCTCATCTCTCAACTTCTCTGGGCCTCAGTTTCTTCAGCTGTAAATGAAGGGGTTGGACTACAGGATCTCCACTGTCTCTTTCCCCAGTAAAAAATAACTTGATCCTAAGATGAACAAAGAAGTAGAGGGGAGGGCATCACAAGCTGGTGGAAGCAGAAGCCATGTGAACCTGCTGCCTTCTGGGTTAATGCCCAGAGCGGTCAGCCAGAAAGAGTGGAGGCAGGCAAAGGACTAAGAGGAAACAAGGGTAAAAACTTGGATGTGATGAGAACCATCACCATTTTCCACTTACTGAGCATCTACTATGTGCCAATATTATACACAATTTATATGACTTATATATATTACTGTTAATTCGCACAACCACCTCCAAAGTAGAGACTATTATCCTCATTTTGCAAATTGAAAACCAAAACTGAGACAAGTTTAAGTAGCTCACTCAAGATCACACTACTGGCTGGGTGCGGTGGCTCATGCCTGTAATCCCAGCACTTTGGGAGGCCGAGGCAGGCAGATCACGAGGTCAGGAGTTCGAGACCAACCTGACCAACATTGTGAAACCCCGTCTCTACTAAAAATACAAAAATTAGCCAGGCGTGGTGGTATGCCCCTGTAATCCCAGCTACTCAGGAGGCTGAGGCAGGAGAATTGCTTGAACCCAGGAGTTGCAGTGAGCTGAGATTGCACCACTGCACTCCAACCTAGGTGACAGAGTAAGACTCCGTCTCAAAAAAAATATCACGGTACCAATTAGGGCAGACTCAGAACGCAGCCTCTAAAATCTATGCTTTTTGTTACTTTGTCATCCTGCCCCCAACATGTAGGAACCAGGTTTAGAGGGTCTTAAACCATGAGTGATTTCTAAATGAGGGGTATCTGTACAAACAGATCCCAGTAAAGCAACATACATATACATGAGGCATGAGGCGATATGGAGCTGGTCTCAGGAAAGAAAGGGAAGAATTTGCAAGACAAGAGGAAGGCAGAATGGCCGGAGTTTGGCAACCAACTGGAGTCAACCATGGCTTTACAACCTCAGTTTTGTGTAACTGGAAGCTTGGTGGAGTTTACATCAGCAGGTCAGGAATAAGGCTGTAGGGAGGTGACTGGTGTTGGAGGGAAGTGGTAGTGTTGGTCCTAGATGTACAGCATTTGAGATGAAAGAGGAGCGTCCAGGTGCAATGCCCCTGCATCAGCAGGCAAAGAGGTATGGATTTAGGAGACTGTCAGGGACCAGGGAAAGGAGTATTTAAAAGACAAGAGGCCTAAGGAGTGGATACTGGAGGACATTTACTTCCAGGGACTGGGAAAAGAAACTGACCTTGCCTAAGAGTCAGAGAATTGGTTGCACAGGAAATGGCAGACCAAGATAGGTCAGTTTCACCTAAGTCAATGGAGAAGAATGTTTCAAGAAAAACACGACCTGCAGTGCCAACAGCAACGTGGAGACTGAAAGGAATTGGGAACAAGAAGAGGCACAGATTTGGGATTCTGGTGGCCATTAATGGCTTTGAGGAGGAGTCTCAGCAAAGCAAGTGGAGCAGGAGCCAGACAGAACAAGGTTAGGGAATGCATAGGGAGGAAAGCGAGGCAGGGCGGTAAACGGAGAGTATTGCCTCAGAAGTTTTTGGAAAAGGAAAGGACAGGAAAGTGTGGAAGGTGGAGGATGGAATGGGTAGCTAAGTGGAGGGAAGGACTTCCTGGGTAGGAAAGACCTGGATAAGCTTGTAGACTGAGGAGGAAGAACCAGTGAAGAGGAAGAGACTGAAATTGCCTTAGGGACTGTGGATGATTAACAGAGCAAGAGAGAACAAGGAAAAATGGAGTGCAGACTCCAGGGAAGTGTTAGCCAGAGATGGCATATTTTCAGGTGACCAAAGCTTTGAAAAGGAGCTTTTACGGTTTTTATCTCTCAGCAAAGCAGAAGGCAAGGTCATCTCCCAAGAGTTGGAGGGAAGGTTTGGAGTATGATCACAATGGAAAAGATTGGATAGTAGCTGAGAGGTGGTGTACAATCACCTACAAGAAAAGTCTAGAAAGATGCTGAGCAGCTCAGAGTACCTGCTCCTAGTTTACTGCAGCAAAAGCTTCTGTGAGTTCACTGGGCCTGTGGGTGGCTCTGGCTTGAGGGCTGATGGGCTCTTGACTAAGGGAACCCCAGGGGTGGGGCCGGCTGAGAGAGATAACTGGATGGGCTTGGGGAGTTTCTGTCTTTGTTACCCAGAGCCTCTGACCCCTAGGGCACTGGTGCAAATTTAGCTGAGGCAGCAAGTGATGGAAAATCACTACTCCCTGACAGCGGCTTGGTGGTGCATGGAGGAGGAGCTGGGCAGGGTGCCTGCTGTGAGTTACTAATGCTCTTGGTGTCCATCCATGACCTCAGGCAGTGGGCACTTGCCAGTACCTAGAGCTGATCTCGGAGAATTTAAGAACTGGGATCGTGGAAATCTGATGGTCATCCATTGTTCTCCTGTCTCCCATAGGACAACCCAACAACTCATGGCAATTTCACTCGGGGCTAAAGGATGAATGAAGTAAAGTAGTTGTTGATGATGATGGCCTGATACCATTTCCCCATGTTCCTCCTCCTTCTCCAATTCTTTTTCATACTTGGCCTCACAAGATAGCCAGACACACACCAAACCTCCATGGCCCCGGGCAGGTTTAGCCTGGAAGGTCAAGTTCTGGATATAGATCCCTGGAGGGTGCAGCCGGGACCCTGGAGGACACAGCTCTGCTCAGAAGCTGGGAGGTGGCATTTTTCCATATCTACAGAAAGACTGCCCTGCCAGGGTGCCCGCTCCCCACTTCTCTTTCCTTCACAAGATACTCTTTCTCCTCCACCATTTCTGATGAGAGCTCGCCCTTTCCTGGGGATCTCCAGGGCTTTGGCCAGGGCCCCGCATGGGGACTTCCAGGCACTTAGAGTCTCCCACACTTCCAAGGGAGTGAGAGCAGCAAAAGGAAGAAGGGTATGGGTTCTGGGCTCAGCCTGCCTTAGTCTGAATCCCGGCTTTGTTACTTGTTGCCTGTGAAACCCCTGGCAGTTTCTTTTTCCCTTCTCTGTAAAAGAAGATAATACTACCATACACTTCATAGGACTGTAGTGAGGACTAAATAGGACACTCCATGTAAATTGATTAGTATGATGGTTGGTTCAATAAATGCTACCTATAACAACAATGATGACCAGTATTATTATTCCTACGGGTGACCCCTAGGCCCAGCTGCTTTCAATTTAGGGGCTGAGCCAGATGCAGGCAGGAGACCTCCCTACCCAGTATGCCCCAGACTGGTCAATGCAGGTGCCACTGAGACCCTGGGAAGAGCATTGAGAAGACAAGAAACTGCAGCAGCGGTGGCAACATCCGACCCAAAAGGAGGTTGCGTCAGACTCTGAAGAAGACAGACTGGGGACTGGACCAAGCCCCACTGGGGTCACTGGCAAGGATCCACAGGGTACCCAAGGGATGGCAGGGGGTCGTGGCAGGACTTCAGAGCAAAGGATGACAGGGCAGGTGGGGAGGCCACTCCCTCATTGGTTAAATTCCTGGAAGACCCCCACCTCTCACCAACTTGGATATCAACACCATCTCAGGCTCTGTGAGTAAGAATGAAAGCCCTGTATGAGACTCCTATTAACACTGCGTTAGACTCAAGAAGAAAGAGAGAAGCCCTCCACCTTTTAAGAGAGCACCAGACATTCCTACTCCTCTTCTAGTTCTGCTCTCTCTCTTCCTCCTCCTTCCCCATTCTTTTCTCTGTGTTTCACTCTCTGTCTTTCTCTTCTCTTTCTCTGCTCCTCTCTCCACTTCCCCTCTCTTTGTATGTCTGTCTGTCTCCTTGCACCCTGAAGTCCCAACGTGGCTATGTGAGTTTATTGATTCCTGGGAGCTGGGGGAAAGCAGGAGGCAGGGCTGGGGTGCAGGCTCAGGGATGGAAATAGAAGGCTATAAATTATTTGTGACAGGAAAGCAATAGTGGCAGAGTGCTGAGCACAAGTCCTGTGTCACTATTAGATTCCTTTTAGCCTGATGACACTGTAAAAAAGGTTAAGTGTCTGCTGGAATCGTACACCTGGGGGGCCGGGGCAGCCTGGGAGCAGAACAAGCCACTGAGAGCAGGTATATCAATTCTCCAGGCCAATAATATTCCTCTCATTGATCGCCACGCAAAGTTCAAAAATCTCATTACAGCCAGGCAGACCGGGAACTTTTTACAAATCAATAGAATGATATAATGTATGTATACTTAGTACAAATGTATCTATTCATCTATCCATCCATCCACAGTCCGCCTCAGGGTTTCCAAGTTAACCTACCCATCATATTATGTTATGTTATGTCTGATATTATATTGTATTATATTATATGATAATAAATGGTGTGCAAAAACTCCCTGAGGTGGAGACAAGAAGAGGTCCTATTAGCATTGAGGTGACCTCAGACAGCTCACCTTGGGAGGAGTAAGGTGGCAGCATTTACAGGACTAGGCTGGGCAGGATTTCTAGGAGCAATGCTTCCTCAGGAGAGGCTCTAGTTTAAAAACAAAAACAAAAAACTGTGTACTGAGTATCTACTACATGTTAGGCAATGTTCTATGTACTTCAAATAAATAGTTCACTTAATCCTCACAACAATGCATTTTGCACACAAGGCTTATTACAACTTGCCCAAAGTCACCCATTTAATAAATAGCAAATCTGTGATTTGAATTCAGGTAGACTAATCCTAGGGACTAATCCCTTACCTGATAAATTAGACTGCCTGCAGGAGAGAGACACCCAAAGGCCCCATATTTTAACTCCTATTTTCAGTCCCTTCTGAGAAATGAAGGGTGAGGGGTTTCCCTGAACCTCAGTTTTCCTCAATAGAAAATGGGAGTAATAACACCTGCTGGACCCAACTGCTGACAACCCCTGTACATTGGGTCTCCAAGCTTGTCACCATGAAATCCTTTCCTGCTGTCTAGAACAGACTTGCTTCCCAATTTTAGAATTACTTCCTGGCATAGCTTGAACAAACCAGTGACATGACCAGGCTTGGGGCAGGCTGCTTTTAGGAACAAGATGTCAAGTATCTGGATATATGTGTTATATACATGTATAAATCAGCTTAAATTGTCCTGGAGTAAACTGCCCACTTTAGAGTCTTTGCAGAAAATATTTAATCCCTGGTATGGGGAGAGTCTTTCCTGATTCAGTAAATCAAAGGCACTCCAGGGTAGAGAATGTGCCAGATTAGCTGGCCCCACTGCCCACTAAGTCAGACAAGTGGTCATGGGGGCCTCTGCCAGTGGCCTCAGGCAGCCTGGGCATTATAAACTCGATCATCTTAGAGAACAAAATGATATTTGCAGCTGGGCGTGGTGGCTCATGCCTATAATCCCAGCACTTTGGGAGGCTGAGGCAGGTGGATCACTTGAGGTCAGGAGTTCGAGACCAGCCTGGCCAACATGGTGAAACCCCATCTCTACTGAAAATACAAAAATTAGCCAGACAGGGTCTCACACACTTGTGGTTCCAGCTACTCGGGAGGCTGAGGTGGGAGAATCACTTGAACCCACGATTGCAATGGTGAAGTGGAACCCAGGATTGGAGGAGGCAGAGGTTGCAGTGAGCCGAGATGGTGCTACTGTACTCTAGCCTGGGCTGCATAGTGAGACTCTGTCTCAAAAAAAAAAAAAAAAGGTATTAAAAAGGATATTTGTGGCCAGGCGTGGTGGCTTACACCTGTAATCCCAACACTCTGGGAGGCTGAGGTGAGTGAATCATGAGGTCAGAAGTTCAAGACCAGCCTGGCCAAGATGGTGAAACCCTGTCTCTACTAAAAATACAAAAATTAGCCGGGCGTGGTGGTGGGTGCCTGTAATCTCTGCTACTGGGGAGGCTGAGGCAGAGAACTGCTTGAACCTGAAGGTAAAGGTTGCAGTGAGCAGAGATCGTGCCATTGCACTCCGGCCTGGGCAACAGAGTGAGATTCCGTTTCAAAAAAAAAAAAAAAAAAAAAAAGAAGACATTTGCTTCAGCGAGGGATATTTTGCCCAGTTAATGCAAGTGGTTATCACTTCAACTCAAGTCTTTGAGAGCTGCCTATATCAGGCACGTATCCATGGCTTGGCCCCGAGGCAAGTCAGCAACACTAACAGCGGGAGACTTTTCACAGCAGAACCTTAAGTGAGATATCATAGATCACCCAGGAAGTGTTTACCTCTCCTGGAAATGGTCCCTACTCCTGAGAACTCTAAGGAGCTAGAATCTCCCCCCTTGTATACCCCAGGAACTGAAAAATTGAAATTTACTTCCTCCTCTCCACAGAAACACAAAGGAAACAGCATCTCCTCTGCACGTGGCTTCCTTTAAGGCAGGCCTGAATCACTTAACACACTCTGTTTTTGTAACCTCTGGCTGCAGTTTGGGTTGAGTTTAGAGGTCTTTTTGCCCATGCTCACTCACATGCCTTGCAAGTTTCAGTCTGGATAACTGACCATATGTCAGGCAGGGTTCTGGACATGGCCACTGATAAGGGTCAGGTCATTCTTCAGAATTGTGGGCAGGACCTTCCATTCTGGCTGTGGCAGGATGTTGCTGGCATACACAACCTGGGTTCCAGGTTACCATGGTTCCTCCCAAATGTGTCAACTCTTGTTGACTCTCAGAAGTCATAGCTGAGCTCCAAGAAATGAAAGTCCTACCAAAAAGCTGGCAGAAGGGTTTCCTCAAACTACTGCCCTTGAACTACCTGCATTAGAATCCCTCGGGGTGCTTGCTAAAATGCAAATCACCGGGTCCCACCTCAGACCTGAATTAGAGTTTCTGAACTCTATTTGAGAAGATTAGCTTAAGTCAGGGGGTGAAGAAACCATCCTTCTGGTTGGTTTCTCAAGGGGATCCTTGGGAGAGTTGGGAAGAAGTCTTAGTGAGTTAAGAAATTTCCTTTCTCATACTCTTATCAATCCACGTTTCTCTCCATCTATTTACCCTGACTCCAGCTGACATAGTCACCAAAATTCAATAAGCTATCAGTTGCTCTGTGGAAACAAAACCATAGGTTAAAAATTGAAATAATGTCTTTTTTTTTTTTTTTTTTTTGAGACGGAGTCTCGCTCTGTCGCCCAGGCTGGAGTGCAGTGGCGCTATCTCGGCTCACTGCAAGCTCCACCTCCCGGGTTCACACCATTCTCCTGCCTCAGCCTCCCGAGTAGCTGGGACTACAGGCGCCCGCCACCTCGCCCGGCTAATTTTTTGTATTTTTTAGTAGAGACGGGGTTTCACCGTGTTAGCCAGGATGGTCTCGATCTCCTGACCTCGTGATCTGCCCGTCTCGGCCTCCCAAAGTGCTGGGATTACAGGCTTGAGCCACCGCACCCGGCCAAAAATTGAAATAATTTCAAAATGGTTTTTGGTACATTCCAGGACGATAAATTCCAAATTCCAAGTAGGTTACTTAGATACCCGGCATATATTCTGCATCAACTTAGCCTTCAAAGACTGGCATTGAGGGCGATTATCCTTCCACCTCATGCCCCTGAAAGCCCAGGCCAGAGACAATTTACCAGGCTCGATGGGCCATGGGGCTGGCCCAAGGGGGCAATAGTGATGGTTTATATGATGAATGGTAAGCATATGGATTGATTTAACTTCAAGATATGCATAGGTTTAAAAATTAAGGGGCAATGTGTTTAACTAACCATTTGGAAACCAGTCTGCGGTGCATGCCAAGCCCAGAGCGTGATCAGACTAGCTTCTCTCACCACTGGCCCTGCCCTCATCTGTCAGAGCTTCTGGCTAGAGCTGGAGTCTACCAGCTGTCCACCCCCATGGTCCTTCTTGGGAAGCTCCAGAGGCTTGAAGACTGCTTGATATAAGGTGAACAAGGTACTGCTATAGATTCATTGCTGGGATCAAGTCTCCCACTCTGCACCTGTCCATCACCTACTCCCGTCCCACCACAGGCATGCCCACCTCCCTCTGCAGTCACCTGAGCAGGAGCAGATATAGGGCCTGATAGTGACTGCCTGGCCTCCCTACCTCTAGCCTTTCCTACCTCTCACCTATTTAGGCATTCAAAAACAGTCCATCAGTCTTTCTCTGTGTCTTCTTGAAAGAATGTGATACGGCTAAACCCTACAATCACTTCCTATCACCTGTAGGATAAATTCAGAATTCTTCAGCCCAGCCTTCAAAATCTTCCCTAATCTGGCTCTATCCTAGCTTTCCAATCTATTTCTCTCTGTTTCCCTCTTCCTCTCAGGGTCTAGCACAGAGCTGAAACCTTGTTTTCTTGCTTACTCAATTCACATAGTAGAGTCCTTCCCTGAACTCTGAGCTCTGCAAGGGCAGATGTCACTGCTATTTTTCTCATGACTGTCTTTCCCCAGCACCTAGCAATGGTGTCTGGTATAATGTAAGTACTTGATAACTATTTGTTCAATAACAAATGAATATCATTAACAATAACAATAATATGCTCTTGTTTTTTGTTTTTGTTTGTTTGTTTGTTTGTTTTTGAGATGGAGTCTCACACTGTTGCCCAGGCTGGAGTACAATGGCACAATCTCAGTTCACTTCAACCTCTGCCTCCCAGGTTCAAGCAATTCTCCTGCCTCAGCCTCCCGAGTAGCTAGGATTATAGGTGCGCACCACCACGCCCAGCTAATTTTTGTATTTTTAGTAGGGATGGGGTTTTACCATGTTGGCCAGGCTGGTCTCAAACTCCTGACCTCAAGTGATCCTTCCACCTCGGCCTCCCAAAGTGCTGGGATTACAGGCATGAGCCACTGCGCCTGGCCAATAATAACAATGACAGAATCTTAAGGGACACAGTGGGCCAATATATGCTTACTATGTACCAGGCACTGCGCAAAGCACTGTATGCAGATTATTTAACTTAATTCTCACAAGTACCTATGAGATTATTGTCCATAACCTACAGGTGTGAAGCTGAGACTCAGAGAGGTTAGGTAACTTACAGAAGGTCACACAACTGTTAAGTAACACAGCCAGAATTTAAATCTGAGTG
Organism: Macaca thibetana thibetana; assembly: GCF_024542745.1. Classification (NCBI taxonomy): domain Eukaryota; kingdom Metazoa; phylum Chordata; class Mammalia; order Primates; family Cercopithecidae; genus Macaca; species Macaca thibetana. The sequence continues at coordinate 96,822,891 of NC_065586.1, read as the reverse complement.
TCTCACTCCAGAACTTATGCTGCTAACCATTGAATAGAATAAGTCAGTCATATCAAGAACAGATGGTAGAATCTCTGAGAGGCTAGGCCTGAATAGAAGAGCTGAATTTAATAATAGTAAAAACAATAACTATCATTTATTTCGTATTCACTGTATGACAGGCATTATAATGAATGTATTTTCTCATTCGAATTCAACTATAACTCTATCAAATAACCATCCTCTCTATTTTGCCTAAGAAACAACAGAAAGGCCAAGCAACTTGCCCAAAGTCACATGCTTAATAGCACTGGAGCCAGAATTTTTTTGTTTGTTTGGTTTTTATTTTTTTCAATTATTTTTTTATTTATACATGTGCATCGGGTAAGAGCCAGACATTGGATCCAGGCTTGTGACTTCAATGTCTGTAGAATGAACCATTTGACCTTTTTGGGAAATTTATATATATATACATATATATATACACACACACATATATATATTAACTATTTGGACATGAACAAATTTTTCCTTCAGCCTTTTCATATCCACGATTTTGGAAAATTGAGCAATTATATATGTAGACAATTAACAGAGAGCACATGTAGCTGTGATTTTAAACATGCTTATTCTCTCCCATGCATGCGCCATAGCTGTATTTGATAAGCATCATGTCTGCGTTACAAACAAACCACAATTTTAGATTAAGTGGCTATAGGCTTCAGTGAATTTTATATGCAATGGTAGGTTTGGGGGGCAAATTTTCCAAATTATTTTCACCTATCTAGTTTCCAAATCATGTACATGATTGCATGATGATACTACATATAGATGTTTCTCAATTTCTGTTTTGAGGATCCATTTCTATGATTAGTGTATCTTTATATTCAGGTCTGCTCCAATGCATTGATCTAAGATTTATAATAGTGGATATATTTATCAAAACCTACTTCATGAATACCTGCCAAGTTATGCCCATTTCTGTCAAATATGTAAACTACAGCGAGACTACACCATCACTGTTCCCTTCCCGGGGTGTTTGAGATTTTCACATCACAATCATGTTTTTATATTGGTCCATGCACCAGTATTGATGTACATAAATGTGCATTTGTATACCTGTGTATCTCTCTGTCTATGGCCAGGATGGGGTGGGGGAGGGGGATGTGGAAATGAGAGAATTATTAAATGCCAAGTAGCTGTGCAATAAATTCCATTGATTTTATAAACTCCAACTTGTCTTCAGTCTCCTTCCATTCTTTATCCTGGGGGCATTGCAACAAAAACCTATTTTAAATACCTTTGCTTCCCCCCCTCCCCCTCCCCAAAAAAGTGTCAATATTTTATTTGGATTTTTAACTTCGCTCCATAACAGTTGTTTGACCTCCTGACTCGTGTGAGTCACATAAATTCTGGGACTTTATTCAGGAGCCATGTTCCTGCTATTGAATAAGCAATTTGGGAGGGTGAATTAATGACTTGTGCTGTTGCTGGAAAGTCCCTGAAGAAATATTAAAATTGCTTGCAGACTGAATCGATACTCCGTGAACACCCAGCAAGAGGGCTTTGGCTCTGGAATGGCCACAGAAGGTAGGGCTGGGTAGAGGAAGGGGAATTCCTGCACCCAGCTTGGTGAGCTCTCCTCCCACCACCACCTTTCCCTTTATCCCTGGAGCCCTGTCATTTTCAGTAACAGTGAAGTCTTATTAAATCCCAACCAAGATAGAACTGAATTGTCCTGTCTCAGGAAGCAGGCTCAGGGGACAGTTTACTCTCTTACTAGCAATGAGAGCCCAGAGGCCTTATTAGAGGTGATGGTCTGGACACGCACACCTGCTGGAGAAACGGCATGGTGCTGCTGCTTTCTGGCAGGCTGCATTGTGCTTGGGAGGACTGCAGCTGCGATCGTTTTCTGCTGGGTGTGCAGGAGAATTGGGTGCTGCGCTACTGGCTCTGTCTCTGTGTGTGCCTGCCCACGTGGCTCAAGTGGCCACATGATTTCAGCCTGTGGGTATGGGTGTGCCTATGGGATGCAGAGTTTGAATTGTGTTGCGCATTATCTTGTATTGTTGCATTGTGTTGACGCATTCCGGCAGCTGGCTTAATGTTTGTTACTTGGTGTTTTGTGGTATTGTATTGAGGTGGCTGCACTTTGTGTAACACTGAGTTGGAGGAATGTGAGTATTGTTTGGTGGCAGTGTCTGTGTTTCTGCTTTGAATTATTGTGTTCATTGATCATATCAGCATCTTTTTTCCCTAATGTATGTCTTAGAGATTAGGTTAATGGATGTCTCCTTGGTGATGTGGGTTGAGTAACGATGCTGGATCTGGGTGGTGGTGTACGATTTGGTAATTGCTTTAATTGCCTTCTTGGTGTGGTTGTGGGTGAGAGGATCCATCCTTTAGCTCTTTTAGCTTACTCTGGCCCGGTCATTTGCACTGCTGCTTTTCAGAAGGAAGATTCTAGAGATGCAGGACAAATATCTTCTTGATGACCAAAAATACGATTCTTTTCTTCTTGGAAGCAAATGTCCCTGCTTTGCTGAACAGTTATGACTTTACCAAACGAGAACAGGTCTGCCTGATTTGGAGAGTTAAGCCCCTAGACCTAACCTTATGCCAATTGAGAGTCCAGATCCTTGCTGCAGTTAGAAGAGGATGGATGGGAGCAAACTTCCCAATCCCAATGGGAACAGCAGCATAAACTCTAGTTCGAAGAATCCCCATTCCACTCTACTCTGTGGCTCTAGCCATTAGCATCTTCTTCCTTCCCAGTATCTCCAGATGACGTGGCTCAGCAGTGACTTGCACTGAGGAACACACACCATGGAAGACTACAGAGATACACAGAGGTGTGACCATCTGCTAGGGTGCAGGGTCCCTGTTTTGAGCTTGTAAGAGACTGCAAAATATACAGAGTTCCCCAAGAGATTGCCTATGCCTGCACTTCCCTTGATCCAAAGTAGATATGAAGTATGACATAGGGGATAAGCATGTGGGTTTTGAGCCAGGACTGCATGGGTTCAAATCCTACTTCTGCTACTTAGCCTGTGACCTTGAGCAAGTTATTTAACTTATCTGTACTCCAGCTACCTCATCTATAACAATCCTATAAAGCCCTATGGGGTTGTTTAGGATGCTTAAATCAATTAATGCATGTAACATGCTTATAATAGTTCCTACTGTAGTAAGCACTTGCTAACCACTACGATGATGATAATGATGATAAATATAAAGGCTTTCTGAGTAAAGCAGCCATAAGGTTGACCTATGTATGTGTATAAACATGTACACATATGTGCTAGTGTACATAAAATCCTAAGACAAATTAAGGTGTGTGTGTGTGTGTGTGTGTGTGTTTTTAAGCAGAGAAGTGCAAAAATTGCAGCCAAGTAGCACAGGGGCAGAGGGTAGTTCTCTCTCTGCCATCTGGGCAGTGGCAGGGGCTGGGGGTTTACAGAGCTCACCACTGCCCATGCCCACACAGAGGGCAGCATCTGGCCCTGCATCCGGTAATGAATAGGCAACCCTTGACTTGTTTCATACTACAAGAAAAATGTAAGGATGATTGAGCTTTCAGGATTCTAATTTTGTTCATTAAAAACATTTACTTTCTAATTTTAAAATCAGAACCTTTACCAGCTAATAGGCATAAATGAGGAATAATGAAATCTATGAATTTGAGAACGATGCAAAAGGTATAAAAGGTATCAGATAAGCGACTGTTTAGGTATTTGGGTGTGGGTCTTATGGCCATTGAGCTGAACTTGGTCACCTAACTAAGCCAAGGGGGCAGGGAGAACTTGAGGCAAGAATGGGATCGCACCTCAGTCTTGTTCCATGAAAGTTCCCATAAAGATGAGAAACACATCTTTGGGAGTTGGGAGTTTGGGAAACGTTGGTTTTCATCTTTACTCTTGTCAGGCAAAGAATAAATAGAATTTGCAGTTGTCCAGTTAGTTGGAGCCATTGCATCAAATAGATTAAGCCCAAAGTAATTTTTTCCTGAAATTTTTTTCTTAAAAAATTTTACTCCTTAGCAATGGAAATAACTGCAATGATTGTCAAACTCCCATGCTTCCTTAGAATATCCAGACATGCCAGACAAGAATAGACAGATTTGGTTTGAATTTGTTAAATATTTGCTCACTTCTCCCTTTCCTCTTTCTTCTTCCTTTGTCTTATCTCCATTTCTTTCCTCTCTTCCCGTCCTCTTCCTGTTTACCTCCCTTTCCTCTCCCCTCTATGACATTTAAGAACCAGTGGAACACTTCAAATGCATCAAATAAGGATTTTTCCCCACTACCATTTCATTTTATCTTTTAAAAAACCTACAAAATGCAAAGCGCCACAACCTACAAAAATGCCATGAAGCCCAGAAAATGCCAACTTTCAATTCCTCAAGCAATAACGGGCTCATCCAAGAGAAGGAGTGTGCAGTTATATGAAGTACACACACACACACACACACACACACAGAGAGACACACACACACAAGGGCTGGGCTCTCAAAGTTGACAAAGGGACAATTATCTGACTAAATTCTGCTCAATGGTCAGATTACTGAATCATAGAGGGTCTTTTTTTCTGGAAACACACTGAGTGGGTCCTCTTTCTAAATCCATCTGGGCTCACGAGAGACTACGATTCTCACTGGCATTCATGATACACAATTCTGTTCACAGAATATCCTTTTGGCTCTTCAAACTTTTTTACTTAAAAATATTTCAGCCGGGCGTGGTGGCTCACGCCTGTAATCCCAGCACTTTGGGAGGCCAAGGCAGGCGGATTACCTGAGGTCAGGAGTTCAAGACCAGCTGGCCAAGACGGTAAAACCCTGTCTCTACTAAAAATACAAAAATCGGCCGGGCGTGGTGGCGGGTGCCTGTGATCCAGCTACTCGGGAAGCTGAGGCAGAGAATTGCTTGAACCCGGGAGGCAATGGTTGCAGTGAGCCGAGATCACGCCACTGCACTCCAGCCTGGGCGACAGAGCTAGACTCCATCTCAAAAAAAAAAAAAAAAAAAAAAAAAAAAAAAAAAATTTTCAGTGTGTGTGTATACACAAAGCAGAATGCATACACACTGAAACAGACACATAACAAGAAATACAGACTTGATGATTACTACTGCAATAATAATAACTAGCATTTATTGAGCACTTAATACTTGCCAGGTGCAATTCTAAGCAGGTTTATGTGGACTCACTCATTTAACCCTCACGAGAACTTATGAGAGACCTACATGATTATCTGCCACATTATATGAGTGAAGAAACTGGGGACCAGAGAGGATATGAGATGGACCCAGTACCCTCTAGCCAGTGAGTAGGGAAGCCAGCTTCAAACTCTGGCAGTTTCTCCCCAGAGCCTGCTTTCTAACACTATGCCACATAGCTTTATGTGAATTGCCTGGCACATAGTAGGGTTTGCTAAGCACCTACTTGCTTCTGAATGGATGAATGAAAAGATAAATGAAGAAAAAGTCACATGTATTAAGAACCTGACAGTCTCCCTTAAAATGGCAAAGTGGAGTCCCTTAGAGAAACCAGGCCTAACAGACAGCCTAAGCTTCTGGACAAAGGGACCTGCCCTCCTGGCCCCGACTTTCGGGGAAGGAAACCTCTCACCAGCTGTGCTCGTTCCAATACTAACAACTCTAACCACCAGATCTCCACTTGACTTAGAGCCCAGCCCAGCCTCCTTTCAAGCCAGAAATCAGACTCAAACACATCAAAGATGTTTTCTAACCAAAACACTTTGTTTCCTGGAATATTTTTCTCTGAAAACAGGTGTTTCCCAATGTGTTGATTCTGTGCCTGGATGAAAAACTGAGAAATTCAATCAATTATGTGGACATTTCTAAATCGCCAGATCTTTGGCATCATATCGACAACCTTTATAGATGATTGACTAAAGTTTTGGTTTCCATCCAGATGTTTGGGAGTTGCCACAGTCATTAACCTGTTTGTCAGCAAGTGCTCATGCATTTCCAACAGGCATAAGTGAACACTAAAAAGGAAAAGAATAGCCCAGAATAAAACAGACAAAAGAGGAGAGAGGTAGCAGCTATTTGACAAAACCAGTCAAGCAGGCAGTGTTCTGGGAATGGGTTGCTACCTTGGAGATCCATTAGAAGGTGGATCCAGCTCACAAGAGACTCATGTGTTTAAAGACCTTTAAAAACCTCATACAGCTGTATCCTCGACTGCCTACTGACCTGTACCCAATCAGATCCCTGCATGGAGGAACCGATGGATCAATCCCAGAGTCCAGCACAGACAACAGCTTGCCCATGGTGCGACCAGTCCACCCTCTGCATACTGACACTCTCTGGAAGCCTGTGTGCCTGTGCATTTAACATCACTATGTATTGTCAGTCCAAGCTGTGGATTCTGCAAAGCTTGGCATAAAGCCGGTTTGTGACTTTGTACATGTACCCCTATTTGTGATTTAGTGCTCTGTCTTTTATCATTTCTCCTACCTCCATTTCCTTTCCTGCTTGACTTTTTAATGCTATTTACAACTTCCTTATCCAGAAAGCAGCATAGCTATCTTTCAGTGTCTCTAACTGATATATCCAACTAATTTTTCTTATGCAGGTTTTCTCTCCCCTCGATTTAATTTATGTTTTTAGTAAATAGGAACTTTAGATTGTTCCATTCAGTAGCATTTAGGATTACCACTTTTATCAAAGAGATCATGGCACTAAAGGACTCCTTGCAAGGGACATTTGTTTATTCTTATGAGAAACTGGCTCTCCTTATGTGCAAGAAGGCTGCGTGCGTGCAGGCGTGCATGCACAATGTTCTCCTCGGTTTGTGCCTCTATGCTTCACTGCCCCATGTCAATGCCACTTGGCACTGGCAGGAAGAGCCCAGTGAAACCCTAATGTGGACGGCAGCTGACCCTCAAACTGCTGGAGATAAATCCAGGCCCTTGACCCTTCCTGATGGCCACTTAGTTCTTTTTTTTTTTTTTTTTTTTTAATAGAGATGGGCCTCACTATGTTGCCCAATCTAGTCTCAAACTCCTGGGCTCAAGCGATCCTCCTGCCTCAGCCTCCCAAAGTGCTAGGATTATAGGTGTGAGCCATCATGCCGAGCCTGGCAGGGCTGCTTCCTCCAAATTCTCTCTCCCATGTACCCCTTCATCTCATAGCTGCAGAGGAGGCTTGTGGTGATATTCACAATTACGGTTTTGGGGGTTATACTCCTAGAAGTGTGAGCTGGTGGGGAAGGAGGGTGGGAAACCAGAACAATGACTCCCTATATTTCTAATAATCTATTGCCTTTTTCTCCTTCTCTTCAATTCTTTCCACATCTTCTCCCCATTTACTAACTCTATTTGACCTTGAACTCTGGCCTCTCCCTTCACACAAGAATCTGTCACAAGGGGGACAGCACCTCCAAAGAAGCAGTCACCTGACCTGACAGGCCTGGAGACCAGTAGCCAGAGGGGCCAGACCATCACTCCACTCCTGGAAATAAATCCCATTGTATTTGCATTTTAATTTTCCACATAAACAAAGGCCCAGAGTACTCGCTTGGGCAGCATCACTGGACGAATTTAATTAGAAATGAAAAGTTTATAGGGCCCTCTTTAATGCGATTAATGCTCAGTTAACATTTATCACATTTGGATGCTGGAATCGCCTTTTCTAAGCAGCCACTGGCCATGAAATGAATTTCTCTCAACTTTTTTTGTACCCATCCTGGGAGGTCATCTCCTAAGGGAGTCTGCATGGCCTTCCTGGTTGTCTCCACGGGGCCAGGAGTGACCTGATCCACAGAGCCAAGTTCAGAGGAAATGAGGGTGGGGGAAGAAGAAAAGTACATGTGCTGGGTGGGAGGGCAGAGGGTCGAGAGTGCCGGTGAGCATTGTTTCTAGGAGGAGATGAAACCTAACCAGGGCTGTACCCTGTGCAGGAGCTAAGTGCTCAGCCCCAAAGACGGGCTAAATGACTTCATAGCCCCCTCCCTAATTTAAAAAAAAAAAAAAAAAAAAAAAGATACCACACCCCACCCTGTACAGTCCATTTCTGTGGCCAAAAACTAGGCCTTAGCGGGGCATGTCTGTGTTGATCACATCTGGCTCCCACTTCTCTCTTCCCATCTTCTGCCGTGTCTCTTCTACCCTCCCCTCACTCTCATCTGGAGTCTGCTAGGGTTTCCCTTCCAGGACCATTGCAAATGGGGTAAGGAACCCGAGTCCCAACCCCGGTCATACCTCCTTCTCTCTGGCTCCCCCAGACTCCAGACAGTCACAGTCGGAAGGCTGCCTGCCCTAGTGTCAGCTCCTCGGGGAAGCAGCGGGGAGTGGGGAACATGAAACCTCCATTGGTTCCTAGAGGAAAGATGGCCTTCCTTATCTTATCAGATTCTCCTCACTCTTTAATTAGAGTCTTCTGAGATTGGCCCCCTAACCCAAACCAGCTAACCTGAGGAACGAAGAGGAGGAGAAAGAGGAAGAAAAGTAAGGTACTGGGGGAAGGGAGTGTGGTATCCACTCTGCAAATGATAAAAGGAGGTAACTATCTTGATCTTTGTCTCTGCCTAAACACATGCTCCCTTTGAGGACGTCAGCAGACACACACGAAACAACTGCTTCCAGTTGTCCTAGTGTGATACTACACGCACCCTCCACCCTGGCCATCATACACGGCTTGGTTCACTCATCTAGCAGAGCAAATGCACACTGCTCACAAGTGTTCACATCCCCAAACATGTGCATGCACACACACCAGATGTGTCGGGGCCTTGTGTGTATCTTTCAGGACCCCTGCTCATTGACCCATCAGGATGTCTACTGTCCCTTCAACCATGTACTCTCCAGGGAACATTCACTAGCATCCCAAACAGGCAGTGATAGCAGGGACTTTCATTCTGGGACCAAACAATCCCTTTAGCCGGAAGCCTTCTGAATAGCAAACCACCAATTCCCAGTTTGACAAGACTGACTCCTTTCGAGAGCTCCCTGGGAGCCAGAGCCATTTAGACAGCTTCCCAGGGCATAGAAGGCAGGCTTAGCTAGACACCACCAGCACACATAGTCTTTCCAAAGCAGAGCCGTGCGCAGAGGCTCCCAACACATCACTAACTTCTCTTGGGACAACACGCTAAGGCAGGCACCACTGCTTGACCTTCAAAATTAGGATGAAAGCTTCTGGACTAAGGGGCAATATGAGTGTCTCCTTCCTGACTGCCTCCATGTCCAGCAGGCCAGAAGCTGCCTGCAGAATCCTCATGCCTTTCAGCTTCTATCACCTGCCTGCCAGGTATGGGCTGGGCAGTCGGGCTGAGCAAAGACCCCAAAGCCAAGAGGGAGCACCAGGACCAGGAAGAGCAGCCCCCAGGGCTCACTCCCATTTGCTCATGCTCAGGGGCCGCTTTTGTTCTCCCTTTCTGTCTGCTCCCCTCTCTCCCAGTCCTCTTCAATCCTTCCTCTCTGATTGCTTGACTCTACTGTGCCTACAGGGTGAACACAGTTGTCCTCCCAGCCTGCTGCCCTGCCTCAGCCCTGCCAGGAGCCATGGGTCCTGTTCCTGGCTTGCTCTGTTTCCAAGTGGCAGCAGAGAGAAATCTGTGGTTCAGGAAGGACTGACGGCAGGCAGAGGAGGAAGTCCAGAGCAACTCAGCCAAAGGCTCTGGGTGGAGACAGCTCTAGAATCTGGAACCCCCAGCAGGCAGGGGCCTCCCTCCCTCCCTTTTGGCTGCTCTACAACTCTCCCTCTCCAGCCTGCCAGGGACCAGGCTGGAGCCACTGCTGCCCTACCTCACAGCCTGCCGAGAGGAGCTACAGCCAGGCCGTGTGGCAGACTCACGAGGTTCCCTCTCAGAAAGGGCTGCATAACTCCAGCCAGGCCGCTTTCCCTCCCATGCCATTTCCTTCGCTCCACACTCTTCTCAGAAACCTGCTCACCTTCCTCTTCCCCTTTCTCCTTCATCACCTCTGGGCCTCTCCTCGGGGCCCATCAGCCTGTACTACCAGCTGCCTGGAGCTTGGGCTTCCTCCCACCACCCCCAAGACCTTGCAGGGCTACCGAAGGTCCCAGCTTGGATGAGCAGATCTAAGCTCCCCTTGCAGGCTCTGCAGTGCTACATTCTGTTCAGCCATGTGCTCCAATCCCGAACAACCCTGTCCAGCCCAAGGCAGCGCCCTTCCACCTCTCAGCTTCATTGCTTCCTGCCTTATTCTCCCAGTCCTCATCCTCACTTTCTGCCCCTCCCTACGCATACCCCACCTCTCCTCCTCTGGCTATAGAGAGTCATAATCTCTCCTCCATTCCCTTCCCCAGGAGCTTCTGGACCAAGGGACCCAGCAAATGTCCCAGCCCCTTCCACTTGCACGGATGTTACTGCCCTGGTCTAAGGCAGAGAGATAAGTCCATCCAGGTCCACCAAAGGCTACTGAATGCTGGCCACTGGATGGAATCAGGCCCAAAGATGTGTTTTATTCGGTCAGCACAGAGTTTTTAAAAATCCAGTCTTCCTACATCACTGCCTGTAGGCTGGGCCCATGTGCTCCAGCTGTTTGTCCAGTTCTCGCCACTTTTCATCTTATATTCTGGAACCTCTCTCCGCTGGTGCCCAGGAGTCATTTGTGCTCATGATTCCTGGAACCATCCCATCTCCATCATTGCTTTCGGCAAACCCCAGTCTGGACTTCTGTGCACTGCTTTCCTTTCCCCAACATCCCTACAATAAATCTGAACTTTTCTAGAATAGAATGGCACCTGACTCACTCCTCCTGCCCTGCTCTCTTTCTCTCTCTTTCCTTCTCTCTTGGAAGACACAGAATCTGTTCTCATTATATTGTCTCTCAGAAAGCAAAAGAAAGGGCTTCATTCCTCCCATGGTTGTCGCGGATGTGCCGTGAGGGGACCCTGGCTCTACAGCCTTGTCTGTCTACTCTTTCCTGCACACTTCCTCTCTTACCTGAGAGTTCCCAATCTACAAGAGGCTGCTCCCTCTCCTGTAGGGCCAGACCATTCTTCCTTAGCTTCCCATACCCTCAACACCTCTCCTGTGCCCAGCCCTCCTCAGGAGGTCTGAGGCGGCTGCCTCTGACATCATGTCTCACCTACACCCCAAGCCTTCTGCAGTGGCCAGCTCTGCATTTCTCACAAACAGTAAGCCTCTTCCCTATGCTCCTTGCACCTGGATTACTGAGGAAAGACTTGCAGGCTGGCCCTGGTGTGAGCTCTGCCCGCCGTTGTGTCCCAGTGCTGCTGCCATGCCTCCTACGGCGGGACCACAGCTCTGGAGAAGGGTTGTGCTGGGAAGAGCATCTTCTTGGCTGCTTATGCAGTTGGTCCCTAACTAATCCTGCCAACAAGGCTGGGACCCAAGTGTCAAAGTGAGGATGGACAGCTGGTTGCACAGCTCTTCATCACAAAGGTGGCATCACTGTAGCAAAGCCCCTCTTATCGGGGGTTAACTGGACTACAGAGTGTTACAATGCAAATAACTGAAGAAAAATGAGGCTCCAATTTGCCTAGATTATGAAATGAGGAATCTTCAGCCTAGCCTTATTGCTGCTGCCACCTCGCCCAGTGGCCTAATGACGGCTTGCCAATTACAAGGTGTCCAGTACAAGTACAAGGTGTCCAGCCTTGCCTGTGACTGCAGGTCATGTCCTGTGAGTCTTCCTCCCTTTTCTCCTCTTGGCCTCAGAGCCTTTTCACTTAAAAGCAGACTTAGGTAGGCACCCACAAACACACACAAATCCACACACACAGAAGATATCAACTTCTACACTGCAAACCATCATGAATATATTCAAGCCATGCCTTGCTAGCCCCAAAACAAATAGCCTGCTCCACAAGAGAAAACCATCTCAACCTAGTAGTTCAGTGGTAGATAGAAAAGCCAAACGTGATTTAATTTTTCAGCTGTCTAATATTTCACTGGGACTACAGGCGCCCCCACCGCGCCCGGCTAATTTTTTGTATTTTTAGTAGAGACTATTTGGTGATCATTGGTTGGCTGAGACTCTAATATTTCCTTGCTCATTGGTTGTGAGACTCTATTTCCTACTCCTCAGTTTCAGGAGCCCTTTCCCCTTCTCTAGACTCACCTGCATGGCTGGGGAGCTGCAGTGGGCATAGCTGCACCTGAAGCTGCTTCCCCTGCAAGAATCTAAGCTCTGGACACCTGGCTTGGAGGGGTGGGGGAAGTGTAAGAAGAAACAGCAGGGATGCAGAGAATTGGTAGGTCGGATGAGCACCCTTTATACCACATTCTTTTAAAGAACAGGAAGTGAAAAAGAAATTCTTTTCAGCGTACAGATGCTCCTTAACTTACAATAAGGCAATGGCTCGATAATATTGTGCATTGAAAATATTGTGCATTGGCCGGGCGCGGTGGCTCAAGCCTGTAATCCCAGCACTTTGGGAGGCCGAGACGGGCGGATCACGAGGTCAGGAGATCGAGACCATCCTGGCTAACACGGTGAAACCCCGTCTCTACTAAAATACAAAAAAAAACTAGCCGGGCGAGGTGGCGGGCGCCTGTAGTCCCAGCTACTTGGGAGGCTGAGCCAGGAGAATGGCGTGAACCCGGGAGGCGGAGCTTGCAGTGAGCTGAAATCCGGCCACTGCACTCCAGCCTGGGCGACAGAGCCAGACTCCATCTCAAAAAAAAAAAAAAAAAAAAAAAAAGAAAATATTGTGCATTGAAAATGCATTGAGGCCGGGCGCGGTGGCTCACGCCTGTAATCCCAGCACTTTGGGAGGCCGAGGCGGGCGGATCACAAGGTCAGGAGATCGAGACCACGGTGAAACCCCGTCTCTACTAAAAATACAAAAAATTAGCCGGGCGCGGTTGTGGGCGCCTGTAGTCCCAGCTACTCAGGAGGCTGAGGCAGGAGAATGGTGTGAACCCGGGAGGCGGAGCTTGCAGTGAGCCGAGATCGCGCCACTGCACTCCAGCCTGGGCGACAGAGCGAGACTCCGTCTCAAAAAAAAAAAAAAAAAAAAAAAAAAAAAGAAAAAAAAGAAAATGCATTGAATACATCTGATCTATGGAACGTCATAGGTCAGCCCAGCCTACCTTAAACATGCTCAAAACATTTACAGTTGGCCAAACTCATCTAACACAAAGACTATTTTATATCAAAGTGTTGGATATCTCATGCAATTTATTGAATACTGTACTGAAAGTGAAAAACAGAATGGTTGTTTGGGTACTTGAAGTATGATTTCTACTGAATGCACATCACTTTTACACCATCATTTTCCTCTCAATATAAAAACTCCAATTCCAGGTAGACACAAGGAGGGGGCTGAAGATAGACCTGAGTATTAAGAGGCAACCTGCAGAGTAGCTATTGTTGGACACCTAAGAAGCTGGGAGCCAACAATAGGGCTCCTTCATCAGTCCTACTAAGAAGACTGGGAAGCAGGACCTCTATCCCATGTGGGATCATAGGAAAACCCCTTTTCAGAGAGGGTGTTAGTGGGTGGGAAGTGTGATTAATCTTCCACACCAGTTACTATTATTGTTCCTCTTTCTGTAGAAGCTATAACATTCTAGTCCGCAAGCACATACCATCATGCATAGTCACACTATCCCATGTGCACCAGAACAAGTCCATTTCCCAAATGCTGCCTAAAACACATGTTCCCTACCACCTCAACTTCCAACATTGCCTCTCATTCCCTGGGTCTATGTTGCACAATACTCCCCATCTAATACCAACATGCATATGAAGCTATTGCTCTCCCCTGCCACATCCCCACTCCCTCCCTAATCTCCCCTACTCCAGGCACCCCTGTTTCCCTTCTCTAAGGTCTGCTCCTGTTTGGCCCCATCTCCACTTGGCTAATTCCCCCTGTGGCCCCTCTATTGAACTGTTGTGTTGTCCATTTCCCTGTGACAAGGGCTCTGGTTACAGAGTTATTGATTGGTTTTCATGCAGACAGATGGGCCCTTCCTGGGCTCCCATCGAAATCCCTGGCTGTATGGGCTGATTGTTGCCTCTCAGGGTGTAGGATTGCACTGGAGACCACCCTCCATGCAGCCTCCTTTGCCCAGGCCATGAACGGTAATAAATGGAGGCAGCCTGAGCGATAATAAAAGCAATTGAGTAGGTTACCTGTGCAGACACAAGATTTATGCCGCTTCATATTTGATGTGATTGTTTTATTGAGTTCTCAGAACAGTTGGGACACTATTTATTTATTTATTTTGGGTTTTCCCTCTCCTCTCTTTTCTTCTTTGCATCACCTTGTGAAATGCACCTGGAGCTGTTGTCAGGCCCAACGCCTCCTGTCTGCCTCTTCTCAAGAGCCACCAGCTGAGGTAGGAAGGCAGGGCGATCAGCCATTGCTATCACCAGAAACCCCTTTTGTAGCTTGAACACCCACAGAACCAGCCAACGGGGAGACAGTCAGACCAACAGGACTGAGGGCCAGGAAGCCCAGGCTAAAACAACTACAAAAACAAAAAGAGGCTTTTCAGGAGGACAACTCTAGCTCATTTTAGGGAATGAGAACTTCAACCATCACGCCTGTTTCAAATGTTATTCTGATGATGGGCAACCTCACAGTAGGGGACTGTCTCCGGGAAAAGACAGGTAAGCAAGGCTTCTCCGACAGAAACTGGTGCATTGGTCTGCTATTTGTGGGCCCAATCTGATAGGTTCAGGCCACAGAAGGCGAGTTCCCTGTCCTTGTTTCTCCCATTCTTGTGTGGATAGAAGTCTTTTTCTTAACTCTCCAACTTGTCCTGTCTGTTTGCCACGAGACCAACAGCCCTAACCACCAAACAGCTGCAAAGGTATGGAGATGCGGTGGGCAGTACCGCCCTCTGGCCCAGCTTCATGCCAAGCCAGGTCCAAGAGTTGAATAGGCAATGTTCCGGAACCTGAGTTTCAGAGAGGGAGAAACAGACTCTAGCCCTGAACATATCTTCAACATTCCCTGGGCTAGGATGAATGGCTCCCAGATTATTTGGAAAGGTCTCTGAAGGAACAATTGGTAGACCATTGTCACCCCACTGCCTGACCCAAGGGGAACAATGACCTGAGAATGACAGAAGAGGGACACCCAAATGACACAGGATGGAATTCCTTAACACAGCCCTAGGTTGCCATTGTTAGAATGAATGTGCTCACCTAGAGCCTAACAGGCTAAGAGAGAGTGTGGATAGTGGGAGATCCGTGAGAAGCTGATTCTGGCAGGGTCCACTCCAAAGATCTAGGGGCACAGAGTGTCCTGACTCCAAAGAGTGTTAGGCAAGCTAAAAAAGTTAGAAGGTGACACCCTTATTGTCGGCTTTTCCCAAAAGAGCACCCTCAGGGGATCGTCAGTAACCCTAGACTCTGTTTGGGGTCTGTGCCTGTTCTTTCAAAGGAGCTGTATTCTCTGCCCAGAGTTAACAGCCAAACCAGAAGACTTTGGCATATAATCAGGAAAATCCCTCCTGCTTAGACAACTGCTCAGCGATGTAACTAGGTGACTTTTTCCTTTTTCAGTAGCATGGATCTCCCTCCACCTCTCCCCTCTCCAGGCCATTTCCCACACCAGGTTTCAATCTAAAGTCCCCTGTTTATAAACACCCGCCCTTTACAGCAGCGGTGTACAAACCAAAGAGCTGGCAACTCCATGTTCAGCCATCAGTAACCCAATATTTAGAAAGATTCAGATAAATTCCACGTGCTAAGGAGCCCAGTCAAGCCTTGGGATTTTTGACGGTGGTCTGTGGGAGTGGGGAGGCATTCCTGACCCAGTCCTCTGGTTCAGAGAGGCATTTCTGAGGATTTGCTAGGGGAAAATACAGGCTGGATGGCCACGCCTTTATCGCAACAGGATCAGAGAATGCCAAAACCATTTTTAAAGAGTGAAAAAGCAATTTAGTTTATAACCATAACAGCATATTTCAAGTGCGGCGACAGCATCTGTTTTGGGGAGGAGAAGTTGAAAAACCTTTGGCTCAGGTGGGTGAGCATGTGTGGACTTCTTTTCTTGCCAATCACCAGCTCATGCACAACCTTACTCATAACTGTTATAAAGCACCCAACACAAGTGGGCAGCTCACAACCAACAAAGCTCTAAACTCAAGAACCACCCATTCCCCGGTGCACCATACTTTCTGCACACAGGAAAATCTCTAAGCTCTTCCTACAGTGAGTGAGAATTCTCAAAACTGATAAAAGGCAAAGTTTCTGATATAACCACCAGAAACATCCTGTTTTTATCAGGTTTTTGGGTGAAACAACACATCTCAGATAAACCTTCCCTCTTCAGAGCAAAGCACCTACAGGGATGAAGATGACAGCATGGTTCCCGAGGTGGATTTCTCCAGCCCCAACTCAGCAGCACACTGGGAAATCCCCAGAATTCTTTCCAAAATATGAACCATGAGAGGATTCGGGTCTAGAGCAAAATTGAGAATAGTTTGCCTGCTCCTTACAGACAAAGCCAGCCGTAAAGCCTAACTGCGGACCCAGGGTGGGCTGCCCATGTGGTTAGTGGCTTACCTGTTCCTCTCCTCCTACTCCCTCTCCATCTCCAGCAACACCTGCCCACAGATGGCTATTTCTCCACACCCAAAGGAAGCCTGTGTGCCCCTCAGGTGACAGGGCTCTGTGCTGGGTGGGTTCTACAGCTGTCACAGCTGTCAAGCTGAGGCTACTCTTTCCCTACCCTCATCTCACTGGTGGCTCACTTGTCTACTTTGTCCTAATTCTGGTGGGTGCACCTCAAGACCTCTGGAGCTTGATCCTGGGGTCACCTGGCCCTTGCTCTCCATGGCTTTTCAGGATGAAAGCATTTCCAAACTTATGCCTAAGCCAGCTTCCAAAATCATCTCAGCCAATGAGGAGTGCATGTTGTCGGGGGGAGTGGCAGGGGGTGTTGGACAGGGTCACCACACCTGACTTGTTGTGTCACTCCTCTACCCCATTCAAGAGAAACAAATTACCTAAATCCTACATGACTCGGGTTTCTCCAAGGGCTTGCAAATTCTATTACTGACAACAAGCATTTCTCTTAAATGTTCTGCAGAAGACTACTACCCAGTCCCAGCAACACTGCACACAGCAGGACCACTCTTGGCCCTTGGCTGTTCTTCTCTTGAGATCTCAGTTCCAACTCACTCCCAGGACCAGCAGTCAGCCAAGAGACTGAGTCTCTACATGGCTCGTAAAACATTGCTTTGTCCCCTTCTCCTCCCGAAGTGCCACTCTTGCCTCAGTCCAAAGCTACCCCAGCCTCCTCTCCTGGCTTTTAAAGCAAAGTGCTTATTCCTCTCCCAAACCACCCAGCGTCTTTCTCCAGCTCCTTTGGAAGGTATCTGAATGTCAAATTGCTACGCTTTCAATACCTGGCTGAGCCAGGCCCAGGGAGCTGGAGGGTTTTCGGAGGGTGTATAATTAGCTGATCAGTATTATGTTACCCTGTTCATATCTGAATAACCATTTTAATACAGATGGCACACACTGGGATAATTTCTGGGGTCGCCTCGCAGTACATTACAGCATGAGTGTGGCAGAGGGAATCTTCTTTAGCCAAGGTACATTCTACCAGCTAATTTTACCTGCTGTTTTCAGGATGATTTGGGATAATTCCATATCATTTGCAAAATATTTTTAAAATCCTTGATATGTGATGCCAATTTCAGAATAAGGCACCATCAGAGTTATTAGTTGTCCTGATAATGAGCTTATGAAGAATGCAAAAAATAACAAAGTTATGAAATGCTTAGCCCTCTTTTCATTTTGGGGTGTCTTAATATGGGGGGCCAAGGCTGTCTGGGACTTCCTTCTGACTGGTGTGTGACTTGTGCAGGGACTCTGTGAACAACTGTCTGTTTGTACAGTTCTGCAATCTTGAAACCAGCCCAATGCTGCTTGTATGTTCTGTAGCTACCACAGATAGGCATATTGGCACACTGGCTAGTGTGGACTTGAATGGAGTGTGCACATGTGTTCTCCCCGAGAGCACGCTGGAGGGGTTTGGAGACCAGGAGACCTAAATATCCTGTACATCAAGCTGACTCAGCCCTGTGGTGTCCTCATGTGTGTGAGCCTGTCATCAGTGCAAAGACAGTCTGGAGACAGGCACCATAGGTGGTTGAGGGTACCACCCAAGGTTCAGTCTCAGAGTCTGGAGTTCTCCCTCCCTGCTTGGCACCCCCTTCTTGTCCAGCTCCTCTACTCCCTGCCAGTTGCTGGCTGGTGGTTGGCATTTGTTCTGCAAGCCCGGATCCCAGTGCTTATAGGCCGGAAATTTGTGTGGAGCTGGCTAGCAAGACCAGGCTCCTGGGAGGTGAGCTTTGTGGGAACTGGCAGGGAGGGTGGAGGAACCAGGACAAGCGGCTGCCCCTGGGGAAGGAGCAGCCTTTAGAAAGGGCAGTCTGTTTGGCGGGATGAATAGACACTGGTCATTTTAAAGGCTCTGGCTGCAGGCTGTGATTGTCTCTAGATCCCAAGGCTGGATGCTTGTAATCTTGGAGTCTTAATTACCACAAACACTTGGATTCATTTCCAGGACGCCTGCAGGAGAAGCCTGGCAGGGAATACCCAGCCCTGAACTGCAGACAGCCCTGTCTGTCTGTCGATCTCTCTGCCTCACAGGTCCCCTTTCCCTGACGGAAGGATTTTGGGCTGGCAGCAGGGAGAAAGGGCAGAGGCTGGACAAAGAGCACAGACTGGGTGTGGGACACCCTGCAGGCAGGAGCCAGGAACTGGAGTCCAGCCCTGAAAACCCGGGTGCCTTGCTCACCTGTTGATGGAAGAGACGCTGGGCACTGTGTCATTGTCACAGATGCCCTCGGCCAGGAGCCGGTCTCGGATCTCCCAGGCGAACATAGTCGGGTTCTGTCGTTTGTATTCAGCAATCTTGTCCACCACTTTGGGCGTCGCCACTTTGGGCTTGGAGCCACCGATCACACCTGGCTTGATGCTGCCGGTCTCGTAGTACCTGCGCCGGGAAAGCCGGCGGGGTCAGCCAGAAGTGGACGGTGGCGCGTCAGCGGGCTGCGGGTTCCAGAGCTGCTGAGCCACTCTCCCGCCCGCCGAGGCAGCGGAGTGGAGGGAAAAGGCCCAGTGTGACTGAGCTGACTTCCTGAGGGTGCTTAGCTAGGACGAGTGCCGCGGAGTAGGAGGACAAGGGGTACCATCCCTCCGGAGAGACGGCCACACCAGGGGCTGGGTGCGCACCAGCACGAATAGACACCCGTGGGCGTGAAAGCCCAGCCTTTCATTTGGGAAGAGCAAAAGGAACAGCGCTGCAAGGTCTCCGGGAGGCCAGGGCTGAGGCACCACCTCGAACCCTTCCCTACTGGGCACAGAGCATCTATGGGAACCAGGACCCTCCTTCTGCCTCCCAAATGCTGCTTTTTCTCCTCTCGGGGACCCATTTTCATCCCCACCCCATTCCTCTAATGTCCCGCACCCAACGTCTGCCTTAACTCCATTAAGAAAGTCATCCTTCCCTTTCTGAAGCCGGAAACCAGGGACCTTCTCACCAGGGACCAAGGGCAGGGCAGGCACTGGGTGACACTGCTCCACCCTCGCTCCTGGGTCTTCGGCCACCATCTGAATACTCTCTCCAAAAGGAGCACCTCTCCAGACCCCTTTGGGGATCTCCCTCTCCGGCTTGGCGGGCTGGACTTTTGGCTAAGTCCTCCGGCCGGAGGCCCAGGGCTGGCCGGGGAAGTAGGCAAGGCGTCTCACGGGACAGCTGCGAAGCCCTCACCTGCCCAGGATTTTGCTGACACAGCCGTGGCTGACCCGCAGCTGCCGGGAGATGTCACAGGGCCGCACACCCTGGTGGGCCAGCTCCACGATGCGCTGCCTCACCACGTCGGGTAGGGGCCGGCCGTTCACAAACACCCCCCCGAGCTGGTTCACACCCCCGTGCCCTGCTGGGGAGAGACAAGAAAAAAACACAACACCCCACACACAGCAGGGACCAGCCATTAGTCAGGGTCCGCGGCCCGGGACGGGCGAAGGAAGCAGGCAGGGCGGAAGGGCATGTTGCCGAACTTCAGAAGAAAGGTGGTGGACCCCCACGACCACGCGGAGGAGTGGGGACTGGAACCCGCCCGGCTCTAGAGACGCGGAAGCGCGGACGCTGGGCGGAAGACTGGGGGGCTGGGCAAGAGGGCGACTCAGGCCGTGCGACGCAAGGTAGAAAGCGAAGGGGGGACTGGAGAGAAACCAGATGACAGAAAAGAGGGGAGAGGGGAGAAAATGCCAAAGGGGAATTCATGCCAGCGGAAAGAGCGTAAGAAAGACAGGAGAGGAAGGGCCAGGCAGAGGACTGGACTAGTGCGAAGCAGCATCCCGCCTGCGCCGCAGGCAACCAGGGAGCTGTCCGCGCGTGCGAGGCTTGGAGGCGGACGATTTGGGGGCGTCGGGGCTCGGCTAACTGTTCGTCCGAGCTCAAGCACAGACAGGGGATAAGTGCCTGACACACACACACACACCTTTGCTCTCTGCCTCTTTCCTAAAAAGTATTAAATTGTAATCGGAATGTTTCTACCTCTTTTCCTGTGTTGTTTGTTTTTGATGGGAAGTTTTTCTAATGTTATTTATCTGTAGGGGGACGGTATCTCTCTTTCACCTCCTTAGTATCTAAAGTGGAGCAAGGAAGGCGGATGAGGCAGGCACTCGGGGTCTGCTGCGCTCAGTGACAGGGAGGCGGCCGACAGCGGCTCCAGGCAGCAGGCAGAGAATGCCGGCTGCTTGGGCTCGCTTGCCTGCCGTACCGCGCAGAGCTTGGTTGGGGCCCACCGTCTCGCCCAGGTAGCACGGCATAGGCCGCGCCGGCGGGTTAATAACAATCGGGGCGCCCTGTGTAGCCGGCCCAAACCGGACTCGCGTCCCTTTGACCCCTCAGACCTCGGCAGCCTCCCAGGAAACCGAGCGGCTCGGGCTTTGCTCTCCGGGCAAAGAGAAGGGCACGGGGTTTCCAACCGGTTCCAGCGCGGGCTCCCGATCTCGTAGCCGAGGTGGCCACTGGGTACTAGGCCTGAGGGTGCTTCCTCGTGCCCCATTCTCCCTGGCCTACAGCAGTCTAGAAATCCTGCACCCAGAGCGATCAACCCGCAGCTGCAGTTACTGAGCAATCCAAGCGCAGAGACTTCTAGAGGCCGAGTCGGGTCGGCCCAGGCTGGCAACCTGCAGCCCCTGCTCCGCTAGCCTCACGCGAGTTTCGGAGAAAGCGGGGACATCTGTGCCCCCCTCATTTCCCTCCCGTCCCTTTCTCAGGTGGGGGGTACCTAGAGCAAGCTCGGGTGAAACCTTGGGGAAAGGCCTCTGATCGGGCTGCTGGGAGAGACTGGCACCTCTTCTTTTACCCCCGTGCCCACCCCGTTAATCTCCCTATCTCTAGCCCCACTCCTCACGCCTCCCCTCCCTCCAAACCCCGACCATCAATAATTTAGGCCCCGGGAGAACTCGCGTTACCGGTATGAAAAGGCGGCAGCTGCGGGCAGATTAAAGATGAATAATTCAGCCTCCCCGGGCTCAGGGCCCGGCCCCTCAGCCCCAATCTAAGGGGTGGGGATGGGAAGGGGACACGGGAGTCCAGGGCTGGGGGACTGCCGCGAGCCGGCGCTGAGTCGGGCCTGGAATGCGCCACTGCCGCCGGCACCGACTCTGGCCGCGGTGTCTCACCAGCCAGTCCACCGGCCGGCGGGCCCGCGCTGCGGCTCTCTCCCTCCGACCACCTTCTGCTTGGCCGGTGCAGAAACCCTTGGGTTTCAAAGTGGCTCCCCGCGGGCAGCCAGGACTCGGCGGATCCCCGGCGGAATCCGCAAAAAAGGAGAACGAGAGCTGTGGCAGCGGGCCGAGAGGCAGGCCGGCTGGGCGAAGACGGCGTGTGGACCCGGTTCCACTCCTCCCGAAAAGGACCGAGGCTTTCCGGCCGGCTCTCCGAGACCCGCAGCGGCCTGATGCCCTCGGCGCGGCTTTCCTGCGCTTGGAAATTACTTAGGAAAATATATTTTATCCCAGGAGTATTTTTAAACGGCCCCCGCCCCCCCAACGCTAAATATATGCTTAGCGAAAAACACAGCTCTCCCTCCTTGGCTCTCTTGTCCTAAACACAGGTCCAAGCCAGGTCTAAAGTTTCCTTGTGAAAAGTTACAAATTATCCTTAATTATTAATCTGCAGATAGGGAGGAGTTTCTATTTAGAATTTTATCTTTCAAAAAAAAAAAAAGCCTGCAAAAAAAAAATCTCAGAATAGTTTTTCAAGCTAAAGACATGGTATAAATTAAATTCAAATTTTATTAAAATAATTCCCTCTTTTATTTTTTTCTCCCGTTCTCCCTTTTCTTCTGTAACATCATTTCAACTTTCTTTCTTTAATTTCCTTTCCTGTGTTTAGATTTCTCTTTTTCTTTCTCCTCAGCTTTGGCATTTGCTTTCCTTTTGTTCTTTCCCCCTCATTTTTTGCTCTTTGCTGACCCCCTGGCCAGGTTGCTGGCTGCACGATCCTCAATGGGGAGTCGGAAGTCTAGGCAAGGAGCCTCCAGAGCTGAGAACAGAGCTGCACTTTGCCGAGGGCCCACCTGGAAGGCTGCGCTGCTGGCTCTCTCCCTGACTTCGATTTCCTTTTGGAACCCCTCTTTGTTTTTAGAGCATCCCCCAAGCAGAGGCAGGGAAAGATGACCATTCTATCTTGACAACCTGGGATTCCCAATGTGAAGGGAAGGAGAAGGCAAGGGAAGAGGGGTGGGAAAGAAAGGAAAAGGAAGAAAATATTTCCAACCAGCCCACAAGAAGCCTCCGCTGGGCTGGAAGGGCCTGGAGATGCTGAGAGATGAGGGTCAGAAGGGGGCACCCCACCCCCACACTCTTCTGCCCAATTGTCCTGACACTGAGGCTGAACACTATTGGAGTCTCCTGGACCCCACTACTCTTAAGTTTGAGAAAGGTAAAGATGTGGGGAGACAGGAGAGGGAGGCAAACAGAGGAAGAGAGGAAGAGATAAAAGAGAAAACAACAAAACAACACCCTGAAAACTGCCTGCTAATTTGTCCTCCAGCCCAGGGGAAGAGGCTGACTGGGGAAAGGGTGGCTGGAACCAGGGCTCCGAAGCCCTGGAACCATGACCTAAGAAGGAGCGGATGGAAAGAGCAAAGACAGGTGATAGGCACTAGGGAAGGTAGGAAGGCAGGCAGAGAGGTAAGTACGGGTGACAGAAGGCAGGAGAGAAGCTGGAGGCATTAGAAACACCGGGCGAGGGAAAGAGAAAGAACGAAAGGAGGGACTAGGAGAAGCCAGGGAGGCCTCCAAGATGGGACCTGAGCGCGAGGGGCCGGGGCCACGCCGAGACTGGACGGGGTTGGGACGGAGAGCCCCAAGCCGGGACAGGAGCCGGGCGCCGGTACTCACGGTGCATCGCGGAGAAGGGGTCTGCTTTGCAGTGCATATCCATGGGGAGGCAGAGTAGTGGGAGCAGCGCGGCCGCCGCCGCCGTGTCGCCTCGCAAACTCAACTTCAGGACTTGAGGAGAAAAGGGAGGGACGGTGGGGGAGGGAGGGTGAGTGAACGCCCGGCTGCTGCGGGGCGCGCGGGGGCGGGGGGCGCAGCACTGCGCTCCCCGCGGGGGCTCCTCCGGGCTGGCCGGAGCTCGCAACCGCAGTAGTCGCAACTTGTCACCGTCGGGGCTCGGGGCTGGGCGTTCAGTAGAGTGGCCCCGGGGCGGTGGGCCGGGCCGGGGGGCACTGGGGGCGCATGGCTCGTGCGGCAGCTGCAGCCAGGGCTGAAGCCCGGAGGGGGAGGCGACTCGCTCAGCTCCCCTGGAACCTGATCATCTGAGAGGCGGTGGTCGGAGAGCGCGCGGGGCGGGGGCGGCCAGAGGGCGCCGGGAGGGGAGCCGGGCCTCTCCAAGTGCCGGCGAGTTGGCGAAGTTGGCAGAGAAGTAGCAATCCCGGGGATGTCCGAGCAGGCGCCTGCGGTAGGGGAGCGCGCGGGCCGGGCCCCCGCCCCCGGAAAAGGCAGGCGCACGCCGCCGCCGCCGAAGGGCCGGGAGGGAGGGAGGGAGCCGAGTGGCGCTGGCAGCGCTGGGCTGGCCCCAGGTGGGTTGCGGCTGCGAGAAGACTCGGCCGGAGACTGGAGCCTCCGCTCCCGGTGTGTGTCTCTCTAAAAGCTGCAAAGCCCCCTCCAGACCCCCTCCCCCTCCCCGCGCTGGGAGATGGATGACTTGTCAGACAAAGGCAATAGATTCCACCACTCTGTGATTCGCCAGCGCCGGAGCCCGGAGCTTCGGCGAGGAGGGCCCCGCGCCTGTCACTCCGGTGCCGGCAAAGGGGAGGAGAGGGGAGGGGGAAATGGGAGGGAGGGAGGGAGCAGCCGGCGAAGGAGGAGGGAGGGAGGGGAGCGGGCCGGGGGAGAGGGAATGGGAGCCCGGGATTAAAACTACACTGAGAAACGAAACTCGCCGATAAGATAAACGTTAGATAAGGATAAAGAGCGGCCAGTCTAATGAATATTCAGGTAACGACAGAGGGCCTTGGAGCGCGCTGCTCTCTGAAGCCGGGCTCTCAGTTCTAACTCGCCCAGCCCTGCCATCCACCAGCCAGTGCCCGCCTGGGCCGCGCGGCCCCGGGCCCAGTGCGCATCCCTAACCCCAATCCCACCACCCTCGGCTCTGAGTTCCCTTCCGTTCCTTCCCGGCTCTTCCTCTCTTTCTGGTCCTTCCCTTTGGCCTTTCCCTCCGGAGGTACCTTCCCACACACGCACCCCCACTTCTCATTCCACGGAAAAGTGTCCAGCAGTTTGTCTTGTCCCCTCCCGTTCCATGCGACTGCACGCAGGGCCTCCCCAGTCCTCTTGCCCACCGGGTCTGGGCAGTCCAGAACGCTTGGTTCAGAATCTAGCTGAAGACCTCCAGCGAGTACCCACCTGCCTCGGTGGGACTCAGCGGATGGCGGGAGAGCCGGGGGACTTGGTTTCTGAACCCTCGGGTGACTGGGGATGGGGGCAAGGGAGGGATACAGTGCAAAGCGGCAGGTCGCTGGCGGCAGAGGATGCGGGAGACGAGGCTGTCTCTCCCCGGCTGGGGAGAAGAGGAGGCTGCGGACGCGGCTGAGCGCCGCCCGCTGCTAGCTCGGCGGATCCCGGGCGAGCGCAGGAGGCGCAACGCACGGGGCCGGCCCCACTCCTGCCAGAGCCTCCGCAGCTCTCTCCAGCACTCGCTCCCTTGCTCGCTGGGATTCGCACCAGGCAGGAGAAGCCCTTTGTCTCCTAACTGGTTAAGTACAGAATATCCGAGAGATCTTTATGAAATATTTTCCCTCGTCTCATAAATCATCTTGGCACTTCAGCTGATGTTTTAACTCTCTCCCCCTCCTTCGCTCCCTCCCCCCGCTTCCCTGGGTCTTCGAAAGGGCGGCTCGGCGAAGCCTGCGCAGCGCTCTTGCAGCCGGGATCCGAGGTTCCTCCAGCTCCTGTCAGCAGCTCCGGGCGCCCCGCAGAAGCGCGGCGGACCCACGCTCCCCTCCCTCTGGCCGGAGCCTGGGCGGCAGATAGGATGGGGAGAGATGCACCTGCCTGACTCAGCCCGACTCAGCCTGACTACTATTACTGGGCGTCTTGTACCGGGTTTTCGGGATGCCCTTATTCCTCAAGAGGAGTTCAGAACAAGCTCAGCGGGACGGGGTTCTGAACCTCACTCCTGTGGGGCCTGGGTCCGCTGGGATCCTGGCATTTGCCTTCCCTCCTGTATCCTCCAGAGCCCAATAAGCTTATTTCCACCTGCGGGGTAGTCTGGGAGGAAAACACTCCTCCCCGTCTGCCCCTCCCAGCCCCCACCCCACTTCCCTCGGGTGGCTAGGCAGGTTGGTTCCCTTGGGCTAGAGGTTGAAGGCGCAGGGCCCAGCCCCTAAGGTCAGTCTCTTCCTCTAGAGGCCTGCAGATGGCGCTCCCGGGTTTGCTTTGGCCTCACAACCCCACTAATACGCACTAACTTCGCGTAGGGAGAGAAGAGGGAAAACAGTTCGGGCAGCCGAAAGGGAACAGCTACCAGGCCAGAGTGCAGGGGATCTCAGGTGGTGGTAGCTAGCACAGCCTTGGATTTCCCCTCTGGGACGTAATTAACCCAGAACTGGGGTGAAAGGAACATTGAGAAAGGGTTCTTACTTACAGGAGCTCAGAACTAAAGTAACCTTTGCCCCAGGTCCCTCCAAGTTGGTCATTCAGGAATTTGTCTCAGGGCATCTCAACTGTTGGAGGAACAAAGCTGTGAGTAGAAGCCCCCTTCCACACAGAGACAGATTTTTCTAGAACCAGCTAGGCATGTGCCTATGTTACAAGTACCATGAAATGTGGGTGCCCACAACAAGCATGTTCACATGTTGGGTGAGAAGGATTTTCCATTTTGTAGAGAAGGGGACTTAAAGCACCAAGTGTGCTGGAAGTTGTCCTCACACACCTGTCCTTCACATGCACCCTCTGAGGAGTGAAGATACTTCCGAAAGTCCCACTCCCAGGTAGTCCCTGAGAGTACCCCCTGCTCCTGGGATCCTCTCCCCAGCACTGCACTAGCTGGACACTCACTCTGCCGCCAAGCCGGATCTTGGCCGCTTCCTCCTTAGCTCCAGCCCATTCCTGGGTCTAGAGAGTAATGCTCCCTAGTGATTAGGAACCCCTTTTCTCCAAAGCTCTGCCTTCTCCTAGGGCTCCAGGATGAAGGGCTGGCCTTCATCCAGTCACTGGCCGCTCCTCTGACTCCCTCTTTTCTGTTCTCTTTCTTCTTTAGAGTCTAGTAGAGGGGTGGGGGGAAGGAAGAAAGGAAAAAAGGGAAGAAAGAAGAGGAAAGGGGAAAAGAAAGAAAACAAGCCAACCCCAAACACTACCCGGGCTTCGACCTGTCAGGGTTGGTTGCTTTTCCCGTCCGCCTCTAAATGAACCTTTTCTCTCTGGTGTTTTCAAAGCGGTCCTTCCACCCCCCAACCTAGGGGCATTTACACTTCAAACAAGGCGCCCGCCTCCCTGCGGAAATTTAAAGGCAAATAAACTTTTGGGGAGTTGCTCTGATACCCATCTCGGGATTTGCTTCATTAGCCGCCTGTGTGCATCTGATCTGCCCAATAAATCTTCCTTGTGGATCTCGGCTCCTTTGCCTTCTCGGCTCTCTTCCCTGCCAGGCTTGCCCAGGCGCCTGGTGGCCCCCACCCTTGCCTCCGCCCTCCAGGCCGAGCTTCTGCTGGCCTGGCTGTCTGGCTGGGCCGCGCCTGCTCTGCCTGGGTGTAGGTGTCGGGGTGGCGGATAGGCACCCCGCACCTCGAGTGTACCAACGCACCGGCGCCCCAAGCCAAGCCAAGCGCGACTCCCGGGCTCTCAAATGCGTTTCTGGGCATGTTGTGCAAAAGTGAAGTGCCAGTGTAGACCCAGTCCGCTGCCCCGCTGCCACCCACACATGCTCCCTTCCAGAAACCCTTTCTCCCATTTTCCGGTTTCCAGTTCCCTGGCCTCAGCGTTTTCTGCCCAAGCGAGAAAAGGCAGAAGTGTGGTTGCCTCCCCTCCTCCTGCAGGGCCCTGACCCAGGGCCCAGGCGCCCGGCCTCCAGCAGCTTGGGAAGGCGGCTGGGCCTTGGTGAGACAGGTGGGGGCTGCAGGAGCATCCCAGCCTCGCTCCCTCCCCCGAGGCCAGGAACTGCCTTCTTCCTTCCACTGCCCGGGAGCGGCTAGGGGAGCTAGGGCCAGGCTCTGAGGAAGGGGATTAGAAATTCCGAAATTAAATGCATCTCCCCAGGAAATGCTCCCCACAGCGCAGACCAAATTAAACGCATTAAAGTTCAGAGGGGAAAAAGCTGTTTAGAACCAAGGGGGGAAAACTAGTCCGAAGGGAAGAGAAGCAGAAAGGAAGGAGGGGAGAGAGGGAGAGCAGAGCTGCAGCTCCGCAGCTGAGCTTCATTTCTGGATTATTCCCACTTTTGGAAGTCACCACCAAAAAGAAAAATAAAAGTTATTCTGACAACCGAACTCCAGAGCCTGCCACCGAGGCTCACTCGCCCTCTGGGTCCCGGCGCACCCCAGGGCGCATACCCTCGGCTGTCAGATCCCAGGCAGCCGAAACTTACATCCCAGCCCCTTCCGCAGAGGGGCATGACCGGCTCCTGCCCGGCCTTTCCCCCTCCTCCTCCCCATTCTCTCCCCGCCCTTCCCCCTGCCTGGCCCTCTGGTCACGTTGGAGGATGGTTTTTTTTTTTTTTTTTTTTTTTGGAAGAGCTTCTGGTACAATATGGAGCACCATGGGCTGCAATTTCACACTCCACAGCACATTCCCCCTTAAGCTACTTTCTTTTTTTTTTTTCATCTAAGACCCCCTAATTTCTGCTTCCTCGCTCCCTCCCTCCCTCCTGCTCTCACTCTTCTTTTCCTGCTTTTGTTCCCAATATTTGGGCTCCCTGCGTGAAGCCCGGGGGGCCTGACTCCCAGCTGGCCCCGCCCGCTCGGTCTGTTGGTCCTGTGGAGTCCAGGCGCACGTGCTGGGCCTTTATCCTCCAGGGCCCCTCCCCCTTTAATCTAGCTTCCCCTCACAAGAGGTCTTTGCGACCTGCCCAGCCCTTCACAGGCCCTTTGAGGAGCAACAACAATGCAAGCCACTTGGCCACCAAAGCTGCCTCTTAGTGGCACGGGCCAGCCAGGTGGCTGCCGCCCATGGGCCACTCTACTAGGGAACTGAAAAAACAGTGAATCTGGGAGAAACCCAGCCAGCAGGTCTAGAAAGTAAGAATGAAAGTCCTGTCCAACAGAGAACAAGCTAAAGGGGCTGGAAACCCAATGAGGCCCTGGTACTCCTGGCTCAGACCTGGACACAGCCTGTATCCCCTCCCTAGATACCCATGGACCTCTGCACAGCTAAAGGGTCCACTCACCCCACAGCCTACAGGAAAAAGCAACAGCCACTACATACACAGTCCCTTTGCTTCTCTGAGCCTCAGTTTTCTCACGTGTAAAATGGGGATAATTACGCCTGTCTTGTCTACTCCATGGAGCTAATCAATAGGCATTTTGCAACCCAGACATTTCTATAGTAGATTATGGAGTAAATGCCCAGCTTTCTGAACTCTTACCCTTCCACAAAGAGGTAAAGGAGGGATCTGAGTGCTTAGGCAGGGCAGGAGGTGGCATTTTCCACCCAACTTCAATCCTATAAAGGTTACTGGGGATTCCTCCCCGCGCCACCTTCTTGTTTTATTTTGTTTGTTTCCCTTTCCACTGGCTATGCCACACCTGTCCAGGTTTATCCTTCTTCCCTCTGTCTATCCCTCCTGCCACTCCTCCATTCCCATTTCCTGCACCCCCCTCCCAACTGCACCAGCGCAGCTGCTAGAGGATCGGTTAAATTCCTCACTGACCACCCCCCAACCACCGCCACCAACAGCCGGGTTAATTGTGGCCTCAGGCGCGGTCCTCTTCAGCCAGTCCGCCAAAACTGTCGGGAGGAGCTGGCCCATTGGCGGAGACCTAGGGAAGGAAATCCCGTCCGGTCCGGTTCCAAACAAAGAAAGTTGGTCCTCCCAGGGCCTGCAGTTAATCAGTCAAAGCCAGAGCGGACAGGAGACGGTGGGGAGAGGCCTGGCTGGGAGGAGGCTTGAAGGAGGGAGAGACAGAAGGGGAAGAAAGAGGACCTAAGAGAGTTGCCGAGGGAACTGAGAAGCCACCACCTGTCTCTGGGAGGCCTGAAGAGGCTGGTTTGTGCGAAGCCGAAGTCCCCACCTGGCCAGCTGTCCCCTCCCCTCCTCCCCTAGGCAAGGCGAGAGAGTCGGAGGGAGGCTGAGTGTCGCTGGCGAAGTAATGATTAACTCTCTTAGCAGCCGGGCCCGGAGCCCGCGGCCTCATCGGGCTGTGGTCGAGGGAGACGGTGCAGGCAGACCCAGGACATCCCCGGCGTTACCGCCACCGTCATCGCCGCCGCGACCGAGGGACCTGCGGAGGATGGGGGCACGCGACAGCCAGGGGCAGCCGAAAGGGAACGGAGCGCAGGGCCAGGGGAGCACACTCCAGAGGTCGGGAGACCAGAGGGAGCGAAAAAGCCACAGCCGAGATACAGGGAAAGGAAGGGGCCCCGCGGGTGAGCGCGCGCGACCCGGCGGAGCTGGGGAGAGTTGGAGAGGGGCGGGAGGACCCGGGCTGAGTTTCCCGGGAGTTGCGAGCCGGCACCAAATCTACCGTCTGGGATCCATCCGCGGCGCGCCCGCCTTCCCTGCCTCCTCTCCCAGCAGCTGTGTGGATGTGAGGAGCAGGCGGAGAGCAGGCCACAGCCGGGAGCTGGTAAGGCAGGGGGACCCGCCAGAGAGACCGGGAGGCCCAAAGGGCAGGGCCGCCGAGGCAGTGACAGGCTGCGAGGTGGCTGGAGACAAAGGACCCGAACGCAGGGGAGAGGGGACCAGGGGCGAGAGCGGCTGACTGAGACAGGGAGAGACCCGAGGAAAGTGGCGTCGTGGGACCCGCCTGGGTTTGTCCACTCCTGCCACCTCCGCCCACGTCCAGCCGGGAGCCGGGACGTCCCGGGGGTTCCTGGCCCTCCGGTCTTGGGGCCTCGGGTAGGGGCTAGGGCTGTTGCTGGGAGCTGCGGTGGCTATGGGGGTCGTGTGTATGTATGTGTGTGTGTGTGTGTGTGTGTGTGTGTGTGTGCGCGCGCGCGCGCGACGGATTAGGCCCGCGGGGAAAGGGGGAAGGAGGGCCCTCGCTGTAGGGTGAGACCCCTGCCCCAGGCGACTCCAGCCTCTGCCCTCCAAGGCCCAGAGCCATCCGTTTCCCGAACTTGAAACAAAAGGGCTGAACCGAATCCCTCAGGAGCCAGGACAGGGTCTCTTTCTGGAAAAAAAAAATGCTTTGGTTTGAGACTTTAAGGGTCACCTGCATCCAGAATTATTTCTTAACTTTCTGTAACTGTTCCTAAAAAAGAAAAGCTGCAAAGTAAATCTTGGAAAGAAAAAAAACTCAGGTCCCAGGAGTTCACTCCGCTAGGTCTAGACCGGCTGGGAGGTCTAGACCCGCGGATAACGAATACATTGAAGAAACTGATGGAGGCAGGAAGCCCCTTTCAATTTCTGAATCAACTAAGGAGAATTTCTGATGTGTCTCTTTGGGGGCTGAGCGTCTGGATGAGGGGATCGTGGGAGTGTGCCTGCGTGTTCTGAGGGTGTGTAAAAAGTGCGAGGGGGTGGCGAAGGATGTTTAGGCAGATAGCTATGTTCCAGGCGGGGCTGAGGTGGGAGCTGGGGACCCATATCCAGCACCTCCCCCTCCCCCTTTGCCCTCAGCAGAGGCTGCTCCGAGGCCAAGGCCTCCGCAGCCTCTTCCAGCGGGGCCGCCAATCAATCCTGCAGGTCAACACAGCAATTAATAACGGGGTGAGGAGGCCTGGCAAAAGAGGGCGGGGAGGCATCAGGCTGTGTCTCCCCCAGGCTGTGAGGACCTGACGCCCGAATGGGGAGAGGGAGGAGAAGTCTCCCAAGGTAGAAAGAAACCTGGGAACTCAGTACAGGCCAGGGAGGGAGCTCAGGGCCCCAGAAGGCAAAGGCAGGGGACTAGCGTCAGGGAGCCAGAGATCCGGCTGGGACAGGGCAGCACAGAAAAAGGGAGGGCATAGAAAATGGCTTATTTTTGTAAGTTCTGGGGGTATAGGCAGCGATAGCTGAAGGCCACAATTGCTCTAGTTGCTGATTCAGTCCCCTTCCTCCTTCCCTCGCCCTTTCCTGATGGTTTTCGCTGCTCCGAAACAGGCTCAGCGAGACTAAGTAAAACCCGCATCCTTCGCAAACCCGGCTGCGGCAGTTGCGCCAGGGCGTCTGGCAGGCACGTTCGGTCACGCGCGTCTGTCATTGTCATTTTCAACTAGCCGGATGAGGTCCAAAAGGGCTCAGGGCCGTCTAGGGGAGGCAGGGCCTCCAGGGAGTTGTGCCCCGGCCAAACGTGGCTAACGAAGAGACGAGGAAGGAGGCGGTGAAAAGAGAAAGAGGCAAAGAGAGAAGGCGGCTGGGAGGGCGTAAGACTCCGCAGCTCTACTCGGTGGGGCCGCCTCGAAGTGCGGTTTCCTTTTCCCAAACACAGCTCTGTCTCCTGCCCAGCTCCGCAGCTCCTCCCCACCTTTCCCGGAGCTGCTGCTGCTGCCTGGAACACGAGCCATGCACCGGCAAAGGAGGGAAAGGAGGGAAGGGAAAGGGAGTGCGGTGCGGAACCCGACCTCTGGCCGCTCTGCCACGCGCGCCGGGGGAGCGTCTGCCCTAACCCGTCAGGCACAAGTAGGCGCAGGCGTCCCTGGGTAAGTGAAGAGTGCCCTGGTCTCTTCTGGAGTATCCTGAGCGCCTGGAAATTTGGAATAAGGACCCTGACAGGCACTCAAGGATGCCCCCCCATCACACTGCCTTCTGTTTCCCGAGGTCCTGGGGAGGGGGCCTAGATGCCTTGCTGGGAGACTTGCTGGGACTGAGAACCTGGTTCACAAACCTCAGGCCTGCAATGCAGGCAGAGCGCCTGCCGGGAGGGAAAATGGAAAAGTGGGAGTCTCAGGAGCTTGAGCAAATGGGACAGGGAAGGAAGGAGGGCTGGGGACAGGAGGCATCAAGGGGCAAAATAGATTCAGAAAGAGTTTGGGAGAGAGAAGCCCTGTGCAGAGAGGAAGAAAGGGGAGAGAGTTTCTCAGGAAGGCCCAGACGTTAGGTCTGTCCTTGGGCTGAATATTTATACGGTCGAGGGGGTGCACAGATGGGCTCTCAATTGAATTCCATCTTCAACACCATCAGAGATTGATTTTGTACTCGCTTTTAATTTTGTCATAATTAATTAGATCATTACAACTGTTTGCTATTGATCTCCCTACTTAAACTTCTGGTGCACAGGGTGTGCCCAGAGCCCTAAAAGCTCAGGTGGCCACGGTTGACACTCCAGGGGTTCAGATTTCCCAGTGGGGACAAGGCCCTAGGAGGGGAATTGGGTACAGCCCAGGGATTGGGTCAAGAAGCTAGATCAAGGGTAGGGCTGGGGGTGGGACCTGGGTTATCAGCTGAAACAACTGGAATCTGAACTGGGGGAGAGGGGAGCAAGGAATGAAATTTGGGAAAGGTTAGGAGTGAGGCAAAAAAAGACCTCAAATTAGGCCTTGACCTCTGTGGAATTATTTGGAAAACTCTGGAAACCTGATCCAACCCTCTCCCTCCCCCAAGTCCAAAACTAAACTTGGGTGCCTGACTTCCCACCGCTGTACACCACCAGGGCACCTAAAGGGCAGTTCAGAGCTGAGTTGGCAGCCCTGGGGGACAGGAGAAGGAAGAAAGGAAAAGAGAGCAGCACTCTACTCTCTTAGCCCTTTGGGTAAGCATTTTCAGATTCCTCTCCCCACTGGGTCCCCTGGGGCCTGCCACCTCTCCCCATGCCGCCCTGGATTTGTGGGGGGCAGCGGGCAGAGCCTTATCCCTACGCAGGTTAGGCTCATCTACATTAGTGTTCACAGTCGAATACACAAGACCCTACACACAGGTATACACAGTGTTTCCCCACCCACCGGCATAGGCCCAGCTCACACTCCCTTCTTAGTGGAAGCTAAGGCCTTCCCAATGCTCCCAACTTGGAGGAAGTTGTGCAAAATATCTGTACGCCCAAAGTAGAACGAGAAAGTACTAAACACACAACAGAAAGGAAAAAGCAAAGTTCTGCAAAGAGCCCAGGCGAAGTTGTAGAACTCACGTTTTCTGAGTGGAAAGTTTTTAGAAGGTTTAGAGGATACCGGGAGGGACGGCCCAGGAGGCCCCAGAGTCCGCAGAGCCTCAGTCCCCAGCCTTCACAGTAGCCCGCTGGGTACTGAGCACAGGGATGAAAGAGGAGAGGAGCCTGCCACGGCCCTGACCGCCCCCATCCATCTCCCCGCGTCCTCGCCCGAGGCGCGGACGGGTCTCTCCCGCTCTTACCTGCCGGACCCGCGCGCTTTCCATGCTCGGCTCCCCGCCGCCGCCGCCGCGTCCTGGGCCTGGGTCTGGCTGTCCCGCTTCTCCGCGGCCGGACAACGCGTCTCGCCTTCGCCGCCGCCGCCCGGAGATCTGGGCGCAGCCACCCAAGACCAAGCGGCTCAGATAACCCGAGCCGCCCGCCGCCTCGGCTGTGTGCTCCGCCGGCGCCGGCTCTCTCACTCCCGGCCGCGCCGAGGCTCCGCCACCCCGAGGAGCCCCGGGTACTCCGCCCGCGCACACGCGCGCACACGCACCGAGGCCCCAGCCAGCCGCAGGCAAGCAGCCACCCTCGCTGCCTGAGGCGCCCACGGACCGCAGCCCAGACTAGACACCGGCACACCCTCTCACCCCACCCCCTCTTCACTGTCACACGCCCCCCTCCAGTCCCACAGCCTGGCTCTCGCGTACTCCCCAACTTTGTGCGGTTCCCCTTCCCCACCACACTCAGCTCTCGCCTCATCCCACTTTCTGGAACGTGAGGCTCCACAGCCTGCCACACAACCCCGAGTCCCAGCCTCCCTTTCCAGGATCTCCACAGACGTGCCCTAACTTTCTCAGGCCACACGGTGGTTCCGGAGGGCCCTGTCCCCACTATGTTCAGTGTGGAAGTGCTCGCTAAATCCCTCATAGGTTCTCCTGCTCCAGGAACTTTTTTATTTTTAAACTCTAAATAAAAGAAAAAAGTTCTGGCTTCCTTGCCTTTAAAGAGACGGCGAGGGCCGGGGGAAGGGAAGGAGGAACTCACCCCTTCCAAGCTCCTGCCACACTCACAGGGACACCCGCTTGAGCCATGCCTGTCCACAGCATTCTGGTCCCAAATCTCTTATATCCTCAGACTCACACCCTCCTCTCCCAGCACACTGACACTTCCAACCCTGATGAAAGGCCCACCTTAGCTTTGCCCCGCATCACTCCCTCTCATCCTGGAATTGACACCTCTCACACCTTAGCCCCAAGCTCTCCCTAAAACTCTCACACCCCCTTTGCTCACCTGTACCCTCTTGTACTCCTACTTCTGATACACACACACCTCCTGAGGACCACAGCTCCCACTCCTGCTTGCCCCAGGGTTCCCCTTCTTCATTTGCTCCACTTAATACCCCTACCCACTTACCATGGGCCTCCCACTTCACACAGCCTGGCTCACACTTACGGGGAAACACTGAGAGACTATCAAGGAAAGTGCTGGGCAAGCCTCCGTGGGCAGGCAGAGGCTGGGGCTGGCCCCATCTTGAGCATACCCCACCAGGCCCCAGGCAGGAAGGCACCAAGGCAAGCCAGGCAGCAGGTTCACCAGGCCCACTGGGCCAACTTTCCTTAGGAATTGGAAAGGGGATCCCACCACTTCAGCTGAACTTCCTCTAGAAAGGTTGTATAACTAGGGACGGAAGCCGGAAGGGCACAAGAGCCCAGAGGCAAATGGTTCTGTGACTTATAATATGGTTCTGTGACTTAAAATTTAAATATCTTCCTACAGACATATGATTTTTTTACCCTTTGAGGCAAATTGTGGCCAAATTATCATCTTACTAATATCTGTGATTTAAAATATGAGACCATGGTGTTGTTTTTTTTCTGTCTATTTTTCATCAAACAGTGATTTTCCAACCCAAGCCCACAAATACTTAGAAGCGAAAAAAAATTTTTTTTTCACTTTGTTATCCACAGAGCAACATTTCCAAGGACAGGGATGGAGAGCAATATGTATACATGAGACCCTAGTTACATACACAAAAATCTCACACCGTCATTGTGTGGTCCCTCCATTGCATACATGTGAGATGATCACACATGTAACTAACCTTTCGCTGTCACCTACTCAGAACCACACCCACTCACACACAGGGACTGTGGCCTGCTGAGTCTCAGCTTCACTGCACAGCTCTTTGTGCCCTTTTGTGGCCTTTTCTCTGAAATAGTGATGATAATCCTTGCCCTTCTAGCAGGTTTCTCGTGAGACAGTATGTGTGCAAGTGATTTGTAAATTGTGAAGTATGACCACACATACTTCCAGTGCTTTTGCTTCTGTTCTATCAGAGACTTGAACTGAGGCCCAATGTACCAGACCCATACATAGGGAAGCACCCACTGGGAGCCAGTGTTTTGAACTGGGAACACACAACACACGTACTCAGTGTCCCCTGCCTGCTCCTGAGCCAGTTGGTCACAGTTACCTGGGCACAGGGCCCAGAGTTGGGGCAGTGCCAAGGCCGGGGCCTAGGATCAGGGGAAGGGAGCTGAGGCCATTGTGCAAAGTCGCCTGTTGCGTACCAGAGGGGCCATGAAGAGGAAGGTGACTTCTTACCTCTGGCTCTGATACTCTTCCTCCGGAAGCCTGCAAAGTGATGTCAGTCAAAGGGCCCAGCCCTGTACCTCAGACTCCCTCCAGCCTCCTCCCTCAGGCTCAGCCTCTCTTTGTCTCCTGGCCCTCACCCCTGTCCTGCACTGTCTCTTGGGCCCTCTTGCTCATTGCCCGCCCCATTGATTGAAAGTCTCTCTCGGGTTCTCCAAGGAGTCCCAGGAAAAATGATCCGCCAGCCTATTGATTCTTCATTAGAATTACATTTTCACGTGTGCTAAATTGGTTTAAAAAGCTTTTTCTGTTGTTATTGTCTTGTCAGACCCTGAGGTCCAGGGCAAACCAAGTTTAAATGTTGTAGCTTATTAGGAGAAAAAATAATCACTGGGGCTGGGTCTGTGATTACTGGCTTCTCTGCCTTATTGTTGTCATGATGACAATTGTGATTTGGTTTAAGTATCTTTAGGAAAAGGGCCCTGCAGGAGGCTGCTCAGGTCAGGCTGGGGCTAGCTGGCGAGAGAGCTGAAGCCCCTGAAGGAGAGGTGTCAGGGCAGTTTTTCTTTTCCTGAAAATTAAATTTAGCACTTGAGCCTGTATTAATTGCTTCTGGGACAAGATGAAAAGCAAAAGTTTTCAAAAAATCATTTTTTATTTCCTCACTCCTGTTTCAGATCAAATACAGGAGAAATAACAAACAGGACCCTCACTTCTTCTAGTTCCCTCCCTTCTCCCCTAAATAGCTGGGGAGAAGGGAGGAGCATCAGTCTCCACCAAGGTGCTAGGGAGAGGTTGCAGCCTCCCGCTTTGTAGCAGGGCAGAGGCCTAGTCACAAGGACTGGTCATCATTATGCTTTGCACTGGCTAGGGAGGAATGAATCCGAATGGTGGGGAACAAGGGGGAAGAGAGAGGCAGAAACTCCAATAGAGGGAGGAAGAGAGGAGAACCAGAGAGGGAAGGGTTCAGGGCCCAGACTGGCAGAGAGAGAGAAACACTACCAGAGACAGAGGCAGAGAAGTACAGGGCAGAGGAGGAGGACAGAAATGGATGGGAGGAAAGGAGGAAAAAGGGAGAGAGGGAGACAGAAATAAGGAAAGAAGGGAACAAGAGAGACTGAGAAGAGGAAATGTACAGCGGAAGGAAATGAGAAGGAAAAACAAGAGAGAAAGGGAAGAAAGAGACCAAGGCAGGAAGAGGAGCAAGCCCCAGGGAGCTCTCAGCCCCTCCAGCCTGTCCTGCCTCCAGCAACCCCCCTACCCCAACTGCTTCTGGCCTGGCAACCCGCAGGCAATGCTTAGGAGTGGGTACCAGGCGGCAGCAGAGCCCAGGCAGGAGAGCCGAATGTCTTCGTGATGTGTTTATCCCCTAATCAGTTCATTAGTTATAAACAACATGACATTAGAAGTTAGGAGGCAGTTGATATTAATTTTTATTTAACTAGTTGATGTTTAATCCGTCACGCCAGGCTGGGTAGCAGCGAGAAAGATCTTCCTGACACAAAACCAGTTAGAACTTCATAAGGCGCAATCAGTGTCCGCGCGCTGAAACAAACAAGAGAGACAGAGAGACAGGGAGAGACAGAGAGACAGTGGCAGCCCTGCCAGAGATGGAGCCAGAGATGGAGTCAGAGACGGAGACAGGTGGAGGGCTGGGAGAGAGCTAACCCAGGGCGAGAACTGGGGGAAAATAAACTAGAAAGGCAGAGAGCTCAGACAGCTGGCAAGGGGCTGACAGCCCTGAACCTGGGCTCCAAGCCCAGGACAGCCCCGACTTAATAGGAACCAGGAGACCAACGCCCTGGGAAAGTCCGGCCAGGGCAGTGGCGGGGTGGTTGGCCAGGGACCTGCCAAGCCTGACCGCTGCAACTACTAGCTCCTTCCGGCAAGGAATGTGTTTAGTGTCCGTCGGTCTGGTGGGGTGGCAAGGGTCTAATGTCACAGCGAGGCGGGCCCTGACTTTCCGAAACTCCTCTCCCAGGTCTGGAGGCCAAGAACCTCTTCCCTCCCTGCTCCAGGAGGAGCCGGCCCAGGCAAGAGAGGAAAGGAGAAAAGGGCGTGAAG
Organism: Macaca thibetana thibetana; assembly: GCF_024542745.1. Classification (NCBI taxonomy): domain Eukaryota; kingdom Metazoa; phylum Chordata; class Mammalia; order Primates; family Cercopithecidae; genus Macaca; species Macaca thibetana. The sequence continues at coordinate 96,784,641 of NC_065586.1, read as the reverse complement.
TTTGCACCCAGCAGTTCAAGTTTCACAAAGTTTGTTGCGGTCACAGAGAGGGGTGTGTGTGTGTGTGCACGTGTAAGCTCGGCAGTGGCAAAGAGGGAGGAAGTAAGAGACGGCGTGGGGATTCTGCAGGCAGGGGAGGGCATTTCCCTGGGTTTGCCTAAGCCTTCAGGAGCGTCCCTGCATGCGGGCTCCTCGGGTGGCGGCCCTGGTTGCAAGTCTAAGGTCCCCTTGGCTTGCCCAGATTAATCTCCCCCTCTCAACCCCGCCCCCGAGCAGGAGCGCTCGGCTTTTTCCACCTTCATTCTGGGCACCGGCGGGCACTGGCTTTGTCACGGCTTCCTGAGCAGGCACGGGAGCGGGGGCGGGCTGTAGTTTTCCGCCGTCGCGAAGGACAGTTTGGGGCGACAGAGGCATCTTCGCCCGCGCGTAGACTCAAGCCGAACATCTCACCGTTTGCATGTTAATCTGAGTCCACCGAGAAAAGGAAATCGCTGGAATTCCGAAGAAAATTGCCTCTCGCCGGCGGTTAATAGTTAACTCAGACAGGAAAGTTCCCAGGGAAAGGCGAAAGCCAGGGCGAGAGGTGCAGGGGAGGTGCCCCGGGAGGGCCTCGGCCATCCGCGGTCTCTCTCCTCCCCGGCCGCCCTCGGCCCCGCGCGCCTCCCCTTCCCGGGCGGCGCATCCCCCACCCTGTAATTAGTATCGTTTAGTTCACAAAACCTTTCCTGGGAGAAATCTGTTCCCTCGTTCCGGGGCTCAGTTCAGCACCTGATTCCGCCCGGTGAGGCGAATAAATCACTGCGGCGGCTGGGGAGCCGGACCCAAGCCCGCCAGACGGTGGCCGCCGGGAGAACGAAAAAGTGAGAAAGAGGCGGCGGAGCCAGGAAAAATGATGCAGGGAGACGGCGCAACCCTAGCCCAGGAAGAGTGAGGGGCCCGGGAAAGGGAAAGCCAGAGAAAGAGAGGGACCCAAAGGCAGAGAAGGGGCCAAAATGGAAGAGGGAGATACAGAGACAGGAGACAGCCAGAAGGAGAGTGACAAGGAAAAGCGAACGAAAAGAAAGGGAAAATGAGGGAGGGAAATAAGTTAAAGAAACAAGAGCGAAGAGGGAGATTAAGAAGGAAGGGACAGGCGAATAAAGAAAATAAAACCAGAAGAGCGAAAGCTTTTGTTTATCTACAAAACTCCCTTGCAGGGCGCGCTTCCCCGACCGCGCCCTGCGGCGGGGAGGGCCAGGGCTCTCGCGCTGAGGCCGCAGACCCAGGAGGCCCGGGCGGGGCGCTCAGCCTGTGCGCTTGGGGCGCTAGGCGGGGTCCCGCGCGGACCTGGACTCCAAGTTGAACTTCCGGGCTCGGGACGCGCCGGAGCATCTGCCCCTGGAAGGAGTGGTGTTTGGGTGTGGGGTGTCATCCTGGGTCCATGTCGGGGAAGGGGACGGGTAGATAAAAGGTTCACGGCTCTTTCTTGGCGCCTAGGACTTTCAGCCCTGTTGCGAAGGGAGGTGGGAAGGCGGGAACCCGGGCTGGGCAGGCTGTGGCCGCTAATCATAGAACCCCAAAGTCCCCGCAGCTCGGACTTCTCATTCTTCTGCCGGCCCTGGGAGAACTCCCTTCTTGCGGATCTCGTGTCCAGGCTGGCGCGCCGGGCCACAGATGCAAGGAAAAAGTAACGCAGCCAGAACCGCCACCTGGCGCCAGCGGAGGGCGCATTTCCTGAGCTGCCTTCCCACTGCGACCCAGAGACGCGGATCAGATTCTGCCCGCTCCCAGGGTCTGCTCTGGCATCAGTGTCCCCAGGCCAGAGGGTAGGGAGGAAGAAAGAAGACGAGAAAGAAGCGGGGGCAGGAGTGGGGTGGGGAGGAAAAGGGATGGGAGAAGGGTGGGGGGGGGGGGGGGGGCGGTGCAGAAGAGAAGCAGATTGCAGTGAAAAGTGGAAATGCAGACCAGATGAAAAGGAGGGCTTAAGGATGCTAGGGAACTTTCCCTCTTCGGTTTGACTAGGTCTCCGGGTAGACAGAGGTGGGAGCGCCCAGTTTCCCGGCCTCACCATTTTGAGCCCCTGTGCTTTGGCGCCTCCAGGACGTCGGGCTGAAGACTGAGACCCCAGCAGGACCGCTGGAGGCTCCTGTGTGAGGAAGACCGGGGTCACAGAGTGGAAGACTTCCCTGCCCACTAGGCAGCCCCTGGGATGACAAACGCCCTGAAATTTTCCAGCCTTTTGAGACTTCTGGGTCGACCTGGTCCAACCCACTCTGCTCCTCCTTTCTCCTCCTGTCCCCTCCTCTGGCACTGGCTGATGGGTCAGCTGCAGAGCTGGACTAGAGGAGTGGAAAAACAAACAAAACAAAACAAAACAAAACAGAAAAAACGTCCAGGAAGGAGACTGGTAGCTCAATCAGTTCTTACTTCTGCATGGAGACAGAGTGCAACTGATGCCTAGACCAGAATTCTTTGGAAGTAGGAAGGCAGCGACCGAGCTGGGCTAACTCAGAGAATCAAGGCACCAGTCAGTCAGTAAACCGGGATCAGGGCACTGGGGCTAGAGAGGTGAATCACACACTGGCCCTGTTTTCAAGGAAGACATTACCTGGTTGCAAAGACAGAGAGAGCTATCAACCAATAAATTCTAGGAAAGGGTCAAGATAAAGGTGACTGGGGATACAGAGAAAGGCAATTGGGGGTGTCAGGGAACACTTTGTAAAGGGAATGGGGTTTTTCAAGATCAGTAGATGTCCACTAAATGCAGGAGCTAAGCAGGTGGAATATTCCTAGGCAGAAGGAACCTCAAGATAAAAGCCTGGGGCGGGGCGGGGAGCGGGGCAACAGCCTACCTAGCTGGGGAAGGAAAAAGGATTCTGTGAAGCCAATATATGGGCGAAGTAAGGGAAATAAGGCTGGGAAGTGGGCAAGGCCTAGAGCAAGGAGCACTTTTGCTAGGAGTTTTGCTTTTCTCCTTTAGGTCATGGACACAATTGAGAGATTTTTTGTTTGCTTGCTTGTTTTGTTTTTGTTTTTGAGACAGGGTCTCACTTTGTCACCCAGGTCAAGTGCAGTGGCGCTATCACAGCTCATTGCATCCTCATCCTCCCAAGCTCAAGCAACCCTCCCACCTCAGCCTCCTGAGTAGCTAGGACCACAGGAACATGCCACCACACCTGGCTAATTTTTTATTTTTTGTAGAGACGAGGTCTTGCTATGTTGCCCAGGCTGGCTTTGAACTCCTGGAGGCAAGTGATTCTCTCACCTTGGCCTCCCAAAGCACTGAGATTACAGGAGTGACCCACCATGTCTTGCTGGGAGATTTTTTCAACAGAGGAATGAAAAGATCTGATTTGGAAGGGAAAGACTCTATGGACAATGGGCTGTAGGTAGAGAGAGCATCAGAGACTGAGTGAGTGGTCTGCAGAAGCAGATGTAAGGCCTCAAAAAAGTCTAAGGGATATAGAAGCATTAGATGAGACAGGCAGAAACAAGATGGTCACAGATTGTGTGTGTGTGTGTGTGTTGTAGGGTGAGATGCTAAATTAAGGTCAACCTAGGTTTCTGGGTGAATTTCATCTCATTTCTGATTCCTCCCCTCTACCTTCCAACCCTCTTCCCTTGCAAATCCTCACCTGTAGTGGTTGTGAAGTGGAGACCCACATGTCCTGTCTCACTTGACAAATGGGTTTTTCTCCCAACCTCATGCACCCTTTACCGGGCAGTCTCATAGAACAATGCACACTACAGAAGATGATAACTTCTCACTAATCCCAAGACATCTGAGAAAGCAGCAGGCAAGAGTAGAAGATGGAGTCCGCAGTCTGGAGATGGACTCCACCTTTCTCAGATCTGAAATGTACCAGCTATGTGACCTTGGGCAAATCCCGTGGCACTTAGGTACTCACTCTGCCTAAGTGTTCACATCTATAAAATGGGGACAAAAATTTCTGCTTTATAGAATTGTTGGTCAGGTTAAGTAAGTTTATATCTTCCTGGCACATTGAAAGAACACATTTCATCCTGTTATTTTATTCCCTACCCCCACCCAAGCCTTGAACTTCTTCATTCATTGATTGAGCTTTGTCTCCTGCACAGGTACAGGGTGTCAGGGGTACAAAGAGCAGTAATGTAGTGATACTCTGGAAAAGTTGTCAACAAGAGGAAAGGCCTTGTACTCCACTGGAGCAAAGTTAATGATAATAACAACAAAACAACTAACATGTCTGAGGGCTGACCGCACGTCAGGTATTGTTCTGAGTGCTTTATAAGTAGTAATTCCTTTAACCGTCACCTAGTGTTATGAATCCCATTTTACAGATGGGAAAACTGAGGCACAGAGAGCTTTAGTAGCTTACCCACAATCACACAGTGAGTAGGTGGCAAAGGTTAGGTTCAGATCTTACCTTTGCCACCTACTGCCTCCCTAACCTACACTCTTTAAGCATATGCTGTATTAGATACTCCTAGTCCCCAGAGGGAAGTCAGAGGGGAAGAAACCATTCCGGCTGTGGCTGAGAGGACTCTTTAAGGACATCAGTTGGTGAAACACAGGAGCCCTCCACCCTCTGCCTTCCAGATCCTCGCGTCAGTCCCCTTTCACTCCCTCCACACTCTGCTATTTTGTCTGCCCAGGGCCTGTAAATCAGATAACTCAGATCTGACTGCTGCAGGCAGACTAGCCAAGACTGTGAGGCTGCAGGGCTCCCCAGCCCTCACTCAGCCCTTTAGGAAGCTCTAGGGCCCCCACGCCAAGAAGTGTTTTTTGTGTTGAGAGACTGATTTTTCCCAGTCAGGTCTTGCCTCTCTCCAAGATGCCCTCAGGCTCTCCCAGCTTCCAGTCCTGCAGCCTCACCATGGGGATGTCCTCTCCATGCCTTGTCCAGCTGGGCTTAGCCTCTGATCAGGCCTAAGTGGGCCCTGATCCATAACACCAGCCACAGCAAGAATTCCCTAGACAGATCCTGATGGGCCACACGCAGGCCTGACCTGGGTTGCCCCATGCAGATCCTCCATGAGACTGGCCAAGGTCCCTGAGAACTGCAGAGCACAGAGGACCCTGCCCATGAGCCCATCCTGTCAACAAGCTCCTGTGTCCACACAACAGGCACTGTGGCTGGCCTCAGAACTGACCTCACTGTGGCCAGAGCTACCCCCATCCCATATCCTAGAACTGCCCTATAGTTCCTCCTTCCTGTCATTTTTTGTTTGTTTTTTGAGACAGAGTCTCACTTTGTTGCCTAGACTAGAATGCAGTGACACAATCTCAGCTCACTGCAACCTCCACATCCCTGGTTCAAGCGATTCTCCTGCCTCAGCCTCTGGAGTAGCTGGGATTACAGGCCTGCACCACGCCTGACTAATTTTTGTACTTTTAGTAGAGACAGGGTTTCACCATGTTGGCCAGGCTGGTCTCGAACTCCTGACCTCAAGTGATCTGCCCACCTCAGCCTTCCAAAGTACTGGGAGTGGAGGTGTGAGCCACTGTGCCTGGCCAGTTCTTCCTTTCTCTAGGCCTGCAATCGTCTTTCTTTTCTCTCCTTGGACAGGAGTTGTCTTTGCCAGAAGATAGAAGCTAAAGTTCTGAAATGATTCAGTTCTGTGGAGACCAGAATGAGTAGGAATGAAAATATGTGTGTTGGTGGAGGAGAGGCCAGGGCTTGTTTTTGAAGGGTCTCATTTTTTACTGGAATGTAAGCATTTCCTCACCAAGTAAGACTGAATGGCCTCTTCCAGATGACCTTTGAATTCTTTAAAATAGTCCCCGTAGCTCAGCAGATGCTATTCTCAAAGTGCTAGTATCGTGCAGCCAAACCATTGAGGCACTACTTTTGGAGGTCTGCCTTCCTAGCTCGCAGTCCAGGCTTTTGAAAACCCGTCCTCTAAGACGGACAGGGTGTCAGGCCACAGGCCAAGGCATTCAGAGCAGACCCTGGGGGTGAAGGTGACTGGATGCGTGTAAATCAGAGAGAAGCGCTTTCTGTCTTGCCACCCCTCCCTGGCTCTACCTGTCAAGGAAAAGTGTTGTGTGTATGGGGGGTGAGGGGTGGTGGGGGACAGGGTACCCCTGAAGTAGGTGTGTCCCTTCCCAAGGACAAGTTGCTTCTCTCAGTTTCCTCATCTGAGAAGTGGGAAGCCTCATCCCTTCTGCATGGAGAAAGTAAAGCCTCAGAGCTCCCAGCACAGTGCCTGGCACACAGTAAGGGCCCCATAAGTGTCACTGTCATGATCATATGCCTTCAAGCAGCCCGCGCTTGCGCCAGTCCCAGGCTCGGGGTTCACGGCAATCCTCGACACCTGTGGGAGTTGGGAGCTGGGGGTGGGGGTGGGGTGCGCTTTCTCTAGCAGAGCTGTTCCTCACCGTCCTACAGCTGCGGGCCTGGGGCTGGGGACCTGCTCGCCTACCCCGGCGCGGAGCCTGATGCTTGGCTGCGCTGGCGCGCGGGCCAGGGCGGAAGGTTGGACGGCCGGGTCGGAGGCTGGCAGGGGTGAGGAGAGCCGGATGGGCGCAGAGGGACCCTGCAACCCGCAGCCTGAGTGAGAAGCGAGTCTGGTCGCCGCCGCCGCCGAGGAGCCCGCCGGGCTTGGAGTTGCCCCGGGGCCCCACGCGTTCTCCGCACTCCAAGCGCAGCTCTCCCGCGGCCCGCCGCGCCCCGCCCGCCGAGCGCGGGAGCTCGATTAATAATCATAAACCCCCCGCTCACCCTCCTCTTAAAATTAATAACTCTGTAATTAGAGTCATTTCAGAAGCCTCCTGAGCCGCCGAGGCCGGCCGGGCCGGCGTCCGCCCGGCGCGGTGGGCAGGAGGGAGGAGGAGGCCGGGCGCGGCGGCCGCGGCATCTGCAGGTACAGAATGAGAATTAAAATCGCTCTCAACAATCCAATACACTTTTTATCAGTCATCTATCTGAGAGCCGGGCCTATTCATCATCCGAGGCATTCTCCCTGAAAACAAGACCCATTCAGATTTTATACAAATTATCATATTTATCATCGTCTCCAACTCCGGAGTAACATCTCCGCAAAGTGTCTGCTGTCTCCCCGGGGAGCCGCGCAGCTCGGAGCGCCCGAGCGCCCGCCCGGCAATTCCCCCATCGAGCCCCTCCCCTCATCCCTTCCTCCCCACCCCGCCCCCCACCTCGCGGGCCTCCTCTCTGGCCTTTGATCCACCGGCTCTGCTTCCCCCGCTGCTCTTTCTCCCCCACCCCCAACTTCCCATCAATCTCTCTCCTGCCCTCTTTCCTCGCTCTCCCTCTCATCTCTCCCTCGCCTTTGATCTACTCTTGCTTCTTCCTCCTTCCCCCTCAGTTCTCTCTCTCTCTGTCTCTCTGTCTGTCTCTCTCTCTCTCTCTCTCTCTCTTTCGCCAGGTTTGGGTCTCCCTTCCTTTCCTATCTTTGTCTCCAGCTCTGCTTGTCTCTCTGGATCTTTGCTGTATTCCCACGGCCTCATCTCCTATTTCCCTGGCAGAACCAAAAAACCAGAGGGGCCATTTGGAACAGAGCAGCTTGAGCCTCCCCTCATGGACTGGGGAGGTGCTCCAAAGTGGGGCTCCCCAGGCTTATTGGAGGGGTCACTTTGGGCCCAGTCCAAGAGTCTGAGGAAATGAAGTGGGGCCACAGGAGAGATGTGTACATGCCCATCACACACTACAGCTCACTGCCCTCAACACACCACACAGGCTCCCCATATACAGTCACCTCACACCACACACACAACCCCTAATAACATGCAGCTCCCAACACACACAGCCCTTGATACACGTTATCCCACAGCTCCCTAATCATACTCATGCAGCCCTCCTCATAGACACAGCCCCCCTCAACACTGCACACAATCCACAATATGTACACAGTTCCCTACCATACACATAGCCCCCTAATATGTACAGACACACATAGGTGCAGGAAGATACACGCATTCCAAACACACAGGTGTGCAGATCTGCAGACCGACCTCTCCTGTCCTCTTACCCAGATTCTCCACACCATTCCCCTCAACCTCCATTTATTTCTCCTGCATTTCTCTTTCTCTCAGCACACACATACCCTTCAGATGAGAACATGACAGGCACCGCAGCTCCTGGAACAACTTGTGGCTTGAGTTTCCCTGGAACCAGCAAGATCTCAGCTGTCCCATCCAGCTCCTGGAAGAGCCCTCCTTGCTCTGCACTGACCTTCAGAGGTCAATGAGGCTTCCCTAGGACAGGCCTGCAGGCACTAGGACATTTCAGAAGGGGCTTTTATTCAGACTCTAAGGAGGGAATACCTCACAAAAAGGGACAACAGGGATGTTCAGAACACAGATTTCCAACTCAAACAACCATCCATAAATGACGGCTTCCTTTCTAGGCCTCAGTCCTGGGGGTGACCCTGCTGGCTTCCTTGGGAGCATCCAGTCTCCAATATTTTTTAGTTATATTTTTTTGAGCCGGGTCTTACTCTGTTGCCCAGGCTGGAATGCAATGGTGCAATCTCAGCTCACTGCAACCTCTGCCTCCCGGATTCAAGCAATTCTTCTGCCTCAGCCTCCTGAGTAGCTGAGATTACAGGTGCCTGCCACCACGCCTGGCTAATTTTTTGTATTTTTAGTAGAGATGAGGTTTCACCATATTGGCCAGGCTGGTCTCAAACTCCTGACCTCATGATCCACCCACTTCAGCCTCCCAAAGTGCTGGGATTACAGGCGTGAACCATCGCACCCAGCCAGTCTCCAATATTATACTGACGTCCCCTTCGACTTCATCCCCCTAGTTTCTCCAAAAAGGCTGCCTCGTGGGCTAGTATGGAGGAGCCTGTAGTTGTGTCTCCTGCAGGTATTGGTTGGTTCATTCATTCATTCATTCATTCATCAGTTATTAATTCAAAAATCATTACTGAGTGCCTTCTCTGTGCCAGCCCTTTGCCTGATATGAGAATTACAGTGATGGACAAGAGATACCCAGTCCCCACCTTTATGAAGATTATAGTCTGCAGCAGGGTGTCCAGTAGAACTTTCTGTGATGGTGCAAGTGCTCTGTATCTTCACTGTTCAATATGGTAGCCACTAGCCACATGTGGCTATTGAGCACTTAAAATGAAGCAAGTGTGACTGGGGAACTGATTTTTAATTGTTTTAAATTAAATTAATTTATGTAATATAATTGTGGCTAATGGCTGCTGTATTGGCCAGCACAGATCTAGCCAACAGGTTAGTCTTCATTTTGTTAAATGGGACAGGATATATGTAAAGGAATTCCCTCTTCCTTCCAGAGCTGTGGAAAGTGCAGGTATGGGGCCTCTGAGTACTGGCACTTCTTGTTTGGACCACTAGTTTCCTACATACTCTAAGAATGCAAACCATCCACACATGAATGACACAAAAATCTGTGTCCCTAAAACAGGCTCATTTTGATGTAGATCAGTGATTTCTCATGCAAGAGTAATAATAGCATTTATTGAGTATTTATTTCATTCCAGACACTATTTGCATATGTTCTAAGTCTTACCAGGGGCTCATGCATGCAGATGCCTGTAGGGGCAGGAGGAGTTGGGAAGACAACAGGGAGGGGGGTTCTAGAACAACTGGAAAGGAAAGGGTTCTTTAAAGGATGTAGTTCCTCTAGAGACTGTTGTCATGTAAGAGTGGCAGTCAGTGATGCCAAGTTGTCTGACTTTTAAAAAGCAACCAAAGATATTGATTTGCATTTGAAATTCGTTGGAAAGTACTTAAATTTTTTAAAAAAGAAACAACCTAACTGGGCAGATGATCAAATGATGAATGTGAAAGGATAGTCATTGCAGCTTTATTTGCAAATTAGAAGTAATCAAAATGTTCACAGCTAGGAGCCTGGTTAAATGACTTATAATATGTCTATTTAGGGGAATACTGGGCAGCCTTAACCAAGAGTGAAGTGACTTCATATATAGATATGGAAAGAGCTCAAGATAAATTAAGTTTATCTCTATGAGATGAGATCAACTTTATTTATCTTGGAGTTCTTTCCATATACGTGTGTGTGTGTGTGTGTGTGTGTGTGTGTGTATGCATGGAACAATGTGTAAGGTACCATTCATTAGAAAGAAAAAGAGAACATACATGTATCTGCATAGACTGCTTCTGAAAAGTGATTTCCTTAAGGAATGGGGCAGAGGTGGAAGGAAGACTGTTTTTCCCTGTATCTCCTTTGGTATGTTTTGACTTTTGCACTAACCGCATGACTTACCTATTTACAGTGCAGGCTGAGCAAACCTGGCTAAAGGCCAGCTATGGCTTTTGAGCCACATGTGCACAAACTGATCCTTATAGGCTGTCCCTTTGAAGTAGGTGTTACTGACTCCATTATACAGATGAGGAAGCCGAAGCTCATTTGGATTAAAGTATGGCTGCTCAAGTTTATACAACTGGTTAACTAACTGGTTAGTGGTGAAGCTTCGATTTTAACCCAGGTCCCTCTAACTCACAGGCCAGAACACCACATTGCCTCTTCCTGGAAGAGGGGAGGAATCATGATGATAGTAGCATCACTGCCTTCAATGGCAGTATTCATAGAGAACTTGTTACCTTCCAGGCACTGAGATCAATATTTCAGGTCACATTATGAACCTTATGAGTTAGACACCATTATTATCCCATTTTACAGATGAGGAAGCTGAGGCAGAGTTACATTGGCAGGAAGTGGTACAGCTGAGAGCCTTACCTGGGTATTGTAACTCCAAACTTACCTTGGTCCTTTAACCATTGCAATGCACATAGAGAACTCTATGTCCTTTTTTTGTATCCCACTGTGGGCTCATCCCCAAAATGCCCTGTCACACCTCTCTGGGGCCTGCCATGAGTGTACACTGATTTCTCTAGTGTGGACTTATGTACACATGTATTTGCCCAAATGCATATGTGCAGCACCGCAGCAGATGCCCTTGGGGGACAGACTTCCTGTGTCCTCTTCTGTAGTGAGGAGAAATGGATATCCAACCTCCAGCAATGCTCCTTTGGATTCCCTGTGACCCTCCCTTCCTACTTATACTCTTGTGCTGCCGCATGCCCAAGAGCAACCAGAGTTGTTAAATGAGAGTTCTTGGCTCCAGGTCCCCAGGCATTAACAACACCAAATGTTTATAGAGAAAATCTCTCTTTCTCTGTTTTTTTTTTTTTTTTCCATTCTTGTCACCCAGGCTGGAGTGCAGTGGCACGATCTTGGCTCACTGCAACCTCCACCTCCTGGGTTCAAGTGATTATCCTGCCACATCCTCCCAAGTAGCTGGGATTACAGGCGCCCACCACCACGTCTGGCTACTTTTTGTATTTTTAGTAGAGATGGGGTTTCACCATGTTGGCCAGGCTGGTCTTGAACTCCTGACCTCAGATGATCCACCTGCCTCGGCCTCCCAAAGTGCTGGGATTACAGGCGTGAGCCACCATGCCCCTTCTAAGAAAAATCTCTTTTGATTATCTTAACACTCTGTAAGGAAAGAAGGACAGGATTAGTATTCCCTTTTTGTGGATGAGGCAGCTGTGGCTCACACATCACATCACATCACATCGTATCACATCACATCACACACAAACACAAACATACATGCACACACATACTTGTAAGAAATAAAAATCTATTGTGTCTTGGCAACATGGATGGAACTGGAGGACATTATGTTAAGTGAAATAAGCCAGGAACAAAAACTTAAACATTACATGTTCTCCCTCACATGTGGAAGCTAAAAAAAGTTGATCTTATAGAAGTAAAAAGTAAAACAGAGATTACTAGAAGCTGGATAGGGAGGGGTTTGTTAAAGGATTCAAAATTCCAGCTAGATAAGAGGAATAAGTTCTAGTGCTCTATAGCACTGCAGGATGACCATATTCACAATAATATATATTTTCAAGCAGCCAGAAGAGAGGATATTGAATGCTTCCAATGCAAAGAAATGATAAATATTTGAGATGACAGATATACTAATTACCTTGATCTGGTCGCCATACATTGCATGTATATATCACCATTTATACCATAAATATGTACAATTATTATGTGTCAATTAAAAAAATAAAAAGAGCAAAACTAGAACAAAAAAAGTATGTGTTATGGTGAAAGTTAACTGAATCATTCCATTTTCTCATATCAATGCCTCCAAGTCCCTGTCCCAATGAAGGAACCATGGGGGAATCATTTACACAGGGGCCCTAAGCTGGAAATGGAGGGAGACAGAAACAGAAGCAAAGAGGTAATGGAAGAACCATGGTCTTTGAGCAAGAGCTCATCCCATTGGTGGCTTGGGTTCTATGGCTAAGACTGTGACTCAGTGTGGCTCAAGGTCTGGTGTAGCTTTCTGTGCATGAGGACATGTGTATACACCACTGGCTGTCAAGGCACCAAGTTCCTACACAGGTTTCCCTTCCATCACAACAACCTTGCCCTCTTGCCAAACCTGGTCAAAGAGCAAGTGAACAGGAAGGCCCAAAGATTCTCAATCTGCCCCCCAGCCCCCTCAGCCACAGGCCTAGATCCCTGGTACTAGCCCCTACCCTAAAGCATGCGTAAGGAAGGACAAGCAGGCAGATATGAGGGGACGTTCCCCTCGCCCACCCACTACATGTGTTCATGCTTATGTTGGCAAAGCACACTGCTCTGGCAGGATCTGGAATCTTGGAGGATTGGGGGCAGCCAGAGGCAGTCTCAGATGTGGATGGCAAATCTGGCAACAGACTAACCAACCAGACCTCCCCTAAGGCCTCAAATATTACCTCTAAGAAATTTATTTAACACACTTTTTATTTATTTATTTATTTTTTTGAGACAGGAGTCTCGCTCTGTCTCCCAGGCTGGAGTGCAGTGGCGCAATCTCGGCTCACTGCAAGCTCCGCCTCCCGGGTTCACGCCATTCTCCTGCCTCAGCCTCCCGAGTAGCTGGGACTACAGGCGCCTGCCATCGCACCCGGCTAATTTTTTGTATTTTTAGTAGAGACGAGGTTTCACCATACCAGCCAGGATGATCTCGATCTCCTGACCGCGTGATCTGCCCGCCTCGGCCTCCCAAAGTGCTGGGATTACAGGCTTGCGCCACTGCGCCCGGCCTATTTAACACACACTTATGAGGTACTTGCTATGTACTTGACACTGTTCTAAGCACTTTAGATAAGTGTGCTAGTTTCCTATTGCTGCTGTAATAAGTTACCAAAAACTTAGTGTCTTCAAACAACACAGTTGTTATCACACCTTTCTTGAGTTCAGAAGTCTAAAATGGGTTGGCAGGGCTTTGTTCCTTCAGGGGGAGAATTTGTTTTCGTGGAGGCTAAAGCAACTCCTTCTTGGATGCTAATCTGCCACGCTGACTTCTGATTAACCGCAGTTCCAGAAAGCCACTAAGACTTCCAGTTTATTTATTGTTCTTTGTATAAAAGCAGGTACTTACTGTAAATTCTGCCCTTATGTCAAACAACCTTGATATTATCATATTTCAATTGTCCTATATATCCCTTCTGAATCATGCTTTCCTCATGGGCATATAAGCCCCGGGTCGGGGGATAAAGGCACAGGGATCCACCATCTCTTCTCACTGCTGCCTGAGATACACACATGGCTTCTGTTCATAAGTCCCTATTACATGTTTTGTTCTAAGAAACTGGATTTCTTAACCTCTTTCCTTGTCTTCTCAACTTCCTCGGACTTTGGGGGTAGGTTTGAATAGACCTGCCTACCATGAAACAGTTTCTTTGCCTTTTCCATAGTCTAGAAGCTACCCACATTCCTTGGTTCATGACCACATCATTCCGGTCTCTGCTTTCGTTCTCACATCTCCTTTGACTCAGATATTCTTGTTTCCCTTATAAAGAATTTTTGTGATGACATTGGGCCCATCTGGATAATGCAGGATAATCTCCTCAAGATTTTAAAAATTAATCACAGCTGCAAAATCCCCTTTGCCATGAAGATAGCATATTCATAGGTTTTGGGGATTAGGATGTGGACATTTTGCAGGGGGAAGCCATTATTATGCTTATCACAGTAACTATTAACTCATCTAATCCTAATAATAATTCTATCAAGTAAGCACTATTACCATCCCCATCTTGCAAATAGGGAAGCTAAGAAGCCAGAGGTTAAGTCATTTTCCCAAGGTCACGGGCTTAGTACATGACAAAGCTACAATTTAATCTGCCTTCAGAGTCTATGAGCTTAACCACCATACTACAAGTATTCAGAAGCTGATAGAAACAAATGCTCTGTTTCTGCACCTGCAGACACCCTACATACTCAGACAACTCACACAATGTCTGTGTATTTTTTATACATATATACACATGCCTTTCATATATAGATATATTCTGCTCAAATATATGTGCTACAGACACATGAACAAAATACCTGGACACACATATCCACAAACATCCCTTCTGCTCACATACACTCACACTGTACACATGTACACATGCCCTGCACACACATATACACATTTATATATATTATCTCATGCAAGTCTATGCATAAATACATACTCTGTGGACACAACCAACATATTATATATTTTTCTTTCTTTTTCTTTTTTATTATGGCCTGTGACAGCCTTCTCAGGAGGTCTTGAGAACGTGTGCCACCATATTATATTTTGATACTATTTAAACATTCTGTGTTCACAACCACATAATGCCCTCTAATATATACACCTTGCACACACACACATACACACAGAATGAGGCAAACATATATCCTCTTTATAAATACACCTTGCAAAAAGATACACAATATGCCTGCAGTGGCATATATATCTGTACATGAATACACCATGCACACAGCAAATGTCTACGCTATCTAGACACGTATCTTAACCACACAGACATTCTGTGCATACGCATGTATATCCCACATAGCGACTCGCTTGGTATACGTACATATTATGAACACACACCCTTCATCTCAAAACAGCATGCCCGCATACCCTATTTACATTCACCTTTACAAACCATGCATTGTTCTCAAGTACTATGCACATACATACAGATACCCCGGATACACATATCCAGCACACGCACACATACACATACAAGCTTTAATAGATGTCACACACGAATCCCGCAATTATAGAAATATATATCCTATTCGACAGGTCTAAATCCACGTTGAACTCTCTGCTTTAATCAGCGCTTCGCATGAAAGATAACCTCGTAAGTAGGCAGCCCTGTCTGAGGTTCTGAGGGCTTCCTCAGGCATTTCCCAGCGCTGGACCGTGTTGTGCCCATTTTCCCGGGGAGGAGGCCGAGGCGAGCGGGGGGCGGGGCTAGGCCGGGGCCGCCAACCCCGCCCCTTCCGCGGAAGAGGTGTGACCAGCCCCCGGCGCGTATCCCTCAGCCTCCACAGAAAAGTAGTTCCAATCCCATGTTTGTTAACTAGGTTATCTAGGCTGTGGAAGATTTTAATGTTGAATTTTATAGCTTTACCACGCTCTGCCGTCCTTGTGAATATTGTAATATTGCATTTTTTACAAGTTACTCTTCTGTTAATGTTCCAGCTAGTAACTTTTATAATCCTCCTCAATGAAATTTTTTTGTATTCTTCCGCACCGTTAACCCCAATGGCGGCGCCTCGGCCCCTGGCAGGAGGCAGATACGAGATGAATTCCTCTTTAATCAGAAATAATAATAATAAAAACACACACGCGGCTCCGCTGCCTCTCGCTCCGGCTTCCCTCACTGCCGCTGCCGCCTGTCAGGGCTGCCTGTGGACCCTGTGGCCTAGGCCCCAGGCGGCTTCCGACAGACGGCGCGGGCGGTGGCTGGGGCGGGGCTGGGCTTCGGACCGCGGGGCGTCCTGGGCAGTCCCTCCCCGGCGCCCCTGCTCCCTGAAGCCGAATCTCTTCTTGACCTAGTTCTTCGGCCTCGGGCTCTCTTTCTCTCTCGCTCTCTCTCTCTCTCGTCCGTCTTCCTGCCTGTGTCCATCTGTCTGGGCCTCTTTGCATCTGTCTGCCATTCACTCTCCCAGGCCTGCCTTTATATCCGCTTCTTTCTCCTCGACCCCACTTCATTGGTCTCTGTCTCTGCCCTTCTCCACACCTTTCTCTGTTGTGGATCTCCTCTTTATCCTCCACGTTTCCAGTCTCTACATCCTCCCCTCCTTTTTTCTTCCCAGAAGACCCTAAGCCACTTGGGGTGGGGAATAGGGAGTCCCATGTGATGGGATGGTCCCTGGTGAGTGAAATGGGCTTTTGGACCAGGTTGTGGCTGGGCTGGGATTGGGGTATGTTTGGAACCGCTAGGTTAGGGGAGCATGAGAGAGGGTGGTGGTTCTGTGGCCATGCAAAGGGAAGAGGTCAGCTGGGGAGGGATTGGAGACCAAGGGTTGGGGGTGAAGGTTAAGTCAAAGGGGCCTAGTTTCTGGGGCCTGAGGAGAGAAAGCAGCTGGCCAAAGAAGCCCTGGTTTAGTGTCAGACAAACTCTTGCCCTGGGATTCCTTCTACCTAATAGGAAAGATCCACCATGGAGGTGGGTGGGGCAGTGGTGGGGGGCAAAGGAGGCTGTTACCTAGAAAGAGGGCTACAGTTGGGGAGGAATGTTGATATAATGGAGTGGTGTACGCATGTTTTTGTGCTGGGGTGATGAGCCTGTCTTCATTGGTAGTAGCACAAAAAAACATGTTCCAAGATTACAGTAGACCTCACAAATGCCTTCATTCAGTCAACAAATATTTATCGAGCATCTACTATGTGCTAGGTCCTGTGATAGACCCAGGGAACACAATGATGAGTGAAAATATAGTTCTTGAACTCATGGAACTTATGGACTAGTGGAGGTGACAGACATTAAATAATCACACAAATGTATATTTGCAAACTGGAATCACTGCTAAGGATTGCTGAACTGGGAAAGAATATATTCCTGGGGCTTTCAGGGATCCTATAGGAGCGGGGAGAGGGGCTAGTAAATTGGACTCAGGTCCTGCTATGAGCTCCAGGGTCACATTCCTAGGCTTCTCACCTTCCTGCCAATATTCAAGCTCCCAAGAAGTGGGAGGGACTCCAGAGGGCTGAACTTCCCAACTGAAGTGAGATTTTATCAGCTTCTCTAAAAGACTCCATGCCACTAGATTTTCCTAGCAACTCCTAGATCTGACAGCTACAGGACTCTCCTTCCTCATCATGCTGAAGGGATGGCGATCCCAAACGTGAGAACAGAGGTGCCCAACATCTGGAAAGCGGAGCCCTAGCGCAGCCGAACATCTGGAGCGCTAATCGCAGGAGCCGCCGGCGGACCTGGACCTGGGGTCCTGGAAGGGGATGGGGAGTGGGAGGGCTCAGCTATCCGGGCACTCGATGCTCTTGCCCTCGCGCCCCCCAATATGGACCTGGCGGGGAATTTGTCTCAGCGCAATTCCGAGTGTCTTCGCCCCGCGCCGCCGCCAGTGCCCCTGCGTGTACCCCCGCCAGCGGAGTCCCAGGCCCTGTTTCCCAGTCCTACCTCCGCTGCGGGCCAGGAGCGTGCAGGTGAGGGGGATAGTGTTAAACGGGGACCCAGGGAAGGGAGAGGAAGAAGAACCAGAGGGGGAGAAGAGGGGGCGGGCGGGGCGGGGGCGATCGGCGCGCCTGTGCGGAGCGCGGAAGCTGCGAGCGCCCGCGACAGTAAAACATCTGTAATGTGCCATTCGCCGCTGCTCGCTGATTGCTCATGGATTAAAGATTAAAATCTCGGCTTTGGCAGATGGAGAGAGAGAGGAAACTCTTATGAGCACGTTTTGCATCTGCATTTCATTCTGCTCTGTTCCCTGCGCCACGCCTGGTAGCGCCTGCCCCACCCCGCCCACCCAGCTCCCGGTTCCCCCTGCGCGGCCAGGCTGGCCCGCACCCGTCGGGCCTGCGGACCTCTTCCCACCCTTCCTGTCGCTGCCAGCCCTGGGCTCCTGACACCCTCGTCTTGTTCTCATCCGGAGTTCCCGCCTCTAATCTAGCGTTGGTCACTTCTCCGCTCCCTTCTAGACTCCAGGCAGGACGCGTGGAACCTTCCCAGAAATGGAGTACGCTCCATTCCAGGAGCTGGGGGCGCCACCCACATGCCTACCGTGCTAAGCAGGCTGCCTCCCGGGTGCGGAGGCTGGGGAGGGCTGGGGCGCAGAAGGTGGATGCAACAGTGGTATTCCAGGGTATGATGAAAAGTAATTGTGGCATAGCCAGGTGGGCTCACCTGGGCAATTGTTTCCCCTCTGCGTTTTTCACTCTGAGCTGCTGTGGAGGCAGGGGATGGGATAGGAGAGGGAACAGCGTCAGAAGGACTCCCAGGAGTTCACAACCTAGGGGTTGTGGCAGGAGGGTCCTGGAACAGGGCCTGTTCTGGTCTTCCGATAATCCCTGTAAATTAGCGTGGTCCTGGCTTACTGAGGAGTTGAAACACATGCTCAGGCACCTGGGGTAGATCCACTGGCTTCCTCATTTGCCCCTTCCTCCCAGAATATGTCCCTGGCATCGAACTTTGTTGGGGAGGGAAATCCAGGCAGAGAGAACTGGAGACAAAGGACTGTCAGAAAGACAGACGGGCATTAGAGACACAGAAAAAGGAACAAAAAGCTGCAGAGCAGCGTGGCAGATGTGAGCACCTGCATCTGATGGTGGGGGGAGAAGGCTGGGGCCATGGACAGACAGGGGCTCTGCCTGGCTTTCAGGCTCCAACTGGGAGGAGGAGGTTGATCTAGTGTGAGCAGAAGAAAAGCTGAAGAAGGATGAGCGAGAGGAGGGTCGCTGTGGCAGATGTAATTAATTACTGCATATTAAAATGTTTGTTTACAGAGATGAACAGCGGCCGGAGGTCTGATGGTAATTAATTCACAGCATTTCCCAGCCCTCTTTGAGCCTGAACCCCTCTGGGGGGCCTGGTGGAGGGGTGGACTGGGCTGGGTGAAGTGCTGGCTTGTTCTTACCCTCCCCTCACCAGGGACTGGAGTCCTGAATGATTATGCTAGAGGGAACCTCAGACATCACCTACTCAAGCCCCACGCCACCACACATGCTTGGAGAAATCGAGGCCGGAAAGGAGTTGTGATTAGTGATTTGCCCAGGACCACCAGCTAGTCAATGGCAGAACCAAGATCACAGTCAGCTTCCTGTCAAAGTGTTCGAGGCCAAAGGAATATTGAGGCCATGGTGAACTTGGGCAGAGATGATATAACAGAGAGAGCAGAGAGGGGAATTAGGGCTATAGAAAGGGCTTGAAAAGGGGGAGATCCATTAGGGCCCTTTCTGGAGAGAAGATAAGAGGTCCACTTATTCTGGAGAGGCGGGGTGGGGCAGCATGGTTATCAGAAGGTAGCTTCTCCCCACCTCTACACCAGGCCATGAGGAGAGAGGCAGAAGCTGTTAGCATCCTCAGCCTGAGGTTCTGATAGTCTGGCAAGCTTTGTGACCTTGGGAAAATAATGTGACCTCTCTGAACCTTCGTTTCTTTATCAAATGGACACTTCCCTTGTAGGGCAGTTAGGAAGCGTGCAAGGGTTACTAAGACTTTCACAAAGGAAACACGATAGTGGCACTTACCCCATGTGGCTGCCCCTGCTCCCACTTCTTCACTCACACACAGTCACCCTCAATAGCAGAGGCACAAGCCAAAGTCATAAATATCCCTCAGCTGATTCACTAATTCACGAAGAAGTGGCTGGGGTCACTGACTGGAGAATGCAGTGCCCGTCTGTCTTTCTGTGCAGGAGTGGGAATGCAAGATGAAGAGGAGACTTGCCTGTTTCGTAGGAGCCCACAGGATTCACAGCTATGAAGAGAGAATCAATGGTGAAGGCACAAAAGGAATGTCAGTCAAGTGAGGGGTACAGATAGGAGTGGGGGCCGAGGGGAGCCTGGAGAAGCTGGGCCCCAGGCTAGGCCACAAAGGATGGATGGGAATAGGGTAGGAGTAGAGGAGGAGGAAGTTCTGTTGCAGAGCTGGGCATAGCCAGGGTTTTCTAAGTAGAAGGCAAGGGAAGCCTGCCTGCCCTGCTTAAGCCCTGGAGCCCAGGGCAAGCCCACATAGGCCTCTTATTTGGTGGGGCTGAGTAGGACTCCTCATTTTCTCCTATAGGCTCTGCTTTTTTCATACCAACTCTGGGGCTGGTGGTAGAACAGACAAATTTCCCCTCATATCTCAAGACCAAGAAATGGAGTAGCAGGCTGGGGGAGAGGGACAGGAGAGCAGATCTTGGGAGAAGGAAGAGCTGGGGTGAGCAGAAAGCCAGCTGTAGAAGAATGAATGAGGGCATCTGAGACCAATGGGGCACTTACTCTCTGAAGGGGCTGAGCTGGAGGAAGATGAGAACTAGAGGGCTATGTATTTGTCTGGGGCTTTGAAGGACAGGGGGTGTGTGTGTGCATGTACAGGAGGGCACAAGTGTTCATGCGTTCTTGGGCCGGTGGCCATCACTACAAGGACGTGCTGGCAGGCATGAACGTGCATGTGAGTGTGTGTGGATGTGTGCTCCTGGTGTCTGAGTGTCCATGTGTGAGGAAATGCAGAGGGGCTACTTGTGCACATGTGGGCTTTTCTCCTACAGCCAGCACTCCTCCCCACACCCCTGCAGCTTCTGCAAGGTGAAGGGGAAGGAGACCCAGGGTCCCGGGATGGAGAGGGGTCACCTTCACCTTCTGGCCTGGTCTGACCCCCAGGGCCCTTTCTGGCTCTCTAGCCTTCCTCTCAGCCGGCTGGATCAGCTCCAGGGCCTGGAGTCCGGGTGGGAGGCGGCAACGCTCCTTCAAACAGCCTTTCTGCTCTAGCTTGTGTTTTATGGGGGTGGGAGAGGGTGTTTACTATGAACGGACACAAAAATACAAAACAAGCCCAGGAGACACAGATTCGCAAAAAGACAGGAAAACCCACCTGTCACCTCACACTTGGGGAAGCCCCTCTACATGTTGCTTTCTTTCCTGTCTAATTTCTATGTCAACACGTAGAAAACAGAAGTGGAATAGTGTAGCTCCAACTGTGGGCTGCCTCTTCCCCCGCCCTGAGCCTGCCCGGCGCACCTCTTTCCCCCATCCTTGTCACCCACAACGGCCGGACAGAAGCTCCTCCCGCCCTAGGCCACATGGGAGGGCTCGGTGGCTACTTGTTGGGCAAGGACCAGCGGCTGGGGCGTCCCAGGACGGCTGGGCTGGCAGCGGGCACGCGAGACGCGGCGCCCAGGAGGAGCCGCGGGAGGGCAGGAGCGGAGGGAGGCGGGGCGGAGCTGTCGCTTCCCATCAGGCGCAGGATTGTTCCCGACACGCGCAGGCCCCGCGGCGTTTCTGTGTCAGGGAGTTTTGCCGGCGCCGTGACCCATACGAGGGGGGTCGGACTGCGCACGGGAAGCGGCCAAGAGTGACCAGCGCGGCCGGCCGCATCATCACCACCTGGCCGGGTCACTGCTTCCCTCTCCTGCCGGGAGCGCCGCGGAGGGAGGAGATCCTGGGGGATGGGGGAGCGGGGTGAGGGTTTCTCCCGGTGTCACTGTCCCCCAACCCTCAGGGAAGGGCAAGCGGGAGAAGCATTTCCCATACAGAGGAGGTGTGGAGAGACAGGAGAAATCAGCACCCTGGGCCTCAGTTTCTTCCCTTCGAAATTGGGGAGGGGGAGGTCCGTGGTCCTGAAATGAGAATGCTTTGCTCCCTGAGAAGTGGCTGGGGTCACCGACTGGAGAATGCAGTGCCTGCTGGTGGGCAAGTCCCCTCAAGAAGCACGAGTAGGCATCTCCCCTCGGTCAACCCCAAAACCAGAGCTGCTCAAATAGGACTGGAGCCTGGACTTCCATGGAGAGATCTGAGGGACCTGGAAGGCTGGGGTGGGGGTGTCTATGCAAATCAAATGATAATTGGGGTGTGAGTGGCCAAGTTTCCAGAGCTGGGATGGGGTGGAGGAGGGGCTGCAGGGAGGGAGGGGCAGGCTCCTGACCTCTTCCCCCAACCCACTGGTCCCATCTGAAGTCTGCCGGCTCCCATCTTCCGCACTTAATGATTTTGACGGGCCCCACCCGCGCACCATCGGGGCCTTTGTGTCTGCCAGACCAATGGCCCCTCTCCTGGGCCTACCCATCAGTCACCCGGAGCTCCAGCTGTTCCCAGCCTTTAGAGCAACCTCGGCCATCACCACTACAAATTGGCTCTCAACAGCCGCTTGGAGACCCCCTTCTCTGCCATTGTCTCGGGACAAATGGCCCTTCCCCTGCACAGCGCCCCACAGGCCCAGCCTAGGCTTCCTGCTGCTTCTGGGATGGGAGGGAGCCCACCAGGTTCCTCCCGGAAGCCTCCTCCTCCCCAAAACCCAGTAATCTAGCCAGTCTGGACCAGCACACTGTCGCACTGCCTAGACACTCCATATCCTTTCCTCAGTCAGTTCTGATTTAGGAGCCCCAAGACTGAATCTCCTTCTTTTTCCCTCACAGAACAAGGGCTGAAGAAGTCTAACTACATAAAGATGCTCCTTGACTTATAATGAGGTTACATCAGATAAACCAATCACAAATTGAAAATATCATAAGTTGAAAATGCATTTAATATACCTAGCCAAGTGTATGAAACTTACTTTAACCTAGCTTGCCTTAAATGGGCTCAGAACACTTGCATTAGCTTACAGTGTAAGGGCAAAGTCATCTAATACAAAGCCTGTTTTATAATAAAGTGTTTCATATCTCATGCAATTTACTGAATATTGTACTCAAAGTGAAAAACAAAATGATTGTATGGGTACTCGAAATATGATTTCTACTGAATGTGTATCATTTTCACATCACAATAAAGGTAAAAAAAAATTGTATTGGCTGGGCGCGGTGGCTCACGCCTGTAATCTCAGCCCTTTGGGAGGCCAAGGCGGGCAGATCACCTGAGGTCAGGAGTTTGAGACCAGCCTGACCAACATGGAGAAACTCTGCCTCTACTTAAAAAATGCAAAATGAGCAGGGCATGGTGGAGCATGCCTGTAATCCCAGCTACTCGGGAGGCTGAGGCAGGAGAATTGCTTGAACCCGGGAGGCAGAGTTTGTGGTGAGCCGGGATCGTGCTATTGCACTCCAGCCTGGGCAACAAGAGTGAGACTCCACCTCAAAAACTATTATATTAATAAGTCAAGCCAGCATGAGTTGGGGGCTTGTGTACTTGTTGACTGAGGCTGAAGTAAAGGGTAAAAGAGGAGAGAGGGAAGGATTGGTGGAGGAGGGCCTGGGAACAGGGGGCCAGAGTTCCCAGGAGCCACCATGGCCTAGCACAGAGCCAAGAAAATTACATGCCTAGTTTTCTGATTGCATTAAAATCATGAGAATGAGGGGTCTAGAAGTCATACATTAAGGCATAGAATTAGAAGGGGCTTTAGAGACTGGCACAGGCATCCCCAAAGTGAATCTGATACAATTAGCTGGAACCATGTTACACAAGCAAGCTCTTTCATGTACTGGCTCAATGGCTTTCTTGGCACTCTCGCCATCGCCAAACTCTACCCCATTCTCCCCTTCCTTCTCCTTTCTTCCCCCCCTTGCAGGATCTCTGCTCAAACTTTCTCCTTACTCTGCCTCCTCTTTTGGTCTCTTTCTCTCTCACATTTCTACTTTTCCCCTCCAGCACTGGCTTGCCCAGGGTGTGCTAAGGAGTAGGCCTGAGAGGAGACAGCAGTGGGGTCTTTAGCTTTGGGGCTAGAAGACAGACAGAGCAAGACATACCCCATGGAGTCTGCCCTCAGTCAAAATGCCTATCTTGGCATCTGTCCCAGTGTCAGTGCCAGGGCAGCAGAAGAGTTAAAATGGTGTGGTTTGGGATGAGGATGGAAGTGGGCCTGTCTGGGTGTCTATGTGAGAGGAGGCTTGAATGTCAAGATCTGGCTGAGATTTTGAGTCTCTGGCTGCCTGTATGAGAATATCAGTGTGTATATATTGTGTGTGTCCCTGCTGAGGCTTAAGCCTGTATGTAGCTGGTCTTTCTCCAATGGACATCAGTTAGAGTTCTGGGAAAGGGAGCTGGGTGCATCTCTTTAGATCTTAAGGAGCGGTGAGTGGGCTGGGGGCTGGGCTGTACTGAGGTGGGCTCAGGCCCAGCTGGATTGGGCTGGTGTGGGGAGAGCCTGTTGTGGCAGTGGTGAATGGGCCTATCTGGTTAGGGGAATGGTGGAGAAAGGATGGGGCGTGAGTGGGGGTGGAAAATGGAATTGCCAGCCCGGAATGAATGGATGGTGGAGTTTCTCTTTTGTAACCGGGAATAATTAAGATAGATGTGCGGATGGATTAGCTGTCCTGCAAGGTCAGGAGCGCATTGCCGGATCACTCTATTATTTTGCTGCGCCACAGCTACCCAGCTAACGCCTTTTTCATGATATTTTGAACATCCACACAGAAAAAACCAAGTAAGTGCACGAGAGATACAAATGGATCGTTTGGTGGAGAAATCCGTCTTCGTCACCGCCGCCAGGCTGGGATTAATGCGATTGAAGGCTCCTCCAGGCTCCGCCAGGGAGACGGCTCAGGAAAGCAAGAGAAATTGGTTTGTACCCCTGGGAGCACGATTGATGGACCAGGCCTGCCAGTCTGGGCTGGGCCACTGTGTTCTCAGGCTGGACTGGGGGTGGGGAAATGGGTCTGGGGCCTGGCCTTGGCCTGGGTGGTGCCTTGCCCTGCCAGAGAAGCCTAGACTGGCCTAGAACCCTCAGGAATTCGCTTTGGAGGCTGTGGATGGAATGACAAGGGCAGTCTCAGACTCTGATGCCCCAGCTGGGCTGAGGGACTTTGGGAAAAGAACATGAATGGAGAACCCTATTCCCCAGTGACACCCCTCTTTCTGAGTGGCCAAGGATAGGCTCCAAATGCCTACCAGGATGCAGGACCTCAGGGAGACAGTCTGGACCCAAGGAAGATGTGACCCATCTACTCTCAGAGCCAACATTTACTGAGCGTGGGCCACATGCCGGCACTGCAATGAACACAAATGATGTCTGTCCTCACGAAGCTTGTAGTCTAACTGGGAGGACAAACGTTGAACAAGTCATCCCTGCCTGGGTGATAGGGCTGTGATAGGAGCTGATGGAGAACTCTTCATCGGCCTGATGGAGAGGACAGAATCTACCCTGAGGGAGGTCAAATGACTCATCCAAGGTTATACAGCTAGTGAATGGCACAGCGAGGACTAGAAAGAAAGTCCTTAGGTCCTTAGCCTAAAAGTTACTGCAGAATCCTACTAACATGATGGAGGAGACAAGGTCTTCAGTCTCCAACCATGGTAGATATGTAAGCCTCATTTGGGGAAGCAGGACAGGGAAGCAGTGCACACTTATGTACCAGGAGGTATGCACATGTGTGGGCACACACAAACACACACACATTCACATACATGGAGTGAAGATGGCCTCAGTGAGATAATCAGAGAAAGTATGGACCTTTTTTTTAATTTAAGGTAGAGTTTCACTCTTGTTGCCCAGGCTGGAGTTCAATGGCACAATCTCAGCTCACCACAACCTCCACCTCCCAGGTTCAAGCGATTCTCCTGCCTCAGCCTCCTGAGTAGCTGGGATTACAGGTGCCCATAACCACGCCCAGCTAATTTTGTATTTTTAGTAGAGACGGGGTTTCTCCATGTTGGTAAGGCTGGTCTCGAACTCTCTGCCTCAGGTGATCTGCCCGCCTCGGCCTCCCACAGTGCTGGGATTACAAGCGTGAGCCACCATGCCTGGCCTGTTTTTGTTTTTACTTATTAAATATATATGGTAAGAAAGAATTTAAAGATTATACTCAAGTGAAAATTAAGTCCCCTCTCACTCTTCACTTTTGGTCCCTTAATTTTCCCTCTCAGAAGCAACTGCTAGTATCCTTTATGTATGTGTGTATGTATCTTTTTTTTTTTTTTTTTTGAGATGGAGTTTCGCTCTTGTTGTCCAGGCTAGAGCTCATTGGTGCCACCTTGGCTCACTGCAACCTCCGCCTCCCGGGTTCAAGTGATTCTCCTGCCTCAACCTCCAGAGTTGCTGGGATTACAGGCACCCTCCACCATGCCGGGATAATTCTTCTTTTGCATTTTTAATAGAGATGGAGTTTCACCACGTTGGCGAGGATGGTCTCGAACTCCTGACCTGAGGTGATCCACTCGCCTCGGCCTCCCGAAGTGCTGGGATTAGAGGTGTGAGGCACTGTGCCCAGCTGTGTGTGTGTATCTTTGTAGGAATATTCTCTATATTGGGCCAGACGCAGTGGCTCGCGCCTGTAATCCTAGCATTTTGGGAGGTCAAGGCAGTGGGATTGCTTGAGCTCAGGAGTTGGAGACCAGCCTGGTCAACATGTGAAACCTCATTTCTACAAAAAATACAAAATTAGCTGGGCGTGGTGGCCTGTGTCTATACTCCCAGCTGCTTGGAAGACTGAGGTGGGAGAATGGCTTAAGCCCAGGAAGTGAAGGTTGCAGTGATTGTACCACTGCACTCCAGCCGGGGCGACAGAGCCAGAGACTGTATCAAAAAAATAAAAAATAAAAAATGAAAATTAAAAAAAGAGAAAGGCAGAAAGGAAGAAAAAGGAAATATTCTCTGCATTCACAAATGATAGCAAACTGCAGACTTTGTTCTGCATATTTTTGTTTAATTTAAAAAATTATTTTGGAGATTATTAGAGATTTTTAAAATCTCCCTTTTTCTTTTTTACCAGCAGTGTAGTATTCCACTGCGA
This sequence comes from Macaca thibetana thibetana, assembly GCF_024542745.1. Taxonomy (NCBI): domain Eukaryota; kingdom Metazoa; phylum Chordata; class Mammalia; order Primates; family Cercopithecidae; genus Macaca; species Macaca thibetana. Next base: position 96,758,062 of record NC_065586.1, on the reverse strand, counting down.
GGATGTCCTGTCACTTATTTAACCAGTCCGGACATGCGTTTAAATTGTTAACTAGTCTTCTACTGTTGCCATAGTGATTATCCTTGAAGTCGAATGGCTAGGTTGAAGAGAATGTGTAAGAGGGAGTTTTGGCTTGGGTTTGAAGGGAGAGAGATAAGAGGAGTAAGAGGAGACGGAGAGGGCAGAGGGGCCAGGGTGATGGTGGGCATAGTGGAGACAGCGAGGGGCTCTGAGCCAGGGAGGCTGGAGGCTTGTGTCTCAGTCTTGGTTCTGTTCTTTACCACTCCCGTGTTCTTTACTTGTTCTGTGATCTTGAGAAAATTATTGCATTTATCTGAACCTCTTTTTTTTTTTTTTTTTTGTAAAATGGGGAGAACAGGCCGGGTGCTGTGGCTCATGCCTATAATCCCAGCACTTTGGGAGGCCGGGAGGGGTGGATCACGAGGTCAGGAGATCAAGACCATCCTGACTAACATGGTGAAACCCTGTCTCTACTAAAATACAGAAAATAAGCTGGGCGTCGTGGCGGGCACCTGTAGTCCCAGCTACACAGGAGGCTGAGGCAGGAGAATGGTGTGAAACTGGGAGGTGGAGCTTGCAGTGAGCCGAGACTGCACCCCAGCCTGGGTGACAGAGCGAGACTCTATTTCAAAAAAAAAAAAAAAAAAAAAAAAAAAGGTGGGGGGGAGAACAATACAAACCTCACTGATTCATTGTGAGGTTTGAAAATAATTTCCATGATTATATATAGAAAAATAGATGGACTTACTCTATAATAAAAGCAGCAATGATCTCTGGATAGCGGTATCTGAAATGTTCTATTTTTTCTTTTATATCATCTGCATTAGCTGTGTTGTCTAAAATTTCTACAGTATAAATGCATTATTTTCACAATCGGAAAGAAATAATATGGACTCCAGATGATTCTGGTGGGGCAGGGGGAGAGGTAGAGGTAGGAGCCACCGTAGGCTGAAATATTTGGTCAAGATTACTTAGCAGAGACTGCAGGGATGGGTTGGATTTACAGAAGAATAGAGTTGGCTAGAAAGACCACATCACTGGAGGACATAAGCAAGCAAAAGCGTGGAGATGACAAAGCGTCAGTGGGCAAAGTCGTCCAGTTGAGCAGCAGCAGAGTCTTCTCGTTCGTTTCACAAGCATCTACCAAGCACAGATTCTGGCCAGGCACTGTGCTCTGCCCTGGAGCTGTTTTGTGTTATGGTGATCATAACAGAAGCTTTGTGGAGCTTATGACAATTGGAGACATTCACAGAGAGGTATAAATTGCTCCTGTGAAATGTCGACAGGAGTGGCTTGGGCCTTCTGAGAGCCTCGAGTACAGTGTGGCCTAGTTAGGAAGGTGAAGAAAGCATTCCTAGAGGAAGTCCTCGGTGAATTAAACCAAGATTGGAAGGACAAATAGGTGTCAACCAAGCAAAGATGAAAGATAAGCCTGTTTCAAGAAGAGGGGGCAGCAAAGTGGATGGCTCAGTTGCAGAGGAAGCCTGGTGAGTAAAAGGGATGAGGTCAGAGGGCGAAGGGAAAGGGTCCGGAGGCATTGGCAGACCAGGCAGTCGAGGTCCTCGTGGCTTGTAAGAATTTTGGACGTGAGAGCAGTGGGAGTCATGGAAGAGTTTAAGTCCAGAGGGACATGATCGGGCTTGTGTTTTGAGCAGTCCCTGCTGGCAGCAGAGTGGAGATAACGTAAATCAGTGAGGAGACCCCTGGGAATGGAGGATGATAATGCAAATGAGGGGAGTGATGATGAAGATGGAAGGAAAAGGAAGGGATTAGCAGAAAAGAAGTGGGAGAAGAGGCTGGAGAGATATAGCGGGGCGTTGCTGTAAGTCCCAGCTGAAGAGTTTAATCACCAGTTAGATACCTGGAGCCATTGATAGTGATATTCTAACAACCTCCATTCATAGAGTAGAGTGTCCATCTATGCTGGACCATGCACAACTATTTTTTGCATGCTTATTTCATTTAATACTTGTGGCTACCCTATGAAGATGGTACTATTACTCTCATTTGGTGGGTGGATTAAGCAACTTGATCCGGGTCACCGACCACTAAGAGGTAGACCTGGGATTTACACCTTGCATTCTGGTTGCAGAGTATAACCACCAAGCTACACTGTCACGGGAGCTTTTCAGCAGAAAAAGGATGTGAGCAGGGTTGTGACTTTGGAAAATTAATCTGGTGGTAGTGAGCAAGATGAATGGGTTTGGGCAGAAGTGAGATCAGGGAGTCTGGGTCATGGTGAGACCAAAGGAGTGGGCAGGAAGGGATGGATGTGGAGGCCATTGTAAATAGATGGGATTGAAGATGTGTATTAGTTATCTATACATAGGATTGAAGATGTGTATTATCTATTGCTGCTGTAAAAATTTACCACAAACTTTGTGGCTTAAAACAACAGCTATTTTTTTTTAATCTTATTTCTATAGGTTGAAAGTCTTGGCAGGCATAACTGATTTCTCTTAGTCTTACAAGGCTAAAATCAAGGTGTCAGCCTGTCTGAGCTCTTCTCTGAGGCTCTGGGGAAAGAATCTGCTTCCACTCTCATTCTTGTTGGCAGAATTCAGTTCTTTGCTGTAATAGGACTCGGGTCCCTGTTTCCTTGCTGGCTGTCAGGTGGGGGTCATTTTCCTAAAAATCACTCTCTGGTGCCTGCATGTGGCCCCTCTGTCTTCCAAGCCAGCAACAGTGCATTATTTTCGTGCTTTGAATACCTCCAGTTGCCTCTGTCAGCAGCCAGAGAAAACATTCTGCTCTGAAAGGGCTCCTGTGATTAGACTAGACCTACCCGGATTATCTCCCTTTTGCCATGTAACATAATCAGGGGAACAACACAAGGAGGCAAAAGTTGTGGGGTCATCTTAAAATTCTCTGTAACCATAAGACCACTTGTCTTACACGTCTTGGAAAGCTGGGTGGGGAGGGATGTCAGAAGGGGTGGTGTGGACACAAGATGGCCCTGAGGTTTGGAAACGGAATAATTGGGGACCCAGAAGTGTTGGTTTGGGAGACTGGGAAAGATAATGAGGTGGGTTTCGAGGTGGACACATAGAGCAGTTAGAATTGGGAATTGTACTCGGGCGCGGTGGCTCAGGCCTGTAATCCTAGCACTTTGGGAGGCTGAGGCAGGCAGATCACAAGGTCAGGAGATTGAGACCATCCTGGCCAACATGGTGAAACCCCATCTCTACTAAAAATACAAAAATTAGCTGGACATGGTGGCGGGTGCCTGTAGGCCCAGCTACTCAGGAGGCTGAGGCAGGAGAATTGCTTGAACCTGGAAGGTGGAGGTTGCAGTGAGCTGAGATCGCGCCACTGCACTCCAGCTTGACGACAGAGCAAGATTCTGTCTCAAAAAAAAAAAAAAGGAAAAGAAAAAGAAATGGGAATTGCCTGTCAGCAGAGTGTTGATATTGCATTCTTTTCTACTTTGTTATTGAGATACGCCACACAGACAGGAAAGAACACCAATCTGAGTGTACAGCTCAGTGAGCTCTCCCATATGTGGACACCTGTGCCAGTACCCTCAGATCAAGATTTCCAGCTTGCCTCAGCCAAGTTCCCTGTGCTCCTTCCCAGCCATGGTTCCCCATGGGTGACCACTATTCTGACCACTATCGATTGCCATAAATTTGTTTGGCCTGGCTTGAGTTTCATATACACAGAACCGTACAGTATATTCTCATCAAATATTAATAATTTATTGGGTGCCAGGTATTGTGCCAGGCTCTGCAGATGCAACAAGATAGACAAAGTCCCAGCCCTCATGGAAGTTCTGCCCAGAAGGAAGAGATCACTACTGTTGGAGGCAACAGGATGACCCAGGGGGAGAGTGTGGACAAAGAAGAAAGATCTTAAAGGTGAAACTGGGAGAAATGCTTAAGTATGGGATGGGAGTGGGGCAGGGTGATCGGAGGATGGAGGGAAGCTGGAGTGTACAGCAGTGCAGAGACCGAAGAGAGAGCACTTCAAGAGGGAGGGGCCATCAACAGTGTCGCATGCTGCTGAGAGGTTAATCAACACATATTTATGGAGCACCTGCTTTGTACAAGGTTAGGGATGGAGTGGAATAGAGAGTGGCATAAAACTCCCTGTAATAAGGATCTCTAACATGCCTATAGAGATAAGAGAAGACCCTGGCAGAGGGTGGAGGGGGGTGTGTGTGGAAACACTATAAAATTCAAATATGATCATGTCATCGCCCTGCTTAAAACTCTCCTATGGTTTCCCACTGCCACTGGGACTAAGATCAAAACTTCACCATGGCCTCCCCGGCCCTTGTGGTCTGACCTTTGTCAACTTCTGTAGCTTTTGGCCCTTACCTTTCTCCCTGTTACTGTGACTTCCAGGCATCCTGGCTGCCTCTTTTCTCCTTGTTCTGCTCCCTCCTGCCCCAGGGCCTTTGCATGCATCATTTCTTTTGCCTAAAACACTCTTCTTCTCCCTGCTACCCCTCTGAGAGACCTAGTTAACTATGCCCACCATTATTCACATCTCAGGTCAACTATCATCTACTTAGAGACAGCTTCCCTGATTTTCCTGCTTGAAATAGTTCCCTATGTTTTGCACTCCCATGGCCTGCTTTACTGACACTTACCATGGTGGGTCATTAAATATCTGCTTGATTACTGTATCAGTGTTTCCCTCTCTCATGCATCAGAGACTTTCAAGAGAGCAGGAACCTCATCTGCTCACGATGGTCGTGATTCCCCAGCAGCTAGCTTAGCGAGGGCTCGACAAGTAATTGCCGAAGGAATGTGTTTATGAATTTGAAGTCAGAAGGTCTGTCTTTGAGCCCTGGCTGTGTGACCTTGGATATGTAACTTTCTTTTCTTCCCTGGGACTCAGTTTCATCATCCATAAAGCGAAGGGATAGACTCTCAAAGGGTTTCTCTGGCTTGATGTCCTTGGATTCAAAGACTTACACTCATAAGAATGTCACTGGGCTGCCTGCCAGCACATTAGCATTGATATTACTAAGTGCTGAGTAAGAAGGTGCAAAACATCTAGTACTTTTAGAGACAGGACAGAGCAGTGTGATCTAGGATGTTCAGAGAAGACTTCCTGGAAGAGGTAGGTAGGAATGAATTAACAGATGGAGACAATAGAGATTTTTAAGAACCAGAGAAGGGCTGGGGCACCAAATGTGACAAGAGGCAATAAGGAGACTGGCCTGGCTGGAGCCTGAGGGAAGGATCCAGCTCCCTTTAAATAGCAGGGGCCCGATGTATTAGTTTTCTGTTGCTGCAGTGACAATTTACCACAAACGTAGTGGCTTAAAACAACAAAATTTATTATCTTACAGTTCTGGAGGTCAGAGTACAAAGTTAGTCTCACTGGGCTAAAGTCAGGATGTTAACAGGGCCTGTTCCTTCTGCAGGCTGGAGGGGAGAATCTGTGTCTTTTCCAGTTTCTAAAGGTCGTCCTCATTTCTTGGCTTGTGGCCCTGAATCACATCACCTTTTTTCTTTGACTTCGACTTTGTTGCCTCCCTTGTGGTTATATTGTGCACACTCTGATAATCCAGGACAATCTCAACATCATTAACACAGTCACATCTGGAAAGTCCCTCTCATCATGTCTTGCCTTTCTTTCTTTCTTTCTTTCTTTCTTTCTTTCTTTCTTTCTTTCTTTCTTTCTTTCTTTCTTTCTTTCTTTCTTTCTTTCTTTCTTTCTTTCTTTCTTTCTTTCTTTCTTTCTTTCCTTTCCTTCCTTCCTTTCTCCTTCTTTCTTTCTCTTCCTTCCTTCTCTTTCTCTTTCTTTCTTTCTTTTCCTTCCTTCCCTTCCTCCCTTTCTCCCTCCCTCCCTCTTCCTTCCTTCCTTCCTTCCTTCCTTCCTTCCTTCCTTCCTTCCTTCTTTCCTTTCTGTCTTTCAGAAGGAGTCGCGCTCTGTTGCCCAGGCTGGAGTGCAGTGGCACGATCCTGGCTCACTGCAACCTCCACCTCCTGGGTTCAAGTGATTCTCATCCCTCAGCCACACAAGTAGCTAGAATTACAGGCATGTGCCACCATGCCTGGCTTTTTTTTTTTTTTTTTTTTTTTTTTTTATTTTTTAGTAGAGACGAGGTTTCACCATATTGGCCAGGATGGTCTCAAACCCCTGACCTCAAGTGATCTGTCTGCCTTGGCTGCCCAAAGTGCTGAGATTATAGGCATGAGCCACCACGCCAGGCCAGTAAAGTCTCTTTTATCATGTGAGGTAAATATTCACAGGTTCTGGGCATTAGGATTAGGATAAGGACATCTTTGAGTGGCTATTTTTCAGCCTATCGCACCCTAGTAGTTATTCATGTGGTCTCCGGAGCCAGAATGTCTCAGTGCAGGCATTGGCTTTGTCACTCATTCACTAACTCACTCATTCATGAAGACATAACGGGGTTAAATAACGTACCTAGGCCTAATCCTAGGATTCTAGCACTGATCACGGTGGGTCATAACTTACCCGGGCTTAATCTTAGGATCTCAACCCCTTTATGCCCCGGTTGTCTTATTTGTAAAATATGGAACTAGTAGGATTCACCTAATTTGTTTTGATTATTGATTGTTGTATGACATAGCACCCCAGATTTCAGTAGCTAAAACTGATTTTTTAAATGTTTTGTGAGTCTGGCGGTTGGCTGGGCTCAGCTGGGCATTTCTTCTGCTCTTTGTGGTGCTGGCTGAGTTCCCTCCCACAGCTGCATTCATGTGGAAACTCAGCTGGGATTGGAACATCCAAGAGGGCCCCACTGACATGCCTGGCAGTGGCTGCTGGCTGGAAAACCTTGGCACTCCTTCATGCCGCCTCTCATCCTGCAGGGCCTTTCTGTCTCCACTGCTTCTCCAGTTGAACAGTTCAGACTTCTTACATGGTAGCTGGCCTCCAAGGAGGTGACTGTGGAAGCTGCGAGCTCTCTTAAGGCCTGAGCCCAGAAAGTGTCACTTCTGTTGCATTCTGTTGGTCAAAAAATCACATGGCCAGCCCAGATTCAAAGGGAGGGGAAATAGACTCCACCTCTTAAGCAAAGTAATATGTCACAAGTCTCGTGGGATGCACCTACTATGGCAGTTGTAAGAATTCCATGAATTGAAACCTGTAAAAGAACTTAGAACAGTGCCAATTTCCTAGAAAGTGTTCAATAGTTTTTAAAAAGCTCAGGCTTGGCCAGACACGGTATCTCATGCCTGTAATCCCAGCACTTTGGGAAGCTGAGGTAGGCAGATCACAAGATTAGCAGTTCGAGCCTGGCCAACATGGTGAAACTTTATCTCGAAAAATACAAAAATTAGCCGGGTGTGGTGGCAGGCGCCTGTAGTTCCAGCTACTCGGGAGGCTGAGGCAGGAGAATTGCTCGAACCCGGGAGGTGGAGGTTGCAGTGAGCCCAGATGCCACTGTACTCCAGCTTGGGTGGCAGAGCAAGACTCTGCCTTGGAAAAAGAAAACACAAACTCAGGCTCAGCCAGGTGCAGGGTGTAGTGGCTCAGCACTTTGGGAGGCCAAGGTGGGTGGATCACCTGAGGTCAGGAGTTCGAGACCAGCCTGGCCAACGTATAAATCCCATCTCTACTAAAATATACAAAAATTAGCTGACCATTGCACTCCAGCCTGGGCGACAGGGCGAGACTCCATCCAAAAAAACAAAACAAAACAAAAAACAGAAACAAAAACAAAAACAAAAAAACCTCAGGTTCTAGTGCTTGGCTGCCTAGATTCAAAACCCAGTTCCACAGCTTATGGTTTTGTGACCTTTGGCAAATTACTTAATGGTTCCAAGCCTCAGGGTCATCATCTGTAAATGAGATTAGTGGCAAAATTTACTTTAAAGGGTTGCTGCAAGGATGAAGTAAAATCATATATGCAGGCTTGTAGCTCAGGTCCTGTCATACAGTTAGTACTCAATAAGCCTCAGCTTTTGATGCAGGTACCGTGCAAGCACTTTCTCATATATTCTTTTATTTTAGCCTATTGTTAACCCCATGTGGTTGAGATAGATAAATATTTATCTATGAAGAAATGGAGACCTGAAGTCTTCAGAAATTTGGGGAAGGAAGTCATATATGCTTAGGACTGGGGCCCAGGTTTGTGTACTCTTTCTGCTTTACTAATGATTTCAAGCTTTTTTGTTTTTTTGGAGAGAATCACCTCCCACCCTGACCCATCTTTTTCAAACAAACTTAATGTATAAAACTGAGAAGACAGTATTTTATTAGCACATATTATGAAGCCTCAAAATTTAGCTTTTTACTTATTAAGAAATAATGTCAATAAACACACATATTTGTCATGATGGTAGCTTCTAATGTGTTCGAATTCAATTCATAACAACATTTCTATGAACATATGATCTCTTATTTAAAGTTTCAAAAATATACCTATATAAAAGTTCAGGCCAGGCATGGTGGCCCACACCTGTAATCCCAGCATTTTGGGAGACCTAGGTGGGAGGATGGCTTGAGCCAAGGAGTTCCAGGCTGTAGTGAGCTATGATCGCACCACTGCACTCCAGCTCGGTGACAGAGCCAGACCGCATCTCTAAAACAAACAAACAAACAAACAAACAAGCAAACAAACAAACAAACTCTGTGGACCCTTTACATACTTCCAAGGAATTTTAAAGTTCCATGGATTCCAGGTTGGAGACCCCTTCATCAGACCACATCCTTCCATATGGGGGTGAAGGAGATGGACCATCTGGGTTCCAAGCAATGGAGGTCTTAACCTGGCTAAGGACTTTGGAGTCTCTTTGTAAGCAATGGGGTATCATTTAGTGTATTTTTTTAAATCCATTATCTATTGGACTTTTTTTTTTCTTTTTTTTTGAGACAGAGTCTTGCTCTGTCTCCCAGGCTGGAGTACAGTGGTACAATCTAGGCTCACTGCAACCTCCGTTTCCCAGGCTCAAGCAATTCTCCTGCCTCGGCCTCCTGAGTAGCTGGGATTACAGGCACATGCCACCACACCCGGCTAATTTTTTTGTATTTTTAGTAGAGACAGGGTGTCACCATGTTGGCCAGACTGGTCTCAATCTTCTGACTTCAGGCAATCTGCCCACTTTGGCCTCCCAAAGTGCTGGGATTACAGGCATGAGCCACGACGCCAGGCCCTGGACTTTTGAGGATTGTGATCAAGAAGAATAAAGGCAGAGAAAAATAATAACTGCCAATATTTATTAAATGCCGACTGTGTACCAGGTACCATGCTCTTTGCTTATTTTATCTCATTGAGTTACAGGAAGTCAGTATTATCATTCCCATTTGACAGATGATGAAACTGAGGCTTAGGCAGAATAAGTAACTTATCAAGCTAGTAAACAACAAAGGTGGACTGCAAGTCAATGAGAAATCATTGAATTTTTTTTTTTTTTTTGAGACTGGGTCTCACTAAGTTGCCCAGGCTGGAGTAAAAAGGCTATTCACAGGCACAATCACTGCGCACTACTGCCTTAAACTTCTGGGCTCAAGTGATCCTCCTGCCTCAGCCTCCTATGTAGCTAGGACTACAGATGCACACCACCACACCCAGATAATTTTAAAATTTTTCATAGAGACAAGGTCTCAGTATTTTGCCCAGGCTGGTCTTGAACTCCTGGCCTCAAGTGATCCTCCTGTCTTGGCCCCAAAGTGTTGTGATTACAGGTGTAAGCCATCATGCCTGGCTGGAAATTTTTTAGGAGGAAGATATTGGTGATGTCGTGAGTGGGAGCAGAGGGGTTAGGAAAGGAAGAGGTGGTGGGAGGTGGGGGCCACAGATGTATATCCAGGAATGGTTGACAGCAAGGGGAAGGGAAATTAGGATAGAGGTCCAGAGGGTAAGGGTATAGAAGGAAAGCTTGCGGGGAGAGGGAAAGATGGGGAATGCAGGAGGAAGAGGAGGGTCACTGAATGTGCATGTGGATGGAGCATTGCTTCTCCCTGTGTCCCTGCTTCTCCTGAATTCCCAAGGGTATTGACCCCAAGAGAGCCACAGGTGGAGATTCTCTCTGCACCAGGCCCTTCTATAGGAATGGCCCTGGCAGTCCCAGAGGTGGTGCTGCACGCTTAAAAGCAATGACCAGTGTGGGGCAGTTTTCCCGTCCCTTTCACACGCTCTATGCTCCAGACAAACTGGGCTGCTCTTTTCCCAAACATGCCTGGCACTACAGTGTAGAGGGAAGGGCATGACTTTTGGAGGCAACCAGTTCCAGGTTTGAGGCCAGACTGCTGCTTACTAACTGTGATGTTGGGCAAGTTATTTAACTTCCCTGAACTTCAGTTTCTCATCTATATACACGGAGATTACAACACCTATCTCTAAATATGTTGGGAAGGGTTAATGAGATAATATGGATGAAAGCTGCCAGCGTATTCTCGGTACAGAGTAGATGCTCCTGAAATACTGGAGTCCTCCTTCTCTGCTCCTCTGTTCACGCACCTCTCTCCTCTGGCCAAGCTGTTCCTCCAGGCTCCACCTGTTGAAGCTCCGCCCAACACCTGCCCAGCTCCAGTGGCACTTCTTCCACCAATCCTGCCTCTGACCCTGCCAGCTTGCACAGATCTGTCCCTTCCTGGGACACTGGAACACTCTGTATTACTCACAAAGAACTTAAGGCACACTTATCACTTTGTAGTACAAGTTTTGGTTTTGGCTTTAACAAGCCTGTAATAAATATTTACAGAAAGAAGCAAAGGGTGTATTGGCTTGAGCTTTGGGAGAAAGAACAGAACCAGTTGTGCATCCCTATTCTTTTGTGGGATCTGGAAGGCCTCTGGCAGAAGCTGGGGGGACTGGTAATGACATTTAATTGGATTTTGGTGGGAAGCAGGCAGATCAATGACGTCCTTGATCAGTTGATCTGGCGGTGGAGTTGCAGGGGTGCAGTGTTAGGATCAGTGAAACTTTTAAGTCTGGGGGAATCAATGACAACTTTGGCTGAATTGAGGGTTCAGGAAGGCTCCATTATTGGGATAGGGTTACCACAGAAAGTCTATGTTCCTAGAAATTAACCAGAGTTTGATGCTGAATTCAGTCAAAGTTGAGAGCAGATTGGGGACTGGTTGAACCTCGGACTGGAGATGACACCACTTCTCCTTTTAGGGAAGAACCTGGAATCTCAGCCAGGGCTGAAGGCCATGCCCACTGGCCTCTCTGGGATGGGAGTAGAGGGATAAAATATCTGGGACAATGGAAGAAAAGGAAGATAGCCAGTATGCCTGGGTCTTGGAGAAGTGACATCTGATTTCCCCACCCTGCCTCCTTCACATCCTCCTGGGCCACCTGGACCATCACCCACCATAGCCCAAACTCCCCAGGCCTCTCTCCTAGGACAGCATTTCTGTTTGTTCTCAGCATCTCCATGTCTTCCACTCACCAGTGTTTTAAGACTGACAACTGAGACCTAACTGGTCCATTACTATCTCTCAATCCTTTTTCCAGGGGAAAGTTTGTTTATTAATCCCTGATGCTGGTTTCCTCCAATGGAGATAAACAGCAGGAGAATGTTTTCCTCTGCCCTACTAACAGGACAATTTAAATACTGAATCAGGCGGGGCACAATGGGTCACGCCTGTAATCCCAGCACTTTGGGAGGCCAAGGTGTATGGATCACCTGAGGTCGGCAGTTCTAGACCAGCCTGGCCAACATGGCATAACTCTGTCTGTGCTAAAAATACAAAACTTAGCTGGGCGTGGTGGTGCACACCTATAATCCCAGCTACTCAGGAGGCTGAGGCAGGAGAATCGCTTCAACCCAGGAGGCGGAGGTTGCAGTGAGCTGAGATAGCGCCATTGCACTCCAGCCTGGGCTCCAGAGCGAGACTCTGTCTCTAATAAATTAATTAATTAAATTAAAATAAATAAATAAATACTAAATCATATAACCAATGCGCCACTTCTTACTGGCCTTTGAGTAAGCTCAGAGTCCAGTCAGGGAGATGAAACTCCATGACAATAAGCTGAGAGATATCTCAAGGCAGCTTAGGAGTAGAGGGCCAAATGTGGGGGAATCATAGCAATAATAATGTTTCCTCAGGATTTTCTGCTTTATAGAATAATTTCACTCCCATTATCTACATTTGACAGATGGGAAACTGAGGCTCAGATAGCCAGTAAGTGACAAGACCGGGATTCAAATCCACACCACCTCTGAAGCCTAAGCACTCCCAGGAAGAAATGCAGGCGTTTCTGGGTGGTGGACAGATGGGATGGGGAGCTCAGCGGAAACTTGCAGAGGACGTAGCCTTTTTGGGTGGATAGGAATTCTTCTAGGGGAAAAGAGTGGATGCAGGAAGCAGCAGGGGGCCTTGTCTGGGAGTCTTCAACCTGCTAGATCCCGTCTGTGACCTGTGGGCTCCGCAGCTTGGAGCTGCCCCTGGAAAAACCCTACCCTTACTGCAGAGGTCCTAGGCTGGGGAACAAGGGAGTCTCTCAGGCTCCCAGGCCTCTTCTGGAGCCCAGATTCTTCCCAGCTCTAGCCTCAGGTTGATCCCTACAGCAATTTGAGCCAAAGATGCCTTCAGCATCCCTGTCCCCCCCTCATAGCCCTGGGGGCCTGTCTGCACCCCTTGCCCATATCCTGAGACCCTGAGAAAAAACCTCAGCCATCCGTGCGGGTCTCCTCCCAGTAGGTCAGTGCTCCCCCCGCCATAGACAGGCTCCTGCGATGATGGATCACTGGCCCCAACGCACATATTATTATGAAATGGGTTTATTACACTCTAAATCTCTCACTAATGTGCCGCTGTTTAATCCCTTTATCCAATTCTCAGTCTCTCAGGCTCGGCCACAGCTCTCTCCACCCAGGAATAGGTCTGAATGGTTTATTGGATGATTTCTGACTTGGGGGAACTAGGGTGGGGGCTGTTTAGAGGAGGGGAGGAGGAGAGTGAGCCATGCAGCCTCCAAGAGAAGTTCAAGGGCTTGTCTGGGGTCTCAAACATGGCGACTTCCTGGGGCCCCTTCTGTCTATGTTTCTCTCTCTCTCTGACTCACACTTGCTGCCACCTCACTCCATCTCTGCCTCCTGGCTTTCAGTGTCTTGTCACCTCCTCTCTGGCTCTCTATCTCTTTTTGTCTCTCTGTCTTCTCTTGAAGCCAGACTGTGGTCAGTCCTCCCAATGGACACGGCATCCCCTACCTCTCCCATCCCACATCGAGCCCCCCTTTTCTGGAGGTTCCTTTCCTTCTGCTGGGTTTCTGTACTCCAAGTCACTTGTTCACCCCAGCCCCACTAGCCAGCTACTTTCGTCTTTGGGCACCTGCTCCTTGTGTGCCCCTCTGGCTTTCCTCTTCCACCCTCAGCCCCTCCCATCTGCCCTGCTCTCAGGCCCACACCCACCCCTGCTGACCCCAGCAGCCTGCGCCTCCTCTCTTCTGCCCTCAGTCTCATATGTCTCCCCACCCTGGCTGACTCTCAGCTCCAAAGGCCTCCTCTCTGCCCTCCTCGCCTTGCTTTGGCCCCCTCTGCACTGGCCTTCTCTCCCTCCCTCGGTCTCTATCTCTGTCTCCCCCAGTGTCTCTCCCCAAGCAGTCCCTCCCCACTCTGACACACCAGCCGGTAAGGCAGCCAAGGCTTCCTGCTGTCAGCTGGGGAATAGATAAAGATAAATGATATTATGTTAAATTCCACTTAATGACAAATTTTTAATTTTCTGAACATGGTCATTTTCTGGCTAGTGAATCAAGTGGAGGGAGCTAATTACATGAAGATCTGAACAAAAATAACTCCTAATTTTCAAGGATAATGGAAGAGAAATGTTGGAGATTAATGGCACTATTTATCTTTTTTAAATTTCTATCTTTCTCTGTGATAGCCGTGCTCCCCAAGGAAAATATTCATAAAATGAAATTGAAGTCGTAACTTAATAGGTTATTAAAATTTTTGAGTGCATATCACTTTCCTTCCGCAGCACTGTAAATTTAAATTGAAGTTTGCGGCTCCCCGAGTCACCAGCGGAGTTTTTTTTATGATGGCACAATAGAGAGAAACATGCATCTTTGTCAGGAGGTATTTGCTAGTCTAATTTTATGGCAGGCCGGATTATCAGACGGGAATGGCAGCGCCGGGGGAAGCTGACAAGCCCGCAGCCGGCAGCCATGTGTTTCCATTAGCGCCCCGAGCCGTCCGGGGCTTCTCTGGACTCTCATTTTCCACTTCAGTCTTTTATCTTGATTTAAAGTGAGGGCGCCCAATATTCAGGGCCTGTCATTTTTCTCTCACACACACTCTCACTCGCTCTTCCTCACTTCTCCCCTCCCACTTCCTCTGCTTGGGGCACGCTCCCTTTCATCTCTGGGGTCTCCAGCGTGGGCGCTGCCCTCCTTCTCTGTCCTCACCCAGCCCCACGGGCTCCTCCCTGGGAGAAGGAAGGCAGAAGAGGCAGGGGCCGGCAGGGCAGCCGCCAGAGTTAGTTATAAATTTGAGTGAAGCCTCCACCTGGTGGGCTCGTCAGTTGAACATTCAATGGGACACCCTGTGTGCAAGGGAGGGAGGGGGCTCTCCAGGCTCAAACCCATCAGGCCCCCTAATTGAGTGTTAATGGAGTTTTGAGGAGGAGGGGGCACAGCTGTTGGCCCAGGGGACCAGAGGGCAGTCGGAGTGATCGCCAGTCTCTCTTCCCCTCCCCGTCTCTGTTTCCATCCAGGTCTCTGTCCCTGGCTTTGTCTCTGGGTCTCAGAATCATAGACCTAGAGGGAAACTTAAAAAGAGCCCAGACCAACTCCCACGTTTTATAGATAAACAAACTGAGGTCCAGAGATGGGGAGTGTCTTGTCCAAGGTCCCATAGCTAACTAGTGGCAAAGAAAGCACAAGAAGTTGGATATCAGAGATGCTTGGATGGCTGAACTTCTCGTTGGACCACACTGCCTCCCACAGCCTCTTTGTTCTCGGGTGGAAGCCAGTATCTTTGTGTCTGCCTTAGCTCCCACCCTGCTTTGCCTACTGCGGTGGTCACCAACATTCTCGAAGGCACTGGCCTTGACACCCAAGGCCATCTTTTACTCATGTCCTGTCTTCATTCCCATACCCTGTCGCTTACCAGGTCCTGCCATCTCTATCTCTCCCATCCTCTCCTTCACTCAGGTTCACCCACCCTGTTACATCAGTCCCCCACCTGCTCACTTGTTTCCATGCTCTCCCCTAACTCCTGTCCCATGGTGACCTCCCCTAAATACCCCAAATCCCCACATACTCTTCTGCCTGTGCTCAGAACCCCACTCTGCACCCTCCATCCCACACCTACAGAGTTGAGTTCCGTGTTCTCATTCAAGCCTCAAAGCCTGCAAGACCAGAGTCCACTGTCTCCCCTCTGTCCCCCTCACCCTTGCCCACCATATATCCATATAGGGTCAATTCTAGCCAGGGTGGCACCACTGCACCTTTGATCTTGGTGTCCCCACTAGGAATGTCCTCTTCCGTGGTTCCAACCACAACTCATCACCCATTTCAAACTACACCCTCGCTGGGCTCCCCTAGTCCACAGTGATCTTCCCTCCTCTCTGGCCTTTCCTGGCCCTTACCACCTAGGCATCCATCATCTGTGAACTCACGGCCTGGGACCATCACTGCACTTTCTGTGACTTGTATCATGCTGCACCAGGGACCCTATGTTTAGTTCACATACCTTATTCCAGTAATTGCAAATGCTCACCTGGGTCACATAGCATAATCCCTTATGTCCCCTATGCAACAGGGACCCCTGGATAAGACATTAGACAGGAAGTCTGTCTCATTCACTCACTCTGTCTGTCATTCATGTTGATGCTAGCAGAGATCTGAGACTTCAGTTCCCCATTTTATAGATGGAGAAACCAAGGCCCAGCCAGAGGGGTAGCATCCAGGGTTCTGCCTGAGTTGAGACTCACATCTGGTTCTCTGGCCTCACCATCCTGCTCCAAGGGTTCAGGTTGTCACTGTCACTCATGTGTAAGTTTGCAATAGTACTTGTCATCTCAG
Organism: Macaca thibetana thibetana; assembly: GCF_024542745.1. NCBI lineage: Eukaryota > Metazoa > Chordata > Mammalia > Primates > Cercopithecidae > Macaca > Macaca thibetana. The sequence continues at coordinate 96,742,134 of NC_065586.1, read as the reverse complement.
GGCCTTGGGTTTCTCCAGGATGGAGAAAAGCAATGCTGGACCATGATACCTTCTTCAAAGTGGGATCAGGAAATTGGGGAACCCTGTGGCAATGGCAGGACTTTTTAACAAAGCTTCTGCTTCCCCTCTGGTCCTCCTCCACATCTGAGACTGTTCAGCCTCTGCCCATGTGTTCCCTGGCCTGGCCATTTCCAAGGGCTGTGACCCCTCCTCCTCCTCACCCACCACAATGGTGGTGGCCTCCCATTGTGTGGGGGGCCATGTTACAGGCATGTTGCAAGCGTGTGGCAGGCATGTCGCAGGCATGGCCATTTCCACTTGGCTGCCTATGCCACACAGGTCAGGTGGCGAGTGGCCCAGGCCGCCCCCACGCCGTGTTTAGCAGTGAAGCTGAGCGGAGGCGGTGCCTGGTTCCCCAGCCACAGTCTCTCGTTAGAAAGAAATTAAAAGCCACTCAATTTTGGCTAATATCCCTCTGAAGGCCTTTAACTCCACCTGTGACTAACCCATTCATAATCGCTCCGTTTTAGTGGCTCAGGCTGATGTAGCCTCAATTAATTTGGGAGGAGAGATAAACGGCCATTCCTCTTTGTCTCCCATCCCTTCCTCCCTTCCTGCCCTCTCTGTCGTCTCCCCCACAGCCTCTCTGTCTCTCTCCACCTCAGGCTCAGTTTTTCTTTCTCCCTTTCTGTGTCTCACCTTTCTCATCCTGATTGTGGGGGTCTGTTTCTCTCTCCTGGAATTTCTGTCTTTCCAACTCTTTCTGTGTCTCGTTCAAAGTCTGAGTTGTTTTTGTTGTTGTTGTTCTGTTTTGTTCTGCCTTTCACTCACTCTGTCTCTCACTCTTCCCAACTCTTTCTTTTTCTGCATCCATTTGTCTGTCTGTCCGGGCCTCTGTTCTTTTGTCTTTGTCTTCCTGCCCCGTTTCTCCGGGTCCCCTGCTTCTGGTCACTTTGTGCATTGCTCACTCGGCTTCGGGGCTAGTTTCCATACCCACGGGTGCACTGTGTGTTTTGTCTTGCTCTGTTTCTGATACAGTTTTCCTGGCTGTCTCTCTGCTCATCTCTGTCTTCTTTCCCGTCTCTATCTCTTTGTCTCTGCCGCACCACCTCCGAATCTCTTTTAGTTGCCTTTAATTCCCCTCCCAACTTCTGTCTTAACCTTTCTCCCACACCTTCTCTCCTTCCTCCTTTTTCTCCCTTATTTCTCTCCTTCCTTTCCTTTTCTTCTGCCTCTATGTCTCCATTTGTCTCAGTTTCTGCTGTGTCTCCCTGAGTTTTTCTCTCTTATCTTCTTTTTCCTGTCACAGAAATGACTTTTCTCTCACCCCCTCCCCACAGCGCACGCACCTTTTTTCCTGGGGCCTCAACACCCCCCCACCCAGCCCACAAGTCCTTTTGTCTTCCCCTCCCCTCTCGATTATTATTAATGATAAAAGCTCAAACATCACATCAGTAATTTCTGAGTGAGTTTTGCAATGAAACTGGGGCCTTCTCAGCCCCTCCCGAGTCCCACAAATTTTACTTTTGTAATTTCACGCCTCTGGTTATCACCACGCTGCTCCGTCCCTCTCTGCCTCTCAGCTCTCCTCCCCTCCCCCCTCCCCCCCGGAGAGAGCACTTAAACTTGTTTTCATTCCCTTATTCTTTATTTTTTTAATGTCCACTCTCTCCGGAGTCAGTAATGTTCTTCCTCTCTTTCCTCTCCCATTTTCTGTTAATTCTGCGCCATCTGCCTTAGCATCTGTTAAAAATAAAATTTCCCTCACACAATGAGAGGCCTCCCTGCTCCTCCCCTCCCCCCTGCAGCCCCCCAGGTTTGGTGCCGGGGCCGTCAGATGCCACTTCCTCTCTTGGGATCCTCCCCCCTCCCCCCGTCCCTAGTCTGGTTTTCAGAGAAGAGACACAGCGCCGGGCAAGCAGGCGGCAGGGAGGGAGGGGGCTGCCCAGGGGGCCTGGAGCTGGAGGGGCAGCTGCAGAGGGAGCTAGAACTGGGGGGTGCAGAGGATGGAACCAGGCTCCACCCACTTGCCTTCGGGACCCTGCCCAGGCTGGAGCTTTGAGCTGCTGAGACAGAGCACCTGCACAGGTAGGTGACAACAGGTGGGGGAGAGGTTTGAGGAGACAGTCCTCACTCCCCAGGGAAGGAGTCCCTGATAAATCCATCAGCCCTTTTCTGAAAAATAATGCTGGAGTATGAGGCTGGGGTGGTGGGGGAAATGAACTGGGGGATGGGAGAACAGCCCCCAAGTCCCAGTAGCTGGCCTCAGTTTGGGCTAGATATGATGCTAGACAAGGTGTCCTTAAGATCGGCTGCCCAGGGTCCCCTCCCCATGTCTTCTGGGGGACTGTATCCCTGCTGCCCTAGGCTCAGCTTGGAGAAGGGAGGGTAAGGGAGTCAACTGATCCCCATACCCTGAAGACTTTAGGAGGCAGGACACTCTTGGGTTGAAGCCAGCTTCCCAGAAGATCTGAAAGGAGACTTGGGGTGTGTATGTTTGTGTGCTTGTGAGATTATGGTATCCTGTCTCCAGTGATCTGTGTAGGTGTGTGTACAAAGTGTGTGCATGTGGACTGGGTTTTCACTGATTTTCTTTCTATGTCACATCATGTCTGGCTACAGCTGTTAAGTGTGGGTGTATTGTGGGTGTTATGGTGGGTGTGTAGCTATACCTCTCCATGAGATGGTGTGTGCCAGTGGCTATGTTGTGACTTTGTATCTCTGTGGGTATCTGTATAAATGGTGTCTTACAAAAAAAAAAAAAAACCTATCTTCCTGTGTATGTGGCTGTGCGCAGTTGTTCTTATCTTATTATCTTGGTGTGTTTGTACGTGGAAGTGTTACATACCTTGTGTATCTGTGTATTTGTACATTACATCTCTTTTGTGATGTTGGGTGTCACTATTTCTCTATGTGAAACCTCTTTCCCTTGTGATGGGGTGCTCTGAATGTGACCAATGGCAGATAGGCGCTTGTGTGTGGCTTGCTTTACTTCTGAGTGAGATCGTGATTTTGGGAGTCTCTCTCTCTGTGGGAGGGTGATCCTGTGTGACCGTCTCTGGTGACATATGCACATTTGTGTATGTGTGTGTGCACATGTGGGCTGCATGCTTCCTTTTACTCAGTGCCACACAAATTTGTGGGCTCTGGAGGTGGGCTTGGTTGAGCCAGACATGGTTGGGATGAGGCATGTACAGTTATGGTGGTGGATCCAGGAAGGTGGACTAAGAGAAGATCACAAGTGGGAAACTGAGGCAACTCAGGAGTGGGATGGTGAAAAAGCACAGGCTCTAACACCAAACAGTTCTGAGTCCTATTATTATTATTATTATTATTATTATCGTTGAGATGGAGTCTTGCTCTGTCACCCAGGCTGGAGTGCAATGATGCAATCTCGGCCCACTGCAAATTCCACCTCCTGGGTTCTAGCAATTCTCGTGTCTCAGCCTCCCCAGTAGCTGGGACTACAGGCGCTTGCCACCACACCTGGCTAATTTTTGTATTTTTAGTAGAGACAGGGTTTCACCCTATTGATCAGGCTGGGCTGGAACTCCTGGCCTCAGGTGACCCACCAGCCTCTGCCTCCCAAAGTGCTGGGATTACAGGTGTGAGCCACTGTGCCCAGCCCCTGAGTCTAATTCCTAGCTCTTCCCTTAACCAGGTCAGTGACAGCAAGTTACTTAAACTCATTGAGTCACAGTTTCTACATCTATGAGAATAATCATATTTATACCATAGAGTTGTGAGGAATAGAGAAAAAATATGTCATACAACTAGCCTGCACCTAATGGTAGTAAAATAATAATAAAAAAGCAAACCATTATTAAGTGCTTACTATTACATGTTGGCTTCCTTTACTCCTCATATCCATTCTAGAAGGGTCCTTACTGTTTTAGAGATGGGGAAACTGAGGCACAGAACATAAATAACCAAGATCAGACAGCTAGTAATGACAGAGTACTTTCTCAGCAAATGATAGCTTTATTTGGAAAGTAGATGCTTCCAGCAACTCCTGCTAATATTATTCATGTGAGTACTGGGGAGATGAGTGTACATAAGACAGACAGCACTTTGTTCCCCCTTATAAAAGTGGTCTCTTCCCAGGTGATCTCAAACCCTGCACCCTAGAGGAGCTGATGGCTCCTGGGACTGTTTTGGAGACTGGACAAAAGAAGGAGGCTGAAGAGGATACGTCCTCATCTTCCTGGCTGCCTCTTGCCAGCCTTGATCGACACCAAAGACGCAGTAATCTCTCTCTGGCCCGAGGGGAGCAGCAACGTTTGTGAAACAGATTTTTACAAAATGTTTTGACCCTGCTCTCCCCTCCCCCCGCATCCCTGCCTGGCACCGTGTCACCTAATTAAATCAGCCTTCGCGGGCGTCTCCGCTCCCTGCTAATTGTGCCCTGGGCCGGCTTCCGGAGGAGGCTGCTGTCTCCATCCAAACACCGCCACCCGCTCCCCAACCCAACTCCCAACTCCACCCGCTCCCCACCCCAACTCCCAACTCCACCCGCTCCCCACCCCAACTCCCAAAGGCAGTGAAGGCTGAGTGTGTGTGTGTGTGGGCACGTGTGGGTGTGTGTAGGGGAGGGGTTGCAGGAGGGATCCCTAGGGGGTCTCCTGCAGCGATTTCCGCGGTCCTCCCCTGCGGGCTTTCCTGCAATCCGGGAAACTGAGGCAACGGCTCCAGATCTTCTCGGCCCAGCTTCTGCCCAAGGACCAGGGCCCACATCTGAAATGACCCGGGGCCTCGGGGAGGCCAGCTGGAGCGTATCCGAGTAATTGTCTCCGCCAGATGCAGAGCCGAAGCAGGCTGCTCGGAAAATCCCGGATTTCTTTCCCTTTCACCGGCTGCACCGGACTCGCCGGAAGCCGGGCAATTTTATTTACAGATCCCAGCCCGACCGCGTGGGGAGGCTGGCCTGGGCTGGGAGAGCGCGGGCCGCCACCACCTCTGTCCAGGGTGCTGAACGCGCACGGGCCTGGACGGCTTTTCTGCGTCTGCCGGCATCATAGCAATGACGAAAAACAATTACAGGCGACTTTTATTGAACGATTACGTGAGCCAGGCAATGAGCTAAGCGCTTCCAACCTCTGTAGAATTAATTCTCACTGCAACCATAAGAAAGGAAGTTTTCCCATTTTACAGATGAGAAGACTGAGATTTAGGTTAAAGAGCTGGCATTGGGGATGGTCAAGGGAGACATTCACTTCATCTATAGTGCCTGATTTCCTTTCTTTTCTTTTTTTACAAACAATAATATATTTATATATTAGTTGTGCATTAAAAATAAGTTTTTTTAAAAAGTGAATTTTTTAAACTGTGAAACATTCTTTTGGGCATATAACGGTTCTTCAAAGAGAAAAGAGATTCATACACATTTTAAAAAGAGAAAGAGAAAGAAAAAGGCAATAGAATACGTCATTGGGTGGAACTTGTTTGGTTTCTTATTTGAACAAACCAAATGTTAAAAAAAAAAAAAAGGAAATTTTGAATGTGAATTCGGTAATTGATATTAATGAATTCTTGCCAATTTTGTAGGTGTGATAGTGGTATTGTGGTTATGGTTGCTTGTTTTTTAAGTCTTTAGTCTTTTTTTTTTCTTTCTTAAAAAGAGCTGTTGGCCCATCGCGGTGGCTCCTGCCTGTAATCCCAGCACTTTGGGAGGCCGAGGCAGGCAGATCACCTTAGGTCAGGAGTTCGAGACCTGCCTGACCAACATGGAGAAACCCCATCTCTATTAAAAATACAAAATTAGCCGGGCATGATGGTGCATGTCTGTAATCCCAGCTACTCGGAAGGCTGAGGCAGGATAATAGATTGAAGCTGGTAGGCAGAGGTTGCAGTGAGCTGAGATTGCACCATTGCACTCCAGCTTGGGCAACAAGAGCGAAACTCCGTCTCAAAAAAAAAAAAAAAAAAAAAAAAAAAAAAAAAAAAAAAAAAAGGCTGTTAAGTGACTTGTCCAAGGTTACTTAAGAGCCTCTTTTCAACTATGCTGACAGCCTCCTAGCAGATTTGAGCAAGTCTACAGTCTGGTGTGTTATGGGGGCCTGTCTACAGGTTTTTGTGACTGTCTCTGTGTGGGTTGGTATGAGGTGCTGGTATTATATCTTTGTGGGAGGGAGACTGTGAGTAGCAAGTTTTGAGTGCTAACTATAGGCCAGCCTTTCTATAATAATATCTTACAGCATTTTAAACTCAGAACAATGCTGGGATGGAGGAATTACTATTCCAGTATTGCAGATGCAAGAACTGAGGCAGATAAAGTAATTGCTTGTGGTCTTACAGTTAGAAAGGAATGGAACTGGATCCCATGTATTTTCACTCCGTATCCTAATGGTCTTGCTAATTGATTAAGCCACAGTGGCCTTATAGCCTGTGTAAGAAGTGTGCCTGAATATGACTTCATCTAGTGGGTGGAAGTGAACAACTGTGTGTATGATCACAGCAGGGACTGTCTTCCTGTGATACACCGGGGTGGGAGATGCAGGGAATTACAGATCTGTGGAAGGAAGATTGACTTTAAATAATCCAATTAGCCAGGCTCGGTGGCTCACACGTATAATCCAGCACCTTGGAAGGTCAAGGTGGGCAGATCACAAGAGGCCAGGAGTTTGAGATCTGCCTGGCTAACATGGAGAAACCCTGTCTCTACTAAAAATGCAAAAATTAGCTGGGTGTAGTGGCACACATCTGTAATCCCAGCTACTCGGGAGACTGAGGTGGGAGAATCACTTGAACCTGGGAGGTGGAGGCTGCAGCAAGCTGAGATCATACTGCTACACTCCAGCCTGGGCAACAGAAAGACTCTGTCTCAAAATAATAATAATAATAATAATAATAATAATAATAAACCAATCAATGGGAATGGGAATGATCAGATCCACTAAAGATTTACACGAACTGAATAATTTACCTTGTGGCAAAGTACAGCTAAATTCGCTTTTGAAGTTAGAATCTCCCTCTCTATAATGATAAAAGATACTGTCCATTAAGCACCCCCAAGCTTCTGTCTCCTTATCTGTAAAGACACAGAGAAACCATGCATATATAGCACACTGTCTGTGACAGAGTAAGGATTCAATAGAGTGACCTTTTTATTGAAGGAAGCATAATGTAATGCATGAAAACCAGAGCAGGGCATAATCTTGGTCTCAAAATTCACTAGCTGAGTGGCCTTAGGCAAGTGACTTCACTTCTGTGGACCTCACTTCCTTCTTCTGTTATAGCAAAATAATCGTACTTTAAAAGTTCATAAAACTTAAATGAGATAATATACAAAGTTCTTGGCATAGTGCCTAGATATAGTAAGTGCCCAGTAAGTGTTCAGAGTTGCTACTTTGTACCAAGTGTTTTATATACATTCTCTCCAAGCCTACAAGCTATTTGATATTCCTGCTCAGGCTCTTTTTGTATTCCAAATGCATACTTGTTCCACTCACCCAGCTGCCTGTCTTTCCAAGAGTGACTTCCTCTATTTGAATGTTTCTGAGAGTCAGTGCAGAGAGCTTGGCACAGGGGGCTGAGGGGAAGACCGAGAGAGAAGGACTCTGGCCATAGGAAAAAGCACTATTGTGTGAGTTATGAGATTGGAGTTAACATCTTGAACTTGCCGTGAACTAATTGTATGACTTTGGTCAACTCATGATTTTCCTCTCAGAGGCTCAGCTATCCTACCTGTAAAATAAGGAGGGTAGACTAGACGAGCTATGATTTTTTTTTTTTGAGACAGAGTCTTGCTCTGTTGCCCAGGCTAGAGTGCAATGGTGTGATCTTGGCTCACTGCAACCTCCGCCTCCCCGGCTCAAGCGATTCTCCTGCCTCAGCCTCCTGAGTAGCTGGCATTACAGGCAAGCACCACCGTGCCCGGCTAATTTTGTATTTTTAGTAGAGACGGTTTTACCATGTCAGCCAGGCTGGTCTTGAACTCCTGACCTCAGGTGACCCCACCTACCTCGGCCTCACAAAGTGCTGGGATTACAGGCTAGAGCGACCGTGCCCGGCCTGATGAGCTATGATGTTGCAAGATTCTCTGGGTAACTGCATGTGTTCAAGAGATTTGAGGAGAATGTGAAAGTGACTGTGAATTCTGTTGGACTGTGAGAGTGTATGAAAGAAGAGTGTTGGGTGAGTTGTAGGGTTGTGGGTATGGTTTCAACAACATTAATGACAATGATTGAAAGGAACTCATGACTACACTTCCTTAAGATGAAGTGTATCAGTGTGAGACTGCACAGGAGTGAATATTGGGCACCTGGGCACATTTATGTAGGTGGGAGTGTGTAAGCATCAAATTCTGTGAATGTGCTGTGTGCAAGAATGTGGGTGTAATGGTGTGAAAATTATAAGACAAATTATGTGAGAATAAGAGGGTATGGGTGTGGTTGTAAGGGAAGTATATGGGTTGTGGGATTAGATGTGAATGTGTGAGTGCAGAGGTGACACATGTGTGAGGGATACTGACAGAGAGAGGGGAGTGGGGGAGGGTTCTGCAGAGCAGGCACCCCAGGCAGTAAGAACCTTAGACATTTTACCCTCCCCGCTTTCCTCCCCTTGTGGGGGCCTCTAGAGTGACCTATAGTGCACTGTTTCCACCACAGTTCTATGCCCTTCAGCCGTGGTATCTGGTGCATTTTTTTCTTTTTTTCTTTTGAGATGAAGTCTCTCTCTGTTGCCCAGGCTGGAGTGCAATGGCGCTCCACCTGCACTCACTGCAAATTCTGCCTCCCAGCTTTGAGCAATTCTCCTGCCTCAGCCTCCTGAGTAGCTGGGATTACAGGTGCGTGCCACCATGCCCAGCTAATTTTTGTATTTTTAGTAGAGACGGTGTTTCACCACGTTGGCCAAGCTGGTCTCGAACTTCTGACCTCAGGTGATCCACCCACCTTGGCTTCCCAAAGTGCTGGGACCACAGGCATGAGCCACTACATACAGCCCAGGGATACCTTTTGGGGAAAACCGAAGTTAACACTTGAGGTCCCACTGTGGGCAAACCCAGTGTAGCCTCCCTTTCTATCCTCTCCCTAACAGCCTTGGCCAGAGACTTCAGAGATAGTGGCAAGACTGACAATGGGAGAATATCCTTGGAGTTGGAGAGGCTGAAACAGACCTCATCCCCGCACTGAGGTGGTTAGGGAGGATTTGTTGGGAATATAACCCTTTCTTAAGAATATTCATGCAGGACTTCAGCTTATGAGGTAGAGATTTCTGACTATACAGAGAACACAGACAGATATACAATTACACTAGGAAACAAGGCTTACCTAGATCTTCATAATCACAGATGTGTCCACATACACATACACACACACACACACACACACACAGAGAGAGAGAGAGAGAGAGAGAGAGAGAGAGAGAGAGAGAGGTAGGGAACTGGTCTGAATCACAGTTTTTGTTCTTGTTGTTTTGTCTTTCAAGAAAGTGCTCATTCATTTATGCCAGGGTGTTCGATCTTTTGACTTCCCTGGGCCACATTGGAAGAAGAAGAATTGTCTCAGGCCATACATAAAATACACTAACACTAGCTATAGCTGATTAGCTAAATATAAATATATATGTGTGTGTGTGTGTGTGTATATATATGTGTGTGTATATATGTGTGTGTGTGTGTATCTGTGTGTGTGTGTATACATATATATAATGCTTTAAGAAAGACTACAAAGTTGTGTTGGGGCATATTCAAAGCCATCCTGGGCTGCATGCGGCCCACGGGTAATGGGTTGGACAAGCTTGATTTAAACAAAGGATAAAGGACTAATAATACCCTCTTTGGATAGGAATACACAGAGATACAACGTTTGGGGAAGGCAGTTTGACAGTGTGTGCCCAAATATAAAATATCCTTGTTGCCCCTGTGTCCTTAAGAAAGGGTCCCTGTGTCCAGCCTGAATCCAATAATTCCATTTCTAAGAATTTACCCTAAGGAGATAATTGTACAAGTGCAAGAAGATCTGTCTGCAAATACATTCATCTCAGGGTGTTTTAAATAGTGCAAAACTGTCTGGGCATGGTGGCTTACACCTGTAATCCCAGGATTTTGGGAGGTCGAGACAGGTGGATCACCTGAGGTCAGGAGTTCAAGACCAGCCTGGGCAACATGGTGAAACCTCATCTCTACTAAAAATACAAGGATTAGCCAGGCATGGTTGTGCACACCTATAATCCCAGCTGCTTAGAAGGCCGAGGCACGAGAATCGCTTGAACCTGGAAGGCAGACATCACAGTGAGCCAAGATTGTGCCATCGCACTCCAACCTGGGCAACAAAGCAAGACTCCATCTCAAAAAATAAAATTAAATTTAAAAATTGCGGCTGGGCGCGGTGGCTCACGCCTGTAATCCCAGCACTTTGGGAGGCCGAGACGGGCAGATCACGAGGTCAGGAGATCGAGACCATCCTGGGTAACACGGTGAAACCCCGTCTCTACTAAAAATAGAAAAAATTAGCTGGGCATGGTGGTGGGCGCCTGTAGTCCCAGCTACTTGGGAGGCTGAGGCAGGAGAATGGTGTGAACCCAGGAGGCGGAGCTTGCAGTGAGCTGAGATCACGCCACTGCACTCCAGCCTGGGCGACAGAGCGAGACTCTGTCTCAAAAAAAAAAAAAAAAAAAAAAAAGTGCAAAACTGCGAACAACCTAAATGTTTGTCAACAGAAGACTGGCTTAGTACATAATGCAATGGACTATAATGCAACTACTGAAACAATCATATAGCTCTCTTTATTGAAAAGGAATGGTGTTCATGCTATATTATTGATTAAAACGGTAGATTATGGAATAGAACATAGAATATTAGTCTGTTTATATTGCACACCTTTATCCATGTTTATTTAAAGGCAGAAAGAGGTATCTGGTAGGATGGTCACTAAAATAGCAATAGTAGTTCTGTGACTCCAGTGGGCTTTATTTCTGGCTTTCCTTATATTTTCTGTATAGTTTACAGTTTTTACAGTGATGATGTGTCTTTCTTTTTTTTTTTTTTTTAGATGGAGTTTCGCTCTTGTTGCCCAGTCTGGAGTGCAATGGCGCAATCTCGGCTCACTGCAAACTTCGCCTCCCAGTTTCAAGCAATTTCCCTGCCTCAGCCTCCTGAGTAGCTAGGATTACAGGCATGTGCCACCACACCCAGCTAATTTTTTCTATTTTCAGTAGTGACAGGGTTTCTCCATGTTGGTCAGGCCGGTCTCGAACTCTCGACCTCAGATGATCCGCCTGTCTTGGCCTCCCAAAGTGCTGGGATTACAGGCATGAGCCACTGCTCTTGGTAGTCTTTTTTTAAAGATAGAAAGAAAGAAAGTTGCTTTCTGGGTGCTGTGCCCTCTCTGTGCCAGTCTCTGCTTGGCACAGACAGCACAGCAATGAACAAGGCAGTGGTTCCTTAGGAACTGCCCAGGATTACACCTCCACAGCCAAGGTGCTGGGAGTCACAGTCACCTTGATGGTGGCATCCCAGATGCCCTACAACTACAAACTGTGTCCTCTTCCTCCTGCCTGCCCCTTGCCTGTGTTCAAATGATCTGTGTTCATTTTTTGGAACCACAGTGAGAAGATGGGGGTCACCTAGAGAATCTGTGGGCTTGGAGATAGGGGAGGGGGGCGGTTGGGCAAGACTGGGACAGCTTCGGAGACACCCTTTGGAGAGGAGAACTAGGGAGGCTTCTGTCCTTGGTGCCCCTATGTCCATAAGAAAGGTTCCCTGTGTCCAGCCTGAATCATTTTTTACTTTCTTGGTGAAAATAATCCTCCTGAAAGTGCCTGAAATCATTCTCCTCTGGGGACACACTCCTTAAAACCTTGGGGCTGTAAGTGATCCTAGAAGCCAAGGATTTCATTGTTCCCCACACTAGTCCCATTTTGGGGAGCTTTAGCCTCTGCTTAAATACCTCCACGGCAGGAAACTCACTCTCTCTTGAAGTAGGTCTCTTCTGTTTCAGACAGCTGTAATGATTAGAAAGTTCTTTCTTAAGTAAAGAGGCCAGGCCAGGCGAGATGGCTCACGCCGGTAATCCCAGCAGTTTGGGAGGCCGAGGCTGGTGCATTGCTTGAGTCCAGGAGTTCGTGACCAGCCTTGGCGACATGGCGAAACTTCATCTCTACAAAAAAATAGAAAAATTAGCTGGGCATGGTAGTGTGTGTCTATAACCCCAGCTATTCAGGAGGCTGAGGTGGGAGGATCCCTTGAGCCTGGGAGGCAGAGATTGCAGTGAGTCAAGATCATGCCACTGCACTCCAACCTAGGTGACAGAGCAAGACCCTGTCTCAAAAAAAAAAAAAAAAAAAAAAAGAAGGAAAAGGAAAAGAACCTGAATCTGCCTCCTGGAAGGTGCCTGTTCCCTATCCCTGCAAAGGAGACGTTCTTCAAGGATCGTTGTTACTATGATCTGACTGTTTCTGTCTCCCCCAAATTTATAAGTTGTACATGCCGCTGACCTTCATGTCCATGGCCACAATCTCAGACTTCTCAGAGTTGCATTTTGCACCTTGTTATGTGGTTGATTAACTAGTGTAGGTCTTCCTTACTAGACTGGACTATTCCCTGAGGATAGGGTCTACATCTTATTTTTGTACCTCTAGCATCAGCTCAATGCGTGACACCTAGTAGACATGCAGGAAATAGTTGAATGAACGTGGAGTTGTTGAAGAGGTGGGGCATGACCTTTGTGAAAGGCAAATTCAGCCTTTTGTCAAAGTCAGTCTTCGAATGGGGGGTGGAGGGGAGAGAGGCATTCAACTTCATTTAATCTCAATGCTAGATGGTTGTGTGTCCTCCGGCAAGTTACTGGGTCTCTTAGAGCCTTAGTTTCCCATCTATGAAGTGAGGTACATAATAGTATTTGTCCCACATGGTTGTAATAACAAATCAAATGTAGCAATTAGTGTGAAGTGCCTGCCACAGTGCCTGCCACAGATTAAGTGCCATTACTATCAGTTTTGTTGTTTTGGAGGGGGGAGTACACATGGAGTATTATTATTATATAGTAGCTAATTTCCATCAGCTAGTAAAAACTCTGCCCCATCCTTCAAGCCTCCAGCTCAAATGCCACCTCTCAAATGCCCAGACATCCTCAGGAAGTCACTCTCCACTCCCCTGTTGAATAGACAGCACTGTATGTGTTTCTCTTTCAGCACTCACCAGGAACTGCCATCATTTGGAGACATCAGTCCCCTCCTCGACAGTGAACTCCAGGAAGGCAAGGGTAGCCTGGTAGGATCAATCTCCCTTTGCCTGCAGTAGGTCTGACCTGTGGGAGAGGCTCAAAAATGTTGGGTGAACTTAGGGGAACTTCAGAGCTCCTGGAAATCTGAAAATGTATTGAAAATGGATGAATATGTGATAAAAATGGCCACTCTTCAAGGCACTGACTTGCCAATGAATTTCATGGGTGTCAGGGGCTAAAATACAATGTAAGTGATGCCACGATCTCAATCTATTTAGGGCATCCCTCCCCAACATTTTTTTGTTTGTTTGTTTCAGATGGAGTCTTGCTCTGTTACCCAGGCTGGAGTGCAGTGGCCCGATCTCGACTCACTGCAAGCTCCACCTCTTGGGTTCACGCCATTCTTCTGCCTCAGTCTCCCAAGTAGCTGGGACTACAGGCACCCACCACCACACCCGGTTAATTCTTTTTTTTTTTTTTTTTTTTTTTTTTTTTTTAGTAGAGACAGGGTTTCACTGTGTTAGCCAGGATGGGCTTGATCTCCTGACCTCGTGATCCACCCGCCTCAGCCTCCCAAAGTGCTGGGATTACAGGCGTGAGCCACCCGGCCCGGCCCCCTCCCCCTTTTTTAGGAAAGAAAGGGGCCAGGCACGGTGGCTTCTGCCTGTAATCCCAGTACTTTGGGAGACAGAGGCAGGCGGATCACCTGAGGTTGGGAGTTCAAGACCAGCCTGACCAACATGGAGAAACCCCGTCTCTACTAAAAATAAAAAAATTAGCCGGACATGGTGGTGCATGCCTGTAATCCCAGCTGCTCGGGAGGCTGAGGCAGGAGAATCGCTTGAACCTGGGAGGTGGGGGTGGCAGTGAGCCAAGATTGTGCCATTGCACTCCAGACTGGGCAACAAGAGCGAAGCTCCATAAGAAAAAAAAGAAGAAAGGAGAAAGAAAGAAAAGAAAGAAAGAAAGAAAAAAGAAAGAAAGAGAGAAAGAAAGAAAGAAAGAAGAAAAAGAAAGAAGAGAAAGAGAAAGAAAGAAAGAAGAAAGAGAAAGAAGAGAAAAGAGAAAGAAGAGAAAGAGAAAGAAAGAAAGAAGAAAGAAAAAGAAAGAAAGAAAGAACGAAAGAAAGAAAGAAAGAAAGAAAGAAAGAAAGAAAGAAAGAAAGAAAGAAAGAAAGAAAGAAAGAAAGAAATTAGTCTGATGTTTGTCTGGAGATACCATTACCACAAAGGGGAGAGGTGTTCTCCTCTTCCCCTTCTTCCTCTCTCCTGCCTTACATGGTCCCTCTACAGATTCCCTAGACAGTGTTATCAGCCAGTATTTCTCCGTTCTGGTGCAGGCATGCTATAAGAGTGCATTTGCAGGGGCTAGCCTGAAACACTGTTTCCTCTGTCATGCTAGCCCATAGATATTAATTTACCTGAAGTGTGACTTAATGGGAGCACAACTAGGAGGGGTGGGAAAAACGACCCCCGAACTCGGAGAGAGCTATGATCGGGATTCTATTTCCCATGCGCTGGTGCACCCACCTGTGGCCTTTGTGCACAGGTATTCACTATGGACTCAGCAGAATGTTAATAATAACACTTAATAACAATACTCGTCACTTGTACTGCATTGAATGGTTTCTCAGATCACTTTTACATAGTCTCACTACTTTAATCCTCAGGGAGTGAGGTGTGTAGGGGCAGATATTGTTTCTACCTTGCAAATGGGGAAACTGAGGCCCACAGGACTTGCCCACAGCCACACAATTAAGGCAGAAGGCAGAGCTGAGAGGTGAACCCACGTCTCAGGATGTTGCACAGACCTGGGCACTGGCACGTGTAGGTGTTACCTGCACACACCTGAGGGGGCTTTTTAAATTTAAAAAAATTTTTTTTAATTTTGGAGAGCAGATCTTGCTATGTTGCCCGGACTGGTCTCGAACTCCTGGCTCAGGTGATTCGCCCGCCTCACGCCTTGCAAAGTACTGGGATTACAGGTGTGAGCCACCGCGCCGAGACCTGAGGGGCTTTTGAAGGCAGAGGCTCTAAAAGAGCTGAGGCTGAACTGTCCCAAGCCTCAGCTAGAACCTCACAATTAGGCCTTTTCTTGTGAACCCATGGAGCTGACCTTGGTGACCCCACCCAGGCCCCCGCCTCCCCATCGCTCTCTGGGGGTGCCGGGCTGCTCCTGCTGGGCAGAGGGGCCAGGCAGGGAGCCGGAGCCGGCGGCGTCGGGTGGGCCCGCACCCACAGGTGCGAGGAAGGCTCGGGTCTCCCGCCCATCCTCCGGGCCCGCACACCGAGGCTTGGGCCGCCCGCGGCCGCCCCCTGGTGGACGTCGGCGTGTCGGGCACGGCGGGGTCACCCGGCCCCGGCGGAGGTGGCGGCTCTCGAGGCTCTCTCGGGCGCCGGCTCCCCCGCCGCCTCCCCCGCTCCCTCCACTTTGGGGATAATTTAACATGTTTCACAGTAACTTTCCCGTAATGGCCGCGGAGCCTTTGGAAATGCAGCCTCCCGCTTTATCGGCGGCCGCGCTAATGGTTATCTCGCAGCCGTGCCCCCGGCGATCCTGTCAGGAGTAAATAGAAGCTGACACAGTCATTTGCTTAAATCTTCTCCACACTTTTGCCGCATTTCCCTCCAGAGGATACCCCTGAAACAACAATTATTTGAAATGTCACGCGTTTCTGCCCCTGGGCTACCAACAAATGAACATTAAATCTATTAACAGGAAAAAAAAAAAAATTAAATGTTTACTTTTCGGAAGGTGTGAGGGGCCTGAGTCAGGGAAGGGCCTAAGGAGAGTCAGGGACAGGGACAGAGGCAGAGACAGAGACAGGGACAGGGACAGAGGGAGAGACAGAGACAGGGACAGGGACAGAGGGAGAGATGGGACAGGGACAGAGGGAGAGACAGAGACAGGGACAGGGACAGAGGGAGAGACAGAGACAGGGACAGGGACAGAGGCAGAGACAGAGACAGGGACAGGGACAGAGGGAGAGACAGAGACAGGGACAGGGACAGAGGGAGAGATGGGACAGGGACAGAGGGAGAGATGGGACGGAGGGAGAGACAGAGACAGGGACGGAGAGACAGGAACAGAGGGAGAGACAGGGACAGAGGGAGACACAGGAGACACAGAACAGGGACAGAGGGAGAGACAGGGACAGAGGGAGACACAGGAGACACAGAACAGGGACAGAGGGAGAGACAGAGACGGAGAGACAGGGACAGGGACAGAGGGAGCCACAGGACTGGGACAAAGGTAGAGACAGGGACGGAGGGAGAGACAGGGACAGAGTGAGAGACACTGATGGGGCACCAGAGGCAGAGAGGGAGGCAGACACCAGGCAGACAGCTCGGAGCAGGCGGACAGGGTCCCGGGAAAAGGGAGAGACAGACAAACAGGGATATACCCATAGATATATAGATATAATCCATCTCCGTATCTATCTATTTCTCTCTCAAATTTAGAGAGATGTGTGTATATATACGTGTGTGTATAGAGAGAGAGAGCCCAAAGACACATAAAACAAGACAAAGCAGAAACTGAAACCAAAAAAAGACCCTTGTGGAAAAACTGACTCCAAGAGAGAAGGGAGGAGGCCAAGGCAGATGCCCAGAGTATGAGACACCAAAAAAAGCAGAAAGAGGCACCCTCCATCCATAAATGGCAGCCCTCCCACCCCACATTTTTAAAAAGTAAAGTTCAAACCAGAACCCACAGCACGCTCTGCTAATGGTGCTCACCAGCTTAGGGTCTCACTCCCGCAGCCTGGTTCCCTTTGGACCTTAGCGGGGCTTGCCTGGTCAGCCTATCCAGGAGGGGGAGATCTCACGCCCCTCATCACTGGTCCAGCAGCAGAATGGGTGGAAGGCGTGGAGACCCGGAAGCAGGAGATTTTGGGGACAGCAGAGCAGGTGTCGCAGCAAAGCAGATAGGCCACTGCTGGCCTCACAGCGTCTGGGGCCCCATGGCCATGCTGGCCCACGCTGCAGCTCAGTTTCTCCATCTGTACAGTGGGAAGCAGGTCCCTGAACTGCTGCAGGTGACCCCAGTGAGCCTGAAGTGTTCTAACAAGTGCAGGGGCTCAGTTGTCCTGCCATGGGCCCATGTGACAGTGGGGAGAAGTCACGCCTGGTCACGTGGAAGGATCTGGGGTGTGTGATCTTGTGCTTTGGTTCCCATAGGTCAGTGCCTCACTCATGCAGGTGTCTGTGGCCCTAGAGCACCCCCAGAGGGAAACCGCCCAGGGCGGGGCAGGAAGTTCTCTGGTCATGGAGGGCCATACCTGCCACCAGAACCAGGGCTCAGTGAGGGGCCTTTGAAGGGTTTGAGGGGCAAGCAGTGGAAGGGTCAGTGAGGGGGGTCAGAGAGAGTGTCCTGGGAGAGGAAGGACGGCTGGAAGAGCCAGTGGGTGGGTGGGGCTGCATGAGGGGGCTGGTGTGAGCTGTTCTCACCTCCTGACTCCTCCTCCCTTGGCGTCTCCCCCGCCAGGGGACATTTTCCGTGACATTTTCAGTTGAAATATAAATGGGTTGAATTTCATTGTGTGAAGTGGAGGGCTCTCTGGGTCCTGGGTCAGGCGCCGTCTGGATCCCTTTCTCGCCCCCTCCTGAGGACGTTGTGTCCAAGCTGGGGCTGCACCACCGGGACCTTTGTTATACGTTACTGGGTATGAACACTGGCTTCGTACACTCCATGCACCAATAACTCATGTTCAAACACAAAAGCAAGGCTGTGACTGCTCTTACACGACTGCTTTAAATTTGCACATTTTAGCCTCATATGAGCCCACACTCTGAGCTCTACATGCCAAAGCACACTCAAGTGTACACACAGATGTTCACCTTCCACATTTGAACATCATCTTGCACACTCAGACACACATCCAAGATGTCCTTCCCCAGTCCTCCACCCTGACCATGCCCACCCCCATCCTCTCACTCCAAAAGAGAATGGCAAAGGGTACGTATGGCTGGGTCACTGAGGCTGTGTCCCTGTCTGCATGCAAAGTTGTACATGTGTGCCTGTGTGTGTGACTGACAAAGAAAATATGCATGTATTTCCGAGTCTTTGAATGTGGACATGTTGCTGCATACAAGAAGATTCTGTGTGTGTGCGTGCGTGTGTGTGTTGGAGGGTCGTGTGCTCGTGTGGTTGTGTGTGACTGAGAGTGTGCGGTGGGGGTGTGGGGGGGTGAGTGCTATTTAAATAAAAAAGAAAGGAAGTGAATCAGGGTCGTTTCCATTTTAATTGTAAAACAGATAAGCACTAAACACTTTGAAAAAGTAAATGACTTGAGAATAATTACTCTCTATTACCCAGCGTCCCAGGGGGGCAGTTGGAGGAGCCCAGATGGCTACAAAAATGGGATTTAGCAGAAAATTGAAGACATTATTCACCGTAACACATTATCAATTACCTTCATATCAATTACAATAACCTTACATTAGCGAGGGGCCCTGAGACCCTCAAGCCCCGAGACTGTGGAATCACTGCAGCCCCGTGGGGGAGGGGCGGGAGGAGGGGTAAGAGGATGGGAGGGGACTGGGAGGGTCCTGCCTCCTTCTCTCTCCAGGAGATGCTGCCTGCTCAGGTCTCATACCCCATTCCAGGTCTCCATTCCCCAAACTCCTCCCAGCCCCAGCACCCTGGGCTGGGGGGTCATGTGGAGGATGATGTCTGAGAGCAGGAGGTAAGCTGAGGAGGTGAAGGGCAGGAAGGAAAGAGATGGACAGAGAAAGACTGAGGCCAGGAGGTGGAGGTGATGAGAGGCTGAGCAGGAGGGAAATGAAGGGATGGGAGGAAAATAGGGGATGGTCTAGATGGGTCCAAGAAATCTGAGAGGATGAGGAGACAGAAAATTCAAAAGAATAAGGGGGACAAGGTACTGAAAAATCACCTTTTAGAAATGCTGCACTTACTCTGTGGTTATTTCCTAAGCCACCCACCCCTCCTTCCCTCCCCGCTCCTCCTGAGCACTTGGGGCTTTTCTAGTCTTTCATGTCTCCCATCAGCCCCACGTCCTGCCCACTTAGTTTCTATGTGATTCTCTCCTCCTCCCACCCCAGATTATCTCTGATGAAGAGGATGAGGGGGTCCTCATGAGAATGGGCTGACTGTCACCTGCAGTGGGAACCTCAGAAGCAAGACAAAAGGAAGAACTTCCTCGAGGAAGACTCCAACATTGAATCCACGTGTCTAGGCTGTGACCATCAGTGGGGAAAGGAGCCCGAAGGCTCCACAAGGGCAGGGTCTGAGGAAGAGTGAGAACGAAGAGTGTAGTGATTCCAACCCTCACTGCTCCTTGCTCCCCTAGCCCCCACCAGCACACACACCACCCTTCACTGGCTTGTGAGAAACCAGCCAAGCCAGGCTCCAGATCTGTCCTGCCCAGTATGGTAGCCACTAACCACATGTGACTATTGAGCGGTTGAAATGTGGCTCATCCAAATGGAAATGTGCTATAAATGAAAAATGCACACCAATTTTTAAAGATTTACTATGAAAAATGTAAAACGTATTAATTCTTTACAAAATATTGATTACACGTTAAGATGATATTAACTTGGCTATATTGTGTTTAAATAAAATATCAAAATTAAGCTGGGGCCAGGCACAGTGGCTCACACCTGTAATCCCAACACTTTGGGAGGCCCAGGCAGAAGAACTGCTTGAACCTAGAGTTCAAGACCAGCCTGGGCAACATAGCAAAACCCCATTTCTAAAACAAGTTTTAAAAATTAGCCAGGTGTGGCAGTGCGTGCCTGTAGTCCCAGCTACTCTGGAAGCTAAGGTGCGAAGATTGCTCGAGCCCAGGAGATTGAGGCTGCAGTGAGCTATGATTGCGCCACTGCACTCCAGCCTAGGTAACAGGGCAAGACTTGTCTCTAAAAACAAACAAAAAGTTGGCTTGATGGTCAACTGGCTACTCTGGAGGCTGAGGTGGGGGAATTACAGAATTGCTTGAGCCTAGGCGTTCAAAGCTGCAGTGCTCCATGATTGCACTTGTAAATAGCTACTGCACTCCAACCTGGGCAATATAGCAAGACCCTGTCTCTAAAAGAAAACATGAATAATGACTTTTTTTTGAGACAGAGTCTCACTCTGTTGCCCAGGCCGGAGTATAGTGGCACATTTTTGGCTCACTGCAACGTCCACCTCTTGAGTTCAGGTGATTCTCATGTCTCAGCCTCCTGAGTAGCTGGAATTACAGACATGTACCACCACACCTGCCTAATTTTTCTATTTCTAGTAGAGATGGGGTTTCACCATGTTGGCCAGGCTGATCTCAAGCTGGTCACTGCCTGGTCAGGATTACTCCTGACCTCAAGTAATCTGCCCACCTCAGCCTCCCAAAATGCTGGGATTATAGGCCTGCACCACCGCACCTGACCAATACATACGTTTTTAAAAAATAGGCTGGATGTGGTGGCTCATACCTATAGTTCCAGCACTTTGGGAGGCCCAGGCAGGAGGACTGCTTGAGCCCAGGAGTTCAAGACCAACTTGGGGTACAAAGCAAGACCCCATCTCTAGAATAAATAAATAAATAGGTGTTTGTTTGTTTGTTTGTTTGTTTGAGATGGAGTTTCACTCTGTCGCCCAGGCTGGAGTGCAGTGGCACCATCTCAGCTCATTGCAACCTCTGCCTCCCGGGTTCAAGCGATTCCCCTACCTCATCCTGCCTCAGCCTCCTGAGTAGCTGGGACTACAGGCACATGCCACCTGGCTAGTTTTTGTATTTTTACTAGAGATGGTTTCACCATGTTGGCCAAGATGGTCTCAATCTCCTGACCTCGTGATCCACCCATCTTGGCCTCCCAAAGTGCTGGGATTACAGGCATGAGCTACTGCGCCAGGCCTAAATAAATAGCTTTACCTATTTTTTTTTTTTTTACCTTTGTAAAAGGAAATGTAGTCACTATAAAATTTTCAATTGCATATGTGGCTCACGTTATATTTATATTGAACAGTGCTGGGCTAAAGCATCTGGCAAGGAAAGGGTTAAAGGGAGGAGCAAATTCTGGGTCTCCTCCCTGGGATTCACCCCAGTGGGGTTCCAGTTTTCCACTTCAGAGAAAGGAACTCCCCAAGGACCAAACTTTGTGAGATGGAGCTGAGGTAGGAATGCCAAGATCTACCTGTTCTTTTTCCTCTCCTGAAACCCAGCGCCAGATGTCAACCACCCAGGCCAGGATGTTCGTGGACACAGAAGCCCAGGAAGAACAGTCACAGCTTCCCACATACAGCTCTTCCCCACCCAATGCCCATCCCCCATTATGTGCACACAGAATTTTTTTTTTTTTTTTTTTTTTTGAGACGGAGTCTCGCTGTGTCGCCCAGGCTGGAGTGCAGTGGCATGATCTTGGCCCACTGCAAGCTCTGCCTCCCGAGTTCGTGCCTCAGCCTCCGGAGTAGCTGGGATTACAGGCGTCCACCACCACACCAGGCTAATGTTTTGTATTTTCAGTAGAGACAGCGTTTCACTGTATTAGCCAGGATGATCTCAATCTCCTGACCTCGTGATCCACCTGCCTCAGCCTCCCAAAGTGCTGGGATTACAGGTGTGAGCCACTGCGCCCAGCCTAGATTTTCAATCCTCACAAACTCACCTACACATTCCCACTTCTCCCACAGGGCATGCATGCATGCACACACTTCCTGCTTTTTTGCACAATCTCACATTCCCACAGGCCAGACACATGCACTCACACTGTCTGCCCTGTGACATCTTCATGTAGATACACATGCATTCACACATCCATGTGGACACAGGCTTCCCACCCCACACACAGAGCAGGGTAAGGAAGGCAGGCTGGGCAAAGTTGTCAACTTGATTCATGGTGTGTGTGTGCGTGTCCAGGAGAGTGAGAGCTAATAGTGTCCCCCTCCCCCAGGCTGGGCCCAGAGGACTAATTGCCAGTAATGAGCTAAAAGGAGCTCAGAGCCGGCCTCAGGCACCGGATGAAGATGTTTCCAGAGACCAGCCAGATCTGTCCTGCTGTTTTGTTGATAGAAAATCCTTCTCCCCCGGTGTCCCCTCTCTGTCTCTGTCTCCCCTCCTGTGGCTCCCTCTGGTTCCTGCAGCCTCTGAGGGGTCCAGCCATACCCCACCCACTGCCTCTCCCATCAGCCTCTCTGCCTCCTTCTCCCAGTCATCCTGCCCCATCATGGCATTTGCCCTCCATCCTGCCCCCTTCTCTTCTCCCTTGTGGGAACCTCTCAGGGTATCCATTGCTGAGCAAGCAGATTCCCAGAGGCGTGCTCCAGGGCTAATGGGGAAGGTTGCAAGGAGGTTGATTGTAACTGATTCTAAGAAAAATCTGTCCCATAAGGAGATCTGCTCAGTAGTAGAATGGGACAGAGCTGAGTTCCTTACTGTGGATATAGTCAAGCAGCGCCCATTGAGGATGCTGCAGAAAAGACTGCCCCACTGGAAAGGTATTGCACAGAATGACCCAGGGGCCTCTTCCTGGGATTATTGTAGTTACTCATAAATTATTAATACGAACTTCACTAGTATTAATTATTATAGTTACCATAGGTTAAGTACCTATAAAATGCGAGGTACTTTACATTTTTAGTTAGCTCTCTTCATCCTCACAAAACCCCTGCAAGGTAGATGTTATTATCCTCATTTTACAGAGGAGTAAACTGAGGCTCAGAGAGGTTACACTAAATGGTGAAATCACATGGTTAGTCACAGAGCTGGAATGTGAACCTAGTCTGTCTGACCATAATGTCCATGCCATTTCCACTAACACTCATTCATTCATTCTCTCAACAAACATTCACTCATCAAATAGAGATCTTAAGATGTTGCAAGTAAAGACTGAAAGTGATAGGCATCCTTAAACTAAAAGGAAAGTGATAGGCATCCTTAAACTAAAAGGTGTGATGGTGGCAACCAGTGTCTCAGTTTAGAATTGGAAGAAGAAAAATCTCCACGAGAGGCTCCCTCCACCTTCCCTAGGTGGTTGTATGTGTCTGGTGTACACACTTGCTCGCGTGTGTCTACAAGGCAGGCATATCTGGATGTATGTGAATCCACATGGGGACACTCAAAGAGCCAGCAGCTCTGGGGGAGAGCTTGGGAGCATGATAGCCTGGTCTCCCAGCCTGATGGTTACTGGGGCAAATGTGTTTCTAGGGCAACCCAGTCCCTGCTTTTGGCACATCCGAGTCATTCAGTGAGGGCCAGGCCCAGGTCAGAGGGACTCTGGGGGCAACAGGATCTGAGGCCCTGTATGTACTCTTCAGTTCCCCTTTCTCCACCCTCACCCCTATATTAGAAGCAGAGGTGGGCAGAGGAAGGAAGGAGAGAAAAGTAGGGACAATGGCTAGTGTAGGAGAGGGCAGGGATAGCACCCAGAGATTTGGAAGCTCTTTATGATGCAAATACGTGTAAAAGCTCTGCATTGCCTCCCCTGAGAAAGAAGCCTAAAATTGAAGTCTAATTATAATGAATGATTGTTAATGAGTTGTCTAAACATAATAGATGGAAAGAATTAAACACCCAGAAGAAACATGGTTTCATTAATGCACAATAAAGAAACCACAAGTGGGGTGAGCAGAGCCCTCCCCTGTCATGGAAAACATTGCCTCTCCTCTATATGGGCCTGGCAGGTGGGAGCAAGGCCAGGCCCCCAAAATTGGGAAGCTTGGGATCTTTAGGTGACCCTGAATGAGGGGGGCACTCTCTGCAAGGGTGGGCACTGCCTGAGCCCACACCTGCTTGGGTGTGCCTCTGCATGGGTGCCCACTTTAGGCATGCTCTCTGCAGCCTCTGAGAGTTTGGTCATAGCAGGTGGGTGTGGACGTGAGTGAGTATGTCTGTTTCTATAGTAGGCTCCAGTCGATGGTGCCATGTGGAATCTTGGAAAGGCATGCCCCTTCCAGGTCAAGAGCAGCCTTTGGGCTTTGGTGTTCCTGCCCCTGCACCTTGGCAACCTGGGAGGAAAAACAGCTAGGAGAGGACACACACACCTGTATACACATGTGTGTACAATTCTGAAGGTCACATTCACCTGAACTCAGAAAGCCAGAAGGAAGAACAGTAGAGATTATCTAGTCCGAACCAGACCACCATGCAGATGAAGCCCCTGAAGCCCAGAGAAGGAAGGTGGCAAGTCCAAGCACACACAGCTCAGAGCCGGACCTCATACACCTCCAGTTTGCTCTAGTTTTTAGAATGGCCATTTCTCACGCATGCATGGTTTGGAGTAAGGCCACACACACAATAAGATACTGATCTACATAAACACATATCACACACAGGCAAGACAGGCCCCAGGCTCTCCTGGGTAAGGCATGAACATTTGGGGGTTCCTGGGGAGGCAACAGAAGCCATGCTTCTGTAGGGAGAGGCTGGGCAATGCCAAGTGGTCCCAGGGTGGCACATTGTGCAGGAACACACATAGCATGGGCTGATGCGGGGCAGAGCCTGAGAGCTGGAGAGAAGCGGGCTTTGATTGACAGGTTAATGAAGCACTTTATACTGGTGGTGTAACTGCAGAGGCAGGCTGTGAGTAGGCTCGCACACACACACCCACACACAAACATGCACACCCTGACACACAGGCGACACCCAGCAGGGCAGGAGCAAAGCTGGCCAACCTCCCGAGTGGCCTCCGCACACCCAGCAGGACACCCTCAAAACACTACCACCCTTTACTTCCCTTGGTTCTTGTGGGTTTGGTGTAATTCTGGAGTCACATTGATTTAGTCACATTGATTAGGTCGTGCATGGATGGGGAAGTGGGAGAACCAAGGGCACCCAGTTCTCTGTACTCCCTGTTGGGGTGACCTCCTCCACGGAGGGATAAGGAGAAGACTCCCTCCAACACTGAGCCCAAATACCCAGGCCCAAATACCATCTCCTTGCTGGAGTTGGGGGTTGTGTGGGCATGGGAGTTATTCTGGATGGACATGCAGGTCTTTAGCCCATCTTGTCTAGACCCACCCCAGGCAGGGCAGCCTACCCTCCCCACACCTTCGCCCTTCTTATGACCCCACCCCCCTTGGAGCCAACACTGATTGGCTGCCATGCAGGCAGTGCTGGCCAACCAGCCCCCGCAGCGCCAGGAAAAGTTAATTTGGAGTTCTGGTCTCCTCCCAGGATGCATTTGGGCGGCCGCCCATAATGAGATGCATAATTGCGGAGGCCTGCCAACAAAAGCAGGCTGGATTTAATTGAGTCAACGCATGGCCATTAATAATCTGACGGCAGTCCTCCCCTACCCCCACCTCACCCCCGCCCTCCATCATCCAGTGCTTTGCAGCCCCCAGTTAACTGGGCTCCCATCCCAGGCTGGTCTCCTGTTCCAGGGAAGCAGGTCTGACCATTCCCCAGCCTGGCCCAGTACATAGAGGCTGAA
Organism: Macaca thibetana thibetana; assembly: GCF_024542745.1. Classification (NCBI taxonomy): domain Eukaryota; kingdom Metazoa; phylum Chordata; class Mammalia; order Primates; family Cercopithecidae; genus Macaca; species Macaca thibetana. Next base: position 96,716,600 of record NC_065586.1, on the reverse strand, counting down.
TGGAGAACCCAAACTCTCCTAGAATATCTCATGGTAAACCTGCCCGCCTTCTAACCAAGAACACTACCTTGGTCTGCACCTGTACCCAACCAAACCCTTTCCCCATTCAGTCATTACACAATGATGTCCTAAGCCCCTACCATGTGCCAGGCACTGAGCTTGGATCTGGGGAATACAACAGCCAACACAGATATGGCCAACCCCATGGAGTTTAGTGTCACCATCAATTGTCTTGTTACACCCTTTTCATGTTCCTGACACTCATACCTGTCCCTATGTGCCCATATCCACACCCACAACTCCACATACCAGCCCTCACACCGCATCTCTACTTGCCTGCTCCCTATACCTGCCCTCATGCCCGGCCCCATACTCGTCCCTTTTGACTCATTCAGATCCTACCCACAATATACCCTTTCCCATATTCCTGTCCTCAGCATCTATTCTCCCATACATGTCCCCAGAACTCCTGCCTATCCTCATATGCACGATTCCCATAGAGAGCCCTGTCCACTTCCCCTCCCCACATCAGCTTCCCTCCAGGGAGTTCACACTGGGACAGGCTTTCAGGGACCCTGCCAGGCCTGCTTCCCTGGCATCCTCTCCTGCCATTCCCAACCACCACCACCCCGACCTGATCCCCTTCATCAGCCCACCTACCATCACAGGCCCCCAAACCTCATCCACCCTCTCCAAGTGGGCTGATTTCCTTGAGGTGAGCCTGCATCTGTATAATGGGAGAGTATTTGTAAAGGCCTCATGGGCTTGCTGAAATGATGATTTTATGAGATACTGCGGGTCACGGGCTTAGCACAGAGCCTGGCACGCATGAGCAATCCCCAGTGTTAGCTGTTGACTTTAGCTGGGAGGAAATAATGGGGTAAACTCCCCACACCAGGCTCCGGACTGCCTAAACCTCTCAGTGACCTTCAGGATGATCTGTTTTTCACAGGATTTGCTTGAAACTCAAATGAGAGGAAAACACCTCCGGAGAAAGCCTGCTTGTTTGTGTTCTCACCTATCCCCACTCACCCCGCTCCCATACCTTATATACCTGTTTGTCCACTACTCTCCTTCAAAGTGGGTCTGGAGTGTGTGGAAGGAGGGAACTGGACAACATTCTCCTACCCACGGCTTTCCTTCAGTAAATCTCTCCTAAGGTAGAGCCAAGTTAATCTGGCTTTGGAATGGGGTGTGAGTGGGGTCTTGGGGCCCTGGGAGCCGAAATTTCTTATGAAAGGACAAGAAGAAGGCTCCCCTTCCCACAGATTCCTCCGTTTACACTGGAAAGTCAAGGAGTCAAAGGAAGATAGGAAAAAGGCCATCTCTTGGGGAGAGGAGGTGGCACAGGAGAGCTAGGTGTAAGCCACGTACTCTCATCTGCCCCTCTAACCTCCCTGGTTGGGGGTAGGGGGCGTCTGGGCCTGGACGCTGGGGAAAGGAAGATGCCCTCCGTCCCACTCCCTGAGCCTCTCCTTCCAAACCAGGGTCCTGCCAGCGGGCTTCCAGGAGGAGGTGTCAGGGCTGCGCTCTCTGGGGCCGACAGGCGGGAGCGCGCGGGCACGCGACTCCTCTGAGAATCCCCGTCACCGCCGAAATCGCCGAAATTGGCTGCAACTAGTAAAGATGCCAGGAATTTGCACCTTGCTCTGTGACCTAAAGCAAAAATGACATGAACATTGACAAATTTGACAAGGAAATTTGTGCAAAAAACAACTTCTATTTGGCTAGCCAAGCAGCAAATATGCCGGATGATACGCTTTATTAAGCAATCCATTTCTCAGCAATAGCGGCGCCATCTGCAAAGGTTACCGCGCATCAGGCTCGGCACAGAATTTCATCTGCGTCTGCAGTCGGGGCCGCACGCGGACACATTTTTCATGTACATGCGATTCCGGATGCAAATGGAATCCGTGATGAAGGAGGTGACCTTCCGGGCGGAGCCGCGCGAGCTAAAGTCACGCGCAGGCCCGCAGGGAGCGGGCGGGGCAGGCGAGCGTGAGACACTGCGTGGACCTGGGGCTGAGGCTGGACCGCCAGGGGGTGAGGGAGGGGTCAGAAGCGAGGGTCGTTGGGGGACAGATCACAGATCTTTGGGTCTTTTCGTTGGAGGTCTGGAAGGAATTTAGGAGGGCATTGGCCCAACCCTCTCACAGATGTGGAAACTGAGGCCCAGCACGGGAAATGGTCTTGGCCAAGGTCATACAGGTTAGTAACGGTAGGACTGAAGCTAGGCCCAGGGAACCTTGACTTTCAGTCCAGCTGGCAGGGAGGACTCAAGACTGCAGTGGTTTACATATCTGGGTTCAATTGTTTCATTACTGCTAACTGTATAACTTTTGAGCAAATCAATAAATCTTTCTGCGCCTTCGTTTGGTGTTCTGTAAAATGGAGATATGTTATTGCCCACCTCATAGACTGGTTATGAGGATTGAGTTAATACGCATAGTAATAAAATAATAATAATGTGTGGCCAGGCATGGTGGTTCACGCCTGTGATTCAGCACTTCGGGAGGCCAAGGCAGGAGGATCACTTGAGGTCAGGAGTTCGAGACCAGCCTGGTCAACATGGTGAAACTCCATCTCTACTAAAAATACAAAAATTAGCCAGGCGTGATGGAACATGCCTGTAATCCCAGCTACTCCGGAGGCTGAGGATCCCGAGTGTGAGAATCTCTTAAACCCAGGAGATGGAGGTTGCAGTGAGCCAAGATCTCACTACTGCACTCCAGCCTGGGCAACAGAGCAAGACTCTGTCTCAAAACAAGCAAACAAACAAACAAACAAACAAACGCATAATGTGGTGCCTTGTTCTTGGGTTAGTCCAGGCCCTTTTCTAGGTAATCTTATGAAAAACAGGCAATCCTAAAAGCTGACTTGCAAGGGGAAGGCACTAAATGGAAACCTCTTGTGGAGGCAGAATGGGTATAGGTGGGGAGAAATGGGTGAGTCACAATAGAATGGTGGCAGATGCCTTATCTCTCTTAGAGGGAATTCCCCTGCTCCCTTCTCTGCTCCCTCCACCCCCTGTTTATTTTACCCCATTTTATAGCCACCTCCCCATGAAAAGAAATAAATTTCATCTTCGTTTCTTATTCCCAGTCCTGTTCAGTTGTTCACATCTTCTCCAATTTGGCTTGTGGTCCATTGGGACCCCAAGGTCTGTCTGTCTTTCATGATTCCCTATCATGCTTGTGCTCTCAGTTATTGCTCATTCTTTTTGGTTTTCTATTGAGTGAGGGATCACTCAGGGAGGTGCTGTGCTTCTCACTGATAAAGTCACCCCATGATGAAGTCCCCTTCTCCCACCATGAGTGACCTAACCCCCACACCGTTGGTAACAATTTCTGATTTCAGAAAAAATTCCACTTCTCTCACTGGTCTACATTATTCACTCTCATGATTTTCCTTTCCTTTAAAGTCCCTCCACCGCCTTCCCAACTAAGACTAGTGCACTGATGGTACATATAGAAATTATGGTGTTAATTTTGCTCTGTGGTGGTCCCCTCACCCCCACCACCTCAGCTGAGGGTCCCTCTCTACAGTTCTTAAAACTCCTAGGGAGGGTTCAAGAACCAGTCCCCACCCCTCGACCCCAGTGTTTTTGGAATGGACAAGGTTTACTGCTCACCGGGTGTGGTTCCCCTGTGCCTCTCGCACCCTGTCTCCCCACCATCCTCCATACAATTCTCAAGCCCACAGCACTGCCCCCCAAGGCCCATAATTTTGGGGAAAGTTTGGAGTATGACAGACCTGGCCTCCAAGGTAGGCTTCCAAACCTAGCAACACTATGATCATAAGCCCATCACTTAACCTCTCCGAACCTCACTTTTCTCATCTGCATAATGGGGGATATTGATAGTAACAACCTCTAAGGTTTTTGGAAGGATTCCATGACATAAAATATGATAAATCAATTATTAAATGAATGGATTTCTTTTTTTCTTTTTCTCTTTTTTTATTTTTTAATTTTTTATATATATGTATATATATATATATATATATATATATATTTTTTTTTTTTTTTTTTTTTTTTTGAGACAGAGTTTCACTCTGTTGCCCGGGCTGGAGTGCAGTGGCGTGATCTCGGCTCATTGCAATCTCCACCTCCCGGGTTCACGCCATTCTCCTGCCTCAGCCTCCCGAGTAGCTGGGACTACAGGCGCCAGCCACCAGGCCTGGCTAATTTTTTGTATTTTTAGTAGAGACGGGGTTTCACCGTGTTGGCCAGGATGGTCTCGATCTCCTGACCTCGTGATCCGCCCGCCTCGGCCTCCCAAAGTGCTGGGATTACAGGCGTGAGCTACTGCGCCCGGCAAGATTTCTTCTATCTCCATTTGGCTTCCCCTACTCTCAGCGGCTGCTCAATCTCTCCATCCCTTTGCTGCCCTCCACCCCATACATGTTTTTGTTTTGTTTTGTTTTTTGCTTTTTCCCAAAGGGCCTGGTTTTCAACCAAATGAAGATCCAATCCTACTCCAAGTCCTCACCCTGGGACTCAGCCTGGATTATACAACAGAAGTCAGAGCTATGTTTCTTGGGTTTTTTTAACTTTCATTGAGCACCTACAAAGTGTTAGCTGAGATGAGCTCTCATCTATTCCCACCTCTACCTCCAAAGTAGCTGCAGGCACAGGTCAGCCACGCCAGGAGGTGGCATTGGAGTGCCCTACCCTCTCCAAGTACCCTCAAGCATGGCAGCTGAGGTCTTGACCCTGGTAAGAGATGATGGGGCTGGAAACCACCAGAAAACATTCTAGAGGTAGAAGGAGGGCCCTTCCGCAGCCTTCGCTCTCCTGCTGTTCTTTCCTCTCCATCTTCTTTCCACCCCCCACAAACCCCCCCGCCTCTAGGGTTCGCATCCAGCTCGAGGATTCCTTGACCGCCCTATGCAGCAGTTCCGAGGGTCAGAGAACCTCAAGCCCACCTCGGGGGCAGATGCAGGAGGTGCCCGCAGAGCAGAACAGCCCTTCCGCGGCACCTCTTAGGTAGGGAACCCCCGAACCCCCCCCGCAGCGCCCTGCAGTTTCTCACCCGTCCAGGAGGCCGGTGGGGCGGGGCCTGGGGCGAGGGGCGGGGCCACGGCTCTGCCCGCCCCTTCGCCCGCCGCTGCGCCCCGCCCTCCGCGGCCCTATCCTGCCTGCCCGCCCCTTCCCCTGGCCCGGGCACGCTACAGTAATCCAGAATGTGTATTTCTGCAGATGATTAAATCAATACAATCCTGACAGGACTTGTTGGAACATGCTTCTTTATTTTGCGCAATTCCTTCCCCGCGTCGCCGGCATTTATCACCCGCTCGGCTGTCAGCGCCGAGATTGTGCGGGGTGAGGGCGGGGCGGGGTGGGGGAGGGACGCGCCGCCCGGTGGGGGCCGGGACCCGAGGCGGGCCAAGCGGTCCCGCCGCCACCCTGCACCCACGCCGAAGAATAAACTTAGGGGTCGAGCTGCGCCCCCAACCCACGCACTGCCCGCGCCAGTCTCCCTGTGTCCGGGTGGGTGGGGTCGGAGGACAGGGAGACTTGGGATAGGGCTGGGAGGCTGGGGAGGCCGCAGAGGCAGGAGGCCGAGGGCCGCACCCGTACACCTCTTTACACGCCGAGCCCCCACTCGAGGTCACAGCTCCGGCGAAAGAGGCTCCTGCGAAGCCTCTCACCCTCCTCTGACCTTGGTCCCTGCAGCTGGGGACCCTTGGAGGTGGGATGGGGGAGAGGGGAATGCGGCTCCACTGCCCTGGGGATCGGTGGACCTCGGCCCGCTGGCCAGGGAGAGAAGGGTGGGGGTTTGAGGCAGGAAGGGGAGGAGGAGGGTAAAGAAGAGCAGGGGGAAGCGGAGGACAACTCGGAGGAAGCAGGGGAGGAGGGAGGGGAGCAGAAAAGAGAAGAGGAAGGCTGGAGGGCGATGAAGAGGAGGAGGGGAAGCAGGAGAGGAGGAGGACGGGGAGGAAGGCTCGGAGGCGGTGGCGGCCGGTGACAGGTGCCTCGCGGTGGCGGCCCTCGGCAGACGTGATTGCCGCGGTGGCTGCGCGCCGGAGCGTGACTTTACAACTAATCCTGTTTGTAAGTTATTATTTATCTTCAGGAAAGTTTGTCAAACTTGGGCTTTGATTTTTCGCCCTGATTTCCCTCTTGTGGCGCGCTCTCGCACGCGCTCCCATATAATTTATGACTGCCTCTGGTCCTGATGACAGATTATTAAAAGTAGAATTAGTTTTTCGCGCAGAATTTTTCCACTGGGAATTGGGAAGGCAGCGCTCTCCGCGGAAGGTCTCCGGCGAGGTCTCCATTACTAATAGAAGTTTTTTGATGGGGTGAGGAGACTAATGATTTGAATTTACTGTGGCAGCAGTCACGTGGGCGGGAAGGCATCAGCCGAAGAGACAAGAGGTTAACTTTCTCCCTGTGGAGAGGTTTATTGGATTGTTTAGCAGCAGAAGGATAATGTTTTTGTCATAGACTGCTGGTGCCGCGCTGCAGTGCGGTGGCCGCCAGCGCCGGGAGAGGGGAGAGGGGAGAGGGGAGAGAGGGGGAGAGGGGGAGCCGAGGAGACCGCAAGAGGCGGACAGACGGACGGACGCAGCCCGGGCGAGCCGGGGAGCTGCAGGGGCAACCGCACCGAGACACAGCGAGGCGGGGGAGGGTGACAGAGGCAGAAGGACTCCAGAGAGACCGAGACGCAGAGTGACAGACAGGAAGACAAGAGCCCCAAGAAACACGGCAGAGAGAAAGAGGGGAGGGCTGGGGGAGCGACAACCAGGGGGCAGAACCACAGAGTGACAGGAAGGAGTGCAGGGGCGGGAGGGCCGCTCCCAGCTGCCAGGGACAAGAGAGAAGGCCCGGGAGGAAGACGGGGGCCCGGGGGCGTCCAGGGCCGCCGTCGAGCCCCCGGGTGGAGGGCGATGGTAACCCCAGGGCCGGGCTGCTTCCACCCGGGCTATCTGCCTGGGTTTCTGGGAGGCGCAGGCCGCGGTGGCGTCACCAGCCCGACTGGGGTGGGCCAGGCGGGACCCGCGGGAGGGGGCTGGGGGTGGGGGGGCGCGGCGACGGCGGTGGCGGCGCGTTCACCTGGCCGTGCGCTCGGAACTTGTACTCCCAGCATGCCTCGACAACATGGGAACCGGAGGGGAGTCGCTGCGCAGCTGAGAGCCTCGGCTTAATCTTATGCACCATTAAGCACTCAGCAGCAAGCCCGTCCTGTTCATATACATCATCCACGCTTAATAAACATAATGATGACATAAGATGTAATTCTAGATGAATTTTCATTTTATAGGGAAATGGAGAATTCCTGTAGAAGGGAAAAAAAGTAAATTATCTGGGAAGTGCAAAATAAATGATGTTGCTCCCAGAGATGAATAGAGGTGTTAGAGAGAGAGAGGGAGAGAAGGAGGAAGGAGGCAGGGAGGGAGAGAGCGAGGGGAGAGAGAGAAAGAGAGACACAGAGACCAGGAGAGATAGAGTCACACAGAGAGACAGAGACCGGGCAGAGAACGCCACGCGGGTGTGGGGGTGGGGCAGGCTGCGGCGACGTGGGGGAGGAACCCGGAGGGCTGGAGGCGGCAGGCGTCTGGGTGGGAGCCGCGGGGGGCCGGGGCCAGCGTTTGGCGGAGTGGCCGAGGGCTGGGGGCGGCAGCGGCCCGGGCCGAGGCGAGGGTGACGGTGACGAACGGGGCCGGGCCGGGCGGCTCATTCATCAAGGGAAGGATCAGGGGCCCACGGAGTCACTTACGGGCGGAAATTGAATTCTGATGAAAGCGCGGAGGCGAGGGCGGGGGAGCGAGGACCAGGCTGGGGCAGAGTTCCCAGACTTGCTAAAGGGGAGGGAGAAGGGCCTGCAGAGACTTTCCAGATTGAAGTCCACGCCTCCTTCCTGTCTGGAACCCACCCGACCCCCACCCGCACGCCCAGTCATCTCGCAGGGTTGTCCTGCCCAGCTTGGGAAAGTGGTGAGGCCTGAGGGTGAGGCCAAATCTAGTGGAAGCCCACTCCCTGTGGATTTTGACTGCCAGGTGCCCTGGTCTGACCAGGGGATGGCTGTGGGAACGGGAGATGAGGTCAGAGAAATGAAGGGGGCTCTTCGGTGAGAGAATTAGAGGGAAGGAGGGGTAAGAATAGTTAATGGAGATTTGGTGGTGGGACTTCAATGAGTCAGGGAGGGGCAGGGCAGCTACATGGAGGGGATGCCAAAGGGTCAGGGTAGTTAATGGAGGAAGCCAGTGAGAGGGTCTTAGGGGCTAGAGGGATATGGTGGAGGGTTGGGTGAAGGGCTTGGGGAGTCCCTGGTGGGACTCTGTGTAGCTACTATGGAAGGCTGGCCCAGGAGAAGAGAAGTGGGGCTGTCAGCATATTAACTGCAGAGACTTCCCCTATTAAGAGGGAAGCACCTTGTAAATGAAAACAGCAGCCTGGATAACACTGACAGGGGTCCCTGGAGGGATGATGGGGAACCCCCCAGGACAGCATGGGGCAGAGTCAGTTCCATCCAGCGTCTCCCCCTGTGAATGGGAACCTCTCAGCTGGCAGGAAGACCCCAAGCTTCTCCTACTAAGGGAATGAGGTGGGCAGTTTCTGCTGCCCCAGGCAGAGAAAGAAGATAAAGACAGGAGCCATGGAGAACTGGGGCTGGAGTTTAATTCTGCTGGGTTGGGCGAGGGAGAGGGGCTCTGAACAGGAGCCTCCCCGCCATGGGGCATATGTGTCCAAATCCACCCTAACTCTCCACATGCTCTGTAGTCCGCCATCAGCTGGTCCAGCATGGACAAAACAAGGAGAGAACCATCCATGTTCCTATTTGCTTGGGTGGGGCTCAGGAGGGATATGGAGGGGCTGGGGGAAGCATCATTGAGAATCAAGGACAGAAAAGCAGGTTGCAGGGGAAGGGAGCATCCTAAGGTGACGGGCTTGTTCTGTCTGATAGCAGAAGGAATACAGACTTTATTGTTTGAGGAGTGGGGAGCCATAGATGGTTTCTGAACTGTGGGAGCAGAAGTTACCTTTGTGGTTTGGGCTGATTACACTGATAGCAGAATGCAGGAGGAAAAAAGGATAAGTGGGGGGTCACAACCAGGATGACACTTTGCCCATGTGCCTGGATGTCCCACCTCCTGGAGGACATCAAAGAGGTGTGACAGAAGAAGCCTTCTCCAAGGAGGCCTCCTGCTCTTCATCACTTCAACTCCTGGGTTCCTTTCCCTCAGGATTTCAGCTCTGAGTGGTTCTCTCCTCCAGACCTTCAGCAAACAACTGGAACCTCTGCTAGCCGCCCCATGTTTCCTGCAGTGACATGTTGAGAGGGTGGTGGGCTTAAGACCTGTGGATATGTGTGTGAGGGCATTATTGTAATGATGGGACTTATTGGTTCTGTCCTATCCAGCTGAGTGGTCAACTGGAAGAAGGTGGGGAGTAGAAGGTGGTGAGACTGGTGAAGGTGGTGGAAGTGGGGAAGGTGGTGGGAATAGTAGAGGTGGTGGGAGTGGTGGAGGTGGTGGGAGTGAGGACGGTGGTGTGAGTGGGGAAGGTGGTGTGAGTGGGGAAGGTGGTGGGGGTGGTGGGAGTGATGGAAGTGATGGGAGTGGTGGAAGTTGTGGGATTGGTCAAGGTGGTGGGAGTGGGGAACGTGGTGGGAATAGTGGAGATGGTGGGAGTGGTGCACATGGTAGGAGTGGTGGAGGTGGTGGGAGTGAGGAAGGTAGTGGGAGTGGGGAAGGTGGTGGGAGTGGGGAAGGTGGTGGGAGTGGTGGAGATGGTGGGAGTGGGGAAGGTGGTGGGAGTGGTGGAGGTGGTGGGAGTGGTAGAGGTGGTGGGAGTAGTGGAGGTAGTGGGAGTGGTCAATGAGGCGGGATTGGTCAAGGGAGTGGGAGTGGTGAAGGTGATGAGCACCGAATGCTCATTTCTTTTCCAACTAATCCAAATAAGAGCAGTCTGCAGTTATGTTCTGGGCTCCTTGCCAAAGTGACCCTCACGTCGTGGCCATTTGGCACTAGGAGGGGGTGCAGCTTTGAGGGTGTGGAGCCTTGAAGGGGTCTCTTGCCTGCCCATTTGGGAGTATGTTTGTTCAAGCTCATACAGGGAGCCGGAGTGTCAGCTGGCTGGTCAGCCACCTGGCTGGTCCTCACAGCGACAGAGGGCACTCTCAGGGAAGGAGTGGAGGAGATGATTCCTCCAACCCTGCAGTGCCAGTGCCATCAGCTGCGGGTATATGAAGGTGGGTAACATGCACCCCTCAGAAAGGAACAGGTCTTTGCAATAGAGCTAAGTACTCTACGCTGGGCAACCTGAGAAAGTACACAAACACCCGCAATCTCCCCTTCTCTTCTGTCTTTACCCATATCATCTATGTAACTATCCACCTTAGACATGTACAACACACCCAACACAGAAAGCTAGACATGTGGACAATTCCACACATATGCATAGGCAGGGACTCGTAAGTAAATCCACACATAGCCATTTGTGTTTGCCGTTACAATGTGTCTGTATGAATCATTGCTTGAATGATCACAGAGTATGATTATATATCACAATATCACGAGTACGCAAATTCACAAGTACACGCAGGAACATGAATATAAATGTATACAGGGGTTCATTTACATATACATGAACGTATACCTCATGCCCTGTTCATGTACCCCAGGGATTTTTTTTTTTTTTTTTTTTTTTTTTTTTTTTGAGACGGAGTCTCGCTCTGTCACCCAGGCTGGAGTGCAGTGGCCGGATCTCAGCTCACTGCAAGCTCCGCCTCCCGGGTTCACGCCATTCTCCTGCCTCAGCCTCCCGAGTAGCTGGGACTACAGGCGCCCGCCACCTCACCCGGCTAAGTTTTTTTTTTTGTATTTTTAGTAGAGACGGGGTTTCACTGTGTTAGCCAGGATGGTCTCGATCTCCTGACCTCGTGATCCACCCGTCTCGGCCTCCCAAAGTGCTGGGATTACAGGCTTGAGCCACCCCGCCCGGCCCCTCCCCAGGGATTCTTTTTAAAAAGAGAGGAACACAATGGGGCAAGTACGGGTGGGGAATATGGTGGGGGGAGCATTTGAAATTGCAAGAATGACAGAGAAGTAATGAGCTGAAAAACCCAGGCCCAGTGTCTGCCTGCCCCCCACCCCTCAGTGGGCCCTCCGTGAAGGGCCCAGTGCTGCCGTCCCCTCACCTCCCTTGGAGCCCGAGTTTTAATTTGGGCAGCGTAATTTTGGTGCGAACGGTTGGGCGCCTTTCGTTGGGAAATTGGGAGGAATGCAAACAAGATTTCACTTCATTAAACAGGGGCAAACAGTAGAGAAATTGCACTTACTTATGGAAATGACTTTTAAACATGCACAGCATTTACTGGCACTGCCCGCGCTGAAATTCTTCGAGGATTATACATGTGAATAATTCACTGTGGGCCAATTAGAACCCACTCTGTCCCTAACCCTCCCCAGCCCCCATCCCACCCCATTTTGATGATGGCCCAGCCTCCTGCCTCCTCCAGCTCCCCACTTTCCCTCTCATTCCTAGTCTTGCACTTCAGAACTCATGATGAGAAGTAGGCTGTCACACACACTTTTAAGAGACACCTCAAACTTGGTGACACACAGGTATGATAACACCTCAAACATGTTCAAATACACACAGACACACAACGTGCAAACTCACAGGGTGAAACACTGTGATGCCTCGACATGGCCACACGCAGATACATTGTGATGACTCAAACATGTCAATACACACAACAAACATGTCAATATGACTCAACAATGATTAGAAACAGGCTTTGGAACACCTCAAACATGGCAATACACATTGTGACAATTTAAACATGATCCAGGCGCGTGATAAACACTGTCATATAAATACGTCTGTGTTTATGTGTACTCATACAGGGTCATGATCGAAACACAATGATTCACAGACACACATTGTAACAACGTAAACATCTGATAACTCAAACACAATGCATATACATTGTGCCAACTCAAACAGAGAGACACACTAGGTTGTTAAAACACAAAGGTATGGACATTCGAAGATAACTCATGACAACTCAAACTTTCAGTCATACACAGACACATTGTGATCATTCAAAACCGGTAATACCATCATAATTTGGGGACAATTGAGAAAAGGGAACACAATTATACACATTTCATCAACTCAAAACTGATTATACACTTTGATATCCCTGAGAACTAAAACCTGGCAACATATATGAGCAAGACAAATACAAGGATATACTCACGGTGACAGTTTAAACGTAATGACCAACTCACATTCTGCCTCCTGAAACATGCTGGCTCATAAGAATACATGGCAACTCAAACATGGCAACACACATCAGGGCTATTCAAACATGGTAAGACAGATTTAGGCATGCATTTCCTCAACTCAGACATCAGGGTAATTACAGTGTCACCCACACGTTTTGAAAAAAATGGTACACACAGAGCACATTATGAAAATCCCAACATGGGCTAGGCGTGGTGGCTCATGCCTGTAATCTCAGCACTTTGGGAGGCCAAGGTGGCCTCCTGACCAATCACCTGAGATCAGGAGTTCAAGACCAGCCTGGCCAACATGGCGAAACCCCATCTCTACTAAAAATACAAAAAATTAGCCAGTCGTGGTGGTACACACCTGTAATCCCAGCTACTTGAGAATTGCTTGAACCCGGGAGGCAGAGGTTGCAGTGAGCCGAGATTGCGCCATTGCACTGCAGCCTGGGCAACAAGAGTGAAACTCCATCTCAAAAAAAAAAAAAAAAAAAAAAAAATTCCAACAGGATGATATTCATACTGTGACATATTAAATATTCACTTATTTGCATGTTATATGAAGGCAAACATAGGGACACAATTTCTGTGGCAACTCAACTATGTTGACACATAGGTGAGGGTGAGATACATTCACAGGTTATGACACATGAAGGCAATCTTGAAACAAAATACTCAGCATTGACACAAAAATAAACTGAAACAGCAAATGCAAACATACTTTAACCCTTGGACTTGCAAATGATCCAATGATACACAAATGACGATCAGAAACTCTGAGACATAATGATGCTCATAACTGATACATAGTAACACTTATACACAAGTGCCCTGCCACTGCCACACCCTCACTGACAGACACACCTTGATCCCTAAACTCCCCAACACCAACCAAACCCCTAGTCACTTAATCTAATTAAGAGTATAGAAGCTGTCTTAGTAAAAACAAGGCACTAGACACCAAGCATGAGAGTAGGGCTGAAGAAGGAGTAGAGAGAAATAGGGTGTCATCTGTAAACCCAAGACAGAACTCACATGGAGAAGGAACGTTTTAAGAATAATAATGGTGGCAAGGCGCGGTGGCTTACACCTGTAATCCCAGCACTTTGGGAGGCCGATGCAGGTGGATCACCTGAGGTCAGGAGTTCGAGACCAGCCTGGCCAACATGGTGAAACCCCATCTCTACTAAAAATACAAAACTTAGCTGGGCATGGTAGTGCACACCTGTAATCCCAGCTACTTGGGAAGCTGAGGCAGAATTGCTTGAACCTGGGAGGCGGAGGTTGCAGTGAGCCGAGATCACGCCATTGCACTCTAGCCTGGGCAACAGAGTGAGACTACGTCTCAAAAAAAAAAAAAAAAAAAAGATGGCAGTTGGTGATACCTAGAGTGCTTGCCCTGGAGGATTACACTCCTCTTACACTCCTTGAGGATTCATAGCGACAGCTCAGGGAAGGGACAGACTTCTCTACACCCACAACACAGGGAAGAAGAACCCACCAGGACTCTGCTCCATGAACTCACATAGGGCCCTGGGCCAGTCTGTGACAGTCTTAGGGGTGGGTGGGCACTGTGGAGGAGGTGAGGGTTTGGGCGGTTGGTCCACACCTGGAACTTTGATATAACTTCCTGAGAGGTCCCTTAGTGACCCTGACCAGCATCCAGGGTTTGGGGAACAGTTTCATGTACTGGGTGGTCTCTCCCTGTCAATTGGCCCCAACATTTTCATTACCTGGTGGTCTTCATACTACGGAAGTCCTTTCAAGGTGTCATGATATTTGACCTACTCCAGAATAGATTGGGGGCAGTGCCCAATATACCTCACACAGATGTTGACCAGTAAAGAGGCTCCTGTTCCAGCTAGAAGCCTCTTGGACCCACTGAGTTTGCTTCAGGAGTCAGTGAGGGTGTCAGCGTCAGAGAATGCACCTTGTGTATCCACATGTCAGTGTTAGTGTGTGTTTAGCCATGAACATCAGCATGCGTTGGCATAGGTATACCGCTTAGAATCAATGTCCCTTGGGTCCAGGTCTGTCCAGGTGACATTTTGAATATTCATGTGTTGGAGGGAGCACCTCGTTGTTTGTATCTGTGCGTCTTATACAGGTCCCTGGAAGTAACTGGGCACAAGTTTGATGGTCTCACTGTGTATGTTTCTGCTGTTTTAACGGTGTGTGTGTGGCTGTCATCTCAGAGGTAAATGCATGTGTCACCATGTGTGTTTTATTGCTATGTTAGAATATTACAATATGTGCCCGGGAGTGAGTCGGCAGGTTGTGGTTGTCATGTGGTGGGTGGTGCAGTTCCCTCTGCTGGGACTTCAAGACCAGTAAGAACAACAGCAACGAAACAATCAGATTACTGCACAGTGCCACAATAGGTCACCCACCATGGGGCTGGGGATTGCTGACCTCTCAGAGTACCAACTTCTATTAGGAGTCTTGCTTCCAGGAGCAGTCAGCTCTTTTTGGCCACTCCCATTTCACAGAAGGAGGCATTGAGGATAAATGGCCAGCAAGGTCATGCTGAGTCTGGAGAGGGGAAAGGGGGTAAAGGCCTCTGGAGGCAGAGAGAGGAACAGAGAGAAGGTGGAGGCACCAGACCTTGTCCGCCCCTTGCCACCCATGACAGAGAGCACCTGGGGCCACAGCTGCTCTGCTGCCTTCCCCCACCCTGTCTGCCTCTCCCTCCACCAACCCCCAGCCCACCCCCAGCCTCCTCCCCTCCCTCAGTCCCAGTCCTAGCCTCCCTCCTCCATCCCCTCCCCACTTTCTCCCTTGCTCTCTCTCTCTCTCCAACGGGCACATGTCAGAGAACATTATGTGCACCGCGAATTTGCATAATTCAAGAAGCATCAAATTAAATTTGCATAATTCCTTTGATTACACTTGTTATTAAATGTAAGTGACATTGATTTACAAAATGGCCCAATATAAGGTTAATAGCAAATGTCACCTTCCAACAGGGTGAGTGTGTGTGTGAGTGTGCGCGGCAGGGGCAGGGGATTGCAGGAGGATGGACCTGAGTCCTCGCATTTCTTTTCCGCCAGGCTCAGCGCCTCCCTGCGTACCCTTCCTGTCCTTCTCCTCAGCTGCTCCAGGCCCTCGGTCTCTCCTCTCCAGGTTCTGAGTCCTAACATAAGGGGAACAACTGAGGGTACAACCCCCTTTCTTCCCCTTTCTTCCAGGGCTGGATCCAGTGAACTTAGGTTGCAGAATCAAAGGGAAAGGTTCTGAGCTGCAGGGTTATGGGAATTAGGGACCAGAAGCTATGAAATATGCGGGTGCTTTGGAATGTGCCCCAAAGACAAATATCTTTGGGTAAGTCACTGAACAGATGTGGTGTTCTCACTAAACTTCTGATGTGAGTGAGAACAGGAGACTCGGTAGGGGCTGGGCGGCAGAACATGTGTGGACTGAGTTCGCCAGGCTCCAGGCACAGGCAGTGAGGACCTACTGAGGGTAGTGTGGACACACCCTCTGGGCAACAAAGAGACCCAAGTGCAAGGCCACGAGGACTTGGGAGCCCAGCAGGGAGCTAAGACTGAGGATGGGGGTCGGGGGATCCTCAGCTTGGTGTCTGAGTCACCATGGCTTTGAAGCCCAGAAAAGGAGAAGGATGGAAATGCCATTTGCCTGCCCCACAGAGAGACAACAGGCTCCGCAAGATGTCAGCGAGGGTGCTCAGGACCCAGAGGAGGAAATAGAGCCTCTGTGACAACTGTGAAGTGCAAGGACACAGAAGTACACATAGCAGGACACAGACCCACTCCCACCACCAACACACAACACCTGCACATGTGCACTCACCCCCTGCAGATACACATAACCCAGCATGGGCCCGTGTGTGTGTACACGTGGTTGTGGGTGTTACAGCCACATGAACACAGAGGGGACATAAGGACCCAAGTATACTTGTGGACTATATTACACATTTAGACACATGGATGGCTGGTCACTAAAGCACGTGAAATTGGAAACTCACAGACACAGAAACACACATAGAGCACTTTCGAGTCCATGACAGAGAACTTGGACAGGCATGTTCTCTGCCTTAAGAAGGGGCTCTCCTCCCCAGGGGGTGTTCCCATTGCCTCCCAGAACCTGGAGGAGTTGGAGTGGAGAGGATTGTGGGAGAAGTGTTTGGAGGGGTCTTACTCTGTCTCTGGGCCACCACCTTTGTGGGAGCAACTGAAGAATCTCAGTGTCCCTGCAGAACCTCCTCTGGAGCTGCCCCCCCGCCACCCCTTGCTGAAGGGTACCTTCCCTCATCCTTAATCTGTCACTGTGTGTGTGTGTGTGTGTGTGTGTGTGTGTGTGTGTGTTGGGGCAGGGGCAGTGCCTTGCCATTCATCCTCTCCCTGGGTGAGAATATCGACAAGGCGGTAACTAATCATTAAACCCACTGGCCCCTTTAAACAAGGAAGGAGAATTATGAGCAGGACTGTAGGGGACAGGGACCCCCTCATAGGCCCTCTGAGGGGGAGGCGGGATCAGGACTGAGCTCTGAGCACACTTGAGAGCCAAACTCAATAATCATTGCCTCAAGCAGGGGAGAACTGAGGAGCTCAAACCTGGGGGTAGGATGTGGAACAGCATCTACACTCAAACCCACAGACACACGTGGAATCCAGGTGCAACATTCACACATGAACACACATATACAGGGACCTACAGATGCATATACCTTGTGGACACCCACAAATAAACATATAATGCACAGGACAGACACAGGTTACACACTCCTCCCATGAAGCCCCCACCTTCTACCAGCACACACACAGATTCACATATTCTTTTTTTTTTTTTTTTTAGAGACAGGGTCTTGCTGTGTTGCCAGGTTGGAAAGCAGTAGTACAGTCTTGGTTCACTGCAACCTCTGCCCGCTAGGCTCAAGCAATCCTCTTACCTCAGCCTCCTGAGTAGCTGGGACTACAGGCACCCGCCACCACGCCCAGCTAATGTTTGTATTTTTTGTAGAGATGGAGTTTCGCCATGTTGCCCAGGCTGGCCTTGAACTTCTGGGCTCAAGTGATCCAGTCTCGGCCTCCCGAAGTGTTGGGATTATAGGCGTGAGCCACTGCACCCAACCAGATTCATATATTCTTGCAGTGTAATAATCTTAATGGTCAAGAACGACAGTCCTAGGGTGAAACGAATCTTCGTTCAAATCCTAATTCTACCATTTCCCAGCTGAGAGACCTTTAGATACTTACTAAATCATTCAGAACTCCTATTTCCTTATCTGTTAAGTGGGGATAATAATAGTGCCTACCCTGGGGAGCTGTTGTGAGTATTAAATGAGATAAGAAATGCAAAGTGCCTGGCATATAGTAAGTGGCAGGTGCTTAACATTTATCATCTCAGCCAGGCGCAGTAGCTCATGCCTGTAATCCCAGCACTTTGGGAGGCCAAGGCAGATCACTTGAGGTCAGGGGTTCGAGACATGCCTGGCCAACATGGTAAAACCCTGTCTCTACTAAAAACACAGAAATTAGCCAGGCATGGTGGGGCATGCCTGTAGTCCCAGCTGCCTGGGAGGCTGACGCAGGAGAATCGCTTGAACCCAGGAGGCGGAGCTTGCAGTGAGCCAAGATTGCACCACTGCACTCCAGCCTGGGCAACAGAGTAAGACTCCATCTCAAAACAAACAAACAAACAAACAAAAAATTTATCATCTCATAGATGATCTTAGCTGCTGTTGGTGATGTTGCTATTTCCAATCCTGAGTATTTACTGAGTACCTTCTACATCCCAGGCACCAGTGCAGGCCCTGGGGACACAGTAATAACCCAGACTGACAGTCCAGGGGACTAAAGGACTGAGGAGAAGCCTCACGCCCCTCACCCACCCCCACTGCTGGGCAGGTGCAACAGACCTGGGAGGTCTGCGGAAGGCTGGGCTGGGCATTGTTTTGTCATCTGCCTGGGCCGTTGCTGCTTTCCACTCTCCACCCTCAAAGAAGATTCGCCTGGCACTAAAAACTACTCCCCCTTTCTCTGAACTGTCTCTTCCACCCCCATGTTATTCATTTCCTGACTTGCAAACTCTGAGTTCTGACATGCGTATCACCCCCATCCCACCACCGTGTTTTTGTTTTGGTTTTTACTATTGATTGTCACAGACCGCCCAGGTCCATGCAGGAGGACGGAGTGGAGGGTGCATGCACACATGGAGAGCACACATTCTTTGGGTTCTTTGCCCAGAGTAGCCTCCCCTCACATCCCCCTGCCCTAACCAGGTGGGGCCACTGCTGCCGGTCTCCTAATTAGCAAATCCACAGGCTCCTCTTGGTATTTCTTCTCTTCGACCTCTGCGGCATTTGGCAGCAGCTCCACCCCTCCTCCTTGAAACTGTCTCCTTTCTTGATTTCCATGACATTGCACCTCCCTGCTTCCCCTCCTCCATCTCTGAAGTTCCTGATCTGGCCTTCCACAGACCTCTGCTTTCTCCCAACCCCTAAATCTAACCCTGCCTAACCATTCTTCCCTCAAACTTCTTCCCTCTCCTCTCTGCCTTTTCACAAGCACTGTCAATCCCAACTCGACCCATCATCTCTCTGGAAATAAATACCCAGTTGAGATTTCTAACCCCCAACTCTATCTCCCAAATGACAAGCCTAAATTTCCACCTGCCTGTTTCAGCTGGTACATCAAATTCCCCATATGCTAGACTGAACAGGTTCATTTCTTTGGCAAACATTTCTCCAGCACATATTATGTCCAGACACTGTGCCAGGCACTGAGGATACTAAGTGAAGGATGCAGTCCCTGCCCTCAGAGAGCTTAGAGTCTATGAGGCTCCCCTCCTCCTGACCTTCCTCTTCATCCCTTCCTCCTTCCATCCTTCCAATTATGGAGACTCTGAATCATCTACTCCTTTTGCCCCCAAAGCCCATGCCCTTGACACGTGTTATGTTTTCCCCACTTCCTGCTCATCCAATCAACTGCCAGATCCTGGAAGATCTTTGTCCTTGGTGCCACTGGCCCAAATCAGGTCCCCTCATTTCTTGCCTACTGAGTGGTTTCCTCGACACCCGTCTCTAGGATGTAGCTTGTCCCATGACCCCTACTAAATCTATCTGTCCAATCACAGCTCTGATGATAAGTTGAACTGTGTGCTCCCCCTCCCAATTTGTTGAAGACCTAACCTCTGGTACCTGTGAATGTGACCTTTTCTGGAAACAGGGGCTTTGCAGATGTAATTCCGATGCAGGCTCAGATGAAGTCTACTGACATAGGGTGGGCTCTTAATCCAATATAACTGGTGTCCTTATAAGGACACTAGTGTCATGCAAAGGCACAGACACACAGACACAGAGGGAAGACAGCCATGTGAGGACAGAGGAATGTCTGGGGCTACTAGAAGCCGGAAGAGGCAAGGAAGGGTCCTCCCCTAAAGACTCTGAGGGAGCATGGCCCTCTGATACCTTGATTTTTTTCTTTTTCTTTAAGACAGAGCCTCATTCTGTCGCCCAGGCTGGAGTGCAGTGGCGTGAACTCAGCTCACTGCAGCCTCCACTTCCCAGGTTCAAGCGATTTTCCTGTCTCAGCCTCCTGAGTAGCTGGAATTACAGACATGTGCCACCAAGCCTGGCTAATTTTTTGTACTTTTAGTAGAGATGGGTTTCACCATGTTTCCCAGGCTGGTCTCAAACTCCTGGCCTTACCTGATCCGCCTGCCTCAGCCTCGCAAAGTGCTGGGATTACAGGTGTGAGCCACTGCACCTGGCCCATACCTTGATTTTTGACGTTGAGCCCCCAGAACTGTGAGAGGATAATTTTCTGTTGTTTTAAGGCACTCGGTTTGTGGCTGTTTGTTACAGTGGCCGCAGGAAACTAATACAATGACACAGTCAAACTTGGAAATCTTCAGTGGCTCTCAATGTGTATTAATATTGGGATAACCGTTATCTCTTCAAAGCATTATTCTCACATATGATTTAATTCCATTTTTACCACAATCCTAAGAAGTAGCATTTTTATTATTTCATCTTTTTTTTTTTTTTTTTTTTTTTAGATGGAGTCTTGCTCTGTCACCCAGGCTGGAGTGCAGTGGCATGATCTTGGCTCACTACAACCTCTGCCTCCCAGGTGTAAGCTGTTCTCCTGCCTCAGCCTCCCGGGTAGCTGGGACTATAGGCGCCCGCCACCACACCCAGCTAATGTTTGTATTTTTAGTAGCGACAGGGTTTCACCATGTTGGCCAGGCTGGTCTCGATCTCTTGACCTCGTGATCCACCCGCCTCAGCCTCCCAAAGTGCTGGGATTACAGGCGTGAGCCACCTTGCCCTCTGGCTATTTCATCCTGTCTTACAAATGAGGAAACTAGACACAGCCTAAATAAGTTACCAGGATCATACACTTTGGGCTGAGGTCTCAAACTCTGTCCTCTTAACCTGTAGGCAATTTTGTCTCCAGTCAAGGCTGGCCACAAACTTATCATTCTGGCTCCATTTCCAGTTCCTTTTCTGCTCATAGTCTAAGCTTTGGCCAAACAGGTCTATTTGCTGTTTTTTCAAGGAGTGGGCTGAATGCCACCTCCCTAATGATCATCTAATGAGAAGCAACCCTCTTCTGTGATTCCTTTCCTACTGTATGTCAGCCTTTCCTGACCCATCTCTGACTGCCCCACACAGCTTAGTGTAGCACCAGGCATGCATCTTCTAGAAAGGAGTTTCACACTGACTCACTGCTCTTTCGCTTGAGGAAGCCGACGTTCCATGTGTCAAGGGCGTGGGCTTTGGACAGACCCACTTTGGATCCAGGCTGTAAGCGCTATTTGGTGGCCAGAGTCTCAGGTTACTGGTCTGTAAAATGGGGATGATAACAATCCTTACCTCATAGACTTGTGAAGAAAAGAACTGACATGTTGTAGTAGACATAGTAGACATCCGGTATTGTTGGCCAAACTCCCCTGGGAATGGTGGTCTCTCCTTTTGGAAGCCAA
Organism: Macaca thibetana thibetana; assembly: GCF_024542745.1. Classification (NCBI taxonomy): domain Eukaryota; kingdom Metazoa; phylum Chordata; class Mammalia; order Primates; family Cercopithecidae; genus Macaca; species Macaca thibetana. Next base: position 96,695,405 of record NC_065586.1, on the reverse strand, counting down.
TATGTGGTCTCAGAGAGTCTCCTAATCCTACCTCACCCCTAGCTACCTGAACACCTGACCTGTGGGGACCAATCTGGGTCCTTCTCTGGGATCCCTTACAAAGGAACTGAGGGGAGAGTTGAACCTTCCCTGGTGATGGCAGCTGCAGGTGAAACCCCAGAGAGAGAGCATCCTGGTGTCCATCCGGGTCCTACTCTGAATGTTCCAGAAGCTCAATGCCATCTCTGCCCTTCCTACTCCTTGACTATTTGTATCTACACTTGATTACCTGAGATGTTCCCATTTCTTCTAGTAGATACCCCTCTTTGCCTAAACTAATTCAAACTGGGTTGCTATGGCTTGTAACCAAATGAGTCCTGACAGATACAACATATAAGGAAGGGGCTGGCACATAGTAGGGGCCCAATAATTGTTCATTCCCTCCCCTAGGGAAGAAACAATGGGATCCCTAGCCCCAGAGAGAGTGTCCTTTGGGGCTGTCCCAAAGAGGAGCAGGACCTCTGCTCAGTTCTCACCTCCAGAAGATGAGTGGACAGCCTGGTGAGGGCCTGAGGCTCAAAAGGCTGCAGGTCTTCAATCACCGTGAAATTATAAATATTTCACCTGGTGGGGTGCGGTGACTCATGCCTGTAATCCCAGCCCTTTGGGAGGCTGAGGTGGGAGGATCACTTGAGGTCAGGAGTTCGAGGCTGGCCAACATGGCAAAACAACATCTCTCCTAAAAATACAAAAATTAGGTGAGCGTGGTGGCACATGCGTGTAGTCCCAGCTGCTGGGGAGGCTGAAGCACAAGAATGGCTTGAGCCCTTGAGACGGAGGTTGCAGTGAGCTGAAATCACACCACTGCACTCCAGCCTGGTGGCAGAGCGAGACTCCATCTCAACTAATATTAATAATAATAAAATAAAACAAACATTTTATCCATATGTTTTGATCACTAGCAAAAATAATTTATGAGCAATAGCAAACAAGCTGACCTAAATTTTAAAGACAGAGAAAAACTTATAAAACTAAAAATGGGGGTTGGCATGAATAGGTAAAGATAGAAGATTTTTTAAATTGTCAGGAGGTGATCACCTTGGGTAGAAATGGAATCATGATAGATGATTTAAAACCTAGGATCACTAGGCGGACGTCTCCCAGTTGGGTCACAGGCAGGGGAGGCCGTGTGAACCTCTGCGTCGTCCTAGCCGCCCCTCCACAGTGCTCTGCTCCAAAGAAAGCCTGGCATTGACTGGAGAGTGAAGCCGCCTGTGTCTAGTGACAGATCCACCATGGTCTTATGTTAGAAAGCAGCCTTTGCTTGAAGGCAGGTATTAAAAGTAATTGCCCCTGATAAAGGGAGTTGCTAAGGTTGCGACGATGGGGTAATTTTCACATTTTACTCCGTGTACTTCTCTGTATTGTAATCGTTTACTTTGAGCATATATTACAGTGTAATTTTAAAAGATTTAGAAAAAGCAGAAAGTGATCTTACTGTGGGTGCACGCATGAGTGCTGTTGGGGTGCACGCATGGTTTTGTGTCATCCTGCCAAAGTCCTTCTTGGGGACCTTGGTGAGCTGAGCTCACCCTCCTTCTGCTCCTTTCCCAGCCGCAGCTCAGTGGGCTCATCTTCCTGGATACAAATGACCCGGTGTTTAGCTGCGAGGACTGCCTGCTGCAGCAGAGGCCTCCGGACCAAGGGGGGCGGGGAGGCTCCGTCTGCTTCCCATATGGGGACATTGTCTGTCCCTGCCTGAGGGCCACCTCCCTCCTGCCTCACATTGTCCCCTTGCTGTCTCCTGCTGGCCCAAGCCCCGGCCTGCATCTTCCCTTTTCATTAGCCTCCTAGTGGTAGCCCCGGGCAGGACACAGGGGGCTGGGATGCTGCTCGCTCTTCTCCAGCCCTGAGCCCCTGGCCAGCTCACCCTGGACTCTTCCCAGCCTGGAGTCTCAGCCTCACATGTACACACGGATGTACATGGAGGAAACCCCACTCTGGGCAGGGCCTCTGGTCACACGGGTGCCTCTGCTGGCCCTGGCTCAGGCCCCGGGGGAGAGGTGGGGAGAAGGCCACAGTTGTCTCCCATTCTCCTTGCAAAACCCCCACACTTTATTAATCTGGGCCTGGTGGGAATGAGGCTGGGGTTCCTCACTGTCATTCAGGGCTGGAGGCTGCCACTCTGGGGGCAAATCCAGAGAGCATGAGGATAGGAGGAGGCCACCCCCAGTTCCGGCAATGCTCTGACCCTGCAGGGGAGGGTCTTTGGGGTTTGTCTTGAGAGAGAAATTTCTACAAAGCCTCCTTCCAGATATTCAAGGACAGACCACCTAACAGGGTACAGTGTCCAGGAGAAATCGAAAGACACTCAAATGGCTCAGCTAAGCTCTCGTCTCCCCCACTTCCCCCACTTCCCCCACTTAGAACCTCACTTGAGCAGCCAGAGCTTCTCTTATCAGATGGTGCACTTCCCACTTCTTCAGGGTTCTCTCCTCTATCCACCACTCAAGGCCCAGGCCGAGCCTCCCTGTTCCAGAAGCTTCCCTCTAGTCCACCCTGTCCTCCTGAACTGCTCCAGCACTTCTTACTGAAACAGGGTCCAAGAATCAGCATTTCTAACAAGTTCCCAGATGACGCTGATGTGACAGGTCCAGGACCATGCTTTGAGAACTACGGGTTTGGACCATTTCCTGGGGGTGGGGAATCTTCTGGGGGCGGGGGCAGGTGGAAGAGGTGAAGGAGGTTTGAGGAGCCCTGATACAAAGGCAGAGAAAACCTAATCCACATATCCAGCTACACAGGTACTCAGGGTGTCTGATGCTTAGTGAAAAGAACATGGAAGTTAAAGTCAGGAGGCCTGGCTTCTCTACCACTCATTGGCTCCCCAGCTGCCAGGTTTTATACAGATCATTGACCTCTTTTAGCCTGAGCTTCTTCATCTATAAGTGGGGATAATATTAATGCTGACTCAGAGGTTACTGAAAAGATCTAAGAGGATAATACTTTAAGAGTGTTATGCAAACTCTAGGAGCTTGACAGGTATTTGTTTACAAGGTGGGGGATTAATTTGTATTTCTCAAACACACAGTGTTTAGAATCTGTCACATGGTGTTTTTAAGTGCTTTGTAAATATTTAATGAATATTTATAAAATTCACAAGAATCCTATGCAGGAGGAGCTATTTTTATTCTTCCCATTTTATAGATGGGAACACCATGGTTAAGTAACTTGCTGGAAATCACACAGCTAGCAAATGGCACAGCTTAGTGTTGACCTCAGTTGCCACAGAGTGTGCGCCTAGCCACCACTCTGTGCTGCCCAGCTACGTGTTGGCTTATACATTCATCAGTATGTGCGTGTTTGCAAATGTGTACACGTTATCTAAGTTTCTAAGAGGTTCTAGTGTGTATAAGTGCTTACAAAAGTGTGTGCAAAATATGTATAATCTAATGGCAATAGTAATAGAAATCAGTTATTGAACACTTACTTTTTGCCACGCGCTATGCTAACCATGACTACCATTGACTCCTCACAGCCCGACATGGTAGATTATATTATTATTCTCATTTGCCTGTTGAAAGATGCTGAGCAAGGTTAACTAATTATTCAAGGTCACACCTCCAGAGATGAGTGGAGCAGGGAGATTTAACTGGATGCTAACAGAGACTTATGCTTAACTCTTAGGCTGCACTGAATGTGTCTTTCTGTTCAGCATGGGGATATTGTATGTAAGGGTACGTTTGCATGTAAGTATCTATCTGTCTCTCTGTCCATTTGTCCATCCATCCATTCATCCAACCATTCATTTACCCACCCTCTCGTATCTATCATTGGCAGCTGAGGCCGTTGCCCTGGGTCAAGTTCTTACTGAAGAAGAAGTAAGAGAGGGAGCTGCAGCCCCTTTCAGCTGACTCAAACTTCCTGGGATGTGTTCCCTTGAGTCCAGAGTGCCTGTAAGGGACACAACCTTGCCCAGGTGTGAAGGGGGAGATGTCTCACACAAAAGGGTGGATGCATTCTTTTTCTCACTCTTACCACACTAGACCAGTGGGCAGGGACAAGGTGGGCACAGAGGGACCTTGTATACTCCTCAGAAGGCAAATTGGGGCTGATCCTATATCTATCCATGTTGGGCGCTCACCCAGTGGGCCAAAATCACTGGAATCCAGACTAGTTTGTATCTTCAAGAGTGATTTCCTTTATGTTTCTCCTTAGTTTTTTTTTTTAATTAAATTAAATTAAATTTTATTTTATTTTATTTTATTACTCTGTCACCTGGACTGGAGTGCAATGGTGCGATCTTGGCTCTCAGCAACCTCCACCTCCTGGGTTCAAGCAATTCTCCTGCCTCAGCCTCCTGAGTAGCCGGGATTACAGGCACGCACCACCACACCCAGCTAATTTTTGTATTTTTAGTAGAGACAGAGTTTCACCATGTTGGCCAGGCTGGCCTCGAGCTCCTGACCTCAAGTGATCCACCCGCCTCGGCCTCCCAAAGTGCTGGGATTACAGGTATGAGCCACTGCACCCAGCTTCTTAGTATTTATTAACTGTGGGGTTTTTTGGTCGGGGGTTGCTAAATCTGGCTTTAAACAGAAAGAAAGCTGAATAACTGAACTAAGTTAATGTTTCAAGGGAGATGAGACTAGTAGGCAAAAGAATGAAAAGATTTGGGAGATAAGAGGGCACAGACTGGTGTGACTAATAAGTTTCTTTTTGGAGTAGGGGCCAAGTTACCTGGATGTGATGGGGTAAATATTATTTTCTATCTCGAAGAAAAATGTGTGATGTTTATACTGTCTCAGAACAAATAGGCCTGTGACTGATGGATAGTTTACCATTTATGTAGCTGGTTTCATGTACTTTTGACAGCTCAATCAGGATTCCAACAGTTATAAAAAATGATTTTCTTCTAGGAAGTTGCAGGAGGGGAGCACGTGCCCTCGCCCCCGCCCTGTGCCCACCGGGCACTGTGCCTCTGAGTGAGGAGAACACATGGATGTATGGAGCAGTACAGGGAGCGAGAAGAGGCCACCAGGTGTCCCCAGAGTTTCCCAGGTTGGATATAGGGTGCCTCATTTCCCCAGGGCTGCTTGGGGACTATTTGGCTGGATCGAGGCTTGGAGGCCATTTGGGAAGGTCATTGAGTCCTTACTGTTCCTAGGACTGGCCAGGAGGAAGAAACTCTCATCAGGAACCCAGGAGCCCAAGAGATTCGGACCTGGATGGAGACTGGCCTTGAGACCACATGGAGGCTTTGGGCCTGAGTGCACTCCTCCATCTGGGATCCAGCCTGTGTCTAAGCCACTATCCCTGCTGAGGACAAGGTGAAGAGCTGTGGCCATCCTGGCCCTCAGGTGGAGGCAGGAAAAATGACAGTAGCCAGAGCAGGAGGGTGGAAGGTAGGAGGTAGTATTTTGCCACTGTGTCCATGCCCAAGGGAATTTTGGCTGTGGGTTTACCTGCTTTAAAGATGTTTCAGTGCAGGAAAGCCCAGATTTGTACCAAAGATCAGTTAGCAGCTGATGGGGTGGTAAAGTGGAAAGACAGAAAGTTCTCAGCTGGGTTTGGAGGTTTTGCCCATACTGGGGCAGGTGACTGGCCTGAGAGGCACCCAGAGCTGCCACAGACCTGCCACCAGAGATGTCTTCAAGCCTCTGGCTTATGACTTTGAAAGGATCAGTGAGACCTTCAAGGTCACTTTCAAGAAAGCCACCTCAAGGTGTAACTGGCTTTGTCACATGGACATAGGAGCCTTCCTTAAGGGCAAGGCTGTTCACATACTTTTTCTTTTTGCATTACTCACAACCTAAGCAAGCTCTGGAGTCAGGCTACCTGGGTTCAAATCCACTCTCCGGGCCGGGCGCGGTGGCTCAAGCCTGTAATCCCAGCACTTTGGGAGGCCGAGACGGGCGGATCACGAGGTCGGGAGATCGAGACCATCCTGGCTAACACGGTGAAACCCCGTCTCTACTAAAAAAATACAAAAAACTAGCCGGGCGACGTGGCGGGCGCCTGTAGTCCCAGCTACTCGGGAGGCTGAGGCAGGAGAATGGCGTAAACCCGGGAGGCGGAGCTTGCAGTGAGCTGAGATCCGGCCACTGCACTCTAGCCTGGGCAGCAGAGTGAGACTCCGTCTCAAAAAAAAAAAAAAAAAAAGAAGGCCGGGCGCGGTGGCTCAAGCCTGTAATCCCAGCACTTTGGGAGGCCGAGACGGGCGGATCACGAGGTCAGGAGATCGAGACCATCCTGGCTAACACGGTGAAACCCCGTCTCTATTAAGAAATACAAAAAAAACTAGCCAGGCGAGGTGGCGGGCGCCTGTAGTCCCAGCTACTGGGGAGGCTGAGGCCGGAGAATGGCGTGAACCCGGGAGGCGGAGCTTGCAGTGAGCTGAGATCCGGCCACTGCACTCCAGCCTGGGTGACAGAGCGAGACTCCGTTTCAAAAAAAAAAAAAAAAAATCCACTCTCCTCCACTTATTGGCTCTGTGATCTTAACTGGCAAGTCACTTAACTTCTTTGAGCCCAATTTCTTCATTTGCAAAATGGCTATACATTGAAACAATCTCATAGTATTGTTGTAAAGATTGAATAAAATAACGTACTAAATAAAATAACATATCTAGTACGGTGTTTGGCACATTGCAAACACTCACTAAATGATCATTGTTTCTCCTCTTCCCTCTTTTTCATAATTACCATTCTGTTACTCAGACTACATGATAGGCATAACGACATGTATTTATTTTAAAATGTATACCAAAGTAGTGATGTATACTATATGTATACTAAAGTAGTTATTGAGGGTACAGCATTAGATGATGAGTACAGCATTATCTAGCATTTGTTAGGCACCTACTCTATGCTAAAGCTACATTAAAATATTCAAATACATTATTTCATTCAGGAAGGTCCTCGCCTTCATGAAGCTAACAGTTTAGATTTTTTTTTTTTAAGGATGGGGTCTCACTCTGTTGCCCAGGCTGGAGTGCAGTGGTATGATCAGAGCTCACTGCAGCCTCAAACTCCTGGGCTCAAGCAATCCTCCCACCTCAGCTTCAGCCTACCAAGTATCTTTGACTACAGGTGTGCACTATCTCACCTGGCTAATTTATTTCAATTTTAGTTTTTAGAGATGGGGTCTCGAACTCCTGGGTTCAAGCAATCCTCCTGCCTCAACCTCCCAAGTGGCTGGGATTATAAGCATGAGCCACTGTGGCCAGCCATAAATTTAACAGTTTAAAAGGAGCTTTCTGGCCGGGTGCAGTGGCTCACGCTTGTAATCCCAGCACTTTGGGAGGCCAAGGTGGGTGGAGCACCTGAAGTCAGGAGTTTGAGACAAGCCTGGTCAACATGGTGAAATCCCGCCTCTACCGAAAATTTAAAATAAAAAAAAAAATAGCTAGGTGTAGTGGTAAGTGCCTGTAATCCCAATTACTCAGGAGGCTGAGGCAGAAGGATCACCTGAACCCTGGAGGTGGAGGTTGCAGTGAGCCGAGATTGTGTCACTGCACTCCAGCCTGGGTGACAGAGCGAGACTCCATCTCAAAAAAAAAAAAAAAAAAAAAAAAAAAGAGCTTTACTATATTATCCAATGTTGTCCTCACAGGAATTCCTTGAGGAGGATATTGTTGCCCCCATTCTACAGATAGAGAAATTGAGGCAGGGAGGTCAGATCAGACATGTGGGACTTAGATTCAAACACTCAGCTCTATGGCTCAAAGCGCATGCTCCTTCTGCTGTGCCATGCTGCTGCCTCACCTCCACATTGCTAAATACGCACAAATTAATTGTCATGTCTATAGAAGTGTGGGTCTGTAGAAGGGTGTGTGGTCCTGTGTGTCTGGACACATTTCTATGACTGAATGTCTTATGTTAGTAGGTGTGGGTGATTTGTGTAATTATATTTCTGAATCTTATGCCCGAGGGAGACTGTTTATGTGACTTTGTAGGATTGCGTGGGTAAGTGCAAATGCGGTTTGATTATGGGTTGATGTAGCTATGTGTGTAGGTGTGCTGTGTGTCTGTTCAGATGGCTGTGTGGTTATGGATGGCTCAGGTTAGTGGAGGGCGGCACTGGCCTATGGGACTCTTTTGACTTACCTTTTAAAGGAGGGGAGAGAGGTGCTGGGAGGTGGGAGGGCGTGGTCTGCTATAGGGACCCTTGCTGGAGGGGGCATCCACCGGGCCTGGGCCTGGCCCTTGGTGACTGACTACACTGCCCAGTGCTGGGTTTCAGGCCGAGAGATGGAGAAGCTCATTTCCCCTTAAACACCGTAGATTAAGGGCCCGCAGTGGGCACGGGCGGGAGGGCGCCGTGTCGCTCATGTTACAAATCAATTCATTACCGGCACTCACAGTTGCCTCCGATCTTCAAGGATCGGGGGGTTTGATGAAGAGGATTCATTTCAAGAAATAAACCTTTTAAATTAACCACGAGATGAGGGAAATTTCTTTATTTAAAAAATGCTCAGGGCCCGCCGGCTTTGTTTTCTCTCTTATTAGCATTGTTATTAATAACCCCACCCTCCCTCTCTAGGGGATAGTCCACTCTGCCTTGGGAGACAGTGAGCCACTGGGATGGGGGACAGGCCTCCTGCCCGGGCACCTTGGCCAGGTCTGTCTATTCCACCAAGGTCTCTGATGTCCAACGGTGGGACCCCAACCAGGTCCTGTGCCCCAGATAGACTCCCAGGCAGGTGGCCAGGAACATGCCATATGACCTTTGGTAAGTCACTTGACCCCTCTTTCCTCAATAGCTAAGTGACCATAGAATCATCGCTTTCTACAGCTGGACCTTAAAGTTAGGAGTTTAGCTCTTGTTTGTTATCAATGAGCAAACAGGTCCAGAGAAGGGTGGTGGCTGACCCTAGGTCACACAGAAGCTTCTTAGCAGAGATGCATTCGATACCAGCCTAATTCCTGATCTAGTTTCTACCTGGAAACAAGCATTTGGACTCATGATGTGTAAATTACAAAGCACCTTGAAACAATTTGTAAGCATGTCCTACCCTATTGGGTCATCTGAGGAGAGTTTAATAAAACAACTACTATTTACAAAGGTATGGGCAAGTATTAGGAAAAGTGTAAGTGATGGTACAGTATCTCGGGGCTAGTAACGGTGGGAAGCCATGGCCAAACCAGGGCTAAAAGGGACAAAGATTAATGGATAAAAGTTACCAGAACCAGGAGAGAGGTCTGTATGGAGACTTCTAGAGAGCTGTGGCCTTTATTGGGGAAATCCAGCTAATCTGCAATCACCTGGAAAGGAAGGAGCCAAAGAAGCTCCCTTCCAGTGAATCCCTTTTGGCCAGTCCCAAGGGAGTGTCAGCTGATGCGGACCGTGCAGGCCAGCCTCCCAGGGCCACAGGAGGGTGGAAATGGGTGGGAACGGATCTGGAAGGGCAGACCACCCGCCAGCGGCAATGTGTCCTGCCAGTGAATGGCAGAGAAAGGATGTGCCCTCAGGACTCCTGATTCTAAGGGTCTCCTAAATCCAACCCACAGTCTTTTATGCCATGCTGCTCTGCCCAGTGATATCTGGTCAAATGAAATGCTAGGTCTGAAGGTGTAACTTAGGGCGAGCAGTGGCTGTCCCTCTCTGTGGCAAACAAGCATCTAGTTCCAGGAGGAACTAGAACCAAATACTGGCATCCAGCAATGACAGGTGACAACATCTCACCTCTCAGGGGGTATGTCTACATCAGAGCAGGGACTTTGGGAAACCCAAGGCTTTCACCCAGTGGACCATAGGATCCCTTCTACAGACCCACTCTGCAGACAAAGTCTGCCCTAAAATAGTCTGTAGATCACAGAGCAAGAATGGGGATCAGGTAGAGCAGATGCCACCCCTCTACCCGCCGCCACACACACACACACACAGGGAGGCTGCCTTAGTCCATCCAAGCTGCTGCCACAAAATCCTTGAGACTGGGTTATTTAATTATTTATTAATTTAATTTATTATTATTGCTATTTTTGAGATAGAGTGTCTCTCCATCACCCAGGCTGGAGTGCAGTAGTGCAATCTCAGCTCACTGCAACCTCCGCCTCCCAGTTTCAAGTGATTCTCCTGCCTCAGCCTCCTGAGTAGCTGAGATTACAGGCGCCCACTGCCACGCCCAGCTAATTTTTGTATTTTTAGTAGAGAATGGGGTTTCACCATGTTGGCCAGGCTGGTCTCCAACTCCTGGCCTCAAGTGATCCACCCACTTTGGCTTCTCAAAGTGCTGGGATTACAGGCGTGAGCCATCACACCCGGCCCCAAGACTGGGTAATTTATAAACAACAGAAATACTCTTCGTTCTGGAGGCTGGGGAGTTCAAGATCAAGGCGCCGGCAGAGTGAAAGTCTGGTAAAGTCCTGCTCTCTCCCACTCTCTCCTTCCTGTGCCTCTTGCTGCATCCTCACTCGGCGGAAGAAGAAAAGAGACAAACAGCTCCCTCATGTCCTTTCATAAGCCTGTGCGTTCATGAGGGGAGAGACTTAGTGATCTAATCACTTGCCCCACTTCTTTATTTTTATTTATATATATATATATATATATTTTTTTTTTTTTTTTGAGAAGGAATCTCACTCTGTCACCAGGCTGGAGTATAGTGGCGGGATCTCAGCTCACTGCAACCTCCACCTCCCAGGTTCAAGCAACTCCTGCCTCAGCCTCCTGAGTAGCTGGAACTACAGGCACGTGCCACTACGCATGGCTAATTTTTGTATTTTTAGTAGAGACAGGGTTTCACCATGTTGGCCAGGGTGGTCTTGATCTCTTGGCCTCGTGATCTGCCTGCCTCAGCCTCCCAAGGTGCTGGGATTACAGGCGTGAACCACCGTGCCAGGCCAGGCCCCACTTCTTAATACCAGCACATTGGGTACTAGGTTCCAACATAGGAATTCAGGGGGACACCAACATTCAGGCCATAACAGAGGGAGAACAGTGGGGCCCCGAGAGAGCACTGCCTACCACCTTCTGTGGGGTCACTGCTTGATGTGGGATGGGTTGGGGACCTCAGGGAAACCCAGATTAGGGTCTCCTTTACTTGTCACCCCCCAAAAAGGAAAGCTAGACTGATAGATTCAGGTCATGGGAAAATGGAGAGACAATGGGGCCTGGAAAGGTGGAGAGCTCAGAGTCCTGGAGTGCCCAGAGTCTGCAACACCAGGGAATTGGGGGTTCTGCAACCTGGGAGAAAGGATGGGAGCTGCCGGGGGCAGCATATAACCAGGCGATTTAAATTCTGCCTTCCAACTTCCATCCCAACTGGTACTGGCAGTCATTTCTGGGGTGGGGATTTGTATTCCTCCTTAGTACAGGGCTCTCCCAGGCCAAGACCACATTTGTCATCCTCAGACTAGGGGTCTCTGGGAGTGGGGCCTTAGCTCATCCTCTTTGTGGCCTCCTAAACTCAGCCCAGAGTTCTGGTCTCAAGTGGGGGTTTCAGTTCAGATGTGGCCTCCCCACCTCCCCACCTAAGAAGATACAAACCCCAAAGTCTCCCTCTGCCTTCCTAGTCCCCTCCTAGCTCCTCTCCCCCTGCAGACTGGGGCAAGGAAGGAGGGGAGAAGAAAAAGGCCTTCCCAGCCTAGGCATAGACCTGCCCAGGTGTGTAGGGGGGACCAGCTCACCATCTCATTAACGTGGAATTGTTTTTAGGTTAATAATCTTGCGTTAATTTCCCCTTAAAATATTGTCTTTGACCGTTAAATGCTCACACTGTTATAAAAAGAACGTAATAAATGATCTTGAAGCAAATTCTCCTGCCAAATGTCATAATTTATTTGCATAATTAGCTCTTAATTTTAATTCAATATGCAAATCCATGCTTCCTTTCCATTGCAGCCGCCTGTTTCCCAGTCGGGCGGCCATGAATTTACTGTGATGCTCCCTCCACGGCTGTCAGAGGTGGGGGTGGGGAGGCAGGCACCTTCTGGGGCTGGTGCCTGGAGAAGGGGCTCAGACACATAGATTCAGTTGGACAAGTCTGTGGGCCCCACTACATGGGCCCCACAGATGGGCCTGTGTGGACACCAGCGTACTACATACTGATGCAGAGACCCAGAGATGAAGGTAGGTGAACCCAGACTGACAGGCCAACACATCAAGCAACTCATGGGCACTCACTGAGACACATATAGGCAGAAACACTGCCACGCATGAACGCAGATCCCCATGAGGTCACATGACTTCATGGACACAGACATACAGATATACCCACAAACAAACGCAGACAGAGGCCCAGCCAATGAGCAGAGATGCATGGGCAGCCCAGACGTGTATCCTGGCAGACACAAACACTCACAGTAGAAAGATGCCTGGGCCCAGGTACAGGTGTGTGGGGCCATACAGCTGCTGAAGTCACACATCTATATGGGCACACACATAAAAAGACACGTTATCCCAGGTAGGAACTTAACAACACTACAGAAAAGCCTCGGCATGCCACGTGGACACCCACACGCACTTTAGGACTTGGCCTTCAAGCCTCCATAGCAACATTTTTGAGGCATTGTGGGGCTCATGGAAGGGGCACAGAACACAGAGTCAGGGTATCCGGTTCTAGAACCAGCTCCACTTTTCACTTGCTGTGGGACCTTAAGCAAGCCACTTCATTTTTTGTTCAATAATAGCTTTATTTTTATTTATTTATTTACTTACTTACTTACTTATTTTTGAGATGGGATCTCTCTCTGTCACCCAGGCTGGAGTGTAGTGGCATGATCTTGGCTCACTGCAAGCTCCACCTCCCTGGTTCACACCATTCTCCTGACTCAGCCTCCTGAGCCGCTGGGACCACAGGCGACCGCCACCACGCCTGACTAGTTTTTTGTATTTTTTTTTTTTTTTTTTTTGAGACGGAGTCTGGCTCTGTCGCCCGGGCTGGAGTGCAGTGGCCGGATCTCAGCTCACTGCAAGCTCCGCCCCCCGGGTTTACGCCATTCTCCTGCCTCAGCCTCCCGAGTAGCTGGGACTACAGGCGCCCGCCGCCTCACCCGGCTAGTTTTTTTGTATTTTTTTTTTAGTAGAAACGGGGTTTCACCGTGTTCGCCAGGATGGTCTCAATCTCCTGACCTTGTGATCCGCCCGTCTCGGCCCCCCAAAGTGCTGGGATTACAGGCTTGAGCCACCGCGCCCGGCCAGTTTTTTGTATTTTTAGTAGAGATGGGGTTTCACCGTGTTAGCTAGGATGGTCTCGATCTCCTGACCTCGTGATCAGCCCACCTTGCCTCCCAAAGTGCTGGGATTTCAGGCAAATAGCTTTATTAAGATCTAACTCACATACCATACAATTCACCTATTTAATGTGTGCAAGTCAATGGTTTTTAGTATATTCACAGGGTCATGCAACCATCACCACAATAAATTTTAGAACATTTTAATCACCCCCAGAAATCCCATTCTCATCACCAGTCATTCCCTTTTTCCCCCCAACACCCTCTGTCCCAGCCCTAAGCAACCACTAATTGATTTTCTGTCTCTATTTATTTGCATTACATATAAAGGGAATCATGCAATATGTGATTTTTTGGTGACTGGCTTCTCTCACTTAACATGTTTTCAATAGTGATCTGTGTTGCAGCATGAATCAGTATTTCATTCCTTTTTATGGCAATGGACTAATATTCCATTTTATGGATATACAACATTTTATGTATGCATTTGTCAGTTGATGGACATTTGAGTGGTTTTCACTTTTTGGCAATCACGAATAACACTGCTATGAACATCCCTGTACAAGTTTTGGTGTGGACCTATGTTTTTGTTGTTGTTGTTGTTGTTGTTGTTGTTGTTTTGTTTTGTTTTGAGACGGAGTCTCGCTCTGTCGCCCAGGCTGGAGTGCAGTGGCCGGATTTCAGCTCACTGCAAGCTCCGCCTCCCGGGTTCACGCCATTCTCCTGCCTCAGCCTCCCGAGTAGCTGGGACTACAGGTGCCGCCACCTCGCCCGGCTAGTTTTTTGTATTTTTTAGTAGAGACGGGGTTTCACCGTGTTAGCCAGGATGGTCTCGATCTCCTGACCTTGTGATCCGCCCGTCTCGGCCTCCCAAAGTGCTAGGATTACAGGCTTGAGCCACCGCGCCCGGCCGGACCTATGTTTTTATTTCTCTTGAGTCTATTCACGAGAGTAGAAGTTCATCTTCGAGTTTGGTTTTCCCATCGAAAAAATAAAAGGGCTCATTCTAATGAAACCCTCACAGGCTTCTCCACAGCCTTTGTTTATGATTAACATGGCATTCTCAAGTTGAGATCATGGCCCTTCTCACTCAGCCACACACAGATGCGGGTATACTTGCATGCACGCACACACACACACACACACATGCACACATGCACATGCACAAGGACACACCACATAGTCACACACTCAGTCACCAACACAGCCACCTAACCCATAGCCCATTGCCCCAAAGGCACAGATGTACCCAAGGTGACCTAAACACTCACAGGGACCCGATGCAGGGTTGCCTAGAGAAAAAGAAGGAAACAGAGTTTGAGAGACTGTGATAGCTACATGGAAGAACGTCCTTTCACCGCGAAGGCGGGGACAGAGTCTGGAGTTTGGGAGGAAGAATAAGATGGGGAGAAAAAGCTGAGTGAGAGGGCAAGGTGTTAGGAGATAGGGGCGCTCTGGGACAGGGGCTGTGCGGCTGGATCGAGGTCTGGTTCGAACACCAGGACACTTGTGTCCTGCTTCACCATCTGCTTCTGCCCTACCCTCGCCCTGACCAGGGTATCCTTTGTCTCCCTGCTCCCTCTCCCTGAAGGAAACATGACCCCTCCCCATTTTCGCCCCCCTCCCCCACAAGCTAAGGAGACAAAAGGGATCCTTTTCCAGGATAATTAAGCCTCAAAGACAGCGGCTCCTCCCAGGAAACTGATCGGGTTTGCCCTGGGAGAGCCCTTGAGTGTGGGAGGGGAGGGAAAGGGATGTGGGGGCACACAGAGGGATGACCAGAACACAGGAAAGTCAGCTCTGAGACTGCCAGGCAGACGGTACTCCTGTGGCCATATATTGTCTGTTGCAAAAGTTGGAACTTTATTTCCCTTTCTTAAGACAGGGGTCATGTGATTAGCAACAGATTCGAATCCACTGTCTCCCACAATCACAGAAACCCTGGGGTGGACAAGCGGAAGATGCGTGTGTGCCTGTGTGGATTTGTGTTGAAGTTGTTGTTACACATAGACATGTGTAAGTATGAATGTGTGTCTGTCCCCCACCCTCTCGGTCCCCCACCCCCACCCACGCCCCCCTGCCGAAGACTTGCAGTGCGGCCTCAGCGGAGTTTCTAACCTGGAGTGATCGCCTTCCTGATTTGCCACTTTAGTACTCTTGTTAATGAATTTTTAATCTTCTTAATGACATTAAACACGGAAAGTAATTAAGGAAAACAAGTTTGAAACTGCTGACTTCAACCCTTTATTCACAACTATTTAATGTAGAATTAATTTGATTTTGCCCATTATTCAAATGAACGCGCTACCTTCTCCCTGGCCCCAGGCCTGTACCCTTGCCCCCCATCCCGAATGCCCTGAGACCCCCTGTTGTGATCACCCAGTTGTTATTGACCCAAGTGGGTGCTGGTTTCTGTGCACCGTGTCTGTGCTGAGGGCTGGAGGTGGTGACTAGGCCAAACTTCTGGATGGTGAGGAAGGCAGAGTGGCTTCTGGAAGAGGCCAGGAGGATTGAAGGGACTCAGGAGGGAGCCAGGAAAACAGAGCTCCTTCCCCACCCTGAGTCCATCTCGGATTTCCACTCTGGATACTCCATCAATAGCTCCTGCGTACTCTGTGACCTGTGCACTCAAGTGTTTGGATGTTGGAAGCCTTGGGTATTCAGATGTTTGGACATTTGATATTAGAATACATAAATCTGTAGAATTCAAAATAATCAGGTGTTTGGAGGCTCAGTGCTGGGGTGGGTACCTGAATGGTCAGGTTCCATGATGTCCATTTGGCAGAATCTTAGACCAAAAGAAAGAAGCTTCCACGTCTAAACCCTGGTTCAGGACGCTGTCTGGATGAAGCTAAAATGGGAGATTATAGCTGCTTGAAGCTGAGTTTGAAACCGATCCAGGTCCTGGAAGCAGAAACCAGGTCCCAGGACAGAGCCAGCACATCCCTGAGCCAGAGGGTTTGGCTGCCACCTTCCAGAAAGGGTCCTGAAGCTGCCTAGGGACCCTGGATAGAAGGGGAGGCAGGGTCTAAAGGGGCCCTGGGGCTATCGATGCCTGGGCCTTCTTCACACCTGAAGGCAGTGGAGCAGGTGGCTCTTCTCTAGGGCAACGTGCTCACAGCTGGGTGGCGGAGCTGGAAGAACAGGTGCAGGAGGTCTCCCCAGCCTCTGGATTCATGCCCCAAGAGGCCTCTCCATTTTAGCCTTGGGTCCTGGACCCCATTTTGTGTGGGAGTACGCACGTACCTGTGTGGTGGCCAGGACAGCAGGCAGCAGAGGGAAATGGGAACAGCGCCGCACTCAGCCTCAGGTGGATCTGACTTAAATCCTGACTTTGGGTAAGTCCCTAACCTCTCCTTTCTTCCTCACTGAAGTGGGGTGACAGATTCTCGCCCCAAGGAGTTGTTGCGATTAGTAAATTAGATGCCACAGGTGCAATCCTAGCGCAGCACCTGGCATGCTGTGGGCCTGCCCATCAATCCCTGCCCTATCACTCCCAAGCCCCACCCGCGGGGAGAAAAGGAGACCCCAGGAATGTGCCGGAGAAGGAAAACAGAGGGCTTCTGGAGCGGGGGACCAAAAGAGGGTCTGGGAAAGATATGGACTTGCCTGGAGTGGGGAAGGGAGAGCTGATGGGAGGGGAGTTAGCATTGGAGAGCTGCCTCCCCCATCCTTGAATGGCCTCAGAAATGTTCCTTTCAGTCATTCCCCTGAATTATATCCCCAGGAGGGGTTTTCTCCCTCCCTCGCTCCCCGTTACCTCTTCCTCCTGCCTCTTCTCTCTAAACAAGCCTCCCCCAAGTCACTTCACTCATCTCAGCTCCTGGAAGAAAAGCAGCCCTAGCCCTTGGCCCCCACCCTCACGCTGCTCTGAGCCATGACCAGCCCGAGCTGATGCGAGAGTCTCCCTCGCCCCTTCCTCCCATTCCAGGGACTTTATGGGCTGAGACACTGCTGGCTCGCTCACTTCTCCCTCTCTCCCGCTCCTCTTTCCATCATTCTCTGTGTCTCTTCCTCCCTCTTTCTTTCTTCCCCTGCCATGGCTGGCCTTGCTCCTTCCTGCCTGTCTTTCTCCATCTCTGTGTCTGTCTTTGCCTCTTGGTCTTTCTCACTTTCTTGAAAGGCCATGGACTCTAGAACATTTCTAGCTACAACTACCCAGGGCACACTCTCAGGAAAGGAAAAACAACTGGACCCAGCAGGTGACAGTGGGAGGAACTAATCCTTGTGGGAGGGGCCCACCTCGAGATGGCCCTGGGGTAGGGGGAGTCCTTAAACTGGCCTGCAGTTCAGCCCAAGGGAGGCCAGAACTGGTGTGACAGGGATCTCCTGTCTCCCAAATATTTTGCCACCTCCCCTCCTTGTTGACATCCTGGAAGGGCCAGGAGAATTCTGAAGAAGAGGACTTGACCAGGTTAGCACGCTCACCTCACCCTTATCTCTACACACCCACCCCAACTCTCCCAACAAAGACCCACACTCTCTCACACACAACACACACAAACAGACCACGTGGTGCCTCGCTTACACACAGACACAAATATGCACCAGCACAGACACACATGGATGCAGATGCACACTCACAAATACACACAGCTCCCCCCAACACATAGATCGTACACACACACGTGCACAGATGCACACGCACACACACATATACACGCACAGATCCCACAGGCGCCCAAAAGCACAGGGCAATGATTAATGTCCCCTCAGAAAAAGAAATTATATTGAATAAATTAAACTACTGTGGCAGCAAATTGAAAAATAAGGATGTAAATGAGGTTTGAATACTTAATATCGAAGACAAGGGGGGAATGAGAAGGGATCGCTGGGTCCCCTGAGAGGGGAAAGGATGGTCCCTCCTGCCCCCCAATTCAACTCTGGCTCCTGTCCAGAGACCTCAGAGCTGGGGCAGGGCTAGTGCTGGGGCTCAGTCAGCACCAGGAGCCCTCCCTGCAGGGCCACTGCAGACAAAATTCCAGAACCTCTGGAAAGACTCAACAAGAGAGGATGTGGAAGAGGAGGTGAGACCACCTGGCATCACCTCAAAACCTAACCCTGACGCTCCCAGCACACAAAGGGACACTGCTTTCAGGCCCAACACGTAGTCCTTCCAAGGCCCATCTTGAGAGAAGGCCCTCTTGACTCATCTCTCCCCAGGCCCCTGCCCACCCCACGATACTCAAAGGCACCTGAACACCTGTGCCTCACTCAGCCCTCCACAATCAATCTCAAAGCTGCACGCACTCCCAGAACTCACCTGCCTCCTCACATCCCCAGTGTATCCTAACCCAGACCCACCCTACACACCCCACAGACATTCGACCCACGTGCCCACCAACACCCCAATGCCACCCTGGCACAGTCCCACCCACACCAAGTACCCCCAAACCCTGGGGACACACATGCTTTCACACACACACACACACACACACACACTTTCCTTGCAGCAGCACATCATGACGTAGTCCTTGACACATCCCCCTACATACAAACCATCACACACACACACACACACACACACACACACACACACACACACACAGAGTGGGGTAGCCCACCCTGAGTCCCAATCCCCTCAGAACTGTGGGAGGGATGGGTGGGACAGCTGGGGGAGGCTTCTCTTTAAGCTTTAATAAGCAGTACTCCCTGCACACACACACACACACACACACACACACACACACACACGGACAGACTGGTGGAGCACTTCCGCTCAGCCTCCATCTCTGTTTCTCTCTGCCTCCACCTCTGTTGCCGGCTCAGTTTCCCTCACTCTGCCTGTCAACTGCTTTCTCAATGTCGCCTTTGTCTCGGACACCCCAATATATCCCCGCCTCCCCCTCCTCCCCATCGGTCGCCGGCCCCGGCTGCTACCCACAGCCCCGAGCCCCCTAACCTGCAGCCCCCCACCCCCTTCCCCTCCTCCGCATCGCTCGCTGTCGTCTCTGTTCATATATATTTAGTATTTATTTACAAGGCTGGGTTTTTTCCCTGGGCGGGAAGCCAGCCGTGCACAGAAATCCTTAAGATGCTATAAAGCTGGTGAGGTATAAAATGGAAAGTGGTTAGTGCGCTGTTTGGAGATATCTCACCGGCGGCCGCCCCGCCGCCCCGCCGCCCGCTGTAAATCTCCCGGAGTTTAGCGCGCTTGTTGGTATCTGGCCGCCAGTGAGGGGCCGGGCCGGGGCCGGCCGGGGCGGGGCGCCCCCAGAGCCAAGAGCTCCCCCAGCGCCGGGACCCCTCAGCAGAGGCCCGGGAAGCGCCGCCCTCAAAGGGACAGGGGCTAAGGGGGCTGGGAAGTCCCTTTCCGGGGAAACAAAGGCTCCCGCCGGGCCACTTCTGAACTTTGCCAAGGGGACCGAAAACATTGAGCCTGGAGGTCCCTCATCAGCGGAGGTGCCGGGCAGGAGGTCACCGAAGGACAGGGCAGAGCCTAGGCAAGAGCCTGCCGAGATTTTGCCTAGGTTAGGAACCAAGGTTCTGCCACTGATAAGCGGGGCGAGCTCACGCAAGTTATTTCACCTCCCCGAGCCTCGGTTTCCTCTTCCTCAATGAGATCATGATCGTTCCTACTCATAAGGGTGAAGAGAAGAGTAAATGAGTGCAGCCGGTAAAGGATTTAGCACAGTGCCTGGTACGCAGTAGTGCTCAATAAATACCAACTAGTGTTCTTTGTGCCTATGTGCTCAGTTAGCACTTGGTTCCTCCAGAGATTTGCTCAGCTGCCTCAGTCAGCTAGCCATGGCTTCCATCCATCCATCCATCCATCCATCCATCCATCCATCCATCCATCCAGTGACTTTCAACTGTGTGGTTCTGGGCTCTGTAACAGAATTTTGCAGGAGGCAACAGGGGACCCCAAGTCTGGACGGGGCAGTCAATCTAGACCAAAAGGGTGAAAGAGCCACTTCTGGATCAAGTAGCTTTTCAGGGCAGCTGGAAGGAAAGGGCTGGCCCGGTGCATCTGCCTGCCCATCAGTGACCTTGGCAGTCCTTTGAGTTCCCGTGGTCTGAGAGTCACAGGAGAAGCAGGCCCAATCTGCGAGGATCAGCGAGACTGGGAACCCCCAGAGGGCAGCTCTCATCTCCCGCTCATCCCCCGCCCCACCAGCAGAGCCCAGAGCTGGCTCTCAGGAGCTGTCAGTAAGTGCCCCTTGATTGATGAGTTGGGAAGGCTGAACTCTGCCACACTCCCCTCTCGCTCTGGAGGGATGACACACCTGTCATACAGCCTGCACACGCACGTCCCAGCTCACCTGGACACATGTCAGGAGGGCCAGGAGTAATGACAGGGAACTCTTAGGTGGTCACTGTCCAGAACAGGAAGCTCAGAAGAGCCAAGTCTGTGTCACATAGCCACGTCCTAGTGAGTTTAGTTGTATTAGTTCATTCACTCACTCCTTCATTCACGTATTCAACAGGTGTTTACTGAGGATCCTGGGCTAGGGGCTGAGGGGGACACAAACGAATATTATTTGGTCCTGGCTCTCAAGAAGTTTATAGTACAGGACAGCTGTAAGGCAGACATACAAGCAATATCAGTATTAGGAAAGCCATGTCAGGAGCCAGGAAAGCTGCAGAGAGGGCCTATAAGGTTCCCAGAAAAGAGAAACCACTGCTGAGTGGGGGGAGAATAATAATAGCAATAATAATTATAGTAGCCAGCAGGCACCTTGCACACGTTTATAGGTAATATTCAGAAAATGGCTTTGCTTGAGTCAGGACTTGCAGAAGATTAAAGTATTGACTGGCAGAGAGGAGTTGGGGTGTTGGAAGGTGATGCCATTCCAAAAAGAGATTGTCACAGGCACAGGAAGGACATGAGTGAATGCTCGTAAGTGGGAAGTCGCTGCGTGGGGAATGTTCAGGGGAACCACTCTGAGTCCAATTTGGCTGGCAAATATAAGCATGGAGGGGAGTAATGGGAAGGCTTGGAGAGAGGGGTGGGCAGGAGCCAGATAACAAAGCGCCCTGAATATCAGAGTAAGGAGTTTGTACTTTCTATAGCAGGCAATGGGGAGCCGTTGAGGGTGTTTGAGCAGGGGAGTGACATGATCAGAGCTGTGCTTAAGGAGAGTTATTCTGGCAGCAGTGTGTGGAACAACTGGAGACAGTAAAACTGAAAGGCAGAGGAGGACGCCTGACCTGGTGCCTGGTGCGGTAGGCACTCAATAGCAGTTTGTTGGCTGAATTGAAGTGACCCAGGAGAGCCATAATAAGGACCTTCATGGGGGTAGTGGTGACGGTGAGGCAAAGGTAGGTGCAAAAGGCATCAGGAAGTATCTCTGAAATTTGTTAATTGATGGAAGGTAGGAATGAGGACCAGGAAGGAGATAGAGGCTCCAAGAGTTCTGTGAGGGTCAATAGTGAGTGATAGGGCTATTAACAAAGTAGGGGAGTCACAAGTTGTTGCTGGTTTTAGGAGAGACTTATGAGCTCGCTTTCCCACAGTTAGCCTTGCACTGCCTGAATTGTGGGCTTAGAGCTCAAGAGAAGCTTGGAATTAGAGGTAGATGTTTCTATCACCTGCTGAAGGGGCTGGAGTATGAAATCTCCTGAGAGTCTGCAGGGAGGCGACAGCAGAGAGCTGAAGCTGAAGCTTTGCACTCTATCCATACCTGGGGGAGTGTGTGGGAAGCAAAAGAGACAGAGAAGGAGTGTGAGAGCTGAGAGACGAGTGGGTGAGAGCAAAGGGCGAGGCAGCCAAGGGAGGAGTGAGCTTTTGGGGGTGACAGTATTCCCAAGGGTACCCATGGGATGGGGCTTGAGAATCAGATGTAGGGTCTGTTGGTCAGGAGGCTGGATAGGAGGCCGGGGCAACCTTGTGCAGGGAACTATGGGTGGAGTGGAGGCAGGAAGGCATTCCTGAGAGCAGGAGACAGCCCAGGGCATAGCATTCATAGACACTCCATCGCCTGCCCACTGCTCAGACCAGGCCCCAGACTTGCCGTTTCCCCAGAGGCCCTCCTGTCCCTCTCTTAGATGGAGTGGCTGCCAAGCTGGCCTGGAGAGGAAGGTGGGGATCAGTGAGATGGACTGCTTTCTGTGTTGGGATCACCAAGACCCTGAGATTTCAGGACATCTGGGGGCTCGCCGAGTTCATGCTATTTATTTGGCTGCAGACCATGCAACCACACTCTTCTCTGATGCAGTCTACACCCGTGTCCAGTCGTCCCCTGGACATGCTTGGCTATCTTCTTCCGTGGTGTCCTTGGCCATACTCCAAGCATTTGGGCTGGTGGTGCTGAGGCCTGCAGGATCCCAGGACCCTGGGATAGAGGATGTGGCTGGGAAGCAGGGAGCAGAGGAGACAGGACCCAGAACCTTGCTTCCCATTCAGGAGAAGCCAGGCACGGGAGGTGGTATGGGCCCCCACCCTCCCGGAGGGGACCTGCAGTCCTAAATGCCCCCGCGCCTTCTCCATATTGTGGGAAAAGCTGCCGCATCCATCACTGTCAGGCACCGAGTTTGAATAAATTTGAATGCACTGAGCCGTGGGCTGCAGTTTCTATAATATCACTTTCCAGTTTGAATATTTCACTTACTTTTTTTTTTTTAATTTCTTTTTATCCAACAGTTTCTCCTCCTTTTCATCTACCCCTGCTGCAGCCAAGCCCAGGATATAGAGAGAGGACAGTGCCTCGAGGGTTCCTGAGATGGGAAGAGGCCAGGCATTTGACAGCTTTGGCATCTCTGTCCTCCCACCCACTGGGGCCCCTACTCAGCACATGTGCTCCCTGGACCCAGAGCCTGATCTCCCCCAGCTTGTGTAGATGGGGAAACAGCAGCCAGAGAATGAGCCGCCCTCACACTCCACCCCTTCAGCATAGTCTCTTCCCTACAGGGGCCTGAGCCCCTCACCTACCTACCCTCCATCACATGGGTGCGTACACACATCATCTGATATATTGATTTTTCCCTAGATGATAATAGTAGATTGTAATTTCCCACCAGGAAGTTTGCTCCTAAGTCTCTCCAGCCACTGTCCTGCCTTCCTTTGTAAATAATGACCCCAGTTCTAGACCTTTTCTACCATCTCCCTGCAGCTCTCCATCCATCAGTGTGGTACCACCAATACAGCCATGCCTTCTAGATGAGGGCTGCTGGGAGGGAGGAAGGACTAAAGTCCTGATGGCGCACCCCAGAGAACCACCCCCAGGTCCTGGCCATGAGCCCCATGATTTGCTAGATCTTGCTAGTGCCATCTCCACTCCCTTTCCAGAGCTCAGGGACTCGGGAGAGCCAAGGAGCAAGTAAGGAATGAGACTATCCAGGAACAAACCAAGTCAGGATTGCATCTGAAGTGGAGTCCAGATGGGGATGGGGAGGTAAGGAAGTTCAGAAGGGTCTCCTGGGAATCCTTTGAGTCTGTGAATATCTTTCCTTAGGGAGGTCTGGCCACACTGCCCCTTAGACCATCCATAAGACATGGCTACTACACTGACAATCTCTAGAGGGCAGTGACCCTCCATGAGGCTCCTGGTGACACTGACCAACAGTGAGAACACTCTGCTACATGGGGTACACTGACCAGCCAGCTGACACTGAACTATCTAAAAAGGACTCACAACATTGACCCTATGGGGATCCTTGACCTCCTTGATCTCCTCCAAGGAGACACCAACTATCTAGGCTATCTCCCATGGAGACACTATTCGTAGAACATGCCCCCTTCCTCCTGCCAGAAACAGCACTCACTTCAAATACTGACAGTCTCCCACAATGCCTGTGTCTACCACATGGAAGGGACGTATGGTAGAAGGTGGGAGGTGGGGGATGAGAGGAAGCAGAGGGCCTCAGTGGTCAGGGACCTTCTGGAGGTGATGATGCAGCTCCCTGCTGTGTGCCTGATCCTCTGTGCTCACAGTTAGGCCATGGAAGGGCAAGAGACAGGGAGGAAATGACCAACCTTTGAGAAGCTCATAGTTCAGCTCTCTAGCTGAAATTGTCATTAAGAGTCATATTTATGTCAGGCGCAGTGGCTCACGCCTGTAATCCCAGCACTTTGGGAAGCCAAGGCGGGTGGATCACCTGAGATCAGGAGTTCGAGACCAGCCTGGTTAACATGGTGGAACCCCATCTCTACTAAAAATACAAAAATTAGCCAGACATGGTGGCAGGTGCCTGTAATCCCAGCTACTCAGGAGGCTGAGGCAGGAAAATCACTTGAACCTAGATAGTGAAGGTTGCAGTGAGCTGAGATTGCACCACTGTGCTATAGCCTAGGCAACAGAGCGAGACTCCATTAAAAAAAGTAATATTTATCTCTACTTTACATTTTGCCATATTCAAAGGGGTTTGAGGGGATTAAGAAATGCACGCACACGTGTACACATATACAAACATCACTCAAACAGTGAAAGAAGAAGAGAGAGGACATTTGGAAACCATTTAAAGGCAGGAGGGAGATAAATGGACTGGAGATCTGGTGGGAGAGAATGTGTACAGTTGGTGTGGCCCCCGCAGGCTGCGGCCATGCTGTAACTGGCCCACCTCTCAGAGAGCTCACGCACTGTGGGTTCAGGTAGTTAGGGAAGGCTTTCTGGAGGAGATGGAACCAGTCTGGGGACTTAACAGATGGCAGAAGTCTTAAACAGGAAAAAAAAAAAACCCAGCAGGAACAGCATTCTAGCGGCAGGACCAGAGTAAACCAAGTCAGAGAAATGAATGGAAGGTGAACACATGGCCAGTGCCGGGTCAGGAAGGGGCTGGCAATGGATTGGTGAGTTTGGGGTAGGGTGAGCAGGTGGGAGAGATACAATATATTCAGGGGACAGTGAAGAGGTGAGAGAGAAACTGAAGGCCACTGATGGAGAGGCTAGGAGTGGTTGATGTGCCGAGAGCACTTAGGAGGTACATCAGACTAGCTTGGCCCCACCGCAATATTTCCTAATTCTAATTCAGGCCCTGCAGCACCCCTTTCTTGCAGCACCCTCACCCTCCATGAGCTCAAATTCAGCATCCCAGCAAAGACAGAACTCACCAGAGGAAAGGAGCTACACAAAACAGGGGCCCCTGGAGGAGGAGGCACCCCTATGAGGGTGGGGGCCAAGCTCCCCTCCCCCCAGGGTGCCCCGGCGGGGCCTGCAGCGGGAGAGAATGTGGTGTGAAGGCAGAGGCTCTCCTGCCGCACCATGACAGATGATTGACTCGAAACAATATCTAAGGCGATCAGGATAAAGTGCTGGCCATTTCAAGGCTCAGCAGAATTCAGATTCTAATTAGACTTCTCACCACATTCCAAATAAAAATGGTTCCCCTGGTATCCTCTTTGCCTATCAGGTGTCTCTCCCTGATCGCTGGAACAAAACGCATAAAGAAAGTGATTAAAGCCATAACAAAGGCATAAAATTGGAATTATCGCTGCCACCACATCTGGGAGCACGGAGTGTCACCACACCACCCCCTCCTCCCCAAACCCACACACAGGCAGAAGTGCTGTCCCATCACAGCTCCTGGCTGGGCACCCTGCAATGCGAGCCATCAGATGGGTGAGGAGATGGAGGCCTGGGGGCTCCAGGGTGGGTGCTTGGGATGGAACTAGGGGGTCTAAGGAGTCAGGGATTGAGATCAGGAGGTGAGTGATGTGGGTAAAAATGAGGGGCTCCAGGCCTGAGGAACAAGGGGGTGAGTGGACCAAGGAGTGGGGGGTAGGACAGGATAATGGTCACCGTCTCTAGTGTCTAGAGATTTACTAGTGGGGAGGGGCCTTGGGGCTCTTGCCTTGATGACCTCGCCACTCCCAGGACATGCGCACGTAAACACACACACACACACACACACACACACACACACACACACACACACAGGCTCATGGCATGCTATAAATATTCCCAAGCATTCCACATGGTGCCTATCTCTGTTGTCAATGCCAACAGACCAAAAGTCCCCCAACTGACCTACTGCCCTTCCGAGTAGGCCGGAAAAAGGGACTGAAAACCAGCCCTGACCACTGGACCCAGGGTTGGTTTTCCGTCCCCGTTTCCAGCCGACTTCCAATAGGGGGCACCTACCTCTAGAGTCTACTAAGTACCCAACATGTGCGTGCACAGCCAGCAGGCAATCCAGAGACCTCAGTCTCCTACAACATACATTCACGTGCACACACACAGACACACCAGACACACACCATGCCTATAACAATACCCTCACACAGTGCACACACACTCTGAAAACATATCACAAAGGCCCCCCATCTCAGTGGGGCACCCTGGCCAGAGGGGTGTCTCTGGCCTCTCCAGCTCTCCCGCCTCCCTACTGCAGCCCCCATGTGCCCCTTCACAGCCAGCCTGGTACCTGGTACCGGGCAGCCTTGTTCCCTGCGTGGGGTGGGTAGACGGGCGGGAGGTCCAGAGGAGGGTGAAGGAGTGGGAGCAGGGCTCTGAGCAGGGACGATATAAAATTAAAAGGTAAAAAGCAGGAACGCAAATGGAGGGTGCTTTCAGCTTTCACATTATTAATGACTCTTCAAAAAATCGGCGAGTTTTCCAATCTTCTCTGAGAAGCGCTTGAAGGAGCTCACAGATGAAACTGACCTTCAAAATGTTCTTTGGTCTTTAGTTAAGAAATTCGCTCGCCATTATGGCATCATTAGGGAAACAAGGATAAAATTACTCCATGGTTAATGACCTATAGTATCTCCCCACCAAAATTTGTTTCAGATCTAATAAAACTGTGCTTAACACACTCGGATGAGTTATGAGGACTGTTCTGCAGGGTATTAAAATGTGGAAAATAGATTTTCCGAAGCTGGGGGGACTGGACTTTTTGAATCAGATAGCAGAATGGAATTTTCTGGGCAATAAATTCTTCCATGTCTCAATTTCATCTCGAGCTCTCTCTCTCCTGCCTGCCTCTGCCCCTCTCTCTCCCTCATACTCCCCCCCCACTCTCTCTCTCTCTCTCTCTGTCTGTGTCTCTCATCTTTTCCTAAAATACTGAAGCAACATAGAAACCTTTTGAATTTGAAGCCTACATAAACTTTGAGAAAATCATAGTGGCAAAGGCCATCTGCATGTGACAGTGGAAGGCTGCGTGCATGCACACATTTTCACGGGTCCTGCCTGTCGCATAAGAGTGGAGGCAAGGAGGCAGCCTTCCTCACCACCTCACCCAAGTGCCTCTATTCACACTCAAGGAGGGAGTGCCACCTTCCAGCTCTCTACTGCTGGCCAGGCTGGCCGATCTCACCCTCAACCCCCAAATCACAGGGCGTACCCTTTCTAATGAACCTTCCTAATATAGCCCTTCCCCCACCCGGGCCTCAGCACACACCAAGGCCAGGTGTCAGCCTGTATGAAGGCACACCTGTCCTTGTCCACCCCAAACTTCATGGTAATGAGAGGGGGGTTGGCTGCACTGGCCTCGTGAAGGGTCAGAGCTGCCCTGTTTTGCACGCGTGTGTGCCCATGAGCACATGTTAGCACCATTGATGGGGCACACACTGGTGCCCTGGCCAGCCAGGCTGGAGGCTAAGACCTGAGCCCTGGGCCCAAGCAGTGGCTGAAGGTTTTCGGGGGCTGGATACTGCCGCGGAGAGAGGTGGCTGGCGAGGTAATGGCATTTTGCTCTCTTTAAACTTTAATCTTTCCTATTAATTCCCTGCAACTGGAGAATGTGTGAGAGTTAATGTTCCGTGAACGTGTTTCGCACTCGGCAGTCTCTTCGAGCTAATTACCTTCAGGTGCTAAATGGAGGGAAATTGCAATCCATTTGGATGTGAAAAAATTTCGCCTTCCCGTCCCCTGTGAGACATCCTTTTTCCTGAGTGCTGCAGAAAGAATGCTCTCTGGGTGGGAGTTTTTTTCCTAATGTTTTTTTTCTTCGGCCCTCTCCCCCGCCCCCTTTCTCCAAGAGTCTAGGTTTTGCAGGACAGTGGTGGTTGGAGACTGGAGGAGGCTGGGCCTAAGCTCAAGGTCCTCATCTAGGGTGGAGGCCAGGTGGGAAGGGACTTCATGCAGGGGAGACACCCCGGCTGAGAATCTCACCCCCGCCCCTTGGAGGCCCTGGAGTGGAAGTGTATTTACACGCTTAATAACACGCTTATTACCAATGTTTCTCAGCTGCTAGGTTTTGAATACAGATATAATAGAATTTTACAAGCCACATAAAAGCTGTCCTTCTCTTGGACCCTTAACTGGGGTGGCTGGTAGGGCGGAGGACAGGGAATGGAGAGTGGACAGAGGGGGGCACTTGAGGAAGGAAGGAATGAAAATGGGCCAGAGAACCAGAGAAGAAAAAGAAAGGTATGGGAAGAAGGGCCTATGAATGGGGCTGTATGAAGATGAGAGTGAGGAGGGATGGGTCAGAACTTCTGTCTCTACACCACAGGATACTTGCAGCACCAAGGAAGAAGGCACTAAGGTCAGGGAGTCTACTCTCAAAGCCGTTTAGGTCTCAAGAGAGCACGCCCACCCTAGAGAAGCACCTATGCCTCCAGCCGCATCCTTGACCTGTGATCTCAGACCTCAACCTGAACAAAGCCTTACAAAAAAAGATCTAATTTTACCACCTCCCTCTGTCCTGGGTCCAACCCACTAGCCCTTGCAAAACCCCGTTCCTTAACCTAAGTTGAGTTAGGGAACTGCCCAAACAGAATATTTTGCTTCTTGTGAACTCGGGAGGCGGAGCTTGCAGTGAGCCGAGATCGTGCCACTGCACTCCAGCCTGGGCAACAGAGCAAGACTCTGTCTCAAAATATATACACACACACACACACACACACACACACACACACACACACACACACATATATAAAAAAAAAAAAAAAAAACTTCCGTAGACTTATTATCACCTAGCTTCAACAATTATCAACACATAGCTGATCTTAATTTATCTATATCCCCCCACACTCTCCCCCAAGATTATTTGGAAGCAAACTGCAGATTTCAAATCAGTTCATCCACAAATATTTCAGTATATATTTCCAAAAGTTAAGGACTCTTAACATAACCACAATACTATCATCTCACCTAATAAAAATTAACTATAATTTCTTACTCTCATCAAATATCCATTTGGTGTTCAAATTTCCCTGAATCAGGTTCTGATCAAGATCCATAAATTGTATGTGGTAGATATGGCTCTTAGGTTTCTTTTATTCCATAGTTTACACTTTCTTTTTTTTTTCTTCTTGCAATTTACTAAAGAAACTGTAGGCCATTTGTCCTATGGAATTTTGTTCATTTTGGGTTTTGCCAGTTGCACCCCTGTGGTATCTTTTAACATGTTTCTCTCTCCCTTTGAATTGGTAGCTTCTAGAGTTATTTGGCTTCAGGTTTGATTTTTTTTTTTTTTTTGGCAAGAATATTTTACAGGTGGTGTGAACTTCCTATTGCATCATGTCAGGACCACATAATTTCTTGTTGTCTTTCTTTTCATAATATTAAGACTAATCAGTGGGTTCAGTTGCTGTCAACCTGATCTATCCATTATAAAATTCCCTTCACCTTTTTTTTCCCTCCACTAGCTTTCTATTTCATGGTTTTGCAGCCATTTACTATCATTGACTAAATTATTATTTCATTAGAGGTTGTTGGATTCATTTTTGAATTATGTTCCCCAAATTTTTATTTAGGAAAATTTTAAACCTACAGAACTATTCATTGTTTCAGTGAACACCCATATACTCTGCCACAGATTTGCTGCTTTGTAACTATTTCCCACATTTTCTCTATCTCCTCCTTTCTCTTTCTGAAACATTTGTGTTAGTTGCTGACATAAGGAGGTTCACCCCTAAATTCTTCAGCATTTGTCTTTTAAGAACAAAGACATTTTTCTATACTGCACAGTGCAATGATCACTTTCAGGAAATGTAACAATTATCTGATATACAGACCATATTCAAAACCCTTCAATTATCAAAATAATGTCCTTTATAGCAACCCTCCACCTCATTCCAAGATCTTGCATTGCATTGATTTATTTTGTCTCTTTTGTCTCTTGAATCTCCTTTGCTCTGAAATAGTTCTTTGGGGTGTTTGTTTGTTTGTTTGTTTGTTTTTGTCTTTCATGAACTTGGTAGTTTTGGAAAATCTAGGCAGAATGTCCTGTAGTTTAGATTTGTCTGATGTTTCCTCATGATTCAGTTCAGGCTGAAGATTCCAGGCTGGGATACACATCAGTGACGTGTCCTTCTCAGCACATCACATCAGGGACACGTGACGTCAGTTTCTGCCATTATTGGCGATGATAAGTTTGATCATTTTAAGGTGGTATCTAGATGTATCCATTGTAAAGGCACCCTTTCCCCTTCATAATTAATACATGATCTGTGGGGGAAACTTTGACACTGTGAATATCCTGTTCTCTGAGCATCTTTCATCCAGTGATTTTAGCATCACTGATAACATTGCCTGGATCAATTACGACTACGGTGGTTACAAAATGGTGTATTTTCTAACTCTATAATTACTTCTACCTTTATTAGTTGGCAGTTTTCTGTAGTGGTCTTTATTTTTAATAAGAGACTGTTCCCATATAGAATGTCTTGATAAGAATGTGGAGGCCACGCTAGTTAGGACTAGGCTGGACTGCAGTCCCTGGGGATACCATGCCCATCCAAGTAGTGCCACCGAACAGCAGCCTAAGCACACCTGTGACCCCAGGGACACATCCCCACAGGGCCAGGTAGCACTATGGTCTATAAGGGACTCCACCCTGTATAACCAGATACAGAAATGGTTTCCTGGAAAACCACCTGCAGGATCATATATATCCATGGTCTCTGAGGAATATCACCCACAGGAACAGGTAAACCCATGGCACATGGAGAATACAGAAAGAATGCAGGATCAGGTGCACCGAAAGTCCACAAGGAACACCACCCTACAGGATCAAGTATGGCCAGTGTCTTCAGAGAGCCCTGCCCTCTAGATGCAGCTCCAGAATACAAAATTCTGATTTCTTGCCCTGATTCCCTGGACGGTTCTCACAACACAATTTTGATCCTAGAGTAGTTTACCAGTTGCCTGGTCCAACATTGTTAATGGAACCCTTTGGTGTAGCTCCTTCCTCTCGTCTAGTAGAAGTCCCAGATACCTGCTAGGCAGGGAAAGGCAAGGTCAGAGCTTTTCAGCTACTCATCTGGGATGAGACAAGACAGTCCTACCCAATGAATGACAGGCAGGTTCAGTATCTGCTCTACCTGCTCTATCTGCTGAGCTATCACCATTATTGGAGCCCTTGGGCCACCATGAACCAGAGCTTCTGAATTTGCAGGTGTATGAATTGCTAGGAGAAGACCCTTTCTTCCTTAACTAAGCCACGTTAATAAAGCAATAAATGACAGAAAGTAACTGGAGCTAGCTTAAGCATAAAGGGTTACATACTGAGAATATCCAAGAGTATCTCACACATTTGGGCTTGAAAAGGACAGAAGCCACGGCAGCTCTCCATCTCTAGAAGCCAAAGCCCATTGGCCGTCTCCTTCATGATGCTTTTATTTTATTTTATTTTATTTTATTTTATTTTGAGACAGAGTCTCGCTCTGTCATCCAGGCTGGAGTGCAGTGGTGCAATCCCGGCGCACTGCAACCTCTGCCTCTTGGGTTCAAACAATTATCCTGCCTCAGCCTCCCAAGTAGCTGGGATTGCAGGCATATGCCACTACACCTGGCTACTAATTTTTGTATTTTTAGTAGAGACGGGGTTTCATCATATTAGCCAGATTGGTCTTGAACTCCTGACCGCAAGTGATGCGACCGCCTCGGCCTCCCAAAGTGCTGGGATTACAGGCGTGAGCCACCACAACCAGCCCTTGATGCTATTAATGTGACTCTGTTGCACGCATCCCAGACTCCGGTCCCATCAGCTCAAATTCCCAACTCCCAAGAGCAGAAACCTGATTAGCTCACTTTGTGTGAGGCCTTGCTTCAGTCAACTGTGACCAAATACAGCTCCAGGAGATCCACCCCTATGGGTAGGGAGAGTAGCTCCCAAAGATGCTGGACAGATACCCCAAGAGGTGCATGCCACAGAAATAAACTCACAAACTCTCTAAAGGATGGGAAGATAAAAACTCTTGAGAAGAACAACTCCATCATAAAGGGCAAGATCTTGGCCCCAGAGCAAGCTGGCTGGAGTTGAAGGATGGGGCCAAGAAGGCCACATGCCAAGTCCCATGGATCCATCACAGTGTAATAGGTCTGGAGGCACAATAATATCCAAAGGGAGGTGTGTCCAGAAGTTACAATTCTGAGTGTCTGTAGATGTCTGGTTAGGTTGAGGCTGTAACACCACATTCTGATCCAACTTCAGAAGTGAGGACTTTTGTGGATGGTAAGCCTCACCCAGGTTCCTACCACCTTATTTTCTGGCCACTTGATCTACTAAAAGGAAATATACCAAACTCTCCATTTTGACTCCAAATCCCAGAGCCCCTTAGGTCCCTCCCTCTCACAGAAGTGAGTTTGAGAGAAACACCCAGGACACATCCAAGCTGTTGGATATTTTTGAGCCCCATGGAGAATTCAGTTCTTTCCCAGCCCAGTTTGTCACCCTTGCCCACTATTGGGGAACTCTGGTTAGTGGTTTTTTCTTCTGATCCCTCCACTTCACTAAGTTCAAAAACTAAAGGTTTACAATAAACATGTGCCTAAATTGTACAACAATTATAAGCTATACATGGTAAGTATAGCATGTTTATTTCCAGCAATGCCTTGTTTTGGTGTTCACAACATGGGCTGAGCACACCCTATCGAGGCAGGCACAGTCAATCCAGATGCAGTCAGAGCAGGAAGCTGTCCCTCAGCTCCCTGGCCATAGCAGAAGAGTCTGCACTGGCTGGACCCAAGCTCTGGCAGGATCTCTCCAGCATGCTGATCTGTAAACCTCCTTTTAGATTACTCCTTTTACCAATAAGTCATGTCCTGGTTTATCCCTGTTAATGCCTTTGCTCTTAAATTCTTGTCTGACATCAACATTGCTGGCCTAGCTTCCCTTTGGTTAATATTTGCCTAGCATATCTTGTTTTCATATCTTCATTTTCAACCTTTCTGTGGCTTTATGGTTTATGTAAGTCCTTTGTGAATAGCCTCAACCTGGAATTTTTTTTAAGAAAAATCTGATTTGAGAGTCTCTTTAAATGGGCAAGTTTTATATGTCTACATTTATTGTGATTCATACATTTGGACTTACTTCTGTCATCTTATTTTGTGTTTTATATTTACTATGCTTTTTCTTTTTCTTTTCTTCTTTTCCCTGTTTGTTTTTCCCTCTTTCATGCTTTCTACAGCATTGATCAAGTTTTCTTTATTCTCTCTGTTCTTTATTTTCTTGTCTACTGGTATGGAAGTTAAATACTCTATTTCTTGAGAAATGAGAGTTACCTTTAACTTTTGTTTTAGATGGAGTCTTGCTCTGTCACCAGGCTGGAGTGCAGTGGCATGATCTCAGCTCACTGCAACCTCTGCCTCCTGGGTTCAAGCAATTCTCCTGCCTCAGCCTCCCAAGTAGATTGGACTGCAGGCTCACGCCACAACACCCAGCTAATTGTTTTGTATTTTTAGTAGAGACGGGGTTTCACCATGTTGGTCAGGATGGTCTCAATCTCTTGACCTCATGATCCACCCACGTCAGCCTCCCAAAGTGCTGGGATTACAGGCATGAGCCACCACGCCCAGCCACCTTTAACTTTTAAAAAATATGTACATTTAACTTAATAAAGACTAAGTAATTAGTAAAGAAGACTAATTTTTACTTAATAAAGTCAATCTATATTTCTGTTCTTTTAAATAGTAGAAGGATCTTAGAATGTAAGCCAACTTTTTTCATCTTTCATGTTATTTATCAGTATTTTAGTCTCATCTTATTTTTATACTTTCAAAATAGTCATTATTATTAGATTTACATACATATTTACCAATTTCTTTGCATATCACTGCTTCTAATAACCCAAATATTCCTTTTGTGTCGATTTCCTTCTTGCTGAAGTACGTCTTTTAGAAATTCTCTTAGCAAGAATCTGTGAAAAACAAACTCTCATTTGAATCTGAAAAGTATCTTTTTTTTTCCAACTTTTCTATTGAATGATAATTATATGGGTATAGAGCTGTAAGTTGATAGTTATTTTTCTTCAGCATTTTGAGTCTTGAACTCCTGGACTCAAGCAATCCTCCCGCCTCAGTCTCACAAAGCACTGGGATTACAGGTGTGAGCCACTGTGCCTAGCCAACTCTCTTTCTTATAGTGGCTTATTTCTTCTCTTTCTTTGTAGTGTTTGTGAACTCATCTCCAGCAGAACTTGATTTCTGTGGGACACTTGCATACCCTTAGCTATGGAGGAGGCATTATAATGAGCAGTTTGCCTCTGCTGAAACTCCATGAGTTCACCAATAAATAAACTGGTCACCATTTCTGGACCAGTTTATTTATTATTTTCTTGAATTAAGGTTTCCACGGCTTGTACGTAGTGCAAAATCGTACTCTATACCCATGTTTGTCACAGGCTTGGGGTTGTTATCTCTCAAAGAAGACTCTTTTTTCACCCTTAGGCCCAGAAAGATGACAAGCTACTCCACTGAATCTGCATTTGTGGGTTAAGTTTGCTGATTCCTGTTACACGGACAGGCAATACCCATGGCTTCTAAATTAATGAAGGGAGCTCAGTTCCAGCTCCCCAATCATACAGAGGCCTGGGGACTGCTCTTCAGTCTTCATCACTATTCAAGTTTAGCCCTTATGACATATTATTGACTCTAAGACCTTTCTGAGCTCCCCTCTAGAACATTGGCTTTGAGTCTTCTTCTTCTTCTTCTTCTTTTTTTTTTTTTTTTTTTTTTTTTTTTATGTTACACGGGGTCTCACTCTGTCACCAGGTTGGAGTGCAGTGGCAAGATCTCGGCTCACTGCAACCTCCACCTCCCAGATTCAAGCGATTCTCCTGCCTCAGCCTCTCGAGTAGCTGGGACTACAGGTGCACGCCACCATGCCGGCTAATTTTTGTATTTTCAGTAGAAATGGGGTTTCACCATGTTGGCCAGGATGGTCTTTAAGTCTTCACCTTGTGATCTGCCCACCTCGGCCTCCCAAATTTCTGGGATTACAGGCATGAGCCACCGCGTCCTGCCGGCTTTGAGTCTTCTTCTCATTCCTGGCACTTAAGGACTTTCATTTATTGCTTTAAGTGTGGTCACATACTGTTCAATTGTTATTTTTATACATTTTTAATGTATCATATATAATTGTTATAAAGTTTCTATTTCTAGAGGGTGATGTCATATCACATCAATTAAGTCTGCCACATCGCCTGAAATCTCATATTTTTGTGTGTCTTTTGTGGACTTTTGTGGATGGACTTTTTTTTTTTTTTTTTGAGACAGAGTCTTGCTCTATTGCCCAGGCTGGAGTACAGTGGAGCAATCTCACCTCAATTCAACCTCTGCCTCCTGAGTTCAAGTAATTCTCATACTTCAGCCTCCCGAGTAACTGGGAGTACAGGCGCACGCCACCATGCCCAGCTAAGTTTTTTTTTGTATTTTTAGTAGAGACAGGGTTTCACCATGTTGGCCAGGATGGTCTCGAACTCCTGGCCTCCCAGAAAAGTCACCACCTGCTGAAGTCCCCTATACAGTCTGGAAGGTGGAAGTGGCAGCTATAAAAGCGTCATTTTGAACATCAGCATTGTTATCAAGAAGGACCCTAGCACTTGTTCCTCCTCTGTACCATCTTGAATGTCTCTCCCACTACATTATAATTCTTTTAAGGTTTTAAGGACAAAGTGTTTTCTATTCTTTTTTTTTTTTTTTTTTGAGACAGAGTCTTGCTCTATTGCCCAGGCTGGAGTACAGTGGAGAAATCTCAACTCACTGCAACCTCTGCCTCCTGAGTTCAAGTAACTCTCATACTTCAGCCTCCCGAGTAACTGGGAGTACAGGTGCACACCACCATGCCCAGCTAATTTTTTTTTTTTTTTTGTATTTTTAGTAGAGACAGGGTTTTACCATGTTGGCCAGGATGGTCTTGAACTCCTGGCCTCAAGTGACCCACCTGCCTCAGCCTCCCAATGTGCTGGGATTACAGACATAAGCCACTGTGTCCAGCCTTCTATTCATATTTTTATTCCACTCAAGTACCTAGCACAGTTGTCTGAACTGAGTAGGTCCTCACTAAATGTTGCTATTCTTCATATTGTTGTTATTTTTACTATTTCCAATCTCAATGTTTAAGAATGACAGAAAACCAGATTCTGTATCTGCTATGAGCATTTAAACTACACAGGTTACTCAGCCTTTGGCACTGCTCATCTGAATTTCATTATTCATGAACAACATCCTCCTCAATCACCTTCAAGGACAAGTTGCCATCTATTAGACCAATGTTTCTCAAAATACATGTTACAATCCATTAGCACATCATGAAATCAACTTAATGAAATAGAATAAAATAGAAAATAAAAGACCAGAATGCATCACATACACAAGTATAGCTACTGTTCAATAAAACTTTTGTTTCCGGTATGTGTGTATGTGTATATATGCTAAGTCACCATGCAGAATGTATTTTGGGCTGTGGGTCAGAGAAAAATGTTTGACAGTAATAATTAGACCATAGTCCACTTTTCCCTGAGATGCCCATTTAACCAACCATCCATTTCTAGTAGGCCCATCTTCAAGCAAAGATTACTTGCAAAGCCAGGAAAACTTAAGGTATGTCTTTTCCTTAGGTTTGCAAAGTTCTTAGAGTACATCAAGCCCTAAAGCACATGGAGGATCCCACAAAGGTCCACACTGGCCTGGATTGGAAGCCCTACAAGTAGTCAAGGATATTCACTGAGTTCTGTGATTCCCAAATATTCCTCATGCTCCATGCTCCCGTTCTTCGCCTTCCTCAGCTCCATGGACAGGCCTTTCAGCTGATGTTCAGCAGGTCTTTGAGACCCTTAAATGATGCTTCCTCAGGGTCTTGACCCCTAGACAGCTCTTTGAATGTGGCTCTCAAGGCTGCCATATAATAATCCACCTGGGAGGACACTGGGCAATTGCTCCCAGGAATGTAGCTCCCAGAAAAGTCACTACCTGCAGAAGTCCCCTATACAGTCTGGAAGGTGGAAGTGTCAGCTGTAAAAGCATCATTTTGAACATCAGCATTGTTATCAAGAGGACCCCAGCACTTGTTTCTCCTCTGTACCATCTTGAATGTCTGCAAAGCACACAGGGACTCAAGGCCGTTAATATACAATAAACTCTGATATTAAGGATTTGAGCCTCATTTAACTCCCATATTCAGTATATTCCAAGGTTATCCCAGAATAAAAGGAAGCCTATTATCTCCCTTTTAAAAAATCAATTATACAGATATTTGTTGAGCTCCTACTATGTATCAGACACTTTCACATGCATGAACTCATTCAATCATAAGAGCAACTCTATGAAGTTATGATTAGCCCATTTTACAAATAAGAAGTGAGAGGGTCAAAGGGGTTAGTCGAGAAACATGCTAGAAGCCACCTAGCTGGTTAGTGGTGGCTAGGATGGGATTTGAACTTCTTTGGTAGACTTTTGGCTTCAGCACTTAACTGTGATCCCATACAGCCCTTCAATAAAGAGGCCTCCCTTCAATAAGAGGCCTCCCGGCCAGTAAGGACATAGACCCCAGGACCACCTCATGCAGAACCAGTGCTATCTCTGCATGACTGACCTAAAAAGTGAAATCAAGGCCGGACACAGTGGCTCACACCTGTAATCCCAGCACTTTGGGAGACCGAGGTGGGTGGATCACTTGATGTCAGGAGTTCGAGACCAGCCTGGCCAACATGATGAAACCCCATCTCTACTAAAAATACAACAACAACAAAAAAGTGAAATGATTACAACGTGAATGCCTCCTCCCTGGCTGGCTCACTGTGTGTCCTTGGGCAAGTCACTTACCTCTCTGAGCCTCAGATTCCTCATCTGTACAAATAATTGAACTATCTCCCTTAGAGGGCTACTGTAAGGAAGACATAAGAGCATGATGAGAAAGTCTTTTATAAAGCATAAAGTTCTATGCCAGTGAAATTGCTTATTACAAAAAGCCATAGAACTAGCTGGGCACGGTGACTCATGCCTGTAATCCCAGCAGTTTGGGAGGCCGAGGCGGGCAGAGGGTAGATCACGAGGTCAAGAGATCGAGACTATCCTGGACAACATAGTGAAACCCTGTCTCTACTAAAAATACAAAAATTAGCTGGGTGTAGTGGCATGTACCTGTAGTCCCAGCTACTCGGGAGGCTGAGGCAGGAGAATTGCTTGAACCTGGGAGGAAGAGGCTGCAGTGAGCTGAAATCTCCCCACTGCACTCCAGCCTGGTGACAGAACAAGACTCCATCTCAAAAAAAAAAGCAAAAAAAAAGCATAGAACTAATTAGCTGAAAGTGCCTGTATTTTCCTTGTTAAATTGGGAGCCCCTTCATTGAACATCATTGCGCTTAGGATAAAACTCAAAATGTCAGCTTGACCTTTGAGGCCTGAGACTTTAAGACCTTTGACTTTTTGTCCATTGCCTCTTCCTCTTTGTGTTCCAACTTTATTGGCCCCTCTGCTCCTGCCTCAGGACCTTTGCATTTGCTGTTTTCTCTGCCTTGAACATTTCCCACCTCTACCCACAATCTCCACTCTTCGC
The DNA here is from genome assembly GCF_024542745.1 of Macaca thibetana thibetana. NCBI lineage: Eukaryota > Metazoa > Chordata > Mammalia > Primates > Cercopithecidae > Macaca > Macaca thibetana. The sequence continues at coordinate 96,656,649 of NC_065586.1, read as the reverse complement.
TCCCACTTTGTCTGACTAAATTCTTAAGTGAAGGGTGGCAGATTAATTTCCTCTGGTTGGCCTTACATGGCTAGGTTAGGGCACCCTAATACACACTCTCATAGCATATCTTGTGCTTTTCTTCCATAGTACTTCACAATATATTTCCTTGGCATGAACAGTGGGAGTGGCTACTGTGGTTTAGTATGTGTCTTCCCCATCTCCAGCTTTTGTCAGAGCACATAGCACAAAGTAAGGGCTCCATAGATATTTGTTGAACACACTTGCTCATTAATGAGAGTCAGGGGATATTCATTCAGGATTTATTCATAATTTATCACCTATTAAATGTGCAACACAAGATGATTATGCTATAACCACTCCTGGATTGGCATTTCTGCCCCTGCCTGAGGCCTGCTATGATTTGAGTGTGCCCCCCAAAGTCCATGTGTTAGGAATCTGATCCCTGGCTGGGCACAGTGCCTCATGTCTGTAATCCCAGCATTCTGGGAGGCCAAGGCAGGTGAATCACCTGAGGTCAGGAGTTCGAGACCAGTCTGGCCAACATGGTGAAACCCCGTCTCTACTAAAAATACAAAAATTAGCCAGGCATTGTGGCAGGCACCTGGAATCCCAGCTACTCAGGAGGCTGAGGCAGGAGAATTGCTTGAACCTAGGAGGTGGAGGTTGCAGTGAGCACAGATCATGCCATTGCACCCCAGCCTGGGCAACAGAGTTAAACTCCATCTCAAAAAAAAAAAAAAAGAAAAGAAACGAAAAGAAATTTGATTCCCAATGAAGTAATCTTGCAGGGTGGGACCTAATGGGAGATGTTTGGGTCAGGGGGGTACCACCTTCATGAATGAATTTTTTATTTTTTATTTATTTTTAATTTTTTTCTTTTTTGGGATGGAGTCTCGCTCTGTCACCCAGGCTGGAGTACAGTGGCCGGACCTCAGCTCACTGCAAGCTCCGCCTCCTGGGTTTATGCCATTCTCCTGCCTCAGCCTCCCGAGTAGCTGGGACCACAGACGCCCGCCACCACGCCCCGATAGTTTTTTGTATTTTTTATTAGAGATGGGGTTTCACCGTGTTAGCCAGGATGGTCTCGATCTCCTGACCTCATGATCCGCCCGTCTCGGCCTCCCAAAGTGCTGGGATTACAGACTTGAGCCACCGCGCCCGGCCATGAATGAATTTAATGCTGTTATTGTAGGACTGGATTTGTTATAAAAAGCTGAGTTCAGCCCCCTTTTCTCTCTCAACCTCTCTTTGCCCTTCTGCCATGAGATGAGTAGCAAGAAGGTCCTTGCAAGATGCTAACCCCTCAGTTTTGGACTTCCTAGACTCCAGAATTGCAAGCCAATAAATTTCTGTTTATTATGGATTACCCAGTCTGTGGTATTCTGCCGTAGTAGCAGAAAATGAACTAAGACAAAGCGTGGTCCATATAATGTGCTATGGTCTAAACGTGTGTGTCCCCAGTGCAATGGTATTAAGAATAGGGCCTTTAGAAGGTGATTACCTCATGAATGGGATTGGTCTCCTTATAAAAGAGGTTGAAGGGAGGTGCCCTGTCCCTTCTGCCATGTGAGAATACCTCAAGAAGGCACCATCTCTGAAGCAGAAAGCAAGTTCTCACCAAACACCAAACCTGCTGGCACCTTGATCTTGGACTCCCCATCCTCCAGAACTGTGAGTAATAAATTCCCATTGTTTTTAAATTACCCAGGCTAAGGTATTTTGCTGTAGCAGTCCAGAAGGACTGGACTAAGATGGGATGTAAATAGATATTACATAAGAAAAGCGTTCTGTGGTTAGATAATCTAGGAAACAGAAGGCTAAACAAATGTAAACAGGATTTTAACTTTTATAAACCATAGGACGTCTTAGAGCAATGCCTGGGTCCCTGGTTGGTGACAGTGCAAAGCAGCCTAGCTAGGATACACACAGTGGAAGAAATAAACCTCCCTTACCTTAAACTGCTGAGAATGGGGGTTGTGACAGCCACATAACTCAGTCTATTCTGACGTATGTATCATTTATATAGAGTATTTTCACTGTCGGAAAATCTATAGAAATAGGAAGCCATAAGGTTTCTAGGATCCTGTGAAGAATACATCCTTTAGGAGAACTGAGGAGGTGGGTGGCCGGATGAGCTGCACTTGCTCATTAATGAGAGTCAGGGGATATGATTCATTCTGATCCACACATGACCAAGGAGACAGAACTACATATAGCAGACAAAATATGATGGGTTGTAACTTAGAGGGACTTTCGAATGAGAAGAGGTTTAATCATTGATTAATACATTAAATGAACAACATTTATTGAGCACCTACTACATGATAAACCCTGTTAGGTGCTGGGAACACATCGGTGAACAAGGGCTCATACATGGGTTTTCAGGGCTCACAGTCCAGAGAGGGGAGGCATACAAGTAATGAGTTAATTTCAGTCTAGAGTTTTAAGAGCTAAAAGGCACCCAACACAGAGAAAAGGCACTCAACACAAATGAGGGATTGGGAGAGCTTCCTAGAAGAGGTGACATCTGAGCTGTGATCCAGAGGATAACTAAAAGTAGCCCAGAGCCATGCGCAGTCCTTTACGCCTGTAATCTCAGCACTTTGGGAGGCCAAGGCGGGTGGATCACCTGAGGTCAGGAGTTTGAGACTAGCCTGGTCAACATGGCGAAACCCCATCTCTACTAAAAATACAAAAATTAGCCGGGTGTGGTGGTGCAAGCCTGTAGTCCCAGCTACTTGGGAGGCTGAGGCAGGAGAATTGCTTGAACCTGGGAGGTGGAGGTTGCAGTGAGCCCAGATGGTGCCGCTGCACTCCAGCGTGGGTGACAGAGCAAGACTTTGTCTCAAAAAAAAAAAAAAAAAAAAAAAAAAAAAAGAAAAAAAAAAGGTAGCCTGGTGGAAAAAAAAAAAGGTGAGAAGGAGGGGTATTTTGAGCAAAAGGAACAACTTTCTGGAGCTGAAGAACCTGTTCCAGACCACAGAAGGGATCCAGCAGGAGACTTGAGCTCCAGGGAGCGCAGGGCTGGAGCTGAAGAACCTGCTCCAGACCACAGAAGGGATCCAGCAGGAGACTGGGAGCTCCAGGGAGCGCAGTGTTGTCTGCAGGGCACCAGGCAGAGGCCAGAGCAGACACAAATACCAGCTGGGGCCTGAAGTCAAGCTCTCCCGGAAAACTCGCGTGGAACTCTGGACAGGACGTGTGCTTCGGGTGACAGGATATAATAGGGCAGCGAGAAATGGCCTCAGGGTGAGAGCAGGGCCTTTTCTTCTAAGGATGAAGAGTTACCCAGGAGGCTAAGCCTGCTCATGCCTTGTCTCTGCTTCCTCACCAGGAGACACAGGCTCGGGGGCTTGGCAGCTCTGAGGTGGAGGGGTGCACAGCTGCCCAGAGGACAGATACTCAGAGGTGGGGGTGGCGTACAGCTAAGAAGGAGGTCTGGGGAAAAAGAACAGGAGCTCCCCAAGCCCAGCCATGGTGCCAACCCGAATCTGCCAAGCTTGATTCACTCAGGGTTGAGGTGAGAGATTGAAACGGGAAGACTGGCCCATAAGCCTTGGCAGTCAAGCTGGTTGGTGGTTCAGCTGTTAGTATGTTGGGGTTATGAGTCCAAGCACTGAAAGTGTAGCTTTGTCGTTTTCCTTTAATTTTGTAATTAAGATTAAAAAATTCCAACCAGATTCAGTTGAAATGAAAGAAGCCAGGACTGAACTAAAGGGAGGCCACTGGTGATTGTGATCAGATGTCTGGAATCGATATAGAAGACAGGACCGACGTGTCCCAGCTGAGTGTAAGCTTCCCCAAACACCCCAAATCCCTCTAGGAACGTCCTCTCACCTCAGGAAACTGCTAAGAATGAGCCAGTTGGTTTTTGAGGAACACTTTTCTGACTGTAGGAAAATGTTTTCCAACTTCCAAGCCTTTACCTGTCCTCTGCATACTTGCTTGCATTGGTTGTTCATTGATAAAATAAATATTATAAACAATATAGTGTAACGCACAAAAGCATAGATTTTGGAATCAGCCAGAAGAAACTCGCCACTACCATCTAGTAGCTATGAGACCTTGGGAAAGTTATGGAATTTCATTAAGCTTCAGTTTCCTTATCTATAAAATAGGATGATCATACTTTCTTCAGGTAATGATTAACTTAGATATTTATAGAAGCCAGCATGGGCAGCATGGCAAAACCTAGTCTCTACAAAAAAATTAGCCAGGCTGATAGTGTGTACCTGTAGTCCCAGCTACCCAGGAGGTTAAGGTGGGAGGATTGCTTGAGTCTGGGAAGTCAAGGGTACAGTGAGCTGTGATAACAACACTGCACTCCAGCCTGGGCAACAGAATGAGACCTAGTCTCCAAAAAAAAAAAAAAAAAAAAAAAGACAGATTTGGTGGCTCACATCTGTAATCTCAGTACTTTGAGAGGCCAAGGCAGGTGGATTGCTTGAACCCAGGAGTTCAAAACCAGCCTGGGCAACAGAGCAAGACTCTGTCTCAAAAACAAACAAACAAACAAAAACAAAACAAAACAAAAACAGCCTGGGCAATATGATGAGACCCTATCTCTACAAAAAATACAAAAATTAGCTGGGCATGGTGGTGCATGCCTATGGTCCTAGCTACTCAGGAGGCTAAGGTAGGAGGATCATTTGAGCCCAGGAGGTCAAGGTTGCAGTGAGCCATGATTGCACCACTGCACTCCAGTCTAGGTGAGACAGCAAGACCCCGTCTCTCTTTTTTTTCCCTAAAGATACATATAGAAGCATTTAGCATGGTGCCTGGCACAGACTAGTTTTAGTTATTATTATTGATATTATTAAATAAGTTTTAGTTATTATTATTGATATTATTAAAACAGAACTTTTAAAACAACCTGCACATACCTGGCTCACTGGCTTAAGTGACACCATCAATCCTCTGTTACACATACTGACTTAACACTTGTGGCTCATCAAACTTTCATGGGCTGGGACGCCGTGCACTTGTGCTCCCCCATTTGGTTGAATTGCATGCGTACTCAGAGTCATTTGTTTTTAACTCAGCCAGCTGCACATACTATTCTTATATAATTTAACTAAATGTTACATAAACCAATAAAATACAAGTGCAAAACTAATGTTGCTGTTTGGAAAGATTCCATAACAGCAAGTTGCTTAAAGTTTTTGTTATCAAATTATGTATTGGTGAGACAACTGGAAAAGATGAGGAATAATCATTAAAAAAAAAAAAAAAACCTCGGAATTTGCACTCATATTGGTTCTCAAATACTTTCCAATTTCCCAATCCATGTTAAAGAAGTCAAAGCTGAAAATGGCAGTCAGCACATTCTGGGTGTAGCTCATTAAAGAAAGATGAGGCTGGGTGTGATGGCTCACGCCTGTAATCCCAGCACTTTGGGAGGCCGAGGCAGGTGGATCACCTAAGGTCAGGAGTTCGAGACAGCCTGGCCAACATGGTGAAACCTCGTCTCTACTAAAAATACAAAAATTAGCCTGCTGTGTTGGTGGGCGCCTGTCATCCCAGCTACTTGGGATGCTGAGGCAGGAGAATCGCTTGAATCCAGGAGGCGGAGATTGCAGTGAGCCGAGATAGTGCCACCGCACTCCAGCCTGGGCAACACAGTGAAACTCTGTCAAAAAAAATAAAGAAAGAAGGAAAGAAGGAAAGGAAGAAAGGAAGAAAGGAAGAAAGAGAGAAAGAGAGAGAGAAGAAAGAGAGAAAGAGAGAAAGAGAGAAAGAAAGAAAGAAAGAAAGAAAGAAAGAAAGAAAGAAAAAGAAAGAAAGAAAGAAAGAAAGAAAGGAAGGAAGAAGAAAGGAAGAGAGAAGGAAGGAAGGAAAGGAAGAAAGGAAGGAAGGAAGGAAGGAAGAGGAAGGAAGGAAGGAAGGAAGGAAGGAAGGAAGGAAAAGAAAGAGAAAGAGAGAGAGAGAAGAAGGAAGAAAAAGAAAGAAAGAAAGAGAGAGAGAGAAAGAAAGAAAGAAAGAAAGAAAGAAAAAGAAAGAAAGAAAGAAAGAAAGAAAGAAAGAAAGAAAGAAAGAAAGAAAGAAAGAAAAGAAAGAGAAAGAGAGAGAGAAAAGAAAGATGATGGTGAAATGCCAATCAGTGCGTCCATACACAAAGAAAGGTCTTGGTCCTACATGTACAAAGTGGACAGCAAATATTCCTTTATTTGTCTTAAGCTAAAATAAAAAAAATTATGGTATGTAAAGGCAAACTGTGAAATGATCCCAGCCCTCCAGAAACGTAGGGTTTAGGGAGGGAATCTGATAAGAAAGTTATTGATCTCAGTGGATTATAATGGAGGTTAATGGGACAGAAGGGAAGGGTGCCTAACTAGAGCAATGCTGTAGAGGATTCCTGGATGGACTGGCCCCTAAACTGGCTCTGCTCTCCCTCACATCCATCCCACAGCTCCTTTCAAATCTTCCTGCAGCACAAAAACTTAAGACTTGCCTTCTAGCTTTGTCCAATGGCCCTCTCAATTTCAGATCCCCCTCTTTTTTTTTAAAGACAGCGTCTCGTTGTTTCACCCAGGGTGGGGTGCAATGGCACAAACACAGCTCGCTGCAGCCTCAACTTCCTGGGCTCAAGTGATCCTTTTGCCTCTGCCTCCCATATAGCTGGGACCACAGGCAGACGCCACCACGCCTGGCTAATTTTGTTTTATTTATTTATTTATTTATTTATTTATTTATTTATTTATGTAGAGATGTGGGTCTCACTTTTTGCCCAGGCTGGTCTTGAACTCCTGGTCTCAGGCAATCCTCCTGCCTTGGCCTCCCAAAATGCTGAGCATACATGTGTAATCTCACGCCTGTAATCTTACGCCCACATCCCAATATTGATGTAATCTCCAAGAGTGTTAGAGGGGAAATAGCTGCTTTCCCTGGCATTAAAGAGGAGCCTCAAGGATCACAGAATGCTTTTGGGAATTTCCATATATGCATTACTTCAACGTTTTTTGATTTTTTTTGTTTGTTTATTTGTTTTGGTTTGGTTTGGTTTTGGCGTTTTTTGTTTGTTTGTTTGTTTTTTGAGATAGAATCTTGCTCTGTCACCCAGGCTGGAGTACAGTGGTGTAATCTCAGCTCACCGCAACCTCCACCTCCTGGATTCAAGCAATTCTCCTACCTCAGCCTCCCAAGTAGCTGGGATTACAGGCATGCACCACCATGCCCAGCTAATTTCTGTATTTTGGTAGAGACGGAGTTTCACCATGTTGGCCAAGCTGATCTTGAACTCCTTGCCTCAAGTGATCCACATGCTTCAGCCTCCCAAAGTGTTCAGATTACAGGCGTGAGCCACCACACCCGGCCTTTTTGATTCTTGATATACTATTTCGGCTGTGCTCCATCTCTCAGGGTGAGGTTTATGAAGAACTTGTGCAAAACAAATTGTACTAATTTTCTTTGATTGTTTCTTAAAATTAATCTTTTTATTTTGAGGTAATTTTAGATTCATGTACAGTTGCAGGAAATAAAACAATACCCTTTGCATAGTTTCACCTGTCTAATGGTAACATCTTACAAAACTGGAGCACAGTATCACAAGCAGGATATTGATATCAATAACAGCCAAGGTACAGAACATTTCCATCACCTCCAGGATCACTCCTGTTGCCATTTTGTAGCCACACCTTCTTCTGCCTAGCCCTCACTCCCTTCTTAGCCACTGGCAACCACTAATCTGTTCTCCATTTTTATAATTTTGTCATTTCAAGAATATCACCTAAATGAAACCATACAATATGTAATATTTTTTATTTTTTGAGACAGTCTCACTCTGTCACCCAGGCTGGAGTGCGGTGGCACCATCTCAGCTCACTGCAACCTTAACTTGGGTTTAAGCAATTCTGGTGCCTCAGTTGCCCAAGCAGCTGGGACTACAGGTGCACACCACCACGCCCGGCTAGTTTTTTGTATTTTTAGTAGAGACGGGGTTTTGCCATGTTGCCCAGGCTGGTCTCAAACTCCTGGCCTCAAGTGATCCGCCTGCCTCGGCCTCCCAAAGTGCTGAGATTACAGGTGTGAGCCACCACACCCTGCCAATGTGTAACCTTCTGAGACTGGCTTTTTTCACTCAGCATAATTCTGTGGAGTATCTAGGTCTAGGTCACTGCATGTACTATTACTTCATTCCTCTTTATTACTGGGTAGTATTCCTTGGCATGAATGTCCCATCATGCACCATTCACCCACTGAGGGATATCAGGATTGTTTCCGGTTTGGGGTTATGATTAATAAAGCTGCTATGAAAATTGTGTACATGGCTCTCTCCTCCCGCCGCCCAAGATGCCGAAAGGAAAGAAGGCCAAGGGAAAGAAGGTGGCTCCGGCCCCTGCTGTCGTGAAAAAGCAGGAGGCCAAGAAAGTGGTGAATCCCCTGTTTGAGAAAAGACCTAAGAATTTTGGCATTGGACAGGACATCCAGCCCAAAAGAGACCTCACCCGCTTTGTGAAATGGCCTCGCTATATCAGGTTGCAGCGGCAGAGAGCCATCCTCTATAAGCGGCTGAAAGTGCCTCCTGCTATTAACCAGTTCACCCAGGCCCTGGACCGCCAAACAGCTACTCAGCTGCTTAAGCTGGCCCACAAGTACAGACCAGAGACAAAACAAGAGAAGAAGCAGAGGCTGTTGGCCCGGGCCGAGAAGAAAGCTGCTGGCAAAGGGGATGTCCCCACTAAAAGACCACCTGTCCTTCGAGCAGGAGTTAACACCGTCACCACCTTGGTGGAGAACAAGAAGGCTCAGCTGGTGGTGATCGCACATGACGTGGATCCCATCGAGCTGGTTGTCTTCTTGCCTGCCCTGTGTCGTAAAATGGGGGTCCCTTACTGCATTATCAAGGGGAAGGCCAGACTGGGCCGTCTAGTCCACAGGAAGACCTGCACCACTGTCGCCTTCACACAGGTGAACTCGGAAGACAAAGGCACTTTGGCTAAGCTGGTGGAAGCTATCAGGACCAATTACAACGACAGATACGATGAGATCCGCCGTCACTGGGGCGGCAATGTCCTGGGTCCCAAGTCTGTGGCTCGTATCGCCAAGCTCGAAAAGGCAAAGGCTAAAGAACTTGCCACTAAGCTGGGTTAAATGTACACTGTTGAGTTCTCTGTACATAAAAATAATTAAAATTCAAATTTTCCTTCAAAAAAAAAAAAAGAAAATTGTGTACATGTTTTGTGAGGACATCATTATAAACATCTAGGAGTATACTTGCTGGATCCTATGATAAGTGTATGTTTAATTTTTTTTTATGAAACTGCCAAACTATTTTCCAAAGTGCCGATACCATTTGACATCCCCACCAGCAATGTGTCAGTGACCATCCTGCGTTCTCGCCAGCATTTGGGATTGTCACTCAAATTTTTTTTCTGTTTTTAAGAGATGGGGGTCTTGCTATATTGTTCAGGCTGGAGAAGTGGCTATTCACAGGTACACAGGTGTGTATGATATCTCACTGGGTTGTTTTTTTTATTAACTATCCTAATGGCTAATGTTACTGAACACCTTTTCATGTGATTATTTGCCATATGTATATATCCTCTTCAGAGAAATGTCTCTTCATGTCTTTTGCCCATCCTCTAGTTGGATTATTGGTTTTTGTTTTACTGTTGAGTTTTAAATGGTCATTTTAAATTTATTTATTTATTTATTTATTTATTTATCTATTTATTTTTTGAGAGGGGGTCTCACTCTGTTGCCCAGGCTGGAGTGCAGTGGGCGTGATCATGGTTCACTGCAACCTCCACCTCGCAGGCTCAAGTGATCCTCCCACCTCAGCCTCCCAAGTAGCTGGAACTACAGGTATGCACCACCAGGCCTGGCTAATTTTTAAAACTTTTTGTAGAGATGAGGTCTCACTATATTTCCCAGGCTGGTCTCAGGCAATTCACCCACCTCAGCCTACCAATGTGTTGGGATTACAGGTATGAGCCACTGTGCCTGGTCTAAATATTCTTTATATATTCTAGATATTAGTCCTTTGTTGGACATGTGATTTGCTAATATTTTATCTCAGTCTCTAGTTTGTCTTTTTATCCTCTTAACAGAGTCTTTCACAGAGCTAAAATATTAAAATTGATAAAGTCCAATTTATCAATTTTTCCTTATATGGATCATGCTTTTATTTTTTTTTTAATTTTAATATCTTCATGACATTCTCTTTGTTTTTTTTTGTTTGTTTGTTTTTTAGAGATAGGGTCTCACAGTGTTGACAAGGATGGTCTCAAACTCCTGACCTCAAGCAATCCTCCCATCTCAGTTTCCCTAAGCACTAGAATTACAGGCATGAACCACCATGCCCAATTTCTGGCTCATACTTGTGGTATCAGGTCTAAGATTTCTTCGCCTAGTCCTAGATCCTGATGATTTTTGCCTATGTTCTTTACTAAATGTTTTATAATTTTATATTTTACATTTGTGCATCTGAGTCTGTGATTCCATTTTTTTGTTGTTGTTTGGTTTTTGTTTATTTGTTGGTTTTGAGATGGAGTTTTGCTCTGTCACCAGGCTGGAGTACAGTGGTGCAGTCTCGGCTCACTGCAACCTCCAACTCCCTGGTTCAAGCAGTTCTCCTGCCTCAGCCTCCTGAGTAGCTGGGATTACAGGCACACGCTACCATGCCCAGCTAATTTTTGTATTTTTAGTAGAGACTTGGTTTCACCATGTTGGCCAGAATGGTGTTGATCTCCTGACCTCGTGATCCGCCCGCCTTGGCCTCCCAAAGTTCTGAGATTACAGGTGTGAGCCACCAAAGTTCTGAGATTACAGGCGTGAGCCACCGTGCCTGGCCTGTGATTCATTTTGAGTTAAACTGTGAATAAGGTGTGAGACCTTAGGTTGAAGTTGTTTTCCTTTTTTGGTGGGGGTGGGGGCTGAGGCAGGGGCAGGGGGTAGCTATAGATATCCACTTGCTCCAGCACCATTTGTTGAAAAGACCATCTTTCTTCCATTGAGTTATTTTTGTACTTTTGCCAAAAATCAGGTGGGCATATTTGTGTGGCTGTATTTCTGGATTCTCTATTCCGTTTCATTAATCTATGTGTATATACCTCTACCAATCTCTTGGTTACTATAGCTTTGTTCTTCTTTTTCAAAACTGTTTTTAGCTATTTTAGCTCCTTTGCCTTTAACAGATAAATTTTAGGATAATCTTATCTATATTTGCAAAATATCTTGCTTTGATTTTCATAGGAATTTTGTTAGACCTGTATATCAACTTGGGAAGAATCAACATCTTTATTGTATTGAGTCTTCCTTTTTTTTTTTTTTTTGAGGCAGCGTCTCACTCTGTCACCCAGGCTGGTGTGCAGTGACATGATCATCACAGCTCACTGCAGCCTGGAACTCTTGGGCTCCGATGATCTTTCCACTTCAGCCTCCTGAGTAGCTATGACTGCAGGTGTGCATCACCATGCCTGGCTAATTTCTTTTGTATTTTTTTGTAGAGATGGAGTTTTGCCATGTTGCCCAAGCTAGTCTCGAACTCCTGAACTAAAGCGATCCACCTACCTCAGATTCCCAAAGTGATGGGATTACAGGGGTGAGTCTTCCCATCTGTAAATATGCTATGTCTCTTCATTTATTTATTAGATCTTCTTTTATTTATTTCATCAGCATTTTGCAGTTTTCAGTATACAAATTCTGCATGTTTTGTTATATTTACACCTGAGTATTTTATTTTTGAGTGATTGTAAATAGTGTTTGATTTTTAATTTCAGTGTCCATGTGTTCATTGCTAGTATGCAGAAATACAATTGATTTTTTGTATATTTATCTTGTATTCTTCAAACTTGCTGAACTCATTTTTTAGTTCTAGAACTTTTTTTGTAGATTCCTTTGGATTTTCTAAGTAGAAAAGAATGTCTTCTTTTCTGATGTGTATGCTTTTTTTTTTTTTTTTTCTCAAAGACTCTTGCCAGGCTGGAGTTCAGTGACATGTTCTCAGCTCACTGCAACATCCACCTCCCAAGTTCAAGCGATTCTCGTGCCTCAGTCTCCTGAGTAGCTGGGACTACAGGCATTTGCCATTACGCCCGGCTAATTTTTGTACTTTTGGTAGAGACAGGGTTTTGCCATGTTGGCCAGGTTGGTCTTGAATTCCTGGCCTCAAGTGATCTACTCGCCTTGGCCTCCCCAAGTACTGGGATTACAGCCACTGTGCCTGGCCTGATCTGTATGCTTTTTATTTCCTTTTCTTGTATTATGGTACTGGCTTAGATGTTCCAATTCGATTTTGTCAAATGCTTTTTCTGCATCAACTGATATGATTATGTGTTCTTCTTCTTTAGTCTGTTAATAGGGTAGAGTACATTAGTTGATTTTTGAATATTGGATCAGCCTTTCGTCCTTGGAATAAACTCCAACTACTCATGGTATCTAATTTTTATTATATATTGCTGGATTCTATTTGCTAGTATTTTCTTGAGTGTTTCTACATTTATTTTCATGAAGAATATTGGTCTGTAATTTTCTTTTTTTTCTTTTTTCCATACCATCTTTGTCTGATGGTATCTGGGTAATATTAGTTTTGTAAAATTAATTGGAAAGTGTTCCCTCCTCTTCTGTTTTCTGGAAGAGATTGCACAACGTTGTTGTTCCTTCTTCTTTAAACATTTGTTAGAATTCTCCAGTAAAACCATATAGGCCTAGAGATTTCCTTTTTGGGGAGTTTTTAAATTATGAATTCAATTCCTTAATAGAAGGCTATTCAAATTATCTATTTCCTATGGGGAGAGTTGGGGTAGTTTGTATTTTTAAAGAAATTTGTCCAGTTCATCTAAATTGCCAATATTTATATGTGTAGTTTTTCATAGTATTCCATTATCCATTTGATGCCTGCAGCGTCTGTAGTGATATCTCTTGTTTTATTCTCGATATTGGTAATTTGTGTCTTCATTCTTTATTTCTTTGTCAGTCTTGCTAGAGGATTATTAGTATTATTGATCTTTCAAAGAACTAGCTCTTTGTTTCACTGATTTTCTCTATTATTTTTATATTTCCAATTTCATTGACTTTTGCTCTTGTCTTTATTGTTTCCTTCCTCTGCTTGCTTTGGATTTCCTTTGTTCTTCTTTTTCTAGATTCATGAAGTAGAAGCTTAGATTGTTGATTTGAAATTTTCTTATTTTCTTTTCTTTTTTTTTCCGTTTTTTTTTTTTTTTTTTTTTTTTTTTTTGAGGCAGAGTCTTGCTCTGTTGCCCAGGCTGGAGTGCAGTGGCACTATCTCGGCTCACTGCAAGCTCCGCCTCCCAGGTTCACACCATTCTCCTGCCTCAGCCTCCCGAGTAGCTGGGACTACAGTCACCCGCCACCACGCCCGGCTAATTTTTTGTATTTTTAGTAGAGACAGGGTTTCACCACGTTAGCCAGGATGGTCTCGATCTCCTGACCGCGTGATCCTCCTGCCTTGGCCTCCCAAAGTGCTGGGATTACAGGCATGAGCCACTGTGCCCAGCCTGAAATTTTCTTTTCTAATGCATAAATTTGGTGCTATAAATTTTCCTGTCACAACTGCTTTAGCTATGACTTACACATTTTGAGATGCTGTATTATCATTTGTATTCAGTTCAGTGTATCTTTGTGACTTTTTGACCCATGGATTATTTACAAGTGTGTTGTTTTGTTTCCAAGTGTTTGAATATTTTCTTGTTATATTTCTATTATTAATTCAATTTTTTACAAATTCCATTTGTGGTCAAAGAACACACTCCATATGATTTCAATTCTTTTAAATTTGCTGAGTTTGCTTAATGGCTCAGCATATGCTCTATCTTGGCATATGTCCTATGGGCACTTGGAAAAAAAATGTGTATTTTGCTGTTGTTGAATGGAGTGCTTTATAAACGTCAATGAGACCCTAATAGTTGATGGTATAGTTGAGTTATTTTGGTTTTCTATCTATTTAGTTCTATCAATTGCTGAGGGTGTGTTGAAGTCCTCAACTATGTATTTGTCTGTTTCTTCCTTCAGTTCTATCAGGTTTTGCTTCACATATTTTGCAACTCTGTTGCTTGGTGCATGGACATTTAGGATTGTTGTGTCTTCTTGATGGATTGACACTGTTATAATTACATCATGTCCCTCTCCATCTCTGGTAATTTCCTTTGCTCTAAGGTAGACTTTATCTGATATTAATGTAGCCATTCCTATTTTGATTAACATTTGTATGATATATCTTTTTCCATCCTTTTGCTTTCAATCTGCTTATATAGTTATATTTGAAGTAAGTTTCTTATAGGCAGCATATAGTTGGATCATGAATATCAATCAATTCTGCCAATCTATGTTTTTTAGTTTATGTATATAGGCCATTTATATTTAATGTAATTATCAATATGTTAGGGCCTAAGTCTGCACATTTTTTTTTGTTTGTTGCTCTTTCTGTTTTATATTTGTTTTCTTTTTCCTGCCTTTCTGGGGTTACTTGAACATTTTTTAGAATTCTACTTTTATTTTTCTGTATTGTTTTTGAGTGTATCACTTCGTATAGCTTTTGTAACAGTGCCTTTAAGTATCTATATATACATATATAGCTTATCACAGTCTATTGGTCATTATAATTTTACCAGTTCAAATGAACTATAGAAACTTTATCTCCCTTTATATCCCTTTATCCTCATCTATGTATAATTGCCTTACATATTGCCCCTGAGTACATCAGATAGTGTTATAATTTTTGCTTCAATAGTCAAACACAATTTAGAAAATTTAAGAGGAGAAGGAAAGTTTATGTATTTATCCAGTTTTAGCTTACTGTGTTCTTTCTTCCTTCCTGATGTTCCAATTTTTTTTTATCATTTCCTTTCTATTTAGAAAACTTCTTTTAGCCATTTTTAGGGTGAATCTACTGGTAATGCATTCTCTTACTTTTCCTTCATCTGAGAATGTCTTCATTTTCCTCTCATTTCCCTTTTTTTCTTTCTAATGGATGAACCTACATGGATTCGTCATTATCACCCAAAGTCCATCATTTACATTAGAGTTCAGTCTTAATATTGTGCATTCTATGGGCTTGAAGAAATATATAATGACATGTATCTACCATTATAGTATTACATAGAGTATTTTCACTGCCCTCAAAATTCTCTGTGGTCTGCCTATTTATCCCTCCCTCCCGCAAACCTTTGGCAACCAGTGATCTTTTCACACTTTCCACAGATTTGCCTTTTCCAGAATGTCATATAGTTGAAATTTTATAGTATGTAGTCTTTCAAACTGACTTCTTTCACTTAGTAATATGCATTTAAGTTTTCTTCCTATCTTTTCATAGCTTGATCAATTATTTCTTTTTAGTGCTGAATAATATTTCATTGTCTAGATATACCATAGGTTATCTATCCATTCACCTACTGAAGTATATCTTGTTTACTTCCAACTTTTGTCAACTATGAATAAAACTGCCATAAACATTTGATATAGGTTTTTGTATATTTCAGCTCCTTTGGGTACACAGCGAGGAATGTGATTGCTGGATTGTATGGTATTGGAGTGTTCAATTTTGTAAGATACTGCCAAACTATCTTCCAAAGTGGCTCTATCCCCTTCATTTCTGAAAGATATTTTTGCTGAATATTTTAGGTTGACATTTCTTTTATTTCAGAAAAATGTGTCACCACTGTGTTCTTCTGGCCTCTATGGCTTCTGATGAGAAATCCACTATCATTGAAATTGTCTTTTTCCTATAGGTAAGGTGTCATTTCATTTTTGCTGCTTTCAATATTTTTTTCCGCATCTTCATTGTCAGAAGTTGGACATGATGGTCTTAGTACAGACTTGCATTTGTCTTGTTTGGGGTTCACACAACTTCTTGAATCTGTTGATTCATATATTTTGCCAAATTTGGGGAAATTATGCCATTCTTTCTTTGAGTACTTTTTCAGCCCTGCTCTCTTTCCCATTTCTTCTGAAACTCCAATGATACAACTGTTAGATCTTTTATCATAGTCCTGCAGTCTATTTTCAGTGTATTTTCTCTCTGTTGTCCAGATTGGGTAATTTATATTGTTCTATTTTCCAGTTTTCTGATTCTTTCCTTTTTCCTTTTCATTCTGCTTTTGAGTCCATCCATCGAAGTTTTTACTTCTGCTATTATATTTTACAATTCAATTTTTCTATTGTTTATCCTTTATATATTCTGTTTGTTTGATGAGATTATTTTTTCATTTGTTTCAAAGGTGTTCATAATTGTTTTATAAGCATTTTCATGGTGGTTGTTTTAAAATGTTTGTCAGATAATTCTAACATCTTTGGCATCTATTGATTGTCTTTTTCCATTCATTTTGAGATCTTCCTGGTTCTTGGTATGATGAGTGATTTTTTATTGAAACTTGGATGTTTTGGGTATGTTATGAGACTCTTGATCTTATTTAAACTTTCTTTTTCAGCTGGGTTCCTCTGACATTGCTCTAGCAGGTGAGAGGGGTGATCACAGTCTTATCACTGCAAAGTAGAGAAGAAGTCCAGATTTCCCATTTGGCCTCTCTTCTTGTTACTGCTGGACAGAGGTAGGAGTTCCAGCTCCCCACCAATGTCTCCACTGATACTTCCCTAGCTGCGAGGGATAGCAGTGCCTTGTTACTGCTACCCATATGGCCTCCATTGACACCAAGGGTGTGTGTGTAAATTCCTGACTCTACTAGGCCTCCTCTGTGATGTAGAGGGAGGGGTGCCTCATCACTGCTGGGTAGGAGTAGAGTCCAGGCTTCTCACATGGTCTCTACTGACTTTTGTTCCCACCAGCAGAGATGAACATCCAGGCTCTCTACTTGGCCTTCCCTGAATACCCTGCAGAGAGTTGGCATGCCTTACTACAGCCTGGTGAGGGTAGAAGTTAAGGCTCACCACTTAATCACTCAGCCTTTGCTGGCCTGAATGGGGATGGGGCTACAGGTTTTTCTGTGGTGTTTGACTGGAGTAGAGTGATTATTGTCTAAAAATACTCTCCCTAGGCTACCCACTTTCTAGCCCTTTGACTAGAGGGAGAAGGCTTTTTGTTGAGGCTTTTATTCTGAAGGGGTGGGGTGGAGTCTGTACTCAGCATTTCCAGCTTGCTGGCTTATTTTTCTCCAAGTCTGGGATACATGAGGTGAGGTAAAAACAAAACACAGGAAACTCACCACCATGCTGTTCCTTAGATTCCAAGGTCTCTGGCTGGTCTGCTTTCTTCTCTACATGTTTCAGAGTCTTCTTATGTTTGCTTTATATATATTGTCCAGGGTTTTTAGTTGTACTTAGTGGGAAGACTAGAGAAAGTATGTCTACTCCATCTTCCCAGGATGGAAACCTCTTTTTGATCATTTTCATGCCAATCATTCTGCTGATGCTTCAGGACATAGCAGGCACTGTGTAGGGTGAGCAGAAATAAACAGGTCATGGCTCCTGTAAGCCAGGACCTCACTACTCAGTGGGACAGACAGCCATGTCTCATATAGCTTGACACTTGATCATGATTAAGAGCATGGCTTGGGCCAGGCGCGGTGGCTCAAGCCTGTAATCCCAGCACTTTGGGAGGCCGAGACGGGCGGATCACGAGGTCAGGAGATCGAAACCATCCTGGCTAACACGGTGAAACCCCGTCTCTATTAAGAAATACAAAAAACTAGCCGGGCGAGGTGGCGGGCGCCTGTAGTCCCAGCTACTCGGGAGGCAGAGGCCGGAGAATGGCGTGAACCCGGGAGGCGGAGCTTGCAGTGAGCTGAGATCCGGCCACTGCACTCCAGCCTGGGCGACAGAGCGAGACTCCGTCTCAAAAAAAAAAGAGCATGGCTTGGAATCAGACAGGACTGAGTCCCAATTCCAGCTCTGATACTTTCAAGCTCTGTGACCCTGAATAAGTTAGTTAATCTCTCTGAACTTCAGTCTCCTAACTTACAAAATACGGGAGAGATTAGTCCAATGTCTTTTTTTTTTTTAAGACAGATTCTTACTCTGTCACCAGGCTGGAGTGCAGAAGCACGATCTCGGTTCACTGCAACCTCCGCCTCCTGGGTTCAAGCGATTCTCCTACCTCAGCCTCCTGAGTAGCTGGGACTACAGGTGCATGCCACCATGCCCAGCTAATTTTTCTATTTTTAGTAGAGACAGGGTTTCACCATGTTGGCCAGGATGGTCTCGATCTCTTGACCTCATGACCTGCCTGCCTCAGCCTCCCAAAGTGCTGGTATTATAGGCATGAGCCACTGCGCGTGGCCCAATTAGCCAAATTTCATAGATTGTTGGTGGATTAAATTAAATGAAATAGTGCATTTAAATCACTTTGCATGGTGTCAGCACATGGCAAGTGCTTAGTAAATATTAGTTGTTGCTCTTAAAAGGCAAGCTGGGCCAACTGTAATAATTTTTTTCAGCCTTGTCCATTGCAGACAGAGGTGTCCCCATGACTGACTTTGTGCCTACCGCTTCTCTCTTCTCTTTGATCAACTGTGGGAGCCTTTTCCACCTGTCTCTTCAGAGGGGTTAAGATGAACGGGTACACAGGATGAGGGGCAAAAGAATGTTCACTTTTTGTTTTTATTCATTCATTCCTTTATTTATTCATGCATTATTGCATCAAATCGTTATAGAACACTAACCCTGTGCTTGGCACCATAAAGGGAGCTTAAAATCTAGCAGAATAGGCAGCAAAGTAATGATAATTCTGGCAGACTCTAAGTGCCAAGAAGGATACAATCAAAACACTCTGAGCTCAGAAAGAGGAGAAATCACATTTGAGTAGAAGAATCACAGAAGGATTCTTGGAGAAAGGGGCATCTGAGTTGCACTTCAATAGATAGACATGGAGAATGGGCATGGGATGAGCAAAAACTTAGAGACAGAAAAGCAAAGGTTATCTCCTTAGAAAACAAACAGTGAAGTTTGGCTATATGTGTATTTGTAAGGGAGAGAATGAGAGGAGGCTGGAAGGTATGCTGGGGCTACTATTTAGAGCTTTGAATATAAGGTGTATAAGTCAGGATTAGAGTTGACTACAAGCAGTCAAATAACAATAGCTTAGACACATAAGGGTTTATGTTTCTCCGGCATAATAAGTTCAGAGTTTGACAATCTGGGATTCATATGGCAGCTGTACTGTCACCAGGAACCCAGACTCTGTAGATCCTCAACAAGTGCTTCCATTTTCCATCATGGTCCAAGATGGAGCTGGAGCTCCAGCACACCAGGCAGGCAGAAAAAATAAAGGGAAGACAGGCAATCTGTCCAGCTATCTACCTCCTTTATGGAATTTTTATAGAATCCTCCAGGAAGTGGTACCTAACAACTTACATTTATATCTTATTGGCTGGAATTTAACCACATGGGCATTTATCTGCAAGGGATGCTGAGAAATAGTTCTTAAAAATCTGGGCATATTGCTTCCCTAGATATGATACGAGTTCTGTTACCAAAGATGAAAAAGAGAATGGATACTGAATTGGCAACTGGAAAGCTCTGCAACATCAGAGTAAGGAGTTTAGACTTAATTCAGTAGGAAGTGGGAACCCTGTGGTGGATTGTTTAGCAGAAAACAGGTAAAATGCAAGTTGTTGACTTGAAAGATTAGTCTTGGAGTGTGAAGAACAGATTGCAGTAGAAAGAGATTAGAGGCAAAGAGAGCAGTTAGAAGGCAATGTCACTGGTCAAGGAGAGAAGTGATGAAGATATGCAATGGAAAGTGAAGGGGACAGAGGGGAGACATATTTCAGGAGTGTATTATTAGATTGGCAGCTGATTGGATGTGAGGGTGGTAAAGTAAACCATAGATTGATTTTTCAATGGAAAACTTCAGACAGTTGACCAATAGACATGGAATTGAATGGTAGGGCCATTTCTGTAAAGAGGGAAACCAGTAGACAAGCTTATCCGAGGCAAGGTGATGAGCTTGATTTGGAACAAAAGGCTTGGGCAAAACATTTATGTCAATGGTTCTCAAAATGTGGTCCCCAGACAAACAACATCAATATCACCTAGGGATTTGTTAAAAATGAAAATTCATAGATTAGATACCAGTCCTACTAAATCAGAAACTGTGGGGTCAGGGCCCAGCAATCAGCGTGTTTTAACAAATATAGATTGTATATCCATATATTAAAACAATAAACAATAGGATATTAAATAGAGATGTTTAAAACATTCCATTTACAACAGCATCGAAAATATTAAATATTGGGCAGGCACAGAGGCTCATGCCTGTAATCCCACCACTTTGGGAGGGTGAGGCGGGTGGATCACTTGAGCCCAGGAATTCGAGACCAGCCTGGCGGTGAAACCCTGTGTCTACTAAAAATACAAAAATTAGCTGGGCATGGTGGCAGACACCTGTAATCCCAGCTACTCAGGAGGCTGAGATAGGAGAATTGCTTGAGCCTGGGAGGCAGAGGTTGCAGTGAGCCAAGAACGGGCCCCTGCACTCCAGCTTGGGTGACAGAACAAGACTCTGTCTCAAAAAAAGAAAAAATTAAATATTTAGGGATTAATTTAATCAATAATGTGAAAGATCTGTATCCTGAAAACCATAAAACATTGCTGAGAGAAAGTAAAGAGACTCAAATAAATGGAGAAATATGTTCATGCATTGGAAGACTCAATATTGCTAAGGTGCCGATAATCACTAAATTGATCTACAGATTCAGTGCAATCTCAAAATCCCAGCAGGCTTTGTTTTTATTTGTAGAACTTGACAAATGGATTCTAAGGTGTATATGGAAATGCAAAAACAACTTTGAAAAATAAAGTTGGAAGGCTTACACGACCTAATTTTAAGATTATAGAGATACTGCAATGCAGTATGATATTGGTATAAAGACAGACAAACAAATCAGTAGAACAGAATAGAGCCCAGAAATTAAAATCACACATAGATGATCAACTGATTCTTGAAAAAGTATCAAGGCAATTCAATTAAGGAAGGATAGTCTTTTCAACAAATGATGCTGGAACAACTGAATAGACATGTGCAAACACAATGAAACAAAATAAACCTCAACCCTTACCTCATACTGTATACTAAAATTAACTAGAAAAGTATCATAGACCTAATATGAGGGCTAAAACCATTAAACTTCTATAAGAAAACATAGGAGAAAATCTTAGTGATGGGTTTGGCAAAGATTTCTTAAATGTGACCCCAGGCTGGGTGTGGTGGTTCATGACTGTAATCCCAGCACTTTGGGAAGCTGAGGCAGGTCAATCACTTGAGGCCAGGAGTTTGAGACCAGCCTGGTCAACATGGTGAAACCCTGCCTCTACTAAAAATACCAAAGGAAAAAAAAAAAAAAAAAATATATATATATATATATATAGCCAGATGTGGTGGCACACACCTGTAGTTCCAGCTACTTGGGAGGCTGAGGCAGGAGAATCGCTTGAACCTGGGGGGCAGTGGCTGCAGTGAGCTGAGATCACACCAATGCACTCCAGCCTGGGTGACAGTGAGACTCCGTCTCAAAGAAAAAAAAAAGAAAAGAAAAGAAAAAGAAAAGTGACCCCAAAAAGCACAAACTTTAAAAAAAAACCAATAAATTGGATTTAAATTTTAAAATGTTTGCTCTTCAAAAGATATTGTTTAAAAAAATGAAAAAGTAGCTGAGTACAGTGGCTCACACTTGTAATCCCAGCACTTTGGGAGGCCGAGGTGAGTGGATCACTTGAGGTCAGGAGTTCAAGACCAGCCTGGCCAAGAAGGTGAAAACTCATCTCTACTAAAAATATATAAATTAGCTGGGGGTGGCACATGCCTATAGTCCCAACTACTCAGGAGTCTGAAGCAGGAGAATCTCTTGAACCCAGGAGGTGGAGGTTGCTGTGAGCTGAGATTGCACCACTGCACTCCAGCCTGGGCAACAGGGGGAAACTCTGTCAAAAAAAAGAGAGAGAGAGAGAGGGAGGGAGGGAGGGAGGGAAGGAGGGAGGGAGAGAGAGAGAGAGAGAGAGAGAGAGAGAGAGAGAGACAGAAAGAAAGAAAGAAAGAAAGAAAGAAAGAAAGAAAGAAAGAAAGAAAGAAAGAAAGAAAGAAAGAAAGAAAGAAAGAAAAAAGAAAGAAGAAAGAAAAAAGAAAAGAAAAGAAAGAAGGAAAGAAAAGGTAAGCCACATACGGGGAGAAATTATTTGCAAAACATATATCCAATGAAGCACTTGTGTTCTAGAATACATAAGGAACACATTGAAAAAGTACAAAGACAACAATCCAATTTTTTAAATAAGCAAAAGATATGAATACTTAACCTAAGAAGACAAATGAATGGCAAATAAGCACCTGAAAAGCTACTCAATATTATTGCTCATTAAGAAAATGCAAAGATATACCACTACATCCCCACTGGAATGGCTAAAGTTTAAGACTGAGATGTTGGCAAGAATGTGGAGCAATTGAAATTTCATACACTGTTGGTGAGTGTATAAATGGTACAACCAGTTTGGAAACCAGTCTGGCAGATTCTCATAGAGCTAAACATATACTGACTGTATGACCTAGCCATTCCCCTCCCAAGAGAAATAAAAGTACAAAGATTTTGACATGAATATTCTTAGCAGCTTTATTTGTAATAGCCCCAAACTGGAAACAACTCAAGTGTCCATCAACAGGTGAACAGGAAAACAAATTGTTGTATATTCACACAATAGATAACTACTTAGTAATAAAAAGGAATGAACTATTGATACCTGCAACAATGTGGATTAATCTCAAAATAACTATACTGAATAGAATAAGCCAGAAACAATACATAGTATACATATGATTCCATTTACATAAAATCCTAGAAAATATAAATTAACCTATAGTGAAAGAAACAGGTTAATGGTTGCCTGGAGATGGGTTTGGATGTTGAGGGGAGGAAAGAAGGGATTACAAAGGAGAACAAGGAGATTCCGAGGGGATGGTGGTAGTGTTCACTATTTGGATTGTGGTGTTGTTTTCATGGATGAACTCATATGTCAAAACTTATCAAATTGCTTATTTTAAAGATATGCAGTTCGTTGTATATCAATGATATGTTAATAATGCTGTAAAAAATACTCCTTGACCCTGCCCTAGGTCTACTGAATCACTCTGCAAGTAGGGCCCAGCAATCTGTGTTTTGACAAACACTCCAGGTGATTCTGATACACAGTAAAGTCTGAGAACCACAAACTCCCAGCAGATGGTTGAAATAAGGCTCTGGACTAGAGTACAAACTTGAGAGTTACCTGGTTGGAGGTCAAAGGTTGAAGTTGTAGGAAGAGGGGATTTAGAGAGTAAAGAACAGAAAGCAAGAGGTTGAGACTTAGAGAAAACCCACCCTCAGGAGATGGGAGGAGAAGGAGGAACAGGTGACAGAAACAAGGAAGTAGCAGGCTGGGGTTAGGGGAAGGAATGTAACAGATGCCAAAGAAGGGACTTCAAGATACAGAGTGACCAATAGTGACGATACTAACAGGATACCTTCTATTTGCATAACTGCTTTCTAGTTTCCAAATAGTTTTCATGTTCATTAGTGCATTAACCATGTCAGGGTGAGCAGACAGACATGGAAGCTGTTGTGCCTGGTAGGCCCCACAGTCAACAGGAAAGAGCCAGGATTAGGAGTCAGAGAGACCTGGGTGGAATCTGGTTCCTTTACTTACTCATGTGTACATTTCATCAAGTTTCTTGAACTGAGTCTCTCTTTCTCTATGTTCAAAATGGAGATAAATTCTACCCACTAACAGGGTAGAATCCTTATGGTATGTAAAATACCTGCACCAGATACTGACAAAGTTGTTAGTGTCTTTACGCTCTCCACCTCCACCTCAACCTCATGATTCCTCATCTTACACATAAAAAAACAAGAGGCCCAGTCGGGGTAAGTGATGTACCCAAGGTCAGAGGACTGGTAGGCACTCCATGTTTGAAAGCACATTCTTGACTTGGAATCCATGAACCAACTGGGCAGGTCCATGGTGGGCCTTGCGGGTTCTGTGAAACTCCTAAAGTCACGTGCGGACTAGGTAAGAATGTGATTTATTTTCTGAGCAAGTGTCCATTATCTACAATGGCATCTCCAGAAGGCCAGGATCTAAAAAGGTTAAGAACGTCTGCTCAGAGGTTGGCTGTGTTTATTTTTCCCTAAGTTTCTTGATTTACACCTTCCCATATTCTCAGCCACCCATCTTCCTATCATACATCTTCTTCCAGAATGTAGTCTCACTCCCTCTCTGCTGACTGACCAGTCTGCAAACCAGGGAACTTGCTTCATGGTCTCAACACAGATCATTCATTCACTCCCCAAGCAACTGCTGATCACCAGTTCTACACTGGCACAGGGAAAAGGCAGATGAAGATGCTCCTTTGAAGGATCTTACAGACTGGTAGAGGAGATAGGGCAGGGACAGAGATAAAAGGCAGCCTGTGGCCAGAAACATGAGAGAAGGAGCACAAGTGAAGGTCACTTGGGAAGACCGCATTTGGACTGCTCCCAGCATGGACCCCTGGGAATCTCTCTATCCACAGGTCTGTCCATTCAGAAATGGGCAACCTTCAGCTTCAGCTTCATTCTTCGAACCATCACAACCTGCCTACCACCAACTACTTTGATGAAGTGCTCATCTCCAAGTCAGCTACCAGGAACCTCTTGCCCTCTTCAGCAGACTCTGCCACCTTTCTCTTTCTTGCTTGCTGGCACCTCCTCGGGTCTCCTTCTTCCCTTGGCTTTCATGCCAACAGCAGCTCCAGGTTTCCTCCTCTTCTCTGAGGACTCTTCTATTTCTCTCACATGCCCCTTAATGACTGTGCTTGCCACAGCTCCATCCACAACCCACACCTCCTTCTTCCCACACACTCACCCAGGCTCAGGGCTCCCCTGACCACACTGGCACTTCTTTTTTCCATTCAGACCTCAGAGGTCAGCTTGGAACATCTACATCCCCTGTTGGAAGTTCCTCAAGAATCTCAATCTCAACTCGTCTACAATGAACTCACCAAATCTCCCTGCCCCAAATCTATCTGTGTATTCCCAGAGGCAGCCACCCAAACCAGAAACCCAGGGGTCATTGTGAATGCCATCTTTTCATCACCCCTTTCATCTAAGCAATCGCTAAGTCTTGTGAGTTTTCCCTCTTGAGAGCTTTACAACCGGCCTGGTCTACGGCTTCTGCCTTAGCTTTGGCCTTCATTGTCTCTGCAGTACCCTGCAGTAGACTTTAAACTCCTCCTTCCAGTGGTCTCCTCCTGCCCCAGTCAGATCTGTTACAGTGAATAACAGTAGCAAATCTTCACTAAGGGCTTATCACATGCCAGCCTGACCTATACAATCTCACTTCATTCTTGCAACAACCCTAAGAGGCAGGCACTATTATTATTCCCATTTCACAGATGAGGCGATCAAGGCACAGAAAGGTTAAGTAACTTGTTAGCAACACAGCTAGTAAGTGGCGGTGCCAGGATTATTCCATAACGCAAATCTTAATTATGTCATATATTGTCCTAAAATCCTTTATGGGCTTCCCATCCCAGACCTATCCACCTCTCCTGTGCCATCTTTATCTCTGGGTTTTAGTACATACTGGTCTTTCTGCCAGAAACTCCCTTTTCTGCCTGTCTCCCCTCCTGACTTTTTGTGGCCTGTGTAACCCCTACTCATTTTTCTAACCTCAGTCCAGACATTGTCTCACACTGAACCTTCTTTGATGCTCTGCTCTCTCCAGTTTGGGTCGGTGCCTGTGGTGAACACTACAATGTGCCACTCAGATCCCCTTCAATGAGGGACTTATCACCAGTTGCTGAGAGTGCTAGCAGACAGGCCTCAGCCATCAGCTCCCATAGGAGAATGGCTTCAGCAGAAGAAAGCTCCCTGGCCCAAGGTTACACCCACTTCCTGGATGCACTCATATCCCTGACCCATCAGTGTCGGGGTATAAAAGCTGAGCCCTCTGGCCACAACTTGGAAGAAGCTGAAGGGCCATTCCAGCTCCAGAGTGCCCCAGGGGGCTGGCCTTGGCTCAACCTGACTCCATCCACTCCCTTCCACAGGTTCTTACCTCCAGAGCTCCCTGCACATTAATATCCATCTCAGAATCTGCTTCCTTGTGAAGCCCCCAGTGCTCACATCCCCCCAGCTAGGCTCTGAGCTCCCTGAAGACTCTGATCCAGGGCTGCGGTGCTACCAGAGAAAGGCGCAGTCCCCCATGAGCCCTAGCCCCAGGGGTAGCTCTTTAAACATGGGGTAATACATGACAAAGCTTCTGCCTTCATCGATTCACCTGCTCACAGCTTCTTAATCAGATCTCCAGGTGGCCTTGGACTTCCTGGCCCCAGGTAAGTCATTAATTTGGTGACTCTTGCTGTCCTCCAGTACTCCCAAACTCCACCCCCAGTAATCACCAAACTAGACTGTTGAATCTGTGAGGTTTCAACACCCTGTCACACACTGTGACCACTCTGAAAACAAGTTACTCACACTAACACCGCTTTCAACTGTCATAATATGAACACCCAAAGCATGAGCACTCTCGGACCTCACATCCTTGAATTCCAAATTCCAAATCCCAATCCTTGATCCTCACATCAAAGAAATAGCACTGTGTCTTAGAAAAGGCATGACTTTAGAAGCAAATGAATCAGAGTTCAATTTCTGGATCTTCCACTTATTGGCAGAGACCTTGGGTAAGAAACTACCTGGCTGGGCATGGTGGCTCACACCTGTAATCCTAGCACTTTGGAAGGCTGAGGTGGGTGGATCACCTGAGGTAAGGAGTTCGGGACCAGCCTGACCAACATGGCAAAACCCCATCTACTAAAAATACAAAAATTAGCCAGGCATAGTGGCGCACATCTGTTGTCCCAGCTATTTGGGAGGTAGAGGTTGTAGTGAGCCAAGATTGGGCCACTGCATTCCAACCTGGGCAACAGAGTGAGACTCTGCCTCAAAAGAAAAGAAAAGAAAAGAAAAGAAAAGAAAAGAAAAGAAAAGAAAAGAAAAGAAAAGAAAAGAAAAGAAAAGAAAAGAAAGAAGGAAGGAAGGAAGGAAGGAAAAGAAAGGAAGGAAGGGGAGAGAGAGAGAGAGAAAGAAAGAAAGGAAGGAAGGAAGGAAGGAAGGAAGGAAGGAAGGAAGGAAGGAAGGAAGGAAGGAAGGAAGGAAGGAACTTTAGCTACCTGCAGCCTTCATCTCATCTGTGGAAGGGATGCTATGACACTCCCTTCTCATGAGGGTTTGGTTTGTTTTTCATCAAGACACCATCTATAAGACCCTCAGCACATAGAGGCCACTTGGTACCTGTTAGCTCTTTTCCTCTAAACTTGAGAACCCTGAGTCCACAGAGCCAAAAGAATAATAAAAATGGTAACTCTTGCTTTTATAGTACTGACTTTCTGCCAGGGATTGTTCTAAGCACTCTATTCTAACTCAGTCCTCTCAACAATCCTGCAAGGTACACACTAGTATTAACCTCATTTTGCACTTGAGGAAATGGGACACAGAGAAGTTAAGTAGAATGTAGCCTTGAGAGTCACATTCAAGGAGCTGTCTAGGGGTCAAGACCCTGAGGAAGCATCATTTAAGGGTCTCAAAGGTCTGCTAAACATCAGCTGAAAGGCCTGTCCAGGGAGCTGAAGAAGGTAAAGAATGGGAGCCTGGAGCACGGGAAATATTTGTGAATCACAGAACTCAGTAGTTTGCCTGAGGTCACACAGCTAGAAAGAGGTCGAATTAGAATTTGGGCAGTCTGGCTCCAGCGTCTGTGCTCTAGGTGTGGGAGGGACCTCATCTGTGAAATGAGATCGACTCATCTGTAAATGGGAATAATAATAGTGCCTGCCTCTTAGGGTTGTTGTAAGAATGAAGTGAGATTGTACAGGTCAGGCTGGCATGTGATAACCCCCCAGTGAAGATTCACCACTGTTATTCACTATACCCTGCACATAGTAGGTTATAAGGAAACTTGTTGATGTTGAGGAGGAGGAGGAGGAGGAAGGGCAGGGCAAGGGAGGAAGGAAGATGCCACTGTCTAGGCAGGTAATGAAGAAGGTTGAGGGAATAGGTTGGGGCCATGACCCAAAGGACACTCCGGGGCTTGCTTGGACACACTGGGGCCCAGGGGAGTGTGGAACTCAGAATATGAAAGAGTCTTGGGGGTGAGCTGTCCACGAGCCTGGAGGAGCCTGGAACTCTGACCAGGGCAGGGTGGAAAGCACAAGACATGGCCATGAACTTGTTGGTACTGATGTCAACCTTGGTTGTCGGTATGCATGTATAAAAGGGCGTGTTTGGTGCCTGTGGGTCTGAGTTGGAGCCTCTTGTAGGGGAACCAAGGAAGACTTCTTGGAACAGGTGACTTTTAAATGCGGCTTTAAAAGCTGTGTTAATATAATGTGGATGGTGGTGAAGCAGGAAACTGCTGGCTGTCAGGGAAGGTGGCCAGTCCTGAAGGTCTTGTGGGCGGTGGGAGTAGGGGAATTGGAAGGGGTGAGTTGGGCCCATATGGTGCAGAGCTCAGAATCTCACACTGAACCATCTTTGCCAGTGGGGCACTTGCTTGGAATAATGCTTCAGAAAGAATAGCCAGGCAACAGGAGATGGGGGGCAAAGATGAGGAGGGAAGCTGTGACAGCCAGGAGGAATCCCCTGGGGTCACCCTTTGCCTGCATGCTTGTGAAGTCATCTGCGACATTCCCCTGGTCCCCTGACAGATTATCTGGGTGAAAGGAGAAGGGGACCACCAAAGAGTCATCAGTCCCTTGGGGTCTCCTGTTCTTGGACAGCACGTAACTCTCATCATCTTGCTGCAGTGGAAGTGGGACCTGGAGATGGACAGTGCAGGGAGAGTGCTGATGGCATGAAGAGAGGGCGGAGTTAGAGGAGGAAAGTAAGCCCAAATGCATGGCATACAATGCCTTGTCCTATGAATACTTCTTGATCAATTGACTAAGAGAAAGACAGAAACGCCCAAAGAGAGATACATACAAAGGGAAGAAGAAAAAGAGAAGATACCTTCAGAAAAAGAATTTGTCTTATTTCTCATTTGTCTCCCATGGCACCAGCCAGTGCCTTGTACAGAGTAGGAGCTTGATATTTTTTGTTTAATTGAGAAACTCAGAGATTCATAAAGTGGCCAAGAACTGAGATGAACACAAAAACGGGGAGAACCAAGTTTTTTTTGTGGGGGTTGGTGGTCCTCCTACCCTTGCGGCCATCTGTTTGCCATCATTTCCATGCCCCATAACAAAAATGCAAGTCCTGGCTGGGCGCAGTGGCTCACACTTATAATCCCAGCACTTTGGGAGGCCAAGGTGGGTGGATCACCTGAGGTCAGGAGTTCCAGACCACCCTGGCCAATATGGTGAAATCCTGTCTCTACTAAAAATACAAAAATTAGCTGGGTGCACTGGCAGGTGCCTGTAGTCCCAGCTACTCGGGAGGCTGAGGCAGGAGAATCACTTGAACCCAGGAAACGGAGGTTGCAGTGAGCCAAGATCGTGCCACTGCACTCCAGCCTGGTGACAGAGCGAGAGTCCATCTCAAAAAAAAAAAAAAAAAAAAAAAAAAAGTCCAAAGGCTGGACTCGAGCCTGAAAAGTGAACAGATCTCAAAGGATGACTTACTTCAGAGGTCTAACCCCAGGTCCTTGGAATCCTGGTAGGAAGGAAGAGGGGGTGGTCAGGGAAAGAACCCTAGGCCAGGACTTAGTTGATGGATTTGGGGGAAAGACTGCTTGGGCTCACCGGGCATGGGGTAGGGGGTGGAAGGAGGTATTCTGCCTTCCCGTGGTTCCCAGCCTTTCCCCTCACCATCCCAAATCCAGACCCTACTCAGAGGCAGCCTCTGACACACAAGTAAATGCCTTATTATGGGAGGCAGAGCTGAGCCATGGGTATGGGGACTCTTAGAGACAGAAGCAGGTAGATGGGGGAGGAGGAGGCAGAGGGGGAGGGTAGGGGAGAGGGAAAAGGAAAAGAGAGGGGAAGGGGGAGAGAAGGGGGCAGAGAGAGGAGAGAGGGAGGAAGGGACAGAGACAGACACAGAGACAGAATGTTTTTCCCAAATTAGAAAATCACATAGTCAATAGAAACAAGTATATAACAGGTGCTAAACGTGAACATCAGGGGCTCGGAGTCTGATGATCTTTGCAACTGTCAGCTCCTCAGTTTACCTGTTTATCTCTCTGATTAATGTGGCCCCATGGCATCACCAGCACCTAGATTCCTTTCACATCTCTTCTCTGTCATCCTTGGCACGTCAGCTTTTGAACTCAGGCTGAAACTCAGGGTGTCAAAAAGGCTGGAGCAACCCAACATATTACATCTTCACGTAGCAAAGTCGAGAATCCAGAAGGACGGAAGGGGCACATCCCTTCCATCTATCCCTTTTTAAGACTGAGGTAAAATTTCCCAAAAGGCTCCGTAATAGACTACCTCCCACATATCAATGGTCAGAATTGTATCATAGGCCAAGCGTGCTAGCTCACGCCTGTAATCCCCAGCACTTTGGGAGGCCGAGGCAGGTGGATCACCTGAGGTCAGGAGTTCAAGACCAGCCTGACCAACATGGAGAAACCGTGTTTCTACAAAAAATACAAATTTGGCCAGGCGCGGTGGCTCAAGCCTGTAATCCCAGCACTTTGGGAGGCCGAGACAGGTGGATCACGAGGTCAGGAGATGGAGACCATCCTGGCTAACACAGTGAAACCCCCTCTCTACTAAAAAATACAAAAAACTAGCCAGGCAAGGTGACAGGCGCCTGTAGTCCCAGCTACTCGGGAGGCCGAGGCAGGAGAATGGCGTGAACCTGGGAGGCGGAGCTTGCAGTGAGCTGAGATCCGGCCACTGCACTCCAGCCTGGGCGACAGAGCGAGACTCCGTCTCAAAAAAAAAAAAAAAAAAAAAAAAATACAAATTTAGCTGAGTGTGGTGGTGCATACCTGTAATCTCAGCTACTCAAGAGGTTGAGGCAGGAGAATCGCTTGAACCCAGGAGGCAGAGGTTGCGGTGAGCCAAGATTGCACCATTGCACTCCACCCTGAGCAACAAGAGCGAAACTTCATATCAAAAAAAAAAAGGATTGTATCATATGTCCATTCCCAAATCATCCATCCAAGATGAATGGAGTTACCATGATTTTCCTAGAACAATTAAGAGTCCACCTCTTAGACAAGGGAAGGGTTCAACTTTCCCCAAAGCGTTGGACTTCAAACACACAAAAGCAGGTTCCTTAACAAACAACGATGGAATGTAGGGCCTGGCTGCAGGGTAGGCCATCAGCAGAGCCAGCTCCATTCTGTGTCCTGAGCTATGCGTCCATCTTCTCTGTGCAACCAGCTGTCCATCTGTCTGTCTATCAATTCGTCTGCCTGTCTGTTGGTCTATCTGTCAGTCACTCCTCAGGACTGTCTGCCTGCCTGCCTATTCATGTCAGTCTGTGTGTCTATCTGTATATCTATTTATCTATGTCTCTATTTGTTTTTTGGTCTCTCTAGAAATAAATCTATCCACCAGTTGGTGTGTTTCATCAGTATGCCTATCTGTCGTTATCTATCCATCTTGAGTTTCCGTCCACTACTGCCCTTCTCTCCCTTACCTGTCCCATGTTTAACGAGTGGACAGGTCTTTTGTTTTCTTCCCCTCCCTGCACAGAATGGTCTGAAATAACTCATGAAACTCACTACCTTAGACAGAACACAGACCACAGGGGCCCTCATAGCAACAGCGATGGCAGCAAGTTGGTCAGAGTTACTATGTCTCACCTTCCCAGGCCCCACCAGAGGCTGAGCTGCCACGGTCTCTACCAGTGGTGATGAGGCCCTCCTATACCTGAGATCCCTGAGGGATTCTATAAATTCATTCATGCTTGGACAAATATTGATTGAGTACTATGTGCCAAGCCCTTTGTTAAGTGATGGGGATACGGAGATGAATAGGACAGGCATGATCCCCCCATGCATGTGCACACACAAGTCCTCAAATATACATTTGCAGACATACAGTGCCGCATCAGGTACTGCTAGCCTCTGCAAACATTTGTTGATCCTAGTATGTGGATGGCACTTAAGCCAGCGATGTTCAAAAACACATCTTACAAACACACACACACAGTGTTTAGTGCCCTGATGCCCCCATAGGAGGGCACAGGATTCCTTATTTCTCTTCCCCATCTACTCTTTTTGTTTGAGAGGGAGTCTCAGTCTCACTCAGGATGGAGTGCAGTGGCACGATCTCTGCTCACTGCAACCTCCGCCTCTTGGGTTCAAGCGATTCTCCTGCCTCAGCCTCCTGAGTAGTTGGGATTACAGGCACCCACCACCACAGCTAATTTTTGTATTTTTAGAAGAGACAGGGTTTCACCATGTTGGCAAGCCTGGTCTTATGCTCCTGGCCTCAGGTGATCCACCCTCCTTGGCCTCCCAAAGTGCTGGGATTACAGGTGTGAGCCAGCACGCCCAGCCCCATGTCTTCTCTTGACTCCCTGCATGACCTTGAGTAATCATTTCTTGACCATGCAGTGTTCCCTTGTACAAAATGGTGCAACACCTGGCCCAGGGATCAAGGCCCCAACTCATTTCCCTGGACTTCTCAATTCACATTCCTTTACAGCATAAAAGTAACTTCCAAACTGTCGCTCACCGTGAACTTGCCTCTCTCCTTCCTCCTATCTCTGACCACCTGCCTCCTTCATGTCTCCAGAGGTTCTCCTCTGACAGTGCTCCTGGTTCTCTTTCCCTTTGGAGTATCTGGGAATGGGTCTCTGTCTTTGTGTGGTGTTTCAGTGTGAATATTGAGTGGCATGAGGGTAGAGTGCTTGAGTTCGTGTCTGAGTATATTTTTGAGCTGCTGTGTATTTGTATGTGTGTCTGCTGCGGGTCTCTGTGTGTTTTTATCCAAGTGTGCACACACGCGCGCGCTCGGCTCCCCTAATATGCTGAACGGGCCATTACGCCTCTTGCATGCGGGGCTGGGGGTGGATGGGTGGGGGGGCAGAGGGAGGCAGCAGGATTCTGTAAGAACATTAAATCCCAAATAAAGTAGAAAATATTTTTTAAAATTACCGACTTCCCGTTTTCTCCGAAATGGAGTGAAACGAGGCTGGTCCCGAGGCGGGGGCTCCGTAGGGCCAGCCACTGGAAAGGGGCAGCGCTTTATTTTTTATTTTTGTAATAAGAGGAACTGAATTAGAAAAAACGGGGAAGGAAGAGCAGAGTCAGATTGTTAAAGGATTCAATGAGCTGTGGCCAATGTATTCGAAAGGTGCTTAAGGCAGCAGAGCCGCTCACCAAACACACACACGCACACACACACTGTCACACACACTCACACACAGCCACACCAAGGCACCACACACGCCATCACATTCACAACACTGAGACAAAGGCACATTCAGCCACACTCATGTTAGGACACACGCAGGGCACAAAGACACACAAACCCCATCCCTACATATCCCCCACACAGCCAACACACACTCCATCTAAGTCTCCAGGGCAACTCGGATGTACCCCAAGAGACACAAAGGAATCCAGTGCAAACAGTTACGTACAATGATAAGGACACACACATTCACAAGCACACAAAGACTGACACTTACCACTTCAGGATCCACACCAATATATCCACATACTTCAATATAACTGCCAAACACACATCTGCACACCTCTCCACTCACAACAGACTCACGCAGACAGAGCTCACACTAACAGCCTTGTCCTCTCACCCAGACACCCACTGTGACTGACCCACAAAGTGCCCCAGGCCCCCAGACACACCCACACCATCACACACAGTCACCCAACACACCCACATTCAATTATTAACAATGACATTGCATACTCACACACTTACAGTTGGACATTTCCACCAACTGAAGCTTCACACCCATCCTGTGAAACAGACACCCTTATCTCGACTTAGAGACAAGCAACACAGCGCAGGGTGGGTAAAGGCCCTACCCGAAGCCACACAGGAGCAGTAGGCCAAGCCAGGGCCCAGCCTCCTGCTTTACCATTTAAATTCCCACACACAGAGAGCTGAATACACACACACACACACACACACACACACTGCCTTGCTCACACATTCTCAGGCACTCGGCCTCACACACATTAATTTATGCAAGTCCAGTCCATATCCTGGACAGTAATACACACAGAGCCATCCCTTTCTAGCTCTCTTCTGCTTTTCTGTTTCCCCAGCTGCTGCCCGATCCTGCCTGTCCAAGACAGACTGAGCTAAGGTAACGTTTTAGTGGCAGAGGGAGGTGGCATGGCCCAGACTCTTCCTCTCAGTTACACCTACGCGTGCCTCCCGCCCCACCAAAAAAACCCACTTCTAGCAGCTGACCCGGCCCCCTCCTCCAGGGCCTGGGAAAGGTGAGCTCTCGCGTCCCTCGCCCCACTCCTCCCACACATTCTAACCAAGGGGACATTAAAAAGTGCTGACAGGGCCAGGAGAGGCCACCTGCCTGCCCACCAGCCGGGCCACTTTCATCTCGGCCGCCTCCCGCCGCAGCCGCCCGCCCTGGCCTTCCCTCCCCCAGGCCCCTCTTTATTAATCTGGCCCTGTCTGGCCAGCCCTGGCCCGCCCGGTTGCCCCCATCTCCCCTCTCCCCTCCAGCTCTGCGGGGGAGGTTCCTACTCTCCAACATCCCAGGGCCACCAGGCAGAGGCTCCACTCCCTGCATTAATCATCCCGGGGCCATGAAGAGCACCCCCAACATTCCAGGGGGAGCTCATTCAGCCCTGGATTTACAGCAGGAGATGGGGTCTCCCATGCCACCCACAGACGCTTCACACCCACCAAGTGTCACCCGGTTAGGGCACACATGCTGACAGTCGTACATTCACACTGCACAGTAACACACACAACCACTCACCACCTCAGCCACGCGATGCTGTCATATCAAGTCACACACAAAACCACTATGACAGTCACACGTAATGACACCTACAACAGACTTACACCGACAACCATACAAGAACACAGCTACCCATGTGGTCAGTCACTTACAGCACATGGTTAACACATTCACACTCATGACACAATTCACCAACGTTGCACACACAGACACACAATCACTCAGGATGTTCGTTGCCCATAATGATAATTTGACAGTATCTGCTTCATAGCAGCACTTAATAACTTAATATTTATTGAATGATACAGTGGCAATACATTCACACACTAAGATACACACATATGTACCTTAGAGCTGAAATAGATATTACACAAAAAGTGGAGACAAGCCCTGCTAAGAATGTCCCAAGCAGAATGTGACTAGTCAGAAAAACAGACCAAAGAAGGAGACAGAATGAAAGGAACCCACCTCCGTCAGGGTTGGGGACAGGGCATTCAGTTACCCTTTGCAACTGGAGACATCTTTTTGAAACACAAATCTAATCCTAGAATAAAGCCCCAGCACTACTTAACAGCCTGCATAGCCCATCTGGTATGTGGCCCCTGCCTGCCCATCTGGCCATGGCTCCCAGAGCTCCAGCCATACCAGCCTTCTCTCATCCCTTCACCCCATCTCACTCCCCGCTGCCACCGGGGCTTTGCATGTGCTGCTGCTGGATCTGTTGGAACACTCTTCTCTCTTCTCCTAGTTTACCTTTAGCTTCAGCTGTGGGTCACTTTCTAACTAAGTTAAATCCCCCATTAGTGAGCCCTCTTTATCATAACGTTGATCTCTCCTTTGTGGCACTTCTCATGCATGTAGTTTTTCAGTCCCTACCACTAGACTGAAAGCCCTATGAAGGCAGACAGTGTCTGTTTTTGCTTCCCATTGACTCCTAGGACTTGTACCTAATAGTCTTAAGGGCAGACTGTGTACTGGGCACATAGTAAGTGCTCAGTAAATATCTGCTGTGTGAACGAATGAAAAACACAAATTACATTTTTAAAAAACACTAGAGGGAGAGCTTGGCTGGAAGTTAATAAGTCCTAGAATGCTAGGATTGGGAGGAATTGGGGGAATCCTGAGTTTTTGCTCCTGCTGTGTGACCTTGGGAGAGTCCCTTCACTTCTCTGGGCCTTTCTCATCTGTAAATGAAGAAATTGGGCTTTCAGAATGTGCTCTGTGGAGCTCTAAGGGTTCTTAGGAGCGTCTAGGGCTGCTATGGGTGAAGGTTAGAGCAAGGGTAAATTTCAGCCAACGTATTTCTGCTTTTATCTGTGTGTGTCTGTGTGTACATTCAGAATTGAAGGTTCTAAGGTTAAAAATATCCTTGGAAACCCCTGGACTAGGTGAGTTCCCTTGCAGAATATTATAATGCAATAGAGGCAAAAATGGTTCCCAGTTAGATAGCACAGCACGAGCTGCTTTTTATCTGCAAAGTTATCTAAGTGGACCCCATATCTACAGATTCAACCGAGGAAAGGAGCAGTAAGAATTGAATGAGCCCAATTGGAGGAGGATTCCTAGAGGAGAGGAGTTTTCAACATCCTATGCAGATTCCTAACTCCGGTGACAGACTCAAAGAGACCAGGGAGCTGGTCGGGGAGGGAGTCAGGGCGCCACTTC
This sequence comes from Macaca thibetana thibetana, assembly GCF_024542745.1. NCBI lineage: Eukaryota > Metazoa > Chordata > Mammalia > Primates > Cercopithecidae > Macaca > Macaca thibetana. The sequence goes on along the minus strand of NC_065586.1, from coordinate 96,620,212 downwards.
TCAGAAGGGGCTGTGATCAAAGCAACAGCCAAGAAAAGGCTAGTCGGGCCTGAATAGGAGTGGCAGATGATGACTGGGGGAAGTGGGAGATGCAGGGTGGCCCACACGCTGTTTGAAAGCCCATATGCACCGAGGATGGCAAATAGGAAAAACTCTAAAGTCAGGTCACCTTAAGGGAGCAGAGCTTTCTCCTAGGGAAGGGAATGCTGAGGGCAGAGGAGACAGGGAATCCCCTGGAGCTAGATGAGCAAGGACACAGGCTATTTTTCTCCGTGTTCCTGAGGCCAGGGCAGAGGAAATAGCCTCAAACTTGGGGTCAAGTGTGTGTGTTGCAGGGAGGTGGAAGTCAGAGAATAGAGCCTGGAGAAATCCACTACTTTGGACCTGAGGTTGGCTGAGGTTGGGGATGGTTCCCTGTGAACCCTAGTTCAGGGAAACGCTCTTCTCCTGCTCGCTTCCCCTCTGTGGGCCTCAGTGTTTCTGCCTACCCCTCCCTCCCCACTGCGATGTACACACCCTCTTCAACTTGCTTCCTGAACTATGGTTCTGTCCACTCTCCTTGAACTCCCAAATTCCTCCTGCCCCTCAGGCATCTTCACCCTCAGCAGCTCCACTGTTCCTGGCTTCCACTCTGCTACTCTGTCAGCTCCTGGGCCTCTTCCCTGCATCTGGCAGCGCTGGCAATGCCCTCTCCTAGTTCTCCAACCTCTGGCTGACTCTCCCAGCAGCTCTCTCCTCACTCCCTCCCTATGCAGAAGGGGCCCAGCCAGGCTTAGGATGCAGGTTTGCAGGGCTTTACCCCTCCGCTTTTTCCTATGACAAATTCATCTACAAGCAGGACTTCAAATTCCACTAGCAACCCCACAGGAACGACCCTCCAAGGGGCCCTATTTTATATGTGTATTGAGTGTCAGGGGTACTCAATAAATGTGGAATAATGATTCCCAAATCGGTACTTTGGTCCTAACTTCCAACTGGCATCTCTAGCCCCTCAGTGGACAGCTCCCAGACTCCCCAGCATCACCTGAAATTCACTGTGATCACCTTGAGTCCCCGACCAGCCCACCTTTCCCAGAATTCCCTCCCAGATCATACACCTGCTAGGGCCAGCCCAGCCCACTCGCCACTCCTTCGTCTTCACACTTGAGAGTTTTCCTTCAAATGTGCATCAGTGTGGCCTTTTATCTGCACGCTCCAACCCCAAACCCCAGACCAGTCCAGGTGCCTTTACCGCCTTTAGGGTTTGTTCCCACTCCCCAAATGGGCCCCCTCTTTCTCCCTCTCCAACCCAACCTCTTCCCTGGCTGCATGAGTAATCTCCCCAAATACATCATGTCCCTCATCCAGAACCCCATGGCTCTCCATTGCCCCTGCTTACTGTCCAGATCCCTCAGCCTACCTCACCCCCACCCTCCCCTCCAGGAAGCCTTGCCCCCTCCTAAGTCTGATTCTTTCCAGCCCCTCACAGACCTCCAAGCTCATTTCCATACCTTTTCCAGCTGCTCCAATAGCTGGAGCTGCAACTCTTCTGAGGAGTTAAATCCCAAGCATCCTTTCCAGCTGAACTTCTCCACATTCTCAACTGGGTATGAATGACCACTTTTAACACTCCTGGCTCCTACCACCAAAAGTGGGTAACTCCCTGCTGTCCCCACCCTATTCCTCCCTCTCCCCCCCCCCCAAAAAAAGTCAGTAGCTCCTCCAGGCCACTGTTACAGCAAAAATGTCCCTTTTGAGAACCGCTGGTTGGATGCTACTCTCTCGCCTTTCCCCATAGGACCTTCTCTAAAGGACTAATATGCCTCAGAACTTTCTTTCACCTGCCTCTAAGTCCTTAGCTTCTGGCTGGAGCCTGTAAGGAGTGATGATGATGAGGAGGAGGAGGATGAGGATGATGATGATGCTAGCAATGGCAGCACCCTCTTAAGCAGCACTTTCTTTGTACGAGATACTGTTTCAAATCCTCTACATATATTCATTCATTATCATTACAAACCTATGAGATAGTGTTACTATTATCCCCGTTTTTCAGATGAGAAAATTGAGGGAGAAATTAAGTAACTTGCCCAAGGTCACCCACCTAGTAAGTAGCTGATGAAAAGGCATAGCAGAAAGCTAGATTTTGGAGCCACTTCTCAGAAGGGACTGTGATCAAAGCAACAGAAAAAAAGCCGTTCGAAAATCAACTGTCACCAACTGGCTGTGTGACCTTGGCCAAGTTACTTCCCCTCCCTGAACCTCAATCTCCTCATTTGTATAACGGTAAAACAGCACCTAGTTCACGGTGGTTTAGAGAGGATTTGTGAATATAGCACGCTCCTTGGCATGAAGCAAGCACTCCCTTTCTGTACCTCCTCCTGTCCTTCCCTCCACTCAGAGCCTACCTCAGATACTTAAAAATCATGACAATGACAATGCCTTGCATTTGAACTCAGGCCCTTGAGTCCAGGGTTCAGGCTCTTAACCCCACACACCACATGGCTGTCCACACTCGTCCATCGGGCCCTCCTGGGCCGGGCTCTGGCAGCTGTCCCTCCCTTCCCCAGGCAGGCCCTTCACTGTCCTCATCGTGTCCTGGCCCCTAGGCCCCTCAGCCTGGTACTGAGCCTGTCATTTGTAATCGGGTCAGACCATGGCTTGCTTGCTCCACTCTCTTGTCTTGCTCACACTCTCAAGTGTGAAGACGAAGGAGTGGCGAGTGGGCTGGGCTGGCCCTAGCAGGTGTATGATCTGGGAGGGAATTCTGGGAAAGGTGGGCTGGTCGGGGACTCAAGGTGATCACAGTGAATTTCAGGTGATGCTGCATCTGCATCCAGATGCAGCATCAGCCTCGCCCAGGGCAAATCCCAGCCCAGCTGCGCTGCACCTCAGCCCTACCAGGCAGCACATCACACACCTAGATTGCTCCTTTGACTCCCAAATTCTTAACAGCACTTCCAACCCTCCCTCTGTGTCCGTTCAGCCCAGCCTCACCCTGGCCACCCTTACCTGAAGAAGCCAACCTCAACCTTTATTCTTACTTTTAGGAGATCAAAACCTGGGTCCAGGTTGAACCCCATGACTTCCCCTCCTTCTCCCCATTTCTCTGAGGCTATATTTCTCTTCCCTTCCCCCAGCTGTCCCCCCTTCCCCTTCTGGAATTCAGCTCCTTCAAGTGTCTGCTCTCTCTGGTAGCTTCCATCTTCCCTTCTCCCGTGGCCCCCTTCTCCTATGTCCTCTGTCTACAGATTTGCTCCTCTCCCCCTGGCTAACAAAGCGTTGCTGCAGTTTTCTTTTCAAAATACCAACTTGTCTCCAGTCCTCTGTGTACTTCTCAAAGGATAACCTATAGCTGTTTACACTTGCTCTGCCCCCATTTCCTCTCTACCAACTCACCCTCTAACCCCTACCATTCTGCTGACCTCTTCATCTCCAACTCTGATGACCTTCACTAGGGCCTCACTCCTGTCTCCTGCACTCAAACTCCTCTTCAGAGCTGACCCTGGTTCCCACCCCTCCTGTGTCCTTCTTCCTCCCTCCCTCTCACTGAACTCCGCCCTCAGTTCCACTCCTACTTACCTGGGAAATGCCTCTCGGGCACGTTCACACCTACTCCCTAAACCCTCTTTTCTCTCCTTTTCTCCTTGGGTGTTCTCATCTGCCCAATCCTCACTAACTCTACGAAGCTGAGCCCAACCCTGTTTCTTTCCTCTGGGTTCCAGCCTCATACCACCTGTTGTAGCCAGATACTTCCTGTTGCAGCCAGACCCCTCTGCCCTACGCGTTCACTGTGCTCCAACAATGGTCAGAGCTGTCCTCTTCATGTCTTCACTGCCCTCCAAACCTCAGGAAATTCAGGCTTCTGTAGCTTTGCTCCCCTGTAGACCAACATGTCAGTGTTTCAACCACATATATGTATTTTGGAGACAGAGTCTTGCTCTGTTGCCCAGGCTGGAGTGCAGTGGCGCAATCTCGGCTCACTGCAACCTCCACCTCCCAGGTTCAAGCAATTCTTGTGCCTCAGCCTCCCAAGTAGCTGGGATTACAGGTATGCATCACCACACCTGGCTAATTTTTGTATTTTTAGTACAGACAGGGTTTCATCATGTTGGCCAGGCTGGTTTCAAACTCCAGGCCGCAAGTGATCTGCCTGCCTTGGCTTCCCAAAGTGCTGGGATTACAGGTGTGAGAAACCACACCCGGCCCCAATATATTTTTTCTTCATTTTCATAAATTCATAATCGGGGGGGGGGGAAGATAAATTTTCCCCATTTAAAGATGCAGCTCTAGCTTCCCTCCTTCAAGGGGCGTTCTTTTGTAGGCTCCTAACCACCTCTCAGCTCCCAGGTGTTCACCATCAAAGCTCACCACCCACCGCTTGACTCTGCTGTCTCTCTCCCTTCTCTAGGCAATGCATGAGTCTCTGTCTCCACACCAGGTGCTGGGATCCTCAGAGGCTTACGAAGCTAGGCCTTCACTTAAGGTGTCTACTCCCCAAAACCAAGCTGGGGAAGACGGCATCAGACGGCATGTAAGTTCTCTCCCAGCTCCAATATTCAAGGATTTGGAATTCGAGGGTTCCTTCTAGAATGTTCCCCTGGGAAGGTCTTCAGAGTGTCTTCAGTTAGCAGACATCCACATGTTCGTGAGCTGCTGACAAGCGTGCCCCCCTTTTGGGGAGTTGAGGCCCAAGAGAAACCAGGAGGATCATAAGATACTGTGTGTGGATGTAGGGGTGAGGGAAGTGTCCTGGTCTCCCTTGAAAATCTCCAATATGCTAACCTACACACACACACACACACACACACACACACACACACACACACACACACACACACACGTCACCTAAACCCCCTGGAGGCAGAAACGTTCCCCTAGAAGCTCTTAAGGGGCATACTCTTCCCCTCTTTCTCCAAAAAAGGGAATAGTCAGTATCCTGGGGCTCGGTGCCTCACCACAAACCACAAAGCATGGCTGCCCCCATGGGGCTTCACTGAGTATGGCAGCCTCAATTACCCGTCCTCCTGCCCCCATCAGGACAGAACCAACCTCCATCTCCAGCTCTGCAAGAAAAGGCTAATGGACTCCGCCGTCCCTCCAGTTCTTTCCCCTCTCCCAGTCCTCTCAGTAGGCTCAGTCCACTCCCTGCAGCAATCCATCACCCTCAATATGGCCATCCACCCACACGCGCACCTCCCCGCTCCTGAGCAGCACCCACACACCTGGACGGTCCTCGGTTCATCCCGCCCCAGGTCTCCAACGCCCATCTGGAGCTTCCAGGGTGCGCCCCAATTCCAGCCCCGGCCGCCTCCTCCAGCCACCCAGGCCAGAGCTGCCGTAAGAGCAAGCCCATGTCCTCAGCAGCCCCGCTCCGGGCGCTGAGGACGAGACATCATCTCTAAACCGAGGGCCATGGACCTCAGACTCACCTGGGAAACTGGTTACAAATACAAATTCCTGGGCCCCATCCAGAACTGCCGAATTATTCTGGCGGTGGAACCCGAAACCCGCCCTGCCTGCAGCCCCTCCGGCGAGCCCACCGCGGTCCAGACCCAGGGCCCCATCCGACCCCCAACCACTCGCCCCAGGACCCCCGAGCGTGGCCGCCACTCCGCTTTGAACAGCGAAGGAACTCGAGACAAAGCCGAGCTGAGCTGCGGACAGCCCACGGCCAGTAGGTGGAGGGTCGGGGGCCCCAGGCTCTTCCGCGGCCCCACAGACCCTTGCGTCAGAAGAGCAGCGCCCCCCGCCCCCCTCCCCGCGCCAGGGCAGACAGGAGGCCACGTGCGAAGTCACTCAGGCCGGAACACGTGGTCCCAGCAGAAGCCACATCTGGAGTCTACGCGTCCTGGGCCACGGGCGAGGTTCTTCCACACCACAGGCGTCTTCTTGCCACCCAGGAGACCTGGGCCGGCAGCGCCCCTGCAGAGCGGGGCCCACGGGCTCCCCGCAGTGGGGAGTGCGAGAAACGCAACTGCGGCCTCGCCGCGCACTCCGCTCCCGCCATTGGCTCAGGAGCCCTGCGTGGAGCAAGGGCGCCACGCTGCGGCCGCAACAGGGACGGCACGTCCCAGGGGAGGGCGCGGGAACTAGTGCAAGAGGTCCAAATTTCCAGGTTCCCTCCCACCTCAATGACTCGTTTTATAGCCGCCGCCTCAGGCTGACCTATACCCTAGACCCCTTCTAACTAATCACTAATTATTCCCTGACCTCAGTAAGGCCAGGGATGAGAGTCACAGGCCAATGCCTCTGGGCAGCCATAGGAAGTGAAGAAATGCAGACCCCTAATTTTCCCCTAAATCCTAGAAATATACTCCAGATAAAAGTCTTGGCCTGGGTTCAGATTATAGACTCCTGTCCTTCATTCCAGAAATTTCAGCACCACAGAATTACCGGCAAGTTTCTGACAGTACTCAGGCCCACTGCCATGGTGGCTTCCTGTCAAAAATATTCTCATCTGTCACTGACCTTAGCAGGGGAAAAGACCTCAGAATTGGACCCAGTGCTCCAGAGGTGCCCTGACCATCTCAGAAAGCAGTGCAGTAACACCTCCCTTGATCTGGCTGCTCCGTTTGGTTAATGCAATTCATGACTGTGTTAGGATTTTAGCAGTCACATCACACAGCTGACTCATATTGAGCTTGCAGTCAACTAAACCCCCCAGGTCTTTTCTTCATGAACTGCTGTCAAGCTGGGCCAGCCCCCACACCCGGTACTTATGTCATTGATTTTGTTTTAACCTAAGTGCAGGACTCTACATTTATCCCTGTTAAGTTTAATCTTGTTGGTTCCAGCCCAGTGTTCCAGCCTGTTGAAATCGTTTTGAATCCTGATTCTTTCATGCAAAGTATTAACTGCCCCTCCTAGCTCTATCACCTGCAAACTTGATGAGCCTGCTGCTTCGGTCAGTTGTCAATAAAAATGTCAGACAGGACACAGGCCCAGACTGAGTCCTAAGGCATACTGCTGGAGACTTCCCTCTAATCTAGGCTGACATGGATCACTCTTCACCAAGCTTCCTAGCCATTTGGTTCAGATGCTTCTGCCACTACAGATAACATGAGAGGCTTTGCTGGAAATTTCCCTTGCCCAGGTTGTGGCCCCCATATCAAGCTTAGGCCTTCTTTCTACCCTCCACACCCCACCATCACTTGTTTACTCATAACTTTAGGGGATCAGATTTCCAATGGTGCCCCCTCCTGTATGACTTAGTATTTCTGAGCTTCAGGATCACCTTGGCTGTGCCTTTGCTATTTCATATCCCATCATCCTATGCCTCCTCTGAGACTTCATTCTCTTAAATTCTCTCTCCTGCCACCCGCTGCCTATAAATGTGCAGTGGCCTCCATTGCCTAAAAAGCGCTCTACTAGCTGCCTCCTTAAACTGTGGTTGGCTTCTGCCTCTGTCCTTTTCTTGAAAATCCAAATAATTCCAAACTCACCTTCCGTGTCTCCTAAACCTTTAGCAATCTGGGCTGCCAATCTCTCAGCTAAGCAACCACACTGCCCAAGCAGTGGGCAGTGATGGTGGAGATGGAAGCAGAAGATTCACAACCACATCGCAAAGATCAGATATGGGGGCTGCATAAAGCAGAGAGCCCAGGACCCCTCACAGATCAAAGTCAGGCTGCGGTCAAACTAAGCAGGTGACCGGAATGTTCACAAGGACTGAGACATGAGGTCAGAGCCTAGGCAAAGTGCCTGGTCACAGACAAGAGCAGTGAACACTGAGAAACCTGAGCCTGGGAACTTCTTACACATTTGCTATAGGGATTGGAATCAGTCCTGGAGCCAGATCAGCTGGGAAGACAGCCTGGCTGGAGGGGGAAACGATATGCAGAGAGAGGCAGGGCTTTTCCTGAGCCCTTATTCTAGGCTACCCAGCATCAGTTGTTAGCAACTCCAGAGTGCCTCAAGTTCAGGGTCATACACTCAAATGTCTATGTGGGCCAGACAGGTCATGTGAGTGAGATGTAGGGTACAACAGTGAAGAGTGGAGATTGACAAACTGAAAGGAACACAGCAAAGGGGGCAGTTGCTCTTCAGCTCCAGCCAATTGTTGTCCTATGTGAAAGGCAATTTCATTACTGCCAGATCTGATTTTCCAGGGAAGCGAGAAATCTTTTTAGGTGCAAGTTTCTGATCTTTGATGCTGTCAATTTTTTAAAACTTTCAAAAACTTGTATTGGCAAACAAAACCATGTCTGTGGCCCTAACTGGACTAGTGGTGGCCATCTTTTAACGGCTGCTAGTTACCTGGTACTTGTAGAGGCTAAGTGACTTGGGTATGTGGTAATATTACATTTAGAACCCACTCTCTAAGTTTCTTAATATCAATGAGAGTGACTTTTGGGTTATATAGAAACAATTTATATTCATAAATTACTTTGGTTAAAAAAAATATTCAAGGCCAGGCACAGTGGCTCATGCCTGTAATCCCAGAATTTTGGGAGGCCGAGGCAGGACTGCTTAAGACCAGGTGTTCAAGATCAGCCTGGGCAATAAAGTGAGGCCCGTTTCTACAAAAAATAAACAATTAGCCAGGTATGGTGGCATGTGCCTGTGATCTTTGGGAGGCTGAGGCAGGAGGATCACTTGAGTCCAGGAGGTTGAGGCTGCAGTGAACCATGTTTGCGCCACTGCACTCTAGCCTGCGTGAAAAAGCAAGGCCCTGTCTCAAAAAAGAACAAACTATTCACCTCTTCAAAGTTACAAATCCAAAATCCTCTCTCTTTTCTAAGCTTTTAAGTTCTGCTAACAAATCTTATTATTGTACTTATAAAACAAAAAGTTTAATGTTTGATCCAACTTACTACTAAACTCCTTAAAACACTTAAATGGCATTTATATGATTAATGTATTTGATTTCCTTAAGTACTTAATTTATCTGACCAAGACAAAACCTGATCAAGTACTTATATCTCCAATAAATTAAGTTGATAAATACAGGAAATCTTAAGTCGTTCTAAAGGCTCTAAAGTTACAGAGAGATTTGGTAATGACTGCACCACTGTACTCCAGCCTGGGCGACAGGGCAAGACCCTGGCTCTAAAAAAATTTTGTTAAAAAAAAAAAAAAGAAAGAAACTTGGCAAAATTTCCACTTAAAATTTGAGTATAAATACACTTTTTAGTTGGCATTACAAAGCAAACGTGTTACTCTCACAAATGCTCTTCCATATGTCAAGGACTTAAAATACAAACTGCATAGGCCCTTATAGCAAATAGTAATGATGTGGGGGTTTGATGTTTTTACACACCTGTTCTTCATCCTAAGTCCTCCATCATTAAAAGATGCACACCTACCAAGGAAACAACTGATGCCACTGCACGTATTTTGGAGGTTATCTTCTCAGATGACTGAGATTGCAGAACTACCAGAAATGTTGGTTGGGCCACTGACTAGACTGTGAAAGGACCCAGAAAGCGCTATTTGTGGCCTCATAAAGCCCTATCACACGGCCTCCATTACATAAAAAGGCAGTCAGCCAGCTCATATCCCTGAGTTTGACGCTATTCAGGGCCTAACTGCACTTTCTCACAGAGGTCTAGAATCCCATCTAGGCTGTCAGATACCTTGTCTCAGTGGCAAATTTCCTTGGCTCTCGAAACACAAAATGTTTTCTCATCTTGATGATTTCTGCTTTTTATTTCTAGGTGAACCACCGCTCTTAGAGTTTTTGTTTTTTCAAGAGATGGGGTGTCACTATGCTGCCTAGGCTGATCTCAAACTCCTGGCCTCAAGCTATCCTCCTGCCTCAGCCTCCCAAAGAGTTGGGATTACAGGTGTGCACCGCTGTGCCCAGCAACTCTTAAGTTTTTAAAATGAAACCTGGTTGAATGCAGTATTGCTCTAACAACTTTGACTTCTGGTCACAATTCCTAAGGTTCTCCTGACAGAACACCGGTCTCCTCACCCTTAGTTGAGAGTCTTGTCCTCTGCTCCTCATTGCCTCTCGTCGTTCAGTTTTCCCCTCTAGAACACCCATCTTCTTTCTTGAGACTTTCACCTCTTAGCATCACCCTTTCTGCACTGCACCCCCATGCCAACAATTCCTAGAGGTCCCTACTCCGTCTCCAATACTGTGGAGTCCTGCTCCCTTCTCCATGATTCTTCCCCATTCACACTCATGCTCCCTCTTAGAGAACTGATCTCTCCTCAGAAAAAGGAAATCTGATGCTACTTGTTCACACTAAGACATGCACAGTTGAGTCCTCCTGTTTATGCTGGGTAAACGATGCTTCCTAAGAAGAAATGGAGGAAAAGAAACTAACATTTATTGAGCACTTTACTAGGCACTAAGCTCTGAATTAACTGTTTCACTTGAGTTGTCTCATTCATTCTCAATAGCCACATAAGAGGACCTATTAAGAAATCCAGGGCTGGGCGTGGTAGCTCACGCCTGTAATCCCAGCGCTTTGGAAGACCAAGGCGGGAGGATCACCTGAGGTCAGAAGTTCCAGACCAGCCTGACCAACATGGAGAAACTTCATCTCTACTAAAAATACAAAATTAGCCAGGCATGGTGGCGCATGCCTGTAGTTCCAGCTACTTGGGAGGCTGAGGCAGGAGAATTGCTTGAAATTGGAGGGGGTGGAGGTTGCAGTGAGCCAAGATCACGCCACTGCACTCCAGCGTGGGAAACAAGAGCAAAACTCTGTCTTAAAAAAAAAAAAAAAAAACAACAAAAAACAAAACTCCCGAAACCCCCACTCCCAACATCTCAACAACTAAAATTTATACAGTGCTCAGTTTACATAGTATTTCCACACACATTGTCAAGTCGCCATATTATTAACCAATTTTTTAAAATGAGGGGACCGAAGCATAGCGAGATGAACACCCCCAAAGGCACCCAGCCTGTGCAAAGTCCATCAACATTCTCACTTAGGTTCACTGGCCAGAAGCTTGTGTTCTCTCCACTCAGCCACACTGTGTCCTCCACAGACATCCTCCTGCCCCATTTCCTTTATTCTTCTGGGAATCAGTTGGCAACCCAGAACCAAGGTCTCTGTTCCTGTTCCTCAAGACCCTGCCCTATTAAACCCTTTCTGTCCCCAGCCCAGCACTTCATGGACCTTCAGTTCCTTCCACAACTTTATCTTTCCCATCTTGCTTTTCCTGCCCCAGTCATCTCTTTGATTTGACTTCAAGCACCGTATCTTGAGAGTCAGGGTAGGATCAGAAAAGGCCTGCTGCTGTAGTTTCTCTCCAGACACTAATGAAACACTTTTCAGAGACACTTAGTCTTTATAATAAAACATTTTCTTGAGTGCTTGAGCCAGGTGTTTTAAAAACATTATCACAAGCCCTCATAACAATGCTACAAGCTATGTGCTATTTCCTACCCCTCAAAGGGGAAGAGGTGGAGACCCAGAGACATTGACTTACCTATGGTTAGAATTAGCAAGTGGCAAATTGTGATTCAAACCCAGGAGTCACCTCCAAAGCTTCTGTTCTTGTCAGTGCATCACACAAACCCTTGTGAGAACAATGACCATGCAGACTGTAAAGTAGGTGGGGTTTTGTTCAAATAATATGATCAAAAATTCACAATTCAAAAACTTGGAGGCAACGTTCTTAAACCCATGGTCCTAACTCTAGACTAGCATGGCAGCCTCTGTGACTATCTCTACCCGTCAGTAACCTCTGACTCTTACTAGTATGGCAGCCTCTGTGACAATCTCCTTGTCTCCTGCATCCCTGCGCACATCCCAGGGTCTCCTTCGTGCCTTCTGACTGTGCTGCTGGCTCACACAAACCTTCAATGCCTCTTTAGGAACTGTCCTTTTATCTCCTTGGGGAGCAGCAGCTCCAATGTCTTATTTTCACCCATTATGTTTCAGGTATTTTTAATATTGTTAAAAATATTTTTGGAAGGTCGTACCCCAGTGATGGCATAGGTGATAGTGTCCTTGTAAGCATCAGAGGTTACTGACGGGGTAGGAACTGGTAACACGAGCATGAGTTGATGCTTATACCTCTGCTCTGCTCAGGAGCTGACAACTAGATATGCCCTGAGACTAGAAATACGACCTTAGTCAGAAAGCCACAGGGGGAAGAGAGAGACTGAGACACAGAAAGACTGAGCCCTTGCTATGGACCAGTCACTCTGCTAAGCCTTACCCTGACAATGTAAATGTCTTCTCCATACATACAAACAAGTCAAGTTTCGGGCAGTTTGTCATTTGCCCAAAGTCATGCAGAATGGCAGATCCAGGTATGCAGACTCCATTCTCAACCACTACACTGTATCACACTATATATATTCAAGAGGTAACAAAAACCTGGCCCAGGCTTGGCTTAGATGATGGGTTAAGGAGCAGAGCTTTCCTGATATTCTGACCTCAATGACCAAGTGAATAGGTTTTAAGTAAACTGAATGAAACGGCAAAATTAGCAAAATTAGAGCCAAAGAGGTTTCCAAGGCCCAGAGCCAGTTATCTAGAAGGAAAGAGGTGACTGCAAGGTGACTACAGAATGGCCTGTAGCCCAGAGGGATGGCTTGGCACAAGCTAAAGAGGTATCTTCTTCACCCACAAGGTTAGGGACCAGGGTCTGAGGCAAGAGGATCTCAGTATTTATAGAGAACTGCAGGGAGGCTTGGCTTATAGTGAGGAGGACAGGTGGCTGGGGGTGGGGATGGACCCAAGAGAAGATTAATGGGATCATGAAAGGGGCTGGGAATTCCAGCCAGCCATAATACATCTCAAGCTGAAGTCTGAGTAACTTGATTCAACATGTCTTCCAAGTAGGGTCTGATAGGGTGGTTCCAGAGGCCAGAACACAGATGAGAACGGTGGAGGGCTACAAATGAGCAAGTCCAATCTACGTCCACTCCAGGACAAATCTGAGCCAGCAACCAAGACTTTCAGATTTCTGTGACTAACCAAGGGGTTTTCTTTTTGGGATCTACTGTCTCACCCATTCCCTGTTGTACAACAAAACTGTTAGGCATTGGGAAGCAGTGTTTGTTTTGGACTGTTGGGCTAGAAGAAAGAGAAGCTAAGAGGGAAACCCCCCAACTCCTGGTTAATTATTCATCTTCCAGATATCAGCTTGGACTTACCACTTTCTGCAGGAAGCCTACCATAACTGGACATGGTGTGATGCTTCTCCTCTATATACCATAATTCTAATTGCCTGCCTGTCTCCCCCACTGATCTGAGAGCACCACACAGGGAAGAACTAATACAGTGCCTGGAACAGAAGTGTTCAACAAATGGTAGCTAAACATCCCACTCATATTTTTCTGAATTTTCTGATTGCCCTTCTCCCCTAGAACAATCTTAACACACTCGTAAATTTTTTTTTTTTTTTTTTGAGAGGGAGTCTCACTGTTGTCACCCAGGCTGGAGTGCAATGACGTGATCTCAGCTCACTGCAACCTCCGCCTCCCGGGTTCAAGTGATTCTCCTGTCTCAGCCTCCCAAGTAGCTGGGATTACAGGTACCCACCATCACGTCTGGCTAATTTTTGTATTTTTAGTAGAGACAGGGTTTCACCATGTTGGCCAGGCTGGTCTCAAACTCCTGACCTCAGGTGATCCACCCGCCTCAGCCTCCCAAAGTGCTGGGATTACAGGTGTGAGGTAATCCTCCCAGGCATCTGATCCATACTTGTAATTTTTTTTAATTTTTCAAAAAAAAATTATTGAGATGGGATCTCCCTATGCTGCCCAGGCTGGTTCGAACTCCTAGGCTCAAGTGATCCTCCTGCCTCAGCCTCCCGAAGTGCTGGGATTACAGGCGTGAGCTACCGCACCTGGCCAACACTTACAATTTAAATACACGGAAAGGCATGGACTAAAACTGAATCAAGTGGGGCCTGATTTGACTGCTATTGCATTTCATGGTGTGAGGGGACAACAGCTTCTCCAGGTGTAACAAGGACTCATTTGGCTCCACGGCCTCTCACACAGTGCAAGGGGAGCTCAGACCTGAAACCTTCTCACCCAAGGCCCTGGGCTGGTAGTACAGCAGTAAAGTCTGGCTGCCCAGGCAGAAGACGCATCAGACACTTCCTGTTTTTCTTCCTTTAGGGTGAGTTTAGGTACTAGACTCTTCTGTCTACCCTCAACTCAATATGGTTTATCTGAGGTATTTCTTGTTTTTCCCTGTGCTTTTCTTGAGAGAGAAAGAACCACTGGAAATCTGCTTAGAGATCACTGAAACCAAGTTCCTGAATAAATCACATAATAAATATAACCACCACCACAGCCATTTATTAAGTGCTTGCCAGGCACTATGCTAAAGCTTTACAAACATTGTTTCCGTTACTCCAACAACCCTGAGGTAGATATTTTCAACATGCCTCCCTCCACCCATGTCATTATAGTTGAGGAAACTGAGGCTCAGAGAGGTTAAGTAAATCAACCAAGGTCAAACCCAGCTGGAAAGCAGTGAAGCTATAAATTCGAACCAACTATATCTGACTCCAAAATCCATGCCTTTAAACACTGTCCTAGATTGTTTACCATTGAAAGTTAAAGCCACATGCTCCTTCCCAAAATATGAGAGAATAGATTTTAAGTAGGAAAGCAGGGGGGGAGCCCATATGTAAACCGTTTAATCAGCTATGGGACTCAAACTCTTTGAGGAATGTAGAGATAGTCTGGGTATAAGCTGACCACTGGGTCCTCTCATCTCTCCAGCTGCCAGGGCCTTTCTCATTAAGATCTCTACTCCTCACACCTGACTACGCAATACACTGTTTCCCTTTCAGCAACTACTGGGATGCAGAGGTCAGGCACATTTGGTGACACAGAGCCAAAGACACCTGAGAGAAATTAGGAGACATTCAAAAAAGTCCATCACCCCTGAGCTACTGGTCCCTAAGGCACACAGATGCATTTAGATGGAAATCCTCCAAGAAGGGGACATGTTACATATGTCATGTTTGATGCCCATCACCACCCTGCAAAGGGGATATTGGTATCTCCTTCGGACAGCTCAGTTCTTCCCCACTAGCTTCCCAGGCCTGGTGCCATTCTCACAAAGTCTCTGCAGCAACCACTGCACCTCTCCCCTCAACTGGCTCTCTACTACTCTCTAGGTGCCCACCCCTAACCCATCTCCAGAGGCCTCACTAACCACAGGCCCACAGGCCTCAAAACTTTCAGTTTCTGAGGTTTTGCCCAACAGAAATGCCCTCAAAGTGCTCAGCAAGGCTCCATTCATCCATGACCTATGAGGATTAAACCGAGATGGTTGAAGACAAGCAGAAGGGGCTACCACAGTGAGACAAGCTGAACCAGGATGTACAGAACTGACAACAGAAGGGCAAGAACACACAGCAGACACAAAACAAGAGGAGCAGCCATGGGAAAAATAAACAGAGCTGTCAAAAATCAGAAAAGGGAGATGGCCCTAAGATGAACAGGGATGACCAGAGAGGGATCCTAAAGACAAGTCTATTCAACACTTGCAGCCATGGAGTTTCTGAGGGAAGGACAACTGTTTAGGAAAAAGGGTCTTGGTAAAGAGGCCGCAGGCAGGGGACAGCTGAATAAGGGAAACTGCAGGCAGCTCTCAGAGGGACACTGGAATATCCCCTTAGAGCCAGCAGTTTGAGAAGACATCAGTGAAGTATGCAGGGAGTGGAAGACAAGCAGCTGGAGGTCTCAAAGGGGAGTAAGACACCAGCTGAAAGGCCAGACTATGGAGCCCCAAGCTACTTCTAGGCATACCTCATCATCTACCCCATCTGGGTCAAACTGGTCCCTGAGGGTCATTCCCTGCAGCCCCTGCTAAATTCTGTACAAGATTTTGAAGGGTGGAAGACCCAGAGGTAGGGAACCTACTGAGAGGTGAGACACAGCCCCATTTTTGGGAAGTTCCCATTCTGAAAGAGAGAACCACCAACCCCCAGTCCTTCATCCTTGAGGGATCCTCTCATCTAAGGCACTCACTGCATTCAAGTCACAAAACTGAGGAACAAATACTAGTGTAAATTAATACTGTCCTTGAAGTTTGAAAGGACAGCAGAAGATGAGAAGTAACACGGAGACATGGGAAGAGCCAAGGTGGGCTGCTCCACACCTGAAGACTCATCCTATTACTGAACCTCAGCACTGTTCACACATCTGGGCCAAAGGCCTCAAAGCCCTCCACACAGCCACAGCTGCACTGATGTGGGGTTGTGGGGACATCAATGTTGCTAGGAAGTGTACAGAGGCCCTCTAAGGTGAGCCCAGAGGCTTTCAGGAGCCTGGGTAGAGCTTTGCTCTCTACTGGTTTCCTCCTCTCTCAACAGTCCCTAATCTTGTCCACACAGGGTGCACAATATACATGGGTGGCCTTATAACCTCTGGTTGCTTCATGTAATTTCTTCTGCAACTAAGCAGAAGCTCCTGGGATTTGATAAGGACGAGTTTTTCCTCATGCCCTACAGTTGCTGGAATGTGACAAATACTTGTCACAGGTGAGCTATCAGGGGTGTTGACTATTACAAAAACATTTTCCACAAATGGCAAACACATGTGAAAACTTTTTCATTGTTATTCTTTGCCTTATAGCTTGTACTTGACATCCATCTATTTCTATCTTTGTTGGCTCATGCCCAAAGATGTCTGTTCCTATATCCATCTCAGGCTGGCGACTGGGTCCCGAGTTTTTGTTATGCAATACAAGCTCTGCCCACTTGTGGCAATACTCAAAGAGGATGTAGCCCAGGAGTCTCTGGGGGCAGAGGGAGGGAGTGTCTCCCCATACTGGGCTGGCCCACTGATAAGGATCCTTCCCCTCTCTGTCTCCTAACAGATTCAGATTAATGATCGCTCATTCCTAATTGTCAAATTTCTTTTCCTTCATCCTGTGTCTAATCACCAGTGACAGAAACCATTACGCAAATGAGAGCAGACGACTTCCCCCAACTGTTCACGTTGGTAAAAACCTTGTAATTTAGAGCTCTGATTTGTAGGGGAAGCTGGTCTCCCCCAGGCATCCTGGGCATCTGCTCAATTGATGCCCAGAACAGCCCCTCCTCCATCCCCAGAACTCCAACCCCCCAACAAATATTTGACTTTATAAAACACTGGTTTTCTCTGTACCTGCTGGTGTGAGTAGATAAGCCGGCAGCGTGGCTGACCTCTATACACGCTCAAACCCCCACCTTCCCTTGCTGTATGTGTGTCCCACACTGCCAGCTAGGATGGAGGTAAACAACTACAGCAGAAATGTTTCCTCTGTGGCAAGCAGAATTTGAGCCTAAACATCCCTCATCAAGGGAAACCTCATCCTTTCCTTGGGGGGAAGCAGCAGCAGCAGAATATGAACCAAGACTCTTAGTGCTATCTAGAACTACAGTTTCAGTTCTATAGATGCAAAAGCATGCTGGGAGGAGTTATGGGTCTATTCAAGGACACACAAGTAATGCAATTAGAGACAGAACTCCGTTCCCCCCACAGCTTCTTCTAGTACTAACTCATAATATGGCTTCCCAGGCAGTTTTTCCAAGACGTTGTTAACAGGAGACCAGAAGAACTTTTACCCTGAACTGTATATTCTGCACCATCTTGGGCTGGATCTGCCTTCAGATACTGCCCAGTGGGGTGGTATCTTGAGGACAGAACCTGTGGTACAAGGAGGGAGGTAAGGAAGGAAAATCAACAGTTTGGTTGAAAGGAAGGAGCAATGGGTTTGCAGCCAAACAGTGCTAAGTTACAACTGATTGTCACTAATCACCTAATCTCTCTGAGTCCATTTCCTCGTCTGTAAGTGAGAATACCTACCTTGCAGGATAGTGAGGAACAAAGATAAAAGCACTAGGCACGTATTAGATGTCTAAAAATCAGGATCACTCTTGTATTACCCAAGGATCAAGGCCAATCCTGTGAAGGTTCCAAGATGAGCCTTCTCCCTCCCACCCCTCGGCCACCTTAGGTGAGACCCGTGTCAGCACAGAACCCAGCAAGGACCAGCTGAGTGCATGCCTCCTTGACATATCACCCACACCTTTGAGGGCTGAGCCAGGAATACAGCAGACCTGCTGAGAACGAAAACAATCTACTATCTTTCCAAGTGTGACTGTGGCACCATTCCTGTGCTCCTCTTTCCCAAAAGAAGTGGAGGGATGGAGATCACTACAATCACATTTCCCAGCATTGACTATATTTGAAAGAGCTACACTTCAGAAGATACCATGTCTTCACATCCACACGGCATCAGAGAACCCCAGAATGGGGTACTAAAAATAAACACCCCTCCCCAAAAAACACACTCAGGCATGCACACGCATACACACGCATCCTCTCAGTTAGTTCATCAGTGCACTATAAACTGAGCTTCCGGGGTGAGAGCCAGAGCTCAGATGCTGGAAGTAAACCTTTGGCAAAAAAAAAGGAAAAAGAAAAGAAAAGAAAACCAGAGACCTTCCAACTCCTCTTCCCTTCCAGAGAGAAAAGGAAGACAGGAGCAGAGGTGAGGAGACACAGGGCCACCACACTGCCCAATCCCAGAGGCCCCACTCCCACTGAATAGATGAGAATGATCGCCCTTCAAGTTGTGCAATCACAGCTGCCCACCTGTAAGCTGCAGCTCTGAGAGGGGTTCCCATGAGTAGCTCCTAACAGAAAAGGAAATTCAACTTCCATGCTCTACCAGTTGCCCTGACTACTGAGGGTGTTGTGGCACATTACAATGGGGTCTGGCAGAGGAGCTGGCTTTAAGAGGCAAGCCTATGTGTTTGCCCGTGCCCTGAGGTGGATCACAGGTAGTGAGTGAGCTGCCTGGGCTTGACCCCATTTCATCTATTCAGCCAGGAAGCTCAACAGGAGTAAAGGATATGGCCTGGGCAGGGAGCACTGTAGGGCCTGGAGGCTCTAGCCAGTTAGCCTCGGGCAGGCTGCAGTGAGACCTGGCTAACATATGATGGCTAAAATCCAAGTATAAAAGCTTAGGATAGGTCAGGCAGTACTTCCCGGGGGCTCACACTGTACTGTCCCACTGGAAAAGGTAAGCAGTGGAGAACCTTGGTAAGTAGGGAGGCTGGCCAGTGTGGATACACACACACACACACACACACACACAAACACACAGAGGCTTGCACCCGTAGTGTGGATACACACACACACAGAGACACACACACACACACACACACACACACACAGAGGCTTGCACCCCTAGAACCTAGAGAAGCCACAGCTAGGAGAACTCCCTTGGTACCCAGCATAGGGGCAAGAGCTGGTGCTGAAAGAGAGAAATTGTATGTGTCTGTAATTTGGAACTTATGCACAATCATTGGTTCTTATGTCCCAAGATCCTTTTATGTATGGCTTGAGCTTGTAGGCCCAGTTGGAACCCTATCTAATCCTCTCTCACAGGAAGGCTATCTAGGCTCTCAAAGGCAAGCCTCCCCTCTCTTTCACCCCATTAGTCCCAGTAGCCATTCCCACACCACCTAGAGCATGACTATACAAAAACTGTCAGGAGGCAGACTGACCTAATGGTCAGACTAGCTCTGGCCCTGCAGCCCAGATGCAGTGGGGAGTCCAAGAGCATCTCCTCTCTCTCTCCCAGGCTGAGGCACTGAGGTTGCAGGAGATAGGGCTGAGAGCCAGAAGTGACAGCCTGACCCAAAAGGAACAGGGAACAGATACATACATGCGTGTGCATGCACACACACGCACACACATTCCGAAGTGGACAGACTAACATACACACAGACGTGATGACAACCAAAAGCTGGGACTCCACACACTGAATGCAGGACTTTAGGCGGGGGGGCAGAGACAGAAGGTGCTGGGGCACAAGAGGCAAGGGTATGAAGTTCCTCCAAATAGGAGTGGAGTGTCAACTGCCCTGCCTCGCCCCGAACACCTGCCTCCTGGGCCATGGCAAGAGTCCAGTCCATTAAGTGCAGCGTGCAATACTAGCGCTTGGAGTCTCCTGTCCTCATCAATGAAGCGGTGTGGACGGGATAGCAGTCACCTGGCAGGAGGCCTTGACCCCCGGCAGGCTAGTTGTATCGGCCCTTGATCATTGTGTTCAACAAGGGCCCCACCTGTAAAGAAACATTAGGAGCCAATCAGAACTGGCTGTTCCCTGGCCCTGGAATTGGACAGGGTGTGTCTGGAGATATCAGATGTCCAGCCAAGGACAGAGACAATGTTTTCATACAATCTTGTGAATCCTCTAATCACCTAT
Organism: Macaca thibetana thibetana; assembly: GCF_024542745.1. Taxonomy (NCBI): domain Eukaryota; kingdom Metazoa; phylum Chordata; class Mammalia; order Primates; family Cercopithecidae; genus Macaca; species Macaca thibetana. The sequence continues at coordinate 96,600,089 of NC_065586.1, read as the reverse complement.
CTTCCTGAAGGCCAACCCAGTATTCTGGGACATAACCTTTTCCTCAGGGGTCCATCTTGTACTATTATTCTTCCCTCTCACAACACCCTGTCTCTTACTGTAATCAGCCCCAAACGGACAGAAATGGTCAGAGGAGCTAATAATCCCCACACATCCAAGAGTGTCTGCATGTTTCTCCAGAATGTTAACTGCCTCCATATCCTCAAAAAACTATCACCTGCAATTGGGGCTGATGCTATCTCCCAACACCAGAGGTGTCTGTGGATGCTGAGCTTACCTGCAAGAGGGAGGCAAGAACCCTACAAATACAAACCTCCCCCATTTACCCAAAGGGCCACTGGCACACCTGTGTGGGAAGCAGGTCTCTCAACATTACCTACAGCAGCCCTGGCACAGCTGGGAAAGTGCAAGGAGATGCTTTAGTGCTCGCTTCCTGTTCCAGAAGAATCCCCTCAGGGGGTCCCCAGATGGCGCACAAGCCCCATGGGGAACATTACTACTAGCATGGAACTAATTATAATTGATCCGCCAGTCAAGCCCAGCTATCACCAGAAAACAAGAATTTTTCTGAACATACCCATAACCTCTATGGAGACAAGAGGACACCAGATACTGAAACACAGAAGCTGTAAAGAACGTCACTCCGATCCTGACTTTCCTTGGTCAACCAACCCACTGAGCCACCTTGGGGCGGTCACATACCTCTTGTGGGTTCCCCAAGGCCTCTCCAAGCATCTTCTCAATGTTTCTCATTATGGCCACTTTCTGATGGGCTTTGAGAGGATATTCAATTCTCTTAGGGGTGGGAGCCCCCTACAAAGGAAGCAGTAGCTCAGGAAATGCCTTCAGCAGCAGGCGTCAGTGTCACTCTACTGTTCTTAGTACCATCCTCCCTTCTAAGAAACCCAATTCTTGCTGGGCACGGTGGCTTAGGCCTGTAATCCCAGCACTTTGGGAGGCTAAGGCGGGTGGATCACTTGAGGTCAGGAGTTTGAGACCAGCCTGGCCAACATGGTGAAACCCTATCTCTACTAAAAATACAAAAATTAGCCGGGCATGGTGGCGTGTGCCTGTAGTCCCAACTATTCAGGAGACTGAGGCAGGAGCATCACCTGAACCCAGGAGACAGAAGTTACAGTGAGCTGAGATCGCGCCACTGCACTCCAGCCTGGGTGACAGAGCAAGACTGTGTCTCAAAAAATATATTCAAAAAAAAGAAACCCAATTCAATCCTATCCCTCTTCATCTCTCCAGACACCTGAGAATCACTTCCAGGGATAATCAACCATCCCATCCAAAATCATTTATTATACCTACCTCACCCAAGAGCCAGTTCCATCTGGAAAAAACAAAAAAAGCAAACCATATTCACCTTATACCAGAAGTTCACAGTGATGGTAATCCCCCCATTTAGTAATGACTCTATGTGATGCCACCTGCAAGAAAACAAACAGGCTTCTGTTTACTACTGATACTTTTCGGTGGGGGGTGAGGAGATGGAGTGTTGGGGCATGGGGGACAGGCTGAAAAACTAGGTAGAGTGCAGTTAAGGAAAACAGTGAAGATAATATCTTTACACTCATCCTGTGAAAAAACACACACTGGGGGGTTAGAGGTACTGGTGTTCAGTCTCTAAATACCAAAGAGCCAAGAACAATTTATCTAGGCTCAAGCCTCTGGAACCTTTTCGGACTTGAAGAATTCTCATCCTGTCCTAGAGATAGGGCTATCACTCCCCCCACTACCTCCCACAGGTTCAGTACGCTCACATCTGGATATGCCAACCTTCCTATCGACCACATAAAACCAATCATGCCATAACTCAGAAGGGACACAGACAAGGCTTTCCAGGGAATGGAAAAGAAAGCTCCCAAGAAGCCCCCAGCCCTAGCCCCCTTCTCACCAGTACATTGGGATGTAAAGAACATCACCAGGGCCAACCACTGTTTCATAACCAACCACATTTTGGAAATTAGGGAACCTCTCGTAGTCGGGATTGTCAAAGTCCACCTAAGAGGTTCAAAAGAAAGAAAAAAAAATGTCAATCACCAAATCTTTATCAGTAAAACTACTATGTGCCAGTTTGGCAGTAAAAACAAACAAAAAAAGATGCCTTAAAAAAAGTCTTTAGAATTTATATCCAGCAGAAGACATAATGTACATTAAACTCTGAGAGAAAACAATACAAGACAGTCCATGTTTGAATGTTAAGTGACAAAGCAGCCTAGGCTTCAGTGCTCCTGAGATCAGACGACCCACAGCCGAGAATATGACAAATTAGGAATTATCATCCACCCAAACCTTCAGAAACTTTCTCCCAAAAACATATTCTAACCAGCAAAGACTCCTACATGAAGTAGCTAGACAGCTTTCTGAAGAAAGGAAAGGATATCTTTGGCTGGCCACAGTTAGATCCAGGAAATATATTAAACCACATAGCTCAGTTTTATTCACCCTTCTGGTTATCAAAAAGGATTTTTGATGCTTATCAAATAGAAATAGCATCCATGACAAAAGCAAACAATGATTAAATCCAATGGAGATATACACATTTTGTTCCATGAACTTATAAGCCAATCAAACAGAGTAACCAGAGTCCATCGGCATCAATGACAGGGTCTGTCCCGAGAATTAGCTCTGTGAGGCTAGTTATACTTACGAACATCTGGTGGCCACTCCAGGGAGCCTGGAATTTGTGAGCTACAATGAAATTATCCTCTTGGTGTGTTAAAGCAAGAATAGCCTGTAATCCAAACCTGGCATATCACTACGGGGAAGGGGAAACACATTCCAGCCTAGGCATTTCTAGAATCTAGAGTTCTATACCCTTCTCAAGACCACACAAGCTCACCTGGCTCTGTCTGTCACATGGGTGATGAACAGGGTATGGGTAGAGGCACTCAAACTGATCCGGAGGAAATAAGATGCATCGTTTGTAACCTTTTATTTGAGCAAAAAAGTTCTGCTGCTCATCATAATGAGCAGGTGTCACATTTCCTGTAAGAAGAAAGGCATTTTCTTATGCAGAGCAGTGGTTCTATTGCACGAGCTGGAATATAGGACGCAGTGCTAGAGAGAAATCCAGCCTGCCCTCCCAGCTAAGACTTCCAAATCAAAATTTAGGCAGAATCAGGGAAATTCCAATTACAACTCTCAGAAAATTAGGTGTTAAGCATGTATGGTAATAACTCTAGCAAACATCACTGGTTAAGGGTCCACTATCAGCTAAGTCAACTTCCCTAAATGAAGGCTGCTGCCCTTACTGGAAGCAAGAGCACATCAAAATGATACTCAAAAATCAGGTAGGGTAATCAACTGTGTATACGTGTACTCTTCTTGACTATGGCAAGAATTCAAGGGAAGCAAAACAGAAATGACTAGTATCAACAACATACATGTGAGGAGTTAACCAGTCATTCTAAGTTTAATGGTTATGTAGCTCTGTATTTACTTAGGGTAGCTCTGTGGAACTTAAAGACTCTCAACCTTTCCTCCCACTTCAATACACCTAAGGGATGCAGCACTTGTTTTTTTAAGATACGGGGTTTCACCATGTTGCCCAGGCTGGTCTCCAACTTCTAGGCTCAAGGGACCTGTCCGCCTCAGCCTCTCAAAGTGTTAAGATTACAGGCGTGAGCCACCACATCCAGCCAAGACAACACTTCTTAGAGCAACATTGGGGCTCACTGGTGCAAGTGATTTTTGTTGGAGGGAAGAATATCAGACGACTGAAGAGAGTGTTGTATAATTTAAATATGGCACATTATTTTAAATGCCAACTTGAATTGGTTGTGCCCTAGTGTATGTTCCATCTACTCCTTTATAACTAGTACCATGTCTGCTGTTTGGCCTTTGCATAGTCCATGAGTTGAACACACACACTTTTGCAGGGCACGGAATTTAGAAAATATTCCCCAGCTCTGTCTGAGTATGCCAAGACAGATGCTTTCTTAAGTGATGAAAGTCCACATGCATCCTCAAAGGAGACTTGCTCTCTCATCTCTACCTGAGGGATCCACTTTCATGCACCCTACCACAGGAAACGCAGGCAACAGAAAGACATAAGGGTCAAGTAAACTGCCGGGCACGGTGGCTTACGCCTGTAATGCCAGCACTTTGGGAGGTCGAGGCAGGTGGATCACGAGGTCAGGAGATCGAGACCATCCTGGCTAACACGGTGAAATCCCGTCTCTACTAAAAATATAAAAAAATTAGCCGGGCGTGGTGACGGGCGCCTATAGTCCTGGCTACTCGGGAGGCTGAGGCAGAAGAATGGCGTGAACCGGGAGGTGGAGGTTGCAGTGAGCCGAGATCATGCCACTGCACTCCAGCCTGGGCGACAGAGCAAGACTCTGTCTCAAAAAAAAAAAAAAAAAAAAAAAAAAAAAAAAAAAAAAGAGTCAAGTAAACCAGAACTGGCTCTTTCTTGGAAGGTCAACCAAAAGTTGGTTTCAAAGGGGCAGGTAAGACCAGCCACAATGGCTCACATCTGTAATCCCAACACTTTAGGGGGCCAAGGTGAGAGGATCACTTAGGGGGCCAAGGTGAGAGGGGGCCAGGAGTTCGATACCAGTCTGGGCAACATAGGGTGACCCCATCTCTCCAGAAAGAATACTTTAAAAATTAGCCAAGCATGGTGGCTTATGCCTGTAGTCCCAGCTACTTGGAAGGCTGAGGTGGGAGGATCGTTTGAGACTGGGAGGTCAAGGCTGCAGTGAGCCCTGATCATGCCACTGCACTCCAGCCTGGGTGACAGAGCGAGACACTGTCTCAATAAAAAATAAAAACGAAAACAAAAAAAGACGCAGGTGGTGTCAATTCACAAGCCACATGGCTGGAAATCTTTATTAGTACCAGCAGCAAAAGATCCAAATCTGAAGAATGGACCATCAAACAAGAAGAAACCAAGGAGATCAGTGGTGAATGACAATAAATAACTTCTCTGCTTCCCTGTTCAACCCAGGTTATTCACCATTTACTAAGTACCTACCATGGGCATGGCACCGTGCTACTGCCAGAAATAAAAATAAGAATGAGACAATGACCCTGCCTCATAAAAAGCTCTCATTCTCCTGAGTGGAGTTTAAGGGTCTCTCCTTCCATTCAAAAGGGGGAAAAAAAACAAAAACACATTCACATATTTATTAGTGTATGCATACATTTATCTAGCAGAAAACACAAGCAACTAATAATATGCAGTACCTCCAGGGAAGAAACTGGCAGGCTAAGAGATAGAGGTGGAAGAGGTATTAATATTTATCACTATATACCTATTTACACGTTTTGAATTTGAACTCCATGAATATATTATCTATTTAAAAGATAAAACTTAATTTATACTAAAAAAATAAGTTTCTCCTCTTTTACTGGGATAAAAATTTTCTGAACATAGACAGATCTAGTAGAGAAAATGTACAGTAATGTGCCACATAATGACATTTTGGTCAACAACAGATCACATCTATGACAGCGCTCCCGTAAGATTATAATGGAGCAGCCCTATACAGGTATACCATTATCTTTTTTTTTTTTTTGGCAATAAAAAAATTCCCAAACTACCATTTTTTATCCTTTATATATATTTTGTCTTTTGTCACCTTTTTCCTGCAGTATTTTGATACTGTACTTTTACTATACCTTTTCTATATTTAGGTATGTTTAGATACCCAAATACTTACCATTGTGTTACAGCTGCCTATAATATTCAGTACAGTAATACACTAACACCATGTACTACATGGTGTAGTCAGAGGCTATATCATATAGCCTAGGCATACAGCAGGCTACACAATCTAGGTTTGTGTAACTATACTCTGTGATGTTTGCACAATGATGAAGTCACCTAACAACACATTTCTCAGAACGTATCCCTGACATTAAGCATCACATGTCTATATTTCAGAGAGGTCCCTAATATCTCAGTATATGCACTCACATAACAGCTAAGGAAGGGAAAAGGGAACTTTTTAGAACACATGAAACTAGTTTAAAGACTTGACATAAGCCAGGTGTGGTGGCGCACGCCTGTAGTCCCAGCTACTCGGGAGGCTGAGGCAGGAGAATCACTTGAACACGGGAGGCGGAGGCTGCAGTGAGCCGAGACCGCGCAACTGCACTCCAGCCTGGGCAACAGAGTGAGACTCCGTCTCAAAAGAAAAAAAAAGACTCAACATACATTATTTCATTTAATCTTCACAACTATTTACAAGACATTATCATGTTTCATTTCTTTCCACTTATTTTTTTTAGAGACAGGGCCTCACTCTATTGCCCAGGCTGCAGTGCAGTGGTGCAATCATAGTTCACTGCAGCTTCAAACTTCTGACCTCAAGCAATCCTCCTGCCTCAGCCTCCCAAAGTGCTGGGATTAAAGACAGAGTCTTGCTCTGTCACCAGGCTGGGGTGCAGTGGCTGATCTTGGCTCACTGCAACCTCTACTGCCCGGGTTCAAGCAATTCCCCTGTCTCAGCCTCCCAAGTAGCTGGGACTACAGGTGCGTGCCATCATGCCCGGTTAATTTTTTATTTTTGTTTTTGTATTTTAATAGAGACGGGGTTTCACAATGTTGGCCGGGATGGTCTCCATCTCCTGACCTCATCATCCGCCCACCTCAGCCTCCCAAAGTGCTGGGTTTACAGGTGTGGGCCACGGCACCTAGCCCCTATTATGTTTCTTTTAGAGCTAAGTAGGCTGAGGTTTAAGAAAGTGAAATGGCTTGTTCAAAGTCATGGAGCTAATAAGCGGTGGAGACAAGATTAGAAATCAGGTTCATATGACTCCGAGCCATGCTGCTTTTGAAAGATTTCTTACCTTCCATGCCAATGAGCAGTAGGTTAGAGGTAAGCTGCCCCCAGCCACGCTTTCCCTGTTGCTTATTAATCCAGTTCCAGTTAAAACCCAAGAAGTCCATGACAATCTTCCTGCCCACAGTGTCATTGAGCGTTTGTTGCAGATACAACCTATGTTCCCCAAGAAGAAAATCCTATTAGTGCATGCACACGCAGCCCCTGGCAGGGCATCTCCACATCTGAAAATACAAGCCCAAATCCATACCAGCATCTCCCACAGAGAACAGATATAGTCAGGCAAATCTTAGCCAACATGGATTCTCATACAACTGAATTCTTATTTATCCTTCATTGAGTTATGTTTAACACCAAACTTTTTAATTTATTGTTTTGTTTTGTTTTATTTTAAGAAACAAGGTCTCACTATGTTGCCCAGATTGGTCTCAAACTCTTGGGCTCAAGCAATCCTTCTGCTTCTGCCTCCCAAAGTGCTGGGATTACAAGTGTGAGACACTGCAACTGGTCCCCAAACTTTTTCTTTAAAGAAGTGATGCTTAACCTTTTTTGAGTCACAGAATGACTCCTTTAAGAATCCAAAGAGTAGGAGGGTGAGATGAAAAATAAAACTTAAAAAAAAAAAAAAAAGAATCTGAAGAAGAAGTCCCAGCTACTCAGGAGGCTGAGGCAGGAGAACCACTTGAACCTGGGAGGCAGAGGTTGCAGTGAGCTGAGATCGTGCCATTGCACTCCAGCCTGGGTGACAAGAGCAAGACTCCGTCTCAAAAAATATAAATACATAAATAAATGAAAGAATCCACGGAGGTTCCCCACAAAAATGCACATACACCCAGAACTTTCATATAATTTCAGATTCCTAGAAGCCTATCCATAGACCCTAGAATGATGACTCAGTCTTATACCAGAGACTTGCAGAGACTGAGACATCTCCTTTGGCCCTTGATGACCACTGTGGTAAATTGTATTACTGTTCACCAAGAGCTGGTTCCCTCAGTGTGGAAGTTTTCTTTCATATCCCCTTGAAGCCAGGCTTGCTTATTTAACCTGCTCTGGCCAAGGAAATGTCCACAGAAGTGACTTGTGCTGTTTCCAACTATAATTTAAGAACCAGTCACCACTATCACATCTCTTTCTCTCTGCCACAGCAACTCCCAATTCCAGATAGTAGCTGCTGGGGCAATCTGGGTGCCAGAAAGAATAAGATGATGTAAAGAACAATATGACATTACCCATGATCAACATGTAGTGAGAAATAAGCCTCTGTTGTTTCTAGCCCGAGCTCTGGCTTGAAGCCTAGTTTATCTTAACTGATTCAGCCATCTATCCTTTTGCAGCCCTCTACAGCTAAAGTAAGGGAGAGAGCTTATCAGGTAAAGGCCTCAGGCTCCTAACATACCTGAGGAAAGTCATAAGTTACTTAAGAGATACGAAAACCCAAACACACTTGAATAAGCCCGCAAGAGACATTTAATAAGTGTGAAAACCTAAAAAAAAGACAGAAGCATCTCTGTATCTCTGTCCTGGTCCTGAGATCATTACTTCAAAAGGCTCAAAGGGGCCAGGTGTGGTGTCTCACGCCTATAATCCCAGCACTTCGGGAGGCAAAGGGAGGTGGATTGCCTGAGCTCAGGAGTTCGAGACCAGCCTGGGCAACATGGCAAAACTTTATTTATTTAAATAAATAGTTTATTTTAAAAAACACAAAATTAGCTGGGCATGGTGGTGGCAGTGCATGCCTGTGGTCCCTGCTACTCGAGAGACTGACGTGGTAGGATCGCTTGAGCCTGGGAGGCGAAGGTTGCAGTAAGCTGAGATCACGCCACTGCACTCCAGCCTGGGTGACAGAGCAAGACCCGGTCTCAAAAAAAAAGGTTCAAAGGCATCTCACTGCCTAGCATCTCAATGTTTAAGGCATCTCACTGCCTAGAATCTAAATGTTTAAGGCAATGTTAATCAGAAATCTTTTTTTTTTGAGATGGAGTCTCACTCTGTCACTCAGGCTGGAGTGCAGTGGCAAAATCTCGGCTCAATGCAACCTCTGCCTCCTGGCTTCAAGCAATTTTCCTGCCTCAGTCTCCCAAGTAGCTGAGACTACAGGCATGCGCCACCATGCCCGGCTAATTTTTGTATTTTTAGTGGACACGGGGTTTCACCATGTTAGCCAGGCTGGTCTCGAACTCCTGACCTCAGATATCTGCCCGCCTCAGCCTCCTAAAGGGCTGAGATTACAGGTGTGAGCTACCATGCCCAGCCTTAATAGGAAATCTTGATAAGTTGGAAACACTACCTTTGTAGGAACATGGAATCCTCAAGACTCAATGCAACTCTCCCCAAAGATAATAATTATATATTCACCCAAAAAATAAGCAAGTAACTTTGAAAGAGTCAGTGATACTCCCCAAATATGAATCTAAACATTATTACACCAGAATGGTAAATGCTCAAAATAGCTCAGAGGATCCTAATACATTTCACCCCATAATCACAACAACCTGTCCAATCATACATGAAGCTGGTCGGTGCTAAAGTCAGCTAATAGGGCAAAACTTCCAAACAATTAAAGATTTTCCTGGAAAACTCTTTAATCACCCATAAAGTACAAATTACACTCATTCTTACACAAAATGCTCTCACTATGGGAGGCAAGAAACTTCAAGTCACTGAAGAATCACAAGATTCACATATCTTACACTTATTCTTGGGTATATGTTCATTCAATGGAATTACACACTCCAACAGCATCATTTAAATCAAACTTTTTCTCAAAGTTGGGTGTGTGTGTATGGAAGTGTGCACATGCACACTGTGTTAAATTTTAGAAAATTAATGCATGAGACAACTCAGCTGAACCAATATATTAAGACATCATGGACAGATCAATCACAGTTCATATCCTGGAAATTCTTCTGGTCAAAAATCCCATCATTATGACAACTGCTAAGTGTTAAGAAGAAGAAAAAAAGATATTTCAAATCCATTCACGTAGCCACAGACTGCTGAAAAGGCGTCAGGAACAGGAGTGAGTGAAGCAAGAGACTAGAGAGGAAACCCAGGGTTGGACACCAAATGCGAGAGTGTCATTCACCATGAAGTACTCAGCGAAAGCAATTCCCCAGAGGCGGTGTTATAGCGTGGTACTGAATACTGTCTGGGACCTACATAAGAGGCTGTCCTCATAAGCAGGAATAAAAGCAAAGAGGAAGAATCACTCTCTTATGTGTCTTGTGTTTCTGTTGTGATAGGAAAAACAAATTTAATCTGATCTTCCCTAAGCTAGAGAATCCCGACCTTCTTTACTCCAAAATCACAACAAACTATACAACTTTTCAGGTTGAACTATGCCCAGTCATCACAATACTTAAGGACAATAGCTACAAACAGGCATTTTCAGAGCAAAATCCAGTGACAAACATTTTTGTTTGACCCCCTACAACTTTTTTTCTTTAAATCTGATTTAGTTGCTCACATTTAAAGTCAAAATATTTTAAATAAAAGTCCTGATTTTGAACTTCTCTTGAAAATCGGAATATCTTGCAACCCTAGAACTGCACTCCAAAACTGAAGCAAGCAAAGTCAAGTAATGACGTCTCACTATGGTTTTTTGTTTTAGTTTTTAATTTTGTAGAGACTAGCTCTCACCACGTTTCCCAGGTTGGTCTTGAACTCCCGGGCTCAAACAATTATCCTGCCTCCACCTCCCAAAGTGCTGGGATTACAGGCATGAACCACCCCACCCGGCCTTGGCTTCTCACTTTGAACAGGGCTTATGCCTTCAGCTTCATCACTGATTTCACACAGACAATATTACTCCTTTCATTCACCTGCCTGACCCTTCTAGGCAACTAACTCTCACTTTATGAGGAAGAAGATGGGAACCCAGAGATTCATAGCCGAAGTTTAATCATTCCCCCATCCCTCAAGCTACAGAACTAGCTGGCTGTGGCACCAAGAACCACTAAGAAATCAAACCCCTTAAAGGCTGGAAGACCAGACTACTCCTTCAATAGGAATCCAGAGATGGGAGAGGCCAATCTCTAACTGACCCAATTCTGCCACACCTTCAAGTATAGGAAAGAAAAATGACTGCCCTAAATCCAACAGAAAATTAAGATTTGGGAATTTACCTCTCTTCCCCTCCTCGCTGCTGTATATCCTGCAGTTTCTCAACGAACTCATGAAATTTCATTTCTTCCCTGTTGGACCTCGGCTTAAAGTTCTGGAAATTGGCCATCTTCTTCTCATCATAGTACAAGAACTTGTGGGTGCTGGCACTGTACACAGAGAAGTCTCCATTGCCAATATTCTCTTGCAAGTATTCAAGGTCCCATTTCAGGGCAGGATACACAAGATTTGTGTCGGTCAGAACCACAGGCTCCTAAATGAAAGCAACAGGTGAAAAACATCAAATAAAGTCATGCCAAGAAGTCGGTGGGTTCGCCTCCATGATCCCAACTACTTCTCAACTTCAGAATAATTTCTCCCGTTAATCAGCACGAACCCCTCAAGTTCCGTATCTCCTCGCCTTTCTCTCCATCTTCCCATATGCCCTAGTCTAGAGCCCTGCCAGTCTCCCAACTCTTTCACCATTCGCCTCTGACCTCTCAACCGGGTACCTTCCTCCTCTCCCTTTAGACGCGGCCCCGCCCCCCACCTCATTCTCAATAAGCTCCTCTGCCCGGGGGTCGCTCTGACTCAGACGCGGGATTGGCCTAGTCGGGAAGCTATAACTGCGCAACTGGGATTCATCCCAGGCGGGGCCGAGGGCTCCGGCCTCCTCCCGGGGCTCTCCAGAGCCAGAGGCCACGGCCTCCGCCGCTGTCGCCGCCATCTCCGCCGCCAGGGACGGCCCCCGCCGGAACCGGAAGCTCCGCCTATTCCGGACGGGAAAAAAAAAAAAAAAAAACCCACACACACAACGGAAACCATAGAGATGAGCTGCGAGAGAGAGCGGTCCAGAGACATAAAGAACGCGGAGCCGAGGCCTGAGGGTGCGCCTCCTAATGGTAACATGCAGCTCTACATCGTAGGCTCCACTGCTGAAGAAATGGGGCTAGACACTAGTCCCACGGAATAGGGATGACCTGGTAGAGCAAAACACAAAAAAATGTTGCCCCAGTGTACCCAAGTCTACACACGAGTCAAAGAAGGAAGCAAGTTCGGTTAGGCATTAAACTTTACACTCATGAATGGGGAGAAAAGCAAACTCTTGACCCACCTAAAGAAGTCAGAAGGAAAAGCAATGATCACATCGGTAGATGTAGAGCAAAGGCTGACTGAAGGCTTAGGCAAAAGATATACAGCAAGTTGAATTCTTTCAAAATCAAGAATGATTTTCTTTTGTTTAGCATCATTTGATTTTTCTGCCTATATCGCCATCTCTCCTACTTGAATATATGCTTGCTGTGAAACCTATGTTATCAGTGGCCAACCATGGACATCTCACATTTTCAAACAATCTATATTGATTATAAAAGGCCATATTAACTACCTCTATTGCTTGGACAGTTCTTACGGTTGGCTGTAAGAGGCCCAATTCTAAGATGTATACCAAGATTTGTACCCCATGATGTACACATCCTGTATACATTTCTCCCCTTCAAAGAAAACAGAACTGTGAATATGATAGAGCATCACTCCTGTGATTAGGTTAGCTTATATGACAAGGATGTAATTAAAGTCCCTAATCAGTTAACTTTGAGACAGTCAAAAAGGAGGTGATTTATCCTGATGGGCTTAATCTTATCACTCTAGCCCTTTAAATCAGTGCTAGAGGTCAGAGACAGAATCTAAGAGATTTGAAGCCACAGCACAGCTGTCCTGTTCACCTTGAAGGAGCAAACTGCCATACGGCAGGAAATGGCAGGTGGATTCCAGGAGCTGAAAAAGGCTCCTGGGTGACAGCCAACAAGAAAGTGGGCACCTTAATCCTACAAACACAAGTAACTGAATTCTGGCAACCAACCACTGAACTTGGGAAAGTACACACACAGAGTCTAAGATGAGATTGCCAACCCAGCCAACACCTTGATTTCAGCCTGATAAGACCCTGAGCTGAGGACTCAGCCAACCAGTACCTGGACTCATGGAATATGTGAGAAAATAAATTCATGTTTTGGGCTGCTGAATTTATAGTAATTTGTTATGCAGTAATAGAAAAGAATGCAGTGGCTTAACTATGTAATTATGCTACATAGTAACCATGTTACACCAAACCGATAATAGGGCTACCTCTGTGGAAGGGTTTGAGGCTGCAGGTGGCAATCAAGGCTTTCATTTTATCTGCAGTGTTTGAAATTTTTTTTTTTTTTTTTTTTTTTTTTTTTTGAGCTAGGGTCTCACTCCGTCACCCAGGCTGGAGTGCAGTGGTGCAATCTTGGTTCACTGTAATGTCCACCTCCCCAGCTCAAGCAATCCTCCTACCATAGCCTCCCAAGTAGCTGTGACTAAAGGCGCATGCCACCATGCCTGGCTAATTTTTTTTTCTTCTGTAGAGACAGGGCTTTGCCATGTTGCCCAGGTTGAATGTTTGAATTTTTACAAGAATGTATTAATTCATAACCTTGGGAATTAAAAATAAATTAGGGCAGGCATGATGGCACATGCCTGTAATCTCAGGACTTTTCGAGGCTGAGGCAGGAGGATCATTTGAGCCTGGGTGTTCCAGGCAACATAGCAAGACCTCATCTCTACAAAAAATTTTAAAAATTAGCTCGGTGTGTTGATGCATGCCTGTAGTCCCAGCCACTAGGGACACTGAGGTAGGAGGATTGTTTGAGCCTGAGAGGTGGAGGCTGCAGTGAGCCATGATCATGCCACTGCACTCCAGCCTGGATGACAGAGCAAGACCCTGTCTTACTAAAAATAAAGAAATAAATTAAGATCAAGAAGATTAAAAGAACTAAAATCGGTAATGAAACAGGGATATTACTACTGACTTTACCCCCCCCCCCAAAAAAAGCATATAAGGACATACTGTGAACAATTGTATGTCAAAAAATTAGAGAACCTAGATGAAATGAACAGATTCCTAGAAAGGCACAAGCTATAATAGCTGATTCAAGAAGAAATAGAAAATCTGAATAGACCTGTAACGAGAGATTGAATTAGGAATCAAAAACATCCCATAAAGAAAAGCCCAGAAACTGGGCATGGTGGCTTACATCTGTAATCCCAACACTTTGGGAGGCAGAGGCAAGCGAATCACTTGAGGCCATAAGGTCACAACCAGACTGGGCAACATGGCGAAACCCCATCTCTACAAAATCTCCCCGGCTGAAAAAAACACAAAAATTAGCAGGCATGGTGGCACACCTGTAGTGCCAGCTCTTCAGGAAACTGAAATGGGAGCATCACTTGAGCCCAGAAGGTGGAGGTTGCAGTCAACTGAGATCGCACCACTGCACTCCACTGCACTCCAGCCTTTTGAGACAGAGCTAGGCTTTGTCTCAAAAGAAAAGAAAAGGCCGGGTGCAGTGGCTCATGTCTGTAATCCCAGAACTTTAGGAGGCTGAAGTGGGAGGGGGATCACCTGAGGTCAGGAGTTCGAGACTAGCCTGGCCAACATGGCAAAACCCCCATCGCTATCAAAAATACAAAAATTAGGCATGGTGGTGTGTGCCTGTAGTCCCAGCTACTTGGGAGGCTAAGGCAGAAGAATCACTTGAACTCAGGAGGAGGAGGTTGCAGTGAGTTGAGATCGTGCCACTGCACTCCAGCCTGGGCAACAGAGCAAGATTCGTCTCAAAAAAAAAAAAAAGAAAGAAAAAGAAAAAAAAAGAAGCTCAAGACTGGATGGATTCACTGATGAATCCTACCAAACATTTTTTTTTTTAAGTTAACACTGGTCTGGGCGCAGTGGCTCATGCCTGTAATCTCAGTACTCTGAGAGGCTGAGGCAGGCGGATCACAAGGTCAGGATATCGAGACCATCCTGGCTAACACAGTAAAACCCCGTCTCTACTAAAAATACAAAAAAATTGGCCGGGCGTGGTGGTGGGTACCTGTAGTCCCAGCTACTCAGGGGGCTGAGGCAGGAGAATGGCGTGAACCTGGGAGGCAGGGCTTGCAGTGAGCCGAGATCGGGCCACTGCATTCCAACCTGGGCAACAGAGTGAGACTCCGTCTCATTAAAAAAAAAAAGATAGAAAGGAAAAGAAAAGAAAAAAGAAAACTATAGACCAATATTTCTTATGAATATAGATGCAAAAATCCTAACAGAATACTAGCAAACTCAGTCTAACACCACATAAAAAGAATTATAGGCCAGGCACGGTGGCTCACACCTGTAATCCCAGCACTTTGAGAGGCCTAGGCAGGCGGATCACGAGGTCAGGAGATCGAGACCATCCTGGCTAACATGGTGAAACCCCGTCTCTACTAAAAATACAAAAATTAGCTGGGCGTGGTGGTGGGCACCTGTAGTCCCAGCTACTTGGGAGGCTGAGGCAGAATGGTGTGAACCCAGGAGGCGGAGCTTGCAGTGAGCCGAGATCACACCACTGCACTCCAGCCTGGGCGACAGAGCGAGACTCTGTCTCAAAAAAAAAGAATTATATACTATGACCAAGTGGGATTTATTCTAGGAGTGCAAGGTCAGTTCAACATCTGAAAATGATCAATATAACACACCATGTAGTAATCAATATTTTATTGATTAATCATTTGTAATCAACATAATACACTATATTAGTAAAAGAAAAAAAAACCCTACATGATCATCTCAATAGACACAGAAAAAACTTTTGACAAACTCCAACACCCTTTCATGATGAACACAGGGTTCCAAATGATACTGTAAGAAAGTTATAAAACCTATGAGTCAGAGAAAATATTTATGAATTGTGTATCTGATCAGATACAATCGTATCTAGAATACATAAAGAAAACTTAACAACTCAACAATAAAAAGACAAACCAATTTAAAAATGAACAAAGGGTTTGAACAGACATTCCGCCATGGCCAATAAGCACATGGAAAGATGCTCAGCATTATTAGTCATCAGGGTATTGCAAATGAAAACTGCAATGAAGTACCATTCATGGGCACTCACATGGTGATACTAAAAAAAGACAATAAGTGTTGGTAAAGATGTGGAGAAACTGGAACCCTCATACACTGCTAGTGGGGATGTAACATGTCACAGCTGCTTTGAAAAACAATTTGGCAGTTCTTCAAAAGTTAAACCATAGAGTTACCCTATGACCCAGCAATTCTACTCCTAGGCATATAACCAAAAGAATAAAAAACATACATCCAGACAAAAACTTATACAAGAATGCTCATAGCAGCATTATTCATAATAGCCAAACAAGCAGAAACAACTCAAAGGTCCATTAACCAATAAATGTATAAATAAAATGTTGTACTGTACATTCATATGATGGAATATTATACAGCCCAAAAAGGAATGAAGTACTGGTATGTGCTACAACACAGACAAACTTTGAAAACATTATCCTAAGTGAAAGAAAATGGACACAAAAGGCCACATATAAAATGATCCATTTATATAAACTATTCTGAATAAGCAAATCCATAGAAACAGAAAGTGAATTAGTGGTTGCCAGCAGGTAGAAGTAGAGGCAACGTGCTAATGTGTATGGGTTTTTTCGGAAGCGATAAAAATGTTTTAGATAGTGATGATTGCACAACTTTGTAAATGTACTAAAAATAACTTTATCGTACACTTTAAAAGGGTTTTTTGTTTGTTTGTTTTTTGTTTTTGTTTGTTTGTTTTTTGTTTTCGAGACAGAGTCTCACCGTGTCGCCCAGGCCGGAGTGCAGTCGCGTGATCTCAGCTCATTACAACCTCTGTCTCTCGTGCTCAAGTGATTCTCCTGCCTCAGCCTCCCGATTAGCTGGGATTACAAGCGTGCACCACCATGCCCGGCTAGTTTTGTAGTTTTACTAGAGATGGGTTTTTGTCGTGTTGGCCAGATTGGTCTTGAACTCCTGACCTCAAGTGATCTTCCCACCTTGGCCTCCCAAAGTGCTGGGATTACAGGCGTGAGCCACTGCACCCAGCCTAAAAGGATGAATTTATGGTATGTAAATAATATCTTAATAAAAATAAATTAGATCAACTCTGTTTCTTGACCTAAATCGGATCAGGATTTGCTATTGGTTGAATGCAGATGTTGTCCAATTATTTTGAACATCAACTAATGATGCTCATTTACAAGACAGCAAGTTGCTGTGTAGTCCTTCCCAAAATTTATATATTAAATAGTATATATCAGTATTTGTCTACTTTTTATTTTTATAACTTAAAAAAAAAAAAAGGGATGAAGTCTCACTATGTCACCCAGGCTGGTCTCAGGCCATTCTCCAACCTAGACCTCCTGAAGTGTTGGGATTACAGATGTGAGCCACAGCTCCCAGCCTATATGCATTTTTATTGCTCTGATCTATACTTGAGAATGTTTATAATAATAGGTTCTGCTCCAAAACAGTGGTCACCTGAAAAGTCATTGGAAATACGTGCATATTTATAATGTGTAAGTTATTCAAATCCCAAGTGAAAACAGTCGTATGCAAACATAATAATGCCTCCAATTCTTCTGTTGAGTTAGAGTTTGTTCATTATGGGCTGGTTTGAAATTTGTTTTATCCAAGTCCTACCAACTCTGAGGCTTTAAGCTATCTATGGAGAGCTGCCTCTGGTGATAGGTTTAATTTTACATTTGTTGGGTTGAGGCGACTAAGACATGCACATGGAAACACGGACTGAAACTAAGGAGCCAATTCAGGGCCGATATGTGTGTTGCACTGGCGTCTAAGTGAAGATCAACCCATTTGGAGAACAGAACAAGCAAGACCAACAGGTGAATTTGAAGAATGATCATGTTTGGGGATGGGAGGAAGTGCCCGTGAAGGACAGGAAAGCAAGCAGCCAGAGAAGAGAGTCAGACAGGCTCATTTCACTAGTACAGCTCCTGCAGGAGGTGGTTAAGCTGTCTACCTGAGTTGCTCAGGTTCCGAGTTCCCATCATCCCTGGATGGGTCTAAGTCAGCTCGGGGAGAAAAAGGACACAACATTCTGAAATGTCAAAGACCTGCCTGGTTTACTCTTCTTCCCGGTTATCCCTCCCAGCCTCTATCCAACCCTTGGCTTCCCAACTCCGTATTTAAACCCCGCCCACGTTGAACCCTTCGACTTTTCTTCACTCCCGGCTTCCTCCGTCACATTTGGCCCGGCTCAGCCGCCGTGACAGGTCTTTGCGCATGTGCAGAAGGGAAACGTGAAGAAGGTGAAGATGGCGGTGGCCAGGGCCGGGGTCCTGGGAGTTCAGCGGCTGCAAAGGGCATCCTGGAACGTGGTGCCGCTGGGCGCACGGACAGGTCCGCGAGAATGGGAGAGACCTCATTGTGGGAAGGGGGTGCCTGATGTTTGGTGTATCGGGAGGGGGGATCGTGGATGCCGCGGCGGCAGACTCCGGGTAGGGAGCGGAGGTGGCGTTGATATCCAGAAAATGGGGTGGAGGGTCGCGCTGATCCTGCGAAGTCCCAATCTCGGATCTCTGCAGCCCCTGTGACTTGAAGCCTTCGGAGCGGCCGGAGAGCGGGCTCGCTTCTGACCTGTTCTGTTCTGCGCTTTAGCCTCCCGCATTACCAAGGACATGTTGCCAGGGCCCTATCCTAGGACCCCAGAAGAACGGGCCGCCGCCGCCAAGAAGTATAATATGCGTGTGGAAGACTACGAGCCTTACCCGGATGAGGGCATGGGGTGAGACAGAGAGGGTCTGCTCGCACCCAAGTAGTGATGGGAGAAGGCCGGCTGTGTTGGGTGGCTTGACTGTGACCCTTTCTCCCGAACCTTCTCGTGACCTCTCAGAGTCAATGGAGTGGGTGCTTTTCTCTGTGGAGGGAGGTGGGAGGGGGTGGGTGAGCAGCTGCCGCTGAGAGGACTTCAATTTTCTCCTTGGCTCAGGCTGTTTCCTTAAATGAGGAAGCCGAGGTTTTAATGGCTCCCTCGAGGACCCCCGAATAGCAGGAACCTTCCTTGGCTCTATCCAGAGAGTGGAGTTTCATTTAGATTGAGCATCTGCTGGGCTCAGGTGCTGTCATCCAGGCATGTGACCAGGCTGGAGCTGGACTCCTATCATGAGAACCTTATTTGTAAACGAGTACTCTATATTTATGTGTATGTCTCTTTAAAAAAAAAAATTTTTTTTTTTCTGTTAGTGCTGTGGAAATCGTAGCAACTATTAAGCAGATTAAACAACCAGCCCCCTTACTTACTCCAGTTGATGTTATCCTATCCCTTCCACACTCTTCCGTATCTGTATCCACATAACATCCCAGTGGTTAATTATCTGAAGTGATTATCATCACCTTTATTTCCTGTCCTAACATCAGTCTTTCAATCTTGGTTTCAGCAACTTCTATTCTTCTTACTATACACTCATTTTCTGTAGCATATGCCTAGTTGTCATCATTTCCTGTTTTGTTTTGTTTTTTATGTTGTGGACAAGAGCATTCTTGTTCGAAGTCAGTGTCAGATGAACCTGGATTTGTTGGGGGAAAACCCAGCTTAGCAAGAGGTCTCATGAGGTATTTAAGACATGGAGATGACTGCCAGCTGGGTGGTCAAGAACACAGTTATTATGAGAAGAATGGTTTTCTAATTCGTACTCTTTTTGTTTTTATTCCAATTAGCTGGGTGACTTTGGATTCAGACTCTAAACTTTAATTTTTCATTTTCTGTCTAATGAAAATCAGAGTACAGTCATGTGTCATTTAACAACAGAGATACGTTCTGAGAAATGTGTTTTTAGGTGATCTCATTGTATGAACATCAGAGAGTGTACTTACAGAAACCTAGATAGTATAGCCTGCTACACACCACAGCTTTATGGTATGGCCTATTGCTCTTAGGCCACAAACCTGTACAGCATGTTGTTGTACTAAATACTGTGGGCAGTTGTAACACAATGGTATTTGTGTATCTAAACATAGAAAAGGGACATAAAAATATGCTATAAAAGGTAAAAAATGGGCCAGGCACTGTGGCTCACACCTGTAATCCCAGCACTTTGGGAGGCCAAGGCAGGCGGATCACGAGATCAGGAGATCAAGACTAGCCTGGCCAACATGGCGAAACCCTGTCTTTACTAAAAATACAAAAATTAGCCGGGCGTGGTGGTGGGCACCTGTAATCCCAGCTACTTGGGAGGCTGAGGCAGGAGAATTGCTTGAACCCAGTAGGTGGAGGTTGCAGCGAGCTGAGATTGTGCCATTGCACTCCAGCCTGGGCGACAAGAGCAAGACTCCATCTCAAAAAAGAAAAGAAGATAAAAAATGGTACACATTTATAGGGCAGCTTTATTATAAACTTACGGGACCCCCTTTGTATATGTGGTCCGTCGTTGACCGAAGTGTTATGTGGCAGGTGACTGTAATTGATTGCTAAATTCCCTTTCATCTATAATATTACATGATTGTGTGACTTTTTTTCTTTTTATTGAAAGAAGTTTGGGGAAGCTGGTTTTTTGTTTTGTTTTGTTTTGTTTTTTTGAGACAGTTTCACTCTTGTTGCCTAGGCTGGCATGCAATGGCGCGATCTCGGCTCACTGCAACCTCAACCTCTCGGGTTCAAGTGATTCTCCTGCCTCAGCCTCCTGAGTAGCTGAGATTATGGGCATCTGCCACCACACCCAGCAAATTTTTGTATTTTTAGTAAAGATGAGGTTTCGCCATGTTGACCAGTCTGGTCTTGAATTCCTGACCTTAGGTGATCTGCCCACTTCGGCCTCCCAAAGTGCTGGGATTACAGGCATGAGCCACCACACCTGGCCCTGGGAAAGCCTATATACATTAAAATATTTCAGAGCTTGCCATGAACTTTTAAATACAATTTGGACTTCTATGGTTAGTTCTGTGCTTAGTGACTAGAACTCGAGCTCTTGTCTTGAGATTTAGTTCCTTTGTCCTTAGGTGAGGCAGTTATCTCTGTCACTTGGTTTCTCATCTATAAGATGAGGAGACTCTGAATTGTCTGAGGCTGCTCACAGCCCCTTCCAGAAGTTCCTGCTGTCTCTCAGGTATGGCGACTACCCGAAGCTCCCTGACCGTTCACAGCATGAGAGGGATCCATGGTATAGCTGGGACCAACCGGACCTGAGGTTGAACTGGGGTGAACCGGTGAGAGAACCATATCTCATTTGACCTTCCTTCTCCCTTTGTCTTCTTGGAGATTCTTTAGCTCAGATGGCACTTCTTTGACCAAGTAACACTAAGCTTTTCTGCTCAAGGAAGCAAGGTTCAGTGATGTGAGATCTGAGGTTGCATGTGGCACACTGAATGGGACATCTGGGAATCATGAAACTCTGTACTGTGAAAGTTGTGCGCTTCCATGATTGAGCTGTCCCTATTCAGCAGAAGCTAGAAGAACCTAGACAGAGGCCAGCATCCAATCCTGTAGGGCAGTGTGCCTCAGACCTGGTTCTCAGCATGTTGCCCCAGGGCAGTAGAATGCTTCTGTCTAACCTTGTATCAGGCTCTGATCACTGGGGACTTGCCTGCATTTTGCAGGAAGAGTAGTATGTGACAGCTATTTGTCTTTCTGTCTCAGATGCACTGGCACATAGACATGTACACCAGGAACCGTGTGGATACATCCCCCACACCTGTTTCTTGGAATGTCATGTGTATGCACCTCTTCGGTTTCCTGGCTTTCATGACATTCATGTTCTGGGTGGGGGACGTGTACCCTTCCTACCAGCCTGTGGTGAGTATCCGAGAAGTGCTCCCTTAGGCATGTTTGCTTAGCCCCATTTCCTGAGGGAGTGAAGTCTCTGGGATAGGAATCCAACCAATACCAAGCTTGGCTTCCTGGAGTCTTAGGAGATAGGAAGATAGAAGGGCCTTGACCCACTGGCCTGCCACAAGTACCAGAGCACTTCTCCACCCCTACTTCTTGGACCAGTCTCGGTGAGTAGATACACTTGAAGACTAGATGAGCAATGAGTGTATGGAAACCAGCTAGTCTCCAGAGTTGCCATTTGGGGATTATATTTATCAACAATATTTCATTAAGTGATCTTTACAGTAGAGTTAAGGAATCTTGAGCTAAAATCTTACCCTTTGCTGGACATGTGAAGGGCACTTCCTGTAGTATATTGGAAGCAATTAAGTGTCCACTACAGGCATAGACTTACATTTTGGAGAATGTAAAGGACGTAGAAATGAATTATCTAGCTTTAAGGAAGGTTAGTTAAGAAAATTTAGATAAGTTACATGAGCAACATTTGAACAGATATGTGGGAATTCTGTACAATTTATGTGTATATATGTGTATAGTGAATGTATGTGATAGTATATGAGTTAGTGTCAAGGAGAAGGGCTACCTAGATGCTAACACACACACACACACACACACACACACACACACACACACACACACACACACACACACACACACACACACACACACACAGGCTTTGGGTGGTGGAAAGTTGGAGAAAACATTTAGGGCAAGAGAAAACAATGAAGGAGGCCAGGCATGGTGACCTGTGCATGTAATCTCAGCACATTGGGAGGCTGAAGCGGGCAGATTGCTTGAGCTCAGGAGTTCAAGACCATCCTGGGCAACATGGTGAAACCCCGTCTCTACAAAGTGTACAAAAAAATTAGCCAGGCATGGTGGTGCATGCCTGTAATCCCAGCTACTTGGGAGGCTGGGGCACAGGAATCCTTTGAACTTGGGAGGCGGAGGTTGCAGTAAGCTGAAATCACACTACTGCCCTCCAGCCTGGGCAAGAGAGAAAGACTGTCTAAAAAACAAGAAAAAAGAAAAAGAAAACAATGAAGGAAAAGGAGGGTGAATGAGTTAGCTAGAATAGAATAGATGTATAAAATGGTTCCTAAATAACCAGCTGCATTGGTTGGTTTCCTGGAGACTTGCTAAAAATCCAGATTCCCAGGCCCCGCTTCTTGGTGGTCCTAATTCAGTAGCATCGCAGTAGGGTTCTAAAAGCCATATTTTTAATAAGCTCCCAGGTAATTCTGATGTGCACCTAGATTTGGAAATCACTGTGTTAAAAAGTATTGTGAGATAAGTTGAGCAGTTAGGTTGGGCAGCTTTTATGTCATTGCTAAGGGATTTGGACTTGATGGTGTAATAAAGCATTAATTTGACAAATATTTATGGAGCCTCTACTATGTACCAGGTGCAAACTGTGCTAGCGGTTGGGGATACAGTGATGACTTGGTCTGCCTCTAGGTGGCAGGGAACCATTCTGGGTTTTCGAACAGAAGAGTGACATAATGAATGCTGAGTTCTTAGGATGATTAATCTGGGAGTAGTCTCCAGGATGTATTAGAAGGAGAGAAACTGAAAGCAGGGAAGCTGCTGTGTTTGCAGTTGGCTGCCCAGTGCTACCTCTGCAGAGACAATCAGTGTCCTGAAGGTAGCTGGTATTTCTGTGTGCACTGACACGAGCCTTCCTACCAAGCCCCAGGGGCTCCATGCTGGAGAATGCACGTAGGGCTAGAGTGAGCACTAACTTGACTTCAGGAGAGCAAGAAACACAGTGTGGCTCTTCCATTTTTCAGTTCTGTAAGCATATCACCCTTTTCTCCTCCCCTTGAGCTGTGTTCTCTGACAGCTGTTTGTTGGTAAAGCCAGCAGCCCCTAAAGCACGTTCCAGCCTCGTCTCCTCTGTGCTTTCCCCCACCACTGCTCCTGCACGCCTCATTTGCTGGGCCACTTTAGTGGTGGAACCATTAGAGGCTGAGTGACTTAAAGGAGATTGAGTCTGTCTCGACCCCGAGAGAGAGTGGGATGGATGGATGCATCGTCTCATTTAGAAAGCGTTGCCTCTGACTCTGACACTCTCTCTTTTCTATTTCTTTACCTCCCTCCCTCTCTTCCTCCCTTCCCCTCCTTTCCCTATTCCCTTCCCTCCCCCTTTCTCCTTCCCCCTCACAGTATAGGCACCACTTCTCTTACAATTTAGGCTTTCTCTCTGCCTTGGCCTGAGTGAGGAAGAGGATTGCTGTTCCTGCTGTCCTAGCCCAGCTGGGTCTGACTAGAGGCTACTGCCTACCCATTTACCATGCATGATTGTTAACTCAGTGGGGTGTAGCCAGGTATTGACTGAATGTATGTTCTTGCTGACCTGTGTTTTTTCCTTAGGGACCAAAGCAGTATCCTTACAATAATCTGTACCTGGAACGAGGCGGCGATCCCTCCAAAGAACCTGAGCCGGTGGTTCACTATGAGATCTGAGGAGGCTTCGTGGGCTTTTGTGTCCTCTTAACTAGGACTCCCTTATTCCTAGAAATTTAATCTTAATGAAATCCCTAATAAAACTCAGTGCTGTGGTATTTGTGCCTCATTTTCCCAGGAATAGTCACTGCCCTGAGGAACCGCATCCTTTTCCCTTTTTTTCTGCTTGATGTCTGCCCTCTTCCCTGTTTTCTTATTCTGAAATTTAAAGGATAGGAGGGTGGGGTGGATGGGGGCTTAGGCACAAAATATTAATTTGTTAATTTCACTTGGGTTATGAAGGTACTTAAGGGTTTTAGCCATGTGGAGGTGTTAAGGTTCGCTCCTTTTCCCATTTATAGGGTCAAGGAAGAAATGTTCCTAACTTCCTAAGTTGAAACAAGATTTATTTCCCATAAAAAACCTTTCTAGTGTAGGTCTGGTAGCTCATGCCTATTATCCCAACACTTTGGGAGGCTGAGGCGGAAGGATTGCTTGAAGCTCAGGACTTTGAGATTAGCCTGGGCAACATGACGAGACCCCATCTCTGCAAAAAAAATTTTTCAAAAAATTCGCTGGGCACAGCAGTGTGTGCCTGTGGTCCCAGCTGTGCAGGAGGATGAGGAGGGAGGATCATTTGAGCCCAGGAGGGTGCAGTGAGCCATATTTGCAACACTGCTCCAGCCTGGGCAACAGAGCAAGACCCTGTCTCGAAAAAAACCTTGGCATGGCGTGGGTGCTCAGCCTGTAATCCCAGCACTTTGGGAGGCCGAGGCGGGTGAAACACTTGAGGCCAGGAGTTGAAGACCAGCCTGACTAACATAGCAAAACCCCATCTCTACTAAGAATACAAAACACTAGCTAAGCTTGGTGGTGCATGCTTGTAATCCCAGCTACTCCGGAGGCTGAGGCAGGAGAATCGCTTGAACCCAGGAGGTGGAGGTTGTGGTGAGATGGCGCCACTGCACTCCAGCCTGGGCGGCAGAGCCAGCCAGACTGTCTCAGAAAAAATCTCCTTAATAATAGTGGTTAGTTGGAAAAAATTGTGCTCTAACGTGTTTCAAGTGTATTACAGGACTGATAAGTGTTTTTGTCCTGTCTGCCTAAGGCTGTGACTGCCTCTGATCTTATTTCTGTTTTAAGAAGAATATTCCTTATTCCAAAGCAGCTTCTGAATCGTAGCTTCTTAATAAGTCGACATTACCTGTGTTTATGAATTAGAGGACAGGCAGTGAGTTACTACTGAACATGTTCACAGCTTTGATTACTTTTAATGACTCATCCATACTCCTATGACAGCCTTAGAGAAAAACTATGTTTTTCAGAGTCTATCTCGTTCATCTGTTTTTTGTTTTATTTAGAGATAGGATCTTCCTCTGTTCCCCAGGTTGAAGTGCAGTAGCACAATCATAGCTCCCTGTAACCTCAAACCCCTGGGCTTAAGGGATCCTCCTTGCTCAGCCTCCCTAGTAGGTAGGATTACTGGTATGTATGACTCCTAAGTTTCTTATTTTTTGTTAAGATGGGATCTTGCTATGTTGCCCAGGCTGGCTCAAACTCCTGGCCTCAAGCAGTCCTCCTGCCTCACCTTCCTAAAGCACTGGGAATACAGGCAGGAGCCACTGTACCCAGCCCTCATGCATCCATTTAAGTGAACCAACCTGTATTCCTTTGGGGACATTTTCTTAAGTTACAGTATATGCCAGAAAACCTGTCCCATAAAAAAGCATACATTTAATGGGACCAAAAGAAGCAAATTCATTCAAATTAGATGTGGAGTCCTAGCTGTGCAGGCAGTGAGAGACCTTTTGTGAGGTCAGGGAGTGGATACTTGTGGAATGCTATTCTTTGAAGGTCCCCACTGGCTTTTTATGTGTCTCCATTCTCTATAGCATTTGATAATCATTTCCTTAACAAACACCTGTGTGTCTAACATGTATCAAACACTGATAAGCCCTGGAGATATAAAACTGAGCAAGACAAAGTAATCGCCTTCAAATATTACATAGGAGACCAGCAGTTATAATACAAAGCAAAAATAATTCTTTATCATTACTACTATTGAGACAGGGTCTCACTCTGTTGCCCAGGCTGCAGTGTAGTGGTGTGATCACAGCTCACTGCACCTCTACCTCCCAGGCCCAAGTGGTCCTCTCATTGTAGCCTCCCAAGCAGCTGGGACCACAGGCATGCACCACCACACCTGGCTAATTTTTGTATTTTTTTGTAGAGACAGGGTTTCACCATGTTGCCCAGGCTGGTCTTAAACTTCTGGGCTCAAGCAGTCCACCTGCCTTGGCCTCCCAAAGTGTTGGGATTATGGGTGTAGACCACTATGCCAAGCCAAAAAGAATTTTTTTCCTTTTTTTTTTTCTTTCTTTTTTTTTTTTTTTTTTTTTTTTTTTTTTTGAGACATGGTCTCACTCTGTCACCCAGGCTGGAGTGCAGTGGCATGATCTTAGCTCATTGCAACCTCTGCCTCCCAGGTTCAAGTGATTCTCGTGCCTCAGCCTCCCAAATAGCTGGGATTACAGGTGCACACCACCATGCCCAGCTAATTTTTTTTGTATTTTTTGGTAGCGATGTAGTTTGACCATATTGGCCAGGCTGGTCTTGAACTCCTGACCTCAGGTGATCTGCCCACCTCAGCTTCCCAAAGTGTTAGGATTACAGGCATGAGCCACCACTCCCAGCAAGAATTCTTAAGAGGTGTGAGCTGAGAAAGTGCACTTTTAATTTTGTTTAATCATGTCTTACCCAAAACTGACCTTAAGCTTCTGTTTCAAATTTCTTTAGGAGTATTCCATCAGTAACTCTTCTGCCTCCTCCTCTTAGATTTAGTTTTCAACCCTGTTTACTTTTCTTCGGGCTTCATTCCCTGTTGTGTCAGCTAAGAAGTTCAGGAAATACTTGAGTACTTGGTAGGAAGCATGGGCTAGGCACAGATAATGTACAGAATTACCTTGTGTCTGACTTCAAAATTGCCAAATCCACATGAAAGGGAACTGGAGTTGTGTCACGAGTTGGGTCCCATCGTGATAACTGGCCCCAATCTTTGGAGGTGTATCGGGCAGGAATGCAGAGAATTCATGCATTAAGCAGAAGTTTCTAAGATCTAAAGCTGCTTATAGAACTTTTTTTTTTGGAGATGGAGTCTCTGTCACCCAGGCTGAGGTACAGTGGCACGATCTCAGCTCACTGCAACCTCTGCCTCCAGGATTCAAGCTATTCTCACGCCTCAGCCTCCCAAGTAGCTGGGACTACAGGCGAGCACTACCATGCCTGGCTAATTTTTATATTTTTGGTAGCGACGGAGTTTCACCATGTTGACCAGACTGGTCTCAAACTCCTGACCTTAGGTGATATGCCCACCTTGGCCTCCCAAAGTGCTGAGATTACAGGTGTGATCCACAGAACATTTTTATTTGGAAGTGGCACGGTTTCTTCAACATAAAAAATACATGATTGGCTGGGTGTGGTGGTTCATGCCTGTAATCCCAGCACTTTGGGAGGCCGAGGTGGGTGGATTGCAAGGTCAGGAGATGGAGACCATCCTGGCTAACACGGTGAAACCCCGTCTCTACTAAAAATACAAAAAATTAGCTGGGCGTTGTGGTGTGCGCCTGTAGTCCCAGCTACTCGGGAGTCTGAGGTAGGAGAATCACTTGAACCTGGGAGGCGGAGGTTGGCGTGAGCCGCGATCGCGCCACTGCACACCAGCCAGGGCGATAGAGTGATAATCTGTCTCAAATAAATAAATAAAATTTTCTTAAAAATTTAAAAAGATCTTTTCAGGCCCCCTCCTCACCTGAAGTTCTCTGGCTCTATTAAAAGACCACCATAGTTTTTGTAGTCTCCCAGGCTCTAAAGACTTTATCAGTCAGGAGAGCCTGTCCAGCTCTCCTTTACAATCATCACTACTATGTTAATCCAGGCTTTCATCACCTAGTACGTGGATTGTTCTATTCGTCTCCTAATTTGAGTCCCTGCCTCCAGCTCTGCTCTCTCTAAGGGGTTCCATATTGCTAGCCTCAAAACATAATCTTTATGTTATTGCATCCTTCCCTGTAATTTTCAGTAACTCTGATCTGCAGAATTGAATTGGAACACCACAATCCGCATCCAATCCCCGCCTGCATTCACGGTATGGAAAATTCCAGGGTGCCTATTAGCCGGTTTGGCTGCTTCCTCCTTGCTGGAGTATCACCTGTGTTCTTGCAGCTCCAGAGGATAACACCCCTCCTATGTTCCTGAAATATTTCAGGAAGCCCCTGGCCCTATAGTCTCACCCTCCACACACTTAACAGCCCTTAATTCAACCAAATTTTTGGGCCAGTTTCTGCTGGGCTGCAGTGCAACACTCACTGCCATTTACAGCCTCGATTGCTTTTTACGTTTTCAACTAAATGGATTCCACTGAGGGCTCCTGGGGCTAGGGTCGGGTCTTGTCCCCCTTCAATACATAGATAATGAGTTAGTATTTTCCGTTTTCAGAGACTGGCCCTAGAGCCTGGCTCAAACTGCATAGACCAGAACTTACTGGTCCAGATCTGACCCACTGCGCAATCACAGGGTAGGAGAGGGAGGTCCGGTTAAAACCTATAATCCTGTTTGTAAACGTTCTCCGTGGGTCTGTCTGGGTCTCGGGCTCGGCGCCCCTGGAGCGTGTTTTCGGCGGTGCCCTGCCAGGTCCGCTCCGCTTTTGGCCCTCCGCAGCCGCCGTCCACAGCGCCCGGTTGCGCGCGAGAGCGCGCCAGAGGACCGGCTCCGGGTGCCGCGCTTGACCCTTGCCCGGGGTCCGACGCACAGGTTGGTTTGCCCTGCTGGTCTGGGGTCCCTGGGAGCAGAGATTGCGCTGGGGACCCGGAACACTGCTCCTTTCTTGGCAGAGGGCCGAGAGGAGCCCCCTTGCTGCGGAGACCCCCGGCCCGCGCTAGCCCTGCCCGCGGGTCCGGGCGCCGGGGGCCTCCACTACGCCTACCCTTGAATTGGATCCGGCTCTACTGCCCTTGCCGCACGGGAGCCCCCAGCCTGACGAGGGTCTCCCTGTTCAGCGCTGCCTCGCGCCTTCCCATCCGCCTTGGTCCTGACCTGGCCCGGCCAAGCCCACCCGGTGTCGCTGCGTTTGGGCTAGGCGGGAAGGCCTGTCATTGCTGACCCTGGCGCGCCTCTCTTCGGCGACAGCGGGAAAGAAGCTGTGCTGATCGTCCTCCCTAAGGACTGGGCTGCCAAGGGTAGCTGGTGCCCTCCTGCACGGCAGGTCTGTCCAGCATTTCATTGGTCATCTCCGCCTCACGCCCCCATGGCCAATCTGACCCCAGGAGGGGCCCTTTTTTGTGAATAGATGCCTCTGAACAATATGAATTAAGAGCCCATTTTTCCCAGTTCCTAGACTGTCCGCGATTAAAACACTTTCTAGAGTTTAGCTGCGACTAGCACAATGGTTAGAAATACAGGATGGTTAGAAATACGGGATGGTTAGAAATACGGGCTCTTGATGTTGATGGGGGTTCACATCCCAGCCTAGCCAGTTGTCGTCTCTGGAAAATAGGGTAATCGTAGTACTTACCTAATAGGACCACTGAGAGAATTAAATGAGATATGCACAGCTGCTTATCGCAGCTCCTATTTTTGTTATTAGGGGATCTTTTCTCAGAAACATTAAGATGGCTGTGACCAGCAGGTGGCACTGGTGACTTGGAGTGTTGAGCTGGTAACAGGATACCTGATAGTAGCCACAAGTGTTTAAAAGTCCCTTGGAAATCTTGGCGTAATGGGCAGGCTTAAACTTTCTTCACGCTGGAAAGTACGTTAGAGATTTAGTAATACTATCTCCTGTTTTTGTAGGTGAGACTGATCTGACTCTAGCCTACTCAAGCAGGTCACAGTAGGTCCCAAGCTTTCTCCCTAAGTTCAGTGTAATTTTAAAAAATCCTTTCTACCTCTTTGCTAGCCTGTTGGGATAGGACCTTGAATATACATTGGAATTAGATCAGAAATCACAGAGTTAAAATGGATGTCCAGATTCGAGCTTTTACCATGTGCCAGACGTTCGTTTGGAAACTATTTACAACATGGTGAACAAAAGCAGACACAGTGCCAGCTCTCGTGGAGCTTGCGTATTAGTGGAAGAGACCGACAATGTCAATGTAAATAAAATGTGTCATTATAAATTGCTAGGAAGAAAAAAATTGAGACTTTTTGTGATTGTATAGTTCACTTATTTGGGGAAGTGAGAAGCTGAGCCCAGAAAAATATGATAAGGAGCCAGCCATGTAGAAAGTGAAGGGAAGAGCATTCAGAGTATAGGGAACAGCATTTGCAAAGGCTCTAAGGAAGGAAAATGTCAGGAAATTAAAGGCTAGTGTGGCTCAAGCACAATTAATAAGGAGAAAATTATCAAAAGATGAAGTTGAAGTGGTAGGCTGGAGCCTTTGGGCAGGGCTCAAAGAAATTTGAATTTTATTCTGTGTGTGATAGAAATCGTTGAAAGATCTTAAGCATGGAATGCCAAAACCCTATGTTTTATTTTAGAGGTTTACTCCTGCCGCTGTGTAAAGAACAAATTGGGTAATGGCTTAAGTAGAAAGGGGGATAGCTAGTTGGGAGACTGTTGCAGTACTCCAGGTGAGAGATGATATCATCAAAAGGCTGTTGGCAGTGAAAAATAAGAGAAAAGCAGACAGATTAAGATATACTTTGGAGGTAAAATCAGGGAGACTAAATGATGGATTAGAGGAGAATGAGGGAGAAGGAGGGATCAAGAGGGATTTTCAGGCTTCTGGGTTGAGCAATTGGGTAGATAGTGGAACCATTTACCAAGATGAAGAAAACTGGAGGAAGAACAGAAGAGACTGTGACTTTGCTCCTTTCTGAAAAAACAAAAAACCCAGAAGAGATGGTAGAATAGAGAATTCCATTTTAGGTAGACTAAAATGGGAGTTCCCCACCCCCATTAGGTAGCTACTATATCGAAGTGAAATATTTGATTAGAAATTGCATATAAGCAGCTGATCACTTGAGGTCAGAAGTTTGAGACCAGCCTGGCCACCATGGTAAAACCACGTCTCTACTAAAAATACAAAAATTAGCCAGGCATAGTGGCACATGCCTGTAATCCCAGCCACTCGGGAGGCTGAGGCAGGAGAATCACTTGAACCCGGGAGGCAGAGGTTGCAGTGACCTGAGATTGTGGCACTGCACTCCGGCCTGGGCGACAGAGCAAGACTCTGTCTTAAAAAAAAAAAAGAAGAAGAAGAAGAAGAAATTGCATATAAGAACTTGGAGCTTGGAGGAGAGATTTGTGATAGTGATATAAATTTGGGGATCATCAGCATATGGATGCTATTTAAAGCCAAGGAAATGGACAAAAATCACTGAGAGATTGTCCGGTTTGGTGGTTATCACCACTGGACCTGTGGTAGCCATTGTGGTTGAGTATCTTTTGAGGTTTAAAGTATTACATTTCAGTAATTGGGTAAATGAACTATCTTTAGATCTGCAGATGGTCATGTATTTGTCACTCTGTGTTGCCTTGAAATGCCCTATCCTGTGGTGTAGAAAGACAAACAAGAACTCTTGTCCACAGATGCTCCCTGGATCTGGCTGTTAAGTTTGCTGGTTTCTATTTTCAGTGGGCTGAGGGCCATGTCAGTTTTCTGCCACCTACAGGATAGACCATGAAGCTGAAGGAACTTGAGCGGCCAGCTGTCCAGGCATGGAGCCCAGCCAGCCAATACCCTTTGTATCTGGCCACAGGTATGGTGACACTGTGGATTAGGATCCACTGGGAGTACATAGGTTGAGGGGAAACTTAGTATCTAGAATTATTTATTTTGCATCAGAGAAAGCTCTCAGATCATAGAAAGATAGGGTGACTCACAGCATAAGCAAGGGGATATTAGGTGTTTTGGGTACCTGAGGGCTGCCTAGGACTATGGCTCAAGGTTAGGTACATCATGTTTTCTTTCTTTTTGTTTTTTTTTTTTTTTTGAAGCAGAGTCTCACTCTGTCACCCAGGCTGGAGTGTAGTGGTGCGATCTTGGCTCACTGCAAGCTCCACCTCCCGGGTTCACGCCATTCTCCTGCCTCAGCCTCTCAAGTAGCTGGGACTACAGGTGCCCGCCACCACGCCTGGCTAATTTTTTTGTATTTTTAGTAGAAACAGAGTTTCACCGTGTTAGCCAGGATGGTCTCAGTCTCCTGACCTTGTGATCCGCCCACCTCGGCGTCCCAAACTGCTGGGATTACAGGTGTGAGCCACCGTGCCTGGCCAATGTTTTCTTGCTTTTGTGGAGTTACCTTTGAGAAAGGGTATACCCAGCCCTCTTCTGTTCCTTCTCCTCTTCACTCCTTAACCCTCTTATACCTGAAATCCATGCATATATTGTTGCTTATACGCTGCCTTTTCTTGTGCCTAGGAACATCTGCCCAACAGCTAGATTCCTCCTTCAGCACAAATGGCACATTGGAAATATTTGAGGTTGATTTCAGGGACCCTTCTCTGGACTTGAAACACAAAGGAGTCCTTTCTGCCTCGAGCAGGTATTGTCTGACCTATACAGGGTAGATCCTGACGAAGATACTGATGAGGAATCCTGGGAGCAGTGTGTGTTTCTCAGGGCTCCTGAGGAGCCAAGTGAGGGAAGAATGAGCTTTGCCAAGTTGGAGAGAAGTTAACTCTGGGCTTATTTTGCAAAAGGATTTAAAAAACAACCACCCCCACCTTTCCGGTCAGCAGCAATAGCAGTGTCAGGCTGAATGCATGTGATAGAGATGCCTCAGACAAGCCTGGACCCACGTGTACCTGGCCTATCTTTGAACCCAGAGATATTGGGTCCTTCCTCCCTTGGCTCTTGTGAAGATAACAACCTTACACAATATCACCCTCTCTGCCAACAAGGAAGAGAACGAATGATCCTCTCCTCATTGCTTTTAGACACTGATTGGTTCTCATGGATTTCATGGCTCTTGCAGGCTTCCAGCGCTAGGTACTATCATTCATTGAGCACATGTGTACATGCCAGACCCTGTGCTAGGGGCTGTGTACATTTTATTCCTCATAATAAGTGATAAGTACCATATTTCCATTTTACATAGAAGGGAACTGAAACTCTGAGAAGCTAGGATTTAAGTCAAGGCCTATTTGAGTCCAAAGCCTACCTTCTTTCCATTATTCTGCCCTTCTTCTAAAGATCTTATAAAGGTGGGGCTTACAGTCTGAAGCGATGGTCTCCAAATTTTTATATCATCAGAAAAAATGTGAATATTCATTATACTCGAGGTATATATTCAATATAAATGTATACATGTATTACTATACTGTTTTTGTTTTTGTTTTTGTTTGGAACAGGATCTCACTCTGTCACCCAGGCTGGATTGCAGTGGCACAATCAGGACTCACTGCAACCACCTCCTGGGCTCAAGCAATCCTCCCGCCTCAGTCCCCTGAGTAGCTGGGACTGCAGGCACATGCCACCACACCCAGCTAATTTTTTATATTTTTAGAAGAGATGGGGTTTTGCCATGTTGCCCAGGCTGGTCTTGAACTCCTGAGCCCAAGCGATCAGCCTGCTCGGCCTCCCAAAGTGCTGGGACTAAAGGTGTGAGCCACTGAGCCAGCTGGCTCTACTATTTTTTATTTATTTATTTTTTGAGACGGAGTCTCACTTTCTCGCCCAGTCTGGAGTGCAGTGGTGCAATCTCAGATCACTGCAACCTCCGTCTCCCAGGTTCAAGCGATTCTCCCGCCTCAGCCTCCTGAGTAACTGGGACTGCAGGTGCGCGCCACCACACCTGGCTAATTTTTTTTTATACTATCAATAACGTGTAATTTCTATTAATTTTTTTTTATATTTGAGGTTACTGGTCTAGAAGGCAACATTCCGTCTGATGATTGATGAACTCCTTGTGCGTTTCTTGGTCCCGCTAAGAGAGTTAAAATATTTAGGCGGAAGTACCCTCTTTCTTTTCATAGTTAAAACCTCATAAGGAAAAGTTAGTTGTTGTTTGCCCTTTCTTGAGCTCCTGCATCACTTTATGACAGCATCTCTTATTTTGCAGTTTTTTTTTTTTTTTTTAACATCTCTTTGTATTTCCAGTACCTGTATCCTTTGAAGAGCAGGCACTTGAGGATTTACTGATGATGATTAGATACTCTTAGCCCCTAACCAAGCATTTCAGAAGGGGCCCTTCAAAGGGGTGAGCTAATTCAAGATGTTTATATGCTGGAGCTTAAAAAAGGGGTTCAACCTGAGAAAGCTAATAGGAAAAGGAAAAAGGGTAAGGGGGCACTAGGCAAGGGTCCTAATCCTCAACAAGCAAAGCAACAGCTTCAGCATAGTAGTAGCTCCTTAGGGTCAAGGGTACTTAAGAAAGAGGCAGTATAATCTTAGGAACTGAATTTTGAGATCCATGTGGGTAGAGATTTTAATGGTTTTTTGTTTTGTTTTGTTTTGTTTTCTGGAGATAGAGTTTCACTCTGTCACCCAGGCTGGAGTGCAGTGGCTCAATCTTGGCTCATTGCAACCTCCACCTCCTGCGTTCAAGCAATTCTCCTGCAGCCTCCCGAGTACCTGGGATTACAGGTGCGCGCCACCATGCCCAGCTAATTTTTGTATTATTAGTAGAGATGGGGTTTCACCATGTTAGCCAGGCTGGTCTTGAACTCCTGACCTCAGGTGATCTAACCACCTCAGCCTCCCAAAGTGCTGGGATTACAGGCGTGAACCACCATGCCTGGCCGAGATTTTAATGTTTTACTCATTGCTCTATCTCCAGCACTTAGAGCAGTGCCTGGCGTTATATTTAATAAATATTTGTATTTAATAAATATTTGTTATATGAATGAGTGATATTATAAACTTTTGGGTTACCAGCCAGGTGCGGTGGCTCACGCCTGTAATCCTAGCACTTTGGGAGGATGAGATGGGCAGATCGCTTGAGGCCAGGAGTTCAAGACCAGCCTGGCCAACATGGTGAAACCCCCTCTGTACTAAAAATAAAAAAATCAGCTGGGTGTGGTGGCACACACCTGTAATCCCAGCTATTCGGGAGTCTGAGGCACCAGCATCGCTTGCACGTGGGAGGCAGAGGTTACAATGAGCTGAGTACCACTGTACTCCAGCCTGGGCGACAGAGCAAGACCCTGCCTCAAAAAAATAGAAGAAGAAGAAACTTCTGGGTTACCAGACAGCATTCAAATCCAGCACTTCAGTTACAGTTAGTCTTCAGTTAGTCTTAGTGTCTTAAGAGTTTTTCAAGCTGTTAGTTTGAATTTGGGAGTCATGAACTTTACCTCATACTCCTACTCCACTCTGCTGGAATTTGGGGCCAGTAACCAGAATAAATAGTACAGTTAACCCTATTGATAATATTTTATCTCTGCTTTCTTTTCCCACCTCTATAACTGTGTTGGAAGATTGAATCACATTCCCAAAGACCTAAATCCCAAAGGGATTACCTTTGACACAGCCCTGTTGGGGCCTTTCTGAAGCAATCATCTTAGACACCCCAGGGTCTAAGACACCCACTTCATTCTGTTCCAGTCTAGGTTAGGTCACATGCTCAACAGTCAGTATCATAAACTATTGACCAGGATGATCAGGGAAGATAGAGGGCCGCTCATCCTTTGCTTTCTGTCTTCCTCTCTCTTTTTTTCTGTGTCTTCTTCTGCATAGTGTGGCATAAGGCACAGTTGTGTGGGGCTGTAGCATTGGCCATAATACTAATAGAGCTGTGTGACTTGGGCAAATCAAGTCAGTTATCTCAGGTTCCTTCACTTATGTATAAAGAAGAGATTGTACAAGATGACTTCTAAGAAACTAGCTGAGATCTGAATTCAGGTTTCATGTTCAGTCTCTTATTCCCTTTTATTTTCTAGTAGTCTTCCTCCTTTTTCCATTTTTAAACCTCTTCCTGTATCTCTTTGTTATCAACTAAACATATACCTTTCAAAATCTTCCTCATTCTCTGCCTGCCCTTTTCTCCAAACCCATGCCTCAACCAAATTTGGATCCTGAAGATCCCCTTATCCTCAATCTATGATGCATCAGAGAAATATTACCTACCTAGAAATATTTGACTGAAAGAAAAATGTTCTGAAACACTGGTATGGGAGATAAGGGACAGCATCAACTATAAATAGGCTGAAGAGAGTGCATGGATAAATGCCTCTGGATGCAGTCAGAATCAATATGGATTAGCATGTGCAGTGAAGCAAACAGTGTTTGGTTTGTTAGATGAATTTCACTCAAAAAGAAAGTTTTCTGGGAGAATATCACACTGTTTTATATCATTGACTGAGGACATAGCTGCTGTGGGTAAATGAGGTGAGAGGCCAGCGTGTGGTCTGCTGTACCTTACCTCTCTATACACTGAGTTTCTAGCTCTCTGGAGTGGCCCCCATAACCTCTGGAAGAACCGTTGTCAAGTAACATGGAGAAAGTAGAGGATCTATTTTCTGTCATTCTACCTTTATCTCAATTCTAGCTACTTGGGGAGCACTGTGTCCTCTCTTTGAGGGCCTTCTGTAAGGGACAATGTCAAGCAGAAAAAAAAATCATTTGTGTACTTCTCTCAGTTTTCCTTTTCTTGAGACTTGCTTTCTTTCTAGAGGCATTAAGATAGTAGAGCATGGGTTAGTTGTTGGAGAGACCTGAGTTTATATCCCAGCTCTGCTGCTTGCTGTCCTCTTGGACACTTTATCTAACTTCTCTAAACTTTTTTTTTCTACTGTAAACTGAGAATTCATAGTAGATGTGTAGTAGTTTGTTGTATAATAGGCATTCAGAGAAGTAGCTTGCCTCTCAAACAGCCAATGCTCCATTCATTCTCCAGCTTGGAGTACTGCCTTAACCACTCTGTTTGACTTCTAGGGAGGCTTGAGTTTCCCACGTTATTTTGGCTTGAATGTGGACAAACTCTTTTCACTTTAGTTCACTAACATGAAGCTGGGATTTTTTATTTTAAAGAAACTTAATAAGAAAATGAAAGAATCAAAACCAAAGGAATGAATAAATCATGGAAACAATTTATACAGCAGATGTTTCTTTCTTTTTTTAAAAAAAAATAGACATAGGGTCTTGCTATATTGACCAGGCTGGCTTCCATCTCCTGGGCACAAGTGATCCTCCTGCCCCAGCCTCCTGAGTAGCTGGGATTATAGATGTGAGGCACTGTGCCCAACTAGACCACCTTTTTGTTTTTTAACTTTTTGTTTTTAAAAAATCCAAACTTACCAGAAAGTTGCGGAATAGTACACACTCACCCATCTCTTGTTCCGTTTCATTTGCAGAGTAGAGATGATGGACACTCCCTGAGCACCCTGAACCATCAAGTCGCCTTCCTCGCGTAACTTCACCTAGGTGTTAAGCCCATTCTCCCAGGTTGCTCTCTATCACACCCTATTCAGGCGCCAGCTTTACCCTCACTAGTGAGGTGGTTAACCACAGAAATGTGCTTTCCACATGCATACAGAAAATCATTTTGTCACACCCTGTGTGTGACAAACTGAAGTAACTGCCACTCTGAAGTAACTGCCCTCTTCTCCAACCCTTTGGTGACTCCCCCTTGAGGTCTCAGGTGCCTTTTACTCTGTTCTGTGTGTCATGTGTTCTGACCGTGCTGAGGTTGCTGCACCCTCTGCATCTCCATGTGGGTCTTTCACTGGACATACCCTCTGCTGGTTCCTGTGTGACCTACTGTGGGCTTCTCTAGCTACTCAGTTGACATGCCCTCTACCCCTGCTGAGCTCCAGTCCCTGGGTGACATGGCAGTCTCTTGAACCTATATGGAAAAACATCCTTCTGCTATATTAAGATCACTGCAACCTTAGAAAACAGCCTTTCTGGCGGTAGCCTCTTAGCTAGCATTGTGTAGGCTCTGCTGTTTTGCTTCAGATGCTGACCTGGTCCGAGCTGGTGCCCCACACTTTGCTTCTGACCAGTTGGCTCTGCTCCAGTGACTGGCCTAACAAGTTCCTGCCTATCACCCACTCAGTTGCTTTGCTGACTGTTCTTAGGGAATATTTCTTTGCAGTTGGAGATCTTGTAACCTCATTTGGCTTGATATCTGGCTTCTCCAAAGGGCTGTGGAAATGTCCCTGGCTAGCAGCTGTGACGTGAGAGACAGACCACCTATGAGGCTTCAGGGATTTCATATGCCTTCCGTAGGGGCTTTGCAGGGGGCCCAAACTTTCTAGAAGGGGTCCAGGGATCCAAAGGGATCTTTTTCTCTGGGGCAAGACATTGGCATTATTTTGTTAGAAGCATCCTCAGAAAGCCAGAAAAGTATTTCCTGAATGGGAGCGTATCCTTTCATGCCTCTGTCTTCCGGGCTGGCCCTTTGCAGCCACATTGCCACTCCAGTGGGCCAGCCACATGGGAGAGGCATGGGGTGGGGAGGCCGTTGGGTCTTTTCTCATTTCCAGTTTGAGAGTGAATTGTTGGTCTAGGGAGCCTGCTTCTAATAGTTACAGAAGAGTTTGGATCTTTCTCTCAATAGGAGACAGTGTTTTATGATGTTAAGAGCTCAGGCTCTGGAATAAGATGGGCCTAACTTTGAACCTTGACCCTGCTACTTCCTAGCATTTATCCTAAAATGGAGATAAAATTACTAGCTCTGTGTACAGAAATTTTATAACTTTTTTGTGCTTCAGTTTTCTCAATTGAAAATGGAAATAATAGTAATGCTTCATGAGGTTGTTAAATATTCAGTCAGCTAATACATCTAAAGCACTTAAAACAGTGTCTGATACATAGGAAGTATTCAATCAGTGTAAGTGGTTGCTATTATTACCTGACTATTTGAGTTGTGAGGATTATGTGAAGTAATCTATTTGAAGTATATATCACAGGGCCTATATAACCCCAATGTTAACTTAAAAATGTACGTGTGTGTGTGTGTGTGTGTGTGTGTATATATATACACACACCTCCACACAACTCAGAGGCAGTGGAGTATATATCACAGGGCCCATATAACCCCAATGTTAACTTAAAAATGTACATATATATGTGTATATGTGTGTGTGTGTGTGTGTGTGTGTGTGTGTGTGTGTGTATATATATATGTGTGTGTGTGTGTATATATATATACACACACACCTCCACACAACTCAGAGGCAGTGGCTTCCTGGCTTCTAGTGTAACATAAATGAAACATTTTTTCAGAGAAAGGGCAGGACTGGGTGGAGGATACCTCCCTTCTGTCTGGGAAATGAAGGATACAGGCAAGTTCCAGCTAGGGGTGGGGCTGCCTGCATAATGGCAGAAGCTGACAGAGATGCCCATCCTGTGCTTACTGACATGAACCTAAGTTTGTACTGATGCCAGTTCCTCCTCTTTATAGGTTTCACAAGCTGATCTGGGGGAGCTTTGGCAGTGGGCTTCTGGAAAGCTCCGGGGTTATTGCAGGCGGCGGGGACAATGGCATGCTTATTCTATACAATGTGACCCACATCCTGTCTTCGGGGAAGGAGCCTGTGATTGCCCAGAAACAGAAGCACACGGGGGCTGTCAGAGCCCTCGACTTTAATCCTTTCCAGGTACTACAGGTACTACATTTTGGTTAGTCAAACATGGCCAAGCCAGGGAGCAACAGATCTGAGTGGAAGCATTCACATGTGGCCTCCGGTCTGTAACTCTGATCCCTTTCCAGGCTGTTTCAGGGGAGGCTTTTGATAGCCCCAAATTTGGGCTTCTTTCCTCCTTTCTTGCTCTACTTCTTCCTAGGGTGGTGTGTCTCCAAACACCTTTTATTCATACAGGGCAACCTCCTGGCTTCAGGGGCCAGCCATTCTGAAGTCTTCATTTGGGATCTGAATAACTTGAATGTGCCAATGACCCTGGGATCCAAGTCACAGGTGAGCAGCGCCTCCACCACCCAACCCTGGCTGCTGCTTAGAGTGTGCAGCTGATTTTCCTAGGTAAAGTCTTGTGTTCTGGAGCCAGTTGGAGCGCACGAGATTTCAAGCTTTACCACTGGAGGGCAATAAAGCTCCATAGACTAACATGCTACCAGCCAGATAAGAGCTAGGATGGCCGGTGGGTGGACGGTGTATACGGGGTGGTTGGTTTGTGCTCATTACTTGTTCTAGGAGTTTCTGGGAGGCAGATGAAAGGTGAGGAGAGCAAAAGATACCACAAGAAAGGATGGGAGTGCTGTCAGCTTTCGCAGAGTTGGGTAGGGCATTGGGCCCAGCAAAGACGGAGCAAGAGTAGGTCCCCAGACATACCATTGTCCTTTTTATGGGGAGGGTCAGCTTTATTCTCCCTGTATGTGGCTCTCCCATGCAGTTGGGGGGTCTGGTCTTGTGTCTTGGAGAGCCTGTCTGTCAATCTGTAACTGGGCCCATCTTTTTGCTTCCTGGCCTTTTCTCTGTCTTGTGCTTACAGTATAGTGAGGTAAGTTGTTTCAATTTGATAACATCTTATGGTTTTTCTCTCGGCCTCACTCTCTGTGGGGGTCTTGGATATCTATGTTTTCCTCTCTCCCTCATCTTCCTCCTTCTCTCCCTCTCTTTTTGTCCTAGACAAGAGGGCTGTTTTTTAAAATCTTGACTCTATCCTCTTAGTAAAACCTTGGGTAGGAGTAAAACTTAGATGTGCCTTCCATCCCTTCTGCTTCTACACTGATACCTTAAAGGATCCTCCCTGGAAAATTCAACTCCCAGCTTCCCAACACTGTCTTAGTTTGGGTAGCCCCATGTCTATTCTTGGACTTGCTGTGGGTGGCTGGGAGCAGTGGAACAGCAGATGTCACTTTGTCCAGGGGGTGACAAGTTGTCATCTTTCTGTCCCCATCCTGCCTTAGCAGCCCCCAGAGGACGTCAAGGCACTGTCTTGGAACCGGCAAGCCCAACACATTCTGTCTTCTGCTCACCCCAGTGGCAAGGCAGTTGTGTGGGATCTCAGGAAGAATGAACCTATCATCAAAGTCAGTGATCACAGCACTAGGGTGAGTAGTGGAGGCCAGAACACAGGCTTGGGCTCTGGCTTCTCTCTCCTGCCTAGCAGTTATAGCTGCTCTGCCCAGGCCAGAGTCCTGCTTTCAGCTGTCGGACATGTGGAGTCAGCCACTTAGCACATTTCCTATTGAGAGTAAAAACTTAGGGAAGCTAAACAAAGCTGATCTGGAAGCTTCTACTGTTCCTTACTTATTCCTGGCCATCACTCTCTGATGCCTGTGGTGTTCCCAGTCACAGAAGAGACACAAAACTTGCTCTCAGAGTGGTCCCATTTCAACTGGGCAAAAGAGTCAGGTTACAGCACCCATTGGGATATGCTTTGTTCGCAGATGCACTGCTCAGGCCTGGCCTGGCATCCTGACATAGCCACCCAGTTAGTGCTGTGCTCAGAGGATGATCGTCTTCCTGTGATTCAGCTGTGGGACTTGCGCTTTGCCTCCTCGCCCCTGAAGGTGCTGGAGAGCCACAGCAGGTAGCATCTCAGACGTCATCCATATCCTTGAGGGGATGGTGGACATAACTGGCCTGGGTAGGAGGCAATGTATGCCTCACTTTAGCTACTAAACATCCTTCCTGGCTTTAAAGCCATTCCGGTGAACGTATAGTCACCCAATACTAACTAGAGCCCTAACTAAGAGGAGGCCCTTAGACCCTGAGGTTATGGAGAGGAGGCTGAGATTCCATCTAAATTCCAAAGATGGGAATGGGGTCATGAGAAATACTGGAACCAGTGTTTAGTCTCCAGGCTCTGGTATGAGGCTAACGTCATTTCCTTAGGTGATGAGCTTTCCTCCTCCAGGATTTTTTCATAAAAATAACTTGACTCCTATCCTGTGAACAGGCCTCCACAATCTGTTCTTTCTTTTCTTTTCTTTTCTTTTTTTTTTTTTTGAGACGGAGTCTTGCTCTGTCCCCAAGGCTGGAGTGCAGTGGCGTGATCTCAGCTTACCGCAACCTCCGCTCACGGGTTCGTGCCTTTCTCCTGCCTCAGCCTCCCAAGTAGCTGGGACTACAGGTGCCCGCCACTAAACCTGGCTAATTTTTTTTGTATTTTTATTAGACAGGGTTTCACTGTGTTAGCCACGATGGTCTCGAACTCCTGACCTCGTGATCCGGCCGCCTCAGCCTCCCAAAGTGCTGGGATTACAAGCGTGAGCGATCGCGCCCAGCCCCACAATCTGTTCTTTCTAACCAAAGGACCATGCTGCCTTTATATATCCTTGGGGACTTCTATGTTTTTAGACCAGTTCTTGATCTATCACCCAGGCTGGTGTGCAGTGGCGTGATCAAGGCTTGCTGTGACCCCAATTTCCTGGGCTCAAGTGATCCTCCCCCCTCAGCCTCCCAAAGTGTTGGGATTACAGGCATGAGCCACTGTGCCTGGCCTCCTTGGGGACTTTTGATGGTTAGGTCTTTACTACCTCCTGGGCTGAAAACACTCATAGGGATGAGTGTTTGTGTGATTCATAGTGGTTCATAATCTCTACTCTCTAATTAGTGAAAAGAAGCAGGCCATCCTGCAGTGATCTAAGAGAGGCAGAGTGGTGCAGTGCATAGTGCACAGGCTCTGAGGTTTGATTTGGGTTCTGACTCTGTAACTGTTGGAAAGTTACTTAATTTTTCAAAACCTCATTTTCTTAATTTGTAAGATAATATCAGACCATGCATGTTATAGGGCATGGAGTCTGATATGCCCTATAAAATGTATCAAAGACATATAAGGCAGCCTACTCATAGTAGGCATTCAACAAATGCTAGTTCCTCTTTCCCTACCTTTTTAGGGGGATCTTGTCAGTGTCATGGAGCCAGGCTGATGCTGAACTGCTGCTCACTAGTGCTAAGGACAGCCAGATCTTGTGCTCGAACCTGGAGAGCAGTGAGGTAGGCTGGCCCTTCTGTAGGCATGCTGGGATGGGAGAGAGAGGGTAGAAGAATCTCAGCTGCAGCCATGTGTTTTGGGTGTCATGGACTGTCCCTAATGGTGTGTGTTCCCTAATATTAGGTGGTATATAAGCTACCAACACAGAGCAGCTGGTGCTTTGAAGTGCAATGGTGCCCTCGGGACCCTTCAGTGTTCTCTGCTGCCTCCTTTGACGGCTGGATCAGTTTGTACTCTGTGATGGGTAGGAGCTGGGAAGTCCAGCACATGAGACTGGCTGACAAGGTTTGAAGGGCTTGGGAGAGAATGCTGGAGGGAAGGGGCTGTCTCTATTTGTGGGAGAGAGACATATGGCCTGAGAAGCAGGGACTATTGGAGATTGGGAGAACAGGGCCCAGGGTTTGGGAGGACTGCACCTTTGCTCTGGTGCCCATCTTCCTGAAAGGATGTCAGTTTCTGCCACAATGTGAAGAAGGCCTTCACCTTGACTCTTGTTATTGGATGGGCCCTGTAA
The DNA here is from genome assembly GCF_024542745.1 of Macaca thibetana thibetana. Lineage (NCBI taxonomy): Eukaryota > Metazoa > Chordata > Mammalia > Primates > Cercopithecidae > Macaca > Macaca thibetana. Next base: position 96,556,714 of record NC_065586.1, on the reverse strand, counting down.
TATTTCAGGGACAGTGGGACCCCTTTGCTGGGACAGTTATTTCAAGAGTATGACTCTTATCTTTCTCCTATAGATCCATTTTGTGCCACACTCCATTGTAGACTTTGAATGTAGTAGTCTTTCCAAGAGCCTACTTGCATGGGAGTCCCACCCTCACTACCACTTACTTCCCCATCCTCTGGAATATGGGAGTCTGACCTTTCTAGGTCAAATTGGGTGTCTCAAGGATTCCTCTCAAAATGGAGTTTGTAGGTGGAGGGCCTGACTAAACTGCCACTTTAGGATGGTGATGCAGGTGTCTTTTCCCCCCAGATCTCGTCTTCCTTCAGCAAAGGCCAGCCTCTCCCACCACTGCAGGTGCCAGAGCAAGTGGCACAAGCATCACTGATACCTCCCCTGAAAAAACCCCCCAAATGGATTAGAAGACCAACAGGTGTTTCATTTGCTGTAAGTGTAATGGATGTATGGGGTGTGTGTGTGTGTGTGTGTGCGTGTGTGTGTGGCCTACCATGTGCCCAGCATGGAGCTAAGTTTTGTAGGAGACGTATTCTCACTGCCTCTGTCTCAGAATGGATCCCACTTTATCTCTCAAGGAGAAAGTTACTATAGTTTCCCTCTCTTCACTTCACCCATTCTGTATTTTCTGCCAGTCCTGTCTAAAAGGAGTTGACTGCCTTAGAACTCTCGGCTGTGGAGAAATAGCCTGAGATTCCATCTCAGTTTTCTCTAACCCTTACATATCTGAACTGGTAGTAAGGAACTACAAAGAAGGAAAAAAAAACAGATTTTATTCTGTCATTTATCTGTTCAAAACCTTTGAGCCTCCCATTGCTTTATAGACAAGGCTAAATGTGCACAGGGCTCCACTTACCTTTCCATTTCCATCTCATTCTCGTTTGTTCTCTATGCTCCAGTTACATATGACTCCTTTCTGTTTTGTAAATAACTCCTCAACTCTTCCTGCCTCTGCTTGTATCCTAACCTTCAGCTTCTCTCCTGGGCCCACTGAATGCTACCACAGCCTTTCAAGGCCCCTCTCTTAAATACTGTCTCCTCCTTGATGCATGTCTGTAACCCAAGTCAAAATTAACCTCTCTCTATAATCCCACAGACTTATACTTTGGTAATGATACATTCTAACTATACTAAAGTTATTTATATACATATATGCATATTACCCTACTAAGTAATAGACTCCTTAAGGGTAGGGACTATGTCTTGCTGATTTTTATATCCCCAAAGCGGTGCTTCACAAACTCTTAATGTGCATCCACATCACTTGGGGATCTTATTAAAATTCAGAAACTGGTTCATTGAGTCGGGAGTAAGGCCCAAGATTGTGATTTTTCAGCAAGCTCCCAGTTGATGCCCTTGCAGCTGGTCTGAGGACTAGCACTTTGAATGGCAAGGCCCTGAAGCACTTGGGACAGTGTTTAAATATTAGGTTTGAATTGAAAACAGATGTATAAAAGTAGAAGTTCTTGTTTTCAAAGCCAACAGTTTTATTGGGGAGGCAAGACTAACACATTCAATAGGCTGTGAGCTTAAAAAGAAAAAGAAGTGGGGAGGTAAAGAATTCTGAGGTCAAGAGGCCTGAATTCTTATCGTAGCTCTGTCATTTATTAGCTAGGTAACCTTGAACAATTCATTTAACCTCTCAGGACTTAACTGTTCTTATCGGTAAAACAGGGATAGTGATGCCTGCCCAGAAAATTAACATGAACCACAAATAAGAATATATGTACACACTTTGTAAAACGAGCAAGTACTATACAAATCAAAAGTTAAAATGGTTTTGCTTAGCACTAATCTGTGGCATAGATTTTGTGCTGCAGAAGTCAAGGTAAATAAGAATTCTGACTGGGCGAGTTCATTAGGAGGTGGATATTGGGCAAAGAAATGGTGAATAGTTAGGGAGTAAAGCAATAGTTAACAACCCCAAATAATCTGTACAACAAACCCCCATGACACAAGTTTACCATGTAAGAAACATGCACATTTACTGCATTGGATTGAAATTTTTTTTTTAACCCAAAGTAAAAGTTTAAAAAAAAAAAGTTATCGACCAGCCACCGTGGCTTACTCTTGTAACCCCAGCACTTTAGGAGGCTGAGGCGGGTGGATCACCTAGGGTCGGGAGTTTGAGACCAGCCTGACCAACATGGAGAAACCCTGTCTCTACTAAAAATACAAAAGTAGCTGGACGTGGTGGCACATGCCTATAATCCCAGCTGCTTGGGAGGCTGAAGCAGGAGAATCGAGTGAATCCTGGAGGCAGAGGTTGTGGTGAGCTGAGATTGCGCCATTGCACTCCAGCCTAGGCATCAAGAGCGAAACTCCGTCTCAAAAAAAAAAAAAAAAAAAAAAGTTATCAACCTTGGATACACATTGGAATAACCTGAATAATTCAAAAAATACTGATGCCTAGTCCCACCCCAAGAGTTTCTGATTGTATTGTCTGGGGTATGGCCTGGCAAGTCTGGATTGTTCTCCACGTGGTTTTAATATGCAGCCAATGTTGAGAACTGCTAGAGTAAAAAGGGTTTTTCTAAGGTCCTGTTTGTGCCAGATGCTTTATATAAGGCATCTAATTTGGTGAGAAGGATACTCTAGGTGGGGATGTTGTGGGTAAAGGCACAGAAGCAGGAACACATCAGGCATTTTAGGGATGTGGAGCAATGTAATAAACAGGCAGGGAGAGAGATGCTGGGAAAGATAGGTTTGGCCCTGATTTTGCAGAAGTTTGTGCACTGCAGGCAAGGGAGCTTAAGCTCTTTTCTGTGGCCTTGTGTAACCACACAAGCTCCTGAATAGCAGAAGGGTGGTACAAGCAATAGGGGGATAGTCTAAGGCTTAATTAGAGGAGGGAAAAGAACAGAAGGCTTTTAGTAATCTGGGTGTACTAGCACTGGGAATGGGATGGAGGGCACCTGCATGAAAGACAGTGAACAAGAAGAGGTAGGACCTTGTCGTTGCTTGAGTATAAGGGGTATGAAGATTTTGCTAATGCTGAGGTATTTAGCCCAGGTGACTGGGAGAATGGTGGTACCAGGACAGGTTAGCAGAAGGTGAGTACTGTGTGGTTAAGTTTGAAGCGGGTGGTCCTAAGAGTACAGAAGTGGTTTTGGTAGGGAGACGCATCAATACTAAATTACTGATCCTATTCCACCCCCGCCAGGAACTCTCTTATTTCATTGATTTCCTAGCCTAGGGTCAGCCATTAGATAGCCTTCTCTGTGAACCTGACTTAGTGTTACTTTTTGGCTTGAAGGTATAACCTTTACCCTTCTTGCTTTTCCTCACCAGTTTGGAGGGAAGCTGGTTACTTTTGGCCTCCCCAGCACAAGGCTGGTGCCACAGCCTTGCCCCCGCCTAGTCTTCATCAGTCAAGTCACCACAGAATCTGAATTCCTGATGCGATCAACGGAGCTGCAGGAGGCCCTGGAATCAGGAAATCTACTGAATTACTGTCAGAACAAGAGCCAGCAAGCTTTACTGCAAAGTGAGAAGATGCTGTGGCAGTTCCTGAAGGTAGGAAGCCTGAAGACTAGCTGCTCAGAAGTGTCTCCCCAAAGCCTGGAACTTCAACCTGTGTCAACTGCAGGAGAGGCACAAGCACACTGATTACAGAGGCCTTAACTCCCATTAGTTTTTTCCTCACACTGTACCTACCACTGGGACACAAAACCTTCACTCTTTACCAGAGGCTCAAAGGCCATTTGGGAAGTGGCTAGGAAAGATGGGGAATACACGAGATGTTTTCCTTTATTGCTACTATTGCTGGTGTCCTAGGTACTTTATCAGAGCCAAGGCAAAGACCTTCATGGTATCATGCCAAAGGGCAGGTAAGGTAATGGGAAAGAAGAAAAAGGAGGAAAGAGAAAAAGAAGAGAAAGGAAGATTAGTTAGAAGGACACATTGTCATAAGAACGCTTTGAGTTGGTTTCAAGTAACCCAAGGCAAGTCCTTGAAGTGGGTCCTAGGGTTCAGGTGCCACTCTACGCTGGAGGCGTGGGTTCAGTTCCAGTTCTCATTTAATTTCAAGTTTCCTGACACCAGGAGGAGCGCTATACCTATCAAAGGAAATGAGCAAGTGAGAGATCTGAAGGAAGAAACGGAAATAGCTGACTGGTCAGTCAGTGGGATGATTGTGCAAATTTTTGGAATTGTGTAGAAGAAAGCAAAAAGGATTGGGCCTGTACCAGGGCATCTGAGAGGGACTTGAAATTTGAGCTTTAGGCATAGCAGAACTACATGAAGGTGGACATCAGGAAGTTAGGAAAGAGAAAGAGTATTTGAGAAAGATCTTGACTATATAGTGAAGCTAGAGAATGATGTGGGAAGAAAAGAATAAGAAGTGATGCTTTTGTCGTAAGCAGGGTATAAGTTCCAGGAATGGTGAGATGGGAAAGAGAGGGAGTGGTCAGGAGTTCAACCTTTATTCTGCTAAACAAAGGAGAGAGTGGTACCTATAGGACAGAGGGACCTATAAGACAGGGCATTCTGGGTGTTTTTGTTTTTGTTTTTTTGAGACAGAGTTTCACTCTTATCACTCAGGCTGGAGTGCAATGGTACAATCTTGGCTTACTGCAACCTTTGCCTCCGGGTTCAAGCAATTCTGCTGCCTCAGCCTCCCAAATAGCTGGGATTACAGGCACCTGTCACCACGCCCCGCTAATTTTTGTATTTTTAGTAGAGACGGGGTTTCACCATGTTGGCCAGGCTAGTCTCGAACTCCTTAACTCAGGTGATCAGCCCACCTCAGCCTCCCAAAGTGCTGGGATTATAGGCGTGAGCCACTGCTCCCAGCCAGGCATTCTGGTTTAAAAGCTACCCAAGAGCTGTCCATCCTGATGGTTCCTGGTTGGGTGTGGTGAACATTTCTAAGGAAGGGCATGGAAGGAGAAGGGTGCCCAGAGAGACTATGAGAAAGGTATGGTTAGAAATCATGGTTCAGTGTGGAATAAATTAAGGGCCTGGGATAGCTAACCAAGATTGCGGGGGCTTCAGAAAGGCTTGCTCCTTGGTATTTGGGAGATTGAATGGGAAGCTGACTTTGTTTACTGTATCCGTGCAACTTCTACCAGAGGTCTTCTCAAAGAAACATTTAGACTCACAAGACTACTGTAGGCTACACTTGGCAGCAGTCTCCTCGGAAGGATATGGGATGGGGACTGCAGCAGGGTAGCATCAGGCAGGTGTCTTCTGTGGGAGTCCTTTCAGCAGTCATGCAGTAATTCTGAGTTCTCTTCTTCAGCCCCCCAGAGATAGCTCAGGTGCAAGGAGTGAAAATATACATCAGGCAGGTACGTAAGTTGCCCTGACTTAGAAGCTTCTTGCCCACAAGAGCCAATATGTCTTGTACTAATTCTAAAAGCATAGCTTCCAGAGTCCCTGCAAGGAATCTGTCCAGTTACAAGAGCCACTGCAATCAGGGAAACACATAGCATGTTGTCCACATTAATTATTTCTAGATTACATAGTTCTAGTCCAGATGCAAGTTACCAATCACAGGCATATTGCCTAGGAACAGCTGATACTTTACTCTCACCAGACTACCAGGGTAATAGTGCTAGGAAGACAATGAAAGGTCAAATTCTCATGTGCAAGGGGCAGGGGGCTATGTTAACACTGCCCATAGCCCATCAGTAAGTTAGATCCGGGGGGGAAAGGGAAAGATGGCACTGGACTGCTGAGGGCACTTCTAGTAGTACAAAGAACTATATTTGGAGGTATATTGGGACAGATGCCCAGCTTCGTGTAGGAAGAGCATCATTTATATTCATTTAATGGAATCTTTTCTGTGTTCTATGGTTTCTTAGGTGACCTTAGAGCAAGACTCCAGAATGAAATTCCTAAAGCTTTTAGGATACAGTAAAGATGAGCTTCAGAAGAAGGTAAGCTGCTTTTCACATCAGAAACATGTACTTGTTGAAGAGAATGTTGCCAGACTAAACCATCTCAGAATACCTCTTCCTGGCCTTATTGCATATGTGAGCATTTAACATCCTGGAGTTTGTTTTTTTCTCAGAAAAAATAGATCAGGGATCTTAGAGAGTCCGGTCGGTGGGGTATGGTGGCAGGAAAAGAGGATAATGCTTATTTGATCTTTCGCTGGAAAGGGCTGTTTTCATAGGTCTCTCCCTGCAGGTGGCCACATGGTTGAAGAGTGACGTGGGGCTAGGCGAGAGTCCTCAGCCCAAAGGAAATGACCTCAACAGTGACAGACAGCAGGCCTTCTGCAGTCAGGTGTGGTAGGAGCCCAGTCAGCCTGACCTAGGGTTACACAGGAAACCTGCCTTTTGGGTGTCTTTCCCTTCCTGGCCCTTTTCATTGCTCTCTGTAAGTGCTTAGCATTTGTATAAGTCTTCAGACTCCTCACTCTCTTAGAACCAGAGTGAGACACAGAGTCCCTAAGCTTTTGGGCTGGAAGTGGAGAGCTGTGTCTTAACCGTGAACTATGGCCCTTCCCAAACCTTACCTGGCTATATTTTTGGTTTTACCCATTAACGACCAAATAGTAGAACTCTCAGAGCTACTAAGCCAGCTCTCTGTCTGTCTTCTGGATTCATCCCTAGGTAGTCACCTCTGTCCTTCCTCATACAGGCCTCCAAACACACCACAGAGGAAGCCTCTGCTTCCTCAGCCTTCTTTGATGAGCTGGTACCTCAGAACATGACTCCTTGGGAGATCCCCATCACAAAAGGTACCCTGACCCTGAGGGAGAGAGTCCCTGCTTAGGACTAGGTGGGCCCGGAGGTTTTGGACTTGAGAGAGTCCCTTCTTGTCCCCTGCCTCATGTCTTCCTCCCACCATCTCAAATGCTGAGTGAGTCGCCTACCAGTTAGAGCTCTCTCTGGCTGTAGATTTTCATGGATAGGTCCTTCCTATGGAAGGCCTTCTACCAACAGATTTTCTTCTATCCTTCTTGCTGAAAGGACTGTGGCCCTGCCCACTGTGATCAAGCACACCTCACACTGTGCTACTGCCACATCAGTTCCCTCCCTTGTCTTGGGCCCTGTCTTTAGACCTGGGCACCAAAATACATTTTATTGCCAAGGAATGAAGCTTGAGGGTTTAGTTTGGAGCCAAGCACGCTGAGTGATATAGAGATATAGAGGATGTGCTGTGGGCCCTGCAGGGGGCAGGAAGCTAGGGTTTGAGAGCAACTAATACAGAGGGGATGCTTCTGCCTGCAGATGTTGATGGACTCCTAAGCCAGGCTCTCCTGCTTGGGGAACTGGGTCCGGCTGTGGAGCTGTGTCTAAAGGAGGAGCGCTTTGCTGATGCCATTATCCTGGCCCAGGCTGGGGGTGCAGATCTGCTGAAGCAAACACAGGAGCGCTACTTGGCCAAGAAGAAAACCAAAATCTCCTCGGTAACTGCCCGTCGTGCAGGAGAGGAAGGGAGGGGATTACTTGGACCTTGTGAGGTGGATACCCATACCTTGGGACCCGTGTTTGAGTATCTGCCTGCCTCTCTCTACTCTACCACCCCTACCTCACCCTCGCCCCTACTCAGTGCTCTAACAGGAGGCCTGTGCAGGACTCCTGCTGCCTATGCTGGATGGATGGCTGATGGCCTCTTTCACTCTCTGCCTATTACAGCTTCTAGCCTGTGTTGTGCAAAAGAATTGGAAGGATGTGGTGTGTACCTGTAGCCTGAAGAACTGGAGAGAGGCACTGGCTTTGCTACTGACATACTCAAGCACAGAGAAATTCCCTGAGCTCTGTGGTAGGTGTGGTCCCAGGCTTCAGGATGAAATGGTGTGACTCCAGCATGGAGTCAAAGGATGCATGCAGGAGGGAGGTGGAGGAGCAGCTGAGCTCTGGGAGGCCAGGCAATGTTGTCAGGGCTAGAATCTGGCTCAGCCAGGAGGCAGGGACCACAGCGCATGCCCCTACTTTCAGAGGGGATCCTTTGTTGTCCTGGTTTACTTTGTCTTGTCACACCATGATATGAGAACTTTCCCCTTCTCTGTACAGCAAGGTGAGTCTCAGTGTTGTCTTAAAGCCACTGCAGCTACTTGTCCCAGGCTCATGGTCCTCTCACTGTTTCCAAACAGGAGAAGGAGAGGCACACAGGCCAGCTGTGCCATTAATGAAATTTCCCTCTCTCTGCAGACATGCTGGGAACTCGCATGGAACAGGAGGGCGGCAGGGCACTAACCTCTGAAGCCAGACTCTGTTATGTGTGCTCAGGGAGTGTGGAGCGGCTGGTGGAGTGCTGGGCAAAATGCCATCAGGCTTTGTCCCCCATGGCTCTGCAGGTACCCCTTCTCTGCAGGGTACTGGCCACTCCATATCAGGCCCTTAGGAAGCTAGTGGTGGAGATGTGCAGAGCTAGCAGAGGCGGATCCTCTGGGACAGGCTGGAACCACGGCGTTAGGGAGGAGCGAAGGGTCCTGAATGTCTGGGATCTTCTCCTCTTCTCTCAGAGGAGACTAAGCAGCAGCTGCTTCAGTGTTAGTCTTTATAATTTTTTTCCTATTTCAGGTTTGGTTTTACAGATGTATTCAGTATTTGAGTAATTGTGACTTGGGCCTTCTATTAGCTACTGTAGAAAATTCTGTGGATTTAAACTGCCAGGTGTTCTGTAAGTGACCACAGAAAGTGGGGGTCACAGACTCATGGGAGAGATAAAAGTCGTACCTGAAACAGTTAGTATAACAGAGTCTGTGGTTGGTGACGTATAAGCAGAAAGGGTAAAAAAGCAAAAGGAAGAGGTAGAGATGTACCGAAATCTAAGACCACATGGGTCCAGTTAAATCCAATCCTAACAGCTTGGGAGGTGAGGCCAAGTGACCCTTCTCTGTCACGGTTCTTACATGTCATCATCTGCTGCCTTCACCTAGGTATGGCCAGGTGCCCTCTTCTCTACCCATAGTAGGAGATCCCTGAATAAGCTACCTGGACTTAGAGAGCAGGATATGCTTCAATGAAGGCTTACCACCCTCATCCTTGTCCTTACAGGACCTGATGGAGAAGGCGATGGTTCTTAACAGGAGCTTGGAGCTACTGCGGGGTCCTCATGGGGTGAGCCCAGGCCCTGCCACAACCTACAGGGTCACTCAGTATGCCAACCTCCTGGCAGCCCAGGGCAGCCTAGCCACTGCCATGAGCTTTCTACCCAGTGACTGTGCTCAGGTAAGTGGGGCCATGTGGAGAGAGCAAACCTTTCCATTCAGTCATCTAACATTGAGCACTTCTGTGTTCCAGGCACTATGCTAATGCTGAAGCTTCTAGGATAGATAAGATGGAATCCCTTAAGCACCTCACAATCTACTGGGGGAAGATCAGATGTTGATAACTTATAGCGCCGTAACAGAAGCTTATACTGAGCACTGTGGGAGTCCAGGGAAGGGACTGATTTTTGCCTGGAGAAGTCAAGGAAGGCTTCCCAATGGTTAAAACAGCTGAGCTAGACCTTCAAAGAGAAGTAGCTTACCAGCAGATATAGAGCATTCTAAGCAGAAAGAATAGCAAGGAGGGAGGCATGCAAGTGTTTGGCAGGGATTCGGGAACCTTGAGTCATTTCTAAGGGGGCTAGAGTATAGAGCGGGATTGTCCAAGGGTCAGAATACAGTCGTGGGTGCTTAGTTTCTGTTTCTGGTTGGGCCAGTAAAGCCCCTTCCTCATCCCTGTTTTCCACTTATCACGAGAGTCAGAAAGCAAAAACCATGACTTCAGGCTGCTAAAAACCTAAAACAACAAAACAGAACAACAACAACAAAATAAGACAGGTTGGACAAGCTTGGTGTAGAGGGTCAGCTGAAATTTGACTGCTACCGGGGGCCTTGATTGTTTTAATTTCTTGACACAACTGTTCCTCATTAAAACTTATAGCCACCAGTTCAGCAGCTAAGAGATCGGCTTTTTCATGCTCAAGGTTCTGCTGTCTTGGGCCAACAGTCTCCCCCTTTCCCCTACCCCCGGATTGTTGTGGGAGCTATCCCCCACTCTAAAGAGACATCTTACAGATTGGGATCCCAGCCTTCTCACCAGGTAAGACCTTACTTGTTAATTCATTTGTTCATTCAACAATATTTATGTGCCAAGCGTGGTTCTGGGCACTTGGAATATATTGTGAACAAAACTGATGAAAATTCCCAACTTCCGTAGAACGTAGATTCAGTTCTTTTTATAATAAATGACTGTTTATTGAACTACTAGGCTGTTAGGACATAAAGGTGCAAAAATCGTGATACTTGCCCTCAAGTAGCTCATAGTCTAGTGGAAAGATAGATATGTAAAAAATAGCTACAGTAGGCCTGGCACAGTGGCTCATGCCTCTAATCCCAACTTTGGGAGGCCAGAGTGGGCAGATCACGAGGTCTGGAGTTCGAGACCATCCTGGCCAACATGGTGAAACCCCATCTCTACTGAAAATACAAAAAAATGAGTTGGGTGTGGTGGCATGTGCCTGTAGTCCCAGCTACTTGGGAGACTGAGGCAGGAGTATTGCTTGAACCCGGGAGGCGGAGGTTGAAGTGAGCCCAGATCGTATCACTGCACTCCAGCCTGGGCGACAGAGCGAGACTCTGTCTCAAAAAAAAAAAAAAAAATTAGCTACAGTAAAATTCATAAATACCATGATTGGAGTATGGCAAGAGGCCATAAGATCACACAGATGAAAGCAGTTTACTCTGTATGGTGGGGTTGCGGGGGCAGTCCAGGGAGTGTTTCAGAACGAGTCTGAGGTTTGATCAGAGTCTCAAATATTAAAAGTTTTTAGCCAAAGGAATGAGCAAGTGAAGACTGTTTCAGGCACAGAGAATAGCATGTACAAAGGCACTGAAGCAAGAGTAAGCTGAGGCCTTTTGAGGATTACTAATATTTAATTGGGGCTGCAACACAGGTGTTTATGAAGTTAGATGAAGCTGGAACAACAGGTTCCGGAGTCAGATCACTAAGGACCTAGCATTCTGTGCTAAAGAACTTAAACTTGACAGGGAGGAGCTATTGAACAGTTTTGGGAAGAGGAGTGACATAATTAGCTGTATGTTAGGAAGGGCCAGTCTGGAGGGAGTTAGGCTATAGTATGGGATGATGAAGACATGAAATAACTAAAGCTGGCCAGTGAGGTTGGATTTGAAATACTTAGTACTTAGTAGATAGAACTGACAGAATTGCTGATAGTTTGGAGAGGTGTGTGTGTGGTTGGGGGACTGAGGGAGAGGAAAGAGGTTCTGGCCAAAGTGCCCAGGGGGATTGGGTACTGTTAAGATGTGAGGCCAGAAGTTTACTAGACGAGCTGGGGAACAGAATCCAGGGAGGTTTGGATACAGAGTTATCTGGCGGAAGCTCTGATGGCTCATCTTGTCCCACCTTCAATCCCCACCCTAATTCCTTTTCTTTTTTCCCTCCCTTTCCTCTGTCCCTTTCTTTCCTCACTTGTCTCCCCTTTTCCCCTTCCCCTCCTCTCTTCTCCTCTCTCTCTCCCTCTCCCCATCTCTTTTCATTTAAAAATAACTATAGATTCACAGGAGGTGGCAAAGAGATGTACTGGGGTGTCTCCTGCGTCCCAGCAACACCCCACCCCATGTCAGCATCTCACACGACCACAGTACAGTATCAAAACCAAGAAATTGCCATTAGTACAATCCATGGATTCAGATTTCAGTCAGTCTCCACCAGTTTTACATATTGTTATATGTGTGTTTATGCAGTTTTGTCACATTGTGGTGTGTAACCACCACCAAAATCAAGATACTCAATTTTACCATCACCATAAAACTCTCTTGTGTTACCTTTTTTTTTTTTTTTTTTCCTGAGACAGAGTCTTGCTCTGTCGCCCAGGCTGGAGTATAGTGGCACGATCTCAGCTCACTGCAAGCTCCGCCTCCCGGGTTCACACCATTCTCCTGCCTCAGCCTCCCGAGTAGCTGGGACTACAGGCGCCCACCACCACGCCCGGCTAATTTTTTGTATTTTTAGTAGAGTTGGGGTTTCACCATGTTAGCCAGGATAGTCTCAATCTCCTGAGTGCTGGGATTACAGGCATGAGCCACCACACCCAGCCATCTCTTGTGTTACCTCTTTTATAGCTGCACTTATCCCGCGTCCCTCATCCTTGGCTTCACCAGTATGTTCTCCAGCTCTATAATTGTTTTTTAATGATTGTTACATAAATAGAATCATGCAGTATGTATCCTTTGGAGATTGGCTTTTTTCCCTTAGCATAACTTCTTTGAGATTCATTCAAGTTGTTCTGTGTACCAGTAGTTCACTCATTCTTATTGCAGAGTAGTATTCCATGGCGTGAATGTACCATGGTTTTAATTTTTTTTTTTTTTTGAGATGGAATCTCGCTCTGTTGCCCAGGTTGGAGTGCAGTGGCGCTATCTTGGCTCACTGCAAGCTCCGCCTTCCGGGTTCACGCCATTCTCCTGCCTCAGCCTCCTGAGTAGCTGGGACTGCAGGTGCCCGCCACCACGCCCGGAGAATGTTTTGTATTTTTAGTGGTGACAGGGTTTCACCGTGTTAGCCAGGATGGTCTCGATCTCCTGACCTCGTGATCTGCCCACCTTGGCCTCCCAAAGTGCTGGGATTATAGGCGTGAGCCACTGCACCTGGCCTCGGTTTTAATTTTTTTAGTGATTCAAACTTTGAAGGACATTTGGGTAGTTTCCAATTTGGGGGTATTATGAGTAAAGCTGCCATGAGTATTCAAATACAAGTTCCTAAATGACGTCTTTACTAGGTTCAGTCTTTCAGTCCATGAACGTGGCATGTTTCTCCAATGCTCTCTCTATCAGTGTTTTACAATTTTTATCACACCAATCCTGTACATATTTTGTCCAATTTATACTTAAGTATTTAATTTTTTTATTATCACCTGTCCGCTCATGCCTACTAAGTATTTAATTTTGTCTTCAGCAGTTTAAAATCTAATTTATTGGTTTCCACTTGTTCATTGAGTATATAGAAATGCAGTTGATTTTTATGTGTTGATCTGGTTATACCCTGTGACCTTCCTGAATAGTTGTAGAAGTTTTTTGTGGATTCCATGGGGTTTTCTATTAGACAGTCATGCTGTCTGCAAATCTGCAAATAGATAGTTTTCTTTCTTTTCAATCTATATGCATTTAATTTCTTTCTCATGCCTTATTGTAGTGACTAGGACTTCCAGTCTCTGTTAAATAAGAATAGTGAAAATGAGCCAGGCGCGGTGGCTCACACCTGTAATCCCAGCACTTTGGGAAGCTGAGGCGGGTGGATCACCTGAGGTCAGGAGTTGAGACCAGCCTGACCAACATGGTGAGACCCCATCTCTACTAAAATATAAAATTAACCGGGCATGGTGTTGAATGCCTGTAATCCCAGCTACTCAGGAGGCAAGGCTGGAGAGTCGCTGGAACCCGGGAGGTGGAGCAGTGAGCTGAGATTGTGTAGTTGCACTCCAGCCTGGGCAACAAGAGCAAAACTCCGTCTCAAAAAAAATAAATAGTTAACGTGAATGTTCTTGCCTTATTTCCAGTCTTAGAGGAAAAACATTCAATATTTCAGCATTAAGTATGATGTTAGCTTTAGGTTTTTCATAGATGCTCTTTATGAGACTAAGGACATTTCCCTCTATTCCTTGTGTCTTAGTCCATTTTGTGCCACTATAACAGAATACCACAGACTGGGAAATTATTTATAAAGAACAGAAATTTATTTCTTATGGTTCTGGAGTCCAAGATCAAGGCACCAGCAGGTATGGTTCCACTCTCAGTTCCAAGATGCTGCCTTGCTGCTGTGTCCTCACATGGCAGGCAGCAGATGTGCAAGAGAAAGCAAACCTACTCCTGCAAGTCCTTTTTATGGTGGCATTAATCCGTTAATGAGGGCAGAGCCCTCATGACCTAAACACTTCCAAAAAGTCCCACCTCCCAACACTGTTGCATTGAGGATTCAGTTTTCAACACATGACTTCGGGGAACGTATTCATTCAGATCATAACACCTTGTGAACTAGATCATGAATCGGTGTTGAATTTTGTCAGATGTTTTTTCTGCATCATTTCTGTGATCATATTATTTTCATTCTTTAGTTTGTTGGTATAGGGGATTAAATTGATTGGTTTTTAAATATATTGGATCAGCTTTGCATGACCTGGAATCAATCCCACTTTCTTGTGGAATATTATTTTTTATATACATTATTTGATTTTGCTAAAATTTTATTGAGGATTTTTGTGTCTAAGTTCATGAGAAATATTGATGTATAGTTTTATTTTCTGCTATCTTTTTCTGGTGTTGGCATCAGGGTAATACTGGCCTCATGAAATTAGTTAGGAAGTGTTCCTTCTATCTTCTGGAAGAGATTACGTAAACTTTGTATTAATTCTTTGACTGTTTGGTGAAATTTTCCAGTGAAACCATCTAGGCCTGGAGATTTCTTTTCTGGGAGCTTTTAAATTACAAATCCGGCCGGGCGTGGTGGCTCAAGCCTGTAATCCCAGCACACGAGGTCAGGAAATCGAGACCATCCTGGCTAACACCGTGAAACCCCGTCTCTACTAAAAAATACAAAAAACTAGCCGGGGTGGCTGGCGCCTGTGGTCCCAGCTACTCAGGAGGCTGAGGCAGGAGAATGGCGTGAACCCCGGGGGCGGAGCTTGCAGCGAGCCCAGATCGGAGCACTGCACTCCAGCCTGGGGCACAGAGCAAGACTCTGTCTCAAAAATAAATAAATAAATAAATTACAAATCCAATTTCTTTAATGATTATAGGACTATCCAGATCTTCTTTCATTGTGACTGAGTTTTGGTAGTTTGTGGTTCTTGAGGAATGGGTCCATTTCTGATTAAGTTGTCAGATATTTATGAATGTAAAGTTATGTGTAGTATTCGTTTATCTTTCTAATGGCTTCAGAGTCTGTTGTAATATTCCCTGTTTCATCTCTGATGATGATTTATATCTTCTCTCTTTTTATTTTTATCAGTTTTTAGATGTTTATCAATTTTATTGAATTTTTTCCTCAAAGAACTAGTTTTTGTTTCGTTAATTTTCCCTATTATTTTTCTGTTTTCTATTATTTACTTTTCTCTTTCCTTTCCAAGAGCTGATGTTTTTTTCTCTTCATAGGTTCCAACTCCGTCTCCAAGGCCAAGAGTTTTCACCCCTCAGTCATCACCAGTGATGCCCTTGGCACCTTCCCATCCTAGCCCTTATCAGGGCCCCAGGATGCAGAATATAAGTGACTACAGGGCATCTGGGTCCCAGGCCATCCAGCCTTTGCCTTTGGGCCCTGGGGTAAGGCCTGGTGAGTGAGTCACTGAAGATCTGTTTGGGCAGAGCACAGAGGTCTCAGGAAAGCAACTGGCATGGCCAGCATGGATTTGGGAAGCTGTATGTCTGTCTAGTGAGAGGAGCTTGGAAGTTGAAGTCTGAATTCCTAATGCTATCACTGGCTTCGTACCTTTGGCAATATACCAAAGTGTTGTGTTGCTTTATGTCAACCCTATGGGATTGTTTTGAAGGTCAAATAAGGAATACAGTTAAAAGTATTTTGTAAATTATAGATTTCCATATACATGTATTAATCATTTATTATTATTAATTTTTTATTGCTATCCTGTTTCTCCTTGATATGCTCTGAGATGCTCCTGAATTGAAGTTTAGTGACAAATGACCTATTTCTGTTCTACCTCAGCTTCATCTCAGCCACAGCTATTAGGAGGGCAAAGGGTGCAAGCTCCTAACCCGGTGGGATTCCCTGGGACATGGCCTCTTCCTGGTTCCCCTCTACTCATGGCATGCCCAGACATCATGCAACCTGGCTCTACCTCCCTGTCTGAGACTCCTAGACTGTTCCCTCTGCTTCCTCTGAGACCACCAGGTCCCAGCCACATGGTCTCCCATGCCCCAGCCCCTCCTGTGAGCTTCCCTGTGCCATACCCTCCAGGGGGCCCAGTTGCCCCATGCTCTAGTGTCCTCCCAACCACTGGCATCTTGACTCCTCACCCAGGTCAGTCTTCCTTCCATGAATCCCTCTTCTGGGTTATTGCCTCCCCTACCCCTCCAACTACTTTGGTAGTCTTTCTTCAAGTCAGAGGCTAGGGCCCTGTGGGGTGGAGGGTGGCCAGGAGTGTAGATAGTCTGCAGAGGGAGGTATGGTGGATTCCAACTCAAAGATGCTTCCAGCCTTCAGATCAAAAATTTCCAGTGTTTTTCGTTATGCCCCTAAAAACCTCCATCTTTTTATCCTATAGGACCTCAAGATTCCTGGAAAGAAGCTCCAGCCCCCGGGGGAAACCTCCAGAGGAACAAGGTCAATGCATCTGTCCCCACCCACTCCCTCGCACATTCACCAATGACCATGTTCTAATTCCTTAGAGGATTCAGTCAGTCCTTCCCCTTCTCAGACTGTCCCCGCCCTCCTCCCACTTACTCTTCTTTCCTCAGGACCCTCCTCTTTCTCTTTCCCTCTTACACACATACACCAGTCTCGTCACTTCCCAGTTTCCCATACTCACTCCTCTGCCTCCTTGTTCACTATCATTCCTGCCACTCCCTAAAACCAGAGCCATGGAGTCTCTCAGCTCAGACTCATGTGTCTTTCCTTCTGTCTCTTTAGCTGCCAGAGACATTTATGGCCCCAGCACCAATTACTGCTCCAGTTATGAGCCTCACCCCTGAGCTTCAAGGGATTCTTCCCTTACAGCCCCCTGTCTCCGGTGTGAGTCATGCTCCCCCAGGGGCTCCAGGAGAACTCAGCTTGCAGGTAACAGGAACAATGTATTCCCCTCCCTTGAGAAACCTTCCAGCCCTCCTTGGGTGCAAGTCATGGTAGATGGGCCTCATTCTTCAAGGCAGAGACCATCTCTGAGCTGAGGGAAACTGGGGACAGGTACCAGGTGTCCTTACTGCAGAGAAAGGGAGGCTGCTCATCTCCCCACCTCTGCTCTGATGGGAACAGTATGACTGTGAGTCACTGGGGACTAGTCCTTAGGGAAGCCATGAGAAGGACAGATTGCCCCTCTGGCCTTTCTCCCTGCTTCTTTATCAGCAGCTTCAGCACCTGCCACCTGAGAAGATGGAAAGGAAGGAGCTGCCCCCAGAGCATCAGTCCTTGAAGAGCAGCTTTGAGGCACTTCTCCAACGTTGCTCCCTGTCTGCAACTGACTTAGTGAGTCTGAACCTTCTCCACAGTGCCCTCCTCGCACCCCTCGCTGGTTCCAGGACCCCTCAGCTGTGGACCAGTTCCTTGTGTGACTCTCTTCTCACTGCCCTGAACATGCTGTCTCTATCTTGTACTTAATTAATGTCCATGTGGAGCTGGTGAGAGGCTTCGAGTCTGGTCTGAAGTCTAGCTCTTTGGCAGTAGGACCCAGCAGCATTGAGACCTAAAGGCAGCAGGGGTACTGGAAGGAGGGTGGAGCCAGGAGTAAGGAAGTCTGCCATTCCCTTGCTGGCTGTGTCGGCTTGAGCAAGTTGCTTACCCTTCTTGGGCCTTCATTCCCTCCTCTGTGAAATGAAGCCATTCTAGCTCTAATATGCTGTGATTCTTTTTTTTTTTTTTTTTTGAGATGGAGTCTCGCTCTGATGCCCAGGCTGGAGTGCAGCCGTGCGATCTCAGCTCACTGCAAGCTCCGCCTCCCGGGTTCACGCCATTCTCCTGGCTCAGCCTCCCAAGTAGCTGGGATTACAGGCACCCACCACCACGCCTGGCTAATTTTTTGTATTTTTTATTGGAGATGGGGTTTCACCGTGTTAGCCAGGATGGTCTCAATCCGCCCACCTCGGCCTCCCGAGGTGCTGGGATTACAGGTGTGAGCCACTGCGCCCGGCCTAATATGCTGTGATTCTTTATGGCCCTGTGTGGTGTTAGCCTTAGGGGCAGGGGTTGGAATCCATTTCTTTCCCTGCAGAAGACAAAAAGGAAGTTGGAAGAGGCAGCCCAGCGTCTGGAGTGTCTATATGAGAAGCTCTGTGAGGGGACAGTAAGTACACCTACCTGTGCTCCCACTGCCTCCTACCCTTCCACCATGACCATGGCCAAAGGAAGCCCAGTGTCTTTTCTTCCCATAGGTCTCACTGACCTGGGTTCCCCACAAAATATGTGCGTCTTGCCTGGACTGGGCCCAGAACTTAAGTCTTCCCTTATCCCTTCCATGCTGCCAGGGTAGGGACTAGGTTGGGCTCGCTAACCTAAGGGTCATTCCCTCCACAGCTCTCACCTCATGTCGTGGCTGGGCTCCATGAGGTTGCCCGATGCGTGGATGCAGGAAGCTTTGAGCAGGGCCTCACAGTGCATGCCCAGGTGGCGGGCTGCAGCAGCTTCAGCGAAGTGTCCAGCTTCATGCCTATCTTGAAGGCAGTCCTCATCATTGCTCATAAGCTGCTGGTCTAAACCAGGCGGCCTCTCTTGCTAGGAGGCCTCTTCTGCTGTTACTTAACTCCTCCCTGCAGAAGAGGGGACTTTTGCAACAGATTCTGTTTGTTTTTCCTGACTCTTTTCCTTGCTGCCAGGTATGTGATGCTGTAGGCTTGACTCCAAACCAGCTGAGTGCCTGCTTTTTACTCCTTTATGCCTGGCCTTCTAGGATCTGTCCAAGACACTCCAGGCCTGGAGGCAGGGCATAGAGTCAGTTCTTCACCCTCCCTAATACTACACTCTGTAAGGACCTGGGGCAGAATATCTTCTCCCCCAGGGATCTTCTGTTTACGTGGCTTCTGAGAGGGTGAACAGGATTGTTACTTTTAAGTCTACCTCTGCTGTGACCCATCATGTGGGTCTTTTGTTTCTCCCTTCTGTGGTTTATGAGCCTGCCCTTACCTTTTCCCTGTCTCTGACTTCATATTTCCAGGTCTGTATTTCTCTGTAGTCCAGGGTATGGGGTAGAGCTGACTGCTGTTCACCCTTTGAACAAGTCATGGATGTGAGGATGGGTGCTGAGGAGAACCAAGAGAGGAAACTTTGGCGCTGTTAAAATGGAATTTCTCATGTGCCAGCATTATTAAGGGTGGGCTAGGTTGGATGGAAGGTGAAAGGGGTGAACTGCCTTTTGCTGGAAGCTGTCTTAGGCTGTGAGATAGGAGCAGGGGAACCACAGCCTATGGGGAACTGCCCTTGACTATGTTGGAGCCTTAGCCCAAGGCCATTCCTTCTGTGATGATAAAGCCCATTTCTGTATTCTCTTCCAGCACTGCTCCTCAAGGGTTGGGGGCCCTTCTACCTGGCAGCCACCACATGTCCCAGGGCTACCTTCTCTGGCTGGATTTGCATTTGTGGCACTGTGTTTGGATTTGCATTTGTGGCACTGTGTTTGATGCAGTGATGTACTTAATGGTGCAATAAAGCTGCTTTGATTTGGTTTCCTCTGTCATCTCCCAGTCATTGTCTCCTCTGGGTTCTATTTTGCCATCACCTTCCTAGTCCTCTTTATTCTTGCTTCCTGCACCCTAGTAAGGCAGGGGAGAGGCTTAGGGAGAGATAAATCAAGAAAGTTAAAGGAAGGTGTCCAGCCCCACTGAATTAGGTTCTCTCCTTGCAGCATTTGTGGTCACTCTGCTGGGTGTGTTGGGGGCGGGGGGGTTGTCTCTCTTCATCCGTGCCTGGTGTTCAGTTCCAGGGTTTTCCGCACCCCACTTCAGGGCTGAGCTCAGCTATACAAAGGGACTGGGTGTGAAGCCAGGGGATACTAGCCCTAATCCTGTTGTAGATCCCATCATGTCTGTGGGCTAGATGTGTGTGTGTTTGGGAGGGAGGGATTGTTAGGCAGTATTTGTTTGTAAAGCCACTTGCTCTTCAGATAATACTTGCACTAACTTCTATTGATGAAGCAGTGTGAGCCCCAGCAAAGTCCTTTCCCAAAGTGTCTTTGAAGCCAAGAGCCCATTGAAGGGAAGAAAGGCCGGGAGAGGGGATTAGTTTGTTCAGCAGCTGTGAATTTCAGTGGGAGGTTGATGAACTCCGAAGTCTTTGTTTAAATTAAAGTGGGGGAGAAAAAAGCCGCTGCTGGAGCGAGAGCCCCACTTGGGGCCCTGAACTAACACAAGGAGAAGTCTGAGCTGCAGGGAGCTGTGTACTGACTGCGAAGACTTTTCCCAAACACTTTCGGAAAAGGTGTTGTGAGAAGACAAGGGGGCGGAGTGGCGGATTAGCATGTGAAATGAAGTTTTCATTGACTCCAGTGGGGGTAGAAGGCTATTTTAATGGCATTTTGTTCTCCTATTTTCTCTTCTTGAGCTCTTTAGATATATTGTTTTGCTAAGACAGGCTTTCTTCCCCCTTCTTTCCAGTCTGAGGATTGCCTCTATGGGAGCCAACATAAATATTTCTCCTCCAGGAATGCGGGTTAATTAAAAGGAAATGAATGAGTGGAAGCATCCAATCCAGACCTACAATAGGCGAGTGCCCTGGCCTGCCCTCCCCTCCCACCACCGCCAGCACCACCAGCGCCGAAGACGACCCGGTCTCTGTCTTTGCCCTAACCTGCTGCTAAGGCCAGTTGAGACTGCGATTCTTTTCAAAAAGAAAAAGCTCTGCCTGTGTGTAGGCTCACAGGCCAGGGACAGGAAGGAGACAGTGTTTTGCCCACCCCAACCAATTTCCTTGTCACTTCTCAGGACCTCCCTCTGTTTCTGTCTTCTGACTGAGACAGATGGGCTCCTGAAGAGCACACGAGAGGTGGGAAGGGGCCTGTGCTCTGCACTCACCCCACAGTAACTTACTAGTTGGGGGAAGAAGCCAGTCATCTTTCTCAGCATCAGTTTAAATCTGTAAAACAAAAGGTTTGACTAGCTGACCTCAAAGATGTCCTTCCCAAGCACCATTTCTGGAGTTGCCTACTTTGTAAAGGGACCACGGCCCTGGCGATTTTGTATAAGATGAGAACTTAAACTCCATGATGCAGCAATGGCGGTAGTTGTTCACCACTGTCTCCACTCTGGTGTTTGTTGAATGAACAAATGAACAAGTGGATATTGCAAAAGGAAGGGAAAAGCATACAGATCCAAGGCAGCTCAGTCATGTTTTCTTGATAGAACTGGAATGAATCTGGTATCCATTTGGGGATATAAAACAATAGCCTATGAAATAATGTTCTGGCAGCATGACATATTTAGAGAGCTGACCTGCAGTTATCAAATATGAAGCACAATAGTTCTCCTGCTTTTATATGCTAAGAGACTTCCTGGAGAATGCAGCTTTACTTTACAACATTGTACTTTTAAATTTTTAGCTGCCTTGCCAAACTTTCTTCGTGTACATTATCAAGCAATTCTGCAAAGTGGGACAGGTAGGTTAGTATATGCTACTTCTTGGTTAAGGAGAAAAGGTGAGTTGGGAGGCTCAGATAAAAGTGGAGGGAAGCCGTGAAGGGCCTTTTGCTGATAGAGCTGGAAATGAAGCACTAGGAACCCCTGAAAGGAAGTGTATCCCCGGTCAGGAAGGGGAAACTCTCTCAGTAAGTGTTGGCAAGACCAGAAGGTATGTGGGTGAGGCCAGGGGTTTGGGATCTGACCTGGCTATTGCTTTAGTTTGGATTACGGGAACCCTTGACTCTTACAGGTGAGCCCCTAGAGTCTTGGCTTTTGTTACTTGGAGCCAGTCACACTGCTTTCTCCTACTCTGGGAGAGGAAGGTTGGGGTCATCTAACATCTGACCAGTTCTGCTCTAGAAGAGCTGCCCAGCCCCAGACCTGGGACTGTCCTAGGGCAAGGAAGCTGGCTGGGGAGCTCCTTGGGCTACAGAGGGTCTGTCAGGGATTGGTTCTTCCCTACCCAAGGTCTTGCTCTGTTTGATAAACAAGTCCCTGCTGTGCTCCTCTCTGAAAATAAAACCAGAAGACTCAAGTACCGCAAGCAGCAAGCTCATGGCTATTGAGTGAATGTATTAGAAGATTTATATAGATGATTTACTAATCCTTGGCAGCTTAGCCTCAATCCAGATAACTGCTTGGGCGACCAGGGAAGTGAGGCTCTAGGGAGGATGGTATCCTGCCAAGAGGGGAGGGAGGAGAGAGCCCACAGGTTGTATCTGTTACCACACCCCACCCCAATATCCTCAAGAATAAGTGCAGTACCTAGAAAAAGAGCACATATCACAATGACTGCAATAAATTAAGGTTCAAGGTGCTGAACTTCCCATTAGCAACAGTTTCATTGCAGGAAGTTTACTCATCAAAGGAAGATATCCAGTGCTGTGAATCCTGCCTGTTTGAGAACCAGGTTAGTGATAAGGAAGGGTCTCAGTTTCTCCTTCTTATGACCTGCCCCTAGAGGTGCAGACCAGGATCTGAACAGGAAAGTGGCTTTATTTACCTCAGTCTTGGCTCAGAGGAACAAAGATCCTTTGGGGAAGAAGAGGTAAAGTTGGTTGCTAGGAGGAAGTAGGTCAGGAGAAGGTAGAAGGTACCTCTAAAGGGTAGAAAATGACTGTAATCTACCCTTAACGTATTTCCTAGACCTTTGGGGTATGTATCTAGAGTCCCTTGGGTGATTGTCTAGGAAGGTCATTGCCCCACTAGTAAATTCTATCATGACATGATACCACAAGGATGAGTAGCACCCTTGGTGTTCAAATCAGCACTCCAGAGGAGCTCCCTCTTCCTCCATCTTCAACCTCTGCCTCTAGGAACCAACCCCAAAGACATGCTTTGCCGGGGCCAGTTTCCTCAGTTTTTCTGGGAAAGAAAGGAAAGGGAGAAGAGGAGAGAAAGCATTCAAGATTCCTGGGGAGTCTGGGTCAGCAGGTAGCAGGGGAGGAGCTGTGCAGAAGAGAGGGGCAGCAGTGGGCAAAAGGGCAAAGCTTTGGCTTTACCTGGGCCCTGCGTGTCTGAGAAGGGTTCTTCCAGCGCCTAAGGCTTGATAGGCTAGGTCAGACATTAGGGTTGCTAAGAAAGGGGAGGAGGAACACCTGTTCTCATCCTAATCCAAGGAAGATCAGCAGCTCAAAGCCTGAGTTCTCAGTCAGACCAAGGTGTGGCTGCGAGGAGGCTTCAAACAGCGCCCTAGGAGAGCACAGAGGAATTGGGGAAACAGGCTGGAAAGTGGCAAGCTTCGGAGAATTTGCAGTCTCTCCTCAGGATCCCTAGGTCTGGAGCGGGTTCCCCTTTCCCTAGGTTCCACAATTACTGGGGTCTCTAAAAGAAGCCAAGAACCGGTGGGAAAAGGAGGGGGCAGAGGAAACGCTTAGGGTTTTCTCCCGGGTTTGTGCGCAGCGCCCCCCCGCGGCCGCTCTGCGCGGCTGCAGAAGTACTTGGTGACCCGCCGGCGGCACTGCTCGCAGCGGACTGCGCAGCACCAGTGGAACTTGCAGTTGCAGCTGGACACGGTCTCGGCCCGGCGCTCCTCCACCGCCAGCCCGCAGTCCCCGCAGAGCCGGCGGCAGCTGCGGCGTTCCCAGCGACCCAGGGCCCGCCCGCGCCTCAGGCACTCTCGGCCTTCGGTGCCCAGCAGTCCTAGCGTTTTGTTCTCCAGGCAGTAGTCCGGGGAGTCCTCCAGGTGCACCAGCTCCCGGGTGGAGATGGAGCGAAAGGTGTCGGCGATGGCGCCGCGGCCGGCAGCGCTGTTGCCAGCACCCTGCAGCAGGTCCACCTTGAGTGCTGCGTGGTACTTCTCCTTCAGGTGCGCGCCCACCTCGCGGAACTCGGGCAGCTGCAGCCAACAGGTCTGCGTGGTGCAGCTGCCAGACACGCCGTGGCACTTGCACGTACGTTTCATGGTGCCCTTCACTGCCTGGGGAGAGAGCTAGGAGTGAGAGACCCGAGATTAAGCGCGTGGCGAGTTTAACTGCCCCTGCGGGAGTTGCGAGGAGTCTAGTTAGTCTACTGGACCAGCCCACTTGGTACCTTATTTTGCCAGTCTTTTAAATGAACGCAAGAGTTGTCCACACCTGGAGCTCGTAGTGGATGGAGCCAGCAGCTGCCTATTCCCAAGGGCGGCGGGACTCACCTTGCGGCCAGCCTCGTTGTTGTGCAGGTTCATGGCTGCCCGTGCATCCTGTCCTGTTTCCAGGGCATCGACAAACTGCTTGGAAATCGCCTCTCCGAAGCCCACATTGTCACTGCAGCCTCCCCACAGCCAGCCTTGGCCCCCTGGAAAAGTGCAGGGGGAGGACAGGTCATTAAGCAAGCGGGCGCAGAGCCTCCTGGGCTGCTGTTTCTAACTGGGTTCGGGGTGGGGGGTCCAGGATAGGAGAGGATTAAGGTTGGGCGAGTACCCTGTATCCAGATCGGTTGCCGTCTATATTTGTTTTTGCCACCTTTACACGCCCACTTCCAGGTGTAGCCAATCCCCTGCTCAGAGCTCAATGACGTAAGTAGTTGCCGAGTGGATTCTTTGCAAGGCGCCAGGACACTCCTCTGCCAACAGTGCCTCTACCCATGGGCAGAGGGTGCACGTGCCCTGCTGGTGATTGAGGTCCAGAAGGGACAAAATGGTGCCAAAAAGATGAGGAAAGCTCAAGCATTGAGTGGGAAAGAGGGGCACAATTGAAATATGGAACAATGATGTTGGAAATTGGTCAGGAGGGCACAGGATTGGAGACGGTACTGGAGGTAAAGAGTGGAAAGTAGACGGGGATAGGCAACACGAAGGAAGTTCCCCTTGTGTTTGAGAGAAGCAACAGAGGAATCCCCAGAGTGTTGCTTCTTTATTATTATGTTTAAATTAAGGAAACTACTCAATGGGACAAGAAGGTCCTAAGCTACATTTAGCCTGGCTTGTCATTGTAGGGCTTGGGATCAAACTCGTTCACCCATCTTCCGCATGATTTTCTTCATATTTAGAAAAATACAGCTCTTCTTCACCCCCACTAGGCTTTTCATTCTTTATGTGAATTGAGCTGGCCTATGGTACCCATCCCCACATTACTACTCACCCAGTTGCCCATTGCGGGAGTCATCACAGCCACAGTTATCAAAATCTCCAAGGCTGCAGTTTCTAGTCAGGGTGTACATGACTCCAGCAGAACTGATGGCATGCACAAATGCTGTCTCCCGATTAGCTAGCAGGAACCAAAAATCCAGAGTTAGAGGGAGGGGTTGCAGCTTAAAGAAATACCAGACATGCTACCTTTCTTTAATAACCATCATTATATCCTCTTTCCCTAGCTCCATCCTATTTCCCCATCTTTATTATTATTTTTTAACTTTTATTTTTTGCAGAGAGAGGGTCTCACTATGTTGCCTAGGCTTGTCTGGAACTCTGGGCTCAGTCTTCCTACTGTGTCCTCCCGAAGAGCTTGGGATTACAAACTTGAGCCACTGTGCCTGGCCTTCCCATCTTTACAGTGTATCTTACCCTCTTCCATGGTCTGCTCCATCCCTGGAATTAGCCCTACTCTTCTCACCTCCTGTCATTTCAGGTCACACATTTTATGACCAGGTGACTAGGGTACTGTTGATACACATGATTGTAAATGATTTAGGTTGGAAAGACCCTGAGGAAGAAATGGGGAGGGAGATGAATCTGAAGGCTAGGTTGTAAAGAACCCATCCCCAATTCCTCCTGGAACACTGGGGTCTAAGAGTCATGTGCAGTTAGTCTTGAAAAGAACCTCTGAGTGGCAGCTCTTTCATTTACTGGCATGGCCACTCTTTATCTTATCTTCTCCATGGGAATCTGGCCTCCAAGTCACTCTCCACTTGCCCAGTACCTCTCTGCTAAGGAAGGGGCTAAGGGGTATGAGAAATTGTGACCCCTGCCTACCTCCTGATATTACTTACATTGTGAGGAGACCTTTAGCCAACTGGGAGGCCAAGGATGGTATGGGATTGGGAGTAAGGCAATATCCATTTGTTGAGCAATGAGAGTGTTGAGAAAGAAAGAAAAAACTCTATAGGTGGGAAAAAGGAAGTAGAAAAGGAAAAGAGAAGATCCTGGAGAGGGAGATGACCTAAGAGAAGAGAGCAGGTGAGGAATAAGTGTGTCGAGGAGACAAGGGACTATCCCTGGGGCTCTAACCTGTGACCAGGGGGTCCAGGGAGCTGTGGCTGAAGCTTTTCTTACCACTGCGAAGCCCACCATGGCTGGACAGCTGCAGAGCTCTCTCAGGGCAGTTCCAGCGGTCCCAGGCAAACTGATACTTGCATTCTTCAATACCACTCTGGGCACCAGCTGCCACACTGCTGGAGTAAATCAGGTAAGCCTGTAGGGACATAGGGGTAAAAACTCAGACTGAACTTAGGAGGAATTTACCCTAAACTGACCAAACACCTCCCTTCCTGCTCACTCTCCCATCCCTCCAAAATAATGATGGAGTAAGCACTTTAAATATGCTGTCTCATTTGTCATCACAGATAACCTGTGAAATAGGCACTATTTTATAGATTAGGAAACCGAGGCTCAGGGAATGAGCTAAAGTGACTTCCCCAAAGTTGCAGAGCTAGCAAATGGCAGAACTAGAAATGAAACCAGTTTTATCAGACTCTAGTCCCTGTCATCCTTTATTCACCTTTATTCATTAAACTATCCTGCCTCTCCAAAATGAGCCCAAATCACACAATTCATGAAATTTAAGCAGTTCTCATCACATGACCATCTTAGAAAATAACATTTTGGAACTGAAAATGCCCATGAATGTAAAGATCATGTAGTACAATTCCAGCATTTTAAACATGGGAAACTGCATCCCACCATGGGGCACTGAGAAGGATGTGTGGCTTTGCAGCCTGACACCTATAAAAGGCTGTTGACTTTTATGGCTCTGGAAATTCTAGCCATAAATTCAGAATTAGTGCTCCTGAGTTCTTGGCTCTGACAATGGCTTGCTATGTGGTTTTAGATGTGTCCCTAACACCCTCTGGGTCTCAGTCTTTCTATCTGTAATATATATAGCATAACAAAAGATGTGGATATGATGAAAAATCTGCATTTATCATCTTTAGTCAACAGGCTAAGATTAGTGAAATCTGTATCAATTAAAGGAATTTGTTCTTACTTTTGGACCAGTCATCAGGAAATTGTTCACTGACCTATAAGAGAAAAAACAAAAACAGAATATAATGCAGAGATACCAACTTGTTTCTGCTTCCAAGAGTGGTAAGAATTACTTCAGCACATGTAATTAATAGGAAGAAAGGGCAACTAGTTTTACCCAGGAAACACTGTGCATAACAAACCTACTAAAGATAATTTACAGCCAGGTGGGGTGGCTCATGCCTGTATTCCCAGCACTTTGGGAGGCTGAAGCAGGCGGATCACTTGAGGTCGGGAGTTCGAGACCAGCCTGGCCAAACATGGCGAAACCCCGTCTCTGCTAAAAATACAAAAATTAGCAGGGCACGGTGGTGGACACCTGTAGTCCCAGCTACTCAGGAGGCTGAGGCATGAGAATCACTTGAACCTGGGAGGTGGATGTAGCAGTGAGCCGAGATCATGCCACTGCACTCCAGCCTGGGCAACAGAGCAAAATTCCATTTAAACACACACACACACACACAAAAAACTTAGTAGAAAAGAACATTAATAAAAGTAGTATAATTTCCTTGCATTTTTAAAGCCAGGTAAAATTTCTAGTACCATAAACTTGATAGTAATGGTTGCTGATTATTCTGCCATGAAGTGGGGAGAGAGCTAGCATTAACTCCTGACTATGTTCCTTATGCTCTACTCTCAGTATTTTACATGTTGATCTTGTTAAATCCTTACTGTCTCAGGCATTATTATCTCTATTTTGCAAATAGGAAATCTGAGACTCCAGAAAAGTTAAACATGTGTTCAGGCTCACCCAGCTAGTAAGTGAGTGAAGCAGGATTTGAATCCAAGTTCATCTGACTCTATGGGATGTTAAAAGGATACTTCTCTAATTAGGAAGAAGTAAACAGTGGAATCTCTCTCTAGGGATTGAGTCATAATTAAACTCTAAAAATAAGTCATCTGACTTGGGAAAATGGCTTGGCTGCCCCTTTTAAAGCTAAAAATGGGCTGGGTGCAGTGGCTCACGCCCGTAATCCTACCACTTTGGGAGGCTGAGGTGGGTGGATCACCTGAATCCAAGAGTTCAAGACCAGCCTAGGCATCATGGCGAAACCCAATCTCTACTTAAAAAAAAAAAAAAATAGCTAGGCATGGTGGTATATGCTTATTATCCCAGCTACTCAGGTGGCTGAGGCACAAGAATCACTTGAATACTGGAGGCAGAGGCTGCAATGAGCTGAGATTGCACCGCTGCACTCCAGTCTGGGTGACAGAGTGAGATTCTGTCTCAGAAAAAAAAAAAAAAAAACTAAACTAAACTAAAAATGAACTTGCCATATGACTCAGCAATTGCACTCTTGGGCATTTATCCCAGAGAAATGAAGACTTATTTTCACTCAGAAGGTTGTACCTAGATGCTCATAGCCACTTTATTCATAATAGTCAAATATTCATAATAGTCAAAAATTGGAAACTACCCAATGTCCTTCAAAGGGTGAATGGTTTAGAAAACTGTGCTACATTCATACCATGGAATATTAACAATAAAAGGGACTGGTCTGTTGATACATGCAACAACTTGGATGAACCTGAAGGAAGTTACGGATGATTAAAGTCAATCTCGGAAGGATACGTACTGCATGATTATATTTACATAACAATAGTGAAATAATATACATTATATAATTATAGAGCTGGAGGACAGATTAGTGGTTGCCAAGGATTTGGGATGGGGGATGGATGTGGCTATAAAGAGTAACATGAGAAAGTCTTGGGGGGATGGCCAAATGTCTTGACTATGGTTATACAAGGCTACACATGCCAAAATTGCATAAAGCCACACACATGAGTACATGTACAAACAAGTGCATGTAAAAATGGTGAAGTCTGAATAAGCTTCATGGATACTGTACTAACACTGTAAGGTGTTCACACTGGGGAAGGTTGGGGCAAGCGTACATGCGACTTCCCTGTACATTTCTTCCCTGTACAAGTCTTGCAAATCTATAATTATCTAAAAATAAAAAGTTAAATATATATGTACATACACACATGATCTGCAGGGCTAGAGACTTGGAGAATGACTTCAGTATAGGCATTTGAAAATCAGAATCTATTATCTTTCTTTTTCCATTATAATGTGAGGAAGTAATGCGGGAATTATTATGTATTGTTCCATGAAATCTGGTGTACCCCTGCAATTCTGAAGGTCAATAAGATGCTGAACATCACCAGAAAGGGGATTGGAAATGAAATAGACCAAGAAAGTTTAGTCTCTTGGCAGGCCAAAAGAGCTTGACTGACTCTCTTCATACAAAACACATACAACACCAAAAATGTGAGTAGTTTTTGAAAACCAGTATTAAACTAAGAGGCTGCCATACGAGAAGATGAAAAAGATTCTAAACGAGTTGTAATAGAATTTTAGAAAATCAAAATTACTATGAAGTCTAGCAAAACTAAGGCCTATTTTTTTTTTTTTTTAGACAGAGTCTCACTCTGTTGCCCAGGCTACAGTGCAGTGGTGTGATCTCGGCTCACTGCAAACTCTGCCTCCCAGGTTCACGCCATTCTCCTGCCTCAGCCTCCCGAGTAGCTGGGACTATAGGCACCCACCACCATGCCCGGCTAATTTTTTTTTTTTTTTTTTTTTTTTTTGTATTTTAGTAGAGACGGGGTTTCACCGTGTTAACCAGGCTGGTCTTGATCTCGTGACCTCGTGATCCTCGGCCTCCCAAAGTGCTGGGATTACAGGTGTGAGCCACCGCGCCTGGCCACTAAGGCCTACTTTTTAAAGCTTGGTAGGCAACGTTAAGTCAACTGAAAAGAAGCACTGGTCGGTCAGATGTAGTAGTACCAGCAAAACACAAAATAAAATTCAGATGACTTAAATGAATTCACAATTTCCAAAGCCGTTATAGGTTTGGAGATGAATTTCTGATCCTTAAAGACATGTCAGAGGAGTCAGTGAAGCCGCTTTGCCTTGGGGAAAGGGGCCTGAGCTTGTTCTGACTCAGAAAGGCATTTTTTATGTTAGGAATAATGTTCAAAGATTTGGACATTACCAAGCCTGACATAGCTAGTTCCCATTTTCCTTAAGACAGAAATTATCAGGAAAGAAAACAAAACAGCAAAGCAAATTGAGTGACAAAAAGCTTTGCCATAGTCAGGGTGAAGAGTCTTCCTGTGAAAGGAGTCTAAATCAGAACTACAGGGAGTGATAGACAGAGATTCTAGAGAATTATTTCCTGGAAGATTCTACAATATGCAAAGATCTGTATGATGTCCTGGTCTAGCCCAACTGATCAATGAATGAGACTTAATTGAGCACCTGTCATGGAACAACACTATAGGCCTTATTTGGACAACATTCCTTTAAAGTGATACGTGTTTTTGTTTTGTTTTGCTTTGTTTTGTTTTTCTGAGACAGAGTCTCGCTCTATCTTGCCTAGGCTGGAGTGCAGTTGTGCGATGTCAGCTCACTGCAGACTCCGCCTCCTGGGACTTGTGTTTTTTTGTTTGTTTGTTTTTTGAGACGGAGTCTTGTTCTGTCTTGCCCAGACTAGAGTGCAGTGGCATGATCTCGGCTCACTGCAGCCTCCGCCTCCCAAGTTCAAGTGATTCTCCTGTCTTGGACTCCCAAGTAGCTGAGATTACAGGCGTGTGCCACTATGCCTGGCTAATTTTGTAATTTTAGTAGAGACGGGGTTTCACCATGTTGGCCAGGCTGGTCTCGAACTCCCAACCTCAGGTGATCTGCCCACCTCGCATCCCAAAGTGCTGGGATTACAGGCATGAGCCACTGTGCCGGGCCGACTTGTGTTGTTAACCTCCGAGTTATTTGCAGACATATTTGAACCTTATGGCTGGCTTATTCATATCCAAAATATCCTATATTAAGAAAAGACTCGTCTGGGTGCGGTGGTTCACGCCTGTAATCCCGGCACTTTGGGAGGCCAAGGTGGGCAGATCTCGAGGTCAGGAGTTTGAGATCAGCCTGACCAACATGGTGAAACCCCATCTCTGCTAAAAGTACAAAAA
The DNA here is from genome assembly GCF_024542745.1 of Macaca thibetana thibetana. Taxonomy (NCBI): domain Eukaryota; kingdom Metazoa; phylum Chordata; class Mammalia; order Primates; family Cercopithecidae; genus Macaca; species Macaca thibetana. Next base: position 96,525,821 of record NC_065586.1, on the reverse strand, counting down.
TTAGCCGGGCATAGTGACGCATGCCTGTAATCCCAGCTACTTAGGAGGCTGATGAAGGAGAATCACTCGAACCCAGGAGGTGGAGGTTACAGTGAGCCGAGATTGCACCACTGCACTCCAGCCTGGGCGACAGAGCGAGACTCCATCTCAAAAAAAAAAAAAGAAAAGACCGTCCTGTAGTGAGTACCAAAGGAGGAGGATCTTGTTCTTGGTCAATGAAACAATGGCATGGTTTCCTTTTGGAAGTAAAATATAGATTTCAGAAAATATAGTGAGTTGTGAGAAGATGCAAAGAGAACCAGAAAGGAAGGAATTTAAGTGTTTGTATGGGTGCCACCTAGGGACAGTTATGTGATTGAAGGAAAGATGCTAACAAACATTGAAGATGTAAATTTGTTTTAAGATATAAATTTTAACAAATGGAGGCTGCTATGTAGACAGAACATGCTAAAACCATTATACTCCCAGATGAAGGTACAAGCTTCCCATTTCCCATGAGGTTGTACAGTTGCTGACACTATTACCCAGATTCAGGACCATTCAAAGAGTTCATGCCTTCCTGAACCCTCCCACCTCTTCTCAGATGTTTGCTTGAACTCTAGGCTTGCATATCCAACTGTATTCTTGGCATCTCTCCTTCAGTGTTTAATATGCATCTCAAACTTAACATGTCCAAAACTGAACTCCTGATCCTTGCTGCCACCACCCAAGCCTACCCCTTCTGTAGTCTTCTCCATCTAAGTAAAGGACTGTTCCTTCTAGTTACTCAGACAAAAATCATAATGAGTCACTTTTCTTTTTTTTTCTTTTCTTTTTTTTTGAGACAGAATCTTGCTCTGTCGCACAGGCTAGAGTGCAGTGGCGCCATCTTGGCTCATTACAACCTCTGCCTCTCGGGTTCAAGCAATTCTTGTGCCTCAGCCTCCCAAGAAGCTGGGATTACAGGCATGCGCAACCGTGTCCAGTTAATTTTTGTATTTTTAGTAGAGATGGGGTTTGGCCACATTGGCCAGGCTGGTCTCGAACTCCTGACCTCACGCAATCTGCCCACTTCAGCCTCCCAAAGTGCTGGGATTACAGGCATGAGCCACCGTGCCCAGCCAAGAGTCATCTTTGACTCCTTTCTTTCTCTCACATCCTGTTTCAGTCTGTTCTCAAATCATGCTAGCTCCAACTCAAAATATATCCAGCATCTAACCAGTTCTCAACACCTTCGCTGTTGTCACCCTGGCTCAAGCTGTCATCTCTTCTCTGGATTACAGTAAAAGCCATCTGATTGACCTCCCTGCTTCTGCCTTTATTCTCCCAAATTCTATTTTCAAAATGAGTGGTCTGTTTAAAGATTGATACCTTTAAAATACAGATCAAATGTTGCCACCTTCTGCTCAAAATCCTCTAATAATTTCCTATCTCACACCAAACAGAAGTCAAATTCTTACGGTGGTTTATAAGCCCCTACACAATCTGGCCTCCATTTATGCCTCTGACCTGATCTCCTGCTTTCCCCTCACTACTCTTCGCCAGCTGTGCTGGTCTCCTTGTTGTTTCTCTCACCCACCAGGCACTCTCCAGCCTCGGGGTCATTGCATGTTCTCTGTTCCTGGAATCCTGGAATGCTTTGTACTCAGATATCTACATAGTTTGTTCCTTCACCTACATCAGCCTTTTAATCACATGTGTCCTTCTCCCTGAGGCTTTCCTTCATCATCCTGTTTAAAATTGCAACTCCATCTCCCCCATCCCCTTTCTCTGCTTATGAACACTATATGCTTTACATATATATTTATTTACTGTTTGCCTCCTCCCACTAGGCTGTAAGCTTTATTAAGGCAAGTTTTTTTTGTTTGTTGATTGCTCTATTTTGTTCATCAAATATTACCAGTGCCTTGAACAATGTCTGGCAATAATACGCATTTAATAATGTTTATTAAATGTATTTTAATGTTTGTTGAATGAACGAATGCAGGAACCCACATTTAGGGGTGGTAGTAGGAAGAAATATCATCTGAGAAAACTCTAAAGGAGCTGCTATCTAGAGAGAGAGGGGGACTTCCTCATTTATGTGCATGGTTCTAACAATCATGATTAAGTGATGTCTCCCAAAGCCTTAATTTCAGCCCTGACTGCTTTCTTGAGATCCAGAGCTGCATTTCCACATGAAAGTTAGCTTTCTCTACTGGGAATGTTTCAAATTGTGAAGACGGTTTATCTAAAAGCTAACTCATCTTTCCTACCAAACTAGCTACTTCTCCTGACTTTTATTATTATTATTATTATTATTATTAATGGAACCACCATTTTGCCAAGTCTCTACCAATTTGCTGTCATCATCCAATAGGTTACCAGGACTTACGTGTATTGTGCCTCTCATACTTTTTGCTTATCAGCTCCCTCTTTTCTACTCTTACTGTCACAGTCTTAGCTGTGATCTCCCACCTAGACCACCATAGAAGTTCTGACTTCTCTGCTTACATTGTTTACCCCCATTCCAATCCAGGTATAGTCTTCAGCTAGACCAATCTTCTGAAAGACTGATTCTGATGTCATTCTTCTGCTCAAGAATCTTCCACAGTTCTCCAACTTTTGGTACTCAAGACCCTCCATAATCTGACTACATAACCTTTCCAGTCTCATTTCCCATTAAATATCCCTACTTGTCCAATCCTCTATTCAGGCTGAACCAGTTGCTATTCCTGGGCCTCCATGCATTCATGCCTCTGTACCTTTGTTTGGCTGTTCTGCTAAATCTCACCTATTCTTAGTCTTTGCAGCCAGTGGCTCTGGGGCAACTGGATATACACATACAAAAGGATTAAGTTGGATGGTTATTGCACAACATACATTTATTTAACATTGCAACTCCCCATCCCCTTTAATTAACTCAAAATGTATCACATACTTAAGTGTAACTGCAAAAACTATAAAACTCTTAGAACAAAGGATGCGTGTAAATTTTTGTGACATGGGGCTCGGCAGTGGTGTTATAGCTGTGATACCAAAAGCACAAGTGACAAAATAAAGCACAGGTAAATTGAACTTCTTCAACATTAAAAACGTTTGCACTTCTGAAAACACCATCAAGAAAGCAAAAAGATAGCTCACAGAATGGGAGAAAATATTGGCAACGCAGTGGCTAGTGCCTGTAATACCAGCACTCTGGGAGGCTGAGGCGGGCAGATCACTTAAGGTCAGGAGTTTGAGACCAGCCTGGGTAACATGGTGAAACCCTGTCTCCACCAAAAAGTACAAAAATTAGCCAGGTATGGTGGTGCACGCCTGTATCCCCTGCTACTCGGGAAGCTGGCAGGAGAATCGATTGAACCCAAGAGGCGGAGGTTGCAATGAGCCAAGAATGTGCCACTGCACTCTAGCCTAGGCAACAGAGCAAGACTCCATCCCAAAAATAAATAAAAAAATAAATAAATAAATAAAATTTTAAAAAAATCAGCAAGGGACTTGAATAGACATTTCTCCAGAGAAAATACACAAATAGCCAATATGCACATGAAAAGATGCACAATATCACTAGTCATCAGGGAAATATGAATTAAAAACATGACAAGGATTTGCACCCACAAATATAGCTAAAATAAAAAAGACAACTGTTGGTGAGGATGTGGAGAAATCATACATTGCTGGTGATATTGTAAAATTGTGCAGACACTTTGGAAAATAGTCTGCCAATTCTTCAAAAGGTTAAATATGAAGTTACCATATAAGACAGCAATTCCACTCCTAGGTATATACTCATGAGAATTGAAAACATATGTCCAACAAAACTTGTACATTTATTTTCATAGCAGCATTATTCATAATAGCCAAAAAAAAAAAAAAAGTCTATCAACTGAGGGGGGGGGATAAATAGAATGTTTTTGTTTTCTTTTCTTTTTTTTTTTTTTTTTTTTGAGACGGAGTCTCACTCCGTTGCCAAGGCTAGAGTGCAGTGGCGTGATCTTGGCTCACTGCAACCTCTGCCTCCCAGGTTCAAGCAATTCTGCCTCAGCCTCCCAAGTAGCTGGGATTACAGGCGTCCACCACCATGCCTGGCTAATTTTTGTATTTTTAGTAGAGCTGGGGTTTCACCATGTTGGCCAGGCTGGTCTCGAATGCCTGACCTCAGGGGATCCACTTGCCTCAGCCTCCCAAAGTGCTCAGACTACAGGCGTGAGCCACCACGCCCAGCCCTTTATTTTCTTTTGTCTTTTTTTTTTTTTTTAATGTAAACAGGGTCTTTCTCTGTCACCCAAGCTGAAGTGCAGGGGTGCCATCATAGCTCACTGCAGCCTTGAACTCCTAGGTGCAAGTGATCCTCCTGCTTCAGCCTCCTGAGTAACTGGGACTACAGGTACACATCACTGTGCTAGGCTAATTGTTTAATTTTTTGTAGACAGGATCTCACTGTATTGTCCAGGCTGGTCTCAAACCGCTGGCTTCAAGCACTCGTCCTGCCTCAGCCTCCCAAAGTGCAAGATTACAGGCATGAGCCACTATGCCCAACCCATAATAGAATATGTTTTGATCATAGAAAGGAATGAAGTACTGGATACATGCTACAACATGGATGAACCTTGAAAATATCATTCTGAGTGAAAGAAGCCAGACACAAAAGGTCATAAATAATATGATTCTATTTATATCAAATATCCAGCGTAATTAATCTCATGGAAACTGACAAGATTCACAGTTTCCAGGGACTGAAGGGAGGAGGAATGGGGAGTGAATGCTAATGAATACAGTGTTTCTTTTTGGAGTGATTAAAATGTTCTAAAATGGATTGTGGTGAAGGTTGCACAAATCCATGAATTGGCTAAAAAAATCATTGATTTGTTAAAGGGTGCCTTTTATAGTATGTAGATTATATCTCAATAAAGCTATTATTTAAAAATCTCACTTATTCTTGAATAAGTACCAGTGCAAAAGCTACAACCAGCACGCCTTGAAGCCTCACAGCAAGTTCTCTCTGTTTCATATGAAGATTTCCCTTTCCTCCTTTATACTTGACTATAAGTATGGGCTGCCTTAATTATCTCTGTATACCCCCCAGTTCCTAATCTACTACTTTGAACATAGTAAGTGCCTATAAAAGTGAATTGAATACAAGGATTTTGAAATAAAAAAGATAGATCATCAGATGCAGCAGATAATGTAAGGAGAAAAAGAACTGCAAAAAGATTTTGAGAAATATAAGAAGTCTGTGGCAAGCCAGTGCTCCCACTAATTTTTTAATGTAGTGAGCAGATGACTGTGCTACATGAGCAGATGATCATACTACAAGAGTAATAGAGAGTGAACACTGAGCATATGTACACAGAGGTTAGTGCTATAATCAAACCTTTAGCAAAGTTAATCTGACACACTTAGTGCTGTGTATAATTGTTGCTGTGCTTCATAGTAATTAGGCGTAAGTGGTAAGCGATTTACATAAATCACTGTGGTTAGTTGTGCTTTTACACTGCCAAGTCAAAATTTTACAATTGTTTCTTCTCCTTGTGTTAGCAGTCCAGTATACATGTGTGTATACGATACAATATAAAGTTTAATCATATCATGTAATAATAACTAGCATTTATCAACTATGTGAGGAACTCTTCTAAGTGTTTTACCTGTATCATCTTTTTAAATTTTCAGAGCAACTCCATGGGGTGGATACTCTACTTTTCATGAGTGTCTATTCCATGCATACCAAGTACTTTTATTTATTTATTTATTTATTTATTTTTATTTATTTATTTTGAGAGAGGGTCTTGCTTTGTTGTCCAGACTCAAGAAATCTTCCCACCTCAGCCTCCCAAGTAGCTGGGACTACAGGCACATTCCTCCATGCTGGCTAATTTTTTTATTTTTAGTAGAGATGGGGTTTCATCATGTTGGCCAAGCTGGTCTTGAACTCCTGACCTCAATGATCCACCCACGTTGGCCTCCCGAAGTGCTGGGACGACAGAGGTGAGCCACCGCACCCGGCATATTTTTATTTTGTATTTTTCGTAGAGACAGGGTCTCGTTGTGTTGCCAGGACTGACCATGTACTTTTAAGTGTTTTACATATTTTAAGTTCATATAATGATCACAATTATATGAGGTAGAAATTATTATATCTTTCATTTTACAGAAACAGAGACTGAAACATAGAGTGGCCACCCAGCCTCATACAGCTAGGTAAGTGGTGAAGCCAGGACTGGAGCCTAGGCAGTCCTACTCTAGAGCATGCACTCTACCTGCTGTGCTTTTCTGCAGCCCATATTTCCCTTGCTCTTATTCCCACTGTCTAATCCAGGACTCCTAATTCCTGAAAAATCCTTGGTAAATATTTCTGAGCGGCCTAAGTGATGTTTTGCACACACTCATGAATACACTCAGTTAACTATCACATCATCTCTGCTAATTTTTTATCCTTTCATTGCACCAGCCTACTGCTTCTATGTCCACAAAAGAACCACATCTGCCAGGGCACAGGCCCTGCTTTGTCTGGGTAGCGTGACATCCCCCGGGCACATTTTCTAGGCACTGTTGTTGTTGCTCACACTGGGTTCTGTGTATAAAAGAGTAGGGAGAAACAAATACTAAAGGACACTGTAGGCAGAGGTGGGGAGGGGATATAGCGTATGGCTTCATGACAGGGATATGTTTTGAGAAATGTGTCATTAGGTGATTTTGTCACTGTGCAGACATCATAGAATGTACTTACACACACCTAGATAGATAGCCTACTACACACCCATGCTTTATGGTAGAGCCTATTGCTCTTAGGCTACAAACCTATACAGCATGTTATTGTACTGACTACTGTGGGCAATTATAACATGATGGTAATTATTTGTGTATCTAAACAAAACATAGTCCGGGCGTGGTGGCTCACGCCTGTAATCCCAGCACTTTGGGAGACTGAGGCGGGCAGATCACCTGAGGTTGGGAGTTCGAGACCATCCTGGCTAACACAGTGAAACCCCATCTCTACTAAAAATACAAAAATTAGCTGGGCATGGTGGTTTGTACTTGTAGTCCCAGCTACTTGGGAGGCTGAGGCAGGAGAGTCGCTTGAATCTGGGAGGCAGAGGTTGCAGTCAGCCGAGATTGCACCACTGCACTCCAGCCTAGGTGACAGAGTAAGACTCTGTCTCAAAAAATAAAATAAAATAAAAAATAAAAAACAAACGTTCCGAATATGAATCAGCAGAATTTTATGTTTTCCTCTTACCACCCAGGACTTTCATCTTAGTGCCCTGTGATCTTGTTTTGTTCTGCCTCTCATCACTTTCCCCACAAATCTTTACGTAATATTTCTGACTTCTCCCCAACCTTTAATCCCATCTCTTAATGTCCATAAAATATCTCTGAGTCATCAGCTGGGCATGGTGGCTCACGCCTGTAATCTCAGCATTTTAGGGGGACAAAGTGGATCAATTGCTTGAGCCCAGGAGTTTGAAATCAGCCTGGGCAACATAGTGAGACTGTGTCTCTACAAAAAATAAAAATAAAAATCATAATAAAGATGGAGAAATGGGATGGAGCTCAGAAAAGAGGATATAACGATGACATTTTTAAAAGGCAGTGAGACCCTGTCTCTACAAAAAATACAAAATTTAGCCAGGTATGGTGGCACACACCTACAGTCCCAGCTACTTGGGAGGCTGAAGTGGGAGGATCACTTGAGCTAGGGAGGTCGAGGCTGCAGTGAGCCAGGATTGTGCACTCCAGCCTGGCTGACAGAGTGAGATCCTGTCTTTAAAAAAGTGTCTCTGAGTCATGAGGCTCAATTTGGTCTACTTTAGGAGAGAGATGTCTGATTACTGAAATTGGAGTGCTGGCCCAGGGGAAAGGAGAAATGGTAGTGAATGAATGTGAACTGTAGATCTTCTCTATCTGAAGATTTAGCACAGAAGGCATATAGGGCAAAGGATTAAAGGCTAAGGGGAGGATATGGAGTAGGGAAGCTGCCTGGGGCTATAGCTGGCAGGTGCTCCAGTGATGCAGCTTTCTCTTAGAATGAATTCTGACAGCAGCTTTTCACTCCATAGAACTCTCAAGATGCCATGGGCTGCGGAGAGCCCAAAGATAGCTCTTCTGAGTGAGTTTCCTTGTGACTGTCTCTGTTCCACAGCATCCACATGTCTGACCTGTAGAACACACGTGCACGAGCAGACACAAAGGTATGTTCACACATGTGCCCCCACACACAGTTACATAGAAAGTAGGTCTTACTAATAACTGAAATAATATCCCATTGGTCCCCAAATTTTCTTCACTACTCTTATCTGATAATACCTGAGGGTATTTGAAATCGGAACTATTCACTGTACAATTTGAGAGAGTTAAGTTTAAAATGCAAATATTTTTCAAGGGTGAAAAGCATGACTAATTCTTACCCATTCCAAAGTATTGAAATCAGGCTTTCCTATTTAACTAGGGGAAGGGATTAGGAGAGAGAAGTTACAAGGTATCTGAAGTCTTAAAGGGAAGAGAAGTATTCAGACTTTCAAAATCAGATTTCCTCTTACTTAAAAATACGTCAAGAGGGAACAAAGCTGGTGTCAGTGGAGGGATCTATTTAAGTATGGCAATAGAACACAAGCCAGATTGCAGAGAGTGAAGAGTTATGACATGAAAGCAGCTAGTGCTGACTCGTTGGAGGAGGACGGCATTGAAAGAAAAAAAAGAAAGGAGAAATGATTGCAGTGGAGATTGGGGCCAAAGGAAGGTATTTTTCAAGATGAGTATAGAAAGAAAACTTCAGGAATGCGTAGCTTTTGGTCATATTCCCATAATTATTTCACCAAGTTAAAGTCCATTTCTTTCTTCAGAGGCAGTTCAGCCCTGTAAAGCATTCTAAAAATGTTTTTTTATAAATGTGAATTTTTTATATAATAATGCAGTGCCCTAAAATATGAAAAGAGAAAACCAGTCTTGTAAGCCAATTGACAAAAAAAATTTTTTTAAAGTTAAACAGGTGTGATAGTCTTAACAGTAGTCCTTATATTAAAATGTATATTAAAATCCCACATTATCGCAAATCCAGCCCTTGCCAAATGATTGTTGGCAAAGGCCATGTCATAGCCCACAGGACAACTCTATACCATGGATCTTTGCAAAAGAAGCTCAGGCAGATTCCTTCACAAGTGAAGCACAAATGTTCGGGGGATCATCTTTTTCCCTGCAACTGATATGTCATTTGCATTCCAGGATATTTTATAGAGTGATAGGCTATCTTCTCTGTCCTCATTTCCTTCCTTCTTTATGTATTGTAGTAAGCGCTGCTGAGAAACGCTAAGCTACAGAAAAGCACTTCAGCACTTAGCATCTAAATGAGGACTGTGGCAGGGATAAGCTATACTCACGCTCCTTTCCTTGGTCTCTAAGTGAGAGCTGCTAAGGAACAGCTCAAGCCACCATTCCCAGAAAGCCTGGGATCACGGGAACTTTTTCCGCAGTCATTATGGAGGCAGAGAATTCCGTTTTGTTTTCTGATCTTGTTGCCTTGGTCCCTGCAGTATAGACTCTAGAAAACATTTGTGTTCTCAGTTGCATCGATGGAAACAATATCAGTTTATATCAGTATCAAGAAGGTAGGTGTACATGGTAACTCTAAGAATTATCCTGTAAAACAACTAGGTGAACAGTTTAAGGTTGGAAAATTGATAGGCTTTGGCACTTCAGTGCCACTTTTACTGCTTAATGGAATTAAATCCAAATAGATGGTAAAATGTTCTCTCCTCAATCTGATCCAACCATCAATTTCTACTGCCTTTGCTAATCAACCACAGCTCCAACAGAAATAAACTCAAACATGTATTTGAATGACTTATTCCCTTTTGCCAATTTGTGTTCTTGATCTTCTCCCAAGGGCAATGGGAGAAATGTACAATGTTCCCCAAACTTCATTCTAATTACTGGCCTGGGTCTCTCAGACAGAGGACACATAATCCTTTTGCTATCCCTCTTTTTCCTATTTTGAACCATGGTGGTACTTAGAAGATTTAGACTAAGAGAATATGCAGTTAAAAATGCTACAGGAAGTATAGGTAAAACGTGATTGGTCAGAGACTGATAATGGTTGAAGCTGAGTTATTGGGATTTGTTATATATGCTGTTCTCAACCTTTGTAAAAACATGTTTTTCCCTTAATGTAAAAATTTTAAAACAAACCCAATTATTCTGAAAAGCAATAATCTACGGAATCTGGGCTCCACCAGATGCCTTGGATTAAGGTGAGGAAATACCAGACAGGATAATGTGGACAATCTATTGGTTCACTACTTAGTGTCCTGGATATTGGTAAGGAATGGAACCTTCGAAGTGTGGTACGATAAACCTAGAGAACCTGACTACAGAAAAAGGACTGAGATTTAGAGCAGCAAAAGGTAATTGCCATTTTGAATGAAGGGGGAAATTCCTCCTAATGTAGGATGGTGTCAGTTTGGCCTGAAGAGTGTAAGAATTTCATCTATGGAGCTGCATAGAAAGACTGACCTATTGGCCCCCTTATAGGGTCTTATTGGGACTACTAGAATATAGCCCCATAATGTGCTGGTACCATAGGATGCTGAAGTTGCGAAAACAACCTATTTTTAAAAAGCGAGTTTGGACTGGTCAGATGATGGTGAATTTAAATGATCCCCTTATGATCTGATTTTCTCTTGGCGTGGAGAAAACTCTAACCTAAGAAGCATACAGAGAAATGAAGTGATCAATAACAGGGGCTTACAATAAAGATTGAGAAAAACAAACCATAAAAGTTTGGCTTATAATGAGACTGAAGCGTCTGTCCACAGTGGATGGTAGTTTGCGTTGAGAGGTCCTGGGAGTGCAGGTATATTTCAAGTGGGAGGCAGTGGGGAATGTTATTTATGTGACCCAAGCTCAGGGTTTCCCCCAGCTGTTAACCCAGCCTGATCTTTTACTGAGTTAAAAAAAAAATCCACTTTCTGAAAAATAAAGATTTATCCTAAGAAAAATTATATTGACTTTGTTCTCTAAACCATATGAATTCTCCCCCACTTTTCTGATGAAAATAGACAAGCATCATTGGAGCCCAGAAAAAAAGGAATTTTATTAATAGTCCCAAGAGATAATAGTATCACCCGACATAGAGCAGCATTAAACCAATTTTCCCAGCTGGGAAAAAGGAAAAAAAAAAAAAAAGGAATATATTTCCATGGAAGGAGAGGGTTTGGATTAAAACTCCTTTTCTTCTGGTCCTTTTTTAATGCCCCATTTGTCACTATGTAGTAGCACACAAAGGAGATCCTTCTTTGTGTCATATTGTCATCCACCAAAAACTAAAACGAAGATGCATCTTAGAGCATCCTTGTTGTCACTCACACAAACTGGTCTCATAACAAGAGCTGTAATGAAGTGTCTTTTCCCAGGATCCTCACAGCCTTTGTTGTTATTAATAATTATAATAATAATAGTGATTGTCTTTCATGACAAGAGAAATAGAGATTCTGGAAGGAAACACATAGGGCTCAAGTTGTGGAGGCCTTCAATGATAAACCTGGGAATTAAACTTCTCTGGTTATGTCTCAGAGCCCTCAGACCTTCCTACAGTGCAACTGCTGATCTAGCCCACCTCAGAGCTACTCCACAAATCCCAGCTTTTTTTTTTTTTTATGGATCAGGCACTTTTTTTTTTTTTTTTTTTAAATGAACCAAGGATGCTATTAAGTGACTCTTTTATACTGGCATTTTTTTTTTTCAGATTCCAAAGCAGTTCCTCACACTTTACTTTTTATTTCTCTAACTTTGGATATTCCCAGCCTCTTTGAGGATGAGAATCCTCCCCTATCGTGACAGTTTTAGTGGATCCTCACTTGATCATATATGGTTTTTTTAAATCTGTTAGTGGGAAAAACTCAATATGGCAAAATCTTATGACAGAACCTCAGTATAAATTCAGTAATTTTTAAATGAGTTTGTATTTTATTGTTCATAATATACACCTAAGAGTAGTAGCACATAGTGTGGAGATCAGGAGTTTCAGCTTTATGCAATGCTTGGTGAGAATATGGATTCAAAGACCCTCCTCCAATAACTGATTCCTTTGCCAATCAGGAGTCCCACATGTCATCATCAGATGAGATTTCAAGAGCCAGAGAAAGGTTACTCTAAAACATGCATGTAGAGGACCAAAAGATGATGTTTTTCAAAAGCTGCCTTAAAATCCAAAGATTTTAGACAAATTCTTGCCCTACTGCAGAAGAGAAATGGACCCTGTTTAAATTCCTGCTGCAGACCTTTGGAAAGAAGTAGAGGTGGTGACTTCTGTTGAAGAATGAGAGCAGAGCTCTAGTTTACTTCTGTGTCCCGGGGCATCCTTCTGATTTGGTGACTGAGTTAGGTGGGGAGAGAGTGAGAAATGAACAGAACTGGGTAAGACTCACTGTCATGATGACATATCATTTGGAGTAAAATGGGGCCAACCAGTTAAGGTAAAACACTTTCTAGGCCTGCTCATTCCAGATGAGTAAGTGCATTGGAAGGAAAATCGAATTGGTTCATCTCTGGCCACCATTATAATCATCATCATCTGCTTGGCTTATCATGCATTCTCAGTCTCTTTCTTTGGAGCCATAAGGATTAAGACAAACAAATTCAAAGAAAAGAATTTTCTCAAGTTACTAAAAGACAGTTCTCCTTGAAAGTGTCCCAATTATAAAAAATTGTGGCAAATACTTTTCAAAGATATCATCTTGGACTGATTTACCTAGTAAAACTGCATATTATAGGTGAATGCCATCATTATTCTCTCCTTTTCAAGCCCAGGAATTTCTGTTGATGGACTCTTTTAGGCAGTAATTTCAGGCAGCCCTACAATTGAACAGCCGAGCAGAAATTGTGGTTCTCTATTTGTTAAATGCTTTTGAGGTCCTTACATAAAAGGTTGATAATGAAGTATTAAGAGAAACATTTCAAAGGCTATGGTTGGTCAAATTTCTCTGCATGGCATAAAGGGGAAGATGACCTTATGCAAAACCCTGATAGTTTCATTAGAAGCATAATCAAGATTTAATGTTAAATTTAAAAATCACTTTTCAAATCCCACCACAAACAGATTCTTGGTGAAGTACAAATGTTTAATTTAAATTGGGGCTTATAGGAAAAAGCAATTACAATCTAATTGTGTTATAAAGGAGATTTGTACATTTTCTCCTCAAAGTCAGGCAGGGCGAAAAGGGGTTCTTAAACCCTGTTTTTTGGTTTTTTTTTTTTTTTTTAAATTAGAACTTTCTTTCACGTCTCTTTTTCCTTTTTTCTTTTTGAATCCAGACACTTGAATTTGGACAGACAAGCAACCCAGCCACCTTTCAGTGTGGCTGTGTCAGTATCGGAATGAAATGAACATGACCCCCTCCAGCAGGGAAGGGAACACACAGTAAAGGTATTTTTTATAGAACAATTCTTCACACCGCCCTGGTGACTAGGGAAAGGAATCTCGTGTTTCTCTTTTGCTGATACTGAATCAGCTGAAGAATACCATGAACATCAGTAGAAGTGCTCTGAAATAGTCTCCTCTCCCTTTTGTCTTTTTGTTCTCATGAAGGGGAGAGAAGAGAGACTTTTTTTTTGAACGTTGAAATATTTAATTAAAACGCCAATTAAACATGGACTAATTGGTGGTTCTGCTTATAATCAGAAATGTTGCAGATTATTGTATTAACTTGCAAATAGTTTTATGAAGTTGGCATACTTCTTATCAACACTCCAATAAAGACAGCTACACTCATTTACGATAAAAATATGTTTTCAATTCTCAAAGGAAGCTTATCTCAGCAAAGAAATTTCTTTTCTTGCTTCCTCAACAGTTTATGTAGCAATTGGATTTATATCTTTGTTAAATAGATGGTCAAAATGAGAACTGATGAAGAGACAGACTGAGCTCGTATCTGAACTGGAGGGAAACTCCAAACACCCTAGCAACCTGCATTCTGTATGTTATTGTGTACTGGTGTATTTGCTTATGAACAGTTGCATGTATAGATAGTTTATGTGGTTTCCAAGAGCTAAATGAGAATGGAGATGATATTCTTTAGCATTTGTGTTTATAATTTACAAAGCACTTTCATATACATTGTCTGATTTTCTGAACCATTTAGAATTTTTTGTAAATTGAACAAATTAAATAAATTTCTCAAGACCTTTAGATTTCTAAAATATCTGGTTTCAAACATGTTTGTTAACCCAATGCCCGCTTAGTGGTTCAAATAAAATTTTTTATGTCTAGGAAATGACAATTTGAGCAATTACTTAGAATATCCTGAAAAAAAATAAAGTCAGAAAGTGCAAAGTAAGATCCCATTGAATTTTGTCTCCAGACTTTACCTCAAGATCAGATTCAACACACGGTAGAACTTACTTTGAACTACCTTCCTCCTCTCTACAATGCTGACATCAGGATTTCGTGAAAAGGGCTGCTGTCCATTTTCCCTCAAATCACTTTGGGGGAATATTTGTGGAATAGCAATTTATAAAAATAGGAACCCCCCTTCCCATCATTTAGTCCTTTATTGGTAGGGGTCCTAAAGGTTCACTAAAATCAGCCATAAATTTAGGAAGAGCCCTACCCCATAGAACAGTTTTTCCTAGGAGAGATCTCAAGGCTTCCTACATTTCTGGAAATGAAATGAGCTTTACCCAACATATTACATACACTTACCTATTCCCAGCTCCAGGTAAGAGTCCAGGTTACTTACCAGCTGTGGCTGAGTTGGAGGACACAGGTGAAAAGAGAGATGTACACAGAAGGCTTTGAAAGAAACATAATCCTCTGGAGTAACAGCTAGAGAAAATTCCAAAAAACTGGGAGATGGGTAAGCAAGGTGGAGAAATATTCTCCTCGGTGGCAGTGGGATGGAATTCTCAAAGCCCAACTTCCTTGGTGTGTAAGCGATCCCAAACAGAGTTAAGGGGAGGTGAAATGGAGCTGCCAAACGTCCAAAGACGAGATTATCTACTTAATTAAAGTTTTTTTTCCCCTCTAAGTCCTTCAGCCAATCAGAACTCAAGTGCCAGAGAAAGATTGAGTCGATCAAAAGAACACTCCAGGATCCTCCCAGACAAATGCAGAAGAAGGGGACCAGGAGAAAGAGGACAAAGAAAGAAGCGGGGGGAAGAGACATAGCAAATCCCCTCCACACAATCAGTGCGTGGAGTCTCTTTCCTCCCTCTTGCCTATCCCCTCCCATCACACCACAACCTTTCCCCACCTATGCACACTTACACACAGACACGCACACATACATACACAACACACACACACAGAGCCCGGTCCCCAGAAGGGATCCAGAAGGGACTGTGCTTTACTGGTTGTCCTTTGTAGCACTTTGAGACTGAATTTGCATTCAGGATAGCTTTTTTTTTTTTCCCCCCCAGAAAAAAATACACTAGGTGCAGGTGAACCTCCACCCTCTGATTTGAGAATGTGGGGATGCAGTCCTACCATCTAGTGTGTTTTGTCTCTAAGTTAGAAAGGCTAGAAACTTCAGGAAGCCTGATGGTTGTTTCTTCCTTTCAACTTTTTCATCACACAATTACTTACCGAATACCTATTTTATTCTCGACACCACCCTAGGCATTGTGGAAATTTTTAAAAATCAAAACATAATTTCTGTCCTAACGACATTTACAGCCTAGTAAGGTGACAATAAAATAATGCAGTTTAATAAAGTATTAAATAGCTACAAACTGCCTATTATAGTGTAGGCTTATTTAGGGGAGGTTTTCTGAAGAAGGTAGAATTTGAGTTTTGAAGAAGGGAAGAGATTTCAATAGGCACACAAAGGTGACCTCAAAATCCCTACTTTCTTAAACTCGGGTGGTGGAGCCAGGAGGGCACCCAAGCCCTTGCTCATACTTCTCTGGGACTCTGCTCCTTCTGTTCTCTAGAGGAGGGTGGCCTCAGCCACAGCGCTGGGGATCCTCAAAAGGCTCCAGACTGGTATCTATGTGGCCATATAGCCCCATCTTTAAAAAAAAAAGTCAATTGACTTTTGTGGGTACATAATAGGTATATATATATTTTTGGAGTACATGTTCATGAGATATTTTGATACAGGCATACAATGAATGCATGATAATCACATCAGGGTAAATGGGTATCCATCACCTCAAGCATTAGTCCTTTGTGTTACAAACAAGCTAATTATACTCTTAGTTACCATGTACAATGAAATTATTATTGACGATAGTCACCCTGTTGTGCTATTGAATACTAGGTCTTCTTCATTCTTTCTAACTATTTTCACACCTTCTATTTTAGCATCCACATCACCTTTCTTAAGGTCTCCCTGAGACAATGGTCTTTGTTCTCTTCTTTTATTCTCGTTTCTCTTGCTCCAAAACCCTCTCTGGCTAGACTGAACGAGAAAATAGACAATTAATACACAAATTCACTTTCTCTATTACCCAGGCCAGATGATTTAGGGGGTCTTCACCTCAGTGTCTTAACTGTGTAATTTTGTTGTCCACATGGAATTTTCTAGACCAAGTCTTTATTTGGAACTCCAAACCTTATTGTGAGATGAGCTTGGTCAGTTGTGGCTCCTACACAAACAACTTTAGGTCCTTCTCTCTCTTCTTTCAGAAAGGGAGCAGTAGAGTCTATTTCAGGCTAAGAGTCAGGTCCTAGGAAGATAAGGAGCAATGACTCCTGGATTTCAGCCTTGACTTCTTCCCTGACCACAGTTTTTGCCATTTACTTGACTAGAGAACTCCTAGGGGATGCAAAAATTCATTGGGAGGTAGAGCAGATTTGGGCAGTTTTTGTGTGAAAAGGGAGAGCTAATTTAAAACGAGTTCATTGAGACACTGTCCCATCCCCTCAGAATTTCTTCCACAAAGGAAAAAGTTAAGACTTTTATTGTTTGTGTATTTATTTATTTATTTATTCATTCATTCATTCATTCATTCATTCATTTATTTTTAGAGACAGGGTCTCGCTATGCTGTCCAGGCTGGTCTCATACTCTTGGCTTGGCGAGATCATCCTGCCTTGGTCTTCCAATGTGTTGGGATTACAGGCGTGAGCCACCATGCTTGGCCTGCTTTTATTGTTTTCCACAAAATCAATACATTCTTATAATAAAAACTTAAACATGACAGAGATAAAGAGTGCAAATCCCCTTTCATGATCTGCCTTCTCCCCTCTAGGATAACAGCAGTTAAGTTTTAGATGGTCTTTCAAGAGGTTTTATATACATATGTAAATGTGTATATAAACGTTTTCCACAAAAATGAGATTATATAAATTATATTTTGCTAATTGCTTTTCTCATTTAGTAATACACAACTTTCTACTTTAGGGTCTAAAGATCTCTTGGCCGGGCGCAGTGGCTCACGCCTGTAATCCCAGCACTTTGGGAGGCCAAGGCAGGCGATCACAAGGTCAGGAGTTCGAGACCAGCCTGACCAACATTGAGAAACCTTGTCTCTACTAAAAATACAAAAATTAGCTGGACATGGTGGCGTGCACCTGTAGTCCCAGCTATTCAGGAGGCTGAGGCAGGAGAATCACTTGAACCTGGGAGGCAGAGGTTGCAGTGATCCGAGATCGCACCACTGCACTCTAGCCTGGGCAACAGAGCGAGACTTGGTCTCAAAAAAAAAAATATCTCTTACTCTCAATTTTTTAAAGATCGGGATAGTATAAATTGTCAGGTGTACAAGTAATCTTATTTTGCTCAATATTTGGGAAGCTTTCCGTCTAATAAAGGAACTGACAGTTTTTTTTTTCTTTTTTTTTTTTATTCTTCCAGTGTTTAAAAGGCAACTTTTTCAACACCTGTGAAAAGAAGGGAACAAAAAAAGGCAATGTTTTAATTTATTTCAATTTGGATTTAAATATTACTATTTTAATCACCTTGATACAGGAGAATAGAGTCTTTATCTCAATGGTTGAGGTACAATGAATTATAAATAAATTTATGAGTTCCACCAGGTTTTGTTTTCAACTTTATAACCCTTTCATTATTTTCAGATCCTAAGTCTGGAATTTTCTCTTGGTGCCCTCAAATCAGGGGCCCCATGTAAAAATGAACTACATTTGCATTTTTCCTCTAAAATGTAACTATATTACATTATTTGATTTACTATTATAAATAATTAAAGATCAGATATTCTTAGATCTCTTGGGACTTTTCTTTTTTTCTTTTTTGAGAGAGTCTTGCTTTGTCACCCAGGCTGGAGTGCAGTGGCGCCATCTCAGCTCGCTGCAACCTCCTGGGTTCAAGCAATTCTCCCTGCATCAGCCTCCCAAGTAGCTGGGATTACAGGCGCCCACCACCACGCCCAGCTAATTTTTGTAGTTTTAGTAGAGATGGGGTTTCACCACGTTGGCTAGGTTGGTCTTGAACTCCTGACCTCAGGTGATCCGCCCGCCTCAGCCTCCTAAAGTGCTGGGATTACAGGCAAGAGCCACCGTGACCAGCCTCTCCTGGGATTTTATTTTATTTTATTTTTTTGAGATGGAGTCTAGCTTTGTCGCCCAGACTGGAGTGCAGTGGCGCGATCTCGGCTCACTGCAGTCTCCGCCTCTCTCCTGGGATTTTATACTAGAAACTAGTATATTGAAGTATTTTACAACCAAATTTCTTTCTTTCTTTTTTTTTTTTTTTTTTTGAGACGGAGTCTCCCTGTTGTCACCTGAGCTGGAGTGCAGTGGCATCTCAGCTCACTGCAACTTCTGCCTCTTGGGTTCCAGTGATTCTTCTGCCTCAGCCTCCCAAGTAGCTGAAATTACAGGCACCTGCCACCACACCCAGCTAATTTTTGTATGTTTAGTAGAAACGGGGTTTCACCATGTTGGCCAGGCTGGTCTCCAACTCCTGACCTCAGGTAATCCACCCGCCTCACCCTCCCAAAGCTCTGGGATTACAGGCGTGAGCCACTGCACCTGGCCTTACAACCAAATTTCTTAATATTCTTCTATCCTAGTTCATCTTCCAAAGGTGTTTGCTTAGTGTTATTCTTTCAGACATAAAAATGTGAAAATTAAGGCAGAGGGCAGAAAAGCAATATACTGAGTACCCTTAGTGATAGTACTGTTTTAAGTTATTATTATTTATGCCCTGACACTTAATTCTCTATTTAAAACTTTGATAGTGGCACATTTGCTTTGTTGTACTTTTCCCTAAGAAAACATGGATGCGTGAATGTGTCTTTTGGCAAAAATGTAACAGCCTATGATGTGTCAGGCCCTGTGTAAGACTCTGAATCATAGTGATAGAGGAGGCTGCCACCATATCGATAGTTTCCTGGAAGAACAGACTAGTAAACATTCAAAATTGCCAAGGGAGAGAGATGCATGGCGTGCCTTGGGAGCGTGGAGGCGGTGTACCCAAAGGAACAGGGGGAGAGGCAGAGAGACTTCCTAGAAGATGCGGAGACTTGGTTAAGTCTTTAAAAAATGAAATAAGGTTCATCAGTAGTGAAAAAAAGGAAGGGGGTTTCATATAGAGGGAATAACAAAAGGTATTACAAATGTGTGAAGCAACAGGATACATTGGAGAACTATTATTAGCCCGTTGTGGCTGGAGCATGTGGAACATGGAGGGAGAAGAAAGGCAGGTCGGGCACAGTGGCTCACGCCTGTAATCCCAGCACTTTAGGAGGCCGAGGCAGTCAGCTCACCTGAGGTCGGGAGTTCGAGACCAGCCTGACCAACATGGTGAAACCCTGTCTCTACTAAAAATACAAAAATTAGCCGGGTATGGTGGCAGGTGCCTGTAATCCCAGCTGCTCAGGAGACTGAGGCAGGAGAATCGCTTGAACCTGGGAGGCGGAGGTTGCAGTGAGCCAAGATCGTGCTATTGCACTCCAGCCTGGGGGACAGAGCAAGACTCCTCATTAAAAAAAAAAGAAGGAGGAGGAGGAGGAGGAGGAGGAGGAGAAGGAGAAGAAGATTTGCTTGACGCTTCATACTAAGTATTCAAGATTCATTTGCTAATATTTAATCTGTTATTCTCTAGAGTATTTTTTAAATGGGTTATTAAAGTTGATTTGAGGACAATTAACATTTAGGTAAATGTGTCATTTTAAATTTAACTGGGCATTAAAAAAACCTTTCTATAAACAAAATAGACTAATGGAAATAGGAATATCTTTAATATGTGTGTTAAAAGTAAATATTTTTGGGCCGGGCACGGTGGCTCACGCCTGCAATCCCAGCACTTTGGGAGGCCGAGGCGGGTGGATTACCAACATAGTGAAACCTCGTCTTTAGTAAAAATACAAAAATTAGTTGGGCATGGTGGCAGGTGCCTGTAATCCCGCTACTCAGGAGGCTGAGAGGCAGGAGAATTGCGTGAACCCAGGCGGCAGAGGCTGCAGTGAGCTGAGATCGCGCCACTGCTCTCCAGCCTGGGTGATAGAGTGAGACTCCGTCTCAAAAAACAAAACAAAACGGCCGGGCGCGGTGGCTCACGCCTGTAATCCCAGCACTTTGGGAGGCCGGGACGGGCGGATCTCGAGGTCAGGAGATCGAGACCATCCTGGCTAACATGGTGAAACCCCGTCTCTAATAAAAATACAAAAAACTAGCCGGGTGTGGTGGCGGGCGCCTGTAGTCCCAGCTACTTGGGAGGCTGAGGCAGGAGAATGGCGAGAACCCAGGAGGCGGAGCTTGCAGTGAGCCGAGATCGGGCCACCGCACTCCAGCCTGGGCGACTGAGCAAGACTTCGTCTCAAAAAAAAAAAAAAAACAAAACAAAACAATAGCAACAACAAAAAAAGGTAAATATTTGTAATATATAAAGAGCTATAACAAACCATTAGAATAAAAAATGTCCAATTTTAAAATGGCAAATTCATATGGATAGGCTCTTTAAAAGCCAGAAATAAAAAATACCCAAGAAGCAGATGAAAATATTTACCTTGGCAGGGAGTGGTGGCTCACGCCTGTAATCCCAGCCCGTTGGGAGGCCGAGGTGGGAGGATCACATGAGATCGGGAGTTTGAGGCCAGCCTGGCCAAGATGGAAAAACCCTGTTTCTACTAAAAATACAAAAAATTAGCTGGGCGTGGTGGTGGCTGCCTGTAATCCCAGCTACTCGGGAGACTGAGGCAGGAGAATCACTTGAACCCCGGAGGGTGGAAGTTGCAGTGAGACAAAATTGTGCCACTGCACTCCAGCCTAGGTGACAGAGTGAGGCATTGTCTCTAAAAAAAAAAAAAAAGAAAATATTTACCTTTACTGATTATAAAAGGAGGAGTAAAATAACGAGACATCACCTAACTCATCAAATTGGCAAAGATTTTTTAAAAATAAGATCCAATATTGTTTTGTCAAATGGCCATTTTATATACTGCTAGTAGGAGTGTGAATTAATCCAATGCTTTTGAGATGAATTTGATAACAAGAATTTAAAACTTTAATCATATTAATACACTTTGGCCCAATAATTCCACCTTTAGGAATTTATTTTAAGAAAGTAATCATATGGGCCGGGCGCGGTGGCTCAAGCCTGTAATCCCAGCACTTTGGGAGGCCGAGACGGGCGGATCACGAGGTCAGGAGATCGAGACCATCCTGGCTAACACCGTGAAACCCCGTCTCTACTAAAAAATACAAAAAACTAGCCGGGCGAGGTGGCGGGCGCCTGTAGTCCCAGCTACTCGGGAGGCTGAGGCAGGAGAATGGCGGGAACCTGGGAGGCGGAGCTTGCAGTGAGCCGAGATCTGGTCACTGCGCTCCAGCCTGGGCAACAGAGCAAGACTCCGTCTCAAAAAAAAAAAAAAAAAAAAAAAAAAAAAGTAATCATATGATGTTTATAAAGATTGTACACAAGGTTATTTACTGAATTATTACAACTAATAGCAGAGTGCTTTTGGAGTGTCTGCCCAGCTCATAATCATGTTTATGGGCTATCTTACCTCCAGTGGGGGGCCTCTGGCAGTAATTTTGTACCACATGACCTCAGCCCTGACCACAAATGATGTAACTAAGGGGGTAACTAAGTGGGTACTCTCCCCAGCTGAGCAAATCAGGTTTCCTTCCCTGGAAATTTGGACGAGAGAGAGAATGACAGAGAGGAAAATAGTATCTCTGTTAAGTTGGGCTTCTCACTGATTCCTGAATATTCCACGTTTTGTTTTTTTTTTTTTTCAAAAGAAGAATAGGCCGGGCGCGGTGGCTCAAGCCTGTAATCCCAGCACTTTGGGAGGCCGAGACGGGTGGATCACGAGGTCAGGAGATCGAGACCATCCTGGCTAATACGGTGAAACCCCGTCTCTACTAAAAAATACAAAAAACTAGCCGGGCGAGGTGGCGGGCGCCTGTAGTCCCAGCTACTCGGGAGGCTGAGGCAGGAGAATGTCGGGAACCCGGGAGGCGGAGCTTGCAGTGAGCTGAGATCCGGCCACTGCACTCCAGCCGGGGTGACAGAGCGAGACTCCGTCTCAAAAAAAAAAAAAAAAAAAAAAAAAGAAGAATAGTGAGAGTAGAAAGGAGAAGCATGAGATAGCAAAATGCGCTCTAAAATAGATGACAAGGAGAAAAAGATTTAGAGAATCTAGAAGCCCTAGAGTAGTAGATAGAAGCCAAGTGTGTCTTTGCACAACCAAAAAGGACTGCATCAACTTCAGTAAGTGACACCTGGCTGAGACAGTTTAATGTTGAATAACATAACTTGTGGCAACGATCCTCTTTCATGGTAAGTGACCTCTACTCAGAAGTATCTTTTGTTGTAAGGAAAGTCTAGGCAGGGGCTGGGCGTGGTGGCTCACATCTGTAATCCCAGCACTTTGGGAGGCCGAGGTGGGTGGATCACCTGAGGTCAGAAGTTTGAGACCAGCCTGGCCAACAAAGTGAAACCCCATCTCTACTAAAAAAATATAAAAATTAGTCAGGTGTGGTGGCTCACTCCTGTAACTCCTGTCATCCCAGCTACTTGGGAAGCTGAGGCATGAGAATTGCTTGAGCCCAAAAGGCGGAGTTGGCAGTGAGTCACGATTGTGCCACTGCACTCCAGCCTGGGTGATACAGTGAGACTCTGCCTCAAAAAAATAAATAAATAAAAATAAAGTCTAGGCAGGAAGTAATCAGTGACTGAGAGGTCCTGGTTAACCCATTCCTTTTTACTTTGCTATTCCATTTCCACTGGCTTTTCAAGGATGCCAAGATTGGAAGAAATACACTATGCCTGAGAAAAAACAACTTGATATAGAAAACTAATGTGGAAGATGTACTCGTGTCCTAGGGCTGCCGCTGTATTATGAAGCATTGCAAAATGGGAAGCTTAAAACAACCAAAATGTATTCTCTCACAGTTTAGAGAGCAGAAGTTCAAAATTAAGATGTCAGCAGGATTGGTTCATCTTTGGGGGCTCAGAGAAAGAATCTGTTCCAAGCCTTTCTCTTAGCGTCTGGTGTTGCTGGCGATCCACGGCATTTCTTGGCTTGTGGACACATCGCTCTACTCTCAGCCTCTGTCATCACACGGTGTTCTCTCCTTCTTTCTCTCCTCCTCCTCCTCCTTTGTGGCTGTCTTCTTCTTTCCTCTCCTTCTTCTTCCTTTCTTCTTCCTTCTTCCATCTTCTTCTTCTTCCTCATTGTTAAAATTTTTATTTATTTATTTTTAGAGACAGGGTCTCGCTTGTCTCCTAGGCTGGAGTGCAGTGGTACAGTCATAGCTCACTGCAGCCCTAAACTCCTAGGAACAAGTGATCCTCCTGCCACAGCCTCCTGAGTAGCTAGGACTACAGGTGCACGCCACCACACCTGGCTAATTCTTATATTTTTTTAGAGACAAGCTCTCACTATGTTGCCCAGGGTGGTCTCAAACTCCTGGCCTCAAGCGATCCTCCCATCTTGGCCCCCCAAAGTATTGGGATTACAGGTGTGAGCCACTGCCCCTGGCCTCTTTTCTTCTTAGAAGGACACCATTTGTGTTGGATTAAGAGCCCACACTACTCCAGCATGACCTCATGTTAAATTGACTAGTTACATCTGCCACAACAACTCTATTTCCAAATAAAGTCACATGCTGAGGTACTAGAGCTTAGGGCTTCAGTATATCTTTTGGGAGGACATAACTCAACCATAACATATAGGACATATACCTTTAAACATTTCACTCTAAAAACTCCAACAGGCCGGGCATAGTGGCTCACTCCTGTAATCCCAGCACTGGGAGGCCAAAGCGGGTGGAAAACTTGAGTTCAGGAGTTTGAGACCAGCCTAATCAATATGGCAAAACTCTGTGTCTACCAAAAATACAAAAGTTAGTCTGGCATGGTGACTCACGCCTGTAGTCACAGCTACTTGGGAGGCTGAGGTGGGAGGTTCTCTGGAGCCTGGGAAGTCAAGGCTGCAGTGAGCCAAGATTACACCACTGTACTCCAGCCTGGGAAACAGGGTGAGACCCTATCTCAAAACAACAACAACAACAACAACAACCAAAATACCCCCCAAAACCCTGCCGCAAACCTTGTACTCACATTCAGATGTTGTATAATCTCAGATTTTATCACTTTGGAACCTTTTATCTGGGTGGTCAAATTGCACACAACAGATGATGGAAAGTTCTGTGATGCCAGAGCCTGCATTCTATGTATTGAACCCTTTCTTATTGAGCCATTTGAGTTATTTTGAGGGGAACTCATCAATTATTTACTGGAGGGGCAGGTGCTTGACTGATGAAGGGAGAGTGAAATTGATGGGCCGGCTGTTCTATGTACAGACTTTTAATCAATGACCCCCACATCTCATTTGCTCCCTCTGTTGTATCTGGGGCCTCCAGCTAAAAGCTCCTCCTGGATCCTGTGGACTACCCAGTGCCCTTGGCTGCCACCCCCTCCACACAAACCCTAGGCAGTAGCTGCTTCTTCCTGGCTTCATTACCCTTTCTTTATCTCTAACTTCAAAAAGTTGGTTGAAATCTTCATTTGCTGATGGGCCCCTTCATTTTTTTGACCACTGTAAGTTTTATTTATTTCTATGTTATTTGTCATCATTATAATAGGGTGGGGTTCCAGTAGTGAGAGGGAGAACTGTATGTGTTCACTTGGCCACCTAAAACTTGTGAATATATATACTTAAAATGTTAATAAATATTACCAAATTGCCTTTCCTTTTCAATATTTATATTTCTGTATTCTTTTTCTTCTTTTGTTGCATTGACTAAACTTGAATATAATATTGGTGATAGTAATGGGCCTCCTGATCTTATACTATTTTGGTGGAAATGCTTCTAATATTTCATCATTAAATATGATATTTTAGAGGCCATTATCCTTATTGAAATGACTCTGAAGCAGAAAGCAGAAAACAGCATGTTTTCACTTATTAGTGAGAGCTAACAGTGAGTGCCCATAGACACACAGAGTGGAATAATAGACACTGAAGACTCCAAAAGGTGGGAGGGTGATGAGCCTGGTCCTGAAATTGTACTTTCCAATTGTTGCTAGCACAATTTATTTTTTAATATTCACTTTGTATTCAGAAACATTACTCACTTTAATTCTAACATTTTGTGGGATATTCTTTTGCATTTTTTATATTGACATACGGGATCTGAAAATAGTGACTGTCTCTTCCTTTTATTTGTTGTTCAATTTTACTGTGTCAACTAAAACCTCTAGTTCAATAGAATAGAAATGATGATAGTGGCAACTTGTGTCTTGTTCATGAAATGGAATAATTTTAGCGTTTCACCATGAAAGAAGATATATGACATGAAATTGTGATAGCCAGTCTCTATATGGCTCCAGATGATCTTTGTCTAATGATATTCACATCCCATATCTGAAGAGGGCTGACCTGTGTAATAGGATATTGCAGAAATGGTCGTGTGTGACTTCTCAGGCTAGGTTATAAAAGATATTGTTTCCATCTTGCTCTCTCTTGGTTTGCCTGCTCTGGGAAGCCAGCTGCTGTGTGGAGGACACTCAAGCAGCTCTACAGAAAGGTCACCGCAGCAAGGAGGCCTCCTACTGGCAACCAACATCAATTTGCCAGCTCTGAGTCAGCCACCTTGAAAGAGGATCCTCCAGCCCCAGTCAAACCTTCAGATGACTGCAGTATTGGTCAATGTTCTGGACTGCAACATCATGGGAAATACTAAACTGGAAGCACTCAGCTAAGCTGCCCGAATTTCTCACCCATAGAAACTGTGTGAGATCATAAATGTGTTTAAGTGTGTTAAGCTATCAAATTTTGGGGTCATTTGTTGGGCTTCAGTGGATAACTAATACAAAGAGCTTTGTAGAGGTTTTATCAGATTGAGGAAGTTCACATCTATGTCTAGTTTTATAAAAGATTTTTAAAATAATGAATTCACTTTGGGAGGTCAAGGTGGGAGGATCACTTGAAGCCAGGAATTTGAGACCAGCCATCTCTTTAGAGTAAGACCCTCTCTTTAGAAAAAGCTAAAATTGGCCGGGTGTGGTGTCTAACGCCTGTAATCTCAGCACTTTGGGAGGCCAAGGCGGGCAGATCATGAGTTCAAGAGATCGAAACCACCCTGGGCAACATGGTGAAACCCCCGTCTCTACTAAAAAATACAAAAATTAGCTGGGCGTGGAGGTACATGCCTGTAGTCCCAGCTACTCGGGAGTCTGATGCAGGAGAATCACTTGAACCTGGAAGGCGGAGGTTGCAGTGAGCTGAGAATGTGCCACCACTGCATTCCAGCCTGGCGACAGAGTGAGACTTCATCTCAAAAAAAAGAGAAAAAACTAAAATTAATTAATTAATTATTTTTTAAACAATGAATTGATGTTGCATTTTATCATATGCATTGTATCCAGGTAGTAAATAAACATATTATCTTTCATTAATATGCAAATATTTTGAATTATGCTGGTGAATTTTCCAATGCTAAACCAAGCTTGAATTCCTAAGATAAACCCAACTTGGTCATAAAGTATTGTCAGTTTTGAACATTATTAAATTTAGTTTTCTAACACTTTATTAGGATTTCGCATCTATATTGCTGAGTGACTATGACCTATAATTTTCCTTATTCATAAAGTTTTTGTCAAGTTTTATAAGAATTCTGTTAGTTTCACAAAATTAATTGGGAGTGATTTATCCTTTTCTGTACTCTGAATTGATTTGCATACATTGAATCATTTGGCCCTTGAATGTATGTGAGAACTCACTGGTGGAATCACCTGGGCTTGATTTTTAGCTATTGCTTTAATGCCTTGTTATAGGATTATTCAGGGTTTTTCTTTCTTCTTGAGTCAGTCTTGGTAAATTATATTTTTTCCTGGAAGGTGGTTCATTTGATAAAAGTTTTCATACACGCTGGCTTATAGTTGTTTATAATACACCCCATCTCTATTGAAAAAATACAAAATTAGCCAGGTGTGGTGGCACATGACTGTAATCCCAGCTACTTGGGAGGCTAAGGCAGGAGAATTGCTTGAACCTGAGAGGTGGAGGTTGCAGTGAGCCAAGATTGCACCATTGCACTCCAGCCTGGGCAACAAGAGAACAAGAGTGAAACTCCATCTCAAAAATAAAGAAAAAAGAATTCATAGTAGTAACTCAAATAAATGTATTGAGCAATTCCCACAACCCTAAAAAGGGGTTTACATGAATGAAGTCGTTTAATCTCACGACTCTTTGAGGTATGCAATATCATTGCCCTCATTTATGAGTGAAGCAATCAAGGTTTAGAGAAGCAAGGTAAGGTGCCCAGATTTACACAGTGGGTAAGTGGCAGAGGCAGGATTTGAACCTAGGTGTGTCTGACTCTAGAGCTTGTTCTAATCACAGTGCTATACTGTTCAACAAAACTGAGGTCTCGTCATAACTTTGGCTAGTGCAGTCTATGGGATCCTCAGTTCTATTTACTTTTTCCCCACCTAAACTTTAAGATTTACCCCTAAAGCCCACTTTTCCTTTTTTTTTTTCTTTTCTTTTTTCTTTTTTTTTTTTTTTTTTTTTTTTTTGAGACAGGGGTTCACTCTGTTGCGCAGGCTGGGGTGCAATGGTGCAACCTTGGCTCACTGCAGCCTCGACCTCCAGGTCTCAAGCAATCTTCCCACCTCAGCCTCCCAAGTAGCTGGGATTACAGGCGTGCACCACCACACCCCACTAATTTTTGTAGTTTTTAGGTAGAGACCATGGTGGCAGGTCTCCCTGTGTTGCTGAGGCTGGTCTCAAACTCCTGGGCTCTAGTGATCTCCCCTTTGGCCTCCTAAAGTGGTTGGATTACGGGCATGAGCCACCGCAGCTGGCCTAAAGCCCACTTTTTTAGTCTTAATAGTTTCTCACTAAAGTACGCTTTTGGCCAGGTGCGGTGGCTCACGTCTATAATCCCAGCACTTTGGAAGGCTGAGGTGGGTGGATCGATTGAAGCCAGGAGTTCAAGACCAACCTGGCCAACCCAGTAAAATCCTATCTCTACTAAAAATACAAAAATTAGCCCGGTGTGTGGTGTGCACCTGTAATCCCAGCTACTTGAGAGGCTGAGACACGAGAATCACTTGAACCTGGGAGATGGAGGTTTCAGTAAGCCAAGATCATGCCACTGCACTCCAGCCTGGGTGAAGGGTGAGACTCCGTCTAAAAAAAACCAAAGTATGCTTTTAATGGTTATTCATTCAACCTCTTCTGGGTCACTGGAATTTCAGACCCTGTACCTGTACCCTGCTTTGCGTGGAGTGGCCAAACCACAGGTGGGCCAGCAATGTTGGGTAGCTTTTCTAGGAGCTACAACCTTTAAGATGTTTCAAAACTTCTTCTCATTTGAACCTACAGGTTGTTGAGAAGGTCCAAGCATTTTCACAAAAGGCCATTATGAAAACACATGTAGAATCTACAGATAAATAGTTTGTTTTTGTTTTTTATGTTTGAGATGGAGTCTTGCTCTGCCACCCAGGTTGGAGTGCAGTGGTGAGATCTTGGCTCACTGCAACCTCTGCCTCCTGGGTTCAAGTGATTCTCCTGCCTCAGCCTCCCAAAGTGTTGGGATTAAAGGCGTGAGCCACTGTGCCTGGCCAGATAAAGAAATTTAATAAGAGGTAGGTGACATAGGACTGCTCTTTTTAAGTAGGTACTTACACGTTGAGTTTTTCTTATGTAGGCTATTTCAAGCAGTAATATTTGGGTTGAATACTGGGCTTCACAAATGAAACTTGAGACTGAGAACTTTAAGGACTAGAGACAACAGCAATGTGAGATATCATGAGAAGTACAATTATTGTTGAGAAGGCCTAGTACATTTATTATTGACCATAGTAAGGCAATTTAGTTATTCCACTGAGCACCAGACAAATGAGAAGAGACAGGACAGAAATTGCTTTGGGAAGGATTAGGTTGGATATTAGGAGGACCATTCTGACAACTAAGTGTTATTAGACGCTGGGCTTCATTTTATTGTCAGAAAAATGGTGGAATCTTCTCTGAAAACATTTAAGGAGAGAACTGACTGCTCTCAGGCCGGGCGCGGTGGCTCAAGCCTGTAATCCCAGCACTTTGGGAGGCCGAAGCGGGCGGATCACGAGGTCAGGAGATCGAGACCATCCTGGTTAACACGGTGAAACCCCATCTCTACTAAAAAATACAAAAAACTAGCCGGGCGAGGTGGCGGGCGCCTGTAGTCCCAGCTACTTGGGAGGCTGAGGCAGGAGAATGGCGTGAACTCGGGAGACGGAGCTTGCAGTGAGCTGAGATCCGGCCACTGCACTCCAGCCTGGGTGACAGAGCGAGACTCTGTCTCAAAAAAAAAAAAAAAAAGAACTGACTGCTCTCTTTCCAGACTGCTTGAAGGTCACCCATTCATTCATTCAACGAACATGTGAGTGCCTGTGATGTGCTAGA
Organism: Macaca thibetana thibetana; assembly: GCF_024542745.1. NCBI lineage: Eukaryota > Metazoa > Chordata > Mammalia > Primates > Cercopithecidae > Macaca > Macaca thibetana. The sequence continues at coordinate 96,496,062 of NC_065586.1, read as the reverse complement.
CACTGCTCTATGCACTAAGGATACAGCTGTGAAGAAGAAAAACTAATTCTTGTTGTCTTGAAGGTGGTGGTTGGGAGATGGAGATAGATAATGAACAAACGACAAAACAACTTCAGATAATATATGCTATGAAATTATAATGACTAGGGACTGACTACAGGCCTACTTCAGATGCGGTCACAGAAGTCATTTCTGAGAAGGTGATATATGAGGGGAGGCCTGAAAGATAGGAAGGTGCATTAGGCATAGATCCAAGGAAGAACATTCCGAGTGAAAGAACAGTAAACACAAAGGTCTAGAGGCAGGAACAAGTTAGGCAGGTTTTTGGAGCCAAAAAATTTATATGGCTGAAGATGGTAAGCAAAGAGTGGAGGGTAGCTGGAGATAAGGTCAGAGAGGTAGAATAAGCTAGATCAGGAAGTGCCTACCAGATGTTTGTTGGTTGGTTGGTTGATTTATTTACTTGTTGAGATAGAGTCTCGCTCTGACACTGAGGCTGTAGTGAAGTGGCGTGATCGGTTCACTGCAACCTCTGCCTCCCGGGTTCAAGTGATTCTCCTGCATTGGCCTCCCAAGTAGCTGGGATTACAGGTGCCCGCCACCACGCCCAGCTAATTTTTTTTTTTTTTTTTTTTTTTTTTGAGACGGAGTCTCGCTGTGTAGCCCAGGCTGCAGTGCAGTGGCACAATCTTGGCTCACTGCAACCTCCACCTCCCAGGTTCAAGCGATTCTCCTGTCTCGGCCTCCTGAGTAGCTAGGATTACAGGCATGTGCCACCATACCCAGCTAATTTTTTTTTTTTTTGTATTTTAGTAGAGATGGAGTTTCACCCTGTTGGCCAGGATGGTCTTGATCTCCTGACCTCCTGATCTGCCCACCTCAGCCTCCCAAAGTGCCGGAATTACAGGTGTGACCCACTACATCTGGCCTGTTTTTTTTTTTTCATAGAGACGGGGTTTAGCCATGTTGGCCAGGCTGGCCTCGAACTCCTGACTTCAGATGATCTGCCTGCCTCAGCCTCCCGAAGTGCTGGGATTACAGACATGAGCCACCATGCCTGGCCTCTACCAGATATTTGGATTGTATTCTAAGAGCAATTGGAAACCATAGGAGGGTTTTAAGCAGAAGAACATCGAAATCATGATATGCTTTATATTTTAGAAAAAAAAATCCTGGATGCTGCATGAAGAGTGGATTAGAGGAGTGATAGAAAAGAAACAGAGAGGCCAGGCACAGTGGCTCACACCTGTAATCCCAGCACTTTGGGAGGCCAAGGCTGGTGGATCACTCAAGGTCAGGAGTTCAAGAACAGCCTGGCCAACATGGTGAAGCCCTGTCTCTAATATAAATACAAAAATTAGCTGGGTGTGGTGGTGCACGCCTGTAATCCCAGCTGCTCAGGAAGCTGAGGCAGGAGAATCGCCTGAACCCAGGGACAGAGGTTGCAGTGAGCCGAGGCCTCCCTACTGCACTCTAGCCTGGGTGACAGAGTGAGACTCCATTTCAAAAAAAAAGAAAAGAAGGAGAGAGAACCATTTAGGAAGCTAGTGTGGTACTCCAGGGGAAAGATTTCATTGCGTTTTCTACAATTTTATTTTATTTCATTTTATTTTTTGAGATGGAGTCTCACTCTCATCCAGGCTAGAGTGCAATGGCACAATCTCGGCTCACTGCAACCTCCTCCTCCAGGGTTCAAGTGATCCTTCTACCCCAGCCTCCAGAGCAGCTGGGATTACAGACATGCGCCACCATGGCCAGCTAATTTTTGTATTTTTAGTAGAGACGGGGTTTCACCATATTCGCCAGGGTGGTCTCGAACTCCTGACCTCAGCTTATCTGCCCGCCTTAGCCTCCCAAAGAGCAGGGATTATAGTGAGACCCCCATCTCTATTTTAAAAATTTAAAAATAATGAAAATAAATCAGGCCGGGCGCGGTGGCTCACGCCTGTAATCCCAGCACTTTGGGAGGCCGAGGCGGGCGGATCACAAGGTCAGGAGATCGAGACCACCTTGGCTAATATGGTGAAACCCCGTCTCTACTAAAAAAATACAAAAAATTAGCCGGGCGAGGTGGCGGGCGCCTGTAGTCCCAGCTACTCGGGAGGCTGAGACAGGAGAATGGCGGGAACCCGCGAGGCGGAGCTTGTAGTGAGCCGTGATCGCGCCACTGCACTCCAGCCTGGGCGATGAGCAAGACTCCATCTCAAAAAAAAAAAAAAAAAAAAGGCCGGGCTCGGTGGCTCAAGCCTGTAATCCCAGCACTTTGGGAGGCCGAGACGGGCGGATCACGAGGTCAGGAGATCGAGACCATCCTGGCTAACACGGTGAAACCCCGTCTCTTGCCGGGCGCGGTGGCTCAAGCCTGTAATCCCAGCACTTTGGGAGGCCGAGACGGCGGATCACGAGGCCAGGAGATCGAGAGACGATCCCGGCTAACACGGTGAAACCCCGTCTCTACTAAAAAATACAAAAAAACTAGCCGGGCGAGGTGGCGGGCGCCTGTAGTCCCAGCTACTCGGGAGGCTGAGGCAGGAGAACGGCGTAAACCCGGGAGGCGGAGCTTGCAGTGAGCTGAGATCCGGCCACTGCACTCCAGCCTGGGTGACAGAGCAAGACTCCGTCTCAAAAAAAAAAGAAACCCCGTCTCTACTAAAAAATACAAAAAACTAGCCGGGCGAGGTGGCTGGCGCCTGTAGTCCCAGCTACTAGGGAGGCTGAGGCAGGAGAATGGCGTGAACCCGGGAGGCGGAGCTTGCATTGAGCTGAGATCCGGCCACTGCACTCCAGCCTGGGCTACAGAGCGAGACTCCGTCTCAAAAAAAAAAAAAAAAAAGAAAATAAATCAAATAAAACTGCTGTGAATATTTAGTACAAGTGTTTAATGGATCTATGTCTTCATTTATTTGGGATACATACTTAGAAATGGAATGGCTGGGAGCATAGTAGGTGTATCCTTAACGTTTTAAGAAGCTGCCAAAATTTCCAAACTGGTTGTACCATTTTACATTTCTACCAGCACTGTATGAAAGTTCTAGTTGCAGCCAGGTGCAGTGGCTCACACCTGTAATCCCAGCACTTTGGGAGGCCAAGGCAGGAGGATTGCTTAAGCCCAGGAGTTTTTGTTTTGTTTTGTTTTGTATTTTAGATGGAGTCTCGCTCTGCCACGTAGGCTGGAAGGCAGTGGTGTGATCTCAGCTCACTGCAACCTCCACCTCCTGGCTCAAGTGATTCTCTTGCCTCAGCCTCCCAAGTAGCTGGGACTACGGCATGTACCACCACACCCAGGTAATTTTTTGTAATTTTAATAGAGATGGGGTTTCACCTTGTTGGCCAGGCTGGTCTCTACCTCCTGACCTCAGATTATTCACCTGCCTCAACCTCCCAAAGCGCTGGGGTTACAGGTGTGATCCACCGTGTCCACCTGAGCGCAGGAGTTTGAAACAGCCTGGGCAACATAGTAAGACTCTGTCTCTAAAAAACAGAAAAGAAGAAGGTTCTGGTTGCTTCCCATTCTTGCCAACACACTCATCTGGATTATGGTTCTTGCAGTAAGTGTGTAGTAGTATCACTGAGGTTTTAATTTGCGTTTCTCTACTGGCTAATGAGGTTGAACATCTTTTTCTGTGCTTATTTGCTATTCATATATCTTCCTTTTTTTTTTTTTTTTGAGACAGAGTCTCTCTCTGTTGCCCAGGCTGGAGTGCAGTGGTGCGATCTCGGCTCACTGCAAGCTCTGCCTCCCGGGTTCACACCATTCTCCTGCCTCAGCCTCCTGAGTAGTTGGGACTGCAGGCACCCATCACCACTTCTTTTCTGTTTTTTAGAGACAGAGTCTTACTATGTTGCCCAGCTAGTTTTTTTGTGTGTGTTTTTAGTAGAGATGGGGTTTCACTATGTTAGCCAGGATGGTCTCAATCTCCTGACCTCGTGATCCGCCCGCCTCGGCCTCCCAAAGTGCTGGGATTACAGGTTTGAGCCACCACGCCTGGCCTGCTATCCATATATCTTCTTGGGTGAGTTTTCCATTCAAATAGTTTCCCCATTTTAAAAATTGGGTTGTTTGTTTCATTATTACTGAATTTTGAGAGCTCTCTCTATATTCTGGATACAGGTCCTTTATCAGATACAAGACCCCTTTAGGGGTCTGTCAGCTGTCCTGTTGCTTCCTTTGATTTTTCCCATGCAGATGCTGAAATGGTACACTACTTGTGGGTATTGAGTTATTTCTGTATTCTCCCAGTCTATTGCTTGTCTTTTTTCTTTTCTTAACATCCTTCAAAGAGCAAAACCTCATAATTTTGAGGAATTTTAAGTTATTGGGTTTTTTTTTCTTATATGAAATCTTGGGTTGAGCAAAAACTTATTAGATACTATTATGAATATAAAATATTCTCCTGGCCAGGCGCGGTGGCTCATGCCTGTAATCCCAGCACTTTGGGAGGCCGAGGCGGGTGGATCACCTGAGGTCAGGAGTTCGAGACCAGCCTGACCAATATGGTGAAACCCCATCTCTACTAAAAATACAAAAATTAGCTGGGCATGGTGGTGCGTGCCTGTAATCTCAGCTTCTCAGGAGGCTGAGACAGGAGAATTGCTTGAACCCAGGAGGCAGAGGTTGCAGCGAGCCGAGATCAAACCACTGCACTCCAGCCTGGGTGACAGAGCGAGACTGTGTCTCAAAAAGAAAACAAAAACAAAAACAAGAAACAAAAAAGGACGTTTTTGGCTGGGCATGTTGGCTTAGGCCTGGAATCCCAGCACTGCTGAGGTGGGAGGATCGCTTGAGCCCAGGAGTTTCAGACCAGCCTGGGAAACACAGTAAGACCTCATCTCTACAAAAAAATAAAAACTAAAAAAAAATTTTTAAAAGAAAGGACATTTTCTTTTCCTGAAGTATAGCACACTCCAGAAAAGCTATGCTGGAAGCACAGCAAGTGTAAGCTGAGGCACCAGAAGATCTTACTCCATTCTGTGAATAGTTATTGAGCACCTGTTGCATGCTCAGGAACTGTTAGGCTCTGGAGACAAGAGTCAAAATAGGACACAATTCTTATCCTCAAGGTGATTCAGTTGAATAAACAGGCAATTGGCTGTACAGTGAGAGCGCAGAGGAAGGGAGGGGTGCAGTTAAGGGGTGAAGATGGAGATTGCAGCAGTGAGGCCGGTAAAGAGATCTGGGGATGAAGCTGGGAAGACTGGCATGGTGGGGTGCCAATCACTATTTTCTTCTTAGTTCTCTTTATTAGTTGCTCCTGATTGCTACTGTGAGAGAGTATTTATAACTGCGGACTCTTCCTGCTTTACATAAACTTTGACACATTATATCCCTGAGTGTTCTGATAGCTGTAATCATGACTTTCCAATGGACAGTTATGTATCTGATATAGGGGAGCCCAATAAAACCCAGCTAGGAATTAAAGATATTTTTGTATTTTTTCTTAAAGAGGGTTCCTCAAATTGTATAAGCTTCAGGACCCATAAAATCTCAATCAGCCCGAAGATATAGAGGATGATCCTGATGCATATTATTCTCTGCATCTTTCATGTTTATTTTTGCAACTAGCTACGGGATGCCTTTCTAGAAAATGGGGGTTCGAGTTTTAATCAGTGAAACAACTTCAGACCATTGAATGAATTTTTAAACTTTTTTTTAGTGTAGGTGAAAATAAAAAGCTAAAATTAGGCCGGATGTGGTGGCTCACACCTATAATCCCAGCACTTTGGGAGACCAAGGCGGGTGGATCACTTGAGGTCAGGAGTTCAAGACCGGCCTGACCAACATGATGAAACCCCATCTCTACTAAAAATACAAAAGTTAGCCGGGCGTGGTGACGGGTGCCTGTAATCCCAGCTACTTGGGAGGCTGAGGCAGGAGAATCACTTGAACCCAGGAGGTGGAGGTTGCAGTGAACCAAGGCTGTGCCACTGTACTCCAGCCTAGGCGACAGAGTGATACTGTCTTAAAAAAATAAAATAAAAAGTTGGCCGGGCATGCTGGCTCACACCTGTAATCCCAGCACTTGGGGAGGCTGAGGTGGGCGGATCACCTGAGGTCAGGAATTCCAGACTAGCCTGGCCAACATGGTGAAGCTCTGTCTCTACTAAAAATAAAACATTAGCTGGGTGTGGTGGTGTGCACCTGTAGTCCCAGCTACTCAGGAGGCTGAGGTGGGAGAATCACTTGAACCCAGAAGGCGGAGGTTGCAGTGAGCTGAGATCACACTCCAGCCTGGGTGACAAGAATGAAACTCCGTCTCAAAAAACAAACAAACAAACAAATGAGAAATAGAAAGTGAAAAAGAAGGAACATTTAAAAAACAAAAAAGAGCTGGATATGGTGGCTCACACCTGTAATCCCAGCATTTTGGGAGGCTGAGGCAGGAGAATCACTTGAGCACTGGAGTTTGAGACCAGCCTGGGCAACATAGGGAGACCACATCTCCCTCCCTATGTGGTCTCCCTATGTAGCTAGTAGCTAGGATTACAGGCACATGCCACCACGCCCAGCTAACTTTTGTATTCTTAGTAAGGACGGAATTTCACCATGTTGGCCAGGCCGTCTTGAACGCTTGACCTCAGGTGATCCACCTGCCTAGGCCTCCCAAAGTGCTGGGATTACAGGTGTGAGCCACCATGCCCGGCCTTCACCTTCTATTTTTCTTAAGGCATTATTTGTTGTGCCTATTCACTGTGGTGTTTCTAGTAGTTTGCTTTTATTTCTGAAATTATGTTATTTCTTATTATTTCCTGAGTTCTGTCAGTTTATTTCTGAGTTTGTCTGTTTCCAATTTTTACTATTCTTTTGTCTTGTATCATTCAAAAGAGGTTTTCCAGTTGGTTTCAAAGCAAGAAGTTGTAAGAGTTTTACTGTTTCTAATATGCTTTCATTGTCTGTAGAGGCTATTCTGCCTCTTATTCTCCTTTTCCCCATAACTTTTATTAGATTTAATCTTGATACTTTTCTGTTGCTTATTTCTATGTGAGATTGGCTTTCCTGAAATTTTAGGAGATAGGATTGTAGTGTTTAAAAATATAATGGCTTGCTTTCTGTGACTTTCTGACATTGTTCCTTTCCTCCTCCACCTTATCTGAACACTTCTTTTATTGGCCTTTTCTTTATCCCAGTACTGCTTAATTTTGACTCTACATCTAGACGTTTTTCTTCAGTGTGTGGCCATGTCCTGAAATGGGGCCCTGGTTGGTCAGTTTCATGGGTTTCTAGGGGCTGGATTGCTCTAGCCAGATTCATGGGCTGCACGCGCACTCACCCACTAATAGGATTAGGTCAAACTCCTCCAGCTCTACCTCTTGTTTTCAGATTGACCCACCTCGCTTTCCTGTTGGCTCTTTTGGAGTTCTCTAGTTGGGGGTCTGCCAGCTGTCCTGTTGCTTCCTTTGCTTTTCCCATGCAGATGCTGAAATGGTACAGAGCTTGTGGGTATTGAGTTTCCCTCACCTGCTTGTATATGGGATTCCTAGGGATACCTTGTCACCTAGTTTTGCAAAATGTGGTCCAGGCATTTTGGGTTTGTTATCTAGTTGCTCTCCCACTTTTGATGTGGGAATTTGGAGAGATTAATAACTGTGCCTTCATCATTGCCATCTGCCTAATTATCTGTATTTGATTTGGTGGGGAGAAGAGAAAAAATAATATATTCTAGTTGTTTAAAAAAAAAAATCAGAGGCAGGTAAAATAAAAATGGAATGCTGTGCTCCTCCCAGTTCCATTCTCCAGAGGTATTTACTGTTAAGAGTTAAGTATATTTCGGCCCAGCACAGTGGCTCACGCCTGTAATCCCAGCACTTTAGAAGGCTGAGGCAGGCAGATCACCTGAGGTCAGGAGTTCAAGACCAACCTAGCCAACACGGCAAAACCCCGTCTCTACTAAAAATACAATTAGCTGAGTGCGGTGGCGCGCACATGTAGTCCCAGCTACTCGGGAGGCTGAGGCAAGACAATTGCTTGAACCTGGGAGGTGAAGGTTGCAGTGAGCCAAGATGGTGCCACTGTACTCCAGCCTGGTGACAGAGTGGGACTCTATCTCAAAAAAAAAAAGAGTTGAGTATATGTTTCACGTGTCTGTATGAAGAGATCACCAAACAGGCTTTGTGTGAGCAACAGGGCTGTTTATTTCACCTGGGTGCAGGTGGGCTGAGTCCGAAAAAGGAGTCAGCAAAGGGTGGTGGAATTATCATTGCTTCTTATAGGTTTTGGGATAGGCGGTGAAGTTAAGAGCAATGTTTTGGGGGCAGGGGGTGGAGCTCACCAAGTACATTCTCACGGGTGGGGAGAATTACAAAGAAACTTCTTAAGGGTGGGAGAGATTATAAAGAACCTTCTTAAGGGTGGGGAAGATTACAAAGTACATCAATCGGTTACGGTGGGACAGGAACAAATCACAATGGTGGAATGTCATCAGTTATTTTCACTTCTGTGGATCTTCAGTTGCTTCAGGCCATCTGGATGTGTAGTGCAGGTCGCTGGGGATATGATGGCTTAGCTTGTGCTCAGAGGCTTGACGGTATATTTCCTTCCAAATACTTTTCTATTCTTTTACTGTTTATGTACTTTTCTTTATTTTTTTGAGACGGAGTCTTGCTCACTCTCCCAGGCTGGAGTGCAGTGGCACGATCTTGGCTCACTGCAAGCTCCGCCTCCCGGGTTCACGCCATTCTCCTGCTTCATCCTCCCAAGTAGCTGGGACTACAGGCGCCTGCCGCCACGCCCGGCTATTTTTTTTTTTTTTTTTTTTTTTTTTTTTTTTTTTTGTATTTTTAGTAGAGACAGGGTTTCACCTTGTTAGCCAGGATGGTCTTGATCTCCTGACCTCGTAATCCGCCCATCTCGGCCTCCCAAAGTGCTGGGATTACAGGCGTGAGCCACCGCGCCCGGCCTGTTTATGTACTTTTCTATCATTTTGCTATCTGCATTTTCTTACAATTTTCTTTTTCCACGTATATATTTTCCAACATACAACAATATATTGGGCACTATCTTTAAGGACTAATATAGTCTGAAAGTTGCTATTATTTATTACAATTACCAAGTAGATAATTATCTCAGGAAGGAAACAAACTGCTTCTAGTTGCTTTGAAAACAAACATTTATGACTGGGAGCAGTGGCTCAACGCCTATAATCCCAGCACTTTGTGGGGCAGAGGCAGGCAGATCACCTGAGGTCGGGAGTTTGAGACCAGCCTGACCAACACGGAGAAACCCTGTCTCTACTGAAAAATACAAAATTAGCAGGGCGTGGTGGTGCATGCCTGTAATCACAGCTACTTGGGAGGCTGAGGCAGGAGAATTGCTTAAACTTCGAAGGCGGAGGTTGCGGTGAGCCAAGATCGTGCCATTGTACTCTAGCCTGCGCAACAAGAGTGAAACTCTGTCTCAAAATAAATAAATAAATAAATAAATAAATAAATAAATAAAATAAACACTTATTTACTAATTTTTTAAAAACAATTTTAGAGATGGGGATCTCACTATGTTAGTCAGATTGGTCTTAAACTCCTGGCCTCAAGTGATCTTCCCACTTTGGCCTCCCAAAATACTGGGATTACAGGCATGAGTCACCATGCCTGGCTGAAAAATAAACATTTGAATATTGTAAAGAGCCATCACAAAATGATTGATGGTATTTGTCTATAATTGGAAAGGTCATGGCACTCAGGACCACTAAGCGAAGACCTCCTCAGTAAACTCTAGGCTGCTTTGCTTTAAGAAAATTCTGGCCTGCCGGGTGCAGTGGCTCACACCTGTAATCCCAGCACTTTGGGACGCCAAGGTGGGCGGATCACCTGAAGTCAGGAGTTCGAGACCAGCCTGGCCAACATGGCGAAACCCTGTCTCTACTAAAAATACAAAATTAGCTGGGCATAGTGGCACATGCCTGTAATCCCAGCCACTCAGGAGGCTGAGGCAGGAGAATCGCTTGAACCCAGGAGGTGGAGGTTGTGGTGAGCCGAGATTGTGCCATTGCACTCCAGCCTGGGCAACAAGAGCAAAACTCCATCTCAAAAAGTAAAATAAAAATAAATTAATAAAAAGCTCTCCAGAAGATTATTGGTACCTTGTTTATTCAAGATTAAGAAGAGAAAACTATTTTAAGGAGATTCAGCCCTGCAAGGACTCCATGAACACAGTTTCTATTTCTTAATTCAGTAACAACAAACTTTCTGATAATCTATTTCAGTGAGTTCTCTAGGAAGTAAGAGCACAATTCTCTTTACTGTTTATCTTCTTTACTTTTTGGAATTAAATTAAAATGCATTTTGAAACAATTTTCTCAACAAATACAATTTATCCTTGAGCCCAAAGGGGTAAAGCTTCTACTCCTGAGGCTGTAACATGGCCTGGGAGCCAGGGCTTCCTTGGAGTGAGGCTCTGAGCACAGCTCTATTGCTACTCAAGTAACATTGAGCAAGTAGCTGGGACTACAGGCGCCCGCCACCACGCCCAACTAAGTTTTGTATTTTTAGTAGAGACAGGGTTTCACCATGTTGGCCAGGCTGGCCTCAAACTCCTGACCTCAGGTGATCCACCCACTTCAGCCTCTCAAAGTGCTAGGATTATAGGTGTGAGCCACCGTGCTCGGCCCGGAGAACTTTTTAAAAAGAACAGATGTCTGGGCTCCTCTCAAAATTTATGAATCAGCATTTCTTGGGATGCACTTTCCCATTCTATTTGGTAAGCTCTTCTCCTCTTTTCCTTATACCCTGCCCCTTCATATATGTGCATTATCTGCTTGGCCTCTGAAAGCTTTTAAGTTTGATACCTTGGGACTAGGCAATTTTTTATTTTTTAATTTTTGTGAGACAGAGTCTCACACTGTTGCCCAGGTTGGAGTGCAGTGGAACAATCACGGCTTACTGCAGCCTCGACCTCCTGGGCTCAAGCAATCCTCCTGCCTGAGCCACCTAAGTAGCTGGGGTTACAGGCATGTACCACCACGCCCAGCTAATTTTTTATTTTTATTTTTGTACTTTTGTAGAGATTTGGTTTCACCATGTTGTCCAGGCTGGTCTCTAACTCCTGGGTTCAACTGATCTGCCTGACTCAGCCTCCTAAGGTGCTGGGATTACAGGCGTGAGCTCTGCGCCCAGCTGGAACTAGGAAATTTTTAAGGCCATGTTTCTCAATGTGTAATCTAGGGGGGTGAGGGTGTGGGGGGAGCGGGTTAAAGTATAGATTCCTGGGCTCCACACAGGTTTACCCAATCAGAATTTTGTAGTCACTCAGGAAACTACACTTTCATACGTGCTCCTGATGATGGAATTTTGAAAACTGCTAAGGTTAAGTTCCGATGGTATCTTTTTTCTTTTTTCTTTTTCTTTTTCTTTTTTTATTATACTTTAAGTTCTAGGGTACATGTGCACAACGTGCAGGTTTGTTACATATGTATACTTGTGCCATGTTGGGGTGCTGCATCCATCAACTCGTCAGCACCCATCAACTCCTCATTTACATCAGGTATAACTCCCAATGCCATGCCTCCCCCCTCCCCCCTCCCCATAATAGGCCCCAGTGTGTGATGTTCCCCTTCCCGAGTCCAAGTAATCTCATTGTTCAATTCCACCTATGAGTGAGAACATGCGGTGTTTGGTTTTCTGTTCTTGCGATAGTTTGCTGAGAATGATGGTTTCCGGCTGCATCCATGTCCCTATCTTTTTTCTTTTTCTTTTTTTTTTGAGACAGAGTCTCACTCTGTCACCCAGACTGGAGTGCAGTATAATGATCTTGGCTCACTACAACCTCTGCCTCCCGGGTTTAAGTGATTCTCCTGCCTCAGGCTCCCAAGTAGCTGAGATTACAGGAGCCTGCCACCATGCCTGGCTAATTTTTCTATTTTTTATAGAGACAGGGTTTTACCACGTTGGCCAGGCTGGTCTTGAACTCCTGGCCTCAGGTGATCCACCCTCCTCGGCCTCCAAAAGTGCTGGCCTTACAGGCGTGAGCCACCGTGTCCGGCCCCAACAATATCATTCTAATATTATAGAGAGAGGAGAGAGGAAAGGGAATGAAAGATTGATCAATATATTCATTTTATCTTCCTGCTACGATTCTGGGGAGGAAGGACATTTTCTTTACTTTCCTTTCTTTATAGGTAATTACAGACAAGGCCAAGCAACTCTCCTCAAAGCAGGGCATTAGGACATGAAAAGAACATGTCCGTAGAGGGCCAACAGATTCAAAAGGTATGGGAGAGAAGTGCTAGAGATCAATGCAGCAGAAAAAGTGATAAGGCTAATACCACTACTATTAATACCTAATATTTATTGAACACCACATGCCAGTCAGGGTGCTAAGGACTTTATATTATCTCATTTGAGTCTTACATCGGTCTTCAGAGGGAGCTATGATTGTCCCCTATTATAAATAAAGGTTCAGAAAGGTTAGGTAACTTACAATGTCCTGTCATGAATGAGCTGTTGAGTTAGGATTCAAACCGAGTTCTGAATGATGCCAAAGATAGCCAGCCCCCCTTTTTCCCCACTGAGACCCTCGGTACATAGAAGGGAGACAGTGGGGTCTAGTACTAGGGACTTTTGAATCTGTTGGGTCACAAAGTCTTTGCCCAAAATAGGCTGGAGAAAACATTGAACAGAGGTTCATTTAGGAGGTGCCTTCCTGATGGATATAGATGGGCCTCCTCCCTAAATAGTGCTCTTATTTCCTAGAGAACTCATTGAATCGATAGATTCTCAGTAAATTTGTTTTTATTAAATCAAAAAATAGAAGTTGTAAGTGGTGGCTCACGCTTGTAATCCCAGCACTTTGGGAGGCCAAGGTGGGTGGATCCCCTGAGGTCAGGAGTTTGAGACCAGCCTGGCCAACATGATGAAACTCGTCTCTACTAAAAATACAAAAAAATTAGCTGGGCGTGGTGGTGGGCACCTGTAATCCCAGCTACTCAGGAAGCTGAAGCAGGAGAATCGCTTGAACCCAGGAGGCGGAGGTTGCAGTAAGCTGAGATCACACCACTGCACTCCAGCTTGGGTGACAGAACGAGACTCTGTCTCAAAAAAAAAAAAAAAAAAAAGAAGAAGAAGAAGAAGTTGGATTCACAGAGTCCTGAGAGGACTAGGACTGGTTCCCCTTAAAATATTTTTTCCCTTCTAAATCTTAGATAAACAACACACCAATAATCTTCTGAAAAAGCTCTTTAAAAAGACAGATGACTGGGCTCCTCTCAAAATTTATGAATCAGAGTTTCTTGGGATAAAATCTGGGAATCTGTATCTTTAAAAATGTTCGCCTGGCGATTCTGCCGGTCAGCTAGATTTGGGAACTACTGGATTAATTCCTTGGACTAGGAGATAACTTTCCTAATTGCAATGGGACAGATTTGGGGTGCTAGGGAACCCCTATCTGGCAGAAGTAGCCCACTAGCTTTCTTCCTAACATCTCCTTTCCCTACTTCCATGGCGCCCTCCCCTACACCTTCTAATTCTTCCTGTCACCTTCTTTCCTACCCTAAACTGGCCCTAAAATGACACTTAGAACAGCAGCGCCACATTGTGGACATAAACAATATAGTGCTCCAAAAGGCACGGGACACTGTTCTCGCAGATCACCGAGCCTGCAGTTACCGATTTGTCCTACAGGGGGCACGACTTCCTTACTTTTTAAGTGAGGACGGGTCCTCGCCCCATAAAACCTGGTAAAACCTGGATGATCTCAGAAAACATCACCGGAGAAGCACGGGGTGGAGCATCTGTGCCACATCAGAAATCAAAAACCTCCACTTCATGAAACTAGAATAAACCGACTAAGTGCCTGGACATGAGCAAGCCTCCTGCTGAGCTTAGAAGCCAAGCTCTATGACAGTCTTGGTCAGAGTAAAACTATGGTGGTCTCCAAATCACTGTGTGACTTTTGATAAGCACAGATCTATCTGGGATACAAGGCACTGTCAGATATCTCTTGGAAAGTGCTCTGTTTTACATGGTACCCGTGAGTCTGGTTAATCAATAGATCTGATCTCTTTAATAAGGATATTTATACCCAATGGCACATCGGTTTATGTTGGATCGCTGTAGCGGTGTTCTGAGTACGCACCTTTGGATTTGTTCCCGCCTGGTGAAGTCTCTCTCTGTCTCTGTCTCTCTCTCTCTCACACACACACACACACACAAGCATTCACACACACACAAGCATTCACACACACACAAGCATTCACACACACACAAGCATTCACACACACACAAGCATTCACACACACACAAGCATTCACACACACACAAGCATTCACACACAGGCTTTTCTGATATTTGTACCTGGACACATCTTTTTCAATGGCGTGTTTGGTGATCCAGCCAAATTAATACGGCTAAAAAAAAAAAAAAGATATATTTACATAATTTCACCAATCTGTCTGGTCGTCTGGTTGCTTTCCTTTCATATTAATAGCTGCCCTCAGGCCCCAGATGAAATAAGAATGTACACCTTGGTAGATTTGCATAAGATTTCCTGGCAGATGATTGTGTGGCTTTCTTTTCTTTTCTTTCTTATTTATTTATTTATCTTATTTTTTTGAGACAGAATTTCACTCTTGCCACCCAGGCTGGAGTGCAATGACGCCATCTTGGCTCACGGCAACCTCCGACTCCCGGGTTCAAGTGATTCACCTGTCTCAGCCTCCCAAGTAGCTGAGATTGCACGTGCCTGCCACCACACCTGGCTAATTTTTGTATCTTTTAGTAGAGATGGGGGTTTCACCATGTTGGCCAGGCTGGTCTCGACCTCCTGACCTTAAATAATCCGCCCCCTTCGGCCTCCCAAATTGTTGGGATTACAGGCGTGAGCCACTGCGCCCTGCCTGTTTCTCTACTTTGACTCTTCTAGCTGCTTGGTTTTCTGAACTCTAGAGTTACACTGGCAGCCAGGATCCCGTGGTTTACTGTTAATGTTCTCTTTGTCTTGTTTTTTCTGATATGTTTGCTGTCTCCCTAACTAGACTGTGAGCTCTTTGACTGCAAGCTCTAAGCCCAGATCACTCCTGTCCCTTGAACACTCACCACACACATTGTTGGGTGTGTGCTATGTCCTCAATACAAATGTTTAGGTTGTTAGTTTGAATAATGAGGAAAGGTGTTTTAAAAGAATGAGAAGCGGCCTGGTGCGGTGGCTCACACCTATCATCCCAGTACTTTGGGAGGCCAAGGTAGGAGGACTGCTTGAGTCTAGGAGTTCCAGACCAGCCTGGGCAACATGGGGAGACCCCTGTCTCTTTCAAATAATAATTAATAAATAAACAAAAGAGAGAGAGAGAGAGAGTAAAGGAGAACCAGCAGAGAGAAAGGAATAAAACCAGCAGAGAGAAAGGAATAAAAGATTGACTTAAATGACCAATGAACGGAAGTAACCAGTAAAAGACAAATAAAAGAGAAACTCTAAGGTGCCATGAAAGGAGGATATTGGGGTTCTAGCTTTTTCACAAAATGGAAATGCTACTGTGGACAATGATAACTTCTGAGGAGATGGTCATGGTCAAAGAAATAAGATTTCCACCTTGGGAGACTGAGACAGGTGGATCACCTGAGGTCAGGAGTTCAAGAGCAGCCTGATCAACACGGTGAAACCCCATCTCTACTAATAATACCAAAAAAAAAAAAAAAAAAGAATTATCCAGGTGTGGTGGCTCACATCTGTAGTCCCAGCTACTCAGGAGGCTGAGGCAGGAGATTCATTTGAGCCCAGGAGGTGAGCTGAGATTGTGCCACTGCACTCCAGCCTGGGTGACAAAGCCAGACTCTGTCTCAAAAATAGATAAATAGGCCGGGTGTGGTGGCTCACTCCTGTAATCCCAGCACTTTGGGAGGCCGAGGCGGGCAGATCACAAAGTTGGAAGTTCGAGACCAGCCTGGCCAATATGGTGAAACCCCATCTCTACTAAAAATACAAAATCAGCCGGGCATGGTGGCGGGCACCTGTAGTCCCAGCTACTCGGGAGGCTGAAGCAGGAGAATTGCTTGAACCCGGGAGGCAGAGGTCAGTGAGCCAAGCTCGCGCCACTGCACTCCAGCCTGGGTGACAGGGCGAGACTCTGTCTCAAAAAAATAAAATAAAATATAAATAAATAAAATAAAATAATATTTCCTTACCAATTTAAGGAAAATGAATGGAATGTGAGGTATTCTGTGAAAGAAAACTGTAATGTTGGAATAAGTTCAAATGAATGAATGAGTACACAGATTTAGTATACAGGCCAAGCTTAAAACTCTCCCTGAATGAGACAATCAAATATTGCATAACCAAACCCTTTTAAATCTTCCTGTATTGCTCTGTAGAGTTGAAGCGGTTTGTGTATCCACTAAAATCTCAAGGAATTTTCTTTAGCTTTAGATTATCGGGTACAGTGAATAAAAGAGTACTTCCTGCTATGTTTTATTTATTTTGTTTTACTTTATTTTATTTTTTGAGACACAGTCTTACTCTGTCACCCAGGCAGGAGTGCAGTGGTGCAATCTCTGCTCACTGCAGCCTCCGTGTCCTGGGTTCAAGTGATCCTTCCACCTTCCATCTCAGCCTCCCGAGTAGCTGGGACTACAGACACTTACCACTACGCTAGACTAATTTTGTTTATTTTTTGTAGAGATGATGTCTCACTATGTTGCCCAGGCTGATCTCAAACTCCTGGACTCAAGCTATTCCCCTACCTCGGCCTCCCAAAGTACTGGGATTACAGATGTGAGCCACCATGTCTGGCTATTTCTTATTTTTAATTTGCTTTTTAATTGTACATATATTCAATAGAATACATCTGGAGTGTTTTAAAGCAAAAATCACAATATTAGCTCACTCAAGTCTGTTTCGTATTTAAACAATTGTTTTTCTATCTCTGAAGCGATTAGTTTGGTAGAAGCATTTCATATTGTTTGAGGGAGAAATAATCCATTGATGACAGCAGTATACATGTGAAATGGCTGGGATTTAGATCAGCAATATTGTCATGGTTGTAAAGAAAAAGAAGTCTAAAAACTGTAAAATCTTGGAACAGAGCACACTGGTTAATTGAGCTTCTGATTAACTATGGGTTAATGAGAAGACACTTTTTGTTTGAAATCTCTCTAAATTGCCTCAGTCCATTTTCGTGCTTTAATAAGTAGTCTAATGAACATAATTAAATCTTCTCTTAACTGATTCAGCACCCTGTAATGCCTCAGGACCATTACTCTGAACATAATATATAATTCTATAAAGTACTATAGCCACAGAAGGTATAGGAGTTTAGGATGACTCATTAGACAGGTCTTTACTTTAAAAAAATAAATTCCTGTAATCTGTGCATTTCGATGTATGTAAATTTATGTTAGTTTAGTAAATGCCTGTTACATATCATAGAATAATAAACTACTCAATCATTTAATCCATAGGGACTTTTGAGATTATGAAATTCAATGTCGTTATTTAACAGATGAGAAAACTAAGAATAAGAAAATAACAAGAAGGATTAATACAACTGGGGCTACAATCAATGTCTCCTGATTGCAAATCCTGTGGCCTTTTACACCGTGCTGCAACCTTTTTTTTTTTTTTTTTTTTTTTTTTTTTTTGAGACGGAGTCTTGCTCTGTCGCCCAGGCTGGAGTGCAGTGGCCAGATCTCACCTCACTGCAAGCTCCGCCTCCTGGGTTTACGCCATTCTCCTGCCTCAGCCTCCCGAGTAGCTGGGACTACAGGCGCCCGCCACCGCACCCGACTAGTTTTTTTGTATTTTTTAGTAGAGATGGGGTTTCACCATGTTAGCCAGGATGGTCTCGATCTCCTGACCTTGTAATCCACCCGTCTCGGCCTCCCAAAGTGCTGGGATTACAGGCTTGAGCCACCGCGCCCGGCCTTGCAACTTTCAAATGATTTGGAGTTCTTGTCATTTCTCTCCCTGGACAAGTGGAGTTCATTTTCAAAACTGATTATTTGAGAATTTTGGTTAAATGAACATAAGCTCCACTAAAATATCAGCTCCACTGAAGCAAGGATTTCTCTCTGTTTTGTTCACTGATGTAGTCTCAACATCTAGAATAGTGCCTGCCCCTTAGAAAGCCCTCAATAAATGTATGTTGAATGAAAGAATGAAATTAAGATTGAATATCTATTACACACAAGATAACTTGATTTTGAGTTCATATGTTGAACACAGCTCTATATTAATCTGCGTAACAGTCATTAGGATTCACAGTACACAGATTACAGGCTAGAATCGTTATAGTCAAAACTTTGGGTATACAATAAGAAAATGAAGAAGAAATATTAAATAATTGTTGTGGTAAAACATTATGAGCTTTTGTTTTTGGTTGTCTTGGGCTGTTCTCTGTGTTCCTCAGTTTCAAACAACGACTGTTGAAAGTTAGAAGCTCAGATACTATTAAACTTTCAAAATATTATTTGGATAGTCAAATGAGTCATCAAAATAGAAAATGTCAAAACTCAGCTTTGCAAAGCCATTTTAACATATAAATTCTAGGCTGGGTGTGGTGGTTTACACCTGTAATCTCAGCACTTTGGGAGGACAAGGCGGGCAGATCACGAGATCAGGAGTTTGAGACCAGCCTGACCAACATGGTGAAAACCCATCTCTACTAAAAATAGAAAAATTAGCCAGGTGTGGTGGTGTGCACCTGTAATCCCAGCTACTCAGGAGGCTGAGGCAGGAGAATTGCTTGAACCCAGGAGGCAGAGGTTGCAGTGAGCCGAGATCACGCCACTGCACTCCAGCCTGGCAACAGAGCGAGAGTCTGTCTAAAAAAAAAAAAAAAAAAATCTAAATAATAATCAAGCATGTCTCTTTAAATAAGGCAAACAAGGCCATCAAAACTAGGGAGAACAAAATAGTCTTGGACCCTACACCGTATGCTTCTTATCACATATGTGCTTTGACTCAAAATTGACGAGTCTGCCAAATCATCTGCTAAGTCCTTCCGTATGAAGAAATACCTCAAAAATAAACCCAAGGATGAATGAAATGCAAAAGCCCTTTACTTAAGAACCACTTTAGGGTTGGGCACGGTGCCTCACGCCTGTAATTCCAGCACTTTGGGAGGCTGAGGCAGGTGGATCACTTGAGGTCAAGAGTTCGAGACCAACCTGGCCAATATGGTGAAACCCCGTCTCTACTAAAAAAAAAAAAAAAAAAAAAAAGGGCCGGGCGCGGTGGCTCACGCCTGTAATCCCAGCACTTTGGGAGGCCGAGGCGGGCGGATCACAAGGTCAGGAGATCGAGACCATGGTGAAACCCCGTCTCTACTAAAAAAATACAAAAAATGAGCCGGGCGCGGTGGCGGGCGCCTGTAGTTCCAGCTACTCGGGAGGCTGAGGCAGGAGAATGGCGTGAACCCAGGAGGCGGAGCTTGCAGTGAGCCAGGATCGCGCCACTGCACTCCAGCTTGGGCGACAGAGCGAGACTCCGTCTCAAAAAAAAAGAAAAAAAAGAAAAAAGAAAAATTAGCCAGACATGGTGGTGGGTGCCTAAAATCGCAGCTACTGGGGAGGCTGAGACAGGAGAATCGCTTGAACCTGGGAGGTAGAGGTTGCAGTGAGCCGAGATCACGCCACTGCACTGTAGTCTAGGCAATAGAGCAAGACTGTCTCAAAAAAAAAAACAAAGAAAAGAAAAGAAAAAAGAACTAGTTTAAAATTTAACAGTGTACGAATGTAAGGTTGTATGCCCACACGGGAGTATTTGGACTCAGAGTCATGGTTCCAATAATAGCAAATCAGAAGATGGTATTTATCTTACAATGCATGAAAATAAATAAATAAATAAATTTTTAAAAATTGTGTCTTGGGAGGCCAAGGCAGGAGGATCACTTGAGCCCAGGAGTCTGTGACCAGCCTGGGCAAAATAGCAAGACCCTGTCTTTATTTAAATTTTTTTTAATTAAAAAAAGTTTTAAATTTAAAAAAGTGGTATTTATCTATTAAAATGGACCCATCTGTTATTCCCTTTATATTCCAGAAAATGCTTTAGGTCTCCAGAATTCCTTGAATTTCTTTTGTCTTTTTCTGTTTCTTTTTTAAGTGTATTGTTTTATTTGTTATTTATTTATTTATTCATTTATTTATCTTTTGAGATAGGGTCTCACTCTTTTTGCCCAGGCAGGAGTGCAGTGGCCCACTCTTGGCTTGCTGCAACCTCCACCTCCTGGGCTCAAATGATCCTCCCACCTCAGCCTCCCAAGTAGCTGGGACTATCGGCATGTGCCACCACATCCAGCTAATTTTCTCTATTTTTTGTAGAGAGAGGGTTTTGCAATTTGCTGAGGCTAGTCTTGAACTGCTGGGCTCAAGCAATCCTCCTGCCTCAGCCTCCCGAAGTGCTGGGATTATAGGTGTGAGACACCACACCTGGCATATTAATTTTTTTAATGTAATTCCAATTTTTATTTTTCAAGTTATATTTTAGATTTGGGGAGTACATGTACAGATTTGTTACCTGAGTATATTTTGTGGTGCTGAGGTCTGGGGCACAAATGATCCCATCACCCAGGTACTGAACATCATACCCAGCAGTTACTTTGTCAACCTTTGCTTCTCTTCCTCCCAGCTTAGTAGTCCTCAGTTTCTGTGATTGACATTTTTATGTCCATATGTACCCACTTATAAGTGAGAATATGGGTATTTGGTGTTCTGTTCCTGTGTTAATTCACTTAAGATAATGCCCACCCACCACAACTGCATCCATGTTGCTGCAAAGGACATAATTTAGTTCTTTTTTATGGCTGTGTAGTATTCCATGGTGTATATGTACCACATTTTCTTTATCCAATCAACCATTGATCGGCACCTAGATTGATTCCATGTCTTTGCTATTGTGCTGTGTGTTTTTGGTGGAATTATTTGTTTTCTTTTGGATATATGCTCAGTAATGAATTGCTGGGTTGATTGGTAGTTCTGTTTTCAGTTCTTTGAGACATCTCCAAATTGCTTTCCACAGTGGCTGAACTTTACATTCCCACCAACAGTGTATAAATGTTCCCTTTTCCCTGAAACCTCGCCAGCGTCTGTTATTTTTTGACTCTTTAATAATAGCCATTATAGTTGGCATGAGATGGTATCTCATTGTGGTTCATTTGCATTTCTCTGACAATTAGTGATATGGAGCACTTTTTCATGTTTGTTAGCTACTTGTATGTCTTGAGAAGTGTCTGTTCATGTCTTTTCCCATTTTTTAATTGAGTTATTTGGGTTTCACTTATTTAATCATTTAAGTAAGTTCCTTATAGATTCTGGATATTATACCTTTGTTGGATATGTAGTTTGTGAATATTTTCTCCCATTCTGTAGATCATCTGTTACTCTGTTGATAGGTTCTTTTGCTGTGCAGAAAAGAAGCTCTTTCGTTTAATTAGGTCCCACTTGGCCTAATTAAATCCTAATTAATCCATCTTGAGTTAATTTTTGTTTATGGAGACAGGTAGGGGTCCAATTTCATTCTTCTGCATATGGCTAGCCAGCTATCCTAGCACCATTTATTGAATAGGGAGTCATTTCCCTATCGCTTATTTTTGTCAACTTTGTTGAAGATCAGATCACTGTAGATGTGTGGCTTTATTTCTGGATTCTCTATTCAGTTCCATTGGTCTATGTGTCTGTTTTTGTACCAGTATCATGCTGTTTTGGTTACTGTAGTATTATAGTATAGTTTGAAGTCAGGTAATATGATTTTCCAGCTTTGTTCTTTTTCCATGGGATTGCTTTGGCTATTTGAGGTCTTTTTTGGTTCCATATGAATTTTAGAATAGCTTTTTCTAATTCTGTGAAAAAATAACATTGGTAGTTTGATAGGAATAGTGTTGAATCAATAGATTGCTTTGGACAGTATGGCCATTTTAACAATATTGATTCTTCCAGTTCATGAGCATAGAATGTCTTTTCATTTGTTTATATCACCTTTGATTTCTTTTAGCAGTGTTTTGTAGTTCTTCTTCTTTTGTAGATCTTCTTGAAAGATCTTGGAAATCTTTCACCTCCTTAGTTAGATGTATTCTTGGGGTTTTGTATGTGTGTGTGTGTGGCTATTGTAAATGGGATTGCATTCTTGATTTGGCTCTCAGCTTGAACCTTATTGGTGTATAGAAATGCTGTTGATTTTTGTCCATTGATTTTGTATCCTCAAACTTTTCTGAAGTCTCAACTTTTATTTTTGAATCAGGAGGTACATATGGTGGCTTGTTACCTGTGTATATTGTGTGACACTGAGGTTTGGGGCATGAATGATCTTGCCACCCTGATAGCGAGCATAGTACCCAATAGGTAATTTTCAGTCATTTCCCACCTCTTTCCCTCCCTCCTCTAGTAGTCCCCAGTGTCTACTGTTCTCGTCTTTATGTTCATATGTTACCCAATGTTTGGCTCCCATTTCTAAACGAGAATATGTGGTATCTGGTTTTCTGTTCCTGCATTAATTTGCTTAGAATAATGAAGGGGTGGCCTGCCCCTCCACACCTGTAGTTTCTTGTTAGGTGGAACGAGAGACTTGAGAAAAGAAATGAGACACAGAGACAAAGTATAGAGAAAGAAAAATTGGGCCCAGGGGACCGGCACTCAGCCTACAGAGGACCTGCGCTGGCACCGGTCTCTGAGTACCCTCAGTATTTATTGGTCATTATCTTTACCATCTTAGAAAAGGGAAAGTGGCAGGACAATAGGATCATGTAGGAAGAAGGTCAGTAGTAAGATATACAAATAAAGATCTCTGTGACATGAATAAGTTTAAGTAAAAGTGCTGTGTCTTGATATGCATATGCAAACTTCTCCGTAAACCTTTTTAGTGCATAAAGAGCAGCATTGCCGCTAGCACATCCCACCTTCAGCCCTAAGGCGGTTTTCTCCTTTCTCAGTAAATAGAGCATACAATTGGGTTTTACACCCAGATGTTCCATTGCCCAGGGATGGGCAGGAGACAGATGCTTTTCTCTATCTCAACTGCCAAGAGGCCTTCTTTCCTCTTATACTAGTCCTCCTCAACACAGACCCTTCACAGGTGTCAGGCTGGGGGACGATTAGGTCTTTCCCTTCCCACGAGGCCGGCCGTATTTCAGACTATCACTGGGGAGAAACCTTGGACAATACCTAGCTTTCCTAGGCAGAGGTCCCTGCGACCTTCTGCAGGGTATGTGTCCCTGGGTACTTGAGATTAAGAGAATGGTGATGACTTTTAACCAGCAAGCTGCCTTCAGGCACTTGTTTAACAAAGCTCACCCTGCACAGCCCAAAATCCGTTAAACCTTGAGTCACCGCAGCACATGTCTCTTGCAAGGACAGGGTTGGGGGTAGGGTCACAGATTAACAGCATCTCAAATACAGAACAAAATGGAATCTCTTATGTCTACTTCTTTCTATATAAACACAGTAACAGTCTGATCTCTTTCTTTTCCCCGCAGAATAATGGCCTCCAACTGCATCCATGTTACTGCAGAAAACGTTATTTCATTTTTTTTTTTTTTCTGAGACAGGGTGTCACTCTGTCACCCAGACTGAAGTGCGGTGGCATCATCTCGGCTCACCACAACCTCTGCCTCTCAGGCTCAAGTGATTCTCCTGCCTCAGCCTCTCGAGTAGCTGGGATTACAGGCATGCACCACTAGTGCCTGGCTAATTTTTGTAATTTTAGTAGAAATGGAGTTTCACCATGTTAGCCAGGCTGGGCTCAAACTCTTGACCTCAAGTGATCCACTTGCCTCAGCCTCTCAAAGTTCTGGGATTACAGGCGTGAGTGGCCACACCCGGCCCTCCTTTTTCTTTAATTCTTTCTTTTTCTTTTTTTTTTTTTGAAACAGGGTCTCACTTCAGTTGCCCAGGTTGGAGTGCAATAATATGATCCCAGCTCACTGCAGCCTTGACCTCCCAGGCTCACATGATTCTCCCACCTTAGTCTCCTGAGTAGCTGGAACCACAGGTATAAGCCACCATGCCCGGTTAATTTTTTTTTTTTTTTTTTTTTTTTGTATTTTTAGTAGAGACGGGGTTTTGCCATGTTGCCCAGGCTGGTCTCGAACTCCTGAACTCAAACAATCCACACACCTAGGCCTCTCAAAGTGCTGGGATTACAGGCATGAGCCACCATGCCCAATCTGATTTCATTCTTTTTTATGGCTGGAAATTTCTTTTTCCTTTTTTCTCGAATTGCCACAAAATCGTAAGTCCTTTGAAGTCAAGGATAATGTCTAATTTATATTTGTATTAAAGTTGTTGTCACAGTGTGAGAGAAGGAAAGGAATTTAGAAAGTACTTGAATGAATGAATTTTAGAGATAGACTTAAGCACCCTCTTCTAGATTACAATGATAGATGGAAATGAGTTCATGGTGTCCAGAAAAAGTAACTACAGAAAAGATGGGTAAAGACTAAGGAAATGAGTCTGGGCACAGTGGATCACACCTGTAATCCCAGCACTTTGGGAGGCCGAGGTGGGTGGATCACCTGAGGTCAGGAGTTCAAGACCAGCCTGGCCAACACGGTAAAACCCCATCTCTACAAAAATTAGCCAGGTGTGATGGCGGGTGCCTGTAATCCCAGCTACTTGGGAGGCTGAGGTGGGAGAATTAGGAGGCGGAGGTTGCAGTGAGCTGAGATTATGCCATTGCATTCCAGCCTGGGCAACAGAGCCAGACTCCGTCTCAAAACAAAACAACAACAACAAAGATGAAGGGAAATGAAGACCCGTCTTTTTGGAGCTCCAGTCTTGGGTATATCTGAGTTTGCCTCTAAGTCCCTTAATCCTCATTATCACAAATTTCCACTGGGAACAGAGCTTTGTAAGAAACACACACACACCAACATGT
Organism: Macaca thibetana thibetana; assembly: GCF_024542745.1. Classification (NCBI taxonomy): domain Eukaryota; kingdom Metazoa; phylum Chordata; class Mammalia; order Primates; family Cercopithecidae; genus Macaca; species Macaca thibetana. Next base: position 96,471,278 of record NC_065586.1, on the reverse strand, counting down.
TTGTACTTCCCAAAGTTTATTGAAAGGACAACTTTCCTATCATCTCTTTATTTCCTTTTTTATGAGACTGAGTCTCGCTGTGTCCCAGGCTGGAGTGCAGTGGTGCTATCTCAGCTCACTGCAAGCTCCGCCTCCAGGGTATATGCCATTCTCCTGCCTCAGCCTCCAGAGTAGTTGGGACTACAGGCACCTGCCACCACGCCCAGCTAATTTTTTGTATTTTTAGTAGAGACGAGGTTTCACCGTGTTAGCCAGGATGGTCTCGAACTCCTGACCTCGTGATCCGCCCACCTCGGCCTCCCAAAGTTCTAGGATTACAGGCGTGAGCCACTGTGCCTGGCATAATCTCTTTATTTCTCAATCTTACCTTATTTCTGAACTAACATACCTATTAACAAGTCTAGGCCGGGCGCGGCGGCTCATGCCTGTAACCTCAGCACTTTGGGAGGCCGAGGCGGGTGGATCACCTGAGGTTAGGAGTTTGAGACCAGCCTGGCCAACATGGTGAAACCCTGTCTCTACTAAAAATACAAAGAATTAGCTGGGCCTGGTGGCGGGTGCTTGTAATCCCAGCTACTCCAGAGACCAAGGCAGGAGAATCACTTGAACCGGGGAAGCGGAAGTTGCAGTGAGCCAAGGTTGTGCCACTATACTGCAGCCTGGGCAACAAGAGCAAAACTCCATCTCAAAACAAAACAAAAAAAGAGTCTTACATGTATCTTGGAGATAGTGTTTTCTGGGTAGAAATTTGGCTTTCTACTCTTGAGCTCAGATTTCTTTTCAAATCAACTTTAACCTCTTCTGAACCAGAAGGTATGTAGTAGGAGTGATCACTAGGTGGTGAAAATGCTTGGAAATGGAGAATGAAGGTAGAAGACTCCTTCCCTTAGACTAGGAAGTTAAGGCCTTTGGGAAGCAAAGGATCTGAGCACTGGCTAGGCAGGCAAAGTACATGGTGTGTGCAGGCTCCTGACTGCAGAACTTTTAGGATTCGAGGTCAATTTGAGACCACAAAGGTCAGAGATGTTGTGAGGGTATGGTTTTCTACACCAAAGCCTTGGAAAGGCATTTTTCATGCCAACTTTTCCTGATCATTTAATTTTAAAAATGTCGAAAGCAGGGACAGAATCTGTACTTTCATTGCATTTTCCAAAGATGGTGTAGTTAACAATGGGCTAAATGTACAAACAAACCTCCAGTGGTAAATGACACTTTAGGTTAATGTTTAACTTATTAACTTCTAGGAAAGGAAGTGTCACCTTGTATTTTTATCACCGATTTTAAAGTTTAAAGCATTTCACACCAATGTTTTTTTTTTTTTAAGTTCTTCCAATATCCCTATAACCAGATAAGGGATAAGAATTATGATACACAGTCGGGCGCAGTGGCTCATGCCTGTAATCTCGGCACTTTGGGAGGCTGAGGTGGGCGGATCACTTGAGGTCAGGAGTTCGAGACTAGCCTGGTCAACATGGTGAAACCCCATCTCTACTAAAAATACAAAAATTAGCCGAGCATGGTGGCACACACCTGTAATCCCAGCTACTCGGAAGGCTGAGGCAGGAGTATCACTTGAACCCAGGAGGCGGAGGTTGCAGTGAGCCGAGATTGCACTGTTGTACTCCAGTCTGGGCAACAAAGCCAGATTCCATCTCAAAAAAAAAAAAAAAAAAAAAGAATTATGATACACAACAAATCACATCTCTAATTTAAAAAAAAAAAGTTAACTATTAATCCCAATTTCGCAGTTAAGAGAGGTTTTATTGTTTTAAACATTCTTTGCTCACTCCATTGAATTGCTTCTTTGCAGAGAAGAAGTTGAGAAGCTTAGAGAAGTTAAAAAATTTCTTAACGAGCTTTATCTTCCTGTTTGGATAAGGTCCTGACAATATCTATGGAGTTCTAGTGGAGTTCCTTTGGTTAACCAAACCCTGACATTAAATCCTTTGACCTTCTTTGAAGGTGAGGATTAAAGGTAGCCTATGGCAAAATGATGAAGTAATCAGTTACCTACCCTATCACCTCCCACTTTCGGCATTCACCCTGAAAACCTCCTCCTTGGCCCTGAGCCTCCATGCTATCTTTTCCTCAAAGGTCTGGCCACTGTCACACTCCGGTCTCTCTCTTCCAAAAAAAAAAAAAAAAAATCCATATTCTTCATTTTATCATCTCTGAATAAAGACTGCAAAGTTGACAATTGGTGAATCTGCTAAATTAATTAATGAGCTAATTACATTTGTTAAATCCATTTCTTTTCTTTCCACTTTCATCTTAATTTTGCCTTTTGCCCATGGCTATATTGAAACTGGTTATTGGCCGGGCGCGGTGGCTCAAGCCTGTAATCCCAGCACTTTGGGAGGCCGAGACGGGTGGATCACGAGGTCAGGAGATCGAGACCATCCTGGATAACACGGTGAAACCCCGTCTCTACTAAGAAATACAAAAAACTAGCCGGGCGAGGTGGCGGGTGCCTGTAGTCCCAGCTACTCGGGAGGCTGAGGCCGGAGAATGGCGTGAACCCGGGAGGCGAAGCTTGCAGTGAGCTGAGATCCGGCCACTGCACTCCAGCCTGGGCTACAGAGCGAGACTCCGTCTCAAAAAAAAAAAAAAAAAAAAAAAAACTGGTTATCAGTGACCACCATTGTTTGGGATCTCAGAAGCACTGGACACTGTTGACTCTTCCTTCTTATTCTTCCCCTAAAGTTCATGACTCCTTTTTCTCCTGATTTTCCTGCAACTCAGAACACTCTGGCCATCCCTTTTAAATTTCCTTTGTTGGAAATACTAGCGTGCCCTCCTAGGGTCTCTTCTTATTCTGTCTCTAATTAGGCTATCTCATATACACCCTGGCTTTGGTTGTCTTCTATGTACACACAACTCTCGTACTTGCCCAGCTTATCTCTCCTGAGGCTTAGATTTATATTTCCAATTACTTCCATGACATTTCTACTTGGATGTCTCACAGATAGCGCCAGCTCAGCATGGTCAAAACTAAAGTCAGGCCGGGCGCGGTGGCTCCTGTAATCCTCCACCTGTAATCCCAGCACTTTGGGAGGCTGAGGTGGGCGGATCACCTGAGGTCAGGAGTTCGAGACCAGCGTGGCCAACATGGTGAAAGCCCGCCTCTACTAAAAATACAAAAATTAGCCGGGCGTGGTAGCACGTGCCTATAATCCCAGCTACTTGGGAGGCTGAGGCAGGAGAATAGCTGGAAAAAAGCTTGAACCCAGATGGTCGCAGTGGCTCATGCCTGTAATCCCAGCACTCTGGAAGGCCAAGGTGGGAGGATCACCTGAGGTTATAAGTTCAAGACCAGCCTGGCCATGGTGAAACCCCATCTCTACTAAAAATACAAAAAATTAGCCAGGCGTGGTGGTGTGCGCCTGTAATCCCAGCTACTCGGGAGGCTGAAGCAGGAGAATCACTTGAACCCAGGAGGCAGAGGTTGCAGTGAGCCGAGATGGCGCCATTGTGCTCCAGCCTGGGCAACAAGAGCGAAACTCTGTCTAAAAAAAAAAAAAAAAAAAAAGCTTGAACCCGAGAGGCAGAGGCTGCAGTGAGCCAAGATCATGCCACTGCACTCCAGCCTGGGTGACAGAGCGAGACTCAGTCTCAAAAAAAAAACACACACACACACACACAATTAGCCGTGTGTGGTGGTGCACGCCTATCATCCCAGCTACTAGGGAGACTGAGGCAAGTAGCTGAACCTGGGAGTCAGAGGTTGCAGTGAGCCAAGACACCACTGCACTCCAGCCTGGGCAACAGTAAAACTGTCAAAACAAAACTAAACTAAACTAAACTCATCCCCCAAACTTATTCTTTATTCTCCATGTCCCAAACTTAGTGAGTGATATCATCATAAACTCGGTTGCTGAGAACCAAAAATACAATGTAACCGACAGTTTTGTTTTGTTTGAGACAGAGTCTGGTGCGATCATGACTCAGTGCAGCCTCCACCTCCCAGGCTCAAGCCATCCTCCGACCTCAGCCTCCCTAGTAGCTTGGACTACAGACATGCATCACCAAGCTTAACCAATTTTATTTTATTTTTCTGTACAGGTGGGGTCTCACTATGTTGCCCAGGCTGGTCTCAAACTCCTGGGCTCAAGCGATCCTCCCTCCCTGGCCTCCCAAAATGCTGGGATTACAGGCATGAGCCACCATGCCCAGCCAACACATAGTTTTGTTTCGTTTTGTTTTTTGAGATGGAGTGTCACTCTGTCACCCAAGCTGGAGTGCAGTGGCATAATTTTGGCTCACTGCAACCTCCACCTCCTAGGTTCAAGAAATTCTCCTCCCTCAGCCTCCTGAGTAGCTGGAATTACAGGTAACCACCACCACAGCCTGGCTAATTGTTGTTTGTTTTTTAGTAGAGATTGGGGTTTTACCATGTTGACCAGGCTGGTCTCAAACTCCTGACCTCAAGTGATCTGCCCACCTCAGCCTCCCAGTGTGCTGGGATTATAGGCATGAACCCATGTGCCCAGCCTTAACACATAGTTTTTATTTTATTTTATTTTATTTTTTGAGACAGAGTTTCACTCTTATTGCCCCAGGCTGGAGTGCAATGGCATGATCTCCACTCACTGCAACCTCTGCTTCCCAGGTTAAAGTGATTCTCCTGCCTCAGCCTCCCAAGTAGCTGGGATTACAGGTGCCCACCACTATGCCTGGCTAATTTATATATATATATAAAATATTATATATTTTTTATATATATTTTATATATATATAATATTACATATATTATATATTATATTATATATATAAAATATATATTATATATATTATATTATATATTATATATAAAAATATTATATATTTTATATATTATATTATATATTTTATATCTATATATATATATATTTTTTTTTTTTAGCAGAGATGGGGTTTAACCATGTTGGCCAAGCTAGTGTTGAACTCCTCAAGTGATCCACCCACCTCAGCCTCCCAAAGTGCTGGGGATTACAGGCATGAGGCACGGCACCTGGCCTTAACACATAGTTTTTAAACACCACTATGTGCCACACACCCTGCTACAGCATGTACCTAAGTAAGATGTTTAAGATAAATCCCTGTCTTAGGGTTGCTTATAATCTTGTGGGTAAGGCAGCCAAACAAATACTTGCACAAATAACTACTTAGTCATAATTGAAAGCACTACCAAGGAAAAGATAAGGAATCGTCTTTGACTCTTTCTCCTCCTGCATTAAATCACCAGGTGCTGTTAATTCTAACTCCGAAGTGTCTCCAGATTGTCCTCTTCTCTCCACCTCACTGCTATCAGTATCTCAACTTAGACTACCAAAATACCTTCCTAACTGGCTCCCTGTGTCCATCCTGGCCCCCACAGTCTATTTACCATGCTAGATCTATAGTGATCTTTTAAAAATGCAATTCTGCATGTCACCTTCCTGCTTGAAACACTTCATTGGTTTTCCGTTGCCCTTGGGATAAAGTCTACAGTTCTTACCATGGCTTGCGAGGCCTTCTATGTCCTGGCCCCTCCTTGCTTATATCTTTACCTTACCTCTAGCCACCCTCCTAGTTCTATTTCTATGATTGTCTACTTTTAGGGCCTCACTATATACTTTTCCCTCTGCCTAGAGCACTCTGCTGCCTCCTGTCTCTTCTCTCACTGACTGTTCACTTAGCTAATTCCTATTTTCTTCAAGTCTCCAAAAAGTTTACCAGGTCAGCTTCCCATATTATACCCTCTCCTAGCCCCTGTGGTTTCTGCTTTTGTAACATTCATCATATTGGTACTGTGGTGCTCTGTGAGGACAGGTACCGTGATTGTCTAGTTCACTGCCATCTCCCTAGCAGTACCTGGCCCAAGGCAGGCATTCAATAGATTTTTTTTCTTTTCTTTTCTTTTGAGACAGAGTCTCCCTGTCACCCAGGCTGGAGTGCAGTGGCATATTCACAGCTCACTGCAACCTCGAACTCCTGGGCTTAAGTTATGCTCCTGCCTCCCAAGTAGCTGGGGCTACAGGCATGCAGCACCACACATAGCTAATTTCTTTATTTTTTGTTTTGTAGAGACAAGGTCTCGCTATGTTGCCCTGGCTGGTCTTGAACACCTGGCCTCAAGCAGTCCTCCTGCTTCAGCTTCACAAAGTGCTGAGATCACAGGCATGAGTCACCAGGTCCTGCCTCAATAGATTCTTTCTTTCTCTCTCTCTCTCTCTTTCTTTCTTCTTTCCTTCCTTCCTTCCTTTCTCTTTCTTTCTTTCTTTCTTTTTTTTTTTTTTTTTGAGACAGAGTCTTGCTCTGTCGCCCGGGCTGGAGTGGCCGGATCTCAGCTCACTGCAAGCTCCGCCTCCCGGGTTTACGCCATTCTCCTGCCTCAGCCTCCCATGTAGCTGAGACTACAGGCGCCCGCCACCTCGCCCGGCTAGTTTTTTTAATTTTTTAGTAGAGACGGGGTTTCACCGTGTTAGCCAGGATGGTCTCGATCTCCTGACCTCGTGATCCACCCGTCTCGGCCTTCCAAAGTGCTGGGAGTACAGGCTTGAGCCACCGCGCCCGGCCCTTTCTTCCTTCCTTTCTTCCTTCCTTCCTTCCTTCCTTCCTTCCTTCCTTCCTTCCTTCCTTCCTTCCTTCCTTCTTTCTTTCTCTCTCTCTCTCTTTCTCGCTCGCTTGCTTGCTTGCTTTCTTTCTTTCTTTCTTTCTTTCTTTCTTTCTTTCTTTCTTTCTTTCTTTCTTTCTTTCTTTCTTTCTTCTTTCTTTCTTTCTCTGTCTCTCTCTCTCCCTCCCTCCCATCCTTTCTTCTTTCCTTCCTTCCTTGCTGATTGAGATGAGGTCTGGCCACATTACCTAGGCTGGTCTTGAACTCCAGGGGTCAAACGGTCTTCCCACCTCAGCCTCCCAAAGTGCTAGGATTATAGGTGTGAGCCACTGTGTCCAGCCTTCAGCCTTCTCAATAGATTTTTTTTTTTTTTTTTTTTAGGTACGGTATTGCTCTGTCACCCCAGGCTGGAGTGCAGTGGCATGATCTTGGCTCACTGCAAAAGGGTTCAAGCAATTCTCCTGCCTCAGCCTCCTGAGTAACTGGAATTACAGGCACACACCATCACGCTCGTCTAATTTTTGTATTTTTAGTAGAGACAGGGTTTCTCCACGTTGGCCAGGCTGATCTTGAACTCCTCAGATGATCTGCCCACCTTGGTCTCCCAAAGTGCTGAGATTACAGGCATGAGCCACCGCACCTGGCCAGGAGATATTTAAAGGATTCTACCTTTTTTTTTTTTTTTTTTTTTTTGAGACAGAGTTTCACTCTTATTGCCCAGGCTGGAGTGCAATGGCGTGATCTCAGCGCACCGCAACCTCCGCCTCCCGGGTTCAAGTGATTCTCTGCCTCAGCCTCCCGTGTAGCTGGGATTACAGGCGTGCGCTACCACACCCAGCTCATTTTTGTATTTTTAGTAGAGACGGGGTTTCTTCATGTTGGTCAGGTTGGTTTCGAACTCCTGACCTCAGGTGATCCACCCGCCTCGGCCTCCCAAAGTGCTGGGATTCCAGGCGTGAGCCACCGCGCCCAGTCAAGGATTCTATCTTAAAAGCCTGCTGTCTTTCAGGTAATAAATGTGCTTTTTTTTTTTTCCCAGAGCTGGGGTGTCCCACTTTGTTGCCCAGGCTAGACTTGAACTCCTGGACTCAAGATAACTTCCCCACTCAGCCTCCCGAGTATCTGGAAATACGGGCTAGTGCCTCCATCCCAGCTCCATGTGTGTACTTAAATACTTACTGAAAGCTATACCACTGTGGGGTTTTGGGTTTGTTTTACTTCCCAAGTTGTGTAGGGGAATTGTTTTTTTCCAGCAGGTATTTGGAACCTCGAAGTAGCCTTCAGTCGTGCTATATAGGCACCAACTCTACCTGTAATTTTTCTTTTTAAATTGTGTTTATGTGAGTGTGGAGATGGGAATTTCACCATGTTGCCAAGGCTGGTCTCAAATTCCAGAGCTCAGGTGATCTACCCACTTCTGCCTCCCAAAATGCTGGGATTACAGGCATGCACCATTGTGCCTGGACTTTTCTTTCCTTCTTTCTCTTCCTTCCTTCTTCCTTCCTTCCTTCCTTCCTTCCTTCCTTCCTTCCTTCCTTCCTTCCTTCCTTTCTTTCTTTCTCTCTCTCTCTCTCTCTTTCTTTCTTTCTTTCTTTCTTTCTTTCTTTCTTTCTTTCTTTCTTTCTTTCTTTCTTTCTTTCTTTCTCCATCTCTCCCTTTCTCTCTCTCTCTTTCTTTTTTTCCTTCTTTCTTTCCTTTCTTTCATTTTTTGAGTGTTGCCCAGGCTGGAGTGCAGTGGCGTGATCTTGGCTCCCTGCAACCTCTGCCACTTGGGCTCAAACCATCCTATCACCTCAGCCTCCCAAGTAGCTGGGACTACAGGCATGAGCCACCATGTCCAGCTGATTTTTGTGTTTTTTTGTAGAGATGGGGTTTCACCATGTTGCCCAGGCTGGTCTTGAACTCACGGGCTCAAGTAATCTGGCCACCTCAGCCTCCCAAAGTACTGGGATTATAAGTGTGAGTCACGGCACCCATCCTACCTATAATTTTTAAACAAAAGACAGAAACCAGCCAGGCAAAGAATGCAAAGGTGTGTTTCTCTTTTCGAGAAAAAAAAAATATTAATAATAAAGAAAGAAAGAAAGAAAGAATACAAACATGATGGGCTAAACTGGCAACTTGCTTTCAAATGGTTCAGAAAAAGAAAAGGTTCTTTGAACTGTACTTGCAACTTTTCTAAAGTTTGAGCTTGTCTATATTAAGAAGATAACATCTACAATTGATATTAAAAATTAACAAATAGAGGCCAGGTGCGGTGGCTCACATCTATAATCCCAGCCCTTTGGGAGGCCGAGGTGGATGGATCACCTGATGTCAGCAGTTCGAGACCAGCCTGGTCAACATGCTGAAACCCTGTCTCTACTAAAAACACAAAAATTAGCCGGGCGTGGTGGCACAGGCCTGTAATCTTAGCTACTTGGGAGGCTGAGGCAGGAGAGTCACTTGAACCTGGGAGGCGGAGGTTGCAGTGAGACGAAATTGTGCCGCTGCACTTCATCCAGCCTGGGTGACAAAGCAAGACTCCGTCACAAAAAAAAAAAAAAAAAAAAAAGAAAAAAAAAAGACTAGGGACTTGGAACCCTAAAATACCTTGCCCAGATGTCCCCAGACCCACTTCCAGAGCCTGCGTGGACCTCTTCCCTGGGTCTGTCCTCCCAAGGATGTACTGCACCCGCTGTGCACACCTCACTAGACCAAAGGGGTGGCTGCTTGATTGTTGTGTGACTGAGACTAAAACATGGGACCTGCAGAGTTCACATGAATGAGCATGAGAACCCTCCTGGCGTGGACAGAGCTGGGGTAGAGAGAGAAGGGGTCTAGAGGCTGGTGCTGGGGCCAGCTCGTCCCACACCACCACATTCTGGTATGGGACTCTCAGGAGCTTGAGAATTCTTTTTCTTTTTCTTTTTTCTGAGGCGGAGTCTCGCTTTGTCACCCAGGCTGGAGTGCAGTGGCACGATCTCGGCTCACTGCAAGCTCCACCTCCCGGGTTCACGCCATTCTCCTGCCTCAGCCTCTGAGTAGCTGGGATCACAGGCGCCCGCCACCACGCCCGGCTAATTTTTTTTTTTTTTTTTTTTTTTTGAGACGGAGTCTCGCTCTGTCGCCCAGGCTGGAGTGCAGTGGCACGATCTCGGCTCGCTGCAAGCTCCGCTTCTCGGGTTCACGCCATTCTCCTGCCTCAGCCTCCTGAGTAGCTGGGACTACAGGCACCCGCCACCGTGCCCGGCTAATTTTTTGTATTTTTAATAGAGACGGGGTTTCACTGTGGTCTCGATCTCCTGACCTTGTGATCCGCCCGCCTCGGCCTCCCAAAGTGCTGGGATTACAGGCGTGAGCCACCGCGCCCGGCGAGGCTAATTTTTTTTTGTATTTTAGTAGAGACGGGATTTCACCGTGTTAGCCAGGATGGTCTCGATCTCCTGACCTCGTGATCCTCCCATCTCGGCCTCCCAAAGGGCTGGGATTACAGGCTTAAGCCACCACACCCGGCAGGAGCTCGATAATTCTAAACCCAAATCTAGCCTTCTAGGTTACAAAGGCATATGTGTCAAGGGAAAGGGAAAGAATGTATCTTTCTCTTATTTTATTTAACTATTTGTTAGCTTGATTTGAAAATTTTAAATATTTAAACACATCTTTGTTCTTTTGTGGTCCTACACATGGTAGTTTGAAAATCCTCATGGTGACCTTTGTTTTCTACCTTATCATCATGAAAAGAAACATTAGGAAAGTGTGATTTTAAAAGCCCACTTGACCTGTCTGTGCCTTTCACTACTGTTTTTTTTTTTTTGAGATGGAGTCTCGCTCTGTTGCCCAGGAGGGAGTGAGGTGGCATGATCTCACCTCGCTGCAACCTCCACCTCCCGGGTTCAAGCAATTCTCCTGCCTCAGCCTCCCGAGTAGCTGCGATTACAGGCACCCACCACCACACCCAGCTAATTTTTTTGTATTTTCAGTAGAGCTGGGGTTTCACCATGTTGGTCAGGCTGGTCTCGAACTCCTGACCTCAAGTGATCCACCCACCTCAGTCTCCCAAAGTGCTGGGATTACAGGAGTGAGTCACTGTGCCCCACCTTTACAATATTTTTTATACTTCTCATAAGCGTTGCATAAGCCAAACTGGCACAGGAATAATTCGGCCATGGGAACAACCAGTATGTGCCAAGCAGTCAATTTAGAGGTCAGTGATTGGAGATGGCACCACCTGGTTAAATGAGATGTCAGTCTCTTTCGCATTTAAAGATGGGCATGTCATTATCTCAGTTCTATCCAGATCGAACAGAACTGCTGCATGATCTACCAAGTGATTCACTTTGGTCTACAAAAACAAAGGGATCATGTTCAGTTTACTGATGCTTCATATTTTCTTTTCTTTTTCTTTTTTTTTTTTGAGACAGGATCTCCCTCTGTCACCCAGGCTGGAGTGCAGTGATATGATCTCGGCTCACTGCAACCTCTGCCTCCTGAGTCAAGCGATTCTCCTACCTCAGCCTCCTGAATAGCTGGATTACAGGTGCCTGCCACCACAGCCCAGCTAAGTTTTTTTTTTTTTTTTTGAGACGGAGTCTTGCTCTGTCGCCCAGGCTGGAGTGCAGTGGCCGGATCTCAGCTCACTGCAAGCTCCGCCTCCCGGGTTTATGCCATTCTCCTGCCTCAGCCTCCCGAGTAGCTGGGACTACAGGCGCCCGCCACCTCGCCCGGCTAGTTTTTTGTATTTTTTAGTAGAGACAGGGTTTCACCGTGTTAGCCAGGATGGTCTCGATCTCCTGACCTCGTGATCCGCCCGTCTCGGCCTCCCAAAGTGCTGGGATTACAGGCGTGAGCCACCGCGCCCGGCCAAGCCCAGCTAAGTTTTGTATTTTTAGTAGAGATGGGATTTCATCATGTTGCCCAGGCTAGTCTTGAACTTCTGACCTCAGGTGATCAACCCACCTCAGCCTCCCAAAGGGCTAGGATTACAAGCATGAGCCACCACTCTCGGCAGATGCTTGATATTTTCGAAATTTGGCCAAAATTTGTATTTTGTGAAAAATCTGAATTGAAACTAATCTGATTCTGTCTCGCCTTTCCTCCCTTCTTTCTTTTTGTCCTATCTTCCCTCCTTCCATCTTCCATTTATTTGCTCCAGAAAAAGAAAGCTACTGGGAATTTCTTCTGTCTTGGAAAGTAAACAGACTTTTTAGGAAGAAAGCAGATTAGTTTATAGACCCAGAGTCCAGGACTTTTGCTTTTTTCTTTCTTGCTTTTGTTTTTAAAAACTGTTTTATGGGCTGAGTGTGGTGGCTCACACCTGTAATCCCAGCAGTTTGGGAGGCCAAGGTGGGAGGATCATGAGATCAAGAGATTGAGACCATCCTGGCCAACATGGTGAAACCTCGTCTCTACTAAAAATACAAAAAATAGCTGGGCATGGTGGCGTGTGCCTGTAGTCCCAGCTACTCAAGAGGTTGAGACAGGAGAATCGCTTGAACCTGGGAGGCGGAGGTTGCAGTGAGCCAAGATCACACCACTGCACTCCAGCCTGGGCAACAAAAGCAAGACTCTGTCTCAAAAAAAAAAAAAAAGTTGTATGTATTTAGAGGTGGGGTCTCTCTATGTTGCCCAGGCTGGTCTTGAATTCCTGTGCTCAAGTGATCCTCCTGCCTCAGTCCTTCAAAGTGCTGGTATTATAGGTGTGACCCACCATGCCCGCCAGGACTTTTGCTTTCTTCCCATTTCTTTTTTTGTTTTGGTTTTGTTTGTTTTGTTTTTTTGAGATGGAGTTTACTCATCGTCCAGGCTGGGGTGCAATGGCACGATCTCACTGTAACCTCTGCCTCCTGGGTTCAAGTGATTCTCCTACCTCAGCCTCCCGAGTAGCTGAGGTTATAGGCGCATGCCACCACACCCAGCAAAAAAATTTTGTTTGTATTCTTAGTAGAGACAGGGTTTCAGCATGTTGTCCAGGCTGGTCTCGAACTCCTGACCTCAGGCCTTTTCTTCCCTGTCTTTTCTTCACATTTCTAAGAGGGTCCCACCACGTGCTCTTAAGCAAGTTCTGTAGCTTCTTCGTGACTCTTTTTTTCTCAATCATTTACCACACAGAGCTGACACTTCTCTTACAATCCAAAGGAAATGGCTATCTGCATAAACTGAATAACGAAGGAAAAGTACAAAATGTCATGTGAATATGTTTTATTCATGAGAAACAGTATGAAAGCTGCGTACAGTGAAGAAAGAACTACTGGTCACAGAGGGTATTTTTTTCCAGTCTCGCCCTCATACTGACAACAATCTCAGCCAGTTGTGCCCTCTCTGATTACAAAGAGGTAACACAAAAAATTCTGGCTGCGCAGAGTCCTACTTCATATAAAAGGGACAATTTTGGAGGCAAAATTCATGCGTAGCAGAGCTGGGGGACAATCACAAAGACAAGGGTCACTTCCAGTTCTAAGATTTCAGGATTTTAGTTTTTTGAGTTTGGGAGAAAGGATGCTCAGCTGAGTGGGAGAAGCGTCCCGCCTTCATCAGTTAGTGTTAAAATTGTGACACAGCCCAGCCTGCCTGAGGTTGATTTTGATACCTTATCTTCATCTGGATTTAAATCAGTTGTGGTCACATAGATTAGAAATATATAATTTTTAGAACTGGCGCGGTGGCTCATGTCTGTAATCCCAACACTTTGAGAGGCTGAGGCAGGCAGATCACTTGAGGTCAGGAGTTTGAGACCAGCCTGGCCAACATCGTGAAATCCCGTCTCTACTAAAAATACAAACATAAACCTGGCATAGTGGCAGGCGCCTGTAACCCCAGCTACTCAGGAGGCTGAGGCATGAGAGTCACTTGAACCCGGGAGGCCGAGGTTGCAGTGAGCCGAGGTTGCACCACTGCACTCCAGCCTGGGTGACAGAGCGAGGCTGTCTGAAAAAAATAAGTATAGGATTTTTTTTTCTTCTTTTTTTTTGAGACGGAGTCTCACTGTCACCCAGGCTGGAGTGTAGGGGCGCGATCTCGGCTCACTGCAAGCTCCACCTCCCCGGCTCACGCCATTCTCCTGCCTCAGCCTCCTGAGTAGGGAGTAGAGGGGACTACAGGCGCCTGCCACCACGCCCGGCTAATTTTTTTTTTTTTTTTTAGTAGAGATGGGGTTTCACCATGTTAGCCAGGATGGTCTCAATCTCCTGACCTCGTGATCCGCCCGCCTCGGCCTCCCAAAGTGCTGGGATTACAGGCGGGAGCCACCGCGCCCGGCCAAGTATAGGATTTTAACAAATGCGTTAGCTTTGTTTGGATGAATACAAAAGGTTGGAAAGTATGCCTTTTACTGACGTCACAAAAAGCCTGACCAATATATTTTCCTTTTATTGAATTATTCATTTAATTACAAGGCTGGGGAGAAAGAAATAGATTTTTTTTTTTTTTTTTTTTGAGACAGAGTTTCACTCTTGTTGCCCAGGCTGGAGTGCAATGGCGGGATCTCGGCTCAGGGCAACCTCCGCCTCCTGGGTTCAAGTGATTCTCCAGCCTCAGCCTCCTGAGTAGCTGGGATTACAGGCACCCGCCACTATGTCTGACTAAGTTTTGTATTTTTAGTAGAGACATGGTTTCACCATGTTGGCCAGACTGGTCTCAAACTCCTGACCTCAGGTGATCTGCCCACCTCAGCCTCCCAAAGTGCTGGAATTACAGCTGTGAGCCACCGCACCCAGCCAGAAAAAGAGATTTCTGAAGCCAAAGATAATCGAAGGCAAGCGCTTGAGTGTTATACCAAGAACAGAATGAGGGGTCTGGTGTCTATTTTTTCCTAAACAGAGGGTGGAGTGGGATGAAGGCACAGAGCTCTGACAGAGAAGTTTCTGTCTCACAAAATGAAAAGGAAGAGCTACTGGCAGGAACAGAGGCAGCTGCCATTTAGTCCTCCATAAGCTGTCACTCTGCCCCGGCCCCTGGCCTGCACCAGCCTGTCACTACTGAGTCTCAGAGCCTACACCTGGCTACCTAGCTGGGGAGACTCACTATCCTCCTTAACACACCCCTCCCCCTCATCTTTATAAAGTCCCTCATTGAAGAAAGTGTCCATGAATGGGTTCGCTTTCTTCGTAGAATTCCGGTAACTGAGGGAGGTATCATCCTCATCTTGAAGTTTGGAAACACATTCATAGATAGTGTATAGTGTTCCTCAACCTGAGAGTAAAATGAGTAAATTCCTGTGCATTTCCTCCTGATCCTTGTGGTAATTAAATCCTTGCAAAAAGAGCTTTTCTGTGAAATGTTTAAGGAAAATTTTTTAAATTGCAGTTGTGGCCGGGTGCAGTGGCTCACACCTGTAATCCCAGCACTTTGGGAGACTGTGGTGGGCTAATCATTTGAGGCCAGGAGTTCAAGACCAGCCTGGCCAACATGGCCAAACCCTGTCTCTACTAAAAATAGAAAAATTAGCCGGGTGTGGTAGTGGGCACCTGTAATCCCAGCTACTCAGGAAGCTGAAGCAGGAGAAGCGCTTCAGTATGAAAGGCAGAGGTTGCAGTAAGCTGAGATCGCGCCACTACACTCCAGCCTGGGCAATAGAGCGAGACTGTCTCATAAACAAAAAAAAACCTGCAGTTATTATTGCACAGTATTCATTAAGATAATCTTTTTTTTCCCCTAGAATCCTTCATCTGAATCCCAAGGCTAGATGAAAATGGAATTTCTCTCCCGAAGGAAATCAAAAGATTGTTACTAGGATATGCAAATACTTGTCTTTTTTTTTCTTTAATAAGAGATCACTATTTCCCATTGCACCTCTTTGTGGGGGCTTCTCAGGTACAACTGTTAGATTTTGATTCCAAACCCAGCTTCTACTGATGAGATATGTTTAGGTCACTGGTGTGACCAGGTGGCAACGAAGAATCTAAGGGATGTCCTTGGTGTCTGGTCTCTTTGCTGACTTTAAATCTGGAAAGGTTGCAGACTAGCTTTAAGCACAGGGGATTGGTCAGGCACGGTGGCTCACACCTGTACTCCCAGCACTTTTGGAGGCCAAGGTAGGTGAATCACTTGAGGTCGGGAGTTTGAGACCAGCCTGGCCAATGTGGCAAAACCCTGTCTCTACTAAAAATACAAAAAAATTAGCTGGGCGCGGTGGTGCATGTCTGTAATCTCAGATACTCTGGAGGCTGAGGCAGGAGAATCACTTGAACCCAGGTGGCAGAGATTGCAGTGAGCCGAGATCATGCCACTGCACTCCAGTCTAGGCAACAGAGCGAAACTCCATCACAAAAAAAAAAAAAAAGAAAGAAAGAAAGAAAGAAAGAAAGAAAGAAAGAAAGAAAATATTTTCACCTAACTTTACATAGTTTTCTGATATAGATAATGTCATTAAGTAGATACGTATAAAAGTCTATGAAAAAAAAACTATTTGCTTCAGGCCTGGAGCAACTCTATTTCAGCAGGGGGGCGGGAGCTCAGTCTGGAAAATTGTCTGACATGTAGCAAGCATTGAATAAAAAGTATTAATTAAATTGCTATGTCAACTGCTAACTCCCTGGATCAGCTTCTGTGCTCTCAACCGTACTCCCAAAGTCTAAGTAAAGCCTATGACACTTTTCCTGTAACTCTGATAAATAACTTGAGTTCACTTACTAAAATCTTTTTTTAAAATTAAGACATTGTTATGGGCCGGGCGCGGTGGCTCAAGCCTGTAATCCCAGCACTTTGGGAGCCCGAGACGGGCGGATCACGAGGTCAGGAGATCGAGACCATCCTGGCTGACACAGTGAAACCCCGTCTCTACTAAAAAATACAAAAAAACTAGCCGGGCGAGGTGGCGGGCGCCTGTAGTCCCAGCTACTCGGGAGCCTGAGGCAGGAGAATGGCGTGAACCCGGGAGGCGGAGCTTGCAATGAGCCAAGATCACGCCACTGCACTCCAGCCTGGGCGGCAGAGCGAGACTCTGTCTCAAAAAAAAAAAAAAAAAAAAGACATTGTTATGTTAAAAAACTCAAAGCAGTTCGGGTACAGTGGCTCACACCTGTAATCCCAGCACTTTGGGAGGCCAAGGCATGAGGATTGCTTGAGCCCAGGAGTTCAAGACCAGTCTGGGCAACATAGGGATATCCCATCTCTATAGAAAAAAAAATTTTTTTTAATTAGCCAGGCAAACTGGCATGCAGCCCAGCTATTTGGGAGGCTGAGCCAGGAGGATGGAGAGGATCACTTGAGCCCAGGAGGTCGAGATTGCAGTGATCCATGGTCACGCACTCTAGCCCAGGCGATGGAAGTAAGCAGAGTAAGACCCTGCCTAAAAAAATAAAGCTCAAGGCAGATAGCATTTTATTAACCTCTACTGTTAGAAAGAGGAAGACTCATTACAGAAGGAGTATATAAACTACCAGCTTCCAAGTCCTCAATTGCTTCCTACCTCATTTCTCCATATACCAGATTAAAATGCAATATTTTACATTCTGCTGATGATAGAGTGCTAATTAATTAATGTTGGCAAGATCTTTTAAAATGGGAATGTAGAGTCTGTTAAAGAAGCAGGAAACAGAATACTAGAGCAAGCCCTCAAGACTGACTAAATTTGTGTGTGTGTGTGTGTGTGTGTGTGTGTGTGTGTGTGATGGAGTCTTACTCTGTGGCCCAGGCTGGAGTGCAGTGGTGCAATCTTGGCTCACCGCAAACCTCTGCCTCCCAGGTTCAAGAGATTCTCCTGCCTCAGCCTCCCCAGTAGCTTGGACTACAGGTGCACGCCACCACGTCCAGCTAATTTTTGTATTTTTAGTAGAGATGGGGTTTCTCTATGTTGGCCAGGCTGGTCTTGAACTCCTGACCTTAAGTAATCTGCCCGTCTTGGCTTCCCAAAGTGCTGGGATTACAGGTATGAGCCAACATGCCTGGCTTATTGGCTAGATTTTATAATGTTACATAACATGTTTTCTTGTACCAAATGAATAGGGCAGACGACTTTTTAAAAAGTTGTTTTCTTAAAGTCTTCCTGTTACATTGGCAATAGTAAATAGCAGCCCAAATTAGCAATTGCTTAAAATGTTTGAAGGGTCAAGCACCTGGGAGAATGGGAACCAATGATGAAGCCCTCCCTTGTTTGTTTTCATCTTTCATTCTACAAGCAATTACTAAATGAATACACACTGTGTGCCATCAGTATTCTAAGCTGTATAGGAGATATTGTTTTTATTTTTGTTTTTTGAGATGGAGTCTCACTCTGTTGCCCAGGCTGGAGTGCAGTGGCATGACCTCAGCTCACTGCAACCTCTGCCTCATGAGTTCAAGTGATTCTCCCACCTCAGCTTCCTGAGTAGTTGGGATTACAGGCGTGCACCACCATGCCCAGCCAATTTTTGTATTTTTAGTAGAGACAGGGTTTCACCATGTTGGTTAGGCTGGTCTCAAACTCCTGACCTCAGGTGATCCATCCCCCTCGGCTTCCCAAGTGCTGGGATTACAGGCATAAGCCAGTGCACCTGGCCTATTGTTTTGTTTTAATTTAATTTAATTTAATTTTTAGAGACAGAGTCTTGGTCTGTTGCCCAGGCTGGAGTACAGCACTGTGGTCATAGCTTACTTGCACCCTTGAAACCTTGGGCTCAAGCGATCTTCCTGCCTCAACCTCCTGAATAGCTAGGACTACAGCCACACACCACCGCATCCAGCTAATTGTTAAATTTTTTTGTCGAGTTGGGTATCTCATTATGTTTCCCAGTCTGGTCTCTGAACCCTGGCCTCAGGTGATCCTCCCACCTCAGTCTCCCAAAGTGCTGGGATTATAGGTGTGAGCCACTGTGCCTGGCCTTTATGGGAGATATACAGGCATATAAGAGGGCAACATCTTCCATTAAGGTTATAATTTAGTAGAGGAATAAGATATGCATGTATAAATATCCAGGATATTATATAAGACAGGATACAAGAAAAGTGCAAAGTACTTTCCTGGAGTGATTGGGACAGTGTGTAGGGAGCTAGCCTTTGAGCTGGCACAAATAGGGCAAGAGGAGAGGGAAGGATCATGCAGGCAGATGTAACTATATGGGGGAAAACATGGTCAAACTTCCTCCTCTGCGAAGTCTTTTCTGACTCTCTCCCCTTTTTCCTTAGCTGTTCCAAATGGAGATAGACTCCTTCTGCCTTCTTGCTTTCTGTAATTGGTAAGTACCTTCATTGTAACAGTTATTAATATATCATAACTGTTGTTTGCCTGTCACTCCAATAAATTATAAACTCCTTTAGGGCAGGAACTGTGTACTTTCATCTTTGTTTTCCTAGCGCTTAGCAGGGCTTCTGACATGTATGGCTACTCAATCAATACTTGAGGGAGAAGGGGAATCAATTATAGAATGTGTTCAAGGAGGAGCAAGTACTACAATATGGCCGGAATCAAAGATTCATGCAGAAAAGCAGTGGGAATTAAAGCTACAAAAGTAGTGGGCCGGGCGCGGTGGCTCACGCCTGTAATCCCAGCACTTTGGAAGGCCGAGGCGGGCGGATCACAAGGTCAGGAGATCGAGACCATGGTGAAACCCCGTCTCTACTAAAAATAGAAAAAATTAGCCGGGCGCAGTGGCGGGCGCCTGTAGTCCCAGCTACTTGGGAGGCTGAGGCCGGAGAATGGCGTGAACCCAGGAGGCAGAGCTTGCAGTGAGCCGAGATTGCGCCACTGCACTCCAGCCTGGGCGACAGAGCGAGACTCCGTCTCAAAAAAAAAAAAAAAAAAAGCTACAAAAGTAGGTTGGAAAGTAGGTCTGATAATATCAAGTGTTGGTAAAGAAGTGGAGGAGTGGAAACTCACACATTGCTGATAAGACTGTTAAGTTGGCACAACCATTTTGGAGAACTATCAGTATCTAATAAAGGCTAATGCTCATATCCTGTGACCCAGAAATTTCAATTCTAGGGAGACTCTTACACATGTATACAAAGGAGAGAGACACAAAATATCTATAGCAAAAAGCTAGAAATAAATTCAACGTCCATGAACAGAAGAATGGATGACTAACTAGAGATTACATATATCAATGTGGGTGAATATATAAGTATAATATTGAGTGGAGGGAAAAAAGCCCAAGACTGCAGGAGAATTCCTCTTATCTTTTTTTTTTTTTTTTTTTTTTTTTTTGAGACGGAGTCTGGCTCTGTTACCCAGGCAATGGTGCGATCTCAGCTCACTGAAACCTATGCCTCCGAGGTTCAAGCAATTCTCTTGCCTCAGCTTCCTGAGTAGCTAGGACTACAGGCGCCCGCCACCACACCTGGATAATTTTTGTATTTTTAGTAGAAACAGGTTTTCACCATGTTAGCCAGGCTGGACTGGAACTCCTGACCTCAGGTGATCCACCCACTTTGGCCTTCCAAAGTGCTGGGATTACAGGCATGAGCCACCGTGCCCACCCCCTCTTATCTTTGTATAAAGGTTAAAATACTGTTAAACAGTACTATGTATTGTTTAACAGTATTTAGGAATATATATATATATATATTATATATGTATGTATTTACAAAGATACAAATATAAAGGCCAGGCCCATTGGCTCATGCCTGTAATCTCAACACTATGGGAGGCTGAGGCAGGCGGATCACTTGAGGTCAACAGTTCGAGACTAGCCCGGCCAAACATGGTGAAACCCCGTCTGTACCAAAAAAAATACAAAAATTAGCCAGGTGCGGTGGGAGGCTGAGGCATGAGAATCGCTTGAACCTGGGAGGCAGCTGCTTGGGAGGCTGAGGCACGAGAATCGCTTGAACCTGGGAGGCAGAGGTTGCAGTGAGCTGAGATCGTGCCACTGCACTTCAGACTGGGCCACAGAGTGAGACTGTGTCTCAGAAAAAAAAAGATATATATGTGTATATAAAGAAATGCCTGGCCGGGCACAGTGGCTCACGCCTGTAATCCCAGCACTTTGGGAAACTGAGGCAGGGAGATCACCTGAGGTCAGGAGTTCGAGACCAGTCTGGCCAACATGGCGAAACCCCATCTCTATTAAAAATACAAAAATTAGCCAGGTGTGGTGGCAGTCACCTGTAATCCCAGCTACTTGGGAGGCTGAGGCAGAAGAATTCCTTGAACTCAGCAGGCGGAGGTTGCAGTGAGTGGAGATCACACCACTGCACTCAAGCCTAGGTGACAGAGTAAGATCTCATCTCAAAAAAAAAAAAAAAAAAAAAAAAAAATGCTTGGGCAAGATGAATACCAAATTTAGGACAATAGGGAAGGAGATGTAATCAGAGAAGTTTACATAAGGGCCTCAATTCTGTTAAACTGGGTGGAGGATATATGGGTCTTTTGTATTTTATACATAGTATGCAAAAATAATATTTGATCATTCTATTACTATTATTATCATTATTATTATTAAGACACAGTTTCACTCTGTCGCCCAGGCTGGAGTGCTGTGGCATGATCTCAGCTCACTGCAACCTCCACCTCCCAGGTTCCAGCACTTCTCCTGTCTCAGTCTCCCAAGCAGCTGGGATTACAGGCACCTGCCACCATACCCAGCTAATTTTTGTGTTACTCGTAGATATGGGTTTCACCATGTTGGCCAGGCTGGTCTTGAACTCCTGACCACAAATGATCTGGCTGCCTTGGCCCCCCAAAGTGCTGGGACTACAGACATGAGCCACCGCGCCCAGCCTGATCATTCTGTTAAATACTGCAGCCTACCATCTGCCCATTACTCCTGATTCCGCATTTCCTGCTGTACCATTTCTCTCTCTCTTTCTATTTTTTTGTAATAGAGATGGGGTCTTTCCATGTTGCTCAGGCTGGTCCCTAACTCCTGGCCTCAAGCAATCCTTCAACATCAGCCTCCCAAAGTACTGAAATTACGGGAATGAGCCACAGCACTTGGCCCTGCTTTTTTTCATAGTGCCTTTAAACCTTATCTGCTGGGCGCAGTGGCTCACGCCTGTAATCCCAGTACTTTGGGAGGCTGAGATAGGTGGATCACCTGAGGTCAGGAGCTTGAGACCAGCTTGGCCAATATGGTGAGACCCTGTCTCAACTAAAAATACAAAAATTAGCTAGGTGTGGTGACGGCACCTGTAATCCCAGCTACTCAGGGGGCTAAGGAAGGAGAATTGCTTGAATCCAGAAGGCAGAGGTTGCAGTAAGCTGAGGTCATGCCACCGCTCTCCAGCCTGGGCAACAGAGCAAGACTCCATCTCAGAAATAAATAAATAAATAAACTTATCTATCTAATACTTACTATATAATCTACATATTGGGGCCATGAGCAGTGGCTCACACCTGTAATTCCAGCACTTTAGGAGGCTGAGGCAGGAGGATCACCTGAGGCCAGGAGTTCAAGGCCAGCCTGAGCAACATGGCAAAACCCCATCTCTATTAAAACTACAAAAATTAGCTGGGTGTGGTGGTGCATGCATGTAGTCCCAGCTACTCAGGAGGCTGAGGCACAAGAATCGCTTGAATACCTTAAACCCAGGAGGCAGAGGTTGCAGTGAACCAAGATTGTGCCATTGCACTCCACCCTGGGCGACAGAGAAAGACTCTGTCTCAAAAAAAATTTTTTTTAATCTACCTATTTAGATTTAATTTTTATAATCTCCTCCTCTGTTGCGCACAGTCACAATAGAATGTAAATAACACAAATGTCAGGATATTCTGTTCTGTTCCCTGATGTATCCAAATATTTGAATTGTACCTACCCTGGAGGCACCCAGTAAATAAGTGCAAGACAAATCAGTTCTGATAAACCACAAGAGAGATTCAGGATAAAGAATACATTTTGAACACATGCATTTGCTCCCTCCCCAAACTATAGTAAAATAACAGTAAAGGGTTTTTGAGAGGTATAATCCCATAAGGACAAAAGAATGGGGAAGAGACCAAAATAAAATTTTGGAAGCTGGAAAACAGGTTGTGAGTAATAGCTGTCTTAGAACCTGGAAAGCTGAAGCTTAAGCAGGCAGCAGGGGTAGCCAAAAGCAAAGTAGTTTACACCAAAGAACCCACAAAGGTTCAAGATGTGGTGGCCCCAGCTACCTTTGGAAGGGGAGGAGAAAGGGGAAGGTATGGCTAAGAATAGGATAATTGTTGAAGAAATTGTTAGTTCTCCCAACTCCAGGTAAAACACTGGAGGCTGATTCACTGGAAGGAGTGAAATCAAGAATCTCTTGACTGGGGAATACCAGAATCAGTTAAGGGCTAAGTTATAGCATCAGTCTGGGTCCATTCAGGAGACAGAAACTACACAGTACTATAGAAAAAAAGAGCATAGGGTAAAGACTAATATTTATATACTGAATGTTGGACTCCTTAGTCTTCCAAGAACTTCTCCTTTTTCAGCTTCTAGAATGCTGGTAACTAGGCCTGAATTCTCAGGCTGGAGATTGGAGGAAGCTTCTCTGCAGATTCTGACAACCTAAAAGAAAAACACCTATGATATAGGCAGGATGCAGTTGCTCACACCTGCAATCCTAGGGCACTTTGGGAGGCCAAAGCAGGCAGATCACTTGAGGCCAGGAGTTCAAGACCAGCCTGGGCAACATGGTGAAACCCTACCTCTACTAAAAATACAAAAATTAGGCCAGGCATGGTGGCTCACACCTGTAATCCCAGCACTTTGGGAGCCTGAGGTGGGCGGATCATGAGGTCAAGAGATGGAGACCATCCTGGCCAACATGGTGAAACCCCATCTCTAAAAATACAAAAATTAGCTGGGCGTGGTGGTGTGCACTTGTAGTCCCAGCTGCTTGAGAGGCTGAGGTAGGTGAATCGCTTGAACCTGGGAGGCAGAGGTTGCAGTGAGCCAAGATTGCACCACTGTACTCCAGCCTGGCAACAGTGTGAGACTCCATCTCAAAACAAACAAACAAACAAACAAATAAAACTAGCCAGCGTGGTGACACAGACCTGTAACCCCAGCTACTTGGGAGACTGAGGCACAAGAATCTCTTGAATCCGGGAGGTGGAGGTTGCAGTGAACTGTGATCACACTACTACACTCCAGCCTGAGGCCTGGGTAACAAGCGAGATCCTGTCTCAAAACAAAAACAAAACAAACAAAAAAACTATGATACTAGTATTGAGAATTACTCTAAGAAACTATCCAGTCAGAAAGACAGCGCTCTGCTCACACTGAATGTGGCCTACCACATGTGCAGAGCCTCCAGCTGGCTTTTTGGTGCCTCATTGTCATACATAAACAGATAGCCAAGGATCATTCCTTATCTGCAGAAACAAATCTGCCAAAACGGAAAACAGGACAGAAAAAACTTGGAGGGCAAGAGACTTTGTAGGGAAAAGAAAAATATTCCCCAACTAATCACTGATATTCTTAAAGGAATAAGAAAATATTGCAGGCTGGGCATTTTGGCTCATACCCATAATCTCAGCACCTTGGGAGGCTGAGGCTAGATAGAGAATTGCTTGAAGCTAGGAATTCAATACAGCGGGTGCTGGGGCCCACGCCTGTAATCCCAGCAGTTTGGGAGGCAAAGGCGGCTGGATCACTTGAGGCCAGGAGCTTGAGACCAGCCTAGCCAACACGATGAAACCCCGTCTCTACTAAAAATACAAAAATGATAGCGCATGCCTGTAGTCCCAGCTACAGGTTGAGGCACGAGAATCACTTGAACCTGGGAGATGGAGGTTACAGTGAGCCGAGATCATGCCAGCACACTTCAGCCTGGGCAATATAGTGAGACTCTGTCTCAAAAAAAAAAAAAAAAAAAAAAAGAATGGGTTTATCCAAAGCAAGAGAGTAAACCAAGAAAGAGGAACACAAAGGATCCAGGAACAGGGGATCTAACACAGGGGAGAACAATGCTGAAGAGAATTCCCAGGACAAAAATTGTGTAAGCAATAGGTTGAGAGAGTAAGCAGTCCAGATTGGAGCATGTGAGGGGGCTCCAGCAGATATTTCTTCAAGAAAATGAAATTGAAAAAATATCTGATGTGACCAAATGTATTGAGAAGAGATGTAGACAACTGGGGCTGAAGTTGAGTTAAATTAATATAGTAAGTACATAGAAAAATACAACTATTAGGTCCAAAAAAAAACAAAAAGTTATGCAAGAGAGAAACATTACTTGGTTACTTGGGTACATTACTTGGCTTATTTGTGAACAATATTTGCATAGTCACAGCAGTATAAACACTGACTTTTTTTTTTTTTTTTTTTTTTTTGAGACAGAATCTTGCTCTGACTCCCAGGCTGGAGTGCAGTGGCGTGATCTCGGCTCACTGCAACCTCCGCCCCCCGAGTTCAAGCAATTCTCTGCCTCAGCCTCCCTAGTAGCTGGGATTACAGGCACCGCCACCATGCCTGGCTAATTTTTGTATTTTTAGTAGAGATAGGCTTTCACCATCTTGGCCAGGCTGGTCTTGAGTTCTTGACCACCGTGATCCACCTGCCTCAGCCTCCGAAAGTGCTGGGATTACAGCTGTGAGCCACCGCGCCCAGCCGACACTATTTAATTAACTGACTTTTTTACAACACAAGTGTATTGAGAGGACAGAAAAAGTGAAGCATGCAGATACCATGTGAATGAGTGAGGATGTGGTAGTGGTGGCACTGGTGATGGTGAAAAAGATAAAATTCTCATCTTTGGTGAGAAGTTCATAAATAATGTAATAATGCTTAAATTAACACATAGTCATATAAGCCTTTAGAGATAAGTCATTTAGCGATACAGAGGTAAATGCCAGAAGGTTCCATTAAGAGGAGTTGAAAATGGTTACCTTTGAGGAGCTGAAAATGGTGGGGAGTGGAGGCTGGGGTACTACTGTTTCAAAACAAGCCTTATGGCAGGGATGGGGAAGTTGGGGGGATGTGGACAAGCCTTATAAGGCCATTTAACTCTTTAAATCATGTACAAGTATAACTTAGATATAAAATAAGAACAAAATACAAAGAGACTATATGTTCACTTTTCAAGTGAACAGAGCCCATTGGGAGGCCCCCACCCCCAATCTATTTCTATGACATTGTCTTATGTGATATCTCACCAATCTTCCCCCAGCCTAGTACTCAAACAAGGGTGCTAACAAGACTAAAAGGGAGACATTGGTTGAGTCTGGATCTGCCCTGTCAGGCTCTTGTTAGAAGCCCAAGTCAGCAGCCCATTAACACTAGATTACTTCTCTCCAGTCAAGTTAAAGATTTTTCTGCTGAAATTACAAATATCAAAACCAGGCTGTCCCAGTCGCGGTTGCTCACGCCTGTAATCCCAGCACTTTGGGAGGTCAAGGCAGATGGATTACAAGGTCAGGAGTTCAAGACCAGGCTGGCCAATATGGTGAAACCCCATCTCTACTAAAATAAAAAAACAAAAAAAATTAGCCAGGCGTGGTGGCACATGCCTGTAATCCCAGCTACTCGGGAGGCTGAGGCAAGAGAATTCCTTGAATCCAGGAGGCAGAGGTTGCAGTGAGCTGAGATCACACCACTGCACTCCAGCCTGGGTGACAGAGCGAGACTCCATCTCAAAAAAAAAAAAAAGAAGAAAAAACAGACTGACTCAATCCTAGTGTGTTTCTTCTTCCTTATATTCCACTGAACATCTTGGTTCCAAAACCCATGATTCTAAACACACCTTCTACTCCTTTCTCTAGGTTTTCCTCCACTCATTGCTAGAATGGCGTTGGGGTCCACCTGCCTTTGGTAGCACTCACATTTGCCAAGTCTTTTAACGCTTGGGTAACGAACTATTTTTGTTACCCTTTCACCTCACTTTCTTGCCTTCACCGAGGATAAAATGCAGAGGTACTATCAGCTGTGCTTTTTTTTTTTTTTTTTTTTTTTTGTACAGAATATTACCTTTACCTAACAAATTCTACAATATTTTTCCTTTTTCTTCACTGACTATTCTACTGGCTCTGATTCTAAGGCTGGTCCATGACATAAATAAGGAACTGTTTGGGAAACAAAGCTAGAATGACCTTGGTAAACCGAGTGTGCTCATCCACTCACTGCATAGTACTCAAGGGAAAAGAATGTCTCATTTCAGATGGGTTCAAAACAAAACATTTCACTTTGTCCTTGTCTCTGACCTAGACAACCCGCTTCTCTGTGATAAAGAAGGCATGCTTATGCTGTTTTCCACTAAATAAAGCTAGAAGGGATATTTAATATCTTGGAAGACTGAACTGGGATTCATAAAGCTCTCAATAAGTTCCAAAGTTAGAATTAACAAATAAATGAAATTTACCAGGGAGATTTTATATATATATATATATATATGTGTGTGTGTGTGTGTGTGTGTGTGTGTGTGTATATATATATATATATATTTTTTTTTTTTTTTTTTTTTTTTTTTTGAGGTAGAGTCTCGCTCTGTCGCCCAGGCTGGAGTGTAGTGGCGCGATCTCGGCTCACTGCAATGTCCGCCTCCTGGGTTCACGCCATTCTCCTGCCTCAGCCTCCTGAGTAGCTGGGACTATAGGCATGTGCCACCCTGCCCAGCTAATTTTTTGTATTTTTAGTAGAGACGGGGTTTCACTGTGTTAGCCAGGATGGTCTCGATCTCCTGACCTCATGATCCACCCACCTCGGCCTCCCAAAGTGCTGGGATTACAGGCATGAACCACCGCACCTGGCCAACCAGGGATATATTTAAAGTCCCACGCTTATGTTCAAAATATTAATTTCACAAACATAGGATGAAGAAGACTTAGCTTAACAGTTCAAGTGAAAAAGGCTATGAGTCTTGGCTGACTACAAACTTAACAAACTGTTTTTTAATTTTTTTATTATTAGTATTAGTTTTTTAGGCTTAACAAGTTGAGAGTAGGAAGTAGCTAGGGAGTGACTACCAAAATGTAAATACTTCTCTTTTTACTTCTGACAACACAGGCCAGATTGTTTGAGTGCATCTATCAGTTCACAAATAAATATTTACTGAGGATCTGATGTGTGTCTAGTATGAGGAAAGGGCTGTGGCAGTAGAATGAAAGGAAAAACCCAAGGATCTTTGAACAGGTTGGACAGACAACATATACATAAAAATGATAGCAGTAATGATCACTTACATTTTAATAGTGCTTTAATTTATTATGTCTTTCATTTATACCACCTCTTTGTACTTCATAGCTGCCCTATGAGGTGGTAAGTCAAATACAGTTATCATTTTATTTATTTATTTATTTTATGTTTTAATTTTTGAGACAGAATCTCACTCCGTCACACAGGCTGGAGTGCAGTGGCACGATCTTGGCTCACTGCAACCTCTGCCTCCTGGATTCAAGTGATTCTCCTGCCTCAGCCTCCCAAGTAGCTGGGACTACAGGCGCGTGCCACCCCGCCTGGCTAATTTCCGTATTTTTAGTAGAGATGGGGGTTTCACTGTGTTGGCCAGGCTGGTTGTGAACTCCTGGCCTCAAATGATCCGCCTGCCTCGGCCTCCCAAAGTGCTGGGATTACAGGCATAAGCCACCAAGCCCGACCAGTTATCATTTTAAAGATGAGAAAACTGAGGCTGGGAGAAGTTAAAGCAGTGATTCTCAAACGTTTAGCTCTCAACCCCTTTATACCCTTAAAACTATTTAGGTACCTCACACTACGCACAAAAATGAAATCAAAAGGGATCAAAGACCTAAGTGTAAGAGCTGTAATTATAAAACTCTTAAAAGAAAACTAAGTGTAAATATTTGTGACCTTGAAACAGACAATGGCATCTTTAATGTGACACCAAAAGCACAAGCAACAAAGTGAAAAATAGATAACTGGACTGCATCAAAATTAAAAAGTTTAACGCTTCAAAAGATACTAGCAGCCAGGTGTGGTGGCTCACACCTGTAATCCCAGCACTTCAGGAGGCTGAGGTGGGAGGATCGCCTGAGCCCAGGAGTTCGAGACCAGCCTGGGCAACATAGTGAGATCTCATATCTACAAAAAAAATTTAAAAAATTAGCCAGGGGTGGTGGCACACACCTGTGGTCCCAGCTACTTGGGAGGCTGAGGCGGGAGGATTGCTGGGGCCTGGGAAGTCGAGGCTTCAGTGAGTTGTGTTCAGGCCACTCCATTCAAGCCTGAGCAACAGAATGTGATATTGTCTCCAAAAAAAAAACCAGATAAAATAACAACAAAAACCTATTACTATTACATTACAACAATTTTTTAAGGAAAATAACTATTTTCCAAAGCAAACAAATATTTAGTGAGATGAGAGTTATTTTACATTTTTACTAATCTCATTAATGTCTGACGTAATAGAAGACAGCTGGATTCTCCTATCTATTGCCATACGTTGTTTGAAGAAAATGTAATCTCATTCAAATATGTAGTTGGAAAAGGGAGGAGGAATTTTTTTTTTTTTTGAGATGGGGTCTCACTCTGTCACCCAGGCTGGAGTGCAGTGGGCCAATCTCGGCTTACTGCAAGCTCCGCCTCCCAGGCTCAAGTGATCCTCCCACTTCAGCCTCCCAAGTAGCTGGGAATACATGCACATGCCACCACGCTCAATTCATTTTTGTATTTTGGTAAACACAAAGTTTTGCCATGTTGTCTAGGCTGGTCTTGAATTCCTGGACTCAAGTGATTCGTCCACTTTGACCTCCCAAAGTGCTGGGATTATAGGCGTAAGCCACCACAGGGAGGAGGATTTCAATAGATAATTGTGGATATTCTTCTTTGATACTACACTAAAACTCAACAAGTGTAGTGTCACATGCATCCATGTGAAGAGACCACCAAACAAGTTTGTGTGAGCAACAAGGCTGTTTATTTTACCTGGGTGCAGGTGGGCTGAGTCCAAAAAGAGAGTCAGCAAAAGGTGGTGGGACTTTCATTAGTTCTTATAGGTTTGGGATAGGCATACAAAGTACATTCTCAAGGGTGGGGGAGAATATATATCAGTTAGAGTGGGGCAGGAACAAATCACAATGGTGGAATGTCGTCAGTTATGGCTAGTTTCACTTCTTTTGTGGATCTTCAATTGCTTCAGGCCATCTGGATGTATACATGCAGGTCACAGGGGATATGATGGCTTAGCTTGGACTCAGAGGCCTGACATTCCTATCTTCTTATATTAATAAGAAAAACAAAACAAAATAGCGGTGAAATGTTAAGGTGGCAAAAATTTTTGGGGGTGGTATGGAGAGATAATGGGTGATGTTTCTCAGGGTTGCTTCAAGCGGGATTAGGGATGGTGTGGGAACCTAGAGTGGGAGAGATTAAACTGAAGAAAGATTGGGGGTAAGGGGTGATACTGTGGGCCTGTTAGAAGTATTTGTCATATAGAATGATTGGTGATGGCCTGGATGCAGTTTTGTATGAATTGAGAAACTAAACGGAAGGAAGACACAAAGTCCTACTGAATAAGAGGAGAAAAATAGGTATTAAAGGACTAAGAATTGGGAGGACCCAGGACATCCAATTAGGGAGTGCCCAAGGGGGATCAGCATAATTATTTGCTAGGTTGGCAAATTTTTGGGCTTTATCCTTGAGTTTTTTTAGTTGTCATATACCAGACCAGATTGGTTTAGGTAAAAACAACACTCTTCATTTAAAAATATAGAGTCTTTGGCCGGGCGTGGTGGCTCAAGCCTGTAATCCCAGCACTTTGGGAGGCCGAGGCGGGCGGATCACAAGGTCAGGAGATCGAGACCACAGTGAAACCCCGTCTCTACTAAAAATACAAAAAATTAGCCGGGCACGGTGGCGGGCGCCTGTAGTCCTAGCTACTCAGGAGGCTGAGGCAGGAGAATGGCGTGAACCCAGGAGGCGGAGCTTGCAGTGAGCCGAGATCGCGCCACTGCACTCCAGCCTGGGCAACAGCGTGAGACTCCGTCTCAAAAAAATATATATATATATATATATAGAGAGAGAGAGAGAGTCTTTTTTTTTTTTTTTTTTTTTGAGACGGAGTCTTGCTGTGTCACCCAGGCTGGAGTGCAGTGGCGTGATCTCGGCTCACTGCAAGCTCCACCTCTCGGGTTCACGCCATTCTCCTGCCTCGGCTTCCCCAGTAGCTGGGACTACAGGCGCCCGCCACCACGACTGGCTAATTTTTTGTATTTTTAGTAGAGACGGGGTTTCGCTGTGTTAGCCAGGATGGTCTCGATCCCCTGACCTTGTGATCCGCCCACCTCGGCCTCCCAGAGTGCTGGGATTACAGGTGTGAGCCACCGCGCCTGGCCCAGAGTCCTCTTTTTTTAGCAGTGAGTAAGTCGAGGCCTCTGTGATTTTGGAGGAAAGAGAAATGCACAGCCAGCAATTGTTTGTTAAAGAAGGATTAGAAATGGAGAAATGCCTGGGAGAGAGTGAGATTGATAGTGTAGCGGAGATAGCTGGGGAGAGGTAGAGGGTGGCATAAGAACGGGAACCAGAATAAGAGTGAGCATAAAAGTAAAGAATAGGACTTCATCAGGGTGAAAGTATTGGAGGGTACCTTGCCACTGAAGATCTTCTATCCACTTCAAGAGAGACTTAAGGGTGGCAATTTGAGGTAAAACCAGGAGCCACTAAATACCAAGAACCTGAGAAACTGCTTGGGTGATTTGACTAATAAAGGCTGGTCCGTTATCAGGCTGTATAGAGGTGGGAAGGCCAAACCGAGGAATTATGTCTGACAGAAGGGAAGAAATGATCCCCGTGGCCTTCTCAGACCCTGTGGGAAAGACATCTACCCATCCAGTGAAAGTGTCTATCCAGACCAAGAGGTATTTTAGTTTCCTGACTCGGGGCATGTGAGTAAAGTCACAGGGGCAAATCCCCGAGCTTGATGTATAGGGAAGGGAGGGAGCCTGAACAATCCCTGAGGGGTAGTAGAATAGTAGATGGAACACTGAGAAGTGATTTTCTTGAGGACAGATTTTCATGACGGAAAGGAAATGAGAGGTTCTAAGTGATGAGCTAGCAGCTTGTAACCTACATGGAAGAGGTTATGAAATGACAACAGAATAGAATGGGCCTGTGAGGTTGGAAGGAGATATTTTCCTTTGTCCAAGAACCATTTGCCTTTTGTGGGAAGAGATTGATAGGTGGAAGTTTCAGAGAGGGAGTAGGTGGGAGTGATAGATGAGAAGGAGAAAAACTCCCTGAGGGGCAGAAGTTGGAACACTAGCTGCTTCTTTAGTTACCTTATCAGCATAAGCATTGCCCTGAGCAATGGGATTTGATGCCTTTTGATGGCCCTTGCAGTGAATGACTCCAGCTTCCTTTGGAAGTAAAGCGGCCTTGAGAAGAGTTTTTATTAAAGAGGCGTTAATGATGGAGGACCCTTGCGTGGTGAGGAAACCTCTTTCAGCCCATATAACAGCATGGTAGTGCAGGATGTGGAAGGCATATTTAGAGTCACTATAAATATTGACGCATAGTCCCTTTGCAAGAGTGAGGGCCCGAGTTAAGGCAATGAGTTTGGCTTCCTGAGAGGTAGTGGAGTGGGGCCGAGCGGTGGCCTCAAGGATAGATGTGGAAGATACTATAGCATAGCCTGCCTTTGCTGGTGAGTGGCGATTAGGCCTGATGGAACTGCCATCAATAAACCAAGTGTGATCAGGGTGAGGAACAGGAAAGAAGGAAATATGGGGAAATGGAGTGAATGCCAGGTGGATCAGAGAGATACAGTCATGGGGGTCAAGTGTGGTATCAGGAATAATGTGGGAGGGCGGATTGAAGTCCGGACCAGGAACAATGGTAATTGTGGGAGACTCAAAAAAGAGTGAGTATAGGCCGGGTGCAGTGGCTCACACCTGTAATCCCAGCACTTTGGGAGGCCAAGGTTGGCGGATCACTTCAGGTCAGGAGTTCAAGACCAGCCTGGCCAACATGGTGAAACCCCATCTCTACTAAAAATACAAAAAATTAGCTGGGCATGGGGCGCACACCTGTAATCCCAGCTACTCCAGAAGCTGAGGCGGGAGAATTGCTGGAACCTGGGAAGCGGAGATTGCAGTGAGCTGAGATTGCACCACTACACACCAGCCTGGGGGACAGAGTGAGACTCCATCTCAAAAAAGAGTGAGTATAGCTGAAGGAGCTGGGGAGTAGAAAGTATATGTGTCAGGTATGAAGAAGAAAATAGATTTTGGAAGTTATGAGAACTATCGAGAGTGAGTTGAGCATAATGTGATTTTGAGGGCCTCTAAAAGTATCAACGCAGTGGCAGCCACCACATGCAGACATGAGGGCTAGGATAAAACAGTAAGGTCAAGGTGTTTGGACAGAAAGGCTAGAGGGCATAGTCCCGGCTCTTGTGTAAGAATTCTGACCACATAGCCCTGCACTTTGGCTGTGTGTAATGAAAAAGTTGGGATGAGTTAGGGAGAGCTAGTGTGGGAGCAGTTTTTAGGGCTGTTTTTAAGGAATGGAAAGTGGAGTGGGGAAAGGATTTAGGATTTATGGGGTCAGCTAGGTTTATCTAGAACAGAATAATGGGTCGTGGAGGGAGGTAATGAGGATAGGAGAGTATATGGGTTTGGCACTACGGGGTGGATAGGCAAGACAATTTGGTTGATAAGGCACAGATCCTGAACTAACCTGTAAGACTTGTCTGGTTTTAGGACAGGTAAAATGCGGAAATTGTAAGGAGAGTTTATAGGCTTTAGAAGGCCATGCTATAGCAGGTGAGTGATAACAGGCTTTAATCCTTTTAAAGCGTGCTGTGGGATGGGGTATTGGCATTGAGTGGGGGTAAGGGTGATTAGGTTTTAATGGGATGGTAAGGGGTGCATGATCAGTTGCCAAGGAGGGAGTAGAGGTATCCCATACTTGTGGATTAAGGTGGGGAGATACAAGGGGAGAATGCAAAGGAGGCTTTGAACTGGGGAAAACAGCGGCAATGAGGTGTGGCTGTAGCCCAGGAATAGTCAGGGAAGCAGATAATTTGGTTAAAATGTCTTGACCTAATAAGGGAGCTGGGCAGGTGGGGATAACTAAAAAACAGTGCATAAAAGAATGTTGTCCAAATTGTCACCAGATTTGGGGAGTTTTAACAGGTTTAGCAGCCTGGCCATCAATACCCACAACAGTTATGGAGGCAAGGGAAACAGGCCCTTGAAAAGAAGGTAATGTGGAGTTGGTAGCCTCCATATTGATTAAGAAGGGGACGGACTTACCCTCCACTGTATGAGTTACCCAAAGAGTCTGTGATGGTCCAGGAGGCTTTTGAGGCAATCCGGCAGCATCAGTCTTCAGCCACTAAGCCGAGAAGATCTGGGAAGGAGTCAGTCAGAGAGTCTTGGGCCAGAGTTCCAGTGGCTCTGGGAGTGGCTGCTGGGTGAGTTGGACAGTCCAATTTCCAGTGGGGCCCTGCACAAATGGGACATGACTTAGGAGGAATTTCGGGCTGTGGGCATTCCTTGGCCCAATGACCAGATTTCCGACACTTGAAGAAAGATCCTTGGGGAGGCGGTCCTGGAGGAACACCTGGCCACTGCAGTTCAGGCGTTTTGAAGTTCTTGTGTGCTGGAGATGTGGCTGGGGTTTCTCTCACAGTGGAGGCAAGTAGTTGCAACTCAGAAATATGTTGCCTCTACTCTATTATTGTACACCTTGAAGGCGAGGTTAATTAAGTCCTGTTTTGGGGTTTGAAGGCCGGAATCTAATTTTTGGAGCTTTTTCTAATGTCGGGAGTGGATTTAGTAATAAAATGCATATTGAGAATAAGACGGCCTTCTGGCCCCTTTGAGTCTAGGGCAGTAAAACGTCTAAGGGTTGTTGCCAAACGGGCCATGAACTGGGCTGAGTTTTTATACTTGATGAAAAAGAGCCTAAATGCTAACTGATTTGGGAGAGGTCAGATGAAGAAAAAGGAGCATTAACCTTCACTATGCCTTCAGCTCCAGCCGCCTCTTTTTTTTTTTTTTTTTTTTTTTTTTTTTGCCTTGAAGTGTTTGGAATAGAATTGGTCTAGCAATCTTTCAGGATTTCGGTGATGGGCCCTCCCTGTCTGGACACTGTCAGCCCACAGCTGGAGGGGCATTTAAGGCACATCATTTGTGATTAGAATTACACAAAGTTTGATTAATATTACAGCTGCAAAATTAACATACATAATTTTCACTCATAATTTAAAATATTTTGTTTTGATGAAATTCTTTGCTTTCACAATAGCAGATCAATAGTACACAGTATATTGAATTCTGTAAATTATTTTTGAGAAAATACAGAAGTGAGAAATAGTGATTTCCTCAATTTGTTTATGGTCTATCACAAAGTAGGCTGAAGTTCAGTATTAAATAAATAGACATCCTAATAAAAGTTTGCACAAGTTTTCCTAAGGAAATACATTCATAAGACTGTTTACCTTCTGTTTGACAGCAGTGACAGGAACGTGGGGATTCCCACTCAAGACGCGTCCCTAGCACTAGGCTCCTGGCACCCACAGCCCAGGCACGCTGCATCACCTGGTGGGGTGCAGCCTGGGCTTCTGTGAGTGAGGTTTCCTCAACTGGAACTCTGGTTCCATGTTTGTGCTTAGCCTGTGCGGTTCTCGTAAACACAGAAAATCTGCCTGCCTACCTCCAGTGCTGAAGACAGACCAGTCAAGGAGGTGTTGGTGAGAGTGTTGTGTTCACCATGTGGAGATCAGATGGTGATTACCGCATCTTCTTTGCTGACTTTGGTAACTGGGTGTCTAGGGAGGAGCGACTGGGAGTGGCCGAGCAGTTGCCTGGACTCAACTTCTGATTCTGCAGCCAGGAGTCAGATGCAGGCCCAAGGGTCAAGGGGGAGTTGTTCAGCGCCTGGAATCGCCCAGCACTGCGCTGTGGGCCACACAACGTTCCTGCTCTGTTTTCCCAGGCACGGACAGGCACTTGGAAGGCAGCTTTGCCCTTCTGGCCACCTGGAGACCTCTCAGTGGTGCAGATGGGACAAACTGAGGGCCTCTCAGAACACCCACTCGTGCCAGGAATGCCAGGCCCCAGCTAGCTCTGATGAAGGTCAGGATGGTCAGCCACCTCTTTCAGAGGAAATTGTTGGGCAGGTGGGAGAGGGTTAGTCACGGAATGAAACTGCAAGCAGCACTGAGTGTGAGGAGGAGAGGTGATAAAAGGATTATAGAGTGGGGGAGAGGAGGGGGAGGAAGAATTGGGACCTGGCTCCACCTGGCGAGGAGCAGCCTGGGGAGAAGGGGAGAGGTCAGATGGGTCCATAGAAAAGAAGGATTCAAAGGACTCAGAACCTGGGGTGGAGACTGAAGGAACAGACAGGAGAGAAAGAAGAAAGATGTGGGACGAGTCGCATTGGGAGCAGAGACTAGGGAGGGACCGACGTGTAAAAGAATGCCTGGACGTCAGGCACCTCAGACCATTTGCCCATTTTATGACAAGAAATATCTAGATCTTGTAGGATGGAGAAATCGAAAGTGCCATTTTCTGGCTTTTTGGAATCATTTTCGAGTTTGTATTGGGGCCAAGCAGCGTTGCAGAAGAAAATAAGACACTTAGATTTTAGGTCAGGTGTGAGATGAAGAGGTTTTCAGTTTTTGAGAACACAGGCTAAGGGAGAAGGAGGAATGAAGGGTGGAAGGTTGCCCATAGTGAAGGAGGCAAGCCCAGAGAAAAGAGAGGGTAGAGACACGGAGAAGGCAGATGGGGTGGCAGGGGGCGTTGAGCAGCCCTGAGCTGCAATGCGGGTGAGCAGCCAAAGCAGGCATCCCCGCAAGTGACTTGCCACCAAGGGAATGTGGGTGAATGACCAAGGCAGGCATCCCCACGGTGATCAGACACCAATGGAGTGTGGGTGAATAATCAGGCAGGCGTCCCCACAGTGATTGAACACCAAGAGAAGACTGTCTTCCCGAGTCCATGACTGGCACCGGAGTTTTGAGTCCACGGATAAAATATGTCTCCTTGTCTCTACTAGAGAGGAAAAAGAACTGGAATTGGAAGAACAGGGAGATTGAAGGGTAGCGAGAGAGGAAGATTGAAGGGTAGCAAGAGAGGCTGGAGAAGAGTGAAAAGACTACTTATCCGATTTGAAATTGGTGAGATGTTCCTTGGGCTGGTTGGTCTGAGGACCTGAGGTTGTAGGTGGATCGCCTCATGAGTGAGGGCGAGGACAGCAGACTGGTCTCCCGAAGGAGTCCTCCTGTCCTGGGTCTTTGGCACCAAATGTCAGACGCATCCTTGTGTAGAAACGACCAAACAGGCTTTGTGTGAGCAACAAGGCTGTGTATTTCACCTGGGTGCAGGCAGTCTGAGTCAGAAAATGTGTGGGGAAAAGAAAGAGATTAGACTGTTACTGTGTCTATGTAGAAAGAAGTAGACACAAGAGACTCCATTTTGCTCTGTACTAGGAAAAATTCTTCTGCCTTGAGATGCTGTTAATCTGTAACCCTACCCCCAACCCTGGGCTTGCAGAGACACGTGCTGTGTTTACTCAAGGCTTAATGGATTTAGGGCTATGCAGGATGTGCTTTGTTAAACAAGTGCTTGAAGGCAGTATGCTTGTTAAAAGTCATCACCACTCTCTAATCTCAAGTACCCAACTGTATATTTCACCTGGGTGCAGGCAGGCTATGTCCGAAAACGGAGTCAGCAAAGGGTGGTGGGATTATCATTAGTTCTTACAGGTTTGGGATAGGCGCACAAAGTACATTCTCAAAGGGCAGGGAAGAATATTGCAAAGTACCTTCTCAAGGGCAGGGGAGAATATA
The DNA here is from genome assembly GCF_024542745.1 of Macaca thibetana thibetana. Taxonomy (NCBI): domain Eukaryota; kingdom Metazoa; phylum Chordata; class Mammalia; order Primates; family Cercopithecidae; genus Macaca; species Macaca thibetana. The sequence continues at coordinate 96,434,158 of NC_065586.1, read as the reverse complement.
TCATATTGGTTAGGGTGGGGCAGGAACAAATCACAATGGTGGAATGTCATCAGTTATGGCTAGTTTCACTTCTTTTGTGGATCTTCAGTTGCTTCAGGCCATCTGGATGTACACATGCAGGTCACAGGGGATATGATGGCTTAGCTTGGGCTCAGAGGCCTGACAAGTAGTATCCTAAAGGTTAATTGCACTGGGAATTTGAAACCATATCAATGAATTTTTTGTATTTCATTACATTATAGTTCATTGGTCTAACTTGCAATTTTTTTTTTTATTTGTTTTTGAAACATGGTCTTACTCCATCACCCAGGCTGGAGGGCAGTGGCACAATCATAGCTTCCTGTAACCTTGAACTCCTAAGCTCAAGCCATCCTCCCACCTTAGCCTCCCAAGTAGATAAGACTTCACACGCATGCCACCATGCCTGGCTAATTTTTTTACTTTTATTATTTTTGGAGATAGGATCTTGCTATGTTGGCCAGGCTGGTCTCAAACACCTGGCCTCAAGTGATCCTCCAGCCTCTGCCTCCCAGAATGCTGGGATTCGAGGCATGAGCCACCACACCTGGATTCATTTGCCTTTTCAAAACATCTTTTATCCATGCATGATTTTGTAACATTATGTTTTGGTCATTTGAAAAGTACCGGTTCGCCGGGCGCGGTGGCTCAAGCCTGTAATCCCAGCACTTTGGGAGGCCGAGACGGGCGGATCACGAGGTCAGGAGATCGAGACCATCCTGGCTAACACGGTGAAACCCCGTCTCTACTAAGAAATACAAAAAAAATAGCCGGGCGAGGTGGCGGGCGCCTGTAGTCCCAGCTACTCGGGAGGCTGAGGCTGGAGAATGGCGTGAACCCGGGAGGCGGAGCTTGCAGTGAGCTGAGATCCGGCCACTGCACTCCAGCCTGGGCTACAGAGCGAGACTCCGTCTCAAAAAAAAAAAAAAAAAAAAAAAAAAAAAAAAAGAAAAGTACCGGTTCACTGAGTTATGCAAATCTTCTAAAATGTTGACACATTTTATTTTATTTTTGTTTTTGTTTTTGTTTTTGTTTTTGTTTTTGTTTTGAGACGGAGTCTCGCTCTGTCGCCCAGGCTGGAGTGCAGTGGCGCGATCTCTGCTCACTGCAAGCTCCGCCTCCTGGGTTTACGCCATTCTCCTGCCTCAGCCTCCTGAGTAGCTGGGACTACAGGCGCCCGCCACCGCGCCCGGCTAATTTTTTGTATTTTTAGTAGAGACGGGGTTTCACCGTGGTCTCGATCTCCTGACCTTGTGATCCGCCCGCCTCGGCCTCCCAAAGTGCTGGGATTACAGGCGTGAGCCACCGCGCCCGGCCAACACATTTTATTCTATAATATTTAAAAATTCACATTTGTTAACATCACCACTGATATCATCAGATTAGTCTTTAATTATTGGGAAGCTGTCAAGCTTAGTACCACATGCAAGATTTCCAAAATTCTGAGTTTTGCTTGAAAGCCTCCCCTCCCCTCCCCCCTCCCCTCCCCTCCCCTCCCCTCCCCTCCCCTCCCCTCCCCTCCCCTCCCCTCCCCTCCCCTCCCCTCCCCTCCCCTCCCCTCCCCTCCTCTCCTCTCCTGACAAGGTCTTGCTCTGTTGTCTGGGCTGGAGTGCAGTGGCACAATGATGGCTCACTGCAGCCTTGGCCTCCCAGGCTCAAGTGCTCCTTCCACTTCTGCTGGTGCATGCCATCATGCCTGGCTAATTTTTTTTTTTCTTTTTGGAGAGACTGCCCAGGCTGGTCTCAAACTCCTGAGCTCAAGTGCTCCTCCCACCTCAGCCTCCCTAAGTGCTGGGATTAGGAATGAGCCACTGCCAAAACCTCAAATTTATTATTGGAACAAATATTGCAAGGTAACAATTTTACTTTACTAATATTCTTGAAACTGCAAAATACCAAAGTCTGAACAACCAGTTTGTCATTCTTTCAAAAAGAATGATACTACATGAATAAAGGGGCTAATTCAGCTCACAGCTACAATGATTACACTAATGTTTTTCCTCAAGACAACCACTGTTCTTTGACATGTAGCAGTCCCATTTCATGCCCCAGAATTTTTAAAAGATGTTCTTAAGGATCAAAATTTAATAAATTAATAATTTTTATTTTATCAAGAACATCTTGGCTGGGTGTGGTGGCTCACACCCGTAATCCCAGCACTTTGGAAGGCTGAGGTAGGTGGATCACCTGAGGTCAGGAGTTCGAGACCAGCCTGGTGAACATGGTGAAACTACTAAAAATACAAAAATTGGCCGGGCGCAGTGGCTCACGCCTGTAATCCCAGCACTTTGGGAGGCTGAGGCGGACAGATCACGAGGTCAGGAGATCGAGACCATCCTGGCTAGCACGGTGAAACCCCGTCTCTACTAAAAATACAAAAAAATTAGCCAGACATGGTGGCGGGCGCCTGTAGTCCCAGCTACTCTGGAGGCTGAGGCAGGAGAATGGCGTGAACCCAGGAGGCAGAGCTTGCAGTGAGCTGAGATTGCACCACTGCACTCCAGAATGGGCAACAGAGCGAGACTCTGTCTCAAAAAAAAAAAAAAATTAGCCAGGCGTGGTGGCAGGCACCTGTAATCCTAATTACTTGGGAAGCTGAGGCAGGAGAATCGTTTGAACCCAGGAGGCAGAGGTTGCAGTGAGCCAAGATAATTGCATTCTAGCCTGGGGGACTGAATTCCCCTCCAAGTGCAGGGCAGTGAGGAATGTAATGCCCACTGGTACAGTTTGGTGCTACTACCGTGATTGCTATCAAGGTGCAAAGAATTTCCCACCATCAGAAGAAATGTCAACGTGATGGTGAAAAAAGGCAAATAAAGGCTTAATATCACCATGGACATCATTTTAGCCTTATGGATGCCCTGAAAATTATTTGGGGTACCCTCAGGGGTCCATAGACTACACATTGAAAACCTCTGCATAAATGCCTTTCCCCAAAGCCACACATCTATTAAGTAGTAGAACCAGTACTTGAAACTGGGTCATATTGACTCCTAGCCTAATGGTTTCTCTATTGCACCATAGTATGCAAAATGAATGATACAGATATGAAGTATAATAAGAACTCACATTAAGGGCCGGGCATGGTGGCTCACGCCTAAAATCCCAGCACTTTGGGAGGCCAAGAGGGGCAGATCATGAGGTCAGGAGATCAAGACCATCCTGGTCAACATGGTGAAACCCTATCTCTACTAAAAATAAAAAATTAGCCGGGTGCGGGGAGTACACATGTAGTCCCAGCTACTAAGGAGGCTGAGGCAGGAGAATTGCTTGAACCCAGGAGGCAGAGGTTGCAGTTAGCCAAGATCATGCCACTGCACTCCAGCCTGGCAACAAAGCGACACTCTGTCTCAAAAAACAAAACAAAACAAAAAAACTCACATTAAAACCAAATAATTAAATTTCTACCAGAGGCCTACTTAGAAATGCAATTAGTGTTTATCAGCCAGGTATGATCACTTTAAGCTCACCTAGTCCAGATCATAAAGAGAGCTTAAACAGATTTGGTCAAAACCATGAAGAAATGGGAACTAGCTTGACAATCAAAAGAGATGAGATTGACATCCATTCCCTAGACTGAAAATAACATAACTCCTATTACCTTATGTTTGGTTGAAGAGCTTAGATGTGCTTTATATCATAGTCTTAAAACTAGGTGGGGCCGGGCACGGTGGCTCACGCTTGTAATCCCAGCACTTTGGGAGGCTGAGGCATGTGGATCACGAGGTCAGGAGATCAAGACCATCCTGGCTAACATGGTGAAACCCCGTCTCTACTAAAAATACAAAAAATTAGCCGGGTGTGGTGGCGGGCGCCTGTAGTCCCAGCTACTCGGGAGGCTGAGGCAGGAGAATGGCGTGAACTCAGGAGGCGGAGCTTGCAGTGAACTGAGATGGCCCTACTGCACTCCAGCCTGGGCGATAGAGCAAGACTCCGTCTCAAAAAAAAAAAAAACCTAGGTGGAACCTAAGAGGTATCTAATCCATTATCTCATCCCATTCAGGAACCTGCTTACAGAATCTTGGACGAGTTGAACAAATATGGTGGGAGAAGCAGCTTACTCCTCCCAAGACACTGTAGAACAGCTCAAGTTATTTGAGCTGCCCTCCCGTCCATAGCCACGCTTGCTCTCATTCCCACTTAGTCTTATTCCTTTATTCAACCCTCTGGACAATGAGGAATAGGTCTATTTCCTTGTCTGTGTTATATTCTAAGTCAGCTACTAAGGCCCCTCATAAACCTTCCCCCCTCCTTTTTTTTTTTTTTTTTTTTGAGACAGGGTCTTGCTCTGTCACCCAGGCTGGACTACAGTGGTGTGATTGAGGCTCACCAAAGCAGCAGCCTCTCAGGCTCAAGCAGTCCTCCCACCTCAGCCTCCCAAGTATCTGGGACCACAGATGTGTACCACCACATCCCACTACTTATTTTTTTTTTTTTTTGTAGAGACAGGGTTTCCCTATGTTGTCAAGGCTGGTCTTGATCTCCTGGCCTCAAGCAATTCTCCTATGTTGGCCTCTCAAACTGTTGGGATTATAGGCATGAGTCACCATGCCCAGCACCCTTTTTCAGTCTTAAAGTTTTCAGTTTTTCAACTTTGCTTTCTGTCTGGACCCATTCCAGGGTCTTTTATTTGTTGGTGGTTTTGTTTTAGAGGCCCAGGTGTGGCCTTTACCCATACTCCAGACCTTGCTCCCAGTCTCGCCTCCTCTGTGCTGTGGTCCTGGGTCATCCTTCCCTTCTTTAATGACTGAGCCCTTCTTGTATTCCAGACAGTGTGCTCTGGTCTGCCATTTAATCCCCAGGACAACCCTGTGAAGTGGGTACCATCAACTTCAATTTTTTTTTTTTTTTTTTTTTTGAGGCAGAGTCTCTGTCACCCAGGCTGGAGTATGGTGGTGCGATCTCGGCTCACTGCAAGCTCCATCTCCCGGGTTCACGCCATTCTCCTGCCTCAGGCTTCCCAGTAGCTGGGACTACAGGTGCCCGCCACCACACCCAGCTAATTTTTTGTATTTTTAGTAGAGATGGGTTTTCACCATGTTAGCCAGGATGGTCTTGATCTCCTGACCTCATGATTCGCCCGCCTCAGCCTCCCAAAGTGCTGGGATTACAGGCATGAGCCACCACACCTGGCCAACTTCAATTTAACTCTTGTTAAAATTAAGGTATTCGGCCAGGTGCGGTGGCTCATGCCTGTAATCCCAGCATTTTGGGAGGCCGAGGCGAGCGAATCACCTGAGGTCAGGAGTTCGAGACCAGCCTGGCCAAATGGTGAAATCCCATCTCTACTGAAAATACAAAAATTAGCCAGGCATGGTGCTGCACACCTGTAATCCCAGCTACTCCAGGGGCTGAGGCAGGAAAATCCCTTGAACCTGGGAGGTGGAGGTTGCAGTGAGCCGAGATCATGAGATCATGCCACTGCACTCCAGCCTGGATGACAGAGTGAGACTCTTGTCTCTTAAAAAAAAAGAAAAAAATTAAGGAAGGAATTCTAGCTGGAGTGTAGCAGGATAAGCCACAGACAAAACCCCACAGACACCAAGTTAAAGAAGGAAGGGCTGGCCAGGAGCGTGGCTCACGCCTGTAATCCCAGCACTTTGGGAGGCCGAGGCGGGTGGATCATGAGGTCACAAGGTCAAGAGATCAAGGCCATCCTGGCTAATACAGTGAAACCCCGTCTCTACTAAAAATACAAAAAATTTAGCTGGGCGTGGTGGCCGGCGCCTGTAGTCCCAGCTACTCCAGTGGCTGAAGCAGGAGAATGGCGTGAATCCCGGAGGCGGAGCTTGCAGTGAGCCGAGATCGCGCCACTGCACTCCAGCCTGGGCGACAGAGCGAGACTCCATCTCAAAAAAATATAAGAAGGAAGGGCTTTTTTCCGCCGGGAGCATCTGCAAGACTCACGTCTCAAAAAACCGAGCTCCCCAAGTGAGCAATTCCTGTCTCTCTTAAGGGTTTACAACTCTAAGGGGGTCCGCATCTTATGACTCCAAGGGGGTCCACGTGAGAGGGTCGAGATCGATTGAGCAAGCAAGGGGTACGTGACTGGGGGCTGCATGCACTGGTAATTAGAAGGGAAGAGAACAGGACAGGGATTTTCACAGTACTTTTCCATACAATGTCTGTAATTTATAGATAACATAACCAATTAGGTCAGGGGTCGATCTTTTAACTACCAGGCCCAGGGTGTGGCGCTGGGCTGTCTGCCTGTGGATTTCATTTCTGTCTTTTAGTTTTCACTTCTTCTTTCTTTGGAGGCAGAAATTGGGCATAAGACATTATGAGGGGTGGTCTCCTCCCTTATGAGGAGTTTAGATAATTGTACAGACCTGTGTAAACATTACCTCAATGAAGATATAGAACAGCTCCCTCATCCTTGCCTTTTTCTTTTTTTTTTTTTTTTTTTTTTTTGAGACGAAGTCTCACTGTGTCACCCAGGTTGTAGTACTGTGGTGCAATCTCAGTTCACGGCAACCTCTGCTTCCTGGGTTCAAGGGGTTCTCCTGCCTCAGTCTCCTGAGTAGGTGGGACTACAGGCATGTGCTACCACACCCGGCTAATTTTTGTATTTTCACAAAATACAAAAACTGTTGTATTTTGTATAACAATTGTTGGCTAGGCTGGTCTCAAACTCCTGACCTCAGGTGATCTGCCTGCCTTGGCCTCCCAAAGTGCTGGGATTACAGGTGTGAGCCACCCATCCTTCTCATGCCTTTTTGCAGTCACATATGTAATTTTAAAAACTGGGACAATTATATATATATGTAGGTATGTATACTTTTTTTTTTTTTTGAGATGGAGTCTCGCATTGTCACGGGGGCTGGAGTGCGGTGGCACGATCTCTGCTCACTGCAGCCTCTGCTTCCCAGGTTCAAGTGATTCTCCTCCCTCAGCTTCCCGAGTAGCTGGGATTACAGGCACCCGTCACCACACTGGGCTAATTTTATATTTTTGGTACAGACAGGGTTTCACTATGTTGGCCAGGCTGGTCTCAAACCCCTGACCTTGTGATCCACCCACCTCAGCCTCCCAAAGTGCTGGGATTATAGACGTGAGCCACCATGCCCAGCATATATACTATTTTTTAACCTGAGTGTTTCTAAGATGCATTGGGGGAAAAAAGATGCATTGAACATCTCTTTATATAGTTTTACAACATAATTTTAATGGCTGTATTCTATCAAACGAATGCTTTATAATTTATTTAATCAATGTCCTATTTTTATGTACATATATAAACAATGTCCTGCTTCCTCTTCCTGTAATTATTTTCTTATTTCTATGATAGTATTGTAGTTTGCTTTTTAAAAAATTTTTCATATCTTTCTGATACTTCTTTGTTTGTTTTGCTAGCTCTGTGCCCTGTTTTTTTTGTTTGTTTGTTTGCTTGTTTTTCTGTTTTTTTTTTGGGATGGAGTCTCTGTTGCCCAGGCTGGAGTGCAGTGACACAACCTCAGCTTACTGCAACCTCTGCCTCCCATGTTCAAGCCATTCTCCTACCTCAGCCTCTCCAGAAGCTGGGATTACGGGCGCCCGCCACCACGCCTAGCTAATTTTTAATAGAGACAGGGTTTCACCATGTTGGCTAGGCTGGTCTTGAACTCCTGACCTCAGGTGATCAACCCACCTAGGCCTCCAAAGTGCTGGGATTACAGGCATGAGCCACCACACCTGGCCTCTGTGTCCTCTTTCTACCTTCCCAAGATTCTGTACTTGAATCTTCTTTTTCTTTTGAGACAGGGTTTTGCTCTTGCCCTGTTGCCCAGGCTGGAGTGCAGCGGTGCTATCTCGGCTCACTGCAGCCTAGACCTCCCCAGGCTCAGGTGATCCTCCCACCTCAGCCTCCCACGTAGCTGGGATTACAGGCACATGTCACCACACCCGGCTAATTTTTGCATTTTTTTGTAGAGTCAGTATGCCCAGGCTGGTCTCGAACTCCTGGGCTCAAGCAATCCTCCTACCTTGGTCTCCCAAAATGCTGGGATTACAGTCATGAGCCACTGTGCCCTGCCCGAATCTTCTTATTCTATAATTTCTCTTTAGGTCATCAATTTCTCTCCAGCTCCACTATAAACCCTTTGGATCTCATCTCTACTTTTCTTCTCGACACCAGATCCTAATTTCCAAATGTCTACTGGGTATTATATCCACAGGGATATACTTCTTGCAATTCAAACTCCACATGTCAACAACTGAACTCCTATTCCCTTTTCAAAATCTCTCTGCTTCTCTCTTTCTCATTTTTGCTACCTATTTCAGGTAGGGGAAGTGCTGTCCTCCCAACCATTCAGGCTAGAAACCTCAAAGTCCTCTTCTGATTGCTGTCCTCACTCATCTCACACATCCAGTCAATAAAGTGCTATTGATTCTCCTCCCAAATGCCTCTCAGCTTGTGCCCTTTCCATTCTCACCGTGACTATCCCAGCTTGTGAGGTCCCACGACTCCTCAACGGAATGGTGACAATAGCCTCCCAACTTCTCCCAGTTCCCAACCCCCGCTACTCTGCCCTGTTGCCATGAGAGTTAACTTTGCGAAACAGAGATTATTTTCCTCTTCTGCTTGAAAATATCTGATGACTGCTTATCACTCACAGAAGCAAGTCTAAACTTTCCACTGTCCCCTCCCACTCTCCCACCACACACCACCTTCCTGCGCCGGTTGCGTCAGCCTCGAACGTTCCTGAACGCTTTGTTGTTCCTGTGCTTTTACTCACGTTCTCCCCAGTGACTGCCCAATCTTTAGTGTGTTTTGCTGACTCCTGGCGCTCTGCCTCTTCCATGAGAGGCGTTTTTCACGATTGCAGACAGGAATAAAAATGAGCTCTGCCTACTGGGCCGTCCTGGTTAGCAAGGTCTACACCACCTCAAAGGCAGCTATGGACTAAGAGCCCACAAGGAATCTCGGGTTATGAGGGAGGGGCTGGCCATGAAGACGGCCAAAGTGCCTCGTTTGTCTTCCCAGCAGGGAAGCTATGGGACCTCGGCGGGCAGGGATCGCGATCTCCACCCTTCTGGAAAACTCTCTGAGTTTGGAGCACTGTTCGCGGCCGGACTGAGTGGCATGTCCGCATTTTCCCCATTCCAGGGTAGGGCAGACTGAGGTAGGAGAGCAGAGCCCCAAGGCCGACTCCCCGGGAAAAAAAAAAAAGGAAAAGGCTCCCGCCGACCTGTGATTCACAGGAGCAAGAGCCTGGAAGGACCGCGCCTCCTGATTGGAGCAGACAGAATCAGACAAGCTTGGGGGCCGCTGATTGGCTCCGGCGTGGTCAGGCGCTGGTGGGCTGTTGTAAATGTAAATAGCTCTTGAAGGCCCGGGTCTGTGACCGGCAGTAACCCCGGCGAGAGTGGGTGGAGAGGGAGGCCCTTCCTCTCCATTCATGTCAGCTGCCAGCCAGGCCCGGGCAAGCCGGCCCTTTAGCGGAGGGGACTGGGCAGGACGAGGCAATGGGTGTCTTCGGAGATCTTAAGCTTGGGCTGAGAGTTAAATAGTCACCTGCAGGGCTGAGCCAAAGCTGGCACCTTCCACACCGAGCCCCTTCCTATCTGCGCTCAGCTTTGACTGTTTAAAAGTTTAATGTGATGTTCTGGGCGAGGACCGAGGCGTTGGAGGTCGCTAGGAGGGTAGTTTTATGGCGTCGCGTTAACGGCTGTAGTGGGTGTACCTTAGTGACCACAGGGAGGTGGCAGCCTGTCCTCGCCTCCTCCTGGTCACCGTATTCTATTTGCGGAAAAGGTAAGAATGGAGGCTTGGAATAGTCTTTCTACTAGCGATGCAACTTCTCCCACCCTCTACTCCAGGGAAAAGAGAAGTCTGTGGGGGAACTGGCTTTCTTAAACAGTAGGGAAGAGGAAAGGGACAAATGGGTACACGTTAAGAAGAGGGTGACTCTCATACATTGCTGGAGAAAATGTAAAATGGTGCAACCACTGGGGAAACAGTTTGATGGTGCCACAAAAAGTTAAATATAAAATTAGCATGTGACCCAGCAACTCCACTCCTAGATATAAACCCTAATAAATTATAAACGAGTACTCTTATTTGCACCCAAATGTTCATGGCAGTGCTATTCACAATAACCAAAAGGTGGAAGCAACTCCAGTGTTCATCAATTGATAAATCCATAAACCAACTGTGATATATTCATACAATGGAATATGAATAGGTAATAAACAGGAATGAAGTACTGATATATGCTCCAGTGGGGATGAACGCTGAAAGATTATGCCAAGAGAAGGAAGCCAGACACAGAAGGTCACATATTGTATGATTCCAGATATATGAAATATCCTGAATTGGCAAATCCACAGAGACAGAAAGCAGACTGATGGTCACCAGGGGCCAAGTGTGGGTGGGAAGATGGGGAATCACTGTTGAATGGGTTCGAGTTTTCTTTTGGGGTGTAAATGTTTTAGAACCAAAGGTAGTGTTTGCACAATATTGTGAATGCCCTAAGTGCCACAGAGCTGGTGAATTTAAAATGGTTAGTTTGGCCTGGCACGGTGGCTCACACCTGTAATCCCAGCACTTTGGGAGGCTGGGGCAGGTGGATCACCTGAGGTCAGGAGTTTGAGACTAGCCTGGCCAACATGGTGAAATCCCGTCTCTACTTTAAAAAAAAAAAAAAAAAAGCTGGGCATGGTTGCAGGTGCCTGTAATCCCAGCTACTCAGGAGGCTGAGGCAGGAGAATCGTTTGAACCCGGGAGGCGAAGGTTGCAGTGGTGATCCGAGATCATCCTATTGCACTCCAGCCCGGGCGACAAGAGCAAAACTCTGTCTCAAAATAAATGAAATGAAATGAAATGAAATAAAATAAAATAAAAAAATAGTTAGTTTAGCTGGGCGCGGTGGCTCACGCCTGTAATCCCAGCACTTTGGGAGGCCAAGTGAGGAGGATCACTTGAGCCCAGGAGTTTGAGACCAGCCTGGGCAATATAGTGAGACCTCCATCTCAATAAATAAAGTGGTTAGTTTTATGTTATGTGAATTGTCTCTCAATTAAAATGTATCTCTTTGTCTCTCTCTCAAACAAACTGACAGACTAAAAGGTGAGTCTTTCCTGCTGTCTATAATTCTCTAAGAAATAAGAAACAGCAATTCTGAGTCCTCTGCTGCCTTTCACTTCCACTTTCCTTTCTGTTTTTTGAAGTCTGGTGTGGTCCTGGTTACTGAGTGCTCCCCCTGGAAAATGGCCAGGAGAGAGAGGGCCCCTTTGGCCCTTCTGAGAAGGTCCTCGCCTGGGCCCAGAACCACTGTGAGTCAACCGGGCATACACACACTGAGCCTTTGTGAGCGCTCTGTGGCCAGGGTGTAGCTGGCTGGGCGGGACTGGGTGGGGGAAGGGCAGGTCTGGGTCCTGAAAGTGGGAAGGCTTCTTGCCTCCAGCAACTCCAGTATGGAATCTCAGCTCCTTGGAGTCTGCAATTAGGGCCTGTGGCATTTGTTCCAGTCAGTGTACAAGAATCGGCGCTTTGCCTGCTGCACAGAAAGTTAACTATAGGTCACAAAATATGACTCCTACTCCCTGTGACATTTCACACAGTTTGTAGCAGTGACAGAATTTAGAGTAAGACCTGAGCTCATTCTGTTGTTTCCAGTGCTGTTTAGGGGCAGGGAGACATTTCTGAAAGAGGAAGATGCTTTTGAGGAGCTCAAAACCTTATAGGAGGGTGAAGTGTGGTTTGGGAAAAGTAGACAGGAAATGTTGGGTACATATCTATGGCTTGAGAGGAAAGCTTAAAACCCAAGTGTGACTGAATGTTAAGATGGGTCAGGAGGTGGAGTGAGTTGGGTTCTTCTGGAACAGTGGATGCATCTGCTGTTTGTGCAAAAGTTAAGCTCCCTGCCACTGCTACCCAGGGAGGAGGGCCACATCACCAGGCTTTGCCTCTAAGCATAACTGAATATTGCCAGGCATACAGTTGGACATATGACAGATTATGACATATCTAGTTTGTCATCTACTCCATACTCAGTAGAGCCAGTAGTTAAGACCATAGGTCCTGAACCAGATCATAGCACCATTACACATTTTCTCACAGCTTTTCCTCCAAGCGAACTCAGTTACTTCATCAGTAAAATCCAGGTAATAATAACACCCGCTTCTGATGCAGTGTGATAACACACGGCCAAGCATTCAGTGCAGTGCCCAGCTCTAGTAAATATTGTTATTGTTATTATGATTGTATCCACAAGTCTGACGGACTCAGAACTTTAATTTCCCACTCAAAAGGAAGTTAAGTCTGTGTTTATGCCGTTGCCTAAACCCCTTTAACTAAATGTAGAACATGGTATCTGGATTTTTCCAAGTAACTTGGTACCGCCAAATTGTCATATTATACTCTAGTTTATAGCAGCTTGCCTTTTCTCATGTGGCTAGTCTTTGTCCCCTTGAAGTTTGAGACTAGAGACCACATCACTGCATAATTAAGAGAACATAGACTGGGGGTGGTGTCTCACGCCTGTAATCCCAGCACTTTGGGAGGCCGAGGTGGGCAGATCACTTGAGGTCAGGAGCTCGAGACCACCCTGGCCAACGTGGTGAAACTCCATCTCTACTAAAAATACAAAAATTAGCCAGGCAGGTGCCTGTAATCTCAGCGACTTGGGAGGCTGAGGCAGGAGACTCGCTTGAACCTGGGAGGCAGAGGTTGCAGTGAGCAGAGAATGTGCCACTGCACTCCAGCCTGGGCAACAGAGTGAGATTCCATCTCAAAAAACAAAAAAAAAAAAAAAAAAAAAAGAGAGAGAGAGAATATGGAGCACTTCTTTTAATCAAAAAATTTATTTTAATCAGTGCTTCCATAATATATTTGGGTTTGCATATCAGCTACAACTAGTGGTAAAACATTAAAATAGAAGGCTTTGTTCTCATATAATTTTTTATCAAGATATAATTTATATACCATAAAATTACTCTTTTAGTGTATGATTCAGACATTTTTAGTATATTCACAGAGACATGCAACCCTTACCAAAATCTAACTTTAGAACATTTTCATTACTTCCCACAGAACCCGTGTGCATTGGCAACCCTCCCCCAGTCTCTAACATCAGCTTGTCAATTTCTCTAAAAAAAAAAAAAAAAAAAGGAGCTGGAATTTGATAAGGATTGCCTTGAATCTGTAGATAAATTTGGGGAGTATGAACATCTTAACAATATTGTCTTTTAATCCATGAACATGGGATTTCTTTTTGTTTATTTAGCAGGTCTTCTTTAATTTCTTTCAACAGCATTTTGTAGTTTTCAATGTACCACACTTATGTACTTTTTTTGTTAAATGTATTCCTATTTGTTTTATTCTTTTTGGTGTTGTTATAAGTGGAATTCTTTAATTTCGTTTTCAAATTATTCATTGCTAGTTTAGAAATACACTTGATTTTTGCATATTGATATTAATATATCCTGCAACCTTGCTGAGCTCATTCATTAGCTTTAATATGTGTATGCGTGTGTATTCTTTAGGATTTTCTGTATACAAAGTCATGTCATCTGCAAATAGAGATAGTTCTTCCTTTCCAATCTAGACGCCTCTTCCTTTTCTATCCTGGTAGACATCTTTAGGAACTATCGTGGTTCTTCTAGGGAAAGTGAAAAATCTGGTGGCCATTTGGGCATTGGGAATTTCATTTCTATGCTCTTCTCCATTATTATCTTAATCTATTTTTTTGTCCTTTTGCCCCATGGTTAATCTTGATTCCTAAACAGAACCTTAACGTCCTTATACCTTCCCACATGAAACATATCAAAATCAGGGTTCAGACAGCAGCAAAGAGAACAGTGAGGATAAATTGTATAAATTGAGGCTGGGTGCAGTGGCTCACGCCTATAATCCCAGCACTTTGGGAGGCTGAGATGGGTGGATCACCTGAGGTCAGGAGTTCCAGACCAGCCTGGCCAACATGGCGAAACTCTGTCTCTACTAAAAATACAAAAATTAGCTGGGTGTGGTGGTGGCACAGGCCTGTAATCTCAGCTACTTGGGAGGCTGAGACACAAGACTCGCCTGAACACGGGAGGCAAAGGTTGCAGTGAGGTGAGGTCGCATCACTGCACTCCAGGCTGGGTGACAGAGGGAGACTCCATCTCAAAAATAAATAAATAAATAAATAAATAAATAAATAAATAAATTGGATCCCAGTTAATAGGAAACAAAATAGAGACTTGGAAGAAACTGTGCAGTTACAGAACGGCTGAAAAAATATTCTGGCTTGAACATGTTAAGAAAAATAAAGAGGGAAAGGGACTCATGGTAGAAAACCAGATATTGATGAAAATGTCACCATTAAGGTCTAGCAAGGACTCCATGTACGTAGACTTTTGAGTTTGCATACTCTGAATTACTCTGAGAGACTCATGCTTCTTGTCCAAGGTGAAGGCAACCTTAGATTAGAAAGCAAGGTGAGCTGGAGAACTGGCTCTGAGGAGCTCTTAAAAACCCAGGTATTAGGCCGGGCGCGGTGGCTCAAGCCTGTAATCCCAGCACTTTGGGAGGCCGAGACGGGCGGATCACTAGGTCAGGAGATCGAGACCATCCTGGCTAACACGGTGAAACCCCGTCTCTACTAAAAAATACAAAAATCTAGCCGGGCGAGGTGGCGGGCACCTGTAGTCCCAGCTACTCGGGAGGCTGAGGCAGGAGAATGGCGGGAACCCGGGAGGCGGAGCTTGCAGTGAGCTGAGATCCGGCCACTGCACTCCAGCCTGGGCGACAGAGCGAGACTCCGTCTCAAAAAAAAAAAAAAAAAAAAAAAAAAAAACACCCAGGTATTGCTCAAGGTGGCTCCTGATGGAATATGGAGATTCTTCAAACTGTGAAAGAGTCTGCCCTTCTCTTTTCCGTAAGAGGATTATCAGATAAAATATAGTAAAAGCTAGGCTGGGTGTGGTGGCTCACGCCTGTAATCTCAGCATTTTGGATCGCTTGAGCCCAGGAGTTTGAGACCACCCTGACCAACATAGTGAGACCTGCCTCTTCAAAAATAAAACTAGGCCGGGCGCGGTGGCTCAAGCCTGTAATCCCAGCACTTTGGGAGGCCGAGACGGGTGGATCACGAGGTCAGGAGATCGAGACCATCCTGGCTAACACGGTGAAACCCCATCTCTACTAAAAAATACAAAAAACTAGCCGGGCGAGGTGGCGGGCGCCTGTAGTCCCAGCTACTCAGGAGGCTGAGGCAGGAGAATGGCGTAAACCCGGGAGGTGGAGCTTGCAGTGAGCTGAGATCCGGCCACTGCACCCCAGCCTGGGCGACAGAGCAGGACTCCGTCTCAAAAAAAAATAAAATAAAATAAAAAAATAAAACTAAAAAATAAATTAGCCAGGCATGGTGATACATACCTGTAGTCTCAGCTACTCGGGAGGCTGAGACAGAAGGATCACTTGTGCCCAGGAGTTTGAGGCTACAGTGAGCTACGATTACACCACTGCACTCCAACCTGGGCAACAGAGCAAGACCCTGTCTCAAGAAAAATAATTTTAAAAGTATTAAAAGCTAGCCGGGCACGGTGGCTCACGCCTGTAATCCCAGCACTTTGGGAGGCTGAGGCGGGCGGATCACCTGAGGTTGGGAGTTCGAGACCAGCCTGACAAACATGGTGAAACCCTGTCTTTAATAAAAATACAAAAATTAGCCATGCATGGTGGCCGGCACCTGTAGTCCCAGCTACATGGGAGGCTGAGGCAGGAGAATTGCTTGAACCTGGGAGGCAGAGGTTGCAGTGAGCCGAGATCACACCACTACACTCCAACCTGGGAGACAGAGCGAGACTCCGTCTCAAAAAATAAATAAATGAATAAATTAATAAAAGTATTAAAAGCTAAAAGGAAAAACCAAAAACCAAAACCGTTTCCACTTTGTGCACCTGTGAGCCTGAAGTCCTCTGCTCCAGGAACATACAAGTCTTCTCTTGGACTGGTTTTCCTTTCTTCCTGCTGCTGTGCATATCAGCATTCTCAAGAAGCCATTTTTATTCCCTAGAGGTGACTACATTTCAGAAACAGGAAAGAGCTGTACTGCCCAGCCGGGGTTGCAAGGTAAAGAACTGCTTTCAGCTGGGTGCGGTGGCACACACCTGTAATCTCAGCACTTTGGGAGGCCAAGGCTGGTGGATCACCTGAGATCAGGAGTTCGAGGCCAGCCTGACCAAAATGGTGAAACCCTGTCTCTACTAAAAATACAAAATTAGCTGGGCATGGTGACATATGCCTGTAATCGTCCCAGCTACTTGGAAGGCTGAGTCAGGAGAATGCTTGAATCTAAGAGGTAGAGTCTGCAGCGAGCCCAGATCATGTCATCGCACTCCAGCCTGGGCAGCAAGAGCCAAAAACTGCTTTCCCAGGGAGTGCTTCTCTTGCTGGTCTCTTCCTCTCCCAGTATCTTTATCTTAGGTCTATGTAACTGACCACATGACACACCTGAGAACCCTGGCACTTCCCCAGGGCCAAGTTGCCAGCTGGTGTTAATGTGTTTGATTTAATGGCAGCAGACTCCTGGCTTCCTGCTTCCCAGAGTTTAACCTAAAGTTACCTTTAGGACAGCAGGCCAGGTTACTGGGGTATGAGTCAACCATTGTAACTTCTACTTCTTTTATAATCTTAAAGGTACAGACATAGATATGAGCCAGAGATAAATCCCAAGACTTTGAATCACAGCCAAAAAAAAAACTCCCAGACCCAGTGCAATCAGATTCACTTCACTTTTATTATGAACAAACACAATCTCAGATTAGTACAATTAGCTTCAGAGTTGATATTAATAGAAATTATTCCAAAATTATTCTTGTCACAAGTAACTACTATCCCACATAAAAAGGGAAAAATCCCACCCAATCAAAGAAAAGGTATCCTCTGTATGTTTCCATGGCAATGAGTTGTTTATGCATTCTCAAATTTTTTCTGGCTAGTTATCCACCACTTCTCCAATGGAGTCATTCAATCTCTTGGAGAACCATATAGACTAATGACAGCATCTGGGGCACATGGACATATCAAGTTCATGGTGGACATTGCTATTATAAAAACCACTCAGGTCTTGAGAATTCCTGTGCCGAAGGGTCCCAAAATGCTTTATAAAAAGCATTAGTTATGCCTCAAAACTGCCCTTTGAGGTAGGTCAGTATTATTATCCCCATTTTAGCAGAAGGAAAACTGAGGCACATTATAGTTCAGTGACTTGCCCAGGGTCACATAGCAAGTCAGTGGCACAGTGGTAGGAAAGGCCCTGGCCTTAACCACCAGCAAACAGGACCACCTTGTTTTTTTAACCTTTCATGATGACCCATTTGAACTACGCTTACAGAGAATACACTTAAGATACTAGCAAACCAAGGAGAAAATTTTCCATTTTAAATGCTACAACCATCTTTTAACCTAAAACAAAAACAAAAAATAAAATAAAATTATAAATCAAATACATTCAAATTACTTCCACCCTCCATCAAACGTGGGCACTTAAGAAAAGCAGCCCTAACAAGTTTCCAGAATGAAGCCCAGAAGGGAATCCTGCAAATCGCAATACTGATAATCCTCCACTCAGGCCCCCTTTTCTACCAGTCACTTCAGTAGGCTCTCAGGTGCAAAGGGATTCCACAGAGGGAGTGAGGGCGGGCTCATATGCAACACTGTGATTAGAAAAGATGTAAGGCACCCGGGTTAAGTTGTCAGCACACCCCCAAAGCAAGGACTGTTAGAAATCCAGACTCTTGATCAGATCTGAGTTTATCATTAATGTGTCACTTGAATTGAGCTTTAGAATCTTGAAAATAGTGTTCCTTACTCAGCAGACACACCCCCACCCCCACCCCCGCCCACACCCACACCCACACATACATTGGGGCCCTCAGCCTGAGGTGCCATCTAGCCTTATGTAGGGTCATGGTACAGATCAGATCCATGGCACACGATTACAATAGGAAGAAGTGAAAGTTGTTTTTATTGTTCATATATTATCAAGCAGGCATCTGATGACCTGTGGAATTAGAAGTACCAGCAGATATTTCCAAGGGGTAGGCGCACAGGTCAGCAGAACTAAACTACAGTGATCTTCCCTTAGATTCTTTTCTACTGAAGTGAATAGCTCAAAAGACACGGATGCCTTTAGTCCAGGCTAACCCCTGTAGCCTCTATGTAATTAACACAGGAAGAAAGGCCCTCATCCCTTCCAGCACTGGGGCTCAACAGTGGACTGAGTGTTTGGTAGTGCACATTTCCAATCTTAATAGAGCAAAGCCAGGCTTCCGCTTTGATGGCTGAGCTACAGGGACAGGAGTGGTCCAAAGTTCTCAAAACACTGATGTTCTGTTTTTGTTTGTTTTTCCAGACTTCTATACTATTGTCTGCCCTAGGCTGTAGGGAATGCTGGTTAGTTTGCTGAACAGACACTCTGTTCAGCAGGGTTTGTGGTATCTCAAATCCCAGGTCTCAGCCAAAGCTTTGCAGTTCACCCTGACTTCAGGGAACAGGACCTCCTTTCGAGGTGAGGCACTTGGGTTCTTGCCCTTGCTTCTTCCCAGTGAGAACTGTTTCCTCCTACTTTTACAAGCATTGCACTGCCAGCTGAGAGCACTGACTCAGGCGGGGCACCCTTACCGAGCAAGCAGGGGCATTCAGCATGCTCTCTGGTTCTGACCCAGACAGAGGGGACTGAAAATAAATGCTCTTTTGCTCTGTGGCTGGCCCACTGGCTCAACATGAGCACTTGGCTTGGCTGTGCCTCGTGAGAGAGGGAGAGAGAGGTTCTCTGGGCCAGAGATGTTTCTGGGAGGGTTTGCCAGCCTTGCCTTGAGCCATCAGTGTGGCAGGGGAGCACAGGGGTGTAGGTGGAGACACTCCAAAGGCCATGTGAAAGTGGCAGCTAGCTCTATTTTCGAAAAAGAAGCAGTGGTTCAGTGACCCTGAGCATTGTCTGCAGGAGGGAGCTGCCTGGACAGCAAGTCATCACTGCCTCTGAATACACACAAAGGAGGCTGCCTGTCCAGGGAAAGAAAACGTTCAGGGAAGAGAAAGATCTGGTAAAAGAAAACAAAAGGGACAGACAGGGTAGACCCAGGAATCAAGAATCAGGGTAGTGGAGAGATTCCTAACCCTGCCCCCCAGGCAGTTCTACACTTTAGGCTAGATGTTAACAGAGCCAAAATAAAAAAATAAAAATAAAAAAGAGAGTGAAGGGGCACAACACTATGGGGAGAAGTATTCTAGTTTTTACTCTCTTCGAGGAGAAACTGGAACTAATGAATGAATGGATCCAATATCTAGCTTATTTTATTAAGACTCCCAATAACTCACTCAGTAACCTTCTCAAGCCCCTGGCAACGTGTTCTCAGATCCCTTCCTATGTGAAGTTCGCTCTTAGAAGCTGCCTATAGATCCTGTCCCTCAACCTCTCCATCTCATGTCCAGCAGTGGAGAGGAAATTGGCAACCCAACTAATTCCTCCTCTCCTTTAGAGGTTTTTCAAACATCCCTCTTTGGGAGGGAAATACTCTAATAGTTTAACGTTCTAACCAATGTATATATGTATATATATATTATGTTTGACCCGACTCTACCTCCTAAAATCCTTCCCTTTTTTGGATGTTTAAATGCCACAGCCATCTTACTACTATGAGGGGAGCAAGCAATATCGTGAAGATGGCAGAGCAGAAAGAGGAAAGAACTGTGATGAGCAGCTCATGGAATCCTCAAAATTCTATGAGCTGCTGTCTTTACCAATTCTGGAAACACCCAACTTCAAGACTTCTTGATACATGAACTAAGAAATCTCCTTGTTATTAAAGAAAAAAAAAGAAAAGAAAAGAAAAGAAAACCCTTCCCCAGAAGGGACCACTTTTACTACAAACTTAAAACGTCTCTTCTTTATCCTTAGCCTAAACTATATGTTGTGACATTGAATTAGCATTGCCAAACACCACAGCCACTTCTTACCCCGAGCCAGGAGAGAAAGGAAGCACGCTGTGTGGTGGGGCTTGAAGTCCTCACTAAGTAGGCAGCTGCATGTGTGATTATGGCAAGAGGTTCCTCTTGCTTCGCTTCCCTCATCCTTATATTCATACATGCTGACTCTCTCCCCCGACAATTTACCTGCTTTAGAAGCTTTGTGTCAAGTGAAGTTGCTTTTCCATTCCATCTAGCAAAAGCCTGGGCTGAAGATAATTAACAGAGGACTGCCCAGAAGATTCTGTTTTATCTCTAGCTCAAGCCACCTACTTCAAAGCTCACAACAGCTCAAGGAAAGAGAGTTATCTGGAGCAAAGACCATTCGTTTTAGGCTACAGAAAGGTTGTCTAGGCTTTGGAAGCTGGACACTGAACAAAGACTGACCAGCTGCTTGCCTGGGAGGCAATAAGAGAAAGGAGGGCGATAGCAACAAAGTGAAAAGGAGGACAATGGGCCTAGAAGAGAGAGAGGATAAAAGAAGAAATAATATCAGCTTAGCATCATAAAGGCAGAGTTGTTGACTTTGAATACTTTTGTGTTTTAAAATACTGGACTGGAATGGGTTAACATCATCATCTTTAGCATCCTGGTAGCATTATTCAGTAGTTAATAAACAGACATTAAAACCTCTGCCTGGCTGGCTTTTGAAAAAGGAACCTGAGGGACCCCAAACTCAGCCACTCTTGTAGCTTCCGTCTCCGGTTCTTTTAATCCTGGCCAAGACGGCGGCCTTGGAGACTTTCTTCCGGTCATAGGCCAGACCAAGGGCGGCCATGCAATCAATGAAGAATGTGGTGAAGTTGATGTGCCAGCGGTACTCACTGGCAGAGTAGTCATAGGGAAAGGAGTGGTGGTAGTTGTGGAAGCCCTCACCTGAAACAAAAGCAGGAAGAGAAGTCATGGAGTGATGGTGCACTGAGGTCTTCTTGATTTGTGCATACCAGTTAGCTAGCAGGGTACCTCATACCTGGGAGAAACTCACTATTGTTGAATGAATGGATGAATTCAGTCTCTTTTAATACGAACCAAATAGATCCCCTCAGAAGCATCTTTACTTTTATTATTTTACTTTTTTTGTAGAGATGGGGTCTTGCCATGTTGCAAGCAACCCTCCCACCTTGACCACCCAAAGTGCTGGGATTACAGTCACGAGTCACTGCACCTGGCCAGTCAAAGGCATCTTAAGGAGTGATTGGAGACCCTGGTCACCCATGGCTGTCTGGGAGCCCTGTGGGAGGAGAACTGAGTTTCTCAGAGGATAAAATGACTAGAGAGAAGCTCCTACTTTTGGGAATGGATATCAGATTGGAAAATTCCAAATTCATTCTTGGCCCTGCCCTCAAGGCTCTGTGTGTATGTGCACATGCTTGCAGAATGAAGCACTGTGGCTATGACTTTTAAAAAAATGAGTAAAGCCGGGCACGGTGGCTCACGCCTGTAATCCCAGCTCTTTGGGAGGCCGAGACGGGTGGATCACGAGGTCAGGAGATCGAGACCATCCTGGCTAGCACAGTGAAACCCCGTTTCTACTAAAAGAAATACAAAACATTAGCCAGACATGGCGGCGGGTATCTTTAGTCCCAGCTACTCCGGAGGCTGAGGCAGGAGAATGGTGTGAACCCGGGAGGCGGAGCTTGCAGTGAGCTGAGATTGCGCCACTACACTCCAGCCTGCGCAACTGAGTGAGACTCCGTCTCAAAAAAAAAAAAAAAAAAAAAAGAGTAAAGAAGCACACCTTTCCCCACCACACTGGAACTACCTCTAGGGGTGGGAGGTTCCTAGAGAGTGGGCCCTACAGCCAAAGATCAGAAGAAAGGCCAGCCCAGAGGCTGGAATGTCCTCAGTCACTGCAGTTGCCAGGGGTGCTCCAACTTTTTTGAGCTTTGACCCTGGTGTGGGGGAGGTGCTGATAAAACAGAAGCTCTCTGAGGGAAGAAAAATGGAAATGCTTAGATACCCTTTAACCTCTGAGATTTTGAGGACTCTTGGGATGAGCATTTCACTTTGCTGGAGGGAGGAAAACAAACACGTTCTGGATTCGGGGGAATTTATCTAATGTGTAAAGCTTTGGAAACTCAACAGATAGTTTGCCAACTCTTGGCAGGACTCTTCTTTCTGAACCACAGCCAAAAATAATACTGACCCTAATCAGGCATGGGTAAAGGATAGCTACTAAGAGCTAATATTTGGCTCTTTGTAGATAAAAATATCCTCAGACAGACCAGTCATGACATTAATCAGAAGCAAGGCAAGGAAGTCCTGCAAAGTAAATGATGTCATCTAGGGCATTTCAAGGTATGTCCTCCCTCTGTGACACCTGATGATCTGCAGTGTGAACTGGGGAGGATGGGGGTAGAATGCCAGGAATAAAGGTACTGAGGATTATTAATGTCCATTAATGGTTTTGCAGCTGGGCTCTGTGTAAGCACTAGCCAGGCCTTTAGTTACCAGATTTAAAATGGAATCAGATGCACACAGAGACAAGGGAGAAAAAAAAAAAAAAAAGAGGAAGAGCGTAGAAAGAAGACAGGACTCTGCAACTGGGGCAGCAAGAGAGAACCCAAGAAAGGCTCAAGGGAGAAGGTTAATTTGGCAGAGAAGATGAGCATGTGACAGTCGGGGAGGTAATTCAAGAAACAAAAGATTAGGGTGGCAGGAAACAGAGCTGGAGGAGAACAAAGGGTGAGGTGAGAAGGGAGGCAAACAGCAGGCAAGGAGGAGTGAATGATAACAAAGACAGGTCAAATATTGGCAGCCACTTTGAACTGATGGCCACCCAGAGGCTGGAGGCGGGGAAGATCATTATAGATCCATTTGCAATATGGGACACATCTCAAGCCAGAAACTCCATTCCTATGATAATCTCAGATTTATACAGTGTATGTGATTTATTTTAATCATGGTTAAAGTAAGAATAGGCACAATGGCAAGAAGGTGTCTGAAAGGAGATACGTGAAAGTTAAAAAGAGAGAGAGAGAAAAAAAAGCTTTTATTTTTATTATATATTTTTGAGATGGAGTCTCACTCTGTCACCAAGGCTGGAGTGCAGTGGCACAATCTCGGCTCATTGCAACCTCCGCCTCCTGGGTTCAAGCAATTCTTCTGCCTCAGCCTCCTGAGTAGCTGGGACTACAGGTGCGTGCCACCGTGCCTGGCTAATTTTTTAATACTTTCCTTTTTTTCTTTCTTTCTTTCTTTTTTTTGTTTTTAGTAGAGATAGAGGTTCACCATATTGACCTGGCTGATCTCTAACTCCTGACCTCAAGTGATCCACCCACTTCGGCTTCCCAGAGTGCTGGGATTACAGGTGTGAGCCACCACGCCTAGACAAATAAATCCTTTTAATAAAGATAGTAGGCCAGGCACAGTGGCTCATGCCTATTATAATTCCAGCACTTTGGGAGGCCAAGGCAGACAGATCACTTCAGCTCAGGAGTTCGAGACCAGCCTGTACAACATAGCAAAACCCTGTCTCTACAAAAAATAGAAAAATTAGCCAAACGTGGTGGCATGCACCTGTAGTACCAGTTACTTGGGAGGCTGAGCCGAAAGGATCGCTTGAGCCCAGGAGGTCATAGCTGCAGTGAGCCGTGATCACACCACTGCACTGAAACCTGGGCAACAGAGTGAGACTCTGTCTCAACAACAACAATTTAAAAGATAATAAAGATGGTTTTGAGAATATAAAGGAAGATTTTAAAGAGAAAAAGAAAATGAGTGTTAGGCAATGACCTGCATAAATGTGTGGAGTAGTGTGGTTGTCTAGATATTATTGAATGACCAATAGCACCAATTACTGGAGAGAAGAGGTCACCAGATCTATTTAAGGAAAACTCATTCAGGGCCTTGGTCAAAGTCTATATTCAGTTGGAAAGAGGGACAGAGAAAAAAATGTAGATATGTTGGGAGGCTGAGGCAGGAGATCACTTGAGCCCAGAGTTCAAGACCAGCCTGGGCACCATGGTGAGACCCCATCTTATTAGAAAAGAAAGGAAAAGATCAACGTTAGAGAATTGAGCAGGAACTTGTGATCACACTGCTTTACTGGGAGATTCCTGAAGGCATGTTAGGGGAAGGGATGTTCCTAGCCCAGAAAAAAAGAGAGAAAAACAGAGGATGAGAGGAGACAAGATGGTAGGTGGTAGTAAAGGGCCACCAGCAGTTATTTTGATGCTCTTCATAATGGCATCACCAAACAGTAAGGCATGGCACACACTTAAAGCAAGGCATATCTGAGTAGAGTGGAAAGATAAAAAATACTTTGTGTGGCATACTTGAAGTTCATAAAACACCAGGCTTACTGGCCACTCAGATGACCCCATTGTTCTATTTATGCATTCCTTGCCTCAAGCAAGACTGCAGTCTGGCCCAGAGTTGATGAAAGAAAGGAAAACTCCAAGGTGCTCATCTTGTATGGCATTTGGTTTCTGTTTTTTTGTTTGGTTGGTTTTTTAGTAGAAACAGGGTTTCACCATGTTGGCCAGACTGGTCTCAAACTCCTGACCTCAGGTGACCTGCCCGCCTCGGCCTCTCAAAGTGCTGGGATTACAGGCGTGAGCCGCCACGCCTGGAGCATACATGGCATTTGGAAATTGTTTTAGAACCTGGAATCAAGATCAGTGGTTTTTTTGTGTTTTCTTTCTTATCCTTTCATTTTTACATAAAACATGTTGCGTGACTCTCAAAAGGGTTTTCCAGTATACTGCCCCCTAGTTTTATAGTGGAAAAACGGAGATACAAAGTAGCCATCAAAAACAGGTTTATCTAGTTTTTCTGGCTCCTAGCCTAATCCCCTAATCAGCAGACCACTGGATGTAGTCTTGCTTGGACAGCTGACTTACCCACAGCTCCAAGTGACACCAGGATATTCTCCCGGGGACTGATGTTCTTGTCATAAGGACGATATCCGAAGAGGTGGGCAGCACTGTTCACCAGCCAGGTGACATTAAGCACTATAGCATATCGCAAGAAAGTGGCAACAAACACGCTGTGTTGAAAAGTTTCACCCCAGAAACACCAGGGCACAAGCGTGGGCAGGATGAAGCACATCAGCAGCAAGCCAGGTTTGTAGTACCTACAGTGACAGACCAGACACCAGGTCAATGGAGGGGGACTCCACACCTACATGGATCTTCTACACGAATTGGGATGGGCTGTCTCTTTCCTCCATGTTGAATTTGCTTGTCTGACTCTAAGTTCATTGTTTTACTTTTTTTTTTTTGACAGGGTCTCACACTGTTGCCAAGGCTGGAGTGCAGTGGCATGACCATAGTTCACCACAGTCTTAACTCCTGGGCTCAAAAGATCCTCCCACCTCAGCCTCCTGAGTAGCTGGGACCACAGGCATGAACCATCATGCCCATTTAGTTTTTAATTTTTTTGTAGAGATGAGGGCTCACTATGTTTCCCAGGCTGGTCTCGAATGCCTGAACTTTCAAGCAATCCTCCTGTCTCAGCCTCCCAAAGTGCTGGGATCACAGGCATGAGCCACCACGCCCAGCCATCGCTGATTTTTACTCAAGCATAATACCACGTTGGTAAAATAGGTGAGGTCCAAATTACAAACTAATGAACAGAGGTCTCTCCATCCTTGGCTGGTTTTCCCATCTGCCTTTGGGCTCCTTTCTCTTTTTCAATAGCACTCTTTTTCAGTCTGTTTAGTATCATGCCTCCATTTTCTGCTGGCTACCCCCTAGTTCTTTGGTCTTTTCCCTCAAAGGCCTATTGAGTGTCCTTGATCACCTGCAGCTATCTGTCCCTCTGGAAGCCCTTTCTCAATCTTCATTCTCAATGTAGACCAGGTCACTGACATTCCAAGGGCACTGATCCCCTACATTCCTTCAGCAGTCAAGTCTTTGACTTTTACATCACTGACATTCCCTGCACCCAACTCTTTTTTCCATTTCTGCCACTGCTTTGCTAGCAGGGGTCCTCATTTCCTAACTTATGTCCCTACCTCTCACTTTGGCTCAATGGTTTCTTACACTTGTTCTAAAAGCAGCCTTCCTAAAGCACATCGCTAACTATGCCACATTGCAGTTCGAAAGATGTAATGCCTTCCTATTGCTTATTGAATTAAATCCTAAGTCTGCTTTTAGAACTCAACAAGGATGGCATTAGTCTCTCCAGTCTTACTTCTTCCCACACCCTATACTTCAAGCAAAAGGACTCGATTGCTAGAACATGCTTCATGCTTTAGCTCATTCTGTTTCTTCTGTTTGCACTGTCTCTCCCCACACATAGTTGTAAAAATTTCTTTCTTTTTTTTTTTTTTTTTTTGAGACAGAGTCTCGCTCTGCCGCCCAGGCTGGAGTGCAGTGGCGTGATCTTGGCTCACTGCAAGCTCCGCCTCCCGGGTTCACGCCATTCTCCTGCCTCAGCCTCCCGAGTAGCTGGGACTACAGGCGCCCACCACCTCACCCAGCTAGTTTTTTTGTATTTTTTTAGTAGAGACGGGGTTTCACTGTGTCAGCCAGGATGGTCTCGATCTCCTGACCTCGTGATCCGCCCGTCTCGGCCTCCCAAAGTGCTGGGATTACAGGCTTGAGCCACCGCGCCCGGCCAGTTGTAAAAATTTCTATCTGTCGGTGGATTCCAACACTACTTATTTCATAAACACTTCCTTGGTGTTGCCCGTTGAGCAATCTCCCTCCCCTTTATACCTCTCATAGTACAGAAAATATTCTGCCTTATACCATGGTTATCTGGATACTTGGCTTACCTCTCCACCCCATGATAGGCTACAAACTGTTTGAAGGTAAGAACTAACCTACCAGCCTGGGCAATACAGTGAGGGAGACCTTGTCTTTACAAAAAATTAGCCGGGCATGGTGGTGTGTGCCTGTAGTCCCAGATACTCAGGAGGCTGAAGTGGAAGCATTGCTTGAGCCTGGGAAGTCAAGGCTGCAGTGAGCCAAGATTGTGCCACTGCACTCCAGCCTGGGCAAGAGAGAAAGACTCTGTTGAAAAACAAACAAACAAACAAACAAACAAACCTAGGCAAGTAGGCTATAAACATCTTTGAATCTATGACTGTCCTAGGACAATACACATCTGTTGAATGTAATGGGTTTAATTAAGATAGCTCAGAGAGAAAGAAATGGAGCAATAGTCTATGGCTATGGGCCTGTGGGATGTTAAAAACTGGGATTTTAAATTATGATTGTGAACATGCAAACGCAGTAAATTTCTCAGCTTATATTTTATAAGTCTTAGGAGAAAAAATGGGGTCCCTAATGACCAGATGTCAGGGCCGTATCCCCACCTCCATCAGGGCTTCACTCACCTCCTCTGGAACATCACCAGTTTCTCGGCTTCTAGGTCAGACAAGTCTAGCGTAGCGCCCTTCTCTTTGACAGCTGGGTGTTTGCGCACAAGCAGCCAACCCACGTGAGAGAAGAAAAAGCCACGTCGGGAATTATGAGGATCAGCATGAGTTTCCGAAAACTTGTGGTGGGCACGGTGGTCACGAGCCCATTCATAGACATCATTCTGGGGAGAGAGAGAAGAGGAATGTAAGGCTTGAGGATAGACACCCTCTTAGGAGCCTCCCAGTGGAAAGGTATCAAGAGCCCAAGGCGCTCAGCCCAGCCTCACAAAATATCCAGGAATCTGGGCTCCAAAGGAGTCATGGAGTTGCCTCCCCTCTTCTCCCAACTTGTCACTGAAGCTTCAGTGGAAAAAGCAACTCAAAGTCCCAGGACCATAGCAATGGGACTGCTGTTTCTGAAAAGTTATATGGTGGGTGGAACAGAGATAAATCATACAGAGCTCAGAGAGTTTCAAGAAGTGAGAACATCGCAATTCTTTAAGCAAGGAATGTTGGAAAAGATCCTCACAAGGTACCTAATCCCTGGGCATGGAGAACATGAGGCAGGCAGTCTTGTGTCCTAGGGTCCCAATCAGTAGATAAAGTTGCAGGGTGTACCATTCTGATGCCTTGCAAAAGAGCTCATACAACCCAATAACAAGGCCAGGCAGGCAACTCATGATCATGACTGCATTTTCAAATGACCTCTGGGCTTCTTCATGACTTTTTCCATCCCTTAAAGAATGTACCAATATCTCTCTTCCTTCCCTTTGCTCCACAGGACAACTTTGGAAGCCCTCAAGGTATAAGCTGCTATGGCAGAGATGATTATGCAAATCATCTCTGCCATAAGAGATGGTAAGTTCTTTCGATTTTGCCGCCACTAAATTGGTTTCCTTTCTTCCTCTTGCTCCAAGCTAAGCCCCAGGCCATGTGCTATCATTTGCCCATTGCTACAGCTTAATGACTATAAGGGATGCATTCCCTTTCCCCATTTCCCTTCATCCCGTCTTTGCTATAAACTTTTTTTTTTTTTTGAGACAGAGTTTTTTTTTGAGACAGAGCCTCTGTCACCCAGGCCGGAGTGCAGTGGTGCAATCTCAGCTCACCGCAAGCTCCGCCTCCCAGGTTCACACCATTCTCCTGCCTCAGCCTCCTGAGTAGCTGGGACTACAGGTGCCCACCACCACGCCCGGCTAATTTTTTATATTTTTAGTAGAGATGGGGTTTCACCATGTTAGCCAGGATGGTCTCGATCTCCTGACCTCGTGATCCGCCCGCCTCAGCCTCCCAAAGTGCTGGGATTACAGGCGTGAGCCACCATGCCCTGCCTGCTCTAAACTTTTTGCCTCAACAAACCTCAATGTTTTACTTAGCCACCATGGCAGCCCAAGAAAGGGCCACAATGTTGGGTTGGTCTATTTAATCTCTCTGTAAGTTGGTTTCCTCATCTGTAAAATGGGGATAATAGTACCTACTTCCTAAGATTGTTGTGAGGACTTTATATCAAATGCTTACAATAGTTCCAGGCACATAGTGCAATAAAAGTGTTTGCTCTCATTATCTGAAAATAAGAGTTCATGAGTCTGGGAACATCAGCTTCAATCCCACTGTGGTGGAGTCCTAAGTTATTCACTTTTCAATTTTTTTGTTTGTTTTGATACCATCATGGCTCACTGCAGCTTCAAACTCCTGGGCTCCAATGATCCTCCCAGCTCTGCCTCCCTAAGATATTTACCTTAAATAGTGAATTTATTGTCCAGTGTCTGCCCAGGAATCTAAGGTCAGTCTCTGGCTTATGTGCCAAAGCCCCTTATGATGAAGAGCCACAACAGCCAGAATGTGTGACAACAGAGGGACTGTAGGATCAAAAATATTCCTACACATCAAGAATATTTTCCATTTATTTTCCAGTTCCCTTTTCCAAGACTCAGAAGTCTCTTCATTCTTCACAGACTTAAGGACTGAACTGGCACTTGAGGTGACCACAGGAGAGAGGAAAGTGAAACGGCCGTCCAGGTGTGGCTCCTCTCCGGCGCTGATCCCTCCTTTCTGCGCCCGGATCAGTGATAGGGCGGAGGACACACAGCTGAGCAGAGACGCTTCTTACCTGGAATGCCATTGTGTTGGCGATGATCAGAAAGAGACGCAGGGGCAGCCGAGCTTTGTAAGATCGGTGGCTCCATAGACGATGAGCTCCTGCTGTTATGCCCAGGGCACTGACAACATAGTAGAATAACCCTGCCAGGAGAAGACAGCGGGGGGAGTCACCAATCAGTGTGAGTTCCATCTGGGAAAGGATGCCAAAGACACTCTCTGGATGCCAGAAACTGTCTTCTTCAGGCTTTGGGTGAGGATTGGCTTGACCGTGAACTCTAGGGATAACCATGTCCCTTAGATTTTACCACTTAAAAAATATCATCACCCCACAGCCTCTCAACCCAGGAAAAAAAGATAAGCTAAGGAATCCCAGGAACTAAGGAGTCAGAAAGGCAGGAGAGAGAATAGTGCTCTTACCACTCATTCTTCATCTTAAAGGCAATCTCCCAGGGCCTAGCTATCTCCTTTCACCTCTATCTAGGCCTTCTCTAAGGTTTTAAGGGCCACAAATTACTCCTATAGAGCCCAGGACCCATAAGCAAGGGTGTTATTAAAATAATAGCAGAGGGCCAAGTGCAGTGTGAACCACGTTGTCATCCCAACATTTTGGGAGGCCAAGGCAGGAAGAGCCCCTTGAGCCCAGGAGTTCGAGACCAGCCTGGGTAACATAGGGAGACCTTGTCTCTTCAGATAATCTACTCAAGAGGTTGAGGTGGGAGGATCTCGAGCCCAGGAAGTCGAGGCTGTGGTGAGCCATGATCGCGTCACTGCACTCAAGCCCTGATCAACAGAGAAAGACCTTATCTCAAAAAATAAAATAACAGCCAGTACAATCTGGGCACTGACCAATTTGAGAAGCACTTAGTTGTAGGGGACTTTTAGGGGATTCAGACCATGGCCATTTATCAACTGGTACAAAAAAGCATTTAAATATTCTAGCAGGCACTGTGGCCATATCAGGGAAAAATTAGCCCTAATCCAATTTGTGCATAAATCCAATTTGCACAGTATCTTAAGATTTACCAGAGATTTCACGTTCCAGCTATACCATCCACCTCCCCCAAGATACACGCACAGTTCCTCTGTCTTGCCTTTGCTACATCCCTGTCAGCCCATACTCTCACCGGGCAATGCTCATTCTAAACAATGGTGAGATATTCTTCAAGCTGTCAGTGGAGCACCCCACCATTGTCTTCCCTCACCTTCCTGGAGACCTGCAGGCTCAGGAGGTGCCAGATATAATCTCTAACTGGGAAGGCAGGAGAGAGAATAGTGCTCTTACCACTCATTCTTCATCTTAAAGGCATTCTCCCAGGGCCTAGCTATTTCCTTTCACCTCTATCTAGGCCTTCACAAACTACTCCTGCAGAGCTCAGGACCCATATGCAAGGGTGTTATTAAAATAACAGCAGAGGGCCAGGTGCAGTGTGAACCATTTTGTCATCCCAGCATTTTGGGAGGCCAAGGCAGGAAGTGGGCTGCTGGGTGTACCCATCTCTTCCTCTGTTCGGTAGCTCTAGTAGGCAGAAGCTGTGGCCTTGGTAGAAACTGTTAACAATGTTTCATTCCTAGGAATGAATGTTAACAATGTTTCATTCCTAGGGAAACAGCTAGAAACAATAGATCCTCAGTGGCCACAGAACTTAGTTGCAGTTGGAGACACCACACATTGTAACAAATTGTCCTGTGTTCTTTTGCAGCCATTGATAGCTGTTTCCTAAACAACCTCCTTTTCCCCCCAACCTCCTTTCTTCTCTAGTCCTCCTATAAGATCTCCAGGAGAGCCATAGAGCCAGAGTCAGCCCTAAGAAGAGCTCTCTCCACATTCCCTCAGAGTGGGGATTGAGGCCCCAGGTGATCTGCCTTCAAGTCAGGTGGCGATTGACATCTCCCCAGATACAGTATCTAACCTGCACCTTACTTGGAAAACCATCAGTTGAGCCAGAGCCCTTCCTAATGAGCAAGGGAGCTTCTGGGCTTGTTACTTGCCGCAAAAGACCCTGGGGCAAGTTGACTCAGAATGTATGTAAGATCCTATATTAACAGGAAAATTGGGGAAAGAACTCAGGCACTCTGGTGCCTTTTCTAGAAACACCTCTAAGTCTATCAAATAGAAGGGCTTAAATCAGTTGGAGATTTATTCCCTCTCTCCTCCCCGGGGGAAGAAAATGTCCAAATTGATGGTTAAGCAACATCTCATTGCTCTGGCCTTAAAAAAGAGACTTGAATGGTTTTGCCTCTGGCTCTCAGTGTTGCCAGAGGCATTCTTCTTAGTCCTACCCTAAGGGCTCCTTTGGGAGACTACAAAATGAAAGAGATTTAAGGCTCTCAAAATTGCTCCGTCATAAGAAATGCTGGAATCACAACCAGTTGCTAATTTAACATTGTCCATAGGGATTAAAACAAGAAAAGTGAAGCTCCTAAATTCTGAAGGTGGGAAGAGAAGATGTCCAGGTTGAGACCTCTGACCCTCCTCCCCTTATCCTCCTTGTTTCTTAAGACAGAGGAGTTCTGATATCCCCTTATCAAGATGGTCACTCTTTCAGCTAAGCCATCCACCAAAGGGCCCAGTACAATAAGTTTACCATCCAGTCTCTGTGAGCCACATTTATCTGCCCAAAGGCACAGCACACACCGATGGGCAGGTCACCAAAAAAATGTAGCAGGCACAGCCTTGACTTTGGGATGGAATTCTGCTCCCTGCACTAGCAACTGAGGGTAACCAAGCAGAGGCAATTGGGTCAAACTCTGGGCTTCAGAAAACCTACAGGGAGTGCTGAGGCTGGAAGGAGCTTGCAGGTGAGAAAACTACTTGTGAAGACTATCCTCTTGGGGAGAAAGGGTGGAGAGAGGCATCCACTGACTCTTTGGGGAATGCTATCCCTGCTCTTCATCCCTCATGTTGCAACTGAAGTTCTGCTGGATCCTCAGAGGGGCCAGACAACAGATGTTGCCCTCCCCTCACAAATACAAGAGCTCTTCCTGGTATGCAGATGAACTGATCTGCACCTGGCCTGTTCTGTCTGTGTCACAGCTGTGACACATATGTAACCCAAGGAATGCTACCTTCCCAATCCTAAAAAAAGTACTGTTGCCCACAGGTGGTACCTAGAAAAACTGAGATTCTGACAAAGGGGCTTTTCTCACTTGCATTTCACTGTAGCACCTGGAGGATTTCTGGAAACAAAGCTCAATGAACCAGATCTCACTATCTTCGGAAGACCTAAGAGGTCCTGAGGGAAACAGCTAAAACTTGGCCTCCCAGCTCTTCTGCATAATTACCCTTCAAGAGCAAGAGCGAGCTGTCAGAAAGTATCCCACACCTGAGGCTGCTCTGAAAAACCTCAAGTTGTTTTCTGGAGGAGAAGTCCTGGCTCACCACCCCTTAGAGAGTAGCAATGCAGGGGCCCTGCATCTGCAGAGCTCCCTGCTCTCCCTTCCCAACTTAGGCTCATAGTGGCAGAGGTGAAAAAACCTGCAAAGCGCATGTGTACATCCAGGGGGCAGAACCATGCCATCAGGCCACACCAATTGATCCCTGAAAGAGCTGAGCTAAGGGCAGGTTAGGGACAAACTGGGAACTGTCTCCCTCATTACAGCAGCCTCAAGACCAGGCTCTCTTTTCTCAAGGCTCTTTTCTGGCCTGGCCTCGATGTCCCTGGCAAGGAGGAATGGGTAGGACTGGTGTTGGAAGGTGCAGAATTCTTGGCATTTCATGGCATCAGGAGGGGGGCCTGAAGCAGGCTGGATGGGGGATGGAACATGAAACATATCTTCAACCTGATTTCATTCTAAGAGCATTTTGTTGACTGGTATGTGCAGCACCCTGGAATGTAGAGTAACAGAGCAACACACATCTGTGACTCGGGTTACACGGGAGCTTCATCTTCCTCTGTAACGAAGAAGCCTGGTCTGGCCAAGGGGTCAGGTCAAAATAGTTTTGTGGATAACCTCTCTGTTCCTGCCTTTCCAATAAACTCTCTCCCTGAGTAGTTTCCCATTGCGCTAGCCCACGACTGCTCAACATAGACCCTAGAAAGCCAATGGTTTAGTACCATGTTCCCATGCCTCCCAGGTAGAGGGCTTTGATTCTTTTGTGGTTGGCAGGGGTGGGACAGGCAGCCAAGCAAATGACTCAAACAGAAAAGCTCTTTCAGGGAAAGCTGACTCTCCAGCCCAGGTCTACACTTCAAAGTCCACAAGCACAAGGTCCCAGAGCTCTCAACCCAAGGCATTGACATTCCTGCATCTCAGTACCCCCAGGCTCTTCCCAGCCCACTAGGCCTGAAGCAACCAAAGAAAATGCCTGAGAAAAACCCCAGCTGGGAGGCTGGGAGGGGCTGGTGTTCTGTGTAAGATCCCACCTTATTAAAAGAGCAGTGAGTACCTGGAGGACTAGGTCAGGAGGACAGGGAGGCTGCTTACCCCAAAGACAGGTGTAGAGCTTGCAAGTAGGAATCAAAGTGATCCCATACAGGGCTCCCAAGTGTAGCAGAGACATAAGGATGATGTTTCTCCAGACATATTCAACCTTGGGGCTTGGGCCTTCCTTATCCTTGTAGGTGGGGTCATATGTATCATCTTTGATATCAGGGCGAACGTCTTCTTCCAAGTAGAGGGGCGTCGTCTCCAACTTATCTCTTCCATTCTGCAGGACCCTGGAGGGAGGCGCTGTGATGGTGGTGGTGGTGGTATAGGAGCTAGAGATCTGGAAGGGGGAGAAAGAGGAGAGTCAGGAGAAGAGACACGTGGAGGCAGCTGGGGCCACTCCGCTCTCTAATCACCCTGGGGGAAGGGTGGACAGCAAAGACCCTTCCCCAGCGCCAGAGTTCACTGAGGGTAGGGTGTATCCGAGATGCAACGGAGAGAAGTTCCCAGAAACTATACCGATACATTAGGGGCGGGGGACGAGGGGCGCTAAACCTACGGGGAGGCGGCAGTAGGAAGGAGAAGTAAAGCACTCACATCCCCACGAACACAAAGGAAAACCCGCATAATTCATAAAAGCACCAGCACGACCGGATTTTTCTTTAAAGCTTAAGAAACAAAAGTTGGAGATTCAAGTCCGCAAATTACAACCCACATTCCCAACTCACTGAAGGCAGCACAACTCGAAAAACATGGCCAAGTCCTCTGCGGAGCTCTCCCCTCTCTTCAGCCACCAACCCGTCCCCTGGAAGCCCAGCCCGCGCCGGCGACCCTGCGGTACGGGGCCAGGCTGGGAAACTCACATCCTCCTGCAGCAAATGGGCCGGCATCTTGGCTCTCGGATGCCGGGATCACTTTCCAGGGGCTGAGGCCGCGGAGCGGAGTTCGGGGGCGCCGGAGGACTGCGGTTTCGAAGCCCGCCGGTGCGCGCTGAGCCGCGGCGCCGCGCACGCTAGCTGGGTGTCTAGGCCCTAGCCGCGGTGCGTGGAGGTCCCTGAGCCGGGAATTTAAAGGCTAGAGCTGGCAATGGGTGACCGTGTCCGGTATTTCCTCAGCTCCCTTTTATCCGCTGCCAAGCAGGGGCAAAGTGCGCGGAGTTGACGGGCGCGGGCGGCCCCGCATGGAGGTGAGGGCGGGAGAGGGAGGAGACAGAGGCCAAGGCTCGCAACGACCGCAGCAGGGCGCCGGGATGCTGCCAACACCGACACCACACCACCCGGCCCCTGCCCCTGCCCCTGCCCCTGGGGAAATGCTAATGAGGCTTCTGTAAACTCCGGCTCTTCATTGGCCGAAGGGAATTTGGTGCCACCTCGTCCTGCAGTTGCCATTGGCTCGGCGCAATCTGCTGTTCCCTCTGCCGCCAGCTCCTCGCTCCCCCTCCCCTCCCTTTCTCCTTCTCCGCTTCTCTTCTACCCGCCGCTGGGCCTCTGCCCGGCACCCCGCGTTAGGAGCTTTCTCTCTGGAAGGGACTGGGGACCCGGTTTGGGGCTGGGGCGCGGAGTCTAGCCCAGGACCGGCCCCCGGGCACACGGCGAACGGCTGGGTGGGCACTGGGGAAGTTTCTCAGGAAACAGTGGGGAAGCCTCGGGAGACGCCCACTACTCACAATTCCGTCCCGTCTTCCCGTCCCCCCAGGCGCGTGGCAGGGAGACGAGGCCGCCACCCCGGGATCGGGAGCTCCGGGGACGCGGGAAGCCCCGCCTCCCTCCCGGGCGAGCGCTGGGGGCTCAGTCCGCCTGCGAACAATGGCTCTGCCCCGCCCACCAGCCACGCGCTGCTCACCCGGGACCGCACCGGACTCGGGCCGCACGCAGTCTGGCTGGTGTGTGTGCCTACGCGCACGAATCCTGTTCAGGCCCCGGGCAAACAGTCCCATCCCCATGCCCGCGCCTCCAGGATGCGTGCGGGAGGTTTTGGAGATTCTTCAGACTGGCAGGTTGTAATTTTGGAATCTTTGTGGAAACAGTCAGGAAACCCTGATATGTGCTTTCACCCAGCAGCAGGCGAAAGGGCTTGGATGTGGAATAAGAATAGCTGGCAGGTATTGAATTATTACTGCCAGCCAATTCACAAGAATCGTTTTCTGTAATCCTCACTGTGACCCTGGGAGGTGGGTACGCCATTATTCCATTTTATAAGTGTGGAAAGATATATAGAGAGATGGAATAACTTGCCCATGATCACAGCAACCAGTAAGTGATGGAGCTGGCAATTGAGCCCAGAAATGCCATATGAGAGCCCAAGCTCTTAATCCCTGTTCAGGACCATACTGTCCTCGGTCCCTGAGATGCTCTGACCCTACTGATCTGTCCCTGTGCCCCCATCTTTTCCGGGTCTGTAGGAGTCTTACCATGAGAGCTCAGAAACAGGCAGGCTATGCATTCACCCCATCTCCTTCCATGCCCATGTCTCCCCCAAATTCTGCCCTAGGATCATTCCTCTGGGAAGAGGAGAAAATACGGAGTGCTGCGCTAATGATTCGCATCCCACCTGGGATTTCCTGGAAGGAAGACTAATCAGCTCCCTTGTTGGCCACTGGTCTCAGGGTCAGGCCAACTCTCTGGCCAGTGACCAGGAGCCTGCATACCAGTCCTGGCTCCCTGTCCAGTGCAAGAGTTCTGAACAAGATTGGATGATTTCAGATGTGGACAGCTCATCCAGTCATGCCTCAGAAGTACTTGGCATGTGGCAGAGAAATCTGTACGTGGTCTGCCCCCCTTCAGGTTCTCTTTGCAATGTCTAATTTGCTGAATTATTTTGTTTTTTGTTTTTTTGAGAGGGAGTCTCACTCTGTCCCACAGGCTGGAGTGCAGTGGTGTGATCTTGCCTCACTGCAACCTCTGCCTCCCGGGTTCAAGCAATTCTCCTGCCTCAGCCTCCCAAGTAGCTGGGATTACAGGCATGCGCCACCACACTCAGCTAATTTTTTGTATTTTTAGTACAGGCGGGGTTTCACCCTATTGGTCAGGCTGGTCTTGCATTCCTGACCTCATGATCCGCCCTCCTTAGCCTCCCAAAGTGCTGGGATTACAGGCATGAGCCACCGTGCCCAGCTTTAAATGCATATTATTTTATTAAATGGAGGAAGCAAATCTGAAAAATCCACATTCTGTATGATTCCAACTGTATTCTGGAAAAAGCAAAATTATGGAGACAGTAAAGAGATTAGTGGTTGCAAGGGGTTTGCGGGGGAGGAAGAGAGGAATAGGTGGATTTTTAGAGCAGTGAAACTATGCTGTTTGATATTATAGGGGTAGATACATGTCATTACACATTTGTCCAAAACTATAGAATGTCCAACACCTATAGAGAGTTGTACCCTAATGTAAACAATGGACTTTGGGTGATAATGATGTGCCAATGTAAGTTCATCATTGTAACAAATTTGCCACTTTGGTAGGGGATGTTGATAAAAGGGGAGGCTATGCATGTGTTGGGGAGAGTATGGGCTCTCTCTGTCCCTTTCACTTTTTGTTCAATTTTGTTGTGAACGTAAAATTGCTCTGAAAATTTTGTGTTCTAAAAAAGAAGAAGACAGCTGGGCGCCCTGGCTCATGCCTGTAATCCCAGCACTTTGGGATGCCGAGGCGGGAGGATCAACTGAGGTCAGGAGTTCGAGACCAGCCTGACCAACATGGAGAAACCCCCGTCTCTAGTAAAAATACAAAATTAGCCGGGCATGGTGGCAGGCGCCTGTAATCCCAGGTACTCTGGAGGCTGAGGCAGGAGAATCACTTGAATCGGAGAGGCAGAGGTTGCGGTGAGCCGAGATCGCGCCACTGCACTCCAGCCTGGGCAACAAGAGTGAAACTCCATCTTGAAAAAAAAGAAAAAAAAAGAAGACTACAAATACATGCTGCAACATGAATGGTTCTGAAAAGCATGCTCACCAAAGAAGGCAGACACAGAAGATAAATGCTGAATGATTCCCTTACATGAAATCCAGTAACAGGAAAGTCTAGTCCATAGTGATAGAACAAAATATGGTTGCTTGGGATAGGGAAATTGATTTGGAAAGGGGCCTGAGTTAAGTTTCTCATGAAGGAAATGTTCTGTGTCTTGATTTGGGTGGTAGTTGCCTGAGAATGTACAATTTGTCAAGATTCATCAAACTGAGCGCTTGTGATCTGCACATTTTATTGTGTAGTAATTACATCTCAACTGAAAAAAACTAGCAAGGTTGGAAACCAGAGTATGAGCCCAGAAAAGGGTGTCCTAAATTTACCTCATTCATTCATTCATTCATTTATTCAAAATGCAATAGATATTTATTGAGCTCTTGTTATGGACGAGGCACTATTGTTGGAGCTAGGGACACTGGTGGCCAAGTTCCATGTGGGAGAGACAATCAACAAAATAAATAGATAAATGCCAGGGGCAGAAAAAATGATAAGGGAATTTAGAGTAAGTTGTTCTACAAAATGCATGAACTTTCAAGATTCTGGGCATCATCTTTGCTCAAGAGGAACCCAAGCAAAGCTCTTTTTTTTTTTTGAGACAGAGTTTCACTCTGGCTCCCAGGCTCACTGCAACCTCTTCCAGCTCAAGCAGTTCTCCCACCTCAGCCCTCCGAGTAGCCGAGACTAGCCACCATGCCCTGCTAATTTTTTTTTTTTTTTTTTTTTTGAGAAACGGGATTTTGCCATGTTGCTCACGCTGGTCTCAAACTCCTGGGCTTAAGTGACCTGCCTGCCTCGGCCTCCCACAGTGCTGGAATTACAAGCGTGAGCCACTGTGTCCGGCCTGGTTTTGTTTCTTAACTCACTGTCCACTTGCCCTTTACACCTAGTGTTCCAGGCTTTGTGTCTAATAATTTTCCTAGCTGAATTCACACTTGGCTGTGACTTTCCTGGCTCCCGTTTAGGGTATAAATACAGTAATCAGGACATGCCATCATGGATGTTTCCAGACCTGGCCATCTGGAAGACAGAGAATCAGTGTAGGCAGATTCTCCATCAGATGAGACTGTTTCCAAGAGCATAGATAGCTCCAGGAAAGAGCCCCAGGGCAGCGCTGGCCAGCAGAGCCCAAGTCTCTTAATCTAGGCTGTCATCCTTGCCTGACCTCTACCAGGACAGGAATCTTTCTGAGTAATTCTGCGCCCTCACTCTTACTGGATTTTTGCTTCCCATCAGAGTCCTGGAAGCTGAACCATCCCTACACCTGAGCTGTTGTATTTACCTGACCTTTTTCTTATAGGAACACCTGGTGGGAAGGAGGCTAATTCAGAGGATTTTCTCCTCCCTCTCACTGCTAAGAGGGCAAAGATGTCGATTGTCCTGTCAAAATTTCCCTCCACCCACGAAGAAAGGACATGA
The DNA here is from genome assembly GCF_024542745.1 of Macaca thibetana thibetana. Taxonomy (NCBI): domain Eukaryota; kingdom Metazoa; phylum Chordata; class Mammalia; order Primates; family Cercopithecidae; genus Macaca; species Macaca thibetana. Next base: position 96,395,046 of record NC_065586.1, on the reverse strand, counting down.
CCCTGAGCAGGTCACTGTCCAGAGAGATGAGACAGTGCTATGCCTCTTGCACAGTGGAGGTGCTTGTCAGAGTGGCATTGGCCTCTCCCCTCCCCTCCTATGCAGGCCTCTGTGGAATCACCTCACCACTTGGAGCACAGCTTCAGCTTCCCCAGTCGAAGTAGCCCTATAACAATGCTGTAGAATTCCTTGGGAAATCATGACCTCCCTGGAAGGGGAGTCCTCCGGGGGCGGCAAGGGGAGGGTGGCCCACTCCCAGAGCTTTCCAGAGTTTTCGGGGCAGGAGCAGACATGTGGGGAATTGTTATTTCTCCCTTTCTCACCTCTGGTGACTATGAGTCACTCTTGGCTGCAAAGCCGATTGCCACATCTGTGAAGACAGTCCTCCTTGTTGACCCTGATGTGGCCTGGGCAAAGGTTTTTTTGTTTTGTTTTGTTTTGTTTTTGAGATGAAGTCTCACTGTCACCAGGCTGGAGTGCAGTGATGTGATCTCAGCTCACTGTAACCTCCACCTCCTGGGTTCAAGTGATTCTTCTGCCTCAGCGTCCCGAGTAGCTGGGATTACAGGCACATGCCACCACGCCCAGCTAATTTTTGTATTTTTGGTAGATATAGGGTTTCACCATGTTGGTCAGGCTGGTCTCAAATTCCTGGCCTCAAGTGATTAACCCACCTTGGCCTCCCAAAGTGGTGGGACTACAGGGGTGAACCACCTTGCCCCGGCCTTGGGCAAGGGTTTTGAAATCTATGGGCACACTCTGCATGGTGGTCTTTCTGAGAGTTTATTGGTGTTTCTCTGCTCTATGCACTCATGTTGAAGACTCCAGAGTCCTGGGCATCCTTTTTTCTTTTCTTCTTCTTTTTTTTTTTTTTTTTTTTTTTGAAGACTCCAGAGTCCTGGGCATCCTTTTTTCTTTTCTTCTTCTTTTTTTTTTTTTTTTTTTTGGTCTCGATCTCCTGACCTTGTGATCCGCCCGCCTCGGCCTCCCAAAGTGCTGGGATTACAGGCGTGAGCCACCGCGCCCGGCCTTTTTTTTTTTTTTTTTTTTTTTTTGAGACAGAGTCTTGCTTTGTCACCCAGACTGGAGTGCAGTGGCACAATCTTGGCTCACTGCAAGCTCCACATCCCAGGTTCAAACAATTCTCGTGCCTCAACCTCCCAAGTAGCTGGGATTACAGGCGCCCACCACCACGCCTGGCTAATTTTTGTATTTTCAGTAGAGACAGGGCTTCACCATATTGGCTAGGTTGGTCTCGAACTCCTGACCTGAAATGGTTCACCTGCCTCGGCCTCCCAAAATGCTGGGACTACAGGCACATGCCACCACGCCTGGCTAATTTTTGTATTTTTAGCAGAGATGGGGTTTCACCATACAGTGGTCTTTCTGATAGTTTGTTGGTGTCTCTGTGCTCCCTGGATTGATGTTGAAGACTCTGGAGTCCTGGGCATTCTTATACTGACTCTGAATTGCTCTGTGACTGACCAGACCACACCTTTGCATGTTTCCGTTTCTTCCCCTATTTCACAGTGGGTGACGGGGTGACACAGGAGTCAACCATGCTCAGGAAATAAGCTGAGCCTTGGAGAGATTTCAAAGAACAGGATTCCAGAACCTGTTTCTTCTTCTTCCAACTCTAGTCTGAGCTTCATCTCTGACTTGCTCTTTCTTTTTCTATTATACATTTTGTAAAAAATACAATGGAGATAGAGTCTCACTATGTTGTCCAGGCTGGTCTCGAACTTGTGGGCTCAAGTGATCCACCTGCCTCAGCCTCCCAAAGTGTTGATTACAGGGGTAAGACACTGGCCATGGCTGGCTCTTTTAATGTGAGCCGGGGTCAGGGGAGAGGAAGCAGCTTGAAACTCTCATGTCTTTCCTTGGAGGTGAGAGTTGGTACATCCGGCTCTGGCCTCCCCGAGGTTTGGGGAAAGGGTGAAGGTGCTTGTGAAAGGCTTTCTGCACATGTGTGGACTTTATCCCTGGAACCCGTGTGATTCCCACGCATGCCCGTTTATCACATGGATAGCCCCAGCCCTGGGGACAGCGTTGACTTCTCCTTTCTCTATTATTGACATGTTAGGAGAGGAGGCTTAGGGATACATGTCTGGAATTGTGGTAAACTTGTCAGTAGAAAGAAAAGAAATAAGAGTTGCAGCTCAGGGGAGGGGGCTGGAGGATCTGTGGCTGTCCTGTCCCCAGCCAGCTGCCAACCAGAGAGAGGGGGATCTTCGTGTAACCTGGACAGCCCATTAACATTCCCTTCCTTTCGTCTTTCTGAGCTCCTTGCAAGGAAAGGCTAGAAATAGCGATAAGGGCTCTGAACCTGGAGAGGTGAGGTTTACACGTGGACTGACTGTGAGCCCCACAAGTGCTCAGGCACCTCAGGGCTGACTCCGGTCTCAGTTCCTTTCCTTCTCTTCCTTGTCCTTTTACATTTTTATTTTTTTAAACACAAATTTAAGCCAAACTTTGGGTGTACATAAGTAAACATAATCCATTCTCTTGACCTGAGACCCTAGCCCTTAAGTGTCTGAAGCTAGGCATGTTCTGCCCCCCATGACTGGCTTGGTGCTGAACCCAAGTCTTCTCCCAGCCACTGTCACTTCAGCCATTCCAGATCCTGAGATTAAAGTGTCAGCTTGCTCAAATAAACAAGCATGCTGAGACACATTGTCATCCAGCCAGGCTCACGTATCTGACCATCCACACTGCCCGTGGCATCATGACACTGGGCAAGAGGCCAGAGCTGCAGAAAGTTCCCTCCTAACACTGGTCCTCTCAGCCTTTCCCATGACAGAGGGCAATGTGGGGAAGGGATGGGAGCAAGCTCCTGTCCCGGAGGTTGTCTGAGTCAGTCCTCTGTGCCAAGAGAATGGGGCAGGGCCCTTCCCAGATGTGGGCTCTTTCCCGTCCAGTTGCCCAAGATGGATAGCCAGGGGGGATGGGGAGAGAACACTCCTCCTCCTGCTGCCCAGGCTCAGGCTAGTCTGCCTTTATGGAGCCTGTCTGGCCATCACTGGCTTCTGGAGGAGACTGTGTAAAATAAGAGATGGGGCCCCCACACTTCCATGAGCATATTAATTCACTCATTCAGTGACTTTTTGTGGAATACTCACATGGTCCCAGACACAGTTGTAAGAGCTGAGGTCACAGGAGATCATAGGTGACCTTGGGCAGCTCACCACAGTGAGACGATCTTATTTATTTATTTATTTAAGACAGAGTTTGCTCTGTTGCCCAAGCTGGAGTGCAGTGGCATGATCTCAGCTCACTGCAACCTCCACCTCTGGGGTTCAAGCAATTCTCCTACCTCAGCCTCCCAAGTAGCTGGGATTACAGGCATGCACCACCACACCCGGCTAATTTTTGTATTTTTAGTAGAGATGAGATTTTGCCATATTGGCCAGGCTGGTCTCCTGACCTCAAGTGATCCACCTGCCTTGTCCTCCCAAAGTGCTGTGATTACAGGCATGAACCACTGCACCTGGCTGGAGATCTTTATAACTCTAGATGATTGCGCTATAGGCTCCAGAGGAAAGGTACACTCCAGACCAGCTCTGGAGAATGAGAGAAAACTTCCTGGAGGAGATGGTGGTGCTGAATCCCAAGGGACCATTAAGGGTAAGTGTGGAGAATGGCAGTTGGCAAGTTCAGAGACCTAGAGGAGGAAAACACGGAACTGATAGTCTATGAATGAGGACCCTGGAATATGGCTCCTCCTGGGCTTCAGGCTAGAGAGATGGTGCAGCATGTCTTTCCCCGGTAGAGAAGAGGCCAGTGCACTAGCCCTGCACCTCCCTCTGTTGGCAGACATCTGTCTCTCCACACTACCCACAGAGCCATGGCCTTCCTCTCACTCCAGCCATTTCTGTGTGTTCTCACACACGGCAATGTCTGCACACACAAGTATGCGTACTAGGGGAGAGGCCTCCACCAACTTATTATTACCTATCCCTGGGGCCCAGGGGTAGGTCCTCAGATCAGATAGTGCGTGTGACTGGAAGCAGTTTATGTCTCAGGGGCAGAAGTGTGACATGGGGACTGACAGTCCCAGCAGATGAGGCCTAGGGACAAAGGTCTTAGGACCAGGACCAGGGCCAGAGATTTGGGTGGTGGTCTGACCTTACGGAGATGCCTTTCCCAGGCCACAGACTACTCCCTCACTCCTCTGGAGGCCCATAGGGGATCTTTCCCCAGTCTGGAAGGCTACCCCATTCTGAGCAAGCCGTCTAGGATGAACACATGGAGAGGAAAAGCAAACACAGGCTCAGGGCCTCCAACAACAAATCAACAAGCTGAAGGGAAGGTCTCTTTGCCCTGACTCAGCTTCAGAGCCAAAGTTAAGAGAGAAGAGGAGCTTGGCCCTGCATCGCCTTCTGTCCTTCCTTCCTTCCTTCCTTCCTTCCTTCCTTCCTTCCTTCCTTTCCTTCCTTCCTTCCTTCCTTCCTTTCCTTCTTTCCTTCCTTCCCTCCCTCCCTCTCTTTCTCTCTCTCTTTCTCTTTCTTTCTTTCTTTCTTTCTTTTTTTTTTTTTTTTTTTTTTTTTTTTTTGAGACGGAGTCTCGCTCTGTCACCCGGGCTGGAGTACAGTGGCGCGATCTCGGCTCACTGCAAGCTCCGCCTCCCGGGTTCACGCCATTCTCCTGCCTCAGCCTCCCGAGTAGCTGGGACTACAGGCGCCCACAACCGCGCCCGGCTAATTTTTTGTATTTTTAGTAGAGACGGGGTTTCACCGTGGTCTCGATCTCCTGACCTTGTGATCCGCCCGCCTCGGCCTCCCAAAGTGCTGGGATTACAGGCGTGAGCCACCGCGCCCGGCTCTTTCTTTCTTTCTTTCTTTTTTGAGACGGTGTCTTGCTCTGTCACCCAGGCTGGAGTACAGTGGCATGGTCTCAGCTCACTGCAACCTCTGCCTCCCAGGTTCAAGCAATTCTCCTGCCTCAGCCTCCCAATTAGCTGGGATTACAGGTGCATGCCACCCCACCTGGCTAATTTTTGTATTTTTAGTAGAGATGGGGTTTCACCATGTTGGCCAGGCTGGTCTCAAACTCCTGACCTTGTGATCTACCCAAAGTGTTGACCTCAGCCTCCCAAAGTGTTGGGATTACAGGCGTGAGTCACTATGCCCAGCTCCCGTGTTGCCTTCCTGGTCGTAGAGCGGTACACCCCCATTTGCTTCCTGCAGTTGCTAAGAGTGCTCCAAGAAAGGTCACACTCTCTGCAGAGTTCTGAACCCATGCCTCTCTCCCTGCTGTAGGTGAAAGGAACAGGCAGGCCCTGGCCATTCCTGGCCCTTCACCCCTTTTGCTTCTCTCCTCCCAACTGCCCCTCCCAAGCTGCTGCTTCCCCTACAAGGGAACCGTTTCCTGAGTCCATCTAGCCTCGTGCCCCAGCCAGCCAGCTCTCCCTCGACCTTCCCTTTGCCTGACAGTAACCTCTCCCACAGCTGATGTCACCCTGGCTTTGCACTGACACAGCAGCTGAGCTGGGCACAGCAGGGCTGCGAGGTCCAGAGGGCAGCTGGCTGTGTCTGAGGCCAAGCTTCCCTCAGTGCTCGCCCAGGGCTTTTCCTCAGCCAAGAGCCTGCTTCTCTCCCATTCTGTGCCTCTAAGCCAGCGTAGCCACATGGGGATAGAGTGTTGACTGAGCCTCCCGTGTGCCCAGTGGAAAGTCAATTCTCTGCTCTGTGTGGGGGAGAATGGAGCCAAAGTTCTGCTCCCACCCCTGGGGAGCTCACAGATTTCCAAGAGAAACAGGACAAAGCACAATAGCAAACTGGGCATGCTAGCATCTCATGAAGGCAGAGTGTAAACATACTATATTAAACAGGTTGGAGTTCAGGGAAGAGAGATGGATGCCCTTCTTAACAGGTGCCCCTAGAATCGGGTAAGGGAAGAGAATGGGCTGGTGACAGAGTCATTTAGTGGTTTTTTTTTAAATTTATTTTTTTAAAGCATCTATTTATGTGCACTGTGAGAGATGCTTTGACAATCTACTAATATTTGCCCACATATTTACCTGTATTTTGCAAGGCTCAGAAAAGTTGTACCAGCCTGGGGGCACTGAGGTGGGGGATGTGATGGGGATTGTCCGAACCTAACATCTGCTAGGTGTGTACTAGGTACTTCATATATTTTGTCTAGTAACTCGTTCTTTCCAGCGACAGAACAAACATGCTAAGCAGAAAGTCAGAAGGACACTTGCTGGGCGCTGCTTCTCCCCTGCTCTGCCACCACTCAGCACTTCCCCGTGATCACATTCCCTGCTGCATAAGCCTTGGTACCTAGGAGGCCTGACCCCTGGGCAAGTTACAGTCTGGAAGGCTCCCCAGGTCAGCTAAAAGCTTCATCTTTCTACTCCAGCCCCCAACTCCACCTTTCTTCCCCATCTCTCCCTACCCAGGAGAGAAAGGGAAAATCCCATGCTAGCCCTCAGCTTTACCTTCAACATCTAAGGTGTAAATTAATGTCATCAAGGTGAATTTCCATGCTGTTTTTCTGCTGCTCCCACACCCTGGGTTCGCTGGATTCCCTTTTAAAGGCCAGAGTTATTCCCTTCACATGTCCTAAGGGACTCTGGATTTGCAATGTCATCTGGCCCAGATATGTTCTTGCAGAATATTTTGTGTCCCCATGTCCTCCTTTCAGGCAGCAGCCCAGAAAGCCAACTACCTTTATATCCCATCCTTCCCAAGCCTGCAGTTGAGGACCAGCCAGGGAGATGGAGGAGCCAAGCCTGGAGCCCATGCACCGCAGGCCCCTCAGCCCTGCCTCAGATCCTACAGCCTCAACAGCACTCACAGAGCCCCAAAGGGGGCTGTGGACCCTGTCGTTCCCCAGGACACGCCAAGAACTCATCATTCTTTCCCCCTAACATTCACTTTACCAAACCTCTGCTTTCCCCAGACAAGTGTCAATGTCTTTTTTCTGATCCCCAAGAGCTACCTGGCTCTCTGAGCCACCTGGCAAAGCTATGGTTGCCTGTCGCATAGTTCAGGGAGGTCTGTGAAGCTCAGCTGAGTCTGGGACCTCACCACCAACTCTGGCACCAGAGAATAGATGGTCACTTGAGAAACAGGGACCCCAGGAAAGGGATGGGGCCTGGTGCTGGTCAGCTAGCTTCCAGCCAGGGCAGGCGGACACCTGGGATCCGGGCTGAAGCCAACACCAAGGTAATCCCATTACCTCCTTCATGTTTTAGGGTTTCTAAGCAAGAAGCTGCCAAACGCGGAGGCATGGAAATGTAGGACTTGCCTGGGAGGGTAAGTGTGCCTGAACTCATCCAGGAGCAGGCAGAGTCTCATCCAGGGCATGGGAGGAACCATGATGGAGGGTGGGGTGTGGGGAGAGGGAAATGAAATCGGGGAGTGAAATCAGCACATGAGATGAGAGGTGAGGGTTGAGTTGTCTCCCTGAGAGGTAGGAAGCAGATGTGGCACTTGGTAGAGACCCCGGAGGGCTGAAGCTGTCCCTTCTCCAAAGGAAGGCATGGAAGCGGTGTGAATGGGTCTCAGAGACCGCAGACTATAGGTAGGGCAGCTGACCAAGACGTTTACCTGGGCCACACTGCCCCAGGCCTGCTGCCACCTGCAGCAGCCTCACCAGTAGTTGAGTGTGGCAGGGATGCGAAAGCAAGCCCATTCCTGGGGGACACAGAACTCCCCAGTGGCCTATTGTGGCTCCCAGAAGGTTTCACTGGACCTCTCTTCGACTATACCACGGCTGCTCTCCCAATCTTCCTACCCTATCTCCTTCACTCAGGCAGGACTTTCCTCACTCTCTGACAGCGCTCTCAGCCTCACTCAGCTACTTGCTTTCTTTCACAGATGTTTCCCCCGCAAAAAACCCACACATAGTTGCTCAGCCTTGGTGTCTGCTTCTCAGAGGAGCCAGTTTAATAGGGGCCATTACTAGGCCTCTAGAATGATAAAGCCCTATAGGTTTAGAACCTGTTCGCAGGCCCAGATCTGAACCTGCAGAGTTACCCGGAGGGCATGGGGGGAGATAAGGTATAGAAAGAAGCTGGGGGAGAGAAGTGGTCTCTAGATTGGGGCCTCTCTGAGGGTTCAGCCCTCCAAACTGGATTATTCGCTCTTTTACATCCAGAAAAAGAGCAGCCTCTCCATATTGACAGACATGGGGCCGGGGTCCTGCTGCCACCCAGTGGCCATGGTAGGTAAAACACCTTTGCGGCCTCCCACTGGGTCCTGTGATTCCGCCGGTGAGGGTAGGAGTGGAGAATTTGTTCTGCTGGTTGGGGTCCTCTCCCTCTCTCATTTACAGCATAAATTACAAAAATCCCGACTTCCAAACTTAATTCCCAAACTTTCCTCCTTTAAAATTAGCATCATAGTCGGGTGAGTGCACTGGTTCACGCCTGTAATCCTAGCACTTTGGGAAGCCAAGGCGGGTGGATCACCTGAGGTCAGGAGTTCGAGACCAGCCTGGCCAACAACAACAGCCGAGATTGTGCCACTTCACCACAGCCTGGGTAAAAAAGCAAAACTGTGCCACTTCACCACAGCCTGGGTAAAAAAGCAAAACTCCATCTTAAAAAAAAAAAAAAAAAAAAAAAAAAAAAAAAATTAGCACCATAGTCACACATATCTGTGAATGTACTACAACCATTGCATTGTCTGTTTTAAGTGGGTGAATTTTATGGCGTGTGATTCTATCTCAATAAAGCTGTTTTAAAATCAGCACCATAAGAAGTGGGTGAGGCTTTTAGTATGTGAAGATGAGGATGGTTGTTTCTGTTTCTTGGGATATCCCCAAGCCGATATGAACGATGGTCACACAGTAGGTACTCAACAAATCTTTAATAAATTACCAGTGTTGTTAAACGGAGCCAGTTTTTTTTTGTAATTTTTTTTTTCTTGAGCCACTTTTTTCATTGCCTGGTTACTTACCCTTGAAGCTGTACACCTTCATTCCCCCAAATCTGTAGGCATCTAAAGCCTTCTTACTTTCCAAGGTCACCTGAGATCTTCTAGTCTAAACATCCAAAAGCTTTTCATCGATCAAAACCCTCCTTGAACTTTTTTATTTTTTTGAGACGGAGTTTTCACTCTTGTTGCGCAGGCTGGAGTACAATGGCAGAATCTCGGCTCACTGCAACCTCCGCCTCCTGGGTTCAAGCTATTCTCCTGCCTCAGCCTCCTGAGTAGCTGGGATTACAGGCGTGTGCCACCACGCCTGGCTAATTTTGTATTTTTAGTAGAGACGGGATTACTCCATGTTGGTCAGGCTGGTCTTGAACTCCCGAAGGTGATCGGCCCACCTCGGCCTCCCAAAGTGCTGAGATTACAGGGGTGAGCCACCGCACCTGGCCCCAAAAAAGGATCTCTTTAGAGACTTGGGGCTGGGTGCGGTGGCTCACGCCTGTAATCCAAGCACTTTGGGAGACTGAGGCGGGAGGATCACTTGAGGCCAGGAGTTTGAGACCATCCTGGGCAACATGGTGAAACCCTGTCTCTACAAAAAACACAAAAATTAGCCGGGTGTGGTGGTATGCCCTGTAGTCGTAGCTATTTGGGAGGCTGAGATAGGAGGATTGCTTAAGCCTGGGATGTTGAGGTTGCAGTGAGCTGCGATTGAACCTCTACACTCCAGCCTGGGTAACAGAGTGAGACTCTGTCTCAAAAAACAAACAAAAAACAAATTTTACTATTTTTCCCACACAGATGACTAGTGGGATATTGATGAAGCTTAAGGTCTCATGTCCAGGATGCTTTCTTATAAGTAAGTGATTCCCAATGTTTCCATTAAGAATCATTGTCATAGTGAGCCACGGTTATTTATGAGCTGTGTCCTGTGGTTTACACTTACTGAGGTGGAAACGGTTAAGAATCAGTATATAGTATACAGAAGGTGGTTTGAAGCTTGCCTCTCCTTGTAGAACTTGGAATGTGAATCACCCCAAGATTCTTTTGTCTGGAATATGGAAGGTGACTTTCCCCAGGGGTTCCTTCAGTAGAACTTACAAGGTCCTGGGCCACAAGTTTTCTTCCTATAGACTTTGCTATTTCCGACTCTTAATTGGAGTCCAGTAGATCCGGGGGTCACTGAAGAAGCTTGTTGGGATGGGCATGCTGTGAAAAGGGAGTGCACTGGTGGCAGAAATGGGGTAATCCCCACCCCGGTGTCTACACTTGGATGGCATATTACCAAAAACCACATCCCAGTGAAGCCATGGGACTAATTCGCCAAGTGGGTTAAAAAGCCTCCTGAGGAAGAGGTGCTTCTGGCTTTGATGGACCACAAGGCTTGTCATGTGGTTATAAAACTCCTCTAATAGGTGCTGTCACTCAAAGATTACCTTTGGAATTCTCTCTAAGCCAAATGGTATCACTCCATTCTACTGGTGTCAGCTGCTTGAAATAGTGTAGACACAGAGAGTTCTGGGATCCATGTCACTCAGAAACAATGTCAAAGTCCTGGCTGAAGGTATCTACATTACCCACGATTTGCTGTATATGAGTGGAATGTACAAGCACGGACACAATAGCAAGAGAACTAAATTTGTTTTGTGCTTCAAAGTACACAGTTTATAAAAACTTCTATATTCCACTATCTAAATCCTAAAACAGTCCTTAAGGTCAGCAGGGCAGGCATTGCTATAAACACTTTGGAGATTTGTAGATAGGTAAACTGAGTCTCAAAAGTGACTTGTTCAGAACTGTATACTAGTAAGTTGCTGAGCCAACTGCTAAACACAGGGACTTTATTCACATTTTTTGTTTTTTGAGACAGAGTTACTCTGTTGCCCAGACTGGAGTGCAGTGGCATGATCTCGGCTCACTGCAACCTCCGCCTCCTAGGTACAAGTGATTCTTCTGCCTCTGCCTCCCAAGTATCTGGAATTATAGGTGCATGCCACCATGCCTGGCTAATTTTTGTATTTTTAGTAGAGACAGTGTTTCCCCATGTTGGCCAGGCTGGTCTTGAACTCCTGACTTCAGGTGATCTGCCCGCCTCGGTCTCCCAAAGTGTTGGGATTACAGGCATGAGCCACTGCATCCGGCTGACACTGGTTTGTCAATGGCATCAACAACAGGAAAAGTCAAGTGCCAGTAGGAGCTTGAGGACATGGAGAAAGGTACTGGACACAAGATAATCAGGAGATGTCACTTGATTACCACATTTGCAATTTCTTGAGCAAGTTTAAACATCATAAGAATGCAGAGAACTTTTTTGAGTAAATTTCTCAAGCCATGTTGCATAAGTTGTGCTCCTGGGGCCAATCCTGGCTGATCCACACACATGGGGAATGCTTAACACTAAGCAGGAGAAAGCAATTGGATTTTGCACAGGTAGGTGACCAAAGGTGAATAAAGCAGTCCACTGGTGGCCTTGAACAATCAGAGACATGAGACTTGTCACATGATGACCCTCCTGTAGCACATTCAAACCCCTGCTGATCACAAGCCTCCTCCAGAATTCAAAATTACCCAATGGGAATCAGATACCATCTCCCATTGCTTTTCCTGCTTCTCTGGACCATACTGTTAGCTTTCTGTTCATCACCCCTATCCTAAGGTCCAGTTATGCAAGGCAGGGGTCATTTTGCAATTATTTAAAAGGCTCGTGGGTGAGAGGCAGTGGCTCCCTTTTCCTTTGTCATCAGCTTATCTAACATAAGATGGTTGATTCTGGCACAGTTCCTCCTCCTTTTTCTTTTTTTTCTGGGGAGTTTCCAAATTTATTGCTTATCAATGGACTCACCTTGGAAATTGAGCTGTAAAACACCACAATAGAGGATAGTCTTGGTTGCCAAATCTGTTCCCCTAACAGGGCAGTGTTGTATACTTCCAAAACTTTCTAGGTCTCCTCCAAATGACTCAAGGGATGGGAATTTCACCATCTCTCATGGGAGGTTGTTTTACAGCCTCTTACATCTTACCCATTATGAAAGTTCTTCTGATGAAACATTTTTTTTCCCCTTTGGTTCATTCATTACCCTTAGATAATCCCCTAAAGAGCACCTTCACAATCCCTCTCCTTCTTTGGGGCTTATGCCTTCAACTCTCTGCGCATGGCTATCAGGCCCCCATCCCACACACATGCACCTGCACTCCTTAGCTCTTCAGCCAGGCCTACCCACATGCAATTCTTTTCATCTTTCCTCATACATCAAAACCTCAAGTGAATTTGAAGGGGGATTATGGCTCTCTTCTCAAGATTTTCTCACGTCTCTTCTCAAGATTTTCTCACGTCAGCTGCATCCCTTCTCCTCAACCACATACCAGGTTTGTGTACGCCAATAGTCATTCACCAATGGAAATGAGGTTTTTCTGGAACGCTGTGTTCTATAGTTAAAAAAAAAAAAGATTCCTTCTACCCAGAGCTCATATCTAGATTGGATCAATATTTATACAAACTATAATAAGGAGGAAAAATCTAAAAGAAGTCTGGAACTACCTTAAATCTCCAACCCACCAAGAAACTTTTGAACTACAAATAAAAATCTCAAAATAATATATTTCCCTTAAACATAGGCTATGAATTAATAAAAGAAATTCAATCACCTTTTGGTAAAGGAAGCATGAAAGGATTGACTACTCATTTCTTTATGGATGAAAAATTAGCATGGATGAGTGCCCCAGATGAAAAAGAACCATTCCTTTTTTTCTTGTTTTGTTATTTCCTTCCCACTGACTTTGTCAGAAGCCACCTCCTTTTGTTCTTCAACCACTCTGAATAGCTGGTAGTTTCCATGCTCTCTGAAGGGATTCACATACACCACAGTCCTCGGTGGCAATAGGGACCACCAGGAGGGCCTCACCCTCGTTATGCAACCTCAGGCCTTCCTCCTCCTCTGTTTTCTCCCAAATGCACTGAGCGCCAGCCCTAGGGGCATCACAGACATCTTCAGAGCCCAAGACCCCACCTATCATTCCTACGCTTAGAAGGAACCTCTCCTTTTCCAAACCTTCCCATCCAAACCCGATGCGGCTCTTCCTTCCCAAACCTTACCCATCCATCAAGATCTAGCTTCTGTTTCATTTCCTCCAGAGGAAGCTGCCTTTTCCTCTAAACTTCATAATGTTTAGTGTCTATACCATTAAAATACGCTACTTCGCATTATTCATGCCTCCATTTGCTGCTGCTGAATTTTTTTTTTTTTTTTTTTTTTTTTTTGAAACAAGCTCTTTCTCTGTCACCAAGGCTGGAGTGCAATGGCATGAACACGGCTCACTGCAGCCCTGACCAGGCTCAAGCAATCCTCGTGCCTCAGCCTCCCGTGTATCTGGGATCACGGACATGCATTACCATGCCCAGCTAATTTTTTGATATTTTTGTACAGACAGGGCCTCACTTTATTGCCCAGGCTGGTCTTGAATTCCTTGCCTCAAGCTCGGCCTCCCAAAGTGCTGGTGTGAGCCACTGTGCCTGGCCCATTTGCTCCATTTTTTAAAGTTTTATTTTATTTTTAATTGATAAATAATAATTCTATATACTTATAAGGTACAATGTGACATTTTGATACATATATACATTGTGGAGTGATCAAATCAGGTGAATTAGCATATTCACCACTTCAAATATTTATCATTTCTTTGTAGTAAGAACATTTTAAATCCTCTTTTTTAGCTATTTTGAAGCACACAGTACATGATTAACTGTAGTCACCACACTGTGCAACAGAATACCAGAACGTATTCCTCTTGCCTGACTGAAAGCTTTTATCCATCGACCACTCTCTTCCCCTCTCACCCACCCTTCACCCCTAGGCTCTGGTTAACCACTGTTCCACTCTCTACTTCTATGAGTTCAATTTTTTTAGATTCCACATATAAGTGAGAGCATAGGGCATCTCTCTCATTATGCCTGGCTTATTTCACTTAACATAATGTTCTCTAGGTTTATCTATGTTGTTGTAAATGACAGAATTTTCTGTGTTTTTTTTCAAGGCTGAGCATATTATATTGTGCATATATACCACATCTTTTAAATCCATTCATCTGTTGATAGATACTTAGATAGTTTCCGTATCTTGGCTAGTGGCTATTGTTAATAATCCTGCAATGGACATGGAAAAGGAGACATCTATTCAACACACTGATTTCAATTCCTTTGAGATTCCTGGAGCATATGGTAATTTTATTTTTAGTTTTTTTGAGGAACCTCCATACTGTTTTCCAAGATGTCTGTACTAATTTACACTATAGCCAAGCGTACAAGGGGCCCCTTTCCTCCACAGCCTCACCAACACTTGTTATCTTTCTTTTATCTTGAGACAGGGTCTTGCTCTGTTGCCCAGGCTGGAGTGCAGTGGTGTGGTTTCAGCTCACTGCAGCCTCAATGCCTCAGCTTCCCCAGCTCAAGTGGTTCTACCACCCCAGCCACCTGAGTAGCTGGGACTACATGCACACACCCCATGCCTGGCTAATTTTTTTAATTTTATATTTATTTATTTATTTATTTATTTATTTATTTTTTTTGTAGAGGCGGTGTTTCACCATGTTGCCCAGGCTGATCTTGAACTCCTAAACTCAAGTGATCCTCCCGCCCTGGCCCCCCAGAGTGCTGGGATTACAGGTGTGGGCAACCACACCCAGCCAAGATCTCTTTATAGGGACACTCAAGACTGATTATTTTGACAAGGCTGATGTTTTACTGAATGTGAAGGTGAGCTTCAGGCCCGTGAGTAGCCCTAGGTGGGGAGCCAGGAGCTGGGAGAGGAAAGTCTCTCCTCTAGCCTCAAGGAGGAGAAACTGCAGGGTGACCACCACCACCTGTGGGACCAGCCCCATTTTGGGGCATCATGCATGCCTATGGGGGAGCTGGGGCAGGTGATCGGACGCTGGAGCAGGGCATAGGCAGGAATGTGCTTGGGGGCCCATGCCACAGTTTTAATTCAGAGACCTGCGGTTATAAAGAAAGCAGATCAATCCTGATATCAGGCATAGTTCCATTTTGTGCTCAAGCTCACAATTCTAGGCCCAGGACTAAGCAGAGCCATGGGAAAATGTTCCTAGCTCAGCTGGGTCCATATATCCACTCCCCTTTAGTCCCGCATCATACTGTCCTTGTCCTTTGTTCTCTGATCCAGCCTCCCAACCAGGTTATACCCTTTTTCCCATACTAAGCCCCACACCCTTAAGGAACCCCCTCTCTTTGTGTATCTCACCCGTAAGCCATGGAAAGGCAAGCCTCAGAACAAGGAATATAGACAACCTAGGACTCTGCAGTCCTCTCCTCTGCCCCCTCAGCGCCCTGAAGTATGTGACACTGCGGTTCCTCCTGCCACTGTCCTTCCCCCGCAGCTGAGAGGGTGAAGTGAGGGAGGGGAGCCGCCTGTCTCTACTCCACCAGGGGACAGCTCAAGGTGAGACAGGATTGGAGCCTCAGACCCATTGGCTGAGCCTGGGAGGTGGGCAAAGCCTGGGAGGGGGGCAGCGCTCTTCAGCCTTCCTCCCTGGCCTCGGTCCCCACCCCAATCCATGTTGGCCCTTTCAGGAGCTTTTAGTGGGAATGAGCTCAGACCCACAGCACAGGCCCCGGCTCCCCTCCCGTCTCAGCTCCTCCCATTGCTCTTTGATCATCTCTTCTGTCCGACCTCTGAGCCGTCTCTCCACCAGGCACATCTGCAAGCAGCCCCCTTCATCCCCAGCATCACCTCTTCCTCCCGTTTCTCCTTCCACTCCCAGTTCCACATCCTCCTCCTATTCCCCTCTCTTCCCTTTTCAGACCCCCACCTTCCAGTTCCCTCACCTCCCCTTTCTGCTGGTCCCTGGGGCTTGCAGCAAGAGGGAGAGACAGCTCCTGACAGGATTGATGGTCCTTCCCCACCCTGTCCTCTCATCCGCTCCCTCCCCAGCGGGCACAGACATCCCCCTACAAAAGGCAGGAGCCCAGGCTGTGTGGAAACAGCTGCTCTCAGACGCCCTTCCCTTTGCTCTCTGCTGGCTAGGCTGGGCTGCGCCTCTGCTCCCTCTTCCTCCAGCTGAGAGTGGGCACCTGGGGTACCAGGCCCCCTTACCTCATTTCCCATGAATGCTGTGGAAATTCCTGAGGGGCAGGAGCTGCAAAAGCTGGGGAGTGGAGCCTGGGACAATCCCGCCTACAGTGGTCCCCCTTCCCCACATGGGACGCTGAGGGTCTGCACCATCGCCAGCTCAGGGCCCCTCCAGCCCCAACCCAAGAAGCCTGAAGATGAACCCCAGGAGACGGCACACAGGACTCAGGTGTCCAGCTGCTGCCTCCATATCTGTCGAGGCATCAGAGGTACTGGATAGAGGGAGGGTTCTCCTGGGATATTAGAGTCAGGAGAAGGAGTCGTAAAAGCTTTTGGGCAGGGGGTGGGGGTGGAATGTGATCTGAAGAAGAGGTGACCTTTCAGTGTCACTTTGGGGTGTGTGAATTGCTTGTGGCAGTGCTGCACGCCCCAGAACACAGAGACCAGCTAAGCGGTCTACCGGTTGTGGGGAGCCTGGCATGGTCATCACCTGGGGACCCAGAGGAGTATGTGGGAGCTGGTTTGAGGGAGGATGTGGATGTGAGGATGCCCTGGACTACCCCACCTGAAACAGGTGCCTCCTTTCCATGCCTTCATTCTCTATGAGCCAGGGCCTTCACCTCTGTCGACCTCAGGGAGTTGATGGGAAGGGCAAGCATGGGTGTGGGTAGAGTAGCCAGATTCAGCCAAGGATGAAGGTGATGGGCAAGGAAGGGCAGGGGTGGAAAGGGGCTAAAGTCCATGGACAGATGGGTGGGGATGACTGGGAGGAACACTGCCACTGAGGATCCCAGGCATCTCTCCCATGCCCCTTAGGACTTTGGGGAACAACCCTGACTGAGAACACAGCTGAGAACCGGGAACTTTATGTCAAGACCACCCTGCGAGAGCTGCTGGTATATATTGTGTTCCTGGTGGACATCTGTCTATGTGAGTAGCATCTGTGTTTGTGTACCTCTGTCTGTGAGAAACATCTATGTGTGCTCCATCTGTATAAACATTCCTGTGGGTAACACCTGTGGAGCCAGCATCTATCTGTGCAAGCAGGCTATATCCGGGAACTTTAGATAACAGTATTCCAATCCCATCTATTTACCTTTGCAGCTTAAGATATTTTGTTTAAAAGGAATATATCAGAAGAGGAAGGCAGTTTGGTCAATAATTACAAGGGGAAACCAGTTTTTAAGTTCACTTTGCGGCCATTGTTTTCTATTGGCTGAAAAGGTGAAAGGTGAAAATTTTTTACCCTTCTGTAGAGAGTGGGCTGGCATGGTGGCTCACGCTTGTAACCCCAGCACTTTGGGAGGGCGAGGTGGGCACATCACCTGAGGTCAGGAGTTTGAGACCAGCTTGGCCAACATGGTGAAACCCTCTCTCTATTAAAAATACAAAAATTAGCTGGGTGGCAGGTGCCTGTAATCCCAGTTACGCAGGAGACTGAGGCAGGAGAATCGCTTGAACCCGGGAGGCAGAGGTTGCAGTGAGCCAAGATCGCGCCACTACACTCCACTCCAGCCTGGGGGACAGAGCGAGATTCTGTCTCAAAAAAAAAGAGTGGAAAACCACTCCCTTCTGTTTGGAAAAATAGTTTGGTGGGCTTCACATAGTTATTATACTATATCTGATTCATGTTTCTTTAGAGGCAGTAAAAGAATGGAAGAAAAAAGAGAGGAAGTAAAAGATTCAGGTGACCTTAGATCTCAGATCCCTGCTAAGAGAGGGAGGGACACACATGGAGTGGTGATGGTCCCATGTGAGAGACCACCATGCCACGGAGGAAGCTTATTGAGGCTCTAGCTATAGACACAAACTGAGAAGGTTTGATCTCTAAGTTGAGAGAAGCAAGTGAAAAGATAGGAGGGCGACTATGGAAAGATAGCATCAAAGAACTGTAAATAATAATACAACTGGACCAAACAGATGCTGTTAGACCTGTAGGTAATGACAGCACATTGTATTTGGTTTATTACTTCTTTCAAAAATTGCACAAGTGATGTTTGCCTAGTTTAATATAGTTGTGTGTGGAGTTGTGGTTTGATTAAAGCTGTAGGTTGGGCCATACAACTAAGGTGCCCTCATTATTAGGTGTTCTAGGCTCCACAATACTCTGTTCTTGTCAGGGTGCACAAATCTTTTGAAAGTGGAGTCAGAGAGTCTCATAACATCAATGTTGATGGAACGTTTTCTTGTTTTTTGAGCCACCCACATTTGTGCGAGCCCTCTGGGAAAGCTGGCAGAAAGCACTGGTTCTGGCTGTGCTCTATTGGAACTCACTCCATGCTGGACAGAGGGGACAGTCCTCTGTGTTTGCCACTGGCCACTCAGCAGGGAGTGAAAGGACACAGTGCACATGAGGAACAACGGCTAGCCCAATGTACATTTTGTGGAGCCCTTTCAATTCCTTTCAGCAAATGGCTGTCAGAAATTCATTTGTTGACGTATTGATTTTTTTGTCCTAACCATCTGCTAGCAAGGAGAAGTCATCTCCTTTTTCAGATCCCATGACAGCAGCTGAAACCCACAGGCAGAGCCTTTCTCTAAAATGACTTAAACATCTCTCTTTCCAGATTAGCCTCTGGAACAGGACTGTTTCTAGCTCCCCAGAGTTACAGTGAACCATTTCTAACTCCATTGTATGGAGCTGGAAAGAGTGGAAGCTTGGGTTCTGGAAGTCCAGGAGTCCAATCCACTCATGTTCTCTGCTTTCTGAGATCTCAGTGCACTGATGCATTGCCAGATGGTCTGTGACTTGCCAAAATCTGAGTTATAGACTTAGTCCAATAATTACAGAATCCTTGAGTGGACGCGGGCTTTAGAGGTCATCTAATTTTAGGATGCAGAATACGTGGAATCCTTTCTCTGTGGTCCTTTCCATGGCGCTCTGTCAGGCGGCCAACCAGCCCAACCGGGGGAGTGTCAATGGGGCTGTCACTGTTTCATGAGGCAACCCATTCTACTACTGGGCAGCTCCGTTTCCTTCCTCTTATGGAGCCCCCTCCTCTGAGCCAGATGTTGGACTGAGAAACATATAGATGACAGATACTTGGGCCTTTCCCCTCAGTGGCTCACTTCCTTTTTAGAACTTTCTTCTATTAAGCTAACTACTGATGTGTCCCTGTTACTCTCTGAAGTGACAACCTTTCAACTGTTTGAGTGAATATAGCTTGCCCTGGGTCATCTGTTCTCTAGGTTAGATAACTTCTATTTTATCACTAATCTAGTCATGATACTGTGGTTTTCAGAGGTAGTATTATGCAGGGATTGAAGGCATGGGCTCTGAATTTGCACAGGTTTGGTCAAATATCATGCACTGCCATTCACCATTTGAGGGCCCTCGAGCAATTTGCTTAACTTCTTTGAATTTCAGTTTCCTCATCTGTACTTACCCAATCCAATAGGATTATGTGAGATAATAGCCATGAAATCATTAACTCAGTGCCTGGTATGTATTAAAAGCAATTTCAGAACGCTCTCCATACTGGTTGCCTGCCTGCAGACTTCATCTATGTGATGTCTGGCACTGGACAAAATATGCCACGGACAATCTGACCAGCACAGAGTACTGCGATGCCATTATTTCTGTTGTACCCAGATTTGGGGGATCTGTGAGGAAATGCAGAAGAAGTGATATCTGAGCTAAAACCTGAGAGATATGGAGGATTTATCCCCTTGAAAGGGAGGTGAATAGAAAGGAATTCCCTGGGAAGAGGGGACAGCATGTGCCAAGGCCCAAAAGGGACAGAGGGCACAGTTTAGTTAAAGTGCATCAACGTGGCTGGAGCAGAGAGTTTGATAAGCAAAATGGTAAAAGACAACAAGGCTGGCCTTATAAGAAGGGGCTGATCATGAGGGGCGTTATAAGGCATGATAAAGAATTTGGACTTTATTCTGAGGGGTCCAGGGAGAGCTATTGAAGAGTTTTAAGCATAGGAGTGACATGACAAATTTTAAGTTCTCCTGAGGAGAGGACAGAAATATAAACGTTGGGTCACAGAAATATCTCTGGGAAAGTTGAGTAGGGGAGATAATAGTCCTGTGCTAAGGATATTAATGGGATTTTTAAAAACAAAAACCTTACAAGGGCCACTGAGTCAATCTGGTGGCAGTATAGCATGCTGGTTAAGCAGTGAGGCTCTGAAGTTGACTATGTGGGTTCAAGGTCTGGTGCTTCCCCAATTATCAGCTGTGTGATCCTGAGCAAGTTTGCTAACCTCTCTTATCCTTGGATAATGATCAGACCTACCTGAGAAGATTATTATGCAGGTTAAATAAAATAGCTCACTAATATGCTTAGCACAGTGTCTGTCTGGCACGTGGTAAATAGTGCCTACTGTCTTCAAGTCACAGCAGGCACTGTAAAACTATAAATGTGGCATCATAAACCCAGCCAGCAGTGGAGGGTGAGGGAGGGAGAATTAATCTGATACCTTTAAATCTCAGAAAACCTCCAAGTCCTATGGAATTGGGCTCTAAATAAAGACCCTGAAATCGTTAGACTACCTGAAAATGTGCCGTTTAACTGCCTTGGGCCTTGAGAATTAAAGTCCACACTCGCAAAGTGCCGGCCCCACAAGAACTTTTTATGAAACAGAATTAGGAGGCCTTCACATTCTGATTATTCCTACAACATTTAGTAAGATAAAACTAATACTAGTTTCCTAGCCCCTGCCTCTACCTGCCTCTTCCTTTCAGACATATTTTCAGGCAACATGGAGCCTTGGAGTGGCCTCAGGAGGGCCACTTCAGCGCTCTCCAAGGTCCTGCCCTTGCCTCCCTGGTGTCTCAACTCCCTGTTAACCTCCCTGAGCTCTGGCCAACTGCATCTAGAGTTCTCAGTGGGGATGATGTAGCCCCCAAGTGTGTAAAAATAGTTTCTCCAAGGGCAAAAACAATCCTTTAGATATTACAATGGCTTTTGGGCCTCCAAAGAGCCACGGTACATAAGAAAATGTAGAGTCTGTCTGTGGTATTGGAATTGGGAGTGATTAGGAAGAAAATGTCTAAAGAGACTTCTGGGGAGACGGATAATGTAAAAAAGGTAAAGAAACACTGAACCAGATCCACTTAATTTGGCTAGTCAGTATGCTGACTGAGCTCTCCTGCCTAAGGATTGGGAATACAAGTTATAAGACTGAAAGCTGGCACCAAGCGGGGTGGCTGTTGCGTTGCTCTATCAGTATGCTGTTTTCTAAGAATTGGAGTGGCATGCAGTTGGATATGCAGCTGTGCCAGTGTGCTTTTCCATGTCAGTTCCCGTGACTGGTTTTAAATGCTCCAGAACCCGTGTTTATTATTAGGTAAGCACTGTGGCATGATGAAAACATAAAAACATTGGAGTCAGACGCACTGGATTCAAATACTAGCTCCTCTACTTCCTGGCTTTGTGACCTTGAACACTTGTTCTACCAATAAGGATAATAACATTTGTCTTCTGGAGATAACATGCATAAAGAACCAAACACAATCACTGGTAATAGTTATCTTTGTATTATCTAGTGGAAATTCAAAACCCTCAGCTGGTCTTCTAGACTGGTCATTAAAAAAATACCTTTCAAGAAAGAAGCCAATCTGAAAAGGCTACATACTGTGTGATTCCAACTATATACCATGGTGGAAAAGACAAAACTATGGAGATACTAAAAGTTGTCAGTGGTTTCCAAGAGTTGGGGAAAGAGAAGGATGAATAGGTAAAGCACAGAGGATTTTTTTTTTTTTTTTTTTTTTTTTGAGACGGAGTCTCGCTGTGTCGCCCAGGCTGGAGTGCAGTGGCCGGATCTCAGCTCACTGCAAGCTCTGCCTCCCGGGTTTTTACGCCATTCTCCTGCCTCAGCCTCCCGAGTAGCCGGGACTACAGGCGCCCGCCACCTCGCCCGGCTAGTTTTTTTGTATTTTTTTAGTAGAGACGGGGTTTCACCGTGTTAGCCAGGATGGTCTCGAACTCCTGACCTCGTGATCCGCCCGTCTCGGCCTCCCAAAGTGCTGGGATTACAGGCTTGAGCCACCGCGCCCGGCCAGCACAGAGGATTTTTAGGACAGTGAAACTACTCTGTATAGTGAATACCTGTCATTATATGTAAAATCCATAGAATGCACAATACCAAGAGTAAAACCTAACATATACTGTGGACTTTGGTTAACAATGATGTGTCAATGTAGGTCCATTGTATAATAAAGGTACCACTCTGGTGTTGGATGTTGATGGCAGGGGAGGCTGTAATTATGTGAGGGCAGGGGATCTATGGGAAATCTCTGCACCTTTCATTCAATTTTGCTGTGAACCTAAAATTACTCTAAAAAAATAAAGTGGGCTGGGCTCGGTGGCTCATGCCTGTAATCCCAGCACTTTGAGAGACCGAACCGGGTGGATTGCCTGAGGCCAGGAGTTTGAGACCAGCCTGGCCAATATGGTGAAACCCCATCTCTATTAAAAACACAAAAATTAGCCAGGTGTGATGGCGGGCACCTGTAATCCCAGCTACTCAGGAGGCTGAGACAGGAGAATCGCTTGAACCTGGGAGGTGGAGGTTGCAGTGAGCCAAGATCATGCCACTGCACTCCAGCCTGGATGACAGAGAAAGACTCTGTCTCAAAAATAAATAAATAAATAAATAAATAAATAAATAAATTATTAAAGTTTATCTTAAAAAGTGCATTAAAAACAACTTTTCAGTGCTGCTTGTGGAAACTTGGAAAAAATAACTTCCATGATTACAGTTAACAATAATGTATTATATCTTTCAAAATAGCTAAAAGAGAGGATTTTAAATATTCTCAACACAAAGAAATATTTGAGGGGAAGGATATGTTAATTAGCCTGATTTGATCATTCCATGATGTATACATCTGAAGAAACATCACAATTGCACCCCATAAAGATACAGAGTGGGCCGGGTGCGGTGGCTCATGCCTGTAATCCCAGCACTTCGGGAGGCCGAGGCGGGTGGATCTCCTGAGATCAGGAGTTCGAGACCAGCCTGGCCAACATGGCAAAACCCCGACTCTACTAAAAATACAAAAATTAGCCAGGTGTGGTGGCATGCTCCTGTAGTCCTAGCTACTCAGGAGGCTGAGGCAGGAGAATCGCTTGAACCTGGGAGGTGGAGGTTGCAGTGAGCCAAGATCATGCCACTGCACTCCAGCCTGGATGACAGAGAAAGACTCTGTCTCAAAAATAAATAAATAAATAAATAAATAAATAAATAAATAATTAAAGTTTATCTTAAAAAGTGCATTAAAAACAACTTTTCAGTGCTGCTTGTGGAAACTTGGAAAAAATAACTTCCATGATTACAGTTAACAATAATGTATTATATCTTTCAAAATAGCTAAAAGAGAGGATTTTAAATATTCTCAACACAAAGAAATATTTGAGGGGAAGGATATGTTAATTAGCCTGATTTGATCATTCCATGATGTATACATCTGAAGAAACATCACAATTGCACCCCATAAAGATACAGAGTGGGCCGGGTGCGGTGGCTCATGCCTGTAATCCCAGCACTTCGGGAGGCCGAGGCGGGTGGATCTCCTGAGATCAGGAGTTCGAGACCAGCCTGGCCAACATGGCAAAACCCCGACTCTACTAAAAATACAAAAATTAGCCAGGTGTGGTGGCATGCTCCTGTAGTCCTAGCTACTCAGGAGGCTGAGGCAGGAGAATCGCTTGAACCTGGGAGGTGGAGGTTGCAGTGAGCCGAGATTGTGCCACTGCACTCCAGCCTGGGTGACAGAGCAAGAATCCATCTCAAAAATAAAATAAAATAAAAGCAGTGATCATTTGTCAATTAAAAGTAAATCAATAAATAACATAACATAAAATTACTTTTCAAAATTTGTAGTTGGCTCCACATATAGGGATAGTATTATTTGAGTAGCATCCTTTAAGTGATGTCAGACCTTTAAGATAAAGTACTTTCTTTTTTTTTTTTTTTTTTTTTTTTTTTTTTTTTTTTGAGACAGAGTCTCGCTCTGTCGCCCAGGCTGGAGTGCAGTGGCCAGATCTCAGCTCACTGCAAGCTCCGCCTCCCGGGTTCACGCCATTCTCCTGCCTCAGCCTCCCGAGTAGCTGGGACTACAGGCGCCCACCACCTCGCCTGGCTATTTTTTTTATATTTTTTTAGTAGAGACGGGGTTTCACCGTGTTAGCCAGGATGTTCTCGATCTCCTGACCTCGTGATCCACCCGTTTCGGCCTCCCAAAGTGCTGGGATTACAGGCTTGAGCCACCGCGCCCGGCCTAGATAAAGTACTTTCCCTGGAAGCCCTCAGTTTATCACAACCACTACCACCATCATCATCATTATTACCAGCACAAACAACAAACTTTTATTGAATCATTTCTCAATGCACCTAGCGCTATGTTATGTACTTTATCTCACTGGCTACTTCCAATGACTCTGTGAAGTTGGTTCTGCCTATCACTACCATTTTACAAGTCAGAAAGATTTAGAAAAGTCAAACAGCTTGTTCAAGGCCACACATGCAAGCAAGTGAAGAAAGAGGAATCCAACTCAGTGATTTGTTGCCTGACTTGAATTCCGAGGCTTTTAACCACTGGAATCTACTACGGTCTCTCCACCTGGAAACGTATTGCTCATAAATTTACTAATACCCATCATCATCTTAGCAAGGACCACTCCGTGCCCTACCCTGATAGAATCAGAGTATTGAGAAATTCTACTAGCTAACTACTATTCTTTCTTTTTATTGCTGTATTTAAAAGATGATATAAAAATATTAAAGAATATTTTAAAATATAGTTCGTGACCACTGTATTAAAGAATTTTTCATTTTTCTTATTACCAGTGTTTATGCATACATTCTTACCTAGTTGTATTATATTGTATACTTTCATTTATAACATTTCATCATATTTCTAAGTAGTTGTTTTTTTTGAGACAGAGTCTGGTTCTGTCACCCAGGCTGGAGTGCAGTGTCCTGCCTCAGCCTCCCGAATAGCTGGGATTACAGGTGCCCGCCACCACGCCCAGCTGATTTTTGTGTTTTTAGTAGAGACGGGGTTTCACCATGCTGCCCAAGCTGGTCTGGAACTCCTGACCTCAAGGGATCAGCCCACCTCGGCCTCCCAAATTGTTGAGATTACAGGCGTAAGCCACCATAGTTTTTGTTTTTGTTGTTGTTATTGTTGTTGTTTTGAGGCAGGGCCTTGC
Organism: Macaca thibetana thibetana; assembly: GCF_024542745.1. Lineage (NCBI taxonomy): Eukaryota > Metazoa > Chordata > Mammalia > Primates > Cercopithecidae > Macaca > Macaca thibetana. The sequence continues at coordinate 96,369,916 of NC_065586.1, read as the reverse complement.
TCTGTTGCTCAGGCTGGTGTGCAGTCGTGTAATCTCAGCTCACTCCAGCCTCAAGCTCTCAGGCTCAGGTGAGCCTTCCACCTCAGCCCTAAAAGTAACTGGGTCTACAGGCATGCACCATCACACCTGGCTAATTTTTGTATTTTTCATAGAGACGGGGTTTCCCCATGTTGCCCAGTCTGGTCTTGAACTCCTGGGCTCAAGCCTTCCAAAGGGCTAGGATTACAGGCGTAAGCCACTGTGCCTGGCCTCTAAGTAGTTTTCATATTTCTTCCCTTCCCTTCCCTTCCTTTTCTTTCTTTCTTTCTTTCTTTTCTTTCTTTCTTTTTCTTCCTTCCTTCCTTCCTTCCTTCCTTCCTTCCTTCCTTCTTTCCTTCCTTCCTTCCATCCTTCCTTCTTTCTTTCCTTCCTTCCATCCTTCCTTCTTTCTTTCTTTCCTTTTTTTTTTTTTAGACAAGTTCTCACTCTGTTGCCCAGGCTAGAGTGCAGTGGCATGATTTCAGCTTACTACAGCCTCAACCTCCTGGGCTCAAACAATCCTCCCACTTCAACCTCCCAAGTAGCTGGGACTATAGGTGGACACCACCACACCCTGCTAATTTTTAAATTTTTTGTAGAGATGGGGTGTTGCTATGCTTTCTAGGCTGATCTTCAACTGCTGAGCTCAAGTCATCCCCCTGCCCTGGTTTCCCAAAGTGCTGGAATTACAGGCATGAGCCACCATGCCCAGCCAGTTTTTATATTTTTATTTTAAGGACTACAGTCACACTACAATTATCTAAAACATTTCTCAGGTTGTTTCAGTATTTGCCTATCATGGGTAAATGTATCTACAGCTGCAGTGTTTTTTTTTTTTTTTCACTTTTGTTAAATTATTTCCTTCTGAATTGCTAAGGAGAGAGATGACCACGAGGCCAAAAGATGGAAATATCTCCTTAGTATTTGCTATGGTTGTCATTTTACCTCTGTAAGGGATTATACAAATTTATTATGCCACTACTGCTATAAGGTCACATCAATTTTGTCACAACCTCATCAAAATTGGAAGTTCTCATTTATAATTTTTATTATTAAATAGGTATAAGACGGTACAACTCACATTAATTTACTTGCCTTTTATTACCAATGAGGTTGGACACTTTTCTCACACTTTAATTTATAATGTGTAATTATTTTTGTGTAAGTTGCATGAGAGATGTTTTCAGGGGGACAAAGGAGGGAAGGGAAAGTGGGGAACTTGGACCATTAGACCCTAGGTGGGGAATCAACCATCAGCGACCTCATTTCCAGGATCTGGGCTCTTGGGAGTGGAAAGAATAGCCAACAAATTTAGCCATCACCTGCACAGCAATTTGACGGGGGACAAGCCCTAGTAGACTATCATGGTCAGCCATACTGACCATGTTTCTTCTCCTTTATGCTTTATTCTAGGAACTGGTGGACCTAGAAACCAAGACTATTTGGAATCTCATCTGTCTAAAATACAGCTATCTTTTTCATGCAGGCAATATGGGTGACCCATCAATTGTCTGATAATAATAATAATGTCAATTGTGCAATCCTTGAAACCTTACACAGAGATTTCACACGTATTGTCTCATTTGATCCTGATGGCAATCCTGTAATGGCTCAATATTTTTACTTTCTTTCTGCAGATTAGGGAAATGTTATTATTGTCATTATGAATAGTTCAGGAATGATTAGTCACTCATAGCTCTTTCTGAAGGGTGGAGTCAGTCCTGTCCCAGCTATTCCTCAGCAGAGAAAGTGCTGGAGAATAATCTTCCTGGCTCGCCCTTCCCACTGGGCCCACACCATCATCATGATATTTATGAAAGGGCTTCCAGCCCTTTGTCTTCTTGGAGGGATGGCTGTAGCCTTTTGTTGATGGAGGAAACATTGAAGGTCTTTGTGTAGAAATAATGGCTGTTTGTTTTAGGAGACATTATTGTTATCTCAAAGGTGCACCTGGGACTGGCCCTGTATAGGAGAGGCTCTAAGCCAGGAAATGGCTGGGTCTGATCACCATGGAGCTGGGGAGGAGGGCAGAGACCCTAAACCTTTAATGCCTAATGGCTACATGCCAATTAATATCAATTGGATGCTCTTAATCCATCACTAGTTTTAAAGAAATGCATGCCTCTCTTTACTCTGCTTTCTTTTAGTGGATTTCAAGGTTCTATCCGTAGATTGGTGGAATTGCACTAATAGGAGAGGTTGAAGTGAGCTTGTCAAGAAAGCTTGACAGTATTTCTAGAATCAACAAAGAAAGGAGCAGAAATATATTGGAGGTTCAGAAAGTGTCTGTGGCTGAGTCCCTGGGGGGCTGTAATGATGTGAGAAGATATTTTGTGATATAGAACCACAATTTTAGTGAAGGCACAGTTGTATAACGGAAAGAGTGTGTGACCTGGAATAAGGTGGTCTGATCCAAATGATGGTACTACCAGTTATTAGCCACGCATCTTTGGCAAATAGGTCAAGATACTTAAATCTTTCTAAACCTTGATTCCTCAAGTGAGAATAACATCTGCTTTTGTGAGGCTGGTGGAAAACAAATTAGGTATTTAGTAGTACAGTGCTTGGAATATAATAGGCTTTTAATAAATATTAGTTTTCATTCCCCATCAAGATATAAATTAGGAAAATATTGAAATACATCTCACCAGGTTTAGTGGCTCACGCCTGTAATCCCAAAACTTTGGGAGGCTGAGACAGGTGGATCACCTGAGGTCAGGAATTCAAGACCAGTCTGGGCAACATGGTGAAACCCCATCTCTACTAAAGAGACAAAAATCAGCTGGGCACGGCGGTGTGTGCCTGTAATCCCAGCTACTTGGGAGGCTGAGGCAGGAGAATCGCTTGAACCCCCGAGGTGGATGTTGCAGTGAACCGAGATCGCACCACTGTACTCAGCCTGGGCGACAGAGTGAGATTCCATCTCCAAAAAAAAAAAAAAAAAAAAAAAGAGAGAGAGAGAGAAAAAAAGAAAAACATCTCAATACTCTGGATTGTTGTAGATGAGGCCAGGATGGAGTACTGCTGATGTAAGTGGCTAGCAAAAGAGCATATAATTCGTATTACAAGGTGTGAGTTTGAGCCCTACCTCTGCCTCTTGCCCTGAGCAAATCATGTACACTCTGAACTTCATGATTCATAGGAAATTTTGTTCATGAGTAAGATGGAATCAGCAGACATGTCTGATAGGCAACTGGGAGACATTACATAGGAAAACTCTTTGAAAACTATGAAATAAGGTACACAGGTAGGGGAGGTAGGGGATTATAAGGATATTGACAATTATGTTATTGGGTGGTGGCAGCAGGATTGCTGAGATTTTAAGTTCAGACAGAACCTCCAGACTTGGCAGAGGTTCTACTAACAAAAATAAGGAATGAGGGCAATCTTTTCTTCTTCTTTTTCTTTTCTTTCTTTTTTTTTTTTTTTTTTTTTTTTTTTTTTAGACAGAGTGTTGCTGTGTCGCCCAGGCTGGAGTGCAGTGGTGCAATCTCGGCTCACTGCAACCACCACCTCTCGGGTTCAAGTTATTCTCCTGCCTCAGTCTCTGGAGTAGCTGGGATTACAGGTGCGCACCACCACGTCCGGCTAATTTTTTTTTTTTTTTTTTTTAATAGAGATGGGATTTCATCATGTTGGCCAGGCTGGTCTCGAACTCCTGACCTCAGGTGATCCGCCCATCTCAGCCTCCCAAAGTGATGGGATTACAGGCCTGAGGCACTGTGCCCGGCCAGAGCAATCTTTTTCAAAAGTGTCCTCTGAGGACCTCTAGGGTTTCCTGAGACCCTTTCAAGGGGCTTGGGAGGTTCTCTCTTACCCCAAAACATATTTGCTTAAAGTCATATTTTCTTCATATATTTCAACCAAAATAACATATTGCAACAGATTGTGCAGAAGCAGATATGAGAATACAGCTGTCTTCTATTAAGCCAGACAGCCAGACATTAGGAGACTTGCAAACATGGAAAACAATTCCATTAAAATTTTTCTTTGTTTGTTTTGAGACAGGGTCTCACCCTGTCACTGAGGCTGAGTACAATGCTGCCATCAGGGCTCACTGTACCCTTGACCTCTTGGGCTCAAGCAATCCTTCCACCTCAGCCTCCCAAGCAACTGGGACTACAGGCATGTGCCACCACACCCACTTCATTTTTGATTTTTTGTAAAGACAGGGTCTCATTATGTTGCCCAGGCTGGTCTTTTTTTTTCTTTTTTTTTTTGAGATGGAGTCTCGCTCGTCGCCCAGGCTGGAGTGCAGTGGCGCGATCTCGGCTCACTGCAAGCTCCGCCTCCCAGGTTCACGCCATTCTCCTGTCTCAGCCTCCCGAGTAGCTGGGACTACAGGCATGTGCCACCTCGCCCGGCTAGTTTTTTGTATTTTTAGCAGAGAGAGGGTTTCACCGTGTTAGCCAGGATGGTCTCGATCTCCTGACCTCGTGATCCGCCCACCTCGGCCTCCCAAAGTGCTGGGATTACAGGTGTGAGCCACCGCGCCCGGCCAACCCAGGCTGGTCTTGAACTCCTGAACGCAAGTGATCCTTCCAAAGTGCTGGGATTATAGGTGTGAGCCACCGTGACCGGCCAAATTTTTGGGGGGTTTGTTTGAAAAAATATATTATTAAAAAAATATATGTTATTTGTGTTTACATGTATTGGGATTGTTATCATTTTCAAATGAATGAATTAATACATATTTACATTTTTCCTGAGTTTTATTTTATTTTATTTTTATTTTTTTGAGACGGAATCTTGCTCTGTCACCCAGGCTGGAGTGTACTGGGGTGATCTTGGCTCACTGCAGCCACTGCCTCCCGGGCTCAAGGGATCCTTCCACCTCAGCCTCCCAAGTAGCTGGGACTATAGGCACGTGCCACCACACCCAGCTAATTTTTTGTATTTTTGTAGAGATGGGGTTTTACCATGTTACCCAGGCTGGACTTGAACTCCCGAGCTCAAGCTATGCACCTGCCTTGACTTCCCAAAGTGCTGGGATTACAGGCATGAACCACTGTGTCTGACCAGTTTTAACTTTTATAAGGTAATGATTGATAGATATAACCCAAATAAATGAAAACTGTTTGCAGTCCTCAAAATGTTGAAGAGTTACAAAGGGGTTCTGAGAACAAAATGTGTGTAAACCACTGGCTCAGAGACTGAGTCTAAGCTGGTCGAATTAGATTATTTCATACCATGGAGGAAAAAAACAGATGAGACAAAGAGAGCTCATTAGCAAAATGCTGAAACTAAGTTTGAGATCCTGGATATTTACACATTCATTCATTCAAACATTTATGAAGTCCTACTATGTGCCAGGCCCTAGGCCAAGTGCTGAGGGTTTTGAAATAACTGAGACAAGGCCGGGCAAGGTGACTCACGCCTGTGGCTCAGCATTTTGGGAGGCCAAGGCGGGCATATCACCTGAGGTCGGGAGTTTGAGACCAGCCTGACCAACGTGGAGAAACCTTATCTCTACTAAAAATACAAAATTAGCCAGGCGTGGTGGCACATGCCCATAATCCTAGCTACTTGGGAGGCTGAGGCAGGAGAATTGCTTGAACCCGGGAGGCAGAGTTTGCAATGAGCTGAAATCGTGCCATTGCACGCCAGCCTGAGCAATAAGAGCAAGACTCCGTCTCAAAAAAAAAAAAAAAAAAAAAAAGGAAAGAAATACCTGAGACACATCTTCTGCCTTCAAGGAGTAAGGAAGGTTGACATGTAAACAAACAGTGACATAGACTGTGATGAGCGCTACAGTGGAGGGTGCACTGGGACCATGGTAAGAACTGGGAGACAAAGTGGGCAGGGAGATCTGGGAAATCTTGAAGGTCCCAGAGACAGGTATCATTCATGTCTGGGGAAGCCCAGACATTGCCATTTGCTTGCCTACTTATTTTAACAGTGCTAAAACTGTTTTTAACTGTTTTTAAGTCATTGCCAGGGAGGCCCAAAGTCATTGCCATTTGCTTGCTTGCTTGTTAGTTTTAATAGTGCTGGCTGTCAGCCTGAAGGAGGCAGGGGATGGAGGAGGTAGCACCAGCCAACTAAGGCCTCAGGCTATGAATATGCAAGAGTTTTGCCATAGTCAGAGTCTCAAAGGGCAAGTAAGAGGAAAAAGGTGTAAACCAGTATTTCTCCTCATTCCATTACAACATAATTCTACCCCCTTTCCCCTACAAGGAAAATCAGATTGGGAATATATTTATTAATTTTTTACTTAATACATAGTCCTTGTTTTTAAAAAGTCAGATAACATAGAGAATGTAAAAATCCCTCTTCATTCTCAGCAAACTAACACAGGAACAGAAAACCAAACACCACATGTTCTCACTCATAAGTGGGAGTTGAACAATGAGAACACATGGACACACGGAGGGGAACATCACACACCCTGGGGCCTGTGGCAGGAGGGTGAGGGACAAGGGGAGGGAGAGGATTAGGACAAATATCTAAAGCACGCGGGTCTTAAAACCTAGATGACGAGTCAATAGGTGCAGCAAACCACCATGGCACATGTATACCTATGTAAAAAACCTGCACGTTCTGCACATGTACCCCAGAGCTTAAAGTAAAGTAAAATAAAACAAACTAAAAAATCCCTCCCAGTAATCACTGTTCCTAGTTTGGTATATAATCATTTCAACTGTTTTCTCTCTCCCTCCCTTCCTTCCTTTCTTCCTTCCTTCCTTCTTCCCTTCCTTTCCCTTCTCTTTCCTTCCTTCGTTCGTTCGTTCGTTCCTTCCTTACTTCCTCCCTTCCTTCCTCCCTCCCTCTCTCCCTCCCTCCCTTCCTTCCTTCCTTCTTTCCTTCCTTCCTTCCTTCTTTCTTTTCTGCCTTAGCCTCCGGAGTAGCTGAGACTACAGGCTCACGCCAACACGCCTGGCTAACTTTTGTATTTTTAGTAGAGATGGGATTTCACCATGTTGGCCACGCTGGTCTCAAACTCCTGACCTCGGGTGATCCACCCACCTCAGCCTCCCGAAGTGCTGGGATTACAGACGAGCCAGTGCACCCGGCCCATTTCAATTGTTTTCTAGACACATATAAATATACATGAATTTTAGATAAAGAAGCTTCTGTTGGTTTACACTAGAAGGATGTGTAAAGTCAACAGCAATGCAGTCTGTGAGGTGGAATGTCCGCTGATTGTGATAAATGTAGTGTAAGAGGCTCCCCTAAAGTGCTGATGGCTATAATGGCAATAAAGTCAGTGAAGGAGGTGCTCTGGATGCACTTTGTGAAAGACAAATCACACTTCAGAATAACTCTAAGGCCCTGCCAGCTTGCAGCGAAGCCCAGGATCAGGAACAGTGCTTCTTGCTGGATACTTCTGGATCCTGGACTGGCTCTCCCCGTGCCTGCTTCCTTGTCTCTCTTCTCTCTCCCCAGGCACTGGTCCGCTTTGCTTTCTTCTCCCCTACCTCTGCCCACAGCTTTTGACTCCTCCTGTTTTCTCCCTGGTCCTCTGTCTCACAGGCTTTTCCATGTCTTCCTGTTCCAGACACAAGCCTATGGCTTCTTGAGATTTTTTTTTTAAAGGGCTCTCCCTGCTGGGAACTCCAGGGAATCACATTTTCCACTTTTGGTTCTTGAACCCCAGGAAAAGTTTGATAAAGGTGTTTCAGGAAGTTCATGACCTTCCAAGTGGTTATAACATAGTTTCTGTTTAAATTATTTACAGGCAAGGCATGGTGGTTCATGCCTGTAATCCCAGCAGTCTGTGGGAGGATTGCTTGTGTCCAGGAGTTTAAGACCAGCCTGGGCAACATAGAAACCCTATCTCTATTATTAACATGAAAAAATTACATATATAAAAATTGTTTATAAATCAAGCAACTATTAACTACTTAAATATGATTTCCCTTTATATGGAACCGTTTGAGAGCCTCCTGTGGTGTACTGAGTGAGAAAGCCCTTGGTGAAGAAGGTGGTTATCTCTCTGGGGTGACCAACGCTGTCTGCATAGAGTCTTCTTGGATGGCCTTTATTTTGCAACACTTCAAAAAACAATGATGAGTTATTGATTGGTTATTGAACCAATGCCAATAATCAATTCTCTCTGGAGTTACTGGGTCTATTGAGGGTAGATAGATATAACTCAAATAAATGAAAACTGTTTGCACTCCTCAAAATGTTGAGGGTAGGCCCAGTAACTCTAGAGAGAACCGATTATTGGTGTTGGATGAACATATGGTTCGATCATGGTATTGATTATCCTGTAATCCTTACAGAATCTTATTGATTCAGGTAGCTTATACTGCACAATTACAGGTAAAAGCCAGGACTTCTATGTAATAAAATCACTCGTTACCAACTCTATTAACTTAGTTACTGCTCCCTTATCATTTGTTAAGACAGTGCATGAAATTGGCAATCCAATTGGGGTGACCCCTTACATATATAATCACTAGGTTTTTCCTGCCTGGTTTGCCACCTTTTCTGGGTCCATGTGTTCAAAGACTCCAGCTTGGGCACCTTTTAACAAGGGCCACTCTTCTCGTGGTTTCTAGCACTAAATACATTTTTTTTTTTTTTTTTTGGTTCAGCTAGATTTAGGCAGCAAAAAGTCTCCGGGTCTCAGCACTAGTATACTCTCTGTAGCTTTAGTTTTTCCAAAATGACCAGTCTCTGGGAGATCTTGAGCAAACTAGCTCAAAGAAGCACTGTAAGAGCAAGTGCAACTCTTCCTCTGTTACCTTCTACAGGAGCATGTGGAATCACCGCTGCCTTATCAGCCAGGAAAATCCCTATATCAAGACAGGCCTTTTATGTTTTACTACAGTTGGTGTCTTCAGCTCTTTTGAAACAGGGTGCCCTCCTTCGCAGAGACCATAGCTACAGAAGTCTTACCTTATCTCTTATGACATTAACTGAAGTTCATGCTATGTCAGGAGGTTTCTGGGCCACACAGAGGCAATGCTATCTAGGGGGCAGTATTTTTCCAGGATGACTCTAAAGAAGACTCTTCATCTTCCTTAGGACTGTTGACTTCCTGGTTTGATTGCTGTCTTTGTAAACTCTTTACACAGTTCTGACACCACATGAGAACTTACAAGCCATCAACTAAAGCCATACTGAATCCATGAGAATCAATTGCTTTGTTTTCCCTTGATTCTGCATTCAGAATGGAATAGAACAGGGAAGTTCCAGCAGCCTCCTTGTTTCATCGCCTTATGCCCTGGCCCCTACTCCTATCTCCAGCCTTCTAGGTATCTGATTTCAGTGTTCCATCCCCTGAGATAATCTATTATATTGATTCAGCATGGACAAGTATGTATAGGTCTATTCTTCCAGCTGGGCTAAGATCTCAGAGCTACTAGAAACTTCAGGGGGATCACTAACAAGGTCTTGGATTCATTTCCGTTTTTCCAGAGTAATCATCCTCAGTCTGATTGTTTTTCCTTCAACAGCAACTCATAAAACCTTTTGGCTCTGAATCTAATTTCCTAAGAAGAAACTGGCCATGTGTCATAGGTTCTCTAGAACCACAATCTTCTGAACCTAAGCCATAAAAAGCTTAATAATGCTCATAGACTTCATTACTGAAGCAGATGTGACTGAATCTAGTTCTCTCAGTTGTAGTCTCTGTAGACACACTGATATGAAATGCATGGTTTCAACAACCTTCAGTGCATACCCTGAGGTTCTAACCCTTCCCTCGTTTCCAGGTTCCTACTTTCCCCTGTCTACCCTCTGTCTTAAGACACATGAAGTATTTGGAATCCAACTTGGAATGACCCAGTAACGTTCACCAGAATGTGTGGTGGGATAGTAGCAAAGATAATGGAAGGAGGAATTGCCCAAGAGGAGGAAGGAGGAGAGAAGGAGGAGGAGGAGAACAATAAAAGACTTTTTTTTTTTCAGGAGGGAACTTTCTACTCCAAAAAGGAATAAGGGTCTGTGTACCCAGTAAATGGTTTTAACCAAGAAATCTGATTAGACTTGACTTTATTAGGATAGAAAGTTTGTGCTGTTTGTTGACATCAGCTCTATGTTTTTCCCCTCTAACAGCAAAAAGCCCCAAATTTTTATGTTAATTTTCTTGGAAAGACTTCTTTTGGAAAATATCCATCTGGCATGGGTATATTCATACAAGTATATGTTGGGATATTGATTTACCTGCAAGAACAAGAACAAAATAACAGTGGCTTAAATAAGATTGAAGTCCATTTCTTTCTCACATAACAGTCTGGGCCATAAGAAGCCCTGGACTAATGTCGAGCTTCGGAAGTGACGTGGAGCCCAGACTCCTTCTACCTTTCTACTTTGTCATCCTCAACATATGGCTTCCTTTTTTTGTTTGTTTGTTTGTTTTTTGAGATGAAGTCTCACTCTGTTGCCCAGGCTTGAGTACAGTGGTGTGATCTCGGTTCACTGTGATCTCTGCTTCATGGGCTCAAGCGATTCTCCTCCCTCAGCCTCCTTAGTAGCTGGGATTACAGGTTCATGCCACCCTGCCTGGCCTAATTTTTGTATTTTTAGTAGAGATGGTGTTTCACCATGTTGGTCAGGCTGATCTCGAACTCCTGACCTCGAGTGATCCTCCTGCCTGAGCCTCCGAAAGTGCTGGGATTACAGGTGCGAGCCACTGTACCCAGCCTTCAACGCATGGCTTCTATCTTATGCTTCAGCTGCTGCTCTTCTGTCCATGCTTCGGCTAGCAAGAAGGAGGAAAGTAAAAAGGGAAGGCATGTTCCTTCCTTTAAGGACATGAGCCGGAAGTTGTAAGCGGAAGTATATCACTCCACTCACATTTCACTGGCCGGAACTTAATTAAATGGTCACCAGGCCTAGCTTCTAAGGTAGGCTGGGTGATGTGGTGTTTAGTGGGACAGCAACGTGCTCCAAATATAATTGCATTATTATGTAAAAAGAGGGGAGAGGTTTTGGGGAATAACTAGCAGTCTGTGCCAGTTAAGGTGGGGAGGAATCTTGCCCATAGTTTGGCGCTGGGGGAAACAACAGTTAATGGAACCTGGAGAAATCAAGGCATTAATTGAAAAATCTGCTGGAGACAAAATCATTAGGGAGTTGGATGAGAGGTGATTCTTTTCTAAAAGGAGTGGATGTTAAAGTGCATAGCTAAGCTATTGTGAAACTATTACCAGAGGCTGTTGAGAAGGCATAAGAAGGGATCATTTCATGACATTGTATTGTATTTCACAAGAAAGTGAACAACCCTATAGGGATAACCACAGACCTCTCCTCACCCCAAATTATTTATATGATCAAAGCCAAGCTGGATCTAGTGTGCCAAGATACAGATAGAGATGTTTCAGAGAACTTCTCAGCAAGATATGGGATGAGGGGCTCAAGAAGAGGCCATCAGAGGAGCTGCAGGACAAATTTAGAGAATTGATAAGGGCCCAAGGAACTTCCAACTCTTCAACAGTTGGAGGATTGATGGAACAGTGGAGGCTCTATCTGAACAATGACTGTCAGGGGAGGGATTATGGGTGGAAGACATCCCCAGATTTCTAGAGAAGCATCCTTACTGCTTCTCTTCAGAGCTATCCAGCTTAGGAAGGAGCAGTTGACTTTTGAGTGTCAAAAAAAGTGTATATATAATAGTTCCTTTATGTGTTCCACTAGTATAGACACATAAAGGAACTATATACACTTGCTGGCAGATGCACCCCAGCCCTCTGATAGTCTTTGTCAATAAGTTGAGGGAAGGGATCCCATTCCTTCCCAAGGAGAGTATTGTTGGAAAAGGACAACTGTGTTCCATCACATATCACATATTAGGGGCAGGGAAGAAGCTCAGTAGCATACGATGGCCTAGATATGGCAATCACCTGGGAAAGGAGATGTACAAAGTTGCCGACTGAAGTCAGCACTGGTGACTTCTTACTGCTCTGAGCTGGGCAGGTCTTCCAGCAGTTCAAAAGAAAGCACAAAAATATTCAGTCTCTACTGTAAACATAGGAGTGGATAAAATTTGGTTATTACCCAAGCTCATGATGTTAATGATTAATAATAGTTATTAGTCATACTTCTTCAGTAACAATACATTTATGCCCCACCTATGTCTAAAAGGGATCAGAGCTTATGTTAAAAAGTGCAGATACAGTGAAATATAGCCTGTTAGAACTACAATAAAACCTACTTAGCAAAAGAAGTGGGAAAAAGTTAGGAGAGGAAAAAAACGTGTACCAGAACACTCAAGATTAAACAAGAGTACTGCAAATGATAACAAAGCCTGAGGTTCCTAGTGGCCAAAGCAAAGAAGAAAACACAAATAGGTTTCATAGTTCTCATTGCTGAGTAAGAAAAAAGCACACCAGGTTAATAAGGAGGTGCTAACTCTGGGAACAATTGGTCTTGTTGGTTTTTATATAAGGAGTATGGAATATCACAAATGATAAAAGCAATGTTAAAAATTGGAGCTTCTGGCAAGGCACAGTGGCTCACGCCTGTAATCCTAGCACTTTGGGAGGCTAAGGAGGGCAGATTACCTGAGCTCAGGAGTTCGAGACCAGCCTGGGCAACATGGTGAAACCCTGTCTCTACTAAAAATACAAAAAATTAGTTGGGAGGGGTGTCCCATGCCTGTAGTCCCAACTGTTTGGGAGGCTGAGGCAGGAGAATTGCTTGAACCTGGGAGGTGGAGGCTGCAGTGAGCCGAGATTGCGCCACTGCACTCCAGCCTGTGCGACAGAGTGAGACTCTGTCTCCAAAAAAAAAAAAAAAAAAAATTGGAGCTACTTTTCATTTGACTTTTTTTGTATCTGCCTTTCTTAAAATTCACATTAAATACTCATTTTATAAGGGCAATTTTAGGAGTGAGGTGTGTGTGTGTGTGTGTGTGCCTGCACACACATATGTAAATGTATATGTGCGTGTGTGTGTGTATATAATATACATTTTTCATGGTATTTTAGAGATCTTGGTTTACCCAGAAATAAACCTTGAAGAGCCTGAGGACTTAATGATAGGCATGTTTTTAGAATATCATCATCAGTTGACTTGCTCAGCAAGCTCCTTTTAATACAGGATAAGAATGTATTTTAATTAATGTAGGCTTTGGCATCCATTGCTCTCTTTTGTTGCTGCTGTTGTTCCTGTTTGGTTTTTGTTTGAGACAGGGTCTTGTTCTGTCACCCAGACTGGAGTGCGGTGGCACGTACACAGCTCATTGCAGCTTCAGCCTCCTGGGCTCAAGCACCCTCCTGCCTCAGCCTCCCCGAGTAGCTGGGGCTACAGATGTGTGCCACCACATCCAGCTAATTTTTTTTCTTTTTGTAGAAATGGGATCTCACCATGTTGCCCAGGGTGGTGTTGAACTCCTGTACTCAAGCAATCCTTCCACCTTGGCCTCCCAAATTTCTGAGAGTACAGGTGTGAGCCACTGCGCTGGGCTCACTGCCCTCTTTTCTAGCTCTCTTTTCCTCAGAAATAGTGCAACCTTTTTGGAAATGTTATGGTTGCCATGTAAGTAAGGACTATGTTACAATGAAGGACAACCCAACAAAAACTGGCTTAAGCCATAATGGGATTTATTGTCTGGGTAACGAAAGTTCGAAGAAGGGCAGGGTTCAGGGCTGATCAAGCTAGTGGCTTAATGACATTGTCAAGGATCTGTCTGTTTCTGTTACTCAGTTTTGCTAGGGGCACAATCAGTTTCATCCTAAGGCTGACTCTTCTGGGGCTTTCTCATTCACATCTAGTAGAAAAGAGAAGATCCCCAAAGGTTCCAGAAATCTCTCTTTATGACTCCTTGGCCTGAAATGGGTTACAAGGTCATCCCTGAACCTGTAATTGTGCTAAGGGAGGAGTCTTTGCGGATTTGCTCTGACCTGAACTGCTTGTCCAAGTCCTATAGCCAGGGTTGGATTTAGCTTCTGCCAACATATCTGAGATGATCCGAAGAGGTGTGATACCTCAAACAAAATCATGGTATTAGCCAGGAAAGGAGGGAACAGATCTTAATGAAGTAATAGCAAAGTCAGTACAGCATCCAGCACCTGGAAATTTCAGCCTACAACTTGGAAACACACAGACGAAAATTTTTTTAATGATTTTATAATTTTTATATTCTTTTACTATTATTATAGCATTAAAAACTCCATGAGAATGAAAAGAAAGAAAATCCAGCTATTATACCACTGGTTTTTAAAAAGTCGGTTTTTCCTTCAAGTTTTTACACTTAGTGTGTTTTTAAAAAATTTTCATTGTATGGATACAATCATTGTATGGATTCAGTCTCTACTGTAAACATAAGAGTGGATAAAATTTGGTTATTACCCAAGCATTGTTTTTGTTACCATTTTAATGACTGTATCATATTCCATTAAGTGACTCAGTGATCTCATACTTTACTTAATAATTGTCTCTGTAAGATTTTTGGGTTGTTTGCAATTTTTTTTGACATTATAAATAACCCAGGTATCATTTTTGTGCATGTGACTTTTTCCTTCCTTGGGACTTATCTACGTCAGAATATGGTTCCTGATACAGATTGAGATACTGTTATTCGTTTTATACTAGAATGGAAGCTTCTTCCAAGACAGCGATCTTTTGAGTTTAACAAGTGCTTTTGCAATTCACCTTCAGACTCAGATATTAAACTCTCAAAACAGAGTTTGCTTATAAGGACATCTTATAGACTTGCACAATCCTAACTATTTGGATGGAATTTTGAAAGGAGAGTCAGAATCCTTAATCAGAAGGATTTAGGGCATTAGGGTGATAGCATGATATATTAGTGTAGTATAGAATAGTGGTTAAATCATGGTTTTTGGAGTAAGGCAGACTTGAGTTTGAATCCAAGTTATATTAATACTTGCTTGCTGTATTATCTTTTGACAAGTTATTTAATACCACTCTGGGGCCTGGCACAGTGACTCATGCCTGTAATCCCATACTTTGGGAGGCCAAAGTGGGTGGATCACCTGAGGTCAGGAGTTTGAGACTAGCCTGGTCAACGTGGTGAAGCCCATCTCTACTAAAAATACAAAAATTAGCCAGGCGTAGTGGTGCATGCCTATAATCCTAGCTACTTGGGAGGCTGAGGCAGGAGAATTGCTTGAACCTGGAAGGCGGAGGTTGCAGTGAGCCGAGATGGTGTCATTGCACTCCAGCCTGGGCAACAAGAGTGAGACTCCATCTCAAAAAAAAAAAAAAAAAAAAAAGCAACATTCTAAATCTGAGTTATCTGCATAAAATGGAGATGGTAATTGCTATTTTATTGGTATTTTTTAGGATCCTGGGAGAAAATGTATATAAAGCCTGGTGAATAATGTATCAATAATGGTGGTGGTTGTTATTATTGAACAATTGTGAATTTGATCTGAGGCCAAGATTAAGAAGCATGATATAGTGTGTGCAGGAGAATTTAATTTCTGTCCAAGAAAAAAAAATCGGATACTCTCTATATTTGACATGAAACCATCACCTAGTCTCTGAATCCCCTTCACACATTCTCATGTAGTTATCATCCAGTCTCCAAAGATCTCCTGGAATGAGCCCATTTCTGCCTCAAAATGGTAGTGACATATTGACATACTGGCATTTGACATACTGAGTCAAATCCTGACTCATTCCCCCCTCTGGTCTAGTGTCACCTTATGAAATACAAAGGGCAATTGCACTCTTTCACTGTATCTTACAGGAAGGAGCTGGGAAGGCCAGCCCTAGAACCCCCTCCATGTGAGCCTCAGATGATCCTCAGCTGACAATCCTTTGCTGACACTCCCAGTGGTGAAAAGGATGTTTGTGAAGTGGCCCATTTCATAATTGAAAGCACTAGTGGTGAAGAAGGACTGCCTTTTATGTAGCTTAAGTTTCTCCCCTAAAACTTATTATTTTTTTATTTTTTCAGACAGGGTCTCACTCTGTTGCCCAGGCTGGAATGCAGTGTCATGATCATTGCTTACTGCAACCTCAACCTCCAGGGCTCAAGCGATCCTCCCACCTCAGCCTCCCAAGTAGCTGGGATCACAGGTGCCCACCACCATGCCTGGCTAATTTTAAAATTTTTTTGTAGAGACAAGGTCTCCCTGTTTTGCCTATGCTGCTGTATGAATTCCCGGGCTCAAGTGCTCCTCAAGTCTTGGCCTCCTAAAGTGTTAGGATTACAGAAATGAGCCACTGCACCTGGCCACCCTCTGTAACTTCTATCTCTTGGGACAATTCTGGGAGTGATACACAATCGGTCTACTATGGAGGCAGACAGATTTGCATTTTAATCCTGGCTCCATTAGTTGTTTTCCTTTGGGCAAGTTACTTAAACCCTCCAAAACTGGAAAGCATGGATAATATTGGCACCCACCACATAAGGCTATAGTAGGATTAAATGAAATAAGCATGTCAAACACTTAACACAGGACACATAATAGGTGTTTTGAGGCAATAGGTGTCTAGTCTTGTCATTTCTTTCTCCTGATTTGGAGAAGGGTGATGATGAAATGGATACATCGAGCCTCTGTCTGATTCAGAAATCTTTGAACCAGGTGTTCCAGTTAAACAGGCTGGTTCTTGACTGTAGAGTCAAACTATGATACTTATTACCTGAAGAGAATAGAAACTAGTGGGGATGTAGGGGGAGGGAAACACCAGGAAATATCATCAAGTTATTTTCTCTTTCTTTTTCTTTCTTTCTTTCTTTCCTTCTTTCTTTCTTCCTTCCTTCCTTCCTTTCTTTCTTTCTTTCTTTCTTTCTTTCTTTTTCTTTCTTTCTTTCCTTCCTTCCTTTCTCTTTCTTTCCTTCCTTCCTTTCTCTTTCCTTCCTTCCTTCTTTCCTGCCTTTCTTTCTTTCTCTTTCTTTCTTTCTTTCTTTCTTTCTTTCTTTCTTTCTTTCTTTCTTTCTTTCTTTCTTTCTTTCTTTCTTTCTTTCTTTCTTTCTTTCTCTCTCTCTCTCTCTCTCTCTCTCTCTCTTTTTTTTCTTTTCTTCTTTTTCTTCTTCTTTCTTTCTCTCTTTCTTTTTTTTTTTTTTTTTTGACAGGGTCTCACTCTGTCACAGATACTGGAGTGCAGTGGCACGATCATGACTCACTGCAGCCTCCATCTCCTAAGGCTCAGGTGATCTTCCTGCCTCAGTGCCCCGCGTAGCTGGGACTACAGGTGTGTGCCAACACACCTAATTTTTGTATTTTCAGTAGAGACAGAGTTGAGACATGTTGCCCGGGCTGGTGTCGAACTTCTGTCTCAAGCAATCCACTCGCCTTGGCCTCTCAAAGTGCTGGGATTACAGGTATGAGCCATCGTGCCAGACGCATCAAGTTGTTTTCAGTTTTCTTCTGCAATAATGCACCGAGGGATGTGATCCCCTTACATGACTACCAGTGGTTCGTGTGGGCAGTGAACTCAGTGATTTTCCCCTGGAGTGGGAAGGAGGTGTCCTAAGTGGTCTATGTAGTTTATAAAAGCATCTTGCAATCCCTGGGAAGTTCTGAGGTTTTTTTCTGGGAGGTTTTTTCTCTTTTCTACTCTCTATCTTGAGAATCACCAAAACAGATACTGGGAAACCCCCTGCCTTCTTGACATCTCTATTGAAGACAAGTGGGATTGATTGCTTTTCTGATTGCAACAGGTCAAGGGAGCAGTTCTCAAAGTGTGGTCCCATGACCACGAGTATCACTTTGGAACTTATTAGAAATGCAAATTGTTGGCCGGGCGCGGTGGCTCAAGCCTGTAATCCCAGCACTTTGGGAGGCCGAGACGGGTGGATCACAGGTCAGGAGATCGAGACCATCCTGGCTAACATGGTGAAACCCCGTCTCTACTAAAAAATAATAAAAAAAAAACCTAGCCAGGCAAGGTGGCGGGCGCCTGTAGTCCCAGCTACTCGGGAGGCTGAGGCAGGAGAATGGCGTAAACCCGGGAGGCGGAGCTTGCAGTGAGCTGAGATCCGGCCACTGCACTCCAGCCTGGGCGACAGAGCGAGACTCCGTCTCAAAAAAAAAAAAAAAAAAAAAAAAAAAAAAAAGAAATGCAAATTGTTGAGCCCCACCCAAACCTACAGCAATCCATGTGTTTTAGGGGTTTTTGGTTTTGGTTTTTGTTTTTTTGTGATGCTCTTGGCTAACTGCAGCCTTGACCTCTCACCTCAGCCTCCCGAGTAGCTGGGACCCCAGGTGCACACCACCATGCCCGGCTGATTTATGTATTTTTTGTAGAAACAGGATCTTGTCATGTTGCCCAGGCTGGTATTGAACTCCTGGACTCAAGTGATACACCCATGTCAGCCTCTCAGAGTGCTGGGATTACAAGAGTGAGCCCTGTACTTGGCCAGCAATATGTGTTTTAACAAGCCTTCCAGATGATTCTGATGCATGCTGAAGTTTGCTTATCATCAGTGGGTTAAGAAAAGGGGAGAAAGACACAGGAGCCAAATCATCACCCCATGAACAACCCTGGGCTTCCTCTGCCCTGCTTTTAGATTCAGATTCCTGCAGCCTCCATGCTTGATGCCCATCTGATGCTCTCAATGGATGACTTATTAGAGAGACTGAGTTCTGCCAGCACCATTTCTACCCTCACACTGTGTAGGGAGGGGTTACTGGTAAACTGTGCTTGCTTGCTAGGTCAACCAAGGACTGGCTTTATTTCTCTTACCCAAGACTTGTATGAATATATTATTCTCTTTGGACTAAAGAATGTTCCAGCCTCTTTCCAACATTTTCTAAATACAAATTGTCCTTGACTGTTTTGATGACATTGCTGTGATGGGTCAAATATGGAATAATAGTGCTTTACTCAGTTTGAAAATGATTCACTTGGCCAAGTGTGGTGGCTCACACCTGTAATCCCAGCACTTTGGAAGGCCAAGGCGGGTGGATCATTTGAGGTCAGGAGTTTGAGACCAGCCTGGCCAACATGGTGAAACCCCGTCTCTACTAAAAATACAAAAATTAACTGGGCATGGTGGTGCGTGCCTATAATCCTAGCTACTTGAGAGGCTGAGGCAGGAGAATTGCTTGAACCTGGGAGGCAGAGGTTGCAGTAAGCTGAGATCATGCCACTGCACTCCAGTCTGGGTGACAGAATGAGATTCTGTCTCAAAACAAACAAACAAACAAAAAAAAACCCTGACCCAGTGGCTCACGCCTGTAATCCCAGCACTTTGGGAGGATGAGGCAGGCAGATCACGAGGTCAGGAGTTCAAGACCAGCCTGGCCAACATAGTGAAACCCCATGTCTCTGCTGAAAATACAAAAAATTAGGCATGGTGCCGGGCGCCTGTAATCCCAGCTACTCGGGAGCCTGAGGCAGGAGAATCACTTGAACCCGGGAGGCAGAGGTTGCAGTGAGCTGAGATCACGTCACTGCACTCCAGCCTGGGTGACAGTGTGAGACTCCATCTCAAAAAAAAAAAAAAAAAAAAAAAAATGATTCACTTATTTCATTTCTACCCTTTATTATAGTATTATAGTTATTTTTAATTTTTTCACTGTTGGTTCAGCCAACAAACACTTATTGGGAACCCACTCAACTACTTGTTGAGTTGCCTAAGTGGTATTATACTCCCAGTTTTACAGATGAGCAAGCTGAGACTCAGAGCCCAAGTCTATATTGTAAGTGGCAGAGCTGGGATTTGAACCTAGATCTGTCTGACTCCAGTGCTCATGCTCATTCTGCTACATCAAGTTCATTCTGGGGCATGTCTTCCTCAATAGAACTTTTTAAGGATAGAAACCATGACACTGCTGGTCATGCTGGCTCACGCCTATGTTTCCAACACTTTGGGAGGCTAAAGGATGAGGACAGCTTGAGCCCAGGAATTCAAGACCAGCCTGGGCAACATAGTGAGAACTTGTCTCTACAAAAAATAAAAAAATTAGTCAGAAGTAGTGGCACGCACTTGTGGTCCCAGCTACTCAGGAGGCTGAGATGGGAGGATCACTTGACCCCAGAAGGTTGAGGCTGCAGTGAGCCATGATAGTGCTACCCCACTCCAGCCTGCGCAACACAGCAAGACCCTGTCTCAAAAAAATAAGAGGAAAAGAAAAGATAAAGATAAAAGAAACCATGACACCTAGCAAGGTATTTTACACATTGTAGAATTTGAATAATGTTTGTTTAATGAATATAAAATGTGTTTTTAGAATAATTCAGGTTGATAGGCTGATAATATGGGTTACTAACTATGAACATCGAGGATATTAGAAATACTCAGTTTGGGTTTCATAAGATGGTGGGAAAGTACCCCTCATCTCATGGGATGAAGTACAAAATTAACAGATATAAGAATGAATGAGGGAGAAAGAGTGTTTGTACGGGGAGAGAGTGTTGAACAGGTACTAAACGCAATTTAGATTCTAATTTAGAAAATTTTTAAGGTTGCTTCTTGGTCTTTTCTGTACCTATGCACTTCAATTTAAAAAGTTACAAATAACGGATACTCAATTTCTGCCTGTCAATAGGCATTTTACCAGATGAAGCCATTTTTCTCAGAAGACATAATATTTACTGCCTTGTATAATAATCAAAGATATTAGGCATCCATAGATAGTTGACAGGCCATTCAGAGCAAGGTTAATTCTCTGAACTGGAAAAGAGTAAAAGCTATAGCAATGAGTACCACCTAGTGGCTACTCAGAAGATGTGACAATTTAGCCAACCTACTTCATTAGGAAAGGTTCAGCTTGCTATCAGTTGTAACTGTGATGGGCTCTCCGCACACAGAAGTTTGATTTCCAGCAGGAACCCATTTTCCAGATCCAGAAAAACTGAGTCCAGATAACTAACGACAAGTAATCACAGATTCGAGTTAGAAATAAAGCCATGTCTTGGACTTAACAGTGTGGAATGGGGAAATGTGAATAATAATGTTTCCTTCTTTGCTGTTTCTCCCCCCTGAAAAAGTATGTTAGTGACCAATCCGTGATCATTCTCCTTCCAGATGAGGAAATGGGAGAAAATATGGCCCAAGATCTGAAAAGGAAAATTCTTAAAGGGAATTGCTCACAAGAGGCTGACAAATTCTACTTTTAAAATGTTTGATGTAGCCGGGCGCGGTGGCTCATGCCTGTAATCCCAGCACTTTGGGAGGCCGAGGCGGGCAGATCACCTGAGGTCGGGAGTTCGAGACCAACATGGAGAAACGCCGTCTCTACTAAAAATATAAAATTAGCTGGGTGTGGGTGTGGTGGTGCATGCCTGTAATCCCAGCTACTCAGGAGGCTGAGGCAGGAGAATCGTTTGAACCTGGGAGGCAGAGGTTGTGGTGAGCTGAGATCATGCCATTGTATTCCAGCCTGGGGAACAAGAGTGAAACTGTGTATAAAAAAAAAAAAACAAAAAAAGAGTTTGATGTAATTATAGACTTACAGAAAATTTGCAAGAAAAATACAAAGAATTATTGCTACACTGCACACATTTCACTCAGATTTCCCATATATGAACATATTACCATGCTTCTCCTTTCTCATTCTCTTTCCCCCATCCTCCACATATGAGCGTGCACACGTGTACACACACACACACACACGTTTGAGAGTAAATTATAGACATAATGCCCTTTTCTTCCTAAATACTTCAATACATATTTTCTAAAAACAAGGATATTCTCTTATCAAAGTCAGAAATTTATCAGCAGCCCAGTACTACCATTTAACGAACAGACCTTATTATAATTTCATCAATTATTCCACTAACAGCCTTTATAGCAAATGGAAAAAAATTATGGTCCAGGATTAGCTTTCAATTTATTATTATTATTATTTACTTTAGAACATTTACATCAAGTCAAATTTCTTTAGTATCATTTAACCTGGAATAAGTCTTTTTTTTTTTTTTTTTTAGACAGAGTCTAACTTTGTCACCCAGTGGTGCGATCTTGGCTCATTGCAACCTCTGCCTCCTGGGCTTAAGTGATCCTCCTGCCTCAGTCTCCCATGTAGCTGGCACTACAGGCATGCAACACCATGCCCGTCTACCTTTTTTTTTTTTTTTTTTTTTTTTTTGTAGAGATGGGGTTTGGCTATATTGCCCAGGCTAGTCTTGAACTCCTGAGCTCAAGTGATCTGCCCACCTCCACCACCCATAGTGCTAGGATTAGAAGTGTGAGCTACCACACCCGGCCAAACCTGGAACAATTATTTAGTTTTTCTTTGCCTTTTATTACCTGGCCAAAAAACTTGAGTAACAAAATAAATAATAAATTATAACCCATAGGAAAAAAAGCCTCCAAGAATCCATAGGTTCAAATTGATATGTGTGTGTATATACACACACACATATATATACACACACACATACATGAATACATGAATTAGGAATAAGGGAAAGCTCTTCTGAAGAAAATGTCAACTAATAAATGGAGAAGGAATTGTGGAATTTTTAAAAAATCACCATTTGAGGCTGGCGCAATGGCTCGCACCTGTAATCCCAGCACTTTGGGAGGCGAAGGTGGGCGGATCACCTGAGATCAGGAGTTGAAGACCAGCCTGACCAACATGGAGAAACCCCATCTCTACTAAAAATACAAAATTAGCCGAGTATGGTGACACATGCCTGAATCCCAGCTACTTTGGAGGCAGAGGCAGGAGAATTGCTTGAACCCAGGAGGTGGAGGTTGCGGTGAGCCGAGATCGCGCCATTGCACTCCAGCCTGGGCAACAAGAGTGAAAAAAAAAAAATCACCATTTGACAATATTAGTAATAATCAGGCAAAAATCATCAAGGGATGCTAAAGCTAGCATTCATTGATGCTCAGTGAAAGTGAATGATGGATGAGTAACAGAATATTTACACAGTTTGAAAGGGTCTCCCCACAAAAATACATACAATTACAGAAAGAAAAACAGTAATTTTATGTTGAAGAAACTGGCAGACACCACCTTAACAAAAGATCAAAGTTAACCTCACTAGTAATGAGATGAACAGGCAATATGTAGTTCTTGATACCATACCCTGAGAAAGACACAGTATCACTTCTATGGTATTCCTCCCCAAATGCATAGCCTGAATTAAAAAATGAGAAAACATTAAACTATCTTAAACTAAGGGACAATCTATTAAATAAATGGCTTATACTTTTAGAATCCTGCTTTGTAAACAAAACTTAGAACTCCCTACAGCCCCACCAGCACATGGGACTGGATGGATGTGTTAGTGTGCATGAGGGAGATCAAGTTCTTCAGGGTAAAGGCCAGTTTTCTTTTTTTAATTTAACTTGCGCACAATGTATGCACAGGGAGAATCACAGGGCGATTGTTCCTAGGTCTTTTTTGATCTGGGAACACTGAGTCGCTCTCTCAGGAGATGACTGTGCCCATCCAATTGTACTAGTCATGCCAGGGCCAGAGGTGCTGTGCCTACCTGCCACTCCCATGGCTACAGTCACTGACACCAGGGGCCATGAGACCACATCTCTATTGTAAGGTGTTTGGCCAAGGCCTTGAACTCTAGAGGGAGTGCTCTAGAATTTGGGGGCATTTTCCAAAAGGCATCACTACCTTTTGGAAGAGGACAAAAGGAATCACTACCCAGTGCAGAAGGCAGAAATATCTTGGCTCTGGGGAGTAAGAGCTGGGAAGCTAAGCTGATTCAGAAAAAGAAAAGTGTACTTTCATAATGACAATGTAAGAGACAACTACTGAGCAGAGTTCAGTTTTTCTGAGGTGAGTTGGAAGAAGAGGAGGAGACACTGTAGCTACAACCCTTCCCTAATGCATTTCCTGGCTTCCTTATGCCACCCTTAGGCTCCTAACCAAGTCTAGGGGATGGGTCCAGATGGGGGACGGGCTTCCGTCTTGGAAGCATCTCTGGCTCCAGGGCAATGGGTTTTCCTGTCTCCTCTGGGGGAACAGTGAGAAGGACATAGCCTCTTGGGTTGTTTTCCAGTGACCTATGGAATGACAAGCTCCAGTGCTTATTACTACACCAAAGTGATGTCTGAGCTCTTCTTACATACTGCATCAGACACTGGAGTCTCCTTTCAGGCCATCAGCAGCATGGCAGACTTCTGGGATGTAAGTATAAGATCTTTTCTACCCCTCCCCTCTCTTTCTCAATGGCCTGAGGCCACAGGTTAGACAATGGATCAGACCTTATGCTGGGAAATCAGGTCAGTCAGGGATCAGACTGAGTCAAAGGGCCAGGTTGAATTAATGGGTTAGGCTAGAGTTCAGGTGGAGGTGGGTAAGGGATTAATACAGCGATCAGGGAATTAAACCAGGAGTTAGACTAGTATCGGGAGTCAGAGGTAAGGCTGAACTTCAAAACGAATTTTAAATAAAGAGCAGGGCCACTTCAGATCAGACTCTGGTTTATTGGTCAATGGAAGAGTTTTAAAAAGCAGGCCAGGCACGATGGCTCACACCTGTAATCCCAGCACTTTGGGAGGCTGAAGCAGGCAAATCACCTGAGGTCAGTTGTTCAAGATCAGCTAGACAACATGGTGAAACCCTGTCTCTACTAAAAATACAAAAATTAGCCGGGTGTAGTGATGCATGCCTGAAATCCCAGCTACTCGGGAGGCTGAGGCACGAGAATCGCTTGAACCCGGGAGGCAGAGGTTGTAGTGAGCCGAGATTGTGCCACTGCACTCCAGCCTGGGTGACAGAGTGAGACTCCATCCCTTAAAATAATAATAATAATAATTTTTTTAAAGCAGACTGGAGACAAGCTGGGGAGTCAGAAGATGAGTGCAAAGGTCATCCTAAGGGTAGGGGGTCAGGAGGAGGCTGGGTAAGGTTCAAGCCAGCTTGTGGTTCAGTTTGCCCAGGGCCCACTACTGGACAGTTTATATTGGACCAAATGGTACAACAACCAGAGCTTGGGCCATGGTTCCCACTCCTTCATCTACCATGAGAACCTGCTGCTGGGGGTTCCGAGGCTGCGGCAGCTAAAGGTCCGCAATGACTCCTGCGTGGTGCATGAAGACTTCCGGGAGGACATTCTGAGCTGCTATGATGTCTACTCTCCAGACAAAGAAGAACAACTCCCCTTTGGGCCGCTCAATGGCACAGCGTGAGTGAGCCTGTCCTACCAATGTCACAGGGCTTGCCCCTCCAAACCTGACACCATCCCAAGGTATGGGAACCACTTCCATTGAGGCTTAAAGAGCCTCAAGAGCACTTCAGGGGACTTCAGGGGGCATCTCCCTGAATCCCAGCTGTGGCTGTTTGGGGACCTTGGTCTGTGTCACTCAGGAACAGAGGAGGTAGGTTAGCAAACACAGCCATAGCCTCCAGACTTGTTCCCACACACAGGTCGCAATCACACTTGTCCTACCTTGCATGCAGTTCTTCCACGGAAAGCTTCCTTTCTTGCCTAGAAGTTGGGGATAGAGAATGGGTGAAATTGAAAAGCCCAACGCTTGAGATTGATACGTGGAGCAGCAAGGGGTCAAGGATGGATGATGAATTAGGGAAGAAGGAAATAAGCACTCAGGATAGAAAGTTTAGTGGATAGAAGGGAGAAACATGGGGTGAAGGAGCCTGATGTACAGTCACAGAGCTGGAAGGAGCTTTTCCTTCTGGTCCAGGGGCTTCCCTTAGGGGGACTATTCAAGGTGGGCCAAAAGTGGGGCTTGGCTTTGTCATCCAAATCTTTGAGTGACATAGTGAAAAATCAGATTTGCATTTGAGTTTCAGTTCTGTCATTCATAGCTGCATTATTTCGGTAACCTCTTTCATAGTTTTCTCTTCTGCAAAATGTGGATAATATTCACGCTCCCTTCTCAAATGGTTGTTAGTATCAAACAGAATAATAAATGATACACTATATATGTATATATCACATATCATATATATACACATACCCACAATATGTAAACCTGTAAAGCCCAGACAATGATAAAGCATTGTCATTGCCTTGGGAGATGAACTTTTGGGCTGGCTCAGCCGGCATTTTCTGTGGCAGGTGGACATACCACTCGCAGGATGAGTTGGGGGGCTCCTCCTACTGGGGCAGGCTCACAAGCTACAGTGGAGGTGGCTACTACCTGGACC
Source organism: Macaca thibetana thibetana (assembly GCF_024542745.1). NCBI lineage: Eukaryota > Metazoa > Chordata > Mammalia > Primates > Cercopithecidae > Macaca > Macaca thibetana. The sequence continues at coordinate 96,344,000 of NC_065586.1, read as the reverse complement.
TTCCAGGATCCCGACAGGGTAGTGCAGAGGCTCTCCGGGACCTTCAGGAGGGGCTGTGGCTGGACAGAGGCACTCGGGTGGTGTTCATCGACTTCTCAGTCTACAATGCCAACATCAATCTTTTCTGTGTCCTGAGGTGAGCCCCCTTTCCCTACTTCATTCCCCTGTCCCTGGCTCCTGGTTCCCGTCTCTTGTGCATGAGACCCTTCTCTAAACTCGTACCCTGTGGTGGGGGTGGAGAGGACAGGAAGTGGGAGGAGCTGTCCCAGCCCAGGCTCTACTAGATGTCTCCCCCTCCCCCCACAGGCTGGTGGTGGAGTTTCCAGCTACAGGAGGTGCCATCCCATCCTGGCAAATCCGCACGGTCAAGCTGATCCGCTATGTCAGCAACTGGGACTTCTTTATTGTTGGCTGTGAGGTCGTCTTCTGCGTCTTCATCTTCTACTATGTGGTGGAAGAAATCCTGGAGCTCCACATTCACCGACTTCGCTACCTCAGCAGCATCTGGAACATACTGGACTTGGTGGTCATCTTGGTGAGGGACAGATATCTAGGACTTGGGACATTCTGGGGGGAGGAGGGGGTTCCACCCTGATAGGGGCTCCAAGTTCTTCCTTTTGGAGCCCTAAGCCCTCCTTCTGACTTTTGGTTAAATCATCATTTAACAGCTCCCTAAGTGAGATGGAGATGTTACCCTCTCTCAGCCCTTAGGAAACCCTGTCTCTCACATCTCCTCTCCTCCTCACTTGTTATCTGAGCCCTGCTCTTTTTTTTTTTTTTTTTTTTTAATGTACTATACGCTGTTCCTTCCTTGTCTTTTATGACCTGTTGTGTGGAAACCCATGCCTTTTGTCTTCTATTCAAATATTCTGCCCCTTCATCTTCATCTCCCTCCTATTAACAGGACACATTCATTTCCTGACCAAAGCTTGGAAGTGGTGGGACCGGAAGGAAATGACTGGTTCCAGTTCCCTACAGCCCTTTACAATCTATATATTAATATTTACCACTGGCCCCAAACCCTTCTCTTGGGCTTTAGAACACTTAAGATGCTCCCCAGTCATCCTACCCAGTTCTATTTGAACCTGAGATAGTGAACAAGTCAGCAAGGAAGGCTTTTTTCTCACCTGTCTTACCTACCCTGGCTGTTCCTTGGGGCCTCATCTTGGAACTTCCCTTGAGATCCCCTTGCCTTCTCTGACACCCCCATGACCCCTGTGTGACAGCTCTCCATTGTGGCTGTGGGCTTCCACATATTCCGAACCCTCGAGGTGAATCGGCTCATGGGGAAGCTCCTGCAGCAGCCAAACACATATGCAGACTTTGAGTTCCTCGCCTTCTGGCAGACGCAGTACAACAACATGAATGCTGTCAACCTCTTCTTCGCCTGGATCAAGGTACCTGACACTCCCACACCCAGCTTTGCTTCAAGGAGTGCTCATTCTCCCTTCTTTTTCCCTTCTTCTTCTTCTTCTTTTTTTCTTTTTGAGATGGAGTCTCGCTCTGTTGCCCAGGCTGGAGTGAAGTGGCACAATCTCGGCTCACTGCAACCTCCGCCTCCTGAGTTCAAGTGATTCTCCTGCCTCAGCCTTCTGAGTATCTGGGACTACAGGCGCCTACCACCACGCCTGGCTAATTTGTGTATTTTTTGTAGAGACGAGGTTTCACCTCATTGGCCAGGCTGGTCTCGAACTCCTGACCTCAGGTGATCTGCCAACCTCAGCCTCTCAAAGTTCTGGGATTACATGCATGAGCCACAGCTCCCGATTTTTTTTTTTTTTTTTTTTTTTTTTTTTTTTTTTTTTTTTTGAGACGAAGTCTCACTCTGCTGTCTGGCTGGAGTACAATGGCACGATCTCAGCTCACCGCAACCTCTGCCTCCCAGGTTCAAGCAATTCTCCTGCTTCAGCTTCCTGAGAAGCTGGGATTACAGGCATGCGCCACCATACCTGGCTAACTTTTTGTATTTTTAGTAGAGACGAGGTTTCACCACGTTGGCCAGGCTGATCTTGAACTCCTGACCTTGAGCGATCCACCTGCCTCAGCCTCCCAAAGTGCTGGGATTGCAGGAGTGAGCCACCATACTGGGCTTTTTTTTTTTTTTTTTTAAGACAGAGTCTCTCTGGAGTGCAGTGGTGCAATCTCAGCTCACTGCAACTTCCACCTCTCAGGTTCAAGTGATTCTCTGCCTTAGCCTCCCAAGTAGCTGGAATTACAGGTGTGTGCCACCACGTCCGGCTAATTTTTGTGTCATTCTCCCTTCTTCAATATGTGTCTCATTTTCTTTGTCTGGCTTGGCAACTCCTGTGGCCTCCATAGGCCCTTGGCATGGTCTTTTCAACACTTTTCCTTTTTCCTTCTTCATGCCTTGGTTCAACATGGTCCTTCCAGATATTCAAGTACATCAGCTTCAACAAAACCATGACCCAGCTCTCCTCCACGCTGGCCCGCTGTGCCAAGGACATCCTGGGCTTCGCCGTCATGTTCTTCATTGTTTTCTTCGCCTATGCCCAACTCGGCTACCTGCTTTTCGGGACCCAAGTGGAAAACTTTAGCACTTTCATCAAGTGCATGTGTGTGTCCTACCCCCTTCACTCCTTCACTCCTCCCTGGCCCCTCACCCTCCAGCTCCATGGGTGTATGTATCCTTGGGGAAGATGGGTATGTGCGTGTGGGCATGTCTGCGTTTAAAGCATCTCTGCGAGCGTCTCCGGAAGCCCTGGTGTGTGTGTGCTCAAATAATCTAAGCACCCTGCACTGTGTCTATCAGATTGGGGTGGACGTGTGGTGAGGGGTCTGTCTGTGGCTAGGAAAGTGGGATAGGGGGTATTTATTAGGCTCTGGGTAAAGCCCAGACCTGGTCTCTCAGTTTCACTCAGTTCCGGATAATCCTCGGGGACTTTGACTACAATGCTATCGACAATGCCAACCGCATCCTGGGCCCTGCCTACTTTGTCACCTATGTCTTCTTCGTCTTCTTCGTGCTCCTGGTGAGGGTCTCTCTGAGGGGTGGGGACATAGAGAGCCTGCAGGGTGGAGTTTTTCTCCCAGTATGTCCCTCACTCAAGATTGATAAGTTTCTTAAATCAAGGATGGAGAGTGAGTGGGGGCGGGGGGGCAGATGTCTGGATCTTCTGAGAGATGGTTAATGTAGTATAGCCAGCATGGTCAGTTTGCAGGTTTGCAGAGTATAAGGGAACCTGCAGACTCCCTCAGTAAAATCAAAACCTCATTCTCCAAGGATGAAAAGGGGAGAAAAGTACCTCATGAAGAGTAGTAGCTGCACGTGGAAGCTTCTATGACTGTCCTCCAAGACTCCCCTTCCTCTGGGGACCTCATGCTGATTTCTACTGCCACTACTTGGTAGTTCTCTCTCCCTGCCAACCAGGAACAATCTGGATTTTAATTTACTTATTTATTTATTTTAGACAGGGTCTCACGCTGTCACCCAGGCTGGAGTGCAGTAGTGCAATCTTAGCTCACTGCAACCTCCACCTCCCGAGCTCAAACTATCCTCCCACCTTAGCTTCCTGAGTAGATAGGACCACTGGCATGGTCGGGAGCCACCACACCCAGCTAATTTTTGTATTTTTTGTAGAGACAGGGTTTTGCTATGTTGCCCAGGCTGGTCTCTAACTCCTGGACTCAAGCAATCTGCCTGCCTTAGCCTCCCAAAGTGCTGGATTACAGGTGAAGGCCACTGTGCCCAGCTCTTGGATTTTATTCTTACTAACAAGGCTGGTATTTTTCTTTATTTGATCAATGGATGGGGATACAGATATGGATTGGGGGGTAGATGGTAAAGAGATCATAATTGTACTCTCACCCTGAAAAGCTTCTAGTTCCAATGATTGATGGGCCCTTATACGAAGGAGGTCTGTGGCATATGTTAGGGTATCTCTGTGGTCAGAAAGGCTACTGCAGCAACTGAGAGTGAGGACACCAGGTTGGTCAAGAAGCATGATCCATCTCTAACAGAACTGTGCTGAAAGGCTGGGCTCTGGGGACCCTGAGAGGCAGGGATTGGTGGGCTGCCGAGCTGGGATTGAGAGCGCTGACCCCTTTGGAACACGAGTCTTGGATTAATGGGATCAGTGGGCTCAATCCTTCCAGTGGGTCTGGAGGTGAGGACCCAGGTCCCCACTTTATTTTCCAGAACATGTTCCTGGCCATCATCAATGACACATATTCAGAGGTCAAGGAGGAGCTGGCTGGACAGAAGGATGAGCTGCAACTTTCTGACCTCCTGAAACAGGTGACTGCTCAGTCTCCTTGAGCTACACATTTCCGCAGCTACACATCAGTGCCGCAGTCTAAGGCTCTGTGTCCTGGTCTGTTCCTGACTGACTGAGGTGCCTGTGCCCTTGTGTGCATTTAATTTATCCTTGGAAGCTTGGCATACTATGAGTGGGGCTGGGGGCCAGGGATGAGTGAGCAGCCTGTGAGAACATGTGCCTACTTCCTTTCCCTTTCAGGGCTACAACAAGACCCTGCTAAGACTGCGTCTGAGGAAGGAGAGGGTATCGGATGTGCAGAAGGTCCTGCAGGGTGGGGAGCAGGAGATCCAGTTTGAGGATTTCACCAACACCTTAAGGGAGTGAGCAACCAGAGACCCAGCCTTCTCTAATACCAATCTCTTGAGTCCTCAACCCTCAACCATACTTCATTTGCCTATAAGCCTTTGGTTTTGGTTTAGGGGCCTCTGATCTTGACTTGCAGGCTTCAGATATTTGCCCGTAGGTCTCTGCTCCTGACCTTCAGAACTGTGCCCTTGGTTTAAAGATCTCTGACCATGTTCTATAACATCCTGGATCTTGTTGAACAACTCTTAGGAACCCATGTAATAATTCCCTAATCATTGAATACACACCCCACTCCCACAAAACTCTGATTTTTGTTCTATGCTTCCCCACGAACACTCATCTATTCCTTTAGCCATTCACTCCCTGATTCCCAGTCAAACATATTAATACACATTGAACAAATACATTGTGAGCACCAGCTGCAGATCAGGCACTAATAGACAACCTAATTTTTTTTTTTTTTTTGGAGACAGAGTCTTGCTCTGTTGCCCAGGCTGGAGTGCAGTTGCACAATCTCGGCTCACTGCAACCTCAGCTTCCCTGGGGTTAAGCGATTCTCATGCCTCAGCCTCCTGAGTAGCTGGGACTACAATCATGTGCCAGGACGCCCGGCTAATTTTTGTATTTTTAGTAGAGATGGGATTTTGCCATGTTGGCCAGGCTGGTCTCAAACTTCTGGCCTCAAGTGATCCACCCACCTCAGCCTCCCAAAGTGCTGGGATTAGGAGACAACATAATTAAATAGGACAAAGTCTTTGTTCAACAGAAGTGACTAGGAGTAGAGGGTGATCAATTCTATCTCTGAGCTTAAGGGAAGGCTTCCTGGAAGAGGTAATGTCTAAATAGGGTATTGGAGGATGGACAAGCAGAGGAAGGCTGTTCCAAGAAGAAATGAAAACACATACGAAAGCATAGAGGTCTGAAACCAAGCAACATACACAGGAGGAATAAGTAGTTGAGCATTGCTAAGGTATTAAATCAAGGGGCGGGGACAGGGGGTGGTCATAGCAGGAGATGAGACGAGAGAAACAGGCAAGGGCCACACTGAGAAAGGCCACACTACCACTCTGCCAAAAGAATAGGGTAGCAGAAGGGATTTCAAAAAGGGACATTTTTAGACCTGTATATTAGAAAGGTTAATTATTTTAGTTGTATTATGGACGATGGATTTCACGGGTAGGGAGTAAAGGGGAAGCTGGGGGATAGCAGGCTATTTAGAGACAAACAGATTTTGCAATAATCCCTGTAGAAGCTCATGAGGCCCTGAATCTAGTGAGCAGGAGTCAGGAGAGGAAGAAGAAATAGAACCAAGTGTTTTCTTGGGGGTAAGATTGCTAGACTTTGGAGAACCTTCTTTTCCAGAAAGCAAAACTTTTGCCAGAGTCAAGCAAAAGAGTGGAATTCCATAACTGAGAGGTCACAGCCACAGCTGGGGAGAAATCATTTCATCATCCTTTTCTCAGAATGGGACACGCAGAGCATGAAATCACTGAGCTCACAGCCACCTTCACCAAGTTTGACAGAGATGGGAATCGTATTCTGGATGAGAAGGAACAGGAACAAATGCGACAGGACCTGGAGGGAGAGAGGGTGAGCTGGGTTGATGGGTGGAGAGACAGTGTAAGGAAATAGCTCACCCTCCCCTTCCCCCAACACACCTAGAACACAAACCCAACCTGAAAACTCTCCCATAGACAGTAAAGATCTCTCTAGAATAGTAGTTCCCAAACTGCTGCACATAAGAATACCCTGGGGGGCCTTTAAAAATCTTCATACTCAGGACACACACTCTAGACCAATTAAACCAGAATCTCTGGGTGTGGGGCCCAGACATCAGTACTTTTAAAAACTCTCTAGGTGATTACAGTACATAGCCAAGGTTGAGAACCATGCTCTAAAATACAGGCTCAGAGAAAAATGACCAATTGCCCAAGAATCACTGATAATTCCCTCAGAGGACTTACCTTCTTCTGGGAATTTTCAAACTCGGATTCTTGGCTGTCCCTACTCTGCCTGCTCCATCCCAATCCAGTGTAGACCAAAAAAAGTCAAAGGCAGGGTGACAGCAGTCTAGAAAGTGCCAAGAACACTGGTAGTGTCCCTCCTCTGCTAAAATGAGTTGGCCTCTAGTAAACACCTCATCCATAAAAGCTTCTAGGATCTTGTGTTTTCTTTGAGAGGTGACTCCTCCAGAGGTTGGTCCAGCACCACCACCCTGACCCTATTGTCTCCAGAGTCTGGGAGGGAAGGGGAATAGCAAGAACTAGAACCTGAGGCTTGATCCTGAGATCCTGGTAGAGGGGGTGATGGAACAGGAGCTGATGGCTTCCCAGAGTTATCTCCTCCCCTCTAACCTCTGACTTCCTGAGCAGGTGGCCCTCAACACTGAGATTGAGAAACTAGGCCGATCCGTTGTGAGCACCCCACAAGGCGAGTCTGGTCCAGAGGCTGCCAAAGCAGGAGGCTGGGTTTCAGGAGAAGAATTCTACATGTATGTGCAGCCAAGAAGGACTGGCTCAGGGCTGGCAACACTTCTATTATGATACCCTATCTTGTACTTTTTCCCACAACTTTCCAATTCTCTGTCCTACCCCAGGGAGAACCTCTGCTCCCCTTTAATTCTGCCTACAAGGCTGGGTCTTCCCTTCCTGTTCCAATCTGGACACAAGCCCTTCTGTGAACCCTGCCTCTTTAGACATTCAGTCCCCAGACACAGATTTCTGCTCCATTAGTCTCTCTCAAATCCCACACAGGCTCACAAGGAGAGTTCTGCAGCTGGAGACTGTGCTGGAAGGAGTAGTGTCCCAGGTTGATGCTGTCGGCTCAAAGTTGAAAATGCTGGAGACGAAGGGGTGGCTGGTTCCCTCCCCAGGCGTGGTGAGTGGCCCTTCACCTGGTCCTCCTAGTTCTTCACAGCTGAACTCTGCCATCTTTTCCACTCAGTGGGTGGGGCAAGAGTATTTTTGAAAGACCTATGTTTTCAGGCTCCTGGGGAAACATGTTTACAGTGGTCAGCGTATCAGCAGAGATGGGTCATGGAGATAAGGCCTGGAAGTTGCTTGCCCTGGCCTAAGGGCTGCCTTGGCCACTCTGAGATGGTCTGTGTCAGTCTGTTTGGGCTGATATAATACATTATCATAGATCGGGTGGCTTATAAGCAACACAGGTTTGTTCCTCACAGTTTGGGAGGCTGGGAAGTCTAAGATCAAGATGCCAGTAGATTCAGTATTTGTTGAGGGCCCACTTCCTGATTCATAGACAGCTGTCTTCTTGCTGTGCCCTTTCATGGTAGAAGGAGTAAGGGAAGTCTCTTTTATTATTTTATTTTATTTATTATCATTTTTTGAGACGGAGTTTTGCTCTTGTTGGCCAGGCTGGAGTGCAATGGCACGATCTTGGCTCACTGCAACCTCCGCCTCCTGGGTTCAAGTGATTCTCCTGCCTCAGCCTCCCAAGTTGCTGGGATTACAGGCATGCGCCACCACGCCCAGCTAATTTTGTATTTTTAGAGAGATGGGGTTTCTCCATGTTGGTCAGGCTGGTCTTGAACTTCTGACCTCAGGTGATCCACCCACCTCGGCCTCCCAAAATGCTGGGATTACAGGCATGAGCCCATTCATATGTGCTACGTATTCACTATCTAATCCCCTCCCAAAGGCCCCACCTCCTAATACTATCACATTGGGGGTTACAATTTCAACGGATGAATTTGGGAGGGATGCAAATAGTCTATAGCAGTCTGAGTTCTCTGGAATCAGATACAGAGAAAAGAAAAGTGGTACACAAACTATTTATTCAAATGATTTGTCCCTTTCTTCTTCCAACAGGAGGAACAAGCTATTTGGAAGCACCTGCAGCCAGCCCCAGCTATGACCCCAGACCCCTGGGGAGTCCAGGGTGGGCAGGAGAGTGGTGAGGAAGGGGGCCTAAAGCATCAGACAGCAGGCTCTCCTCCTTCTGCCTCCCCACAGGCCCCCTCACCACATCCCCTGCACTTCTAGGACAACAGGTCCCGTCATGGCTGCTGCTGAGCCCTACCCAAAATCTGGCCTTTTGAGCCAATGTTTGTGTGTGTGGTGGGCATCATGCTTAGGCTTGTGACTCAGTGTTTCTGTGTGTTGCCACATAGCTCTGTGAAATAACATCTTCCACTGGGCCTTTTACTCCCTGTGTACTTAGCTCTGTGTGTTAATTAAAAAAAAAAAAAAAAAAAATTAGCAAACAGGATAAAGGGAGGGAGGGTAATGGCTCTTCCTAAGCACCTGGATAGCCATGGTTTGTGAAAAAGGTAGAAACCAAGAGAGTAGGCAGTATCTACATGTCTTCCTACTTCCCAGTGAATCGTATTCTTATCCTTTGTGCATCCCAAGATCTGTTGCTAGCACCCATGGGTTTCTCGTTTTCCCCTATAGAGGTTCCCTATAAAAGAGAGAGGAAGCCTTAGAGGACAGGAGATGCTCAAGTGGTGAGATTCCAATGTTGCAGAGGAATTAAGTGTGAGGCACTCCTGGAGCAAAGTCTATGAAGGATCTTCTGCAAGAGGCTGCCTCCTGGTCCACTGAACCTGGAAACTGAGTGGGCTTCAACCAGGAGATAAAAATGGAGCCTGAAAGGAATCAGGCAAGGAAATGACCTCAGGATTCAGAGATCTTTGAATTAATCTGTGGTGGGTTCTGACATTATTCTTCCATAAGACCATGTGGGTTTCCATGGTGGCTATCAATAAAACTCCTTAGGAAAACTAGGAGTTTGCATTTGCTTCTGGTATTATAGAGGGAAAAAAGGCTGAAATTGTGGGCCGTCCATGTGCCTGGGCTGGAATAGTTCATGCTCTCTAGGAGGTATAGAGTAGGTGCAGTGATGTGAAGGAGCTGGGCTACCACAGGAGTCCTGAAATAAGAACTTCTAGGCCCAGCACGGTGGCTCATGCTTGTAATCTCCACACTTTGGGAGGCTGAGATGGGTGGATCACTTGAGGCCAGAAGTTCCAGACAAGCCTGGGCAAAATGCTGAAACCCTGTCTTTACTAAAAACACAAACAAATTAGCTGGGTGTGGTGGCGCGTGCCTCTAATCCCAGCTACTTGGGAGGCTGAGGCATGAGAATTGTTCGAACGGGAGGTGGAGGTTGCAGTGAGCCAAGCCGAGATTGCGCTACTTTACTCCAGCCTGGGTGACAGAGCGAGACTCTGTTTCAAAAAAAAGAACTGCTGGTTCACAGGAATGGCTTGAAATAGTGGCTACTATGGTTGCACCATGGGAAAAGTGAGGACAGGTGACAAGTGAGACTCAGTCCTCAGAGTGGAGACAGTCAGGGCAGGAGGGCTGGGGATAAGGGGTAGCTGGTGTGTGTGTGTATGTATATGGTGTACTGGCATTGGGGTGGGGTGAGAGGGTGCAGATGGAGGATAACCAGGGATAAGATAAGAAACTCCTACACCAAGATTTTGGGTGTCCAGGAGCCTGCCTGAGGCCTGCTGAATATCTCCTCTCCCTTCTTCTGTGGCCTTTATCCCTCCTCATTTTGCACCTTCGATTGCTCCCCAGTCACTTCTTCTCATCTACCTCTTTCACTCCTGTTCTCCCATCCCATTAAGTACTCTGTACACCTAGGAGGCTTGTGAAACAGTTTAAATGCAGTTAAGATAACCAGAGTGTATCCTCAGCTCTAAAAATGTTACAGTCCAAGCTTTCTTCAAGAAAGGCTGTATCAACTGAAGAGAAGTAGATGCCTGTCTGCAGTTTAAGAAATAGGGGCCAGTGAGTTGGTGTTAACACAGGACATTGGGAGGGAGAGTATTTAGAACCAGGGATTAATGCCTGAATGTTTCCCCAAAGCGTGGACGAGACAACCTGTAAAACTTTGGATTCTCTGAGCCATCTTTTGATGACTAACTCCAGTGCGGAGTGTCATGGGAGGGGGCAACCTGTCTTTAGTGGTTTTGTTCAGCAGGCCACAAACAGGGTTGACTATTCCCAGACGGGTCATGAGTGGTACAAGATGAGTGATCCCTCCAGGGTGTGACTGTAGGGATGAGCTAGCCCTCATTCCCGACGTCGCGACTGTTGGCAGTGGATCGATTCATAACAGCCTGGCGTAGCTTCAGTTTCGGCTCCGGAATCACCCTTTGCTGTGTCATAGACCTGAGGCTCGACTGGACTGCGAGGCACAGGACTGCAGGGCCGCCCGGGTGGGCGGGGCACACCCAGTGCGCATGCGCAGCACCCCGGCCCGGAAACAGTGCAGGGTCAGCCATGGCAGCTGCAGCCGAGGGCGTACTGGCTACCCGGCGTGATGAGTCCGCTAGAGGTACCCGGAATGGATGAGGAGGAAGCGCCCGGTGGGGGGCCTGGGGCTTCATCTCGGGAGGGCGAGGTTTAGTGTGTGGTTGGCTCACCTGGCAGGAACGGGCTGGTGGGAGGAGTGCACTTGTCTCTGCGCGCGAGTGTTTGTCCTGTCAGGGTGACGGATGGTTTAGCAGGGGTGCCGGGTATCGGCGAGGGGCTGTGCGAGGGAGGCGAGTTGGTGTGTCAGATGGGCAGGGACGCCGTGAAGGACTTGAAATTATGGCAGATGGAGAATGGAGCCGACTTGATGGAATGAAGGCAAGTGGAGGGATGTCGGAACAGGCAGTTTTGGCTGGATTAGCACCGGGTGTAGGCGGGACACTTAGTCATTCTCCCTTGGCCCAGACGATGCCGCCGTGGAGACAGCTGAGGAAGCAAAGGAGCCTGCTGAAGCTGACATCACTGAGCTCTGCCGGGACATGTTCTCCAAAATGGCCACTTACCTGACTGGGGAACTGACGGGTGAGACTGGGTCTGGGTTGATTCGAGTGCGGTTTGGCCCGAGAGGCCTGGGAGATGGTTAACAGCATCAGTCTACAGCTCCGTTCCTACCCTGCATGCCCTGAGACAGGCCTCTTGGAAGTTTGGGGACGTCATGAATGGGAGAGAAAGAGAATACAACTCTGCAGGCCTCTGTAACATAGACTAATGAGAAAACAATAACAAAAAGAATTAATATCCAGCAACATTAATCAAGAAGTGCTTCCTTGGGGAAAGTGTATTTTGAGCAGGGTTGTGAAGGGAATTGTTGGTGGAAAAGGGGGAGATGATACAACTAGTGAATGACGTGGTATGTGCAAGCAGTGTGTTTGGCTAAAGCAGAAGATGTGTTTACTGGGATAAAGGGAAATGAGGAACAGGGAATGACCTGTAGATTTAGGGACCTATTAAGTTGGTCTGAGGATTTGATAACCCACCCTTTGGGACATGACTAGTGTTTGATCGTTTCCCAGTGGACACATGACCTATGTGTGGAGGAGGATCAGAAAGTGAAATATGGACCGGGCGCGGTGGCTCACACCTTTAATCCCAGCATTTGGGAAGCCGCTGGTGGATCACTTGAGGTCAGGAGTTCGAGACCAGCCTGGGCAAAATGGCGAAATCGTGTCTCCACTAAAAGTACAAAAATTAGCTGGCCGTGTTGGCAGGCGCCTGTAATCCCAGCTACTGGGGAGGCTGAGGCAGGAGAATCGCTTGAACCCAGGAGGTGGAGGTTGCAGGTTGCAGTGAACTGAGATCATGCCACTTGCATTCCAGCCTGTGTGACAGAGTGAGACTCCATCTCAAAAAAAGAAAAAAGAGAAAGAAAGTGAAGTCTGGGCCAGTACAGCATCTCAAAAACATTTATTAAATTGTTTCACTTCCCCCAGGAAATTACTGTAAGCTAAATTTGTGAATGAGAATCTATGAGAAAAGGCTTGATACAGAATAGTAGGGGTTGTGAATCTGTAAATTTTTTTTCTTTTTCTGTTTTTAAGAGACAGGGTCTCACTATATTGCCTGGGCTGGTCTTGAACTCCTGAGCTCAAGTGATCCTCTTTCCATCTATTTTGGTTTTAAGCCTGGTATCCAGTCTTAGTCTGCTTCCATCCCTCAATATCTACTTGAACAAGTCCTATAAATTCCACTTCTGTAATGTTCTTGCTCCCATGCTCTCCTTTCCATTCCTTTTACCACCACTCTGCCTGAGATCTTCATTACTTTTCTTTTATTATTATTATTATTTTTAAAATATGACCAGGCACGGTGGCTCACGCCTGTAATCCAGCACTTCAGGAGGCCGAGGTGGGTGGATCACCTGAGGTCAGGAGTTCCAGACCAGCCTAGTCAACATGGTGAAACCCTGCCTCTATAAAAATGTAAAAATTAGCCAGGTGTGGTGGTGCATGCCTATAATCCCAGCTACTCGGGAGGCTGACGCGGGAGAATCACTTGAACCGGAGAGGTGGAGGTTATAGTGAGCTGTGATCGTGCCATTGCGCTCCAGCCTGGGCAATGGAGGGAGACTGTGTCCTAAATAAATAAATAATAGAGACGAGGTCTGCTCCTTTGCCCAAGCTCGTCTTGAACTAATGGCCTCAAGTGATCCTAACGCCTCAGCTTCCCAAGATGCTGGGATTACAGGTGTGAGCCACTGTGCCCAGCTATGACTCTCTAAGTTATCAGCCTGATTATTTATTTGTTTGTTATTTTGAGCAAGAGAAACCAGGTAACAAAATGTAGACCTTTGGCTTCCCTTTAACAATTCCAAAGATTTGGCCCTACTAGCCCCTGCATTCTTTCAACTATAATTGACTAGAGCTGAGCAGCTGCCTCTTTTAAAAGGACTAGTGCTATCTAATTTGTCCTTACCACTTCCTGTTTTCTCCCCTTTACTGAGAGCTAGTGTCAACTGCCATTGATCACTGTTATTTTTATTAGTAGCAGTACAGAAATGGTTTTCTATACCAATGCCTCTGTCAAAACTGGTAAAGCAAATGATGGGCAAAGAGGACCACATATTCCAAGAAGTAAGGGGAAGCATATTTCTTCGTGGAAGTGAATAATTTTCTTATGCATTTAATGTGCAAACACTTGGCTTACTTTACTCATTTACATTATCTTGGTGGCTTCTAGGTGTTTGAATACATCACCCCTGTTTTATTTTATTTTATTTAGATGGAGTTTTCACTCTTGTTGCCCAGGCTGGAATGCAGTGGCACAATCCTGGCTCACTGCAACCTCTGTCTCCCCGGCTCAAGCAATTTTCCTGTCCCAGCCTCCCGAGTAGCTGGGATTATAGGCACATGCTACCACGCCTGGCTAATTTTTTAGTACTTTTAGTAGAGATGGGGTTTCTCCATGTTGGCCAGGCTGGACTCGAACTCCTCACCTCAAGTGATCCGCCGACCTTGGCCTCCCAAAGTGCTGGGATTACAGGTGTGAGGTGCAATGCCTAGCCGTGATCTTTGTTTTAGAGAGACTAATTTGATAGCAGTATAAATATGAGAGTATAGATATGGGGGAGAGAGAACAGAGAGAGATGAGCAATAATTCAGATGAAAAGCAATAGAGGACCAGGCACTGTGGCTCATGCCTGTAATCCTAGCACTTTGGGAGGCAGGAGGATTGCTTGAGGCCAGTAGTTCAAGACCAGCCTGGGCAACATAGCACGACTCCATCCTTGTAGTCTTGTCTTGTCCCCTACCATCCAGAGGTTACATGCTCCAAGTAATCTAATAATAATAAAAGAAAAGTAATGACGATCTGAGGCAGAGTGGTGGTAAAAGGAATGGAAAGGAGAGCATGGGTGCAAGAACATTACAGAATTGGACTGTATAGGACTTGATTAAGTAGATACTGAGGGATGGAAGCAGACCAAAATGTATCTGAGGTTTTAAGCCTGGGTGGTGCCATCAGCCAAAATAGCTGGAAAGAGGAACCATGTTTAGTGTGAAAATATTTTCAGTTTTGGGTTGACTGCTTGTTGATGTAACTAGGGAACTCAGGTGACTTATACATTGGATTCCAGAGCTCAGAGACTGATCAGAGCACAAGAAACAGATTTCAGAGTCACTTTCATAGTGGTCCGATTGGAGGCTGTGCAGGATGAGATTGCCAAGGAAGAGCTTAGAAGTAGGTAAGAGAGCCTAGGCTAAAATGTCAGGGAATGTGTATATGGTGCACTTAATTTGTTTTTAATAACACTTAACGTACCTAGGTTTCCAAATGATTTATTATATAATCAATTTTAAGCAAATTGTTCTTTTCCTATGATTGTTATTACTTGCACACATGCTTTATTGAATTTAAGAGTAAATTGATATTTCCTCTTAAACTATGCTAGTTTCTAGCATAATCCTGGGAATACCCATAGGTATGTGCTACCCACATAAACATCAGTTACGTGTTACAGCTGAGAAAAAGTTGAGCGCTGATAGTTAAGGGGGTCTGATAAGAAAGGATCTGGCATAGAAATCTAAGAAGAGCAGTTAGAGATTAGAAAATCGGTATAGTACAATGCTACAGCAGCCAAAAGAAATGAGCATTTCTCAAAGAGAAAGAGATCAGTAATGTCCAAGACAATGAGAGGTTTAAGAGGATAAGAACTGAGCAAATGCCATAGATTTGGTGGTTAGCAGGGCACTGATGACCTTGGAACATGTAATCTCTGGATGGTAGGGCCAAAGACCAGACTGCAAGGGTATATGCAAGTAAATGTTAAGGAAGAGGATGTAGTGAGTGTCAGCTACTTTTTCAAATTGTTTAGCAGTGAAGCTCCTTTGCTTTACTGAGCAAATGATATAGGTGTAGCAGAATAGAGAGAGTGCTTTTGAGCTGGAGGAAATCTGAATATATTGCTATATAGAGAGGAAGGTGCCAGGAGAGAGGGAGAATTTGGAAGTGCAAGTGAAAGGAGATGATTGAAGAGAGGCCCTGAAGAAGTAGAAGTGTTTGGGATCAAGGCCACAAGAGGAGGGGGTTGTCTTGACAAGAATAGGAACACTTCTGCCTCTTGGGAAGATATTAAGATCCAGAGAAGTTTAGAAGTAAGGCAGAGAGAAAAACAAAAAACAAAAGAAGTAAGGCAGAGAGGTTGATGCAGCTTATGTTAATAGACTTGGCCTTTGGGAAAGTTAGAGTAGAGGCCATTTGCTTTGAATGGGGATAGGGAAAGAACTGAGGATATGAGAAGTAGACAGATGGTTTGGAAATGTCACTGCATAAAATGCAATATAGAATTATACATGGTAATAAATGAGTTAACTAAGAAGTAGTGAGGTCCTAGCTGATTGTGTGTGTGTGTGTGTGTGTGTATACATATATATATATATATATATATATATACATTTTTTTTTTTTTTTTTTTTTTGAGATGGAGTCTCACTCTCTCACCCAGGCTGGAGTGCAGTGGTGCGATCTTGGCTCACTGCAACCGTCGCCTCCTGGATTCAAGCAATTCTCTGCCCCAGCCTTCTGAGTAGCTGAGATTACAGGTGCCTGCCACCACGCCTGGCTAATTTTTTGTATTTTTAGTAGAGATGGGGTTTCACTATCTTGGCCAGGTTGGCCTTGAACTCCTGACCTCGTGGTCACCCACCTTGGCCTCCCAAAGTGCTGGGATTACAGGCATGAGCCACCGCGCCTGGCCTGATAGTATGTATATTATATGTATGTATGTTAAATGTTTTCATGCTGTAGAAGTACCAAGACTATTTTACCTCCCTTTTCTTAGGACATGAGTTTATTATTTCCCTTTGTAACCATGATCCTGAACCTTCTGGATCTTGTTTGGTTTAAATAATTTTCTGATTGTTGCCTGAATTTCTACTGAGACTTTCAGAGTACATAGGCTGAGTTATAAATATCATAGATCAAAAGTGGCCCACTCCATTGACACTTCCTTGGTCCTGCCTTGAACTACCACTTAGCCTATACTCCCACATTCTAATGATCTAAGACAAATCTTAAAGGCATTACATCTGTTTAATTTTCAAGCCACCAGTGAAGACTATAAGCTCCTGGAAAATATGAATAAACTCACCAGCTTGAAGTATCTTGAAATGAAAGATATTGCTATAAACATTAGTAGGAATTTAAAGGACTTAAACCAGAAATGTAAGTAATAATATTTTTAATTAAACATGTTTGTATTTAATGTTCTTTTGTGCTTGGGGCCATGGAGAAGAGGAGGGAACATGACATCCTTGTCTCGTGGGAGCTTGTTTTCTAAAATGAATTCCAAATTTAAGATGAATCTCTTCCATTCTGAGGATTAGCATGTTTTGTTGGTATGGTTATTTTTGCTTCTAAATCTTGATTTTATCAGTTTATTCCTGGAAGGGAGGGGGCGAAGGAGGGGTGGCCAGATTCTAATGAACTGATTTACAAATCCATAAAGGATTACTCTATAAGCAGAAAACCAAAAACTCTATAATGGAAAACACTAATTTAGAGTAATCGAATATATTTTTTCCATTGATTTATTATTTTTGTGTTCCCTTGTCTCTAGGGTACTCTTTCTTGGTATGGGAGTACCCAAGAAACAGAATCAGTAATGGAAAGATTGCTCGAGGAGCAAGAAATTGAAAAGAATGGAAAATTAGTAGATGAGAGACACTAAGTCTGGGCCACAGTTGAGGCTGATCAACTAGCTACTGTCTTCTAAAGCACCTGCCTTGCTAGTGGTCAGAATCATGTCATTCCACCTAATCTGTCTTAGCATAGCTGGAGAGACACTAGCATTATTACTTTTCCACTCTTTTCCTATATTCCTTGTTGATAAAACCATATAAACATGAGTTTTTTCTTTGTTTTTAAAGATGCTGGACTACAGCCTTATCTGGATCAGATCAATGTCATTGAAGAGCAGGTAGCAGCTCTTGAGCAGGCAGCTTACAAGTTGGATGCATATTCAAAAAAACTGGGTAACTGTTTTTATTTTTGTTTTGATATAATAAAGAGTGCCTCTTGCCAGCATGTCCTTAGTAAACGTAATAGTTAACATTTATGGTGTGCCTACAGTGATCTATTAATCTTCACAAAACCTTAGTAATTTATTATTATATTAATAAAAACAACATTTCCTGATTACTTAATGATATATCAGGCACTGTTCTTAGTGCTTTACCTGTATTATGTTTATTTTTTGTTTTGTTTTTTTTGAGACGGGTTTCATTCTTGTTACCGAAGCTGGAGTGCAATGGTGCGATCTCGGCTTACCGCAACCTCCACCTCCTGGGTTCAAGCGATTCTCCTGCCTCAGCCCCGCCGAGTAGCTGGGATTACAGGCGTGCCACCATGCCCGGCTAATTTTGTATTTTTAGTAGAGACGGGGTTTCTCCATGTTGTCAGGCTGGTCTCGATCTCCCAAGCTCAGGTGATCTGCCTACCTCGACCTGGCCTGTATTGTGTGTTTTATCTTCCCAATAATCTGTGAGGTGAGTACATGATTTTTGTTTTGTTTTGTTTTTTGTATTTTTAGTAGAGACGGGGTTTCACCATGTTGGCCAGGCTGGTCTTGAACTCCTGACCTCGTGATACACCTGCCTCAGCCTCCCAAAGTGCTGGGATTACAGGCATGAGCCACCACGTCCGGCTTAAGTACATGATTTTTATCCCTATTTTGTAGGCAAGGAAACTGGTTTAAGGGGATGAGTAGTTGCTTAAGGACACAAAGCCAGTACATGTAAGAGCCATATTTCTAAGCAGGTCTGTTTGCTTACAAAGCTCAAGTTCTTATTTATAGTTGAGAAGGCAGAAGCACCTTTAATAATGTAGATAAATATGTCTTAAACAAATCGTCAGTTGAGGATTTTCTTGAAAGATCACTTTTCCTTTGAGGAAGAAACTGGTACTTTTAGTGCTTGTGGCTTACTAACTGGCTCTGGCTCTTACATACATGGTTAAAAGTAAATAATTTAGTGTTTTTTTGTTTTTTTGTTGTTGTCTTGTTTTGTTTTGTTTTTATAAGAGATGAGGCCTTGCTGTGTCACCCAGGCTAGGGTGCAGTGGCGTGATCATAGCTCACTGTAGCCTTGAACTCCTGGGCTCTAGTGATCCTCCTGCCTCAGCCTCCTGAGTAGCTGGGACTACAGGTGTGCACCTTCGCATCCAGCTACTTTAAAAAATTTGTTCTTGAAACAAGGCCTTGCTGTGTTGCCCGGGCTGGTCTCAAACTCATGGCCTCAAGCAGTCCTCCCACCTCAGCCTCTCAAGTAGCTGGAATCACAGGCCTGAGCCATCACATCTGGCCTGAGTTTGTTTTTGTCCTAGATAACATTTATAGATTATTTTATTTTCATCATTTAACAAGGGCTGACTACTTCAAGAGAGTAGTTTGTAATAGGCTGGGATTTGATATAGGTGGTGATTAACAATCAGTTTTATTTTCTACCGTTACATTTAGCCAATGATTACTGTGAACCTTACTGTGTACAAGGCAGGGGTAACCTTACCATGTAGAAGGTATCTTGGTTCACAGTAACCATTTGTGACAGAGTCCCTTTTTCTGTTAAAATTGTGAAACCAGGTGCTTTCATGGTTTTAATAGAAAAATGGGATGTCACAGTAAGAGGCTTATTTGATGGCCTTTTAAATCTCTGTATCTTTCAAAATTGCTTTCCTGGAGTAAGGTGT
Organism: Macaca thibetana thibetana; assembly: GCF_024542745.1. Lineage (NCBI taxonomy): Eukaryota > Metazoa > Chordata > Mammalia > Primates > Cercopithecidae > Macaca > Macaca thibetana. The sequence goes on along the minus strand of NC_065586.1, from coordinate 96,324,953 downwards.
AAGGATAAGAACATAAAAGAGGAAACGTACATTTATACTTCCTGAGGGTTCCAGTCTGGTTCCAGAGGGCACCTGGGACAGTGCTGAGAGAGGCAGTTTTTAAGTAAGGCTCCCGATAGGTCAAGTGACAGATCTGCCCCATCCTGATGGAGCTGTCTAAGCAGGTGCTATTGACAGGGTTAGGACTTCGTGAACCTGTGTTAGGCTCTCGATTCTGAGTGTCTGTGCTTGAATTCTTATTCCAAGTTTTACAGATCAATGATCTGTATATTTGGACAGATGATGAGATAGAAGCTAATAGATTTTTAGCAATATAATACGTATTTTTTTTAACTTGACAGGAAATGCTAACTAAAAACTGTCTTTGTAAGAGCCAGTTTTAAAATATGTAACTCTCCCTCATCCCTCACAGAAGCCAAGTACAAGAAGCTGGAGAAGCGATGAGAAACTTATTTTTATGGGACAGAGTCTTTTTTTTTAATGTGGAAGAATGTCTTATAAAATCTGAATCCTGAGGCTGATGAATTGTGAAAACTCCTCAAAAGGAAACTATGCTGGTCATCCCAGGAACATCTCAACGTTAGAGTAAACTGGAGGACTGTGGCTATTCCTGAACCTTCTTTGAGGCAGAATCCCTCAGAATCTCACACTTATAACTCCCTACCTTTTACTTGAATGCTTTACCATATTCAGGACAGAGACTCTCACAAAGTTCAGAAAACAGCTGGGCTTACCACTAAAATAAAATGAGAGGACCTATTTTCTCTGGTAGTGGTTGATTACTACATTATTTTCTTAAGTGGCTGGTTTTTGAGTTACTATGTAAATGGCTGTTTTTTCTGTTAATGATGCTAATGTGTTGTAAACAAGATTCTAAATTTAAAAAGGAAAACAAACTTGTTCTTTGCAGCTTATCACCTTGTGAATGTTGGTAACTTACTTTTCCATAATATTGCAAATAACATAAAATGTTAAAATAATTCCAAGCTGAGTCTTCTAGATTGAGCAGAAATGGTGAAAGGAGTATTGATAACTTGGCATATGTGATGGGCCTCTCTTGTTTATTTTCTGTGTGAGTCAGATTGACATGTGGCCAGTTTTGGAAATGTGATGAAAACAAAGACTAGCTGGGTATGTGTGTTTATGTGTTGGGTGGGGAGTTGAGGATTGCCACTTATAAAGGATTTTATAAAATGCCTTCCTACTGTGTGTGTGGATCGGGGGGGATCTTAGGGACCTAATCGACTTCTTTTCACACTAAAGACATCAGACAATGGGACATACTGACTGACCAGTCTAATTTGAAAGATAGGCAGCCTTACCCAGAACACAACATTAGCAGCTGAGAAGGTGTCTGAGGTCCCCAATTACATATCCCAAAGAGTTTCTTACTTCTGTTTCTGTCATTTCCCCTCCGTTCCAGATGGTCATCATTTATCCTCTGTTCTTCTGGACTGTTGCTGTGGGCTCTTCTCATCTTAACTGTCCCTCCATACCACCCTCCACACTGCTGCCAGAGCAGTCTTAAAAATATAAACTGGCCCTATTACTCCTGCTTAGAACCCTATAGTGACGTATCATGGCCTGTTTGAAAAAACTAGACTTTCATTACACATACAAGTCCCTTATGTTTTTTCGTTTGTTTATAGACAGGGTCTCTATTGTCACCCGCGCTGGAGTGTGGTGGTGTGATAATAGCTCACTACAGTCTTGACCTCTTGGGCTCAACTGATCCTCCCACCTCAGCCTCCTGAATAGCTAGGACTACCAGCATGCTCCACCATGCCTTGCTAATTATTTTTTATACAGATGGAGTCTCACTATGTTGTCCAGGCTGGTCTTGAACTGGCCTCAAGTGATTCTCTTACCACAGCCTGCCAGAGTGCTGGGATTGTAGGCATGAGCCACCATGCCTAACATAAGGCCCTATTTAAACATCTTTTTAGAAGTTGTAATATGTATATTATTTTCTCCCATTATAGAAAATAAAAAAAGAGGAATTAAACTGTAACTCTACCATCTCAACATAGAATCAGTCTTACCCCTTCCAACCCTTTTCCTTTTCCATGCATGTATTGATCTTTTTTTGTTTTTTTAGACGAAGTCTCGCTCTGTTGCCCGGGCTGGGGTGCACTGGTGCAATATCAGCTCACGGCAACCTCTGTCTCCCAGGTTCAAGCGATTCTCCTGCCTCAGCCTCCCGGGTAGCTGAGATTACAGGTGCCTACCACCACGCCAGGCTAATTTTTGAATTTTCAGTAGAGATGGGGTTTCACCACGTTGGCCAGGCTGGTCTCGAACTCCTGACCTCAAATGATCCACCCACCTCGGCCTCCCAAAGTGCTGGGATTACAGGCATGAGCCACTGCACCCGGCCATATTGATCTATTTTTTAAAAGTTTTTATTTCCTGTTACACTGTGTTCAGCTATCTTTAGCCACCTTAAATTCCCATAGATGAGTTTTCATAAACTTTTTTAGAATAGATTGAGATTTACAGGAAAGTTGCAAAGATAATACAGAATTTCATGGATGAGGTTTTTATATTGATATGTAATAAATGTATGTATTTTCAGAGTACATGTGATAATTTAATACATGTATATAATGTATAAATATTAAATCAGAGTTATTGGGATATCCATCACCTTAATATTTATTTTGTCTTTATGCTAGGAACATTATTTGAATTATTCTCTTCTACCTATTTTGAAATGTACAATAGATTAACATTAGCTATAATCACTCTTCTGATCTATCATAGGTCTTATTTCTTCTGTAGTTGTGTCCACTAATCAAACTCTTCATCCTCACATCCCCACTACCTTTCCTGGCCTCTGGTAACCACCAATCTACCTCCATCTCCATGAGATCCACTTTTTTAGCTCCCATATGTGAGTGAGAACATGTAATATTTGTCTTTTCTGTGCTTGGCTTAGTTCAGTTAACACAATGACCTCCAGTTTCATCCATGTTGCTGAGAATGACAGAATTTCATTCCTTTTATGGCTGAATAATATTCCATTGTGTATATATACCACATTTTCTTTACCCATTCCTCCACTGATGGGCACTTAGGTTGATTCCATATTTTAGCTATTGTGAGTAGTGCTGCAATAAACATAAGAGTGCATATATCTCTTTGATAATATTGATTTCCTTTCTTTTGGACACATACCCAATAGTGGAATTTGCTGGATCATATTGTAGTTCTATTTTTAGTTTTTGGAGGAAACTCCATACAATTTTCCATAGTGGCTGTGCTAATTTACATTCCCACCAACTGTGTATAAGAGTTCCTCTTTCTCTGCATCCTTGCCAGCATCTGTGAATTCCTGTCTTCTTTTTTTTTTTTTTTTTTTTTGAGACGGAGTCTCGCTCTGTTGCCCAGGCTGGAGTGCAATGGCCAGATCTCAGCTCACTGCAAGCTCCGCCTCCCGGGTTTACGCCATTCTCCTGCCTCAGCCTCCGGAGTAGCTGGGACTACAGGCGCCCGCCACCTCGCCCGGCTAGTTTTTTGTATTTTTTTTTAGTAGAGAGGGGGTTTCACCGGGTTAGCCAGGATGGTCTCGATCTCCTGACCTCGTGATCCGCCCGTCTCGGCCTCCCATAGTGCTGGGATTACAGGCTTGAGCCACCGCGCCCGGCCCGAATTCCTGTCTTCTTGATAGGAAATTTTAAGTGGGATGAGGTGATACCTTGTTGTGGTTTTGATTTGCGTTTCTCTGATGATTAGTGATGTTGAGCATTTTTTCTTATAGCTGTTGGCCATTTGTATGTCTTGAGAAATGTCTATTTTGATCTTTTGCCCCGCCTCCTTTTTTTTTTAAGACATGAGTTCTCATTATGTTGTGCATGCTGGAATCAAACTGGACTCAAACAGTCTTCCTGGGGCTGGGCTTAGTGACTGAGGCCTGTAATCCCAGCACTTTGGGAGGCTGAGTAGGTGGACCATCTGAGGTCAGGAGTTCAAGGCCAGCCTGGCCAACATAGTGAAACCCTATCTCTACTAAAAATACAAAAAATTAGCCGGGCATGATGGTGAGCACTGTAATCCCAGCTACTTGGGAGGCTGAGGCAGGAGAATCACTTAGATCCCAGAGGTGGAGGTTGCAGTGAGCTGAGATTGTACCACTGCACTCCAACCTGGGTGATAGAGTGAGATTCCATTCCCCCCCCCCCCCCCCCCCCCCCCCCCCCCCCCCCCCCCCCCCCCCCCCCCCCCAAAAAAAACACCGCCTGCTTCAGCCTCCTGAGTAGCTGGGACTACAGGCAAGCACCACCACATATGGCTTTGCCCATTTTAAGATAGGATTATTTGTGGGGTTTTTTTGCTATTGAGTTGTTTGAGCTCCTTGTTTTATTTATTCTGGTTATTAATCCCTTATCAGATGGATAGTTTGCAAATATTTTCTTCCATTCTGTGGGTTGTCTCTTCACTTTGTTGATTGTTTCCTTTGCTGTGCAGAGCTTTTTAGTTTGATATAATCCTATTAGTCTATTTTTGCTTTTGTTGCCTGTACTTTTGAAGTCGTATACAAAAAAATTTTTGCCCAGATCAATGTCTTGGAACATTTCCCCAGTGTTTTCTTCTGGTAGCTTCGTAGTTTGAGGTCTTAATTTAAGTCTTTAATCCATTTTGATGTGATTTTTGTATATGGTGAGAGAGAGAGTTGAGTTTCATTCTTCAGTTTAGGGCTATCTAGTTCTTCAAGAATCATTTATTGAAGAGATTGTCCTTTCCTCATTGTATGTTCTTGGCACCTTTGTACTTTCGGTACTTACTAGAATGAGTTGGTTGTAAATGCATGTATTTATATGTGAGTTTTCTATTCTGTTCCATTGGTCTATGTGTCTATTTTTATGTCAGTACCATACTGATTGGGTTACTATAGTTTTGTAGTAGATCTTTAGGTTGGGTAGCATCATGCCTTCAGCTTTGTGCTTTTTGCTCAGGATTGCTTTGGCTCTTTGGGGTCTCTTGTGGTTCCATATAGATTTTAGGATTTTTTTTCTATTTCTATTTCTTTGGAGCAGCAATCCCTAACCTTTTTGGCACCTGGGACCGCTTTTGTGGAAGACAATTTTTCCATGGACTTGGGGGGATTTTTTTTTTTTTTTAATGGTATGAACCATATTTATTGAAAACATTATTTCTCGCCTTTTTCAAATTGAAGACTGCAAAAAATAAGAGCAGTGCTTTACTGAGTTGTCATTAACCTTGAGAGCAGTGGCGCTGCCTCTCCACGCTCTGGGGACGGTGGAAACCGTGGCTGGTGTGTGCCACATCTATCCCACTTCGCTTTACAAAACAGTTCTGATGTCACTATCGTGGCCGGGCGCGGTGATTCACGCCTGCAATCCCAGCACTTTGGGAGGCCGAGGCGGGCAGATCACGAGGTCAAGAAGATCAAGACCATCCTGGCTAACACGGTGAAACCCCGTTTCCACTAAAAATACAAAAACAAAATTAGCCGGGCGTGGTGGCGGGCACCTGTAGTCCTATCTCCTCTGGAGGCTGAGGCAGGAGAATGGCGCGAAGCCGGGAGGCGGAGCTTGCAGTGAGCCGAGAGAGCGTCACTGCACTCCAGGTTGGGCAACAGAGCTAGACTCCGTCTCAAACAAAAACAAAAACAAAACAAAACAACAAACTATCGTACATGACATTTACATTAGAAAAAGAGAGCTGAATATAGGGATGGAGGATGGTTTGGGGATGAAACTGTTCCACCTCAGATCATCAGGCATCAGATTCTTGTAAGGTGCTCAGCTCCCTAGAACCCTTGCATGGGCAGTTCACAACAGGGTTCCAGCCTCTGTAAGAATCTGGCAACACCACTGATCTGATAGGAAGTGAGCTCAGGCGGTTATTCTCACTTGGCCACCGCTCACCTCCTGCTGTGCATCCTGGTTCCTAACAGGCTACAGATGGGTACTGTTCCCTAGCCCGGGGGTTGGGGATCCTTGCCGTAGAGAATGCCATTTGTATTTTGATAGGGATTGGATTGATCTGTAAATTGCTTTAGGTAGTGTTGTCTTTTTTTTTTTTTTTTGAGACGGACTCTCCCTCTGTTGCCCAGGCTGGAGGCTGGAGGGCAGCGGCGCTCTCTCGGCTCACTGCAAGCTCCGCCTCCCAGCTTCACGCCATTCTCCTGCCTCAGCCTCCTGAGTAGCTGGGACTACAGGTGCCCGCCACCATGCCTGGCTAATTTTTTTTGTATTTTTAGTAGAGACGGGTTTTCACCGTGTTAGTCAGGATGGTCTCGATCTCCTGACCTTGTGGTCTTCCCGCCTAATTATTCTAATCCATAAGCATGGAATATGTTTCCTTTGTGTGTGTGTCCTCTTTAATTGCTTTCATCAGTTTTTTAGTTTTCCTTTTATAGATCTTTCACTTCTTTGGTTAAATTGATTCCTACGTAGTTTATATTCTTTGGTAGCTATTGTAAATGCGATTGCTTTCTTGATTTCTTTTTCAGATTGTTTGCTGTTGGTGCATATAAATGCTACTGATTTTTGCATGTTGATTTGGTATCCTGCAACTTTTACTGAATTCGTTTATTATTTCTAACAGTCTTTCATGGAGTCTTTTGATTTTTCAATACGGATGAGTTTTTATATCTTACTTTTGTATCCTTTTCTGGGAATTATTACCTGCTCATGTTTGGCAAACTTCTACTCTTCTTCAAGATTCAGTCTTGAGTGCCACTCCTGGGCGGTGTTGTATTATCCAAAGATTAGGAAAAAATGCATGCTTACGTGCCAGCAAAGCACAGCCGTCAGTGTTTATGAGGGAAGAAACAAAAAAGAAGGCTTGCAGGCTGTGGGAGAAGCCAGAACTTTGTAGTTTTGTTTGGTTTTTGAGACAGGGCTTGCTCTGTCACCCAGACTGGAGAGGAGTGGCAAGGTAATAGCTCACTGAAGCCTCCATCTCCTGGACTCAAGTGATCCCCCAACTTCAGCCTCTGGAGTAGCTGGGAGTATAGGCATACCCACCATGTCCAGCTAACTTTTTTTTTTTTCAGGTTTCATTCACTTTATTTTTCTTGTATAAAAACCCTATGTTGTAGCCACAGCTAGAGCCTGGGTCCACTGCACAGAGACTCTGGTGTGAGTCTTGACAAGGTGGTCAGTGATTTCCTGATAGGGAGACTTGGTAAATACAGTCTCCTTCCAGAGGTCAGGGGTCAGGTAGCTGTAGGTCTTAGAGATGGCATCAAACGTGGCCTTGGCGAAGTTGCCCAGGGTGGCAGTGCAGCCCTGGGCTGAGGTGTAGCAGTCATCGATACCAGCCATCATGAGCAGCTTCTTGGGCACAGGCGCTGAGAGGATGCCAGTGCCCCTGGGTGCAGGGATGAGGCACACCAGCACAGAGCCGCAGTGGCCTGTCACCTTGCAAGGGACAGTGTGGGGCTTGCCCATCTTATTCCCCCCCCCAGCCTCTGCGCACGGCGACAATGGAGAGTTTGGCCAGGATGATGACCCCACGGATGGTGGTGGCCACCTCCTTGGAGCACTTAACACCCAGGCCGACGTGGCCATTGTAGTCCCCGATAGCAACAAACGCCTTGAACCTGGTGTGCTGGCCAGCACGGGTCTGCTTCTGCACCGGCATAATCTTCAAAACCTCGTCCTTGAGAGAGGCACCCAAGAAAAAGTCAATGATCTCTGATTCCTTAATGGGCAGGGAGAAGAGGTAGATCTCCTCCAGGGACTTGATCTTCATGTCCTTGATCAAGCGGCCCAGCTTGGTGACCGGCATCCACTCGTTATCCTCGGCCTTGCCTCCGCAAGCTCCGCGGCCTCGGCCCCGGCCCCGGATGCCACTGCCGAAACCTCTACAGAAGCCACCGCCGTTCCCCATCCCAGGGCCTCCAGGTCCCCCTGCTGCACCGGCGTCATCCACCATTTGGTGTTTTCTCGGAGAAGCACTTTTTTTTCTCTTTCAAAATTTGTAGTAGAGACGAGGTCTCGCTATGTTGCCCAGGTTGGCCTTGAACTCCTGTTCTCAAGTGAACCTCCCGCCTTAGCCTCCCAAAGTGCTGGGATTACAGGCATCAGCCACTGTGCCTGGCCTGTAGTTCTTCTTTAATCTTATGTTTTAATTAATTTTGAATTATTTAGATGTCCTTGATGAGTCTTTCCTTCCCCTCAGTCGTCAGGATCTCTCTATTGTTTCCATTTCCTTACACACTTGTTTCCTACCACTTGGCCTGAACCCTTCAAAAAAGTCAGTATTACAAAAACTAAAACCAAATAGGTAGGAGGGCTTTTGTTGATTAAAATAAACTAGAGACAGAACCAAATGCAAGTGTGAAACTTGATTGGATCTGAATCAAAACAAGCCCCAAATATAAAATCAATTTGGGGGGACAAATGGAGAACTTTAAATATGGATGTATATTAGATAATATTGAATAATTAATGTTAATTTTCGTAGCTGTATTAATACTATGATGGTTATGTAGGAGGATGTCCTAATCTTAGGAGATGCATGCAGATGTATTCCTGTTGTCTGCACTTTATTTTATTTTATTTTTGAGACGGAGTCTCTCTCTGTCTCCCAGGCTGGAGTGAAGTGGCGTGATCTCGGCTCACTGCAACTTCCGCCTCCTGGGTTCAAGCGATTCTCCTGCCTCAGCCTCCCTAGTAGCTGGGACTACAGGCACGTGCCACCCCGCCCGGCTAATCTTTTGTATTTTTAGTAGAGACGGGGTTTCACCGTGTTAGCCAGGATGGTCTCAATCTCCCAAAAACGCTGGGATTATAGGCGTGAGCCACCGCGCCCTGCCTGCACTTTACTTTCAAATGATCCAGTGAGAATGGAAGGGTTTGGGCACTTTGAGAGAAAGGGAACACAAGCAAATTTGGCAACATGCTGAGACTTATGAATCAAGGTAATAGCCATTATTCTTTTAACTTTTTTTTTTTTTTTTTTAATTTGAGACGGAGTTTCGCTCTTGTCCAGGCTGGAGTGCAATGGCACGATCTTGACTCACTGCAACCTCCGCCTCCCAGGTTCAGACAATTCTCCACCATGCCCGGCTAATTTTTGTATTTTTAGTAGAGACGGAGTTTCATCATGTTGCCCAGGCTGGTGTTGAACGCCTGACCTCAAGTGATCCGCCCGCCCCAGCCTCCCAAAGTGCTGGGATTATAGGCATTAGCCGCCCCGACTTTTAACTTTTTAACTTTTTGATAGGTTAAAAACTTACAAAAAACGTGGATAGAGGGGGTGTGTCTTGCCCACTACACCGATATGGTTAGGTTAGGTTAGGTTAGGTTAGAACCCGACATTCTGCTCTGTACTTCTTAGCCATTCACTCGCTTCAAGTGCTCTGAAATGTAATTTAAAAAATTGTAATTGGAATTCTTTTGGTCACTTCCTCTTTCTCTCTTCACTCCTCCCCTTTCCTCCTGATTCTTTCTTGAGGCGCAACCACCTGAGAGAGGCTTCTGTCCCTCGGCGGTCTCCGTAAGTAAGTGAACCGTTACTGGCTGCAGGGCGCTGACGTCTGATTGTTGCGCGGTCACATTTTTCCGAGGAGCGCAGATTCGCATTCCCAATTTTAGGTGGCGGTCACAACTCATACTATTTGGACAGATGGCACAGAAACCGCTGCGCCTGTGAGTGACCGTGAATGGAAGCCTCTCTCTTTCTGTCTCTTTCGTGTGTGTAGGTGTCGACACGGGCGGGAGTCTTTCCCGTGACAGGAAGGGAGAAGGAAAAGGCGCAGAGACACTGGGCTACTGGGGAGCTTAGGTGATGTCTTTTCCTGGCCGGGGCTGGCCTCTTTTCCTGGCTTTTTTCGCTTCTGAAGGGGTTTTTCTTGGCGACGCTCGTTGGGAGAGGCGGAACCTCCCAGAGTTAGGCCTCCTCCATCTTAGGGGGCAGTCTTGGCCTCTGACACATCCTTTCCCCTTCGTTTCTCCTGTCCCCATATATTTAGTCACCAAATACTCTTAGCCATTGGGCCCACTGATGGGCCCTGGGCAGTGGTGGACAGAGTAGATAGGGACGCTTCCCTGGCGCACTTCTTTTTGCGGGGAGGAGGGGCGCGGGTGGTGGCTTCATTCAGCAAGTATTTATTGAAGAATTGCAGGTATGCTGGACGCTGTGGTAGGTGTTGCAACAGATCGAGTTTCTGCTTTAACGAAGCCTATAGTCTAGAGGGACAGGCACTAAAGAATCCAGATAATGGGCCGGACGCGGTGGCTGAGGCAGGAGAATCGCTTGAACCCGGGAGGCGGAGGTTGTAGTGAGCCGAGGTCGCGCCACTGCACTCCAACCTGGGCGACAGAAGATACTCCATCTCAAAACAAACAAAAGAAAAACCAAACCAAACACAAAAAAACAAAACAAATAATGGCCGGACGCGGTGGCTTACGCCTGTAATCCTAGCACTTTGTGAGGCTGAGGTGGCCGGATCACTTGAGGTCAGGAGTTCGAGACCAGCCTGGCCAACGTGGTGAACCCTGTCTGTTCTAATACACACAAAAAATTAGCCAGGCGTGGTGGCGCGTGCCTGTAATCCCAGCTGCTCAGGAGGCTGAGGCAGGAGAATCGCTTGAACCCAGAGGCTGAGGTTGCACAGTGAGCCGACATTGCACCGCTGCACTCCAGCCTGGGTAACAGAGCGAGACTCAGTCTAAAAAAAAAAAGGGGGGGAATTCAGATAAATGTGAAGTTACCACAGTGATAGGGCCAGGTGCAGTGGCTCACGCCTGTAATCCCAGCGACTCGGGAGGCCGAGGCAGGAGGATCGCTTGAGTGGAGGAATTCAAGACCAGCCTGGGCAGTATAGCAAGGCCCAGTCTCTACAAAAAAATACAGAAAAAAAAAATTAGCTGGGCGTAGTGGTCCGAGCTAATTGGGAGGCTGAAGCGGGAGGACCACCTGAGCCTGGGGAGGTCGAGACTGCAGTGAGCTGTGATCATGCTGCTGCTCTCCAGGCTGGGTGACAGTTTGAAACCTTGTCTCAAAAAAAAAAAAAAAAAAAAAAAAAAAAAAAGCAATAGTGGTAAATTTTGGGAAGAAAAGATTCATGGTTGTGGGAGAGTGCATAAGAGGCGTGTTTGGCTTAATGGTAGGAGTCAAGAAGGCTTCCCGAGAAAGTTAGGATTGAGCCTTGGGAAATAGAGTAATCCATTGCTTAACAGCAGGGTTATGTTCTGAGAAATGAGTTGTTAGGCGATTTCGTCATTGTGCGAACATCTTTGGTGTACTTACAGAGACCTAGATGGTATGGCTTCCTATACACCTAGGCTAAATGGTATATAGCCTGTTGCTCCTAGGCTACAAAGCTGTACATCATGTTACTGTACTGAATACTGTAGCCAATTGTAACACAACGGTAAGTATTTTTGTATTTAAATATAGAAAGGGTACAGTGAAAATACCTGTCCCGGTGTGTTGGCTTTCGCCTGTAATCCCAATGCTTTGGGAGGCCGAGGTGGGTGGATCACCTGAGGTCACAAGTTTAAGACCAGCCTGGCCAGCATGGTGAAACCCTGTATCTACTAAACATACAAAAATTAGCCGGGCATGGTGGCGGGTTCCTGTAATCTCAGCTACTCAAGAGGTTGAGCCAGGAGAATGGCTTGAGCCTGGGAGGTGGAGGTTGCAGTGAGCCGAGATCGCGCCACTGCACTCCAGCCTGGGCCACAGAGTGAGACTCTGTCTCAAAACAAAAAAAGAAAATACTGGGCCGGGCGCGGTGGCTCAAGCCTGTAATCCCAGCACTTTGGGAGGCCGAGACGGGTGGATCACGAGGTCAGGAGATCGAGACCATCCTGGCTAATACGGTGAAACCCCGTCTCTACTAAAAACACAAAAAACTAGCCAGGCGAGGTGGCGGGCGCCTGTAGTCCCAGCTACTCGGGAGGCTGAGGCAGGAGAATGGCGTGAACCCGGGAGGCGGAGCTTGCAGTGAGCTGAGATTGCGCCACTGCACTCCAGCCGGGGTGACAGAGCGAGACTCCGTCTCAAAAAAAAAAAAAAAAAAAAAAAGAAGAAAATACTGTATACAGGAAAAAAAAAAGGGTATACTCGTGTAGGACACTTATCATGAATGGAATTTGCAGAACTGAACGTTTCTCTGAGTTAGTAAGAGGTGAGTGAATGTATTACTTTACACTATTGTAGACTTTATGAATACTGTACACTTCACCTATATTAAATTTATAAAAACATTATTTGTTTTCAACAATAAACTTCAGTTTACTGTAACTTTTACTTTATAAACTTTAAGTTTTTTAAAACTTTTTGACGTGTTATAACACAGCTAAGATGCAAAACACATTGTACAGCTTTGTGTATATATAATATTTTCTTTATATCCTTATTCTACAAGCTGCTTTCTATTATTATTTTTTCTTTTTACCCTTTAAACTTTTTTTTTTTTTTTTTTTTTTTTTTGGAGACAGGGGCTCACTGTTGCCCAGCCTGGAGTGCAATTGTGCAGTCACGGCTCACTGCAACCTCAACCTCCTGGGCTCAAGTGATTCTCCCACCTCAGCCTCCTGAGTAGCTGGGACTACAGGCACAAGCCACTACACCTAGCTAATTTCTGTATTTTTTGTAGAGAGGGGGTTTTGCTATGTTACCCAGGCTGGTCTTGAACTCCTGGGCTCAAGTTATCCTGCCTCAGCCTCCCAAAGTGCTGGGATTACAGACATGAGCCACTGTGCCTGGCTTTAAACTTTTTTTGTTGCAAACTAAGACACACACACACACACACACGAGTCTAGGCCTACACAGGGTCAGGATCATCAGTATCACTGCTGTTCACCTCCATATCTTGTCCCACTGGAAAGGCTTCAGTAGTAATAACATGCATGAAGCTGTCATCTCCTATGATAACAGTGCCCTGTGGAATGCTTCCTGAAGGACCTGCCTGAGGCTTTTTTACAGTTAACTTTTTTTTTTTTTTTAAATACGTAGGAGTATACTCTGCAAAATAACAGTAAAGAGCATACCATACTAAATTTTTTTTTTTTTTTTTTTTTGAGGCGTAGTCTCACTCTGTTGCCCAGACTGGAGTGCAGTGGCGCAATCTCGGCTCACTGCAAGTTCTGCCTCCCGGGTTCACGCCATTCTCCCGCCTCCCTCCTGAGTAGCTGGGACTACAGGCGCCAGCCACCACACCCGGCTAATTTTTTGTATTTTTAGTAGAGACAGAGTTTCACCGTGTTAATCAGGATGGTCTCAATCTCCTGACCTCGTGATCCGCCCACCTCGGCCTCCCAAAGTGCTGGGATTACAGGTATAAGCCACCTTACCTGGCAATAGCATACTAAATATTATATATATACGAGTAACATAGTTGTTTATTATCATTATCAAATATTGTATACTGTACTAACTGTATGTGCTACACTTTTTATAACCACCAGCCCAGTAGGTGTTTATACCAGCATTACCACAAACAAATGAGTAATATATTGCACTGTGATGTTACAAATGGCTAGACATCACTAGGTGATAGGAATTTTTAAGTTCCATTATAATCTTATGGGACCACCATCATATATGTGGTCCCTTGTTGACCGAAACATTGTTATGTGCACATAACTGTATTTTTGTCTTTAACCTAAAAGGGTTATTGAAATGCTTAAGAATGACTTGGCATGATCAAATTTTCATTTTGGAAAGCAGTTCTGTCTGCAATGTGGAGAACAAATCAGAGCCAAAGTAGAGAACAGTTGGGATTAGGTGGAGTGATGACAGAGGAAAAGTTTAGGGATTAAAGTTTATTAAGGAAGTAAAATCAACAAGGCTTGTGATGGTTTAATTGTGAGTGAAAAGGAGTTGGCCCTGTTGGGTCATAGATTTCTATTTTTATTCAGCGGAATAGAGAACACTGGAAAAGGGCCCAGATGAGGAGATGAGGCACCTCATGATGTATAAACTGGACAGTGGATCGCCCAGAAACAATGATAATTCCATATGACAACTGCTGTGATGGAAGAAATGCAGGATCCTATGGGAACACTAGAAATTGGTAACTAATAGTTACTAGAAGGCTTCCTAGAGGAGGTGGCGCTTAAAATATAAATAAAAGTCCTATTAGTTTATGACAGAGCTTGCTCTGAAATGCTGTAATATGTTTTTCTGAGGTTTTGAGAAGGGGATGACTTCTGAGCCAGCCAGGAAGGCTTCAGAAATGTGCTAAACCTTGAAGGATGGGAAAAGCTTAGATTCAGGATGGGTAGGGTGGAACTACCCTAGGGAATGACAGAGGCAGAGAGTAATCAAATTGCCAGTAAGTAAGGTTTGAGTTAAGAAAACTTGCAGAAAGCACTAGAAAGACGACAGGTCAAGGCCTGTGGAAAGCTGTGGTTCTGTAGGCAGTGGGGAACCTCTTAATGTTTTGAGGAAAGGACATTAAGCTGACAACTTTATGTAGGATGGATAGGAAGAAAAGAAGGCATTAGAGGAAACATAAGTGTATTCTCTACTTTGAGTCTAACACTAGATTCATTGTATTTTTCTCTGATTCTTCCTCTACCATAAGAATGGGGTAGGGTGGGGTGGAGTGGAGTGGAGGTTGCAGTGAGCCAAGGTCGTGCCACTGCACTTTAGCCTGGGTGACAGAGTGAGACCCTGTCTCAAAAAAAAAAAAAGAAAAAGAAAAAAAGTTTGGCAAGGTGGACAATAAAAGCATGCCAGAAAGACACACTCACAAAACAATTAAATTTTAATATTTCAAGATGAATTAAAACACATTAAGAAAATGATATAAGCCATGGAAAAACCATATAAATCAGAAACACTCAGAAATGAGATGATAGTAAAAGTCCCTTCACAACCTAGGGCCAGTTTACCTTACCGATGTCAGCTCTTGCCATTTTCTACTTCCTGCCCCATAACACTTCACATATACCTCCTGTTGTAGCCCTTTTCTTACAAATTTATAAAGATTAGAGTGTTTTCCTTTCCCTGATTATAAACTCTTTGAGGCTTAAACTGAGTCTTCCTCCACCTTGTACTGCTAACATGTTCATAGTATACTTGGCATATTGTACTTAGCGTATTGTAGCTGTCCAGAGCCTGTTTATCAAATGAATGACTGAAGCCCTGTACTAAGATAGGAGGAGTCAAAATAAAAAGGATAGAATGAATGTGAGATGTCTGGAAAAAGGGATTGATGGGACTTGGCGACTGGATGGGGTATTTTTGACTCTTGTTGACCGTGTCAGCCATAGACATGTCCACAAAACTTAGGAATGAGGAGAAGCTGGCTCAATTGTGGAGTAAATGATAAGCTAAATTTTAGATATGGCGAGTGGGAGGTGTTGGTGAGACCCTCAGTGGATCTACCCAGTGGTTTACGTGCTCTGAACCTTGCAAGGTAACTGCAGAGAGACTAAATCATGTATCTATCTAATCCAAAAGGCTAGTATATACCAAACCTGGCAGGCCCATTTGTTTCCTGAATTGCTATAATGTTTATCTCTTTGTTTGCAGCTTGGCTTGTGGAGATGTTGAAGGAAAGTTTGATATTTTGTTCAATAGAGTTCGAGCAATTCAGAAGAAAAGTGGAAACTTTGATGTAAGATGTTTGTTTTTACTGAATTTAATTTTACCTTTGTAGTCACACGTAAAAATAAAGTTTGCACTCCTTTAGGTCTTGATTGAACACATACCATTTTTGTTAAATTGAGTTCCCTTCACGAGCATAGGAACTTAGTAGCTACTGAGTGGTTAGGGGAGGGAGACCTATTTACTATACTATTGATCTTTATATTTTTTGACTTTGAATCTTGTTACTTTATCCCTGTACAAAAAACTGAAAACAGACTAGCAACACTTCCCTAAGTGATTCTGACCCCCCGGTTTGGGAAGCACAGATCTATTTCATGAATGTGGTGAGGATTAAGTCAGGTAACATATATACCAATGCATCGTAGGCTTAAAAGCTCTATATGAATGTTGTGTATGGTTGCCAACTAGACTGTAAACTCTTAAGAGTACAGAAGAGAGTATTCCAGGTATGAGGATAATTTGTTCATTGGGTTAAAGGTTGAGTAAAGACAACAGTCAGGAAATGTGTTTTTTATGCCCTGTATTTCTCAGAGTTTCTAATATTTTAAGTTTTTTTTTGTTTGTTTCACATGGGGATCTTTAGAGATCTATTTTTATATTACTGTATATTCCAGGGAAGGATATGTGGAGAGAGCCATGAGTGGCAGAGTGGGACTGGGAATTTGAGGAGTCCTTGAATTCTAACTTCTTTTAAAAGTTTAGTTCCTTGACTCTAACATGAATTTGACAGCCAAAAGCCAAAACTTAATAATTCATAGAATCAGTAACTTAACAGTTGCTGCTAAAGAATTGTATATTGAAATCTGCAAATTGATTAAGAATAAACTGATTTGAAACTATTGAATAACTAGTTAAATATTACTATCAATTATGTACTGTTTGATATTTTAAAATCTCATATATCTGTTTAAAAAACTCATTTTAGCTGCTGTTGTGTGTAGGAAATTTCTTTGGCTCCACCCCAGATGCTGAATGGGAGGAGTATAAGACTGGCATCAAGAAAGGTACAGAAATTATTTTTATTTAACATACGATTTCTAATAAAATTTCAAGGGCCACAGTTCTTGCTGAGTTGTTTTTCATTATTTAAGAATTTAAGAATAATTTTCAGTATTTAAGAATTTAAGTTGTTTTTCATTATTGAGACTATCCTGGTGCGGTGGCTCATGCCTGTAATCCCTGCACTTTGGGTGGCTGAGGCGGGCGGATCACCTGAGGTCAGGAGTTCGAGACCAGCCTGGCCAACATGGTGAAACCCTGTGTCTACTAAAAATACAAAAATTAGCAGGGCATGGTGGCGCATGTCTGTAATCCCAGCTTCTCGGGAGACTGAGGCAGGAGAATCGCTTGAACCAGGAGGCGGAGATTGCAGTGAGCCGAGATCGCGCCACTGCACTTCAGCCTGGGTGACAGAGCAAGGCTCTGTCTCAGAAAACAAAACAAAACAGAAATAGTCAAGCTACAAGGTTGGGTGTAGTATATCCTTAGTGGATAGCAGTTCCACATTTAGGATTGCTAAATATGGGGAATGTGAATGCATGGACTGTTTACTTTTGCTGTAAATATTTTTTCTATAGAGAGGCATATCTCAAGTTCTAAAGCAGATCTGGTAACTATATGGTGTCATGTCTGTTTCCCTCACTAGCTCCTATTCAGACATATGTGCTTGGTGCTAATAACCAGGAAACAGTAAAATATTTCCAGGATGCTGATGGATGTGAATTAGCTGAAAACATTACTTATCTGGGTAAGCTGATACTTGTTATATTTGTGTGTGTGTGTGTGTTTTTTTTTTTTTTTTTGAGACGGAGTCTTGCTCTGTCACCCAGGCCGGAGTGCAGTGGCGCGATCTTGGCTCACTGTAACCTCTGCCTCCCAGGTTCAAGTGATTCTCCTGCCTCAGCCTCCTGAGTAGCTTGGATTACAGGCGTGTGCCACCATACCTGGCTGATTTTTTATAGTTTTAGAGTAGATGGGGTTTCACCATGTTAGCCAGGATCATCTTGATCTCCTGACCTCGTGATTCGCCTGCCTCGGCCTCCCAAAGTGCTGGGATTAGAGGTGTGAGCCACCGTGCCTGGCCGATATTTGTTGTATTTGTAATGAACATAATACAGTGTTCTCAGGAATTAGTGTCCCAGGAAATTTTTGGCTAGATTTTTCAGTGATTACAGCCTGAGATAATGGAGTTTGGAGGGTTTTTTCCCAAAGTCTGTATATGTGCTGCTATACCTTTAGGACAATGCCCTTAGAACAGTGGCATTTTTCCTTTATTATTTCTGCCACTTAGCCCTAATCTCGTTATGTTGCCACAACCCAGTACACACTTGTTTAGCCAACTAGAGGGATAAACTCCTTGTCTACACTATATGGGATACTTAAGGTATAAATTATGTTCACACAAAGGAAATTTCATGTATGTGGCCTTACCATACAATCTTGCTGGATATATGCAGCTTACTTGTTAATTAGGCTCCCAACTATTTATCGCTCTAGGTTTCACTCTAAGGTTTTGGCAACTCACATTTTTAGTACTGTTCTTTGGGGATTTTTAACTTTTTTTTACTCTCCTTTTTCTGGTTCCAGGTACACTCTTTAGTTCCAGCTTAAAGTTGTTTCCTCCACAGTCCTCTGTATTGCTTTTAGTGGCTCTTTCAATGTCTGGCCATTTTCAAAAGCACTGTCAAATTTTGCTTTTGTTTTCCCCCCACCTGCTGACAGTCTGCTGCCTCTTAGATCATTCAACTCCTTATTTTCTTTTTTTTTTTTTTTGAGATAGTGTCTCGCTCTGTTGCTCAGGCTGGAGTGCAGTTGCGTGATCTCAGCTCACTGCAACCTCTGACTCCCTGATTCAAGTGATTCTCCTGCCTCAGCCTCCTGAGTAGCTGGGATTATAGGCACGTGCTACCACACCCAGCTAATTTTTGTGTTTTTAGTAGAAACGGGATTTCAGCATGTTGGCCAGGATGGTCTCGATCTCCTGACCTTGTGATCCGCCCGCTTCAGCCTCCCAAAGTGTTGGGATTACAGGCATGAGCCACTGTGCCTGACTTTTTTTTTTTTTAATTGACTCTACTGTTCTTCACATTTCCTCTTTGTTGGTCTTATTTCTCTAGAAAGCTTCTTCATTTCCTTTGCTGTAAATGTCTTCTCTCTCCTTCCCCATCATAGTTCATCTTGGCCTTTTGTCTCTGTTTGGCTGTGGCCCCCCTGTTACCAGTCTTATTTTGTTCTAATCCTATGAGACTTCTTTAAGCAAAAATTGAAGGAAGGACTTTATTTGTTTTGTTGTTTTAATATGGAACTTCTCATGAATTTGCATGTCATCCTTGTGCAGGTGTCGTGCTAATATTATCTTTATCTTTCCAGTTTTAGTATATATGCTGCTGAAGTGAGCACTGTTTCTTTTTAACTACACATGTCAGATACACATTTTGAAATTCTGTTGTATATTTTAACATGGGTCTGACTTACGCAGTTCTCGGTATAGTCTGTAGATTTGGATTAAGAGCATTACTATAGATATTTGGCAGCCATTTTACTATATGAATTTAGTGTCAGGAGTGTAAAGAGCAGCTGAGGTACTTGGGTTACTTCTGTGAAATAGGTTTTTTGGATCCAGTAGGAGGATCAAGCAAAGAGCTTGGTAGTGAACATGTGATAGTGAGCTTGAAGTACTGGTAAGACATCCAACATATAGTTGGAAGTGAGAATTATTATTATTATTTTTTTGAGATGGAGTTTCGCTCTTGTTGCCCAGGTTGGATTGCAATGGCGTAGTCTCGGCTTACTTCAACCTCTGCCTCCTGGATTCAAGCGATTCTTCTGCCTCAGCCTCCTCAGTAGCTGGGGTCACAGGTGTGTGCCACCATGGCCGGCTAATTCTGTGTTTTTTAGTAGAGACAGGGTTTCACCATGTTGGTCAGGCTGGTCTCGAAATCAAGGAAGAAATACAGTCATAAGGGAAGCACGTAGATGATAGTACCTTGGTGGGTGGGGATGGTATATCTTCATCTTGGGGGTAGGAAAAAAGACATAAAAGTGCTTAGAGGACTGTTTGAGAGGTGAAGATATTGTCAACTTCAAGGAATCTAAGTGAAGATAACATAGTTTCAGGAGAACATTGGCAGATATAGGGTGACCTTTAAGAGAGTGATGGGAGAAGGAAACTGATTGCAGGGGCTTAAGGAACTAATAAAGTAGGCTGGGCGCAGTGGCTCACGCCTGTAATCCTAGCACTTGGGGGGCTGAGGCGGGCAGATCACGAGGTCAAGAGATTGAGACCATCCTGGCCAACATGATGAAACCCCATCTCTACTAAAAATGCAAAAATTAACTGGGCATGGTGGCGGGCACCTGGAGTCCCAGCTACTCGGGAGGCTGAGGCAAGAGAATCACTTGAACCCGGGAGGCGGAGGTGGAGGTTGCAGTGAGCCAAGATCACACCACTGCACTCCAACCTGGCGACAGAGCAAGACTCCATCTGAAAAACAGAAACCAAAAAAAAAAAACAAAAACAAAAAGCAGGTAAAGCACTTAGCATGGACTGCTCTTCAGAAGTTCAGAACTGAAGACGAGGAAGTTTCTTAGTATGTGTGTTCATTTTGGATGGGGATGATTGAGCATGTTTTTTTCTGAACAGAAAGCGCCAGCTGTGTAGACTCAGTAGATGAAAGGGAGGTGAAAACTGATGGAGCAAGGTCTTGACGGCAACAGGAGGGAATAGAAACAAGGCCACAAGCCAGGACCAACCCTAGAAGAGAGTAGAGTCTTTAATTTTTCCTAAACACTTGCTCTTTCCAAATGTTTTCCTTCACTTGGAAGTTGCTGCCTGCTCCCAAGCTGGGACTATGGGCACACGCTGCCATGCCTGGCTAATTTTTTGTATTTTAGTAGAGACGAGATTTCATCGTGTGCATCTTTTCTAGACTGTAGCTTCCTTAGAACTGTATTTTTCTTCTCATTGCCTTTTCCTGTGTCCTGATGTCTGCATTTAAGTCCATGTAGAGTCTTCTCTAGAAGGCAGAAAGCCTTTTTTCTAATCTTCTCTTCGTAGCTTTTTCTAGTAATATTTGTAAGGCACCTGGTGTAAACATACTGGCCTGTGGGCTCAGCAGCCTCCATGTAGGGCTGTTTGTATTTACTGAGCAGGAATATTGTTATAGCCATTCACCATTGATGCCTAGCGGCCAGAAGGGAGTTGCTGGAGAGTTTACACTTCAGATATGTAAAATGGCAGGGACATAGGAGAATCATGGGAGATTCATCCCCCTATTGATGGCTTTTCATTCTGCAATTTTGACTAAAATTTGTTCGTTTTTCTTTGAACCCAGGTCGTAAAGGTATCTTCACTGGAAGCTCGGGGCTGCAGATTGTGTACCTCAGTGGCACAGAGTCCTTAAATGAGCCAGTACCAGGTTATAATTTTAGTCCCAAGGATGTGTCTTCTCTGAGAACGATGCTGTGTACAACCTCCCAGTTTAAGGGTGTTGATATCTTGCTCACATCCCCGTGGCCCAAGTATGTGGGGAACTTTGGGAATTCTTCTGTGAGTAGTACTTGTTCAGTTGGAATTTCTAAAAGCAAATTGCACTGGCTTGAGTTGGGCCTTTTTTCTTTTCCTGTTTATATTGAGTATTTTAGCTCTTGGGTACTTTTATTAGAAGTCTTTTGTGAAAATTTTCAGGATTCTAAAAGCTATATCAACTGACCAAAGCAAAAGTTAATTTCATGAAAGTGTGCTTCATAGATGAGACTGCTGAAATCTTAGTTATAAAGGAATTTTTTTAATACTCTCTGCTTCAAGTGCCCTTTCCTAAGCCTCTTAATGTTTTGAGGCTTCACTGATAAATTTTTTTTTTTTTTTTTTTGAGTCTCACTCTGTCACCCAGGCTGCAGAGCAGTGGTGCAATCTTGGCTCACTGCAACCTCCTCCTCCCGGGTTCAAACGATTCTCCTGCCTCAGCCTCCTGAGTAGCTGAGATGATAGGCATGCGCCACTGTGCCTGGCTAATTTTTTTTTTTTTTTTTTGAGATGGAGTTTTACTCTGTCACCCAGGCTAGAGTGCAGTGGCGCCATCTCTGCCCACCACAACCTCTGCCTCCTGGGTTCAAGCAATTCTCCTGCCTCAGCCTCCGAAGTAGCTGGGACTACAGGTGCACGCTGCCGTGCCTGGCTAATTTTTTGTATTTTAGTAGAGACGGGGTTTCACTGTGTTGCCCAGGCTAGTTGTGAACTCCTGAGCTCCGACCATCTGCCTGCCTTGGCCTCCCAAAGTGCTGGGATTACAGGCAGAATTTTTTGAATTTTTAGTAGAGATGGGGTTTCACCATGTTGGCCAGGCTGGTCTCAAACTCCTGACCTCAAGTAATTTGCCCACCTCAGCCTCCCAAAATGCTGGGATTACAGGCATGAGCCACCGCGCCCAGCCTAATTTTTGCATTTTTAGTAGAGAGGGGGTTGCCCAGGCTGATCATGAACTCCTGGGCTCTAGTGATCCACCTGCCTTGGCCTCCCAAAGTGCTGGGATTACAAGTGTGAGCCACCATACCTGGCCAGATTTTAATATTTTATGAGTAATCTTGAAAAGGATGGTACACCAGGAGTGACAACTATCATGGGGAGTGAAATACTACACGTGGTGGTAAGCCTAAGGAATATTTTGAAAAGGTTATATGTGAGGGCAGAAAACATTGGCTGAGCTTCATTGAAGGGAAATGTAAGAATGCATTTGGGGACAAATCTCCATGGATGGATTCAGGATTATCAGTGATGATCCAGAAGTGGAACCTGTACACCACCCCTTGCCAATTTCAGCACCATGTGTCCATGACCAGAAAGGCCAGCAGGATACCAGGCATTATCGAGGATGCTCTCTTCTTTTTTGACAAACCCATGGTTACTCTTTACCTAGAATACAAGGGGTAGTGCTGGTTGGAGCACAAGGATATAGCAAAGCTAGGGAAGATCTAGAGAAGGGCTGCTAAAGTGATGAAGGAAGAAAGAAAGACACATGTGATGCTCTGTAAGGAAGGATGAGAAAATGAGGCCCCTTCGTTTTGCAGGGAGCTAAAAATTGATTTTGATCAAGGCTTATAAATAACCATACAGTATATTTATGGAGGAGAAAAGTATAGTTCACCAGTCCCTAAGATGCTAGGACCAACCTCAAAGCTAATTCCCTGCCCTTCAGCAGAAACCTGAAGGAAACAAGCATAAGACAAAAGAAAATTCCTGCTTTACGTAGTGGAAAACAAACTTGGTTAGCTTATTTCCAAGTAATACCTTCTCTTAGAATAGAGTTCATAAATAATGCTGTGGGTGAGAGATCACTTAATTGGTTGTTAACAGAATCTGAGGTGTTCTGGGAACAAGAATAAGTTTGGGCAAACTTCATGTTACTTAAGAAGGGTGTGGTTATGCCCTTCCTGAAACTGCTACTTCCTTGACTCAAGCAAAATAAAAGATTATATGCTCGTGATGAAGTCCTTGAATACTCTATACCAGATATTCTGTGGATCCTAGGAGCCCTGAAACCTAGCTTTTCACTTTGATTTTCTGAATTGACTGTGACTCTCTGGACCTGTGAACTACAGATGCAGTACAAACAAACTAGAGGCTGGGTGTGGTGGCCTACGCCTGTAATCCCAGCACTTTGGGAGGCCCAGGCGGGCAGATCACGAGATCAGGAGTTTGAGACCAGCCTGACCAACATAGTGAAACCCCATCTCTACTAAAAATACAAAAATTAGCTGGGTGTGGTGGCACGTGCCTGTAATCCCAGCTACTAGTGAGGCTGAGGAAGGAGAATCGCTTCTTGAACCCAGGATGCAGAGGTTGCAGTGAGCCGAGATCATGCCACTGTACTCCAGCAGCCTGGGCGACAAAGCAAGACTCCATCTCAGAAAAAAAAAAAAAAAAAGCAACTAGAAGCTCAGTCTGTGGGCTCCAGAGGGAGAGCTTACTTTCCAAAAAAGGTTTTAATTATGTTTTGGGCATTAATATAGAGGAGTAACCTTTTAATCTCTGGCTTCCAACAGTTGTTCCTATTTCTACATTCATAATAGTTCAGCTTCCTTATTTAAGATTTTTTTCTCTGATTGCCATATGTATGAAATTCACTGTGCAATTCCTTCTGCCCGCATTTGTATTCATGTGTAAATTTCAAAGACATTTCAAAATGTCTTATTATTTATTTGCATTTCTTGATAACTTTTGGTCTGTATGGATGACTAAGTTTTTGTTTACTAGGGAGAAGTGGATACCAAAAAATGTGGTTCTGCTTTGGTTTCCAGTCTTGCCATGGGCTTGAAACCAAGATATCATTTTGCTGCTTTGGAAAAGACCTATTATGAGAGGCTTCCATATCGGTGAGTAGCATTTCATTCTCTTTGGCTTTTTGAAGAATTTGCCATGGATCTTCTATATAAACTTCTCTTGTTCGTTTTTAACCATATAACGTCTTGGTTCCATTTGGTTACTCAGACAGTGAAATAAGTGACTCTCAAGTCATTCATCTTCCCTGAGTTTGTTCCCTAAGTTGAAATCACTTTGGAATTCCTTCAGTTTCAGAATCAAGAACTTGTATCAGTTTTTTCCTTTTCAGGGCCAGGCATGGTGGTGTGTGCCTATAATTCCAGCTACTTGGAAGGCTGAGGCAGGAGGCTCGCTTGAGCCCAGGAGTTTTAGGCTATAGTGTGCAATGACTACGCCTGTAAATAGCCACTGCACTCTAGCCTGGGCAACATAGGGAGCCCCATTTCTTTAAAAATTTTTGTACCACAAATAAATATGAGATAATGCATATGTTAATTAGCTTGATTTAGCCATCCCACAATATATACACATTTCAAAACAGCATGTTGTATACCATAAATATATACAATTTTTAGTTGTTAATTAAAAGTAAATGAGAAGGAAAAATAACAAAAATTTTTTTTTTGTCTTTTTTTTTTTTGAGACAGAGTCTTACTCTGTTGCCTGGCTGGAGTGCAGTGGCATGATCTCGGCTCACTGAAACCTCCGCCTCCTGGGTTCAAGCGATTCTCCTGCCTCAGCCTCCTGAGTAACTGGGATTACAGGTGCGTGCCACCACATCCAGCTAATTTCTTTTTGTATTTTTATTAGAGATGGAGTTTCACCATGTCATTCAGGCTGGTCTTGAACTCTTGACCTCCTGATCCGCCCACCTCAGCCTCCCAAAGTGCTGGGATTACAGGCATGAGCCACTGCGCCCAGCCAAGAAAGTATTTTTTTTTCTTTTTTTTATTTAGCAGTCAGAAGTGGAGTTTTAATTTTTTTAATTTTTGTGGGTACATAGTAGGTATATAGAGGTCAAGTTAATTCTTTAAAAAAGAATATATTGCCAAGAAAACCAGTGTTTTACAAGTGAGCGAGTTAAGTAAAAGCTCAGAATTATCTTCACTGATAAAGGGCATGGATTATCTTTAAAATAACTTATTTTCCTTCTTTTTTTACAAAAGTAGTATACACTTGTTGCCAGTTAAAAAAAATGTAAGTGAGCAAGAAGAGAATACCCCCCTTACCATAATCCCACAGCCTAATGCAGAATCATAGGTGATACAGCTTTTTCTGTTAAATCTCCATATATGCATTCCAGAAAAATGTCTTGTTCTCTAAAAATATACTGCAAAAACAGAAGTTTTGAGAACAAGCCACTCAAAACGTACACAGTTCTTAAGAATCTGAATACAGTTTTTCATAGAACATATGAAAATGGCCAGTAGGGCTGGGTGCAGTGGCTCACGCCTGTAATCCCGGCACTTTGGGAGGCCAAGGCAGGCAGATCATGAGGTCAGGAGATCGAGACCTTCCTGGCTAACACAGTGAAACCCTGTCTTTACTAAAAATACAAAAAATTAGCTGGGCATGGTGGCGGGCGCCTGTAGTCCCAGCTACTCGGGAGGCTGAGGCAGGAGAATGGCGTGAACCCGGGAGGCGGAGCTTGCAGTGAGCAGAGATTGCGCCACTGCACTCCAGTCTGGGCAACAGAGAGGGACTCCGTGTCAAAGAAAAAAAAAAGGCCAATACACATATAAAAAGATGCTCGTATCATTAGCCATTATGGTAATGCAAATCAAAAGCACAATGATATACCACTTAATACCCACTAGGAAGGCTGTAGTCAAAAAGACAAATACATAATAACAAGTGTTGGCAAGGATGTGGAGGAATTGGAACCCTCACACATTGCTGGTGAGAGTGTAAAATGGTGCAGCTGCTTTGGAAAACTGTTTAGCAGTTCTTGAGAGGTTAAACATAAGAGTCAGCAGCATGGTAATGGCAATTTTATTCCTGTCCCAAGATAAGGGAAAACATATGTCCACACAAAAACTTGTACACAAATGATCATAATAGCATTATTCATAATAGCTCAAAAGTGCAGACAACCCAAATGTCCATCACCTGATGAATGGGTAAATTAAAAGTGGTAAATATATGATGAAATGTTATTTGGCAAGGAAAAGCAATGAAGTACTGATATGTGCTACAACATGGTTGAACCTTGAAACTTCATGTTAAGTGAATGAAGCCAGACACAAAGGACTACACATTTTTTTTTTTTTTTGAGACAAGATCTCATTCTGTATCCCAGGCTAGAGTGCTGAGGTACGATCATGGCTCACTGCAGCCTCAACCTTGTGGGCTCAAGTGATTCTCCTAACTTAGCCTCCTGAGTAGCTGGGACTATAGTTATGCACCACCATACCCAGTTAATTAAAAAATTTTTTTGTAGAGACAGTCTCACTGTGTTGCCTACGGTGGTCTCAAACTCCTGGGCTCAAGCAGTCCTTTTGTCTCAGCCTCCCAAAGTGCCTGGCCTATTTTATTTTAACTCTTTATTACACAAAAGAAGAGGCAATAGTAAAATGAACCCTCATGTGCCCATCACTTAGCTTGAACTATTGTCAACATTTTACTAATTTTACAACTCTTTTAAAGCCAAAAGTTGGAGTTTTGATGGTTTCTGAAGACATAATCTCATCTCTTCCTAAAACAGCCTTGTGAGGTAGGGATCGTTGCCCTATTAGACGGATAGATAGTAACTTATCTGAAATCATTTGACTTGTGATGAACTGAGGACCTCTGCTCTTTTTATGGCCCCATGGAGTCCACATGTTTTGTCATTGCAAATCAAAAGTAAAATTGTAATATTTTGTCTCTCAAATATGTTCTAGAAACCATGTCGTTCTACAGGAAAATGCACAGCATGCCACCCGGTTTATAGCTCTGGCAAATGTTGGAAATCCAGAAAAGAAAAAGGTAAAGATTCGCCTATTTGGTGGAAAGTTGATACTCACGGTCTGCCTGATAAATGTATCTCTTGCCCAGTTTAGCATTCAGATCTTCTTTTCTCCCTCACTGCAAGGTCCCAGCAGCTTCGGAGACTCCTTGTAAAGATACGGTAATGAAAGGTCAAGTCTCTTTGGGTCTTTTTGTAGGAGAGTTTAAAGAAGGGTTTGGGAAAATAGGCCCAGAGGAATAAAGGCAAAATATCAAATGAACAGTGTTCCTTTACTTTCACATCTATGTGGTTGTCTTTGTGGGTATTTGTGAATTTGCCCTCAGATGCTTGCTTACTTCTTTTAGCAACTTCATTTAGCTGAAATAAAAAAACCCCAAAGAGCTGGGCATGGTGGCCCATGCCTGTAATCCCAGCACTTTGGGAGGCTGAGGTGGGCGGATCACTTGAGGCCAGGAGTTTGAGACCAGCCTGGCCAACATGGTGAAGCCCCATCTCTATAACAAATAAAAAAATTAGCAGGTATGGTGGGGGGCACCTGTAATCCCAGCTCCTCAGGAGGCTGAGGCAGGAGAATTGCTTGAATGTGGAAGGCGGAGACTGCAGTGAGCTGAGATCGGGCCACTGCACTCCAGCCTGGGTGACCAAGTGAGACTCTGTCTCAGGAAACAAAAAAGCAAAAAACCCAGGGGACTTACCTAAGCCCTCCTTAGGGCTAAGATTTCCTGAGGGATATCTTAGTGATACCTGGAATCTATCTTTGTACTGGAAAACAGTGCAGTTGATGAAAGAGAATATACCAGAAAAGTAGATTGTTTTTCTCACTTCTCTGAGAGCATTTCTGATTTCCCAGGGCCAAAACTGACCTGTTACGGATTGAGACAGCTAAAATAAGAACAGTTAGTGAAGTGGGAAAATAGGCAGATAAAGAGTCTGAAGATTATTCCACTATCACATGCCATAGACAAAGCATACAAAAGATAAGCAAATCGATATATTTTTTTCATAATATTTTAAGCTTTTTTTGGGGGTGGGGCGCGGATCTGAAGTGATTTTACCTTTATTTCCTTCACTTTAAGCCAATCATGAAATTTCACAGTGATTTCTAGGGTGGGGACAGAAGGAAGACAGTGTTAAGAATCATCAGGGCTGTGGCCCAGTTGGCCCGAGGAAGTGCCGGCAGGGTGGCCCCTCAGGGGCAGCTGGAGGAGCATGGACTGCCCCGCTGGAGGGGAGGTGATGTTCCCAGAGTATGAGAGCTGGTATGTGATGTCCTCTGCAGCTTCCAGCTTGCGCAGCTCGATCAGGCTGTTCCCTGTGGTGGCCAGTAAGTTGGCGATCAGCTTGGCTGCCTTGGAATCGCCCTCAGCAGAGATGATGGCTGCCTTTTTCTGCTGCTCAGCCTTTTCTACCACAAATCTGGCGCTCTCTGCTTCCTGCTGAGCCACCTGTTTGGCTTCCACTGCTTCTGTGAACTCCTTCCCAAAGGTCAGATGTGTCAAGGACTTGTCATCCAGGATGAGCCCAAAGGTGGCTGCTCACTCCATAAGGTCATTGCTCATCTGCCTGGAGACCAGCTCTCTTTAGGTGATTAGTTCTCCAGCATCAAAGTGAGCCACCACTGACTTGAGGATCTCGGTAGTGATGGACAGCAGCACACGCTCATCATAATCCTCTTCAATGCTGGTCAAGATGCGAGGAAGCTGGCTAGTGACAGGCCCCCATGTGCACCGTGATGTCATTCTGCATATCTTTGCTATCAGTGATGCCTGGCACATTACATGGTCAAGAACGGCAGTCAAAGATAATTGGTTTCTGTACCCATGGAATGAGAAAGTGAATCCCTTCCCCTACCACAATATTCTGTATTCCACAGAATTGGTCAAAGATGACAGCTCTTTGCCCAGCATCCATGTCATACAGGGCAGAGTTCACCACGTCTCCTGCAACAGCTAAGTCCAGGCCAAACTTGCTGATGGACTCATAACACTTTGGCAGCTATGTTTTCTTCTGCTGGACCCTCTCATACCTGCTTCCACTTTGACCTCCACATAAATTTCCCAGCCTATTTTCAGCTTTTTTGCCCAATTCTTAGCAAGTCTAGATTTGTAATTTTTCTTTTAATTGCCCTTTCAAACTGAATAACACTTAGTATTTTCAGTCTGTTTTATTCTCAGGGACATGTTAGCCTCAGCCATAAGCAACTTATACTTTAGTCAAAAGGTGTGCACATTATAAAATTTGGCAAGCATTATTAAATTCATCTAAAAATTTTGTTCCAATTTGTACCCCTACCCCAGCGGTGTGTTTTTTTTTTTTTTTTTTTTTTTTTTTTTTTTTTTTTTGAGACGGAGTCTTGCTCTGTAGCCCGGGCTGGAGTGCAGTGGCCGGATCTCAGCTCACTGCAAGCTCCGCCTCCCGGGTTTACGCCATTCTCCTGCCTCAGCCTCCGGAGTAGCTGGGACTACAGGCGCCCGCCACCTCGCCCGGCTAGTTTTTTTTTTGTATTTTTAGTAGAGACGGGGTTTCACCGTGTTAGCCAGGATGGTCTCGATCTCCTGACCTCGTGATCCGCCCGTCTCGGCCTCCCAAAGTGCTGGGATTACAGGCTTGAGCCACCGCGCCCGGCCAGCCGTGTGTTTTGTTTTGTTTTGTTTTTCTCTCTCCATATTTCTCACTGGATCATATCAAAGTTTCTTTCTTTCTTTTTTTTTTTTTTTTTTTTTAAGATGGAGTCTCTGTCTGTTGCCCAGGCTGGAATGTAGTGGCATGATCTCGGCTCACTGCAACCTCCGCCTCGCATGTTCAAGTGGTTCTCCTGCCTCAGCCTCCTGAGTAGCTGGGACTATAGACACGTGCCACCACACCTGGCTAATCTTTTGTATTTTTAGTAGAGATGGGATTTCTCCATGTTGGTCAGGCTGGTCTCTATCTTCCGACCTTAGGTGATCCGCCCGCCTCTGCCTCCCAAAGTGCTGGGATTACAGGCATGAGCCACCACCCCCGGCCCTCATCAAAGTTTTATTAAAGTTTTTGCCAATGTGATAAATGATATGTAATTGTTACTTAGTTGCATTTCCCTAATCAGTAGTAAGTTTAAACATCTATATCTTATCTAAAGTTTTCAATATCTGTGGCATTAGTGCAAGATTCCAGATATTTATATGAATATTTACTTCTTTGCTGCTAGTCTCTTAAGAAAATTTTATTAGCATATATAGCAGAATTTGTATAATATCAAGAGAGAGAAACCCCAAGTTCATTTGTAATTTTCTTTAGGAAAAATGAATGGCAGTGCCACAATTCTGTGGACAAAGTACACAAAGATAAGGGACTCAGAGGCAGAAGCAGTTTGTCTTCAAGTGTTATAGAGCAAGTCCCTCTAGGGGACAGTTGTTACTATTCCATTATTCGAGTGAGAACTCCTGGTTTGTGAGGGCTGGGGCTTTGATTTGTTGTTCATTTCTTTGTCAGCCCTTGGTGAGCCCCTGCAGAGGCCACTGAATTGGCATTTGATTTACTGTTTATTCTCTGAGCTATGGATGGGCTGGTTGCTGTTCTTTTAATTTTACTTAGTTTCACATGTTTTCCCTGAAATCTTCACAGTAAAATAGGTTGATTACAGTTGGGTAAATAGTATATCCCCTAATGTCGTTATGTTCTTTTTCTCTAAAGTATCTTTATGCATTCAGTATTGTTCCCATGAAGCTAATGGATGCAGCAGAACTGGTAAAACAGCCTCCGGATGTCACTGAAAACCCTTACAGAAAATCTGGGCAGGAAGCATCCATAGGAAAGCAAATTCCTGCCCCTGTGGTATGTTCTGATTGAGGGCTGGCATTTTCTGGGCAGGGTTGCCCATTACATGTGTTCTTTTCCTGGTTATAGTTTAGTACATAAGACAAGTTTAATCCTTAGAATCTAAATCTTTTTTTTTCCCCCTTGGGAAATCATGATGATGTTTAGAAAATCTTAGTAGATTTTAACTAAACTTAGTGTTTTTTATTGTAGTTTGGGGTTAACAGTTTCATAGATTAGGTCTTTCTTTGTCCAAACTGGATTCATACGTTTGGGGTTACAGTTTTATTTGTAAAGTCTTTGACTAAAGTTGATTATCGGTTCTTAGCTCTTTAGGCAAGGCCCTAGCAGTTTCATAGCAATGTAATTTTTGATTTTATGATGATTGCCAGTAGGAGCCAGTAGGAAAATAAGATTCACTCTGAAGAAATTCTCTTAAGAGCAGAGTTTTCTCAAATTAATTTTTTCCCCACTAAAGCAAGGAAGGTCAAGTTCTCTTACTAGCATGCACGGTCTGCTTTCTCAGACTTTTCTTTCTTTCCGAGCAACCTTCTCATCTCTCAATCAAGGCTGAATTAGGCTTATTTGACCTGTGAAATTGTATGACTACACTATGTCCCTGTTGAGAGAAAAAGGAAGAGTGAATTTGGGTGGGTTCATGTTGTTCTGTTTTAGGCAAGAATTACTTTATAATTTGCATTTTAACTTGTTTTTCCAAAGAGATGAATTTGGCAGTAGTTTGGGTAAGCATTGATGTGTGACTGAGAGTTCAGGCATCAGAATTGGGAAGATATTTTGCTTCCTTAGAGTATGCAGAAAGGACTGAGAAGAAAGAAAGATATGGCATGGCAGGAATGTTCCCTTGTATGTGAGTGGTTGGCTACTTATCTAAAGGTTGGTTGAATAATATTTAATCTTCTGCATTTGGCCATTCCAGGAAGAATCAGCCTGTCAGTTTTTCTTTGATTTAAATGAAAAGCAGGGAAGGAAGCGTTCATCCACAGGTAGAGATAGCAAATCTCCTCACCCAAAGCAACCTCGCAAACCTCGTAAGTACCTTTATTCCAGAGGTCTCCTCTGTGAACAGTAACTGTTATTTTGGCTTTTGTTTGGAAAGCAGCATTGCTAAGAGAGCCTCTTCTGGCAGGGGAAAATTGTGCAATGAGTCATTAGGACCAACAATAAAAATAAAATATAAACATGGCCTTGGCTGGGTGTGGTGACTGCACCATCTTACATTCCCACCAGCAGTGTATGAAGGTTTCTGCTTTTCCACATCCCTGTCAACATTTGTTATAGCAATAGCCAGTTTTACAAGATAGCTCTCTCTTTTCCTCTCTCATAAACAGGTATGGTTCTCCAAGGGTGATGCTTTTATATACTTCTTGGACTCTCTGTATTTTTAGCCCATCTACTTGAGAGAGATGAGTTCCTTTTGCTAATTACCATTTAAAGAGATTTTCTTTGTCCTGAAAAGGCAGTCTTCTGTTGCTTATATACCCATATTGGGATAAAAATCTTGATATTCTTGGCCAGGTGCGGTGGCTCACGCCTGTAATCCCAGCACTTTGGGAGGCTGAGCCAGGCGGATGACAAGTTCAGAATTTCGAGACCAGCCTGGCCAACATGGTGGAACTCCTTCTCTACTAAAAATACAAAAATTAGCCAGGTGTGGTGGCATGCGCCTGTAGTCCCAGCTACTTGGGAGGCTGAAGTGGGAGAATTGCTTGAACCCGGGAGGTGGAGGTTGCAGTGAGCCAAAACCATGCCATTGTACTGTAGCCTGGGTAACAGAGTGAGACTCCATCTCAAAAAAAAAAAAAAAAAAAAAAAAATTGATACTCTTTTTATAGCTTCAGATTCAGAAACTAGAGCTATATGAATTTTTATCTAGATTTATGTAATGCCGGAAACTGATTCACACTAAGTGTAATCCCAGCACTTTGATAGGCCAAACAGCTGGATCACTTGAGGCCAGGAGTTCGAGACCAGCCTGGCCAACATGGTGAAACCCTGTCTGTACTAAAAATACAAAAATTTAGCAGGGTGTGGTGGCACCCACCTGCAGTCCCAGCTCCTCGGGAGGCTGAGGCAGGAGAATCGCTTGAACCCAGGAGGTGGAGATTGCAGTGAGCCAAGATCACACCACTGCACTCCAGCCTGGGTGACAGAGCAAGGCCCTGTCTTAAAAAAATAAAATAAGACTGGCCTGACTTTTAGGCTGTTCTGAGGCGCTTCCTGCAAGAACTATGGGAAAAGCATCTTTCCTTTATGTCTGTAGAACATGATGAGGTAAAGAGCCTCCAAAACCAATATAGATTCATAAAAGAATGATCAAACTCAGAGGAAGGACTTTAAAGGTGTTTCATTGAGATTCTCTTTCTTCGTCTTTTTGTTTCATGGAAGAAGCTGACCTTAGGAGGGTAAATTTTCCAGGGTCATCGCTAATGGCGTAGTTGGGGCTATAATTAGGGCTCCTGACACCCTGTTCAGTGTTCTTTTGTTGTAGCCTGTTGCCAGTTATGTGCTACTTTAGTCAGTGTGTGATTTTGCACTTGTGGGTTACCTACCTGTGGATTGGTTACAAATTCGAATGGAAGTTTAATTTCATTGAAAATGTTCATAGGGGGTCATAGTGAGGAACACAGGCTCAGCCCATTGTGGCAGTGTTGTATACCAGTCTTTTCAGGATATAAAAATCAGATAAGGCTAAGTTCTGTGGGGTGATTATATGCTGTGCTTGGACCATAGTAACACCCGGCTTTCTTTTACATGAAGCTCAGCCTCCAGGACCCTGCTGGTTTTGCCTTGCTAGCCCTGAAGTGGAAAAGCATTTGGTGGTCAACATCGGCACACATGTGAGTTACTTCCTTGGACCTTTATAGAGAAGGAGATGCCTATTTGTTTTTTAGTAACTTTATTGAGGCATAATCTACATATAACATTTACCCATGTTTAAGTGTACGATTCAGTGATTTTCGTAAGGTTACTGAGTTATGCCACCATCACATAGTATAGTTTTAGAACATTTTTATCATGGCAGTAAGATCTCTTATGCCCATTTACAGTTAATCCCTGTTCCCAACTTTAGCCTCAGGCAGCAAGTAGTCTACTTACTATCTCCATAGTTTGCCTTTTTTGGACATTTCTTATAAATGGAATCATACAACATGTAGTCTTTTGTGTCTAGCTGTTTTTACTTAGCATCATATTCATGAGGGTCATCCATGTTGCAGCATGTATCAGTATTTCATTCCTTTTTATTGCCAAATCATATTCCAGTGTATAGATACACATTTTATCTATATCCGTTCATCAATTGATGGACATTTGGGTTGTTTCTACTTTACGGCTATTAGAAATAATGCTCCCATAAAATATCTGAATGCAAGTCTTTGTGTGAATATATGTTTTTATTTTGGATACACCTAGGAATGGATTTGCTAGGTTATATGGTAAATTTATGTTTAACTTTTTAAGAAACTGCTAAACTGTTTTCCAAAATGACTGCACCATCTTATATTCCCACCAGCAATGTATGAAGGCTTCTGCTTTTCCACATTCCTGCCAACATTTGTTATAGCAATAGCCAGTTTTACAAGATAGGTCTCTGTTTTCCTCTGTCATAAATAGGTATGGTTCTCCAAGGGTGATGCTTTTATATACTTCTTGGACTGTCTGTATTTTTTAGCCCATCTACTTGAGAGTGATGAGTTCCTTTTGCTAATTACCATTTAAAGTGATTTTCTTTGTCCTAAAAAGGCAGTCTTCTGATGCTTATGTACCCGTATTGGGTTAAAAATGTTGATACTCTTTATAGCTTCAGATTCAGAAGCTAGAGCTTTATGAATATATATATATTTTTTTGAGATGGAGTCTTGCTCTGTTGCCCAGGCTGGAGTGCAATGGCGCGATCTCAGCTCACTGCAGCCTCTGCGTCCCGGGTTCAAGTGATTCTCTTTCTTCGTCTTTATGTTTCACGGAAGAAGCTGACCTTAGGAGGGTAAATTTTCCAGGGTCATTGCTAATGGCATAGTTGGGGCTATAATTAGGGCTCCTGACACCCTGTTCAGTGTTCTTTTGTTGTAGCCTATTGCCAGTTATGTGCTACTTTAGTCAGTGTGTGATTTTGCACTTGCTTCCCAAGTAGCTGGGATTATAGGCACCTACCATCATGCCCGGCCAATTTTTGTATTTTTAGTAGAGACAGGGTTTCACCATGCTGGCCACGCTGGCCTCGAACTCCTGATCTCAGGTGATTTGCCCACCTCAGCTTCCCAAAGTGTTGGGATTACAGGCGTGAGCCGCCACACCCGGCCTATTAATTTTTATCTAGAATTATGTAATGCTGGAAACTGATTCACAGTAACTGATCACATCAAAGATAAAATTTCAGTTTTGCTTAGTAGTGGAGGGTGTAGCTTACTAATGACAGGAATACCCATATTCACACTCCTGGTGTGAGTACCTAGGAACCCAAGATGATGATAAGGTTGTTTGGTAAGTATTGAATCAGACTATGAGAACGGGATGGTCTTGAGTATGATTTTATTCAGGTGGTGGAAAGCTTGAATGTGTGTGTCTCATGGGAAAGTCATTCTACTTCACATTTCCCCAGATACTTTTGCTTGTGTAGGGCTGGATTAGATATTAAATAATACCCGTCTTCGACTCTCATTTCCCTGGGGGTTTTCTATAGACCATTGTTCTTTTTCATTCATTTAGAATGAAGAAAGCTTAATTTTTAACACTGTAGTCACTGATGACTGGAACTGGATGTTCCCCAGGATTCCTGAGGAAAATATTTACAAGCTGTTTTTGTTTTGTGACAGTTTTGGGAGGTGGGGCCTAATAAGTGGTGATTAGGTCATGAGGACTCTGCCCTCATGAATGGATTAATGTTATCACAAGAGTGGGTTATCATGAGAGTGGCTTTGTTAAAGTGAGTTCAGGTCCCCTTTTGCTCCTTTATTCTTACCCTTACTTGCCCTTCTGCCATGGGGTGATGCAGCACAAAGGCCATTGCCAGGTGTCAGTGCTATGCACTTGGACTTCCCAGTCTACAGAACCACAAGCCAAATAGATTGCTATTCATATAAATTATAGTCTGTGGTATTCTATTATAGCAACACAAGATGGACTAAGACAATTCCTTAAATGTATAGTGCTTCTGAAGACAGGTGCTGTCATCCATTTCTCATTGATTTGTTCTACTTTTGGTTTCCGGGATTGATCCTTTCAACTTATCCTAACAATCTGAGGACTCTTTTTTGTGTCTTCCTTCCTATAGACTGACTAGAGTTTCAATTTCATCTTGTACTTTAAGGCGGTTACTCTTCTGCCTGTGTTGTTTCCACCTGCAGAGTCTCAGTCTTTTACATTTTAAAAAATGTCTTGGCCGGGTGTGGTGGCTCACGCCTATAATCCCAGCACTTTGGGAAGCTGAGGCGGGTAGATCACGAGGTCAGGAGTTCATGACCAACCTGGCCAAGATGGTGAAACCCTGTATCCGGGCGTGGTGGCGGGTGCCTGTAATCCCAGCTACTCAGGAGGCTGAGGCAGAGAATTGCTTGAACCTGGGAGGCGGAGGTTGCAGGCCGAGATGGCACCACGGCACTTCAGCCTGGGGGACAGAGCGAGACTCTTGTCACAAAAACAAAAAAAAGTCTTAATTAGTGGCACACTCCTATCTCTAGGGGGAGCACTAATGGGGTCAAGGCCTGTAACTCAGCTGAGCCACAGAACCTATTGGATGACATCTTGGGTGGAATAAGAGCAAACTTGAGAAGCTCTAGCTTTTACAGCAGTGCCCTTTTTGGATGATCTCTTTTGCATCTTTTTTCCTTTTTGGATTAGTTTATGCCATTTTTCTCTCCCACACAATTTGTATAGTAAGGCAGGCTTTGAATTGCCTTCTGTTTGGGAAGCTTCTGTAGGTTCAAGATCACACGCAGGAGATAAGAGATTTGGAATGTGTGACATAGCTCAGTGCTGCTCTAGGCCTCAGTGAGAAGTGACTTTTCTTTTCCGTTCATCTTTCTG
The DNA here is from genome assembly GCF_024542745.1 of Macaca thibetana thibetana. NCBI lineage: Eukaryota > Metazoa > Chordata > Mammalia > Primates > Cercopithecidae > Macaca > Macaca thibetana. Next base: position 96,288,303 of record NC_065586.1, on the reverse strand, counting down.
TTGTCCAGGTTATCTAACTCAGGGTGTGGGCCTGGGCAACAATCAAGGAAATCTGTTTTCTTCTCATCTAGGCCTGAAACTAGAGGGGAAAAAGGTCTTGTTTGTGGGCCAACCCAACATCCCAAGTAGGCCACATGAGTATTTCAGCCTCAAGTCTACACTGTCCTTAGGTAGAAACCGCTTACAAACCTGTAATGACCTTTGGGTGTCTGGGGAAGGGTTTGGGATCTCATCCCTGCAACTTTTCTTTTTGATTGCCTTTTTTTGTTTGTTAAATTTTTTCCCCCGGCTTTCTCTTTGCCGTGCCTTCCTCAAAGGTAGTACATAGAATTGTGCTGATGGTCCATAGCCACAGATTAGTTAAAAGGTGGAAGGGCTGCTGGCAGTCTAAAAAATTATTGCAAAATCAATGCATTTTATTTATGGGGAGAACCATTAGTTCAGGTCCTATTTATACATGGTTAGAGATAATTCTAGTATAGAACAGATTAGAAGGCGAGATTTTGAAAGAGAGAGGAGATTAGGCAAGTGTGAAACTTCACAAAAATTGCAAGTACAGGATTAGAGATGGTGCAGAGGAGCTATTTAGTTTAGACATCATTACCTAAAGAATGCGTATCATAATAGAAAAGCTGATATTTATGGCAGTGACCTTCTGACAAAAAAAGCTAGAAGACTCAGGCTTCTAGAGTAACCTTTTAAACAAATACAATATAAAGTGGTTATTATAAAAATTAAAAAAAAATTTTAGTGCCTATGAGGTTTTCATCAACTTTAGTCATCTGGAAAATTAACTTTGTCAACATGCCCGGTCCTCTCTGCCAAACAAGTCAAGGACAATCATGCGTTGGTATCTTTCCAATACATATCCTGTCATTCTATTGGACTTTCTTATTTAGATGAGAAATTATTCCCTCCTTCAGCCTTAACTTTGAGCCCACCACACTAAGAGTATACTTGGGATAAATTTTTTTTTTTCCCCCCCGAGACAGAGTCTTGCTCTGTCATCCAGGCTGGAGTGCAGCGGCACGATCTCGGCTCACTGTAACCTCCGTCTTCCAGGTTCAAGCAATTCACCTGCCTCAGCCTCCCAAGTAGCTGAGATTATAGGCGTGCACCACCATGCCCAGCTAAGTTTCGTATTTTTAGTAGAGATGGGGTTTCACCTTGTTGGCCAGGCTGGTCTTGAACTCCTGACCTCACGATCCACTCGCCTCGGCCTCCCAAAGTGCTGGGATTACAGGCATGAGCCAGTGCGCCCAGTCTGAATAATTGTTTTCTAACATATCTATGTTTGCCTATACTGCTACTCAATGGGCCCTTCTGTGCTCACTCATGGCATCTTCCCATCAGAGAATATCTGAGTGGTAGAACATTCTTGCATGTTTTGGTTTTTACAGAAATATTTTTAGTTACCATTAAAGGCTGACATCCATTGTTGGAAACCATTCTTTTCTGCCTCTTTGGATGCATCTGAGTTTGAAGTTTTACTTTCCTTCTACCCCATTAGGTTGTATGTTTGCTTTTGTTTTGTAGAGTTTAGTCAGCAGCTTAAGGCTTAGGAACATTAGATACTAAGCATGCCATCTTAGCCTTTTTTGTGAGCCCAAGGAGTATATTTGGGGGTGAGGGGTGGGAATGAAAGTTACTGGGGAGGCAGAAAGTGGTCATTTTCTTTTTGAGATGGAGTCTCACTCTGTCACCCAGGCTGGAGTATAGTGGCATGATCTTGGCTCACTGGAACCTCTGCCTCTTGGGTTCAAGCAGTTCTCCTGTCTCAGCCTCTCGAGTAGCTGGGACTGCAGGCACATGCCATCACAGGCCTGGCTAGTTTTTGTATTTTTAGTTAAAATGAGGTTTCACCATATTGATCAGCCTGGTCTGGAACTTCTGACCTCAGGTGGTCCACCTGCCTCGGCCTCTCAGAGTGTTGGGATTACAGGCGTGAGCCACTACCCCAGCCGCAAGTGGTCATTTTGAAATCAGAAGTTGTATCTTTTTGTGGTTGAAGGTGATAAAAACTGAAAAACTGTTTTCAAGTTTGGAGCCTGGGAGGGAAAACGCAGCGATTTGTTCTGGTCTCCCTCAGCTCAGTGTGTTTGAAGCCAAAAGCCTGTTTGTGTGCCTCTCCCAATTCATTTACTCCTAGTTCATTTGCTACTTGTATAGAAATTTTTTATGTCTAATTTGATTCTTTAGCGGATACTTGAGAACATTGTTGCTGCAATCTCTAAAATCAGAGTTTTTAAAGAAAGAATTTTTATTAATAACCTCAAGTACTTCTCCTACATCCTGAGACTCACTCTTTGTATAGGCTTTTCTCCCTGGAGAATCCTACATGCTGTATTGATGTCTCAATTCTGTGTGCTGCTTCTTCAGTGCTACCTCGCCCTGGCCAAAGGAGGCTTATCTGATGACCATGTCCTCATCCTGCCCATTGGACACTACCAGTCAGTGGTGGAGCTTTCAGCAGAGGTGGTAGAAGAGGTGGAGAAGTATAAGGCCACACTGAGACGGTTCTTTAAGAGTCGAGGGAAACGGTGTGTTGTATTTGAGAGAAATTATAAGAGCCATCACCTCCAGCTACAGGTAGGTGATCTGTTCATAGAAATGTGGAAGGGCACTATGGGGACCTTGATATTGGTAAATAAATATTTAAATAGGCTGGGCGAAGTGGCTCACGCATGTAATCCTAGCACTTTGGGAGGCCAAGGTGGTTGGATTGCCTGAGTTCAGGAGTTCGAGACCAGGCTGGGCAACATGGTGAAACCCCGTCTCTACTAAAAATACAAAAAAATTAGCTGGGCATGGTGGTGGGCGCCTGTAATGCCAGCTACTTCGGAGGCTGAGACAGGAGAATCGTTTGAACCTGGGAGGCGGAGGTTGCAGTGAGCCGAGATTGTGCCACTGCACTCCAGCCTGGGTGACAGAATGAGACTCCATCTTAAAAAAAAAAATTTAGGGCCGGGCGCGGTGGCTCAAGCCTGTAATCCCAGCACTTTGGGAGGCCGAGGCGGGTGGATCACGAGGTCAGGAGATCGAGACCATCCTGGCTAACATGGTGAAACCCCGTCTGTACTAAAAATACAAAAAACTAGCCGGGCGTGGTGGCGGGCGCCTGTAGTCCCAGCTACTCGGAGGCTGAGGCAGGAGAATGGCGTGAACCCGGGAGGCGGAGCTTGCAGTGAGCCGAGATCGCGCCACTGCACTCCAGCCTGGGTGACACAGCGCGAGACTCCATCTCAAAAAAAAAAAAAAAAAAAAAAAAAAAAAATTTAAATAATGTTTAGCTTTAATATTTAAAGTATTTAATATTTTTATATTAATATTTAAATAACGTTCATTTAAAAAGTTTTTAAAAAGTATCTGGTGGTAACCCAAGAGACTTCACAGGGAAGTGTGTGGTCAGTACATGTAAAGAGCATAGATAGTAAGTTCTTTGTTTAGAAAAGGAATGGGTAGTTGAGGAAGTTCCGAGGAAGTGCCAAAGAAGATGTGCGGCTTGTTGGATAAGAATTTAGAAGAAAGTGAGTATTTTGTGTGGAGGCCCAGCATGAGGGAAAACTTAGTGGCAGGAAATAGTCTCAAAGCCTACATGGGGCTAGCAGCTCAGAAAATCAGATTGTAGATCATTTGTAGTTGTGGTGGTTTTCTTTTTGGCACATTTGTTAAGTTTTCAAATGGGCCTAACTCTGCCACATATATAATATCGGAGATGGCAAAGGCTTGTGACAGAGATATCTCTCTTAAGCCTTTCCTGCATCAGAGAATGGCTCCCACATGTGGCAGGCTATCTCATAAGTTTAAGTCCTTACAGACCGGCTGACACAGGCTTGTCTGGCCTGAGGAGATTCTGTGCTGAGGGGTGTTTCTCTACTCCTGTGATGGATTTGCTACTTCTCAGAGACCGTGCAGGCACAACTTCTCTGGGACCTGCACAAAGAATTTCTCCTTTCTCCCCAACCCCCAGGTCATTCCTGTCCCAGTCAGCTGCTGTGCTACTGATGACATTAAAGATGCCTTCATTACCCAGGCCCAGGAGCAGCAGATAGAGCTGTTGGAAATCCCAGAGCACTCTGACATCAAGCAGGTGAAACGGGATGGTGATATTCAGGGAAGAGTAAAGATCTGTTTTTTCTGTTGTTGTTTCTTTGTGTTTTTGAGACAGAGTCTCGCTCTGTTGCCCAGGTTGGAGTGCAGTGGCACAATCTTGGCTCACTGCAACCTCCATCTTCCAGGTTCAAGTGATTCTCCCACCTCAGCCTCCCTAGTTGTTGGGACTACAGGCATGTGCCACCATAACGTGGCTAGTTTTTGTATTTTCAGTAGAGACGGGGTTTCACCATATTGGTCCGGCTGGTCTCGAACTCGTGACCTTGTGACCTGCCCGCCTCGGCCTCCCAAAGTGCTGGTGTTAGAGATATGAGCCACCCGTGCCCGGCAAGATCTGGTTTTTGACATGTTGAGCCTAAGGTGCTATCAAGGCATTCCAAAAATGTTGTTAAATAGGCAATGGGTCGGGCATGGTGGCTCACACCTGTAATCCAACATTTTGGGAGGCCAAGGCGGGAGGAGCACTTGAAGCCAGGAGTTCAATACCAGCCTGGGCAACAAAGTGAGACACCTTGTCTCTACAAAAAATTAAAAAATAAGCTGTGCATGGTGGCATGTGCCTGTAGTCTTAGCTACTCAGGAGGCTGAGAGTCAGGAGGATCACTTCAGCCTAGGAGTTGGAGGATGCAGTGAGGTATGATTGCACCACTGGACTTCAGCCTGGGCAACATAGCAAAACCCTGTCTCAAAAAAAAACAAAAAAAAACAAAAGAGGCAGTGGACAATTTGGAACTAGAGTACTGGGTATTGACTAGACTGGAGGTGAAGAGAGCATTACTCCAAAGTTTAGTGCTTTCCTGGGAAGAGCAAGAAATTAGAATTTCCTAAGGTAGGAACTTAGAAGGATGGATGCCACTGGGAGGATATTGGTAGTATCTTCCAGTTAGGCTTTTTAAGCCCTAGTTCCACTAAGTGGCTTGGGATCTGTAGCAACATACACATCTTTTTTCTTGTGCATTTAGACTGAATTCTTTGCCTAGAGATAAACAAGGATTATAGATTTTTAAAGCATTATTGGACATCCTCATACAACTCTGTTTATTTTAGATTGCACAGCCAGGAGCAGCATATTTTTATGTTGAACTTGACACAGGAGAAAAGCTTTTCCACAGAATTAAAAAGAATTTTCCTTTGCAGTTTGGAAGGTATGTTTTTCTTCTTTTCAATGTATTTTCACTAGACTTTGTATGAACAAAGTGGTGGGTACATGGGACAATTGATAAAAAGCTAAATTGTAAACAGTCCTTGCCCCAAAGGACCCATGGTCTTAGGGCAGATGTTTACATATATGACAGTAATGTAATGTAGAGTGTGAAGAGTACCATGACAGAGTTTTGGAGAATAATGTGCTGTAGAAATTCAGAAAAGGGACAGCTCATTTCTACTTGGTGAAAACCTTCATGAAAGTGGCAAAGTTAAACCTGAGAGTCATATTTACAGGGCAAAGATTGGGGTGAGGGCATTCTAGCCAGAAGTGCTAGGGAACTTTAATTGAGCACATACTCTGTGCCAAGAACTGTGCCAAGAACTTTACACATACATGACTCATTTAATCTTCACAGCTCTGTAAGGTAGGTACTGTCATCCCGATTTACCAGTGTGGAGAATGAGGCTCTAGAGTAGTGCCCAGTAGACTTTTCACAACGATGGAAATGCTCAAATACATGCACTGTCCAATACAGTAGTGACTAGCCACTTGTGGCCACTGAGTGCTGAAATGTGGCTAATGTGACTGAGGAACTAAATTTTTGATTTTATTTAAGTAATTAGAATTTAAATTTAAATAGCCATACCTGGCTTATGGTTACCCCACTGGATAGCAGGCTGTAGAGAGGTTAGGTAACTTGTCTGTAGTCACACAGTGGTAGGTTCAAATGCAGGCCTGTTGGACCTCAAAACTTAGGTCTTAACCTCAGTATTCTACAGTATGGTAAAGGCCTGGAGGAGGCTTCAGTTCCTTTCCTCGTATCAGGCAAAACATGACCGCAAAACCATAGAGGGAGTAACATAACTTAGGCAAAGATTGAAGATGGGAAGTTGCTGACAAGAAGATACGGTTTGAAGGGGAGTGGAAAGTGTGTAGAAGAGAGTATCTGATGCTGGTGTCTGTGATTTGCAGCTATTTCTTCTCCTCTAGTTAACAATGGGCTTTGAGTGAGCCTTGAACCTGTCTTGGACTAATTCAGAAAGCCTCCAAGAGACTGCCGCTTTAGATAAGTCCAGTAAATGTAGTTGTCTGCATTTTTCAGAAAGATAAATGGGAACAAGTGTGTTACGAGCTTTAGACATCTGACATGATTTTTTGTTGTTGCCTCAGCAACAGATGCAGTTATGAACATTGACAACATAAGCACATGATTGCAGATACACATAGGTGTATAAAGCACACAAAAAGGAGATTCTCTGAATGGTTTTGTGCTTATGATAGTTGTATTTTCAGTATTGAGTAATTATCAAGATACTAATTTATATAGCATTTTATAGTTAACAAAATATTTGAAATGGCATTTTTTTTCAGCTGTACAAGAAAGGTAGTTCTATTTTCTTTTTACATTTGAAATAGGCTCAAAGTTTGCCTATTGAAAAGAGCGTAGGTTCTTTGACTTCTAGAGCATTTGTGATTTGTTTCTAACTCTTCTATTTATTGTAACTTCAGAGTGGAAAATGAACCACATAAATGTGTAATAGAATTATTTCTAATATATCAAAATAAATAAAAATATAAAGCAATGGCAATTAGAAGGCAGCTTGTGTGTGTGTGTGTGTATGTAGTTATTCCTTAGTCCTAAGAACCAAGATAAGTTGTTTTGTTGATATTGGGCTTATGCTGCTGTTATGTGGGCCTGAGTCCCCTAGAAGGAGAGGCAGAGGAGTTTTAAATCAGAGTGGGTACGACTAGGCTCCTGACTCTGCAAACTCCATGTCTAGTTGAGGTGACAAAACTACAGTTTAAGGCAGGTTGTAATCACAGTTAATATGGTACTTTGTGTTATCTCTGTACCTCACAAAAACCCTGTATAGTGGGTATTCTTATTTGCATTTCATAGGTGAGGAAATCAAGACTCAGAGATGAAATCATCTGTCTGAATCATAGATAGCAAGCGGCAAAGCTGGAAATGGAATCCAGTCTCTGATCTTTCTCACACCAGGGCCTGCCCTTTTTCTACTATGTGGTGTTGCTTCTCTAAGTACCAATAATATAGTTCCGAGTTTTTTAAGAGAGGGAGAAGCAAGTGGGGTTTGAAGGATCAGGAAATAAATAGTACCTGAGCTGGTCATTTAAAATGGGTATGATTTGATCAATAGTATGCCAGAGATGGCACTCAGGGCAGGAGAGCAAAGTCAGATAAATCTGCATACTTTCCTTGGGTGATGTTGAGGAGAACTCAGGCTTTTAGTTTCCATTTTGACTTCTTTGTGCTCTTTCTGCAGGGAGGTCCTGGCCAGTGAAGCCATCCTTAATATTCCTGGTAAATCTGACTGGAGGCAGTGTCAGATCAGTAAGGAAGACGAGGAGACCCTGGCTCGCCGCTTCCAGAAAGACTTTGAGCCCTATGACTTTACTCTGGATGACTAAACAAAGGGAAGACCTTTTTATGAACTTCATAGGAAGTAGTAAAGCCTTTTTCTTTTTTTTTTTTTAATTAGAAGAATTTTTTTTGAGACAAGGTCTCGCTCTGTCACCCAAGCAGGACTGCAGTGGCGCAATTTTGGCTCACTGTAGCCTCAACCTCCTGGGCTCTAGAGTTCTTCCCACCTCAGCCTCCTGAGTAGCTGGGACCACCAGGCGCATGCTACCATGCCTGGCAAACTTTTTAAATTTTTGGGTAGAGGGTAGAGACGGGGGTCTCCCTGTGTTGCCCAGGCTGGTCTGTAATGCCTAGGCTTAAGGGATCCTTCGCCTTGGCTTCTTAACCTGCTGGGATTACAAGCATGAGCCACCATTCCTGGCCTAGAAGCATATTTTTAAAGAAACTACAATCTCCCATGGGGACTGTTTCCCTGCCTCTTTTGTGCAGTCCCATGGAACTTGCCTGCAGCAAGAGGCCTAAGATTGAATCTTTTTGGGGAAAAGTCATTCTAGGATGAAAATCCTATGTTAAGGCTGGGCGTGGTGGCTCACGCTTATAATCCCAGCACTTTGGGAGGCCGAGGCGGGCAGATCACAAGGTCAAGAGATGGAGACCATCCTGGCCAACATGGTGAAACCCTGTCTCTGCTAACAGTACAAAAATCAGCTGGGTGTGGTGGCTCGCACCTATAGTCCCAGCTACTCAGGAGGCTGAGGCAGGACAATTGCTTGAACCTGGGAGGTGGAGTTTGCAGTGAGCCAAGGTCGCACCACTGCACTCCAGCCTGGGTGACAGAGCGAGACTCTGTCCAAAAAAAAAAAAAAAATCCTATGTTAAAAGTCGCCAGGCACGGTGGCGTAATCCCAGGACTGTAATGCCTGTAATCCCAGGACTTTGGGAGGCCGAGGCAGGTGGATCACCTGAGGACTGGAGTTTGAGACCAGCTTGGCCAACATGGTGAAACCCCGTCTTTACTAAAACTACAAAAATTAGCTGGGTATGGGGCCAGGTGCTTGTAATCTCAGCCACTCGGGAGGCTGAGGCAGGAGAATGGCTTGAACCCGGGAGGTGGAGGTTGCTGTGAGCCGAGATTGCTCCATTGCACACCAGCCTAGGTGACAGCGAAACTCCATCTCAAAAATAAAAGAATAAAAGTATGTCTGTCATCCAGCTTCAAGTACAGCTTGTGTATATCAACATTTTCAAAAACCTTTAAACTACCAAATGAAATCCAGATGTTTTTCCATGGTTGAGAAGTGTCTTGTGTTCATGTTGCCTATGACCATTGAAATGAAGTAGTATGTGTAATTGGAGGGGCTAGAGCTTTAAGCCCAGCTGTTCCAGAATCACACAGGGCGGTTTCTCCCTGAGCAACCCAAAGTGGAGAAGGGATCCAAGGCTTTTGCTACTTTTCTCTTAAAGCATTCATCTTATTCATAGAGAAGAGCCCATTTAGTCCTTCAGATATTTAACTCTTATGTGCCAGGCATTTTTCTAAGCTCGAGGACCATAGTCTTGTCCCAGTATGGTCCCTGTTGTCCCAGAGATTACAGTTTAATGGGGAAGAGAAAGGACAGATTTAAAAAAAAAAAGGATAAATTCTGCTTTGGATATTGTTGTTTTATGTGCTTGATATATCTAATGTGTGTCTTTTGTGCTGGTGGGCAGTTCTAAACTCATTGGTACCTGGGTTGGTTACAGGGCTTTGGAGATCATCAAGGTATAGGCCATAGGTGAAATTAAGATAGGGTAAATACAGTCCTGAGCTGAAGATGATTGCCTAAGAAATATCAGTTTGTGTTTTGTTTTGTTTTTTTTTTGGAGACGGAGTCTCGCTCTGTTGCCCAGACTGGAGTGCAGTGGCCAGATCTCAGCTCACTGCAAGCTCCGCCTCCCGGGTTTACGCCATTCTCCTGCCTCAGCCTCCCGAGTAGCTGGGACTACAGGTGCCCACCACCACGCCTGGCTAATTTTTTGTATTTTTAGTAGAGACGGGGTTTCACCGTGTTAACCAGGATGGTCTTGATCGCCTGATCTTGTGATCCGCCTGTCTCGGCCTCCCAAAGTGCTGGGATTATAGGCTTGAGCCACCACGCCTGGCCAGAAATATCAGTATTTAAGGAGGGCTTGAAAATAGTGATCTAACATTTACATGGAGAAGGAGCAAAGAGAATACTACATAGTAGGAGCAAAAAGAAAAATATTTTTACCTTTATATTGGGCACTTACAGTCCAGACACTGTTTCATTTAATCTTCACAAAATCTCTGTGAGGTAGGTATTACCTCTATTTTACATGAAAAAGAATAAAAACTGAGACTCAGAAAATTGAAGATTGTGGAGCCTGGGGTCAACAGGCTTAGGCTTTTTAAAAATTTGAAAGCTGGTCGAGGTGGCTCACGCCTGTAATCACAGCACTTTGGGAGGCTGAGATCAGGAGTTGGAGAGCAGCTTAACCAACATGGTGAAACCCTGTCTCTACTAAAATAGAAAAAAATAGCCAGGCATGGTGGCACGCACCTGTAATGCCAGCTACTTGGGAGGCTGAGGCAGTAGAATTGCTTAAACCCGGGCAGTAGAGGTTGCAGTGAGCTGAGATCACGCCATTGCACTCCAGCCTGGGTGACAGGAGTGAAACTCTTGTCTCAACAACAAAAAACAACTCAAATTACTCATGGCCCTGGGAATGGGGGCATTTAAAAAGTTAACAAAGGTAACCAACCTGGTTTCCACAAAGATGGCCACTTCCGGGTCAGCCCAATCATCAGTATCCCTGGGTCCTCAGTATCCCTTCCTCTTTTGAGTGGGAATTATGAGATTACAGCCCCACCTATGGAAATTGAGCACACTAGCACTGGCCATGCTGTACATACGTCAAATGAGAGGGCTTCATACTGTTATAACAATCTGTACCACAATTCTCTGTGCGGTCTGCCCAGCTCTAAATGACATGTCCTCAGAGGCGCCATCATCTCCAAGTCCATGGAAACCATGCACTTATAGAAACCAGAACCTCCCATACCACATGTTACTAATGACCTACAACATCGACTTGGTCTGTATCATGCAGTGCTCAACATTCTGGTTGCAGCATCACATTTCTCAAGAATTTGATTCCATGCTGACTCCTTTACTTGGAGTATTGAGATTCCCCAGGTACAGTGAAAGTATGAGCCTCTCAAATGGAAGACCAGAAGCTGGTTCTCCTATGCTATGTCAATCCGCCACCCGGAAGCACTTGCTGCACCAACAGCATTCCCAAAGCTTGCCTCTGCAGCCCTGCAGCACCCATTAGAAACACTTCTCACAATGAACTGCTGTGCTGGCAGAGCCCTAACTGGACTGCTGGACAGCAAGCTCTGTGAGGCATCTAGGAAAAAAGTTCCCGAAATCCCGAGAAACATTCTTCACTCCGGAATAGCGTCACATCATTGAGTCATTTGGGATGACGGGGCATATCATGGAGCAGGTGTATTGGGAAGTCAGTGAACAGTAAGGCTAATTCATTAGTGGGCCTGCTGGCGTAGTATTTTTCCAGTTCCGCAGCCTTTAAATCATTGGTGGTCTTTAGCGTGCCGGATCAGCGGGTGGTGGAGTTGGAGGATAGATGGCAGGGATCTGAAGAAAGGTGAAGTGTAGACGAGTGGAGACAATGTGAAGTTTAGAAAAGACTAATTGCCGGGCGTGGTGGCTCACGTCTATAATCCCAGAACTTTGGGTTGCCGAGGTGGGAGGACTGCTTGAGGCCAGGAGTTCGGGACCAGCCTGGGCAACGTAGCAAGACCATGTCTCTACAAAAAACAAAAAAACCAAGCGAGGTGGTGTGTGCCTGCAATCCCAACTACTCGGGAGGTGGGAAGATCGCTCAATTCCGGGAGGTCGAGGCAGCAGTGAGCCGTGATCATGCCACTGCACTCCAGCCTGGGCAACGGAGCAAGACCCCATCTTAATTAAAGAAATATATTTAATACAGGAGAGACTGGACTGCTTTGAAAAGTGGATTTGATGGGAATGCGAGGTTTGGAGAGATCTTATGTTTTCCAAGACTTGAAAAACATTGTGGTTCCGTTCAGCCCTCCCAGAAAATACCTAGGGGACTTAAAGAGCGGACCGAGTACCTGTTCGTTTCCCCACCCCTTAGCCGGCAGGGCTCCGGCGGCGCCCTGGGAAAACGTAGGGAAGGGCCGTTCTCGCAGCGGTTACCGGAAGTGACGCATTCATTCTCGCGAGAAGGAAGACGCGCGAGCGTCGGCGGCCCGGAACCGGCCTTGGAACAGCGGCGGAGCCTGAGGCCGCTTGCCCTCCCGCCCCATGGAGCGGCCCCCGGGGCTGCGGCCGGGCGCGGGCGGGCCCTGGGAGATGCGGGAGCGGTTGGGCACCGGCGGCTTCGGGAACGTCTGTCTGTACCAGCATCGGGTGAGGCGGGGCGCGAGAGGGAGCGGCGGTGGGTTTGAGCGTCTGTGGAACACAGGGCTGACAGTGTGGGATAGATGGTTAGTGGGACCTTGGGCAGTATTTGTGGGCCAGTAGGCTTGTGTGTGTGTATGAGAGAGAAAGATACTCTGCCTGTGTGTCCAAAGTTGTATCTGAGGTACTGGGCATAGATAGAGCTGTTGCGGGGAACTTGGGTATGACTGTCAGGCTGTGACCAGGTGTTTAGTGAGTGTGACAGTGCGCGTGTGTCTCTGTGAATGTAGAGTGTCAGGGTGTGTGAGGCAGATGCACGTCACAGTGTGTATGTGTGAGCACGAATGTGTGAGAAGAGGGTTGAAGGAGACTGCCTGTTGGAATGTGTGCGTCCGTGTGTTTGGGTCCGTGTGTGCGCGCGCTTGCTTGGAGGCCGTGTGATATCAGTGGGGACTGCAGTAGACAAGGAAGGCTTCATGATGGGTCCAGAGTTAAACCTTTGGAAGTATGGATGGGCTTTGGAATTGGGGATGTATTCCAGGTCGGGACAGTATGAGGGTAAGTTGGTGCAGATCATGGCTTCAAACGGAAGGCGATATTAATAGATTGGAGATGGGGGGCGCTCCAGTCAGTGGAGGACAGTTAACATCAGACTCAAGAATTTTACTTTGATTTAATAGAGAATGTTTAACCATTGTAACAGCAGTTTAAAAAATAATATTTGGGTCATGTTTGTGTGTTTGTTAGTTTTTGTTTTCGAGACGGAGTCTCACTCTGTTGCCCAGGCTGGAATGTAGTGGCGCGATCTCGGCTCACTGTAGCCTCCTCCTGGGTTCAAGCGATTCTCCTGCCTCAGCCTCCTGAGTAGCTGGGATTACAGGCGCCCGCCACCGCGCTGGGCTAATTTTTTGTATTTTTAGTAGAGACAGGGTTTCACCATGTTGGCCAGGCTGGTTTCGAACTCCTGACCTCAGGTGATCCACCTGTCTCAGCCTCCCAAAGTGCAGGGATTATAGGCGTGAGCCACTGCGTCAGGCCTGGGACATGTATTTTTTGTTATAAAAAATGATAATCAATAAAAGCTGTGAACCCTTTCCCCAGAAAAATGCACAGATGCACATCCACGCAACCATGCATTGCCATTTGAGAGGTTCATGCTTTCCTAAAGGACATTTTAGGTAAATAGACCCCGGACTAACACTTCCTGTAATACAGGCTTTGTTTTGTTCCCTATAAAATAGGTATAGTATAATACTTGCATGCATCATGGGTTTGAGAGTTAAATAAAATAATAATGTATGTAAAGCTAAATACAGTACCTGACCCATGAAAGCCCTCAACTGTTAGCACCTGCTGCTACTTTGTTGTTGCTGCTATGATCATAATGCTCCTCATTAATTGGCCTTAAACAAGGAAATGTCAAGATTAAAAGTGTTGTTCTAGGAAAATGGTTTTGTGAAGGATAAATTTGAGTGGAACAACATGTGGGACAAGATGAACAGTTAAGATTTTACTAAAATGCCTGGGCTTGGATTGTGAATAGAGAAATGAATTCAAGAGGAAAAGTAATAATTTGTTATCTAAAGGAACATGGGTGTAGTGAGAAAGCTCATAATTTGGGGTGGGAGAAAGGGGAGATAGGTGTCTACTTTGGAGAAATAGGCATGTTTAGGGTAATTAGAATGACAACTGAAACTGATAGAACTGAGGAAGTTTTGTGAACCAGGTTTCTAGATAGGGTGTGGGAGAAAATCTTGGAGAAAGAGAATGGAAGGTGAAGGACTAAGGCATTAAATCCTATGATAGCAGGATAAGTAGTAAATTTAATAATTCTCACCATCAGAGGGAATATAACACACTAAAAAAAAAAGTGGGAGCCAAATGCTTCCAGTGGCATGTTGCCTGTGTTACCTAAGCCTGCCTATAGACTGATCATAAGGAAAAAGGATGCATGCTGGCAGCTTTTGTGACTTCTTTTTTTGGTCCCTGGGTGGGGATGGATGAATTCGTCACTTTTTGTTTTATTATGGTAAAGTATACATAACACAACATTTATCACTTTATTTTTAAGTGTACAGTTAGGTAGCATTAAGTATATTGACGTTGTACAGCCATCACCCTATCCCCAGAATATTCCAGCTTTTTAAGCACATAACTTTGTTGTTGTTGTACATCTATAAACTGCCCGTAGAACATTCTTTGCGAAAAGGTAGAATTTCACAGAGTGGATGAAATATAAATTAAGGAGTTGAAGGATCTTACAAAGTGGGATTTTTGAAATAGATAACTTACTGCTCCATCAACATGAGCATTTAGGACTCAGTGCTGTTCATAGCTGTGCCTGATTCTCATCTCCATGGTGGTAAAGGTCTGCATGGGACATAGATATAACTGGCCACCTGCTCATAACAAAAGGAAGACTGAAGGGAGTGAGACCTGTGGGTAGGCTAGCTTGTAGTCTGTCCTATTTTCCTTCTTCTCTATGCACCAAGTATCATCTTATCTCTAGCCTTTTTTTCCTCTCAGCCCCCAATTCACACTACCCTATCCAAGCTGTGTCTTCCTTCCCCACCTATAATATATTTTTTTCTGTCCTGGCCCCTGGGCTCTTCTCTCTTTATTCATACACAGCCTTTATTACAACTCTGGTTTGTGTCAGAGATTACGTATGTTGGAAATTCTTTTGAACTCTCTTTGTGATATCAGAAACATAGTGTAGCCTGTTTTGCCCTGGCTGCTGTTTCTGAGCTGCATTATTAGTGTTGCCAGAATATGATGGGATCTGGCTATTTCCTGTAATGTGCATCAGAATGGGTTTAATTTCAGTCAAAATTGGCTAAATTACTAGTCACAGGCCAGAGATGTTAGGTTCATTGTGTAGATATGGAAACAGAAGTACACTCATTGGTAGGATTTTTTTCCTTCATGTCATTTGAAATGCATACATTAAGATTGGAGTTTTTTTGCTTTAGGCTTGGTTATATTAAAACTTTCTCTTGCTGTTTGGAGTCCAGGAAGCCCTGAATTACCTTCTTCATTCTAGTTATGCTGGGAGCTGGGGCCCATGTTAGTTGTCTTGATTAAGCTCTGAATGGAATTTGCTGCGGAGACAGGATCATTTTTTTTCTGACATTACACATGAGAGAGAGTTCCAAAGAGACCTGTTATAAAATCAGTTTCAGTCACTTTTCCCTTGTGTGCTGTTATGTGTTCGAAGGTCAGTTTTAAAGCATTGGTGTAATAGTCTCATGGTTTATCTTTTTAAAAAAGCGTTGCTTCAAGAGAGCTGTGGATAAATATATTTAATTAGTAAAGCTAAAAAGTTTTGTTTTAGGTTATTTCTTTGGTAGCAAATAAATCTGCACAAGAACCTAATTTTTTTTTTTTTCTGCTGATTTTCTATTTTGGCAGGAACTTGATCTCAAAATAGCAATTAAGTCTTGTCGCCTAGAGCTAAGTACCAAAAACAGAGAACGATGGTGCCACGAAATCCAGATTATGAAGAAGTAAGTGTACTCCTTGACTTATATTCCCCTGGTTCTACAGCCCAACCAGATGTCATCATCGGGAAAGAGACCAGGAATCCACTCTTCTCAGGATCTTTTTGGGAACATGTTTTTTTTTCTCTCATTAAAT
This sequence comes from Macaca thibetana thibetana, assembly GCF_024542745.1. Lineage (NCBI taxonomy): Eukaryota > Metazoa > Chordata > Mammalia > Primates > Cercopithecidae > Macaca > Macaca thibetana. Next base: position 96,272,576 of record NC_065586.1, on the reverse strand, counting down.
ATATTATGTTTCAAATAACATCACATTAGGATTAAGAAGGTTTAGTTAAAATCAGCTAGGACACTTACACACTGTTGGTAGGAATGTAAAATTGTGCAGCTGTTATGGAAAGCAGTATGGTGATTCCTAAAAAGTTAAAAATAGAATTACCATATGATCCAGCAATTCCATTTCTGGGTATATACAAAAATGAATTGAAAGCAGGGACTTCAAGAGTAATTTGTACACTCATATTCATAGCATTATTTTTCACAATAGCCTAAAGGTAAAAGCAACCCAGTATCTACCAACAGAGACATGTATAAAAAAAATGTGGTGTACTCATGAAATGGAATATCATGCAGCCTTAAAAAGGAAGGAAACTGACACATGCCACAGCATGGATGAATCTTGTGGAGATTATGCTAAATGAAATAAGCCAGTCACAAAAAGACAAATACTGTGTTATTCCACTTATATGTGGTACCTAGTCTAGTCAAACTCACAGTGGAAGAAAGTAGAATGGTGTTTGCCAGACAGTGAAGGGACCAGCAAATAGAGAATAATTTTTAATAGGTGCGGAGTTTCAGCTTTGCAGAATTCAACAGTTTTGTGCAGTATAGTGATAGTAGCAAAACAATGTGGAAGTATTTGATGCCAGGCTGGGCACGTTGGCTCACACTGTAATTCCAACACTTTGGGAGGCTGAGGCGAGTGGATTGCTTGAGCTCAGGAGTTCGAGACCCGCCTAGGCAACCTGGCAAAACCCTATCTCTACAAAAAATACAAAAATTAGCCGGGTGTGGTGGTACATGCCTATAGTCCCAGTTACTCAGGAGGCTGAGGTGGGAAGATTACTTGAGCCCAGGAGGTCGAGGCTACAGTGAGCTGAGATCACACCACTGTACTCCAGCCTGGGTGACAAGAGCAAGACCCTGTCTGAAAAAAAAGGAAAGCATCTGATGCTGCTAAACCATACACTTAAAAATGGTTAAGGTGGTAAATTTTATGCTATGTGTATTTTACCACAATCAAAAAAGTATTTCATTTCAGTTAACAAAAGTCAGTTAGGGTATGGTGGCTCACACCTATAATCCCAGCACTTTGGGAGGCCAAGGTGGGTGGATCACCTGAGGTCAGGAGTTTGAGACCAGCCTGGTCAACATGGCAAAACTCCATCTGTACTAAAAATACAAAAATTAGCCGGGCGTGGTGGCAGGTGTATGTAATCCCAGCTACTTGGGAGGCTGAGGCAGGAGAATTGCTTGAACCTCGGAGGCGGAGGTTGCAGTGAACTGAGATCATGCCACTGCACCCCAGCCTGGGCGACTCTGTCTCAAAAATAAATAAATAAATAAATAACCCCAACATTTTGTGGCTTAAAATAGCAAACATTTAATATCTTATAGTTTCTGTGACTTAGGAATTTAGGATTGGCTTAGCTGGGTGATTCTAGCTTAGAGTCTTTCCTGAGACATCTCAAGATACTGATTGGAGCTTCAGTAATCCAAAGGCTTAACTGGCACTGGAGTATCTGCTTCCATGCTCACTTATATGACTGTTGGCCAGAAGCATCAGTTCTTCACCGCGTGGGCCTCTTCATGGGGAAGCTTGAATGTCTTCATGACATGGAAGCTAGCTTCCCCAGAAAGAGTGAGTGATCTGAGAGAGAGACACAGCAAATGAGCGAGCAAGATGAAAACTGACATATCTTTTATGATCTTTCCTCAGAAGTAAGACTCCATCCTTTTCCACCACATTCTGTTTGTTACGGTGAGTCACTAAGTACAGCCTACATTCAAGGGGAGGAGAGTTAAGTTTTTGAAAAGAGAAGTAGATATATTTTAAAACTTCCACAGGTAGTGTGCTAAGTGCTTTACGGATCGTTCTTCCAGTTTATCACAGCAATCTTATATTTAGGTATTATTTTGTAAGTGAGGAAGTTGAAGCATATAGAGTCACATAGCTGGTGGTTGGTAAAGTGTGGATTTGAAATAAATACTTTCTGACTCTAATATATCTGTGCTTAATTTCATTTTGCTTCTCAAACTTGGTTATGTGGCAGAATCACCAGGAAAGCTTAACAATATAAATTATCAGGCCCTGCATGTACATGGAAATTCTGTTTGTTTCTTTTTCTTTTTTTTTTCTTAAAGAGATGTGGTCTTGCTGTGTTACCCAGGCTTGACTTGAACTCCTGGGCTCAACTAGTCCTCCCATCTCAGCCTCTGGAGTAGCTGGGACTATAGGCATGTGCCACCACACCTGGCTAATTTTTAATTTTTTGTAGAGATGAGGTCTCAGTGTTACCCATGCTGATCTCAAACTCCTGGCCTCAAGCAATCCTCCCACCTCAGCCTCCCGAATTGTTGGGATTACAGTTGCAACTGCATCCAGCCTAAAACGCCAGATTTGAATCCTTACTTGACTACCTACTGACTGTGTTACTTAGCCAATTTGTGCTTCAATTTTCTCCTGTGTGGTGAAAGTATTAATAAATCTACCTATATTAGGATTATTGTGACAAGTAATTGAGTTAATATATTTAAAATGCTTACTGCTTGGCACTTAGAAATGTAATAGTAGTAATAGTGATGGTATTTTTATGTATGTTTTCTTTTAAAAAATTCTAATTTTTAATTATACAAATCAGAAATTAGAGTATTATAAATAATACCGATCTTTCCCCCTCTGTTCATCCACCTGCAATTAAGTAGCATTTCAAATCCAGTCCCTTTTTATTGGAAATAAATTTTTTATTGTAATGTTTTTCTTTCTTATTAGGTTGAACCATGCCAACGTTGTAAAGGCCTGTGATGTTCCTGAAGAATTGAATATTTTGATTCATGATGTGCCTCTTCTAGCAATGGAATACTGTTCTGGAGGAGATCTCCGAAAGGTAGTGTGGATGTTTTGAGATGAGAGATAGTAAATCACAAACTTTAGCATTATTTGAATCATATTAAATATAATAAACTAGAATAAGAATCGGAAAAACTATGGTCTGCTTCCTGTTTTGTAAATAGTTTTATTGGAACACAGCCACATTCATTTCTTTACACATTGTCTGTGGCTGCTTTCTTATGACTGCAGAATTGAGTAGTTTAACAGAGGCTATGTGACTTGCAAAACCTAAAGTATTTACCATATGGTTCCTTACAGCAAATGTTTGTTGACTCCTGATTTAGAAAATGCATTTTTGTTGTTGCTGTTTGATGGGACTATAGCAGTGGTATTAGATGAAATTTTCAGTGGTTAAGGTGCTTGTAAAAAGTTGTTTTCTGTATTGCAATCTTTCTTTTCTACCTAATTTTAAATGTGCCCATATGACCATTTATATATATATCCCTGAGATTTGTCAGCCTTTTCCAGTTTCAAGTGCTTTTTGCTTCTTTTTACTTTTATGAGCCTTATCATGAAATTTACATGCCGTCAGTATGGATTTGGTAATTGTATTCCCTTGTATTTTATTATGACTTACTTTCTCATTGAATATTCTCTTAGAGTATAGTAATTAATGTGTGGTCACTATTACAGCCCAGCAATTTGCAGAACACATTTTTAGATTTCTTTCTTTTTTTAGCTGCTCAACAAACCAGAAAATTGTTGTGGACTTAAAGAAAGCCAGATACTTTCTTTACTAAGTGATATAGGTATGTAATCAGTATTAAAATACCATTGTGATGTAATGCCCCTTTGGTCCATAAAAGATTCTGTACCTTTTTGGGAATTCAGGAGAATTGTTGATACACTGTACAAAGTCTATAGAATTTCAACATCTATAAGAAGTTATCGTATAAATCTGTTACTGTTGATGCTAAATTAAAACCAGGATATTTTTATATCCTAGGGTGCGGTGGCTCACGCCTGTAATCCCAGCACTTTGGGAGGCTGAGGTGGGCGGATCACGAGGTCAGGAGTCCAAGACCAGCCTGGCCAACATAGTGAAACTCCATCTCTACTAAAAATACAAAATGCCTGTAATCCCAGCACTTTGGGAGGCCGAGGCGGGCAGATGACAAGGTCAGGAGATCGACACCATCCTGGCTAACACAGTGAAATCCCGTCTCTACTAAAAAATCCAAAAAATTAGCTGGGTGTGTTGCAGGCGCCTGTAGTCCCAGCTATTTGGGAGGCTGAGGCAGGAGAATGGCGTGAACCCAGGAGGCAGAGCTTGCAATGAGCCGAGATCACGCCACTGCACTCTAGCCTAGGCGACAGAGCGAGACTCCGTCTCAAAAAAATAAAAATAAAAATAGAAAAATTAGCTGGGCATGATGCCACATGCCTGTAGTCGCAGCTACTCGGGAGGCTGAGGCAGGAGAATTGCTTGAACCCAGGAGGTGGAGGTTGCAGTGAGCCGAGATTGGGCCACTGCACTCCGGCTTGGGCAACAGAGTGAGACTTTTGTCACACACACACACACACACACACACACACACACACACACACAAACTAGGATATTTTATTTATTTTTGGTTAGGAGTCCTTTTTTAATCTAATAGGTGTTCCAATAGCTGACAAAAAAATCATGCAAAATGACCTTACTCAATTTCACTCCTCCCACACCATTGACATAGTAATTTTTTTTACAGTGGAATTGCATCTCCTTGAGAGATGGGTCCTCAAATCAACTCTTTTTTGTTTGTTTTGAGACGGAGTCTAGCCCTGTCACCCAGGCTAGAGTGCAGTGGTACGATCTCAGCTCACTGCAAGCTCTGCCTCCCAGGTTCAAGTGATTCTCCTGCCTCAGCCTCCTGAGTAGCTGGGATTACAGGCGCCCGCCACCATGCCTGGCTAATTTTTGTATTTTTAACAGAGACTGGGTTTCACTGTGTTGGCCTGGCTAGTCTCAAACTCCTGACCTCATGATCCGCCCGCCTCGGCCTCCCAAAGTGCTGGGATTGCAAGCGTGAGCCACCGCGCCTGGCCAAGTCAACTCTTGGGGTGAAAAATCTCTGCTTAATCAGAATGACTCCAGAAAAATTCCTAAAATAACCAGTACCTAACCTTTTGGAGGAACCTCAAAAACCAAAAATTTGTTTCCGTGTAGATTTTGGTTTTGCCTCTTTTCCAAGGTCATGAGAGCTAAAGTCCAATTTAAATGGTTGATTTAGGTGGGAGAAGGGGGCTTATTAGAATTACAGGGATTTTCCCAATTGCTTGTTGCATTTCTATTTAATGTTAATTCTAATGAGTTAGATGAACATATAGTATAATTTTGTAGTATTTGCTTAATGTTACGTTTTTCTGTGAAGAAAACCTGAACTACTGTAATATTAGTTGTGTAGTTACGATGATCCATATAAACTTGAGCATCAGAGCAGATTTGTACAAAATGTGAGGTGAATTTTTCTTTTAACTCAATGCTTTCTGTTACTTCAAAGTGTATTTTAAACTTTATTTAGGGTCTGGGATTCGATATTTGCATGAAAACAAAATTATACATCGAGATCTAAAACCTGAAAACATAGTTCTTCAGGACGTTGGTGGAAAGGTAGGTGAAACCTGAAGTAATGTTTCATGCCTATTGAATATAGTCTGTCTGATATAGTTAGTCCTTGAGCTTTGGTGTCTTTGCTGTATGCCCGTAACACTCTTACTTTTTCCATTTCAGACCTTACCACACTGAACTGTAGTTTTGTGTTTAGTTTTTTGTCCCTTCTGCTAAACAGTGGTTCCATTAAAGAAGGAACTGCACCTGTCTTTTTTTTCTTTTTCTTTTTCTTTTTTTTCATACTTAACGCAGCTCCTAGACTTCACCTGTCTTGTTCATGTCTGTTTTTCCAGCATAGTATCTAGCAAAGATACTGGCAGTGAATACATAATATGTTAACACTTACTATTTTATTCTTATGAAGCACATCCAAAACACATACACACACATCCTGGGTTCACTTTAAGAAAAAAAGAAAGTATGTATATTTTTAAAACTTATTTTCCTTCCCCCAATTTAGATGAGTTATCTGGAGAAGAACCAGAAATTGTGAATTGACTCTTAAAATGTTCATTTAATTAGTAACTTTTAAGCAGTTTTCTTGTTTCCAGCGTCCAAATTTCATTCCAGTAAAGACTTAAAAGCCAAGAGTCTGCGCCTTGGGTTGAGTTGTGTGTGCTGTCTTTTCAGTTAGTGAAGATAGTTGTTGGTCTCGTGGGGGTGTTGGAACCTTCGTGATGCTTCTTCTCTTAGGAGCCTTTCGTGTATGCTTGGCACCAAATATCTCTGCTTTTTTTTTTTTTTTTTTTTTTTTAATCCAAAGACTTCAGGACATTCTTGAAGTTAGATCTCAGTATTTACTCACATTTAATCCACTCTAAGGGGGTATGATGCTTCTTCAAGTTTGGAAGTCACCCTTGCCTTTACTTTCCAGTTTAATGGATCGAGCTTATTTTGAATATAGCAAAATAAAAATTAATAGCCCACCTGTATTTAATTTTTACCGTGTACCAAGCACTGTATTACCTTCTTTACTTTCATTATTTCATTGGATCCTAATAACAATTCTGTGAGGTAGGGACTGTTAGTCGTCCAATTAGATTACTGAGAGAGGTTAAATAACTTGGTAGATCACACACCTAGTTAAGTGGTGGCACTCAGACTTGAAATATTTTTGTGATATTACAGAGCCTAAGCTCCTCACCACCACCCTCTCTATAGCCTTATAAGGATATTGTTATCTTTCCTTTTTAAATTTCTCTACCATTTAATACTTAATCTGTCTTATTATTTTTCAGATAATACATAAAATAATTGATCTGGGATATGCCAAAGATGTTGATCAAGGAAGTCTGTGTACATCTTTTGTGGGAACACTGCAGTATCTGGTGAGGCCTGTATTGTTTCTTTGAATTTAAATGTGTGTAGGATTCTCTTATTTCTGAAGATCATGAATATAGTAGTTCAAAAATAAAGTAGTTTTTCCCATACAGTGTTGGTGTTTAAAACATTTTCTCTTTTGAAGGCCCCAGAGCTCTTTGAGAATAAGCCTTACACAGCCACTGTTGATTATTGGAGCTTTGGGACCATGGTATTTGAATGTATTGCTGGATATAGGCCTTTTTTGCATCATCTGCAGCCATTTACCTGGTAAGAAATGGATGAGAACTTGGGCATGCTTAATGGGAATGGAAATATTTTCATTTGTCTGCTTTTTTTTTTCTTTCTTTGTTTAATTGCCTTTGAAATATACAATTGAATATAATTAAATGGCAAGAAATCTTAAGAGTATTTGTGAGAATCACTTTGTCAGCTGAGGTAGCTTTTGATTTTATAGGCATGAGAAGATTAAGAAGAAGGATCCAAAGTGTATATTTGCATGTGAAGAGATGTCAGGAGAAGTTCGGTTTAGTAGCCATTTACCTCAACCAAATAGCCTTTGTAGGTAAGTATATTTTAGTTAAGGAAGTTTGCCTCAGTTTCTCCAGGGTTGTAAAGGAACAGTAGAGTAGTTTTCTGTTTCAAGTTGCATTATCCAGTAGAACTTTCTGTGATGATGTAGAAACCTTCTATATCTCTGTTCGCCACATGAGGCTATTGACTCCTTGACAGGTAGCTAGTTTGTTTAGGTAACTGAATTTTGAATAAATACTAAATGTAAATAGCCATTTGGGACTGACTAGTGGCTACCATATCGGACAGCACAGATCTAGTGGAAACAAGAACTGCCATTTAACTGATTGACATAGGTCCTAAGAAGGTTCTTAGGATAATGAAGGAAATGGGTTCTTTGCAGAATGGATTTGGACTCATCCGTTGGAGTTGTCAGTAACTAACGTGGAGTTTTGAGTAGTTTTTGATGGAAAAAAGTTTGTTCCCTGTCATTTCATGAATTTGAAAGTAAGTTATGAAATGGTATAGACAAGTGATGTGGGAAAGAAAGTGGACAACCTACAAAATTACCTTTCTAACAGTATAAAGGGAAATTGGAACATAATGATTTGCTTTTCACCCTATTTTGTATGTTTTCTAGTTTAATAGTAGAACCCATGGAAAACTGGCTACAGTTGATGTTGAATTGGGACCCTCAGCAGAGAGGAGGACCTGTTGACCTTACTTTGAAGCAGCCAAGATGTTTTGTACTAATGGATCACATTTTGAATTTGAAGGTTAGTCTTAATGGGTCTACTGCATAAGACCAGCATTGAAATTAACAAGTTTATTTGGAAAGTTAGCATAAATATAGTTTAATAATCTCTTCCTGTTGCTTACTTATTTATTTATTTTGAGACAGGGTCTCGCTCTGTCACCTAGGCTGGAGTGCGGTGGCACGTTTTAAGCCCACTGCAACCTTCACCTCCCAGGTTCAAGCAATTCTTTTGCCTCAGCCTCCCAAGTAGCTGGGACTACAGGTGCATGCCACCACACCCAGCTAATTTTTGTATATTTAGTAGAGATAGGGTTTCACCACCTTGTCCAGGCTGGTCTTGAACTCCTGACCTCAGGTGATCCGCCCGCCTTGGCCTTCCAAAGTGGGATTACAGGTGTGAGCCACTGCGTCCAGCGCTGATGCGTATTTGAAAAAAGAAAATTATATTCTTAGAGCTGATTTTTTAAAAAAATTTCTTTAGCAAGCTGTCTCAGTTTGCTTCTCCGTGGTCTTTGTTGATTACTCCTTTGAAGCAACTTTTTAATTTACCTTTTCCCATGTTGTTGCCATTATCCTCATTCATTTATGTCTAGTCATACTGGATTTGATTTGGTAAGGAAGGTTCCTATCTGCCTTTCATGGTTCTGCACTTACTCCCTAACCTATAGTTAATTCAATATGTACTACCTATCTCATCTTCTGAAAATGCTTTTTTATTCTTCTGCCCAAGAAACTAACATAGTTCTTCTTTTTTTTTTTTTTTTAAACAAGTCAAGTGTAAACTGATCTGCTTGGCTTTTTTAGGGGGCTTTCCCTAACCAAGTTTTGCCTTGTACGTGCCTCTCTTAACCTTTACCTCATACAAGACCAGCTTGTCACTGCTCCTTATACCTCAAACCCATTATCTACCTTTATGCTTTGACAGATGCTATCCTTCTGCCTAGTATGATATCCATTTCTGTGTATCTCCTCACCTACACTGGCATGTCTTCAAGAACTTTTCTTTAAATGGTCTCTGCCACACAATTTGTCATTTAAAGGCTATATTCTCTATTTCTCATCTTCCATTCATGCATCTTCATATAGATTGTTTTCTTCTTCAATGTTGGGATTGTTTTACTACTTTTATTAACAACCACCCACCCCACCCATCCTAACCATGGCAGTCAGTACAGAGCAGGGCATGTATCAGGTTCTTAGTAAATTATTTATTGATATGAATGAGAGCTATAGATAGTTCTGTTGGGCAGTGTACCCAGAAACAACTCTCATAATAGTCTTCACATTTTTATTGATAGTTTATAGTATACAGGTTTCTAAAATTGAAATGAGAAATTATAATCATTTAATGTTGGAGTACATGGCGAGATAGTTCACTTTAGTCTGGAACTCCTGAACTCACGTGATCCTCCTGCCTCAGCCTCCAGAGTAAATGGGACTGCAGGTGTGCGCCAGCTCTCCTTCCTAATTTTTAAATTTTTGGTAGAAATGGGGTCTCGCTGTGTTGTCCAGGCTGGTTTTGAACTCCTGGCCTCAAGTGATCCTCCTACGTTGACTTCCCAAAGTGCTGGGATTACAGATGTGAGCCACCGTGCCCGATCTTGGCATACTTTATTAAATAGAAACTTGAGGCCATGTGGATGTCATTCTTGGCTAACACTGAAAAGATACCTAGCTTCTTCTTGATTTGGTTTCTTTCTACTGTGCCAAAGAATAAATTATCCCTTAGTGCGTTAGGAAAGCAGGGCTTTAGTTCTTTGTTGCCTCTGAAACATTTCGGTTGTGAATGAATCACATCTCTTATTTGTTTCATACTCATCATAGGAATTATAGCATCATTTCTGCTTTGAAGGGCATCTGTGAGCCTCTTGTTATAGGGCATGGGGAAAGATTCCACATTATGGAGTTTGTAGTTTACAGACTTAAATTCAGTTTGCAGCACCACTATTTACCTGTCTGTGAACCTGAGCAAATGTTGTCTGTCTATCTCAAGGACAGTAATATCTTCCTCAAAGAACCAATATTATTATGAGGTTATACAGAATAAGGTATATATAAGGTACTAGTTATAGTAGTTCAAGAAGCTTCAAGGATGCTTGTTAGACATGATAATAGGACTGAATTTTGAAGAATGAGATTTTTTAGGAAAAGGGTGGGGGTGGGATAGATTTATAGGCAGCAGAGCATCATGAGCAAAAGTACAGAAGTATGAACTACAAAACAGCTTGGTGTTACTGTAGAACATTTTCCTAAAATGTTTATATGTATTGTACAAGAAAGGAATGATGTCTGTTTGATTTCACTTAAAAAAGGAAGCAACAAAACAGTTACTATTTCCCTTTTGAAAAAACAGCTTAGCAAGTCTGATTGTATGCATATTTTTCAACTGTTTATTATGAAAATCTTTAAATATGTTGAAGAGTTGGAAAAAGTGTACTGAACCTACCACTAAAAATAATGGTGAAACAGCAACATTTAATTATTTTTTTCTTTGCCTCCTCTTTCATGCCCCTAAATGTAACTGTATTCTGAGTCTCTTCTTGGTTCTTTTTCCATTACATTTCCTTCTTTTTATTAGGCAGTTTCTTCAGCTGTATAGCTTTACCTATAAACTGCACATGGATAACTCCTAAAGTTATTTCTCTCCATAGCTTAGACGTTTCTACCAAGGACTTATAACTGTCGTATAACTGTATAACTATCTGGTTGTTCCACTAGCACTTAAGACTTAATTTATTAAAAACTGAACATATTTGTTCTATCCATTAAATTTACTTCTTTTTTTTGTTTGTTTTTGAGATGGAGCCTCACTGTGTCTCACGATCTCAGCTCACTGCAACCTACACCTCCTGGGTTCAAGCGATTCTCCTGCCTCAGCCTCCTGAGTAGCTGGGATTACAGGCGCCCGCCGCCATGTCTGGCTGATTTTTATATTTTTAGTAGAGATGGGGTTTCACCATGTTGGCCAGGCTGGTCTTGACACCCTGACCTCAGGTGATCTTCCCACCTTGGCCTTCCAAAGTGCTGGGATTACAGGCATGAGCCACTGCACCTGGCCCCATTAAATCTACCTCTGTAGATTTCCTACACCTCTTATTTGCACTGTCACCTTTTCAGTTACCCAGATGGGAAACTTTGGCTGTCTTGGCTCTTCCTTTCTCTTCAATCGATATATCCAATTATTTTATAAAGTTATCTTTTGAATATCTTAATAATTTTGAGCTTGCCAGGTTCTCAATTTAGAAAGGCTTGCATAGTTCTCTTTCACTTATTGAATAAAGTTCAGACCCTTTCATTGGTACTCAGAACCTATCTTGGTTTCATATCAATTTATACTTCCGGACTTACCTCTTACTAATACCCCGAGAGAGCATCATTTTAGGTACATTTGAACTGGATTAACTGTATTGTCTGATTATGCCCATCCCTTTCTACTTTACTGCTTCTGCTCGCCTTGTTTTCTGCCTAAAGGAACTTATTTTTCAGTCCTTTCCCATTTCAGTCTTTCTTTCATTTCAAAGTTTAGCTCAAGTAGTGCCTCCTTTATGAAGTGCCCGCTTCCTACTGCCAAGTGTATGATACTTTACGCTGATTATAACACCTATCACATTTTGCCTGGTACTTTAGTTCTCTTAGTATATCTTAATACCTTCTGTTTGACTATAACTGTTTGGAGGGCAAGGATCATCAGGTACTCAGTTTGTATACCCACTACTACCACCACAACACATTTAATATTATGTACCAACAATATGTACCTACCAATAGTAGGTACTCATTAAATATTATAGTGAACAAAAAGATAAATTTAGGTTGTATTTCCTCTTTTTTCTTTTGCTCCCTTCTGGCCTGGAGCTTTGGTAGTGGGATGCCATGATGACATATCCTAATATCCTGTGTAAAAGTAGATGTCCATTATAGGATTTTTCATCCTAAGTTTCTGCTGTTGCTATAAATGGCAGCTGTCATAGTGTGAAATATGCCTAAACTGGGAAGGCATGGAAATTCTCAGGTAGTATAATTGTATTGTAAATCCATATCAGTTTTGAAGATTTCCCTACTCCCCTTTTAAGCATAAAAGATTTATATTAAAGAGAAGTCTCTTAATAAGAGAAATACTGGCAATCATGTTGTGACATTTGGAATTCACATGAAAAGGATCAACTTCCGGTTATAAAAACAGTTTGGTATTTCTTTTTAAAAATTTTGTTAATACAGGTGCGGTGGCTCATGCCTATAATCCCAGCACTTTGGGAGGCGGAGTCAGGTGGATCACTTGAGGTTAGGAGTTCAAGACTAGCCTGGCCAACATAGTGAAACCCCATCTCTACTAAAAATACAAAAATTAGCCAGGGATGGTGGTGCATGCCTGTAATCCCAGCTACTCTGGAGGCTGAGGCAGGAGAGTTGCTTAAACCCAGGAGGTGGAGGCCGCAGTGAGACGAGATCGCAACACTGCACTCCAGCCTGAGCAACAGAGAGAGACTCTGTGTCAAAAACAAACAAAATTGTTAATATGCTTTTAAGTTTTTTTTGTTTGTTTTGTTTTTTTGAGATAGAGTTTTGTACTGTCACCCAGGCTGGAGTACCATGGTACGATCTCCACTCACTCCAGCCTTCACCTCCCAGACTCAAGTGATTCTCTCATGCCTCAGCCTCCCACACAGTTGGAATTACAGGTGTGTGCCGTCATGGCCAACTAATTTTTTTGTATTTTTGGTAGAGACAGGGTTTCGCCATGTTGGCCAGGATGGTCTCGAACTCCTGTCCTCAAGTGATCCACCTGTCTTGGCCTCCCAAAGGGCTGGGATTACAGGTGTGAGCCACTGCGCCTGGCCTAATTTTTTAAATTGACAAATAATTGTACATATTCATGGGGTAAATAGTGATGTTTCAATACATATACTGTGTAGTGATTAGATTAGGGTAATTAGCATATCCATCATCTCAAACATCATTTCTTTGTGTTGGGAATATTCAGTATCCCTTTCTTTCTTTTTTCTTTTTCTTTCTTTTTTTTTTCTTTTTGAGACCCAGTCTCACTCTGTCACCTGAAGTGCAATGGCGCAATCTCAGCTCACTGTAGCCTTGATCTCCCAGGTTCAGGCAATTCTCCTGCCTCAGCCTTCTGAGTAACTGGGATTATAGGTGTTGTGCCACCAAGCCTAGCTAATTTTTGTATTTTTAGTAGAGACGAGGTTTCACCATATTGGCCAGGCTGGTCTTGAACTCCTGACCTCAAGTGATCCACCTGTTTTGTAATCCCAAAGTGCTGGGATTACAGGCGTGAGCCGCCATGCCCAGTCTCAGTTTAGTATTTCTGTAGCACCACTTATTTGGGCATCTGTGTTAGGATTTGTAAGTGGAAATAATAGTGGGCCTTTAAACTAAAAACTGTACAGCAAAGGAAGCAATTAACAAAACGAAAAAGCAACCCATGGATTGGGAAAAGATACATACATACCATACATCTAATAAGAAATTAATACCCTAAATTTATAAGAAACTCATGCAACTCAATACCAAAAATGTAAATAACCCAATTTAAAAATGTGCAAAGGACCTAAATTAGACACTTCTCAGAAGAAGAAATTCAGATGGCCAACAAACATATGAAAAGGTGCTCAACAACTCTTAGCATCAGGGAGATGCAAATCAAAACCACACTAAGATAGCACCCCCCACCTGTTGGGATGGCTATTATGCAAAAGAAAAAAGGTAAGAGTTAGGATGTGGGAAAAAAGAAGTCCCTTCTACACTGTTAGTGGGAATGTAAATTATTACAGCTGTCTTGGGAAACAGTATAAAAGTTCCTCAAAATTAAAAATAGGACTACTGGCCAGGTGTAGTGGCTCACACCTGTAATCCCAGCACTTTGGGAGGCTGAGACAGGTGGATCACGTGAGGTCAGGAGTTTGAGACCAGCCTGGGCAACATGCGGAAACCCCGTCTCCACTAAAATTACAAAAATTAGCTGGGCATGGTGGTGCACATCTGTAATCCAAGCTACTCAGTAGGCTGAGGCAGGTTAATTGCTTGAACCCAGGAGGTGGAAGTTGTAGTGAGCTGAGATCATGCCACTGCACACCAGCCTGCGTGACACAGCGAGACTCTGTCTCAAAAAAAAAAAAAATAGAACTGTAAGATTTAATAATCTCACTTCTCGGTATCTATCCAAAGGATTTTAAAGCAGGCTTGTGAAGAGATATTTGCACTCCCATGTTCATCGCAGCATTATTCACAATAGTCAAGATATGGAAATAGCCTAAATGTCCTTTGACAGATGAATAGATAGGGAAAAGGTGGCATATATACACAGTGGAATAGTATTCAGCCTTAAGAAAAAGAAGGAAATTCTGCCATTTAGGACAATGTGGATGAACCTGGAGGACATGCTAAGTAAAATAAGCAAGACACAGAAAGAGAAATACTGCATGATCTCACTTACATGTGGAATCTATAATAGTTAAACTTAATAGAAGCAGACAGTAGCATCATAGTTGCCAGGGGCTGCAGGGACGGGAGTGGGGAGGTGTATGTAGAGATGTTCATCAAAAGGTCCAGACATGGCAGCAAAAGAAAAAAGTACAAAAATGACAACTATGAAGAGGTGACAGATATATTAATTAGCTGAAATGTGATAATTTCACAATGTATATCAAAACATCAAGTTGTATATCTCAAATATATAACATTTTTATATGTCAAAAAAATTAAATTGTCACAAAATAAAATATTTAAAAGATAAAGCAATAAATCAGGAGAGGGCTATGACAGATGAAACAAGATAGGCTCTATGTAAATGGTGGTTGAAACTAGGTGAGGCATTCACAGGGTTGGGAGGGGGCTTATTATACTGTTGTCTATAGTTTTGTGTCTTTGAACATCAATTCAAATTTGTGTTTTAAAGGGAAAAAAAGAAATAATAGTGGCCTTGGATTAATGTCCACCTTTGTAGTAAGGATTTTTAGCTGAGAGAATTTTAATCATTTGCATATACTAGTCAATGTAAGGCATGGAGAAATGTAGGCATTAATTTTGTATGGCTTTTCTAAGGACACTGGAAGGAAGAGAATTTAAAATCATGTTCTTTTCAAAAGACTGAAGTCCAACTCTGTTGCTGTCCGCACTTACATGGGCAGAGCCCCACCTGACTCAGCCTCACACTCACTTGGCCTGTATCAGGTTACTTTTACTGGGGCTTTAGGAGAGAGTGATAAAACTGTTCTTGTTTGATTTGGGGCCCTTAGGCAGGTTGCTGCTCAGGGGTTAGGTTGCCTTATAAAAAGGTAACTCACCACGCATAACAATGCTTTTTCCTGTTTAAAGAGAGACCTAGTTCTTCTATCAGATGATTTCTTAAGGCAGCACAAAGTAGCCAGACACAAAAAGAGTTAAGATCCAAGCTCTACCAGTTATTAGCTGTGTGATCCCTAACAAGTTATGTAACTTAGAACTCTGGTTTCTTTCTCTGTTTAAAATGGAGATTAAAAGATCTAATTATTGGGGATGTTATGTGAAAGTGGTTTACCAGTGGGGTGCGGTGGCTCACGCCTGTAATCCCAGCCACTTTGGGAGGCTGAGGCGGGCGGATCACGAGGTCAGATCGAGACCATCCTGGCTAACACGGTGAAACCCCGTCTCCACTAAAAAATACAAAATATTAGCTGGGTGTGGTGGCGGGCACCTGTAGTCCCAGCTACTGGGGAGGCTGAGGCGGGAGAATGGCGGGAACCCAGGAGGTAGAGCTTGCAGTGAGCCGAGATCGCGCCACTGCACTCCAGCCTGGGCGACAGAGCAAGATTCTGTCACAAAAAAAATAAATAAATAAAATAAATAAAGAAAGTGGTTTACCCCAGTGGTTGTCTTCTGTTAGGCACTTCATGAATTGGAATGTTTCCTTTTAGGTCTATGATAATGTTTTTTTCAAAATAAATAACTGTTCTTTCAAATTGAGATTTTTATTTATTCATTTTGTGCATCCCTATAACTTTGAAATTTTATTGTTGGAACTAACATCTATTGTAGAAAAGGCAATTGTTCAGTTTTCAGAATGTCATTTTATAATTATAAAAGGAGATCTCACTTTGGAGAATGAGTGAACCTTGTTTAATGTAGAAATAATGCCTGTTGTTGATATTCACCTTTTAGTATCTGGCAGTGAATCTTTTATGTAGCAAATGATCAATAAATTTACCTTTTTTTTTTATTTATACAGATAGTACACATCCTAAATATGACTTCTGCAAAGATAATTTCTTTTCTGTTACCACCTGATGAAAGTCTTCATTCACTACAGTCTCGTATTGAGCGTGAAACTGGAATAAATACTGGTTCTCAAGAACTTCTTTCAGAGACAGGAATTTCTCTGGATCCTCGGAAACCAGCCTCTCAATGTGTTCTAGATGGAGTTGTAAGAAAATTAATTATAATATCCCTAGAGTATATGAAATCTAGAGGGATTGCATGCCCTGCAATTTTTATGCATACTTGGAATTCCTTGGTCTGGGGAGCACATTCTGTTTTGGTTTTGTCCTACTCCCAACTCTTATCATTGCTTTGCAAGGTGAACAGGATAGAAATGAAACATTTGTTTTTTGAACTTTGCAAGACTTTTTCTTTGGTGCCAGTTTTCTGCTCCTGTACCCAGACCAAACTGAGGGTCAGGCTGCTTACTCTCTCGGCCCAATAACGAGATGCAGATGAACTGGGAGAGGAGGGAGTTTTTATTTCAGTAACCAGTTACAGGTAGAAGGCCTGGAAATTATCGCCAGACCACCTCAAAATTACAAAGTTTTCCCAGAGTTTATATATCCTCTAAGCTATATGTCTATGTGTAAGTTTGCATTCATCTAAAAACAGAAATGATTAATCTGTAACTAAGGTCTGAGTCTTGAAGACATTCCTCTGGAGCCTCAGTAAATTTATTTACTCTAAATGGGTCCAGGTGCTGGGGTGATTGCCCTTATCTTGTCTCCTATTAAATCACAGAGGTTTGAGGAGTTCCTACAGACCTCCAATAAACTTGTTTGTGGAAGCCTGAGGAGTTTCTTCAGACCCCCAATAAAACATTTAATCGTAAATGGGTCCTATTAAGAATTCCTTCATTATTTTGCTTTTAGTCCCAGGAAGGGCCTGGGTGGAACTCTTGGTAGGCTTTGGTTACATTTCAGCCTTTGTGTAAGGGCACTGGCTCTTCCAGTTTTTTTTTTTTTTTTTTTTTTTTTTTTTGAGATAGTCTTGCCCTGTTGCCCAGGCTGAAGTGCAATGGCGCAATCTCAGCTCACTGCAACCTCCGCCTCCTGGGTTCAAGTGATTCTCCCTGCCACAGCCTCCCAAGTAGCTGGGATTATAGGCGCCCGACACCATGCCCAGCTAGTTTTTTGTATCTTTGGTAGAGACGGGGTTTCACCACTCCTGACCGACCTTAGGTGATCGACCCACCTCGGCCTCCCTAAGTGCTGGGATTACAGGCGTGAGCCACTGTGCCCGGCTGCTCTTTCAGCTTTTAGTATTTAACTTCACCACTCAGTCAGTGCTGAAACAGTTGTTATGGAGGCCTGTGTTAGTGAGACCTGGCCTGCCACACTCCCACTTATTATTCCTTCTTGGCTTGGTGCAGTGGCACATGCCTGTAATCCCAGGACTTTGGGAACCCAAGGTGAGTGGATTGCTTGAGTTCAGGAGTTCGAGACCTGCCTGAGCAACATGGTGAAGCCCTGTCTGTACAAAAACTACAAAAATTAGCTGGGTTTGATGGTGCACCCCTGTAGTCTTAGCTACTTGGGAGGCTGAGGTGGGAGAATCACTTGAGTCTAGGGAGGTTGAGGCTGCAATGAGCCATGATCACGCCACTGCACTCCAGCCTGGGTGACAGAGCAAGACCCTGTCTCAAACAAAAAAATTTCTTTTCGTATTTGAAGTCCAGTACTCTGAAACTGCTGTGAGACCAGCAGTCTTATAGGTCCTGCCAAAGGATGGATGGGTGGTAAAATACGACTGGTCATGACTTTTTTCCCCATTTTTCTTTTTATGACTTTATTGAGGCATATTAATTATCATGTTAGTTCTCATTTAAGGTGTACAATATAGTGATTTTTTTGTTTCTTTTTTATTAACTTGTCACTGACTTGATGCTCAATTGCAGTGATTTTTTTTTAAAGTAAATTTACCAAATTTTGCAGCTATCACCATAAACCAGCTTAAAAACGTTTCCATTAACAGTCCATTAACTGTTAATCTCCATTCTGCCCACCCCAGGCAACCAGGAATCTATTTTTTATCTCCAAAAGTTTACCTTTTCTGAACATTCCATATAAATGAAATTATGTAATATATAGTCTCCTGTCTGACTTTTTTTACTTGCCTTGTATTTTTGAAGTCCATGCATGTTGTAGCATGTATCAGTACTTCATTCCTTTTGATTACTGAATAGTTTTTTCACTGTATATATCTTTTTACATTTGTTCTTTGGGTTTTGGTGATTGTTTACTTTAGCCCATACAAAAGTTTGGGTCTTTTTCCTCAACAAAAGTATGGACTCTGTTATTTGTAAGAGATATGCTAATACACATTGACTTTGATCATTTGCATTTCAAAGTAGAAAATCTGGTGCATAAGTATTTAGAAAACCTAGGATTTTCAAAGATCCTTGAGCAGGATTTTAATTGTTTGTTTCTTTTTCAGAGAGGCTGTGATAGCTATATGGTTTATTTGTTTGATAAAAGTAAAACTGTGTATGAAGGGCCATTTGCTTCCAGAAGTTTATCTGATTGTGTAAATTATATTGGTAAGTCCAGTCCGTTTAGCGGCTGAGCTTTAAACATGAATTAATTTAACTTTAACTCTCAGTATGATTAGTAGAAATGGACTTTTGATGTTGTGTTCTGTATCTCATACTTGAAATTTCTATATGGAGTTATATGAGAATTCTGAAAAATTGATTTATATAGTTTGGAAGGTGAAAAGGTAGATATTAAATCTCCACCAGATCATTCATTTAAGAGAAGATTTACTTTCTTGAGGATGGGACTCTCACAGGAGAATGAAACTTCACTATTAGTTAAACCTACTTTTTAATTGTCTCTTCATTGTCTAAGCATGTTAAAGTATTTATTTCATTTTTCCTGTGAATACTGCTTGATGTTCAAATGTTTTAATTTATCGTGTGAAAATTATTCTTTTCTTTTGAACAAGTTAAGTGTTTGATCACTGTATGTCTACCCAAATAAAATAAAGCACAAAATTACAAAATCAACAACAAAATTGAGCAGAGGGGCTGAAATATATGTAATCTTACTTTTTAAAAAATCTTTTTATTAGTTTTCTTTTGAAATTTTCTTTTAAATTGAGGCAGTTTACATAGAGTGAAATTTATGTAGCATGAAATTCACAGATATATTTCGATAACTTTTGACAAATTTATATACTTGTGTAATCCACACCACAGTCATGATGTAGATCATTTCCTTCACCTCAGAAAGTTCCCTCATGTCTCTTTTCAGTCAACTCCCCTTGCCCCAGACTTTATTATTACTATTTTACTAATGAACTTTTTTTTTTTAAAGAATGGTTTTAGATTTGCCAAAAAATTGGGCAGATAGTACAGAGTTTTCATATAACTCCCCTCACTCGCGCATGTAGTTTTTCCTATTGTTAACATTTTACCTGGGAGGTGGAGGTTGCAGTGAGCCAATGTCACACCACTGCATTTCACCCTGGGCAACAGAGTGAGACCCTTTCTCAAAAAAATAAATAAAAAACATAAAATATTAAAAAATATTAAAAAGTTAAAAAAATCTATTTTACATTAGTATGATGCATTTGTTACATTTAATGAACCCATATATTATTAATTGAAACCCATACTTTATTCACATTTCCTTCATTTTTACCTAATATCCTTTTTCTATTCTAAGATCTCATCTAGGATACATTATATTTAGTTGTCATGTCTCTTTAGCTCCTGTTTGCTGTGACATTTTCTCAGACTTCAAATAGTCCTTGTTTTCGATGACCTTGACAGTTCTAAGGAATACTAGTCAAGTATTTTGTAAGATGTCCCTCTGCTAAAATTTGTCTTTTTTTTTTTTTTTGAGACGGAGTTTCGCTCTTGTCGCCTAGGCTGGAGTACAGTGGTACAATCTTGGCTCACTGCAACCTCCACCTCCCGGGTACAAGCGATTCTCCTATCTCAGCCTCCCGAGTAGCTGGGATTACAGGCATGCACCACCATGCCCAGCTAATTTTTGTATTTTTAGTAGAGACAGGGTTTTGCCATGTTGGCCAGGCTGGTTTCGAACTCCTGACCTCAGGTGATCCGCCTGCCTTGGTCTCCCAAAGTGCTGAGATTACAGGCATGAGGCACCATGCCTGGCCTTTTTTTTTTTTTTTTTTTTTTTTTCATGATTAGACTGGGGCAGTGGGTTTTTGAGAGAAAGGTCACGGAAGTAAGATTGCAGTGAATTGAGTTCATGCCACTACATTCCAGCCAGGGTGACAGAGCGAGACCCTGTCTCAAAAAAAAAAAAAAAAAAAAAAAAAAGGGGAGTTATGTTCCCCTCTTTTAGGATAGAGTATCTACATAATTTATTTGGAATTCTTCTGCATAGGAGATTTGTCCTTGCTCTCCCATTTATTAATTTCAGTCATTTATTTATATTAGTATGGATTAATGGATTTTTAAAAATACTTTATATTATAATCCAATACTAGTTTATTCTGTTGCCCAGATTGTTCCAGCTTTGGCCATTTGGAGCTCTTTCAGTGGGCTCCTGTACCTCTTTTACATGCCCCCATCAATGAGTTGTTTTTGTTTTATTTTGTTTAAAAAGTTTGATTTTTTTTTTTTTTTTTTTTTTTTTTTTTTTGGTCTGTTGTAGGAAGCCACAGGTGGAAGTTTGGGTATACAATAGGAGAAAGGTTAATTGAGAATATTAATAATTATTAAGGGAGGCAAATATTTTTCCATTTATATAGCTTAATTTATTTAAAGTCTGCTTCAGATGATGTGTTTTCTCGTAGGAACACTAGTGTAGCAAGTTTTGCCTAACCTTTCTCTGAAGTTTTCATTAGAAAAAAGTAACAGAGAATATACTTGCTGCCTTACAATATGAATCTGTTTCAATGTTGGAGAATTCCATATGTTAAAATAGAATTTCATTGAACTTAACACATGGTTTTAGAAAAGTAGCATTCCCTTTACCAAAGAATGGGTGAGATAAAAATCACAAATAGATAACTTTTTAAAGTCTGGCATTGAAGAAAGCATATTTTATTAAACTGCCATTTACCCTCTGTGTTTTCTTTTTTTTTCTTTTTTTTGAGGTAGAGTCTCACTCTGTCACCCAGGCTGGAGTACAGT
This sequence comes from Macaca thibetana thibetana, assembly GCF_024542745.1. NCBI lineage: Eukaryota > Metazoa > Chordata > Mammalia > Primates > Cercopithecidae > Macaca > Macaca thibetana. The sequence continues at coordinate 96,251,147 of NC_065586.1, read as the reverse complement.
GGTGCGATCTTGGCTCACTGTAACATCCACCTCCTGGGTTCAAGTGATTCTTTTGCCTCAGCCTCCTGAGTAGCTGGGACTGTAGATGTGCATCACTACACCCAGCTAATTTTTGTATTTTTAGTAAAGACAGGGTTTCACTATGTTGGCCAGGCTGGTCTTGAACTCCTGACCTCAAGGGATCCGCCCGCCTTGGCCTCCCAAAGTGCTGGGATTACAGGCGTGAGCCATCACACCTGACTCTTGTGTGTATTCTTAATGCTGGATTGTTGGTCCAGGATATGAAATTTATTATTTAGAGGTAGGAAAGACCCAGAGGAGATGGGACTTGATTTAGAACTTGAAAGAAATAATTTGGATTAGCAGAGAGAAAAAGAGTATTCCAGGTTGCAGAAAAGCAAACAAAAAAGACAGATACAGGAATAATCTCAGGCTCTGTGAGTGTAGTGATTATGTCATTCATTTTTTTTCCCCCTTGTATCTGGAGCAGGGCTTATGTATTGCAGGTGCTCTGTAAATGTATATTGAACTGAATTAAATGGAAACAAGTGGCTCTTTTAGCATCAGTTTCTAGCATCTATGGGAATCCTGGTTTTGTAGACAGAAAATCACAGAGAACAATAAATCAACTCTAAAATCCTCAAAAGTAACTAACTCCCTTGCCCCTTTTCTCATCTTCTTGTATATAGTACAGGACAGCAAAATACAGCTTCCAATTGTACAGCTGCGTAAAGTGTGGGCTGAAGCAGTGCACTATGTGTCTGGACTAAAAGAAGACTACAGCAGGCTCTTTCAGGGACAAAGGGCAGCAATGTAAGTGGATTCTGTTGTTTATAAGCACAATGCAATGTGCATCATATACTCAAGAATTAATCTTGCTGGTTTTCACTAATCAATATTTCATGTAATAGTAACATACTAGGCCAATTTGAAGTGTAATGTTCTGATTAAACTTGTAGAATTCTCACTAATGGACTGAGACCATTCTATTATAATGACTTGAGGGTAATAATTCCCGTATGGTCCTAGTACAAAAAGATTGTTTATCACAGAATATTATAGGCAGGAAGTCTTTAGAGATCAGATTCTAGAGATCAGTTATTTCTCATAGATTGATAATAGAAACTTAGGCTTTGGCCTTGTGGCAGTTTATGTTTTTAAATTATTGTTCAATGTTTCTGAATGCCGAATGCTGATAATATCTTTTTTCTTTTTTTTTTGCTATGGTTTAGGTTAAGTCTTCTTAGATATAATGCTAACTTAACAAAAATGAAGAACACTTTGATCTCAGCATCACAACAACTGAAAGCTAAATTGGAGTTTTTTCACAAAAGCATTCAGCTTGACTTGGAGAGATACAGCGAGCAGATGACGTATGGGATATGTAAGTGTCTGAGTAATATATTTCAAAGGAATATCTGGTTTCTTGAAGCCATCTGTTGTTTTGCCTTCTTAACTCAGCCAGTTGTTTTACTTACCTTCACATTAGGACAGGAGACAGGACAACTTAGATTACCAGAAACCATGTTTGTTTTGAATGTTACCTCTTTTTAAAAATTTGCTTAGTTGAGCAATTTAGTTTCACAATTGGGCTAAAATTATTTAGCTCCAAAAAAATACAGAAGCAATTTAATAATCTTGAATTTCAAACATAATTTAAAAATAAATACAAAATCTGGACTTCTTAGCCAGTGCTGTGGACTGAATGTTTGTGTCCCCCATGAAATACATATGTTGAAATTCTGACCCTGAAGGTGACGGTGTTGGTAGGTGGAGTCTTTGGGAAGTGACTAGGTCATGAGAGTGGAGCCTTCGTGTTTGGGATTAATGCTCTTACAAAAGAGGCCTGAATGAGATCCCTCACCCCTTCTGCATGTGAGGACAGAGCAAGAAGATAGTCATCAGGAACCAGAAAGCAGGCCCTCACCAGATACCAAATCTGCCTTGTTCTTGGACTTCCCAGCCTTCAGAACTATAAGAAATAAATTTCTATTGTTTTTATGGCACTTAGTCTATGGTATTTTTTTATAGTAGCCCAAATGGACTAAGACAACCAGGGCAGTCTTAAACTACTTACCTTTCTGTAAATAATGACACAAATATTCTAAGGCTATGATTTTTTTCAAGCCATCTACCGTGGAGTCCTATTTTTTGCATACACGATCTCCAAATTTTCAATATTTGACTCCAAGCTTATCTCCTTCAGATGCACTAAGGAAATGTAAAAAGACAGAGTTAAAATATGAGTAAATTGAAGGAGTCACTACCAGCATTTCTGTTTTCTTTTATAAAACAAATCCTTTTTAGGAAACAAATACTGCTTGTACACTTGTCCTGAGCAAAGTATGTGTATCTCAGAATAAACAATCAATAGTGTCCAGTTGGGTGAATGAATTTACTCTCCAGAACTGGTTTTATTAATAATATTGTTATTTTATCTCTATTTGTATATTATTGACATTCTGGCAAGTGATAAAATATAATTATTTCATTAAAATACCTTAGACTTGTCAAAGGCTTATTATACAATTGTTAAAGAAGAATCAGGTAGATCTGTATGTGCTTTATTAAAAGATCACCTGGGTCTTTAGTTGACAGAAAAGTTTTAAATTGTGGGAAAAAATAAAGAGTATACCAGTGGTTTCACTTGCGAGGGAGCAGGGTATGTGTCTATGTAACAAATAATCATAGTAAGGTCCCTTGAGGTGGATGGTAGAAGGGAGGAAGACAGAGTCTTTTCTGTTTATATCCTTTTATAGTATTTAATTTTTAAAAATCACATTCAAGTATTAAATTTCTTTTCTGGCCAGGTGTGGTGACTCACGCCTGTAATCTCAACACTTTGGGAGGCCGAAGCTGGTGGATCCCTTGAGCTCAGGAGTTCAAGACTAACCTGGGCAATGTGGGGTAGAACCCCATCTCTACAAAAAATACAAAAATTAGCCGGGCATGGTGGTGCACACCTCAGCTATTCAGGAGGCTGAGGTGGGAGGATCACTTGAGCCCTGGAGATAGAGGTTGCGGTGAGCCGAGATCATGCCACTGCACTCCAGCCTGGGTGACAGAGTGAGACACTATCTCAAAAAAAAAAAAAAATTGGTTTTTCCTTTATCCACCTATCTCCACACTGATATACATATTTTTTTTAAGAAAACAGTCGGCCGGGCACAGTGGCTCACGCCTGTAATCCCAGCACTTTGGGAGGCCGAGGCGGGTAGATCACGAGGTCAGGAGATCAAGACCATCCTGGCTAACATGGTGAAACCCCATCTCTACTAAAAAATACAAAAAATTAGCCGGGCATGGTGGTGGGCGCCTGTAGTCCCAGCTACTTGGGAGGCTGAGGCAGGAGAATGGTGTGAACCTGGGAGGCGGAGCTTGCAGTGAGCTGAGATTGCACCACTGCACTCCAGCCTGGGTGACAGTGAGACTCCATCTCCCAAAAAAAAAAAAAAAGAAAGAAAGAAAACAGTCATCTGTATTCATTTCCTAAGGGTTCTATAACCTGTGTGGCTTCAGCAATAGAAACTTATTGTCTCACAGCCCTGGAGGCTAAAAGTCCAAAATCGAGGTGTTGGCAGGGCCATGTTTTCTCTGAAATCCGCAGAGAAGAATCTTTCCTTGTTTCTCTCTAGCTTCTTATGGTCTTATGGTCTGCCAGCCATCACTGGCATTCCTTGGCTTACAGTTGCAGCACCTTAATCTGTCTCCATTGTCACATAGCATTCTCCCCTGTGTATCTGTATCCTGTGTCTCGTCTCTTCTAAGTACACTGGTCATACTGGATTAAGAGCCCAGACCATTCCTGTATGAGTATTAATTTATCTAATTACTTCTGTAATGACCTTATTTCCAAATAGGTCACATTCTGAGATATTGGGGGTTAGGAATTCCACATATCTTTTGGGGGGCCACAATTCAACTCATAACACATCTTTGATGTTGATATGGCAAGGAGGCAGGCAGGCCAGTAATTAAAGATATGGCTATTTCTGAGATAACCAATTTAGACTTTTCTTTTAGCTTCAGAAAAAATGCTAAAAGCATGGAAAGAAATGGAAGAAAAGGCCATCCACTATGCTGAGGTAAAATCATTGACCACATTCTGTGTACTTATTAATTCTTGATGTCTCCATTAGAAACTGTCTTTGGTTTTGGTATATAAAGAGCATTTTTCATGTCATTCCCGAAATTCAGACAAAATTCTAGTAGATGCTTTGTATATAAAGAGGGAGGTATCATAGTGATTAAAAACAAGGGCTTTTTGAAAATTACCTAGTGCCTAACTAAGCTTCAGTTTCCTTTATTTATTTATTTATTTTTTGAGACAGGGTCACTGTGTTGCCCAGGTTGGAGTGCAGTGGCATGATCAAAGCTCACTGCAGCCTCAACTTCCCAGGCTCAAGCAAGTCCTCCCATCTTAGCCTCCTGTGTAGCTGGGACAAGAGGTGCACCACCATGCCTGGCTAACTTTTACATTTTATTAGTGACAGGGTCTCACTATATTGCCCAGACTTGCATCAAACTCCTGGGCTTAAGCAATCCTCCCACCTCAGCCTCCCATAGAGCTGGGATTACAGGCATGAGCCACCACATCCAGCTAGTTTCCATATTATGGGCACAATTTCTTTTCTAGTAGGGTTATGAAGATTAAATGGGAGTCAGTTTTATTTTTGTGACTGGTTTAGATAGGATGGCTGCACATCTGGGTTTAGTGGGACTGTCCCAGTTTATACCTAATATCTTGCCATAATTATCAGTAGTAGTCCCTTTCACTCTCAAAATGACACTGGTTTGGACAATAAATTATATGGTGTCCCTAGGTATAGATCATTCTCTAGGTGGCAGATTTTCTTCCCCTTATCCTGTACATTTGTCCATGGTCCTAAGTTATTACACTCCTTAATGTCAGTACTTACCCTGAGGATGTGGGTGGGAATACCCATGGTGTCCTGGGGTGGGAAATCCAAGGTCTTTATCTTTTTGTGTCCCTATTCAAGGCAGTGGGGGCCAGGAGGCAATCAAAATCATAGAGCCAAGATACAAGTAATACCAGTGGTTTTGGTCTTTCTTATTAGTTGACACCTGTTGTACCTTTTTGCTTCTCCAGAGGTAAAAGCAAATACTAGTAGTTTACTGTTGTCAGGAGAGAAAAGAGAGAAGACTAAGAATAAGTGTGTTCTTATGTGAAGGATTAAGTGTCAGAATCTGAAGAATAGAAAGGCTTTAACAATATCAGTGTTTCATATTATATTATTTAGTTCTCTAATGAAGCAGCAGGTCATTCTGTATCCTTAAGATCTGAATTTTGTTTCCAATGATGTAGTGGTAAGCCTTTCATTTCCTTTGTATTTTCATCATATTTTAGGTTGGTGTCATTGGATACCTGGAGGATCAGATTATGTCTTTGCATGCTGAAATCATGGAGCTACAGAAGAGCCCCTATGGAAGACGTCAGGGAGACTTGATGGAATCTCTGTAAGGATGTACTTGTGTTGTTGGTCTTGACATTTGTTATATTTTGTAGCATATTGTTCTTTCTGCTTACATCTGGGAAATTAAACCTCTATGTGGTTCTTTTCTCTAGTTTTCCTTTCCCCAAATATATTGGGATTATCTTTAAAGTGGAAGCTTTTTCTTAGTCACAGGAAACTTCAGAAATAATTCTTTGGGTTGGCCTTTTTTGGTTTTGAATAAAAGCATTTATTTCATATGAGTGTTAAGAATTTTCCAAGTATAACTAAGTTACAAACTGTTTCCCTACTCATAGTACCTCTGGTCCAAGGTATTGACTCTTAAATGCCCTAAAACTTGAGATTTTTTCTTAATTAAAGTTCTGGATTAAAAACTTCAGATATTTTCTCCAATTATAGGTCATAATTTTTGTCTGTTTAAGTGTCTCTGGTGCAGAGATGTCCTCATGGTAGATCATAATAGATATGAACTATATTAAACTTTGCATTTTAAGAACTTGTGTAGTTCTTATTACTCAATAAAATGCTCTGTGAAATACTCGTTGGCAATATGAACTTGCTTTTAAAATGGGTTCATTATTCAAATAAAATAATATTATTTCAAGTTGTAGATTATTGAAGTCATTAAATTACCTTCACATATCAGAGCATGTTTTCTCTTTTACAGGGAACAGCGTGCTATTGATCTATATAAGCAGTTAAAACACAGACCTTCAGGTAAGACACTTCTATCACAGTGCTTGAAGGCATTTTAGGTAACTATTACTAGCCTAACAAATGTGGGGGATTAAATATTTTTACGTTAAAAATTTTCTTAAAGCTGCAGAATAAATTCCAGTTTTGGTATTACCATTGAGACATGGTATAGTAAGTTTTAAGTTTGTGAGAATTTAGGAGATTAAAAAGAGAAAGTAACAGAGAAAATGAGGTAGAAAAATTTTAGAAGGGGATGTGAAAAGAAAGAATGGAAGACAGAAAAAAGGAACTCAAAGAGGAAGAAGCAGCAAGAAAATGTTTAGAAAGATGAAAAAAAATAAGTGTTGCTTAAGATTGGAGAGGTTGGGCAGGTTGTGGTGGCTCACACCTGTTATCCCAGCACTTTGGGAGGCCAAGGTGGGTGAATTACCTGAGGTCAGGAGTTCAAAACCAGCTTGGCCAACGTGGTGAAACCCCATCTCTACTAAAAATAAAAAAGTTAGCCGGGTGTGGTGGCACGTGCCTATAATACCAGCTACTTGGGAGGCTGAGGCAGGAGAATCGCTTGAACCTGGGAGGAGGAGGTTGCAGTGAGCCAAGATCACACTACTGCACTCCAGCCTGGGTGACAGAGCGAGATTCTGTCTCAAAACAAAACAAAACAAAAAAATACTTAGAGAGGTTGGAAAGAATTTGAGGCAATGGGTTCAGGTTTGGAATGGTTAGAGGGAAGGCCTGTGCTGTTCTAGGCCAAAGCAGATTGCCTTGAAAATAATGCCTTCATCTGCACTGGTCACTGATGACTTATTTTGTTGGTAAAACAATTCCTGTTGAACACCTGCTAAATACTGAGCAAGGTCTGCTGGAAAGAGTACTGGATGGGGAATCAGAAGGCTTGAATTCTAGATTGAGTAATTTACCTACTGTTACCTCAGGCAAATCTCCGTTTCCCATTTCCTTCTGCAAAATGGGGTGGAAACCTAGCGTTCCTACTCAGTGAGTATGTTGTGACAATGTATTTAAGAGGATGTTTGTGAAAATGCTTTGAAAACTATAAACTGTTATGTACCTGCAAGATATTATCATTTAGTTAAAAATTTGTTTTGAAGGGTAACAGAAGAAATAAAGTCTGTGCCCTAATGTGCATTATACTTAAATGAATATGTTAAAAAAAAATATACTTTTACATTTTAAAATTTGTCGACACATAGCAACACATGCAAATTAATATACACGTGAAATTGTATTTCATATACTCTTTTCACATTTAAAAAAGAACACTATCTCCTCTTATACTGCTTTTATTTTACTGAAATGTATTCAGTTTAGTCTGACCAGCAGTTCTCAAAATGTAGCATATGGACCTGTGAGAATCCTTGAAACTTTGTCAGAGAGTCTGTGAGGTTAGAACCATTTTCATAATAAGATGTTATTTGTGTTTTTCACCATGTTGACATTTTCACTGATGGTGCAACGTAAAATGGCTTGCACTTTAGTATGAATCAAGGCACTAGCACCAAACTATGCTAGTAGTAGTTATATTTTTTATCACCATGTATTCACAGTTTTTTAAAAATGACAGTTTCACTTAAAAATGTTCTTGATAAAGCAGTAAAAATAGTATTTTATTTAAATCTCAACCTTTGAGTATGTGTTTTTAATATTTTGTGTGGTGAAATGGGAAGTACTCATAAAAGTGTTTCTTCTACACAGTGAAGTATGATGGTCGTCTTAAGGAAAACCACTTCAGTAATTGTTTACATTGCTAGTTGTCTGGCCTCTTTCAGGGAAGACACCATTTTTACTTGGAAGAGCAACTGTCAGGCAAACTATCATTATTCAGATTTGCATACATGAGATAATTTCTAAGAAATTAAATGAAAATAAAAAGTATAGCGCGCTTACTACTTTAAGGGAAAAAAACCAATATTTGTTGTCAAGGATAACATTCCATGTTTCAAGCAAAAAGAATTTTAGAAAACTTGTATTTACCAGCTGGAATTTGTCAGCTTCTCAGCATTTAAAAACTTTTCTGACGAGATCAGTGGTATATCAGAAAGATTTGCAAAAATGTAAAACAGTGCAAGGGTTCTCACTGAAATTTTTTTGATGTAGAAAATAATGTTTTTTTGGTTTTTGTTTTTAGAGGTGGGCTCTTGCTATGTTGACCAGGCTGCTCTTGGACTCCCTGGGTTCAAGCAATCCTTCCACTTCAGGTTTCCAAGTATCTCAGGTAGCAGTAGCCAGGTGAAAGGAGGTGGCTCTCGTAGATATGAGTATTCTGTGTAAAGACATGTATGTATAGTACTTAGCATGTCTGAGGAAATGCCGTATGACTGGAGTATAGAGTTTCAGGAGAGAGAGAAAACCTAAATAAAGGTTTTTTTTTTGTATGTTTGTTTTTAATAAAAACATGTTAGTGGGCAATAGGTTTGTTATTTTTAAATGAATTAAGACACGAGTATTTTTAAATTTCTGTTTAATTCCTGAAAACCCTTTGGGGTTCTCAAGAATTTTCTCGTGTAAAGGTGTCCTGAGACCAAAAAGTTGGAGAACTGCTTATCTAGACTATTCTCAGAAGCTTGGCTGCTCAGGAAAGAAGAGAGGTGGGTGAGTAGCTAAAAGGAGATGTAGAGCCAAGGGAGGTCACTTCTCAGAAGGAAGACTTAAACATCAGGTGCCACGTGATGATGTTTTAGTTAACAACAAGCTGTGCATACTATGGTAGTCCCATAGAGATTATACTACTGTATTTTCATTATGTATTTTCTATGTTTACATGCACAAATGCTTACCAATGTGTTACAGTTGCCTACAGTATTCAGTACAGTCACTTGGTGAACAGGTATGTAGCCTATTGTCAAAAGGCTATACCATACAGCTTAAGTGTATAGCAGGCTATACCATCAGGGTTTGCATAAGTACACTGTAGTATTCACACAGTGACGAAAGTGGCCAGTGATGCATTTCTCAGAACATATACTCGGGGCCAAAAAACCCTGTGGAGAGGGAGGTCCCTGAACAAGTTGAGAGATTGGCTCCAAAGAACAGTAGGAGGGATTAGCCTTGATACTATTGATATTGGAAAGAGAATGAGTGTGGATACAGATACTTTTTTGGGAGTAGAGGTTGGAAGGTCAGGGTCTTACTGCCTTATGGCCTCTTATCCTGCAGTGGTAAGTGAGGTTAACTGAAATGGAAGAGGTGATGACCTCATAGATTTGAATAGTGTGCTAAAGACTTCTAAAAGCCACTGTGTGCAGTGGAAGATGTTGCTGACCCAAAACATACATTAAGAATCCAGGCCAGGTGGCTCATATCTGTGATACTAGGGGCTTTGGGAGGCCGAGGCGGGAGGATCGTTTGAGGCCAACAGTTTGAGACCAGTCTAGGCAACGTAGTGAGACCCCGTCTCTACAAAAAATAAATAAATAAATAAATAAATAAATAAATAAATAAAAATTTTAAAAAGCTGGGTGTGGTAGTGTATGCCTGTAGTCCCAGCTACTCGGGAGGCTGAAGTAGCAGGATCGCTTGAGGCCCAGGAGGTCGAGGCTGCAGTGAGCCAAGATTATACTATTGCACTTCAACCTGGGTGACAGAGCAAGACTTTTTCTCTAAAAAAAGAAAAGTACCCAGAGCAGAAATGAAAAACTTGTGAATTAGCAGTGGCAAATAGTGAACAGTAATATTAATTTTTTGTTGATAATTTAGTAGCTTGGATATAGGAACTGATAGAGCAGATGGTTGGATTAATCCAAGGTTAGGATTTTACTGATGGAATAAGAGGATAAAAAGGTTGAAGATGTTAACAAAATAGTGATTTAAGTAATAGAAGTTGTTGTAGCTAGAGTAAAATATTAAAATCTAAGACTTCAAATAGAGCAAGTCCAATTCTTTTTCTTTAATCAATATTTCTGGGCCAGGTGTGGTGGCACATGCCTGTAATCCCAGCTAATCTGGAGGCTGAGGCAGGAGAATCGCTTGAACCAGGGAGGCGGAGGTTGCAGTGAGCCAAGATTGTGCCACTGCATGCACTCCAGCCTGGGCGACAGAGCTAGACTCCATCTCAAAAAAAAAATTGTGACTCCCAGTCTTCTGGCTAATGAATCAGATTCCGCAGATACACAGTGATAGCATTTGTTTAGGTTATATTTTTAAAAACTTTGAGGTAGCCCTGTCAACATAGCACGAAGCTCAGAAATAAATTGCTATCCAGGTAGCTTGAGTGTCACCTTGAGTGACAAACTGTAACAAGATTGTGTCTGTCATTGGGGCCTATTATATAATCACACTTGATTTGTGGCCCTGTTGTCTTTTCTAGCTTAGAGTTGACTTGAATCTCTTGTTCATCTGAAAATGGTTAAAACCAGCTTTCTTCATCCTTTAGCCTTGGAGAAGGCTAAAGTTCTGAGGGCTTTCACTATCTAAAAGAGCTAGTTATATGAGAAGGCTCTTGGCTTGGTCCATGGTATTTAGGAAGGAATGCTGTTTGGAGAAGAACCTTTTTGGAGCCTTTCATTTGCTTGTTGGTGAGGAGGAGACAACACAGATGTGTGGGGAATAAAGTTGGGCTATGGGGGAGGTATTTGGAGTGATAACAAAGGACACAACATTTTTTAAACCTTCTTTGATGCTCCTTTCATCATTTCCTTTTTGGTAAAATGGGGGTAACAAAAATAGTCCTCACAGGACTGCTGTAAGGATTAAATGGGAAAATTATAAGCAGAGAGTAGCAAATATTATTATTATTATTGCATTTAGGCTTAATTATTGTCCAAAGAAAATACCAGCATGATGCATGAGCAACTTTCAACTCCTTTAGCCATTTTCTGAAATACAACAATTAATGATAGTTTTTTGGGGTTTTTTTTTGTTTTGTTTTGTTTTAAATCGAGGACACATTATAAATTGTAGAACTCATTGTGACCAACAGCTATCCCAATTGAGGGTATGTGGCTGCTGCCAGTTAAGGCTTTAAGATGTCATACTGCCCTCAAATGGAACTTTCAGGCTGTCTATAGGTCCCTTTACTAGTTGGTTTCAGTGAGCGTTTTTCAAAGTTTTTCTGGGCTGTAAACAGATGGAAAAACATGAAATTCCAAGCAACCTAGTTCAAGGACCTCCTTCCTTTAGGCAATGAAAGTTTGATGAATTGTCCTACTGTTTCTAAATATGTGGTTAATCATCCAAGAAAAATTGTTCTCTTGGCCAGAGGCTGCATTTGTGTCTGGGGCTTGGGTTAGTATGGGTTAAAGATAGCCAAGACTATTCTTCTTAAGCACAGGCAACTAAGGCCTCTTACTGATAAATTTATATATACATTATACACATACAAACTTTATTTTTTATATATAACTAGATTTTATTTATAGGTAATCTTTATATCTTTTAACCCAATTTTTAATTTAAATGGAGATATTTATTAATTAAAATTAGTTTCAGAGTTTCAGGGATTTTTGAGGAATTTTTTGTTTGGAGGTTGATATGTTGCAGAAGAAAGATTATACCCACTGACTGATGTCTTTTATAGATCACTCCTACAGTGACAGCACAGAGATGGTGAAAATCATTGTGCACACTGTGCAGAGTCAGGACCGTGTGCTCAAGGAGCTGTTTGGTCATTTGAGGTAGGAAAATTGCTTCATTTCCTACTGAAGAACCAGGATACGTTTATCTTGTTCTTCTCAAAGTACAAATGCCCTCTTTGGTAAAGTATACTTACCCAGGAAGGATTCTGAAAGTACCTTGGGTAGCTTGGCCATAGCTGTCTGCATTTATGTGTCCTTTTGTATGCATTACTTTGGAGATCAGTCATTAAATCTGATGCTGATTGTGGTTCATTTCCTCAGCTGGGTTTTGGGAATATGGTATACATACAGTCTTGGGGAACATGTAAGTATCTGACACTGATTTAATCTCTCCAGCAAGTTGTTGGGCTGTAAGCAGAAGATTATTGATCTACTCCCTAAGGTGGAAGTGGCCCTCAGTAACATCAAAGAAGCTGATAATACTGTCATGTTCATGCAGGGAAAAAGGCAGAAAGAAATATGGCATCTCCTTAAAATTGCCTGTGTAAGTAATTATTAATGAATTATTTAATGTGACATTGAGTTGCTATTATTCCCTGCAAAGGGGATTTTTATCAGCATGAGGTGAGCCCTCTTGAACACATTTTGTGCTGGCATGTATATATTTTGCACTGGCATGAAATGACGTCCATGTTCCTTGCTTGGTGTCCAGACTAGCAGTTGAGATGCAGGACTTATTATCATCTCTCCTTTCCAATTTCTCTGTTGTTATACTCCTCTTAGCCCTTGACCACTGTGGTATTCCAACCCAACTTGGGGATAGATGTACCTGACTAGATAATGAAACTGACCATCTATTCAACTGGGTTTTTTTTCTTTCTTCAACTAAAATGGTATAAGATGAATGGATACATATGGTTTTAGTCAATGAAGAAAGGGGCCAAGGACAGTTTACTAACAGTGTGTAAAGGTGGGAATAGTTTTGCACTGAAATACTCTGGTTGTGCATATAAGTAGTAATGGAAATGTAAGTCTTAGGAATATGGTAAGAAATTGTGTGAATCAACAGAGATGCTTGCCTGTAATCTTTTGATGATTTTTTTTCTTTTCCTTCAGACACAGAGTTCTGCCCGGTCCCTTGTAGGATCCAGTCTAGAAGGTGCAGTAACCCCTCAGACGTCAGTATGGCTGCCCCCGACTTCAGCAGAACATGATCATTCTCTGTCATGTGTGGTAACTCCTCAAGATGGGTGGGTTTACTTTGTAACAATAGATAGCTGTGTTTTCATAGCAGTGGTATAGGAATGAGGCAGTAGTTGTTAAGGTAGTCTTCTGTGCCTTCAGACCAGGGTTGAGTCCTGACTATCCCTTTGTAATAATCTTAGGCAACTTACTTGACTTTTTTGATGTTCATATTTCCTCACCTGTAAAACAGGAATGTCTCATAGAACTGTTGTGGAAATTTGATTAGACAATGTATATAAAGTGCTTGGGAAATAAATGTTCAGCAAATGTTGCTTATTATTAGCTCAGTCCAAGTTCTAAGTCTTTTCTTTTATTGGCTTATTACTTTCTTTTACTCAAACCTTATTCCTTCATTAACAGTTTATAAGAAATTATGCTATCATTTTGCATTTATCATTTTGGGGATCCTTGATTACCCTTCTAATAAATTTTTGAGATCTATTTTATAACTTTGTATTTCTAAGATTAGACTTTTTTCAATGTTTTAAATCAGTTTTGCAAGTAAGAACTCAAATTCCAAGCCCTATATTTTATTAATTCCTACTCTTTTGCTAAAGCTGAATGACTATCCATTTCTGTTATTTTCTCAGCATAAGATGTGCCGTATCCAAAGCCAGTGGCTCTTTGCTAGCTTGTGTATTGTCGCTTTTCTCACAACTCATGGAGACCTCTACAGCACCAGCATTTCCTGGAAACTCTGCCCATAATTAGTTTTGCAGAAGAGCAGCCATGTTACATCACTGCTCAGGAGGTCATGCAGTTGCACATTCTGTACTCTACTTTTATGAGAGAAAAGCACATGGCAGGAAGGCAAGCTGATATCAGGTATTTTATTTTTTTAAAGAAAGGAAGTTCCAGGGTATGTATCTTGGGGTCATTATACATGTGGCCCAATGCAGTACACCTACAACTGTAGCACAGGCTATAATTAAATATATGGACTTTACAAAATATTCCAGTAATCAGAGTTGAAGGAAATAAAATTTAATACTTTACTTACTTTTATGCCTTTATTAAAGGCATTTAGGTTTTTTTGGCAGATGCTAATGTTTGCAGATGTCACCGCAATACAGGTAATTTCCAATTTGAGGTGTGGTTGTTTGCAAAAGTATATGTGACATACTTTCAATGTATTTTCTAGAAGGAACACATTATATTTTATTTTGAGACGGAATCTCACTCTGTCGCCTAGGCTGGAGTGCAGTGGCACAGTCTTGGCTCATTGCAACCTCCGCCTCCCAGATTCAAGCAATTCTCCTGTCTCAGCTTCCCAAGTAGCTGGGATTACAGGCGCGTGCCACCATACCTGGCTAATTTTTGTATTTTAGTAAAGACGGGGTTTCACCACGTTGGCCAGGCTCGTCTTGAACTCCTGATCTCAAGTAATCCACCTGCCTTGGCCTCCAAAAGTGCTGGGATTACAGGCATGAGCCACCGTGTCCAGTCAGAATACACTGTATAAGAAAATTGATTTCAATTATTATGTACCTGTGGTACTTAACTACCAAGGATTGGGAACTGTTTGGCCACAATTTTTCCATCTGTTGGATAAGAGCTGAATCAGAATGTCATTCTAAGCTGATAGTGACTATCATCCATGACCTAAAACGGACTCTTGTTAGGGGACTGAAGTTGGCAAAGGGAGAAGAGAGAGGCCATGTAGAAGAGGAAAGCATGAAGGTAGAAACCACAAGCAGGATTGCCTTCAAATATGAACTTCCAGGGATACTTCTTGGTTCTAGGTAGCTCCCCCACCACACTGTTCACTGTTTTCTTTTGCTGTCCTCAGGAATCAGCTTGCTTGTTTTGTTTCATTGCTATCTGTAGTTTCTAATGAGTTTTTCATTTTCTGTGATCTCTACATAACAGATTTTACTTTTTTCTCTTCTCCCCTACATTTGTGTCTGTGAAGCATGCATGCTGGTGTTTTTACTACTTTTAAGGAAAGAGAAGTTTTTAGAAACAAAAAGAGGTATTTCATCTGTCTTTGCCACAAGGATTTTTTCCTCCCTAGTTACATATTCAGGGGAAAAGCAAGTTGTACATAAGTGCCTCTTACGTTTCAGAGGAAAGTCAGATTGGAGTTATAGTGGACTTCTTATCCTTAGAGGTAGGTAGAGGTAGAGGCAGAAGCTTGGTTTAAACAGGACTCTGCCTCTGTAGGGAGGGATGAGGAAACTAAAGACTACAGGAGTCAACTGCACTGGGGTACTGGGTTACAGGAAGGGTAGTGATTGTGCTAACCTAGAAGACTAGAAAGTAGAGGAAATTCATATGCCCTTTTGCTGAATTTGAAAAGGCTTTGTTCTTTCATCTCACAGGGATACTTCAGCACAAATGATAGAAGAAAATTTGAACTGCCTTGGCCATTTAAGCACTATTATTCATGAGGCAAATGAGGAACAGGGCAATAGTATGATGGTAAGTTTTGTGTGGATATGGGTGCCTGCTTTGGCTATGTTGGGTGCAAAAGGTTTAACTTTCCATGCTAGCCTGTCTGGCATTTGGGATGCATATGGGAAACAGAACTCAAGAGGAAAGAGCATTTGGGGAATATCCTCAACCTTAAATCCTTATCTGCTGTTACTCAGGGATATACTAGGATTATGTCATCAATTATCTTCAATAATAGCATTTTTGGTCAAATTAAATGAGTGGTAAGCTTTCTTAACAATGTGACCATTGAAATTGAATGGTTTGTTCTGTACCTTTTTGCTTCAGCAATCCATTTTCTTCATTAAGATGGGACTTGTACTTTAATTCAGATATGGTACCTCCCAAATAGAAAATAAATTATGTTTATATAGCTGTAATAATAAAACTGTGTGCTAAGATTTGGTTACTATAAACTACTGATTTGTTAAAACTTGGGGAAATTACAATAAAATGTTTACTGCATCAACTTTTGCTGCATTTAGTCTTAATGTCAGTTCTGTATATTTCCTCTTTCATTAAGAAAAATAGCAGCGGCCAGGCATGGTGGCTCACGCCTGTAATCCTAGCACTTTGGGAGGCCAAAGCAGATGGATTGCTTGAGCCCAGGAGTTTGAGACCAGCCTGGCCAACATGCGAAACCCTGTCTTTACAAAAAATATAAAAATTAGCTGGGTGTGGTGGCACACACCTGTGGTCCCAGCTACTTGGGAGGCTGAGGCAGGAGGATCGCTTGAGTGCAAGAGTTTCAGGCTGCAGTGAGCCGTAATCCTGCCACTGCACTCCAGCCTGGGTGACAGAGTGAGACCCTGTCTCAAAAAAAGGAAAAAAAAAGAGGATGATAATGGCGGCCAGCCATAGTGACATGTACCTGTAGTCCGAGTTACTAGGGAGGCTGAGGCAGAAGGATTGCATGAGCCCAGGAGTTCAAGGCTGCAGTGCATTATGAAGAGCCACTGCACTCCAGCTTGGCAACATAGCAAGATCCTGCTCTCTTAAAAAAAAAAAAAAAAAAGAAAAAGAAAACGAAAAGGAAAGAATAATTGTTTGCTTCAAATATTTATGAAAAAAACTCTGAAATTTTTAAAATCAGGAAATAAGGTAAATGAAATGATTTTTCAACTTTTGATTATAAAATGTCCAAACAGACAGAAAACTTGCAAAAATGAACACCCATATACTTATTACTTATAGTCAACATCTAATTATAACTTTTTCATGCCTGGTTTTAGAATCTTGATTGGAGTTGGTTAACAGAATGAGTTGTCACTTGTTCACCGTCCCCAAACCTATGGAAGTTGTTGCTATACATGTTGGAAATGTGTTTTTTCCCCATGAAACCATTCTTCAGACATCAGTCAATGGAAGAAATGGCTATGAACAGAAACTACATTTCTACTATGATCAGAAGAACATGATTTTACAAGTATAACATTTTTGAGTAATTTAAGCCTCTAAACTGACAGAAATTCATAAAAAGTCAATGTACTTGTTTGAATATTTGTTTTAATGCCACAGCTGTTTAGGAGCATCATCATGACACATTTGTGCCTTCAATCTTGGTGAAACATTATTTAACTGATTAAAAATGCCTTCTATGTATTAGTTTCCACTTTTAACTGTTGGGCATAAGGCCAGATGTAGTTTTGTATACAGAGAAGAAAACCTCACTAATAGGCATTTTAAGTAAAAGTTGTCTATGTTTTTTCTAAAAGGGCTGCTCACAAGTTTTATTTCTTGAAGAATAAATTCTACCTCCTTGTGTTGCACTGAACAGGTGCTCTTCCTGGCATCATAAGGAGTTGGTGTAATCATTTTAAATTTTACTGAAAATTTAACAGTATTCCCTTCTCACTGAAGGGATTGTGTATGTATGCTTCTAATATTAGTTGGCTTTCATAAATCATGTTGTTTTGTGTATATGTATTTAAGATGTACATTTAATAGTGTCAAAGAGAAGATGCCTGTTAATTTATAATGTATTTGAAAATTACGTTTTTTCATTTGTAAAAATGAGTCATTTGTTTAAACAATCTTTCATGTCTTGTCACACAAATTTATAAAGGTCTGCAATCCTTTATCTGTAATTGTAATTCCAAAATCCAAAAAGCTCTGAAAACAAGGTGTCCATAAGCTTGGTGACAAAACTCGTTTGCTTGCAATCTAATCTGAACTGACTTTGAATCTTTTTACCCCATTTAGTGTGACTATTCCTTTATTTTGCTGCTTGATGATGAGAGGGAGGGCTGCTGCCACAGACTCTGATGAGGGCTGGGTAATGTAGTATGGTATATGCACAAAATTACTTTACTAAAATCTAAAATTTCTTAATTCTGAAACATCTTGCCCCAAGGGTTTCAGATAAAGGACTGTGGACCTCTATCATCTGTTAAGTAATTTAGAAGATATTATTTGTCTTAAAAAATGTGAAATGCTTTTATATTCTAACAGTTTTTCACTTTGTGTATTAAATGGTTTTTAAATTACTTTTTTGATCTCTATTCATTATAAAAATCAGATTATAATAAAACAGTTGAATATGGCTTAGGAAAATATGAAGGTTCCATGAAGTGGAATGAAGAGCACAGGATACATGTACTTTCCTTAGGGATACTAGGACGTATGGTAAAGGTAGTATTGGACAACTTCTTTAATAGTGTTTTCCTCTGAGATGTCCTATCACCACTATCTACATCTAAAAACATGCTTGCATCTTGCCCTGTAAACTGATGTCACAGTCCCACCATCCCCATTCTTGCTAAAGTGGTATCATTTTCCTAGTCAACCAAATTTTTTAGTCATCACATACCACTATTCGTCATCTGTTATAATAGGCAGTCTCTATCTTGTTTCCCTACTTTTAGAAGATTTTAATAATAAACATTTATTGGGTACCTATTACTTGGAGGGTATTAAGCTAGATGGCAAGATCAGAAACAACATAGGTAGTACAGTAAAAGTGCTTATCTGGGAGTCCGAACGTTACAAGTCATCCAAGCATTGCAGTTATTGTTAAGGATCATTTTTCAATGGTCATGCATTTCCTAAATATTTTAATAATTGGTGAAAGATTTGCTATAGGGTGGGAGCCGCTGCTGGTGTGTGGCTGGGGTTGTCAGGGCCGCCTGACCTATATAATTTGGGCAGATGGTGTGAGTCAGAACAGACTATTATAGTGGGATCCCCAAACTTGCTTTTGATGCATGAGTTGGACCACTATTTTTTGGTGGGTAATAACTTTTCAGAGGGGAATGGCAGTTGTGAATTGTATACATTTCATTCTTTAAGCAATATTATGAAAAATTTAAGAGAATGTCTATAGAAAACAGGGTATGGAGCAAGTTATTTTCCATTCCTTTTGCTTTTTGGAAGTTAAAATACCTAAGCTCTGCAAATATCATTTATTAGGAACAGATAAGGTCCCAGACATTCCTAGATAATAAAAATCAAATGAATGATACAGGTAAGTGTATTTATTGAAGGGTGTGGGTAGAGTGGTCTGGGAAGGCTTCCTTTTATGAAGACAAATTGATTCTATTTACCTCTTCTCACTTCCACTACTAAAGTAACCCTGGGCCTGCAGTTTCCTAACCACTTGACTTTCTTGCCAACAGTCTGTCTCCACTTTCAGCCTTTTATAGATTCATTGGCCCTAAAGCACTGCTTTCCCATACTTCCCTACCCAAGAGGGCAGGGGTCCTCAAGCCCTGGGCCGCGGACCGGTACCAGACAGTGGCCTGTTAGGAACCCAGCCCGATAGCAGGAGGTGAGCGGCGGGCAAGTGAGCATTATCGCCTTGAGCTCGGCCTGCTGTCAGATTAGCGAGTGGCATCAGATTCTCATAGGCACATGAACCCTGTTGTGAACTGCACATGCAAGGGTTGCGGGCTCCCTGTGAGAATGCCTGATGAGCCGAGGTGGAACAGTTTCATCCCGCAACCCACACACACCCCCACCCCCTTTACGGGGACTGTAAAGGTCTTTATAACCCTAGTCCACCTTGTCCAGTTATAGTTCCACCTCTAGCCTTTCAAGGCTTAAACCATGAATGCCCTTGATTTCTCTTGTATTCATCTATCTCCCACCTATACCTTTTTCCTTCCCTTTTTTATTTTTGGCAATATGTGCCCATGGTTTAGAATTTAAAATGAACAGAATATGTAGTGACCCCTACCATAGCACTCCTTTCCATCACACAAGCCTTCAAGGAAACTGAAGTACTTTTGTCTCCCTGGAGGATTCCCTCTGCCTCCCGCCCCATGTGCTTAGCAATTCTGTTCTTGTTGTCTGGATGGCCTTCATAAAGCCCTCACTGGACCAGCATTCTGGCACATAATAGGAACACTTAAAAAACGAGAGAATGATGCAGTTATACGTAGTGTCTTCCTCTTCTGAACTTTGACAGCACTTTATTTGCAACAAGTTTAGTTGCTCCTGAAGTGCAGGATCTGTGCTGGAAGTACGTGCGTGTTACACAGTGGGGCTCCTCATACACTGCAAAAGGACAAATAAACCAAACAGCTACCGCTTGAGAATGACCGAGTGGGTTCTCTGCACAAGAACAAACCAACCAGTCCCTTGTCCGAAAGTCCCTTTCCTTTTCTCTGCTTCGCTGCTCACTCCAGATCCCCGGCTGTCCTCTTCCGCAGCAGTTAACCAGCAGTGTACCGAAAAACAGCGACTTGCCTCCAAAAACCCTGCGCGGTCCGCGGCTAGGATAATTTTGTCCCATGCGCTTCCCGTCTCACTAGTCGCGGGCCGGGGCTACGCCGTGTGCGTCCCCGCGCAGCCGCAGTACTGGGCGAGTAGGCGGGGCCGGCTGTTGGCGGCGGTTGGCTTGGCCCGGGAGTCGGGTGCACGTGCGGGCGGGGGCAATGCGTCACTGATCGGTGAGGCGCGGCCGAGGGGTCGGCTTTCCTCGCGAGCCTGCGGCTGGGCTCGTTCTCAGTGCCTTCCACCTGGGAGAGACCCTTGGGAGAGAGAGTGTCAGGAAGCTCACCGAGCAGGGGCGGCCCACTGGCCTCCAGGGGCGGAGGAGTTGGCAAGGGGTCAGCGGGCTCCGCCAGAAGGGAAGAATGAGGGGACTGGGGCACTGGACTCCGCGGCTCAGCCTGCGAGAGAGCGCCAAGCTTCCGAAGGGAGAGGGTGGAAGCTGGAGGGGGTGGACCTGTCACTCACGGGACTGAGGGTGCTTTTCTCCCGCTCCCAGGAGGAACGAGGATGAATATGACTCAAGCCCGGGTCCTGGTGGCTGCAGTGGTGGGGTTGGTGGTTGTCCTGCTCTACGCCTCCATCCACAAGATTGAGGAGGGCCACCTGGCTGTGTACTACAGGTGAGCGGCTTGTGCAGTCAGTCAGGGCTCTAGAGAACGTTAAAAGGGTACTCCAGAGTGGAGTCTGGGAAGTTGTTCCCTCTGCAGCGTTCGGGGACGCATGTCCCATCTGTAGGGAAAGCACGGGGGTCGAAGAGGGGTTTTACGGAACACCGTCCAGATGTTGGACAGTTTTAGTGCTATGTTCGTTTTGTTGCAGAGATTAAGTCTCCCTACGGTTATTCCTATACACAGCAAACTCAAATTATTTGTGGAAAAATGAAGAAGGAAGAAAGAAAGTAGTCATTCTACCTCTAACTGAAGAGATGGATAAATTATAGTTCGTTCAACTGTACAGACTTTAGACTATGCTGTATAGAAAATTTGGTTCTGTTTATGATTGTTTCTTAGACTTTTTCATTTAAAAGCTTCCAGTGTCTAGTTACGTCTTGTAACACCATGATGACCATGATAGTGGTTATATCCCTGGACATCCAGGGACATAAGCATAACACTGATGGGCCATTCTCCTCCCCCTTTACTGTTTCTGTTCAAGTTGGGGACAGGAGTGGTGTGGGAGCTGTTGCTTTCTTGTTGAGCTCTCATAGCTTTTCCTTCAGCCTAATTACCACAAGTTCCTTTTGATGTAGACTGGTAAGAGAGAGGCCAGTTTGTGAAGAAATTCGGATAATGGTGTATTCAAAAAGAGGGTCAACTTTTTGCTTGCTTCCACTATCCCTCAAAACTGATATTTCTATTTTCAGATCCATCCTGAATCCTAGAAAAAGAACAATTTTAATGGTATATCTTAGCAGATGGAGCTCTAGCATAAGAAATTACAGATTAGTCCAGGTTTCCTTCCAGTTTAGCATTGTCTTTCTGGCAGTAAAACCAGAGAAAGGACATTTCAAAGAATGACTCAAAGAATTAGTGATGAACCTCAAACAGTTCATCTTTTCTTGTTATTATGACTTAGCAAACGTGTTTATATTTTCAAGACAGGAAGCTAAGTTCTGTGAATTTACAAGGTGCAAAATAGGACTTCTTTGTTTTATTTGCTCTCCAAATGCCTCCTTTTTTATAATTTCCAGGGCTTGCTTTCATAGTTTTCGCATTCCAGGATTTGGTGAACAGGCCCTTAACCTGTTTATATAGTCTTGTCACTCTTCATCTTTTCATGCTAATTTTTTTTTGTTTTTATATAGAAATTTTATGTTCCCAGTATTTTAATTACCTTGCAGATAGATTGAAAGAACTATAAGCCTCAGAAATTTTCTCTTTACTTCAAAGTTTGCATTGTCTTTTTTCAACCTGGTGATTAAATGTATTATATATTTTGATTTGGCTTTTGTTATGTACAGTTAATGTACCTCTACTGAAAGCCATTAAAATTTTTTAAACAAATATTTCTCAGAAGGTTAAAGACCGAGGAGAATCCTTTGAACCTGAGAGCAGTGCTGGAGATGCAGAGGTACGGTTGGTTGAGCTTATGAAACAAGGTGTAACATTGGCAGTTTAATTTGATCTTTTTGCCTTTTTAGGTGTGGAGGTATTTTAAGCAGTTGTTCATTATGAGTAATTCATATTAGTGAGGCTTTGGTAGGTCAGCAGCATGAGCAAGAGTGAGTATTTATTATAGCATTTTAGATTTAGAAAGATAATTTTTGTTTTTATAATTTTGTCAAATTGAAACATCTTTTTGCAGGGGAGGAGCTTTACTAACTAGCCCCAGTGGACCAGGCTATCATATCATGTTGCCTTTCATTACTACATTCAGATCTGTGCAGGTGAGTGATTCCTAGGGAAGCCCCCATACCAGATAGACAGGTGTGACAGGAGTTACCACACTTCTGGGTGGAGATAGATTTCCTTATTGCTTAAGCAGATGGTGGTATTTACTTAAATGCAGGAGTTAACGTTCAGAGTACAGTTGTTACAACACAAGTTACTATGTTAAACCACCTCACTTACTTGAAATGAATTAAAGGTATGAACCAGGTAGCTTGGAAGGACTGACTTCTACCATCTATATCGTGATATGTAGCAAATTTTTTGTTGCTGCTATCGCAATAAAAGTAAGAATTAGGAACACAACTAGACATACAAACCAGTGATTTGATTATGTGGTTTAGAACAGTGTTTGGTTTCCACAGAGGCAGGCTCCTGGGCTACTGTTAACATGGAGGATCAAAATTTTTTTTTTTTTTTTTTTTTTTTTTTCCTTGAGACGGAGTCTGGCTCTGTCGCCCAGGCTGGAGTGCAGTGGCCGGATCTCAGCTCACTGCAAGCTCCTCCTCCCGGGTTTACGCCATTCTCCTGCCTCAGCCTCCCGAGTAGCTGGGACTACAGGCGCCCGCCATGTCGCCCGGCTAGTTTTTTGTTTTTTTTTTTTTTTTTTTTTTTTTTTTAGTAGAGATGGGGTTTCACTGTGTTAGCCAGGATGGTCTCGATCTCCTGACCTCGTGATCCGCCCTATACACAGCTTTTCTGCCTCATGTTTTTTTGCCTGGTATATTAAGCACAATTTTATGTGGAATCTTAGTGAATGTTATATTTTGATGGCATCTCAGGATATTTGAAATAAGTGTCTGATCGTTGAAAAGTGTCTTGGCCATGGGAGACAATAAAATAAGTATCTTTCAATGTAACAAGATGACAAAACCAGGATTAGACTGTGACCACTTTTGCAAGCCCAGTGTGATCATAAATCTTTGGATTCAGAAGTTTGTCTGCCATCTGCTGCTAATTTTTCAGGACTCAGGAAAATTCTATGTTATTTAATCTTGTAATCTTATGTCTAGGCTTCCTGCTAAGTGAGAGTTTAATTATAAATTCTTAAATCCCCCAGGTTTTCTTCCGACCTGTTTTAGATGGCTTAGGGAAGAAAATGTGTCTATTGAAGTGAAATGTATTCTTCCCCTAGTCAGACTGATTTCCTTATGTTGTTCCATATTTATTTTACCCATTCTTTCCTTGGTTCATGCCATCACTTCTTTATCTACCATCTCACTCTCCATTCCTTCTCTTCTGTCTAAATCTTGCCAGGCTTTTGAAGGCTTGTCCCAGATTCTTCCTCTTCTGATCTGTAGCTCTTAAAGTCTGTATTGTAAATTTTGGCCCTTTGCCTTATTTTCTTTAATATTGTTGTCTTTGCATTGTTTGCTAAGTTTTTTTGTGTGTTTTCTTTCCAGAAAGGCTCCAGTTTTCTAAAGACAGGAGTTGTAACACATTTATATTTCTGGCTTTCTATTTATGGTGGAAGTTGTTAAATTGAGCTGACTTCTCAGGAAGCAATGTGGTGTAGTGAACGTGGGGACGTGGCGTTGCCACCAGTTGGTGGCATGACTTTGGAAAAATTGGTTAACTGTTGTAGACTTTCTGTGAAAGGAGGAGTTTTAATTACAGGACCTCATGAGTAGCCCAAACAATCTATAATAATGTTAGCAATGGTAGCATTAGACCCTTACAAATCAAGACTCTAAGGCCGGGCACAGTGGCTCACACCTGTAATGCCAGCACTTTGGGAGGCTGAAGCAGGTGGATTGCTTGAGCCTAGGAGTTTGAGACCTGTCTGGGCAACATGGGGAAACTCCATCTCTTAAAAAAAAAAATCAAGACTCTAACAAATAGATTTTGTTCAAAGCCAGGTAGATCTGTCTCTGCTTTAATGCTTAGTATGTTTAAGTCATACAGATGTAAAAATATAAATAAAGGAGATATAGATAATAGTAAACAGATTTGAGAGTTTAATTGTGTATATATATATAACAAATATATAGTGTGTGTGTATATATTAGTAATAAACTATCATAAGAGATGTAAATGAAATTAGTACAGACTTCAGTGTAAACTAAAATACTTTGCATCTACAAAAAAGTTTTACATGCTACAGCCAGCCAGTGTGACTAAATAGGAATGTTCTTTATGTGTAAAACAGTAACATTCTAGGAAATAATTATATTAATAAAACCATATTTTAAAAGTGTTCTTGGCTGGGTGTGGCGGCTCATGCCTGTAATCCCAGCACTTTGGGAGGCCGAAGCAGGCAGATCACTTGAGGTCAGGAGTTCAAGACCAGCCTGACCAACCCGGTCAAACTCTGTCTCTACAAAAATACAAAAATTAGCTGGGTGTGGTGGTGCGTGCCTGTAATCCCAGCTGCTTGGGAGGCCGAGGCAGGAGATTGCTTGAACCTGGGAGACCGAGGTTGCGGTGAGCCGAGATTGCACCCTTGCACTCCAGCCTGGGTGACAGAGCAAGACTCCATCTCAAAAAAAAAAAAAAAAAAAAAAAGGTTCATAGGAGAGTAAGACATAAATTTATTTTTAGGAATTTTTGGAACATATTAGAAGACATAGTTCAAATAAATGGTTTAACAAACTTGGCAATTGAAAGGAATGTATATAAATGTGAAATTCCATATATGATGTAAGAAGAAAAAGTAATAGAGAAATTATATGAAAACCTTCAGCCTTCATAAAGTAGTCATAGATTCACTTTTTAAATAAATGTTCTTTCATACTGGGAAAGTAATTTTTAAGAGGACATAAAAGAAATATAAAAGTACATAAAGATAGGGTGTTAAACAGGCTAATGTTTGAACTCTTTTCTAGTTCTTCTCAGTTTGAAAATTGGCTAGAGAATATCCTTTTGGTTTAAATAGGAATGTGTATGTAAAGTTGGTGTGGAATATGGAAACTGAATTAATGTTTTAAAGGAAATAAATAGAATTTGTCTCTTCATCAATCCCCCTAACTTTACCTAGAGTTACCGCCAATGTTAACTATCATTCTAATCTCTCAAGAGTTATTTTTTATTTTTTCCCCTCCTGAAATTTTATATCAACCAAGTATCAGATTCCTCCTCTATTATGTCTGGATTGACAGCTTTCATTTCATGGCCTTTACTCAATTAATCTAAATAAATTAATTATTTAGCCTCCCAGCTGGTTTTCTTACCTCCATATAAGATGGAGAATGAGAATACATCACATATGAGAAAAGGAATTAAGGAAACATATTTTTGAATGGTTCGTTTTGTGACTGTATATAAGGTGAACTAGAGAGAGCCCAAACTCCCCAGCCAGCATTCAGGGCCCTCTATCTAATATCACCGTGGTCTCTTGTCAGAATTTCATCTCTCATCCAAGTTGCCCCTTCTGCTCCAGGCAAGCCTATCTACTTTCGTTCACCTATACATGTATTGTCTTCTTCAACTGTGTGTATTTCGGTAGGATATTTATTGAGCTTAAGATGTTCCTCTGCCTCATCTGTTCTTATTTCTCCCACTCTAGACCTGGCTTGTAAATCCTTCACCTCAGAGAGCTTTTCAAACTACTGTTTTTTTAACTTTCTGTAATTTACCACTTAACAGTTCAGTTTATAATCTGTGTTTTTGGTTTTGTTTTGGTTTGTTTTTTTTGTACGTGTTGATGGATTGCATTGTACTGGATTGTGAACTCTTTGGGAACGGGGACTGTGCTTCCTTTTTCCTTTGCTTTGTGCTTGATAAGATGCAGTGTGTCTAGAATGTGCTCATTAGGTGCTGACCTATTTGAGGCCTTAGAGTACAGCAGGAAGTCATTCATTCTGGATCTGAACAAAGGTGTGACATGGGCAAAGCAATTAAGTACCAGATTGTTGGTTCACCAGGAGGAAGCAGTACTGGTGGTAGTACTTCTGTTAAAAAGGAAACTGAATAAGACATGTGAGAGATCACTAGGTACTAAACTGAAATGTTGACCACAGCTTTAGAGAAGAAAGGTTGCTGTTGGGTTCAAGGGCAGCTTTGAGTCTTAGAGTACTTGTGGAATCAAAGTTCAGAGCACAAGTCCTAGTCAGACTATCTATGTGAGCAAGCTGTGTTGTTTACGACCCCTGGCCAGCTCCAGGCAGATAAGGGACTCTGGAAGAGTCCTTTCTACTTATTAGCAGATTGAACATTGAACCTTTCCCAGTGCATCTTGATTCAAACATTCGCTGTAGGCTGGGCACAGTGGCTCACTCCTGTAATCCCAGCACTTTGGGAGGCCAAGGTGGGTGGATCATTTGAGGCCAGGAGTTCGAGACCAGCCTGACCAACATGGTGAAACGTCGTCTTTACTAAAAATACAAAAATTAGCTGAGCGTGATGGTGCATGCCTGTAATTCCAGCTACTTGGGAGGCTGAGGCACAAGAATCGCTTGAACCCAGGAGGCAGAGGTTGCAGTGAGCCAAGATTGTACCACTGCACTCCAGTCTGGGTGACAAAGTAAGACTCTGTCTCAAAAAAAAAAAGAAAAAAAATTGTTGTAAAATATTTTCTGTCTCAAGTCTTTCATTTCTACTAGAATACAGAAAGAAATGACTATTCTGAAAGCTAATCTTTGGGAACTGAAATTGTGATGGAACTCTGCTGTACTTACTGTCAGCAGCTCTCCAGAGATTTGCCTCTGGCACCAGTAGTTTTTTGACAATGTGTTTCTTGAATGTTGATGAGATATCTTTTCCTCCCTAGACGACACTACAAACTGATGAAGTTAAAAATGTGCCTTGTGGAACAAGGTAAGCTTTCTCTTTGCCTACCAGCCTCCCTTTAGTTCAGATGGAGTTTCTGTTCCTACACCTATGATCACTTAGACATCTCTCAAATAGGCATGATAGTGAACCCAAGGGGATTTCTGATTTGAGCATTGTTTGAGCAAAGGCCTGTCTCCAAATAGGAGCTTTTCCATCTTAAGAACCGTTAGGGTATTATTGAAAAAAAAACTGGAGTTTTAGAGCAAGTAGACCTAACTGTATTAGCACTGCTGCATCTGCTTTATTGACTATTTTTTAAAGACTTTATTTTTTACAGCAGTTTTAGGTTCATAGTGAAATTGAGCAAAAAGTACAGACAGTTTCTATATACCTCTTTCCCCAACAGATTCCTTTATTGACACTTTAAAGCTTAGTTTCCTCATTTATAAAAGGCAGTAAAATCGACCTTGCAGAGTTATTGTAAGGATTAGAATTACTGTATATGAAAGTGCCTAACCAGTACTTGGCCCAGAATAGATGCTTAATAAAACATAGTTTAAAATTAATCATCCCACCTTCTTCTCATGTGTAGTGTTAAATGCCATCTAATTTAGAGTTTCTGATTCAGTAGGTCTGGAGTGAGGCCTGAGAATTTTCATTTCTAACTATAAAAGTTCCTGTGTGATGCTGATACTACTGGTCTGAAGACCTCACTTTGAGAATTGCTGTCCTAAAGAGGTTTAGGGAAAGAAAGGCAAGCAGGGTCCAAATTATTTCTAGGGTATAATCACTGCATTGAATTGTATCAAAAGAAGAATGTGAAGTTCAAGGTATTTTTTAAATTACTTATTTTAAATGACTATTACAAGTGTACAGAAGACATTGACACCTATCGAGGGGTAGAAATGCTATGAAAAGGGAAGTGAATTCTCTCTGTGTTTAAGTGAATAATAATATGTTTGATTATCAGCTTCTCCACAGGTCTATAACTGTATTTTATGGATTGCCTTTAGTAGTTCACACTTTTGTTTCTTTGTTTTTAGTGGTGGGGTCATGATCTATATTGACCGAATAGAAGTGGTTAATATGTTGGCTCCTTATGCAGGTATGTTACCCATCTATCTGTGGTTTTCATAGTTATAGCCAGAGGCTTTATAGCTGAGAGATTCTTTGAGGAATAGAGGGGTACTTTGAAAGTTTTATGACTTCATTGATCACTGATTAATAAATTTCTGGGGAATAGAGGCAAAAATAGGTCAGAAGTTCTGGACAGAGGTGACTTTATGCAACTGTATAAGTTACTTTTCCCTGAGCTTAGTGTTTCTAAGAGCAAGATGGTCATTGGTTATTTCTAGAATAGGAAAGTAGTATTTTATCCAGTCAGGATGAGAGATAATTTCCTTAGGTGTTAGAAATCTGTAACTGATAATTCCTTGGCCCACACTGATTTGCCATCAAAGAGAAGTATTTTCTAGTTGATATTTGCTGTAATTTGCAAAGCAGTGTGAGAGCCTTCAGTGTGGGGAAAGCATTTTCTTGATAAAAGATGAAAACCTACAGAAATGGGGTGGGTAGATACTGTTGTAATCAAAAACTTAATTAGAAGCTGTGAAGAAAGATATGCCGTTTTAGATGCATGCTTGTTAATAAAACTGGTATGTCTAGTATATACAGAATATTGTGTTTGGCAAGAACAATTTAAAAAGATGAAGTTAGAGCCTTTGCCTTCAGGGGTTTTAATTGTACTTGAGAAGACATAATACAGACCTAAAAAAGAATATATTGGGATGTAAGGTCATAATAAATTTCACATCACCAGTACAGGCACAAATAGTGAAAAGATTTCAGAGTAGAGAGCCAGGTGTATTACTGTCAAGTGCATTTGGATTATATTTTTCAGATATTAAGCATTTTCCTTGTCTTTTTTTTCATCTCCTTTCCTTGATCACAAATCAATGGAATGGATTTTGATTGAAAAAGGGAAGGGACTGATGATTCTTTAGCCAGAGATTAAATAGGAAACTATTAGATATAATTCATTTGGGAAATGATCAAGCAAATGATTTAGGTATTAAGTATTTATTAATGGCCTGTCCATTAATTTTTTTTCTTTTTTGAGATGGAGTCTTGCTCTGACACCAGGCTGGAGTGCTGGAGTGCAGTGGCATGATCTCAGCTCAGTGCAACCTCTGCCTTTTGGGTTCATGCAATTCTCCTGCCTCAGCCTCCCTAGTAGCTGGGACTACAGGTGTGCGCCAC
Source organism: Macaca thibetana thibetana (assembly GCF_024542745.1). Taxonomy (NCBI): domain Eukaryota; kingdom Metazoa; phylum Chordata; class Mammalia; order Primates; family Cercopithecidae; genus Macaca; species Macaca thibetana. The sequence continues at coordinate 96,221,699 of NC_065586.1, read as the reverse complement.
CACACCAGGCTAATTTTTGTATTTTCAGTAGAGACAGGGTTTCACCATGTTGGCCAGGATGGTCTTGAACTCCTGACTCAAATGATCCACCTGCCTCCGTCTCCCAAAGTGCTGGGATTACAGGCATGAGCCGCCGCGCCTGGCTGTGATTTGAAATCCAGTTGCATCTAATATCCCACATGGGAAGGCCAGTGGAGCAAATTCTTGGATCTGAAGACAGAAGTAGAAAGCAGCATGTTTTTATAGATAGAGAACAGGTTCTGACATGGTCTAGTATGTACCTTTTGGGGCATTTCTAAAATTCTCTGGTTCTTAGTTTCCTGATATGCAAATTTAGGAGACTTCAGTGCTAATTTATGTAAATTACCTGAGATAAAGCCCAGCTCAGTTAATATTTGCTCCTTTCCCTTCTAGCCTGGTGTCTTTTTTAACAGCTTTAAAAAATTGCCTTTTAAAAAATGGTCTTTTGCAGCTGCTTTCTTCTTTTATTTCTACCGTTCCTCAGTTTGCTTAGTCTCTCTTTACCTCTTAGCTAAACTTTTGCAGTAATTGCCTTATGCTTTCCCTGCCTCTGATCTCTATGCCTCTCAGTTCATCTTCACACTGCTGGCCAAAGTGTAAATCTGACTGTCATGCCCTTGCTTGAAAACTTTGATAGTTCCTTATTACCTCCAAACTAATGTATGCTTTTTAGTATGAACTTTAAAGTTAGCCCCTGTTTGATGGGCTAACCAGCAGGTGTTTGGTATTAGTATTGCAAATACAAGGGTATTTGGAAAATTGAGCACAAGCAACACATCAAGATTTGTTAGTTGTGGTTTTTGGTTTCACTATTTTGTTGGCACTTTTCCTCGTGTGTAGTATATCACCCTGACTTTGACCCTGGCTGAATTTGAAGGTACCTGAGTCATTGTTGGGTAAAACAAACATGGGTTGTACCTCTCCTTCAGTGTTTGATATCGTGAAGAACTATACTGCAGATTATGACAAGACTTTAATCTTCAATAAAATCCACCATGAGCTGAACCAGTTCTGCAGTGCCCACACACTTCAGGAAGTTTACATTGAATTGTTTGGTAAGTGTCTTAATTCTTTTAAATATGTAAATAGCCAACTGGAAATCTAGTTCAACTTATTGAGATATTGGTAAACCTTAGTGCTATTTAAGCATTTGTTCTGAATTTATCATAGAGCAGTTGTCTTTAAAATATTTTTTATCTTAAGTTTAAAAATTTTTGTATAATTTGGTAGAGATTGGAAAAACTACTCACAGACTATATTCTGTTTTTGCTGTAATAACTTACTGAAAATAGCTTTGTTACTATTTTAATAGATAATTTGAAAAATTTAGAAACCTGTGTCTTGAGGCTCCCATTTCTGATGATTTGGTAGGAGACTGACACGACTCAGGATATAGTTGTGGTCACAGCTAAGATTTATTACAGCCAAAGGGTACAAAGCAAAATCAGCGAGAGGAAAAGGCATATCAGCAAAGTGCAGAGGAAAGCAGGTGCAGGCTTCCAAGAGTCAAACATGTGCCTAATTGCCACAGCAACAAGCTATGACAACACATGTCAAATGTTGTCTACTAGGAAAGCTCATTAGAGACTCATTGCCTAGGGTTTTCACTGGGGGCTGGTTATGTAGGCACCCTCTGCCTACCACATAACAAAATTCCAGACTCCTAGAAGGAATGCAGGTGTTTGGCATAAACCACATTGTATAAACAGTTCACAGCAAGTCAGTTGTATTAGCTCTGGGGATGGTGGGACCCTTCCACAAATCCAAGTTCCTAGGTTCCAAACAAGGACCAGTTTGCAAAAGGCCTTCCTAAGGATCGCAGTATCAGCCCTGCTTTCTTAACTCACTTCTGTACAACTTAGCTTTTCATTTATGATAGTGGAAATTCTGACCAGGCAATGAGTTGTTGCTGTTGGTAGCTCACTTTTCCCTCCTGAAATTTTTAGTGAATTTCTAAGATGAAGGAATAAGCAAGAGTAATCAATTTAAAATCTATCAATTGAGTCCTCTTTGGTGATTGTCAACCACTGCAGTGGCATGGGAGAAAACTGATGGGTCCTGCTTTGTCTCACCAGCAATCATTTAAATAGCTGAAGTACCATTGAGGTGAAGAGAAAGTGCATGGTTACAAGCCCAAGTGTTCATGCTGTGTGTACTTCAAATACTTTTCTATGAGCTTTTCTCTCTGTCTCTCTCTTTCTCTCTCTCTTTAAATCCAAAATAACAGTAAGGCTGAGATCCATGGAAATGAAGTTTAGTTATATGGGAATTCGAGTAAAGATTTACTGAAGGTAGAAATTTGCTTTTCTTTGAGAATCAGGATACATATTGAGTAAGAGCCCTGAATTAAGATACTAGAGATCCAGATTCTCCATTTATTAGATCAACATATTTTACCCAGTAGTTGTTTATCCAGTAAATAAGTCTAGTAAGTTACCCAGTAAATAAGCTTATCCATAGTTAAGTAGCACATTTAGTGGGTGAACTTATTGGATAAACAGACTATCTGCTTGTCATCTTCCTTAATTTATTAAATAATTCCTCACAATTTTTTTCCCCACACAAAAGAGAAGAAAAGGCAGTTTAAGCTCTGTAAAAGAATAGTACTGTGGAAACTTTAGGTCTAATAGTGATTAGTTTTGTTTCGTGGATACAGTGTAAAAAAAATTGAGTATCATGAGATCTGTTGTTCTTGGCTTAAAAAACAGATCAAATAGATGAAAACCTGAAGCAAGCTCTGCAGAAAGACTTAAACCTCATGGCCCCAGGTCTCACCATACAGGTAAGTTCTTTTCCTAGGGAAGTTCTCTGGGGATTTTGAGAGTTTTGAGTTTGTTCCTCCTTTCATTGGATTGTTTATTCAGCAATTATTTGGGATGCTGTGGTGATTTATAGAATACCTTTCTCAATTTGACTTCAGATCTCTGCCAAAATAAAATACTCTCGTAGCTTATTATGGGTGACATTTGTGAACTCCTAGCGGGAACTGATAAGCTGAGGCTCTTACAAGGAAGTCAAATTTATATTTCTGCCATGTATGAAGCACTAAGATACAGTAATGGTTATAAATCAGTGTAAGCATAATCCCTGCCCTCAGTAAGATTATGGAAAGGGAGTTCAAGTGTAAGATTTGAACAATTCTGGACAGAATAGTTATCACAAAGTATTAATTGACAGATAAATCTATTGAATGATTATTGCTGTAAGAGTAAGAGAACATTGGAAGACAGTGTGTCTAGGAGAGGGCTATGATTGAGTTGAGATTTTAAGTAGGTTTGGAAAAATTAATTGGATTTAAATGGGGGAAGAATGAGAAAGGTATTTCAAGTGGGAGGGAGAGCCCTAGTAAAACCAAGGTAGCAGGTGAATTTAGTGGTAGTGGTGATGGTGACATTGGGAAATAGAATGGTGAGAGGTTTTACCCCTGCTTTTTTTTGAGTCACTGTGTTTTCAGATTGTGGGTTTTAAATCAACTTTAGTGAGTCATGAACAGCATTTTAAATAAAATGAAATAGAATAAGAAAAGAAATGGCATGTAGTAAGATTAAATATTCTGTGAAACTTGTGTTTCACAGTCTGGGGGGGTAGGTGTTTATATTGGGTGTCAGTGCAAAATGTGTTTCTCACTGTGTCCACAGTCAATAACATTCGAAAGCCACTGCTCTGAATCTAGATAACCTAAGAAGTGGTATTGAGGCTTCTCTAGTGTCCTTTTACAGGGGCTCTAGGAGACCAGTTGATTGTTGATTGTTGTGATGAACATTACTGCAACTAAAGCTTATCACATGTCTCTCAATTCTTTACACTCAGTGCCACTGCTACTGAGAGTGTGCACTCACTGTGATTGTATGTGTTTGTGCTTCCTCATAAACCAGACTCGAAAGATAGGTGGGGTTTTTCTCATGGCCTCATTCATGCAATGTCATTATCTCAGACAGGCGCCTGAAGGTGAGCCACCAGAGTTAAGGGGTAGTTTGAAATATCCAGAGGTAACTTTGGAAAGTCCTCTGAGTTGTTCAAGTCAGTTGTAGCTGGAGTAGCTTTTTGATTTTAAAGATAGTGAATGTGAAGTTCAGCTCTTCTTAGATTCTGCCCAGGGTGTTACTCAGAGATCTAGCTTATTCAACAGCTGTTTAGAATTCCTTGCCTTATATTAGCCATTTTTCTGTTCCCAGTTTTTTGCTATTAAACAATAGTGTAATGAACATTCATGACACATGTTCCTGTATGTACAAATTATCTTTCAAACTGACTGTACGAATCTACATTCTTAACAGCAATATGTGCAAGTAATTGTGACCCATGAACTCACCAACATTGGAAGCAATCAGACATACTGATCGTTACCATATGGATGGGTGGGCAATTATATCTCCCTTTGATTTGCATTCCTTTGGTTATTAATGAGATTGAACATCTTTTGATATAGTTATTGGTCATTTATACTCTCTTCTGTTGATCGCCTGTTCATATCTTTTGCCCAGTGTTCTGTTGGATTGTTTTCTTGCTTACTGATTTGTTCTGTATAAATTTGGAATTTTTATACACACATGTTATATATGTTGTAGAAAGAAGTTAGATACTAGGAAAATGATAAAGAATAAAATGAAATTCACCAGTAATCTTATTAAGCGGGGATAACATCATTTGTTGTATCTTTTCTGACTCTTCATATATATGAACAAATGTTTGTAGATATAAATGCATACATGGTCAACTAAAGCAGAATCATACCATACCTGCTTTTTTCACTAACATTGTCTATGAACATCTTTCCAAAACAAAAATATAGGTTTGGTAAATCGTTACTTTTAATGGTTATATTTAGTGAATCTCTATGGTTTCAAATTTTTTACTATTATATACATGTTGAAATGACCAAGCTTATATATTCTGTACATCTTTTTAAATCCCTGTCTTACAATAAATTCTTGAAGTGGGATTGGTGATCAAAGTGTATTCCCTGTTTGGGGACTTATTGATACGTACTACCAAATCACCTTTTAGAAAAATTTTAGCAGCTCCCACCCTCTCATTAGTAGTGTTGGTAAGCTGTAGTTTTTAACACATTTGATTGCATGATTGTACCCAAATAATTAGCAGATGCAAGCTTTCCCTTTCTCTTTTAATCCTTTTGGAGAAAATTAGTCTGTTATTTTGTATTAATTATTGAAGTTGAATACCTTAGGTTATCAGCCATTTTTATTTCATTTATAAATTGTTGGTTTTGCTCTTTTTTTTAGTTAAGGTTTTTCTAACTGATTTTTAATAAGCTGCTTTTGACTGGGCATAGCGGCTCACATCTGTAATCCCACCACTTTGGGAGGCTGAGGTGGGAAGCTCCCTTGAGCCCAGGAGTTTGAGGTCAGCCTGGGCAACCCCTTCTCCACAAAAATTTTTTTTAAAAAAATTAGGTGGATATGGTGGCATGTGCCTGTAGGCCCAGCTACTTGGGAGGCTGAGGGGGGAGGATGACTTGAACACAGCAGGTTGAGGCTGCAGTGAGCTGTGTTCATGCTGTACTGTTGTCTGGGCAACAGAGCAAAACCCTCTCTATAAGTAAGTAAATAAATAGCATTTGTATATAGATAACTTGTTTTTGAACCTTACCCTTTGAGAGGGGTAGAATTCGTTTTTAAAAATAAACTGTTTTTCATATGTTAGTTATTGTAGCTCTTTTTTATATTTATAGGAAACATTTTCTTCCAGTTTTTTCTTTGTTGTTTAACTTTGTTTTTGCCTTGCTGATAACGTTGAAGTTTTCATCTTTTACATAGTAATTTCAGCGATTTTGTCTTTATGGTGTGTTGCTGAGCTGGCATGTTTTAAAAGCCTTTCACCACCTTAAAAGTATAGGAATTAAAATTAGAAATTACAAAAATTGTATCTGCTTTTACAGTTGTATTCTTAGATTTAAATCTTTTAATTCATCTGGAACCCATTTTGATCTCAGTTGCAAGGAAGGCCTTCAACTCCATCCCTTCAGCCCCAAATTGGGTAACAGCAGTAATTACTGAATAGTTTATTTTTCCATCTTCCTTATTCTTTGAAATAGTTTTTATGTTACATACTACATTCCATTATATACTAGAGTCTTTTTCTGAACTTAGTTCTGTTCCATTGATCTTCCCATTCCTACTCTTTCATTAGTTATTGAGTCCTTGGTGTTTTCTCGTCAAATCAGATTTTCTCCTGTTTTTTTCATCTTGTCAGTTAATGGTAATTCCTTTCCCTCAAGCCAATCTAGAAGTGTAGGAGGCATCTTTGACAATCGTCTCACCCTCAGCATCTAATTAGTCCCTGTGTCATGCAGATTCCACCACCAAAATCCATGTATTAATAAAACTGACCACACCTCCATCTTTACCGTCATCTCAAGCCAAGCTACCAACTCTTACGTTGACATGTGCAGTAGCAGTAACCGCCTGTCTTCTTTCCCCACTTTCACTTTTACCTTTGTCTACTTCATTTTCTGCGCAACAGCCAGAAGGATCTTTTGAATTTACTTACATTCATTTGTTTTTGTAAGAAGTTATTGGGTGAAAAAATGTAGTTTTGTTATACATTCTTAAAGTGGTAGAGAAGATCTTTGTTGTTTTAGGGTTTAAAAATTTTTTTAATAATTTTTATATTTTGCAATAACTTAAGCATATCCTGAGAAGAGAAGAGCTCCTTTGGTTGCTTTTGTCTTGTTATAAATGTTTTTTTTTTTTACAATAGTTGAAATGCATTTTAAGAATTCCAAGTCTGTGTTTGAGCTTTGTTATTTTTAACACATTACCATATGGTTGTGATAGTTCAACTTTTTATTTTAAAATCTGGCAAGAAACATCATCTTTTAAAAAATAATGGCCTTTGCTGTTTCTGCCAGCTTAATCTTCCAGATAAGTTTTCATTATCGATATTTTTAAGCTGTATCAGGCACCTAAGTAGTCATATACATGTTGTGTTGTGTTGTTTTGTTTTGAGACAGGGTCTCCCTCTGTTGCCCAGGCTGGAGTGCAGTGGCATGATCATAGCTCACTGCAGTCTTGAACTCCTGGGCTCAAGTGATCCTCCTGCCTTAGCCTCCCAAGTAGCTAGGAGTACAGGCACACACCACCACATCTGGCTAATTTTTTAATTTTTTGTAGAGATGGGCCCTCGCTGTGTTGCCCAGGATGGTCTCAAACTCCTGGCTTCACGCAATCCTCCAATATAAGTTAAAAATAGAAACATAGTTTATGGCTTTACTTTATCATATCAGCCTTTCTGGTTTTTAGAATTTCTGATTTGGGCCAGGCGCGGTGGCTTACGCCTGTAATCCCAACACTTTGTAAGGCCAAGGCAGGCGGATCACGAGGTCAGGAGATCGAGACCATCCTGGCTAACACGGTGAAACCCTGTCTCTACCGAAAATACAAAAAATTAGCCGGGTGTGGTGGCGGGCGCCGGTAGTCCCAGCTACTCAGGAGGCTGGGGCAGGAGAATGGCGTGAACCCGGGAGGCGGAGCTTGCAGTGAGCCGACATCGCGCCACTGTACTCCAGCCTGGGCGACAGAGTGAGACTCCATCTCAAAAAAAATAATAAACGAATTTCTGATTTGGGGGAGAAACTCATATCCTAAGTTAAATTAATACCAATGGATTTAATGTATTTTAATGCCGTTCAATCATTGAGGAATGTGATTGGTTCTTGGTAGATTTATCGTATGTCTACAGCTTGAATTCACTGCCTTCTAGTAATTTTTGGGTTAAATTACATGAGAGCAGCCTTACCTTGTTCACTGCTCTATCCACAATTCCTGCAACAGATAGCACTTGACACAGAGTAGGTACCTGATAAATATTTATTGTTGAATGAACATTCTCTGTTAACAGTCATTTTATTTTTTTCCTTTCCATATATTTATATCCCATTTTTCCTCTTGAAAAACTACTCTGGCAAATTAGAATGATGAAAATGGTCATCTTTGATTTTTTTTCCTATGTTATTTAAGGGAGTGACAATATTTTAGACTGACTTTTGATTTATAATATATGCTTAAAACCCAGGGGTTAGTTTCAACACATATATTCATTTCATTAGCCATTTTTTTTTCCTCCATTCACTCTGTGTATGTGAGTGGTGTGGGGGCATTATTTTATTTTATTTATTTTATTATTTGAGGTTAAGAGCGGAGGTTTAGTAGGCAAAAGAAACAGGAGAACAGCTGTCTCTCCTGTGAGGGAGAGGGATACTCGAGTGGGACTTTCCTGTCATTTTACTTTTAGAATCTCTTATGATGCAACTTACTCATGGTATCTGTAGAGTAAGTATTTATGTTTTCACATATTTGAAAATCTGTGAGATTGCCCAAGATTGGCAAGCACAATGTAGTATGTTCTTCAGCCTCATTCAGCAAAATAGGAGTCTTCAAAAGACAGTCCTGGCCGGGTGTGGTGGCTCATGCCTGTAATCCCAGCACTTTGCGAGGCCGAGGTGGGTGGATCACCTGAGGTCAGGAGTTCGAGACCAGCCTGACCAACATAGTGAAACCCCACCTCTATTAAAAAATACAAAAATTAGTCAGGCATGGTAGCGCATGCCTGAAATCCCAGCAACTAGGGAGGCTGAGGCAGGAGAATCGCTTGAACCTGGGAGGTGGAGGTTGCAGTGAACTGAGATTGCACCACCATACTCCAACCTGGGTAGCAAGAGCAAAACTCCATCTCAAAAAAAAGAAAAAGAAAGAAAGAAAAAAAGACAGTCCTGCTTTATGCTTCTTTTAATAAGGCTGAAAAGATATGTGGCCAGTCTCTTAATTAAATGCAGTGTGACAGTGCTTCCCTCAGAGTCATATTAATCCATATTGGAAGTGATCTTATGTCTGCTAGTCACATGGTGAAATCTGACATCTCACAAAATCTGGTCCTGAATTTTTATTTGTCTTCTGGACGTCTCGTGAGGCCTCACATGTGTCACTGCCAGTGTGTTTCCACACAGTCTTCAGCTGCTTGTTTCATTCCACTGTAATGCTTATATTTAGTTATGATAGTCCTCAAAATTACCTACAAATTTGACTCATCTGTTTCATGTAGGGAATGCTATATTGCTTAAAAGTTTTAAAAGCCTTTAAAGAAGACTAAGTGCTTAAAGGCTTTGTTATAATACCTAAAAGGTTAGCCAGTTTTCAGAAGGAAAACTTCCTCAGACCAGCAAAGTGTTTTTTGTGTGTTTGCAGTATAGATGGGGCGGCGGGGTATCATATGTTTAGTAAAATCAAAAGCTTTTGAGAGATCAAGTCCTTGATGTAGAAAAGTCAGCCTTCAAAAAACAGTACTGTCCAGGTAGATAATCTTAATTATGTCAAAGAACACGATGATTAGGGAAACAAAGTGTGTAGTAAACAGCCTCTACAAAGACAGACTTTCTTCTAAGTGGGAATTCAGGAAGAAAGAATATAAGCTTTTAATTGATATTTGTTTTCCTTCAGCCACTGCGCTGTTTACTTATAGCAAATACCGAGTGATTGCAGGGGTTGAAAGTGATAGATTAATTTACTCACTACTCACTGTATTAAATTGCATGCACCAAACTGGGATTTTTTGTTTGTTTTTGTATTTGACTTAATTGTTTCTGACTTTACAATTTCAGTCTTGGAAATTTGCCTTCCTGGCTTCTTTGGTTTTCAGGGTTAAAAAAGAAAGCAAAAGTATCTAACGACCTTTGTAAAACATCTTTTAAGGGAGAACCTTTTTCCTAAGGCAATTGTTTCCTCAGTGGGTAGACTAGTTTTTCCTGTAATCTGGCATTGTGTAGGAAGTAAGAAGCAGCTTGTCTTTGATTCTTGGTGTGATGGCATGAAAAGTAAATGTTCCAGTGGGATCCCCAAACGTGTTAGTAGGCCGCTATATTATAGCTGTTGTTTTGTTAGATTAGTATCATTTGAGGTGCTTTTCTGTAGAAGATTTAATTGAAGATTTATCTTTCAAATATACTTTGGCTTTTTCACTTTTATTTTTTAGGCTGTGCGTGTTACAAAACCCAAAATCCCAGAAGCCATAAGAAGAAATTTTGAGTTAATGTGAGTAATATGCATGGGATCCCAATATTTCTGTTCAGGGCTGTCTGCATATTAACACTCCAGTCTAGAGGAAACATGTGAGATAATACACTCTGGGGTGGAGTATGTGTGTATCTTCTTTACTCTTACTCTAGTAATATTGCTACTCTTGTGTCTTAATTCCCACTAGACTCTTATTAGTGTTCTTCTGTATGTGTGGATATTTCAGGAGAAGTGTCAGTGTCTAAAGATGCAGTTTGCTGTAAAACTATTGTTGGAAGCTTAAGGAGCTATAATTTTATATGAATAGTACCTTGAATTAAATATTTAATAGAGGAAAGAGTCCTGAACCTGTGTTAGGGTTGAAGAGAGTGCTCATATTTTGTTTCTGTGTTGTAATGGTAGGAGTAGATATCTTGTTGGTATAAAGTTTGGTTTTCCATTGTATGTGATTGTATATCTAAAATTAGACCTGGTTCTTTATAATGTGCCTCTAGGGAAGCCTTGCTTCTGTTGACTCCTGATGGTCTTCTCTTTTATGTATCCAGGGCTGGCTGGGAATGAGAAGACATGAAATTAGTTTCTAAGAGGATCCCTTTTAGGGGAATACTTACTGTGTTTGAAATGGCAATATTGTTTTGGTATGACTGGTACTGAAAAGAAGAAATAAAAGTCTTCAGGAAATTTGGCTGTTATGTTAAAGGGACAGATGCTGGAAAAATAAATTTGCACAAGTCAAAGATACCACAGATGTATAAATACTGGAGGTCCAAGGAGCAGTAATACTGCTTTATGAGGTTATTTACTTCTGAATCCTTTTCGTTACCATGCATATTTTTATTGTTTGTTTCTTCTTTTATATTTTTCTTTTCCCTCATACCTCTCTGAGCTCATACAGAGTTTTATTTCGTTTTCTTAATTTTTTTTTTGACACAGAGTCTCACTCTGTTGCCCAGGCTGCAGTGCAGTGGCACAGTCACGGCTCACTGCAGTCTCAAACTCCCAGGCTCAAGTGATTAAGCAATCCTCCCACCTCAGCCTCCTGAGTAGTTGGGACTACCAGTGCATGCCACCACACCTGGCTAAATTTTGTGTTTTTCATAGAGGCAGGGTTTTGCCCTGTTGCCCAGCCTGGTCTCAAACTCCTGGCCTCAAGCAATCCTCCTGCCTTGGCCTCCCAAAGTACTGGGATTACAGGTGTGAGTCACCACACCCAGCCTGTTTTCTCTTTTTCATTGTAGACAAGGCACTCTTCTTTTAAAACTGTAGAGTGCCAGGCTGGGTAGATTATGGATGTGATCCACTTATTTAAAAAATATTTATAGGCGGGGCATGGTGGCTCATGCCTATAATCATAGCACTTCTGGAGGCTGAGGCCAGCGGATCACCTGAGGTCAAGAGTTTGAGACCAGCCTGGCCAACACGGTGAAACCCTGTCTTTAGTAAAAATACAAAAATTAGCCGGACATGGTGGCAGGCACCTATAATCCCAGCTACCTGGGAGGCTGAGGCAGGAGAGTCGCTTGAACCTGGGAGGCAGAGGTTTCATTGAGCCGAGACCACGCCATTGCACTCCAACCTGGGCAACAAGAACAAAACTCCATCTCAAAAAAAAATTTTTATTAAAGGCTCAGCATGTCTTAGGCTTTAAATATGATTGCTTCTGTGATGGAAAAATGAATATTGTGTATTTTCTGCTCTCAAATAAATCATAGTATTCAGACTGTCATTTGATGTGTGTATCAATGTTATCAGAGGAAAGAGGGGAAACTTTGAGGGGAAGTGTTTTGGGGAAACTATTGGAGTTACTTTTCAGATGATTCTGGATCTTTCTTAATTTTATAGACTATTGGAATTCCAGAATTAAAAGCTACCTTGAGATGATCCAGTATAACCTTGCACCTGATAGTAGTGTTTTCTTATACCATTTCTGCCACGTGGTTACCCAGTAGCTACTTGTACATGCTTAGTAATAATGCCAGCCGTTTCCGTTACGGGTTTAGTATCCCTTATCCGAAATGCTTGGGACCAGAAGTATTTTAAATTTTGGATTTGTAAAGATTTTGGAATATTTGCATAGACTTAATGAGATATCTTGGGGATGGGACCCAGGTGTAAATATAAAATTTATTTTTGTTCTTCCTTGTTGGTATAGTGGTTAGTTTTTTTTTTTTTTTCCAGGTATTTATTTATGTTCCATATACACCTATAGTCTGAAGGTAACTTTATAGAATATTTTAAATAATTTTGTGCATGAAACAAAGTTCACCTTAAGTGCTTATGTGTGGAATTTTCCACTTGTGTCATAATGTGGGCACTCAAAAAGTTTCAGATTTTGGAGCATTTTGGATTTCAAATTTTCAGATCAGAGATGCTTAACCTGTATTAGACACTGGAAGCCTTAGAAAATTCTCCTTACACTAAGCCCCAGTTTACTACCTAATAACTACGACCTCGTTACATCTTCTGTGCAACAAATATGGCCACTGCACATGGGTGCCCGCCTGAGGAGGGCAGGGGCTGAAACCCAGCTTCATTCTGCATGTCAAACCATGCACCTGCGGGACTGCATCTGCCCAGAGGCTGGTGCCATTTTCTAATTGGCACAGAGCTACTGTATGGACTAGCTGGAGGTCTAACAGCAAAGGAAGTATTGATATATTCTCTTGCAAATCACAGGCTTTACACAATACAACTAGGAGAAGAAAGCCAAACTAAAATTCAAATGTACTAAATTTCTTTCCTATCTCTGGGTGACTTTGGGCAAATCATTGAATCTTTCAACCTCAGATTTACTATAAGTAAAAATAAAGTAACACCTCTCTTAACCTACCTTAATGAGTCCAAAAGCTCGTGTTGAAAAAACGGTTCTCCGACTCACTATAGGGTCAGAATTACTGGCTGTGACTGCACATAAGAGAATCATTTCTAATTTTTATAACATTTTGCTTCACAGGGAGGCTGAGAAGACAAAACTCCTTATAGCTGCACAGAAACAAAAGGTTGTGGAAAAAGAAGCTGAGACAGAGAGGAAAAAGGCAGTTATAGGTACTTGAATTTCTCTCTGAAATGATTGTCTCTAAGTACATTTGTTGTTTGTCCTGTTCTTTGTCAGTCTCATTTTGGGTATCATGGGACTCAGTAAGATTGCATCATAGGTAGTAGGGAATTCTGGAACCTCCACTGTACATTCAGATGTTCTAATGCCTTTAAAAGTAGGTGAGACCAGTACTTAATGACGTGCTGTGGCTCTCCATCATGTTGTTGGCTGCCACTGTTGTCTCTTTGAAGAACAGGGAGAATGGATAGGGTTTATAGGCAACTTGAGCCTGTGGATAGCATTTTCATTTGTACAGATTAAGAATAGGGAAGTTTTTTGACCAAAGTTTCAGATTGTAGTATGCATCCTTGTTGTTGACGTGCACTTCGTTTTACCTGGATAGATAGTGCCGTTTATGAAAGCATGGCAGGGTTGTTTACAGTTCATTTTGGATTACAATGGCTTCCCTTACACTCTAGGTCACTGTGTATTAGACTGCCCTCTTTGGCCTTCAGTTGATGCTGAAAGTTTAAGACATCTTTAATTAAATAATTCAATTATACGGGAATGTACAGAGAACAATATAATGAAAGTTTAAGATTTTGCCTTATTCCCTTCAGATCTTTTTTTTTTTTTTAAGAAAAAAATTAAGTATCTGTTTGAAGCCTCCTTTGTATGTTCGCTGGTCCTACTCCTTGACTTTTCTTCTCAGATTAGCTTCTATTCTGAAGTTGATGTATATCCTTTCTGTCCATATTTTTATACTTTTACTGTAAGTGTGTAACAGTTTGTAAAATTGTTTTACCTATTCGAAACTACAAAAATGATATCAAACTCTTATTTTACAACTTGCCTTATTTTCACTAACATTGTTTGAATTTTATCCATATTGATACATGTAGATCTAGGGTTTTTTCCTCTTTTTTTGGCATTTTATCCTTATTCTCTGTGAGATGGTAGATCGTTTATTTTTTAGCTGCTATATTTTTCGTTCTATGAGCAGACCTAGTTTTATTGTAATGAATTACCAGCGAAGGGTAAAGTAGCTTCTAGTTTTTCCTTATTACAAACACTACCACAATAACATTCTTTTTTTTTTTTTTTTTTTTTTTTTTTTTTTGAGACGGAGTCTCGCTCTGTCGCCCAAGCTGGAGTGCAGTGGCCCGATCTCAGCTCACTGCAAGCTCCGCCGCCCGGGTTCACGCCATTCTCCTGCCTCAGCCTCCCGAGTAGCTGGGACTACAGGCGCCCGCCACCTCGCCCGGCTAGTTTTTTTTTTGTATTTTTTTTTAGTAGAGACGGGGTTTCACCGTGTTAGCCAGGATGGTCTTGATCTCCTAACCTCGTGATCCGCCCGTCTCGGCCTCCCAAAGTGCTGGGATTACAGGCTTGAGCCACCGCGCCCGGCCTCACAATAACATTCTTATCCAGTGCCTCCTGGATACAGTGTACATGTGCAAGTTTCCGTAGAGTAGCATTACTCAATGTATGTTGTGGGCCAGTGCCCTATCACCAGCTTTTCGTTTCTAAGCCTCAATGAGATGAGTACAGAAATTGAGAATGAGTGTTTAGAAGTTTTTATAGCATTTTAATACAGCAGTTTTATGTCTATTGAATCAAAAATAAAAAATCAGAGCTTATATATTTATGTTTTTGTTTTTTAATTTCTTTTTTCTAGTACTATAATTTGTTTTTGTTATAGTTTACAATTTATTGGTTCCTCATAAATTGAAATACACACACAAAAAAGTAAGGTACTTTTCCACAGGTAGTTTGAGAAGCACTACTCTGGAATAGCTATCTCAAAGTAGAATTGATGGGTCATAGAGTAGCATGTCTTCACATTCAACATATTGACAAATTGCTCTCTCAAGTACTTCTTTGATTTTACTGTCTCTTCAACAGTATTTGATTTCCAGTTTCTGTGCTGCCATATTTGAATTCCCATT
Source organism: Macaca thibetana thibetana (assembly GCF_024542745.1). NCBI lineage: Eukaryota > Metazoa > Chordata > Mammalia > Primates > Cercopithecidae > Macaca > Macaca thibetana. The sequence goes on along the minus strand of NC_065586.1, from coordinate 96,206,664 downwards.
TCCACACATCCTTCTCGGTCCTTGGAGTTATCAGACTTAAAAATTTATGCCAGTTTAATGGAAGACATGGTATCACATAATTTCAATTTGAATTCCCCTGATTGTTAGTAAAGTTGAATATTGCTTATTGGTTATTCAAGTTTCCTTTTTTTTGTTGTTATATGAATTGCCTATTGTCCTTAGCCCATTATTTGATTGCTTTTTTGAGTTGGTTTGTAAGAGTTTTTTATATCTTCTGGATACTAATCCTTTTTCAGATTTATGCATTTCCAACATCTTCTTTCAATTTGTGGTTTGTCTTTGAACTTTACAATGTCTTCGATATACATATATGTGTAGTTTTTGTATAGGCAAATTCATTAGTCTTTTCCTTTATGTTTTGTGCTTTTCCTATCTTAAGAATTCTTTCCCTAGTCCAAAGTAATACTTTTATTCTAAAAGTTTTAAAATTTTGCTTTTCATATTTAAGTCTTAACCCATTTGGAATTTATTTTGATGTTGAGTATGACATAGGGATTCAGTTTAATTTTTTCAAATGGCAAGCCAATTGTCTCAGACTGTTTATTGAATAGTTTATTATTTCCTCTACTTATTTCTAATGCCATATCCATCATATAATAAGATACTATACATAATTTGTTCTGATGCCAGAATCTCTATTATTTTCCAATTTTTTGGTCTCTCCTTCCTCAATACTACTTTGTTTTAATTATTGTAGCTTTTATGTTAAGTCTTGCTATGTGGAGAGTGAGTTGTGTAACTATTCCTCTTACCTGTTAACTCTTCCTAACTATATTTAAAATTATCCTGGACTCTTCTAGGCCCTTTATTCATCCACATGAATTTTAGAACCAGCTCCTTAAGTTTTGTGAAATATTGTGTTGAGATTTTGATTGGAATTGCATTGAATGTATACATCAATTTGGAGAAAATTATGATATTGAGTCTTATAAATCTGTTTCTCCATTTATGAGAGATGTCTTTTAAAAAGTGTCATAATTTTCTTCTAAAGTTCTTGCACATTTATTAAAGATTTGTTCTTATATACCTTTATGTTTTTTTGTTATTGACTTTTTAAAGGCACATTTTCTACTTGGTTTTGTGTAAGTGTGCTGTTGATTTTTTTATTTAGCAATATTGCTGAAGATGCTCTTATTTCTAATAGACACTTAGATTTCCCATGAACAATCATATGGTCTTCAGACAATAGGTCGTTATCTTCACAGAAGTACAATTTTATTTTTCTTCTTTATAGTCACATACCTTTTATTTCTTCTTATCTTACTGCTTTAGGCTATGACTTCTAGTACAGTGTAGAAAAGAAAGTGACAAGCATTCTTGTCCTTAACTTTAAATAGTCCCAGTGGCATTTACTGTATTTAACACTGGTTAATAAAGTTTCAATGTGTACGTTGCTTGCTGAGAGCTTTTATTTTGAATGGCTGTTAAAACTTTCAGAATTTTTTTGAGGCAGGGTCTCGCTTTGTCACCCAGGCTGGAGTACAATGGTATAATCACAGTTCACTGCAGCCTCAGCCTCCTGGGCTTAAGTTATCTTCCCACCTCAGCCTCTCGAGTAGCTGGGACTACAAGTGCACGCCACCACACCCAGGTAATTTTTGTATTTTCTGTAGAGACAGGGTTTCACCATGTTGCCCAGGCTGGTCTTGAATTCCTGAGCTCAAGTGATCCACCTGCCTCAGTCTTCCAAAAGTGCTGGCATTATAGGTGTGAGCCACTGTGCCCAGCCTGAAATTTTTTTCTACATATATTGAGATGTTTTTAAAGCTGTTAGTATGGTAAATTATATTAACAGATTTATCTTTGCGTTTCTGGGATAAACATCCACTTGGTCATTTTATAGGTCATTATATACATTTTTATATAGTTTGCTGATAATTTCTTTAGAATTTTTACCTTTATTTTCATAAACGAGATCAGCTTATAATTTTCTTACACTTTTAGTGTCAGGTTTTTTGGTATCATGGTTATACTGTCCCCAAGATGAGTTGAAGAGCATGGCTTCCTTTTCTGTGTTCGGTTGTAAATCAGATCATTATATATCAGATCTGTATAACTTCATCTTTGTAGGTCTGGTGGAACTTGTAAAAGCCATCTTAGTCTTGGGAGGTTTCTGCTTTATTTTTGTTTGGTTTTTGTGGTAATATTTAACCTATTGATTTAATTTCTGTATTGAGTATAGGTCTATTCAAATACATGTTTCTTTTTAAGCCAGTTTTGGTAATTATATTTTCATAGAAAATTATTCATTTCATCTGATATTTCAAATTTGGGGGCATAAATTTGTTTGTAGAATTCTCTCATGATTTTTAAAACTTCTACCAAATCTGTGTGCCCCTTTTCATTGCTAATACTGTTTGCTTGTGCCTTTTCTTTTGCTGAATCAGTTTTGCCAGAGGTCTGTTTTATTTCATTCATCTTTTCAGATAATTGGCTTTTGATTTTGGTTTTGTTGACTGTTACTTTGTTTTAATTATTTACACGTTTTAAAAATTATTTCCTTCCATCTTTTTTTTTTTTTTTTAGCTTATTCATTTGTTCTTTTTTAACTTCTTGAGTTGGATAGTTAAGTTTCAGTCTTTTCTAGTGGAAACATGGAGGATTATAAATTTTCTTCTAAGTACTGCTTTAGCTATGTTTCACAGGTTTTGAAATGTACTTTGTTTATTGGTGTTCAGTTTTAATTTTTTAAAAAACCTTTTCCTTCTAATTTCTTCTTTGGCTCATGAATTATTAAAAGTATATGTTTCAATTTTTGGTTTAGCAGGTTTTGAGGGGCTACCTTTTTATTGTTGATTTCCAGTGTTAGTACATTGTAGTCAGAAAATAAGACCTGTTATATGGATTCTTAAATATTTGTTGAAAATTGCTTTGTGGCCTACCTGTACGTGGTCCTTTTTTGTAAATGTCTGTGTGCTTGAAAAGATTGAATCTGTGTCCTCTGGTTGTTGGATGCAGGTTTCTTTATACACCCATTTGGTCAGGCTTATGCATTGTGTTGTTCACATCTTCTCTATTCTTCTAATTTTTGCCTTCTTGAGCTATCAATTACTGAGAAAGATGTGTTAAAATCTCCCACTATGACCATGGGTTTGTTGACTTGTAATTTTTTTCTTTACATATTTTGAGACTATATCATTAAGAACATTCTGGTTCAGGATTGTTATATCTCCATGGAGAATTGCTTCTGTTTTGTAATAACCTTTATCCCTAGATATGTTTTTAACTTAAGAGCTATTTTGTCTGATAATATAGCTATACCAGATTTTTCTTGGTTAGTTATTTTCTTGGTGTACCTTTTCCCATTCTTTTACTTTCAACTTTTCTATGTCATTATGTTTTAGGTGTGTCTCTTGTAAACAGCATATAGCTGGATTTTGTTATCTTATCCAATGTGAGAATCTGTCTTTTAACTGGTGAGTTTAGTCTTTTTATATTTATTGTGGTTACTGCTATATTTGGATGTGTTTGTATCATTTGATTATGTGCTATTTACCATGCATTTTTCTCTGCTGCTTTTTCCCTTTTCTGATTGGTATTGAATTGATTGAATTTTCTTTTCTTTTCTTCCTTTTACTTGATTGGAAGTTTTACATTCCATTTCTGGAATGTATAACTGGTTGTTAATCATTCTGTCCTCTTTTTGAACAGTACCTTAGAATGCTTTAACTCTTATCACTGTCCTCCAGTCTTACATCTTATTATTGCATAGTATTTTAGTTTCATGTTGTCTTTATCCTCCCATTGATTATGATCATTATGATTAACCCTTGCAGTAAACATTTATTTTGATTGGACTTGTGTTGAGTAATTTTTTTCCTCTCCATTGCTTCTGGTGATTTTTTTTTTTCTAGTAATTTGTTTTTCAGTGAAGACTAAGGAGTGAAAGTTATCTTCAGTCCTCCTTGGTCTGAAAATGCTTTTATTTCATTCTTGAATGGTAATTTAGCCTACAATTCTAAAGCAAGCTAATTTTTCCTTATCAATATGGCAGTATTATTTCAATTTTGTTTGGCTTCTTGTACCTATTTACTACGTATGCTGTTAGTCTAATTGCTCCTTTTGGGTAATCAGCCTTTCTTCTCTTTTTGCTTTTAGCTTGTTTCTCTCTGTATTTGGGTGTTCTTCAGTTTCACTGTGATGCGGTTAGGTAGAGAAAAGGTTACTTCTTAACTGGGCTGGTTGGTAGAGTGTTTTAGTTCCTCTTTCATTAGAGTTGCAGCCCTCTAGAGGTCTCAGTTTTATGCAAGGGTCTTAGTCCTACCATCACAAGGCCTCATCTCCTGGTCTTGCGTGGGTAATAACCCAGGTCCCATTCCCTTCTTGTCTAATAACCACCCCAGGGACGCCACCATACAGGCTCTTGGCTCCCCCTTGGCTTAAGTCACTTGAGGATCTCTCATTCTTTCTTACAACTCAGCCATGCATTGAAAAACAAATTTGCTAAATTTCATCTAGCATTTTAAGATGTTGTTAGATATATAAAGGGTTTTCTCTCTGGCCTTTTGCACCATTTTTTCTAGAAGTCTGGTTGTGCTTTTTATTGATTTTATTCCCACATGACAGAGAGCTTTGTTAAATGAGATTACCACAATAGTCCCCCTAGGCTGAGGCAGCATTCTCTGGGTTCTAGCTGCAGGCTTCAGATCCCTCACCTTTTATTCATGTTTTATCTTGAGTTTCTCCTTACAGTTCAATTTCTAGCCCCATTGAACACAGTAGTTTAGTTTTTGGATGGTGTAATATAGATGGATTTTATATTGGTGGAGAAAGAGGGAATTATTTCCTGGAGTAGTTCGTAAAGCATACTGTTTTCTGGAAAGAAAAAATCGCTTGGAAGTTTTCTTTCCATTATGCACTTTCTCTAGGGGTCAGAGATAAGATGTCTTAAAATACCCATCTTCTTTGACTGAAAAGGAGAATTGAGAATGTTCTTTACGAATAGCAGTGATTGAATGTAAAGTATAATTTGAGTCTTTCTTCCTTGTCCTGGGTCATTTGGGTAGGCCAGAGGTTTGTTAAAGATGTTGAGTTTCCCCTGCATGTACTTGCTTGCCGCACCAACATGTTCACTCCCAGTGCTTGTTTTCACCTTCCCAAATGAATCACCCTGCTTTCTGCTTTATTTCCCTACAGCAGTTGGAATACTCCTCTTCTGATACCATTTTCATCATGTCATTTCCCTAATGGTAGCTTAACAGTAGATCCTGAGTACAGTAAAACTAAGCTCCTTAGCCTGTCACTCGACAGAGGTCTCCTAGCCCTCTTTCTGTTCTTATTTTTTGTTGTCTTGTTGGCTGGCTCCGTATCACTTCTTCATTGTGACTTGTTCATTTGTGCCTTCTTGTCTTTCTTGTTTTTGTTTTTGTTTTTGTTTTTAAGGCAGGGCCTCACTCTGTCACCCTGGCTGGAGTGCAGTGGCATGATCATGGCTCACTGTAGCCTTGACCTCCCAGGCTCAAGAGATCCTCATGCCTCAGCCTCCTGTGTAGCTGGGACTGTAGGCATGCATCATCATGCTTGGCTAATTTTTTAATTTTTTTGTAGAGATGGAGGTCTCACTATGTTGCTCAAGCTGGTCTTGAACTCTTGGGCTTCAGAAATTCTCCTGCCTCAGCCTCCCAAAGTGCTGAGATTACAGGCGTTAATCACCATGCCTGGTGCTTCTTGTCTTTCTCTGTGCTTCCTGGCATGTCTTCTTAGGTCATATCCATTATTTCCTTTAAGGTTACTTCCAGAAGGCCTTCCTTGGTTTAACTTATCTCATTCATTCTTTCTTTCTCCTGCCACATTAGTTAATTGTCCTGTATTGCCATGCATTTATGTTGCTCTGTTTTTGTTCTCTGGTACTTTCATAAAGTATCTTTTTTTCCCATTAGCTTGTGGACCATTGCTACAGAGTTGCATGAAGGACTGGCACTTTAACCTTTTTTACTCCTTCCCACAAAACTAGCACTGTCAAAATAGAACAGTAAATTAGGAAATAAATTCCCTTTTTTCCTTTGAGTAGTTTACAGTCTGATTAGATAAAACTTAGTGAAACAATTAGCACATAAAACTTTCTGTAATTAAGTGTTAGACTGTGTGCTGCTGGTTCGAAGTGCCTCAGGTACTGCAGAAATGGTTTTGAATGTGTCTTCTTATGTTATATGATTATAGAAGCAGAGAAGATTGCACAAGTGGCAAAAATTCGGTTTCAGCAGAAAGTGATGGAAAAAGAAACTGAAAAGCGCATTTCTGAAATCGAAGGTACATTGTGGGGAGAGGATGAAGCTCTGACTGTCCTGAACTGCCTCCTCTCTGCCTTTGATTGTGGTGGGTGAGAAGGCCATGGAATAATCTGGTCTGGAGGAAGTAGCTGTCCTGATAGTATGAATCAGTTTTTTTTAATTGCTGTCACATATCCAGCTGTTGGGTTTGTTTGTGACTGTGAGTAGCTCAGCTTTCCTTTTCTTCCTTAAATTGGGGCTTATTAGCTACCACTTTATTTTCAGGCAGACAAGATCTGAAAATTACCCATAATCAACTGTAAAGAATATACAAGATAATAAACCCCATCATCACCACCAGTTTCTTTTCCACCTGTCCAAAATAAAAATAAAATGGAAAAAACAGTTTTCATGGAGGGCCTCACACTCCTTGATTTCACATAGTGAGATGTTGATATTCTTAGCTCAGTCTTGAAGTCACTTGTTTATATATTACTGCTTCCTGTCTCTGTTGACTGATTCTCGATCAAATTTGGAGGGGCTAGAGACAATGCAGTAAATAGAGCTTTTATGTCTGGACTTAATTTACTTGAAGCTTAGTACCTGGGTGGAGTATGAGGCTTTGAGTGATAGGAGGTGGGAGAGTGGGTAGAGGAAAGAAGGAGCAACTTAGAGTAGAAAACAAGTGGGCTCAGATGAGCTGAGAGTTATTTTGACAGTGAAAAGAGTATTCCTCTTGGAGAAGTTGCTGTCTGGGGACTGGGACTCAAAAACTGCTAATATGTTTTTAAAACTTTCAATGTGAAATAAGCAGTCAAAATATTAGGCAGTGGGGAAAGGGACTTTTAACTAGCTGAGGGAATGGATTGACACCTTTCCTTTGTTTTTATTTGCTAGATGCTGCATTCCTGGCCCGAGAGAAGGCGAAAGCAGATGCTGAATATTATGCTGCACATAAATATGCCACCTCAAACAAGGTGACTGGCTCCCCGGCCACTTTCCTAATGATGCATGTCGGGTTTTTGCTTTCTCTTTTCAGGGGCTCTGATATGATAGAAGTGATTTTATCCATTGTCAAGAAAGTGTTATGACCAAGACATCCTCCAGAATTAGTCAGTTAGCAAGAACTATTTCACATTCATTGGGTAGGGAACTTTATATAGTCCCTTATAAAAGTGGGAAGCTTAGGACAAAGGCTAACGTATATAAACACAGGCCAAACGCCATAAATCCATTCATTTGTACTGCTGTATAAGGCTCAATAATTAGTCAAGTTGAAGGTCTTCTGAGGTAAGAGGGACAGGAGAAGAGTAGAGTCTATTTACAATTGCTTTCCAAATAAGGTAGTTTTTTTGGGTAGATACTTAGCTTGATTAGAGCAGTGTTTCTCGTCAAAGGCATTCCTGGCATTTGGGGTTGAGATACTTTTTCATCATTGAAGACCATCTCATGCATTGTAGGATATTTTGTATCCCTAGCCCTTGTCTACTAAATGTCAGTAATGGTCACCAGTTGTTTTAACTGCCACACACACATGCACGTATTTCCATATGCCCCTCATTGAGTACTTCTTGTTTATTGGATTTAAAAAACTATTCCAGTCATGAGGAATTACATGTGGGATAACTTGAGAAGGGAGGTTGGGTGATCTGTAGGTGATAATTTGGTGTAAGGACTGGGGTAAGCTGGCTAGCGGGTACAGGGCTAGTGAGCAGGGGCTATATAAGAGGCAGCTAGAACTCTGCTAGTATTCTGAGAAGGTTATTGTGGAGCAGATTGGAAGAGATAAAGGGTTGAGAAAGAGATTACTAAAGTGGATGATGCAGTTTGAAGGATTAGAGTCAAGTTTTAAGATATAGACAGGGCTTTCAATTTAGAAAGGAACAACATAATCTGTATTTAGAAGAAATGATAAGATATGATAGAATGAGAGTTGTCAGTACTTTGAAAACCAATATACATTTTAAAATGAACGTAACATTGAAAGACAATTCTACAGACACAGAATGGAATTTGACCAAGAGAAAGGCATGACAGGAAACTCCAGTTGAGGAAGCTAGGAGTCCAAATCTAATGGGAGAAGCTCATCCGGCACAAGTTTCAAGATCTTGCCATTGAGGTCTACCTTATTCAGAAAGGGGCAGTAGTTTTATGCCATTTTGAAAAATGTGACTCATATACTAACCTATATTAAAAAGGCTTGAGGAAGAAATGTGGTTGTACACTATGACCAGATTTGATTTGAGTGTTTTGACAGAGGATACGAATCACCTGGGGAAGATAGAGATCCAGGGAGTGAAAGATGTCAAAGTGTAGAAAATAAATGCTGTAGGACTGTGAAGGACAACATGGACTTTTGCCTGGGGGACAGGCCAGGACTCAAGGAGAGGATCACAGAGCAGGATCTGAGGGGCTTTGAAAGGCATATGTTCCAGGGAACAGTGGAAATGGATTTTAATCAAACCCAGATAGATTCTGGTTATAGACATCTTGGCATCCTGATTTAGGCAAAAAAACAACAACAACAACAAAAAACAACTCTGACCGAGGGAGATCTGGTGGTCGACGAGTTTTAATCAAACCCAGATAGATTCTGGTTAGATAATCTTGGCATCCTGATTTAGACAAAACACTGTGACAGAGGGAGGTCTGGTGGTCAATGAGTTTTAATCAAACCCAGGGAGATTCTGGTTAGATAGATACATCTTGGCACTGATGTAAACAAAACAAAACTCTGTGACAGAGGGAGATCTGGTGGTGGACAAATATCTGTCTGTCACAGACAGCTTAAACATCCAGCTTCTGGGGAAAGGCAAAAGACCAGATCAGATGACCTCTTGAGATTTTATTCTAGTTCTAGAATTTGTTCAAGAAAAGCAGCACCAGCCCTTCCTTTGAAGTTCTGCTCTCATCCATTGATCTGTGTATCTCTCTCAAGAGAATCAACAGAGAACCAGGCATGATGGCTTATTCCTGTAGCCTCCCTGGAGGCTAAGATGAGAGTTTCGCTTGAGCCCAGAAGTTGGAGGCTGCAGCAGTGAGCTATAATTGAACCACTGCATTCCAGCCTGGGCAACAGAGTGAGATCTCATCTCCAAAAAAAAAGAGGCTGGGTGCAGCGGATCCCATCTTTAATTCCGACACTTTGGGAGGCCAAGGTAGGAGGATTGCTTGAGGCCAGGAGTTTGAGACCAGCCTGGCAACATAGACCCCATCTCTACAAAAATAAAAATAAGTTTTTTAGAAAGACAATCAACAGAAACTCCAGACCAATTCCAGGTTGAATTCAACTAGATGAAATGAAAGTCACCATAGTTATTATTATTATTATTAGTTATTATCATTAGTTATCACAAATTGTTTTCTAACCTCCCCCATCCTTTTATTAAAAAGTGAACAGCTTCTCTTGCATTAAGTCAAGAGCTTATTGAAGGAATTTTAAGTCAGGAACGCAACTGTTAATGTGATAGCCACTCTCCAAAGTGAGAGAGGGTCATTGGCAATTATTCAGGCTTGACTTGTGATACTCAGAAGAGCAACAGGAGAAATGTATGTAGAGAGAGAGAAGACTGTTGCACCAGAGTATCCTGATGCCTTTGCTCTTGTTTGCTCCCACACAGCACAAATTGACCCCGGAATATCTGGAGCTCAAAAAGTACCAGGCCATTGCTTCCAACAGTAAGATCTATTTTGGCAGCAACATCCCTAACATGTTCGTGGACTCCTCATGTGCTTTGAAATATTCAGATATTAGGACTGGAAGAGAAAGCTCACTCCCCTCTAAGGAGGCTCTTGAACCCTCTGGAGAGAACCTCATCCAAAACAAAGAGAGCACAGGTTGATGCAAGAGGTGGAAATGTTCTCCATATCAAGATGTGGCCCAAGGGGTTAAGTGGGAACAATGGTTATACGGACTCTTCAGATTTACACGGAACTTACACTTCATCTGTTCTGCCTCTCCTGCGATAGTCCTGGGTAGTCCACTGATGGGAGGATGGAGCCAGCTGTCTGACACACAAATGGTCTTTTCAGCCACAGTCTTATCAAGTAACCTATATGTGTTCCTTTCTAAACTGCTACTCATGAGTGAGGAAAGTCTGATGCTAAGATACTGCCTGCACTGGAATGTTAAACACTAAATATATAACAAGCTGTGTTTTCCTAAGTGGAGATCAGTTGAATAATGTTTACATTGGTCCCCCAGGGAAATGTGTGCTCAGCCATTCAAGAGATGACTGAGAAGGATATGGTAAGTTCAAGAAGACTCATTGCACTTGGGACCTAGGCCCTTTCTTTGGGATCCAGTTCCAGCCTTCATCCATGTGATTAAGATCCAGGCCACTGAAGTTCCCCAGGAAACGATCTTCCACTTGAGCAACCTTTTACTTGATACGATTTGCACCTTTCTGTTTTCCTACAGGATGGTGGTGGCTTGCAGGGACCTGAGCTTTGCTACCCAACCAGAGATTCCTCATAGAGATTCCTAATCACTAGTTTCTTGTATTCATAAGCTCAGAGATACAGAGGGCTTGGTTTGAAGTTTGGGGTGAGATGAAACCTTTGCTCTGAACCAAAGCTCTGGGGCCCTGCATTCCCTCCATTGGGTGATGACTGTCAGCATCACTGCCGCAGGCCATGCTTGACTAAGGTGCCTGGTTTTTAGCTACAGCCACCTCCTTGTGTGTTACCTTTCGGCTGTGACTGGCCAAGAGTGGGACAGGGCTTTAACCACAAATAGGAGCAGCATACAATTCCTAGTGATTTGCTGCACAGTTGTGTATCATAATTGCAGGAAGTTTTTATTTTTAAAACTGGATCTGGGGTATATTCATTTGCCCCATCACCTCCGTCTAAAGGCCCAAGTCCGAGGGCTGCGATGGTCACAAGCACACTGATGCTCCCTAAGATTGTTTGTCTGGAGCCCACATAGTGTGGAACAAAAAGTCACCTGGAAAGCATCCTTGGTCATTGTCTCCTTCCCACCTGGCCCAGAGATGCTTAAATCCAAGTTGTTTCTCCAGCTCTCACCTCCCCCAGGAGATCAGGATTCCACTGACGTCCTGGGCAGCCAGTGAATTTAATTTTCCATGAGAAACAACAGAGTTAACCTGTGGCAATAGGAGACCTACTTCATGTGGACCTTTTTTTTTTCCTTCAGTTTAACTTCTCTGGAGCAGTGTGCTGCGTAGTTTGGCCTGAGTTTGTGCAGCTTAAGACACCTCTTGTGTACACTATATTGAAGCTCCACAGAAAAGTCATGGGACCACTTCTAGAAACCTTTCAGCTGTCAGGCCTGTCAGTCTCATGACAGCTTGTTGGTTGTGCCAAACACTTTATTTGGGAAAGGAAAGCCCAGATTTGAGTGGGTCATTCCCCTGGGCCTTATCCTATAGAGGCATTTGTAATATGGAGAAAATAATTTTTCATTTTTGCTCATTTAATGCTATAAATTCTCTTTATGAATGAATTTTGTGTTCTTTAGTTCTCCTTAAAAGAACTTTTGAATTATAAAAATAAATTCTTTACCTGTCGAATTGTTGCCTCAGATGATTGTCGTGGAAAATCTGGATCATTGACCTCTGTGCTTTCATTCCTAGAGATGTTTTATAGTTACATGAGCAAAGCTGTTGCCCCAAAGTGATGGCCCTGGAGGCAGGGCTGAGGAACAGGGAAATGCCGCTGTGAAGTCTTAAAGCACTTCTGCTTAAACTCCACATGTGAGGAGTGTGCCTCCCTGTGCCCTCTCAGCTCTGAGGCTGGCCGTCTTTCAGGGTGTTCCTTTTGGCAAATATACCCTGTAATCTTGAGTCTAAATTTATATGTTGAAATGCTACCTTTTTTAAAATAAGAAACTAAATAAAATTATTTTACTATCAGTGATTTGTGTTTTTTTTCCCATGTCTTCATTTTTCTGTCATCTTAACATGCTCCTAAGGCTGTCTTGCACATTTGAACTAGGGAGCCAGTTTATTTGCTGGTTTAACTTAACTGTAGAGGCTTTTATTATACTCTTCCCAGAATACTGCCTACCTGCTGTCAGAATGTTTAAAACAAGGTGTCCGCTCTTTGCTGACTCCTGGAATTTAGCAAGGGATGTTCTTCTAATTCTTTGTGGGACAGGGCCTGCAACAGAGGGGCAAGGAGGGAGGATGGAACATCAGGCTACTGGGATCCGTCCCTGAGAGCAAAAATACTTCTGCACCGAGCAGGGGAGGAGACAGACCAAGCCAGAGGAAGAACAATTTGTGTAAATTATAACTGGCAGTGTAATGGCACAATATAACCAACTTCACTATTAAGATGTTAGCGGCGCAAGAGCCAGAGTTGGACCTGCTCTTCCCAAACGTTCTATATTCCCTCCTGGGGTCAATTTCCTGGTGATCTTGGGCCAGCAGGGAGTGGTAATGGGAGTTTTGGGGAAAGCAGCTCTTTCCTCCTGTTCTTATGGGATCAACCCCATAGTATCCTATGTCAGTTGCTGTGGACCTGAAAATAATTTGAACTGACCATCCTATAGGCTATTGGTAGGTATTAAAATGAAGTGATTTCTGCCTCTTCTGTGGCAAAAGAATTTTGTGAATTGGAAACTGGCTTCTAATCGCTTTGGGATTAAGTCTCAAATGTGTGCACACGAAGTTCGTGATCTGACCCCTGCTGTCCTCTCCAGCCACCCTTCTCTAAGGTCCCTGAATGCACCTTCTCTCTGTCCCATCTCATACATTGTTCCATCTGCCTGGTTCACTTTCCTTCCCTCGTAATGCTGACTTTCCTTGGCCAACTCCTGAGTCTGCATCACTTCTTCAGATGTAAAAGCTTCAGTTCACTTTGAACTGCTTGGCCTGGGTTAGCATCCTGGATGCCCCCCCCACCCCCCGCCCCCCACATGTTATGCGCACATAGTTACGCCCTCACAGAGATTAGCATTTGTGAAAACAGACATCAAGCACATAATGTCATGTCTCTCATTATGTGCTTGATGTCTGTTTTCACAAATGCTAATCTCTGTGAGGGCGGGGGCTGTGGCTGTGCTGTTCCCTTGGGATTGTTTCTGTTGCTAATGCCTAAGATGGCGTCTGGCCCATATGAGATGGCTTTGTTGCATGAAAGAACAAAAAGTTGAATATGACATGCAGGTAAATCAGGCAAGTGAGTCATGGAAAAAAGAACTTAGAAGTGAGCCTACAGTGTCCATGTCAGGACTTTAAGTGTAACCATGGGAAGTTACCTAACATCTCTGAACCTGTTTACTCATGTTTGCAGGGCAACTCTTCAGTGGGTTCAGGAGGATATGTTGATGCATCTAGCATAAAGATTTGCACATGGTAATTGCTGGGATGCATTAGTTCACCTTGTCTACAGGAGTCAATATATGTGTCTATCTCTGAGTAGCTGTAAGTTCCCATAGTGGAGAGAGCACAGTGCCTGCTATCTGCAATTGCATAATAGAACACATTGATTAATGTCTTCAGCAGCTATGAGCTAAGCTAGCTGGATGTTAAACCCCAACCACAGCCCTCCAGGAGCATCCCAACAAGCTGGGCCAGCTTCTCATCTTTCTCCTGGTCTCTGCCCTGGTATAAACACTTAAAATGAATTTACTGGGCCAGGCGCAGTAGCTCACGCCTGTAATCCCAGCATTTGGGAGGCTGTGGCAGGCTGGTCGTGAGGTCAGGAGATCAAGACCAGCCTGATAAACATGGTGAGACCTCATCTGTACTAAAAATACAAAAATTAGCCAGCTGTGGTGGCACATGCCTGTAATCCCAGCTATTTGGGAGGCTGAGGCAGAAGAATCACTTGAACCTGGGAGGTGGAGGTTGTAGTGAACCAAGATCGAGGCACTGCGCTTCAGCCTGGGCAAAAGAGCAAGACTCCGTCTCAAAACAAACAAACAAACAAATTTACTGTTCATTCATTACTCACTTCTAGTGTCTATTTTGACATAGACCGTAACTCAGAATGTTTTACTTGTCTCCCTTACCATATTTCTTCTGAATTAGTACCTGTCTTTCCAATCAGTTTTTCTACTTTTTTTTTTTTTTTTAATTTTAAAAAAAGTGTCCTTCCGGCGGGGCTTGGTGGCTCACGCCTGTAATCCCAGCACTTTGGGAGGCCGAGGCAGGCGAATCAACTGAGGTCAGGAGTTTGAGACCAGCCTGGCTAACATGGTGAAACCCTGTTTCTACTAAAAATGCCAAAAAAAAAAAAAAAAAGTCGTCTTCCTACAAATATTTATTGAGCATCTACTGTGTGCTAGTTGCTGAGGAAACAAAAAGCCATATAGCCTTGTGTGTGTGTGTGTGTGTGTGTGAGAGAGAGAGAGAGAGAGAGAGAGAGATGGGGCAGTACAGCAAGTAAGTAGGCAAGTGTGATAGTGTGGTAAGTAAGCAGGGTATTCACTGGGTGCTGTGGGGTACCGGTAAAGATCAGCCCAGCCTTGTGGATTCTAGGAAGCAATGTCTGACCAGAGCCACATTTTTGTAAGGATGGACAGGAGGCAGCCAGCCAGCTGAAGAGAGCAATGGTGATGGTGGAGTATGTTCCAGGCAGTGGGAGAAGCACTTACTATTGCATTTCAAAATGCAGTTTACTGGGTCCCCTTGCCTCAGCAGTGCCAAGAGGCATGAGGAGCTGTCCATTGCAAACCTTATGAGGCTCTACTGTTACTTCATTTCGTAGCTGAGATCTAGAGAGATTACATTACTCAAGATCCCATGAATATGAGTGGCAAAGGATTTGAACCTGTCATATTCCAGATCCAAGTTTACCACAGCCCTTTATATTTGCCTTTGAAGCCATTACGTTTAGGGTGATGGAAGCTCTAAATTGAGGGGAGATTTTAGAGGATGTTTAGAGATTTGTAGGCCCTGCAGTCAAGGTCAGGAAAAGGGATAATCAGATGGTTCATGTGTGAAGTGGTGACCTATGGGTGACTTCTCTGCCCTCTGCAGGGCTTGGCAGAGGTGCTCTCAGTAAGCTGAGCAGTATGACAGCTGATTCCAGAAAGATCAGCCCTTTGGAGCCTGGGGGAGCAGCTCTCCTTATTTGTGTTACAAAGCAAGTGGAGGTGAACAGTGCAGGGCTGATGGCACAACCCCCAGATCCCGTTTGCAGATGTGAACCACTCATTCTCCCAGTTGCTGGGAGTGTTCATGGTGACAGCTTTTAGCAGAGTTGCTCTGCAGAAATTTTCCTCAGCTAAAGACCCCTGCCCCGGGCCAAGGTCACATCCCTTCCCAGGAATTAAAAACACATTCCATAAGTGGTTGATGCAGGGGTCGAAAGGCAATTTGTCCTAAACAAAATTGCCTTGGTTTTCTCCATATATAAGTCTGTCAGAGTGCATCTTAATAGGCACAATAACTGTAACTGGATTTCAGACACATAAGGCAGGTTCTGACACACTAGGTGTGTCTGATGCCTCTGGCGCCCTATCACAATTCCGCTCCACCCCACCTCTAATTCCAGCTGTGGCCATGGTAGACAGTTCCATGAGGCATCAACTCACTTTCCTCTGACTGCGTCTCACCTCACACATGAGCTGCACTTACTGCTTTTCACCCTAGGGATCCTCCAACACTATGGAGGCTGCAGTTAGTCCAAACATATGCTCAACTCAGGCACAAGAATTAATAGCCTCTGGGACAACCTTCCACTGGTAGGAGACAGGACCACAAATGGTTAGAGAGGAGGTGACCCAAAAAAACCTTTTCAATGGAGACAGCAACCCTACTGACACAAGAGAAACTGTGAAAATCACATTAAATACAATTCGACAGATGTTTGTTGAGTACCTGATATGTGCCAAGAAACCTAAAATGTATAAAGTAATGGGCTAGTAATGAACAACAGTGAGTAAGACAGACATAGTCTCTGCTCTCTTAGAATCAACAGTCTCGGGCTGGACGTGGTGGCTCATGCCTGTAATCACAGCACTTTGAGAGGCAGAGGCGGGCGGATCACAAGGTCAGGAGTTTGAGACCAGCCTGGCCAATATGGTGAAACCCCGTCTCTACTAAAAATACAAAAATTAGCCGGGCATGGTGGTGTGTGTCTGTAGTCCCAGCTACTTGGCAGGCTGAGGCAGGAGAATCACTTGAACCTGGGAGGCGGAAGTTGCAGTGAGCCGAGATCATGCCACTGCACTCCAGCCTGGGGGACAGAGTAAGACTCTGTCTCAAAAAAAAAAAAAAAAAAAAAACAGTCTGGTGGGAAAGTAGGCCTTAACCAAAGCACTTGAGAAACTTATCAAAGTGGGAGGAATGCAGTGCTAGTAGGGTCTGAAAAAAGAGGGAGAAGATAAAGAATGAGAAAGAGAATAAGCCAGTTAAAGATCGGGGAATAACAACTTAATAAAATGGGCAAAGGATCTCAACAGACATTCTCCAGACAATATACACAAATAGTCAATAAAAACATGAAAAAGATGGTCAACATCTTTAGTCATTAGCGGAATGCAACAAGATAGCCACTTCACACCCACTAGGATGGCTATAATAAGGCAGTAACTAGTGTGGGCAAGGAAGTGAAGCAATTGGAATCTGCATAATTTGCTGGTAGGAATGTAAAATGAGGGAACTGCTTTAGAAAACATTTTACAGTTTCTCAAAATGTTAAACAGAGAGTTAACATACGATCCAGCAATCTCACTTCTGGGTATCTACCCAAAAGAATGGGAACATGTCCACCCGAAGACTTGCACATGAATGTTCATAGCAGTGTTATGCATAGTAGCCAGAAAGTGGACACAACCCCAAAGTGTCCATCACCTGATGAATGGATAAATCAAATGTGGTATATCCATATGATGGAATATTCTATAAAAAAGGAATGAAGTACTGATGCATGCTACAACACGAATAAGCCTTGAAAACATTAGGCTAAGTGGAAGAAGCCAAGTCCTAGTTATATTAAATGTTCATCATAGACACATCTATATGGACAAAAAGACTGGTGGTTGCCTGAGGCTGGAAGGAGAGGGAATTGAGTGGCTACTACTGGGCATGGGGTTTCTTCTTGGGGTACTGAAGAGATATTAAAATTTGATTTTGGTGGTAGTTGCATAATTCTGTATACACTAAAAACTATTGAGGCTGGGTGCGATGGCTCACGCCTGTTATCCCAGCACTTTGGGAGGCTGAAGTGGGCAGATCATTTGAGGTCAGGAGCTTGAGGCTAGCCCGGCCAACATGGTGAAATCCTGTCTCTACTGAAAATACAAAAAAATTAGCTGGGCATGGTGGCGTCCGCCTGTAATTCCAGCTACTGGGGGAGGCTGAGGCAGGAGAATCATTTGAACCCAGGAGCAGAGGTTACAGTGAGCCAGGATCGTGCCACTGCACTCCAGCCTGGGCGACAGAGCAAGACTCCATCTCAAAAAATAAAAATTAAAAAAATAATAAAAACTATTGAACTGTATACTTTAAATTATAAATTGTATGGCATATGAATTATATCTCAAGTTGTTTTTTTTTAAAGGACTGAGTAATAGCATGAAGACCTCAGTTCAAGAACCTTCCAGAAATGGTAAAAAATATTCAACATAGGCACAACATTATTAGTGAGAATGGGAGCACCGAAACATGAGACCGAAGAGGTGGTGTGAGAAGAGGGGAAGGGCAAGGTAGAGCATGGTGGGCCTTCCAAGTCTTATTACCCATTGGTGGTTTTGCCCAAAGGTTGGAAACAAAACCTTTCAAACAAAGCTTTTTGTGACAAGATGGCAGCAGCTGCCCAGGGCAGGAGAAGTGGTGGCGGAGGCAGTAGCCTCAGTGGCTTGTTGGCTAAGTGGAAGACGGATGAGAAGCGTGGAAAAACTGACAAGTGGGATGGATCCGCTATGAAAAACTCTGGATGATTCTGCCGGAAAGGTACTTCTGGAAAAATACCAGTAGGGGGAGAATTTTGGTCTCATTGACATTTGCCTCATCATCTGAATGTACTCCTGTTTCCTTGCCATAGTGGCTTTGATTTGGGATTCTATGTACCCCTTTCCAGAGTCCAAGCCCTTTTTGGCCATGTGCATCCTATCCTATTTTGTGATGATGGGGATTCTGACCACTTAGTTCTTTTTTTATCTTTTGAGTCAGAGTCTTGCTGTATCACCCAGGCTGGAGTGCAGTGCCACAATCTTGGCTCACTGCAACCTCCATCTCCCAGGTTCAAGTGATTCTTGTGCCTCAGCCTCCCGAGTAGCTGGGATTATAGGCGCATGTCACCATGCCTGGCTGATTTTTGTGTTTTTAGTAGAGACGGGGTTTCGCCATGTTGGCCAGGCTGGTCTTGAACTTCTGGCCTCAAGTGATCTGCCCGCCTTGGCCTCCCAAAGTACTGGGATTACAGGCATGACCCACGGTGCCCGGCCATGACCATTTATAGCTCACATAAGAAGAGCATCTTCCTTGTGGTGCACAGGAAGGATCCTGCAGGAGTGGATCCTGGTATTTGGCAGCTGACCTTCCTCAATGGGAGAAGAAGGCAGCTGCAGGAATACGAGTTCACCAACTTCATCGCTAAGTTTTTTGACCATGGTGGGACACTGGTCAGGGATGTATAAGAGCCTAAAATATCCAGGCTCCATGACAGTCTCACCACAGAAAGAAAATAAAATAGCCAGTTCTCACAGCAGCCCTCTTTTTGCTGGATCATGCTGAAAATACAGAAAATTTTAAATGGGTGAAGTAAGAAATGTTTAAAATGTCCCTGTTTTGTCCTGAAATTTTATTCTGGATAAATAGGATCTTCTAGCAAGATATGAGAAGGTGTAGCCCTGATGTCTGGCTGTAGCCTCCTTGGTCTGCTGATTACATTGTTTTGATTTGCTTTTCTGGAAAAGCACTTTTGCTAAAAGCGGTACAGATTTTTTCCTTTGTACCTAGCAGTACTGTATATAGTATAGCTTTGTGTCACGCAGCACTTGAAGACTCAATTTAAAAATATTATTAGGCTAGGCGTGCTGGCTCATGCCTGTAATCCCAGCACTTTGGGAGGCCAAGGTGGGTGGATCACAAGGTCAGGAGATCAAGACCAGCCTGGCCAACATGGTGAAACCCTGTCTCTATTAAAAATACAAAAATTAGCTGGGTGTGGTGGCAGGTGCCTGTAATCCAAGCTATTTGGGAGTCTGAGACAGGAGAATCGCTTGAATCCAGGAGGCGGAGGCTGCAGAGCTGAGATTGTGCCACTGTACTTCTGCCTGGGCAACAGAGCGAGACTCCATCTCAAAAAAATATATATATAAATATATATATTATATATAAATATAAATACATAAATATATATAATTTTTATATATTTATATATTTGTATATAAATTTATATTATATAAATACATAAATGTATATAAATATATAAAAATATATGTATATATGAATATATTATATATAAATATATAATTGTAAAATATTACAAAATATATATTTATATATAAATATACATTGTATATAATATAGTCATATATTTTATATATTTATATAAAAATATATAAATATATAAAAATATAAATAAATACTATATATATATAATTAATCTGTTGCTGACTCTTTTTAATTCCTATTTCAATATCTGTTTCCCTGAAGAATTCAGGATACAACTTCTTGTGTATGACAGGTTTCCTTCACACATTGTTTTTGTTTTTGTGAGTGTGTACATAGAGGATGGGGAGAATTTTAAAAATACATCGCTTTAGAAAATTTGTTTAAAACGCTGTACTACAAGGCTACAGTAACCAAAACAGCATGGTACTAGTACCAAAACAGAGATATAGACTGATGGAACAGAACAGAGCCCTCAGAAATAATACCACATATCTACAACCATCTGATCTTTGACAAACCTGACAAAAACAAGAAATGGGGAAAGGATTCTCTATTTAATAAATGGTGCTGGGAAAACTGGCTAACCATATGCAGAAAGCTGAAACTGGATCCTTTCCTTACTCCTTATACGAAAATTAATTCAAGATGGATTAAAGACTTAAATGTTAGACCTAAAAATAAAAACCCTAGAACAAAACCTAGGCAGTACCATTCAGGACATAAGCATGAGCAAGGACTTCATGTCTAAAACACCAAAAGCAATGGCAACAAAAGCCAAAATTGACAAATGGGATCTAATTAAACTAAAGAGCTTCGCACAGCAAAAGAAACCACCATCAGAGTGAACAGGCAACCTACAGAATGGGAGAAAAATTTTTGTAATCTACCCATCTGACAAAGGGCTAATATCCAGAATCTACAAAGAACTTAAACAAATTTACAAGAAAAAATCAAACAACCCCATCAAAAAGTGGGCAAAGGATATGAACAGACACTTCTCAAAAGAAGACATTTATGCAGCCAACAGATACATGAAAAAATGCTCATCATGACTGGCCATCAGAGAAATGCAAATCAAAACCACAATGAGATACCATCTCACACCAGTTAGAATGGCAATCATTAAAAAGTCAGGAAACAACAGGTGCTGGAGAGGATGTGGAGAAATAGAAACACTTTTACACTGTTGGTGGGACTGTAAACTAGTTCAACCATTGTGGAAAACAGTGTGGCGATTCCTCAAGGATCTAGAACTAGAAATACCATTTGATCCAGCCATCCCATTACTGGGTATATACCCAAAGGATTATAAATCATGCTGCTATAAAGACACATGCACACGTATGTTTATTGTGGCACTATTCACAATAGCAGACTTGGAACCAACCCAAATGTCCATCAGTGACAGACTGGATTAAGAAAATGTGGCACATATACACCATGGAATACTAGGCAGCCATAATAAAGGATGAGTTCGTGTCCTTTGTAGGGACATGGATGAAGCTGGAAACCATCATTCTCAGCAAACTATCACAAGGACAGAAAACCAAACACCGCATGTTCTCACTCATAGGTGGGACTTGAACAATGAGATCACTTGGACACAGGAAGGGGAACATCACACACTGGGGCCTGTCATGGGGTGGCGGGAGCAGGGGGGGCGGATAGCATTAGGAGATATACCTAATGTAAATGACGAGTTAATGGGTGCAGCACACCAACATGGCACATGTATACATATGTAACAAACCTGCACGTTGTGCACATGTACCCTAGAACTTAAAGTGTAATAATTTTAAAAATGCAAATTTCCCCCCCAAAAAAGAAAATTTGTTTAAAACAGACCTTCTGTTACATTGTATGCTCTTAATCAATTGAAGAAGCCAATGGCATTTTTAATTTTATAATGTGTTTTCCACTAGTATATCCCTGTTGATTCATTGCTACTTTTTATTAACTGACATTTTCTAAAATGTTTTTCAATAAAAGGAAAGAAGATGTGGGAAAAAGGAAAAAAAAAAAAAAAAAAAAACCACCTTTCAAGAGTTTTGAGCAGAAGATGGACATGATTTGGTCATTGTCAAAGTACCCTTTACCCAACGTGTTTACCAGTTCCCTCTATTTATTCACCTGCTTTCCACATCCAAATCAACATTAAAGTTCTAACTTTTCACAGTATTTCAAAGTCAATAATTTACTTCCCTGAAATGTCTGCAAGTGTATACTCACAGAAACAGCAAAAACACCAGTGGATGTTGGTTTCACAGAAGGTACCAAAAGTAAGACAAATATATGTGAGGTCCCCAGCTGATTCTCTTTACCTTGGTTTTTCTCCATGCACAAACTCATCCTCAGCCCTGGCCCTATCCTCATGGGCCCTAAAGCCCTTTACATAAAAATCCTCCTGGTCCTTGTGCTAGTGGATACGTGAATGCAGGCTAATCAGCAAGTCTACTTAATGGAAGTAAATAGTCTGCTGTGGGAAATACAGAGGGATGGCTCTGAAATAAGAGAAAAATATCAGAGTTGAAAGCATTTAATAAATAATTTTAGTGCTGCAGAGATTTTCAGTGTTTGCTACAATAAGTAGTAGGAAAACCACAGTAGATTTTTTTTTTAGATTTTTTAAAAGATGTATTATAGTAACGATTTAATTCCCCATAAAATAATGTATAGACCATGAGACATTAATAGTAAGATTTATCTCAAAGAATAAATCTCAGGATCTTGGAGAATTTGCTATTATTAAAAATCAAAAAATAAATCAATAACGGCATTATTTTAAATGCAAATAAAAATGAGGTAACATTTCTCAACTACCAAGTTAGTAGATGTTTTCTTTGTCTTTACTGTGGCAAAATGTAAACAACAAAAAAATTTACCATTTCCACCATGTTTAAATTCTACAAGTAGTGGCAATAAATACCATCACTATTATCAATTTTCAGAAATTTTTCAACATCCCAAACGGAAACTCTGTGACTATTAAACAATAGCTCCCTACCTTCCTCCTCCTCCCAGCCCCTAGTAACCTACCACTATTCTACCTTCTGGCTCTGTGAATTTGCCTATTGAAGATACCTCATATAAGCAGGATCATACAATATTTGTCCTTTTTTGTCTGGCGTATTTCACTTAGTATAGTGTTTTAAAGGTTCATCCATGGGTAGCATGTGTTACAATGTCATCCCTCCTTAAGGGTGAATAATATTCCATTGTGCATATAACTACATTTTATTTATCCATGTATCTGTTGATGGACATGTGCACTTTTCTTTCAAATACCTCAATTCACTGTCAAGAACACAGTAGACTTCTAACTGATGAGAGAAATGAGAAAAACGATGTTTGAGGAGGATGACTTTGACAGCTGTGTCTTTCCAAATCAGATCTCAGAATATATGACCTGTTTTCTCCCATTTGTGAAGTTAATTATTTGAACAGTTTCAGACAGCTATGAAGAATAAAATGAAGTTTTAAATGTAATGAATCATCAATGCTGAAAAGAAAAAGTACATATAATGGGGATGCTTAGAAATTCAAAGAGAAAAGTTGCAGAGTTTCTGAATAAGAGGTAGGAAAGAGATGAACCCTTCTGAATCTTCTTAATCTCAAGTTTCAGCAAAGTCAACAAACTCAAAACCTCTTTCCATTTTTTTTCCAAGTCCAAGAACCTGGGGCAGCCTTTGTCCGGCAGGGACAGACTGGTTCCAGCTGCTCCTCTCTCAGCTGTTGCTTTCTGACTAGCGACCCAGATGGTTGCTAACACCCAGGAGTGAAATGGAGTTGCTGGAACTCGCTGCTTGGCTCTTGCAATATGTGTCACTTGCCTGATTTTCTTTTTGGTGTGGAAGAAAAGTCACACAGGGGAAGGCTTCTCCCAGCCCAACTCCCCTTCCCGTGATTGGGAATAGGCCGCAACGAAACCCCAAGGACGCCCTTGCATCTCTCTCCAAGATAAGGGGCTTTGATTCCGAGGCTGGCCATCTCTAGGCCAGGTTCTGCGTCTCAGACCACTGCGGGCCAGCAGCCTCTCCTCGGCCTTTCTTAGTTCTTCACATCATGGAGCCACTTTTGGTTGTTTATTCCTGTCGTACAAGACAGATATCCTCTTGCTTTAGGACTGGAGCACTGCAGAGCAGGTAGTGAGGATGTTGACCTAACTTGAGATATTGGTTGAATTCTAGTGAATGAGAAAATCCTGGGGTCAGAACATACTTCAATTGGAAGGCTTCCAATGCCCCCAGCATATAACACCAAAAAGCAAGACATGGAAATGTAAAAATGCAATAAATTGGATTACCTGAGGTCAGGAGTTCGAGACCAGCCTGGACAATATGGCAAAACCCAGTCTCTACTAAAAATACAAAAATTAACTGGGTGTGGTGGCACATGCCTGTAGTCCTAGCTACTCAGGAGGCTGAGGCAGGAGAATCGCTTGAACTTGGGAGGTGGAGGTTGCAGTGAGCCAAGATTGCACCACTGCACTCCAGCCTGGGCAACAGAGCAAGACTCTGCTTAAAAAAAAAAAAAGTAATAAATGCCCTTGGATATGATTACTATTATTTTACACTAAATGATCCATGGGAGGCTTTGTGATCCTCTCTAGAGAGTGATCTCCACTCCTCTCCCCAACACCCAGCTCTGATGCAGCCAGCTTGGCTACCCTGGCTGATATTCATACCTTTGGAAGTGCTGTTTGGGGGAAAGATATTATCTCCATAAATTCATTGCAAAAACATATTATCTAGTACACAAGAAGCAGTATAGGACATTTATCTGATGGTAAGCCTTCGCCCTAATTTCTTAGATAAACATTCTATGAGCCATACTGTTTGACAGGGTGCCCTTTTGAGTCTAGGAGCATTGCCATGAACAAAAGATGGGAAAAAACCCTGACCCTGTATAACTTAAACAATTCTAATAAGGAGAGTCAGACAAAACCAAAACAAGTCAACACATGTTAAGTATTCCTTATCAAAATGTTTGGGACCAGAAGTGTTTCAGATTTCAGATTTTTTTAAGATTTTGGAGTGTGTGTGTGTGTGTGTGTGTGTCAGAGTCTCACTGTAACCCAGGCTGGAGTGCAGTGATGTGATCTTGGCTCACTGCAACCTCTGCCTCCTGGGTTCAAGTGATTCTCCTGCCTCAGCCTCATGAGTAGCTGGGATTACAGAGGTGCACCATCACATCCGGCTAATTTTTGTGTTTTTAGTAGAGATGGGGTTTCACCATGTTGCCCAGGCTGGTCTTGAACTCCTGACCTCAGGTGATCCACCTGCCTCAGCCTCCCAAAGTGCTGGGTTTACAGGTGTGAGCCACCGCACCTGGCCATGATTTTGGAATATTTGCATTTACATAATGAGATATCTTGGAGAAGGGTCCCAGGTCTAAACATGAAATCTATGTTTCATATGCATCTTATATGGGCCTGAAGGTAAACTTTATACACTGCTTTTAATAATTTTGTGCATAAAACAAAGTTTTGATTGCATTTTGACTGCAATCCATTACATGAGGTAAAGTGTGGAAATTTCCACTTGTGGCGTCATGTTGGCACTCAAAAAGTTTTGATTTTTGGAGCTTTTCAGATTTCAGATTTTTGGATTAGGGATACTCAACCTGTTATATATATATAAATATATATATATAGCATCATAGTATTATAAATGCTGTATAGAAAAATAATGCAGAGAAGGGGAGCAGAGGTAACTTTTTTAAAAATAGATTTTACTTTTTAGAGCAGTTTGAGGTTCACACCCAAACTGAGTGGAAAATACAGAGAGTCCTCATGTACCTCCTGCCCCTACATATGTACACATGTCCCCCACTACTGACCTCTCACACCAGAGGGTCCATTTGTTACAACTGATGAACTTGCATTGACATGTCATCATCATCCAGAGACAATAGTTTACTTAGGTTCTCTCATGATGTTGTACATTCTGTGAGTTTGGACAAATGTGTAATGACCAGGTACCCACCATTATAGTGTCAAACAGAATAGTTTCCTGCCTTGAAAATCCCCTGTGCTCTGCCTATTTATCCCTCCCTCCTGCCAAGCCCTGGCAAACACTGATCTTTTTTGCTGTCTCCATACTTTGGCCTTTTCCAAAATGTCCTATAGTTGGAATCATACCATCTATCACCCTTTCAGATTGGCTTCTTTCACCTAATAATATGCATTTAAGTTTCCTCCCTGTCTTTTCTTGATTTGATAGCACATTTCTTTTTAGCACTGAATACTATTCCATTATCTGGATGCACCACAGTTTAGTTATTCATGTATTTACCGAAGAACATCTTAGTTGCTTCAATTGTAAAAAAGCTGCTCCGAACATCCACGTGCAAGTTTTTGTGCAGACATAAGTTTTCAACTCTTTTGGGTAGGAGTGTGATTGCAGATCACATGGTGAGAGTATGCTTACTTTGTAAGAAATGCCAAACTGGGCCAGGTGTGGTTCTTTATACCTGTAATCCCAACACTTTGGGAGGCCGAGGTGGGAGGATTGCTTAAGGCCGTAGGTTCAAGAAAAGCCTGGGCAATATAGTAAAACCCCATCTCTACAAAAAAAATTTAAAAATTAGCCAAGTGTGGTGGCACATGCCTGTGGTCCCAGCTACTTGGGAGGCTGAGACGGGAGGATCACTTGTGTCCAGGAGTTAGAAGCTGCAGTGAGCTGTGATCAAGTCACTGCACTCCAACCCAGGCAACAGAGCAAGACCCTGTCTGAAAAACAAAACAAAACAAATAAACTGCCAAATTGTCTTCCAAAATGGCAGTTTCATTTTTTGTATTCCTACCAGCAATGAAGGAAAGTTCCTGTAGCCCCACATCCTCATCAGCATTTGCAGTTGTCCATGTTTTGGATTTTGGGCATTCTAATAGATGTGTAGTGGTATCTCATTGATGTTTTGATTTGCAATTTCCTAATGATATATGATGTACAGCATATTTTCATATGCTCATTTGCCATCTGTCTTATTCTGTTTTCTGCTGTGGTAATAGAATACCACAGACTGGGTAATTTCGAAAGAAATGAAGCGGTTTTTTTTGGCTCATGGCTCTGGAGGCTGGGAAATCCAAGATTGAGGGGCCACATCTGGTGAGGGCCTCTTGCTGTATCATAACACGCAGCCAGGAAGCACACATGAGAGACACAGCAAAAAAGGACTGAACTTCACCCTTTTATCAGGAGTACAGTCCTGTGATAACCCAAGCCCACAACAACATGAATTCCTTCAGGAGGGCAATGCCTTCATGACCTAATCACAAGTGTTAAAGGTCCTGCCGCTCAACACTATTACCATAGCAATGAAATTTCAGCCTGAGTTTTGGAGGGGACATTCAAGCTGTAGTACCATCTGTAGATCTTTTGTTGGTGACATGTCTCTTCAGATCTTTTGCACATTTTTATGTTTTATTTTTGAGACAAGGACTCGCTCTGTCACCTGGGCTGGAGGGCATGTTTCCATAACATTATATAACCTCCTGTAATGAATTTCAAGTGGCTGCTTTGAATTTAATTGCATGAATGTAAAATAAGTTTGAAAACCAACCCCTAGTTATTGGATACTTTAATACTACATTTTCCTCCTTGAACAACACCACCATAAATATATGTTGGGTTTTTTTTCTTTTTTTTAGAGATGAGATCTCACCATGTTACCCAGGCTGGTCTTGAACTCCTGGGCTCAAGCCGTCCTCCCACCTTGGCCTCCCAAAGCGCTAGGTTTACAGGCGTGAGCCACTGTGCCCAGCCAATATATGGATATCATCCTTGAAAGAGTTTATACCTGCATAGTGAGCTCTCCCTGAAGCCCTTATCCTGGCTGCTTCCTCCTCATCTTTAGGTTTAACTTAAATACTACCTCCTCATGAATGCCTTCTCTTACCTCTCTATTTTATTAAGTTCTCCCTTTGTCATCCAACACAATATACTCTTTATCACTTTATAGAATTATGCTCAATTTGTATTGCAAATGTAGTTTTTTTGGCTGTTTATTTCCTGTCACTTTCACCAGACTTTCCATGAGGAATCCTGGGCTGTGCACAGTGTCTGACATAGCATAGATGCTTAGTAAATATTTGCTGAGTGATTGTATATATGAATGAAGGAAAGAAGGAATGCATGTCGATACCTCAGGTTGAACTCCTAAAATGGAACTGATGGAGCAAAGGCTAAGCCACATGTATAATTATTACTTAATTTCTCCCCAAACCTTCAACAGATTTCACACTAGCACTTACACAGATGCTTGCATCTCTTTCCAGCTGGCCAGAGTACGGCTCTGTTTACACCCTGTACTTTGGATCCTGGCCCACCATGGTCTTCCATGGATATGAAGCAGTGAAGGAAGCTCTGATTGATCAGGGTGATAAATCCCTTGGCAGAGGACATATTCCAATTATTGTTGATGCCCAGAAAAGGTACGGTATGTTTCAAATCAAAATACAGGTTTTCTTTTGCACCTGAATATTTAGCAAAAAATTTTGATCAACTAATTCAACGGTGTCTGTTCTGCACTAAGCAACTGACTAGATGCTACCATACTGCAATGCAATTCTGACAGTAACTACCCAGAGTTAGCATAGACTCCACAGATCAAGGACACAGTCCCCAAAAAGACTACCCTCACCTCAGATGCCAGCTGCAAGTTCAAGGGTCCCCAGGTCACCCATATTTCTGATCAACTAACTAAAACAAATCAGGGTTTCCCATGACCCTTTCAGGTATGATAATTTGCTAGAACAACTCACAGGACTCAGGAAGGTGCTATACTTACAGTTTTATTCTATAAAGGATACAAATAAAGAATCCCATAAGGTGAGGCCTGGGAGGCTCTCAAATGCAGAGCTTCTGTATCCTCCACCTTGGAAACATAATGTGTTACCCCCGTGACCCACTAATGTATTCAGCAACCAGGAAGCTCACCTGAGCCTCAGTGCCCAGAGTTTTTACTAGGGCCTCATTACATGGGCATGATTGATCGAATCATTGGCCATGTCATTGAACTCATGAACTCAGTCTCCAGCCTCCTCTCCTCCATGGAGATTGCGAGTTCAGGCTGATATCACTTGGCTCAAAGCCCAAACCCTCTAAACATATGGCTGGTCTTTCTGGCATGGCTGGCCTCCATCTTAAAACTATCCTGGAGTCCACCTGAGTCATCTCATTGGCACATACTCAGGTGTGATCCCAGGGATCCACCATATTCCAAAGACACTTTTTTTTTTGAGATGGACTTTCGCTCACTGCAACCTCCACCTCCCAGGTTCAAGTGATTCTCCTACCTCAGCCTCCCAAGTAGCTGGGATTACAGGCATCTGCCCCCATGCTAATTTTTGTATTTTTAGTAGACAGAGTTTCACCATGTTGGCCAGGCTGGTCTCAAACTCCTGGCCTCAAGTGATCCTCCTGCCTTGGCCTCTCAAAGTGCTGGGATTACAGGTGTGAGCCACTGCGCCCAGCCTACCAATGACACTTCTAACACTCAGGAAATTCCAAGGGTTTAGAAGCTCCCACAAACTATGAACAAAATATATATAATATGTTTGTTTGTTTAATTATATGACAACAGATGCTCTGGTAGCTCCACTGAGATGAACATCAGAAACAGACCTCAAGTATCCTGCAAGTTAATGCTGTGAATCTAATTGAGATAAAAACAATCTGATAACCTTTGAAATAAGAATTGTTACCCAGAGGTCTCAGGGTTGAGGGAGCTGGAGCAGTCATGCTTGGGGTATAGTTTCCCACGACATACAGGATGCAGTGGCATCGTGGCCACAACAGAAGACAATGACTAGACATAAAAATAACTGTGCTTTCAATGATAGCCTGGGCACTAGGGGAATGGAGAGGAGGGAGGGTCAAATCAGGGGTGTCACGCACAGGGAGCTATAATGGTACCAGCCATGTTTTAGTTCTTCAGTTGGATAATAGGCTTACAAATAATTCCTTTTGTTGTTATGCTTCAAAATTTAGATGTGTTACATATATTCCTTTAGATGTATCAAGTAACACACAATAAAAAAAATTTAGGACAGTCTGAAAGTCTCCTCCAAACCACTTAAAATTATAAAATTGCAAGTCCTGGAAAAGTAGAAACTAAATTCTTTCAAAGCATATTTATGAATCATTAGTTAAATACAATGCAGTGTATTTAGTGCTACAAGAGAAGTGAGTTTTGGTCTCTCTCACATAAGATCAAGGTACATTTGTTTACTAAAGAAGCAACCAATTCTTACCACTGAGTTTACGAAAAAAGAAAAAGAAATAAAAAAAAGAAGAAGTAACCAAGCTCTCCTTCTACAACCTCCCTTTTTGAAAAACAAGTTGATTATATTGGGTGTGCATGACCTTTTATATTAATTTTAAAACTGGAGATGGAGGCCACGGGGCTGGATTGCGCTGAAGCTGGGGAAAATTGTTGGTCTAAAACTTGCAGTTTTGGTAACTCTGAAAAAATGGGTTTCCAAACTTTCCATAAAATTCTTGTTACCACTCCTTACTAGCCTGTAATGGGAATAGATAATTCAGCCCTTCCTTCCACTAACCTTTCTATTTTAGAAAATAACAGAGAAAAGTGCCATTCATTGATATTTCAGTTTTCCTTCTCTATTAGTTCCCTAGGGCAGCCATAACAAAGTATCAAAAATTTGGCAGCTCAGAACAACAGAACCTGATTGTGTCACAGTTTAGGAGGCTGGAAATCTGAGATCAAGGTGTCGGCACCCTTGGTTTCTTCTGAGAGCTGTGAGGGAGAATCTGTTCCATGCCTCTGCCTTAGCTCCTGGTGGCTTTCTGGCAATTTTTGGAGTTCCTTGGCTTGTAGGGGCATCACCCTGAGCTCTGCTTTCATGTTCATGTGACATTCTCTCCGTGTGCATGTCTGTCTCTGTGCCCAAATGTCCCTGTTTTATAAGGACAGTCATATTGGCTTAGGGCCCACCTGTGACCTCGTTTCAATCTGACCTCTGTAAAGATCCTGTTTCCAAATAAGTTCACATTCACAGATACTGGGGGTCAGGGCACCAACATTATTTTGGGGGGAAACAATTCAGTAAATAATACCTTAGTAAATGGAATAACTGCTAAAATACTAAATAGCTTTCTGAGATCTTTATTATTTTTTGTTATTTATTTATTTATTTAAGAGACAGGCTCTTGTTATATTGATCAGGCTGGTATCACAGTCCTAGGCTCAAGAAATCCTCCTGCCTCAGCCTCCCAAGTAGCTGGGACTAAAGGCAAGTGCCACCACACCTGGCTAATTTTTGTAGAAATGGGGTCTTACTATGTTGTCCAGGCTGCTCTTGAACTCCAGAGCTCAAGCAGTCCTGCTGCCTTGGCCTCCCAAAGTGCAGGGATTACAGGCATGAGTCACCATGCCTGCCCTGTTTTCTGACATCTTTAAACAGCTATAACATAGTGCTCCATATTCCTGGAATGTATGTCTAACTAATCAAGTTGTTGAAACCTTTCCTGGTAACTATTGACTCGATATTTTGCCTCATTTCTTTTTTTTTTAAGTTGAGATTGGGTCTCACTATGTTGCCCAGGCTGGTCTTGAACTCCTGGGCTCAAACAATCTTCCTACCTTGGCCTCCCAAAGAGCTGGGATTACAGGTGTGAGCCACTATGCCCGACCTCTTATTTCTTTTCTTTTTTTTTTTTTTTTTTTTTGTTTTTGAGACGGAGTCTCGCTCTGTCGCCCAGGCTGGAGTGCAGTGGTGCAATCTTGGCTCACTGCAAGCTCCGCCTCCTGGGTTCACACCATTCTCCTGCCTCAGCCTCTGGAGTAGCTGGGACTACAGGCGCCCGCCACCACGCCTGGCTAATTTTTTGTATTTTTAGCAGAGACAGGGTTTCACCATGTTAGCCAGGATGGTCTCGATCTCCTGACCTCGTGATCCGCCCGCCTCAGCCTCCCAAAATGCTGGGATTTCAGGCGTGAGCCACTGCGCCTGGTCTCATTTCTTAATCTTTACATTTTTATCTCATTGACAGATGGCAACAGATCAAACTCTTACTTTATTTTATTCATTTGAGTCACATACCAATATTAAATGCTATTGTTCATTCACTGAAATGCAAAGTTTAAAATAACTTAGTGTTCTTAGAGGCACCGATAAACAGCCCCTCATGCCTTACCTGAGGGAGCACAGATACTATAACATTTTTGGAAAGGAATCTAGTAGTATTTATTGACATATAAATTGTAGAGACCTATGGGAGAATCTGGTTTACATAAATAGGAACAACCCTTTATGCAATGATGCATCCCATCCACGACTCACACAGACACACTGGGGTGTGGAGGGCATTGCTTCCTCGAAAAGCACCAGAATTACAGGGACGCAGGTATGAGAGAAGTAAAAATACTTAAAAATAGATATATTTACATAAATACATAATATAGCATAAATTTACAATTTGTAATATATAAATATTATAAATATTATATGTATTATATATTAATAACCATAATATAAATATAGGATATACAAGTATATGTTACATAAATAAATAAATTTTATTTTTGAGACAGGGTCACCATGGCTGGAGTGTAGTGGCACCATCATGCCTCAGGTGATCCTCCGACCTCAGACTCTCGAGTAGCTGGGACTACAGGCACCATGCCCAGCAAATTTTTGTATTTTTAGTAGAGACGGGGTTTCACCATATTGCCTACGCTGGTCTCGAACCCCAGGACTCAAGTGGCCCCCCTGCCTCAGCCTCCCAAAGTGCTGGGATTACAGGTGTGAGCCGCTGAGCCCAGCTAAATAAATATATTTTAAATATATACATATATATTCACAAGTTTCTCCATAAAGAGTGAGGAGACACGGGAGAGCCTTCCAGGTATCTCTTGTTATGTGACAAACCTCCCCAAACTCCGTGATGTAAAGCAACTGGCATTTTTTGTCCTTGTAAGTTCTGTGGATCAGGAGTCTAAACGGGGTATTGCAAATGGCTTTTCCCTGATCCACTAAGCCTGGGGCCTCAGCAGACATTCAATTTTTTTCCACCCTGAACAGCTGCATGGATTCAAATGGCTGAGGGCTGGAATCCTACTGAGGCTTCTTCACTTACAAGTCTGGCTTCTGAGCAGGGATGACCTCAAAGCTGAGGTCAGCTGGGAGCATCAACCCGAGCATTTTCATGGCCTGCCCACCTCATGGCTTGGTGCCTGGAACCCAGGAGGGAGCCTCCTAGGGGACATCTAGAGAGCGAGGCAGAGGCTGCGAAGCTTCTGCCTACCAAACCTCAGAATGTATGGCCACCGTCTATTCATTGCAAGCAACTCCCAACAGCCAACCCAAATTCACGGTGAGAGGAGTAAGGCCTCTCCTCTTGATGGGTAGGTGGTGTCCACACTGCAGGAGAGCAGGAGGGACAGGGGATACTGCCGCCAGGCAGATGAAGGGGCCCTCTGAGCAGCCTAGGAAACACCAGCCCCAGCGGTGGGAAGGACACCAGGAGACGGGGAGACTCAGAAGCTAAGGAAGAAGAGTTGTCAGCTGGGTTCATGGACCATAGGTGTGGATTTGGCCAAGCAGGTGGTGTTCACATCCTTAGCAGGAGCCATGTCAGTAGAGCGGGGGCGGAGCTGGGCTGCAGTGGGATGAAGAATGAATGGGAGGACTTCTGCTCCCATGCACAATGAATGGCGGAATGACTTTCTCATCGAAACTACTATTACATTTGGATAAAATATTCTTTCCATGGGCAGAAAACTTTGTTTTCTTTTGTCTTTTGGGATGGGGTCTTGCTTTATTGCCCCCTGCTGCAGTGGTGCAATCATGGCTCACTGTGGCCCTGGCCTCCTGGCCTCAAGCCATGCTCCCACCTCAGCCTCCTGAGGAGCTGGGACTACAAGCACGTGCCACCACACCTGGCTAATTCTTTATTATTATTTCTAGAGCTGCTGTCTCACTGTATTGCTGAGGCTGGTCTCAAACTCCTGGCCTCAGGCTGTCCTCCCACCTC
The DNA here is from genome assembly GCF_024542745.1 of Macaca thibetana thibetana. NCBI lineage: Eukaryota > Metazoa > Chordata > Mammalia > Primates > Cercopithecidae > Macaca > Macaca thibetana. Next base: position 96,173,121 of record NC_065586.1, on the reverse strand, counting down.
AACCTCACAGAGTGTTGGAATTACAGGCATGAGCCACTGCACCCAGCTCAAGCAGAAAACCTTTAATATTTATAAGTATTACAATAAATATAATTTGAGGACTTCCAGTTTTAGCTTGGAGAAGTAAAAAGCTAGAAGAGCATTGCTCTACCCATACAAGAAAAAAAAAACCTCAACAGTAAATTAACTTTTCTTGAATTCATCAGAGAACTGAGGATTCAGGGAAAGGTGTAACCTGAAAGCTAGGAAAGACAGGCGACACAGGGCTGGAACACGTGCTGGCCTGGGAAAAATAGCACCCTCGCACAGTATAAGGTGATTCAGCTAAAAATGTTTCATGAATTGCTAACGGCCAAGTGAGGGCTGGCAAGAATATGTGAAGCCCTAGGCAGGAGAACAAACCTAAGGAAACGGAAGAGGCTTATCTCCTCTCGTAGCCCTTTCCTCTGTGCGCACTACCAGACTCCCACTGGGATGATCAGGGACAACCCTGAGAGGCTTGCCGTGGTGCTTGCTGGGGAAGAAGAGTGGCCACTGCTGGAACTCCCCCGATTCCAGGCAGAGTTGTCTCTCCTACTTGCCCTATGGGGCAAAAAGGCTTAATCGGTTGGACAAAGGGCATGAAAGCTATAGTCTGGGCTGGGCACGGTGGCTCATGCCTGTAATCCCAGCTACTCGGGAGGCTGAGGCAGGAAAACTGCTTGAACCTGGGAGGCAAATGTTGCAGTGAGCCAAGATTGCGCCACTGCACTCCAACCTGGGCAACAGAGAAAGACTGTCTCAAAAAAAAATAGAGGCGTCACCAAGGAACCTTCTCTCCTCTTCAACATTTTATTTATAGGTCTAGCTGCCTCTACACCCATATTCTCCTTTTTTCCTCTAATTGCAACTGAAAAAGTGTACCTTATCCTGACAGGGAGAAGCTCCATCTGTGCCCTAGGTCCTGCAGCATCTCACCTGCCCGAGAATCTGACCTCTTGGGTAATGCCGTCTCCCTCAAGGATGATTCATTTTTCTCTGGGCTTGACCTCCATTTCTCTCCTGTCTCACATGGGCCCTTTTTCTTCAACAGTTTTAGGGTGCTGCAGGCTGGACTTCCTACACTCCTTTAACAGCTGTCTTCTGGTAGGATCAACCAAAGGGAGGCAATGGCAAGAGAGTGAGGAGTGGAGGAGAGAGGAGGCCAGGGCTGGCATCTCCCCCAAGGCTGTATATCCCCTGCAGCTCCAGCTCCTTCAGGCTGTCCTGCTTTGGTTCCAGCTCTTGTCAGGTAACCCAGCCCCTGAGCTCCAAGGATGCCACCTCCTCCTTTCGTGCCTCCACTGGGCGGTGGTGGCCACTTTCTGCTGCTAATAATCACCAGGTTGGCTTGCTGCCCCTGATGTGGCCTCTCAGTGCTTCCATCTCCTTTATGCCAGCTCCCTGGATTGAGTTTCCTCGGTTTTAAATATTTAGGCCAAGCACAGTGGCTCACTCCTATAATTTCAGAACTTTGAGAGGCTGAGATGGGAGGAGTGCTTGACCCCAGGAGTTCAAGACCAGCCTGGGTGACATAGCAAGACCTTTTCTCTATAAAACATTTTAAAAATAACTGGGTATGGTGCCATGCACCTGTATCCCAGCTACTCGGGGGGCTAAGGTGGGAGGATTGCTTGAGCCCAGGAGCTGAAGGCTGCAGTAAGCTAGGGTTATACCACTGCACTCCAGCCTGGGCGACAGAGTGAGACTATATCTCTTAAAAAAAAGGAGGTAGGGCTACACAGTGGCTCACATCTATAATACCAGCACTTTGGCAGGCTGAGGTGGAAGGATCACATGAGGCCAGGAGTTCGAGACTAGCTTGGCCTAGATAGTGAGCCCCCCATCTCTAAAAAAAAAGAAAATGAAGAGAAAAATACTCCTCCAATCACATCTAACAATTTTCAGGCCAGGAGTGGTGGCTCACACCTGTAATCCCAGCACTTTGGAATTTGGGATCATTTGATCTCAGGAGTTTGAGAAAATAACAATTCTCATTATTATTATGACAGCTAACATTTATGAGTACCTTTTATGTGCCAGATATTCTACTAAGGATTTTGCATGCATTATCATATTTAGTCAACACAATAGTCCCATGAGGAAGATACTACTTTTTGTTTTCATTCTTCATATGAAGTTATTGAGGCAATCAAAGTTGAATAGGCCGGGCTCAGTGGCTCACACCTATAATCCCAGCACTTTGGGAGGCTGACTTGGGCAGATGGCTTGAGCCCAGGAGTTTGAGGGCAGGCTGGTCAACGTGGTGAGACCCTGTCTCTACTAAAAACTACAATAAATAAATAAATAAATAAGTATATAGATAAATAGCTGGGCGTGGTGGTGTGTGCCTGTAGTCTCAGCTACTTGAGAGGCTGAGATGGGAGAATCACCTGAACCCGGGAGGTTGAGGCTGCAGTGAGCCGAGATCACACTGTAGCACTCCACCCTGGGTGACAGAGTGAGACCCTGTCTCAAAAACAATCAAACCAACAAACAAAAGTTAAGTAACTTGCCCAAAGAAGAAAGTGTTGGAGATAAGATTTGAATGTAGTTTGCTTAGTTCAAGAGCCCATACCCCTAAGCATATTGCCTCAACACACTAACACATTTATTTTTATTTTTATGTACTGTCTCCCAGATATTGTCCATATACATGCATATTTTACACAGTTGTATTTATAGTATACAGACATTTTTTCTTTTCTTCCTTTTTTTGTTTTTTGATTAGAGACAGGGTCTCACTATGTTGCTCAGACTGGTCTTAAACTCCTGGGCTCAAGGAATTTGCCCGCCTCAGCCTCACAAATTGCTGAAATTATAGGTGTGAGCCACCATGTCTAGCCCAGAAATTTTTGCATATTGATTTCTTCTAAAATGTTACTAACATTTCTGATATTTCTACATAGTTTTCATAATTATCATTTTCATAGTTGGTTAAGTTTTCCTAATATTGGTTTATTATAACAATGCAAATTGTTACCCAATTATTAGAACTTAGATTGTTCACAGATTTCTTAAATTAGTATTGATGGTGTGAAAGGAAAATAAATCCTGGGACCCCAAACTCTCTAAGCCAAAGGGAAATGTCAAGCTGGGAGCTGCCTCCCATTTTGGTTCCTAAAATAAGATGGCTACAAAGATGAACAGCTACATCCCTCCCTCACATTCTGCCCATGAGGAAATTCCTTATGAGTTCCAAGGTCTTTACCCTAAAGCGTTTCTGTTAAAATTCACCATGGCAATGTAAACTGATAGCTTATCTTCACAGATGGTAGACACAGGACAGAACTCAAATCATCACATCCCTGTGCCTACCTGAGACAAATGCATATCTGATTGTCTCCTCTGACCTGTTGTCTACATTATCTTATATAAAAATACAGTTTCACTGAGCCAGATGAAGGCATGAATGACTATTTTCCCCTGTTCCCCCCACATGAAAATTGTGTATTTCTGAATATCCCACCTGATATGGTTTGGCTCTGTGTCCCCACCTAAATCTTATGTCAAATTGTAACACATGTCAGGGGAGGGGCCTGATGGGAGGTGATTGGATCACGGGGGCGAATTTCCCCCTTGCTGTTCTTGTGATAGTGAGTGAGTTCTCACAAGAACTGATGGTTTAAAAGTATGGCACTTCCGCTTTTGCTCTCTCTCTCCTGCCACTATGTAAGATGTGCCTTGCTTCCCCTTTGCCTTCCACCATGATTGTAAGTTTCCTGAGGCCTCCCCTGCTGTGTGGAACTGTGAGTCAATTAAATCTCTTTTCTTTATAAATTACCCAGTCTTAGATAGCTCTTTACAGCAGTGTGAAAACAGACGAATACACTGCTCTTTCCCTTTTAAATACTGAAGCCCTCAAAATCATCTTTGGAGAAAGGCATAGACCTGTCTCCTGCGCACACCTCCTTAACTTGGGCAAATAAACCTGCTGGAATGATTTGAGACTTGCCTCAGTCATTCTCCTTGATTGATAATAGCATTGTAGTGTACATCTTATACCTTTTGTTGAATTATTTCTCTTTTTTTTTTTTTTGAGACGGAGTCTTGCTCTGTCGCCCAGGCTGGTGTGCAGAGGCGCAATCTCGACTCACTGTAAGCTCTGCCTCCCAGGTTCACGCCATTTTCCTGCCTCAGCCTCCCAAGTAGCTGGGACCACAGATGCCTGCTACCACACCCGCCTAATTTTTTTGTATTTTTTGTAGAGATGGGGTTTCACCATGTTAGCCAGGATGGTCTCAATCTCCTGACCTTGTGATCCACCCACCTTGGCCTCCCAAAATGCTGGGATTACAGGCATGAGCCACTGCGCCCAGCCTGAATTATTTATTTGTATAAATTCTTAAGATAGCAATTAATGGATCAAAGATAATTTTAATGGTTTTTGCTGTAAATGTTGCTTTAATTTCCAAAATATATAGTGATATGCAAAGTGACCAAATGAATGCATTAAATTTACCACAAGCTTGATTTCTCTGGGTACTATAATTTTTAAGTGCTTGCCAATTTTGTAGATGTGGGATGAATTTTTTTTTTTTTTTTTTTTTTGAGACAGAGTCTCACTCTGTTGACCAGGCTGGAGTGCAGTGGTGCAATCTCAGCTCACTGCAACCTCTGCCTCCCAGGTTCAAGCAATTCTCCTGCCTCAGCCTCCCGAGTAGCTGGCACTATAGGCATGCACCACCATGCCTGGCTAATTTTTTTTTTTTATTTTTAGTAGAGACGGGGTTAGGGATGAATATTTTAAAAATTATGTATTGAACATCTTCCATGTGGAAGGTAAGAGACTATCATGTGTCACAGGAAGTATCTGGAGGGGTGAGCCAATCCTGTAACCTCATACTAGGTTATAGGAGATCAAAATCTAGAATAAGGAATTGCACAAGTAAACAAATAATTAAAACAAGGGAGAAAATATAAATTGCATTAAAGCATTACAAAGTAAAGTTAAAGGAGAGATTACCTCCAGTGGAGAAGTACAGGAAAGACTTCAAAGAGAAGGTTTTTGAGATGGCTCTTAAAGTGATAGCTAGAAACTCAAGCAAAAAGAGCAAGAGCACAACTGTACGCACAAGGGAAGAATGAGCAAAATGAGGACGCAAAACAGCGCAGATGAGTTTAGTGAACAGCTATGCTTGGCCCATCACGCACAGAGTGGGAGTCGAGAGAGATGCAGTGACGGCGGAAAGGCTGAGATTTTAAAGACATCAGTGTTGTTCCTGTAATTTGGTTTTGAGTAATCTGGCAACTCTGTGGAGTTAGAGGGCCGAGAGAGGAAACCTGTCTGAGACAAGTGTAACTTTTTAGATTTCTGAAAATGTTAGAACCTGAAGTATAGTGGTGTAGTATGGATTGGCAGGAAGGGAAAGATGAGAATGACATTTTGGAGATGGAATCAATCAATAAAACTTAGCAAAGGCAGATATGTAAGGTGAAGGGCAAGAAGGATGAGAAGATGCCCCTAAGATTTGGATTTGGGAGCACTAGACATTGATGGTGCATTAAGAGAAATAGGAGGCCCCACTGCAGTGGCTCACACCTGTAATCCCAGCACTTTGGGAGGCTGAGGTAGGAGGATTGCTTGAGTCCAGGATTTTGAGACCAGAATGGGCCAATAGTGAGACCCTGTCTCTGCAAAAATTAGCCAGGTGTGGTGGCGTGTGCCTGTAGTCCCGGTTACTTGGGAGGCTGAGACAGGAGGATCATTTGAGCCCAGAAAGTCAAGGCTGCAGTGAGCCATGATGGCACCACTGCACTCCAGCCTGAGTGACAGAGTGAGACCCTGTCTCCCAAAAAAAGTACAACTTTAAAAAAATTTATTTACAATTTTAAAAGAAAGAAAAAAAGAGAAATAGGAAATTTAGGATATATTGTTCAAAGGAAGAAATAAGTATTCCTTTGCTCTACTGTTTCTTCTTTTTCAGATGAGGGTAACATTAGCTATAGTAAATTCTGAGGACTATAGAAACAAAAACCCCATATTGATTTGCTTCAAAGTTGCTTATCCTCTAATAGAGAAAAATCACATATAGAACTGAACTAAAGCAGAAGTTAGAAAGAGATTAAAGGTTAAAAAAAAAACCCAGGAAGTGGGTTTGTGAGATCATATACCACTTTCAACATTTTTTTTTTTTTCTCCTTAACAAAACCAGACAGAGGTCCCTTCCATTCTTGGGAATTTTCTCCACCTGCCAACCATCCCCCTTGTCCAGTTCCACCTTCTCTGCCTCCTTTGACCAGAACTTGGATTTTATTTTCTTTATAACTAACATTTCAGCCCAAACCACAGATCCGCTGTTAAATTCCCAGCTCTTAATCCCTGATAAGGGGCACTGGAAACTTGAGGGACAGCTGAGTTCTATGATACAAAGTACTTTTTTGCTCATTGCTTCTCTCCTAGGACTGCTTTTCAGTAACGGAGAGAAGTGGAAACAATCGCGACGCTTCTCCCTGTTATGATCCTGAGCAACTCCGGGATGGGAAGAAAAACATTGAGGAGGCCGGGTGCGGTGGCTCAAGCTTGTAATCCCAGCACTTTGGGAGGCCAAGGCGGGCGGATCACAAGGTCAAGAGATGGAGACCATCCTGGCTAACACGGTGAAACCCCGTCTCTACTAAAAATACAAAAAAAAAAAAAAAAAAAAAAAATTAGCCGGGCGTAGTGGTGGGCGCCTGTAGTCCCAGCTACTTGGGAGGCTGGAGGCAGGAGAATGGCGTGAACCCGGGAGGCGGAGCTTGCAGTGAGCCGAGAAGGCGCCACTGCACTCCAGCCTGGGCGACAGAGCCAGACTCGTCTCAAAAAAAAAAAAAAAAAAAAAAAAAAAAAAAATATATATATATATATATATATAGAGAGAGAGAGAGAGAGAGAGAGAGAGAGAGAGGAGAGGGTGCAGGAGGGAGCCCAGGGCCGGGCGGAGGAACTCAGAAAAGCAGAGGGAGAATTCCCTTGACCGTGCCCTTGGGGACACGGGGACTTATTACACACACCGCCCCGTCCACACTCCTCCCTGGGAAGTGACTTTATGATTACCCAAGATCTGCTCTCTCCATCACGGAATCACGGAGGGAGCAAGGAGTAAAGGGATGGGAGGAAGATGATCTCCAAAGCTATTCGTAACCCTAACCCTGGAATCCTTTTGTCTGGATTCATTTCCCAACTTCAGCACTTACCAGATGTGTAAATTTGGACAAACTAACTTTTCTGTTTCGACCTTTTAAAAGTTTTAAAATTTTTATTGTTTGCTTTTTTGGACAAATTTTAACCTTCCTTCCTCCCTCCCTCCCTTCCTCCTTCCCCACTCCTCTCTTCCCCTCCCCTCCCTTTCCCTTCCTTTCCCTTCCTTTCTTTGACAGAGTTTCACTCTTGTTGCCCAGGCTGGAGTGCAATGGTGGGATCTCAGCTCACCACAACCTCTGCCTCCCGGGTTCAAGCGATTCTCCTGCCTCAGCCTCCCAAGTAGCTGGGATTACTGCCATGCACCACCACACCCAGCTAATTTTGTATTTTTAGTAGAGAGGGGGTTTCTCCATGTTGGTCAGGCTGGTCTTGGACTCCTGACCTCAGGTGATCCGCCTGCCTTGCCCTCCCAAAGTGCTGGGATTACAGGTGTGAGCCACTGCCAACCGGCCTGGCAAATTAACTTCTCTCCTTTTTTTTTTTTTTTTTTTTTGAGGTGGAGTCTCGCTCTGTCACCAAGCTAGAGTGCGGTGTTGCCATCTCAGCTCACCACAACCTCTGCCTCCCAGGTTCAAGCGATTCTCCTGCCTCCCAAGTAGCTAGGACTACAGGCGCTTGCCAACATGCCCAGCTAATTTTTATATTTTTAGTAGAGACGGAGTTTCACCATGTTAGCCAGGCTGGTCTCGAACTCCTGACCTCAGGCAATCCCCCTGCCTCGGCCTTCCAAAGTACTGGGATTACAGGCGTGAGCCACCATGCCCGGTCCAAATTAACTTTTCTAAGATGCATTCTGCTCATCTAAAAATGAGGGGCTAAAAACCAAACCTCAGAATGAAGATGAAATAATACAGTATGTAAAACATTTACACAGTATCCAACATATCATAAATGCTCCATAATATTACTTGTTGCTATGATTACGATTATAGCATCCATATAATAATGTTATTAGCAGTATAGTATAATACTACACAGCAATTCATATCCTATGCTATAATATAATACTAGTACTATATTTATTATTACATCCTAGACTGGAGAAGTTTAGAGGAAAATGAACTCTCTATATAAATCTGATAGGAGGGAAGCCCAGGTCTTCAAATCCTGATGCAAGATGATTAAATTATAAATGTGGGGGCTGCTATTTTCTCACATCAGCTCAGCCCTTTAACTCCACGTTCATCCTTGCCTCTGCTCCCTGCAGTTTACCTGCTCCTTCCTCTTCAAGGAGTGTTTCCAGTACAAGAATGAGACATTCCTCTCCCTGATGGGTTAAATGAAAATTTTAAGGCCAATTCTGGGCATACTGCTTATGAGTTAGCCATGCTCCACAAGGAGCTGTGTAAAAAAAAAAAAAAAAAAAAAAAAAAAAAAGGCCAGGCGCGGTGGCTCATGCCTATAATCCCAGCACTTTTGGAAGCCGAGGCGGGTGGATCACCTGAGGTCAGGAGTTCAAGACCAGCCTGGCCAACATAGTGACACCCAGTCTTTACTAAAAATACAAAAAATTAGCCAGGCGCAGTGCCGGGCGCCTGTAATCCCAGCTACTTGGGAGGCTGAAGCAGGAGAATCACTTGAACCCAGGAGGCGGAGGTTGCAGTGAGCCAAGATCGTGACATTGCACTCCAACCTGGGCCACAGAGCGAGACTCCATCTCAACCAAAAAAAAAGTAAACTCTTTTTTGTGTGTGTGTGAGATGGGGTCTTGCTGTGTTGCCCAGGCTAGAATGCAGGTGTATGAACTCAGCTCACTGCAACCTCTGCCTCCCGGCTTCAGGCAGTTCTCTTTCCTCAGCCTCCTGAGTAGCCGGGATTACAGGCACTGCCTGCCTTGGCCTCCCAAAGTGCTGAGATTATAGGCAAGAGCCACCATGCCCAGGCTTGCTTGCTTGCTTATTTATTTATTTATTTATTGAGATAGGTCTCACTCTGTCACCCAGGCTGGAGTGCAGTGGCACCATCTTGGCTCACTGCAACCTCCACCTCCTGGGTTCAAGTGATTCTCCTGCCTCAGCCTCCCAAGTAGTTGGGATTACAGGTGCCCGCCACCATACCCAACTAATTTTTGTATTTTTAGTAGAGATGAGATTTTACCTTGTTGGCCAGGTTGGTTTCAAAGTCATGACCTAAGGTGATCCACTCACCTCGGCCTCCCAAAGTGCTAGGATTACAAGCATGAGCCACTGTGCCTGGCCTAAATATTTTCAATATATATTTCAGATGAGCTGAGTGATATATATTATACACACACACACACATACACAATTTGTTTCTGAACATATGTTTATCTGGGAGTGTGTAAAACACATGCATTTTCTCTATAGATCATTTACGCTTATATAGCACTTATTGCCAGGCGCGGTGGCTCATGCCTGAAATCCCAGCACTTTGGGAGGCTGAGGTGGGCAGATCACGAGGTCAGGAGATCAAGACCATCCTGGCCAACATGGTGAAACCTTGTCTCTACTAAAAATACAAAAAAAATTAGTTGGGCATTGTGGCACGTGCCTGTAATCCCAGCTAGTCAGGAGGCTGAGGCAGGAGAACAGCTTGAACCAGGGAGTTGGAGGTTGCAGTGAGCCAAGATGGTGCCACTGCACTCCAGCAGCCTGGCAACAGAGTGAGACTCCGTCTTAAAAAAAAAAGAAAAAAAAAAAGTCATTTTTTTCCTTTTCTTTTTCTCTTTTCTTTTAGAATTAGGGTGATGCTCTGGCACCCAGCCTGGAATGCAGTGGTATGATTAGAGCTCACTTTAGCCTTCAACTCCTGGGCTCAAGCGATCCTCCCACCTCAGCCTCCGAAGAAGCTGGGACTATAGGCATACATAACTACACCTGGCTAATTTTTCTGTAGAGATGGGGTCTGACTATGTTGCCCAGGCTGGCCACAAGTGATTATTTTACCTCAGCCTCCCAGAGTGCTGGGATTATAGGTGTGAGCCACTGTGCCAGGCCATAGCCACTTTAGCCATAATGCCTTCTCAGATAGCATGTCATAGATCAATACATTATAAAAAGTTGATTACGTTTTCACATAGAAACAATTTTGTTGTTTGAAACTGGCCCTGGATAAAGGATTCTAAAGCAAATACATTATACATTAATCGTAGGTGTTGTTAAATGTATCGAACAACTATAGCACAGTCACCGGTCCTTAGAATACAATTGAGCATTAAACACCAGCTGGACAGAAGAAAAACATGCTAATGTATAAACACATGTAACAACTCAGAATCTGAAAATTATACTTTGAGCTCTGTAAAATTAGCATTATTTATATAAAATTCCCCTAAATATACATAAATGAAAGAAAACTACCACTCAACTATATCATATATTTGCAAATTATAGCAAACATTTAATTCATAATAACCTGTTTAACCTTAAGCTCCCGGAGGGCTGGTTCCTTTAGAAACTCTAAGGCAGGAATCTTGCCAGGATTTTGCAGTTACTTCTCACAGATTTCCTTGGAATCAGTTAAGGCACTTAAAATCATTCTACTTACTGAGGAGGTACATGAAAATGTACTATTCATTCTGATGGACTCTCAGAAGACTAGATGTGAATCTGGGAAGGAGAAAACAAAACACAGCCAGGTTGTTTATTTAATCCTTCACAATTTTTATTTAGCATCCATTGTGCATCAGACTTGCTTGGTAAAGGGAATAAAATGATGAGTCAGATAATACCCTACAAATTATCTCCCAATACTGGCAATGAAAAAAATTTTTTTAAATAGTAATACTGGCCAGGTGCAGTGGTGCATGCCTGTAATCCTAGCACTTTGGGAAGCTGAGGTGGGCAAATTGCTTGAGCCCAGGAGTTTGAGACCACCCCGGGCAACATGGCGAAACCCCGTCTCTACAAAAAGTACAAAAAAAATTATCTAGGCATGGGGGAGCATGCCTGTAGTCTGAGCTACACAGGAGGCTAAGGTGGGAGGATTGCTTGAGCCCAGGAGGTTGAGGCTACAGTGAGCCATGACAGCACCACTGCACTCCAGCCTGGGCAACAGAGCAAGACTCTGTCTCAAAAAAGAACTAGTAATAATAATAATAATACCTTGCAATTGTCTTTCATAGCACTTGTCACTGTTTAATGAAATATTATTATTATTATTATTATTATTTTTTTTTTTTTTTTTTTTTTTTGAGACGGAGTCTTGCTCTGTCACCCAGGCTGGAGTGCAGTGGCCGGATCTCAGCTCACTGCAAGCTCCGCCTCCCGGGTTTACGCCATTCTCCTGCCTCAGCCTCCTGAGTAGCTGGGACTACAGGCGCCCGCCACCTCGCCTGGCTAGTTTTTTTTGTATTTTTTAGTAGAGACGGGGTTTCACCGTGTTAGCCGGGATGGTCTCTCGATCTCCTGACCTCGTGACCCGCCCGTCTCGGCCTCCCAAAGTGCTGGGATTACAGGCTTGAGCCACCGCGCCCAGCCAATGAAATATTATTTAATTTACTTCTATATTCTCCACTATACTCTATACTCCCAGAGGCCTGGGACAGTGTCAATTTCCCACAGTGTGTATTACTAACAACTAGTGCATGCATGGAACATTACAGGCGCACAATAAAAGAAATTTACTTATTAATTAGTAATGATACAGTTCGTCAGAATGTTAACCTAATAAAAGAGAAGATTAATGATAATACAGTCCTTGCCTTCATGGAGCTTATAGTCTAGTGCAAAGATCATTCAAACAAGCGATAACAATGAAATGCTAAGAGAGGGAGTACAAGCTGCTATGGAAGGATGTGGCAGGAACTAATGTGAGCCAGGAGGGACTTCTAACCCAAGGCCCACTGGGTACATCCCTCCATGGGCAGTGATTGAACTAAGAGCTGAAGAGTGAGTAGGGATCAGTGGTGTGAAGATGGCAGAGAAAAATACACCAAGCAGGGGAACCAGATGTGCAAAGGCCCCAAGGCAGAAGAAAGCTGGGAATAAGAGGGGGAGAAAGAAAGCCAGCGTGACTAAGACCAGAACAGCAGGAGGTCAGCAGCCAGACCTCTGCCAAAGACCTGGGAGGCCATAGCAATGTTTCCTTTTTATCCCAGTAGCAATGTAAATTATTTCCAGGATCTAAGCCTTGTGTAAATAATGATCATATTTGTGACGTGAATTGGAGCCATCAACTGTGGATTCAGAGAGAGCAGCTAGGAGTCAATTCAGAGCAAGTTTCCTAGTTGCAGAGCCTGAAACAGACATTTGTATGAGTGATTTATCAAGGCAAAGCAATCAGGAGAAACTTGTATGTATGTGGATGAGAGAAACAGGACAGGAAGGGGGAAAAGTTAGACATAGATGTGGTTTCGTGTCAAGTCTAACTTCCACCTGATGCTTCGTTTTCTCTTGGCTGCTTCGTAGAACATCATGCAAAGGGCCATTCATTGTGGTTTTGCTTTTATAGGTCAGAATTATGTCTAATGATGCTGATAAGCAGAGAGGCCTTTAAGAACTCAAAGGCTTTCATTTCAGTTTAAAAATGGAGAGGAGCTTCTGAACCCCACATTTTATATATGAGATGCTTGCCCAGGAGTGAGCGCTAATGGAATGGAGGACACATGGGTTCCATGCTGGCTTCTCATCCCCAGCCTGCCAGTACTTGACTGTGTGACCTCAAGCAAGTTATTTCATCTTGCAGACTTCTATTTTCCCACTTTGAAAATGGACCAAATTCCCCAAAGGGGACTTTTAGCTCTGATATAATTTTGAATTGAAATTCAAAAATGAAATTGTAGTCGCTGGATTATCTCAAGCACATTCTCAGAGATCCGGCTGTAGGAAGCCAGTGTTTGTATTGCTCAACAAAATGGTGTTTGCCATTTTCACAAAACATGCAGGAGAGTGGGTGAAGCTGACAAGGAAGATGGCCCCACTAGAGTGAGGATTAAACATTTCCCCTCAACAGCAGCATTGCCAGGTAATGTGGAATAAGTCAGAATCCCCGCTACCCAGGTCCTCTCCTCGCCTCTACAGGAGAACAACCAATTAAGCCAGGAGGCTGAGGACACACCTGACCCAGCCTTCATTTTTCCTGCAGCAAAGTCCTTGGTGTTTGCAGCAAGAGAGAGAACAGGAATTCCATCAGGAGCAGAGCAATGGCTTGCTTAACAACATGTCTTTGACCTTGGGAGTCTTTTATTTTGAGACGGGGTCTCACTCGCCCAGGCTGGAGTGCAGTGGCGTGATCATGGCTTACTGCAGCCTTGACCTCCCTGGGCTCAAGTGATCTTCCCACCTCAGTCTCCCTGGTAGCTGGGACTACAGATGCGTGCCACCATGCCCAGCTAATTTTTTGTGTGTTTTTTGTAGATATGGGGGTCTCCCTGTGTTGCACAGGCTGGTCTCGAATTCCTGGGCTCAAGTTGTCCATCTGCCTCGGCCTCCTGGGAGCCTTTGTAGGCCACTTTCCATCACACATTGCGAGCACTTCCAGAGCATTTCCAGGTCACATTCATGATTCATGTCTCTGCAGACAAAGTTCATGAAAGAAATTGATCATGTGATTGGATGCAACCAAAGCCGCTCCATGAAGGACAAGACAAAACTGGGCCAGCCTGCATGAGATACAAGGATAAATCACCCTCCTTTCTTCTACTCTGCCCCATGCTGTGGCCCAGGTCCTATTCAGACAGTGCACCATCCCTAAGGTGAGATGAGTCTGGGAAATCTGACTGAGATAGAAGAGGTGCTGGGGTCCGGAAGTTTCTCGGTTCTGTTGCTGCAAGAGAGACAGTTGAGAGTCACAGAAAGAACAGAAGGCCAGAGTGACGTGCCTGAGTTTGAAATTTGTCACAGTCATGCAGTGCACGTTCAGGCCATTCTGTCACCTCTGGGGCCATGTCTCTGTCTTCCTAGAATGGAGGAGGCTGACCTGGGGCTTCCAAGGTCCCTTCCCACTCTCATCTCAAATGTATGAAGGGAGCCCTGATTTCCATTCATAAGAATCTCATGGGAACGGAAATCTGATTTTTCATGGTGGACTAAAAAAGGGGGCAAGAGATGGAGATGGTACCTGCAGCTCTAGGGTAATCAAGGCAACTCTCACCTCCTTTAATCTTAATGCCATCCTCTCAGGATCACTTGTACTTGGATATTTGGGATATTGCTGCCTCTGACAGTTAACTTTTGTAAAGCACATAGAATTTGTCAAAATGTATACGTGCACACTGGGGATGTAGTCAGCCTTACATAGTGATTAAGGGTTTGGGCTTTACATTTAAACAGTTCCAAAGCATAGAGGAGGAAGAAAAGATGCCAAACCTGACCAAAATACTGCAAACAGAAACAACCGCCAATCTCACTTACAAATATCAATGCAAAAGTCTATTGATGCATAGGTCTGGCATCATATTAAAACTACTACACCACTGGCTGGGCACGGTGGCTCACGCCTGTAATCCCAGCACTTTGGGAGGCTGAGGCAGGCAATCACCTGAGGTCAGGTATTCGAGACCAGCCTGGCCAACATGGTGAAACCCCTCCTCTACTAAAAATACAAAAATTAGCAGGACATGGTGGCACATGCCTATAATCTCAGCTACTCGGAAGGCTAAGGCAGGAGAATCGCTGGAACCCGGGAGGCAGCTATTGCAGTGAACCAAGATCCTGGGTGACAGAGCAAGAATCCGTTTCAAAAAAACAAAAAGAAAAAAAAAAAAAAAAGAAAAAATTACACCACTAACACAGGAATCAGGAACATAGCAGTGGTACAATACCAGGAAATCCATCTTAAGAAGACTCACCATATAAATACAATTTTGTATAAATTGTATTTATACAAAATTGCATAAATACAAATTATGCAAAATTGTATAAATACAATTTCAAGAGAATAAGACGAGGCCAGCTTGTGCCTGTAATCCCAGCACTTTGGGAAGCCGTGGCAGGCGGATCACCTGAGGTCAGGAGTTCAAGACCAGCCTCGCCAACATGGCAAAACCTGGTCTCCACTAAAAATACAAAAAAAAAAAAAAATTTAGCTGGGCCTGGTGGCCCGCGCCTGTAGTCCCAGCTACTCAGGAGACTGAGGTAGGAGGATCACTTGAGACCAGGAGGTGGAGGTTGCAGTGAGCCGAGATCGCACCACTGCACTCCAGCCTGGGGGACAGAGTGAAACCCCGTGTCATAAATAAATAAATAAATAAATAAATAAATAAATAAATAACAAGGCTATTTACCATTACAGTATTGTTCAACTGGAATTAGAAAAAAGTAACAAGAAATAAAAAATTTAAAAGATGGAAGCAAAAACTTTAGTTGCTCTAATTGTACCTGAAAAACCCAAGAAAATTGACTCCTACAGTCAGTAGGAACAAACCCCCAAATCAACAGATATCGTGCAAGGGCGGGTGACCTCATCTCCCCGACGACAGGAGCCGGGGATGGGGCTGGGGCTGGGGCCGCTGGTGGGCGTGGGGGTGCGGGGCGGCCCTGGCCCAGGCAAAGGCTCAGGGGCAGGGGCGCGGCCGTGTAGCTGTCCTCCGAACCCGGCCGGGTCCAGGGCGCCCGCCGCAGGCGGTGAAACGCAAGATTCAGGCCCTGCCGCAGCAGGTGGACAAGGTGAAGACGGCGCGCAGGGCCTGCAGCGGCAGCTGCACTGGGGGCGCGAGCGAGCGACGCGACAAAGCTGAAGGCGATGTGGCTGTCCTCAACCGACGCATCCAGCTAGTGTTACTGACCATGGGTTCTTGGGCTCTCAATGCAATATAAATTGACATGAGGTTGAAAGAGTTTTCCTAAACAAGGCCTCATTGGAACTTATACCTGGACATAAGGGAAGCAGCATGAATGAGAGAGAATTCCCTGACTGACTTCCGGAAAAGAGCCGTAAGGCTTTTTTATTAGGCAAAGCGCAGGAATTGACATCAGTGGTAGGGTATGGAGGCTGGGCTGGGCAAAGCACGTGAAGGGCAGGAGATGCAGGTCAGCCTGATCTGAGGGCAGGAGATGCAGGTCAGCTTGATCTTGTTGCTGTGTTTATCTTGAGTAAAGGGCCACCTGGTGGTCTGGCTGGAGGCAACAAGGCTGTAAATCAATTGTTCAGCATTCCTGTCCGAGGGGAACCTTGGGTATTTCCTAAAACCACTTCCTGGAATTCTTTAAGGAAAAACACAGGGGATTGGCTGGGAGCAGTGGCTCACGCCTGTAATCCCAGCACTTTGGGAGACTGAGGCAAGTGGATTACCTGAGGCCGGGAGTCAGAGACCAGCCTGACCAACATGGAGAAACCTCGTCTCTACTAAAAATAAAACATTAGCTGGGTGTGGTGGCGCCCACCTGTAGTCCCAGCTACTGGGGAGGCTGAGGCAGGAGAATCACTTGAACCTGGGAGGCAGAGGTTGTGGTGAGCCGAGATCGCTCCATTGCATTCCAGCCTGGGCAACAAGAGCGAAACTCCATCTCAAAAAAACAAAACCCAAAAAACATGATGGCATCAGTGAGATAGTGGAGTAGGTTTTGTGATCAGTGGGGATGCATGAAAGAATGCTCTAGTGTGGCGGGCTGAAGCCAAAAGAAGCCAAGCCCTGTTCGTACCCTCTCACTAGGAGTTTAGGAGTTTATCCTTCATGTATGTTTTACCCAGAGAATATTTATTTATTACAGCAATATTTTTTATATTTCCTTTTTTTTTTTTTTTTTTTTTTTTTTTTTTTTGAGATGGAGTTTTGCTCTTTCACCCAGGCTGGAGTGCAATGGTGTGATCTCGGCTCACTGCAACCTCTGCCTCCTGGGCTCAAGCAATTCTCCTGCCTCAGCCTCCTGAGTAGCTGGGAGTATAGGCGTGCACCACCATGCCCAGCTAATTTTTGTATTTTTAGTAGAGATGGGATTTCACCATGTTGGCCAGGCTGGTCTTGAACTCCTGACCTCAGGTGATCTACCCACCTCAGCCTCCCAAAGTACTGGGATTATAGGCATGAGCCACCGCGTCCGGCCTAACATTTTTGATGTTTAAAGACTGGAAAATCCCTTTAAAAAGGACTGCAAAAATTCTGATATTTCTATAACATGAAATACTAAGCAAGCTACAGAACACTATAGGATGCTACCATTTATGTGAAAACAATGGCGGCTGTATATGTTTGTGTGTGTCTGTGTGTGTGTGTTAATCCATAAGATATCTCCCAGGAGATATAAACTGGTAACTGTGATTACACCAAGAAGGAAACCAGGCGTCAAGTATACTGTATAGGAAAGGGAGGAAGACTTATTTTCTTGTTTTGGGGGTTTTTTTTTTTTTTTTAGACTGAATTTCTCTCTTATTGCCCAGGTTGGACTGCAGTGGCAGGATCTTGGCTCACTGCAACCTCCGCCTCCCAGGTTCAAGCAATTCTCTGCCTCAGCCTCCTGAGTAGCTGGGATTACAGGTGCCTGCCACCATGGCCAGCTAATTCTTGTTTTTTTAGTAGAGATGGAGTTTCACCATGTTGGCCAGGCTGGTCTCGAACTCCTGACCTCAGGTGATTTGCCAGCCTTGGCCTCCCAAAGTGCTGGAATTACAGGTGTGAGCCACAGCACCCAGCTGGAAGACTTATTTTCACAATAAGGGTAAACTCTTGTGTACATATTTTGGTCTTGTATACCATGTGCAGGTATTACCAACTTTAATAATTGTACAGATAATGTTCAAGGAAATGCAAAATGAAGTTAAAATGGAAAAAGGAAGCTTTCATTTAAACAGGAGTGCTTTATAATCAGATAGAACTTGGTTTGAATTCTATGCCATGTGACAAAAGCATAATTTCAAGCAAGGTATTTCTCCTTTCTGAACCTTGGTTTTTCTCATTTATACAATGTGAAGAACAATAACAAAAGCAGCTACTGGGTATAGTTTATGTGAGAATGAAATGAGATTTAGGCAGTGTGATACGGTTTGGCTTTGTGTCCCCACCCAAATCCCACCTTGAATTGTAATCCCCATAATCCCCACTTGTCAAGGGCGAGACCAGGTGGAGGTAATTGGATCATGGGGGTGGTTTCTCCCATGCTGTTCTCGTGATAGTGAGTGAGTCTCACGAGAGCTGATGGTTTTATAAGCACCTGGCATTTCCCCTGCTTGCACTCACTCCCCTGCCGTCCTGTGAAGGAGGTGTCTGCTTCTCTTTTGCCTTCCGCTATGATTGTAAGTTTTTCTGAGGCCTTGCCAGCAATACAGAACTGTGAGTCAATTAAACCTCTTTCCTTTATAAATTACCCAGTCTTTGGGTATTTCTTCATAGCAATGTGAGAACAGGCTAATACACAGTGTCAGGCAAATGTAAAACATCCAATATTATTTGGTCATTTAAGCCTCACAAAGATTGATTGAGGCAAGGAGGAAAGCCAGCTGCTATTGTCATAAACATCGTGGTTGTTACCCTACCCCAATTTACAAGCAAGGAAAGTAGAGTTTGATTCAATAGCATCAAGGTTCCAGATCTCATTTTTTTTTCATTCACACCTGAATCCAGAAAGAAAGAAAAAAGTTTAAAAAGTCAGCTCTTACGACTTAAGGCAGCAATTCCAGTAAAGATCCTTTCTAGACAGTATGGTTGCAAACTCCAATTTTTCACATTGACCATAATAGTACTCTTCCTTCAGAGAACCATCCGATTACTAGATAAAAGCTATTGTATGACAGTGTGTGTAAAATAGCCATAAGTTGAGACAATCACTTACAGGCAAGCTTAAGTATGCTCAGTCCTATTAAATCCACCATAATTAAGAGTGTTGGCTGGGCACAATGGCTCATGCCTGCCAACACTTTGGGAGGCTGAGGTGGGCAGATTGCTTGAGCTCAGGAGTTCAAGACCAGCCTAGGCAACATGATGAAACCCTGTCTCTACAAAAAATACAAAGATTAGCTGGGTGTGGTGGTGCTTGCCTGTACTTGGGGGGCTAAGGTGGGAGGATCGCTTGAGCCTGGGAGGTCGAGGCCACAGTGAGTCGGACTGCACTCCAGCCTGGGCAATAGAATGAGATCTTGTCTCAAAAAAAAAAAAAAAAAGTGTTAGGCCGGGTGTGGTGGCTCACGCCTGTAATTCCAACACTTTGAGAGGCCAAGGTGGGAGGATCGCGTAAGCCCAGGAGTTCAAGAATAGTCCTAGTAACATAACAAGACCCTGTCTCTACAGAAAATAAACGAATTGGCCAGGCATGGTGGCACACACCTGTAGTCCTAGCTACTCAGGAAGCTGAGATAGGAAGATCACTTGAGCCTGGAAGACCGAGGCTGCTATGAGCTGTGATCACGCCACTGCACTCCAGTCTGGGCGACAGAACAAAACCTGTCTCTTTAAAAAAAAAAAAAAAGTGGGCCGGGCGCGGTGGCTCAAGCCTGTAATCCCAGCACTTTGGGAGGCTGAGACGGGTGGATCACGAGGTCAGGAGATCGAGACCATCCTGGCTAACACGGTGAAACCCCGTCTCTATTAAAAAATACAAAAAACTAGCCGGGCGCGGTGGCGGCCGCCTGTAGTCCCAGCTACTCGGGAGGCTGAGGCAGGAGAATGGCGTGAACCCGGGAGGCGGAGCTTGCAGTGAGCTGAGATCCGGCCGCTGCACTCCAGCCTGGGCGACAGAGCGAGACTCCATCTCAAAAAAAAAAAAAAAGTGTTTTTGACTTGTTTATGAACCAAAAATAAGCAATAAGCATAATAAAATGCTCCTGTTCTCTCCATTTCTTGGTTCCAAGGCACTACTGTGTTGCCATTATTGTCTCTGGTCTTGTTCAGTTACAAGCAGTTTCCCAAAATGTCTTGGGTCAAACTCAGGACACTTTCTGGATAAAAATGGCTGCTTCAACAAAACATTACTTTGTGCCATTTTCCGTTGGTAAATACAAATAAACCCATGCAGACAAATACCTACACATTTTGGACAATTTTTTAGCTTCACTTAGTTTGTGGCATAATTAAGTAATCCACTGAGAACAGCAAAGGCAATCAAACTGTTATAAACTCCCAAGTCTAGATGGAGCCATTTAAGTCTGTACACTAATAGAATCAGGCAGTCATCCAAGGACTGATTTGTCATTTGGTAATTGAATATAATGACAGTTTTTTAAAAAACCAAAGCAAGTCAATCCAATTTAGATGTCACACATTACTAAATGACAAAGGGACCTGCTTTTGCAAACTTTTCTTTTTTGATCTCCCCTTTGTAATACTGACTTTTCCAAAACAAAATGTACAGGTTTCTTTCTTTGTTTTAAATGTTAACTGTTCTTAATTTTCTGTTTCTTGGAGCCAGAGGCTATCAAAGACCCCTGGCCACTGCATCTTCCTTCTTCCCCTCTGAAATTCAGAGCCTCACATGTCCCTGCCTTTATACAAAAGCTGCTTGGCTCCAGTCACAATTTCCCAGAAGGTGGCAAAGATGATTAGGATTAGCCAACACACATTTTTTTCTCCCCTGTTATCTTATGCGTTCATTTGATTAGTATTTTCAAAAATAACATTTAATATGTTTTGTTTCTTTCTTTTGAGACAGGCTCTTGCTCTATTGCCCAGGCTGGAGTGCAGTGGTGCAATCACAGCACACTGTAATCTTAAACTCCTGGGCTCAAGTGATCCTCCCACCTTAGCCTTCTCAGTAGCTAGGACTACTGATGCGGGCCACCATGCCCAGCTAATTTTGTTTGTTTGTGTAGACATGGCCTCTTGCTATGTTGCCCAGGCTAGTCTCGAGCTCCTGGCCTCAAGCAATCTTCTCACCTCGGCCTCCCAAAGCACTAGGATTACAGATGTGAGCTACTGCACCCAATCAATATGTTTTGTTTCTAATTACAATGATAATAAATATTCAATATAAAAAATGGAAAATGCAGAAAAGCAGCAAGAGAAAGAAGCTATCTGCAATTTTGCCTTACAGATAATCACTTAGTATTTTACTGTATATACTTCAAAAGATTTCTATGTATGTTTCAGTAGGTAGGTAGACAGGAGCAGGGCAAGAGAGCCACCCTCCCCCACCAGGAATGTCAGGCGACCATCAAGTGATGGTCAGGCAGTTAACTCTCTCTCCAAAATAATAATTGGTCGCAGCCAGCGCCAAGGAAAGGCAGTCTCCCAAGACAAAACACATGAAGCTAGTGAAGATCTCAGGAACTGGGTGAGCGGGCTCAAGCATGCGCACTAAGAAGCAAAATGGCTGAGTTTAACGGGCACGTGACCACCTTCTGGGAACACTCTGTGGTAAGGGACTATTACCTCAAGTGAGTATGTGCACAACTTCAGCAAACACACTGCGCATGCGGCCCCTCCCAAGCGCTGGCAGGTGACTGCGCACATGCGGACAGCCCACCCCGAGGGAAGAATATGGGGAGAAGGGAAGGAATTTCCGGAAGCATGCCAGTGTATAAAACCTTAAGCCGAAAGTCGAACCATGCACTTGAATCTCTCAAGTCGCTCGCTTGGCTCTCTTTGTCCCTGCTCTAAAAACTTTTTAATAAACTTTCACTCCTGCTCTAAACTTGCTTTGGTCTCTTACTTTGCCTTACGTTCCTCTGTTGAATTCTTTCTTCTGAAGAGGTAAGGATTGAGGTTGCTGCATACCTGTGTGAATTTGTCACTGCTAACAGTTATATATAATCTATATTTTTATTTTTACTTATTTTTTAGAGACAGGGTCTCACTCTCACCCAGAATGCTATGGTATGATCATGGCTCCCTGAAGTTCTGAATTCCTGGGCTCAAGTGATCCCCCACCTTAGCCTCCCGAGTAGCTGGAACTACAGGTGTGTGCCACCACATCTGGCTTTTTTTTGTTTTGTTTTGTTTTGTTTTTTAGAGACGGGGTCTTACTATGTTGCCTATGCTGGTTTTGAACTCCTGGGCTCAAGCAAACTTCCCACGTTGGTCTCCCAATGTAATAGGAATACAAGTGTGAGCCACCATGCCCGGCTCTTATAGTGTATATTTTAAAAATAAAATTTGGTACATTCTGTATGATCTGTTTGATAATCTGCTTTCACTTAGTATATTGTGATAAAAGTCTATGCTATTAATCCATATAGACATTTTTAGGTTGTATGTTAGAGGCACAATGATTTACAATCTATTATAGATAGATGTATAGGTTTCATCTAATTCATCAATATCATAAATAATGATGCAAGTGATAGCCTCATAGGTAAATCTCTATTTCTTACAGATAAATTGTCAAAAGGAGAATCACTGAATTGAAGAGTGAAAATTTCTTTAGAGTGTTTTGATGTGTATTGACAAACACTCCTCTAGAAAAACTATACTGATTTATGTCCTCCAGCAGTTTATGAGAGTCCCTTTCTGATTAGTGTTTTCAATGGCTTTTAGGGGCATATTGTATTTGAACATGAAGAGAACTAATGGAAGTGTTCCTTCCTTCCAGGAAAGTGAGCCTGTGTTGGAGAGAGCCTGGCCCACATAGAGCTGTTCCTAGTTTTATTTTTTTTAAATAAATTGTTTGCTCTTTGTTGTTGTTGTTGAGACAGGGACTCCCTCTGTCACTCAGGCTGGAGTGCAGTGGCACAGTCATGGCCCACTGCAGCCTCCACTTCCCTGACTCAATTGATCCTCCCACTTCAGCCTCCCAAGTAGCTGGAACTATAGACGTGTGCCACCACGCCCCAGCTAATTTTCTTAATTTTTTTTTTTTTTTGGTAGAAATGTGGTTTCACTATGTTTCCAAAGCTGATATCGAACTTTTGGGTTCAATCCCACCTCAGCCTCCCAAAGTGCTAGGATTATAGGCATGAGCCATCCCACCCGTCTCCTTTAAATCTTGAATTATTATTTTTTTAATATTTATTTATTTATTTATTATTATTATACTTTAAGTTCTAGGGTACATGTGCATAACGTGCAGGTTTGTTACATATGTATACTTGTGCCATGTTGGTGTGCTGTACCCATCAACTCGTCAGCACCCATCAACTCGTTATTTACATCAGGTATAACTCCCAATGCAATCCCTCCCCCCTCCCCCCTCCCCACGATAGGCCCCGGTGTGTGATGTCCCCCTTCCTGAGTCCAAGTGATCTCATTGTTCAGTTCCCACCTATGAGTGAGAACATGCAGTGTTTGGTTTTCTGTTCTTGTGATAGTTTGCTAAGAATGATGGTTTCCAGCTGCATCCATGTCCCTACAAAGGACACAAACTCATCCTTTTTTATGGCTGCATAGTATTCCATGGTGTATATGTGCCACATTTTCTTAATCCAGTCTGTCACTGATGGACATTTGGGTTGATTCCAAGTCTTTGCTATTGTGAATAGTGCCACAATAAACATACGTGTGCATGTGTCTTTATAGCAGCATGTAAATCTTGAATTATTGAATAGCAGTAAGAGCCTAAGCCTTAGGTTGATGTGAAAGCAACATGTAACCTCCAACTCTCCTCCAGGCCCTGGTCTACACAGAGCTGTCTGGAGATCTGCCCTTGCTCCTGAACCCTTGATTTTCTTAGAATTCCAATCCCCTAAATCCAGTCATTTGACTCACTAGGAAACTGAGGCCAGCATGCCAGTAGGGAGTGCCCCCACCCCTGGAGATAATGACTCTTCAGAAAATTTCCAAAATGTACCTAGTACCAATAAATGACCTGCCTGGTTCCCTGATCTTTCCTTCGCCATGTAGAGGCTTCTGGATAATTTTGGTCCTCAGTTCACTATTGGGAATCTTCTGTAGTATCCACTCCAAATTAAGAAGATTCACACAATGAACCTAAAATTCATATGAAAATGCAAGGGACCAAGAGTAGTAAAAACAATCTTGAAAGAAAAACAAAACATAAAACTACAATAATTAAAACCATGTGTTCCCTGCTAGTCTAGTGACTAGGGTACAAAACCCAAACAACTGTGTGATATTGGCATAAGGACAGACATAGACTGAGTGTCCAAAAATGAACCCCCACATTTATGATGAAGTGATTTTCAACAAGGGTATCAAGACAATTTTATGGAGAACAGTCCTTTCCACAAAGGTGCTGGGATAAGGGTACATCCACATGGCAGAAGAATAAAGTTGGACCTCTTTCTTAAATCAAGTACAAAATTTAACTCCAAATGAATCATAGACCTAAATGTAAGCATTAAAACTATAACTCTCAGAAGATGTATTAGTCTATTCTCATGCTGTGAATAAAGACATACCTGAGACTGGTTAATTTGTAAAGGAAAGAGGTTTAAGTCACTCACAGTTCCACATGTGAGTCAATTAAAGGCCTGGGGAGGCCTCACTATCATGGTGGAAGGAAAAGGAGAAGCAAAGGCACATCTTACATGGCAGCAGGCAAGAGAATGTATGCAGGCAAACTCCCCTTTAGAAAACTGTCAGATGTCGTGAGACTTATCCATTATCACGAGAACAGTACAGGAAAAACTTACCCCCATGATTCAATTACCTCCTACTGGCTCCCTCCCACAACATGTGGGAATTATGGGAGCTACAATACAAGATGAGATTTGAGTGGGAACACAGCCAAACCATATCAGAAGAAAACATAGGAGTAAATCTTCATGACCTTGAGTTAGGCAATAGTTTCTTAAAATGACATCAAAAGTACAAATGACAAAAGAAAAAAACATAAACTGGAGTTTATTAAAATTAAAAAACTAAGTGAAAAGACAACCCACAGGATAGGGGGAAATATTTGCAAATCACATATCTGATAAGAAATGTGTATTTAGAATGTATAAAGAACTCATAACTCAACAATAAAAAGATTAATAACCCAGTTTTAAAATGGGCAAAGGATTTGAATAGACATTTCCCCAAAGTAGATGTATACAAGTGACCAATAAACATATGAAAAGACTCTCTAAATCATTAGTCATTAAGAAAACACAAATCAAAATCATGATGAAATACCAGCTCACACCTGCTAGGATGGTTAAAATAAAAAAGATAATAACAAGTGTTGACAAGAATGTGGAGAAATTGGAATCCTTGTAAATTTCTGGTAGGAATGTGATATGGTACAACTGCTTTCAGCAGTTCTTCAAAATGTTAAGCATAGAGGTACTATATGAACAGCAATTTTATTTACTTCCATGGAGAAATGAAAATATATGTCCAGGCCGGGCATGGTGGTTCACGCCTGTAATCTCAGGACTTTGGAACAGCAAGGTGGGCAGATTTCTTGAGCCCAGGAGTTGGAGACCAGCCTGGGCAACATGGCAAAACCCCGTCTCTACTAAAAATACAAAAACAATTTAGCCAGGCATGGTGACATTCACCTTGTAGTCCCAGCTGTGCAGGAGGCTGAGGTGGGATTATCCCTTGAAGCTGGGAGGTCAAATGTTGGAAACAGGCCCCCCAAAATCTAGCCATATACTGTCCCCAAAACTGGCCATAAACAAAATCTCTGCAGCACTGTGACATGTTCATGATGGCCATAACGCCCATGCTGGAAGGTTGTGGGTTTACCAGAATTAAGGCAAGGAACACCTGGCCTGCCCAGGGCGGAAAACTGCTTAAAGGTGTTCTTAAAACCACAAACAATAGCATGAGTGATCTGTGCCTTAAGGATATGCTCCTGCTGCAGATAACTAGCCAAACCCATCCCTTTATTTTGGCCCATCCCTTTGTTTCCCATAAGGGACACTTTTAATCAAATATCTGTAGAAACAATGCTAATGACTGGCTTGCTGTTAATTCGTGGGCAAATCTCTGTTCAGGGCTCTCAGCTCTGAAGGCTGTGAGACTCCTGATTTCCCACTTTACGCCTCTATATTTCTGTGTATGTATATGTGTCTTTAATTCCTCTTGGGTAAGTGTCCCCCTGACCAAGCTGGTCTTGGCAGTCAAAGTTCATACAAAAACTTGCACAAGAATGTTCATAGTGGCATTATTTATAATAACCAAAAAATGTAAAAAACCCAAATGTCCATCAACTGAAGAATGGATAAAATGTGGTACATTGCTATAATAGAATATCATTTGCCAAAAAAAAAGGAATGAAGTACTGATGCATGAACCTACACACAGATGAACCTTGAAAGCATGATGCTAGCCTGGCATGGTGGCTCAGACCAGTAATCCCAGCAATTTGGGAGGCTGAGGCAGGAGGATTGTTTGAGTCCAGGAGGTTAAGGTTGCAGTGAGCTGCATTTGTGCAATTCCATGTATATAAAATATCCAGAACAAGCAATTCCTTAGAGACAATGGATTAATGGGCACCTAGGGCTAGAAAGTGACTGCAAATGGATACAAAAATTTCCTGGGAAATGATAAAAATATTCTAAAATTAGATTGCTGTAATGATTGCACAATTCTGTATATTCTAAAAACCACTGAACTGTACCTTTAAATGGGTGAATTTTATAGCATGTGAATATATCTCAGTAAAGGTTATTACTAATAACACCTATCTTCCAAGGCTAAGAGGTTGTAGATTAATGATAATATATGTACAATATTTTCCCTGGAAATTAGGAGGGGCTCATATGCAAATTCAAGTTTTTACACATTCTTTATAATTCTTTATAAGCCATTCTGTTTAGTTCAGTTTGTGAAATTCCAGGCTTAGTCAGTATTCAATCAATTAAAATTTGTTATATTTTTCTGGCATACTATTGACATGTTGGACTTCTATTTTTCTCTGAATTTAAGATGTCATCTGTTTTAAGACACATTCCAGTTTCAGAGACATTAAAATGTGAAAGGAGTATCTTAGAATCAATGAAATATAGTTGCCTCTGCTACATGTTGGCCCGTAGCCCATTACTAACACAGTTAATAGGGCTACTCAAAGTCTGATGTGTGGCAATCCCTCCATCCCAAGTGATCAGATCATTTGAGCCAGGCTCCTCTTTTCCAGTTAACCTCCTGCCTGATAACCTGTTATCCTCATTGATGTCATATCAGTAAACACACATCACATTAACTTTTTTCAAAAGCAGAGAGAACCACTTCACTCCCGACAAAGAGGATTACAGAGGTACAAGCTATTTGCAAATTAGGCAACACTGGTACACAGAATAGATTCATAGTCCATGCATGCGTGGCTGCCATTGGCTAGAGGGCAGTCTGAGTCAACATGTCACTGAACCAACGATTGCCCTGTTGGAAGGAGAGTTAGTGGGGCCACATGGTAGAGCCTAGGTTTCTGGAACTCCATGTAGTCATTTCCTGCCCTGTTCTAAAAAGTCAACAAAAATATAAATGCAGAGGAGACTGTTTATTCTTTGTTATTGCTTTTCAGCATGAATACCTGTTATATGCCAGCTACAGACTAGGGACTAGGAATCCAGAAACAAATAAGATGTAGTCCCTGCCCTTAAGGACCTTATATTTTAATCAAGGAAGTCACAAGCCAAAAATTATAGCACAATGTAATGTTTGCAGAGAAATATACGCCGAGTTCTATGGAAATACAAGGGAAGGACCCTAAAATCAGACACAAGGCAAATGATGGGAAAGGTTTAGAGAAAACAATGTCTGGATTTATTCTAAAACACAAATAGGAATCAGCTAACGTCCAATTGGAGGGAGAGGTGATGTTCAAAAACTCAGAGGCTTTTGAAAGACTGCAATTTGTTGGGTATAACTAGGAGGCGGGAGGGGTGCTGGAGAGGAGCAGGGCACATAATGCTGGGAAGGCAGGAAACATCAGGGCCTGGCAGGCCTTTGCCATGTGAGGAAGTATGAACTTAACCGAGCAGAAAGGAGAAGCGATAAAGGATCTAAACAGTGGAAGGAAGGGGCGAGCAATAGACAAGAGGTGGTTTGTATTGAAGAAAGATCATGGTGGCGACTGTATGATGTGTGCAGCGGAAGGGGGTCAAATCCTGGCAGGAAAATAGATGATGGGAGGCAGTTACCAAGATCTAGGCAAGGACAAGTGAGAGCAGAACCGAGGCCGTGGCAGGAGATGGGGAAAGCAAGGGTCAGCTATGAGGAACAACACAGAAAACGGAGAGGGCTTAGTGAATGAGTAATCGTGGGAAGTGAGAAGGAAGAATTTAGAATGGCTCCTGTGTTTTTGACTTGGGCAACAGGTGGTGCCATTTCCCAAGAGGAGCAACTATGGGGGAGGAGACACTGCATTTAGATTCAAATGGGTTGCATTTGTAGTCCCTACAAAATAAGCAAATGGAGAAATTATTCTAGCCAAGGCAATAAGAAGATAATAAATACAACGAACATATACATAGCACTCTACAGTTTATACAGAACTTTTATTGAAATGTGAGACATGACTGAAGCAGTGTGTGGTGGGCATGTGGGGGAGGTGGTGAGTTCTAAGGGGAATTTATTTGGAGAGGAGGAGCAAGCTGTTTGCAGAGAACACTGAAAATTCAGCACTGGATGCCAGGCGCGGTGGCTCATGCCTGTAATCCCAGCACTTTGGGAGGCTAAGGGGGATGGGTCACTTGAGGCCAGGAGTTTGAGACCAGCCTAGCCAATATGGTGAAATCCCTGTCTCTAGTAAAAATACAAAATTAGCCAGCCACGATGGCACACACCTGTAGTCCCAACTAATTGGGAGGCTGAGGCACGAGAATCGCTTGAACCTGGGAGGCAGAGGTTGCAGTGAGCCCAGATTGTGCCATTGTACTTCAGCCTGGGCAACAGAGTGAGACTCTGACTCAAAAGAAAAAAAAAAAAACTAGATGCAAAAAGTATGGGAAATCCCAGAAGGGTTTTACAAAGCTGTGTTTAGAAGAAAACATGGGCCAGGAACAATGGGTCATACGTGTAATCTCAGCACTTTGGAAGGCCAAGGTAGGTAGATTGCTTAAACCTAGTAGTCGGAGACCAGCCTGGGCAACATAGTGGGGCTCCATCTCTACAAAAAGTTAAAAAACTGGCCAGGCGTAGTGGTGTGCACCTATAGCCCCAGCTACTTGGGAGGCTGAGGCACGTGAATTGATTGAGCCTGGAAGGTGGAGGCTGCAGTGAGCTGTGACTGTGCCACTGCACTCCAGTCTGGGTGACAGAGTGAGAATTTGTTTCAAAAGAAAACACAATAGTATTTATTCTGGCAAATTCGAGGTAAAAATAGTGGGAAAGGGGAATTTTGAATTCACTTCCAACTCTTGAAACCAACTGAAAGCCAAGAGCAAAAAAATAAAAAAGAAAATCCTTTCAATAAACAGGGGAAAAGTTGTAACACAAAACCAAGGAGGATGACTACTGAATGAAATTAATTTTGATCCAAAATATGCGAGGATTCAGAGCCAACACATCCTTGTAGAGACTCTGGGAAAGAGATCAATTTCCTTAAGATGAACTACCATGTTCCCGAGAAATGCATCCAAGGATCCTCTGTGGGTGGACTGATGAGGTGTAAGGTCTGATTAAGGGTGGGGCAGACATGGCCAATGTTCTGCGATATCATTATCTCTATTGTAATGGAACGTATGATTTTTTAGATGGGATAAAGACTATTTATCTGCTTCCCTTGCACATAGGCATGGCTATAAGTTCTAGCCTATGGAACATAAGTGAAAATGGCGTGTGAAATTATGGGAAGTGTGCCCTTTTTTAATAGCTTTATTGAGATATAATTCACACACCACACAATTCCGCCATTTAAAGTGTACAATTCCGTGGCTTTTAGTATATTCAGAGTTATGCAACTATTGCTACATTTTTAGATAATTTTTATTATCCCAAAAAGAAACTTGGCACCCCTTATCCACCATCTCCCAAATCCCCTAATGCCCCAGTTCTGGGCAACCATGAACCTACTTTCTGTCTCTGTAGATTTGCCTATGCTGAACATTTTCTGTAAATAGAATCATACACTAAGTGATCTTTTGTGTCTGGCTTCTTTCACTTAGCATAATGTGTTTGAGGTTCATCCCTGTTGTCACATGTCTATTACTTTATGCCTTTTGGTTGTTAAATTATATTCTGCATTTTGAATAATGGTGCTATGAACATTTGTGCAAGTCCTGTGTGGACATATGTTTCCATTTCTCATGAGTATATACCTAGGAGTAAAATTTCTGTGTGATATGGTTTTATGTTTAACATTTTGAGAAATTGACAGAACTGTTTTCCAAACTGGTTGCACCATTTTATGTTCCTTCCAACAGATGTGTGAGGATGGGAAT
Organism: Macaca thibetana thibetana; assembly: GCF_024542745.1. Classification (NCBI taxonomy): domain Eukaryota; kingdom Metazoa; phylum Chordata; class Mammalia; order Primates; family Cercopithecidae; genus Macaca; species Macaca thibetana. The sequence continues at coordinate 96,142,886 of NC_065586.1, read as the reverse complement.
TTTGATTTTAAAGATCCTGGATCCTTTTCTTTTTAAAATCAAAATTCCCATCCTCACACACCCGTTGGAAGGAACAGCACTTTGGGAGGCTGAGGTGGGAGAATCACTTGAGCCCAGGAGGCCAGCCTGGGCAACAGAGTGAGACCCCCGTCTCTACAAAAACTTTATAAAATTAGCAGGTGCACCTGTAATGTTGGTATGCACTTGTAGCTCCAGCTACTTGGTAGGCTGAGGCAGGAGGATCACTTAAGCCCAGGAGGTTCAAGGATGCAGTGAACTATGATTGTGCCACTGTGCTTCAGCCTGGGTGACAGAGCAAGACCTTGTCTCAAAAATAAAAAATAAGATAAAGAGACAAGGTGAGCTCCTTGTTGGTGGCTGGAATGTGAACATGCTGACAGGGCTGGAACCATCTTGAATAGTTGGTGAATGTATGTTGAGACTGGCAGAGCAACAAGCTAAAAGGAGCCTGGACAGCAATGGCCTTGAACTGCCTGCTTCCAAACTTCATTTACCTGTAACTAAAGAAATAAAGCTACAATTATATGGGGCTTTCTCTAACTTAAAGCTGAATCTAATCTTAACTGATATAGGTTGTTGGGGGATAGGGAACACCCCTGAAGAATTAGAGACCATAGGGAAAGACTCTCAAGAAGGCAGAACCAAGAGAGAGGTGGCTAAAGGAAGAGCCAGACTGACACACCATTTTATATCTTCCCAAACTGTCTGTCTTGGTGAGGGGGGATGAAGGAGGAGGGACTAGAATCACTACAACACAGAGCACCTTAGTAAAGGGGGTCATTTTTGAGCCACACCAATGTCCTGAACTCTAGTATCTGAGAAAAGACGTAACAGCAGAGAGCCCAAGAAGCATGGTGAGAGGTATTTGAGAAAACAACCCTGAACTGGCATTGGGGATGACTCCTGCTCACATTCCTCACTCCCTTCTACCCTATTTTTCTTTTTTTTTTGAGACAGAGTCTCACTCTGTTGCCCAGGCTAGAGTGCAGTGGTGCAATCTCTGCTCACTGCAACCTCTGCCTCCTGGGTTCAAGTAATACTCCTGCCTCAGCCTCCTGAGTAGCTGGGATTACAGGCACACACCACCATGCCCAGCTAATTTTTTTTTTAGTAGAGACGGTGTTTCACCACGTTGACCAGGATGGTCTCAATTTCCTGACCTCGTGATTTGCTCACCTCAGCCTCCCAAAGTGCTGGAATTACGGTGAGAGCCACCACGCCTGGCCTCTACCCTATTTTTCAACACATCATGATCCAGACAGAAACTCCCCCATTCAAAGATGAGGGATAACCAGAAAGGGAGACACGTGGAGATGATTAGGAGAAAAGAAAAGACATCACAAGAGAAATTATTCCAGACAACAGAACAAGAGTTCAGACAAAGAATCCTGCTAAGTCCCAAGCCATAGACATTATGATTAACTTGGGGAAACATTTTAAAAGAGGAGTAAGAGATGAGAGAGGAGATGGTGAGACATCAAAAGGAGGCCAGGCTGAGTTGGATGAGCTCAGGAAGAAAAATAAAAGAGGAAAACCAAAATCATGACAAAGAACCCAGCACGGCATATGTTGCAGAATGATTAAATCAAACTAATGAACATATCCTTCACTTTACTCACTTACCATTTTTGTGTGGTGAGGACATTTAAAATAAACTAAGCAATTTTGAAATACACAAATCATTGTTATTAACTGTAGTCACCATGCTGTGCAATAAATGGCTAAAATCTATTTCTCGTTTCTAACTGAAACTTTGTGCCCCTTGACCATCACCCTTTTCCCCTTCCCCGACCCTCAGCCCTGGTAACCACCATTCTATTCTCTATTTCTACAAGTTCATTTTTTTTAGATTTTATATATAAGGGAGATCATGCAGTATTTATCTTTCTGTGCTTGGCTTATTTCACTTAACATCGTGTCCTCCAGGTTCATCCATGTTGTCACAAATGACAGGATTTTCTTCTCTTTTTTTTTTTTTTTTTTTTGAGACGGAGTCTCCCTCTGTCGCCCAGGCTGGAGTGCAGTGGCCGGATCTCAGCTCACTGCAAGCTCCGCCTCCCGGGTTCACGCCATTCTCCTGCCTCAGCCTCAGCTCCCGAGTAGCTGGGACTACAGGCGCCCGCCACCTCGCCCGGCTAGTTTTTTGTATTTTTTAGTAGAGACGGGGTTTCACCGTGTTAGCCAGGATAGTCTCGATCTCCTGACCTCGTGATCCACCCGTCTCGGCCTCCCAAAGTGCTGGGATTACAGGCTTGAGCCACCGCGCCCGGCCGATTTTCTTCTCTTTTAAGGCTATATAATATTCCTTTGTGTATGTACACTGCATTTTCTTTCTTTTATCTATTGATAGATACTTGGATTGATTCCATATCTTGGCTATTGTGAATAATGCCACAATGAACATGGGAGTACAGATGACTCTTTGAAATACTGATTTCAGTGGCTTTTCTCAAGGACCTCAAAGGTTCTGTGAAAACCAATAGGCCTGGCACAGTGGCTCATGTTTGTACTCTTAGCACTTTGGGAGGCCAAGTCAGGGGGACTGCTTGATCCCAGGAGTTTGAGACCAGCCTGGGCAACATAGTGAGACCCTGTCCCTATTTAAAAAAAAAAAAAAAAAAAAAAAGACCAGCAGAACATACAGAGACACTGGCAACCTTAATTTTTATGGCAGGCTTGATCAGTGAAAAACTTACTCTGAAGGCCAGACAAATGCAAAGTTCTCATAAAACGAGGATTTTTTCTTATTTGAATTATATTCTATGGAGCTCTTTTTCCTTCTCTACAGATTTTCTGTTTCGTATTTAATGATGGGAAACAATAATATTAGCTTCTCTGAAAGAAAACACAGAGAGAAGGGAAGGAAGAAAGGAAGGAATAAAAGAAGAAAAAAAAAAGCCCAGTTTAAAAAAAAGATGATAATCTGTCATTTCAAAAAATAAAAGCTAAACAACAGTGAGATTTATGGACACAGGAATATTATAATACTGGAAATGTACAAATGATGTGACTAACATAAATCTGGAGACATTAGATTGCAAAGGAGGTTTTAGGAGATGAGAGAGCCTATTTCACGCCATTCCCCCATTTAAAGCTCCAATGGCTTCCCATTACTCTTGGGTTAAAATCTGAACTCCTTGTCAAGAGAATGAGTTATGCACTCACCTCTTCCTGTTCCTCTCACACATAGCCTCCTTGGTCTCTGAGCTCCCACACTGGCCAGCCCTCTAGTCCTGAGCCAGGCCTGCTCTGCTCTCTCTTCCTTCTGCATGGACGGCTCTGTCCCCAGAGATCCACCTGACTGAATGCTTTGATCATTCAGGTCTCAAGTCAAATATCACTTGCTCAGACAGGCCCTCTCTGACCTGTAACCTGAACTAGCCACCCAACCCTCCCTAGCCACATACTATTTTATTTTCTTCATAAATATAATATGAAAAGATCTTATTCATTATGTATTTACTGGATTGTGTGTGTTTGTGTGTTTACTGGTTTCTTCCTGCCCCTGTCACACACACACACACCCTACGAGAGCAGGGATCTTGCCTGTTTTGTTATCTGGCACATACATCAGAGACTGATGTAAACTATTCAATATATTTTTGTTTCATGAATGAATGAATGAATGAACAAAAAATCTATTACAGCCTGGATTGAATAGACATCATCTAAAGGTGAAATGTCTGCTTGAGAAAACATAAAAGCACGACACCCCCTACGCTTTAATGATTTCTATGCGTTTTCTTTTTTTTTTTTTTTTTTTTTTTTGAGATGGAGTCTTGCTCTGTCGCCCAGGCTGGAGTGCAGTGGCATGGTCTCGGCTCACTGCAGCCTCCACCTCCCAGGTTCAAATGATTCTCCTGCCTCAGTCTCCCAAGTAGCTGGGATTACAGGCATGTACCACCATGCCCAGCTAATTTTTTGTATTTTTAGTAGAGGTGGGGTTTCACCATGATAGCCAAGCTGATTTCGAACTCCTGACCTCAAATGATCTGCCTGCCTGGGCCTCCCGAAGTGCTAGGATTACAGGTGTGAGCCACCATGCCCAGCCACCTTTTTTTCTTTAGAGTCATTAATTGGCAACTATTATTCCATGGGAAGACTTTTTTTTTCTTTTTTTTTTTTTTTTGTAAATCTTTTTTTAGAGATAGGGTCTTATTTTGTTGCCCAGTCTGGTCTCAAACTCTTGGCCTCAAGTAATCCTACTACCTCGGCCTCCCAAAGTCTTAGGGATTAAAGGTGTGAGCCACTGCACCTGGACCCAGTACGAAGATATTTTTCTAAAGATAAGCAACTCTTCCACCTTTGTTTCAACTTCTTGTTAAATATTCAATATAATTTTTATTTTTAAAGGCATACACACTATGATCTCATTTTTGTAAAAAGTATTTCTCTACCCTTCTATCTGCAAATTTATTTATTTATTCATTTATTTATTTATTTATGAGATGGAGTCTCGCTTTGTCGCCCAGGCTGGAGTGCAGTGGCGCGATCTTGGCTCACTCCTAGCTCCATCTCCCAGGTTCATGCCATTCTCCTGCCTCAGCCTCCCAAGTAGCTGGTACAGGCGGCCGCCACCACGCCTGGCTAAGTTTTTGTATTTTTAGTACAGATGGGGTTTCACCATAGCCAGGATGGTCTCGATCTCCTGACCTCGTGATCCGCCTGCCTCAGCCTCCCAAAGTGCTGGGATTACAGGCATAAGCCACCACGCCTGGCCTCTGCAAATTTATTTATTCAACAAATGTTTATTGAGCATCTACTGTGAGCCAGGCATTGTTCTAACAATGGGGGCAGAGCAGTGGGAAAAACAGACAGTAGTCCTTGCCTTCATGTAACTTACATGAAGTGGGGGATACGGACAAAAAATTAAAAAGAAATGAGTAATTACAGAGAATGCTTTCAGGTAATGGTACGTATTATGAAGGAGAATTGAGTCAAGGGGTAGAGAATGATAAGGGGTAGCAGCTGGGACCGAGTTTAGATGGAGGGGTCAGAGCCAGCCACTGCAAGGTGTATTTGAGCGTGGACTTAAAGGGTGGGAAGAGGAAAGCCGTGAAAAAATTTAGAAGAGCATTCCTGGCAGGGAAAGGAGAAAATGTAAAAGCCTTGGGCAGAAATAAGCTTGATGTGTTCAAGGAGTAGAAAGAAGGACATTGTGATTGTTGTTTACTGGGCCTTTATGTCACTGTAAGAATTTTTTATTCTATTTTATTTTTTGAGACAGGGTCTCATTTTATCACCCATGCTGGAATACAGTGGCATAGTGCTAAGATCAGAAGTATGAGATGGATGGGAAAGAGAATTGGAAAGGGCTTGGTCTGTCTTGAGGACTGACTTTCCTGGCCCTCTAGACTTGACCAGGTTCCTTTTGCTCTACCCCCTCTCATAGCAGTTAAAATCCAAATATCTCTCAAAGAGTGATTGTTGATTTGAACTAAGCTGAACTCCCACCATGCCCGGCTAGTTTTTGTATTTTTAGTAGAGACAGGGTCTCACCATATTGGCCAGGCTGGTCTTGAACTCGTGACCTCAGATGATCTGCCTATCTTGACCTCCTGAAGCGCTGGGATTACAGGTGTAAGGCACTGCGCCCAGCCTGAACTCTTGATTCATTTACAGGTGCAGTCAACTAACATTTATTGAGCAGGGTTAAATTATATCAAGACTTCTCTGCAGAGTTACTGCGGGGATATAGAGAAAGAAATCTTAAAACTACAATAACTAGAGGTCTGGGTTGGGAAGGTTGGTTCACAGGGCTGGCATTCTCTCTCTCTCTCTGTCTCTCTCTCTCTCTCGCTCTTTTGCTCTTGCTCTCACCCTCTCCCTTCCCCTTTCTCCTCTCTCCTTTGTCTAGGGTCTAGGGAAGGATGACAAATGAAAGAGGACAATTGCCCCCATGTCCCTACTTGAGGGTAAGTATCCTTCTGCCTCCTTCCAACCCTTTCTAGATTTAAACGTACTCTCTTTGCTCACATGTCTCTGGTGGCTTCTTACCCTTGTTCCATATCTGAATTCACTGAAATGCATTAAGCAGGACATTAGGCTAACTGTGCCAGAGTCCAGGCCCTCCTCCACCACTTACTAGTTTTGTGACTGGGAAAATTTCTCCTCTAAAATGGAATTACATTACCCTCTTCCTTGGGAGGAATAAATAAAGAAGTAGTTGGTACTCTGTAAGGCAATGTAGAATTGTAAAGTGTTATTAATATTTGCCTAAGGCAGAATGGAGATGCATCTGTCCAGGCGGGGATGGCATTGAGAACACTGAGAACCCAGAAAGAAGGAAATGCCTAAAATTAGGGTGAGGAGGAGAAGAAACAGAAAGAACTCTGAAGATACCATTTGGTCCGGACCTATACAGCCATTTGCAGGGCTAGCTGCCCAAGATTTGAATCAAGACCCTGGGAGGATGTCAGACAATGAAGCTTTCTGCTCCAGCCTCTCCCCAAGAGCCCCAGTTCTGTGGGTATTTGGGGGTGTGTTTGTTTCCTGTTGCTATGGTTAAAAAAATGAGCACAAATTTTAAAACAACACAAATGTATTATCTTACAGGTCTAGAGATCAGAAGTCTGCAATGGGTCTCATTGTACTAATATCAGGGTGCTGGCAGAGCTGTGTTCCTTTCTGGAGGTTCCAAGGAGCATATGTTTCCTTGCCTGTTGCGGTTTTTAGAGGGTGTTGACGTCCTGTAGCTCATGGTACTCTTCCACCATCTTTGGGGCCAGTGATGGCTGCTCAAGTCTCTCTCACATCTCATCCCTCTCACTCTGACCCTCCTGCCCCCCTCCTTCCACTTAGAAGCACAATTGTGATTGCATGGGCACACCTGGATAATCCAGATATAGCTTCCTGTCAAGATCAGCTAATTAGCAACCTTAATTTTTTTTGAGACAGTCACCTAGGCTGGAGTGCAGTGGCATGACCATGGCTCACTGCAGCCTTGACCTCCTGGGCTCAAGCAATCCTCCCACCTCAGCCTCCTGAGTAGCTGAGACCACAAGCATGCACCACCATGCCTGGCTAACTTTTGATTTTTTGTAGAGATGGGGTCTTGCCATGTTGCCCACACTGGTCTCAAACTCCTGGGCTCAAACAATCCTCATGCCTTGGCCTCCCAAAGTGCTTGGATTACAGGCGTGAGCCACCATGTTGGGCTACAACCTTCATTTTTTCTGCAAACTTCATTCCCCTTTGCCATGTAGCATAACATTTCACAGTTTCCAAGTGGGAGACAGGACTCTAAAAATAATCTAATTAGTTCCGCTCCCACAGATCCTCCAGCCAGCCCTCCCCAACCTCCCAAAACTAGGTGAGGTGAACCTGCTTGGTGCTCCTAAGTGATAAGAATTGGAGATACAAAGACTGATTGTAGTAGCAACTACAAGGGGAGGTATGGAAGACCCAGAATTTGAGCTGGATTGAGCTACCTAGGGAAATAGCATGAGTGAAAGCAAGAAGGCAGGTGCATGCTCCAAAGATAGGAGGTGGAGCAACAGTGCTGCACTAGAGTGAGGGACAGGATGACAAGTTACAACTGAACTTGGTAGCAAGGACAAAAAGGCTATCTGAGGCATTTGAATTTTACATGACAGTGCATGATGGTTCACTGAAACTTTGCTTTTTAAAAACAACAATTTTAGGCCGGGCGTGGTGGCTCATGCCTCTAATCCCAGCACTTTGGGAGACCGAGGTGGGCAGATCTGAGGTCAGGAGTTCAAGACCAGCCTGGCCAACATGGTGAAACCCCGTCTCTACTAAAAATATAAAAATTAGCCAGGCATGGTGGGGGGTGCCTGTAATCCCAGCTACTCTGGAGGCTAAGGCAGGAGAATCGTTTGAACCCAGGAGGCGGAGGTTGCAGTGGGTGGGGATTGTGCCATTGCACTCCAGCCTAGGTGAAAAGAGTGAGACTCTGTCTCAAAAAATAAATAAATAATTAAAACCAACAATTTTATTAAGGTCTAATTTATATACCACAACATTCACCCTTTTTAAGTTTACAATTAAATGATTTTTTTTTTTTTTTTTTTGAGACGAAGTCTCTGTCCCCCAGGCTGGAGTGCAGTGGCGTGATCTCAGCTCATTGCAATCTCTGCCTCCCGGGTTCAAACAATTCTTCTGCCTCAGCCTCCTGAGTACCTGGGATTATAGGCGTGTGCCACCACGCCTGGCTAACTTTTATATTTTTAGTAGAGATGGAGTTTTACCATGTTGGTTAGGCTGGTCTCGAACTCCTGACCTCAAGTGAGTCACCTGCATCAGCCTCCCAAAGTGCTGGGATCACAGGCGTGAGCAACTGCGCCTGGTAAGTTTACAATTAAGTGATGTGTAGTTAAAGTTATCAAGCTGACCAACTATTACCATCCCCAGTTCTAGAACATCTCCATCACTCCAATAAGCTCTTCCTTGGATCCAGTTTGAGTGCTGATTCATCCGTTAGAAAATAAATCCCTCATGCCCATTTATACTTAATTTCCATTCCCATTCCCAACATCAGGCAAACATTATTTTACTTTCTGTCTCTATAGGTTTACCCTTGCAGGACATTTCATATAAATGGAATTGTACAATATGTGTTTTTTTCATGTCTGGCTTCTTTCACTTAGCATAGTGTTTTTGAAGTTCATCCACATTGTAGCATGTAGTCATATTTTATTCTTTTTATTGCTGAATAGTGTTCCATTGTATGGTTATATCACATTTTATTTATCTGTTCACCAATTGATAGACATTTAGGTGGTTTCTACTTTTTGCCTATTACGAATAATGCTGCTATGAACATTCTGTGGGCAAGTTTGTTCTATTGGGTAGGTACCCAGGAATGGAATTGTTGAGTTGTATGGTAAATTTATATTTAATTCTTTCAGAGGGCTGTACTTATTTTTTATTCCCTTTTTAAAAACAGCTTTATTGAGATACAATTTGCATACCATAGAATTAATCTGTTTTAAGTATGCAACTCAATGAATTTTAATATATTTATAGAGTTTATAGCCACCACCATCACCACAATCGAATTTTAGAACATTTCTATCACTCTAAAAAGACATTTTGTGTCCACATATCTAATCCCAGCCCTTGGCAACCTCTAATCTTCTTTCTGTCTTTATATATTTGCCTTTTCCAAACATTCATATGAACTTAATCATACAATATGTGGTGTTTGGGGTTTGGCTTCTTTCACCGGGCATGTGTAAGATTCATTCACATCGCACAATGTATTAGCACTCCATTCCTTTCTATTGTCAAATACTATTTCATTGTATGGATATGCCATATTTTGTTTATCTGCTCAGTGTTTGATGGACATTTGGGTTGTTTCCACTTTTTGTCTTTTATGGACAATACTGCTATGGACATTTATGTACAAGTTTTTGTGTGGATGCGTGTTTTCATTTCTCTTGCATAGACACCTAGGAGTGAAACTGCTGTATTATATAGTAAGTATATCTTTAACCTTGTAAGAAACTACTAAAGTGTTTTCCAAACTGGCTGCACTATTTACTTATTTATTTATCTTTATTTTTTATTTTTTTGAGACGGAGTCTCACTCTGTCACCAGACTGGAGTGCAGTGGTATGATCTCGGCTCACTGCAACCTCCACCTCCCGGATTCAAGCAATTCTCCTGCCTCAGCCTCCTGAGTAGCTGGGACTACAGATGTGTGCCACCATACCCAGCTAATTTTTGTATTTTTAGTAGAGAGCGGATTTTACCATGTTTGCCAGGATGGTCTCAACCTGTTGACCTCGTGATCCACCTGCCTCAGCCTTTCAAAGTGCTGGGATTACAGGCGTGAGCCACTGTACCTGGCCTGGCTGCACTACTTATGAGGGTTCTAGTTTCTCCTATTCTCACCAACACTTGCTATTGTCTGTCTTTTTTATTTTAGCCATTCTAGTGGAGGTAAAATAATATCTCATGTGTGGTTTTCGTTTGTTTTTTGAGATGAGGTCTCACTCTGTTGCCCAGGCTGGAGTGTAGTGGCATGATCATGGCTCACTTCAGGCCCCGCCCCCCAGGTTCAAGTGGTTCTCTGCCTCAGCCTCCCAAGTAGCTGGAACTACAGATATGCCATCACACCCAGCTAATTTTAAAATTATTTGTAGAGATGGGGTCTTGCTGTGTTGCCTGGGCTGATCTCAAACTCCTGGGCTCAAGTGATCCTCCCAGTCTGGCCTCCCAAAGTGCTGTGATTACAGGCATGAGCCGCCATGCCTGGGATCTCATGTGGTTTTAATTTGCATTTCCTTAATGACTAATGACACTGAACATCTTTAAATGTGCTTATTAGCCATTTGTATATCTATTCTGGTCAAATGTTTTGCCCATGTTTTAATTGGGTTGTTTGTCTTCTTGTTGTATTATAAGGATTCTTTACGTATTATGGGGATATTATCAGATACATGATTTACAATTGTTTTCTCCCAGTCCAAGGCTAATCTTTTCCTTTTCTTAATGGTATCTGTTGAAAGATTTTTGAGGAAAAAAAGGACAAAATACAGCCATGCTTCAGAAAGGTAGGCAGGCAGCAGTACATGGGATGAATCAAAAGGGACAGAGAACTCTTTTTGAAAGTTGTAATAAAGGGAACAGGCACAGGCCAAGTTTTAAAAAATTCTCCGGGAATCAAAGGGTTATAAGCAGCTATTTATTGAAGCCTGTTTACAGTCCAGTTAACCAGTAAACCAGAATCAGTGAAACTACCCATCTGGGGAAGTGCAAAAAACTTTTCAAAAGGCTTTCCCGGATTAGAGAAGGAAAGGGAGAGAGGGAGGAGAGATGAGTGGCTATTCCAGAGCGACATAAAGAATTTCCAGCCTTGGACGGACAGTTCGGAACGTCTTCCAAGTTGGACTGGTGTTTACAAGCGGGAAGCTAGGCGGACCTTGGATTTCGGCGGGTGAAGAGGCTAGGTTGTTTAAGGAGGTGGGGCGCATTTCAGTGGCTCTCTTGGAAAAAGCCCAGCAAGATGTCAGACCTGCTCTCAGTCTTTCTCCACCTCCTCCTTCTCTTCAAGTTGGTTGCCCCGGTGACCTTCCGCCACCACCGCTATGATGATCTTGTGCGGACACTGTACAAGGTGCAAAACGAATGCCCCAGCATCACGCGGGTCTACAGCATTGGGCGCAGCGTGGAGGGGAGACACCTCTACGTGCTGGAGTTCAGCGACCACCCTGGAATCCACGAGCTCTGTAAGTCCTGAACAGCTCTTGAGGGTGTGTGGGGCAGAGCCCTTCCCTTGCAAATCCAGTAATTGGGGTGGTTTCTGGGGTGGTCCGTGGACGCCTCCATCTACAAGGTACTATCTCTTTCTCAGCCTGTGCTATTTCCCTCTTAGCCCTCATACTGCCACTGCCTCTGGGGAGCTACAGCCCTCCTTCAGGCTTCAGCCCTTTCCTCCTTTTTGGGTTCTGTTTGCTCAAAACCTTAATGGTGAAAGATGAGTCTGCTTCCCTGCTCATGTCCCACCTCCCTTCCTTTCCCCCATTTCCTTTCTTTTCCCCTTGCTATTGTTCTGTCTTTCCCGACCCAATGGCTCAGGAGACACAGGCAGAAACAAAGAGCCCTTCCAGTTCTGCCAGGAAGCTTAGAAGGGCATAGGGAAATCTCTTCAGGGAGTGACAGTGTGGTATTCCAGACAGAGTTTGGGGACTGGGGTGTTAGTTTTATTTACTGGATTCTTTTTTTTTTTTTTTTTTTTTTTGAGACACAAGATCTGGCTCTGTTGCCCAGGCTGGAATTCAGTGGCATGATCTCAGCTCACTGCAGCCTCGACCTCTTGGGCTCAGGTGATCCTTTTCCCTCAGCCTCCCAGGTAGCTGGGACCACAGGCATGCGCCACCATGCCCGGCTAATTTTTGTATTTTTAGTAGAGACAGGGTTTCGTCATGTTACCCAGGCTAATCTCAAACTCCTGGGCTCAGGCGATCCATCCACCTGGGCCTCCCAGTGTTGGGATTACAAGCGTAAGCCAGCACACTTAGCCTGGATTCCTTTTTTTAGTTTGTTTCTACTACAAAAGCAATTCATGTTTGGATTAAAATTTAGAAATTGGATAAGGAAAAAAATAATAAAACTCACCCCAAATCCCACCACCATTAATGTACTGATATATATCCTTCCAGACTTTTTTCTATGCATATTTAAACCCCCTGACACAAATACATGTAATCATTTCTATAAAAATGAAATTGCATTATAACTGCCCTTCCCATTTCACAATCTGTTATGGATAGCATCCATGTCTATAAGTGCAGATCTACACCATTGTGGGTTTGGCTGTGTAATAGAGTCAGCCTGTATGACTGTATTAAATACATGACTGTATTTAAATACATGACTGTATTTAACTGTCCGTATATTGATGGACATTTGTTTCTAATTTCTCACTTCTTTCCTTACCAATTCCTCCTTCAAACTGTCAACTTCAAATCTCTCTTTACCTCTCCGCTTCCACATCCCGTCTGAGTCCAGATTCCATCACAAGCTGCCTACATGATTGCGCTGAACCCCTAACTGGTCTCTAACTTCTTTTTTCTTTTTTTTTGAGACAGAGTCTCGCTGTGTTGCCCAGGCTGGAATGCAGTGGTATGATCTCAGCTCACTGAAACCTCCGCCCCCCGGGTTCAAGCGATTCTCCTGCCTCAGCCTCCCAAGTAGCTGGGATTATAGGCATGTGCCACCACGCCTGGCTAATTTTTAAAATTTTTAGTAGAGACGGAGTTCCACCATGTTGGCCAGGCTGGTCTCGAACTCCTGACCTCAAGTGATCCGCCCGCCTTGGCCTCTGAAAGTATTGAGATTACAGGCGTGAGCCACCGCACCTGACCAGGTTTCTAACTTCTAACTGCTGCACTCTGAATCTTCCATTTGGTACACAAATGCCAGAAAAATTTTCCTAAATCCTGACATGATCCCACTTTCCTACTTTAAAAGCCTCACACCCCATGGACTGGCCATGGGATTCAGAATATTGCATGGAGTAGGCTCAAAGAAGGCCATGGGGTTACCTGGGATAATTGCCTCGCTTTGAAACTGCACTTCCATAGCAAGCAGCCTGCTGTCAATCAGATCATATGTTCACTGTGGAAGCTTGTGAGTGTTCATGGACATCATGGGGTTAGCCCCCAACACTCCAAGCCCCCTTCTTGGTGCTTCTGTACTTTCTAGCTTTCAAGACCTTCCTTGAAGTTTTTTCACAGGACTCTAGCCCTCACTGTTCCCTCTTTCCTCTGAAGCGCTTTAACTGCTATTCACCCATTCATTCCTTTCATTCATTCATTCCACAAATATTTACCAATCACCTACAATATGCAGGCACTTTTGTAGACTCTGGAAGTAGAACAGAGAATAAAACAAAGAACCTGCCCTCATGGGCTCAAATTCTAGTGGGGTAAGACTGGCAATAAATGCGTAACTGAGTAAATATGTATTACATCAGATGGAAATAAGTGCTGTAGAGAAAACTAAATCAGGAAAAAGAGATAAGGATGGCATGGAGGAAGACAAGGGGCGGGAGAGGCACTCAGGAGAGGCGTCTCCACTGAGGTGGCTTTGAGCAGAGAGCTGAAGGATGGGTGTGATGGCACATGCCACCATGATATTGGGGAGGAAAAGATGACGGGCAGAGGGAAGAGCAAAGGCAATGCTCTGGGGCATGCTTGGCACATGTGAGGAACAGCAAGGGGGCCAGTGGGGCTCCAGCCAAGTGAACAAGGGGAGAGCAAGAGAGGAGGTCACAGCCATGTGATGGGGACACCAGGCAATAGGAGATCACGCAGGGCGTTATAAGCCCTGGTAAAGATCTGGGCTTTTACTTTGAGTCAAGTGAGAAGCCTCTAGAGGGTTTTTTAAGCAGAAGAGGGAGACAATCTGACTTAAATTTTGTAAAGATCACTCAGAACAGGGGTCAGCAAACTACAGCCCAAGGGCCAGCCACCTGTTTTGGTAAATGAAGTTTTATGGGAACACAGTCACGCCCACTCACTTTTATCTTGTCTGTGGCTGCTTTTGCTGGAAGAGTTGAGTAGCTGTGACAGAGACAACACAGCCCACAAAGCCTAAAGGATTTACTCTCTAGTCCTTTATAAAAAAGTTTTGCCAACCCCTGACTCTGGAGAATAGACTTTAAAGGGGCTAGGCAGCTGCAGGGAGAGCAAGTGGGAGATTTATTGCAATAACCTAATATGGCCAATACTACCAAGCTTGAAGGTGCAGGGGTTTGAACCAAAATGGTAGCAGTAATTGTTATGAGAAGTGGTTGTATTCCAGATATATTGAAAGTAGAGGCCAGCTGTGGTGGCTTATGCCTGTAACCCCAGTACTTTGGGAGGATTGCCTGAGGCCAAAAGTTTCAGACCAGTCTGGGCAACATTGTGAGACCTTGTCTCTATAATAAATTTTTTTAGAAAATTAGCCTGGTGTGGTGGTGTGCACTTGTGGTCCCAGCTACTCAGGAGGCTGAGGCGGGAGGATGGCTTGAACCGAGGAATTCGAGAGGCTGTCCTGAGCTATGATTGTGCCACTGCACTCCAGCATGAATGACTGAGCAAGACCCTGTCTCTAAATTAAAAAAAAAAAAAAAGAAAGAAAGAAAGAAAAAGGAAAAAGAAAATAAAAGAAAAAGGAGAGCCAAAAGAATCTGATATTAAGTATCTACTAAGTGCATGGCACTGTCCAAAGTTCTACAGGGCAGTGGTTCCCAGACTTATAGATTTCATAAGGAAGTTTTAAAAAGGTGTTTTTTCTTTTTTAAATAAATAAGAGACTGGAGGGAACTAAAACATATCTTCCAAATTTTATTTTACTGAATAAGGATGTGAAGAAAACTACCTGTCATCTTCTATATCCATCCTTTTCTAACAGAAAAAACATTTTAACACCAAGAAAAGTAAGAAAGACATAATCTACGATTAAAAAAAATACACTAAGATTAAAGAATACCCACTATGGAAAATCCACCACATGATTCTTATGGATTATAAGCATTCCTTTGAGAATAACTGCTGTAGGTATACTAAGATAAATAATAATGAATGGTGTCACAAGTTAAAAATTATGTACACTGCTAAGGCCAGGTCCAGTAAAGGAAATAGAACATGTACAAAAACAGGTAAAACTTGCTGGGCACAATGACTCACACCTGTAATCCCAGCACTTTGGGAGGTCAAGGTGGGTAGATCACCTGAGGTCAGGAGTTTGAGACCAGCCTGGCCAACACAGTGAAACCCTGTCTCTACTAAAAATATAAAAATTAGCCACGTGTGGTGGCAGGCACCTGTAAACCCAGCTAATTGGGAGGCTGAGGCAGGAGAATTGCTTGAACCCAGGAGGTGGAGGTTGCAGTGAGCTGGGATTGTGCACTTCAGACTGGGTGACAGAGAGACTCCATCTCAAAAAAAAAAAGAAAAAAGAAAGAAAAAGAAAAAAGAAAAGACAAGAAAAGAAAAAAAGAAAAAGGTAAAACCAGGGAAGTCAACAGAGAGCTCTCTCTCATCAAGTAGAACCCAAGATGACTTCACAGAATATCATGTGAACTGGGCCTAGAAGGGTGATGAGAAGGATTTGGAAATGAGAAGATGAAGAGGTACAGAACCAGAAAAGTCATGGAGGCAGGAAAATGTTGAGTGGAAGAGAAATCATTTGGCAAGAGCTTTTCTCCTACCTCTTGAAAGAGGGCAAGAATGATTTTCTTTAGGTGATCCCAGAAACTTTCAGATCTTCAATACTTACCTCAAGCTGAACAGTTAATATGGCCCAAGAGAAGACTAAGGCATGAGACATAGCAGGTGCCTTCCTATTCTGTGCCTCCAGACTTGGCCTGCTTGGATTTGAAGGAGTGATTTTAGTTTTCCCATATTGCAGTGGGGAGAATGGAGGAAAAGCTCAGTCCTGCCCACAGTCCTATTCTTTGTGGTAGGTGGGGTGGGAGGGAGTGGGGAAACCCCCTGCCAGCCCACTGAATCTTAGATCCATCTCTGCGAGGCTGGTCACCTCTGCTCACCTGCTGTGTTCTTGTTCAGATGGAGTAAGAAACTTTTCAAGTGCCAAGAAAATTAAGTTTTCAACTGGGATCATTAGCAGCTGTTATGCTAAAACCTAGAGTACTCCATGAGAGCAGGTTCTGGGGAAACATCCTCATCCTGAAAGGTTCGTCTCTAAGAAGCAGCATGCTACTGTAAATGGCACTGTAAGTGCCACGTGGGCTTGGGCCTCCATAGAGCCATTAGCTAGACAACCTCAGACAAGTTACTTAATCTCTCTCATCCTTATTACCCTCACCCTGAGGCTATTAATGCCCACTTTACAGGTTTTCTGTGAATTTTAGCAGTATCGAACATAACTGTCTAGTACTCTATGGGGATTCAATAAATGGCACTCATTATTATCCCTGGCATGAATTTTTGTAGTTTTCATAACTGTAATTGGTTAGGAAGGGGCTCAGGGATTATTGCAAAAGACCCAATGAAAACATGAGATTTTCTTTCATTCATTACTGAAAAAGAGAAAAAAGGTCTTCGTGCAAGGTTATGCGTCAATGGCACTTCCAAGCTTCCCCCATCTTTTCTCTTCCTTGCATTTTTTCCTTGCAGTGGAACCGGAGGTCAAGTACGTGGGGAACATGCATGGCAACGAAGCGCTGGGTCGTGAGCTGATGCTGCAGCTGTCAGAGTTTCTGTGCGAGGAGTTCCGGAACAGGAACCAGCGCATTGTCCGACTCATCCAGGACACGCGCATTCACATCCTGCCATCCATGAACCCTGACGGCTACGAGGTGGCTGCTGCTCAGGTAGGAGGTCCAAGGGAGATGCCGGGGAGAGATCAAGGCCTTCTTAGGAAATAAAGGCCAGTGGACAAGATTCCCTCTCTGTCCCACTGTAAATGTCACAAATGTTAAAAGTAAAAGATTAAATGGTCAAGAGAAAAAATCTATCAGAAATATAAGAAAGGATGAAGAGGTGGGTTCAGTCCTACAGCACCTCAGTCAATAAACGTGGGCTCTCTCTGAGCCTGCATTCCCTCAACACCTTTCCAGATGACCTCAGGGTTTTATTGTGAGGATTAATGTGGCAATATCTGTGACAACACTTTGTAACCTGGAAAATACTCAACAGATGTGGAGGGATATTGCAA
Organism: Macaca thibetana thibetana; assembly: GCF_024542745.1. Taxonomy (NCBI): domain Eukaryota; kingdom Metazoa; phylum Chordata; class Mammalia; order Primates; family Cercopithecidae; genus Macaca; species Macaca thibetana. Next base: position 96,125,726 of record NC_065586.1, on the reverse strand, counting down.
AACAAAGCTCCTTTCCTGAACTTTTAGCTTCAAACCCTAAACACCTTTCTTCCTTCCACACTATATTTCCATTTGCATTTGTGGAGAAAATAACAAGGACAACAGGCTTTCCCCAGAATTGGGGGTTAGGGGGCTAATTCTAGATTCTTCATACTGTATTATATTTCCTTTTTTTTTTTTTTTTTTTTTTTTTTTGAGACGGAGTCTCGCTCTGTCACCCAGGCTGGAGTGCAGTGGCCGGATCTCAGCTCACTGCAAGCTCCGCCTCCCGGGTTCCGGCCATTCTCCTGCCTCAGCCTCCCGAGTAGCTGGGACTACAGGCGCCCGCCACCTCGCCCAGCTAGCTTTTTGTATGTTTTTAGTAGAGACGGTGTTTCACCGTGTTAGCCAGGATGGTCTCGATCTCCTGACCTCGTGATCCGCCCGTCTCGGCCTCCCAAAGTGCTGGGATTACAGGCTTGAGCCACCGCGCCCAGCCACTGTATTATATTTCCATAGAGTTGTCTCCTCTACTAGTATAATATTTAACCTATTGATTCTATATTTTAGAGTTATATTTGCAGTGGGACCAATAAGAAAAAATGTCTAAGGACTTTTTTTTTTTTTTTTGAGATGGAGTCTTGCTTTGTTGCCCAGGCTGGAGTGCAGTGGTGCGATCTTGGCTCACTGCAACTTCTGCCTCCCAGGTTCAAGCAATTCTCCTGCCTCAGCCGTCGAGTAGCTGGGTCTATGGGCATGCGCCACCATGCCCAGCTAATTTTTTGTATTTTTAGTAGAGACGGGATTTCGCCAGGTTGTCAGGCTAGTCTCAAACTCCTGGTCTCAGGTGATCCACCTGCCTCAGCCTCCCAAAGTGCTGGGATTACAGGTATGAGCCACTGTGCCTGGCAGGACTTTTTACTTTATTTTCTAACATAAATTCAAAATGTCAGTGTGCCTAACATTTGTCTTATTATTAACATCTTAAGTGTTTCAGACCGATGTGCTTAACTTTAAATAAATGTGCCTGAATCAAGTGTTTCAGACCAATATGCCTAACATTAAATCTTTTGTGGCCGTGCATCAGAATCACAGGTGAAGATTTTGAAATACAGATTCCCAGGTCCCATCCCAGACCTACTGAGTTAGTATTGTCAAGGGTGAGGCCAAGCATCCATCTGCTTTATGCAATGGAGATGTTCCTTTAAAAGCTGTGTTTAAAAGGCAGGGTTTTTGGCCGGGCGCGGTGGTTCACGCCTGTAATCCCAGCACTTTGGGAGGCCAAGGTGGGCGGATCACCTGAGGTTGGGAGTTCGAGATCAGCCTGACCAACATGGAGAAATCCTGTCTCTACTAAAAATACAAAAAATTAGCTGGGCGTGGTGGCACATGCCTGTAATTCCACCTACTCAGGAGGCTGAGGCAGGAGAATTTCTTGAACCCAGGAGGCAGAGGTTGTGGTGAGCCATGATTGTGCCATTGCACTCCAGCCTGGGCAACAAGAGCGAAACTCTGTCTCAAAAAATTAAAATTAAAATTAAATTAAATTAAAAAGGCGGGATTTTCTTGGGGGGAGAGTACGTTAAAGCATATTTTAAACTGACTTGAGGATAGGGCTGGGGGGTAAGTAGAGACAGAGAGCGCGATAGAGCCAGGACGTTGAACCAAACACAAACTTGACTCTTGCAGTCTCACCACTTCCTGTTGAAATTACTCAACAAATGAAGAAAGATAACTTTCTTTCATCGCTGGAAATCAGGGTGGTGCCCACTACTCTTCCTCAAGACCTGAGTTCCCAAAGAGCAGAAAAATTGGAAAGAGGTGTGGGAGGGAATTCCAGCCTAGCTGATTTCCTTCTATTAGCCCTTTCGTGTGTTGCAGTGGGGAGAGTGGAGAACCAGCTCAGTCCTGCTCACATCCATTGCAGGAGGTGGGGTGGGAGGGAGTGGGGAAAACCCCTGCCAGTCCACTGAATCTTAGAGCCATTTCTGGGAAGCTGGTTACCTCTGCTCACCTGCTGTGTTCTTGTTCAGAGGGAGTAGATCTTGAACCTGAACCCGAGAGGACCCATCAGGTTCTCAGACTCTCAGAGATATCTGCCATACCCAGAGGCAAGCTGTCTGCGCGGCTACACAGAGAAGAACTTCCTGGCCACCAGACTTTAAAGCCATGTGTAGGTGGCCAGAATAATGCCTCCCACCAAAGATGTTCACGTCCTAATCCTCAGAACCTATGAATATGTTATGTTACTGGGCAAGGAGGAATTAAGGTTGCAGATAGAACTAAGGTTGCTTATTAGTTGACCTTAAAATAACCTGGAGTATTGTGGGGGGATGGGGCCCAGTGTCATCAATGACAAGGATCCTTTAAATGTAGAAGAGGGAGACCAAGGTCACAGTCAGAGAGAGATCTGAAGATGTTATGCAGCTGGCTTTAAAGATGGAAGATCCTTGGCCGGGCGCTGTGGCTCATGCCTATAATCCCAGCACTTTGGGAGGCTGAGGCAGGCAGATCACCTGAGGTTGGGAGTTTGAGACCAGCCTGACCAACATGGAGAAACCCCGTCTCTAATAAAAATACAAAATTAGCCGGGCATGGTGATGCATGCCTGTAATCCCAGCTACTTGGGAGGCTGAGGCAGGAGAATCACTTGAACCCAGGAGGTGGAGGTTGCGGTGAGCCAAGATCATGCCATTGCACTCCAGCCTGGAAAACAAGAGCAAAACTCTGTCTCAAAAAAAAAAAAAAAAAAAAAAAAGTGGAAGACCCTAGGAATGTGAATGGTCTCTAGAAGCTAGAGAAGTCAGGGAACAGATTCCCCTAGTCCCATGAAGGAACGTAGCCCACTGACACCTTGCTTTTAGGGCTGTGAGACCTGTTTTAGTCTTCTGACATCCAAAACTATGAGACAATACACTCGTGCTGTTAAAACCACTAACTTTGTGGTAATTTGTTACAGCAGTAATAGGAAACACAACACTAACCATGTTTATGAAACCTTCTGTTAGGGGAAGCCCTTTCCTGCCAACCTAACTATTGACCAGTGTGCAGGGAAATCAGTGGATAACGCTCATAGCTGTTTATGCTGACGGTCAAGAGCTGCCTTGATATAAATAAGCAAGCAGTGACAAGCCCCTGGAAGCATAAAGAAAATCATATGTCACAGAAGTGTACACCAAAAGCAAAGATCCGATAAATGTTTTCCATTGGAACAGAACTGATGTAGGAAACTTACAGGAACTTCAGAACAATTATGTTTTCAATGGGATCTAAGAATGAAATCCAAGCAGGGTGCCATGAAAAGAGGAGAAATCTGAGAATAATACTGAATTCTTAGAAAAAAATGTAATCTGCTGCATTTTATTGCTTAGAAAAGGGGAAATATGAGAGCGGCAGTTCATCTGTGAGATTCTAGCTTCCTGGCATCCACTCATTCCCTTCCAGGAACAGCCTACAATTTGGGCTCCACCTTCTCAGTCTACAGGGACCCACTTGGCACTATTTCCCTTCTCCAATGCCACACAAAACATTAAATGGAATTTTAATTTTGAATGAGCCTTGTAACATATCTCTATTCTATCGCTCTATGTATTTAGTTATTTATGTGTATGTCCATCTCCCCATGTGTACTATGAACTCCTAGAAGGCTAGACTACAATGTCTCACTTGTCTCTTTCCCCAGTGTCTATCTGAGAGCTCTGGATAGAGAAGGACTTAAGTAAATGTTGGTTGACTAAATAGATGACCTAATGAGTGAGTGAATACATAAGCAAATAAATGATAAACCTGAAATATGGACAGAGAAATGAAGGGATCCACAAAGTTGATATTGTTCAGAAGAAAGATAAACAAGGATCCTAAATTTTTTGAAAGGGGGAGAAGTGAGTTTCTCTAGTGTAACCACTTTGAAAAACAGTTGAACAGTTTCTCAAAAAATTAAACATAAGGCCGTAGTGGCTCATGTCTGTAATCCCAGCACTTTGGGAGGTAGGTGGATCACTTGAGCCCAGAAGTTCGAGACCAGCCTAGGCAACATGGCAAAACCCCATCTTTACAAATAAGTTAAAATTAGCCAGGTGTTGTGGCTCATGCCTGTAAGTACCAGCTACCAGGAGGCTGAGGTGTGAGGATCACCTGAGCCCAGGAGGTTGAGGCTGCAGTGAGCCATAATCATGCCATTACACTCCAGCCTGGGCAACAGAGCGAGACCCTGTCTCAAAAAACAAACAAACAAACAAAAAACAGTTAAGCATGGACTTACCTTATGACTTGGCAGTTCTACTTACAGATATCTACCCAGAGGAAATGAAAACATACATCCACACAAAGACTTGTGCATGGATGTTCAAAGCAGCATTATTAACAATAGCCAAAAGGTGAAAACAACTCAAATATCCATGAATCTCCCCCTACCACCCTTTGCCAAAATTCGCATTCACCTGAAATCTGTGACTCTGACCTTATTTGGCAATACATAGTCATCCTTCAGTATCCGTAGGTGATTGGTTCCAGGGCCCCCCACCAATACCAAAATCCTCAGATGCTCAGGTCCCTTATATAAAATGGCATAGTATTTGCACATAACTTATGCACATCCTCCTATATACTTTAAATCATCCCTAGATTACTTATGTTACCCAGTACAATGTAAATGCTATGTAAACAGTTGTTATAATGTACTGTTTAAGGAATAATGACAAGAAAAAAGTATGTACATGTCCAGTACAGATGCAACCATTATAGGCCTAACTACATTTTCAATCAGAGGTTGGTTGAGTCCACAGATGTGGAACCCATGGATATGGAGGGGCTACTGAGGGTCTTTACGGATACAATTAAGTTAAGATGGGGTCACATAAGATCAGGATGGACTCTAAATCCAGCATACCTGGTGTCCTTGTAAGAAGAAAGAAATTTGTGAATAGAGATGTGGACACACTGGGGAGGAGGCCATGTAAAGATGAAAGCAGAAATTAGAATGATGGGTCTACGAGCCAAGGAATGCCAAGGACTGCCTCCGGCCACCACAAGCTGGAAGAAGCAAAGAAGGGGACCAGAGAGTGTGCTGTCCCTCTAGTTGACTTGATTACAACTTCTAGCCTCCAGAGAATAAATTGGAGAATAAATTGCTGTTGTTATAAGCCACCTAGTTTGTGGTGATTGTTATGGCAGCCCTAGGAAACTAATACAGTTTCCTAATACTAATAGTATTAAACTAATACTCATACTGGTGAATGGATAAACAAAATGTGATAAATCCACGTAATGGAACTATGCAACAATAGAAAGAAATGAAGTACTGATACATGCTACAACATAGATGAACCTCACAAACATTATGTCCAGTGGGGGGGAAAAACCCACAAAAGAACAGATAATGTATGACCCACTTATGTGATCTGTCCAGAAGAGGCAAGTCTAAGGAGACAGAAAGTTATTAACTAGGTCTGGGGTGAAAATGATAAATGGGAATGAGGTGTCTATTTAGTGTCACAGAAATGTTCTAAAATCAGATTGCAATGACGGTTATACAACTCTGTAAACATACTAAAATTCATTGAATTGTACATTTAAAATGAGTGAATTTTACAGCATATGAATTATATCTCAATAAAGCTGTTCATAAAACATTGGGATTCCCATGATCCTGAAATACCCTACTCTTACTAGAACTTCTCTTGAGATATGTACCTCTTACCTGTGATCTACAGGGAAGTTGAAGCACACCACTGTGACTTTGGATAAGTTAAAGATGAAAATGATTCATCTTCCTGTGATGGGGGCTAAGGGAAAAAAAATGTTACATCATTTGATGAAGCTAATATCTAAGAACTATACAATGTTCTTCAAATATAGGATTCATGACTGCATGCGGTAGCTCTAGCCTGTAATCTCAGCACTTTGTTTGTTTGGTTTGTTTTTTTTAGACAGAGCCTTGCACTGTCACCCAGACTCTAGTACAGTGGCGTGTTCTTGGCCCACTGCAACCTCCATTTCCTGGGTTCAAGTGATTCTCATGCCTCAGCCTCCCGAGTAGCTGGGACTACAGGCATGTGCCACCACACCCAGCTAATTTTTGTATTTTTTAGTAGAGATGGGGTTTCACCATTTGGGCCAGGCTGATCTTGAACTCCTGACCTCAAGTGATCCACCTGCCTCCGCCTCCCAAAGTGTTGAGATTACAGGCGTGAGCCACTGCACCTGGCCTCTCAGCACTTTGGAAGGGTGAGGTGGGTAGATCACTTGAGCCCAGGAGTTTGATACCAGCCTGGGCAACCAGCCTCATCTCTACCAAAAAAAAGAAAAGAATAAAGAACAATTAGTGGGTGTGATGGCATATGCTTGTTATCCCAGCTACTCAGGAGACTGAGATGGGAGGATTGTTTGAGCCTAGTAGGTAGAGGTTGCAGTGAGCCAAGATTGTATTACTGCACTCCAGCCTGGGCAACAGAGTGAGAACCTGTCTCCAAAAAAATAAGTTAGAAAATATAGGATTCAATCTGAAACCTTCATTTTTCATCTTTTCATTTTCTCCTTAGGGCCCAAACAAGCATGGGTATCTAGTTGGCAGGAACAATGCAAATGGAGTAGACCTGAACCGTAACTTCCCTGATCTCAATACCTATATCTACTACAACGAGAAGTATGGAGGCCCCAACCACCACCTGCCCCTTCCAGACAACTGGAAAAGTCAGGTAGGAGATGAAATTTGCAAACAAAGCAGGTAAATCAGCATCTGGAATTTCTTGCAGAAAGACTGCTAAGCCATCTTTATATCAACTAAACAAGCAAGAATTAAGCATCAACTCAACTCAGTGTTAACCCATCTAAATCAATAATATCTATTTCTTCTGTGTCTTTGTATTTTTCTCCCTCAGCATAGAGCCCTCCATGGAGCACACACTCACTAAATGATTTCTTTTTCTTTTTTTTTTTTTTTTTTTTCAGATGGAGTCTCGCTCTGTTGCCCAAGCTGGAGTGCAATGGTGCGATCTCAGCTCACTGCAACCTCCGCCTCCTGGGTTCAAGCGATTCTCCTGCCTCAGCCTCCTGAGTAGCTGGGATTAAAGGTGCACACCACCACGCCCAGCTAATTTTTGTATTTTTAGTAGAGACGGGGTTTCACCATGTTGGCCAGGCTGGTCTTGAACTCCTGACTTTGTGATCTGCCCAGCTGGCCTCCCAAAGTGTTGGGATTACAGGCGTGAGCCACCATGCCCAGTTAAATATTTGATATTAGTGGTGATTGTGGTGAAGGATATGAAAGCAGTATCATTTTGTTGCATGGTTCTTAACAGTTTTCCAAAATTATTTCACAGCCAGTTTCAGCTGATCATGACATCATGTGAAATGCACCAAGCAGTGTTATCCATCTCTATTTTATAGCTATTACACTTAGAGAGAAAATAATTTACATTCTTGCAGGTAATGATTGATGGAATCAGGATGAAGACATAGGCCTTCTGATTCTTATTCCAACATTCTTTCTACTACGCTAGAACGTGGACAGAATCATTCTATAGAGAAGTCTGTCTTACATGTGATAAGCTGTATGCTTACCAACAATTAGCTATAGAAAGAGGTTCAGGCTGGGTGTGGTGTCTCACGCCTGTAATCCCAGCACTTTGGGAAGCTGAGATGGGAGGACTGCTTGAGGCCAGGAGTTTGAGACCAGCCTGGGCAACATAGTGAGGCCCCATCTCTACAAAAGAAAAATACAAAATTTAGCTGGGTGTAGTGACACATGTCATAGACTTAGCTATTTGGGAGGATCCCTTGAACCCAGGAGTTAAAGAGTTCAAGGTTACAGTGAACTATTGTCCTGCCTGCTCTAGCCTGGGCGACAGAGCAACAGACCCTGTCTGCCAAAAAAAAAAAAAAAAAAAAGGTTCAGGGAATCTAACCTTTAGTTTTTTCTTTTCCCTTTTTTTCTTTTTCTTTCTTTCTTTCTTTCTTTTTTTTTTTTTTTTTCTTTTTTTTTTTTTTTTGAGACAGAGTCTTGCTTTTTTACCCCAGGCTGGAGTGCAGTGGCACAATCTTGGCTCACTACCACCTCCGCCTCCCAGGTTCAAGCGATTCTCCTGCCTCAGCCTCCTGAGTAGCTGGGATTACAGGCACATGCCACCACGCCCAGCTAATTTTTGTATTTTTAATAGAGACAGGGTTTTACCATGTTGGTCAGGCTATTCTCGAACTCCTGGCCTTGTGATCCGCCCGCCTCAGCCTCCCAAAGTGCTGGTATTACAGGCATGAGCCACTGTACCTGGCCCCTTTTCCCTTTCTATATGACCCTTGACTACTTTATCATTACTATACCCTCCCTGATTTCCCTTCCTCTTCCAATTGGAGGATCCCATTCAATATTCCTAGGCCTCACTCTCCAAGAGGCCTGTAATGGAAGTCCTTGGTAACATGAGTGGTTTCACCCTGCTGGTGGGCCTGCTTCTGAAAATAACTAGGCATCCTCTGAGCATCACTGCCACCCCTGGTGATCACGCTGTGTGGGAGAGTTTGAAATGTTCTATTTGTGAATGTCTAAACTTAGAGACTGGGGAAAGAAAAGGAAAGCAGGTGTAAGCCTTTTAATTGGGAGTTTCCCAAATGGAATATTCTGGGATTTTTTTCTCCCTTGAAAATGAAGCAAAAGCCACGCTGACATGTTAGATTTCAAACAGCAACTATCCTCTTGGTTCAAGTAAATAGTAAATAAAAAGTAACTTTGTAAGGCTGGGCACAGTGGGTCACACCCTGTAATCCCAGCACTTTGGGAGGCAGAAGCAGACGAATCAGCTGAGATCAAGAGTTCGAGACCAGCCTGGCTAACATGGTGAAACCCCATCCTACTAAAAATACAAAAATTAGCCGGGTGTGGTGGTGGGTGCCTGTAATCCCAGCTACTTGGGAGGCTGAGGCAGGAGAATCGCTTGAACCCAGATAGCGGAGGTTGCAGATAGCATCACTCCACTCCAACGTGGGCGACAAAGCGAGACTCTGTCTCAAAAAAAAAACCAAAACCAAAAAGCAAAGAACTTTGTGTTAGTCAGCATATCCAACCAGAAGAATGTTCTGATGTATTAAACTTGTTTCTCTAAATAAAATAAGGTAATTGAATCAATGATAACTAGGCTCCCACTCAATCCTCTGTCTAAATTTTAGGAGAAGAAGCAATGAGGTTTCCCTGGCTCTAGACGGAACAGCCTTGAGGAAGAGGAACAGTGAGAAGCTGGCCTTGTTCTGATAGAGGCTTAGGACACAAAGACAGAACTGCCCCAGAGGGTCTGAGCCCTGGTCACAGACCAAGACTGGTGCCCTCGCACTTATATCCATTCTGATTGAGACTCAACCCTATTTATCCAGTCCCCCTGGGATGGAAAAGATGGAACCTTTAGAGCTGACCGTGGTCCAGGAGGAGCCATTAATACAGTAACACTACATAATCTCTAAGCTTGTTTATCCTGAGAGGAGGAAAAATGCTGCAGACTGTAAATTATTTACTTATGCCGCAAGTCCAAGTGGATTCAAGGCTTTCTTTGGCATACTATCACTCACTAGCAATATAATATGCAAGAGACGGGGTGGAATTTCACTGCTTAGCCAAGACTGGCCCATCTGACAGTATGTCTAACCCATGAAATTTGGATATGACCACAGGAGTGTGTTCTACATGTCAACATTACAGCAGGGAAGGAGGAGGTTAAAAACCATCACTGTAAACTAGCGTTTTTCAGATTGATTTATTGGAGTCCTAAATTTCTGCTAAGATGACTTAGAAGTCACTGGAGCAGTGGTAAAATGGGAAACCCTTTTCTAGGGTCCAGAGAGAGGCCAAGCTGGGGCTCCAAGCTCTCCAATCATGGTATCTCTTCATACAGAACTTCTCTTTTTTGGGTGGGAATGGTGGCTTACACCTGTAATCCCAACACTTTGGGAGGCAGAGATGGGCAGATTGCTTGAGGAGTTCAAGACCAGCCTCGGTAACATGGCAAAACCCCATCTCTACAGAAAATACAAAAATTAGCCAGGTGTGTTGTTGCATGCCTGTAGTCCCAGCTACTAGGGAGGCTGAGGTAGGAGCATCGCTGGAGTCCGGGAGATGGAGGCTGCAGTGAACTGAGACTGCACCACTGCACTCCAGTCTGGGTGACAGAGTGAGACCCTGTCTCAAAAAACAAACAAAAAACAAACAAAAAAAAACCCCTCTGTCTCTCTCCCTTTCTTTCTCTCTCAACAGACTATTTTTTTAGGATAGTTTTAGGTTCACAGCAAAATTGAGCAAAAAGTACAGAGTTCTCATATACTCCCTGCCCCACTCCACCCACCCCACCATCAGCGTCCTACCCCAGAGGGGTGTGTTTATCACAGTCAGTCATGAACCTACCTTGACTCATTATGAGCGCTCTGAGTCCTTAGTTAGGTTACTGCTCTCTTGGTGTTGTGCACTCTCTGGGTTTCAACAAAGGTATGATGATATACAGCCACCATTATGGTATCATACAGAATAGTTTCCTTGCCCTAAATGCTCTCTGTTTACCTATTTTGTATATTGGGATTCCACATAAGATTTCATTTTGAAAAAAGTTCTACACACTCCATTGTTGAAACCATCATTCCAAAGGTCGACATTTCCCCATCTCCACTTTTCATATCCGTCAGGACGCTCACTGTTTCATTCAGACATTTGATCTCCTCAGGCCACTTCCTGGCAGACTTACTCTAACCGCCGTTTGTTTGGTAGCCTCAGTTGCCCCTTCACCGCCAACCTCTCGCCTCCTCCCAGGTGGAACCCGAGACCCGGGCGGTGATCCGGTGGATGCACTCCTTCAACTTTGTTCTTTCAGCCAATCTCCACGGAGGGGCGGTGGTGGCCAATTACCCGTATGACAAGTCCTTTGAGCACCGGGTCCGAGGGGTCCGCCGCACCGCCAACACCCCCACGCCTGACGACAAGCTTTTCCAGAAGGTATGTGGAGCGACAGCTTGTCCTGCCAGGGGAACTTGGGGCTCAGAAGATGAGCTTAAGGTCAGTAACAGACCCCTTTTCGGTGCGAGACCACAGAAAATAATTGAAAATACCGCTTGCTTGTGAGGTGCTTACAGTCTAGTAAATGACATTTGGTTTTGAATAATAAGCCATAGATTCATAAAAAAGTAAATACAAAGAAAGCTTTAAAGTAATTACCACGATGCAGAAAATACTTAGGCTAATGATGAGCAAGAAATATGCCCGAAGACTAATAGCACAAGTGTCATTAAATGTGAATTTTGGGGGGTCTAAAGTAGAATTTTATGATAATATATCCATATTAATGAAAAATAGACTGTGATGGTATTAGGTGGGGCCTTAAAAAAAGAAAAATAGACTACATGAAAAAAGTTTAAAAAACAGTTCAAAACAATAGAATAAAATCAATGTTAACATTAATTTTATATTAATATATAAAATGGTATAATATAATAAATTTGTAATTATTGGCCTGGTGCGGTGACTCACGCCTGTAATCCCAGCACTTTGGGAGGCCGAGGCGGACGGATTGCCTGAGGTCAGGAGTTTGAGACCAGCCTGCCCAACGTGGTGAAACCCCGTCTCTACTAAAAATATAAAAATTAGCCAGGCACGGTGACAGGTGCCTGTAATCCCAGCTACTTGGGAGGCTGAGACAGGAGAATCACTTGAACCCGGGAGGTGGAGGTTGTGGTGAGCCAAGATTGCACCACTGCACTCCAGCCTGGACAACAAGAGTGAAACTCCATCTCAAAAAAAAAAAAAAAAAAGTACTAATATATTAATATATATCTATATAATATAAATGAACATTAGTGATATTAAGTATTAATCATTAATGAACTACATGGTGAATAGCACATTGTTTTTTTCTCCATTGATCTCACTTTGTCCACTGTATAGTAAATAGTAATGAAGGAGAATTGTAGAGTTCAAATATATTCCTCTCCCTCCAACACACACCTCTCACCCCCTAAATACACATTACTTTTCCTGGAGAAGACTTGCCTTACTTACTCCTTGATTTATTTGACAAAATTCGGCTAGAAAATGGCACAAAAACAAGGAATCTTCAATATCATCTAGTGCGACTCCTGACTGCACAAGAGAAAACTCAGCCCCGAGATAGTGACAAAATCAGAATACAGATCTCCTAACTGTAGTCTACCACACATATACTCTCTTAGACACACAGTCACATTCACACACATGCATTCACACATACTCACCTACATACACACACTCATACACACACACATACACACGCTGTCTCTATCCCTGATCCTATTTTCTTTCACTAAAGCAAATAATCCACTGTTTATGTACCCAGCAGGGCTTCTTGGCTTCACCCTAGTTGTGAGTAGGAGCATTGCCATTTGAGTTGGGAATCATCAAGGTCGTTTTCCGCCTGCTTTTCCTCTAGCTGGCCAAGGTCTACTCCTATGCACATGGATGGATGTACCAAGGTTGGAACTGTGGAGATTACTTTCCAGATGGCATCACCAATGGGGCTTCCTGGTATTCTCTCAGCAAGGGTAAGGGGAGTCCTGGGAACTGCTCAAGCTGAAGTGGAATAGTGCTCATTTCTCCTTCTAAATTCCCAGTTTTCCCAGGGAAACAATGGGAATAGCATGGAGTTTTGCACTCAGGTTGAGATCTGGAAAATGGGGAAGTCTCAGGTTGACATTTAGTCATCATCTTGTGATTCTTTAAAACTAAGGTGGGGATGGCTGGGCACAGTGGCTCACGCCTGTTATTCCAGCACTTTGGGAGGCCGAGGCAGGTGGATCACGAGGTCAGGAGATCGAGACCATCCTGGCTAACATGGTGAAACCCTGTCTCTACTGAAAATACAAAAGAATTAGCCGGGTGTGGTGGCGGGCGCTTATAGTCCCAGCTACTCAGGAGGCTGAGTCAGGAGAATGGCATGAACCCAGGAGGCAGGGTTTGCAGTGAGCCGAGATTGTGTCACTGCACTCCAGCCTGGTCGACAGAGCGAGACTCCGAGACTCCGTCTCAAAAGACAAAAACAAAAACAAAAACAAAAAAACTAAGGTAGGGCCACCTTTTGGTCCTGTAAAACTGGTGGTTTACACAGTAGATTAGGGCATATAGTCACTTGTGGGATCTGAGAGTAGATTGGGTTGAAACCTGGCTTGCCAATTGACTAGTCATGTGACTCTGGGATAATTACTTATTCTCTCTGTGCTTTCATTTCCTCATCTGTAATTAAGAATAATAAGGCCAGGCATGGTGACTCATGCCTATAATCCCAGCACCTTGGGAGGCCAAGAAGGGAGAATCTCTTGAGGCCAGTAGTTTGAGACCAGCCTAAGCATCATAGCAAGACCTCATCCCCCTACCAAAAAAAAAAAAAAAAAAAAAGCCAGGCAGAGTGGTGCACACGTGTAGTCCCAGCTAATGGGGAGGCTGAGGTGGGACGATCACCTGAGCCCAGGAGGTCAAGGCTGCAGTGCATTGAGCCAAGACTGCACCACTGTACTCCAGCCTGGACAACAGAGTGAGACTCAAAAAAAAAAAAAAAAGAAAGTGAATACTTGCCTCATAATTTTAATATAAGTATTAAATAAAATAATACACATAAGGCATTTAGAAATGCCTGGCTTATAAATGTTGTAATTGTATTTTAAAAAGTAGCACAGATGTATGCCTCACATAGCAACAGATGAGCAGAGGATCTGACCTGGGCACAACCAGTTCCCCTGAGATACGCTCCCTGGACCCTGACTGCCTGGTGCCAGCAAGCAGGGGTTTGCCATGGACACTGGCTATTGATAATGTAGGCTTCAAGAGCAGAAACCTCCACAAGAGACTTCTGTCCCTTCCCCTGGGCCTTCCCCGTGACCAGGGGTCAAGATAGAACCTTTGTTTATGAGCCTTCACTGGATCGAAGGATAGAGAAGAGTCTGGAGCAAGAAGCTGGGTTCTTTTAGGAATCATTCTCTAGCATCTGTCTTTCCCCATCCCCTCAAATCTGACCTGGCCATGGCCCAGGCAACAGATTGGTGAGAGCTGAGTTAGTGGCTGGTCCTGTGCAGAGTAGAAGAGGTGCAAAACTGAGGAGTTGCCATGTACTGGGAGGGTAGACTGGGGACGAAAACTTGCTTGAATACAAGGCACTGCTGGGCGCAATGGCTCATACCTGTAATCCTAGCACTTTGAGAGGCTGAGGTGGTAGGATGGCTTAAGGTGGGAGTTCGAGGCTACAGTGAGCTATAATCATGATGCTGCACTCCAGCCTGGGCAGCAGAGCAAGACCCTGTCTCTGAAAAATAAATAAATACACACATACATAATTTTACATTTTTTTAAAGTTACTTTCTTTAGTTTGCATTAGGAAAGCAAAATATTTTTTGCCCTCCAAATTGAAAATAACCAATATACTTTTTCAAATTATGCTTGTTCTTTTTTTCTCTCTCTCCTCCCTCTCCCTCTCCATCCTCTGAGACAGCAAGGCCCATGCCTCCACTGAGAATCATTGCCCTAAATTAAGCTGGTACAATTCCAAGGTCATTACATTTATCAAATTGATTCTTCCAACAGTGTGGTCTCTTGATTAGCATATCAGCATGAGCTGGGAACTTACTAGAAATGTACATTTCTAATAAGTTGCACCCCACCTCATACCTACTGAATCAGAAACTCTGGGGGTGAAGCCCAGCAAGCTGTATTTAGCCAGAAGGCTCAGCCTTCTAGGTGATTCTAATGCATGGAGAGAACCAATTTACTTATTTATTTTACTCAAGCATTTTTAAATTTTTATGGATACATGAGAAGTGTATATATTTATGGGGTATATGTGATATTTTAATACAGGCATACAGTGTGTAATAATTACATCAGAGTAAATGAGATGTCCATCCCCTCAAGCATTCATTTCTTTGTGTTACCAACATTCTAATTGTACTCCCTCAGTTATTCAAAAGGTACAGCAAATTACTGCTAAAGGTAGTCACCCTTTTGTGCTATCATTCATTCTTTCTATTTTTTGTATCTATTAACCATCCCCATTCTCCCCACCCCCACCATCCTTCCCAGCCTCCGGTAACCATCCTTCCTCTCTATTTTCATGAGTTCAATTATTTAAATGTTTAGCTCCCACGAATGAGAAAGAACGTGCAAAATCTGTTTTTCTGTGCCTGGCTTCATCACTGTTTTTGCAAATGACAGGATCTTATTTTTTTTTAATGACTGAATAGTACTCTATCGTGTAACCCTGCCACATTTTCTTTCTCCATTCATCTGCTAATGGACACTTAGCTTGCTTCCAAATCTTGGCTATTGTGAATAGTGCTGCAGCAAACATGGGAGTGCAGTTAACTCTTCAATATACTGATTTCCTTTGTTTTGGGTTTATACTCAGCAGTGGGATTGCTGAATCAACTGGTAGTTCTGTTTTTAGTTTTTTAAGGAACTTCTATACTGTTTGGAGAGAGCCAATTTAATAGGCTATAGTTATTATTCTTCAACTTTCCCCATTCTTTCTGTAACAGCTTGCTTGTACTCATCAGCTTAAAAAGTAAGTGATAATTTTTTTCATCTTTATGTATTTATTTATTTATTTATTTTGAGATGGAGTCTTTCTGTCACCCAGGCTGGAGTGCAGTGGCTCCATCTCGGCTCACTGCAACCTCTGCCTCCCGGTTCAAACAATTCTCCTGCCTCAGCCTCCCGAGTAGCTGGGGCTACAGGGAACCACCACCACACCTGGCTAATTTTTGTCTTTTTAGTAGAGACGGCGCTTCACCACGTTGGTCTGGCTGTTCTCAAACTCCTGACCTCAAGTGATCTGCCCGCCTCAGCCTCCCAAAGTGCTGGGATTACAGGCACCCCGCTTCATTTTTATTGTGGTAACATATACATAACATAAAATTTACCATTGTAATAATTTTTAAGCATCTGATTCTGTATTATTAGGTACATTTGTAATGTTGTACAGTCACCACCAGCACTCATCTCCAGAACTCTTTTCGGCTTATAAAAGTGAAACTCTATATCCGTTAAACAATAACTACCTTTCCCCTTACCCAGCCCCTGGCAACCACCATTCTACTTTTTGTCTTTATGATTTTGACTGCTCTAAGTAGCTCATATCAGTGGGATCATGCAATATTTGTCTTTTTGTGAATGCCTTATTTCACTTACCATCATGTCCTCAAAGTTCATCCGTGTTATGGTGTTTGTCAGAATTTCCTTACTTTGAAGGCTGAACAATATTCCATTGTATGTTTATACCACATTTTGTTTCTCGTTTATCCACCGATGGACACTTGGGTTGCTTTCACATTTTAGCTATTGTGAATAATGGTGCTACAAACATGGATGTGCACATCTCTCTTTGAGACCCTGATTTCTGTTCTTTTGGATATATAAACCCAGAAGTGGAATTGTTGGACATAAGGTAGTTCTATTTTTAATGTTTTTGAGGAACTGCCATACTGTTTTCTGTAGAAAACACCACCCGTGCACAGGAGTTTCAGTTTCTCCACATCTTCACCAACTCTTACTTTTTCTTTCTTTTTTTTTTTTTTTTGATAGTAGCCATCCTAATAAGTGCAAAGTAGTATCTCATGGTAGTTTGATTTGCATTTCTCTAATGATTAGTGATATTGAGCATCTTTTCATGTGCTTATTGGCCATTTGTATACCTTCTTTGGAGAAATGTCTATTCAAATCCTTTGCCCACTTAAAAAATCAAGTTGTTTGGGTTTTTTTTTGTTGTTATTGTTATGTTTTAGGAGTTCTCTATATATTCTGAATATTAATATCTTATCAGATATATGAATCACAAATATTTTTCCCATTCCATGGTGGCCTTTTTACTCTGTTTACATTATATTTGTTTGTTTGTTTGATTCTGTCATCACCTGTTTTGTCCTAGAGATACTGTCTTTTGATGAACAAAATTTTTCCATTTTCATGAAGTCTAATCTGTGATTTTTTTTTTCTTTTGTTGCCTGTATCTTTGATTTCATATCCAGGAAATCATTGCCAAATTCAATGTCATGAAGCTTTTGCCCTGTGTATTCTTCTAAGAGTTTTATAGTTTTAGGTCTTACGTTTAGGTCACCAATCCATCTTGAGTTCATTTTTGTATATGGTGTTAGATAAGGCTCCAACTTCATTCTTTTGCATTTGGATATCCAATTTCTCCAGCATCATTTGTTGACATGACTGTCCTTTCCCCATTGAATGGTCTTGGCATTCTGGTCAAAAATCCTTTGACAATATATGTGAGGGTTTCTGGGCTGTCTTCAATTCCATTAATCTATATACCTGCTTTTATACCAGTACCACATTGTTTTGATTACTGTAGCTTTGTAGTAAGTTTCAAAATCAGAAATTGTGAGTCTCTAGCTTTGTTCTTCTTTTTCAAGATTATTTTTACTCTTCTGGGTTGCTTAAAATTCCATATGAATTTTAGGATGGGTTTTCTATTTTTGCAACAAACATCATTTGGATTTTGATAGGGATTGCATTGAATCTGTAGATCACTTTGGGTAGTATAGACATTTTTAAGTGAGTAATTTTTAACCCAAATGAAATTATAATGAAAATAACCATCCTAATAATGAGAAACATATTAAAAAGTAATTGATTCAATTGAATAATGTAGAAGATCGGAACAAGCAAGTTTTTTTTTTTTTTTTTTTTTTTTTTTTTGAGACGGAGTCTCGCTGTGTCGCCCAGGCTGGAGTGCAGTGGCCGGATCTCAGCTCCAAGCTCTGCCTCCCGGGTTTTTACGCCATTCTCCTGCCTCAGCCTCCCGAGTAGCCGGGACTACAGGCGCCCGCCACCTCGACCGGCTAGTTTTTTGTACTTTTTAGTAGAGACGGGGTTTCACCGTGTTAGCCAGGATGGTCTCGAACTCCTGACCTTGCGATCCGCCCATCTCAGCCTCCCAAAGTGCTGGGATTACAGGCTTGAGCCACTGCGCCCGGCGCAAGTATTTTTTAGAAGAAGAAGAAAATGTAGCTGTCTTCTGCTTTTTCAGGAGTCTGTTTTTCTGGGATGGGTATTTTCAGATTAATATTGTATTCTTAGATAGGAGAAGGGATGTGAAAGCAAAATATTAATCTCATTCCTGACCTCCCAGGTCTGAAGAACATTGTAGTTCAAGGAGAAAATCTGTTCTCTTAAAAACAGTCCATGTGCATAGTCAATAGTAAGGCACAGCTAATAAGCAGACTTTGGAAATGATAAAAGGGACAAGAAGTGAAATTCAGTCATGAAATGGAAAAAAACATAAAGGATGAAGATGACAAAAGGGACATTTAAGAAGAGAGGAAACTGCAGAGAGAGATGCATGTGAACTGGAAATTTGGGAAAAATTTTATGGAGGAAAGAAAGAAATAGAGGTCAAGAGGTAGAATAGAAGTTGATGAAGAAAAGAAAAAAAAGGTAATGAAGGGGGTGCTGGATATTTCCAACACAAAGAAATGATAAATGTTTGGGAGGATGGATATTCTAATTAGCCTGATCTAATCACTGTACAGTTTATTGAAACGTCACTATGCGTGTCCCATGAATATGTACATATTATTAGGTGATGTACATGAATATGCACACATTATTATGTGCCAATGAAATAAATAAAATTAAAAGAGAATTCCCAAATAAATAAAAGCAGAAAATTTTAAAAAGAGAGAGAGAGATGAGATGGGGCATTGAGTGGGAACCTGGTTATGGGAATCTGCCACTGCTCTCTTTCCTTTAGGAATGCAAGACTTTAATTATCTCCATACCAACTGCTTTGAGATCACGCTGGAACTGAGTTGTGACAAGTTTCCCCCGCAAGAGGAGTTACAGCGGGAGTGGCTGGGTAATCGGGAAGCCCTAATCCAGTTCCTGGAACAGGTAAAACCTCATTTGTTAACTCTCATGTTTGCAAAAAGAGAAGTGCTTCTCAATGGCAGACAAGGTGTTTCACAGGTTCAGGTCTGACTTTTGCTCTGACTCAGTCCAATAGATCTGGGCTGCTTCTTCCAATGAGATTTATTCATTCAACATTATTGAGCAGCTGAACACAGTGGTTCGCACCTGTAATCCCAGCAGTGTGGGAAGCCGAGATGGGAGGATCACTTGAGCTCAGAAGTTTGAGACCAGCCGGAGCAACATAGCTAGACCCCATGTCTACTAAAAAAAAAAAAAAATTAGCCAAGCATGGTGGCATGATTCTGTAGACCCGGCTTCACAGGAGGATGAGGTGGGAGGATCGCTTGTCTTGTGCCGGGAGGTCAAGGTTGCAGTGAGCTGTGATCATGCCATTGTACTCCAGCCTGGGCAGCAGAGCAAGATCCTTCTCAAAAAAATTATCAAGCACAACTATTTGTCAGAAACTGTACTATACGCTGTGAATTATGAATAAATAAGCAAATATCCCTGCCCATATGGAACTTACCTTCTAGTGAGGAGAGACAGGCAGTAAACAATAAGTTGTATAACATGTTAAAAAAGAAATGCTATGAAGAAAGTCTTTCAGGGGAAGTGATATTTAAACAAAAATTTCAAGGAGGTGAGGGAGAGAAACATGCAGATATCTAGGGGATAAAAGGGTTCCTTGAAATGGACACAACTGCAAATACAAAACCCACAAAAAGAATATGAAAAGTGCTTGGCATCACTAATCATTACAGAAATGCAAACTAAAACTACAGTGAGATTCCACCTCAAATTGGTTAGGATGGCTGCTATCAAAAAAACAGAAATTCACAAATGTTTGCAAGGATGTGGAGAAATTGGAACCCTTGTCCACCATCAATGGGAATGTAAAGTGGTACAGTCATTATAAAAAACAGCTAATGGCAATTCCTCAAGCAATCAGAATTCCTATGTGCTCCAGCAATGCTACTTTTGGGTATATATTCAAAAGAACAGAAATAAGGGCCTCAAAGAGATATTTGCACACCCATATTCATAACAGCATTATTTACAATAGCCAAAAAGTGGGAGCAACCCAGTGTTCATTGGTGGATGACTGTATAAATGAATGTGGTATATTCCAGTGGAATATTATACAGCCTTAAAAAGGAAGGAAATTGTCATCAGGTGTGGTGGCTTATGCCTGTAATCCCAGCACTTTGGGAGGCTGAGGTGGGCAGATCGCCTGAGTTTGGGAGTTTGAGACCAGCCTGACCAACATGGAGAAACCCTGTCTTTACTAAAAATACAAAATTAGCCAGGCATGGTGGCACATGCCTGTAATCCCAGCTACTCGAGAGGATGAGGCAGGAGAATCGCTTGAACCCAGGAGGTGGAGGTCGCAGTGAGCCGAGATGGCGCCATTGCACTCCAGCCTGGGCAATGAGAGCAAAACTCCATCTCAAAAAAAAGGAAGGAAATTCTGACACATGCTACAACATGGATGAATCTCGGGGACATTATGCCAAGTGAAATTAGCCACCCATAAAAAGACAAACACTGTATTATTCCACATATATGAGGTACTTAGAGTAGTCAAAATTATAGAGATGGAAAGTATTGATAGAATGGTGGTTGCCAGGGGCTGGGGGAGGGGGTAATGGAGAATCATTGTTTAATGGATATAGAGTTTCAATTTTTTAAGATAAAAAGAGTTATGCAGATGGATGGTAGTGATGGTTGCACAACATTACAAATGTTTTTTTATTTTTTATTTTTTATTTATTTATTTATTTATTTATATATTTTTTTGAGACAAAGTCTCGCTCTGTCACCCAGGCTGGAGTACAGTGGCCGGATCTCAGCTCACTGCAAGCTCCGCCTCCTGGGTTCATGCCATTCTCCTGCCTCAGCCTCCCAAGTAGCTGGGACTACAGGTGCCCGCCACCTCGCCCGGCAAGTTTTTTGTATTTTTTAGTAGAGACGGGGTTTCACCATGTTAGCCAGGATGGTCTCGATCTCCTGACCTCGTGATCTGCCCGTCTCGGCCTCCCAAAGTGCTGGGATTACAGGCTTGAGCCACCGCGCCCGGCCTTTTTTTTTTTTTAGACAGAGTCTCGCTCTGTCACCCAGACTGGAGTGCAGTGGTGCGATCTAAGCCCACTGCAACCTCCACCTCCTGGGTTAAAGCAGTTCTCCTGTCCTCACCCTAGCTAAATGTATTTAATAACACTGAACTATACACTTAAAATGGTAAATTTTATTTTATCACAGTCTGTCATAGTAAATAAAAAAAATTTAAAAAAAAGAAAAAGAAAAGAAAGCCAGGACACCAGTGTGGCTGGACTGATCTCAGAAGTAAGGGAGAGAAAAGGTGGTTGGAGATGGGATCAGAGAGCTAACAGGTAGCTTGACAGACGGACCATCACAAGAACTTTAGCTTTTGCTCAGAGTGAGTTAGGTTTTGAGTAGGATAGTGACATGATTTGAGTTAGGCTTTAACAGGATCACTCTGACCACTCTAATTGTGAAGAGATTAATTGGGGCAGGGAGAGAGGCAAAGAGACCAGTTAAGGGACTATTACCATCATCTTTGTGAAGATAAAATGCAAAAACATACGAGAAAGGGCTTTGAGACTCTAAAACACCATACAAATGTTTTATGATCATAACTATATACTTGTTCCTGCAGGTTCACCAGGGCATCAAGGGAATGGTGCATGATGAGAATTATAATAATCTCGCCAATGCTGTCATTTCTGTCAGTGGGATTAACCATGATGTCACTTCAGGTATGTGGTCACTGCTTAGGGGGAGGAAGGAAGCGTTCACTCCCGCATCTTCTTCAGCATAATCAACGGGCCAGTTTGTAAGCCAGTGAAACTAGCAGGGGCGTCAAGGATGCTGGGAGTGGGGGTGGGGGGATGGAGGAAAGAAGGGCAATGAAAATGGAGACAGTAAATTAAGAGGCTGAATCAAACAACCAAGATGTTTTAATGGAAAATCTTTTGCTTCTGATGCAAGCAATCCCTGAGAGGTCAGGACCAGGAAAGACTGATGTAAATGTAACTTCTCCTCAGCATTCAGGAGTGGCTACCACATACAATTTTGTTAGGGGTATTTTCTGGGCTTACTGTTAATAGCTCACATACTGGTGTGAAATTGGGTAGAAAGAGGACTGTAGGCCGGGCGCGGTGGCTCACGCCTGTAATCCCAGCACTTTGGGAGGCCGAGGCGGGCGGATCACAAGGTCAGGAGATCGAGACCACGGTGAAACCCCGTCTCTACTAAAAATACAAAAAATTAGCCGGGCGCGGTTGTGGGCGCCTGTAGTCCCAGCTACTCGGGAGGCTGAGGCAGGAGAATGGCGTGAACCCGGGAGGCGGAGCTTGCAGTGAGCCGAGATCGCGCCACTGCACTCCAGCCTGGGCGACAGAGCGAGACTCCGTCTCAAAAAAAAAAAAAAAAAAAGAAAGAGGACTGTAAAACGGATAGTTATCCTTGTGGCTGACTTGGCATTTCTCTACACCTCCAATGGAAAAGTTAGCAAGATTCTTTCCATCATAGGCTTACTGTGGGGCAAGATTGATGGTGGAGACGGATCTTAGAGCTACCTGGAACCTCCTAGAAGAGCACAGAATTATGTCACAGCAGAATGGTGTTGTAAGCTGACTCAGCCCAGCTTGATCATGCATTTGTAGGATTTTTTGTTTTATTTTGCTTTTAATGCATAACAGTAGCTACCAACACTTATGGTTACAGGTAGATGAGATTTGCCTAACTCCCCACCTTTTTTTCTTTTTTTGAAAAGGAGTCTCATTCTGCCATCCAGGCTGGAGGGCAGTGGTGTGATCTCACTGCAACCTCTGCCTCCTGAGCTCAAGCCATCCTCCTACCTCAGCCTCCAAAATGGCTGGGACTACAAGCATGCAACACCATGCCTGACTAATTTTTTGTGTTTTTTGTAGAGATGGGGTTTTACCATGTTGCCCAGGCTGGTTTTGAGCTCCTGGGCTCAAAAGCCTCCCAAAGTACTGGGGTTACAGGTGTGAGCCACTACACCCAGCCCTCCGCACAACCTTAATACTAGCAAGTCTCACCTGAATTTTACTACACTAACATTTATTACCTAGCAGCCATTTCACAGTTCCTACAATCTGTTTAAGCTGGATGAACTCTCAGCTTTCTGTTCTTTAAAGTGATCTCAATGCATCTTACATGAAAAGTTCATTCAAGACAAAAGTATTGTCTAAAGGCAGAATCCTGTAGCCTCACAGTGAAGTATCAGACAACCAGAGTCTGGACACAGGACTGTTTAGGAATCCAAACTCAGGAATCATCCTTTTTATTTGTTTTTTCTTTTTCCGTTTTTTACAGAAATGTTTCTGAATCGTAGGAATCATTCTTATAAGCACAGCCTTCTTCAGGGCTTGCTAGATTCTTTCAAGCGAAGTGATGGGGTCTCACTATGTTGCCCAAGCTGGTCTCAAACTCAAGCAATTCTTCTGCCTCAGCCTCCCAAATAGCTGGATTACAGGGTCTCACTCTATTGCCTGGGCTGCAGTGCAGTGGTGCAATCAGAGCTCACTGCAACCTTGACCTTCCAGGCTCCCAAGTAGCTGGAACTACAAATGCATGCCACCATGCTCAGCTAATTTTTTTGTTTTTTATTTTTTTTACAGAGACAGAGTTTTGCCCTGTTGTCCAGGCTGGTCTCAAATTCCTGAGCTCAAGTGATCTGCCTGCCTCAGCCTTCCAAAGTGCTGGGATTCCAGAAGGGCACACCTGGCTTTTGCTAGATTCTTATGCTCTGTCCAAGCAAGTGTGGGAATGTCTCTAAAACAGGCTAGCCAATCAACATATATTGCTGGGCACAGTGGCTCACGCCTGTAATCCCAACACTTTGGGAGGCCCAGGTGAGAGGAACACTTGAGGTGAGGAGTTCAAGACCAGCCTGGCCAACATGGTGAAACCCCTGTCTCTACTAAAACTACAAAAATTAGCTGTGTGTGGCCAGGTGCGGTGGCTCACGCCTGTAATCCCAGCACTTTGGGAGGCCGAGGCGGGCGGATTGCCTGAGCTCAGGAGTTTACAACAAGCCTAGGCAACACAGTGAAACCCCATCTCTACTAAAATACAAAAAATTAGCCACGCATAGTGGCATGTGCCTGTAGTCACAGCTACTTGGGAGGCTGAGGCAGGAGAATCACTTGAACCCAGGAGGTGGAGGTTGCAGTTAGCCGAGATTGTGCCACTGGACTCCAGCCTGGGCAGAGTGAGACTCTATTTCAAAACAACAACAAAAACAAAACATATTAAACACCACTGATTTTTCCAATAAGTGCCACTTTTACCTGCCATTGTGTTAATTAACAAATTATTAGGCTGGGCACAGTGGCTCATGCCTGTAATCCCAACACTTTGGGAGGCCAAGGCGGGTGGATCACCTAAGGTCAGGAGTTCAAGACCAGCCTGGCCAACGTGGTGAAACCCCGTCACTACTAAAAATACAAAAAATTAGCCGGGCATGGTGGTAGGCAACCGTAGTCCCACATACGCAGGAGGCTGAGGCAGGAGAATCACTTGAACCCAGGAGGTGGAGGTTGCAGTGAGCCGAGATTGAGCCACTGGACTCTAGCCTGGATGACAGAGCAAGACTCCATCTCAAAAAAAAAAAAAAAAAAAAAAAAACATTAATCATTTCACCAGTGAAAAAACCCATTGTAAACATTCATTATGTTACTTAGCAAAGCATCTAGTGTTGAGGAGAGAGAAAGCTAGCTGAAGCCCTCATAGGAGCTGCATCTGGAATGGGGTCTTTCTGATACGACACTCGCTCACCACTTCAGGATGCAAGTCCCCAATTAAGAAAACGACAGTCTCTGGGGTGTCATTTCAACTATCCAACATGTGTACTTTGCTGAAGTATTTTAAAGTAAATTCCAGGCATTTAATAGGGGGCAGAAAAAGACTTCCTCATTATTGTTTGTCTCAATGTTTATCGTATTTGTTATTTCAAATATGCATTGCTATATACTTAAAAAAATGAATTTTAAAGTCACTGTCATAATTGAATCTAAAGGAATGGAAAGTCATTAGCCAAAATGCTCTTTCTCTGTTATGGAAAAACAGGTTTCTTTTGAATTTTATTTTTTCCCTTGCCATACTTTTGAAGGTGATAAAAGAAATTTTTTTGTTTTTTGAGACAGTCTTGCTCTGTCACCCAGGCTGGAACACAGTGATACGAGCCACTGCAACCAGCCCAATAAAAGCAATATTAAAAATAGGATTCTCACTGGGCACAATGGCACATGCCTGTAATCCCAGAACTTTGGGAGGCTGAGCTGGGAGGTTTGCTTGAGGTCAAGAGTTCAAGACCATGCTGGTCAACATAGCAAGACCACATCTCTACAAAAAATAAAAGTAATAAAATTAACCAGGCACAGTGGTGTGTGCCTATAGTCCTAGCTATTCAAAAAACTGAAGCAGGAAAATTGCTTGAGTCCGGGAGTTCAAGGTTGCAGCGAGCTATGATAGCACCACCGCACTCTAGCCTGGGCAACAGAGTGAGACCTTATCTCAAAAAAAGAGATAGGACTCTCAAAATTGTATCTTTAGTGGTCATGTAGTCCAGCCTTCCCATTGAATATAAGATTACACCCATACAACACCACCAGCAGCTTTTTATCCAACCCAGGGCCACCATGTTCAGTGGTGCAGATTTTGCACTGTACATCTGCATAGCCTTTCCAGGCTTCTGATCTAGTCCGTGCTTGTGTGCTCACAATTTCACAAAGCAGTCCATTCCTTTTTATGTAGCTCTGTTTCTCTCAACAGGTTTGTTTCTTTTATTTATTTATTTGAGACAGAATCTTGCTCTGTCACCAAGGCTTGAGTGCAATGGCGTGATCTCAGCTCACTGCAGCCTCCACCTCCCACCTTTCAGCAATTATCCTGCCTCAGCATCCCAACTAGCTGGGCATACAGGCATGTGCCACCACGTCTGGCTAATTTTTGTATTTTTAGTAGAGATGGGGGTTTCACCATGTTGGCCAGGCTGGTCTCAAACTCCTGACCTCAGGTGATCCACCCACCTGGGCCTCCCAAAGCGCTGGGATTACAGGCATGAGCCACCACACCTGACCTCAACAGGTTTTATTTCTGTCTAGCAAAATCTGCCTCCCTGCAACTTAAACCCATACTTCCCATTCTTATTTCTTTAGATAGACATCATTTCTTCACA
Organism: Macaca thibetana thibetana; assembly: GCF_024542745.1. NCBI lineage: Eukaryota > Metazoa > Chordata > Mammalia > Primates > Cercopithecidae > Macaca > Macaca thibetana. The sequence continues at coordinate 96,099,621 of NC_065586.1, read as the reverse complement.
GTGGCCTTTCAAATATCAAAACTGTGGGCTCATGGAGTTTCTTTATTAGGCAAAACATTCACAGACCTTTCACCCTTTCCTCTCTCCTAGTGATCCTTTACTGGAGGTGAGTTTGTATTAAACTACAGGGTCTGGAATTACATTTAACACGTTCAGTATAGAGCACAGTAAAACTCCTGCTTCCTAGGAGCTGAGGCCATACTCCTATTAAGATGGCCCACAAATGATTTAAATCTTCGCTAGTTTCATGCTATTAAGAAAAGCCAGGCTAGGTGCAGTGGCTCATGCCTGTAATCACAGCACTTTGGGAGGCTGAGGCGGAAGGATCACTTGAGCCCAGGAGTTTGAGACCAACTTGGGCAACATAGTGAGAACCAGACTTTGTTTATTCATTTTAAAAAAGAAAAGATGGCTGGGCTCAGTGGCTCATGCCTGTAATCCCAGCACATTGGGAGGCCAAGGCTGGTCAATCACCTGAGGCCAGGAGTTCGAGAGCCGCCTGGCCAACATGGTGAAACCCCGTCTCTACTAAAAATATAAAAATTAGCTGGGTGTGGTGGTGCATGCCTGTAATCCCAGCTACTTGGGAGGCTGAGGCAGGAGAATGGCTTGAACCCGGGAGGTGGAGGTTGCAGTGAGCTGAGATCACACCACTGCATTCCAGCCTGGGCAACAGAGTGACAGAATGAGACTCCATCTCAAAAAAAAAAAAAAGCCAATGGACTGTGGCTCACACCTGTGATCCCAGCACTGGGAGGCTGAGACGGGCAGATCACCTGAGGTCAGGAGTTCAATATTAGCCTGGCCAACAGGGTGAAACCCCGTCTCTACTAAAAACACAAAAATTGGCTGAGCATGGTGGCACGCGCCTGTAATCCCAGCTACTTGGGAGGCTAAGACAGGAGAACTGCTTGAACCTGAGAGGCAGAGGTTGCAGTGAGCTCACATCATGCCACTACACTCCAGCCTGGGTGACAGAGCGAGACACCGTCTCAAAAAAAAAGAAAAGCTAACTATCCAGACCAGGTCCAAATAAGGTAAACACGAAGCTGTAACCAATCTGGCTGTTTCTGTACCTCACTTCTGGTTTTTTTTGTATTTTACTTTCCTTTTTCTATTCTTAAAGTCTCTCCAACTGTGCAGAGATTACTCTCTGAATTTGCTGTGATTCTGAGGGCCCAATTTGCAAATTGCTTTTTCCTTCATCAATTAAACTTTGTTAAATTTAATAATAATAATTTTATTTAAAAAAAGCCACCAAGCTTGTAGTCAGTTAAAAACCCCAGCTTATTTGGGACAGGTCTTTAATCAGTGGACTGAGTTATATCCTTGTGACTTTCAGGTGACCATGGTGATTACTTCCGGCTGCTGCTTCCAGGTACCTACACTGTTAGTGCCATAGCACCTGGGTTTGACCCAGAGACAGTGACTGTGACCGTGGGTCCTGCGGAACCAACATTGGTGAGTTAGGCTGAGCTTGATGGTGCACTATAAAGATCACTTATACAGTCTATTTTGGAGGACAGTGTCCCGCTCTGTCACCCAGGCTGGAGTGCAGTGGTACCATCGTGGTTCACTGCAGCCTCGATCTCCCAGGCTGAAGCAGTCCTGCCGTCTCAGCCTCCCAAGTAGCTGGGAGTGAGTTTAAGTGCATACCACCACGCCCGCCTACTTTTTCTACTTTTTGTAGAAAAAGGATTTCATCATGTTACCCAGGCTGGTCTTGAACTCCTGTGCTCAAGTGATCCACCTGCCTCAGCCTCCCAAAGTGCTGAGATTACAGGCATGAGCCACCGCCCTTGGCCCTTACAAAATCTTCAGTGATTGTACAGCTGTCATCTTTGCCCAGCTTTCTTTTACGGTTTTTAAAAAATTAATTGCTCGCACATCCTAATTTTTGTTGTGTCACTCTCCTATTATATCCTTCCTCACTTCCTTTTGGCTTTTCCTCTTCTGTCTCACATAGCATAGAGATTCAAAGCACTGCCTAGTTCTAAATTCAGCTCATTTGCCCACAGACCTTGGACAAATTACCTAATCTCTCTTGTTTTCAGTTTCTTTCTCAGTAAATTGGTGATGATAGTGCCTCCTTCACAAGAGGCTGAAATGAGAACATGCACATAAAGCCTTTAGAATGCAGGGACCAAATCAACTCTCAAAAGACAGATTAGGCCGGGCGCGGTGGCTCAAGCCTGTAATCCCAGCACTTTGGGAGGCCGAGGCGGGCGGATCACAAGGTCAGGAGATCGAGACCACAGTGAAACCCCGTCTCTACTAAAAATACAAAAAATTAGCCGGGCGCGGTGGCGGGCGCCTGTAGTCCCAGCTACTCAGGAGGCTGAGGCAGGAGAATGGCGGGAACCCGGGAGGCGGAGCTTGCAGTGAGCCGAGATCGCGCCACTGCACTCCAGCCTGGGCAACAGCGTGAGACTCCGTCTCAAAAAAAAAAAAAAAAAAAAAAAAAAAAAAAAAAAAGACAGATTAATTGGAGAAAAGCCATACCAATTTATTTTTATTTTATTTATTTATTTATTTTTTGAGACAAGGTTTCGCTCTTGTTGCCCAGGCTGGAGTGCAGTGGGGGCATGATCTCGGCTCACCGCAACCTCTGCCTCCCAGATTCAAGTGATTCTCCTGCCTCAGCCTCCTGAGTAGCAGGGATTACAGGTATGTGCTACCACGCCCAGCTAATTTTTGTATTTTTTTTTTTTAGTAGAAATGGGGTTTCTCCATGTTGGTCAGGCTGGTCTCAAACTTGCGACCTCAGGTGATCTGCCCACCTCGGCCTCCCAAAGGGCTGGGATTATAGGCCTGAGCCACCGCGCCTGGCCTGTGTGTGTTTTTGTTGTTGTTGTTGTTTTTGTTTTTTTTTGGTGGGGGGGAGCATACCAATTTGTTTAATGTGCATACACAAGAGCCTTCAGAACGAAGGCCCAAAGATACAGGGGAAATTGTCCACTTTTATGCATAGGTTCAACAAAGTAGGTACAGCTACCTAGCTGTAAATGCAATTGGACAAAAAGCATCAGCTAATGCTATGCACTGAGTGAAGAAATCCAGCAAGGCCTGTCTGTCCAGACTCTTCTGGGCTCTCTGACCATGTATTTCTTCCTTCTGGGTGTGGGTCAGTACCCTCTCTGAAAAGAGGGTCTTATGACCTACAGTCAAGCAAGGTAGGTCAGATATGTCCTCCTCCTCTTCCTCCTCCTCCTCCTCCTCCTCCTTCTTCTCCTTCTCCTTGACCTACAGTCAAATAAGGTAGGGTCTTATGACCTACAGTCAAACAAGATAGGTCAAATATGTCCTCCTCCTCCTCCTCCTCCTCTTCCTCCTCTTCTTCTTCTTTCATAGAGACAGGGAGTGGCTCTGTCTCTCAGGTTGTGCACTGGCACGATTATGGCTCACTACAGCCTCAGACTCAAGAGATCTTCTGCTTCATCTTCCTGATAGCTGGGACTACAGGCACATGCCACCATGCCCAGCTAATTTTTTTTTTTTTTTTTTTTTTGAGACTGAGTCTCACTCTGTCACCCAGGCTGGAGTGCAGTGGCTCAACCTCGGCTCACTGCAACCTCTGCCTCCTGGGTTCAAGCGATTCTCCTGCCTCAGCCTCCCGAGTAGCTGGGATTACAGGCATGTGCCACCACGTCCAGCTAATTTTTGTATTTTTAGTAGAGATGGGTTTTCACCTTGTTGGGCAGGCTGATCTTGAACTCCTGACCTCAGGTGGTCCACCCTCCTCAGCCTCCCAAAGTGCTGAGATTATAGGCATGAGCCACCGCACCCGGCCTAATTTTTGTTATTTTTTGTAGGGACGGGGTTCTTTGTGTAGCCCAGGCTGGAGTCCAGTGGTAGTCATGGCTCACTGCAGCCTTGACCTCCTGGGCTCAAGAGATCCTCGCACCTCGGACTTCCAAAGCACTGGGATTACAGGCATGAGCCACTGTGCTCCCACGGCCTAGACTGTGCGCGGCCTAAATCGGTTAATTTCTTTAAGACCAGTTTTTACAGAGAAAGGCAGCGGGCTTGCATTCTTCTGTGCCACTAGTAAGGACTGCCACCAGAGGGCGCTCTATCATACCTTCTGGTGCTCCATGGGCCCTGATCTTGCTTTCCACTCAAGGCCGCAAAGAGCCGGTAGCTACTCTTCAAGATTCAACTCTCCAGGGCTTTCTTTTACGGATAGGAAGAGAAGCAAAGAACTTCTTTGATTTTACAGCCTGGATCTTTTCAGTTTTAGTTGTACTAAGATCTCAGAGCTAACGGAGCTCAGAGATCGTGGACACTAATCCTCAGATTTCTCAAATAAGGACAAAGTAATGAGGCAGTCCTATTTAACGGCCATCTACAGATCTCATTTCTCAAAAGTCAGCCTTTCCTAGGGCCGCCTCGCTCCTTCTGTACACAACCCGCTCCTTCTGTACACAACCCTAGAGCTTGCTAGACCCTCCCACCGCCTTTCCCTATTAACATGATGCAGTCAAGTCAAGCTTGTCTTTTACTATTTACTGAATAAGTACTATGTATGACATGATATGAGAGCTTTCCAGCATTATCTCATTTAACCTTTACAACAACCCTGTGAGGTAGATGCAAGTATCCCCATTTATGGCTTACAGAAGATAAAAGAAACTTGGGTAGTATCACGTAACAAGTGGTAGGAGTCAGGATTCGAACCTGTATCAGGCTCTCTGGCTCCCTTCTTAGCCAATGTGTTACTGGAACTCATACTAAGTGTACAACCTGTGTTTGTAGTTCCTTATTGTACCCCAAGGATCAGGGGAAATAACTATGCTTTAAGTGCTTTGAGAATTCCTCTGGAATTTCCAGATAGTTTCTTCCTCCATCCACTCCCCTAGTCCCATCTCCTAAATAATGTAAATTACTTCCCATTACTGTTGCAGGAAACAGAGAGTAAATCTTTTATTGTAGCCTATTAGCTGATCTGGGGTCCTCTTTCCCTTTTTTCTTGTTATATCCTAAAATTGAATGACTGGTAAGCAGCTACATATATAAGTTTTGCATTACCAGCAAGTCTGTTCAACGCCAGATTCAAACAACTGCACGTCCTTTTGAGTAACACACTCAATTTCAAAGAGTTTTGCCCCCTTTTTCACGTATTCTTTAAATAAATTAACATAATCCATCATTATGTCAAATATACTTAGAGAAGAAAAGATGTCTGTCATTTGGATACAATTTCCAGACACAATAACAACTAAAAATCCATTTATTGATCACAAAGGAGTCTATCTCCCTTCCCAGTCTAAAGCAGATATCCATCTGTCTGGGAAAGAAAAAAGGAAAAAAAGAGTGCCCAGGTGTGGTGGCTCATACCTGTAATCCCAGCACTTCAGGAGGCTGAGGCAGGCGGATCACTTGAGGACAGGAATTCGAGACCAGCCTGGCCAGCATGGCAAAGCCCTGTCTCTACTCAAAATACAAAAATTAGCCACGTGTGGTAGAGCACGCCTGTAATCCCAGCTACTTGGGAGGCTGAGGCAGGAGAATTGCTTGAATCCAGGGGGTGGAGTTTGCAGTGAGCCGAGACTGCCACTGCACTCCAGCCTGGGTGACAGAGCAAGACTCTGTCTCAAAAAAAAAAAAAAAAAAAAAAAAAAAGATTGTTTACTACAGGGTTTCCAGCTTTAAAATGTGTCAGTCGGGTGCGGTGACTCACACCTGTAATCTCAGCACTTTGGAAGGCCAAGGCTGGCAGATCACTTGAGCCTCGGAGTTTGAGACCAGCCTGGGCAATATGGTGAAATCCTGTCTCTACAAAACAATACAAAAGTTAGCCGGGCATGGTGTCATGCACATGTAGTGCCAGCTACTTGGGAGGCGGAGGTGGGAGGATCACTTGAACCCAGTAGATGGAGGCTGCAGTGAGCCATGATTGCACCATTGCACTCCAGCCTGGATGACAGAGTAAGACCTTATCTCAAAATAAAAATAAAATTAAATAAAATATCTTCCAGGGCCCAGTGTTCCCTTTGCTTTTCCCCAAGGCCTTCCACATGTCACCACTGCTTTCCTTTTCTTCTGTCCTTGCCTCATTTTCTTGTCTCTCTTCTCTCTCGTTTTTTCTGTCCTAGATTCCTATGTTACTAAATAGGAACTGATAAATAATACAGTACAGTTGGCTCTGATTCCCTCCTCCCCTCCTGGAGGAACTAGCAGAAAAATTGGCTATGGATTTTTGCGGAAGGGGCAGGAAATAACCCCACAGAGAGGCCTCTCAGTCAGGGGCATGTTTTTTAACTCCCAGCTGGCTTCAGGGGCTCAAGCTGTCCCAAGGGCGGGAAAGCCCAGGCCTGCCCCAGGGGAGTGTGGTTAGGACACTGTGCCACTCCCTGTCCTTCCTCTTCAGCCTGGGATAGTTCTACGGCTCTTCCACACCCAGAATGTCCCACATTTGTCAGTGAAAAGTATCTTTCCATCTGCGTGCCGTGGCCAGAAAAGAAGTTGCAATGTAGTGCTTAAAAGGATGCATTAACACACATGGAAATTTCCAGTTTAAGAATCCAAAGCAGGGTGTGGCGGCATGTGTCTGTGGTCCCAGCTACTCAGGAGGCTGAGAGGCTGAGGCAGGAGGATCTTGAGCCCAGGAGTTTGAGTCCAGCCTGGACATCATAACAAGACCCCATCTCTAAAATTTAAAAAAAAAAGTAAAATAAATAAAAGAGTCTATACCAACACTGTTTATCATCTCTACTATCTATAAAGTCAAACACGTATGGCAGAAGGTTTAGTTCTGAAGCACGGTGACACTTACCGGCATGCCTGAGCATGGCACCTGTGAGTCACCCAGGCAGCATAAAGAAGATTATTACAGCACTGTCAGTCATGGCTCTTGTCCTAAGTGGCAGTATTGGTGAAATCATGATTTAATGTGTAGATATATTTTTCTTTCTTTTCTTTACTTTTTTTTTTTTGAGATGGAGTCTCACTCTGTCACCCAAGCTGGAGTGCAGTGGCATGATCTCGGCTCTCTGCAACCTCTGCCTCCCGAGTTCAAGCAATTCTCCTGCCTCAGCCTCTCGAGTAGCCGGAACTATAGGTGTGCGCCACCAGCCCAGCTAATTTTTGTGTTTTCAGTAGAGGTGGGGTTTCACCATGTTGGCCAGGCTGGTCTCTAACTCCTGATCTCAAGTGATCTGCCCACCTCAGTCTCCCAAAGTGCAGGGATTACAGCCACCATGCCCAACCTAATTTTTTTTCCTTTTTCTTTTCTTTTTTTTTTTTTTGAGATGGAGTCTCACTGTCACCCAGGCTGGAGTGCAGTGGCAAGATCTCAGCTCACTGCAGCCTCCACCTCCCGGGTTCAAGCAATTCTACCACCTCAGCCTCCTGAGTAGCTGGGATTATAGGTGTGCACCACCATGCTTGGCTAATTTCTTTGTATTTTTAGTAGAGACAGGGTTTCACCATATTGGCCAGGGTGGTCTTGAACTTCTGACCTCAGGCGATCCACACCGCCTCAGCCTCCCAAATTGCTGTAATTACAGGCATGAGCCACCACACCCAGCCCATTTTTTTCTAATACATATAAAATCAATGTATATTAAGTTCATCCAATCATACTCTATCTATCACCAGTGATTGCATACCAATTTTGGGGGAACATTAGGCAAGTCTATATGACACCACCAGTGCTTCTCTGGGTCACTGCTATAATAATTCTCCCTAGTACCCAGCCCTCAGAAACCAGAACTATGGCAAAAGATGGTCCAAATGGATCTCCTAGCTTCTGCTCTTTTCCTTCCAGGTTCACTTCCACCTCAAAAGAAGCATCCCTCAAGTAAGCCCTGTGAGGAGAGCTCCCAGCAGAAGGCACGGAGTCAAAGCCAAAGTGCAGCCCCAGGCAGCCAGAAAGAAAGGAATGGAAATGAGGCAGCTCCAGAGAGGCCCTGCCTGAAACCCACAGTGCCAGGCAACCCTTCAGAAACGCTTTGCTCCTGCTCTCAGATCGGATAAAGCGTTCTTTCTATTTTATTAACTGGGACATATTTAAATACAAACATATTCAGAACAGTTCAGAATGGTCTCTGTCTGTTCCAGGGGTAAACCATCTCTAGGTCATCATGAAAGGAATTAGGATCTATTGAAAGGTGATGTGGTGGCCGGGTGTGGTGGCTCACATCTGTAATCCTAGGACTTTGGGAGGCCGAGGCGGGTGGATCACCTGAGGTCAAGAGTTCAGGACCAGCTTGGCCAGCATGGTGAAACCTCATCTCTACTAAAAATACAAAAAATTAGCTGGATGTGGTGGCACGTGCCGGTAATCCCAGCTACTCAGGAAGCTGAGGCAGGAGAATCACTTGAACCTGGGGGGCGGAGGTTGCAGTGAGCTCAGATCACGCCACTTCACTCCAGCCTGGGCAAAAGAGTGCAACTCTGTCTCAAAAAAAAGAAAGAAAGAAAAGAAAGCTGAGGTGGTAGTACATAAATCTAGCGGTGTTTGGTAAGGTTTTTCCATACTGAGAGTCTGGTTTAGGCTCCATGCCAGTCTACACTGCATCCAGAGACTGGTTCTGGCTGGTTGGCAGCTGCATCTCCAGAATTTAGCACAGAGTTTGCAACAGACTTAGTGCTCAGTGAAGATTTCTGAACCATGACTGAAATGCTGAAGTAAGTGATCCATCATCGATGTTGTTCCCATAGCAAAATTAGGTGACCAGTTCTTCTGAAATCCCAGAGGATCATTTCAGCAATAGCCAATAGTATCTTAATAAGAAAAGAATTTGACATGCAAATACCCAGTGACATGGCTACCCTTCTTCGTACATGGGCATTTAATAAATATGCATCTTTCAAAACATTTGCTGGATATGGAAATATAGTGCAGCTGCCCCGAGGCATGGCTCTGTCCTGGCTCTGTCCCTGGCACGACATAGCACTCTCCTCCTCTTTGAGTTCCCCAGGAAGAACCCGTTTGTACTAAAAGCATTATTGAGCAAAGTAGATGTTACTGAAGATTTTGAAGGGTCTTTCATCACCTACCTTGCAGCACACAAGTTTACAAAGCCTCACTGGGCATGTGGGGGTTCCAGAGTCCCCTGTGGGAAGTGGTTTTTTGCCATACACCTCATTTCAGAGCTCAGCCTCAGTTAGGGCAGGCTCCAGTTTCCTCATCTACTCCCCTCCCCGTGGGACCTCTAATTAACACAGCCCTTTTCTTACCACTGAGAAATTGAACTCTACTAAATAATTATAGCCATGTGCCACATAATAATGTTTGGTTAACAATGGACGGCAGTATAATGGTGGTCCCATAAGATTATAATACCATGTTTTTACTATACCTTTTCTATGTTTAGATATGTTTAGATTTAGATTAGATATGTTTAGATTTAGAATAGGTAACACAGGCCAAATACGGTGGCTCACACCTGTAATCCCAGCACTTTGGGAGGCCGAGCTGGGTAGATTACCTGAGGTCAGAAGTTCGAGACCAGCCTGGCCAACATGGTGAACCCCATCTCTACTAAAAATACAAAAAATTAGCCAGGTGTGGTGGCAGACGCCTGTAATCCCAGCTACCTGGGAGGCTGAGGCAGGAGAATCGCTTGAACCCAGGAGGTGGAGTTGCAGTGAGCCGAGATTGCACCACTGTACTCCAGCCTGGGTGACAGAGTGAGACTCCATCTCAAAAACAAACAAACAAACAAACAACACCAAAATAAAGAGTATGACCCACACAATTACCACTGTGTTACAATCGCCTGTAGCATTCAGTATAGTAACATGCTGTCCAGATTTGTAGCCTAGGAGGAATAGGCTCTACCTTTTAGCCTATGTGTGTAGGAGGCTATACCACCTAGGTTTGTATAAGTACATGCTATGATGTTTGCACAATGATTAAATCACTTAGGGATACATTTCTCAGAATGCATCTACATTGTTAAGCGACATGACTGTACGGTGGTCTCTTGGTTCCAGGACCCCCTCAGATACCAAAATCCAAGAGTGCTTAAGTTCCTTTTATAAAATGGCATAGTATTTGCATTTAGCCTAGGTATATCCTCCCATATACTTTTTTTTTTTTTTTTTTTTTTGAGACGGAGTCTTGCTCTGTCGCCCGGGCTGGAGTGCAGTGGCCGGATCTCAGCTCACTGCAAGCTCCGCCTCCCGGGTTTACGCCATTCTCCTGCCTCAGCCTCCTGTGTAGCTGGGACTACAGGCCCCCGCCACCTCGCCCGGCTAGTTTTTTGTATTTTTTAGTAGAGACGGGGTTTCACCGTGTTAGCCAGGATGGTCTTGATCTCCTGACCTTGTGATCCGCCTGTCTCGGCCTCCCAAAGCCATATACTTTTAAGTCACCTTTAGATTACTTATAATACCTGATACAATGTAAATGCTATGTAAAGAGTTGTTATATTGTATTTACTTTGTACTATTTTTATTGTTGCGTTATTTTATTTTTTGTTTTCCTGACAACCTCACTCTGTCACCCAGGCTGGAATGCAATCATGGCTCACTGCAGCCTCAACCTCCCAGACTCAAGCAGTCCTCTCACTTCAGCCTCCCAAGTAGCTGGGACCACAGGCGTGTGACACCATACCTGGCTAATTTTTAAATTTCTTTGTAGTGAGAGGGTCTCAAACTCCTGGGCTCAAGTGATCCTCCCACCTCTGCCTTCTAAAGTGCTGAGATTACAGGCATTAGCCATGGTGCTCAGTCTGTATTATTATTATTATTTTTTTTTTATTGAAATAGTTTTGATCCAAGGTTGGTTGAATGGGAACCCACAGATACGGAGAGCTGACTGTATTCCCATACCCATCAGAAAACAATAGGTCCTCTAGCTGTACCCATCAGAAAACAGAGATGCTCTAGCTGTGACAACTCACCCTCCTCTGGAGGCCATTCGGGGTTAGGATTAACACATAATTCATTTTTCTGTTACCTGAGCAATCTCTCTGTCTGTGGTCAAAAAGAAAACAGAAGAAAATGTATCTTTTCCCACTTAGGGAATTCACTCCTCAGGTTAAAAGGCTAATCCTTTCTTTCCATTTTTTATTTCTTCCTAATTTTAATCCCATGTTCCTTGTGCCTTTCTTGTTGTTATAAAGAGGCAGCTATTTGAGGGTTTCCATTTTTCAATTTAGTGAAACTTTATACCTGAGGTTGCCTCATGTGCTAAGTTTTCCGGATTGTCTGAATATCACTTACTTTGTGTTGAGGTTCCTTGGTACAAAGTCACCTGACAGAGCTAATGTTTGTGAAATGTGGTCACAATACTTTCACTGGCATAGCCACAGAATTTTATTCATTCTTCCATTTATTCATGCAGGGAACATATTTTGAGTCCTTGCTCTCAATAAATTCAGAAAATACAAAGGGGAAGAAGATACAGTTCATTATCTCAGTGCAGCCACAGGCTACTTGGGAAGGAAACAGATCATTCTTTTTTTTTTTTTTTTTTGAGACGGAGTCTTGCTCTGTAGCCCCGGCTGGAGTGCAGTGGCCGGATCTCAGCTCACTGCAAGCTCCGCCTCCCGGGTTCACGCCATTCTCCTGCCTCAGCCTCCGGAGTAGCTGGGACTACAGGCGCCCGCCACCTCGCCCGGCTAGTTTTTTGTATTTGTAGTAGAGACGGGGTTTCACGGTGTTAGCCAGGATGGTCTCGATCTCCTGACCTCGTGATCCGCCCGTCTCGGCCTCCCAAAGTGCTGGGATTACAGGCTTGAGCCACCGCACCCGGCCGGAAACAGATCATTCTTGTGCCTTGTAATAATTGCTGTGATTCCGTTGACTCTGAGGGTAAGGACAGAAGCCAGTGGGAAGGGCCTTACTCCAGTCTTGGGAAGGTCAGGAAAGGAATCCCAGAGCTAGTAGAGTCTAAGGTGAGATATAATGAGGTCAGATAAAGAGGCGTTGGCCGGGTGGAAGCAAATGGGAGAGCAATAGTTAGGCTGAGGAGACAGCACAGCTTGAGGCTCTTGGAAGATTTGCAGCTTGTTCAAGGGAGCTGCATGAAATTCAGCATGGTGGCAGCTGAGTGAGATGCCAGAAGTCAAGGCCAGTAGGGTAGGGAGGGACCAAATCATGAAGGACCTTTGAGCCACAGCACAGAGTTTGGACTTTATCCTGAGAAAAACAACTAGCCATTGAAGGGTTCTACTGAGGGGAGTGCAGAATCAAATTTAGAATGAGACCCGGCTGCTGCCTGAAGAGCTGGCTGGGGCAGAGGGGAGACTGAGGCTAGAAGGTCAGTGGGGAGACCACTGAAAGCCAGGAGAAAAGGTGGCCTCAGTCCGGGCAGGCAGCAGGGCTGGGGAAACACCAGGAAACTCCAGAGCACTTGCTGCCAGCTCCCCAGGGCTTCTCTGCTGCTTTTAGACTCCCAGTCTGATTCAGACCCACCCTGCCTGCCACCTGAGGATTTGAAGTACTAAAGGAGATGCAAATTTTTAAACCAAGCCCTAGAAACCATTCTTAGTAAAATGCACTCAAGCCAGAGGCCATTATACAAACCAAGTATTATATGGAAAATACAGTGTCTGGCTGTGACCACATGAAAAGTTCTCACTGCATACAAAGGACATGAGATCAGGACTCACAGGACGAGAGTGGGCAGGGTTGACAGAACATGAAGGAAGGGCCTCCAACTTTGGGCTCAGCCCTCTCCTGGCTGGTGCCCTTTCTATTTTATAGCTAGAAAGTTATTTTAAAGAGGAAATCCTCTGCACGGAATGCCAGCCTGGATAGGTGGTGTTTCCTAAAGGGGAAGAACCCCCAATGAAGGGCATAGCTTTTGGACTCTGACAGACGTGGGTTTTAACTCTAGCTCTGTTCCTTATTGGCTGTGTGACCTTGAGCAAATAACTTACCTTCTCTGAGTCATAGTTATTCATCTGGAAAAAAAAAAAAAAAAAGACTATCTGGCCAGGCATGGTGACTCACACCTGCAGTCGAAGCACTTTGGGAGGCTGAGGCAGGAGGATTGCAGGAGTTTGAGACCAGCCTGGAGAACATGGCAAAATCTTATCTCTACAAAAAATGCAAAAATGAGCTGGGCGTGGTGGTGTGGACCTGTAGTCCCAGTTACTCAGGAGGCTGAGGCAGGAGGATCGCTTGAGCTGGGGAGGTGGAAGCTGCAGTGAGCTATGATTGCATCACTGTACTCCAGCCTGGGCAACAATGTGAGACACTATCAAAAAAAGAAAAGAAAGGAAAAGAAAAGAAGAAAAGAAAAGAAAGAAGAGAAAAGAAAAGAAAAATGAAAAGAAAAGAAGAAGAAATCTATCTCACTGTAATGGCCCAATGAGTTTATCTTGCCTGCTGCCTAGACAGAGGCGATTTATCAAGATAGGGGAATTGCAATGGAGAAAGAGTAATTCAGGCAGAGCAGGCTGTGCAGGAGATCTGAGTTTTATTATTATTCAAATCAGTCTCCCTGAGCATTTGGGGATCAGAGTTTTTTGTTCGTTTGTTTTGTTTTGTTTTGAAACCGAGTCTCGCTCTGTCCCCCAGGCTGCAGTGACAGTGGTGCAGTCTCGGCTCACTGCAATCTCCGCCTCCCAGGTTCAAGCAAGTCTCCTGCCTCAGCCTCCCTAGTAGTTGGGATTATAGGTGCACGCCACCATGCCCAGCTAATTTTTGTATTTTTAGTAGAGACAGGGTTTCACCGTGTTGGCCAGGCTGCTCTCGAACTCCTGACCTCAAGTGATCTGCCCACCTCGGCCTCCCAGAGTGCTGGGATTACAGGTGTAAGCCACCACGCCCAGCTTGGGGATCAGAATTTTCAAAGATAATTTGGTGGGTAAGGTCTTGGGAAGTGGGGAGTGCTGATTGGTCGGGTTGGAAATGGAATCGTAGGGGGTTGAAATTAGATTTTCTTAATGTCTTCTGTTCCTGGATGCGATGGCAGAACTGGTTGGGCCAAATTACCAGTCTGGGTGATGTCTGCTGATCCATTGAGTGCAGGGTCTGCAAAATATCTCAGACACTGATATTAGGTTTTACAATAGTGATTTTATCCCCAGGAGCAATTTGGGGAGGTTCAGGCTCTTGGAGCCAGAGGCTGCATGACCCCTAAACTGTAATTTCTAATCTCATAGCCAGTTTGTTAGTCCTACAAAGGCAGACTGGTCCCCATGCAAGAAGGGGGTCTTTTTAGGAAAGGTCTATTACCAATTTTGTTACAGAGTCAAACCATGAACTGAATTCCTTCCTCAAGTTAGTTCAGCCTACACCCAGGAACGACCAAGGACAGCTGAAAGATTAGAAGCAAGATGGAGTCAGTTAGGTCTGATTTCTTTCACTGTCAGAATTTCTTCAGTTATAATTTCGCAAATGTGGTTTCATCACTCTGAGTTTGTGGGGATTAAAGGTGCTGCCCTTATAAATGAGTCAGGAGTGGGGAGGCCAACACTTGCCCCACACTTCCTCAGAGGATTATCACTTATCTGCCAGCGACATCAAGGACTTCGGGGTGCAAAGAGGAGCTTGGAAGTGAGGCATTCTCCTAAGAGGCTGAACCAAGCCCACCCTGTCCTTTCTCTCTCTCTCTCTTTAAAAAAAACAAAAACAAAAAAACTTCAAGCCAGGTGTGGTTGCACGTGTGTATAATCTCAGCTACTCAGGAGGCTGAGGCAGGAGAATCGCCTGAACCCGGGAGACAGAGGTTGCAGTGAACCAAGATCGCACCACTGCACTCCAGCCTGGGCGACAGAGCAAGACTCCATCTCAAAAAACAACAAAAAAACAAACACTTCATACACAGAAATTCAACCTTTATTAGTTCCTTATTCTTCCTGGCACTTTTCCTTCTAAGCTGGGGATTTCATGACACAGTAATTCCTACCCCCCTCACTTGAAGAGATAGGAGAACTGGCAGTTTTCAGACAGCATGATACCTGATGACTTCTGGACCTGGTGCTGGTTCCCACGGAGGTTTCTGCTGGTGGGTTTCCGCTCCAGTAAGCTGTGACTGCCTTGTCTTTGTATCTTTATATCCCAACACTCAGATTATAAGGAAACGTATTACACATATGAACTGAGTGCACAATCTCCAATATTACTTTCACATTTTTTCTCCTTCTGACCTCTTTCACTATTTTTCTTCTTTTATCTAGTGGTAATAGTTTTGCGTATCTATTTTTTAAATTAGAAACTGGTATGCAGAATTCTCATGTCTTTCAATGCCCCTTGCACTTGTATAATTCCCCTTCCATGCAAGCGGGTGGAATCCGTAAATATGAGATAGCATGTGTAAACCAGGAGTATGTCAGACAAGTCTTAATCAATTTAGAAAGTTTATCTTGTCACAGTTAAGGACGTGACCATGACAGCCTCAGGAGATCCTGACAACATTTGCCAAGGTGGTCAGGACACAGCTTGGTTTTATATTTTTCAGGGAGACATGAGACATGAATCAACATATGTAAGATATACATTGGTTTGGTCCAGAAAGGTAGGACAACTCAAAGTGGGGAGGGGTCTTCCAGGTAATAGGTAGATAAAGACAAATGGTTGCATTCTTTTGAGTTTCTGATTAGCCTTTCGGGAATACACAAGGCGCAAGTGAATACAAAACAAAATTTCAAAAATGGTAATGTCTCAATACAATGGAATCAAGTTTATTTCTGTTAAAGATCCAGGAAATGAATTCACAGTGTGATATTGTGATCTATTAAAAGAAAAACCTTAGACAGGTCAAGTGTAGTGGCTCACACCTGTAATTCCAGTGCTTTGGGAGGCTGAGTCAGGATAAGTTCACGAGTTCAAGACCAACCTTGGCAACATAGACCTCGTCTCAATTAAAAAAAGGTTTCTTAATTAAGAAAAACCTTAAGTGCTTGCTAGAACAGTTTTGAAACGGTTTGAGGCCTTGCCCTGCTCCATCCAGAGCAAGGTTATAGAAATTTCAGACAATGACTGGCTCCCTCCTGGATCTGGTGTCTTGTATAGAGCTGGGCCTTGTATAGATCTGCCCCATCTAATGTGGCAGCCACTTGGCATGCATGATTAAATTAAATTTAATTTTCACACTAACCACATTTCAGGCGGTCAGTAGCCACAGGTGGCCAGTGGCTACCATATTGGGCCGCACTGATTAGAGGGCATTTCTGTCGCTGTGGAAGTTGTTTTGGACGATGCTAGTGTGAAAGGTAAAGGGAATTCTGAGTGTTTGCTAGGCTCCAGGCTCAGTACAAATTTTATTTTATTATACACTTAAAGCAAAAGTCTTTTAAAAGTTGAGAATGAAGCCAAGAGAGGTGGTAAGGGTAGGAGTTGAAACAGTGGAGAGGAATAACAGGGAAGAGTCCTGCCCTGAGAGACTCATGAACAGGATATTTACAAGGCAAAGCAAAGAGAACCAAAGTCTCAGTTCTGCAGAGGGGCTGAGTGCCCCAGGAGCTAGTGGAGGGTGAGGTCAATGTGTACTCATCTTAAAGGAAAAACTCATGGAAGAGGAAGGTGCTAATGTTGAACACCTATTTTGCCCAGACCTCTTAATTCTTGTTTTAAATATTTGAGGTATCACCATGAGGTTGTGTTTAAATTCAGTACACATGAGGGGCCCAAGGTCAGAATTATGTGTCCAGGGTTGCCCAGCCACAAACCAGCAGATCAGGGTTTGATGCCAGGCCTCTCTCATCCTGCAGCCTGAGTGGAATATAGAAGCCGGGGGGAAGGAGATGGATGCCTTCAAGTTCTTGTCTTGGTGTTAGGCCAGGAACAGTTCTGAACACCCCAGGCCTGCTGAGGTCCCTCCTTGAGTCTCGTGTTCAAGCAATCTTTGTCCATGAAACTGGGAGGCGACCTTGTTAGCTGCCAGTTCCTGACAGCCACCTCTCACCGGTGGCTCCACTCTGTGTCCCTGACCCAGCACATGGCACAAGAGTACCTGCCATCCCTCAGTGTTTCTACAGCAGCAATCCTGAGATGCCGGAGCTAGAGGGGACCTGACCTGAGAGAAGATACCTTCAGTGGCTGCTAGGCTGTTCCTTGGAACCTGTGCAGGGATGAGGCCTGCCTGTGTTAATACATCTGCTGATGAGTGGAGCTGAATTTGAATGCAAGTCTTGGCACCTTAATTGAGCAAGTTTGAAACCTTGTTTGCTGCCCTTCTGGAAGGAGTCAGGAATTTCCAGTTCTGGGCCTGGCCTATGGGTCTGACAGACCTCTGGCCCTAGGTTTGGGTGCCAGGTTCTCTGCTTCCAGAATGAGAAGCTTTGCTGTGCACCAGGACCTGGGCCCTTCTGGTATCTCCTGAATGAAAAACAAGGGCTATTTAATAAATATGGATTTAAATATGAAAAAAAAAAAAAGGCCGGGCGCGGTGGCTCAAGCCTGTAATCCCAGCACTTTGGGAGGCCGAGACGGGCGGATCACGAGGTCGGGAGATCGAGACCATCCTGGCTAACACGGTGAAACCCCGTCTCTACTAAAAAAATACAAAAAACTAGCCGGGCGAGGTGGCGGGCGCCTGTAGTCCCAGCTACTCGGGAGGCTGAGGCAGGAGAATGGCGTGAACCCGGGAGGCGGAGCTTGCAGTGAGCTGAGATCCGGCCACTGCACTCCAGCCTGGGCAACAGAGCCAGACTCCGTCTCAAAAAAAAAAAAAAAAGAAAAAAAGAAAAACCTCGGCCAGGTGCAGTGGCTCATGCCTGTAATCCCAGCACTCTGGGAGGCTGAGGCGGGCATATCATGAGGTGAGGAGTTTAAGACCAGCCTGGCCAACGTGGTGAAATCCTGTCTCTACTAAAAATACAAAAATTAGCCAGGTATGGTGCCTCGTGCCTGTTATCCCAGCTACTAGGGAAGCTGAGGCACGAGAATTGCTTGAACCTGGGAGGCGGAGGCTGCAGTGAGCCAAGATCGCGCCGCTGCACTCCAGCCGGGGCCGTAGAACGAGACTGAGTCTCAAAGAAAAAGAAAAGAAAAAGAAAAACCTACATTTTCTGTTATTTCAAAAAAAAAAAACCAAAACAAACAAAAAAACACCTTAGACAGATTAAATTTAACAATTTTTAATTGAGCAAAGAATGATTTGTGAACCAGGTAACACCCAAACCAGAATAAGTTCAGGGAGACTCTGGTGCTGTTGTGTGGTCTAAATTTTATGGACAGAAAAAGGAAAGTGATGTACATAAAACAGAAGTGATGTACAGAAGCAGCTGGATTGGATATAGTTTGATGTTTGCCTTATTTGAACACAGTTTGAACAGTTGGCCACCTTTGATTGGTCAAAACTCAAAGATTGGTACAATAGTAAGGTTACAGCCTGTTTACACATTTTGGTTACAGTTCACTATGTACAAAAAAACCTTTAGGCTGAACTTAAAATACGTAAGAAGGCAGCTTTAAGCTTTCATATTGAATTCTGAAAGGAAACAAAAACAAAAGTGTTCTCTTAACCTATGATGTGGGTTAAGAGAAGTCCAACGTCCTGTTTCTGACTGATTATGGAGCAACAAAGGTACTCAAATTTCTTGCCCATGTTGCCTCCTTACCTTCCATGTATCAAGGGATAAGTTTGTCCATGTACAAATAAAAGTATACCCTATGAGTGCACACAAGGGACCTCTTTTTCAGTTCTATTGTTCATAGAGGCATAAGCAAAGAAAAAACTGAGAGATAAGAGTTTCATGATACCAGAGGAGTCTTGATCTGTGATCCTGGGACATAGCCGTCTACATCTAGGATGCTGTCTGCTTATAGGGAGAAACTTCCCTGGGTAGCTTTCTTTCTTTCTTTTCTTTTCTTTTTTTTTTTTGGAAACAGTCTTGTTTGCTCTGTTGCTCAGGCTGGTGTGCAGTGACACAATCCCAGCTCACTGCAGCCTCGAACTCCCAGGCTGCAGCAATCTTCCCATCTCAGCCTCCCAAGTAGCTAGAACTACAGGTGCGTACCATTGTGGCTGGCTAATTTTTGTATTTTTTTGTAGAGATAGGGTTTCACCATGTTGGCCAGAGTGGTCTTGAACTCCTGAGATCAAGGTATTAGCCTGCCTCAGCCTCCCAAAGTTCTGGGATTACAGGAGCGTGCCACTAC
Source organism: Macaca thibetana thibetana (assembly GCF_024542745.1). Classification (NCBI taxonomy): domain Eukaryota; kingdom Metazoa; phylum Chordata; class Mammalia; order Primates; family Cercopithecidae; genus Macaca; species Macaca thibetana. The sequence goes on along the minus strand of NC_065586.1, from coordinate 96,080,613 downwards.
GCCTGGCTAACTTTTTTAAAGTTTTTTTTTGAAACGGAGTCTCACTTTGTCGCCCAGGCTGGAGTGCAGTGGTGCGATCTCAGCTCACTGCAGGCTCCTCCTCCCAGGTTCACGCCATTTTCCTGCCTCAGCCTCCCGAGCAGATGGGACTACAGGTGCCCGCCACCATGCCCGGCCAATTTTTTGTATTTTTAGTAGAGACAGGGTTTCACCGTGTTAGCGATTGTCTCGATCTCCTGACCTCATGATCTGCCCTCCATGGCCTCCCAAAGTGCTGAGATTACGGGTGTGAGCCACCGCACCTGGCCTTTTAAAGTTTTTGTAGAGACAGAGTCCTACTATGTTGCTCAGGCTGGTCTTGAACTCCTGGGCTCAAGCCCAGCCTGAGGAGGTGGGCTCAAGCAATCCTCCCACCTCAGCCTCTCAAAGTGCTGGGATTATAGGCATGAGCCACTATGCCCAGCCAGATTTACATTAAGGTCCCCAAAGGGGGACAGTTCTAAGAATCTGGAGGGACCCTTCTGAGTTGTGAGATTAGGAACCTAAAGTTTAAGGTTTAGAAGTTTTGCTGCAATGTGGGTGACAAAGGTAGTCTTTCTCTAATGTTCTCAGAAGAACCCATCTTTTAGTCCCAGGTTGTGAAGAGTTTGATCAGTGAGTGGACCATGAAAAGTTTTCTTAACCTAGTGAAAACATACTTTTGGCATAATGCATTAAAGTTTTTTTTTGTTTGTGGTTTTTTGTTTGTTTGTTTGTTTTCCAGATGGAGTCTTGCTCTGTTGCCCAGGCTGGAGTGCAATGGCGCGATCTCAGCTCACCGCAACCTCTACCTCCCAGGTTCAATCGATTCTCCTGCCTCAGCCTCCCGAGTAGCTGAGATTACCGGCGCCTGCCACCACTCCCAGCTAATTTTTTGTATTTTTTAGTAGAGACAGGGTTTCACCATGTTGGCCAGGCTGGTCTCAATCTCCTGACCTCATGATCTGCCCGCCTCGGCCTCCTAAAGTGCTGGGTTTACAGGGATGAGCCACCACGCCCGGCCCGACCAAGGAAATCTTAATCTTTGACCTTAATATGTGTGTATTTATTTTTTGAGACAGTTTCTCACTCTGTCACTCAGGCTGGAGTGCAGTGGTGCTATCTCAGCTCACTGCAGCCTCGACCTCCTGGGCTCAGGTAATCCTCCCACCTCAGCCTCCCGAGTAGCTGGGACCAGAGACATGCACCACCACACATGCCCAACTAATTTATTTTTGTATTTTTTTTTAATAGAGTCGGGGTTCTCTCTATGTTGCCCAGGCTGGTCTTCAACTCCTAGGCTCAAGCAATTTGCCCATCTCCCAAAGTGCTGGCTTTCTAACGTGCTGGGATTATAGATGTGAGTCACTGTGCCCAGTCAATCTTTTTTTTTTTTTTTAAGACAGAATCTCACTCTCTATCACCCAGGCTGGAGTGCAGTGGTGTTATCTCGGCTCACTGCAACCTCTGCCTCCCAGGTTCAAGTGATTGTCCTGCCTCAGGCTCCTGAGTAGCTGGGATTACAGGTGTGCACCACCTTGCCTGGCTAATTTTTTTTTCTTTTTGAGATGGAGTCTCGCTCTGTTGCCCAGGCTGGAGTGCAATGGTGTGATCTCGGCTCACTGCAAGCTCCACCTCCTGGGGTCAAGTGATTCTCCTGCCTCAGCCTCCCAAGTAGCTGGGACTACAGGTGCATACTACCAGCCTGGCTAATTTTTTTGTATTTTTAGTAGAGATGGGGGTTTCACCATGTTGGCCAGGCTGGTCTTGAACTCCTGACCTCTGGTGATCTTCCTGCCTTGGCCTCCCAAAGTGCTGGGATTGCAGGCATGTGCCACTGCACCTGGCCTTTTTATTCTTTTTTCTTTTTGATACAGAGCCTTGCTCTGTCATTCAGGCTGGAGCACAATGACATGATGTCAGCTCACTGCAACCTCTGCCTCCCAGGTTCAAGCAATTCTCCCTCAGCTACCTGAATAGCTGGGATTACAGCCACATGCCACCAGGCCCAGCTAATTTTTTGTATTTTTAGAAGAGACAAGGTTTCTCCATGTTGCCCAGGCTGTTCTCAAACTCCTGAGCTCAAGCATGAGCCACCATGCCCTGCCTGGCCAAGTATTTTAAACAATGAAAAGAATTTTGGGCTGGGTGCAGTGGTTCATGCCTGTAATCCCAGCACTTTGGGAGGCCAAGGCGGGTGGATCCCTTGAGCTCAGGAGTTGGAGTCCAGCCTGGGCAACATGGCGAAACCTCGTCTCTACTAAAACTCCAAAAATTAGCTGGTTGTGGTGGTGGATGTCATCCCAACAACTTGGGAGGGTGAGGCATGAGAATCTCTTTACCTGGGAGGTGGATGTTGCAGTGAGCCGAGATCACACCATTGCACTCCAGCCTGGGCTATAGAGCAAGACTCTGTCTCAAAGAAAAAGAGAGAATTTTGAAACTGCGACACAGGTACCCTCCCCAATGTCTTTCCTAGTTGTCCTGGGTCTCATGTAGTCATGTGGCACCCAGAAGGACTATGAAGAGCAGGGCCTGAGTCCTAAATTTATATACCAGGTATAGAGCTCCAGACAGAAGACAGAGCATGAAGATGATACCTGGAGGATCAAAGCCCTCCTAGAATAGGTAGGAGGCAAAGCTGGGGCAGGGAAAAGGGACCATAATTGAGTTTGACTCTGCCTTGCAGCTGGTGGTCTAGGCACTGGGAACATGACCCCAGGCCCGCCTTTGTAATCACTGCACAGGTGGTTCTTGCCTGCTGCACAGACAAAATCAACTTATTGAGACCACTCCATTGCAGTAGAGAAAAAGTTTAACTGATGCAAGCCTGGCCCATTTGACTGGAGTTATCCGTCAAATCAGTCTCCCTGAAGGTTTGGAGGTTAGGGGATTTTATGGACACTTTGGTGGGCAGGGGGCTAGGGAATGGGTGCTGATGATTGGCTGGAGATGCACTCACAGGTGTGTGGAGAATTGTCCTGTTGCTCTGAGTCTGCTTCTGGGTGGGGCCACAGGATCAGCTGAGTCATGAGTCATGAGTCTGAGTGGGGTCAGTCTGAAAGATATCTAAAGAAAATCAACCTTACGTTCTACAATAGTGATGTTTTCTTTTTTTTTTTTTTTTTTGAGACGGAGTCTCACGTTGTTGCCCAGGCTGGAGTGCAGTGGCGCGATCTCGGCTCACTGCAAGCTCCGCCTCCCGGGTTCCCGCCATTCTCCTGCCTCAGCCTCCTGAGTAGCTGGGACTACAGGCGCCCGCCACCGCGCCCGGCTAATTTTTTGTATTTTTAGTAGAGACGGGGTTTCACTGTGGTCTCGATCTCCTGACCTTGTGATCCGCCCGCCTCGGCCTCCCAAAGTGCTGGGATTACAGGCTTGAGCCACCGCGCCCGGCCTGTGATGTTTTCTATAGGAGCAATTGGGGAAGTTCCAAATCTTGTACCTTCTGGCCACGTGACTCCTGAGCAGTAAGGGATTATTGAAATTACACCTACAAACCTGGGAAACAATGTGAGACCCTGGTGATATGGTTTGGATATGTGTCCCCACCAAATCTCAGTTTGAAATGTAATCCACAATTTTGGAGGCAGGGCCTGGTGGGAGATGTTTGGGTTAGGGAGGCAGATCCCTCATGCCTTGCTGGAGTCCTTATGATAATGAGTGAGTTATCATGTGATCTGGTTGTTTAAAAGTATACGGCACCTCCCTCCCCACTCTCTCTTGCTCCTGCTTTCATCATTATGTGAAATCCCTGAAGCCTCCTCAGAAGCTGAGTAGAGGCCAGTACCATGCTTCCTGTACAGCCTGCAGAACCATAAGCCAGTTAACCTCTTTTCTTTATAAATTACCTAGTCTTTGGTTTTTCTTTATAGCAATGCAAGAGCAGCCTAACACACTTGGCTCTACAAAAATAAATAAATACATAAATAAATAAATAAATAAATAAATAAATTAGTAGGGCATGGTGGTATGCACTTATAGTCCCAACTACTTGGGAGGCTAAGGTGGGAGGATCAGTTAAGCCCAAGTGTTCAAGATTAAAGTGAGCTATGATTGCACCACCGCACTCCAGCCTGAGCATCAGAGCAAGACTCTGTCTCTAAAGCAAAACAAAACAAAAGAAACTATGCCTATGTCTTAGCAGAATTCAAGCCCCTCCCATGATACTAGTCTTGTGCCCTTTCATTAGTTTTAAAAAGGTAGGTTTCAGTCTCTGAGCAAGGAGTGGGTAAGTTTTAGGGAGGGACTATTACCATCCTTTCTTTAAAGTGTAAACTAAATTCCCACCAAAGTTAGTTTGGCCTATGCCCAGAAATAACCAAGGACAGCTTGGAGGACAGAAGGAAGATAGAGTCAGCTATGCCAGATTTATCTTACTGTCATGTTTTTTGTTGTTGTTGTTTTGTTTTGTTTTTTTTTTGAGATGGAGTCTCGCTCTGTCACCCAGGCTAGAGTGCAGTGGCATGATCTTGGCCCACTGCAACCTCTGCTTCCTGGGCTCAAGCAATTCCCCTGCCTCAGCCTCTTGAATAGGTGGGACCACAGGCATGTGCCACCATATCTGGCTAATTTTTGTATTTTCATTAGAGACTAGGTTTCACCATGTTGGCCAGGCTGGTCTCAAGCTCCTGGCCTCAAGTGATCCACTCGCCTTGGCCTTCCAGAGTGTTGGGATTACAGGTATGAGCCACCACTCCTGGTCTCTTACTGTCATATTTTGCAAAGGCAGTTTCACCGTGACCACTCATCCAGACCCCAGAATCCAGAGGCTCAAAACCAAAATAATAAGCTCACAGTTAAATCAAACAAGTATCAAAAATATTAAGAAGCAGCATTAGTATGACTTTAAAACATGTAGCAGAGAGAGCTTACATCTGTCTGACCAGTACATCCAGGCAAAAATATCGTGATTTACTTTCCAACCTGACTCTGGCATAACATTACAAGAAAAGAAGGTCAAAATATTTTACCCTAAAATACATTTCTGTCTGACCAGTAAATCCAGGCAAAAATATCCTAAAGAGATGAACTAAATCTGAATAGGAAACATTTGTCATCTGTTGCCTCTAAGGGTAGTCACTATAAGACTTCAAAAGAACTTTGGTCTCCACAATCTTTATCTTAACCTGAACATTCCCTCTCTATCAATCCCAGGTCTTTAGACAAACTCAACCAATTGTCAACCAGAAAATGTTTAAATTCACCTATAGCCTGGCAGCCCCACCCTGGTTTGAGTTGTTCCACCTTTCTGGACCAAGCTAGTGTATTTCTTAAATGTATTTGATTGATGTCTCATGCCTCTCTAAAATGTATAATACCAAACTGTGCCCGACCACCCTGGGCAAATGTTCTCAGGACCTCCTCCTGGCTAAACTCCACTCTTAAGCCTGGAACCTCTGCCCTAAGTGAAAACAACTGACCCTATTTTTCCACCCAAATGATTGCCTTTTTGGCCCACCCTACCACCTATCCTGTGTCCATAAAAACCAGACCAGTTGGCAGAAAAAAGAAAGAGCATCATGAACAGCCAATGAAAGTGGTCCGGAACACAAGCTGCTAAGCCTCAGGATACAAGCAGCTGAGCAGCAAACAGAGAAGCAAGCAACTGAGCATTGGAGACTACAAATAGATGTAGCTAACTTCAGATGGTGCGGCTCCAGGGAAAGATCACCTTCTTCCTGCACCATCCCCTTTCCAGCTCCCCATGCCGCTGAGAGCCACTCTTCAAACAGTTCATGTGATCTGATTCTTCCTGGACACTGAAAAAGAACTTGGGTGTCAAAAAGGCAGCTGCAGGAGCCTGTCACCCTGACCCTTCACTGAGCTGTTAACACTTAGCCATCCAAGGACTGCAGGCTAAGTGAAACGAACCACTCCAATTCCTGCCCCACCCACGAAGAGGGTGAGGGTCAAGGGAAGTATCCTATCTCAGGCCTGATAGTAACTAAGCCAAAGGATGAGCAGATTAAATTCTTCTTGTTCTTTTCCTTCTTTCTTCTTTCTTCTTCCCTCTTTGATCTTTCTTCTTTCTTCTTCTCAGAATCTTGCTCTGTTGCTTGGCTGGACTGCAGTGATAAGATCATGGCTCACTGCAGTCTTGACCTCCTGGGCTCAAGCAATCCTCCCACCTCAGCCTCTGAGTAGCTGGGACTACAGGCACACATTACCATGCCTGGCTAAGTTTTAAATTTTTTGTAGAGACAATGTCTCACTTTGTTGCCCAGGCTGGTCTTAAACTCCTGGGCTCAAGCGATCCTCCTGTGTTGACCTCCCAAAGTGCTGGAATTACAAAGATTTAACTCTTCTTATCGATTAGCCACATAAGCCTTTTATTTACTCTTTATAAACAGTCTTTTTTTCCCCCTTTGTTTTATTATTTACTTTTTTTTTTTTTTGAGACAGAGTCTTGCTTAGTCACCCAGGCTGAAGTGTAGTGGTGCCATCTCAGCTCACTGCAAACTCTGCTTCCATGTTCAAGCGATTCTTGTGCCACGGTCTGTAGTCCCAGCCTCTCAAGTCGCTGGGACTACAGACCGTGTGCCACTACGCCCAGCTGATTTTTTGTATTTTTAGTAGAGACGGGGTTTCACCATGTTGGCCAGGCTGGTCTTCAACTTCTGACCTCAAGTGATCTGCCCACCTTAGTCTCCCAAAGTGCTGGGATTACAGGCGTGAGCCACCACGCCCAACCAATTATTTACTTTCAAACTATTTTGTTTATTGGCATTTTTACAACATATAAATATCTTTTAAATTTTTAATTAATTAATTAATTTTTATTTTTTTGAGATGAAGTCTCACTCTGTCACCCAGGCTGGAGTGCCATGGCATGATCTCGGCTCACTGCAACCACCGCCTCCTGGCCTCAAGCAATTCTCCTGCCTCAGCCTCCCAAGTAGCTGGACTTACAGGTATCTGCCACCATGCCTGACTAATTTTTGTGGTTTTTAGTAGAGAGAGGGTTTTGCCATGTTGACCAGGCTGGTCTTGAACTCCTGACCTCAGGTGATCCACCGACCTCGGCCTCCCCAAAGTGCTGGGATTATAGGCGTGAGCCACCACGCCCAACCAGATATTTTTAAAAAAGCAATTAAAATATCGGCTGGGTGTGGTGGCTCACGCCTGTAATCCCAGCACTTTGGGAGGCCAAGGTGGGTGGATCACGAGGTCAGGAGATCAAGATCATCCTGGCTAACATGGTGAAACCCTGACTCTACTAAAAATACAAAAAAATTAGCCGGGCGTGGTGGTGGGTGCCTGTAGTCCCAGCTACTTGAGAGGCTGAGGCAGGAGAATGGCATGACCCTGGGAGGTGGAGCTTGCAGTGAGCCGAGATCACGCCACTGCACTCTAGCCTGGGTAACAAAGCAAGACTGTCTCAAAAAAAAAAAAAAGCAATTAAAATATCGAAATCTTTTCAGAAGTTTCTGTACATCAATACTTATCTCTGGATGAAACTAATTCTGGGGCCCTCATTTTTTTAAACTATTTTTTTTGAGACAGGGCCTTCTTCTGTCACCCAGGCTGAAGTGCAGTGGTGTGACCACAGCTCACAGCAGCCTCAATCTCCTAGGCTCAAGAGATCCTCCCACCTCAGGCTCCTGAGTAGCTCTGACTACAGGTATGTGCATCACACCCCGCTAATTGTTTTGTATTTTTTGTAGAGACAAGATCTCACTATATTGCCCAGGCTGGTCTCAAAGTCCTAGGCTCAAGCAATCCTCCTGCCTCAGTCTCCCAAAGTGCTGGGATTACAGGCGAGAGCCACCATGCCCAGCCTGGGGCCCTCATTTTTAAATGCACTTTTTAAAGTGCAGTATTCATTTGAAATGTTGTAATTTTGTATTACTTTTAGCAAGATCTTGCCATTTCTGTGTTTGCTGCTAACCTCCGCCTCCTGGGTTCAAGCGATTCTCCTGCCTCAGCCTCCCGAGTAGCTGGGATTTTAGGTGCCTGCTACTACACCCAGGTAATTTTTTGCATTTTTAGGAGAGACAGGGTTTCACCATGTTGGCCAGGCTGGTCTCCAACTTCTGACCTCGTGATTTGTCTGTCTCAGTCTCCCAAAGTGCTGGGATTACAAGCATGAGCCACCATGCCGGGCCCAAGGGCCTAATATTTATGCATGTATAGGTAAGCATAGCTGGAAGGTGGGGTACTATGTTCTTCAGTAGTAAAGGACCACATTATTATTATTATTATTATTATTATTATTATTTGAGATGGAATTTCACTCTTGTCGCCCAGGCTGGAGTGCAATGGCAACGATCTTGGCTCACCACAGCCTCCGCCTTCCAGGTTCAAGTGATCTCTTGCCTCAGCCTCCTGAGTAGCTGGGATTACAGTCATGCGGCAACACGCCCAGCTAATTTTGTATTTTTAGTACAGATGGGGTTTCTCCATGTTGGTCAGGCCGGTCTTGAACTCCCGACCTCAGGTGATCTGCCTTCCTTGGCCTCCCAAAGTGCTGGGATTACAGGCGTGAGCCACCGCGCCTGGCCAAGGACCACCATTTTTACTTTGGATCTTGTCTTTAACTCTCAGATCCCTTTGATTAACTTAGCTAATGCTTTTCTTTCTACCTAAGTGTGCAGGAAAAGGAAACAAAAGGAATACTACAACACAAAAAGTCTCTGTGAATTTCTAAAAGCTGAAGTTCACAGCCTCTGTACTATTACCATGTACTGCCAGTTTCTCTCTGACCCAGTCAGACATCTGAGGCCTCTAATTGGATCAAAGCCAGTTAACTGTTGCGTGCAATCTGATCCTAGACCTAGTTCAGTTTATATCACAACTTCCAAGCCCAATTCATATCAAAAATTCACTCAAACAGATAGCTCAGAACACAAACTCATAGAGCTTCAGAATCGGAGAGAGAAGACACCCATGTTCCCCAGTTGTGAGAGACAGCGATGGACAAAAAGAATCTGGTGGGTACCTCGTTTGGTCACTCAGTGCCCCTGGTGGGGGCTAGAAGCTCTACTTCAGATCCCATTTCTGACACCATCTGTTAAAAAGAAAACCTTAGGGCCGGGTGCGGTGGCTCACGCCTGTAATCCCAGCACTTTGGGAGGCCGAGGCAGGCGGATCACTTGAGGTCAGGAGTTTGAGACCAGCCTGCCCAACATGGCGAAACCTTGTCTCTACTAAAAAAATCACACACACAAAAAGTAGCCGGGTGTGGCAGCAAGCACCTGTAATCCCAGCTACTCAGGAGGCTGAGGCAGGAGAATCGCTTGAATTCGGGAGGCGGAAGTTGCAGTGAGCTGAGATTGCGCCACTGCACTCCAGTTTGGGTGACAAGAGCGAAACTCCATCTCAAAAAAAAAAAAAAAAAAAGAAAGAAAACCTTAGGCAAATTAAATTTAACAGAGAGTTTATTGAGCAAAGAATGATTTGCAAATCGGGCAGCCCTCAAAGCAAAATAGTTTCAGAGAGACTCCTGCACAGCTGCGCAGTCAAAAAAGACTTACAGGCAGAAAAAGGAAAGTGAGGGACAGAAACAGTTGGATTGGTTACAGCTTTGCATTTGCCTTATTTGGACACGTTTTGAATAGTTGGCCACCTTTGATTGGCTTAAATTCAGTGATTGGCACAAGAATAGGTTACAGTCTGCTTATGTGTCCAATAAGGTTATAGTTCACACTATGTATGGCAAAATCTTTACACTGAATTTAAGCTATGTAAGGAGGCAGCTTTATGATAAACCTAACTTAGCAGACCTATTAAGAAATACATATTTTGTCTTTGTCCCCTGGCATACAACTTCTAAAACCCTTGTAACTTCCTGAATGACAGAGGTGATAGGAGCTCTTTTGTCACCCATAACAAGGCCCTGAATTTCAATTACACCTGAGTTTATGTTAATAAGACGACTGGTAGCTGAAAGCCCCTAGATAGCTTCAGGATGGGTCTGGTTGCCAGAGAAACCCACCATGTGCTTATGATGGCATCGGCGGGCCATCTGGAGTGGCTGCTGCCATCACACCGGCTGCAGCAGGGAGGTGCAGCTGGGGCTGCAAGCTCCATAGAGCCAGCGGGAGCCAGGGACAAGTGGGAGTCCCATCCTTTCCGAGTTGGGGCAGGAGCTCCCCAGGTGCTGCTGCAACTGCCCAAGCCATGGCTATAGACCTGGGCATCCTCGTCCTCTTGGGGCCCGGGATGAGGCAGGAGCACCAGCCTCCCAGACACAGCTGCAGCCACTCAAATAGCAAACCCAGGAGCTCTGTGGCAGGGAAGAGCCCACCTGGTTCTAGCAACTGCATCTCTTGAAAGTAAGGGGGTGTGTGTGCATGCTCAGTTTCCTGATTTATGATCTCGATGTGCTAGAAGTCTAACTCAGCACAGGTCCAGGACAGTGTAGCATCCAGACCACATTGAGTCTATTAATAAGTGAGCCAGTAAGATTCACTTTTTCCATGGCCACAGAAAACACCCCTAAACCCAACCAGCCGTCTCAAAAGCAAGGATGTAGAAAGTAGGACAGCATGACTTGGTACAAATCTGCCATCCGAACTGGAGAAGTTAGACTTCCTGTGTCTAGAGCATCATCTTTACACATGTGGTACCACAATTTGTCTCATACACACACTCAACACACACCCTGTATTCCATCATGCCCACCTCCTGCCTGGAATGCAGCTTCATTTCTACTTTAACACTAACTGCATTCTGGGTTTAACCATGAGTAAACATTCCCCCTGAGCAAACGCCTAAGCAAACATCACTTCTCTCCCTGCTCCCAGAAGTTAAATCTCACTACTTATAAAGGCTTCCCCTACCCCCACTGTCTCTTATGCTTTCCCTCACCACGCTGCTACTCGTGAATCCTTTCTCCCACCTTCATTCTGTTCACATACTTCCTGCACCCCTTCACCCCCACCCCACCAGGCCCTGCTGCAGGTGGGGTGTAGCATCACCTAAGAAGCAGGGCCTGGAGCCATTAAGGGATAGGTGGCCAGCAACCCAGGAAGAGCAAAACAGAAAAGGCATTGCTTGTTTCTGCTGTTACGCTGCCTGCCTCCCCTTGCAGAGTTTCAGGGAGGAGGCAAAGAAAGTCACCCCTTGGATCCATGCTCATCCCGCAGGAGGAGGGAGAAAAGGCATCTCTGACTTCCTTTTAGATTGTCCCATGTGAGCTCTTTGGGGTGAAGTCCATCCTGGGCACTAGATCAAAGGAATTGAGTGAGTTTCCTTAAATCCTTTCTGGAATCAGATGAAGAATAAATAAACAAAGAAATAAAGTGACCACAATTTTGTTCTTTTTAAAAATATCCAAATATAGTATTTTAAACACACTGTAGTTTATAGAAGGCTTTTATTTTACAAGCCAATAATTTTTTTTTAGTGTCAAACATTGGTACATGACCAATGTTGTAGCAAGATTTGAGGGAGGTACATCTCACACATGAGCATGAAAAACCAATCATCATGCTTATGACCTACAAAATGACCTAATTTTTTTTAATGGAGGGATAGATAAAGGGCCCACCAACTTTCCTTTTTTTTTTTTTTTTTTCCGATAAGGTCTTGTTCTGCTGCCCAGGTTGGAGTGCAGTGGCACAATCACAGCTGACTGCAGCCTTGACCTCCTGGGCTCAAGTGATCCTCCTTTCTCAGTCTCCTGAGTAACTGAGACTACCGACATGTACCACTATGCCTGACTAATTTTTAAATTTTTTATAGAGATGGGGTTTCACCATCTTGCCCAGGCTCGTCTTCAACTCCTGGGCTCATGTGATCCTCCTTCTTCAGCCTCCCAAAGTATTAGGGCTACAGGCATGAGCCACCATGCCTGACTACTTTCTATTTTGGACTAACTTTCTAATTTTCTATTAAGGACAATTGGTAAAATACAATTGTTATCCATTATCACCATCAATTCATAAATACTCTAATACCAAAAATTAGGAAAGATATAAGCTCAGAACAAAGAAGTCTTGTAAATGAAATTTTTCTCATCTTACTAGGGAATAGTAAATCTTCCATCTTAGACTGGCATTTGTGAGCCAGAAGTTTAAAGATGAAACCTTTAGTGGCATATAACTAAAAGTATTTATGTAAGGATTTCAGACATAGCTGGATTGAGGTGCCTAAGTTAGGTGGTGTGGAATCTCTCTCCATTTCTTGATTTCATTGTCTTCAGTAGTGACTTCATTCTCACACAGTGTCTCCCCTTAAGGCAAGGTGAATAACAGCTCCTTCAAGCTTATCTTCTGTCAGCTATCAAAAGACAAAATTACAACAAATTTAGATTAAAGGTCGAATTGGCTTTTATTTGCAATTCTAGAATTGGGTAACAACCCATTCTATAAGATAGAATGAGTGTTCAGATGAGTTGAGCTGAGAAATTTGACTTTATAAGCAGAAAATGGCTGAAGAATGCAGAAACAGAACAAAAACTGATTGGTTGTTACAAAGTTACTTTCCTTATAAAGGTTAAAGCAGAGGGGGCTGCCTCATCATGCTTCCCAAAACAGGCCTGTTTGGGGATTTGGCTATTATCTCTTTCTTGCCTGATTTCTTGGAAGATCAGATGAATAGCTTAGTTTTGGCTTGGTGGAAACTTCGGTATGAGTAACTCCATTTTGGTTTTCTCTGTTAAGCCTAGTGCAACAAGAGCTCAGTTCCACCCAATGGCCTCCTATAAATTTCATTTAACACAGTTTAGCAACAAACTATTGATTCTTGAGCATGAATCTCAATAGCACAAACTGGATTATGTGCCTATCTCTAAAACTATCACAGTGACTCTGGTCAGTCTGGGGTCATATGATCACTCCTTGGCGGTGGAATGGAAATATGGGGGACTGAGAGTATAGATGAGTTGTTTCCCATTAAAACAAACAAACAAAATCACTAGGAGGTCAAGGCAGGCAGATCACTTGAGGCCAGGAATTCGAGACCAGCTTGGCCAACATAGCAAAACCCCATCTCTACTAAAAATACAAAAATTAGCCAGGCGTGGTGGCACATGCCTGTAATCCCAGCTACTTGGGAGGCTGAGACAGGAGAATTGCTTGGCCCTGGGAGGCGGAGGTTGCAGTGAATGGAGATCGCGCCACTGCACTCCAGCCTGGGTAACAGAGTGAGACTCCATCTCAAAAAGAAAAAAAAAAGGAGGAATGATGGTTGTGGACAAAACAACAAAAGAGCATTACAATTTTGTTGAATTTAAGCACCATTTTGATTTTACTGTGACTTTTTTTCTGTTTTATTTATCTTTCATTGACATATAATAATTGTATGTATTTATGGGGTGCAATATATGTATACATTGTATAATTAGCAAATCAGAGTAATTAGCAAATCCATCATCTCAAATATTTATTACTTCTTTGTGGTGAAAACATTCAGAATCCTCTTTTTTAGTTAATTTGTTTTTATTTATTTTTATTTTTTATTTTTTAGAAGGAGTTTTGCTCTTGTTGCCCAGGCTGGAGTGCAATGGCACGATCTCGGCTCACTGCAACCTCTGCCTCCCGGGTTCAAGCAATTCTCCTGCCTCAGCCTCCAGAGTAGCTGGGATTACAGGCATGCACTACCATACCCGGCTAATTTTTTTATATTTAGTAGAGACGGGTTTTCACCACGTTGGTTAGGCTGGTCTAGATCTCTTGATTTCAGGTGATCCACCCACCTCGGCCTTCCAAAGTGCTGGGATTACAGGCGTACACCACTGTGCCTGGCCCTTATTTTATTTTATTTTTTTTGGAGATGAAATCTTACTCTGTTGCCCAGGCTGGAGTGCAGTGGCACAATCTCGGCTCACTGCAACCTCTGCCTCCCAGGTTCAAGTGATTCTCCTGCCTCAGCCTCCTGAGTAGCTGGGATTACAGGTGTGCACCACCATGCCCAGCTATTTTTTGTATTTTTAGTAGAGACGGGGTTTCACCATGTTGGTCAGACTGGTCTCAAACTCCTGACCTCAGGTGATCCCCCAACTTCGGCAAAGAAAGTCACCCCTTGGATCCATGTTCACCCCGCAGGAGGAGGGAGAAAAGGCATCTCTGACTTCCTTTTAGATTGTCCCATGTGAGCCCTTTGGGATGAAGTCCATCCTGGGCACTAGAACAAAGGAATTGAGTGAGTTTCCTTAAATCCTTTCTGGAATCAGATGAAGAATAAATAAACAAAGAAATAAAGTGACCACAATTTTGTTCTTTTTAAAAATATCCAAATATAGTATTTTAAATACATTGTAGTTTACAGAAGGCTTTTATTTTACAAGCCAATAATTTTTTAAAATGTCAGACATTGGTACATTACCGATGTTGTAGCAAGGTTTGAAGGAGGTACATATCACGCATCAGCCTCTCAAGTAGCTGGGATTACAGGCACACGCCACCATGCCCAGCTATTTTTTGTATTTTTAGTAGAGACAGGGTTTCAGCATGTTGGCCAGGCTGCTCTTAAACTCTTGGCCTCACGTGATCCACCCACCTCAGCCTCCCAGAGTGCTGGGATTACAGGTGTGAGACACCATGCCCAGCCATGGTTTTTACTTCTGAGTGTGAAAGAATTCTCTGTTTTCCAGTAAACCAATTCAAGCTTCTGCAAGTAGATAGGAAGAGGAGTCCTTAGGCATCAGTATATCCAATATATTAAGAACAGCCCTGAAGATGAACATGATACAGTCTTTTCTTTAGAATGTAGAAGCTTTCTTACAGGGTCTGTTCTCTTCCAGGAAGAACAAAATAAGACCTGGTCTTACTCTTTCCAACCGGGGTCTATCCCTAAATGAAACCAAATGGCCTCTGTTGTCTTCTAGGAGTTGGCCTTGTCCTAGCTCAAGTCCACCAGACAGATGCCCTCTGTGAAAACCATCCTGACTTGACCAGGTGTGGTGGCTCACGCCTGTAATCCCAGCACTTTGGGAGGCCGAGGTGGGCAGATCACCTGAGGTGAGGTCAGGAGTTCGAGAACAGCCTGGCCAACGAGGTGAGACCCCCGTCTCTACTAAAAATACAAAAATTAGCCGGGCATGGTGGCGGGCGCCTGTAATCCCAGATACTCAGAAGGCTGAGGCAGGAGAATCACTTGAACCCAGGAGGCAGAGGTTGCGGTGAGCCGAGATCACGCCATTGCACTCCAGCCTGGGCAACAAGAGCGAAATTCCATCTCAAAAAAAAAAAAAGAAAACCATCCTGACTCCTCCTTTCCCTGTGAGATCTGGTCACCAATCTTCCTCTGTCCACCTCCTTTCAACTTGAATTCTCACTGTTCTTAACCTTGGCCATGAGACTCCCAGGTGCATTGTGTCAACATTTTGATGAATAGTTGTTAGTATTTCCATGTGATGTCTGACATTTTAAGATGCAAATCTATGTCTTCCATGTTCTATCACTAGGTTGTTGGATCGCATCTTCTTTAATAATAGAAATAAGCATATATTAACAGTGTTTTATCTGCACATCCCCTCCTCCCACCACCTTGGAATTTGGGCCCCTGGCTATTCCAGGATAAACGGTTAGCTGACACGCCATGAGCAAGGCCAGCTTTGATTAGTTTCAGCAGCTTGCTACTCTCATCTGCTTGCCATTGCAAGCAACAGCTTATGGCTGTGACATGGTGCATTGTGGGGGGAAGCCAGAGGGAGCTGCCTTTGATATGGGGCCAAGCCATGCCAAACTGTTAGTTCATGGTGCAGCCCCTCATAACCATGATAGAACTTCACTTACAGTATATCCTGACAGGTTGGATTTCAGTTCAGACAAGAGATCAAAGGATGACACACCCAAATAGTTTTAATCGATTAGATGAATCAAAATGTGAATTGAGCCATTCTGTGTTTTGGTTTATTGAGGATTATTCAGGGGGGAAAAACAATATACTTTTTAGTTTTAATATGACATATACAGATATAATCCTTGTTGTTAACAAGGCAGTTCCACACACATTTATCTCTTTTGGTTCTTTTCATTTCAGTCCCTTCAGTTGGGGATATTTTAATCATGTCTCAATACATCACCTTATCACAAAAATCAATTTCTTTACCATGGCTCACTAAGCCAGGAATGACCTACATACGGTTTGTTAGATGGTTATTATTCAGCCGGGCACGGTGGCTCATGCTTGTAATCCCAGCACTTTGGGAGGCTGAGGAGGGTGGATCACCTGAGGTCAGGAGTTCAAGACCAACCTGGCCAACATGATGAAACCCCATCTCTACTAAAAGTAGAAAAATTGGTCCAGTGTGGTGGCGCATGCCTGTAGTCCCAGTTACCTGGGAGGCTGAAGCAGGAGAATCACTTGAATCCGGGAGGCAGAGGTTGCAGTGAACTAAGATTGCACAAACTACTGCACCCCGGCCTGGGCGACAGAGTGAGACTCCATCTCAAAAAAAAGAAAAAAAAAATATAGTTATTATTATTATTAAGAGACAGGGTCTTACTATCTTGCCCAGGCTGGAGTGCAGTGGCTATTCACAGGCACAATCATAATGTGCTGCAATCTCGAACTCCTGGGCTCAAGTGAGCCTTTCACCTCACCCTCCAGAGTAGCTGGGATTACAGATGCGTGGCACTGCACCCGGCCCTGTTTGTTTTCTAATTTCGTCTCATAAAACTGCCTCCCTTGTTCACATGGCTTCTTTTGTGTTTCTGAAACTTACTAGATGGCTTTCTACTTCAAGACTTTGCACCTGCAGTTTCTCCTGCCTGAAGAGCTCTTTACATGGCTGATTCTCTCTGTTTTTGAGATGGGGTTTCACTCTGTCACCCAGGGTGGAGTGCAGTGATGCCATCACGGCTCACTGCGGATCGTGGGACTACAGGCTTGAGCCACCATATCCGGCTTGATTCTTTCTCATTATTCAAGTTTCAGGTAAATGTTACATCCCCAGAGGGGATTTCCCCAACTATCTCTATATTCAGAAAAGGTTCTCATCCCTCACTTTGGCCTTTATCAGCCTAGATTCCTTATCTAAACCACATGACATAGAAGCTGTGTGGAGCGAATTGTTTTCTTAGTTCTTTCAAGGACTGAGTATAACTTGTGCCGTTCTGGTTGCTGTTGGGGTCAGGTGAACTTCTTCTTTGCCCTCTGAAGTTTTGCTGAAAAATCAAGTCACAAAAGGCAGATTAATTGGAGAAAAGGCACACACATCTGTTTGACAATAGTGTTATGTGACACAGAAGACCAACCCCTCAATGGGGTACAGAAGCTTATGGACCATCTTGAGGCTACAGAAAAAATGGTGGCTTTGGATGCTGGCAAAACAGGTTATGGGAGGGCAAAGAAGAGGAATTCTACTGAGGGCAATAAATGATTAGTAGGGACAATTCAATGAACTTGAGGAACGCAGAATGGTCTGGGACAAAGTCTATTGGGCCCACAGACCAGATAATGGTTTGTGGTAAAAGTCTGTCCAGTTTTATTGACAGACTTTGGTCTTCCCTCTTGCAATATGGGTTCAGTTAATCAAAACTCAGGAAAAGGACTAGAGATAATTGTTTTATTCTTTGGTAGGTCAGGACTTTGGACAGATAAGGAAACTTCAGAGAATACGATGCTTTGGGAGAGACAGTGAAGAGGCGCAGGTGCGGGGAGGTTGAAAGGGATCTTGAGGGTGCTTTTTCAGCTTAACATGTACAAAGCACCATATTTTACGATATTAGTTTTTTTTTTTTTTTTTTTGAGACGGAGTCTCGCTCTGTCGCTGGGGCTGGAGCGCAGTGGCCGGATCTCAGCTCACTGCAAGCTCCGCCTCCCGGGTTTACGCCATTCTCCTGCCTCAGCCTCCTGTGTAGCTGGGACTACAGGCGCCCGCCACCTCGCCCGGCTAGTTTTTTGTATTTTTTTTAGTAGAGACGGGGTTTCACCGTGTTCGCCAGGATGGTCTCGATCTCCTGACCTCGTGATCCGCCCGTCTCGGCCTCCCAAAGTGCTGGGATTACAGGCTTGAGCCACCGCGCCCGGCCTACGATATTAGTTTCTAAGCCCCAACATTGCATAGGAGAGAAGTTAACTCATTACATACAACAAGTGCTTAGGGCACTAGGCTTTAATTCTCTATGATCCAATCTATCACATCAGTTGGTTTGTTTCCTTCATAACACTCAACTACACCCCATGATTATCTGGATTATCATGTTTATTTCTTTATTGTCTGTTACCCTACTCTAGAATGTGAGTTCCATGAAGGCAAGGATCTTGTCTGTGTTGGTCAGGCTGAATGCCAAACACCTAGCATGATGCCTGTTGCATCACAAGTGTACAGTAAGAATTCAATGATGAATGAAAAGTATAAAACCACCTTTGCAAAAATCATAACTGAGGAACTTATGAAGTGAAAGAAATTAGACCTAACTGACCCCATCTTGCTTCTAATTAAGTTGTCCTTGTTCATTCCTGGGCATAGGCCGAACTAACTTTGGGAAAGAATTCACTTCATGACTCTGAAACAAAATTGATAATAGCCCTTTCCCAAAAAGACCCCCTTCTTGCCTGGGGGCCAGTGTGCCTTTGCAGGACTAACAAATTAGCTACAAGATTAGAAATGACTGTTTAAGGCCAGGAGCGGTGGCTCACACCTGCAATCCCAGCACTTTGGGAGACTGAGGTGGGTGGATCACTTGAGGTCAGGAGTTTGAAACCAGCCTGGCCAACAATGTGAAACCTCATCTCTACTAAAAATACAAAAATTAGCTGGGCGTGGTGGTGGGTGCTTGTAATTTCAGCTACTAGGGAGGCTGAGGCACGAGAATCGCTTGAACTTGGGAGGTGGAAGTTGCAGTGAGCCGAGATTGCACCACTGCACTCCAGCCTGAGCCGTAGACTGAAACTCCATCTCAAAAAAAAAAAAAAAAAAAAAAGAAAGAAAGAAATTACAGTTTAGGGGTCATGCAGCCTCTGACTCCAAGAGCCTGAACCTCCCCAAATTGTTCCTGGGATAACATCACTATTGCAAAACCTAAGATCGGTGTTTGAGCTATTTTGCAGACCCTGCACTTGATGGATCCGCTGATACCACACAGACTGGTAATCTGGCTCAACCAGTTCTGCATTGCACCCGGGAGCAGAAAACAGCGGGAAAACCTCCTTTTGACCCCCTATGTTTCCATCTCCAACCTGACCAATCAGCACTCCCCACTTCCCAAGACCCTACCAGCCAAATTATCTTTAAAAACTCTGATCCCCACAGGGTCAGGAGATGGAGACAATCCTGGCTAACACGGTGAAACCCCGTCTCTACTAAAAAAATACAAAAAAAATTAGCCAGGCATGGTGGCAGGTGCCTGTAGTCCCAGCTACTCGGGAGGCTGAGGCAGGAGAATGGTGTGAACCCGGGAGGTGGAGCTTGCAGTAAGCTGAGATTGCGCCACTGCACTCCAGCCTGGGTGACAGAGTGAGACTCCGTTTCCAAAAACAAAAAACAAAAAACTCTGATCCCCAGGCCAGGCACCGTGGCTCATGCCTGTAATCCCAGTACTTTGGGAGGCCGAGGAGGGTGGATCACCTGAGTTCAAGAGTTCAAGACCAGCCTGACCAACATGGCGAAAAAAAAAAAAAGTAAAATGAAATGCTTGATTTTTCATCTGAATTTCATATGCCATACTTGACTCCAAACAACATTAGAAAGCTATATCCACAGAAAACAAAATTGTAGGCAACTGAATAATAAGTTGTTATTATTATTTTGGCTAATAACATTATCCAAAAATAAAGACAATATATTTGCAATGTTAATTACTTTCTTGAGGAAAGAAAAGTCACTTGTTTTAAAGTATTTATTTATTTATTTGAGATCGAGTCTCGCTCTGTCACCAGGCTGGAGTACAGCGGCGCGATCTCAGCTCACTGCAACCTCTACCTCCTGGGTTCAAGCGATTCTCCTGCCTCAGCCTTCCGAGTAGCTGGGACTACAGGCACACGCCACCATGCCCAGCTAATTTATTTTCAGTAGAGACGGGGTTTCACCATGTTGGCCAGGATGGTCTCGTTCTCTTGACCTGGTGATCTGTTGAAAAGACACTGTTTTACAGGCAAATGAAGCATTTGCTAAGAATTTTAATGCATCTCAGAACATTGATATTTTACTATAAAATATTCTTTTTACAGTGTTAACATGCTTCAAAAAGCAAAGGAAAAAAACAGTATGGTGGTTTCTCAAAAAATTAAGCATAGAATTACCATATGACCTTTTTGGGTATATACCCAAAAGGATTGAAAGTAGGGGCTCAGATATTTGTACACCCATGTTCATTGCAGCATTATTCACCATAGCCAAAAGGTACAAACAACCGAAATGTCCATTGAAAGATAGGATAAACCAAAGATGTTATATCAATTGAGTATTATTCAGCCTTCAAAAGGAACAATGTTCTAACGCATGCTACAACATGGGTGAACCTTGAAGACGTTATGCTAGGTGAAATAAGCCATTCACAAAAGGACAATATTGTATGATCCCACTTATATGAGGTATCCAGAGTAATCATAGAGACAGAAAGTAGAATGATGGTTACTAGGGGCCGGAGAATGAAGAGTTAGTGTTTAATGCATACAATTTCAGTTTGGGAGGATGAAAAAGTTCTGGAACTGGATGATGGTGGTGGTTGCAGAACAATGTGAACGTACTTAATGCCACTGAACTGTATACTTAAAAAGGATTAAAATGGTAAATTTCATGTGATGTATATTTAACCACAAGTTTTTAAAAAGCAAAGGAAAGGAGAAACTATATGCAGTATGGGGTCAGATTTGTGAAATATTTATTTTTGTTGTGCATGCACAGTGATAGACTCGCCGCCTTCTTCAGAATCCCCTAGGGAGATCCCAGAAACGTGAGGCGCAGCAATTCCAGCAACATAGTCAAGCTGTGTAACTTCGTGATCTTTAACAAACAACGGGAGTACTGCGGGGATTCAGAAACTGAGTGGGAGGAGTTCTCTCAGCCCTGCCCAGTTCTTGCTTTCTGTCATTTCTTGCTCTCAAATTCTCAAAGATGTCCTGAGAGACTTTCCTCAGAAAAAACTGGGACAGATAGAGGCGAACCCCAGCCAGTATTTTGTGGCATAATAAGGGAAACTGCCTAGGAGTAGCAAAGAGGACAGCATCACACGCATACAGGAATCGAGTTGGACTTCTCTGAATGGAATTTTGACTTTTTTCTAGGTTGGAGGGTGGTGTCGAGGGTGGGGAAACAGCAAGAGGGGAGGAACAGCAAGCTGGGGCTGCACGTAGGACTGCGTGAGGCAGAGGCTGGACGAGCCGTGTCGGCGCGCCGCGGCGGGAGCGGGCCCCCGTGCCTCAGTTTCCCCGGTGGCGTTCTGGGAGCGTTGTCCCTCTGCTGCCGCGAGGCGAGCAGGGCCGGGCCGGCCGCCAGGGGGCGCGAGCGCGGGGGCGGGCGCCGGGAGGTGGGCGCTTGTGCAGCGGAGCTTGGCGCCCCCGGTGCCGCGCGGACCGCGCCGGCAGAGGCGGAAGCCTGGGCGGGAGGCGGAGCGGCGCGCTGACTCACACGGGATCGACCCGCCCGCCGCTTCCAGGGGCGGAGGTGACAGCGGGCCGGGGACGGGCGGCTGCAACTGCCTGCCTCGCCGAGGGACCGTCGGGCGGTCGAAAGCAGGTCAGAGGCTAGGCTAGGCCAGGCCGGGGCCGGACGGGGGCCGGGCGGGGAGCGGGGGTTGCGGTCCGGGGCCGCGGGTGGAGGGGACCCGCACCCCGAGAGACGTGCCGCGCCGCGCGGTTAGGCCTGCATCGGCCCGTTCCCCGCGGCGGCGCTGCGCTCGGTGGGTCGGGAGCCCGCGAGGGACAGTGGGGCGCCGCGGGCCCCCTCGCACTCCTGGAGTCCCCAGGAGTTGGAAGGGCGGTCAGAGCGATGCGAACGTGGGCTTTTCAAGCGGTGTCAAGCCCAGGGCTCTTTCACTGCACCGCCCTGCCACTCCGGCAATGAGGCGGAATTTTGAGAGCTGGAAAAATAATTCAGCATTAGTCCACCCGCCTTATTTTACAGATGCTCAGAGCCTTACGGCACAGGAGGCAGTGATTCTGTGTCAGGGAGACAGGGACGTTCCGAAGCAAGGATTAGACCTGTTCCTCTGGAGATGCAGCTTTGGTGATGGTGGAGTTTTGCAGAAACCCGCGGACACCCGCGTTCCTGCTGCAGGCACAGATGTCCACCGGGCATCAGTATCTCAAAGGGTGGTGATGCTGTCCCTTGAATAAAGGAATATTGAGGTTACCAAACAGGCCAGGGCCTGTTGCAGATGAGAAGTATAGACTTAAAATTTAAGTGCAAAAACAACTTTAAATGTAATGTCATTATTACTGCCTGTCTCATTTGTACTGTAATGAAGGGTAAATATTTTTGGCACTCACTTATTCTGGAATATTGGTAGAATCTCCATCAGACCTTTAGGTCTGTTTTATAGTAATTCTTTTACACTAATATGAAGATCTTGTATTAAAACACTTTCATAACCAGTGATGCTGTAGTATGTGGCAGGCGAGTGGTAACGCTAATATTTAGGGTTTGAGCAGAGTCTAGCTCTGCTTGTTTGCATAGCTGAGTTAAAGGGATGAGCAGGACTGATTAATCTATAGTGGTTTTTGCTAGACTGAAGTACCTGACGGCATTCGGGGATCATTTCTCAGTTGGTGTTGCGTTTATTACTTTCACAGCATGAATACAGTCATGGTGATCAGCAAGTTAGTTTATTCTTTACCCATTTTTCTCTAAAATATTGAATTAAAGGATCTCTAAGGTCTTCTCTGTCTCCAGAGTTCTCCGATTTTACATGTTAACTTGAAACACGTCACTCATTGTGACAAAAATATTTTAAGAAGAGAAATTTTTTAGAATTCTGCATAATGAGGCATAGCGAATCTTCAAATTCATTATTCTCAGCTCTCTCAGTCACTTTATCAGGGTTGGGCTAAAATAAGTGAAAAGTGACTTTTCAAATTGCAGATACTTACGTGTTAAATTCACTTAAATTCAGAGACCAATGGAGTGATTTGTGGAGGGTGGAGAGTAGCTCAAGTCTAGCTTGGGAATGGGGTTGGTGCGGTGCCACTGATAACTTTTGCAATAGGCCAAGAACATTCTGACTCAGAGAATGTGATAAGTTGACTTTTATACAGTGTTCGTATTGTGTATTTTTTCGGTTGAGATAATAATCTTCATAAACGGTCTGTTTAAATATGTACCAGTTATTTATGTGTCTTGCAGCCCCAAGGCAAAACATTTCCCTTTTCTACGTTCCATCAATCTCTGCCTCTTTTCTGGCTCCTGACTTCAGGTGATCCGCCTGCCTCAGCCTCCCAAAGTGCTGGGATGACAGGCGTGAGCCACCAAGCCCAGCTTTTGGCTTATTTCTAGGTTTAGTATTCTGTTGTTTCTAGAGTCAGCTAATGGATTACCTACAACATGGTGTTATTACGAGATTATCTCCTGTGAAATTCTGGAATGTGCTTGATCATCTGCCAAAGCATCCTTAGAATTCATTGAGAATACTTCTGGAAAGTTTTGCAACACCAATTCAATTAATATGAAATCGTTTCTTATTATACCCACTCTGGGAAACGTCTGAATAAGCTTGAAAGATTGGTTAATTTAGTCTTGTTGGTCAGGAGTTAATTATGAGATATTAGTTTCTTGCCTGGAAAGGCAGAAAGTTCTTAAGTAGCAGCAGTAAAATGAGCTCTTTAATGAAAGAGCCGTTAAACAAACCAAGGTGTTAACTTTTAGTTGTGTACTTTATCCTCCCTGCTATGAAAGGCAGCTGTGGGAGGTGAATAGAGTAGCTAAAATGTATTATTTCATTTTTAGATTTCTAGGTCTTCTGACTGAAGGGCGTGACCACCAAGAACTGAACCAGCACTTGAGGGCAGGCACATAGGGCATTGCGCAAGGAGTCTGAAGGCATGGCTTTTGGTCCTTACCTGTTTATTCACTGAACACATTCTCACTGAGCACCTGTGTGTGCTGAGATGGTGGGCACCTGTGTGTGCCGGGAGGGGGAACACCTGTGTGTGCCGTGGGGCACCTGTGTGTGCCGGGGTTGTGTATGCTGTGGGTGCTGGGAGGGGGAACCAGTTTGAACAAAACAGACAAAGCCCTTGTGGAACAGACACATTCTAATCGCGTGGAGACCGACAAATATGTGAATGAATAGGTCAAAGGATCATAATGCTATGGAGAAATTTAGAGTCAGGAAAGGGTAAGAGTGTGTGTTTGTGTGTGTGTATGTGTATGTGTGGTAGGGGATTTACTTTTTATATAGAGGGGTCAGATAAAGCCTCTACTGAGAAAACTCTTTTTTTGGAGACAGAGTCTTGCTCTGTCACCCAGGCTGGAGTGTAGTGGTGTGATCACAGCTCACTGTAGCCTCAACCTCCTGGGCTCAAGCAATCCTCCTATCTCAGCCTCCTGAGTAGCTGGGACTACAGGCTTGTATCACCACACCGGGCCAATGTTTGTATTTTTAGTAGACATGGGGTTTCACTATGTTGCCCAGGCTGGTCTGGAACTCCTGGCCTCGAGCGATCCACTCACCTTGGCCTCCCAAAGTGCTGGGATTACAGGCCTGAGCCACCACACCTGGCCTAATTCGTGATTGGAGACTGGAGGGAAATGAAGTGAGCCGGAGGCAGTGGGATGAGCAGGTTCCAAACCCTGGTACAGGAGCATGCTTGGTGTGTGAGGGGTGGCAAGGTCATGGTGGCCGGTCAGTATAGATGTGGGTTGGGGGAGGTGGCAGCAGATGAGAGTGGGTGGGAGTGAGTGTAGGTCATTGTAAGGATTTTGGCCTTTACACTGAGTGAGGGGGAAGCCATTAGAGAGCTTTGAACAGTGAGGTGGATGATGACTTATGTTATAAAAGGATCACTCTGGCTGCTGGGTTGAGACTAGACAAGAGGAGGACAAGGGCCGAATCAGGGAGACCTTTTCAAGCTAGAGCTGTGTGAGTCACACCATAATTCTTCCCTGAGTCTTTGTTTCCTCATCTGTAAAATAACTGGGCCCCCTCTTGCTCAAGAATTTTAAGTTTTCAAGTAGTGCAGGGTATTATTTCTACAGGGAGGCAAGAGGATTGCGTAGGAAGAGGTTCTGAAAGTAAATCGCTTCAGATGACCTGAAAACTTGACACCAACCTGCCTATAGCTGAATCATCCCAAATCAGGAGGTAATCAGGCCTTTTTCAGTCAGGTTGTCAGGTCATGAGAACAAAAACACTGTTTCGTAAATATTCTCTGCTGATCCCTTTTGTACTTTGCTGATCCCTGAATTTTCCCTTCCTGATTGAAAAAGGATGAAAAGCTGTTACTCATCAACAGAACTGGCACCCAGAGTAGCTTTTGTTGTTTGGAAAATTGGGAACTTTGGGGAAGGAAACAATTCTGTGTTTATTGTAGGCCATTCGAGTTTTTCTTTTGTAACACGCAAGGAGTCTAAAAGATTGGTTTTGTTTTAGAATTCCTTGTCCCAGTCATCTCATACCTCACAGGTGTTCATTCTTAATGCATTGCACGTGTTTCCTTTTGTTTACGTAGGAGCTTGCAAGTGGGAATGTTTGTTTTATGTGTATGTATCTTGATTTATAATGCTTTAATTCATTTTCCTCTATGTAGTGTTTTCTGCTTTTTTTTTTTTTTTTTTTTTTTGAGACTTTTGAGACAAGAGTCTTACTCTGTTGCCCAGGCTGGAGTGCAGTGGTGAAATACTGGCTCACTGCAACCTCCACCTCCTGGGTTCAAGCCATTATCCTGCCTCAGCCTCTTCAGTAGTTGAGATTACAGTCATGTGCCACCATGCCCAGCTAATTTTTTTGTATTTTAGTAGAGATAGGGTTTCACCACGTTGGCCAGACTGGTCTCGAACTCCTGACCTCAGGTGATCCACCTGCCTTGGCCTCCCAAAGTACTGGGATTACAGGTGTGAACCACCATGCCAGGCCTTTAAGTAGTGTTTTTAAGATCTATCCATATTGTTACGTGTCTAATTCTCTGCTTTGGAATGCTGTGTTATACCCCGTGCTGTGTGCATCCATTGGTTTTTCTTTATCTGGTCTCTGTGTCGTGAATGGATACTCAAGTTGTTCCTACTCCCTAACACCATAAATATTGCTGCAGTGAATATCTTCCTACATATCCACTTACAAAGTTATATAATATTTCTGTGGAATTGCTGGATTATAGGCTTGCAGGGACTGAATTTGATTAAATAGTGCCAGATGCCTCTCCACAGTGGCTGCCCCAGTCTCCGTGCCTCTGGAAGTATTAATATTTGAGGACTCCTGTGTCCTCATGTCCCACCAGCAGTCACCTCTTTCCAGCTCTCCATGTTTTTCAGTCTTGTAAGCACAAAGTGATATCTTGTTTTATATTTCTTTGATGACTAGTGATTTTGAGTATCTCTTATACAGATAGCTTCCTCTGTAAATCGCTTATTCATGTCTTTGGCATTTTCTGTTGGAGTTGATATCTATTTTGTTGCTGTTGACTTGCAGAAGTGATTTTATAATATAGGTATTCCCTGTTATGTTTAGACTTTGCAGATGTCTTCTCATTTGGGCATCTTGTCATTTGGTGATCAAATCTTCTCATTTGGTTCTCATTTGGTCTTTGCCATCCTTTGATCAAGAAGTATTTTTAATTTTGATGTAATCAGATAGATAAATTCTTTGATTTGTGGTTTATGGTTTTAGAGTTTTGTTTAAGGAACTCTTCCTGAACCCTAGGTCATATCTATGTCTTTAATCTCTCTAGGGCCCACATTTTCATGTGTTAGATAGGAATCCAGCCCTATTTTTCTCCATTTAATGACCCAGTTTTTCTAATAACATATCAACAAAATACATGCTTTCCTCTATGAAATTATATCTCTTTCTCATTTATGGTTTCCATGGATACACTTGTCTGGCCCTAAGCCTTTATTTTGTTGCATTAGTCTGTCAGTTCTTACTTCATTTTTTTTATTGCTCTGATTTTATTACAGTGACTTTGTGGTGTGTCCTAATGACTGGCACAGCAAACCATCCATCGTAAAGTTTATTTAGCTCTTCCTGGACCAAAATTTATTTTTTCCATATAAAATTTGGAATAAGTTTACAAGGCTACCCAAACATCATATATACATACATACATATATACATACATATTTATATATATATATTTTTTTTCTTTTGAGACCTTGGGTCACTCTGTTACCCAGGCTGGAGTGCAGTGGCACCGTCATGGCTCAGTGCAGCCTCAATCTTCCAGCTCAGGTGATCCTCCCATCCCAGCCTTCCGAGTAGCCGAGACCACAGGCATGTGCTACCATCCCTGGCTAATTTTTTTTTTTTTTTTTTTTTGGTAATTTTTTTAGAGATAGGGTCTCCCTATGTTGCCCAGCCCAGTCTTGAACTCCCGGGCTCCAGCAATCCTCCTGCCTTGGCCTCCCAAAGTGCTTGGATTACAGGCACGAGCCACTGTGCCTGGCCAAAAAATTATATTTTTGAGGAATTTTTATTGGAGTTTATTGAGTTTATAAATTATTCGAGGAGAGTTGGCATCTTTTTTAAATTTAATTTTATTTATTTTTATTTCTGTTTTTGTGTGCCATGTTGCTTTTTTTTTTTTTTTTTTTTAAGACAGGGTCTCTCTCTGTTGCCCAGGCTGGAGTACAGTGGTGTGATCATAGCTCACTGTAGCCTCCACACCCAGCTAAATATTTTTCTAAGTTTTTTGTTGTTGTAGTTGTTGTTTTAATAGAGATGAGGTCTCACTCTGTTGCCCTGGCTGGTCTTTAACTCCTGGCCTCAAATGGTCTTCCCACCTCAAAGTGTGCTGGGATTACAAGTGTGAGCCACTGAAATAGTAACTCATTCCATCCAAGAGCATATAATGTGTCTTTCCATTTATTCAGCTCATTTTTCTTGACATTTTTATAATTTTGGAAATAGTTTAAAACTAACAGAAGAGTCCTGAGAGTATGTTTTCTTTGTATGCTTTTTCCCCTGACCGTTTTAATTGTAGACATCATGTCCCTTTAATCTCTAAATACATGCTTCATCAGTTCATTTTTAAGTTCTTTATTAGAGCTTTAAAGTTTTCTTCATAAAGGTCTATAAGGGGCTGGGCATGGTGGCTCATGCCTGTAATCCCAGCACTTTGGGAGGCCAAGGCAGGCAGCTCACTTGAGGTTAGGAGTTCAAGACCAGCCTGGCCAACATGGTGAAACCCCATCTCTACCAAAAATATAAAAAATTAGCTGGTGTGGTGGCACACACCTGTAATCACAGCTACTCAGGAGCCTGAGGCAGGAGAATTGCTTCCAGTTAGTTATTGGTAATTTAAGAAAAATCGTATTGATTATGTTAAGCTGATCTTGTATCTAACAACCCTACTTCACTGTCTTTTTTTTTTTTTTTTTTTTGAGACGGAGTCACTCTGTCGCCCAGGCTGGAGTGCAGTGGCATGATCTCTACTCATTGCAACCTCTGCCTCACAGGTACAAGCAATTCTCCTGTCTCAGCCTCTAGAGTAGCTGGGACTACAGGTGCATTCCACCACGCCCGGCTAATTTTGTTTTTTTAGTAGAGATGGGGTTTCACCACATTGGTCAGGCTGGTCTCGAACTCCTGACCTCAGGTAATCCACCTGCCTCAGCCTCCCAAAGTGCTGGGATTACAGGCGTGAACCACCACACCCAGCCGCTTCACTGTCTTATTCAACTAGTTTATTGATTTGTTTGTGTTTATTTTTTCTTTTTCTGGTAATCCTACCCTTTGAAAACAGTATTAACTTGGTTGCTTCTTTCCCGTTCTTTCTTTTTTTTTTTCTTCCTTTTTTTTTTTTTTTTTTTTTTTTTTTCCGAGATGGAGTCTCACTCTAGCTCGATCTCTGCTTACTGCAACCTCCGCCTCCCGGGTTCAAGCGATTCTCCTGCCTCAGCCTCCCGAGTAGCTGGGGCTACCATTGTGTGCCACCACACCTGGCTAATTTTTTTTTTGTATTTTTAGTAGAGATGGAGTTTTACATGTTAGCCAGGATGGTCTTGATCTGACCTCGTGATCCACCTGCCTTGGCCTCCCAAAGTGCTGGGATTACAGGCGTGAGCCACCGTGCCCAGCCCTTTCCCGTTCTTATACTTCTTATTTGTTTTTCTTTCCTTACAGCATTGGCCACAACTTCCAGAACTGTGTCAAAACAGCTGCTACACTAATGGGCATCTTTGTCTTATTCTCAGTCTTAAAAAGAATGAGTCTGAAGATTTTCTATTTCATATAATGTTTGTTTTAGGTTTTGTATATAACCTTTATCAAGTTTTAAGGTATTACCCTCAATCCTAGTTTACTGAGAGTTTTCATCATAAATAGGTATTAGGCCTTACCAAGTACTTTTTCACGATCTTCCTTGAGCAACTAAGATGGCATCAGGAAGGTTGTATACCAAAATCCTAACCCTATGCTGACTTTGTTTCAAGCAGAAGATATTTATGAACACTACTTATATAATTTATGGAAAGCATCCCAAGATTCCAGTACAAGTTTATTTCACCATTAGGTCAGCGTTTTTCCTCCTGGCATTAAGAGTCAGAATTTAAATAGCTGATGTGAAGAATGAGAGAAAGAGCTATACTCAGGATGATAACTTTTGTTGTCAGCATGATTGTAAATATAAGATATGTAAAATTATAGTTTCCTTACTCTGAGGATCAGTCTTTACTCCAGGTATAAATCTTACTAAATTATATCTCAAGAAATATTGAGATGGCTCCTCAGTAGAGCCATAGATAGCTGTTCAGCAGCACTAACTGCTAGGATGTTGGGCAGTGAAATCTCGTGGCCAGTTCTTCTCTTTCTTTTTCTTTCTTTTTAGACTAGCCATTTTTTCCTAATTGTAGAACTTATACCTCTTTATCATAGAACATTTGTAAAATATAGAAAAGCAAATCTATCATCCTGCCTTTTAGCACCAACCCCTGTTAAAATGTTGGTTATTTCTCTGTCTCTGTTTTTTTTTTTTTTGGGAGTGGAGGAGGAGAGGGCACTTAAAATTGCACCATGTAATTTTGTATCACCCCTCCTTTTTCAGGGCTAGATCATTAACTCATGTTCATTTTGCTTTGATTGACCCTCTGGGGGAAAAATCAATAGAAAACTTATAATTAACTTGTAGCAGTGGGGTGATAGCTTGCTCCTCTCTTGGAACAGGTTATGCCTGAGGGAGCCTCCGGGCATGAACAGCCCAGAGTCGTTGTCAGAACTTGGAGCAATCCTAGCCCTAAGTCCAGCAGACCAAAAACTAGCTTAAGGGTGTGGAGGGGAGAAGTAGTACTTTTGAGGTCTCATTGCTTCAGTTCAGTCCCCCAAGTTGTCACCTTCCTTGTCTAGATCACACTTGCTTTCATCTTTCAGAAAATAAATAGAATGGAGAAAATGGTCATTTGTTTTCTTTTGACTTTGAAATAAAACCTAGCATGGGCCGGGTGCGGTGGCTCACACCTGTAATCCTGGCATTTTGGGAGGCCAAGGCAGGCAGATCACTTGAGCTCTGGAGTTTGAGACCAGCCTAGACAACATGGCGAAACCCCATCTCTACCAAAAAATACAAAAACTAGCTGGGCATGATGGCATGTGCCTGTAGTCCTAGCGACTCGGGATGCTGAGGTGGGAGAATTGCTTGAGCCCGGCAGGTGAAGGTTGCAGTGAGTTGTGCTTGCAACACTGCACTCCAGCCTGGGCGACAGAGTGAGACCCTGTCTCAAAAAAAAAAAAAAAAAAAAAGAGAGAAGAGACAACAAAACCCCATCACAATTGTTGTGTTTCCCTAATCACTTTTTGCCAGTGTGGAAGTGACAGAATTCATAGGTGAACATCCCTATGGTGAGGAGATTCAGTGTCTACCTGCCTTCCTTTGTCACTCTCCATCCTTTTTTTTTTTTTTTTTTTTTTTGAGACAGAGTCTTGCTCTGTTTCCCAGGCTGGAGTGCAGTGGTGCCGTCTTGGCTCACTGCAACCTCCGCCTCCTGGGTTCAAGCAGTTCTACTGCCTCAGCCTCCCGAGTAGCTGGGATTACAGGCATGCATCACCACACCTGGCTAATTTTTGTATTTTTAGTAGAGGTGGGGTTTCACCAGGTTGGCCAGGCTGGTCTCAAACTCCTACCTCGTTATCTGCCTGTCTCGGCCTTCCAAAGTGCTGGGATTACAGGCGTGAGCCACTGTGCCTAGCCCTTTTTCTTTTTTTTCCCCAATGTCCTTTGGTGTTGAAACTGAAATTCTCCATTCCTGTACCTTGCTCTGTTTTTTTGTTTTTGTTTTTTTTTTTTGACATAACAGGTGTCACTTTCTAAAACACGATGGTCTGCCATCCCAATTCCTCAAGGAGAAAATTCTTCAAGGGCAGGAATCTTTGTTTTGTTCTCTGTTCATAACCCAAGCCCACCTCGAACAGTGCCTGGTACCTGATGTGCCCTCGACAGATGAATCTATAAGATGAATCAACCTGTAAAGAAGCCACGCTGTGATCCAGAGAAGGGCCATCTAAGGGGAGAGGAGTGAGAGAAGAAGGCTCTCTTAGCTTCCTTTCAATGCATAGGTTCAGCAGGCTAGCAGAATCCCCATTTTTGTCTTTGACATTGCAAGTGAAACCGTCCACCCAGACACACAGAAATTAGCTCTCTGCATCTGTTCTAGCCCCTCCTGCGGAGGCTGCATTTTCCCGAAAGTAGCATGTGAATGTTTGTGTTGCTGACAAACACGTGGACTGGGAGAAAATAATCAGCGCTGACATTCTAGCCGTGGGTCTGGGCCCAGCGTGCATTCTGCATTGTTTTCATGAGGTGATTCTCTTAGGATAAATGAGCAAGCCTCATCAGCAGAAAATGTTGCAATGGATGTGCCGAGTTATGCTTACCTCCCCAGCGTCACACCCCAGGTCCTCCTGCTTTCTAGTTGGTTCTTTCCTCCCCTCCCGTGCAGTGTGGAAACTTTAGCTTTTCTGTCATTTCTGAACAATAAGTATTCGGAACAGTAAGTATTCTAATCTGGTTCAGAATTGTCATGATGAACAGTTATGCCTTGCATACCTGATCACTGTTTTCCAAAGCAAGGCTTCAAATTATATTAATAGCACTATATAAAATGCTTTAAAAAAAAAAAGCTGCCACAAATACAACATAATGGTGTCCTTGAGGCCAGTGTCACACACCCAGTCTATCCTGTAGAGGCCATTGCTTGGCTCATATTCCTGAAATACCACTTTCGTTTATTATTCTACTGCCTGACACTTACCAGTGCCTACCACCTCCCCCAGTAAATTTTAAACTCTGCTGCCTGCCTAGCCCTCAAGTCTGGCCCAAATCCACTTATATAAAGTAGTCCCTGCTTATGCACAGGGGATACATTCCAAGACCTCCAGTAAATGCCTGAAACTGTGGATAGCACCAACCGTATATATACACTACGTATTTTCCTATGCATACATGCCTGCGATCAAGTTTAATTTATAAATTAGGCGCAGTAAGAGATTAACAACAATAATAACAAAATGGAATACTTATAACTCTCTATTGTAATAAAAGCTATGTGAAAGTGGGCTCTTTTGCTATCAAAATGTCTTAGTACTGTACTCACCTATTTTCAGACCGCAGTTGACCGTAGGTAACTGAAACTGTGGAAAGTGAAACCATGGATAAGGTGGGGACTACCGTGTGTAACAACAACAATAATGTAAAAACAGCAGCTCATATTTTAGCTAGCTACCATACTAAATGCATTGTCATTTAATCATAAAATGATTTTATGAGGAAGGTACTGTTAGAATCTTCATTTTATAGTTGGAGAAACTAAGGTACGGATTATAAGAAACTTGCCCTAAAGTTATACCACTGTTAAGTGATAGAATTAGAATTCAAACTCATGTCTGTTTACCTCCAAAGCCCGTGATCTTAACCATCTTGACATAGTGGGCTCCAGGTAAACGAGTGCCTGAAGACAGTGAGTGACTTGTACAGTCCAGCAGTTAATGAGATTGTCCTTTTTCAGGGTATGCGAGACTAACTCACCAGCACTCGGTTAGCTGTGGAGGGAAGGGAGGATTCTGTCTGGAGCTGGAACTGCTCAGGGAGCCCCTCCCTGGATTCTGCACTGACAGCTGCAGACAGAAACCACATGGCACCTCAGAAAGGAGAAAGCTTTGAAATCATCCAGGTAGCATTCTTTGATTTTTCAATCCTTTTCATAATAAAATAGTATTTAAAATGTACAAAAATGAATAAAGAATAATACATCTGATGTCCACGTATTCAACACTCAATTTAAAATCTAGAAAGCTGACTTGGTTTCTATATTCCATCTCCCTTTGCCGTTTTATAGATCTTTTGGTTCTAATGACTTAAAGAAAAAAAAGGATTCCCTTTTATTTACATATGACAACAATACCATTATTGTCACCCCCTAAAACAGCAGTAATTCCTTAATGTAATCAAGAGTCTAGTCAATGTTCACAATTTCCCACTTACCTCATTTTTCCTTAAACAATTTATTTGTTTGAATCAGGGTTCAAGAAAAGTACATGTATTTAGTTAATGTGTTTCTTTGTTTTTTTTTTTTTGAGACGTTTTGAGACAGAGTCTCACTCTCATCCAAGCTGGAGTGCAGTGGTGTGATCTTGGCTTACTGCAACCTTCGCCTCCCGGGCTCAAGCGATTCTCCCACATCAGCCTCCTGAGTAGCTGGCATTACAGGCGTGTGCCACTTTACCCAGCTAATTTTTGTAGTGTAGTAGAGATGGGGTTTCACCATGTTGCCCAGGGTGGTTTTGAACTCCTGAGTTCGCGCAATCCGCCACCTCGGCCTCCCAAAATGTTGGGATTACAGGCGTGAGCCACTGCACCCAGCCGTTAATGTGTTTCTTAAATGGCTTTTGATTTATGCTTTTCCTTTTTTTTTTGAAATGGAGTCTTGCTCTGTCGCCAGGCTGGAGTGCAGTGGCACGATCATGGCTCATTGCAACCTCTGCCTCCCGGGTTCAAACGATTCTCCTACCTCAGCCTCCCAAGTAGCTGGGAATACAGGCACGTGCCACCACACCCGGCTAATTTTTTTGTATTTTTAGTAGAGATGGGGTTTCACTGTGTTAGCCAGGATGGTCTCGATCTCCTGACCTCGTGATTCACCCACCTTGGCCTCCCAAAGTGCTGGGATTACAAGTGTGAGCCACCACGTCTGCTTTTTTTTTTTGAGATGGAGTCTCACTTTGTTGCTCAGGCTAGAGTGCAGTGGCATGATCTCAGCTCACTGCAGCCTTTGCCTCCTGGATTCAAGCGATTCTTGTGCCCCACCCTCCCAAGTAGCTTGAATTATAGGTGTGAGCCTCCATGCCCAGAATAGAGACATGGTTTTGCCATGTTGCCCACACTAGTCTCGAACTCCTGAGCTCAAGTGATCCGCCTGCCTCAGCCTTCCAAAGTGCTGGGATTACAGGCGTGAACCACTGCATCTGGCCTCCTTTTTTAAATTTAAATTTTTTGCTTGCAATTTATTTGTTGAAGAAACTGATTGTATATTCTCTAGAATTTCCCACATTCTGGACTTTTTCAGGGTCTCTGATATAACTTTGCTGTTGTCTCTGTAGTGAATTAACTTACCCTTTAATCTGTTGGTCACTGCAGGAGGTTCCAAGTTATTCAGGCCTCCATAAATAGAAGGGATTCACTGGACCTCGTAGTTTGGTCTGGCCCCAAGGTCATTTCTGAGGAGTCTTTCAAAATGTTCCAGGTGTCAGGGAATGACATTATCAACAGCAGGCCATCTCTAGTAGAAAACATTCTGCTTCAGAAGGAATTTTACAACTGCTATGTGGAAAGGCATTTTCATGTTCCCTAGAGTTAGGGGAGAAAATCGTTAAGAGAATAAGCACCCTGGTTTTCTTCTTTTAGACAGTGCTTGTTGCTTTAAGGATTTCTGGGGCTCAGTGCCAGAAACTCCTTGGGATATTATTGTCTTACAGTTTAGATCTGCTTATCAGGAAACATCTGAGAATCCCTAGAGGGTCAGGGAAGAGGAGGAGGATGAGTTTACATTAAAACCAGACTTTGTTAGTGCCTGTTAGAGTCCCGTATTTTTGAGCAGCTATATGGGCTGTGGAACATAACGCTCATCCATATGTTTTGCAAGCCCATAGTTTTAATTACTTGTTCTTTTTGCTACCAGTGTCTAGATGTTTTTCAATAATTACAATATCTGGACTGCTGTGGACACGAAGAAATCCAGTTTTGTTGTATTTTTCTTTTAGTTTTGCTGCCTTGACCTACTAGTCAGCTGTGATAGTTCTGCGGGGTAGTGAGGCAGTATTAAAGTGAAAAGAATGAAAATTGTTGAAGTATGCAGCTGTGTTTGGATTTATTTAGTGATTTGAAGGGTATAAGAATAAAGTATCTCAATGTCACTATTTTCATTTAAAGTCAAATGGTTAATAAGTCAAGACTAAAAATCTAAACTAGAAAAAGGCATTCAATAAATTTATTATAATCCTACTTAATACTTTTATTAGTATTTTACTAGCTGGTTATTTTAAGTAAGGATTTTGCTTTGATTAAAGACATTAAAAACAGTAAGTTGTGAAAATCTTTTGGGTTGAATTTTTTTAATAAATTTAGTTGGAGTCTCACTTTGTTACCCAGGCTGGATTGCAGTGGTGCAATTTCGGCTCACTGCAACCTCAGCCTCCCGGTTTCAAGTGATCCTCATGTCTCAGCCTCCTGAGTAGCTGGGATTACAGGTGGGTGCCTCCATGCCTGGCCAATTTTTTATTTTTGGTAGAGACAGGGTTTCACCATTTTGGCCAGGCTGGTCTCAAACTTCTGACCTCAGGTGATCCACCTGCCTCGGCTTCCCAAAGTTCTGGGATTACAGGCGTGAGCCACTGTGCCTGGCGACATGCTTTTAACATAGGATTTGGGTTGAATTTTACCAGTATGTTCAAACTTTATTCTTGTATACCATAGGTGGGATTCAGGCTTGGTGAATATTCTCTTCTTATGATTCCAAATGTTTAAAAATTAAAATATAATTATTATTCACAGTAAGTGTTAATCAGAGGTGATTTGCTAGTTTACTGATTGTTTTCCCTGCAGTGATCAGCTGACAGTAAAAATAGCACTTCATGTTCACAAGTGTTCACAGGTAGCAATAATACATACAGGAGATAAGTATTTGAAAAGCAGTCTGTAAATGTAATTGTACTGTAATGTGTCCACGTGGCCTTGCAGAGAACTGCCCATTGTAGATCAATGCCCACTGTGCCTGACATGTGGCAGCACCTGGGTGACTCCACTGTCCCTTCTTGAAGACAGACGTGCTTATTATTGTTGCAACAGTCACTGGCCCCAAAACACAAAGGCAGTCAGACAGTGTTTATATAGTTGCTCTTCCAGATTAAGTTTTTCACATTCTTATAGAATAGTCTGTCTCTCTGTGTGTTCACTTTTATTTCCGTCCATCATAAGACACAGGTGCTCCAAGTCAAATATCTGCAACCGCTCAGGCCCACCAGCACTTCGAAGCTCACCCCATGAAATGCCCCCAACAAGCCTCTTTGGTCATGACTTAAACAAAATTGGATGTCTTTTTCCTAGATTCCCC
Source organism: Macaca thibetana thibetana (assembly GCF_024542745.1). Lineage (NCBI taxonomy): Eukaryota > Metazoa > Chordata > Mammalia > Primates > Cercopithecidae > Macaca > Macaca thibetana. The sequence continues at coordinate 96,044,015 of NC_065586.1, read as the reverse complement.
TGCCAGTATTTTGGTGAGGCTAGAGCTTAGTGTATATGGTAGGTAGAGGGTGTCAAGAAATGAGGTCAAACTTGTGTGCAGGGACTAGCTCATGACAAGCTTTGTATGATCTGCACACAAGTTTTAGACACTTCCTACAAGTGATGGATGGGGAGCCTTAGAGGAACTTCAAGCAGTAAAGATGGATAAGATTTCGGTTTTGGCCAGGTGCCGTGATCATGCCTGTAATCTCAGCACTTCAGGAGGCTATGGTGGATGGATGGCTTGAGCCCAGGAAGAGACCAGCCAGGGCAACACAGGGAAATCCATCTCTACAAAAAATACAAAAATTAACTGAGCGTGGTGGTACACGTCTATTGTCCCAGCTACTCGGGAGGCTGAGATGGGAGGATTGCTTAAGACTGGGAGGTCAAGGCTGCAGTGAGCTGTCATTGCACCACTGCACTCCAGTCTGGGCAACAGAGTGAGACTGTCTCAAAAAAAAAAAAAAAAATTTGTTTTCGGGCTGGGCACATTGGCGCATGCCCAGCTACTTGGGAGGCTGAGGCTGGAGGATCACTTGAGGAGGAGTTTGAGTCCAGCCTGGGCAACACAGCAAGACTCTGTCTCTTTAAACAAACAAACAAAACCAGTTTTAAGAAGATAATCCTAGTTGGGTGTGGAAAATAGGACAAAGGCAGATAAGACTGGTAGGCAGCCATTTAGGAAGGGATTGCAGGAGCCCCATAGAAAAGATGGTGACAATCATAGTTTGATGTGTTTAAAGGATTTAACAGTAATGCCAATGTTTTTCCTAGAAGTACAGGATATGTTTTAGAAGAGTCAGTAAATTGATTTCATATCCCTCTTCTGTTTCTGGAAGGCATTTGGCAAAAGCTTTCTTGGACCCATATGCAGGGATTTCATTTATACACTTCTGCCAAATCCTTGTGGGTCTGCTGTGAAGACACAGCTCATTTAGAGCTTAGAGTAGAGGGGCACGTCAATTGCATTGTCCTCGTGACCAGTAACCACAGAGTCACATTACTCCCCCTTCCTCTCAAGAAGACAGCAGCAGTTTTGAGAAGCTGGCCCTGCCCGGAGCCTGCTGCCTCATCCCTATTATTTATGTTCCCCTCCGCCTGGGTGATGATGGTCATCATTGTCATCACCTGCTGTTGTCATCACTGTTCTCATTGCTGACATTTACTGAGTATTGTATGTACCATTTGCCAGGAAATGTATTAAATGTTTTACCTACATTATCAAATTTAATCCTTATACACCCTATGAAATAAATTACGGTTGTTATCTTCCATTACAGATGAGGAAACTAAAGTTCAGAGGGGTTTAAGTAACTTGCCCAAGGTCACATAGCTTGATAAATGGCAGAGCCAGAAATTGAAACTAAATTCTCTCTGACTGGAGTCTGGGCTCTTAACTGTTATGTAGTTATTACTTAATACAATGTAGTAGCAAATATGACTTCTGTTTTTAAATTTGCTCTTTTTTGTGGCATCACCCGCCCAGTGAAAGTTCACTTAATCAAACACTGTGTTTGTTACCTACCCTTCATGCCCATCCTATAACAGGCATAAAACACATGTTTAAAATATCTATTAAAACATGAAGTGCAGGAAAAACTTTGTAGGGGAGGGGAGGTGGGTGTGAGTGGCAGAATAGGGAAGCTATTTAAATTTCTAGCTTTTTTCCAGGCAGAGTATTCATGTATGCCTTGTCTATTTTTTTTTTCTACCTTCACAGTTTTTTTTTTTTTAAAGACAGGGTCTTGCTCTGTTGCCCAGGCTGGAATGCAGTGGCACGATCATAGCTCACTGCAGCCTCAAATTTCTCAGTCTTAAGCGATCCTTCCCACCTCAGCCTCCCAAGTAGCTATTACTACAGGTGTACACCACCATGCCCAGCTAATTTTCTATAAATTTTTGTAGAGACAGTCTCACTATGTTGCCCAGACTGGTCTTGAACTCCTGGCCTCAAGTGATCCAACCCCCTTGGCCTCCTAAAATGCTGGGATTACAGACATGAGCCAACAAGCCTGGCCTGCCTTCACTATTTTGTGTGAAGTATAGAGATTTCAGAAAGAGGAGAGACACTTACTTTTAAAAATCGAGATACAATTCACATACCATAAAATTCACCTTTTTAAAGTATATAATTTAGTGGTTTTTAGTATATCCACAAAGTTGTACACCCATTCACCACTAATTCCAGAGCATTTTCATTACCCCCAAAAGAAACCTCATACCTAGTAGCAGTCAGTGCTCATTTTCCATTCCTGAGACATTCATTTTCGAACATATTAAATACCAAAATACATCCCCATGCTATGAAAAAGGTTTTGGGAGTGTCTATCCACAATTCCCCTCTCTTTAATGCAGATAATAATAGCTGACACTTGTGTAATGCTTACTATTTGTGAGGTACTATTTTTCGTGCTTTAGATATATTAATTTCATTACAACCCTATGAGCAGGTTTTATTTTTATGTTGAGTCTTTATTTTTATTTTTATGTTGAATCAGGATCTTGCTGTGTAGCCCAGATTAGAGGGTGCAGTCACCACTCACTGCAGCCTTGACCTCCTGGGCTCAAGTGATCCTCCTACTTTAGCCTCCTGACTAGCTGGGGCTGCAGTTGCATGCCACCATGCCCAGCTAATTTTTGTATTTTCTGTAGAGATGAGATTTCGCCATGTTGCCCAGGCTGGTCTTGAAACTCGTAGACTCAAGCAATCTACCTGCCTCAGCCTCCCAGAGTGCTGGGATTATAGGCGTGAGCCACCTTACCCAGTCAGGTTCTATTATTAAACCCATTTTACAGATAAGAAAGTTAAGACACAGAGAAGTAACTTGCTCCAAAGAAGCAAGTAAGTAATTAAGTAGTTGTTCTAATAAAAAGTTAAGCACTTGCTGTAATAAGGGATGGAGCTGGCATATAGATCTCGGCAGTCTGGCTCTATAGTCTGTGCTCTTAACTATTACATTTTATTTTGTTTTGTTTTTGAGACAGGATATTGCTCTGTCGCCCAGGCTGGAGTGCAGTGGTGTGATCTGAGCTCGCTGCAGCTTCAACATCCTGGATTCAAGCAGTCCTCCCACTTTAGCCTCCCAAGTAGCTGAGACAATAGGCACATGCCACCTCACCTGCCCAATTTTCGGATTTTTTGTTTTAGAGATGGGATCTCACTATGTTGCCCAGGCTGGTCTTGAACTCCTGAGCTCAAGCCATCTGCCCCTCTCAGCCTCCCAGAGTGGTGAGATTACAGGCATGTGCCACTGCTCCCAGCTTAATTTACATATGCTTTAAGCTGATCATATTTCTATTTTAAAATGATAGGAAGACCTTGAAAACATTGTGCTAAGAAGCCAATCACAAAAGACCACATATTGTATGATTCCATTTACATGAAATGTCCCAAATAGGCAAATCTATATATAAAGTAGATTAGTGTTTGCCTAGGGCTGGAGAGGAGAGGGGATGTTGTGGGGAAATGGGAAGTGACTGCTGGTGAGTATAAAATTTCTCATACCGGCTGCGGTGGCTCACGCCTGTAATCCCAGCACTTTGGGAGGCTGAGGCGGGTGGATCATGAGGTCAGGAGTTCGAGACCACCCTGGCCAACAGTGAAACTCTGTCTCTACTAAAAATACAAAAATCAGCCGGGCATGGTGGCATGTGCCTGTTGTCCCAGCTACTCAGGAGGCTGAGGCAGGAGAATCACTTGAACCCGGGAGGCGGAGGTTGCAGTGAGCCAAGATCGCGCCACTGCACTCTAGCTTGGGCAACAGAGTGAGACTTCATCCCAAAAAAAAAAAAAAAAAATTATTTATGAGGTGTTGAAGTTCTAAAATTGATAGTGATAACGGTCATACAACTCTGAATATGCTAAAAACTCATTGTACACTTTAAGTGGGTGAATTGTATAGTATATGAATTATGTCTCAATAAACCTGTTTTTAAAAAATGATATGAAGAGAAACAACCAGAATAATGATGTTCCTTAGAATATCTTTGCCTTCACCTGGAAAAAGATATATATATGTGTGTGTGTGTGTGTGTGTGTGTGTGTGTGTGTGAATAAAATAGACAAAAAGAATCCCTGCCCTGTAGGACATACAGGAAACAGGGATGGATCCAAAAGATAATAGTTAACTCAGATGATAAGAGTTATGTGTGGGTTTAATAGAAGACTGGGGTACATAGCAGTTTAGCTGATCTGAGCTTGACTAGGTTGAATCCTATAGTCTTCCATTTGAGCTCAAGTCCGTTTTTTCTTTTTCTTTTTTTTTTTTTTCTTGAGACAGAGTTTCGCTTTTGTTGCCCAGGCTGGAGTGCAGTGGTGTGATCTCGGCTCACTGCAACCTCCATGTCCCAGGTTCAAGTGATTCTCCTGCCTCAGTCTCCCAAATATCTGGGGTCACAGGTGCCCACCACCCCACCCGGCTAATTTTTGTATTTTTAGTAGAGATGGGGTTTCACCACGTTGGCCCGGCTGGTCTCGAATTCCTGACCGCAGGTGATCCACCTGCCTCGGCCTCCCGAAGTGCTGGGATTACAGGTGTGAGCCACTGTGTCCGGCCTCAAGTCTGTTTTTTCTTGTCTTCATTCTGGGGCCCAGGCTAAAGAGCCAGGGGCTTTCAGGGCATGTCTTCTAATGGCAGATTACAGGAGCACCAGAGGACAGGCCAAACCATAAAATAATGGCTGAAAGCCTGTGCTTATGCCATCTCCACGTCCTACCAAAATGTGACAGGGAAACATACTCTGCCTGTAGTGGAAGGCACTGCATAGTTACACAGTAAAGGGTATGGATATGTAATTCTATATTTGTATAGTATTAATGATATACATTATTATACACATATAATTACACATCTTGTAAAGATATAATTCCTACAAGAGAGTGAAGATTATTGAATAGCAGTTCAGTCAATTAGAGTATATATATTATAAGGATAAGAAGTAGCTGAACAACGTTTGAATATAGAGGTGAATGGATATGGGTATAGAAAGGGCTAAACGTTGGCTGGGTGCAGTGGCTCGCACCTGTAATCTCAGGAAGTCTGAGGCGGACGAATCACTGGAGATCAGGAGTTTGAGACGAGCCTGACCAACATAGTAAAACCCCATCTCTACTAAAAATACAAAAATTAGCCGGGTGGAGTGGTAGGCACCTGTGACCCCAGATATTTGGGAGACTGAGGCAGGAGAGTCACTTGAACCCAGGAGGCAGAGGTTGCAGTGAGCCGAGATCGTAACCACTGCACTCCAGCCTGGGTCACAGAGCAAGACTCTGTCCCCAAAAAAAAAAAAAAAATTGTCAGGCATATCAAGATATTGCTAGAGGAGTGGAGACAAATTGTGAATTATGGGTGGTTAAATGATGCAGTGATCTTTGTCTTGTTTCAGTGTTGCTAGTAGGAATTCTAATTCATAACACTACGATGTAAAGATATTAGATATTTACTTATCTAAATCTCATTTTACCTGTTCTAAGCTCCCCTCTACCTGGCTATTGGAAAACTTAATTTTAGGCATCATTGGAGCCCTTCTTCCTTTCCTGTACCCAGTGGGCCAGGCACGAACAGAGCAAGTTTAACCCTTATATGCAACTCTGACAAGGACATTTAAAGAAAAGAGAGTTATAGACTAATAACCCTTGAGAGCATAGGTGTAAGAATCTGTAACAAAAAAGTACCAAACTGAAAATTGAAGTCTGTAAAGAGGATAATACATCATAAGCAAGTAGAATTTATCCCAGGAATGCAAGGTTGATTTAACGTTGAAATTTATGACATCAGAATAAAGGGGAAAAATGGTCATCTCATTGGATGCAGGAAAAGCATTTGATAAAATTCTCATTAGATGCAGGAAAAGCATTTGATAAAATTCAAGAACTATTCATGATTTTTTTTTTTTAAGCAAAACAAAATGCTGCAGAACTGGAGTGAAGTCGTGAACTATTTCCCCCGCCCGCCTCTGAGCAGGAATTCCAATGATCAGACATGCTAGCTGCCTAGATGGCCCCGCAAAAGTCTGTGGAGTCTCTAGGACATAGTTAATTAATTGACCTGTGATCATATGCATTTGCTAATTGTTAGGAAGTTAGTAGTCCAGTTTATATCAACTACCATATGCTACTGTTAGTTTTTGTATCAATTTTGTAATATTATTAAAATATCCTCTCTGTTCTCTCTCATAGCAGTCTGTAATATAAATCTCCCACCTGTTTCTTTCTCTTTTCATCTTTTTTTTTTTTGACACATGGGCGTACTCTGTTGCCAAGGCAGGAGTGCAGTGGCATGATCTCAGCTCACTGCAACCTGCACCTCCCCTGGGTTCAAGTGATCCTCCTGCCTCAGCCTTCCAAGTAGCTGGAACTACAGGTGCACACCATCATGCCCAGCTACTTTTTATATTTTTAGTAGAGACAGGGTTTCGCCATGTTGGCCATGCTGGTCTCGAACTCCTAACTTCAGGTGATCCACCTGCCTTGGACTCCCAAAGTGCTAGGATTACAAGCATGAACCACCTTACCCAGCCTCTCCCTTCGTCTTATCCCAGCTACTCTTTGTAATGTTTTATCCCCAGATTCATGGTTTTTATTTGGATGTATCATTTTCTTTTTCTTATTTATTTATCGTGGAGATGAGATCTCACTGTGTTGCCCAGGCTGGTCTCTAGATCCTAGCCTCAAGCGATCCTCTTGCCTTGGCCTACCAGAATGGTGGGATTACAAGCATGAGCCACCCTGCCTGGTCTTATTTTCTTTACATAACATATTATTGCCCCCCATCTCCTGTTAGAGATTTCCTTTTTTTTTTTTTTTTTTTTTGAGACAGAGTCTCGCTCTGTCGCCCAGGCTGGAGTGCAGTGGTGCATCTCAGCTCACTGCAAGCACTGCCTCCCGGGTTCACGCCATTCTCCTGCCTCAGCGTCCCGAGTAGCTGGGACTACAGGCGCCCGCCACCACACCTGGCTAATTTTTTTTGTATTTTTAGTAGAGGCGGGGTTTCACCGTGTTAGCCAGGGTGGTCTTGGTCTCCTGACCTCGTGATCCACCTGCCTCGTCCTCCCAAAGTGCTGGGATTATAGGTGTGAGCCACGTGCCTGGCCTTAGAGATTTCTTTTACATGAAGTGAACCTTCCCACTGTTGAATTTTGGGATGAGTTCTAACATACCTCAAGAGTCATAGACTGTTTTTAGTTTGTTGTATTATAATTTCAGGCTCACTTTGTTGCTCATACTCTGGGCCTTGATGTACTGTATGGATATCCTAACCTCTGAGTATTGTTTCAAGCTCACTTGCAGTTTGTTTTCCTTTTTCTTCGTTAAATATTATCCTGCCTTGCAGTTTGTTTTTTTTTTTTTTTTTTTCTGAGACGGAGTCTCGCTCTGTCACCCAGACTGGAGTGCAGTGGCACGATGTCGGCTCACGCCTTGCGGTTTTATATCTGGGGCTTTGTACTTTTTCTTTTCTCTTTTTCAAAATTCAGCTTAAAGTAATTGGAATCATTCTGGCACATTTCCCACCAAATAAATTCTCCCTTGCTTTTGTGGGGACAGCTGTCCTTTACCAGAACATATCACGGAAATGTTGTTAGTCTCTGAACTCAATTTTTTTTTTCAGAGATGGGGAATTATAGGCATACACCACCGCGCCTGGCTGAGAACTAAAATTTTAAATCAGAACTTTAATAAATTAATGTGGGTCAAGATTTTCCATGAAATAGCATTAGCTTTACTCGTGAACATTCCCATTTGCTTTCTTGAATGGAGAAGAAAGGTGTGTATCCTATGTGTCTTAGAGAAGGAAAAAAGGCTTGAACATCTAGGACATTGAGAGGCCAGGCGCAGTGGCTCACACCTGTAATTCCAGCACTTCAAGAGGCCAAGGCAGGCAGATTGCTTGAGCTCAGGAGTTCGAGACCCACCTGGCCAACGTGATGAAACCTGTCTCTACAACAAATAGAAAAAATTAGCCAGGCATGGTGGTGCATGCCTGTGGTCCCAGCTACATGGGAGGCTGAGGCAGGAGGATCGCTTGAGCGCCGGAGGCAGAGGTGGTAGTGAGCCAGATTGCGTCACTGCGCTCCAGACTTCACTTTCTGACACTGCTCATCCTTTCATGCAAAGAGAAGAAATTATTCATTTAGCCTTCACATTGTTTTGTATGAGCTCTTGTATTGCCAAGGACAAGAGAAATGTGCAGTCGCTTTTAAGGTTAGGTATTCCTTCTCATTGCTGGGACTTGAGATTTTTTAAATGGATTCTCATTCCCAAAAGGTAATGTTGACTGGAGAGTTCAGTTCCAAGACATAAGGATGCTCGTGGAAGCATTTCTTTTGAAGGAACCTCCATCTGACAGCCCTTACAAAAAAGGAACCCCTTTCCCAGCTCTTCCCAGGTAGGCAGTCTCCCCTGGGTGACTAAGCGAGACCCTGACTCAAAAAAAGGACATTGATTTCTTTTGACACCATCTAAAGAATCAACCATTCATTGGGTTTGCTGTGTTGTGGCATATTCTCTGGTTCATCTTGAAACTATCAGAAGATTTCATATATACATTTTATTTTCAAGTATAGTGGCTGTAGTTTCTATAAAAGGCAAGTAATACTGCAGTTTTTGTTGTTTGTGTAAAGCTGCTCGTCCCTGGTTTTCCATGGTGCTCAAACGTTGGTACTCCTTAAAATGATCTAAAATCACCTACCCTGCTAATGATGTTAGCTATTTTTAACTCCAATTGGACAGTCTGTTTCCTCCCAATTTTTCTTCCCCAGAATCTTCAGTTTTCTGAATTCCTTTCCTGATTCCTTCTTCCAAAATATCAAGAATATTTTATACCTTAAAATAGGTTGAGACCAGGCACAGTGGCTCATGCTTGTAATCCCAGCACTTTGAGAAGCTGAGGCTGGAGGATTGCTGGAACTCACGAGTTCAAGACCAGCCTGGGCAACATGGCGAAATCCTGTCTGTACAAAAAAAAAAAAGAAAAAAATTTGTAAATTAATTATCTGGGTGTGGTGGCACATGCCTGTAGTTCCAACTACTGTTGAGGCTAAGGTGGGAGGATCACCTTAGCCTGGGAGGTCAAGGCTGCAGTGAGCCGTGATCATCACTGCAATCTAGCCTGGGCAATGGAGTGAGACCTTATGTTAAAAAAAAAATAGGTTGAAAGGTAGAGAAATTCCTCATGTCTTTTTAAATCTTCTGTGGCAGAAACACAAGTTTATCCTTGAAACGGATAAGAAAAAGAAACAAGATGCCTGCCTTGCAGATCTCACTAACATTTGTCCTCATAACTTGGAACACTGGGTTAATACATTTTCTTAGTGTCTCCTGGAAACTGTCTTAAAAACTGCCTGTTTTTACATGTTTATTGTGTTCTTTGTTATCTATAGCCACACCCTAAAGTTTCACTTTGTAGTTTCACCTTAATCTGCAGGTCTGCAACTGCTATCATGTATATTACATCTACAACTTAGTGGAGCTGTTAATTTTAATATGTTGCTCAGCTACTTAGCTCTGACATGTCCAATTTATTTAGTTATGAGTCAGTGGTTCTTAAATTTCCACCCATAATTGAGATTCATGCATGACTTAAGAAATGTGAATCTGAGAGGATACTTAGGAACTCCTAGGTTAATCCATTTGAAAATATTTCTTGAATGTATATTTCCTCAAACTTTGTAGGTCCTGAAATATTAATCTTGGGACCTCCCTACACCAGTGCAGTTCCATTAAAAAGACAAAACTGATGTAGAGATATAGAAGCAATTTTTTTAAAAAAAGAGCTAAAAAGGGGAGGAAAACAGCAGTTTAATATGGGTGGTGTAGAAACTGTAAATTAGTTAAAACTACCGTCCTGTGAGAGTCAATCCTGAAGCTTTCTTATTTTAAATTCTGTCTTTTGTAAAACAACAACAACAAAAAAATTATAGAAGTGTTTGGGTGGTTTAGACAAGGGTTGCTCAGTGTAAATCCTGAGAAGGACTGAGGCGGCCTTCCACGATTGGTGGAAACTCTGACGTGTATCCTGTTCCATCTGGAGTTGTTGCCTTCCAACTTGGGACAAGTTTGAAATCAGCAAAGTGTTACAGTATAAATAGTTTCAGACAGTATAGGACAGCAGATTCCTTTACTTTCCTACCCTAGTTTCTCTGGTCAGCTCACCTAAGCCAGCGCAGGGTTTTCATTTGTTCTTCCAGTTCGACATTCTGTAACCTGTGGAACCAGAGTCGTGTGGTGAGTCAGTGCCGCGGTCCTGGGGGCACGCAGGGTAGGAGGCCGCTGTGGAAGAGCAGATGGCCCAGGCTGTGCTTCTCAGCCATGTGGGTATGCCGCGGCCAAGAGGGGTCCTGCTTTTCCCTCATCTGTTGCTAGTTATCTGAGGAATCTCCGAGGAACCTGGCTGTGACTGCTGACCTTCTGTCCAGAGTGAACTCCAGGGACATAAACCGTAGGAGGAAGTGCTGTTTTCCTAGCTCCTCTCATTTCCTTCCTTCCTGAAGCAGATTTAGACTTCATTTTCTGACACCTCTCGTCCTTTCATGCGAAGGGAAAAAATTACTCATTTAGCTTTCGTATTGTCTTGTATGAGCTCTTGTATTGTCAAGGACAAGACAGATGTGCAGTTGCTTTTAAGGTTAGATATTCCTTCTCATTGCTGGGACTTCTCGTTCCCAAAAGATAATGTTTTCTGGAAAGCAGTTCCAAAACGTAAGGATACTCATGGAAGCATATTCTTTTGAAGGAACCTCCGCTGGACAGCCCCTACAGAAAGGGAATCTCTTTCCCAGCTCTTCCCAGGTAGGCAGTCTCCCCTGGTAGAGTAAGCAAGAAAGGAGAGACAGCTGTCTTTTGTCTTTCAGTTAAGGAAACCCCTTCAGAAATTTTGTTCTGGGACCCCAGAATTTGAATTCACATTATGGATTGGCAATATTAGGAAATATGCAGAAGGCATCACCAGTGCTTTTTTTTTTTTTTTTTAAAGTCAGGGTCTCGCTCTGTTGCCCAGGCTGGAGTGCAATAGTGTGATCTCAGCTTGCTGCAGCCTGCACTTTCCAGGTTCAAGCAATGCCACCGCAGAGCTGCTCCCCCATACCCCCGCCCTGAGTAGCTGCGACCATAGGCGTTCACCACCGCGTCCAGCTGATTTTTATATTTTTGTAGAGACAGGGTTTTGCCATGTTGCCCAGTCTGGACTCGAATTCCTGGGCCCAAGGGATCTGCCTGTCTTGGCCTCCCAAAGTGCTGGGATTACAGACGTGAGCCACCGTGCCCAGCCTCACTAGTGCTTTTTGAAAGAATATACTGACTCATTTGGAGGAGTACAGAGAACCCAGGCATTAATATTTTTCTAAATTTTTTTAAGCCTTCAAAATGTATGTCTCCAGTGCTTATCTCTCACCTGGGTTTAGAATGGTGGATTTAGGGAACTATTTTTATAGTTTTCTATACACTTTGCTGAATTCTTTATTTTATTTTATTTTTTATTTTTTATTTTTTTTGAGACAGGGTCTCACTTTGTTGCCCAGGCTGGATTGCAGTAGCACGATCTAGGCTCATTGCAGCCTCAACTTCCTGGGCTCAAGTTATCCTCCCACCTCAGCCTCCCCAGTAGCTGGGACTACAGGCATGCACCACCACACTCAGCTAATTTTTGTATTTTTGTAGAGACAAGATTTCACCATGTTGCCCAGGCTGTTCTGGAGCTCCTGGGCTCAAGCAATCCACTCTCCTCGGCCTCCCAAAGTGCTGGGATTATAGGTGTGAGCCACTGCGCCCAGCCCATCCCCGTGTTGTTCTCATAAATCCAAATCATCCTTTTGGGCATGTATCACTCAGGGGCCCAGCAGAAAACAGAACGCACACTCAAATTGGGTAATTGGAAGAGGTCCAACTTAAAGCAGAATGGAGAAGCTTAGGGAAAATAACAAAGGATTGTACTATATGTCAAGGCTAGCTGGAGAGCCACCTTGATTCTGAAGGGGCGGGGGATGGGATGGTTACCTGACGCAAGAGAAAGCTGTTTTGAGGTCTTCATATGGTAGCTGTGGCATTTAATAGAACAATGCAGCCAACTCACAGCCCAGCAGGGAGAGAGCCAGGGGAGTAAATATCACAACCTCACTGTCCCTTTGCCTTCAGACCTCCTGCCAGTGCCACCCATTGGCTGAACCCAACTGAAAGTCAGAGAGAGGGGAGGTCTTGTTCAATTCTGGTGTGCCAGCCTCCAGGAACACAGGGCAGGCTGGGGCAGACCTGAAAGGGCAGATTTTCAGTATCCTCAATCTGTGCCAAGTTCAGACCTTGATTCCAAAGGCCACATTAGAAATTACTTATTAAACTGTTTGATATCAGTGTCTATCAGGGTAAAAGTTTATAGTTTGTGATCTCAGGAGATTTTTAATGAAGTATGTCCAGACTTGAAGATATGTTGCTTAATAAAAATTGCTGGCCAGGCATGGTGGCTCACATCTGTATTCCCAGCTCTTTGAGAGGCCAAGGCGGGCAGATCACTTGAGACCAGGAGTTCCAGACCAGCCTGGCCAACAAGGTGAAACCCCATCTCTACTAGAAATACAAAAATTAGCTGGGTGTGGTGGCGCATACCTGTAATCCCAGCTACTCAGGAGGCTGAGGCATGAGAGTTGCTTGAGCCCAGGAGGTGGACGTTGCAGTAAGCCAAGATCAAGCCACTACACTCCAGTCTGGGCAACAGAGCTAGACTCTATCTCAAAAAATAAACATTACTGAGTCCTCCAGGCCTTCTTTCACATTCACATTTTAGGACATACCTAAAAATTTTTTTTTTATTGTGGTAAGTGTACATACCATAAAATTTACCATTTTAACCATTTTTAAGTGTACAGTTTTGTGGCATTAAGTAATTCACATTGCTTTGCAACCATTACTACCATTCATATCCAGAACTTTTTTTATCTTCCTAAACTGAAACGCTGTACCCATTAAATACTAACTCCCTATCTCCTCTTATCGCCCCTACCCCCTGGCAACCACCATTCAGCTTTTAATCTCTATGAACTTGACCACTCTGCGTACCTTATTCACGCAGTATTTGTCCTTTTGTGTCTGGCAGATTTCACTTAGCTTAATATCTTTTTTTTTTTAAGACAGGGTCTCACTCTGCGGCTCAGGCTAGAATGCAGTGGCACAATCACAGCCTCAATCTCCTGGGCTCAGGCAAGCCTCCCACCCCAGCTTCCCAAATAGCTGAGACTATAGGCACCTGCCCCTGTGCCTAGCTAATTTGTTTTTTTTAATTTTAATTTTTTGTAGTGTTAGGGTCTCACCTGGGCTCAAGTGATGATCCTCCCCTCTTGGTTTCCCAGAGTGCTGAGATTACAGGCATGAGCCACTGAGGCCAGCCTCAGCTTAATGTCTTTAAGGCTCTTCTGTGTTGTAGCACTTTACAGTGATACATATTGTAATTTTTTTTTTTAGAGACAGAGTCTTACTCTGTTGCCCAGGCTGGAATGCAGTGGCACAATCTCGGCTCACTGCAACCCCCGCCTTTTGGGTTCAAACGATTCTCCTGCCTCAGCCTCTTGAGTAGCTGGGATTGTAGGCATGCATCACTACACTTGGCTAATTTTTTTGTATTCTTAGTAGAGATGGGGTTTCGCCACGTTGGCCAGGCTGGTCTTGAACTCCTGACCTCAGATGATCTGCCCTGCTTTGGCCTCCCAAAGTGCTGAGATTACAGGCATGAGCCACCGCATCTGGCCCTACATTGTTAATTTTATTTTATTTCTGAATATGTTTTCACTGATACATTTACTCTCATGGCTTTTAACTTTTACGTGTCCATTCCGATGTCTCACAAATCTGCAAGATGGATGATGTAAGAGCAAGGGTCGCAGGACTTAAGACATGGCAAATGAGTGGACCTGAGCAGGAGAGGTGGCATCATTTGGAGGAAGTACTCCAGATGTGGAAAGTTCTTAAATATGTGGGACTGACCATGGAAGAAATAAACAGCAGTAAACCAAAAAACAAGTTCTGAGCAGGAAGTGCCTTATGGGAGCTGAGACATTTCATTTGGATGAGACTGCCCGGAGTACTATTTATGAATGACAAGCAGGGTGGGACAAGGTTACACAAATCTGAAGTGGGGCCTGAAAACGGCGTGCTGTGGCCAGACACATTCAGAAATGCCGGATTGAAAAGGATTCTTGCTAAATTGTCTCAGTCTTTAATATACTTTATAAATATCTTTGGAAAGAAAATTCTACAAACCCTTTTAGAATGTAAACTGTGTAAAGGAAGAGATTTGTTTTGTTTACTGGTCTACAGCTGTGCCTGGCACATAAAATATTCTCAGACTTTTGGTGAACAGATGATTTGTTGAAGTTTGAGAAAATATATGAAACTATTTTTTTATTCTTATCTTTCAAAAACGTTTTTCCAATAATCCAACCTGTCACAATATATGAAACTATTCATATCAAAATCTCAAGTTCTACTTATCTACAACTACATCTCTTCCCTACAAATAGTTTTACCTTCCAGCTTGTCTATCTATGTATGGCACTGCCAACAGTGCCATAGAAATGTCATAAAACTCTTCCAGGTCAAGCATTAATATCTGGGACTTCTTCATCCTCTATGGCAGATGGTACACTAAGAACAATAGCTACTGTATGATTATCCACCAAGTATCAGACACTGATCTAGGAGCTTAAATCCTCGTGACTCCGCAAGGTAGACAGCAAGTCTCCAAAGCCAGGGTGCCTGGGTTCAAAACCCAGCACCACCACTGAGCAATTTACTCAATCTCTTTAGCTGATGAATAGCTAAACCAGAACCCAAATTCAGGCCTGTTCAATTCCCATGCCCACGTTCTTTTTATGGCAAACATCACTTTTCTTAAACCTCATTGGTTCTTCCTTCAACATCCTCTAGACTTCCATTTTTCTGTTTCTCCAACATTTTACTATGAAAATTTTCAAACAGCAAGGTTGAAAGAATTTTACACCCACCACCTAGATTCTAGTATTAACATCTTACTGCACTTACTTTACCACATATTATCTATCCCTTTATTCATTTATCAATTTGTGTTATTTTTTGGAAGCATTTCAAATATATATATATATTTTTTATTTTGATGCACTTCAAAATAAACCACAAACATTTCCCACCAAACTTCGACATATATATCTTAACTAGAGTCCAATATTTTGTTTACAGTTTTTTTTGTTGTTGGTTTTTTTCTTTTTTGAGACAGGGTCTCTGTCACCTAGGCTAAAGTGCAGTGGCGTGATCTTGGCTCACTCCAACCTCTGCCTCCCAGGCTCAGGTGATCCTCCCACCTCAGCCTCCTGAATATCTGGGATTACAGGCGTGTACCACCACACCTGGCTAATTTCTTTGTAGAGGTGAGGTTTTGCCATGTTGCCCACGCTTGTCTTGAACTCCTCAACTCAGGTGCTCTGCCCTCGTCAGGCCTCCCAAAGTGCTGGGATTACAGGTGTGAGCCACCACGCCCAGCCAGCAGTTTTTTGTTTTGTTTTGTTTTTTTAAGTATCTTTTTCCTCTCCCTACTGGCCAAGGAATTACAAATTAAAATACAAGGAATTACAAATTAAGATACAAGGAATTACAAATTAAATACAAGGAATTACAAATTAAATACAAATTAAATACAAATTAAATACAAATTAAATACAATTATACAAATTTAATTACAAATTAAAATACAAAACAAAATACAATACAAATTCCTACTGGCCAAGGAATTACAAATTAAAATACAAGGAATTTTAACAGAATTGCAGCTCTGTTCTCCCCACTAAAATGGCAGTAAACCTGATTAATCTTTCTAAAATGTCAATTTTTATATATAACACAGTTGGATAAGAATTTACACGTCTTCCTATTTTCTATAATTCATACATTCAACAAATATTTATCAAGCCAAATGGCATCAACCAAAGCCCTATGCAAACTAAAAATTTGGCGTGACTGGGTAAATGAATCATTTGATGACCCTTTACCCAACACTCTTAAGTATTTACTCTCTAATCCTGTTGGTGGCAGACAGTAGCATTTAGAGTCTCCTCTATTGTCTTAAGCAATTCAACTCCTATCACCAAGTGTCTGCCCAACTGGGAAAAAAATAAAGCCTGAGCAGTAATCTCAAAAGGAGACACTCATTCAGTCTTACCCATTCATTGCGGGGTGGGGAAAAGACTCAAATCTGCAGTGATTTTTTTTGTGCCTCAAGCATATTTTAACACTTTCTATGGACTAAAGCCTTTGGCAGTTACCTATTAATTCAGCTTTGCTCCAATGATGTGTCCAGGAACCTTCTAGGTGTTGTATGGGAGATAAATTACAGTCCCTGCACCCAAGAAGCTTAGTTTAGTCCCCACCAATTCCCAAAACATGTTCTGAGGACACTAATCTTTGTGCTCCAAAATACAAGAGCTCTACGATCATGATAAATTCCAAGAAGGCTATAGACTATATTTCCTTCTCAGAGTAGCATTAAAAAAAAGGTGGAAAGACAGGCATTCTCTAAAGGTGGAAAGACAGGCATTCACCAGAAAGGGAAGAAGATGGTGTTTTCATAGCAAATTTTTCTGCTGTCCCTGAAATCATGCCATCTAGGCAGTAGTTTCCTCGGTGTTCTCTCAAGCCCATCTGTGTTCTGATTTCCTCTGCAGTTGATTTCCTCTGATTTCAACTTCCATCTGGAGTTGGTGGAACAGCTTATAGAAGCCATTTATGATTGTTTCAAAATATATGCTCAGGCTTCTAAAATGGCTCTGGCATGAATAAGAGTAGCTGCTTTTCATAGTATATACAGGGCAGAGAAAACAGACGAGATTCATCATATTATACATACTTTCGGGTCTCACACATGAATCATGTCATTTAGCGAGGCCGTGACTTCAGTACCCTTCTGGGGTGTGTGCTCCTCAGCGATTACACACTCATTCCAGTGGAGTAGGAGGCCAGTCAGTAAAAGTGTCTATTGAGCCAGATTCTCCTCTGCTTCTGAGTCATTTTCTGGTAGAGTGAAAGGTTCTCTGGGAGAAGCTTTAACTCTTTCAGATTACAAGTGTTACTCCCTTTGTGTAATAGGGTAGTTCTCTAAGTAATCATATGGGGCTTATGCTAATTCTTTACTTGATATTTTAGATAATTAGATATATTTAGTCTGATAGATGAAATTTGAGAAAATGTGGTATAAGGAAAAAAATAGTATCTACATTGGCCCAAGGTTAAGGAATTGTTTTGATAACATATAACCATCTAGATGGCTAAGAAGTTTGCAAGACATTATGTGTTTTTATTAAGAAAAAAAAATACTTAGGACACCACCCATATGTGGAAATCTGACATCTGGCAACTTCAGTCCTCTGGAAGACAGCCAGAAAGTAAGAAAGGGGTCTCAGTGCACATAAAAATAACTGTTGAAAAACCTCTACCATGAACACGTGTCCTTTCCCACCACAGCAGAGTTTGTTAGCCTCACATTTAGAGCTTGTTTACTTTTATTTATCTGGGAACTATATATAATTTTGGTAGTGTGTGTGTGGTCTCCCCTCCATAGCAGATCATAAGCAGCAATGTAGCAAGGGGGTGGAAAAGTTGACATTGAAAGAGAAAGGCCTGAAAGATAGACAGTGCTGATATTGTGTATCACAGCTTAATACAGTAAATGTGTAGTCTTAATAATGAACTTGGACCCATCAGCCAAAGAGTAAATCATGTTCAAGTTCTTCTAATAAAAAAGTCAGGGAAGTCTGGAGTGTGTCTATTTTTAAACAATCAAAGTTAACCAGGTTTTGACATGTTGAAATGGTAAGCTCTGTAGTGTTTATATGTTTGAAATAGCACATTCTCTGGAAATGCTATAGCAGTGACACAAATTTGAGCTTGCAGTTGATTATGGAAATGATGCATTGTAATAATGACTAACATTTATTGAGCAGCTACTATACCAGCCCTGACCTAGGTGCCTTCACACTGTTAGCATACTGGTTAAGGCTCTGAAGACAGACAGATTTGGTTTCCCATTACACCTCTGACTTACTATGTGACCTTGGACAGCTATCATCTCTCTGATCCTGTGTCCCCACCTGCCACATGGGAACCAATAACATATAATAGGGTCCTTGCGAGGACTCAGGGAAGTATGTGGTACAATGCATGTACCTAGGAAGTACTCAATGAATGTTAGGCACTGTTATAACTTTAATAGTCTTGATGATTATTATGAAAGTATGATTATCTCCATTTTTCTGGATGAGGAAACTGAAGCCCAGAGAGTTTAAGTACAATGTCCAAGGTGAAATCGCTAATAAATAGTGGAGCTGGGCTGTGGACCTGGGTTTCTCTGACTCCAGAAGCCTAGTGCTTTACATTCGTATATGCTGCCTCCTCAGCATGTAATTATAATTAGATTTTTTTTTTTGGTAATACTTAGAGAAAATGTGTGAGTAGCATCTGTGGGAAATACCCACTTACCACTTCTCTTTTCCACTGTGGACTCAAGTCATCTTATAGACAAAAAGTCTGTAATAAGTAACACAAAGATAACCTACCTTTGCTTGACAGTAAAAATTAAATACGTAATGTTTGATTGTGTAGCATGATTTATTAACATCTTCTAGGTACTCCATATTAATATACTGAATGATTTATTATATGCCTAATATGTTTATCCACATCAGTGTTTTCTTGGATGTAATTTTTTTTTTTGAGACATAGTTTTGCTCTTGTTGCCCAGGCTGGAGTGCAATAGTGCGATTTTGGCTCACCGTACCTCTGCCTCCTGGGTTCAAGTGATTCTCCTGCCTCAGCCTCCGGAGTAGCTGGGATTACAGGCATATGCCACCACGTCCGGCTAACTTTGTATTTTTAGTAGAGACCGGGTTTCTCCATGTTGGTCAGGCTGGTCTCAAACTCCCAACCTCAGGTGATCCACCTGCATTGGCCTCCCCAAAGTGCTGGGGTTACAGGCGTGAGCCACCGCACCTTGCTGGATTGTAAATTAACAGACGTCAGGTATGGTGGCTTCTGCCTGTAACCCTAGCACTTTGGGAGGTCAAGGTGGGTGGCCCAGGAGTTTGAGACCAGCCTGGGCAACATAGTAAAACCCTGTCTCTACAAAAAAATACAAAAATATTATCTGCGCATGGTTATGCGTACCTGTAGCCATAGGTACCCAGGAGGCTGAGGTGGGAAGATTGCTTGAGCCCGGGATATCAAGGCTGCAGTGAGCCATTGCACTCCGGCCTGGACCTCAGAGTAAGACCCGGTTTCATAAATAAATAAAATTAACAGAGCTACCACCATCTTTTCTTTTTTTGTAATTAGGCACTTCATGCTTTTTGATGTGATGATGGTTTTGTGTGAGATGGAAGTTAGAGTCCTCATTCATCTCTACCAAGACCAAATAAGTACTTGAGCTGATTAAAGAAAAATAGACTTGTACTTGGGAGGCTGAGGCAGGAGGATCACTTGAGCCCGGGAGTTCAAGGCTGCAGTGAGCTATGATTGCACTCCAGCCTGGGCAACAGAGCAAGACCCCATCTCTAAAAAGAAAAGAAAAGAAAAATAGATTTCAGGCCTGGGTACTCTGGTGATCTTCAGCTGTTCTTTTAAGAGACCTAGGGAGAAATGTAGCTGTCATCAAGGCTGATTGTCTACAGGTGGATAGATGTCCACTACTTATGTCCTGTCTTTCTGCTGCTTCAGTACATACTTCGGTTCCCCAGCGACATGCATCAAGGTAGTGGACACATCGTCCTGTTACAGCACAGACACCGTAACAGTACAAGGATTCTCTCCGGGGTTGGGGCACTAACTTCTGTGAACTGAGAGCACATACTTGATCTGGCATAGGATGCTAAATCTTATCTGGAGGTGCCATCTACATAGTCCTTTCTTCCTTTCTTACAGATTTTTACTTTTCTAACTTTTTTAAAAAATAAAATAGAGACGAAGTCTTGCTGTGTTGCCTAGGCTGGTCTTGAACTCCTGACTGCAATTGATCCTCCAGCCTCTGTCTCCCAAAGTGCTAGGATTACAGACATGAGCCATTCAGTAGGTTTTCCCTTTCCTTTTCCTTTTTCCTTCTCTGAGACGGAGTGTTACTTCGTCGCCCAGGCTGGAATGTAATGGCGTGATCTCGGCTCACTGCAACCTCTGCCTCCCTGGTTCAAGTGATTCTCCTGCCTCAGCCTCCCAAGTAGCTGGGATTATAGGCACCCACCACTGCGCCTGACTGATTTTTGTATTGTTAGTAGAGACGGGGTTTCACCATGTTGTCCAGGCTGGTCTCAAAACTCCTCAGGTGATCTGCCCACCTCGGCCTCCCAAAGTGCTGGGATTACAGGTGCGAGCCACCGCGCCAGCCCCCAATAGGTTTTCCATCTAGGCCTTTGAGGCATGGTCCTGCTGCTGTTATTCAGGTTGTGGTACATTTGTTTGCAGATAGTCTCAGTAGGTAGGAACCAGAATGCCCTCAGTTTAAGTCCCGGCCCTGCTGCTCTGAGTGCTGTGATCTTGGACAAACAATGTTTTCTAACTATACTGAGCCTTAGTATCCTAATCTTTAAGATCATTATGGGGAATGCCATATTTAAAATCCCTGCTTTTTAAAGTATTGTATTTTAAAATTACCATGTTGCGGCCGGGCGCGGTGGCTCAAGCCTGTAATCCCAGCACTTTGGGAGGCCGAGACGGGTGGATCACGAGGTCAGGAGATCGAGACCATCCTGGCTAACACAGTGAAACCCCGTCTCTACTAAAAATACAAAAACTTAGCCGGGCGAGGTGGCAGGCGCCTGTAGTCCCAGCTACTCGGGAGGCTGAGGCAGGAGAATGGCGTGAACCCGGGAGGCGGAGCTTGCAGTGAGCTGAGATCCGGCCACTGCACTCCAGCCTGGGCGGTGACAGAGCGAGACCCAGCACTTTGGGAGGCCGAGGCGGGCGGATCTCAAAAAAAAAAAAAAAAAAAAACTAAAAAAATAAAAAAAAAAGCCGGGCGAGGTGGCGGGCGCCTGTAAAATAAAATTAACCCGGGAGGCGGAGCCTGTTGTCTGGTGCTTTCCAAAAAAAAAAAAAAAAAATGTGTTAATTTCCTTACTGTCCTCTTCAGGCATTCTGAAAATCCTACACTTGCTGACTTGAATCTTTTCTATCACTGTGAGGTCTAGGTTTTTTTTTTTTTTTTCGTAATTCCTGAATTCCTTTGAGGGCCAAATGAAAAATATATGAGGAAATTATTATTTTTAAATTAGACCAGGTGTGGTGTCTCATGCCTGGAATCCCAACACTTTGGGAGGCTGAAGCAGGAGGATCACTGAAGCCAGGAGTTCAACATAGCCTAGTGAGATCTCATCTCTACAAAAAAAAAAAAAAAAAAACAGGCCGGGCATGGTGGCTCACGCCTGTAATCCCAGCACTTTGGGAGGCTGAGATGGGCGGATCACTTGAGGCCAGGAGTTTGAGATGAGCCTGGCCAACATGGCAAAACCCCGTCTCTACTAAAAATACAAAAATTTGCTGGGCGTGGTGGTGCATGCCTGTAGTCCCACCTACTTGGGAGGCTGAGCCTCGAGAATCACTTGAACCCAGGAAGCGGAAGTGGCAGTGAGCTGAGATTGTGCCACTGCACTCCAGCGTGGAACATGCAACGAGTTTTCATCTCAAAAAAAAAAAAAAAAAAAAAAGCCAGACACAGTGTTGTGCGCCTGTAGTTCCAGCTACTCAGAAAGCTGAGGTAGGAAGATCACGTGAGCCCAGGAGCTGGAGGCTGCAGTGAGCTATGATCACACCATTGCACTCCAGCCTGAGTGATAGAGCGAGACCTTGTCCCCCCCGCAAAAGAAAAGGAAAAAGAAATGAGAAATAACTTTGATATTTTAAAATATGAGGCCAGGCACAGTGGAGCATGCCTGTAATCCCAGTACTTTGGGAGGCCAAGGTGGGCAGATTGCTTGAGCCCAGGAGTTTGAGACCAGCCTGGGCAACATGGTGAAACCCTGCCTCTAGTAAAAATACAAAAATTAGCTGGACATGGTGGCACATGCCTCTAGCCCAAACTTCTTGGGAAACTGAGCTGGGAGGATCACCTGAGCCCCGGAAGTCGAGGCTGCAGTGAGCCGTGATTGCTCCACTGCACTCCAGCCTGGGCGATGGGAGTGAGACCCTGTCTCAAAAATAAAATAGGAAGTACTAACTTATTTGCTTAGCTTTGGCTTCATTTTAAGAATATTTATATCTTAAGCTTTATCATTCCCAAGAAATAGATCTATATTGCAGTGTCTTAAATATTGATGTTTTCTGTTTCTCTTGATCTTTCTTTCCAGGTTATAAAACATGGAGGCCGGCTCAGTGGTTCGAGCCATTTTTGACTTCTGCCCTAGCGTGTCAGAAGAACTGCCGCTCTTCGTGGGAGATGTTATTGAGGTGCTGGCAGTGGTGGATGAATTTTGGCTTCTAGGAAAGAAGGAGGATGTTACAGGTAAGTAAGAGACTCATAATGGACCACAGGCCCTGACTTCTTTCCATATTAAAAATAAAGGCCAGCACTGCACTCCAGCCTTGGCGACAGAGTGAGATCCTGTCTCCAAAAAAAGAAAGAAAGAAAATTATTCCTAGCTGGGGTCAGTGGCTCATGCCTGTAATCCCAGCGCTTTGGAAGGCTGAGGTGGGTGGATCACCTGAGGTCAGGAGTTCAAGACCAGCCTGGCCAACATGGTGAGATAGTGAGACCCTGTCTGTACTAAAAATACAAAATTTGCCGGCTGTGGTGGTGCATGCCTGTAATCCCAGCTACCCAGGAGGCAAGGCTGGAGAATTGCTTGAACCCAGGAGACAAAGGTTGGAGTGAGCTGAGATTGTGCCATCGCATTCCAGCCTGGGCGACAAGAGCAAAACTCTGTCTCAAATAAATAAATAATAAAAATAAAAATAAAGGCTGGGCACGGTGGCTCATGCCTATAATCCCAGCACTTTGGGAGGCTGAGATGGAAGGATTGCTTGAGACCAGGAGTTTGAAACCAGCCTGGTCAGCATAGCAAGACACCATCTCAATAAATAAATAAATAAATAAATAAATAAATAAGAAAGGACGGGAGGGAGGAAGGGAAGGAAAGAAAGAAAAGAAAGCTAGCTAAGTGGGAAGCCCAAGTCAATAAATTTCAGAATCCTTTTGTGTTTTCTTTCTGTATTCATATGTGGTCTCTACCAGTTAGGGGAAGATTTCTGTTACCATTCCCTCTCTCTGTGTTGCTTCCTTCAAGAGGCTGCACTGCTGGATACCAGCTGCCCCAACCCAGGTTTCTATCCAAGTCTTTCCCTTTCCCCCGCTTTCCCTTCCCAGGTCTTTATCCTTTGTGTTCAGTGCTATTATTCCTCTTCTCAAAATATGTGTTGTTCCTTTCTTCAGAACCCTGTTGTTTACTACTGCTTTTCATAACCAGCTTTATGATTTGTGGAACACAAGGTGCTCTCCACCTTGTTTTCTCTGGCTGTCTTCTTTGAACATTTTCTACCCTTTCTTTCATTCTTCCCTTGATCTTAGGCAAAAGGCTGAGAAGTGATCTTTCTCTCATTTTCTTCAAAGGAGCATGATTCGTCCTGTTCATTCCCTCCTGGATCCATGGCTGGCCCAAATTTATTAAAGTTATCCTTTACCCTCCTACATGCTAGCTACCTCCCACATTCCATGCACCTGGTTAGCTTTCTTCAATTCTGTAAGATACATGTTCACTTCGATTTCTTTCATTAATTAGCCTAGGGAAGGGTGGAAGCTTTTCCCACACCACATGCCTCTGTGTTAATCCAATCCTTAACTTGCATATATTCATATTTATGTAAGTCTGGGTTGGAGTCCTTCGAGCACACTCTGTTGACACTTAATCCACATTTGAGAGATAAATAAATTATTTCCCAGTAGAAATGATATCTCAGCTGAGACAAAAATGATGAGAAGGAGTTAGCAAGGCAAAGATGGTAGGCAGAGAGGATTACTTGTTGAAGGTCCCTGGAGTGTGAGAACACAGGGGACCTAGAGAAGTTTAGTAGGGCGTGAGGTGTGAGTGGTTGAGGGGGAAAGGTGGGCTGGAGAGATGAGCAAAAGCTGGATCATGGGAGACAGAGTATGCCATGGTAAGGAGTGAAGGAAATGGGAAACCCTGAAAGTGCTTTGAACATTACCAGATTTGAATTTTAGAAAACTCACTGCTGCAGACTTAAGAATGATAGAAAGGGACAAAATTGAAGGCAGGGAAGCATTTGGAAGGTTGCTGCAGTAATCCAGGTGAGAGATGGTGATGGCGTGGACCAAGGTGGTGGGTCTGGAGATAAACAGACCCAGAGATAGAAGGTAAAATCAATCAGACTTTCTGATACTTTCCAACTGGCAGGCCCTGTCTTTCTACCACCACCAGTTAAAACCTTATCCACCTTCAGATTCAAATACCATTGTTTTCGTAAAGTTTTTTATGTTCTTCCTGACTTACCTTCTTTGAACTTCCGTGACAATTTGTGTACTTACATTGTGATACCAGATTTCAGGATTGAATTATTATTTGTGTCTGAATTCGACTTTTTGTCTGAACTAGGTTTTCAGATCTTTGAAGACCAGAACTATCTTACTTATGTTTTCCTCTGTGGTGTGCTTTGCATATAGCAGCCCCCAGTAAATGCGTATGGAATTGAATTGCATTCTGTCTGTTAGGCATGCATCTAGTTTTGTGCACTATACTTCTCTCCAACAGATTCTCCAATTATGAGTTTTCACAGAGTTTTCAAGTTAGGGTCTATACATGGACTCAGAAGAAAAGTTTTTGTCCTTATACACAGATGGAAAAAGAAATTTCAGTATTAAAATTTAATATGCTTGCTTTTATTTTCAGGACAGTTCCCCAGCAGTTTTGTGGAAATTGTGACCATTCCCAGTCTAAAAGAGGGAGAGAGGCTGTTTGTGTGCATTTGTGAATTCACATCCCAAGAATTGGATAGTCTTCCCCTCCATCGAGGTAAGCTGCTCATCAAATAGTAGACTATTTGAAATTAGATTTTTGGAGTCTGCCCATTTCAACAACCAGATCCTTTTTGAATTTGTGAAGTGGCTTAACCTCTAGAGAGTCCTCGGCAATACCAAAGTAGCTTGGACATAATGATGCCTTATAGTTTAGTAACATTTTACAATTTCCATAGTATTTTCTCACAAATATATTCTCACTTGATCCTCAGCACAGACCTGGGAGGTAGGAAAGTGGGGATTATTAACTGTATTTTATAAATAATGAGAGCAAAATTCAAAGACTGTTGGCTAAAGGTGAGAAGTCTTGGCCTCAGAATGTGAGCTCATCATATTCTAAGTCCAGGATTATCTTTCCACCGCCCCCATGCTGTAACCACACTT
This sequence comes from Macaca thibetana thibetana, assembly GCF_024542745.1. Lineage (NCBI taxonomy): Eukaryota > Metazoa > Chordata > Mammalia > Primates > Cercopithecidae > Macaca > Macaca thibetana. Next base: position 96,018,595 of record NC_065586.1, on the reverse strand, counting down.
CTGGCTCATGCGCTCTCGCTCTCTCTCTCTCTCTCTCTTTTTTTTGAGGAAGTAGTCTCACTCTGTTGCCTAGGCTAGAGTGCAGTGGTGCGATCTCAGCTCACTACACCCTCTGCCTCCCAGGCTCAAGCAGTCCTCCTACCTCAGCTTCCTGAGTAGCTGGGACCACAGGCACATGCTACCACGCTGGGCTAATTTTTAGTAGTTTTGGTAGAGATGCGGTTTTGCCGTGTTGCCCAGGCTGGTCTCAAACTCCTGGGCTCAAACAATCTGCCTGCCTCAGCCTCCCAAAGTGCTAGAATTACAGGCATGAGTCACTGCGCCTGACCAACTTCAGGCTTTATTTCTCTTTTTTTTCTTTTAAAAACTGATATGGGGCATGGGGGGAGGGAGAAAAAAAAGAAAAAAACTGGATATGGCTTTGCTAACAATATTACCATTTATTAATGCGTAATAGTAGAGCAGGAATTTTGATATGGAAATTAAGAGACAGGTACAAGACATCCCCATTTTACTACTGCCTCATCAGAGCGAGTTTAAAGGGAAGTGATTTAAAACTGATAGTCATACTTAGCCAGGCATGGTGGTATGCACCTATAGTCCTAGCAACTCAGGAGGCTGCAGCAAGAGGATCGCTTGAGCCCAGGAGTTGGAAGCTTCAGTGAGCTATGATCACATCACTGCACTCCAGCCTGGGTGACAGTGAGACCCTGTCTCAAAAAACAAAAATAAATAAATAAATACACATTAAAACAGGTAGTCGTAGCTGTCTCTCCGTGATTTTCCAAGTATTTCTCCCTTCTTGCACTCTGATGAGATGAATGAACTATAAACTATAAACCATTTCAGCAAGTGTCCTTAAGTCCATTCTGCATAAACAGAGAAACCAGTAGTGTTCCATAGACAGAAGCTTCTGATCAATCCAATTTTGTGATGACTCAGTCATCAAAACAGTAGAAGTTATTAGGTGTGTTATTAATATGACTTGCTCTTTGGCATATGGCACAAAAGGGACAGGTTTGACTTCTTAAATCATGTACACACACCCCCCGCCCCAGAAAAACCTAGCAAACTTCTGTAACCCTTAGTGATAAGAATGGAATAATGAATTTTGACCTTAATCCTCAAAATCTATTTTGAGAATTTCTTTATTTTTAAATTTTGTTTTATTTTGTTTGTTTGTTTATTTGTTTTTTGAGACAGAGTCTCATTCTGTCGAGGCTGAAGTGCAGTAGTGCGATCTCGGCTCACTGCAACCGCTGCCTCCCAGGTTCAAGCGATTCTCGTGCCTCAGCCTCCTGAGTAGCTGGGACTACAGGCGCCTGCCACCACACCCGGCTAATTTTTGTAGTTTGAGCAGAGATGGGATTTCACCATATTCGTCAGGCTGGTCTCGAACTCCTGATCTTGTGATCTGCCCACCTCGGCCTCCCAAAGTACTGGGATTATTTATTTTTTATTACACAAATTTCGTTTTATTTTTTTAAAACACAGGGTCTCAACAGTGTTGCCCAGGCTGGTCTGAAACTCCTAGCCTCAAGTGATGCTACCACTTCAGTCTCCTGAGTAGCTGGGATTACAGACCTTACTTAACTTTAAGAAGTATCATAAGGATTAATAAGAAGCTGGGTACAGTGACTCATGGCTGTAATCCTAGCACTTTGGGAGGCCAAAGGCAAGAGTATCCCTTGAGCCCAGGAGTTTGAGATCAGCCTGGGGAACGTGGCAGGACCTTGTCTTTATAAAAAAATTAAAAAATTTAAATTAGCCAGGCATGGTGGTGCATACCAGGGATGCATGCCCGTGGTCCCAGCTACTCAGGAGACTGAGGCAGGAGCCTGAGCCCAGGAGGTTGAGGCTGCAGTGAGCTGTGTTTACGCCACTACCCTCCAGCTTGGGCAACAGAGCAAGACCTTGTTTCAAAAAAAGAAAGGATTAATAAGAGAAAACGCCACCATGCTCTGTTGTTTTGAGGGTTTCTTGCACTTCACTTTATACTCAGTATCTACCTCAGTTCTGTATACTTTCTTGCTAATCAGTGTTGGGAAGGTAGACAGAAATAGATTAACAGATTATAGCAGGTACCCTATCTGTCCTTACTCATAGCTCAGCCAGTGGAGTCTGTAGTCCATATCTGATGGAATGGAGAAAGGACAAGAGTGCAGTGGCTTCCGCTGAGCTGTTCAGAGGGTGTGGGTAGCGTGGACCTTTCTTAGGAAGCATGGCCATCCGAGAGATTCTCAGAAAGAACCTGGCATCATGAGTCACCTGTCCGAAGACTGACTCAAGTTCAGGCCAGGACCTGGAATCTGTAGATTTTATCTTGACTACCTTTTAACCAATTAAGCCTATTAAGCTTAAAGATGTAAGTGAAATCCAAAGAAAGAGGATGCAGGGCAGGGGGATACATTGGGAAAGAGAGACCAGCACCAGATGTACTAATTATCCATGATTTTATCTTGTTCTCCTCCCTGTGATAATCTACTGCCAGTAAACACACTGACCGGTCAGCTTTCCTTCTATGCCTTTCACGTCTTTTTTAGCTCCGTCTTTTAATTTGGAAACACAAACCTTTGAGGATGGAGAAGTTAGTTATACCTATGCAATTTGTCTTTTTCTGGGAAACTTAGCTTGTGACACAAATTATTTTAATTTCTCTTTTCTATACATGACAAGTCACATCAACAGGTATTAATTTTACTGGTGGGAAACAAAATCACTAAAAAATGAAAGTATTGTTTTATGCCAGGTACAGTTTATCAGACTTGCATCTAGGCTTCCTGTTTTTCAAGTCTAGTGTTTGGGATGGCGCTTCAACTTCCTAGACTGAAAATCACTTTTTCCATTAGATCAGTGTGTCTGTAAATGAAATGTTGATGATGGAATATGTCAGGAGGGGATTTGGAAACCCTTAAGAGTATATGGAGCCAGGCATGGTAGCTCATGCCTGTAATCCCAGCACTTTGGGAGGCCTAGGCGGGTGGATCACCTGAGGTCAGGAGTTCGAGACCAGCTTGGCCAACATTATAGAACCCTCATCTCTACTAATAATACAAAATTAGCTGGGTATGATGTTGCATACCTGTAATCCCAGCTTCTTGGGAGGCTGAGGCAGAAGAATTTCTTGAACGCGGGAGGTGGAGGTTGCAGAGAGCCAAGATTGCGCCAGTGCAGTCCAGCCTGGGCAACAAGAGTGATACTCCTTCTCAAAAAGAAAAAGTATGTGGGATAATGTTTGAGATCTGTTGTGTTTTACCACATGCCTTTTTAGTTCGTTGTTGTTTACTTACCTTTAAGAAGTATCATTAGGATTAATAAGAGAAAAAATATGTATGTAATTTATAGATGTCTATATGTATTTAGAGCAGGCAGTATAGCTTAGGGGATAAGAATTCTGACAGGCCTAAGTTTAAATCCAAGTCCACCACTTAATAGCTGTGACCTTGGACTAGTTACTTAAGTCTCTCAGCCTCAGTTTTCTTATCTACAAAATGAGGATAATAATATAATACCTACATCAGGGTGATTGTGAGGATTAGATGAGGTTGTACATGGAAAGCATATGGCAGTAGGTAAGCACTCAGTAAATGCTAGCTTTCTTATTAGTCTTAACCTGGGCACCTGGGCTTCGTTGATGTGCTTTGGGTATCTTGTTTCTGGGATAATTCTGTGAAGTTTTGTGTGTCTTTTCCCAGAGAGATTCTATGTGAAATCAGAACCACTAATCTTTGTTCCAGCAGGTGTCACCCTTCTTCCTTTTCCTGAAGCTATGTAATTGTTTTGGACTATTGCTAGTGTTTTGAGTTTATATATATATATATATATATTTTTTTTTTTTTTTTTTTTTTTTTCTTGAGACAGAGTCTCACTCTGTCGCCCAGGCAGGAGCGCAGTGGTGCAATTTCTGCTCACTGCCACTTCTACCTCCTTGGTTCAAGTGATATTCATGCCTTAGCCTCCCGAGTAGCTGGGATTACAGGCATGTGCCACCACCCCCAACTAATTTTTGTATTTTTAGTAGAGACTGGGTTTCACCATTTTGGCCAAGCTGGTCTCGAACTCCTGACTTCAAGCGATCTGCCTGCCTCGACCTCCCAAAGTGCTGGGATTACAGGCATGAGCCACCACGCTGCCTCGACCTCCCAAAGTGCTGGAGTTTTATTTATTTATTTATTTATTTATTTATTTATTTTTTTGAGGCGATTACAGGCATGACCCACCACGCCTGACCTCGAGTTATATTTAAACTGAGAAACAAGTCTGTCTCTTAGAAGAAGAATTAAAACAGGTGGCCAGTGCCCCTGACTACCCTAAAAAAAAAAAACAGAGAGGAGAAAAGAAAGGTGGGGGGCAGAGGGGAGCAAAGAACAAAAGCAGTTAAGAGATTAGTACAAGGAGGATGGGCGCAGTGGCTCACGCCTGTAATCCCAGCACTTTGGGAGGCTGAGGCGGGTGGATCACGAGGTCAGGAGTTTGAGATCAGCCTGGCCAAGATAGTGAAACCCCATCTCCACCAGCGCGGTGGCAGGCACCTGTAATCCCAGCTACTCAGGAGGCTGAGGCAGGAGAATCACTGAAACCCAGGAAGCAGAAGTTGCAGCAAGCTGAGATCGCACCACTGCACTCCAGCCTGGGCGACAGAGCAAGACTCTGTCTCAAAAAAAAAAAAAAAAAAAGAGACTAGGACAAGGAAAAGACAGAAAAAGAGAAGAGAAAAAAGTTAGTGCATATTATGACAAGTGATAGAATATCACTAATAATTGCCTCACATAACACAGAATGCTCATCCCTTGGCCATAACCTCATGTTTCTAGATCACCTGCCCCCTCAAACAAAAGGCCAATAGAAAATAAATTGACCAGTGGTATTTATCAGTCAAAGCACATGTGTTGTAAATTTGTGATGCCATGAATGTGAGCTCTCAGGAAGGAAGTTCTGACATGGCTCGTATGGAAACCTGAGTAAAATACTGTATGTGGTCAGGCTGCATAAAGCACGCAGTTCCCCTGGCATTTAGAGAGAGTCCCAAAAGGAGTTCGTGAGGAACCTAGGACTGCAGTCAGACTGCTCATATCCGATTCTAAGAAGACCTGCATTCCTTCTTATCATTTTATTCCTAATGCATTTCCTGTCCAAATAAAAAAATCCAACCAGAAGCAACAAGCAGTGTGGCTGGGATTAATTGTGCATGAGTTGAAGGCTCAGGCTGACCCTAAGGGTCACCACACTTCCTATTTTTCTTTTCTCAAAATCTGGTCTTGCTGTTCCAGGACTTCCTCATATTGGTATTTCAGAAGTCTGGGAATGACCACTAGTTATTTTGGAGACACTGATCTAATGGAAAAAGTGATCAGTTCCTAAGGAATCACCTAGGATCCCAGGGGAATAGCTTGTATGACTCTTTCTGATGAAAAACAGAGACTTATGCATCAGTAACAGGGCTATAGAATAGCGGCATTGAGGCAGAATATGGTGACTCACACCTTTAATCTCAGCAGTTTAGGAGGCCTAGGTGGGAGGATCACTTGAGCCCAGGAGTTTGAGGCCAGCTTGGACAACAAAAAGGCCATCTCCACAATTAAAAAAAAAAAAAAAAATTAGCTGGGCACAGTGGCAGATGCCTGTAGTCCCAGCTACTCAGGAGGCTGAGGCAGGAGGATTGCTTGAGCCTGGGAAGTTGAGGCTACACTGTGCAGTGATTGAGCCACTGCCTTCCAGCCTGGGTAACAGACTGAGACCCTGCCTTAAAAAATAATAAAATGAATTTTAAAATAAAAAGGGCATTGAACAAAATAATTTCTACAGTACTTTCCAGGTTCTAAATTGTGTATGTTTTTGAAGATTCACCTTTACTATGTAGAAATAACCAATAAAATAGCAGTCCATCAGGTAATAAAGCTTATCAAAACAGTTACCTTGCTGAAAATAGACAGGAAAACAAGCCTTATTATATGGGTTCCTGGGGTCTGGCAAAACCAGGAAAATATCATAATTCTACAGCTTTAAGAAAGCCAGTTCATTTCAAAGCCAGCAGAGTGGGAGTTATGGCACGCTTTTATTCTTCCCCTTCACGAAGAGGCCCATTGTGTCTGAACAGCAGTCAATCACCAGTCATTCCCTCTGGTCCCTGGGGCCCTGGGGCCAGAGGGGGGAAAATTACTTGCGGGTTTTTTTTTTTTTTTTTTTTGAGACGTCTTCTCTTCTCGCTCTGTCGCCCAGGCAGGAGTGCAGTGGCGTGATCTCGGCTTACTGCAAGCTCCGCCTCCCGGGTTCACACCATTCTCCTGTCTCAACCTCCCCAGTAGCTGGGACTACAGGCGCCTGCCAGGACGCCTGGCTAATGTTTCGTAATTTTAGTAGAGACTGGGTTTCACCGTGTTAGCCAGGATGGTCTCGATCTCGTGACCTTGTGATCCCCCTGCCTCGGCATCCGAAAGTGTTGGGATTACAGGTGTGAGCCACCGCGCCCAGCCTTGTGATTTTTTAGGACCCCAACTTCTGACCAAGGGATAGGGAATCATAAGTTAAAGGAATGTAGAAATACAGATCAAGACCCTATTTTTTGGGAACATTGAAACAAAATAATATCAAATTTGTGAAAATATGTTGGGCACCTGTCTCTCAGTCTAAAATCTTATGTTAGGTGCTGTATAGTATATGAAAATACAAGTATCAGAATTCATGATGTAGACAATAATTTCTTTTCTAGGCTATAGACAGCCAAGATGAATGTGAGCTTCTAAGGTTTTTTAGAGAAGCAAGCCAAGGTTTCAGATGGAGAGACAGTGTAACATGAGTAAGGCTTTGGGGTTAATAATGATGTGGCTTCGTAACAATGAAAGCCCCCTTGTGTGGAATAGGGTCTCGTATCATAGGTGAGATAATATTGGATAGTTGGAGAAGGGGAAGGTTATGACTGGATAATCATGAATGTAAGTTTGCTTTGGGGTGAAAGCATAAGTCTTTTGGTAGCTGAGTAAATCTCTACAGAGAGTGTTCAGAGCAAATTTATATTTTGTATTTTTTGGGTAATAAGAATAGGATTATTGGGGAAGAAGCCATTAGCAGTAGGCTCCTTGTGCTTCATGGTAAAAATTTGGCCTGGGGAGGGAGATGATAAAACTGGTATATTTATAATCTTGATTTGTCGTGAATCATTTGGTAGACTTGAAGAAATAATGACTGGAGACAAGATTTAAAAGGGTGAGATGGTGGGAATTGGACCAGGGTCGTAGCATAGAGCAATTAGTAGAAGGAAGAGGCCGGGCACAGTGGCTCACACCTGAAATCCTAGCACTGTGGGAGACTGAGGCGGGTGGATCACTTGAGTTCAGGAGTTCGAGACCAGCCTGGGCAACATAGTGAGACCCTGTCAAAATAAAAATTAGGTATGGTGGCACATGCCTGTAGTCTCAGCTACTTAGGAGGCTGAGGTGGGACAATCGGTTGAGCCTGGGTGGTCAAGGCTGCAGTAAGCCGTGATTGCACCACTGCACTCAGCCTTGGTGATAGGGTGAGACAAAAGAAGGAAGAAATATTTTGAAAGAAGGAATTAGAAGAAAAAAGGAAATTAGCAGCAAAAGTCAGTTTGGAAAGCAGAATGTAATGAATTTATTTGGGAGCTGGAGTTGAAGAGTAATCATCATTAGCAAATGAACATCAAGGGCTTCCTATGCAAAAGGCATCATACCAGACTCTTGAGATACCAAAGAGAAGGTGGTACCTATCATTAAGAAACCTGTAACCCACTTGGGAAGATAAGATAGACTTAGGTTTTTTTTTTTTTTTTTTATTTATTTTATTTTATTTTATTTTTGAGAGACAGGGTCTCTCTTTGTCACCCAGACTGGAGTGTGGTGGTCCAATCATAGTCCACTGTAGCCTTGAACTCTTGGGCTCAAGCAATCTTCCCACCTCAGCCTCACGAGTAGCTGAGACTACAGGCAATAGCCACCTTGCCTGAGTAGACTTAAGTTTTTTGTTGTTGTTGTAGAGATGGAGTTTCGCTCTTGTCACACAGGCTGGAGTGCAGTGGTTCTGCCTCAGCTCACTGCAACCTCTGCCTCCCAGGTTCAAGCCATTTTTCTGCCTCAGCCTCTCGAGTAGCTGGGGTTATAGGCGTGTACCCCCACGCCCAGCTAATTTTGTATTTTTAGTAGAGACAGGGTTTCACCATGTTGGCCAGGCTAGTCTTGAACTTCTGACCTGAGGTGATCCACCCACCTCGGCCTCCCGAAGTGCTGGAATTACAGGTGTGAGCCACCGCACCTGGTCTATTTTTTTTTTTTAATCAAGAGCGTATAAAAATCAAGAGCATAAAAGATAACCCGGTTTTCCAATGTGCTTGACTATAAAATGACTCTTAGGATTTTGCCAGGTGCTTTGCTACCCAGATCTTGTTTTACCCAGGCCAGGTGCATTCCTTGAGCACGTCTGACTTGGGTACTGAGTGAGAAGGATATTTTAAGTATAAAAGTATAGGTAAGATTAACTTTAATCCTAACTGTAAGATTAAAATGGATAATCTACAAATGAATAGCTTATTATCAGATAATTTAGAGTTTGTTGTAAAACAATTGATTATAAAATTAGAGTAATTTTTCAAAATTAAATCATAAATCATATGGAACTGAATTTTAATTTCATTTTTCCAGAAACATATACTGTGCTCTTATCCTTTCTTTACCTCAGCGTCTTCCACAATAAGACAGATGCTAACTGTTCAGCTTACATTTTTGTGAGGATAACCTGGAAACTGGTTATTTTCAAAAACAAAAATGGTGATTATTGGTACCTTCTTTTAAGATCTCATTATAATATATTTTCAGGACAGGGATAGTTCAAGAAGGCCTCTGGAGAACATGATTGAACATTCATTGCCCATACCCTTCATCTCCAACACAGAACCCTTTACTGAAGATTTCTTTCTTTTTTTTTTTTGAGACAGGGTCTCGCTCTGTTGCCCAGGCCGGAGGGCAGTGGTGCCATCATAGCTCACTGCAGGCTCAAACTCCTGGGCTGAAGCGATCCTCCTGCCTCAGGTTCCCAAGTAGCTGGGAATACAGCACTCACCACCACAACTGGCTAATTTTTTTTTATTTTAAATAGAGATAAGGTCTCCTATGTTGCCCAGGCTGCCTTGAACTCTTCTGCTCAAGCAATCCTTCTGCCTCAGCCTCCCAAAGTGCTGGAATTACAGGTGTGAGTCACTGCACCTGGCCTCCTTGTATACTCTTAAAAGTTATTGAGACCCCAAAGAGCTTTTTTGTTTTTTTGGGGTTTTTTGTTTTGTTTTTGTTTTTGAGACAGTGTCTTTCTCTGTCACAGTGGCACAGCCATGGCTCACTGCCAGCCTTGACTTCCCAGGTTCAAGTGATTCCCACCTCAGCCTTCCAAGTATCTGGGACCACGGGTGGGCACCACCACACCTGGCTAATTATTGTATTTTTCCCAAAGAGCTTTTGTTTATGTGGGCTGTTTCTGTTGATATTTATCATACTAGCTATTACAACTGGGAATTTTTAAAACTTGTTTATCAGTCCATTAAAAACCCATTACATATTAACATAAATAACATATTTTTATGAAAAATAAGTATAGCTTTCCAAACAAAATTAATGAGGAATGACATTGCTTTACATGTTTGTAAATCTTTTTAATGTTTGACTTACTAAAAGAAAACCAGATTCTATTTGCATCTGTATTCAATCTGTTGCAATATGTTGTTTTCATGGAATTATGTGAAGAAAATCCAGCTTTATACACATATGCAATGGGAGATGGGAAAAGGTATTTTAATAGTCTTTTCAATAACTGCAAATATTCATCGTTGATACTGCACCAAATTCAACGAGTGGTAATTTCTTATGAGTTAATTGCAGTGTGGGATCTGAAGCTACATCGGTGAACTTTCATAATATTACACTAAAATTCATTAATCTGTCTTGCTTTTGGAGTGAATCTTTTAGCCATGAATAATTTTATACCAGCATGCATTTGTCATTTGGGAAGTATTGATTTAGTTAGCTACTCAGTTATTCCAAATGTTGACCATTTCAATATACAATATGAAAAAATCGTATTTGTTACTATCTCATCAGAAGAATCTTTAAGTATGGGAAAGCTGCCAAGCCCGTGGTAGTAGATACAAGTTTTCCAAAATTCTGATTTTTCTCTTGGAAGTTGGAATTTTATCATTGGCAACAAATACTGTAATTTGTTTTCCTTGATGTTTCAGACTCACTTTCATTTTGGAGGAAATGTCTGCCAGATATCTAAGTCTGAATAAACATAGTTGTCTGTTATTCATTCTTGCACATAAAATGGTGTTATGTGAAAATAAACAGATGGTTCAGGCATATAACTCAGTTACTCAAGTGCTTCTCTTCAGCCAGTAAAAGTGCTTTATGTGTAATTCCTATATTGTCACACAGAATATTACAAAAGAATTGTTCTTAAGGGTTGAGATTTAACACAATGCATAATTTGTATTGCCTCTTAACTGAAACTGGCTTTTAAAAAAAACTGTGAGTACATGGTTGTGAAGAATACGATGATCATACAGTGACTATTCATGTAATTTGTTGCTACTGCCTTTGCTTATGAATTGCCAGCAGTTTTTAATTAATTTAATTATTTTTTAAAATTTATTTATTTTTTTGAGATGGAATCTTGCTGTGTTGCCCAAGCTGGAGTGCAGTGGCGTGATCTCGGCTCACTGCGACCTCCGCCTCCTGAGTTTAATTTCTGCCTCAGCCTCCCGAATAGCTGGGACTATAGGCACATGCCACCACTCCCAGCTAATTTTTGTATTTTTAGTAGAGATGGGGTTTCACCATGTTGACCAGGCTGGTCTTGAACTCCTGACCTCAAGTGATCTGCCTGCCTTGGCCTCCCAAAGTGCGGGGATTACAGGCGTGAGCCATCGCGCCCAGCCATTTTATTTTTATTTTTGAGACAGGTGTTGCTGTGTCACCCAGACTGGAGTGCAGTGGTGAAATCACGGCTCACTGCAGCCTCGATCTCCTGGGTTCAAGCTATCCTCCCACCTCAGCCTCCCAAATAGCTGGGACTACAGGCAGGAGCCACAATGCACAGCTACTTTTTAAATTTTCTGTAGAGTCAAGGTCTTGGCATGTTGCCCAGGCTGGTTTTGAACTGGTTTCAAGCGATCCTCCTGCCTTGGCCTCCCAAAGTGCTGGAATTTCAGGTGTAAGCCACTGCACCTACCTGGCCAGCAATTTAATCACCATTGCTTTTTCACAGCGATTACAAAAGTCAGCAGAGTAAAATATGTAGATAAAGTCTTAGTGTTATTATGAGAATGGTTTTGACCTCACAGATTATCTGCTAGGATCTTGGAGACCCACCCATAGGGTTCCATGTATAACTCTGAAAACTACAGGTTTATATAGCTGTTCCAATTCAATAAATTGTCAAAATTGTTCATGCTCATAAAACTCTAGGTATATATTTCCTTGAATTTGATAGCTGTTTAAAATGAGACGTTGCACTATTAGTCGTGATAATGTTCTACAGTGATGACTGAGGTCACCATCTCTGCTCCTCTTTTCTTTAGGTGACCTGGTGATTCTCGATGGCGTTCCCACTGCAGGCTGGCTGCAGGGCCGAAGCTGCTGGGGCGCACGGGGCTTCTTCCCGTCTTCATGTGTCCGTGAGCTCTGCCTCTCCTCACAGAGCCGGCAGTGGCACTCCCAGAGTGCCCTGTTTCAGATTCCGGAATATTCCATGGGACAAGCCCGGGCCCTGATGGGGCTTTCTGCACAGCTGGATGAAGAGCTGGACTTCAGGGAAGGGGATGTGATCACCATTATTGGAGTTCCTGAACCAGGCTGGTTTGAAGGGGAGTTAGAGGGCCGAAGAGGCATTTTTCCAGAAGGTTTTGTAGAGCTGTTGGGGCCCCTCAGGACTGTGGATGAGTCAGTAAGTTCTGGAAATCCCGATGACTGCATTGTTAATGGTGAAGTAGATACCCCTGTAGGAGAGGAAGAGATAGGGCCGGATGAGGATGAGGAAGAGCCAGGGACCTACGGGGTCGCCCTCTACAGATTCCAAGCCCTGGAGCCAAATGAGCTGGATTTCGAGGTCGGAGATAAAATCCGAATTCTGGCGACCTTGGAAGATGGCTGGCTGGAAGGATCCCTGAAGGGCAGGACAGGCATCTTTCCTTACCGGTTTGTGAAATTACATCCTGACACACGGGTTGAAGAAACCATGGCTCTGCCCCAGGAAGGCAGCCTTTCCAGGATCCCGGAAACTTCTTTGGATTGTTTGGAGAACTCCTTAGGAGTGGAGGAACAAAGACATGAAACCAGTGACCATGAGGCTGAGGAGCCTGACCGCATTATTTCTGAAGCACCCACTTCTCCCCTGGGTCATCTGACTTCAGAGTATGAAGCAGACAGAAACTCTTATCAGGATGAGGGCACCGCTGCGGGGCCCCGGAGAAGCCCAGGCGTGGAGTGGGAAATGCCTCTTGCCACAGACTCTCCCACCTCTGACCCTACAGAGGTAGTCAATGGTATTTCCTCCCAACCTCAGGTCCCTTTTCATCCCAGCTTGCAGAGAAGCCAGTATTACTCTACAGCGGGAGGGAGCCACCCGCACTCAGAACAGCACCCTGACCTTCTTCCCCTAGAAGCAAGGAATAGAGACTACGCCAGCCTACCTCCCAAAAGAATGTATTCCCAGCTAAAAACTCTTCAGAAGCCAGTGCTCCCTCTTTACAGGGGCTCTTCTCTTTCAGCCTCAGGGGTAGTCAAACCCAGCCAGTCGAGTCCTCAGCTCCACGACATAGCTAGTTATGCTAAAAAGCACCACATGTCCAGCGTTTACTCCGTCTCAGAGAGATCAGAGATGAAGCCTGGTCTGCAAGCCCAGGGGCTTGTTATGGAAGCAGCAACACATTCACAGGGAGATGGCAGCACTGACCTGGACTCGAAGCTGACACAACAGCTGATCGAGTTTGAGAAGAGCTTGGCAGGGCCCGGCACAGAGCCAGATAAAATTTTACGCCACTTTTCAATCACAGACTTTAACTCTGAGAAGGATATTGTTCGAGGTTCCTCAAAGTTAATCACCGAGCAGGAGCTGCCAGAAAGGAGAAAGGCCCTAAGGCCACCGCCACCTCGACCCTGTACTCCAGTATCCACTTCTCCCCATTTGCTGGTTGACCAGAACCTAAAACCTGCACCACCCTTGGTGGTGCGACCCTCTCGCCCAGCTCCCCTGCCTCCCTCAGCACAGCAGAGAACGAATGCGGTATCCCCCAAGCTCCTATCTCGACACCATCCTACCTGTGAGACCTTAGAAAAGGAGGGCCACGGACATATGGGAAGGAGTCTGGACCAGACCTCCCCATGCCCCTTAGTGCTGGTGAGGATTGAGGAAATGGAGCAGGACTTGGATATGTACAGTAGAGCTCAAGAAGAGCTAAATCTCATGCTGGAGGAGAAGCAGGATGAATCATCAAGGGCAGAGACCCTCGAGGATCTCAAGTTCTGTGAAAGTAACATTGAAAGTTTGAATATGGAACTCCAGCAACTAAGAGGTAAGTGACAAGGAAATAATATATACTTGTTTCTTGACACCCACAAGTCCGAGAAACAGCCTACCCATGCTTTTTAGGGATATGTTACCATCCTCGATGGACAAAAAATGATTTACATTTTCATTACCTAGTTTCCTTTTTTTTTTTTTGAGACAGAGTCTTACTCTGTTGCCCAGGCTGGAGTGCAGTGGCGTGAACTTGGCTCACTGCAGCCTCCGCCTCCTGGGCTCAAGTGATTCTCCTGCCTCAGCCTCCCAAATAGCTGGGATTACAGACGTGCGCCATCATCACACCTGGCTAATTTTTGTATTTTTAGTAGAGACAGGGTTTCCATGTTGCCAGCCTGGTCTTGAACTCCTGACCTTGGGTGATCCACCTGCCTCGGCCTCCCAAAGTGCTGGGATTATAGGCATGAGCCACCTTGCCTGGACTGTTTTTTTTGTTTGTTTGTTTGTTTTGAGATAGAGTTTCGCTCTTGTTGCCCAGGCTGGAGTGCAATGGCAAGCTCTTAGCTCACCACAACCTCCGCCTCCCAGGTTCAAGCGATTCTCCTACCTTAGCCTCCTGAGTAGCTGGGATTACAGGCATGCACCACCATGCCTGGCTAATTTTGTATTTTTAGTAGAGATGGGATTTCTCCATGTTGGTTAGGCTGGTCTCGAACTCCTGACCTCAAGTGATCTGCCCGCCTCGGCCTCCCAAAATGCTGGGATTACAGACGTGAGCCATCGTGCCCAGCCTCACTACCTAATTTCTTATTTCATCACTATAGATAGGCTATCTTGAGCCTCTGACTCTGTTTTGAGCCTATGACTGCTGTAGCCTCCTGACTTCATTTGCTGCTCAGATAAAGAATCTCAAACCTTGCCGGGTGCGTTGGCTCACACCTGTGATCCCAGCACTTTGGAAGGCTGCGGTGGGTGGATCGCTTGAGCCCAGGAGTTTGAGACTAGCCTGGGCAACAGGGCCAAACCCTGCTTCTACAAAAAAATACAAAAATAATTAGCCAAGCATGGTGGTGTATGCCGGTAGTCCCAGCTACTCGGGAGACTGAGGTGGGAGGAATGCTTGAACCTGGGAGGCAGAGGTTGCTGTGAGCAATGATCACGCCACTGCACTCCAGCTTGGGCAACGGAGTGAGACCCTGTCTCCCCCCACAAAAAAAAAAAAAAAAAACAGAATCAAAGAATCTCATACCTCAGAAACACATATACCTCCAGGACATTTATGTCTCTTATTCTGCTATGGCATCCATAACAGTGGTGCAGATGGCAAGTCCCTAAGTACAACTTTCTTTAATCAGGCTCTACTAAGCGCTAAAGACTTCCAGGTTAAGACTCATGAGAAAACTCCATGTTGTATCTTTGTTGTCCAGAGAGTATATTTCTTTCTTTCCTTTTTTTTTTTTTTTGAGACAGAGTCTTACTCTGTCACCCAGGCTGGAGTATAGTGGTGAGATCTTGGCTCACTGCAACCTGTGCCTCCCGGGTTCAAGTGATTCTCATGCCTCAGCCTCCCGAGTAGCTGGGATTACAGGTGCATGCCACCACGCCTGGTTAATTTTTGTATTTCTTAGCAGAGATGGGGTTTCACCACATTGCCCAGGCTGGTCTCGAACTCCTGACCTCAAATGATCCACCCACCTTGGCCTCCCAAAGTGCTGGGATACCCACACCTGGCCAAGGGAGTAGAGTTTAATAATAGTAATAGCTAACATTTATTACCATATTAGTAAGCATGTGTTAGAATTTGCTTACAGGAAGAGTATTCACAGCCACCCTAAAGGTACAGTGATAATTCATATGGCTACTGTATAGATGAGGAAACTAAGACATAGATATTGAGTAGACTCAAGCCTGTAATCCCTGGGAGGCCGAGGTAGGAGGATCGCTAGAGCCCAGGAGTTCGAGAGCAGCCTGGGCAACTGAGAGACCCTGTCTCTAAAAAAAAAAAGAAAAAATTAAATTAAAATTTGAAAAGAGATTAAATGACTTGCCAAGGGAGTTGGGATTTAAGCTTATGTTCCTAACAAGTATAGTTCACCACTTCCTACCTGGAACATTGAAATATTCAAATTCTTTCCCTTAATTTGGGAGTGATCAGCCTCTGGAGACTTCATTCATATTCACCAGACTCATAGGAGAAAAAATTTATAAATAGGAAGAGTACGAGAGGGAGGCAACCAACAGCAATTGGTCTAGGGCCCAAGAACATGAATGCATGTCACTTTTGGCTTGTGTACCAGAGACCTCTGAACTTACATGTCATCAGGAAAGTCAATAATAGAAAGCAACCCAGGGGGTCTAGGAATAGCAGGATACTAATAAGAGATAAAAGCAGAATGGTGATCCAGAGATCCTGGATCAAGATCACCATGGCCTACTGAGCACACATAGCTACCTCCCTCCGTTTCTACTTTAGGTCTGTAAAAGTGAATGGAAATAATAGAATAAAAAAATTCTAGTAAGAGTATTATTAGAAATCAAGTAATCTTCTGAAAGATGGATAGTAGATGGTGTAGCAGAAAGAGAGGGAAACCTGTATTCAAAATATTCTCAGGAAAGGACTGTTATGCACATGGGCAGAGTTCTAAGGGAACTGCAGACTAAGAGATGGTGTGGTAGGAGGGGTCCTAGAGTACATTCGGTGTAATTGATTAGGGGATAGCTAGGGAGCCAGGCCTCTGGGTTGCTTGTACTGAACAGCAGGAGCATTTACCCTCAAGCTACAGCACAAAGTAGATGCTTAGACAAGTCCTCAAAAAGATGTTCATTTAATATGAGTACCTGAGCTCTCAGGGGAATGCCAGATACCTTGATTTCAGAGTCCCTGAAAAGGAATTCTGAGGGAAACTTGGCTGGGTGTTACATTCCCAGAGCCCTAGCAAACTCCAGATTCTCCATCACTTTCTACACCTACAAGTTTCAAGATAAACCTGTAAACAATTCTTGCATTAGATATCGTATTAGTCCATTTTCACACTGCTGATAAAGACATACCAGAGACTGGGCAATTTACAAAACAAAGAGGTTTAATGGACTTACAGTTCCACATGGTTGGGGAGGCCTCACAATCATGGTGGAAGGCAAGGAGAAGCAAGTCACATCTTACATGGATAGTAGCAGGCAAAGAGAGAGTTTGTGCAGGGAGACTCCCGTTTTTCAAAACCATCAGATCTCATGAGATTTGTTCACTCTCACGAGAGCAGCACAGGAAAGACCTGCCCCCATGATTCAGTTACCTACCACCAGCTCCCTCCCACAACACATAGGAATTCAAGATGAGATTGGGGTGGGGACACAGCCAAACCATATCATTCCACCTGGACCCTCCCAAATCTCATGTCCTCACATTTCAAAACTAATCATGCCTTCCCAACAGTCCCCCAAGTGTTAACTCATTTCAGCATTAAATATCCACAGTTCAACATCTCATCTGAGACAAGGCGAGTCCCTTCTGCCTATGAGCCTGCAAAATCAAAAGCAAGTTAGTTACTTCCTAGATACAATGGGGATACAGGCACTGGGTAAATACAGCTGTTTCAAATGGGAGAAATTGGCCAAAACAAAGGGGCTACAGGCCCCATGCAAGTCTGAAATCCAGTGGGGCAGTCAAATCTTAAAGCTCCAAAATGATCTCCTTTGACTCCATGTCTTACAACTAGGTCACGCCACTGCAAAAGGTAGGTCCCCATGGTGTTGGGCAGCTCTGCCCCTGTGGCTCTACAGGTACAGCCTCCCTCCCGGCTGCTTTCATGGGCTGATGTTGAGTGTGGCTTTTCCAGGCACACAATGCAAGCTGTTGGTGGATCTACCATTCTGGGGTCTGGAGGATTTTGGCCCTCTTCTCACAGCTCCACTAGGTGGTGCCACAGTAGGGACTCTGGGTGGAGATTCTGACCCCACATTTTCCTTCTGTGCTGCCCTAGCAGAGGTTCTCCATGAGAGACCTGCCCCTGCAGCAAACTTCTGCCTGGACATCCAGGCATTTCCATACATCCTCTGAAATCAAGGCAGAGGTTCCCAAACCTCAATTCTGGACTTCTGTGCACCCGCAGGCTCAACACCACGTGGAAGCTGCCAAGGCTTGGGGCTTGCACCCTCTGAAGCCGTGGCCTGAGTTCTACATTGGCCCCTTTCAGCTGTGGCTGGAGCAGCTGGGATGCAGGGCACCAAGTCCCTAGGCTGCACACAGTACGGTGACCCTGAGCACAGCCCAGGAAGCCACTCCTTTCCTCCTAGGCCTCTGGACCTGTGATGAGTACAGCTGCCATGAAGACCTCTGACATGCCCTGGAGACTTTTTCCCCATTGTCTTGGGGATTAACATTTGGCTGCTCCTTAATTATGCAAATTTCTGCATCTGGTTTTTCTTTTCAGGAAATGGGATTTTCTTTTCTATCACATTGTCAGGCTGCACATTTTTGGAACTTTTGTGCTCTGCATCCCTTATAAAACTGAATGCCTTTAACAGCACCTAATTCACCTCTTGCATGCTTTGCTGCTTAGAAATTTTTTCTGCCAGATACCCTATATCATCTCTCTCAAGTTCAAAGTTCCACACATCTCTAGGGCAGGGGCAAAATGCTACCAGTCCCTTTGCTAAAACATAACAAGAGTCACTTTTGGTCCCGTTCCCAACAAGTTCCTCATCTCCTTCTGAGACCACCTCAGCCTGGATTTCATTGTCCATATCTTTATCAGCATTTTGGTCAAAGCCATTCAACAAGTCTCTAGGGAGTTCCAAACTTTCCCACATTTTCCTATCTTCTTCTGAGCCCTCCAAACTGTTCCAGCCTCTGCCTGTTACCCAGTTCCAAAGTCACTTCCACATTTTCGGTTATCTTTTCAGCAGTGCTCCTCTTTACTGGTACCATTTTACTGTATTAGTCCATTTTCACGCTGCTGATAAGGACATACCCAAGACTGGGCAATTTACAAAAGAAAGAGGTTTTAATGGACTTACAGTTCCACACGTTGGGGAGGCCTCACAATCATGGTGGAAGGCAAGGAGGAGCAAGTCACATCTTACGTGGATGGCCGCAGGCAAAGAGAGAGCTTGTGCGGGAAGACTCCCGTTTTTCAAAACATCAGCTCCTGTGACTTATTCACTGTCATGAGAACAGCACAGGAAAGACCTGCCCCCATGATTCAATTACCTCCTACCAGGTCCCTTCCATAACACGTAGGAATTCAAGATGAAATTTGGTTGGGGACACAGCCAAACCATATCAGATATATAGGTGGGAGAATAAAAGACTCCCAAATTTCAGGTAGCAGGAATTTCCCAGGAATGGTACTTTTTAGAATTAATAGTGTTCCACGGAAATGTTATGTCTTCTGTGCTTAACAACACTGTGCAGTGTTTTTATTTTTATTTTTTGCGTATGCAGTGTTTTTAAATGGGTAAATGGACTGGTACCACATAAAACTGGTGTTCTTTTTTATTCACCAGACCTTCATTTTCAGAATTAGTTTATTTAGCCAGTGTTCTTACTTTTTTAAAAAATTGCTGTTTAGTACTGTGAAAGACTTAAGGTGGGTGTAGTTTATTTGGGAAGACTGTAAAATTTGAATCTACCAAATACAGTATTGGGTATGTTAATGTTGATTTGATTAATTTCTCAAAAGGTGTTTTGATAATATCTGTCGCTAATATGATGAAATTACTTATTCCTTGCAGTAACAGCCAGTTTCTCATAAGGTCATTTTTTTCTGTCTTCATAAAAGGTGTTTCCAACAATATAAGCTATCCCTCAAGAGGTGGAAATTAACCAGTTTGAGTACCAGGCATTGCTCCTCTAATATGGTTCTGTATAAGTTATAATGTTAAAATTTAAGGCTTAAGATTTAAAGAACTTTCAAAACAGCATTTATCTAATTCTCATCAATATTTACTTGTTAATATGCTTACTGAGAAAACAGGTTTTATCTGTTATTCACTGTGTCATTTCCCACACACCTGGTGTGATGTTCTGTGCACAATAGGGACTCAACTGCCTAATGAAGGGAGTTGAGTTTAACTGAATGGATTTGAATTGAATTGCCTGCTCTACCTCCCAGAGCTTTCAGAGATCTCCTACTTCTGTTTTTACTTTGAACTGGTCTACTTGGGACCTGGAAACTGTCAGTGCAGAGATGCCAGGCCCCTTGTGAGACCAGTGCTGTGCCAGACCCACAGTGAGGTTTTTAGTGTAGCTACTGCCTCTTCTTAAAACTCTGCATTTATTTATTTGTTTGTTTGTTTATTTTTTTTTTTGAGATGGAGTCTCACTTTCGTTGCCCAGGCTGCAGTGCAATGGCGCAATCTCAGCTCACTGCAACTTCCGCCTCCTGGGTTCACGTGATTCTTGTGCCTCAGCTTCCCAAGTAGCTGGGATTACAGGTGCCCACCACCACGCCTGGCTAATTTTTGTATTTTTAGTAGAGATGGGGTTTCACCATGTTGGCCAGTCTGGTCTCGAACTCCTGGCCTCGAGTGATCCACCTGCCTTGGCCTCCCAAAGTGCTGGGATTATAGATGTGACCCACGCCATCATGCCCGGCCTTGGTTTTTATTTTCTTTCCATATGGTAAGCATAGCTGTTTTAGAGTCTGTGTATGTATGATTCCAAGATATTCAGTCTTAGTGGGACTGTTTTTGATGTCCCATGGTTCTCATTCTTGTGGTCTAGGCTCTTTGTGTGTCTGGTTATCTTACTGTGTGCTGGTCATAGTATTTGGAAAATCTTAAGACTTGAGGTGAGGACACCTGAACTCTAGAAGGAATTTGCATTTGTTTCTGTCAGTTGTTTGTAGTCAACTAATGTTTTCAAATTCCTGAAGGATAGTAATATTTGAGATTCAGGAGTAAGAAATTGGAATTCCTGGGAATTCCTAAATTATAATTTCGTATTTTAAAAAACTTTTACTTACACATTCTTGAATAGTAGTAGAGATCATAATCAATGGTGACAAGTTTTCCTGTGCTAGTGTTACACTAAGGTTTTCAGAGGTTTTATATTTGTATATTAAATAAATGCACGGTTTGTTGTGAGTCACAATGTCATGATATGACTATATATTTTAATAACATGTAAAAATATTCTCTACCTGATAATAGACTTTTTTAAAGGACTTGATTTTTGTAAGAGCTATTTTAGATTCACAGCAACACTGAAAGGAAGGTACAGAGATTTCCCATATCTTGTGCCCCCACACATACATAGCTTCCCCCAGCATCAACATCTTAAAAACATTCTTAAATTTCATTTTTAAATAATTTTAGATTTATAGAAAGCTGCAAAAATACAAGCTTCCATATCCTTTGCTCAGCAGCTTCTTTTTTTTTTTTTTTTGAGACGGAGTCTCCCTCAGTGGCCCAGGCTGGAGTGCAGTGGCTGGATCTCAGCTCACTGCAAGCTCTGCCTCCTGGGTTCACGCCATTCTCCTGCCTCAGCCTCCCAAGTAGCTGGGACTACAGGCGCCCGCCACCTCACCCGGCTAGTTTTTTCTATTTTTTGGTAGAGACGGGGTTTCACCGTGTTAGCCAGGATGGTCTCGATCTCCTGACCTCGTGATCCACCCGTCTCGGCCTCCCAAAGTGCTGGGATTACAGGCTTGAGCCACTGCGCCCGGCCGCTCAGCTTCTTCTAACCTTAATATCTTACACACCTATAGAAGATTTATAAAATCAGAATATTAATGTGATAATATAAAACATTAAAAGAAGAACATTAGTACGAGATAAATGTCAAAAATCATTTAAAAATTGAAAGAAATACCACAAATGTTTAGTATTTTAAAATTACTCTTAAAATCTAATTTTATTTTGACTTTTAAATGTTAGATTCAGGGAGTACATGTGCAGATTTGTTACAAGGGTATATTACATAATGCTGAGGTTTGGGCTTCAATTGATCCCATCACCTGTGTAAGAGAACATAGTACCTAATAGGCAGTTTTTCAACCTTTGCCTCCCTCCCTGCCTCCATTGTCCTGTAGTCCCCAGTGTCTGTTGTTTCTATCTTTATGTCCATGTGTACCCAATATGTAGCTCCCTCTTATAAGTGAAAACACGCGATATTTGGTTTTCTGCTTCTGCCTTAATTGTCTTAGGATACTGGCCTCCAGCTGCCTCCATGTTGCTGCAGAGGACATGATTTCATTCTATTTTGTGGCTACATAGTATTTCTTGGTGTATATATACCAGGATTCCTTTATCCAGTCCACTGTTGATAGGCACCTAAGTTGATTTCATGTCTTTGCTGTAGTGAATAGTGCTGGAGTCAACTGAGTGCAGGTGTGTTTTAGGTAGAAGAATTTTCCTTTGGACATACCCAATACTGGGATTGCTAGGTCGAATGGTAATTCTACTGTTAGCCCTGTAAGAAATCTCCAAACTGCTTTCCACAGGGGCTGAACTAATTTACATTCCCACTAACAGTGTATAAGTGTTCCCTTTTCTCCACAACCATGCTAACATATCTGTAATTTTTTTTACTTTAATACCCATTCTGACTGGGGTAAGATGGTTTCTCATTGCGGTTTTGATTTGCACTTCTCTGATGATTAATGATGTTAAGCATTTTTTTTCATATATTTCTTGGCTACTTAAATGTCTTCTTTTGAGAAGTGCCAGTTCATGTCCTATGCCCAGTGTTTAATGGGGTTGTTTTTTCTTGTTGATTTAAGTTCCTTATAAATTCTAGATGTTAGGCCTTTGTTGGATGCATAGTTTTTCCCAGTCTGTAGGTTGTCTGTTTACTCTGTTGATAGTTTCTTTTGCTATACAGAAGCTCTTTAGTTTAATTGGGTTCCAGTTGTCAATTTTTGTTTTTGTTGCAGGTTGCCTAAGCCAATGTCTAGAAGAGTGTTAACTAGGTTTTATTCAAGGATTTGTGTAGTTTGAGGCCTTACATGTAAGTCTTTAATTCATCTTGAGTTAATTTTTATATATGGTGAGAGATGGAAGTCCAGTTTCATTCTTCTGCATATGGTTAGTTTTTCCAGTACCATTTATTATATAGAGAATTCTTTCCCCATTGCTTATTTTGGTCAACTTTGTTGAAGATCACTTGAGTGTAGGTGGTGCAGCTCTATTTCTGGATTTTCTATTCTGTTCCATCGGTTTACATGCCTTTAAATAGAATTTTAAATACACAGAGCATTAGTTGCCCTATCTGATAGTGTTGATCTTTGTTTTGTGACTAATATTTCATAGATCAAAAAAAGGTTTTCATTTTATGTTGATGTTGGTGGAATTGTTAAGTGTGTATTCAAAAGCATTTCCAGGGCTGGGCTCAGTGGCTCATGCCTGTAATCCCAGCACTCTGGGAGGCCGAGCGGGTGGATCACTTGAGGTCAGGAATTTGAGACCAGCCTGCCCAACATGGTGAAACCCCATCTCTACTAAAAATACAAAAAAATTAGCGAGTGTACACTAGCACACCGCATAGTGGTGAGCACCTGTCATCTCAGCTACTCAGGAGACTGAGGCAGGAGAATGGCTTGAGCCCAGTGGGTGGAGGTTGCGGTGAGCCAAGATCGCGCCACTGCACTCCAGCCTGGGTGACAGAGCAAGACTCCGTCTCAATTTAAAAAAAAAGAAAAAAGAAAGAAAAAGCATTTCTGTTAGGCCTGTTCGGGTGCATGTTGTCTCATGAAAGCTCATTTTCTTTTTTAATGTTGAAAATATTTTGTCTGCTTGTTCTGATTTTGGCTTTGCCATTGAAATTGATATTGCTTATGCTAATGCAGATTTTAGATATGTTCCTGATTTTGTGTAGGAATATTTCACAACAATATTCATATCTTCTCTTTTGCATTTCTTCTATTAAAACATTTATAAAGAACTATATAGCAAATATTAAGCAGTAGAAAACACTGGACAAACATTACTGGATGGTATTCAAATAATGGAACATTTGCCCCTCTGTGCAAGATTTAGCACTATACAGAATCATGTGTCAGAAGTGCTAATTTAAGGACTTCCTTTGCTTATAAAACTTTCTTAGACTACCGTTATAAGATCTGTATAAAGCATACTATACAAGTAAGCTTATTAGTCTTTATTTTATTTGCAAGAATGACTCACTGTTGGCAACGCACAGGGCCAGGAGCACACACTCTTCTAAACACATGTATTACATAGCAACAACTGTGAGCAAAGTTAACTGATCAGACCCTGGCCCTCCCACCCACTCTTGTCCTCATTCCCAGATGATCAGACCCTGGCCTTCCCACCCAGTCTTGTCCTCATTCCCAGAAATGTCACCTTTTACACTTTACTCTGCGTGTCAGTATTCTCTGCTCTTGCGTCAGCTTCACACTGGTGGATTTCTTTAAACTCTTAATGTCTCTGCATTTATTGTTAGGCTTTATTCTCCCAGGAGGATCCTAGTACCTTCTCTTGTTTTCTAGAGTTCTCAGCTGATTTTTTTTTTTTTTTTTTAGAAGTATAAATTTCCTAAGAAATGCTAAGAAGGAATTTCCACATGGAAACAAACACTAGTCATTCTCAGCCCAGGTCCAACTTAAACCAATTTCAAGGCTCGGTGTACCTTGTACCTTGGATGACCAAGGTGTCGGAACCCAGCTGTAATTTAGCAAGAGGGCTGGCCCAATTCTGATTTACCCTCGGGAGTTCTTTGGGATCTTAGCTTATTACAGAAAAGGTCTCCTTTTAGATTTCTATTTTAAAGATTTTTTTTTTTCTATGAGGGACTGATCCAAATAACGTAGATTTCAATTATTGGAAATAAAAAGTCCAGTATTAGTTTTAAATAAGTCAGTCTTTGGCTGTAACTGAGAATTAGGAGTTTTAAATTTGGAATTATCGTCTAGAGTCAGGGTAGAATACTAGACAGTATTTATGGTTGCTGTGTGTTGGGGAATGAAACATCATTTTGTGGGCTTCTGTGTGGTGTTCAGGTCAATCACTCATTCATCCAGGAAGTATTCATTTGTTTTTACCATGGGCCAGGCACTGTGCTAAGGGCAGGGTACATAGCGATGAACGTTATAGATGTGCTCGCTGGTCTCAAGAAGCTTCCAGTCAAATGAGTTGCTAATTAACAAGTTAAGGTTTAGATCTCAAACACACTACCTTTAAGTCTGATGAACAGGTTGACTTGCAAAGCAGCAGAAACATTAAGAGTTAGTTCTCAGACTTTGAGGTTTCCCAGGACGTATTATTTATAGAAGCTCTGATCAGGACTACCTATTACTACCTTATCTCTAGGTGAGGTTCACACATCTGAGTTTGAAAAGAGGGTGTGCATTCGTTTCTTTGTTCAGTGTATATTTCTTGAGCACACACGATGAGCCAGGCACTGGCTACACGTTGATTAATTTAAAAAACATAGTCATATTATCATTCGTATTTATGTGTGTTTAAAACCCCAGTGATCATATTGATATTGACCTTTATAGCTAATTATACTGTTTCCTGCTGCCTTGGAATCATGACCCTGGCTACTTTTGGTATGTGTCAGTGCCAGAACCCCATTGTTCTAAATCAGTGCAGTGGATGGCAAACTGTAGAGCGAGTCAGGAGCCTTGCTCCTAAACTTTCCTCTTCCTGGCCTTTAAGGTAATGTCAAAGGAAGGTTGACCAGAGACTCTAAAAGTAATTTTTAATGATGTCTGTTGCAAATTAAATCAGAATATGTTTTTCAGGAAAATAATATTTCCCCAGTCTACAAGGTAGCATCTAAGGTCCACTAAAGAGAGCTGATAGATTAACAAGCCAGAGAATGACTGATATGGAACAATAACATCTTTATACTAAAGTGATACGTAATATTCTAGACAGATTTTTAAAATTTGAACGTGTAACTGTTTTATATGCAGAAACAATTTGTCATTCTGCAGACTCCTTGGAATCCCTTAGGTATAAGTATTCTTTCTCAGCCGGCCGTGGTGGCTCACACCTATATGTGGTGGTTCATGCCTCCCAGCACTTTGGGAGGCCAAGGTGAGAGGATTGCTTCAACACCAGCCCAGCCAACATGGTGAGACCCCATTCCTACAAAAAAATACAAAAAGAGCTGGATGTGGACCTGTCGTCCCAGCTACTTGGGAGGCTGAGGTGGGAGGTTTGGGTGAGCCCAGGAGGCCGAGGCTGCAGTGAGTATGTCATTGTACTCCACACTCCAGCCTGGGTGACAGAGAAAAAAAAAACAAGAATTCCTTCTCAAACTAGTAAGAGATAATAGAATTAAATAGCCAAATCGTTCTGTGTTTTTTGTTTGTTTTTTGGGACAGAGTCTCGCTCTTGTCACCCAGGCTGGAGTGTAGTGGTGCAATCTCGGCTCACTGCAACCTCCGCCTCCCAGGTTCAGGCGGTTCTCCTGCCTCAGCCTCCTAAGTAACTGGGATTACAGGTGCCCGCCACCATGCCCAGCTGATTTTTGTATTTTTAGTAGAGACGGGGCTTTGCCATTTTAGCCAGGCTGCTCTCGAACTCCTGACCTCAGGTGATCTGCCCACCTCGGCCTCCCAAAGTGCTGGGATTACAGGCGTGAGCCACCCCACCCGGCCCATTCTGTGGTCTTTCAAGATAACGAAAGTTTATGTAGAGGAAATAATAATCTTTCTTTCTAGTTTGTCAGTATGTAAGAAAAAAGCAAGTATCTTCAACTTGTGTAACATCTGGTTCAGGGTGTTGGCTCAGTAAAAATGAGCTCAGAGTTACTTGTAAAGGATTTTATCCTAGTGTAAGACAGCAGCCATCATCAGAACCCATTAATAGGCTATGTTAAGTCAGGAGATAAACTAGTTTCTCATTTTAGGTTGGATGGTTGAATGTATGTCAAGAAATGTAGCTTACAATGGTGAACTGAGGTATAATTGACCTGTGAGTCACTGTTCTTAGCAGTTTGTAGGATGGCCTTGTGAACATTTCCTCACTCAGCTCCAGGCAGAGGGTGGAGAAGCTGGAATGCATCGAGGTATTTAAGTTTCGGTTTCAGATTTCACTGAGGCTTTGCAGCATGGTACAGGAAAATAATTCATCTTCAGATGGCCTGAGACCCTTAGTTGCGAGCGTTCCCACCATCCCATCCCTACCTGAGCTGCTTGCTGCCTCCTTTTACTGTTCACTTTACCAGATGTAATAAGACTCAAAAGACAGGACAGTCATCAGTCAACCAGTATGATTGAGCTCCCACTGTATTCCAGGTAGTGCTGTCGAGTCACAGTAGCAATCCCTGCCTTCATGGGAAGAGACAAGCAATAAGTAAGTAAAACTCTGAGTATATTTTTTGCTTTTTTTTCAGAAGGGAAAACAATCAATGGAGAAAAGAAATCAGAGAAAACCTTCTGAAAAATAATGTTTGAGTAAGATTGTTGGGGGCCAGCCAAACCATTTCTGGAGGTGGGAGGCATCATTCCAGACAGATAAGACAGCAAGCTCGAGAGTGTGTTAGGTGTTTGAGGAAGAGCAAGGAGACCGGTTCAGCTAGAGCAACGGCACAGTTGTAGTTCATCATTTAGGGTAAGAAGAGAAGTTACTGGAAGGTTTTGAGCAGGGGAATAATATGACCTGACCTACCATTTAACAGAAGAGAAGAGACAGAAGAGACACAGGGCAGAGGCTGAGAGACCAGTTAGGAGGCTACTGCAGTGACCCAGGCAAGGGATGGATGCCAGCAGCTTGGACCAGGGTGGCAGCAGTGGGGTTGATGAGAGGTGCTCAGCTCTCAGCATATTTTGAGTTAGAGCCAGTAGGACTTGCTTGTGGATTAGATGTGAGGTATAAGAGATTGAGAAAAGGCAGGGCGCGGTGGCTTATACCTGTACTCCCGGCACTTTGGGAGGCCAAGGCGGGTGGATCACCTGAGGTCGGGGGTTCGAGACCAGCCTGACCAACATGGAGAAACCCTGTCTCTACTAAAAATACAAAATTAGCTGGGTGTGCTGGCACATGCCTATAATCCCAGCTACTAGGGAGGCTGAAGCAGGAGAATCGCTTGAACCGGGGAGGCAGAGGTTGCGGTGAGCCGAGATTGCACCATCGCACTCCAGCCTGGGCAACAAGAGTGAAACTCCGTCTCAAAAAGAAAAAAAAAGATTGAGAAGAGTCAAGGGTAATCCTGAGGAGTAACCTGAGGTTAGGCAACTGGAAGGATTAGAGTTGCAAGTAGCAACCACATTTCTAGTCATATTAATACTTCTTGACTTCCTGCTGTGTGCCAGGTAATTGGGTGTATAGGAGAATATGATCTAGAACTTAGCCCTGGGGCATTCCAATCTTTAGGAATACGGAAGACGAGAGATGGGCCAGCAAAGAAGAAGCAACCAGCTAAGCAGAAGGAAAGCCAAATGGAGAAACGGTTTCAAGAAGGGGCAGGTGACGCCGGACTCGGTGGCTCACGTCTATAATCCCAGCACTTTGGGAAGCCGAGGCAGCGGGCGGAGCACTTGAGGTCAGGAGTTTGCGACCATCCTGACCAACATGGTGAAACCCCGTCGCTACTAAAAACACAAAAATTAGCCAGGCGTGGTGGCAGGTGCCTGTAATCCCAGCCACTCAGGAGGCTGAGGCAGGAGAATCACTTGAACATGGGAGGTGGAGGTTGCAATGAGCCAAGATCATAAGCCTGGGTGAAAAAGTTAGACTCTGTCTCAAAAAAAGAAAGGGCAAGTGACAGGATCAGAAGCTGCCAAGAGGCCAAGTAAGGTCAAGTCTCTGAAATGACCATGGGATTTGGTGACCTTATCAAGAGCAGTTTCACTGAAGGGATGATGTTGGGATGCAAGCCCTATTGGAGTGGATTAAAGAGAAAATGAGAGGTAAGGAAGAGAGGCATTCAGCATTGTGCTCAAAAGTCTTTCGAAGAGTTTTGCTGTTAAAGAAACCAAAAAAGGGTAGTGGCAGCAGGGGACGTTGGATTGAAATGCCAGTGGAAGTCGTTTGTAAGACGAAGAAACATTTGCACGTGTTCATAAACTCATGAGACTGATCCACTAAAATGGGCACATTGAAGAAGCAGGGAGAGGGGGCCTCACTGCTGTTAGATAGAACAGTCTCTGAGTGGTCAGGAGGGGAGGGGGCTGGCAAGCCAATGGAGAGATTGGCCTGGGATCAGAGCAGGGACACTTCCTCGTTGTTAAAGGAGGGAGGCAGAGCATTCGGGTTTACAGACAGGTAGCAGGGTAGGTTTGATGGTGAAAAGGTGAAGAAACAAGCCTAGAGAGATTAAATAACCTCCCCAAGATTATACAGCTATTAAGTGGCAAAGTCAGGATTTAAATCCAGGGCTATCAAAGCCTGTGCGCTTAACCTCTAAGCTAGATTGCCCTCTACCTAGCATCTAGCATGTGCTAAATAAATGCTACATGCATTGATTCATTGAACATTTAAATACCTACTGTGTGCCCCATTGTAATCACCCAGTGGGTTCTTTCTGCCCACTGCACAAATAAAGCCAATTCACTGAGGCCATTGCATGAAGAAAGAGTTTGACATGCAGCTGGCCACTCCATGTGGGAGATGGAGTTACTTAAATCAGTCTAAAAAATGCAGAGGTTTTTCCAGGATAGTTTAGCAGCCAGGGGGTTAGGGGAATGGGTGCTGCTGATTGATTGGGGATGCAATCATAGGGGTGTGGACAATGGTCCTCCTGTACCAAGTCCCTTGCTGAGTGGGACCACAGGACTGATTGACAGGTCCAGGTGGAGCCATCAGTCCTTAGAAATGTAAAAGCCTGGGCCGGGCGCGGTGGCTCAAGCCTGTAATCCCAGCCTTTAATCCCAGCACTTTGGGTGGATCATAAGGTCAGGAGATCGAGACCATCCTGGCTAACCCGGTGAAACCCCGTCTCTACTAAAAAATACAAAAAACTAGCCGGGCGAGGTGGGGGGCGCCTGTAGTCCCAGCTATTCGGGAGGCTGAGGCAGGAGAATGGCGTGAACCCGGGAGGCGGAGCTTGCAGTGAGCTGAGATCCGGCCACTGCACTCCAAGCCTGGGTGACAGAGCGAGACCCCGTCTCAACAAAAAAAAAAAAAAAAAAAAAAAAAAAAAGTAAAAGCCTGAAAAGACATCTTAAAAGATTAATCCTGGGTTCTACAATAATGGTGTTATCTGAAGGGGTAATTGTGAAAGTTACAAATCTTGTTACCTTCTAAATAATGGCTAATGATCCTTTATGTCTACATCTTAGCAGAATTAGACTCCTCTCATCCTTCCGACTCGGTGATCTTTCATTAGTTTTACAAAAGTGGTTTAGTTTTGTGGAAGGGCTATTTCCATTTCAACTGTAAACTAAATTTCTCCCACAGTTAGCTTAGGCCAAGCCCAGGAGTGATCAAGGGCAGTTTGGAGGTTAAAGACAAGATGAGGGTTGGTTAGATCAGATCTCTTTCATTGTTATAATTTTCTCACTGTTACAATTTTCTCAGTGTTATAATTTTTGCAAAGAGGTTTTACCATCTATAGAGCTGTGCTAGAGATAGGAAGACAAGTTAGACCATCCTTGCCCTCAAGGAACTTTCAGTATAATAAAAGGAGATAAGCAAGTATAATGAAGTAACAACATAGGTTAGCCAAGAGAGATATTTGCATGGTGCTCTGGAAAATAGCAAGAACTATAGGAATCGGAATGTCACTGGGCAGAGTCCTAGAGAGTGAGGGGTTGTTGACCTCAGAGTGGAGCAACAACATGGGCAGTCACAAAGGAATCCACAAAAGCTTAGGGAGTTACATATTCTTGCTCTTTTTTTTTTTTGCACACTTTTCTCCCTTTTTTTCCTTTACCTTTCCTCTACCTTCTCCCTCTTTTCTCTCTCTTTCCAAGTCCCACTTCCCCATCTTCACTTCTAGAATAGGTGGCAGTCTATCTGTCCGCTCTGGGCGTCACACAAATAGTCATGATAGCCCACCCCCGAGGAGCAAATAGCAAACATCATGGTGGGATGGTGCTTCGGGACTGCTGAAAAGAGCCATTGTAGTGTGACTGTTGTGTAAAGTGAGAGGGGGTGCTGAAGGAGGGATGGCTGTCTACAGGGTTCTATTTCACCAGCAGTCCTAGCATTGAGAAAAGTAGAAAAGTCATTCTCCCTTTTCCCTCAGGCACTTTCTCTGTACACAAATTTATTACTCAAAAATGGCAAGCCATTCACAGCTTTTGTTTAGATCTGGGTCATAGTAGTATGGAGGTAAAGCTGAGGGAGTTTATCTCTTTATGCAGACTGCTTATCTTTAATGTCCTAAAGGCAATCAGACTTAGAAAAGGAGGGGGAAGCCCCCTTTTGTAACCAACTGTTCGCTCTCTACTTGCCCAACTATAATTTCTTTTTTTTATTTTTTGAGACGGAGTCTCGCTCTGTCACCCGGGCTGGAGTGCAGTGGCGCCTGTCTTAGCTCACTGCAACCTCTGCCTCCCAGGTTCAAGCAATTCTCCTGCCTCAGCCTCCTGAGTATCTGGGATTACAGGCCCCCGCCACCACACCCAGCTAATTTTTTGTATTTTTAGTAGAGACGGGGTTACACCATGTTGGCCAGCCTGGTCTCGAACTCCTGACCTCAAGTGATCCACCCACCTCGGCCTCCCAAAGTGCTGGAATTACAGGTGTGAGCCACCATACCCGGCCAATAATTTCTTTTTATAACTAGGATCCTTACTTATAATTTAGTCCTCTCTTTTTATCTCTTCTCTTGGTTGATTTATTAGGTGTGTTTTTCTTATCTTGCTAGCTTTATCAGAGATATCAAGTTGCTAGAGAACTTTGTTTTCCATAACAGAGAAAGTTTAATCTTTTAACTGGATTAGAAATAAGTAAGATCATAGAATTTTAGATTTAAGTGGCAGAGAAATAATTAATGTCCACATTTCCTACATAGGAAAGTGACAGCCAAAGAGGGTAATCATACCTGCAAACTGGTTTTTAGCAGAAATTGAACTTCTAGAAGGCAGGTGTCATTTCCTCATCTGGTCTCCAGTGCTCTCTCTGTTACACTGTTGCTCTGTTATAACTTGTGGTGAAAGCTATTCTCCCGAATAATGTTGACTTCCTGTTGGTTTGGTGAACCAAGTCGCAATCTTTATTGGGTTTAGGTAATAGGTTGTAATGACTGAATCACTCAGTGCTGGGCTGTCTTGTGTGTCACTGCCATTCTGTGTGCTCATGGTGGTTGGCTGGTGAGGCCCAGCTCAGGGCAGGGTTGGTCGGCTAGGACTGGAAACAAAGAGGGAATGGTGGTGTTGGGGTGTACATGGCTTGCCTCAGTAGTGATCCACTTTTGAATTAGGCCAGGATAGTGTCTCTTTGTTTATTTACTTGGTTTGAGGAAAATTAAGATTTACTGTGTTTTGAGATATTCTTCTTAGTCTAGTGCCATGAAATCAAACAGATCTGGGTGCAAATTGTAGCCCTGCCATGTACTAGCTTATGTGATCTTGGACAGGTTATTCACACTCCCAGACTGTTTCTATATCTGTGGTAAAACAAGTATAATAAATACTCTCCTAGGAGGGTAGTGAAAATGGAAAACCTCTACCAACTTCCTAGTACTGATCGTAGCCCATAGTACACACTGAAAACATGGTAGCTGCCAGGGCTGTCACTGCTGCTGCTGTTGGTTGAGGAGGTGCAAGGAACCAGAACAAGTGGACATCAGAAGGTTTGACAATATAGAGGTTCATTCAGGCCCGTCGCGCCTGTAGTCCCAGCACTTTGGGAGGCCCAGGTGGGCAGATCGCTTGAGGAGTGATCAGGTCAGGAGTTCAGGAGTTCGAGACCAGCCTGGCCAACATGGTGAAACCCCGTCTCTACTGAAAAATATAAAAATTAGCCGTGCGTAGTGACAGGCACCTGTAATCTCAGCTACTTGGGAGGCTGAGGCAGGAGAATCTCTTGAACCCTGGAGATGGAGGTTGCAGTGAGCCAAGGTCATGCCACTGCACTCCAGCCTGGGTGACAGAGTAAGACTCTGTCTCAAAAAATAAAAATAAAAGACGATTTGACAATCTAGAGTTTCATTCGAGCTGGGCACGGTGGCACATGCCTATAATCCCAGCTACTAGGGAGGCTGAGGGGGGAGGATCCCTTGAGCCCAGGAGTTCAAAGCTGCAGTGAGCTTTGATTGTACCACTTCACTTCAGCCTGGGCAGCAGAGCAAGACCCTAAGTCCAGTAAATAAATAAAGGCTTATTCAGTAAGTCCGTAAAGAATCCAAAAGGCGGCCGGGCGCGGTGGCTCATGCCCGTAATCCCAGCACTTTGGGAGGCCGAGGCGGGCAGATCACAAGGTCAGGAGATCGAGACCACGGTGAAACCCCATCTCTACTAAAAATACAAAAAATGAGCCGGGTGCGGTGGCGGGCGCCTGTAGTCCCAGCTGCTCGGGAGGCTGAGGCAGGAGAATGGCGTGAACCCAGGAGGCGGAGCTTTCAGTGAGCCAGGATCGCGCCACTGCACTCCAGCTTGGGCGACAGAGCGAGACTCCGTCTCAAAAAAAAACAAAAAACAAAAAAAACAAAACAAACAAAGAAAAGAATCCAAAAGGCACCTAGTAGCACATCAAATATTTGAGGAAAGGAAAAATAAGTTGTGAGGGAAAATAGAAACATGGATTGTTAAAGCTGTAGGGGCCAGGCACAGTGGCTCACGCCTGTAATCCCAGCACTTTGAGAGGCCGAGGCGAGTGGATCACCTGAGGTCAGGAGTTTGAGACCAGCCTGGCCAACATGGTGAAATCCCGTCTCTACTAAAAATACAAAATTTAGCAGGGCGTGGTGGCGGGCGCCTGTAATCCCAGCTACTCGGGAGGCTGAGGCAGGAGAATCACATGAACACGGGAGGCGGAGGTTTCAGTGAGCTGAGATCGCGCCACTGCACTCCAGCCTGGGCTACAAGAGTGAAACTCTGTCTCAAAAAAAAAATGCTGGGGGAATCAGGAGTCACTGTGGCCAACCGCCTCATTTTATTGACGGGTAGACTGAGTCCCAGAGAGAATTAGTCATTATCCAAGAGAAAACATCTAATTATTAACAAAGCATGTAACCCAGTTCTCCTGAGAGTTCTGGATATTATTTCACAAATAAGATTTAAGTTCAAGGAATCATTCCTAGACATCCAATGAATGACCAGACAGCTAAAAGACTAATCTTATTAAGGCCTGTCTCTTAGCACGTTTCCCCTGCTCAAAACCTCATGACTCTGCTTTCCATTGAATAAAATAAATGTCATTGACATCCTCTGGGGTCCACCCCAACCTATCTCTTCAGCCTCCTCTCTTATTTACCATGTATTATATCCTTCAGATGATTCCCCATTTCTTAGTGCTCCATATGTGAAGTCTGCAGAGATCCTCCTTCTCCCTGAAGTCACTGTTTACATCCGACCGCTTCCCTGAAGCCTCCACTTGCCATACCAGGGGCTTTGCTTTGGTGCCGTTGCTGTTTGTCTTTGCTCCATAGCACTTATCACATTCGATCTTCCTTTAAGCGGGTTGCTTCTGCATTGTAAGAGGCAGGGACTAACTTGTACGTCTTTTTCTCTTCCACAGTGCCTCCTCTGTGATAGGTAACCAGCTAATGTTTGTTGATTTAAATAGCCATTTACCTGCCTTTTTCATTTCTGGCCTCATTTTCCACTTCTTAAATATGTTGTATGAGTTAACTGGAAAAGAGGTTTAAGAAATTAATGTTTTTGATGCTTCCCTGGCATGACAAATATCTGGGAAAATGTGAAAGCATACCTAACTCCATTCTGGGAAGAGTGTTTACGCTATAAAATCACCTACTCTCCAGATCAAAGGAAAAGGAAGTACTTTTTCTTCCTTCAGTTGTATGACTAACTGTCTGCAGGTGGGAGCTTGAGCAGCTCGCGATTAGAGTATACACTAACTGGTGACTTGAATTCCAGAAAAGCAAAGCACTCAGAAGAGTCCTGCCTCTAAGTTAAGGGGTGAAGTCCTGAAAGGTTTTGAATGTTCATAGATTAGAAAGGTGGACTTGGAGGATGGGGAATGGAGGTCCAGCTTGAGCTGCATGGGAAGGAAAGCATTTGTTTATACCCCTGGTGGCTTACTAAAGGATTAAAGAGGCGGGGGAGACTGATATGTGACCTGACCTGGACTTCTAAAGTGGGGGCTGTTTCTCTTTCATACGACTTTTCCTGCAAAACCTTTAGAGCAGCAGAATGCCTCTATCTTCAGCAAGTAAAGCAGCCAAGCCAGTTTGACCAGCTTGAGGGAAACACCAAACAAAGCTGGCAACTCCAATCACATGCATACTAGTTACTCATTATCTGCTGGCCTCTGGAGAAAGATAGAGTAGCTCACTGATTGGATCCTGAGGTTGAAATAACTCCACATCTCTCTGTGCTCTGACCAGAGCGACAAGAAGAGTGTCTGGAATGCTTGGGAGACATTTTAAGCAGGACAGATCCAGCCTAAGGCTAGACTGCACCTGTCCACAGCCTAGACCAGGCCCATGGAAAAGAAAAGTAAAACCTTTTTCTTTAAGCACATAGAATATGTGTGAAACCCACAAGGCTAGAAAAGAAAGTGAAGTGGAGGAAAAAAGGCACTGGGACTCCACCTGGGAGTATGAAGACTACGGGAGTGTACGGAAAAGGAACCTTACGGTGCCGGATGGACTCTACAGAGAAAATGACTTAGATCCCAGGTACTGGGCCAAAGGGCAGCATCGGCCCTACAGAAAAAGGGATTGTGGATATTGGGATTTTGAGCAGAGTGAACCAAGCTATGTGGACTGTGGGGAAGCACATGAAAGTGGAAAGGGCTGTGTGTACCACGGAGGTCATGATGGTTATAGGAGTCCAGAAAATGTAGATTATGAGAGTCCCAGCCCTGGGACGAAGGATAATTCGCCCACGAGAAGCCCAGATGTGACCTCAAAAGCTGGTGGATATGGGGAAAATGGCTACCCAGACTGTAAGAATCTGAATTATAATCCTGAGGACTCTAAAAAAGCTGAACAATTGACTGATCATAGGGGTTTGGATGATTCTTCAGCGAATTTAGGTCGACCTCAGTTGTGGTATATAGACCATAGGAATGTTAATCATAATCTTGAGGATTGTCAGGAAACTAATTTTTATAATAGAGAACACAGCAATTTATATCATGTTCCTGGGAGTTATCCTAATGGGCAGCCTGTGAGCTTTTCAGATGTGAATGGGGTCAAGAAAGATAAAGAATTTATCAAATACCATGAAGGGGACACGAATGTTTATCAAAATGACAACATGTATCCCAAAGCTAAGACTCATGTCATGGATCAGGGTAATTTCGATACAGAAAATGAAGGCTATGATGCTTTATTTGCAAACTGTGCATATAAATCCCGTAATTCCAGAGGAACAGATTCTCTCCATCAAGTGGAGAATTTGGAGTATAATGGCATTGACATATCAAGAACAAAGGCACGTGGGGGCAGCGGGATCCTTCTGGATGGTCTGCAGACTCAGTGTACCACGGGAGACCAAGGAGAACGTCATTTGGGGATTCCTCAGAGCTCCTCATTAGAGAAGAATATCTGGCATTTAGAGGAAGAGAGAAAATTAAATGGCCTAGAGACTTGGAGAAGGAATAGTTGCCTCCGCCGCACAGCACCCAGCACCCTCAGGTGCTCAGAGTTCGTGCAAAACAGGAAGAAAACCCAAGGTATGAACTCAGCCAGCCTTCTTAGGATAAAGCATAAAAATAGATTTAAAGGGTGGTTATACCAGGTACTAGGAGCACTTGTGTTCTTAAGGAACCCGGGCCCTGAACTTCTTATCAAGTGCACCTTGAGTGAGAACCACCTTAGAGATTTACTTTGGAAGGTGTTGTACAGAGCAAGAGTATATACAGTGCTAAAAATATGCAACATTCGGACAGCGCTCTCATGGGAGCTTTTATTTACTCTTCTTGTTTTTTTCAGTTGTCTCTAATCTCAAGTGTCTTTCCTTTCTTACTTTCATGTTTTTGTTTATCTTGTGGGGGCAGCAAGTTTATTATCAGGGTGTCAAGCTAAAATTCATTTTCCTGGCATGTTTTTTTTTTTTTTTCTCTCAGTCTCTGCACTTCTTTGGACATTAATGGAAAAGAAGACTTGACTTTATTTTTATTTATTTATTTTTTTGAAACAAGATCTCATTCTGTCCCCCAGGCTGGAGAACAGTGGCATGGTCATGGCTCACTGCAGCCTCAACCTCCTGGGCTCAAGAGATCCTCCTGCTTCAGCCTCCTGAGTAGCTGGGACTATGGGCACATGCCACCATGCCCAGCTAATTTTTAATTTTTTTTGTAGGGGCAGGGTTTCACCATGTTGCCCAGGCTGGTCTTGAACTCCTGGGCTCAAGCGAACCACCCACCTCTGCTTCCCAAAGTGCTGGGATTACAAGTGTTAGCCACCATTGCCAGGCCTTAATTTTAGTTTTAATATTTTTTTACTGCTCCTTTCAGAGCAGGGTTACCCCATAGGCAGTGTGCCCAGAGTAGCCCTGACTTGTTTTATCGATTGTTCACTCCTTGACATTCAGGAATCTTAATGATGAGTACTAACACTCTTGTAGAATCCAGAAGATTATTTCTAGCTTTCAAATCACTTCATCTCACTGAGCCTTAACTACATTATCTGTGAAATGAGAATATTAGGAGTCTTTTATCATGTAGAGATTATTTCTTTCTTGCCATTATGTCTTTTCTTCTTCAGTTCTCATAAGTGAACTTTATTTATTTTTTTTTTTTTTTTTGAGACGAAATCTCGCTCTGTCACCCAGGCTGGAGTGCGGTGGCCGGATCTCAGCTCACTGCAAGCTCCGCCTTTTTCTCCTGCCTCAGCCTCCCGAGTAGCTGGGACTACAGGCGCCCGCCACCTCGCCTGGCTAGTTTTTTGTATTTTTTAGTAGAGACGGGGTTTCACCGTGTTAGCCAGGATGGTCTCGATCTCCTGACCTCGTGATCTGCCCGTCTCGGCCTCCCAAAGTGCTGGGATTACAGGCGTGAGCCACCGCGCCCGGCCAAGTGAACTTTATTTCTACTGTGTTATTTTTATAATTACTGGACTCCCTGTTAAACTTTTTGTGTGTGTGTATGCTGTATGTTGTCTTCATGCCAAACAGCCTTTCTGGTTCTGGCCAATTTTGGGGTCCCGGCTGTGACCAGAGGATAAAGGTTAGTCAGAGAATGTGAATGATCTGGAAAATCCATCTCATACCCTCCTGCTAAGTGGAAAGTTTCTCGTCTAGGTCTCCTTCAGAATGGGCTGGCTGGTTAGATTTGTACTGGGAGGCACCACAGACTGAAAAGATAAGCCTGCTGTGGTCCTGGAACAGCTAGTGGTTTACCTGGTGGTCCTCCAACATGGGCTTGACTTAACTTGAATTTCCAGGGCACCATTTTGGACCTAACAGGCTCTTAACCTGCACCTATAAAGACAAAAATGAAACGAAACCCAGCTTTAGTTGGGAGGCTGAGCTTTTTAGCAGCTAGTCATTTTTTCCTAGGTGCATTTTCTCTCTGAAATGATAGGGATTGGTAACTTCTAAATTCCTTCTTGATACTGGTTTTTGTATTGTTCCCCTTCCCTCCCCCCACATCTGTTCCTTCCGTGAACTTTGTTTCCTATCTTTAGTTCCTTATTGTATTAAGCCTCCCAACTGCAATCAAAGTGTGTTTATTCTGTTGGACTTCACAGGAGTCAAACCCTTCTCTCTGCAGTGTTGTAATGTGCCCTCTGATCTCTCTGAAACCAGCTCGGTTCCACCCAGTGTCATTTCCATTTCTACAGCTCTCTGTATCTTTAAGGACTTAACTTTTGAAAGTATATTCATAATTAGTTCATCGCTTTTTGTACCCCTAGTATCCTCCTTGACCTGTAACAAATTCTGTCTTTACTAGAAATCTTTCAGCATTCTAACATTTTTGTTAGCTCTCTCACGCCATCACCCTTCCTGAATATTACAAGGGAACACTGTGTAATTACACAAAGGAACAAGCATCAGAGTCGGCCTGCCTCGAGTTCAAATCTCAGCTCCATTTACTAAATGGCCTTAACTTGACAAAAATTAGTTAACCTTTTGGAGCTTCGGATTCTCAATTTGTAAAGTGAAGATAATACCTGTTTCATAATGAGATAGAAAAATAAAACAATCACATATCTGGAACATAGTATGTCCTCATAAATGGCCATTTCTTTGTGTTTTATCTGCCCACCTCCCTTCCCCTTTACAAGTTGCCCCACCCGCCTATCACTTCCTTGAACCCAGGAGGCGGAGGTTGCGGTGAGGCGAGATCGCACCATTGCACTCCAGCCTGGGCAACAAGAGTAAAACTCCATCTCAAAAAAAAAAAAAAAAAAGAAATACAGTAATCCTTATTTTGAGAGATTAGGTTCACCCTTTTAAATAAATAAAACCTAAGCACTAACTACTTAAGTTTATTCTATTTTGTCTTATTCTTTTGTTTCATGAATTTATATCTTGCCTGTTAGACTAGATTCATTCACTCAGATGGAACTAACTTTAAAAACCATCTAGTTTAACTCCACTTGTTTTGCTAGTCCTGAAGTTCCAACAGATGAAACGACTTGACTGAAACTACAGAATGCTTAGAGGACATTTCAGCTTTCCATATCCTTGCCCCAGCTCCCAGATGGAGTCTCCCTCTGTCGTCCAACTACTCCCTCCCTCGTAGTTCCGTGGCACCATCTTGGCTCACTGTAGCCTCCGCCTCCCGGGTTCAAGCAATTCTCCTGCCTTAGCCTCCCGAGTAGCTGGTGGTGTGCGCCACCACACCCTGCTAATTCTTGTGTTTTTAGTAGAGATGGGGTTTTACCATGTTGGCCAGGCTGGTCTCAAACTCCT
Source organism: Macaca thibetana thibetana (assembly GCF_024542745.1). NCBI lineage: Eukaryota > Metazoa > Chordata > Mammalia > Primates > Cercopithecidae > Macaca > Macaca thibetana. The sequence goes on along the minus strand of NC_065586.1, from coordinate 95,979,227 downwards.
TACCTCAGGTGATCTGCCTGCCTTGGCCTCCCAGAGTGCTGGGATTACAGGCGTGAGTCACAGCACCCAGCCTATAATTAAAACTTTAAACGATTATAATTTAGATCAATTGATTTTTTGGGGGGAAGGTGGGATAGTTGTAAACGATATATAAAATGTTATGAGAGCAAGTGGAAGGAATAAAAGTAAACCGCCTAATTAATATAAACTGAAGAAAGCGATTTTATAGAGTGGGATAGAAAAATAGCCAGAGGGTTATGTAGTTGAACAAATTTTGAACCATCACTGTAGTGTTAATGGAAATATAATGCAGGAAACGGCCATGCTTTTATGGATAACACACAAAATCCAGAACACGCCTTCACGTTTAATGGAGAGCACTGGCTTGGGAGGCCGGTTTTGAATATGCTGCTTTATGAACTGTTTGGTCTTAAACAAGTCATTTTATTCCTCTTTGCCTGTTTCCTCATTCGTAAAATGTGAGCAGTATTATCTTGCCTCAGGAGTCTTGGTAAAATAGAACATCAGTGTGTGTGTGTGTGTGTGTGTGTGTGTGTGTGTGTGTGTGTGTAGAAAACAGCTTTTCATGTAAAGATTTTTTGACTGACATCATAAAAATTTGCTTATCAAACAGTGACAACTTATCTTTAATTATTTTACAAAAATTATCTTTGCCCTGTTATTTTACTTATGCTGCCTAAATATTAAAAAATAATAACCCCACAGTTTTAGGCTCATCAGCATACCTCGCTAGGATTTAGTGTATTTGGTGAGCGTTCAGAAATGGTGTTTGAGTTACTCCTAGTATTAAACTCACTATCCTGCCGCGTAAGAAGTTGCAGACTCCAGTAATTTGGGCACTTGATCCTCATTTGTTATCCTGTTTGCCTAGATTGGGACCTGGAGATGAAAGGCGGAAAGGGAGGCTTTTAGCTAGGTCTCCAAGGTGGAATTTCTCCCAGCAGGGACTTTACCTCAGGCTACTTGCCAAAATAGACTGGCATTACAGAGCAAAAGCCACCAGGAACGTTTTTCCTCTTGCTGTTGAGATTTAGGACCTAACTGTAATAGATTTACCTCTGAAGTTTGGTGATCCCGGAAGTCTGCTGTGAGCCCTGCAGCTCTGGAAGTTTTACACAGAGCAGGATAAAATTTCTCCAAATAGTAAAGTAGGTGCTGGAGGAAAAGCAGTGGGGGTTGGGTGGGCTGGCTGGAGTGTTGTGGTTACACGGAAAACCAGGGTTTGTGATTCCTCCAGGCAGGGCTGGGGAGGAGGTGAGCACGCGTACAGACAAATTGCCTCCTCTCAGGGTTTGCAGCAGAAAGACTGCTCTAGATGCATTGCTAGGCAGGCAGTTGTGTTTTTGCTTTCTTTTTTGCATATTACTTCAACAATGTTTTCTTTTCTTTTTTTACTTTCTTTTTTTTTTTTTTTTTTTTTTGAGATGGAGTCTTACTCTGTCGCCCAGGCTGGAGTGCAGTGGCGTGATCTTGGCTCACTGCAACCTCCGCTTCCTGGGTTCAAGGGATTCTCCTGCCTCAGCCTCCTGAGTAGTTGGGACTACACTATAGGTGGGCACCACTGCACCAGCTAATTTTTGTATTTTTTTTTTAGAGACAGCATTTCACCATGTTGGCCAGGCTGGTCTTGAACTCCTAACCTCGTGATCCACCCGCCTTGGCCTGCCAAAGTGCTGGGATTGCAGGCGTGAGCCACCGCACCCGGCCCCTATTTTCTTCATCCATTTAAAGGGATTGATAGGAAAGAAACCTCCGATTATTAAAAGGTGAAGAATGTTTGAAATGGACTAACGGTAATTGGGGGCTGACTGTTAGAACATTCTCGTTTTGCAGCAAATGTTCTTTTTTCTACTTTATTATTCTTTGTCATAGCAATATTATATATTCATCATAGAAATACTAGAAATGGGAATAAGTGAAAAGAAAGGAAAAAATCAGTTTCTGTCACCTCTAACACTTTTTCCAAATACGTGCATTTGAAATATTTTTCCCTTTTTAACAAAACTATAGTTCTTTCATAAACTTTTTTCAGCAATTCACGTTAGATGTAGCCCAGGCTGGAGTACATTGACACAATCTCAGCTCAGTGCAACCTCCATCTGCCAGGTTCAAGTGATTCTCCTGTCTCAGCCTCCGGAGTAGCTGGGATTATAGGTGCATGCCACCACAACCAACTAATTTTTGTATTTTTAGTAGAGACAAGTTTTCACCATGTTAGCCAGGCTGGTCTTGAACTCCTGACCTCGGGTGATCCACTGCCTTGGCCTCCCAAAGTTCTGGAATTACAGGTGTGAGCCACTGTGCCCGGCCTTATAAGAGTATTTTATTATATGGACATGCCATAGTTTATTTTCCTGGGCCCTTTTGCTTTTTTGGTTTTTTTTTTTGAGACAGAGGCACTCTGTCACCAAGGCTGGAGTCCAGTGGTGTGCTCTCGTTCACTGCAGCCTCCGCCTCCTGGATTTAAGCAATTCTGCCTCAGCCTCCTGAGTAGCTGGGACTATAGGCATGCTCCACTGCTCTCTACCCAGACCCTTTTGAGGAAATTTTAGTTCTTTCTGTTTAGGTTGCTTCTAAACTTTTTAAAACATCAACCATCCCTGTATGAACATATTTGTGCCCTTGTCCAATTATTTAGTAGAATAAATTCCTAAAAATGGGCTCCTCGGCTATAAGGTTTGATTTTTTTTTTTTTCAAAGTAGATAAAGTATTGAGGTTTGATTTTTTTTTTTTTTTAAAGTAGAAAAAGTATTAAAGTTTTAATTTACTCCCCTATCCCTCTTTGCCCTAGATTTTAACTTTTAAAATGAAAGGACTTGATAAAATTGGCCTTTCCCTTCATTTCACACAATTTCTGCCATAAATTACCTGGAATACTGTTGCATATTTGCTGTATATGACACAACTAGATTAGATTCTGTCTGAGGGATTTACTTATTTTTTTTTTTTTATTTTTTGAGACAGAGTCTCACTCTGTTGCCCAGGCCGGAGGCGCAGCCTCCACGTCCCAGGTTCCAGTGATTCTCCTGCCTCAGCCTCCTGGGTAGCTGGGATTACAAGCACATGCCACCATGCCCAACTAATTTTTGTAGTTTTGGTAGAGACAGTTTCACCATGTTGGCCAGGCTGGTCTCGAACTCCTCACCTCAGGCGATCTGCCTGCCTTGGCTTCCCAAAGTGCTAGGATTACAGGCATGAGCCACTGCGCCCAGCCTGTCTAAGGGATTTATAATTTATGTTATATTGGGTAGCATTTTATAAATGCAATCGTATTAATATGTGCAAATATGCTTAAATGTATCATTGTTCACGGTCTTATTGTGGGCAAACTGTGGCTCTAAATATGAGGTTAAATTGTGCTCTAGAATTGCACCACTTTGTTATTAGCTACCAGATGGCTACCAAAACTCAAAGGCGGAATTCCAGGTTAGAATGCATATGGTTTGCCTGCCTGGGAAAAAACTGGAGACAGAATAGCTGTTGGTCAAGAGCACAGACTCTAGAGCCAAGGTAGGTTCGGATCTCAGCTCTTCTACTTACCGGGGCAGTTACTTAACTTTTCTCCCTTCCTCATCAGTAAAATAGGGACAATAGGGTGTTATGAAGCTAAATTAATATTTGTAAAATACCTAGAACAGTGCATGACACATGTAGTGCCATATAAATATTTGTTCTCTTTTCTTTTTGACACAGGGTCTCACTCTGTTGTCCAGGCTGGTGTGCAATGGAGCTATCACAGCTCACTGCAACCTGGGAGGATCAGCCTCCCAGGGTCAGGTGATCCTCCCACTTCAGCCTTTGGAGTAGCTGGGACTACGGGCACGTGCTACCACACCCAGCTAATTTTGTTTGTTTTGTAGAGACTGAGGGTCTCACTGTGTTGTCCAGGATGGTCTTGAACTCCTGGTTTCAAGTGGTCCTCCCGCCTCTGTCTCCCAGAATGCTGGAATTACAGTCATGAGCCACTGTGCTCAGCCAGTATGACCTTTTTTTTTTTAAATTATTTTGTGCCTGTGAGGTTGAAAAGTATCAGTTAAGCTCAAGTCCCCATTGATCTCAACTTCTACCCCAAATCCTAGGTCCTTCCCTGAGACAAACTCTGGGATGAATTTGGTGTCTTTTCCTTCCAGACCTTTCTCTGTACACTTACATATTTTTTATATGTGTGTGTGTGTGTATATATGTGTATATGTGTATATGTATATGTATATATGTATATATGTGTGTGTGTGTGTGTGTATATATATATATTTTTTTTTTTTGAGACAGAGTTTCACACTTGTTGCCCAGGCTGGGGTGCAATGGCATGATCTCGGCTCACTGCAGCCTCTACCTCCTGGGTTCAAGCGATTTTCCTGCCTCAGCCTCCCAAGTAGCTGGGGTTACAAGCATGTGCCACCACACCAGGCTAATTTTTTTGTACTATTAGTAGAGATGGGGTTTCACCATGTTGACCAGGCTGATCACTCCTGACCTCAGAACCGGCCTCCCAAGTTGCTGGGATTACAGGCCTCACGTGAGCCACCGCACCCAGCCTATATGTTTATATAGAAATATATATGGGTTTTTGCAGATTTTCCTTTCTTTCATCTCTTTTCCCTGTTCTCCATTTTCTTATAAAATCGTGCATTTTCTTAAAAAATTGTGGCATATTGTTGTGCACCTTTCTTCTCCCCTGGCTCATTTAAGTGTAAATGTTTGGAAGATGTGAGCGGGACATTCCTGTGAATCACTCCTGCCATCCCTGTTCCTGCTGTCCTGGGACCACCCAGCTGAAATCTGCTCTGTGAGAGCTTTAGGGTTCATTGACGGGGGGGATGTTTGGGGTCCCTTGGTTAAGCTCTGGGTGAAAGACTGCAGAAAGAGGCCCAGGGGCAGACTAAACAGGCAACTGCTGCCAGCTTTACAGTTTTGCCTCTCATCACAAGAGATGGCTGGGCCTTTGGAATTCTTCCCTCAAAAGGGCATTCCCCATTTCCCACCCAAAGCAACAACAAAAAGGTTTAGCATGGGGTAGAAAAGGAAGAGATAATAATCTTAGATTCAAACTCCCGAGGTGGAATTTCGAGGGTTTTAGGACTAGGAAAGGACACCAAATAGAAAGGAAGGTGTTGATCCCAGGTACTGCTGGGCCTGCTGGTGCACTTCTCAGTCCAGTACGCTTAGGGTTCCAGCTCCATCCTTTAGGACGAGCCCTGCTGTGATAGCCCGGGTGACTTGCGCGATTCATATGTAAATGTGGGAAGCCTGGGGGAAATGCCGACCCTATTCAAAGGATTTTAGGGGGTTGTGGAGCATTCCAGAGCTCTGGGAAGATTCTACCCTGCCTGCTTCCCCTGAGGCCCAGTTCCACACACAGCCAACTCTGGGCACTGCAGGTAGGTCCTGGGGTGTGGGAGCCAGCACAGAAGGAAGTGGAACAGGCAGCCTCTTCGTCCCCACTCAAGGGCACCTGGGATCTGGCCGGGAGCTCAAAATTTTCCCCATTAGAGAAAGAGCCAGCTTTCTGAGGCAAGGGAAGGGTGCATGGCTCTATTCTTTAACTCTGAAGTGTGTGTAATGGAGTTGTGGAAAGCTGTGGGCTAATGACTCCCTTCCATAGAACTTCAGGAAGTGAGCCTGGTGATAATGTACTAACTGGAAAGGGTTGGGGGTGTCTTGAGAAGGAATGGAATCAGGACTTGGGATGGGAGGTAAGCCACAACTACTGAAGGAACCCCACAACTAATTGTTTTATCACAGGAAGTAAATTTGTGCAACAGCCCCAGCTCCTTTAACATGTGCAGGGCTATCCTAGGAAGAAAGAGCTCATCTGCACATTTTATTGTTCTCATAGAAAAGTGGAATTTTAGAGTCTGCACAGGGCACTTGTCTGCTTGGTACATTTTGCCAAGTGCATTTACCATCTGTCAGGTGCAGATGGCATATTCGGGCCCATTGTGGGAAAAGGACCGAAGTTTGTTGGGTTATTACCTTGTTTAACTCCCTCAACTACTGTGCAAAGCAAGTAGTAGTATCCTCGTTTTATAGATTGGGAAATTGAGGCCAAGAGATAAAAGTGGACATTTCCAGGGCTCCCCAGCTACATAGTGGGGAAGTGCAAGATTCAAAGCTTCTTTTTCCACCACAGCTGGCTGAGGGTGAAGGCCGCCTTCTCCCGCTTTGTTGTCCGAGATACTAAAAATTTTATTTTTTTAGAGATGAATGTCTCACTATATTGCCCAGGCTGGTCTCAAACTCCTGGGCTCCAGCAATCCTCCCATCTCAGACACCCAAAGCGCTAGGATTACAGGCATGTGCCACCACGCGTGGCCCCGATACTAAAATTTTAGAGCAGATATTTTTATTAGAATATATGTGGCATAAAGGAAAAAGTTTTTATTTTTTATCGTATTTTATTTTTTGAGACAGAGTCTCGCTCTGTCGCCCAGGCTGGAGTGCAGTGGCACGATCTCGGCTCAGTGCAAGGTCCACCTCCCGGGTTCACGCCATTCTCCTGCCTCAGCCTCTCGAATAGCTGGGACTATAGGCACCCACCACCACGCCCGGCTAATTTTTTGTATATCTAGTAGAGATGGGGTTTCACCATGTTAACCAGGATGGTCTTGATCTCCTGACCTCGTGATCTGCCCGCCTCGGCCTCCCAAAGTGCTGGGATTACAGGTGTGAGCCACCGCGCCCGACCAGGAAAAAGTTTTTATACTTAACAGTCATTTCAAGCCAGACTTTCAAATTTGACTTAATCTTTGAAAACTCTCTTTGAGTGTTAATAAATGTTTGTGGCACCTGAAGGTCACCTGTATCTTCAGAAATACCTCGGGTTGCCAGGAGCAGTGACAACATGCCTGTAGTCCCAGCTTCTTGGGAGGCTGAAGTGGGAGGATTGCTTGAGAGCCCCAGGAGTTTGAAACCAGCCTGGGCAACAGCCCCCTCCTTTAAAGAGAGAGGAAGAGAAAGAGGAGGGAAAGAAACACCTAGGGTTTTATTAAAATTGCGGATATCCCAGTCCCACCCAGATTTTCTGAATCTGAATCCCAGGGGTGGTGTCCAGGAAACTGCAATTTAGTGAAAACATCCCATAGGGGTTTGTAGTTTGGGGTTTTAAAAATGTTTGGGGTTTTAAAGGCTGCTCAAGAGTTTATAAACCCCATTTTCCGGGGGGGAGGGGAAGGCATGCTGGTAGTTAAAAAGAGCTGTTATTGTTTTTCTCCATTTTAAGGAAATAAAAATCTAATCCATAGGCTGGCTGGCTTCTGATTGATGAGTAAGTGCTTGCTGGTACTTTGTGCTTTCAACTACTATAATTAGTAGAATTTTGATTCTCAGGAGAGTACACAGTGGTTTCCAGGGAGTTTTTAAGATTTGCAGCAAATAAGCCCCTGACCTTTTCTCATTGAGATTCCAGGCCTGGGAAACCAAATGGTGCAGGATTAAGTACACAGGATTTGGATTTAAATATATTTAGGTTCTAAATCCACAACTGCCATTTACTCACTATATAACCTCAGACAAATTTGTCAGCCTCTCCAAACCTGGATTTTCTTACCTATTAAATGGGAGTAATAATATCTACTTAAAAATTCTGATGTGGGTATAAAATGAGTTCAGGGATATAATCTGTAAAGTACCTGGCATGTGATAGGAATTCAGTAAATGTTCTCCTTCTCCAGATCTTTTTAGTCTTGTATTTAAAATGAGTTTCTATTCTCAACTTGGCACTAATGAGACCAAATTTGGGATTGAGAGTCTGTTGCTTTGAGATCACAAAGAAAATTTAAAACAAGGCTATTGAAAATAAATTTTACATATAACACAGTGAATTTAGAATCATAATTGAACACTGATGAAATGAGGGTTATGCTTCAAGTTTTGCCATTCATGCTACCAAAAAGTTCCAGAAAGAGCTTTTTCTGTCTTTTTAAATTTTATTTTGAATAATATCAAATGTATGGAAAATTGCAATCGTACAATGAAACTCCTGTATACATTTTATACAAATTCACCAATATTTAACATTTTGCTGTTTTTATCTCATTCTCTCTCAATCCCCACTCTCCACATGCAGTTTTTTTTTTTAATGAACTAAGAGTGCATTGCATATATCGTGCCCCTTAATAAGCTTCAGTGTGTATTTTGTATGAACATGGATTTTTTTTGAGACAGTCTTGCTCTGTCTGTCTCCCAGGCTGGAGTGCAATGGCGCAATCTTGGCTCACTGCAACCTCTACCTCAGCCTCCTGAGTAGCTGAAAATACAAATTTTTGTATTTTTAGTAGAGATGGGGTTTCACCATGTTGGTCAGGCTGGTCTTGAACTTCTGACCTCAGGTGATCCGTCCGCCTCAGCCTCCCAAAGTGCTGGGATTACAAGCATGAGCCACAGCACCTGCCCAGACTTTTTTTTTTTTTTTTTTTTTTTTTTTTTTTAAAAAAAAACCCAAACTGGAGTGCAGTGGCACAATCTCAGCTTACTGCAACCTCTGCCACCCAGGCTCAAGCCATCCTCCCACCTCAGTCTCCTGAGTAGCTGGGACTGTAGGTGTGTGCCAGTCCATGCCCTGCTAATTTTTATATTTTTTGTGGAGATGAGGTTTCACCATGTTGCCAGGCTGGTCTTGAACTCCAAGCTCAAGTGATCCACCAGCCTCGGCCTCCCAAAGTGCTGGGATTATAGGCATGAGCCACCATACTTGGCCTAAAATGGTGATTTTTCTGACTCCATTATTTCTTCTCTTATTTATCAGCTGACATTCTACCATAAGAAAGGGCTTTCTCTTCTCCCCCCTTTATTTATGTACTTTTATCTATTATCAATATGAACTTACAGATTATTTTATTCAGTGAAATAATCCATTGTTGTGCTTTTTCATTTATACTCAAATTGTGCCAGATTGGCCAGTGGGAGCCCCTTCAAGCTGGCTTCTGTGCCCTTTGACCTGTGCCCACCATGTTGTTGAGTACTTCTTCACTTTCTTCCACATTTCAGGCTCAGCTATACCTTCTCTGCCCCAGCCCTGGAATTAGCCATTTCTCCAAAGAACCCTGCCTCCTTTTAGTGGAGAATGGCATCTAGAAACCAGAATTTGGGTTGTATTCTAAAACACTGCAATTACTCACTTTTTTTTTTTTTTTTTGAGACAGGGTCTCTCTCTGTCACCCAGTCTGGAGTGCAATGGCACTATCTCGTGTCACTGCAACCTCTGCCTCCTGGGTTCAAGGGATTCTCATGCCTCAGACTCCTGAGTAGCTAGGATCACAGGTGTGTGCCACTATGCTTAGCATTTTTGTATTTTTAGTAGAGACGGGAGCTTGCCGTGTTGGCCAGTCTGGTCTCGAACTCTTGACCTCAAGAGATCCGCAGCCTTGGCCTCCCACAGTGCTGGGATCATGGGCGAGAGCCACTGCACCTGTCCCAGAATTCCTGACTTTTGAGAGAAAGCGGTGTGGAAAATTTTTTGGAGAATAAAATCTGCTGTGAAGGCCGACTTTCCATAAGTAGTTTGAACACTTGTGTTTTTGCTTCTTAAATCTGGGTTAAAATATTCCTGTAATTGTACTGAGACTTACTAGTATATTTACATACCAAATTTGTAGTTGTTTAATTGGATCATGAGGAATTTGATAGAGACTAAGCAGAGACTGATTGTTTCACTGTTGTTCTTTTCTGTTGCTTATTACCGTGTTTAATGCTCATTTCAGATGAACAGATGGCTGTTCCATGTTTATAAATAACCCTCATCCTATGTATCTAAGTAATAGATAATTGTAAAAGCTAATGACAGAATACATATTTGTTTTTATTTTTAGAATAATGCAGTTTAGTTCTTAGAGATTCTTGTACTTGAAAATACCATTGATAAGCTTCATGTTTATAGTAAGTTTGTATCTACTAGGACATTTGAGGTAACAAAACCTGCTTGTGAGTTTCGGTTAAGGTTTTCATAGGGAAAATCTAAACCTTTTTTTTTTTTAACCTATTTCATTGTATGCTAATGTTAACCTACCATTACAGTGACTGGAAAATGATAGGTCCTATAATTATCCAGTTCTCAGATGGATAATTTGTTATTTTTTATTTTACCCTTAGTTGGCATTGTTTTGTGCTCCCCATAATATTCTGTTTAATGTGCTACATCTGTATTTTGAACTTCCAGCTTGTTATTTCTGGTGCTTTGATCATGGACCATGTTTTATATCTGATTAAGTGAAAGCAAGTCTTTATAAGGTCAGACCCCTCTAAACCTCTTTTGCAAGGAGCTTGTAGACATGCTTTGTTCACTCAGTGGGCTAGCTACTTCTTTTTAGGACACATTCTCAAAATGGTATTGCACAGGTTGGAGTTCTCCCTGCAGTGATGGCTTTCTAAGCACTTCAGCTGTCCCTGTTTACAACTGACACGTGCGATCTGATTTCCTGAAGGTTGACAATAGTGAGACCTTTGGTTCTCAAGGAATGGGTTCTCTTTGCCTCAAACTGTGGAACGGTCCTGCTTTTACACCCAGAGCTGCTAACCAGTTCTCTTTTCCCTTCTAGAAATGACGCTTCTCTCCTCCCAGTCTTCATCACTGGTGGCCCCTTCTGGGTCTGTGTCCACCGAAAATCCAGAGCAGAGGATGCTAGAGAAGAGAGCCAAGGTCGTAGAAGAACTTCTTCAGACAGAAAGAGACTACATTCGGGATCTGGAAATGTGCATTGAGAGGATCATGGTACCCCTGCAGCAGGCACAGGTGGGAACTGGGAGACAGAGTTAGTTTGACCTTGAGTATGGTCCTCCAGGCCAGAAGCATTAGGAGATAGGAGGTTTCACCACAGATTTATTTGATTTGAAATAGAAACTGTGACTGTGAGTGCTGCTGTTCTTAATCAAGGGCCTCAACATCCGTGTGTCATCAGCTTAAGCCTTCAGCATCTTTCACTTGTCAAGTCTACTGTTAACCTACCAGCCACTGCAGTCACTCCCAGGACTCCTCCTGTTACTGTGGCTCCTGAAAACAGTTCCAGGGAGTCTGAATCGTGGCCCTGCTGGAAGGCTGAGTGATGATATAACAAAGCCTGGGGGTGAGCGGTTACGTTACTCTGAGTGATGATATAACAAAGCCTGGGGGTGAGCGGTTACGTGACTCTAGTACCTGTTTATATAGAATTTATCCAGGAAACCCTTACTAACATGTGAGTAGGCTGGGGACTTTTCTGGATGCTGGAGGTAGTAAGAAAAGGGTAACAGTGTCCTGGGGTTTATAGTCCTTATTGCTTGTAACTTGACCCGCTGGGCTGGGCTTGGGTTTACACCCTTGGAGCATTCGCTTCCAAGTCCTTCTGTAGCAGCTGGGCAGTGCCACGGGATGTTGGGCGTGGGTGGGAATTTGTATCCCAGTGCATTTGTAGACCAAATTGTTTCCATTATCATACTAAAGTGCTCATGGGGGTGGCAGAGAATAGTTGGATCAAGGACAAAGGATGACACTAAAGATAATGATGGATATTTCTAGTCTGGAAACTTCATGAACATGAGTGAAGAAAGTGACCTTCAGCAATTTTTCTACAATTCTTGAAGAGCTGTTCCTAAGATGATTGAAATACCATTAATCTCATTTCCGTGCATCTTTATGTTTTGTTTCCTTTTCTCAGGTACCAAACATTGATTTTGAGGGACTTTTTGGAAATATGCAGATGGTGATTAAGGTCTCGAAGCAATTATTGGCTGCTCTGGAAATCAGCGATGCTGTAGGTATGAGCTCCTGTGTTGTTTCAGAAGCAGCTTTTTAAAAAAACTTCATGCGCAGGAGGAAGGGGCCTTCCTGATACTGAGTAACTATGTCGCCGGGAACACACAGGTTTAGGTACTTAGTTCAGAGGTTACTTGCCCTCTACTTTCCTTCTGTCTCTGCCTAGTTTGGGGTAATACAGGATGTTAGCAATAGAAGAAGTTTTGGATGTCATACAGTATGACGTTTATTCCACACTCATGGTTGCAGCCCATTACTGGGTCATGAGATCAATTTATTTTTCAAGAAAATAAAATAGAAAATATCAGAATGCTGCCAGGCACAGTGGCTCACTCCTGTAATCCCAGCACTTTGGAGGCCGTGGCAAGAGGATCACCTGAGGTCAGGAGTTTGAGATCAGCCTGGCCAACATGGTGAAACCCTGTCTCTACTAAAAATACAGCTGGGCATGGTCACGGGCTTCTGTAATCCCAGCTACTTGGGAGACCAAGGTGGGAGGATTGCTTGAGTCCAGGAGGTTGAGGTTGCAGTGAGCTGAAATCGCGCCATGAGCCACTAAACTACCGCCTGGGGGATGGAGCAAGACTCGGTCTCAAGGAAAAAAAAAGAAAATATCAGAATGCACTGTAAGTAAGTTTAACTACCAATTTTTGAAACTTATCTCTTTTTTTGACACAGGATTTTTGTCGCCCAGGCTGGAGTGCAGTGGTGTGAATTCTGCTCACTGCAGCTTCAACCTCCCAGCCTCAAGCCATCCTCCCCACCTTGGTCTCCCACGTAGCTGGGAGTACAGGCATGTGCCATCACGCCCAGCTAATTTTTGTAATTTTTTTTTTTTTTTTGTAGAGACAGGGTTTTGCCATGTTGCCCAGGCTGGTCTCAAACTCCTGGGCTCAAGTGATCCCCCCATCTCGGCCTCCTACAGTGCTGGGATTAGAGGTGTGAGCCACCACAGCTGGCTGAAACTTTTATTTTCATTTCACATATATGTGTGCTGAGTCATAATTTAAAATATATTTATGTGGGACATTGTCAAAATGTTTTTAAAACATTAATCTAGTTCTTATAAACAAGGGAACTTATTGGTTATCCATTGCTGTATAACAATTGCACCGAAACATAGCAGCTGAAAACATTGAACATGTATTACCTCGCTGCTTCTGTAGGTCAGGAATCTGGAGGGGGATCTGCTGGGTGGTTCTGGCCCGGGATCTCATGAGGTTGGAGTCAGTTGTTGGCCTGGGCTGCTGTCATCTGGGGCTCAGGGATCTGCTTCCAAGAAAGCTCACTCAGCTCTTCAAGCCTCAGTTTCTTGCCACATGAGCCTCTGCCTGGGCTTTCCTCACAACGTGGCATGAGTCATGAGTCACCTAGAGTGACCTGTGAGAGAGAGCGAGAGACAGAATGAGAGCACGCAAGAGCAAGCATGCCTGAGACAGGAGCCACAGAGTCTTCTATAACCTGATCTTGAAAATGACACAGCATCACTTCTGTCATATTCTGTGGGTCATACAGACCAGCCCTGGCACAGTGTGGGAGGGGACATCCTATCATTTTGCTGCTTTATTGGAATCCTAATTACAAGAGGCTACCCCAGTTCCAGCCATGACACTATACACAACAACATCCAGCAGAAGGAGTGACCCCTGTGTCATTTTAAGTCTTTGCAAACCTTTTCCAGAGCTCCCCGATCAGATATCTTATTTCTCGTTGGCCAGAAGTGGGTGACATGCATGCAGCTAAGCTGATGGCTAGAAAGGGGAATGGGTCATGACGCTGGATTACACTAGATGGAATTTACCTGACTCATCTGGGAGAAAAACGGACACAGGAACAAAATCAGGGTTCTGTCCCCTGAAGGGAGGAGGAAACAGCTCTGGGATGTTGTGGCATGGTTCGTGTTTCCTGAATGTTTCTCTCAACACATACCCTCTCAAGATAGGTCCAGCTGGATCTCAATTGTTCTCTACAATAGATGGCCCTCTGAGGTTTAGGTACTATTGTTTCTTCTTTTTTTAGACAGGGTCTCACATTGTTATCCAGACTGGACTGCAGTGGCACAGATAGCTCACCCATAGCCTCGATTACCCAGGTCAAGCAATCTTCTCACCTCAGCTCCCTGAGCAGCTGGAACTATAGGCATGCACCATCAGGCCCAGCTAATTTTTAAATTTTTGTATAGATGGAGTCTCACTATGTTGCATAGGCTAGTCTTGGTTGCCTGGCCTCAAGTGATCTTTCCTCCTCAGACTCCCAAAATGCTGTGATTATAGGCATGAGCCACCACACACCTTTTTGAGACAAGGTCTTCCTCTGCTGCCTAGGCTAGAATGAGTGGCGTGATCATGGCTCACCGCAGCCTCGACCTTCCAGGCTCAAGTGATTCTCCCACCTCAGCCTGCCAACTAGCCTTTTTATTTTTAGTAGAGATGAGGTCTTGTTCTGTTGCCCAGGCTGATCTTGAACTCCTGAGCTCAAACGGTCCTCCCACACTGCTAGGTTACAGGTGTGACCTTCTCTGCAGCTGGTTTAGGTACTCTTTATCCTATTTTACAGTGAAGAGACTGACACTTAGAGGGAAGGTAATTTGCCCAGGCCACACGGCTAGTAATTGAAGGACTGGCATTCAGACTCAAGCCTGTCAATGCAAATGCCATTAGCTTCTACACAAAATACAACTGTGTCTTTTGCATTTTCTGGAACAGTTAGAAAAACTGGAGCCTGAGGTTCTTGCCCTTAGTCTAACCGGAGAGGTCCGGGAAGTTGAAGAAGGAGATACACACATTGAGTTGGGCAGAAGGAAGTCACAGTGACCCAGTTTTAGTGTGATGGTGAAGCATAAATGCCAATGTATATGATTTTTTAAGGCACTTGAAATAAGTATCTCTGGGTCATTTATTTGTATTAAGAAAGAAATGAGGTAAAGCTGGCTGCTATCTAAAAGGGCTTAATTATAAATTAAGTGGTTACTCATTTTTCTTCCAGTTTATTACCCGTTGTCGTGCCTGGGGCTCTCAGGTGGTTGGAGTTAAACCAGCTTCTGCAAGGCACCTTCTCCCCTTAGGTCTGATTCAAATCAGAAATGAGAGTCTTAGCATCTGTGTCTCTTATAGTGTACTATACCTTACATTATGACAGTAAACTGGGAAATGAAAGCAAATGTCCACAACCCCACCTCCATAAGATAGCACCTGCATTTATTTTTTCTTCTTCCCTTCGCTTCTTGTCCAAAGTCAAACAAGGAGTTGGGTAGCAGGCTTCAATGTGTTGAAGACACAGAGAGGTGGTGGAGAGGGCTCGACACTGAAAGGCTGAGACCCAGGTGCGAGGACTAATTTTTAGAGGAGAATGGTGGGTGGTGGGCCTGAGGGAGCCAAGACTGAGAGCACCATGTCGGTGGCTCTAGCAGAAGGCCAGGTGGTGCGTTCAGTGGGGGATTCACAAAGGACAAACGAAGTCTGAAACATCTGATGAGGGAAGGCTCTGAGAAGTCCGTGAAGGGCAAGACGGGCAAAGGGCAGGTGACCGAGATAGAGAATGATCAAGCAGCACCGGGAGACTCTGGGCACGTGGTCATAGGTGGAAAAGACTGGCTTTACGTGATTTTAAACACATCCCATGGAGAGCTATGTTGTTCATAATGACCCAGGATGTGTGTTTCTGTGTATGTCTATGCTTAGTTTTACCATGTCCAATGTCTTCCGTTTCTTTTTTTTTTGAGACAGTCTCACACTGTTGTCCAGGCTGGGCTGTAGCAGTGTGTTCACAGCTTACTACAGCCTCCACCTCCTGGGCTCAAGCGATCCTCCCACCTCATCCTCCCTAATAGCTGGGACTACAGGTGTGTGCCACCACACCCAGCTAATTTTTATGTCCGATGTTTCCTGATATTTTCTTTTCTATTTGATCAGCTGGGTGTGTTGGCTCACACCAGTAATCCCAACACTTTGGGAGGCTGAGGCAAGGCGGTCAGATCATGTGAGCCCAGGAGTTCTGGACCAGCCTAGGCAACATGGGAAAACCCTGTCTCTACAAGAAAAAAAAAAAAAAGTCCATTCTGTCTCATCAAAACAGTGCTGACTGTGACCTGTTAAGTATATTTCGTGACCCAGAGTTTGAAAGAGATTAAGGTGTAGCTTTGCTAGTTTGTAATTGATGTAGAATAGTCACTATCAGGGAAGTTGAAGAACAGCAAATTGAGTGTAAATCATCAGTCTGGATGGTGAAGATTCTGAGAATGCAGCTAGGAAAAGGGCTGCGAAAAGAAGGCAGACTAATGTAGAATGGTGAAACCAGATGAAGACATGGGTGGCTTAGGGGTTCCAAAGTTGCTGTGAAGGCTGGGCGCAGTGGCTCGTGCCTGTAACACTTTGGGAGGCCAAGGTGGGTGGATTGCTGAGCTCGGGAGTTCGAGACCAGCCTGACCAACAAGGCAAAACACCATCCCTACAAAAAAATAAAAAATTAGCCGGGTATGGTGGGGCACACCTGTAGTTCTGGCTATTTGGGGGGCTGAGGGCAGAGAATTGCTTGAGCCCAGGAGGTCGAGGCTGCAGTGAGCTGTGTTCAGCCTGGGTGACAGAGCAAAACCCCATCTCTTAAAAAAAAAAGAAAAAAAAAAGTGGCCATGAAGATGAAAAGGGAGCCAGCCCTGCCCCCACTGCTGTGACTGGTAGGTTGCAGGAGTAGACAGAAGGGAAGATTCTGGCCAGGTGCAGTGGCTCATGCCTATAATTTCTGTGGTTTGGGAAGCCAAGGCGGGAGGATTGCTTGAGGCCAGGAGTTCAAGCCCAGCCTGGGCAACATAGTGAGACCTCGTTTCTACAAAACAGCAACAAAATTACCCAGGTGTAGTAGCACACACCTGTGTTCCCAGGTACTTGAGAGGCTGAGGCAGGAGGAATCCTTGAGCCCAGGTGTTGGAGGCTGCAGTGGGCAATGGTCACGACACTGCACTCTAGGATACAGAATGAGACCTTGTCTCAAAACAATTTTTTTTTTTTTTTTTTTTTTAAGACAGAATCTCTCTCTGTTGCCAGGCTGGAGTGCAGTGACACGACCTCTGCTCATTACAACCTCTACCTCCTAGGTTCAAACGATTCTCCTGCCTCAGTCTCCCAAGTAGCTGGGAATAAACCACATAGTAGTAGCTGTGACTTTGTCACCAACAGAAGTCACATGTTCCTATCACATTAGGTTGTTGCAAATATCTTGAAATTTCAGTAACCCTCAACCAGAGGCAGCCAATGTTACCAATGTGTGTCACTCCTCATGCTGTGACAGTATGGGGATTGTTAGACTCAGTGCTACATTTGGTTATTTAATGCCTTATAAAGAAGTATATGGCTGAGACTCACGCCTGTAATCCCAGCACTTTGGGAGGCCCAGGCAGGTGGATTGCTTGAGCCCAGGAGTTTGAGACCAGCCTGGCCAACATGGCAAAACCCTGTCTCTACTAAAATTACAAAAATTAACCAGATATGGCAGCATACATCTGTAGTCCCAGCTGCTCAGGAGGCAGAGGCGGGAGGATCATTTGATCCTGGGAGGTAGAGGTTGCAGTGAGCCAAGATTGTACCACTGCACTATAGCCTGGGCAACAGAGTGAGACCCTGCCTAAAAAAAAAATAAGATAAAGAAGTATATAGGTTATATCATAAGTTGGGGATTTATCATTATAGGTATTTTAATAAACTTTGTCCATAGTCTTATTTATGCACAAAAATGTTAGAAACTGCTGCTGTAGAAGAACCCCGTCTCTACTAAAAATACAAAAATTAGCTGGGCATGGTGGTGTGTGCCTGTAATCCCAGCTACTCGGGAGGTTGAGGCAGGAGACTCACTTGAACCGGGGAGGCGGATATTGCAGTGAGCCGAGACGTGCCATTGCAGTCCAGCCTGGGCAACGAGAGCGAGACTCCATCTCAGGAAAAAATAAATAAAATAAGAAAGTAAGGGAGTCCTTATGGGGTTCTCATTACACATTACATCCCTACATGGAGAACGCTCTCAGATGCTTGTCTTGGCCCGACTGCAAAGGGACTGGAGGCTCTGTTTCAGAGGCGTGTGTGTGTGTGTTCTAAAACAAATACATGAGCCTGGGCAACATGGCGAAACCCCCTCTGTACCAAAACTACGAAAAATTAGCTGGGCATGGTGGCATGCACATGTGGTCCCAGCTACTAGGGACCCGAGTCTGGGAGGTCGAGTCTGCAGTGAGTGGAGATTGTGCCACTGCACACCAGCCTGGGTGATAGAGTGAGACTCTGTCTCAAAAACATAAAATAAAATGAATACATACATACATAGATGACATGGCTTTCTAAATTTTGCTTTAAATGATTACAACTTTAAGCTGTTAGATGGAAGTTTCTTACTATTTGATGGATAGTCTTACTATCATTTCTTGTAGTAGGTAGGATGTAGATGGTACTAAAGTTTGGCTGTGTAGCTTACATTTAGTATACTGAGAAGAAAGTTACTAAAAACACTGTATGTTTGTGTATATTCCAAAGGGCCTGTGTTTCTTGGTCACCGGGATGAGCTTGAGGGAACATACAAGATTTACTGCCAGAATCATGATGAGGCCATTGCGCTGCTTGAAATCTACGAGAAGGATGAGAAGATCCAGAAGCATCTTCAGGACTCCTTGGCAGATCTGAAGTAGGAGTTTTGACCACTTAACTTCCATCACAGTTCGTTAGTTCTCTAAGTTATACCTGTGTATATGCCTGGACTTGATTATGACATCTATCTTATTTTAAACATAAGATATCCATGATATATATCATTTAAATGGTTTCCTGATTATATTTTTGTCCATGTGAATAAATTTTATCTGTATGGAGTATTAGATTAACATTATGAGGTTAAAAAGCAGCCAGGAGAGGATGGTTTGGTCTAGATAAACAAGAGCATAGGTGAGAAGACTAAATACAGGGTTTGTTTTTTTTTTGAGACAGAGTCTTACTCTGTCACCCAGGCAAGAGTGCAGTGGCGTAATCTCAGCTCATCACCCAGGTCAGCATGCAGTGGCACAATCTCGGCTCACTGCAACGTCTGCCTTCTGGTTTCAAGCAATTCTCCTGCCTCAGGCTTCCAAGTAGCTGGAATTACAGGCGCGTGCTACTATACCTGGCTAATTTTTGTATTTTTAGTGGAGATGGGGTTTCACCATGTTGACCAGCCTGGTCTCGAACTCCTGACCTCAAGTGATCCGCTCACCTCAGCCTCCCAAAGTGCTGGGATTATAGGTGTGAGCCACTATGCCCAGCCAAGGTATTCTTGACATCAGGTGAGATTGTCCTGGTCTTAGGGAAGCAAGGTATAAAGGTATAATGTATGGGTAAGTAGATCAAAGGGAAGTTAGGAGCTAAAATTTTTTTTTTTTTTTCTTTTTTTGAGAGATGAAGTCTCACTCTGTTGCCCAGGCTGGAATGCAGTGGTGCTGTCTCGGCTCACTGCAACCTCCACCTTCTGGGTTCAAGCAATCCTTCTGCCTCAGCCCCCTAGTAGCTGGGATTACAGGCACGTGCCACCATTAGCCCGGCTAATGTTTGTATTTTTAGTAGAGACGGGGTTTCACCATCTTGACCAGGCAGTTCTTGAACTCCTGACCACAGGCGTGAGCCACCACACCTGGCCAGGGCTAACATTTTTTAGTAGACTAAATATGTTACCATAGACATTCATAATTTTTTGTCACATATGATTTATGTTCCGAGAAGAATGTGAAACTCAAGATTCTCTCTCTTAATAAGCTGTCTCTTTTCTTTTCATGCCCACTCTCTCTAATAAGCTGTCTCTTTTCTTTTCATGCCCACTGCCTTGTAGGAGCCTATACAACGAATGGTAAGTTCCATTGCTGCTTGATGTATGCACTCATTTCTTTTGTGGATTTTTCCTCTCTCTTAAACAACTGTATTTTCTTCCTTTATAGATAAACCTAGAAGTAGACTCACCTTGCTGGGTTTTTTCTTGTAGCATTTATCCCCAAGTGAACACTTCACTTATTTGTTTTTGCCTATCTTCTACCAGGGCAGGGACTTTTGGGGTCACTATTAAATCCCCAGTACCTAGAACAGTACCTGGTGTTTATTAGATGAATACATGTTGAATGACTGAAATTGGAAAGTAGGGTAAAAGAACAAGAGCAATATTTAGGAACAAATCCTGCCCATAGGCATATATTATTATTATTATTATTATTATGTAGAAAATTTTTTTAAAGACGGGGTCTCACTTTGTTGCCCAGGCTGGGCGCTATATTATTGATAGCTTGCTAAAGTCTTTTTTCCTTCTGTTACAGGGGATGCACAAATTACATTAACCTGGGCTCCTTCCTCATCAAACCAGTACAGAGAGTAATGCGTTACCCACTGTTGCTAATGGAGTTGCTGAATTCCACCCCAGAATCCCACCCAGATAAAGTACCTTTAACAAATGCAGTCCTTGCAGTCAAGGAAATCAACGTTAACATCAATGAATATAAACGGCGAAAGGACCTGGGTAAGAACAGCACTATTGTTGAAAAGGAGGTATGCCCTTTGAGAATGCTTTTCTTCTTAAAACAATTCATTACTTCACTAGAGTTGGACAAGGCAGGTGGTAGGTATAATAGGGCTGTGATAAAGAAATGGTGGTTGAATTTGGGGGAAATAAGATTTTTTTTTTATTATTTTTTTTGAGACAGAGTCTTGCTCTGTCCCCAGGCTGGAGTGCAGTGGCGCTATCTCAGCTCACTGCAACCTCTGCCTCCCATGTTCAAGCGATTCTCCTGCTTCAACCTCCCAAGTAGCTGGAACTACAGGTGTGTGCCACCATTCCCAGCAAATTTTAGTGTTTTTAGTAGAGACAGGGTTTCACCATGTTGGCCAAGCTGGTGTGGAACTCTTAGCCTCCCAAAGTGCTGTGATTATAGGCGTGAGCCACTGCACCCGGCCCAAAATGTGATATTTATTAAAGGCAGAGTAATAAAAGCACAACTATGGTATATTGGAAATAAGGCATCTGTAATAAAATATATAACAATAAGAGCCTTTCTCAAGAGATACGAAGACAGTGATGGGAAGTTTTATTCAAGCATGGGCAGTTTCCTTCTCAATTCATTTATGGAGCTCCTCTGGAGTCCATGCATAGATGTGTTTTTTCTACGTGTCTAATTGGATGTCTTACTGCCTCTACTAAAGCTAGGACTTCTTGTCTTTTAGAAGTCTCCAATCTGCTCACCTTTCTTGTCCTGTCTTCCCTGCCCATGCCCAGTGACCTCTCTGGGTTGAGTCCCTCACTTCCCTTCCTAAAACAGTCAGTTGCCCACCCACCCACTCCTTCTTCATAACACTGAATGCACTCATCAGGTCTCTTGAGGCCCTAACTTGAGCATTCAGTGAGTATATGTAGCACAGTGATTGTGCTGAGCTGATTGATTATTCATATCCTTAAGATATCTACAATACAGTATAACCTTTTTGTCTTTCCATTCTTCTCCACACTTCAAAGTTATCTAAAATCATTTCTCTGCCTTCTACTTCAACTGTGTCACCCTCATTAGGATGGGATGTTAACTGTGGCTTCTAAAGCTCTCTGGTCATCCAGCCCTTTCCCTTGGTTCAAATCTCCTAATGCGATGTAGTCTCCAACTTCTACAACCAGGTATACCTTTTTGCTGCCTCCCAGTCTTCCTCTTGCCACCCTTCTATCTCTACACTTTTCTATAGGTTGTGCCTAATGTTTGACATGGTAATTAAATTACTGCTGTATAGCATTTTACTATGGGAGACGATTGGATGTCAATATCTCATATGTGTATGGCACCATTTATCATGGCCTTACAAGTATTGCTTTCTGCATTTTACTGAAGAGGAAAATGAGACTCAAGGTAAAATGACTGATTTCACGCCATACCTTAAGTGACAGACCCAGGCATTGACTTCAGATTTCCTTAAGTTCTTTCCCTTAACACCCCTATGCTGTTTTCCTCCTTGTCTCTGACCCCTCTCCTAGCTGCCCATTTTCTCTCTGCTGTGCTTCAGATATCATGTCTGTGCATAAATCATTATTTGGATTAGTATTTTGTTATAAGCTCGTTGAAGACAAGCACTAGCTCCTGTTTGGGTGTTTGTCTCATTTCATGGCTCATTTTGCAGTATGTCATGCTGAGGAAAGTGCTTTTCTGACTTACTCCCCTAGTCCTCAAGTACCGTAAGGGTGATGAAGATAGCCTTATGGAGAAAATTTCCAAACTGAACATCCACTCCATCATCAAGAAATCCAACCGAGTTAGCAGTCACCTGAAGCACCTCACTGGCTTTGCTCCTCAGGTGAGATCCCCATCCTGGAAGGCTTAGCGCATCTCTGACAGCTTTTCAGGGCTCTATGAGACAGCCTGCCTGGCGTCAGTTGGTATGGTTCCCTTCCTTGGACGTCCTCTGGTTTTGCGAGCTGGTGGAGACAGGGCCCTCCAGCTGCTGGTTACAAAGGCAAATTAGAGGGTCAGATCAGTCGACATGTAATAACTATGGTAGTTTTCACCACCTCTAAGGAGCTTATAATTTATTTGGTGGGACAAAACTATAGTTGTAGACTTACTAAGCTAGCAGGAATTTAAGAGATCAGCTAGTTGGATACATGATGTTACAAAGAAGGAAACATTAAGTGTAAGAGATTGAGTGGGTTGAAAAACAGACAGTTTATCGGCAATGCTGAAAGTTGACCTGAAGTCACCAGACATCATTCCGCTATACTATATACACAAGGTACAATTAATGGAAAATATAAGCCAGAAAATAGTCCATTGCTAGGTTTTGTACTTTGTTCTCCAAATGCTGTAGTATTTTAGAAAAACAGGAGTTCCGTGAGAGCAAGAGTCATGTTGACCTGAGCCTTATAGGAAGGGGGCAGGTATGCCACAGGGAGGGAGAGAACCTGCCAGGCCGGGGAACCTCATGAAGGACAGTCCTAGGATCAGCAGACATGGCAGTGCTGGGGTGAAGAGGGCAGCCTGGCCAGAGCAGAGGGCTTGCAAAGAAGGTTTAAAGGAGGATCTGTGTATATTTTGGAGGTCTTTTGAAACCACATGCAGGTGTTTAAATCAATTCACTGTGATTCCGGGAAACATTAAAGGTTTAAAATTTGAACAAAAGATGTTTTTAAGAAAGTTACTTTTGGCCGGGTGTGGTGGCTTACCCTTGTATTCCCAGCACTTTGGGAGGCCAAGGCCGGTCAATCACCCGGAGGCCAGGAGTTCGAGACTAGTCTGGCCAACATGGTGAAACCTCATCTCTACTAATAATACAAAAATTAGCTGGGCGTGGTGGCACAGGCCTGTAATCTCAGCTACATGGGAGGCTGAGGCAGGAGAATTGCTTGAACCCAGGAGGCAGAGGTTGCAGTGAGCCAAGATCACGCCATTGCACTCCAGCCTGGGCGACAAGAGTAAAACTCTGGTCTCCACAAAAAAAAAGAAAGCTACTTTTGCCAGTAAGATTAAAGGAGCATCCAAATTTGCTAACAGCACTTGTTTATTTTTGAACAGATAAAAGATGAAGTATTTGAAGAAACAGAAAAAAACTTCCGAATGCAAGAAAGATTGATTAAATCTTTTATCCGAGACCTGTCTCTCTACCTCCAGCACATCCGGGTGAGCGTCAGCATCACTTTAGTTAGACTCACATACAATGTAATTCTGTCCCCTTTCCTGTTCATCTATCATATTGTTTAATGAATGCTGAGTAATCTAGACTCAAATCATCACTATTATGCCCCTGCATAGTTTTTGTTGAGATGCCAATAGGTTATTTAACAGTTAACAGCGTTTAGATCAATGTTTTCGTATTCATTTCAAAGCAGCCCAACTTTTTCCACCCTCTTTTTGGTCTTCGTCACCCTTCGTCCCACACACACCTTATTTTTCTTTTTACTTATTACAGTTCACTTTGTCAAGACCAGTTTGAAAATCAAATATTGAATACAAAAGCTAGGAAGCTGTAAACAGGAAACGTAGACAAGAGAAAGAGCAAGCAGTGAATATGAGTAAGAGAATGTTCCTGTGTGGTATGCTTTCCGATCACTTCAGCTCCCAATTTATTAATATTCAGTTGCTATAATAAGGCCTCTAAAGGTATTAGAGCCATAAATAGCTTTGAGATCTAGAGAAGCCAAGGAGATCAGGTGAGCCTAGGTCTTTCCTTGCCTCAAGCAATGCTTCCTCCCTGAGGTCAGAACCAGGACCAGCATTCCTTCTATTCTTGTCTCTAATTTCTCTGTTGATTTAATATAGGATGCTGTGAGTGTACTCGATACTCCTGTCCCTCTGATCTTTTAGAGACAGAGTGTTTCTTCGTTACCCAGACTGGAGCGCAGTAGTGCCATCATAGCTCATGCAGCCTCCAACTCCTGGGCTCCAGTGATCCTCTCACCTCAGCCTCTTGAGTAGCTGGGACCACAGGTGCACACCACCACGCCTGGCTAATTTTTAAAGCAGAGATGAGGTCTTACTATGTTGCCCAGGCTGGTCTTAAACTAGCCTTCCGAAGTGCTGGGAGTACAGGCATGAGCCACCATGCCCAGCCTGAACATCTGATCTTATAAAAGAATTTCCTTAAAAGGGATCCTTAACTTTTTAAAAAACATTTTTTTAAACTAAATAAAATGGTATAAAATTTAAAGGTACCAAAGGACTAAGTAAAAATAATTATTCCTTGTTACCTGGTCATCTTCTATAGAGACAGTCACCACCCACCAAGTTCTTCCCTCCTATCAGAGATTTTGTGTGTGTGTATGCAGGTGGGAGATACACTAGCATCTTGGGTTTCGCACTTAATCAAATTTCAGAAGTGATATTGTAGCCATACAGTCAGAGGCCCGTTGTTCTTTTTTCCTTTGAGACAGTGTCTCACTCTCGCCAGGCTGGAGTGCAGTGGCGCAATCTCGGCTCACTGCAACCTCCGCCTCCCGGGTTCAAGTGATTCTCCTGCCTCAGCCTCCCAAGTAGCTGAGGCATACGCCACCACACCCAGCTAATTTTTGTATTTTTAGTAGAGATGGGATTTCACCATGTTGGCCAGGATGGTCTCGATCACTTGACTTCATGACCCGCCCACCTCGGCCTCCCAAAGTGTTGGGATTACAGGCGTGAGCCACCACGCCTGGCCTTGGTCCGTTGTTCTTTATAACTGCATAGTATGTATCATTCTATGGACATGTCATAATATATTTAGTCCCCTATTGGCAGATATTTAAATCATTTGTAGTTAAAAAAGATTAGAACTAGTCATACAAGGAATATCCTTGTGGATACATCATTTCCTGATCTATGTGAGTCTGTCTGAAGGCCAGTGTACTTCTGAGCCAAATCATGTGGCAGTATAAATTTTGATAACTACCGTTAAATGTCAGAGATGTTGTAAAGGGGAAAAGTTGCAAAAGCAATATCCCTTGCTAACTCAGTGTTATCAAAACCAGTGGGTTTTATCTTTGCCTGCAAGAGAGGTAAAAAATATTTCAATATAGTTTAAATTGCCGTTTCTTATATTAGAAATGGAGTTGAGGATATTCTCTTATGTTTATATCATATTTTTCTGTGACTTACCTATGTTCTGGCATCTTTATCAGTTTGTTGATCTCTGTATCTATTGGAGGAAATAGTCCTTTGTCTGAGATGGCTTGCAAATATCCTCCCTCACCTCAGTTTGTTGACTTCTGAGTTTGCTTATAGTGTTTTCTCCCCGTAAGAGTTTAAACTTGCATTTTATGGCTTCTTAGTTTTGTGTCATATGTAGAAAGGCCTTTGCTGTTGCAACATCTAAAAATCTTGTGTTTTAGTACTTTTATCATTCCATTGTTTTAAGATTAAATCATTGCTCTATCTGGACTTTAGTAAATCAGGTTTGAAGCAGGGATTCAACTTTATTTTTCCAGCTGGTTACCCAGTGGTCTATCATTTATTCAGTAATCCCCACTGATTTGAGATGCCCCCTAGTTTCTTTTAAATAGCAAACTTTCACCCTTGTGTTTTAAAAATGTAACTAGTGCCAGGCGCGATGGCTCATGCCTGTAATCCTGCACTTTGGGAGGCCAAGGTGGGCGGATCACATGAGGTCAGGAGACCAACCTGGCCAACATGGTGAAACCCCGTCTCTACTAAAAGTGCAAAAATTAGCTGGGCATGGTGGGAGGTGCCTGTAATCCCAGCTACTCGGGAGGCTGAGGCAGGAGGATCGCTTGAACCCGGGAGGCGGAGGTTACAGTGAGCTGAGCCAGTGTGGGGAACAAGAGTGAGACTTTGTCTCAAAAAAAAGAAAATATATAATTAGGTAAAAATTAGGGTTGATAAAACTTTGCAGAAGCACATTGGCTTAAAGTGAGAGATTTGACAAAACATTGGGGCATGAGCCAGGCATGGTAACACACACCTGTAGTCTCAGCTACCCAGGAGGCTGAGGTGGGAGGATTGCTTGAGCCCAGGAGTTGGAGGACAGCCTGGCAACATGCAAGACCCTATCTCTAAAACAAACAGGCAGGGCACAGTGGCTCATGCCTGTAATCCCAGCACTTTGGGAGACTGAGGTGGGCAGACCACTTGAGGTTAGGAATTCAACACCAGCCTTGCCAACATGGTGAAACCCCATCTCTATTAAAAATACAAAAGTTAGCCAGGCATGGTGGTGGGTGCCTGTAACCCAGCTACATGGGAGGTTGAGGCAGGAGAATCACTTGAACCCAGGAGGTGGAGGTTGCAGCGAGCTGAGATCGTGCCATTGCACTCCAGCCTGGGTGAGAGTGAGACTCCATCTCAAGAAAAATAAAACACACACAATATTGGGGCAGCTACTGAGTATGTTTCTTTGTCTTGCTGCTTCATAGGACTTTCCCCTAATACCTCTCTCATGCTGATATCCCTCTGTTGGCCATTTTCTCCCCAGGTTTTCTAAAGTGTGACACGCTACACCTGAGCCCTCAGCCCTTAAAAGTCTCACCTCCGTAGCAATGACTGATACATTTTGGGTTGGGATATATGTAACGTTGAAAACCATCTGATGGAAGTATCAATTCGGTTCTGACTGCTGACAGAAATTGAGAGAAAATGTTGAACAGTTCTGTCATGCCACAAAATGAAAAGCCTGCCCAATAATAAAATTAGATAGATTGACTAACAGCGAGAAAACCAGAGAGAACATAAGCTGAGGGCCACTGGCTGGATAATTTGGTATCTACATTGGCATATGGGCTGATATTTGGGGACTTTACAGCATTCCTTTAAAAGAAAACAAGAGTACATCATGTTTCACATTACATCTCCCAGTCAGGAGGAATTAGCAACATTCCCTGGGTTATCTTACTGACAAAGCCCTGGCAACAGATATAAATATTAACGACAAAAGGTCTAAAAATTGTTATAAAAATAAAGCATCAAACCAATGTGTGAGGCACTGAAGGTTTTTGCTTAGGGACTTTGTTTGCCCTTGAAATAGACTAATGGAGTATTTAGTCTGTTTGGGTTACAGCCCAGCATTGTAGAGATGGGGTTTCACCATGCTGGCCAGGCTGGTCTCAAAAGAAAGCCTGGAAAACCAACCTGGGGTTCAAACTATCACTATCTGGAGGAGTTGACTCTGTGATAATGGAGTCAGCAGACAAAACAGACAAAAGTCTACCTTTATGGAGCTTGCATTTTTACTAGGAGGGTGGGTGAAGGAGAGCACGACAATAAGCAGGCATTAGTCAATTCTAGTCATGTGAGAGGGTATTTTTTTGCAAAGACAAAGAAAGGAAGCAGCACAGCAGGAGCCGTTGGGAGCGCCAGGGTGGGATGGGAAACCGGGCTGGCATGATCAGTAGCATGGCAGGGCAGTTGTCTGTGAGACGGTGACAGCATGAACCAAGACCTGAGGAAGGAGAAGCGACTGGTCATTGTCATAATCCTATAGGAATCACCTTGGTTCTAATTTGATAATTTACTTTTTGGTAAATTAAGAAAACCTATTAGGTACATAGGGGAATACTAAAGAGATGATAAAAGCCCTCCCTAATTTTTTAAGAAATAAAAGTCTTAGACTTTTCTCTGTGCTCCGTAAGTCATAGTTGTTGAAAATATGCTTATTTCAAAGCTCAAATACCAGACTAGTGAGGAAATTTCAAATTATGGAACGCATTTTTCCCAGATTGCTATTCAGGGTGATGGATGACAAAGGCTGGAAAGTTCTGTCTGTTCTGACTTGTGTCTGTCCTCACTGGCTCCAGGAGTCGGCGTGTGTGAAAGTGGTGGCTGCCGTGAGCATGTGGGATGTGTGCATGGAGCGAGGACACCGGGACCTGGAGCAGTTTGAGAGGGTGCATCGCTATATCAGTGACCAGCTCTTCACAAACTTTGTAAGTAACTTTTTCTTCAAAAGTTGGCCCCCTTCCCAAGGTCATCTCAAATGCATCAGCTCATGCAAAAGTCAGTTCCACAGACGCAGGCCCTGGGCGCCAGGCATATTAGTCATCCTTTAGCTATATTCATATTGGGGTTTGATATTCACAACATGACTTTCAGTTAGTTAAAGGGAAATGTAGGACCTGTGTCTGTACAAACAGATTTTTTTAAAAAACAGCTTGTAGGGCCGGGTGCAGTGGCTCAAGCCAGCAATCCCAGCACTTTGGGAAGCCGAGGTGGGCGGATCATGAGTTCAGGAGATCGAGACCATCCTGGCTCACACGATGAAACCCCGTCTCTACTAAAAAATATATAAAAAAATTAGCCAGGCATGGTGGCAGTAGCCTGTAGTCCCAGCTACTCGGGAGGCTGAGGCAGGAGAATGGCGGGAATCCAGGAGGCGTAGCTTGCAGTGAGCCAAGATCGCGCCACTGCACTCCAGCCTGGGCGACAGAGCAAGACTCCATCTCTAAAAAAAGAAAAAAAAAAATAGCTTGTGATTAATTTAGTTAAAGAGGACACAGGAAAACTAGGCAATTAGCTGATCAAATAAAAACAACTATAGGAGTAATAACTTGAAGAGGGGCCAGGTGCAGTGGCTCATGCCTGTAATCCTAGCACTTTGAGAGGCAGAGGCAGGCAGATCACTTGAAGTCGGGAGTTCAAGACCATCCTGACCAACGTAGTGAAACCCTGCCGCTACTAAAAATACAAAAATTAGCAGGGCATGGTGGTGGGCACCTGAAATTCCAGGTACTCAGGAGGCAGAGGTCAGATAATAGCTTGACCCCAAGAGGAGGTTGCAGTGAACCAAGATTGCACCACTGTACTCCCTCCTGGGCAACAGAGTGAGACTACGTCTCAAAAAAAAACCTTGAAGACAAATATTTAGGAATATAATTAATATGTTACCAAAGAGATTTGAGATGATAAAAACTACTTCAAGGCCGGGCTCATGCCTCTAATCCCAGCACTTTGGGAGGCCAACGTGGGTGGATCACCTGAGTTCGGGAGTTGAGACCAGCCTGACCAACATGGAGAAACCCCGTCTCTACTAAAAATACAAAATTAGCCAGGCATGGTGGTGCATGCCTGTAATCCCAGCTACTCAGGAGGCTGAGGCAGGTGAATCACTTGAACCTGGAAGGTGGAGGTCATGGTGAGCTGAGATCTCCAGCCTGGGCGGCAAGAGCGAGACTCTGTCTCAAAAAAAATACTTAAAGTAATAAAGACCAAATTTCTTGAGAAATTCTAAATCCATATATATGGGATTATTTAATTCCCTGTAGAAAAAAAACTGGATGGGATTTGATAGTTTCTTAGGGATCTATAAATGGCCTGAAGGTGAAAAAGACATGCCCAGCTGGGGAGCTGACAGGTGTTCTAATTGTACATTATTTTTAATAAGATGCTATTAAGTACTACTAAGTACCTGTTTATGTTCTTTATGTATTCATTGCCTTACCCTTAATGTCTGTGTGTTAGAAAGAATTAAAGAGAAAAATTTATTATTTTTGATATGGAGTCTCTCTCTGTCACCCAGGCTGGAGCGCGGTGGCACAATCTCGGCTCACCGCAACCTCTGCCTCCCGAGGAGCTGGGACTACAGGTGCACACCGCTGCACCTGCCTGAGTTTTGTATTTTTAGTAGAGACAGGGTTTTGCCAGGCTGGTCTCAAGCTTCTGACCTAAAGTGATCCGCCCACCTCGACCTCCCAAAGTGCTGGGATTACAGGCATGAGCCGCCATTCCCAGCCAAGAGAAAAATTCTTTGAAAGATAAAAATGGGGGCCGAGTGTGGTGGCTCATGCCTGTAATCCCAACCACTTGGGAGGCTGAGGCTGCAGTGAGCCGAGATTGCGCCATTGCACTCCAGCCCGGGCGAAAGAGCAAGACTCCGTCTAAAAAAAAACGGTATTACCTAGTTATGATTAAAGGTTTATGAGTGTATGAAAGTTACTCCACCCCAGATTTATGTAACAACTAACTCTGGAGTTAAATTCAAGCTATGTAGACATGTACACATAAGAAATGTTACCAGGTAAACTATCACATCTAGTTTCTAATGCACATATCAGCGTGCAGCTTAGCATTTATCACCTCAAGGAGCTCAAGTGGGATTAGCATATTTTACATACTCTTTGGTGTGGGAATTGAAGTATGTAGTGAGAAGTCTTGTGGAGTATTTAAGTAGAGGCTAGTGATGGGTTAGTAGAATACTGTTGTAGATCTGCATGGGTTTAGCTTGTGTACTAGAAACAAAGTAGGTCGTTGAGGACACAGCAAAATCAGCCTTAAGAGTGACTTGGAGAATCACAAATGTGGGGTGCTGTCCATCTGAGCAATGTGCCTTTCTCGTCCCTACAGAAGGAGAGGACAGAGCGGCTTGTCATCTCCCCCTTAAATCAGTTACTGAGCATGTTTACAGGGCCCCATAAGCTGGTACAGAAACGCTTTGACAAGCTCCTGGACTTCTATAACTGTACAGAACGGGCAGAGAAGCTAAAGGACAAGAAGACCCTGGAGGAGCTGCAGTCGGCCCGGAACAATTACGAGGCCCTGAATGCGCAGCTGCTAGATGAGCTGCCCAAGTTCCACCAGTACGCCCAGGGCCTCTTCACCAACTGTGTCCACGGCTACGCTGAAGCCCACTGTGACTTCGTGCACCAGGCTCTGGAGCAATTAAAGCCACTGCTTTCGGTGAGTTTCTTACCCCTTCAGTGGGATGGTCATCTGTGGCCTTTGCCTGGTATTTTTCTGGGAAAAATTGTAGCATGGTTTGAAAAATTGTCTGAACTAGATTAACTGAATGTGTCGCTAGTTCAGCCCTCAGGAATTCTTGATCCCTTGATGGTGTCATGAAGCCTGTGGCTTCTGAGACATCCCTTTTCCTCTTGAGCAGTTCCCAGAGGAGCCAGCCAACCTGGCCCGCAGGCAGGGCCCTGGAGAACTTGTGTTTTGCATCAGGCTGCTGTGTCCGTGGCTCAGAGAGTGAGCTGCAGCTGAACTTTAGCCTCAGTGGTTCTAAGGAGACTTTGTCAGTCTGGGATCTTTCATCGTGTTTTCTTTTCTCTCTCTCTCTGCTCTTCCCACGGACTCCAGTTACTCAAAGTGGCCGGCAGGGAGGGAAACCTTATTGCCATCTTCCACGAAGAACACAGCAGAGTTCTGCAGCAACTCCAGGTTTTCACCTTCTTCCCGGAGTCTCTTCCAGCTACCAAGAAGCCGTTTGAGAGGAAAACCGTTGACCGCCAGTCTGCTCGAAAGTCACTCGTGGGCCTGGTTAGTAGGGAACTGAGAGGAGCAGCCCCACCTCGGGGTAAAGAGTGGGAAACCCTGCAGCCAGGCCCAGATCCCACTATTGGAGTTTCTGTATTTCATAATAAATGGAGAATAATGGTTGCATTCTCACCCATCATGGGCTCATGCATTTGCCCAGTTTTTTTGTTTTGTTTTTGAGACAGTCTCTCATTCTGTTGCCAGGCTGGAGTGCAGTGGTGCAATCTTGGCTTATTGCAACCTCCGCCTTCTGGGTTGAAGTGAATTCTGCTTTCAGCCTCCCAAGTAGCTGGGACTACAGGCACACGCCACCACACCCAGCTAATTTTTGTATTTCTTAGCAGAGATGGGGTTTTACCATGTTGGCCAGAGTGGTCTCGATCTCTTGACCTTGTGATCCATACACCTCGGCCTCCCAAAGTGCTGGGATTAGAGGCGTGAACCACCACGCCCGGGCTTTTTTTTTTTTTTTTTTTTGCAGGGAGTGGGGGCATTCACCTGGTATTAATTTATTGATTCATTAATTCAGGAAACTGATTTAAGGGTGTATTAATTCTGCCAGGCCTCCCTATTTTTTATCCTGTATTCATAAAAGTAATACAGCTAAACAGTTAATGTTTGACTGCCTTTTTTACCTGGAATTAGTCTTTAACTCAGTTCTTCCATATTTTAAAAACTAGCATAAGGCACACCAGATTATATGGGTTCATAATCTAGAGGACTGTGGATACATCTTTGCTTACAATATTTTTGCCCCATATGATCCCATAGACATTAATTTACATTACCTTAAAAGGGAGAATTATGATTTATTTTTTGAGACAGAGCCTTGCTGTCACCCAGGCTGGAGTATAGTGGTTCGATCTTGGCTCACTACAACCTCCCAGGTTCAAGTGATTCTCCTGCCTCAGCCTCTTGTAGCTGGGATTGCAGGCATGCATCACCATACCTGGCTAGTTTTTCTATTTTTAGTAGACAGGGTTTCGCTATGTTGACCAGACGGGTCTCGAACTCCTGGCCTCAAGTGATCTGCCCACCTTGGCCTCCCAAAGTGCTGGGATTACAGGTGTGAGTCACCATGCCCAGCCTGAATTTATTATTACCTTTTTTCTTATGACTTCCTTGCTTTCACAGGTGGGGAAGTTAAGACAGGGAAAGTCTCAGTTGGTTAGGTTCATCTAACAAAATACAAGAAGACCTACTAATATCACTTAGATATTTTGATTTTTTTTTAAGTGGCATTTTAATCATGTTTGTCACAGAAAAACGAATGTAAGAATAGGTGTGTATCAAATTTTCTTAACTATAAAGGCATCAAACATTGCCTAAGGGCTCTTTTTACGTAGCCATGTGCGCTGGCTTCATCACAAAAAAAAAGTTCTGAGACTGGCCGCGTGTTGGGATGAAATATGGCTGCTGGGGTGGTGGCCACTGAGGGATTTTTGTTGATGTCTTGCCTTTCAGCCAAGTTACATGCTACAGTCAGAAGAACTCCGGGCCTCCCTTCTGCCAGGTATCCCCCTGAAAAACTCTTCCAGGCAGAACGGAACTTCAATGCGCTCAAGACTTGGATGTGTCACTTTTGGAAGGTGACCTGGTGGGTGTGATTAAGAAAAAAGACCCCATGGGCAGTCAGAACCGCTGGCTGATTGACAATGGAGGTAAGAGATTTTCAGCAGCAGGGAATTGTAACTGGGAAAAAAATAGTTTTAG
Source organism: Macaca thibetana thibetana (assembly GCF_024542745.1). Taxonomy (NCBI): domain Eukaryota; kingdom Metazoa; phylum Chordata; class Mammalia; order Primates; family Cercopithecidae; genus Macaca; species Macaca thibetana. Next base: position 95,946,074 of record NC_065586.1, on the reverse strand, counting down.
CTACACCCGAATCTGGACTAGACCAGGAAAAAAAAATATCTTTGATTAAGGGGAAAAGTAGCCTTAACCTTCTCTACAGAGTGAAGATCATTACTGAAACAAAACCTGTTTTTATTGGGACGAATTCCAGAGGAGACGCCATTGCTTATCACGCAAGCTCTTGCCATGTCTTACAGCACTTACAGGCGGGAAGGCCTGCCTCACGGAATCCTGTTCCTTCTTAGCCTTTTCCCAGTAGGCCACAAAATAAGCTGCCCTCTTTTCAATTTTTTTTTTTTTTTTTTTTTTTTTTGTGGCAGTCTTGCTCTGTTGCCCAGGCTGGAGTGCAGTGGCACAATCATAGCTTATTACTCCTGGGTTCAAGGGGTCCTCCTGCCTTAGCTGGGACTACAGGTATGCCATCATGCCCAGCTAATTTTTCAATAATTTTATAGATATGAGGTCTTGCCATGTTGTCCAGGCTGGTCTCCAACTTCTAGGCTCAAGCCATCCTCCTGCCTGTTTCTCCTAAAATGCTGGGATTATAGGTGTGAGCCACCGCAGCCAGCACCTCTTCCAATTTCTATGAATTTGTCTTGTGGAAATAAAAAACCTGTGGGATTTCATTTGCTTTCTTCTCCCCATAACAGCTTTACCTCATGACTATTTAGGAAATTACTTTAAAAACAGCTTACAACTTTTTTGGAGGGAGAGTGATTGGCAGAATTTAAGTAAGTGTACAAGGGATAATATTGATCTGTAATCCCTTTTTCCAAAATCCAAAAAGTTCTAAAAAAACAAGGATTTTTTTCAGAACACTTTTGCCAAAACCTGAATGAAAGTGATTTGAGACTATAATTGTAACTTACCACTTTTGGTGTGAATAATCATGTGTGTATATTTTTCATTTTTATCTTTTGTGACAGGGTCTAGCTTTGTCACCCAGGCTAGCTAGAGTGCAGCGGCTTGATCTCAGCTCACTGCAACCTCCGCCTTCAAACGATTCTCCTGCTCAACCTCACAAGTAGCATGCACTACCACACCTGGCTAATTTTTTGTAGAGATGGGGTTTCACCATGTTGACCAGTCTGGTCTCCAACTCCTGACCTCAGGCGATCCACCTGCCTTGACCTCCCAAAGTGCCAGGATTACAAGCATGAGCCATGGCACCTGGCCTTATTTTTTTAAATGCTGATTGCAATCTGATTCAACCAAGAGGTTGCTCACATCATGGATGGATGAGTACAGCTCCAACATGAATGACACAAAAACATCAAAACTTTCCTATTTGCAATTATGTGAGATACTTTAAGTTTTAGTTTATAACTGACACATACTTGTTAATATCGATGGGGTATGGTGTGATAATTTTTGAGACAGGGTCTAGCTTTGTCACCCAGGCTGGATTGTAGTGGCACAATCTTGGCTCACTGCAGCCTCCACCCCCCAAGCTCAAGCAATCCTCCTGTCTCGGCCTCCTGAGTAGCTAGGACCAGAGGCGTGCGCGACCATGCCCAGTTAATTTATTTTTAGTAGAGACAGTTTCCCTGTGTTGCCCAGGCTATAAACTTGTCATTTCTTTGCAGAGATATCAGAATCCTTGGCTTCTGGCTGTCTTGAGATACACATTATCATTAGCTACAGTTACCTTACTGTGCAATAGAACACCAGAGCTTATTTCTCCTAACTTTGTACCTGTTAAGTAACCTCTCCCCAGACTCACCTCCCATGATAGCCACACCTCCCCCTCCACCACCCCCAGTCTCTAGTAACTAGCATTCTACTCTCAACCTCTATGAGATCAACTTGTCTAGATTCTACGTGAATGAGATTATATGGTATTTGTCTTTCTGTGCCTGGCTCATTTCACTTAACATGTCCTCCAGGTTCAACCATGTGGCCACAAATGACAGGATCTCATTCTGAATATTCATTAACAGAATTGATTATGGGGTGCTGACCCTGCTGGGGGAGATTTACAAAATATGTAATACAGCTACTTGACTACCTTTCCAGAATTAAAAGAATCTGAATTCCAAAACATGTCTGGCCCTAAGCATTTTAGATAGGGATTACGGTCCCATCCAATAGGCATCTATGTATTCACCACCCAGAACTGAAAAATGTTACATTTCTTGGTTTCTTTAAAAGCATCTTGTGGATTTTTTTTCCCTCCCCACTTCTTTACCCAGAATAAGAGATTAGAAGTGAGAAAGGAAGGACAGAGGATGGAGCCTGTTAGGGTGATACCAGGTGACAGCTACTACTGGGGTCAGAGACAGATGGACCCCCTGTAAAGTTCCAAGCTGTTTAAGAAGCTGCTCTATCCTTTGGTTTTTATCTACTCAAACTTGAGAAGTGGTAGCAAGCAGCCACAGTATTCAGATCAGCTGTCAGGTACAGGAAATGCATCAGAGATCAAGAGAGTGATGGTCATTGTTCTCGTGGAGGCTACATATTCTGGGTCTGTGCCTTGACGGTGTTATTACGAAAAATTGTCATGTGGATACTCACAGAATCCCTAATTTATACTTAAGTTTTAGCTGAAAGCCCCCTTGGTCATCTTGGGCAATTAAAGTGAACATGTATAGGTACATGTTACATGTACATTCTAACAAATAGTTTCCTACATTAGAACATCCTCCCAGTATATCCAGACTCCCAGAGCAAAGGATTCGAGTGTCCTGGAGGGAAAGAGCACAGGGAGGCCTATGGAGGGGCTTCTTGAGCTAAGCTTTTTTTTTTTTGAGACGGAGTTTCGTTCTTGTTGCCCAGGTTGGAGTGCAATGGCGTGGTCTTGGCTCACTGCAACGTCTGGCTCCTGGGTTCAAGCGATTCTCATGCCTCAGCCTCCTGAGTAGCTGGGATCACAGGCATGCACCACCATGCCTGGCTAATTTTTTAGTACAGATGGGGCTTCACCATGTTGGCCAGGCTGGTCGTGAACTCCTGTCCTGTGGTGATCTGTCTGCCTCAGCCACCCAAAGTGCCTGGATTACATGTATGAGCCACTGTACCCAGCCTTTTTTTTTTTTTTTTTTTTTTTTTTTTTTTTTTTTTTTTTTAAGAGATGGAGTCTCACTATGTTGACCAGGGAACTGGGCTCAAGCAATCCTCCCATCTCAGCTTCCCAAAGAGCTGGGATTACAGGCATGAGCCCCCGTGTGTGCGGCCGAGGCTAGTTCTTGGTCCTTTCCACACTTGCTGTATTTGAACACAGGCTTAGTCAAGCCTTCCTCTTAGGCGTGATCTGTGTTCTATGACATTCTCTTCCCATGATGATTCCCCGACATAGGATTGTTTTCATTGCTGTCTTCTCGGTTGGCCACAGGCCTCCTGGCACGCGTCTGTTGTGAGGTTGTGACATGAATGAATCGGCAGGCAGCTGCGGCTCTTTGTCTCTACCTACACACATCACATCCTGGGACTGTGTTCCAAGCCGCTTTGTCACTAGGCATTTTATTTTGTGTCTCACTATTGTCCTGGCTTTTTTTGTTTTACTCTTCATTTTACAGATGAATAACCTAGCTTTTACAGTTTTTCTCTCGATGCTCCCTCCATCTGTCTATCCTTCTGCTAAGAGTTGTTTATATTTCCTGTTTCCTTTGTAGTCACCAAAGGCTTCGTGTACAGCTCCTTCCTAAAGCCCTACAATCCTCGCCGCAGCCACTCTGACGCCTCCGTGGGCAGCCACTCCTCCACAGAGTCTGAGCACGGCAGCTCCTCCCCCAGGTTCCCACGCCAGAACAGCGGCAGCACCCTGACCTTCAACCCCAGCAGCATGGCTGTATCCTTTACCTCGGGGTCTTGCCAGAAGCAGCCTCAAGATGTATCTTCTCCGTTGAAGGAAGGTGACCAAGGAACTCTCAGTGCGTCCCTAAATCCGGGTAGTTCAGAGAGTGGTCCTTCCGGATGCCCTTCAGAGCCAGACTCTACCTCCCAGCCAAGGTCAGGGGACGCTGCAGATGTAGCTAGAGATGTAAACCAACCCACTGCCACCCAGAGGAGCTACCGGAACTTCAGGCATCCAGAAATGGTTGGCTACTCTGTACCAGGACGAAATGGGCAAGGTCAAGACCTCGTAAAAGGATGTGCAAGAACAGCCCAGGCTCCGGAAGACAGAAGCACAGAGCCAGAAAGCAGTGAGGCAAAAGGCAACCAGGTGAGTGCATAACTGTCTGGCCAGTGTGGCACAGGCGGCAGCAGATGTGTTGTGGGTACAGGCGGGGGTGAGGCAGAAGCGGCTTGCCTGAGGCCTAGGGGTGATCTGAGATGAGCTCACAGACACATCTTTGAAGCACACGAGGAATCTCTGCCTCAGAGCCTTCGAGCACCTTCCTTGCTGACACTTCCCAGGCTGTTCCTGGACCCCTGTGCCACTGGGTGTTTAAGCGATGCCACAGTGAAAATTTCATTACTCTTCCAGTTCACTGATTCTTCAGTTGTATAACATCCATTTAATCCACTTGTTTGGTTTTTGATCCAAGTAACTGTACTGTTATTTCTGGAATTTAGAAATGAAATTCTGCCCAGTTTTTTTGTTTTTGTGTTTGTCACCCAGGCTGGAACACAGTAGCACAATCTCAGCTCACTGCAACCTCCGCCTCCCAAGTTCAAGCAATTCTCATGCCTCAGCTTCCTGAGTAGCTGGGATTACAGGTGTACACCAACACACCCAGCTAATTTTTATATTTTCAGTAGAGACAGGGCTTCACCATGTTGGCCAGGCTGGTCTCAAACTCCTGAACTCAAGTGCTCCACCCACCTCGGCCTCCCAAAGTGCTGGGATTACAGGCGTGAGCCACCGTGCCCGGCCCCAGTTTTTTCTATTCTTTGTAATGGCCTGTTCCCGTTTATGAATTTGATTGTGGGGTTTTGAGACACAGTCTTGCCTATCGCCCAGGCTGGAATGCAATGGCACAATCTCAGCTCACTGCAACCACCACCTCCCAGGTTCAAGCTATTCTCCTGCCTCGGCTTCCCAAGTAGCTGGAACTACTTTATTAGAGACAGGGTTTCACTATGTTGGCCAGGATGGTTTCGATCTCCTGACCTCTCTGCTCGCCTTGGCCTCCCAACTTGTTAGGATTACAGGTGTGAGCCACCGCACCTGGCCATATCTTGAACTCACCTGCATGCTTTAAAGCCATTTTCAGATTCACAGCTGCAGAGTCCCTGCCCTGCTTCACCCTCTGTTGCCTTTGCTCACTCTTCAGCGGAACATCTTCCTGTGTTGACTGTCAGGGTTTGTCTGTGAGCTCATCTCTGGCAGGATTTGCCCTCAGGGGAAGGCCCAGTTGCATCCTGGGTTGTAGAGGTGCTGCCACTGTCTGGATTCTAAAAGTCCAATTTTTACCCACTTTCTCAGTTCAGGCTTCCCACAGCACATTCCTCAGTGCCACAGCCAAGCTTTGTGCATGCTCATTTTTCTGGTGATTTCTTACTACCCACTGCCTGGGTCAAACACCCCATTCTCGGCCTACCAAGCGGACAGTTATTGTAGACACATCAAGTGGGGGGGGAAAAAAAGGACCTTTCTTAAATTGAGTTGGAACAGGGAATGTAGTTGTAGTCTCAGCTCCTGTCCCTGACCAGGTCCTAAAGCCCTGGCCGTGTATCCCTTCCTTGGGCTCCCATGGGCCTCATGGCTTCTCCTCCTACTCCCTGAGCCCCTCCCTTCCATGGGCATTAGATCATTAGATCTTTGTGGCGCCTAAAGATCAACTTTTCTTTCTTTGAAGTTGGTTGTGGTTTTCTGGTTTATGTTTGAGATATGGAAGAATATGCTTGTCTTCCACCCTTCAAAGCAACTCTGAAAGACTGAAAAGGTAGATTTTATTTTTATTTTTTAATGGAGTCTTGCTCTGTTGCCCAGGCTGGAGTACAGTGGTACAACCTCTGTCTCCTGGGTTCAGACAATTCTCCTGCCTCAATCTCCGGAGTAGCTGGGATCACAGGCGTTCACCATCGTGCCTGGCTATTTTTTACATTTTTGGTAGAAATGGGGTGTTCACCATGTTGGCCAGCCGGTCTGGAACTCCTGACCCCTAGTGATCCACCCACCTCAGCCTCCCAAATTGGTGTTTTTTTGTTTTGAGATGGAGTCTCACTCTGTTGCCCAGGGTCTGGAGTCCAGTGGCACGATCTTGGCTCACTGCAACCTCTGCATCCTGTGTTGGAGCAATTCTCCTGCCTCAGCCTCCTGAGTAGCTGGGATTACAAGTGTGCACCACCACGCCCAGCTAATTTTTGTATTTTTAGTAGAGCGGGGTTTCACCATGTTGGCCAGGCTGGTTTTAAACTCCCAACTTCCAGTGATCCACCCATCTCAGCCTCCCAGAGTGCTGGGATTACAGGCACGAGCCACCACGCCTGGCCAAATTGGTGTTTCCTTTGAATCATCCCTCTATTATGATAGCCATCATCCATATGTACCTATTTAAATTTTTGTTAAAATTAAAATGAAAAATTCAGTTCCTGTCTCACTAGCCATATTTCAGGGGCTCAGTAGCCACATGTGGGCAAGTGGATGTGGAACCCTCCCCATCACCACACGAAGCTGTTGGATGGCATTGCTCCCAGCAACTTCCCATTTTCTCTCTCTCTCCCCTCATACAGGTCTATTTTGCTGTCTACACCTTCAAGGCACGAAACCCAAATGAGCTGAGTGTGTCAGCCAATCAGAAACTCAAGATCCTCGAGTTTAAAGATGTTACAGGAAATACAGAGTGGTGGTTGGCTGAGGTTAACGGGAAGAAGGGCTACGTTCCCTCCAATTATATCCGCAAAACCGAGTACACCTGAGCCCATGCTGCCCGCCACCCAGCCTTGCTGCCTTTGCTTTCAGTCCGCCGAGGGTTCTGGCGGCCCACCGAGAGGGCGCCTGCTCCTGAGACACAGGCCCTGTCTGCGTTGCTTAACCATGGCATGGTGGAGCCCACCACAGATCTTGTTCTCCTTGATTGGGTTGTAAACCTTGATGCTCACTAGAATCTCTAGAATCTGAATGGACCCTGGGGCTTTGCAAATGACTTAGTGACCATGAGAAGAGAGACAAGTGTTGGAGCTGGCCTTTGGAAAGGAGAAACTTCCAGTCAGAAGCCCAGTGTCCTAGGTATGCAGGAAGCTGTGCTCTAGCAATAGACAGTGTTGGTATTGGTTGTGCTGTACTGTGTTTGGGGTGGCCCCATGTTCCATGCTCAGCTGACCGGATGCCAACTCAGATGAAGAGAATTAATGGCTCTGGGCACCCCGTGAGGCAGTGCTTGCATGTGGCCAGGAGTTTGTCGGGATTGAACCAAACCTAGTGCTTCAGAGCTCCTGGGACACCTCCAGTGTCCAGCACACATTCTCATACATACTGCCCCGAATTTCTAAAGTCCCTAAAACACTACCTTCTGTAACCTTGTTTCTTTCACTCTATTCCCAGATTGGTTATGCAAAATTCAACTGCTTTCTACTTTTAGAAGTATTTAGGGCCTTTATTTTCTGTTGAGCCTTCATCTGAAAGATTCTCTTCCCTTGTTAGGTACAATCACTGACACTTTTTTTTCTTTTGAGATGGGGTCTTGCTGTGTTACCCATGCTGGTCTCAAACACCTGGGCTTAAACAACCCTCCTGCCTCCCTGCTGGGATTACAGGCGTGAGCCACCATACCCCAACTTCAATGACACCTTTCTGATGGTCTTTACAGTCTAATGTCTGGTGGCCCCCTGCCCTGGACTCAATGATTGATTGATTTTGCTACAATAACAGTATGAGAGCTCCAGCCATTCCATTAAAAGTATTAATTCTGCTTTGAGCTGAAACCAGTTGAGCCTAGTGGAAGACTGGATGTCTGTCTGCTTCATCCAAGCACCCTGATGACTGTTTAGTTACATGCATAGATGCAGACAACATAACACATGTGACTTACTTGAATTGGGATAAGCCATTCCAGAAGTAGCATATCCTAGACTTGGAAATAAGTTTTCACCACTAACTTCCATGCTTCAGAGATGACATTCAAAGCCCAAGTGCCTGATCATACCTCCCAGTCTCAGGAAGATATTTACTTACCCCTTAGAGCAAGAATCTTAAGATTTTCCCCAGCTATGAAGCCTATCTTGGAATGGGAAACCATGAGATTTGTCTTTTAAAAGGGAAGAAATAGCCTTACAGCCCCTGTTCCTCCAAGTACACATTTAAGCCTTAAAATCCTGGGAGTCTGGGGAGACACCATGGAGCCCTTCCATCCAGTGTCTCTGCTGGTCGCGGTCAGAAGGCAGTCATGCAACAGTCCTGTTGTGGAGAGTGTTTCTATGTAGAGATGTTTATATTTAAGTAGTTCTTTTATAAATAAAAGCATTTCTAATGGCCATGGATGTTTTCTTGATTTCCCTCCGTGTTTAAGCTGAGCGTTTTTCCTGGCCTTCTGGGGATGCCTTGACAATGACTGATGCCCAGATCTGGGAGAATGGAAGAGGCTAACTGAAAAAATGCCGGCCCAAAGTCATTTTGTCAGATTCCAACAATCTCTATATACTCAGGCCGAGTGTGGTGGCTCACACCTATAATCCCAGCACTTTGGGAGGCCAAGGTGGGCAGATCACTTGAGGCCGAGAGTTTGAGACCAGCCTGGCCAACATGGTGAAACCCCATCTCAACTGAAAATACAAAAATTAGCTGGGTGTGGTGCTGCACGCCAATAGTCCTGGCTAATCAAGTGGCTGAGAATTGCTTGAACCTGGGTGGCAGAGGTTGCAGTGAGCCAAGGTCACACCACTGTACTCCAGTCTGGGCGACAGCAAGACCCTGTCTCAAAAACAAAAATCTGATTCCTCAAAAGATGTCCATGCTGCAGGTGATTGCCTGTATTTTCAGCCATCTTGTCCTATGAAATTCTAGCAGAACAGAAGAGCTGGGATCTTTAGGGGAGAAGTATTTCCCTGATTTGCAGATGTGGACACTGATATACAAGATTATTTAACAAGGTCACCAAGCGGCCGCTCAGGCAGTTGGGGGCAGGGAAGGGAGTGGCAGGGCTAGTGGCAGAGGTGGAATTGAGGATGGTATAGTGGGTGACAGTAAAGCGATCACCCAGTATTGTTAAGGAATAGAAATCACAGTTGAATGGGTAGGCTATGGAAAGCAGCTGACAAGTCACCTACGCCACTCTTAGGTGATAAGACTAGGAAAATGGGGCCCAGAGACATTCGTACTCACCCAAGTCATACATCAAGTTTTTGAGGGGTTGTGAATTGAAACTCAGGCCTCAGGGCTGGGCACGGTGGCTCACACCTGTAATCTCAGCACTTTGGGAGGCCGAGGTGGGCGGATCACCTGACGTCTGGAGTTCAAGACCAGCCTGACTAACATGGAGAAACCCCATCTCTACTAAAAATACAAAAAATTAGCCAGGCATAGTGGCACATGCCTGTAATCCCAGCTACTCAGGAGGCGGAGGCGGAGGCTGAGGCAGAAGAATCGCTTGAACCCACGAGGCAGAGGTTGCAGTGAGCCGAGATCACGCCATTGCACTCCAGCCTGGGCAACAAGAGCGAAACTCTGTCTCAAAAACAAAACAAAACTCAGGCCTGCAGGCTCAGGTTGAGTCTCTGCACCTTGTTCTGGAGTCAGACTGTCTGGCATCCGACACTTAACAGCTTTGTGACCTTGGCAGCTTACCCGACCTCTGCCTCAGTTCCCTAGTTGAGGTAGAGATAGTAATATAGCATCCACCTTGCAGAGTTGATGGGATTCCGTGAGTTAATATATGCAGCGTGCTGGAACAGGACAGCTACAAGATACTGGAATAGTGCTTGTCCCCCGCCAATGGAAACATCTTAAACTATCCATGCATGAATATACTCTAAGCACTAAGAAAACCATGTGAGAGATAACAGCACCTGGGTGTCACATACAACTATTAAGAAAAGATGCTAGGCCAGGCGCGGTGGCTCAAGCCTGTAATCCCAGCACTTTGGGAGGCCAGATCACGAGGTCAGGAGATCGAGACCATCCTGGTGAACACGGTGAAACCCCGTCTCTACTAAAAAATACAAAAAAACTAGTCGGGCGAGGTGGCGGGCGCCTGTAGTCCCAGCTACTCGGGAGGCTGAGGCAGGAGAATGGCGTAAACCCGGGAGGCGGAGCTTGCAGTGAGCTGAGATCCGGCCACTGCACTCCAGCCTGGGTGACAGAGCCAGACTCCATCTCAAAAAAAAAAAAAAAAAAAAAAAAAAAAAAGATGCTTTGGAAAGGGCAGCGAGGACATGTTCACAGGACCTGTGCTGACCCCTCCTTCAGCCGCAGGCAGTGCAGCATGCATTGAAACACCCTCTGCATGAGGGGAAGAGAGGGAAGCGCGTCCCAGATTCACCCTTGGACCTCAGCACTCCCCCAGTAAAACCCAGTGCCCAGCAGGCCCTCACAGCCCCCAACTCCAGGCTGGTAGCTGCACACTGAGCCCCCAGGCCTGCCTGCAGCATAGAAGCTTCACAGGGTATGCCTGAGACCACCATGGACACTCGTGACTCACGTTTGCTCAAGACCACACACCTGCCCGTTCTTGCTAGAAGAGTAGTAAGGGCCTAGGATTACAAGCCCTTACTATTCTAGATATCCTATCTATGTATCTAGGATATATGGATCCCAGGTTTCTAGCTTAGGAGACAGCAGAGAAGTGATGGGTGCCCATGGACCATCCAGCTGGAAAGGGGAAAGTACATGCAAAGTGTTTCAACAGGCTTGGTGCTTACTACTGAGTTCACTGTGGGTCAGATCGTTGGCCCCTGTCCTTATGTTCCCCTCTTGATTCAAGCCATGAGGAAAAGGAACCTGGAAATACAGTCCTAGATGGAGTTTGTGTCTTGTAGAAGCTGGTTGTTACCAGCTTGTACCTACTGCTCCCACAGCACCCTCTCCACCCAAAGCACCTACCATCAAATTCCTCTTCCAGCTCTGCAGATCCGGCAGGAGGTTAGTGTGAAGGAATCACATCAAATACAGGTAAGAAAAAGATTCAGCTACTCTCCTCTTGCCTTACTGTCCTATCAACATCTCTATGCATCCAGAACACTTTTTTTTGAGACGGAGTCTTGCTCAGTCGCCCAGGCTGGAGTGCAGTGGTGCGATCTCAGCTCATTGCAAGCTCCGCCTCCCGGGTTCATGCCATTCTCCTGCCTCAGCTTCCCAAGTAGCTGGGACTACAGGTGCCCACCACCACACCTGGCTAATTTTTTGTATTTTTAGTAGAGACGGGGTTTTACCATGTTAGCCAGGATGGTCTCGATCTCCTGACCTCGTGATCCACCCGCCTTGGCCTCCCATAGTGCTGGGATTACAGGTGTGAGCCACTGCGCCCGGCCCAGAACACTTTCTTAGAGCACAAAATCTACTTTAAAGCCATGAAGAGTAGAACAGACTGAAGATTTCTTGTGGGTATGAAAGACGACAACTCCACCTATGACAAGACAGAACTTCCTGGAAATATTCCTTTTCAACATCGACACAAGACTCCCTACTTCTTCCAGCATCAGTCCACCTCACCCTCAATATTCCTCTCCACCCACTTTCCCACTGCCGAGCTTTTCTCTCTTCCTCCCTGTCCCCTGCTCCCCGTTTTAGGTCAAATGGCGAGTTTCTTACACTGGCATCTACACCCCAAGTACTAACATCATCACCCCAGAACAAAGGCCTCATGGCCACAGTGCAAACAAAGAGAAGACTCTTGGAATATGAGGGGATAGCCAGACATTTCTACTCATTTGTATTATATATGATACTAATATGAGTGTCTTGGTTCCAAGGAATATCCCATGGCACACAGTGTCCTCAAGAGAGTCTGAAAGCTTTCTGGGAAGCTCAGGGGTCTGTCCAAAACAGCATCTTCCACTCACTGGAGCCAGGCACTGTGCCAGGGCTTACCCTGCATTATCCTATGTCACCTCCCACCCCCAACAAAAGAACGCTATGAGGTGTGTAGAAGTAACAAAACTGATGCTCAGAGCCCAGCAGGTCGAGGCTGCAGGAAGCTGTGATCGCACCACCGCACTCCAGCCTGGACAACAGAGTGAGACCCCGTCTCAAAAACAACAAGACTGATGCTCAGAGGATACGAAACACAACCAGGTTTACCCAGATAGAAATAGTAAGACTCAGATTTCAACCCCAGTCCTGACAGCAAAGCTCATGTATTTAACCCTTTGCTATACCCACTTGAGAGCACACCAGCTCGTGTGTACAACCAGAAGGACTTTGGCCTTAAGCCATTGAAGGCCCCTCCTGAGTCAGTTCTGTGGGAGCCTTAATCAAAAGGGGACACTGGTCCTTTAAAATCTTGGAAGGATTGAAGAGCAGTAAGAGTCTCGGCCAGTCTCCATTGCTTTAGGTCAATGTGGAAGCAACACGACCTTCAGCTCTCTTCCAGGGCCTGGTCTACATAGAGCTGTCTGGAGCCTTGCCCCTGAACCTTTGGTTTTCTTGGAATTCTAATCCTCTAAATCCAATCTTTTGACTGAACTATTTGGAAATTGAGGCCTGCATGCCAGTAAGGAGTACCCTCACCCCCAGAGGTAAGAACTCTTTAGGAAATTTCCAAAATACACCTAGTACCAGTAAATGACCTGCCTGGTTCCCTAATCTTTCCTTCACCATGTAGAGGCTTCTGGGTAATTTTGGTCCTCAGTTCACTATTGGGAGTCTTCTATAGCATCTGCTTCCCACTTAAGATTCACACACTGATCCTAAAATTCATATGGAAATGCAAGGGACCCAGAGTAGCCAAAACAATCTTGAAAGGAGGAACAAGATATAAAACTACAATAAGACTATGTGAGACTGACATAAGATACACATAGATTGAGGGTCTAAAAATAAACTGTGGCCGGGCACAGTGGGTCACACCTGTAACCCCAACACTTTGAGGCTGAGGTAGGAGGATCACTTGAGCCCAGGAGTTCGAGACCAACCTAGGCAACATGGTGAAATTCCATCTCTACAAAAAAATACAAAACTTAGTTGGGCATGGTGGTGCATGCCTGTAATTCTAGCTACTTGAGAAGCTAAGTAGGAAGATCATTTGAGCCTGGGAGGTTGGGGCTGCAGTGAGCAGTGAGCATGCTGCTGCACTCCAGCCTGGTGACAGCGTGAGACCTTGTCTCAAAAAACAAACCTTTATATGTATGGTCAGTTCATATTTGACAAAGGTGTCAGGACAACTTAATGGGGAAACAACCATCTTTTTTTTTTTTTTTGGATGGAGCAATCCTTTATTTTTACACACTTTGACAAGGAGGTTTTCCGTAAACAACCTTTCCAGTGGAGAACAGAGAACGGGGAAAATCAGCCTCCAGACATCACCAGCTGCTCTGCTCAGGGCAGAGGCTCCCCCTTGCCAATGTGGTGAGGTGGAGGGGTGTACTTCCCTTCCTTTATCAGCTTATCCCGCTGCCTCCTGATGGCATTCACACGTCTCATCGTTTTCTGCCGAAGCAAACACTCTATAAAATCATCATATTCTATCTTGCACTCTTTCTCTGCCCGGATAGCACCAATTCCATGTGCACATTCTATCCATTCTTTTTCAAAAGCATGGCATCGAGTAGCAAGCTTGTAGGGCTGTTCAGCACTCTGGATTGTCCACCATCGATCTATGTTAAGGCCGAACCTTTTCTGGATGTCCAAGAAAGGCATGGAGATCCGATGCTCATACCCTTGCCTCTTCTCTGGCCGCCACTTCAGGACGACTCGAAACAACCATCTTTTGCACAGATGGTGCCAGGACTACTGGATATCCACATGCAGGAGAATGATGTTAGACCGCTTCCTAAACCACACAAAAATTCACTCCAAATGGAGCATAGACCTAAATGTAAGAGTTAGAACTACACGATTCTTAAAACGGGAATAAGTTCTCACAACCTTGGGTTAGGCTTTAGTTTCTTTAAATGACAACAAAAGTGACAAAAAAAAAAAAAAGGTAAGTTAGATCTCATAAAAATGGAAAACTTTTGTGCTTATTACGCCATTGGCCAGGCATGGTGGCTCACACCTGTAAGCACAGCACTTTGGAAGGCCAATGCAGGAGGATTTCTTGAGCCCAGGAATCTGAGACCAGCCTGGGCAACACAGGGAGAACTCATCTCTACAAAAAAATATTTTTAAATTAGCCAGGCATTGTGGTGTAGTCCCAGCTACTTGGGAGGCTGAGGTGGGAGGGATTGCTTGAGCCCAGGATGTAGCAACTGCAGTGAGCTGTGATTGTGCCACTGCACTGCAGCCTGCATGACAGAACAAGACCCCATCTAAAAACAACAAAACAAAACACACTATCAAAGTGAAAAGACAACCCACAGAGTGGGAAGAATATATTGCAACTCATACATCTGATAAGGGAATTGTGTCTAGAATATATAAAGAAGTTTTATAACTCATTGATAAGAAAATAAACACCCAGTTTAAAATTGGGCAAAAGGACCAGGCCTGTTGGCTCACACCTATAATCCCAGCACCACGTGAAGCTGAGGTGGGAGGACTGCTTGAGCCCAGGAGTTCAAGACCAGCCTGGGCAACATAGAGAGACTTCACCTCTGCCAAAAAATAATAACAATAATAAATAATAACAATAATAATAGTTAGCTGGGTGTGGTAGTACCTGCCTGTGGTCCCAGCTACTTGGGAGGCTGAGGTGGGAGGCTTCTGGCTTGAGCCCAGGAGGCTGAGGCTGCAGTGAGCTATAACTGAGCTACTGTACTCCAGTCCAGGTAACAGAGTGAGACCTTGTCTCAAAAGAAAAAAAAAAAAAAGAGCTCAGCATCACTAACCAGATACATGCAAATTGAAACCACAATGATATATCATCTCACCACAGTTAAAATGGCTTTTATTAAAAAAAAAAAAAAAAAAAAGACAATAAAGAGGGGAGGGGACGAGACAGAATAGGAAGAGCTCCGGTCTGCAGCTCCCAGTGAGACCAATGCAGAAGGCGGGCGATCTCTGCATTTCCAGCTGAGGTACCCAGTTCATCTCATGGGGGTTAGGCTGTGGGTACAGCCCATGGAGGGTGAGCAGAAGCAGAGAAGGGCGTCGCTTCACCCAAGAAGCACAAGGAGTCAGGGGACCTCCCTCCCCCAGCAGCCAAGGGAAGCTGTGAGGGACTTTGCTACCCAGCCTGGATACTACGCTTTTCCCTCGGTTTTTGTAATCTGCAGATCAGGAGATTCCCTCACGTGCCTACACCATCAGGGCCCTGGGTTTCAAGCACAAAACTGGGTGGCTGTTTGGGCAGACATTGAACTAGCTGCAAGAGTTTTTTTTCATACCCCAGTGGTGCCTGGAACCCCAGCAAGAGAACCGTTCACTCCTCTGGAAATGGAAAGGGGGCTGAAGCCAGAGAGCCAAGTGGTCTCGCTCAACAGGTCCCACTCCCATGGAGCCCAGCAAGCTAAAATCCACTGGCTTGAAATTCTCACTGCCAGCACAACAGTCTCAAGTCAACCTGGGATGACCAAGCTTGGTGTGGGGAGGAGCATCCACCATTACTGAGGCTTTAGTAGGCAGTTTTCCCAACAGTGCTAAGGAGATAGGAGGTTTAGAGTGGGTGGGAATTCACCATGGCGTGGCTAAGCAGCTGTGGCCAGACTGCTTCTCTAGATTCCTCCTCAGTGGGCAGGGCATACTCTGAAGGAAAGGTAACAGCCCCAGTCAAGGGCAGACAGATAAAATTCCCACCTCCCTGGGACAGAGCACCTGGGGGAAGGGGCGGCTGTGAACGCAGCTTCAGCTGATATAATTGTTCCTGCCTGCCAGCTCTGAAGAGAGCAGCAGATCCTGACAAGAGAGATTCTCCCACAGCCCACCAGCTCTGCTAAGGGACAAACTGCCTTATCAAGTGGGTCCCTGATCCCTTTGCCTCCTGACTGGGAGACACCTCCCAGCAGGGGTCAACAGACACCTCATACGGGACAGCTCCGGCTGGCATCAGGCCGGTGCCCCTCTGTGAGGAAGCTTCCAGAGGAAGGAGCAGGCAGCGATTTTTGCTGTTCTGTAGCCTCCACTGGTGATACCCAGGTGAACAGGGTCTGGAGTGAACCTCTAGCAAACTGCAGCAGACCTGCAGAAGACAGGCCTGACTGTTAGAAAAAAACAAACAGAAAGCAACACCACCACCAACAAAAAGGACCCCCACATAAAATCCCCATCCAAAGGTCATCAGCTTCAAAGATCAAAGGTAGGTAAATCCATGAAGATGAGGAAAAACCAGCGCAAAAATGCTGAAAATTCCCAAAACCAGAACGCCTCTCGTCCTCCAAATGATTGCAACTCCTCTCCAGCAAGGGCACAAAACTGGATGGAGAATGAAATTGAAGAATTGACAGAAGTAGGCTTCAGAAGGTGGGTAATAGCAAACTCCTCTGAGCTAAAGGAACATGTTC
Source organism: Macaca thibetana thibetana (assembly GCF_024542745.1). Classification (NCBI taxonomy): domain Eukaryota; kingdom Metazoa; phylum Chordata; class Mammalia; order Primates; family Cercopithecidae; genus Macaca; species Macaca thibetana. The sequence continues at coordinate 95,929,679 of NC_065586.1, read as the reverse complement.
TAACCCAATGCAAAGAAGCTAAGAACTTTAATAGATTATAGGAACTGCTAACTAGAATAACCAGTTTCGAGAGGAACATACATTACCTGATGGAGCTGAAAAACACAGCAGGACAATTTCGTTAGCACACACAAGCATTGATAACCAAATCGATCAAGCAGAAGAAAGGATATCAGAGATTGAGGATCAACTTACTGAAATAAGGCATGAAGACAAGATTAGAGAAAAAATGAAAAGGAATGAACAAAGCCTCCAAGAAATGTGGGACTATGTGAAAAGACCAAACCTATGTTTAATTAGTGTATCTGATAGTGATGGGGAGAATGGAACCAAGTTGTAAAACATACTTCAGGATATTATCCAGGAGAACTTCCCTAACCCAACAAAACAGACCAACATTCAAATTCAGGAAATACAGAGACCACTAAGATACTCCTCCAGAAGAACAAACCCCAAGACACAATCATCAGATTCTCCAAGGTTGAAACAAAGGAAAAAATGTTAAGGGCAGCTGGAGAGAAAGGTCAGGTTACCTACAAAGGGAACTCAGACTAACAGTGGATCTCTCTGCAGGAACTCTACAAGCCAAAAGAGAATGAGGGCCAGTATTCAACTTTTTTTTTGTTTGTTTTGAGACAGTTTTGCTCTTGCTGCCCAGGCTGAAGTTCAGTGGCGCGATCTCAGCACACTGCAACCTCCGCCTCCTGGGTTCAAGCAATTTTCCTGCCTCAGCCTCCTAAGTAGCTGGGATTACAGGTGCGCGCCACCACACCCAGCTCATTTTGTGTTTTTGGTAAAGATGGAGTTTCACCATGTTGGCAAGGCTGGTCTCAAGTTCCTGATCTCAGGTGATCCACCCACCTCAGCCTCCCAAAGTGCTGGAATTACAGGCATGAGCTACCGTGCTCAACATTCTTAAAGAATTTTCAACAAAGAATGTCATAATCAGCCAAACTAAGCTTCATAAGCTAAAGAGAAATAAAATCCTTTACAGACAAGCAAATGCTCAGGAATTTTGTCACCACCAGGCCTGCCTTACAAGAACTCCTGAAGGAAGCACTAAATATGGAAAGGAAAAACCAGTACCAGCCACTGCAAAAACACAACAATATAAAGACCAACAACACAATGAAGAAACTGCATTAACTAATGTGCAAAATAACCAGTTAGCATCGTGATGTCAGGATCAAATTCACACATAATAATATTAACCTTACATGTAAATGGGCTGAATGCCCCAATTAAAAAACACAGACTGGCAAATTGGATGAAGAGTCAAGACCTATCAGTGCGCTGTATTCAGGAGACCCATCTTATGTGCAAAGACACACATAGGCTCAAAATAAAGGGATGGAGGGACTATTTACCAAGCAAATGGAAGGCAAAAAAAAAAAAAAACAAAAAAAAGCAGGGGTTGCAATCCTAGTCTAATAAAACAGACTTTAAACCAACAAAGATCAAAAAAGACAAAGAAGAGCATTACATAATGGTAAAGGGATCAATGCAACAGGAAGAGCTAACTATCCTAAATATATATGTACCCAATACAGGAGCACCCAGATTCATAAAACAAGTTCTTAGAGACCTACAAAGAGACTAGACTCTCACACAATAATAGTGGGAGATTTTAACTATTGAAGCCTGACTTCAAACTATACTACAAGGCTACAGTACCCAAAACAACATGGTACTGGTACCAAAACAGATATATAGACCAATGGAACAGAACAGAGACCTTAGAGATAGATAACATCACACATCTCAACCATCTGCTCTTCAACAAACCTGACAGAAGCAATGGGAAAAGGATTCCCTATTTAATAAATGCTGTTGGGAAAACTGGCTAGCCATATGCTGTCTAATGTCTATATTAGACAGATGAATGAGACAGAAAATTAGCAACGATATCCAGGACTTGAACTCAGCTCTGCACCAAGTGGACCTAATAGACATCTACAGAACTCTCCACCCCAGATCAACAGAATATATATTCTTCTCAGCACCACATAGCACTTATTCTAAAATCAGCCACATAATTGGAAGTAAAACACTCCTCAGCAAATGCAGAAGAACAGATTATAATAAACTCTCAAACCACAGTACAATCAAATTATAAGTCAGGATTAAGAAACTCAAAACCACACAACTACATGGAAACTGAACAACCTACTCCTGAATAACTACTGGGTAAACAACAAAATTATGGCAGAAATAAAGAAGTTATTTGAGGCCGGGCACAGTGGCTCACGCCTGTAATCCCAGCACTTTGGGAGGCCGAGTTGGGTGGATCATGAGGTCAAGAGTTCAAGACCAGCCTGACCAACGTGGTGAAACACTGTCTCTACTAAAAATAAAAAAATTAGCTGGGCCTGGTAGTGCGCACCTGTAATCCCAGCTACTCAGGAGGCTGAGGCAGGAGAATTGTTTGAACCCAGGAGGCAGACGTTGCAGTGAGCTGAGATTGTGCCACTGCACTCCAGCCTGGGCAACAGAGCAAGACTCCATCTCCCAAAAAAAAAAAAAAAAAAAAAAAAAAAAAAAAAGTAGTTATTTGAAACCAATGAAACAAAGAGACAACATACCAGAATTTCTGGGACACATTTAAAGCAGTGTTAAGAGGGAAATTTATAGCACTAAATGCCCTCAGGAAAAAGCAGGAAAGACCTAAAATCGACACCCTAACTTCACAATTAGAAGAACTAGAGAATCAAGAGCAAACAAATTCAAAAGCTAGCAGAAGACAAGAAATAACTAAGATCAGAGCAGAAGTGAAGGAGATAGAGACACGAAAAACTCTTAAAAATAAAAGAATCTACGAGCTGTGTTTTTGAAAATATTAACAAAATAGACCACTAGCTAGACTAATCAAGATGAATCAAATAGATACAATAAAAAATGATAAAGGGGATATCACCACTGATCCCACAAATACAAACTACCATCAGAATACTATTAACACCTCTATGCAAATAAACTAGAAAATCTAGAAGAAATGGATATATTCCTAGACACATACACCCTCACAAGACTAAACCAGGAAGAAGCCGAATCCCTGAATAGACCAATAACAAACTCTGAAATTGAGGCAGAAATTAATAGCCTACTAACCAAAAAAAGCCCAGGACCAGATGGATTCCCAGTCAAATTCTACCAGAGGTACAAAGAGGAGCTGGTACCATTCCTTCTGAAACTATTCCAAACAATAGAAAAAGAGGGAATCCTCCCTAACTCATTTTATGAGCCCAACATCATCCTGATACCAAAACCTGGCAGAGACACAAGAAAAGAAAATTTCAGGCCAATATCTCTGATGAACATCGATGCAAAACTCCTCAATAAAATACTGGCAAACTGAATCCAGCAGCACATCAAAAAGCTTATCTACCACGACCAAGTCGGCTTCATTCCTGGGATGCAAAGCTGGTTCAAGATACACAAATCAATAAACATAATCTATCACATAAACAGAACCAATGACAAAAAGTACATGATTATCTCAATAGATGCAGAAAAGGACTTCGATAAAATTCAACATCCCTTCATGCTGAAAAGTGTCAAGCTAGGGATTGATGGAACATCTCAAAATAAGAGCTATTTATGACAAACCCATAGCCAATGTCTTACTGAATGGACAAAAGCTGGACGCATTCCCTTTGAAAACCAGCACAAGACAAGGATGCCTTCTCTTACCACTCCTATTCAACATAGTATTGGAAGTTCTGGCCAGGGCAATCAGGCAAGAGAAAGAAAAAGGGTATTCAGACAGGAAGAGAGGAAGTCAAATTGTCTGTTTGCAGATGACATGATTGTATATTTAGAAAACACCGTCGTCTCAACCCCAAGACTTCTTAAACTGATAAGCAACTTCGGCTACGTCTCAGGATACAAAATCAATGTGCAAAAATCACAAGCATTCTTATACACCAATAACAGACAAACACGGTCAAATGATGAGTGAACTGCCATTCACAATTGCTCCAAAGAGAATAAAATACTAGGAATCCTACTTATAAGGGATGTGAAGGACCTCTTCAAGAACTACAAAGAACTGCTCAAGGAAATGAGAGGACACAAACAAATGGAAAAACATTCCATGTTCATGGATAGGAAGAATCAATATCATGAAAATGGCCATACTGCCCAAAGTAATTTATAGATTCAATGCTATTCCCATCAAGCTATCATTGACTTTCTTCACATAATTAGAAAAAACTACTTTAAATTTCTCATGGAACCAAAAAAGCGTCTGTATAGCCAAGACAATCCTAAGCAAAAATAACCAAGCTGGAGGCATCATACTATCTGACTTCAAACTACACTACAAGGCTACAGTACCCTAAATAGCATGGTACTGGTACCAAAACAGATATATAGACCAATGGAACAGAACAAAGACCTTAAAGATAACACACTTCTACAACCATCTGATCTTCAACAAACCTGACAGAAACAAGCAATGGGGAAAGGATTCCCTATTTAATAAATGCTGTTGGGAAAACTGGCTAGCCATATGCAGAAAACAAAAACTGGACCCCTTACTTACACCTTATGCAAAAATTAACTAAAGATGGATTAAAGACTTAAATGTAAAACCCAAAACCATGAAAACCCTAGAAGAAAACCTAGGCAATACCATTCAGGACATAGGTATGGGCATAGACTTCATGACGAAAACACCAAAAGCAATGGCAACAAAAGCCAAAATTGACAAATGGGATCTATTCAAACTAAAGAGCTTCTGCATGGCAAAAGAAACTACCATCAGAGTGAACAGGCAGCCTACAGAATGGGAGAAAATTTTTGCAATCTACCCATCTGACAAAGGTCTAATATCCAGAATCTACAAGGAACTTCAATTAATTTACAAGAAAAAAAAATACATCAAAAAGAGGGCAAAGAATACGAACAGACACTTCTCAGAAGTCATTTATGCATCCAACAAACATGAAAAAAAGCACATCCTCACTGGTCATTAGAGAAAAGCAAATCAAAACCACAATGAGACACCATCTCACACCAGTTAGAATGGCCATTATTAAAAAGTCAGGAAACAGATGCTGGTGAGGCTGTGGAGAAATAGGAATGCTTTTATACTGTTGGTGGGAGTGTAAATTAGTTCAACCATTGTGGAAGACAGTGTGGTGATTCCTCAAGGATCTAGAACCAGAAATACCATTTGACTCAGCAATCCCATGACTGGGTATATACCCAAAGGATTATAAATCATTCGATAAAGACACATGCACACATGTTTATTGCAGCACTATTTACCATAGAAAAGACTTGGAAGCAACCCAAATGCCCATCAATGACAGACTAAAGAAAATGTGGCACATATCCACTGTGGAATACCAGGCAGCCATAAAAAAAGATGAGTTCATGTCCTTTGCAGGGACATGGATGGAAGCTGGAAACCATCATTCTCAGCAAACTAACACAGGAACAGAAAACCAAACACCACATGTTCTCACTCATAGGTGGGAGTTGAACAGTGAGAACACATGGACATAGGGAGGGGAACATCACACTCTGGGGTCTGTCAGGGGGTTGGGAACAAGCAGAGGGAGAGCATCAGGACAAACGCCCAACGCATGTGGGGCTTAAAACCTAGATGAAGGGTTGGTAGGTACAGCCGACAACCATGCACCTGTATACCTATGTAACAAACCTGCACGCTGCACATGTATCCCAGAACTTAAAGTAAAACTTCAAAAAAAAAAAAACACACAGACGAGAAATAACAGATGCTGGCAAGGCTGTGGAGAAAGGGAATCCCTTGCACACAGCTGAGAACGTAAATTAGCACAGCTACTATAGAAAACTATAGTGAAGGCTGGGCGCGGTGGCTCAAGCCTGTAATCCCAGCACTTTGGGAGGCCGAGATGGGCGGATCACGAGGTCAGGAGATCGAGACCATCCTGGCTAACACGGTGAAACCCCATCTCTACTAAAAAAAATACAAAAAACTAGCCAGGCGAGGTGGCGGGCGCCTGTAGTCCCAGCTACTCGGGAGGCTGAGGCAGGAGAATGGCGTGAACCCAGGAGGCGGAGCTTGCAGTGAGTGGAGATCTGGCCACCGCACTCCAGCCTGGGTGACAGAGCGAGACGCCGTCTCAAAAAAAAAAAAAAAAGAAAACTATACGGAAATTCCTCAAAAAATAATAGAAGTACCATATTATCTAGCGGTTCCACTACTAGGTATATATCCAATAGAAAGGAAATCAATACATCGAAGAGATACCTGCACTTCCATGTTTATTGCAGCACTATTCACAACAGCTGAAATATGGAATCAACCTAAGTGCCCATAAATGGATGAAGAGATACAAAAAATATGGTACAGGCCAGGCACAGTGGCTCGCACCTGTAATCGCAGCACTTTGGGAGGCCGAGGTGGGCGGATCACCTAAGGTCAGGAGCTCAACACCAGCCTGGGCAATATAGTGAAACCCCATCTCTACTAAAAATAAAAAATTAGCCAGTCATGGTAGTATGCACTTGTAGTCCCAGCTTCTTGGGAGGGTGAGGCAGGAGAATTGCTTGAAACTGGGAAGCAAAGGCTTCAGTGAGCCATGATCGTGCCACTGTACTGCAGCCTAGGCAACAGAGCAAGACTCTGTCTCAAAAAAAATTGGGGAGATATATACACAACGGAATATTCAGCCATAAAATGTATGGCACTCATTTGCAGCCACATGATGGCACTAGAATCATTAAGTGAAACGAGGCAAGTACAGAAAGACAAATATTGCGTGTTCTCACTGATATGTGGGAGCACGAGACAGCAGATCTCGTGAAGATAGAGAGTAGACTAATGGTTACCAGAGGCTGGGAGGGGTAGGGGAAAGGGAGATGACAGCTTGATTCCTAGGTATGAATATACAGTTTGATAGAAGAAATAAGCTCTAAGGTTTGATAGATCGGGAGGGTGACTATAGTTTACAACAGTCTATTCTATATTTCAAAATAGCTCAAAGAATGTGGAGAAAAGGGAACCCTTGTACACTCTGTTGGTGAGAATGTAAATTAGTGAAGCCACTATAGAAAGCACAATATGTGGGTTCCTCAAAAAATTAAAAATAAGACCACATGATCCAGCAATCCCACTGCTGGGATTCCAGAGGAAATGAGCTCTGTGTTGAGGTATCTGCGCGCCTATGTCCATAGCAACATTATTCGCAAGAGCCAAGATACAGAATCAACCTGTGTCCTTCAACAGATGAATGGACAAAGAAATTGTGGTTCATATACACAATGGGATACTCTTCAGACTTAAAAAGGAAGAAGTCTTATCATTTGCAACAACTTAGATGAACCTGGAGGACATCTTGTTAATTAAAATAAGCCAGGCAGGGCGGCTTATGCCTGTAATCCTAGCACTTTGGGTTGGCTTGAGCCCAGGAGTTCGACAAGACTGGGCAATATGGTGAAACTCCGTCTTTACAAAAAAAATACCCCACCCCACCCCCCCCCCCCAAAAAAAACCCACAAGAATTAGCTGGGCATACCGGTGTAAGCCGATAGTCCCAGCTGCTTGGGAAGCTGAGGTGGGAGGATTGCCTAAGCCCCAGGGGCGGAGGCTGCAGGGAACCGTGATTGCGCCACTGCACTCTAGTCTTGGGTTAGAGAGTGAGACCCTATCTCAAAAAAAAAAAAAGCCAGGCACAGAAAGAAATCATGTGACATCACATATGTGGAATCTAAAAACGATCTCACAGAAGCAGAATAGAATGGTGGTTACAATGCACTGGGGGAGTGAGGTAGGGGTTGGTAGATGCTGGTCAAAGAATTTAAAATTTCAGTTAGGAGTAAGTTCAAGACACTTATCAAACAATATGGCAACTACAGTTAATGTATCATATTGAATAATCATGAGTTTTTTTTGTTTTGTTTTAAAGACATAGTTTCGCTCTGTGACCCAGGCTGGAGTGCAATAGTGCAATCTCAGCTCACTGCAACCTCCGCCCTCCAGGTTCAAGGGATTCTCCTGCCTCGGCATCCCAAATAGCTGGGACTACAGGCATGCACCACCATGCCTGGCTAATTTTTTTGCATTTTTAGTAGAGGCGGGGTTTTGCCACATTAACCAGGGTGATGTTGAACTCCGACTTCAAGTGATCCACCTGCCTCGGCCTCCCAAAGTGCTGGGGTTACAGGTGTGAGCCACCACGCCTGGCCTAAAAATTGCTATGGGATTTTTAAGTGTTCTCATTACAAAAAAATGAGAAGCATATGGGGTGTGCTTATGTTAATTAGCTCAATTTAGCCGTTTTACAACATACATATTTTAAAACACGAACACAAATATGTACATTTTTTGGTCAATTAAAAAAGAAGGCTACAACATTATCTGACACAAACAATACATTGGAGAGGTTTGAGGTCCAAATCAAGGAATTTCAATTTGAGGAGTCAGGTAATAAACTCCCGTAGGTTTTTAAGGGGATGGCCTGTTTTAAGAAAGCTAAATAGCGGCCAGGTGCGGTGGCTCACGTCTGTAATCCCAGCACTTTGAGAGGCCGAGGTGGGCAGATCACGGAGGCAGGAGATCAAGACCAGCCTGGCTAACACGGTGAAACCCTGTCTCTACTAAAAATACAAAAAATTAGCTGGGTGTGGTGGTGGCGGCACTTGCAGTGAGCTAAATAGCAACAGGCTGCTGTGGAGGGAGAACAGACCAAAGGCAGGAAAAGCCAATGAATGGGGAAAATAAACCAACTGATTCAGGCATTAGATTGAGAATGGAAACATCTATCAAAAATATGAAATTGAATAATGGAATCGCGGTCAAAAGGGAGATAACTGGGATGGGAGCAAGTTTGTAAGATGAGTCTTTGTGTAACTTTAAATATAAGGATTCCACAGTACTGCAAAATCTATGTAGTTACTTCATCTCAAATCATTTTTGACAATTAAAAAAAAAGATGAGTTTTGTTTTAAATACCTGATGACTTCTAGGCTCTTCCTCCTTAAAATGTGACCTGCAGAGCCAGCCACAGTGGCTCAAGCCCTTAATCCCAGCTGCTTGGGAGGCTGAGGCAGGAGTATCCCCTTCAGCCCAGGAGTTTGAGGCTGCAGTGAGCTATGATGGCACTACTGCATCCCAGCCTGGGCAACAGCAAGAACCCACCTTTTTTTTTTTTTTTTTTTTGAGACAGACGTTCACTCTTGGTGCCCAGGCTGGAATGCAATGGTGTAATCTCCGCTTGCTTCAACCTCTGCCTCCCTGGTTCCAGCGATTCTCCTGCCTCAGCCTCCCAAGTAGCTGAGATTACAGGCATGCGCCACCATGCCCGGCTAATTTTGTATTTTTAGTAGAGACGGGGTTTCTCCGTGTTGGTCAGGCTGGTCTCGAACTCCCAACCTCAGGTGATCCGCCTGCCTCGGCCTCCCAAAATGCTGGGATTACAGGTGTGAGCCACCGCGCCCGGCCCTACCCAAGCCCCCTCCCCCCCACTTAAAAAAGAAAAGTGGTCTCCAGGACAGCAGCATTGCCATTGCCACCACCTGTGAGCCTGCTGGGCCTGCAGGAGCCACCTCCGCAGCGTTACTGAATCAGTCTAGTTGAACAAGATCCTCAGGTGACTTGTGTGCACATTAAGGTTTGAGAAGCACCTGTTGTTAGACAAGTTTTTAAAGTGGAACTTTTTACTGTCAGAAAAGCAGGATTTACAAAAACCAAGGAAGGAGAGGGTGTCAGATGTTTCAGACACTCTAGGAGGAAATGGCAAAGAAAATTCTCAAATCCAGCTTGCTGGCTTACCTCCCTATCTTCCTCCCCTTCTGTCTGGAAGTAGTTCAGTTGTGCTTTCATCCACGAGTCCCACGACAGGGACTGATGGTGGGAACCTATCACGTGTAAACATAGATATGGGGCCTCCTCTGATTATTGTGTGTAGATATCTGTTCCTCTCAGGTTACTGTGAGAATCCAATGAGATGATGTTCACAAACTTTCATGAAATGTGAGCTCCAGAGGAGCTCAGTTTCAATAAGGATTGAATTTTGTGTCACCGTTTTAATTAATTGTGAAGCTTGGATTCTGTTGATGAGGGTGTTAGTTCAGGCTCAGAAGTACAAACGGGCCTTAGAAGAAAAAGTTGCACTCTGAACTGTGTTTCATTTGCAGAACCTTATGCCTGAGGACCGAGAAACCTCCAGCTTTAAATACTTCATGCTAAATGCCCTCTCTGGTCACCACATAACTCACGGGGTGTTAAACTGCCGCCTGTTGGTACGTGATGCTGCTGAAGTCTTCGCAGTTGGCCTTTGCCGTGTGTGGCAGAACAGCCAGTGCTGCAGAGCAGGGCAGCGGACTCTGATCTGGCTGAGCCCCTGGCTCATTCCCCACAGCCGGCTAGAGCTTCGCGGCAATTGTTAGTGCAGATCAGCATTAGTATTTTACATATGTCAAGAAGGGAGTTTTCCACAAGTCGCAGATTTTGCAAGCTACATAGGGATACCTGTGCCTTAACACTCAAGAGATGACCTCAAGGAGGGAGGTGCAGAATGAGTGCCTTCCCAGCGATAGGCTGTGGGGTGGTGGTGGAAGGGAGCAAGCCTCTGGTTAGAGTCTCAGCAATGTATTCGTTCAGGAAACATTTCCGGGGAGCAGGCAGGTGGGTGAGACCCTGCCGCCACCCTGACAGGCCTGTAGACGGAGCAGGACCACGGCACAGAGCAATGCCTGTGGACCGCCACACCTCGGCGTCTAACCCAAGCATTTCCCACAGCAACCACCCCAGAGGTTCAGAATTGGGGAAGCTGAGGGTGAGAAATTCTCAATTCGCCGTCGTCAAAATCAACAGGACTCACTTTGACAACAGTCCTCATACAGCTTTCAGTTGAGATCAAGAAAATACCTGCAACTCTGTTCAAACTGAGTAAGATTTTTGCACTTTGATAGAAGGGATGCCAGGCATGAGTATTGCAACCAACTTTTAGCTGGGCTTAAAAGGCAGCATGACCCTCTACATATTCAAACTACGGTGGGATTTAATGAAGAAGATCCATGAATTGTCATTAAACTGACTTTAGTTGAAGAACTGTGGCAGTTTTATCAGAGCTACTTGGGCCTACTTTTATTAGTTCCTATCGCTATAACAAGTTCCCACAAATTTAGTGCCTTAAAACAAATTTATCTCAGCATTCTGGAGGTCAGAAGTTCAAAATTAGTCTCACCAGGCTAAAGTCAAGGTGTTGGCAGGGCTGGTCCCTCATGGAGTCTCCAGGGGAGGATTCCTTTCCTTACCTTTTCCAACTCCTAGGGTCTACATACCCTGGCTTGTGGCCACTCCCTCCGTCCTCAAAGCCAGCAGCGTGGCACCTTCGACTGTCTCTCTCCATCGTCATCACAGCACGCTCTCACGCCAGCTGTCCTGCCTCCTTTATAAGAATGCTGTGTTTACATTGAGCCCACCTGGCCAGTCCACGGTGCTCTCCCCATCTGAAGATCCTTAACTTAATCACATCAGTTAAAGTCCTTTTTTCCAGGGAAGGTGGGATATTCACAGGCTTTGAGGATTAGGATGTGGACATCTTTGAGGACCATTATTCTATCACAGGTATGAAGCCACATGACATTTTAAAGGCAAATAGTCTTTTTTTTTTTTTTTTTTTTTTTTGAGATGGAGTTGTGCTCTTGTTGCCCAGGCTGGAGTGCAATGGCACAATCTTGGCTCACCACAACCTCCGCCTCCTAGGTTCGAGTGAGTCTCCTGCCTCAGCTTCCCGAGTAGCTGGAATTATAGGCATGCACCACCATGCCTGGCTAATTTTTTGTATTTTTAGTAGAGACGGGGTTTCTCCATTGGTCAGGCTGATCTCAAACTCCCAGCCTTAGGGGATCCGCCCACCTCAGCCTCCCAAACTGTTGGGATTACAGGCGTGAGCCACCGCGCCCAGCCGGCAAATAGTCTTTTTGAGCATGGAATCATGACCCAGTCCAGGCTACACTGGTGGCTCTAGAGCAGTGGTCAGCAAACCTGTTCTTAAAGGGCTAGATAGTAAATATTTTAAGCTTTGTGGGCCAAATCCTCAACTCTGTATTGTAACATGAAAGCAGGCATAGATGACAAAGAAACAAAGGAGCATGGATGTGTTCCAGTAAAACTTTATTTGCAAAAACAGGTAGCAGGGCAAATTTGGCCCTAGAGTCATACCCCTACTCTAGGTCCAACTAAAATAAAAGAATTCTGTTCAACCTTAACATTGGAGTCAAGTATGCAGAGAACTTAGACTGTTGGATTAAGGACAATGAAAAGCTGGCCAAAGAGTAATTGGTTTACAGATTGGACCTAATAATCATGTCAACCAGGCAAATATTTATTATACCAGAAGCTACCTTTGTGTTACCAGAATGCAAACCCTGACAAACCAGACCACAAGTTACCTGCAGATAAGCACTACAAAAGAAGCCAGCCAGGCAAAGATACTGTTTAGCACCAGGTGTCAGGAGCAATACCTGTGACCAGAGCTAATAGAACAACCAGTGCTATCCACAATCGCCTGACAACCAAGTTGTTTTCCAGAGAAGAACGAGTGTCTATAGCAAGCTTGTCCAACCCATGGCCTGTGGGCCGCATGTGGCCCATGGCTTTCAATGTGGCCCACCACAAATTTCTAAACTTTCTTAAAACATAATCAGATTTTTTTTGCGATCTTTTTTTTTTTTTTTAAAGCTTATCAGCTATCATTAGTGTTAGTGTATTTTATATGTGGCCCAAGACAATTCTTCTTCCCATGTGGCCCAGGGAGGTCAAAAGATTGGACAGCCCTGGTCTACAGGCTTAAGCAGCAAGTAATTGCCCCAAAGATGGCTGTCAAGGAACAGGGCAGATGGATCTGAAATCCGTGATAGTGTTTGTCAGGCATAATCGCCAGATGGAAATCATGTGAGAACCAAGAGGATTAACCAAGAGATTACCAATATGGTGACCAAGGCCTTGATTGTTAGAATTGAAGAAGGAGCTCTATTCTAGTCCATTTTCAAAATTCAGTAAGAACCAAACTAGCCTAGCTTTTCTTCTCTTCCAAAAACTCGATTTTTATGTTCATTTACCTTAAAGAAACACTGCCATACATACATTCCCAGTTCGGTCTTGAACTCCTGAGCTCAAATGGTCCTCCTGCCTAGGCCTCCCAAAGTGTTGGGTTTACAGGTGTGAGCCCCTGCACCTGGCCATTTTCTCCTTTTTTCTACCTTTTCCACAAATAGTTGCTTTTTATATTGTAACAGTTAAATTCTATAGCATAACTACTTGCATTTGAAATTAAAAGGACTATGACAATGGAGTGCTTTTTACAGCCAATTGTTTTATACATTTTTACAATCTTTTACGTATGATATTTTCTTTCTTTCTTTCTTTCTTTTTTTGGAGACAGAGTCCCACTCTGTCACCCAGGCTGGAATGGAGTGGTGTGATCTCAGCTCACTGTAGCCTCAACCTCCTGGGCTCAAGGGATCCTTCCACCTCAGCCTCCTGAGTAGCTGGGACTACAGGCACGCACCACTACACCTAGTTAACTTTCTGTATTTTTTTTTTTTGTAGAGATGGCGGGGGGTCTTACCTTATTCTCAGGCTGGTCTCGAACTCCTGGGCTCAAGTGTTCTGGCCTGCCTAGGTCTCGCAAAGTGTGCTGGAATTGCAGGTGTGAGTCACTGTGCCTGGCCTACTTATGGTATTTTCGAACAATATGAAACCTTTCAAAAAACCAGTCTAGTGTCTAGTCCATGTGGAAGACCAAACTCAGAGTAGAATATAGTATTTGCTAACTAAATCCAAGTTGCAGGAGCTTAGAGATTTAAATATCAATGTTTGTACAATATTGTTTGCTAATTCTAAAATAAATTCATGATCAGTATGCATTTGTGGTTAAATGTATTCTCATTCTATTATATAAACAGATTTATTCTGAGGATGTTTCCAAAAGTGCTTATGCAAAATTATTCTGCCAGAAATGTAGGCCTGATGGTTTATTCTTACAGGTTTATTCTTTATATTTTTATAGACTTATTCTTCCTGTTTGTGCCAATGTATCAATCTAAAATTAGTTTGTTTTCTTTCAGTCTGTTTATTGCTTCTGAAAAAGGGGACGCTGCTCAGCTGGTGTTGGTGTTGGGCTTGACGACACTGTTTCTGTGAATGTTGAAAAACTACAAACTAAAATCAATGTGGCTGCTTGTGAGAAAGAACTGCTGCTGCAGAGAAACTGTTAGAGTGGTGCTGATAGCAACAGACCCAACGGGAAGGAGCTCGTTTTCTTCCTCATCCGGCCTGCGTCCAGTGTCCCTCCAGCACCTCCTATTGTCAGAACTTAATAGGAATAGTTGGCAAAGCAGAAATGAGATTTCTAAGTCCCAGCGTCACAGAGCAAAATCTAAAAGGGTAGGTTTGAAACTGAAAGACAGTAGCTTAACAATGGCATAGGCCCCTTTACTTCTGAAACACTATGATTCCATGCACCAGAAGAATTGGGAAGGGCACAGAAAGCACCCGAAAGATCAGTGAAAAATGGTGAAGATATGGTGGAATTTGGGAATGTATAGTTTTAGGTAGTTATCTAAAATTGTCCCTGAAATTGGTAAGTGAAATAAAGCTTGTGAAGGGGATATTAATTAGGCCACAATGGAAAGTAATCTTTATTTAGTTTATATTAGATAACTTTTTTTTTTTTTTGAGATGGAGTCTTGCTCTGTCCCTCAGGCTAGAGTACAATGGCGCGATCCTGGCTCACTACAACCTCTGCCTCCTGGGTTCAAGCGATTCTCCTGCCTCAGCCTCCCAAGCAGCTGTGATTACAGGCATGTGCCACCATGCTTGGCTAATTTTTGTATTTTTAGTATAGACGGGGTTTCACCATGTTGGCCAGGCTGGTCTCGAACTCCTGACCTCAGGTGATCCACCCACCGCAGCGTCCCAAAGTGCTGGGGTTACAGGTATGAGCCACAGCGCCTGTCCTAGATAGCTTTTTAAAAAATTTTTGGCACAGTGTCAGACATTTACTGGAAGCTAAGTAAATAAGTGATGGTTGGTAATCTTCAAAGTTCTCTGGTTATAACTATACCGACATCAACTGGACCATTTTGTTTGAGAAACAAATTGAGAAAGTATCAAGTTTCTCCTTTAGTTTCACTTTTATCGTTGGTGCTTTACCAAGCTTGCATTTCTCTGGCTTCTAGAGTCAGCATAAATAGTTCCTTTGTTTTCCAAAGTTCCTCCTGCTCCTCTAAATGCTCTATATCTAAAAACTCATTTAAGAAACAAGTTGGAAAGTTTGCGTGTATGGAATGTGCTTTCAAAATAAACACTAAAAAATAAATAAATAAATAAAAAATTTTTAAAACACCACTAAAAAAAAAGAAAAAAGTAGTTTTTTGAAATTCTAATGATTAGAAAGAATAGATGGTGAAACCAGTGGTTAGCTATCTAGCAGTGAAATAGTTGAGAAAAAGAGATAAGGGAAGTGATGATGATGATGATGATATTGGATTAAAAGAGCAATAGAGACTGGAACAATCAGGAAAAAAGAACAAAGGTCACTAGCAGAAATAAAGGACATGACTTAGCTCTTACAGAGCTTTACAGGTATTGTATTGTATTAATCTTAAAATGCTATTTTTTTTCCCACAAATAGGTTGCATTTTACAAACAATGCATGCCAAAGTTTAATTGGCAGTATTCTTTCTTCGTGGTATAGAAAATAATAGGTATTTTATAATCGATGGCATCTTAATATATACTAATCTGCAATTTACAGGAGCTACATTTCATGTACATAAGCAAGTATAGATCTGAAAAGCTAGCTGTAAAAAATAGCCAATGATTATAGAATATTCACAATGTACTATATCTAGTTTGCAGAATTAAGGAGGGGATTCTCCATGAATAGTGCCCCCCCAGCCAATACTTCAATATTTATACAACTTTGTTGATCACCATCCATGCTGTGATTCAAAATCTAATTCACAGGGCTATGTGTAGGAGGCACACAAGTTTTTCATACAAATGAGACAATTTTTGTGTGTGTGTGAAAGGGGGGGCTATTACTGTTTTGGGAAAACAGATGTAACCCCTAACTATTCAGGGCAAGCCAGAGGTATGCTTACACTAGCTATTTGCCCTGTATTTCAGAAGTTTAATGCTAAGCACCTCACTAAACAGACAGTGAAATGCTGAATAAATCAACATCTTTATCACTACATCACTGAAATGGAGGTAAGGAATATGAAGAACCAGAAGAATCTGACACAAAGGCCCTAGGAGGTGAGGAAGGCCCCAAACTTAGGCTGGTTTCGGAAATCTCCTGCCCAGAAGATCTTAAACTCTCACTTTGTTGATAATGTAGGATGCCAAGGCAAGAGGTAAAGCCAAGGTCTGCTACAGTGCAGACTAAAACCTTCTGATGAACCTGTGTCATGAAAGGGTTATACCTGCAACGTACAGGTAAAGAGGCCTAGATCCTGCCATGCAGAATGCAGGAGTCAAAATCAACAACAAAACCCCACACCTATCTCCAACCTGTCACTCTCCCTCGAGAATTTGTAAATCACAAGCTGTTGTACAGGATTGTGGTCTGAAGTTGCACGGTGGTTTGAAACCCCTTAGTGAAGAATTTCATTCAAAGAGGTTCTGGGTAATGCCCCAGGCAACAGGCTAATGCATTCCCAATTCCCTTAGGAAAAACTCACAGTCAACTTAGGCCCCAAAGAATGTCCACAAAGTTTTAAGGAGAACAAGCTTATAATAAAAATGCACAAGACATACAAGGAAATAAAATACCATGAGTAAAAACCAACAGAAACAACAGATAAAGAATCCAGACATTGGAATTATCAGACACAATATTTAAAAAATGATTGGAAATGCAAATCAGAAACATGAAAATATATTCATCCCCAATAGATACCAGGGAAATGCAAATGAAATTCTCAGTGATACATCAATTCATATTCATCAGATTGACAGCAATGTTTTCAGTTGGCATTACCAGTTTGGCACCAGCTAGTTAGTGCATGTAAACATGTGCATACCCTCCTCATTCCTAGGGTATACCCTAGAGAAACTCTTTTTTTTTTTTTTTTTTTTTTTTGAGACGGAGTCTCGCTCTGTCGCCCAAGCTGGAGTGCAGTGGCCGGATCTCAGCTCACTGCAAGCTCCGCCTCCCGGGTTCCCGCCATTCTCCTGCCTCAGCCTCCCGAGTAGCTGGGACTACAGGCGCCCGCCACCTCGCCTGGCTAGTTTTTTGTATTTTTTTAGTAGAGACGGGGTTTCACCGTGTTAGCCAGGATGGTCTCGATCTCCTGACCTCGTGATCCACCCGTCTCGGCCTCCCAAAGTGCTGGGATTACAGGCTTGAGCCACCGCGCCCAGCCGAGAAACTCTTACATATGTGCCAGGAGATGTAGACCAGAATGTCCATAGTAGTATTGTTTATAATTTTAAAAAACCTGAGAATAATGCTAATGATCCCCAATGTTAAAACTGATACATTGTGCTGTATTCGTACAATGCCAGCTTATAGAGCAGTGAAAAAAAATAATGCACCTATTTGCATCACCATGGATGAATCTCAAATACAATATTGAACAAAAGAATCAAGTCATAGAAGATGTATGCAGTGTGAGTCAGTCCACTTACATAAGTAAAAAAGGGTATACGTTGTTTAAAGACACATACCAAGGTGATAAAACGGAAATGAAAGGCAAGGGAATAATCATCATGAAATTCAGGACAGTGGTTGTCCCTGGGAGAGGTGGGTAGCAAGGAAGTACGATCGAGGTAGACAATCGAGGGGTTTCTCAACTACCTGGTGATATTTATTTTCTTAACCTGGGTAGTAGGTTCATGGATGTTCACTTATCCTTTTTTAAAACGTACATTTTATACATACTTTTGTATATATTCTGTATTTTACAAAAAATAAAATTAAATAAGAAATTATTCTTATAGTCCTTTTCTAACCCGTGGAGCCTTCTGCTAGAATTCTGTGCTGTTCACATTCTCAATGCCAGCTTCCTTAGCCATAAAGTAAAAAGGTCCAGGGGTTTGTAGCAGTTCTTCAGGGCTGCCGTACTCTACAATCTTCCCATTGTCTAGGACCATTACCCTGAAACAAGGAAGAAAGAAAGAAAAGTCTTAGGAAGCAGCATCTCAAGTCTAGGCATTTATAAGAATAACCAGGACTAAGTTGTGGTATAGTCAGACAAGGTTACAAAGCCCTGAAAATCAATGAGCCACAGCTACGCACATCAACATGGATGAATTCTGCAAATAATATTGAACAAAAGAATCAAGTAATAGAAGAATACAGGCAGTATGAGTTCATTTACATGAGTTTTTAAAAGAAGTACACATTGTTTAAGGATAGATTGGTTTACAAAGGGTGCCTATCATCTCCAAACAGCTTTCTAAGATTACTGACTTTGATTGTAATATGACACAGCTGGAAGGAATAGAAAGCGTCTAGCTATTTCACAGAGCAGCAGCTGAGGCTCAGGACAGTTGGGAAGGTCTACGGTCAACATCTGCCTCTCACCGCTTGAGCTGCCACCTCCCCATACCCAGTTAATTGTTACAACACACAGTTTCCTATTTTACCCTCAAGATATGACTAGTTCCCTTAACCTTGTTCGCTTTCATTCGCTTGATGTAAAATTTGGGCCAGATTACTTGACATCCCTAAGTCTCAGTTTCCTCATCAGTAATATGGTGGTGGTTAAACCTTCTGCCATTAGGTGTTTCCCGGCAGACACTGTTACTGTAGAGCAAGGGTTAAGCCATCTGTGTCAAGCCCTGTCCCCCCACACTCACTTGTCACTGTCCATGATGGTGTGCAGCCTGTGGGCGATGGTGATCACTGTGCAGTGGGCGAACTCGTTTTGGATGGTCGTCTGAATGAGGCTGTCTGTCTCCAGATCCACCGCAGCAGTGGCCTCATCCAGGACCAGGATCTTGGATTTCCGAAGCAGAGCCCTGCCCAGGCACAGCAGCTGCCTCTGGCCTATGCTGCAGCCAATAGAAGCAGCTATGCGTTAGCTCCTAAGGACCAAGGAAAGATGCAGGGCAGGGGACCATTTTCATGTTCCAGATGAGACTTTCAAAACCCCCACTCCAAAATTTCCCTGGAATGTTTGGGCCTCTTCAACAAGCCCTACGTTGCTATTGTGAGCATCGTTTTTCAAACTTCCCCGATTGAAGACCCACCCCAAGTACTTAATTAAAAAGTCATATTTCTGGGCCCCTGCTTTACTCAATCAGAGTGGGGAGGAGCCTAGGAACGTGCCTTTTTACTAAGCACCCCAGGCCATTTTTATGCTTAAACGAGTTTGGATAACACTGGCCCAGGAACAATGCTTTGTATTTGGTTGCCGTGATATCAACATTTCCAAAACAACAGGAATGTCACCAAGTTTACTTTAGCAGTATTTGACCTGAAACCATTAATATAGGGAGGAACTACACTAGAATGCCCCAGTGGCATTTCTTTGTGGCCTTAGCAAATCCATTTATTATTTTAATGTGTAATTCTAATCTCAAGGCTAATTATTTGTTCAAAGTCTTCTGCCTTGATTAGAGATGAAGGTATCTAATGAACGTGATGTCTTGGTGTGAGATGCAATGTATGTGGAATTCAAATATGCTTGTAAAATGCAAATGGCTTTAATTTGCTAAAAGCCTGTAATGAAGGCTGGACCTCTTACTTACATAAAGAAGCTTTGGGAAATGATGTGAAGGAAATATTCAGGAATTTGCTAATTGCTCTTTCCTGCTGTGGCCATTAGGGAACATATTAAACAGGGGGTGGCTAAAGTTCTGTAATTCTCTGTAAGAAAATTTCTGCAGGAGATGAGAAGTCATCCAAGATGAACTTCCAGTTTTCCCCGTAATGTAAGATCAGAGACACTGAAAAACTATTTACTTAGCTTGTACAAAACTCCTGCCTGGCCCCAAGTGTCATGTATACTTTGGACTTCACAGTAACAGACTCTGTTGCTGGGGCGCCACTTTGGCTTTCAGCTGCTCTCGCCCAGCTGAACTTGCCTGTCATTCAACAGAGAAATGTAAGTTTTAGTCCCCCGGTCCAGGTTTGAAACTCAGGTCTGAAATCAAGGCATTGGTAATACCATTTAAGCATCTCTCAGCTTGGACAGGAGAAAGATGGCATGATTTTTGTTTATACAAACCAGAAATGTCAAGGCCTCCCATTGCACCCTATCATAGCATCCCACAAGTCCCCTCTGTAGCACAGACTGTACTGGCATTTACTGTCACACGTCTGTCTTCATTATGCTGTTAAGTGCTAGGAAGTCAGGGTTGTGTCTCTCTTTGCCTCTGTATTTTCAGTACCTGGCACATAGTAGGTGTTATTACTGTTTTGTTTTGTTCTGAGACAGAGTTTTGCTCTTGTCACCCAGGCTGGAGGGCAATGGCGCAATCTCAGCTCACTGCAACCTCTGCCTCCTGGGTTCAAGCAATTCTCCTGCCTCAGCCTCCCAAGGGATTACAGGCATGTGCCACCTTGCCCAGCTAATTTTGTATTTTTAGTAGAGATGAGGTGTCTCCATGTTGGTCAGGCTGGTCTCAAACTCCCGACATCAGGTGATCCGCCTGCGTCGGCCTCCCAAAGTGCTGGGATTACAGGCATGAGCCACGCGCCTGGCCGGTGTTACTACATTTTTGCTGACTGAATGTTTGAATGATCTTTTACACTGGCCTAAAGACCTACTTGAGTCCTGCTAGTTGCTAGACCTGTTGTGGAGGGAAAGTAAACTGCTGATGCTCTCTACCAGGGCTTGTTCCCTGGGGCCACACATTGAAATCACCTGGGTCCCCGATTCAATTGGTCTGGGCTACAGTTTAGGCATTGGGAGTTTTAAAGCTTCCTGGGTGATTTTAGCTTGCAGCCTAGTTAATCACAAAACTCTAGGCAGTGCTTCTCAAGTGTAACGTGCACACAAATCACCTGGGAATCTTGCTAAAATGCAGATTCTGGTGAGTAGGTCTACACCCTGAGATTCTGCATGTGCAACAAGCTCCCAGGTGAAGCCAGAGCGGCTGGTCCATGAATCAGTTACTGAGCCGTCCCTTCCTTCCTGAGCTTCAACTTGCAAATGGCCTATTCCCTGCCAACACCACTGAGGCACCTGGGACAGGAGCAAGACCTGTCCATGAGTAGTGGGCTTTGGCTGAGGGCAGAACTTCAGTGTATGGAAGGAAAAACAAAAATGTTACAGGAAAAATGCCAGGTCAACTTATTAATGGACAAACGTGCAGCGAAGGCCAGAAGTGAACTGTCAACTATGTAAAAATGTTTTGGAAACGTAAAAATAACTGAAAGCCAAGAGAGTCTTTTGTTGATTTCAGGTGTTTCAGCAGTGCCTAAGTACTTTACAGATGTCACGTTCCCTGTCATCCGCATGCTCTTTAGATCAGTGGTTTTTAAACTGGGATGCGCTTAACAGCCTTGTGGGAATCCTTTAAAACTCCCCAAGTCCAGTCTAACCTCATACAATTAAATCAGACTCTAGGGTTGGACCAGGCAGCCAGACTATTTTCATCCTGATTGTGCGCAGCTGGGAGCCTCTGCTTTCTGTGGTTCTCCACAACTGTGGGATGTGTAAGCTCACATTGTGTAATATCATACGAGGATTACATTTAATAACAAAGGTTTTCTTTCTCTTTTTTTTTTTTTTTTTGAGATGGAGTCTCGCTCTGTCTCCCAGGCTGGAGTGCAGTGGTGCGATCTCGGCTCACTGCAGCCTCTGCCTCCCAAGTTCAAGCAATTCTCTGCCTCAGCCTCCTGAGTAGCTGAGATTACAGGTGCCCGCCACCACGCCCAGTTAATTTTTTGTATTTTTAGTAGAGATGGGCTTTCACCATCTTGGCCAGGCTGGTCTTGAACTCCTGACCTCATGATCCACCGGCCTCAGCCTCCCAAAGTGCTGGGATTACAGGCATGAGCCACTGCGCCCGGCCAATAACAAAGGTTTTCAAGAGTTATTTTATTATTATTATTATTTTTTAGACAGAGTCTTGCTCTGTCACCCAGGCTGGAGTGTAGTGGCACAATCTTGGCTCACTGCAACCTCCACTTCCTGGGTTTAAGCGATTCTCCTGCCTCAGCCTCCTGAGTAGCTTGGGACTACAGGTGCCCACCACCATGCTCAGCTACTTTTTGTATTTTTAGTAGAGACAGGGTTTCACCATGTTGACCAGGCTGGTCTCCAACTCCTGATGTCAGGTGATCTACCTGCCTCAGCCTCCCAGAGTGCTGGGACTACAGGCGTGAGCCACTGTGCCTGGCCAGTTTTCAAGAGTTTTGAAGCACTTTCACAGCTATTTTATCTTGTGAAGTTTACAACAGGTTCATTTTACACTTTAGGAATCAGACCCGGATGAAAATTCTTTTTTTTTTTTTTTTTTTTGAGGCGGAGTCTGGCTGTCTTGCCCAGGCTGGAATACAGTGGCCGGATCTCAGCTCACTGCAAGCTCCGCCTCCCGGGTTCACGCCATTCTCTTGCCTCAGCCTCCCGAGTAGCTGGGACTACAGGCGCCCGCCACCTCGCCCGGCTAGTTTTTTTTTTTTGTATTTTTTAGTAGAGACGGGGTTTCACTGTGTTAGCCAGGATGGTCTTGATCTCCTGACCTCATGATCCGCCCGTCTCGGCCTCCCAAAGTGCTGGGATTACAGGCTTGAGCCACCGCGCCCGGCGAAAATTCTATGCCAGGCATCACCTAACACGAGGAACACGAGGAGTGGCCCCCTCACATCCTCTCACTGCCTGCAGGGCAGCAGGCTATGGAACATTACCTCAGGTTGCCACCGGCCTCTGTCACTTCGTGGGATAACCCAAGTTGCAGGTTGGCCACAAAAGACTTGAGGTGAGCCAGCTCCAGGGCCTTCCAAATCTCCTCATCTGAGTAGTTGTTGAAAGGGTCGAGATTCATCCTCAGGCTTCCAGAGAACAGGATGGGGTCCTGCAAGTGAAGGGACAAGGCGGCTGTTGGGGCTCACGCCAGAAAAGGACCTCGGAGTTCCTCGGGACTGGGAGATGGTGGATAGGACTGGGCCTGAGGTGGATTCCTGAGGCAGGAAGCTGGTTTGTGGTTCAGCTTCCACAAGGTTTTCCCTCCTCAGGCTCGGAGTGGCTACCAGCCAGGGGCCAGGCACAGGGTTAAGAGAAGTCCTCGGTTTATTTTTTGCTTTTGAGACCGAGTTTCACTCTGTTGCCCACACTGGAGTGCAGTGGCACGAACACCACTCACTACAGCCTTGACGTCCTTAGCTCAGGTGATCCTCCCACCTCAGCCTCCCGAGTAGCTGGGACCACAGGCACGCACCACCATGCCTGGCTGATTTTTTCAATTTTTTGTAGAGATGGTTTCTTGCCATGTTGCCTAGGCTGATCTTGAACTCCTGGGCTCCAGTGATTTACCTGCCTCGGCCTCCCAAACCCAAACTCGTGGTTTCAAGGTGGAGGGATCAGAAGAGGGTAGAGGAAAGAATAGTACAGCCGCATGAGAAGAAGGTGTCACCCTTTTGAAGAGGCTGGAGAAAGGACTATCGAACTGAGCAAACACCACACAGACCAAAGCTACCCCTAGAGGAACTGGGCTGCAGTGGGCGGAGGGCGAAAGGTTCTCCTGAGGAGCCGCGCGCTGCTGGGGAGCCCAGAGGCCCCGCGGCAATCCTTATCTGGCAGGATCCGGAGAGGAAGCCGAGGGGAAATCTTTCTTGCTGATGCACGAAGCATTCCGCTTGCTGGCAGAAACCTGCAGCAAATTCCCTCCTCTACCTTTTAACCATAGCAAATGGGAAGTATAAAGCTTAATGGCTTCAAGCTTCAGCGGCAAAACTGCTAATGCTGATTGCAGAAGTCTTGCAAACCGTCATGGGCTATAGCAACGCTAAATAATCATCCGCTCTGCTTGACTTCTGTTGTGTTGCTGCCACCTAGTGGTCAGATACAGGCAGCCACAAATGCATATTACCAAACATTTCAAAACTTAAGTTTTGGAAATCTGGAAACGACGTGTCCATCCCAGGGAACTAGCTCAGGTATCTGGAGTAGACTGCGGAATTGACAGTGCTGACTGAATAGACATCAAGAAGAAGCTGCATATGCTTCCTGTAAAACAAGCTGCTCCCCACGGCATGTGCCCGAGTAAGTTCTAGAGCTCACCTGGGGGATGATGGTCAGCTTCTCTCGGAGGTCGTGGAGCCCAATGGAAGCAATATCTACTCCATCAATGATGATCTGACCACCGGCAGCTTCTAAGATTCTGAAGAGGCAGTTTGTGAGGGATGACTTTCCAGCTCCTGTCCTGCCCACCACACCAATCTGTGAATATAGTTCCCTTACACATTAGTTCCACATGCAATTCTTGGGGAGAAGTTATTTAGCCAGGGCGTTCGCAGTCACATGAGGTAAGAGGCAGTGATTGGCTGCTCCATCTCTAAGATACTAAACTGATTTTGGTTTTGGTAAGGAAAAAAGTACCCGGATGTCAGAAAAAGATGTCAAAAATCATTGTTTGCTGCGAACTATAGTCCCTTTGAAATGGACCCTCTTGGCAGCTGTTGTTACAATTATTATTGGAACTTATAGATAAAAACAAAATCCTTGTTTAGGCCAGGTGCGGTCGCTCATGCCTGTAATCCCAGCACTTTGGGAGGCCAAGGCGGGCAGATCACCTGAGGCCAGGAGTTCAAGACCAGCCTGGTCAACATGGAGAAACCCCGTCTCTACTAAAAATACAAAAAAAATTAGCCAGGCATGGTGGCGTGCACCTGTAGTCCCAGCTACTTGGGAGTCTGAGTAGGAAAATCACTTGAGCCCGGGAAGCAGAGGTTGCAGTGAGCCAAGATTGCACCACTGCGCTCCAGCCTGGGTAATAGAGTGAGACTCCATCTCAAAAAATAAATGAATGAATAAATAAATAAATAAATAAAAGTAAAAATAAAGAAAGAAGAAAAATCCTTGTGAAGAAGGGAAAGATTAGGTCTGCCACCAGCTGAGAGCCAGACTCTGATCTGGACTTCAGCGCCCTTGCTCATCAGACCCCAAGTCCTCGGAGAACAACAGCACCTAAGGAGGGTGCCTGACTTTGAAGACTGGGAGGAGAACTGGGCCATTCTTCCTTCAGGGACAACCCTCCACACTGCTATTCTCAACAGTTCCTTCACCAGGCCTGGATGCCCCCTTGCTTCCTTCCTGACTTCCTCTCTGCATACTGTGGACCTTATAGGAAAGGGGCCCTGGTCAGCTGGCTAGGAGGCAGGGAGGAGCTGAGCAGAAGGCCCCCACAGCTGCAGTAAGTCTGTGTGATTCCTGGCTGCTATCCTTCCCTCTGATACTGTGTCCCCACACCTCCCCAGGGCAGAGGAAGTGCCCTGACCCTCTCCCTCCATCCAGATGATGAAGGCTTAGGGCCCAGCTGCTCTCCACTCTGTCCAATTGCTGTTTGATCACAAGGCCTCCCATCCAGGCCTTGCTTCACTCCACCTACCTTCTCCATGCTACCGATGTCACAAGTGATCCCTCTGAGGACCAGATCCAGCTCAGGTCGGTACCGCACTTGGTAGTTGTTAAACTGGATCCTGCCTTTGCTGGGCCAATCTGGCGGAGGCCTCTTATCAGTCACCCAGGGTGCCTGGCAAGGAGACAAGATGAGAAGTAAGTTTTATAAGGTGACAACTCAGCCGAACAGTCTACCCATGACTCGTGTCATAGAACAGGAGAAGGGTAGCAGTGTCCCAGCTACCTAATGGCCTCTGCGTTTAATAGAATGAACTGGACTTGTACTTTGGAAAGTTCCTACCTTATTCAGTTAAAGAAAAATACACCACAAGCTTGTGCTGTAGATCTCCATGGTATGTTCCAAGACTTGACATCCCCTAAACCATTTCCTATTCTAAGTTTGAAGAAATGAGGTCCTTTGAGTTCGAGGAAAGGAAACTTTAGGGACCATTACGGGCCCATGTGAAATATGGAGAAATTCTACAGATGCACCCTCGAAGGAGGTGCATGTTGTTTTTGCCTTGTCCCTGGATTTTTCCAGTTCCTCCTTACCTCATTTTCCACTTTTGTGTACTCAGTTATTCGCTCAGCCGCCACAATGTTGGTCTCTATTTCTGATGTCATCCTCACCAGCCAGTTCAGGGTTTGTGTGATCTACAGAAAAACCAGAAGACTGAAAATCATCATAGGCACAAAACTCAACCACTCAAACCACAAGGACAGTCCAGTGCTGACTTTGTACCCAGCACTGTGCTGGGCTCTGCAAGGGAGTAAGGAAAAGCGTAAGAAAGACAATCCTTGCCTCCTTGGGGAAGGAATTAAGAGCAGTGCATTGAATGGCTGCAGAACAATTAGGTGCTCATGCAAAGCGCAATGTGAGTGTCTAGTGGTTTGGGGCTAAAGCTGGAATTGGAGAGTCTGGCAATGGGCGGAGTGGGAGCAGAGGTCAGGCCTCCTGCCTGTATGCCTAGTGTTCTTTGTGAATCAGAGAAAGGCATGATCCAGGCCAGGGAATCTGTAGATTACTCAGATGCAAACTTCTCTCAGGAAAAGACTCAGGAGTTTGCATATATGCACAGGGAGTTTTTTGTTGAGCAAATGGTGGTTAGAGAAAGGGAGCCAGAGACAGCAGAGGACAGAATCATGGGGAATCGGAGTATCCACTTTGTGTAGATTGAAGCATATGTAATTGCTGGTATTTGAGTCATTTTGTTTTGGTTCAATACAATAGTTTCCTGACTATTTGCCCTGCCTGTCCTGGGCTAAAAAGCCTAGAAATAGGGGGATGAAAGGGCAGTGACACAAGGAACTAAGTGACTGCAGTCTCTTGCCTCCCTAGTAGCTGGGATTACAGGCACCTGCCACCACGCCTGGCTAATTTTTGTATTTTTAGTAGAGATGGGGTTTCACCATGTTGGCCAGGCTGGTCTCAAACTCCTGACCTCAGGTGATCCACCCGCCTTGGCCTCCCAAAGTGCTGGGATTGCAGGTGTGAGCCACTGCGCTCCACTAGCCTTATTAACTTCTAATGAAGACACCACTATTATATAAAGCCCACATATAACTATGCAAATCTCTTTGAACTAAAAAAAATTAGTTCAAAAAGATGGTCAAATGACTCATTTATAACAAATATTGACTGAATAATTACGGTAGTGCCAGCCACTGTCTTAGGTGCTAGAAAAGAATCATGCCTGCCATGTATCCCCTAGTCATGCTGGGGATGCTGCAGTGAGACACATTCTATAGTTTTATCAGACTCTATGTTCTTTATTAGAATTACCTCCAATTATTCTACCATCTAAGAAAAATAAACACAGGAGGAATTATTTGTTCAAAAAGGCTTTCTGATTACTGCTGCATTCTAGAGAAGAAAGTTATGTATTCTCTCTTTTAACTAGAACCAAGCAAAGAGGCAGACAGGGAACAATTAGATTGAAACACATGAAATTGCCTTCTTAAGCCCTAAGGTCAACATTTATGTCCAGTTTTCTAGATGGCATTCATGTCTACTTAGGAAGAGTAAGGAGCATGTCCATGGGTAAAAGATGGAGCCAGGGTTTGAACCTCAGCCTCCCTTAGTCCCTCTGGGTTTAAGAAGGAATCAAGAGCACAGACTCCACAGTATACATCAGGCTTAATTTAAGAATAAGTGCACTAACGAAACCAAACTCTCAACCTTCAAACTCACATTGAGTGCATTGGACAGAACAAAGCCAACAGTGTCCCCACTTAGGGTATCTCTGTAGATAACCATCATCAAGGCTGAAAAGAAGACGATCAGGTTCCCAACCAGCTCCAGGCGAATTGCTAGCCACCTGTGGGGCAACAGAACAAGAGAGTGGGTGTCACTGATCACATCCTTATCTTAACCAGCAAACTTGGTGTTCACAGAACATTCTCAGAGGGTTTGACTCAATCAGGCTGCACTCTTAGGCGATGCTTCAATTTGACTTAGAAACAACATGTTTTCCTAAAAGCCTATTGATATTATTTTTAAGAAAATAAATTGCATTTTAAAGATCCTAGAGGGCTTTGCTGAACTAAGGGAATCCTACAGTGCAATGTCCACC
The DNA here is from genome assembly GCF_024542745.1 of Macaca thibetana thibetana. Taxonomy (NCBI): domain Eukaryota; kingdom Metazoa; phylum Chordata; class Mammalia; order Primates; family Cercopithecidae; genus Macaca; species Macaca thibetana. The sequence continues at coordinate 95,901,585 of NC_065586.1, read as the reverse complement.
AAACTCACCAAATCATAAGAATCACCTAGGGCAACTGTTAGTATACAATGTTACAAATTCATGTGGAAAATTCCCGGACCCCTTCCTTTAAGATTCTGATTTCAGGGCGCCTAGGATGGGATTCAAGAATATGCATTTTTTCTGTTTGTTTTTGTTTTATGAGACAAGGTCTTGCTCTGTCACCAAGGCTAGAGTGCAGTGGCGTGATCATGGCTCACTGCAGCCTCGACCTCCGGGGCTCAAGCCATCCTCCCACCTCAACCTCCCAAGTAGCTGGAACTATAGGTGCACACCACTGAACCCAGCTACTTTTGTGTGTGTGTGTGTGTGTGTGTGTGTTTTCTGTAGAGCCTGGATTTCATCATGTTGTCCAGGCTGGTCTTGAACTCCTGGGCTCACGTGATCTGCTTGTCTCAGTCTCCCAAAGTGCTGGAATTACAGGTATGAGCCATTGCTCCCGGCCAAGAATCTGCATTTTAAATGAACGCTCCAAATGACTTCTTTTGATCAGGCTGGGGAAGCAATGCTGTAGTGAATCCATGTGTAAGATTAAAAAGTAAGCACCACAGGAAGGGTCATCGTGCCCCGTTTGATTTCAGCATTTGTAAAAGGGGAAGAAGCAGCCAAGGGTGAAAGGAAGTTAGGTGCGAGTTGGCCACAGGTATATACACTTGGATTTCATAGAGAACTGAAGAGAACGTGCGTATAGACACAGTTTATAAAAACGGACTTTCCCAGGCCGGGCGCGGTGGCTCACGCCTGTAATCCCAGCACTGTGGGAGGCTGAGGCAGGCAGATCACCTGAGGTAGAGAGTTCGAGACCAGCCTGACCAACATGGAGAAACCCCGTCTCTACTAAAAATAAAAAAAAAATTAACTGGGCGTGGTGGTGCATGCCTGTAATCCCAGCTACTTGGGAGGCTGAGGCAGGAGAATTGCTTGAACCCAGGAGGCAGAGGTTGTGGTGAGCTGAGATTGCAACTGTACTCCAGCCTGGGCAACAAGAGGGAAACTCCTTCAAAAAAAAAAAAAAAAAAAAAAAAAAAAGGACTTTCCCAAAGAAAATGTATTTAAATGTCCACACCAATAATTTCAGCATGTGTATGAATAAATATGATATGTACTTTACAGTGAAGGTCTAATAAGATTTACTTACATGCCTTTTCCTTCTTGGAAAGTCTCTAAGAAATAAAATATCTTTACAATCAAACTTCTGACCTTTCCACATTCCAAATAATACTGAGCATCTTTAGCACCTCAAGACACTTTGGAAGCCACTCAAGAATTTTTCTTTCTGAAAAAGATCTTCCTCTTTCCAGGACATACCGCTTGCCAGGGCTTAAGGATACTGGAGAATACCACTCACCCTGTTCACAGGGTGGAATTTTCTCTTTCTGTCGTCAATGGTCTTACCTAAAAATTTCCAACTCTCCTCTCTCCAACCTCCACTGCCTTCACTATCCAGAAAGAGTGTCATGACTATGGAGAATCTCACATCCGTTCTCAGAAAAGTAAACAGAGGATGTTCAGTTCACCCAGAACTTGTTTGGTACTGGGTTACAAAACGCTCACAAGTGTCATTTGACTTCCACCATGAGACAGGTGGAACTCTGTGATATAGGGTGTGTTCTGGCCATTACAAAAACAAAGAAATGGAGATTTTCCTTAGAGAGGCCAAGGCAATTCACCCAGCTTGGTAAACAGCAGAGCTGGCATGGGGACCCAGTCTCTGACTCCAAAGCTCACGCTTTCTTCTCTCCACTTACACAGCACGACAGTGTGTGTGGCCAGAGTGAATTTCACACCACTAGCCATGCCTGCCCTCCCACAGCTAACGTCAAACGTGTGGAACCCCAAAGCACACACATGGGTAAATACCCAGGGGAAGCCTCACCTGTTGGAGGTGATCCAGGAAAAGACACATTTCTGGTTGGTGTCAATCCTCACCTCATTTTGTTTCAGAAATCGCTGCTGGTGCTCAAAGGCACGGATAACCGGCAAACCTGACACAGTCTCGCTGAAGTGAGAGTAGATTGGGGACCTGGTGACAGAGTCCAGACGCCTCAGCTGGCGGGAGGTAGACACATAAAATATCTGGACACAAAAAGTAAAGAATCAGCCAGTCCTGCAGTCATGGGGCATCCACCATCTTCCTTCTTTCTGGCCACAACCCAGCGTTCTTCCCCTTGACGGCCACAGCTTACATCTGAACAAGACAAAAGCCTGCCGTGCCATGTCTGGGAGCAGAATATGATGAGAGAGGTTCCGAGGAGGAGACCAATGAGAAGACTGGGGTTGGCGGGGAACAGAGAGGGGTGAACATGAGGAGACCACACCACAGCCTCAGAGCTTTGAGTCTCCAAACCTCCCGAGGAGTTCCGTCAGCCTAACCCATATCCCCCAGATCTATGGATCTCGTGCATGTGACAGTTTCTGTACTCATTAGAGAAAACGTCCTCAAAAGGATTTTGTAAAGGCAGCGGGGCCCATGGGTATGGGCAGGAAATGGCCAGAAAAAGGCATGCCTAGGTTTGGGTAAAAATGGAAGAATCTGTTCAGGTAAGTGACCAAAACTGTGCCTCAGTGGTGTGTGAAGGTACAGAGAATTCTGGAGGTATGCAGAGTGCTGAAGGGGTAAGAACTGGAACAGGGTGGAATCCAACGCAGGAAGAACCCTGTGGCCTGAGGGCAAGGGGGAGTGGAATGAGTCCGTGCTGCTACTAGATTCTGTGAGGATTTGTTGAAACCTGGGAAAAGTGGGGCATTGGAGAGTCGGGATGCAAAATGTTATACAGGGATGTACAGACGTCCCCTCCAATAACCCTGCTTCTTGTTTGTTGGTTTGTTATTAACAGTTAAAAGGCCACTATAGTGACAGTGTGCCTGAGGAACTGCACGTGGACACGGCGGGAACCGCCAATCGCAGGCCACAAGGCCACAGGCCCCTGACCACAATGTCTTCAGAATTGTTTCCCCAGGCAAACAGTTCACCACAAAAGCAGCTGGTGGGACCAGAGTTCCCCCACAGACTCCCCCTCCCTCATCCATTTTATTGTGGGAATAGGGTTCCTTCCACTCATTCCAGTTTCCCTGTTTTGCTTTCAAGGTGCACATTCCCTCGAAGAATACGCCGGAATTGAGCCTAAACTACCCACAGACACCCCAGTGAAACTAGAACTTTGCCGAAGTAAAAAGAGAGACCCAGCTGCTGCTGAGAGACATCTCCAAGCAGCTATACCTGTCCAAAGTCAACCAAGGAAGCACCACAGCATGGCTCTTCTGGAACCGACCTAATCGTCATGGGGGATCTTACGGAGCTGCAAGACTGTATCCAGAGCCAATCTCAAAGTAGTCTTGGATCCAAACATAAATCTGTCCCACCTAAGCCTCCAGGGAGTGGGAGGCGGGCAGCAGTTAGGGTGACATTTGCCATGAATGGTGCACCCACTGATGCTCTCACTTCAGCTTCAGACAGTGGCCTGTGGGCTCCTGGGTATGCCAATGTATGACTAAATGGCAAAGATGCTGAGGGGAGGAATGAAGGACTAGCAATGAACCAAAGAAGATTCTCAGGAAAGAGGCTGGGCTTTTGTAAATAGAGAGGAAGGATGACTTAGCCAAATTTCCAAACCTACCTGAACAGATACATAAATAATGCCAAGAGGAATGACGATGATGGTGAAGACAGGCGTGGCCATGCAGATCATGACAAGGGTACTGATTATCCCCAAGAAGCATGTAACCCAGCTGCGCATGGACTGAGGCAGGGTGTCATCCACCGTGGAAATATCCTAGGAAAACAATTAGGAGAGACCATCATCGAGGTCTTCCTAAGATAGTTTACATCTTCCGTGTCCTAGCAAGGGATCTGCTGGATTCTGTTTGTTCCCAGTACTCCTTCATGTAATCATTTCATTGTGTCCATTTGCACTAGGCTGCACTGCTCACCCCAATAACCAATTTCATTTCCATAATTTCTTCATTTAGGCCGGGCACGGTGGCTCACACCTGTAATCCCAGCACTTTGCGAGGCCAAGGCAGGTGGATCACCTGAGATTGGGAGTTCAAGACCAGCTTGACCAACATGGTGAAACTCCGTCTCTACTAAAAATACAAAAATTAGCTGGGCATGGTGGCATGTGCCTGTAATCCCAGTTACTCAGGAAGCTGAGGCAGGAAAATCACTTGAACCTGGGAGGTGGAGGTTGCAGTGAGCCAAGATCATGCCACTGCACTCCAGCCTGGGTGACAGAGTGAGACTTAGTATCAAAAAAAAAAAAATTATTCATTTATAAAAATCCCTCCAAACAGATGATGGCAGTCATCCTTTACCTTTTTCAACAGATTTGGTAAAGGTTTTCATGCTTCTCAGTGAAATTCCCACTTGTCAGATTTACTAAACCATTCATAATCATTGTAAGCTAATAGAGCCTTACAGGTAAATTCTTCTCCCATAACCAAGCCAATTCAATTATTCTAACTTTACACAGGTCCTAATTCCATTGAGTACCTAGAACAGAGCCTGGCACGTAACAGGCATTTGATAAACATTTGCTTGGAGGCTCTGGTCATCAGGCCCTGCCACCCACTTTTGACTGATACTCAGGAAGTTGTTTCCTCTGCCAAGCATAGAAGACCAAGGGGAAGGGAGCTGGGGTTGAACGTGAACCTGCCTGGACAATGTTCTAACCAAGGAACCCAGTGGGAACAGACGTGTCTTACTGCCATGTTGCCTACGAGTCATGTAGAATAAATGAACAAATAAGAAAACGAATCAATGGATGGATGGTTTGGAGAACACTCAAGAAGCTTGGTTTATATTTTGGGTTGCCCTTGCCTACATTTCTGAGGATTATATTGATTCTATGATTAGTAATATGTGAGTACCAAAGTGAGTTTAAGTTATCTCTGGAATTTCTCAAACTGGATCAGGGATAACAGTCTTCCAAGAAAGCTCTGAATCAGGATGACTCCTGAGTCTAACCTACCTTTCCCAAAGTCCTATCAGAATGCAAATAACTATACCCACAGTTGGCAGAGAAAAGAAATCCTTACCAGTTATCAGTTCTATGCAGATTACTTTTGACCCTTACCTGGCACAGAGTCTCCATCTTTCCTTCCTCCACTCCATCTCCTCTTAATTCAGCCATCGATCCCAGAGGCCCCTTGATCAGACTCCCCTTAATAGGTCTGAGCCACCTCCCCAACAAAACTTACTATATAATTAATGACAGTTTCCTTTTTCATGCAAACGCAGTCTTCAAACTATGACTGTTGCCTAAGTAACTCACAGAAAACCCCTGTGTTCTCTTTCCCAGAAGATTATATATGTTACAACATGGGGAAAACTGTGATCTTTGTAAAATTACTACGAGAAATTTCTCACCCAAAATGGAGTGTTCTTTTAGGTTCTAGTAAAGAGCAGAAAGGCCATTGAAGTTGTCTCTAGTGACATCATGCCCACTGTTTCTGCCCCAGAGGAAGGTGACACAGGGGGACCAGTTAATGGCCCACTTTTGAAGTGTTTACTGTGTCCCCAGAATCTGGCTGTGGACTGTGAGCTATACTTTCTGTCTGCCCCAAGGCCAACAAACAAGAGTCCAGAGCTGCTCCATAAGCAGAGGGCTAAAATCTGTGCTGGTAATAGTTACTTGTCATTCAGAATTGCCTGCTCTCTGCCTCTGTTCCTGAATCACCATCTCAGATACACTAAAAAATCAATGAGTCGGGTCTGACCCATGGCAGAGAGACATCTATAATCTTCATATTCATTGAGTGCCCAGGTGCCCAGTACAGTACTTGGCTCATAGAAAGTGCTCAATCAAGGTTGTTGAATGAATGAGTGAATGAATGCCAAGGGTTCCAGGATCTGGGGTAGATGGAAACAACATCTGAGAACTTCTTAAATCACCGATGGCTCTATTTCGTAGTCCAGACCAAATTTACTCATTCTTAAAGCATTCAAGATAGAAATTTCAGGAATGGAGGCAGAGGCCAAGCAAAGGGTTATCCTACTGTCTCTTGGATTTCCTGTCCCAGGCAGTGACAGTGCTTTTATTTATGTTCTTTCCTCTGCAGAATAATCCTTCTCACCCTGCTCTACTGCCATCCCTGCCCCCAACCCTCACCATCTCCCCTGGCTTGCTTCTATGACTTAAGTTTCACCTTTTCTGACATTTCCTACCTTTATCACTCAGGCTGGGGTAGTGCCTTTTTTCCTTTGTACTCCCAGACCACTTTTCTACACACTGTTGTTACTGGTTTTACTATATTCTATTATAATCCTTCACTTCCTTGGTTGTCTTCTTCACTAGATGCTGAGTTACTTGAAGGGTCAGAGATGTTCATCCCTGAATCTCCAGGATCCTTGGGAACTCACAGCAAGTACTCAAGAAACACCTGCATGTTGAGTGGACAAAAGAACTGGAACTGAACAGTGTTGTCTGGGGGGACATGATAATTCCTCCCTGTCAGAAAGATCCTCAGTATATAAACATACCACCTGACAGTCCTTGAGATACTTACACCGGCAAACCTGTTCACAATCCGGCCTGTGGGTGTTGTGTCAAAAAATCTCATGGGTGCTCGAAGGATATTGTTGAGCAGTTGCTTGTGCAAGATATTTGATGCATGGACGAAACCAAAGGCACTCCAGAAATGTGCTATGAACACAAATATACCTAGAAATGGAAGCAGTTTTGTCAGCACCATGCACAGGAATCCCTGATGACTTGTGCCTAGGACATAACGGCAAATGCATTCCTGAGTCCAGGAAAAGTACAGGGTCCAGACAGATTCTGTAAGATGTCATAGCCATCAGACATACCTTGCGCTAATCCCAGAGCTCCGTAGACTCCAAGTCTCATGTCCCTCTGAGATTTTGGATAGTCGGTGCTATTGAAGATTTTAGAGTCACTGGTCCAAGCACTGAGCCAGAGGTTGGATCCAATAAAAGCCACAGAATTCATCACAAATGCAAGGATGATGAAGAATATTGAAAAAAATCCTACTGCTCGTAGGTACTCCAGGTAGATGGAGAACTTCACCTGCAAAGTCCCCACCTCAATATTAGTAGAACTCCCTAATGGTTTTTGATAAGGAATCACCTAGAATGCCAACCACAAGGAGAAGTGGAGGCCCCTGGGAGCATAGGTAGCAGGTAGCAAAATTTGGTAGTCTGTGGTCACCATTTCTGCACTGTGCCAGGAAGAATAGAACAATGCTGAAATACAATGCAGGGTAAATAATCATAAAAGCTAAAGGCATTTAAGAGAAGAAGATATAAAATAGATTGGGACAAGCAAGACATGGTAGCATGCCCCTGTAGTCCCAGCTACTCAGAAGGCTGGCGTGGGAGGATCTCTTGAGCCCGGGGGTTTCAGTACAGCCTGGGCAACATAGTGAGACCTGTCTCTAAAATAAACACACAAACAAAAAATCAGAGTAGAACAGATGATGGGGTTCTACTGCTGACCTTGAAATTTGTGGTTAAATTTCATTAATTTGAATTATGTGCTCTAGGTCTGAGTTTTCCTGTTCCTCCACACATCAGAATGGAATCAAACACTCATGAAGTGTGGGATGAGGACATTCACAGGAAACATGGCATTCTTTATGGAAATATGACTTGGTAGAAAGCCCACAGCCTCTGCTAACATGTTAATAATGAATCTGAAAATTTGCAAAGGACAGAGGACATATTGCTCCTGTAAGTATGCGTTCAATTTTCACTTAACGTTAAAAATTTTGGGTTCTGAACCTTATAACACCTCAAATGCTACTTTTTTGTGTGGTGTTCACCTTTCCAGTTTCTACGAATTCCTTCTTAATTAGTTTTTGTCCTTTCACTAGTTCTTCATCTTCCTTCAGGCTTTTCACATTCCGAGTTTTCAAGGAGTTTTTCAGGGACTTCAGATGCCTGCCGCTGGACCTAGAACTGAGAGAGGGAAGCTTCCCTGAGCATGCAGGCGATTCCCAAGGGTCTTCTTGCAAGCAGATGTCATAGTCGCTCAGCTGGCATCAAAGCATATTTCAGGGCAGATGACCAGGGGAAACTGACACAACCCTGGTTTTTCCCCATCCCCGCTCATACAAGAAACAAAGGAAGAGCTTGGAGTGTCCATAGTGTTAACCCTCACAGGAAAAGCCCAGGAAGAAAAAGAAAAAGATCAAGTGGAAATATGGAGCTGACGAGGGCTGCCAGCTGAATAGATGGCCAACCTGCGGCTAAGCGTTCGACGAAAGCTGTTCTCTCTTCTCATGGTTATGGAGGCTGCATCTTCAGGGATCTCTTCCATACTGGATATCAGCCCAGAGTCATCGTCTTCTTCTTCACTGCCATCATGGACTAGGGAGACACACTAGAGGTTAGGGAAAGAGCTGCATAGAGCCCTGTCAGTCCTATGAACAAGGAGAGAGAAGCCTTCTCTGATCTTGCTGGTTTCAGCAAGGGATCCCAGATGTACATACGGGACGGAATACTTTACTCCATAAATCCTCCATCAATAGTTATTACTACGTCTTGTTATTAAGAAATATCAGGATAAAGGAGAGATGAATTAATATTCCACTGGAAGAGAAAATGGTCAAAATGGAGAAGAAAATTCCTAGAAATGCCCAGGTTCCTTTGGAGGAGGAAAGAGGTTTAAGGATTATGGTAGACATATAGAAGAGTCACATTCTCAGAATTGACTAAAGAAGTGATTGTAAATTGAAAATGCTCATCTTGGCGGAGCATGGTGGCTCACACCTGTAATCCCAGCCCTTTGGGAGGCCAAGGTGGGAGGATCACTTCAGCCCAGGAGTTTGAGACCACCTTGGACACCACAGGGAAACTCTTATGTCTACAGAAAAATTTAAAAATTAGCAGGGTGTGGTGGTGCACGCCTGTGGTCCCAGCTACTTGGGAGGCTGAGGTGGGAGGATCACTTGAACATAGGAGGTTGAAGGTGAGCCATGATTGTGCCAATGTACTCCAGCCTGGGCAACAGACTGAGACTCTCTCAAAAAAGAAAAGAAAAGAAAAGAAAATGTTCATCTTGAAATTCAAATAATTTAACAAACTTATATTAATTTAAAGCACTTAAAAGACATACCCTGAAAATAAAATAAAATATAAGACATAGTGTGGGCATCAGTGGGGATGGTAGAATAGGAACCTCCAGATATCTACTCCTCCATAAAAGCAATAAGAATAATGACCAAAAAATGGTCAAAGTCAACTTTTTCAGAGCTCTGAAATTAACCAAAGGCTTGCAACAATCCCAGGAACATTTGTTTTTTTGAAGAGCTGACACTCAGTAATAACAGTAAGCTTGGTGGCAGTTTAACTTACCCTATTTCTGTCCCCCTCTCCTTGGCTGCTACAGCCTAGAAAACTAACAGCCATACAATCCTAATAGCCATGAAAACCAGCAGCCTAGCAGCCACTGGAGGGGGCAGAGTGGGTTCAGAATGCTCCCAAAAGCCCCATCCCTGGAGAACTGACATTATCTCACCTATCTGGAATTCCCTGAAAACCCCCATTTACAGGGCCTATTTGACCTAATGCTGAGCTAGCTCAAACAATCAGCAGCAATTATTTAACATCACAGCAGCTGCCTGAGGTGGTGATAACACTTGGGGCAAATAAGAAGCTGACCAAAAACTTAAAAGGAAAAGCTGGGAAATAAGATGCTCACAGGGGCTTTGATCTCTCTGATATATTCCCAGCAATCTAGAATGCCACGTACACATGCAGAGCTGTGCACATGTCCAGGAAAGATGGAAGAGGGCTCTAATCTCCCACTTCTGGCTGACCATGTGGCTCTGTATAAGCAGGAAGTGAAGGCTAAGGCAGAGATGTAAATTGCTGGAGCGCTGAAGACATGCTCCCCATCACCCACAACACACACACAGAGCCTCTCAGCAAAGGCTGAGACATTTATTGTTTCCAAGCATTTAAGGAAGTCTCTGTCTAATCACTAGCTGACCACTAAGCCAACCAAACAGAGACCTCAGTGGTCACACATGACAATGACAAAGAATACAGACTTAACAGAATTAGTTCAGGAAATGAAACAAATAGGAAGAACAACCACAACAAACAGCAATAACAAAGATTGCCAAACCACTGGAAACTAGGTGAGAGGCCTTGAACAGATTATTGCCTAGCACCTTAAGAAAGAATTAATCCTGCTGACACCTTGATGTTGCCCTTCCAGCCTCCAGAAATATGTGGCCATTCAGTTTGTGATGTGTTGTTAAGGCAGCTAATTAGGAAACTCATACACAGAACCAATCTCAGTGCAGCTCAGCTTGCCCTCCTGCCCTTCTCTTCATTCCACCAAGTCCCAGATCCCAGGGCCAACGCAGCAGCATCCTAGGCTCTGGAGCTTACAAAACTGCTCAGAAATGTTCTCTCAGTGTTCACCAGAAAAAGGGCTTACGGGAATGTTTTGTAAACTGTTCTTTGTATATTAAAGACAGGATTCTTCAAAGGAAAAGAGGTTTATAACAGAATCCAGAAACTCAGATCCAGGCTAATCAGAAAAAAATGTTTACCATTAGCATAGGACAACTGCCCGATTTTCTTACAGTAACCATGGTGATGTGGTTGAGCAATAACTCAGGGAACTCTAGCAGTAGACACTGTTCTTTCCTTGGGACATTCACTCCCCACTCCAGGCAGGTGCTTTTTGTTTTCTCCAGGCTACTATCTAGAGCACATAAAGGTTGATGCAAAGCTTTCAATCACTCCTTTCTGCTGTTCCCTGATACTCCTGCCCCACTCTCCTGGCCAGGCTCCCAATTTCTGTCACCTACACTATCCTGTTCTTTGTTCCTGCCTTCTTCCTCCGAAGCTTACAAACTTCCTGGTTTAGATTTTTCTTCTTCTTTTTTTTTGAGCAGAGATGGGGTTTCACTATATAGCCCAGGGTGGTCTCAAACTCCTGGGCTCAAGTGATTCTTCTGCCTTGGCCTCCCAAAGTGCTGGGATTACAGGTGTGAGCCACTGCATCCAGCCCTGGCTTAGATTTTTCTTTCAAACTCTTGGGCTTCCCAGGGTGGTTTTTTTTTTTTTTTTTTTTTTTTTGAGATGGAGTTTTACTCTTGTTGCCCAGGCTAGAGTGCAATGGAGGGATCTCAGCTCACCACAATCTCTGCCTCCCAGGTTCAAACAATTCTCCTGCCTCAGCCTCCCAAGCAGCTGGGATTACAGGCATGTGCCACCATGCCTGGCTGATTTTGTGTTTTTAGTAGACACAGGGTTTCTCCATGTTGGTCAGGCTGGTCTCGAACTCCTGACCTCAGGTGATCCACCCGCCTCAACCTCCCAAAGTGCTGGGATTACAAGCATGAGCCATCGAGCCCGGCCCTCCCAGGGTAGTTTTAAACCATTATTTGTCCTCACTTCATGGTCAGAACATGCTACCACTTGTAGGCTGTGTAGCTACTCCCTCATCTGACTGATTTCTGGAATGCTCCTACACCCTTCTGCCCTGGCTTTCTCAGACCTGAACTCCTGCTGGTGACCACCTGAGGGTGATAACCAGACCTATGCACAGGACTGCTGTTGGCAGGTCCTTGGGAAGGGTCACAGTAAACAGAGCTCCACTGCTGACTAGGGCTAACTGGTGAACCCAATGGTGGTGATATTAGAGGCTATTGCTATGGTACACTCTGAGACTATGCAACTGCCATAATTTTTTTTTTTCTGGTTCAAACACCCAGTGGTTTTGGTATATTAATCAAAATCCTTTTGTTAGGGTTTACCAAGAATTTAGCAGTACACTAATAGTGCCAGCCCAGGGAGCTGTTGAGGAAGTTGTTTAATGGATTTGGGGTAGATGGGGTAACATGTGTGACTAGAGTCAATAGGAACATGGCATCCCTAAAAGAGGGACTGTTGTGCCACTGGTGTTTCTTCCACAAGGGTTACTCATTCAGACTTTCAGTTGTGCCCTTCTAAACAGTGTCCTTTGATTGCGTGTCAGATATCAGATGAGCAGGATAAGCCACCAGTTTGGCCCAGGCATAGAGTTTCAATTTCTATGTTTCCTCAAAGAGACTCAAAACCCAGAAAGCAGAGTTTGAATCTCTGGGTAGTTTGCTTCCAAATCTAGTTCACTGGATACTGTACAGTTCAGGAAGTAGATACTGGTTTACCATTCCCTCCATGGCCCAAATTCTATCTTGTCCCAATCCTCCTTACATACCTGTGGTTTCCTCTTCAGGGCCTGTATGTCTTAGAAATGTCTTCAGATTCTTAGCAAACTCTCCTTTTTGGGCCAGGAGAGCACTGTAGGATCCTTTCTCTATAATTGTGCCATTCCCCAGAACTACTATCTCATCCACTTGAGGAAGAAAGTGCATGCTATGTGTAACCAAGAGTCGAGTCTATAAAAATAATATGAAGTTGTGTTAATTACCATATGTCCACCATCTTCCCTGTCTTACTTGCCAGACATGTCCTCCCCTCTCCCTGCCACCCCACCTTTGTATCTTCATCATGTTCAATGATTTCTCACCTTGCCTTTCAACAGGCCATTGGGGCCCAAGACCTTATTAAAAATATGTTTTCCTACATGAGCATCCACAGCAGACAAAGGGTCATCTAGAAGATAGATGTCTAAATTTTGGTAGGTAGCTCTGGCCAGGCTGATCCGCTGCTTCTGACCCCCACTGAGATTTATACCCTGAAGAAGAAAATAATTTATATTAAGCACTACTCCCTAGACCCACCTTCACAGAATCTAATAGGGAGGGGTAAAAGGAAGAAATTTATCTCAATAAGGTGTCAAGGGGTTAAAAATCTAACAAGTTCCTTTATACAAATAAAGAACTGATTCAAATAAATAACTTTAGGACCAACAATTAAAGACATGGCCAACTTATCACTTTTTATCAGATAATTTACTTATTTAATGGTTTTGTTGCTTGTCACCCCATGAGAATGTAGAACAGAGGTTTTTTCTGTTTTGTTCATGGATGTAACCCCAGCACTTAAAACAGTATTTGACATATAGTAGGTGCTCAATAAGTGTATGCTAATTAATGAACAAAATTACTCTAGAGCAGTATCTTCACTAATCTTCTAACATCTTGAGATTTTTTTGTTCCCAAAGATTGCTACATTTATTTCTAGTGCTGGGGAGGGAGGATGAAAACATCCTAAATATGCAGGGTTTTTATTTAGAGATTTCAAAAGAAATTATGCTAGATCTGTATAATAAATACAATATAGTCATTAAAAATCTTTTTCTTTTTTTGAGATGGAGTCTTGCTCCATTGCCCAGGCTGCAGTGCAGTGGCACAATCTCAGCTCACTGCAACCTCCGCCTCCTTGGTTCAAGCAATTCTCCTGTCTCAGCCTCCCAAGTAGCTGGGACTACAGGCGCCTGCTACCACGCAAGGCTAATTTTTGTATTTTTAGTAGAGATGGGGTTTCACCTTGTTGGTCAGGTTGGTCTCAAACTCCTGACCTCAGGTGATCCACCCGCCTCAGCCTCCCAAAGTGCTGGGATTACAGGCGTGAGCCACTGCGCCCAGCCCTAAAAATCTATTTTTAGGAAAGGCCTTTAATAACATCAGAAGATAATTCACAGTAAACGTCTAAGTGTTCAAAGCAGATTAGTAGAATCTTCCCCTGACCTTGCTGATACAGAAGTAGAATCAGGACACCTAGGCTCTGGTCCCACTTCTGCCCAACCTCCTGTGAGATCAACCTTGGGCCAGTCACTGTTAACTTCTTATGGCCTTTGCCTCATCATCTTTGATTTAAATTATATAATTCCTGTATCTGCTTCCAAGCAGAAAGTTTTAAAATTCTGAGTTATTACGTGGAATATTGTGACCCCGTGTAGTTCTTCACCACCATCCTCACTTTTTCTCTTCAATATGCCTTCACCCTTGAAGATCCCTTGTTATCCCAAGTACCTTCTCTCCAATCTCAGCCAAATCTCCTCCAGGCAGCATTTCCAAGTCTGGGAGGAGAGCACAGGCCTCCAGGACTTGCTGGTACCTCTTTTCATTCAACTCGGCTCCAAAAAGGATGTTTTCCTTGATGGTGCCATTCTGAATCCAGGACTGCTGTGGGATATAGGCAGTGGTGCCCTAGATGAAAAAGGATCAGACCATATTACAGCTGCACCTCCAGAAATGCAGGGTTGAAGGATGAGGTGGCTGGAGAGGGGGAAGAAACAAATGGAGTTTAAATTTGAAGAACTATGCATCAGGATGACTGAGGATCTGATATTTATTCATGTGCTTGTAGTTATTCCACTCTCAGGACTCAATATCCTCTTCACCATCAAAAGCCCCCCTTTTGTTAGACTATGTTTTCCAGCCATGATCCTGAAAATTAGATGATAAATGTGTGTGTTGCTTCTAGAAGAGGGTTTCAGTCAAACCCAATTGAATTTACTAGGAGCAACAAAGGGCTAACACTGACGAGGGAATGGTATAGATCAGCGGTCCCCAACCTTTTTTGGCACCAGGGACCAGTTTTGTGGAAGACAATTTTTCCATGGATGGGGTGGTGGTGGGAGATGGTTTCGGGATGAAACTGTTCCACCTCAGATCATCAGGCAGTAGATGCAGCCTAGATCCTTGGCATGTGCAGTTCACAAAAGGGTTCGTGGTCCTATGAGAATCTAATGCTGCTGCTGATCTGACAGGAGGTGGAGCTCAGGTGGTAATGCTAGCTCGCCGCTCACCTTCTCCTGTGTAGCCTGGTTCCCAACAGGCCATGGAACAGTACCAGTCTGAGGCCCAGGGGTTGGGGACCCCTGGCATAGATGACATCTTAGGAAGCAAGATTATATCCAAAGAGAGATGGAGCCTGGGTGCGGTGGCTCATGCTTGTAATCCCAGCACTTTGGGAGGTCAAAGTAGGCGAATCACCTGAGGTCAGGAGTGACCAGCCTGGCCAACATGGTGAAACTCCATCTCTACTAAAAACACAAAAAGTAGCTGGATATGGTGGCACAAGTCTGTAATCCCAACTACTCGGGAATCTGAGGCAGGAGAATCCCTTGAACCCAGGAGGCAGAGGCTGCAGTGAGCTCAGATTGGGCCACTGCACTCCAGCCTGGGATACAGAGTGAGGCTCCATCTCAAACAAACAAACAAAAAACAGAGATGGAGGCCGGGCGCGGTGGCTCACGCCTGTAATTCCAGTACTTTGGGAGGCTAAGGCAGGTGGATCACAAGGTCAGGAGTTCAAGACCAGCCTGGCCAAGATGGTGAAACCCTGTCTCTACTAAGAATACAAAATTAGCCGGGCGTAGTGACATGTGCCTGTAATCCCAACTACTCAGGAGGCTGAGGAAGAGAACTGCTTGAACCTAGGAGGCAGAGGTTGCAGTGAGCCGAGATCGTGTACCACTGCACTCCAGCCTGGGTGACAGACTGAGACTCCGTCTCAAAAAAAAAAAAAAAAAAAGAACAACCAGAAATGGAGACCAACAAATGCCTGTGTTTGAGGAAGAACACAGTTATGAGTTAGCAAGAAAAAAAGCTTCCCCAAAGGGGTTAGAAGACAGACTTAAATCTGTAGTCTGCTCTGCTATAGTGCATGTTTTTAAAATTGCAAATTAGTAGGCCGGGCGCAGTGGCTCAAGCCTGTAATCCCAGCACTTTGGGAGGTCGAGACAGGCGGATCACGAGGTCAGGAGATCGAGACCATCCTGGCTAACACGGTGAAACCCCGTCTCTACTAAAAAATACAAAAAACTAGCCAGGCGACGTGGCGGGCGCCTGTAGTCCCAGCTATTCGGGAGGCTGAGGCAGGAGAATGGCGTAAACCCGGGAGGCCTGAGCTGAGATCAGGCCACTGCACTCCAGCCTGGGCGACAGAGCAAGACTCCATCTCAAAAAAAAAAAAAAAAAAAAAAAATTGCAAATTCGTTCATTAGTGATTGCTAAATCAGGAAACGATGTCAGTATATTGTAGAAGAACAGCTGGTTCTTAAATTTTTTTTCCAAGCAGGTCAGTATAAATCAATTGGAGGAAGCATTCTCATACTTAAAAAGAAACTCTTAGCAATATATGAAGATCTTAAGAAAAAAAGCTGAAAATCTATAGATTCGCCTCTCTTTGGTACAAGTAGTGGTAACAATTCAAAAATGGCTATAATTTTCCCTAAATTTAGCTCTCTGGAAAAGTTCAGAGTACTGATGAAGATGCCATGAAAACATTTTCCTCTGTGTTAAAAAAAATCATAATTAGCCAGGCGCAGTGGCTTACCCATATAATCCCAGCACTTTGGGAGGCTGAGGCAGATGGATCACTTGAGGCCAGGAGTTTGAGACCAGCCTGGACAACATGGCAAAACCCCGCCTCTACTAAAAGTACAAAAATTAGCTGGGCATCATCAGTGATAGACTGGATAAAGAAAATGTGGCACATATATACCATGGAACACTATGCAGCCATAAAAAGGAATGAGATCATGTCCTTTGTAGGGACATGGATGAAGCTAGAAGCATCATCCTCAGCAAACTAACACAGGAACAGAAAACCAAACACTGCATGTTCTTACTCATAAGTGGGAGTTGAACAGTGAAAACACATGGATACAGGGAGGGGAACATCATATACCGGGGCTTATTGGGGGCTGAGGGGCGAGGGGAGGGAACCTAGATGACAGGTCAATAGGTGCAGCAAACCACCATGGCACACGTATACCTATGTAACAAACCTACATGTTCTGCACATGTATCCTGGAACTTAAAGTAAAAAAATTTTTAAAAATTAAAAAAAAAAAGTTAGTGGGGCATAGTGGCACACACCTGTAATCCCAGCTATTTGGGAGACTGAGGCAGGAGAATCGCTTGAAACCAGGAGATGGAGGTTGCAGTGAGCTGAGATTGCACTATTGCACTCCAGCCTGAATGACACAGCGAGACTCTGTCCCAAAAAATGTATATATAATTGATGAAGACAACACCCTACACCAGATTTTTATTTTGGAAGCAAATGCCATCAAAGATTTAGCTCTCAAAGGAGGGAGAGAGAGGCCCAAGACTAACTGTAATGTTGGGTGCAAATGCCGGTGCTGATTTTACAAGGTTACTGTTTTTATTGCTCTCGATGTTATTGCTATGGTTGGTATTGTTTTTGTTGGTAGTTTGATTACAAAGTTATATAAGTTTTTAGTGATCTATTACAATTCTTTTCCCCTAGGTCCTTTTATTTTTATTGTACAGTTTTGCAGAATGTGTGATTTTTCAGAAACAAATACATAGATAAAGCAGAAATGCCTATACTTTTTTTTTTTTTTTTTTTTTTGAGACAGAGTCTCTTTCTGTTGCTCAGGCTGGAGTGCAGTGGCATGATCTTGGCTCACTGCAGCCCTCCTGGGCTCAAGTGATTCTCATGCCTCAGCCTCCCAAGTAGCTGGGATTATAGGCGCGTGCCACCATGCCCGGCTAATTTTGTATTTTTAGTAGAGACGGGGTTTCACCATGTTGACCAGATTAGTCTCGAACTCCTGACCTCAGGTGATCCACCTCCCTCAGCCTCTCAAAGTGCTGGGATTACAGGTGTGAGTCACCGCGCCTGGCCAGAAACGCCTATATTTTGAAGGAAGACCTCTCTAATCAACAGTTTTCACACTGTAGTATGCATATGAGAATCACCTTTAGAGCTCCTTAAAAATGCAGATTCCCAAATCTTAGCCCCAGCAACTGATTATATAAAGTTGAAATGGGACAGAAAAATCACAGTCCACAGATCTACCAAATGTCTCCAAGGCCTCACCTACTAGCCCTCAGTGCCTTCTCCCCAGTGAGGCAAAAGCACGAAGGGAGTCAGAGGGAGGCTCCCTGCTGACATTCGGGAGTCAGAGGCATTTGCAATGGCATTCCCTCTCACCTTGATGGTGATGTGCCCATGGACATTTTCCATTTCTCCCAGCATGGCTGATATCAAGGAGGACTTCCCAGAGCCGACAGGCCCCATCACAGCCACAAGTTGGCCTGGCATAATGTCCAGGTTCACACTGAAAGAGAGGAATGTCTTTGAAGGAGATAGCAGGGGTTGGGTATTAAAGAGTAGCTCAAGTCACTTCTCTGAGTCTCCACGAAGTCTGGTATTAGGAGATTTCCCCTCAAGATTGGAAAATTTGCCTTGGATATACAAGACCCCAAAGTGCTTCTTTAATACTTTTTCTTTTTGTTTTTTCTTAGCTCTAAAAGGCTAGAGAATGAGCCCCAATGAGCCCTAATTTATCCAACTCATCTGTAAGCTGTTTGTGCCAAATGTGCATTTCCAATGATAACATTCTCCTAGAACGAACATGGTTACCCGTTGAACAAGACCCTATTGGGGGCCTGGAGACCTGGCTTGGTTCAAGTCCCAACCCTGACGCTGCTGGGCTATGTCATCTTGGAAGGTCACTTCCTTTGGACTAAGGACCCCTCCTTTCTTACTAATGGGATTGGACTAGATTAACATTTCCCAAATTTAGCTGCTAAATGTGTCACCTGGAACATTTGCTGAAAGTAGATTCCCTTGCCTTTCTCCTAAATATTTGACTGTATCTGGCTGGGTAGGGGCCCACACTGGAACTGGTTCCTGGAAACTCTGTGTGCCAGCCCTGTTATTTGAGTTTCTAGAACACTAGGAACATTAGGAACTTGTTCACAGTCTTTCTGAATCTGCCCATTGAGCTGAATTTCTTCCAGACCTGTAACAGTATGGTAGAAGCCCTGCCCAGTTTCCTCTCTGGAAAGGGAAACTGCTGGGTTAGGAGGGTTCAGAGCAGATGCTCCTGCCCCTAGCTCATCGTGGGGCTAGCTCTGGAGTCCATGTTAAAGACTATAGGAACAAGATAGAGGAGTGGGAAGTCAGGAGTATAGTAAGGAGATAATAAGACATGCTCAGTTGTCCGAGATCGCGCCACTGCACTCTAGCCTGGGTGACAGAGCAAAACTCCGTCTCAAAAAAAAAAAAAAAAAAAAAAAAAAAGATGTGCTCAGTTGTGAAGAAAGAAAGATATGGCCTATTCAGGCCCCTGGTGTACTCTGCTGTGCTCAGTGGATGAATTGGGTGTGCTATTACACATGGTGCTTAAGAGACACACTATGTGCAGAAGATTCACACTAAGGAGCCAGATTCCAATGTTCCTGATTGCTATTCTTGGATGAATGAACTTATACTGAATTCAGGTTCTTGTGTTTATCTTCTACCATACCCAGAGACGTGGCCACCTGCCAACACTGCACCACCTCCATCCACAATCTGCACACACAAATGTCTTCATGGGATCACAGCTGGATATTCATGGTCCCATAGTAGGAAAGCAGGGTGGCAAATACAGTTATCAGGGGAAGGGGCTGAGAACCTTTGCTTTCAGCTCATCTCTCCAGGGGTTTGTCCTGCACTGGTATCTAATTGAAGACACGCACATAGCTCAATTCCCCATGTATTCTATTACACGGAATTTTCTGAGAATCGGCCAGGCAGTGAGAATGCTAAAGAACATTAGGGTGGAAAGAAGGCAACTCACTCTCGGATTGTGGCTTCCATATCACGTTCCCAGGTAAAGGAGGCCTCAGAAAACTGCACGGCTTTGTCTGTTGAGAAAAAGTCCTCTTTTGGTCAAATGTACGTCCCCATGTGACTGTCTGCCCTTTCTCAGCCCTCATGTGTCTCCGCTTTCTCCATCAGCACCCGGGATTGTTTCTGCTAAGTGCTGGCTCCTATGCTAACAGGAGGCAAATGAAATCTCCTAGAATGAGACCAGAAGTGGCCTGCATATGAAGTCCTTTTTTTTTTTGAGTCATGGTCTCACTTTGTCACCCAGACTGGAGTGCAGTGGTGCAATCTCGGCTGACTGCCGCCTTGACTTTCCAGGCTCAAGAGATTCTCCTGCTTCAGCCTCCAGGTAGATGGGACTACAGGCATGCACCACCATGCCCCGCTAATTTTTGTATTTTTAGTAGAGACAGTTTCGTCATGTCACCCAGGCTAGTTTCCAACTCATGGACTCAAGCAATCTGCCCGGCTCAGCCTCCCAAAGGCCTGGGATTACAGGCCACTGTGTCCAGCTTAAAGTCCTTTTTTTTTCTTTTTGTTTCATTTTGTTTTTTTGAGATGCAGTTTCACTCCTGTCACCCAGGCTGGAGTGCAATGGTGCAATCTCAGCTCACCGCAACCTCTACCTCCCAGGTTCAAGTGATTCTCCTGCCTCAGCCTCCCGAGTAGCCAGGATTACAGGCATGTGCCACCACACTCAGCTAATTTTGTATTTTTAGTAGAGACGGGGTTTCTCCATGTTGGTCAGGCTGGTGTCAAACTCCTGACCTCAGGTGATCCGCCTGCCTCGGCCTCCCAAAGTGCTGGGATTACAGGCGTGAGCCACTGTGCCCGGCTGAAGTTCTTTTTGATTCAGAACTCCCAAGCCTACTGGAAGGCCAGATTCCTGACCTACGCATACTCTGGGTATACTCTCAGGCCCTCTGTTGCCCAGTCCCCTTGTATGAATTCCACCTCCATATATAAATCCTCCCCACCATGGATTCCAGTCCTACTGCCCACTCTGGCCATGGTTGGCCCCCAACCTTTAAACCTTCAGAATCTGAGTATTCTTTCACTCTAGGCTACCTTCCCAATCCCACACACTTGGCTCCATCCTGACTTCTGCTTTCTGGATCCTTTGCAGGATTCCCTGCTTATCCTCAGAAGAGCTGGCCCAGCTTTATTTAGCAATCTAGTTGAGCAATCTGCTGTAAGTGTAAACATAATTCAAGTAAGAACAGTGTGTATCTTATGCAAGCATAGGCTCAAGACAAATCTCCAAGCTCTCTTTCAGTTTGCTGCTGCTAAGTTCTTGCATTATCAAAATTCTGGCACCAACACTGCGAATAAGTTTGGGAAGCGACTTCCAAATTTATTTACCAAAATTGCAGTCATGTCGAATGGCAGATGTGTCCAAGTCATCCCCTCCCAAGTACTTCTCCAGCCGCTCTGTGGAAACACCGGCCTAGAGAAGGACACAAAGGATCTCAAGAATTAAAGTCAGTAACAAGCACAAGCAGAGAGATTTTGACTTTGTCATTAGCCCATGATTTTCTATTTGCCACAGCTGGCCTCTCCTAAGCTCCACCAAACTCAGCCCTGGAAGCTATCCCACCATAGACAGATGGAAGTGGGTGCTCTATTTCAGTCCTTTAGCAAACTCATGGAGTTCAACTCCTCTGCTCTCTCCAGTCGTTGGCCCTAATTCCAGAAACTACGTATCTGCCTTCTAAGACAAAAACTTAACTTCTATCTGGTTCTAGTAACTAGGCCTTCTCATCAGTCTACTGCCTGTCTGGTGACCTTCCTCTGCAGCTCTGGTACTTGCCGCATATCAGTGGCTATGCTCAGGTACATGAGATTGGTATAATTATCCTCATTTTATAGTTAGATAAACTGGGGCTCAGAAAACTCATGATTTTATTAAGGTCAAACCACTGGTCTCCAGAAATCAAACAGATCTCTCTCTCTTGAAAGTTTACCAGCAAAAGTTAGACATGGGATGGGATAGCCAGTCATTCTGGACTCCAAGGCTCTTAACCAGAGATAGGCAGTCATCAGCGAGAGTGCCGACCTACCTGGAGCATGGAGGAGATCATCATGGGAAGCATGCTCAGGGGAAAGCGCAGGATGTTGAAGAGAGTAATGGAGGTGAAGGCCTTTTGTGCATCCAAAATATTGTTGCTATCCACCAGGACATAAACAGAAAATGTGACCACAGATACCTGGAAAGGGCAAGGTCATAAGCAATTTATTCCTAAAAGGGACAAAGCAGCATTGTGCTAGGTTTCAGGAGCACCGTATATCAGAGCTAAAGGCGCCTTGAGGGTGATCCAGCCTCTTCATGTACAGATGAGAAAACTGAGCCCAGGAGAGGAGGAAATATCTTCCCCAAGGTCACAAGGTCAATTAATGGATTACTAGGACCAGAGTTCAGGTCTCCTGGATCCTTTATCAGTGTTCCATCCACTATAGACCTACACCACCTTCCAAAAAAGACAAGAAAGCCTCCTAAGCCAAACCTTCCTGATACCACATGCTTGCTGTGCATCTTGAAAAGTTGCTCTGGGCTGCCAGACCACCGTACAGTACATGAAGGTGAAACTAGAGCTGGGGGTGTGGGACAAAGGAGGAAAAGCAGCATGGGGCGGTGAGAGGGACAAGTCCCCTGGATCTCGCGGTCAGGCCTAGAGGTGCCAGCTAGTCTATCAAAAGTGAACTTCCTTTTCAGGAAGCTGATGCAGGTCCAGGTGAACACCCAGGCGAATGCCCATGGACCCCTCTGCTACTCACCAGGACTGGAGTTAACTGGAAGATGAACATTACTACACATTGTAGTTGACTAAAGGCCAGCAGGTTCTTGAGCTCTTTCTTTCGGAGGTTTTGGACTTGGTCTCTGAATGAAGGTTCCCAGGCAAAATATTTCAGGATCTAATAAGTTGAAAAAAAATACAGCTCACATGATTGTCCCCGAAAGGGCACCAGGTGTATCCGATCCACCCATGTTTCAGGATATAGTCCCCAAAATGTGGGGAATAGAAATCCAGATTATAAAGTATGATTACAGAAAGGTAGCTTGTATTTGTTGACAACCTACTATGTACAAAGCATTTTAAATACATTATCTCACTTTATAACAACCTTATTATGACTAACTGTTCTAGTTTGCCTGGGACTAAAGGGCTGCCCAGAACACAGGCCTTCCAGTACTAAGACTTAAAAAGTTCTGGGCAAATCGAGGTGAGTTAGTCACATTACATTTGTGGAGTTATTATCTTCATTTAAATGATAAGGAAACAAGCTGAGAGAGGCAAGGGAACCTTCCCAAACTTTTGGCAAGTTAAACTACCCAGTGGTAGAGCTGAGATTCAAAACCAGCTCTCCTTTTAGTTTTGCCACATTAACAGAAGGACATATCAGAGCTCTGTGTGGAGAATTAACAAGGAGTTAAAAGGGGGCTCTGTTTTATTTTTAAGAAGTTTAGGATAATGTTAAGCTGTATTAATTCAAAACAATATTCAGTTAAAAGAAATCATTGGTCACCTCTGGAGGATGAAATGCATTATCATGAAAGCTGGTAAATGGAGGGGAAGAAGCAAAAATTTATTCTGCCTATCCCATACTAACTTCATTTTAGGGTAAACAACAAGCTGATGAAAGATAATTCTTCTTCATAAAATTCCAGCTAATCAATGTCAAGGGAATAACAGAATTAAAACATTTCACTCTTTTGCAGTTCCTAATGAAATAACAGACCTAGGCCATGATCATAAAATTCTTACAATAGTGTTTTTCACCTTGGTGGCATATTAGAATCACCTAGGGAACTTAAAAAAATATACATGTCTGGGCCTCGCTCCCAAAGAGTCCAATTTAAATGGTTTGAAGTAGGCCCCCAGCCTCAGTGGGTTTTACAAACTTCAAATTTCTCAGGTGATTCTAATGTGCTGCCAGCATCACAAACTACCGCTCTAGTGAAAGACTAGCAGGAAACCTTGTAAAGGATGGATCAGGCTGACACTGCCTGGGCCCACTCAAGTCATCATCGCTGCAGTTTGGAAGCACACAGCACCACTTGAAAGCAACCTGGTACTCCTACCCCCAAATGAACTCTAAATCAATCAAACCTTTAGATCTAACTATCAATTTACAGGAAGTAAGACAAATAACTTAGTTTTTTTGGAATGACCAAGACAAACACACACACACACACACACACACACACACACACACAGAGAGAGAGAGAGAAAACTGTTGTAGATTAAAATCACTATCAATTAAATACCATACCATGCATGGACATTTTTTGGGTCCTTATTCAACCTAACCAACAGCAAAACAAACAAACAAAAGGCACGTATGAGGCAA
The DNA here is from genome assembly GCF_024542745.1 of Macaca thibetana thibetana. Classification (NCBI taxonomy): domain Eukaryota; kingdom Metazoa; phylum Chordata; class Mammalia; order Primates; family Cercopithecidae; genus Macaca; species Macaca thibetana. The sequence goes on along the minus strand of NC_065586.1, from coordinate 95,877,713 downwards.
ATGGAGAATTTTGATGGTATCAAAGAATGTTAATTTTTTTTTTGTAGGTATGATAATGGTATTGTGTCTATATTTTAAAAATAAGTCCTTCTTTTAGAGATACATACACAGTATTTATGAATGAAAGGACAAGATCTCTGAGATTTGCTTTAAAATAATCAAGCAAGTGTGAGGGGAGTGGGTTTATAGATGAAACTAGTTAGGGCATGCTGATAATTCCCGGAGCTGGGTGAAAAGTTCGTAGGGGTTCATGATAGTCTCTATTTTTCTATATGTTTAAAAACTTCTACAGTAAAGTGTCAAAAACAAAACAAGCTATTTAGGGTGAATAAATAGAAATAGAGGTTCAACAGAGGACCTGAGAGGGACAGGAGGACATGAAACAAAAGTCATGTGACACAACTGGCCGAGAAGCAGGAATCCATCACCTCTACCAGGGTTTGCGAAGGTCAAGAGAGCCGCTGCTTCTGTCCTTACCCACAGAGAGCCACCTACGCTCAGATTCTCACCTTAATTCCACTAAGAATCTCATTCATGATCTTTAAACGTTTGTCTTTATTCTTCATATTTTTGACCTGCCAGGAAAAAAGCAAAAGAAAAACAATATACGCTTCCATGAGAGAGGGCTCAGGTTTGCTGCAGACGTCAGGCCTCACTGCTACTTTGTGACTGTCACTTAGTAAGAACTTGAGGTGCCCAGTGATGGGATTCACCACCCTCCACTCTCTTTGCCCACTCCGTTCCTGCTACACCCATCTTCTTTCTGATCCTTGCTTGTGCCAAGCTTGTTTCTGCCCCATAGCCCTTGCCTGACTGTACCCAGCTCCCAGGCTGTTCTTCCCCTGCCCTTCCCAAGGCTTTCTCCTTTACAATCAGGCTTGTGTCATTCAGAGTTCAGCTTAAATGTCCACTCCCCAAGAGGTCTTCCCTGAACTCATTGAAAATAGCCACCCATTCACTCACTATCTCATCACCCTGTTGAATTCTCTGTATAACACTTATCATGATCTGATATTTTTCTTCTTTGTATATTGCCTGTCTCTCCACCATCCCACCAGGTAGAATGTAAGATCCATGAGAACAGGAGCCCTAACTCACTACTGTGTTCTCAGAGAAGTAAGATATGCAAGAAATATTTTCAAAACAATTATTTGTAACTTGAATGCAAAACAAATGAGTGAATAAATCATATACATTGTCAAGTCCACCCACCCAACCTGTGAATTCTGGCAGGACTGAGGACACTGTCCACATGGAACCCTCCCACCTGGTGGTAGCGGGATGATTGCCAAGGCTCAGGCTGAAATTTGGATCACTCAGGCGACTGTTCTCTATGGTTGATTTAGATTGCTGTAACGGAGAAGCAGGGCCCCAAATCACTGTTACTAGGGCAGCCCAGCAGAGCAAGAGGGAAGAATTAGGTGCAGCATCTCCGGGGCAGCCCTTCCTTCTCCAGTCAGGCTCTTCCCTCTAACATGAATGCAGGGGAGTGTATATAAACCCTAAGAGTCATCAGAAGATGAAAAGGGAACTCAGAGAAAGCCAAGTACACTTGAGATGGTAGAAAGTCTTCTACCAGCTTTGACTTGCCCAAACTCCCATTAAGAATTAGAGTAGAGTAAGAAAAAGGGTTTACACTTTAAAGAAAGCATATATTTTTCCAGGTGACTCTTTCTTTACCTGAATGGTCCTACTCTTGGTGGACAGTATCGCATTAATTGGGATTACAAGCACCATCACCCCAACACCTGCTAAGACTGAGGGTCCCAACTCTCTCCATAGGAAGAAGATGGATAAGACAATCTGTAGAACACTTGACCACAGCAAGTGTATGAAGTTGGTCACATCCATGAGCTTCTGGGCATCCACAGACATCAGGTTCACTGTTTCTCCAACGGTGTACTCCTTCCTGGCCAAGTTGGATAGGGTCAATGCCTAAAGATAAAGATTGAAATTGGGACCCAATGACAAAGCCAGGGATACTAGGGAGTAGAAGAAGCAGCTCAGGAAGTGAGATTACAATGGAAGGATGTGCTCCATATGGACATAGCTTCTCCAAGGCACTGTGACTTCTTGCCTCCAAATCTTATACATGGTGTTCTCTCATTCTTGACCACTCTTTCTTCCTATTCCCACCTTCCTCCAACCCTACACATCCACACACTTCTTTGCCCAAAAAACTCCTATTTATCCTTTGGTGTCAGCCGAGATGTAAATTCTTGTGAGAAAACCACCCTGACTACAAAGTTGGGATTAGATACTCGTCCTGTGTACTCTCATAATATCCTGAGCTTACCGTTGTCATTACATTCATCACAATGAACCATAATAACCTTGTTTTTTTTCTGTTTCTCCACTAGATGTAAACTCTGTGAGGATGAGGGCATCTATCTATTTCAATACTATATTATGTGGCACATAGTAGAGAATCAAATACTGAAGGATGGAAGAAAAGGAGGGATGGATGGATGGAAGGAGAGAGGGAGGAAAGGAAGGAGGGAAGCAGCATGTATTGATTTTGACCTCAGAAGCTTTTGATATGGCAACGTTATTTGGAGTCATACTCTTATGAAGAGGTTGCAACAATTCCCAAGAAGGACAGAGAATTTAGAATGAAGAGAAAAACTTCAGACTTCATACTTTGAAGTAAAATGACTTTTCTAGGCCGGGCACAGTGGCTCACACCTGTAATCCTAGCACTTTGGGAGGACGAGGCAGACAGATCACCTGAGGTCGGGAATTCAAGACCAGCCTGGCCAACACGGCGAAACCCCATCTCTATCAAAAATACAAAAATTAGCTGGGCATGGTGGTGGGCGCCTGTAATCCCAGCTGCTCGGGAGGCTAAGGCAGGAGAATTGCTGGAACCTGGGAGGCGGAGGTTGCAGCGAGCCGAGATTGTGCCACTGCACTCCAGACTGGGCTACAGAGCGAGACTCTGTCTCAAAAAATAAAGTAAAATAAAAGACTTTTGTATTGTCAGGATTTTTCAGGCACTGTCTAGATGCCTGGTCTTGTAGTATGGGCTTCCTGTTCTCATGTTAGAGAGGTCAGGAGGTTGATAGCCACAAGTCTGTCACTTGCAACAATGCCTTGCACAAATGTATCAGAGTACTGAAACCAACTTGCACTATGCCACCAAGGCACCATCTGGAGTAGGCTGCATCTTTCTATAAGAAGGAGAGCCACCTTGTAATTCCCAGAAAGACAGTGTACGGGCTACAAGTGGCCCATGCTACTTCCATCTCCTCCTAGAAGCACTACTGCCATCTTAATCCACCAATACATTCTTTGGAACATATCAGGATTCTTGGCTGTACAGTAAAAAGAGGAAAGTTTTCTAAAATGTTGGACCACCAAGGTTCTAGAGGAATCAGCCCACTGCTATGCCTTCCTTTTGGTATGGAAGAGGGAAAAACAAAAAACAACTAACAACATCTAATTGCCCTTCAAGGTAATCACTATACATTTCTATTTTCAGTAAATTTAGTCCCAGTACATATCTCAAAATAATAAGAGCTATTTACGACAAACCCACAGCCAATATCATACTGAATGGGCAAAAACTGGAAGCATTCCCTTTGAAAACTAGCACAAGACAGGGATGCCCTCTCTCACCACTCCTATTCAACATAGTGTTGGAAGTTCTGGCCGGGGCAATCAGGCAGGAGAAAGAAATAAAGGGTATTCGATTAGGAAAAGAGGGAGTCAAATTATCCCTGTTTGCAGATGACATGATTGTATATTTAGAAAACCCCATCGTCTCAGCCCAAAATCGCCTTAAGTTGATAAGCAGCTTCAGCAAAGTCTCAGGATACAAAAATCAATATGCAAAAATCATAAGCATTCCTATACACCAATAACAGACAAACAGAGAATCAAATCATGAGTGAACTCCCATTCACAATTCCTTCAAAGAGAATAAAATACCCAGGAATCCAACTTACAAGGGATGTGAAGGACCTCTTCAAGGAGAACTACAAACCACTGCTCAACGAAATAAAAGAGGACACAAATGGAAGAACATTCCATGCTCATGCATAGGAAGAATCAATATCGTGAAAATGGCCATACTGCCCAAGGTAATTTATAGATTCAATGCCATCCCCATCAAGCTACCGATGACTTTCTTCACAGAATTGGAAAAAATTACTTTAAAGTTCATATGGAACCAAAAAAGAGCCCACATTCCCAAGACAATCCTAAGCCAAAAGAACAAAGCTGAAGGCATCATGCTACCTGACTTCAAACTATACTACAAGGCTACAGTAACCAAAACAGCATGGTAGTGGTACCAAAACAGAGATATAGATCAATGGAACAGAACAGAGCCCTCAGAAATAATACCACACATCTACAACCATCTGATCTTTGACAAACCTGACAAAAACAAGAACAAAAATTAATTCAAAATGGATTAAAGACTTAAATGTTAGACTTAAAACCATAAAAATCCTAGAAGAAACCTAGGCAATACCATTCAGGACATAGGCATGGGCAAGGACTTCATGTCTAAAACACCAAAAGCAAAGGCAACGAAAGCCAAAATTGACAAATGGGATCTAATCAAACTGAAGAGCTTCTGCACAGCAAAAGAAACCACCATCAGAGTGAACAGGTAACCTACAGAATGGGAGAAAATTTTTGCAATCTACCCATCTGACAAAGGGCTAATATCCAGCATCTACAAAGAATTTAAACAAATTTACAAGAAAAAAATCAAACAACCCCACCAAAAAGTGGGCAAAATATATGAACAGACACTTCTCAAAAGAAGACATTTATGCAGGCAACAGACACATGAAAAAATGCTCATTGTCACTGGCCATTAAAGAAATGCAAATCAAAACCACAATGAGATACCATCTCATGCCAGTTAGAATAGTGATCATTAAAAAGTCAGGAAACAACAGGTACTAGAGAGGATGTGGAGAAATAGGAACACTTTTACACTGTTGGTGGGACTGTAAACTAGTTCAACCATTGTGGAAGACAGTGTGGCAATTCCTCAAGAATCTAGAACTAGAAACACCATTTGATCCAGCCATCCCATTACTGGGTACATATCCAAAGGATTATAAATCATGCTGCTATAAAGACACATGCACACGTATGTTTATTGAGGCACTATTCACAATAGCAAAGACTTGGAACTAACCCAAATGTCCATCAATGATAGACTGGATTAAGAAAATGTAGCACATATACACCATGGAATACTATGCAGCCATAAAAAAGGATGAGTTCATGTCCTTTGTAGGGACATGGATGAAGCTGGAAACCATCATTCTGAGCAAACTATTGCAAGAACAGAAAACTAAACACTGCATGTTCTCATTCATAGGTGGGAATTGAACAATGAGAACACTTGGACACAGGATGGGGAACATCACACACCTGGGCCTGTTGTGGGGTTGGGGAGAGGGAAGGGATAGCATTAGAAGATATACCTAATGTAAATGACGGGTTAATGGGTGCAGCACACCAACATGGCACATGTATACATATGTAACAAACCTGCACATGGTGCACATGTACCCTAGAACTTAAAGTATAATAATTTAAAAAATCAATCAATAAATAAATTTAGTCCCAGTAGCCCTTGTCTGGGGACAACTCCTGGCTTTGTGATTGTAGGCATTGAAATTATCTAAGCCTTATTTTTCTCCATAAAATAGGGATAATGTACTTATTTCACAGGGCAATAGCCCTGTGAATTGATAGTAAATGTAAAAAATGTTTCATAAGTAGTGAAGCATTGTCTAAACATATAAATTAGTAATTTTCTTCCACTCTTCTAATAGTGATATTTATTTGAATAAAAGTATCATTGAGGGTTCCATTTTATAAATCTCTTTATTGATTGTAACAGTTGCAAAACCTGGAATATTAAGAATCAAAATAGTGTGAATGAATAATCACAATTATGAAAAAATTGTAGAAGTGTACTTTACTAGCAATGGCTGAAATAGGCTGGTTAGTGACCTCATAACCTGTAAAGCAGCAGAAACTCAGTATCTCCAGAAGGAATAAGGAGATTGTAAAAATCAACTGGAGGAAGACAAATTCCAGTAGGGGGGTATCTGGGAGTTCAAAGGACGTGACCAGACTTCTGACCTAAAGACACTTGGATTATCTGCCACTGTCTCTCAACGAGCCAACATCTACTCAGGGAAGACAAAGACAAAGTGTTGTTTCTAGAGAGGAAAGCAAAGGAGAAAAGTAGGAACTGTAATAGAGAAGTCACCATGATGGAACTTTGCCGTGATGGAATAAAAAAAGGAAGAGAGTCAACTAGTGTTCCGACCTATAAAAAAATTGGAACCCATCTCCTCAGGGATGAATTTTCTCCTCAAGTCTGTAGTCACTGATCATAACTACTGTATTTTCATTTCTTAAGGAACAAAATGGGACTTCATCTTGGTATGGAGGACATGAGGAACATACAGTTGCCTTGAGAAAGTTAACCCTCAAAAACAATGTATCGGCCAGGCGCTGTGGCTCATGCCTGTAATCCCAGAGGTGGGCGGATCATGAGGTCAGGAGATGGAGACAATCCTGGCTAACACGGTAAAACCCCGCCTCTACTAAAAATACAAAAAATGAGCTGGGCATGGTGGCATGCGCCTGTAGTCCCAGCTACTCAGGAGGCTGAGGCAGGAGAATCACTTGAACCCAGGAGGCGGAGGTTGCAGTGAGCCAAGATTGCACAACTGCACTCTAGCCTGGGCAACAGAGCAAGACTCCGTCTCAAAAACAACAATAACAACAACCACAACAGAAACAACAACAAACCACCACCACCAACAACAAAAAAAACCAATGTATCAGAGGGAAGATGAACAAAATCATCTTAAGGAAAAGAAAAAGCTTCCAGGTCTGCAGAACTCAGTAATCAGCATGAATGTATTTACAAATTGAAAAAAGAAGTCAGGCCGGGCGCGGTGGCTCACGCCTGTAATCCCAGCACTTTGGGAGGCCGAGGCGGGCGGATCACAAGGTCAGGAGATCGAGACCACGGTGAAACCCCATCTCTACTAAAAATTACAAAAAAAAAAATTAGCCGGGCGCGGTTGTGGGCGCCTGTAGTCCCAGCTACTCGGGAGGCTGAGGCAGGAGAATGGCGTGAACCTGGGAGGCGGAGCTTGCAGTGAGCCGAGATCGCGCCACTGCACTCCAGCCTGGGCTGGGCGACAGAACGAGACTCCGTCTCAAAAAAAAAAAAAAAAAAAAAAAAAAAAAAAAAAAAAGAAGTCAGGCAGAGGAGGGTTGGGTTAGCGCTAAAGGTTAGAAAAAGAAGTTGCTAGGTGAAATTTGGTCTGGGGAGATGGAGCTCCGGCAAGATTGCAATTTGAGATGGATACAACAGGTCTCTGAGCTGGGTTTCATTAAGTATTTGAGTTGAATGTTGGTGGTTTTAAGAGTTTGACCCTTCACCAGCTTCTTTTCTGACCTTATATTCTTTTCCAAGGCATTTTACCTTGTCAAGAGACGCAGGAAGAGGTGGATGGGTAGCCAAGCCTTCAGGACTGCAAGGTGGATCCTGAGCACCAGAACAGCTTGCAAGCTTCTCCCTGGGGAGTACCTTTTCCCTCCTGGCCTCTCCACCCATTGTTTGTGAACACACTTCTCATAATCTAATTTCCAAAGAAACATCTAACGGAGGCTGTATGGTCAAAATTAAGTGTTGAGATGAGTTATCATTTCCATCACATTTTCCTCAACCTTGGAATCAATATTCATATTTACTGAGGGGATTTTCTTTAGTGATACCTGCCATATTCTGCTTACCTTCTTATATACAGAAGCCATGATAGCTGTCCGCACTTTTACACCCAGCATGAAGCACAGCTGGAAATAACACTGAAGGCAGAAAGACTGAATGAGAGCCGCAGCGAATAAGAGGATTGCACAGAGATATCCAATCCACAGATATGTGTCACGGTCACTTGCAAAGGAGATCAGCAATCTGCCAGAGAAAAGCCAAGTTAGTTATATCCATAAGGCCTCCGAGAACACCTCTCCCCTCATGCACAGCCAGCTAGACTACGCCACCTTTATACTGTAGGTAACAAAAGTGACCAGAATTGTCCAAAGCCTTTGGAAGACCTAAGCTCCACAGTTTCACCAGTGTCCTTTTTGTTTTGTTTTATTTCTGATACAGGGTCTCGCTCTGTTGTCCAGGCTGGAGTGCAGTAGCAGGATCATAGTTCATTAAGCCTCGAGCTCCTGGGCTTAGGTGATCCTCCCACCTCAGCCTCCTGAATAGCTGGGTTTCAAGCATGTGCCATCACATCCAGCTAATTCTTTTCTTTTGTAGAGATGGGGTCTTGTTATGTTGACCAGCCTGGTTTCAAACTCCTGGCCTCAAACAATCCTCCTGCCTCAATCTCCCAAACTGCTGAGATACAGTCATGAGCCACCATGCCTAGCCTGGCGTTCTTGCTTTTACTTGGAGATGAGCAGCAAGAGTGTAGGGTTTATAAGCCATGGCTGTGAGAATGGATAACGAAAGAAATGCTCCACATAGCTGCCACTGCAATGCTTTGTCCCTGTTTTTCCCTGCAGGTGGTTCATTCCATAGATCGTGGCAGATTTTGAAGTCTTGTCAAGATTAACCCGAACCGCCCATGGAAGGCTGTGACAGAGAGATGAAGTCAGTTACTCTCCAGGGGCATGCTGCCCACCCCTTGGGCCTGGCTCAGCCCTTAGCAGTTTAACAAGAAAGAGCCCCTAACGATTACCCGGCCCCCTGTGAGGAGAGAGACACGGAAAAGAGAGAGGCTAAAGTACACATCATCATACATCTTGAAAACTGCCTGCAGTCTTCATGAACACAAGGCTAAGGTGGAAGAAAATGATGAGCATTTTTACAAAATGGGAATTGAAGAAAAGTTCCTGCTTGCATACACGGGGCAAAAAGGAGGGTGGCAGAGGAGGCCCTGAAAGGACCATCTAAGGCCTGAGGACTCACTTCAGCAGCTGAGGACTCACAAACGTGAAGATGTCATTCACTAGCTTCAGTAGGAACGATTTCAGGAGCACTGTGTAGAAAGTTTTGAACAGAGCCTTGATCAACCAGGATTTTGGAACATCTTTTTTGGTCCCAGACTTCTTTTTTTTCTTTTTAATGTCATCCTAGGTACAAAACCAAACAACAGTGTCCACAGAGTTATGTCTGTTCCTGGCCTGAGCAGCTTCAGGATGGTCAGCCTGTGAGCCCCGTGGCCTTCTATGTACAGGTTTTGATCGTCTCTCCCTGGTCTAGTTGCTTCTGCCTTTCTAGCTGCCTGCACTGATCCACTCTCCCACTGCTAATTGATACTTGTAATCTATTTGGGGTTAGAAAACCAGGCAACTAACCTGGTAAGAGTACCATGTAAAAACAGAGACCCATCTGCGTGAGGGCCTAAGGGGCAGTCCTGAGAGCGAAGGGCCTGGGCATGGTGCTGAGAGGCCCTTTCAGTTCTTTTCATGCTTGTGGTTGCTGTGAGATGTTATGGGTTGAACTGTAGCCCTACCCCCAAAAGCTATGTTGAAGCCCTAACCCCCAGTACCTTAAAATGTGCCCTTATTTGGAAATAGGGTCTTTGCAGATGTAACCAAATTAAGATGAGGTCACAGGGGCCCTAATGTGGTATAACTGGTATTTTTACAAGAAGAGAAGAGACAGACACAGGGAGAAGATGGTCCTGTGATGGTGGAGGCAGAGATCAGAGTGATGCATCCGGAAGTGAAGGAACGCCAAGGGTTACTGGCAAACACTAGAAGGTGGAAGAGAGGATTCTCCCCTCCAGGTTTCAGTGAGAGCAAGTCTGCTATCTTGATTTCAGCCTCCTGGCCTCCTGAGCTGGGCACAGTACATTTCTGTTTTAAGCTATCCAGTGTGGTACTCTATCATGGCAGCCCTGGGAAACTAACGCATGGGGCATTACAACTCAGTCACCAGCCTCTTTGTCTATGCTTTGGCCTCCTCATTACATCCTCCTGAGTCTCATCTTGCCCCAAATTCCAGCTTCTCAGCCTACCAGTGACACTCTCTCACAATGTCTTCCACTGAGGTCCCATCTGATGGGTTTCCCTTGCTGGGACAACTGCCCTGGCTTCCCTTCCAGCTTCTACTCTTGCCCCCAACGATCCATCCTCTGGGGAGTTGCCCAAGTAAGCTCTTTACAACATGAATCCAATCTCATTACTCTCTGCTCAAAACCTTCCACTGGCAATCAGACTTCAGATAAAGTCCAGATTCCTTATTGTGGCCCACAAGGGTCCACACAGCTTAATCCCTGTCCACTTCCTTGAGCCCATCTCACCCCATGCGTACCCTCTCCTGGATCTTCTTGCCATTCCCTGAGTAAGTCAAACGTGTTCCCCTCTCAGCCTCGCATGCCTGCTCCTTCTGACTGGAACACACTTCCCTCTGACTGTCCCTCGGAGGGCCTGATCTCATCATTTGAGTCTCTGTTCAGACATCATCTCCTCTGAGAAGCTTCCCCTGTTACCCTGTCTAAAGTCGCACTTCACTCCAAATACACTACTGCTTTATTTTCTTAATAGCTATTATTACTTTCAAAGAGTAACCTATATATGGGCTTAATATATATTTTCTAGCTCTCAAAAGATGAGCACTCTTTTAGTGCCTGGAATGGTCACTGACACACAGTTGTGTTCAATATTTTTCAAGTGAATGAATCAACAAATTGGCTGCTCATGCTAATTTGTACCAAGGTGCAAAATCTAGAAATGCTAAGGTATTATTTTTTTGAAAACCGTATTTCATCATGGAAAATTTCAAAAGTACTCAATCTTGGCTCACTGCAGCCTCTGCCTCCCGGGTTCAAAGTGATTCTCCTGCCTTAGCCTCCCAAGTAGCTGGGATTACAGGTGTGCAACACTCCACACGACTTCTTCTTTTTTTCTGTTGAGACGGAGTTTCAATATTGTCACTAGGCTGGAGTGCAGTGGTGCGACCTCGGCTTACTGTAAGATCCACATCCCAGGTTCAAGTGATTCTCCTGCCTCAGCCTCCCAAGTAGCTGGAATTACAGGCACACACCACCACGCCTGGCTAATTTTTTATTTTTAGTAGAGACAGGGTTTCACCATGTTGGCCAGGCTGGTCTCGAACTTCTGACAGGTGATCCACCCGCCTCTGCCTCCCAAAGTGCTGAGATTACAGGCGTGAACCAATGCACCTGGCCCCTGGCTAATTTTTGTATTTTTAGTAGAGACGGGGTTTCACCATGTTAGCCAGGCTGTTCTCGAACTCCTGACCTCAAGTGATCTGCCCAACTCAGCCTCCCAAGGTGCTGGGATTACAGGTGTGAGCCACTATGTCCAGCCACTGTGCCATCTCTCTTGATCAGGGCTCTTAGCCAGGAGTTTGAGAATATAGATGGAAAATAAATTATATATATGTTTAGAGACATAGTCTTTCTCTGCCTAGGCTGGAGTGCAGTGACACAACCATAGCTGACTGCAGCCTCAAACTTCTGGGCTCAAGTGATTTTCCTGCCTTGGCTTCCCAAAGTGCTAGGATTACAGTTGTAAACCACCACACTTGGCCTAAATTATATATTATATTGTTATTTGTAATAGCATCTAACTGAAATCTAGCATTTGGAAATCCCATGTTTTCTTTTCTTTCTTTCCTTTTTTTTTTTGTTGGGGGGGATGGAATTTCGTTCTTGTCACCAAGACTGGAGTGCAATGCTGCGATCTCGGCTCACAGCAACCTCTGCCTCCCAGGTTCAAGCGATTCTCCTGCCTCAGCCTCCTGAGGAGCTGGGATTACAGGCATGTGCCACCATGCTAGGTAATTTTTGTATTTTTAGTGGAGACAGGGTTTCACCATGTTGACCAGGCTGGTCTCAAACTCCTGACCTCAGGTGATCCACCCCCCTCAGCCTCCCAAAGTGCTGGGATTATAGGCATGAGCCACTGCGTCAGGCTGAGAAATCCCACATGTTCTCATAGCTCACTTATGCTTATCACTACTTTGAAATTATGGTCATTGTTAGACTCATCACTAGATCTTGTTATTTAATGCATTAATAATGAAGTCTATGTATTACTAAATTATGCACTTGTTTTTTAAATATTTTGGTAACTATATTTCAATATATTTGGTTTTGTTTAGAATCCAATGTCTTTCATTTTATTTTATGCATTTAAAACACTTCCCGAGAAGGGATTCATAGATTTCACCAGCCTGCCAAATGGGTCCCTGCAACTATAAAGGCCAAGGGTGTCTGCTCCAGATCCTCTGGTAGCCCAGGCCAGCTATTTCACCCCTTACCCTCCAAACCTGCCTCCAACTTTTGCTTTTCCTGTCCTACTGCCTCCTTCCTCTTCTCCTGTGGGACTCCCAGGCTACCGAAAACAAATCCCCCTCCTTCTTCTCCTCAGCATCCCAATCTGCCCACTGGAGGGCTTGGATTAAGTTGGTCTGTAAGTTTTAACACTCTCTGACTCTAAGTAGAAGAGAAATGGAGGTCACAGGAGGCATTTTAAAAAAATTAATCTTTCGGTTGGGCATGGTGGCTCATGCCTGTAATCCCAGCACTTAGGGAGGCCAAGGCAGGCAGATTATGAGCTCAAGTTCGAGACCAGCTTGGCCAACATGGTGAAACCCCATCTCTACTAAAAACACAAAAATTATCTGGGCATGGTGGCTCACACCTGCAACCCCAGCTACTTGGGAGGCTGAGGCAGGATAATCGCTTGAACCCAGGAGGTGGAGGTTGCAGTGAGCCAAGATCACACCATTGCACTCCAGCCTGGGCGACAAGAGCGAAACTCCATCTCAAAAAATAATAAATAAATAAAATAAAGAATCTTTCTGTCACTTTCAGAGGAGTGAGAGAATAAGGATACAGACAACCCATACTCCAGGCTTTCCTACCTGTCATACCAACTGTAGGTAATGCTACTCAGAAACGAAGCTGTGGATGATGGATTCTGAAAGACACAAAAAAATTGAAAAGTAAACCAGTTGGAGACAGGAACTGCATGGGACTCTGAAATCTGAAACTGATTTTTTAATGATATAATGTTGTGCTAGAAACTAGATATGATGTTAAAGTCAGCTTATCAACATGTGTTTATTTGGAGACCCTAAAGCCACTAGTAGAATGATAATCAGATTTTCTGGCATAGATACATGAATGAGTTAACTATGCTGACAATTGGCAGGTGAAAGTAAAAGTCAGCATATTAATACTCTCATCACTATCTGTTTCCTTGTCATAAAATGGTCTTGTGGGGCCTCCATGAGACTCAGACTTCTTAAAGTTATATTCATTAAGATATCATCCAATTAAGTAACATATGAGATGGGCATATTTAGAATCTCACATTTGATGACTCATTATTTTCTGAAAATGCTGAAAAGATCAGGATCAGGATCTGGAATCCATAAGAGATGAAGAACAGGCAGGAGTAGGCCAGATTAGAATTGTCACCCTATGAAGAAAAAAACAAAGAGGAAAAAATGAGCCTTTTGTCCAAATGAAGTCTACATGGCCCGTATATATCAATGCTTGTGATTAAAGCCTATGATCAAATCCCACTAGTACAATTCGATCCCGGAGCTCAGTTTGATGTCATTTAATCTTAGAAGATGCCCCGTGGTACCTCCTCGTGTCATCCACTCTTTTTTCCTTACCTGCAAGAGTGTCCGGATCAGAGTCTGAAATTGGAAAGTGCCACAGAGTATTGAGAGAACCCAGAATAGGGACAGGAACCAGGAGTTTTTCTGTATACACCATTGTCTGCTGTATTGGATCAGCAAAACCAGGAGCTGGAGAGAAATTCACATGATGTTCTGAAGAATACTGCCACTAACCGAGGACTCAGGGGAGAAGGATGTCAGAGAACATGGGAAGAAAGAAAGGAGGGCTGAGGGAGGAGACTGCCGTGACTAATCTGGCCAGGTAGAGAGCACACAGATGTCAGGTTGAACATTTCCCCGCCATGACATCCAGCTTTTTCTTTCAGTGCCTCATCTCTCTCCATGGACCACACTTGAGTGGGATGCTGGCCAAGAACGTAGAAGGTCACTATCTGCATTTTAGTGGAGTTACTTTGGGAGCTAGAAAAACCTTTCCAAGATGCACGAAAATTAATTTCAGACATTACAGTAGTAAGGTCGGAAGACAGGTTCTAATTAATTAGGTGCAAGGTGTCCGTAGCTTGATTTTCTAATATAAGATTAAGCAATTAATTTTAAAAAATTGCCCTATATCATCTACTTTAGATATAATAAATTAAATGTTGATTTCCTAGACCTAGTGCTGTGCTCCTAAAACAACATTCTGGTGGGGAAAGAGCCATGATTTATAACATTTGCCCAGCGAGGATTGTGCCGAGCACATGGTCTAAAGGGACCACTGCTACTGAGACCCAGCTGACACTGCTCTGCCTGAATGTAGGTTTGCAATTGCCAGACATTCTGATTTTTCAATAAAGTTTGAAAGTTCAAATAATTATGCGTCATTAGTTGCCACTGAATTGATGGCAATTAATTAAAGTGTTATTTAAACACTGTCTAGGCCCATCCCCCGAAAAAAATGCCTGCAGGAGAGACATTAGTTTTTTGATATCAAGTTTATAGAAACTCTAAGCTCACTGATCCATTGTTTAGAGTCATCAATCAATTTAAAAATACTATTTACAACATTTAAAATATTCTTTTACATCAAGAATATTAGCTCTCCTCTGTGACCCTTAGATGGCAAGATATGTGGACATAAGATATACATCTTAGTCATGAAAGCTAATACTTAACCTAGGGAGAAGGCTCTATACATTAATGCTCAAATGAAGATGAAAAGCTAAAATTAGTTTCACCCCATTCCAACCAAGCTTTGCCTCACTATGGATCCTGTGAAAAAGACAGATGACCTTGGAATTAATTTCATCCCCAAAGAGTACATTTCAGCTAGATGCCTGTGGGTAATGAAAAGGGAAACACAGGGCAGAAGTGGTGATAGGTCTTACCCATGTGCCTAGGTAGAGGCTTGGATTGGTATATCGAACAGCAGGGACTGTGGCTTGTCCAGAGTCTTCTGTGAGTACAAGGGCCAGCTCTATGGCTGCTAGAATAAGAAGAAAACCAACAAATACCTGAGAAGGGAAAAAGACCACTGTTAGGAGGATATCATTCTTTATAAGGCTCTTAAAACATAATGGTTTCCAGTGATGGATAAGAAAAATGGTATACAGCGATTCAGATAACACAATAAATATTTCTGGAATGAATGGATACATACAGTTCAAGTGATAGAATAATGTTCAAAGTATGCCATGATCATTGTTTTTGAGGAATGCTGAGTGTGAAGTTTTAAAATATGTCTGCAGACTTTTTGATATTCCTTTCTTCAAAGAGCAGAGCTTAATTCCCCCTCCCTTGAGTGTGGGCTGGGGACTTAGGGATGTACTTCTGGTGAACAGAAAATGGCAGAAGTGACAGTGTGTGACTTCCAAGGCTAGGGCATGAAAAGCAATGCGGATTCTTTCTCCTTGTTCTCCGTCTCCGATTGCTCACTCTGGAGGAAGCTACCAGTTGGGTCATGAGAACACTCCAGTAGCTCTTTGGAGAGGTCCGCTTGGTAAGGAACTGAGACCTTCTGCCAACAGTCAGTGAGAAACTGGGGCTTCCTGCCGCCAGCCATGTGAGAGTCATCTTAGAAGCAGGTCTTTGAGCCCTAGTCAAGCCTTCACATGCCAGTAGCCCCAGACAGCACATACTAACTTCAACCTCATGAGAGACCTTGAAGCAGAACCTGGGTAAGCTGCTTCCAAATTCTTGACCCACAGAAACTGTTAAGATTTAAAGAATCCTTTTTTAGCTGCTAAGTTTTGGGGTATTTTGTTATACGGCAATAGAAGGTACTAGGTTTTAAAGGCACTATTCCGTTTCTTAGGCCATAGGTTTTTTGTTTTTGTTTTGAGACAGAGTCTTACTCTGTGGCCCAGGCTGGAGTGCAGAGGCCTAATCTCAGCTCACTGCCACCTCCACCTCCTGAGTTCAAGTGATTCGCCTGCCTCAGCCTCCCGAGTAGCTGGGATTACAAGTGTGCGCCACCACACCTGACTAATTTTTGTATTTTTAGTAGAGACGGGGATTTCACCATGTTTGCCAGGCTGGTCTCAAGCTCCTGACCTCAGGAGATCTGCCTGCCTCGGCCTCCCAAAGTGCTGGGATTACAAGCATGAGCCACCACACCCAGCCCCAGTCTTGATCCCAGATAATGCCAGTCAATATTTGTCCTATGAGCTCAGAAGACATGATGATACACATTATACTGTTTTAAAGGCCCACATCCCCACCTATCAGGAGGGAAAATTACTGCCTCCACTGAGGAAATATACCAGCATCTTAGCCACCAAAACGAAGATATTTATGCGGCACCATCTCCCCTCCCCTCATCCTTTTATGCTCCTACCCATCTACCCTTATTCATTCTTTTAAGTCTCATTTATCTGGAATGTCTCAGGCAGAGATAATGGGCCCTTTGTAATGAAAACCAGCCAAGGAAGGAGATGAATGCACCTTTACTTTAACTAACAGGATCAGTGCTATTATTTAGTAAGGAGTAGAGTCAGAGACATGTTAATAACTGGAATGCATTTTTTCAAGTATATAATACGCTACAGGGTGTTTTCCCCACAAGATACTATGCGGTTTTGGAAAAAAAAAATAGCTTTATAGGTGGTACGTTATGGTTGCCTTTAGGTAAACTAGGAGGTAAAAAAGAGCAAGCTAGAGCTAAGGCACCTGCCGTTGGAGATGACTAGAGGATGCTAACCAGCAGCCTACTCCCCAGGCTAGGGAAAAGGAGGGGGCCTTGCCACAGACTTATATATATTAAACTCATACAATGGATTTGAAATACACTGAGCAATTTATATCAAAAAAGACCAGTTAACTTTATAAAGAACTTCTACAAAGTAATTTTAAAAAATACTCTAATAACTCAATGCAAAAGAAGAGTATATAATATAAATGGATTTTTAAAAAAACACAAAAGGCTTTAAAACGTATGAGAATATGCTTAACCTCATTAATATGAGAATACAATTTGAAAGTATAATGACATACCACTTTTGCCTAACCAACTAGCAAACATCAAAAAATGTGATACAAAGTTGGTGAGACCGAGGAGAGCCTCTTTGGAGGGCAGTTTGCACTGTCTATAAAAATTATGAGTTCACGTATCCTTAACTCAGTCATTTCATTTTTTTGAATTTATCCTATAGATGCACTTGAATACACAAGTATATACAAAGCTGTGGATTGCAGCATTGCTTATGATGCAAAATATTAGAAACCAATGACACTCATGGCATATAGGGCACATAAATTATGGTACATTCAAATAACAGCATCTCAAAGAATCATTACAAAGAAAGAAGCAGACTTTTGTGGGATTGAGCTGGTTGTCTCCTGTTAATGTGGAGGGGACTGACTTCATCCTGGCTTTTTGATACTTCTACATTTGGAGAAATTTTACATATTTCTCTAAGATCTTCTACCTAGATACTTAAATCTTAAAGCCTTAGCCATTTTTACAGTCCAGCTCTTTAATTTTCCCCCACCTTTTCTTTCTTTTTCTTCATCTTTTTCTTTTTCTTTCTTTTTTTTTTTTTTTGGTATGGAATTTTGCTTTATCACCGAGGCTGGAGTGTAGTGGTGCGATTTCAGCTCACTGCAACCTCCACCTCCCGCGTTCAAGCGATTCTCCTGCCTCAGCCACCCAAGTAGCTGGGATTACAGGTGTGAACCACCATGCCCAGCTAATTTTTGTATTTTTAGTAGAGACGGGGTTTCACCATGTTGTCCAGGCTTGTCTTGAACTTCTGGCCTCAGGTGATCCACCCACTTCAGCCTCCCAAAGTGCTGGGATTACAGGTGTGAGCCACTGCACCTGCCCCTCCCCACTCCTTTTCAATAACACGAGTGTGAGTCCATCCTGTCTCCAAAGCCTGCCTTATTCCAAAGCATCCAGTTCTAGGGACTCTTTCATCAATGCCTGTGACTTGTGGCCCTGATGAAAGTTATCCATCCTTGCAAAAGACATCTGAGGAGGTGTCCCACTCAGAGGCTCTCTCCTCTTCCTTCCTCTGTGAATCTATTTATTCAGGAAAGCCCTAATTCTTCCACTAGTCTCAAAGTAAAACTACCCACTTCTGCAGAGAAGAGCACAGTGAAGAATGAAGATAAGGTCTAGGAGAAGAAACAGCAGACCAGATTCATGTTCTCTCCAGCCCAGTTGTGTGTAATTAATGATGGATTTCAGAGATAGAAACACTGCAGCCTCTAGCAGCTGCAAGAACTTTACAATACCCTGAACCTTAGCTACAAACAGCATATGAGCTAGTTACGGAGAATGAAATCTAAGAGGTGGTAGAAAACCAACTGACCAAAGAATAAGTAACAGTATGACTCAGGGCTCAGCATCTACAGAATACCCAGGCCTCTACTCTTCCTACCGCCTGGGATGCCTGGGGAACACATCTGGAAGCCTTCCAGTGTGGATCAACCATTCCTGGAAAAGTCAGACCTGACACACAGAAGACTAGAACAACCAGTCCCAGAACAATCGGTTTCATAAATATGGGGAGGAATCTTGGTAGTCCTGCATGCAGCTCCAGCAAAATTCTCCTGCCAGTTTTTGAAGGCTGTCTTGGAAACTGCTGGGGAAAGCTATGATGTAACACAGCAAACCACTAAGTATTTCAGTGCTTCACAAATCATAGATTTATTCTTAAATTACTCCCTGAACATGCAGCCTGAACATGTGTTGAGATGAATATATTAACTCAATTTCAGTCTGGGTAGTGGCGGAATCCTTCCTTTTTCCCTCCCTCCCTCACAGGATTTTTCTTGTTTTACAGCTCTGTATTCTGCCTTGATAGGTTCTCATTGTACCTATTGGGTTGATTTTGGGGGTGGGATATGACTGAAGTCTAATCAAAGAGGTTTCAGTAACCTTGGCTGCTGTATATGACACAATAGATGCCTCTGGCTATAGATAAGTAGATACAATCTCGTTGGTGTATCTTTAGGATTTAGAATCTAACTTTAAGAATAGGAAGTAAAAAGTATAAAGATGAAGGATTATTCCTACTTTGTGGGATTGGGGGGCTTTTACTGATTTAAAAAAACTCAATTGTTCAGGTGAACGGTTACACTATAATGCACTTCACTGATTTCCTCAGCCCCTTTTAGCTCTGTTTTACCATGCTCCCTAATTTGTTCGTTACTCTAACATTAATGGAATGATGTTTTGTATTTTGTCGCATCATGGTGGTATCAGTACGAGTTTGGCTGCTTAGGTACAAATGAATAACATATCCATCAAAAAAGAGAAACACGCAGATTTTTATGTACTAAAATGGAAGGAGCTCTAAGTCACAGAAAAGCACATATGGGACACTAGCATTTGTGTGAAAAAAATATATGTACGTAGCTGTTTGTAAAAGCGCAGGCTATTTCTGGAAGGAGATACAAGGAACTGGTATCAATGGTTATCAACTAAGACAGGAATGAGTGACTAGAGTACTGTGTACCCTTCTGTCCTTTTCTATTTTGTTTTATTTTATTTTTGAGACAGGGTCTAGCTTTGTTGCCCAGGCTGAAGTGCAGTGGTGTGAACATGGCTCACCGCAGCCTTGACCTCCTTAAACTCAAGTGATCTTCCCACCTTAGCCTCCCGAGTAGCTGGGACCACAGGCACATGCCACCATGCCTGGCTAATTTTTAAAAAATATTTTTTGTAGAGATAGGTTTCACCAAGTTGGCCAGGCTGGTCTCAAACTCCTGGGCTCAAGCAATTCTCCCACCTCAGCTTCCCAAAGTGTTGGGATTACAGGCATGAGCTACTATGCCCAGCCCCTTTTGTACTTTTTGAATTTTGTGACCCTCTGAGAATTATCTGTTCAAAAGATAAGTTAAATACACTCACACCCCCATTAAGAAAATAAGGAAGTGATATGAATAGACAATTCACAAATGAAATATACTTAACAGATTAAAAAATCAACTGCATTAGTATTCATAAAAATGCGAAGTAACTCAATGAGATGTCACGTTTGCACATAAAAGTTGAAAATAACTCAGTGCTGACAATGGTGCAGGCACATGCACTTTAACACATTGTTGGCAAGAATCTATGTTGGCAGTCTGCCTGGGCGACAGAGTGAGACTCTGTCTCAAAAAAAAAAAAAAAAAAAAAAAAAAAAAAAGGAGTGAAATATCGATACATGGTACAGCAATGGTACAGCACAGATAAACCTTGAAAACATTGTGCCAAGGGAAAAAAGCCAATAAAAAAAGACCACATATTATATAATTCCATTCATATGAAATGTCCAGAACAGGGAAATCTATAAAGAAAGAAAAGAGATTTAGCGGTTGCTAAGGATAATGGGAATGAGGAGACGGGGTTAAAGAGAATGAAATGTTCTAAAATTGACTGTGGTGAAGTTTGCACATATGTGCTAATATACTGAAAAAAACGGAATTTTTTTTTTTTTTTTTTTTTTGAGACAGAGTCTGAAGCTGGAGTGCAGTGGCGTGATCTCGGCTCACTGCAACCTCCACCTCCCAGGTTCAAGTGATCCTCATGCCTCAGCCACCTGAGTAGCTGGGGTTACAGGTGTGTGCCACCGCACCAGCCTAATGTTTTTTTTTTGAGATGAAGTCTTGCTTTGTCACCCATGCTGGAGTGCAGTGGCATGATCTTGGCTCACTGCAAGCTCCGCCTCCCAGGTTCAAGCAATTCTCTGCCTCAGCCTCCCAAGTAGCTGGGATTACAGGCATCCACCACCATGCCCGGCTAATTTTTGTATTTTTAGTAGAGACGGGGTTTCACCATGTTGGCCACGCTGGTCTTGAACTCCTGACCTTGTGATCCACCTGCCTTGGCCTCCCAAAGTGCTGGGATTACAGGCATGAGCCACCACGCCCAGCTGAATTTGTTTGTATTTTTAGTAGAGATGGGGTTTCACTGTGTTGGCCAGGCTGGTCTCAAACTCCTGACCTGAAGTGATCCACCCACCTCAGCCTCTCAAAATGTTGGGATTACAGGCGTGAGCCACGGCGTCCAGCCTGAATTGTATTAAATGGGAGAGCTGTATGATATGTAAATTATATCTCAATAAAGTATTTTGTAAAAGAGTTAACTAATAGCTTTTATTAGGATGGGATATTGGTTTGCTCATTAACCAGCTTCTTCTTGGAAGCTCCAGAAAGTGGAAGAAGCCTCCTAACTTGATTGCTTCTAACCTCAAACAATGACTCAAATCCAACGGTACTGAGAATGTTGTTAAATGTGCAGAGTTGTTCAATGTTCAGAATATTCAAAGTCTAACATACGTTTCTTTCCTTTTTTTTTTTTTTTTAAGAGATGGGGACTCACTATGTTGCCAGGCTGGCCTCTAGTGATCCTATCCACCTCCAGCTTCCAGAGGAGCTGGGATTACAGGTGTGCACCGCTGAGTTCAGCTCTAACATACTCTTAAATCTACCACTATTCCTAGAATGCATTTAACACCAACATTCAACAAATGTTGAATTCCATCTGAGTGTTTGAAACATGCTAGGTCCTATGATGGGCACTCAGGTCAACAAAGGAGACAGTGACCCTGCCCCAAGCTCTGAGACTGTTCTTTTTCTAATCAGAATCCAACAAAACCCACGACCAACCCTGACCTCAAAGTGTCAAGGTGACGACCACTTCCTTTGGCCAAGCTCTTTCCTCCTTTTAAGGTTCCAGATAACCTGAGTCATTGTTAGGTATGTTCGTAGAACAATGGAATCTAGTTTGCCTTTCTAAAAACCTGTTGAAAGATAAGGACTGACAGAGGCTGGGTGCGGTGGCTCACGCTTGTAATCCTGGCACTTTGGGAGGCCGAGGCAGGAGGGATCACTTGAGGTCACGGGTTTGAGACCAGCCTGGCCAATATGGCAAAATCCCATCTCTACTGAAAATACAAAAATTAGCTGGGCATGGTGGCGTGCACCTGTAATCCCAGCTACTTGGGAGGGATTGAGGCATAAGAATTGTTGGAACCCAGGAGGCAGAGGTTGCAGTGAGCTGAGATCATGCCACTGCACTCCAGCCTGGGCAAGAGTGAGACTCCATTTAAAATAGTAGTAATAATGATAATAAAGACAGATAGAAAAAAAAAAAAAAAAAAACTAGTGAAAGGAAGCAGATGGAAGATTTTCTGAGATAATTTTACTACCTCAAATGGGGGTCTTGGGTTCCCACAAGACCCCTCCCTGAGTGAGTTGGTGCAGCTGGCTGAGGGCTCCTCCCCTCCTGGCCCCTCCTGGGCCTCTCCCACAGACCTGTCCTTTCTGTTATTTCCGTACTCGTGCTTGTCACTGTGCACACTCACTCTTCCTCCCTCTACTGTGAGTGATCATCCTGACTCATCGAATACGTGGGGAAAATGGAAACCTTATTTCAGATCCAAGTTTTTGAAGATGAGTGATAGTTGGATTGCCTCAGTGGGGCTGGAGATCCATTATCTAGTTCATTTTCATGAGGTAGGTGCCAACTGAATTACAGTCCACCGATTTATTAGAGCTGTTTAAAGACAGGTGATCCCGTGTTCATTTCTCAAATGCTATAAAGATAATTTGATTGATTATATGCCCTTTGTGTTTAGGGAACCCAATATCCACAAGAATTAAGAGTCACCATTCTTAATCAAAGCTACTTTGATTTAAGAAATGTGGCAAGGGACCCATGAGAATTAGGGTAGATGGAGAGAGGGAAACCCAGAACCTGGCTCTGCCTGAGATAATGGCACCTGGGACAGCTGCTTAAAGACAAGGAACAGGACACTAAACACCAAGAAAATATCTCCACTGTACACCAAGGAATTAGAGTTCAGAAACAGTGGTGTTATTTTACCTGCTTAGCGAGGTAGAGTTTGGTGATAGAGGATCTCTTGGTCCTGGATTTATACACGTGGAGAAGCTGCCAGGGGGCCAGGAGCCATAGGAAGCCCAAGGGAATCCACACCAGAACAGTTTGCTCAAAACAAAGTGGCAGGTCTGCCTCTGGACTGTCCAGGAATGAGGAATTCTGGAGACCAAAGGGGAAGGATTGTTGTATACATGCATTGTGAAGACAGAAAACCATCCTGCACCACATCTCACTGCTTCCAGACAATTTAAACTCAACTCCATATCCATATCCAGCCTTACCCTTTAACTATCCATATTTTCCTATTTGTGCACATTGATACAAATTCACCATTTAATGACAAATGTAGTTACTTTCTGGCCAACCCACCCTCTAAACACCTGTCTTCTTGTGATTCTCAGTGAATTTCTGTACCAGCTATCCTGAGTAAACCTCACACTGCATTTGCCAAATTATAGGATGAAGAAGGGCTGTTTCCCAGTTTAAAGGAGAGAATAGTTCTCTGGGATATAAAAAATTATTCAAGTTTCTAGTACTAACTGAACTCAGTGGCAGATATTCAAACATGCAGGCGCCATGCAGGGAGAATGCTTAGTCACACTGTAGCATTTACCCTCTGATGGCCCAGAGCGCTTACATTAAAAACCTGTCCAGTTCAGCACAGCAGGGACAACAGCATTGTTGGACAGAAGGCTTACTACCAGCAAGTTTTGTGCAGTCTTTGCATTCTGCGATAAATGGAAGTGTCTTGTGAAGTGGAAGTTGGGGGGTGGGAGGTGGGCACCAATTCTTGTCTCTGAGTCACATGAGTGTAGATTTTTCTCTTCCCATAAATAGTTAAAATTTGTTTTATATGGTTATTTGTACAGACTCTTCAAAGAAATGGTTGCGATGCCATGACCAAGAAAGTTGGTCAGGTAGTTAGTACTCAGAAAGAATTCTCAAGAGATGGCCTGTCTAGATACTGCAGCCCATGAAGACCCACCTTGCCGTGGTATACACTCCTGACCTTGAGGGCCTTGGGACCCAGGTCCTTTCTAACACACGAGGTGCTGCCCAGGTGCTCTGCTATCTCATCCTTGCCCCTCTCACCTCTACATAAGGTTATCAAATGTTATAATTCAGAAGAATCACTTAAGATACTTAAACTATTAATTGCCCCAGGTTATTCCGATGCTGAGGCTAGGAGTTTGCAGATGACACTGTCTCACTAAATCCTTACCAAAATCACTAAATCTAAGGTCCTTTTTTGTTTTCTATTCCACTAGACCTTTGATACTGTTGATTGGCCTTTATCTTGAAATTTTTTGCTATCTATGACTCCACAATGTTACACTGTTCTTGTTCACCCTCTAAGTGGTGTCTCTTCTTTTCCTTAAAAACAGTGTTACCCGACTCCAGTTGTTCAAAAATTATTTCAGTACTCATGATGCCCAAAGTTGCATCCCTAGACTCAACTTCTAGTCCATATCATTAGTTGCCAGTTCTTCTAGAACTTATCATTATCATTTCAACATCAACATGTCTCAGCAAGACTCAGTCACGACCTTCTCTTCCTTCTACTAGCAAAGTATGCAACAACAATTCTCCTTCCTCACACTGATAAAATTGGAAGGTTTTTACCTGTTTCTTTTTAGAGAAGGCAATTTTGCAACTAGCTAGTACAAGAGTCTGAGATAAAATAAACATATGACAGAATAAATTGCATTACCTTTCCCAGATCTTATATCCCTTATATTCTCTGGCGATATTATGAATTATGCTTTCTAAAAAGCCTGAGCTTTAGACCAACTGCACCTCTAACATTTCTGGATCTTGTTGGTGGCCACCCTAAGTTAACTAACTACCACTTGTTCTGAGTCTGAGAAGAGTCAATATGAAGATAAATGTAATTTCTCACCCAAAAAGTAGAGTTGCAGAAGTCCTCCAGCATGATTCCTGGACTGCGTCTGGAACGAAGACTCTTCTATTAATATGACTGTGTTGTTTCTTCTTTACTTGTTTCCTCAGAGAAGGTGGAACAGGAATTATCTACCATTCTGATGTTCTGTGTAAAGGATGACCTTTCATCCGAACCATTTAATCGTTAACCTTGCCTAGATGCATGTTACGTTGAAACAGTGGATGGACATGTGACTAAAAAGCCCTAGGGACAGGGAGACTCACCAGTTCCCAAAGTACAAGAGGCCTCTGGAGGAGTGGCCGTATATGAAAGGAACCACTGAAAGATGTCAACAGAGCTGGCCAACAAGTCAGGAGTGCACACTCTTTCATTTTCCTAAGGACATATGACCCACAAAGGGCAGCATCAGTGGAGGGGCAGGCACCCCTAAATGTGCAGTTTCGCTTCTGTTGTAAGATCTTAGAGTTTACAGAAATGTGAAATATCCTTCTTCCTTCGATTTTTAATTAAAAATAGAGAACCTAAAACATGGTTTAAACATGATATAAACTTTGTGTGAAGAAGTCAGGTTATAAAATAGCTTATCCAGTGTGAGCCTATATGTTATATACATAATATAGGCTTTCAAAAGGTCTATTTGCCTGAGAGGTAGTATGCCAAATGGGAATGAAGCCTTTGCCAGACATTGTAAATATGATATCATGATAAAACATCAGGGCCAGAGGAGGGGGTGATTCTGCAAACAGAGTGGTGGCATCAGTCGCCAGAAACTGTCATCGACCCAACCTTTTATTTTTTATTTTTATTTTTTTTCGAGACAGGGTTTTGCTCTGTTGCCTGGACTAGTGTGCAGTGGTGCCATCATGACTCATTGCAGCCTTGACCTCATGGGTTCAAGCGATCTTCCTGCCTCAGCTTCCTGAGTAGCTGGGACTACAGACACATGCCAACAAGCCCAGCTAATTAAAAAAAAATTCTGTAGGGACGGGGACTTGCTATGTTGTCCAGGCTGGTCTTGAACCCCAGGCTTCAACAATCCTCCTGCCTTGGCCTCCCGAAGTGCTGGGGTTACAGGCATGAGCTACCATGCCCCACCTGACCCAACCTTTTGTACTGTCATTTAAATTGCTTAAAGAACCAAGCAGTATGTGACCATGATATCATGAAAAAAGTACACATAACCACCCATGCAGTATCCTAACTAAAAAAACTGGCCCTAAATCTGGTCAAATTCTAGATCTAACTACCAGATTATAAGAAACACAGGAACATGCTAAAGGACTCCACGGGAATGCAATTGTCAAAATCCAGGATGTGGGAGAGTCTATGGTGCAAATGACTCCATTTCTTAACAAATAAATTAAAAGAAGGAAAGGAGTCGAAGGAACTTACAAATTAAAAGAGAATCAAGAGGCATATCAGCCAAATGTGGACTGTATGGACCTTGTTACTGATTTTAAAAGTCAAGTATACACACACAAAAAATGAAAAGGCAGCATTCAGAGTGGGAGAAAATATTTGCAGACCATATAACTGACGAAGAGTTAATATCCATGATATACTATAAGGAACTCATACAACTCAATAGCAAACATACACAAACAAATTAAAAAAATGGGCAAAGGACTTGAACAGACACTTCTCCAAAGAAGACATATAAATGGCCAGCAGGTATATGACAAATGAATCAACTTTACAAGTCATCTGGAAAATGCAAATCAAAACCACAGTGAGATACCACCTCATACCTATTAGGATGGCTATTATGAAAAAAACAAGATAAGTGCTGGCAAGGGTGTGGAGAAAAGGGAAACCTAGTATACTGTTGATGGAAATGTAAATTGGTCTGACCATTATGAAAACATATGGCAGTTTCTCCATCATTTTCCATACCACTCACCAGAAGAGCCAGGAGACGTGCTGTGGAACTAAGAGATCTCAGTTGGGGTAGGGTGCACCTTTAGGCTGCATACTTCTCTTGGCACGGTGGTAGGACTCGGGTACGGGGGGATCTCTTGGTAAAACTTTGAGAAGTATAACGTCAAGGATTAACTCTGAAATTTCTAGTTAGGTATCTGCAAGTAAATTTACTTGTATACGAGGAAGACAATCATCAGATTGACTTACATGAATAAGAATCAAAACAGGGTTTGTAAAGAGAGGAGAGGGAGAAGGAAAAACGCAAAATCAATCTTGGAACAGTGAGTTTTAAATTTCTTTTCCTGGGTAGAATGATCAACTGGAGGCCATCACAGAAGCCAGTCTGAGATATCTGCTCTTGAAGCCTAGCTGGGTCATCAGGGGAAAAAATGTGTTATTTGTGGACCCTAAAAGGCCTTGAGGTTTGAGCTGTAGAGCGTGCAGAAAGGTTGTCTTTGTGTAATGTCCTCCAGCGTCTTTCCATTGGTCCATGCACCTTAGTGAACTGCGTTATTTCCCTTGATCAGTGTAAGCAGGGTTGGGGTGGAGTAAGAAGGGTGGGAAGAGGCACAAGTCTGAAGGGGAAGGGGTGAAATGGGATCAGTCTTTGGGCCTCAGTTTCCTTATATATAAATGAAGAAGACTGCAGGTTTACATCACACATTGTATCATAAGACTGGGTGGACACAATGTGTCCTATTTCTCTTCACAGGACTATTCTCAATTCAAAGGTCAGAGAAGGAGCAGTAGAAGTGGTAGCAGTAGTAACAATAATAATTTAAATGACAGCAGTAAACACTGAGCACTCACTATGTGCCAGGCACTATCATAAGTTCTTTACAAACAATCTCTCTCTCTCTCCTTTTAAAGTTGGGTTTACTGAGGTAAAATTGTTTTTCTTTTGAGACAGGGTATATGGCTCAAAAGAAAAGGGCTAGAGTGCAGGGGCATGGTCACAGCTCACTGCAGCCTCTAACTCCTGAGCTCAAGTGATCCTCCCACTTCTGCTGCCTGAGTAGCTGGGACCACAGGCGTGTGCCGCCATGCTCGGCTAATTTTTTTTGTACTTTTTGTAGAGAAAGGGTTTTGCCTTGTTGCATAAGCTGGTCTCAAACTCCTGAGCTCAAGCAATCTGCCTGCCTCAGCCCTCCCAAAGTGCTGAGATTAAGAGGCATGAGCCACCACACCTGGCTGAGGTATAATTTATGTAGAGTATAGATTCATCCTTTCTAGGAGTATAGTTCTCTGAGTTTTGATGAGGCAAGACTGACAGCCCTCTAGCCTCACCACACCTCTTTCCCACTCTGTCCTACATCCAGACAAGCTGACAAGACAGCATGGGTGCTCCCTTCTTTAGCACCAGTGGGAAGTTCAAACCACGCACCCTGCCTGCACATGGAAGACACTGCACTCCAGCCCACCCCCTAACCACCATAAAGACCCAAGCCTGTCACCCTTCCTGTTCCCCCAAGTCATTTTAAGCTCTGCTTGGGAGCCTGCCCTGCTCTTTCCGGAAATCTTTTCTCTTCTTTTCCTTTTTTTGCTTTTTTTTTTTTTTTTAGATGGAGTCTTGCTCTGTCACCCAGGTTGGAGTGTGGTGGCGCAATCTCAGCTCACTGCAACCTCCACCTCCTAGTTCAAGTGATTCTTCTGCCTCAGCCTCCCAAGTAGCTGGGATTACAGGCACGCACCACCAAGCCCGTTTAATCTTTGTATTTTTAGTAGAGACAGGGTTTCGTCACATTGGCCAGGCTAGTCTCAAACTTCTAACCTCAAGTGATCCTCCTGCCTCGGCCTCCCAAAGTGCTGGGATTACAGGCATGAGCCACCACACCCAGCCTCCCGAAATCTTCATTCTACAGATAGTAAGTCTTTTCATACTCTTCTGTTGTGTGTGCATCATCAGTCTTGACATCTGAACCAAATTTTGGATGGTAAGGACCATCCCACCTCTGCAGGGTGATCACAGCAGATAGTAAGAAAGTAATGTGTAATAAAAAATCTTTTCAACTACATTTTAAAAACCATTGTGATCTTACATAATCTTTGTTGAAAGACAGATAAAATAAAACTTAGGACTCCCAATATTCTTTCTTGAAGAGTTTTTATAGGAATCTAAATTTGAAGAATTTACTCCAGGAATACTGAATACCTGTTTTCCAGCTCTCCTGTTTTCAGTGAGAGTCTTGTGGAACTAATTCCTAGAAAGGTAACCCACGAGAGATTATCTGTTCAAAACAGCAGTGACTCCTGAAATATGATAGTCTACATCCCTGTAAATTCAATCTCAATCACACTGTTTAAGAACAATGTTGGAGGTATAATTAACATACAAACAAATGCATAGATCTTAGATGTTCTATTCAAAGAGTTTTGACAATTGTATATACTCAAGCAAATTGTATCCCAAGCAAGATAGATTAAACTATTTCAGGAACAATGTAAGAATATATAATAATAATCTCAACCAGCAGTATAATAGTATAATTTCATTTATTCCTTCTAACTTTTGTACTTTTGTTTTCTTATGTTTTACTTCTACATATATCATAAATCCTACACAACATTGTTATTATTTTTGCTTTAAATGGCTAATTATATTTAAAAGACCTATATATGCACACAAACATAATTTATTAAATATAGAATGTATATAACAAAAGTACTTAAAATAGGTCTTTTATATGTACCAGATATTTACCCTTTCTGGTGCTCTTCATTTCTTCCTGCCTTTGGCCTGAACAACTTGTTTAAGAATTTCTTGGGGCCGGGCACAGTGGCTGATGCCTGTAACCCCAGCACTTTGGGAGGCTGAGGCAGGCAGATCATGAGGTCAGGAGTTCAAGACCAGCCTGGACAACATGGTGAAACCCCATCTCTATTAAAAATACAAATAGAAACTGAGTGCGCTGATGGGCACCTGTAGTCCCAGCTACTTGGGAGGCTGAGGCAGGAGAACTGTTTGAACCCAGGAGGCGGAGGTTGCAGTGACCTGAGATCATGCCATTGCACTCCAGCCTGGGCGACAGGGTGAGACTCTGTCTCAAAAAATAAAAAAAGAGAATTTCTTATAGTGAGGGTCTACTGGAGACACATTCTTTTAGGTTTTGTCTGCATGAGAATATCTTTATTTCACTTTTATTTTTGAAGGGTATTTTCACTGGATATAAAATTATAGTTTGAGAAGTTTTTTTAATTGTTATTTGCTTTAACACTTTTTTTCATTTTGTGAATATGTAGTGTTTTCTGAGTATCTATCTCAGGAGGAAGTTAATAAAGTGAATTAAAATCTGTATTAGAAATTTAAATCATTTAATGTAACCCTTAAATGTATTCAAATAAAAAAGAAATTAGAATCATTTTAAAACAAGCAAGATTTTTACTTTTTGTGCTTAAAACATTCTTTTTATTTTTCTATTTATGTATTCATTTATTTTGAGACAGAATCTCTCTCTGTTGCCCAGGCTGGATGGAGTGCAGTGGTGCAATCACAGCTCACTGCAGCCTCACTCTCCTGGGCTCAAGGGATTCTCCCACTTCAACCTCCTAAGTATCTGGGACTATAGGCACACACCACTATGCCCACCTAATTTTCTTTTTAAAATTTTTTTGTAGAGCCTCAAACTCCTGGGCTCAAGCAATCCATTCGCCTTGGCCTTCCAAAGTGCTGGGATTACAGGCGTGAGCCACAGTGTCTGGCCAAAACATTCCAAGTAATCAAAAAAAGAGAGGGTGGAGAATCTAAATGCTCATCAAAACAAGTTGCTTAAATTATAAAATATGTACTCATATGGAATATTGAATGAGAAAAGCAAGTAAGGAGCCAGGAAGTCACAAATCTTACCTAACAATAAGTAAAAATCTGAACAAATAGAGAAATCAATAACTTTTCTTAGATCGGTAGAGAGGTGAGGTTACAGGGCAAACTGAAGAGATAAACAAGTGAATATGAAAAAATCACAATTTACTGGCACAGAACTCTCAGCAGGAACCAGTGCGAAGGCAGGAAAACCTGAACTGTAATTGAATTGCCGGAGGCTCAGTGTACACAAGTTTGAGAGAGAAAAATTCCAGAGTGACTCAGCCATAAGGAGGGGATGATCTCCACACTTTCATGAGTTTACCTATAGGAATTCAAAGAGGTTCTCAAATATTGTTTTCTTTTTATTAGAGAAAAATCTCCTCCTGCTTCCATGCCCCTGGCAGAGGGGATAGGAAAAGTAAACATTTGAAATATACCTGGACACGGCGGGACTCGGTGGGTCACGTCTGTAAGCCCAGCACTTTGGGAGGCCAAGGCGGGCAGATCACGAGGTCAGGATATCGAGACCATCCTGGCTAACATGGTGACACCATGTCTCTACTAAAAAAAAAAAAAAAAAAAAAAAAATTAGCCGGGCATGGTGGCGGGCGCCTGTAGTCCCAGCTACTCGGGAGGCTGAGGCAGGAGAGTGGCGTGAACCTGGGAAGCGGAGCTTGCAGTGAGCCGAGATGGCACCACTGCACTCCAGCCTGGGTGACAGAGCAAGACTCCGTCTCAAAACAAAACAAAACAAAACGAAACAAAACAAAAGAAACCCTATTCTTCTCTTCTAAACAAAGTCTGCCCTTGGGAAAAACTGTTTAAATAGAGCCTAATGCTGGTGATTAATAGGAGCCTAAATGATGCAGGAGAAGGGAAATAACAACTCCAGTCTCCTCTAGCCTTCCACATGAAAACTGAAAATACCCAGCTGCAGCCCACTCTAGCCATCATATCCCACCTAACAGGATCGGGGTAGATAGGAGGAACTGAGAAGCACTTGTGAAATTCAGTTTAGAGACACAGGTTTACTAAAAGATCGAGACCTCTTCATAGAACTACAGAACTCTTCCTCTCCCCCTCCCCCACTGTATACCAGGTTACTAAAGGTCTAGTTACAGCTCTTCCTTTTACCCCATATATCCCGTCCAGCTATGAAGAAAACATTGCTAGGCATACTAAAAGAAAAAAAAAAAAGAAAGGCTTTAAAGAGACAGAGAGCAAGCATCAGAACCAAATTCAGATATGACTGGGATGTTGGAATTATCAGACCAGAAATTTAAAACAACTATAATCACAATGCCAAGGGCTCTAATGGATAGACAGCATACAACAACAAATGGGTCAATGTAAGCAGAGAGTTTAAATTCTAAGAAAGAACTAAAAAGAAATAAATACTAGAGATCAAAAACACTGTAATAGAAATAAAGAATGCCTTTGATGGGCTTTTTGGTAGACTGAACAAGGCTGAAAACAGAATCTTTGAGCTTGGAAATAACTGCCAAAACTACAAAAATAAGTAAGACTATATAAATAGAATCTCCAAGAACTATGGGACAACTACAAAGGGTATAACATATGTGTAATGGAAATAGCAGGAAGAGAATAACCAGAGAAAGGAACAGAATAAATATTTGAAGCAATAATGAAAGAAAATTTCCCTCATACTAATGTCAGACACCAAATCACAGATCACAGAAGTTGAGAGAACACCAAGTAGGACAAATGCCAAACAAACAAACAAAAGCCCTACAACCAGGCATACATATACAAGTTGCAGGAAATCAAAGATAAATTCTGAATGAAGCCCGGGGAAAAAGACCTTACTTGTAGAGGAGAAAAGATGAAAATTATACCCAACTTTTCCTCAGAAAGCATGCAAGCAAGAAGAGAACGGAGTGAAATATTTACAGTGGTGAGAGAAAAAAGCCACCAACAGCATTCTGTACCCACAAAATGATACTTTAAAAGTAAAGAGAAGCCAGGCACAGTGGTGCATGCCCATAGTCCCAGCTATTCAGGAGGCTAAGGTGGAGGGATTGCTTGAGCCCAGGAGTTTGAGTCCAGCCTGGGCAGCATAGTGAGACTCTTACTCTCTCTCTCTCTCTCTCTCTCTCTCTCTCTCTATATATGTGTGTGTATATATATATGTATATAGATGTATATACATACATATATATGGATGTATATATATATGATATATTTAATTATATAGCATATTTAAAAGGGAGAAATAAATACATTATCAGACAAACAAAGACTGAGGGAATTTGTTGCCAGTAGACCTGCCTTGCAAGAAATGTTAAAAGAATTCCTATAGAGTAGTGGTCCCCAACCTTTTTGGTACCAGAGACCAATTTTGTGAGGAATGGTTTCAGGATGAAACTGTTCCACCTCAGATCATCAGGCATTAGATCTCATAAGGAGTGTGCAGCCTAGATCCCTCACATGCACACTTCACAATAGGGCTCACACTCCTATGAGAATCAGATGCCTCTGCTGATCTGACAGGAGGTGGAGCTCAGAAGCCTGCTGCTCACCACCTGCTGTGTAGCCCTAACAGGCCTTGTATCAGTACCGGTTTGCGGCCCAGGGGCTGGGGACCCCTGCTTAAGAGAGAAGTAAAATGATATAGGTCAGAAATTTGGATTTACATAAAGAAAGGAAGAGCACTGGAGATGAAATAAGGTAAAATATATTATTTATTTCTAATTGACCTAAAAAATAGCAGTTCACTCAAAAATAATAGCAACAATGTATTCAATCATGCATATTTCTGTGTATATTTTTAAATACTTATGTATAACAGAAATAAATGACAGCAAAGACACAAGGGATGGGAGGGAGAATTAGGATTATTTTGTTATTATAAGGTACTCGCACTACCTGTAAAGCAGCATAGCGTTCTTTGAAAGTGGACTTGGATTCATTGTAAATGTGTATTTAAAACTCTATGGCTGGGATCCCAGGCACTTTGGGAGGCTGAGGTGGGCAAATCATGAGGTCAGGAGTTAGAGACCATCCTGGCCAACATAGTGGAACCCCATCTCTACTTAAAAATACAAAAATCACCCGGGCGTGGTGGCACATGCCTATAATCCCAGCTACTCGGGAGGCTGCTGCTCACCACCTGCTGTGTAGAGGCAGGAGAATCACTTGAACCTAGGAGGTGGAGGTTGCAGTGAGCCGAGATGGTACCACTGACTCCAGCCTGGCAACAGAGCTAGACTCCGTCTCAAAAAAAACCAAAAGCAAACAAACAAACAAAACCTCTAGGGCAACTGCTAAAAATGTAAAAAAGAAAAAGAAGAAGTATAACTGATATGCTAAGAAAGAAGAGAAAATGTAATCATATAAAATAGTCAACTAAACTACAAAAAGGAAAAAAAGAGTGGAAGAAAAAATAGCAACAGAGAACAAAGACAACAAAGAGAAATAGTCACCACAAACATGGTAGATACTAATCCAACTGTATCCATCATCATATTAAACATCAATGGTCATAATATACCAGACAATGGAATATTATTCAGTGCTAAAAAGAAATGAACTATTAAGCCATGAAAAGATGTGTAGGAAACTTACATGCATATTACTAAGTGAAAGAAGTCAACCTGAAAAGGCTGCATACTGTATGATTCCAACTAGATGGCATTCTGGAAAAGCCAAAACTAGGGAGATGGTAAAAAGGTCAGAGGTTGCCAGGGGTTAGCAGGGAGGGAGGAATGAATAGGTGGAGCACAGAGCATTTTTAGGGCAGTGAAATTATTCTGTATGATGCTATAATGGTGAATAGATGTCATTATAAATTTGTCCAAACTCATAGAATATACAAAACCAATAGTGAACCTTAGTGTAAACTATGGGCTTTGTGTAATAGTGTTATGTCAATGTAGATCCATCAGTCGACACAAATGTACCACTCTGGTGGGGGCTGCTGATAAACTGATGATGAGGGAGGTTATACATAATGGGGGCAGGACATTATGTGAAGTCTCTATACTTTCCGTTCAATTTTGCTGTGAACCTAAAACTGCTCTAAAAACTAAAGTCTATTTTAAAAAAGCAAGTGGTAGAATAGTGTGATTCTATTTTGATTTTAAAAATTACGTATTTACACTTAACAGATTCAAGCAATATAAACGTTGATTCAAATGAACTGTTCATAGTGGTTATTCTTGGAGTGGGGGAAGGCAGGGGCTTCTGAGCCTTTCTTTCTTACATTAATGAATGTGAACAATGAAATGAATGAATATGAAAGTTCCTGCAGCCCACAATGGTTCTAAAAGAACTGACAGAAGCATTGCAGAACCATGATCTGTAATCTTCTGGAATCACTGAGAATCATAAAAGTATCAAAAGATGGGATGAATGCCTTGATATTTTTAATAGGGATAGAAAGGCTGTACAATGAAACACTGCAAAACATAAACAAAGGAGTCAGGAAACCTGAATTCTAGACTTAGCTCTGCTGGTCCTATGTAAAATGATTGATCCCAAATCTCCTCTTAATGGTCTCAAAACATCTCTTCTTAATAACTCAGTGTGGGTGTGCTGCAGTGTAAATCATTGATTGCACGGAGATAATTCAATAGAAAAGAATGACTCATCTACATGATTCAGGAGAAAATATGCCGTATCATTTCTACTTAGCAAGCAAATGTTAACTAATTAAGTTTTGCACTTAAATAACTTTGGAAAATCTACAAAAGTTCAATGTTCATGATAAGCACAGAGTGGTACACCTTTGGTTAATCATTAGAGATAG
Organism: Macaca thibetana thibetana; assembly: GCF_024542745.1. Taxonomy (NCBI): domain Eukaryota; kingdom Metazoa; phylum Chordata; class Mammalia; order Primates; family Cercopithecidae; genus Macaca; species Macaca thibetana. The sequence continues at coordinate 95,842,374 of NC_065586.1, read as the reverse complement.
ATTTAATAAGGATTTTCATTCTTGTGTAATATTTTGGAATACATATCTAAATTTAAGTGGGAACAGTAAAAACATTGTTTTCCCTTCGCATTTTTTAAATTGAGCCTAGTAATTAATGTTCCTATAAAAAATTAAAAACTGTAACTAGGAAATAACAAAATAATTACTCCCAAATTCTGCCCCCAAGAATAATATTAACATTTTCATACTTCCAAAACAAACAAACAAAAATATTTTTAGAGGCCAGGCACAGTGGCTCATGCCTGTAATCCCAGCCCTTTCGGAGGCTGTGGTAGATGGATCACCTGAGGTTGGGAGTTCGAGACCAGCCTGACCAACATGGAGAAACCCCGTTTCTACTAAAAATGCAAAATTAGCCAGGCGTGGTGGTGCATGCCTGCAATCCCAGCTCCTTGGGAGGCTGAGGCAGGAGAATTGCTTGAACCTGGGAGGTGGAGGTTGCGGTGAGCCGAGATCATGCCATTGCACTCCAGCCTGGGCAACAAGAGCGAAACTCTGTCTCAAGAAAAAAAAATCTTTTTAGAATATCCAGGGACCAAAAATGACATACAGATAATTGAATTAACATGAATTCTAAAACAAAAAACTAAAAACAAAACAAAACAAAAAAAAACTTGCTTCTATTGTAAAACTATTCTTCCTGTAATTATTAAAATTTGAAATACTGTGAAATTCTTTTGAATAAATTGCAAAGAATATATAAATAATGAATGAACTCATTGAATTAGACTTAGATTCTATAAAAAAGAGTTAACTATTAAAGGTTTTAGATTAATTTTTATAAAGAGTATATACTTTTACAAATAATGAAAGTTATCAATGGTACAGAATAATGTTCCTTGTATAATCAAAGGATAAACTTTTAACTTTTGACAAACTACCGCAAATGGGCTGGATTGTTCAGTATTTTTCCGGCAGCAGGATATCAACATAGAAAATAAATGATTAGGCAGAGCATGGTGGCTCTCCCCTATAAACCCAGCACTTTGGGAGGCTGAGGCGGGTGGATCACTTGAGGTCAGGAGTTCCAGACCAGCCTGGACAATATGGCAAAACCCCTCTCTACTAAAAAATACAAAAATTAGCTAGGCATGGTGGGGCGCTCCCGTAATCCCAGTTACTCACGAGGCTGAGGCAAGAGCATTGCTTGAACCTAGGAGGCAGAGGTTGCAGTGAGCTGAAATTATGCCACTGCACCCCAGCCGGGTGACAGAAAGAGACTCTGTCAAAAAAAAAAAGAAGAAGTAAAGAAAGAAGGAAAGACAGGAAGGAAGGAAGGAAGGAAGGAAGGAAGGAAGGAAGGAAGGAAGGAGAAATATAAGATGTTGAATGTTGTAGGATATTAGCGTAATAGTTCCCTGAAAGCATCACCAAGACAACCTGTTGATCAAAACAATCTGTTGATAACACAAAGCTGTGTTTATTTTTATCATGGTAAGGAAAAACACTACCTTGACATACGTTGGTCTTTTTACTATGAACTTGTTTAAATGCATAGTAACAAATTCATTCTTATAATTTATACTTAGACTATTATTACAGTTTTGTGAATTGAGAACATGAGAATGGTCAAATTAGTGGGCCCAAGAAAATTTGCTGAACAAGTATCTTTAAGCCTACTGCCAAGACTGTAAAATATGTATTTCTCTGTGTGTTTATGTATGTTCAGACATATAACTAGAAATTTTGAGAGTACTTTTATTAGCACTTAAAATATTAGCACTGTAAAATATGTATTTCTCTGTGTGTTTACATATGTTCAGACATATAACTAGAAATTTTGAGAGTACTTTTATTAGCACTTAAAATATTAGCACTGTAAAATATGTATTTCTCTGTGTGTTTACATATGTTCAGACATATAAGTAGAAATTTTGAGAGTGCTTTTATTAGCACTTAGCTTTTTAGCTAGTTTGCTTTTTTTTAACTTGTTGTTTTGGGACATATTTGAGAGAGATTACCAAGTGGTAATTTGCAAAAGGAGTTTGCAGTAAGAGGCCTATATCTTATTTAAAGGATATCTTACTTTGAGCTTAAATTATTTTACCATTGAGGTTGCATCCACAGAGCATCAAGTACAGAGCTGGGTACAAGGATATGGGCTAAAGTGTGCTATTCTCATAATCATAACTTCTGACATGAGAGACACCTGTGTTGTATCATGCATCCAGGAGAAGGAGATTCCTTTTGACCTATAAAGAAGGGAAGGGCCATTACTTTGGTATCTTGTAAGTGTACTCGTGGGAATAAGCTGAAAGATCTCCAAATAGGATGACTTATTTACAGGTGCCTTATCTTCACAGAAACTATAATTGACTTCTAAACAATTTCAAGGTACAAAGTACTTTATTAACTCGAGTGAACTCTGTTTTATTTTATTTTATTTTTGAGATGGAGTCTTGCTCATCGCCCAGGCTGGAATGCAGTGGCACGATCTTGGCTCACTGCAAGCTCCGCCTCCCGGGTTCACGCCATTCTCCTGTCTCAGCCTCCCGAGTAGCTGGGACTACAGGCGCCCGCCACCACGCCCGGCTACTTTTTTGTATTTTTAGCAGAGACGGGGTTTCACCGTGTTAGCCAGGATGGTCTCGATCTCCTGACCTCGTGATCCGCCCACCTCGGTCTCCCAAAGTGCTGGGATTACAGGCGTGAGCCACCGTGCCCGGCCTTACTCTGATTGGCTTAAGTGAGCCGTATGGTGGTTTAAAAGTCACTGAACTCAGTCAAGCCAAGTGACTTAACTAGTAACACAGTTTTTCTAAAAAGATAGTTTTCCTAAAAAGATAGTTTTCCTAAAGATAGGCTATCTCTTGCAAATGACTGTCATACTGTAACAGAGCTTTGGAAGGTTCTTAACCCTACTAACAAAGGTTGCTAGCAACTGCTAGAAGGAAAATGAACTCATTCTCCAATTATATTAAAATTCTTCTGAAGGGCATACCCAACTTTGGCTGGGTGTGGTGGTTCATGCCTGTAATCCCAGCACTTTGGGAGGCTGAGGCGGGCGGACCACTAGAGGTTAGGAGTTTGAGACCAGCCTGGCCAACATGGTGAAACTCCAGCTCTGCTAAAAAAAAAAAAAAAAAAAAAAAATTAGCTGGGCATGGTGGCACATGCCTGTAATCTCAGCTACTCGGGAGTCTGAGGAAGAAGAATCACTTGAACCCAGGAGGTGAAGACTGCAGTGAGCTGAGGTCATGCCACTGTACTCCAGCTTGGGTGACAGAGCAAGGCTTTGTCTCGAAAAATAAAAAATAAAAGGGTATACCCAACTCAAAATGGCTTGAATGAAAATACTTATTGGTTCAAATAACCAGAACCCACAGCTAGACCAGTTCTCAGGCTCGACTTACTCCAGTGGCTCTGCTCTATCTCCCTCTCATTGTTTTGTTCTCTTTCGCCATCAGTGTAATCCTGAAACAGGTGGGTGAGATGGCTGCAAGTTTCAGGACTCACGTCCACATACCAAAACACATAGTAAAATGAGAAAGGGTCATTTCCTGTAGGTCTCCCAGAAGAAACCGCCAGCAAACTTCTCCTGGCATCTCACGTGTAAATTCCTGAATCAATTCCTTACAAGGATGAGGTTACTCTTGGATTAATCAGGTCCATCCTGAAGCTGTGGTGAGGTCAGCCTTCCCTAAAGCACATGGGCTACATGGAAGAAGAGTGATTTCTAGGACAAAACCAGGGTTGGAAAAGAAGGGAGAGATGAAGTCTGGACAGGAAGCCAATGATGTCCATTAGAAATAAACCCCTAGTTTTCTTCTAGTTCAGATTCAGGACAATGTGAGAAACAATCTCTACTATTTACCATCATATTATAAAAAGGATTTGTAGTGGCTTACAAAAACATGTAAAATATAGCAAGATACAATGTGAAGAAAAAAAGAATAGAAAAAAGAAGGTAAAACGAGGGACAAGCCCATTATACAAAATTCATTCAGTATGATCCTGTCCACTTGCTACATGTGGGCTACAATTTTGACTCTGAGCTTCCTTCCTATCTACCAATGAAAGGAGTGAAACTTAATCAGAGACTATGTCAGTGAGGCTTCTTTTGGTTGCAGGGGACAGAGATCGAAATCAAACTAGTACAAACAAAAAATGAAAAAGAAAATGTATTGGCTAATTTAATAGAAAAGTCCATGAATGGATCTAGCTTTAGGCGCAGATGGGTCCAGAGTCTCAAACAACATCCTCAGGACGTTTGCAACTGCGTTGGTTTCGTTTTCAAGTAGGCTCTTCCCAGTTGGTGGTAAAAATGGCCACAAAAGCTCTAGACTTATATGGTCCTTATGACCAGTAATCCTAGCAAAAGGAGTGTCTCTTTCCCGACAGCTCCAGGAAAAGTCTTTCGTAGGATTCTGAACAGCCCTGTTTGTGTTGTGTTCCTAGCTCTGGACCAATGAAGATGGACAAAGGAATGAGGCATTCTGACTGGCTAGCCAATTCCCCTCCCATGGGCAGGGAAATTGAAGCTATGTGATTAATAATCGCACCAGGAAAGCATCATTATTCAGGGGCAGCTTCAGAAAGGAAAAGAGCTAGGCAGACAATAATAATAATAATAATGTCTTTATAATGATATAATTCCATATACAAACCAATTGTTCAGAAGCCCAGCTACTCCTCAGGCTAACACTTAAGAAAAAGATTCTCTTCTAGGGTTCCAATGACACACTTATATAAATATTTTATACAGCTGTTTTCTATTTTTGTTTTTGAGACAGTCTTGCTCTGTTGTCCAGGCTGGAGTGCAGTGGTGTGATCTCAGCTCACTGTAACCTCCAGCTCACTGCAACCTCCATCTCTCAGGCTTAAGCAATTCTCTCACCTCAGCCTCCCCAGTAGCTGGAACTACAAGTGCACACCACCACGACCGGCTAATTTTTTTTTGTAGAGATGAGGTTTTGCCACGTTGCCCAGGCTTGTCTCAAACTGCTGAGCTCAAGCGATCTGCCTGCCTCAGCCTCCCAAGAAGCTGGGATTACAGGCATGAGCCACTGTGCCTAGCCTCGAATACATTTTCAGTATAGACTAGTGGCATAATGCCAATGTGGTCTGATTTTTTTTTTTTTTTTGGTTCTGTGAGGAACCAGAGCAATACAATCCAAATACACAACATTGTGATTTTAAAGGATAAAATTTTTCATCTGCACAGGAATGGGTGGATTGAATATTTTCATCACAACTCTTGGTTGTAGGGGAAAAAAAATCCAATCAAACCAGTGTAGCCAGTTTACTGAAAGATGTAAACTAGAGAAAAAATAAGAAATAGTATTTTGCTTCCACCAGTGTCTTCAACAGTGCCATGTGACACTCCCTTCCCTTGTCTTTTTTTTTCCTTTTTTTTTTTTTTTTTTTTTTTTGAGATGGAGTCTCGCTCTGTCACCCAGGCTGGAGTGCAGCGGTGCAATCTCAGCTCACAGCAACCTCTGCCTCCTGGGTTCAAGCGATTCTCCTGCCTCAGTCTCCCGAGGAGCTGGGATTACAGGCACATGCCACCACACCAGCTAATTTTTTTTTTTTTTTTTTTTTTTTTTGAGATGGAGCCTCGCTCTGTCATCCAAGCTGGAGTGCAGTGGCGTGATCTCGGCTCACTGCAACCTCCACTTCCCAGGTTCAAGCCACTCTCCTGCCTCAGCCTCCCCAGTAGCTGAGACTACAGGCGTGTGCCACCACGCCTGGCTAATTTTTTGTGCTTTTAGTAGAGATGGGGTTTCACCATGTTAGCTAGGATGGTCTCTATCTCCTGACCTTGTGATCCGCCTGCCTCAGCCTCCCAAAGTGCTGGGATTACAGGCATGGGCCACATGGCTAATTTTTGTATTTTTAGTAGAGACGGGGTTTTACCATGTTGGCCAGGCTGGTCTTGAACTCCTGACCTCAGGCACCAGCTTCAGCCTCCCAAAGTGCTGGGGTTACAGGCGTGAGCCACTGCGGCCGGCCCCTTCCCTTGTCTTGACCACATCTCAAGGCAGATCCTACAGCTTTTTGGTCTCTTCCAAGTATGAAAAGGTCCAGGCTAATCTAATCTGAAACTTCTTTCTCACATCCATTTTCTAAACAGCTTTATTAAGATGAAATTACACACAATTCAACCACTTGAAGTGTTCAATTCGGGATGGTTTTTAGCATATTCACAGAGTTTTGCAACCACTGCCACAACCAATTTGGGAACATTTTTATCACACACCAAAAACATCAACAACAACAATAACAACAATAACAACATCCAACTTAAAGCTTCTCTCCTTTATTGGCTCAGGGACCAGTTATTTCTAGGGAACAAAGTGTCATTCCTTTTATCATTTTTCCTTGTTACTCAATTCCTCCTTCCCCAATTCCAGGATTCGAGCAGGAAGGTGAGAACCTGGAGAAGGGGTACAAAAGTAATTTTGCTGGCTCAGGGACCACTGATGAATTTTTCAGTATGTGGGACTTTGAATGCAAAAACTGGGAAAGTTTCAAGCAAATGAGGATGGCTGGCCACTTACGAACTGGTGCTGTTTGTAATTCACTCTTGCTTGATCAAAGGCTAACCATAAAAGTTTTCAATGGGCCGGGCGCGGTGGCTCACACCTGTAATCCCAGCATTTTGGAAGGCTGAGGTAGGAGGATCACGAGGTAGGAGTTTGAGATCAGCCTGGCCAACATGGTGAAACCCTGTCTCTATTAAAAATAGAAAAATTAGCTGGGCATGGTGGTATGCACCTGTAATCCCAGCTACTCCAGAAGCTGAGGCAGGAGAATCATTTAAACCCGGGAGGCGGAGGTTACAGTGAGTCGAGATTGTGCCACTGCACTCCAGCCTGGGTGACAGAGCAAGACTCCGTCTTGGAGGAAAAAAAAAAAAAAAAAAAAAAAAAGTTTTCAGTGTTTCAGCTGCTTTCCAAGTGGTCCAACCTGAATTCTGTCCTTCAGCAGTATAATTTCCCACTACTAGTAATGTTAAGTTTGATTACTGGGTTAAGGTGAAAACAACCAGATAGTCAATTATGACATTTTCTACTTTTTTGACTAGCAAGTAATCTATAGGGTGATATTTTGGCACTGTGGATATTCAGCTGCCATTCAACATTTTATCAAATGGTTTTAGCATTGGTAATCTTTGACTGATTTATTTCACTTGGAGCTAATTACAAAATTGTTATTTTCTAATTCTAAGAGATAAAAAATGTTGCTGTGAACATTCATGTACCAACTTTTTGTGAGGATATATGTTTTCAATTCTCTGGGAGTATATACCTAGGAATGGAATTGCTGGGTCATATGGCAACTCTGTGTTTAACATTTTGAGTAATTCCCAGACTGTTTTACCAAGGAGTGGCACCATTTTACATTCCCATCAGTGGCATATGAAGGTTACAGTTCCTTCACGTTCTATCCAACACTTGATATGGTCGGACTTTTGGATTACAGTAATCCTAGTGGGTATGAAGTGGTAACTCATTGTGGTTTTGATTTGCATTTTCCTAATGACTAATGATGTGCATTTTTTCATGTGCTTGTTGGTTAATAGTATACCTTCTTTGGAGAAATGGTTATCTTTTAATGTTGAATTTTAAGACTTCTTTATATATTCTAGATACAAGACCCCTATTGTATATATGATTCGCAGATTTTCTTCCATTCTGAGGGTTGTCTTTTCACTTTATTGATGCCACTGTGAAGCATAAGAGTTTCCAACTTTGATAAAATCCAATTTATCCAATGTTTTCTTTTGTCACTCATGCTTTTGATGTTATGTCTAAGATGGCTTTGCCTGACCCAAAAGTCACAAAGATTTACTTGTTTTCTTCTAAAAGGTTTTTTAGTTCTTAAATTTAGGTTATGATCCTTTGAGTTAATTTTTGCATTTGGTATAAGGTAAGGGTCCAACTTTATTCTCTGTATGTGGATATCCAGTTGTCCTAACACCATTTGTTAAAAAGACCATTCTTCCCCCCACTGAATTGTCTTGTAATCCTAGTCAAAAATCAATGGACTATACGTAAGTGCTTATTTCTGGACTCTCAATTGTATTCTATTGAGCTATATAATTATCTTTATGCTAGTACCACATTGCCTTGATCACCGTAGCTTTGTGCTAAGTTTTGAAATCAGGAAGTATGTCATCCAATTTTGTTCTTCTTTTTCAAAATTGTTTGGCTATCCTGGAGCATTTGCATTTCTGGATGGATTTTAGGATGAATTTGTCAACTTTTACACAAAAAGGCAGTTCTGCTAGATTCTGTAGATCAATTGAAGAGTGCTGGAATCTTAAAAGTAGTAAGTTTACCAATCTATGAACATGGGATATCTTTCCATTTATTTCTTCATTGTTAAGTCTTTTAAAATTTCTTTCAACAATGCTTTGTAGTTTTCATTACACTGTCTTACATGTTTTTTTTTTTTTGAGACTGAGCCTCGCTCTGTTGCCTGGGCTGTAATGCAGTGATGCGATCTTGGCTCATTGCAACCTCCTCCTCCCGGGTTCAAGTGATTCTCCTGTCTTAGCCTCCCAAGTAGCTGGGATTACAGGTGCCCACCACCACACCTGGCTAATTTTTCTATTTTTAATAGAGACAGGGTTTCACCATGTTGGCCAGGCTGGTCTGGAACTCCTGACCTCATATGATCCACCCGCCTCAGCCTCCCAAAATGCTCGGGTTACAGGTGTGAGCCACTGCATCTGGCCTGTCTTAAACTTCTTTGATTAAATTTATTCCCAAGCATTTTATTCTTTTTGATGCCATTTTAAACTGAATTTTTATTAACTGTATTTTAGGATTGTTTGTTGTTAGTGTAATGCATTACAATTGGTTTCGTATACTGATCTGTGAGTAGGAAAACTCAAAAGTGTTTTTTCTGTTCTCACAACAATCAACACAGAGCACTTTTATAACCAAATGTGGGGAGTGAGGGGTCTCGCCGATGCACACCAAGCAAGCAATCACTTCTGCAGCAGACACCAGCTCAGTGTACTCTAATTCAATCTCAACATTATCTACCTGAAGATAGCATCAGATCCCACAGGTTGAGGGCTCAGTCCCCAAGACTGTCCCCACACTTCCTACTCCCCCACCAGCCAACTTCCAACATCAGTTGCAAGCCCCAAATTATTTTGCCTGTGCTTCTCACCGACCAACTATAAATATTAATTCCCACAACTCCCCCCTCAGGTTTGATTGATTTGCTGGAGTAGCTAACAGAACTTAGGGAAACATGTTTAATATAATAAACGTGTATTATAGCTTTTTTTTTTTTTTTTTTTTTGAGACAGTCACTCCATTACCCAGGCTGGAGTGCAGTGGTGTGATCTCAGCCTTCTGCAACCTCCACTTCCCAGGTTCAAACTATTCTCCTGCCTCAGCCTCCTGAGTGGTTGTGATTATAGGTGCGCAACACCACGCTTGGCTAATTTTTTTTTTTTTTTGCATTTTTACTAGAGATGGGGTTTTGCCATGTTAGCCAGGATGGTCTTGAACTCCTGACCTCAAGTGATCCACCCGCCTCGGCCTCCCAAAGTGCTGGGATTACAGGCATAAGCTACTGTGCCCAGCCTACAAGGGGCTTTTTTTTTTTTCCTTTTCATTTTAGAATCACGGGATATATGTGCAGGTTTGTTACAAAGGTATATTGCAAGATGCTGAGGTTTGGGGTATGACTAAACCCATCACCTAGGTAGTTAGCATAGTACCCAATAGGTAGTTTTTCAGCCCTTCCCTCTTTCCTTCTCTACTCACTCTAGTAGTCCTCAGTGTCTATTGCTCCCATCTTTATGTCCACATGTAGCCAAAGTTTCACTCCCACTTATAAGTGAGAACATGTGGTATTTGGTTTTCTGTGTCTGCATCAGTTTGCCACCAAAAAAAAAAAAAAAAAAAAAAAAAGCCACAAAACACATTTATTAGTAAGGAAAAAATGCCACAAAATACATTTATTAGTCAGGAAGAGAATCGTGCATCAAGATTTAAGGCAGAAAGGGAAAAGCTAACTCTACTGTTTTGTGCAAATGCAGTCAGGTTTATTATCAGGACAGCCCTTATCTATATAGCAGCTAACCCCTGAGCCTTGAAGGGAAAAGATAAATACCAGCTGCCAGTCTTTTGACTGTACAAGAGCGCCTGAACAATCAGAACTCTTTTTCTGGATTGGTCCAACCAATGATGTTGTGGTTAGGATATACTGGCACCAGGCTGCTTGTACAGGCTGCAGAACTGTGAGCCAAATAAAATTTATTTTCAAGTTACCCAGCCTCAGGCATTTCTTTTTTTTTTTTTTTTTTTTTTTGAGACGGAGTCTCGCTCTGTCGCCCAGGCTGGAGTGCAGTGGCCGGATCTCAGCTCACTGCAAGCTCCGCCTCCCGGGTTCACGCCATTCTCCTGCCTCAGCCTCCCGAGTAGCTGGGACTACAGGCGCCCGCCACCTCACCCGGCTAGTTTTTTTTTTGTATTTTTTTTTAGTAGAGACGGGGTTTCACCGTGTTAGCCAGGATAGTCTCGATCTCCTGACCTCGTGATCCACCCGTCTCGGCCTCCCAAAGTGCTGGGATTACAGGCTTGAGCCACCGCTCCCGGCCTGCCTCAGGCATTTCTTTATAGCAACATGAATGAACTAAGAAAGACAACTGGTACCAAGGAGAGGGTGGTTGCTATAAAGATACTTGAAAATGTGGAAGTGGCTTTGGAACTGGGTAATGGGCAAAAGTTGGAAGAGTTTAGAAGGTTTGATTTCATAGACTCACAGCTGTAAGGAACTTACCTTGAGTCTCAGATAAGGCTTTGGACTTTTGAATTGATGCTAGAACAAGTTCAGACTTTGGGGATGGGATGATTATATTTTGCAATGTGAGAAGGACATGAGATTGGGGGTCAGGGGCAGAATACTATGGTTTGGATATGGTTTGCTCGACCCCTACCAAGTCTCATGTTGAAATCTGATCCCTAATGTTAGAGGTAGGGGCTTAATGGGAGATATTTGGGTCAAGGCAGCATATTCTTCATGCATGTCTTGGTGCTGTCCTTGCTACTGAGCGAGTTTTCACCCTATTAGTTTCCCCAGACTGATTACTAAAAAGAGCAATCAAGGGGCACCTCTTCCCCCTTCTCTTGCTTGTGTTCATGCCATGTAATCTGTACATTCTGGCTCCCCTTTGCTTTCTGCCATGAATGGAAGCTTCCTGAGGCCCTCATCAGAAGCAGATGCTGGTGCCATGCGTCTTGTACAGTATGGCGACAGAAGTGACTTTATTTTAAATGCTAATCCACCTGGCTAACCCTGAGTCAAGGAATGCCTCCAAAATGTTTAGTTGATGTATTACTCTTTATGTAGAAACACCTATTCGTTACAAATTTCCTCCAAAACAATCCTTGTTGCTGCAGAAATCGTACACTGTGATTCCTGTAGCCACCTATACATTCTTATCAGACCACCTATACTTTTTCCTAAGATATAATCCCTGGGTCTGGGGGGTTATGGGGCAGAGATCTACCTGTCTTGCAGCCACCCAAGACCATGCTTCCGTCCGTAAATTCCCTCAATAAACCACACAATACTGACAAATTGGATTTGTCTACCTTGTTTTCTCAACTCCTTCTGGCTTTGAATATATGGCCCTTTCATCGAACATGTAGCTTGCAGAACTGTGAACCAAATAAAACCTCTTTTCTTTATAAATTACCCAGCCACAGGTATTCCTTTATAGCAACACAAATGGACTAAGAGAGACACTTTGCCCTTAAGTCAGAAGTACCTTGCCAATAAGGGACTATCTTTTAAAGTTCTTTTGATATTGAACAATGCCCCTGGCCATGCAGAACCACAAGAGTTCAACCCTGAAAGCGTCAAACACAATGTCTCTAATTTAGCCTTGAGATCAAGGGGTCATAAGGACCTTTAAGGATCCTTACATATGGTCCTCTATGAAAAGGATTGTCAACACTATGGAAGAGAACCCTGATAGAACATCATGAAAATCCGAAGGTATTACATTACTGACGATGTCACTGTTGTTAACAGAAAAACCCATGAAAGTCATCAGGCTCAAAACAAATTCCTGCTAGAGAAAACTGTCCAGATGTTGTGCATGACTTCACAAGATTTAACTTAAGTTTTGGGGGAGTCAAAAGTTGTATATAAGTTTTAGACTGTATAAGGGGGTCAGTACTCCTAATGCCTTCGTTGTTTGGGGATTAGCTGTACTTGCCAGTGCTATGCTGTAATCTTAACTGGTACTTCTCCAAAGACAGAAGAATATATTTCCTCTCTAGGCTTCTTCCACATTTTCCTCTCTCCAGCCACCGTCCTCATTATACCAAAAAATGTCCAAAGATTAGTATACATTTAACATAAATATTTGTAAGGCAGGAAAAGATGTAAATACCATCCTATTTCAATATTTGGATTTCTTAAAACACCTGTATTATTTTTGTACTTCTGGATAATGTTCATATGATGTATTCCTTAATATGACACACTTTAAGCAAAATAAGTTCACATTACATCCATTTTATATCACATTTTTACTGCTTTCGCTTTAACTATGACTATGCCTTTAACCATGACTTTCTCTCCTGTCAGTACCTTATCCTAATTCAGTGTTTCTTGACTATTATGTCTAAGGAGATTTTTTGGTCACCCCTTTTCCCTAAACACTTCTCTCTCCTGAAATTTTAATACTATAGATACACTATATATTTGTTACGGACTGTATGTACATCTGTGCTTTACACATAAAGAGGGGTTTGGATCATAATCCCCAAAGACACAATCCTGAATGCCATAATCCTAAATGTTGAAATCCTGAAAGATCAAAGTCCCTAAAATCTAGGCTGGGTGTGGTGGTTCAAGCTTGTAATCCCAGCTCTTTGGGAGGCTGAGCCAGGTAGATCACGAGGCCAGGAGTTCCAGACCAACCTGGCCAACACGATGAAACCCCATCTCTACTAAAAATATAAAAAATTAGTAGGGAGTGGTGGCGCACACCTGTAATCCCAGTTACTCAGGAGGCTGAGGTAGGAGAATCACTTGAATCCGGGAGGCAGAGGTTGCAGGGAGCCAAGATTGGGCCAGTGCACTCCAACCTGGATGACAGAGTGAGACTCTGTCTCAAAAATAAATAAATAATAAATAAAGGCAAGACTCTTCATATAAACATTCATTAGCACACAATCTGTGCATGTTATTCAAAGGCTTCCTGACCAAGGGGAAGCTCTTTATGCTTCAGTTACTCTCCTAAGATAGGAACAACAGTACTATTACCAGTGTGTTGTTTGTGTAAAATGACATTATAAACATGAAAGTGACAGATACAGGTACTGATGAACTTCACCATTTGGGACCTGGTCATAGGAAAAATATTTCATCACTAGAATCTGTCTCTTCCATCTGTGACTTCAGCAGAAAGAAACTGCTGCTTTGATAACTTTCCTAACTCCTCTCTAGTTTTTACTATAGGTCTTTGAAAATTGTCAGATGGATCTTAGAATTAAGCCATTTCTCTCTGTTTACAGAAGAAGTAACCTGTTGAATGTCAGGGTTCACGTCTGTCTTTGTAAGTCTAGGAACTTTGATATCCTGCTTCCCAAGTCTGGGAATTTTCACACTGCACCATTTTACTCTGTACCCTTAACATCTTGCCCAAAGCAGCATATCCAATCAGCACATAATAAAAAGAGAAAGTGAAGAAAAAAATGAGACAACATTTTTCCTTTCATACTTGTAGGCTACCGACTGTATTTAGTGAAAGAATAAGAGACTATACTATAAGAGTGGACATTTTTATTTTACAAATGAAAAAGCAAAATACTGCTTTGAATTGACTCTTAAGTCACACTCTGAATTCATACCATGCAGTTAAATTTTTCCAGTTCATCAATTAATTCCACTGAAAACAAGACTAAGCTTCTGTCTGTGGAAGAAGCATAGACCAGCTTTAACCACGATGACAATCCCTGGTAAGACTAAGCAAAGGAAGTGACTGTATCTCTGTTTCAAATTCTTTTTCTTCTTGGGCACGTTCTCCATGGCCATGTGAAACTTAAAACAAAGATTGCAACTGTCCTGGCCAGAGAAGGTGGTTAAAGCTGTGTCACAGAGAATTGCAGATTATACTTCTACCTTCATCCTGTGATATCCATGTCTCTCAGAGAGGTCTGGCTAAACCAGGATATTCTTTGCAATAGCATTCAAAGTCCTTACTTTGGTCACATCTGTTACCTTTAGGGAATATTCCGAGCAAGAAAGTGAGGCTCCCATAGCAACAGATGAATTTCTGTGATAGAAATAATAAAGGAACAGATAATGATATGTTATTAAATGAGCCCTCCTGCTGCCGCTTCATTTTATAGACTACTTCATGATACAAGGGTAAGTCAAGTATGCTAGACTACTATATTCCATAATTTTCATCAATTAATTACTTGAAATATCCAGCAGCTGAATCCACCAGACAGTATACTTGATTTTATATCAGGAATTGTTAAGTTCTAAGGCTCTTGCTTCTTCTTCTTTTTTTTTTTTTTTTAATTACAGGCGCGTATCACCAAGCCCAGCTATTTTTTTTGTATTTTTAGTAGAGATGGGGTTTCGCCATGCTGGCCAGGCTGGTCTCAAACTCCTGACCTCAAGTGATCCACCCGCCTTGGCCTCCCAAAGTGCTGAGATTACAGGCCTAAGCCACCTTGCCCAGCCATCTTATTTCTTTTACATTGTGTTTTTCCCAATTTATAAACAGAAACATTCAACTACTATTAAACTGTAAGAGTCCTCTTAAGTATTTAAAAAACCCCATATAATAGTCACAATTTCTTAATGGTAATATAATTTCAAAATAACTGAAAACAGAGAATAAATGTGAGGGAAGACTAAGCACTAAAAGTAGGAGGTAGAAAAATGACTATGACTCTTCCATCCTTACACCATAGTTATTAACTTTGCTACAGGAAATCCTAGGCGAGTGGGCACATGTGCATATCTGACTCATTTGAAGCTGAACCGTGGAATTTGTTTACTATTAACTGGTCAAAGTTCAGCAATGCCTTCACAAGGCAAGGTTCACCTATGTTCAAAGAGCCTGTTTATTTAAGACAGGACACGAACCATTTTAGAAATGTTTTTCAACTATAAAAACAACTATAATACTTATGTAGTAGTCACAACATTCCATTGGTTAATCATGCCCCCATCTAAAGTTTTTCTGTTTGGGAGAAAGTAAAAATTAATCTCATCCTTCTTATTTGAATTGTAGAAAACATTTTTACCGAAACTTCATTCCTGAGTCTCTAGTAGACCGAGCAGAACAGTGGAATTCTGTAGCACCTGAACCCTCAAGGATCCTTTGTAGATTTCTGTCTGTTATACCACCTCCTGTTGGAAAGAATAAGTAACACATTAAGTAAAATAGAATTTTGCATAAAATTTAAGGAATAATGACTGCTTACTTCACTTGGAATCACCAAACTAAATTTCTCATTGATTCAAAAATTAGTCTCTCCCTACCAAGTTAGAATGAGATTAGAAAAGTGATAAAAGATATATAGGCTACAGACTCTGGGGAAGTACCATTAAGGTTATAGAACATGTATGATAGAATCTTATCTGTCCATTGGCTAATACAACAATGCTATCCCTGCTTGCCCCTCAATTAAAGCAAAATCAAATTAAAAAGAAAGGTAAGGATAGGTTTGAGGAAAAAAAATCTACAAAAGCACAACCTCAGAGATGTGCCTGAATGAGAACCTCTAAGGTTCTGTCTCTAGCCCCGGATGTAAAGACTACATTGACTTCATTGGAAACAGGAATAATGCAAAGTATTATACAGGTTATTAGTTACGATATCAGCTTTATACTTCATATCACAGAAGAATCTGATTCTACTTTATTAAAACTGTACCACCAAATGTTTTATGACATTTGTTTTGATGAACAATCTTTTAAATATTTATAAAGAATCACATTCTGAATTGATACCAGTATATCATAAACATGAAATTAGTTTATTCATCTTTATATCCTTATCTCCCTATAGGATGTACTCAATATTTTAAAACTATGTACTTTGTATCTCAAGCCATTAAAGATGCTGAAATAACCTATCTTTACACACTCTTTCAGACTCATTAACTTGTCTTTTTTTCCTTAGTGGTACAGTAATATCACTGAGCCTTAAGAAACAGAGAAAAGGCTAGGTGTAGTGGGTCACACCCGTAATCCCAACACTTTGGGAGCCCGAGGCAGGAGGATCACTTGAGTTCAAGAGTTTGAGACCAGCCTGGGCAACATGGTGAAATCCCGTCTCTACAAAAACATACAAAAATTAGCTGGACGTGGTGGCGGGTGCCTGTAGACCCCGCTATTCAAGAGGCTGAGGTAGGAGGATCGCTTGAACCTGGGAGGCGGAGGCTGCAGTAAGCTGAGACTGCACCACTGCACCACAGCCTGGGTGACACAGTGAGACCTTGTCTCAGAAAAAAAAGAAAGAAATAGAAAAAATACAGGCTGAGTAGATTCAGACTGGCTTTATCACTGTAGCTTTTCACAGCTACGTGACCTTAGACAAATTATTTAAATCCACTGACCTCAACTTTTTCTCCAATAAAAGAGGGATAATACTGCCTACCTCACAAGCTTATTGTAAGGATTAAGAGACAAATATATTATTTCCTTCTATTCCTTCTAACAAATAACAAAACATTTGGCTACTGAAACACATGTTGCTCAGTTATCAGCAACTTGAGTACATAAGTAATACATCTTTCCAGACTCAGACTAACACAGCTCTATGGTTAAAAAGGATCCCACAGAACTAGTTTAATATTCTTCTCTTTATAGATGAAGAAACCAGGGTCTAAATATGTTGTAGGCTTCATTATGAAAGTTCCTAGAGGGCAACTACCTCTTTGTATTTCTCAATGATGAATACTTATTGGGCATTCAGAATGACTTACCTAGGAGTTTTTACTTGCTGGTACTTATTCACATGAAATTGTAATACATTTGTTTATAAGTCTATTCTGTGAGCTCCTCAAGTAGGATTACTTTATTTGTTTTCATATCTATCATACAATTAGCATATAATATATATAACTGTCATATAATTAACATTTGCCTGATAAGGTTTGTTAAAGAAATCACAAATATTTTTGTATTTAACATCTTTTGACCTGAGTCAGCTTCTTGAGAAAGTGGTTTCTTGTGTAGCTTTGCATCCCAAGTAATGCCTTGCACATAGCCGATAACAATTGCATATTAAACAAAGGTACTCTTAATGTCAACAATTGTCTAAGTATTAGTTGTCAAGACTATATATATTCAGTGCTAAATGGAAAAGCATCACACTCAGAAAGTCTCTTTAACATTCCTTGATTAACCAAAAAGGACCACAATTTGACAGATAATATATACTTTCTCTTTACTCATGTTTCAAGGACTTGTTACAGGTCAAAAGCCTTCCTAAATATTTGACAATACCCCTTATATGGCCTTTTTTTTTTTTTTGACACAGAGTCTCACTCTGTTGCCCAGGCTGGAGTGCAGTGGTGCGATCATAGCTCACTGCAGCCTTGACCTCAGGGCTCAAGAAATCCTCCCACCTCAGCCTCCAGACTAGCTGGGACTTCAGGAGCACGCCACCATGCCCAACTAATTTTTTTACATTTTGGTAAAGATGGTGTCTCACTATATTGCCCAGGTTCACAGCCTCTTTTTAAAAGTTACTCTTTATCTAGGTCAGTCTTGATATCACTAGTAGTGAGATGACGAGAGACTGAATACCTTCTGATGTGATGTCATATGATGTAATACGCAGAATCACCCATAAAGTATTCTTACCAAAAATGTTTAAGCAGTCTATTCGAGCCTTATGATTTAACTATTAGTTTATAGGATATACAAAGGCATGAGGAACAAGTTAAACAATATCAAGAGGAAATAATCTGATAAATCCAGAAAGTAGTACATTTTACAGGGTAAATAGATCCTAACTTTTTATTACATTTTGAGATGGAGTCTTGCTGTGTCACCCAGGCTGGAGTGCAGTGGTACAATCTCAGCTCACTGCAACCTCCGCCTCCTTGGTTCAAGTGATGCTCATGCCTCAGCCTCCCAAGTAGCTGGGATTACAGGCACATGCCACCATGCCCGGCTAATTTTTGTATTTTTAGTAGAGACAGGATTTCACCATGTTGGCCAGGCTGGTCTCAAACTCTTGACCTCAGGTGATCTGACTGCCTTAGACTCCCAAAGTGCTGAGATTATAGGCGTGAGCCACCGGGCCCAGCCCAAACTCTGTAAAGTTTTTAAAGCAAGAAAAGTAAAAGGAAAAACATCTATATTAAAGATATTTTAAAAGATAATAGAACTGGGAATGGCAGTGTGCAACTGCAGTTCCAGCTACTTGGGTGGCTGAGGCAGGAGGATCGCTTGAGGCTAAGAGTTCAAGTGCAGCCTGGCCAATATAGCAAGACCTCATCTCTAAAAACAAACAAACAAAAGATAACCAAAAATGTAATGCTTGTTCCTTGACTGGATCCTAGTTTGAACATATCAGCTATAAAAACCATTGCGGGGACAATCGGAGAAAGTTGAGTATTAAATGTTTATTGTGATAGGTGTGACAATGGAATTGTCGTTATGGTAACATCCCACCCTTTTAAGAGATATGTAAAGATAAAATGTCATGATGCTTTCAATTTAACTGTAATAAAATACCTCAGGATAGAAGAAAGATGAGACAAATTTGGCAAACTGTTAAATCTAGGGACTGAGCATATGAGTATTCATTATGCTATTTTCTACTTTTTTTTATATGTTTGAGAAACTTAATAAAAAAATTAAGATTGTCTTTACATTTGTCTCACTCTTCTAGGTTGTACATATAATTCTTTAAAAACTGCTCCAACTGTTCATTTCTAGTTAGCCATTATGAACTTAACTGATCTCATGGTTATCATCAGGATCATATGATTAAATTCTGGTTACAAGAAATAATTTGGCAATCAGAGATTTTCATTAACTGAGAGAGTATTATATTTTACCTAAGGATGTTGCCTAAACCTTTGCTTAAACCCTGTTCATTAGGACATTTGTCCTAAACAAAATTTGATTAGCATCAAATTTGATGTGCCTCACCAGAGACAAACATCCAAATTCATAAAATTCTATATAATGAGAGCGCAAATATGGAGAAACCTCAATCTCTACCTACTTCCTTATTCGCTCCTCTTTGAGCTAATCCCTATTAGAATATTTTCCTTCTTATCTAAACTTTTAAATTCTAGCACAGATCTCCCAGTCTTAAACATTTTAATCAAACTATATATTCTTCTCTTTGAAGATCATATACTAATATGCAATGTACTAATACTCTCTCTCACATTTTCCTGCCTCCTTTGCTCTTCCTCCACTACAGTTCAGTGTTATGCTAGTGAATTGATAGATAAATAAATACCTGGCATTACCACAATCCTGCCTTTTGCCTGAAAAAAGAAAAAAAAAACAAGTAAATTTTAATATCTTTCTCTTGAATGGGATAATAAGGCAGTGAGAATAGAAACATAAGTCAGAATATATTAAATTTTAAAAATTACTATTAATGTTTAATTTTTACTAGATCTTCTCTATTTCTTTGGGATCTTGGATAAGATGTCCAGCATAGTAAATTTGTCTCTAGAAAGTTATCTTTCCAAAAAGTCATTTTTCCCCCCAATAAGTGCCATTTTCTCCCTCCCCTTCACCTATTAAGATGGTATATAAGCCCCCAATTCTGAGTCATATTTCTTTGTGAACTTCTGTATGTACTTACATATATATGTACTTATGTATGTGATAAAATCTGTTTTTACTCCTGCTAATCTGTCTTTAGTCAGTTTAATTTGCAGGCCCCCAAATAACAAACCCTGAGGACAGAAGGAAAGTTTTTCCTCCCCGACATGGTGAGTAAGAGAAAGTTCCTGCTCTCATGGAGCTTACACATTCAAGGAAGACGAGACAATGCACAGGGATATTTATACAATAAAATTCCAGGTAACAATAAGTACAACAAAGAAAAAATAAAGCAAGGTAACGAAAAAGACTGAAAGAGGGGAGTGGCTATTTCATATAATTTAAAAATTGTTAGAGAAATAAATGGAACAAGAATGTTTCATATTCTCAAATGGCCTGAATAAAGCATCCATAAAACAAAACATTGATTATCTAAAAAGCTGAAATCACTTCAGAATGGAGGTCACAGTTGCCTGTTTCTTCCAAATCAAGGCTTTCCAAAACATAGAGAAATAATATTTTTAAAGAAATGAATTCTACCACTTCTTTTTGCCTTCCCCACATGATTATTTAGAAGTGTATGCTTATCTAAGGCTATCAAAGTGGTTTAATAATACAGAGCAATCACTAAGTGTCAGATTTAATAACATAGAATAATTACTAAGTGCTAAAACCTGAAGAAATCCCTTACAACTATTCTAGGAGGTAGGTGCTATTATTATCCTAACTTTGCAGAAGAGCAAGCTGAGGTTTAGGATGGCTAGGTAATGTATCCATGGTCACTATTAACAAGCATCGAAGCCAGGGTTTAAACACAGACTTGTCTAATCACAAAGCCTATGCTTTAACTAGTATGTTACACTACTAGGTAGTTACCTCAGTAAAGTTAATGTATGAGAATATTTGAGTAGCTCTTCCTACTAACCAATGATTAACATACAAATGACAGACGTACACACACACACACACACACACACACACACACACACACACACATTTTGAAATGCAATACATTACTATGGCGATTATATCTTATTTTCTACTCCTTAGTGAGTAACCTTTTAAAACTGGAAATCCAATTCATCAACTCTTCTGTTTTAAAACACTTCAGGCCTCCCCACTATACCATAAAAATAAAAACTTTAATAAGGTTTTCAAGGCTCTGGATATCATTCTGTCCACATTCAATATTCTGGTCATTCCTCAGCGTTTTAAGTTATGCTTGCTTTTGTTTATAGCCCTTGCTTATACTATTTCTTTTGCATGGAACAATTCCGCCAACACTCCCTTCACCCTCACTCCCACTGCCCCCAACTTTTACACAGATAACTCCCGAACATCCTTCAAATAAGTAAAACACTGCAGTCTGGATGTCTCTTCTTTTGGGAAGCTTCCTCTAATTATTGCCAACCTTCATTTCCCCAAATTTGGGGTTAATTCCTCTCCAATGTACTCCTACAGTACCTTTTAAAAATAGAGCGCTATTAAAATTTCCTGCTCTATTAGAAGTGCCTGTTCCGCACTAAATTGTAAGGACAGTGACTACACACAGACACTTAGCTCTTGGTTACACCCACAGTACAAATGTCCTGCATCTAATATATACTTAATAAATGTTTGTCAAACCATTACATCCCAGAACAGCAAAGTCACATCAGATCTTTAGGAGAAATTTCTGAAAATTATTTTCATGGCTATAGAAAAGTGAAAATAACCAGATGTCTATATAGGAACATTAATATTATTAATAGCAGTAATAACAGAACCTAACATTATTAAGACCTACTGTATGCCAACCACTGTACTAAGCCTCTTACACATCTCATCTTTAGCAATCTTCTGAGAAACTCTAAAATTAGTATTAAACTCATCTCAGTTTCACACATTGGGAAAGAGAGGCTTAAAGACTAATAACCTACTCAACATCACATAGCAAGTATCAAACCTGACTCTCAAATGCTCAACTCTCTCATCCCAAAGTCTGTACTCAGTAACTTATAATGCCTCTAGACTGATGTCAGAAAAACACAGACACACTATAATTACAAAGTCACCTTCTGAGTGCTCTACAAATGATGCTAGCTCACCAGGAAAACTCATAAACTAGAAAAATATATTTCCTCCTATATTGGCAGATGAGAAGAAGTAAGATTATAATTTTAGTTTTGGAATTTACCTCCAGATGATAATTTTACATGGGATCCCCTGAATATACACGGGCTGACAATGAAAAGATGTGGCTTAAAACTGCAATGCTGGCTGGGCGCAGTGGCTCATGCCTGTAATCCCAGCACTCTGGGAGGGCAAGGAGGGCAGATGGCTTGAGCCCAAGAGTTCGAGACCAGCCTGGGCAACAAGCAAGACCTTGTATCTAAACTAAAAAATAAAACTAAAAAATAAAAAAAACTGCAATGCCAATGGCAAAGAAAAGGTAAAATTTGCTGTGTTTATCCAAGTTAGATCAGATCTTTAGGCACTATCTATATATAATTTGATCTTGAAAGCCTTGGTTATTAAAAAGACTTGTGTGAAAGAAATAAGAATTATATACATTATTGCCTGCTTGCTCTTTCCTACAGAGTAACCACAAAGTCAGTAATATATAGTCTCACAAATTGGCTAAACAGCAGAATGTCAGCAGTAACCACAACAGAGTCTTAGGGGAAAAAAAGATAACGTCCATGTACCTGCTCTATGAGTCGCTTTATTAGGGGTAGCCCTTCTAATGCTGAACTGTCACATCCACTGGTCAACACTCGTTCAAATCCCAAGGTTAAGAGGGTCTCCAGAGCTGCCATTGGATCATGAACCATATCAAAGGCTGAAATAAATAAAATTGATGTGAATTTTGAACAGGTATCTCTTAATGCAGCATTTCCCAAAATGTAGTATACATGCAGTGGCGTGCTGGACCTAGCTTGTACTGGCTTACAAAGGTCAATTATTAAATACTCAAGAACTCTGCAAGTCAGACTGTTAATCCAGTGGCAGCCTGAAATTAGTGAAGGTAGGGCCAGGTACAATGGCTTATGCTTATAATCTTGGCATTTTGAGAGGCCGAGGTGGGGAGATCACTTGAGCCCAGGAGTTTGAGACCAGCCTGGGCAACAGGGCAAGACCCCATATGTACAATACAAAAATTAGCTGGGCATGGCGGTGTCCACCTACAGTCCCAGCTACTCGAAAGGCTGACATGGGAGGATCACCTGAGCCTAAGGAGTCGAGGTTGCAGTGAGCTGATTGCACCATTGTGCCCCAGCCTGGAAGACAGAGCAAGACCTTGTCTCAAAAGAAAAATAAAAATTTAATTAATGATAATAAAAAAAATTAGTGAAGGTAGAGTATTTAAACCACAGAAATTTAAAAATGTTACAAATCAGCTCTTTTTTCTAAGAGCCAGTTCATTAGCACACCATAGTCTACATACCACCACTGTGCATAATCATTTTAATAATAGTACACATTTAAATAGTGTATTTACTTAAATGCAGATAAGAAATGAAACGTTTTCCATTTATAGTAGTTATAAGTTTCTATTTAAAATAAATTTACTTAAGTTTTTTTTTTAAACTTTTTTTTAAGTTCAGGGGTACAAGTGCAGGTTTGTTATACAGGTAAACCCGTGTCTTGGGAGTTTGTTGTGCAGATGATTTTATCACCAAGGTATTCAGCCTAGTACTCATTAGTTATTTTTCCTGATCCTCTCCGTCCTCCCACCCCCACCCTCCGAAAGGTCCCAGTGTGTGTTGTTCCCCTCTATGTGTCTATGTGTTCTCATCATTTAGCTCCCACTTATAAGTGAGAACATGTGGTATTTGGTTTTCTGTTCTTGTGTTAGTTTGCTAAGGATAATGGTCTCCAGCTCCAACCAAGGCTCTGCAAAGGACATGATCTTGTTCTTTTTTATGGGTACATACTTAAGATTTTATTTAAAGAAAATCATTAAATAAATGTGCAGGTAGCACTCACATATGGTAAAATTTTAAATGTGATAGGCAGGTGAGTCAGATTTGGGAAACTGTTCTAAGGCGTCAGAAAAATTGGACTAGGTAGAATGAAACACTATACTCACCAGTTCTAGAAAAGGCTTTGGCTCACATTCTCATTACTGAGTAATATTTTAGACTAATCTATTAACCCCACATACTCAAGGTTCATAGCATAAGGATAGTTGTTTTCAACAGACTATATGAAGTTTCACTTCCATCCAACTTTTTTTTTTTAAGATGGAGTCTTGCTCTGTTGCCCAGGCTGGAGTGCAGGGGCGTGGTCTCAGTTCACTGCAACCTCCGACTCCCTGGTTCAAGTGATTCTCCACCTCAGCCTCCAGAGTAGCTGAGATTACAGGCACACACCACCACGCCCAGCTAATTTTTGTATTTTTAGTAGAGATGGGGTTTCACCATGTTGGCCGGGATGGTCTCAATCTCCTAACCTTGTGATCTGCCCGCCCCAGCCTTCCAAACTGCTGGGATTATAGGGGTGAGCCACTGTGCCTGGCCCCATCCTACTTTCTAAGAAACTTCTCCCCTCCTCAGAGCCCTCAAAGAGTAAAGTGGTATCGGGAAACTGAAAACAGAAAACCTCCTTCTGCTTTGGTTCTCACACTGTTACATGATATTGAAGTTCTCCTGCAGTGGATTAGGTGGTAGTGGTCCTCTGGGACAGGCCCCTTCATTTCACCCTTTAGTGTATGTAGGCAACTAAATCTACCACAGAGGATTTCCTTGTTTTGGTGGCAGCACCTTCTCACCACTATAACAATATTATGCTATCTCATTAAATACATTAGTAGAAAAATGTGGAATCCCAAAACTCTACAAACTTTGAAAATATGAAAATATTTTTGTTAAACCTTTTGGAATAAATAAAAGAACAGAAATTTGAAGTAAAAAAATTGTTTATGACTGTAGACTTCTTTTCACGTGCAATGGCAGTGCTCTCTGAAGGCAAAACAGACACCTGTTCTTCCATTTTACCAAGGTGTAGCCAAAGAGTATAGAAATTATAACTACCTGATTTTTTGGCCAGGAGTGGTGGCTCACGCCTGTAACCCCAGCACTTTGGGAGGCCAAGGCAGGTGGATCACAAGGTCAGGAGTTTAAGAGTGGCCTGGCCAAGATGGTGAAACCCTGTCTCTACTAAAAATACAAAAGTTAGCTGGGCACGGTTGCAAATGCCTGTAATCCCAGCAACTTGGGAGGCCGAGGCAGACTGCATGAACCCAGGAGGCAGAGGATGCAGTGAGCCGAGATGGGGCCACTGCACTCCAGCCTGGGTGACAGAGCGAGACTCCATCTCAAAAAAAAAAAAACAAAAAACAACTACCTGATTTTTTATAGGATTTTTTTTTTTTTTTTTGAGACAGAGTCTCGTTCTGTCACCCAGGCTGGAGTGCAGGGGCTGGATCTCGGCTCACTGCAAGCTCTGCCTCCCGGGTTTATGCTATTCTCCTGCCTCAGCCTCCTGAGTAGCTGGGACTACAGGCACCCGCCACCTCGCCCGGCTACTTTTCTGTATTTTTTAGTAGAGACGGGGTTTCACCATGTTAGCCAGGATGGTCTCGATCTCCTGACCTTGTGATCCGCCCCTCTCGGCCTCCCAAAGTGCTGGGATTACAGGCTTGAGCCACCGCGCCCAGCCGGAAATATTTCTTTATAAGAAACCATCACATTAAAAAATCATTGTGGTGCAGACAAGCTATAATGAAAAATAATTTTGTCCACTATAGTGGACATCTGTTCATTGACTAGATAGTCAACACTAGACAGCATCTGTTCTCCTTTCTCCCTTCCTAATAAGATCCAATTCTTCTCCAGATACCCAACTTTCTCTCCCCTTAGGAAGTCTGTATCTGTGAAACCTCACCTCACTGCTAGCCCCAGGGATGGTTTTGCCTGGCTTAAGATAGACAGTACTTTTCATTTCGCCAGCCACAACGATTTATTCTTTTGGGGTTGCACATGACCTAATACAATCTTAGTTAAAATGAGTCTCAGGATTCTCGCTTGGAATGCTGTGATAGGTATACACACTTGAAGGCAATACTTACTCTCTCCTTCTCTCTATTATATCCCACCACCACCAACACCCACTTTTAACAACTTTTCATAACTAAGGCTTCAAATTTTCTAGAAATTGCACATCTCTACTTTTATAACTTTTAGTCCCAGGATCTAAAAAAACAATTGGTAACCTTGGAACACCACAGAATTGTGTTCCATAAAAAGGTTGTGGCAGTTGTTGAAATTAGAAAACTAACACTGTTCAACAGAACTTCTAAAATGAAAATGACTCACCTCGGTGGAAAGTGACTGGCAGAGGGCGGCAAATAGCTATAAAAAGAGAGTCATATAACAACATGAATGAAGATGTCATCACTGATTACTATATATAGAATTCTTCATGTTAGCTGAAACTTTTTAATACTTTCTTCACCTAACAAAACAGTAAACTAACATAATAAAATGTCAGCCTTACAAATTCAAAAGCCGTATCTTTCCACAAACCTCTGATTTTTATATAAAAAATGGTCATGCCTTAGCACCAAATGGAAATCATTTAATCTGACAACTATAAGAGCAGCATTACATCTATCACTTGCCTCTCTGAGGTCATTCGATAAATACTTTGGTCTAGTAATACAGGTAGTTTGCTTCTGTCCTCTTCACATCTTCCAACTTGGTGGTCCATCCTCACCAACTATAATAGCTTTTGAAGTTCTTGGTGCAGTGATTAAAGGAACCATGGTAAATTTCCCTTAAATTTCTATTCTATGGGAACAGTAGCAGAACCTAATCTATAGCAATTGAGGAGAGTTAAGAAGGCTTTGCCACACATACATCCCACCCCAAACATCTAAGGAACTACTATTTGAAATACTTAGGTTAGTATAAGTGCCTGCAGCTATGACTGCAAAGTTGGTTTTGTGGATGTTTTTTTATATTGTGAGCAAAAATACAATTATCATTAGAGGCTTTTAGGTCTTAGACACAAATTCTTACCCATAAGGGACATACACAGCTCTTCGTCAATGTGTCCATCTTCAGTCAATGCCCCAAATACCAAACCATCAGCACCATAAAGCTTGGCAAGACGAATGTCAGCCTTCATCACCTCAATTTCACGATCTGAATACAAAAAATCACCTCCACGTGGCCGAATCATCACAAAAACTGGGATCTGAACACTCTGCTTCACTACTTGAAGGACACCTACAAGAAAAGAAAGCAGACTAAAATTTAAATGTGAGCTAAAAGCTCAAGGAAGCCAATGATATATTATTGGTCATTTACATCTGCTCTTGTATATTACATCCAAAAGAAAAAGGTGGAGTTTAAGGAAACCAGAGAAAGACGGCTCTAAAAGGAAGGAGGACACTGAGAACAAAAATGTGTATGTGGTAGAAGGTAAGTAATAGCAACGGGTTAAACAGAACAATTTAGAAAACAGAAGATGCTACAATTTAAAAACACTTATCAGTTGACTCAACAAAAATCCTTATGACTCAGAACCCTTTTATTGGTATGTGACATTTGAAAGTGTAATAACTACCAGGCTCAATGTTCTGCCAGTACGTAATTCCCCAAGATCCAATTTCTTCTTTCTAATTCATTACAGCTCTATTTAAAACCTACTAGGGAGATGGTTAAATAGCTTCAAAGTTCATATTCCTTTAATGGGCAAAGACATTTAGAAAACTTTTTTTTTTTAATGAGATATGTGAAAGGGAGCAAAGTTCTACTTATTTGTGATTTTATGCAGAGATCTATGCATAAAAGTACCTAAATATGCCATAATATGTGGCTAGCTCATAAACCATCAATAGTATAAGGCTGTGACAGGCTCCATGAGTTGTTTACCCAGTATGAATTGCCTTCTTTCTTCTTGCTAAAAGAACCCAAATTTTGCATAGGATAGCAGTTGTCCAATACCAAGCAAGGAATCATAATTGGTGTTACAAAAACAGACTGTACTCAAATTTACAGACATGCTCTAGGGATTTTAGAATGGCCAGGAATGCCCTCTTTTAGTGTGAAGATTCCAAAGGGCTGTTGCATATACAAATCTTTTACATTAAATAATGCTATTATCAGCCTCAGAGTAGCATAACTTAGGAGACAACAATTCATATAGGGACTTCTGCTTTTGGCCAAGACAGGGTAACAGTGACTGGATTTACCCTCCCACCTATAATAATAATAATAAAGAAAAAACTAGATGAAATATATGAAACAATGGTTTGCAAGACAATGGACATTAAGCAGTGAAGGGCAATGATCCTTGAAAATGGTAAATAATGAAGTTAGTAAGTCAATTCTAATTGACCCAATTTACTGCCTTGAGAGTTTCTAGGACAAAGCACAGGGATGGGGGACCCACACAGAGCCAAAACAATTCCCTGAGTTAAGGAGACAAAGCTGAGAGTTCAGGAGGACTGAAGTAGCTAGAGTTTATAGGAGAAAGTACCAGGAGGACAGAAAGATAACACTGGAGTAGCAAAGACTACCACAGTGATTTAAAAAAAGGACTTTTTAAAAAAAAGATAGGCTTGGCATGGTGGCTCATGCCTGTAA
The DNA here is from genome assembly GCF_024542745.1 of Macaca thibetana thibetana. NCBI lineage: Eukaryota > Metazoa > Chordata > Mammalia > Primates > Cercopithecidae > Macaca > Macaca thibetana. The sequence continues at coordinate 95,814,028 of NC_065586.1, read as the reverse complement.
TCCCAGTGCTTTGGGAGGCTGAGACAGGAGGATTGCCTGAGGCAAGGAGTTGAAGACCAGTCTGGGTAAAATGGTGAGACTCCATCTCTACCAAACAAACAAACAAACAAATTTAGCTGGACATGGTGGCACATGCCTGTAATACTAGCTACTTGAGAGGCTGAGGCAGGATGATTGCTTGAGCCCAGGAGTTTGAAGCTGTAAGGAGTTATGGTCACCCCACTTCAGTCAAGCCTGGAGAACAGGTGAGACCCTGTCAAAAGAAAGAAAAAAACAAAAGGAAGGAAAGAAAGAAAAGAGAAAGAGAGAAGGAAAGAAAACAGAAAGAGAGAAGGAAAGAAAAGAAAGGAAGGAATGAAAGAAGAAAGGAAGGAAGACAGATAGATAACTCTGGAGGTCTGCAGAGAACCTCCTTTAATATTCAGCTGAGTACTGACTGGTGCATGCATGCAAAGAAACTACTCAAGGCCTGGGACAGAACCAATAAAAAGGATTAGAAATGATGTGCCTGTCATTCATATCAAGCTGTGAATAATGCCTATTCCACCAGCGAGAGGAAAATTTCAAAATTCTTAGGCACTGGGTAGAATTCACAGAAGAATCCTGACTTGGTAGTAAGCAATAATTAGCTCTGTATTAACACTGCTCCAGACTTGCCCAGCAAATCTTAAAAGCAAGACCCAAAAGGACCAAACTGTTTTGGAACATTTGTGTGAATTCAAAAATGTCTAGTAACCAATAAAGTAAAATTCGCAATGTCTTGCATCCAATAAAAAATTACCAGGCAGGAAAATAAGATATATTATTAGATGATAAATCAAATGAAACAAACCCAGAACTGATACAGATGTTAGAACTGGCAGACAAGGTCATCATAACAGCTATTGTAACTTTATTCCACATGTTCAAAAAAGTTAAGAGACATCAGAGACATAAAAAGACGCAAATTTCTAGAGATGAAAACTACAATGTATGAGATGAAAACATACTAGGCAAGCCTAATAGCAGATTAGATAGTGCAGAAGAAAAGGTCAGTAAGCTCAAGGACAAAACAATAGGAACCATGCAAAATGAGACACAGAAAGACTTTTTAAAATAGAGAAGTTCATCAGTGACTTTTGGGACAATTTCAAGTAGTCTAACGTAAGCATAGCTGAAGTCTATGAAGGAGGCAACGGAGAACAAGCTGAAAGCTGCAAGCTGAAAATTTTGCAAATGTAATGAAAAGTATAAATGCACAGGTTGAAGAAACATGAAAATAACTATACTCAGGTACATCATAAGAAAATTGTTCAAAACCAGTAATAAAGAAAAAATCTGAAAAGTAGGTATAAAAAGAGACATATTACATAGAGAAAAATAAAGATATGGATGATAGATTTTTTGTCAGAAACAATACAAGCAAGACAACAATGGAAAAACATCTTCAAAGAAAAAAACTGTCAATCTAGAATTCTATACCCAGCAAAAATACCTTTCAAAAATAAAGGAAAAAGCTATTTTAGACATATAAAAGTTGAAAGAATGCATCACTAGCATACTTTTTAACAAAAAAAGTTAAAGTACTTCAGGCAGAAAGAAAAAGAAACCAGATAGAAATACGGGATCTACATAAAGGAATGAAGAATACCAGAAATGGTAATTTCATATGGGTAAATATATGATTGTTTTCTTATTATTTACATCTCTTATTTAATAAAAGATAACTGACTCTTCAAACAAAACTAACAACATAGCATGGAGTTTTTGATATGTGTATGAGTAAAATGTATAACAACAATAGTACAAAGACCAGGAGGGGATTTCAATATACTGAGGATGCCAGCATGTAAAGATTTTATAAAAGCCTAATCCTTGATGTTACTGCAAAGCAGCTGAACCAGTATTAACAATTACTGACCTACTTTTCAACTTTCTGATGTGAGAAAGAAATATGTGTGATCAAATCTTTGATTTTGTTTTTTACCACCATAAACATTTCTGATACAACATCCATAGCATAGTTTACATGACATTAGTAGAGGACCCAACGAAACTAATTACCAGTTGCTTCCAGGTTCCATGAACTCCAACCAGAAAATCTGGGAAAAATGGACACTTACCCATGCTGGGTGTAGTTCCCCCCTCTGATAAACCAGAACATAATTCAATCCGATCAGCACCTGTAATATAAATGCATTGCTCAGCACATTTTAAAAAAATAAGCTCTTATTAAACAGCAAGCTGTTGATACGCATTTTTTTTCCAAATACAGAACAGTCTTAGAAATCATCTCAGAGAAATCAGATTATAAAACTAGAGTAAAACTCTGTTTTTAACTCAGTTATACTCTGCAGCCACACTGTGTTACTCATACTCAAACTGAAGAGTTAACTACAGTTAAGCTAGTTCTCTTAAAATTTTGTATTATAGGGTTGCCTGTCTACGTACAGGAAACTAACATAAAATAAAGATGTTTCTTAAAACTGACTACAGAGGAATACTGAGTCTTTGTTGATAAGAAAATAACATAATCTTTCCCAAAAGGGTCTTTATTATTGTACGCTTTAAAAAACACAAAGCTACTTTTGAGTAGCCAAAACCAAGACAATTTCAAGAATAAGAAAATGCTGAAACCAAAAGAATTATTAGGCTACCAAGGTCACATCAAAAGATCTCAGGAACCAGCTTGAAGCAGCTCTCACTAGCCACAGATAGAACATTTTGTTCATCAATAAGCAGAATAACTACAATGGATTAAAACACATAAAACATATTTAAATCTAGATTCATAGTGACAAAACAATTCAAGGGAAGATAGAGAACAAATTCATTATTCTAAGAATTATTATAATAAATAAGGGAAAAGAAGCAAGCATTTATTCTGCCTTTCTTATACAAACTATACTTCAGCATAACCAAACAGATGATGAGGGGAAAGTTCTTTACAGAAGTATTCTAGTTCATAAGTGAAAAATAATGTCACCATTTTGCAACCACTACTACAATATGGGTTGCTAAATTTATTAGTGAAAAGCTGACAGAAAACCTTAAGGATAGATTAGGCTGGCAATACCTGAACTCCCTTTAATATCACAAAAACAGAAAAAACCAACACGTTATGTCCTCCTGATGTGATGCAACTATTTTTTTATAGTCTTACCTTCCTCTCTCAACCTCAGATTACTTTGAAGCAAATCCCAGACATCATGTTATTTCATTTTAAATATTTCAGTGTGTGTCTCTAAAAAATAAGGACTCTTAAAAAGGCAGCCAACTGTCATTCATTCTCTAATTTCTCTTACCTCCTCTTTCTGCATTCACAGCTGACTCCACTGAATCAACACAAACTTCCATGAGAAATCCATTTGCTGCTCCTAAAATAGATGGAGAACGGTAAGAGTTCATAAACGCTCTATCCATCCAGACCAATTGACCACAAAGGGTTTACATTTTGCTGCCAAAATGCAAATGTCCAATAATAGGCAAATAGGTAAGTACACTAGGGCCCATGAATGCAATAAAATATCACATTAATTATTGAATTGATGCTTGTAGACTGAAATAGGCTCACTGACAGATGTATAAAAAATTATACTAAGGAAAATGTATATTGAATACCAAATTAATCTTCCTAAAACATAGACCTCATCATCACATTCCAGCCAAGATTCTTACAATGTTTCTCAATGTCTGCAAAATATATTTAAACTTCTTTATAAGGAATATAGGTTTAAAAGCAGGACAGACTTCAAATCAACGTCCCACCAACTATTCATTGTGAGATCCTAGATAAGTTACTTAAGTTTCCTATAAAACAACCTACCTCAGAGTAGTGAGGATTAAATGAGATAATTCATGTAAAGTATGCAGTCTCAAGAATCAAAAAGTAGGCTGAGCACGGTGGCTCACGCCTGTAATCCCAGCACTTTGGGAGGCCTAGGACGGTGGATCACGAGGTCAGAAGATCAAGACCATCCTGGCTAACATGGTGAAACCCCGTCTCTACTGAAAATACAAAAAATTAGCCAGGCACGGTGGTGGGTGCCTATAGTCCCAGATACTCCAGAGGCTGAGGCAGGAGAATGGCGTGAACCCGGGAGGTGGTGCTTGCAGTGAGCCGAGATCACACCACTGCATTCCAACCTGGGCGACAGAGCGAGACTCCGTCTCAAAAAAAAAGAATCAAAAAGTATTACTTATCTGGCTGGGTGTGGTGGCTCATGCCTGTAATCCCAGCATTTTGGGAGGCCAAGGCGGGTGGATCACATGAGGTCAGGAATTGGAGATCAGCCTGGCCAACATGGTATAACCTCATCTCTACTAAAAATAGAAAAATTAGCCAGGCATTGTGGCATCCGCCTGTAATCCCGGCTACTTGGGAGGCTGAAGCATGAGAATCGCTTGAATCTGGGAGGTGGAGGTTGCAGTGAGCCAAGATTGTGCCACTGCACTCCAGCCTGGGTGACAGAGCGATACTGTCTCATTCCTTCTTATGCTTTCAGATCTCTCCAGTCCCTACCGCTGGCTCCTCAATGCCTTCTCCGCAACCCAGAGTTCCTTCTGGCTCCATCTTTGAATAAAATTTTCCAAGAAACATTTCCATGATTTTTTTTCTCTCTCCCGAAGTAGAAAATTTTATGTCTCTCTTTTGAACTCATTTAACTCTTCTTGAGTTATGAAACCCCAATTGTTCCTTCTTAAAATATGAATTACTTTCTACCTTTTATTATTTATGCAGATAAATATCTGATCACTTTTACTCGACTTAGAGTTCCTAAGTTGTTTTTTTTTTTTTAATACAGTCTTGCTCTGTCGCCCAAGCTAGAGTGCAGTGGCATGATCTCGGCTCACTGCAACTTCCACCTCCTGGGCTCAAGCAATTCTTGTGCCTCAGCCTCCTCGGTAGCTAGGACTACAGGTATGTGCCACAATACTCGGTTATTTTTGTATTTTTTGTAGAGACAGGGATTCGCCATGTTGCCCATGCTGGTCTCAACCTCCTACACTCAAGCGATCTGCCAGCCTCGGCCTCCCAAAGTGCTGGGATTACAGGCATGAGCCACCACGTCTGGCCTAAGTAAGGTCTTCATGTGAGAAATCTTTATCATCACCCACACCAAGCACAGTATCTACCATGGTACACAATAATCAAATATTTACTAAAAGCTGAATAATTACAACAAAATTAATGTACTTATATTACAAAGTGTGATGTAAACAGAGTTTTGAGTTTTTTCCCAGGAGCACATAATTTAAAAAAATGAACAAAACAATGCACACTTCACGCAACGACATTTAATAAATGTTCTTCACATACTGGTAATGGCCACTTCTGGTGGGGTGTGATTTGAAATTACTTTTATTCTTTTTACTTTTCTTTATTGCTTTATTTTTTCTACCCAATATTGCTTTTATAATTTAAAAAAGCAATTTTTACTTTGAAAAAGAAATAAAACAAAAACCTATCATCTGCTAACATCAGACTGCAACTGCCTTATGCCTTACTTAAGTCTCTGCCGGACGCAGGCGGCTCACGCCCATAATCCCAGTACTTTGGGAGGCCGAGGCAGGCGGATCACCTGAGGTCAGGATTTTGAGACCAGCCTGGACAACATGGCAAAACCCCATCTCTACTAAAAGTACACAAATTAGCTGGGCGTGGTGGCAGGCGCCTGTAATCCCAGCTACTCAGGAGACTGAGGCAGGAGAACTGCTTGAACCTGGGAGGCGGAGGTTGCAGTGAGCCGACATCAGGCCGCTGCACGCCAGCCTGGGCGACAAGAGCGACTCCGTCTCAAAAAACAAAACAAAACAAAAACAAAAAAGATGATCGGTCTCAAATTCAAAAAGGGTTAAGTGTCAACCTATGCTCCTAACCAACAGCTCTGCATTAACTCCATGAGTTTCCTGATAGCTCCCAGACCAGCTGTCACATCAGTGGCACTGGCTGATGCTGATGCTGCCGGGCGACTATTTGCCTTACATAAAAAAGGACCCTAGGCAGGAGAAGATGAAGAGATGTTTAAAAAAGGCTACGACAGAAGGCAGAGCAAGGCAGTTCTCCCAAGCAACAAAGTTATAGAGATCAAAGGAGAAGCAGCAGCAGCTCTCAAAGTGTAGTACTTCAGGTAGCTTTGGGGGCCTCTGAGACTTTTCAGCGTCTGTAGGGTGACAACCATTTTCATAATAATACTGACTTTATTCGCCTTTTTCACTTTAATTCTCTCACAAGTGAGAGGCATTTTCTTTTTTGAGACAGTCTTACTCTGTCACCCAAGATGGAGTGCATTGGCGCAATCTCGGCTCACTGCAAGAGGCTACTTGACATGTTAGACTGAATGAAGCAGCGGGTATGAGAATCCAGCTGTCTTCCATTAAGACATATTGAAGAAATTTGCAAAAATATAAAATATTCCCACTCTTTATTGATTTTTTTGTTTAGGAACATTTCTTTTTCATAAAATATGTCAACGTGTAATGGGCTTACTATGGTTATTTTCTAATCCATCAATCGATCAATATTTTAAATTTTTTTATTTTTATTTTTATTTTTATTTTTTGAGACGGAGTCTCGCTGTGTCGCCCAGGCTGGAGTGCAATGGCCTGATCTCGCCTCACTGCAACCTACGCTCCTGGGTTCAAGTGATTCTCCTGCCTCAGCCTCCCGAGTAGCTGGGATTACAGGCGCCTGCCACCACGTCCGGCTAATTTTTGTATTTTTAGTAGAGATGGGGTTTCGCCATGTTGGCCAGGCTGGTCTCGAACTCCTGACCTCAGGTGATCCGTCCGCCTTGGCCTCCCAAAGAAAAATTTGTTTTAATTTCTAATACAGTCAAAATCGATAGATGTAATCCACATAAAGATCTTTGAGGATCTCGACAACTTTTAGGAAGGTAAAGGAGTCCTGAGGTCATCGTTTGGAGGAACCAAGAGTTCACGGAGGAAGAGGAAGAGGGACTTGCCAAATTCTCTGACACCTGCCATGCCATCCTACCCTGGCACTCAGGAAGAACTCGGGACTTGGAGCAGCCACAAGCTCGGCCACTTCGTAGCTGCGTGGCTTTAGGGACCATGCCCCGTCCCCGCCGTGGCAGCTACAGGTAACTGCAGGTTAGGAACTGGGCTCCGCGCTCGACAATTAACTAACCCAGCGGAGTACTGGCTGCTGGTGCGGGGGGTACTGGCATCCTCGTGTGGCGACGGATAAAACGTGAAGCTGAAGTTAACCAACTTGCACAGGGTCGCCCGGCCGTTATGTGGGGACCCCGGGACTCGAACTTTGGCTCCACAGCAGAGCCAATCTCGCTACCTGCCCCTCGTCACGCCCTCCGTTTCCACACCTTTAACGCTTCAAAAACAGAAGGTGCCGCCCAAGGGGCTGGAAGGAGCTGAGGAAACGACTCCAGAAGAAATCACCACTGACCACGACTCCCGCCGGCCCGCCCCGGGGAGCCGAGTCGGCCGACCGTCCCCTCCCCCGCCACCTTCCGCACCGGCCTTCCCGGACGGTATCCGCGCCCGTTTCCGCTCAGAGGAAGCCCCCTGCCTCTTCATGCTCCACGCGTTCTTCCTCGTGCGCCTGCAGTTTCCACTTGGAGTTTGGGCTCTTGCGCGCACGAGCAAAGAAGCTAGTCAACAGCTGCGCGCGCCCCTGCGCGCATCCCCGACGCCTACGCCCCAGCAGCCCCAGCGAAAGCGAAGTCGCAACGCAGGCGCACTTCTGTTCACTCCGGTCCCCAGAGAAGGCGGGGTTCCCGCTGCCCGACCCGGAAGTGCTTCTCTTTTCCGTGGCGGAGAAAGGAGACCGCAGAGCTCTGGGTTGTGGAAGAGGTGGCCGTGCACTGTCATCAGTATGCAGCGATTGCTCTTTCCGCCCTTTAGGGCCTTGAAGGGGAGGCAGTGTCTGCAGCTCCTGGCTCCTAGGGCAGCGCCTAGAGCACAGGTACCGCACTGCAGCGGACTCCGAGTCGCGTGAGCGGGGATGGAGTGAAAGGGCCGGGATAAAGATGATGGAGAGCCCCACATCACGTTTCCGGAGCTCCTTACAGTTTACTCACAACGCATTTCCTTGTGTTCAGAGCCCCTAGGTTCAGATCTGGACCATTGACCTACTGTGTGGTATTGGCCAAGTTAATTAAACTTTCTGTTCATCGATTTCCTTATCTGTAAAATGGGGATAACAATACCTACTTTAAGGTTTGTTATGAGGATTACATTCTTTAATATACATCAGGCCTTTTGCACATGGTAAAAGCTTAGTAATTTTTACCCTTATAGTTTATTTTTGCTTAAAAAGTTCCAAGTAGTCAGGTGAGGAAGTATAACTGCATTCTACAGAGAAGGAAATTGAGGCTTAAAGTTACTTTTCTAAAGGTGACTCTGTTAATCAGAAGTAGGAAACTGAGCATGAATCTTTGGACTCATAGGGGTATAGTCAGAAGAGGGCATGCATTTGCTTAACTAGTAATTATTGAGTGGTTATTATATATTAGGAACTGGAAAAAGAAAGATAAATATTATAAGACTCCTGCCCTGGAGGAAGTCAGTTTATTCATTTGTGAAATCTTTATCATGGTCTCGTTATATAAAGAAACAGTGTTAGAAACAAAGGTAGCAGAAGGGAGAGAGCAAGACTGACCAGACACTGCTACCCCAAAGCTCATAGTTTAGTGGGAGATACAAACAGATGAACCTGAAGGGACAGCGATGTGCTGCATAACAACATTTTGGTCAACAATAGGCCACAGATACAGTCATGGTTCCGTAAGATTATAACAGAGCTGCCTTTCCAAGTGTACCTTTTAAAAAAAAAATCTTTTTCTCTAAATTTCTTTTTTAGAGACAGGGTTTTACTTGTCACCCAGGCTGGGGTGCAGTAGCATGATTATAACTCACTGCAGCCTCCAACTTGGAAATCCTGGGCTCAAGCATTCTCTTGCCTCAGTCACTTAAGTAGCTAAGACTACAAGTGTGTGACACTGTGCCTAATTTTTAAAAAAATAGAGATGGAGGGTCTTGCTATATTGCCCAGGCTGGTCTTGAACTACTGGCCTCAAGTGATCCTCTCACCTTGGCCTCCCAAAGCCTTGGAATTGTAGGCATGAGCCTTTGCACCTGGCCCCATTTTTAAATATTTTATACCATATTTTTACTGTAATTGTTCTATGTTTAGATAAACAAATACCATTGTGTTACAGTATTTGGTACGTAACATGCCATACAGATTTATAGCCTAAGAGCAATAAGTCATACCATATACCTCAGGGGTGTAGTAGGCTGTATCATCTAGATTTCACTAAGTACTTCTTTTTTTTTTTTTTTTTTTTTGAGAGGTGGAGTCTCGCATCAACGCATAGGCTGGAGTGCAGTGGTGAGACTTTGGCTCACTGCAACCTCCGCCTCCCAGGTTCAAGTGATTCTGCCATTTCAGCCTCTCAAGTAGCTGGGATTACAAGCGTACGCCACCACGCCCAGCTAATTTTTGTATTTTTGGTAGAGATGGGGTATCACCATTTTGGCCAGGCTGGTCTTAAACTCCTGACCCAAGTGATCTCCCTGCCTTGGCCTCCCAAAGTGCTGGGATTACAGGTGTGAGTCACCACACCCAGCCTTTAGATTTGTGTAAGTACATTCTATGAGGTTCACACAATGATGAAATTGCTTAAGAACGCATTTGGCAGAACATGTGCCCCTGTTGTTAAGTGATGCTTGACTATACATTACAGTGTATTAAGGGCTGTCCAGTGTGCTGTGGGAGTGACCTATTGCAGACCTTAAAGAGCCTGGGAACAATCCCAGAGGAGGTGACATGTAAGCAGAGATCTGCAGTAGGTATTATTAATCAGGCGAAAGGAAGTGTACAAGCCAGAAAGAAATGTTTAAAGACCTAGAGGTGAAAGAAAATATTCCATATCTGTAAGTAGAGTGAAGTCTGAGGGAAGTATTCAGAGATGAGAAAATTCATGTAGTTGGGGATAGGTTTGAGTGAGGCTAGATTTGAAACCAATTGGAAAACCAGCTGGAAGGTTGATGCAGTAATCCAGATAAGAGATGATGACTTACCAAGACATAGCTGTGGGGATGCTATGGTACTTCACCCTAATCAGAATGGGGTTGAGTGTGGGTAGCAGCCATTCCCTGTTTATCCAGTTGTAATTTGTCTATCTTGATCTTTAGTGTGATTGCATCAGGCGCCCTTTGAGGCCAGGGCAATACAGCACCATCTCTGAAGTAGCTTTGCAATCTGGAAGGGGTACAGTGTCTCTTCCCTCAAAGGCTGCCGAGCAGGTGGTGGGCCGATGGCTCCTGGTCTGCAGTGGAACAGTGGCTGGAGCAGTTATTCTTGGTGGAGTAACTAGGTGAGTAATTTGCTCATAGTGAGTCAGGTATTTTGATTGTAAGTAGAAGCACAGGTTGACTGAGGAGAAAGGAATTTTTTTTTTTTTTTTTGAGACAGAGTCTCGCTCTGTCGGCCAGACTGGAGTGCAGTGGTGTGATCTCGGCTGACTGCAACCTCCGCCTCCTGAGTTCAAGCGATTCTCCTGCCTCAGCCTCCCAAGTAGCTGGGACTAGGCGCATGCCACCATATCTGGCTAATTTTTTGTATTTTTAGTAGTGACAGGGTTTTACCATGTTGGCCAGGCTGATCTCGAACTCCTGACCTCAGGTGATCTGGCCACCTCGGCCTCCCAAACTGCCAGGATTACAGGCATGAGCCACCGCGCCCAGCTGGAGAAAGGAATTTTACAGAGCATCTAATCTAGCTCCCTTATTGTACAGATGGAGAAACCGAGGCCTTAAAGAAGGAACACATCTGATGGCTTGCCCTGCTATAGAACATTTAAGTGTTTTATTAGTAGGAGCCTTCTATAAAGATTGGTTTATGTCTTAACTGGTACCTGTGCATTGTTTATGTATCTTTTGTCTTTCAATCAGAGTCCAAGTTTGTCTCAAAACTTTTTTTACGGTTTGTTTGAATTAAACCCAAAGAAGTTCTGTGCATCACAATTGGTTCATGTTTCTTAGGTTCATTTAAATCTTTGAAGAGACTATAGATTTAGATATTCCTCCCTTTCCCCCTCTTTTAGTTGCTGAGGAAACTCGAGTCATTTGTCCTATGGTTATGCACAGTCTAGATTTTGCTGATTGCATAACTATGTGATATTTAACATGTTCCTTTATCCCGTCTACTTCCTGTGAATGAGTAGTTATTTGATCAGATTCAAATTGGGGATGAGGGAGCAAAATACTTCAGTAGGTGAATAGAACATTCATGAATATCTGGTGTGTATTATAGATGTTAACAGCCATTAATTACCATTGCCTGGATCCATTGTTTCATTAGCATAGTAAAATTGTAACATTTTATTAGCTCAACTCTAAAAAGCTTTCTCTCATCATCAATCTGGATATCCCAAGGTATAATTTGTATAGGAAAGGCAGGATAAATACTTAATTCTTCTTTCCCTTTATTTACCAATTTTCAAAATAATAAATTGGTCCCCCAAATCCTCCAAAGGCAACAAATAAAGCATTTGGATTTTTAAGGCTTATTATGAGATCATAGGTTCAAACACACTTGATAATGTTTCAGTTCGTTGTGATGATGGTGTTAGTGATTTGCTCAGATTGTCCCATCTTTAGTCAGTGGGCATCTCCTGAAATTGGCTTTAGTGACTTTTTGGCAGGGCCCTAATTACCTTTGATAGCTTCCTTCCTTTCTAGCATGACAAGATATTCCAAGCTCATCTTGTACATTTCTTGCCTCAGGCCTAAAATCAGCCTTTTACTTTAGGAATCCTAACTCCTTTTGGTGAAAAAGTTTCTGGTTTTAATCAAATATACCTTCCTCAAATTCTCTTCACATTCCACATCCCTTATTTCAAAATACCTTATGTGTTATATAGGTTGTTATGAGCAAGTGCAACAAATTTGAATGTATTGTCTTTAAATTCACCCAAGAATCTAAACCGGTATACGTGTAACAGATCTCTTTTCCTTGGGTAAGGAATGTTGGTTATGCATTTAGAACAGACTGCTTTGGCTGTAGGGGTTGAGTTTGCCTGTCAAGGAATGCTAGTGAAAGAAAGAATTGGGAAAAAAAATAAAAAAGAAAGAAAAGAATTGAGAGAATATAAGGGTAAATAAATTTGTACCTGATGGCAGCTGTTTCTGACAAAATTCTAAGCAGTAAGAGAGAAATGTCTCAAAAGAGGAAACAATTGTGTTTACCTTTAACAAGATTAAGTTCAGATCCACTTGTTGCTATAAACCTTTTGTGAGTAATCCAGCCTTACACATACACCCCAACATTTCTTTCCCATCCTAAGGCTGACAGAGTCTGGCCTCTCGATGGTAGATTGGCATTTAATAAAGGAGATGAAGCCACCTACAAGCCAAGAGGAATGGGAAGCAGAATTCCAAAGATACCAGCAATTTCCAGAATTTAAAATGTAAGTATGAAAGAACATTAGGTAAACATCCCAGTAGGCCCATTTGATCTTTTGCACTTAAACCCTTCAGAATGGTTAGATTATTTCATGATCTTTGGTTCAGTTATGTTTAGTCAGCTTCTCTTCTAAGCCTCCAAATCCAAAGTCATCCTGAGGTCGTTGATGAGGAAGAGGGCAGACCTACCAAGTTGCAGGACTGAGAAAGAAAGTTTTTGCGTTCCATAAGAAAATAAAAATCAGAAGGATGTTTCCTCCTTCTTCTTTTTTGACTTTCCATTTCACCCAGCTTGAATCATGATATGACACTGACAGAATTCAAGTTCATCTGGTACATGGAGTACTCACACCGAATGTGGGGTCGCCTTGTAGGCCTTGCGTACATCCTGCCTGCTGCCTACTTTTGGAGAAAGGGCTGGCTCAGCCGTGGCATGAAAGGACGTGTTCTTGCCCTCTGTGGCCTCGTCTGCTTCCAGGTAAGATTTATTCGAGGTTGAGAAGCCAGACATGCTCCCAGGAGCTTCCTAGTTGGCATTTTTTTTTTTTTTTTTTTTTTTTTTTTTTTTGCGATGGAGTCTCGCTCTGTCGCCCAGGCTGAAGTGCAGCTCTGCCTCCCGGGTTCACGCCATTCTCCTGCCTCAGCCTCCCGGTAGCTGGGACTACAGGCACCCACCACCACACCTAGCTAATTTTTTGTATTTTTAGTAGAAACAGGGTTTCACCATGTTAGCCAGGATGGTCTGGATTTCCTGACCTCATGATCTGCCTGCCTCGGCCTCCCAAAGTGCTGGGATTACAGGCGTGAGCCACTGCACCGCGCCTGGCCCCTAGTTGGCATTGTTTTTAAGGAAATAATCTGAGTCACTTTAATAGAGTAGGTAAGAGCATGCATTTTAGTGTCACAGGCCTAGCTTCAAGCCCCAGCTCTGACACTTAGTAAGGTAAATTACCTAACCTCTGAAAGCTATGATTTCTTTACCTGTAAATGGGGATAATAACAGTGCCACCATGTACAGTTGTGTAAATTCTTTTTTTTTTTTTTTTTTTTTGAGACAGAGTCTGGCTCTGTCGCCCAGGCTGGAGTGCAGTGGCCGGATTTCAGCTCAGTGCTCTGCCTCCCAGGTTTACACCATTCTCCTGCCTCAGCCTCCTGAGTAGCTGGGACTACAGGCGCCCACTACCTCACCTGGCTAGTTTTTTGTATTTTTTTTTTTTTAGTAGAGATGGGGTTTCACCGTGTTAGCCAGGATGGTCTTGATCTCCTGACCTCATGATCCGCCCGTCTTGGCCTCCCAAAATGCTGGGATTACAGGCTTGAGCCACCGCACCCGGCCCAGTTGTGTAAATGTTAAATGAGATAATCCATATTTAAAGTACTTAGCTTTGTGCCTGGAATCAGTAAGCACTTGGTAGTATATTTTCACGTGCTGCAGGAAGTAGTTTGTTTTCCATCATGGGTGCCTCCCTAGGTTCTTGTCTCTTCCCTTTTTCTAACTTGTCTGCTGTAAGAAAGTGGGATCCCTGTGCTAGAATGCTACAGAAGCATACAGGAAAATTCCAAAAGAGAGAAACACTTTGTGGGATGAAAGATTATAGAATACCCATGTAGCTGAGAGGGATTCATATATAAATGGCAATTAAAATCATGTAAGTTGAGCGCCTCTTAAGGAAAGATTCCCACAATTAGCAGGTTAGTACTGCTAGGATGATGAAAAAAAAAAAAAGTTGGGTGAAACTGAGCCAGGAATTAAGAGAGAAGACACATAGGAGTATTTGGGTCAAGGTATAGAGATCCTAAAGGAGATTATCAGAGCATCAAAGAAACATCATCAAAATTTAATCAGGAGGAAGCTAATTGGTTAATTTAACTCAGAAGTGGTAAGAAAGTGAGCCAATTAGAAGGGATTAAGGCCAGGCACAGTGGCTCACATCTGTAATCCCAACATTTTGGGAAGCTGATATGGCTAGATCACTTGAGGTCAGGAGTTCCAGACCAGCCTGGCCAACATATTGAAACCCTGTCTCTACCTAAAATACCAAAATTAGCTGGGCGTGTTGGTGTGGGCCTGTAGGCCCAGCTACTTGGGAGGCTGAGGCAGGAGAATTGCTTGAACCCGGGAGGCGGAGGTTGCAGTGACCCGAGGTTGCACCACTGCACTCCAGCCTGGGCAACAGAGCAAGACTCTGTCTCAAAAAAAAAAAAAAAAAAAAAAAAAAAAAAGGGATTAAGGAGGGAGATGAGAGAGAAGAAATAGAGGCAGCAGAAACAGGTAATTGTTAAACATTAATCAAAGTCTAATAGTAACAAGAGAAAGGCAGGTAGAACAAAATGAAAGTTAACATTTTAGAATTACAAAAACAAGCCAACACTGAAAACGGACTATTTGGGAGGCAGAAATTGAAGATGTCAGATGAGGTATGGGAGAAGAAAGTGGGCTAGTAAATCACACTGTGTATGTCTTCATCTTTCAATGTCGCATGCAGTTGAAATCAAGGTAATTAGAATATCCAGGGTAATCTTGAAAGGGGAGAGAAATGCTCGAAAAGATTTCCAGAAGAGTATATATTTAGAAGTGGCAGAATCCACCTCTTTGACCTGATTCTACTGAGCTGGGCAAGTGGGGGTGAAAGGGCTGTCTGATCTCATATGATTGGAACTGACAGTTGTTTGGTTAATTGAAAAAGCCAGTTAAAGCAGAGAATCATAGAATATGATACATACCATAAACTTTTAAGCTTAAATCTGTACGTTCATTACCAGCTTTTAAAAAATCAAGGCCTTTTCTTTGACTATGCATCCCCAGATTGGCCTTCAACTGCGGGTTTCTTATATCCCCATAAACTGTGCTTTTGCTTAAAGAGGAGTGGGAACTTAGATATTTGCAAAGCAATCTGCATGCAAAACCTTACTGATTTTTATGATTTTCCCCTGAAACTTTTATAATTGTCTTATTCCAACCTAACTTGATAGTAGATGTTTTTAAGCATTTACCTTGAAGTTTCTCCAGAACATTCAATCTAGTTTTATGAGATATATCCATGGACCTTTTTTTTTTTCTTCTTAAAGCTCATCAGCTATTGTTAGTGTTAGTGTATTTTATGCATGGCCCAAGACAATTCTTTTTCCAGTGTGGCCCAGGGAAGCCAAAAGATTGGACACTTCAGATCTAAGTAGTAGTTAAGTATTAATGGTGATATGTGAAGAATTGTGGATAAGTCATGAATCCTGGGACACTGCATATTGGGGAGGGTATGGAAAGAGGAGGGGTGGGTTAGAGAGTACTCCTGATAGCTCACTTCTTCCGTAAAGTTGAACAGATTAGATTAGGCTGGGCATGGTGGCTCACGCCTGTAATCCCAGTACTTTGGGAGGCCGAGGCGGGTGGATCACGAGGTCAAGAGATGGACACCATCTGGCCAACATGGTGAAACCCCATCTCTACTAAAAATACAAAAATTAGCCGGGCGTGGTGACAGGCACCTGTAATCCCAGCTACTCAGGAGGCTGAGGCAGGGGAATCCCTTGAACCCGGGAGGCGGAGGTTGCAGTGAGCTGAGATCACACCACTGCACTCCAGCCTGGTGACAGAGCGAGACTCTGTCTCAAAAAAAAAAAAGAAAGTTCAACAGATCATTTTAACCTTGTTTTGTTTGCTCCATCTCTTGGGGATTCTAGGGTCTCTTGGGATGGTATATGGTGAAAAGCGGACTAGAAGAAAAACCAGACTCCCATGACATCCCTCGGGTCAGTCAGTACCGCCTCGCTGCCCACCTGGGATCAGCCCTGGTTCTTTATTGTGCCAGCTTATGGACCTCGCTCTCACTGCTGCTCCCTCCGCACAAGGTAAGAGTTGTGTGCAAATATGTCTTCAAGACCCTGCTTTCAATTCTTTTGGATATATATCTAGAAGTAGAATTGCTGAATCATATAGGAGGTGAATATTTTGCCAACATTTTCTATTGGGAAAGGTGAAACAAATTGAAAAATAGATTGGGAGGGAGTACCAACAACAAGAAATATCCCAGTCACTTTACGTCTGACGCCCAGAGGGGATGGTGGATGGCAAAGTGAGGAAGATCAGAACAGAGGTGTTTCTGAACTTCTGGTGTGGACAAGAGCCATATTGTATTGTTTGTTAAATGGGGACCTGCCAGTTAAGTCTAATAGTATAGTAAACCTTAGTGATTTTGTCTGAAGTATTTTTCTGTTTGCTGATTAAAGGAAAATACTAGCTTTTCATTTCATGCTTTGATTTCAAAGCAAGGTATGACATATTTTTGAGACCTTCATTAATAATAGAGGTCTCAAGACACCACACCCTTATAGGACATTTTTTTTCCCTAGAATTTTTTTTTAAATGAGTCTTGGCCAGGCGCAGTGGCTCCCGCCTGTAATCCCAGCACTTTGGGAGGCAGAAGCAGGCATATCACCTGAGGTCAGGAGTTTGAGACCAGCCTGACCAACATGGAGAAACCCATCTCTACTAAAAATACAAAATTAGCCAGGTGTGGTGGCGCATGCCTGTAATTCCAGCTACTTGAGAGGCTGAGGCAGGAGAATTGCTTGAATCCAGGAGGCAGAGGTTGCGGTGAGCCAAGATGGTGCCATTGCACTCTAGCCTAGGCAACAAGAGCGAAACTCCATCTCAAAAAAAAAAAAAAAAAAGAGTCTTATATTAGGTATTGAAATCATGGGTTGACCTGAGTAAGCTGTTCCTGGAGAAAAGTTTGAGATGACAGCAGGACTCTTGAGTCGAATGATCCGTTAGGTACTTGGAGCCAGTAGCTAGATTCCAGTAAGGACCGGACATGTTGTCTTGGCAGTCATTCCCACAGAGAAGCCAAATTGGGTTGAAATATTGATATAGTAGACAACCACTGAGTAATTCCACATCTGAAACATAAGGAATTATTTGAAAGTCTCCTGACTTTCAAAGCCAAACTTCTTTTATTTATTTATTTGAGATGGAGTCTTGCAGTGTTGCCCAGGCTGGAGTGCAGTGGTGTGACCTCGGCTCCTGCAACCTCCACCTCCCGGGTTCAAGCAATTCTCCTGCCTCAGCCTCCTGAGTAACTGGGACTACAGGTGCACACCACCATGCCTGGCTAATTTTTTTGTATTTTTAGTAGAGACGGGGTTTTGCCGTGTGGACTGGGCTGCTTTTGAACTCCTGACCTCAGGTGATCCACCCGCCTTAGCCTCCCAAAGTGCTGGGATTACAGGTGTGAGCCACCGTGCCCGTCAAAGCCAAACTTCTAAAATGAATTCATTTTAATTCAAACTTCTAAAATGAATTCATTTTAATGGATTCATTTTGCCTGCATCTATAGCTGTTGCTTCCTGACAATCTATTCCTTCTTTTCAATCCCTGTAATTATCTTCCTCACCCAACCCAATACATACACACTTTCACATTTACCCACACTTACACATAAACCCACACACTCTTGCTGCTGAAATTGTACTCTTAAAGATTACTGATGACTTTATCAATTAATTGTTTTTCTCTGTTTGTTTAGATTCACCTAATTACAAAAAGGATTTGAGATGCTAGCCAATGAACCATATAGTACTATGCTGTCGAACACAGTAGCTACTAACTACATATGGCTATTTAAATTTTAATTAATTAAGGCTGGGCACGGTGGCTCACACCTGTAATCCCAGCACTTTGGGAGGCTGAGGTGGGTGGATCATTTGAGATCAGGAGTTCGAGACCAGCCTGGCCAACATGGTGAAACCTCGTCTCTACTAAAAGTTAAAAAATTAGCTGGGCAACAGTGGCATACGCCTGTAATCCCAGTTACTTGGGAGGCTGAGGCAGGCGAATCACTTGAGCCTGGGAGGTGGAAGTTGCAGTGAGCCAAGATTGCACCACTGCACCCCAGTCTGAGTGACAAAGTGAGAAAAAAAAATTTTTAATTAAATAAAATTAACTTTATTTACATAAGCTTTTTGTTTACTTAAACTTTATATTTAAATAAAATTAATTTTTAATTTAATTTTCAGTCATACTAGCCATGTTTCAAGCTCTTCTTAGGTAGATGATAGAACTTTTCCATCATCACAGAAAGTTCCATTGGACAGTGCTGATAATATGATATGTTAGTAATGATACCTAACTTTTCATATAGAGTGTAAGCCATTTGAGGGTAGCATTCTGACATAACTCCTTTGTATCTTTATAGTAACCTGTTTATAAAGTTCTTACTCATATTTGATGATTCACTGATTAGTATTAGAAGTTGGTGGTAGTAAGAATAAAAACATTTTATCAAAAACACTAAATGCAGGAATCTCTAAGCATTCTATGCAATTTCGATTCTGACTATATTTGCTAAGCACTAATATCACACACATGAAAATCCAGTCCTGATCTTAAGCTACATCCTTTCAACCATGATGAAGCATTGCTTCCTGAATAATGTAAATCATTCAGATTTTGAACAGATACGTAATGAGTACCTATGTGCCAATCACTAGGCTAAGATTGCTGTAGTAAAAAAGATGGCAGTTCCTGCCTTCACAAAACTTGTGGGGTAGAAGTATAATTACAATAAAATACAGTACATGTTGGAACAGAATATCTGCCAGAAGTACTTAACTTAGTCTAGGGGTCAGAGAAGCTCCGATCTTAATTTGTCACTTGGGTTTGGCCTTGGAGATCTTTGGTGCCTCTCATTGTTCCTGAAACACAGTTTAACTGAATGATGTTTTTTCTTGTTTAGTTGCCTGAAACCCGTGCACTCTTATGGTTGAGACGATTTGCTCATGGAACAGCAGGTCTGGTGTTCCTTACGGCTCTCTCAGGTAGGACTCAGCTTATCAAAGATGACCTGTTTGCATCGCACTCTAAGCTGGGACCTCTTGCCTAACGCTTTGCCTCGTCCTCCTGCATCTTTATATTTCCTTTTCACATCTGTTTCTCTCATTCCCACTATCTTCACCCACTGTTTCCTGTTCCTTTCTCTCTTCCAAAAATTCTACTTTACTGTCAATTGAACAAAAATATTGAACATCTACCTAGATCCAGATGGCTTAGGTTCAAATCCTGGCTTCACTACCTGTGAACTGTAGGACCTTTGCAAGCTCTGTAACCTCTCTGGGCCTTAGAGACCTTATATGTAAAATGGAGATTATGACAACAGTATGACTGCTAAATGTGAAATGTGTAGAATAGTTGTTAGCATGCAGCAAAGGCTACATAAGTGTTAGCTGTTACTATTATATAAACATTATTGTTATCATCACATTACATCAAGATGGGTCAGACAAAAGGCTTGCCCTCAGAGATGGTTGCAGGTGGAGAGTTCATTGGCACAGAGAGACCAACACAGGATTTTTTCGTTCTTTTTTTTTTGAGACCGAGTCTCACTCTGTTGCCCAGGCTGGAGTGCAGTGGCGTGATCTCAGCTCACTGCAACCTCTGCCTCCCGAGTCCAAGCAGTTCTCTTGCCTCAGCCTCCCAAGTAGCTGGGATTACAGGTGCACGACACCACGCACAGCTAATTTTTGTACTTTCAGTAGAGAGGGGGTTTCACCATGTTGGCCAGGCTGGCCTCCAACTTCTGACCTGAGGTGATCCACCCGCCTTAGCCTCCCAAAGTGCTGGGATTACAGGCATGAGCTACCATGCCTGGCTTTTTTCATTCTGTAAACCACACTTCCACCTCTGCTGCCCTCATTTGAGAACTGCACTATCCAGTAGAGGAGTCCGTAGCCTCATGTGGATATTGAAACTTAAATTAATTAAGGTTAAATAAAATTTAAAATGTAGTTCTTCATTCACACTAGCAACATTTCAGATGCTCCGTAGGCACATGTGGCTAGGGGCTAGTGTATTGGACGGCGCAAATATAGAACACTTCCACTGTCACAGAAAGTTCTATTGACAGCACTGCTCTGGAATAAAAATAATACTGATTCAAACCAATGAGCCACTCAGCACTTTTATTTTTGGCAAAGAGCATGAATTTTTACTTCATAAGGGACGTTTTAAAAAAAATATGGAGTGGGTTGGGCATGGTAGCTCACACCTGTAATTCCAGCACTTTGGGATGCTGAGGCAGGTGGATTGCTTGAGCCAGGGAGTTCAAGACCAGCCTGGGGAACATGGTAAAACCTCATCTCTACAAAAAATACAAAAATTAGCCAAGCGTGGTGTTGTGTGCCTGTAGTCTCAGCTACTCAGGGGGCTGAAGCCGGAGGATTGCTTGAGCCCAGGAGGTCGAGGCTGCAGTGAGCTGAGATTGCACTGCTGCACTCCAGCCTGGGTGACAGAGCAAGACCCTGACTCAAAAAAAAGAAAAAAAGGCCGGGCGCGGTGGCTCATGCCTGTAATCCCAGCACTTTGGGAGGCTGAGGCAGGCGGATCACCTGAGGTTGGGAGCTTGAGACCAGGCTGGTCAACATGGTGAAACCTCGTCTCTACCAAAGGGCGGGCACCTATAGTCCCAGCTACTCGGGAGGCTGAGGCAGGAGAATCACATGAACCCTGGTGGCAGAGATTGCAGTGAGCCGAGATCGTGCCACTGCACTCCAGCCTGGGGGACAGAGCCAGACTCCGTCTCAAAAAAAAAAAAAAAAAAGAGAAAAGGGAGTGTGACCCAAACATTTCTGGATTTTCTTTGATAATAAATAATAGATCAGACATCCATTAATTCATGAATACCTCTTTATTTGTTTATCCAGGATTTAGTTCATAAGTTTTGGGATTTTTCTCACTTCCGTGTTCAGTCAACAAATATTTATTGAGCATTTGGGGAAGACAGATAATACACAATGGAAACATGATGTGTTTGATGATATTTAGTGCCATGAAGAAAAATAAATTAGGGTCAGGAGACAGAAAGTGTGCTAGGGGAGTACCATTTTATATAGGATCATCAAGCGAAATCTCTTTGGTAAGGTGACATCTGAGTGGAAGCTGGGGAAAGTAAGGGAGTCAGTCATGCAGACATCTGTGGGAGAGCATTTCTAAAATAAATCAGTAGCACTCAGTGGCGGGGTAAAGAGGGCATCAAAATCACTAAGGGAATTTTTCTAAGCTAGTAAGCCTCTCCCCCTCCCCCCACACCGCAGCCTCTACTGCACTTCTCTAGAGGAAGCAGAATCTTAGGGTGGGAGCAGGTAAGGATGCAGAGATTTGAAGTTTCCATGGTGATTGTGATGTGTCTTCCCTGTTGGAGAACCTCTGTTGTAGATCTTTCTATTGTTCTCTGACTGTTCCCTTAGTTTAACTCAGGGATAACAGACTTTTTCTATGTTAGAACTAGTATTTGGTCTCTTCTTCTTCTCATTTTAATAAATACCATTTACCTTGGAATACAGGGGCTTTTGTGGCAGGGCTAGATGCTGGGCTTGTTTACAACTCCTTTCCCAAAATGGGAGAATCCTGGATCCCAGAGGACCTCTTTACCTTCTCCCCGATCCTGAGGAATGTTTTTGAGAATCCCACCACGGTGCAGTTTGATCACCGGATTCTGGTAAGTGTAGCTGGTGGGTACCTGCCAGAGAGCACAGGAGCCTATCATAGGCTTTGGGGTGTCAGTGAAGCACTGATGGCAACACTGACAGAGCAGAGCAGGAACTATAATTTCTGCTTTCTTTGGAGAAATTTTAGGACCATTTCTCTAATCTAATGTCTTTGTCCTCATTACTCACCCCTGTCCCCCCGACCCCCTACCCCAGCCAAATTCTAGCTTTCAGGACATTGCCAGCTTCTTAAAGTTCGAATGTGCCTTTTACCACTTGGCAAGTGATAACCTCCCTCAATCCTGCACATACCTAGAAAGTCATTTCAGCAGAAATGTGGTTGAGTAGAGAAGAGAATGCAGAGACCATAGTTGCTAAGCACATAGCTCTCGGAGCTAAACCAGAAGCTCAAGGAGCCAGGAGCTTCACTAGTACTTTTCATTCTGTTTAAGCTAATATGTTTTGAGGTTCTGCTATGGGCCACTTAAAGATTGGCTTGGAGGCCTGTGTGTGATGAATTGGAGCGGGGAAAGATGAGCAGTAAGGAGACTGTGAGAAGCATAGTGCTGCTGTGCGATGCCAGGGAGAGCGATGGAGATGGGGCCTACATGGTGGGAGTGGGACTTGAGAAGAATGATGCATTTGAGAGAGAATTTAAAGGAACAGAGGCTGGGCACAGTGGCTCACACCTATAATCCTAGCACTTTGGGAGGCTGAGGCAAGAGGATTGCTTGAGCCCAGGAGTTTGAGACTGCAGCGAGCTGTGATCACGTTACTGCACTCTAGCCTGGGAGACAGAGTGAGAGCCTGTCTCTTAAACAATTAAATTTAATTTAAAAATAAGAGCAGTGGGCACAGTGGCTCATGCCTGTAATCCCAGCCCTTTGGGAGGCTAAGGCAAGAGGATTGCTTGAGCCCAAGAGTTCAAGACCAGACTAGGCAACACAGGGAGACCTCATCTCTACAGTAAATAAATAAATAAAGGAAGAGAGTTAATAAGATTGGCTGTCAGGAATGAAGGTGAAGAAAGATCAAGTGAAAGTCCAAAGTGTCTTCTGTAGCATGCCTAAAACATGACTTATAGGGATGGGGCCATCGGAATGAGTGTGGAGCTAGAGGTGGGAGGATGTCATCAGATGCAGGCATGTTGAGTGTGAGATGAGAGCAGCACATCCAGAGAGAGGGGGCCAGAGGACTCAGTTGTCCAATGGGGGCTGGACTGAAGCGTGTTACCTGGTGTGGGCTGAGTCCCCACCTGCACACAGTATCTTAGCATAAGTAAAGCCTGGTTGAAATTGTCATTGTGGACAGCTCTGAAAAGGAAACGATGTGAAATAAATGTAGAAATATGATAGAAAACATTCTCCCTGATACTGTGGGAGAGGAAGGGGACTATTATGCCAGTCCTGGACCCTTGTTCTGAAGAGATAGGAATGAAAATGAGACTTTAGGTCTTTTTTAGCACCAGCTGGCAGCACCAGCACTTTCTCCACTCACAGCCCAGGAAAATAATAACCCTCATGTGCTGGGGTCAGCCCTGCTTTAAGAATATAGGATTAGAGATACGGTTAGGGATAAGGACGCAAAGAGTGACTTAAAAATGAGAGGACACCCATATTGGAAAGTGGATGAGATCACTGAGAGCGAGGGTGTATGAAGTGGTACATACAACATCTTAGGTGGATCCCTAGGTGATACCGATGTTTAAGTGGCAAGCAGAAGAGGACGGTGGAAGAGACAGCCTGTGGAGAAGTAATCAGGGTGGGACTGCAGAGAGGTTCTCTGTGACTGGTACAGGAAAGTACTTCATGGTTGCTGAATGGTTCTAGAGGAAGTACATGTAAGGTGAGTAGAAACCTGGCACTTCTATCTAATGTGATAGAATCTTTCTTCCCTGCAGGGAATCACTTCAGTCACTGCCATTACAGTGCTCTACTTCCTCTCTCGGAGAATTCCCCTTCCTAGAAGGACCAAGATGGCAGCAGTGACTCTGCTGGCTTTGGCATATACACAGGTATAAACCACTTCTTTTTGTACTGACAGTATCCCCAATACAAAGTTAAAAAAGGGGCAGGGCACAGTGGCTCATGGCTGTAATCCCAGCACTTTGGGAGGCTAGGTGGGCATAGCACTTGAGCCAGGAATTTGAGACCAGCCTAGGCACCATGGCAAAACCCCATCTCTACAAAAAATAAAAAAATTAGATGGGCATGGTGGTGTTTGCCTGTAGTCCAAACTACTCGGGAGGCTGAGATGGGAGGATCACCTGAGCCAGGGAGGTTGAGGCTGCAGTGAGTCAAGATCACACTGCTGCACCCTAGCCTAGACAACAGAGTGAGACCCTGTTTAAAAAAAAAAAAAGAAAGAAAAGTGACAGACTAGGAGAAAATATTTTTCCATATTTATAATAAATTTAAAAATTAATAACTGGAAAATAAGTAAAGGATATCAATACACAATTACCACAAAAAGAATGATTAATGGCCAGTAAACATGAAAAGCTGTTCAGCTTCACTCATAATCAAAGGAGCAAATTTAAAAAATAAATACCATTTTGTGCCCATCAAATTGGAAAAGAATGAAAAAAAAAATCAGGTATTGCCATGGGCATAGGAAAATGGATGCCTTCAGATATTCTTGGTGAGAGCATGAGTTAGTACAGTTTTTCCCAGAGGGCAATTTGGCAATATCTTTTTTTATTTTTTTTGGAGACGGAGTCTCACTCTGTCACCCAGGCTGGCAATATCTTTTAAAAGTTAAATGGATAATTCTTTGGCCCAGCAAATGGACTTATTAGTGTCTGTCCTAGAGACAGTCCAATGCACAAAGACCTTTTATATGAGAAAATTCATCATAGAATTGTGGTAGTGAAAAATTGGAAACAACCTAAACAGTTAAAAAACTATGGGCTGGGCACAGTGGCTCACGCCTGTAATCCCAGCACTTTGGGAAAGGCCAAGGTGGGTGGATTACTGAGGTCAGGAGTTCGAGACCAGCCTGGCTGACATGGCAAAACTCCATCTCAACTAAACAATACAAAAATTAGCTGGGCGTGGTGGCACACACGTGTGATCCTAGCTACTCGGGAGGCTGAGGCAGGAGAATTGCTTGAGCCCTGGAGGTGGAGGTTGCAGTGAGCCGAGATCATGCCATTGCACTCCAGCCTGGCAGACAGAGTGAAACTCTGTCTCAAGACAAAACAAAACAAAACAAAACAAAAAAAACTATGGTATATCCATACTATGCGATACTGCACAGCAGTTTAATAAGATCTCAATACATACCGTATATTGCTAAATGAAAAAAAGCAAGTGATAAAACAATATGTTTTTTAAAAGCACAAAACTATATATTTCTCTATAAACATATTAAAGTACAAGGGTGCAGAAACTGGTAACAGTGACTACTCTGGGGAACTGGGATGGAATGAAGGATAATTAAGGGGAATTTTAGGGTTATCAATTTTGGTCGAATTTCTTTCATTGTAAGCATATTTGCTTGTGAAATTAAAAATGTGTGTATTTTAAGTGCTCTGATAGGAGGATGTGGAGGTTTGTGTGTGGTTATCCATGCCTGGTCATTTTCAATGTGAACTTTGGGTTACTGCCTTTCCTATTGCCTTCTTTCCTTTGTGACAGGTGGGCTTGGGCATCAGCACGCTGCTGATGTACGTCCCAACTCCTCTGGCCGCCACTCACCAGTCAGGCTCCTTGGCTTTGCTCACTGGTGCTCTTTGGCTGATGAATGAACTCCGAAGAGTCCCAAAATGATTCTTAGAGGACCAGCTTCTTGGGACTGTGACTGCTTTTGAGAGCTCTTCAGAGATCCTAAGAACTTGGGCTTTTCTACGAGATGACCTTGACATACCCAGTGGTTTCCAAATGGTCAACTTACTTAAAAATCTTTTCCTGTTTTGAGATAGTCACCGGATCAAGAATGCATTAAGTGTGGTTACCCTAAAGGTTCCCTGTAAATCTGCTTTTCACGTTGAAAATCAGTTTTAATGTAGAGAAAGAAATGTCTGCCATTTACTGCCTAACAGGCTTTGTGTCAGGTTTTTCAGTGTTGGCAAGCTCTTCATTCTACATGGATAATTTCTGTCTTCTTGTTCTCCTGAGTCCTTAATTCTGCCTAAATAGAATTTCTTTATGATCTTAAGTTTACTTCCATTAGGTGAAGATTGAAAGGATAGGATGGACATACCCAAAGTAGCCAGCTGGTCTTCAGCAAAAAAAAAAAGCTAATGTCTTCTAATATCCTGATTTTCAGAAATGGGGAAATTGCAGATTTTGACAAGCTTAATGTGTATATGTAGCAAAATGGTTTATAAGTACTTGGAAAAGGAGGTAATCGCCAAATAGTTGCCCTTTTTTTTTTTTTTTTTTCTGAGATAGTTACTCTTGTTGCCCAGGCCGGAGTGCGGTGGTGTGATCTCAGCTCACTCTGCAACCTCTACCTCCTGGGGTCAAGCGATTCTCATGCCTCAGCCTCCCAAGTAGCTGGGACTACAGGCACAAGTCACTATGCCTGGCTAATTTTGTATTTTTAGTAGAGAAGGGGTTTCACCATGTTGGCCAGGCTGGTCTTGAACTCCTGACCTCAGGTAATCTGCCCACCTCTGTTGCTGGAAGTCAGGGACCCCAAACGGAGGGACCAGCTGAAGCTGCGGCAGAAGAACATAAATTGTGAAGATTTCATGGACATTTATTAGTTCCCCAAATTAATATTTTTATAATTTCTTACGCCTGTCTTTACTGCAATCTCTGAACATAAATTGTGAAGATTTCGTGGACACTTACCACTTCCCCAATCAATACCCTTGTGATTTCCTATGTCTGTCTTTAATCTCTTAATCCCATCATCTTCATAAGCTGAGTAGGATGTATGTCGCCTCAGAACCCTGTGATGATTGCGTTAACTGCACAAATTGTAGAGCACGTGTGTTTGAACAGTATGAAATCTGGGCACCTTGAAAAAAAGAACAGGATAGCAGCAATGTTCAGGGAACAAGGGAGATAAGATTTTGGACTCTTGACTGCTGGTGAGCCGACAGAACAGAGCCATATTTCTCTTCTCTCAAAGGCACATAGGAGAAATATCGCTGAATTCTTTTTCTCAGCAAGGAAATCCCCGAGAAAGAGAATGCGCCCTGAGGGTAGGTCTATAAACAGCCACCTGGGAGGCGGCTGTCTTTTATGGTCAAGGGATGAGATAAGCCCCGGTCTCCTGGTCTCCTGTAGCGCTCCCAGGCTTATCAGGATGAGGAAATTCCCACCTAATAAATTTTGGTCAGACAGATTGTCTGCTCTCAAACCCTGTCTCCTGATAAGATATTATCAATGACAATGCATGCCGAAACTTCATTAGCAATTTTAATTTCGCCCCATCCTGTGGTCCTGTGATCTCGCCCTGCCTCCACTTGCTTTGTGATATTTTATTACCTTGTGAAGCATGTGATCTCTGTGACCCACACCCTATTCGTGCACTCCCTCCCCTTTTGAAAATCACTTATAAAAACTTGCTGGTTTTACGGCGTAGGGAGCATCACGGAACCTGCCAACATGTGATGTCTGCCCCGGACATCCAGCTTTAAAATTTCTCTTTTGTACTCTTTCCCTTTATTTCTCAAACCAGCCTAGACAGTTAGGGAAATAGAAAAGAACCCATGTTAACTATCGGGAATGGGTTCCCCTGATACACCTCGGCCTCCCAAAGTGCTGAGATTCCAGGCGTGGGCCACCACTCCCAGCTAGTTCCTCTTTTGATAAGGATGTTAACATTACAAGGTCAGAGGGAGGAATGGAATCGACAGTA
Source organism: Macaca thibetana thibetana (assembly GCF_024542745.1). Taxonomy (NCBI): domain Eukaryota; kingdom Metazoa; phylum Chordata; class Mammalia; order Primates; family Cercopithecidae; genus Macaca; species Macaca thibetana. Next base: position 95,786,308 of record NC_065586.1, on the reverse strand, counting down.
TAAATTGGTTCCTGAGAGGGTTTCCTAACAACTTTGTAATAAGAAAAATATGGCCTTGATGGTGTAGTACATGGACATCTATTCAGATATTTAAACAAATTGTTGACTGCTGAATTAATGTGATTTTGGTCTCTATTGATATTTCATAGGGCTCTGTCTTATTTAACTTTATTTTTAAAATCAGTGATTTGGATGAAGGTATCAGGAACATCTGATTTGAGGATGCAGCAACCCAATATTGCTAATATAATAGATGACAGTGGCAACTGAAAACAGCCCCAGAGTGACGCCATCGAGAAGAAAGTAAACAGATTAGAAATATACTCATTCAAATTAAATAAGTTGTAGAAGTTTGGGCTGAAGAAACCTGGCCTTATATCATTTCATATAAAAAAGACTTGAGGATTTCAGTTGTCCTCAGGTTCAATATGAACCAACTAGTATTCATGTTGTTATTATATAATACAGAAAAATTAGTGGTACTTCAGGTTTTATCAGTAGAAGTGTCACAGCCATAGTCAGAATACCCCTAACATGTTGCATTTCACTCTGGGTACCAAATTTAAGCAAGATATTGATGGCCACTAAGTGTGTATCCAGAAGAAGAGACCAGAATGGTGATGAGTCCAGAACCCCTATCACACAGGGATAGTTGAAGGAACTGGGGATATTTAACTGGAGAAGAGAACATCTGGGGAGAGAGCAAGATTCCTGTCCTTGAGAAGTTGAAGCTATCTCATGCAGAAGAGGGAATGAGCTTCCATTGTGCTGCAGACCTGGCAGCAATGGGTGAAAGTTGCAGGAAGTTAGTTTTAGTTCTGTAGAAGGCAAGAGTAGGGTAGACAAATCAAATGCTCTGGGGTCAGGCTGGTGGAGACAGTAACACTGGTGAGCAGGTGCCCCAGCTCAGACTAAACTACTGAGCTTTGTTCTGCTGCTGCTGCTCTACAGGTCCAGGATTGTTAGATTTCTGGGTTTTTGTTGCTTTTTGAAATAAGGAAAATAAGTTTATCTTAAGTTTAGTTTTCCTTGGATATACCTAGATTCCATACAGTGACAAGATAAATACAAAGGGAGAACATCTGGATTTCATCCTTGACCTCATTTACAAAGCAAAAAGAGATGCTGGATTCAGATATAAATGTTAATTTTACAGTGTTTAAGGTACCAAATATTCTTTTTTTTTTTTTTTTTTTTAAAGAAGCCACATATCTATATTTTTCTGTGAAAGCTTTCAGTTAAGTGTTGGGAACTAATTTCAAGATTTTAAAAAATGTTATGCAGGCTTAACATGTCTGAGAGCCATAAATGACCTAACGTTTTCCATTTTTAATCTCTGAACTAGGTGATCTCAGTTTTCTTTCAACTCCAGTACTCTGGAAGTTTGTGTGTGACCTGTAGTGTACCATTCTCAGGTAGTGATATGGTTTGGATGTTTTGTCCCCTCCAAATCTCATGTTCAAAGTGTGACATTCAGTGTTAGAGGTGGGCCTAGTGGGAGGTATTTGGTTCATGGGGGCGGATCCCTTATGCGTGACTTCGTGCCATCCCCATAGTAATGAGTGAGTTCTCACTCTGGTTGTTTACGCAAGAGCTGGTTGTTCAAAAGAGCCTGGAACTTCCTCCTCTCTCTCTTGCTGTCTCTCACCATGTGACACACTGGCTCCCCTTCCCCTTCCGCCATGATTGTAAGCTTCCTGAGGCTCTCACCAGAAGCAGATGCCAGCGCCATGCTTCCTATACGGTTCTATGCAGAACTGTGAGCCAAATAAATCTCTTTTCTTTATAAAAATTGTCAGGTATTTCCTTATAGCAACGCAAGCGGACTAACACAGGTGATTCTTAGCAAAACAGTTTGTCAATTTTTCATAAATCCTGGACCCTGGGTGGGCTTATGCTATTGCCTAGAAGAAATTCCCAACTTCTCTCTTAGTTGAATCTTAGAAAAATCCCAAAACCCAAGCCTCATATAAGACCAATTAAGTCACAATCCCTGGAGGCAGTAAAAGGAATATTTTTAAAGTTCCCCAGGTGATTCAAATGTGCAGACAAGTCTAGGGACCACCGGCTTAGGTCCTAATAGCCTAGTTACCTTAGAAAGTTCTTACTAGCTTATTCCCATTCCCTTCTAATATCCACCCTACCTTATCATTTGATCTGCTCTGTTGATCCTTAGTATGTTAGTAGGATATGATGTCTTCTGGATAGAATCCTTCAAAGAAAGGGAACTGTATTTCTGAGGCAAGTTCCCATACTATCCTCTCCTGATCCTCAAACCCAGGTTCTCCTTAGTTAATAACTGAGTCAGCAGAGGGCAGTATGACCCAACCCAAAGAACCATATATTAATGCTTCTACAGTTCCCTCCAAGGAAGTAGCAACTCGTAAGTTAAGGTTTCAGATGTTTTACTTCATTTTTCTTTTATTACAGATGATGAATACATTTGGAAAAACAACTGGTTGCATTTAGCTATATACCTGTATTATGCCACCTATGAGCTTCCGGTGAATGATGATTATCTTAGTTATTTTTTGTGTTTATGTTATTCCCAGCACTCCCAGTCACATATCAAATATTGAATTAGTGAATGCATGAATGGAAAATTAACAATTACAGATTGATGTCCCAAATATCTTTTTCAAAAAAAACAGTCATCACGTACCTATAGGATTAACTAGATCTCCCTTAATATTTTCAAAGGTCTCTCTGCACTGATGTCCATTGTTTTTAAAACATAAAGGAAATTAAAACACATGGCTTTCTTAATCAATCAACCTAGAATTTTTTATCTATAACTTAGACTGACAAATTCTATTGTAGTAAGGGTAATGATTAGCAACTCCATAAAGCAATGTTGGTTGCAGAGATCAACACTGATGATCATGATTTTAGGATAACCAATTTATCTACAGCTACCCTTGTGGTCCTGGGATGAATGGTGGGTTATATATCAGCATATGTAACACATATACCCATGTCCCTGCATAAGGGAGAATGCATTACTTCTCTAACATGCATCACACATTTTCCTCAACACTGACTTAAAATGTTTGTCAGTGAGAATTTTAAGAATTCAAAATTGAACAAAATTATTGTTTAATGTGAAGCAGTAGAAAAACATAGAGTCTTAACAGCTCCCCAAAGCAATGTAATACAGGCAGCCTTTGGTTTTTTGAAGTGTGCAGTGTCTAGTTGTGGATCATAATAAAAAGATGTCTTTCACTACACTCCACAGAGGCCATTGATCAAGGTAGAAATAAAGGGGGAGACACGGCATGTACTTCAGGACTTCAACTAAAGGGGAACTGTGGAATGAGAATTTCAAATACAACATAGTAACTGAAATACTAGAAACCAAAGTGTGTGTCTGGGATCCCTTCTTGCAGAAGCTAGTAAGGGGCAGTCTTCACCGGCAGCAAGCGCTCTGTATGAGGGGCCGCTTAGGAAAGTACCAGGGCTGCCCTGGAGTGGAGAAGGAGTGGGCCACCAGAGGGTATACAGTGGCTGCCCTACTTTAAAAGAAGAGGCTCAGGAGCAGACATGTCTTTATGCTAGCCTGAAGTCATGCATATGTGGCTATACGTAGCCTGTGATTCAGAAAATTTTTCAACTTTGGTGTTCATAAAAATAGAAGCAATGATAGATTACATTTTAAAAGTGAAAGCCCTTGTAGTATGAGTAATGATTCAGTTTTATTAATAAAAGGATCTCCTTATTGCTCACATTTTCAGAGAAACAAAATGGTCAACTGGTGTGTTGTTCCTTCCCTGTCCCTCTAATAACAGTACCGACAAACTGGAAAATCATGAAATATTAGAGCAAAAGAGAAATGTGTACTAACACAAGAGAAGTCTGTTAGGATATAAGTAAGATTAAAGTAGACAGAGCAGGCTTAAAATGAAGTTTGAACAAGCCATCTGCAGAAATAGAAAACAGGGTAGATGGGACACCCAAACAGGGTGCCACAGCTTTCCAACTTAGATCCAGGGTTATAAGAGAGAGAGCCAAGAACACAACCTAAAAGTTTTCAATTTGAGGTATATTCACCCTTTGCTATTCTATAGTATTAATCAAAATATTATTGCTAATAATCCTGTTATTATTAATCACAACTTTTGGTTTTGAGTCGTAGTTTTTAACAGCAATATTTTTTGTAACACCTGCAAAATTCTCACAAGTTTGACAGAGTCTATTGCCCCAGGGGCTGGACTCTGGCGCTAGTGTCCCTAAGAGACTAATATGGGAGAATTTGAAACATCTGCTATTTGTACCATAATTCTTATTCCCAATCAACATTACACCACATACCACAGCAAAAAGGACAATTAGATACTAGTTTTGAATTAATTTGAAAACTTCAAAGACAACAAAAAGAAACAGCCCTCTACTTCTGTAACAGGGTCTGGAAACTGCCCAAGAATTACAATGAAGTTCTTTAATGAGGCAGATGTAATAGGCATTTAACCTTCATCTGGGCTATAGTCATCTAATGAATTGCTTGGATGTTGTAGTAAAGGAAATTGTATAAAATTGTTATAAAAAGATGTATAAAATTTAAAAGTACAAAAAGAAATACAGAAACTAGAGTAGATGTAGTGAAAACTTGGCACTATTTCTAACAAAGTATTTTTTTCAAAGTTGATTCCTAAATGTGAGCAAAGCAGTCATAAATGAATGTCAGAAGCAGTCGTAAAGATTGGGCATGGTTAGTGGTGGCCAGCTGTTTTATAAAGAATAAATTGTGTTTATACTTGCAGAAAGATTCTGTTAATGAGCATTTCATTATAGCTGACAAAGTAGTTGGGGTGTCTGTGTTACACAGGAACCCGGGGCCTAGAAGGCCAGTCACTATGACTTTGCACATATTACAACTGCTCTAGGCCTCAGTTTCATCCCCCGTATAAATCAAGGGGGTTGACCAGAAGACCTTTAAAATCCCAGCTTTAAAATTCTTCTGAAATTTATTGTGATTGCTATTAGAAACTCCGTTCCCACCAACCTTATCATCAGGGGTTATGGATAAAATAGGAGGCTTTTTTGGGCAGCCTGGTCTTCTAAACCAAAGGACAAAATGCTCTTCCCAAAATCATGATTTTTCTACCTTGTCTTCTGCCTTTAGTTTCTAATCTTGTCTGGCCACTTTGTTTGATAGATGAGAACCAAGCCAGAGATGGCAAGTGACTGGCCTGAGGTACCAGAGCTAGTAAATGACAAAGCCAGAACTAGAATCCAGGTCTGCTATTCGTTAAGCCCACTGGTCTTTCCCTTAAGTGATACCACTCACTTGTCTTTCATCCCTGAGAAAAAGCAGAACATAAAACTGTGAGAAGCATCTGTTTAGATGATACCAGTGAGAAGTATAAATTATTTCAAAAATTTAAATATGGATGTGATAATAAATGTTAATGTCTAAAAAGACTATTAGCAAGTGCATGGCAGACATTTTTCAGCAATCACCGGACATGATCTTGAAGTTAAAGGACTCTCTTAGGATGAGGAGGGGGTGGGGCAGGATACTTTGAAAGACATTTGGAGAATAAATAGAAGATTGGTGGAAAGTAATGAAAATTTCCCAGACCAGAATAGACACTGTGGACTAATAGAGCAGGGAGGGAGAGAGGAGGGCACGGGTTGAAGAACTCTCTGTTAGGTACTATACTCACCACCTGGTGATGGGATCTGTACCCCAAACCTCAGCATCACTCAACATACTCATATAACAAACCTGCACTTGTACCCCCTGAATTTGTTCCTTTGTGTGGGAACAAAAGTTTCCCAGATTAAGGAAATTCAAGGAGCTAAAGTACAGAGAGAAAAAATGGTATAATTTGGCTTAGAGTTAACTGCAACTTAAGTGAATAAAATGCCACATAAATGGGTATTTTACATATTTTCATTATGTTCTTGTGACAAGAATTTTGGGGAAAGTGATGGATTGTGCTATCACAAGACTAAAAAGCATCACTACAAGCCACTGACTCCTATTTTGATATTTGTGACCTGTCTCAGTAATAACAAGAATACTAAAACAGTTCAGGTTCATTGTCTCTGTTGAAACAAGAGTGGTTGGTAAGATTCAAAGGAACCAGTGGAATGTGAATTTTATGACACCATAATTATCTTCATGGGAGAACCACCAAAGTGCAGAAATGCAAATAGAAGAGAAATCTTTAAAAACCAAAGGGTATGGCAAGATAGATTTCTGCGCCTATAAGCAAATTATTTTATTATAAGGAAGCAATATATTTAAGTAATTGGCACTCAGCAAGGAATAAGTGGCTTTTGTTTCTAGCTAATGAGATTTCATTTAAAATCTATTAATTGGGAGAATAGAAGAAACAAAGGAGCCAATACCAACAGTAACTATTCAGTTCTCCTGAGGGATATGATAAAATTTTCCTTCAGTACTGTGGAACTCCTGGAAGCCTTGCTCATGGTAATAAAGATAAGCCTAGATCCTATAATATTAAAGTAATGAACAGGATATATAACACATTAAACACTCTAAGACAATAAGAAATACATATATATTGAAAAAGTGATAAATATAGGTATCCTGAGATTCTCAACTATAAAAAGAACAGAGTAATATCAGTTTGAATAATACACATAAAATCCTTAAGAGTGTCTGGTACATAACAAAGGTTTAACAAATAATGGCTATTATTACAGCCAGGATGAAGAATACTAAGAGCTTTCAAATTGGACCAGTCACTACTTCCCTGTTTCAAGTTCATTTTTAGTACATGAGTATGATCATTGTTAGCCAGTTAAGTAGCTTCTGATTAGATCTCACAAGAAAGCCAAAGATGGTATATTGAAACCAAGATTAGGGCAAAAGAAAATGTTACCTGAGTAGGCAATGGCTAGCTAAAACATATTTTGACATTATTAAGCAGCGTTCATAAAGTTCATGGAGCACAGATAATAAAAGAAAATCCAATCAATGTAGAAATCTTAAAAACCAAAGGAAATTGCTATGAAAGAAGCCCTAATGAAAGGTAAGATATTTCCAAAGGAAACAGAGGCCAGGTGCAGGAGCTTATGCCTATAATCCCAGCACTCTGGGAGGCCGAGGCAGGAGGATTGCTTGAGCCCAAGAGTTTGAGACCAGCCTGGACAACACAGTGAGGCTCCATCTCTAAAAAAAAAAAAAAAAAAATTAGCTGAGTGTGGTGGTGCACACCTGTAGTCCCAGCTACTCAGGAGTCTGTGGTGGGAGGACTACTTGAGCCCAGGAGGTTGAGGCTGCAGCGAGCCATGATATTGCACCACTGCACTCCAGCCTGGGTGAGAGCGTGAGGCCCTGTCTCCAAGGAAAAAAAAAGGAACAGAGTCTTTGCATGTTTAGTCCATGTTTATCTAATTTTAAAACTATGCAAGACTGGTTACCTTCTTATCCCAACCAAGGGTCAGTATACTTATTTTTATCTTAGTTAATTTCTAAGATGATCTTAATTTCTTTTTCCCTGTTTTATGGAGCATTTAATTCCTTTCTGTTCCCAGTATGAAATTTATTTTTGAAGAATTCTACTTTTTTTTCTTGGAAGCCAGGGACTTTTTCCCCTATTAATCTAATCCCAGAAATCAAAGGTGACAAAAAAGAAAATGCTTCCACCCTGGGAGCATATTTGTGGACAGGACATTCAAGGCTACATGTAGGAAAGGGTAAAACAGAAAGATTCCATATGGACCCTGATGAAGAGAAATCCTCATGCAATTTAATGGCTAAATGTGGAGGAGAAGCAAAACTCTGGAAGGGTAGTGGGTGAATGGCTTTTCCTCTTGCTTCATTAATGGAAGGGCTGTTTGTGACTGAGCAGTCTCTTAACAGAGGTTCTGAAAGTTGCCAGATGGCTTATTAACAGATGGTCTATTGCGAAGTTTAGAATTTGCTCCCTTTCAGACATTCCAAGAGTCAGAAATTGAGAAAACTTCTATTTCTCAGAAATAATTAATAAGAACTTTGATTTTATTGCCTTTGCCCACTCTCCTGATTCTTCCCCTTTTCTTTAAAAACAACTCAAATACATTCCCCAAACTACATACTGAGTTTAGCAGTGAAATAAAAGAACTCTCTTTGTATCTTCCTGTTTAAGGGCTCACAAAAACAGGCCTAGGGAACAGTGACCTAAAATCAGACAAATCCAGGTTCCCAGTCCCCATCAGTTTCTCCATCCTGCTAACACACTTAAGGCTCAAAAAGCAAAATTAATGCCCAAACAGCCTGTGCGGCACATAAAAATGGAAAAATTTTCTATCCTTGTCATACCAGACATCAGATAAGATACTAAAATCTTCCACAGACCATTCATTTAGAAGGGGTTCTAACCTTTAAAATCATGTAAAACATCAACAACACTATGACGGGGATCTTGGATCACACCCATGATGGCTTCTTTGTCAGGTAAGCAAGGAAGTTAATATCATTTTGGTGCCTGGAAATTCCTATGTGGTCCGTTGAACTGCAAAGATCTTGGATCCCTATTAAAGGCTGTGGATCTCCACATAAATGATATCTCTGTTACAGAGAAAGAAGGGGCTGCTGCACTTGCTAGAATGTCTCTGCCTTTGTATCAGATGCTACAAGTTTCATTTCAACCAGGCTTCCAGTGTGCCCAATGCCAAACTTCATGCTTTAGCAAGGGAAGAAAAGGTGAGATTTCAGGAACACACTAGACCTCTCAGAAGAAGGAATCGAAGCCTGCTTCACTTGGACAAAGCTTGGTCCCCCATATTAGCACCAATCTCCTGTCATTTAGTTCCTCACAGATTAAATTATAGCTTCTCTCAGAGAAGACCTGGGTACTGAGAAGGAATTATGGTAGAAAGTGAAGTAGAAATTCCAAGGGCAAATATCCACAAGGTCAGGCATCACAGCATCTGAGGCCATATAAGAAAGTGGAGGAATTCAATGAGCAGCAACTCGGGGGTGCTCAAGCTTCTCTAGTCCTGGTCCAGCTTCACGGCCCCACCTGTACTCCCATCATGGGCACCACCTCTTCAAGCCACAGCAAGTCCAATGGAGCTGAGGCTCGTGTTTGTCGGTGGTGAATTCGCCGTAGCCGCAGAAGGTATAGGACGATGGCCAGTAGCACCACCAGGATACAGGCAAAGAAGAGATAGTGGTTGTATACAAAGGAGAGACGGAACCAGCTACCATGGGCTTGTCGGACACCTTCCTGCCGAAGATCCCTAGGGAAGAATTAAGAATTTGTAAGTGGAAAAAAATTAAGTTTCAGAGGGAGACATTTACTCTGATTTGAAAGGCCCAGTAGTGTTATCACGTTTATTCCATCCACATAAACATTTTATGACACCAGGTCCACAGAGCAGGCAAAGCTGAAGAACATCCCCTGCCCCAGGAGCCCTTCTGTGTCTTTCTTCCCATGGCCTCCAGAAGGGACCTCCAGGCTTACACCCTCTAGAATCTAAGCCAAGATGGGAAGGCCTTTGAAACTGAAGCCCAAAAAATGAACAGAAAGGCTAGATTGGTCACCTGTAACATAAATCTTAAAATATGGTTATAAATACAGTACTAATGAGAATAGGGGATCCCCTGAATCCAATAAAGAAATCAGAGTGTGTCTAAATCCTTTTTTAAAAGTTGCTATGCAGCCAAGTGCAGTGGCACATGCCTATAGTCAAAGTACTTTGGGAGGGCAGGCCAGGAGAATTGCTTGAAGCCAGGAGTTCAAAACCAGCCTGGTCAACATAACAAGACCCCATCTCTGCAAAAGAAAAATTAAAAAATTAGCTGGGCATGGTGGCGAGCACCTGTACTCCCAGTTCCTCAGAAAGCTGAGGCGGGAGAATCACTTGAGCCCAGGAGTTCAAGGTTGCAATGAGCTATGAACACAGCACTGCCACCACACTCAGCCTGGGTGACAGAGCAAGACCCTGTCTCAAAAAAAAATAAAATAAAATAAAAATAAAGGGACTATGTTTTCCCTAGGATCTAGGATATATCTAGATAAAGCTGTTACCTGATCAACCGTATGACAAAAATAAGGCAATATGAAAACCAAGTGCAATGGTCCACCTCGCTAGAACAGAAGCCACTCTTCAGCGGTCCAGATCCCACATCTAGTTCTGTCTGGTTTGACCTGCAGTGTTCTCCTAGAATGTGAATCTCTAAACTGAAAGACTTCATAAAAAATATGGATTTCTGCCTTTTCTGGACAGATGAGAACTGGCAAATGCTGGGACGGTGCTTGTGCGTGACAGTAACCAGCCCGTTAACCGGGGTACATGCTCCAGTTGTGGGCAACCCCCACCTAGCCCATTTCCCTCACTTCTATCACCTGCCTGGCTTCTGACGGTATTGAGTTTAGAGGAATAGACATCAAAGATACAAAATTCATCTGAGTTTCTCTGAAATAGTCCAGGGTACAGAGTACCTAAAAATTGTCCCAAATATCTTGCAGTACATAAAGGTAAGGCATCAGGCTACCAGAGTTTGATGAAAGTAGCCCCACTAAAAACATCTCACATCCTTTATTCTAATTCTGACCCATCAAAAAGCCTTCTAAGTCAATGACACAATGTCTGGAGTGCCTTCCTACGTTATGAAAGATTGCTCTAGACATCCCACCCCTGTTCTTTTGTCAGATGTGTTTTCCAGGGTAACCCAAGAATGACATTTTAGCTTGTCAGTATCTTGGAAGTGATTAGTAAGACTTCAGTCCTAAAGACTGATTTGTTGTGGGTAAACAAAGCTGGATTTCTGAAACAGCAAAGCTGAGTAACAGACTCCAGACCAGTAATGCTCAACCTTCTTTCTGTTCGAGCATGCCTGGTAGTAATAGTGGCTCACGTGGAAGTAAAGGAGTTTGTTTTTGTGAGGAGGTAGCGAGGAAGGTCATTTAAGGCCTATTCTAAGCTGGTTAAAATAAATAAACTGATTCTGAGGCATCAACTGATATCCTCTGAGTTCAAGATGCCAGATTGGTGAGTCTTACTTTACCTGAGTGGTAAGAATCGTGTTTTATATAGAATGGCTCCCAGCGTCCACTGAACCTCTCGGTCATACACCAGCTGGGCTGTCCGCAGGTTTGGGTAGTCATAGGGAAAGTGGAATCCTTCATGTAAGACTTGGTACATCCAAGCTGATTTAAAACACTGATATCTGTGTGACAAAAATAATTAAATATTAAAAAAAGAGAAAAGAATTCTAATACTTTCCTTTGCAATAAGCCACTGTGTATTCCCACCAGTTATTAAAAGACCTACCTCCTCCCGTTTCACCTTCCTCACCTCTAAGTGGGTTATTTCTAAGTCAGCCTGCTTATCTTGTGTTTACCTCAAAGGCAGTAATGATACTGTGGCTGTGTTCTTCTTTTTCTTTAAGAGTCCCTATCTTCAGAGAGCATATTGAAATATCTACAGATGTAATTATATGATGTTTGGGATTTGCTTCAAAACAACCCAGTTGTAGTAAGAGGGGGATTGTGGGTGGGAAAACAGATAAAAACAAAGAAGGGCCAAGAGCTGATAACTGTTAGTAGGAAAGCAGGGTGACAGGTTCACAGGAGTTGATTACACTCTTCTAGTTTTATTTATGTTAAACAATTTTTATTTTTTTATTCTATTTTTTTTTTTTTGAGACAGAGTCTCCCTCTGTCGCCCAGGCTGGAGTACAGTGGCATGATCTCGGCTCACTACAACCTCCACCTCCTGGGCTCAAGCAATTCTCCCTGCCTCAGCCTCCCAAGTAGCTGCGATTAGAGGCACCTGCCACCATGCCCAGCTAATTTTTGTATTTTTAGAGGAGATGGGGTTTTGCCATGTTGGCCAGGCTGGTCTTGAACTCCTGACCTCAGGTGATCCACCCGCCTCAGCCTCCCAAAGTGCTAGGATTACAGGCATGAACCATGCTCCGCAATGTTAAACAATTTTTAACTAAAATATTTAAAAATGAAAGGACCAATGAACCATACTGGCAAAATGTTATTTGCTGAAGCTCTGTGATAGTTACATGAGGGTTTATGTTGCTATTCTCTCTGCTGTTCTATATGTTTGATATTATCTATAATACAAAGTTTAAAAAAAATCATCACTTTTGGCCAGGCCCAGTGGCTCATGCCTGTGATTCTAGCACTCTGAGAGGGTGAGGCAGGCGGATCCCTTGAGCTCAGGAGTTCAAGACCAGCCTGGCAACACTGCGAAACCCCATCTCTACAAAAAATACAAAAATTGGCCAGGCATGGTGGCACGTGCCTATAGTCCCAGCTACTTGGGGGGCTGAGGCAGGAGAATCGCTGGAACCCAGGAGGTGGAGGTTGCAGTGAGCTAAGATTGTGCCACTGCACTCCAGCCTGGGTGACAAAGTGAGACCCTGTCTCAAAAAAAAAAAAAAAAAAATCACTTTTGATGTCAAATCACTTGATGAGAACTCTGTTTGGTGGGCACTGATTCCCTCTGGCTTTGCTATAATAGGCTCACTATTTTGGCCCCATCCCTTGGAAAATCAAATCTGGAATAATCAAATGCTCCCTCAACATGAAATCTAATCTGCATTATTGCTCACTCTCTCTCCATTACAATCTGCCATCTAGATTTTAAGGCCACATCTAAGGAGGAAAGGGAAGTGACTTACTTGAGTCGATGCTCATCTGCATGTGATGAAAAGAGGCCATTCTTGAATCTCTGAGTTAGTACTGACCAAGCCATGCCACAGTAATCCTGGATCAACCACAGAAATAGTTCAACATAAATCTGGAGGCAAACTCTCTACCTTCCCCACAGTCACAGCTATTCCATTTCTAAAGTTACTTGTGGGCTACTAGCTGACAAAGGAAAACAGAAACGGCATATTCACTCACTAAACACTGCACCATACCCCTGTTTATTCCCATCATCCCATGTCTAGCACCAAGCCAGCCTGATGTGGTTTCTGAGCCTCTTAGGCTTCAGAGGGGATGAGGTTAGGACTAACAAATAGCAACGTCAAAAGCCAAAGATAGTTTCATTCTACTCCACATAGGACTGACATGAGCAGGGAGAGCAGATGGAAGAGGATGGTTAGAAACCTGTCATTGGCCTCCCTCAGTGTTGTAATTCTCACCAAAAGAATCATTCCTTTTGGTTTGTTCAGTGAACTAACATTTACTAAATGTCTCCTATGTGCCAGGTGCTGTTCTAGATGTCAGGGAATCATGCAGTAAATAAAACAGACAAAAATTCCTGTCCTCAGGAAGCTTACATTCTAGTGGTAGGAGACAGACAATAAACACACACAGGCACACACGCACGCACACACACACACACACAGTACGCTGGATAACATAAATGCTCAGGGAAAAATAAAGCAGGAAAGGGCAACAGGTAATGTGGGGAGCATTGTCATTTTGGATAGAGTAGTCCCAGAAGGTGGCTCTGGGAAGATAATGTTTGAGTCAAAGTTAAAAAGGTAGGGGAACAGAATCACTCTTTTACCTGGAAAAGATAACATATTAAGCCACTAGCAATGTTGGCAAGCAATAACGTGAGCCTTTTGGTGTGCAAGGGAATAGAAGTTGAAGAAGTTTTGAGATAAGAGAAAGAGTCAGGCCATGGATGGTTAGGGAGCTCTGGGCTCCAGAAAAAAAGGGAGCATGAAGGTCTTCCTGGAGGCTGGAGAGAAAGGAGCAAATACAAACCAGGTGTCCCACAATATTTCTTAAGGACTGTCTTTTGGGAACAGAATGGTACAGATACTGCAGATATTATTTTGCTGGAAGCCTTACACTAAGAGAACCCTAGAGAATTGTAAGAAAGAAAGAAAGGAAGGCAGGGAAGAAGGAAGGGAGGGAGGGAGGGAGGGAAATATGAGGAGAGGCTGGGTGCGGTGACTCACGCCTGTAATTTCAGCACTTTGGGAGGCCGAGGTGGGCAGATCACCTGAGGCCAGGGCTTCGAGACCAGCCTGGCCAACATGGCAAAACCCCATCTCTATTAAAAATAAAAAAATTAGCCAGGTATGGTGGTGGGCATCTGTAATCCCAGCTATTCAGGAGGCTGAGGCAGGAGAATCACTTGAACCCAGAAGGCAGAGGTTGCAGTGAGCTGAGATCCTGCCACTGCACTCCAGCCTGGGCTACAGAGCAAGACTCTGTCTCAAAAAAAAAAAAAAAATATGAGGACAGATTCTCCCATTAGTTTCTCTGATGAAAAACATACAGATACACAACAATTCAAAGAAATGGCCCTAAATTAAGCAGAAAATGATAGAAAGCTGGCTAAACTTTTATCTGTCCAGGTAACCAATGATTTAAGCTTATACGATGCTTAAGTCCTATATATGCTCAAAGCAAATTTTTACTCCTTCTCTATTTTAAATCTAAACAAACTTCCATCATCATTGCTTTTTACAACATCTAATATTCCCAGGGAACCCATACCACTCTAGCCTCTTAATACCTCAAACCAAAAGAAAGATAGACTTGCCTCTCTGGGTGATATCATCTCCAAAAGCACATTACAACAGAGAATAGCTAGCAAGGGAAAAAATACTGAAGGTGAATTTCTTGGGCATAAACATTAAACAAGATTATTGGAAAGCTGGAAGAAAAGCCATTAGCCAACAGAAAAATTTTACACCTGGGTAATAATTTGGGTGATATGACATCCATGGAAACTAAATTTAGTTAATTAGAAGGCAGTACAGCATAGCTAGATCCTTAAGTTCTCTGAGTCCACTTCCTCATCTGTAAAATGAGGGTCAAAGGGCTCCTGCAAAGAGCAAGTGAGATTCTGTATGCAAATCCCTTTGCACAGCACCTGGCATAGAGTGAGACATTCAATAAATGGCTGCTGCCAGCATAAGCCATGTTTATCATTAATAATTTACCTGAGCAGCCTTGGCAAATGTTGGCCCATGATAGCGGCCACCAATGCGCAACACATCCTCTGTACAGTAAAAAAACTCAGAGAAGCCGTAGAACTCGCTGTTGTTGAAGTCAATTGGCGATTGATAGATGCCATTGAGTGAGGCCTGGCTGGTGTTGGAGCGAGCCAGCAGGGGGCTCAGCATTGCCCCACAAGACACCCAGTCTCCTCTTCCTCGGACATGCAAGACTTGGCTGTTCCTCTCCACCACATCTGTGAGTCCCACCGGCAGGCAGGGATCCAGAAATGGATTGTCAGGACTCAGACCTGTCTTCTGACCCAGCAATCTGCCACAATGACAAAAACAAACAAACAAACAAAAAGTGAGAGGAATATGGTGATCAATTCTGTTCGACGTTTTAGTCAACGTGTATTTCCTAGTGTGTAGTGAAACTGGAGACGTGAATCTGCTGTTCTCTATCTGGTCTTCATTCCCACACACCTCTTAAAAGTGCAAAGAACCTTATCATGCGGAGTGTGGTTCTAATGTTTAAAAATACAACTGGTAGGGGATGAGGTGGGAAGGGCTGTGGGGAAAGATTCCTAAAGAGCGGACCATGGCAGTGGTCCATCTACAATGGCTGGCAATGGTGATGGACCCAACCCATGCCTCTGAATGAGCAGTGCTGGAACAGAACAGGCACAGTACCAGCTCCAGGAAGCCACCTGCAGAGCCTGGAGCCTCTGAGTGGGAAGAAGAGCGGAAAGCTTTGATTCCCACCATAGCTGTAACACAGTTCCAGTTATTTTGAGTTTATACTTGCCTAGCAACCATATTCTCATTCCTCAAAAAGATGTGTATGAAGATCTGTCCAAGGACAGAAATTAAGTTGGGGTCCAAATAACTTTGCCAATTGCAGTTAATTATTCATCAGTTCCTAAACAGACAGATGTTGAAGAGTAGACTTCTTAGAAAGAGAATGTACCCACAAGTGTAAAGACTGAGGGTAAGAATGGAATGAAGCAGTACAACAGAACACTTTACAACAACTGGAACTGACTATTTTAAGGATGTGACACCAACTGTAAGGAAAACTCAGAAAATTGTTATTGAGAAGACAAAATGATCATTTTGCCATCTCAGGCAACAGGTTAGTAGACTGGCAGCTATGCAAGATATGCCTTTTACTCATCAATCACCTGAAGTAGGTGACTTAGCTACTTGGCAAGAAAATACCAATGCATGGGAAGAAGAAGATGCAGTCTGGCAAGAAGTAGTTTGGAGGCAGCAGAAAACAGCAGACAGAAAGAAAGCAGTAGAACAACAAAAGAAGAAAATAGAAAAGGAAGCACAGCAGCTAATGAAGAAGAAAAACCAAAACTGGTGTGACACTTTCACAACAAATGATCTTCAAACATCATAGTGCCAGCAGGAGACATCTGAGCACCTCAACCCAAGCAATGTTTGTATAGATTTAGGAGTACTTTCAGAACACAAACACACCACTTGATTTTAATGCATTTGTCAATCATCCAAGGCACCAGGATTCACCCAAGCACCTTGAACTCCTAGAGACTAAGACTTACAAAAACAAAAAAGCCTTATGGGACAATATTTTCTTCAACATGCTGCAAATATAAGATAATTGCTGTGGATAAATTATTACAAATGGGATATACCAGTACCTCTTCAAGCTAGTGTTTCTAGCTAAATGGTTAAGTATATATAGGTAAGTGTGTTGTTTGCTTAGTATCAGCCCTGCCCTTTCACCTGTGGTCCTTCTCTCAGTGATTGGGTTTCTCATCCTTCTGGTTACCTAGGCTAAACCCTCAGCACTGCTGACCATCCTCCCTGCCCTACCTACACCACCACAATCAATCACCCAGTTATACCGGTTTTCACTCCAAAATTTTGTGTAAATTTTATCATGGAAAAGAACTCTGCTTTCTCTTATGCTTTCCTTCAATGTGTATAATAATAAATAATTGTACATACTTAAAAAGAAACAAGAAATCCCACCACATTATGGTCTAACTACTTCATCTGGTACTCAAATGAAGAATCTGTGATCTGTTCAATACTAAAGGAAAAACTGACTATTCTGAATTTGATGAGAGACCATTTTAAAAGTTAATTTTAACTACGCTTGCTTTTTATCTTTTAGACATACTACAGAACTGAACTCCCACTAAAGATGCAACTGCACTGTAATTCAACAAACATGTCTTAAACACTTCCCTGCAGAAGGAACTGCTGGCAGCTACACTATATATTGTACATAATTGGCAATTTAATTCATCTCCCTTTTCCCCATGATGTCAGGTCTGAATATGGGAAACAGCAAGAGATCACAATAAGCTACTGTACTTTATTAGTCCTAATAACAAAGATCAGAACGTACCCTCACCCAGAGTGGGACTGCTAATAGAGGTCTTTAAGAGATGCTACCCCATTGGCAGGGGTAGTCAGAAAGGAGGAAGCAGGGACTTATCTACCTTAGGAGGATGTGAGTATTTCTCCCTAATATCTGCAGCCTGACATTATACTTCAGAAACTCAGATCCCATGTCAAATGTACCTGTTTTTGTTAAGAGTTTCATTCAGAACAAGGTCTTCGTAGCGCTGCCGGGCAAAGTTGCCTCCGAAACCCAGAAAAGTTGTGACGTAAACCCTGTACACGTGTTCAGTGTGTTGCACGTCACAGCCCAGGTTGAACTCAGCCAGCAGGATCTTCGCAGCTTCTTCCTGTAATACAATACCAAGAGAAAAAAGGGAATTTCAGTTTTGGTTGCCTTCTAGAAAGCTGTGACATTGCTAATACACCATTGCTATAACTACTCTTTAAAACATCTTAAGCATTCTTTCATCTGCAAAGCATTATTTTAAACAAAGACACAAAATGACAAGACTGCACCAAATGGTACAAATTAGACACTAAATTAAAAACTAAATAAGAAATTAGAAACCCAAAACACTATCTGTAGTTATATATGGGGTAGAATTACTACAGATATCATTTTCTCACATGTATTTTTCTGTATTTTCTAATTCCCCACAATGGGAATGTGTTTTTTTAATAATTAGGAAAAAATCCTTTAATAAAAATAAATTTAAGGAATTCTGTGGATCATCATAAGATCTATTCTGTGGACTTTTCTTTTTCTTTTCTTTTTTTCTTTTTTCTTTCTTTTTTTTTAGACAGAGTCTTGCTGTGTTGCCAGGCTGGAGTGCAGTGCCTCAATCTCAGCTCACTTCAACCTCTGCCTCCCAGGTTCAAGTAATTCTCCTGCCTCAGCCTCCTGACTAGCTGGGACTACAGGCACGTACTACCGTGCCCAGCTAATTTTTGTATTTTTAGTCGAGATGGGTTTCACCATGTTGGCCAGGATGGTCTTGATCTCTTTACCTCATGATCCGCCCTCCTCAGCTTCCCAAAGCGCTGGGATTACAGGTGTGAGCCACTGCGCCCGGTTCTGTGGCCTTTTCTAAAATTATCCAAGAAGCCCTAAGGTTCCTTGTGACAGGTTTGGGATTGGGAAAGTTCAATTTTATTGTACCTCCAGTGAAAAGGTCCTATATTTTTTTCTTGAACCTCAAGGGCAGAGGCTGAATTAATCATATTCCTCAGCTCATCCCACATTGTCATGGCAAAGCCTCTCTTTTGCTTTATTTATTTTTTCCCTTTTATCTTCATACTTACTCTCATTCCCACTCTTTGCCATGGGCAACCATTCTAATGTGTTATATATAATTTTTGTATATATGTATTGTTATAAAATGAGAATTCTTCCTGTTTTGAATGTATTTATTTTTAATTTGTGAAAATGCCATTGTGCCTGCAATTTTACTCCAAGGTATATACCAAGAGATCCAAAAACTGGAATGGGCGTGGTGGCTCACGCCTGTAATCCCAACATTTTGGGAGGCTGAGGAGGGTGGATCACTTGAGGTCAGGAGTTTGAGACCAGCCTGGCCAACATGGTGAAACCCCGTCTCTACTAAACATACAAAAATTAGCCAGGCATGGTGGCAGGTGCCTGTAATCCCAGCTACTCAGGAGGCTGAGGCAGGAGAATCTCTTGAACCTGGGAGGCAGAGGTTGCAGTGAGCTGAGATCATGCCATGGCACTCCAGCCTGAGTGACAAGAGCGAAACCCCATCTCAAAAAACAAAAAACAACAACAACAAAAAAACCTGTGTACATAGAAAAATGTGTACATGTTCACAGCAGCACTGTGCATAATAGCGAAAAAGGGAAAACCACTGAAATGTTCATCAGCTGATAAATGGATAAACAAAATACGGCATGGTTGGTCATACGATGGAATGTTATTCAGCCACAAAAAGGAATGAAACACTCATACCACGAGATGGATGAACCTTGAAAACATTTTGCTAAATAAAAGAAGCCAGATGTAAAACACCACATATTGTATGATTTAATTTATACAAAATGTCCGGAATAGGCAAATCCACTGGAGAGAGAGGGGATGAATAGTTGTCAGGGGTAGGGAGAGGAGAGAATGAGGAGTGACTGCTAATGGGAAATGAGTAGGGAGTGCATATGAGGTTTCTTTTTAGGGTGATGAAAATGTTCTGGAATTCAATAGTGGTGGCTACACAACCTTGTGAATGTATATAACTTTGTGAGTTGTACAAAAAAAGATATTAGGCATTCAGGATTATTTAAAAAGTTTTAAATGCTACCGCATTGTCTCATAGTTTCTTTCAGTTTTACCAAGTGCTAAGATTCATCTTGAAGAGCCATTATATTGCTATATGTAATTTCTTTTTTCTTTTTTTTTTTTTTGAGACAGGGTCTCACTCTGTCACCCAGGCTGGAGTGCAGTGGCATGATCTCGGCTCACTGCAACCTCTGCCTCCCAAGTTCAAGCGATTCTCCTGCCTCAGCCTCCTGAGTAGCTGGGATTACAGGTGCACACCACCATGCCCAGCTAATTTTTGTATTTTTAGTAGAGACAGGGTTTCACCATGTTGGCCAGGCTGGTCTTAAACTCCTGACCTTGGGTGATTCACCCGCCTCAGCTTCCCAAAGTGCTGGAATTACAGGCATGAGCCACCACGCCCACCTGCTATATGTAAATCTAATTTGTTGCTTACAAGTATGCATTCTGTACCAGTGTTGCTTTCCATAACAGTGTTGCTTTCTAAATCTGCACATACACAGAAGTCATTTAAGACTTGAAGCCCCAGTGCCACTTGTCACCTATTTCTTAGTATCAGAACCATGCCTTCGTTTTACCTGTTGAATACATACTGACAAATATAGACTAAAAAGTATCACAACCTAGTTAGTCCCCCACATTTCCAACCCCAGCATGAAATTCTCTGCTGACCGCTAAACTCACATTTCCAATAGTCCTGTGGATATTCTGACACATATGTTCCTTGGGTATCTTAAATTCAACATACCCAAAAATTGAAGTCATTAGTTTTACAACTTCTGAACTAGAAGACCAGATAGACGCTCTCATCCAAATCTCTCAAGACAATACTGTTTGCTTAATATCACCCCCGCCTTTACCCCTGTGGCTCTTCTCTCAGTGACTGGGTTCCTCAGTCTTCGGGTTATCTAGGATAGATCCTCAGCACTGCTGGCCATCCTCCCACCCTACTCACACTACCACAATCAATCGCTCAATTACATTGGTTTTTCACTCCAAACTATCCCCTGAAATCTGTTTCCTCCCTTTCGTTTCCACTTACTTTGTCTAACTCAGCCCTTTATTACTTCTCACTCAAGGTTCCGTGACCTATATTCTTTCTCCTACTGACACAAACATTATTTCACTACAAAAAACAGATAAGATCACAGCCACACAATTAACATCGTCACAAAATTCAGAGCTGGGAAGGACCTTCACGTTTAATTATTTTATAAATGATGAAACTGAGGCCCATGTGACTGCCTTACTCAAAAACCTTTGGTGGTTTTCCACTATCTATGGAAATAAAAGCCAGTCCCCCTATGGTAGCACTCAATACTGCTCATGATTTAGCTCAATCTTATCTTCCCAGCCTTAACTACTAGCACACCTGAAAATCCTATACTGTAAAAGGCTATTCGTCATTCCCTGGACATTCTGGCCTCTCTGCTGCTTTTTCTGTGCCTTTGTACATAGTGTTCCCACTATGCAGGTGGCCTACCCTCAGCCTCCACTATGCAAAAAAAAGAAAGCCTACTCTCCTCCAAGGCCCAGGTAAATACTTTACCTTCCATGAAGCCAGAATGGCTCCCATTCAACTTTACAAACCAAGTTGGCCCTGCCAGTCCCCACATTGCCACAGCACTCTGTTTAAACCAGATCATCTCAATGATGGGCAATTTCCACCCTGCCCCACACATCTGGCAATGTCTAATGTCTGGAGACACTTTTGATTGTCACAACTGGAAGAGGGAGGGTTGTTACTGACATCTGGTAGAGGCAAGAGATATCATATGATGCATGGGATAACCCCTGAAGACAAAGAATTATCTGACCCAAAATGTCAAGAGTGCCAAGGATGAGAAGCCCTGGTTTAGATCAAGTTAAGCACTGTTACAGTCTCCCAGATATCACAAGCTGTCTCCACTGACAGATAAATTACAAGTTTTTAGGGACAGTGTAACTAACTTGTCTATTCCTGTACATAATGTTGTCTATTCCTTGCACAAAATAGGTGCACATAACAGGTGTACATAATGGGTATACAAAAAGTGCCTGTGTAGGATGAAACTTCTCCCTCAAAATACGTTTTTAAAAAATTTTTTTATTATTATACTTTAAGTTCTAGGGTACATGTGCACAACATGCAGGTTTGTTACATATGTATACATGTGCCATGTTGGTGTGCTGCACCCATTAACTCATCATTTACATTAGGTATATCTCCTAATGCTATCCCTCCCCCATTCCCCCACCCCACGACAGACCCCAGTGTGTGACGTTCCCCATCCTAGTCCAAGTGTTCTCATTGTTCAGTTCCGACCTATGAGTGAGAACATGCGGTGTTTGGTTTTCTGTCCTTGTGATAGTTTGCTCAGAATGATGGTTTCCAGCTTCATCCATGTCACTACAAAGGACATGAACTCATCCTTTTTTATGGCTGCATAGTATTCCATGGTGTATATGAGCCACATTTTCTTTTTTTTTTTTTTTGAGACGGAGTCTCACTCTGTAGCCCAGGCTGGAGTGCAGTGGCCAGATCTCAGCTCACTGCAAGCTCCGCCTCCCGGGTTCACGCCATTCTCCGGCCTCAGCCTCCCAAGTAGCTGGGACTACAGGCGCCTGCCACCTCGCCCGGCTAGTTTTTTGTATTTCTTAGTAGAGACGGGGTTTCACCGTGTTAGCCAGGATGGTCTCGATCTCCTGACCTCGTGATCCGCCCGTCTCGGCCTCCCAAAGTGCTGGGATTACAGGCTTGAGCCACCGCGCCCGGCCTGTGAGCCACATTTTCTTAATCCAGTCTATCATTGATAGACATTTGGGTTGGTTCCAAGTCTTTGCTATTGTGAATAGTGCCACAATAAACATACGTGTGCATGTGTCTTTATAGCAGCATGATTTATAATCCTTTGGGTATATACCCAGTAATAGGATGGCTGGGTCAAATGGTATTTCTAGTTCTAGATTCTTGAGGAATCGCCACACTGCCTTCCACAATGGTTGAACTAGTTTACAGTCCCACCAACAGTGTAAAAGTGTTCCTGTTTCTCCACATCCTCTCCAGCACCTGTTGTTTCCTGACTTTTTAATGATTGCCATTCTAACTGGTATGAGATGGTATCTCATTGTGGTTTTGATTTACATTTCTCTGTTGGCGAGTGATGATAAGCATTTTTTCATGTGTCTGTTGGCTGCATAAATGTCTTCTTTTGAGAAGTGTCTGTTCATATCCTTTGCCCACTTTTTGATGGGGTTGTTTGATTTTTTCTTGTAAATTTGTTTAAGTTCTTTGTAGATTCTGGATATTAGCCCTTTGTCAGATGGGTAGATTGCAAAAATTTTCTCCCATTCTGTAGGTTGCCTGCTCACTCTGATGGTAGTTTCTTTTGCTGTGCAGAAGCTCTTTAGTTTAATTAGATCCTATTTGTCAATTTTGGCTTTTGTTGCCATTGCTTTTGGTGTTTTAGTCATAAAGTCCTTGCCCATGCCTATGCCCTGAATGCTATTGCCTAAGTTTTCTTTTAGGGTTTTTATGGTTTTAGGTCTAACATTTAAGTCTTTAATCCATCTTGAATTAATTTTAGTACAAGGCATAAGGAGGGGATCCAGTTTCAGTTTTCTACATGTGGTTAGCCAGTTTTCCCAGCACCATTTATTAAATAATCCTTTCCCCATTTCTTGTTTTTGTCAGGTTTGTCAAAGATCAGATGGTTGTAGATGTGTGGTATTATTTCTGAGGGCTCTGTTCTGTTCCATTGGTCTATATCTTGGTTTTGGTACCAGTACCATGCTGTTTTGGTTACTGTAGCCTTGTAGTATAGTTTGAAGTCAGGTAGCATGATGCCTCCAGCTTTGTTCTTTTGGTTTAGGATTCTCTTGGCAATGCAGGCTCTTTTTTGGTTCCGTATGAACTTTAAAGTCGTTTTTTCCAATTCTGTGAAGACAGTCATTGGTAGCTTGATGGGGATGGCATTGAATCTATAAATTACCTTGGGCAGTACGGCCATTTTCACGATATTGATTCTTCCTATCCATGAGCATGGAATGTTCTTCCATTTGTTTGTGTCCTCTTTTATTTCATTGAGCAGTGGTTTGTAGCTCTCCTTGAAGAGGTCCTTCACATCCCTTGTAAGTTGAATTCCAAGGTATTTTATTCTCTTTGAAGCAATTGTGAATGGCAGTTCACTCATGATTTGGCTCTCTGTTTGTCTGTTATTGGTGTATAGGAATGCTTATGATTTTTGCACATTGATTTTGTATCCTCAGACTTTGCTGAAGTTGCTTATCAGCTTAAGGAGGTTTTGGGCTGAGACAATGGGGTTTTCTAAATATACAATCATGTCATCTGCAAACAGGGACAATTT
The DNA here is from genome assembly GCF_024542745.1 of Macaca thibetana thibetana. Taxonomy (NCBI): domain Eukaryota; kingdom Metazoa; phylum Chordata; class Mammalia; order Primates; family Cercopithecidae; genus Macaca; species Macaca thibetana. Next base: position 95,762,469 of record NC_065586.1, on the reverse strand, counting down.
GACTTCCTCTTTTCCTAATCGAATACCCTTTATTTCTTTCTCCTGCCTGATTGCCCTGGCCAGAACTTCCAACACTGTTGAATAGGAGTGGTGAGAGAGGGCATCCCTGTCTTGTGCCAGTTTTCAAAGGGAATGCTTCCGGTTTTTGCCCATTCAGTATAATATTGGCTGTGGGTTTGTCATAAATAGCTCTTGTTATTTTGAGATACGTCCCATCAATATCTAGTTTACTGAGAGTTTTTAAGATGAAGGGCTGTTGAATTTTGTCGAAGGCGTTTTCTGCATCTATTGAGATAATCATGTGGTTTTTGTCTTTGTTTCTGTTTATACGATGGATTATGTTTATTGATTTGCGTATGTTGAACCAGCCTTGCATCCCAGGGATGAAGCCCACTTGATCTTGGTGGATAAGCTTTTTGATATGCTGCTGGATTCAGTTTGCCAGTATTTTATCAAGGATTTTTGCATCGATGTTCATCAGGGATATTGGTCTAAAATTCTCTTTTTTTGTTCCTGCCAGGCTTTGGTATCAGGATGATGCTGGCCTCATAAAATGAGTTAGGGAGGATTCCCCCCTTTTCTATTGATTTGAATAGATTCAGAAAGAATGGTACCAGCTCCTCCTTGTGCCCTTGGTAGAATTCGGTTGTGAATCTGTGTGGTCCTGGACTCTTTTTGGTTGGTAGGCTCTTAATTATTGCCTCAATTTCCGAGCTTGTTATTGGTCTATTCAGGGATTCAACTTCTTCCTGGTTTAGTCTTGGGAGGGTGTATATATCCAGGAATTTAGATTTTCTAGAAGAAATTGATATGCATAGAGGTGTTTATAGTATTCTCTGATGGTAGTTTGTATTTCTGTGCGATCAGTGGTGATATCCCCTTTATGTTTTTTTATTACGTCTACTTGATTCTTCTATCTTTTCTTCTTTATTAGTCTTGCTAGCGGTCTATCAATTTTGTTGATCTTTTCAAAAAATCAGCTCCTGGATTCATTGATTTTTTGAAGGTTTTTTTTGTGTCTGTATCTCCTTCAGTTCTGCTCTGATCTTAGTTATTTCTCGCCTTCTGCTAGCTTTTGAATGTGTTTGCTCTTGCTTCTCTAGTTCTTTTAATTGTGATGTTAGGGTGTCAATTTTAGATCTCTCCTGCTTTCTCTTGTGGGCATTTAGTGCTATAAATTTCCCTCTATACACTGCTTTAAATGTGTTCCAGAGATCCTGGTATGTTTTGTCTTTGTTCTCATTGGTTTCAAAGAACATCTTTATTTCTGCCTTCATTTCGTTATGTACCCAGTAGTCATTCAGGAGCAGGTTGTTCAGTTTCCATGTAGTTGAGTGGTTTTGAGTGAGTTTTTTATTCCTGAGTTCTAGTTTGATTGCACTATGGTCTGAGAGACCGTTTGTTATAATTTCTGTTCTTTTACATTTGCTAAGAAGTGCTTTACTTCCAACTATGTGGTCAATTTTTGAATAAGTGCCATGTGGTGCTGAGAAGAATGTATATTCTGTTGATTTGGGGTGGACAGTTCTGTAGATATCTATTAGGTCTGCTTGGTGCAGAGCTGAGTTCAATTCCTGGATATCCTTGTTAATTTTCTGACTCGTTGATCTGTCTAATGTTGACAGTGAGGTGTTAAAATCTTCCATTATTATTGTGTGGGAGTCTAAGTCTCTTTGTAGGTCTCTAAGGACTTGCTTTATGAATCTGGGTGCTCCTGTATTGGGTGCATATATATTTAGGATAGTTAGCTCTGCTTGTTGAATTGATCCCTTTACCATTGTGTTATGGGCTTCTTTGTCTCTTTTGATCTTTGTTGCTTTAAAGCCTGTTTTATCAGAGACTAGGACTGCAAGCCTTGCTTTTTTTTGTTTTCCATTAGCTTGGTAGATCTTCCTCCATCCTTTTATTTTGAGCCTATGTGTGTCTCTGCCTGTTGGATGGGTCTCCTGAATACAGCACACTGATGGGTGTTGACTCTTTATCCAATTTGCCAGTCTGTGTCTTTTAACTGGAGCATTTAGCCCATTTACATTTAAGGTTAATATTGTTATGTGTGAATTTGAACCTGTCATTATGATGTTACCTGGTTATTTTGCTCGTTAGTTGATGCAGTTTCTTCCTAGCATCGATGGTCTTTACAATTTAGCATGTTTTTGCAGTGACTGGTACTGGTTTTTCCTTTCCATGTTTAGTGCTTCCTTCAGGAGCTCTTGTAAGGCAGGCCTGGTGGTGACAAAATCTCTCAGCATTTGCTTGTCTGTAAAGGATTTTATTTGTCCTTCATTTAGGAAGCTTAGTTTGGCTGGATATGAAATTCTGGGTTGAAAATTCTTTTCTTTAAGAATGTTGAATATTGGCCCCTACTCTTCTGGCTTGTAGATTCTGCCGAGAGATCTGCTGTTAGTCTGACGGGCTTCCCTTTGTGGGTAACCCGACCTCTCTCTCTGGCTGCCCTTAACATTTTTTCCTTAATTTCAACTTCGGTGAATCTGACAATTATGTGTCTTGGAGTTGCTCTTCTTGAGGAGTATCTTTGTGGTGTTCTCTGTATTTCCTGGATTTGAATGTTGGCCTGCCTTTCTAGGTTGAGGAAGTTCTCCTGGATAATATCCTGAAGAGTGTTTTCCAACTTGGTTCCATTCTCCCCATCACTTTCAGGTACACCAATCCGATGTAGATTTGGTCTTTTCATATAGTCCCATATTTCTTGTAGGCTTTGTTCATTTCTTTTTACTTTTTTTCTTTTTTTTTTTTGAGACAGAGTCTCGCTCTGTTGCCCAGGTTGGAGTGCAGTGGCCGGATCTCAGCTCACTGCAAGCTCCGCCTCCCGGGTTTACGCCATTCTCCTGCCTCAGCCTCTGCGTAGCTGGGACTACAGGCATCCGCCACCGCGCCCGGCTAATTTTTTGTATTTTTTTAGTAGAGACGGGGTTTCACTGTGTTAGCCAGGATGGTCTCGATCTCCTGACCTCGTGATCCGCCCGTCTCGGCCTCCCAAAGTGCTGGGATTACAGGCTTGAGCCACAGCACCCGGCTCTTTTTACTCTTTTTTCTCCAAACTTCTCTTCTCACTTCATTTCATTCATTTGATCTTCAATCACTGATACCCTTTTTTCCAGTTGATCGAATTGGCTACTGAAGCTTGTGCATGCATCACGTAGTTCTCGTGCCATGTTTTTCAGCTCTATCAGGTCATTTAAGGTCTTCTCTACACTGGCTATTCTAGTTAGCCATTCATCTAATCTTTTTTCAAGGTTCTTAGCTTCTTTGCAATGGGTTTGAACATCCTCCTTTAGCTCGGAGAAGTTTGATCGTTTGAAGCCTTCTTCTCTGAACTCGTCAAAGTCATTCTCCGTCCAGCTTTGTTCCATTGCTGGCGAGGAGCTGCGTTCCTTTGGAGGAGAAGAGGTGCTCTGATTTTTAGAATTTTCAGGTTTTCTGCTCTGGTTTTTGTGGTTTTATTAACCTTTGGTCTTTGATGATGGTGACATACAGATGGGGTTTTGGTGTGGATGTCCTTTCTGTTTGTTAGTTTTCCCTCTAACAGTCAGGACCCTCAGCTGCAGGTCTGTTGGAGTTTGCTGGAGGTTCACTCCAGACCCTTTTTTCCTGGGTATCACCAGCAGAGGCTGCAGAACAGGGAATATTGCAGAACAGCAAGTGTTGCTGCCTGATGATTCCTCTAGAAGGTTCGTTTCAGAGGGGCACCCTGCCGTGTGAGGTGTCAGTCAGCCCCTACTGGGAGATGCCTCCCAGTTAGGCTACTCAGTGGTCAGGGACCCACTTGAGGAGGCAGTCTGTCCATTCTCAGATCTCAAACTCCGTGCTGGGAGAAGAACTACTCTCTTCAAAGCTCAGCTGGAAATGCAGAAATCACCTGTCTTCTGCGTCGCTCACACTGGGAGCTGTAGACTGGAGCTGTTCCTATTCGGCCATCTTAGAACCTCTGAATCTCAAAATACATTCTTTACATTCTAGTGGGGTAAGGATTATTAGAAGTACCAGAGTGGAATCATCAGTAAGGGGAAAGGGAATAACATTTATTGAACAATGGATATGTATCAAACATTGTGCTCCAGAATGTAAATGCATTATCATGTTTATCCTCAGGCAATGGCAGGAGACACCTAGTATAGTTATAATTGTTAAAATGTATCGAACACTTATCATATGCTGGGCAGTTTGCTAAATGCTTTACAAACATGGTATTATTTCATCCTCACAACTTTATGAGGTAGATACTATTATTATCCCTTTTTCACACAGGAGGAAGCTGAGGCTCAGAGAGGTAACCTATTCAAGATAACGCAAGCTAGCAAGTATCTGAACAAATATTTAGAGCCAGGCAGGTTGGTCTAAGTCCAAAGACAGTGTCCTTCCTTATCAAATATTAGCATTCCTAGCAGCTAAATTTCCCTAAAAGCTAAAGTACCTGCTTTGCAGGAAGGACAGAGGTTGAGGTAGGAACTTCATAAGCAATTTGGAGAGAGGCTCCTCCCATATCCAGTATCCCTACTGTCCTTCTCCGTCCTGCTGCCAATTCCTGGGTAGCCTCAGCATCTGATTCTGAAATAAATAAGAGAACAAAAAGGATCTAGTAATTAAAAAACAAAATTAAGTCGAACCCCCAAAACAGCAATCCCTTAAAAATTTGAAACCACGGCTCACACCTGTAATCCCAGCACTTTGGGAGGCCAAGGTGGGAGGATTACGTGAGCCCAGAACTTCAAGACCAGCCTGGGCAACATAGTGAGACACTCCCATAAAAAAAGTTTGTTTGTTTGTTTTTTTAATTAGCTGGGCATGGTGATGCACACCTGTAGTCCCAGCTACTCAGGAGGCTGAGGCCAGAGGATCATTTGTGCCCAAGAGTTTGAGGCTGCAGTGAGCTATTATTGTGCCACTGAACTCTAGCCTCAGTGACAGAGAACCTGTCTCAAAATAAAAAATAGAAAGCAAACAAGTATACCAACTGAATCAACTGTATATTGCACAAAGAATAATTCTTGCAAATTACTTAACATGACATTTTGACTACGTATCCCTAGTGGGATATAGCCTAAGCACAAAAGAAGCAAATATCTTAAGCTACATCCCAGTAGTCTTATTTGTTAACAATATTATTGGTTTTATTATTTAAAAATTATGAAGGGAGGCCAAGACGGGCAGATCACAAGGTTAGGAGTTCAAGACCAGCCTGACCAACATGGTGAAATCTTCTCTACTAAAAATACAAAAATTAGCTGGGCATGGTGCCACACGCCTGTAATCCCAACTACTCGGGAAGCTGAGGCAGAAGAATCTCTTGAACCCAACAGGCAGAGGCTGTAGTGAGCCAAGATCACGCCACTGCACTCCAGCCTAGGCGATAGAGCAAGATTGTGGAATAAAACAAATAAATGTTTATGTCAATATCTTTAGGAACAAAGATTCAGCATAACAGAACAAAAAGGATACAGGTATAAAAATCAGATAATTAATAACACCCTATAATCTTAAATACAAGTCAGAAATATGACTATGAACTCATGATTTATTTTTCTGTTTCTAAAAAATATGTATTTCCTAGCTCTGTTCACTGAAAAGGCCTAGAAGCAATGATATCCCAGGAGTAATGACCACCTGTGGTATCTGGACCAATAATCTCTAAATACCATCTTTTACTAAAAGAAACCAGGGCTCTTTTAAAAACAGGCCAATGCCAGGTCTAGGGTAGAAAGTATACAAGATGACCCTGGAATACATTGCTGTACCAGATAGCAAGGGGAATATAAAAGAGTATTGGGGTCATATTAAAAGGACACAGGAGCCAACCTAAAGATGCTCCTAAAAATAGTGATAATGTGATGGACTCTAATGCATCTAATATATTAAAATCCATGAGTTCATAATAATAATTAAAACTTTTTTTTCTCTGGTTACCTTTGGAAGTTGCTAGACACCAACTCATTATTCAGAAATGTGATAAATAAAAAGAATCAAGAATTTATTCTTTCCCATAAGAACTATATGTCAGGGTAACCAAAGAGTTGATCAAGCAAAGTTCATTACATAAAAATTCTAGCTGTTAAATGCAGAAGGAATGACAGAATTAGAAATATCACCATTTTGCAATCTCTAATGAAAAACATATCTAAGCAATGATCACAATCGGCTATTACAACCATTCCATGAAAGGCAGATAAGGAATTTTAATACTAAATTAGATCAGGCTGATAATACTTGAACCCTCAGTACCTGATCAGTCTGAGCATGACAAAAAGTAAGTCAACCAGACATTACAAAACTCCTGATGTGAGTAGTGGGAAACACACAGCACCTTCTATGATTTAGTCTTGCAGATGGAATTGAATCTGAGTCTAATCAAACATCTATATCTGACCTCCAGTTTAAAGGACAATGTGACGGGATAAGAAACATGTTAAAGAAAACATGTTAACCCCACAAAGATGCAGTCAATCAAATCCAGCATGTGGCAAATTCTTTCTACCAGAGGATCCAATTTTTTCTTGGTTTTAAAGGCAGGGGAGTGAGGTGGTAAGATCAAGCATTATAGATTAAAAGAGACTAAAGAGACATATTAACCAGATGCAATGCATGACCCTTGTTCAGATTCTGATTTGAACAAGCCCACTACAAATAAACATTCTTGAGAAAATCAGGAAAATCTTTACCTGGGTAGGGTATTAGATGGGTATTGTATGATATTAGAAACTGTTAATTCTATTAAGTTTAAAAATGGCATTATGGATATATTTTTTGTTCATTTTGAAACTCGTTATCTGTTGTAGATACACACTGACATACATGAAAATAAAAATTACATGTCTGAGGTTTGCTTTTTAAAACATCCAATAAGAAAAAAAAATCTTTGATACATGGGGGGAGATGGGGGAGAAATGGCAAAACATTAGTAAATATTGAGTCTGGGTAATGGGTCCATGGAGGTTCATTTTATTATTCTACTTTTGTGAATGTTTGAAACTTTCCATATTAAAAAGTTAAAAAGAAATAAAAGAAAGCAAATTAGGACTGGAAAGTGAAGCATTTTATGTTTGAAAAAAGAAAAACAACTCAAAAATTGCATTTACATGCTACTGATGGGTTATAACTTAAACCTTCAGCCCTTAGGTAAATTGTCATAAAAAGACATATTACTCACCATCCTCATGGTCGAATCTTCCCAAAACAAAGTTGATTCCAATCCATGCATAAACCCCTAAGTAAGAAATATAAAAGCCCTCACTTAATTCTCTACTGCTATGCCATGTATACACCTCTCCCTTAGGGCTTCTCTTTCCTCTTTTTCTTGGAAAAAGTAATCACGGTATTTTATTACATACTCTCAATGTAGGAATTTCAAATCTTTCATCTTGTGATTTCTTTTTCCTTTTAAAATTATTTGCATCTTCTAAATTTCCTCAATGAATAGAAATTAATTGTGTAACAAATGTTTAAGAAATATAAATTGTCTGAATGTCATGAAGATATTGAAAAAAAAGAAAAAAAGTGTAAATCTTGGAGTTCTAGTTCTGGGCAATCTTGTCTCCCCACTGAATACAAATATAAACTCTAGATAGAATGCATGGAGTAGCTTTCTGGAAACTCTGAAAGTAAATGATAATGAGGACACCGGGAAAGAGACCAGGGTTTAAACTACTACCAAGCCAGTAGTGAGTGTCCCATTTTTTCCCCCTCAGATATTACCTCATCTAGACTCAAGAGCACCTTGAAACATGAAAGTAAACACCAGGTGTAAACAGAGGAACTTCAACTCATTTTTGGTCCAAAGAACAGAAAAAGGAATGCCAAAAGCTCAGAGAAAATAGGGGAAATCTCCTGCTTTTTTTTTTCTTTCTTTCTTATTTTGTTCTCTCTAACCTCAAGCAACAGAGGTAGAAGTTGAGCAGGTACCTAAAACTGAGGGCTTTGAATTCTTTTCTCTGACCAGAGAAACTGTACTTCAAGAGTATGAGGCAAATCCTATTGTTTATTTTGTGTCCCTCTGTCCTCCCACTACTTGGCCCTGGATGCAGATGCAGTCATGAGAAGTGCATGGCAGAGAGTGGGCAAATTAAAGCCTTGGTATTCTGACCATGAAAGGGAGCTCCAAGGAACCAGCAAGTGTCAGGGGGATCACAGATAGTAGGGAGCAAAGTTGTGTATGAACCCCTGGGCTCACCTCCAAGCTACAAACACATGGATCTGACCCTAAACAATACACAAACAGCTCTGAGAACTGAACTACAGGCTAGGCCACCGCCCAGGTTCCAGATTAGCCACTAGCTGAGACATGAGACAAATCCAAATAGCAGTGGCCAAAGCTTTGAAAAATGAACTAACAGGCAGGGCGCGGTGGCTCACGCCTGTAATTCCAGCACTTTGGGAGGCTGAGGCGGGTGGGTCATGAGGTCAGGAGATCGAGACCATCCTGGCTAACACGATGAAACTCCATCTCTACTAAAAATACAAAAAATTAGCTGGGCGTGGTCGCACATGCCTGTAGTCCCAGCTACTCGGGAGACTGAGGCAAGAGAATCACTTGAACCAGGGAGGCAGAGGTTGCAGTGAGCTGGACCACGCCACTGCACTCCAGCCTAGATGACAGAGCGAGACTCTGTCTCAAAAAAAAAAAAAAAAAGGAAAAGAAAAGAAAAATGAACTCACAGGCTAGCCACAGTGGCTCACACCTGTTATCCTAGCACTTTGGGAGGCTGAGGTGGGTGGATCACAAGGTCAGGAGTTTGAGACCAGCCTAACCAACATGGTGAAACCCTGTCTCTACTAAAAATCAAAATTAGCTGGACATGGTGGCACATGCCTGTAATCCAAGCTACTTGGGAGGGTGAAGCAGGAGAATCACTTGAACCGGGGAGGCAGAGATTGCAGTGAGCAGAGATCACACCATTGCACTCCAGCCTTGGCAACAAGAATGAAACTCTGTCTCAAAAAGAAAAAAAGAATCACGGCCCACAGAAAGCAGGTCAGAACTCCAGATCAACTGCCTCCTAAAACAAAAAAAAAAACACCAATGTTCTCTTTGATTGAAACAGGACCCAGAGTCTCATAATGTAATATTCAAAACATCCAGGATAGAATATAAAAATACTTGGCATACAAAGAACCAGGAAAATCTCAACTTACAAGAGAAAAGACAATCAAAAGATGCCAACTCTGAGATGACACATATATTGGAATTATCAAAGATATTACAGCAACCATATAACCAAGAAATATGAGCATTCTTACAATGAATGGAAAGATAGAAGGTCTCAGCAAAGAAACAGAAAAGAAATAGAATATTAAGAAGATTGAAATAGAAATTTTACAACTGAAAAATGCAATACTGAAATTTTAAAAGGTAAATCTTTTCCCATGTATATGTCTGCAACTAGAAGATATATAAGATCTCCTTCTCATTTATAAGAAATGGAAATATAATTCATCAAACTGGCCACATTTGGCTGCATGAGAACACATATTCACTCTAAAAGTACAAACCCAATAGTGTGAGATTCCAGGGAATTATCAATACTGCATAGTAATTGCAATGAAGGCATAACAAAACAAAAGTAACTCATTCTGATCATCCCTTGAAATTAAAGTTTCTCCTTACTTTAATAATTTACTTTACATTTGACTTTGACAAACTCAATACAACTCCTAGAACTATATATGTTTTTAAAAGTATAGTTAGCTAACCAAATATTCAGTTGAAATCATTAAATACTAATACATTCTTATAAACATAGGACTAAGTTAAAAAGAGATACACATTTTTGACTTCCAGAAGGAGCACTCTAAAACAGATGCCAATGCAAAATATGCAAATAATCTAATCAACTATGTAGCAGAATCAAGAAAATTATTGGCAGAAAAATTAAAATCAGATATATGGAATAATTCTAAACACCCATTAGAGAGGCTGTGCCGTGGCTGGCTTAGAGGTGAACCAGCTGTTCCCCTTAAGGCCCAGTACCTTCCTGCTTCCCAGAGATCACTTCTGCCTGAGACTGTGAAAAGAGGAAGTCGAACTCCAGTGGTAAATCTTTCACTAGGTCAGCCAAGATAGCCAACTGCTTCCTGCAAGAAAGAACAAAAAATCCCAAAGTTAGTCACTAAACTCTCCTCTCATAAACTGCCTCAACTTGTCCTTCTACTTAGCCTTGTCATGACCTCGCTGTTCACCTACCTCATCTACTTGTCCAGCCCTGCTTCTTTTTGGTACCGCCTGATTTTAAAAGTTTCAACTGCCTCGAGGTATATCCTCCTACCTAAAAGGCAACATGGTAATAGTGATACTTTCCCCTTATACGATGTTATTATTCAAAGAATGTTAAAAGATGAGACTATGAGACTATGGTTCTATGACTCTCACAGGCTGAGTACAAATAAGCCACATGAAACTGCAGCCAAGTTGCATAACCTATAAAATTGAAGTAATTACAGTATTCCTCACCCTGTAAAACAAAGATGTTAAATTAAGGAACACAATCTCATCCTCAAATCTTACACAACACAGAAACAATCCTTCACATTACCACACAAGAGGTACTGTTGGTTCCACAAGTTTTAATATAATCCTTTACATAAGCTAACAATTAACTTTTTTTTTGAGACGGAGTTTCACTCTTGTTGCCCAGGCTGGAGTGCAATGGTGCGATCTCAGCTTACTGCAACCTCTGCCTCCCAGGTTCAAGTGATTCTTCTGCCTCAGCCTCCCAAATAGCTGGGGTTACAGGCGTGCACCACCACCCCTGGCGAATTTCGTATTTTTAGTAGAGATGGGGTTTCACCATGTTGGTCAGGCTGGTCTCTAACTCCTGACCTCAGATGATTCACCTGCCTCGGCCTCCCGAAGTGCTGGGATTATAGCGTGAGCCACCTTACCCAGCCACAATTAACTTTTTAATCTCCTTTTCCTTATTTCAAGGGTTGACTTTGTTTTCATTGTCAAAATCTTACCATTTGAAAACCCTAGATCAGGATCAAAATCCAGAGGACATAACAACATTTCCAATTTGGGGAAAACATTTGAAACTTCCGATCTATAGGGTTGTCTTTCCTCTAACATTTTAAGCATATAATCAGTATTATCAAGCAAAGGAAAGCAAAGAAACAAAGCTAGAAGTAATATGAATCTAGAGAAAATGTTAGTTAAAATAAGATAAATTATCTTGGATTAAAAAATTATTCATTACAAAAATATTCTACTGGCTCAGACAGTTGTCAGTACTACTTGATGAAGACTGTTGTTAGCACTTCAAAGTGAAGATCTATATTTGAAGTAATAATCTTCCAATATAATGTCAAGTATAGTTTCTTAAAAAGTTTATTGTTATACATATTAAATTCTTGCAATAAGAATTTCAAATGGGGACCAAGAATGGGTATTCTTCTGTCCCTACTGGATATGCTTCTAAAATCCTCAAAGAGAGGGTTCGCTGGTTTTGGCAATGATATGGAAGAATGGGTACCAACATATGTTGCCGTTAGCTATGCAAATTACTAGTACAGGCCAGGTGCAGTGGCTCATGCCTGTAATCCCAGCACTTCGGGAGGCTGAGGCAGGTGGATCACCTGAGGTCAGAAGTCTGAGACCAGTCTGGCCAACATGGTGAAACCCCGTCTCTACCAAAAATACAAAAATTAGCCAGGCATGGTGACAGACACGTGTAATCCCACTCGGGAGGCTGAGGCAGGAGAATCGCTTGAATCGGGAGGTGGAGGTTGCAGGGAGCGGAGATCATGCCACTGCACTATAGCCTATACGATAGAGGGAGACTCCATCTTCAATAAGTAAATAAATAAATTACTAGTACAACCTTTCTAAAGGGCAATCCAGGACCATGTTTCAAAATGTTTCAATGTGTTTAACCTTTGATCCAGCTGTCATACTTTTAGAAATTAATTCCAAGGAAATCATCAGACAAGAAAATAAAGAAGAGAAATACTGCATTATTTATAATGATGAAAATTATTTACAACAATGAAAAACTGGAAATACCATATCATAGGGATTGGTTAAATAACTTATGGCACAGCCATGTAATGTAATGCTATACAGATGTTAAAAGAAATGAAGTCTACTTATATCTACATGTATAGACATGAAAAGATAAAAGATGTCCAATACATTTTATAAAACAGTATGTATAATGTGATTCCATTTATGCTAAAAAAAATAAAAACCCAAATCATTCTTCATGTATACAAAGTGACAGGATAAAGCTTTCATTTTCTAAAATTCAATATAGTTTCTTTATTTAAAATGCTTTTAAAATGGCAAAATGTTGATAATTGTTCAAGCTGGGTGGTGGCTAAATGGGGATTTACTGCACTGTTCTCTTTACTTTTATACACATGTGAAATTTCCTAAAACAAAAATTATTATTTTATTAAACACCACCTTGTATTATGTTGTAATTTTTAAGGGATTTTTTTAAACTGCAAAATAAAAGGGAGGTAGAAAAAATTCTGTTAGTCCAGGCCTTTGGCAAAGAAATAAAACCAAATGCTAATAAATTCAAAATATAGTCTAAGTGATTCAACCCTATTTTGAATCTGCTTACAAATGCTAATAAATTAGCAAAGCATTAATCATACAAAACAGATTTTTGTGCTGATAGTCACATCTATGCCAACAATTAGCTTGGACTTAGAGGCAGCAATTATTTCATAAGCCCAGAACAGATGTATGTATTATTTAGAGAGGTGACCAGAAAACAAGTAGAAAAAGCAAAAAAAAAGCAAATTTCTTTAAAAACTCTTAAGATACAATAAATGTTAATATTCAGAGTTTCCACATTGACATCTAACATCTCAGACAAATAAGGTGAAGCTACACAGTGGGTTTGATTTAGATGGAAACTTCTTTGACAGAGGTAATACTGAACAGTGCCAGGAGGTGAGGCAACAGTCTCCTTTGCTCCAAACACACTGAAGGCAGCCAAACTACCAGGTGGGTTCCTCTGCCCAGCTCAGCTGATCAATTCCGCCTTTTTAACCTCCAAGTCAGCTTTTTCTCTGGCCTCCCTCCCCTTTTCTTGGCCTTTCATAGACTTTGTAATGTGGCACCTGCTCTTGTGTCATGTATGTATATTCTTCCCAGGGTTTCTAAAATTTTTGAACAATATGAATATCACCCATGTCACATAAAAATTCTTAATTGCATGCACAGTATGATTGCAACTTTGTGGAAATTACATATATGTGAACAAAGAGGAAGGAAAACAACAAAATGAAACAGTTTTGATAGGGTAGCAGGGTTGTAAGTGGTATTGTTTTGTTTTGTTCATTTTTAAGATTTCCTTTAAGGAGGTAAGGTTGCAGTTACAATATTGAAAGTTTGGTTTTACAAATAAGTAAAAACAAAACAAAAAAATTTTTAAAGACTGAAATGTATGGGGCAATAAGGGAACTAAAAAACCTCTCATGTTGACAAATGGCTATATAAATAATCTGCTCCTTGACAGTAAACCAGTCAGTAAACCAGTAACTGTGAAAAAAAGTCCACTGAAAGAAGCATTGCTGCTATATGTTATGTTGTCTGCATGTCTGACATAAGCCGTGGAGCCCTACATGTATGGCTGAGGTTTTTGTTGTTTGCTGCTGTTTTAAGGAAAGAAAGCCAACCAAAAAATGTAAACGATGTAAAAAAAAAAACAAAAAAACAAACAAAAAAAACTACTATTGACCAAGGGAAAATATTTAAGCTAATAAGGAAATACCTGATGCCTATGAGACCATGAACATTCCAGGAGGATGAATTCTAAAGTTAAGGTTGACAATGGTCTCTTTGATATGACAGCAAAAGCACAGGGAACAAAACATCAACAAGTAAGACTATATCAAACTAAAAAGTTCTGTACAGGAAAGGAAACAATCAACAGAGTAAAAAGGCAAGCTACAGAATGGGATGAAATATTTGCGAACTATACGTTTGGTAAGGGGTTACTCCTACAACTCAACAGCAAAAACCCTATTAACCCAATGTAAAAATGGGCTAAAGACCTGAGTAGACATTTCTCTATTCACAGAAATGGCCAACAGGAATATGAAAAGTTGCTCAACATCCCTAGTAATCAGGGAAATGCAAATCAAAACCCCGATGACGTATCACCTCACACTTGACAGGATGGCTGTTATCCAAAAAACAAAAGACAACAAGTATTGGCAGGGCTGTGGAGAAATTGGAAACTCTGCATACTGTTGGTGGGAATGCAAAATGGTGCAGCAACTCTGCAAAACAGTACAGAGGTTCCTCAAAAAATTAAACATAAGATGCCAGGTATGGTGGCTTACACCTGTAATTCAGCACTTTGGGAGGCTGAGACATGCAGACTGCTTGAGCCCAGGACTTCAAGAACATTCAGGGCAACATGGCAAGACCCCATCTCTACAAAAAAATACAAAAAATTAGCCAGGCCTGGTGGCGCATGCCTGTGGTCCCAGATACTCAGGAGGCTGAGGTGGGAGAATCACCTGAGCCTGGGAGGTGGAAATTGCAGTGAGCCGAGATCATGCCATTGCACTCCAGCTTGGGCAGCAGAGTGAGACCCTGTCTCAAAAAGTAAATAACTAAATAAATAATTAAACTGTCATATGATCCAGCAATCCTACTTCTGGCTAATTACTCCAAAGATTTAAAATCAGGATCTCAAAGAGATATGAGCCCTCCCATGTTTACTGAAGCATTATTTACAATAACCAAGACATGGAAACAACCTAAATGTTCACTGACAGATGAATATGTAATGAAAACATGGTATATACACACAGTGGAATACTATTTAGACTTTTTTAAATAAAAAAGGGCATTCTGCAATATGTGACAAGGTGGATGAACACTAAGGACAATGCTAATGGAAATAAATAGGCACAAAATTTCAGTTAAGCAAGATGAATAAGCACTGAAGATCCACTGTACAACACTGTACACATAGTCAACAATAATGTATTGCATACTTAAAAATGTGTTGGGCTGGGCATGGTGGCTGACGCTTGTAATCCCAGCACTCTGGGAGGCTGAGGCAAGCGGATCACTTGAACTCAGGAGTTCTAAACCAGCCTGGGCAACATGGTGAAACCCTGGCTCCACAAAAATTAGCTGGGTGTGATGGTCCCCACCTGTAGTCCCAGTTACTTAGGAGGCTGAGGTGGGAGGATCACTTGGGCCTGGGAGGCAGAGGTTGCAGTGAGCTGTGATCACACCACTGCCCTCCAGCCTGGGCAACAAAGCAGACCCTGTCTCCAAAAAAAAAAAAAAAAAAAAAAAAAAAAAATCTGGTTAGAGGGTAGATCTCATGTTAAGTGTTCTTACCACAATAAAATAAAAATCTTTTTAAAAAAAAGTTCAGGGAGCTCATTCTTACCCCAGGCCTATACAAGTATGGACAGATCAAGGTGGTACCAAAGGAGAGAAATCACAAACAAGAAGGAGACTGGCTTAAATACAGACTTCTCTTCCTCTACCTCTAATGCAGGAAGAGGGATCAGGTGGCAAGGTGTCAGGCTGAATTGCCAAGGTCAAGTGGAAATGACATGACTGGCTGGGGCTGAGAAAACTGGCGTAAGGCAATGGAGACTGAGCTCTGCAGTAGCAGCAAGAGGAGGGACTCCCCAGTGATCGCCAGGGTTCTAGGCAGAGTTACAGAGAAGGTAGTGTTCCTATCAGAGATCTCCGATTAGTCCCTAGGTATCAAGGTCATCAGGTGACCCTCCTCCTAATTCATTCTGTAATTATGTTCTCTATGTGCCTGATGATCCAAATCTATTACCATCACCACTACTCCCAACCCTCAATCCAAACTAAGAATCACTATAGTCATCCCAGATAGATATTGATCCCAAAGCAGCAAATGACATGAAGTTGGGAATGAATGACTGTGTCATAATTGGGTTTAGGGATATAGACCAGGGAACCACAGAGGACAGTGCATGAAACTGGCCTTTCATCTCTCGTGCCACCGTTTTCCTGTGTTTCCTGGACCCTGCATCTCACCTCTCAGGGAGAAGCCTCATGCCTGCTGTGCAGAGGATGTAAAGGGGGGTCTCCTTGTGCTTCTTCACGGGCACATGAGCAGCAGCAAAGCTCAGCAGAGGACGAAGGTAATCACTGGCATGTTCTGGAGTGTCTGCCATTGCAGAGATTCCTTAAGTTAAAACAAACAAACAAAAAAGTTTCTTTAAAAAGCAGCTCACATAAGACTCAGGAAACTGATGCCCTATAAGGTTCTCCTTAAGGTCCTAAACATTTATTTATTTGAGAGGTAGGGGGTGACAATGAATGAGACATCCCTCTCATTACCCAGACTCTCAAGAAGAAAAGGGTAGCTTGCTTTCTCCTTCTTTTCTCTCCTCTTTCATGCCTTAGAAGAGATTGACAAAATATATTCTGATGTGATGAGTACCTGGCTTGATTTTTTTAACCACTGGTTGGCTGTTGCGGTCTCTCATCTGTTTGATGTCCAGCAAGTCATGGGGGTTCCCATTATGTCTTGGCCAGAAATAAACAAAAATCCGGGAACCACTGCTGCCACAGTCAACAACAAGTCCATAATTCAGATTTGGGTCTTCAGTGTCAGTAGCTTCAAGGTCCCCTACTCGAGCCAAATACCTAAGTCAGGCAAAAAGAGAAATCAGTGCTAAGCAGTCAGGTCCATGAAAGGCACCCTCACTTACTTCATTTGTTCATGAATCTTCATTAAGTGCCTACATGTGCCAAGCGCATGGGACTACCAGTCCTAACCAATGAGTGAAGCAATATTGACAGATTTACTGATGTGCCTGAGACAATAGCTGGTTCGCTTGCCTAGAGGCCACTGAAATTAGATGACTAAAAGATGTCCCCATGTGTGGGGGCAGCTCTGAAACTGGCTGAGGTAGCAATCTTTTTTCTTTTCTTTTTTTTTTTTTTTTTGAGACAGAGTCTCGCTCTGTCGCCCAGGCTGGAGTGCTGTGGCCGGATCTCAGCTCACTGCAAGCTCCACCTCCCGGGTTCCCGCCATTCTCCTGCCTCAGCCTCCCGAGTAGCTGGGACTACAGGCGCCCGCCACCTCGCCCGGCTAGTTTTTTGTATTTTTTAGTAGAGACGGGGTTTCACCGTGTTAGCCAGGATGGTCTCGATCTCCTGACCTCCTGATCCGCCCGTCTCGGCCTCCCAGCAATCTTTTTTCAAGCATTAGAGCTTGTAGGCCTGAATAAATAACTTTTTTTTTGTTATATGCCATTAAGTTGTGGGGTAGCTTACACACACTAGATAACTGAGACAATCTTAATCACTTCTTTTCTATCTTTCTGTAGAGATGCATCCAGAATATTGTGGAACGATTTCTCATGTAATGTGTTTCTGGGAGGTGATTTTGTTTTGTTTTGTTTTGGTTTTTTGGTTTTTTGAGACAGAGTCTTATTCTGCCACCCAGGCTGGAGCACACTGGCACGATCTCAGTTCACTGCAACCTCTGCCTCCCAAATTCAACCGATTCTCCTGCCTCAGCCTCCCAAAGTGCTGGGATTACAGGCATGAGCCACTGCGCCTGGCCTGGGTGGTGATATTTTTGATTGGGCTTTTTGGTTTTGCTTTTTTGCTTTTTGTTTTGTATTTATATTGCTAGAATTTCATTAACTAAAAATGTAATTCATAAAAACAATAATTATTCTTTTCTACAATCATATATATATATATATATATATATTTTTTTTTTTTTTTTGAGATGGAGTCTTGCTCTGTCTTCCAGGCTGGAGTGCAGTGGCGCGATCTCAGCTCACTGCAAGCTCTGCCTCCCGGGTTCATGCCATTCTCCTGCCTCAGCCTCCCAAGTATCTGGGACTACAGGCGCCCGCCACCACACCCGAGCTAATTTTTTGTATTTTTAGTAGAGACGGGGTTTCAGTGTGTTAGCCAGGATGGTCTTGATTTCCTGACCTCATAATCCGCCCACCTCAGCCTCCCAAAGTGCTGGGAATACAGACGTGAGCCACTGCGCCTGGCCTAAATATTTTATAAATATAAAAAGACTGATCATAAAATATGTATAGGGTATAAAGAATAACAATAAAACAAATGCCTGTGTACATACCACCAAGTTTAAAAAATAAATTACACTTAAAAAAGAAAATTCTTCTTGGCCCCTAGGACATTAGTATTTTGTGTTGGAATTTTTTCAGATTCTCATTCCAAGATATCTGGCTGGCTGACATAAGGAAGATGAAACAAGTAAAGGTGTTCCATGAAACACATCAAGGTCTGAATCTCAGCTCTATTGCTTTCTATGCTGTGTGACCTTAAGCAAGTTAATAAACTCCTCTCAGACTGTTTTCTCATCTGTAAAACAAGGAGAGTGAAGGGTATCTACCCTCACAGAGATCATACACATAGCAGAACTGTGTTGCCGCTGTTGTTAACAGAATAATCATTGGGAAAGCAAATAGTAGATGACTCTGAGGAAAAAGGCTTAAAAGTTCAGAAAATAAAGAAGACTAAGAGTTGATTAAAATAATTCTGATCACTTGGCCAGGCATGGTGGCTCATACCTGTTATCCCAGCACTTTGGGAGGCTGAGGTGGGTGGATCTCCTGAGGTCAGAAGTTCAAGACCAGCCTGGCCAACATGGTGAAACCCCATGTCTACAAAAAATATAAAAATTAGCCAGGCATGGTGGCAGGAGCCTGTAATACCAGCTACTCAGGAGGCTGAGGCAGGAGAATTGCTTGAACCCGGGAGGCAGAGGTTTCGGTGAGCTGAGATTGCGCCACTGCACTCTCGCCTGGGTGACAGAGCGAGACTCTGTCTCAAAAAAAAAAAAAAAAGTTATCTGCCCTGCTCATCCAACATTGTCTTCAAAGCCAACTCCTAGACCTCCAAGGCTCTTACACAGAACCCCTCAGAACCAGTTTTTGTGATGTCTGAAGCTAACAAAATTTGGAAAGCCTTTTAAAAACAAGATTCAGCATTACAAATACAAAAAAAGCCCATGTAAGTGAAGGGCTTTAAGGTATAGGGATCATTAGCTTCACAGTAAACCCACCCCCAATCAGAATAATAAACCACGCATCATGCTCCTGAAACCAATCTAGCCAGTGTTTATTGGTGATTTCACATTGTTAGACAAACCACACAGTTCCTTATTTGGGCAGAAAAGCAAACTTGATAAAAAGAAGAGCATGTAGAAATAATTCTGAAATAAAAAAGTAGAGTACCTTTCCTATAGTACAATGCAAAATGCATTTTTTTTTTTAAAAAGAGAAGAGCAGGTAACTAAGCTTCAATATAATGTTGTTAATTATTACTGAGAGTAGGGGTAGGTAGAACTTTTTTTCTGGATCTGAAATAGTAGTGAGTTGAGGGAAATGAAGCAGATGGTAAAAATCTGTTACAAAACAGAAAGTTTCTAATCCTAAAGATTCCATTTCACCACATATCTTCCCATTCTAATCAAATCACTGGGCTGAACTGGGCTAGAATCCACCAATCAACTAGCAACAGCTCACTTCTATCACACGAGAGCTGCGCAGAAGTCTGGGTTCAAGTCACAGAACTCTTGCAAATACTGACCTCACAAGAGGCCAAAGATAAAAAAGAAACAGGCAAGATAATCCACCCCCATTCCAAAGTGACTTTTCATTTCCAATTACAGCAATCTTTCTATTTCACATGCTTCACAGAATCTTCCTGCTTCCCTTCTTTGAAAACCACCCACTCTGCTTGTCTCTTTCAAGATTCTGGATCCCATCCCCTTCTGAATAATGAATAACTTTTCTCTAGTGCACTGGTTCTCAAATTTGGGGGCCTTAGGACTCCTTTGTAATCTTAAAGCTTATTGAACCCCAAAGAGCTTTTGTAGATATAGGTTATATCTATCTATATTTACTATATTAGAAAATAAAACATAAAAATGTTAAGTACTTATTTCATTTAAATAAAATAAATTCATTACATATAAATATATTTTTATAAAAATAAGCATATCTTCTAAAACAAAAAAATAGAAGAGTGGCATTGTTTTATAATTTTGCAAGTATCTTTAGTAGCCAAACTAACAGAAGACCCTAGATTCTCGCATTTACTTCCGTATTCAATCTGTTACAATAAATCAAAACAATATTGAAAATTGAATATTTTCAATTTTCACACAAATTGAAGCATTTGTGTGAAAATCCAGCCTCACACAGACACACTGTTGGAAACATGAGGAGTATTAAACAGCCCTTTCAGATCATTCTGAATATTCTTTGATACTATACTAAAACTCAACAAGTAGCGTTTCTTAACGATTAGTTGCGGTTGGGCACAGTGGCTCATGCCTGTAATCCCAGCACTTTGGGAGGCCGAGGCGGGTGGATCATGAGGTCAGCAGATCGAGACCATCCTGGCTAACATGGTAAACCCCGTCTCCACAAAAATACAAAAAACTAGCCGGGCATAGTGGCGGGCGCCTGTAGTCCCAGCTACTCAGGAGGCTGAGGCAGAAGAATGGCATGAACCTGGGAGGCAGAGCTTGCAGTAAGCCAAGATCGTACCACTGCACTCCAGCCTGGGCGACAGAGCAAGACTTTGTCTCAAAAAAAAAAAAAAAAAAAAAAGATTAGTTGCAATTGGAATCTAAACCCCTCCCTGCCCCCCAAGAAAAGATGAGTTGCAATTGGAATCTAAAAATTTTTCATACTCTGTTACATTAAAATCCATTAAAAAACACAGGTTTACCATGCACTTTGAATGGTTATCCATTAAAAAACACAGGTTTACCATGCACTTTGAATGGCTATTATCCAAGCATGATTTCAAAACATCATCTATTGGAAAATATTGGTTCACTGAGTTATGCAAATCTTCCTAACATTGATACATTTCATTCTACAATCGTTAAAAAAAAACACATTCATTAATATCACTACCAATCTTACTCAAAACGTCTTTTAAGTATTGGGAAGCCATCCAATTCACAGTGGCAGATATAGTTTTCCAAAATACTAATTTTCACTTGGAAGTTCAAATTTTAACATTGGCAATAAATACCAAAAACTGTTTTTCATGAAGTGACAGATTTATTTCATTCATTTTCAAGGATATGTCTATAAAATACGCAAGTATTTTGGGAGTCTGTGAGGGTGAAACTATTTTTATAATAATACTAAAATGTTATTTTGCCTTTTAAAACTATGGTTCAAACATATAAAATTTACCATTTTTAAGTGTATAGTCAGTAGTATTAAGCATATTTACATTGACTCTGAAACCATAGTTTTTCTGGCAGTCATTCTTTTAACTAAAAATAGTGTCCCATGATAAAAGCAGCTGGGTTTACCTCATAATTCAAAAAACTGCCCCAGTGCTTTTACTCTAGACAACTTCAGTATATAGCAGAAGTGCTTAATACCTATTTCCCCTTTCATCACATAGAATATTGAAAAGATATTCATAAGTGGAACTGAATCTTTTCTTCCAATGCAATTGTGTGGCAATATAGAATACAGTAACTACTAGTACAATGTGGTGCCTCTATCTTGATTTGAGCTAAGGCATTATTAGCAGTTTTACCTGCCATTGCTTTTGCACCATCAAAGCAAGTATCAATCAACTCAGTGAAAAAGGCAAAAGACATGACTACAGTCAAGAGATGGAAGCGACCCAAATGTCCATCAATAGATAAATGGATCCACAAAATGTGGTATATGCATAAAATGAAATATTATTCCGCCTTAAAAAGGAGGAGATCCTGTCACATGTTACAACACAGATGAATCTTCAGGATATTATGCTAAGTAAATAAGGCAGGCACAAAAAGACAAGTACTGTATGATTCCACCTATATGAGGTATCTAAAGTAGAAACAGAAAATTTAATGGTAGTTACCAGCAGCTGGCTGGAAAGAGAGAGAAAAGGAGAATTCATTAATGGGTACAGAGTTACGATCCACAAGATGAAAAAATTCTGGAGATCTGTTTCACAACAATGTAAATATGCTTAATACTACTGACTGTACACTTAAAAATCGTAAATTTTATACGTTTGAACCATAGTTTTAAAAGGCAAAATAACATTTTAGTATTATTATAAAAATAGTTTCACCCTCACAGACTCCCAAAAGTGTCTCAGAGACCCTCCAAGGGCCACTAAACACTCTGAGAACCACTGCTCTAATACAACCTTCCTTTTCTCTTTAACATCCATCTGCTTCTCTACCTACTCCTTCCCCTCTCCTGTCTCCTTGGACATGACTTCTCAGTTCTTAAAAAGCCACTACTCAACAATGCTGACTGGTAATTTCCACAATGATTTGAAAAGGCCTCTTCCTTCTGTTCTAAAATGTGGACATCAATATTCCCTGTTTGTATTTCAGTATGAGCCCCTAAGATTTCTTTCATATTTGCTTGCTGTACCTGTTTAGACCATAAATTTCTCAAGAATAGGTACCTTATCTATAGTACCTTGAGAGTGTCACAGTGTTTCTCACGTTTCTCTGCCCAAACCATGTATCAAATAGTATTGATTGGTTTGGTCCTAGAGCTCACAAAATGGAGCTGTTGGTCTGTTAACTCCTCCATGTCTTTGTACAGCTCTACTCAAAATCAACTGGTCTCTTTCTTGGAAAGTTTTAATTGCTTTCCAAACAAAGTATCGTTATCCTCTCTGATTCCTGCCAAAATAAGCAACTTTACAGCTCCAGTTTTGGTGCAACTCAACTTTTCTTTCTCTTCCTTTCAAAGTCTCTATGTGTGCTTCGGCTAAAATGTCAGCTGACCTTAGATCACTAGAGAGGAAGATAGGCCTAAATGGCATTTATGCAGTGGAAAGTCTCCATTTTTCTCATTGTGCATACAAATGAGTAACTAAAGAACAGTTTCCCCTCTGGGCAGTAACCACATTACCTTTTTCTGGAACTCTGACCTCTTATGACCTAATCAGGCTTCTTACCCTTTTGACCAACTAGAAGCCTTCCTCTATTTAGGCTCCTAACATGAATGGATCACCAGACCTTTCTTGCATTTTTTCATATATAGTTTTTTTTTTTGTCATATGTAATTTGTAGTCATGGCCTTAGCCATCACGGTCAATTACTTACATTGCTGAACCCTCCTGTTTTAGTGATGCCACACTAGCCAATCTCTAAAGAGGACCAAAAGCCCAAGAGAAAAGTCTCAAAAACCTTCGCATCCCTCACATCCACCTTCCCCAAAGAGGTCTGATTCACCATCACACATACTCACCCCAATACCATACCCACACACACACACTCTCTGTTTAAGAAATATGATTTCCTTCTAGTCACTGCTGAGTCAATGAAAAGAAAGTTACCCACAAATATATCACCTAAGGTGGAATTGGAAGACAATGGCTTTTCACTGTCATTATCCTGAAAGCATTAACATCATTAGAGCTGTAACTGAGCAAACCATTACCCAGCTTACAAAATCAAAACTAATTATACCACTTTAGAGTTCAAACAGAGCTCAGTGATGGGCCAAAAGTCAATTGAAGTAGCCCCCATGAGTATGGGGCTACTAATTCTTTGCTGAATGTCATCATACTCTTCAACTCTGTTCAAAGTTCAGAACCAAATGTAATTATATTACAGTTAAAGTAGCTGTGCATGACTGATGATAGTAATACATACCCAGAAAAGTATATTGTAAGATTACTAACTTACCTCCTAACAGGATTAATCAGAGCAGTCAGGAACATCTATAATTTAAAGTCCTGCTCAAAACACTACAAACACCATTAAGATCAAATAAATGGGCTGGGTGTGGTGGCTCACACCTGTAAGCCAGCACTTTGGGAGGCCAAGGTGGGTGGCTTGCTTGAGCTCAGGAGTTCGAGACCAGCCTGAGCAACATGGCGAAACCCCATCTCTACAAAGAATATAAAAATTAGTCGGGTGTGGTGGTGTTTGCCTTTGGTCTCAGCT
Organism: Macaca thibetana thibetana; assembly: GCF_024542745.1. Lineage (NCBI taxonomy): Eukaryota > Metazoa > Chordata > Mammalia > Primates > Cercopithecidae > Macaca > Macaca thibetana. Next base: position 95,738,560 of record NC_065586.1, on the reverse strand, counting down.
TCTAGGGGGACTGAGGTGAGAGGATTTTGCTTAAGCCTGGGAGGTTGAGGCTGCAGTGAGCTATGATCACACCACTGCACTCCAGCTTGGGTGACAAAGTGAGACCCTGTTTCCAAAAAAAAAAAAAAAATCAAGTAACTGAATAAATGTGGGACAGACACAGTGGCTCATGCCTGTAATCCCAGCACTTTGGGAGGTCGAGGTGGAAGGACTGCTTGAGGTCAGGCGTTCAAGGCCAACCTGGGCAACATAGTGAGACCCCTGTCTCTAAAAATAAAAAAAATAAAAAAAATTTAGCCAGGCACGGTGGCATGCACCTGTAATCTCAGATACTAGGAAGGCTGGGGCAGGAGGATAGCTTGAGTCACTCTATAAATAATAAAATAAACGTGAATAAATGCTTTCAATTTCACCATAAAAAAATCTCTGAACTGTTCTATTACACATAAGAACCCAATCATTTCATCTGTATATGCTAAAGAGCATTCTAACCAAAAGTAATCCCTCTCTTTGACTTGCTTTAATTAAACAGAATTGAAACACCTATGGAAGGCCAGTACCAAGCCAATTGCTGACACAGAACCTCTCATTCAGTTATTTCCAGATGGTAAAGGAACATGAAGGCACCACCTTTCAATAGCTACAAAAGACATTCTTCAGACAATAGTTCACCCAGACAAAATTTTACCCACTAATGAAGATAACAGTGAGGCTACCAAAAAGTGAACAACATTAAACATGAATGTGAAAAAGGAAAGGTATTAAACAGAACATTTAAGAACAGTTTACCATAGTGTCTTGTACACTATGTATACATGCTAGAAGTTCCTCTTACATAGTCATGCACTGCATAATGACGTTTCAGATAACAGCAAACCACATGTACAACAGTGGTCCCATAAGATTATAATGGAACTGAAAAAATTCCTATTAATGATGTCTTGATGATCCTGACCCTGTGCAGGCTTAGGCTAATGTGTGTGTTTCTGTTTTCATTTCTAACAAAAAAGTTTAAAAATTTTTTAAAAATAGAAAAAAGCTTATAGAATAAGAATATTATAAGGAAAATATTTCCCTACAGCTTTACAGTATTTTTGTGTTTTAAGTTGTGTTAGTCCAAAACAGTCAAAAAGTTTTTGAAAATTTCAAAGTTTAGAAAATGGAAAAGTTACAGCAAGTTAAGGTTAATTTATTATTGAAGAAAAAAAAATTTAAATAACTTTTAAATAAATTTAGTGTAGCCTAAATGTACAGTGTTTATAAAGTCCACAGTAATGTCCCAGGCCTTCACACTCACCACTCACTCACTCTGAGAAACTTCCAGTTCTGTGAGCTCCATTCATGGTAAGTGCCCTATACAGGTGTACAATTTATTTTATTATTATTTTTTGAGACAGGGTCTTGCTCTGTTGCCCAGGATGGAGTGCAGCAGAGCAATCATGGCTCACTGAAGCCTTGGCCTCCTGGGCTCAAGTGATCCTCCCGCCTCCGCCACCCAAGTAGGTGGGGCTACAGGCATGCACCACCACACCCAGCTAATTTCTAAATTTTCTGTAGAGATGAGGTTTTACTATGTCACCTAGGCTGGTCTGGAACTCCTGGGCTCAGGAGATCTGCCCACTTCGGCCTCCCAAAGTACTGGGACTGCAGGCTTGAACCACCATACCAGACCCAATTTATCTTTTATACCATATTTTTACTGTACCTTTTCTATGTTTATATATATTTAGATACACAAATACTTACCATTGTGTTACAGTTGCCTATAGTATTCAGTGCAGTAACGTGTACAGGTTTGTAGGCTAGGAGCATATACACCACACAGCCTAGGTGTGTAGTAGGCTGTACCTCTAGGTTTGTGTAAGTATTCTATGATGTTTACACAATGATAAAATCACCTAATGACGCATGTATTAGAACATATCTCGATCATTATATAACACGTGACTGTCTGAAAAATTAATAAATTTTAACAATTACCCAGCATCCACAGCAGAGATTAAAACGTGGCACACTTAGCACTGTCAACAGAACTCTGTGAAATGATGAAAATGTTCTCTATCTGCACCATCCCATATATCCACATGTGGCCACTGAGCATTTGAAACGTGCCCAGTCCAAGTGAGGAACTGAATTTTGTTTCATTTCATGTTAATTTAAATTTAATTAACCATTTGTGGGTAGTGACTACCCTATTTGATACCACAGTGTAGACAGTAACTGTTGAATAAGTAAACAGATAAATGAATAAATGGATATAAGATATGTATTAAGTCTGAAGAAAATATTGGAGCATGTCATATGTGGCACGTGCCAGAAAAACAGTTGATTAAAACACACATCTCCGCCGGGCGCAGTGGCTCACACCTGTAATCCCAGCACTTTGGGAGGCCGAGGCGGATGGATCATGAGGTCAGGAAATCAAGACCATCCTGGCTAACACGGTGAAACCCCATCTCTACTAAAAATACAAAAAATTAGCTGGGCGTGGTGGCGGGCGCCTGTAGTCCCAGCTACTCGGGAGGCTGAGACAGGAAAATGGCGTGAACCCGGGAGGCGGAGCTTGCAGTGAGCCGAGATCAGGCCACTGCACTCCAGCCTGGGCGACAGCGAAACTCCGTCTCAAAAAAAAAAAAAAAAAAACCACACATCTAACACAAGTATTATTCTCAAAAACAGCCCTGCTGTGCATGTGTAGGGTCAGGGAATATGTGGTAAATCTCTGCACCTGCAGCTCAAATGAGCTGTAAAACTAAAATGGCTCAAAAAAAGTTTATTTAAAAAAAAATACAGTTTTGGATTCTATCCTTACTGACACCCCATCTCTCTAAATTTACTTTTTTTGTATCAAATAAATTCTAGTTCTGATGCAAACCTCCTACTTTCTCTTTCCAGAAGCAATATGGATATGTGTTCACAATAAGGAAAAAAAATACAAGTCTACTTGTTTCAATTATTTCAACCCACCAAGTATTTATTGGCGCTGACCACCTGGGATACAGTGATAGACAAGAATTATCAGATCACTCTGCCTCCCACATACATTTAAATGCTTTTACCTCTCTCCATCCTCTTGCTGCCACCCAAGTTCAGACGCCACCCAAGTTCAGACCACAATCATCTCTCTATTGAGGTACAGTCCTGGACTTACAATGGTTCGACTTACGATTTTTCAACTTTATGATGGTGCAAAAGTGATGCACATTCAGTAGAAAGTATACCATGAGTATCCACACAACCATTCTGTTTTTCACTTTTAGTACAGTATTCAATAAATTACATGAGACATTCAACACTTTATTATAAAATAGACCTTCTGTTAGGTGGTTTTGCACAACAGCAGGGTAATGTAAATGTTCTGAGCACCTTTAAAGTAGGCTAGGCTAAACTATGACATTTGTTAGGACAGGTGTATTAAATGCATTTTCAACTTATGATATTTCAATTTACATAACCCATCATAAGTCAAGGAGCATCTCTAGTCCAATTACTCTCCCTGCTTTCTTTCTTATTCCTCTCCAATTCATTTTCCACAATCCCACCAAAGTGAGCTTTCTTTAAGAAGCAGTTCCAGCTGGGTACGATGGCTCATGCCTGTAACCCTAGCACTTTGGGAGGCCGAGGCAGGTGGACCACTTGAGGCCAGCGATTCGAGACCAGCCTGGCCAACATGGTGAAACCCCATCTCTACTAAAAATACAAAAACTAGCTAGGCATAGTGCTACATGACTGTAATCCCAGCTACTTGGGAGGCTGAGGCAGGAGAATTGCTTGAACCTGAGAGGCGGAGGTTGTAGTGAGCCGAGATAGCGCCACTGCACTCCAGCCTGGGTGACAAAGTGAGACTCTGTTTCAAAAAAAAAAAAAAAATTAAAAAGCAGTTCCAATCTTTTCACTCTTCAAAACCTTTCAAAGCCTTCCTTCTGCCCTGAGGGTAATGTCTAAACTTTCTAAAATAACTTAACAGACTCAGTTTGATCTAGCTCTCCAGCCATACAGCTCACCATTCACTCCCTAATTGTCTTTAGCCATATTAACTAACCTACATGGAATTCCATAATTAGACCATGTTGTCTTCAAGTGAGAAATTATGTGCAGGTCTGTCAAGAAAATTCCATAAGCATTAAACAAACTCAAATTATGGATTTAGGTCTCCAAATTTAGTACATTTCTTAAGGGCAGGTTGATTACTATAATCATCCAAACAGTGTTTCCTCTTCTCAAAGGAGGAAGTCGAGGCTGGCATGGTAGCTCATGCCTGCAATCCCAACACTCTGGGAGGCCAAAGCAGGAGGATCACTTGAGCCCAGGTGTTCAAGACCAGCCTGGGCAACATAGTGAGACCTCCATCTCTATTTCAGTAACATTTAAAAAAAAAAAAAAAAAAAGAAAAGAAAGCCAAAAATACAAATGAATAGGGCTGCTAGAAGAAGGCAAGGCTGAAAACATAGGCTTCTTGAGAAAATGTGCCAAAGTCTCTGTATCTGGTGTCTGATGCCTATTATCGTCTGCACATAGTGGCTGCTGAAATTTTTGTTGAATGAATGAATGAATTAATGACCAAAGTGAATGGGAAATGAGAAAATCTGGGGACAGAATCCAGAAATAAAAAGGAGAGTAGGCATGTGTCCCAATTCTGACCAAAAAAGATTCCAGGAAATGGTCATTAGAGGTTTCTGGCAAAGCTCTTCTCCATTCTTAGAAGAGTCATGGAAAGCCTTTCTGTCTCCTATGCGACATGAGTGAGTATATATGTTGCCCTGGTTGTTACTGTCTGCTGTTTTTCTTCTTCTTCTTCTTCTTCTTATTATTATTATTTTTTTGAGACAGGGTCTCACTTTGTCACCCAGGCTGGTGTACAATGGTGTGATCCTAGCTCACTGCATTCTGTACCTCCCCAGGCTCCAGTGATCCTCCCTCCTCAGCCTCCTGGGAAGCAAGGACTACAGGTGCATGCTACCATGCCTGGCTAAGTTTCGTATTTTTTTTGTAGAGACAGGGTTTTGCCATGTTGCACAGGCTGGTCTCGAACTCTTGAGCTTATGCAATCCACCTGCCTCCACCTCCCAAAGTGCTGCGATTACAGGCATGAGCCGCCATGCCTGGCAGTCTGCTGTTTTTCAACCATTAAGTAAACTGACACTGTGGACAATAGACAGGAGAGACACAGCCTCCCATCCTGTTAGCCAGTGTTGAACTTGTAGTCCTTCTACCCCTGGACTTCCAGGTATGTGAGCATTCTTACTGTTTAAGTCAACGTGGGCTGTTATTTGCAGCCCAAAGCCTCTTAACTAATACATATCTGAGAAGCAATAAAAAGAAAATTTAGGCCGGGCATGGTGGCTCATACCTGTAATCCCAGCACTTTGGGAGGCTGAGGTGGGCAGATCACAAGGTCAGGAGATCGAGACTATCCTGGCTAACACGGTAAAACCCCATCTCTATTAAAAATACAAAAAATTAGCCAGGCATGGTGGCATGTGCCTGTAGTCCCAGCTACTCAGGAGGCTGAGGCAGGAGAATCACTTGAACCCGGAAGACAGGATGCAGTAAGCCGAGATAGCACCAATGCACTCCAGCCTGGGCAACAGAGTGAGACTGTCTCAAAAAAAAAAAAAAAAAGAAAAAGAAAACATAAATATTTTTTAAATGAGGCCAGGCACAGTGGCTCACATGTGTAATCCCAGCATTTTGAGATGCCAAGGCAGGAGGATTGCTTGAACCCAGGAGTTGAAGGTTATAGTGAGCTATGATCGCACCACTGTACTCCAGCCTGGGTGACAGAGTAAGACTGTCTCTAAAGAAAAAAAATGTTTTAATAAGAAAATCATGTTGAAGATGATGAACATAACATGCCATTATTTAACTTTGTAGCTTCATCAAAAACTAATCTCAAAAAAATAGCAAAATAAATCACTGCTATAAAGAAATATAGACCTTCTGTGCAACTGGTATAGCTAAAAGTATATCCAATAATTCAGATGTACTATCCGTGAAAAAAGATGTCAGACTTTCACTGGATGAAACAGTAGATTAAACACTACAGAAAAAAAATACTAACAAATTTGAAAGCAGCAAAAAAAATCCGAATGAAACACAGAGAGAAAAAAGACTGGAAAAAAAATAATGAACATCAGTATGCTGTGGGAAAACATCACATGGCTCAATATACATGTAACTGGAGTCCCCAGAGGAAAAGCAGGAGAAAACAAAAAAAAATCTGAAGAAGTAATGGACAAAATGTTTCCAAATTTGATTAAAACTACAAATCCATAGATCTAAGAATCAACAAATCACAAGCACAAGAATCATGTAAGCAGGGCACGGTGGCCCATGCCTGTAATCCCAGCACTTTGGAGGCCGAGGTGGGAGGATAGGTTGAGGTCAGCAGTTTGAGACCAGCCTGAGCAACACTGCAAGACCTCACCTCTACTAAAAATAAAAAAAAATTAGCCAGGTCTGATGGCATATGCCTGTAGTCCCATCTACTCGGGAGGCTGAGGCAGGAAGATAGCTTGAGCCCAGGAGATTGAGGCTGCAGTGGGCTATGATTTCACTATTGCACTCCAACCTGGGAGATGAGCGAGACAGTCTCAAAAACAAAAAATAAATAAATAAAATCATGTAAAAAACAACATCAAAGCACATCACAATCAAATTGCTTAAAACCAGTGATAAACAGAAAATTCTAAAAGTATTCAGAGAAAAAAGACACATTCTATACAGAGAGAACAAAGATTAAAAGGACAGCAGACATCTCAGAAAGAATGCAAGCCAAAAGACAGTGAAGCATCATCTTTAAAGTAATGAAAGGAAAAAAATGATCAATCTAGAGTTCTATACCCAATGAACATTTCTTTCAAAAGGAAAACAAAATAAGGACTTTTTCAGTCATATAAAAGTTGAAAGAATTTATCACCCACATACTTGCTGTACTAGAAATGCTAGAGAATGTTCTTGAGGTAAAAGCAAATATGAAAATATGGGTCCAGATGGAAACATGGATCTACACAAAGGAAGGAAGCAGCCCAGAAATGGTAAATATAGACAAAAGTGACTCCATCTTGGATGCTAATCTGCCATGTTAACTTCTGACTAGCCCCAGTCCTGTAAATGCCTCTTGATTCCTGCTTTATTTACTAGTGTAAGAACATGTCAACCTTGGCGTTGGCACACAAATGACAGGATATGGCACATGCAGCATTCTTGCCTGCTCTGGAGGGCTGGCTTTAATTGTCTTGCACAGGGTGCATATCCCATTTCCCTGTACTATATAAGCCCTGGGTCTCGGGAGTAACAGTATGGAGATCTACCTGTCTTGCAGCTACCCAGGACCATGCTTCTGTCTGCAAGTTCCCTCAATAAATCAATCAATACCAACGAACAATTCGCCTGCCTCCTCCTTTTGTTTCTTGGTCCCTTCAGCATTCAAGGGTCATTTTGCTTATATGACCATTTCAGGCAACAATATGGTTAAATATATAAGCCTTTTTTTTTCTTATATTGAAAAATCTCTTCAAAAGATAATTGACTATCTAACACAAAAATAATGACAATATATTGTGAAGCTTATAACATGTAGAAATAAAATATATGACAATAGCACAAAGACCAAGAGGAAGGGAGGAATGAAAGTATACTGTTGTTAGGTTCTTGTTCTAGATGTGAAGAGGAGTAATATTACTTGAAGGAAGATTGTGATAATTAAAGATGACATTATAAACTTTAACCACTAAAAAAAAAGAAAAAGTTATATATAATAAGCCAACGTGAGAGATAAAATGGAACCATAAAAACTGTACTCAACTGAAAAGAAGAGGGAAAAAGAGGAAAAAGAACAGGCCGGGCGCGGTGGCTCAAGCCTGTAATCCCAGCACTTTGGGAGGCCGAGACGGGCGGATCACGAGGTCAGGAGATCGAGACCATCCTGGCTAACACAGTGAAACCCCGTCTGTACTAAAAAAATACAAAAAACTAGCCGGGCGAGGTGACGGGCACCTGTAGTCCCAGCTACTCGGGAGGCTGAGGCAGGAGAATGGCATGAACCCAGGAGGCGGAGCTTGCAGTGAGCTGAGATCCGGCCACTGCACTCCAGCCCGGGCGACAGAGCAAGACTCCGTCTCAAAAAAAAAAAAAAAAAAAAGAGGAAAAAGAACAAGAACAAATGTGACAAATGAAAAACAAATAGCAAGATTAAAACTAAACATACTAAATAATCAGATTAAATGTAAATAGCCTGAACACCCCAATTAACTGCAGAGATAGTCAGATTGGATTAAGAAACAAGACTCAACCAAACACCGACTACAAGAAGCCCACTTATATAAAGATACCAATAGGCTAAAACTAAAACTATAGAAGAAATATCTATCATGCTAATGTTAATCAAAAGAAAGCTGGAGTAGCTATAGTAATACCAGACTAGTAGATTTCAGAGCAAAGTATATAATCAAGAATAAAGAGAATCATTTAATAATGATAAAGGGGTCCATTCGTAAAGGTATATTACAGTCCTAAATATTTATACACACAATAAGTTTCAGCCCACCAAAACAAGAAAATAGAAAGATGCCTTTCATGCACTATCAGTATTCCTGTACCAAACTGAACATTGCCAAAATGGGGCTCAAGATATTCTTTATGTAATAAATGGCATGCAATTTTACTAATAAAAGTACAGTATCACCCAAAAGGGTCAAAGTTAGTAATGTGTTAAACGGCTCATGAAAATATTTATGACTTCAGTGCCAAAATCTAAAGCTGACTCACCTTTCATATTGCCTATCTCGTGGTAATGAAGCACTCCAATGTCGAAAGTCTATGATTAACATAAGTAAAAGGAGACAGGATATGAAGAAGAGTCCCAGGAATGCTACCCGCTGACGGAGAAATGGACTCACTGTGGGCACAGTGAAGTACCAGGAGGCTGGGCAGAGGTAGGAAAAACTGATCCTGAAATTAGACAAACATTAGTAAGTCTGAAACATTTCTACAATTGAGTGCTTAAAAATCGTTTTTAAATTGGATAAAAGCCCTCCTAATAAAGGCAAAAATCCATGCCAACAGAAGTCTAAATGTTCTTTTCGTCTCTAATTTTAGAAGTTCATGGTGCTTCTACTATATAAATCAGAAAAGCCTTATCTGCCCTTTTTCCAAACTGCACTTTTGAGTGCAATTCAAAGACTTAATCTCATGTTAGTGAAAAGATCACCAGTCTTCCTGGGCAACCTCATAACATTGGAGAATCACAGCAACTACAATATTCCCAACCAAGAATGCTGTCAAGAAACAGGATGGTCAGAAAATTTATTTAACTGATTTTTAAAATGTTTTATCAGATTATATATGCACATAGCAAAAGACAAATCAAACAGTTTAAAAGGATATATTGTATAGTGAAAAGTGATTCTTGCCCTGACCCCATAATCTCTCTCTCAGAGGCAACCATTGCTACCCAGTTGCTGTGTAATTTTTTTTTTTTTTTTGAGATGGAGTCTTGCACTGTTGCCCAGGCTGGAGTGTAGTGGTGCAATCTCGGCTCACTGCAACCTCCACCTCCTGGGTTTAAGCAATTCTCCTCCCTCAGCCTCCCCAGTAGCTGGGATTACAGGTGCCCACCACCACACCCGGCTAATTTTCGTATTTTTAGTTATTTTTAGTAGAGGAGGGGTTTCTACTTGGCCAGGCTGGTCCCAAACTCCTGACCTCAGGTGATCCACCTGCCTCGGCCTCCCAAAGTGCTGGGATTGCAGGCGTGAGCTACCGCACCCGGCCGTTGCTGTGTATTTTTCCAGGGATATTCTACGGATACACAAGCATAAATATACACCAATATATTTACAGTAATATATCTGTGTGTGTATGTGTGTGTGTATATCCATTCCCTCGGTTTTACACAAATGGTAGTCCACCATACCTGCTGTTCTACATCTTTCCCCCACTTTATTTGATAACTGTCCCTTATTGGTGCATGTAGATCCACATTAATATTTTTTAAAAGCTTCAGGGTATTATAATGTATGGATAAGTGTATTCATCTGTGAAGTTCACTTTCTACATTGACTCAAAAGGACCTCGGTCTGTCTGCTTTTAAAGTTCATTGCAAACAAAAAACAAAAAACTTCTTTGTTTAACCTCCTCAAGTAGCACCTAGCCTTGCTCAGATGCAAATCTGAACCAATGTTACAACCTTGTACTTTACAGAGCTGAGCAAGCCGACTCACTCCACCACCCCGGGCTACGGGCTAGAAACTATTATTTATCAGCCCTCGCAATAATACAACTTTGATCATCTCTGCATCCAACTGACCAGGATACAAAGTCCAAGTGCAGCTCCAGGGCAAACCTCACTTGGGACAGCCTCCCAGGGCCCCCCAACCTGCCTGCCATCCTCTGCCGTGCTCCCAGCCGGAGAGAAAGTGTACAGCCTTACCTAGCCATGGGTTCCTTTCGGTGGTCTCAACGCCTGTCACCTTCTTTTTCTTTTGCCCTGAGAAGGTGGCCTCCTTGTCCCAGGCATGTCCTACGTCTGCAGCCTAGAAAGATTTGATTTCAGGCTTCTGTCCGACTGAGCCCACGAGACAAGACCTCCACGGGAATTCCACGGCTCCCACCTCCTCCCCAGGCTCCCACTCCGTCTGCTCTGGTTCCTCAGGCCCAGGGGACCCCACCCAGGCATCCTGGAAGCGGGGCGTTCTCGTGGGCCAGCTCTGTCCTCTAGGAACCGGTCGTCCCCAGGTGGCGGGGTGTGGGTCCCGCTTCCTCTCCCCGTCCCTCCGGGTCCCACAGCCCTCTCGCGCCCACACTCACGGGATCAAGCGGCCCGCCGGTTCCTTCGGCACCGCTCGGTTCAGTCCCGAGCGGATCCCCGCGGCCCCTTGCCCAGCCGGAAGGAGGGCCCGGGCCGGCGGCGGCGCCACGTCCCCAAGGAAACCGCAGGGAGCCAATGACTGACAGAAGACCCACAGAGAGGGGCCGGCTCTTCAGGAGCCGAACCGGGGGCGAACCAGCTCCGTCAGCAGCACGTCCGTCCGCCAGGGTGGCCAATCCCCTAGACCGGTTGGCCTCTAATGCCCGCCCCGGGACTTTGAGCCGCGCCCAATCGGAAAGGCGTCGTACCGAGGCTCCGCCTGCAGGGCCCGCGGTGAGCTCACAGGTGAGTGGCGCTGGGCGGCCCTGCACTCGCTGCCCTCCCAGGGCCGCGAACTTTCGGCCGGTTGCTTTCTCCACGGCCGCTGCTGGGACAGAGTACCTCCGGTGGGTGGGTTTCGGGGTGTTCGCGACGGAAGCGTATCCCTTGCCCATAACCTATTGTTGGTTTTGTGCCCACTAACCCTCCCTACCAGGATGGCAGTTCTCCCACCTTAAACCTTCCCTATCACCTCCCAAACTGATGCCCCGTGAGAAAAACATAAATTGAAGACAATGACGTTTACACCAAAGTACTTATGTCCATTCATTTGTTTACACCAAAACCTTATGTCTATTCATTAATTCACTGAATGTCTACTAATGTCAATCATCATGAGTTTCTGTGTCGCCGCCCTCCTTGACCTTACAGTAACACAAAGGAAACGACGCGCGCGAGCGTGAGTGTGTGTGTGTGTTTCTTTCTTGCTTACACCAGCCGTTATCTCATTTCCAGGAGGACGGCATAAAGTCCAAGCTCTTTCCAACGTGGCACTTCCATTGCGCCCCACAATCCGCCCTACCGCGTCCTCTGCGGCTACTTGCCTTCCTTACCACGCTCCAGCAACCCGCCCTGTTTTGCTCATTCTGCCCCTCCACATGCTTTGAATAACCGTCCCGGCCCTTAGCCAAATCACCTCCTCTTCATTCCTTACCACCCATCTTAAGGGTCACCTTCCCCTAAAAGTCCTGCTTGACCTACTATACCTTCTTTATACATGCCTATTGTTTCACTTAGCACATTGAATTACAATTATATGTATGTGTCTGTCTGTCCCACTAGACAGAATATCCTTGAAGGCAAGAACTATCTGCTTCCACATATTCCCAATACTGGCCACTGTCTGGCAGATAAAACACAACTAATGTATAATTAATAAGCAAATAAATGAATGTGGGGGGGGGGTCGGAGAAGACCACCCAAATGCTTTATTTATTCAAAGCTTGCTATGACAAGGGAGTCAGTCACCATCACTTGCATTTGGCAGACTCAAAGCCTGTCAGGACATTAGGAAAACTACTTACTTACTTACTTACCTACAGGGTCTCACTCCGTTGTCATCCAGGCTGGAGTGCAGTGGCGTGATCATAGTTCACTGCAGCCTCGACCTCCTGAGCAAGTGATCCTCCTACCTCAACCTCCTGAGCAGCTGGCTCTACAGGCATGTGCCACCGTGCCTGGCTTTTGTTTTTTAATTCTTTGTAGAGATGGAGTCTCACTGTGTTGTCCAGGCTGGTCTTGAACTCTGGGCTCAAGCAATCCTCCTGTCTCAGCCTCCCAGAGTGCTGGAATTACAGGGATGAGCAGCTGCACCTGGCCGGGAAAGATTAGTAGTGAACAAAAAGGGAAGGTTTCATGTATGCTCTGACTTGAGGGTATTAGCATGGGAAAGCTGGAGGTGGGCTAACAAAAGCAGTGTATCTTATGTGATTGGTTTGGGGTAGGTGGCATATTTGGCTGTCTTTAGTGGATCCTGAGTTGAAGAAAGGAGGAGGCAAAAAACAGGGAAACTGAGTCATTGACCAAGTCCTGATTATTTTGGGCTGGTTGCTGTAGAGGTTGTGGGTCAGAGTTCTAATTATCGTATAAGATCTAGCCATTGTCCAGTTTCTATATTCAGTTCTTATGACTCTAATTTTTTTTTGCTCCACTACACTCCTAACCTGATTGAACTTCCTAATTTGCCTTTCTTCTTCAATTCTCAGTTCTCAGTTTTTTTCTCTCTGTCCCTCAATCCCCACTCTGCCTCAAGTGTTATATTTTATCTGGACCCCTAGAAACCACATTGAATAGAATAGTTGCATAAAGTTGGGATTAACCACATTATACAGATATTTTTATTTATTACAGATACTAGTTATTTTTATTATTTCAGAACCCAGTTCAGTTCCTAGAACAAAATAGATATGGAAAGAACTAAAATAATATTTTTGAGTAATTTTTTAAAATTTCTTGAATTTGCCTTCTGTGAGTTCTAAGTCTAATCTATCTATCTATCTATCTATCTATCTATCTATCTATCTATATATATATATTTCAAACTTTAGTGTTCCACAAAATAGGTGTTTTTGAGTGGAAGTATAATTCCTATTTTTAAAATAGTACTTAATTCCTATGGTTTATGAACTATATTAACTTATAATTCAAAAGTTCATTGAAACATCCTCTAATTTACATTTCATAACTACATCATAAAACAGAAAAGACCTACATTTTAATCCCAACATCTTTTCATTATATTTTCTTTGTAAAATTTTGTCAGTCTGGTTTGGACAATACTTCCTTCAATAAATCCATATGCCCTCAAGCATTTGTCAAGCATAATTCCTTACAAAACCAGCAATGCTTATCTGGTTAACAGCTCACAGGGCTAAGTTCTGAGGTTTCCAGTCAGCAGGGCAAATTAAAAAGCACTGAGACTATTTCTCTATTTCATTTGCTGTAACTCAACGTGTTGCAACAAATTGTAGAAACCTATGTTTCAAAACAGGTTTTTAACTGCTCTTTAAAGGCTTGCCTTACAGTTACATTTGCAATTTTCTCCAGATGTGCTTGATGCCCAGCCCTGAGCAAAATCAGCCCAACAGTTCCCATATTAGGTGCTAGTTGTTTGCTTTGCTTCATTTCCCCTTGTGGATTCTCCTTGCCTCCACACTCCATTCTACCCTACCCTCTAAAGGAATTTGGAGGAGTGTCATGTGGTCTACACTCTCCCTTCCAAGTTTACCCATCACTCTTCACCTGTCTTTCAAACACCCCATTGTCCCAAATAAACTCATTATCTCTCCACTCTCATCATATCCACCCAAGTCTCCTCCATCCATATTCTCCATTTTGACAAAATACCTTGTGATTCACCAGAGCAGGAACCTGTATGGTAGTCATCCTAGAATATCTTCTAACTTTCTTTCTCCCTTTCCATCCAGTGAGTCATTAGGGGTGCTTAATTCCAGTGCCTAAAATCCTCTCCAAGATCTTCTAATGAAGCCTTCCAACTGGTGGCCCTGCCTCCAGACCCATGCCCCTCCTGAGTGCCCCTTGATTCTGTTACCATTGGGAAATCTCATCATGCTACTTCCTGATTTTAAATCCTTCACTAATTCCTTATTTATTTTTTTTTAGCCCATCTTGTGGTCCCATAGTAGTTTCTTATTTTGACGAGATATAGTCCAAATTCCTAAGCATGGTGTGGCAGATCCCCCTGACAGCCTATTCCAGAGGTTCCTTATTATTATTATTTTTTTTAGCCCATCCTGTGATCCCATAGTAGTTTCTTATTCCAATGAGATATAGTCCAAATTCCTTAGCATGGTGTGGGAGATCCCACTGATAGCCTATTTCAGAAGTAGGCTCTCTCTTCTACCTTGTTAACTTGACAAGTAACCACACTGAACATGCTTGGCCACGTTCTTGAAGGGTGCTAGGCTCCAACCTCAGTCCCAGGAGGTAAACTGTGATTGTCTAAGTCAATCATGGTGGGCCCATACCCTCACAAAATATTGGTTTAAATGGGCATATGATACAATTTTAGCTAATAATATGAAAGGGAAATCAGCTGTTGCGAAGAATGGCCAGGGAGGAGGGAAGACATTTCTAGGCAAAGTTTTCTTCATCTTAAAAAGAGATACATTCATAGCAAAGTTATTGAAAGAAAAAAAAATACAGATATAAGTCAATGAAAATTTTTTGTAATGGGGCTGGGTGTGGTGGCATGCAGCTGTAATCCCAGATACTTAGAAAGCTGACGTAGGAGGATCTCTTGAGGCCAGGAGTTCAAGGTGTTTTTGAGTGGAAGTATAATTCCTGTCTATTTTTAAAATAGTACTTAATTCATATGGTTTATAAACTATATTAACTTATAATTCAAAAGTTCATTGAAACATTCTCTAATTTACATTTCATAACTACATCTCAAAACAGAAAAAAATCTACCTTTTTTTTTTGAGAAGGTGTCTCGCTTTGTCCCCCAGGCTGGAATGCAGTGGCGTCATCTCGGCTCACTGCAACCTCTGCCTCCTGGGTTCAAGTGATTCTCCTGCGTCAGCCTCCCGAGTAGCTGGGATTACAGGTGCACACCACCATGCTCAAATAAGATCTACATTTTAATCCCAACATTTTTAAATTCCATTTTCTTTGTAAAATTTTGTCAGTCTAGTTTGGACAACACTTCCTTCAATAAATCCATATGCCCTCAAGCATTTGTCAAGCATGATTCTTTGTGAAAACCTGCAGTGCTTATTTGATTAACAGCTCATAAGGCTGAGTTCTAAGGTTTCCAGTCAGCAGGGCAAATTAAAAAGCATTGAGACTATTTCTCTATTTCATTTGCTGTAACTCAACATGTTGAAACAAATTCTAGAAACCTGTATTTCAAAACAAGTTTTTAACTGCTCTTTAAAGCCTTGCCTTACAATTATATTTGCAATTTTCTCCAGATGCGTGTTATGATTGTGCCTATCAGTAGCCACCGCACTCCAGCCTGGGCAATATAGCAAGATCCCATTTCTTTAAAAAAATTTATATAATGAGAGAGAAAGAAGAGAAGGCCCCCTTTCTACTTCCAGGTGTGATCTTTTTGTTGTTGTTGTTTTTGAGATGGGTCTCACTCTGTTACCCAGGCTGGAGTGTGGTGGTGCAACCTCTGCCTTCCAGGCTCAAGCAATCCTCCCGCCTCCTGAGTAACTGGGCCTACAGGCACACACCACCACACCTGGCTATTTTTTTTGTATTTTTGGGAGAGATGGGGTTTTACCATGTTGCCCAGGCTGTCCAGGTGTAATCTTAAGGACATGATGCCTGGAGCTGCTATAACCATCTTATAATCATGGGGGTACAAGACTGGGGATAACAGAATAGAAATACAGAAGCAAACTGGGTTCTTGATAACATCATCAAGCTGCTAAATTAAGACATTGGAGCAGTCTCACCTTGTGCTTATTATTTGAAATACTAAATTCCTTATTGTTCTTATTTTTAAGTCAGTGAATCAGGGATTTATGTTGCCTGTAGTCTCCTGATACATGTGACTTTCAATGCCTGATATGATCTAGCCCCCAACAGCTTCCAAGCTCACTAATAGATGTTATCACCCAGAACCCTTACATATTTAAAGTTCTCAGCATTGATTATAACTTTTCTCAACTCTGAGCCTTTTTACTTGCTGTTACTCTGCATAACTTTCATTCACTTCTGTATCAAATGAACTCCTACATATCCTTAAAAACTCAGCTCAAATATTACCTCCTCCATGAGCCCCCAAGTCAGCTTACATGCTTCTTATTCTTTGCCCTTATAGTACTTTGCCTATATATACTTCTATTAGGGCAAGCTGGCAGCTGTCTGATTGGACCTGATGCCACTGGGCCTGGTAGGAAGACAGAATATCTGTTTTAGACCTTAACAGATATGTTTGGTCTGAAAAGATGGAATCCCTTGGGCT
The DNA here is from genome assembly GCF_024542745.1 of Macaca thibetana thibetana. Classification (NCBI taxonomy): domain Eukaryota; kingdom Metazoa; phylum Chordata; class Mammalia; order Primates; family Cercopithecidae; genus Macaca; species Macaca thibetana. The sequence continues at coordinate 95,721,932 of NC_065586.1, read as the reverse complement.
TAACCTAGATGGGAGATATTTAGACCAAGAAGACTTAAATTACTCTGCAAAGTGAAATACAGTAATTTTGAACATTCCCTCTAGAGACTGGGTTTGGGGAGCTCTGGCAAGGAAAAAAGAAAAAGATGAAAAAAGAGGAAGGATCAAGGCAAGATGGCAGATAAGATGGAAGAAAACAGCCCACGAGAGACTCTCTGTATTACTTATCTGTTGCTACATAGCAAATTACTCCAAAACTTTGTGGCTTAAAATAACAATAAGCATTATTATCTCTCACAGTTTCTGTGGGTCAGGAATTTGGTTGCCTCTCGACTCAGGATCTTCTCATGAGGTTGCAATCAAGATGTCAGCTGGGGTTATAGTCTGCTAAAGTCTTAGCTGAAACTAGCGAATATCTTTCCAAGATGGCATGCATGGCTGGCAAGTTGATGCTGGGTACTGGTGGGAGGCCCCAGTTTCTTTTCACATGGTTCTTTCCCAGAGCTGCTTGAGTACCTTCATTCCATGGTAGCTGGCTTCCCCCAGGGTGATCCTAAAGAGAATGAGCCAGGTAGAAGCTTTATCCTTTGTATGACCTAGCCTCAGAAGTCAAATATCTTCACTTCTGCCACACATTATTTGTTAAAAGTGAGTCACTAACTCCTAGCCCACATTCAAGGGGAGGGGAATTAGACTCCACCTTTTGAATAAAGAAGTATCAACTAATTTGTAGACATCCTTTTAAATTACCGCAGTCCTTAAAATGAGTTTGGTCAGGGAACTTTTGGATAATGATAATGACATCATCCATGTTCAATTTTGAGTTTTGTGCTATGTTATAATCCTCTTTGGGACCCCAAACCTTCAGTGAAAGTCTGATAACACCACAGCTTTGTGTTGGGGTACTGTGAGGAATGAAGACAGCACAGCAGGGCGATGACAGTATCTGCAGAAAGTAAATTAACAAGTAGGATGATTGAAAATTTGAAAAATACAGAAAATCAATACCACAGGTCATTCAGAGAAGTAAAAGACCCCTCCTCAGAGAGACCAAGGTGAGGGAGGCTGGGGTGGGAGTACAGTATGGCAAACTCTAAAAGCCCATAGTACTTGAACTATGAGGCATTGTGAGAAGGGAACGTAATCCCTTCTCTTGGTATCCATCCAAATTTTACTTGAGTGTGGACGCCCTCCTCGTGTATAGCATGTCATTTGAGGATTCTGACTCCACTCCTGGCCCTGGGAATGGCACATGCAAGCCAGGCCTGAGTATTGGAAAAAGTCTCATCCCTTGGTCATAGCTACTGTTTCAGGAGTGGGCACATGACCTAATTCTAGATAAAGAGACATGCTTTCTGAGACAAAAAAAAAAGGGGGGGGGTGGCATTTGCTTTTCTTAAAGAGCATACAAGAGAACATTTCTCTTCCTTCCTCTGTTTTCTCAGGCCCCCCTGCTTTCTCTCACCAGGACCCCTACCTTTCACCTTGTTCCCTTCCACCTCTCCAGTCAGTCCCTATCTGGGTAAGGGGTCTTCCCCTAAGCTCCAGCAGGTGGAACCCAGTGTTTACATTCTCTTCTATCTCTGCCTCCACCCCATGCAGGATTTTGAGGAATCAGAAAAGAACCTGCTGTTGTATCTGGAAAAACAAAAAGAAGCTCTTTATGTACACATAGGATAAGATCACAGAGAAATATTAATAAGTAAAAACTGACAGTGACCAAAAAATCTAACATCACATATAAAAACTAACTTGAAATAGATCATAGTTCTGGATGTAAGTGCTAAAACGATAAAACTTGTAAAAGAAAATACAGGAGAAAATCTTGGTAGCCTTGAAATTTCTTAGATTCAACAGCAAAAGCAAGACACACACTCACACACCAAACGAAAACCTTAATAAATTGGTCTCCATTGAAACTAAGATCTAGGCCAGGCATGATGGCTCATGCCTGTAATCTCAGCTCTTTGGGGGGCTGAGGTGGGAGGATTGTTTGAGGCCAGGAGTTCACAGCCAGCCTGAGCAACACAATCAGACTCTATCTCTAAAAACAATTTAAAAATAAAAATACATGCCAGGCATGGTGTCACAGACCTCTCATCCTAGTTATTCAGGAGGCTGAGGTGAGAGAATCATGTGAGCCCAGGAGTTCGAGGATGCAGTGAGCTATGACTGTGTCACTGCACTCCAGCCTGGGTGACAGAGTGAGACCCTACCCCCCCCCCAAAAAAAGCAACTAAGATCTACTCCTCTTCGAACATACTACTAAGAGAATGAAAAGATAAGCCACACAGTGGATTATCCTTCTGTGGGAGAAAATATTTGCAAATCACATATATAGGACTTGTATGTAGAATATGAAAAGAATTCTCAAAATTAAATAAAAGAAAGCAAACAACCCAGGTGCAAATAGATGAAAGATTTGTGCACTTCAAATAAGATATACAGATGGCAAATAAGCCATCTGTTCAAAAGATGTTCAAAATCATTAGTCATTAGAGAAATGCAAATTAAAACTACAATGAGAAGATGGCTGACTAAACACAGGTAGTATGTGCCTCTTTTATGGAGAGGAACCAGAAGAGTAAGTAGATATATTTTAAAGAGATTGTCTAGTAGAGAATGCTAGGACTCACCAGAGAAGTGATGGGAAGCACCAGAAGTAAGGAGAGGGTTTGGGGACTGACTGAGAGCTCCAAGAGGCTCCCCGATGCCGGGAAACAATAAGAGAGAAATACCTAGGGCTCCACACTCCAAAAAGAGCTTTTATGATCTTGGCTATGCAAGAAAACCCCCCAACCAACTTAGGACCTCGGGCCTGATATATGGAGCTGCCTAAAATTGCACAGAGATGTTGCTCCAGAAAAGAAATCCACGTGGAATCCTATAGGCATCTGAGACTAGAGAAGCCTCAGCCAGGCATTATTTTGATAGTCTAGATACCGGGGATCTACAGACGTGGCTGTGGCTGTTGCACTACTCCAAAAAGGAGAGGGGAGACCAAGTGCTCTCACGCACCTCTGGGAGAGTCCCTACCACCCTTCTGTGGGCTGCCGTTGAGACTGAGACATGAACCCAGCCAAGGAGGGTCAGGGAAACCAGGCTTTCCTATACATATCTAAGACAATACCACTGCCCTGCAGTGGGCTGCTGTGTGACTGAGATGTCAGTGGATTGCATTTCCCCACAGATTCTTGCCCACACTGCTTGCCTGGAACGTGCCCTACCCTCTCTGGTCCCAGACCCAAGGCACCATTTTGAGAATTTAATGTTGAGCTACATCCTGCCCTTAGGCTGAGTTCAGACTGATAAAGCTGCAGCTGCTGCCCAGCCAAGAACAGACAGGGAAACCAGGCACTCCTACACACACACAGGACAATACCCACTGCCCTGTGGGAGTTCAAAACCAGCCTGGACAACATAGTAAGACCCAATTTCTACAGAAAATTTTTTAAAATTTGCTGGGCATCGTGATGTGCACCTGTAGTCCCAGTTACCCAGGAGGCTGAGGCAGAAGGATTGCTTGAGCCCAGGAGGTTGAGTCTGTGGTGAGCTGTGATCGCACCACTGCACACCAGCCTGGGTGACAGAATGAAAGCCTGTCTGAAAAAGAAAGAAAGAAATTAAGATGGAAATTTTTTTTAAAATTTGAAATGAATGAAAATGAAAGCACAACATACCAAAAACTGTGGGATACAGCAAAAGCAATCCTAAGAGGGAAGTTTATAGCATTAAATATCTACATCCACAAAGTAGACAGATTACAAAATAACAACTTAATGTCACATCTCAAGGAACTAGAACAAGAACAAACCAAACCCAAAGTTAGCAGAAGAAAAGATATAATGAAGATTAGATCATAATTAAATGAAATAGAGACCAAAAAAATCAATGAATGAAAAGTTGCTTATTTGAAAATGTAAACAAAATTGATAAGTCACTAGCTAGACCAAGAAAGAAGAGAGGCGATCCAAATAAACAAATGGATATGAAAAATGAGACATTAAAATGATACCACAGAAATATAAAAGATCATCAGAGGCTATTATGAACAACTACATGCCCACAAACTAGAATACCTAGAGGAAGTGGGTAAATTTTGGAAACATACAATCTTCTGAGATTCAACTAGGACAGAACTCCTGAACAAACAGAACAATAATGAGTAGTGAGATTGAATCAGTAATAAAAAATCTATCAACAACAACAGAAAAAGCCCAGAACCATATGGATTCACAGCCAAATTCTGCCAAATATACAAATAAGAACTATTGCTAATTCTCCTGAAGCTATTTCAAAAAATAGAGGAAGAGTGAAGTCTCCTTAACTCATTCTACAAGGTCAGTATCATCCTGATACCAAAACAAGACAAGGACATGACAAAAAATGAAAACTATAGACCAGTATCCCTGATGAACATTGATGCAAAAACCCTTAACAAAATATTAGCAAATCAAATCCAACAGCACATCGAAAAGATAATACACCATGATCAGGTAGGATTTATCCCAGGAATGCAAGAATGGTTCAATGTATGCAAATCAATAAATGTGATACATCACATAAACAGAATTAAAGACGAAAACCTATATGATCATTTCAATAGATACAGAAAATGCATTCAACAAGATTCAACATCCCTTCATGATAAAAATCCTCAACAAACTAGGCAGAGAAGAAACATACCTTAACATAATAAGGTCATATATGACAAACCCACAGCCAACATCGCACTTAGTGGAGAAAAATTGAAAGCATTTCCTCTAACTGGAACAGTACAAGGATGCCCACTTTCACCACTCTTATTCAACTTCGTGCTGGAAGTCTTCACCAGGCCAATCAGGCAAGAGAAAAAAATAAAAGGCATCCAAATTGGAAAGAGGAAGTCAAATTATTCCTGTTTGCTGATGATATGATCTTCTATCTAGAAAACCCCAAAGCATCCTCCAAAAAAGCTTTTAGATTTAATAAATGAATGCAGTAGTTTCAGGATACAAAATTAACTTACAGAAATCAGTAGTGTTTCTATACAACAATAACAATCTAGCTGAGGACCATATCAAGAAGGCAATCCTATTTAGAGTAGCTACAAAAAAAAAAAAAAAAAAAAAATACCTAGGAATATGTTTAACCAAGGAAGTGAAAGATCTTTATAAGGAGAACTACAAAACATTCATGAAAGAAATTGTAGATTACACAAATGGAAAAACATCCCATGCTTATGGATTGGAAGAATCAATATTGTTAAAATGACCATAGTCCCCAAAGTAATCTACAGATTCAGTGCAATACCTGTCAAATTACCAATGTCATTTTTCACAGAATTATAATAAACAATCCTAAAATTCATATGTAACCAAAAAAGGGCCTGAATAGCCAGAGCAATCCTAAGCAAAAAGAACAAAGCTCAAGGCATCCATTACTCAGTTTGAATTATACTACAAGGCTATAGTTACCAAAGTAGTAAAGTAGTGTGGTGCTGGTATAAGTATATACACACATATCAATGGAATAGGCTGGGTGCAGTGGTGCACGCCTGTAATTCCAGCACTTTGGAAGGCAGAAGGTGGATTACTTGAGGCCAGAAGTTGGAGACCAGCCTGGTCAACATGGTGAAAACTTGTCTCTACTACAAAAAAAAAAAAAAATCAGCTGGGCATGGTGGCACACACCTGTAATCCCAGCTATTTGCAAGGCTGAGGCATGAGAATTGCTTGAGCCTGGGAGGCTGGGGCTACAGTGAGCCGATGTCACTCCACTGCACTCCAGCCTGGTGACAAAGTGAGACTCTGTCTGAAAAAAAAAAAAATCAATGGAATAGAATAAAGAACCCAGAAATAAAGCCACATACCTATAACAAACTGATCTTTGACAAGCTCAACAAAAATAAACACTGGGGGAAGGACACCCTATTCAACAAATGGTGCTGGGAAAATTGGATAGCCATATGCAAAAGAATGAAACCACCCATACCTCTCGCCATAAACAAAAATTAAATGAAGATGGATTAAAGAACTAAATGTAATGCCTGAAACTGTAAAAATCCTCAAAGAAAATCTGGGAAAAACTCTTCTGGACATTGGCCTAGGCAAAGAATTTGTGACCAAGTCCTCAAAAGCAAACATAGCAAGAACAAAAATAGACAAATGGGACTTGATTAAACAAAAAAAAAATCTCAGCCGGGCGCGGTGGCTCACGCCTGTAATCCCAGCACTTAGGGAGGCCGAGACGGGCGGATCACGAGGTCAGGAGATCGAGACCAGCCTGACTAACACGGTGAAACCCCGTCTCTACCAAAAAAAAATACAAAAAACTAGCCGGGCAAGGTAGCAGGCGCCTGTAGTCCCAGTTACTCGGGAGGCTGAGGCAGGAGAATGGCGTGAACCCGGGAGGCAGAGCTTGCAGTGAGCTGAGATCTGGCCACTGCACTCCAGCCTGGGTGACAGAGCGAGACTCTGTCTCAAAAAAAAAAAAAAAAAAAAAAAACCACCACAACAAAAATCTCTACAAAACAAAAGAAACAACAAACAGAGTAAACAGACAACTTACAGAATGGGAGAAAATATTTGCACATTCTGCATACAACAGAGGACTAATATCAATAATCTGCAAGGAACTCAAACAACAAGAAAAAAGCAAATAATCCCATTAAAAATTGTGCAAGGATATGAACAGACATTTTTCAAAAGAAAACATACAAGTGGCCAAAGAATATAAGAAAACGTGTTCAACATCACTAATCATCAGAGAAATGCAACTGAAAACCACAATAAGATACCATCTTACACCAGTCGGAATGGCTATTACTAAAAAGTCAAAATAACAAATGTTGGCAAAGATGTGGAAAAAAGGGAACAATTATACGTTGTTGGTAGGGATGTAAATTAGTACAACCTTTATGGAAAACAGTATGGAGATTTCTTAAAGAACTAAAGATAGAAGTACCACTCAATCCAACAATCCCACAACTGTGTATATGTCCAAATGGAAAGAAATGATTATATCAAAAAGATATCTGCATTAATGTCTTTATTGCAGTACTAGTCACAATAACAAGGATGAAATCAAACTATGTCCATCAACAGAAGGTTGGATTAAGAAAATGTATTTTATATATAGCATGGAATACTACTCAGCCATAAGAAATAATAAAATTATATCTTTTCCAGCAACATTGGTGTAACTTGAAGCCACTATCCTAAGTGAAATAGCTCAGAAAATCAAATACAGCATGTTCTCACTTATAAGTTGGAGCTAAACAAAGGGTACCAATGGATATACAGTGTGGACTATTAGACATTGGAGACTACAGAAGGTGGGAGGGTAGGAGGAGGGTTAGGGTTGGAAAATTACCTGTTGGGTACAATATTCACTATTTGGGTGATGGGTACACTAAAAGCCCAGACTTCACCACTACGCAATACATGCATGTAAGAAATCTGTACTTGCCTCTTCTGGGGAGGTTCCAAGATGGCCGAATAGGAACAGCTCCAGTCTACAGCTCCCAGGATGAGTGACACAGAAGATGGGTGATTTCTGCACTTCCAGCTGAGGTACTGGGTTCATCTCACTGGGGCCTGTGGGACAGTGGGTGCAGCCCATGGAGCATGAGCCGAAGCAGGGTGGGGTATCGCCTCACCTGGGAAGCACAAGGGGTCGGAGAATTCCCTTTCCTCGCCAGATCGTACCTGCAAAATTGGGACACTCCCACCCTAATACTGAGCTTTTCCAATGGTCGTAGCAAATGGCACACCAGGAGATTATATCCCGCACCTGGCTCAGAGGGTCTCACACCCACGAGCCTCACTCACTGCTAGCACAGCAGTCTGAGATCAAACTGCAAGGCAGCAGTGAGGCTGGGGTGGGGCGTCTGCCATTGCTGAGGCTTGAGTAGGTAAACAAAGTGACCAGGAATCTTGAACAGGGTGGAGCCCACCACAGCTTAAGGAGGTCTTCCTGCCTCTGTAGACTCCACCTCTGGGGGCAGGCCATAGCTGAACAAAAGGCAGCAGAAACTTCTGCAGACTTCCCTGTCTGACAGATTTGAAGAGAGTAGTGGTTCTCCCATAATGGAGTTTGAAATCTGAGAATAGACAGACTGCCTCCTCAAGTAGGTCCCTGACCCCCAAGTAGCCTAACTGGGAGGCACCTCCCAGTAGGGGCCAACTGACACCTCATATGGACAGGTGACCCTCTGAGAGGAAGCTTCCATAGGAAGGATCAGGCAGCAACATTTGCTGTTCTGGAATATTTGCTGTTCTGCAGCCTCCGTTGGTGATACCCAGGAAAACAGGGTCTGGAGTGGACCTCCAGAAAACTCCAACAAACCCACAGCTGAGGGTCCTGACTGTTAGAAGGAAAACTAACAAACAGAAAGGACATCCACACCAAAACCCCATCTGTACGCCACCATCATCAAAGAACAAGGTTGATAAAACCACAAAGATGGGGAGAAATGAGAGCAGAAAAGCTGAAAATTCTAACAATCAGAGCGCCTCTTCTCCTCCAAAGGAACATAGTTTCTCACCAGCAGTGGAACAAAGCTGGATGGAGAATGACTTTGACAAGTTGAGAGAAGAAGGCTTCAGATGATCAGTAATAACAAACTTCTCTGAGCTAAAGGAGGATGTTCGAACCCATCACAAAGAAGCTAAAAACCTTGAAAAAAGATTAGACGAATGGCTAACTAGAATAAACAGCATACAGAAGACCTTAAATGACCTGATGGAGCTGAAAACCATGGCACAAAAACTATGTGACACATGGACAATCTTCAGTAGCAGATTCGATCAAGCGGAAGAAAGGGTATCAGTGATTGAAGATCAAATGAATGAAATGAAGTGAGAAGAGAAGTTTAGAGAAAAAAGAGTAAAAAGGAACTAACAAAGCCTCCAAGAAATATGGGACTATGTGAAAAGACCAAATCTACATCTGATTGGTGTACCTGAAAGTGACAGGGAGAATGGAATCAAGTTGGAAAACACTCTTCAGGGTGTTATCCAGGAGAACTTCCCCAACCTAGACAGGCAGGCCAACATTCAAATTCAGGAAATACAGAGAACACCACAAAGATACTCCTCAAGAAGAGCAACTCCAAGACACACAATTGTCAGATTCACCAAAGTTGAAATGAAGGAAAAAATGTTAAGAGCAGCCAGAGAGAAAGATCGGGTTACCCACAGAGGGAAGCCCATCAGACTAACAGCAGATCTCTTGGCAGAAACTCTACAAGCCAGAAGAGAGTAGGGGCCAATATTCAACATTCTTAAACAACAGAATTTTCAACCCAGAATTTCATATCCAGCCAAACTAAGCTTCCTAAGCGAAGGAGAAATAAAATCCTTTACAGACAAGCAAATGCTGAGAGATTTTGTCACCACCAGGCCTGCCTTACAAGAGCTCCTGAAGAAAGCACTAAATGTGGAAAGGAAAAACCAGTACCAGCCACTGCAAAAACATGCCAACTTGTAAAGACCATTGACGCTAGGAAGAAACTGCATCAACTAACAAGTGAAATAACCAGGTAACATCATAATGACAGGTTCAAATTCACACATAACAATATTAACCTTAAATGTAAATGGGCTAAATGCTCCAATTAAAAGACACAGACTGGAAAATTGGATAAAGAGTCGACACCTATCAGTGTCTTGTATTCAGGAGACCCACCTCACGGGCAGAGACACACATAGGCTCAAAATAAAGGGATAGAGGAAGATCTACCAAGTGAATGGAAAACAAAAAAAAGCAGGGGTTGCAATCCTAGTCTCTGATAAAACAGGCTTTAAAACAACAAAGATCAAAAGAGACAAAGAAGGCCATTACATAATGGTAAAGGGATCAATTCAACAAGCAGAGCTAACTATCCTAAATATATATGCATCCAATACCAGAGCACCCAGATTCATAAAGCAAGTCCTTAGAGACCTACAAAGAGACTTAGACTCCCACACAATAATAATGGAAGACTTTAACACCTCACTGTCAACATTAGACAGATCAATGATACAGAAAGTTAACAAGGATATCCAGGAATTGAACTCAGCTCTGCACCAAACGGACCTCATAGACATCTACAGAACTGTCCACCCCAAATCAACAGAATATACATTCCTCTCAGCACCACATGGCCCTTATTCAAAAATTGACCACATAGTTGGAAGTAAAGCACTCCTCAGCAAATGTAAAAGAACAGAAATTATAACAAACGGTCTCTCAGACCACAGTGCAATCAGACTAGAACTCAGGATTTAGAAACTCACTCAAAACCGTTCAACTACGTGGAAACTGAACAACCTGCTACTCAATGACTACTGGGTACATAACGAAATGAGGACAGAAATAAAGATGTTCTTTGAAACCAGTAAGAACAAAGATAAAACATACCAGAATCTCTGGGACACATTTAAAGCAGTGTGTAGAGGGAAATTTATAGCACTAAATGCCCACAAGAGAAAGCAGGAGAGATCTAAAATTGACACCCTAACATCACAATTAAAAGAACTAGAGAAGCAAGAGCAAACACATTCAAAAGCTAGCAGAAGGGAAGAAATAACTAAGATCAGAGCAGAACTGAAGGAGATACAGACACAAAAAGAAACCTTCAAAAAATCAGTGAATCCAGGAGCTGGCTTTTGGAAAAGATCAACAAAATTGATAGACCGCTAGCAAGACTAATAAAGAAGAAAAGAGAAGAATCAAATAGACACAATAAAAAGTGATAAAGGGGATATCATCACTGATCCTACAGAATACAAACTACCATCAGAGAATATGATAAACACCTCTAGGCAAATAAATAGAAAATCTAGAAGAAATGGATAAATTCCTGGACACATACACCCTCCCAAGACCAAACCAGAAAGAAGTCGAATCCCTGAGTAGACCAAAAACAGGATCTGAAATTGAGGCAATAATTAAGAGCCTACCAACAGAAAGAGTCCAGGACAAAACAGATTCACAGCCGAATTCTACCAGAGGTAGAATTTGTAGAGGAGCTGGTACCATTCCTTCTGAAACTATTCCAATCAATAGAAAAAGAGGGAATCCTCCCTAACTCGTTTTATGAGGCCAGCATCATCCTGATACCAAAGCCTGGCAGAGACACAACGAAAAAAGAGAATTTTAGACAAATGTCCCTGATGAACATCGATGCAAAAATCCTCAATAAAATACTGGCAAACCGAATCCAGCAGCATGTCAAAAAGCTTATCCACCATGATCAAGTGGGCTGCATCCCTGGGATGTAAGACTGGTTCAACATATGCAAATCAATAAACGTAATCCATCATATAAACAGCAACAAAGACAAAAACCACATGATTATCTCAATAGATGCAGAAAAGGCCTTTGACAAAATTCAACAGCCTTCATGCTAAAAACTCTCAATAAACAAGATATTGATGGAAAGTATCTCAAAATAATAAGAGCTATTTATGACAAACCCACAGCCAATATCATACTGAATGGCCAAAAACTGGAAGCATTCCCTTTGAAAACTGGCACAAGACAGGGATGCCCTCTCTCACCACTCCTATTCAACATAGTGTTGGAAGTTCTGGCCAGGGCAATCAGGCAGGAGAAAGAAATAAAGGGTATTCAATTAGGAAAAGAGAAAATCAAATTGTCCCTGTTTGCAGATGACATGATTGTATATTTAGAAAACCCCATTGTCTCAGCCCAAAACCTTCTTAAGCAGGTAAGCAACTTCAGCAAAGTCTCAGGATACAAAATCAATGTGCAAAAATCACAAGCATTCCTATACACCAATAACAGACAAACAGAGAGCCAAATCATGAGTGAACTCCCATTCACAATTGCTTCAAAGAGAATAAAATACCTAGGAATCCAACTTACAAGGGATGTGAAGGACCTCTTCAAGGAGAACTACAAACCACTGCTCAATGAAATAAAAGAGGACACAAACAAATGGAAGAACATTCCATGCTCATGGATAGGAAGAATCAATATCGTGAAAATGGCCGTACTGCCCAAGGTAATTTATAGATTCAATGCCATCCCCATCAAGCTACCAATGACTTTCTTCACAGAATTGGAAAAAACTACCTTAAAGTTCATATGGAACAAAAAAAGAGCCCACATTGCCAAGACAATCCTAAACCAAAAGAACAAAGCTGGAGGCATCATGCTACCTGACTTCAAACTGTACTACAAGGCTACAGGAACCAAAACAGCATGGTACTGGTACCAAAACCAAGATATAGACCAATGGAACAGAACGGAGTCCTCAGAAATAATACCACACATCTACAACCATCTGATCTTTGACAAACCTGACAAAAACAAGAAATGGGGAAAGGATTCCCTGTTTAATAAATGGTGCTGGGAAAACTGGCTAGCCATATTTAGAAAACTGAAACTGTATCCCTTCCTTACACCTTATACAAAAATTAATTCAAGATGGATTAAAGACTTAAATGTTAGATCTAAAACCATAAAAAACCCTAGAAGAAAACTTAGGCAATACCACTCAGGACATAGGCATGGGCAAGGACTTCATGACTAAAGCACCAAAAGCAATAGCAACAAAAGCCAAAATTGACAAATAGGATCTTATTAAACTAAAGAGCTTCTGCACAGCAAAAGAAACTATCATCAGAGTGAACAGGCAGCCTACAGAATGGGAGAAAATTTTTGCAATCTACCCATCTGACAAAGGGCTAATATCCAGAATCCACAAAGAACTTAAACAAATTTATAAGAAAAAATCAACCCCATCAAAAAGTGGGCAAAGGATATGAACAGACACTTCTCAAAAGAAGACATTTATGCAGCCAACAGACACATGAAAAAATGCTCATCATCACTGGCCATCAGAGAAATGCAAATCAAAACCACAATGAGATACCATCTCACACCAATTAGAATGCGATCTTTAAAAAGTCAGGAAACAACAGGTGCTTGAGAGGATGTGGAGAAACAGGAACACTTTTACACTGTTGGTGGGACTGTAAACTAGTTCAACCATTGTGGAAGACAGTGTGGTGATTCCTCAAGGATCTAGAACTAGAAATACCATTTCACCCAGCCATCCCATTATTGGGTATATACCCAAAGGATTATAAATCATGCTGCTATAAAGACACATGCATACGTATGTTTATTGTGGCACTATTCACAATAGCAAAGACTTGGGACCAACCCAAATGTCCATCAATGATAGACTGGATTAAGAAAATGTGGCTTATATACACCATGGAATACTATGTAGCCATAAAAAACGATGAGTTCATGTCCTTTGTAGTGACATGGATGAAGCTGGAAACCATCATTCTAAGCAAACTATCACAAGGACAGAAAACCAAACGCCACGTATTCTCACTCATAGGTGGGACTTGAACAATGAGAACACTTGGACACAGTATGGGGAACATCACACACCAGGCCTGTCATGGGGTGGCGGGAGTAGGGGGGAGGGATAGCGCTAGGAGATATACCTAATGTAAATGACGAGTTAATGGGTGCAGCACACCAACATGGCACATGTATACATATGTAACAAACCTGCACGTTGTACACATGTACCCTAGAACTTAAAAAGTATAATAAAAAAGAAGAAATCTGCACTTGTATCCCCTAAATATATAAACATTAAAACAAAAATTTAAGAGTAAAAAATAAAACCACAATGAGATACTACATATTCTCTAGAATGAATATATTCAAACGCCATACAATAATTTGCTTAGAATGTGGTACCATGTGCTACCATGTCATGAAGACACAAGCATCTCTCTGGAGACGCCCACATGGGGAGAAACTGAGGCCTCCTGCCAATAGCCATAATCAACTTGCCAGTTGTGTGAGTGAGCCACTGTGGAAGTGCATTCTCTATCCCCAGTCAATCCTTCAGGTGTCTGTAGCCTTAGCCAATTATATCAAATGCCACATCCACGGAAACTGATAATTAATATTTATTGTTTTAAGCTACTAAGTTTTGTGGTAATTTGTTATGGAGTGATGGATAACTAATATACAACAATATAGGATTAGAAAATAATAACGTATACATTGGCTGGCACATAGTGAGCTGCTCATAAAAGTAAGCTGTCAGTTACCATCGTTGTATAATACATGCATGTCCTTTTTCACCAGAGATTTCAAGTTTCTTGAAAAGCAGGACTACAGCTTCCTAGGTTTTTGTTTTCTTCTTTTGTACTCTTTGCCCCTCCTTATCCTTCTCAGTCCCTTAACATACTACTGGGTACACACATAACTGAAGCCTGATAAGTAAGTCACGAAGTAAGTGAATTAAATCCAAAGGTTATGTGATTTACCTTTGTCACTATGAGAATAACTTTCCATTTCCTAAAATATGGGATTATCTCTTTTGATGCAGTTGATGTAAATGCCTAGGCTGTGTGTGTGTGTGTGTGTGTGTGTGTGTGTGTGTGTGTGTGTGTGTGTGTGTGTACCCATGGGCCTGGCCCAGTCCTTGGAGTAAGATCAGTGCCAAGAACGTAGCCTGGGGTGGAGTAGGGGGATTGGCAGGGGCAGGGAGCAAGGAGATTTCATGAAGCAATGAGGTTGAGTAAGAGTTATTACCTAGTGGATCAAGTTTGGTCCTCCCCAGGGAATTTTTTTTTTTAGATTGAGTTTAAAATTGGGCATTCCTTGAAATTGAGAAAATGGGATTTATTTTATTTTTTAAAAAATTTTCCATAGGTTATTGGGGTATAGGTGGTATTTGGTTACATAAGTCCTTTTGTGGTGATCTGTGAGATTTTGGTACACTCATCACCCGTGCAATATACACTGCACCTTATTTGTAGTCTTTTATCCCTCACCCCGCTCCCACCCTTACCCCCAAGTTCCCCAAATCTATTGTATCATTCTTATGGCTTTGCATCCTCATAGCTTAGCTCCCACATATCAGTGAGAACATATAATGTTTGGTTTTCCATTGCTAAGTTACTTCACTTAGAATAATGGTCTCCAATCTTATCTAGGTGGATGCAAATGCCATTGGTTCATTCCTTTTTATGGCTGAGTAGTATTCCATCATATATATATGATTGAGAAACATATATATATTTATATATGTTGATAAATATATATATTTATATATGTTGAGATATATATTATGTGTTGAGAAATATGTATATATATTTATATATGTTGAGAAATATATATATATATATATCAATCACAGTTTCTTTATCCACTCATTGATTGATGGGCATTTGGGTTGGTTCCACGATTTTACAATTGCAAATTGTGCTGCTGTAAACATGTGTGTGCAAGTATCTTTTTCATACAATGACTTATTTTCCTCTGAGTAGATACCCAATAGTGGGATTGCTGGATCAAGGGGTAGTTCTACTTTTAGTTCTTTGAGGAATCTCCACACTGTTTTCCGTAGTGGCTGTACTAGTTTACATTCCCACCAAGCAGTGTAGAAGTATTCCCTGATCACTGCATCCATACCAACATCTACTGTTTTTTAATGTGTTTATTATGGCCATTCTTGCAGGAGTAAGGTGGTATCACATTGTGGTTTTGATTTGCATTTCTCTGATCATTAGTGATGTTGAGCATTTTTTCATATGTTTGTTGGCCATTTGTATATCCTCTTTTGATAATTGTCTATTCATGTCCATAGCCCACTTTTTGATAGGATTGTTTGTTTTTTTCTTAGTGATTTGTTTGAGTTCATCGTGGATTCTGGATAGTAGTCCTTTGTCAGATGTATAGATTGTGAATATTTTCTCCCACTCTGTGGGTTGCTGTTTACTCTGCTGAATGTTCCTTTTGCTGTGCAAAAGATCTTTAGTTTAATTAGTCTCAGCTAATTATCTTTTTTAAAATTGTATTTGCTTTAGTGTTCTTGGTCATGAAGTCCTTGCCTAAGCCAATGTCTAGAAGGGTTTGTCCAATGTTATCTTCTGTAATCTTACAGTTTCTTGTCTTAGATTAAATTCTTAATCCATCTTGAGTTGATTTTTGTATAAGGTGAGAGAGGAGGATCCAGTTTCATTCTCCTACATGTGGCTAGCTAATTATCCCACATTCTCCTACATGTGGCTAGCCAATTATTACCATTTGTGGAAAAGGGTATCCTTTTCCCCATTTTATGTTTTTGTTTGCTTTATCGAAGATCAGTTGACGGTATCTGGGATTATTTCTGGGTTCTTTATTCTGTTCCATTTGTCTATGTGCCATTTTATACTAGTACTGTGCTATTTTGGTGACGATGGCCTTTTAATATAGTTTGAAATCAAGTAGTGTGATGCCTCCAGATTTGTTCTTTTTGCTTAGTCTTACTTTGGCTATGCAGGCTCTTTTTTGGTTCCATATGAATTTTAGAATCGTTTTTTCTAATTCTGTGAAGAATGATGATGGTATTTTGATGGGGATTGCATTGAATTTGTAGATTGCTTTTGGCAGTAAGATCATTTTCACAATATTGATTCTGCCCACCCATGAGCATGGGATGTGTTTCCATTTGTTTGTGTCATCTATGATTTATTTCAGCAGTGTTTTGTAGTTTTCCTTGTAGAGGTCTTTCGCCTCCTTGGTTAAGTATATTCCTAAGTTATTTGTTTGTTTTTGTTTTTGCAGCTATTGTAAAAGGAGTTGAGTTCCTGATTTGATTCTCCGCTTGGTCGCTGTTGGTGTATAGGAGAGCTACTGATTTGTGTACATTAATCTTGTATCCAGAAACTTTGCTGAATTCTTTTATCGGTTCTAGGAGCTTTCTGGAGGAGACTTTAGGGTTTTCAAGGTAAATGAACAGTGGCAGCTTGATTTCCTCTTTACCAATTTGAATGCCCTCTCTTTCTCTTGTCTGATTGCTTTGGCTGGGACTTCCAGTACTATGTTGAAGAGGAGTGGTGAGAGAGGGCAACCCTGTCTTGCTCCATTCCCTCAGAGGGAATGCTTTCAACTTTTCCCCATTCAGTATAATGTTGGCTATGTGTTTGTCATAGATGGCTTTTATTACATTGAGGTATGTCCCATGTATGCCGATTTTGCTGAGAGTTTTAATCATAAAGGGAGGCTGGATTTTGTCAAATGCTTTTTCTGCATCTATTGAGATGATCATGTGATTTGTTTTTAATTCTGTTTATGTGGTGTATCACATTTATTAACTTGTGTATGTTAAACCATCCCTGCATCCCTGGTATGAAACCCACTTGCTCATGGTGTATTATCTTTTTACACTATTGGACTCAATTAGCTAGTATTTTGTTAAGGATTTTAGCGTCTATGTTTATCAGGGATATTGGTCTGTAGTTTTCTTTTTTGGTTACTTCCTTTCCTGGTTTTGGTATTAGGGTGATGCTGGCTTCATAGAATGAATTAGGGAGGGTTCTTTCTTTCTCTATCTTGTGGAATAGTGTCAAAAGGATTGGTACCAATTCTTCTTTGAATGCCTGATAGAATTCTGCTGTGAATTCATCTGGTCCTAGACTTTTTTGATGTTGGTAATTTTTAAATTACCATTTCAATCTCACTGCTTATAATTGATCTGTTCAGGGTACCTAATTATTCCTGACTTAAGCTAGGAGGGTTATATTTTTCCAGGTATTTATCCATCTCTTCTGTGTTTTTTAGGTTATGTGCATAAAGGTGTTCATAGTAGCCTGGAATGATCTTTTGTATTTCAGCAGTGTCAGTTGTAATATCTCCTGTTTTATTTCTCACTGAGGTTATCTGGATTTTCTATCTTCTTTTCTCAGTTAATCTTCTTATTTTCTTGGTTAATCTTGCTAATGATCTATCAATTTTATTTATCTTTTCAAAGAACCAGCTTTTGTTTCATTTATCTTTTGTATTTGTTTGTTTGTTTGTTTCAATTTTGTTTAGTTCTGCTCTGATCTTGGATATTTCCTTTCTTCTGCTGGGTTTGCGTTTGGTTTGTTCTTGTTTCTCCAGTTCCTTGAGATGTGACCTTAGAATGTCAGTTTGTGCTCTTTCAGTCTTTTTGATGTAGGCGTTTAGGGCTATGAACTTTTCTCTTAGCACCACCTTTTATAGGTTGTGTCATTATTGTCGTTCAGTTTGAAGAATTTTTTAATTTCCATTCGTTTTTTAACCCAATGCTCATTTGGGAGCAGGTTATTTTATTTACATGTACTTGCATGGTTTTGAAGGTTCCTTTTGGAGTTGGTTTCCAGTTTTATTCCACTGTGGTCTGAGAGAGTGATTGATATAATTTCAATTTTCTTAAATTTATTGAGGCTTGTTTTATGGCCTATCATATGGTCTATCTTGGAGAAAGTTCTATGTGCTGTCTGAGGTTGTTGGATGAAATGTTCTGTATATATCTGTTAAGTTCATTTGTTCCAAGGTATAGTTTAAATCCATTGTTTCTTTGTTGACTTTCTGTCTCTTGATGACATGTCTAGTGCCATCAGTAGAGTATTGAAGTACCCACTATTATTGTGCTGGTGTCTATCTCATTTATTAGGTCTATTAGTAATTGCTTTATAAATTTGGGAGCTCTGGTGTTAGGTGCACATATGTTTAGGATTGTCCTGTTGGACAAGGACTTTGACCATTATATAATCTCCGTCTTTGCCTCTTTTAACCACTGTTGCTTAAAGTTTGTTTTGTCTGATATAATAATAGCTGTCCCACTTGTTTTTGGTGTTCATTTGCGTGAAATGCCTTTTTCCACCCCTTTACTTTAAGTTTATGTGAGTCCTTATGTGTTAGGTGAGTCTCCTGAAGGCAGCAGATAGTTGGTTGGTGAGTTCTTTTTTATTATTTTATTTTTATTTTTATTTATTTTATTATTATTATTATTATTATTATTATTATTATTATTATTTTGAGATGGAATCATGCTGTGTTGCCCAGGCTGGAGTGCAGTGGCATGATCTCTGCTCACTGCAACCTCTGCCTCCCAGGTTCAAGTGATTCTCCTGCCTCAGCCTCCCGAGTAGCTGGAACTACAGATGTGTGCTACCACACCAAGCTAATTTTTGTATTTTAGTAGAGACAGGGTTTCACTGTGTTAGCCAGGATGGTCTCGATCTCCTGACCTCATGATCTGCACACCTTGGCCTCCCAAAGTGCTGGGATTACAGGCATGAGCCACCGTGCCCAGCATTTGGTGAGTTCTTATCCATTCTGCAGCTCTGTATCTTTTAAGTGGAGCATTTAGGCCTTTTACATTCAATGCTAGTATTGAGATGTGAGGTAATGTTGCATTCACTGTGCTTTTTTGTGGCCTGTGTACCTTGGTTTTTTTGTTTTGGGCTTTGCCTTTTAACTAGTATTTTTGTTTTATAGGTCCTGTGTGATTTATGCTTTAAAGAGATTTTGTTTTGATGTGTTTCCAGGATTTGTTTCAAGATTTAGAGCTCCTTTTAGCAGTTCTTGTAATGGTGGCTTTGTAGTGGCGAATTCTCTCAGCATTTGTTTGTCTGAAAAAGGCTATCTCTTTCCTTCATATATGATGCTTAGTCTTGCTGGATACAAAATTTTTGGCTGATAATTGTTTTTTTTGAGGAGGCTGATGATAGGGCCCCAAACCCTTCTGGCTTGTAGGGTTTCTGCTGAGAAATCTGCCATTAATCTGATGGGTTTTCTTTATAGGTTACCTGGTGCTTTTGTCTCACTTAAGATTCTTTCCTTCATCTTAACTTTAGATAACCTGATGACAATGTTGCCTAGGTAATGATCCTTTTGTGATGAATCTTCCAGGTTTTCTTTTTGTTTCTTGTATTTGGATGTCTAGGTCTACACCAAGGCCAGGAAAGTTTTCATCAATCATTTCCCCAAATATGTTTTCCAAACTTTTACATTTCTCATCTTCCTCAGCAACACTGATTTTTCTTAGATTTGGTCATTTAACAGAATCCCAGACTTCTTGGAGGTTTTGTTCATAGTTTCTTAATCTTTTTTCTTTGTCTTTGTTTGATTGGGTAAATTCAAAGACCTTGTCTTTGAGTTCTGAATTTCTTTCTTCTACTTGTTCAATTCTATTGCTGAGACTTGTTCAATTCTATTGCTGAGACTTTCCAGAACATTTTACATTTCTATAAGTGTGTTCGATATTTCCTGAAATTTTGATTGTTTTTTCTTTATGCTATCTATTTCCTTGAATATTTCTCCTTTCACTTCTTGTATCATTTTTTTTTTTTAATTTCCTCTCATTGGGCTTCACCTTTCTCTGGTGCCTCCCTGAATAGCTTAATAACTAACCTCCTAAATTCTTTTTCAGGTAAATCAGGGATTTCTTCTTGGTTTGGATCCATTGCTGGTGAGCTAGTGTGATTTTTTGAGGGTGTAAAAGAGACTTGTTTTGTCATATTACCAGACTTGGTTTTCTGGTTCCTTCCATTTGGGTAGGCTCTGTCAGAGGGAAGGTCTAGGGCTGAAGGCTGTTGTTCAAATTCTTTTGTCACACAGGGCATTCCCTTGATATAGTACTCTCCCCCTTTCCTATGAATCTGGCTTCCTGTGAGCCAAGCTGCAATGATTGTTATCTCTTTTCTGGGTCTAGCCACCGAGCAAGTCTACCCAGCCCCAGGCTGGTACTGGGAATTATCACAGAGTCCTGTGATGTGAACTGTCTGTTGGTCTCTCAGCCAAGGATACTAGCACCTGTTCCAGTTGAGGTGGCAGGGAGGTGAAGTGGACTCTGTGGGGATTCTTAGCTTTGGTGGTTTAGTGCTTTATTTTTGTGCTGGTTGGCCTCCTGCTGGGAGGTGGTGCTTTCTAGAGAGCATCAGCCGTGGTAGTATGGAGAGGAACCTGTGGTGAGTGGTGCCCTAGAACTCCTGAGTTTATGCTCTTTGTCTTCGGCTACTAGGGTGGATAGGGAAGGCTCATAGGTCTGCCTAGGCTTTTTTTTTTTTTTTTTTTTCATAAGACACAGTCTCCCTTTCTCACCCAGGCTGGAGTGCAATGGCACATGATCTCAGTTCACTGCAACCTCCGCCTCCCCGGTTCATGCCATTCTCCTGCCTCAGCTTCCCAAGTGTCTGGGATTACAGGTGCACACCACCACACCCAGCTAATTTTTTGTATTTGTAGTAGAGATGGGGTTTTGCCATGTTGGCCAGGCTGGTCTCGAACTCCTGACCTCAGATGATCCACCTGCCTCAGCCTCCCAAAGTGCTGGGATTACAGATGTGAGTCACCGTGCCTGGCCTGCCTAGGCTTTTATATGCTCGTTTGTATTAAGTAAGTTGTGAAGGCAAGAAAGGCTAAGTAATAAAGAGAAAAGAGCTGGTTGATTAAAAGGACGCAATGAAGAAATTAGCATTGGATAAGGCAGAAGACCAGGTGTGAGTGTTGGGAATGTGCCCATAATAAAAATGTAGTAATAAATTGGAATAGGACCTGGAGAACAGCCAGGAAAATCACGCACCAGATAACTTGGGGATTCAAGGCTTATGGGTTTGAGGCCAACTTTTTTTTTTTTTTTTTTAATGAAAATGTTGTTGTGTCCATGTTTGCTGCCTCCATAACTGGCTAGTTGCTTTGATAATGCATCCCATATGTATAAAGCATTCAATACTACAGAGCACTAAAAATACATCACATCTACTTCCATAAACAACTCAAAATTTATGCCGTGCTGACAGCTTATCGTTTTGGTATGTTAAGGATGGTAGACCATTATGTTATTTGATAACATTCAAGGAAAGCTTTGTAATTCTAGCCATTTCACTTAAGAATTTAGTCTACTATTTATGATACAAAGTCCATGCAATAACTAAGGTCACATATGACCTAGTCCCAAAGTAAGGATGTTATTTTAGGAAGAAAGGGAGGCTAATTTGTGAGACACCCAAAATTTGGTGCTGTAGTTTAGCAACAAGTTGATTGTCTAAACAAGCAAAAGTTCCTTGCTCACAGTTGACCTGAAAAAAAGAAGAAGGAAAAATAAAAGCAAAGGACTGTAACTATGATAATTTTGGTTTCTTGCTTTGGAGTTATGTGATGTGATGCCATTGATTTCTGTGATGGTGGATGGACAGATATAAAGGAAAAAATAAGTAATCATTATAATAATAATAATAATAGTCCACATTTGTTGAGTTCTAACTATAGTATATGTTATGCCTGATAGTATACTAAGCATTTAGCATTCTTTTTGTAATTTAATCCTCAAACAATCCAGTGAAGTACAGTTGTCCCTCAGTATCCATGGGGGACTGGTTCTAGGACACACACCCACCCCCACCAGCCTCCACAGATACCAAAATCTGCAGATGCTCAAGTCACTAATGTAAAGTGACATAGTATTTGCAAATAACCTACACACATCCTCTCATCTACTTTAAATAATCTCTAGATTACTTATAATACCTAACACAATGTAAATGCTATGTAAATAGTCATTATAGTTTATTGCTTAAAAAATAACATACTGAGCATGTTCAGTGCAGATGCATTTTTTCCCGCTATTTTCTGTCCCAGTTGGTTGAATTCACGAATGCAGAACCCATGGATACAGAGGGCATTCTATGCAGGCTATTAGAGTATTATTACTGCTTTACAGATGAGGAAAGTGAAGCTTAGGTCAAGTAAGGGAACT
The DNA here is from genome assembly GCF_024542745.1 of Macaca thibetana thibetana. Classification (NCBI taxonomy): domain Eukaryota; kingdom Metazoa; phylum Chordata; class Mammalia; order Primates; family Cercopithecidae; genus Macaca; species Macaca thibetana. Next base: position 95,699,434 of record NC_065586.1, on the reverse strand, counting down.
GCACTACCCTGGGCTACCCTTCTCGTTCTCATTTTCTGATGAGGAGTCATGACCAAAGCAAAGATAGGATGAGTCAGAGATGAGTCTTTCTGTTTATACTTTTTAAAAATCATTTTTACTAACTCTATTTTGTTAGTTTATTACCTTGATCTGGAGAGGCAGCAGACTGTGTATTTAAGAGTTTACACTCTGAAGTCAGGCAGATCAAAGCAAGGATTTCTGAGAAAGAAAAATAAATAAAATGTTAAATAAGATACAATATAAAATTAAATAAAATAAACGAAGTCAGGAGACCAGTGTTTGAAAGCTAGCTTCACCACTTACCAGCTGCGTTACCTTGAGGAAGTTGTTTCTTACAGCTCATTTCCTTATCTATAAAATATGAATAATAGCTCAGCTTCTAGGGTTGCTGCCCTCAATCTTTTTTTCACAGAAACCAGTGACCTTTTCAAAATGCAAAATTGACCATGTTGCCCAAGTTCAACTTAAAATTCCACAATGGAATCCCATTGTTCTTAAAATATAAACTAATCCCTTGAAACCTGACTTTCAAAGCCTCTCAAGGACTGCTCCTTACTACTTCCCAGGACTCAGACATGCTTCATCTGGCCCCACAAACACTGTTCTTGTCTTATCACCACAGGACTTCGGCTATTACGTTCTCTTTGTCCAGAAAGTTCTGCCTCCCTTACTCCTTCCACCATCCTTCCATCTGATGTAACCTAATTAACTCTTCTTATCTTTAAATTAATCTTACTTCAAATGTCATTTTGCTTGTGTGACATAACCCCCTAGACTAAGTTAAGTCCCCTTAACATATGGTTTTAGTATATCATGTGCCTTTCCTTCATCTCACACATCCCAGTTGTAATTTTACATTTGTGAATCTTTGGTTAACGCCTGTCTTCCCCAGAAGTCTTTAAGCTCCACCAGAGAAGAGACCATGCATGGATTTATGCATCTTGTATCCCTAGGACTTCGTTTAAGGCCTGGCACATATTGAGAGAAAAAATGAATTGGCTAGCACTATTAAGCTTTGCTGCCCCCTGCTGAGTCATGGCTTTTAGCCTATTAATTAGCACCAATTGGATGTTTGGAACTAGTATGGTGATATCATAGCAGTATTTTTCAAATGACCTGCTTATAAAATGCAGATTCTCATGCCTCACTCTGAAAGATGATTTTTTAGGCCTATGTTAGGGTCAAAAAGTTTGCATGGGCCGAGTGTGGTGGCTCACGCCTGTAATCCCAGCACTTTGGGAGGCTGAGGCGGGTGGATCACTTCAGGTCAGGAGTTCAAGACCAGCCTGGCCAACGTGATGAAATCCCATGTCTACCAAAAATATTTTTTAAAAATTTGCCAGGCATGGTGGTGCACATCGTTAATCCCAGCTACTTGGGAGGCTGAGGCAGGAGAATTGCTTGAACCCCGGGGGCAGAGTTTGCAGTGAGCTGAGATCTGTACCACCACACTCCAGCTAGGGTGACAGAATGAGACTCCTTCTCATAAAGAAAAGAAAAAGTTGGGAGGCCGAGGCGGGCGGATCACAAGGTCAGGAGATCGAGACCACAGTGAAACCCCGTCTCTACTAAAAATACAAAAAATTAGCCGGGCGCGGTGGCGGGCGCCTGTAGTCCCAGCTACTCAGGAGGCTGAGGCAGGAGAATGGCGGGAACCCGGGAGGCGGAGCTTGCAGTGAGCCGAGATCGCGCCACTGCACTCCAGCCTGGGCAACAGCGTGAGACTCCGTCTCAAAAAAAAAAAAAAAAAAAAAAAAAAAAAAAAAAAAAAAAAAAAAAAAAAAAAAAAAAAAAAAAAGTTTGCATCGAAGCTCCCCTGGATGATTTGAGAGCCACTGGTACATAAGGAAGGAAAGAAGAGGAAGAAACTGCTTTACAGTCTCACTACCCTTTTTTTTCCCCCTCTTCTTTTTTGAGCTGGAGGTTTCCCTGTGGTGCCCAGGCTGGTCTTGAACTCCTGGGCTCAAGTGATCCACCCACCTTGGCCTCCCAAAGGGTTGGGATTACAGGTGTGAGCCACTGTGCCTGGCCAAATTAACCACTTTAAAGTGGACTATTCGGTGGCATTTAGTACATTTACAATGTTGTAAAACCACTACGTCTACCTAGTTCTGACTCATCACCCTGACAGGAAACCCCAACCCCATTAAGCAGTTATTCTCATTCTCCTCTGCCTGCTGCATCTGGTAACCACCAATCTGTGTTCTGTCTCTATAGAGGTATCTATTCTGGATATTTCATGTAAATGGAATAGTATGTGACCTTTTGCATTTGGCTTCTTTCAAGATTCATTCACATTGTAGCATGTATCATTTCTTTGTTTCTTTCTATGGTTGAATTATATTCATTGCATGTATACACAATTTGTTCATCCATTATTTGTCTGATGGACATTTGGACTGTTTCCACCTTTTGCCTAATGTGAAAAGTGCTGCTGTGAACATGCATGTACTTGCTTGAGTACCTATTTTCAGTTCTTCTGGATATTGTCTTAGTCTATTTTGCGTTGCTATAAAGGAATACCTGAGGTTGGGTAATTTATAAAGAAAAGAGGTTTATTTGGCTCACGGTTGTGCAGGTTATACAAGAAGCAGGAAATCGGCATCTCCCCAGCTTCTGGGGAGGGCCTCAGGCTGCTTCTGCAGAGATCACATGACAAGAGATGAGGCAAGGGGCATGGGGCGGTGGGGTGGGGGTGTGCCAGGCTCTTTTTAATAACCAGCTCTCTCTGAAAGTAATAGAATGAGAACTCACTCACACCTGTCCCCCACAGAGGGCATCAATCTATTCATGAGGGATCTAGTCCCATGACTCAAACACCTCTCAATAGGCCCACCTGGAACACTGGAGATCAAATTTCATCATGAGATTTGGAGGGGACAGACATTCATTGGACCGGGCGCCATGGCTCACGCCTGCAATCCCAGCACTTTGGGAGGCTGAGGCGAGCAGATCACCTGAGGTTGGGAGTTCAAGACCAGCCTGACCAACATGGAGAAACCCCATCTCAACTAAAAATTAATTAGCCAGGCATGGTGGCACATGCCTGTAATCCCAGCTACTTGGGAGGCTGAGGCAGGAGAATCGCTTGGACATGGGAGGCAGAGGTTGTGGTGAGCATTCAAATTATAGCAGACATATATCTAGGAGTGGAATTCCTGGGTCATATGGTAATTCTATGTTTAACTTTTTGAGGAACTGCCAAACTGTTTTCCATAGTGGCTGAATGATTTTGCATTCTCACCAGCAATGTATGAGGGTTCCAATTTCCTCAATGGTTGTTATTTTCTTGCCAATGGTTGTTATTTTCAACAATCATTGTGGTGGTTTTTTTGTTTGTTTTTGAGGCAGAGTTTTGCTCTTTTTGTGCAGGCTGGAGTGCAATGGCATGATCTCAGCTCACCACAACCTCTGCCTTCTGTGTTCAAGCGATTCTCCTGCTTCAGCCTCCTGAGTAGCTGGGATTACAGGCATGCACCACCAGGCCCGGCTAATTAATTTTTAGTAGAGACGGGGTTTCTCCATGTTGGTCAGGCTGGTCTTGAACTCCCGACCTCGGGTGATCCACCCACCTCGGCCTCCCAAAGTGCTGGGATTGCAGGCATGAGCCATGGCACCCAGCCCAATGATCATGTTTTTTATTATAGCCATCCTCATAGGTATGAAGTGGCATAGCCAATAATCTTTTGACAAAGGAAAATGAAAAGCCTGGATAAACATTCAAAAAAATATAAAAGACAAATTTGTTTTTGACATATTTTCCTTTTACTTGATGGCATAATGTCGATCTATGAAAACATGTAAACATGTACTTTCCCCATACTTTTCCTAGAAATGATGCAAAATATAAAATTGAAACTCAAGTTGAGACATGAATAAACGAGGAATATTACTCAGCTTTTTCTTGTTTCTGACCAGAGAGGGATCATTGCCCTTTATTTCTTCCCAGCAAAAAATAAAAATTGTAAGTCTTGAATATCATAGTCCCAAGAGAGATAAGCCACAAACCTTGCCATGAATGTGCCACTTAAATGAAATAAGGCTCTTTCACCTTTAATATTTAATTACGCTCTCTTTACTTTGCTCTCAGGAGAATCTCCCTCCAGAAGCAATGTATTCTTTGAAAATAGTCAGAGATTGGAATCAGTGATGTAAATCAAAAACTCACTGCTCTGTTCTCACTTATTTGTGGGATCTAAAAATCAAAACGATTGAACTCATGGACATAGAGAGTAGAAGGATGGTTACCAGAGGCTGGGAAGGGTGGCAGGGAGCTTGCAGGGGGTAAGAATGGTTAATGGGTCCAAAAAAAAAAAATTGAAAGAATGAATTAGACCTACTATTTGACAGCAAAATAGGGTGACTATAGTCGATAATAACTTAATTGTACATTTTAAAATAACTTAAAAGTGGGGAGGATAGGCCGGGCGCGGTGGCTCAAGCCTGTAATCCCAGCACTTTGGGAGGCCGAGACGGGCGGATCACGAGGTCAGGAGATCGAGACCAGCCTGGCTAACACGGTGAAACCCCGTCTCTACCAAAAAAATACAAAAAACTAGCCGGGCGAGGTGACGGGAGCCTGTAATCCCAGCTACTTGGGAGGCTGAGGCAGGAGAATGGCGTAGACCTGGGAGGCAGAGCTTGCAGTGAGCTGAGATCCGGCCACTGCACTCCAGCCTGGGCGACAGAGCAAGACTCCATCTCAAAAAAAAAAAAAAAAAAAAAGTGGGCAGGGTATGGTAGCTCATGTCTGTAATCCCATCAGTTTGGGAGGCTGAAGTGGGAGGATCACTTGAGCTCAGGAGTTTGAGACCAGTCTGAGCAACATAATGTGACCTTGTCTCTACTAAAATTCAAAAAAATTAGCCGGATGTATTACTTCATGACTGTAGTCCCACTACTTGGGAGACAGAAGCAGGAAGATCGCTTGAGACTGGGAGGTCAAAGGTGCAGTGAGCCATGATCATGCTACTGTATTCTAGTCTGAGTGATGGAGCAATACCTCCCAAAAAAATAAAAGAAGATGAATAAATAAACAAATACATAAATAAAGCATGTAATTGGATTGTTTATAGCTCAAAGGATAAATGCTTGAGGGGATGGATACCCCGTTCTCCATGATGTGATTATTTTACATTGCAGGTCTATATTAAAACATCTCATGTACCCTATAAATATATAACTATGTTTCCAAAAAAAAAGTTATTTTTTGTTTTGTTTGTTTGTTTGTTTTGTTTTTTGAGATTGTCTTGGCCTGTCGCCTAGGCTGGAGTGTGGTGGCATGATCTTTGCTCACTGCAACCTCTGCCTCCCTGGTTCAAGCCATTCTCATGCCTCAGCCTCCCAAGTAGCTGGGATTACAGGCATGCAACACCAATGCCCAGCAATTTTTGTATTTTTAGTACAGACAGCATTTCACCATGTTGGCCAGGCTGGTCTTGAACTCCTGGCCTTAAATGATCTGCCCACTGTGGCCTCCCAAAGTGCTGGGAGGTGTGAGCCACCATATCTCGCCAAAAAATTAATTATTATTTTAAAAACACAAAGAGCAGGATTAAAGAATGAAAGTGACTCATCAGACAAAGTGGAATAAGAAATCTGGGGAAGAAGGACTAACGTTGGGATAGAAAACTGCCCTCTACTTATATTTTCCTCAATAAATGAGATTACAAATTTTTAAAAAACTGCTCCACTGTACAATATTTATGTACACAGAATATCCCACATGGGCTGAAATATCCATTCTTTTTTTTTTTTTTTTTTTTTTTTTGAGACAGAGTCTCACTCTGTCGCCCAGGCTGGAGTGCAGTGGCCGGATCTCAGCACACTGCAAGCTCCGCCTCCCGGGTTTACGCCATTCTCCTGGCTCAGCCTCCCGAGTAGCTGGGATTACAGGCGCCCGCCACCTCGCCCGGCTAGTTTTTTGTATTTTTTTTAGTAGAGACGGGGTTTCACCGTGTTAGCCAGGCTGGTCTCGATCTCCTGACCTCGTGATCCGCCCGTCTCGGCTTTCCAAAGTGCTGGGATTACAGGCTTGAGCTACCGCATCCGGCCAAAATATCCATTCTAAAAGCCATGTTTTGCCCTTAACAGGAATATAAGTGAGTCAGGGAAAGACATGAAGTCTACTGTTACATCTTGATTGAAGGCCTTGCCAGCACAAGGATTGTCTGACAACCTGGATGTTTTTATGTAGCCAGAAAATAAATGATAGTAAGATGAAAAGTGAGTCAGGTCACACTTTTCTTTTGCAGGATGAAAGGAGAGATTGAGAAAGGGGAGGAAGGAGAGAAGAATTGTTTCAATGGCTTTTTCAGGAAGATGAATTTTAGGAAAGAATTAATCCAGATGAGTAGCAAATTGATTCCCTTGAAACAATGTTTCCTAAATACCCCTTGGAACGTCTTCCTGTACACAGTCTCCAGTTTGAAAACTAATGAAATAAATAATGACTCTCCTGATCCTTTCAGTCCTCATTGCTTACCCCATCTCTGAATTCCTGCAGCTCTTATGTTCTGTTTCTTCACAATTTAGGAATCAGTTTATCTTTAAGTGACTGTAAGGTTAGCAGTCTTATTTTTCATGTGTGGCTGCTGGAATCAATCTCATTTTATTCTACACTCATACCTCATGCCCAGGTATGATGGCAGTTCAGGGAAGGAGGGTAGTGTAAGCTGAAGGCAGCAGTGGGACCTGCTTTGAATCTTCAATAATGAGAATTTTGATACGAACAAAGGGCGAAATGCATTCTAGGGAAGAGCAGTTTCTCTACGATACAAATTCAGCTGTAACAAAGATTCCCATTAACAGCAATTGCTTAACAAGCTCTCTCATATCTGAGCACAAGCGGTCTGAGGTGATAGGATGCCTCATGGTGTTAAGGATACAAGTTTCTTCTAACTTTTGCTCTGCCACCAGCTAAGGTATAGGCCTTGTCCTCATGGCCAAAAATAATTATCTTCTGGGTCTGTGTTCTGACGAGAAGGGAGAAAATGAGCACAAGGAGAACATACCCTTTTCTTTTAAAGGCACAACCCAGGTGTTTCAAACATCACTTTCACTCACATGCCACTAACTAGAACTTAGTCATACAGCCAATGTTGGTTGCCAGGGAAGCTGGGGAAAATATTACCCCATCTCTGAATTCCTGCAGCTCTTATGTTCTGTTTCTTCACAATTTAGGAATCAGCTTTAGCTGGGAAGCCACATGCCCAGTTTGAAACTTGAGGTTTCTATTACTAAAGAAAAAAAATGAGACTTGATGTTAAGAAAACCAGTGGTCTCATAGAGAGATATAGAAAATGACAAGATAGAAGGGAGAATGTGAAAAACAATTGTACTGGGAATGAAAGGTGAAGCCAGCTGGGCTTCTGGGTTGGGTGGGGACTCGGAGAACTTTCCTTTCTAGCTAGAGGATTGTAAACGCACCAATCAACACTCTGTAAAAATGCACCAATCAGCACTCTGTATCTAGCTAAAGGATTGTAAATGCACCAATCAGCACTCTGTAAAATGGACCAATCAACGCTCTGTAAAATGGACCAATCAGCAGGATGTGGGTGGGGCCAAATAAGGGACTAAAAGTTGGCCACCCAAGCCAGCAGCGGCAACCCACTTGGGTCCCCTTCCACGCTGTGGAAGCTTTGTTCTTTTACTCTTCACAATAAATCTTGCTGCTACTCACTATTTGGGTCCACACTACCTTTATGAGCTGTAACACTCACTGCGAGGGTTTGTGGCTTCATTCCTGAAATCAGTGAGACCACAAGCCCACCAGAAGGAAGAAACTCTGGACACATCTGAACATCTGAAGGAACAAACTCTGGACACACTATCTTTAAGAACTGTAACACTCACCATGAGGGTCTGTGGCTTCATTCTTGAAGTCAGCGAGACCAAGAACTAACCGGAAGGAATAAATTCTGGAAACATTTTGGTGACCATGAAGGGACATATTTTGGCAACTAACATGGGGCTATTGCCAAGCGGTGAGTACCATTGAACCCCTTTTGCTTGCTATTGTGGCCTATTTTTCCTTAGGATTTGGGGGCTAAATACCGGGCACCTGTCGGCCAGTTAAAAGGGACCAACATGGCCGCTGGACTAAAGACACGTCAGGCTTTCTGGGAAAGGGCTCTCTAACAACCTCTGACTCTTTGGAGTTGGGAGCGTTGGTTTGCCTGGAACCAGCTTCTGCTTTTCCTGTACTTCTGGGCTGAGGTGAGGGTCAACAGAGAGGAAAGCCAACAAGTTGGTTGACCCTGTGGCCATGAGCAGAACTCTCAAAGTCACATCGCCCAAGCGAGATTCGCCCATCTATCCTATCTATCCTGACCCTTGCCTTCTGGGTCCTAATGCCTGTCAGAAAATCTTCCTCTCACCTCATTTCTCCAAGGCTAGGCCTGCTTCTAAAAACCACTCCCTGTCTCTGGTGCTTTTCTAGTTTCTCCTATAAGAATGATTTCTAGTATAAACTTCAGGACTCTATTCCCTTCTTTAGGCACCCGGGTTCACCAATTAGAAAGACATAATTTTTGCCCAAAGCCCCATCGAAGTGGGGACTATGTGGAATCTCAGGATCCCTCCTCAGACTAGCAGGCCTAACAAAAGCTATTCCTGAAGCTGGGATTTGGGGATCTTCAGAAATTGTATCCTTCCTATTCATATAAGTGAGGGCAAAAGGCATCACTCTTCCAACTCTGGAGATCCCTCCCCTCCCTCAGGGTATGGCCCTCCACTTCATTTTGGGGACATAACATCTTTATAGGACAGGGGTAATGTCCCAATACTAACAGGAGAATGCTTAGGACTCTTAACAGGTTTTAGAGAATACGTCAGTAAGGGTCACTATTCCGATCTTCCTCGGTCCTCCTTGTGGTCTAGGAGAAAAACTAGTGTTTCTACTGCTGCATCAGTGAGCACAACTATTCTGATCAGCAGAGTCCAGGGACCTTTGTGGGCTCTTGGCAAGAGGTGTCTGCTGCTGCGTCTGTGAGCACAACTATTCCGATCAGCAGGGTCCAGGGACCATTGAGGGTTCTTGGGCAGGGAGAGAAACAAACCAAAACTGTGGGCTGTTTTGTCTTTCTTTTTTTTTTTTTTTTTTTTTTTTTTTTTTTTTTTTTTTTTTTTTTTTTTTTTTTTTGAGACGGAGTCTCGCTCTGTCACCCAGGCTGGAGTGCAGTGGCCGGATCTCAGCTCACCGCAAGCTCCGCCTCCCAGGTTCACGCCATTCTCCTGCCTCAGCCTCCCGAGTAGCTGGGACTACAGGCGCCTGCCACCTCGCCCGGCTAAGTTTTTTGTATTTTTAGTAGAGACGGGGTTTCACTGTGTTAGCCAGGATGGTCTCGATCTCCTGACCTCGTGATCCGCCCGTCTCGGCCTCCCAAAGTGCTGGGATTACAGGCTTGAGCCACCGCGCCCGGCTGTTTTGTCTTTCGTATGGGAAACACTCAGGCATCAACAGGCTCACCCTTGAAATGCATCCTAAGCCATTGGGACCAATTTGACCCACAAACCCTGAAAAAGAGGCAGCTCATTTTTTTTCTGCACTACAGCCTGGCCACAATATTCTCTCTCTGATGGGGAAAAATGGCCACCTGAGGGAAGTATAAGTTACAATACTATCCTGCAGCTTGACTTTTTCTGTAAGAGGGAAGGCAAATGGAGTGAAATACCTTATGTCCAAGCTTTCTTTTCACTGAAGGAGAATCCACAACTATGCAAAGCTTGCAATTTACATCCCACAGGAGGACCTCTCAGCTTACCTCCATATCCTTCCTATTAATATATAGCTCCCCTTCCTATTAATGATAAGCCTCCTCTAATCTCCCCTGCCCAGAAGGAAACAAGCAAAGAAATCTCCAAAGGACCACAAAAACCCCCAGGACTATCGATTATGTCCCCTTCAAGCTGAGGGGGGAGGGGAATTTAGCCCAACCCGGGTACATGTCCCCTTCTCCTTCTCTGATTTAAAGCAGATCAAGGCAGACCTGGGGAAGTTTTCAGATGATCCTGATAGGTACATAGATGTCCTATAGGATCTAGGGCAAACCTTCTTTTTTTTTTTTTTTTTTTTTGAGACGGAGTCTCGCTCTGTTGCCCAGGCTGGAGTGCAGTGGCGAGATCTTGGCTCACTGCAAGCTCCGCCTCCTGGGTTCACGCCATTCTCCTGCCTCAGCCTCCCGAGTAGCTGGGACTACAGGCGCCCACCACCCCGGCTAATTTTTTGTATTTTCGGTAGAGACGGGGTTTCACCGTGTTAGCCAGGATGGTCTCGATCTCCTGACCTCGTGATCCACCCGCCTTGGCCTCCCAAAGTACTGGGATTACAGGCGTGAGCCACCGCGCCCCGCCTAGGGCAAACCTTCTATCTCACTTGGAGAGATGTCATGCTATTGCTAGATCAAACCCTGGCCTTTAATGAAAAGCATGCAACTTTAGCTGTAGCCCGAGAGTTTGGAGATACCCAGTATCTTAGTCAAGTAAATGATAGAATGACAGCCAAAGAAAGGGACAAATTCCCTACTGGTCAGCAAGCCATCCCCAGTATGGATCCCCACTGGGACCTCGATTCAGATCATGGGGACTGGAGTCACAAACATCTGTTGACCTGTGTTGTAGAAGGACTAAGGAGAATTAGGAAAAAGCCCATGAATTATTCAATGATGTCCACCATAACTCAGGGAAAGGAAGAAAATCCTTCTGCCTTCCTTGAGTGGCTACAGGAGGCCTTAAGAAAATATACTCCCCTGTCATCTGACTCACTCGAGGGTCGATTGATCCTAAAAGATAAGTTTATTACCCAATCAGTTGCAGATATCAGGAGAAAACTACAAAAGCGAGCCCTGGGTCCCAAACAAAATCTGGAGGCATTATTAAACCTGGCAACCTTGGTGTTCTATAATAGGGACCAAGGGGAACAGACCAAAAAGGAAAAGTGAGATCAGAGAAAGGCTGCGGGCTTAGTCATGGCCCTCAGACAAACAAACCTTGGTGGTTCAGAGAGGACAGAAAATGCAGAAAGCCTATCACCTGGTAGGGCTTGTTATTTACAAAAACACTTTAAAAAAGAGTGTCCTACGAGAAACAAGCTGTCCCCTTTCCCATGTCCACTATGCTGAGGCAATCACTGGAAGGACAAAGGTTCTCTGGACCAGAAGCCCCCAACCAGATGATCCAACAATAGGACTGAGGCAAGCACCAGCTCATGTCATCACCCTCACTGAGCCCTGGGTATGTATAACCAGTGAAGGCCGGGAAATTGACTTCCTCCTTGATACTGGTGTGGCTTTCTCAGTGTTAATCTTCTGTCCCGGACAACTGTCCTCAAGGTCCATTACCATCTGAGGAATCCTGGGACAGCCTGTAACCAGGTATTTCTCCTCAGTTGTAATTGGGAGACTTTGCTACAGATAGTAAGTATGCTTATCTAATCCTACATGCCCATGCTGCAATATGGAAAGAAAGGGAGTTCCTAACCTCTGGGGGAACCCCATTAAATATCACATGGAAACCATGGAGTTATTGCATGCAATGCAAAAACCCAAAGAGGTGTCAGTCTTACATGGTCAAAGCCATCAAAAAGGAAAGGAGAGGGGAGAACAGCAGCATAAGCAGCTGGCAGAGGCAGTAGAAAGGAGAGAAAGAGACAGAAAGTCAGAGAAAGAGAGAGAGGAAGAAACAGAGAGACAAAGAGAAGGAGACAGAGGAAGAGACAGAGACAAAGAAGGAGTCAGAGAGACAGAGAGAGGAAGAGACAGAGAGACAGAAAGTCAAAGATGGAAAGAGAGGAAGAGACAAAGAGGGAATCAGAGAGAAAGAGACAGACAAAGAAGAAATTAAAGAGAGAAAAAGAGAGAGATAGAAGTAGTAAAGAAAAAAAAAGTGTACCCTATTCCCTTAAAAGCCAGGGTAAATTTAAAACCTATAATTGATAATTGAAGGTCTTCTCTGTAACCCTGTAACACTCCAATACCACCTTGTTGTGAGTGTAAACAAGGGCATAGCCTGAAAGCACTGAGGCCACTGACAACCCATAGCCTTCCCATCAAAAATCCTTAACCCAGCAAGTTTCCTAACAGGGGATCTAAATCTTAATTAATTACCATACACAGGTCTGACCAGACCTAGGAGGAACTCCCTTCAGGACAGGAGGATGGTTCCTACCCAGAGATTAAGGAAAAAAGACACAGTGGGTATTCAGTAAGTGATAAGCAAACTCTTGCAGAAGCAGAGTTAGGAAAATTGCCTAATAATTGGTCTGCTCAAACATGCGAGTTGTTTGCACTCAGCCAAACCTTAAAGTACACGCAGAATCAGGAAGGAGCCATCTATACCAATTCTAAGTTAATATGGACTGAACAAGGTTTTATTAATAGCAAAGAAAAATTAAATCCCAAACTTACAAGGTTTTCAACAAAAGTAAAATTTGCTAAAAGTTAACAGTGTAACATGTATTATCATAACTTCTAATCTTATGGAAATCGGACCCTATCAGTACCCCTCAAAGCTCAAGTGTGTCAGCACATAGCCATACAACTAATACCCCTACTTATATAGTTAGGAACGGCTACTGTTACAGGAACTGGAATAGCCAGTTTATCTACTTCATTATGCTACTACCACACACTCTCAAAAGATTTCTCAGACAGTTTGCAAGAAATAGCGAAATCTATCCTTACTCTATAATCCCAAATAGACTCTTTGGCAGCAGTGACTCTCCAAAACCACCAAGGCCTAGACCTCCTCACTCCTGAGAAAGGAGGACTCTGCACCTTCTTAGGGGTAGAGTGTTGTTTTTACACTAACCAGTCAGGGATAGTATGAGATGCCACCCGGCATTTACAGGAAAAGGTTTCTGAAATCAGACAATGCCTTTCAAACTCTTATAACCAACCTCTGGAGTTGGGCGACATTGCTTCTCCCTTTTCTAGGTCTTGTGACAGCCATCTTGCTATTACTCGCGTTCAGGCCCTGTATTTTGAACCTCCTTTTCAAATTTGTTTCCTCTAGGATCGAGGCCATCAAGCTACAGATGGTCTTACAAATGGAACCCTAAATGAGCTCAACTAACAACTTCTACCAAACACCCCGGACCAACCCGCTGGCCCTTTCACTGGCCTAACAAGCTCCCCTCTAGAGGACACTACAACTGCAGGGCCCCTTCATTGCCCCTATCCAGCAGGAAGTAGCTACAGCGGTCATCACCCAATTTCCAACAGCAGTTGGGGTGTCCTGTTTACAGAGGGGATTGAGAGGTGAAGCCAGCTGGGCTTCTGAGTCGGGTGGGGACTTGGAGAACTTCTCTGTCTAGCTAGAGGATTGTAAACACACCAATCAGCACTCTGTGTCTAGCTAAAGGATTGTAAATGCACCAAACAGCACTCTGTGTCTAGCTAAAGAATTGTAAACGCATCAGTCAGCACTCTGTAAAATGGACCAATCAGCAAGATGTAGGGGGGCGGGGGCCAAGTAAGGGAATAAAAGCTGGCCACCCAAGCCAGCAGCGGAAACCCACTCAGGTCCCCTTCCACGCTGTGGAAGTTTTGTTCTTTTGCTCTTCACAACGAATCTCGCTGCTGCTCACTCTTTGGGTCCACACTACCTTTATGAGCTATAACACTCACTGCAAGTGTCTGCAGCTTCATTTCTGAAGTAAGCGAGACCACGAACCCACCAGGAGGAACAAACAACTCTGGACGCGCCACCTTTAAGAGCTGTAACACTCACTGCGAAGGTCTGCGGCTTCACTCCTGAAGTCAGCGAGACCACGAACCCACTGGAAGGAAGAAACTCTGGACACATCTGAACATCTGAAGGAACAAACTCCATACACACCATCTCTAAGAACTGTAACACTCACTGCAAGGGTCCGCAGCTTCGTTCTTGAAGTCAGCGAGACCAAGAACCCGCCAGAAGGAATAAATTCCGGACACTGGCATACAAGAAAACATGACTATAGTACCTGAGGAGTTGCAGGTGCAGGAAACTGTTGAGGGTTTGTGAAGAATATCACCAATGAAGTTCCTTGCCTACTTTTTTTTTCTTCAAGATGGAGTCTCACTCTATCACCCAGGCTGGAGTACAGTGGCACAATCTTAGCTCACTGCAACCTCCGCATCCCAGGTTCAAGTGATTCTCCCACCTCACCCTCCTGAGTAGCTGGGATTACAGGCACACACTGCCACACCTGGCTGATTTTTGTATTTTCAGTAGAGATGGAGTTTCACCATCTTGGCCAGACTGATCTCAAACTCCTGACCTCAAGTGATCCGCCTGCCTCAGTCTCCCAAAGTGCTGGGATTACAAGCATGAGCCACCACACCTGGCCTGCTTACCACTATAATTTTTTAGGAAGGTTTAGTGCTGGTGAGATGTACGACAGTGTGTATGGGTTTGTGTGCAGGTTAGGTGCTTACTATTCAAAGTGTGGTCCAAGGTCTAGCAGCATCAGCATCACTCGGGAGCTTGTCAAAAATGCAGAATCTAGGTAGGCATGGTGGCTCACACCTGTAATCTCAGAACTTTGGGAAGCTGAGACAAGAGGATTGCTTGAGTCCAGGAGTTCTAAGGCCATTTTGGGCAAGATAGCAAGACCCTGTGTCTACAAAAGAAAGAGAGAGAGAGAGAAAGAAAAAGAGAAAAGAGAGAGAGAGAAAGACGAAAGAAAAGAAAGAAAGAAAGAGAGAGAGAGGGGGAGGGAGGGAGGGAGGGAAAGAAAAGAAAGAAGAAAGAAAGAAAGAAAGAAAGAAAGAAAGAAAGAAAGAAAGAAAGAAAGAAAGAAAGAAAGAAAGAAAGAAAGGAAGGAAGGAAGGAATGAAGGACGGAAGGAAGGAAGGAGAAAGGAAGAAAGAAGAGAATGAGGAATGAAGGAAGGGAGGGAGGGAGGGAGGGAGGGAAGAATCTTAGGCCCCACCCAGACATACAGAACTGCAATCTGCATTTTAACAAATTCTTCAGGTAATATCATTTATCATCACATTAAAGTCTCAGAAGTACTGGGTTAGTTTATGCTATGGTGTGGAATAATCCTAAAAGTTCTGTGTCTTGAAACAACTAAGATTTATTTCTCACTCATGCTGAAGTCTGTCTGAGAGCAAGCAGGTAGCAAGTAGGGAACTCTGCTTCATGTCATCCTCACCAGAGCCCCAGGCTGACAGAGCCTCCACCATTTGAACAATCACTAGTCATGTGGCAGAGGAGGAAATGTGTGACTCTTGTGCTTCCCTCGTATTTCACTGGCCAAATCAAATCCCATGGCCATGCCTATCTTCAAGGAGGTGGAAAAAACATCCTACTATGTACCTGGAAGGAGGAGAATCGAAATACTGCTGAAGCTAGGGGATCCTCAAGGCAGGCAGGCCTTTCAAGGGGTTATGACAATACAGACGTAACCAGATTCAGGGAAAGTATATCAATACAGAGGAAAAGGAGAGCATAAACAGAAGAAACAGTTCAGAATAATGATTCTGAATGGGCACTCAAGGAAGACTCCAGCTTTACAGTCTCATTGATTGGGCAAGTAGTGAAGATTTTCATGGAAAACGAACATTTTGGAGGAATGGGTTAGGGTGGGGAGTGGAAAGGCTGAGTTTGGAATGGACATGCTGAGTCAGAAATCAAGGTGAATATTCACCACTTGTTTATCTTTCCAACCTCATGTTGTATCCCCTCCCCCACTCACTCACCATGCTCCAGCCACACTGGCCTTCTGTTCCTCATGCACCAACCTTGTTCTCATCTTAGGGTTGTCATACGTACTGTTCCTTCTGCTGGCCCCTTCTCCAAGTCTGTCATGACTGGCTCCTGCCTGTCATTCAGAACTCACCATACATGTCATCTCCTCAGAAAGGCCTTCCTTGGCTATACAAATGTAGCCACCCAGTCACACTATATCATACCACCCTATTTCAAAGATCAGCATGGCATCCAGAGCTGATATTTTGTGTGTGTTTTTCTGTCCCACCTCCCCACCCCCATCATTAAAAAGCTCCATGAGAACATGGACTCTGTCTGTCCTGTATCCCCAGCTTCAAGTACACAGTTGGTACTCAATAAACATTACTGAATGTTCCCATGGAATTTTCAGTTAAAAGTATGCAATAAGGGAAATAAAGATAGGTTCCAATGAGGACAACTGGTTTGGAATGGCAAAGTTCTCTAAGGTATTAAAGATGACCATGAAGCATTAAACTTTTAGGGATGTTCCACTTTAATGGCTAGAGAAGTGTAAGTGACTGAGAAGTCTAAAAGGTAGAGCGGTTTCTGAAGCTAGGAAAAAGTGCCAGTGAGGGGTGGGGGCAAGTGTTCTGTTAAGAAAAACCGGAATAGAAAAAGACCATTGGATTTGGAAAGGTCATTTATGACCAATGAATAAGAGAGTGAAAAATGAAAAGAGCTTAAGGAGAGAAAGGACATAGAGGTGGATAGGTCATCACTTAAGTAATCTGGCAGTAAATGGAATTAGTACTCTAGCAGGATTGAATGGGTTTTTGGTAGACCTATTCATTTCTTAAGCTAAATATGCTAGAGAAATGGAGAGACTGAACATGCTGTGGGGGATTTCCTTTTTAAAAAAATTTTTTGAGACAAAGTTCTGCTTTGTCACCCAGGCTGGAGTGTAGTGGCATCAACACAGCTCACTGCAGCCTCGGCCTCCCTGGTGCAAGCAATCCTCCCCCCAGTAGCTGAGACTACAGGTGCACGCCACCATACCCACCTAATTTTTGAATTTTTGTACTTTTTTGTATTTATTATTATTTTGTAGAGACGGGGTTTTGCCATTTTGTCCAGGCTGGTCTCAAACTCCTGAGCTCAAGCAATCGTCGCACCTCGGCCTCTCAAAGTGTTGGGGTTACAGGTGTGAGCCATGCGCCGGCCAGGGAGAGGTTAACTAGGTTAATGGACCCCCTAGGGTGTCCACATGGCACCTTCAGGGACTCTGAAATGCAGAAATTATATGCAAAATTTTGGGTGCACAGAGGGGATGGGAGGTAGAAGTAGAAGAGAATTCGTAGGTTTATTATTTTCCAAACGGTCGCGACCCAACGGTTAACAACGACCGCTTAAGAGTACAAAAAGTTTTTAAAAAGGAAGCCCAGAGAAGGGCTAAACTTTAGAAAGAAAAAAAGGAAAACATCCTTCCTATCCAAGGAAAGGCTATAAACAGATGAAAAAGTCCACAGTTGCATCATCTGGGTAAAACAGAGAAGACAGAGCTGGAAACCGCGGGCGGCTTGTGCCAACACGCTCAGGGAAGGCAAACGGAAGGCGCCCGTGCTCCCTAGCGCAGGAGGTCCTAAGGCCGGGAATCGCTGGCCTTGCCTCTCAGGACCCGGGCTGACCCGAGGGAGGCAGAGGCCCTCATCACCAGGCGGGGGGCCCATCAGCGCGCCGGCTCAGGAACAAGATGCTGATGCTTCAGACTCGGCCGGGCAGTGCGTCCGAGCTTCCCCACAGCCGCCGCACTTTCCTGCTGCCTTTGGGATGCGGCCTCCAGCCCCGCCTCGCCACCGGCCGTCATCTCTGAATCATCCCGCCCATTTCGACATCTTCCTTCCCCGCCTTCGGCTCTCGGCCTGGCGCAGAGCCCAGTGACAGCCGGGGCCCGGAGGACCTCATTCATTCAACACTTGCATGGGTTTACTGTGCGAACGTGGATGCGAGGCTCAGTGCCGGGCGCTGGGGCCTGAGGAGCACTGGGTCCGGCCCCAGGGCCCACTCCAGACCCGACAAGAGTCTAGCGGGCCGCCGCGGTCCCCCCCTGGCTGTGAGGCGGTTCCCGGCCCGCATGTCGCAACGGCTTCCCGGACAGGCTGCTGGTCGCGCCAGCCAGAGGATGACCGGTCCAGGCCGGCTCCGCCTCATGCCCGCGACGAGATCCCGCGGGAACACGGCTCTCCCGGGCCAGGGCCGCCCGCTCTCCAGCCACGCGTCTCAGAATTTGAGGAGCGCACTCGAGCGCTGGTCGTAACGGTGCCCGTCAGCAGTTTGACGTTGAAGGCCTGTCACCGCCCCGCCCCCGACGCGATCCCGCGCACGGGGACCGCAGCTCTGCAGGCGCCAGCAAGGGGCCCGAAGTCGGCCCCTAGACTCCCTGGGCGCTTCGCTCTTTCTATAGCCAATCGGGGACCGACGTGGTGCGGGCCAATGGCCGCGGTCAAAGTATCAAGAGTGGTTGAGCCTATCAAAGTTCAGCCTTAAGTTTCTCCCGCCCTTCTAAAAAGTCAGAGGCGGGTTGATCGCACATGTCGGCCAATCAGTGACCAATAAACAAGAAGCTTCCAAGATCAAAGGGGAAGGGGTGGGATTTAGGCGCTAGCAACGCCTCAGGGCGGAGGAATGACAGGCGACTTCGCTAATACTACCGACTGATTTTTCTCACGTCAGGAAAAGGGTGGGTCTAACTCGGGGTCTGCACCAATGGTTGTTTGGGGGGCGTGTCCGCGGGGCCAAGCGGGAGCCGGAGGCCCCGGGCTCTCTGGGCCGCGCCTGAGGCGGACACTACGGGGCCGGGGGGCGGCGGCGGGACTGGTGGCAGCGGCGGCGGGGGTGGGCGCCGCAGCTGGCCCGGGTGGATGGAGTTGGAGGGGCGGGGTGCTGGCGGTGTGGCGGGGGGGCCGGCGGCAGGGCCCGGGCGGAGCCCCGGGGAGTCGGCGCTGCTGGACGGGTGGCTGCAGCGGGGCGTGGGCCGGGGGGCCGGCGGCGGGGAGGCCGGGGCCTGCAGGCCGCCGGTACGTCAAGATCCGGACTCCGGCCCGGACTACGAGGCGCTGCCGGCTGGAGCCACTGTCACCACGCACATGGTGGCAGGCGCCGTGGCAGGGATCCTGGAGCACTGCGTGATGTACCCCATCGACTGCGTCAAGGTGAGACCTGCACTGGGCTTCGAACCAGACCTGGGGCTGACCCGACCCCTGGGTCTTGTCCGGAGCCAGGATCCCGGCTGAGAGCCGGAGCCGACATGGGTTCCTTCCTGGCTCCTGCCACTACCACATGATTCGAACCGACACTCCATTCAAGCAAGGTCCCAGCTGGGAGTTGATCCCAGTCAGGAACCAGGACCTATTTCTAACCGTCAGTGAAATCTGAATCGGGACTCAGGATCGAAAATCTGTCAGCCAAAGCCCTGGACCCCACCTGGGACTAAACAGGAATAGGGTGGGATGGGGTATCCCGAAGCTCAGGTAAGTGCTACTAACTCGATTAAGGTGAAGCCAGCTGGCGTGACCCAGACCCTGAAATGGATCTAACGGCTTGAGATGTTTTCTGGGCTAGTGCTTTTACAAACTCCTTACTGTATCTTCCTTTACTGACGGGGCAGGAACCCGAATCTGGAATCTTTCAGCTAGATAAAGGACTTACACGTTAAATCTTAACACATGAGTGATTGGAAATCATTGTGCAGTGAGAATGCAGAGTTCCAGACTGGAAGTAATATGGGAAAGATCGTATTCAGGAAAAGGTTTCAGTTTCTCTGTGAAGCAAGCATGATACCCCACCTATTTCCTGAACATGAAAATTGAGCTGGGATTAGGACTGTATGTGCAGGGAGCACATCAGCCTCCAAACAAGAGAGATGAAACTGATAGCAATTTCTTTGGCCACCTGAAGTTGACAAAAAGGGAGAAGTTGCCTAGAAAGGAAGTGTGACGGTATTAGAAAGTAGATGTAAGTATGAAGACAATGGAATGAGATCAACAAGAGGACACGATTCTTGTGAAAGTATAATTGCATTCACAACCAAGCAGGATGATTAATGTGTACAGAAGTCAGGTCCTTCTGAAGAAAGCTGGGTGAAGAAAGAAACAGATTATTGTTCTTTACAGTTCTTATTTTTGCATTAGTAAAGGTAGCAGCCACTAAAGGTGAGGACTGAATTGAGGGAGAGGTAAACTAGAGGGGACTGTTGATATGACAAAGACCGATACCTCCTTTACATGTTAAGGGTAATAGTCAAACAGTAACCTGGCAGCTTTTTGATTTATATTTCCTCGTCAAATCAGGAAAGTGTTATGTATTCAAAAGGAGGAGAGAATCAACTTGGGAAATGCAAAGTAGATCCCTTTTACCTCCCTCTGATTCCAGTACTGTTTCATGTTTTCCTTAGTAATGTGGATAAGGAAATGGGGGGAGTGCTCATTAAGCTTTGTGAATGACAGTAAACTGGCAGGAGTATTTTAGCACAAGGTAACTCCTAACAAGGGCCATATCCATTGAAAATGGGGTAAATGTACTTGACTAAAATGGACATTAGAATGTTAAATGCCCTTGTCAATTGGGAGAAATAGAAATAAACAGTAAAATCCATGAGAAGTAACAACATTGAAATGTAAAACGAGTAAGTACAAATAAAAAAGATGCATACATTATATGTATAGACTCTAGGTTGAATGACTTGTGAGTTAATAATGCCGTATATCCAAAAGTTAATATAATCTAGCTCCCTAGACTTAGATTAGGGAGTGAGTGCAGTATGAGTGGAGTGCAGGGTTTAGGATGCTGTTTTTCTGGATGAGTATTGAATGGAAAACAGATCAAAGAAAACCGTGAAAATTATTTAATGGCTTGAAAAATACAGTGTAATAATTTATCTTAGAAATATTACTGTAACTTACCAATTTAACCACTGTTCCATTATAACATAATGGGAGGTTATCTCCTTACTCCATATATTTACATCGTGCTATTGTTGCTATAAACATTTTATAAATCCCTGTTAAAAATGCTTCTAGAATATTTGGGTGCATGTCCTTAAGGGAGGCAAATCTTTGCCCTGTGATAAGATGGAATTGATTTTGCAGGAACAAAGACTATTCAGAATCAAATATGGTGAACAAAGTGGGAGGTCAAAATGGGTAATACTGTTGGCGTCAAAATAAGGTGGGACTTGAAAGCAAGGAGACTGCTTTACTTCTGAGGCCTATAAACCCATTGAGGAAACACCTCTGAAAGAGAAGTTCCAGAAAGGTTTTGCATAACCACAGCATTGCTGGAATAAGTCAATTGTAGCCTTCCAAGGTAACTATTTTGAAGAACAGTTCTTACTCATTTACATAAGCTTTGGCATTTTGGTTTTTAAAAAATTAGTCATACAACATTGCAGTTATATCTTGAAAGCCCTCAATTAAGGAAATAAAGATTTGAGAAAAAAATGCTCAGGAGTTGTCAACAATAACGAAAGCTTATTTTAGAAGGCTCATTTTGACTTGCACTTAATGCTGGGATTTAAATGACTTAGAGGGAAAAACTAGGTGAGGCCAGTATGATTTAGTGTCAGTGAGTATGTTCAATGCTTTTGTGCAGGCATGAAAGTAAAATTCAAATCCCTTCCTTCAGAAAGGGCTTCCCAGTTTGCTTGTTCCGGCAGTTATCCTTCTTCTTTTAATAAGTGGATGGTGGGGAGGAAAAGCAGCCCAGTCTTTAAGACTGGAGGCAGGTATCCATGTTGTTGGAGCCTAAAGGGCAACCATAGTGTTTGCAAATGAAAGCTGACATTGCCTCTTAGCATGCAAGCCTGTCCATCCTCAGCTACTTATCAGGGTCAAGTTGACTTTTAATATCCTTGAGAGGGACCATGAGAAGTCAGTGTAGCCTTGCTAGACCATCGTTATTCAACCAGCTATTTCCATGGCCATAATGGAGAGGCTTGGGAGCCCAGATAAATCCCAGTTTCCTTTTCTGGGCCTCAGAGGCAAGCGCCAGACTTTATCTACGGGGACAGATTCTGCAACCCAAAACGGTCAGAACCCTTCTCAAAATCATCTGGCTAAGTACCCACCTATCATCAAGCTGCTGTTGTTGGCTCTGAAGTGGTGAAGCAAATATCCACTTATATAATAAAGAAGGGAAGAGCAGAGGGAGATAAATCTCCAGTTTCCAAATGTAAATGGTATCTGTACATATTCACCTGTGAAAGGTTAGGAAATGGAAACATTAGCTTATTTGATTTTCTTGCATCTAATAATAAGTGTTCAGTGATCTTGTGTGCCAAGCACTATCTGAAGTACCTTACATACATTTATTCATTTAATCTGTGAAGCAACTTGATGAAGTAGAAACCATTTTCATTATTTTACAGTTGAAAGGAGGCTTAGGGAACAGTTATATAACTTGTCCAAGGTCACAGAGTTTAGGTGGCACAGTTGTGATTTGAACTCAGTGTATCAGACTCTCAAGCCTTCCGTATAGCTTCCCAAAAGCAGATTACAAGAACCAGGCAAGGCACAGAATTTCACAGTAAAGCTTGTCCCTGAACATATGACCTTCAGATTAATAGTGGGACATGTAAATCATTATAGCCACAGAGAAACTTTAAAAGGAAAACAAAAAATACAAAATTAACCCCGATTTATTAGTGGCTAAGGACAGTTAGTTGCCCATGTATATTTGTGAAATGACTTATACAGGAGGCAATGCTACCATGATCTGTAAATTCTTAGATATGAACAAATATATCTTAGAATCATTTTGAATACAATAAAGATCTTTATATTTCTAGCACCTTATAAATTACCAATGGCTTTTACATACCTTATCTCTTTTAATCCCCACAACAGCCCTATGAGCCAGTCATTCTTGGCCTGTTGTTATAGATGACAATTTTGAAGCTTAGAGAGGTTAAGTGACGTACCCAAGATCATACAACTAGCAAAGCTGAGGCTCAGACTCAGGCTTTTTGACTCAAATGTGGCTTGTCTTTTACCAAACCACTTACCTCTCTACTGGGTTGTTTGACTTTTCTCCAAGCCAGGTCAAGGTTTTTCATACTGAGATTTTTCAGAAATTCTTACTTAGATATTTCATCTTTCTGTAAAAGGCAGATTTATTGGCCCACAAACTTGGGGAGCCATATTTATATACTTAGCATAGCTTATGCCCAGGTCCTCTCCATAAGGGTGTATTTTTATCGAGTTAGAATTGTTGAGTTAGACTTAGATGTGTGTATAGAATGTTCAAAGTAGCTTCCCACAATCTGGTTTTCTCTTGGGGGTGAGGAGTTCCAGGCCTCTGAAGCCAAACCTTTCAGAATTGGTAGCCAAATACACCACTGACTGCGGCAGAGCAATGCAATTTCTGAACATTCTCCCTGTACAAGATCAGTTTTGAATAAATGCATGGAAACATGATAAGCCAAGAGGCTCAATTTATCTTTGCTTATTGGTAGCTCTAGCCAGCATTTGACCCGTAGTCTCTATGAACAACTCTTCTGATGGATTTTATATGCCTTGTGTGATGTGAAAGATCAGTAAACAAACCCTTTATTGGAAATACATGAGGTTTTGTGGGGGGAAGTAGGAAAGAATGTGTCAAATTGTGTTAAGTGATACTGTATAGAGTATTTCTGATTGACCATCCAGTAACTAACCTTTTAAGCTTCCGGTTTTTTGTTGGTAGCAGGCAGGAGAAAATAACCAGAGGAATGTGGATTGCTTGCAGCTAACCGGGACCTGTTCATCTGGTTAGTTTCTTTTCTCCCATGATCTTGAGGAAAGGTATTACTTTTGGATTCCAATTGGCCAAGAGGAAGATTGAAGCTTTTTTTTTCTTTTTTTTTTTTTGAGATGGAGTTTTGCTCTTGTTACCCTGGCTGCAGTGCAGTGGCTCAAACCAGCGAAGGCCCACTACAACCTCCGCCTTGCAGGTTCAAGCGATTCTCCTGCCTCCTGAGTAGCTGGGATTATAGGCGCATACCACCATGCTCGGCTAATTTTTTTGTATTTTTAGTAGAGACGGGGTTTCACCATGTTGGCGAGGCTAGTCTCGAACTCCTGACCTCAGGTGATCCGCTTGCCTCAGCCTCTCATAGTGCTGGGATTACAGGTGTGAGCCACTGTGCCTGGCCGAAGGTTCAAGCTTTTAATTCCAAATAGAATCTAGTGATTAGATTGATGCAGAAATTTAAACTGTACTTGGGCATCACTTGCTCCCATTGGCTCACCAGTGATTGTAACTGATACAGTTATGTGACAAAAGATTCATTCATTCAGCAGACAAATCAGAAGTGCTTATTGTGTGTCAGGCACCAGACATTGGTTTTTCTTTTTAGACATTGATTTTATATTAACTATTAGTTTCCATGTTACTTTACCTTGAAATGGGTCAGTAGATGGGTCAGAGAAATTTTCCTGGGGAGACACACTCTTCATAAAAGGTCTAATTTAGGGAGGTGTTTCAAATAAGATTAATTTCCCAAATTTCAACAAAACTTTGTCAAGGAACATCATACAAAGTGTCTACCCTACGCTTTTATTCCAATCATTGAATCCTTTAGAGAGATTCCAAGGATTATGTTTCACTGAGACTGATTTTATTTACTAATGCCAATTTTGGGATTCAATCAATTTAGATTAGAAATCTGGAAGGGCCCTTCAGGATTGGAGACTAGATTGGTTTCTAGCTAGACACTCCCACCTTTGCAGTTTCAGGGTAAACTTTCTTTCCCAAGAAATAAAATCATCTATTAAGAATGCTACTTCTGCCAAGACTCGGTGTAGACCCAGCCGCCATTGCCAGATAGTCTGAAAAAGTATCAAAATATTAGCCGCCCCTCAGTGTGTGGTCATGAAGCAGGGCCAGCGGCAGTCTTTAGGTATAAAGCATAAAGTATGTCATAGACAGTAAATACTTGAATTTAGAATCCATTTGTGAAGAACTGTCAGCTTGAGTGTATTAAGGCACAAAAGCAACTTCTGAAAGCTTGATATTTGTTGCTGGTGCTCTGAATGATTTTGGAGTACCAGGACACTTAGCAAATGGTGGTATTATTGTTTTCAAGGAAAATAATGGTGTTCCACTCTCAGGGTCATAGATAACTAGAAAAAGAAAGGTCCAAGGCTTAAAAGAAAGATCAGCTATAGATTGGAAATAAGCTGAATGTCAGATATCCCTCTCACAGATGGGCACAGCTCCATGTAGAAGGTCTGCCCAGTGTGTTGAGGTAGGGCGAGAAGTTGGCATTGCTGACATTGCGCTTCTCCTTGCTGTAATTTCAGACCCGGATGCAGAGTCTACAGCCTGACCCAGCTGCCCGCTATCGCAATGTGTTGGAAGCCCTCTGGAGGATTATAAGAACGGAGGGCCTATGGAGGCCCATGAGGGGGCTGAACGTCACAGCAACAGGCGCAGGGCCTGCCCACGCCCTTTATTTTGCCTGCTACGAAAAGTTAAAAAAGACATTGAGTGATGTAATCCACCCTGGGGGCAATAGCCATATTGCCAATGGTATTGAGCCTTCCTGTGCTGGTTCCCCCACTTTCCCAACTCTTTGGGCTTTGCTGCTGTCAGTGCTTTCCAGTCTCAGCATGGTTTGGAGCTGAAGCTTTGGGCTGGGATAGGCCAGATTTTAAGGGAGGGACTTCCAAACCTGATGTTCTCAGACAACGGGCCGCTTCAACCCTGCCTTTTCCTTTGGGGCATCTCAACAAAGGGTTACAGTATCCTCCCTTACCTACCAGCTTGACTTGTTCCTCTCATCTCCCTGGCATCAACTTCCAATGCCCTGGTAACGTGGAGACACACTGAACTACCCCCAGTGTATGTTTCATAGTTGTACGGTGTCCTGCTCCTCAGGGCAGGATTGGAGGCGACCCAGCCAGCCACCCAAGGAAGATACTAATGAAGCCCCTGCTTTTCGCCTCACCTTTTCAGGATCCTAACTCACCAGAGGCAGTTTGTGTTGTTGAGAACATGACAAAGCCTCATGACAAAGTGAATGGGGGTGGGGCCAAGGAACTGCATGAAGAAACCAGAAGGTTGTATGGAAGTAAGAGAAAGGATAGCAGCCTAGGGCTTCAGGACTGGCTGGAACCAAGTTGAGTGTGGAGAGGGTGAGGGTAGAGTAGTTCAGGACCTGAACGAAAGATCTTTATAGACAAACGTTAGGATCTGCAAATGGGTTCTGCAGCAGGATAGAGGTGGGATTCTGTGGTGAGATTCTATGAGATCTGACCACCTGGTCCCCGTATCTCCCTCCACTGGTGGCAGGTGATGTGCTGGCATCCCTAGGCAGCAGTGTATCTGCTTCCTGTCTGGGGCGCTGCGTTTATTCTCAGAACGATCTTTATTGATAAGACCTGAGCTGGCCTTCCTATCATGGATGTGGAATGCATTGGTGACCTTACAAAGTTGGTGGGAACAGATACTTCCCTTAAACAGGAGTTTAGGAGCAGTGGGTCCCCATCTTTTGGACTAACTCCTAACGTTACCTTGTGGTGTAGCACAGCCACTCGCCTTCAGTGGGAGACTTCAATGAGTTGGTCACGCTCTCTTGGCCTTACATGTGGCAGTTGTTTTCTTGTTTGCAGGTGCGGCCGGGTGTGTGGCAACATTACTTCATGATGCAGCCATGAACCCTGCAGAAGGTAATGATTCCTCAACCTATCACTCTGGGCAGCTGCACCTGTGTTTCTTTCCAGTTTGCAGAAGAAAGAGCCCATCAGTTTTGGTGGGAAATTCTCTTACCTTGTTTTACCACTAGAGGGTGCTCCCTCCGTGTTTTTGGTAGTTAGGAGGCACCCTCTTGGACAGGAAGCAGATTCACTGGGATTTCACTAATCCTTGGGGCTTCCCTAGAAAAAGATATGGCTCCATGTGGCCTGTTTTGGGGCTTTCCTGGGAGTCTCCTTTGTAGTAGATTTGATCTGTCCTGAAAGTTTAGCAGGTTCATTTTTCTTCAAAGAGGTGAAGATGGATTCTTTTTTTTTTTTTTTTTGCCCTCTTATGATTTGCAGGAATTAACACTTAAATATATTGCCTTTCTTATCGGAATGAAGCTAGTTGGGATAGGAATGAAAGGTTAAATTGTAGAACTCAGTCCCTGCATTTCTACTGGGGTCTTGGCTTTTCAGTTGGAGGAAAATTCTCCAAAAACATTCTCCACGTGAGGATGAACAAATACAAGAGGATAGCATTGTTGCCACGTTCATTTTCTGTCTGGGCAAGGCCATGGGGTGGACAGAGCCAAAGCTAAGCTGAAGCTCCACAGAGCTCACACCATGTTATCTACTTGAGGGAGTGGGAGGTGTTTGAAAACTAAAGCCAACTCTTTTTGGCTAAGAATCTTTTCTTTGGTAGCACTTCTCTCTCCTCCCCTCTAGGAGGATCACCATCTCACATTTTAGAAGTTAGGTGCTCTTTGTACCTGAGGATTGGGATTGTTAGGGGCCTGTGTTCATGATAATGTTCACTGTCATGGAGTCATTTCTTGTTGGGAGTTGTAAGAGGGTAAGATTAGAGATAGGTACTTAGTTCAAGAAGACTCTCTGGAGCTCCCAAACCATAGATACGTCCTGTGTGTGAATTGGCTGGCTTTACAGAAGTCCTGATGGAAGTGGGTTTATTGTTTTTTGACTTGTTACCAACCCGCTGCCTACTCCCTCCCCTCAAAAAAGGGAAGCTGACTTCTCAGGTTAGCCAGCAGCTCACTCATACTTTTTTCTCTCTCTATTCCATTGGCTGATCTGCTGACTTGGGACTCTGAATCTGGATACTCTCCATCACTGGTTGGCCGCTGTCATCACTTCCTTCCTTGATGATGGCACTACTAGTGGTCAAGCAGAGGATGCAGATGTACAACTCACCATACCACCGGGTGACAGACTGTGTACGGGCAGTGTGGCAAAATGAAGGGGCCGGGGCCTTCTACCGCAGCTACACCACCCAGCTGACCATGAACGTTCCCTTCCAAGCCATTCACTTCATGACCTATGAATTCCTGCAGGAGCACTTTAACCCCCAGAGACGGTACAACCCAAGCTCCCACGTCCTCTCTGGAGCTTGCGCAGGAGCTGTAGCTGCCGCAGCCACAACCCCACTGGACGTTTGCAAAACACTGCTCAACACCCAGGAGTCCTTGGCTTTGAACTCACACATTACAGGACATATCACAGGCATGGCTAGTGCCTTCAGGACGGTATATCAAGTAGGTGGGGTGACCGCCTACTTCCGAGGGGTGCAAGCTAGAGTAATTTACCAGATCCCCTCCACAGCCATAGCGTGGTCTGTGTATGAGTTCTTCAAATACCTAATCACTAAACGGCAAGAAGAGTGGAGGGCCGGCAAGTGAAGTAGCACTGAACGAAGCCAGGGGTTCAGATGACACTGCTGCATCCTGCTCACATTCTCTGTCTCCTGGAATGCTCCCGCCTCAAGTGGAGTTAGAAGGAAGGTAGAGGGGCTCTCCCCCAGGATTTTGGTGTTTCGACTAACACCAGTTCCTGCCAACCTCTGTTGCCACCACCTTTCCTTCCAGGCCCTAAGCACGTGCAGCAAAGCACACCACAGCACCTTTGATAACCTCTCTCCATCCTGGGCCTGACGACCTGCTCTAGACTGTTATAGAGGGATAAGCAGCTCATTCCCCTGGTTCCTAATAAAAAGCCTTTAAATTAAATGGTTAATGGTTTCATTGGGTTTGTCTTGCTAAAGGGGAAGTGAAATGCTGTTAATTGTTCTTGACTTTCCTTTAAGCATAAATCAAGGGACCCAAAGGAAAGGTTTACTGAGTATGTCTGTAGTTTTTGTTTTCTGCTGATTTTCATGACGATTTAAGACATTAGTAGTAGGCCCCAAGCAATCTCTCTGATGGCTAGAACAACAAGCCCTTGACAGACCCCAACCAACCAGATGCTCCGGATGCCCACTATCTTCCCTAGGGCGGTAGTGCAGCACAGAAGAGGCAGGTCTCTGCTCTCCCTGCAGCAGTGCTTTACATGTGGCACTTGGTTTCCATTTTAGTTGTGAAACTCAAATTATTCAGTGAGGCTGCAAGTCCTGAAGATTACATGGTAAAAAATACATTTCATTTTATTTTAAGGCTTTCACAGAGTACTTGAGCATGTGTGATCTCATTCGAACCTCAAAAATCTCTGAAGTAGGCAGTGCAGGTGTCATTTCTATTTCACAAGCAAGAAAGCTCAGAGGCTATGACTGGTCCAAAGCCTCACAGTCAGTGCAGAACTGGGACCCCAGCCCAAGTCTTTTGACCTCACAAGTGAATCTAAGCGTGGCTTCCTACAGATGGGAAATGAGTGGAGGGCATCTCACATCTACTGCCATCTACTGAGGAAGCTCCCTGATGACCAGCTGGGCTCTGCTTGGAGACTTTTCAGAGATGGGGCTTTCCCTGTGCTTGGTAGGTCAGTGTGTTCTTTTTTTTTTTTTTTTTTTTATCACTAGTTATTAGCAAGTTCTTCAGTACATAGAAATGTATCCCTCTGAGTCTTCCACCTATTCTTGTTAGCTCATCTGTCATTCATTCATTAACTATTGAGTGTCTCTGTGCCAAGCACTGGTGTTGGAAATACGATAGATAAAACAATCCCAGCCCTCAAGGAGCTTATTGTCTGGAGAGGAAGATACATGGAAACAGGCAATCACAAGATAAAACGACAGGAGAGAAGATAGAATACACCTAGAATACTCAGAAGACAGAAGGATACCCAGCATAGCCTTGGATGACCAGGGTAGACTTTTGAAGGAAGTGACATCTGAGGTAACACCTGGAAGGCAAATGAGCTAACTTGGTGAACAGGGGAGGGGTTATGTTCTAGACAAAGACCTAGAGGTAAGAGAATTAAAAAGTATTTGGGATTCAGTGTGCAAGTGGTTTGGTAGGACTGAAACAGTCTGGGCAAGACATGCAGCCTGAGAGCCAAGCCGAGACTGGGTCTTCAAAGCAATGCTGCGGAGTTTAGGTTTATCCTGAAGGCCATACAAAAGCATTATGGAGTTTTAAGCAGAGGTGTGGTGTGATCAGATTTACAATTTAAACAGATCACTTAGGCTCTCTGGAGAAAGGATTAGAGGAGCAAGACTGGACAGGCAGGCCAACTGGTTGGGAGGCTGCTGTGGTAATCCAGGCAAGTGCATGGTGGTCTGAAGCAGGACTGTGGCATGGAGCCGGGAGCCATGTTAGGATTGTAGAAGCAATAGGATTCGGTCACAAAGTAGATCTTGTCCTCCTCCCACCTGACAGCCCTTCAATATCTATGGAGAATCATGTCTGAATGCACTTGAAAAAAACTGTCAAGAAACCAGCAGGGTCTCCTGTTCTAAGCTTTATTTAAGTAGGCTATCCTGCCCCTCTGATTTAGCATGGAGAGGAGAGATGTTAATAGTGCTAAGCAGTGGTTTCTGAGTAAAAAGAGTGTGATGATATCATTGTAGAAGGTCATTTCAGAGGGTTTGCTAGTAAAAATGTAATTGAGTAGCTGCCTCCCAGTATGGACTGAGCAAGAGAGCAAAGAGATGGCTGTCAGGACCTAGTCCCTGCAGTCAGCTTTACAGAGCTGTCTGGCATGGTATCTGGCACACAGTAGACACGATGGCAATAAGGCTCATTTTTCAAGAATAGAACGCGGGGTAATCTCTTAAAGATTGGTAGCCGCTAGAGACCACCTCTGCTCTAATGCTGTTCACAAATAATGAGAAAAGAATACAAAAGTGATCTTCCAGCCTCTGATTGTGCTGTAGCTACTGGAGGACATTTAATCTGGAATCTGGACAGGACATTAGGTTCTGCAGGTCTCTTGGCCCAGTCACTAGAGGTCAAAGAGGAGATAGAGGCAGAATAATGTGACAGGTTGAACATTAGCAATGCCAGTGACTGGATACCTGGGTTATTTCCAAGGGGCTCAGCAGGTCCAGGAGAACTGTGGGTGTTTGGGGGCATCCCCAGGTCCAGAGCCTCTGTGGAATGCCAGATAATTTATGTGACACCTGGAGAATCCAGTACCCAGCCATCATAAGTGGCCAATTCCTGCACAGTGCTATGTGTCAGGGAAAATGAGAAAATAAGTCACAATTTGGCCAGAGGAAAATGTTCTTCACTGGACAGCTGAGACCAACATGAGTGAAACAAACTTGTAATAACACAAGACAGTATATAGACATGTACTGGATTATACAGAAATTAACAATGAGATTTAGAGACAGGAAAGATAAGTGTAGGTCAGAGTAAACAGAGAAGAAGGTGGCTTTGATGAACAGAATTAAAAAATACTTTTGTAAAAGCCAATAAAAGTTGAATCATGCTAATTTTATAAAATTTAAGAAGCATTGATAAAAAGAAAATACTTCGAATCCCATTACCCAGAGAACTTGACCTTCTAACAGAGCTTTGCAGCAATGATACGGACAGCCTTGCACAGCAGCAAGCTCTCAAATACAGGAGCTGGGGCTGGTCAGCCCTGCCAGGGATTCTATACAGTGAAGTCAAGCTCCCGGAGGGATGCAAAGCAAGATGACCTCTAAGAAGCCTCCTAGCCCTAGATGTTCTCAGGGACAGTCTCAGCCCCACTATCCTCTAACCTGCATCCTGGTCGTCAGGCCATATCTCTTCAGTGCCTGTCAGGAGGTGGTGCCAGGCTGTCTCACTGCTCTGAACTTTCTCTCTCCACCAACCTATCTACTCTCATTTTGATCATTCAGAGTCTACCTACCCATAGCAATGTTTCTGATAATAAATTATTATAAAGGTGTCAAGGGGGCCGGGCATGGTGGCTCAAGCCTGTAATCCCAGCACTTTGGGAGGCCGAGGCAGGCAGATCACTTAAGCCCAGGAGTTCAAGACCAGCCTGGCCAACATAGTGAAACCCCATCTCTACTAAATATACAAAAATTAGCTGAGGGTGGTGGCATGCACCTGTAGTCCCAGCTACTTGGGAGGCTGAAGCACAGGAATCGCTCGAACCTAGGAGGCAGAGGTTGTAGTAGGCCAAGATGTTGCCACTGCACTCCAACCTGGGTGACAGATCAAGACTCTGTCTCAAAAAATAAAAATAAAAATAAAGTGCCACAGGGGACTTACTGAATAAGATACTGATATTATCAAACATTCATACAATGAAATGTGGCATGGCCATTTACACTGAGGTGATGGAAGAAAATTAATGATGTGGAAAGATAGACACTGTATTCTGTTATGTGAAAGAAATTGGTTACAGTGAGATCTCATTCTTGAAAATTACCAAAAAAATTATACATAAAAAAAACAATGTATACATCAAAATACTGGATGTGCAGTATTTTGTTATTTTGTGGAACCTTAGACTGGTGAGTGGAGAACAAGTTCTGTCAGAGTCACACACAGTATTCCATACATTGCCACCACTGCCACCACCACCTCTGCCACCCACATTCACACACTAAGTAGAAAGGAAAATGTTTACACTTCGAGGCACTTAAATCTTTCTTGTAATTTCCACCTATGATAATACTTTTGCTTGCTGGGGCAGCACAAATCAGACAAATCCTTCTCTCTGACAGCCCTTCAAAAATATTAAGACAGCTGTCATATCACCCTGGGAGGGGTCAGAGCATGGAGGTCCTGAAAGCTAGGCAGAGGAGTTTATAGTTGACTTGGCAGCTAATGAGGAGCTCTTGTGGTTCTTGAGCAGGGAGGGACATGACTAAAGTAATATCTGAGGACAATTCAACCAGCAGCCCAGATACAGGAGACCCTGGAGCAGGGAGAGCCTGAGCTAGAGACAGGGACTCCAGCAGAGGGGCTACTGTCATCATTTAAACAAAGATGAACCTGAGAAAAATTATTACAAGAAGATGAAAAGCACCTGATGATGGTTTAGACATTCATGTGGGAACTTACCTGTAGGTTGTCTTGTACTCATCTGACTGTGTTTTGTCTCTCTAGATTAAAACCCAGAATCCCCCTCTTTCTGCACTGCAGTACTCATAATGGATGCATGATAACTACTTGCTTCCCATGGTCAGACACCAAGACTTGTCTGGAACATGATGGTACTGGGGTTAGAAATGAGCCATTTCATTTCACAAACATAGATTGAGCAGATGGGGGCACTGGAGTAGATGCTAGGCCTATGTGATGGTCAGTTTTATGTGTCAGCATGGCAAAGCTACAGTCCTCAGTTATTTAAACACTAATTTAGGTGGTGTTGTCACCGAGGTGATGATGCAACTCAAGCAGAAATTATGGTGCCTAAACAAAGGCAGTGATGGGAAAGAGTGGAAGAGACAAAGTGGAGGGATATTTAGGAAGTTGATCAACTGCACTTGGCCATCAGATGTACTTGGGGTTACAGAGAAGGAAGATTCTTAGATGGCTTGCAAATTCTAAAAGGAAAACAAGTTTTTTGGATAGGAATAAGAACTGGAGTTATGAACATGTATTTAAGGCCTGAGTGGATTTTCAGGATCTGCAATATGGACGTAGAAATACACGGTACAGAGGTTACAGCTTAGCCATAGAGGGGACGGAGAAAGTGAGCATTTAAAATAAGTACTCTTTTTTAACCTCTTTAAAAAAAAAATACATAAAACGCACAGCTGGATGAAATTTGACATATATTTGCTCCTACGTAACTACCACGCTGACACATAGCAGTTCCAAAACCCCAGAAGACTGCTTTGTGTGCCCTCCTAGTTACTTTCATCCCTCAAAGGTAA
Source organism: Macaca thibetana thibetana (assembly GCF_024542745.1). NCBI lineage: Eukaryota > Metazoa > Chordata > Mammalia > Primates > Cercopithecidae > Macaca > Macaca thibetana. The sequence continues at coordinate 95,665,987 of NC_065586.1, read as the reverse complement.
CCAATATTCTGATTTCTGTCATTACAGATTAGTCTTGCTTGTTCCTGAACTTTGTAAAAATTAATTCATACAGTATATATTCTTCTGTGTCTGGCTCAACATTATGTCTGTAAGATTCATCTATATTTGTGCGTGTAGCAATTTGTTCTTTTCCATTGCTGGGTAGTTTGAATAATCTATGTAGTTTGAATAATATGGATGCATTTTATGTGTCCATTCTTTCATTGACTACCTCTCTCATACAACCAAAACATATTTGGGTTGTATATTAGTCATGGTTCTCCAGAGAAACAGAGCCAATTATATATGTTATATATAACCAATTATATATATGTATGAGAGAGAGAGAGGAGGGTTTATTTATGTATTTATTTATTTTTAAGGAATTGACTACATGTGGGGACTGGCAAGTACAAAAGTCCTGCTGCTCTGTAGAGCAGCAGGCTGGAAACTCAGGCAGAGTTTCTATGTCACAGTCTTAAGGCAGAATTCCTTCTTCTCTGGGAAACCTCAGTTTTTGCTTTTAAAGCCTTCAACAGATTGGATGAGGCCATTATGGATAATTCCCCTTACCTAAAGTTAGTTGATTGTAAAGGTTAATCACCTCTACAAAATATTTCACAATAACATCCAGACTAATATTTGGCCAACCAACTAGGCACCATTGCCTAGCCAAGTATACACAAAATTAACCATCGCAGGTTGCTTCCAGTGTTTCACTATTTCCAGTTTTTACTACTATAAACATTCTTGTACCTGTCCTTTAGTGAAAAGAAGCACCCTTTTCCATTGGTTAAATATGAAAGCAAACTTGCTGGGTGACAGGGATATATGTGTTTAGCCTTAGAAGATACTACCGAAGTTCCAAAGAGGTCGTAGCAATTTGTATCCCCTCCAGCAATGTGTAAGAGTTCCAGCTTAGCTGGGCGCGGTAGGATTATGCCTATAATCCCAGCGCTTTGTGAGACTGAGGTGGGCGGATCACCTGAAGTCAGAAGTTTGAGACCAGCCTGGCCAACATAGTAAAACCCCTTCTCCACTAAAATACAAAAATTAGCCAGGTGTGGTGGCACATGCCTGTAGTCCCAGCTACTCAGGAGGCTGAGGCATGAGAATCTCTTGACCCTGGGAGGTTGCAGTAAGCCAAGGTTGCACCACTGCACTCCAGCATACATGACACAGCAAGACTCTGCCTCCAAAAAAAAGAGTTCCAGCTTACAGCAAATACTGTTTTTATCTACTTTTTAATTTTTATATAATTTCACACTTTTACAGAAAAGTTGCAGAAACAGTATATTCTTTACCAGATTCACTAATTGCTATAATTTTGCCCCAGTGGATGTATCGTCTATCAATCCATATATGTGCATACACATATTTTTTTCTGAACTATTTATGCCCCCTTTATCCATAAATATGTCAGTATTTCCTAAGACCAAGGATTTTTTTTAATTTTAAAAACACTTTATTTAATAAAAGTTAAACATACAAAACTGAAATAATATCCTAAAAATTACCTTCTTCCATTAATAGGAAGACCCTTTTCTATGCATGTATCTGGCTTAAACTCAACTCAGGATAATTGTGATGTTCACTTACACCAACAAATGCAGACAACTTGATCTAATTAACAAAAATTACAAACAGCTAAATGAACTTAATATACAGGGAAATTATGGTCAGATTAATGCACAAGAAATACAAGAATTTTTTAATGACGAAACAGTCAGTACTCTTGTTCATTAATTTAGCCTTGTGTTTTTACAAAAATAGTATCTACACTGTATACAGGGCTATACAGCAGCTTTTTGTTCTCCCATATAAACATTACACATCCAAAACATGGTACCACTGCCGTAAATGAAAAAAACAAAAAACAGGAAAAAAGCAAACATACAAAACACAAAAACACCTTAGAAAAGGGAGCTCATTCTAAGGTTTCTTACATAAAACTAAGAGTACATAAAAATAAAACAGATCAATTTTAGAGATGGCCTGATAGGCCTAGGAAACAAGTTTTTGAGGAAAAACCTCAAAACAAACTTTGCCATTTACAAGTTAACCTATCTTTAGGCTTAACTGAACAACAGCCAAGTTTTAAAGTTGAAAATAAGAAAAATGAAAGGATCTCTTTAGCAGGTTGGTGTTTTTGCCTTGGTGTTCCAATGAATTGCTAGAGTATGTGTCAAGTTCAAAGCATCTGAAAATTTCAAGTTACAGCTTACAAAAAGTACATACCATAGGTTAAGTAGGCACCTGATATTAGGAAGATGAATAATTTATCTAAGTGCTGTATGAAACAGCATCTACAAAAGTTGCTTTATTCAACAAACTTTGAGGGAACCGTGGTACTGATAACGAGAAAAGTTAAACAAATAGCAGTTATCAAATGCAATTTCTTCACGTTTCATTCTAGTGAAGTCAACCAATGACGACAATGGTATCTTGCTTACTCATCTAACAAATAATTTACCTTTAGAAAAATATAAGGATAAAAAGGTAAATGTAAAGCCCTGCAGAGATGAAATCCAACAGTTTTTCTGATTATTGAGGCATCAAATGCCTGACATTATATATAGAGGTATCTTGATATTGTGTCATAGGTTTATCGGCAATTCCACAAGTTCCTACTCCAACTTTGCCAGTCACACTCTCAGGTGAAGCAAAAATACTCCTCTTTGCCTGGCCTTTTTTGCTTTTGGAATAGGCTCTGTTGTTGAATTATTGCCATTTCACTTTCTGGTCCTCTCTTTCCTGCTCAAGTTCTTTTATTCTCTGAGCTTTTTTCAAAGCCTTCTTTTTATATTCATGCTGCTGGGCAATCATTTCTTTTTCTGACACGGGTTTGTTACCACTGTCCTCCTTTGCCTTCCTTCCTTCTTCTACAGGCTTGAGGTTCAACAGTGAAGTCACTTCAGCATTGCCATAACCAGCAAAAGTGAGTGCAGCGGTGCCATTTTCTTCATCTATCTCTTCAATCTCCGCTTCATAACACTATCCATCTTCACTCCAGATTGCCATACACTTGTCTCCTACTTTCCATGAATGAGTAGGTTGAGTAGAAGCAAAACTGTCTGAACTTGCAAGCATCTCAGAAGGTTGAGTTGACAGAAGGTCTTTGGTTAGTTCTATAACTTCTTGTAAATCTTTCTTCAAGTTTAGCAAATCTTCATTTTCTCCATTTCCAGATAATGCAGCTTCAACTTGCTGGAGCTGAGCTTTGTAGCTTGCCAGCTGCTTTGCTAAATCCTCTGACATCTTTAGGGGGCGGGGCGGTGGGAAGCGGTCAGGGCAAATGAGCCCAGTGGTAGTGGCGGCCGCGGCAGCAGCAGTAGCAGGAAAATCTCCACGACAACAACAAGGCAACTCGGTCTGAAAAGGCAAGATTTTCTCTTACGTAACCCCAACATGTGTATGGAAATCAGGGAATTTGTAACATTGATACGAAATGCTTATCTGAGCTATAGTTTATATTTAAATTTCACCAATTGCTCCAATAATGTCCTTCATAGCTGTTTTTTTTTTCTGATCCAGCATCCAATTAATGATCACACTTTGCATTTACTGTTCATATCTCTTAAGTCTTCTTTCATTTAGATCAGGTTCTCAGCCTTCCCTTACCTTTCATGAATTTGATTTTTTTGTTTTTAGATTACAGGCCAGTTGTTAGGTAGTATGTCCTTCAGTTTGGTTTGTTTGATGCTGCCTCATAATTAGGTTAAGGTTATACAGTTTTGGCAGGTGTACCATAGAAATGATATGGAGTCCTTTTCAAGGCAGTGAGGTCAGTGCATCTCTTTATTGGTATTGTTAACTGTGGTTAAATGGTTATGGTTGTGTTCATCAGATTAACTCACCGTGGAGTTACTAATTTTCCCTTTGTAATCAACAAGTTATTTTCATGGAGGTGCTCGGAATCTTTGTACATATACTCTTCTTTATCAAACTTCTACCCACTAGTTTTAGCATCCATTGATAATTCTTGTCTAAATCATGGTTGCACAAAGATGATATTCTGACTTCATCATTTCTACTATAAGAGAGAGCTATCCTTTCTCCTTCATTTATTTATATTTGTATGAACTCATAGATTATTTTATTCTATGGCTATTCTATAGTGATATTACCACTGTAATATTGTCATATAATACCACTGTAATGATAATAAAGAATTACCATTATTTATTCTGATGTTCAAATAGTCCCAGATTTGGCCAATGGGGGTCCCTTCTGATTCCTGTGTTCTTTTTTCATATCTCCATTTTTTAAAAAGCACTTCCTTGCTTTCTGGCACAATATGATATTCTAAGCTTATCTTGTACTTTCCCCCTCTCAGCCCTAGAATTAGCCATTTCTCCAAGGAGCCCTAGTTTTTTTTTTTTTTTTTTTTCAGTACAAAATGGTATTTAGAAACCAAGATTCGAGTGCCAGGTGTACTCAATGCTACCATAGTGTCCACTTCTAAGCCCTTTAGCCCACAGAGCTAAGAAATATACATATCTTAATTTCTACATCTGTATACACACGCACACACACATACACACAAAATCATGGATTCATATAGATACCTCTAGTTCCAACTCGACACCACAAAATTCATTTTAGTCCTCCCTTTCTCCATATTTATAACTCTCTCCAACAGCAAGAACTAGCTTCCAGTATTCTCAGTACATTTACTCATTTGCCCAACTCTACAGCACACAAAAGGTATTTCAGAACCGCTAATCCATATCACTACAGAAAAAAATCCTTCTAACTAGAATTAAATATTTGTTGGGCTTGTTTGGTTTTATCCTCCCTTCAGCATCTTAATATTATTTGTTTGCAATAGAGTTAATTAAAATAGAGCTAAGTTCATTTCTTTTTTTCATGTCAGGTAACGTGCTGATGTCTTAGGGTTTGCAGGAGGCACATCTCACATGTGTGTGAAAACCCAGTCATCAAGATGATGAGCTACAAAAGGATGCATTGGTTTCTATTTGTATTCCATTTTAAGTTTCTTCCCCCTTCTCATCCTTGTTGGGTTTTTTTTTTTTTTTTTTTTTTTTTTTGTAATGGAGCTTGTGGATTTTGTGGATGGGCTTCACCAGGTCTGTAAACCCCTGGGAGTTTTATGCAAAATATTGAATATGTCTGCATTTGGAGGAAGGGGAGAGAATCCATAACTTCATAAGATTCTTAAAACGGTCTTTAACCTCACAATTTAGGAGAGCAATAGAGAAGAGCAGGAATCCAGGGACCTCTAAGAGGCTTCCTACTAGTGGGGTAGGAAGTTCTGCCAGACTGTGAGTCTCTCAGGACAGACAGAATCTTCTTTATCTTATATCTCCACTGCTGATCATAAACATAAATGCAGAGGGAACAGACACCAAAGGAAAATAAAAGAGAAATGTGGGAGCAAATCTGTACCTTGAAGCCAACTCAGGATTGCTCTTTCTTTCTAAGCATTTCCCCACCAGTGACATCAGCTCAGACATCTCAGATTCTGGGCCTCCCAGGGCATGCCTAGAATCACACCATGGTGGAGACACAGCCTGGGCATCTGTCTATAGGTGTACATAGAAAAATAAACTAGGCTGGGCACGGTTTCTCACGCCTGTAATCCCAGCATTTTGGGAGGCCGAGGCAGGTGGATCACAATGTCAGGAGTTCAAGACAAGCTTAGCCAAGACCTGTCTCTACTAAAAATGTAAAAAAACTAGCTGGGCGTGGTGGTGGGTGCCTGTAATTCCAGCTACTGAGGAGGCTGAGGCGGAGAATTGCTTGAACCTCAGAGGGGGAGTTGCAGTGAGCCGAGATCACGCCACCACACTCCAGCTAGGGCACAGAGCAAGACTCCGTCTCAAAAAAAAAAAAAGAAAGAAAGAAAAAGAAAAAAAGAAAAGGAAAGAAAAGAAAAATAAACTAGGCTGGGCGTGCGGTGGCTCACACCTATAATCCCGGCACTTTGGGAGGCCGAGGCGGGCGGAGCCTCTGAGGTCGGGAGTTTGAGACCAGCCTGACCAATGTAGTAAAACTCTGTCCCTACTAAAACTACAAAAATTAGCCAGGCGTGGTGGCATGCACCTGTAATCCCAGCTACTTGGGAGGCTGAGGCTGGAGAATCTCTTGAACCTGGGAGGCAGAGGTTGCAGTGAGCTGAGATCATGCCACTACACTCCAGGCTGGGCGACAGAGTAAGACTCTGTCTCAAAAAAAAAAGAAAGAAAGAAAGAAAAAGAAAAAGAAACTAGAAGAAAAACCCCAGTTCGTTGCAGAGATACTGATCCAATGCTCTGATTTACTCCCTGCACAGGTTTCTTTTGGCTGCAAGGCCCCTGCCAAATTGGAGAACAAGAGCAATTATACCTGAATAGAAAAGCCAGGAGTCATGAAGAATTAGTCCCCTGCAGGCACTAACTGAAAGCTTTCCCTGGGTATGGTGGGAGGTAGGGACCCCCACTGACATCTAAAACAAAATGTTTCATTGAAGGGTGGCACTGCTCCTCGGGGAGTTTCTGCTGCTAGAGAGGGGCCTAGGAAGGCAAACAATAAGGTGAGGGACTCTTGGTCAAGGTCTATTCTCCCTGGATTGCATCCTTTAAATAGTATGTTCCACTAAGCACAGGCAAAGACAGAAGAAGATGCAGTCCCTGCCACAGGGCTGAAAGAATGTTTAGAAAATCAAGTGTGAGCAAAAGCCAAATTGTACAACACAAACCGAGCCCACACTAGCTGAGTGATCTGTGGGGTGGGGTAAATCAGAGGAAGCTCCCAGAGGAAGGAGGGGTATGAATTTTGAAGAAGAGTTGAGCCTGAAAAAAGAGAGGTGAGACAAGGGCATTCCATCTGGCAGTGATGGCTCAAGGAAGAAGCAGAGGTGTGGAGAAGAGGCGGCTTGACCCTGAGAGCAGAAAAGGGAGGTTTTGCTTCAAAGAACAGTTTGGAGGAGGCTGGAGTCCTGTGCCTGTAAGATGCATTGTTCTTCAGGAGGAACAATGTGGTAAAAACAGTGTTTGAGGAAGAGACCGTGTGTGGGGCTGGCTTGAGGAGTAAAGAGGATGGCAAGGAGTTACTGACGTCCCCTAGGACCAGGGATGGAAAAATTTACCTGGCTGGACAGGTGACTGTGGGACCACGTATTAATTCTGTCTGCTAACAGTAAATGAAAGATGAAAGTAAGAATTTACACTTTATAATATTCTGTGCACTTATATTGCATTTTCACATGTAGCATTTTTACAAGCAACAACTGAATTCTAATTCTTGCACATCTATTATGCGCTGATCTTTGTGAGTAGCTGCTCAGGTGAGCCTCACCACCACCCTCGCGGGAAACATAAAGGAAGCCGTGCACTATCACTTGATACCGTGTGTTCTAAATTTGCTCAAATGTGAGCCTCATGAGAACCCTATGAGTCAGATGTGGCAGGAATTCTTATTCCTGTTTTATAGATGAGAAAAGTGATGTTGAGAAAGGTTAAGGCACTTGCTCACAGTCATATAGCCAAGGACTGTCAGCAGGCCCTTTTGGACTCATACTAAGATCTTAATAGCTTACTTCCACTTTGACTTCACATGCACAGTGTTAACAGTGACCTCCATGTTTTGTAACGCCATTTTGGCCTAGGTCTGCTGCTCACTTGAGCTAAACACTCTCAATTCCTGGCATTGATTTACCAAAGGTTAGTAATTCAGCTTGTTGAGGGTCTGAAGGTCACATTATTTCTTCATGCCAGGGCTGGGTCTCAGGAAAGCAAACACAATGCTGATGGTCACTTGGAATTGAGCAAGCAAGGAGGCTATCCCTGGGGAGACGTCTTCCTCAGCTCTGTCTGCCACATACTCCTGCCAGCCGCTGGGAATCTGCTTCCACTGCCCAGCCGCCTCCAGCCATCAGCTGCCGGAAGGCAGCCAAGGATACGGGGGGAATGAACGCTGCTTCTTAGCTTCCAGCGAAGATCAGACACTGTATCTGTTCATATCACATTAATGGCTTGACAAGGCTTCTACCTAAGAACAGGACATCAAAACAGGCTCTGGAGCAAGGAATCAGATTAGGGACTTGGGTCAATGTCATGTCTCACAGGTGTTCTCACACGGATGACTACATCCTTCCCTGGGTCCTTGCAGGGTAAGCACATCCCCTCGAAATAGCAGCAGCTCTAAACATGAAATTCTTCCTGGAGGATTTTCTTACTCTTGAGTTCTATTCTACCAAATTTTTTGAGCACTTACTGTCAGGCATTCAGAATGTGAGCAATGACAATAAATAACCTACACTTTTGCACTTACAATATGCTGGGCCCCATTGATTCTCAAAACAGCCCTGGGAGTTAGCTATAAAAATGCCCCCATCTTACAGATGAGGAAGCTGAGACTCAGAAAGGCAAAAAACAGGACTGAACTCACCCAGCAAGAACATGACAGACCAGCGTTCCAACCCAGGATTCCAAAGGGAGTGTGGCTCGCCAGTGCCCCGCAGGGTCCCTAAGAAGTGAGAAGCAGTCCCGCCTGCAGAAGCCCAGGTGCCAGGGGTGAGACTGATTTGTAAAGAGATCATGAGACCTAAGTGCTCTAATAGAGGCACGAGGAAAGTTGTTTCCATTCTCTTTCTGCCTGTTCCTGGAGCAGTGCTCGTGGGACGGGACCCAGCACCTTTGGAAATGTAAAGTGTAATACTTAGGTTTCTGTGATTGGTCACTTCTTTGCTAGCGGTCAGAGCGTCAGGAGGCCAGTGAGGAGTGGCCGGTTTGGAGGGTCCTTGTGTTTACATGACAGCCCAGGGCTGTCATATCCATTGTGTTGTGTGATCCCATCCTGCTGCACTTGCTGTTCCCTCTGTGAGGAACATGAGGAACGATTTTCCCCAGATACCACCTGGCTCACTCTCTTTATCTTTTATGTATTTTATTTTTAGACAGATATATTTTTTGAGACAGGGTCTCACTCTGTTGCCCAGGCTGGAGTGCAGTGGCACAATCTTGGCTCACTGCAACCTCCACCTCCCGAGTTCAAGCAGTTCTCATGCCTCAGCCCCCTGAGTAGCTGGGACCACGGGTGCGCACCACCACGTCTGGCTAATTTTTGCATTCTTTGTAGAGACAGGGTTTCGCCATGTTGGGCAGGCCGGTCTCGAACTCCTGACCTTGAGTGATCCACCCGCCTCCCAAAGTGCTGAGATTACAGGCAAGAGCCACTGCACCTGGTCTATTTATACATTTTTTTTTTTTTTTTTTTTTTTGAGACAGCGTCTCGCTCTGTCACCCAGGCTGGAGTGTAGTGGCCTGATCTGGGCTCACTGGAGCCTCCGCCTGTTGGGTTCAAGCAATTCTCCTGCCTCAGCCTCCTGAGTAGCTGGGATTACAGGTGTGTGCCACCACGCCTGGCTAATTTTTGTATTTTTAGTAGAGATGGGTTTCAGCATGTTGGTCAGGCTGGTCTCAAACTCCTGACCTCATGATCCACCTGCCTTGGCCTCCCAAAGTGCTGGGATTATAGGTGTGAGCCACCGCGGCCGGCCTATACATATTTTTTGAGAAAGAGTGTTGCTTTGTCACCTAGGCTGGAGCACAATGATGAAATTACAGGTCACTGCAGCCTCGACTGCCCTGGCTCAAGTGATCCTCCTACCTCAGCCTCCCAAGTAGCTGGGACTACAGGTGCAAACATCATGCCCAGCTACTTTTTTAAAAAATGTTTTGTAGAAATGAGGTCTCCTTATGTTGCCCAGGCTGGTCTCAAGCTCCTAGACTTAAGTGATCTTCCTGCCTTGGTCTCCCAAAGTGCTGGGATTACAGGCATGAGCTACTGAGCTTGGCCTGGCTCATTCGCTCACTTCTTCCTGGTCTTGGTTTCGGTTTCACCTCCCCAGAGAGATCTTCCCCAAATTCCTTATCTAAAATAGCCTCCCCTACCCTACTATCCCTTTCACTCCGCTTTATTTCTCTTATTGCACTTACCACTGTCCGAAGTTTTTTTCTATCATCCATCTCTCCCAAATGAGCACTGGGACTCTTTTTCTCTCTTGGTCACTGCTTTATCCTCAGTACCGAGAACAAGATCTGAAACACAATAGGCACTTAATAAGTAATTTGTTGAGCAAGTAAATCAACTTAAGCCTTAAAACAATGCTGCAAGGTAGGTGTCATTAAAATTGTGAAGCTCATGGCCATTTGGTAAGGAAGGAAGCAGGCCTAGAGTCATGTGGCAGGTCCAGGTCCCACAGTGCACACCCATTAGCCCGGGTACATGCCCGGGTCCCCCTTTTTCCCACCAGTCTCTTTGCCCAACACTGTATTCCTCTCCTCCCATGACTCAAATACTCCATAGTTCTGTGGTCCAGAGACTTAGTTCATTGTAGAAAGGAAAGAAACCCAACAATACCCGGGAGAGCCATTTATAATCTCTGGGCAGGGCAGGGTCATGTCCTCTGATGCACAACACAGCATCAGTGTCACCAGCTCTTCGAGGACCTCCCTGCCAGTTGCTGCCTGGTGTCCAGTTGCAGTGCAGTGGGCTGAGCCCAGATCACCCTCCAGGTGGCAAGAGCAGCTCAACCTCATGCTTTGCAATGAATACCTGCTTCCCCCTACCCCTTCAGGCCTTTCATGGGGATTCCTGGAACAGCGTGCCAGAATGCCTGTCTCACAGACTAATGAAGAGTGAAAGAAATCGCAGATGCACACTCTGTGGGGGCAGCAGGCTGCTCCCAGCACTGCAAAGACGGAGTACTGGGTAAAGACCCCCTCCTGGGTTCCTTCCCACGTAAGTGTTCAGGGTTGTGCTTGGCAGAAGCCACACAGAGGAAATAGTAAGGAAGGGGACAAGAGTACGGGACTGCAGGGGTGTGTGAGTGTGTTGAGGAAAGGCTCAGAGCATACTCATTCACTCAAACAAGCAAACAAACATGGGGTCTCAGAATGGAAATAAATATCAAAGCAGTTGGGAGATGTGGGCTTGTGTCAAAGTCCACCTCTTATAAAAGGTATGGTGTGACTTAGGGGTTACTTCCTTTGTTAAATGGGGATAATAAAATAACATCTACTCAGCTGGTTTAAGAGTCAAATCCAGGTTGGGTGTGGTGGCTCACACCTGTAATCCCAGCACTTTGGGAGGCCGAGGTAGGTGAATTACTTGAGGCCAGGGGTTTGAGACCAGCCTGGCCAACATGTTGAAACACTGTTTCTACTAAAAATACAAAGATTAGCCGGGCATAGTGGTGAATGCCTGCAGTCCCAGCTACTCGGGAGGCTGAGGCAAGAGAATCATTTGAATACGGGAAGCAGAGGTTGCAGTGAGCTGCGATTGTGCCACTGCACTCCAGACTCCAGCCTGGGTGACAGAGCAAGGCTCTGTCTCAAAAAAAAAAAAAAAGAATAATGATACATAGAAATTATAACGAATATAATCAAAATGTAAAAAGCTAAAGAAGAAAATAAAAATCTATAGTTCCACTACTTATAATCACTGTTATTATTTTGTATATTCTTTTTTTTTTCTTTTTTTTTTGAGATGGAGTCTCACTCTGTTGCCCAGGCTGGAGTGCAGTGGCACAATGTCGGCTCACTGCAACCTTCACTTCCCGGATTCAAGTGATTCTCCTGCCTCAGCCTCCCAAGTAGCTGGGACTACAGGCATGCACCACTGTGCCCAGCAAATATTTTTATTTTTTTTTTAGAGATGGGGTTTAACCATGTTGGTTAGGCTGGTCTCGAACTCCTGACCTCGTGATCAGCCTGTCTCGGCCTCCCAAAGTGCTGGGATTACAGGCGTGAGCCACCACACCCGGCCCCTGTATAGCCTCTTTCATCATTTATCCAAAGCACATGTATGTAAATATATATTATATATGCATGTGCCCCCTCACCATAAGGCTGGATTACATGGATTGTACCTGTAAGGCTTCTGATAATTTTTATCATTAATATCATTAGAGTAGTAACCTCAGTCTACACTGGAACTTTATCATTGCTCTGGAAAAGTAAGAAGTTTTGGAAACTTATTGTTAATAACTCCTCTGTCCTTCAGTTTAAGAAATATAGGCGGGGCGCGGTGGCTTACGCCTGTAATCTCAGCACTTTGGGAGGCCGAGGCGGGCGGATCGTGAGGTCAGGAGATCAAAACTATCCTGGCTAACACGGTGAAACCCCGTCTCTACTAAACATACAAAAAATTAGCCGAGCATGGTGGCGGGCGCCTGCAGTCCCCCCTACTCAGGAGGCTGAGGCAGGAGAATGGCATGAACCCGGGAGGTGGAGCTTACAGTGAGCCGAGATTGCGTCACTGCACTCCAGCCTGGGTGACAGAGCGAGACTCCATCTCAAAAAAAAAAAAAAAAAAAAAAGAAATATGTAGTTATCTGCAACATGGCACACTGGGAAAAAGGAGATCGGCACTCTTTTCCTGTTTGCCAATAAAGAGCTGCGAATACTCTGGCGAGAAGCCTCCACATCTCAGTTTCCCCATCTGTGAAATGAGGTAATAGCCTACCCCTTGAGGCTCAGATGAGATCATGCATGGGAAAGTATCTAGAAAAAGCGCCAATCACCCACAGATGGTAGGAAATACTGTTGTATCCACCTCCATATAGGTAGGAGCAGCCAGGGATTAATCCCATCCCATTTAGCAAGTTCTAACAAGTTAAGGCAAAGGCTACCTTGAGAGAGTGTGCTAGTTACTAAGATGCTAACATACACTTCCCCTTGCCTCCAGCACTTAGTCACGGGTCATTCCCATCTAAACCAGAGCTAAAGTGGCCCGCGATGTGTTATTTCAAGAGTTGGGGAAAATGGTATAACTCCCAGATCAAAAGTTTCATCCCTGAGGAGTCAGAGCCACGGCCTCTCTGGGCCATCTGTTCCTGTTTTCTCAGAGTGAGCTCTGGCTTCTTCTGCAGCTGGGTCAAGAAGAAGCTTGTTGGCTAGGCACAGAGGCTCATGCCTGCAATCCCAGTACTTTGGGAGGCCGAGGCAAGTGCATCACTTGAGCTGAGGAGTTCCAGACTAGCCTGGGCAACATAAAATACAAAAAATACATAAAAATAGCGAGGCGTTGCCATAGCACATGCCTGTAGTCCCAGCTACTCAGGAGGCTGAGGTGGGAGGATCACTTGGGCCCCAGCGTTCGAGACTGCAGTGAGCTGTGATCATGCATGCCACTGCACTCTAGCCTGAGCAACAGAGCAAGACCTGGTTATCAAAAAAAAAAAAAAAAAAAAAAAAGAGAGAGAAGATAAAAAGAGGCTTATTAATCATGAAGATTCCAAGGGCCCCAGCACAGGGTCAAAGTCCAAAAGGGGTGGGGCTCAGGAATGTGCACAATTAGTAGCTCCCCATCCCAGGGATTCTGATTCACTCAGAAAGCCTGAGAACTTCAGATTCAGTCCAACCTCTGATTTACAACAGGGAAAGTGAGGCTCAAGTTTACAAAGCCATGAGTGCCCAAGTCAGAGACACAGAACCAGAACTCAGTTTATTTCTCAAACTCTCTCCTTTCTTTCTGTATCCTTCTTTCTCCTCACCTGCCTTTTCTCCTTCCTCCATCCCTTCCTTCCTTTCTTTCTCTATCTTCAGAACATAGACTTTTTTTCTTACCACAATACAGTCAGCACAGAGGTTCCAGGTCGTTGGACAGTTCTGCTCCACATGGTTATAATTCAGATGTCTTATTTGTATTTAAATATATTCTAGTTTTTTTTCTTTTAAAGTCATAACTATTAAAAATCAGCAAGGCTGGGCATGGTGGCTCACACCTGTAATCCCAGCACTTTGGGAGGCAGAGGCAGGTGGATCACCTGAGGTCAGGAGGTCACAACCAGCCTGGCGAACATGGTGAAACCCTGTTTCTACTAAAAATACAAAAAATTAGCTGGGCATGGTGGCAGGTGCCTGTAATCCCACCTACTTGGGAGGCTGAGGCAGGAGAATTGCTTGAACCTGGGAGACGGAGGTTGCAGTGAGCTGAGATTGCGCCATTGCACTCCAGCCTGGGCAACAGAGTGAGACTGTCTCAAAAAAAAAAAGTCAGCAACGAGGAAAGACAATTTGAAATATAATAATGAGAAGCCATAATTGTTTCATATACCAGCTGAAGCTAAGACATGTCAAGAGAGAAACAGCTCAGAATGTGAGGGTTCATCGAAAGGAATTTTATTTATTTTCTTTTTAATATATATTTGTATATTAATAATATATTAATATATATATTATTTTTGGAGAAAGGGTTTTTCTCTGTCACCAAGGCTGGAATGTAGTGGCGCGATCTCAGCTCACTGCAACCTCTGCCTCCTGGGTTCAAGCCGTTCTTGTGCCTCAGCCTCCCGAGTAGCTGGGACTACAGGCATGCACTGCCACACCTGGCTATTTTCTTGTATTTTTTGTAGAGATGGGGTTTCACCATGTTGGCCGGGCTGATTTTGAACTCCTGACCTCAAGTGATCCGCCTGCCTCAGCCTCCCAAAGTGCTGGGATTACAGGCATGAGCCACCCCATCCACCTGGAAAGGAATTTTATTCATTTGTTCATGCATACAGGCGTTCATTTATTCATCAAACTATCACCAAACATCTAGCAGCTGTGGTGCTGTGAATACAACAGCACGTACGCCAGGGCCCTACCTTTGACTGAAGTCACAACATCACTCTGGCTGAAAAAACTGAAACCATGAGTTAGTAAGGCATTGCTGGGGCCACAGGGGCCAGCAGCCTCCCCAGGGGAAAGAGAACATGGCCCCGCCCCACCATGTTAGCCCATCTGACGGTGACCCTCAGTCTCATCTTCCCTGACATTTGGATCTGCGGTCCAGACATCACATCATGTTTCTATTTGCAGACTGGGCATGTTCTTGCTTTGAAAGTAAAATCCAGAGTGGGGAAGGACGAAGACTTTTCTTCCCTCCCCGAGCCTCATTCCCCAGCATGCTGGGAATACCAGGGAGTTGATACAAGGTATCCCTCAACAGACTGCAGGCTGAGTAGGCCATGGAAAGCCAATAAATGTCATCTCTCTGGTCTTTAATAAGGTTTTCAGTGGGTTCTCACTTAAGTACTCCTTGAGGAACTTGAAAAATCTGGCTGAGCCGGGCGTGGTGGCTCACGCCTGTAATCCCAGCACTTTGGGAGCCGGAGACAGGCAGATCACAAGGTCAGGAGTTCGAGACCAGCCTGGCCAACATGGTGAAACCCCATCTCTACTAAAAATACAAAAAATTAGCCGGGTGGGGTGGCAGGTGCCTGTAATCCCAGCTACTCGGGAGGCTGAGGCAGGAGAATCACTTGAACCTCGGAGGCGGAGCTTGCAGTGAGCCGAGACTGCACCACTGCACTCCAGCCTGGGCAACAGAGCAAGACTCTGTCAAAAACAAACAAACAAACAAAAGATCCGGCTGAGTGTGAAAGTTTTATTAAGCAGGAAGTTGTGAACATTGGTGGTGCCATTTAGCACACCCCAAAATCATTCTTGACATTAATTTGCTTTGTTCTAGGTGGTCTTTTAGCTATCCTCATCTCTTTTCTCATCTCAATGACCCTTTAGAATCATATACTGTCCTTCAAAGGGACTTCTACAGCTTTGAGCAGGGTTGTAAACTGGGACTTGCGTAAAAACTGGGGTCAAGGAAGGTAAAACAAAATGAGTTAACAAAGGCCACTTTATGTTCAAACTTAAATGTCTAAAACATAAAACCATTCTTAAATACATGCTAGTTGGGTATGTGGAAAATTTCCTTTTTGAAAACAGACTTTATCATCTACGCTCAGTTCATTTGTACACCATAGCCAAGGCGTGGTCTTGGCAAAGGGAACTGCACCGCTACGCCAGATCAAGGAGCAGGAATTGCCTGGTGGGTTCACAGTGGGGAAAAGTCTCGGTGGCCTCTGTCCTCTGACAGTCAGCTCCACAAGCTCACAGCTATCCACCGCAAGAGGCAGAAAAAAGCACTGAGAAAATAATAGCTATCTGTATTTACAGCCACTGTTTGCTGTGTGTCTTTTAAGCGCAGAACACTCTGCAAAGAGGTTTTCATCATTCTCTCACTTGATTTCCCCCAAATTATGCAAGGGATATGTGATCATTCCCTACTTCAAAGATAATCTTGCTATGGTTACCCAGCTAAGGTGGGATTAAACTCAGCCCTCTCCCAACAAGCTCCAAAGCCTAAATCTTTTTCTTTTAAACCTCATCATAGAGAAGATAAATAGTAAGTACCCGTGCTGGTGATGGCATGAGCATGTCTCATGGTTTCCTACATTTATTAGTATTTTTTTTGAGATAGGGTCTTGCTCTCTTGCCCAGGCTGGAGTGCAATGGTACAATCATGGCTCACTACAGCCTCGGCCTCCTGGGCTCAGTCAATCCTCCTGCCTCAGCCTCCTGAGTAGCTGGGACTATAGGCGTGTGCCACCACAACTGGCTATTTTTTAAAAAAATTTTTTATAGAGATAGGGTTTTGTCTTGTTGCCCAGGCTAGTCTTAAATTCCTTGGCTCCAGTGATCCTCTCACCTTGCCTTCCCATAGTGCTGGGATTACGAGTGTGAGCCACTATGCCTGGCCTTATTAGTATATTTTGTCATTGAAAAATTATTTATTTTTTAAAATATACAAGTAGTACATGTTTAATACATTCTTATAAATGCAAAATAATTCAGAGTGAACAGAATGAAAAGTAAGAATTCTCCTTGACATTCCCTATAATTGCAAGTATACATGTAATGAAAAGTATATTGGAGGAAAAAAAAAAATTTTTTTTTGAGACAGAGTCTTACTCTGTTGTCAAGGCAGCAGAACAGTGGTGTGATCTTGACTCACTCCAACCTCCATCTCCTGGGCTCAAGTGATCCTCCTGCCTTCCGAGTAGCTGGGACTACAGGCGTGTGCCACCATGCCTGACTAATTTTTTTGTATTTTGGATAGAGATGGGGTTTCACCATATTGCCCAGGGGCTGGTCTTGGACTCCTGACCTCAACTGATCTGTGGCCTGGAGGAAAATTTTTTTTTTTTTTTAGATGGAGGCTCAATCTTTTGCCCAGGCTGGAGTGAAGTGCTGTGATCACAGCTCACTGTAGCCTCGAACGCTCAACTTCAAGTGATCCTCACATCTCAGCCTCCCAAATAGCTGGGACTATAGGTGTGTGCCACCAGGCCCAGCTAATTTTTGTATTTTTTTCTAGAGTCAGGGTTTCTCCATGTTGCCCAGGTTAGTCTCGAACTCCTGAGCTCAAGCAATCCTACCCACTTCAGCCTCCCAAAGTGCCAGGATTACAGGCATGAACCACTGCACCTGGCCTATCAAAATAATTTTTAAAAGGAGAAAAGTTCCTACAGTCTAATGAAACGATGGGGAGTAATTTAGAATATTACTTTTTGGTCTTGTTCCTGCACAGGTGTTTGTTGTGTGATAACACACCAGATGCATTTTGTATCCTGCTTTCCTCCAATTATGTTGTGAACCCCTTTCATGTCATCTGTCTGGTCTTCTTACCCCTCTGAGTTAATGGCTGGGCAATGGAGTTAATCGAGATCCAGAGTTTGTTTAATCTTTTCCCTTTTGCTGAACTTTTTTTTTTTCACTTTTCTTTTTGAGACAGAGTCTTGCTCTGTCGCCCAGGCTGGAGTGCAGTGGTGCGAACCTGACTCATTGCAACCTCCGTCTGCCAGCTTCAAGTGATTCTCCTGCCTCAGCCCCTCAAGTAGCTGGGACTATAGGCACGCACCACCATGCCTGGCTAATGTTTGCATTTTTAGCAGAGACGGGGTTTCATCATCTTGGCCAGCCTGGTCTTGAACTACTGACTTCAGGCGATCTGCCCGCCTTGCCTCCCTGGGATTACAGGTGTGAGCCACCACACCTCCCTTTTGCTGAACATTTAGATTGTTTCTGATTATTTGCTATTATCAAATAATTGCAAATTATTTGATAAGTTGTGATTAAGTTCTCCATGCATTTTATTTCTTTTCCCTGGTTTGGATTTTTTCCCTAGCATTCCCACAAGTGGAATTACTGGGTCAAAGGGTGTGAACATTCTTAAGGCTCTTGATCCACAGTTGTCAGACTGTTTTACAAAAAGATTGAACCAATTTTCATTATTTGGAAGCTTGCTACTTTCATGTGAAAAGTTCTGGGGCAAGACTTTGTTTAAGGCTTCTTCTGCAGCTGCTGCTTAGCTGAAATAATTGCATTTTACTTTTGCTGTTTCACAAGGCCCCTTTCAAAGTCTGTTGACAATGTCTGACCATCTGATTACTGGGTGGAAGATTTATATTGGTCTCCCTGTCTCTAGGCTCTTCCTGCCTTCAATCTGTTTTGCACCCGGCAGCCAGATGAATTCCTTCGGAAACATCACTTGCCTCATGTCACTCCCCTGCTCAGAGACTCGTAGTGGCTATTCCTCAAGTCCAAACTCCTCTACTAGGCCTTAAAGACCCTCTGTAATAGGCTCACCCGCTTTCCAATTCAATCTCATCTCCTGCTGCCCTCAACAGAAACCTTCAGCGACTTCCCTCTAAGTCCCCACATTATGCCCCATCTGTGTTCTCTTTTGCTTATTTTTTCATCCACCTGAAAAGCTCCTCCTTCCTTTCTAGTTAGTCCAAATTTTCTGCTTTCAGGGTGGTTCAGTCCCACCCAGTCAGTGTGAGAATTCTGCAAACAGTAGCCAGGGAAAGCAGAAAAAGACTTGGAATCAGAAATGCAGAGAGGGGGAAACAAAGGAGGGAAAGCAGAGAGGGGTGCCATGCATGTCACCAGGGCCAGGAGGACGTGGGTGCACCATAGTAAGGGCATGGATGGACTGGCAACAGAGATCAGAACTAAGGCAAGGTTCTTTGTTATTGATGATATTTAGGCTGCTTCTAATGGTGAAGAGAGGATCTATGAGACAGTAGGATTGTGGGCCAGGGCTGACAAAATAATGAGGAAAATAATAATTATAGCATATTAGTTGTGATTAGCTTCACTTTGAGAAACTAAGACCTGAAAAATAATGGCTTAAATATGAGAAAAAGATTATATTTTATGAAAAGAAATCCTCAGGAAATTCAAGGCTGGAATGGCAGCTTCCTGCTCATCAAGGACCAAGCTCTTTAACTGTCTGCAGTGCCATCCACAGGCTGTGGTCCCCTCCTCATGATCCAAAAGAGCAGTTGGAGCACCAGACACCACTTCCAGAGTCCAGACCAATAAGAGGCAGAAGGATGATAGAGTGTATTCTGCATTTAGGGAGACTTCCTGGAAGTCCCGTGCAATATTTTTGCTCAGGACTCAATGGCCTCATCACACAGCTGCACCTAGCTGCAAGAAAGTTTCTACATCCAAAATAACAATCAGTGTTCTATTACTTAGAGAAAAAAGAGAATACATTTGGGGGTATGTGTCTACCAGTCTGCTATCATTTATTGAGGTAATTCATTTATATCTATTATCTCTTTTAATTTTTATACCAATTCTACAGGCTGGTCCACATAGGAAAGGAGAGAGCTGTAAGTCCAGAGCCTGGACTCCTTTTTTTTTTTATTTTTACACTTTATGAAAAATTATTTTTCATGATACAAAACATAAAATAATTGATAAATGTCTTTTTGTTAACACACACATACACACACAAAGTTCACCTTTCTGAGATTGTCTTACGCTTAGATATTGTGCCATGTGGAACTCATTCAGGTCCCTCCTTTAATATATGTTCAGCTATATTTTTTGCTATACTGTAGGTTTTATCTGTGAGGAATATATTTGCCTTTCTCTATAGGTTGTAAAACAGAAGTAGTTCTCAATAAATAATACTGATGTGAGGGTCTAAAGGGAAAAAATAGTAATTTATTTTTAATGAGAATATCTAAGGTCAAACAGTTTTCACAAGTGAGTTAATTAAGAGTTGTGAATATGAAAGAGGGTGAGAAAGATGAAATTCTTCATTCCTCAATTTGTGCTTTGTATTGTTACTCCAGTTTTTCTATAAAACAAATGAATAAAAAAATTGCCACATTCAGGCTAGGTGTAGTGGCTCATGCCTATAATCCCAGTGCTTTGGGAGGCTGAGGCAGGAGGATCGTTTGAGACCAGGAGTTTGAGACCAGCCTGGGCAACACAGCGAGACTCCATTTCTACCAAAAATTGAAAAAAGAAATTAGCCAGGCATGGTGGTATGCACCTGCACTTCTAGCTGCTTGGGAGGCTGAGGCAGGAGGATCACTTGAGCCCAGGAGCTTGAGGCTGCAGTGAGCTCTGACTGAGTCACTGCACTCCAGCTTGGGTGACAGAGTGAGACCCTGTCTCTTAATTTTAAAAAATTTTGCCACATGGAGAGGTTGGGTAGGTTTGGTAATGCTAATTGTGACTGGTATCTAATGCTAGGAAGCATGTACTCTTGGTGGAGTTGGACGAGTATCATAACCACGGTCAGAAAGGCAGGGTGAGGGTGAGGCAGGATGATGGCAGCAGAGGCTATATTTGGTTAAAAAAGGAGAGCTGTTTAGAAAAGGGGGTTTTGGACTAATGTGGATTGCAGGCAGTGAAGGAAGTCTAGGGCAGACACTAGTTTAGAAAATACAGTGGGCATGGAAAAGGGATGTGGGGTGCCAACTGGAGTGGAAGAATTTACAGATAAGGCAGTTTCAGCTTTGGACCACTGGGTACCCTCAGTACCTTCCAAGGCCAAATCTTACCTAAGGACAGCTGCTAAAGAATGATCAGGCCACAGTAACTGCCAACATCTTGCCATGTGCCCTGCCTTCTGTGACTGTGTGAGCCTAAGTCATCGGCATGCTGCAGGGAGGGGGTTTCTGTACTCTGGAAAAATGACCAAGGTTGGGGGTTGCAGAGGGAGGGAATCTGGAAAAAAACACCGGGAAAGACTAGTTCCTAGAAGGTGAGCACCCAAGGGCAAGCCAGGTTAGTTTTGCTCCATGCCATATTTCCATGCCAAGTACTGTGTCTGGCCCACACTCTATGAAGGTATGTTGAAGAATGAATGAAAGACTGTGGCCCCAAGGTCACAAGCTGAGAAGTATTCATAAGCACCTTCCTGCTGGCCCTTTAAGATAACCAGTTGAGAATGTCAGGAAACACTGTATGGGCAGCAGCCCTGGACTATTCTCTGCCTATTTTATAAGGGCAACAGGGCCAAAGCCAGGGACTGGTTATGGCAGCGTGGTGAGTCCCTGGTATAGGAGGTATAGGATCTGGGGACTTAAATGGCAAAGACAAAGAAGTCATAGGGATTGAATAAGGGGTGGACTTTGTCCTTTCTGTGTCTCTTTTTGCCCTCTTCTCACCATTTGGGAGCCCTTACTATGTACCGGGGCTTGTCCTAAAGAGGTATACATGCATTGTTGCATTAACCTAATACGCCTTTTATCATTTCCATTTTTCAGACGAAGAACCTGGAAGTAAAAGAGGTTAAGGGGCCAGGCACAGGGGTTCATGCCAGTAATCCCAGCACTTTGGGAGGCTGAGGTGGGTGGATCTCTTGTGATCAGGAGTCCAAGACTAGCCTGGCCAACATGGCAAAACCCCGTCTCTACTAAAATACACACACACACACACACACAAATTAGCTAGCCATGGTAGTGGGCGCCTGTAATCCCAGCTACTCGGGAGGCTGAGGCAGGAGAATGGCTTGAACCCAGAGGCGGAGGTCACAGTGAGCTGAGATTACACCATTGCACTCCAGCCTGGGTGACAGAGCGAGACTCCGTCTCAAAAAAAAAAGAAAGAGGTTAAGGAACTGGCACAAGGTGTGACAGCTCTGAAGTGGGAAAGCAGGATGTGAGCCCAGCTCTCCCAACCCTAAGCCCCCTCTTAACTACTCTACTCCCACCTCTATCTGCTCTGTTTCTGCTGTTCTCACTCACTCGGTCACAAAACATATTTTGCTTTTCTGTCTACCTAATATTTTATTTTGAAATAATTTCAGTAGAACAGAAAGTTTGTAAAAACAGTATGAAAAATCCCCATATACCCCTCATCCACATTCCCCACAGGTTGGCATTTTACTGCTGGGAGTAAATATTGATTACAATTTCTGACTACATTTTATATTCCCTTGGACTTACATCTTCATTTGTTTTTCACCCGCCACAGCGCCTTGCCGAGGGCAAGGAGAAGTGACGTGGCCCTGGCTGGTGGGCTGCAGGCTCCACTCACCACGCAGGAACCCCGAGCTACCGACACAGCTGTGCCAATTGCCAGCATTCCCCCAAAGCACAAGAGGGTCATCCAGTAACTTGCCTCATGGGAAGGCTTCTGAGGAATGTCCCAGACACCTGGCCTTACAAGATTCATTAGCTACAAAAGAGATCTGAACAAGGGGAACATTAGCCATGGCAGGCCCTCAGAATAACTCCACCTCTTCCTCTCTTGTGCTGTCAACTCAGGGCAGAAAGGTCACTGTGACCCTACTATGTGTCAGGTGCTGGAGGAAATGGTAATATTATCAATGATGCTGCCTCTATTAGAAAAAATGAGGTGGCTGACTAGAAAAGATAAGAGTGTTGGTAGGAATTTCCCCACCAATAGTCAATCAGGGACCCTCATGTGGGGAAAACACCTCACAAGTATTTTGGAAACAAAAATTGGGAGAGAGGGAGGGAGGGAGAGAGGGAGGCAGGGACAAGTTCTTGCATGAAAACAAGGCAATCCAGCTCTGTTTCCTGCCTCGTGCTGGTGGTCTTTGGAAGGGGTGGGGTAGGGCTCCGGGGGAAGGAGGCCCTGTTAGGTGTGGCCCGGAAAGCAAGGGGCAGAACACTGCGGTGCTAAGGGCGGAACCCAGCCGCAACACAGGGAGAGCCCTAGTTCAGCCCCCAAGCAAATCTACAGACTGCCGAGAAGAAGCGGGGATTTGGCTAATGCTTTGGGGATGATATTTGCATTCACTGAAGAGGAGAGAGCCGATGGAGGTTGAGGAAGAGGCTCTGCACCTCCAGGATCAGTTATTGTGCCTGAAAGTCTTCCAGGTCCTCTTTCCTTGCAATGTTGTGTGTGCCTCCCTCATGGCCAGTTTTGGCCTATAGACTTTGACTCACCTGAAAAGCCCCAGTGGAGACCTGCGGAGGCTCTCAAGTTGGACAGATCTGGATTCAGGTCCACAACTCTGCTATTAACTAGCCGGGTGACCACGCAGCCTCTCCCAGCTTCAGTTCCTCATCACTTTCATGAGTTTGAGGCAATGATTAAAGGGGGTTATGCATGGAACGTGCTCTGCATGGCCCCAGGCAGGTGATCCTCCTTCTGACTTCTCAGGCTAAATTTCTCTCCACCTGCCTGCCCTGGAGCTCTGATACACTGGCAACCAGCGTGCTGCTCTCTCCTCCCCCATCTTTTCCAGGGGATGGTGAAGACAGCTCTCAACCAAGGAGCCCGAAGATCTGGGCTTGACTCCTTGTTCTGCCACTAAAGAACACTGTGACCTTGGACAAGTCACTTACGCTCTCGAGCTCCAGGTCCCCCACTTGCAAAATGGAAATTAGACCCACCTGAAATGAGAAACAGTAGGGAAGAGCTATGTGTTAAAGCAGCTTATGAGAGTCAGCTGTTTTGTAACCCGTCCCCCACTCCTCTACTCATTCCTCTCCTTCACCCTCCTCCCACCAAACCCAACAAAGGTGGAGGGAGCACTGGTCAGGGAGTTAGGAACTCCGAGCTCGGGTCCCAGTCCCATCATCAATTCTGGGTCCTTAGGCAAATCGTAATCCTCCCAGAGCCTCAGTTTCTTCATGCATAAACTCAAGTGTTTGAACAGAATACCTTTCGTGGCCTCTTCCACTGTGAGGTTCCACACAGGCATTGTTGAAGGGGTCAGGAGTTTATTTTCTGACAGGAATACGGTTGAGCTTTGAAGACGTCACTGCCTCTGTTCTCAGATATGCTCTTGCTGCATTCTATTAATATGGCTGGGATCATGCACTTCTCAGTCATGTGTGAGCCTGAGGGTGTCTCCAATACTCGGTTTAGGATAATTAGTCTTTTTGACCCTTAGCAGGGGAAATGTCTCCAGTTGGGGGGAAATGAAGTTGTCAAACATAGTCCTTAAGGAGAGGAAGATTTATAGGAGATCACATACAAAAACGCAGGAATTAAACAAACAAACAGGGAAAGAGCACTTAAAAGCTCAGACCAAACAATATATATCGCACGCTATGTTTAGCAGGTCAACCAGTGGTCCTCGCTCTCCCCAAGCACCACCCAGGCATAACAAGCCTGGACAATTGTTCATCTTCCAAGAAGCCCTTCCCAGAAACCATAGGGTTGCAGGAAGGTAAAGCCTATGATTTCATCAAGGGGAAGAAACAGCAGTGGCCAGTCCATTCCCTTGGAGACTATTTTATTTTTCTAACTTGTTTTTCTGTAGCCCAAGATTTGGGCCCTGCACTCTCTTTTACGCTCATGGCACCCCTGTTTCCTGACTATCCCCATGACACTGCTCCTCCTCGTGTCCCTCCAGCACCACTCCTCCACTTGGTCTTTTTGCAGGATCCCAATAAAATACAGAACAAACAGTTAAATTTTTCTTTTCGGCCGGGCGCCGTGGCTCATGCCTATAATCACAGCACTCTGGGAGGCCAAGGCAGGCGGATCACCTGAGGTCGGGAGTTCGAGACCAGCCTGACAAACATGGAGAAACCCCGTCTCTACTGAAAATACAAAATTAGTTGGGCGTGGTGGTGCATGCCTGTAATCCCAGCTACTAGGGAGGGTGAGGCAGGAGAATCACTTGAACCTGGGAGGCAGAGGTTGCAGTGAGCCGAGATCGCGCCATTGCACTCCAGCCTGGGCAACAAGAGTGACACTCCGTCTCAAAAAAAAAAAAAAATTTCGTTTTCTTTCTTTTTTCTTTCTTTTTTTTTTTTTGGAGACAGGGTCTCATTCTGTTACCCAGGCTGGAGTGCAGTGGCACCATCGCAGCTCACTGCAGCCTCAGCCTCCTGGACTCAAGCAATCTTCCCACTTCCTCAAGTAGCTGGGACTACAGGGCTCACTACCACTCCCAGCTAATTTTTTTGGTATCTTTTGTAGAGACAGGGTTTCACTATGTTACCCAGATTTATCAGTTAAATTTGAATGTCAACTAAACCACAAATCTTTTTTAGTATAAATATATCCCATGCAATATTTGGGATATTCTTGCACTAAAACATATTAATTGTTTAGCTGAAATTTAAATATAACTGAGCATTCTGTATTTTTATTTGCCAAATCCAGCAACCTTGTTTCAGGGCCTTTTTTGTTTTTTTGTTTTTGAGACACAGTCTTGCTCTGTCCCCTAGGTTGGAGTACAGTGGTGCACCCTGGGCTCACTACAACCTCCGCCTCCCAAGTTTAAGTGATTCTCCTGCCTCAGTCTCCCGAGTAGCTGAGACTATAGGCACGCGCCACCACACCTGGCTAATTTTGTATTTTTAGTGGAGACAGGGTTTCACCATATTAGCCAGGCTGGTCTCGAACTCCTGACCTCGTGATCTGCCTGCCTCGGCCTCCCAAGTTTCAGGGCATTTTTACTTGCTGCTACCTCTGCCAGAAAACACCACGCCCACTTCCTCCCTTGGCCAGCTCCTTGTCACTCAGGCTCCACTCAATCATCTCCTCTTCAGAGAGACAATCACCACAGCTTCCCAGCTTAAAGCAGCCATCCCTGCCCGGAGTACCTCTCTAGCACATCCCCTTGTCTTACTTTCTCACTCTGAAATGAGTTTGCTATCTTGCTTACTGTCTGTTTCCTGCAACTAGAATGACAGACCATGCTGTGCTTTTCCCTGATCACTCTCCATCACCTGTGTATACCTGCCACACAGCAGTTATTTAATAAATAATTGGTTGAATGAATGAATGGAATGTATGTTTTACAGCGGTGCTTCACAAACTATAATGAAGGCCCTAGAGATTTTGTTCAATTTTATTAAAATTCAGATTCTGATTCTGTGGGTTGGGCCTGGGCCTGAGATTTGCATTTCTCACCAGCTCCCAATGTTGCTGGTGCTGCTGGTCCACAGACCACACTTTGAGAGGCAATAGAATTCTCCGTGATGATGGAAATGTTCCATACCTGCACTGTCCAATACAGCAACCACTAGTCGTCTGCAGCTATTGAGCCCTTGAAGTGTAGCTAGTGTGACTAAAGAAGTGAATTTTTAATTTTAGTTAAATAATCAAAGTTTATTTATGTATTTATTTATTTATTTTTGAGATGGAGTCTCACTCTTTTCGCCCAGGCAGGAGTGCAGTGGAGCGATCTCAGCTCACTGCAACCTCCACCTCTCAGGTTCAAGTGATTCTCGTTACTTAGCCTCCCAAGTAACTGGGATTACAGGCGCGTGCCACTACTCCCGGCTGATATTTGTATTTTTAGTAGAGATGGGGTTTCACCATGTTGGCCAGGTTGGTCTCGAACTCCTTACCTCAGGTGATCCGCCCACCTCAGCCTCCCAAAGTGCTGGGATTACAGGCATGAGCCACCACACCCAGCTAATTAATCTAAGTTTAAATAGGCACATGTGGCTAGCAGCTGCCATATTGGACAGCACAGCCCTAGAGCAGGGATTCCAAGCCTTGGCAGCATGTTAGAATCAACAGAAGCACATTTAAAAATACAGATGCCAGGCTGGGTGCGGCGGCTCATGTCTGAAATCCCAGCACTTTGGGAGGCCGAGGTGGGTGGATCACTTGAGGTCGGGAGTTTGAGACCAGCCTGACCAACATGGTGAAACCCCATCTCTACTAAAAGTACAAAATTAGCTGGGCATGGTGGTGCATGCCTGTTATCCCAGTTACTTGGGAGGCCGAGGCAGGAGAATCACTTGAACCCAGGAGGTGGAGGTTTCAGTGAGCCGAGATCGTACCATTGCATTCTGGCCTGGGCAATAAGAGCAAAACTCGGTCTCAAGAAACAAACAAATAAACAAACAAAAAAACAGATGCCCAGGACTCACTCTCAGCCTCAAATTAAATCAGAATCTCTGGGTTTGGGTCTTAGAGCATTGGTTGTTATTGTTGTTGCTGTTATAGGCTCTCCTAGGTTATCCTAAAGTACATCCAGAATTGAGGTTCCTGCCTTAGAGTTTTCAGAGCAGCAATACTTTCTTTTGTTTATTCATCCTTACTACAACCTGGACAGCAGATAAGACAAGTGTGACTAAATAGCATCAATCCCATTTTGCTGAGGGTAAGTGAGGTTCATGAAGGTGAAGGAATTTGCCACAGGTTATACAGACAGTAATTGAAGGAGCCAGGATCCCACACAGCCCTTGTGTTTCTCCATCTGTGCCTCAAGTCCTTTGTGAAAAGAGGCAAATCTGTCCTCTACTCAGTCAGGCAAGGCCATCCTCTCGCCACAGCTGCCTCTGACTTCCATCTGCCTCTGATGCTCCTTTTCCCAGGCCCTTGTCTGGCCTCATCATTCCCTAGGAAGGAGAGCTGAGTAGAATTCTCACCCCGTTTTCACCACTGATCAATAAAAGAACGGGTCTCTCTAGCAGACAGGAAGGAGATCCAAGTTTGAGTGGAAGAGAGTAGCTCGCCATGGAACTCAGCACTCCCTGGGTGGGGCCTCCCGGTTCCCGGGCAGCTCTTTCCAGCCGCCCTCTCCCTCAGGGCACGGACTGAGGGGTATTAGTGAGAGAAGGCAACAGTGACAAGATGGTGACCCGGGAGAGCCTCCACAAACATTGACAGGCCTTGCGGGGGCTTCCCAGGGTGTGGTCTGGATACCACTAGTGATTTTAGGTGATTTGGGAGAAATTTAAAAAATGTTTAATATATACGTATTTATTGTAATGTGTCTTAAGAAACACGTAGCCCATTACATTTGTAATTACACGGATATTACTGACAACGTTCCTGTCAAAATTAACTGACAAAAAAAAAAAAGAAAGGGAAGCCATTTAAAGCAAAATATGAAGGAAATAACAGTACAAGCAGGACTTTGATATGGCAAACATTGTGAGGATGGCCCGGGTGTGCCCCTGCGGGCGCAGTGGGAATGGATGGACAGCGTGCTTTGTACAGAGGGTGGGGGTGAAAGGGAAGGCTTATGTGAGAGTATTTTTGTACGAAGCACCTCTTTAAATAAGAATTACTGCTGCTGTAAGAAATCCATTGTCTTGGAATAATGGCCAGGAATGGGGTAGCACAGCCTCTACCTGCCCAGGCCTACAGTAAGGTCCAGCTGAGGAAAGAGACTAGCAGCTTCTCCAACCCTTTCAAGCCCAACAAGCCAGAGCCTCAGCTACTGTTACAAACTTTCCCCATGTCTCAGGGCAGGTCCTACAGGAGGTCAAAGAGCCTGGCTCCAGCTGTCCAGGGACAGGACTTCCTCAGTCTCACTGGCCCCTGCTCCTGCCTATAGCACGGGTGACTTCGCTCAGAGTGGTAACTGCCTAAAAGGGCACACAGGTATCTATGGGGCAAACCCCATGTACACTCACTTTACACCTTTATTTGTCATTTGAGACTCAGAACTCCCTGGGGAATGGATGATCTGAGAAACTGGGATAGGGGAAGGATGTGTGGACAGTATAATGGGCTCGCAGTCACTCTCTGAGAATGAAATGGGGCTGCATCCAGTTGTTAGTTATGAGAGTTGCTTTCTCTAAAGTGGCCCAAGAGAACACCCCTAATCCATTCAAGATGACCTGGGGGTACCATGGGGAGGGGAGCAGTTGGTGCTTCACTTCAGGGAGACGTGAGTCGATTGTGAATGGAACTGCGGAAACTTAAACTGATTATATTGTATGGGGTTCTGTGAAAGAAAGTGCTTAGAACTGGGATAGTGCCTATGAGGCAGCTGTGAAGGTGTACTTAGGGAGGCAGTTTGGCATTGTGTCTTCAGTGTGACGTGGGGGACGAATACCCATGTTACTGGTGGAGGATGTCCAGGTTCTTGGGGTCTGGAACAAAGAATTGGACAAAACGCACAAATAAAGCGAGGAAGGAAGGAAGGGGTTTATTGAAAATGAAAGCACACTCCACAGGGTGGGAGCAGACCAAGCATGGGGGCTCAAGGGCCCTGTTACAGAATTTTTGGGAGTTTAAATACCCTCTAGAGGATTGCATTGGTTACTTGGTGTATGCCCTATATACATGAAGAGGATGAAGTAAAGTTACAAAGTCATTTACTCGGTGTGCATCCTATGGAGAGGATATTTCCTGTCATAGCTGAAGTGTGAATTGGTCTTATGTTCCCTGCCTCCAGACCCTGTTTTCCTGCCTCACCCAGATCTACAATTTGGAGATGAGCTTTGGAGGCAGTAACAACCACAATCACAATCATAGCATCAATGACTAACATTAATTGAATACTGACTACCGGGCACCATTTTAAAAGCATTTAATCCTGGCTGGCATGGTGGCTCACACCTGTAATCCCAGCACTTTGGGAGGCTAAGGCGAGAGGATCTCTTGAACTCTCAAGTTTGAGAATAGCCTGGGCAACATGGTGAGACCTTGTCTTTACTAAAAATAAAAAATTAGTTGGTTGCAGTGTTGCATGCCTGTGGTCTCAGTTACCTGGGAGACTGAGGCAGGACAATCGCTTAAGCCCAGGAGTTCGAGGCTACAATGAGCCATGATAGCACCACTGCATTCTAGCCTGGGTAACAGAGCAAGACCCTGTCTCAAAAAAAAAAAAAAAAAAAAAAAAAAAGGCATTTAATCCTTAAAATGACCCTAAGAGGTAGGCACTAATATTACCTTCATTCTACAGATGAGGAAATGGAGGCAGGGAGAGGTTAAGTGACCCACCCAAAGCCACATTTGGACAGGGCAAATGGAGTTATCTGGGATTCACAGCTGCATGAACTGCCATGAAGACCATTCAAATGAAACCCACACTTAAGCTCATGGTCATCAAGCTGTCCCCAAAGGCAATGCTGGTTACCAATGAGTCAAATAGTGTTCAAATCTTGGTTCTGTCCCAATTAAGGTTCTTAATTGCTTTATGCCCCAGCCCCTCATCTTTAAAATGGGGATAAGAACACCTGCCCTGCATGAGTATGAAGATGAAATGAGAGGATGTATTCAAAGCACATAGTAGAGTGTGCGGTGTGTGGGAAGCCTCAAGATTACTCATGGCTACTAATCAGTTAGTTTCCCCTGCAGGTAAGTTTTGGGAAGCCTGATAACAACAATGGCCCCTGCCCCTGTTTCCTGAGGGCTTCCCAAGGGCTGCGCAGCTTTGAGTTCATCCTTTCATTTGCAAGGCAGGCAGTGTTATCATCCTAATTCAAAACACTTGAATTATGGTTTATGCATTTGTTTCTTGTGAATTTAACCGTATTTCCCCAGAGGCAAATCTCTTCCAGGTTTAGAAACCAAATAGCACCTCCAAGCCTGCAAAGCTGAAGCCCAGTTCCCCAGGGGTCCATGGGAGTGCCCAGCTGGCTCCCCCAGACACCAGCCACCTGACACACGAAGCCACCTGTATAGGCTGCCACAGGATATATCTGGGACACCCTGAAGCTGCTAATCCTAACATCAACACTGTGTTTTTCCTTGAAGGATTTCCTTTCCTTTAACAAAACTGGTATTGAATAATGGTAACTAACCGTTAACACTGATGCCTGTTTCATGTGTGGCCTTCTAGGTATTTTCACATGTATCTATACATACTTTCATAAAAGCAAAATGGGATTCTATTTTATGTACTGTTCTTGCTTGCTTTTTTCTTTCATTTTTTTCTCTTCTCTTCTTGTCTTTTCTTTCTTTCTTTTATTTATGCTTTTTTTAGAGACAAGATCTTACTCGGTCTCCTAGGCTGGAGTGCAATGGCACAATCATGGCTCACTGCAGCTTCAACCTCCTCCATCAAAGCCATCTTTCCGGTTCATCTTCCCAAGTAGCTGGGATACAGACGCACACCATCACATGCAGCAAATTTTTTTTTTTCAGGACTGAGTCTTGCTCTGTCACCCAGGCTGAAGTGCAGTGGCGCGATCTCGGCTCACTGCAACCTCCGCCTCCCGGGTTCAAGTGATTCTCCTGCCTCAGCCTCCCGAGTAGCTGGATTACAGGCGCCCGCCACCACACCTGGCTAATTTTTGTATTTTTAGTAGAGACGGGATTTCACCATGTTGGCCAGGCTGGTCTCAAACTCCTGACCTCAGGTGATCTGCCCACCTCGGCCTCCCAAAGTGCTGGGATTACAGATGTGAGCCACTGCACCCGGCTGTGAACTTTTTTTAAAAAATGTTTTTAGAGATGGGGTCTCTCTATGTTGCCCAGGCTGGTCTTGAGCTCCTGGGCTCAAGCAATTCTCCCACCTCAGCCT
Source organism: Macaca thibetana thibetana (assembly GCF_024542745.1). Taxonomy (NCBI): domain Eukaryota; kingdom Metazoa; phylum Chordata; class Mammalia; order Primates; family Cercopithecidae; genus Macaca; species Macaca thibetana. Next base: position 95,634,754 of record NC_065586.1, on the reverse strand, counting down.
CCCAAAATGCTGGGATTACAGGCATGATGTTCTTTCTTTTTCACTTAACAAATAATAGAACTCTTTCCATGTCAGAATATATGACTTTATATCATTTTTTAAAAGGCTGCATAGAATGCAGAATGATTTTTTCTTAACTGGTAATGGAAGACTGAATATTTTTCCTTTTTACTCACTTGTACTTTGTAATTCCTCAACAATAGAGATATATTAGGCTGGGCATGGTAGCTCTTGCCTGTAATCCCAGCACTTTGGGAGGCTGAGGTGGGACGATCAATCACTTGAGCCCAGGAGGTTAAGGTTGCAGTGAGCCGTGATTGTGCCACTGAACTCCAGCCTGGACAACAGAGCAAGACCCTGTCTCAAAAAAAAAAAAAAAAAAGTAAGAAAGAAAAGAAAAAAAGAAGAAAGTAGAAAAAAGATATATGACCTATGTAAAAAGAGATCATAGATGATTTTTGAAACTAGTATTGAAAGGGTAATGTAATAACACTGTAAAAGTAAACACAGTGTTTCATTTTTGTTAATAACTTTCCCATTCTTGTTCATATACAAAAACTAGAACAGATATTTGTACCTGGTTAAAACCATGCTTAAATCCTCCTTTATCGCGTTGTGTCTGAAACATTTGTCCGTGTTTCCACAGAGTTCTCTTAAAGGCTTGTCGAAAGGAGTGGAAGGCATGGGGTAGGGGAGGGAGCTAAGCTAGTCCACAGGCCAGTTTCCAGAACAGAGCTCTAGGGACAGACCTCTTAGCAGTCTGGTGGAGCCCCTAGACCCCTTCTCAGAGTAATACTTTTAAATGCATAAAATAAAATATGTAGAATTACAAAAGAAACTAGTTACCTTGAAATACAGTTATCAAAATACAAATATGTAGTATAGCAAAAAATGTATATACTTCTTTGTGCATTAAGTAACAAGGTTCTAGCAGTGGATCTAATTTCTATTTTAAATTCAAAGTAGTGACTTTTTTTGTTTTGTTTTGAGACAGAGTTTCGCTCGTGTTGCCCAGGCTGGAGTGCAATGCGCCATCTCAGCTCACTGCAACCTCCGCCTCCCTGGTTCAAGTGATTCTCCTGCCTCAGCCTCTAGAGCAGCTGGGATTACAGGCATGCGCCACCATGCCTAGCTAATTTGGTATTTTTAGTAGAGACAGGGTTTCACCTTGTTGGTCAGGCTGGTCTCGAACTCCTGACCTCAGGTGATCCGCCTACTTCAGCCTCCCAAAATGCTGGGATTATAGTCGCGAGCCACGGCAGTAGTGACATTTTATGATACCTGCAACACAATAATGTGATTTGAAAATACCTGTGATTTCTTTTAGTGAGAAGTCTCAGGTTCATTCATACAACTGTGGTCCATTGCAAACATTGGTAACTGAAGGAAATGCTACATTTCATTTGAAGTTAGTGAAGACGTCATTTTTGTCTCCACCCAAGTTCATAGACCTCCTGAATTCTACGTAGGTCAGTGGGTTCTAGGTCAACAGAGTCCCACTCTAGAGAATTTCTACATGTATTATCCTGGGAAAGGCGAAGGGAGAAAATTATTTCCAAATCTCTTTTCCCCTTTCATTTTTTAAAAATTTCCTTTTACCCAAACCACTAGATTCTCCTTCAGCTTCCATGACTATGGGATCATTCAGAGTTAATTTTGGGGTTTCTCCCAACTCTAGCCATCTTCCCAGCCCCTAGCCACTTCTACCACCTGGTCATTCTCTGCACATACGTAGAAAGAAGTTCATCTTGCCAACTTCCAACTCAGCATGCTTCATATTTGCACTAGATTTAACATGCACACCCCTCCTTCCTTCCTGACAGTTATGAAGTCGTTGAACAAGTCCAGTCAGTTCTAAACGAAGGAAGCTGGATAATCCGCCTACTTATTGGAGGCTGCCTAATCCAAATAGATGTTTTTCATCAGCGAAGGTATTTTCCAGGACTCTGCAAATCCAGAGGATCAGTCTTCTTCCTTCACACAAGCATCGGCCCTGGATTCGTTTCTGAAATAACCGGCACCAATCAGGCTCTGGTTCTTGGCCCAGGCATCAGAAATCTGAAATTGTACTCGTTTCCTTCCACCAATAATTATAAGCATATTGCATTTGTGTGGCACCTTATGCTTCTCAGAAGTAATGTTCACATACAAAATACAGTTATCCCAGAGCCAGGATGTGGATACAGAGCTCCAATGTTTCATGATGCCATGACTCATTTTTTACTACTTCCATTACAACACAGGATTCCCTAAATGTAGCAAACTTATGTTCCCTTTAGCTAAACATAAAAATTTCATCCTCTCCTTTAATATTGTTTGAGTATTTACAATACTTAAAATATTGTGGCTAAAACCAAATTGGATCAATGGGGATTTAAAGAAAACTCTTCATTTGATTTTTTTTTTTTTTTTAATTTTTTAGACCGAGTCTCACTCTGTTGCCCAGGCTGGAGTGCAGTGGTGCAATCTCAGCTCACTGCAACCTCTGCTTGCCGGGTTCAGGCAATTTTCCTCCCTCAGCCTCCCCAGTACCTCGGATTACAGATGCGTGCCACAATGCCTGGCTAATTTTTTGTATTTTTAGTAGAGATGGGGTTTCACCATGTTGGCCAGGGTGGTCTCGAACTCCTGGCCTTCAGTGATCCACCCACCTCGGCCTCCCAAAGTGCTGGGATTACAAGCATGAGCCACCCTGCCCAGTTATTTGATTTTTGATAATGACATATATTTAACTTCAATCATACAATATCCTGTAGCGATCAAGTTGTGCCAATTTGCCTGGGACTGTTCCCATTTTAAAACTTAAAATCCTGCATTCCACAAACTCCTCAGTCCCAGAAAACTATCAGTCTTAGGCAAACCCTCAGTCCTGGGTAAAGCGGGATGGTTGGACATACTAGGTGTCAATGTGAGTTTCCAGTTGGATTCATTGACACAATTTTTTAAAATCCTGCTTAGGGTCAAAGAACACAACGTAGGTTGATTTTGTTTTTGTTTTTGTTTTTTTTTCAAGATGGAGTCCACTCTGTCACCCAGGCTGGAGTGCAGTGGTGCGATTTGGGCCCACTGCAAGCTCTGCCTCCCAGGTTCATGCCATTCTCCTGCCTCAGCCTCCCAAGTAGCTGGGACTACAGGTGCCCAGCATCACGCCTGGCTAATTTTTTTGTATTTTTAGCAGAGACAGGGTTTCACCGTGTTAGCCAGGATGGTCTCGATCTCCTGACCTCATGATCCAGCCGCCTGAGCCTTCCAAAGTGCTGGGATAACAGGCGTGAGCCACTGCGCCCTGCCAACGTGGGTTGATTTCTTTGTCACATCTGTGCTGCCCCACAGATATTTGGATCCTCCCCTGTCACATTCAGCCAGACACCATAATAAAATAAAATACTTATTATTTCTCTAAATGATTTTAAAAATTAAAAACATAAATTGAATGTATTTTTCTTTTTTGAGGTAGCTTGGGGAACTAACCATTATTTACAATGGAATTACTATGGAAAAATATGTTTAAGTGTGAAAAAATTGTAAGCAATAGAAATCAACTCACTCTAACTTAAGCAAAACTGGAATTTCTCAGAAAAATATGGAGTAGCTCACAGAATCCAAGGAAAATGTGAAGAAGCAAGCTTTGAAATAGATAGGAACCAGGAGAGCTCCTGGGACCTAAGTAGCAGGAATAAACTTTATCTGTAAAGGTCCAGATAGTAAATATTTTAGGTTTTATATGACAGACGATCTCTCATATAATTACTCAGTTTTGTCATTGTAGCACAAAAGCAGCCATAGACCATACATAAACAAATGATTGTGACTGTGTTCTGATAAAACTTTATTTACAAAAAGAGCCAGAGGGCCAGAGTTCATCCACAGCTATAGTTCAACCACTTCACTTTAGGGTATTTCCTTTGGCATGGATTTTCTCTATTTTCAATCCTCACATTACTTGGCTCGATTCAAACTCAAGGGAGAGAGCATTTGTGTGTGTGTGTGTGTGTGTGTGTGTGTGTGTATGTGATTTTTAAAAAATACCTTAAATGTTTTTTAAAATTTCTGTGGGTACATAATAGGTATAGATATTTATGGGATATTTGTTTTTTTGTTTGTTTGCTTGTTTGTTTGGTTTTGAGGCAGTGTCTCACTCTGTCACCCAGGCTGGAGTGCAATGGCGTGATCTCGGCTCATTGCAACCTCTGCCTTCCAGTAGCTGGATTACAAGCATGCGCCACCACACCCAGCTAATTTTTGTATTTTTAGTACAGACAGGGTTTCATCATGTTGGCCAGGCTGGTCTCAAACTCTTGACCTCAGGTAATCCACCTGCCTTGGCCTCCCAAAGTGCTGGAATTACTAGCGTGAGCCACGGAGCCCGGCCACATGTGATATTTTGGTACAGGCACGCAATGCATAAAAATCACATCATGAAAAATGGAGTATCTATCCCCTCAAGCATTTACCTTTTGTGTTACAAACAATCCAATTATATCCTTTTAGTTATTTTAAAATGTACCAATAAATTATTATTGACTACAGTCACCCTGTTGTGCTATCAGATAGGCCTTATTCATTCTTTCTTGCTATTTTTTGTACCTATTAACCATCCCCACCTCCCCCCAAGCACCCCATTACCCTTCCCAGCCTCTGGTAACCTTCCTTCTACTTTCTATCTCCATGGGTTCAACTGTTTTGATTTTTAGATCCCACAAATAAGTGAGAATATGTGATGTTTGTCTTTCTGTGTCTGGCTTATTTCACTTAACATAATAATTTCTGGGGGGGGCGCAGTGGCTCATGCCTGTAATCCCAGCACTTTGGGAGGCTGAGGTGGGCAGATCACCTGAGGTCAAGAGACCAGCCTGGTCAACATGTTGAAACTCGTCTCTACTAAAAATACAAAAATTAGCCAGATGCAGTGGCGCAAGCCTGTTGTCCCAGCTACTTGGGATGCTGAGGCTGGAAAATCACTTGAACTTGGGAGGTGGAGGTTGCAGCAAGCCGAGATCCAGCCACTGCACTCCAGCTCTCTCACTCCAGTGACCGAGAGAGACTCTGTCTCAAACAAAACAAAAACAAAAACATAATAATTTCCAGTTCTATCCATGTTGTTGCAAATGACTGAATCTCATTCTTTTTTTATGGCTGAGTAGTACTCCATTGTGTATAAATGCCACATATTCCTTATCCATTCATCTGTTGATGGACATTTAGGTTGTTTCCAAATCTTAGCTGTTGTGAACAGTGCTGCAAGAAACCTGGGAGTGCAGATATACCGATTTCCTTTGTTTTGGGTGTATACCAAGTGGTGGGATTGCTGGATCACATGGTAGCTGTATTTTTAGTTTTTTGAGGAACCTCCAAACTGTTCTCCATGGTGGTTGTACTAATTTACATTCCCACCATCAAGGGAGAGAGCATTTGATTGGCAGAAAGAACTTGGGTTGCTCAACGACTCTTTGGCCAGGGGAGGGTGGGATCCCATGACTGGCCAGGTTTTCTCTAATCTAGGATTTGCTTTCCCAAACCAAAATCAAGGATAGTCACCAGAAGAAAAGGGAATGGATGCAGGTGAAGCTGAAACATAGATGTTTACCACATCGTCTTCTGACTTTCTTCCTCATCTTGTTAGTTTCTGTCTACCACTTTATTCTCTAGGGAAGAAGTCAGAGAAACCCAGCTGGTACTAGCATTAGAATACAGTGCTCTTTCAACGGAGACTAAGTGAGCCTTGTATGCCAGGACCCGATTTCTCCTGGTTTGGTGACTATTGACCTATAAAGAGTGTTAGCCAAATGATTAAGACTATCATCAAATTTAGTCTTTTATTTTACAGAGGAGTAGAAATGGAGGACTGGAGACAATATGGGGTCCCTGTATTACCACCTACAAGGTGGCAAGTGGTGGTCTAGGGGTTAGGATTCGGTGCTTTTACTGCCACAGCCCGGTCCTGGTCAGGGAAACCTTTCTTTGGCTCTGCCCAGCAACCTGCCCAGCGCCTTCACACCTTCCCTTTTGGCCAACAGGCTCGCTTGCTTCTCTGGCGCCCCAGCCACAACCCCCAGCAGCCTCCACATGTGGCCCTAACACTACATGTCTCTGTGAGTGACATGCGCTCCCTGAAGTTATGCAGGAAGGCCCTTGGGAGAAGTGGCTGACTTGGGGTTACAGAGTTAGTTCATGAAAAGGGTGGGATGAGAACTTTGTTTTCTAAGTTTCAGACCAGGCCTCTCTCTGTTGCATCATTAAATTAAACCTAATTATAAGCCCAAGGCTTGACTTCTCCAACCGCCAGGACCTGGCACTTTTTTTTTTTTTTTTTTTTTTTTTTTTTTTTTTTTGAGACGGAGTCTCGCTCTGTCACCCGGGCTGGAGTGCAGTGGCCGGATCTCAGCTCACTGCAAGCTCCGCCTCCCGGGTTCACGCCATTCTCCTGCCTCAGCCTCCCGAGTAGCTGGGACTACAGGCGCCCGCCACCTCGCCCGGCTAGCTTTTTGTATTTTTTAGTAGAGATGGGGTTTCACCGTGTTAGCCAGGATGGTCTCGATCTCCTGACCTTGTGATCCGCCCGTCTCAGCCTCCCAAAGTGCTGGGATTACAGGCTTGAGCCACCGCGCCCGGCTGACCTGGCACTTTTGTCCTTGCGGATTCAGAGTCTGCTGCATACCTCAGCAGAGTAGGCACTGCTTCGGTGGTAGGATTTGAGACTTGCCTAACACACTACCTCCCCAGCGATATGTCCTCAACTAGGCTATTACAGTGCTTAAATGATTCATGATTACAATCATTCATGAGTGTGGAAGTGAGTGAGGAAGACAATTGCTCTTCTACATTCCAGCAAGTGAGTCCTGGGGAGACTGCTTTGTGTGTGTGTGTGTGTGTTTAACTCTAGAAGCAAAGTGTTTCAGTCTCCAATGTCCTGGAGTCACTCTGCCTTGTTTTTTTGTCTAGCCCTATTTTGACCCCCACCCCCACTCCTCCTCTGCCAACGTCCCCTCCTGCCCCCCCACTTCTTGGGGATGGGGCTCTTTGATCTTGGCTCAGGTGGAAACCAGAGGAAATCCTAGATTAGGCTCTGATGGCCAAAGAATGTCTCCCATTTGGGGGGAGGGTCACACAATTGGAATGAGATAAGAGCATGGATTTTAAATTTATGAAAAAACTTACATATTGTGATATTTCTGTAAAAGTTGAGTTAATTGATGTAGGAACTGAGTAGTATGATTTTGATAGAGGAAAACAAACACAGATCCTTTTTTTTCCCCCCGAGACAGAGTTTCACTCTTGTTGCCCAGGCTGGAGTGCAACAGCGTGATCTCGGTTCGCTGCAACCTCCACCTCCCAGGTTCAAGTAATTCTTCTGCCTCAGCCTCTCGAGTAGCTGGGATTACAGGCATGCGTCACCACACCCAGCTAATTTTGTATTTTTAGTAGAGATGGGGTTTCTCCATGTTTGTTAGGCTGGTCTTGAACTCTCGACCTCAGGTGATCTGACTGCCTCGGCCTCCCAAAGTGCTGGGATTAGAGGTGTGAACCACCACGCCAGGCCACAAACACAGATTCTTTACCATTGCACATGACGATAGGGTTTACGGTGACTAAACATCTTGATTTGCTCAGGACTTGGGACTTTCAGTGATAAAATAGGGAAAGTCTGAGAAAATGGGGATCAACTGGTCACCCTAGGCGTAAATCATAATAACAACAATAATAATTTACTATGTGTTAGGCACTGTTTCAAGCATTTTACATTCATTTACTTCCTAACCAACTCAACGAGAGAGGTTCTAGATTTATTTCTGTTTTATAAATGAGGAACCTGAGGATCAGATAAGACAAGTAACCCACCCAAGGTCACACAGTCCTGGAGAGTAGAGGTGAGAGTGCAACCCAGGTCAGTCTGACACCCCAATCCATGTTTTTAAACATCGTGATAATCTTTTTCTTGAAATACATATGAAAGCAAACATATACTGGGACTGGCCTCTCAATGATTGCTGTATTGAATTGGGTGACTCTGGACAAGCCATATCTATGACCACTCCCCAAACTGAAAAGAGGTTTAGAAAATTCTTTATTATTATTTGTTTACACATCATGCATAATCATTCTTTTTTTTTTTTTTTTTTTTTTTTTTTTTTTTTTGAAGGAGTCTCACTCTGTCTCCTAGGCTGGAGTGCAGTGGTGCAATCTCAGCTCACTGCAAGCTCTGCCTCCCAGGTTCCCGCCATTCTCCTGCCTCAGCCTCCCGAGTAGCTGGGACTACAGGTGCCCGCCACCGCACCCGGCTAATTTTTTGTATTTTTAGTAGAGATGGGGTTTCACCGTGTTAGCCAGCATGGTCTCGATCTCCTGACCTCGTGATCCGCTCATCTCGGCCTCCCAAAGTGCTGGGATTACAGGTGTGAGCCACCACGCCCGGCCCATAATCATTCTCATAAAATAGACACAAATACAAGTAGGAATTTTACTATTTGATAAAAACAGAACTTCAAATAAGTGGGGGAAAGGTGAATTATTCAATAAATGTTACTGGGACATTTAGGTAGTCAGCTGGAATAAAAATAAAACTGGATGCCTATTTATATTTTACACTAAAATAAATTCCAAATGGAGCAAAGGTTTATTTCTGAGAATTTACAGCTGGTTAATACTAGAAGGAAGCATGGGAGAAGATCTTTCTGAGAATGATACAAAATGCAGAAGCCATTAAAAAACTGATAAATTTATAAAAAAGGATGAGTTTGTGTCCTTTGTAGGGACATGGATGCAGCTGGAAACCATCATTCTCAGCAAACTATCGCAAGAACAGAAAACCAAACACCGCATGTTCTCACTCATAGGTGGGGAATTGAACAATGAGATCACTTGGACTTGGGAAGGGGAATATCATACACCGGGGCCTATTATGGGGAGGGGGGAGGGATTGCACTGGGAGTTATACCTGATGTAAAAGACGAGTTGATGGGTGCTGACAAGTTGAAAGGTGCAGCACAGCAACATGGCACAAGTATACATATGTAACAAACCTGCACGTTATGCACATGTACCCTAGAACTTAAAGTATAATAATAATAATAATAATAAAAGAAAAAAAACCCTGATAAATTCAACTACATTAAAAAATAATCTGCATGGCAAAACCAACAAAGTTAAAAAGACAAAACAGGCTGGACTCGGTGGCCCACACCTGTAATCCCAGCACTTTGGGAGGCCAAGGCAGGTGGATCACGAGGTCAGGAGTTCAAGACCAGCCTGGCCAAGATGGTGGAAGCCCCATCTCTACCAAAAATACAAAAATTAGCTGGGTGTAGTGGTAGATGCCTGTAATCCCAGCTGCTCCAGAGGCTGAGGCAGATAATTGCTTGAACCTGAGGGGCAGAGGTTGCAGTGAGCAGCGATCGTGCCACCGCATTCCAACTTGGGTAACAGAGTAAGACTCCATCTCAAAACAAAACAAAACAAAAAGATAAAACAAACTAGGGGAAATATTTCAAAGCTTACAAACCAAGAACTAATTTCCTTAATAGATTAAGCATTGACACAAATCATAAGAAAAAGACTAATCATAAAAAGTCTAACAACACAACAAAGAAATAACCGTCTTTGTGAACAGTCAATTCACAGAAGAGACTCTTAGCCATTTGAAAAGATGTCCACCTCCACTGATAATAAAATAAATGAAAATTCAGACTATAAGGCTGGGTGTGGTGCCTCATGCCTGTAATCCCAGCACTTTGGGAGGACATGATGGGAGGATTGCTTGAGCTAAGGATTTGGAGACCAGCCTGGGCAACAGTGAGACCTTGTCTCTACAAAAAGTAGAGCACCTAACCAGGCATGGTGGTGTGTGCCTGTAGTCCCAGCTACTTGGGAGGCTGAGGTGAAAGGATCACTTGAGCCTGGGAGATCAAGGCTGCAATGAGCCATGATCATGCCATTGTACTCCACCCTGGGTGACAGAGTGAGAACCCATCTAAAAAAAGAAAAAAAAAGAAAAGAAAAGAAAAAGGAAGAAAGAAAGAAAATTAAGACTACAATAGATCAGTGTCCCACCCATTAGATTGGCAAAGATAAAAAAAGTTGATAACTCTTTATTGGTACAATTTCTTTAGAGAGTAATTGACAATATCTATCACAATTTAAAACAAATTATAATCTTTGACTTGACAATCCCACAGAAACACTCAGGCATGTAGAAAAATGATCTACAACAACTTTTGTTACAGCATTTTTGGTAATTGGAAGCAATCTAAACATCCATCAAAAGGAATTGGTTAAATAAATTGTATTATGTCTATATAGTAGAGTGGAGTATTATGCAGCCATGGGAAAGAATGAGGAGACACTGTCTGCTGGGATAGGGAATTATCTCCAAGATATCTTGTTAAGAAAACAAAATACAAAACAATGTGTAATGTATGATACCATCTGTGTGTGTGTGTCCTGAAGGAAGGTGCTCGGAGGCTGAGGTGGGAGGATCACTTGAGCCTGGGAGGTTGAAGCTCCAGCGAGCTATGATTATGCCTTTGCACTCCAACCTGGGTGATAGAGGAATTCCTTGTCTCAAAAAATAAGAAAAAAGATACACAAACTAGTAACAGTGGTACCTATAGGGAAGAGAGCTAGAGACTTATTTTTGTATCTTTTAAAATTTGTAATATGTTAATACCCTACTCTAATCAAACAATTGATAAACAAACAAATAAACAGAAAATTTAAATGTAAGTGAGATGCAGGACTGGCATGGTGGATGTGAAACCTATACACTTGCAAAGGGCCCTGCTCTGGGCTTAATGCTCTGATGTTGCCATCTTGAAATTCTTAATGACTTTTGAACAAGGCATCCTTCACTTTCATCTTGCACTGGATCCTGTAAATTATTTAGCCAGTTCTAGAGAGACCCTTGGTTTATAGGTGCTGTCCTGATTTAAAAGGAAACACTTGTGGAGTTCAAACACATTTTCATTTTCTTGTGCCATTAATGACTACAATTAAAAAATAAGTAAGTAAATATTTGCAATTGCAATGCAAGCAAGCAAAATCATCTCTGTTTGCCTCATCAGTAAAAGCTACACATTTGCTGGCAGGAATATCAAATGATGAGTTGTACCCTGCCCACACTGCAACAGCTACTTATAACTCTCCAAAAACTATCTGACATTTCAGCTTTCTGTGAAAGGAAGCTCTGCACAATAAAAATCTTACGTGGTGGCTGGGCGCAGTGGCTCAATCCTGTAATCCCAGCACTTTGGGAGGCCAAGGCAGTAGATGACCTGAGGTCAGAAGTTCTAGACCAGCCTGGGCGACATGATGAAACTCCATCTCTACTTAAAAAAAAAAATACAAAAATTAGTCAGGTGTGGTAGTGTGCACCTGTAATCCCAGCTATTTGGGTGGCTGAGGCACAAGAAAGGCTTAAACCTGGGAAGCAGAGGATGCCATGAGCCGAGATTGTGCCAGTGCACTCCAGCCTGGGCAACAGAGAGAGACTCTGTCTCAAAAAAAAAAAAAAAAAAAAAAAAATCTTATGTGGTTTCTGCCTGCCTGCTAATTAGACTAAACAAAATCCCGTTCCCATTAAAACATACATACATGAGATATTTTGCTTTTTGAAAGGCTGTTATGATAACTTTGGGAGGCAAACACACACAGCAGCCCTAGCTCCCTCCTACCTGGCCAAGGTTGCCTTGGTCTGCCCATCTCAAGTCCAAATAGTTCTTTCACTCTGGGCAGTTGCAGCTAACGATGCTTATCCTCAACTGAATAGATTGCAAATATATTTTATTATATAACTAAAATAAGTGCTCAAAATACCACAGCAAAGTAAACAAAGTCAACACTCAAAGGATAAGGAGGTAAGAAAGATATAGCTTACACAACACTGATGCACATTTCTTGTGCATTTCTCAGCTGTAAAAGTGTAAAACACTTCCTGCTTCACAAAACCACGCCATGGATTGCGCGAGATAATGGCTGTGAGCATGCTTTGTACATTGCTAGTTTCTAAGGTGGCATCATTTATATTATGTGAGGATATTAATTTGAGTGGGTATTTGTGTTTAAACTGCTGGTGCTGTCCTGAATGGACAGGAACAGTCACATTTAGAAAAAACAAACACTTTTTTTTTCTAAGTTACAAAAGTAATATAGGACCTCACATTGTAAAATAAACAAACAGCCCAGAAAGACACAGGGTGAAAAATGAAAGTCCCCTTTCACCTTCTGCTACAAATCCTACTCCTCTATTAACGTAGTGTGAATTCTTCCAGAAGGTTTTTTTTTTAACAAAACAAAACAAAACAAAACATGAATAATTTAAAGTAAAACCATTAGAACACTATGAGATGCCTCACAACCCCCTGCACCTGCTCCCCCCATAAACCTTAAGGAATGTCATTGTTTCTCATGGGATAAGAGCCTTACCACTGAAACCTTTGCAGAAGCAGAGATGCCTCTAACTCCTAATCCTGCTTCATTAAATTAGTTAACCAATACCATCTGCTTACCAGCCATTGAGAATATTAACAAGCAGTCATTTTAATTGATTTTTTTAAAGACAGGGTCTTGCTCTGTCGCCTAGGCTGGAGTATAGTGGCATGATCATGGCTCACTGCAATCTTAAATTCCTGGGCTCAAGTGATCCTCCTGCCTCAGCGTCTGAAGTAGCTGTGATATGGTTCGGCTGTTCCCCCACCCAAAATCTCATCCTGAATCGTAATCCCCATAATCCCCACGTGTCAAGGGAGAGACCAGGTGGAAGTAATTGAATCATGGGGCTGTTTTTCTCCATGCTGTTCTCATGACAGTGAGTTCTCATGAGCTCTGATGGTTTTATAAGGGGCTCTTTCCCCTGCTTCACTCAGCACTTCTTCCTGGTGCCTTGCTTCCTCCTTGCCTTTTGCCATGATTGTCAAGTCCCTGAGTCCTCCTCAGCCGTGCTGAAATGCGAGTCAATTAAACCTCTTTCCTTTATAACTTACCCAGTCTTGGGCAGTTCTTTATAGCAGTATGAAAATGGACTAATACACTGGGATTACAGACATGAGCCACTGTGCCCAGCTAATTTTTTTATTTTTTGTAATGATGTGGTCTTGTTATGTTGTCCAGGCTGCAAGCAGTCATTTTAAAAAAAATAGGCTTTGGGTCTGGCATGATGGCTCACACCTGTAATCCCATCATTTTGGGAGGCTGAGGCAGGAGGATTGCTTGAGCCCAGGAGTTTGAGACAAGCCTGGACAACATTGTGAGACCTTGTCTCTACAAAAAAAATAAAAAAATTAGCTGGGCATGGTGGCATGTGCCTGTAGTCCCAGCTACTTGGGAGGCTGAGGTGGGAGATCCCTTGAGCCTGGAAAGTTGAGGCTACAGTGAGCTGTGATTGTGCCGCTGCATGCCAACCAGGGTGAGAGAGAGAGAAAAAAAAAGTAGACACTGCCATTAGTATAACTCTGGGTGGACTACTGGTTATACTGTTAAGGCATAAAGTCTCAGGGAGCAGACATCTCAAGTCACCTGCTATATTTTTTAAAAACGCTTTACATGTATCACTTCTTCAATTTTCACAAAGACCCTACTAGGGAGGTAGCACTATCAGTCCTACTTCAGAGATGAAGGATCAGAGGCACAGAGAGGCTCAGTTGCCTGTCACACACTGAAAGTGGCAGTCAGTCCTTTAAAACCCATGTGGTAGATGCTCCCCAAGCAGAGCTTGTGGAAAGCATAAACAGCTCCCATCACAGAAGGCTAATGTTTCTCCAAGACCACCTGCATCAAAATCCCCAGGGACTTAAAACTGCAGACTCCTGGGCCTTATCACAAACCTATGGAATCAGTAGTGTGGGACCCAGGAATCCACACTTGATTTTCTTTTTTTACTTTGTATATTGTGGTAAAATACACACAACATAAAAATTTACCATTTTAATTATTTCCTGGGTGCAATTCAGTGGCATTAAGTACATTCACATTACTGCAAAGACATTATCACCATCTATTGCCAGGATGTTTTCATCTTCTCAAGCGAAAACTCTGTACTGTTAAGCAATAACTCCTCATTGCCCTGTCTCCCAGCCCTTAGTAATCATTATTCTACTTTTCTTCTTTATGAATTTGCTTCAAATTCATAGGTACCTCAAAAACTAGAATCATGAGACTGGCATTGTGGCTTATGCCTGCAATCCCAACACTTTGGGAGCTGAGGTGGAAAGATCATTTGAGGCCAGGAGTTTAAGACCAACCTGGGCAACATAGCAAGACCCTCTTTCCCTACCCCCTCAAAAAAATTATCTGGGCATGGTGGTATGTGCCTATAGTCCTAGCTACTTTGGAGGCTGAGGCAGGAGGATCACTTGAGCTCAGGAGTTAGAGGCTGCAGTAAGCCACAATCCTGCCACTACACTCCAGCCTGAATACAGAGCAAGATCTTATCTCTAAAAAGAAAAAAAAAAAAAAAAAAAACACACAAAAAAATTTAAAAATAAAAAAGTAGAATCATACAATATTTGTCCTGTTGAGTCTGGCTGATTTCACCTAGCATAATATTTTCAGAGTTTATTCATATTGTAGCACATATTGGAATTCCATTCCTTTTTAAGGCTTAATAATATTCCACTGTATGCAAATAGCAGATTCTGCTTATCTATTCAGATGCTGGTAGACATTGGGCTTCTTCTACATTTTGGCTATTGTAAACAATGCTGCTATGAATATAGATATACAAATATCTGTTCAAGTCCCTCCTTTCAATGCTTTTGGGTATATACCTAGAAATGGAATTGCTAGATCATATGGTAATTATATGTTTAATTGTTTGAGGAAACACCATACTGCTTTCCTCAGTGGCTGCATTATTTTACATTCCCACCAGCAATGCACAAGAGTTCAATTTCTCTATATCCTCACCAATACTTGTTATATTCTGTTTTTAAAAATATATATAATATTATATATAATTATAATTATATATATTATATATATTTTATAATTATATATATATTATATAATATAACAGCCAGGCAAACAGGTGTTTCCTGACCAACTTTCCAAAGTCAAGGAGTAAGCTGGTGAAGACTTCTCCCTTTTATTATTATCTTTATTGAGGTGTAACAAATACAATTATTTATATTAAATAGAATTATATATATTATATAATTATCTATATATTATATAATATAATAGCCATTCTGATGGGTATGAAGTGGCAGAATCTGCTCTTTTGATATGAACTCCCATATTATTCTTATTTATACTAAAATTTGAGAATTGTTACTCGTCAGCGGTCTTATCAGCAGGAAGAGAAGGAGTGGGGAGCCTTGTCAGTCTGAGAAGCAAAGCAAAGGATTTGGCTACAAGTATCATCCATAGAAGACTGAGAAAGTTTGACATACATCCCACACCCCCATATGAAAAGCTTTTTGAAAAAAGGAATGGTCTTAAACCACCAACCTTTTGGCCTTAAACCACCAAAGTCAGTAGTCTTAAATCTGCCATTTAAGAAGCTGGTAGATAGAGAAAGTGTAACAAGCAGACTGTTTCTGATCTTCAGAGCCACTCTGAGTTGGGTCAAAGCAAGGAAAACGGTCCTTCAGACTAAAGAGTTCTCCACAGCAGCCTGGTCAATACTTTGAAACAACAAACATTTAAACACACAGTCCACAAAAGAAAAAAAAAAATGTTCCTTTCTGGAAATATCTGGCTAAGTTTAGTGAAGCTCTGCTACTTCAAGAGAGGTGAACTGATACCAGTTAAGACAGAGAGAAGGGAAGTAGGCAAGTGAGAGGAGGTCCATAAAAGGGTGGAACTGTGAGCCTGTGACCGTGAGTTCCTCTCCACCCGCAAGCTTCCCTAACACAGGTTTGGTGAGAAAATGTACTGGTAAGAAACTGGGGAAATGGTACCTAGGCATTCAAGTGATGAAAGTGTGCCCCCTCGTGGTTCTTCTCTACCTTGTTCAAGTCATTACGGATTCCCAGAAAAAGCGAGGGAATAGGCTGTGGAAGGGTCAGTGCTCAGCCCTTGCTAATTCATGACAGTTGGCTGGAATGCAGATAATTTTGAAAATATTGCCATCAACTCTATTTCTCGTGGTAATCTGGATGTTGGCAGTACTTTCATTCGTGAAGAGTGAGAGCTGCACTTGTGTAATGCTTACATATCATACTGTGTTCCTCCGTACACCACTGACAGGTTTTATTATCATTGGTGGTATTATTACTATTCTCATTTAATGGGTGAAGGAACAGGGGCTCAGAGAGATTAAGTGACTTTTCCAAGGTTACAGGCTGTTAAACCATAGTTCCTCTCAATGTGTAAGCACATAATGACATAATGGAAAAGAAATAGTAAGATTATTGGAAAGAAAATCCACACCACCTTACTTGAGTTCTCTGCTGTGGCAAGTGGGAAGCAGAAAATGTCTATTAGTCATTAGAAAATGACTGTGGGGCCGGCGTGGTGGCTCACGCCAGTGATCCAACTACTTTGGGAGGCTATGGTGAGAGGATCCCTTGAGGCCAGGAGTACAAGACCAGCCTGGGCAACATAGTGAGAACCTGATTGTACAAAAATAAAAAAAGCAATTAGCTAGGAATAGTGGAGCACATCTGTTGTCCCAGTTACTCAGGAGGCTGAGATGAGAGGATCACTTGGGCTCAGGAGTTCAAGGCTGTGGTGAGCCATGATTGGCCCACTACTGCACTCCAGCTTTGATGACAAAGTGAAACCCTGTCTCAAAAAAAAAAAAAAAAAAAAAAAAGTAGATTTATGTTTGCCAGGAGGCCGAGGAAAGGGTGAATGGGGAGTAACTGCTAAAGAATACGGGGTTTCTTTTTGGAGTGATGGAAATATTCTGGGCCAGGTGCAGTGTTCATACCTGTAATCCCAACACTTTGGGAGGCCAAAGCGGGCAGACTGCTTGAACTCAGGAGTTCAAGACCAGCCTGGTCGAAAGAGGAAAACCTCATCTCTACAAAAAATTAGCTGGGTGTGATGGTGCACGCCTGTGGTCCCAGCTACTTGGGAGGCTGAGTTGGGAGGATCACCTGAGCATGGGAGGCGGAGGTTGCAGTGAGCTGAGATCACGCCACTGCACTCAGCCTGGGTGACAGAGTGAGACCCTGTCTTAAAAAGAAAAAAAAGTTAAAAAAAGAAAATATTCTGGAATTACATAGTAGTAATGATTGTACAAATCTATAAATATGCTAGCAATCACTGAATTTTACACAGTTTAACAGGGTGAATATTATGGTATGTGAACTGTATCTCGAAGATGTTTAAAGACAAAAAAAGAGCTTCATAAATAATTGTATTTAAGTTACACCTCAATAAAGATAATAATAAAAGGGGAGAAGGCTTCACCAGCTTCCTCCTTGACTTTGGAAAGTGGGTCAGGAAACACCTGTTTGCCTGGAGGATGGGACAAATTCCTACAAAGCCAGAGTCTCAGCTTCCAAAGCCTCCAGTGGGGAGACCTGCAGGGACTGGGGAGAGCCTATGTGACATCTCAAGGCGCCAGACACGCTAGGTCCTTCCTAAGGGAGCACAAATAGGGACACATGAATCCATCCTAACACACCTGGAGGGCTGTCATGGAACAGAGGGACTGGACTTCTGAGTGACTCCAGTGGGCAGAGATAGGACCCGTGGAGGAAGTGACAAGACAACACAGTCTGGTCAATAAGAAGAAAGAGTCCTGAGGGACGGGAGCCGTCCAGATGTAGTGTGGGTCACCCGCTGTGTGAGTGCCTGACCTGGGCTGCACTCAAGCCAGGCTGCAGAACCACATCTGAGACCTTGTATATTGACATAGTCTCCTGGCAGGGGAGTGGATGCTCCAACACAGAGATCCTCAGAGACAATGTGAAGGATGAAGGAGGAAACAAGAAGAAGCTGGTGAGAAGGGAGAGTCCAGAGAGGGCGCTGGCAGAATCCGGGAGACAGATATCTCCACAGGCGTCCTCTCAGTGTGAAGATGGCTGTTTCTTAGCCTTCAGATGAAGAAGGTATAGCTGTTAGCAGAGATAGATTATACTCAAACTCTGAGGAAACATTATTCAAATTTATGTTTATTTATTTATGTATTTATTTATTTTAAACGGAGTCTAGCTCTGTCACCCAGGCTGGAGTCCAGTGGCACATCTTGGCTCCAGCAACGTCCACCTCCCAGGTTTAAGCGATTCTTGTGCCTCAGCCCCCTGAGTAGCTGGGATTACATGCACCCACCACCACGCCCAGCTAGTTTTTGTATTACTAGCAGAGACTGGGTTTCATCATGTTGGCCAGACTGGTTTCGAACTGCTGACCTCTGGTGATATGCCCACCTCAGCCTCCCAAAGTGCTGGAATTACAGGTGTGAGTCATTGTGCCCAGCCTCAAATTTAAGCCCTCAAATACTCTCAGGCAGTAGTAAGTAGTGATTAAGCTAAAGGGTTTGGGGTTTTGCCAGTCCTGGGTTCAAATGCTGACCCACTACTTAAAGGCTATGTGATCTTGGGCAATGCTTTAAGATTTCTGAGCCTCCTTTTCTCTGTTTTTTTTTTTTTAAAAAAAAAAAAAAAAAAAAGGAGGCTGGGTGTGGTGGCTCACTGGCTTACGCCTGTAATCCTAGCACTTTGGGAGGCCAAGGCGGGCAGATCACTTGAGGTCAGGAGTTTGAGACCAGCCTGGCCAACATGGTGAAACCCCATTTCTACTAAAAATACAAAAATTAGCTAGGTGTGGTGGCAAGCACCTGTAGTCCCATCTATTTGGGAGGCTAAGGCAAGAGAATTGCTTGAACTCAGGAGGCAGAGGTTGCAGTGAGCCGAGATCATGCCACTGCACTCCAGCCTGGGCAATCCAGTCCATCTTAAAAAAAATAAATAAAAAAGGAAATAATAAAACGACGTACCTCACAGATTTATTCCGAGGATTAAACCAAATAATGTAAATAAAGCACTTAGCCTGTCACATATTAATGGTAGCTATTTCCAATTGAGCTAAACACATTTAATTATGTCCAAACTATTAGGTTATTTTTGGTAGATACAGGTAGCTCACAAACATCATGGGCTGTTGAAAGTTAGCTACTCCTCCTACAACTTCACATCACACAGGTTTTGAGTCCAATTCTGCCACTTTTTGTAGATAAAAGACACATTTTTATCAGCCAGTTCACACAAAAATGATGTGTTTTGAAAGCGGATTACAGCTGTGTCCTTCCAGGTGCTCTAAATACTCCCTGAGTGAAAGGTCTGCTTGAGGGGGACTCGACAGTCTGGAGGCAGGATTAGGTTAACCTAAGGCTTTGGGCAACTCGACTCCCTTGGCATCATGGCTGGACACAGGACATTTCAGAATCTAGCCTCAGGTACCACCCAGAAAGGTGAAATGGGTACAGCCCAGCTGACTCCTTTTTCTTTTCGTAAAAGGGCAGAGAGTGACTGCAAACTATTCCAGCCAACTTGCATATCTTGGATGCCACTGAGTTGTGGGGCTTTTTTTTTTTTTTTGAGGTGGAGTCTCGCTCTGTCACCCAGGCTGGAGTACAGTAGCGCCATCTCAGCTCACTGTAACCTCTGCCTCCCAGGTTCAAGCAATTCTCCTGTCTTAGCCTCCCAAGTAGCTGGGACTACAGGTGCGTGCCACCACGGCCGGCAAACTTTTTGTATTTTAGTACAGACAGGGTTTCACTGTATTAGCCAGAATGGTCTCGGTCTCCTGACCTCATGATCTGGCCGCCTTGGCTTCCCGAAGTGCTGGATTACAGGCGTGAGCCACCATGCCCGGCCTGTTTGTTTTTGAGATAGGGCCTCGCTCTATCTCTACCTAGGCTATAGTGCAGTGATAAGACCACATCTCACTGCAGCCTTGACTTCCTGGGCTCACGTGATTCTCCCACTCCAGCCTCCTGAGTAGCTGGGAACACAAGTGTACTCCACCATGCCCAGCTAATTTTTACATTTTTTGTAGAGCCAGGGTCTCACTATGTTGCCCAGGCTGGTCTCAAACTCCTGGGCTCAAGCAACCCTCTCATCTTGGCTTTCCAAAGTGCTGGGATTACAGGTGTGAGCTGCTGTGCCCGGTCTGGATGCCACTGATTTTTAACAGTGAGCACTCATTTCTAACTGGGCTTATTAACACACATCTTTTCCCCAGTGAATCCCTATCCAGTATATTTATTATGCTCATTACAATGCTGTGGTGCTCATGGGAGACAATAAAAGTCCATGTAGTAGCAGCGAATGTTTGATTAAATGCTAGCTGATTACTTCTGTATTATATACAACCTTAGATTAAAGGGCTGACCTCCCCTAGAGCACAGTTTAAATGAACATATATTTGCTATTATACTGTAGACCACAGACATCTGAGAGCTGACTGCATTTCTCCAGTGCTTCATACTTCTGAAATAGAAACTTGCTTTTAGTCCGAGCAAAACACCTAGATTCAGAGTCCATTAACATTACAGAAAGCTTCCTATGAGCCAGGCAATTTTTTAAATCCTTTAGCTCATTTACATCTCACCACAGCTGTTTGAGGTGCAGAGTATGACTTGCTTTATCGATGAGGAAACTGTGGTTCAGAGAGGTTAAGTTACTTGTCCAAAGCTGTCAGATATTAGGCAGAGGAACAAGGAAAAAAAAAAAAAGAGTAAGAATCTCTCTGTAAAAGTGGTATCTCACTTTAGGTGAATATCAAAAAGGAGACTAAGTGTGGCCACCAAGCCTGCCTCCCATCTCCTGCAGAGTCTGCCCTTAGTAAGGAATGCATTTTTCCTCTCGTGTCATTTCAGTTCATCTAATTTACCTCCATTTGGGTATTAATTTCATGCTTTCGATTGACTACAGAGAAGTATTCTCTTTTCGTGCGGTCCGGCTGAGGATCTCTAGGCCTGTTCATGCTGCCTGGGCCATGCCCAGTCACAGGCCACCCCCATCTAGAGTTACAGCGAGCCAAGGGCTAGGGTTACTGCACTTAACACTGAAAGGCCCCCTCATTTCAGCCTTTTAGAGCCAGGAGGCTCATCGCTCATCACTCATCACTTGCCAGTTGGTTGTTGTATTTGGGGCTTGCTTTATTTGTGCAAGTGCTGAAAACAAGCACTGGGTGAGGGGCCATTGAGAATGGAACAGGCTGAGCAGGGCTGGAGGATGATTGACAGGGGAATTAGGAGAGACGACATTCCCAGGGTGTTGGGCTCGTGGACACGCGTGAGGGTTTCCACGGTTGACACTGTGCTTGTGACGAAGGACCTGCATGCACTGTTCCCAAATGGGATGACTGAGGGCCTACTGTGTGCAAAGCATTTTTAAATGGGAACTTCAACACAGACCCTGTCTTTGAGGGGAGGCTTACAGTAAGAGATAGGGCAGGTGTCCCCCAAATTTACCTCCAACGCACACAATCAATCTGTTCCTCCTCCTCTCCCCTTCACATATCTCCAGTCTCCACGAAAGATAATTGCCCAAAGCTGTAGGATATTTGGCAGAAAGAAGGTAAAGAAAAAAGAATGAGAATCTCTCTGTAAATGTGTCTTTTCACTTTAGGTGAGGAAAAAAATGAGAACAAGTGTGGCCACTAAGCCTGCCTCCCATCTGCAGAAAGCCTGCCCTCAGAAAGAAGATTCCCTATCCTCTCATGTCACGTACCTTCTCACCTAGTCCAGGAATCAGGAGTCTCCCCTCTCCTGCATCTCTTACATCTGATC
Organism: Macaca thibetana thibetana; assembly: GCF_024542745.1. Lineage (NCBI taxonomy): Eukaryota > Metazoa > Chordata > Mammalia > Primates > Cercopithecidae > Macaca > Macaca thibetana. The sequence goes on along the minus strand of NC_065586.1, from coordinate 95,613,075 downwards.
AACTAGCACATCCTTCAAATATTATCTCCCTTTTTTTTCCCCATTTCCATGACTCTGGTTCGGTATTTCCTTGTCTCTTGCTTGGACTATTGCAATAGCTCCCCACGAGTTTCCCTGATCCAGGATCAGCCCCTTAGCCCACCCCCTCTCCACTGCAGCCAGAGTGATCTCTCTAAAGTGCACAGCCAATCACAGTGGGAGGAAATCTGCTGGCAGCTTTCCCATCAGCCACAGCATAAAGCCCAAGCTCCCCTTTCATTCCGTCTCTCTTTCAGTAAGTATTTGATGAGCACGTTCTCTGTCCTAGGATCAAGTATACTATGCCAGGATCCACAATACAGGAGTGAAGGAAATGGATATAGTCTTTGTCCTCAGGAAGTTTTCAGTCCAGTGAGGGAAACAAAACAAGTAAACAAGGAAACATAATATCAAGTTGTGACACAAGCTGCCAAATAAAGGAACTGTGGGCTAGGATAAAGAATAACTGTGGGTATCAGAATCACAGATAGCTATGGGAGAGAGAGAAGAGAGAGAGAGAGGAGAATGAATAATAGTGGGCACCTACTTATGACCAGACACTCAGGGGGCATCTCTGAGAACTGAAGAAGGAGTAGGAGGTGGCTGGAGGAAGAATGGACACAGCACAAAGGAGCTTGATGCATTTGAGAAGCAGAAGGCAGTCGTGCGGCTGCACAGTGATGAGCCGCAGGGAGGCGCGAAGAGTGCAGGGGAGGGGAGACAGGGTTGGATCGTGCCTTGTAGGCCACGGGGAAGCATCTGGATTGCATTGTAAGGACACGGGAAAGTCACTGAAGGCGTTTAAGCAGGTAAGTCATTCAATCTGGCTTACATTCTTAGCACATCACTTTGGTGACTGCCTGAAGATTGGCTCAGAGGGACACAAGAGTAGAAGTCATATTATGTGCTGAATTGAGTTCCCCAAAATTTACGTGTTAAAGTCCAAATGCCCAATACCTCATAATGTGACTGTATTAGGAGACAGTCTTTAAAGAGGCAATTAAGTCAAAGTGAGGTCATTAGGGTGGGTCCTGATTCAATAGGACTAGCGTCCTCATAAGAAGAGGGGATCAGGACACAGACACACACACAGGGAAGACCACATGAAGACACAGGGTGAAGACAGCCGTCTACAGAGTAAGGAGAGAGGTGTCGGAAGAAACCAACCCTGCTGACACTTTCGCCTTCGACATCTAGTCTCCAGATTTGTGAGAAAATCGATTTCTGTACTTCAAGTCACCTGGACGGTGGCACTCTGTTACGGCAGCCCTGGCAAACGAACACCAGAGGGCTGTCCAGTTAAGAGCCCATAGCTGGGTGCGGTGGCTCACGCCTGTAATCCCAGCATTTCGGGAGCCTGAGGCAGGTGGATCACGAGGTCAGGAGTTTGAGACCAGCTTGGTAGTGAAACCCTGTCTCTACTAAAAATACAAAAATTAGCTGGGCATAGCAGTGCGTTCCTGTAGTCCCAGCTACTTGAAAGGCTAAGGCAGGAGAATCACTTGAACCCAGGAGGCACAGGTTGTGGTGAGCCAAGATCACACCACTGCACTCCAGCCTGGGCAACAGAGTGAGACTCCGTATAAAAAAAAATATTAATAATAATAAAAATAAGAAAAAAGAGCCTACTGAAGGGGCTGGGCTGGGGGAAAGATGAGGGTAGCTCTTTCCGGAGGAGAGAAAAAGGAGATGGACTCCAGCAAGAGCGTAAAGTTCGATCTACAGAACTCTGCAATGGGCTAAGGTGAGGAGGATGGAAGGACTGAGGAAGATGCCCAGGTTTCTAACCTGTGCAAAGAGGTGATAGTGGGGACCTTCACTGAGGTGGGAGAGACGAGGGAGAAATAGGAGTGGGAAGGGAAGGGAGACACCTGATCACAACCTCCATGGATTTCCATGCTTCCTATGACAACTGAGATAACTTTGGCTGCCCCCCAAAATAAAAAAATTAACCCAACATAAGGGTTTTTCTTTTTTTAATTAATAGATTTTATTTTTGAGAATATTTTTAGATTCACCAAAAAATTAAGCAGAAAGTATGAGAATTCTCTTTTTTAAATCTTACATTTTTATTTTTATTTTGGAGACAGGGTCTCAGTTCTACCACCCAAGCTGGAGTGCCATGGCACAGTCACAGCTTACTGCAGCCTCAACCTCCCAGGCTCAAGTGATCCTCCCCTCTCAGCCTTCTGAGTAGCTGGGACTACAGGGGTGTGCCCCCATATCTGGCTAATTTTTAAATTTTTGTAGAGACAGGAAGCCCAATAGGATGCCCAGGATGGCCTTGAACTCCTGGGCTCAAGCAATCCACCCACATCAGCTTCCCAAAGTGCTGGGATTACAGAAGTGAGCCACTGCACTCAGCCAAGAATTCTCACATGTGCCTCTCCTTGGCATGATTTCCCTTATTATTCCAACATAAATTTTTAAAAATTATTTTTTAATTGGCAAATAAAATTCTGTATATTTATGGTGTACAACATGATGTTTTCATATGTGTACACATTGTGCAATAGCTAAATCAAGCTAATTAACAATCTATTACCTCCCATACTTATCATTTATTTGCAGGGAAAACACTTAAAATCTACCCTCTTAGCAATTTTTAAGTATACAATACATTGTTATTAACTGTCATCATCATGTTGTACAACAGGTCTCTTGAATTTATTCCTCTTGTTTAACTGAAATTTTGTAACCTTGTCTGCCGCTTCCCCTCCCACCCCCATCCCCGGTAACCACGTTGTACTCTCAGCTTCTGAGTTCAACTTTTTAAGATTTCACATATAAGTGAGATCATACAGTAGTTGTGTTTCTGTCCAACATAAATTTTAAAGCCAAAGGAAATTGTTAGAGTCAAAACCTACGTATTTCTCCCTGTTTCTCCTCAACATAGAGAGATGGCACCCATGTGGGGAAGCTTGGCAGTGATGCAGCAAGCAAGGACAACTGGCCCTACTTCCCCCTTCAACGCCCCCCAACTTCCCACCTCCCCTTTTACAGAACTAGATTTACTTTCCTTCACTCTGTGGCAAACACCTTCCTATTTATGCCTCAAGGCTTGGCTCAAGTGTCATCTCCCTGAAGTCTGTCCTGACCGCTCCTATTGGGCCAATAATACCCTGAGAAGCCCCCGGGTTATCACCTCCTGTCACAGAGGGAGGGAGATGTTCTTCATGAGTCTGTCCTCGCCCCTACCCACCCATGACACTTAACTCACAGGAGGGTGGGGAGCCTGGCTTATTCCTAGTGCCCAGCACAGTGCTCGGCTGTAGTAAACCCCCATAAATATTTTTTCAACTGAACAGAAAATGATGGGTGCCACTAAAAAAGAAAAAAAAAAAAAAAACAAGGAAGGAAGGAAGAAAATGCTCTGGGAATTTAGGACTTCAGAAACTCAAAGGCAGTTGGCAAGACTGCCTGCTAATTGCAGATCGCAGCCTACCCGGGAAAAGGAGTCATGTGGCTTATTGCAGGAGAAGGTACTTAGAGGCTGAAAGCTGCTAGCAACAGGAGCAGCTGTTTGCGGTGAGCTGTTGTCTAACATGTCAGTGAGTGAGGCCCTGGGTATGTGCCAAGTGCTGAAGGGAAAACAGATCATCATCTGTGCGGATGGCCCAAATCCCTGACCCTCCATTAGCGTGACCTATTGTGTGAATGTAATTTGACATGTAATCTATAGACTTTTGGGTTGAATTTGATTTTGTCCACCTGGTAAATGAGTGTTGGTTCAATGATCTGTCTTCTCCCTGGAGGTAGTAAATTTCATTTAAGAGGTGACTGGGTCTTATTAAGCTGCGTGAATTCTTGTAGCTCCTACAGAAGAGGATATTACATATCCCTTGTCATATATTTGTTGTGTTCGACAAATAGGTTCTGCTGGAGGTTTTGCCATGAACTGGCTGTGTGACTTTGGAGAAATCATGTAACTTCTCTAGACCTCCAGGGGGTGGGTAAGGTGCAGGGAGAGCCTGGAAACAAAGCAAAGAGCCTTGAACATTTCCTTCCACATTCTGTGATCTGAAACCTTCCTTGCTGCTGGTGTCCAGAACAGGATTGATGCTCATCAGATGAGGGCCTCCCTGCGGGCTTCCTTCCTTTCTACAGGCATGTACCACGGTTTATTGTATAAACCGTGGTGGGGGAGCTTTTCCTTACAAAGATCACCGATGCACAGAAAAGAGCACTTATAGTTCATATACAAATAGAAGAGCCAGTTAATATAGCTGCTATTTTTTATTGGAGAAGTATGACTGGTTCAAGTTGTTTAATTTTAAAATATAAATAATAGAATGTATAAAGCTATTGAATATTCTTTAATTCCATTTTTTTTTTTTTGAGATAGAGTTTCACTCTTGTTGCCCAGGCTGGAGTGCAATGGCGCGATCTCCACCTCCAGGGTTCAAGTGATTCTCCTGCCTCAACCTCCTGAGTAGCTGGGATTAATGGCATGCACCACCATGCCCGGCTAATTTTTTGTGTTTAGTAGAGATGGGCTTTCACTATGTTGGTCAGGCTGGTCTCGAACTCCTGACCTCAGGTGATCCACCTGCCTTGGCCTCTCAAAGTACTGGGATTACAGACATGCACCACTGCTTTAATTCCATATTATAAAGTCAGTTAGTGAGTTGGAGGAGAGTGGCACCAGCGAGCTGCACATAATTAAAAAAATTTAAAAATAGGCCGGGCGCGGCGGCTCATGCCTGTAATCCCAGCACTTTGGGAGGCCAAAGTGGGTGGATCACTTGAGGCCAGGAGTTTGTGACCAGCCTGGCCAATGTGGCAAAACCCCGTCTTTACTAAAAATACAAAAATTAGCCAGGTGTGTTGGTGTGTGCCTGTAATCCCAGCTACTTGGAAGGCTGAGGCAGGAGAATCGCTTGAACCCGGGAGGCGGAGGTTGCAGTGAGCTGAGATTGCGCCATTCACTCCAGTCTGGGCAACAGAGCAAGACTCTGTCTCAAAAAATAACTAAATAAAATAAAGTCAGTTAGTTAGTGGATAAAAGGAGAGGGAGGGAAGAAAGAGGGAACGGAAAAGGAAAGAGAGGAATGATAAGCAGAGGATTTCAGAGGAATACGGATATACAGAAAGAAAAGGGAGTGAAGCGAAGAGAGGGAGGAGAGATGGGGAGAGGAAAATAGGGGAGCAGAGAGAAGTGGAAGGAGAAAGAGATTAATATCAGGGAGATAGAAAACAACAGAGTCTAAAATGCCCTGACAAGGTTGGGCATGGTGGCTCACGCCTGTAGTCCCAGCACTTTGGGAGGCTGAGGCAGGAGGATTGCCTGAGCACAGGACTTCAAGACCAGCCTGGGCAACATGGTGAAACCCTGTCTCCACAAAAGATACAAAAATTAGTTGGACATGGTGGTGCACTGCATTCGGTCACTATTTCATCTACTTTCAGAGAATGTGCAATCACTGTGGGCTGTGCTGGCTGGAAAAGACTTCATCATTAAGAGGCACTTGACTTGAAGTTAGGAGGAGTTTTGGAAGAACTGAGAGGTTTCTCCAGGAATGAGCATGGTTAATAAAGGGGTAGGGGAAGCACGATGGTAAGAAGATTGTGTAGATCATAAAAAAAAAAATGGGAAATTTGGTTGACAAGGCACAGTAATAGGAGTTCATTAGTGGCCTGGAGTGTATATTTGATCCTATGCACAGCGAGGAGCCATAGTGTGGTTGAAAAAAATGTAGGTACCTTTGAGTAAGAGTCATTGGGGAAAATAAGTCAGTGCCTACATGAGGACTGGGTTTATCAACAATACACTCATACCAAGGGGGCACGTTAGGAAACCATTACAGTAAAGTGCTTAGGCTTTAAAATCAGATAGACCTTGATTTGAACCCTGGGTTCTGTCACTCTAGAGCTGGGTGTCATTGAACAAGGCTCAAATTCTCAAAGTTTGATTTCTTAATCCATAACATGAGGATAATGGCACTTACTTTTCAGAATGGTTCTAGTATGAAATGGGTCAGGGTGAAAGCCCAGTACCTGAAAAGCGTTATGTGCTCAGTCAGCGTTAGTCCTCCCTTTCCTTCTGCTTTAAGTGAAGGCAGACTCTTGAGGAAATCATTTGTTGACTGATCGGTTCAACAAGCAAACAAAGAGAAGAAAACAAGGGCAGGTGATGCCATGGGCCAAAGCTGAGATGTGAGTACTTTTGGGGAGTGGTGATGAACTTGAGATGACAGTGGGGTGCACAAGTAGAATTATCCTGTAGGCATTTGGAAATATGACATTAGAGGGAAACCAGGCTAAAGCTGTAGATTCTAGGGCCCTTAGTATAAAAGTGATAGTTGACACTGTACAATGACTAGCTTTAGGATCGAAAGAGTGTTGAAAAGCCACTGAGCCTTGGAAGGTTCCCTTAAGTAGGGCTGGAGAAGGAAGACTGAGGAGCTATACTTTGTGCAAGGAAATAATCAGGCAAGTATATGGTATCAAAACTACGAGAAGACTTTCCAGGAAAAAGTCATTATGCCAAATGTTAAAGAGAAGTAATAAAGGACAACCCTGAAGAGAAGCCACTGGACCAATGCTGACCTCAAAGAGTGAGTCTCAGATAATTCCAGGGAGTGGCAGGACAATGACTCCTCAGGAGTGCTGGAGAGTGGGCACAGGTACCTGGGAAGAGTTGAGCCAGAGGACCACAAAGGCAACTTCCAACCGGGCATCAGTGTCCACCACCTAGAAGGCAAACATCAGTTAGGCTGGGAGAAAGGGAAGGAGCTGGTGAAAAAATAGGCAGAAACTGACAGAAAGGGGGAGGAAAGATATTTAAGAAGGAGGCACCAGTATTAAGAGAAGGTAATATGGAGAGATGGCTACATGTTTGAGAGAGAAAGAATGGTAGAGAATATTAGACTGCAGGGTGGTAGGACCTCAGAACTCAAAATTTAGAAGAATTATTTCTTTTTCTTTTTCTTTACTTTCCTTCTTCTCCTCTTCCCCCTCCTCCTCCCCCTCCCCCTCCTTCCCCTCCTCCTCCTCCTCTCCCTCCGCCTCCTCGAGACGGGATCTCACTCTGTCATCCAGTGGCACCATCTCAGCTTACTGTAGCCTCAAGCTCCCCAGGCTCAGGTGATCCTCTCACCTCAGTCTGCCTAGTATCTGGGACTACTGGTGTGCACCATCATTTCTGGCTCATTTTTGTATTTTTTGTAGAGACAGGCTTTGGCCATGTTGCCCAGGCTGGTCTCACACTCCTGGGCTCAAGCAATCCTCCCACCTCGGCCTCCCAAAGTGTTGGTATTACAGGTGTGAGCCACCATGTCTGGTCTCAGAAGCATTATTTCTAGAAATAGGAAAGAAACTTTTATCTAGACTTTAAAAGAAGTATTACTTGTGGAGAGAAGAATGGTACTTACTCCTCTGAAGACTAGGGAATAAAAACTTAATTTGAGGAGAGCCTCCCAGTTGGCCCCTTCCTTCTCAGAAGAGTGGGGGAGGATGGATAGATGTGTTTAAAGGCTTAGGAAGGGGGGCCCTCCTTTGGGGAACACAGCAGAATAGCCCAGGCACAGAAGAAACAGGGGAGCTAGAGAACATCTACTGAGGAATGGCCAGGAGGCTGAGGACAGTTAAAGAAACCAAGGTTATTTTACTGGGAGAAGAGAGGGGTCTACACAGCATTCAATGGTTGACTTTAAATATGTGAAGAGCTGACATGCAGAAGTAGACATCTGTGAAAACAGAAGTTGCCAGTGATGGAAGTTGCAGGAAGGCAGAGTCCATGTGAACATAAGACAGAATTTTTTCACACTTATTGAGTAGAGGGGTGAGTGGTTCTCCCATGGGTAGTGTCCAGGAGATATGGGACAGTGCCTTGCTTAGGATGCTGCAGGCAGAAATGGGCATCAGAAAAGAGTTAGACTTTGGTGATTCTTAGGTGAAATGTACAGCTGAATCTATAGGCATGTAACAAATTTAGTGTAAAGACTTCAGGGCTGGAAGGGGCCCGAAAGGTGATGTAATATAACAATCCTTTGACTCTTGAGCGCCCTCTGTGAGAGGCTCACCAAGTGATCAAGGACTGTAAAATATAGCCAAACTGAGCCTGAATCCACTAGTAGCCATGGGGGCAATGGGTTTCTAGTTACTCCTTATCTGGTTTGAGAACAAATCTGTGCACCTCCCAGATAATTCACTCTCAAGGTGGCCCCAGCGAAACTTTCAAGATAGCCCTTCTCAATGAACCAGGAAATAGGTATGAAATATTGATGAATCTTGCAAATAATTTTGAGTTGCTCGTCACTTTTTTTTATTACTTGTAACCCTCACGTTAAAAAAGAAATTCTGGGTTATTATTCATATTTCAAAGTAATCCTTCCCTTTACAAAATAATTCAGCTCGGGATACTTTTAAAGAACAAATTCCAGTGATGAGTTTAAAATGTACTCAGTTTTTCTCCCTACCCATGGCAAAAAGCTCTTTGCACACAACTTTGCAAGAACTCATTGTGACACACAAAGTGAATTTCACTGGTATTTTAACATAACAAATGCTTTGCTTAATTTCCAGCACATAGGCGGTCAATGGTCAGCGTGGGTCCATCCAAAAGGAGGTGTAGCATAGGGCATCTAATTTCATCCATAATATCAAGATCTGCACTAGTCAGTTTACCCAGAGGAGAGAGGTAGAAAACAGAAATGTTCTTAGTGGCACTGGGTGAAAAGTCCTATTGAGGTTACTGCTACTGTTTGCTTGCTGTGGCCTTTGGAGGGGGGGTGATTTAACCTCTCTGAGCCTCAGTTTCTTCATGTGTAAATAAGGAATCCTCACATGGCTATTCTGAGGATTAAAGAGAATGTCTACAAAGCAACACACAGACACACACAAACACACACACACACAGACACCCACACACACAGTCTGACACATAGTAAGAAATCTCCCTGCTGCCTCCACAGGGCTGACTTTGCTTTACTTCCCAGCAAGCATACCCAAGGGTTGTTTTTTGTTTTTGTTTCATTTTTGTTTTTGTTTTGAGACAGAGTTTCTCTGGGTCACCCAGGCAGATTGCAGTGGTGCAGTCTCGGCTCACTGCAACATCCTCCTCCTGGGTTCAAGCGATTCTCCTGCCCCAGCCTCCCAAGTAGCTGGGACTACAGGCCTGTGCCACCATGCCTGGCTAATTTTTTTCTTTTTTTCTTTTTTTTTTTGGTATTTTTAGAAGAGATGGGGTTTCACCATGTTGGCCAGGCTGGCCTCGAACTACTGACCTCAAATGATCCTCCCATGTCGGCCTCCCAAAAATGCTGAGATTACAGGTGTGAGCCACTGTGCCTGTTTTGTTTTTGAGACAGTCTCACCCTGTCACCCCAGCTGGAGTGCAGTGGCGAGACCAAAGCTCACTGCAGCCTCGACCTCCTGGGCTCAATTAATCCTCGTGCCTCAGCCTGCCTAGCAGCTGGGACTACAGGTATGCACCACTGCACCCAGCTAGTTTGTTTCTTTCTTTTTTTTTTAATTTTTAGTAGAGACAATATCTCACTGTGTTGCCCAAGCTGCTCTCAAATACCTGACCTCTAGTGATCCTCCCATCTCAGCCTCCCAAAGCACTGAGATTATAGATGTGAGCCATCGTGTCTAGCCCCAAGGATTGCTAATGCTGTTTGACACATGGCAAAGCCAAGCCAAAACTAAAACTGCGGCCAGAACAAAACCTGGCTTCTCTACCCTGGTTGCAGCCTGCCAAGCAAGCTCACCATCTCCTCTGGTGAGGCATTCTAATAAGTAGCAGTAAAAGAAAAGGGGACGCTGATTTTGAGACAGCATAAAGTTACAAGAGCTATGGGAGATGGATAAACTCCAAACACACAGCCCCTCCCTCAAGTCCTACTGATGCCCTAGATCTAGTTCCTAAGGGAGAAAGCTGATTAAGTGGGAGGTCTGACTGCAAGGTGGGGTCATGAAAAGGGTGGGCTTTAGACTCACATGGCCTCTCTCAGCTTCCAAGAAACCCCCAACTACTACCACCATCATCATCTTCTTCACTAGGTTAAGTGGCAGTTTCACAATCTTACATAAAAGTGAACAAAAGCCTCTTTTAACTACATGCTCACCAGAATGGCTAAAATGAAAGATAAGTGAAATAAAAATACTAAGTATTGGGGACCATGTGGTGCTAACACTGGTAGAAGTGTAAATTGGTCTAACCAACTGTAGAAAACTGCTTGGTAGAACCTACTAAGGCTAATATTTGTATCTATGACATAGCAATTGCACTCCTAGGCATATACTGAATAGAAATTTGTATTATGGTCACCAAAAGACAAGCTAGAACTGTGCTGTCCAATAGAGTAGCCCTAGCCATATTAGCTACTTACATTTAAATTAATTACAATTTTAGAAAATTAAAAATTCAGTTCCCCAGTCACACCTGTCACATTTCAAGTGCTCAAAAGTCACACGTCACTAATGGCTACCATGTTGGATGGCACGGATATAGAACATTATCATCGCAGGAAGTTCTATTGGACACTGTTCTAGCATATCGTAGTGGTGCTATTCACAACAGCCTAAAACTAGAAACAATCCAAATACCTATAAACAGCAGAATGGATACATTGATTGTGTATTTTCACACCGTGGAACACTCTAAAATAACTGAAATGAGCGACCTACAACTACACGCAGCCATATGGATAAATCTCACGAACGAATGAAGCAGGTGCACAAGAGTGCAATCTATATGATTCCATTTAGATAATGTTCCCAAACAGGCAAAACTAACCTGTGCTGTTAGAAGCCAGGACAGTGGTTACCCTTAGTGGCTCCAGGTAGTAGTGACAAGAAGGGAGATGGGGTACTTTCCAGGGACTGATAATGTTCTGTTTCTTCATGTGGGTGTTGGTAGCATAGAAGGGTTCCGTTTATAAAGATAGAGCAAGCCGAAGCTTGGGGTTTTCTGGATGTATCTCCCATTCCAATAAGAAGTTTACTAATGACCCCTTTTGAAAACCTCAGCTGTTATTAATCTGTTCCTTACAATCTAGGTGGAGTGAGGTGGGGGCTTATTTTCAACAAAGCTAACGTGCTTTAGAGATCAGTGCCCCCTCCCCCTGACGCCTCCCCAGGACTCCCTGCAGAGACCTCCCCATGTCCCCTAAGTCCCACCCAGGACGTCCTACGTCCGCGACCTTCAGGACTGCTGGCTCTTGCAGTTTGGGCTCTCACCCGCAGAGTCGGCTAGGCTCTCCCGGGGCTCGCCGGGGCACTCCCGGCCCAGCTGGCTCTGACCGCCCGGGCCCGCCTGGGAAGCAGCGGTCGGCCCCCGGGCGCCCCGCCCCGTGGCACCTGCGCTGCCCCTGGCAGTTCGAAAGGATTCTTTCCTCTAGAGCGCAGCCAGACTGAGGCTGAGCACTGAACTCTCTCCAGTCGCGGACAAATCACAGTCCTTCCAGGGCTCGGGCCCCTGGAGTTGGGAGGAGGTGCCCGGGAAGTCCCCACTGGCGTCCTGAACCAGAAAGCGAGGAACTGCGCGGCTGCGACTGGGGCCTTGGACCTCCCGGTCTCCCGCACGTGCCAGTTTCCAGGAAAGCGCCCGCCCACCCGGCCCCACCCTGGCAGACGCGCGGCCCCAAGTCACCCGGGCGGTGCCCGCGGGCCCGAGAGAAGCCCCGCGGAGAGGCGCCGGGTTTCCCCTCCTTACCCTTTCCTTCCTGCAGCTGTGGGCTAGAGAGGACTCGTGCCTCCGCCAGGAAACGTCCTTTCACCTTCCCCTTCTGTCGAATGTCCCAGATGCAGCCGAAGTCAAAGCCCTGCAGACCCTGCCGGGCGCCACCTGTCCCAGGTTTACCCGCAATGGCTCTGCCAGATCTCCGTGGTGACGCGCGCCCGCAGAGCTGGGGTTTTCGGTCCTTGTGCTGTCCAGGTCCCCGCCTCCCCGCCCCTGTCCCCACTCCCTCACCCCGGGGAACTGCGAGTGCCTCGAGGGCGGAATAGCGTCCTAGACATCTTCCTGGAACATCAACGCAATATCCTAGGTATTGAGCTTGATCATCTTATTTAACTTCCAAAGCCAAAATGATTGATACATGAAGATTTACTACATAAACATTCACTGAGTTGTATACTTAACTATTTGCATGTTTTACTGTAGGAACAACAACAAAAAAAGGTGCTACAAGCATACCCATTTTATAGAGGAAGAAACTGAGGTTCAGGGCACTTCTAATTTACTCAAGGTTTCCACTGCTGTGGTGCTGCTGAGAATAGAATGGACTCAGTCTGACTTCAGAGTTCATCCTCTTAACTCCTCAAGATCAGGCTCTACAGGAAAATAGGTTTTAGCCATCTAAAACCTGTCCCACTTCTTCCACCAGTGGTGCCAACCCACCCTGAGCTTAGTGGGTGGGGAGGGGTTACACACTCATCCAAGGGAACCCAAGAGGGTTGAACCTGAAGTGACCTCTGGTATCATATGGTTTACCCTTCTCTCCACCATAGATCTCAAAAACCACAGCCCAGAGGAACAACTTACTTGGCCTGTTCCAAGTCTAATGGGTAGATTTTGATTCCTCCTGGCTCACAGGACAATTTAATGAAGCAGCAGTTCATCCTGTCAGGGGGAACTTTTCCCCTGGAGAGGGAGCCCAAGGAAGAGGTAGCTGCGTTGGCCAAGGATTTTCAACCTCCGATGGATGAACCCCAGCAATGAGCAGTAGGGAAATCCTCCAATGAAATGATGGGAGCTATTTATGCCTGGAGACTGCAGGCTCCGGAGCAGGATAGAGAGCAGGCTGGTCTAGGCTGGCTTCAAGTATCTCAGGACACGCAAACTTGCGGAAGCCAATCCACAGAACCAGTTCTGTTTCCTCTGTGAGGATCACAAGTCACTTTTCCAGAACAAGAGGGAATGCAGAGTGAAGGAAGACCAACACAAGGCAAGAGGAAGCCCAGGAAGGAAAGTGGGTGTGTGGTGCTGGGAGCACTGAGAGGCCAAGGCCCAGCAGGATAGGGGACTGGATTGGAGGCAAAGTAGTTGCTTACTTAGGAAACCCCCAGTGGAGCAAGCGCAGCTATTCCTAGAGACTTCAGTTCCTAGAGTGAAGGTGCTGAAATGCCACCTGGGGAGTGAGCTTTCACAGGGTGCTGGCCCAGGTCTTGCTGACTTTCCATTCCCTGCACCTAGTGAATGTAGGGGAAGTCAAATTGGGTCCCAGATGTGGGTCCTGGGTTTCTTACACATCCTAGTTTTCCCCAGGCCCCAAACTTTGTGTCCTGGGGTCAAGGTCTTTACCAAGATCTTAGCCTTCTATCCTAGGTATTGAGCTGTAGGATGAGGTGCAACATTGTGGGGAGGGATGTCCTTAGGCAGTATCACAGGGTACAGAAGAGGTGGGACCTTCTGCTGGGTTGGAAATGGGTTGCCAAGTGTCCTGACTAGGCCCAGGGAAGCCAAGATTCCAGTTCCACTTTTCCCTCCAGGCCAGCAGCCAAGGCCACAGCTCAACAGCACCTGGGCAATTCAGGCAGCAGGAACCAGGGAAGAGGTGCTGAAGGGGCCCAGAGGGCATCTCACAGCCCTCCTGGCCCCATGAGCTCCTACTGTGGTACTTGTCCCTGAGGGAAAAGATGCCATCCTGGCCCTCCACATCTCTCCTGCGGAGGGAGAGAGACAAATAAATCTTTGCATGACACCATGTTATGATATTGGAAAGTACCTAAGACTCTGATGGCACAAATGTGAGAGTGATTACCTCCACTTAGGTGGTTCAGGAAGGAAGCTTGGCCTTGAAGGAGAGGCAAAAGTTCACCAGAAAAATGGGGGTGGAAGGGCATTCCAGCTGGACAGGAGGGCATGTGCAGAGACATGGTGGCTGAGACAGCAAAGCACTATTGGAATGACATCCTTTTGTCATTCAGGCATTGACTTAAATGTAATCTTAACAGGCTTTCCCCACCGCCTACTTGAAAAGACCTCCACTCCCAGCGTTTGGTTCTATTTCCTTTTTAGAATTCATCTACTGTTTTTGCATTTGTTTATTGTCTCACCCTCCCACCACCCACACCTGCACACCTGAAAATAAAATCCACCAGTCTAGGGACACTTTTTTTTCACCGTTCCCAGCAACTCAACAGTACAAGTGAATACATAGTAGGTGCTCAGTATACCTAGTTGAATGGATAAATGAATGAATGAATGAATGAGTCTGCAGCTGCAGGCTGTGAGAAGCAAGTAAGGAGCCAAGAATTCCCTCTCCAGCCCTTTGCCTAAGCAATCCATGGGAAGGTAATGGCTCCAGAAGAGGGATCACGGTAGGGAAGGGGATTGGGGCATCACGGTGGTGGGAGGCTGTGTGCCAGTTTGGGGGTGGCGTGAAAGAGGAGGGACGCGGCTGCGAGTTGCTGCGGGACCTGCAGTCTAGTGCACTGGCTCACGCTCGGCTCCGGGGTCTTTCTGCCGCCTAAGAGGCGAGGGGAGGGAAGATCTTCGTCCCCCAAGTGCCGCTTCTCTAGCCTCCCGCTAGGCCCTTTCGGATGTGTCCAAGTCGCATCCTGGGCGGTCAGAGGGCTTCGGAGGGCTCCCTTGCCTGCCTGCCTGCCTGCCTCCCTCCCTCCCCTCCTCCTTTTTCCTCCTCCTCCTCGCGTCTCTCCAGCTCCTCAGCCGGTCGGCCCCGCCACAGCCTAGCAGCCCCACCCCCTCCTGTAAGGGTGAAATTGCTAAACTTGTAGCAATAATGACCCAGCATTCAGGCCGCCGACTCCCGCTGAACGTCTCAGCGCCCCGGCCGGCCCGGCCTAATCAGCGCTCCCCTCCCTGCTGCCCGCCCAGCCCCCGTCCCTCTGGCCGCCCCCTCCCCCAGCTCACAAAAAGTGGGGAACAAAACCCCCGCACATTTCTCCGTCCCTCTGTTGAGCAGACTGCTGCACAAAGCCCCCGCTCTGAGAAGCAATGGGGAGCTCGGGGGGGACGTCAATCCGACGCTCTGGGGTTTTTGTTCGCGCAGGGGACCTCGCCTTCCTACCACACCTTTTGTTCGGGACTCCAATAAAAAGCTATTCTTTCCGCACCTTCCCGGCCCGGAGCCGCCTTTCAGCGAGGCCCGGCCCCACAATGGCGCGGCGCTCTGAGGCCTCCCCATTCACCCGCCTTGGCACGCTCACAATCGGCCGTGTGGCAGCACAGGCCTCGCACAGGCATTCTCCGCAAGTGACAAGGAGCCGCATAAAGCCGGGGCCGCCGGGGGAGAAGGGAGGGCGGCCAAGGGGGAGAGCTCGGCCGCGGTGGGGCGCAGCGCAGCACCCCCAGGCGCGTTGGTAGCCCTGGCTGCAGCCGGGGAAGAGGCTGCTTTCGCGCCGCCAACAGCTGGGCCTGGGGGCGAGGCTTCCTTTTCCCTGGCGACCCTCGAGGTGGGGCAGATTACAAGACTTGACCGAACGCAGGTCTATACAGCTAGTCCAAGCATCTGGGTAAAACTTAGGGGCAACTGCAAAGCCAGGGACTTCAAATGGCCCTGAGCCTTCGACCTGTCCAGCCCGCAAAAGTAAACAGAAATTAATGAACAAAGCCATGAAGAGACCAGACTTACAGCCTGGGGCCTGGCTCATGGGAGACCAGGCCTGCAATCGCCCACGGAGGATGGCTTTCCCCCTCGCACCTTTTCCTCCCTTTCTGGCCCTATTTAAAGGATTCCTCTCCACTCTTGGGGGCTAAACAAATTCTGTAGCCGGCCAATGATCTGAAAATATTGCACCTTGTTTATTGACTCCTGTAGTGTGTGGCAGCGGGTGTGTACACGGCGTGTGGTTATAGTTATATAGATAGATAGATAACATGTGCTGAATACAGAATACGAAACAGAAAGGAAACCCGGTAACACCTCCGGTGGGCCACCAGGTTTCGAGTTTGTTCAGCCTTCCCCCACCCCCAACTTTTGATCTCATTCGGCTGGTCTTCCTCGAAGAATCCTGCGTCCCCCGACAATCCGGAGATCTGGACAGAGGTATCTGCTGCGGAGGGGAGACAGCTGGGAAACGAAATCGACTGTGCTATGGCGCTCCAGGCCCGCAAAGGGGGCAGAGAATCGGTAGGGCCTGGAATTTCTCAAGCCACGACTCCCATTTTTCTCTCCTTCATGCTTTTAATTTGTTATGTCCTTGGGCTCCCCGCCAATGCTTCGCGGAGGCCGCGGAAAGGCAGAGGGAGAGAAGCCCTTCTCACTTTGGAAGAATCAAGCGCGGCCAGGGTCCTAGCCGCCTGCACTCCCCTCGCTGCCAGGGTCGGGGCCATCGTCCCCGCCGGCGCCCAGCCCGCGTTTCTGCCTCAGAGACAGTCCTGGCGACCGGACCCAGTCATCCTCCTTGCCCCTGAGCCCCCTTCCCCAGGCCTCGAGTGAGCTGCGATCCGAAGCCCGGAGGAGCGAGACGTATATATATATTTTTTTAACGAGGGGACCTGACCTTTAGGTCAGGCCCTTCTCGAGCTTCAGTCCCGCGGCGCCAGGCTTCGCTGGGGTGCCTGCCGCGTGACTCGCCCCGTCCCTACCAGGCCCGGATGCCCTGCAAGGTGCCCTGAGCGCACGCGGCCCCGGCTGCAGCACCCTGGTGCAACGGCTGTGCGCCGCCGCCGCTGCCGAAGCCTCCTAGGTTGCTCACGTTCACAAAGGGACCGCCTCCGGCCGCGCTGCAGGCGGGCTGCATGGCAGTGGTCGCCGCGGAGGTCCCGCCGCCGCCGCCGCCTCCGCCCGCCGGGTACGCACAGCCATAGCTGCCGCTGTAGGCCGCGGCGGCCGCGGCGGCGGCAGCGGCTGCGGCGGCGGCTGCGGCCGAGTTCCCATAGCCATAGGCGGGGAAGCTGTTGTAGGAGTAGGCGCTGGCGCCCACGCTGTAGGGCGCGCCGTAGGCCTGCGCGCTGGGCGTGACGCACGGCTTGCCGTCCCGCACCAGCACCGGGACCGCCACGCGGCGGGGCGGCGGCGGGGGCGCGTGTGCGCCCAGCTCCAGAGACTTGTCCTGCCGCTGTCTCTTGCACTTGTACCTGCGATTCTGGAACCAGATTTTCACCTGCGTGGACGTGAGCTTCAGGCTGCTGGCGAGGTGCTCGCGCTCGGGTGCCGACAGGTACCGCTGCTGCTTGAACCTGCGTTCCAGCTCGAAGACCTGGGCTTGCGAGAAGAGGACCCGGGGCTTCCGGCGGCTGCGTGGCTTCGGCCTCTCGCTCTCCTCCGCTGCCTTGCAGTCTCCGGCCGCCTCTAGAGACTTCTTCAGCTGGCAGCTTTCTGCGGAAGAAGCAAACAACAGCGTCCTTAGCTGTTCCCAGCCGCACCGCGGCTCCTGTCCTGGAGCACCGTGACCCCTTTTGGCGGCTGAGCAGAGCGTGCGGTAGTAAATGGCTGGACTTTTGGGAACGTTTGTGGCTCCTGGCGCTGTGGGACCCTGCGACAGCCCCAGTACCGAAAGAACGCCCTTAGCAGGCGGAGGCGCGTTTCCTGGAGAGGGGTAGTTAGTGCGTGTTTATTTGGATCTTGAGCATCTGCGAGAGAAGAGATTACTCTGTATTAAATGTGCGGCTCGACGTGCTAATGACTATTTTCAGGATGAAGGCTTGCAGCTACCTAATAACTACAGTATTTGCAAACTCGTTTGCCTTCTACTCCACCAAGGATAACTGAAGGTGTGAGGCGTGTTGGTATGAGTGGGCCGGTGGGCATGGGTTGAGCGAAAATCTGTTCCGAGTGTAACGCTTGTGCATGGCCCAGGGACGTGTGTGTGTGGCTTATAAAAGACTACATGCAAATGTGATGACAATGTCCGTGTGTCCTCTGAAAATGAAGTTTGATTGACTAGTTATAGACAGTTTCATGCCGATTTTAGGCTCTGGAAACTATGAGAGCATAGGCCTTGGCCTCTGCCACATCAAACCGCCTCTTGGGGAAAGACTGAGATTCTGTCCTCTTAAATATGCTTCCTTGGGGACTTTATTTGATTATCCCATCTCCCTATCAATTTACTTCCCGTCCAATGTGAGCAGCCAAGATCTCGGACTCAAGTTCGGCGCGTTTTCTATTCGGCCCGCAGCCTGGGACACAAAGCAAAACGTTACGGATTTTCAAAAAAGGCCGGCGCCTTAGGGATGTGAGAGCTATGGTCGCGCGGAATAGACAGTGTTCCCATGCACTTTTCGATCATCTCCTCTCTCTCTACCGGGTGCCACGGGTTCAAGGACGCTGAGTTCCAAGCAGAGAAGGGAGGAAACCACCCAACTGGCATCCACCAAAGTTCCTGCCCCCTGCGGATAAGAGAGACACAGGCTGCTTGGGCTGTCTTTTTGGAGAAGAAGGGGTGGCTGCCCTGGGCTAAGAGAACTCATCTCACCCTAGAGGGAAAACGAAAAAGGTCCAGGCTCCTGCCCTTTTTGGGGGAAGAACCTTTTGGAGGGGTGGAGGTGAGGAAGAGCAAAAATACTGCCAGTTATGAGGACCCAGGCGCTGAGCCCACGTCGCCTCTCAGCATCAGGGCAGTAGTAACCACCTTCCCTTCCCTCATTTCCCCCTTTGGGGAGGAGTAGTTGTCAGGGTCACCTCGTCCTTGTCTCTCCGCCCCATCTCCCTCGCAGGTACCTGCGCTTTGTGGAGCTGTTCGCGACCAGGGCGGAGGCATGGCCCCAGCCAAAGGGTAAAGGGGTGGGCAGCCGCTCTGGCAAGGTTTGTGGGCTGTTTGTGTGCTCTCTGCCATTGCTCCAGGTGTGCGGGTGCGTTTTCTTTCCCCCTCTACTCACTTTGGCTCCGGTCCCTCACGACCTCGGGCTCCTCTTCATGTTCCTTGGGCCCGCTGCACGAGTCTCGCAGGACCGTGTGGACATAGCCCTGGGGACACAACCCTGAATCCCCGTGGCCGTCGGCTGCGGCTAGTGAGTTCAAATAGGACAATTTATCGCCCTCTTCTTCCTCGTCCTCCTCCCCTCCGTCAGAAAATTGCGTCCCCTCAGCTGCGGCCAGCATGCAGGGTGCAGAGTGGAAGTGGTGCTCCAAGTCCGCCTGCAAGTGCGCACCATGGAAGTGCTGCTGCTGCTGCTCCAGATTCAAAATGTCTTTGACTGAGAAAGGGGTGGAGGTGACCGGGCTTGGTAACATCATCAGGGCCACTTAATTGTCTAGTCCAAATAATAAATCCCGGCGGGGGCGGGGAGGCAGCGCGGCGGCTCCAGCTCTCCTCCTGGACTCCGCCGCTGCTGCAGAGTCGGGCTTTTGACAGACGCGGTCCTACTCCAGTCTAAATCGCCTCCATTGGCCGGGACCTGGGGGTCTGGGTTTTGTTACAGCCACTGCAGGGAGTGGGGCCGGGGCTCCGAAGCCTCTGTCCGGGAGACTTGCGTCACGTCGGAGGGCGGGGCCGGCGCCCCAGCCTCCCTCCCCATAGGTTCCGGCTCATGTGGGCCACGCCCCCTGCTCTTGCGGAGTGGGATGTTGCGGCTCTACCAGAAATAGACAAGGACTAGTATAGAGTCCTGAAGTCCGAGATGCTGCTGGCGAGGCTGCACTGATCCGGTTCCTGAACCGTTGATTCCCGCGTGGCTGCACCTTCCCGACCTAGGCCAGTTCTGGGAGGCTTGCTGTCCACGAACAACGCCAGGGAAGGATGCCCCTGGGGTGTGCTTTTTTCAGCTGCTGCGCGGGGCAGGAAAACTTCCTGGCGGGTAAATACCGGGCGCTGGATCCACGAGGAGACGGAGTGTTTTATCTGTCTATGGGTGGGCGACATGTCCGTTTTAAACTTGTTGCCGTTGCTCAAGCTTTCTCTCCACTTGGAACACGTTTCTGACCCTTAGCCTCCACAAGTGGAAAATGTTCTCCGAGGAAGAGCGCCTAGATCGTCTAGCCGGAAGTCCCCTCTTTCAGCCTCTGAACTTGCAACTTGTGTTAGCAAGACATGCGTGTCACTTATCACTCCCCACTTAATTCTATAGCTGTAGGTGCCTGCCTGGTCGCCCCAGTTAGACTGTAAGCTCCACGAGGGCAGGGTCCTGGGGTTGCTTTTGCCCTTGTATCCCTGGCAGCAGGTGCACGGAGCAGTATGTGAAAGGAAGATAGAGTTATGACTAAACTTTGGTATTCGACAGCTCTTGCTTGGCCTAGTCAATGTGTGATCTTGGGCATTTCTAAGTTTGTTTCCTCGTCTATAAAACGAAGGCAGTAATACCGTTTTTGGTTGTTGCTAGGGTTGAATGAGGCAAAACACGCCAGCATCTTAGTGCAGGGCCTCACGCGTGTTAAGCGCTCAGTACGTGTCAACTACTGCTTTTCTGTATGGGAGGTCAAGCAGTGTTTGTTGACTGCATTGGTGGTGCGTGGCTGGAGTGTGGCACACTGGGTGGCTTCTTACGGTTTCGAGAGCAGGATCTGTCCTCACAAGGGAGGTGACCCAGCCTTGGCGGCCTTCTTTTCCGCCTATTGAAATCAGGATCCTGAATGTAGGCCTTGCCTCTCCGACAGGCTTTTACTTTTTCTCTACCTACACGCCTTCTGGTACCTTCATGAGGCCCTGGTTGTTTTCTGGGGGAGTCTATGCAGTTCCCCACAGATTCTGGAAACTCCGCGCTGGTAGGGACCATCTTCTTCCACAACAGGCATTTGCTCTCTACCAGGCCTAGCCCAGTGAGGAGCAGCGGGCGCCGCTTTGAGGGCCGTAGAAAGACCCGTGTGCAGCGCTGGCCTTAAAAATTAGGGAACGGTTCCAGCTCAACCGTGGCTCTCCTCATCCGGCCTCAGCTACTCCAAGCAATTTTTTGGCCGTCAGGATGGCGGAGCTGGAAGAGACCCGTCTCACTTGGAAGGGGCGGGTGAAAGGTGCAGGGACGGTGGACATTGCCTCCGAGCGGCATAAGACACCGGCTGGGAGTGGGTACGAGGGTGGAGGGCTGCCACGCGGGTCCTGCAACGGCGACAGGAGTGGGTGCTCAAGGTTGAAGGGAGAGACAGCCTGTCGGGACGGGGGAAAGGCGGCGCTCTGCAGAAGGGAGGGGAAATGTTGTGGAGAGGCAGCCCCTGGGTCCGCCCGGGGAGCTGGGATGCCGCGCGGGCCACGTGCGCCCGGGAGTACTGAGGTGGCGGCTGCCCGCAGGCAGTGGGGAGATACCCTCTGTGGGCAGGGTCTTGCGCCGGAACCGCCATTCCTCAGCCACAGGGGCGCCCGGTGTCTTTCTGTTTTAAATCCTGAAACTATTGACGCCCCAGGCGCAGACCGGTGTCTACAAACCAGGCGGTGAGTCTGCAGAGGGAGGAATGTGCCTGGTTTTGCTGTGGATCCCGAGCGCTCGGGCGCAAAGATTCCGAGGTGGGGGCGGAGGGGTGCAAGGCACTGCGGGATGGCGGACCTTGAGTGTGTGTGCATAACGGTGGCCGCCGAGCATACAAGCAGGAAGCTGAGCTCCAGCCTCACTTCCCCAACCCACCTCCGGGGCAAAACTGTCTCAGGGGAAATGTTTCTGCTCTCTTCTAGTCCGCAGTTTTCTTCTCAGGTGATTTCATGATTCTGGAAAAAGAAAAGGAGAAAGGCTATCGAAACAATCTCTCTCTCCCCAGTTTCCAACCGAAGCCTGCATTTCTCCTTGTTACACTCCCTTGCTTCTTAGCCTCGCTTCGCTCCTAGGCCTTACATAAATCTAGCCCCAACAATCCAGGTCTTAAAACTGCCACCAGGACAAAGCGCCCCTCTAGCGCCTGATCGCCGATACACGCCCACAGACGCGCTGCTGCCGCCGGAGCCCACCAGGGCGCCTCTGTCAGCTCACGCAGGGGGCTGTCTCCTCCCTACCAGCAGGCCCACGGGTGCTTTTACCCCAAATCCCGCCGCCCCAGCCGCCCCCCGGCCAGGTACCTTGCGCCAGGCCTAAGCGGTTGTCTTTTGAGGACCCTGGGCAGGTTGCTCCTCAGTAGGCCACTAGGGCCTGTGAGGACTCCCAGGCGAAGGGGCCTGTCGGGTGGGGCCTAGGCCTTATCGCCGCTTCCTTTCCCCATCCCCAGCCCAGCGCAGTGCTGTTCCAGCCTGCGGAAAACCTCTATCTGCTACTGCATCCCTGAGATTGATCTGAGTTTTATGCCCAGAGCAGGGGTTTGGGTTGTCTCCAGCTACCTCCTCAGTATTGTTCAGACTCCCTTGGTCTGGTTGCCCAGTGGCCGTGCTTCCCCGCAGGGATCCCTGCCGGGCCAGTCTCATCTAGGTGGCCTCCTTTTCCCGCGCGCGCAGCCTGTACCCGCGACAGCCTCGGGCCTGAAAGGAGAACTCCAGAGCGGTAGTTGTATAGCAGCAGTCGCTCCGCAGTAGTCTCTTATCAGAGAGTGGGATCTGGTTCCAACGCCTATCCAGTTACGATCGCCTTCTGGGGCATTTGCCTTCTCTTGTCTGAAAAGGAGATCTTTGAAATCCTCGAGCTGTGCTCTACTAATAATACGTTTTCGTTCCAGACACTTTAGCTAATTACTGTCAGATAAAGTAAGGATGGCTGCATCCATGGAAGCGTTTGATTTTGTTTTAATCGAGTGTATCTGCCTTCCTACGCTTTCATCACCTCATACATTTATACAAGCCCTCTACCCCACCCTATGATTAAAGATCATCAGTAAACGGTGGTAAAGTCCTTGAAGGGGAAGTGCTGTATAGAGACATAAACGTCTGTACCTTTTTTTTTTTTAAGGAACCACATGCTAGCCATTACAATAAATGCATTATCAAATGAAAAATGTGACAATTTTTTGAAAACTGTAAAGTGTTCTCATAACTGTTATTGTCTACACAAACATTGCTTAATGTACATATAAATATAGGCAGATAATAGATAATTTTAGTTGTAAATGCCACTGCTTATCCCGTTATCTCTCAGCTATTCAAATAGTCATTTAATTATGTAACAAAGGCCACAAACAAGTTGAAAGTTATTGTGGCTTTCTAATCAAAATGTAACAATGTAACACCACAATCAGAAGTGATTTTTCTATTAAAGCATGAAAAATCATCCTGTGATGAACTCAGCCAAAACATTTCAGGGAAATCTATTTTTTTTTTTTATTGCTCTTCTAGAAGTTTCATTTTCAATGTCAACTTACGAGATCGAGAGAGACCCACTAAATGGGTTTTTGTTAATTTGTTGGTGGTAATGGTGGTGGTGGTGGGGGGGTGTGTGTGTGTATGCGCAAGTGTGCTTTGCTTTGGTTTTTTGTTAAGGAATGTTAGAAAGCTACCCATTTTTTAAAAAGCAATTCAGAAGTAATAGCATTTTAATTACGAGATGGGTGAATACATTTTGTGCTCTCAAAGAAATGTCAACTGCGTTGGTGAGTCCTAGAAGGCATTAAACTGGTCTAATTTCTTGGGAGGTTTTTTCTTGTTGAAGGAATTTCATAAAAAGAGATTTTGAAATGCTATTTTAAGCATTTAGTTTGTTTTGCATGTGTTTGTAGGAATGCCAAATTTTCCTAGATTTTATTTGGAATTGAGTTTTCTAAATTAACCAGTATTTCTCTTTCCTGGGAGAAAATTAGTCCAAATACAGTAATTTGTATTGTTCTTTGTAAATTGCAGGTCCTTGCTGAGAATGTGACTTTCGATTTCTCAGGGAAAGGGCTTCACAGCTATCTTTGTGGATCTGCCCCTCCAAAAATTTTAAAGATAAAAATGTAAATTACACTTTCTTTACCAAAACCAGTTCTGTTAATAAAACATGTCGAACAGACTGTATCTTTGTTGAATGAAAATCAATTCAATACTTTTTCAAACAAAAAACACCTAAATAAAGGACTCCTGTATACAGACATTTATTTGTACTGTTTGTGTGCGCTATTTGGGCGTGCAGTGAGCAGTTTTAACTTGAGGATTAAATTGGAATTCTGAATGCATTCCTTTTTTGTTGTTGTTGCTAGCGTGCGTTTAACTTTCCGTAGCGAAGTTTCAATGTGTATAAACTTTTAAAATTGTAATCTGACTTCAGAAGAGCAGCTGCAGTCTTCGGCAAATTAATTCATTTGAACCAGAGCGACTGCCTGCTTCGTGCGGATTCTGATTTTTAGTAGAGGGGGAATAGAGAGAGAAATGTGGTTATCGCGTTCCAAGAAGCAAGAGAGATTCTTCGTGTTTCTTCCAGCGCTATCTACTCGAAACTGTCTGCTCTCAACAGTAAACCGGCTCCGTGGGATCTCAGCCTCCTAGGACATAGAAAGCTTCCTCCAAATCTCCCTGGGGGTCACGTTGGCACAAATACCTTCAAACCGTCTGAGAACGAAAAAGACTTTTCTCACTTGGAAAGAAACGTTTACTGCAGTCTTGTTTAAGTAACATGTTTAAGTAACGTCTTATCTGGCCTTCTCCGCGTCCAGCCCGGAGGTCCGGGTCTTCGGTCGGCACTGGGAGAATGATCCCCAAGGTTCGGCTAGACCTTCGCTGCGTCAGCGGACTGCCGGGTCTGCGGGCCTAGCCCCCCTATTGCCCTTGGCCCTGAAGCTGCAGGGACGCCCAGCCATCACCACTGCCCCGGCGCAGTTCCGGCTCGGCTCGCCTGACCCTGCAGAGATTTGGGGGTCGGGTGGGACCGTGGGCTGCTGGCCTTGCTCAGAATCAGCCAGGGAACAGTACCGAGGGCAGAGGCACCGGACTGGTGCGGCGCGCCAGGACGCATGCCACAGGGGTCAGAAGGAGTGGCGCGCCCTAGGAACCAGGTCCAGCCTCTGGACCTCGCAGCCTCGCAGGCATGTCAGGTCGGAGGTCTCCAGTTCGGTAGCTCCAGGTTGCAACGACTGTAAGGGCTCCGGGCCTCATTGTGCCCTGCCCGCCACTGGCGCCGCGTCTCCAAGCCAGTGCACTTAGGGCCTAGCAGTGCTGGGCTTTTTCCTAGGGCATCTTTCTCCATCCGCCTGCCAAGGGCCCGGGGCCCTAGCGAAGAGGGCTAGAGTGACTTGGTCGGCCTGCACAAGGTGCACCTTTGTCCTTGAACCTGCCTCTAGGTTCTCGAACTCCCCTCCACCTCTCCGCGCTCCTATCAACCAGAGGCAAAGACCTTCTTACCTCTTGAGGTTCGCCACATCCAGAGGCCGGGCAGAGCCTCTGAGTCGGGGATCCTAAAACGCGCGCGCTCTTCCGCCTGCAGTCCTCCTCTCCCTCACTGCTAGTCTTTTACCCCTCCTAGCCCCTTGGTCTTTGACGGAGCCCATTTTACTTTCCCACCCCTTTTCCTTTATGCCCTTCCCCCACTTCCTTTCTTTCTCACCTCCTCCCCCATCTCCTCAGTTTCCTTTCTCACTGTTTCCACTCCTCCCCACCTGTTTCCCTCCTACCTATTTTCTCACTCTTCCCCTCATCTTGTTTAATTCCCCCCTTTTCCCTACCTTCTTACCCCCTCCACTCTGATGCTCTCAGGTTTTTTGATCGTGGCCCCTGCAGATGTTTGATGTGAAGGGAATCAGGGCAGCACAGGAGGGCTTCGGCGAGGTGGGGTGAGACTAACTGAGCAAGACCTCACTCCTGAGCCCCACATTCCTTCCCCCATCCCACCCCTCTGCTTCTGACCCTCAGGGCTGCTCAGGAGAATGCCCGTGCACCCCTTTGCTTGTGAAAGGGAAGCTACTCTGTGCCCTGCTCCAATTGGTAAGACCTCTCCCACCTCCCAAGCCCCCACTCCCCGGTAGCCTCAGCAGCGGGCCCTAGCTGGTCTGTGGGGCTCCAGGTGGCAGGCTTGGCTGCCCTGCCCATGGAAATCCCCACTCCAGGCAGATCCTGAGGAGCCTCCATTTCCTTCTATTGTGGCAGTCTGAAGAGAACCAGAGCAGAGCTGGAGGTGACCATGAGGCCTGGGCCCCAGGCATAGCTGAGAGTAGATGGGGGCTCCCAGACCAGGAATGCCTGCCCCTACTGCACCACACACAAGTGAGAGCAAACTGACCTTCCTTTCTTTCCCAACAGCCCCACTTTAGACTGGGGGTTGTATTGTCTTGAGATCACCCCAACTGGAAGGTGTCTCAGAGATCGCCTTAAAATGCAGGGACCAAATCTAAGAGAAAAGAGTGGGGTCCCTGGCTTCTCACACCAGCCAAGGACTGAGCACTCTAGCTGCTCTGGGTCCACCAATAATCTCCTACCTTTTCCCTAACTGGGGCCAGTGGGGGGCACTGAGTCACTGGCCTCCTGAGAGGAGACTAAGTCTCATGCATTCTCCCCTGGGAGCTGGGCTCCCCAGATGCGTGGCAGGCAACCAGCCAGCCACCCTCTACCCTTTACCTTCCAGCTGCAACCATAGTTTTGAGATTGGTGGCAGTTTCATCTCCTGAGAAATATAGGTTTCCTTCCAGTAGGTGGATAGAGACATGATACAGATATTTCTACAGACTTGCCTTTCTCCTTGAATGAAGAGGAAAGTGCTTTCCTGTGTGAACACATTAGTGAGTGCACATGTGGATGGGCATGGGGAAGAAGGCACTCAGGACTGCCCATAAATGTAGACTCCACATTAGGGCTCTGCTGTTTCAGATCATGTGGTCATTAACACAGGGCTGGCCAACGCTCATTCTAAATTCTCTCCCTCCTTTCCTCTCTCCCCCAACAATAATGTGAATTACTGGTAGTGACATGAGATTTGGAGAGAAATGTTTATATGATCCAAGATGAAAATTAAGTTCCATGACTATCAGATGCACTATTTCTATAAGGCAATTTATGGGATCATTATAATTAGTCTTGTACAAAGTGGTTCCATAAGGGCCTGTCTAAGCTGTAGTCAGAGAAGAGGGAATAGATGTTATTACCAGAGTTGTAATGACTCTGTGTGTTGTTGAAAGTAATAAAACTACATTGAAATATTCTGAAATTTAGACTTTTAAAAACTCCATGTGTCATGCCCTCCACATTAGTATAGTAGAAGGGTGGCCCGTGTGTATATATATGTATGTATTGTGCCCCCACATGAGGGAGCATGTACACAGGCAGATGTGAATATCTTATACCTCCCACAACTGGTAAGTCAGTAAGCATGCATGTGAGTGGCTGTAGACAGGTCTCCTGAGCATTCATGTGCAAGGGTTGCCCTGGTGACACCCTCCTCTGCAAGGAGACTCCATAGGTGAGGAGGTTGGGTTTGGGATGGGGCCCAGGGAGATGTTGCTTTCTCTAAGTCATAATCATACCTCATGCCTCTGTCTTGGGCTGGAGCACTGGCCCTGTAGTCCACCAGATCTAGATGTGGAGTCCTGCTGTTTTTGTAGTCTTGTGACTTTGAGCCAGTCCTTCAACCTCGTTAAATGGCAGTTTTCTCACTTACAAAAGAAGATAATAATGGTGTGGACTTTTTAAGCCTGCCTTTAGCATTAAGAAAAGCACTTACAAAGAGTTCCGCACCTATGCGAGGAGAAACGGTTCTTGCGGTGGCGGCTGGGGCTGAGCAGAGATCTGCGGAGAGTGGGGTTCCCAGGCGCTCTCTTTTCCCACTTACAGAAGCATTATTTAATTGTCCATCAAATTTTGTGTTTTTTGGGGTCTTCAAACAAGGAGACTAATTCTCTTAATCATTAGTTTTAGGAAATATTCTCAGAATGACCAGCAGCCTCCTCTCAGCCTCCCCATTCCCCCAGTAGACACTCCCCACCCTCTGAAGCTAAAGCAGCCGCAAACAAAACCCGCACTCCAACCCAGCTTCCCATTCCCACAAATGCATCATTTTTAGCTGCTGTAAACAAATCCCTGAGGTCCCATGTCATTGTTATCGTGTTGAGATAAAGATCTGACCAATTAGCGTCCCTGCTGGAATGCAAATAAATCAGCTGCTGGGGACCTGCCCTGGCGGTAGGTGTCCCTCTCTCACCCAGGCCTCGTCCTGCACTGAACTGTGCCCTCTCTCCTTTTCCCTCTGCGGTGGGTGAGAGCATCTGGTCATTGGATTTGCCTGGTTTCTTATCTCTCCGCTTGGCCCCACACCTGCTGTGTGATTTTAGGCAAGTCACTTACCCTCTCTGAGCCTGTTTCCTTTCCATAAAGGAGTTAATGGTGACTACCTTTTAGGGTTGGTAGTGAGCGGCTGTAACAGTAGAAATAATACAGCTGACAACAATAACATTAGCAATCCCATCACCAATGACCATATGGACAGTACCAGCTACTGTTCATGGCTTCTCTACAAGCACCAATGGGCTCAGAGGTAAAGAGCCTCCCCTCCCCACCCAGCTCCCACATAAACTGGCAGACCATGGTCAAGAGACTTCTACTGTGCTGGGAGAGTTCGCTGTCTCATTGGGTATGAAGATCCCAGAACATCGCCAGGCTGCTGTAAACTCTTGCTAAGTGTCCGCCATTGTTACTGCTTCTGCTTCTTGCAGCAGCTCTTGTCTTTGGCCCTATTAATATAACCATTTCAGAGGAGGGAACTGAGGCTCAGAAGGGTGAGGTAAATTGCCCAAGGTTGTTAAAATTCCTTGCCTTGAACACTCAGCTTCCTCTCTTCCCCCTTCTGCTTCCCCTGCGCCGCGCAGGGACTGCCTGCCCAGGCGCAGTTCTCTCTACTCTGCGAATTCCTGCTCCCTACTCAACAGCCCTCCCCCTCCTCAAATCTTCCTGCGGAGCCCTGACGGTGGTTCACAGCCCCCGAAAAGAATGTGCCCCGGTGACAGGATTGACTGGAAGCTGCCTTGAAAATAAACACGGCCGGATGGTGGGGCGGAGCTTCCTCTAGCCCCCTCCCCTTCCCTCCTACGTGAGCAGTTTCCTTTCTCCCCACCTCCGTCCTTCGCTTTCTATTCAGTATGGGGCTGCCAGCCCTCGTCCCCGCCTTCCGAGGTGCCTACTGTCAAGTTAACACTAATCATGATAATAAACTTTCCACCGGTAAACAAAGCGTTCCACACAAAGGTCTCTTCCGATCGCTATATCCCTAGGAGACAAGTATCACCGCCCCTCCTGCCCCATGTAAGAGCCTTGGACATCGAGGCCCCAGAAATAAAATTATTTGTCCAAGGTCTCGAAGCAAGTAAGAAGTGGGTGCAGGACGCCTCTGCTCCACGCCTGGGTGGGCTGTAGACAACGTCCTGCCCCAGTCAGACTCCGGGAACCACGACTCCACGGCCATCCGGCCCCAGGGAGGCGTTTTTCCAAGTGCCCCCGCCTCCCCCTGCGACCCCCGCAGGGTTGACCTATTGTCCCGGAGGCCTCGCTCGCCTCCTCCTGGGCGGCATCTGCAACCCCGACACCAGAGCAGGGCCCGCTGGGAGCCCACTGTTGGGTCCCTGGGAATAGGTCACAGGGCTTTCCGAAGAGGCTCCCCTCCTGCCTCTGTCCCAGCCTCTCAGACCACTCTGCCGACGCTCTGGGGAGAAGTAGGAACTTCCCACTGGAAAGCAACCCCCCCTGCAGCCCGGCGGGGCCGGGAATGCGCTGGAGCTAGGCTTCAGGCCTTGGCAGCCAGGCGCCCCGGAATCTGCGCAAGTGGCTGCATCTCGGGGAGGCACCGTGCGCTTGCTGGAGCAGAGTTGTGGATTCAGATTCTGTCTCCATGGGTCTCCAGACAAATTCTGTAACCTCTCAGAGGTTTTTGCTTTTCTGATTTGTGGAACTGGGAATACTAGAAGTATCTACCTCATAGGTCGCCTGAGGATTCAAGGAAATTACCTCTGTGAAGCACTTAGCGTGGTGCCTGGCACAAGAAACGCCCAATAAATGTTAGTTTATTATTACGAAGCCCAGGACAAGTGGAGGCTGATTTTTTTTTCCTTTTGGGGTGTGAGCTCTGTGTCCCTGCTCGCACGGAGGCTGCCGATGTGACCAGGTGGCGCTCTTTGAGGCCGCGACTGGCCACGGGGAGAGAGGAAGAGTTTTTGAAGAGCCAGGTCTCCCCAGTTACTCTGTTTGGGGCGGGTCCCGGCGGTTACGTTAATGTGAGCTGCGGCCGCCCGGCGACCTCGCTATGTGCGTCTGTCCTGAGCCGCGTGCGTGTCACGGCCTGGGAGTGTTAGGAGCCAGGTTCCCGTTGACGCGCTTAAGGGGACCTCACCTGCGCCTGGTTTAGATTTCGGCCGGGACAAGAACCTCAGATTTACCTGACGGATGCGTGGCCTCCACACTGTGTACACAAACCCCAGCGAGGCTGGAGTCCCGGGTGCTTGGCCTCCAGTTCATCGAACAATTTGCACTATTAATGGTTATTTTATTTATATCGTTAGAATTGTTCCCCCGGGTCTGTTTACACCAAGCGTCTGGCCGTCCTGGCCGCAGTGTTTGGACAGAGGATTATACTAATGGATAGCGAGCTAGGAGGGGAGAAGAAGGCGCGGCTGGAAACGGGGCTCCAGGACATCGCGCCGGGTGGGCCTGGAGGGAAAGGGGAGCGGGCCTCTCCCAGGCTCGACCTCTGACCTTAGAAGGGAAGGAAACTTGTCTGCCGCAATTGGAAACCGTGGCCTCCAGAGCGGTGGAGGCTGACTGCTCCCGGACCCCTACCCCTCTTCTCTCTAGGCGGATATCAAACTCGAGGTCGTCTTGCTTGGGTGAGCGCGCGTCAACAAGTAAACAAGACCAGGAGCTACCAGGATGGCTGCCGCTTTGATTTCTTCGCAGTCGGTGGCGGCCGGCTTACTGCTTCGGCCTCCAAATCCGGATTAGGGCCAAGCCCCGGGCGGCTGGCGGCCGGCAGGGTTAGAGCTGCCTTCAGAGGGCGGCGGCACAGAGAGTGCGCACCTCCGGGAGCTGGAGAGGCCTTGCAGTGCCCGGCGCAAGGTGCGCACACGCTCCCCCCCAGCTTGCCCGGGAACAAAACGCGACCCGCGCACCCATCCAACGCAGTGGAAAGGCCGCCATCTGGCAACGGGCGAGTTGTCCAGTGGCGCCCAGGACCAACGTAGGGTTTCATGGATCTCAGCAGCCTTCAGTTTGAAAATACTAGGCCTGGAATTCCTGACTTTGGAGACAAGTGTCTTTGCTACAGGGCTAGGGGCTGATGCGTGAATGTAGCTAATCATTTAGCAAGGGTTTACTACGTGCCAGACACCGTGCCTAGCGCTTTTACTCTCCACATAATCGTAGGAACGATTATCCCTTTTTACAGAAGAGAAAACAGGGGGCTTCGGTAACTTGAGCAAGATCTCACAGCTAGTAAGTGGTAGAGCCAAGATTCTAGTCACATTGTCTACAGACATAGGGCGGTGTTTCTCACTGTTTTGTGGTTTGAGCACTTGCTTGGGATCCTCTCCCCAGATACGTGTGACCCTTTGCCAACAATTCCAGGGGCTTCAGGGAACCTCCTAGGTCCTGTTATACAACTCGCATTTGATTTCACGTTAATTTTGAACACAGAATAAGAAGGTAGTACTTTTTGTTTTACAACTGAAGGTTCCTGAAGCTCAGAGGGGTAGTCACTTGCTCGAAATTACACTGCTGGTAAACGTGGAGTTAGGCTTTCGGGTTTTTAAGAAGGTTTTACCTTCGCAAGCACCACTTCTCCAGTCTCTCCAGACCCTGAAGTTCGCCTTTTCCTTCCCGCTTGGCTCGCTATCTCCTCTCTGGCAGGAGGACGTGGGACCAGCCCTTGGGAGGATCTGGGGTTCTTGGGGGGCCTCTGGGAGGTGATCGGCTGGCGGGGGCGCAGCTCCAGACCCGGGTTGCCCTGTGCTCTGCGGACCGTGCTGCCACAACGCGCGCTCCGGTGAACGGTTTATCTAAAGACAACTTCTGTTTCTCGTTCGCGGTCTGGAGTTGCCCTGCAGCCAGCAATGAAAAATGCGCCTTTTCCCGAGACTCTGGCGCTGGTGATTTATGTGGGAACGGTACTCGCTCGCGAGGCCTGGGCTGCTCAGCCTGGCCTAGAGGGTGGAGGGCTGGGGCGCCCGCCCTTCCAGCGCCCATTTTTACGGCGCCCCTTCCATCCCTACCTCCAGGACATTTTACAGCCGCTCCCCCAGGAAGCCCAGAGCTTTATCGCGGTAAAGTAAACACCATTATCCTAGGTCCATTAACACGGAGATTTCGGCGTTGTAAATAGACCGCGTGAGGGAGAAGGGCAGCCCCGCGAACTCCCTTGTAAAACGGTGAAGGTTCTGTAAGATTTATGGCTGCTGATTGGCCCCGCAACCTTCTAAGAAATCCCAGGCTTGGCCAAAGCCAGAAGATGGGGCATTCCCCCTAACCTAGAAATCTCGCCCTGAGTGTTAGGACTGCAAGGGTAAGGGGTCCTCAGGACGTGTCTGGCTCAGTCATTAATTTTCTTTAAGTCACAAGCCTAGGAATGCCGATTCCTTTCCGGCCGTGGATGCAAAGATAAACTCTTAACAGGAGCTGCCAGCCCAACCATCAGGATGCTTGTGTTCAGGCTTCTTTCTCATTTGTAAACTGGATAGTGCTTTCAGCAGCTACTTTAGGAGTCTATAAAGCGGAGGGACTTGTAATTGGTGGGCACTGCCCAAACACCCATTAAGCCAAGACAGGCATTTGGCCGGCTTGTTTGGCATTAGTTTTTTTGTTTGTTTGTTTGTTTGTTTGTTTTTTGAGACGAAGTCTTGCTCTGTCACCCAGGTTGAAGTGCAGTGGCGCGATCTCGGCTCACTGCAAGCTCCGCCTCCTGGGTTCACACGATTCTCCTGCCTCAGCCTCCCGCATAGCTGGAACTACAGGCACCCGCCACTACGCCTGGCTAATTGTTTTTTTTTTTGTATTTTTAGTTGAGACGGGGTTTCACCGTGTTAGCCAGGATGGTCTTGATCTCCTGACCTCGTGATCCTCCCGTCTCGGCCTCCCAAAGTGCTGGGATTACAGGCGTGAGCCACCGCGCCCGGCTGGCATTACTCCTTTAGCCTCTCTTTCCAAAATGATATGGCCACCCTATTTATTCTTGTGCCAGCCTGTAAATATGAAATCAAGTGGAGATGATGGTGCTGGCACAAGATTGGGCAGTCCTAGTTCTCCACCTCTCTGGGTT
Source organism: Macaca thibetana thibetana (assembly GCF_024542745.1). NCBI lineage: Eukaryota > Metazoa > Chordata > Mammalia > Primates > Cercopithecidae > Macaca > Macaca thibetana. The sequence goes on along the minus strand of NC_065586.1, from coordinate 95,580,173 downwards.
TCTATTTCTGATGAATATTTTGTGAATGGTTCCAGGAAGTTTCTGCTCATCTGCAGAGTGGTTTTCTTAACCCCTCAGGTCAATATTTATATTAAACAGTGGATTCTGAACTAGGAAGTGTGGCTCAGTTTACTTGGGAAAACAAAGGGATAAGTTGTCCAGGCCCAGGGAAGCTGCAGGAGAACCCAGCCTCTCCTAACCCTTGCCAAAATCACTTTCAGGACACAGTCCGTGCCCAGAGTGGCTCCTTCTTTATCCCTGATTACTCTGCAATTCTGGTGCAGTCCACCAGCTGGCTGAAAGGTTGGGTTCTGGGGAGGAGCAAGAGAGAGAAAACAGAGAGCAGGGTTGCCAGAAATTGTTTTCTGGCAGAACTGGCTCTGCCTAGAGCAGGACTCTTTATACTTTTTGTGTGCATGCCAAGGACCCCGTTGGCACTCTGGTGAAGCCTATTGACACTCCCCCAGAATAATATTTTTAAATGTATAAAATAAAATACAGAGATCACAAAAGAAACCAATGACATTAAAATACAATTATAAAAATATATTTTTAAAAATAATGGTATGGTAATATACATAATTCTTTATTATTTGATTAAATAACAAAATCTAGTGACAGATCTATCTAAACAAAAACCATAATTTCAAAGCAGTGATGAGTGTAAATAGAATTTCAAGGTATCTGCCGTAGCAGTAATGTGCTCTAACAATATCAACGATTTCTGCTTGTAGCAGAGTCACAGGTACTACTAATACTACTGGGTTTGTTGCCTATATCAAAAGACATTCAGAAGAAACGTTAGGCAGGATGCAGTGGCTCTTGTCTATAATCCCAGCATTTGGGGAGGCCGAGGTGGGAGGATCCTTTGAGCCCTGGAGTTCAAGTCCAGCCTGGGGAACCTAGTGAGATCCCATGTGTACAAATAATAAAATAAAAAAAAATTAGCTGGGCATGGTGGCATGTACCTGTGGTCCCAGGTATTCAGGAGGCTGAGGTGAAAGGATCACTAGAGCCCAGGAGGTCAACGCTACAGTGAGCCATGATTACTGCACTCCAGGCTGGGTGACAGAGTGAGCCCCTGTGTCAAAAAAGAAAGAAGAGAGAGAGAGAGAAGGAAAGAAGGAAGGAAGGAAGGAAGGAAGGAAGGAAGGAAGGAAGGAAGGAAGGAAGGAAGGAAGGAAGGAAGGAGAGACAGAAAAAAAGAAAGAAGGAAAGAAAGAAAGAAAAATATTAACTTCTAGTTACAGCTAATAAAAATAAAAAGGATATACAGGTAACCTCATTTTACACTTTGTTTCATTGTGCCTCACAGATAATGCATTTTTAACAAATTGAAGGTTTGTGGCAACCCTTCATTGAGCAAGTCTATTGGTGGCATTTTTCCAAAAGTGTGTACTCACTTCAGGTCTCTGGGTCACATTTTGGTAATATTTGCAATATTTCAAATTTTTGGATTATTCTTCTATCTGTTATGGTGATCTGTAATCAGTGATCTTTGATAATACTATTGTAATTGTTTTGGGGTACTATGAACTGTGCCCATATAAAACAGTGAGCTTTATCGATAAATGTTGTATGTGTTCTGTCTGATCCACTGATGGCCATTCTGCCCTCCCCTCCTCAAACCTTCCTATTCCCTGAGGCACAACACTATTTAAATTGGGCCAATTAATAACCCTACAATGGCCCGTAAGTGTTCAAGTGAAAGGAAGAGTCGCATGTCTCTCTTTAAATAAAAAGCTAGAAATTTGACTAAGCTTACTGAGGAAGGCATGTCCAAAACCGAGACAGGCTAAAGCTAGGCCTCTTGCACCATTTAGCCAAGCTGTGAATGCAAAGGGAAAGTTGTTGAAGGAAATTAAAGTGCTACTTCAGTGAACATACAAATGACAAGAAAACAAAACAGCCTTATTGCTGATATGGAGAAATTTTGAATGGTCTGGATAGAAGATCAAACCAGCCACAACATTCCCGTAAGCCAGAGCCAAATTCAGAGCAAGGCCCTAACTCTTTAATTCTATGAAGGTGGAGAGAGGTGAGGAAGCTGCAGAAGAAAAGTTGGATGCTAGTAGAGGTTGGTTCATGAGGTTTAAGGAAAGAAACCATCTCCATAATGTAAAAGTGCAAGGTGAAGCAGCAAATGCTTATGCAAAAGCTGCACTAAGTTATTCAGAAGACCAAGCTAAGATAATTGATGAATGTGGCTACACTAAACAGCAGATTTTCTTTCTTTTTTTTTGACATGGAGTCTCGCCCTGTCGCTCAGGCTAGAGTGCAATGGCGCAATCTCTGCCCACTGTAGCCTACGCCTCCTGTGTTCACACAGCAGATTTTCAATGTAGATAAAACAGCCTTCTCTTGGAAGAACAGACCATGGAGGACTTTGATCATGAGAGAGCAGAAGTCAATGCTTGCCTTCAAAGCTTCAAAAGACAGGCTGACTGTCTTATTAGGGGCTAATTTAGCTGGTGACTTTAAGTTGAAGCCAATGATCATTTGCCATTCCAAAAATCCTAGGGCCCTTAAGAATTATGCTAAATCTACTGGCCTGTGCTCTGTAAATGGAACAACAAAGCCTGGATGACAGCACATCTGTTTATAGCATGGTTTACTGAATTTTTTTTTTTTTTTGAGATGGAGTTTCGCTCTTGTCATCCAGGTTGGAGTGCAATGGCACAATCTCGGTTCACTGCAACCTCCACCTCCTGGGTTCAAGCAATTCTCCTGCCTCAACCTCCTGAGTAGCTAGGATTGCAGGCATGTGCCATCACACCAGGCTAATTTTGTATTTTCAGTAGAGACAGGATTTCTCCATGTTTGTCAGGCTGGTCTTGAACTCCCGACCTCATGCAATCTGCCCACCTCAGCCTCAGTTGAGATCTGCTGCTCAGAAAAAAAAAAAAGAAAAAAATTCAAAATATTACTGCTCATTGACAGTGACCTGTTCACCTAGAGCTCTTATGGAGAGGCACAAGGAGATTAATGTTATTTTCATGTCTGCTAACACAGTATCCATTCTGTGGCCCATGGATCAAGGATTAATTTCCATTTTCAAGTCTTATTTAAGAAATTCATTGTCTAAGTCTATAGCTGCCAATATATAGTGATTCCTCTGATGGATCAGAGCAAAGTCAATTGAAAATCTTCTGGAAAGGATTCACCATTCTAGATGCTGTTAAAAACATTTGTGATTCATGAGAGGAGGTCAAAATATCAACATTAACAGAAGTTTGGGAGAGGCTGATTCCAAGCCTCATGGATTACTTTGAGAGGTTCAAGACTTTGGTGAGGGAAATAACTGTAGATGTGGTGGAAATAGCAAGAGAACTGGAATTAGAAGTGGAGCTATGACTAACCTGCTGCAGTCTGAGGATAGAGCTTGAATGGATGACACGTTGGTTCTTATAGATGGGCAAAGAAAGTGGTTTCTTGGCCAGGCGCGGTGGCTCACGCTTGTAATCCCAGCACTTTGGGAGGCCGAGGCGGGTGGATCACAAGGTCAGGAGATCAAGACCATACTGGCTAACACGGTGAAACCCCATCTCTACTAAAAATACAAAAAAACTAGCTGGGTATGGTGGAGGGCACCTGTAGTCCCAGCTACTCGGGAGGCTGAGACAGGAGAATGGCATGAACCCAGGAAGGTGGAGGTTGCAGTGAGCTGAGATCGCACCACCGCACTCCAGCCTGGGCGACAGAGCGAGACTCCATCTCAAAAAAAAAAAAAAAAGAAAGAAAAGAAAGTGGTTTCTTGGGATGAAACCTGTTCCTGGTGAAGATGCTGTGAACATTGTTGAAATGACAACAAAGGATTTAGAATATTCCGTAAACTTAGTTGGCAAAGCAGTGGCAGGATTTGGGAGGATGGCCTCCAATTTTGAAGGAAGTTACTGTAGGCAAAATGCTATCAACCAGCATTGCATGCTACAGAGAAACCTTTTGTGAAAGGAAGAGTCAATTGATACGGCAAACTTGATTGTTGTCTTCTTTTAAGAAATCGCCACAGCCATGCCAGCCTTCAGCAGCCACCGCCTTGATCAGTCAAAAGCCCATCAATGTTAAGGCAAAAACCTCTACCAGCAAAAAGACTATGACTTGCTGAAGTCTCAGATGATCGTTAGCATTTCTTTATAGCAATGAAGTATTTTAAAATTAAGGGATGTACAATCCTCTTGCACACTCAGTAGACTATAATATAGTGTAAACATAACTTTCATATGCATTGGGAAACAAAAAAATTTATATAACTCACTTTATTGCACCCTTAGTTTGATTGCGGTGGTCTGGAACAGAATCTACAGTATCTCTGAGGTATGCCTGTATTTTTTCCTTTTTAAGTTCATGGACTTAACTAAGGACTTGGATTTGGTCCTCAGATCCCTTGGGAGTTCATAAACTGCCAGGTGAAGAACCTGTGGTCTAGGATCAAAACCTAGACCACTTCATCTGAAAGAGTGATCTTTGGGTCATCTGCATCAGAATCTTCTAGGGATTATTGAATCCCTTCTCCTTCTAAGACCTCTTCTGTGGGTAGATTCAGAGAGCTGCATTTTCATCTTAATGCTCAGAGGATCTTTTTTTCATACAAAAGTGTAAGAATCACTGCATCTGATCCTCACGGATTAGCATCAGCACTTTGGTTGGCTGCTTGGATGATGAAAGGAAGATCTCCTTGGAGAGCTGGGAGGTGGGTAGGAAAGCAGGGATTCTGGGCTCTTCTGTGGAGACTGCTTGGAGGTGGTGTACGTGACATTGGTGGGCACAGCAGGTGAGGCATGTGAGAATAGCAGAGAAGGAAGTGGAGATGGGGCATCTTGGTGAAGGTTCCCAAAGTGCTGGCCAAGGCTCTGAAAAGACTTCAGGAATTAACTGAAATTAATCCTGTATTTAATCTGAGTCCCCATTCCCTCCTTAATGTTACATTTTACACGCAAGAAGAGAAACTTGTTGAAGACCACATTGTTTGTGGAAGAGGTAGTCCACTAGACTTAAATGCCAAGTTTAATTCTTACACTTAGTAGTGCTGAGTTTAGAGGGTAACCACATGGTCAGTGGCAAGGCGGATATAACTTTTTCTTCTTGAAGCACTGGCTTCCATTTGCTTTCAGGTGTTCCTAAGTTCTGTGATCTTTTACAGAGTCTTCCTGAGTTGACATATTTGGAGCTTTCACTCAATGAGTAATTACTTGCCATGGACCAGGTGTTAACCTAGATGCAATGGAAGCTACAGAAATGAAAACAAGAAATGATCACTACTCTTCAGGAATTTTCGGAAAGATTCTCTGATCACTATCAGTTGTTTTGTTTTGTCTTGTTTTGTTGTGTTTTTTTGAGACAGGCTGAAGTGCAGTGGCATGATCATAACTCACTGCAGCTTCAACTCTTGGTTTCAAGTGGGAGCCTGGCTAATTATTATTTTTTTCTGTAGAGATGAGAGTCTCATTATGTTGCCTAGGCTGTTCTCAAACTCCTGAGCTCAAGCAATCCTCCTGCCTCAGCCTCCCAAAGTGCTGGGATTATAGGCATGAGCCACCATGCCTGGCCTAAACACTGTCAATCTTAAGTAACCTTGATAATCATTAATTCTTTTGATCCAGGCCTAATGTGATATTTGTGCAATTGCCAAGGCCAAAGTCTTATTGGAAGGGAGGAGAAGAGTTTTTAGTATATTGATTAATTGGGGACCTGTCTTCTCTGTTGTAATAGGTAACTAGTTAGACCACGAGCTTTGATGAACACTATTATGATGTTAAAGTGTTGAACAAAGTGGGGCTTGTTCCAAATGTTAAGAAATGGGTAAGATACACCCAATAGGATACTTGAAGATAGCTATGAAATTGCTAGCCCCAGATCAAGCAAGGGATTTTAATTGATAGCACAGAGTAAACCCAGCTCTAACTAATAAATGTTCATCTGGCATGAGCTTCAACTCTAGCAGTCCTGTTTGCCTTATTTATATTCTCCCATGTGCTTTCATCAGGGTCTTAGATCACACTCATGATACAGGTGGGTCTGTGTGAAGAATTCAAAGTTTAGTGAAACCATGGCAGGGTGGAAAGGGAATAGGGGCTAGAGACAAAAGATCTGGGTTCCAATTCTGTTTTTGTCACTGAAGAACTTTGTGACTTGGGTAGAAAAATTGAGTTTGAGTTTTCTGTTTGGCAAAATGGGTATAGTAAGACCTATTTCATAACCTTTGTTGGATGGAGTAAGATAATGTGTAATAAAAGTGGTTTGCAAACTGTAGGTTACTATGCAATGTAAATAGCTACTATGTGCTTTTGGAGTCAGATAAACCTGAATTCTAAACCTGGCATGAACCATTTACTTGCTAAGTAACTTGTCTAAGTTATTTGACTTTCTGAACTTCAGTTTCCTCATCCATAAAGTGGGGCTAATACCCATTTATCTGGTTACTGTTCTAATGTTTAAATGAGATTGTTGTATGTAAAAAAGTGTCCACCACATTGTAAGGATGCCTGCAGCCATTCCTAGGTTGTTAATGCTAGGATGGCAGTGGCTGTGTCCTATATATCTTTGTGTTCTTAGAATGTGGCAGAGACTGCTACCCATAGTAGACTCTTAATTTTGGTTGAATAAATAACTAAGAAAGCTTTGTATATATATCTGCATGCACAGCATAAGCTACACTTGCACAAAGTATTCACTGGCCAAGCAGAGTTACTCTTGGGTTTATTTCAACCCCAGCTCTATCCTACTGGGTCATTTGCATTCATCTCTCTTCCTGGAGGAAGATGAGGTCATGATGAGACTCAGAGTCCACAGCAGCAAAGGGCTCCAGTACGTGGCGTGTGTAAAATATACGAATTTCTATATTACTGTTCATCAATCAAGCAGTCAATCAACAAATGTTCATTGAGTGACCACTATGTACCAGGCACTCTTCTAGGCATTGGGGATTCAGCAGACAGATAAGGTTTCTGTCGCTAATCCCTTTAGACAGTACAGAGAGTGACTTCTAGAGTTTTTGCTTCTTTTCTTGTTTTCTTTTTGAGATGAGTAGATTTGAAGATCTGGAAGTTGAAGCCTGGGAAACTTGTTGCAGTCACTGAGATGTTCTCCATTAGAGGAATTTAAGGATCTATAAAGGACTGGAGAATTAAGCATACAGTAGTCACATACGCTAGTCAGTAAGGACATAATTCACACACGCACCTACAAGCACACACACACACACACACACAGAGAGAGAGAGAGAGAGAGAAAGAGAGAGATTAGTTTTCTATTGCTACTTTAACAAATTACCACCATGAATTAAAAGGAAAATTCCTGCCCCCTCTCCCACTTTTCTTTTGTGTGTATGGGGAGAACGTTTTGGATCTACTCTTTGCAAATTTCAAGTGTACAATACAGTACACACAGTACCTGACTTACGATGGTTCAACTCACACTTTTTCAACTTTATGACTTTTCAACTTAATGTGTACATTAATATTCCTCCAGTCATTCTTTTTTTCACTTTCAGCACAGTATTCAATAAATTACATGAGATATTCAATACTTTTTGTGTTCAATGATTTTGCCCAACCTAGGCAAAAGTGTTCTGAGCACGTTTAAGGTAGATTAAGCTAAAGCTATGATGTTTGGTAGGTTAGGTATATTAAATGCATTTATGACATGATATTTTCAATTTACAATGAGTTTCTCAGGGTGTAACTGTATTGTAAGTTGAGGAACATCTGTATTATTAACTATACTCATCATGCTATACATTATAATCCCCGGAACTTATTTATCTTATAACTAAAGTTCATACCCTTTGACCAACATCTCCTCATTTTCCCCAGTCCCCAGACCCTGGCCACCACCATTCTTCTCTCTTTTTCTATGAGTTCAGCTCTTTTAGATTCCACATATAAGTGAGATCATACAGTATTTGTCTTTCTCTGTCTGACTTATTTCATTTAGCGTAATGCCCTCAGAGTTCATCTATGTTGTTGCAAATGGCGGGATTTCCTTCTTTTCTATGGCTGAATAATATTCTATGTATCTATAAATCACAATTAAAACTTTATTTACAAAATCTGTATGGGTACATAGCAGGTGTATACATTTATGGGGTACAAGAGATATTTTGAAACACGCTTACAATGTGTAATAATCACATCTCACATGTAGATGTGATGGGGTATCCATCACCTCAAGCATTTATTCTTTTTTTGTGTTGTAAACATTCCAATTATACTCTTAGTGATTTTTACAATGTACAATAAATTACTGTTGACTGTAGTCACCCTGTTGTGCTGTCAAATACTAGATCTTAATCATTCTAACTATATTTTTGTACCCATTAACCATCCCGCCTCCTCACACCCACCCACCTCTCTTCCCAGCCTCTGGTAACCATCATTCTACTGTCTGTCTCCATGAGTTCAGTCATTTTAATTTTTAGCTCCCACAAATGAGGGAAAACATGAAAAGTTTGTATTCCTGTGCCTGGTTTATTTCACGTACCGTAACGACCTCCAGTTCCACCCATGTTGTTGTAAATGACAAGATCTCATTATTTTTTATGGTTGAATAGTACTCCATTGTGTATATGTATCACACTTTCTTCATCTAGGGGTTGTTGATGAACATTTAGGTTGACTCCAAATTTTGGCTATTGATAAGGTTTGGTTGTGTCCCCACCCAAATCTCACCTTGAATTGTAATAATCCCTACATGTCCAGGGCAAGACCAGGTGGAGATAATTGAATCATGGCTGCAGTTTCCCCCATACTGTTCTTGTGGTAGTGAATGAATAAGTCTCAGAAGATCTGATGGTTTTATAAATGGGAGGTCCCCTGCGCAAGCTCCTCTTGCCTGCCACCATGCAAGATGTGACTTTGCTCCTCCTTTGCCTCCCCACCCATGTGAAACTGTGAGTCGATTAACTCTCTTTCTTTTATAAATTATCCAGTCTTGGGTATGTCTTTATTAGCAGAGTGAGAACTGCTAATACAACTATTGTGAATAGTGCTGCAATAAACATAGGAGTGCAGATATCACTTTGATATACTGATTTCCTTTCTTTTGGGTATATATTAATACCTAGCAGTGGGAGTGCTGGATCATATAATAGTTCTGCTTTCTTTTGTTTTTCAAGGAACGTCCATACTGTTCTCCATAGTGGTTGTACTAATTTACATTCCCACCAACAGTGTACAAGGGTTCCCCTTTCTCTACATTCTTGTCAGCATTTGTTATTGCCTGTTTTTAGGATATAAGCCATTTTAACTGGGGTGAAATTTATCTTATTATAGTTTTGATTTGCATTTCTCTGATGATCAATGATGTTGAGCACCTTTTCATATGCCTGTTTGCTATTTATATGTCTTCTTTTAAGAATCCCAGCACTTTGGGAGGCCAAGGTGGGTGGATCACCTGAGGTCAGGAGTTCGTGACCAGTCTAGCCAATATGGTGAAACCCCATCTCTACTAAAAATACAAAAATTAGCTGGGCGTGGTGGCGGGAGCCTGCAATCCTAGCTACTGGGGAGGCTGAGGCAGAAGAATCGCTTGAACCTGGGAGGCGGAGTTTGCAGTGAGCCGAGCTCATACCATTGCAGTCCAGCCTGGGCGACAAAAGCAAAACTCTGTCTCAAAAAAAAAAAAAAAAAAAAAAGTGTCTATTCAGACCTTTTGCTCATTTAAAAAATTGGTAATTAAATTTTTTCCTGTTGAGTTGTTTGAGCTTCTTATATCTTCTGATTATTAATCCATTGTCAGATAGATAGTTTGCAAATATTTTCTCCCATTGTGTGAGGTCTGTTCACTTTGTTAATTGTTCTTTTGCTGTACAGAACACAATTTCTTCAGCCTTTCATCTGTTGGAAATGCAAATTTTTAATTTTACAATTCTGTAGGTCATAAATCTGACACAGATCTCACGTAGCTAAAATCAAGGTATAAGTTTTTCTGGATGCTCTAGGGAAGAATCCATTTCTTTGAATTTTCCAGCTTCTGGAGGCTACCCACATTCCCTGGCTGGTAGCCCCCTGCCTCCATCTTCAAAGCCAGCCACGATAGGCCAAGTCCTCATGCTGCCATCTCTGTGGTTCTCTTACTGACCTGTAGTCACATCTCTCTGTGACCACAGATCGGAAAAGTTCGTTGCTTTTAAGAATTGATGTGGTTGTGCGCGGTGGCTCATGACTATAATCCCAGCACTTTGGGAAGCTGAGGCGGGTGGATCACCTGAGGTCAGGAGTTTGAGACCAGCCTGGCCAACATGGTGAAACCCTGTCTTCACTAAAACTACAAAAATTAGCCAGGTGTGGTGGCAGGTGCCTGTAATCTCAGCTACTTGGGAGGCTGAGGCAGGAGAATTGCTTGAACCTGGGAGGCGAAGGTTGCAGTGAGCCAAGACTGTCCCGCTGCACTCCAGCCTGGGCAACAGAGCGAGACTCTATCTTGAAAGAAAAAAAAAAAAGCAAAGCAAAGAAAAAAAAAAAAGAATTGATGTGATTGAATTGAGTTTACCTGGGTAATCCAGGCTAATTTCCTCATATCAAGATCAGTACTCCTAATCACAGTGCAAAATTTTGCTATGTAAGGTAAAATATTCACAGCTTCCAGAGATTAGGGTGTGGAATCTTTGGAAACCATTATTCTGCCTATCAGGGAGTGGGAGAAGGAGGAGGATGGGGCAGAAGGATTTCCCTGATGTCTTTACCAGAAAAATGGGCTTCCAATAACTGAAAAGTTAAGAATTAAGAATGCAGCTAAAGGTCAACATTTTCTACTAAACTGTATTACAGTCTGCTGCACAGTCAGCAACTGACGACATAAGACATGACACTCAAGGCACAAGTCAGCTCTGTTAACTTCTGCCTCCTTCTCATCCAGGAGCTCCTGCCACACACAAGCCATTTCGGTGCAGGCAATCAGATCTGTGTTAATTGCCCTTTAATCTTTGTTATGTTTTCATGTTTCTATCTAATGTCAGATGAGCCCCAGGTGGTAGAATAGCTGAGGTTCGTCTTCGGTGCTACCCTTGTCTTAACCCTACCGCTAAGCAGACTCTTCTGCTTAAAAGCACACACACAACTATCTGAGGATATTTTTCTTTTTTCTTTTTCTTTTCTTTTCTTTCTTTCTTTTCTTTTCTTTCTTTCTTTTTTTTTTTTTTTGAGACAGAGTTTCACTCTTATTGCCCAGGCTGGAGTGCAATGATGCAATCTTGCTTGCTGCAACTTCCGTCCCACAGGTTCAAGCGATTCTCCTGCATCAGCCTCCTGGGTGGCTGGGATTACAGGCGCCTGCCATCATGTCTGGCTGATGTTTTGTATTTTTAGTAGAGATGGGTTTTCACCATGTTGGCCAGGCTAGTCTCGAACTCCTGACCTCAGGTGATCTGCCCACCTCGGCCTCCCAAAGTACTGGGATTACAGGCATGAGCCACCGTGCCCAGCCTATTTTTTTCTCTTTAAAGGTATACATATGGGGAAAGACTGGAAGAGAACACTCTAAAATGACAGTAATTGTTAGGTGGTGAAACTGTGGATTTCTTTCTTATTTCTCTTCTAAATATTATCTAATATTCTTTGTATTTATCAATAAAATATATATTCATAAGTGTCAGCCATTTGATGGAGAATGATTTTCAATATGGAACTGAGAGTTGGAAGCCAAATCCTAGATTTTATACTTTTATATCTGAGGAGGCAGCCTTGCTCAGAAGTGAGAAATACGAGAATCATGTGTAGCTGAGTTAGAGTTCTAATTTCTCCACGTGCAACCTAGTTGACTTCCTGCAGATGACTTCATTTCCTCAGCTGTAAAATGAGAAAATTCAGTGGTTTACCTTATAGTGTTACTGTAGGAACTAAATTACAGATGCATGAAAACTTCTTGGGCTGGTGTCTGGCACGTAATAGGCCCTCAATAAACATAAATGTTATTTTTAGAACTCAAACATTGCTTAACCCAGCCCTCAAAGCAAATATAAAATCCATTATCAGAGACAGTAGGGGTGGTCATACTCCTAGTTTCTGAATGTGGCAATTATGCACAAGCAGAATGTTTCCACTCGAGAACCTTCAATTGAGTGAAAGCTCATAAATGACCTAATCATATAAGCTATTTGCAATGCAGAATATTAAAGCAAATAAAAAAACAGCCTTCCAAATTTATTTCCTTATTATTTATGGAGCACTTAGTATATTCCAGCCCCTCTAGAAACAGGTTTCTGTTCCCAGGAACTTATAGTGTACCAGGGAGAAAAGAAATGACACATAAACAGCTTTAAAAAGAGGCAGAGTAGCTGGCCTGGCATGGTGGCTGACACCTGTAATCTCAGCACTTTGGGAGATCTAGGCAGGTGGATCGCTTGAGCCCAGGAGTTCGAGACTAGCCTGGTTAACATAATGAAACCCCATCCTTACAAAAAAAACCACAAAAATTTGTCAGGCATGGAAGCACACACCTGTAATCCCAGCTACTCTGGAGGCTGAAGTAGGAGGATCACCTGAGTCCAGAAGGTGGCAGTTGTAGTGAGCCATGATCACACCACTGCACTCCAGCCTGGGCAGCAGAGTGAGACTCTGTCTTGGAAAAAAAAAAAAAAAAAAAAAGGCAGAACACAGAATAACTCTGGATTCTGGAAGGTTAGAGGAGAGGGCTTCTCTACAGAGGTCAGGGAATGATTCATGGAGGAGGTGGGGTTTGAACTGGATCTTCAAGGAGGTTTGTGGTTTTGACGGGGTGATGAGGTGGTGGGAAGACATTCTGAATTTCCCTGCAAGCATTTTCACATACAAGCTGTTACCGCCACAAAGATTCAGTCATGTCATTCCCAAGAGTTACACTCTCTGAAATAGGGAAGAGTTTCAATTCAATATTACATGGTTCCTAAAATGATAAGTATGTAAAGAATTTAACGTAAGATGCTTATGTTAAACAGTTCTCACAAAAGAATATATCAAAAATGTATGCACAGTATCATCTCAGTTATGCAAGTACACAGAAAAAAGATGAAAGGAAATACTAGAAAATGTTAATACCTGTGACTAGGTATTAAGAGTATAGATTTTTTCTTCTATGTAGTTATTGGGCATATGTGTGTACTAAATACTCAGAAAGGAGTATATAAAACATATGTTCAGTTTTAAATCAGTTTTAATAACAACAAGAATATAAACACTTATGAACTCACCACGCAGGTAGAGAAATAAACCATTGCTGGGACTTAGAAGTTCCCTTCTTTCATAGTGCACCTTCCTTTACCCCCAGATATTATTGTATTGCCTATTTCCTCAGAATTTTTCAATCTATGTCTCTCTAAACACCCTATTGCCAAAGTTTTGGGGAAAAAACCTGAGTCTCAAACGTAAATCTAGCTGCCTATGAAAAGAACAATATTGCCACAATTAGATGATGGCATTCAGGAGGAGATAAGGTGAACAGAGCCTCTGAGTCCTAGTCCTGCTGTAGCTTTCCTGAGAGTTTACCTACACCATCTTGGACAAGACAATGGGCAAGACCCCTCTTCATGGGAACAAAACTGTTCTTTAGACTCTCCATCAGTCTCTTTGGAACTGCCTTCAGCCCTTTCCAATGATGGCTCACCGCTTTCCTGTGTCCCACATTCTTATCATGATTACTGCCTTATTTTGTAGGAACATTGCTTCCAAGAGCTTTTTGAAAAAGGGAGGATACACGGGATATCAACAATCTAAGACCTTGAATAGCTTAGAATTACTTTTTTTCTACCCTCATTTTTAGTAGATGGATTGTCTAGATCTAGAATTTTTGTTTGGAAAATGATTTTTCTTCATTATTTGGAAATCTGTCTGCACCCCCTTTTTTTGAGATAGAATCTTGCTCTGTCACCCAGGCTGGAGTGCAGTGGCATGATCTCTGCTCACTGCAACCTCCTCCTCCTGGGTTCAAGCAATTCTCGTGCTTCAGCCTTCTGAGTAGCTGGGACTACAGGTGCACACCACCATGCCTGGCTGATTTTTTATGTATGTATGTATTTATTTTTTATTTTATTTATTTATTTATTTATTTTTAGACAGAGTCTCACTCTGTCACCAGGCTGGAGTGCAGTGTCGTGATCTTGGCTCACTGAATCTCCGCCTCCTGGGTTCAAACAATTCTTCTGCCTCAGCCTCCCGAGTAGCTGGGACAACAGGCATGCCACCACGCCCAGCTAATCTTTATATTTTTAGTAGAGATGGGGTTTCACCATGTTGGCCAGGATGGTGTCAAACTCCTGATCTCATGATCCGCCCGCCTCGGCCTTCCAAAGTGCTGGGATTACAGGTGTGAGCCACCACACCTGGCTTTTCCCCTTTTTAAATTCTTTTCTTTTCTTTTCTTTTTAGAGATAGGGTCTCACTCTGTTAACCATGCTGGTCTCAAACTTTTGGCCTCAAGAGATCCTCCCGCCTCAGCCTCCCAAAGTACTGGGATTACAGGCTGAAAACATTGTTCCATGGTCTTCTAGCTTCCCATGTTAAGTGTTGAGAAGTCCGAATCCTCCCTAAATCACCTTTGCTTTCTCTGGACTCTTGCAGAAACTTTCTTTTCCCTCAATATTGTGAAATTCCACCATAATGTGCCATCCTGTGGGTATGTTTTCATCTGTTGTGTTAGGCGCTTGGGGGATCCTTTCTGCCTATCAATTCATGTCCCTTGGTTTGCTAAATGTTTTCTGGTTATTTTATTGGTTTTTGTCCCCTCTATTTTTTTCTTTTCCTCTTCAATTATTTGGATATTGGATCTTTCGGACTGGCCCTTCGTTTTTCTTATTTTCTCATTCTTTTTTTTTTTTTTTTTTTTTTTTTTACCTCTCTGACTTTTTGCTTAACTTTCTGGAAGACTTTCTATGTAGTACCCTATTCAGTAGCTGAGTTTTTCATTGTTGTTTTCATGTTTTTAATTTTATGAGCTCCTTTTTATTTTGTCCTCTGAATGCTACTTTGTTGAAACACAACATTCTGTTCCTGTTTCCTGGTTGCAATATCTTCTTTCTCTGAAGGTAGTTTTGTTTTCTTCTCTCTGCATAATTGCTGTATCTTTCAAGTTACAATTGACTTTTAAAAAAAATCTTTGTATTTCACGGTAATGGCTTTCCTTGGATGTCTAGTGCTACTTGAATGTATGTAGACTCCTGATTAGGATCTGATCTAAATGTGCTGATGGGAACCTCAAAGAGAAGTGGGACTTTTGACTCTGAGCCTTACTGTATTGTGATTTGGGTGAGCTGTTTGTTGCATAACCTTCAATGTCAGAATCTGTGGGTATTTCCTCTTGGTCTGGTTAAATTCTCAGGGAGGAATCTTCCAGTTTCCTGGCTGATGCTACTTGTTCTGAGACTTTGATGATTCTATGGTACACATTGGATTGGCTCTCAGCTTTCCCCATTGCTAGCTTGGAATTCAGCTTCTTGATTCTATTACTTCTACCTTTTCTTATAATTGGGAGGTGAAAAAAACTAAATAACAAACAAACAAAGGTAGGGCTATGGTGTGAGGTTAAATTCTGGATCCTGATATAAAATTTTTATTTCAGAAAAGAGCCACACCTGTGTAAGAAGATGCAAGGACATTATGTATGTCTAGCTGTTCAGCTAACTTTTCAGTCACTTGGGGTAATAGGGGAAATCCTGGATTTCTAGAATAGCAGAATGTTAGAATTGGAAGGCACCTTGGGGCTAATAAAGCTGACACATGTGCAGAAAAACCCCCAAGCCAATCAGCCTATATTTGCTCCAGATGGCATTCTCTGAGCTTTGTGTTTGCCTGGCCTAATGGACAGCTAGCTCCAGAGCCTTAAGTACACATCTCCCAAGAGAAGAGGGGGGAGCCCAGAAGTCTGGGATCTTGAAGGAAAGGAAACATTAACAGGTAATCTTCCCAATGGATTATGTATTCACAGAGGCACCAAAGCAAACGGTATACAAGTTGCCTCATCAGGTTTTGCCCCTTTCAGTAAAGTTCTGAATATTTGGAAAAGGCTTGGTCCTGGAGGGGAGGATCAAAGCATGATTATAAGGAAGAATGATGGAGTAACCCGTCATCTCCCATTGCGCTACCAAGGGTAATGCAAGGCTAGAACCCTGATTTCCAAACCCATCATTAAAACCTGTGCCATGGGGCAAGTGATAAAAACTATTGTTATAATACTTATAGCAGCCTTGATTGGTAGAATCATGGTAAAAAAAAAAAAATAGGAACCAGAGGCTTTTAAGATGATCTTAGATGTCATTCTGGTTGTTTTTTCTCTTGTAATTGCACTCATGTGGAAATATACTGACTTGATGCCATACCCTCCCTTTTTGGTTTTACCATATTTTGTATTTTTTTTTTTTTACTGGAAAATCTGCTAGACAGATTCTAAAAGAGCTGTAACCCTATTTTTATATTTTGTATTTAATTGTAATTGTTTATTTATATGAATGGGCATTAAATTTATGTTTTTCAAATTTCAAAATGTGTAAGTATCCTCTTTTCCCATGTACCCAGCCCCTAGTTTCCTTCTCTAGAGCCAACCAATGTTATCAGTTTTTAAAATGTATCTTTCAGAAGCATTTTATCCACATACAAGTAAATAGGCACATATTCCTTTTTTCTTCCTTTTTACCTTTTGCACAAATAGTAGCATTCTACACAAGGTTTCTGCACCTACCTCCCCACCGAATACCACTTACTGTTGCCTCACATACTTCTGCGTAGTAGTCCATTGTATGGATGAACCATGATGGATTTAGCCAGTCCATTATTGATGACCCGCTGGGCACAATATGACACTTTGGTGATGTGGAATTTTGGGCTTTGGAGGAAGATATTTGGGTAAGGAACTACCTTTTCAAAGACTCCAGTCTCCCTGCCTACCCTATCAGGAGTTTGAGATGAGCTGATGAGGATCTGCCTTGGAGAAAGAACTGGTTGGGGAGATTTTGCAAAGAAAGAGCTATGGGATGTAGGGATTTACTGGACATTGGAAAAGAGGAAGAAGCATCAGGGAAGATGCCAAGGTTTGAGCTAGGATGAAAGGAAGAATTCAGGCTTGATGCTGATTGTGGGGAAGGATAGTACCCATCCATTTTCACATGCTGCTTTTGGAAAAACCTCTAGATAGAGGTGTTGAGTAGTCACTTGGAGATGCAGGATTATAGTTCAGAAAAAATATCTATAATAATAGGATAATAGATAATATGTTATCTATAACAAGTCCTAACTGTAGAGTTAGGACTCATTGAGATAGAGGTGATGGTAGGTAGAGGCCGTGGCAGGAGATGAATAGAGTCAGAATTGAGAGTGAGATGTGGAGAGGCCAAGGATGAAGTCTTTTTTTCTTTTCTTTTCTTTTTGAGAAGGCGTCTCACTCGGTCACCCAGGCTGGAGTGCAATGGCACGATCTTGGCTCACTGTAACCTCCGCCTCCCAGGTTCAAGCAATTCTCATGCCTCAGCCTCCCAAGTAGCTTGGATTACAGGCACCTGCCACCACGCCCAGCTAATTTTTTTATATTTTTAGTAGATACGGGGTTTCACCATGTTGGGCAGGCTGGTCTTGAACTCCTGACCTCAGGTAATCCACCTGTCTCGGCCTCCCAAAGTGCTGGGATTACAGGCATGAGCCACTGCGCCTGGCAAGGATGAAGTCTTAAAGTAGAATCATGTTCAGGGTCATCAGGAGAAGGAAGTGACAAATGAAGGAGACAGAGAAGAAGCACTGGAGAGAGAGAATGAGAGGATAGTGTAGTACCACCAAAGTCAGATGAAGAGTCCCATCAAAGAAGGCAGAGCTTGGTCAAAAGACCAAAGGTGGTCGGGCTGAGGCAGGTGGATCACGAGGTCAGGAGTTCGAGACCAGCCTGACCAACATGGTGAAACCCTGTCTCTACTAAAAATGCAAAAATTAGCCAGATATGGTGGTGTGCACCTGTAATCCCAGCTACTCAGGAGGCTGAGGCAGGAGAATCACTTGAACCTGGGAGGCGGAAGTTGCGGTGAGCCGAGATCACACCATTGCACTCTAGCCTGGGCAACAAGAGCGAAACTCTGCCTCAAAAAAACAAAACGAAACAAAACAACCAAAGGTTACAGGACATCAAGGAGGATGACGACTGAGAGAAAACGTCATTAGATGTGATGAGAGCTGAGAGTATGTTTTGCACTGAGTGTTTTTGGGGAAAATCGGGTTGAAGGATTATGAAAGGGGTGCAGTGTGTATAAAATAATATATCACTCCATCACCTTATGCGCCTCCGCAGGGGTCATCAGTCGCTGACCATGGCAAGGCAGTGGGACATACACTCCTCTCTGCTGCTCCAAACCCCAGCTTCCATTCTCTTGCAAGTACATGTTGCATCAAATCTGTTGTAGTCCCTTCAAACTTCCTTCTTCGTAAATAAAAACATTGACAAAAGTTATAATACAATACTCTTTGCCCTCTACCACCCAGTTAGCTAAATAGCTGCATGATTCAAAATTTCATAAGGAAGGCCCTGGAAATAATGAGAAGGGAGAATGAGGGAGATTGTGTGTTTATATGTTTAATTAAGATATACTGTGCACATACAGGAAAGTACATAAATCTTAAGTGCACAGCTTGATGAATTTTTACACAATATATATTGTATAACCAATATCCAGACCCTGATATAGAACATTTCTAGCATTCTGGAGGGCTTCCTCCATGCCCCTAGCTGTGATTATCCAACTCCAGAGAGGAGAGTTGGATAAGTTCTCTCCCCATAGGGGAGAGAAGGAAGGGATAAGTGTTGGGAGCAGCAGAGGAAATAACTTTTTGATATTACACTCCTAGATAATATCTGCATCACTTGTCCTGTCTTTAATGTTTTGGCTGCTCCTGAGAAGCAGGATAGCATGATGGTAAACAGTGTGGACACAGGGCTGCTGCATAGGCTTGAATCTCAGTTATATCACTTACTGGCTTTGTGACCATTCATAACTTATATAGCATACCTCAATTTTCTCATCTGTAAAATGGAGCAGTAATGGTACCTACTTGATAGGATGAGGGAGAAGATCGAATGAGACACTGAGAAAAGTGCCTGGCACATGGTCAGCACTCAATAAATGTTAGCCCTTTTTAAATAATTAATGGGAATTCCAGGTGCACTACCAGAGCCAATGGAGCATATATGTTGTGAGTGGGTCATGTTGACCCTTCAAATCTCACCCTCAGCTATATCTATAATACCACTTATAAGGACCAGGGCTTTTCACTCTGTCTTCCTTCTCTTACTTGGGTACACACTCTTTTCAGGATTCAGTCTTTCCCTGGCATCTCTGATCTAGCCTATCCCTGAGCTCTGCACATGCAGCTGAGGGAGTGGAAATGCCAAGCCTGGCTCTGGTGGTGACCTTATCAAGACCTTTCCAACATACTTGCTGGGTCATCGGAAAGGCTTGCTCACTGTGTAGTCCAGCCAGCTTCCAAGGAATTCATCAGTGGGCTGGAATCGGGGTGTGTGTGACCTCGGCTGCTCCCAGGGCTTGCCCCTTCCTTCTCCACACCCTGACTTCACTTCTGGAGTGGGACCAGTTCTTCACAATCGCGGCCAGGGTGACAGCAAGGTGTGATGGATGGACGAGGAGCCACGGAGTGGCAGGGTGCTTGGTCAGAAACTCAAGGCTGTGTTTATGAGAAGGAAGAGGCTGTTTCCTGGAGCAAGCATAATGCAGCTCTAAAAAAGGCAGGGGAAATACATCATGCAAGGGAGCATAACCCTGGGAGGGCCGCTGGGAATCAGAGTACCAGAGAAGCCCTGGCAGGTCAAGGTGCCTCTGACAAGGCCTTTTTTATAGGCCATTTGCGTGAGGGTTTGCTGCTGTTCCCTGCAGAGCTGACAGCCACTCAAGGTCTCAGTGGGAGCTTGGAAGCTAATCTTAGCTGTTGCTTTCCAGACCTTCTCCACTGGTCCTGCTGATGAATTTGGAAAAGAAAGAACAAACTCTATTGTTTTAAAAAACTGCAAAAATGACCATTTTGGCTGTTGACTCTTGCATTGCTGCAAATAGATTGGGATCATAAGCTCCTTCCTTTCCTTCCAAACCTGGGGCAAAAGAAAGTTTAACTGGATTCTCCCTATGGTTAAGAGAGGTACCAAAATGTGTTTTCTCCAAAGAGTGTTAACAGCTGTTCATCCCTAAAGCATTCTTGCTGCCCTGGTTTCCCTGAAGATCCTATTGTGCTATAAAGGAGCCTCTGGATAAAATGAGCACTCTGTGTTAGTTTCCTGTGGCTGCTGTAACAAACGGCCACAAACTTAGTAGCTTTATACAACAGAAATTCATCCTCTTACAGTTCTGGAAATGCAAAGTCCAAATTGAGTCTTACGAGGTTAAAATCCAGGTGCCAGTAGGGCTGGTTCCTTCTGGAGGCTCCAGGGCAGAATCCTTTTCTTGCCTCTTTCAGCGTCTGGCGGCTGCTGTTATTTCTTGGCTTGCAGCCCCTTCCTCCATCTTCAAAGCCAGTGGCATAGCATTTTCTATCTCTGAGCCTGCCTCTCTCGGCTTCTGTCATGTGTCTCTTTTGTAGTCTAATCATCCTCTGCCTCCCTCTTATAGGACAACACTTGGGATTAATTTAGGGCCTACCTGGATGATCCAGAATAATTTCCTCATTTCAAGATCCTGCGAAGACCCCTTTGCCCATACAAGGAAACATTCACAGGTTCCATAGAGTGAGAAATTGGATATCTTTGGGGGCTGTGATGTTTAATGTTATGTGTCAACTTGACTGGGCTATGGGATGCCCAGATAGCCGGGAAAACATTATTTCTGCATGTGTCTGTGAGGGTGTTTCTGGAATTGGTAGACTGAGGAAGGAAGATCCACCCTCACCCATGTGGGGGTGCATCTCCAACCTGTTGAGTGCCTGAGTAGAACAAAAAGGTAGAGGAAAGGGCAAATTTGCTCTCTTTCTGCTTAAACTGAAACATCCATCTTCTCCTGCCCTCAGGCATCAGATAACAATGCTCTTGGTTCTCAGGCTTTAGGGCTTAGACCAGCACTTACACTATCAGCCACTCAATTCTCAGGCCAGATGGCAGATTATGGGACTTAGCCTCCATAGCCACATGAGCCAATTCCTGCAATAAATCTCCTCTCTCTCTCTCCATATATATATATAGCTATGCCAAAAAAGCATCTTAAAAATTGAATCCAATTTTTTTTTAGTTTAAACATGTACTTTCAAGTTTACCACACTTCTCACACTCTATATTGGCATATTTCCAATTTATTCATTACTTATTCGGCCCCTGAAGGCATTTGAGTTTGCAGCCTCTGGGGTAAGGTCTTTTGTGATGTGATAGAGGCTGCCACATTTTCAGAGTGAAAGCTGTTAAGATAAGGACAACTATGTTTACAGCCATATCCTGTTATATAGGAGATCTATCTATATGTGTATGTACATGTATATGTATATCTATAGCTGTCTATTTCCTCTATTGGTTCTGTTTCTCCGTATAACCTTGACTAATACAGTGGTCATTATTTAGCTTACCATACTCTCAAGTAACTATGGGAATTTATTGAACATTTACTGTGTGCTAAGTACCATGCTAAATGTCTTAATGCAGGTGGCCCTTTAACTCTCCAACTTTGTAAGTAGCCACTGCCCCTAATCAGCAAACAATAACAGCTAACACTCATTTGATTGTTATTATGTGCCAACCTCTCTTCTTGGACTTTAGATGTATTAACTCTCCTAACCCTCACAGCAACCCATAAGGTATGTATTATTATCTCCATCTCAGAGGTAGGGAAACTAAGGCATAGACTGGTTAAGTAACCTGCCCATGATCTTCTAATAAGAGGCAAAATTGGAATGTAAACCAAAGCACATAATTACTAAACTATCTGCCAGTCCAGCTTTGTTCTTCTTACTTTATAGCAGAAGAAAACGTACCTGGCTCTTGATTGTCCTTACTCCATTGACGCAATGAAAGTGGTACTGTGATTTGAGGGTCACCTAGGAGGTGAGTAGGCCAAATATTCGGGTTTTTTTTTCACTGCCTGGATGTGTTCCTTTGCATTCAGTATTGTCCTTATATCCCCTTTGAAACTAAGCATTCTTGGAGGAGTAACATATTGTCATCAATGCAGTGGTGTTAATAGTTTTACTGATAATTCTTTTGAGATAGGGTCTTGCTCTGTCATCTAGGCTGGAGTGCAGTGGTGCAATCACGGCTCACTACAGCTTCAACCTCCTGAGCTCAGGTGATCCTTGCACCTCAGCCTGGATGTAGCTGGGACTACAGGCACCTACCACCACAACCGGCTAATCTTTTTGTCTTTTTGGAGAGACAGGGTCTCACTATGTCTCAAACTCCTGGGCTCAAGCGATCCTCCCACTTTGGCCTCCCAAACTGGCATTATTACAGATGTGAGCAACCATGTCCGGCCCTGAGAAATGTTTATAATAGAAAGAGAAGCACAAACTTGGAGAGTTAATAAAGAGAAAGCTGGTATGTGGCATGCCAGGGTCAAAAAGTCGGTGGAAGTTTGCAGAATAAAGTCAACCAACTTCTGTTCTGGGAGGAAGAAGACATGGGAAGAAGAAGAGAGAAAAAGGTGAAGGAGGAGGAGGAGAAGCAGGAGGAGGAGGAGGAGGAGAAGGAAGAAGAGGAGGAGGAGGAGAAGAAGAAAAAAGAGAGAGAGAGACAGACAGACAGAGACATAAAAGCAGGCTTGGCTTGACAAATGAAAATTAGAGTGTCAAATTGCTTCAAGGTGGGCAAAGCTAAAAGTGTGGAACAACCAGAAATTGGAGCAGGTACTTTACTGGAAAGCAAGGTGGAGAGAAGAGACGATAAAAAGAACTCACTTCTTTAGACTTTTCATTCCAATAAAACCCCAGTCCATAACCACAATCTGTTAACTCAAGAAGTATTCATTAAATTCCTACTGTGTGCTCAGGGTTTTTCTAAGAGCTGCCATTGGAGAGAGTCCCACCATCATGAATGTAATCATGATGTAATCGAAAACTGGCAACCCAGGGGCCTAATTCTAAAAGCAATTTTTTTTTTTTTTTGCCAGGAAAGCATTTTAAAAATTGAATCAGATTTTTGAGTGTAAGCATGTACTTTCAAGCTCACTACATTTCTCACGTTCTATATCAGCATATTCCTATTTATTCATTACTTATCCAGCCCCTGAAGGCATTTGAGTTTGCAGCCTTTGGGGTAAGGTCTTTTGGCATGTGATAGAGGCTGCCAGACTTTCAGAGTGAAATGTGTTAGGCCAAGGAAAACGATGCTTACAACCATCTTAGTAACACTAGAAGGTCAAGGTCACACACCTGACCTTTTAGTCTCATTTGTCCACTAAGTGTACCCCATTAGAAGACCCATATGTCATAAATTTTACTGCCACAAATTATAGGGTCAGATCATTTGCCACTTTGTTCTCCACCCTTGGCTGTCCTGGGAGGCTAAGGGTTGTTTCTCTTTCTCAGTACATTGGGAAGTGTTTGTCTCAATGGCTTTTAATGGGTGGGCAAGACTCACCTTTAGTCTTCACGTGTACGTGGGTCATGTGGCTAAGAGGGTAGTTTGGGTCAAGACTCATTGGTGGCTGGCAAGGCCTGAGGTACCAACAGCATGTCAGATGATTCTGCCAAAAGTGATTGGATGTCAGAGCTAGAAGAGAAAGCTTAGATTCATTCATTCATTCAACAAACATTGAACACTAGCATTTTGCTGGATGCTGGGATCACAGCAGTAAAAGACAAAGTTCCTGTCCTTGTGAAACTTATGTCTAATAATGCAGCTATGCAGAAATCATGTATGCAGTCCAATGCCTTTAGCATACAGACAAGGAAATCAGGATCATATGGGGCACACAAATTGCCTAAAGTCATACAACTTGTAAGTGACAAAACAGGGCTGAAGAAAAGGTTTGATGCTGATTGCCTGGCTTTTTCTACTTCTTCCTTCTGTCTTACCTTCACATTTTTCTGAATGGTTTTTATCTGCTTTCATTTTCCACAATGATCCATCCTAAACCATTCTGCTACTGAAGTTGACCTTATTGAGGTCTCCTGAGCTTGATTATCTATTAATTCTTCTATCTTCAAGAGTTGAGCATTTTATCCCTTATTTATAGAGCAACTTCCTTCCTTTATATTATTTTTTCCCCCTTTAAGTTATATTCAAAGGCTTTACTACCTTCTGTAGTTATTTCATTTCTACAAATGGGTTAAATCCTTAGATCTTTGTTTAAGAGTGGGTTTTTTTTTTTTTTTTTTTTTTTTCTTTGAGACAGAGTCTTACCCAGTTGCCCAGGCTGCAGTGCAATGGCGCCATCTCGGCTCACTGCAACCTCCACCTTCCGGGTTCAAGCGATTCTCCTGCCTCAGCCTCCCGAGTAGCTGGGACTACAGGTGTGCACCACAACATCCAGCTAGTTTTTGTATTTTCAGTAGAGACAGGGTTTCACCATGTTGGCTAGACTGGTCTCAAACTCCTGACCTCAGGTGATCTTTCCACTTCGGCCTCCCATAGTGCTGGGATTGCAGGTGTCAGCCACCACATCTGGTCTTAAATCGGTCATTTTTACAGAAGAGTACATGCTACATGATTCCATTTCCATGACATTTTTGGAAAGGGAGATCCCAGTTATATGAAATTCTAAACATTCTAGAAAAGGGAAATGCATCAGTAGTTGCCTAGGGTCAGAGGTGGGAAATTACTGCAAAGAGCCACAGTGGTTTTGGGGGACAGAAATATCTTATTTGTTCAATTTGGTGGTGGTTACACGTGTATATACATATGTGAAACTTGCCAAACTATATGCTTAAAATGGATGTGTTTTATTGTTTGTAGATTATACTTCAATAAAGTTGACTTTTTGGAAAAGAAACCTTTTGAAATAGGCTTGCCTCTCTGCAAAGAAACAACTAGGATCTGCCAACTACAGAGTTCAGACTTAAAATGCAAAAACTTAACTTCAGAGAGTGAGACTGGAGATGTGAATCCGCTCAGCTCGTTTGGTTTCATTTGCCATGTGCCTGTCATGATGTAGGATTTTGCAGCAAGGAGTGTGATTCTGGTATCTATATATATAAAATATAGATACATGTTTTTGTGTGTCAGTGGGGGGTTGCGGAGAGGGGTGAGGAGTGGAGAACAACATGATCTTTAAATATGAGCCAAATTCTCCACCTAGTACTTAATTTATAGAGCACTGCTCTTGTCCAGGAGAGAAACCTGGCTATGGAGAGTCTTTAGAGAGGCATGTAAATATGGGCACATCTATTCTACTTTATGGCTGAATTATGGACTTTTCAAGCATAGTTTTTATTATATGTGTTTTTTACCATGTAAGCTGACTTTACAACTTAACTATTCCTCATTTAAAAATCAACTCTACTCTGTTTTCAGCATGATTGGGGCTAAAGAATAGAATCAAATTCTAGGTCCCTCACTGTCTAACTTCCCTCTGGGATATTTGATGGGATATTTTCCTGGAGTCTTGACTCTGTTTATCAACCTGCAACTAAGCCTGGCCAGCTCCTTGTCTCTGAATATGGATGTCTATGTGCATGTTTGAGTAAGTGGCTGTGGTTGGTGGCTTTGTCTCTTCTATTGACTTAGAACCATCTCCAAATTCCTGGAAGTAAGAGGTTAAGTTCGTTTTTACAATAATATGAGTATGTGCAGTGGTCTCTGTGGTTACCTGATAAATGCTTGCAGACCATTTGATTCCCTTTGCTTTTCTAATCTCCAGTTGTAATTACAATTTCATGTTCAAGGGGCTCAGTTAAACACCCTTGGTGTGTAAAACAAAATGCCCCCACAGAAGCACCACAGAGCTGGGGAAACTATCCCAGGGGGTCCATGCAATTAGTTCACTGAAGTTACCCAATCTTTCTCCAGCCTCAACCTAGCCTCTGGGTGATGGACATTCTGTTTTGGGGAATGATTCATATACTATTTATTCCTGGTAATATTTTAGATTTGCTGTGCACTTTATGCATTTCATAGTACTTTCACATTATCCTCATAACCAACCTGGGAAGTATATTGGACAGATATCCCCATTTCACTGATAAAAAACTGAGGCTCAGAGAAGACTTGAGATTTGCCCGGAGTCGTATGGTGAATTAGCAGCAGAGTTGGAACAAGGACCAAGAGGTGCAGACAATTAACTAGACAAGGGCAGAATAGAAACCTTTAGAATTATCATGAAGGGATTTATCAGTCAAATATATGAGGAAGGCAGCCACAATTTATTGAATACCTATTATGTGTCAGGCATTATGACAGAAGCTTTATGTATATTACCACCTTGAAGATCATAGAAAATGTGTGGAGTTGTGATTATGGAGGGGATGGCGAGATGTGGCTTTTTTATTGTCCCATTTTACAGAAGAGGAAATTAAAGGTCTAAAAGAATGAATAACTTGTTCAAGGTACTGGAAGGAAATCCAGCCACTGTTCCTTTTATTTTCTGTTTCATTTTTATTTATTTAATTGACAAAATAGTATTTATATATGGTATACAACATGATGTTTTGAAATATGTATACATTGTACAATGGCTAAATCAAGCTTATTAACATATCCATTTTCTCATATACTTATCATTTTGTGTGTGTGTGTTGAGAACGCTTACATTCTATTCTCTAAGCAATTTTCAAGTGTACAATACATTGTTGTTAACACTAATTGCCGTGATGAACAATAGATCTCTTATTTCTCCTACTTAACCAAAATTATGTATACTTTGATCAACATCTTCCCAGTCCACCTCCTTTATCCCCAGCCCTGGTAACAATCACCATTCTACTCTCTGCTTCTGTGAGTTCAACTCTTTCAGATTTCACAAATAAGTGAGATCATGTGGTATTTGTCTTTCTGTGGCTGGCTTATTTTACTTAATATAATGACCTCCAGGTTCATCCATGTTGTTGCAAAAAACAGAATTTTCTCCTTATAAAGGCTTGATAGTATTCATTGGATATACATGCCACATTTTCTTTTTCTGTTTTCTTTTTTTTTTGAGACAGGGTCTAGCTCTGTTGCCCAGGCTAGAGGGCAATGGCACAATCTCAGCTCTCTTCAATCTCCACCTCCTGGGTTCAAGTGACCTTCCCACCTCAGCCTCCCAAATAGCTGGGACCACAGGTACGAACTACCGTGCCTGGCTAATTTTTAAATATTTTGTAGAGAGGGGGTTTCACCATGTTGCCCAGGCTGGTCTTGGACTCCTGGCCTCAAACGATCCAGCCACCTTGGCCTCCCAAAATGCTAGGATTACAGGTGTGAACCACTGCTCCCAACCTGTACCACATTTTAAAAATCCATTCATCCACTGATGGACGCTTAGATTGATTCCATATTTTGGCTATGCTGCAATGAACATGGGAGTGCAGATATCTCTTTGACACACTGATTTCATTTCCTTACAATATATACTCAGTAGTGGGATTGCTGGATCAAATGGTAGTTCTATTTTTAGTTTTTTGAGGAATCTCCACAGTTTTCCATATGGCTATACTAATTTATATTCCCGTCAACAGAGTACGAGGGTTTCCTTTTCTCTACATCCTCATCAACACATATTTTTTGTATTTTTGATAATAGACATTCTAACAGTTATGCGATGATATCTCATTGTGGTTTTCACCTGCATTTCCCTGGTGATTGGTGATACTGAGCATTCTTTTTCATATGCCTGCCATTTGTATGTCTTCTTTTGAGTAATGTCTATGCAGGTTCTTTGTCCGTTTCTAAACTGGGTTGCTTGTTTTCTTGCTATTGAGTTGTTCGAGTTCCTTATATATTTTAGGTGTTAAGCCACATCGGATGTATGGTTTTCAATATTTTATCCCATTCCACAGGTTGTCTCTCTTCACTCTGCTGATCACCATTCCTTTTATCAGAATGTCCAAGAATACACAGACGACCAAGCCCCAGTCATTCCTTAACCTCAGCTTCAGCCTCTACTTTCTTCTCTCAGCCTCCACCCTCATTATTGATCTTCATCTTCAACTTTGTTCTCAAGCTCAACCTCATTCTCCATTTTCATCTTCTCCAAGTGGTCAAAATCAGTCTCAAAAAACAGTATTTAATGATAAGGAATTACATGTTTCCTGAGTAACCGCACCTACTCTCCAACTTGCCAGCACAATTTTGGACACGCTATTTTTCTTTCGGCAGTCGGTAGGTAATTGTTTTTATGTATTTCCATTGAATAAGTTTGTGTGTTGTTTTCTCCAGCAACTGGTAAGTCCCCCAGAATAGGAACTGTGGCTGCATTTTAGGCTAAGAAGATAGCATAGCTGTATTTGCATTGTGGGCAGTTAATATGTTTGTTTCTGGTGATGACATATGTACTCTCACATTAGGTACACAAGATTTCTTCACTGATCATTTTCATCTGCTGTTTGTATTGGATCTAGTTTATCACTTTTTCTTATTTTCATGATACATTATTTACTATTATCATTAGATTTTACTCAATGTATATTTATTGTGCTAGGTAACAGGAATACAAAAAGAACAGACACAAAACTCAACTCAGACTTTAAGTCTAGTGGCACCAACTAGGATTCTCTCTCTGTCTCTTTTTAGACAAGGTCTCACTCTGTTGCAGGCTGGAGTGCAGTGGCTTGATCATGGCTCACTGCATCCTTGACCTCCTGGGTTCAGGTGATTCTCCCACCTCAGCCTCCTGAGTAGCTGAGACTACAGGTGCATGCCACCTTGCCTGGCTATTTTTTTCTTTCTTTCTTTCTTTTTTTTTTTTTGTAGAGACAGGGTCTCCCTATGTTGCCCAGGCTGGTCTCGAACTGCTGGGCTCAAGCAATCTCCCTGCCTCCGCCACTCAAAGTGCTGAGATTACAGGCATGAACCACTGTGCCTGGCCTGTTTTTCTCATTTTTAAATGCATTTTATTTACTTTGGTTTTGTACTTGTTTCCAAGAAGTAATTCAACTTGAAAGAATAGCCACAATTTTGTGAAAAATTGTTGGTTTATTCTTGCAAGGACCAGGAGAGACAGCAGCTTTTGAGATGTGATTCTTTTCGATGGTTCTTTAACCACAATATAGCTGAATTTGCTCTTATATTTGGCATGCTTTGCATTTTTTCTAGCATTCAACCAGACTCCTCTATTTCCTTTTAATGAGGAGGAAACTTAGGTTAAATAAAAGTGCACTCCCCTCCCCTCCCCGAAGTAGTAAGATGCTAAAGAAAGATTAAGAACCCTTGTACAGAAAGCAGAAAGGAGAACTTTTCATGATTCGTGATCTTTGCCTTGGAAGGAGATTGATTTGTTATGTTGGATTACCCCAGCCACAGCTAATTGCAAGATGTCCATGCTTGGGGAGTATGACAGGCTGGAGCTGTGGTGTTCTAGCCTGACTGAATCTTAGTGAAGGAGTGTGTAGAGACGCACACTGCCCTTTCCTCTCAGTGTGCTGATTTAGAGCTGGAGTAGATCAGTGTGTGAAGCAAAAGTACAGGGTTCCCTGTCCTAGAACCTTCTAGTTAGGAAAATACTTTGTCACATCTTTTAGAAGGCAGCCAACTAGATAAACATCATTTTGTTTCTCAGAGCATAAAGAATAAATTCTAAGCTGGACACAGTGGCACATGCCTGTAGTCTCAGCTACTCGAAAGACTGAGGTGGGAGGATTGCTTGAGCCTGGGAGTTCAAATCTAGCCTGGGCAGCATAGAGAGACCCCTATCTCTAAACAAACAAACAAACAAACAAAAAAGCTAAAACAAAAAACCAAACAAAAAGAATAAAATTCAAAGTGTCCCCTCCCTACTTATGGGATCTATCAATATAACTGATTACATTATTATTGCTGTCTCAATGACCATTGTCCAATGTAGTTTACTATGGTGGTTTCACAGTATAGACCAGAGTAGCAAATACTTTAGAAGAATGGGAGTTTGGGATATATTTTGTGATGCAGAGCAGGTAGGAAGGTGCACATCCTTTGCCCAGTATCTTTATCCTGTTATGTATCTTTATTTTTTTCTAGATCCTTCATAATCAGGGGCTCCCTTATCTCCCTAAACTTGTTTTCCATATGGTTCCTCAATCAAAACCCCTCTCACAGGTTAGGTCAAGTTTCCTTATTTTCCTCTCTCCCCCACAGGATACAAATCCCTCCCTCAGTTCCCCTTGGGAGGAATGCCTTTTCTGCCTTTCCCAATCCTTTCCTTCCTCCAAGGTCCACTTTAGACCAGCGTCCTCCATCAAGTCCTCCCTGACAGCTCCTGCTCAGCGCCCTCTTCCTTCTCTGACCTCCTCACATACAATGCTGTGTGATAATAATAGCCTCCATTGGCTCAGTGGTTGACAAAGCACTGCCCTCACTTTTGATTTTCATGAGCCCCAGGGGTTGTTAAGGATTTTCTTGTCCCCAAAAGAGAATGAAAAACCAGCCCAAGGCCATATTGCCAATAAATGGCAAAACTGAGATGTCAGTCCAGGCCCTTGAAGTCCAAAGCTTTTCTATGACTGTCCTTTGTCTCTAGCTCACACATCTATACCTCAACAGTGCCTAGCTCGGTGTTGTGAAAAATCAGATGCTCCAATAACTATTTGTGGATTGCTGTATTGATCTCAACAATATCACCCTATATGCCACCTGCTCCCAACTCAAAGTGGCTGTCTCTATTTGTCATGAGCCATCAGCGTGGATGAGTGAGAGTCTGCAATGCACAAGAGGTGGAAGGTCTGCTCTTTCAGGCATCATCTGTGATGGAAGCTGTAGTTGAGGACCAGGGTCTCCAGGGAGGCTATCTGGGAGGGGCATGATCTCCCTGAAGAGAGAGTGGGGTGGAATACCTCTAAAGCAAGGCAGAATGAGGACATGATTTCACTTGTTTATGAGGGGCTTTTTAAAACCAAAGAAAAGGAATTAAAAAAAAAAACACAGAGAAAATCTCTCTCCTTTGGTTGAGTGACATTTCATGCCTGTTCATATCGTTATGTCAGTCTTTGAAAAATGAAGAACTAAAGCAGTCTCTTTTCTCACTAGACAAAAGGAAGAACTGGGTGTTTCCCCAGGAGGAGACCCAGATGTGATGAGTGAAGCATTAGGATTGAAGCTGAGTCACCCCAGCACTGGAGGTGTGGGGTGGGGTCAGAGCTTTCTTCTGAGCCTTCAAAGCCAGCAAAATGCATAGGGCCATAGCCACACATACTTGTTGGCTGCAACCAGTGCTGGTATTGTCAGCGTCAGGGGCATGGTTCAGGGAGAATCTCCAGCTGTCTTTCTTTCAAACTGGATCTTCTCTAGATCAGGTGGGCTGGTGTTTTGTTAATGACTTAAAAATAATTTAAGATTCACAAGAAGGTACATAATAGTACAGAGAATTCCTTTGTACCCTTCACCCAGCTCCCCCCAGGGATAACGTCTAACCATTATTCATTTGTTTTTAATGCAATATTTAAGAACAAATAATTTATTATTAGCTCATGGTTCTGAAAGTTGATGAGCTCTGCTGGGTGGTTCAGTTGCTATCACATGACAGCTGATGCTAGAGTCATTTGGAAGTTTCTTCTCCCATGTGAAGCTGGTCTGGTCAGGCATCTCCTTCTCCATGCAGCCTCTCCAAGTGGGTAACTCAGGCATTCTAACAGCAGAGCGGTGTCAGCGTGAAGATTTCTTCTATGGTGGCTTCCTCAAAAGCAGTTGCTCCAAGAGGCCTGAGTGAAAGCTGAAAGGCTTCTTATGATCTAATCTTGAAAGTCCCAGAACATTTTATTGGTCAAGCAAGTCACTAATGCCAGCCAGATTCAAAGGAAAGAGAAATTAGACTCTACATCACAACAGAAGAAGTGGCAAAAAAAAAAAAAAAAAAAAAAAAAAATTGGATGGCTGTCTTCAATCCACTACAACTGCCCTGCAGTTTAGTGGTCACCAAATGAGTGGATGAGCATGCTAAGGAAGAGATCATTAGAACTGGTATTACGGTCATTAGTAGGATAAGTCCTTATGTCTGATTGGCCCTATGACAATTGTCATTCAGTCACTGTGTCACAGCACCAGTAGGTAGTATTTGTTCAATAAATGTGTGACGGAGGCTCATGCCTATAATCCCAGCACTTAGGGAGGCTGAGGCAGGAGGATTACTTGAGCTCAGGAATTCGAGACCAGCCTAGGCAACATAGTGAGACTCCCATCTCTACAAGAAATAATAATAATAAAAAAACTAGCTGGGCGTGGTAGTGTGCACCTATAGTCCCAGCTACTTCTCAGGAGGCTAAGGTGGGAGGATCACTTGAGCCTGAGAGTTTAAGGCTGCAGTGAGCTGTGTTCTCGCCACTGCAATCCAACCTAGGTGACAAAGCGAGACCCTGTCTCAAAAACAAAAAAAAAGGGTGACAGAGAAATTGAATCACCTTCTCAACCCACATGTAATAAGTGGAAATAAGTAGAAAAGCAGCGACTATCTCTGTGGACTTTAGGGTAAACCCTGGAATTGGCCTTGCACTGCTGTAGCTTCTGTTCTCCAAATAGGTTAGCATCCATAGAATATTTTTATATATGCATCCATTACAAAGCAATCCGCCTGGAAGAGATGAGGCACTGTGCTAGGTGTTCTGCGGGATGCTAAGATGGCTTCAGTATGGCCCACACTCTTTGGAACGTGGAGAACAATTCTTCCCCAACTTCTGCTGGGGTCTTATTTTCCAGCCTGGGTGTTAAGCATAACTGGCAAATGGAGAGGACCTAGGTGGTAAGGGGAAATGGCTAGGGGAAGCAAGTGGCACGATTGCTGTGATGGTTAAAACCCGTTTGTATGGTTGTCCGAAGGGAATCCGCAGCTTGCTTCTCAACAGCAGCCTCTCTGCCTCTTCTGCAGGAACCGCCCCTTCCCGCTCTCTCTTGGGCAGAAAGCAGGGAGTGGAGATTGGCATGCTGGATTTTTTTTCTCAAAACAAACACACAAACAAAAAAACTGTATCCTCTTCCCTGCCCAGATGTCCAGTTATCCAGGGAACAATTCTTTGAGCAGGTATTGTCCGAGTGGAAAGAGTCTTTACCGAGGGGTAGGGAACATCCAACCTCTGGTGAGTGGAGTTGGGGAAGCCTTTCAGGCAGGAGCACAGGGAGCTTCCCAGGGGCTGGAGAAGCCAGGAGAGAGCTAAGAATGACCGTGGGCTTCTTGCATTAAGGAAAAGTCTCAAAGTGAGCAACTCAGCTGGTTTGTGTATTGAACACGCTTCCTGTGATCTTCTTCCTCAAATTAAGGATGATGGTAGTTCCAATCCGGATGTTTGTGGGGAGGAAATTCAATGGCGTGGAAATCAGGTAGGAAATGTAAAATGGGCGTGTAATAACAAAAGAATGGAATGAAAGGGCTCCACCTGGAGGCCTTTTCTGGCGGCGGTAGCGGAAAAGTGGGGCCCAGGTGTGTCTGGGCAGTGGTCTTGGAGTCAGAAGAAGAGAGGGGGAAGGTTCTCGGGCTAAGACTCCCTCATAAACGATGTCAGATTGTGGAGTTCTGGAATGATGGAATGGACTGGAAGAGAGCTGTGCTTGTGTGGACTCTGGAGAGTGTGATGAAGCAGAGGGGGAAAAGCTGTCTTCACTGGGGAGAAGCGGCGAGCCAAACGCCGAGGAAGGGCGCGCTCTCTGCGGGGGCGTTGCCAGTTTTCTGTGCCGTGTTCTTCCATACCTCCGTGCCTTTGCCCGTGCTGTACTTTCTGCCTGGAGTGCTGTCCTCTCTTCTTGGGCCTGGATGATACGAGGTTTTAAGGTTCGACGGAAGCGCCGGGACCATAGGAGGGCCCTTTCTGATCACTCCAATTTGGATTGGGGGCCCCTCTTCTGTGTCCCCTGTGACTTGGATCCCATCGGACATGAACTCCATGAAAGCAGGGATTGTATCTGTCTTGCTCACTGTAACGTTCCTAGTGCCTATAGCTTGTAAATTCTCAACAAATGCGAATTTACTGAATGAAATATCACTGTTAGAGCTCTGCCAGTATCCATTATCTTAGGTATTACAGTTGTGAGTGGACTTGTCTGTCTTTCCCACAGGACTATGACCTTCCTGAGGGCAGGGACCATGGCTTATCCATCTCGGTATGCCCGGCACATTAGCTCAGAGTCTGGGAAATAGTGGCTTAGCAATATTTGTTGAATGAATGCTAAAAAGGAAGCGGGTAGTCTGGGGGCACAGGAAGGGTTAGTGATTATAAGCTCTGGCTCACAGTAGGATCACCAGGAGAGCTTTAAAAATACTGATGCCTAGGTTAGGCCTGGTGGCTCACGCCCGTAATCCCAGCAGTTTGGGAGGCCAAGACGGGAGGATTGCTTGAGGCCGGAGTTTCAGACCACCTTGGACAACATAGTGAGACCCATCTTTAAAAAAAAAAAAATTAGCCAGGCATGGTGTTGTGTATCTGTTGTCCTAGATACTTGGGAGGCTGTGGCAGGAGGATCATTTAAGACCAGGAGTTCAAGTCTGCAGTGACCTATAATTGCACCACTGCCCTCCAGCCTGAGCAACAGAGCAAGATCCTGTCTCTAAAAACAAACAAACAAACAAAATTGATGCCTAGGCCTCACACCAGACAAATAAAAACAGAGTCTCTGGGGTGGGGCCCAGGCATCCGTATTTTTAAAAGCTCCATGGGTAATTTTAATGTTGAGAATCACTGGGGCTAAGCTCCAAAGGAATGTCAGAATTTTAGAGCTGTCAAGAGAACATTCCAGAACAGAGTCCCTGTCTGCTGGAGAGGGCAGGGCTTTAGTTCTTTTTCCAAACTGTGTAGGTACCAGAGCAGAAGAGAATAAGAAAGGCTGCATTCCATCCTAACACTCAATGGATTTTCTCTGGGAGAAGAACTGAGGTAGTCAAATGTGCTCTGTTTTTGAGAAATTAGGGCATTTCCAAGAACAACAGTCTTTGCCATCATTCCCAGAACCAGCAGAATCAGTATTACCTGGGAGCTTTTTAGAAATGCAGAATCTCTTGGCTGGGCTCCATGGCTCACACCTGTAATTTCAGCACTTTGGGAGGCTGAGGTGGGAGGATTGATTGAGCCCAGGAGTTTGAGATCAGTCTGGGAAACAAAACTGAAACCCATCTCAACATCACCACCAACAAAATAGAAAAAATTAGCCGGGCATGGTGTTGGATGCCTGTAGTCCCACCTACTTGGGAGGCTGAGGCTAATAACTTGAGCCCAGGAGCTGGAGGGAGCAGTGAGTGATCCATCCATGGTGGCGCCACTGCACTCCAGCCTGAGTGACAGAGGGAGACCTTGTTTCAGGAAAAAAAAAAAAAAAAAAAAAAAAAAGCAAAAAGCGGAGCTCAAGCCCCTCCCAAGCCTACTGAATCAGAATCCATTTACACAAGATCCCCAGGTCATTCCTGTGCACTTAGAAGTCTGAGAAGTATTGACTGAGGTAGTTGTTCTCAAAGTGTGATTGGAGCATGGTTGGGGTAGGGGTGAGGGTGAAAGGTGGGCTGTGGTTCTCACATTCTGGTCAGCTTCAGAATTATCTGAAGGGTTTATTAATCACTGATTACTGGGACAATTCCCAGTCCAAAGGGAAATTGATTAGCTCATAAACCATCTCATTCAGTAAGTCTGGGGTGGGGCATAAAAATTTGCATTTCCAACAACTTCCCAGGTGCTATTGATTCTGTTGATTCCGGATCACACTTTTGGGCTATTACAAATAAGACTGTTATAACCATTCATGTATAATTCTTTGTACAACTACATGCTTTCATATCTTTTGGGTAAATACTGAGGAGTGATGTTGCTGGATCGTAGGAGAATTATATTTAATTTTTTAAGAAACTCCCAAACTATTTTCCAAAGTAGCTGGACCATTTTATCATCCCACCAACAATGTATGAGAGTTCTAGTTCCTTCATATCTTCAACTCTTGGAACGGTCTACTTTAATGTAACCCATTCTAATAAGTATGTGTATGGTTTTAATTTGCATTTCCATAATGACTAATGAAGTTATCTATCTTTTCATGTGCTTTTTTGCCACCTATATGTCCTCTTTGGTGAAATGTCTGTTCAAATCATTTGCCATTTTCTTATTGGGTGGGTTAATTGTTTATTGATTTTTTTTCTAATTAGGTTTTGAGAGTTCTTTATATATTCTAGCTACATCTTTTATCGTATATATGATTTGCAAATATTTTCTTCTAACTTGTGGCTTGTCTTTATTCTCTTAGCAGTATCTTCCAAAGAGCAAAAGTTTTTAATTTTGATGAAATTCAGTTTATCAATTTCTTTTTTATTAAATGTGCTTTAGTTGTGTCTGATCTTTTTTTTTTTTTTTTTTTTTTTTTTTTTTTTTTTTTTTTTTTTTTTGAGACAGTGTCTTACTCTGTCTCCCAGGCTGGAGTGCAGTGGCTCAATCTTGGCTTACTACAACCTCTGCCTCCTGGGTTCAAGCGATTCTCCTGCCTCAGCCTCCTGAGTAGCTAGGATTACAGATGCCCGCCACCAAGCCTGGCTAATTTTTTGTATGTTTAGTAGAGATAGGGTTTAACCATGTTGACCAGGCTTGTCTCAAACTCCTGACCTCAAATGATCCTCCTGCCTCAGCCTCCCAAAGTGCAGGGATTATAGGCATGAGCCACCATGCCTGGCCACGCCTGGCTATTTTTTTTTTTTTTTTGTAGATATGAGGTTTTACCATATTGTCCAGGCTGGTTTTGAGCTCCTGAGTTCAGGCAATCCACCCGCTTCGGCCTTGCAAAGTGCTAGGATTACAGACATGAGC
The DNA here is from genome assembly GCF_024542745.1 of Macaca thibetana thibetana. Taxonomy (NCBI): domain Eukaryota; kingdom Metazoa; phylum Chordata; class Mammalia; order Primates; family Cercopithecidae; genus Macaca; species Macaca thibetana. The sequence goes on along the minus strand of NC_065586.1, from coordinate 95,543,445 downwards.
CACCAAGCCCGGCTGGGTCTAAGAAATCTTTACCTAACCCAGGGTCATAAAAATTGTCTCCTATGTTTACTTCTAGAAATGTTATCATTTTAGGCCTTACATTTAAATCTATGATCCATTTTTTGGTACATGGACATCTAATTTTTTCAGCATCAATTGTTGAAAAGACAATCTACTAAATTTCTTTCTACCTTTGTTGAAAATCAGTTTTTCATATATGTGTGCATCTATTTCTGTTAATCTAATTGTCTGTCTTTAATCTGATACATTGTCCTTTAAAAAATTAATAGTTTTTGGCCGGGCGCGGTGGCTCACGCTTGTAATCCCAGCACTTTGGGAGGCCGAGGCGGGCAGATCACGAGGTCAAGAGATCGAGACCATCCTGGCCAACATGGTGAAACCTCATCTCTACTAAAAATACAAACATTAGCTGGGTATGGTGGCACGTGCCTGTAGTCCCAGCTACTAAGGAGGCTGAGGGAACCCGGGAGGCAGAGGTTTCAGTGAGCCGAGATTGCGCCAGTGCTCTCTAGTCTGGTGACAGAGTGAGACTCTGTCAAAAAAAAAATTAATTTCTTTTTACACAATTTAAACTGTTATTTTAGATACAACTTTTATGTGCAGATTTGTTCCATGGGTATATTGCACCCAGGTAGTGAGCATAGCGCCCAATAGGTAGTTTTGCAGCCCACACTCCCCCTCCTTCCCTCCCCCCTCCCCTCTCTAGTAGTCCACAGTATCTATTTTTCCCATGTTTACGTCCATGTGTGCTCAATGTTTAGCTTCCACTTATAAGTGAGAACATGCAGTATTTAGTTTTCTGTTCCTGTGTTAATTCATTTAGGATTATGACCTCCAGCTCCATACATGTTGCTGCAAAGGAAATGATTTCATTCTTTTTTTGTGGCTGCATAGTATTCCATGGTATATATGTATTACATTTTCTTTATCCAATCCACCATTGATTGGCATCTGGGTTGATTCCATGTCTTTGCTCTTGTGAACAGCATGGCAATAAACATACACATGCATATGTCTTTTTGGTAAAACGATCTATTTTCCTTTGGGTATATATCCAGAGATGGGATTGCTCGATCAAATGATAGCTCTGTCTTAAGTTCTTTGAGAAATCTCCAAATTGCCTTCCACAGTGGCTGAACTAATTTACATTCCCACCAACACTGTATAAGCATTCCATTTTCTCTGAAGCCTCATCAATATCTGTTGTTTTTTGCAATAATAGCCATTCTCACTGGTGTGAGGTGGTATCTCATTGTGATTTTGATTTGCATTTCTCTGATGATGAGTGATGAAGAGCATTTTTTTCATCTGTTTATTGGCTACTTGTATGTCTTCTTTTGAGAAGAATCTGTTCATGTCCTTTGCCCATTTTTAAAGGGGGGTTGTTTCTTGCTTGTTGATTTAAGTTCCTTTTAAATTCTGGATATTAGACCTCTGTTGGATGTGTAGTTTGCTAATATTTTCCACCATTCTGTAGGTTGTCTGTTTACTCTGTTGATGATTTCTTTTGCTGTGCAGAAGCTCTTTAGTTTAATTGGTTCCCACCTGTCAATTTTCATTTTTGTTGCAATTGCTTTTGGGGACTTAGCCAAAAATTCTTTGCCAAGGTTGATGTCAAGACAGATATTTCCTAGGTTTTCTTCTGGGATTTTTGTAGTTTGAGGTCTTACATTTAAATCTTAATCCATCTCGAGTTAATTTTTATATATGGTGAAAGGTAAGGGTCCAGTTTCATTCTTTTGTATATGCCTAGTCAGTTATCTTAGCAGCATCTATTGAATAGGAAGTCCTTTGCCTGTTGTTTATGTTGGCCTTGTTGGAGATCATGTGGTTGTAGGTCATGCAGCTTTATTTCTGAGTTTTCTATTCTGTTCCATTGGTCGATGTGTCTGTTTTTGTATCAATACCATGCTGTTTCGGTTACTGTAGCCTTATATAGAATATTTTGAAGTTGGGTAGTGTGATGCCTCTGACTTTGTTCTTTTTGCTTAGGATTGCTTTAGATATTCAGGCTCTGTTTTGGTTCTATATGAATTTTAGAATGGTTTTTCTAATTCTGTGAAAAATGGCATTAGTAGTTTGTTAGGAATAGCTTTGAATTTGTAAGTTGCTTTGGGCAGTGTGGCCATTTTAATGATATTGATTCTTCCTTTACATGAGGATGGAATGTTTTCCCATTCATTTGCATCATCTGATTTTTTTTGAGCAGTGTTTTGTAATTCTCATTGTAATAATATTTTACCTCCCTGGTTAGCTGTATTCCTAGGTATTTCATTTTCTTTATTCCTATTATAAATAGGATTGTGTTCTTGATTTGACTCTCATCCTGGATGTTATTTGTGTATAGAAATGCTACTGGGCCGGGCGCGGTGGCTCACACCTGTAATCCCAGCACTTTGGGAAGCTGAGGCAGGTGGATCACAAGGTCAGGAGTTTGAGACCAGCCTGGCCAACATAGTGAAACCCCGTCTCTACTAAAAATACAAAAAGTTAGCTGGGCATGGTGGCGAGTGCCTGTAATCCCGGCTAATTGGAAGGTTGAGGCAGGAGAATCACTTGAACCTGGGAGGCGGAGTTTGCAGTGAGCTGGAGCGCCACTGCACTCCAGCCTGGGCAACAACAGTGAGACTCCATCTCAAAAAAAAAAAAAAAAAAAGCTACTGATTGTCGTACATTGATTTAGTGATACATTGTCTTGATTATTGTGGCTTTATAATAGTGTTAGTTCTTCTACTTTTCCTTTTTCAAAGTTGTTTAGACAATGCTTCTTTTCAAAGTTCTTTGGACTTTGCATTTCCATGTAAATTTTAGAAATAATTTTTCAAATTCTACTAAAAAGTTTGCTGGGATTTTTATTGAAACTGCATTGAATATACAGATCATTTTGGGGAGAGTCAACATCTTAAAAAATTGTGTTTTCGGAGTCATGAATATGGTGTATCTCTCTATTTAGGTTTTTAATTTCTCTCAATGTTGCTTTGAAGTTTTCTACGTACAATTCTTCCACATCTTTTGTCAGATTTATACATAAGCATTTTACATCTTTCAATGCTCTTGTAAATAGTATTTTAAAATTTCAGTTTCCAATTGTTCATTGCCAGTGTATGGAAATATCATTATTTTTTGCATATTGATCTTGTATCATGCAACCTTGCTGAACTCTTTCTAGGAGTTTTTGTAAATTCTGTAAGACTTTCTGCACAGACGATCATGTCACCTGTGAATAGAGAGAGTTTTACTTCTTTGTTCCCCACTGGATGCTTTCATTTTCTTTTCTTTATTATTTCATTGTCCAGATTCTCGGAACAGTGTTGAATAGGAGTAGTAAGGGTACATATTATTATCACGTTCCTGATCACAGGGAGAAATGATTCAGTCTTTCATCGTTAAGTATATTAGCTCTAGATTTTTTAGAGATTAAAAAAAAATCAGGTTGAGGATGCTGTGAACTATTCCTAGTTTGTTAATTTAAAAAAAATCGGAAATGGATGTTGGGTTTCATTAATAATTTCTCTGCATTTGTTGAGATGACTATATAGTTTTTCTTTTTAATTTAATTAATATGGTGAATTACACTGATTTTTCAAGTGTTAAACTAACCTTATATTCCTGGGATAACCCCACTTGGTCATGAAGTATTATCCTATGTATAGCTGGATTCATTTTGACAAAATTTTGTTTAACATTTTTGCACCTATGTTCATAAGGGATATTGGTCTGTAGTTTCTTTGTAATGCCTTTATCTGGTTTTAGTATCAGGGTAATGCTGGCCTCATCAAATGAGTTGAGGAGTATTCCTACTTTTTCAATTTTCTAGAAGAGTTAATGTAGATTTAGTATTATTTCTTCCTCAAATGTTTGGTAGAATTCACCTCAAACAAATGAGGTCATCTGGGCCTGAAGTTTTCTTTGTGGAAAGGTTTTTAATTACAAATTCAATTTCTTTAATAGATAAAGGGCTATTTGAGACATCAATATCCTTTTGAATGAGCTTTGGTAGTTTGTGTTCTTCAAATAATTTGTCAATTTCATGTAATTTGTTAAATTTATTGGCATTGATTTTTCATAGTATTCCTTCATTATCTTTTAATATGTTTAGGATCTGTAGTGGTCACTTGTCTCATTTCTTATATTAGTAATTTTTATTTTTCCTGATCAGTCTGATTAGACTTTTATCAATTTTATTGATATTTTCAAAGAATCAACTTTTCGTTTCATTGATTTTTTTCTATTTTTCTCTTTTCTATTTCATCTCTATTATTTCAAGCCTTCCACTTACTTTAGATTTAATTTGCTCTGTTTTATCTAGTTTCTTGAGGTGGAAGCTGAGCTCCACCAATTATTCAGTTCATTGACTTGAGAGCTTTCTTGTTTTCTAATATAGACATTTAACGCTAGATTCCCCCAAGTAGTATCCCACAAATTTTGATATGTTGTATTTTCATTTTCTTTCAGTTAATATTATTCCTTCTTCCTCTTCTTCTTCTTCTTCTTCTTCTTTCTTCTTTCTTCTCTCTTCTTCTTCTTTTTTTTTTTTAAGACAGAGTCTTGCCCTGTTGCATAGGCTGGAGTACAATGGTGCAATCTTGGCTCACTGCAACCTCTACCTCTGGGGTTCAAGCAATTCTCCTGCCTCAGGCTCCTGAGTAACTGGAATTACAGGCATGCACAACCACACCCAGCTAATTTTTGTATTTTTAGTAGAGGCAGGGTTTCACCATGTTGCCCAGGCTGGTCTCGAACTCCTGACCTCAGGTGATCCACCTGCCTCGGCCTCCCAAAGTGCTGGGATTACAGGCGTGAGCCACCTCACCCAGCCCCCTTAAAAGGGGGATTAATATTTTCTAATCCCCCTTTTGATTTCTTATTTGATTCATGAGTAAGTTAGAAGTTGCCATTTGATTTCCAAATACTTGGGGATTTTCCAGAGACCTTTGTTTTCTGTGTCTACCTTAATTTCACTGTGGTTAGAGAACACACCTTTTATGTCTTGAATTCTTTTAAATGTATTTAGATTAGTTTGTGGCTGAGTATCTTATTTATATGTTGGTGAAAGTTCCATGTGCACATAACAAGAATGTGGACTTGGCTTATGTTGTATAACATGTTCTGTAAATGTCAATTAGGTCAAGTTGGCTGATTGTGTTGTTTAACTCTTCTCTACCCTGATTTTCTTTCTACTTGTTTTATGAATTGTTGAGAGAAGGGTATTTATTTAAAGGTCAAATTATAACTGTGGATTATAACTGTGGATTTGTCCATTTCTTTTTGCAGTTCTATCAGTTTTTGCTTCCTGTATTTTGAAGTTCTGTTCTTAGGCACCTAAATGTTTTAGATTGTAATGTTCTTTCTTTTTCTTTTCTTTTTTTGAGACAGGGTCTTAATCTGTTGCCCAGGCTGGAGTGCAGTGTCACAATCATGGCTCACTGCACCCTCCACCTCCCAGGCTCAGGCACTCTTCCCGGCTCAGGCACTCTTCCCGCCTCAGCCTCCCAAGTAGCTGGGACTACAGGCACATGCCACCACATCCAGCTGATTATTTATTTATTTATTTATTTTTTGTAGAGATGGCATCTCGCTTTGTTGAGATCTCATCTAGTGTCAAACTTTTAGGCTCTGTTGATCCTCCTGCCTTGGCCTCCCAAAGTACTGGGATTATAGGCATGAAGCACTACACCTAACTGTTATGTTCTTTTGATAAAATGGCTTGACATCTTTATCCCTGATAAACTCTTTGCTCTGAACTCTGCCTTAACATAGCAACTCCAGGTTTCCTTTGCTAAGTGTCGGCATGCAGTATCTTTTCCTGTCCCTTTACTTTTAACCCATATGTGTCTTTAGATTTGAAGTACATTTCTTATAGATAGCACACAGTTGGTTCTTGCTTGAAAAAATCCAATCTAGCTATCTCTGATTTTGAATTGTAGTAGACCATTTACATTTAATGTTGTTATTTATATGGCTAGGTTTGAATCCATCATCTTTTGCTCTGAGGACTTGACTGATGGGGAAAATTGGGGGAGGGAACCAGTAAATCTATTATCTTGCTGTTTATTCCATCTGTTCTTCTACCCCTTCCCTCCTTTTCTGCCTTCTTTTGGATTAATTTTTTTTATTCCATTTTATCTCTTTGTTGCCTTATTATCTATAACTGTTTTATTTTAGAGGTTGCTTTAGGGTTTATAGATACATGTCTAACATATCACAGTTTACTTTCAAATGATATTATTCCACTTTACATTTAGTATAACAACCTTACAATAATATACTTTCCTTTCTCCCCTCTGACCTTTGTGCAATTCGTGTCGTACATTTTACTTTTACGTATGTCACAAACTCCATGCTACATTATTATTTTGTTTAGACAATAACTGGGCTTTCAAAGAGACTTAAAGAAGCATAATAAGACATATATTTACCTATTTCCAACTTTCATATTTCTTTGTGTAGATCCATATTTCTATTTGTTATGATCATCCCTCTGTTGGAAGGATTTATTTTAATAATTCTCTTAGTATGAGCCTGCTGGTGATGAATTCTTTCAGCTTTCACTTTAGAAAGATATTTTCACAGGGTGTAGAATTCTTGCCTGATACTTTTTTGTCCTTTCAATATTTTAATGATGTTGCTTCCTCACAAGGAAGCATTTGCATTGTTTCCAAAACCAAATCTGTCAACCTATCTTTGTTTGTCTGTATGCAGTGTGTCTTTCTTTCTTTTTTCTGGCTACTTGTAATATTTTCTCTTTATCACTGGTTTTGACTAATTTGTTTATGATGTGCCTTGGTGTTATTTTTCATTTGCCTTACACTCGAGGTTCACTGAACTTCTTGGATCTATGGATTTTCATAATGTTTGGAAAAATATATTTTTGGCCCTCTTCCCATTCCTTTTCTTGGAGAACTCCAATTACGTGTATATTAGGCTACTTAAAGAAATAGCCTATATTATTTAGGCTAGCCAGGTGCAGTGGCTCATGCCTATAATCCCAGCATTTTGGGAGGCTGAGTGAGGCAGGTGGATCACTTAAGCCTAAGAGTTCAAGACCAGCCTGGGCAATATGGCAAAACCCCATTGCTACAAAAAATGTAAAAATTAGCCAACTATGGTGTCATGTGCCTGTAGTCTCAGCTACTTGGGGGGCTGAGGTGGGTGGATCACTTGAGCCCAGGAGGTTGAGGTTGCACTGAGCCATGATCATTGTACCACAGCACTCCTGCCTGGGTGACAGGGCAAAACCCTGTCAAAAAGAAAGAAAGAAAGAGAGACAGAGAGAAAGAAAGAGAAAGGGAGAAAGAAAGAGAAAGAAAGAAATGACTGATTCTCTGTTTTTATTTTTATTTATTTAATTTTATTTTTTGTTAGATCCAATGGTGGGATGTTTTAAAAATACTATATTTTCTTTGTTCCATTTTGGACAGTCCTGTTACTGTATCTTCAGTGTCACTAATCTTTGCTTGCTGTGTTTAATTTGCCACTAATATCATCCAGCAGATTTTTTATCTCACATATTGTTTTCATGTCTACAAATGTGATTTAGATTTTTAAAAAATATATATTGCTACAACTGAACAACAAAAAAATTTAAAAATGGGTAAAACGTTGCATAGACATTTCTCCAAAGATGATATACAAATGGCCAATTAGCATATGAAAAGATACTAAACATCACTAATTATTAGGGAGATGCAAATGAAAAACACAGTGAGGCCCGGCATGGTGGCTCACACCTATAATCCCAGTATTTTGGGAAACTGAGGCGGGTGGATAACCTGAGGTTGTGAGTTTGAGACCAGCCTGACCAACATGGAGAAACCCCATCTCTACTAAAAAAAAAAAAAAAAAAAAAAAAAATACAAAATTTGCCAGGCGTGGTGGTGCATACTAGTAATCCCAGCTACTTGGAGGCTGAGGCAGGAGAATCGCTTGAACCCTGGAGCCACCTCCCAGGTTCGGTGAGCCGAGATTGCACCATTGCACTCCAGCCTGGACAACAAGAGCGAAACTCTGTCTCAAAAATAAACAACACAGTGAGATATTACCTCATATTCATGAGGATGGGTACTATCGGAAAGACCTAAGTTTACCTATATAACAGAGCTGCACGTGTGCCCCGAACCTAAAATGAAAGTAAATTTTAATAAGAAGACCTAAATAAACAGAAAAAAAAGTACTGATGAGGATGGGAGAAATTGAAATGCTTGTTTACTATTGATGAGAATGTAAAATGGTGCTGCCACTGTAAAAACTAGTATGGTGGTTTATTAGAAATTAAAAATAGAATTACCATACGATAGTAATTCCTCCTCTGGACATATATCCAAAAGAATCTAGGTCAAGCAATATCAAAAGAGATATTCACATTCCGCAGTTAATAGCAGCACTATTTACAATAGTCAAGAGGTAGAAGCTCTCGTGTCCATTGCTGGATAGGTAAAATGTGGTATATGCACACAATGGAAAATTTTTCAGCCTTAAAAAGGAAGGAAATTCCGATACATGCTACAGCATGGATGAACCTTGAGGACATTATGCTAGGTGAAATAAGCCAGTCACAAAAAGACAAATTCTGTGTGAGCCTACTTATATGAGATATTTGGTGTAGTCAAATTCATAAAAACAGGCCGGGCATGTGACTTATGCCTGTAATCCTAGCACTTTGGGAGGCGGAGGCAGGCGAATCACCTAAGGTTAGGAGTTTGAGACCAGCCTGCCCAACATGGTGAAACCCTGCCTCTACTAAAAATACAAAAACTAGCTGGGAGTGGTGGCATGCTTCTGTAATCCCACCTACTGGGGAGGCTGAGGCAGGAGAATCACTTGAACCTGGGAGGTGGAGGTTGTAGTGAGCCGAGATCGCGCCCTTGCACTTCAGCCTGGGCAACGTGAGCAAAACTGTCTCAAAAGAAAAAACAAAAACAAAAACAAAAAACAGAACACATTTATAACAACAAAGCAGAATGGTGGTTTCCAGGGACCAGGGGTAGGGGGAAATGGAGAGTTGTTATTCAACGAATGGTTTCAGTTTTGCAAGATGAAAAAGATTTGGAGATGGGTTGTATGACAATGTGAATATATTTAACACTACTGAATTATATACTTAGAAATGTTTAAAATGGTACATTTTATGCATTTTTTACCACAATAAAAAATCCATAACAAATTATAAGCAAGATAATAAATAAGAAGTCAATTAACATAATGCCAAAATATTACAATAAGCAAGAAGTCCATTAACATAATGCCAAAATATTACAATAAACAAGAAGTCTATTAACATAATGCCAAAATATTACAATAAACAAGAAGTCTATTAACATAATGCCAAAATAATTTTGGGAAAAGTAACATATTGGTTGTCCCTCAGTAAAGTCCATTTTAAAAACTTGTCCTTTCTAACCACATAATTATAAATAAATGGTATTTTGTTTTTAAGAGAATATATCTTCCATGTCTCTACTTAATTTTTGGAACATATGTAATAGTTATAGCTATTTTTAATGTCCTTCTCTGCTAAATCTAAATCTGTATCTGTTCTGTTTCAGCTTCAATTGCTTAATCTCCTTGCTATAGATTATACTTTCTTGCTATTTTGATGCCTGGCAATTTTTTACTGGATTCCAGGCATTTAAATTTTTTGTTTGGTGCTGGTTATTTCTGTATTCCGATAATACTCTGGAGCTTTCTTGCAGAATTTGGATAAATCACTTGAAAACAGTTTGATCCTTTTGGCTCTTGTTTTTAAGGTTTGTTAGACAGGACAGAGTGGTGTTTGGTCTAGAATTAACTAGGTCTTACCACTGAGGCAGCGTCCTTATATACACTCTCATGTACCCCACCATGAATCTTGAGGTTTTCAAGTCTGGCTGGTGAGAACAGATGCTATTCCTAGCCTTATGAGAGTGACTGTCACTGTTATCTCTATTTTTTCTTTCTTCTTTTTTTTTTTTTTTTGAGACCCAGTCTCACTCTGTCGCCCAGGCTGGGGTGCAGTGGCACTATCTCAGCTCACTGCAACCTCCGCCTCCTGGGTTCAAGTGATTCTCCTGCCTCAGCCTCCCAGTAGCTGGGATTACAGGCTTGTACCACCATGCCCAACTAATTTTTGTATGTTTAGTGGAGACAGGGTTTCACCATGTTGGCCAGGCTTGTCTCAAACTCCTGACCTCAGGTGATCTGCCCGCCTCAGCCTCCCAAAGGGCTGGGATTACAGGTGTGAGCCACTGGGTCTGGCTTCTTCTTTCCCTCCTTCATTTCTTCCTTCCTTCCTTCTTTCTCTCTTTCTCTTTTGACAGGTTCACACTCTGTCACCCAGGCTGGAGTGCAGTGGTACATTCATAGCTCACTGCAGCTTTAAACTCCTGGGCTCAGGCCATCCTCCTACCTCAGCCTCCTGAGTAGCTGGGACTACAGGTGCATCCACCATGCCTGGCCAACTTTTAAATTTTTAGTAGAGACAGGGTCTTGCTATGTTGCCCAGGCTGCTCTCTAACTCCTGCCCTCAAGCAATCCTCCTGTCTTGGCCTCTCAAAGACGTGGGATTATAGGCGTGAGCTACTGTGCCCAGCCAGTTACCTCTAATTTTTTGGGTGTTTTTTTTTTTTTTTTTTTTTTTTTTTTTTCTGGCCTCCAGTAGTTTCCTTATGTGCATGTGCTAATCAGTCCTTAGCTGAATACTTCAGTGGGAACCCTCTGCAAACCTCGGGAATGTTCTAGTAGCCTTGGTCTCCCCAGACTCTGCTCTGTATTCTCAACTCATGAAGTTTGTCTGGTTCTACCCAGGTTTCCCTTTCTTTGTGGTGTGGCTTGCAAACTCTCTCAAGGCAGTAAACCATGGCAATTGTAGCACTTACTTCATTACATCTCTCGAGACCACTGTCCTTTTTTGCCTGCTATCCAGTGTCTTTCAAACTGTTGTTTCACATATGTTGCCAATTTATTTGGTTGTTTCAGCTAGGAGAGTAAGCCAATCCTTGTTATTCAATCTTGGCCAGAAGTGGAAGCCTACATTTAAACTTTACAGCATGCTTTTATCCTAAAAGTTACTTATGTATTTTACAGAATTAAAACTAATTGATTTATGTAGTTCTCAAATCAAACCATAGTTTTGTTCACCTGAAAACGATTCCTGACCAAGTGGATTGCCCTTTAACAGTAACCCCACTGCTCTCTCCAAGAAGTTAGAACAGAGCTGCATCTCAACATAAACCAAGCTGCATTAAATCACTGTGTGTGTACTTCACAATGACTGGTAAAACACAACTGTAGTTCTAGGTATAGCCACTTGAACTAGAGCAGCAGCGTTAAATCTTTGCCTCACTCAAGTACGGCCATTCTGTGGTTTGCTTTACAGTTGACACGTCAAAGATATTATGAGGAAGAAGATGAAACTCAAAGGTAAGATTTATAAACATATGCTCCCTGCTCTTAGATTAAGTGTCCCTGAAGACTTCAGCCTAAAGTGGATCTCTCTAAGTCAAAATCCTGATCATGCACATGCTGATGTCTTCTATTTGGACGCCAGTGCAAACCCTTAAGTGACTATGTAAATCTGACGATAGTGAAGCACAACCATCTATTTGTTGGTGTTGAATGGGGGGGAGGAGACTGCAAAATGTGAAGCAGTAATAAATGGAAACTTCCTGCAGACCTAGAGGAATGACAAGGATATTTCAGGCATATACTGAGGTATTAAAGTATAAGTGTACTGTAGAAAGGATGAGGTCTCTGCAGCCTGGATGCAAATCCTGTCTGTGACAATTATAGCTGTGTAATCATGGGGAAGTCACTTAACCTTCCTGTCTTGAGTTCCCACAGTACAACCTCCCAGGGTTATTGCAAGAATTAAATAAAATAATGTGTGCAAAGCACTTGAAACAGTGCCCGGACATAGTACACTCCATATAAATGTGAGCTATTGGTATTATCATCATCGTTATTGTTGTGACGGACAATTGCAAAGGCAGGAAGGGATGTAGAATGCATGGAGCATCAGCAGGGAAGGCCTCAAGAAAGTGGGCTCTAAGCTGGGCTTTGACACATAGGAATTTTCAAGTGATGGAAATGGACAGTGATTCTGGGTGTAGGGAACAAAATAAACCAAAGTCCAAAGGAAAAAAGTTTGAGATATGCTTAGAGAAAAAGTAGGAAGTCTAGCTGGAGTTGATGATGTTGTTGGGAAGTAGAGAGTGATAAGGCTGAAGGGGGAAAAATTATAGGGTTTGGCAACATTTTGATATGATAAGAAGAAGGGGGTGTTGTATGTAATCCAAATATAAGCTGTACATCCACATAACTCAGTCTCAAAGCAACACTGAACTAAAAAAAAAAAGTCTAACAATCAAAAGTATTTTAAAACTAATTCAAAATTTTACTTGCCGTTCTCTAGGAACTTTAAGAAGCATACAATTCATAGTTTAGGAACAATTCTTAGACTTCCCTTTTCTGTCTTTAGTACTTAGAACTCAACAGCTCTGGAGCTTCTCACTCTTCTAACCTCTTACTTTCCTTTTTTTTTTTTTCCTGGAAACTCTCTCAAAAGCCTCAGCCCATGAGGCCCGTGTCTTTTGTTCTTTTCTTCCCTTCCTTCTGCCTCTTCAGTCTTGTCTTCGTTTATCCATTCTCTTGATTTTGAATCTTGAAACTTAAGGGACCAGTCCAAAAAAGGCAGAACTCTCCTAAGAGGGCAGGCTTAGCCAAGCTATCAGAGACAACATTCTCTTATGAGCAGGTGGTAGAGAGATTGGGAACATGCTTATATTAATGCATTTATTAATTCATCACACAATCTTTGTGTTATTTCACACAAAGATAACACTAAGATTTGGAGCCTTGGTGATAAGATAATGGGAGGTATACCATCAAGAAATCAAAGAGCTTTGGGGATGTTGAGTTTGGGACTGAACATGAATTGGAGCCTAGAAAATCACCATTTAGATACCGATGGACAGAAGAAAGCAGGATAAATAAGTCATGGATCTAGACAGATTTGAGCATCATCCTGAAATAAGTGATAGTTAATGATGTAGGAGTGAATGAGAAGAGAAATAGAGAAAAAAAATAGAAATCTGAGTGTTACAGACAGAATTTTAGACAATACCTGCATTTCAGGGAGAAGACTCATGAAAGGAGAGAGAAATCCTGGTGTACAGGCCGCATCCAGACCAATTTCATCAGAATCTCTGGAGCTGAATTCATGCATTAACATTGCTTAAAGCTCCCCAAGTGATTCCATATGCAGCCAATGTTGAAAATCATTGTTCTAGTGGCTTATACAATGCTGAATGGTTTTAGGGTTTTACAGGAAAGCAGTGGTTAAGGAATGAAGTCCTAGTTCATTGGATTTAAAATCCAGAAACTTCAACACTCTCATTTTGCTGAGGAACTTGAGGCTCTAAGAGACTCATTAATTTTGGACCTTAAACAAGACACTTAATGAATTTCCAACCTACTGCTTACCTCCATTGTCACTGATGCAAACCCCTCTTTCTCCTCTTTTCTCTCTCCAGTCTTCCTTACCCTAGCCCAGGTCCTCTACCACCTTTGCCCTGAAACTTCCTGCCCCGAGTTCCAAGGCTGGGCAGTCCTTCCAAAGGCTCTTGGTTCAGGTTTTAGAACACCAAAATCTGTCAGGTTACAGGCTCGTCTGATGTACTTTCAGCAGCGGCAGACCTAGAGGAATGACCTGCATGGAAATGCTGCCAGAGGAAAACTGTCGAAGAGGTTTCTCATAACTTTGTGAGCCTGGAAGGAAAGTTTTACCTCTAGAAGAAAATGGGAGGGAGGGAGGCATCCTGTATTTTTAGGTGCTGGAGGTAAAGATGCCCTGACTTCTAGTGCAGCCCCTTCCTCAGAGACTCCGGCAACGCCCTCCACACTGTTTATAAAGTGGTGGCGAAGTCTGGGGTTGTGATGGTGAGTCCTGCCAGAACTGACGAGGACACAGCATTTGTGGGAATTCTGTGACTCAAGAGGTACAGGGTCAGTTTCTTTTCATTGACTGTGTTCTTGCTGCCCAAGGGTTTATCTCTGAGAATCTTGACTGGTTTCCAGGGTCAGGCTTCACCTCCATTGTTATCTGGAAACACAGGAACAGCCCTTTTGTCGTGCCAGAATGGGTGAGACAACCCCATTCCCTGTGGCACTGTAATCACGCTCTTCTCCCACGAGTAAAGTTCCACACATTTTCAAAAGAGCTAGAAGAGGATTTAAAAAATAATACACAAGCCAGTGCATGTTTTTCTCATGTGTAGACATTTGTGCTTGATTTACACCCTCCTCTATATTTCATATTTTCTGTGGTTCCACAAAATACCCATGAATGTGTTCTAACAATGGAACGTGCCCTGGAGCTTGAGGACATGCCTGGAATCCCTTGCAAACATTGGTCTTTCACTCGTCCTCATACACATAAAGAATATGCACATGTAACCCCTGAACTCGCATGTGACTCCAGCCCACAGGCACACTCAATGTGGGTTCAAGTTACACATGTGCTGCTTACACCTTGGTTCACAAAACTCCACCTGGAGGTTTGTGTCCGCAGGGCCTGTTCATTCCTAGCAGAGTTGGTGTCTGTGTTCACAGTCACGTGAAAAATACACCGTTAGGTTTCTGAGAAACAAATGGCAACAGATAAGAGACCCAGGGCAGCTGAAAGAGTGGAGCTGCTCCTTCCTCCTCTGTCCTGAAGCAAAGCATCCGGGGTGTTTTGGGCAAGTTTAGTGTGCTGGGTTCCAGTGTAGACTCTCATAACAGACCCTGATTTAATTCCAAGGCCATGAGCAGCAATCTCCTCCCCAGAGATGTCTGTTGGGTTCCTCCAGCTGTCTCCAGGGCAGTTCTCCCTCAATGCAAACCATTAGCATTTCCTGTTAAAACATTTCTAATAAATAAATGAATACATCATCTTCCCAACCCAAATCAGGTCTCAAAGCAGCCTTAGGAACTGCTCTGAGCTAAGGACCGACATGGACCACCCAGCACCAACCCACTGGCCCAGAGCCAATGCTGCTTTTGTTTGAATTCCTGTATGAGTAACTGCTCGGGCTGACGCCAGCCAAACTCAGTGAAATATTATTTTTAATATTAAATAAATAGATGGTGGGGTGTGTTGATCTTTTTTTTCTCAGTAAATTGCAGCATCACAACCTAGAAGTTGGCTCTCATATCCAGATTTCCTCAGATAGCAGAAGGAAGGTTGACATTCTCTTTGACCTTCCTCATGGAGCACTTACTCCCCAAGAGACAGAAAAGTCCCAGTTGGTGTTGACAGGACCCTATTTGGAGTAAGCTGGGATTTTAAATGGCAACAAAGCATGTAAAGCATCACCAACCATTTTTGTTAATTTTTCTAATTTATTGTTTCCTTTCAATATACAAAAAACATACTCTCTTTTCTATAAAAATCAGAAAGCACAGATAAACAAGAGGAAGCTGAAATGAACTACCCTGGAAGTGATGATTACTGCTAAATTTTGGTGACTGCTCTTCCCAGCTTCGAATATTTATATGCATATGTCACACTCAGTATATGTCGATTTGACAGAAATGGGATCACAATGGGCGTATGTATGTTTGTTACAGAAAATTATTTTGGGGTGTCTATTTTCAATATTCTTCTAAAACTCCACTCTTCAGAGCTACCTGATTATATGAATATGCTACAGTGTACTGAAACCATCTTCCATCTTTGGATATTAAGGTTGTTCTCAAGGTTTTGCTATTACAGAAAACAGCAAAGAATCCTTGCAGCTAACTCTTTGCATCCATTCTTAATTGTTTTCTTAGGCTAAAGTCCCCCAAACAGAATGCATTGCTTTTTTTTTTTTTTTTCCCTGATCTAGGGCCTTAGTTTGTTGCCCAGGCTAGAGTGCAGTGGTGTGATCACAGCTCACTGCAACCAGGGCCTCCTGGGCTCAAGTGATTCTCCTACTTCAGCCTCCCAAATAGCTGGGACTACAGGTGCATACCACCATACCTAGCTAATTTTTCTATTTTTTTGTAGAGATAGGGTTTTGCTTTGTTGCCTAGTCTTGCCTCAAATTCCTGGGCTCAAGAGATCTTCCTGCCTTGGACCCCCAGAGTACTGGGATTACAGGCATGACCCACTGTGCCTGCCCCACCACTCAATACAATTTTAAGGCTTTGGCTACATGTTACCAAATTGCCCTCTGCAACGATGGGAGCATTACTACCAGCAGGGAACCAAAATATTCCCCTGCTTGTACCTCTGCCACAGTGCATAGTATTCTTCAAAAATCATCTTTGAAAATTTTTTAGAAAAAAAAAAAGAGCAACCAAACTTAAATGTTTAACACGAGAGGTGAGCAATATAGGACTTTTGCAAGTCTGAGTGGTAGGTGGCTGCAGGGTGGGCAGTGAAGACATCAACCAAAAGGGAGACCCCTGACTGTGGTGGCCCTCAGCACATGAGAAGACACCTTGACATCAGGCTTGGCTGGATGAAAGAAGTGCTCAGAAGCCCCAAAGTGAGGAAGACAAGAGACTCTACCACAGAGATTCTCAATGAAATTCATTTCTTTGGAAGGAAAATGACACTGAGGTCAGGAAGTTTGGGGAGCTCTGGGATAAGGCAAGTTAGACAGTTTCTTCACAGCAGAATTTCTCAGAACCTGTGGAATGTGGACGCTCCAGGAGGCTGACATGGTCTGCACTGTTTCCTGAACTTATTGAACCACTGATGGCCCTGCTTCAGACCCATCTTTTTTATTTTCCACAAAGCAACCTGTGGATCCAGTGCTTGGTAGAACACACCTTGGGAAACAGTCTGATGCCATAAAGGGACAATGGTTTTCATAGAAAGGGCAGAGAAATAGGACAGAAACGAAGGGATGAGGGAGAGAAGAAAAAAGGGGAGGAGAAAAAGCAAGAAAATAAAAAGGGAAATTAGAAAAAAGGACAGGAGAGAAACCAAAGGAAATGAGAAAAAGAGAGGGAGAAAACAAGAGAATAAGGAAAAGAAATTAGGAGCAGGAAAAGTATAATAGAGAAGTCCCTTATTACTAACCATGTCCTCATTGCTTTTAGGAGAGATGTAGGTGCTTGTCATCTCTTCCAGGCACAGGGCTCCTACAGGCCACCCCAAACCCCAGCCTGTCACTCTTCAAGGTGATTTTCTCTGAAATGTTCCCATTCCACAGCTTTTTCCTCAATGGCTATTACTTAAAATGCAAGAGTTCACTGGCAAAGGAAGCTCAGATAGAAATAAATGGTAGGCCCGGCTGGGCGCAGTGGCTCACCCCTGTATTCCCAGCACTTTGGGAGGTGGAGGTGGGTAGATCACCCGAGGTCAGGAGTTCAAGACCAGCCTGGCCAACATGGTGAATCCCCATCTCTACTAAAAATACAAAAATTAGCTGAATAAGGTTTGGCATGCCTGTAGTCTGATACTCAGGAGGCTGGGGCAAGAGAATTGCTTGAACCTGAGAGGCAGAGGTTGCAGTCAGCCAAGATCATGCCACTGTACTCCAGCCTGGGTGACAGAGTGAGATTCCATCTCAAAAAAAAAAAAAAAAAAAAAAAAAAAAAAAATGGTAGGCCCTAAAAAACCCCAGGAAAAATAGAAATTGCAAAAATATGTAATCATTATGTCTTTTATGGTTGTTGTGTAGCTTGATGTCGAAGCACAGTGGGACATGACCAAAATGAAACAAACACCCTAGGGCCTACCCACTTAGAAAGCCTGGTTGCCTAAAGAGCCAACAAGGCAAATCAATGACTTTTGGACACCAGCTGGGCCTTTCATCTATGAGGGCCGGCTTTCCGCAAACTGAAAGCACCAAAGTAGTCAAATAAACGAAAAGCTTAAATGCAGTGTATGTACACAGTCCATAAACCCTTTAGAATTCTGCAACAAAAAGACAATTATTTAATAGAAGCTGTTTGTTATTTTTTTCAAAAAAGTCTCAAGTAATTGCATACTGAAATAGAAATAGGCATTTTGAAATAAACTCATTGGTGTGTTCATCCAAATCTGAAGCCTCTAAAAATTTCAGAATTATGGGGTAGGATTTGAAGTGGTTACATTAAGATTGATGTCGTATTTTATTAGAACGTGGATTCCCAGCCTGGTAATCACCAGGAGTCTGTTTATTAGCATGGTTCTCTGCAAGCAGCCACTCATCTTAGGTCATCACTGTCTATTCAAGTCCACAATTGCTCATGGGTTCAATCGGCATGCTGGACTATCAGGTAGACCAATAACATTCCAGAAATTTCTGTGACTTCAACAAATGTCAATCATAGCAACTAGTGTGATACACCATTAGTGAATGGAGTAGATACTGTTCTGCTCAAAAGGAAAGAACCTTGACAACCCTATTACAGGGAAGGAGGTGGGCCTTCATATTTTCAAAAATAGGATATTAGTCACTATTACTAATTTTGTAAATGCCTCATGAGTCAAGACCCCAAGGATGGAAACTCCCACATTTGAGATTTTTCTGAAAACCTTCCAGCTTTCAATAATTGTGACTTTTTTATTTTTATTTTTTATTTTTTTAATTTAAGACGGAGTCTCACTCTGTTCCCCAGGCTGGAGTACTGCAGTGGCATGATCTTGGCTCACTGTGACCTCTGCCTCCCAGGTTCATGTGATTCTCCTGCCTCAGCCTCCTGAGTAGCTGGGATTACAGGTTGCCATCACACCCAGCTAATTTTTGTATTTTTAGCAGAGATAGGATTTCACCATGTTGGCCAGGCTGGTCTCAAACTCCTGACCTCAAGTGATCTGCCTGCCTTGGCTTCCTAAAGTGCTGGGATTACAGGCGTGAGCCACCGTGCCCGTCCAACACTTTTCAGAGCTGATTCATCTTGAGCCTGTCAACCAAGGACAGCTAGTGATGCCACAAATGTGGCTGTTCTCACTTCCCTGTCTTTGCAGACATTTCTAACCCATCTACACTCTTTCCCATTGAGTGATTCTTCTCAATGTAATGTTCTAAGCAACCAATGAACCAGAGCTGTTACTGGAGATGGAACTCACTTGCCTTCCTGTATCCCAGGTAATTTGTTCATAAGGCAAGTATGAGGGATACAGGCTCGGATTCTTTTAAGTAGGGAAACTTGAGATGCCATGATAAGGGTGGAAGATGTAGACATGAAGGGAATGAAGGGATATAGAGGCCACTCAAGGATAAGCATCTGGTCGAGCACAGTGGCTCACGCCTGTAATCTTAGCACTTTAGGAGGCTGAGGCAGGTGGATCATTTGAGGTCATGAGTTCGAGACCAGCTTGGTCAACATGGTGAAACCCCATCTTTACTAAAAATACAAAAATTAGCTGGGAGTGATGGTACATGCCTGTAATCTCAGCTACTTGGAAGGCTGAGGCAGGAGAATCACTTGAACCCGGGAGGTGGAGGTTGCACTGAGAAGAAATAATGCCACTGCACTCCAGCCTGGCAACAGAGCTAGACTTCATCTCAGATAAATAAGAATCTGACTTCTCTTCCACCCCTATTGACAAGTGACTATGAATCCTTATTCTTTTTGCCTCCTGTGCTCTTCCAAGCACAGATACAAGGGTTGAACAAAAAGGTATCAGAGTGAATAGGAAAGGTTAGTCCAAGAACAAATTAAAGGAAACTTCCAAAGTATTCTTGGGAAAATACCTCACATGACAAAAAGGTCAGGGCTTCCTGGTCTCCCAAGTCCTTTCTCTCACATTAACTACTTGGAGCTTGATGCTTCTATGAGAAAGGGAGAGAAGGTGTCGGTGTTATCCTCTCTTTTACTCATGATGAAAGAGAAGCTTAAAGATGAGTGATTTTTCAAGATCAAGACTAGGAAGGGATGGTATTGGAAAATAACTTAGATTTAAAACTCTAAGTCCAGTCCTCTTTCTGATGTACATGTGCTTCTCATATTGGGGTGTGAACATCTCAGGGCAAGCATGGTGGGACTAGGAAATTATTTCAAAGATTTGGGATAAAATGGCCCTTCTCAAAAGTTTTTGATATAAAAAATATAAAGGCACATGATGAAGTAGAATACAAAAACTGCATGATTTTTATGATAAAATACAAGATTTCAAATATATTGGCACGAATGGTAATGGCCTTTCTGGCTGTACCCCAAGACGTCCTGATGGTGTGCTTTCATTGTTCTCTGCTGTTCTGGTGGAGTTGAGAAGTACTACTCCTCACCACAGCGCCTCTCTTCTTTGCCTTTTCTCCTCCTTTTCCTCCTCCTTGTTGCTCTTCTTCTTCATTGTTTTAGTTGATATTACCACTCAGCACTCCAATGGCAGCTTGTTTGCAAGATCATTTCAGAGGCACAAGCCTGCTGTCAGGACTACAATTGTGGGAGGAGCTGACTCTCCCAGGGGTGATGCAGAAAGGGTTGGGAAGAGACTGCCTCACGCTCTGGGCTGAGTCACCTTCACTGGGTAAGTGTGGCCCTGCAGTTGAACCACCCTGCTGGTGGCATGTACCCTCACATGTCTGTATCAGCGTATTAGTCAGATTGGGCTGCCGTAACAAAATGCCATAAACTAGGTAGCTTAAACAATGAAAATGTATCTATTTTGCAGTTCTGGAGTTTGGACATCGGAGATCAGGGTGTCAGCATGGTCAAGTTCTGGTAAGGGCTCTCTTCCTGGCTTGTAGATGGCTGCCTTCTTGCTGTATTCTTACGTGGCAGAGAGAGAGAAAGAGAGGCTTTCTAGTGACACTTTTTGTAAGGATACTAGTCCCATCTTGAGGGTCCCACCCTCATGATCACATGTAAATCTAATTACCTCCCAAAGTCCCAATCTCCACAGACCATCATGTTGGGGGTTAAGGCTTCAACATATGGATTGGCGGAAAGTGGAGGAGAACAATGAAGTACATAGCAATCAGTGAGAGTGATTTAAGTTGTAAGTAACAGAAGACCCAACTCAAAGAAACTTCAACAGTGACAGGCATCTGTTGGTCCAGGAAACTGGAGGCATGTTAGGGTGGCTGTCAGGAGCAGTTGATGCTGAACAGCCTGAACCATGGAACTCTGGTGTCCGTAGCACTGCCATCATCCTAAGACTGCTGATTCTTTAAGTGTCGAATGTCCGAGACTTTGTGCTTCCTAGTTCACCTCCAGTGAACATGTCTCCTAAGTTGAAATTATATCATAGCCTCATTCCCACATCAATTACTGTGGCCAGTTAAGCCAATCAAAGTTCATTCTGGGAGCTGAAGAATCAACCCATTCAAATTCCATAGCTCCTTCATAATCTGAGAAAGAAAGGAACAGAGATGGTAGGAGATGATTATGTTTCCCATTACAGTTTTCTCTTTAAAACTGTCCACTTTAAAATGTTGACTGTGTATGGTACATGGTAAGCTCTCAGTAAATATAAGTAGTCTAACTTATGGTCTGCCTGCATATTTGGAGTTATTGTGAATGTCCAGGGAAGGGGTAATAATGAGATGCACCCTATGGAAAGCATAAAGGGAAGTGCTGCCAACACCTCTCTGAACACTTATGTTGTGGCAACACAAAGAAATTCAAGACAGGGGCAGAAGTTTGTGCCCCAGAAGCTGCATTTGGGGTTTCACTGGGATCACATTGCATCTGTATGCACTTGCTCTTCCACATCTGGGGAGAGCCATTTTCATTATGGAAATTGGCATTGGGTCAAGCCAGCCTGGTAGGATCTGAATTTTCACTTTATTTAAAACATTCACCTGAGGTCAGGAGTTTAAGACCAGCCTGGGCAACATGGTGAAACCCCGTCTCTACTAAAAATATAAAAATTTAGCTGGTTGCGCATGCCTGTAGTCCCAGCTACTCCGGAGGCTGAAGCGGGAGAATCGCTTGAACCTGGGAGGCGGAAATTGTAGTGAGCCAAGATGGTGCCACTGCACTCCAGCCTGGGTGACAGAGCGAGACTCCATCTCAAAAAAAGAAAAAAAGAAAAAAATTTACTGTGACTTATATCCATACATCACATTGTAAATGACTTTGGAATATATTTAGTTAGCAAGCTGGGAGTCCATTATGCTAAGTGAAATAAGTCAATCACAAAAAGACAAATACTGTGTGATTCCTCTTATATGAGGTACATAGGGTAGTCAAATTCATAGAGACAGAAAGTAGAATGGTGGTTGCCAGGGAGTAGGGGAAGGTAGGAATGGGGAGTTAGTGTTTAATGGATACAGAGGTTCAGTTTTGCAAGATGAAAGGCGTTCTGGAGATGGATGGTGGTGATGGTTGCATAGCAATGTGAATGTACTTAATGCCACTGAACCCTACACATAAAAGTGGTTAAGACAGTAAACTTATGTGATAAATATTTTACTATAATTGTTTTAAAATTAGGAGTCATGTGTGGGATTTCCCTTTTTACCTTTTACCATAATTTTTTTTTAAAAGCTCTTTTCTATTGCTACTTTAATCATCTTACGTGTACAGTCAGCAAAAAAAGATGATTTGTTTTTCCACCCCAGGTGCCAAGATTTCTTTTTTAAGATTAAATTTAGACCTTCTAGCGAGGTACTCCAGATTATTTTCTAGATTTACTATGTATTACTTTTCTTCTAAAATTTTCCTTTCCATTTTTGCCTTCCCTGATAATGGAATTGCTTTGCAGCTCCTGTTTCTCCTTTTTCTTTTCCCAAAATTGACTAACTTTAGTGGCTATTAGAGTTACTGTCATCACACATTTTCTTGGGAGGATCAGAACAGCCCGGCCAAGTTTTGGGTAGGATATAGCAAAAGTCAAATTCTCCTATGTATTGTGGCTGCAGCCTGAGTGTCACATCCTTCGCCAGGTGCTCGACTGTCACCTACTCTGCCAGGTCCCTTATGAACTTGACTTCATTAGCTTGTCACAGCTTCCCTGTGAGGTGTGTGTCTCATTGTCATTATATACCAGGACACTCAGCAGGGTTGAGTAACTTGTTCAAATCTCACAGCTGGTATCTTTGGCCCTGAAGCTTTATAAGGTTTTTGTTTGTTTGTTTGTTTGTTTTTTGTTTTTTTGAGACAGAGTCTTGCTCTGTTGCCCAGGCTGGAGTGCAGTGGTGCAATCTTGGCTCGCTGTAACCTCTGCCTCCCGGGTTCGAGTGATTCTCCTGTCTCAGCCTCCCAAGTAGCTGGGACTACTGGTGCGCACCACCACGTCCGGCTAATTTTTGTATTTTTTTTTAGTAGAGACGGGGTTTCACCATATTGGTCAGGCTGGTCTTGAACTCCTGACCTTGTGATCCGCCCACCTCAGCCTCCCAAAGTGCTGGGATTACAGGCGTGAGCCACTGCACCCAGCCAAGTCTTTCTTTTTATACTCCACTGCCTCCAGCCAGTCTTACCAAGGCATTAGGATAGCCCCATCTCTGACCTCCTGGGGCACTGTCTGCCTTTTGCAGGGGAGGGAAAAAGCCTGCTGGGAAGAGCTGGTAGTAGAATTCCCTGCAGTAAGAGATGAGTTATCCTGGCTTTCGAACTGCCTCCCACCTTTTCCCCTCTCCG
Organism: Macaca thibetana thibetana; assembly: GCF_024542745.1. Classification (NCBI taxonomy): domain Eukaryota; kingdom Metazoa; phylum Chordata; class Mammalia; order Primates; family Cercopithecidae; genus Macaca; species Macaca thibetana. The sequence continues at coordinate 95,519,955 of NC_065586.1, read as the reverse complement.
TCTACCCAGTTCCTCCAGGTTCCTCTAGTTCTCCAGCTGCCGTCACCACATCTAACCCAAAGGACACTTTGATCCTCTCTTGGAGCCAACATGGGTGTAGACAAACTCCCTTATTCTCTGTGTTCAGCAGAAACAAGGATAGCACTTTTCACAAGTAAAGCAACATTTTCTAAGAAAGAAGACGAAACCAAGCTGCAACCAGAAAAGACAAAAGCATCCAAGTAGATGTACTGACAGTGGATGTACTGCTCCTCTTCGTAATTTAACTGCAGTCCTTCCAGAGTGGCTAAGGGTTCTGTTTGTTTTGTTTTTCCCATAAGTTATTGGAGTACATGTGGTATTTGGTTACATAAGTAAGTTCTTTAGCAGTGATTTGTGAGATCCTGGTGCACCCATCCCCCAAGCAGTATATACTGCACCATTTTTCTTGTCTTTTATCCCTTGCCCCCTTCCCACTCTTCCCCACAAGTCCCCAAAGTCCATTGATTTAATTGCAGTTCTACTCCTCAGTCCCCTCAAGGGGAAGAAGAATCCCAATTCTTTCTTCCTTCCTGGGGCAACAGTAGATCTGAGTGGCCGGTAGACCATTGCCCCTCAGGAGATAACGTTCACATTTATCCAGGGCTAAGATTACATGACCAATTTCCACACCTGGAACTTACTGTCTTCCTCTCCTGACAAGGGGATGAGGAAACTGACATACTGAGAGGAACTTGACAGGAGTTTAATCCTCGAGGCCACTCCCACAAACAAGATATTGTAAGGAAGAGTTAAGAGCATGTTCAAATTCCAGCACTGCCCACCACTAGCTGTGAGACTTCAAGGCAGGCAAATTGTTCAGCCCCTTTAAAGTCCCACTTCTCCCCATGTAGGGGATCAGGGAGAATTGAAGAGGTTTGTACACATAGTGCTCAACAAACCCCCAAAACATTCAATGTTATTAATAACCCTGGGAACTGGGTGTCAATACTCCACGTTTACAATTAAGTCAGGTCTGCTGAGGTCAAGGCCCACGTTCTATTTCCCCATTGATGTGGCCCTCATCTGAGCACTTGTTCTCATACTGGCTTGCACCATTACCAGACTGTGCATTTGTGGAGGCCATAATAGCCCTAAGTAAATAACTGTTTGAATTAAATGCATGAAGGCCTGTGTTTGTAAAAGGGGAGGAAATGACTTGAATTTGAGAGACAGCAAAAGTACTTATACCAGAGGCAAATAGATTAATTCATTTAGACAGTTAATATTTACCAAGTATTCACAGGGTACCCAGCCCTATTCATGCTGATTCCACAATTTTGGATACCTGGAGGGCATGGGGAAGGTAGGGCGGGGTGACTGGAAGAATGGGGAAGTTGGTCTAAAAAAGTCTGAATTACAATTAATATCCTTCTTTTCAGATAATTATAATCTTCAAGTTGGGTTGAAAAAGTATTGTTGGATTAAGTAAAAAAATGCTAATATCATTTACAATAGCTATATTAGTTATTGTTATGGGAAAACATTTCTGCCTCTTCTAACCCCAAATCCTAGTTACATGAATACTTTGCATAATCTCACAAAGCTAGTAATTTTAACTGTAAATTAGTATAGAGGCCAAGTGAAGTTTTTTATTGGACTCTTCCTATGGGCAGAAAGTAGTTAAAAAGAAGACATCATGCTAGAATCAGGGGACAAGATGCTGGAGAGCAGGATTTCTTGTCTTGAAGATGGTTTATGATCCCTGACTTGGTCATTCATTTGATTTAAGAACAGGACAAGTAGCACAGGTGGGAATCCCAAAGGTCACAGGCAGTCAGTTTTGGGGAACATTGCCATTGCTATGAAGGCTTGATGCAGTCAGGGTTGTGGATAGATTGGTGAAGTGAGGGGAAGACATGGAGGATTCCAGGGCTGAGAATCCCTCAGTGTGGGCATCTGCAGGTTCAGACAGGTAAGAGAACAGACAGGTTAAAGCAGATTGGATCACAGATGACATGGTGAGAAAGGACTCATAGGAGCAGGCCCCAAGCATCAGTTCTTGAAAGTAGTGTTAAAATCAGAGTGAGATGAATCTGGGGACCTCAGTTCTCTTGCAGTCAATCTTGAGTCATTAAATGGATTTTGTTTGATGCAAAAAGGGGACTTATGAAGGCAGCCTAGTAACGTGCCTCCAAGCATATATTATTTGAATCCCAATCTGTCACAAGCTGACTGATAGCAGTAAAGTATGCAATCTTTGGGCTTCCACTACCTCATTTGTAAGGTGGGGATGACAACAGTACTTGCTTCATTTGGATGTTATGAGGATTAAATAACTTGGCAAAGTTCACATGCTTAGCAGCACCCAGCACCTGGAAGGTGCTCAGTACCAGGCAGCGATGATTATTATGAATGTGTAGGACCTAGACTTGCCACATTTGGTTTGTGAATTCCTCAGGGGCAGGTTCTATGATTTTGTCTTTAAGTGCTCATCAAATTACTTAGTTCATCACCCTTATTGTCATTAATAAAATAACTCTCAGCTGCTTTGAAACATGGCTTCTGCTTCAAGTGGTGACTACTGTCTGATACCAAGCAACCTCTTCATGGACCTGGAACCAACTCTTCGAGATTATTTCCACCAGCAGCGAGATAGCTGAGCCATGGCAATGCGCACAAGCTATCACGTGAGTGATCCCTGTGCCCATCACATACCGCTACACTATTCCCTGGACCTCAGATCCCAGTAAAGGCAACAGTAGGGAGTACTTCTGAAAGCAGAAGTAGAGAATTGTGGACTCAGAGGGTTGGAAGGGATTTTGAAGGTCCTCCAGACCAACCATCGCACAATAACAGTAAGAGTAATTAGAGTAACGACAAGCAGGAAATGGAGAGTAGTGAAGGGAGGAAGAAGGGAGTCCTCCAAGAAAAGGCAAGTGTAAAGGTCCTATGGTGGCTCAACGAAGCCTTGCTTCTAATGATGAGGTTATCAACTATTCTCCTTTAATGTGGGTGGTCTAGGATCCCTGGGGAATAGACAGGCCATCTCTTCAAATACTGAGGTCTCTGGCTGAGAATTACTTTGCAAAGAGGCAGCTAGCATCTCTTGTGGATGTTCTCATCAGATAATCTTAGTTAAATTATGGAGAGTTATAACTTTTTTTAACCCTACTCTCTTTTGTGTAGCTTTCTTAGTATGTAATGCATGTTACCATCTTTCTTTCTTTGCAGTTTTTAAACGTTAAGCCTCTCTACATCTCATACATTCAGAGTAGACTTAAAAAAAAAAAAAAAACTCCCTTCATTTTCTTATTTTCTCTACTTTGCCTCTTCAGTTCTTTATTTTCTGCTCTTTTGCCATTCTCTTCTTTATTTAGTTTCTTTTCTGTCTTATTCTGAGTTCATCTTGCTCTAATATTGCACATGAGTTTCTATTCAGTGAAGGTTTTTATTGGACTGTTGCTATGGGCAGAAAGTAGTTAGAAAGTATCTTCAGCTCAAGACAACTCCATCTGTTTATAGAGAGGGAAAGCTGGAGGTTCAGCCTTGACTGGAAACCAGGATTCTGGCCCTTCCCTTTTTGTGTGACTCTGACATTCCCTTAGTGCTTTCCATTCTTAGGTCTTAGAATTGAAAAGAGAGAATAAACGAGGGCATTGCTCAGTAACGCGCTCCATGGATCACCTTTTTATGAAAATCTTAGAAGACACAGCTTCACCATTCAAGGTGCAAGATGTTCCAGGCTGATATTATGCTCCCAGAGAACTAGGTGTTCTGGCTGAAGCCCAGTCTCTGCTGCTCTATTGCCCACAGGCATTGTGACACTTTGTAATTCTGGGCAGGCTTTGCTTTAGAATCAGAGACATTGTGGGAAAGGTTCTTGAAAGTCGTGCAGTCCATCTAGCCATCTGATGTCTGAATCTGTGAGTCCAGGGAAGGGAAACTCACTACTTCCCAAGGCAGCCCGATTCATAACATGGCCAAATAATAAAGCTGAATTTTCAAAGAAAACATCTCTATGGGGTTGTTTGCTTAGCAGACACTCCTTCCATTAATTCTAAGGTTATCAACTGTTCTCCTTTGATTTGAATGGTCTGAGACCCCTGGGGAATAGATAAGAGGTCTCTTCTCCAAATACTGAGGTCTCTGGCTGAGAATCACTTCTGCGAAGAGGCAGCGAGCACCTCTTGTGGATAATAACTATTCTTAATTTTTAGTAGCCATGGCTTATTTCCTTTCTGTTAAGGTTTTTGCTGGGTGCAGTGGTGCCACTTGAGCCCAGGAGTTTGAGTCCAGCCTGTGTAATAAAGAAAGACTCCATGTAAAAAAGAGAGAGAGAGAGAGAGAGAGAGAGAGAGAGAGAGAGAGACAAAGGGCTTTAAAGTTATCAGAATACTGGATTAGTATTGCATTATTTTTCTTAAATTTAGATATGGAGGTAAAAATGTGTCTCTAGTGCATGGATCCATGCCCATCATCCTTATCATGTCAATGATAATAGCTAACACTTCTATAATAGCTTCCACTTCTATAGACACTAACAATTCTAACACTACTATGTGGTAGGCACCATTCTAAGCATTTTGCAAAATTAAATCAAGAAAACATCATTTTTCTAAATAACTTTCCTTATTTGCTTCCCTTCAGGGGCCCAGAATATGATGCCACACCAACAAAAGAAAGAACCTGATGTCATCTAGTCCAATACCAACTGTCCAGATAAGTGTTGGGATATGTATCTCACTGAAGGCCACACAGCTATTAGGGGCAGTCAGATCTCCTGGCATCTGGGCCAGAAAATATCCTGAGCATTTCAAACATCTTAACAAAAACAAGCTAACTATTCATAACCGGGATCAAGTAAGGTATTCTAAGAACCTGAAATTCTTTTATCATAAGAATTGGTCTCATTTTGCTCAACATATGTGCAATACACTTCCACAAGATGGCAAAATCACCTTTCTATTTTTCTGAATGTTTTATCTTTAAAAATAAGCCCTTCTTTGAATTTCCCTTTAGGCCCTTGTATCATCTCTTTCTATTTCCCAGGCTCTTTAAAAACCTTCTGAATGTAGCCCAGTGAATTTTTATTCAAGTTAGGACAGGGGTTTCTGGATTGGGAACAAAATAGTCATTCGAATTTCTCTACAATTGATTCTCTTATCAGAACTGACAAACACAGTTTGGTTGACCTATTCAAGATCTGTTGGGGCTGGGCACGGTGGCTCAAGCCTGTAATCCCAGCACTTTGGGAGGCCGAGACGGGCGGATCACGAGGTCAGGAGTTCGAGACCATCCTGGCTAACACGGTGAAACCCCGTCTCTACTAAAAATACAAAAAAAAAAACTAGCCGGGCGAGGTGGCGGGCGCCTGTAGTCCCAGCTACTCCGGAGGCTGAGGCAGGAGAATGGCGCAAACCCGGGAGGCGGAGCTTGCAGTGAGCTGAGATCCGGTCACTGCACTCCAGCCCGGGCTACAGAGCAAGACTCCGTCTCAAAAAAAAAAAAAAAAAAAAAAAAAAAAGATCTGTTGGATCTTCCTCCTGTGTGGCTTGTGGTGAAGGACGTAAGAGCAGTGCAGGGAGGTGCCAGAGAGAGGGAAACCCTGGGTAGAAGAGTGATGAGGATAGCATCTTAGCTGGCTGCATAATGAACAGAACACCTCCCTAGAGGGAGAGAAGAGCTGGCTCCCTGGCTGTTTGCTTCCATGGAAATCCATCTGATACCTGCTTCTGGGGCTGACCAGGAGCACCATATGGAAACTCCCTGACCAATTCTGCTTCTGAACATTTCCTCCCAAGAATCTCTGCCTGTGCCCTGTCCACATTTGGAACCAGGCCTGGCAACATCAATAAAGACGAAAGACTTTTGTCTTCTCAGAACATGGGGATATTCTAAGTTAACAGCAGCTTTTCAATAGCGGTTTGATGAATCAGTATGTGGATTACATAGAATATTCTAAAAATCATGTTTGCCTGCAAGAAGTGACAGCTTTATAAACAGCATGGACATGGATGAATGAGTCAAATTCACTTTAAAACATATGCTAAGACAATATCAAAATGATTTTGTTGTATAAGATATTGTCCAGAATGTATGGGTTTGAGCTTCTTTTAATTTTACAAAGAAATTATTATAGCTATATTTGTTGGGGAAAAATACTGAAGATAGGTTGGTTGAGTTTTAGTTAGGTTTGGGCAAAACATATGTTTTCTCTAATTATCTGAACTTTTCTCCACTTTAGTAACTAGCAAGATGGGATTTGTATGGGTTTTAGAGTCACACACACCTGGAACTTACAATTGTGGGAGCTTGTTTATGTTACTTAACTCTCTGAGTCTGAGTCTCTGCCTTCTTACATGTGATAGTACTTACCTCACAAGCCACGGTGGGTTTCAAATAAGAAATTGCACATAGAATAAGTTTGTACAGTACTAGGTATACAGATGTTTGGTAAAGGTTTCTCTCTCTCTCTCTCTCTGTCTCTCTGTGCGTGTGTGTGTGTGTGTGTGTGTGTGTGTGTGTGTTTTGGAGAGAAGAGGAGGAATTGAGTTGATGAGTATGAATTGGAGGACCATTCCATAAATAAAGGATCTGTAAACATCATAAGTAACTAAAAACCAAATACAAACCCAGAAAGGAACAGAGATGAGAAATGGAAAAAAGAAGTTTGGAAAAATGCTGTCAACAAAAAATATTTATTAAACACCTGCATTTAGGGTCCTTTGCCAGGTAACCTATGTATGGGACTGAAGGATAGTTCTTGTCCTCGAGGAGTCTTTAGTCCATTTGAGGATGCAAGACTTATTCATGTGCAAAAGACTTAATTAAAATGCAAAGGAATCATTACTGTTACAGTTGAGAGGAGAGAACATTCTCTGTATTTATCATGTCTTTGGAGACCATATAGAAGTTCAAGGGTGCTGTGGGCAGAAGGAAAGGGCATATGTGAACATTTTGAAAGCACCAGCCATATGAGTCTGATGACAAAGACTCACAAATGTCTACACATTTAGTTTTGTTAAAACAGCAGCGGTGAAAAATTATCTTAACAATCTTGGAAACAACAGAAAATCCCCAAACAATGCTAAGTGGGGCCTGGTAACCTCGCTGTACTTATGCCAAGCGGGAGGGGACGGGTGGACAAGCTGAAGATGTTCAGTGCATACTCCTAGCTTCCTTATTCGGTCTAAGAGGCACCGACACCGTTTGTAGAGTTATTTACCCAGATCCTCTTTAAGCTCCATTTCTTTCTCTTCCCAGCAGATCCCTGGAGAGATGCCCTTTCAACCCTCCATCTCTGCTAAATGCCTGTTGGATCCCAGCAGTGGAGCCTGCTAGATGGTTGGATTTACTTAGAACAGACTATTATGAAGGTCTGTTAGGGTTGGTGAAAAGAATTCTAGACAAATATTCCAGGTTAGAAGATAAATGACAGCTCTTCCCAAAGGTATTCTCACGAGAAAGCACAGCAACCATCCTACAGAGGGTTAATAGTCTCCCCCCTCTCCAACCCCCAACTTGCTGTCAGAGATCAGCTAATCTGATAATTACGGCAACAAACACAGTTTAGACAAACAAGACCTGACCCTGAGGGTTTGGAATGAAAACATTTACTCTCTCCCTCCCCAGAGAGACGGTGCCTGGAGCATACACACAGAGAGACACTGGGAAAATACCCTTGTGCTGGAGCGACAGGGTGAAAACATCTGTGTTCCTGAGCTGCTTAGGAAGATAAAGTTGCTGGGGAGGCGGCTCGGGTGGGGGAGGCAGGAGGAGCGGGGAGTGGTGCAGTCCAAGGGTGTGCATGTTTGGAGCAGATGGAAAATGTACCCCCATAACTGGAGATGTAAGCAAATTGTAATTGATTTTATAACAGAGACAGAGTGAGAGGAAAGGTACAAAGGAGACCCATGCAGGATTTGGGTGAAAACCTGGGGAGTGGCTAACAGAAGAGAAACAGCTTAAAACATCAAAGTAGGATTTATTCCCAAGAGCAAGAGGGGAAAGATATTCACAGCGGTCTTGATTCTAAGTGAATTTAATATCCGCCTGCCAGCAAGGAGACCCAAGCTCTAACAGTCTAAGCTGGCCAGTCATCCTCTTCCCATCCCCTAGTTTGGCTTCTAAACTGAACAACATGCCCTTTCCCCATCCCTGTCAGGCCTCAAAAATTATCAAGCAATTTTTTCCCCTTTTACTTATAAAAGCAGCTTCCTAGAAGAAATCTTTCTGGGTTGCTGAAACCAGAGATTCTGACTTGGATCTGCCTCAACCTGGAATTCCAACAGTTACTCCTTTCCCAACTCCAGCGTGAAGTTTCCCACACATCCCCGTCCTAGTGGCCACACATCATTTTGGTTTTGCCCATGACTGAGGGTGAGTCAGCCGGCAAACACTCCTCGCCCCTCAGGATTCTCCAAATTAGATCTAGGCATCCACATCCTTGGGGCATTTGTAGATCGCATGTATGGATGCACAAAGCTAAGAGGATAACTGCTGTGATTGATGATAGGATCAAGATTTTAAATGAATTCCATAAGCTGAAAGATGGTCTCAAATCAATAAGAATGCACCAGGAAAAATGCAAAGCACTGCATTTAGACCCAACAATCAATTGCACAAATATAGGATGGAAAACAAAATATAGACCTACAAAACAACAATGTATGACAAAACAGACCAGTTCTTGTTCGGCAGTTGGCTCAATATGAGACAGCAATGAATCTATCTGCTTAAATAGTGAATGCAATCATGGTAGGCATTAATAAAAGTATTGTGATCACATTAATAGTTGCCTATGTTCTTAACAAGGGAAAGGTAGGATAGGACTAAACAAATCCTTTTTTTTTCTTCCAACTTTAGCTGTTGGCTGACCAAGTACATGGAGTCCTGTAGGTTGTGCAGAGCAGTTTTGTTTTTTGTTTTGATTTCAGGTTCAAGTCCCCTATTGCAATCTATACAAGGTCCACCTTGGCAATTGTGAGTGGCTCCCACATCCTGTTTATCCTGTTTACCCCACTTGCTCCTGTGTGTTGAGGCTCACTTGGCTGCTCCTCTGCTGGTCTGTTGGAGAGTCCCCTAGTCCCAGAGAGAGACACCTCTTTCCAGACAGAACAGTCTTCTCACTGTTCCTCACACACACCATGGTCGTTTGTTCGTTCATATATCCATGGAACATCCACTGTGTGCCAGGCACTGTTCCAGGAACTGAGGATTCAGTGGTGAACAGTAAAGACAGAGTCCTTGACCTCATCAAGCTTCCATGCTCATGGAGGTAGGCAGGCCCGAAACAAAAACTTTAAAATGTCAGAAAACAAGAAGGTATGAGAAGTTACCTGGTACTTGAAAAGCCTTACACCTTCTGCCTAGACTTTTCAGAATGTGACTTCCTGCTTCCTAACCCAGCTCAAGTTCCACTTTCCCCTTGGAGGCAGAGAACTCCTCTGAGCCATCATCCCGCACTGTTGCCCAGGGGCTTGTACCACATAATTTAGCACTCAACTGTGCTCTAATTGTTTCCCTAATGCCAATTATGCTTCCCCAACAGACTGTAGGAGACTGTTAACTCTTTGAGGTTATAGGATATGCCTTCAATTTAAATATATTTAGTCAAGCTCTAGCTGGGATGCTCTTTAGAGGGAAATGAAAAGCACAGTTCAAACATGACTTTAGGTTTTTAAGCCGATTCCCAGATAACAAGAGAACTTCTTCCTGTGCTCCCGAAATCCTCTAAAATAAGAATGTAAAGTTAGGACAATAGTTTGTTTATTTGTTGAACTTACATCCCCCAAAAAGTCCTAGACTCTGTAAGGAAATCTTTAAAACAACAAACATACCTTAAATCAGGCAACAGCAAGATTAGAGGGACCAGCAGGAGAGAAATATCCAACAAGCTCAGAGAGGGAGGAAAGGTAAGTACAAAAAATGTCACATTCCAAAAAATGCTTAGTTTAGAGTTTAGCCCAAACAATATTCTTCTGGGCCCCCTCACACTCTGTGGAATCCAAGCAGGCCAAGAAAACCCAGAAACAATACAAATGTCATCAATAAAAGACTGGTTAAAGAAGTAATGGCGCCTTCATACTGTGGGCTGGTATGTGGAAAAAATAAAGTAGGTAAAGCTATATACACGGACATAAAAAGTTTGATCATTATATAGTTTAAGAAGCAAGTCTCAGAGCAATATAGATAATAGAATCCTTTCAATTTAAAAATTGTATGTATATATGTATGTGTATGTGTATGTGTGTGTGTGTGTGTATATATATATATACACCAAATTGTTTGCCATGGATATTTCTGGTAATGGGGTTACAGGTAATAGGTTGGGGGAGACAGGTAGGAGAATTTAATAATTTATTTTTGCTTTATATATTTGTGAAATGTTATATATCCTACATTTGTTTTATTTAGAATGAGCATGTATTGTTTTGATAAAACAATAAACAACAGAAACAACCAGAGCATCCACTGATCTTTGTTTTGGAGAAGACACACATGTTGTAAGGAACATGATCATTACTACTGTTTGGTTTGCTCCTTGGAGAATTGTCGGTGCCTTGTGTACCTGTGGGAGCACTTCTGGAGAGAAATCCTAAGCATTTGTCAATGGACTGTATGTGGTTATCCCTTAGGGGACACTCCTAGGGGGAACAAAAGCATATCCAAACTGAAGACATGGCAGGGCACACCAGGGGAGAAATGTGGAGGCAGCTAGAGGCAGGTTTCACAAGTTTGCTTCCTAATGCAACTCAAGGATGCACTCAACAAATGCCTTGACGATTTTTTTGTTGTATAAATGAATTCCTAGAAAAATATGTATAAGTAAAATTTTATATCAACTGTAATTTTAAGCAGTAAGGGAAAACAGTATTTAAGAGATGTTGAGGTTAGGAGCATGGCTTTGGAATGTTAGAGATGTTTTGAATTCTAAGTTTGTCACTTACTAGCTTTGTGATTTGGGGCATATCGTCACCTCTCATGTTTTCTTACTACCTCTCTGAGTGTCTTTTGGGGACTCTTCCTTCTCTTTCCATTCCTGAAATGCTGGCACTTCTCAGGCTGCTGGCCGAGGCCCTCTTTGGTCTTCTCTGGGTAATGTCATCTTCCCATAGCTTCAGTTCCCACTGCATGCCCATGGCACACATCAACTCAGGTCAAATCTCCTCAGCTACATGCTTTGACTAATACCTAATGAATCTCCATAGACACACAGTAAAACCCTTTAAGATATTTTATAGGGTGCTTCTAAATCTGGGTCCAGTATATCTTTTTAAAAATTGATACAGGCCGGGCGCGGTGGCTCAAGCCTGTAATCCCAGCACTTTGGGAGGCCGAGGCGGGCGGATCACGAGGTCAGGAGATCGAGACCATCCTGGCTAACACGGTGAAACCCCGTCTCTACTAAAAATACAAAAAGAAATTAGCCGGGCGTGGTGGCGGGCGCCTGTAGTCCCAGCTACTCCGGAGGCTGAGGCAGGAGAATGGCGTGAACCCGGGAGGTGGAGCTTGCAGTGAGCCGAGATCGCGCCACTGCACTCCAGTCTGGGCGACAGAGCGAGACTCCGTCTCAAAAAAAAAAAAAAAAAAAAAAAAAAAAAAATTGATACAAAATATTTTACATATTTATGGGGTACATGTGATATTTTGTTACATGCATGGAATGTATAAGAAGTCAGGAGTATTTATTATTTGTAAGTGTTGGGAACATTTCAAGTCCTGGCTTCCAGCTATTTTGAAATATACAATACATTGTTGCTAACTATTGTCACCCTACTCTGCAACTGAATATTAGGACATATTTCTTCTAACTGTAAGTCTATATCCATTGACCAACTTCCCTTCATCCCCCTGCCATCCCACACACCCTTCCCATCCAGTGTACCTTTTCAGTCTTATTGCTGAAACCTCTCTTTCCTCTCCACTCTAATCATACCAAATCACTTTTCAGTTCTTTGACCATGTTATATGCTCTCTTAACTCTGGGGCTTTGCAACTGCTATATCCTCAGCCATGAGCCCCCTTTCTCCTGCTTTTGTGTTGGCTAATTCGTGCCCATATTTAGATCTCAGCTTAGACCTCACTTTTTCTGAGAAACCCCTCTTGATCCTCCTTGTCTAGGCTAGTGTGTTAGCACCTAACCTAGCAATTTCCTAGAACTGCTCTCCTCACACTGCAAGGAATAGTTCATTTATACATTTGGATTGCTCTCAAGATTGTTAGTACCATGAAGGCCAAACAGCTGTGAGTCCCTTGGTATCTGGGGGGAACTGGTTCCAGGACCCCTGCAGATACCAAAATCTGGAGATGTTCAATGCCCTTATATAAAATGGCATAGTATTTACATGTACATTCTCTCATATACTTTAAATCATCTTTAGATTGCTTATAATGCTTAATACAGTGTAAATTCTATACAGATGGTTGCTATACTGTATTGCTATATTTTTATTATAATTTTTAATTTTTTTGTCCCAGATATTTTCAGTCAGCATTTGATTGAATTCACGGATGGGGAAGCTGCAGATTGGGAAGACCAACTGTATTTGTCTTGTTTGTCGCTGTATGCTTACAGCATAACCCCTAATCTAGCACTTAATAGTCCCATAATAATTGTTGTATGAATTACTGTTATTACGAATATGAGCAAGGTGATAAAATGGTTAAGAGTTGAACTCTGGTTTCAAATTGGCTAAAATCAGCAGCTACTATGACAAAGTCATGTGTCAGCATCGGGCTCAGCAGGGACTTTATTGGGAGTTGCCTTCCAGATGGGCATCTGAGAAGTTGGCACTGGATGGTCTCTGGGAGATGCTTCTGCTTCAGGGAGTGGTCTCTGGGGACTGTTGTTATCTTCAGAAGAACCCTTAAGATGAACTGGCTCTACCTTTAACAGGAAAAGCTGCCTGAGAACCAAGTCTGGGCTTGGCAGCCAGTGGGGAGGGGAGCTGTCCCCAAGAGGTGCTGCTTGAGGATGCTGTTAGGAACCCTGGCTGGAGGTGCTGCCCTGGGCAGATGCAGGTAGTAGCATTGCTTCTCAAAGGGGCCCCAGGATTACCTGCAGCTAGATTCACCTAGAGAGTTTGTTAAAAATGTCTATTCCTTGGCCTTGCTCCAGATCTTCTGAATCAGGATCTGTATTTTAAACATCTTTTTAAACATCATTTTAAAAGTCTGCTTCACAGATTTTTCTGAGGTATGTTAAGGTTGGAGAACCACTAACAGAGGCTGAGTTGAGGAGACCTTGGGATAGCAATGCATCCCAGCCTCTGCTGTCTGGAGTGGAGAGGCATTTTTGTTTCATTACACTCCCCTTTCTGAAAATCCAGCAAAATTAGAGTCCCAGGCCCTCTTTGTGGAACTTCAGACTGACTTCTCAGAACGTAAATGGTCGCCAGCCCTCAAAGACCAGCTGGAGGATGTAGCCTGGAAGAGATGTTTGTAAATCAAAGTATAACTTTCTTTGAATTATTAGGCATTATATGTACTTTTCTGAGGAGAACTTGAATGAGCATTTGGTTTGCAGCAACTGTCTTGTTAAAAATGATTTTCTTTTGCGAGAAATCTCAATTATGGTAGACGAGCCTTGGTCTGTATTCTTCCTTTTGGGTCCTTTGAAGGCGACAGGGCCATCCTGGCACACTTGGTTCAGGTGAGTGAAATGTTTTGTAGGTGACATCTACTCTCTGTATCTGTCAAACAAAGATGGATGAGCAGGGCCTCGGCTGCCGCGGGGGACATTACCGCCTTGGTTTTTCCATCAAACTCTGTCAGGCTTTGCAACTTGAAGAAATGAAACAGGAGCTGGAGAGGGACAGTTCCTAACGAGCTGTCAGCAGGGCTGCCACGGGCTGGAAGCCTCCCTCTCTGTCGGCCTGCCTCGGCCCTGACTTTGTTCCAATGCCATTAGGGCAAAATCCTTGATTTTCTCCTAGAGAAAAAGAAATGGCCTGGAGCTGAGAGGCACAGATTTATAAGTCGTTTCTCTCATTATGCACTTCCAATGCTTAATCACCATTTCAAAGAGGAAGAGCTATCACAGCAGACTTCGAGGATTTCTCCTAGACAGGATGCAGATCCCTTCTCCTGCAGCTTAATCAGTGTACTTTTCTCACTTGCCTGAAATGGAGGCGACCTAACTCTCAGCGAGGCGGAGTTGTAGATGGCTGTCTGTCCCCAGTGATTTTTAGGGCTGGACCAAAGAAGAATTTACAAAGTACTAACATCAAGATCCTCCTAGAAGTACAGTGCTTGCCTGGGTGAGTTTTCCAAGGAACCAGAGAGGCTGTTAGAGTCAATGCTAAGCATAACATTGGATAGGGAGGGTGTCCAGAGAAGTCAGGGAAATACAGTCCCAGGCATCTGAGGGTCAAGAAGTGACAGGCTCCATAACAAAAACCCTGCGTGTCCTAGGAGCTTTTGTTTTGAGTTTATATTTAGATTTGCTTTTTTTGTCAACCACTATATTATTTATTATAGAATTATTCATTCAAAATCGTAATATTAAAATAATAGCTTAAATAGTCTATTATCCAGGATTATAGATGGTATGACAGCTGACAGCCCTGGAATATGTTTTGAATAGTTACACAAGTAGTACATGAATATGTTTTTGTTGTAAAATGTTTAGAGGTTTACATAGCAAAATGTCCCTTTCCTTCCCATTCCTATTCCCAGATGTAACCAGTGTCAACAATTTGGTGCATGTCCTTCAGTAATCTTTCTAGACGTTTATGTATATGTGCATGTATATATGCACTAGCTTTTACATCAATGAGTTCATGTATCACATATTGTTATGTAACTGTGTTTTGTTTTACTTAATTATATATCTTGGAGATGTTTCCACAGCAGTACATATAGGTCTGCCTCATTAATTTTAACAGTGCAGTATTGCGTCATATGGATGTGCCCTACTTATGTAATCACTCACTAATTGGTGGACATTAAAATTGTTTCCATTATGTTTGTTATTACAAACAATGTTGCCACGAGCCTTCAGGCACATACATCTTTGTACAATATTTTGGCAGGACACATTCCTGGAGGTAGCCTTGCAGGGTCAGTAGCAAAGCTCAAGCGATATTTTTCAAGCAATTTTTAGCCCCTTAGCATTTCTATGTTTGCTTGTTACACAATGGATCTAACTCTGCTCATCTCATGACTCATCACTATCAGTGGTTTTCAACTCTGGCAGTATGTTAGATTCATTTCCACTGAATCAGAATCTTTTGAGAATAGGGCTCAGACTTTGGACTTGCAGAAAAATTTAGAAAATTCTAGTGTAGCAAGGATTGAGAATCATTGATCTAAACAAAATAAAATAGAACTCTAGAACATTTCAAGATAATATTTAATATAACCAATTATGGAAACAAATAGTCATTGATTAATCTTTGTTTACTCTAAAAAAGTTTGAATAAGTCAAATTGTCCAGGTGCAAATACATTTGGTATTTAATAATTCTATTGCACTTTTATCTTTTGAAAATGATCTCTATTTATTTATTTATTTATTTATTTATTTATTTATTTATTTATTTTTGAGATGGAGCCTCACTCTGTCACCAGGCTGGAGTGCAGTGGTGCGATCTTGGCTCACTGCAACCTCTGCCTCCTAGGTTCAAGTGATTCTCCTGCCTCAGCCTCCCCAGTAGCTGGGACTACAGGCACATGCCACCATGCTCAGCTAATTTTTATATTTTTAGTAGAGACGGGGTTTCACCATGTTGGCCAGGATGGTCGCGATCTCTTGACCTTGTGATCCGCCTGCCTCAGCCTCCCAAAGTGCTGGTATTACAGGCATACCTCATCCAGCCAAAAACAACAACAAGAACTACTACTACTACTACTACTATTTTTCTAAGTCTCAGAGCATCTTCCCTTCAAAGCTGTGAGCAGGGTGGATCAGGAATGACCTTGTCCATTTTACAGTCCAGGAAGCTCATGGGGATAAAATGATGCTTCTTAATTTACTGTGCTTGGGTAAAATCTGAGGATCATCTTAAAACACAGATCCTGATTTAGTAGGCCCAGGGTGGGGCCTGAGATTTTGCATTTCTAACAAGCACCTGGGTGGCGCTATACTCCTGGTCTGAGGACCAATCTTTGATTAGAGCACCTAGATAAAAGTCAGCTCAATACAAGGAAGAAGGAAATTCCCTAGAAGAAACTATATGTCATTGAAATGATAAATACTTGCCATAACAAAGAAGTGAAAGGAGAAGGAAATACAGGGTGGGGAAGGGTGGGAGACAAAGAAGCCCTTCCTCTACATCAGCTAAGCAAGGGTGTCCTTCATCTTAGGGTCCCTTGCCCTAAACAGGGGCATGTCCTGAATATGGCATTAAAGGCATTCTAAGCTGTTGGTTGTCACACCATCTATAATTCTGGAGCTTTTCCAATATTGTTTCTTGCCTCTGACTATATATAACCTTCCCTTCTGGGGGATGCTGATGGAGCTCATGGACCCTTTAGTTCTCATTGCACTGCTTTCCATGCCTCACTCACAGCCCAGTCCTCCCTTGGGGGAACCAGAGGCCCCAACTCTGAGCTTGACCTGTCTGTGCCCATTACCTGCTCTTTTGACACAATGGTCTTCCAGAGGAGAATTTGCAGCCTAGCTCTGGCCCCCATGCCCATCACACATGAAGGAGATGCTGCGTGTCACTCGGTGATGTCCACGTACCACCAATGACAGGGCTGTCCTCTTTGGGAAGTGCCAGTATGTTTTCCTTTTAACCTTTGGAGATTCTTGTCCTATGTAGAATAAGAATAACAAACACAAATAGATGTTTCTGGTTCTACCTTCTCTTGATATTTGTGTCTTTCTTTAACTTGATAAAGATCTATGTTATTCTTACAGGAAATGTCTCATTCTTCACATTTCCCAACAGAAACACAAAGAGAAAAGTACTTATATCTTATGAATGCAAATTAGATTTTTAAAGTGATATTTTTGTCTTTTGGGAAAAAAGCTAGAAGCAATAATAAAGTGACAAGACAATAAATTAAAAATATTATTTTTAATGGGCCATTTTCTCTTGAAAACATTGGCTGCCAACATGGACTCCAGAACTTTGTCATATGTGCAAACTGTAAGGTCTAAGAGGTATAGCTGGGGTAGGAATTAGAAGTGGAATACTATCCGTGCTGGGTGGAAGATTCTGAGGGGGAAAGAACTGGCCTCAACTAAATTAATTCCCTCTATTTTATGCTTTCATGGACTTTTCCCATGAAGATATGTGGCACTTACCATGGCTGTATCTTAGTAATCTCAGATTACTAAGATCTGTAGCACTCATATATGGTTACAGTTTAGTAATCTTAGTATTTTACTTGTGCAATACTCTTACTGTTTCCCCATTAGATTACAATCCGTGAAGAAAGGGATTTTGTCTTTTCGTTCACTATGTTATTCTTAGCACCTAGTGCAATGCTGGAGCATAGTAGATGGTCAATAAATATTTATGGAATGAATGAATAAATGAATGAATGAATCATGAAAAAAAGAAACACTGGTATTGTTATGGAATGGAGTTAAACGGTTAAAATGAAAACTGGCTGGGTGCGGTGGCTCATGCCTGTAATCCCAGCAGTTTGAGAGGCTGTGGGTGGACCACCTGAGGTTGGGAGTTCGAGACCAGCCTGACCAACATGGAGAAACCCCGTCTCTACTAAAAATGTAAAATTAGCCGGGCATGGTGGCACTTGCCTGTAATCCCAGCTACTTGGAAGGCTGAGGCAGGAGAATCACTTGAATGCAGGAGGCGGAGACTGCCGGGAGCCGAGATCACACCATTGCACTCTAGCCTGGGCAACAAGAGCAAAACTCCAACTCAAACAAAAAAACAAAATACAAACAAACAAAAAAAACACCAAAAAACGAAAACTAGCCAACAGGTGGGTTGTGCTTATAATCCCAGCTACTTGGGAGGCTGAGGTAGAAGGTCTGCTTTTGCCCAGGAATTTGAGGCTGTGATAAGCTATGATCACGCCACTGCACTCCAGCCTGGCAACAGAGACTCCATGTTAAAAAAGGAAAAGCCTACAAAGCTTAGATACAAAAAAAAGATTATTGATTGAAAAAGTTGGAGACTCATTTCTTTAGTTACGCAAAAGATTAAAAGACACACACACAACCGTACCCCTTTAAACAATTTTGACATTGTTATGTAATTCTCTGTAGGCCCCATGCCTCTTCCATTTCCAGAGCAAGATGTTTCTGTGTTTGGAACTTGGAACTGTTGTCATGGAAATGAATATGATGTCAAAAAACAAATACTGTGACTTTATCATAGGAACAATGACCTCCCATGTTCTTTTTAAACACAACTAGTAAACCAGTAATATACTAAAACAATATTTTAGAAATATGCTCTACCTCAAAGGGAAGTTGTGGGAATGATTTTTAGGCATGGTTTGGTATAAAATATTCTGAGCTCTCTGGGGCAAAAGCATAATGTAATTTCAAAAACAGTAACATTTTATTCATTCTTACATTTAGTAAGTTTTTACCATGTGGGATGCAATATGGCACCGTGGAGAAGTGACCCTGGAGGTAGACTGTGTTCATATCCCCACCATTGTCTAGCTGTGCCATCGTGGGCAAATTACTTAATTGTTCTTTGCCTCAATTGCCTCATCTGTTAAATGGAATAGACCACCTACTTCACTTGATACAACTTGAATGAGTTAGTGTTTGTAAAGAACTTAGAACAGTACCCAGCATATAACAAGCACTATATAAATTCTTTTAAATAAATAAAACTTTGTGATGTGTTAGGCAAGTATAAGTAGTGAACTAGTATCTATTAAACACTTGTTGCAGACCAAGTAATAGTCATTAGGCAATTTTACATCCATTCTTATAAAAACTCGGGTGCAAATATCCTCATTCATTCCTTCAGCCAATATTTATCATCTGTTTGATGTCAGGAGCTATTCTAGGACTTTGGATACAGAATTGTGGTAGTCATTTTTTTTTCTTCAACTCTTAAGTTCAGGAGTACATGTGCAGGATGTGCAGGTTTGTTACACAGGTAAATGTGTACCGTGGTGGTTTGCTGCATAGATCATCCCGTCACCTAGGTATTCAGCCAAGCATCCATTAGCTATCTTCCTGATGCCCTCCCTCCTCCTACTCCCACCCGACAGGCCCCGGTGTGTGTTGTTCCCTCCATGTATCCATGTGTTCTTCATCATTCAGCCCCCACTTATGAGAACATGCAGCATTTGGTTTTCCGTTCCTGCGTTAGGTTTTCTGTTCCTGCGTTAGTTTGCTATGGATAATGGGGATTCATATTTTTAAAAATTATTATTTTATTAACTAAGGAGCGTCAATAGCTCCCCGGGTTTCCAGATCAACTCTAAACTATAGCACACCACATTGTTCTTTATTTAAAAATAGTTTCTCATAATATCTGAAGTTTTAAGTTACTACACACATACATACTTTGCTTTGGAGAATTATTTTTTCCTGTCTGTTCTACTTCATTATCATTGATAGAAACAGTCTTAGTTTTCTATTCCTGTGAAGTGTCTCTCAAGCCTGTTTTTTAAAAATTTTTATTTATTTTTGTTGACTCAGCAGGTGAGTTGTTACACATGCCTTAGTGGATTCCAACTTCCATGGCCACTGTCCTGCTTCAAACCTGTCATTTTTTCTTTCAGTAAAAACTTGATTTTTTTTTAGGTTCCAAAAATAATACATGTGTTTACTCTTTTTCTATTAAAGCAAAGCTACAATGCATAACTGTATGCCTACATACCTATCTTTGAAAACTTGTATAAATTTATTTAGGATAGACTCCTAGAGGAGAAATTGCTTGGTCAAATGGTATTATGTGCATTTTAATTTTGACTGTTATTACCAAAATGCACTCTAAGAAAAGGCTTTATTGATTGACAGTCTCCCCAGTAGTGCATGTCAGTGCTCTTTCCCCTCAACACTATTTTTTCAACATTTAAAATGTTTGTCAGTCTAATGGGTAAACATTGATAGAGTGGCTTCAATTTAATAATGAGGATGATTTTGGGTATGTTTATTGGTTATTTGTATTTCTTCTTTTCTGAATTTCTTTATATCCTCATTTTCCACCAATACAGTGAAGCTCTGAGTATATAATAGATGTGACTAATAAGCATGTTGCAAATATTCTTCCATGTTATCACATATTTATGGTGTCTACAGCCATGCAAAGTCAATTATTTTCTTTATAGCTTCTGAGATTGTGCTATGATTAAGAAAGTCTATTCTACCCTAATACTATGTTTCTAAAATATTATTTTCCCAATATTGTTTAAAATATTTAAATCTATCCATCTAGAATTTATTTTGTGCAAAGGAGAAAACCAATTTTTTAATATATCAAACAAATTTGACATAATTGATAGTCACGACATCAGATGAAAATCTGTGCTTGAAAAGGTGCATTGTTTTTAAGAGTTAAATACAATCTTGCCATCCTGAGCATTCCAGAACTCTCTACAGCCAATGCAAGGTCCTTTTCTGGGACAGTTTTCCTCCATACTCCAGGCCTCACACATACTGGCCAAATAAAAATGCTATTGTGATACCAATAGTGATTAGAAATAATACTTTATTTTCAGTAATTAACAAAAGGCAGATATCCTGAAAATCAAATAATTGGCAAGCGAGTTTATATTTTAACCTGATAATTTCCTGCTCATAAATGTTTAATTGTATGTTAGACATAAATCACTCATGAAAGCATTTTATAGCGGCACCTTCTTTTCTGGCATCTATTTTCAGGTTTATAGAAAATGGCTAGGCCAGGTATAGTTGCTCAAGCCTGTAATCCCAGCACTTTGGGATGCTGAGGTGGGTGGATCACTTGAGGTCTGGAGTTCCAGGCCAGCCCTGGCCAACATGGTAAAACCCCATTTCTACTAAAAATGCAAAAATCTGCCAGGCATGGTGGCAGGCACATGTAATCCCAGCTACTCAGGAGGCTGAGGCAGGAGAACGATTTGAACCTGGGAGGCAGCAGTTGAGCCAAGATGGTGCCACTACACTCCAGCTTGGGCAACAGAGCAAGACTGTCTCAAAAAAAAAAAAAAAAAAAAAAAAAAGAAATCTGGACGAAAAAGTCCTAGAGATGTGTTGCACAACAATGTGCATATAGTAAACACTAATATACAGTATACTTAAAAATGGTTAAGATGGTAAATACATGTTTTTAACCACAATTTTAAAAAGAGTTAATTATGTCTTGCGGTTTATGTTTTTAATCAACCAACAAATATTTGAGTACCTACATACCTTGTTGTGGAGGATACCAAGAAGTGCAATTGATGGTTTCAGTTCTCAAGGAACTAGCAACCAAGTTGGGAGAAAATATTAAGTATGCATAAAAGTTAATTAACAATCTCAGGCAATAGAATGATACCAAATGAGAAGAGTCATAAAGTCTTCTAGGCAGGAATCTTTTTCAGCTACAGGGATAGAAATATTTGTTAGGTACTTAAGTGGCTTTCAAACCATTTTAATATATATTTTCTAAATTGACCCTTTTAATAAATCTAGGAGGTATTATCTCCATTTAACAGGCGAAATAAAAGCTCAGAGGTTGTAATTTGCCCAACTTCACATGGTAGAGCTGGGAACTAGACTCAATGTCTTTCAGTGCTTATTCCTAGTGGGATTTATCTAAATTGGCATTGAAGATTTGCTGCCAAAAGTGTTTTCAGGGTTAAACAGAATCCAAATGTGCTAGAATTACCATGGTTTTATATTTGCTAAAATTAGAATTATTCTGTCATCCTGCTAAAGAGCATCAAGTAACTTTTAGTACAAAATAACAGATCTTTTTTTTTTTTTTTTTTTTGCTATTTACTGGTTAGGGAAACTCAAATCATACTGTGATAGAATGAGGACGAGCATACAAGGCTTCAATTTCACTATTTATACACAGCCATTTAGCCAACTGCAGTCCCATGAAAGACATTCCTTACCCATCATGTCTGACACCATTTCTTAAAGTCATAATACACATACTGTATTTGAGATAGTTCTGACCTGACCCATGTATAACAGAGAGCAACACTAACACAGCAGAAAGGGCTAAGACTATACGAGTTACACACATTTTTTAAAACCACATCCTGCTATTTCAGTAGATTGACTTCTATCCAGAAAGTGCAGGAGCATTAAGTCTGTTCATACGATAACCCTATCTGATTACCCAGGGTCAAGCTACTGTTTATCTTTGCTAGACAGAACCCATATCCTGAGTGGGGGACCTCAAACCTTCCGTGTTTTTCGCATTACCTGGTGTACCACTTCCAGGCAATCCAGGCTCTGACATTCTTTATACATCATCACCTAAACCACAATAAAAATACTCCAATTCTTTTTTTTTTTTCT
This sequence comes from Macaca thibetana thibetana, assembly GCF_024542745.1. Taxonomy (NCBI): domain Eukaryota; kingdom Metazoa; phylum Chordata; class Mammalia; order Primates; family Cercopithecidae; genus Macaca; species Macaca thibetana. The sequence goes on along the minus strand of NC_065586.1, from coordinate 95,497,605 downwards.
TTTTATGGTAAAAGTAAACACAGATAGAGGAGTCAGGAGCTTTGCCTTTATTTTCCTTCTCAAGAGTGTGCAACATTTTGCAAAAGGACAGTGCTGCCCTCTACTGCTGAATGTTGAAATATTATTAATACATGAGATTCCTACTAGCTTTGTGTACTAGATTACCACAATCTATTACATTGTTCTAAACGAACCCTTTAAGAGTTATTTAAAAGACTGTGTTCTTGGCAAATACATTGAATTTGTTTTCTTCATTATCTCTTCATATACCTTCATCTTGTACCATCTTGCATCTTAGGACATGATGCAACCAAAAGGACATTACAACTTAGGGGAAAAAGGCTTAACATGGCTCTAGAAGTAAGAGACTGTACTGGTGATCCATTTAAGGAGAAACAGGGCAAGGAGAGGAAATTTTCTTCTGACTTCAAGGTCTGTAGCTTTCCCATTCTTCTGTTATTTGGAGTGTCTTTATTTGTTTTTTTTGCTAAGGCAATTCATTTCCTTCTTTGTGTTTCTTTGGAGAAGGCTGCGGCCCCAGGATGTGGAGAGAATAGTGTTTCTAAAACATTTTCTATTATTCAGAAAAAGATAATATAGGTATACAAAGGGCTATCATTAACATTTACATTTTAATTATTAATAAAGTTGTCTTATTACCTTTAAATTGCCTTGAGATTTTATAGATCTCTACAAAGACTTCTCGGAGGCCTCTAGATATTTTGAAAATTGTGTTCTCTGCCTTCTTTTCCATTTGAAAAATATTTCGGAGTACATGCCTGCAAGAGGCCAGATCAAGCAGACTTCAAAGAGAGTTTGCCTAACCATTACCACCCTCCAGCAACCCAGGGGCTAATTTCTTATCTATGACAATAGTAAAAATAATAATTTCCATAACTGTGTTAAATGTGTGTATATCAACACTAAGCAAAATCCTTTTAAAAAATAATTTACATATAAGAATATTAAAACTCAGACACATCAAGTAATTTACTCAAAGTTTCAAAACTAGTAACAGGCAAAGCTAGAATCTGATTCCAGGCCCAAGCCTATGTATTGTTCTACTATGCTGCTCATAATTTAATAAAAAAGCTAAACAAATCTCAAAGGCAAGTGCTTGTAAACAACATCTGTAATGATAATGATGGGCCCAGTTAATATTTGAGTACTAAGTGTCAAGTACAATTCAGAGTTGTATGAAATCATTTACTTAAATTATTTAATCCTCATAACAACCCCATGAGGTAGAACTATTATTATTCCCAGATGAGGAAACTGAGGCATACAGAGGAAATCTAGTTCCAGAGACCATGCTTTTAACCATTAGGCTAAACTGCTTCTTAAGCAACATACAAAAACTATACAGCACAATTTTAAAATGGTGCCATGGAACTTAATCACGTTCAACAAGCAGGTAAAACCATCAGTTTTCAGTCCTATTGATCTATCTGTTATACAAAAGTTTCAGCAGCTTTAAATAAAGTTCTGCATGTGTGGGTACTCAGTTCAGGAACTAACCTTAGACCCTGTCCACTCTATGCCCTTCTATGAGGTAGGAAGCAGATAAATATCCTCACTTGGTTCAATCCATGTGTGTGCATTATGGGAGGAGTCATACATAAGGGAGGGAAGGAGAGAACTGAGGGAAGAGGAGACATGGTTCCATGAAGGCACACTCAGGAAACAAGCCAGTTCATTTGAGAGGAGAGGTTGATAAAGGATCACTTTCCTTAGCAAGAACAGTAAACTCATTACAGTGGGAGAACAGCACCACCTCAGGAGCCCTATGCTTATCTTATAGCACACTATTTAGCCACACTGTGACTCTAGAACAGATCTCTTCATACAGCTTTGATTTTTAAAGAAGTATTTGCTCAGCACACAACTCAGCTTCTAAATAATATCCTACTCATAGTGCAAGCACTCACCCAAATATAACGACTCCAAAGCACTTTGTGCTTGAGTGCAAAGAATGATAAACTCATCCCTCCCCTGACTTTTTCCTAAGTTTAGGCCTTCTGGGTATTCAGGGGCAAGACTGAGTAAGATAAGCATGTGTGGCCTGGTGCAGTGGCTCATGCCTGTAATCCCAACACTTTGGGAGGCCGATTGCTTAGCCTAGGAGTTCAAGACCAGCTTGGCCAACATAACGAAACCCCATCTCTACAAAAATTCACTGTGCATGTTGGTGCACACCTGTGGTCCTAGCTACTTGAGAGGCTGAGGTGGGACAATCACCTTGGCCCAGCAGGCGGAGGTTGCAGTGAGCCAAGATCGTGCCACTGCACTCCAGCCTAGGCAACAGAGTAAGACTGTCTCAAAAAAACCCAAAAAACAAAAAACCATCCACATGCTGATTTGCTTATAGGTTCATGCAGTGCTCACTGCTCTTCTTGCCTGTCCAGCCCTGCAGGCTTTAGATTTCCAAGACAGTATGTTCTAACGGAATTCATTCCAGGTGATGCTGTTGCTATACGGGTTCCCTGTTCCTCTTTTCCACTTCTTTTGAAGAAAAGGTTTCAGGAAAGGGAGCACGGCAGAAGGGAGATGCTAGGACGACTCCTGAACAGACAGTCATAAGGAAGGCAGGAGGCAGTGACAACACCAGCCTCTTTCTCTTCTGACCCTTACTGCCCTTTCCCTGGGCACTCACTTCATCTGGCTGCCTACCTGTCTGGGTAGCATCCAGCTCTTGAGTCTTTTGCTTGAATTATCCATTCAGCAAGGAGGCAGTGTTGAATCAATTCTAAGCCAAAGTGTTAAAATTAGCGATGACTTGGAAAGCATTCTGTTTATTTCAAGACTGGCATTAAATTAGAAGGGCAGCCTACAGGACTCAAGACAGAAAGGTACTGCACTTAATCTCCAAGAACCTCACACTCCCTAGGAAAGCAGTTTGAGACTTGGATCCTACATAATATATAGGCTTCCTTCTCCCCCAGTAATTGCCCTTTTTAAAATTCAGATCAGATATTGCGGGGACATGGAGAAAAACTGCACATGGCACCTTCTTTGTCCCTATCAGCGTTGGCTTGATTATGGGGCTGCTTAGGATGTTAATAAATATTTGGTCTTAGCCAACAGTGTTTAGGTAACCTAGGGCTGTTTTTCTCCCAGGGAATGACGTAGGGAGTGACCATGATATTGCTGGCCAACGCTGTGAAGATCATACTTTTAAATCAAATTCTGAGAAGGTTAGGCTATACAATGTCCCCCTCAGCAGTTGCCCTCTGCCCCTGCTTTTGGAAGCACTGAAAGTTCATTGTCATTTGACCTTCAGTGTTGAACTTGTAATGCTTAAAATGTTATTAGTGAAACACTGTGGGAAGTTACCTTTAAAACCAGAAGCAGTGTTTCGGAAAACAAGTAGATAACACAAAAAGTTGACAGATGTTACATATCTACAAAACTTTGGCTTGTGTTTATTACTCTGAATGAAAATTCATTTTAAGATTTATAGTACTATCCATTGGAGAGGGGCTGTGATATTGTTTTCTTCTGAAACACCAAGAGAATTGACTCTTCTACCATTTGTGGAAGGCTTAGTAAGTGCAAGAAACTTAGGGAGACTTACAGGTCCCTAGCCAAAAGAAGCTACATGGCCAAGAAGCATATAAAATACTCAACATCACTAATCACTAGAGAAATTCAAATCAAAACTACAATGAGATATCATCTCACACCAGTCAGAATGGCTATGAATAAAAGTCAAGAAATAACAGATACTGGTGAAGTTGTGGAGAAAAGGGAATGCTTATACAATGCTGGTGGGAATATAAATTAGCTTAGTCACTGTGGAAAGCAGTGTGGCGATTTCTCAAAGAACTTAAAACAGAATTACCACTCGACCCAGCAATCCCAGTATTGGGTCTATACCCAAAAGAATACAAATCGTTCGACCATAAAGACACACGTACATGTATGTTCACTGCAGCTCTATTCACAATCGTAAAGACATGGAATCAACCGAAATGCCCATCACCTACATGCCCATCAGACAGGATGAAGAAAATACGATACATATACACCATGGAATACTATGCAGCCATAAAAAAGAAAGAGATCATGTCCTTTGCAGCAACATGGATGGAGCTGGAGACCTTTATCCTAAGTGAACTAATGCGGAAGAGAAAACCAAATACTACATGTTCTGACTTATAAGTGGGAGCTAAACATTGAGAACACATGGACACAAAGAAGAGAACAAGACACCGGGACCTACTTGAGGGTAGAGGGTGGGAGGAGGGAGAGGATCAGAAAAAGTACCTGTCAAGTACTATGCTTACTATCTGGGTGACAAAATAATTTGTACACCAAACCCACCTGTCAAGCAATTTACCTATAAAACAAACATGTGCATGTACCTCTGAACCTAAAAGTTAAAAAAAAAAAAAAAAAGTTTACTATCTACGAAGGATGTGGCAGATATGCAATGGTAACAATAGCTGACATTTAGAGAGTGGTTCTTATATGCAACTAACCACTTCGTATATGTAATAACTCACAAAATCCCCACACCAACTCTGAGGAAAATACTATTATTTCCACAGAGCAGGAACTTCCACAGAAAGGTTAAAATAACGTGACTAAACCTGCCAAGTTCGTAAGCGGTAGCCAGAATCTAAACCTAGATAGTCCGGTCCCGGGGATAGGTTCTTAACCACAAAGGCATTTTCTAAAATTTTTAAAAGTACAGAAGCACAGGAAAGAGACATTTTGGCCAGAATAAGGGTTAAGGGAAGGCTTCATGGATGAAGTGGCATTCGCTCTGGGTCTTGAAGGTCAACAGATGGACAGGGCTCCTGGGAAGGAAGGACTCGAACGGGGAAGGAACAGCCTGACGAAGAGGCACTTTGGGTACCAGCCAGCTGACGACAGCAAGATCAGGTCCGGTGCGCGCGGGAGGAAGCTGGGAAGGGACGCCGCGCCCAGATCCCGAGGTCCTTGAGCACCAGGCCCTCTGCAAGGAACCGGGGAGGAAAATCTCAAACTATTAATAGAAGAGCGGCAAAAAGGAATTCGTGGGCACCCCTCCCTGTTGGAAGGACTTTCCCTGCCAGAGACCAAGGCTGGCAGCACAGCTACACTTCCCTCAGAGGGAAACAGCCGACCAAAGTGGTCAAGGTCGCCCGCGCGGGCTCGGGAGCTGTACGTCCTGGCCGAACACTCGCGTCCCGAGCACAGACGCTGCGTATTTGGCTGCTAGCCCGTGCCCGCCAGGCCGGGCCTGGCAGCGCCAACACCTGCTCGGCGGGAACAGGAAGACCTGTCCTCGGGAACTCCCTCCGGCCACCTCCCCGTATCCTCCAGGTCCTCGAAGGTCGAACAGGCGTCCTCTCCTGGACACCCGCCGCGCGCTCGGCTCCTCCCCTCCGCGGGGAGACCGAAGGAATAACAGCCTCTGTGATAGGAGCACGCTCTACCAATCAACCGTAGTCTCCGCCCACGCCTAAGCCGGAGTAAATTGCATTGGTTACATCATTCTCGGCCGCCGATAAGATTGTTTTCTTGGATTGGCTAATAGCGTTCCTTCCCGCCTGGCTCTTCGTCGTCACAAGCTGCCGATTGGTTAATCGCGTTACCAAGCTCCGGACGCGGCTCGACCATTGGAGGCCGCGGGCCCGCCCCCGTCGGCTAGGTGAAGGTGAGAGTCTCCTCCAGTCGCAGCGGCCAGACCTGACAGGCCAGCTCCGGGCGCAGGGTGAAAGCGTTCGATTCCTGCTCTCTCGATATGGCGCCTCCGTCAGTCTTTTCCGAGGTTCCGCAGGCCCAGCCTGTCCTGGTCTTCAAGCTCACTGCCGACTTCCGGGAGGATCCGGACCCCCGCAAGGTCAACCTGGGAGTGGGAGGTAAGGATGCAGTGCTCTGGAGTGCGAGCAGCTCGGGGAGTGGAGCGGACCCACCCCAGGTCGTGGACATTGTGGGAGAAGCTGAGGCCCAGTGTGGCGCTGCTTGAAGAGGGCGGCGCCAGAGAGGAGGCTGGATCCACGAAGGCTTCCTAAAACCTGCCCATTTTACAGATCCGGGTGTGGAGTCCCTGGAAAGGGGTGATGTGTCCGAGGCCGCACAAACCAGATGTAGCAGCCAAGACACAAACTCAGTCTTTCTGATTGCCCATTTTGCGTTCTTTATACTACAGCCTCATAAGAAATGGGGCTGCCGGAGCTTGTAGAGAGAGGGAGAAAAATAGGAAGCCTGATAGGCTTAGGGTTCTGGTTGCTGGGAAATGGGTAAAGGAGAACTTTTAACGCTAGGAAGCTCTGTTCTGGGTCGGTAAATATTTGAGTGACCACTGAGTGTCAATCAACTACCTTATTAAGCTTTGTGGGGGGAGACTGAGGTTTGATTTTTGCCCTTAAGGATTTAAAAATCTGCTGACGTTACACATGCTTTGAGACAGTTTAATGCTGCCCCCAGAGGGTCTGGGGAAATGGTTCTGGCCCTCACAGATGTGGTAGGAATGGGTAGAGATGGTGGAAAGGAGTGAAGTATGGATAGTAGAAGCTTACTTTCCACACATCCTGTCTTCATTTCTTTTTTTTTTTTTTTTTTTTTTTTTTTTTGAGGCCGAGTCTCGCTCTGTCGCCCAGGCTGGAGTGCAGTGGCGCGATCTCGGCTCACTGCAAGCTCCGCCTCCCGGGTTCCCGCCATTCTCCTGCCTCAGCCTCCCGAGTAGCTGGGACTACAGGCGCCGCCACCACGCCCGGCTAATTTTTTTGTATTTTTAGTAGAGACGGGGTTTCATTGTGTTAGCCAGGATGGTCTCGATCTCCTGACCTCGTGATCCGCCCGTCTCGGCCTCCCAAAGTGCTGGGATTACAGGCTTGAGCCACCGCGCCCGGCCTTCATTTCTTGATTCAAGTGATTCTCATCTGTACCTTGGACAGCTAAGAGCATGGGTCTCAGTTTCCCCATCTGCCAAGAAGAAGATTTGTATTGGAGTGCCTCTCACATTTTTTACCCCTTACCCTCTCTGATGAATTTGTTATTCTTCTCACTGTCATTTGGATGTTTGAAGCCCCACAGACACTTACTTTCTCCGTTTGGATTTTGCCACATGCAAAGCCAGAGGGATGAAAATGGGTCGGATAAAGCCTTATGCTAGGGAATAGACTTAGAATAAAAGGACTAGAAATTGTGGAAAGAGAAGGTGGAATCATTTTGTAGCAGAGTGTGATATGAAGGACGCTCAGAATCAGGTTTCTCATAGATGATGTTTTGTCTGTGCATAGCATTTGTTAAAAAAAGAAAAAAAAGTCGGCCGGGCACAGTGGCTCAGGCCTGTAATCCCAGCACTTTGGGAGACCGAGACGGGCGGATCACGAGGTCAGGAGATGAGACGATCCTGGCTAACATGGTGAAACCCTGTCTGTACTAAAAATACAAAAATTAGCTGGACGTAGTGGTGGGCGCCTGTAGTCCCAGGTACTCGGGAGGCTGAGGCAGGAGACTTGCTTAAATCCGGGAGACGGAGGTTGCAGTGAGCTGAGATTGCACCTGGCCGACAGAGTGAGACTCCGTCTCAAAAAAAAAAAAAAAAAAAAAAAAAAAGTCTTCCCTAAGGAGTATGGGGAGGGGTAAGGAAAAATCCATTGAAAAGTGATGGTTTGTTGAAGCTGGTAATTTGTTGAAGCTGGGTGGTGGGTACATGGGCATACGTTATATTATTCTCTCAGCTTTTGTATAGGTTTGAAATTTTTCATCATAAACCTTTTAAAATAAGTCAGTACTACATAGTTTAGTCCATTGAGGGAAAATGATGTTTTTAGCAGGCAACAGAGTGGGAGAAATGTTGAAAGATTGCCTCAAATTGAATTTGAGTGGACACCATTTGGTCTCTTAATTTAAATCCCATCCAAAACCTCCAAGTGTTTCTTTGCAGCCAGATATATACAAAGAACTAGTATTACTGTCAGTGTAAATACATCTTTTTAAAACGTCAGATTTGGCCAGGCGCAGTGGCTCACGCCTGTATTCCCAGCACTTTGGGAGGCCAAGGCAAGTGGATCACCTGAGGTCAGGAGTTCGAGACCAGCCTGGCTAACATGGTGAAACCCCGTCTGTACTAAAAATACAAAAATTAGCCGGACGTGGTGGTGCACACTGGTAGTCACAGCTACTCGGGAGGCTGAAGCAGGAGAATCTCTTGAACCTGGGAGGTGGTGGTTGCAGTGAGCCAAGATCACACCAGTTGCACTCCAGCCTGGGTGACAGAGTGAGACTCCATCTCGAGAAAGGAAAAAAAAAGAAAAAAATCACGTCAGATTTATTTTATTAATTCAGTTTACCTTTGAACTATCTTACAGGGTTTCTGTGAGGATTAAGTACATTTAAAGTGTTTAGAGCTGTATCTGGCACATAAGTGGGGTTTATGTAAGTGTTAGCTATTATTGTTATTGTTCTGGCATTTCTTTGAGTGATTCTCATAAAAGATATTGAATAAAAATTTTCAGTTCAAGAACTGCAAAATGAACTAATTTATGACATTAGTTTGGAAATAAACTGCTCATGCAGAGAAAAAGCACCCCGACAGCACAGGCCAGAAGCAATGGACTCAGGATTGGAGTCATTGGCTCAGACAGCCACCCCAGCTGTGGTAGTGCCTTTGTCATGTTTTCCAGGAACTCCAGTTCCTTACCATGAGCAAATGATTTATGCATGTAATCTCGTTTAATGCTCACAACTCTGGAGGGTGGTTTATTACTATTACTGTTTAGAGGCAAGGAAGCCGAAGACTGGAGGTGAAGCAATTTGCCCCAGGTCATTTGACCACTGGGTGGTAGAGCTGGGAATCCAGGCCAGGTCTCTCAGACCTCAGAGTCTCTGCCTGCACCTCTATTTCAGGTACCTCCAGGTGGTAGCCAGTACACTGTAGTGGGAAGAGCCAGGAGACCTAGGTACACGCCCAGCACCGTGGTCCAGCAATGTGACCTTGGAAAGGTTATTTAACATCCCTGGGGCTCAGTCTGTTAAATGAGGAGCCAAGACTGAATGACCTTCTCTCAAATTCTACTCTTAAGATTCTACTGTACTAAAAGTCTACTCCACAATTCACTAGCACATTCTATGACTATAGTGTAAGATAGTAATTTTACTGGCCTCATCAGTTGTCTGAGGATTAAATGAATAATTATGTGTGAAATGTGATATGCAAACGAAAAGTGTTATATATAAATGTTATTTTTGATTGTCAATGTGACCCGTCTTTTTGTGGATAGCAGGTGTTTGGATAAGGATCTAATTAGAGTAGAATAAAAGGGCTCCTTCCAGCTTTTATATGTCCTAGCCTTATTTATACACATCCCCAAGTATACCCCTTGTGAAGAAAATGTAATTAATCACTGACCTTAAGGAAGATACTTTTTTTCCCCCAAGTTAAGATAAAACCAAATGGAGGTTATCTAGTTAATATACCAGTGATTTTTGGATACGTTTAGAATAAACTACAACTGTAATCTCAAGTCAGTTTCTACTTGGAGCTAGTTTCCCCAGAGTTGTTGTTCTTGCTGTGATGATTTAAATAATTTCCTTATAGGTAAACAGAGGAGAGTATCACATTTTCCACTGCTAGGCACAATGCTTTCTAAGTTGATCATTTTAGTGCTTCTCAAAGCTTCAGACTGAAGTGGCTTTAAGGACATGGGAGATGGATCCAACCTGGTGCAAACTGTAGCAAGAAGTTTCTTCAAAGACTCCAGTCCATTTTTTCATGTGAGCCTAGCTTTCTTTTGGCGCAGATATACTCTGCTAGCTTTAATATTTCTTGTTTTCAACATGGTTTCCTAGCATCTTCAAATAAAATAGCTGGAAATATATACTTTATCAGGTGTTTCTGAGTACCCCTGGCCTTCTCCCTAGTATCCTAGTTGGGCTTTTGAGTGGGGATGGATGAGGGAAGTGGAGATCTTAGGAAGATGAGGGTGATGGTTTGACCATTTACATCTCCGTCTTCTTTCTTCCTTTCCTTCTTGCAAAGCAAGACTGCTGGGCCCACATGGGCCCACCTGTAGACTTTGTGAGTCCCCTAAAAGGGCTTGTACCCAAGAAGAAGACCAGTGGTGCATGGAGCTGGGGAGCATGCTGATAAAAAGGCCCCTGACATGGTCCCAGGGGCCTGCTTGCTTCAGGCTTTCTCTAGACATCTCTTGCTTTTAAAAAAGCACATGGATCCATGAACTGACAGCCTAGCTCTTGTTATCTCTGTGATCCTGGGCAAATCATTTGACTTTTCTGGCCACAGTGGCCAGATCCTTAAAATAGACATCACAGTATCTATTTTGTGGATTGCTATACAAATTAAATGAGAGTAAAGAAATGTATTTAGCGCAGTACCTTGTATGTACAAAGTAGTAAATCCGTGTTATTATTCTGCCCTCAGGTTCCATCAATGTCTTTCTCCATGTCCCAGACCTCATCTCTGAATGTCAGGCCTATAGTGGACACATCCTACAGCTCCCTCAAATTCAGCGTGTTCAAAGCACAACTCATCATTTCTACCTTCCCCTTGATCTTTTCTTTTATCTTCCCCTTGTGTTCTAGAGCTTGGTCCACCCCCCCACCACCACTCACTCATTATCCAGACGTGAGGGAGACCTTGGAGTTAACAGCAGTCCTTTCCCCAGTCCCCTGTCTGTTTATTTGGTCAATAGGTTCTGTCTTTTCTACCTCAAATCTATTTCCAGTGGCACTCCTTTTCTTTATCCCTGCTGCCATTGCATGAATTCAAGGCCTCATTATTTCCCTTCTGGAATATTGCAGTAGCTTTCTACTGCTTCTACTTCTAGTAACTCACCCTTCTTAACTACTGTCTCTGTCCTTCTCTCCGGTTTATTTTCTGTGGTGTCACTCAAATGATTCCGTTAAAATGTGCAACTTTTCATGTCACTCGCTTGCTTAAATGCTTTCAGTGATTACCCATTGAAACTGAAGTTCCTTAAAAGAGACTCCAGGATTCTTTTAGCCACTCCTTAATAGTAATAAGCTAATAATTAATAATAAGCTAATCCTTAATGGATTCCATGTCAGAGTCGTGAAAATGTAGATCCTCAAAGACCTCATGCTCCCCAGGCCTCTGGGGCCTTACACAGGTGTGCCCTCTGGCATGCCCTTCTTCCCTTGTTTACCTTTTAAACTCTAATTCATCTTTCATTCTTCATCCTCTGCAAAATCTTCTTTGACTCCTCAAAGTAGAATTAAAGGCTCTATCTATGCTCTGTGTTTCTTGGAGGGCAGACGGGATCTTATTGTATCAATCTCTGTAGCTTCTACGAGCCAGTGCCTAGCTCATAGTGAGACTTAGTATTTGTTATGTGAATGGGTGAATGAAAGAGTGAATGAGAAACTCAAGGATCCAACAAATAGGAATAAAAATTCTTGGGGAGAGCAGTAATAGTGGTTGCTGATAATGCCTGACCTCACTGCTCCAGTCACCCAAGAGGAATCTGGTTCTGCTTCACTAGGGCAGTAAGGAGAGGCATTGGGAACAAATCTAGAACTTAGCCTGGGAAAAACTGGGCAATGGAGAACTGGCCAGTTTTTTTAGTCACAGTATAGACGCAATGCCTCTCCAACCATCTCCAACCCAAGTAGTAGGAATTTTAGAGTTTCAGAAAATATTCAGTAGTGGTAAGAACAGCAGTATTCCAGTCTTTTCTTTCTCTTTCATATTTTATTTATCTGTAACACATTATTTAGAATGACATATTATCATAAATATAAACATATAGCCTAATAATGTTATAGAATAGATATAACACCCAGACACAGAACTAAAACATAACAGAACTGGTTTTTTATAAACACCCCAAATTTTTGTGCATCTAAATAGTATCCTTTGTAGGTAGTTCAAATATGCTTTTCTTGTTCCAAGATTTCTGGAAACCCCTTTTAGACTGGCTGTCAAGGCATGTAGGACCCACACAAGAGATCATTTTTAAAAATAATTGTTCTCCGTGAGTTTTACCCAGTTTATTCACTCACGCTCTTCAGTGGAGATGATGCAAATGCTATTCCCCAAAAATAATTAACTTTGAAAGGACGAAGATTTGGCACTATCGAGGATATTCAAAATAATGAGATGTGGCCTCTAAAAACAATTCCAAAAGAAGTTTCAAGAATATTTTGAACAATGGTAGCATTGTGATCATAGATAGGTTGATGTGCTTAAGGGACAACTCTTACTTGGAAGTAGTTATTTTGGTACATCTTTGGAGAAACCAGACCAAATCCCAGCTGACGAAGGAAGCTTTTTGAACTTGTTGAGAAGTTTGGTGGACTAAGGGGTATACTATGAATGGTATGAGAGTATTGTGAGTTGGGCCAGGCATGGTGGCTCACGCCTGTAATCTCAGCACTTTGGAAGTCCGAGGCAGGAGGACTGCTTGAGCCCAGGAGTTTGAGACCAGCCTGGGCAACAAAGTGAGGCCCTGTTTCTATGAAAAATTGAAAAAAAAAAAATTAGCTGGTCATGGTGGTGAATGACTTTGGTCTCAGCTACATGGGATGTTGAGGCAAGAGAATTGCTTGAGCCCAGGGGGTTGAAGCTGCAGTGAGCTGTGTTCGTGCCACTGCACTCTCGCCTGGGCAACAGAGTGAGACCCTGTCTCAAAAAGAGAAAAAAATATTATGAGTTAGATTCACTAGAGACGGAAGGTAGACTATGAGTGATATGAGAGTATTATTTGATTCACCTACCCAGAGGCATTTGGTCAGTGGCTCTCAGTCCGTAGCCCTGCCTACATTTCTATTACTAGCTTGAAATGTTTCTCAGATTTGCAGATGACACATTCCTGGAGGGTAGAGTTAGCTGATAGAAGACATTCAAAGCGATCTTATAAAGTCTTTTATTTGCTGTATATCCTGTGACCTAATAAATTAACATTTAGATATTTTTCCTAAGAAAACACTCAGGAATATGCATAAATATGAGCATTTATCACAATGTTTATAATAGCAAATAATTTAAAGCAACACAGTTAATACGTTATATATAAAAAGAAATATTATTTAGCCTCTAAAATGATGTTGTAAATGGTTCATATGTATGAAAAATACCCAACTGCATTCATAATAAGAGAAATGCAAATTAAAACTACTTGATATATTATATTGGCAAAAATTCACTCAGTGCATAAGGTTATGTGGAAGCAAACACTCTTAAACAGTGCTGGTGGGAATGTAAACTGATATAATTCCTGTATCAATTTGGACAATTTGGAAATATTTGTCAAAACTACAAAAACACATACTTCTTAGCCCACCCTTTTGTTTTCCACCCAGCATCTTACAAATATATTTGCATACGTGTGAGATGACGTATGTACAGGGTTGTTCACTGAAGTATTGTTTTAATAGCCAAAGATTGTAAACAATTCAAATGTCCAACAAGAGACTGACAAAGTAAAATATGGTACATTCATCAGTTAAGGAATTGTAAAAAGAACAAGGACACTATGTGCAAATGTAAAACAATCTTCAAGTGAAGAAGCAAGGAACACAAAACAGTGTATAGTACGCTGTATGCTACCTTTTGTTTAAAAGGGCATATGTAAGAAGCTGTGTTTGCTTGTGTAAGCATAGGGAAATGCTGGAAGGATATTTAAGAAACTAACAGTTGTTATTTGGGAGGGATTTGATAACTAGGTAGATAGAGGATAGGAATGGGATGGAGACATGCAAACATGTCACCTATTAGAAGAATAGTTAATGAGGAAGAAAAATTCATAATATATATTTAAATGGAAAAAAGCATGTTGAAATTCTATGTACAGTATGATCCATATTTTATAAAAGAATATGGCCATCGAAAATAAAGCTTAGAAGGTTGTACACCAAAATTTTCATACTCCTTGTCTCTGAGTACTGGGATTATATGTTATGTTAGTTCTCAACACTGCTATAAAGAACTACCTGAGACTGGGTAATTTATAAAGAAAAGAGGTTTAATGGACTCATGGTTCCACAGGCTATATAAGAAACATGGTTGGGAGGCCTCAGGAAACTTACAATCATGGAGGAGGGGTGAAGGGCAAGCAAGCACCTTCACATGGCGGAGCAGTAGAGAGAGCAAAGTGGGAGGTGCTACACACTTTTAAACAACCTGATGTAGTGAGAACTCACTTGCTGTCACAAGAAAAGCAAGGGAGAAATCTGCCCCCATGGTCCATCAACACTGGGGATTACAATTGAACATGAGATTTGGGTGGGGACACAGGGCCAAACCATATCATTCCACTCCTGACCCCTACCAAATCTCATTTCCTTCTCACGTTTCAAAACACAATCACACGTTAATTATGTTTATTTTTTATCTTCTGGGCTTTTCCCAATTTTCTGCAATCAATGTGTTGTTCAGTAAACAATAACAACAACCCTAAAATGTGATTAATGTTGGGCAGAAATCAAGAAAATAAAAATCAGAATCAGTCTAAAATTTTGTTTCCATTTCAAAATTACTTGCGTAAGTATAGGCTTATTCTGGACCTAAACATTCAAGCAGAGAGGCAAACGACCCCTGCCAGGAGTCCTACTTGGAGAGATTATTGACGTGGGTGCAAGGCTAAAGCAACTGCCCTGTAAAGCTCTAATCCTAACATAATCATAGAATAGTGTAGGGAAAGAAATTGGTGATGGATAACTCAGAGTGACTTAAAAATACTTTCAGAGGAAGAGGAAATACTTAGAGGTTTACTGTAGAGCAAGATTAAATATTGTGAACCAGATCAATTTAGATCAATGAAAAGATGAGGCAGATGAAGTGGGATGAAGTTGGAAGGGTAAACACTGGCTGAGGTCAGAATACAGAGAGGATAAAGATGTGTTTAAGTGGGTCCTTGGGTGATTGTGTCACCTGTTGTTGAAATCCTCAGGGCATTTGCTTATCATTTGTCTTATTTCTGCTCTTCTAGGACAGGAGGAGTGGTGGGCCTTCTTCTGCTCCTTCTCCATGTTTGTGTTAAAGGTGCCAAGTTCATGTGGAAGTAGCACCTAGGCTTTTTCTGGAAGTCTCTTGGGGAGATGCAGAAGGAAGACTGCTGGGCCAATGGCCTAGAGACTTCAATGCAATAGCGATATTGACATGACATTTGCAAGTTGCTTTTTACTTTGCAGAGTGCTTTTCTATGTACTGTCTTATGTGACCAGGCTCTGTGATGTCCCAGTTTCATTTCAGCATTCTACTTTTTGGAGGTCACATAGTTAAGAGCTGTAAGTTCCACAAGGATGGGGACCACATCTGCCCTTATGTTTGCCCAACACCTACCCCAGTGCTTGGCTCAAATTAGGTACTCAGTAAGTGAACGAACTTTTCTCCAATTTCCTTCACTGTTCTGTTTTGACTGGAAGGTGGTGGGATTCTCCCAGTTCACAGTTACACACTCTTACCTTGGATACAGCCTGAGCCTCCTCTGTGTATAACCCTTTTCCATTCTCCAGCATATCGCACCGATGACTGCCATCCCTGGGTTTTGCCAGTAGTGAAGAAAGTGGAGCAGAAGATTGCTAATGACAATAGCCTAAACCACGAGTATCTGCCAATCCTGGGCCTGGCCGAGTTCCGGAGCTGTGCTTCTCGTCTTGCCCTTGGGGATGACAGCCCAGCTCTCAAGGAGAAGCGGGTAAGTTTTGGGTGAGAATGTATTTTCTCTTTAGAAACTGAAAGTCATCCTGTTCTTACAGTTGGTGACTTCCCCTCACTCCACTAGAGGTCCTGCCATTCTAAGAGCCTTGCTGTTTTCTAGACTTACTGGGCCCTGCCATGACTAAGAACCTTTGCCTGGCCCTTCCCTCCACTTGGAATGCCCTCCCTTACTTCTCTAGCTCTGCAGTCCCCACCTCTAAGTCCTTCAAGAGCTGATCAGGGGTCACTTCCACACTGAGTCCTTAGGTATTTTAGGCAGAGCTTGTTGTTTAAGCTCTCTGAGTTATCACAGGACTTTGTTCACAGCTTGGGAATAACAGTACTTAACTGTGCTTACTATAGTGGACAATTTTATAAGTCTTCATCTCCCACAAGACCCTAACTTTCCCCAGAGCAGGGATCATTGCTTACTTATTTACCTTGCAGATTTTCAGCATTTGGCTCTTATCTAGGTACCTCAGATTACAGAGGTTTGGATTCATTCATTCCTTCAGTCATCAGATGCCCACTACTAGAGCCAGGCACTGTTCAGATGCTAGAGCACAGCAGGGACTCAAATATACAGAATCCTCTGCCTTTGCTTTCAGTTTTGGGGAGAGGAACGGACTACAAATGTAATTTTATTGACTATATCAATAAGAAAATGATGTAGTATACTAAAGATGATAAATGCTATGAAAATAGAGCAGGAGGAGGCATGTTAGGAATTCTGGGAGTGGATACAGTTTTAACTAGGGTGGTTATGATAGAAATAGAAATGACATTTGAGCCAAAACTAAAGATGAGACATAAATGAAAGAATGAATGAACAAGAAAACCAGCAGTAATCATTTCTTCCCTTAGATTTTTCTTTCCAGATCCTTTACCCATTTTGTGGAGACCTATTTTCTAGACTCCTCACTCCCTTGTACTACTTTTCCACTTTTAGATCTTAGGATCCAGACAGAAATGTTCATTTTTCATCCCCAGCGTAGTTTCAGCTTTGAGATTACTGAGCATTGTAGAAAGGAGGGCTCGTGGGCCATAACTCATTGTCACATCATGACATCCCACTCTCGCTTTGATTGCCTGTAGGAGACTTGGGGCTTTTGCTGTGGCTCACATCTTTTCACCACTTGCTGAGACCAGCTCGGACGGGGAGACCCAAAACCAGTGGCGCTACAGGAATTAAAGACATACACATAGAAATATAGGGGTGTGAAGTGGGAAATCAGGGGTCTCACAGCCTTCAGAGCTGAGAGCCTCAAACAGAGATTTACCCACTTATTTATTGACAGCAAGCCAGTGATAAGCATTGTTTTTATAGATTATAGATTAACTAAAAGTATTCCTTATGGGAAACAAAGGGATGGGCTGAAATAAAGGGATGGGTTTGGCTAGTTAACTGCAGCAGGAGCATGTCCTTAAGGCACAGATCGCGCTTGCTGCTGTTAGTGGTTTAAGAACGCCTTTAAGCGGTTTTCCACCCTGGGTGGGCCAGGTGTTCCTTGCCCTCATTCTGGTAAACCCACAACCTTCCAGCGTGGGGGTTATGGCTATCATGAACATGTCACAGTGCTGCAGAGATTTTGTTTATGGCCAGTTTTAGGGCCAGTTTATGGCCAGATTTTGGGGGGCCTGTTCCCAACAACCACTGTCTTCTTTCTTCGTCTAGTTCAGCACATGCTTATGTAGTACCATGTGCCGGATGCCGTGAGAGATGCTGGAGCCACCCAGATGAATGCAGTATGGCTCTGGCCACAGGCAGCTCCTGGTTGCTCTCCTAGTCCTCACAGTGAAGTCATAGTATTGACAAATTGTTATCTCAGACAAGGGTTCTAGAATCCAGCAATCATATGCTGACATGTCTAGCAGTGGCCTGCTCTGTCTAGCTTCATACCAAGTCTTCCTGGATTTCCCTTGTTCTGGATACTCCTGTTTACCCAGGTCCAGTTGCCTGGCTCCTTGAGAAGTCTGTACTTATTTCCTTTGATTTTGTGATTTTCCTTTATAACAAGTACATTCTTAGGCTGTAGGACAATTTGCCAAAAATCAGTTCGCAGAATGACCAAATTGCTGTGTTATTGATTCACCAAAAACTTGTTTCTGTTAATTGCTGATATTTAGAGCAACTTGTGTTTCACTGAAGCCATCCAGTATTTAATATAGTTTTAGGGAGTGATAACTTCTTGAGAATTTGATATTTCAAGTGTCATATATATCATGGATGTCAAGGATTAGTTAATGTGGAGTGGGTTTATCTCTTCTAAGCACATTTTTTTTTTTCATTATATATTTTTTATTTTTTTTTAAATTTATTTATTATTATTATACTTTAAGTTGTAGTGTACAGGTGCATAACGTGCAGGTTTGTTACATATGTATACTTGTGCCGTGTTGGTGTGCTGCACCCATCAACTCATCATTTACATCAGGTATAACTCCCAATGCAATCCCTCCCCCCTCACCCCTCCCCATGATAGGCCCCTGTGTGTGATGTTCCCCTTCCTGAGTCCAAGTGATCTCATTGTTCAGTTCCCACCTATGAGTGAGAACATGCGGTGTTTGGTTTTCTGTTCTTGTGATAGTTTGCTAAGAATGATGGTTTCCAGCTGCATCCATGTCCCTACAAAGGACTCAAACTCATCCTTTTTGATGGCTGCATAGTATTCCATGGTGTATATGTGCCACATTTTCTTAATCCAATCTGTCACTGATGGACATTTGGGTTGATTCCAAGTCTTTGCTATTGTGAATAGTGCTGCAATAAACATACGTGTGCATGTGTCTTTATAGCAGCATAATTTATAATCCTTTGGGTATATACCCAGTAATGGGATGGCTGGGTCATATGGTACATCTAGTTCTAGATCCTGGAGGAATCGCCATACTGTTTTCCATAATGGTTGAACTAGTTTACAATCCCACCAACAGTGTAAAAGTGTTCCTATTTCTCCACATCCTCTCCAGCACCTGTTGTTTCCTGACTTTTTAATGATCGCCATTCTAACTGGTGTGAGATGGTATCTCATTGTGGTTTTGATTTGCATTTCTCTGATGGCCAGTGATGATGAGCATTTTTTCATGTGTCTGTTGGCTGTATGAATGTCTTCTTTTGAGAAATGTCTGTTCATATCCTTTGCCCACTTTTCGATGGGGTTGTTTGTTTTTTTCTTGTAAATTTGTTTGAGTTCTTTGTAGGTTCTGGATATTAGCCCTTTGTCAGATGAGTAGATTGCAAAAATTTTCTCCCATTCTGTAGGTTGCCTGTTCACTCTGATGGTAGTTTTTGTTGCTGTGCAGAAGCTCTTTAATTTAATGAGATCCCATTTGTCAATTTTGGCTTTTGCTGCCATTGCTTTTGGTGTTTTAGACATGAAGTCTTTGCCCATGCCTATGTCCTGAATGGTACTACCTAGGTTTTCCTCTAGGATTTTTATGGTATTAGGTCTAACATTTAAGTCTCTAATCCATCTTGAATTAATTTTCATATAAGGAGTAAGGAAAGGATCCAGTTTCAGCTTTCTACTTATGGCTAGCCAATTTTCCCAGCACCATTTATTAAATAGGGAATCCTTTCCCCATTTCTTGTTTCTCTCAGGTTTGTCAAAGATCAGATGGCTGTAGATGTGTGGTATTATTTCTGAGGACTCTGTTCTGTTCCATTGGTCTATATCTCTGTTTTGATACCAGTACCATGCTGTTTTGGTTACTGTAGCCTTGTAGTATAGTTTGAAGTCAGGTAGCGTGATGCCTCCAGCTTTGTTCTTTTGACTTAGGATTTTCTTGGAGATGCGGGCTCTTTTTTGGTTCCATATGAACTTTAAAGCAGTTTTTTCCAGTTCTATGAAGAAACTCATTGGTAGCTTGATGGGGATGGCATTGAATCTATAAATTACCTTGGGCAGTATGGCCATTTTCACGATATTGATTCTTCCTATCCATGAGCATGGTATGTTCTTCCATTTGTTTGTGTCCTCTTTTATTTCACTGAGCAGTGGTTTGTAGTTCTCCTTGAAGAGGTCCTTTACATCCCTTGTAAGTTGGATTCCTAGGTATTTTATTCTCTTTGAAGCAATTGTGAATGGAAGTTCATTCCTGATTTGGCTCTCTGTTTGTCTGTTACTGGTGTATAAGAATGCTTGTGATTTTTGCACATTGATTTTGTATCCTGAGACTTTGCTGAAGTTTCTTATCAGCTTAAGGAGATTTTGGGCTGAGACAATGGGGTTTTCTAAATATACAATCATGTCATCTGCAAACAGGGACAGTTTGACTTCTTCTTTTCCTAACCGAATACCCTTGATTTCTTTCTCTTGCCTAATTGCCCTAGCCAGAACTTCCAACACTGTGTTGAATAGGAGTGGTGAGAGAGGGCATCCCTGTCTTGTGCCAGTTTTCAAAGGGAATTTTTCCAGTTTTTGCCCATTCAGTATGATATTGGCTGTCAGTTTGTCATAAATAGCTGTTATTATTTTGAGGTACGTTCCATCAATACCGAATTTATTGAGCGTTTTTAGCATGAAGGGCTGTTGAATTTTGTCAAAAGCCTTTTCTGCATCTATTGAGATAATCATGTGGTTCTTGTCTTTGGTTCTGTTTATATGCTGGATTATGTTTATTGATTTGCGAATGTTGAACCAGCCTTGCATCCCAGGGATGAAGCCCACTTGATCATGGTGGATAAGCTTTTTGATGTGTTGCTGAATCCGGTTTGCCAGTATTTTATTGAGGATTTTTGCATTGATGTTCATCAGGGATATTGGTCTAAAATTCTCTTTTTTTGTTGTGTCTCTGCCAGGCTTTGGTATCAGGATGATGTTGGCCTCATAAAATGAGTTAGGGAGGATTCCCTCTTTTTCTGTTGATTGGAATAGTTTCAGAAGGAATGGTACCAACTCCTCCTTGTACCTCTGGTAGAATTCAGCTGTGAATCCATCTGGTCCTGGACTTTTTTTGGTTGGTAGGCTATTAATTATTGCCTCAATTTCAGAGCCTGCTATTGGTCTATTCAGGGATTCAACTTCTTCCTGGTTTAGTCTTGGAAGAGTGTAAGTGTCCAGGAAATTATCCATTTCTTCTAGATTTTCCAGTTTATTTGCGTAGAGGTGTTTATAGTATTCTCTGATGGTAGTTTGTATTTCTGTGGGGTCGGTGGTGATATCCCCTTTATCATTTTTAATTGCGTCGATTTGATTCTTCTCTCTTTTCTTCTTTATTAGTCTTGCTAGTGGTCTGTCAATTTTGTTGATCTTTTCAAAAAACCAACTCCTGGATTCATTGATTTTTTGGAGAGTTTTTTGTGTCTCTATCTCCTTCAGTTCTGCTCTGATCTTAGTTATTTCTAGCCTTCTGCTAGCTTTCGAATGTGTTTGCTCTTGCTTCTCTAGTTCTTTTAATTGTGATGTTAGAGTGTCAATTTTAGATCTTTCCTGCTTTCTCTTGTGGGCATTTAGTGCTATAAATTTCCCTCTACACACTGCTTTAAATGTGTCCCAGAGATTCTGGTATGTTGTATCTTTGTTCTCATTGGTTTCAAAGAACATCTTTATTTCTGCCTTCATTTCGTTATGTACCCAGTAGTCATTCAGGAGCAGGTTGTTCAGTTTCCATGTAGTTGAGCGGTTTTGATTGAGTTTCTTAGTCCTGAGTTCTAGTTTGATTGCACTGTGGTCTGAGAGACAGTTTGTTATAATTTCTGTTCTTGTACATTTGCTGAGGAGTGCTTTACTTCCAATTACGTGGTCGATTTTGGAGTAAGTACGATGTGGTGCTGAGAAGAATGTATATTCTGTTGATTTGGGGTGGAGAGTTCTATAGATGTCTATTAGGTCTGCTTGCTGCAGAGATGAGTTCAATTCCTGGATATCCTTGTTAACTTTCTGTCTCGTTGATCTGTCTAATGTTGACAGTGGAGTGTTGAAGTCTCCCATTATTATTGTATGGGAGTCTAAGTCTCTTTGTAAGTCTCTAAGGACTTGCTTTATGAATCTGGGTGCTCCTGTATTGGGTGCATATATATTTAGGATAGTTAGCTCTTCCTGTTGAATTGATCCCTTTACCATTATGTAATGGCCTTCTTTGTCTCTTTTGATCTTTGATGGTTTAAAGTCTGTTTTATCAGAGACTAGTATTGCAACCCCCGCTTTTTTTTTGTTCTCCATTTGCTTGGTAAATCTTCCTCCATCCCTTTATTTTGAGCCTATGTATGTCTCTGCGTGTGAGATGGCTCTCCTGAATACAGCAGACTGATGGGTCTTGACTCTTTATCCAGTTTGCCAGTCTGTGTCTTTTAATTGGAGCATTTAGTCCATTTACATTTAAGGTTAAGATTGTTATGTGTGAACTTGATCCTGCCATTATGATATTAACTGGTTATTTTGCTCGTTAGTTGATGCAGTTTCTTCCTAGCCTCGATGGTCTTTACATTTTGGCATGTTTTTGCAATGGCTGGTACCGGTTGTTCCTTTCCATGTTTAGTGCTTCCTTCAGGGTCTCTTGTAAGGCAGGCCTAGTGGTGACAAAATCTCTAAGCATTTGCTTATCTGTAAAGGATTTTATTTCTCCTTCACTTACGAAACTTAGTTTGGCTGGATATGAAATTCTGGGTTTAAAATTATTTTCTTTAAGGATGTTGAATATTGGCCCCCACTCTCTTCTGGCTTGGAGAGTTTCTGCCGAGAGATCTGCTGTTAGTCTGATGGGCTTCCCTTTGTGGGTAACTCGACCTTTCTCTCTGGCTGCCCTTAAGATTTTTTCCTTCATTTCAACTTTGGTGAATCTGGCAATTACGTGTCTTGGAGTTGCTCTTCTCGAGGAGTATCTTTGTGGCGTTCTCTGTATTTCCTGGATTTGAATGTTGGCCTGCCCTACTAGGTTGGGGAAGTTCTCCTGGATGATATCCTGAAGAGTGTTTTCCAACTTGGTTCCATTTTCCCCCTCACTTTCAGGCACCCCAGTCAGACATAGATTTGGTCTTTTTACATAATCCCATACTTCTTGCAGGCTTTGTTCATTTCTTTTTCTTCTTTTTTCTTTTGGTTTCTCTTCTTGCTTCATTTCATTCATTTGATCCTCAATCGCAGATACTTTTTCTTCCAGTTGATCGAGTCGGTTACTGAAGCTTGTGCATTTGTCACGTATTTCTCGTGTCATGGTTTTCATCTCTTTCATTTCGTTTATGACCTTCTCTGCATTAATTACTCTAGCCATCAATTCTTCCACTTTTTTTTCAAGATTTTTAGTTTCTTTGCGCTGGGTACGTAATTCCTCCTTTAGCTCTGAGAAATTTGATGGACTGAAGCCTTCTTCTCTCATCTCGTCAAAGTCATTCTCCGTCCAGCTTTGATCCGTTGCTGGCGATGAGCTGCGCTCCTTTGCCGGGGGGAGATGCGCTCTTATTTTTTGAATTTCCAGCTTTTCTGCCCTGCTTTTTCCCCATCTTTGTGGTTTTATCTGCCTCTGGTCTTTGATGATGGTGATGTACTGATGGGGTTTTGGTGTAGGTGTCCTTCCTGTTTGATAGTTTTCCTTCTAACAGTCAGGACCCTCAGCTGTAGGTCTGTTGGAGATTGCTTGAGGTCCACTCCAGACCCTGTTTGGCTGGGTATCAGCAGCAGAGGCTGCAGAAGATAGAATATTTCTGAACAGTGAGTGTACCTGTCTGATTCTTGCTTTGGAAGCTTCCTCTCAGGGGTGTACTCCACCCTGTGAAGTGTGGGGTGTCAGACTGCCCCTAGTGGGGGATGTCTCCCAGTTAGGCTACTCAGGGGTCAGGGACCCACTTGAGCAGGGAGTCTGTCCCTTCTCAGATCTCAACCTCCGTGTTGGGAGATCCACTGCTCTCTTCAAAGCTGTCAGACAGAGTCGTTTGCGTCTGCAGAGGTTTTGGCTGTGTTTGTTATTGCCCTGTCCCCAGAGGTGGAGTCTACAGAGACAGGCAGGTTTCCTTGAGCTGCTATGAACTCCACCCAGTTCGAGCTTCCCAGCAGCTTTGTTTACCTACTTAAGCCTCAGCAATGGCGGGCGCCCCTCCCCCAGCCTCGCTGCTGCCTTGCCGGTAGATCACAGACTGCTGTGCTAGCAATGAGGGAGGCTCCGTGGGTGTGGGACCCTCCCGGCCAGGTGTGGGATATGATCTCCTGGTGTGCCTGTTTGCTTAAAGCGCAGTATTGGGGTGGGAGTTACCCGATTTTCCAGGTGTTGTGTGTCTCAGTTCCCCTGGCTAGGAAAAGGGATTCCCTTCCCCCTTGCGCTTCCCAGGTGAGGCAATGCCTCGCCCTGCTTCAGCTCTCGCTGGTCGGGCTGCAGCAGCTGACCAGCACCGATCGTCCGGCACTCCCCAGTGAGATGAACCCAGTACCTCAGTTGAAAATGCAGAAATCACCGGTCTTCTGTGTCGCTCGCGCTGGGAGTTGGAGACTGGAGCTGTTCCTATTCGGCCCTCTTGCTCCGCCTTCCTGTCTAAGCACATTTTTAAAGTATTCTGACTTTTTGAAAAAATGAATTGGCTTTCTGTAGTGGGAGAGAAAGGGTGGAGTTAAAAGTTGGGCACAGGAAATGAAAAATTATGCCTGGAAATGTTTCCACTGGTGTCTGTCATGTTTCCAGAAGTTAAAACCATGTTCAAGGGAAGTCTTGCTCATATGCTTAGGAAGTATTAGCACTCCAGAGTGTCTTAGGTATCTGAAATGTGAAGTCATGTATGAAATTGACATTCAACTTAGCTGGATGACAAACCTATAAAAAATAAATGCACATTTGTGTTGTATCATCTTGGTAGCAATTTGCATAAAGAATTCAGGTAAGCCACAATGTGGGGGCAAAACTTTTAAAGTAATAGCAAGGGATGAGTGCTCAGTAAAGATCACTGTAAAGAACAGAGAAGTTAGCCCACCAAATCTGACATACACTGAGCATTTTCACCCCAGTGCACTGCCTTCGCTCCTCTCTGTAATGTACAGCTGTGTTTACTTCTGCATCCCCTTGAGTGTCAACTTTGCTTATGTTTCATATTTCAGATAGTATTCTTTCACAGATGCTCACACCTATAAATACAAACAGAACATTGGTGCATAATAGTGCCTATAATTGGTATCATTGCCTTGTTCCTGGCTTAAATGGGGTTTCTGCTAAACGATTTATTGTTTTTAAGCTGACTTATGGGTTGAATGAATTTTTTTCAGTCATTTTCAGGGAATATCCACTGTTTCCTATATTACTAAGCATTTATCTCAGGAATAGCCAAGCTTTTCTTATCTGTTGTGATGATCATTTGGGTTTTCTCTATCTAGCAGCATGGCAGGTTTTATGTCTCTTATAATCCATTCATGGGATGACTCTCAATCAAGGGGGTAATTTGAATGTACTGCTGGATTAATACTGTTCATTAGTGTTTACTTGGGAAGTTAGTATCAAGGTACGAGCTAGGTCTCTCATTCTACTTTTTTCCCTTTTGTTGTCTTTTAGCATCAATGTTATGTTAGGTTCTTAAAAAGATTTAGGAAGCTTTTCTTCTCTAAGAAGAGTTTTAAAACCTTTTTATTGGCCAGGTGTGGTGGCTCACACCTGTAATCCCAGCACTTTGGGAGGCCGAGGCAGGCGGATCACCAGGTCAGGAGTTCGAGACCAGCCTGACCAACATGGTGAAACCCCATCTCTACTAAAAATACAAAAATTAGCCAGGTTTTTTTTGGTGTGGTGGCGCATGTCTGTAATCCCAGCTACTCAGGAGGCTGAGGCAGGAGAATCACTTGAATCCAGGAGGCAGAGGTTGCAGTAAGCCGAGATCGCACCTCTGCAGTCCAGCCTGGGCAACAGAGCGAGACTCTCTCATAAAACAAAAAGCAACAACAAAAAAAACCTTTTTATTATGGAAAATTTCAAATCTATATGAAAGTAGAGAAAACAGTATGAAGAATGAATCCCTGCTAGTATGAGGAATGTATCCATCACCTAGCTTCGACAGTTATCTGTATAGGTTCAATCCTGTATATTTCCCTCTACCCCACTCCCTGCCTCCCTGCCTCCCTGCCCTCCACCAAAGCTGGATTATTTAATAGTAAATCTCATACATCTAAATAGATGTTTTAAATTGTTGTAAAATTTTATGACTAATACATGAATACATTCATCTTATTTTTAAAAAAACGACTTACAGATTAGGCCAAAGTCCCTTTCAACCACTACATCCTTGGACCCCTCTCCAGAGGTTGCCACTGTTAGAAGATTGGTGTGTGTCCCTCCTTGTATTTATTTATTTATTTGAGACAGAGTCTCGCCGTGTTGCCCAGGCTGGAGGGCAGTGGTGTGATCTTGGCTTACTGCAACCTCTACCTCCTAGGTTCAAATGATTCTCGTGTGTCAGCCTCCCGAGTAGCTGGGATTACAGGTGTGTGCCACCATGCCTGGCTAATTTTTTTGTAATTTTAGCAGCGACAGGGTTTCACCGTGTTGGCCAGGCTGGATCTCAAACTCCTGGGCTCAAGTGATCCACCTGCCTTGGCCTCCCAAAGTACTGGGATCACAGGCGTGAGCCACTGCATCTGGCTAGATATACTTTTTCATGTGATCTTTTTCTTCCTTTCTCTTCAATCCTTGAGGTAAATTGGGCAACGTGGTTTATGACATTTTTCTGCTGACTTATGCTGAAACCTAATTAGAATTTTGAAGAGGCAAAGTCAAAGAGCTATAGGCAAAGATCTATTCTAATAACTACATCATTAGAATGTAGTGACTTGGTCTAGAATGGAAAACCTGGATTTGTGCTGAGCTGTGCCACTCACAGCTGTGTATCCTTTGGGAAAACACGTCTCTGAATCAGTTCCTCATGTGTCAGGGGATATAGACTTGACTTTTGAGGGCATGTGGGCATTGAATGTACGTGAAAGCATTTTGTAAATGATAAAATATAGGAATAGGAAACCAAACACCACATCTTCTCACTTATAAGTGGGAGCTGAACAATGAGAACACGTGGATACAGGGAGGGGAACATCACACACCAGGGCCTGTCAGTGGTTGGTTGGCAAGGGGAGGGAGAGCATTAGGACAAATACCTAATGCATGCGGGGCTTAAAACCTAGATGACGGGTTGATGGGTGCAACAAACCACCATGACACATGTATACCTATATAACAAACCTGCACATTCTGCACATGTGTCCCAGAACTTAAAGTAAAATAAATAAATAAAAAAAAGATAAAATATGACTTTTATTGTTGCCTATGTTAGGTCACTTTAAGATGAGAGGAAGCCGGCCAGGTGCAGTGGCTCACACCTGTAATCCCAGCAGTTTGAGAGGCCAAGGCAGGTGGATCACAAGGTCAGGAGTTCGAGACCAGCCTGGCCAAAATGATGAAATCCCGTCTCCACTAAATATACAAAAAATTAGCCAGGCATGGTGGCGGGCACCTGTAGTCCCAGCTACTCAGAAGGTTGAGGTAGGAGAATCACTTGAACCTGGGAGGCGGAGGTTGCAGTGAGCTGAGACCATGCCACTGCACTCCAGCCTGGGCAACAGAATGAGACTCTGTCTCAAAAAGAAAAAAAAAAAAGAGAGAGGAAGCCAAGGAGAGGAAAGTAGTATTCATGCATCACCTCTGTTTTGTTAGAATGTACTTCTAAGGATTAATAAGCCTGAATTCTAGAGATGAGGAGTAGTACAGATTGATGTCAATGACAAGTTAGGAACACTGTTTTAGAGGCTTATGCTAGAGGGTAAGTTTGATCTTAGGATGGGTGCTGAAGAGATAGGTTTGCCTTCTAAGGCATGTGCATGCATACACGCGCGCACACACACACACACACACTGTGGCCTTGGTGTGTCCTCTACCTCTGTGTTCAGAAAGGAAGCTTCTTCTAGTGTCAGACCTCCTGGGTTGAAGACTGGCACTCCTGCTCAGTAGCTGGTAACTTTGAGCAAGGTTCTTTACCTCTCTCAGCCTCAGTTTCCTCAGTTGTAAACATGGGCAAATCATAGTACCTTTTTTATGTAGTTGTTGTAAGGTTTTGATGAGATAATATGATTAAAAGGCTTAGCACAGAACAGGCACAGAGTAAGTACTCATTATTACCTTATTTTTATAAATATTATCTAACCTTACCATTATCAGCGTGTCACCCTATTTCTTCTCTTTCAGGTAGGAGGTGTGCAGTCTTTGGGGGGAACGGGTGCACTTCGAATTGGGGCTGATTTCTTAGCGCGCTGGTACAATGGAACAAACAACAAGAACACACCCGTCTATGTGTCCTCACCAACCTGGGGTGAGTTTTTCAGCTGAAGTGAGAGGAAAAACAGAAACCAGAGAGAATTATCCTCATGACTCTCCCTGGTTACACAGAAAATGTAATCCAGCCCTGGAACAACTGACCATTGGGAATGGTTTGAACAGTGGGTTATGGCAGTGCATGAGAAACCTGCTGCTCAAAATCAAGTTAAGAATACTCTTTCTCAAGACTCTTGGTAGACTTGTATCTACCAAGGCTATGTTGAAACTCCCCAGAGGAGGCATAGAATGTAGATGCAGGAAGTATCATTGTAGTAGAATATAAGTCTGGCATTAATGTGACTGGTTGAACTTGTTCTTGGTTACAGTCATTCCTCTACATCTTAACCCCCAGCCTGGATGATGCCCAGTGGACACTGAGCCTGGGAGGGCCCTGGAAGCCGACTTGCATCCTTTCCACTCATGCCTCCTAGTGTTTGTAAAAGTGCTTAACTTTTTACTCCTTTGCATGCAGAGAATCACAATGCTGTATTTTCCGCTGCTGGTTTTAAAGACATTCGGTCCTATCACTACTGGGATGCAGAGAAGAGAGGACTGGACCTCCAGGGCTTCCTGAATGATCTGGAGGTGGGTGATTTAGAGGAAAAAGTAGAGAATTGCATGGTGTCAGGAATAGCAGGCAAAGTCTTTGGACCAGTTGCTAAGTGAAGGGGTCTGAGACACCTTCCCCACACCAGATGGTGGTTTCTGACATAGCACATAAGAGAGAGGGCACAAAAGAGACATGAAAGAGTGACAAGAATATGATTGCCCTTTGCCCTCCATCACTGACTGATCTGCTGCTGTCTCCCAGTATTCCCGTCAGTGTCAGAGCTGACATAGCTTCCTTCTCCTCAGAACGCTCCTGAGTTCTCCATCATTGTCCTCCATGCCTGTGCACACAACCCAACTGGGACCGACCCAACTCCGGAGCAGTGGAAGCAGATTGCTTCTGTCATGAAGGTAACTGCCTCTTCTGAGCATCTCTTAAAAAATAGTATGTTTTCTTATTTAATGTATTCAGAAGTAATACCTGTTTGCTGTTTGCTGAGGAATTAGGAAAATGGGAAAAGTCCAAAGAAAAAATAAGTATTAACTGTAAATTTTATTACCTAAAGAAAGACACTGTTAATGTTTTGGTAGATGGAATGTCAGACTCTCTGTGTGTGTGTGTGTGTGTATGTATGTGTGTGTCTAGTTTTATATATATATGTTTTACAAAGATGAGATCATTTTGTCTGTACTGTTTTTTGCAACACAATTTGTTTTTCATTTTCACTTCTTTATATACACGTCATTGAATATTTTGCAGCATCATTTTTCATAGCTATATTATATTCCTTTCATGGATGTGTCATATGAGGGATGGGGTAAATCATCTGATGAATATTTAGGTTTACTTCAGATTACTTGATCTGATGAACAATTACATAACAAAACTTCCCTTTATGATTTCTTTGGCGTAATTTCTAGGTGGAAATTCCTAGCTGAAAGTGTGTCTATTCTTCGTTAACGAGTCTGTAGAATACTTACTGAGGAACTGCTGTGTATTGGGCACTGTGGGAATACAGTATTGAACGGAGCAGATGCAGTCCCTACCCTCAAAGACAGACAGCCTGTTTGTGGAGATGGACGAGTACTAAGGCAGCTGCGATACTGTGAGATAGCTGTGTTGATGGTGTTATATGGGGTACATAGTGCAGACTTTGGGCAGTGTATATGTGGGAGTTGGGGGTTGGTGGCAGGAACCTTCCTGGAAGAAGTGGTTTCCATGTTGAGTCCTGTAGGATGGGGAAGAGTTAAGAAGGCATCAGCAGACAGGCGTTGACAGGGAAGGGATGTACTCTGCAGAGGGCAGAGCATAGTCAGAAGCCCCAGGCAGAGATCATGGGGAGTGTGAGAGATGAGGCTAGAGTGAATAGGGGCGGCCTCTGTACTGAGGCTTAGACTTTATTCTCAGGGCAGTGGGGAACCACTGAAATCTTGGATGTCGGGGAGTGACATGATCAGATGTGCATGATCTTAAGGTCACCCTGATGTCACAGCGGGGAATGGATCAGAGAGAGGCAAGACTAAACAGGCTGTGGGAGCAGTTAGGAGACCGTTGCCATAGCCCAGGTAGGAGTTGATGGTGACCTGGATGAAGTAGGTAGCAGTGGGGACACTGAGATGCAAAAGGATTTGGGAGCTCTGAAGAGACAGGACTGATAGGACTTGGGGGGTGCCAGGATGTGGGGGATGAGCTGTAGAGGAGTCATCCTGGGCTAGGAGTCCAGACACCTCCCAGTCCCGCCTAATCAAGATACACCTAAGAGATGGGAATCAAAGTATAACCAAAGGCTTGGACAGTTCTAGGGAGGGAAGTGGTGTCCACTCAGAGAGCCCAGCTGTAGAAGCAGGTTCCCTGTGGAGAGCTCTTTGAGGAGATGAGTGACAAGAATGGAGGCTACTGTGTTCCCTTCCTCTTGAGTACCTAGTAGAATAGCCTTGAGGTTGTGAGGAGCCCTGGGGATACCAAGCCTACACTTGACTAAGGCTCTCACGCCAGAAATTTACGGAGGAGAATCCACAACGTAGGACACTGCCTCCTTGCATCAGAAGTAAGCCCTGTTTAAGCTGAATTGGGATACTCTAGGACAATGTACTTTTAAAAAGTAAAGTTTACGGAAAAGGTTGCACTTGCTGGTTGTAGAGAGAAATGGATGTAAAGTGGTGTTTGGGTGCATATAGTCAAGAAATAGGAGAAATGGACAACGTTTGAAATTCCCTCCAGGCATCAGCTGGAGAAGGAAGGCTGGTGTCTGAGGTTGGTGCCAGAAGGATTTCCTGCCTTGACTCACTTTCCTTCCCCGCAGCACCGGTTTCTGTTCCCCTTCTTTGACTCAGCCTATCAGGGCTTTGCATCTGGAAACCTAGAGAGAGATGCCTGGGCCATTCGCTATTTTGTGTCTGAAGGCTTCGAGTTCTTCTGTGCCCAGTCCTTCTCCAAGAACTTCGGGCTCTACAGTGAGTGCTCTCCCGAGGAGTTACAGCCCCATCTCCCCGCATCACTCCCCGCTTCGGCAGCCACAGCTGATTGTGTTCCCTCTCTTTAGATGAGAGAGTTGGGAATCTGACTGTGGTTGGAAAAGAACCTGAGAGCATCCTGCGAGTCCTTTCCCAGATGGAGAAGATTGTGCGGATTACTTGGTCCAATCCCCCCGCCCAGGGAGCACGAATCGTGGCCGACACCCTCTCTAACCCTGAGCTCTTTGAGGAATGGTAAGGGGCTCCCAGTTTGGTGGGCCAGGGGGTGGAGAGTGCAGAGCAGTAATTGTCCCAGTACCTTTAACTGGGTCTCTTCCTTTCATTTTGGCAGAAGCAGGATCAAATTACGTTAACTTCTTTGACTCTCAGATATTTGTAAAACGGGCTGATACCTACCTCACATGTGCATAACACAACACCTGGAAGAGAGGAGGGGGCACTCGGTGAATGGTAGTTTTCCCCAATTTCCCCTCCACCCAGTCTTCCTCCCCATAAAGTTTGAAAACCCAGGAAGGCATTCCCAACAGAATAGAATACCCAGCCTCTAGGCAGTTTAACAGTTTGGGAGCTCTTGGTTTTTATCTGTAACTTACCTACACTTTATCTTATTTTAGAACAGTAATTTTATATAGTAGCTACATCTGCAATCTCTATTTAATAAGTCCTGATGAAACATATTACCCTATTAATATCTATAGCAGCACCTCGGTGAAGCCTGAGTTGAAACGTGAGTGTATTATGGCCAGTATACCCAAGACCAGCACTAGACTCACTAGGAAATGTAGTCCTTTCCTTCTTCCCCCTAAGTGTCTCTCTCTCTGGTATGTTCATCCACCCATCCAGACATCCACATGCCATAATAGGCAGGTTATGATCCCATTGTCGGCTGTCATTTAAATTACGGTTTTTAAACCTGTGTGTTTTCGGGTACCATCTTTCCTGTCTGGATTGGTATTTATGTCACTGTCCATGCTTCAGGAAAGGTAATGTGAAGACAATGGCTGACCGGATTCTGACCATGAGATCTGAACTCAGGGCACGACTAGAAGCCCTCAAAACCCCTGGGACCTGGAACCACATCACTGATCAAATTGGCATGTTCAGCTACACTGGGTTGAACCGTAAGTGGCCCCCACCACCTCCAGCACATATGTGCATGTAGACACACAACATTCCTTTCAGTCGCTGGCCTTGAGCTCACCTTCACGGCCTTTGCCTAATTGGGTAGCCGTTGCTTTGGACCAAGACAAGTTAGGTTTTCTTACGGTGTCCCACGGTCTCGTAAACTCTTTGGGTCTCAGAAGAGTATTGTGGTCTGCCCTGCTGACCCACAGCCAAGATATTTCCATTTTTGTGGGCTGGGAAGTGGCTCAGAGCCAGCCAGTAGGTAACAGGATTGGTAGCTGGGAGCCTTAATTTATGAAAGGTTCTTATAAATGCTCAGGTACATTTTGGGTTTGCCTTAATCCTGAATATAAATATGTATGATTATTCAGAGACCTGATTTCTTAACAGATCTTTCCTATTTCTAGGTATTACCCTCAAAAAGGGGTTACAAAGTTATCTCTGCATTTCATAAACAAGAACCTAGATTGGGCTGGGCGCAGTGGCTCACACCTGTAATCCCAGCAGTTTGGGAGGCCAAGGCAGGCAGATCACGAGTTCGGGAGATCAAGACCATCCTGGCCAACACGGTGAAACCCTGTCTCTACTAAAAATACAAAAAAATTAGCTGGGCATGGTAGCGGGCGCCTGTAGTCCCAGCTACTCGGGAGGCTGAGGCAGGAGAATGGTGTGAACCCGGGAGGCGGAGCTTGCAGTGAGCTGACACCACGCCACTGCACTCCAGCCTGGGTGACAGAGCTTGACTCTGTCTCAAAACAAAACAAAAAAAAGAACCTAGATTGGTGGTTGGAATTAAAGCTGATTGAAAATCTAGTAGGCGGTCATGCGTGATCTTGGCCGGTTGTCAGTAGGGCACATCTGCCATCTGCTGTCCCATCTGATGACAGAAGAGGCATTTCTTCTTCTTTTTTTTTGAGATGGAATCTTGCTCTGTTGCCCAAGCTAGAGTGCAGTGGTGTGATCTCGACTCACTGCAACCTCCACCTCCCGAATTCAGGCGATTCTCCTGCGTCAGCCTCCCAAGTAGCTGAGATTACAGGCGTCATTTCTTTAGTAATTCCCACAGTGCAGATGTGGCCACTCACCTGTGTGTCCCAGTGACTCTAGGGAGGGATGTGTGGCTGGCTTGGTTTGTAGGTATAACAGCAGAGGCCGTGGGGAGGTATTTAACTGGGGCCATCACAGTGCCAGCGTGAAGTGCTCTCAGAAAAATCCAAAGGAAATAAATATAAATGAAAGTTAATAGAGCTTGTATTGTGGACCCCTCAAAATACTTTGGGGTAAAATGAAGCTACCTAAGAAAGTAAAGAAATAGCTCAGTTAGCTGTAGATGTCCTCTTGACTGTGGAACGGAGAATTAATTCACTCACAATTGTAAAAATATTATAAGTAACAGATTAATAATCTTTAGTAGTAATAGTCTAAAAGCTCACAATATGGGAATGTCTCCCTATAAAATATCCATATCTTCCCATTATCCACAGGAGGAAATTAGTTTTATTAATATTATGAATTGGGAAAATGATGAGAATAGAACTGTGCTTATAACACAAAAGTTGTATTTTTAGCACTTGACATCATTTGCCCTTACTAAAAACAGGGGTTTTGTTTTCCTCCCAACTTTTTTTTTTTTTCTTTTTGAGACAGAGTCTTGCTCTGTTGCTCAGACTGGAGTGTAGTGGCACAATCTTGGCTCACTGCAACCTCCACCTCCTGGATTCAAGCGATTCTCCTGCCTCAGCCTCTCAAGTAGCTGGGACTACAGGCATAAGCCACCACACCTGGCTAATTTTTGTATTTTTCGTAGAGACAGGGTTTCACCATGTTGACCAGGCTGGTCTCAAACTCTTGACCTCAAAGTGATCTACCTGCCCCGCCTCCCAAAGTGCTGGGATTATAGGCATGAGCCACCATGCCCGGCCTTTTTTTTTTTTTTTTTTTTGAGACAGGGTCTCGCTCTGTCACCCAAGGTAGAGTGCAGTGGTGCAATCTCGAGTCATTGCAACTTCCACCCCCTGGGCTCAGGTGATCTTTCCACCTCAGCCTCCGAGTGGCTGGGACCACAGGCATGGACTACCATGCCCATCTAATTTTTTTGTAGAAACGGGGTTTCACCATATTGCTTAGGCTGATCTCAAACTCCTGAGCTCAAGTGATCTGCCTGCCTCGGTCTTCCAAGGTGCTGGGATTACAAGCGTGAGCTACTGCACCTGGCCGGAAAAGTTTTAAACATACAGAAAAGTTGGAGGAATTGTACAGTGAACTCCCATACACTCGCCATCTAGTTTCTACAATTCTCACATTACAATACTTCCTTTGTTATCTTTTTTCTGTCAGAATGGGGCTTTTAACCTGGAGTCCCTGGATGTACTTTTAGGAGAACTGTGAAGCCCCTGAAATGATGTTTAAAAAATTGTGTATGTGTATTTTGGCCCTACTCTAGGGAAAGAGTCCATAACTTTTACTGGCTTCTCAAACTCTGACACTCCCTTCTCTGAAAAAGTAGAAAGGCCTCATTTTTACTAAAACAAAACCAAAAACCAGCGTAGGAGCCGTTACTCACTGCCTCAGGGCACAGGTTTTTAGAAACAGTGGTGCACCCGGGGCTGTGCTGGCTTGAGGCTCTATCGCCTTGGGTGACCAGTTCACACAGGTAAACCACTTCTGAAGCTTGCTTTGTTTGTTTGTTTGGAGGGGTCAAGGGAAAACTTACCCTTTGCCCTCTGAAAGTTTGCTGGAAATCAGCTGACAAAAGGCAGATTAATAGGAGAAAAGTCATACAAATTTATTTATTTATTTTTGAGACAGAGTCTCACCCTGTTGCCCAGGCTGGAGTGCAGTGGCACGATCGTGGCTTACTGTAGCCTTGACCTCCCAGGCCCAAGCAATCCACCCACCTCAGCCTTTGTAGTACCTGGGACCACAGGCATGTGCCGCCACGCCCAGCTAATTCTTAAGATTTTTTTGTAGAGACGGGGGTCTCCTTATGATGCCCAGGCTGGTCTTTAACTCCTGGGCTTGAGCAATCCTCCCTCCTTGGCCTCCCAAAGTACTTGGATTACAGGCATGAGCCACTGTGCCTGGCCAGCATGCAAGTTTATTAACTTGCACAGGTGTCTTACAAAATAAAACTAAAATAAATGGCCAGATGATTGATGCTTTTATATCATCTTGGGGTTACAGAAAGAATGGAAGCTTGGAGCTTGGCAAAACAGGCTGTGGCAGACAGAGAAGAGAAGGCCTGGTTAGCAAAGGTGGTCTTGTTATA
This sequence comes from Macaca thibetana thibetana, assembly GCF_024542745.1. NCBI lineage: Eukaryota > Metazoa > Chordata > Mammalia > Primates > Cercopithecidae > Macaca > Macaca thibetana. Next base: position 95,462,302 of record NC_065586.1, on the reverse strand, counting down.
TTATGTAGATAAGTCACAGGTAGCAGCCCTCAGAGAAAATAGCTGGTAACGGTCTATTTCTTTTAGACCTTTAAAGGCATCAGACTCTCAGTTAATTTCCCCTAGATCTGGACAAGGGAGGTCCTCAGAGAAAGTCTAGCTGCAGCCATGCAGATTTTCTCTACAGATACAGATCTCTCACAAAAGACAGCTTTGCAGGGCTACTTGTGTATGTAGGCCCTCTGAACAGCCATCTCAAAATATGTCAAAGTATATTTTGGGGTGAACTGTTTTGGTTTCCCTCAAGGAGCCCTGAGTCCAGGGTCCAGAGTTTTTACTTCCATAGAGAGGCAGTGTAGCGTCACAGTGTACAGCCTGGACTTAAAATCCTGCCTGAAAATCCCACATCCACCACTGACCAGCTGTGCGACCTCGGAAGGCCATTTAACGTCATTATGGCCTATTTATAAGACGGGCACGATACAGTTATTATCAGGATGAACTAAGATGCAGTGCTTAGAACACTGCCTAGCACATAAGTGTTTGCTCCTCTGATTATGATGATTTTATTATTATTCCATTTCCTCAGGTTGGTGGTATCTTAAAAGTACTAATTACTTAAGCAGTAATTCACTAATTTTTTTTTTTTTTTTAATTTTTTGAGACAGAGTCTCACTCTGTCACCCAGGCTGGAGTGCAGGGGTGTGATCTCGGCTCACTGCAACTTCCTCCTGTTGGATTTCAAGCAATTCTCCTGCCTCAGCCTCCTGAGTAGCTGGGACCATAGGCACGTGCCACCACGCCCAGCTAATTTTTGTATTTTTAGTAGAGACTGGGTCTCAGCATGTTGGCCTAGCTGGTCTCGAACTTCTGACCTCAGGTGATCCATCTACCTCGGCCTCCCGAAGTGCTGGGATCACAGGCGTGAGCCACTGTGCCCAGCCGAATTCACTAAAATTCTATCAATGGATTTGCCAAATAGCAAAACTGCTCTAGAGACTGTTGTATAAAGGAAGTACAGGTAGTCTGTTCTTACTCATATGTGATACATTTCTGCAAACATGGAAAAACTGCTGCATCTGCGAGAGAGCTGAGAAATGAACAGAAGTCTGATGGTGCCGGGTCAGAGAGGTCTGTGTCATTTCTCAGCTCGTTGGTTAATTCACACAGTATTGATCAGGTACCTCATGCCTGGGGCCTTGTCCAGTGTACTGTAAATATGAAATGTCAAAGGGAGGCTGCTACGGGTGCTCAGTGTTAAGTCCAGGTTAGGGAAGAACCAAAGGAAGCACTTCATAGCCAGCGTTTCATAACGCTGTCCATCTGATGGTTGTTTTTAGTTGATAGGGGTGTCCTGGTGGATGTAAATGTATAAGGCTTGGTTGGAAGGCAATCCCAGATTAAAATTCCCATCAGTAGTAGCCATATTGAATTTTCTGGGGCTTCAAAGGTGAACTAGTAACAGTACTTTCCAGAATCTAGTGAGTATATTTTTCTGTTTGTCAGTTGGTCAAAATAGCGCCTTTTGTTTTGCTTCTCTCTGTTAAGGGGAAAGAAGGAAAGCTGTAATTGCCATACAATTGCTGAGCCTCCACTGCTTTAAGGATCCCCTCTGCTCTGATTATGTCTCCTTTTGGTTTTCAACAGCCAAGCAGGTTGAGTATCTGATCAATGAAAAGCACATCTACCTGCTGCCAAGTGGTCGAATCAACGTGAGTGGCTTAACCACCAAAAATCTAGATTATGTGGCCACCTCCATCCATGAAGCCATCACCAAAATCCAGTGAAGAAACACCACCCGTCCAGTACCACCAAAGTAGTTCTCTGTCATGCGTGTTCCCTGCCTGCACAAACCTACATGTACATATCATGGATTAGAGACACTTGCAGGACTGAAAGGCTGCTCTGGTGAGGCGGCCTCTGTTTAAACCGTCCCCACGTGAAGAGAACATCCCTTGAGACGAATTTGGAGACTGGGATTAGAGCCTTGGGAGGTCAAAGCAAATTAAAATTTTTATTTAAGAATAAAAGAGTACTTTGATCATGAGACATAGGTATCTTGTCACCCTGGCTAAAAGGCAGGAGTATTGCGTGTGGCAACCACGTGCTTCTGTGTGGTGTTTGACTCTGTACAAAGTCTAGTCCCAAAGATCAAGTTGTCTGAAGGAGCCAAAGTGTGAATGTGGGTGTCGGCTGTGGCATTAAACTCATCATCTCAACCCGGAGTGTCTGGTCTGCCTGCTCTTTCTGCATGGTGTGTCCCTAGTCCTAAGCTTTGGTTCTTTAGGGTGACTGTGTTAAGAAGGATATTTAATCATGACACACACATATTTAACTGAAACAGAAGTTTGACCAAACAGTATTCACTCGTGATGTGTGTAGTGCGTTCTATTTTTGAGCCATTCTACTGTGTTCTACTTCACCTAAAAAAGTAAAATAAAAATGTTGATCAAGACCCATGGACTTGATTTTGTGACCATTAATAGGTTGTGACCCCCAGTTTAAAATGAATGCTTTCGAGGGTTTTACTAGTGGCTAAAGGAATAGCTTCCTTCAGTGAACTACCATATAACTCCCTGGCGATTTTGCGGGCTTGTCATTTGGAGGCCAGCTGTCTTCTTACGTTACTTAAGAAACTGGACTTCTTGGACTTGTGAGAGGGGATGACATCACTTAGGTTGATTATAGAACATCAGCCTGTCCCCTGCTGTCAGAGTCCCTCCTGGTTTATTGAAGCAGTTAGAACCACAGAAACATAGATCACAATTTTCAGAGTCCAAGGGCCACTCCAAGTGGCCATTTTGTAGAATTTGGTGGGGTTGGATGTTACTTAACATAAGAGGTCTATTATTTGGAGTTTTTAAATATTTAAAGTTAATTCTTGTGATTTTAATAGGATCTGACACTTTCTGGGACTCATCTGGGTTGTTAGAAAATCCTACAGTCCTGAGGGATGATTGGGGTCTTAGAAGTCATCAAGTCCTGCCTCTCCCCCAGTGACATAGTCTCTCCCATATGTCTCTGACTCATCCATTTAAATTGGAGGGGTGGTGGTGGTGGTGATGGATTCTTTAAATACCTGGTGAGGCATCCCATTCTGCTGGTGGAGCCTCTTAATTAAAAAAAGAGGCTCATTTACCTTTAGCTCATGGTGAAAGTTCATCTACCTTCAACCAGAATTTGATCTTTGTCCCACTCCCTTGCCCCTCCTTTCCTTCCTTTAAACCACAGATAGTAAATCTACTGGCATTTCTAATCTACCACCTTTCAAGTATTTGAAAGTAGCAGTTGTCATTCCTTGTTTACACTTTTCCATGTGAACCGCCTCTCCCCCACCACTTTTGTTTCTGCACAGGATGTGGTTTCCAGATCCTTCCCTGTCTGGCCGGAGCCCCGGGAGTCCTTCAGAGGGCACTCACTCTGCCAGTGTGTGGTTGGGCTGGTGGAAGTTCATGAGTGAACGTGATTAGATGCCCTCCCACCCATCTCTTCATAGCCTTCTGAACAAATCAGTCTTTGTTCTCCTTCCAATTTAAAGATGCTTGTCATTAGTAAGGGAAGGCAGCCAATAGAGAAGTCGAAGGATTCTACCTTCTGTCAATCTGCCATTCTCTCCAAACACTTTAAACCACTCATTCTCCATGGGGATGATACTGCCTCCATGGGGACGAAAATTGGTTCTTTGGGGGCAAAAAAAGCCTGAAATACTAAAATGTCGCCTTCCAAAGTGCAATCCTACCTGACCATCTTATTAGTATTTAATTTCTCTTGTTAGGGAAAATTAAAATTTTCTCTTTAGGGGGCTGCCAAAACTATTAAAGATAAACACATCTTTAAACCTAAGTGACAGTACCAAAGTGCTCAAATGTTTTTAGCACTTGAAAAAAGCCCATCTCAATGGGGATCTGGCCTTCTTACTTCTATTCTGACAGATATGTTGGTCGGTGTGGCTCCCACTGCATTCACCTGAAGAAGGGTTGTGAGTTTGGGAAGCCAGCAGGACTCCTCAGGCCTCTGACATGCCAGTGAACTTCAGAGGTGGGATTGTTTCACCAATTTTGCCCACTCAAGAGCAAGGCACTCCGACCTCTAGGCTCTGCCAGTTCCCAGGTGTGTAACCGTGAGCAAGAAGACAGTAACCTCGCAGACAGTAACCGCTCCTCCACAGGGTGGTTGAGAAGGAAATGAGCTAATGGGTACTTGGCACAATACTTGGAACATAAAGCCCTTGGCAGAATAGTTGTTTCCATCATTTATTATTACTGTTAGTGAAATGAATAGCCTCTACTGAGGTTCCTGAGAAGAACCTTAAGAGGTTTTGGCATAGGCCCCTAATCCTCCTGTTTGCTTTGAGAAATTAGTAGTAGGTGTCAGATTTCAGCCTTCCTTCCACACAGGCATTAAATGCCCAAACACACCTTCCCACCTGCCTGGCTGTTCCCTCCCTCCAGCATCGGCTTAAAACTGACCAACAGGCCTGGCTCATTCTTGTGTTCTGTACCCTAGCCTTTGGTTGCAAACTGCCAGAGTCATGCCACTTGGACTCCTTTCCGAAGGTTCTGCAGAAGCCAGCTAGTGTGACCAACATTCTGTCTCAGGGGCTTATCTGGGTTTAACCCCCAAGACCTTGAATTTGGACGGCACCCAGCACAGCACCTCACCCTCACATGGGTTCAGCAAATGCCAGCCCTTCTCACTGTCGTCTTAGTGTTCCTTCCTTGTCTTTATGCACACTGGCTTCTCGTTTGGGTTTAACTTCTCATTTCTGGCATTCACTCCTGAAAAATCTTACCATCTGGCCTCCCAAAGTAGTGTGCCAAGGCTTCCCCGTGACCTCACCGCAGCCTCACACCTGGCCCAGAGCGGCATGCCTCTTCATGCAGGTGGGCCACAGGTGAGATCATTACACGTGGGCATCACTCAACCTGTATCTCAAATGAAGCCACGTCAGAAGATTCCAGGGGCAAGGAAAACAGCCACGTTCCAGGAAAGGCATTTTCATTTTATTCAAAAATTATTTACAATTTATTGAGCCTTCATAAATGCTTTATTTTAAAATCTTTTTTTAAACCATTTTTTTTTTTAACCTGAAGAAAATCTTTGTGGGGTGGGGGTGTGTAGGGAGGGGAGTGGTGACAGGCTCCATAGGGATTTTGCAAAGGGATGGGTGTAATGCAACAGCAGTGGCTTGAGTCTGGTGGCCTCAGGGGTGATGAAGACCAGCCAGGCAGGCACCCCCAGGGCCAGTGGTCAGCTGGCAGGAAGCCTGCATGATGGTGGTTCTTGCTCAAAACTCACCATTTATTGGTTTGGGTCTAGGTACCCAACGCTGAGGGCTGACACTTCGCCTATTCCTACCAGGCAAGAGCAGGTGTTGGGACTGGATGGCTGTGAAGTTATCTACGAGAAGTCATGCACTGCTGAGCCTCAGGCCAGGCCAGGCAAGGGGTGTGGTGAAGTCAATAATCATTGCTGGAAAAGGCGTCTCTAGCTCCAAAGTCTTTACTTCCACATGCTGTGGCCCTCCTGTCTGCAACACCTGCTCTGGGTTATTGGGAAGAGGGGACAAAGTTATGTGGGGGTGTTGGTTGTGCAATACTGTAGGGTGTGCCAAGAATTTCTGAGGACTTCCACTTCTTGGTGGGTGCCAGCCTTCCCCATCAATTGATGGACACTTGAGAAGACCACTTATAATTAAAAACCTGTCTCGAACTGCCCAGTTTCCACTTCACTCTGCATTATAGAAACCCTGGGCTGAAAGTTACACTATTTAAAATAGTGTTTTTTTGTTTGTTTGTTTTGTTTTTTGTTTTTAACTCTTTGTAGGTCTGAGACCTTTGAGAACCTTATGAAAGCTTTAACGCTCTGGAAAAAACATACAAGAATAAATACATTAAATACTAACAGTTTTAGGGGTTTCATAGACCCTCTGAAGTCCAACTATGGACTGCCTGGGGTGATGGACCCCAAGTTAAGAACCCCTGAGTTAACGGTTCCTGTGGGTAAGCATTTTCTTCTGAGATGCAGATCACCCAGAGGAATGCTCGGTCTCCCTCCTCCCTGTGAATGACTGAATGGGTGTGGGGAGGTGGGAGTGAGGGTTTTGGAGGAAGGGGAGGGACGCTGGATGGTATACCACGGGGAAAGGTTTGGGAATGGTTTAGAGATTTAGCAGACAGCACTCAATCAATGAGTTCAATGAGTACCTGACTGAGAGCATCTAAAGGGTAGGAGATAGATTGGAAAGGGAGATACGTATTCTGAAAACAAACTTCACTTACTTCCAAGTTTTCCCTAAGGCTGGCTGTGGTGCTTTTCTTTTTCTTTCTTTCTTTCCTTTTTTTTTTTTTTGGAGACAGAGTCTCGCTCTGTTGCCCAAGATGAAGTGCAGTGGTGTCATCTCAGCTCACTGCAGCCTCTGCCTCCCAGGTTCAAGTGATTCTCCTGCCTCAACCTCCCAAGTAGCTGGGACTACATGCCCAGTAGAGATGGGGTTTCACCATGTTGGCCAGGCTGGTCTCAAACTCCTGACTTCAAGTGATCTACTTGCCTTGGCCTTCCAAAGTGTTGTGATTATAGGCCTGAGCCACAGCGCCCAGTTTTGTGGTTGCATTTGAGAACTTATTCTTGGAAGCAGGTCTGTGTGGTCACTCTGCCATCTGGTGGTTATGCTTGGAATTGCACCTGCCCCAACTTCAGGAGAAACACCAGAGATCTAGTAAGTTCTTGGAATAAAGTACACTCAGCTGGTCTGCTAGGGTGTAGTAAGGGGTGGGAGAGGGACAAATGCATGAAAAAGAAGAATGATTCTTCAACATTCCTGTGTAACTCTGAAGTCCCATGAGAGTATGTATCTTTCTTGGCTGACCTGGGCACTCTTTGGCTTGTCATGGCTAAACTTGCTTTCAGCACTTACAGTTTTTCCATGTAAGTTTTGTTTGTTTTTTGCTTTGATTTGCACTTAAGACCTGAAGTTCCATCTCTGGCTCCCAACGGGGTCTCTCTGCATCCTGTTCCTTCTCTTCCAGGGCAGAATTACTGATCTATTGAAGACTGCTGATTGGGAGCCAAAACAGATGTGTCCCTGGTAAAAACAGTGACTTGAGGTTCCATCTCACATTCTTTCCATTCCAGCTGAGACATATTTCTCCAGGCTTCTGGAACCCTTATCTAACAGGAAACCAGTCACTAACAGTTTTCTGTGCTGTAATGTCAATCACATGCCAACATGGCTGAGTCCCACTTCTTTAAAGCTCTGGGGGGAATTCTTGGTCCATCCCCTGAACTAATCTTCAGACTTCCTACTGCAGCCTCCCATGTGCCTGTCTGCCAATGGCACCTTCTGAGCCAAGCTATGCATGAAACATATTAGAAAGTTAACATTTTGTTCTGGAGGAAAGAATGGTGAGTTCCAAGATGATAGGTCTCCTGTGGCATCAGGGGATCCCCAAGAACAAAGAAGAACATTAGGGGTCCCAGAGTGGCATTATCAGCTTGCAGTCAGACATCTCTTCTCCAGTCCCAGACTATGCTGTGGAAAAGACCATTTCTAGCATGTTCCATTAGCGGTACCTGCTTCTGTTATGGCCATGTCAAAGTTGTGAGTCAAACTGGAGGTAATGAGGGAAAATCTGCCAAACTGACAGCTAGGGAGGAAGAGATGGAAGGGAAGGCAGAACGTTCTGTCACCTGTGGGAGGCCTTGGGGGAAGCAGATGATGGGAGGGTGGGTTCTCCCTCAAAGCTCTGGAATTTCACACACCCAATGAATGCTGGCTTCACCCTGTCATGTGATCAGAGGTGTTAAATTGGAGTTGTCCTCAGAGCTTCTCTCTCCTTCTGGTGACCTCTTCCTTTTTCGGCCACCTGAAAAAAAACAGGTTGCAAGTATCAGCCTGTAACACTGGAGGAACATTCATAATTGCTTGGCAGTCTGAGTTATTTTCAAAACAGAAGCAGAAATGGAGACAAAGCCCTTGACAGCTTGGCTAGAACTAACCTGCATTGTATGCTGGTGCTGATATTGGCATATTTACATCTTGAAAGATTAGGACGTACTTTTCACATAAGATGCCATCTCTGAAAAGTCACAAACCCAGGCTAGTGCCTGGAATTGAGATTTCCTGGAGGGGACTGAGTAAAGCCCATGTAACACCTCAGGCCTATGCCTCCCGTGCCCCTTGGGGGCCAGCCCCTCTGACTGCCAGACACCTCAGAGAGGACCAATCTCATAGGCTTTGATGTCCCATGAATCAGGGTTGATGGCTGTAGCTGGGAGCTATTTCCAGGGACCTGCATTCTCTAGCTCTGAAGCAACCTCCTTTCTGCAGTGGGGCAGGTGGTCATAATTACATAGTTGTCCTCAAGGATGAGAGAGCAATCTGTTCCCAGGTCTGTTTTTAGGAAGGCATATCTTCACCTTGTTCTCTCCACCATTGACTTCCGTGTGTGGAGGATATTGCTCTCTTTCTATTGAGTCTCCTGGACACTAATTCTTTAAAGAACCAGACAGTAAATATTAGAGGCCTGTGGGCCATATGGTCTCTGTCACAATTACTTATCTCTGACATTGTTGCCATAGATAACAAATGGATCTGTCTGTGATCCAGTAAGTCCTTACTTACAAAAACCAGTAAAGGAGGGAGGTCAGAATTGACCTGTGGGCATGGTGTGCAGTCTCCTGTCCTAGAGGAAAACAACTGAATGGGACAGATCCCAAAACTATCAAGGGTGCAGTGCTGGCCCAATCCCTTTTGCGGATTTCCACAATTGTACTTCATTAGGGTTTCTAAGAGGAGTCCCTGGCTCCTCCCTCAGGAGGAAGATGCTAACATGTTTTTCCTACTAACCATCAGCAGGGTGGCTTTCATCTGGGTGAAGAACTAGCTACTCACTCAAGGTTCTCAGCAGCTTCTTGCCCACGTTTTCCTCAAAATCGCTACTGCAGGGGCTGGTCTCTGTATCCAGGTTGATGTTACAACATTCGCTATCTGATGCTGAGAAAGGAAAGAAGAGAGAACTCAAGTTGTCTCAACCTACACACTCAGGCATCAAGACAGGGTGATTCTGAGTGACATCCCTCAGCAGGTGAAGTTTAAGACGTGAGCCAAAGCGAGGGTGGTGTAATAAGGCAGGGATGCCCAGGAAAGTGCTGGGTGTCATTAGTTAGCAAGAGGCATTTTAGTGCCACAAAAGGAACAAAAAGATGGAGAACAGGAGCAGGAATGCAACGATCCATGCAAAGTCAGAAATCATTCCCTCTCCTCAAACACTTTTTGGCAAGAGAGAGGGGTTAGAGAACAACGTGTTCTCCATCCAGTCTATTTGCCAGACTAAAAGCACACGTGAGGACAGGTGGAGGTCTCCTTGGTCTATTTGCACAAACCCCAGAAAGCCACAGGGTTCAACAACAATGTCCCTGTCTTCTCCCGCAGGACTCAATGGGAGTTCAAAGAATTACAGAACCTGAGAGCCCAGAAGGGGGCCAAGCCTTACCACCAATGCAAATAAAAACCTAAACAGAAGGCAGAGTGGTGTGCTGGAAACTGCACTGCACTGAAGCCATGAGGCTGAGCCTGCTAATGATGCAGTTTTTGGACTTGAGCAAGTTGTTTCCCCTCTCTAGGCCTCCAGGGTCCTCATGTGTCGCAGGACGAGGGTGGACTAGATGATCTCCAAGACTACTCCATCACCTTCGTTCTTACTCGTTTGTTACATTTTCTTGCTGTGTGCTTTAGCTACTAGATTTGGTGTTGAGGGCAGAAAAAGAACATCAGTTCTAAATTCAGGTCCTGGAACAGTGACCATGTATGTCTCAGATTTTGTGGGTCAGCCACAAGTTCAAGCATATTGTCTTGTTGACTTTAAATTTTTTTTTTTTGAGACAGAGTCCGCTCTGTCGCCCAGGCTGGAGTGCAGTGGTGCCATCTCGGCTCACTGCAACCTCCGCCTCCCAGGTTCAAGCGATTCTCCTGCCTCAGCCTCCTGAGTAGTTGGGATTACAGGCGTCCGCCACCATGCCCGGCTAATTTTTGTGTTTTTAGTAGAGACGGGATTTCACCATGTTGGTCAGCCTGGTCTCGAACCCCTGACCTTAGGTGATCTGCCTGCCTGGGCCTCCCAAAGTGTGGGATTACAGGCACGAGCCACCGTGCCAGGCCAACTTTAAAAATCTTTGAGCACTTTTTCAGGTTGTTGCTCTGGACTTGAGGAGTCTTATACTATGGATTGGAGTAGGTCTGGCAGGGGAACTACTGGCTTGGGTGCAGGCTTAGGGGGCTACTGAAAGCTTGGGGAAGTACATCTTAGAGAGGCAAACACAGAAGCTTCTCAGGACTGCTGGGACCCTGGGCGCTCAGAGCAACACCACTGTCAAGGCAGCAGTGTTCAGCGTCTCGGAGGTGATATGATCCGAGACTTCAGGAAAAGTCTATAGACTACACCTTTGGTCAAAGCCACAGCTAGTTAGAATGTTTCCTAATCAGTTTCCTAATCTGTGAGGTAGGCCTAATAATAGCTACGTAACATTTATAAAGCATGGTACTGAACACTGTGATATGCCTTTTATGTACATTATCTCATTTATGCTCAAAGCTATTTTATAAGATAGCTGTCATAATTTATACCTATTAACATAAGGATACTTATCTATTCAGACAAAAAAAACTGAGTCTTAGGTTTAATAACTTGCCTAAAATTGCGTAACTCCTAAATGAAGGAGCCAGGGTCTGAATCCAGGCAGAAACCCAACTCCTAATACTGCCCTACACAGTTTTCCTGGGAGAATGAATCAGACAGGGCCTGATGCATGGTAGGTGCTCAGTAAATGTTTCCTTTCCCTGGCTGTGTAAGGAGGTTGGAGGTTTAATGCAGGGGCTGCGGTCCCAGGGCTCCCCTCAGCCAGCTTTCCCCGGGCCATCCCAGTACCCAAAGGCGATGATCCCCCTTGTTCTGCTAGGCCCAGTCGGCCTCCCTGACCTGCTGTCGTGGGAACGGCTACCGGAGACAGTGTGAGCTGCTGTGTGCTGTGCTCCTCGAAGTCAGTCATTTCTTCCTGGGTGAAGGCCAGCTCCTCCATCCTCAGGTACACTACCTCGCCGGGGCTTCTCAGCCCATCTGAGCGGCTGCCTGGGGAGGACAGCACGTGCATCACCTCTCTGCTTTGGAGAAGACCCAGGGCTCAGGTGGTGTGAGCCCTGGGCAGGGCTAGAAGAGGAAGGCAGGGTCGTCCTCACCCCACACCAGCCCGGCCTGCCCGTCTGCCCAGCTGACTTACACGGCAGGCTGTTCCTGTTGTTCAGGAGCGTGATGGCGGGGTCATCCTTAGGGGTCTGGGGTGTGCCCCGGGTTGTGGGGGCCTTGGTGGAATCCCCATCTGTGAAGGCCTCCATGTCAGGGGACTGAGGTGAGCTGTCCATGTGGCAGGCAGTGAGTGCGTTCTGATACTGCTGCCGTGTGATCTGGAAGGAAGAGGGCAGGAGCTTAGGAGCAGCTAGGCAGAGCCCTCCTGGATGCAGCCAGCCTTCCCAGGCTCGGGGGCAGCCTCGCTGGGGTGCTTGGAACCCTCGGCCTCTGAGGCCTGAGATCCACCAACGGGGGCCTTACCCACGCTGTAGCAGTCCAGCAGGGACAGTGAGGGGCCCTTTGCTGGTCTGCCACCAGCTCCCACTGTTCCTTTTTATTGGCACCTGGAAGAACCAAACCTTCTGAGACGCTGGAGAGGATGGAGGGCATCTTCAGAGAGCCAGGTGGTTGTCCATGGAGAAGTTTAAAACACACATTTATACTATTGCCAAAGGCCCAAAGGGTCAGTCGGGGGTGACTTGGTGAGAATAAGGTAGGACTCCAGCAGCGAAGCTCTCATGCCCCAGGTCTCAGTGTTGGGAAGCTGGAGGCTAGGGCCTGAGAGAACACAGGCATTTCTGATTTGGACTAAGCCCATCCCTGGATGTAGGGTCATGCTCCTATGTTGGCAGGGACCACAGCAGGGAGGTCTCCCAGCTGTCTCCTCAAATCACAGGAGTCAGACTTGTGATTTTCCTGCTGTGTCAAACGTCAGCCACAAGTGAAGGCATCTGGAGGGTCAGGCTGCAGCCAGACCAGACAGGAGTCTCCATGATTCCAGGCAGGAAAAATATAGATCAAATGTCTCTTCTAAAAGGCAGGAAGGTGTCTCGGTCACCCCTGTTCTCTGGGTATACAACACAGACAGGCACTGTGAATCCTTGCTAGCAGTGAAAACAGACTAGGTAGTGTGCCACCCTGTACAGGGATGTGAAACTGCTCATCAGTGGCTGGCACTGGGAGAAGAATGGAAATGGTATGTGGCATAATATCCTTCCCAATCATAGCATCTCCTTAAGCGTTTTCATCCCCCCTTCACTGCATTAGCGCTAGAGAACGAACAAATTCTGCTCATTTTGCCTTCTCTTTCCTTTGGGGCAGAATTGGTATCACATGTTGAAACAGGAAAGATTTCTGCTGGCAGTAGGAGGGGGATGGTTGAGGCTTACACACTGTGACAGAGAGTAGGCTTGAAGTTGGCTTTGTATCTGGTAAGGTCTCAACAGTGGCTCCTTGTCAACTACTCACAAGACCCATTATTTTACTGGACACGATCAATCCTTTCTTCAACAAACTTCAGGATATTTTGCAAGAGAACCAAGCAAATTCTAAGCACAACTAATCTAATCATAAAACACCAGTTAAGAATGCATGCCTTTTTGCAGAGCATATGGGACACACATATACAGAGATTCCAGGCTTCTAATCATACTTCTGCCCATTCAGGTGGGCAAATAGAGTTTTCTATTGATGGTTTAAATCAGTGATTCTCAAACCTCAGCATCAGAATTATCTGAAGGACTTGTTAAAACAAGATTGTTGGGTTTAACTCTGAGTTTCTCATTTGCTAGGTCTGGGGTGGAGACTGAGAATTTGCATTTTTAGCAAGTTCCTGTGTTCCTGGTGCTGCTAGTCTGGAGATCACACTTTGAGAACTGCTGACTTAAGACCTAGTTAAAATCAGATACAGGTACTACTCAGGTTTTGGTTTTTTTCTCTGAAGGATTTTAAAGGACAAAGCAGCAAAGTGTTAACAACTGGCTTTGATATTTTTTAGGTCAAAATGGTATGTTCTTTGCTCTATGGCGTGGAACCACAGGTCTCCACTTAGCATTTATCCAAAGTCTTCAATCGATTCAATGTGCTTGTTGAGAACACCTGACTTTTGCCACTCCCTCTGTTGGGAAGTGAGAAGTCAGGTTCCAAAATTTCCCCCAAAGATGAGGAAATTTGGCTCTAACACCAAAGGACGGGAAAATTCCCTAAATGACACTCGGTAAGCCCAGTAAAGCAGTTGATCTTACTCTATTTGGGTTCTTTAGTTATTTAGATTTGGCTTCTACTTTAGTCAAAGGACAAATGTCCCTTCACCTAAGAAATATGGCAGGAAACATACTGCCAAGAACTAAAGTTCAAGTCCCAATTTTGCCACTTTCAAGCTGGGAGACCTTGGCCAAATATATATACATTTTTAATCAGCCAATGGGCAAATGAATACACTGGCCACATTGTTAACCTCTCTGATCTTATAAAAGAGGCCCAGAGATAATGAGATAACATGAGTGAATCTATTATACAAAACTGTTAGGAATGGTTGTTTAAAACATGCCCACATGCATGTCTCACCATTTGACTTTATAACGGGCATACATTTCAAAGACAACTGTCAAGCTTACCATCTCATTATGTCTAAATTGCCCATGGCACACAGGGTGGAGGTGGGGCAAGGAGCAGTGTCCCCTCTGCCCCCAGAGTCAGTGTGACTGGAGATGCTGTGAAAGCAAGACTAGGTCTTGGAAAAATAAATCCTTAATCAAGAAAATAAAGCAAAAGGGAAAGTAGGGGAAGGAAGGCAATTCCAAGTATGGACAGTGGAGAAGGGGGACAGAAGGAAAGGGACAGTGAGTGAAGAAAGGAGAGGAGGAAGAGAGAAGGAAGGGGCTGTTTCAGTAGGCTTTGAAATGGATTTGCTGGCTCAGGGCCCCTCTGAGTTGGTAGATTGGCTGCATCCCCCAAGCTGGAAGTCTCTTGGGAATGACTGTTGCTGCAAAATGCTCTATATTATTCAACTAATTTATTTTTGGAAAAGTTCTGCCCAGATTTTATCTTCAGTGAGTTGTACCAGTCTTTTTAAAAAAATTTTTTTTTGAGATGGAGTCTTGCTCTGTCTTGCCCAGGCTGGAGTGCAGTGGTGCAACTTCTGCCTCCCAGAATCAAGCAATTCTCCTGTTTCAGCCTCCTGAGTAGATGGGACTATAGGTGCACACCACGACGCTCAGCTTATTTTTTTGTACTTTTAGTAGATACAGGGTTTCACCATATTGGTCAGGCTGATTTTGAACTCCCGACCTCAGGTGACATCACCCTCCTTGGCCTCCCAAAGTGCTGGGATTACAGGTATGAGCCACCATGTTTTAAAAAAACAATGATAGGCCCCTCTTATTACCCGGTATCAAGGATCCAGGAACTCTAACCCTCTCTTTAAGCATTGTCAGGGAGAAAAGGATGGGAAGAAAGTAGTTTTGGTAACAATACTGAGTGAATGGGACACAATTCCTTGTAAGGTACTGAGTTCCTCATCATTGGAGGCATTCACACAGATATTAAACCACCACTTGTCAGTGATGCTAAAGAGAAGATTCAGACAGCCACAGCCAGGGTCTGCCATTAGTGGGAAGAAGCACAGCAGTATACGGCAGTGAGAGTGGGGAGGGGCACGGGCTGGAGAGCGTCTGCACTGTTGGTGGGTGTTTATATAAAAGGAAAGGTACCACCCAATGGCTAAATCATCTATGTGACTCACGGCCTTAACAGCCTTGCTTTCACACAGCTCCATTTTTAAAAAAAAATTTTTTAAAAATCATGAACTCCTGCCATGTCAATGTGTTGCCTTAAAAGAAATAGTTGACAAACTGTCAATGTATCCAACTCTGCTCTGCTTCTTCCAGAGGCATTTCTAGGTTCGGGTATCACTTCTTGTCAGTTCCTTCCCCTTGTTCAACAACTTACGACAACTTCTTTTAATCTAGCATAATACTGCTGAAGAGAAATATAACGTGAGTCCCACGGGTAATTCAAAGTTTTCTAGTGGTCACATTTTACAAAGTAAAAACAGGTAAAGTTAATTTTAATAACATATTTCATTTAACCCAATATATCCAAAATAATTTCCCATCATCATGTGATTAGTATAAAGTGATTAGTGAGGAATTTTACATTCTTTTTTGTACTGGTCTTGAAATACAATGTGTATTTTGCACTTATAGCACATCAGTTTGAAAAAGTCACACTTCATGCGTTGAACAGCCACATGTACTAAATGGCTGTATTTATACATGGCTACTGGCTACTGTACTGGATGCTGAAGGTTTAGTGGACTGCCTGAACGGCTGTGCCCAGTTTCCATGACCTGGCCTCGCAGGGCCAGCAGCACTCCCACTACTCACCAGGACAGAACCACTGGTCCCGCCCAGCTCCTCTCTCTACCCAGTCCCTTGAATGCACCATGTCTACTTGCCTTCCATACGTGTTTAAGGGTGTCCCTTTGCATGGCATTGCCTTAACTCTCCTCTTGTTCTTTCCAAATTCCTAAAGTACATTGTCCAGCCAATTAGTGCTTAAAAAATTCCAGACAGTGGCTCACGCCTGTAATCCCAGCACTTTGGGAGGCCGAGGCAGGTGGATCACGAGGTCAGGAGTTCGAGATCAGCCTGACCAACATGGTGAAACCCTGTCTCTACTAAAAATACAAAAATTAGCCAGGCATGGTGGCGCATGCCTGTAATCCTGACTACTCAGGAGGCTGAGGCAGGAGAATCACTTGAAACCAGGAGGCAGAGGTTGCAGTGAGCCAAGATTGTGCCACTGCACTCCAGCCTGGGGGACAGAGAGAGACTCCATCAAAAAAAAAAAAAAAAAAAAAAAATCCACATAATTTTGTAATGAATTAGATAGTACCCTGCATTGGTCACTATTATTTAACTTACCTTAAGCTTCCTCTCTCTAACTAGGTCTTAATCTACTTATAAGGCAGAGAATATATTTTTATTAGATTTATATTTCTATAGTATAGCTCATGGCACCCAGAACCATTGTTAGTGCTTAACAAATACTTATTGATTAGCTGATTGAGGGAATCAAGCCACTTTTCAACAGACGCCATGTTTTTGTTTCCTCTTCACTGCAGTAGATATAACCATTTATTAGCAACAGCTTTAGCTCAAATTGTGTTCTCTTATAGAGTGGCCAGTTTAGAATCCAAGCACCTACTAAGCTACAAAGGAAGCGGAGGTCTGTTTATTCTGAAACTAGCAAAAAGCAAGGGTGCCTTTCTGGACATTTTGACTTAGCAGCCAAGGTGTCCGGAAGTTAACCTTTAGGCTAATGTGATGTCTCTTGTCATTTTATTTTAGAGACAGGGTCTTGCTCTCTTGCGCAGGCTGGAGTGCAGTGGCATGATCACAGCTCACTGTAACCTTACACTCCTGGGTTTAAGCAATCTTCCTGCCTCAGCCTCCCGAGTGGCTGGGACTGCAAGTGCATGCCACCATGCCTGGCTAATTTAAAAATTTATTTTTGTTGAGATGGGGTCTCACTTAGTTGCCCAGGCTGGTCTCACACTCCTGGCCTCAAGTGATTCTCCTGTCTCAGCCTCCCAAAGTGGTGGGATTACAGGTGTGAGCCACTGCACCTGGCCTCCTGTCATGGTATGATGTTCTGTTTTCACTTTCAAGTGGTGTATTCCTCCCTGAAGACACAATGCTGCAATCTAGGGATTTGGCCACCAGATGGTGATGAGGAATCTTGGTCAAGGTTATGCAGTCCAGACTGTAAGACATCTGCCAAGTATTCTTAGCTTAATGATGACATAGAACACATTTCAAAAAACCTTCATAAGAATTCTTTGGTACCTTCATAACTTATTAACTACTATTAATCATGGCTTTGTTTAACACCTTTCCCAGATAACTATTAGATGCACCTTTCTATCCCATTTTGTAGCTTATCTTGAAGTTCAATTACTCCTGGACCTTCAGTCTGCTGGATATAAAAAGCCCTTGCAAAACCTTCCAGCAGCCAACCACAGGGACTTTGACCTGTGAAAACACTTATATTGCAGTCTTCTCTTTAGCTTCCCCACAAACTCTCATGTTAAAAAACACAGTAACAACAAAAGGAAACGGGGAGAGACGGGTGAGGGAGGTAGATAAATGAGCAGCCTAAATAACATCCCTAACACAGTCTAATCAATCGAGGAGGTAATTTTCAATGTTAATCTAAGGTAGAATTTTACATTAAAAAAAAGAAAAGAGAAAATCAAGACAAAAAAGACACTTGTGTTAAGAGTTTGAACTCACAGAATTCCTTTTTGGAGAACTACCCATTTTAATCAAAGTTTTTTTTTTGAGACGGAGTTTCGCTCTTGTTGCCCAGGTTGGAGTGCAATGGCGCCGATCTTGGCTCACCGCAACCTCTGCCTCCCGGGTTCAAGCAATCATCCTGCCTCAGCCTCCCGAGTGGCTGGGATTACAGGTGCCCGCCACCATGCCTGGGTAATTTTTATATTTTTAGTAGAGATGGGGTTTCGCCATGTTGACCAGGCTGCTCTTCAACTCCTGACCTCAAGTGATCTCCCTGCCTCAGCCTCCCAAAGTGCTGGGATTACAGGTGTGAGCCACTGTGCCTGGCCTAAAGAGGTTTTTGAATAACACTTTTTTTTTTTTGAAGACAGACTCTCACTCTTGTCACTCAGGTGGAGTACATTGGCGTCACCTCGGCTCACTACAACCTCCGTGTCCTGGGTTGAAGCGATTCTCCTGCCTCAGCCTCCTGAACAGCTGAGATTACAGATGTCCACCACCACGCCTGGCTATTTTTTCTTGTATTTTTAGTAGAGACAGGGTTTCACCATGTTGGCCAGGCTGGTCTGAAACTCCTAACCTCAGGTGATCTGCCTACCTCAGCTTCCCAAAGTGCTGGGATTACAGGTGTGAGCCACTACGCCCAGTTGAATAACACTTAATTGGTTTCCACTTTCCTCTCAACTTCTCTACTTTTGAAATTTAGTCTTAACTTCAAAATATCCAGATGGAAAGAAAGACCAAGTTCTGTGCTGCTCAGCTGCACTGATCACAGCAAAGTCTTCTGTTTGGACAAAAAGGACAGACACACCCGAGAATTGACCTGGGATTTGGCATTCTCAACACTGCCACTATCTCACATTAGGAAACAGACTTTTATGTTCCTTGTGATTTGCAGAATGTTCCTTTTCCTTATGTTCTAGGGTTGGAGATATGAGATCATTGGCAAGTTTTGTTTTTGTTT
Organism: Macaca thibetana thibetana; assembly: GCF_024542745.1. Taxonomy (NCBI): domain Eukaryota; kingdom Metazoa; phylum Chordata; class Mammalia; order Primates; family Cercopithecidae; genus Macaca; species Macaca thibetana. Next base: position 95,443,937 of record NC_065586.1, on the reverse strand, counting down.
TTGTTTTTGAGACAGAGTCTCCCTCTGTCGCCCAGGCTGGAGTATAGTGGCGCGATCTTGGCTCACTGCCATCTCTGCTTCCCAGGATCAAGTGATTCTCCTGCCTCCGCCTCCCGAGTAGCTGGGATTACAGATGCCTGCCAACATGCCTGGCTAATTTTTGTATTTTTAGTAGAGATGGGGTTTTGCCATGTTGGCCAGGCTGGTCATGAACTCCTGACATCAGGTGATCCACCCACCTCGGCCTCCCAAAGTGCTGGGATTACAGGCGTGAGCCACCATGCCCAGCCCATCGGCAAGTTTTAAGAAAATCCTTACAAACTTAATGCTAGGTAATCATCTTAGCACATTCCCCTGAGGAGCTGCCAAATCCATCACCTGAAAGTACTGTCCAATCTGTAAAGCCTAATGATGTTTTGCCCATTGAACATGACTCTTCAAAATCTCCTTCACTTTTCTACTCCAAGCAGCAAACCAAATCTTCATACTGATTTTCTCAACTTCTGATATGAACGGTTATGGACTGAATGTTTGTGTCCCTTCAATATTCATATGTTGAAACCCTAACCCCAATGTGGTGGTATTAGCAGGTGGGGCCTCTGGGAGGTGATTAGGATATAAGGGTGAATTCCTCATGAATGGGATTAGTGCCCTTATGAGAAGAGAGCTTGCCAGCACTTTGGGAGGCCAAGGTGGGAGTATCACTTGAGGCCAAGAGTTTAAGACCAGCCTGGTCAACATGGTGAGACCCTGTCTCAATTTAAAAAAAAAAAAAAGGAGAGAGTTTACTTCCTTTCTTTGCTCTCCACCATGAGAGAATACAATGAGAGGTAATCTGAAAACTAGGTAGTGAGCCTTCATCAAATGCTGAATCTGTGGGCACCTTGGACTCCCCAGCCTCCAGAATGGTGAGAAATAAATATCTGTTCAAGCCACACAGTTCATGGTCATTTGTTACAGTGGCCAAAATGGACTAACATAAATGAAAAGAGAAACAAACATAAAAATTCTGGCTGAGTGCCATGGCTCATGCCTGTAATCACATCACTTTGGGAGGCTGAGGTGGGAGGATTGCTGGAGGCCAAGAGTTTGGAGTTAGAGCCCTGTCTCTACAAAATAAATAATAAAATAAATAGACAAAATAAAAATCCCACCACACTTAAAATAGAATCCAAATTCCTTACTCTGGCCTAAAGATTCCAGGTGTCCACCTCTGATGTTACATTCTCATGGAGCCTCTGCCTTTGCACACCGTGGGCCGGCACTCAGAGCTTTAAACTACCAAACTCTTTCCAGCCTCTGTTGTTTCTATCTTGAACATTCTCCCCCTCCCCTTTCAAGTCTCAGCAAAGTTGTCCTTCCTCAGCCTATCTGATAACCATTTCAAGAGCAGTCTCCTTGCCTTCTCTGCCCAATCACTGATCCCAATGACCTCTTTATTCCCTTCACAGCCCTTATTACTACCTGAAATTACCTAGGTTATGTGTATGGTTATCGTCTTTCTCCCCCATTAGCCTGTAAGCTCCCGAAAGGCAGCAGCTTGCTGTCTTCACCACAGTATCTCAACAGTGCCAAGAACACAGCAGGCCTCCATTAAATATTTGTTGAATCACGTACTCATATTATGACTTTCCATTTCTTTCCTCACAGATCACATGTCCAACACGACAACCAACCAGACTTAACATATTAGAGTTCTTCTTTTCCCACTTTTTTCCCTACCTCCCCTTCTGGGGAAGGTCTGCATTAGCAATGAGAAAAATTCAGGGCTGGAAGCTATGAGAAGCAGAATTGTGGGCTATGGTTTTCTAAGGTTTAACTTCCTTGTCACATTAGACTTAAGTGTCCACAGTCATATGCACCCATGAGCATTGCCCAGTCAGCTCGTAAAGGCACTTCCCTGGGTTCCTTTAGCTCCGATGTCCTATCACTCACTCTAAAGCCCACTGACTTTAGGGCTTGGATTCTGGAGGCAGAAAGACCCAACTTTGAAGCTTGGCTGTGCCATTTACTAGCCATGTGACCTTATACTCCTCAAACCGCAACTCTTCATCTAGAAAATGGGAATGACAGCAACACCTACCTCATAGGGTGACTGTGAGATTAAATGGATAATTCAGACAAAGGACTCAGTAAAGTGCCTTGCACAGTTTACTGCAAAAAATAGTTATTGTCTCACCCGATCCCCCAGGTTCTATTCCTCCCTCTGGAAACATTCCATGGTTACTTTTCAAGGTTACTTTTATAGGCTGATATCAGTTTTAACTCAGGGCTGTCCACAAAGTCCTGAAACACAGAAAACCAGCCAGCACACACCCCTCTCCAAATAATCAAGGCGTGTGTTCTGGAAAGAAGGACCTTCTTACACCCTAGTGATTTCAGTGCACCTCTCATGACCCAGCCTGCAACTGGTACAACAGCTACCAAGTGAACTCACTGGGTGTTTTGTTGGCCTGGGATAAACGGGGCTCTAGCTAGATCTCAGGCCAAAGTTTGTAATGGTTTGCAGAATACTAGGAAACAAAGCAGGCTGGGCGCGGTGGCTCACACCTGTAATCCCAGCACTTTGGGAGGCTGAGGCGGGCGGATCATGAAGTCAAGAGATAGAGACCAACCTGATCAACATGGTGAAACCCTGTCTCTACTAAAAATACAAAAATTAGCTGGGCATGGTGGCGGGCATTTGTAGTCCCAGCTACTTGGGAGGCTGAGGCAGGAGAATTGCTTAAACCACGGAGCGGGAGGTTGCAGTGGGCCGAGATCATGTCACTGCACTCCAGCCTGGGCAACAGAGCAAGATTCTGTCAAAAAAAAAACAAAACCAAAAAAAAACCAAAACAACAAGAAAAAACACCTACGGAAACAAGAAAAGGGGAAAATGTTAAAGGCTCCTGTGCAATGCCAATCCCAGTGAGGGGTATGAAGAAACAGCTCCCCTCCTCTTTAATTATGAGGCCATGAGCCTTGCTACCTCTCTCCTGGGCAATTGCACATGGTTCTCTTCAAATAGCTTAGTAATTTTCAAGCAGTCCTATTAGTGACTACAAAAGATTTTCAGTTAACACACAGGTCAAGTTGTATTTTAGACTTTAAGGTATAAAAATATATTATCATATGTAAAAGTATAGCATGGTTCCTTCTTTTTAACCAACAGACAGGCAGATGTATAGCATGGTTTCTTCTATACATCACTTGGTTTATTCATCACCTGCAAACTTATCTTAGAAAAATCTTATCTTAGAAAAACCAATGAATAAAATCAAACTGATGCCAATGGTAGGGGATCCAAAGGAAATGATTCTGGCAGCAACTTGTGTCAGACAAGCTAACCTATTGCTTTGTGCCTCATTTCCTGATAAAAGGGGGCCAGGAGATGTCAAAAGAGTGACAAATAATGAACAGTCCTAAAGCTGACTGAAAACAGCCTTTATACAGCCAGTAGCAGTTACCACCCAGCAGTGTACTGGAACACAGGGGAAGTCTTCTTGTCCCGGTCACCCAGCCAATGCTGCCCACTGGGAGGGAGAGGATAACCTTCCTGGGAGAGTTACCTTCACAAACTGCACATCGCTGAGGATGTGGACTGAGTAGTCAGGCGTGTAGAGGTTGTTGTTGCTGCTGTACAACTGTGTGTTGCTGCCCCCAAAGTCACTGCGCTCTCGGTTTGGAGACTCAGAGCGATTCAACCCACTGCAGCGAGAAGGGGACCGGTTTACTGCAGATGGTGAGAGATGGAGAAAAGACAAGGAGGGATGGGTGGGGAGGAAGAAGTGGAAGGGAGGGAGGGAGACAGGGAAGGAGGGGGAGACAGATGTTGTTTACTGAGGTCCCATACAACTTTCAGGCAATGGTAACACTGGGTGGTGGTGACGGGGCTCACCCTTCCCATCAGAGCCTGGGAAGCTGCTGAGCTGCTTTGTTGATGTTTATTCCTTTGAGGAACAAATGCCTAAGACAAACTCATGGCTCCCTTCCACTCGGGCTGCTCCCCACAACCTCTCCCAGTGAGGAGCTGGAGCATCTGTTTCCCCCAGACGGGGGATGGGTGGTTCACATCTTCCTTGGTTCTTGTCTTCAGATTAGGTGCACAAGGACCCTGCACGAGATGATGTCGGTACTATAAGCGTGGCTTGCTACCCTAGACCATGAGCCCCTCTACCATGGTGAGGTATTTTACATCAACTCCAATCACAAAACTTATTTTAGAAAGGCCAAGGCCTTGGGTTTGCCCTCAAAACCATCTGTCACAGCACAGGCAACCAATCTTCATGTGGCCTTACATTATAGTGGGAAGAAGTCAGGCCTGCTCCCACATTGGCAGGGCCTGGGACAAACGGAAGCCCACAAACCACAAGGATAAATATTTTTAAGTTAGAAGTTACATTAATAAATGGTAAAAACAGGCTTATCCTCTTCCTTGACAAATGTTCGTAGCAACCATGCCAGAAAACAGAGCTGTGGGTGGATAGCCAGCCCTGCCCCTAGGGCTTCTGGACCCCTGGTCCCCTAGGACTGTTTGGGTGGGGATTCCAGGATTCTGGATATCTGAAATGTGGTTTAGAAGGGAGGACACAGGCTTTGGCTCAGCACCTCCCTTTGGCCCTGAGAACTCCTTGCCCCATATAGATGGGCTGGACTGAGAAGGGCCAAGGTGTGGGTCTAGGGCTGGGCTCCCTCTTGCATAGGCCTGAGGGGAGCACTGGGATAATTTGCAGGCCTTCTGTCAAAGATCTCCTGAATGCTTTAGCCAGGTTCTTTTCACATTTTTAAGAAACACTTCTTGGAAACATTCGATTGAGACCGCGTCATTTGGTTTTATGTGAGCTGCCCTCTCCAGGAACAACAGAAAAGAGGATACCAAAGGTAACTCCAACATCATCTCAACCATGGAACCGCCCCAAGTGGTAGACTGCAAAGCTCCCCCAATCCTTCTGCTTCTTCCAAAAAAGGGGATGAGGAGGCTGTCAGCTTCTCTTAACACAGATTTAGCTCAGGGGGCTCAAATGAAGAATCAGATTATTTATAGATTCTGCTCTTTCAGGGTAGAACCTTGGGAATTTAATCCTGTCTCTTGAGATAAAGCAAAATATTTGATGAGCATCTATTTGGAATGAGTCATGGAAAGTTGATGATCTATTTAGCTGCCAAGCTGTTGCCTGGCAAACCATGCAGCAGAAAGAGTAAAACAATAGGTTGAATCATTTTCTCATTAGAACCCTAATCATCACTGCCTTGATCTGATTAGAGAATTAAGGAGTCCACTTCCAGTCTTCCCCTTCTCAGTAAGTGTCATCCACTTACATGCAGTTGCTGAAACCAGAAACCCCGGGATTGTCCTTGACTCCCGCCGCTCCCTCAGCCCCCCATGGAGCCTCGCTATCCATCTGACATAATGAGCCCATCGGTCATATCTCTGTCTCCACTCAAATCCCAGCTACCTCAGCCTCACCTGGACCACAGTCTCCCCACTTACTATCTTATAATCTGTTTTCACCTCAGCTGCCAGAATCGCATTTTTAAAACACAAATCAGCTTCCTATTGTGTCTGAATAAAATCCAAATTCCTTGCCGTGACCTGTTCCCTGCTTTCCTATCTGATCTTATCTTGGGGCCTCCTTTCCCCTCTCTTGCTTTGCTTTAGCCACTGGCCTCCTTGGGTGTTCTTAACCATGCAGGCTTTGCCCACCTCAATGAATGCCCATTTCCCCTCCCCACCTCACATCCTCCCCCCTCAGCTAATGGCTGTCTGCTCCTCAGTCATTAGCTCTCAGCTGAGGCACCACCTTCTCTGAAGACCTTGTCTGGTCATCGTAGGAAGATTCCTCCTGTTCTACTCTATCATGATCCCCTGTCCATCCTTTCAAAGCACTTTCACAAGCATTAATTACATATTAGTAACTACTTGTCACATCTACTTAATTCAACTTTTAATTCCACGAGGGCAGAGACGTCGTCTTCTCTGGTTATCCTCATTGTACGCCCAGCACCTAGCACCGTGCCTGGCCTAGAGAAGGTACTCAAGGAAAATGTGTGGAATAAATGAATCAGCACGTCAGGGTCCCACAGGGCAATACAATGACTCTTATAGTTTATGATCTAAATTTGTGGTAAAAAAAGGTTTCAGAGATCTTAAATCATCACAAAGCTAAAGTCATTAAAGCTCTTAAATCATCAAACTAAAGCTCTTAAAGTCACCAAAGCTCTTAAATCATCACAAACCTAAAGTCATTCTGGGGAAGCTGACTTCCCCAAGAAGCGAGGGTGGGGAGCAGGACCCTCCAGAAATGTGGCTGGATAGAGTAAAATAGTGTGCAACTAGAATCAAAGGGCACCAAGAAGTCTCAGGCCTTGGCCCAGTAACTTGAGGAAGAGGCCACATGGAGCAGAAAGGCTGTTTAATAAGGGTATGTGAAACAGCGGGCCCTGAAGTCAGATGCCTAGGGCCCTACCCATCCACTGTGTGATGAGGGACCAGATCCTTCTCCAGAGCGACTAAGAACTGACAGGGACAGGGACAGCGATAGTGCTGTAGAGAACAACATGCAGCACCAAGGTGATTGTAAAAAGCAGTAGTGTTGGATAGAAAAAGGTACATTTCACTTCCGGGCCTGATCCCTTGAAAACAAACTGACGAATTCTTAAAAATAGAACTACCATTCAAGCCAGCAATCCCACGGCTGGGTATCTACCCAAAGGAAAAGAAATTATGTAAAAAAGATACCTGTACATGTATGTTTATTGCAACACTATTCACAATAGCAAAGATACAGAATCAACCCAAGTGTCCATCAATGGATGACTGGATAAAGAAAATGTGATTTTGTACATATGTGTGTGTGTGTGTGTGTGTGTGTGTGTGTGTGTGTGTTTCTGTGTGTGTGTTTGTGTACACACAATGAAATATTATTCAGCCATAAAAAGAACGAAATCATGTCTTTTGCAGCAACATGGATGGAAATAGAGGCCATTATCTTAAGTGACATAACTCAGAAAGTCAAAGGCTGCATTATTTCTCTTGTAAGTGGGAGCTAAATAATATGTACAAGTGGACACAGAGAAATAATAGACATTGAAGACCCAGAAGGGCAGGAGAGGGTGAGGGATAGAAATTACTTAATGAGTACAATGTATACTATTGGGGTGATGGCCACACTAAAAGCTCAGACTTCACCACTATGCAATATATCTGTGTAACAAAAATGCACTTGTATCCCCTAAATCTATTAAAAAAAAAAAAAAAAAAAAAAAAAAAAGAACAAATTGATGAGTTCTGACTTGGCCAGACCCATCTGTGGCTGTTTCAGGGTGGCGGCTGGATAAGTCTGCGTTCTTTCCTCCAGGCTAGTTGCTGCAGAAAAGCGGGACAGGGAGTCCTGCCCATGAGTAGCTCCTTTGGCCCCAGTGCAGCATCTGGAAAACCATACCTTGACCTGGTGGGTTTTGACCTCAACTCAGTTTGGACATAACCAAGGGAAGAAAGTGTGAGCAGGGCTTATGGCTTCAGCTGCCCAGAGAATCACCACCATTTCTCAATAATCCTCCACTTTGCCTGGCCAGACATGGGCTTCACACACCCTACACCAGTTGTTCCACATCCTCATTTCTTACGTCACAGTTCAAGATATGTTCAGGGAGGACAGCAGGGAAAGAGCCCTATTTTATCTCCTAAACTCCTTCCATCTGTGGAAGCTTCTCCTGTTGGAGACAGAGGCAACAACTACATCCCAGTTGCCCCCAAAGCTCTCATCGTTTCACTGGCACCCAGTGTGGGTGACACCCACAGGGACTCACATGTCAAACACAAGCTACATCACTGTTATGCTGGGAGGAGGAAAAACACGTCTTTTTTTTTTTTAAAGTAAAAACAATGCTATTGAAAGTTTATTTATAAAATCATACAGGATTCCCAACACCAAACGATACAACTGTCTTACAAAGATTGAGTCTATAAAAGCAATTTTTAAAAGAAAAAAGAACCTTTACTCCATGAGAAAGTCCCAGCTCCTCTGGGTATTGTGCGAGATCAATGTTTTTGTGTCCTGGAGTCTGACATTCCTCAATAGGTGGGATGCTGATGACTTGGCATTTTGGTAATTGTGCACATACACTCAGAAGTTTCTGAGCAAGGGACATGGAAATGCTTTTAATAAAAAGCAGAAGAAATCAGTAACAGACGAGTGTCCTAGCAGCATGGCAAACTAGTTCAAGTTGTGTAATTCCCCTTGGCATATCCTAAAAGCACAGAGGCACAGTTTGGGGGAGTGAAGCAAGGAGGAAAATCCTAAGTATAGTGCAAGGAGGTCTGGAAGGAGACAGATCAAACAGTGATACGTAACACCGACCACGGGACCTGTCAACAGGCGGCAGGCTAAGCCACCAACCCATCCCTTGCCCACTCTTGCTCTTGCATCAGACCCTCAGGTTGGCTCAGGTGTAACTGGGTGATGAGGAGCAGGGTTTTTTGCTCTATGAAATTGTGACAAACCTCATTCCTGTAGCCTTTGAGTGGTCAGTCTGTAAGAGATACCTGTCCTGGGTTGGCTACTTGGATTGCTGAGGTTTGGGTGGAGAAGGCACCAGGGTAAAATCGGGGGCAGGGTGGCAAAGGGTATGGAAGAGGAATTCACACTGAGTTGGGGCTGGATGGAATCTCCTCTCCTTCTGCAGTCATAGTCAGGCGCCCTGAAAATCTGGACGCAGCAGCTCTGGGACTCTTGCTTCATTTGTGACACCTGTATCCAGGGAGCCTTCACAACCCTATCCTGGAAGCAGACCCCAAGATACAGAAGTAGAATGCTAAGCTCCCATTTTCCTTATGGGGATTTGAGGAAAAAGGAGGGTTCAGGGGCTGCCTGCCTACATCTTTTGTAGCATCAGTGAGGGATGAGGGGGAATGGCCTACTTTGGTCTGACTGTGATTGTGCCATGGGCCATCTCTGTTCTCCAAAATGGATCAGGAAGCTTAATTACATAGACCTGTAAGAGTACAAACTAGCATTATTAAAATTCGTTATACTGGGGCAACATTTAGCATCAGACAACCAAACACCAAAGCCAGCTGTCTGTCAAAACTACAGTGTGAACTCTGAGCCCAAGTTAGGATCCCAGATGAACTCACTCACTTTACACGGAGCTTTAACGGTTCCCAAATGCTCATCACACAAGAGCCGACCTGAAGGATTATTTCCACTTACCACATTTTGCAAAGTAGAAATATTATTTTTAGAGATTCCCTGTATATTTGAGGAGAAAACTGTCATTATTGATCTCAGTGCACATTATGAATGGATAACTGAGCACTGAAAAGAAACCTTGGTTCCAAAGTCTCTGTCTCTGTGCTTTTGTGGATTTGAAAGAACTGTCATGGGGAATTCAAAATTATCTCCACCACCAGGAGAAGAAAGAAGGAGCGAATGTGGGGAAAGGGAATGATAACTGCAGTGGGGCTGTGTACTTTCAGGGGAAACCCCTGATCAGAAGTTTCATTTTTAAATGAAAGCACCTGCCAAGTTGGTTAACCACACCACACCCTGGAGGTAATCTGCAAACCACTGTGCTCTTATTTCAAACTAAGGCTCAAATAGAAAGAGACTCCCCATGGATAATGATGGCAATATTTGGTGCAGAGACCTCTGGCCTCAATCTAGTGTGAGCACCAGATTTGTTATTAGCACTGCTTTCAAAATGCAAATAAATCACAGCCCTCTAGAGGGCACAAAATGTCTATATTCAGAGGTAAAGCAAGGTCTCAGGCAGTAGGTGGAGAGCACGATCTAAGACTTAGATTCCAGTCCTTGTCCCTCTACATACCTACTACACATACAACACTGACTGACTTTCTCAGAGCCTGTTTTTTTGTCTGTTGTTTTTCAATGACAATTCCTGCCTATCTCCCAAAGTGATTGTGGGGAGTCAAATAAGACAATGACAGTTCTTTTTTAGACCTAAAGACCCTACTGGTTTCTAGGATTTATTTTTCCCCCATATAAGATAGGGTTGAGATTTAGCATATATGTAAATTAATGTATCTGGATCAGAAATCAGTATTTCCACTCAGGACATTTTGCAAAGTAAAAAGATTTTTTTAAGGTACTTTGGCATATTCTAGGAGAAAATGGCATCATTGTTGATCTCAATGCACATTATGAACGGACAGTCGAGCACTGAATAAGAACCCCTGGTTCCAAAGTCTCTGTGCTTACAGGGCCAGAAGTTACTGGAACTTCTTTCTACAAAATCCCAGACCTCTGAGGCTGCTTCTTTTAATGATATGGAACAAAAGCAAGAATGACAGAGGAAATATCACAGAATAGGTCCTGTGGATGTCACCTGATCACTGGGAAGGCACAGTGATTAGCTCTAGATAGAGACCAGACATAAGGTGGAGCGGAATAAGCCAAAGGAGAAGCTAGGCACTCCCTACCTCTGGTTTTCTCCCACTGTACGGACCATTGCTCCACCCTGCACAGTTAAACCAAGGATGGGAATAAGCTTACCTCTTTATGAGTAGGGTTTGCATTGTGTTGACACTAATCTCTTGTTGTGTTGAATACCCACAGTCACGGAAAAGGGGGGAAAGTTGAAAATACTCTCAGGGGCACGTGACAGCACCCAGAGTTGGATCAGAAGTCTCAGCACTTCCTGGAGGTTCTGCACAGCAGGAAGGTATCACTTTCATCTCTGTCTGACATTGGGTTATCATGAACTTTATCATAATCAATGCAGATGAACTAGAATTAACCTTCCTTTAACTGGGAAGTTACAATTAACTAGGTCATCTGGTTAACTGAAGGTTAATTAAAAAGGAAAACGCATCCTCGCTTTGATCTTTTGGGCTGAAAGTCTTTTAAAATGTGCATCTCCCCTTTCCTCTGAACCTTCACAGCACACTGTTGACATCACCAAGATTCACTGCATGTGAAGGAACTTGAAGGTCCATCATGTGGTCATTTCTAATTTTGCTGGCATGTAGGAGTAGACCATTTAGCTGGCGAGGGCACCAGATTGGTATCTCACATTGACTGTCCGATCCTGTAGTCATCATTAAGGCATGAGCTCTCACAAGGCAAGAAAAACTATTTCTTAATGGAAAATCACCATCGAGAGAGAGAGAGAGAGAAAACGTCAGTGAAATTTGAGAAGGTGGTTAACTTATCTTGTATAGATCAACATGAGGACCAGATGGTTTTTGATGAAAAAATTTGATTTTGGGAAAAAACAGAAGTCAACACAAATACTACTGAGGTTGCAAATTGGAGAACATAGCCTTTTTTAAATGTCGAGGATCTACTATACAGACTGAGAAACATAAGCAATTTCTCGATGACTGAGGATGTGGTGGGGTCTTAGTAGCATTACCCCAGCAATGGGATAAGGGATACAGATTTAGAGGGTAGAGGAAATGGAACTGTGTGCTAACTGCAGGGCAATTTAACAAATACATTCCTGGTTTAGTCATTACTTGCTCTATGAGCCCAAGAGAACAACCTCTAGAGATGAAAACAAACAGTTGATCATTCAGATTTGTTGCATTCTACTCAGTCATTCAATTATTATCTAGCTCTATGAGGAATTGTTACCCGATTAAAAAGAAACCCAGTGACTATTTCACTTATTAACAAAAGAGGTTAAACCTAATGAAAAGTTATTTTGAAAGTTTTACATACAGCATTCTTTGTATGAGCAGAGCTAGTGAGAATATAATGATCACACAGTAACATTATTAGGAAGATTAGGACATGGAAGGAAAGAAAGGTAGAAAGAAAATAGGTAGAAATAAAGCGTAGTATTCCACTATTCCCATTTCATTCATGCTGTCCTCCTCATCCCTCCATTCTGTAGTCAGACAAATGAGGAAAAACTCACACTATCCCTCACCCCCACCATTTTTCCATGTGTGTACACAGATACATTCCTGGGAGGTAAGCTCACAAATGACACCACTGAACCAGCAATGCCTGGGTGGTATGTGCAAATGAGTGCTGCTTGTGCAAAGTGCTATGCCTTAGTCACAAGAGTGCCTGTTGGAGAGATTAGTTCTCAGGCAGGAAAGTGACAGAGGCCAAAGGCTTCTTGCAAACCCCTCTGGATCTACGGAGACCCGAGACACCCATGCATGTTTACCTGGGGAGCCCGCCAGAGAGTCCCCTCTGCTGACAGCGAAGGTACGAGACACAGAGATGGGCACTAAAGAGTCAGGGGCCAAGGATTTGAGTTGCAAAAGGGAAGATATAAACACAAAAGGAAAGAGACAAAGAACAAAGTGGGTGAGACAGTCTGTTCCCGGATCTTCACAACATCACACTTCTCTGCAAAAAGGAATCTTGACTCTGAAAACACAGAAATCACATCCTCTTACAAAGTCACTCTCCAGAAAGACAAGAAAATAAAATGGATTTTGCTGAAAGTCATCTGAAAAGATTTGCAACACATCTTGGAATCAGAGGCACAAGCACAAGCCGAGCCCTGTGGGAAGCATGTAGGCAGCATTCTCTGAGGCTCCCATTTTGAGCCAGCAAACATGCTGGGAGCCCAGCGCTGCATTCCCACCAAGCTCTCCCAGCTCCCACGGAGCTCAACTGCCAAGGGCACCTGCATGGGTACTCAGAGGCCTGAATGGAAAGCGTGTGCTCCTGCTAGGGGCATCCTTGAGGAAGCTAGATCCTGCCTCTGACTCCTAGGAGCTCCCTCTGGTTACAGAACAATATCTCTAGCAGTGTTAATGTGAATCAACTTGAATTAAATCATAGCCACTTCGTGGTAAGTACCAGTGGTCCAAAGCATCTCTCTGTTCCCTTTTCCTTCTCTTTCTCCACAGAGTTGGAAATGCTGCTGGCTATCACTTGGGGGCCTGGGTAGAGTTGAGTGTGTAGTAACAGTCCAGTCCCTCCCCCTTCAAGTGGTGTCTGGCCACGGGACCCATGGGAACCTGTCTTCGTCTCTCTTATCTGATCATTCCCGGAGTCCTTTTTAAGGAGCTAAATGAAACCAGTCTGCAGACGATAGCATATGGAAATAGCTTCTGCAGTTTTATTTGCTAAACCAAATGATTTTATTTGAAATGACCTACCTGATAATCCTTTACTCTGACACGAGATGTTAACGAATATTAGAATGGGCCTCCAATATTATGAGACACAATGGAGTTAAGAAACCCTCTATTCTCAAGAAGAATCATAGTTCTAAATGTAGAAATGTATACACCAAATTGTATACATTGTATACACCAAACTGTAAACACTGTATACAATGTATTATACAATGTATAAATGTATACACCAAACAGAAAGGAGACCTGTTCTTTCCACATCTGCACACCTGTGTGTGCACCTATTCCAGCTACCCTGGGTTCCTGGCAATCAGAACCAAGAAGAAGACAGTGTAGATCGTGTTCCCTTCGCCTCGCACAGGAAAGCCAGAGACTTCTTTGTAGCCTCAAGTTCAACTTTGAAGCATAGGTCATCGTGCCAGTCTTCCAGCAAACTCATAATCTCACTCCTCATCCTCAAAGGCTGATCAAGCTAGCTTCAAGCATAGGGGGAGGGGGCTGGGCCAAGACCCTGTAAGATTTTATTGCCTTTTGGCTTAGACTTAAGCTCTTCCTCAACCTATAGGGTTGAGGTTCTTGGCCAATGAAAGATGCTGGGTGGCTGGACCATGGGCTGAGCCTTCACCTGGGATAACTGGGGTATGGCTGGCCTTTGCAGTTCCTTCACACTTCACTACACTAAGTATGGATTCCGGGAGGATGGAAAATGTCTTTTTACCCCTATTGGCTAATAATATTTCTTTTTCCTTCTGAAGATTTACAGAGATGCTCAGTAACATGGGGAGAGAACGAGAAAGAGTGTTATGCTTCTTTTCAGTTAACTAGTTTTAAAGGAGAAATCAATGTTGCAACTTTATTTCTATCTCGCTGATGCCATTGAAAGCTTTTGAAAGAAAGAACTAGAGACAGGAAGGAAGGAAAGGAAGAAATCGGATAACATATTCCTTCTACTTAAAACAAATTTTTTTTTTTTTTGAGATGGAATCTTGCTCTGTAGCCAGGCTGGAGTAAGGTGGCATGATCTTGGCTCACTGCAATCTCCACCTCCCCAGTTCAAGCGATTCACCTGCCTCAGCCTCCCAAGTACCTGGGATCAAAGGCATGCGCCACCATGCCTGGCTAATTTTTGTATTTTTAGTAGAGATGGGGTTTCACCGTGTTGGCCAGGATGGTCTCGAACTCCTGACCTCGTGATCCACCCGCCTTGACCTCCCAAAGTGCTGGGATTACAGGTGAGAGCCACCATGCCTGGCCACAGCATTGGGCTAGGAAGCCATATGTAGGCCTTTTTTTCTCAGAATTTCCACCTCTTTCAGTCTTCTGGAAGAGATCACAGACATTTCTAGGTAACATATTAGAATCCCAGGAGTAGTCCCTAATGTGATGGATGATGGAAATTTCCTTTAGAGAACTAAGGTTTGCCAACGTCCTGTAACCCGTCCCTTGCCCATCGAGAGTTCTACTGAGCACCGATGCTTCCTTCATCAACCTTGATTGAGATTCATTGTCTTAAGTATAATAATGTACCAGGGTCTTTTCGATTTTACAGATCTCCTCCAACTCAAGTTCTGCCACTCTTCAGACTGGACAGGTACTTCATTTCAGCCACTGGCTGGGCTATTACACTGTAACAATTACACTGTAAATTGTTCCACTATTTTCACTTAGAAATTGCATTCCAGAATATGATGGATCTGAAACCTGTATTTTCTCATGCTGTGTGAACTAGCCAGGACATCAGGAAGCATCTTGGCCGGTTACCAACTTACTGGGTGATTTGAAGCAAGTCATTTCCTTAGTTTCACTCATGTTAAAATGGTATCTACCTTGTCATGTTCCGGGGACTATGATATCAAGCTCTGGGACTCTCTGACAATTCCCACCACAAGGGAATACGTAAAATCTTTTTTGTGATGCGAGGAAAGACCCTATTTGGCATTGAAGTGGCCACTGTAAACACTGACAGCTGAAAGCAAAATTCAGATCCGTGAATCAGAAAGAAATGTAGAGAAATAATTCTTTCTGGATCACACTTTTAATCACAAGAAATGCCATGCCCTTTAAACACAAGTGCAATAACTACACAGGAAACAGCAAGAAGGCACAGCACAGAAGGGGCAGAGCAAACCAGCCATCAGCCCTGTGCCTGCCCCCCACCAACAGCATGCATGGCCAGCTGGCAGATACCTCTCCACTAGCTGAGAGGTGGAGAAGCAGGAAAGAGAAGCAGATAAGCAGCGTATTGCACAAGGGTGGAACTTACATCCCCAAATCTTGCAGTCACTTCTTACTGCGGACAAACCCCACAGACACAATAATAGCATATGAGAGTTTCTGAGTAAAGGCCATGAGTGAATTGTTATTGCACAGAAGGAAGGGCTGAACCTCTGCCCAAGCACACAAATCACCTGCCTGCATTTCCTGGAAGGTGGCAATAAGCAGTGCCTCCCCTCCCAACCCCTGCATCCCCCAACCATGTGAGCAGACAAGCCGCAGAAGACATTCCAGACACAATAACCTAAGCTCCCATGGTCTGTGGGTACCTGGCAGGAAGCAGTGCTCCTGGCAGAACATTACAAAGAGGCTGCCAGCATTTGTCTTAGCCCCAGCCCAGGTTCAGGTCCCCAGAGCGGGCTGAGGCAGGACTACGATGGGGAGGACGAGGAAGGGGTTTGAGAGATACATACGAAAGACAGAAGATCCAGCCAGACTTCCAACCTTCCGCACGTCATTATCTAAGGACAGAAGGATGCAGTGGGTTTCAGAGGCACCTCAGAAAACACACTTCTTATGGGAATCTTCCCTCTTCTATCCACCCCCAGCACCAATTAACCCTGTAAAAACCAGGCAATTAAATGGAAGGGTAGGGAACCAGTATAAAAAGCAAAATAAACTCGTCTTTTCACAGTGAAATCTACCACCCCTAGATCCCTAACACTTGACAATATTACTGCTTTTTACAATTCAATTTTTGTCACTTTTCTTTAAGCACTAACTGAATGAAAAGTGATTCATACACCCATTTTGCAGAGGAAGGAACTAAAGCCAAGGAAGTTAAATGGCTTGTCCAGGGTGATTAACAGGAGTCAAAGGAGGAGTCAAGACTTGAACCCCTCTGCTTTTTCTACCATATCCCATTACTTTCCCAATAAACAAATGGAAACTAGAATACCTGAGCAAGCAGTGGTCATGATGGCTGGGACGCCATAGTAAGTAAAGGCTCCATTCTCAAAGCGAAGGCCTTCCTTACCAACCTCCACCTCCACTTTACCCTGGGAAAAAAAAAAAAGGAAGTGTACTATGAATGTATATGAGCACTTCCAGTTCTACTATTGACTAGAACCCTAAGCATTTCTGCTTGGATAACAAGTGGACTAGACCCATGTTCTTATCACAGAGGAATGTTAATTCTCTCCAGATTTACATTTGAGAAAGCACTTCCAACTTTAGTAGCTCTTTGCAGTAAATTCGGTGCTTCATTGTTCATAAAACAGCATCCAGTCATGAATAACCAAGCTGTCCTTGCGTACTGTAACGGCCCTTCCACGATGCAGGCCTAAGCACCAGCTAACCCAGGGCCTCATAAACTGCCCCACTGGTTTAGTCCAAGACTGGACCATTTCTAAGTCAGGTCAAGATAAAATCTAGGCCGGGTGTGGTGGCTCACGCCTTAATCTCAGCACTTTGGGAGGCCAAGGCGGGTGGATCATGAGGTCAGGAGTTCAAGACCAGCCTGGCCAATATGGTGAAACCCCCATCTCTACTAAATATATAAAAATTAGCTGGGTGTGGTGGTGCAAGCCTGTAGTCCTAGCTGCTCGGGAGGCTGAGGCAGGAGAATTGCTTGAACCAGGGAGGCAGAGCTTGCAGTGAACTGAGATCGGGCCACTCAACTCCAGCCTGGGAGACACAGCAAGACTCCATGTCAAAAAAAAAAAAAAAAAAAAAAAAGAAAAGATAAAATCTAATTCTGTGTGAAGCTTGTTTAATTCATCGCCAAAAATAGTGATAGCTGACGTGTAATGCATAGCATGCATGGACATGACACTGTGTTATGTGCACTGCATAGATTCTCATGCAATTAGCCCCACAACCCCATGAAGCCCATGCCATTTTTATCCCCGATTTACTGGGGACTCAATTTTGAGGCTCAGAGATTGAATAACTTGGTCAAGGTTAGTTAGGAGATGGCAACAATGGGATTTTAAAGCCATAGTTTTCAAATTTCTGAGCCTACACTCTTGCTACTACATTTTATTCCATGTTTTATTTGAAAACTGTTAAGTTTATATTCAGTACAAGACATGAAACTATGTGCTCATTACATTATACAAACAATGTAACAGGATTCTTGTTGATTTCCAACAGTGAAGCACATGACTCCATTTTTTGGAGAAGAGAGGTCATTTTGTTCAGACCATTTGGAAAGATATATGTGAGGCAAATTACAGTGACAGAGCAGAGAGGTTGGAAGTGGACTGTAACAAGGAGACCATTTCTAAGTTCATGTGAGCTTAATTAAGATTCTAAAACACAATCAGCGTATTTAGGATTCACAAGGTTATGCTGGGAAGGGACAGGGAATCAGTGACAGAGCTAATGGTGAAGCCAGACAGGGCACTAGCAGTGTTACAAGCTGTAATCATGTCAGACACTTATTTAAGACAGGCCTATTCAGGTATCCAGAGCAGAAGGTGATCATACTTATGTGAGCACTGGGGAGATGTTGCACTTCTTTGAACAGGTCATTTTTCCCCTTCCTGGTCCTCTTAAGGGGGGAGAAGATTCCAGGAACTACAAAGGCTGAAATGCAGCTGAGAGAATGAATGTGTCCCGTGCACCTCCAGAGAGCAGAGCAGGGACCAGTAAGGAAGTCAGAGGTGGTGAGATTTCCACTCGACAGAGAGAAGGGTTTAAAGAAGAGTTGTCTAAAGTTCAGCAGGCAGTGGGCAGTTTCATTTCAGGGGATGTTCAAGCAGAGATGAGGAGGTATTATAGCTTCTGCAGAGCAGCAGTTCTGGAAGTTTAGAAGCAAAAGCCCTATTGGAGAGATTCACCCCACCCCAAACATTGCTGAGTTGTCAGACTAAATGTCAAAGATCCCAGCACTCCCAGGACACCAGTCTTCTGTGTCTAGCCCCCTCCTGTGGGTCATGAAGAAATGTCCACCCAGCTGGCTTTGTTCCTGAGGCAGCCAGCTAAGTCTCGGAACTTGGTGCTGAAGGAGGCATGGCCATTTCTTCACCCTGGAGATGCCCTCATCTGGCCCTTAGAGGTTCCCTGACTTTCCTACTTACCTGTAGAAGCAGCACAAAGTAGTCCACAGGGCGGTTGCGCTGGTAGAGGTAGTGTTCCGGGGCCTTCTTGTTCTTCTCATCAAACTTCAGCTCCTGGATCACGTTGGGATGTTTCAGGAGCCGGAGCAGGATCTTCTCCGAAAGGTACAGAGACTTAAAGGGCTCCACTTCTAGAGGAGAGTGAGGGGGTAGGGAGGAATCAGCATGAGCTGTGTCCCACCCATTCCAGCAGTGGCAGCTGGGAGGAGTCAGAGTGGGCACAATGAGGGCCCCCTATGCATGTACCAGGGCACCAGGCTGGCAGGGCTTCTGCAGTTCCTTTGGAGTGGAGAATCCTAATCCCAAGTGTGCATCTCAGGGCCTTACCCATG
This sequence comes from Macaca thibetana thibetana, assembly GCF_024542745.1. NCBI lineage: Eukaryota > Metazoa > Chordata > Mammalia > Primates > Cercopithecidae > Macaca > Macaca thibetana. Next base: position 95,425,221 of record NC_065586.1, on the reverse strand, counting down.
TCCTCTGGAGATGTGTGTCCCTGCACTGGCACCTCAGGAGAAACAGGTCTCCATCTGGAAATGTCTGTTTCATTACTAATTTTCTTTGATTTTATTTAAAATTGGACATGGATAGCTAAGCCACATAAACAACAAATACTTTAATGCTATAATTGAATGAAATGCAGATAATTTAATCTGGCTTATTTGTATGACATATATCTGCTGAATGAAATGAAATCTCACGTTACTAGAGACAGGCAATTATTTAAATAATAAGTTGTCAATAATATGAGGCATCCTTGCATCATATTTATATATTATAGCTATTACTTATATTACATATGTTAAACTTATATTACTTATATTACATATGCTCTGGGAAGTAGTTAAAAGAAATCTGTATTCAGAACTAGAAATTCTATCTTAAAGCAGCTCCAATTGAAAATTTTCTACTCTTTAGCACCTAAAACAGTGCTAGCGCTCATTATACACTCAATAAATACGTGCTGGATTAATTAAATATTGAACTTCATGATAGATATGATCATTCTAGGTCAGTACAATAATTAGGCATGGATGGTCAGAGGGTTCAAAGACAAACTTGACCTTCTTCACAAGAAGGAGTTTATCTTTGGATTTTCTCACTTTTTTTTCTTTCTAAAGATCCCAAGATTCACAATCCACTTCTGTATTTAAGCAATTCATAGCTTCTATGGCATTGCTCTAGGGCACCGTAAGTCTAACAGACAGGGAGATGGCCTTAGGCTTCAGCCAGGAAGCGAGTAGAAAAGGGAAAAGTGCGGCAATGGTTTCTTTAGCTCTTCTCTCTGGTAGAAGAGTTGAATTATACTCATTTCTTCCTCTATAAGATCAGGCCTGGGGCTCAATACGACAGTAGGTGGCATCCATTACCCTATCTAAGGCAACCTCCTTCCTAGAACAGTGCTTCTCAGTCCTGACAGCATACTGGAATCAGGCTGGAAGATTTTAACAAGGATTGGTGCCTGGGTCCCACCCTAGAGATTGTGTTTTAGCTTCTCCGGAGTGGAGACTTGTCCTACCTGTGGCCATGAAGCGGTGTGTGGCCAGCAGAAGCTGTGGTGAGATCTTCACCCGCATGTCTGTGTCCGAAAGCTTAAACAAGGAGAAGTCATGCCGCTTCCGCTCCCGGTGTGGGACCCTCTGCTTTTTCCGATTGTCAGCTGCGGGGTCACAGAGGACAGATTGCAGCTATCTGAGAATCACTGTTGGTCTTTGGAGGTTTTCCCAGAATCACAGGGGACAGATAGAACATTTCTGCAGTGTCAACTATGGGTGACATCACAGTATCACCCAGGAAGTAGAAGGATGTTGGTGAGGGATAGACAATGGGAGACTGCCATCATTTCAGTGTTTTCCACACTTAGCGGGTGTATAGTAGAAAAAGGGGAAAGCTGACTTGGGGTACCCAAGTCTGGGGTTCTGGGGCTGGTTCCACTACTTACTCACCATACAACCTCTCTAAGCATCAGTTTTTATTTTAATCTGTACAAGGAGGCTAGTAATATTTAATATAGCTCTCATACTCATCTTGTGCAGTTAATTATGAGACTCCAACTGGAAGCTACGTGTGAGAATGCTTTTACACAAAGTCATACACACACAAGGGACCTGCATTCTTAGTATTGAGAGGGTTGCAGGGGCCCAGGGAATTTCTGACTCTGTCCCCCTCCTTTCCCCTGAACTGGCCTCAACTAGTCTCCTGCTGCTTATCTGAACCATGCTCTGAGTGGTACCTGAAGCATGCCACACAAGGGAAGAGGGCAGCCACTACCTCTTATCTCACAATTTCCCTGCTTCAACCCCAGTCCCTCCACTGGGAGGGAATCAGGGGAAATATAGGGAAGAAGAGAGGAGAAGAAATAAGATTGGACCTATAATCTCTAAAGGTGGGTTTTCTGGGTGGGGGGCCTCAGGCAGGGTCTGGTACCTCCCAAGAGCCTATATATCAGGCATGTAATTATTGGTTGAAAAAATTTGCTTTTTCCAATTTAATTTGTTCTCATTCTTTTTAAAGCTTATCTAAATATATCTACCTTTTCCCCCCTTTTTTTTGCTTTCTCTTTTTGGTACAGGAAATGTTTCCTTTGGTTCTTTCTCTTTTGTTTTCCCTGAGTTTTGAGTAAAATTTTGAAACTGCTAGCCCATCTTATCTGCATTAAGGGGAACAGGAAAAGGGATTTGGGTTTTCTCCAAACTTGGCCTAAAGGGAAATAGGGCCAGGGGGTAACATCTGGTGCAAGCTGAGTGGCTGCAGTGAGAATGAACCTTTGTGGCAGGAAAATAAGGCCCCTGAATCTGGCTCCTTGGTGTGCCCTCTCTCCTTTTCGGGCTTGCTTTTGGGTTTCCTTCTAGAAGGGACAACGTGCCCTCCTGCTGGCGCAGCCCTTCCGTGGCCCGCTCTGACTCTGGGACTTCGCAGTCATCTGCCCCTGCTTTGACACTCCTTTTGCTCAAGTCACAGTGGGCAGACCTAGACCCAGGTGTCCAGATCACCTGAGGTCAGGGTCATGCAAGAAGAAAGACAGTATCCCTGGCTTCTGGGCCTTTTCACAGCTCTTAAGGAATCATGCCAGCAGCTGATTTACCCTAATCTGCTCCTACAGAAAGAGGATCACTCAGCAAAAGAGTAGCAAACACAGGTTATCAGCCTCGCTCTCACTGGTGAGCAACTTTCTGATTTGTATAAGTTTGCCTAAATAGTCCCCCTCTCCCCCATCAGATTGCTACTTAAAATGGCATCATTAGAGAATCATTCCTCTGCTCGCCCCTTCATTCCTTAGATTTTAATAGTGTGTGCTTGAAGCCTTAATGTTGTTCAAACAAGTGCCCTGGGAGTTTACTCATTTAGACTATTATCAGCACCTAACACCTTAGCGTGAATGGCTTCACTAGTTTATCTGAGACATCCGGGATTTTTTTTTTTTTTTTGAGACAGTCCTCCCAGGTTCCCATGGTGGAATGCAGTGGTACAATCTCAGCTGTCTGCAGCCAGGACCTCCCAGGCTCAAGGGATCCTCCCACCTTGGCCTCCCAAGTAGCTGGGACTACAGGCATACGCCACCACACCTGGCTAACTGTTATATTTTTTGTAGAGATGGGGTTTCACCATGTTGCCCAGGCTACACCTGAGAATTCTAAATCAAGAGTGGCAGGCAGAGGTGGCATCAAAGCTTATGGCATCAAAGCTCTTTCTACCAGCAGCCAGTTTCTGAAGGGCCGCATCTCACAAACTAAGGACCGAAGTCTGAAATGAGTTATCTGCAAGGAAGGAAAGGATGGCTATTCCATGAGATTAAACTCTGAGGAGGAAACAATTCCTGGCCTAGGGACTCCCATGGACTTAGATAACATTCCAACCCTAGAGACAAAGCATGCCTTTGTAGTGTTTGCAAGCAAAGTTTTGATAAGGTTCAGTAACCCAAAGTATTCACATCTGCATAGAAAAGCCTATATTGTTCCTGAGTGAGGGAGTTAGGATGGGGAGCAGACCAGAAAGAAGGAAACAGAGACAAGAGCAGGGATTCTAGTGGCAGGGAAAGAACAGAAACCCAGGGTGGTGGGCTGAAAGGCATAAGAGGACAGGGAAGTGTGTAAGAAGGAATATTCAGTTTTTGGCTTAGGTTGTGAGTAGGCAATCTCATGACCGTCTCCACTGCTCACTGCTGTTCTGGTGTGAGTGGAACCCCTGTTGGGGTCTGCATCTAGGTGGATGAAGCAACCAAACAAGAACACAGGGGACACAAACAAGGGCAGAGAGGCCTCTGGGCACCGTCCTGGGAACACTGTGTTTCCTGTAGTCCCTTTTCTACCCAAAGGCTGGGAGGTCTCCTTTTCATAGTCTTGGCTCAGTTCCTGAAGCCTCCCTCCTGATAAACACTTAGCTAGCATGTTCCCAGTGACTCAGAAGTGATTCCAGCTAGGGTATCTTGCCACAGCAGCACCTGGCATAAGTGGCTGACACACATCAGGGCACAGAGTTTGCCCTGACACCCTTTCTATAAATCAAACAAGGCCTTACCTGAGAGTCTTAGAGGGAAATAAGATGACCCTGGGAACAGCCAAGGCTGTGCACTTACTGTAGAGATCCGTTTCATCCAGGATCTCTGACTTGATGATCTCCTCTATGATATCCTCCAGTGTGACAATGCCCATCACCTCATAGAAAGGGTCTCCTTCTCCCTCATTATTCACCCGCTGGACAATGGCCAGATGAGATTTTCCTAGAGAACAAATGAAATCACAGTTAAGTATTGGGGACATCTTCATAGATCTTTCTTTGTGAGAAAAATGATACAAAGTTGCGTCTGACCAATCTCAGGACTGCACTCATCCCTGGACCTCCTTAAAATATGAAGTTTTTATGCAAGGACTTATAAATGCAAACCTTATTCTTTTAAATTTGTGTTTCTATTTAGGGAAGTTACTGAATATACTCAAAACCAGCTGATTTTTTTTCTTTGAACTTTTACATATTAGCAAGTGTGTGTTAGCTGATATAATACATACAAATTGAAAGAGCAAGAATTTAGAGTCAGAATTATGGTAAAAGTCATTCTCCTCTCCTAAGCCCCCTTCCCCACTAACTATCCCAGTTACTATCCCTTGGCAAATCATTTAATCTCCACCGAATTACCATCTCTCATCTAGAATCAGGAAATAACGCCAGTGTGGTGATTTTAAAACATGGCCTTCGTGGTATGCCTCCCACGGAGAGGTGTGGTCTACAGCCCCTTCCCTTGAATCTGGGTGGGCTTGTGACTACTTCAACCAAAAGAGAATGTGAAATGAATGTCCATTATAAGATTTCTGAGGCTAGGTCATAAAAGCATGTGGCTTTTGCTGCAAGAACATTGTAAGAAGTCTGACTATTACCCTGAGGCCACCATAGTGGAGAGGCCACATGTAGGTGCTTAGGTGCCAGTCCCAGCTGAGCCCACCCTTCCAGCCTTCCCACCTAAGTGCCAGCAGCTTGGCGAAGAAGCCGTTTTGGAAGTGGATCTGCCAGTCTCAGCTGATCCAGCCCCTTGTCTCACTCACTCCCCAGCCAGGCAGCCAGCCTGCCTGCCTGCCTGCCTTCCTTCCTTCCTGCCTGCCTTCCTTCCTTCCTTCCTTCCTTCCTTCCTTCCTTCCTTCCTTCCTTCCTTCCTTCCTTCCTTCCTTCCTTCCTTCCTTCCTTCCTTCCTTCCTTCCTTCCTTCCTTCCTTCCTTCCTTCCTTTCCTTCCTTCCTTCCTTCCTTCCTTCCTTCCTTCCTTCCTTCCTTCTTCCTTCCTTCCTTCCTTCTTCCTTCCTTCCTTCCTTCCTTCCTTCCTTCCTTCCTTCTTCCTTCCTTCCTTCCTTTCTTCCTTTCTTCCTTCCTTCCTCTTTCTTTTCTTTCTTTCTCTTTCTTTTCTTTCTTTCTCTCTTTCTTTCTTTCTTCTCTCTCTCTCTCTCTCTCTCTCTGTCTCTCTCTCTCTCCTTCCTTCCTCAGCCTCCCAAGTAGCTGGGACTACAGGTGCCTGCCACCACGCCAAGCTAATTTTTGTATTTTTAGTAGAGATGGGGTTTCACCGTGTTAGCCAGGATGGTCTTGATCTCTTGACCTCGTGATCCTCCCACCTTGGCCTCCCAAAGTGCTGGGATTATAGGTGGGAGCCACCTCGCCTAGCCTCTCCCCAGCCTTTCAAGCAGCTTCCAGCTGTGGCCCCAGACACTGAAGCAGAGATAAGCCATTCCCGCTGTACTTCTTTGGAATTCCTGACTCACAGAATCTGTGAGCATAATAAAATAGTTGTTGTTTTATGGCTCTAAGTTTTGGGGTAGTTTGTCAGTAGCAATGGTAGCTTGAATAATCAGGACCTATAAGGTGATTGTGGAGCTCCAATGGCCTAGTGAATATGTGAAAAGACTATAAACTACAAGATGTCACTGGCAGAGACTTCGCAGACTTCATTTTTATTGACTGATGACTGAATAATAATAGTTTCCATTTATTGAGGTCTTACTATGTGCCAGAGAACTCTAAATTTATCTATTTAATTCTCATAACAACCACTGAGGTAAGTGCTATTCTCCACATTTTACAGATAACAGAACAGAGGCACATATTGGTTAAGTGGCGTGTCTGAAGTTACACAGCCTGTAAGAGCAGAGCTGGATTGCAAACCCAGGTAACTAGGTACAGTACTAACCTGGGGACTGAAGTTTTGTCTAACAGTCCTGCTTCATATCAGTTTGTTTTCTTCTGCTGTATAGACACATTTCCTGGTCCTTTCTCTCTCTCTCTCTTTTTTTTTTTTTTTTTTTTTTTGAGGTGAAGTCTTAGTCGCCCAGGCTGGAGTGTAGTGGTGCGATCTCGGCTCACTGCAAGCTCCATCTCCCAGGTTCACGCCATTCTCCTGCCTCAGCCTCCTGAGTAGCTGGGACTACAGGTGCCTGCCACTGCGCCCGGCTAATTTTTTGTATTTTTAGTAGAGATGGGGTTTCACTGTTAGCTAGGATGGTCTCGATCTCCTGACCTCGTTATCCGCCCACCTTGGCCTCTCAAAGTGCTGGGATTACAGGCGTGAGCAACCGTGCCCGGCCTCCTGGTCCTTTTTCTAAAATGAAAATCTGGTTGGTTCTTTTCCTTGGCTCAGAGACATTTAAGGAGAAAATCTGGGGTACTGACTCAGATGTTATTATGGAAAACAATAAAAAGCAAGTTCATGCTTTATTAGTACCCTTTATAAACTCTTCCTTGGCCATTGCTAAAAAATATCAGTCAAGAGGAGTCATCAGTTCGCAGGAGGCATAATTAACCATTAAAATGTAAATAAACTTCTGTATCAAATATCTGAAATCATAAGATAGCTACCCCTTGGAGTTTTTAAACTAAAACGAAATTGGAAAGATGGCATTCGTATCACCCAAGAATGGTCTCTAATTTCTTCCCCGCCTTCAACCTAACCTTCAGCCTACTTCTGTACTGATCTGATTATGTTACAGCTCTCCTCAAAAACCCTCTATGGCTCCCTACTGCTTACAGAATCAAGTCCAGGCTCATTAGTTTGGTATAATATCATCAAGATTCCACAATATGGCTCTTCCCTGTCTAACTGTGTGCGCTGCTACATCCCCCAATCATTCTACACTCCATGTGTACCAGGTTACTACCACTTCCTCGATTTCTCTTCCCCATTGCCGCCATCTCCCCTACCGCCAACTTTGAGCTCTAGCCCAGGTACCAGCTCTCCAAGAAAGCTCCCCCAGATCTACCCCACTCTGAATCTGAACCAACCTCTCTATTTCAGCATTTATCACAAATTGCTACTTCCTGTAACTAGCAATGTATGTGTCCTACACTAGACAGCATTTCCTCCTCAGATCATGAACTACTTTAGAACAAAGGATCATATACTTAAATAAGGTTCCCTCCATATATCGGACAGCCAATCAGTGCCTGATGAACCAAAGGCTGAATAAAAACTCATAATTTATACAATAAGTGATATTAAAACTGGATACTAAAGAAAGCCTTTATTTTTTGATAAAATATAATAGTATGTTTAAATTAAAATTTAAATCCTGAATCAGTGATTCTAAAATTATCCTTCCTGGAAACAACTACATCCTACCCAGTTGGGCCAAAGTACTTTGTAGCTTAAAATAGATTATATTAATTGTTAGAATGTGCTCAATTTAAAGTTTTTCATTTCTAACACCTTTTTCTTAACTTATGGCACTGATTCTCACTTTTCTGCTAACATGTACTAGCAGATGACAAAACAAATGACTAGTATAATGAAAAGCCTTGGAAAAGTGATTTCTTAAAATTGTTTCCTATAATTGGATTTTTTTTTGTAATGTGAACCCTGGAACACATATAATACAGCCACACTCCCTACCACTAAGATAATTTGTTCATATGATGAAATTAAATGAACAGTTTTTGATATTTTGCAGAGCACGATAATTTCCACATGAAAAACCGCCATTGCTGTATACTCTGAAAGTTCAGTTTGAGGACACACTGTGTTATCCCCAAGGAACAGAGACTTTCAGTTCTAATTATATCATATTTAAGATAATGTGCCCAGGTAAGCTATTTAGAAACATTTTATTATTTACTCTCGGCCTCTGAGCTTCCCTCCAAAGCCTGTCAAGATCTTCTACAAACAAATGAAGGAAGCCATTTCTTCTTATGTACAGACCGGGATGGGAATTGCCAATCACAATCCTTATTCCGAGTTGACACTCACAGAGACAAGAAAACCAGCTGTTTCCATGACACACATACCACACACACTCATGAAAGGTTGGTCTTTTAGAGCCTTATGCCTGCACCTCCCCTACTCCCTTCCTGGGCCCCAGAGGTGCCGGGGGGGGTTGCCCTATGTGAAGCCAATCTTGAGACAAGCGCAAGTCACTCCCTCCTGCCACAGCACTTTGCACACATCTCTGTACTGGCATTTATAATAACAATGATAGCTGTTATTATTATTATTGAAGCTACCTTTTGCTATGCACACTCCGGGGGCCAGGCACAGTGTTAGGCATCGCACACACATTATTTCACTCTGGTTGTTTTCTATTTATATGTGATCTCCACCCTCACCCGTGAGGGTAAGCTCCCTGAGAGGCAACAGGTATGCTACGTCCCATTTACTTCTGTTTCCTCAGAATCTAGAATAGCACCTGGCATATCATCAGTAAGGAAATACAAATCAAAATCTTACAACTCTTAAAAACACAACTCCAAAAGTGGGCAAAAGATTTAAGTAGATATTTCTCCAAGGAAGATAAACAATTGGTCAATGCACATGAAAAGATGCTTAACATTGAGAAGTCAACAACTAGTAGCTGATAACTGGATATCCACATGCAAAAAAGTGAAGTTGGATGCCTACCTCATACTATACATAAAAATGAACTAAAAATGGATCAAGCACCTACATATAAGAGTAAAAACTATAAAACTCTTAGAAAAAACAAATAGGAGAAAACCTTACCATAGGCAGTGATTTCTTAGGACACCCAAAACACAATTAAATAAAAAAAAAAAATAGATCAAATGGACTTCACCAAAATTAGAAACATCTATGCAAAGTACACCACCAAGAAAGGTAAAAGACAATTCACAGAATGGGAGAAAATATTTGCAAATCATTAAAGGACTTATATCCAGAATATATAATGAAATATTACAACACATAAAAAACCAACTCAATTAAAAGGTGAGCAAAGGATTTGAACAGATATTTCTCCAAAGAAGATATACAATTGGTCAATAAGCAAATGAAAAGATGCTTAACATTGTCATCATGAAGGAAATTCAAATCAAGATGCTAATGAGATACTTTATACCCACAAGATGGCGATAATAAAAAAGACAGACAATAACAAATGTTGGTTAGGATGCAGAAAAAATTGAATCTCTCAGACATCGCTGGTGGGATTGAAAAATAGTCTGGTGGTTCCTCAAGGTGTTAAACACAAAATTATCAAATGTCCTGGCAATTCTTTTTTTTTTTTTTTTTTTTTTTTTTTTTGAGACGGAGTCTCGCTCTGTCGCCCAGGCTGGAGTGCAGCGGCCGGATCTCAGCTCACTGCAAGCTCCACCTCCCGGGTTTACGCCATTCTTCTGCCTCAGCCTCCGGAGTAGCTGGGACTACAGGCGCCCGCCACCTCGCCCGGCTAGTTTTTTGTATTTTTAGTAGAGACGGGGTTTCACCGTATTAGCCAGGATGGTCTCGATCTCCTGACCTCGTGATCCGCCCGTCTCGGCCTCCCAAAGTGCTGGGATTACAGGCTTGAGTCACCGCGCCCGGCCATGTCCTGGCAATTCTACTTTTAGATAAATGAAAATATATGTCCACACAAAAACTTGTACACAAATATTCACAGCAGTATTATACCTAATAGACTAAAAGTGAAAACAATCCAAATGATTCCAAACAAAATGTGTTATATCAATACAATTGGATATTAACCTGCCATAAAAAGGAATGAAGTACACTCTACAACATGGATGACCCTTGAACGCATTCTGCAAAGTGAAAGAAACCAGACACAAAAGGCCCTATGTTGTATGGTTCCATTTATGTAAAATTTCCAGAACAGACTAATCTATGGAGGAAGAAAGTAGATCATGGTTGCCAGAAGCTGGGGAAAGGAGAGTGTGGGGCATGGCTAAGTGAGTACAGAGTTTCTCCTGGGGTGATGAAATGTTCTGGAATTAGATTAGTTGGGATGCTTGCACAACTCTGAATATACTAAAATGCATTAAGTGTGCACTTTAAAATGATGAGTTTTACGGTATGTGAATCTTATCTCAATGAAGCTATTATTTTTTAAAAAGAAAGCCAATTGGAAAAATTAAAAATCCATGCCTGAATGAGCAGGAAGTTGGTGTGGCTGAAAGTTACAACCTACAACACAAGTTGAGTAAAAGTAGGGACTGCTTCATAAAGAGAATGAGTTGAAATGACAGAAATGCTGGTTTGGACTTGGGTAATAATTTACAGCACACATTATCATTTTGTGCTCTAGGATGTGTGGAGAGTAAAAATGGTCTCCCACAGGTGAGGCCACTGGGAGACCAGAAATAGGGGAGAAGGCACCATATTGTGAGTTCTGTGCAGGTGGAAATGGTGAAAAGGGATGAGGGCTTGATCACAGACAGGAGAGGGAAAATATGAGAACAAAGAGCTGTTGGCCTGGGACATAGCGGGTTCACATCTTTCAGAAACCTCATCAACTCTCGGGGATGACTTGTGAATATTTACAGCTCCTAAACTGGGTCCCACTGGGGCAGTGGGGGCTCAAATATCCCAAGTGTTTCCATCTTTCTCCGGGAAAATGCTCGTATCTAACACACATTATTTCTCCTCTCTACCTGTTCACTATTTCTACCTTTACTTCCTAATGGCATATGTCGTAGAGTGGCTTAAGTTTTGGTTTTTCTCTTCTGCCTTCCAATAAGATTATGTGAATGAGAACTGTGGCCTTTTCTGTTGAGCCATTGCTCTGCAAACTAGCAAAACTTCTCAAATGCCTTCTCACAACTATTAGTCCGATCTCAGTTTCCTTCCAACTTTCTAGAAAAGTGAGATGCCTGTGAAATAATTTAGGCTAATAATGAAGAAGAATATCATTTATACAGAACTTCATAGTTTGTGAGGAGGCTTTATACAGAGTACAGAAGAGCACCGAAGTTGGATATTCTTCAGGACTTCCTGTACCCCTCATGGTGTGAATCAATGATTGGACAGGCTCTCAGCTTTCTCCGGAATCTATTGAGACATGTGTCTTGTGCATATTTTTTAAACAAGTTAATCTTGTTTCCAACTTCCATTAAAGGGTTCTGTCTCATTTGGTGGGCATTTTCCTTGGCGAGGAGGTGCTGGTGGCGGCAGAGTGGAAGCAGAGACTGTATTCCCTTAGGATCATTACTGCAAACAAGACCACATGGTAAAGTCATATTAAGCTACAGATGTTGAAGAGCAGACTAAGCTAAGTTTGCTCCACACACTCTCAGTCTTGAGTCAGGTCCAAAACAATTGGGGCCCTGGCAAAGTCACCCTTCCAATTGCTAAAAATAGTGAAAGTGACAAACTTTAATCCTGCTAAGTCCAAGGGCATAATGTATCTCATAAAGATTCAGCAGAGGCAGAAGGTACTTCTTTGGGTGGAAAATTCTTGAATGATACTAGTTTATGAGGCATTTTTACATGTTTCTTGAGCATACTACTGTGCCATTGAACATCAATAGATGAGAAATCTCTGGGCTGAGTTGAAAAGTAAAGGAACAGTGGGTTTTATGAAAATGCACTTTCTAAAAATGAAGGCTACATCTGTCTCTGAGGTCTAAAGAACATATTTAACTCTGGGCTCACTGGTGTCTCACTTCGGATCTGGTGACTACAAACTCTTTGGCCTCTGGCTTGATTTTCTGCCATGTTCCTGGTGCTCAGCCTCAACAGAAGCCCAGCACTGTCCTGATGGCCTTTCCTGATTTCTACCAGCTGTGAGCTCCTCAAGCCTTAGTTTGCTTCCCTCAAGCCTTGACTACTTCTTCCCAGCCCAGCCTCTGATTTACAATCTCTGGCTCCAATCCTGCCCACATCTTGATGAGACACAACAAAGATGATCTGCAACTGAGATTTGAACCTTGTTTGGACTGCAGTGTTGAGATGCATTTGGGTAGAACAGGAGAAATAATCCTCAATGAAGCCTGAGGGGTTGGAGTCATACTTCTCTAGGATTAACTGATATTTACTGGTGATCTATCTTTTCTCTATGAAACAGGGCCACCTGGTAAGACCCTCCACTCTCAATGCTTTGGAATGCATCTCACCTAGTTCAATGGTTTTCAATGCTGGCTGTGAATTAGAATTACCTGAGAAGTTTTAAGTATAGTCTATTAATATAACTGGATCTCACACCTGGAAATTCTGATTTCATTGGTGAGGGGGTGGCGTCAATAGTTTAAAATGACCCCCAGGTGAGTCTAACATTCAGCCAAAGTTGAGAACTACTACCTTGGCTTATGACATTGGTCCTCAAAGTGTGATCCCTGGACCACCAGCATCAACATCACTCGAACTAATTAAATATGCAATTTCTGGCTGAGTGTAGTGGTTCATGACTGTAATCCCAGCACTTTGGGAGGTTGATGCGGGGGGATTGTTTGAGCCCAGGAGTTTGAGACCAGCCTGGGCAATATGGGGAAACCCTGTCTCTATAAAAAAAATACAAAAATTAGCTGGGCATGGTGGCATGTGCCTGTAGTCCCAGTTACTAGAGAGGCTTACATGAGAGGATTACCTGAGCCTGGGGAAGTTGAGGCTGCAGCAAACTGTGATTGTACCACTGCATGGGCAACAGAGCAAGACCCTGTCTCAAAAAATAAAAAAATAAAAATGCAAATTCTCAGGCCTAACCCTAGACCTAGTGAATCAGAATCCCTGGGGGCATAGTCCAGTGATCTGTGGTTTAATAAGCTTTACAGGTGGTTTTGATGCAGGCTAAAGTTTGAAAACCACTGGTTTCTGGGTAAGATTTGTCCAATGGTTATGAGGAAGAGAAATCAGTACTGAGACATCTAGTAAATCCTGGTCCCTTTGGTATACCTAGCTTAAAGGTCACAAGATGCTAAGTACTCATGAAAATAACCTCCCAAAACAAAGGGTAGCTGCAGTGGCAAGGTGATTAATGCTGTATCTTATATCCTGTGAGTGGCTGTAGTATTTTGTTGACATGGGCAAAAAGTAGTCATTGACTCTTCAACGGTTTGGGAGAGGGTCTCTTTGTGGCTTCTGTACCAATCTCCTCTGAGACACGCTTGAGATACCACATTACCTATTAGGCTCTTGGCACATTTGAGGTCAGTAAAATTACCCATTACAGAAGGTCAAATTAGTGTTTTCCATTACTGCAAGAATCCAAAGGGCAGTCGTAGTACTGGTTACTGGCAGTGTTCTACCTAAGGTTTTATCATCACTACCTCATATCGACATACTCAAACTACAAGTCAGATTTCTTAGAAGATGAGGTTTTCAGGCATTGCTTTTAAAGCAGTGGTTCTCAAATGGAGGTGATTTTGCCCCCCAGGGGACATTTGGCCATGTATGGAGACAATCTGGGTTGTCACAACTTAGGGCAGGGAATGCTACTGGCATTTGGTGGGTAGAGGCCAGGGATGAAGCTAAACATCCTTCAATGCACAGCACAGTCCCCTACCACAAAGAATTACCTGGCCCCAAACATCAATACTATTGAGGTTGAAAGCCCTGGCCTGTTGGGGGTGGGGTGGGGTGGGGGGAGGGAAACATTAGGAAAAATAACTAATGCATGCTGGGCTTAATACCTAGGTGATGGGTTGATAGGTACAGCAAACTACCATGGCACACGTTTACCTATGTAACAAACCTACACATCCTGCACATATAACCTGGAGCCTGAAATAAATAAAAGTGTGAAAATATACAGAAAGGCAGTGACAGTAACATCACAACTATATTTTGATATTTGAAGAAGCTAAAATAGCTTCCAAAGTCTTTAATAAATATAGCCTCATCTCTTCTACATGGCTTAGGCACATCCATAGAGAAGAGCTCTCAAGGACCCCATTAGCATACCTCTGATGCCTTGGGGGAACAAAAAGGCAAATAATTGATTTGCTTCCTCTCTTCTTCAAAAATAGCTACAGCACTTTGGTAACTGTTCCCAAGATAAAATATAAAAGCTAGGAGGAAAGCATATTGCTTGGAAATAGAGAACTAAGCAAAATCGTTTTATGGTTTTATGGTTTCTGCCTCACTTGTGACCTTCACCTTATCAAATATAGTGGCTTTTGCTACGTTCTTCTTCTGGTGTGCTTGCAGCATCTTTTATTCACTTGGTAGACAGCATTGAGTGTCTCCTCTTTCTTACCTTGGTCTTGGTGACTCGGTACCAATGGAAATGTATTCCTTGGAGTAGCAGCATGAACACTACCTGGGCCTTTGTTCAAAATGCAAGATCTGAGGTCCCATTCCTGCCCTACAGAATCTGGATCTTGCGGGTCCAGATAGCTGTTTTTTTGTTTTGTTTTGTTTTGAGACTGAGTCTCGCTCTGTCACCCAGGCTGGAGTGCAATGGTGCAGTCACGGCTCACTGCAACCTCTGCCTCCTGGGTTCAAGCGATTCTCCTGCCTCAGGCTGCCGAGTAGCTAGGACTACAGGTGCATGCCACCACTCCCAGCTAATTTTTGTATTTTTAGTAGAGACAGGGTTTCACCGTGTTAGCCAGGATGGTCTTGAACTCCTGATCTTGGGTAATCCGCCTGCCTCGGTCTCCCAAAGTGCTGGGATTACAGGCGTGAGCCACCGTGCCCAGCCGAAACACTACTCTTGATATGTGCTACTCAAAGTGTAGTCCTTGGATTGGAAACATGGTATCACTTGGGAGCTTGTGAGGGAAGCAGAAATTCAGGCCCTCATCCTAGCTTTCTGAATCAGAATTTGCATTTCCTCAAGGTCTCCAGGTGATTCTTAGGCACACTTGGGTATCAGAAAACCTGGTCAAGACTACTCTACTTCTCTTCCCACCCTTATGACTGGAACTTTTCTGTTTCCATTGTGGATTTCTTTTTACAGTCCTCACCTATAGATAAATATATCTTAAAGACTCCGACTCAGTGATTCTCAACCCTGGCTACACATTGGAGTCACCTACTGATGCCTATGTCCTACCCACAGAAATTCTGATCTAATTGATCTTGGATGAGGCTGGGACCCTGGAATATTTAAAACTTCTTCAGGTGATTCTAATGGGCACTTGCAGTTAAGAACTTCTGCTCCGGTCCTTGATCTTCTGCTCATCTCTCCTGTTGATTAAAGATCCCAGCAAAGCCTATTAATTTAAGTATCACCATCACCTCTTTCCTGAGAGCTGGATTTATATCTGAACATAGGTGTCTATTTTTTTTTGTTTTGAGACAGGGCCTCACTCTGTTGCCCAGGTTGGAGTACAGTGGTGCAATCTCAGCTCACTGCAACCTCTGCCTCCCAGGCTCAAGGGATCCTCCCACCTCAGCCTCCTGAGTAGCTAGGACAACAGACTCAAGCCAGCAGGCCTGGCTGTTATTTTTTTTTATTTTTTATTTTTCATTTTTTTTTGTAGAGATGGGGCTTTGCGATGTTGCTCAGGCTGGTCTTGAACTCCTGAGCTCAAGTGATCTGCCCACTTTGGCCTCCCAAAGTCCTGGGATTATAGGTGTGAGCCACTGCACCTGGCCTCAGTGTCTATTCTGAACACCCGTCCTGTTTTAGATAGTTTGCCTGAGGGGTCCTCTTGTCAAAATCACTTAACCAAATAGGAACTCCTAATCTTCAAGACACACTGCCCCTGCTCTCCCTCCGTCTTTGACACACTCCCCCTGCTCTCCCTCCGTCTTCACTACAGTAAATGGTACCATTAACTCTAGTTACCCTAAGTCATAACCCAAGAGTCATCTTTTATCTTTCCTTTATGTCGGTTTAGAAACAAATCCCCACATTCTTTCAATTCTTCTTCCTTCATTCTTTCAACAAGTACTTACTGAATGACTACCACGTGCCGAGCACTCTTCTAGGCACTTGAAATGCAGCAATGAGCACAATGCACGAAATCATTTTCCTCCTGCGGCTTATACTCTTGTAAGCAGAGGTAAGAAATAATAAAGCAAATACATATGTAAAATATATAGTGTAAGGCTGGGTGCCGTGGCTTAAGCCCGTTATCCTGACACTTTGGGAGGCTGAGGCAGGAGGACTGCTTGGGCCCAGGGGTTTGTGACCAGCTTGGGCAATGAATCAAAACTTCATCTTTACAAAAAGTTAAAGCGGTGGCTCAAGCCTGTAATCCCAGCACTTTGGGAGGCCGAGACGGGCGGATCATGAGGTCAGGAGATCGAGACCATCCTGGCTAACACGGTGAAACCCCGTCTCTACTAAAAAATACAAAAACCTAGCCGGGCGAGGTGGCGGGCATCTGTAGTCCCAGCTACTCGGGAGGCTGAGGCAGGAGAATGGCGTGAACCCGGGAGGCGGAGCTTGCAGTGAGCTGAGATCCGGCCACTGCACTCCAGTCTGGGCGACAAAGCGAGACTCTGCCTCAACAAAAAAAACAAAACAAACAAACAAAAAAAATTAGCCAGGTGGGGTGGCGCATGCCTGTAGTCCCGGCTGCTTGGGAGGCTGAGGCAGGAGGATTGTTTGAGCCTAGGAATTTGAGTCTGCAGCTAGCCATGATTGCATCACTGCACTCCAGCCTGGGTGACAGTGAGACGTTGCCTCAAAAAAAAAAAAATATATATATATACACACACACACACACATCATATATATAAAAATATATATA
This sequence comes from Macaca thibetana thibetana, assembly GCF_024542745.1. NCBI lineage: Eukaryota > Metazoa > Chordata > Mammalia > Primates > Cercopithecidae > Macaca > Macaca thibetana. Next base: position 95,408,356 of record NC_065586.1, on the reverse strand, counting down.
TAGCACAGTGCTAAGGGGAAAGCAAAGCAGGGAAGAGTGACGAGGGAGTGTGTGGGAGTGAGAGAACAGGTGTTACAATTTTAGGGAGTGGAGACCCGGGATGAACTCCCTGAGGTGATGTTTCAATAAAGCTCTGAAGGCGGTGAGGTAGGGAGCCCTGTGGAGATCTCTGCAGTATAACAACGTGTAAAGGCCATGCACTGGGAGTGTAACTGATGTGCTTAAGGAATGGCAAGGAGGCCAATGCGGTGGCTGTAGAATGTGGGAGAGGAAAGTAGTGGGAGCCAAGGTCAGGGAGTTGAGGGGTGAGGGAGGTGCTGATGGGACAGAGCCAGGAAGCCCTTTGTAAGGACTTTGGGTCTTCCTTTTAGTGACATAAAAAAAAGCCATTGTAACATTTTTTTTTGTGTGTGTGTGTTTTGCAAAAATGTGATATGATCTGACTTATGTGTGTGTGTGTGTGTGTGTGTTTTGATACAGACTCTCACTCTTTCCCCATGCTGGAGTGCAGTGGCGTGATCTTGGCTCACTGCAACCTCCGCCTCCCGGGTTCAAGTGATTCTCTGCCTCAGCCTCCCAAGTAGCTGAGATTACAGGTGCCTGCCACCATGCCAGGCTAATTTTTTTTGTATTTTTAGTAGAGATGGGGTTTCACCATCTTGGCCAGGTTAGTCTTGAGCTCCTGACCTCGTGATCCACCCGCCTCCACCTCCCGAAGTGCTGGTATTACAGGCCTGAGCCACCATGCCTGGCCGACTTATGTTTTAAAAGGAACTCTAGCTGCTGTGTTTTTTTTTTTTTTTCTTTTAACTTTTATTTTAGGTTCAAGGGTATATGTGCAGGTTTGTTATATAGGTAAATTCGTGTCACAGAGGTTTGATATACAGATTATTTCATCACCCAGGTACTAAGCATAGTACCTAATAGGTATTTTTTTCTAACCCTCTCCCTCCTCCAGTGTCTGCCGTTCCCCTCTTTGTGTCCACGTGTTCTCATTATTTAGCTCCCACTGATAAGTGAGAACATGCAGTATTTGGTTTTCTGCTTCTGCATTCGTTTGCTAAACTGCTGTGTTAAGAATAGACATAAGGCCCAGTGCAGTGGTTCACGCCTGGAATCCCAGCACTTTGGGAGGCTGAGGCAGGAGGGTTGTTTGAGCCCAGGAGTTCTAAGATCAGCCTGGACAACATAGTGTAAGCACATCTCCATAAAAAATTAAAAATATTAGCTGGGCATGGTGGCTCACACCTGTAATCCCAGCTATTAAGGAGACTGAGGTGGGAGGATCACTTAAGGGGTGTGTTTGGCAAAAAGAGTAGGAGCTCAGTTTTGGGCAGGTTTAAGTTTGAGACGTCTTTTAGACCTCTAAGTGGAGATGTTCACTGGCAATTGGAAATGTAAGTCTGGAGTTCATGTTGACAAGTTTGGCAGAATGAATGAAATAACCGAGGGAACAAGAGTAGACAGAGAAGAGTTCAATTTCTGAGCCCTGAGGCACTGTAACATTTAGAGGTCACAGAAATGCAATTCATGGAACAAATATTTGAGCATCTGCTATGGGCAGGCACTGTGCCAGGTGCTGAAGATACATCAGTGGATATGATGTAGGCAGAACCAGTAAAGGAGACTGAGGAGGAGTGTTCGTATGTAATGAAGTCTAAGAGATTTTTTTTCCCTCTTCTAATTCAAAGTGTCCTTAATTTCTATGCCCTCATCCCATCTTGGACAATTGCACCAATATCCTAACCATTCATCCTTTTGGTTTTTCTAGCTCTAATACATCTTGTACACCAAAACCAGATTAACGATCCCCCAAATACTGCATGTGTGAGGTTACTCCCCACCTCAATCACATGTAGGAGGATCACATAAGACTAAGCAGGATCATTTCTGAACTCTTCTCCCTTGCATTAAAGGCTCCCATGATTTTTTGGTATATTTTTTGCCTTCTTTTCCACTACTATGTCAAAACGTATCATGCTTATTCTCCATTCATAAAATAGCTGGTCCAGAGGCAATCCAGAGCCAAGTGTGGTGGCTCATAATCCCAGCACTTTGGGAAGCTGAAGCAGGAGGATCACTTGAGGCCATGAGTTTGAGACCACCCTGGGCAAGATGGTAAGACCCCACCATCTCTTAAAAATTTTTTCTTTAAATTAAAAAATATAAAAGAAAACAAAAATAAAATAACTGGTCCAAGAATACTCAGCCAATAAATGGTGAAGCCAAAACTGGGCCCTGGCTAGGATTTGCGGAAAGCTTCAAGACCCAACTAGAAAAGGCTGGATACATTAAGCTCAGGCCTCTCAGATACAGAACTGGTCTTGGAGACTGCCTGGGTGGCCAGTTTGACTCTCTCTCTAGGTTCAGACTAACCATACCCAGGATCCCCTGCTTAAAAATCCCATGGTGACCCAGAGTGATTTGGCTAAGCTTTGGCAGATGGTGTCATTCTCAGGACACAAACCAAACCTCAGATATGAGGATGATACACTGAAAGGCAAATACGGCCAACTTTAGTCATCACTTAGTTCTGGGCCAGCCAGGGAGTGTGGTCCGTCTAGGCTAGTCCCTGCGAGAAGAGAGACATGTGGACTCTCAAGGGCACTATTCGAAGTAAGCTAGACACCTGAGATGATCTTGAAATCCACACTTTTGAAGGTTCTCATTGCAGCTGCAGACAGCCTACAGATTCTTCAGTGTTCTCCACATCATTTTTGATCTGAACCAAGCTGAATCCTGAGACTCCATTTCCCAGTTTTTGCCATAGTAGTTTCTGCAATACCTACTGTACATTGGGTACATATGTTACCTCTGGTCTTCATCATATCTCTGCAAAAGGGAGATTGTTATTACTAAAATATAGATGAGTAAATAGAGATTTGGAAAAATAAAGTGACTTATCCGAGGACAAATATTAGTATGTGATGGAGCCAGGAACAACCCCAGGTCTGTCTGCCTCCTGATCTTGTGCTCTTTCCAACACAATGCAGACTCCACATTCCAGGCCAAATCTCAGGTTTACTGTCTCTGATGTGTTAATGGCAATGGGCACATATTCTGTAAATGCCTAGAGGCTGCAGGAAGGCATGCTGAGCTAATGCCTGGCACCTCCCTAGTGATTAGCAAGGGAGGAGAAAGGCTTTGACCTGGGAAGGGGAAAGGAGTCACAATTCCACCTCCTCGCTACACTTATGCCTTCAAGTCCAAGCCTTCCTATGTTTAGCCTGATATTTTATTTTAGTAGACTGCTTGGAGCTTTGAGGAGTTTTGTTTATATGGCTGTGATATTTGTTTATATGGTCAGGTTTTTTTATTTGCCTGAGATGTCTGAGGAAGGGCAGAGTGATGGGGGAGGAAACTGAATTCTAACTGACGACAGGATAAAAGAAATAGAAGGAACCTCCCACGGCCCAATTTTCATCCCCTGGGCCCTACCCAAAGTAAACAGCTTTCAATTTTGTTTTCTTATTATATACAGTTTTACATGGGCTGGATCAGAGAGAGAAAGAACTTGTTATACAAGATGACTAACTGTATACAATTCATTTAACTAGATCAGGGAGGTAAGAGGCAAATGGTGGAGTCTCTTTAGGGCTATACAGGAATTGTCTTCAGCCTTCACAGTAAACTCACAATGTAGTATCACTATTCCCCCCACCCCTCCTTGTTTTTTTGTAGATGGAGTCTCGCTCTGTTGCCTAGGCTGGAGTGCAATGGCATGATCTCAGCTCACTGCAACCTCTACCTCCCCAGTTCAAGTGATTCTCCCGCCTCAGCCTCCTGAGTAGCTGGGATTACAGGCACCCGCCATCATGCTTGGCTAATTTTTATATTTTTGTAGAGATGGGGTTTCACCATGTTGACCAGGCTGGTCTTGAACTCCTGATCTCAGGTGATCCGCCCACCTCAGCCTCCCAAAGTGCTGGGATAACAGGGGTGAGCCACCACACCTGGCCTATCTTCTTTCTTCTTAAAAGGGGAATAGGCCGGGCGCAGTGACTCATGCCTGTAATCCCAGCACTTTGGGAGGCCGAGGCGGGCTGATCACCTGAGGTAAGGAGTTTGAGACCAGCCTGGCCAATATAGTGAAACCCTCTCTCTACTAAAAAAAAAAACAAAACAAAAATTAGCTGGGCATGGTGGCAGGTGCCCAGCTAATTTTCGTTTTGTTTCAGCTACTCAAGAGGCTGAGGCAAGAGAATCGCTTGAACCCAGGAGGCAGAGTTTACAGTGAGCCGAGACCATGTCACGGCACTCCAGCCTGGGTAACAGAGGGAGACTCCATCTCAAAACAAAAAAACAAAACAAAACAAAAAAGAAGGAAGACAAGTCTCAGAGTGATATAGTGAACTGCCCCAGTCCTAGCTAGTCAACGAAGGTGCTGGGATCTGCGTTCAGGCCTCTGGGCCCCTCTGTCTGTGTCCATGACTCCATGGTCTGAGATGGCAAGTCAGACATGTGAGTTCTGGTTCCACCTCTGTCACTAACATTGAGCAGGACACTTCTGTCTTTAGATCTCTGGTGCTGCATATACAAAACAGGGGTAAAAAATGCTGACCTCACATTTATGGTGAGCACAAAATGAATTATTAAATTGGACATTTTGTTTATATGGCTGTGATATTTGTTTATATGGCCATTAAAAACATTTGCCAATAAATAAACGTAATGCCTTTGCAACTATGAGGGATTATCATTGCTCTTTTTAGTATTTGTCCTTTCTGTGCCTCAGCTTTCTCAGTCATAAAAGATGTACCAGCCGGTCACGGTGACTCATGCCTGTAATCCCAGCACTTTGGGAGGCTGAGGTGGGCAGATCACCTGAGATCAGGAGTTTGAGACCAGCTTGACCAACATGGTGAAACCCCGTCTCTACTAAAAATACAAAAATCAGCCAGGAGTGGTGGTGGGTGCCAATAATCCCAGCTACTTAAGAGGCTGAGGCAGGAGAATTGCTTGAAACTGGGAGGTGGAGGTTGCAGTGAGCCAAAATCGTGCCACTGCACTCCAGCCTGGGTGACAAAAATGAGAATCCATCTCAAAAAAAAAAAAAAAAAAAAAAGGTGGGACCAGGTTCCATTTCTGGTTCTAAAATTCTATGCTTTTATAAGTCTAAACAGCTCTGGGCTATAAAACAGTTTGGTTCCACAGGGTACTTCTTTGCAATGATATATACCAGAATTTTAACAGTGCTAACAGTTAGAGCCTCCTGTGTTTATGAAGGGCTCCGAGCTCCTAATCTTTGTATCTTAATATTTGAAAGCCTCCTTTGGAATGAGATGAGAAATAGCTACCCTGACACATGCTAGATTTTTTTTTTAAACCTATACAATTAAGTGAAATCACTCTCTACTAAATCAGGAAGAGAAACACAAAAATGTTATTCTACCAATCGTGCAGCAATCACCTTGATTTGGAAAAACAAAACTGTCCCTTTCTGTAGCTTAAAAAAAAGGCTGTGCTTTATAGTAATTATCCTGCTCTACTTTATCAGAAATAATCAACACCTTTATCACAAAATAACTTCTTGAGCCACTAAAGGCAATTATAAAAAAGCCAACCGTGTCATCCAAAGCACCATGGTAACCAACAGCACTAGGGCATGAAAAAATAGTTGTTCGTCACTAGAATCTAAGCCAGTTGGTGGTTTGGCTTGCTAAGCAACACTGTAAAAATAGCAGAGTAACAACCCATTATCTGGAGGTCTGACTTCCCACTGTTTTGAATATGGTCCCAGAAAGAACTGTCCCAGGTCTCTCCATTGACTCCATACCCTAGGCTTATAGTCAAAATCATTTAACCAACGAGTACTGATTGAAGCATACTGTATATCAGGCACATGATTCTCAACATGGTATTCACTTAGTTTATCAGTGCAACAGAAACTATAAGTGAGATGAACACAGGAAGAGTGGGTTTGTGGAGAATGGTGGAGCAGGGATTTGCTGGAGGCAGGTTCAAAGAGAACTAAGAGCTGTTAGCCAGAGGACAGAGAAAAATGTAAAAAATAGGGAATACAGCATAAAATAACTACACTCTCATGATCATGATCCTGCGTCATCAAGAAAAAATTAAGTTATATTTAGAATCCTTTGTTAAGGAAGGCAGGAATGGGTATAAAACATTTCAGAAATATCACCATCAAAAATGGTGAAAACATACGGTTTTAGCATTTGAAGGAAACAAAATTATGTTTGACAAATATCTCCTGCTGCCTAGCTCCCCATTTTGCTGGAATAAAAGCAGCATTATGATAATGGCTTTCCCAGTGTTCAGACACAGTGTCAGCTCCCTCTCTGCCTTTCTTTTTCACCTCAAACTCCTGCCTCAGCTGGAACGTTCTTTCCCTTCATAATTGCTTAGCAGGGTCCTTCTCCTTCTTTTAAGGCTGAGCTGAAATTCCACTTTCTCAGAAAAGTTTTCTCAGATCATCCAAGGACTATTTCTCCCTTTCCTTTTCACCCACAGATGTTTTCTGTGGTGAATTTCTGGATTCCATTGCCTGGACCCCAGGCTGCTTTGTATTATCATTTCCATCATGACCCTTCCTTCTTTCTTGTTCCTGGAGGGCAGGGTCAGCACTGCATTTATATCGATGTCTATCTGCCGAGCCTGGTACTCAGTACATGCTACTGAACTGATCTGCCCAGATGATGTTGAGAGTCAATGGGGGAAAATGGGAGGGTGGCTGGCAGAGGTGGTACTTTCCCTCCTGGATGTTACACAGCCCAAGAGCCTGGCATGGCACCCATGCTGGCTCTTCTTCCTCAGGGCCTTTGTATGTCTGTTCCTGTCTCCTGGGAAGCTCCTCCTCTGATGAATGCCTTCTCACCGTCCTTTAGGATTCAGCTCAAATACTACTTGGTGAGGGACAGTCTATCTTTACCTATAAGACCAAGTCTATCTATTATATGTTCAGAGCTCCCTATACTTTTTCTTCAACTCACTTAGGACAATTTGTAATTATTTATGGCTTGGTGTCTCTCTCCTACTCGACTGCAAGCCCTAGGAGGGCAGGAATGGTGTCGGTCTTGTCCACACTGCATCCCCAGTGCCTAACACAGGCCTGACAGGGAAGAATGGCCATTCAATACAGGAAGGAAGGAAGGAAGGAAGGAAGGAAGGAAGGAAGGAAGGAAGGAAGGAAGGAAGGAAGGAAGGAAGGAGACAGAGAGAGAAAGGAAGAAAGAAAGAAAGAGAGACAGAGAGAGAGAGAGATGGAGGGACGGAGGGAGAGAAAGAAAGAAAGAAGGAAGGAAAGAAGGAAGGAAGGAAAGAAAGAAAGAAAGGAAAAGAAAGAAAAGAAAAGAATAAAATTGAGGAGAATCTCATTTTGAAAAGCAGCATAACAGCAGCAAATAAAAAGAGAATTTAGAGTTGTTATTGAAGGTCTCAGAATCCCCAGACATGGGCCTAGAAGGAACTCAGTTTAAGAGAGTACTACTAGGAAAACCCACAGACCTTCCTCGGAGACACCCAAATGCTTTAAGGGAGCGAGAAACACAATCAAATGTATTTGGCAGCTAAAAAATGGAATTGAGATGAGCTATGATATTCTTCAAATAAAAGAATACTCACAAAGGATGATAAATAGAAAAAATGGAATTTAACTGCAGCCTGTGGGATTTAGATAGATAAATAAAGTTTGACAATGAAGGCTGGTATGGCCTGGAAAAGATAACTAAATTGGAAAAAAGTGTGAATGAGATTCTCTCACAGGTTTTATTAGTGCCCCTTCCAGTTCAGATTCTATTGTTACCTGGCATTTCTTTTGCCAGGCTGGAAAAAAAAGAATATAACAATATTATAACAATCACAATGAAAATGTTTAAAGGAAGAAACCCCACAAGTTTATCATCTTGAATATTAATTACTTTCCCTTTTTCGTTTCCTTTCATTCTTTCTCTGTATTACAATGGACTACGCTTTGTTTACTGTTTGCTCTATTGTTTAGAAAGTAAGCATCTCATTATACATTTTACTGATTATTATTTAGCAACATTTAACACATTTAAAAATGTAATATGTCTATTTACACCAGTGAAATGTAATTGTGAATGAAAAATTTTATTTTCTTTTATGGAAGACAAAGAATATAGCACTAATGTTTTGGCAGGTTTTTATAGAATTAAGCAATGGAATGGTTATTCTTCCTGAAAAAATAGCTAAGGTCAGCATTTGGAGTGTAAAGTAAAACATTGGCTTTTTGGACTAGATTATTCTGCAGTGAAAAGGTCACATTGTGTGTCTGGGCCAGGAGCACTTACTGGCTGGTTGGACACGCTTTAGGCCAGAGATCCCCAACCTTTTCGGCACCAGGGACTGGTTCTGTGGAAGATGATTTTTCCACGAACTGGGGTGGGAGGGGGGATGGTTTGGGGATGGAACTGTTCCACCTCAGATCATCAGGCATTAGATTCTCATAAGGAGCATGCAACCTAGATTCCTTGCATGTACAATTCACAATAAGGTTCTCGCTCCTAAAGCCCCAGTTGATCTGACAGGAGGTGGGGCTCAGACAGTAATGCTTGCCCACTGCTCACCTTCCACTGTGCGGCCCAGTTCCTACCAGGCCACATACTGGTACTGGTCTGCAGTCTGGGGGTTGGGGATCCCTACTTTAGGCAACAGACCACTTGCAGGAAGACCAAAGATGGAAGAGGATATTTTTAGCTCCATAATGTCTGCCTACCTCACCACCGTATTTCCAGAGTCTAGTACAATGCCTGGCCCAAAGCAGGAGTTCAAAAAATGTTTACTGAATGAATCAATGAATAAGCAAAGACTGAGTAGGGATTGTGCAGTAGACTGTGTTACAGCCATGCTAGTGCATAGGTGGAACAACCTAGCATACATGAGTTGTGCTCTGTTGTTTGCAAAGATGGTGTTACTAGTCCAGCAAAGCTAAAATGTTTAATTGAGTTAAATGTCAGTCAGTGCTGTATTACTCAGAAGTCTTTGACTTCAGAACAAAGCTTTATTTCTTTCCCCTGTTGTCTATACAGGACTCGGTGTCTCCTAAAAGCAATCCAATAATAGAGTAGTAAATTTAAGAAGTATGATAAATCTCTACGGCTCCATTTTTAAAATTAGTCTTCCCAAATTATAGAACTCAACCCTGAGGAAACTATAGCAAAAATACCATCCTATAAGAAAATCACTGTTAGGATTAGAATGGGACATTTGATTTGTGCTTGATGGCAGGACAATGGGTTTTTCCTTTGTTTTCTTTTTAAGAATTTCATTAAGATTGTTATTATGTGCAATATATTTTTAATATGACAAAATATTGAGTTACTATTTCAGGACAGTGCGATGATTATCCTCACATGATTTTCATACTTCTTTTTTCTACTATTCTATATTTAAATTTTTTTCTGTATAAATTATAGAAAGATAAACTTCAGTAAAAAATTTATAAAAGCAAAATATGACTGGATATAGTGGCTCACACCTCTAATCCTAGCACTTTGGGAGGCCGAGGCTGGTAGATTGCCTGACGAGCTCAGGAGTTCGAGACCACCCTGGGCAACACGGTGAAAACCCGTCTCTACTAAAATACAAAAATTTAGCCGAGCATGGTGGCACATGCCTGGAGTCCCAGCTACTCGGGAGGTTGAGGCAGGAGAATCACTTGAACCTGGGAGGCGAGATCATGCCGCTGCACTCCAGCCTGGGCGACAAAGTGAGACTCCATCTCAAAAAAAAGAAAATGCCACCTAGTCATAGTTATTGTATCCTCCATGTTCCCATTGCATTTTTGCATTTCTAGTATAGCACTTTCATTTTAATGCTTTTTAAGTACCAAGGTCCGTCTTACCCATATCCTGTACTTATATACTGAGACGTGACTTGTAAGTTCAAGGTCACTGGAAGTCATGGGAAAGGTGAGTGTCCAGCTTGCCTTCTAGCTTTGCAAAGGGAAGTGCTACTCATCCACTATGCTCTAGGCTCCTCGGGAACAGAGATTTTTATCTCATACCCCTAACTCTTAGCACAGTGCTTTACATGTGAAAAGAAATTGTTGTAATAAATATTAATAGATGTACCTAAAGAAACTGAGAAACAATATATGCAACACTTTTCTTCTAACACTAACAAACATCTAAGTTTGATTTGTTCTGCTGCATAGTGCAAAATGATTTAATTCATTTACTAGTGCTCTGCAGATCTCTTCCACTATATTAAAGTTGAACTCCTTTAGTCATCCATTCAGTCTTTAAACAAACGTTTATTGAAAATGTACTATGTGTCATATCCATCGTTAGCTGCTGGAGCTACAAAGATAGATAAGATAGTCTTGCCCTGGAGATGCTCATTATATGGGTGAGAGGCACTTATAAATACACACTGATAGTACAGCTTGTTAGTTCAATGATTGAGATATGCACATAAAACAATGAAGCTGGCCAAAACATCTATTTTTGTATTTTGGGGTTTATAGGAGAAGTTTCCCAGAGGAGGTGGCCTCTGAGCTGAGTATTAAAGAGCTGGCAATGAATTAGTCAGGCAAAGCATATTCCTGACAGAAGTCCAGTGTGAATAAAGGGACAAAGACAAGAATAGCACAGTGCACCACAGAGTTCAGCGTTGCTGGAGGGTAAAGCTGTGGCAGGGAGTGGTGAGCGATGAGGCCGAAGGGGAGGGCAGGAAGCAGGTCATGAGTGCATTGCTGGCTGCCTTACCAGCTTAGCTCTTCTCCCGTAGGCAGTGGGGAGCTGCAGAAGGGTTTTAAGCAGTGATGTTACTGGAGATTATTTTAGTGGCACTGGAGAGAATGAATTTGAGGGAGACAAAAATGTGAAAAAGTGTAACTTCTTAGGAGGCATTTGCATAAATGAGTAATAGACTTGTGTTTATATTTAATAATCATAGCTAACATCTACTTAGTACTTATATGACAGGTAGTAAGTTAGCATAATGCAATAGTCTTAATATTTCACACAATCTTATGAGTAAATATTAGTATTATTTTCATTTGAAATAATGAAACAGACATAAACAGTTAAGTAATTTGCCCAGGGCCAGTATCAACTCAGGCATTCTAGTAAGTCTTATGTTCCTTTTTTGAGGCAGGGTCTCATTCTGTTGCCCGCACTGGAGTTCAGTGGCATGATCTTGACTCACTGCAACCTCTGCCTCCCAGACTCAAGCAAGTCTCCTGCCTCAGCCTCCTGAGTAGCTGGGATTACAGGTGTGCACCACTGCTGCCCAGCTAATTTTTGTATTTTTAGTAGAGACGGGGTTTCACCATGTTGGCAGGCTGGTCTCTAACTCCTGACCTCAAATGATCCACCTGCCTTGGCCTCCCAAAGTGCTAGAATCACAGGTGTGAGCTACTACGCCCGGCCAAATCTTATGTTCTTAATCACTATCCTGTTTGCTTAATTTCTGTCTCCTGTATTAGAATGAAGCTCTATGCAGACAAGGACTATGTTGGTGGTGTTCTCCACTGTGCCAACACAACTATTTGTTGAATAAAATCAGTGAATAACTAAGTGGAAGAAATAGTGGAAGAAATTATGTACAGGTTTAAGAAATCGTCATGTACTGCTTAACTATGGAGACACTCTCTGAGAAATTCATTGCTAGGCAATTTCATGATTGTGTGAACGTCATAAAATGTACTCACACAGAACCTAGAGGATATAGTGCACTACACATATAGGCTATCTGTTATAACCTATTGCTCCTAGGCTACAAACCTGTAGAGCATGTTACTGTACTGAATACTGTAGGTAATTGTAACACAATGGTAAGTATTTGCATATCTAAACACAGTAAAGGTAATGTGTTGCCTTACGACGATGTTAGGTGTTATGACTGCTAGGATATGACTAGGTGATAGGAATTTTTCAGCTCTAGTGTAATCTTATGGGACCACCATTGTACATGCAGCCCATCATTGACCAAAATGACATATGACTGCAGTTGGATGCAATATTGGCATCCAATTATTTGACCAGCTTTGGTGATTGTTATGGACTGAATGCTTGTCTTCCCACAAAATTCGTATGTTGAAGCCCTAACAATCCCCAGAGAGGCCTCTAAGGAAGTACAGTGGTTAAGATTAAATGAGGGCATAAGGGTGGGCCCTAATCCAACAGGACTGGTGTCTTTCTAAGAAGGGAGGACCAGAACCTCTTGCTCTCTGTGGGCATGCACTGAGGAAAGGCCATGGAGAGAAGGCACCCATCTGCAAGCCAGGAAGAGCGTCCTTACCAGAAACTGAGTTGGCCAGAACCTTGGTCTTGGCTTTGAAGCCTCGAATTGTGAGAAAACAAATTTCTGTTGTTTAAGTCACCAGTCTATGCTATTTTGTGATGACAGCCTATGCAGACTAAGACAATGATTAATAGGATGAGGTGAATGCAAAGGAGAGCGTTCTAGCCTGGGTGACTAAAGGCACAAGTGATGCCACTTATTGGGGATAGAGGCCCATGAAGAGGAAGAGGAGAGATTTGCTGAGATTAAGGAACAACATTAACTATTCTGTACTTAGAGGTCACCTCACTCAAACATAGAAATATAGAAGTTAGGTATTTAAAACCATTTATTCAATAAATGTTTATACATCCCCTAGCCATGGTGGTCACTGTACTTGCCCTGATAATACAAAGTAAATAAGATTCATTCTCTGCCCTCAATGAACTTACAGTTCAGTGGGGAGAAATATTGTTCCCTTTTGTAAACCTAGCACTCTAGTGTGAAAAACCATTTTCCTCTTCCCCACTGCTAAAGACTTACAACTCGTAAGAAGTAAAAAGATAAAATCCCATATCATCACCTGTAACTGCAGAGTTGTTTAAGATTGGACAAGAGAAGGTATATAGAAATGTTCTGTCAAGCGCAATATGCATGTTAGCAATTACTGTAATTATAAAGCTACATCACTGACCTCCAGAAACTGGAGGTGAATCAGCCATGGGCAGCAATCAGAGGTGAAAAAGCTACCTTTGAACCCTGTGGGTGGCAGGCATTCCAGGATGGAGGAAGGAATAAGATGGGTGAAGCAGGGAAAGAACAGGCTTTGGGGTCCTACAGATGTAGTTCACATCACAATTCAGTCAGTTATTAGTTATGGAAAGTTGTACAAGTCATGTTATTGATCCGAGCTTTAGTTTCTTCAACTGTAAAATGGGGTTAATAACATCTACCCAGGAGGGTTGTTCTGAGTATGTAAAGGGCCTGGCATGGTGCCTGGAAGAACTGATAGTGCTCAATTAATGGTAACTGTGGCTTCTATTAATATCATTCTTCTACCTTCTAAGGGATTTGTTGGTGGTTAAGTTACTTGAAATGCAAGGAAGTAAGAAAAATGGAAGAGCTATTAAAGACCTGCTTTAAAAATTATTTTTTAATTAATTATTTATTTATTTTGAGACAGAGTCTTGGTCTGTCACCCAGGCTGGAGTACAGTGGTACAATCTTGGCTCACTGCAACCTCCGCCTCCTATCTCAGCAATTCTCCTGTCTCAGCCTCCCAATTAACTGGGATTACAGGTGTGTGCCACCACACCTGGCTAATTTTTGTATTTTTAGTAGAGATGAAGTTTCACCATGTTGGCCAGGCTGGTCACCAACTCCTGACCTCAGGTGATCCACCTACCTCGGCCTCCCAAAGTGCTGGGATTACAGGCGTGAGCCACCGTGCCCAGCCAAAAAAGTTATTTTTAAAGGCAAAGAAAAGCAGTTCAACCCAGCTTTCATCTCCTAACCTATGGTGCAAATGTATAACTCCTAAAGAAAATGACCACTATGTTATACGGCTTGCAGCCTGAGGACATCCACCTTCTTTATTATGTCTCATATTCTATCCTAAGCAGATCTACCAAACACTGTTAATAAGGGGTCTCTGAAAGCAATGCTTCTCAAACTTTAATGTCACATAGGAGCCACCTGGAGGCTTGCTAGAATGCAGATTTTCATTCAGTGGATTTAGGGTAAGGCATAAAATTCTGCATTTCTAATATGTTCCCAGGTGAGACGCATGCTGCTCTTTCATGGACCTTACTTTGAGGAAGTAGCAAGGCTATGAAAGGAAGTGGAAATATCTTCCTTGGCATAGTATTCTCTATAATGGCTTGCTTCTCTTTAGTGATCTACATAAAGACAAAGTAGCCATTAATAGAACACTAAAGGAACTTTTTTCAGACCACGTTTAGAAACTCTGAACAGGGATTCATTTCAGATCAATATCAACTTTTTGGAACAGCTTACTATGTACAAGGCACTGTGTAAGGTGCTGGGGATATAAGAGTTGATATGACAGTTCCTACTTCAAAACACTGCTCATTATGCCCTGTATATTGCTAACCTCCTGAGGACAGTCTTCTTGTCTCCCCTGTTGCCTAAAACTGTACAGATGTTTAAAAAATAGTAAATGAGGCTGGGTGCAGTGGCTCTCTATTAAAAATACAAAAATTAGCCAGGCTTGGTGCTGTACTCCTGTACTCACAGCTACTTGGGAGGCTGAGGCAGAAGAATTGCTTGAACCCAGGAGACAGAGGTTGCAGTGAGCCGAGATGGCGCCACTGCATTCCAGCCTGGAAACTCTGTCTCAAACAAACGAACAACAACAACAACAAAAAAAACAAACAAAAAAACCTAAACAAGTGAATGAATGAGTTCATAGGAGTTTCATTTAAAATATCTTCTGCCAGCATATGACAATGACACACTGCTCTGTGTCTTAACTATCACTTTTAAGAGGTGACTGAGTTAAAATGAGGCCAGTAGGGTGGGCCTAATCCAATCTGACTGGTGTCCCTGCTAGAAGAGAAAATTTGGTCACACAAGGAGACACCAGGGATGCATGCATACAGAGGAAATACCATGTCAGGACACAGAAGGTGGTGACTGCAAGCCAAGGAGAGATGCCTCAGAAGAAACCAAACCTGCCCAGACACCTTGATCTCAGACTGCTAGCCTCCAGATCTTTGACAAAATAAATTTCTGTGGTTTATGCCCCCCAATGCCCAGATCTAAGACCCTACTTCTCTAAGATACACAAAATATCAGCACAATTCTAAGAGTGGATAGATGAACCTCAAGTTGCAGTGGGAGCTATGAATGCAAGGATTAAGGTGAGATGGACTGAACAGGGTGAAACAGCAGCCGAAAATGGACTAAAATAGCTGCCATATATACATTTCTCTCCCTTTTCATCATACCAACACAAAGTCTAGGGCTGTTCTCTCAAATCTGAGACTGAAAGTAGCTTTTAGACCTTTTCCCCCCTCCCAGGCTACATTTTAATATTTAATATGATTTCAAAATATTGTGGCAGGAACAAGACCCCAGATTTGTTTGTATTCAAAGTTCTAAAGATTATTTATGATGTTAAAGTAGTGAGATTGAATTTTTCCTTTTCCTTCCTTCTTTCCTTCCTTCCTTCCTTCCATCCTTCTTTCCTTCCTTCCTTCCCTCCCTCCCCCCTTCCCTCCCTCCCTCCCATCCTCTCTCCCTCCCTCCCTTCCTTGCTTCCTTCCTTCCTTCCTTCCTTCCTTCCTTCCTTCCTTCCTTCCTTCCTTCCTTCCTTCCTTCTTTCCTTCCATCCTTTCTCTCTTTCTCGCTTTCTTTCTTTCTTTTTTGAGACAGGGTCTTGCTCTGTAATCCAGGCTACAGTTCAGTGGCATAATCATAGCTCACTGCAGCCTTGGGCTCAAATTATCATGGATTACATTTTTGACAAAAAAATTTATACAAAATGCAGTCAAATGAGAGTACTGCTAGCCACAAGGAAGCTAGATCTGAAGCCTGAATCTGAAGTCAAGGGATTGATTTTTTTGGTTTTTGTTTTTAATAAACATTCCAACTCATATCAGATGAGTGCCTCCTTCAGAGGAGTCATTCTGGAAAGTTCTACATTTATTCTAATTGTGTCCCTGTTTTCAAATTATGATGTCTGGAGTTGCTTTCAGGGTTTGTGAGATAGTCTTTTGAATGGTCTCAATGTTGATTCTTGAAAGTAGATTTGATTTTAAAAAACAGTCAAGGGTTCTGGGCGAAATCTGGTGAACTAGGGGGGCAGTCAAACTGTGTAATGCCAAGAAGAGTGACTCTATTGTACCCAGGCTGATTTTTCTTGAGTGAATTTATAGTCACCAGAAGGCACTTTCTGAAGACAAACTCAGACATGAAGTAAACAAGTTATAAGCATGACATCAAGCCTGAGTTTGGGGAGAGGGTTGGAGGATGGTGACTGCACTGAAGGAAACCCCACTCATTTGGGTATGCAAGTTTTCTAGGATCTCCTCTACCCAGAATATTTCTTCAGGTTCAGATCTATCCTATTTCACAGGACCACAGTTCCCAGAATTACAAGGATCCTACTGCCTTAGTCAACTTTTAACCCCCAATCTGAGTACTTCCCTCCCCCCTCAAAGACAGCGTCTTGTTCTTTTGTACAGTGGTGGGATTACAGCTCACTGCAGCTTTGAACTCTTGGGCTTAAGTAATCCTCCCGCCTGAGCTTCCCAAAGTGCTGGGATTACAAGCATGAGCCACCGCACCAGGCCCTGAACCTGAGTACTTGATATGTGTGCAGCCAATACCTGATGGGAAGTTAAATATGGGGAAGAATGTCTAAGGTGTTTGGGTTTAGTCTACATGATTCAAAAGGCAGAAGAGTTAGGAGGATTTGGAGACACAAATTTCTGCTCTATATGGGGAAGACATTGTCAGCCACTGGAGCTGTCCAGCAATGGGACTAGTTTGCTCTGTAAATAGCTTTCAGCCCTGGGAGTTTAAAGCAAAGACTGCTTGTATGGGAACCTGTAGAGGTGCCTCCTGTAATAGGTGGGGAGCTATGCAATGACCTTCAAAGGCTATCTCCGACCTACACAGTATCTGACACTTGGTAGGCGTTGGAAAAACACTGGTGGAATGGAATAAATAAGGAATATGTTGCATCTTGTGAGTCAAGTAGAGGGGAAGAGGCCTGGGGCTCAATCAGGAGCAAGAAGTGAGGTAGAAGTGAGATGAAAATAGCCAGGGAGCCAAGAGGTAGAGTCTTCCTTGGGTTTTTGGTACCATAGGAGAGAAATTGCTTTGGGTACCTAGAGCCTCACGTGGTTAGGAAAGGATAAAACCTTTGAAGGGGATAGGAGTTGGGGGAGAAGATAGACTCCTGCTCACCCTTCTTAAACTCCTCCAGTACCGTGTCCAGTCGGGTGTCATTGAAAACACAATGCAGGGGCCGGTTGTAGAAGCGGGTGACAGTGAGGAGCGGGGTGCAGTCGTCGGGGTCCACGAAGGCCAAGTCCTTGACAAATAAAATGTCCACAATGTTGTGCCGCTGGTCGCCCTCATACACTGGGATGCGAGTGTAGCCGCTGCGCAGGATCTCGGAGACAGTGGCGAAATCGAGCACTGCGTCTGAGCGCAGCATGAAGCAGTCTCCCAGGGGGGTCAGCACCTCCTCCACCACTTTGGTGCGCAGCTCCAGGGCACCCTGTATGATATTGAGCTCCTCCTTCACCAGGTCGCTGTAGGGGTCTGCGGCCCGCAACGTCTCCAGCAGCTTCTCCCGCGTGTAGAAGGTGCTTATCTCCTGGCGCAGCGCCCAGTCCAGCAGGCGGCCCAGCGGGTAGCACACGGGAAAGGCGGCTGCCATCAGAAGCCGGGTCAGGCACACGCTGTGCGAGGCGATGGCCAGCCCATGCCGCGAACACACTGAGTAGGGGCAGATTTCGGCGCCCAGGAATACCGCGCCGGTGCACACGAGCGCCGGCAGCCAAGGGAAGTGGATCCCCTCTTCGCTGTAGTCTTCCCCGGTGCCCCCGACGCCCGGCGGCAGCGAGGCGTACAGCCAGCCAGCCAGGGCCGCGTTGGCTCCGGCTTGGCCCAGGAGCAGGGTGCAGAGCAGATGGGTCCCCCTGCCGCGAACGGCCTGCACGCGGCGCGCCTGCTCCTGCTCGGCGGCCGAGCCGCTGTTCCGCAGCACCCGTAACTCCACCGGGTCCAGCGACAGCAGGCTCAGGCGCAGGCCGCTGAACAGGGCCGACAAGGCTAGCAGCAGGAGCGCCCCGAGCGCCCGCAGCCACGCAGGGGGCAGCAGGTCCCCGCCTGGGCCGTACAACCGCGGGCGGACGCGCAGCAGGAAGCCGCCGGCGGCACCGTGGTGGTGCCACGCGCGCCCATCCCAGGCGCAGAGCGAAAAGAGCTTCCCGCCACCGCCCGCGCCGCCCCGCTCCGCCTCGCCCTTGCGCAGCTCCCGCACTCGCACCTGGACCAGGGCCGAGCCTGCCACGCCCCCGGGACGCAAGGGCCCCAGGACTTCCACGTCCGATGCCCAGTCGCTCTGCTCCCGGCAGCGCTGCGGTCCCGGGGGGCGCGTGGGGACCGCGCTAGGGGCCACGCTGCTACCGCCCGGGGGCTCCTCGATGAACACGAGTCGCGGAGCCCAGTCGCCAGTGCCATTTTCCCCCGAGGAGAGGGTCGGTGAGGGCACCGGTGCGGCGGTCGCCGGCGGTCCTGGCTGGAAATAGACACGCAGGAGGAAGCTGGTGCCTTCGGCGGCGCGCAGGGTGCCCCCTTCCAGGGACACGCGGCCTCCAGCAGTGTCCTCTGGCCGCAGGCCCAGCAGCCAGGCGGCGGCGGCCGGGGGCCGAGGAGACAGGGAAAAGAAAAGCAGAAGCACAGCGCCTCGGCTGCAGCAGTCCCGGAGCCTGACACCCACCGCTGCTGCCGCCGCCGCGGCCGCCGCCATCCTGCAACCAGCGCTGCTGCACGTGATACTGCAGAAAGCTGAGCGAGAGCTGGAGGGAGGAGGAGCCGGAGCCGGGAACCCAGCCGCAGGCAGGTCACCACGTGTACGCCCACTGCGCGCGTGGGCTGGTGGCGGTGGGCATTCAGACTCCGCCTGGGCAGGGGGTCCCCGCGGGAGGCTGGAGGTGGCCAGGCATCACCACACTGTGCGTAGCCGATACACACTTCGGTATATCTGGGCTGCAGCCTGAAAAGTCTCGGCTTGCAAGACGGCCTCCTACTCCAAAAGTAAGGTGCCCCTCTGCGAACTCCTACCCGGCAGTAATTCCCTGCCGGCTTCACTGCTTCCCCATTGGCCCGGGAAATTTCCCAGCTTTTTGCTTCTCCTGCCACTTGCATTCCCCCTTCTGGTCAAAAGAATATTCTGGAGTCAAGTCTTGAATATGTGAAAACTTTTAGGCTCAACTCCAGCCGACCTTTCATTATTGTAAAAATTTCTGAATTATTTAAGTTCAATTCTTAGTTAAGATCCCAATGTCCATCAATATGAAACTGTTGAAATAAATGAAACCACTGTGCAATGGAATACTATATGGCAAGAAAAAATAATGAGGTGGATCCATTGTATATGTGATGTGGAAAAAAATCTCTGAAGTAATTGTAGAAACAAAGTAAGGTGCAGAACAGCAAGTATAATATGCTACCACTTGTGTTAAAATTATTTATGTATAAATTTGTACACACACATTTATATGAGATTTATTTATTTATTTATTTTGAGACGGAGTCTTGCTCTGTTACCCAGGGTGGAGTGCAGTGGCACAATCTTGGCTCACTGCAACCTCCACCTCCCGGGTTCAAGCGATTCTCCTATCTCAGCCTCCTGAGTAGCTGGGATTACAGGCGTGCGCCACCATGCCCAGCTAATTTTTGTATTTTTAGTAGAGATAGGGTCTCACCCTGTTGGCCAAGCTGGTCTCGAACCCCTGACTTCAGATGATCCATCTGCTTTGGCCTCCCAGAGTGTTGGGATTACAGGCGTGAGCCACCACGACCCGCCGGTTACATCTTTTATTTTATTTTATTTTATTTGTTTGTTTGTTTGTTTGTTTGTTTGTTTATTTATTTATTGTGAGACGAAGTTTCACTTTTGTTGCCCAGGCTGAAGTGCAGTGGCGGGATCTCGGCTCACTGCAACCTCCACCTTCCAGGTTCAAGCGATTCTCCTACCTCAGCCTCCAGTAGCTGGGATTACAGGCGCTTGCCACCATGCCTGGCTAATTTTTGTATTTTTTTTTTTTTTTGTAGAGATGGGATTTCACCACATTGGCCAGGCGGGTCTCGAACTCCTGACCTAAGGCGATCTGCGTGCCTCGGCCTCCCAAAGTGCTGGGATTACAGGTGTGAGCCACCGCGCCTGGTCGGTTACATCTTAATGATAGTACAATATCAAAAGCAGGAAGTTGATATTGGTGTAATGTGTGCGTGTATAGTTCACTATCATTTTATCACATGTATGGATGTATGTGACCATCACTGCAACCAAAATATAGATCTATTATCACAAAGACCTAGGAGGGAGAGTTTCTTATTAAATTCCTTGTATTGTTTGAATTTACCCTGGGACTATATTATTTTTATACATTTATTTTTAAACTTTATATAGTAAAATTCACTTTTTGGTGTACTGTTCTATGACTTTTGACAAATGCATATACATGTAACCATCACAATAAAAAGTAATCCCATCACCACCCCCCCACCCTGCCAATTCTCTTACTGTCCTGTTGTAGTCAACCCCTCCCTCTGTCTTATCTTCTGGGAACTACTGATCAGTTCTCCCCTATAGTTTTCTTTTCTGGAATATCATATAAATGGAGAATACAGTCTGTAGCCTTTTTGAGTCTCCATTCCTTTACTAAGTTAGCATAATGCATTTATGATTCATCTGTTGTTGTGATTTTCAGTAGTTCATCCTTTTGTATGGCTGAGTAGCATTCCATTATATGGATGTATGACAGTTTGTTTATCCATTCAATAAGGAATATTTGAGTTATTTCCAGTTTTTAGCAATTATTAATAAAGTGGCTATAAACATTTGTGTGATGGTTTTTGTGAGAACATAAATTTTTATTTCTCTTGGGTAAATTTATCCTAAGTCTGTATTACATTTTAAAATATAGTAATCCCAGCTACTTGGTAGGCTGAAGTGGGAGGATCTCTTGAGGCCAGGAGTTAGAGACCAGACGGAACAATGAAGGGAGACCCAGTCTCTAAAAAATTAAAAATTAAAAAACTTAGCCAGGCATGGTGACACATGCCTGTAGTTTCATCTACTTGGGAGGCTGCAGCAAGGGGATCACTTGAGCCCAGGAATTCAAAACTGCATTGATCTATGATAGCATCACTGCACTCCAGCCTGGGCAACAACATGAAACCTTGTCTCTAAAAATAATTAATAAATTAAAAAGGCGTTATTTTACATACGACCCTTGGCACCTCTGTTTAGTGTAAAAAATCATCCCTGTGTGTGAAATCTCATTTTCCATGGCATTTGTGACATGCCATTGTCTCAAAATACACTAGATCCTGTCCACTATAAGCTGCTTCTTGCATGGGCTACTTAAGAGACAGAAGGGAAGTTTAATCTTAAGAGGGAACATTGAGGGATTTATTGGAAGTATGAGGAAGGAGAGAACTGGGGTCAACCATATGATTGTTTTACTTTCTTTTTTTTTTTCCTTGAGACAGAGTCATGCTCTGTCACCCAGGCTGGAGTACAGTGGTGCGATCTTGGCTTACTGCAACCTCCGCCTCCTGGGTTCAAACGATCCTCCTGTCTCAGCCTCCCAAGTAGCTGGGATTACAGGTGTGTGCCACCATGCCTGGCAAATGTTTGTGTTTTTAGTAGAGATGGGGTTTCACCATGTTGGCCAGGCTGATCTTGAACTCCTGACCTCAGGTGATCCACCCGCCTTGGCCTCCCAAAGTACTGGGATTACAGGCGTGAGCCACCTACCCAGCTGATTTTCTTAAGAGCAAAAAAGCTCTTACTTCTCTCCTGACACTTAGACTTCTTTCCCTTCCCAACCTAAACTTCTTAGCACAAAGATACCTGCTATCCTAAGGGTTTTCCCACCTCTTTTAGGCCACAGAACATTATCATCATTACAATACCACTTAACATCTTTAACAAGCTTTAGAGTTATGAAGGAATTTCTTATTTATTATTCCAATACACAAGAGCTCTGGGAAGTAGCTATAATTATACCCATTTTACAGATCAGGTTAAATGACTGGTAGAACTTCTTTGGAGCCTAGGTTGATGCTCCCTTTACCTGGTAGAGCTGACTGAAATAAAATGTTTAAAAACGATTAGAGCAGGAATTAAAAAACTGAAATTTCTGGTTATAAAATATTACATGCTTATTAACAAAAGTTTTAATGCAGAAAAACATAAATAAAAATACACTATGACCCACCAACCAGAGGTAAACACTGTTAACATTTTTTATACTCCTTTTCACATTTTCTACATAGATAAGTAATTGAGAAATACATACACACATACACATATGTGCTCTCCATATAATTATATATTTTATAATTGAATAGGTATTATATATATAATCTAGTCAGCTCCTGTTGCTTAACACATCAAGGGCTTTTCCCCCAATGTAATAAAAAATCTTTCATAAATGTAATTTAAATAAATCAAATATATGTGTATTACAGATGTATTGAGAAAGAGAGAGAAATGTAAGAATGAGCCTATTCCCAATTGCACCAGCTCTATTATTAACAAGTGTTAGGCTTGGAAAATCAATCCACTTTTCTGGGCTCATTTCCTCATTTGTGAAGTGAAAGACAGTTTTAAGCTACCTACCCTTTCATGAGTCAGAGAGTAAGGGCTAACATACACTGTGTGAACATAATCTAGAGAGACTGAGTACTTTTCCTTTTACTGAACAGGAGGTTCTGGAAAAGTACTGGGTTTCCAGAGCTCTGCTGTAACTGAAGGGATTCCTGGGGACAGGTTCAGGCAGTGTGATTCTCCTAAGGAAGAGCTGCCAAAAATAGCTCCCCAGAATCTGAATGGTTACTGTCTTCTTAGCTTACAAGATGGGCACTTCCTCTCTTCTTGGAGAGACGAAGGAAATAATACTTACTTTTAATATCATGACTATGTTATTTCAAAATGTACATGTTAAAATGCTTTTGTTTATTTCATTTCTTGTTCATCCATTCCATAAATATTTGTTAATCAACAAAGTGCCAGGCCTTGTGCTAGATATTGGGCATAGCCGACACCATCTTTGTCATCTTGGAGCTTAGATTCTCCTGAGGAAGACAGACATAAATCAGAAATTGCCTACCTGCCTAATTAATTAATTACTCCCATGAAGGAGCTGTTCAAAGTGCCCTGAGGGTGTATGGGACTCATCATCTAGAGAAGAGGGTCTGAGAACTCTATCCACAAAAATTAGATGTTATAAAAATGGAAGAATTTATACATAGGAAGAACATAAAATTATTAAATTTTGTATCTTCTATTCCTTTTTTGTACTTTAAAACTATGACAGCATATTAGTAATATTCCTAATAATATAATCTGTTAGCTTTTTTTTTTTTTTTTTTTTTTGAGGCAGGGTCTCGTTTTGTTGCCCAAGCTGGAATGCAGTGGCGTGATCTCTGCTCACTGCAAACTTTGCCTCTGGGTTCAAGCGATTTTTGTGCCTCAGCTTCCTGAGTAGCTGGGATTACAGAAGCACGCCACCACTCCCGGCTAATTTTTGTATTTTTAGTAGAGAGAGACGAGGTTTTGCCATGTTGGCCAGGCTGGTCTCGAACTCCTGACCTCATATGATCTGCCCACCTTGGCCTCCCAAAGTTCTAGGTTACAGGCATTAGCCACCATGCCCGGCCCGTTAGCATTCATTGAGTGTTTGCCATGTGCCAAGAACATTATCCCTTTTATTTCTCACAATAGATGAGAAAATTGAGGTTCAGATTGGGTGACTTTGTGAAAGTCACATGATTAATGGCTAGTGGAGCTCAATGAGACACATAGTTTGAGTCCAAGGTCTACAGTTCCAAAAGTTAGGAAAACAATAATACCAGGTAACCTTTACAGAAGGCTCACTATATATCATGCATAAATTAACTCATTTAATTCTCATAAGAACCTTTGGAAGTAGGTATTATTATTATAATTTCCATTTTACATGAGGAGGCTGAGCTACAGAGAAATTAAGTACACTGGTGTCCAAGATTATACAATGGATGGCCAAGGCACTGCCAATACATCACACTATTTTACACAACACTACATTATAGCAATCTGTTGTACTTTTGTTTGTTTACATACATCGTTTTACATAGTTGCACTCACTTTTTTTTTTTTTTTTTTTTGAGAGAGTCTTGCCCTGTTGCCTGGGCTGGAGTATGGTGGGGCGATCTCGGCTCACTGCAACCTCCACCTCCCAGGTTCCAGCGATTCTTGTACCTCAGCCTCCCAAGTAGCTGGGATTAAAGGCACGCACCACCTTGCCTGGCTAAATTTTTTTTTTTTTTGTATTTTTAGTAGAGACGGGCTTCCCCCATGTTGGTCAGGCTGGTCTCGAACTCCTGTCCTCAGGTGATCCGCCTGCTTCAGCCTCCCAAAGTGCTGGGATTACAGGTGTGAGCCACTGCGCCTGGCCAGTTGCACTTACAATGTTCTTACCACTGTAGACTCTAAACTTTTTTTTTATTCCTCATTATAGCACATTTTCCCTCACTAAAACTATAAACTTGCTTTTCCTTTTTCCTTTCCTCCTCCCACCCTCAGTTGTTGTTGGTGGTGGTGTATGTTTGTTAGTTTTATCACAGGCACAGAGAATTGAGTTAATCATCTTCCTCAGTTGATAATTGATGGTACACTAGCATCATCAACTATAAAAAGCCTCTCTTACCCCATTCTAATCCCCAATCTCATCCCTTTCCCTTTCAGATAGCCACTCCAATATTGATTGATATATCCTTAAGAATGTATGTATCCTTGTAGAATACTTAGTATTGGTTTGTGTTTTTCCTTTATTGAGATACAATTTACATACCATAAAACTCACCCTTTTATTTTATATTCTGTCTTGTTCTGTCACCTTGCCTGTAGTGCAGTGGCATGATCATAGCTCACTGCCCTCTTGACCTCCTGGCCTCAAGTGATCCTCTCCAGTAGCTGGGACTACAGGTGCACACCACCATGTCCAGCTAATTCTGTTAAAATCAAAAAAACTTTTGTAGAGATGGAGTCTCTCCATGTTGCCTAGGCTGGTTTCAAACCCCTGGGCTCAAGTGATTCTTCCACCTTGGCCCTCCAAAATTCTGAGATTACAGGTCTGCACCACTGCACTCAGCCAAATTGACCCTTTAAAGTGTAAAATTCAGTGATTTAATTTTTAAAGAATATTTACAAACTTGTTCAACAATCACCATTGATCTAATTCCAGAACATTTTCATCACACCTAAAATAAATCCTGTACCCGTTCAGTTTCTCTCCAATCCCTGCCCCAAGCCTCCAGCAACCACTAATCTACTTTCTGCCTATAAATGTGTTTTAAATTTTCATAAAATTACTATAGAACTTGTGCTGTTTATTACATTTTCACACAACACTCTTTGTGTAAAATCTGTTCATGTTGCTGAACATACACCTGGTTTGGTGTTCTAAATGCTACATGGTGTTCCATAGTGGGTAGCCAGAATGTTATTTTTATACATTCCTTTGGAGATGGACACTTAGGTTACTTCCCACTACTACAAACAGAGCCACAGGGAAATCTTTGACCATGGTCCTACTGGATCTGTGAGGCAATTCCTTTAGGATGTAGCTGCCATGGGACTGTTGGGCCACAGTGTATGCATTCACTCAGAATTGCCTCTCCACCAGTAGCGCCTAAGGTTTTCTGTTTTCCTACTTCATAGCCTGCATTTGGTTTTGTTCACTTTCCAATTTGGCTAAGCTGATGGGCATGAAGTGTTATCTCATTCTTTCAATTTAAATGTCCCTGATTCCTAGCAACTTTGTGCCTCTCTTCATATATTTGTTAGACTTTCAGGTGTGAAATTGGGAGCTAAAGTTTTGAATTGGCATTTAAAGTACATCTGTTCTCTTTTATAGGACATTCCACATTCAACAGAGCTTCACATATGGAAACATGAACCTATGCTTTACTGTGCTTAAATCTCTGGACCCAACTCAGGCAGAAGCTGAGAGATACAGCTTCCATTCCACAGCACAGAGCCGGCTGCTTCTACACCTGCCAGTAGAGCAGGTACAAGACAATCTAGACTTGTTAATGCCCACAATAAACGATTAATTTTGTGTACAGCATTTCTGAGATATGCTGTTTCTATCAGTTAGTAAGACAAGCTGCCTAGGCTAGGGAGGTTTTTTGTTTTACCAAAAAGGTTAAGAAGTTTTTCTGGAGGGAAAGAGTAATCCCCAGCATTTGGGCAGTCAGAAGGTCAATTCCACTTTGGCTACCAGTTTATTCAACACCGAATCAGGTGACCTATCAGACTAGGTCAACAGACAGCCAGAAGCAGAGGTGATAAACTCTAACCAAACAGAAAAAAGATTGAAGACGCTTTCTTTACTGAGAGGAGATGAAAGAATGGAAAGTTGTATATATGTAATTGGCTTTGAGTGTTGTTTGTCAGGATAGTTGGGCTCTTAAATGGGTAGGGGAAAAGGTCTGATTGAGACAGTCTTTAGCGCAGTTAAACATTCATTCTTTTTCTTTACAGAGCAATGGTTCTCAAATTTTACTGTCATAAACGTCATAGAAATCACGTGGGGAGTTTGTGGTGGTGGCTGTTGTTGTTTTCTTTGTTCTTTTGTTTCTTTCAGGTTCTAAAAAAATACACAGAAAACCGGTAACAGTGGTTGCCTCTCTGAAAAGAAACTGGTAGCTAGGACACAGGGATAGGAGACTTTTTTGGCCTTTTAAATTTTGTACAATTAACATACTTATCCCAGTCAAAAATAATTGACATTCCTATCTCCATTTCCATTATGTATGTCTAGAATAGGACCCAAGAATCTGCATTTTACTAAGCATCCCATGTGATTCCAATTGAGCTGACTGTTGGCTCAGTCTTTGAGAAACAATGATAAAAAAACAATGGTTCTTAACCTTTTTGCAGTTTACACACTCCCATGAGATTCTTTTTTGTGTGTGTGAGACAGAGAGTCACTCTGTCGTCCAGGCTGGGGTGCAATGGCGCCATGTTGGCTCACTGCAACCTCCGCCTTCTGAGTTTAAGTGATTCTCCTGCCTCAGCCTCCTGAGTAGCTGGAATTACAGGTGTGTGCCACCATGCCCAGCTAATTTTTTGTATTTTTAGTAGCAATGGGGTTTCACCATGTTGACCAGGCTGATCTTGAACTCCTGACTTCAAGTGATCCACCTGCCTCGGCCTCCCAAATTTCTGGGATTACAGGCATGAGCCACCACACCTGGCCCTCCATGAGATTCTAATGAGAGCTATTGGCCTTTTCCCTAGAAAACTGCATATCTACTCAAGGATACAACAACATGAATTTATTGTGAATACAATCACAGGGGTACATGGGAACCCCAGTGTGCTATCGTGTCTGTGATCACCATGTTAGGGATCCCTGATACAGAGGTTTTGTTCACATCAAGGAGTGTGTGTGTGTGTGTGTGTGTGTGTGTGTGTGTGTGTGTGTCTAAGAAAAGAGTAGAGACAAATTCTACTTTTGACGAATGGGCTCCTTCTCCATTTCTAGAACCAATACCTAACTAATAAAGGAACAGAAGATGAGTCCCTCAGCACTTCCCTTCTAGCTACATCCTGTTCACAAACATGTTAATGAAATTTTCAGATGACCCTAAGAGAAGACATGTTGCAAACACCAGGAAAGCCAAATAAATTATATAAAACATTAACAATATGGCAGAGGGAATGACACTCAACTTGGAAAAATTTCAAGCAGAAGCATCTGGGGAAAAATAATTGGAAAGAAATTTTTTCATGAGGCGGGCAACACCTGGAAAATAGTAATAGCTGTAAGAGGCCCTAGGGTGATGCTAAACGGCAAATTAGATACATGTCTGCTGTATAATATTGTGAGAAAAATATGACACTGGTCTCTTGTCATAAAGCAGGGAGATAATAGCTCTTTCTGTTTGGCCCTAGTGAGATAGCACCTGGGATGCTGTTTTTAGTTTTGGACACTTCATTAGCAGAAAATTGTTGATTGGCATTTGGGAATTTGGAGGCAAGAAACAAGAACAATTAAAGGCATTTATTTGACATGACTCAACCATTTAAAACCAATCGCACAAACAGAAAAAGAAATAATACAGCTCTGTACTTAGATTGTGTTGCTGAGAAATCAAAGGTCTCTTCAACTTCAGCATTGAACCACTGATTATTAGAATAGGAGGGACTTTGGAGATGAATTTTCATGAACTTTAAGTTCCTGGACAGTGCTAAAATTTTGTTAGCTGTGCAGGTTGCCTGGGGCAATGCATTTCACAGAGATCTACAAAGGGTCTTCTTAAAACATAGACCTGATAATGTTATTTACCTGCTTAATACCCTTCAGTGTCTTCTCATGATATTGAAAATAAATCCAGCCTCTTAACAGGATACACATAGTTCTGCTGAATGTGGCCTTCATGTAAATGTTGACTTTAGCTTACCGCCACTCTCCCCTGAGCTCACCAATCATCAGCCACACTGGCCTCTTGTTTTGAGAACTCTCCAAGCTCTTTCCATCCTTTTGATGGTTCTTATGGTCTTCGAATTTGTTGCTTATTTCTCCAGCTCCTTGCACTGTTGATTCCATCTCATCTTTCCTCTGTCCATGACCATCTAACCTAAAGCCTCCGTGCTCACTCCATTATTCTCTTTATAAGATTATCATACTCTGCAGTTATCTTTATTTACTTGATTGTTTATTTTCTTCCCCCTCATTAGGATATAAAGTCCAGGAGAGCAAGAATCTTTCCTATCTCACTCATTGTTATATTCCCAGTGCCCAGCATACAGTAATAGCCAGCACTGACTGAGTTCTTAGAATATTCCTGACTCTGTTCAGTATTTCACATATATCAACTCACTTAACCCTCAGAGTAACCCTATGAGACAGGACCATTATCTCTAGCTTATAGATAGGGAAAGTGAAGTGAAAAGCAACTAAGTATAACTTGCCTAAGGTCACACAGCAAGTAAGTGGTTGAGCTGGGATTTGCATCTCAGCAGTATGACTTGCCCAGGGTCTAGAGAATAGGCAATGAATTAATTACTTGGATAGTTATGGACTATTATCTTTTTTCCTACGAGAAATTCTGGTAAATAAGAATTTGCCTCCCTATTTGAGAATGTGTGATCTTAAGTCATTTCTTTTGGGGATAATGAGGAAAAGAGACAGTTTAGGGAGAGGAAAAGGGGGGAAAAAAAAACAGGAGAGAAAACATACAGAAGAACAAGATTTGAACTTTTTGCGATACAGTCTTGGGAGAGGCAAAGAAAGCTAAGACGAAGTAAAGCAAGGATTTGTTTTCTGGTCTATTAAGAGGCAGGGAGTTGGGTTGGTGTAAGAAGAGTTGAGGGCATGTGCCTTGTCATGAACTTATGCATCATGGGCTGAAACAAGACCTATAACCCTGTATTCTGGTTAAAGGATTAAGAAATACCTCTTCAGCTAGGCATAATAGACTAAAGTGTGTTGAAGGCCTTTCTGTACTGAGTATACATGTGACTCTGTCTCTGTGAACTTGTGGGATCAAGGATAATGGGAGTCAAAGACAATCCTGTGTTACAAAATCAGAAAGACATATTTGGATGGAGGAGCCAATAGGGACAACATCTTCTTAGTTTGCAGATTATCTGCAATGAAGCAAAACAAATTTCCAATCATCTTGTCAAAACTGATAAGTTTTTGGCAAGTGAGGGATGATACATTGAAATTATTTGGACACACTGCTATTATTCATGTAGGTGAATGTTAACATTAACAGCCTTCACTGTTTTATTAGCAGGAATGAAAACATATCTATGAGGGGTTTCATTGGTTCACTCATGCTGGCCTTGGCTTCTTCAAGTCTATTTTTCCTGACTCCAGTCTTGTTTTGTTTCTCTCCTCCATTCTTTACAATGCAGAGAGTAATCTTTATACAATATAAATCTAATTATGTTAATCCCCTGCTTAAAACCTTCCAGTGGTGCTCTATTGTTCTTAGGATACATTATAAACCCCTTAATATGGCTTACTCAAGTCCTTCACAAGCTGCCTTTTCCAATCTTTTAAAGATATTTAATTTTATTAATTTGATTTTTTAAATTGACAAATAATAATTGTATATATTCATGAGGTACATAGTGATGTTTGGATACATATACTGTATGGTGATCAGATCAGGGTAATTAGCATATCTATAATCTCAAACATTTATCATTTCTTTGTGTTGGGAACATTCAGTATCTTCCTTCTAGCTATTTGAAACTATATATTATTGTTAACTATAGTCATCGTACAGTGGTATAGAACACAAGAACTTATTTCTCCTATCTAGCTGTCATTTTGTATCCTTTAAAAAATCTCTCTTCTATCTCCTCTATCCCTCCCTTCCTGCTTCTCAATAGTGGCAAGTGGGATTTGAACCCAGATAGGCTACCTCCAGAACCAACAGTCATAACTACTCCCTGCACGGCCACCATTCAGCCATATTGAGTTTGTTTCAGTTTCTCCAATGAGCCATGCTTTCTCTTATCTTCTCTTGCTACACGCTGTGGCTTTTGCCTGGAATTTTCTCTGTCCACTTTCCTTGGCTCAGAAAACTCCTCCTTATTTATGTTTTAGGTCTCAGCTTTGAAGTTTCTCTAAGCTTTTCATGATTCCCCAAGTATGGGTCAAAAGCATCCCCATGTTGCCAAAGATTCTTCTTGTTCTCCTGGCATTTATAATATGATATAATTATTATATCCATTATAAAATAATTATATGTAAAAAATATAAAATAATATAATTATTTTATAATTTAATTATAAATGTCAGGAACACTCCCATGTTCCCACAGATTCTTGTTCTTCTCCTGGCATTTATAATTAATGGATAATAGCTTATTTTTATTTAATGGTAAGTAAACTGGCCAGTAATAGCCAGTTTTATTTATTGGCAAGAATTTGGATTCTGTCAAATTCTTGCCAATAAGTGATACATATGATGATTCCATGGACATGTATCATTATATTTCCAGTATCTACCACACAGTAAGAGCTGGGAATATATTGTTTGTATAAACAAACAGAAGATTTAAAAATCCATAGTAGGGGGTTCTCCCACTCTGGGAGTTTTTAGAAAGTACACACTAGGTGTCCAGGCGAGGTGGCTCACGCCTGTAATCTCAGCACTTTGGAAGGCGGAGGCGGGCGGATCACCTGAGGTCAGCAGTTCGAGACCAGCCTGGCCAACATGGTGAAACCTTGTCTCTTCTAAAAATACAAAAATTAGCCATGCGTGGTGGTCGGCACCTGTAATCCCAGCGATTGGGGAGGCTGAAGCAGGAGAATCGCTTGAACCCCGGAGGCGGAGGTTGCAGTGAGCGGAGATGGCGCCACTGCACTCCAACCTGGGCGGCAGAGGAATACTCCGTCTCAGAACAGCCACCACCACCACCACCAGCACCACCAGTACCACCACCAGCACCACCACCCAGGCTGGGGTTGGGAAAGGAATACTGTAGTTATTTTCTTGTTTGGCTTTGAGGGGGCGGAGGAACATACTCTGGGACAAATGGAATCCGGCACCGTTTTGCTCCGAGGGCTTCCCGGTCAATGTCCCTTCTCTGCTGGTGAATCAGTATTTTGGCTGGGTGGGGCTGAGACTGATGAGGTGAGAGGCTGCGAGCGCGGAGCAGGCTGCTTACCCTCAGCCAGGCCCGCCATTCGCGGAGCCTCCTCACAGCCCCGGAACTTTTCTCCTTCGAAAGCGCTTCAGCGGTCATGGAAATTCGAGAGCTTCCTCATAGGCTATGATTGTCCAGCGACCTTCTAAGACGTGTTCAGCCTCTGCCCTCACATTCCGTGGCTTGAACGCCCCAGAACAGCTGACTCGAGTCGACAGAGCCTGGGGGAAGAGTGGTGGTCTCTGGAACCGAGCTCCTGAGAGGAAAAGGCCCCTGAGCGCACCAGAGCCCGCCTGAGCCCCCCGCGGAATGGCATTGAGAGCAGCCACCTGGGGCCTGGCGGGAGCCTGTGCCCTCTGAGGGGCAGACCGCGGAGGGTCCAAGAAAACCGATGACTGATGTCAGAGGGGCGAGAAGGCTCTACTTCCAAACAAGAGGTGCCAGAGAAGATTTTTTTTCAGCGCCCCCGGGTGGGTGGACAGAGGAGGCTGACCACAGCGCGGAACCACTGGCACCTGACAGTGGGCTGAGGGACCCAGGGCTGAGGAACCTGGAGCTGAGGGACCTGGAGCTGAGGGATCTGGAGATGTGGGACTTGGAGCTGAGCGTCCGAGAGCAGCAGGTGGCGGCCGAAAAGAGAGGTGAGTACCCCCTTCTTTGAGGACTCCTAGAGGGACTAATGGGGAGGGACTATCCCAAGAAAATATGGACTCCCTGTTAACTAAGGGCACAAGATTTGGGGCATGGCTGTGAGGATGCCGTTTGGGGAAGACGCTGAAAATCCTGATTGTATTGGGACTTGCAGTTCTGCAGCCGGTTGACCCTATTTATGGAATTGAGGAAGAGATTAGTGGGTAGAATTCAACTGAAGAACCTAGTTGTTACAAGATGTTACTATAAAATCACCATAGAAATAACCACAGCCCTGGCTGTGAATCTGCAAGCTTTTTGTGTAGCCCGAGCCCAGAGATTGAGATAGATTTCCTTCTTGCCTGTCTTCATTCCCTCCCTTCTACCTGTCCGTCTCCTCCTTTCCTCGCTTCGCTTTTCACCTCTCCCCTGACTGCTTCTGTTCCCCATCACTCCCTTCTTCCTGACATTGTTCAACTAGGAGTTTCTTAACCCTGAAATTCTGGTCGTCTGTGAACGAGGGTGGAAAGAAAAGAACATCTTTGTTTTGTCTAATATCTGAGTAAGTGTTAGCATCTTCTTCAATTACGAAAACAATCACAAAGCACAGTAATATTAGCGGTACCTGTGACTGTCACCAGTAGAAATCACAGGAGTGTTAACAGTACCTGTACTCTCATCACCATGGAAATCACGGAAATGTCACGCACCTTGTGGCATGTAGAAATATTTTTGCTTACGGCTGTGAAATTATGAGGTATTTGACCTGCTGCCTGATCTTTTATGTAGTGCATTAACATTAAAGTGTGTCTAATACTATGTCCCTAGTTTTAAAAATATCTTGATAACTACATTTAAATAAAATTAGCGTTCTTTGTATTATTCTCATCCATTCCTACTCTTGCTAAGGTGCATGGAAGGAAAATTGGTGCTGGTTCTGAAGTGATTGACTCAAATCTTCGAGTAACAAATCTTTTTCGGTTTAAGTGGTTTCTTTCTTTCAACAAAATTGAAGAAAGACCTAATGTAGGTATTAACCAATAGATACTTAAACATAATTTTAAATCATAAATCACCATGGGATGTTTGGCATATAACTCTGAGGAGATCAAAGAATTTTGTGACATTGTCATTAAGGAAATGGTCACTTTTCCTATCTACTTATTTATGTAAGCAAGCTTTCTCAGAGCTTATATTTAAAAATAAAATAAAAAATGATTGATTTTGTACATTGACTAATACTATTATAAGTGCATAGATTTATAAAATAAAATCCACATTAATCTCATTAAGAGATACAGGCAAACCTCGGAGATACCGTGGGTTTTGTTCCAGACTAACACACTGCAGTAAGTCAAAAGTTTTTGGTTTCCCAGTGCATATGAAAGTTATGTTTACACTATATTGTAGTCTATTAAGTGTGCAATAGCAGTGTGTCTAAAAAAACAGTGTGCATACCTTAATTTAAAAATATTTAGCCCGGGCGCAGTGTCTTATGCCTGGAATCCCAGCACTTTGGGAGGATAAAGTGGGAGGATCGCTTGGCTCACGAGTTTGAGACCAGCCTGGGCAATATGGCGAAATCCTGTCTCTACAAAAAATACAAAAATTAGCTGGGTGTGGTGGCCTGCATCTATAGTCCCAACTACTTGGGAGGCTGAGGTGGGAGGATGGCTTGAGGTCAGGAGGTGGAGGTTGCAGTGACCTGAGATGGTGCCACTGCATTCCAGCCTGGGCTGTAGAGACAAACCTTGTCTCAAAAAACCAAAACCAAAAACTTTATTGCTGAAAAATGCTAAAGCTCATCTGAGCCTTCAGCAGGTCATAATCTTTTTGCTGGTGGAGAGTCTTGCCTTGATGTTGGTAGTTGCTAACTGACAGGGTGGTGGCTGCTGAAGGTTGGGGTGACTGTGAACATTTCTTAAAATAAGGTAACAATAAAGTTTGCTTCTATTGACTTACAAAGATTTCTCTGTAGCATGTGATGCTATCTGATAGCATCTTACCTACAGTAGAATGCCTTTAAGAATTGGAGTCAATCGGCTGGGCGTGGTGACTCATGCCTGTAATCTCAGCACTTTGGGAGGCCAAGGCGGGCAGATTATGAGGTCAAGAGATTGAGACCATCCTGGCCAAAATGGTGAAACCCTGTCTCTACTAAAAATAAAAAAATTAGCTGGGCATGGTGGCGCTCACCTGTAGTCCCAGCTACTCAGGAGGCTGAGGCAGGAGAATCACTTGAATCCGGGAGATGGAAGTTGCAGTGAGCTGAAATTGCACCAGTGTACCCCGGCCTGGTGACAGAGTGAGACTTCGTCTAAAAAAAAAAAAAAAAAAAAAAGAAAAATTGGAGTCAATCCTTTCAAACCCTGCTGCTGCTTTATAACTAAGTTTATGGAATATTCTAAATCTGTTGTTTTTATTTCAATAATATTCACAGCATCTTTACCAGGAGTAGATTTCATCTCAAGAAATAGCTTTCTTTGCTTATCCATTAGAAGCAACTCTTTATTCATTCAAATTTTATTCTGAGATTGCAGCAGTTCTCTCATATCTTCAGGCTTCACTTCTAATTCCAGTTCTCTTGCTATTCGCACCACATATGCGGTGATGGGAATCTCCACTGAATTTTGGAACCCCTCAAAGTCATCCATGAGCATTGAAATCAGTTTCTAAATTCCTGTTTAAGTGGATATGTAGTCCTCCCATGATTCACAAATGCTCTTAATGGCATCTTGTATTAGTCTGCTCTTGCATTGCTGGAAAGCAATACCTCAGGCTGAGTAATTTATAAAGAAACGAGGTTTACCAGATTTAAAGCCTGCTCAGTTTTGCAGGCTTTACAGGAAGCATGATACTGGCATCTGCTCATCTTCTGGGGAGCAGCTTACGATCATGGCAGAAGGTGAAGGGGAACAAGTTGCACATGGTGAGAGCAGGAGCAAGAAGGGAAGGGGCGAGGTGCCACACACTTTTAAACAACCAGATCTCATGAGAATTCACTGACTCTCATGAGAACAGCACCAAAGAGATGGTGCTGAGCCATTCATGAGAAACCCACCTCCATGATCTAGTGACCTCCCACCTGGCCCTACCTACAATATTAGGGATTGCAATTCAGCATGAGGTTTACATCTAGAACTTTGCCCAGACCTGCCAAAGGAATTGCTGTCATAGCCTTATGAAATGTATTTCTTAAATAATAAAACTGAAAATTAGAAATTATTTCTTCATCCATGGGCTACAGAATGGATGACGTGTTGGCAGGTGTGAAAACAACATTAATCTCCTTGTATGTCTGCATCAGAGCTTGGGTAACCAGGTACATTGTCAATGAGCAGTAATATTATGAAAGGAATCTATTTTTTCTGAGCAGTAGCTCTCAACAATGGGCTTAAAATATTCAGTAAACTTTGCTGTAAACGGATGTGTTGTCATTATGACAACAAAATGGAATATTATTTATACAACACAGGCAGAATAGATTTAACATTCTTAAGGGCCCTAGGATTTTTGGAATGGTAAATGAGCACTGGCTTCAACCTAAAGTCGCCAGCTGTATTAACACTTAACAAGAGAGTCAGCCTGTCTTTTGAAGCTTCAAGGCCAGGCATTGACTTCTCTCTAGCTATGAAAGTCCTAGGTGACATCTGCTTCCAAGAGAAGGCTGTTTTGTCTACATTGAAAATCTGTCGATTAGTGTAGCCACCTTCATCAATTATTTTAGCTTGATCTTCTGGATAACTGGCTGAGGCTTTTACATCCAGCACGTGCTGCTTCACCTTGTAATTTTATGTTATGGAGATGGCTTTTTTCCTTAAACCTCGTGAACCACACTTTACTAGCCCCAACTTTTCTTGGGCAAGTTCCTCACCTCTCTCAGCCTTCATAGAATTGAAGAGATCTAGGGCCTTGCTCTGGATTAGGCTTTTGTATAAGGGAATGTTATGACTGGGTTGATCTTCTATCCAGACAACTAAAACTTTCTCCTTATCAGCCATAAGGCTATTTCAGTTTCTTATCATTTGTGTGTTCACTGGAGTAGCACTTTTAATTTCCTTCAAGAATGTTTTCTTTGTATTGATAACTTGGCTAACTTTGGCACAAGAGGCTTAGTTTTCAGCCTGTCTCAGCTTTTGACATACCTTCCTCACTAAGCTTAATTATTTCTAGCTTTTGATTCAAAGTGAAAGATGTATTGCTCTTCCTTTCATTTGAACACTTAGAGGCCATTGTAGGGTTATTAATAGGACTAATTTTGATATTGTCGTGTCTCAGGGAATAGAAGGTCTGAGATGAGGAAGAGAGATGGGGGAATGGCCAGTCAGAGGTGCAGTCAGAACACACACAACATTTATTTATTTATTTTTATTTTATTTTATTTTTTTTTTTTGAGACGGAGTCTTGCTCTGTGCCCCAGGCTGGAGTGCAGTGGCGCGATCTCGGCTCACTGCAAGCTCCGCCCCCCCGAGTTCACGCCATTCTCCTGCCTCAGCCTCCCAAGTAGCTGGGACTACAGGCGCCTGCCACCTCGCCCGGCTAATTTTCTTGTATTTTTAGTAGAGACGGGGTTTCACCGCACACACAACATTTATTAAGTTTGTCATCTTATATGGGCATGGCACCCCCAAACAATTACAACAGTGATACCGGAGATTACTGATTACAGATCACCATAACAAACATAATAATAATAATGAAAAAGTTTGAAATATTAACAAGAATTACAAAAAAGTGACATAGAAACATGAAGTGAGCACATGTTGTTGGAAAAATGGCATTAATGCAGGATTGCCACAAACCTTCAGTGTGTAAAAATCACAGTATCTGCAAAGTGCAATAAAGTGAAGCACAATAAAATGAGGTATGCCTACACATTGCCAATAAAAATTTTTATGTTCAATATCTATACACATTTTATGATATTTATGCTATTTTGCTCAAATGGATACTAATAATTGTCATGACGATATGACTCAGAAGACTTTTTAAAATACTCGAAGCTTTATGGTCAGAAAAGTTAAAATATTAAGTTTATCATACTTTTTTGTATCAGAGAATTATGATAGGATGATTGATATATCTCCAAATATAAAAGTATAATACACTCAGATTAAATGCATTAGGAAAAGTGGAATGGAAAATTATGTTATAGGAGAAATAAAAATGATATGAACTTCTGAAGATCTTGTTCTTCTATTTTTAAAATGGATGATGGGTGGCTCGTGCCTATAATCCCAGCACGTTGGGAGGCTGAGGCAGGCGAATCACTTGAGGTCAGGAGTTTGAGACCAGCCTGGCCAACATGGCAAAACCCCATCTCTACTAAAAATACAAAAAATTAGCTGGGTATGGTGGCTCGTGCCTTTAGTTCCAGCTACTCAGGAGGCTGAGATGGGAGAATTGCTTGAACCCCAGAGGCAGAGGTTGCTGTGAGTCGAGATCACGCCACTGCACTCCAGCCTGGGTGACAGAGTGGGACTCTGTCTCAAAAATAAAAATAAAATGGATGATGGTGGATGGGTATTAAATCATTACAATATTTACATTCCACTGGGTAGATTTGAAGGGGTGTTATAACAATTTTCTTTAAAAATATCTTTAAAAATTAAAAATTATGCTAAAATTCACTGTATATCCAACTATTTATACTGTACAATGAAAAATTTCAGATATTAATTAATGATGAGCAAAGAGCACTATAGGTTTTTCTTTTCTTTGAAGTATAACATACACACAGGAAACACTAATCAATCACAAGGTTATAACTCAATATGTTTTTATTTTAGTGATTCTGTACACTCTGGAGTGGAATTGTTGGATGGATATGCTGATAATGGCTCCCAAAGATATGTCTATGTCCTCATACCAGGAGGCTGTAAATGTTACCTTATTTGAAAAAAAGGTCTTTGCAGATGTAATTAAATTAAGGATTCTGAGATGAGGACATAATTCTGGATTTTTATAAGAAGGAGCTGGCAGGAGGTTAGAAACACATGGAGCAGAACGCAATGTGAAGACGGAGTGATATAGCCACAAACTAAGAATGCTGGCAGCCACCAGAAACTGGAAGAGATAAAGAATTTCCCCCTAGAGCTTTTGGAGGGAGTGTGGTCCACCTGATACTTTGGTTTCAGACTTCTGGCTTCCCAAACTGTAAGAGAATAAATTTTGTTGTTTTAAGCCACGAAGGCTATGGTAATTTGTTACAGCAGCCTCAGGAAACTAATACACAAAACATATAGATATGCAAATGTTCAGTTACAGTAGATACTGCCAAATAGTTTTCCAGAGTGGTTGTACCAATTTATAGCCCCAGTAGCAGTGTATCAGAGTTCCAGTTGCTCTACCTCAAGGGTGGTGGGCCAGATATTAAAAAGCTAGATAATAGATACTTTAGGTTTTACAGGCCATATGGACTTGTGGCAGATACTCAGTTCTGTCTTTGTAGAATGAAAGCCATAGACAGTACATAAATGAATGAGCATGGCTGTGTTCAATAAAACTTCATTCAGAAAAGTAGGTGGTGCATAATAGTTTGCTGACCCTGCTCTGTGTCTTCATGAACACTTAGTATTTTCTGTCCTTTTCAGTTTAGCCATCTGGTTGATGTGTAGTAGTATCTCATTATGGTTTTACTTCACATAACCCTGATGACAAATGAAGTTGAGTACCTTTTCACAAATTGACTATTTAGTTGTACTCTTTTGTGAAGTGCCTGTTCAAATGTTTTGCTCATTTTAAAAGTTTTATTGAGATATATTCCACATAATATAAAACTAATCCTCTTAATGTATACAATTCACTGGTTATTAGTATATTTACAGAGTTGTGGAACCACTGTGACTACCTAATTTCACAGCATTTTCATCAACCACCCCCAAAAAATCCTACTTATACCTATTAACAGTTACTCTCCGTTCCTTCTACACCCAGCCTCTGGCAACTACACATCTACTTTCTCTTTCTATGGATTTTCTAATTTTGGAAATTTCATATAGATGGAGTCATACAATGTGTGGTCTTTTGTATCTGGCCTCTTTCACTTAACCTTTTTCTTGTTTAGAAAAAAAAAAAGTACAACTTTCTGCCAGCACTCATTTAATTTTACGTAAACACACTCTTTGAGGCTGAAGCAAATCTGCCTGATTCTCAATGTGAAAATAAAATACAAAAACTGTTCTTGGAGCTATTTCTAAACCAAACTAACATCAGCATCGTCTGACTCATCAGAATCACCTATTTTGGAAAAATTGGATTCATCAAATGAATCTTTGGCCAAGAATTGTTCAAGAATGATGTTAACATCACATGTAGGAATGCTATGTTTTCTAGGATTTGACATTTTCAGTGATCAAGGATTACTATATTTTGTAAATGGAAATGCCACTACTAAAAACAGAATGCTATAAATAGAATGATGTATTTTGTTTCCAAAGTTGATATACTAGAGTGATTCAAAAATAATAATAAAAGCGAGATATTCTGTGGCAAAGTTATCTCTGGGTAACCCTTGCAGCCACAAGTGCTGCCAGCAAGTATTCCTGGGGCAAACAGAAAAAGGGTTAATGAGTTTCATATAACGTTTTCAAAGTTCTTTCATGTTGTAACATGTATCAGTACTTCTTTTCATGGCCAAATAATATTCCATTGTATGGATATGCCACAGTTTGCTTATTTCATTGGTTGATGGGGATTTTGATTGTTTCCTTTTTTTTTTTTTTTTTTGAGACAGAGTTTTGCTCTGTTGGCCAGGCTAGAGTGCAGTGGCACGATCTCGGCTCATTGCAACCTCCACCTCCCGGGCTCAAGCAATTCTCCTGCCTCAGCCTCCCAAGTAGCTGGGATTACAGGCATGTGCCACCACGCCTGGCTAATTTTTCTATTTTTAGTAGAGACAGGGTTTCACCATGCTGGCCAGGCTAATCTTGAACTCCTGACTTCAGGTAATCTGCCTGTCTTGGCCTCCCAAAGTGCTGGGATTACAGGCATGAGCCACCACGCTTGGCCGATTGTTTCCATGTTTCTGTTTTGAATAATGTTGCTTTGAACATTCATGTACAAGCTTTTGAATGGACATATGTTTTTAACTGTCTTGTGTGTATCCATAGGAGTAGAATTGCTAGGACATATGATAACTTTAACATTTTGAGGAACTGCCAAAGTGATTTCCAAAACAGATCTTATTTGGATCAAATTGTGAACCTCTGTTTCAGGTTTTTGTTTCTTCCCACTGTAGCCATTTGTGTGTGTGTGTGTGTGTGTGTGTGTGTGTGTGTGTGTGTGTGTGTGTATTTACTAGGTATAATTCAAGGGGTCTCTTCTCTATTATGCTCATATTTATCATTTTTTCCTTCAGAGATTCTCAAATTCATATAATCAGGGTCAAGGGCATACCCTATGGTATGGTTGTTAAGGATTTAAGGATCCTAGGTTTCATATGAGCCTGAATTAACTCCTTGGATGTGCCATGGGGGTGCCATAGACATTTTTCTCTATAATCATAAGGATCAGGATCTTCTTTTTTGGAGACAGAGGCCTAGCCAACAGAAACAGAAGTGGAGGTGTTTAAGGCATAGGGTATTGTTGAGCCATATGTTCTTAGAAGAGTGGACTTCAGCATGCCACTTGGTGTCTACTCCTCGTCCACATGAGTGATTGGCCATGTATCATACAGTGTATTGGTCTTCTCTCTGAGTGTTCTATAAAACAAGGGGCTACCATCTGATTGAGATGCACAGTGAATAGTCACAGGGTAAGAGTCATTCCCGTAAGTCTAGTGTTATAGCTTATGCTGGAATTGAGACATACAATTTAATACGAAACACACAGATAAATCCTGGTCAAGACATATGACCCAGGGCCATTTTAAGGAGGGTTCCACTCCCATACTCCTGTTTCTAAGTGCCAGCTATTGAAACTTCCAATGTAGATCTGTTAAATTTCAAACAGGAGTCAGTAAATACAGCACAAAGCAGCACAGCTCCAAGTGCAAACTCTCCAGCAGGCAACAGCATAGCTCAAAGAGCTCACTTACCAGCAGGCAGCAACTTAAAGTATATTCTTACTAGCAATCAGCAAAGGCAGTTAGCAGGCTAAAACAAGTGAAGAAAGGCCAGGCGCAGTGGCTCACGCCTATAATCCCAGCACTTTGGGAGGCCAAGGCGGGCGGATCACCTGAGTTTGGGAGTTTGAGACCAGCCTGACCAACAAGGAGAAACCCCATCTTTACTAAAAATACAAGATTAGCCAGGCATGGTGGTGCATGCCTGTAATCCCAGCTACTTGGGAAGGCTGAGGCAGGAGAATCGCTTGAACCTGGGAGGTGGAGGTTGCAGTGAGCCGAGATCGCACCATTGTACTCCAGCCTGGGCAACAAGAGCAAAACTCCATCTTAAAAACAAAAAACAAAAAAACAAGTAAAACACAAGTGAAGAAAGATCCCCATGGCGATGACCACTATCTCAACATCTTGCTCACAGTACCAGTTTGTCTTATGGTTGTCCTGTGGAGGTCAGGATCAACACACTCCACAGAACAATTCATTCATATGTTGGGACTGATGATGCCACACATACACCAAGATAGCATAAAAAGATTTATTATTCACATAATGAGGTTTTTCTGGGGGTAACAGGGCAGGTTGCAAAGCAGACCCAAAAAATGTCTTGAGAGAGCAAGGAGGAGAGACTGTTTTAGCTTTTATTATGGATAGAGTGTGGAGCCAGAGTAAGTGCACATTGGCTAGGGCTTATGTGGTTTGAACTTCTTGCCAGTGCCAAAGGAGGGAGCATACAGGCTGTCTTACTGGCTTGCCCAGATATAGGTCAAGGGGGTAAAATGGAGGAGTAGGGCTTGAAAGCTGCTCCAAAATGGAATCAAACAATTACAGTGGATCTTTCATCACTTGTAGAAAATGCTCCAACATATTTCCTCAAATAACTGCTAGTGTTCCATTTCCTTTCTCCTCTCTTTCTGGAACTCTAAATACATGTATATTAGATCTTTTGCTCATGTCCCACAAGTCTCTGGGCACTGTTTTCCCTCTCTTTTTTTTCTTCATTTTTTTTCTTCTCACTTCCCTTGTCCTCTCCTACTCCCCAGCAGTCTAGGGTGTGTGTGTGTGTGTGTTTCAGTTTGGCTATTTTCTATTGATTTCTTTTGAGTTTACTATCCTATCTTCTGTTAGGTCAATCTATTTTTACACACATCCATTGAGTTCTTAATGTCAGATGTTTCATTTTGAGTTAGAATGTCAATTTGATTCTTTCTATAAATTCCACTTCTCTGTTGAAATTTTGTATCTTTTCATTTCTATTGTCTGTCTTTTCCTTTATTTGAATATATATTCATATATATAAGTCATAAGTATTTTAAAATCCTGGTCTACTAACTCAAATATCTGTATGACCTATGGGTCTGCTTTTATTGGTTATCAGCCATGTAAGATGTATTATGTTAAAAAAATAGCACCCCGACTGTCAAGGCTTCAGAAGATGGTTTCTTCCACTAGAGGTGATTTACCCATCAACCCTTCCTTCCTTTGTTTTTTCCTTCCTTCCTTTTAAACATTTATTTTTTAAATTAAGATTCACCCTTTCCTAGTCTAAGAAAATAGAATGGGGATCTGAACACCTTAGTCCAGTTTATGCACTTATTTAGGTCAAGTCTGGTTTGCAATTTTGGTCAGACTAGTCTACTTT
This sequence comes from Macaca thibetana thibetana, assembly GCF_024542745.1. Taxonomy (NCBI): domain Eukaryota; kingdom Metazoa; phylum Chordata; class Mammalia; order Primates; family Cercopithecidae; genus Macaca; species Macaca thibetana. The sequence goes on along the minus strand of NC_065586.1, from coordinate 95,365,385 downwards.
TCTTTCCTTGTTCCTAGGAAGTGGTACTTCATGGCTTTTCATTGAGAGCCTAGGGTCCTTTGTTTAGAACCCAAGGCTCTGTGGAAATTTTCACTCCACTTTACAGAGGTTTTGGATTAGCTCTTTAGCCTTCCACCCCATGAAGCTTCAAAATATCACAGATTTATTGAGGAATACAGTGGCTGTTGGTTTGAAGTCTATCAAGTCTCCAATTTCGGTACAACTGTACAACTGCCAATACTCCACCAGTTTCTCTAGTTTTCAGAAGCAGCCTTCGGACAAGTGTGGATTCTCGGCCTCCAGCTGTGCCCATATTGGCAAATGTGACAGTAGATGTTAGTATTAATCTCCAGGGCTTTCACCTCTCATGGCGGTATTCAATGCTCTTTTCCCTAACCAGTCTTTGTTTCCTAAGTATTAAGTATTCATAGACTCTGGGAAATTCCATTCTGTTTTTCTAATGTTTTGGCTTATCTTCAAAATTCAGAAAATAACTTGAGGAGGAAGCTTGTGTTTGAGGCTTCTCAAATCTTCCATTTTGTCACTCCTGCCCATGTGTCTATAAAAAAAGTTTCATTCGTTTCTGTCTGTAAGCAGCATTCCTGTGCTTGGCCCAATTCCAGATCTCAGCCATTAGCCAAAGTCCTTGTCCCAGGAGTGAGCACATACCCCAAATATTTGCTTAGAAATGGCAAATGCCCCCAAAACACTTTAGACCCTTAGATCACCTATGAATGGTTCTCTGCTCTCTGGAATTTTGTTTCTGATATTCCTTATTGCCTTTGTAGCTCTTAAATGGATGATTTTTGCAATGTATCTGATGCAGGGCAGGTGAGTCCTAAGGTGGAGTTTAGCCCACTTGGCTTTGCTCAGGGAAGAAATCAAGGGCAAGCCAGAGGTAGAAGAAAACAGCATTATTGAAGAAGCAGTGTTACAGCTCTGTGACTGCTCCTGTAGAGCAGGGCTGTCCTGTAGGCAGACAGTAGCAGCTCAGGGCAGCTTTGCAGTCATATTTATACCCGCTTTTAATTGCATGCAGATTAAAGGGCAGTTCATGCAGACATTTCTAGGGAAGCGGCAGTAACTTTTGGCTCATTGGGTCATTGCCATGGAAAGGGGCAGTAACTCCCGGGTGTTGCCATGGCAGGCTGGTAGGCATGTCTGATTGAAAGTTGCTTTTGCTCTGGCCCTGTTTTAGTTAGTCCTCAGTCTGGTCTGATGTCTGAGTCTCACCTCTGGAGTTGAGTCCTGCCTCGGATTAGATACTCCTCTTTAATCTTAAACAGGCTTCAGAAGGGTGGAGGTCTATCTTCTGTTACTGCTTTCTGCTAAACTTATGGGCATAGGCTCAGCCCATAGTAAAAAATCTCTGGATGCCTAACCTAAGGGGCCCAGAGGCAGAATGCTTTTATTCTCCAGGTCAGTAGATGGGAAGGATTGGAAGCCTTGTACCAGCAATGTTTTACATGGAACGGTTGTAATCTAGAATATGTTAACTTTAAGAGGTTAAACAAGCAGGGCAAAAAATTAGTGAAAAGAGAGCTATCAAAGATCCTAGCAGGGGTGAAAAACAGAGCAGGAAGAAGAGCAAAATTAAAGTGCCTTTTCCTACCCACAGCATCATGTTGCCACTTCTGGCTGAGTGTTGATTCTTTTAAGCAAGTAGCAGAGATCCTCCAAAGGCTCATATATGTAGGTTGTGGTGTTCTCCTTTTGTGCTGCGACTCATACAAAACACATTTAATCCTGGACAGGTGTGCCTAACTAGCTATTCCCTGAAGTTTAACAGTAGTGTGGGTACTCAATAACATCTGATAGGGGCCCTTCCATTTTGATTGTAAATGATCTTCAGGGGATCCTTCTTTCCAAGTTTTTAGCAGGACTAAGTTTCCTGGTTGAATAGGGAGGTTAATTATTTCCTTTTGGGGAGGGGGCAATATTTTATTTCCATATGCTTGGAGGGCCTTCGGAACCTGGCCTAAGTTGATAGTATGGGTGCTCATTCTATGTGTCTCTTAATCAAGCAGGAGGTCTGAAGTTAAAAAGGGTCTCCATGAGTCAATTCAAACGGACTAAGTTTTAGAGTTCCCTTTGGAGCCATCTTTACACATGAAAGGGCTATTGGTAAGAGAGAAACCCAGGCCTCTGAGATCTTCCGACAGAGCTTTGCTAACGTCCTTGTTAAAATATGAGCTTTTTCTGCATTACCTGAGGATTGAGGTCTCCAGGAGGAGTGAAGTTGATAGGTAATACGTAAGGCTGAGGAAACCTGCTGGGTCACTTTAGCTGTGAAGGAGGGTCCATTATCACTCTGCAGACTTTTAGGTAATCCATATCTCGGGATCATCTGTTTAAGTAAAAATTTGAACGCTTTTTTTTTTTTTTGAAACGGAGTCTTGCTCAGTCGCCTAGGCTGGAGTGCGGTGGCGCCGTCTCGGCTCACTGCAAGCTCTGCCTCCTAGGTTCACACCATTCTCCTGCCTCAGCCTCCCGAGTAGCTGGGACTACAGGCGCCCGCCACTACTCCTGGCTAATTTTTTTTTTTTTTTTTTTTTTTTTTTTTTTGAGACGGAGTCTCGCTCTGTCGCCCAGGCTGGAGTGCAGTGGCTGGATCTCAGATCACTGCAAGCTCCGCCTCCCGGGTTTACGCCATTCTCCTGCCTCAGCCTCCCGAGTAGCTGGGACCACAGGCGCCCGCCACCTTGCCCGGCTAGTTTTTTGTATTTTTTTTAGTAGAGATGGGGTTTCACCGTGTTAGCCAGGATGGTCTCGATCTCCTGACCTTGTGATCCGCCCGCCTCGGCCTCCCAAAGTGCTGGGATTACAGGCGTGAGCCACTGTGCTGGCCAAAATTTGCACACTTTTAATGCCTTCTCTGTCCTTGAAGGGAAAACTTCAGTCCATCTAATGAAAGTGTCTATAAATACTAGCAAATATGTTAGTCCCCTGAAAAGTGGTGTCTGAGTAAAATCTAGTTGCCAGTCTTCCCCAGGATATGTCTCTCGATGTTGTACAGGTTTGAGTAGAGGTGGGGCTATGTGGTGGCTTCCTGGGCCATTACAGTCACAAAGTTCACAGGCCCTGGTGACCCTTTTTACAGTCTGGAATAGTTTCTTTACCAAAAAGATTTGAAAACCTAATTTGAATAGGGAGTCCCATCCCAGATGTGAGGAGTCGTGGAAATACTTAACTATCTTCCATTGCTCAGCCTTGGGAAGAAAAAGTTTGTTGCTTCCTACTAACCATCCTGAGGGATCTTTTTGTAAGCCTTTCTGTTCTGCCCAATTAATTTCCTCATGGGTATAATATCGTGTGGCTGACATGGGTGGAGTACCTGGCATTAGTGCAGTGGCCTGTAATACTGGTGTTCTTTAGCTGTGGTCTTAGCTGCTCTGTCAGTCAGAGCATTTCCTTTGATAATAGAGGTTTCTCCCTTTTGGCATCCCCAGCAGTGAATAGTGAATAACTGCTGCCTCCTTTGGGAGCTGGACAGCATCTAAAAGTTCCAGGATCTCAAAGTGATATTGTATGGGGGGTCCCTTAGCTGTTAATAGTCCCCTTTTTTCCCATATAGCAGCAGCATGAGTATGGAGCACCAGGAGCCCATATTTAGAGTCAATATATATATTGACTCTTAAATCTTTTCCCGATTGGAGGGCCCTGATTAATAAAGCAGTTAGTTCTGCTTTTTGAGTGGAAGACTGGGGAGACAATGTTTTTGCCTTAGTGACTGCTTGTTGGCTAACTACTACTGCATAACCCACCCTTTTTACTCCCTCATGTGTAAAGCTACTCTCCTCTGTAAACCACTCAACATCAGAATGAGGCAGGGGCTGATCTTTGAAGTCAGGCCTGTTAGAGTAGATCTATTCTGTGGTTTCCACACAGGAATGATTGAGTTGGGGATCTGTTTCCTGGGACATGAACTTTGGGAACAAGGTAGCATGGTTTAAAATTTGACATATATTAAAAGTTACTTCTGGGGTATCAAGCAGAAGGGCCTTGTATTTAACTAAGTGAGCCTGTTAACCATTGGTGTACTTTTGTTGCTAAGACCTCCTGTACTTGGTGGGGCCTCATGATAGGTAATTGTTGTCCCAAGATAAACTTTCTGGCTTCTTCTACCAGTAGAGTGGTAGCAGCCATGGCTCACAAGCACCCTGGCCACCCTGCTGCCATCTGGTCTAGCTGTTTAGAAAAGTAAGCCACTGGTCTGGGGCTATTCCCTAACCTTTCAGTTAGGATGCTGTATTAGTCCGTTTTCACACTGTTGATAAAGACATACCTGAGACTAGGCAATTTATAAAAGAAAGAGGTTTAATTGGACTTACAGTTCCATGTGACTGGGGAAGCTTCACAATCATGGTGGAAGGCAAGGAGGAGCAAGTCACATCTTACGGGGATGGCAGCCGGCAAAGTGAGAGCTTGTGCAGGTAGAGTCCTGTTTTTCAAAACCATCAGATCTTATGAGACTTATTCACTGTCACGAGAACAGCACAGGAAAGACATGCCCCCATGATTCAATTACCTCTCACCAGGTCCCTCCCACAACAGTTGGGAATTCAAGATGAGATTTGGGTGGGGACACAGCCAAACCATATCATTCTGCCCCCGGCCCCTTCCAAATCTCATGTCCTCAAATTTCACAACCAATTCTTTCCTGACAGTCCCCCAAAGTCTTAACTCATTTCACATCTCGTGAAACTTATTCACTATCAAAATGAGATTTGGGTGGGGACACAGACAAACCATATCAGATGCCCAAAGCCATCTCTTGTTTTTCAGTCATATAGAGAGTGAAGGGTTTTTCTAAGTTAGGGATTCCCAAAGCAGGCGCTCTTTCCAGCTTTACTTTTAGGGTTAAGAATGTTTGTTGGCAGGTTTCGTTCTAATGTAAAGGCTACTGATCACTCCCTTTAATGCTTCATAAAGTGGCTTTGCTATAAGCCCTACCCCAGGAAGCTAGATCCTGCAGAATCTAGCCATTTCCTCAAAGGCTTTTAACTGTCTCTTAGTCTGAGGAGGCTGGAGTGCTATGATGGTCTCTTTTCACCCCTGGGCCAAAGTCCTTGTCCCAGAAGTGAGCACATAACCCAACTATTTAACCTTCTGCAAAGATCTGGGCCTTATGGGGGGATACCCAATACCCTCACTTTCCCAGAAAATTAAAGAGCTGGGTTGTGTCTCTGTCAGAGTCTTCCCTAGTAGGGCTAGAAATTAATAAGTCATCTACATATTGCAAGAGGGACCCATTAGTTTACTGTAGTTCCCTTAACTCTTTGGCCAAATCATTGCCACAGAGGTGGGAACTATCCCCAAAACCTTGGGGAAGGACTGTCTAGGTAAGCTGAGATGCAGCATGAGTGTTTGGGTGAGTTCATTCAAAAGCAAAAATACACTATAAAAAGAAAGCATCCTTAAGTCTAACACTGTGAACCAATGAGCATCTTCAGGGACTTGGGTCGATATTGTAAGGATTAAGAATTATTGAGTGAACTGGGACTACTGCCTTATTAACTGCCCTTAGATCCTGAACAAATCTATATTCCCCATTTGGTTTCTTTACAGGTAAAGTGGGGGTGTTACATGGAGACTGACAGCATTGTAATAATCCATACTTTGGGAACTTTGTTATTAGGGCCTGGATGCCACTCTGAGCCTCAGGTCTCAAAGGATACTGTTTTTTCCATGGGTAATTAACATTGGGTTTTAAAACAACCTCAACTGGGTGTACATTAACAGCTCTGCTGGGAACTTCCGTGTCCCAAACAGAGGAGTCTATTTGAGAAACAATATGTGATGGAAGGGAGGTCTTCTCCTTATCTGTGTTAAGAAAAGCACTTAGAGTTAGGGGAAGTGTCCCTTCCCGGCCTGTTGCCTTCTCATGACGCATCCCAAACTGAACTGTGGCCTGTAATTGGGAAAGTAAGTCTTTCCCCATTAGAGGGATAGAAAACTCAGACATGAGGAAGAACCTGTGGGAAAACATATGGTATCCCATGGTGCAACCAAGGGGGTGAGTGAATCTCCTAATTTTTGGCTGCCCATCAATTCTCGTTACTGTACGAGAGTGAGAACCCTGAGAAATGGGTTAAATCTGAGTAGGCTACTCCTGTATCCAATAAGAACTCAGTATTTTTGCGTGTTACATCAGGAGTTACCTGAGGCTCTTCTGTGGAGATTGTAAGATGTCCAGTGGGAGCTGTAGAGGACCTTGGGCCTCATCAGTCCCCTACCTTCTTGGCCATTATGGGTCTGGGTGTCTTAAACTCCCTCTTAAGCCTGAGGCAGTGTTTCTTTCAGTGGCCTTCTTGATTACAGAAGGCACACTGATTATGGCCTAGAGGCTGATGAATGGGGAGCTCTTGTCTGAACATCCCAGATGCTGATCTGATGACATTTCCTTGATGTGGGTAACCCTGAGGCAGTAGGGGGCTACAGCAGGCTCTAACAATTGTGCTTTTTGGCCAATTCTTTTTTTTTTTTTTTTTTTTTGCCTCTTCCTCTGCCCTGTCCCTATTATTGTAAACCCTGAAAGCAATGTTTAAGAATTGACTCACTGAGGTTTGGGGTCCCATTGTTCCTTTTTATAGCTTCCTCCTAATGTCAGAGGCAGACTAAGTAATGCAATGCACACCCAGGAGAGCTCACTCTTCTGGGGAGTCTGGGTCTGTAGTGGTATATTTCCTGAGTGCCTCAACTAAACAGCCCTGAAATAAAGCAGGATTTTAATCTTTCTTCTGAGTTATTTCTCTCACTTTTTCATAGTTTACTGGCTTAACCGCAAACTTCTTCACACTCTCTATTAAACAAGTTAACATATGATTTCTGCATTCAAGATCTTGAGGTCCTCTCTGGTAATTCCATTGACGGTCTAGATCTGGAGCTGCATCTCTTCCCATATGATACATGGCATGGCCTGGATTATGCACAGCCACTCACTCCATCTGCATGTTCATGAGCAATACCTTGAATTCTTTGTTTTTCATGTACAGTACAACAAGTGGATGATGATTTCTGCATGTCACGCCAAGTTAAATCAAAAGACATGGTCAACTTAACAATCTCCTCTATAAACTCTCCTGGGTCCTTTGAAACCCAACCAACCAAATTTTTCCCTGCAGAAAGCCAAATCAAACGTGGAAGAAGGCACATATACTCTGATTGTTTCTCCATCTCCATCAGCTGCCTCCTGCAATATATACAAGTTCAATTTAGGGGGCTCATCTGGGGCCCCACTCCTAGTAGTACTGGCTCGGCTTACTTCCTCAGGCAGTGGGGAATAGGGACCAGGGCTTGTTGGATGAGGGAGAGGGGTTCCTGATGACTTTGGAGTAGAATTCTGTACTAGAGAACTAGTGGGGCCCCTGTCAGAACTAGGGGACTAGGGAGGCTCCAAAGAGGTAGCGCAGACCTCCTATGGGGAGCAACTAGGAGGGGGTCATCTAGGATAGCTGATGCAGCTTCTGGGTCTCTGGGAGTATCAGGAGCCAGAGACATTCTACACCTTGCCCTTAAGTTAGCATTCTGGTAGAGAGCTATAAAAACCTGTACAGGCTGGGTGTGGTGGCTCACACCTGTAATCCCAGCACTTTGGGAGGCCAAAGCGGGCAGATCACAAGGTCAAGAGATCGAGACCATCCTGGCTAACATGGTGAAACCCCATCTCTACTAAAAATACAAAACTTAGCTGGGCGTGGTGGCGCGTGCCTGTAGTCCCGGCTACACGGGAGGCTAAGGCAGGAGAATTGCTTGAACCTGGAAGGCAGAGGGTGCAGTGAGCCAAGATCACACCACTGCACTCCAGCCTGGTGACACAGCTAGACTCCATCTAAAAAAAAAAAAAAAGGCTGTACTTAGGGAACTTCTTCCCATTTTCTTTACTTTTTACAGAACAAGTCTAATTGTACAATATCATTATGACAAAGAACCATCTATGCCAGATTTGTTGATTTGCCAATTTTTATTGAACCCAAACCTTATTGCCATGGTAAATGAGTTTTTTCTTTTTCACTTTGGCTGATAATGTGAACTTACTTCAGTTGTCTAAAAGACACCCTAGTAGCAAGACTTTTGGGATGCTTGCTGTTGTCCCTATGTCTAGTAAGGGTCACTACAAGGAGTTTCAGTTAGCCTAAGTTTAGTAAATGCCTACTTACTTTTCCCTTTTCATTTCCCACTTTCTATTGATAGCAAGGTGTTACAAAAGTAGATTACAAGCTTCAAATGGGCAGTTGGGTATTAAGCCTAAATTCCACAGAGAGTGAGGGTTGTACAGAGAGAGGGGCTAAACAAATGGTGACTGTGTAAGGGAGGAAAGGAAGGGTAGACAGCATTGCCCAAGTGGAGACCTCAGAGGCTCTGACTTGCCAGAGAACCTACCCAGTAGCAGAGACACTGAAAAAGAATATTTGGGTGGCCACTTGTCTAATGCTGTAGGTGGGTCTGTCAGGCCAGTGGCCTGGGAACTCCCATTTCCTTTGACCAAAAGGGGCTTCAGCAAGGCAGTTATAAGACAGCATACAGGAAAGGACTTGGAATTAGCAATTAAGAAAATAATATTTCTAACTTTAGGGCAGAAAAAGGCAAGACCAATATTCCCCTGGGGGAGTGGCTATAACCCACGATACTAGAGGGAATGTCAACACCAAATACCCCAAAGTATCTGGGGGGTGGTCAAAATTACCAATGCTGAAAATCCTGATTGCCCGAATTACAGCCAATAAGGGTCCCCTCGCCAAGTGCTGAAAACCCTGGGCCACTCAGGGGGTGGCCAGCGGTGAACCCAAGACCAAGTAGGGATCACAGAACGACATGACTCTGGCATCCTAGAGTGAACAAAACAGGGTCTCCCACAATCAAGTGTCTTGTTATAATTGCCCACACACAACAGAAAGTTAAAAGCAAACATAAGACTGCACCCATTTTAGGACTGAAAATAAAATGACTGATGGAACAATACCATGGAGTCAGAAGACAAAGGAGTGGATGAAGGGGTGACAAGGACATGCTTTCTGGCACGCAAACAATGAGGGAGTTTTAAGCAATCGCCTAGCCAAAGGCTGTTTCTTTATTCCCTAGTTCTCCTGATACTATGGGAGTAGGGGCAGAAGTGGACAGTCACCTCTTCACCAGAGTGGAAACGGCGCTGACTGATTTTTTGTGTGGGACCTGGGTGAAGATCTCTCCAGGATACCTCCGCTTGCACGGGCTTGGTTTAACTGCGGCAGTGGGAAGGGCTTGCGTGGGTGGTAACCCACCGGGCTGCCAGTGGGAGGTGGGGAGTGTCACATGAGGCAGACTGCATTATGGCCACTCCACCAGTAGGCTCAACTGTGGCAGTGGGATGGGCCTGCACAGGTAACCCACCAGGCTGCGGTGGGGAGAAGCAGGCCCTACATGAGGTAGTGGAACTATGGCTGCTTGCCCTTCTGATGGGCTCTGCTGCCTGCTGGGGAAAATGTAGCTCTGAAAAGAGCCCTTGGTTAGTGTTAGAGTATTACAGCTCTGCTTTGCTCCCTCTCTGCTCCTCATCTCGCCAGTTGCCATCCACTGACTGCTGTCCTGCCTTTTTGCCCTCCCATTGATGATGACCTTCCTGCCAACTGCCGTTCAGATGATTACTTTCCTGCTGACCATCACCCTGTGGATTGCCAACAGGCTGATCTCTGACTGCCGCCTGGCCAGTCCTTGACTACTGCCCGGCTGACTGCCACTGGCCGACTGCCACCTTACAGACTGTGGCCCCTGGATCTCCGACTGCCATATCTCATGAAGCCATCTTCTTTCTTCACCCTGCATTGGGTGTCAAGCTGATGCAGGGCAGGCAAGCCCCAAAGAGGAGCTTAGCTGGGGAGGGTTCTTGGCTTTGCCCAGGAGAGAATTCAAGGGCAAGCCAGAGATAGAAGAAAACAGCATTATTAAAGAAGCAGTGTTACAGCTCTGTAACTGCTCCTGCAGAGCAGGGCTACCCTGTAGGCAGAGGGTAGCAGCTCAGGGCAGTTTTGCAGTCATATTTATGCCCACTTTTAATTGCATGTAGACTAAGGGGTGGTTTAGGCAGAAATTTGGGCTCATTGGGTCATTTCCACAGAAAGGGGCAGTAACTCTGTGTTCATGGCAAACATAAATAGAAACGGCACGCTGCGGTGGGCATCTGATTGAAAGCTGCTTCCACCCTGGCCCTGTTTTAGCTAGTCCTCAACCTGGTCCAGCATCTGAGCCCTGCCTCTGGAGTCCAGTCTCATCTCCTATCGCATATCCAGCCTTTCCAGTTATTCTAAGTGGTAATGTTTACATGCTTCAGACTACTCCATTCTACATGGAAAGCTAAGTGTTCAGAGGCCTGTATTTAATAAAAGTCTTTTGGAAGGCTATATGAGCAAGCTTTTGAAGTTTGCTGCAAACTTCAAAATAGTTAGTGAAGGCCCCCCAAATGGAAAGTGATTAAACAGACAATACTGCAGTGTGATAAGTGATACGTTATATTTAGGTAGTTTAATCGCTACCCAAGCCAAGGCTAAAGAAGCTAGATTTAGGAAGTCAGGGGACACTTTCTGGAGGCAGTGTTAATATAATAACCTAAAGGTTGTGCTGGCCTGTACATCAGACTGAGAAATAATACCAAATTTCTTTCCAATTTGTTTCCACCTGAACGATCTTATTTGATCTTTGCAGTGATTGTAGGGTTTGTTTATATCCCCATTCTACAGATGAGGGTAAATCTTCCTTACAGGGTTTGGGTGGAGTGTTTCAGGTTTTTCGGCTTAAGTTTTTTTATTCCAAAGGCATAATCTTTATCTGCCTTACCTTGCTATTTTTCATAAATAAGTTTTTGGAAACAGTGTATCATTGAGATCTATTTTCTCATCAGTAAAAGTATGGCTGTACTTCCCAGTTGCCTCCTGTATAAAAAAAGTTAAGTATAGTATTACAAATATTTTAGAAAATATAGGGAAAAAGGAAAAAACCATCTTTAATTCAGTGTTGTCTTGTTTTACATAGTTGGAATAATAACTGTGAGTGTGTGTATGTATGATTTTTATCTTGTTTTTTTTTCACTTAACATTACAACATAAGCATTTCCAAAGTTTGAATACATCATTCATAAACCCAAATCAGTGGTTATTTAGTAGTCTGTTGTGTGGACATACCGTAATTCCATTCTCCTGAGAGGCAGTATTTCATGGTTGTTAAGAACACAGACTTTGGATTATTTTCTGCTTCTACCACCTTTTATCTGTGTGACTTTGGACATCTTAATTTGGGTACGTCAGTTTCTCTATTTTTAAAATTGAGAATATAGTACTCGTCTGTTGAAAGGATTAAATTAGTCAACACATGAAAATCCCTTAGAATATTGCCTGATACAAAGTAAATGTTATTTATGAAAGGCCATTATTACTGTTAATTTTCCACTGATAAATATGTAGCTTAAATTCATTTCTCATCTAACAGACAATACTATTATGAACATCTCTGTTTTTATAGATTTTTGCAAGACTATAGTTACTTCAGACTTCAGAGAGTAGAATTACTGAGTCAAAGTGTGTGTGTGTTTTGAGACTGAGTCTCACTCTGTCGCCCAGGCTGGAGTGCAGTGGCACGATCTCGACTCACTGCAACTTCCACTTACCAGGTTCAAGCAATGTTCCTGCCTCAGCCTCCTAAGTAGCTGGGATTACAGGCGTGGTGGTACATGCCTGATTTTTTGTATTTTTACTAGCTGATTTTTTTGTGTTTTTGGTAGAGACAGGGTTTCACTATGTTGGCCAGGCTGGTCTCAAACTCCTGACCCCAGATGATCCACTCTCCTCGGCCTCCCAAAGTGCTGAGATTACAGGTGTGAATCATCACGCCCGGCCACAGTGTACTTTTTTAAAGCTCTTGAAATATTTCTCCCAATAGATTGCTAATTTACAATTTGCCACTTCCACTTACAGTGTCTTAGAATGAGTATTGCTCTGTCCTGTGAATGCTGTCGGTAAAGTATAATAAATATAGCACAGCAATATATAGATAATATATATTTTTATATAAATATTATTTGTTATAATATATTTTAATATATTATCTATTATGTATTATATATTATATACATATATAATACATATATATATATTATATATATACATATATAATACATATACTATATATTATATACATATATAATACATATACTATATATTATATACATATATAATACATATACTATATATTATATACATATATAATACATATACTATATATTATATACATATATAATACATATATTATATACATATATAATACATATATATTATATACATATATAATACATATATAATATATATAATACATATATAATATATGTATATAATATATAAATATATGTATATAACTTATAAATATATAATATATAAAAATTTACATATAATATATAAATACGTATACATACAGCACAGCTCCTCTCTCTCTCTGTCTCTCTCTCTCTCTCTATATATATATGTACATAAAAATTAGAAGATGTATCTTCATAAGAGTGGGGATTATTGAAACCCTGGTGGTCTAATGCTCAAGTCTGCACTCTTTACCACCACCCTATTTTGAGTGTTGAGAGGTGTTAATTTAGGTGCAGTCTTATTAGATATAAATTTTTAGAACATAATCCACTGGTCAGACACTGCTGCTGCATTCACCTGAGATAAATATCTTGAGGAAGGATCATTCATGCCCTAAGTAGATTTACCAGCAGGTGAAGACTGAGGAGGAAACCTGAATCTGGTTTGGAGTTTAAGATGTTAACCTTGTCCATCAGTGCTGGACCTGGACAAGAATTTGTCCAGGCATTTGGACAAGCATTTTGTCTGACAGACTTGGGAAGTTACAGGAGTAATTTGGGTTTGGACTGACAGAATAAGACATTTATACCTTTCTATGTAGGCCGTGCCCTGTACATATTTTCCTCTATTTTCTGTCTCTTGTAATTGATTATAATCTGGGGCTGAAATTTTGAAAACTCATAATTGTTATATTATTGATTAAAGTATAATGTTCTGTTTTCTTGATTAATTTTTCAGTTACTCTTTTGTCACTATTTACTTTTTAAAATTGTAGATTAAAAAAAGCTTTGCCAGTGTCTGTTTTCTTTTAAAACTGTTAGCTGTAAAAGCCAGTTATGTTTCACTTGATCATGACCCTTCATCTACCAACCTGTCCATTTTTATAGGAAGAACAAAATGTTCTTATCCTTTTCTGTAAAAGTTATCCTAGAACTGGGTACACGATCTTCTCAGAAATTTTTAAAAATGCATTTTAAGTCATGAATGGCCCAAGTTTTCAAATTCTGACTTTTATATGACAAAGGCAAAGTATTTTACTTTTTATTTCAATATGTATTATTCATTTTTCAAGATACAGTTCAAATCCCATTCCCTCAATATAGGCTTACCTGACTCTTCTGGCCTATCCAGTATTTCTCAATTCTAACTTATACCATTTGCTGTATGATCAGGCACTACTTTTTGAGTCAACTTGTATAGCTTTCTTTTTTTTTCCTTTTTGCTGTTTACTTCCCATGTTGCTATTTTATTTTATATTTGTGTGATGTTAAGATTTTATGACAATTTTCAAATAGATGTATATGTGAGTAGTAGGTGGAGTATGGGTAGCTAAATATCACACCTTACAGGTGAAGAGGGTCATTTGTACATTGGGAAACCATAGAACTTTTGGTCCCCTGCTTTAGCCAGCAAAGTAGGGATTACCAACTAGGTAGGAAGGGAGAGGCGAAAATAGAGATTTCCTGCTTGAACAAGGAAGGGTCTGGGGAGGCGGGAGCAGAGAAGGTACATATCAAAAACTTCAGACAAATGTAATATTTATGTTTATCAAAAGAAGTTTGAGAAGTATTACTCTAGATCTGTACTATCCAATAAGGTAGCTCACATGTGGTTTGTGAGCACTGGAAATATGGCTAGAGCAAATTGAGATGAAAATACACAGTGGATTTTAGACTTAGTATGAAAAAAAGAATATAAAATGTAAAATATCTCATTATTTTTATATTAATTAAATGTTGAAATAATATTTCAGATATGTTTGGTTAAATAAAATATATTATTAAAATTAACATATCCATTTATTTAACCTTTTAAAATATAGCTGTCAGAGAATTTTAAAATATATATATGGCTTATATTTATGGTTCTCATTATTTTTCTGATGGACAACACTGCCCTAGAATGTGAGTTCCATGAGTGCAGAGGCTGTCTCATTCATGTCTATAATACCTAGCAGCTAGCACAGTGCCAAGCATGTGGTAAGCACTCCCTGAATGCTTGTTCAATCATATGTCTTCCTTCCAACTAAATTACAAACTCCTCGTGACTCAGAGTGCATTTTAATGTTTTGAGTACTTCCTCCTAGGCTTAGAAGAGTGTTATACACTAGTAGACATTCAGAACGTATTTATTCGATGAATGAATAAAAGAAGAATGCTTTCTGGTGCAAATTTCCAGCCAGCTTCCCAACTATTTACTTACGCTGCTTTTAGCCAGTTCCCAGCCTGTTTTCAAACATTTTCCATGTGATATGTCTGGCTACTTCCTCTCCCCTTTCCTCCCCTCCCCTCCCCTCCCTTCATACTCTTCTGCTTTTTGGACATTTTCAAACCATCAGGATATGTAGGCCCTTACAACCTTTAATTTATTTCTTCAAAAGCCATTTATTTGGCCCCCTCTGGTTTCTAGTTTTTTGTTCATTCTTAAAAAATCATTTAAACTTAACTGGAGGGGAATGGAGCTTGCCAAAAGCTGAATGGAAAAATCTGGCTTTTCTCTCTCTGCCCGGACACCTGTGCAGGCCTTTCTCAGTGGGGCTCACTACAGTATGATTTACTGGACAGTTTGGAACCCACTATAGGCCATTATCTTTTGTAACTAAATAACTAAATGGGAGTGAGAACAAGAGAGAGAATGTGAGTTAAGGAAGAAAAAGTATGCGAACCTAGATCTGAAGATCTGGGTTTGTCTGGGTGATGGGGCTAACCCTATCTCTTACTAGGAGTGTAGTTTTGGAAAATCTCTTCTTTTGGGGCTTCATGGATCTTCATCAGAAAGAAAAAACGAGATAGGACACCATATGGTTGATTTCCATCGTCTCTTCTGGCACTAACGTATGGTGATTTTTTTTTTTTTTTTTTTTAGATTGAGTCTCACTTTGTCACTAGGCTGGAGTGCAGTGGCGCGATCTCGGCTTACTGCAACCTCTGCCTCCTGGGTTCAAGTGATTCTCCTGCCTCAGTCTCTCAAGTAGCTGGGACTACAGGCGTGTGCCACCACGCCCAGCTAATTTTTGTATTTTTAGTAGAAATGGGGTTTCATCATGTTGGCCGGGATGGCCTCTATCTCTTAACCTCATGATCTGCCTGCCTTGGCCGCCTAAAGTGCTGGGATTACAGGCGTGAGCCACTGCACCCGGCCCATACAGTGATTCTTTAACCACTAATCAGAGAGGGCAGAAGTGAGAAGCAAATGAAGATCAGACCCTTGTAAATTCAGGATGGGAACTCCATTGGTTTTGATCCATCCCCTGTGGCCTTGTGTGCTAATCCATATTATTCTAACCTCAACTTTGTAAACTCTTTTACCCTTTACTCCTACTTGTAATTGTTTCCTCCCCAGTATTATTTCTGGGGACAGAATACCCATAAGAAGGGGGCTCCTTCATGGTTCACTTTAGCTCAAATTACTTTTCGTGGTTCAACAATTACTTTTACCCTTTTCACTTATATCAGACCAAAAAGTCTTTTTGAATGATTTCTAAAAGTCAGTAAGTATCCCCAGGACTTAATTTTCTTGATTAGAAATATTGACGACACCTCCAAATATCCTCAGAAATCTTCAGCTCTGTTGATCCAGCAGCTCAAGAAAGTTCTACACCTCACATTCCAATAACTTGTCTGGGTCATCTAAGGTCATAGAATGTTAAAGTTGAATTAGACCTTTGAGATTATTTGGTATAACCTTCTGTTACCATTAAACTGAGGCTTGGAGAAATTGTTGTTCTCCACACAGCTAGTTTGTAGGAGGTTCATAACTAGAAACCAGCTGTTTTATTCCTTAAAATTCTGTGCCCCAACCCACTATGGGCCAATTGGCCATAAATGGAGCAGTGATCAGAGAGGAACATAAGAACCACCTGGTCTGAGGTGGAAAATTTACTCAGGCTTTTCGCTCCACTGATAGCTGTTTCTTAGTAAATCACGTGATCATCTCTCCAGAAAAGAGATGGATTCCTTAATAGTGAGTCTCTCTGTTGTCAGTTGGGCTCAGTGGCACCCATTGCCCTCATGGAAGGAATGTAGGAGGATATGTTTGACTGACATCATTAGGAAGCCTTACTTAGACCTTGTTCAATAATCCTTTTAGAACTCTTACAAGGTATGAGGCATAGTGTTGGGTATTAGGGACACAGAGATGAATGAAATACTCAAGGTTCTACCTTTAGAAGCTCCAAACTTTTTCACTCTGGCTTTTTCACTTCTCCATTATATCTGCCCTGAACCCAAATGAAGGCAAAGAAAACTTTAAGATGACTCTCTTCCCTGCCCCCTACTCTCATTATCATTTTATAAAGATGTAAAGTTAAAATAATTAATTTTAATCAAACATAATTTAAAATTTAAACAATCTATAGGTTTATAGATCTATAAGGGGGTGCGGGGAAAGCTGTTCTTGGTCCCACCCCTGCTTACCTGAGTCTTCTGTCAGAAGCAACCATTTTAGTTTCTTCTTTAGCATATTAAATATTGGGTGCCGTCTGTGAAAGATGAGGATTTAGTTCATTTATGCTGCCCTGTCCTCCTCCTGCTCGCTTTGTCTTTTAGTATAGTTACAATATAATTTTTTGTTAGCTGGTATTTATTTATTTCAGCAATACAGTTTTTAATGTAATTTTGTTTAACTGAAACCATAATTTAATTTGCCATAAAACTGAAGTGAAATGACATTACAAATAAGCTTTTGACTTGAGTGTCAGTTAAACTAACCCTTTGCCAAGATGTCAGAACTTAAAGTAAATGGCATTTCATTGAAAGTGGGGCACCATAAGTTGAAGAAAAAGAAAATAACTACTTTAAAAAACTAGTCATCTGTGATTGGAAAACCTTAGCTTTTATATGAAATAATATTTTTACTCCAGTGATATTCCCCCTATGTTAAAATACTCTTGGGCCTGAGTAAAAAATTAACCTTCAAGGAGATGACTCAATCAGAATAATATAAACTGTATTCTAGAAAGAAAAATCATGGGTAACCATTTTTTATTGCTTAAAATTGCCATCGGTAATTGTAGGACATGAAAAATAGGACATTCATTACAACCAAAAGAAGAAAGTTTCAAAAAAACCAGATGATATCTCCATTAACACACTCTTGGGTTCTAATATTAGAAATAATATTTTTTGCAGCCATGTAAATTGTTACACCTTCTATTTATGATTCAGTTTAAGTACTGCAGATTTTTTAGAGACTTCACCTTATTTATGTAACCTGAAATTTTGCAATCTGCTGCACCGTGGATGGTTTGAAACATCAGTTGCCTCTCAGTCCATCTTTAGGCACTCCTGATGCTTCCCAAATTGCCTCTCCTGTGACCCAAGTCTCCGTTTTTTGTCACTTCTTGCAGGGACGCAGAATGTTACCATGTGAAAACATCTTTTGGGGCTTGGTAAAACAGAAGACAGTGACCATGGCCCAATTTAATATTAGATTTTTAGCTGGTATTTTAATGATTACTAATACTATGAAAATATTCACAGCTAAACTATATAAGTATACCATAATTAGATTTTCTTTCTTACACAAATTTTAGTTTCCTTAGGGCTAAGAATTACCGGGGTGATTTTTAAATGCATCTATCGTTATTTCATCCCAGATTCTCCATTATGCTTCCTCAATTCACTCAAACATATAATCTACCAGTTTTCATTCTTTTTTTTTTTTTTTTTTTTGCTTGGGGCTGTCCCTCCTGCAGCTCTTTCACTTCCTCCAATCCGGATTGATTGTTCTCTAGGCTGCTGCCTAGAGAACTTGTCTGGGTCTGCATAATTCCCAGGGAGCTGTATAGTTCCCCATGTCCCCCTTCACCATTATCTTGGGTTCCCTTTGCTTCTCTCCTGTGTTGAATTCCCTGGTTCCTGGATCCCATGTATTTTTCCTCATTTCATTCCCTCATTTTGGTGGAAAGGAGGTAAACTTTTAATCATTTTTATGTCTTATTTTAGCCATCCTTGTCCTCCTCCTCCTCTTATTCTTTTTCAGACTTTACAGCTTCTCTTTATTCTAGGATAATTAAATTCTAAAAGCTTAGAACTTCAAGATACCCAGTTGCTTTTATTTTAACATGTATTATAGTGGCAGAAGTCTTTTGTATTGTGTGCATAAAATATATACAACATAAAATTACACGTGGAACTTACGTGTAAGCTACACTGGTAGAGCTTAACAGAACCATCCACCGTGACCCTACCAATTCAACATCGTGTTCTAGATTTTCTTGCTCAGGGCTCCCTAGAACACAATTTAAAGAACACAGTGTAATCTAGTCTATCCCTTAGATTTTAGGAATGGGGAAACTGAAGCCCTGAGAAATGACTTACTTAGGGTCTTACTTCCTTCACTCTCACTCTCTTCATGTTAAATTTCTCAACTTACTGTGAACCCTATTCTTACATTCTTTCAACTCAAATTATTGCATCAGTTCTGCCTATAAAATTTGAAATATGACATGAGCTAACCCCTTTAGCTACAGCTTCTAGAGGTATCTAACCTCATGCTGTCTTAATCCAATGACTAGTGTTCCAAAACATTTCTTTCTTTTTTGACTTGGGTTTAAGATGCCCTACAAGAAGCCATTTTTAATATAAACTATTTTTACTCCTCTGTAACTAGCTTTCTTATTTACCAGTTATTAAAGATAAGCAACTTTGGCAAAGTAATGGCTGGATGAGCTTGAGACATCAAAATATACATCTCTACATTGAGATATTAATGCTATTGATTTTCAGACTCCCTTGTTTTAAAGTGACCCACTTAGGGAAAAATTTCCATTTTCTTAAGGTAAATGTTTGAAGTTGGTGTGATAATCATGGAGGTGTACTGCTCAGACGACCATTTAAGAGGATCTGCTGCAAGAAACGTAGCTGGATGACTCCAGATGTTCACACCAGACCATATTCCCTTCACATTCTCTGTGATGTTCACTCCAAGTCACACACCCTTCTCACCCTCACACCCACTGTTGCTCCCAGCCAATGACTGAGCTCAGCTCAGAGTTTACTAGAGTTAGGCCATTTCGACCCAACTGGTACTCCTCTGAGGGGCAGTCTTTGCTTGGACACTCCATGTTGGCCTGGTGAAGACTTTCTCTGAGCTGTGCTCTAGCCTGGGGTTCTTCCTACCCAATCCTCATTCCTTCTCTCTTTTCACAATTGTCATACCTAATCATAACTTGAAGGCTCTCCTCACTTATTCCTGCTGCTTCTCTCCTTGATCCTTCATGGGCATTTCCCTAAATAAATCTCTTGGATGTCTGATTCCTTCTTGGCATTTGCTTTTCAGAGGACCTGAACCAACACATTTGATATTTGCAGGATTAGCTCTAAGATAATTCAACAAACATTTAATGAATTCTGTTCTAGGGAAGGTTCTGTACTAGATGCTGGAGATACAAAGATAAATGAAACAAATCTCTGCTATTATGTTGTTTGTGAGAGGTGTTTAGAGATCCCCAAGTATAGGACAGTGATTAAGAGGGTGAATTTCAAGTTCAAATCTATGCACCACTGCTTACTGCAAGCTCTCTAAGCATCATTCTTCTTATTCAAAAAATGGGATGATAAAAGTATCTATCTTACAGTGTTACAGTGAGAATTAAATGAGACTATCCTATTAAGCAATTTGCACAGTTCCAAGCATTTAATAGTACTCAAGGAATACTGGTTGGTATCAACATTAATTTAATGGGATAAATCTTAAATATTTTGGTTTTTAACACATTGGCTTTTTTCATTTATAAAGCTTTTTTACTGTGATGAGATATATATAACAGAAAATGTTTCATTTTAACAATTTTTAAGTGTATAATTCAATGTCATTATATTCATGATGTCATACAGTCATCAACATTATTTCCAAAACTTTTTCATCACCCCATACTGAAACTCTTTACCTATTAAGCAGTAACCCTCATCACCCACTTTCTGCAGCCCCTGGTGACTTCTAATCTATTTTCTGTCTCTATGAATTTGCTCATTCTAGATATTTCATATAAGTGGGATAATATAATATTTGTTCTTTTGTGTCTGGCTTGTTTTGCTTAGTGTGTTTTCATGGTTCATTCATTTTTATGGCTGAATATTCCATTGTGTACATATATAAGATTTGATTTATCCATTCATCTGATGATAGACATGTGGATCATTTTCACCTTCTTGGTTATTGTGAATAATGCTGCTGTGGGCATTCATGTAGAAGTATTTGAGTCCATCTTTTCAATTATTTGGATATATAACAAGTGGAATTGTTGGGTCATTTTGTTGGTAATTCCATGTTTAACTTTTTGAGGAATTGCCAAGCTGTTTTCACAGCAGCTGCATAATTTCACATTCTCATTAGCTATGTATGAGGATTCTGATTTCTCTACATCCTTGGCAGTATTTCTTCTCTCTCTCTCTCTCTCACTTTTATTATAGCCAACCTAGTGCATATGAAGTGGTGTCTCATTGTGGTTTTGATTTGCATTTCCTAATGACTAATGATTAGAATATGTTTTCATGTGCCTGCTGAGTGTGTGTATATATATATATACATAATTTTGAGACAGGGTCTTTCTCTATTCCCCAGGCTGGAGTGCAGTGGTGCAATCTCAGCTCACTTCAACCTCCGCCTCCTGGGTTCACATGATCATCCCACCTCAGCCTCCAGAGTAGCTGGGATTATAGGCATGTGCCACCACACCTGGCTAACTTTTGTATTTTTTGTAGAGATGGGGTCTCACCATGTTGCCCAGGCTGATCTTGAACTCCTGGCCACAATGCACCCACCTTGGCCTCCCAAAGTGCTGGGATTACAGGTGTGAGCCACTGCACACCCAGCCTCATTTATATATTTTCTTTGGAGAAGTGTCTATTGAAGTCCATCACCCATTTTATCCTTCCTTCCTCCCTCCCTCACCTTTCCCTTCCCCTCCTTCCTCTCTTCCTCCCCTCCCTCCCTCCCTTCACACCCCTCCTTCCCTTCCCTTCCCTTTCCCTCCTTTCCTTCCTCTTTCCCTTTCTCCTTCCTTCCTTCCTTCCTTCCTTCCTTCCTTCCTTCCTTCCTTCCTTCCTTCCTTCCTTCCTTCCTTCCTTCCTTCTTTCCTTTGCATTTCTTTTTTTTTGAGATAGCATCTCACTTTGTTACCCAGGCTGGAGTGCAGTGGCACACTCGTAGCTCACTGCAACATCAACCTTCCAGGTCAAGTGATCCTCCACCTTATCCTCTTGAGTAGCTGGGACGACAGGCATGTACCACTCTGCCCAGCTAACTTTTTTTTCATTTTTTTGTAGAGACAGGAGTCTCACCATTTTGCCCAGGCTGGTCTCAGACTCTTGGGCTCATGTAGTACTCCCATTCAGCCTGCCAAAGTGTTGGGATTACAGGTGTGATCTATAAACCAATAAAAATTGGGTTGTTCCTGCACATGTACCCCTGAATCTAAAATAAAAGTTGAAATTATAAAATAAAAATAATTGAATTGTCTATTTGTCATTGAGTCAGAGTTATTTATATATTCTGAATAGTAAACCCTAATTACATAAATGGTTTGCAGATATTTTCTCCCACTCTGTGGGTGTGTTTTTTCACACTCTTGACAGTGTGCTTTAATATACAAATGTTTTTAATTTTCCATGGTATATATGTATCACATTTTCTTTATCTAGTCTATCATTGATGGGCATTTAGGTTGATTCCATGTCTTTGCTATTGTGAATAGTGCTGCAATAATCTGTACAGCAAACTCCCATGACACAAGTTTAACTATGTAACAAACCTACATTTGTATCCCTGAACTTAAAATGAAAGTTAAGAAAACCCAACTATTTTTAATTTTAATGAAGGCTGTTTACCTCTTTTTTCGTTTGTTGCTTGTGCTTTTGGGACCATATTTGAAAAGCTATTGCCAGAAAAGAGAGAAACTATTGCCAAATACGTGGTCATGAGGATTTGCCCATGTTTTCTTCTAAGAGAAAACTAAGAAACTTTTATGGTTTAGCTCTTAATTTTAGGTCTTTGATCAATTTTAAGGTAATTTTTGTATCTGGTATAAGGTGAGGTCTAGCTTCATTCTTTTGCCATTGAGTATGATGTTAGATGTGAGTTTTTTTTTGTATATGGCCTTTATCACTGTGAGGAATTTTTCTTCTGTTCCTAGTTCAAGTGTTTTTATCATAAGAGGGTATTGAACTTTGTCAAATGCTTTTACTGTATCAGCTGAGGTCATTATATGTTTTTTTTCTTTCATTCTGTTAATATGGCATATTACATAGATTAACTTTGTATGTTGAACCATCCTTGCATTCCTGGGGGTTAATCCTACTCACTTGATTATGGTAAGTAATTATTTAAATATTAAGCATTTAATATGCTTGCTAGTAGCTTGTTGAGGATTATTAACATCTATGTTCATTAGGGATATTGGTCTGTAGTTTTCTTTACTTGTGTGTTTGTCAGGCTCTGGTAACAGGGTAATGGTGGCCTTGGAGAGTGAGTAAATGTTTCTTCCTCTTTAATTTTTTTGGAATAGTTTTAGAAGGATTGGTGTTAATTCCTTTTTAAATGGCAGAATTGGTAGAACTCATCAGTGAAGTTATCCAGTTCTGGACTTTTCTTTGTTGAAATGTTTTTGATTACTGATTCAATCAAGGTTTTTGATAACTGTTTCAATCTCCTTACTTATTTTAGATCTATTCAGATGTTCTATTTCTTCTTGAGTTAGTTTAGGAGTTTGTGTGTTTCTAGGAAATTATCCATTTCCTCTAAGTTATCCAAGTTTTTGGTTTACAGTTATTCAAAGTATTCTCTTTTAAGCCTTTTTATTTCTATAAAATCAGTAGTAATGTCCCCTTTTTCATTTCTGATTTGAGTAATTTGAGTCTTCTCTCTTTTTTTATCTTAGTCAATTGGCCTAAAAGTTTGTTAATTTTGTTAATCTTTTCAAAGAACTAACTTTTGATATTGTTGATTTTCCCCTTTTGTGTGTGTGTGTGTGTGTGTGTGTATGTGTGTGTCCTGCTCTGTCACCCAGGCTGGAGTGCAGTGGTATGATCAGCTCACTGCAGCCTCGACCTCCTGGCTCAAGCGATCCTCCCACCTCAGCCTCCCAAGTAGCTGAGATTACAGGTATGAGTCACTGCAGCCAGCCTGTTGATTTTCTCTTATTTTTTCTCTATTTTATATATCTTTAATATTTATTATTTTCTCCCTTCTGATAGCTTTGGGTTTGTTTTGAGCTTTTTATTTGTAGTTCCTTAAGTTTAGGTTATTGATTTGAAATCCTTCTTTTTTTTTTCTGAGACGGAGTCTTACTCTGTCACCCAGGCTGGAGTGCAGTGGTGTGATCTCGGCTCATTGCAAGCCCCGCCTTCTGGGTTCACGCCATTCTCCTGCCTCAGCTTCCCAAGTAGGTGGGACTACAGGTGCCTGCCACTACGCCCAGCTATTTTTTTTGTATTTTTAGTAGAGACGGGATTTCACCGTTTTAGCCAGGATGGTCTTGATCTCCTGACCTCGTGATCTGCCCACCTTGGCCTCCCAAAGTGTTGGGATTATAGGCGTGAGCCACTGTGCCCAGCCCCCTTTTTTTTTTAATATAGGCATTTACAGGTATAAATTTACCTTTTGCTTTTGCAGCATCTCCTAAGTTTTGGCATGTTATATTTTCATTTTTATTTGTCGCAGTGTATTTCCAAATGTCGCTTGTGATTTTTTTTTTTGATTTGATTGTTTAAGTGTGTGCTATTTAATTTCCAGATATTTGTGGATTTTCCAGTTTTCCTTTAGTTGTTTTCTTGGTTTCTTTCTATTGCGATTGGAAAACATATTTTGTATAATTTTAGTCTTTTAAAATTTGTTCTGTGGCTTAACTTACAGTCTGTCCAGGAAAATGTTTCTTGTGCACTTGAGAAGAATCCATTCTGTTATTGTTGGGTAGAGGATTCTGTACATTTGTTAGGTGTTATTAGTTTGTAATGTTGTTGAAGTCCTCTATGTCCTTGGTGATCTTCTATTTGGTCGTTCTATTATTAAAAGTGAGTTATTGAAATCTTTATGATTGTAGAACTATATATTTTGCCCTTTAGTTCTGTCAATTTTTGCTTTATCTATTTTGGGACTTTGTATGTATATATATATAATTGTTACATCTTTATGAGTTAAGCCTTTTTTCAACATACAATATCTTAATTTGTCTTTTGTAACTTTCTTTTCTTTTTTTTTTTGAGACAGAGTCTCACTCTGTCATGCAGTGGTGGGATCTCGACTCACTGCAAACTCCACCTCCCAGGTTCATGCCATTCTCCTGTCTTGGCCTCCTGAGTAGCTGGGACTACAGACGCCCGCCACCATGCCCGGCTAATTTTTTGTGTGTTTAGTAGAGCCAGGGTTTCACCTTGTTAGCCAGGATGGTCTCGATCTCCTGACCTTGTGATCTGCCCGCCTCGGCCTCCCAAAATGCTAGGATTACAGGCGAGAGTCACCGCACCCGGCCTGTCTTTTGTAACTTTCTTTGGCTTAAGTCTATTTTTTTTCCCAATAATAATATAGCCACCTCAGCTCTCTTTTGGTTACTGTTTGCATGGAATATAGTTTTCTATCCTTTTACTTTCAACCTGTTTGTGTCTTTGTATCTTCTTGAAACCCTTAAATGCCTTTCTGGTATATTTAGAATTAAATCTAAACTTTTACCATGATCTACAAGGTCTTACACAATCTGTTCCTTGCTTAACAATCTTAATTTAAATGAGACAAACTCTTTTAATAAAGAAATCCAGTAGAGTCACAGGATTAATCACAACCTTTAATGATAAAGGGAAGGTAAAGGAAATTTCATAGTTCTTTCACTTACTTAACAAAGAAACTTCCCAAGTAGTATACTTTTCAGAAAATAGATAATAATTCAGATACTATAATGAGAGCAGTAAGTTATTAAATGAAATAATCAAGAATGGAGAATTTTAGGAGTTATAAGTTGCTTTCGTAGGGCAAAGCAACAATTACTGATTTCTTGTGTTTTTACAAATGGCACTTTTATTACAACAGAAAACAATATGTTTTCAGATGTTCTCGAATAAGGTAGCAGAGTAAGTTGGATATTTTGTGAATTTTGTCGATATAACACTTTATTAAATATAGTAATTATAAAAATAGTAACAATAATAAGTAACATATATTACTTATACAATATATAGTATATATAGTATATATTATTATATATTAATATAGGCACTATTCTAAGTTTTTAATATTTACTTAAAATTAAGATAAAATTAAGAAGTTATTATAATATTTATTGTTTAACAATAATAAGTAACATATTACTTATACAATGTACAGCATATATGGTATATATTATATATATTAATATAGGCACTATTCTAAGTTTTTAATATGTACTAACTCTTAATCCTTCTAATAACTCATGAGATAGGTACTATTATTATCATCACTTTACAATGAGATTTGAGGTACGAAAAGTTAAGTAATCTGCCCAAATCACACATTTAGTATGTAGCAGGTCAGAATTTGAATCCATGCAGTCTGGCTCCACGTTCCATACTTTTCACATTACACTATATTGCTCCTCAGAGATAGCACACTATATAGCTTTTTGTTGTAACATATAGCCTTCTTTTCCTTCAGCTATATCATAAGAGACAACCTTTTTCTGAACTCTCTGAGACTTCTTCCTTAAGTAGTTTTTCAGGAAACATAGCTTCCAGGTTAAGTGCTAGAATTTCATCAGATTGAGAAGAAAGAGCATATTTGAGAATCTTAAAACTTTTGACACAGAAACGGTCAGAATTATGAAAAACGGAATATGAGGCATGTAGTGTTTTACATTAATATTTTCCAACCTAATATCTTACTACTGTGTCTGGTTTATTAAGCCCCTTTGGCCTACTAAGAACTGAAAGACACAGTGGCTTTTTGGTTCTTCCCAACACACCAAGTTGTGACTGCTTCAGGACCTTTGCATTGCTCTGATTTCTGCCTGACATGCGTTTCTCTCAGTTCTTCCAGTTGCTGACTTCTTGACATTTTGGTCCTCATTCAAATGTCACCCCCTCAAAAGATGCCTTGTCTCACCCATCCTATCTAATGTTGCCTTCTCTTTCGTACTCTATATCACATTACCTTGTTTTGTTTTCTTTATAGCAATAAATTATTTATTTACCATTTTATTGCCTGTTGCCTCATTGTAATATAAGCTCCATGAAGTCAGGGACCTTGTTTTTTCACTATTTTACCTTCAGCATCTAGAACTGTACCTCACACATAAAGGCATTTAATATTTGTTGAGTGAGTGAATAAAATCCCGTTTAATAGATAAAGTAGCTGAACCTCAGGGATTTAAGTGTCTAGTTTAAGGTCACAGAATAATTAAATGGAGGAGTCTGGATTTGAATCCAGAGCTGGAATTTTAATAACTGAGCTGTATGGCCTAGCTTGCAATGTGAGACAGACATACTCACAGTTAATCATAACACTAGGTGGCAGGAAGTGAGAGCTGTGTTATGTATGCAAAGTAGGTAGGGAAGGTACTGAATAATTCCTGAATTTGGTCAGAGGTGCTTTTATGCTTCAAATTGTGACTGTTCCATTGTCCTTAAGAGTCTGGGAAAGGGAAGGGGAAATTTTGTCATTGTTTGCTTCTCTGATGAAAGGTGTGGAAGGGAAGTTGAAGTAATCATTAGGCAATTGAGATTTGGGAATGCATGTGCATCTAAAATGCCCATTTTGTTCTGTTTTTATGTAACTGGGTACATTTGAGGCTTTACTATACAGCAGATGTTAGATAAATATAAGTGTGCTTTAAAAGTTGCAGTGGTATTCAAAACCCTCCATGGTCTGACCAGACCTCTCTCTTCAACCTTTTCTCCTATTATTACCCATACTGAATCCTTCTTTAGATGATGAGGTTCATTCGCTGACCCTCTAGTAGACCTTTCACTCTCCTTTCCTTAGCTCTTGCCTAATGAGGCCTCTAACCTCCCTTGTGACAAATCTGTGATAGTCACAAACTAATCATTTTGGATTTGGAAGGGATTTTGAAGAACTCCTGATTCAGAGAGCTGAAGAGACTTGTGCAAGGTCATACAACAGTTAATGGCAAAGCCAGTGAAGAACCCAGCTCTCCTGGACCTTATAGTCACAGGCTCTGTGCATAGCCCCACTCTACCTCACTTTTGGGTTGCTAGAAGGAGTCTCCAAAGGATATGCTGAGAAGGCCTCTGGGTCTCCTCTGACATCAACTTAAAAATATGTGCCAGTGTGAATTTTCATATACAGAGTATGGGATTTTTCAAGAAAGTCACGTCTGTTTTATTTACTCAGTGTAGTCCCTGACAGCAATATGCAAATATAGAATTTATTTAGTCTGCCTCCCCTGGTGACTTGCCAATCTCTGAGGGGGTGGAACACATTTTATGTTTCCCATGGGTTTTGTTTGCCATAGCTTGATTTCCCATAGTAAAAAGAGCCCTGGGTAGCCCCATATGGGACAAAGCTGGAGATTATTAAATGCTCCTGTCTTATGTACACTAGGCATTCATATTTACTTATGGAGTTGTTCCATGCATTAAATTTAGAGCTTGCTAAAACCTACCACTCAGAAATTGGTTTCATGGGTATTCTGATGAACCACAGTATTTGACAATGGAAAGCTACTCTTTTAGTTGTAGTGTAAGAAATTGGAACCTGAATTTTATTTACAATTTAGAAATCTCTCTTAGTAAAGCATATTCCCTTAGGTAAATAATAAAAGCCTTGATTTTTATTGAGAACTATAAACTCTTTTACTTCTGTTTTTCCTGTGCCAACATGTTCTTTATCAGAGTGGATGTTCTTGGTCCAAAAATCCAGCATCATCCTGCCTTTCTGTATATAATTTGCTTATAGTACTCCTCTGAGATAGCTCATTTATGTGCTATCACTTTCAATAGAATCCTTTCATGAAAAGAATCCATTTTCTTTCTCCTTCCTAATTGGTTCTGTCATGTATCAAAAAGAACAACAATTGCAATCCTGTTGAAATTCTGAAATTATATTTCTTTTTTTTCTGATGATAAATGAAGATCCAGGGAATCCATATGAGCTCAACAACTAGGAGAGAAACATAGTTTTTGTAAATTGTGATTTTGATGACTTAGTTATCTTTGGTAGTTTGAAGTGTAGATCTAAACAGGCATTTTTTGAAAGGGAAATATTTGCCTAGAACATAGTCTCCTTTAAACATCTAATGATTACTCTTATTCTCCATTGCAGAACACCCTTTTGGTACTTTCAGTAAAGGAATGATCTGAACCTTTCATTTACTGAACACCTACTGTGTGACAGCTACTTTTACATACTCTCCCTTCAATAAGTTTATAAAGGGGCTATTTTAATAGTAAATTAGAAGAAGAAATAGAAAGAAAGTCCAAATAATTTGCCTAAGATCACAGTCTGTTTGGTGGAACTGGGATTTAAACCCAGATTTATTGATTTCTGTGGCCGTGAATGCTAGTTGCCTACTCAGTATTCATCCATTTTTCTTCCTTATAAACAGAAACCCGCATTTTATTTGAGGCAGCAAAATTATGTATTTCTCAGCCTTCTTTTTAGCTAGGAGTGGCCATGAGGTATAAGTGGAAATTTTTGGATGGGAAATCCAGGGATGACACAGCCATTCCTATATAGAAATTAGGTGTGATGACTGGAGTTCCAGCAGCTGTCTTGTGAATGTGAGAGAACCCTGAGAATGGAAGTTCATGCCAATGATAAGGCTGAGTGCAAAAATAGGAATTTGAGATCCTGGTGATAGGGTCAAATTTTATTTTTTAAAAAGTATTATTTTGTGAGGACATAAGTATTATGTATTTATTATAGAACATTTTGGAAATATAGAACACTATAAAGAATAACAGAAAATCACTTGTAAATCCAGAAATAGCCATGTCTATCTTCCAAACTTTTTTTCTCATGTACATATTACTTTACAAATGTTCATTATCAAAATATTGTCAAGAGTCTTCTATCCCTAATTTATTAAGTTTGGAGTTTTGCATATCAGGTTTTTTTTTTTTTTTTTTTTTTTTTTTTTTTTGAGAGGGAGTCTCACTCGCAGACTGAAGTACAGTGGCGTGATCTTGGCTCACTGCAACCTCTGCCTCCTGAGTTCAATGGATTCTTCTGCCTAAGTCTCCCGAGTAGCTGGGATTACAGGCATACACCACCACGCCCAGCTAATTTTTGCATTTTAGTAGAGACGGGGTTTCACCATGTTGGCCAGGCTGGTCTTGAACTCCTAACCGCAAGTGATCCACCCGCCTCGGCCTCCCAAAGTGCTGGGATTACAGGCGTGAGCCACCGTGCCCGGCCGCATATCAGTTGTTTTTAAAGTGAGGTCCACACCTATTAAGCTGTATTATATGATATCTTTCCATCTTTTCTTAGGAATTTGTGGATTTATATTTTACTATATGGTGCATATGGCATTTATACACAGGAAAACCATCATGATACACAAATGCTAAATATTTTTATTAGAAATATTAGATACAAATGCTAAATATTTCTATTAGATGCCTGTAACATGGAGGGTCGGGAGGGGCTCTTAAGTACCTTCAGGGATAGAAGGGCTCATAGAGCTCTCACTTGGTGAAAAACCAACACTCTTCCACTATTTCTGTCTTTTCATGGTTTCATCCAGTGACACTGAGCTCACTGCCTCATAAGGGATTCATTTTATCTTTGTTGAACAGCTTTACTTGGCAGACTTTTCCTTAAACTGAGCCAAAAACCTTATTTTCCTTTACTTTTTACTTGTTGGTTCTAACTCTGCTGTCCACAGCAAAACAGAATAAAATGCTTGAGCTTCTTTCTGATTTTCTCAAAGTGGGGTGTAAGCATCCCAGGAGAATTAATAAGATTATCTATGGTTTTTTAACTTATATTTTTGCACGCATGTGCACCTGCGTGCACAATTTTGACTTCATAAAGCCATAAGATGATATGATAGAGATTTTTTAATGTTATTTATATTCCCATGGGATATCTTGATTTGAACGGGTGATAAATTAACTCCCAGCAATTTTCAAACGTCTGTCTTAAGCAGTTTCCCTGTAATTAGATAAAAATCCACAAGATGGCAGTCACTATCCATTGTTGCCTCTGTTCCATTCTTTCAGAATTGACCTGGTAATTTAGATTATGACTGGGTAATATAGCACTATAATTTAATATTTCTATTCCAACCAGGTAACAGAAGTATAAATGGTTTCAAGCAGCAGTTTTGGTGTTATTTTAAATTTACAAGTATGCTCAAATATTACTATAGTAGGATAATATTTTTATATTACTGTATTCTTTCCAGTACCTAAGTCACTCCATGGTATCTAATTTGACATACTAGGGTACTTCTGTAGAACTAATTGGCACCCCTGTGGTTTGAATAAAAAAGAATTTGCCTGTCTTTGTACTTGTGTCATTGTCCCTGATTTAATCTCTGCAGAGAATAGAACTCAATATTTATTGTCTGCTATTACTAATAGCAGCTTATCCTATTTATCAGTTATGGGGATTTCAAGACCCTAAGCATAGATTTAAAAAAATATGTAAAAAGAACTCTGGAATGCATAAAAGGACATTATAAATATAATTTGTATGAGGTTACGAATGTTCAGATGAGAGCACTAGAGAAAAGAAGGGGCTAATAGGTTATTTGAGACATATATGTGAAAGAGATTAATGTGTAGTGAAAAACCCTGGGCTGGAAGCAAAATTCTTTAAAAAGTGATGGCTAGACAACTATGCCACACAAATACCCAACTATGCAATTTTAATACTTTTCTATAGAGTTTTGTTTGCTAATGAAATAAAGATATTTAGTGATACAAAGAATAATTATTGGGTTGTAGGATAAATAGGTATTAGTAGAGAAAATGTATATGAAGCACCGAGTATATAGTGTCTGGCTCACTGTAGTTGTTACTAAATGGAGTTATGATTATTGTTCCAACGAATAATATTGTATTTATATGTAATAATTCAAAAATTAGTTTTATTCATTTTTCAACATAATTATTGGACATTTACTACAGGCGAAGCACTATGTGTGATAAAATGAATAATATCCTAATGTTTTGGGTATATATACTACCATTATTAAATATTACTAATAAAACTGAATTTTTGGTTATTTCTATTTGACTGTTTTTTCATATCTATGTCCTCGATATGATGTGCTTTTAATAAGTCATTAACATTACCAGAATTGCACATCACATACACCATAAACACACCCACCCCCACCCTTTCATATAATAATCTCTTCCCTTCATTTCCAATAGAAGGGTTCTCTTACAGTCTCATGTCCTAGATGTTCTGGTCTGAAGGAGCCTGCTCTGAGTTGGTACCAGAGATGATGTTGCCTACCCTAGGGGAAACACTGCAATCATTTTGTTGGGGCCAAGGGTATGGAGAAGACCCAAGACGGATGTCACTGTTGGAAAGAGGGAGGATTCAAAGAGCATGGGCTTCACAAATCCCTGGGATGGAGTTTATGGATTAGAAGAATACCATAAAATGGGTCAGGATTAAATTCAAAAGGAAAGAAGGGAGAGGAGCTGTTGCTGGGACGGTTTTTAGCCCAGACAACCAAAGCAGGTAATACTTAAGAAGGGTGACTATAACTTGTTCCAGTTTGTCTAAGAAAGTCTACTTTATGCATTGGTCATTGTTTACTTATTAGTAATATTCCCTTTAGTGCTCATAAATGTCCCAAGTTGGATAGTACACTATGTGGTTACTCTACCCTTGGGGTACTAAGGCATAGGAGTCAAGAAGGACTTCCTGGTTCATGCCATAGTCTACATGACCACCTGCAAATAAAACAGACATACTAAAGAGGAAATGATAATGAAAAGGGTTAACTGTAAACAGTAAAATAAACTTTAAAGATTTCACCTCAGTTTGTCTTTATCTTAATAGAAAAAATTAGAAGCTGAATGCAAAAGTACTTCAGTTCTCTAACAGCCATTACCTTTTTTCTCTTCCCAGATATTTTTTTGGAAGGAACTAATATTGGATTTGGTGGGAACTGTTTTCTAAATCTGAGTCACTAACTTGCTACAGTAACTTTCTCTCCGGCCCTGCAGGAGCCCAAATTTCTACATCTGTAAAATGAAGGGCTAGATTAAATTATTTCTTAGGTACCTTGCAGTTCTGATATTAAATAATAAATTTTTTTCGTGAGAACTGTACTGGAAAAGGGTGCCCTTGAAGAATTTTTTTCTAGTTTAAAATGTTACACCAATGTAAGTGAGATAACTAAGTCTGCTTTTGGTGAAGTATATTTCCCAGCTGAATGTTGTATGGTTTGACTTTATGCTGTATGAAAACTTGCTTCAGTTTACTCTGTGGAAATTTAAAAAGAAGTTATTTTCAGACAGCTGCAGTACCATCCTTGTTAGAGAATTTCATTAGCTGCATTTAGCCTCCTAATAACTAATCTCAGACAGAATGGGAAGTTCTGAAAGCATCCAGCTGCTCCTGGAAATGTTATGTCTCTCTTATTTTTTTTGTGGTTGAATTTTTCTTTTTTTTTTACGTATACAAGATTCAGATTTATTTTTTAAATGGTTAGCACTTTAAATATTTGGACACAGACTACAGGCTTGACATGTTTAAGTATAAAAATAATTTGAAGGAAAACCTTACTCCTCTATTAATACATTTTTAATTTTTGTTAATTTTTATGAAAAATGAGTCTTAAAAATAATTATTTCTTTTCTGTTTGAAGGGTTTTTAAAAAATTTTACTTTATTTTATTTTAAGTTCTGAGGTACCATGTGCAGGACGTGCAGGTTTGTGGACTTCTTGCCTTATACTGTTTCTTTCTTTCTTTTTTTTTTTTGAGACAGAGTCCCAGGCTGGAGCACAGTAGTAGGATCTTGGCTCACTGCAACCTCCATCTCCCAGGTACAAACGATTCTCCTGCCTCAGCCTCCTGAATAGCTGAGATTATAGGCGTGGGCCACCACGCCTGGCTAATTTTTTGTATTTTTAATAGAGACAGGGTTTTGCCGTGTTGGCCAAGTTGGTCTCAAACTCCTGGCCTCAAGCGATCTGCCTGCCTTGGCCTCCCAAAGTGCTGGGATTACAGGTGTGAGCCACTGCACCTGGCCTGCTTTACACTGTTAATAGGCATGTAGCTTTTCTTTACTTATACAAATGTTACCAGGGAAGTTATATGACTCCAGATTGATTAATGATGGGTTTGCCTTTATCTTCTATAAACGCTTGCTTCAGACTGGATCTTAGAAATTATGTTCCTGGCAGCAGAGATAGTGCATACATTCTCACTGGCCAAAGAATCATGGCTTCTTTTTGTCTCTGCCATGGTTAAAGGGCAATCCCTCCCACCTGTAGTACTCACTTTTAAAAGTGATCCAGTTACTGGATCATTTGTTTGTCCCTCTCTGCATCTGTTTGTCTGTCCATCTTTCCATCCATCACCCAACTGTCTGTCCATCTGCCCATTTTATATGTGTTCTGACTAAATATATGCATCGAGCAATTCCAGGAGAGAAGACTTATGTCCTTTGTTTTTCTTGGAAACTAGTCTCATATCTGTAGGGGTTGGTTTATGTCTTGGACCTGATTCTGCCAAATTTCAGTGCCTATATTTAGAACCCAATTTTCTCAGATAACATTTTCCTTGTCTATCATTTATAAATTATTACAGTTAGGCCAAAGGCAGAGGCAGAAGGAAAATTCTCAGATCATGATTTTTTTAATTCAACTTAAGAAAATGTATGTATGTATGTATTTATTTATTTCAATAGGTTTTTGGGGAACAGGTAGTGTTTGGTTTTGTGAATAAGTTCTTTAGTGGTGATTTTTGAGATTTTGGTGCACCCATCACCTGAGCAGTGTACACTGTAGCCATTGTGTAGTCTTTTATCCCTCATCCCCCCCACTCTTTTCCTTGAGTCCCCAAAGTCCATTGTGTCATTCTTATGCCTTTGCATCCTCATAACTTAGCTCCCACTTATGACTGAGAACACACAAAGTTTAGTTTTCCAGTCCTGAGTTACTTCACTTGGAATAATTCTCTCCAATTTCATCCAGCTTGCTGCAAATGCCTTTATTTTGTTCCTTTTTATGCATGGTAGATATATACCACAATTTCTTTATCCCCTTGCTGATTGATGGGCATTTGGGCTGGTTCCATATTTTTGCAATTTTGAATTTTGATGCTATAAAGATGCACGTGCAAGTATCTTTTTCATGTAATGACTTCTTTTCCCTTGGGTAGTACCCAGTAGGGGGATTGTTGGATTAAATGGTAGTTCTTCTTTTAGTTCTTTAAGGAATCTCCACAGTTTTCCATAGTGGTTGTACTAGTTTACTTTCCCACCAGCAGTGTAAAAGTGTTCCCTTTTCACCACATCCATGCCAACATCTATTATTTTTTGATTTTTTTTTATTATGGCCATACTTGCAGGAGTAAGGTGGTATCGCATTGTGGTTTTGATTTGCATTTCCCTGATAATTAGTGATGTTGAGCAATTTTTCATATGTTTGTTGAACATTTGTATATCTTCTTTTAAGAATTATCTATTCATGTCCTTAGTCTACTTTTTAATGGGAATTTTTTTTTTTTTTTTTTTTTTTGCCAGTTTGTTAGAGTTCCTTATAGATTCTGGATATTAGTCCTTTGTCAGATGTGTAGATTGTGAAGATTTTCTCCCACTCTGTGAGCTATCTGTTTACCCTGCTGATGGTTTGTTTTGCTGTGCAGAAGCTTTTCAGTTTAGTTAAATCCCATGTATTTGTCTTTGTTTTTGTTGTATTTGCTTTTGGGTTCTTGGTCATGAAGTCTTTGCCTAAGCCAATGTCTAGAAGGGTTTTTCCAATGTTTCCTGCTATAATTTTTATGGATTCAGGTCTTAGATTTAAGTCTTTGTCCATTTTGAGGTTTTTTTTTTTGAGATGGAGTCTCGCTCTATTACCCAGGCTGGAGTGCAGTGGTGCCATCTCAGCTCACTGCAACCTCTGATCCCGGGTTCAAGCATTTCTCTCCCTCAGCCTCCTGAGTAGCTGGGATTAAAGGCGTCCACCACCATGCCCAGCTAATTTTTGTGTTTTTAGTAGAGATGGGGGTTTCACCATGTTGGCCAGGCTGGTCTCGAACTCCTGACCTCATGATCCACCCACCTCGGACTCTCAAAGTGTTGGGATTACAGGCGTGAGCCACTGCACCCAGGCGTGTTGATCTTTGTATAAGGTGAGAGAAGAGGATCCAGTTTCATTCTTCTACTTGTGGCTTGCCAATTATCCCTGCACCATTTGTTGAATAGGGTGTCCTTTCACCACCTTATGTTTTTGTTTGCTTTGTTGAAGATTGGTTGGCTTTGTGGCTTTATTTCTGGGTTCTCTATTCTGTTCCATTGGTCTGTGTGCCTGTTCTTAGACCAGTACCATGCTGTTTTGGTGACTATGGCCTTATAGTATAGTTTGAAGTTGGGTAATGTAGTATCTCCAGATTTGTTCTTTTTGCTTAGCCTTGCTTTGGCTATGTGGTCTCTTTTTTGGCTCCATATGAATTACAGGTTTGTTTTTTTTAGTTCTGCGAAGAATGATGGTGGTATTTTGATAGGAATTACATTGAATTTGTAGATTGCTTTTGGCAGTATGATGATTTTCACAATATTGATTCTTCCCATCCATGAGCGTGGGATGTGTTTCCATTTGTTTGTGTTATCTATCATCTCTTTCAGCAGTGTTTAGTAGTTTTCCTTGTAGAGGTCTTTCATTTCCTTGGTTAGGCATATTCCCAAGTTTGTTTTGTTTTGTTTTTTTCACAGCTATTGTAAAAGGGGTTGAGTTATTGATTTGATTCTCAGCTTGGTTGCTGCTGGTGTATAGCAGAGCTATTGACTTGTGTATATTAATTTTGTATCCTGAAACTTCGCTGAATTCCTATACTAGCTCTAGGAGCTTTTTGTATGAGTCTTTTGGGTTTTCTATGTATACGGTCACGTCATTAGCAAACACTGACAGTCTGACTTCCTGTTTACTGATTTGGATGCCCTTTATTTCTTCCTCTTGTCTGATTGCTCTGGTTAGGACTTCCAGTACTATGTTGAATAGAAGTGGTGAGAGTGGGCATCCTTGTCTTGTTCCAGTTCTCATGGGGAATACTTTCTGCTTTTTCCCATTCAGTATTATGTTGGCTGTGGGTTTGTCATAGATGACTTTTATTTATTAAAGTATGTCCCTTCTATGCCAGTTTTGCTGAGGGTTTTAATCATAAAGGGATGCTGGATTTTTCTCAAATGATTTTTCTGCATCTACTGAGATGATCATGTGATTTTTTTTTTTTTTTTTTTTTTTTTTTTTTTTTTTTGAGACGGAGTCTCACGCTGTTGCCCAGGCTGGAGTGCAGTGGCACGATCTCGGCTCACTGCAAGCTCCGCCTCCTCGGTTCACGCCATTCTCCTGCCTCAGCCTCCTGAGTAGCTAGGACTACAGGCGCCTGCCACCGCGCCCGGCTAATTTTTTGTATTTTTAGTAGAGACGGGGTTTCACTGTGGTCTCGATCTCCTGACCTTGTGATCCGCCTGCCTCGGCCTCCCAAAGTGCTGGGATTACAGGCTTGAGCCACCGCACCCGGCCTTATGATTTTTGTTTTTAATTCTATTTATGTGGTGTATCACATTTATTGTCTTGCATATATTAAACCATCCCTGAATTCCTGGAATGAAACCCCCTTGATCATGGTGGATTGTCTTTTTGATATGCTGTTGGATTCTGTTAGCTAGTATTTTGATAAGGATTTTTGCATCTGTGTTCATCAGGGATATTGGTCTGTAGTTTGTTTTCTTTTTTTGTTATGTCCTTTCCTGTTTTGGTATTAGGGTGATGCTGGCTTCATAGAATGATTTAGGGATGATTCTCTCTTTATCTTGTGGAATAGTGTAAGTAGGATTGGTACAAATCCTTCTTTGAATGTCTGATAGAATTCAGCTGTGAATCTATCTGGTCCTGGACTTTTTTTTTTGACAATTTTTAAATTACCATTTCAATCTCACTGCTTGTTGTTGGTCTGTTCAGAGTATCTATTTCTTCCTAGTTTAATCTAGGAGGATTGTATATTTCCAGGAATTTATCCATCTCCTCTAGGTTTTCTAGTTCATACACATAAAGGTGTTCATAGTATGATCTTTTTGTATTTGAATAATTTTTTGTATTTCTGTGGTATCTCCCATTTGATTTCTAATTGAACTTATTTGGATTTTCTCTCTTCTTGTCTTGGTTAATCTTGCTAATGTTCTATCAATTTTATTTATATTTCAAAGAACCAGCTTTCTATTTCATTTATCTTTTATACTTTTTTATTTCAACTTCATTTAGTTCTTCCCTGATCTTGTTATTTCTTTTCTTCTGCTAGGTTTGAGTTTGGTTTATTCTTGTTTCTTTACTTCCTTGAGATGTGACCTTAGATTGTCTATTTGTGCTCTTTCAAACTTTTTCATGTAGGCATTTAAGGCTGCTATGAACTTTCCTGTTAGCACTACCTGTGCGGTGTCCCAGAGGTTTTGCTAGGTTATGTCACTATTATTGTTCAGTTCAAAGAATTTTTAAATGTCCATGTTGATTTCATTGTTGACCCAATGATCATTTAGGAGCAGGTTATTTAATTTCCACATATTTGCATGGTTTTGAGGGTTCCTTTTGGAGTTGATTTCCAATTTTATTCTGCTGTGGTCTGAGAGAGTACTTGATATAATTTCAGTTTTCTTAAATTTATTGAGGCTTATTTTGTGGCCTATGATATGGTCTATCTTGGATAATGTTCCATGTGATGATGAAAAGAATGTGTATTCTGCAGTTGTTTGGTAGGATGTTCTGAAACATTAAGTTCATTAAGTTCTAGGGTAACATTAAGTTCATTTGCTCTAGGGTATAGTTTAAATCCATTGTTTCTTTGTTGACTTTCTGTCTTGATGAACTGTCTAGTGCTGTCAGTGGAGTATTGAAGTCCCCTGCTATTATTGTGTTGCTATCTATTTCACTTCTTAGGTCTAGTATTAATTGCTGTATAAATTTGGGGGCTCCAGTGTTAGTTACATATACATATTTAGGACTGATATTTTTTGTGTTGGACAAGTTATTTTTATCATTATATAATGTCCCTCTTTGTCTTTTTTAACTGCTGTTGCTTTAAAGTTTGTTTTGTCTGGTATGAGAATAGCGACACATGCTCACTTTTGATGTCCATTTGCATGGAATATCTTTTTTCACTCCTTTACTTAATTTTATGTGAGACTTTATGTGTTGTTAGGTGAGTCTCTTAAAGACAGCAGATACTTGGTTGGTGAATTCTTATCCATTCTGTCATTCTGTATCTTTTAAGTGGAGCATTTAGGCCATTTACATTCAATGTTAGTATTGAGATGCAAGGTACTATTCTCTTCATTGTGCTATTTGTTGCCTGAATACCTTGTTATTTATTACTTTATTTATTTGTGTTTCTGTTTTACAGGTCCTGAGATATTTATGCTTTTTTTTTTCTTTTTTTTTTTTGAGACAGATTCTTTATGTCACCCAGGCTGGAGTACACAGGCCTGATCTCGGCTCGCTGCAACCTCCATTTCCCAGTTCAAACAATTCTCCTGCCTCAGTCTCCTAGGTAGCTGGGATTATAGGCGCACACCATCACACCCAGCTAATTTTTGTATTTTTAGTAGAAATGGGGTTTCGTCATCTTGATCAGGTTGGTCTTGAACTCCTGACCTCGTGATCCACCCAACTCAGCCTCCCAAAGTGCTGGGACTACAGGCATGAGCCACTGCATGTGGCCAAGATTTATGCTTTAAGGAGGTTCTGTTTTGGTATATTTGGAGGATTTGTTTCGAGATTTAGTGCTCCTTTTAGCAGTTCTTGTAGTGTTGGGTTGGTAGTGACGAATTCTCTCATCTTTTATTTGTCTGAAACAGGCTGTATCTTTCATCTATGAAGCCTTCTTTTGCTGGATACAAAGTTTTTGGCTGATAATTGTTTCATTTAAGGAGGCTGAAGATAGGGCCCCAATCCCTTCTAGCTTGTAGGGTTTCTGCTGAGAAACCTACTGTTAATCTGATAGATTTTCCTTTATAGGTTACCTGGTGCTCTTGCCTCACAGCTCTTAAGATTCTTTCCTTCATCTTGACTTTAGATAATCTCATGACTATGTGCCTAGGCAATGATCTTTTTTCAATACATTTCCCAGGTGTTCTTTGAGCTTCTTGTATTTGGATATTTAGGTCTCTAGCAAGGCCCGGGAAGTTTTCCTAGATTATTCCCTCAAATACATTTTCCAGACTTTTAGATTTCTCTTCTTCCTCAGGAACACCAATTATTCTTAGGTTTGGTCTTTTTTTTTTTTTTTTTTTGATGGAGTCTCGCTCTGTCACTCAGGCTGGAGTGCAGTGGTGCAATTTTGGCTCACTGCAACCTCTGCCTCCCAGGTTCAGGCTGTTCTCTTGCCTCAGCCTCCCGAGTAGCTGGGACTACAGGCCCTGCCACCATGCTGGCTAATTTTTGTATTTTTAGTAGAGATGGGGTTTCACCATATTGGCCAGGCTGGTCTTGAACTCCTGACTTTATGATTCACCCACCTCGGCCTCCCAAAGTGTTGGGATTACAGGCGTGAGCCACCATGCCTGGCAGATTTGGTTGTTTAGCATAATCACAAACTGCTTTGAGGCTTTGTTCATTTAAAAAAATTTTTTTTCAAAGAATGTAACCAGTCCTGTAACCTGTACTTGTATGGATAGTACCCAGAGCTTGATCCTGTGTCCAGCCATTATTAGTACAGAGGACTGATTGCCTGATCCTGATCAGAAGGGTGACAGAATTTTGTCCCCAGCGCTTGACACAGACACCTCAAGTGGCCCTTTCATGAAAGGGTGGTCAGATCACCAAAACGGACAGAAAGCTGGGACACTCCATTAAGCTTATGGAGCAGATTGTATAAACTGTTGTGCCACTGCTTGCTAATAAATGTTTAATAAATGATTCTGTGTGATGCAAAAAAAAAAAAAAAAATTTTTTTTTTCTTTGTCTTTGTTGAATTGGGTTAATTTGAAAACCTTGTCTTTGAGCTCTGAAGTTCTTTCTTCTGCCTGTTTGATTCTATTGCTGAGACTTTCCAGTATGTTTGTATTTCTCTAAGTGTGTCCTTCATTTCCAGAAGTTGTGATTGTTTTTTATTTATGCTATTTCACTGAAGATCTTCCCCCTCATATCTTGTATCATTTGTTTGATTTCATTAAGTTGGACATACCTTTCTCTGGTGTCTCCTTGATTAGCTTAATAATCAACCTTCTGAATTATTCTGGTAATTCAGGGATTTCGTCTTGGTTTGGATCCATTGCTGGTAAGCTAGTGTGATCTTTTGGGGGGTGTTAAAGACCTTGTTTTGTTGTATTACCAGAATTGTTATTCTGGTTCCTTTTCATTTGGGTAGACCATGTCAGAGGGGAGATCTGGGGCTCTAGGGCTGCTGTTCAGATTATTTTGTCCCATGGGGTGCTCTCTTGATGTAGTATTCTCCCCCTTCTCCTAGGAATGTGGCTTCACTGTAGTGATTGTTATTTATCTCCTGGATCCAGCCTTCCAGCAGAACTACCGGGCTTCAGGCTGATACTGGGGAGTGTCTGCACAGAGTCCTGTGATGTGAACAGTCTTCAGGTCTCTCAGCCATGGATAGCAGCACCTGCTTTGTCAGAGGTGGCAGGGGAATAAAATGGACTCTGTTAGGGTTTTTAGTTGTAGTTTTGTTTATTGTGTTGATTGGCTTCCTGCCAGGAGATGGTGCTTTCAAGAGAGCATCAGCTATGGTAGTACAGGGAGGATTCCGCGGTAGGTGGGGCCCTAGAGCTCCCAAGAGATTATGTCCTTTGTCTTTGGCTACAAGGGTGGGTAGAGAAAGACCATCAGGTGGGGGCAGGGTTAGGCGTGTCTGAGTTCAGACTCTCCTTGGGTAGGGCTTGTGGTGGCTGCTGTGGGGGCTGGGTGTGTTGTTCTCAGGCCAATGGAGTTATATTCTCAGGGGGATTATGGCTGCCTTTGCTGTGCTATGCAGGTCACCAGAGAAATGTGAGAAAGCTGGCAGTTATAGGCTTTACTCATCTCCCATAGAGCCCAAAATTTTGGTCTCATTCCCACTATGCCCCTGCAACAGCACCGAGTTTATTTCCAGGCAGCAGGTAAGCAGGGCTGAGAACTTACCTCAGGAAACCAGCCTCCTGGCTGAGAAAGCAAGCAGGGCATTCAGATTTTGCACCTACCGACCTGCTGCAGCTCCTGTGCTGTGTCTGCACTTGCGATTCACTCCCTCCCCCAAGTTCTGTCCAGGAAACTTTGTGTTAGGTTGAAATTGTTACAAAGTTCAGCTGGAAGTTCCCTTCTCCCTGTGGTCTTTTCCCAGTTCCTCTGGCAGCCCTCCCCAAGAACCTCTGTGAAACAAAGTCAAAAATGGCTTCTCTGGGGACTGAGAGAGCCCAGAGGGCTCTTCTTGCTGCTTCTTCTACTCCTGTATTTCACTTGGCTCTCTAAATTTGTCTCTGCTCCAGGTAAGGTCAAATCCTTCTCCTGTGATCTAGACCTTCAGGTTCCCCTGTGAGGGTGTGTGTTTGGGGGTGGACAATCCCCCTTTCACACTCTCACAATTTGGGCATTCACAGTTTTTTGTCTGTCTCCCAGGTCTGCAGGAGCAATCCAGTTCCTTCAAAGCTTTCCTGGTATGTTCCTGTGGTAGTTCTTGGAGCAAAAGTTCATTATGTGAGTTTCCACACACTGCTCTGTCCATCTGAGTGGGAGCTGCAATTTAATCCTTCATATCTGCCATTTTTCACTTTCACTCTTTTCTTCAACTTTTAAGTT
Source organism: Macaca thibetana thibetana (assembly GCF_024542745.1). Taxonomy (NCBI): domain Eukaryota; kingdom Metazoa; phylum Chordata; class Mammalia; order Primates; family Cercopithecidae; genus Macaca; species Macaca thibetana. The sequence goes on along the minus strand of NC_065586.1, from coordinate 95,323,170 downwards.
CAGGGGTACATGTGCAGGATGTGCAGGTTTGCTACATAGGTAAATGTGTGCCATGGTGGTTTGCTGCACAGATCATCCCATCACCTAGGTATTAAGCCCAGTGTCCACTAGCTAGCCCAGTGTCCACTAGCAATTCTTCCTGATGCTCTCCACCCCCCAAACCATCTGACAGGCCCCAGTGTGTGTCGTTTCCCTCCATGTGTACATGCATTCTCATTGTCACATGTGTCCGTGTGAAGAGACCACCAACAGGCTTTGTGTGAGCAACAAGTCTGTACATTTCACCTGGGTGCAGGTGGGTTGAATCCAAAACAGGAGTCAGCAAAGGGTGGTGGGATTATCATTAGTTCTTATAGGTTTGGGATAGGCGTACAAAGTACCTTCTTAAGAGTGGGGCAGAATATTACAAAGTACCTTCTTAAGGGCAGAGGAGAATATATCGTATCAGTTAGGGTGGGGCAGGAACAAATCACAATGGTGGAATGTCATCAGTTAAGGCTATTTTCACTTCTTTTGTGGTTCTTCAGGCCATCTGGATGTATACATGCAGGTCACAGGGGATATGATGGCTTATCTTGGGCTCAGAGGCCTGACATTCCTGTCTTCTTGTATTAAAAAGAAAAAACAAAATGGTGAAGTGTTGGGGCAGCGAAAATTTTGGGGGGTAGTATGGAGAGGTAACGGGTGATGTTTCTCAGGGCTGCTTCTAGTGGGATTAGGGGCAGCATGGGAACCTACAGTGGGAGAAATTAAACTGAGGAAAGGTTTTGGGGTAAGGGTGATATTGTGGGGTTGTTAGAAGGAGCATTTGTCATATAGAATTATTGGTGATGACCTGGATGCCGTTTTGTATGAATTGAGAAACTAAACAGAAGACACAAGGTCCGAATAAAAGAAGGAGAAAAGTAGGTATTAAAGGACTAAGAATTGGGAGTACCCGGGACATCTAATTAGACAGTGTCCAAAGGGGGTTCAAAGTAATTCTTTGCCTGGTTGGCGAGTTTTTGGGCTCTACCCTTGAGTTTTTTTGTGTTATCATATACCCGGCCAGATTGATTTAGGTAAAAACAACACTCTTCATTTAAAGAGTCCCCCTTTTTTTTTAGAGTCCCCCCTTTTTTTTTTAGCAGTGAGTAAGTCAGGGCCTCAGTGATTTTGGAGGGAAGAGAAATGCAAAGCCAGCAATTGTTTGTTAAGGAAGGATTAGAAACTGCTAGGAGAGGCCGGGTATGGTGGCTCACGCCTGTAATCCCAGCACTTTGGGAGGCTGAGGCGGATGGATCATGAGGTCAGGAGATCGAAACCATCCTGGCTAACACAGTGAAACCCCGTCTCTACTAAAAATATAAAAAATTAGCCAGGCATGGTGGTGGGCACCTGTAGTCCTAGCTACTCAGGAGGCTGAGGCAGGAGAATGGCGTGAATCCGGGAGGCAGAGCTTGCAGTGAGCCGAGATAGCACCACTGTACTCCAGCCTGGGTGACAGAGTAAGACTCCATCTCAAAAAAAAAAAAAAAAAAAAAAAAAAAAGGAAAAGAAAAGAAACTGCCAGGAGAGAGTGAGTGAGATTGATAGTGTGGTGGAGATAGCTGGGGAGAGGTAGAGGGTGGCATAAGAACAGGAACGAGAATAAGAGTGAGTATAAAAGTGAAGAATAGGACTTCATCAGGGTGAAAGTATTGGAGTGTGTCCTGTTAGCAAAGATCATCTATCCACTCCAAGAGCGAGTCAAGAGTGGTGAATTGGGGATAGATTTTCATGATGGAAAAGAAATGAGAGGTTTTAAGAGGCGGGCTAATGGCTTGTAACCTACATGGAAGAGGTTATGAAATGATGACAGAATAGAATGGGTCTGTGAGGCTGGAAGGAGATATTTTTTTTTTTGGTCTAAGAACCATCTGCCTTGAGTGGAGAGGGATTGATAGGTGGGAACTTCAGTGGGAGAGTAAATAGGAGTGACCAATGAGAAGGAGAAAAACTGGCCATGAGGGACAGAAGTTGGAACACTAGCTGCGTCTTTGACTACCTTATCAGTACAAGTGTTGCCTTGAGCAATGGGATCTGATGCCTTTTGATGGCCCTTGCAGTGAATGACTCCAGCTTCCTTTGGAAGTAAAGCAGTCTTGAGAAGAGTTTTTATTAAAGAGGCATTAATGATGGAGGACCCTTGCATAGTGAGGAAACCTCTTTCAGCCCTTATAACAGCATGGTGGTGCAGGATATGGAAGGCATATTTAAAGTCAGTATAAATATTTACGTGTAGTCCTTTTGCAAGAGTGAGGGCCTGAGTTAAGACAATGAGTCTGGCTTGCTGAGAGGTAGTGGAGGGGGGCAGAGTGGTAGCTCAATGATAGATGTGGAAGATACTATAGCATAGGCTGCCTTTGCTGGTGAGTGACGATTAGGCCTGGTGGAACTGCCATCAATAAACCAAGTGTGATCAGGGTGAGGAATATGAAAGAAGGAAATATGGGGAAATGAAGTGAATGTAAGGTGGATCAGAGAGATACAGTCATGGGGGTCAGGTGTGATATCCAGAATAATGTGGGAGCCAGCCTAACATAGTGAGGTCAAGTTGTTTGGATAGAAAGGCTATAGGCCGTGGTCTCGGCTCTTGTGTAAGAATTCCGACCACACAGCCCTGCACTTCGGCTGTGTGTAATGAAAAAGGTTGGGATGAGCCAGGGAGAGCTAGTGTGGGAGCAGCTTTTAAGACTGTTTTTTAAGGAATGGAAAGGGGAGTGGGGAAAGGATTTAGGATTTATGGGGTCGGCTAGGTTTATCTAGAACAGCATAATGGGTTGTGGAGGGAGGTATTGAGGATAAGAGAGTATATGTATTTGGCACCATGGGGTGGATAGGCAAGATAATTTGGTTGATAAGGCACAGGTCCTGAACTAACCTGTAAGACTTGTCTGGTTTTTGGACAGGTAAAATGGAGCAATTGTAAGAAGAGTTTATAGGCTTTAAAGGGCCATGCTGTAACAGACGAGTGATAACAGGCTTTAATCCTTTTAAAGTGTGCTGTGGGATGGGATATTGGCATTGAGTGGGGTAAGGGTGATTAGGTTTTAATGGGATGGTAAGGGGTGCATGATCAGTTGCCAAGGAGGGAGTAGAGGTATCCCATACTTGTGGATTAAGGTGGGGAGATACAAGGGGAGGATGCAAAGGAGGCTTTGAACTGGGGAAAAGGGCAGCAATGAGATGTGGCTGTAGCCCAGGCATAGTCAGGAAAGCAGATAATTTAGTTAAAATGTCTTGACATAATAAGGGAGCTGGGCAGGTGGGGATAACTAAAAAAGAGTGCGTAAAAGAATGTTGTCCAAGTTGGCACCAGAGTTGGGGAGTTTTAAGAGGTTTGGAAACCTGGCCATCAATACCCACAACAGTTATGGAGGCAAGGGAAACATGCCCTTGAAAAGAAGGTAATGTGGAGTGGGTAGCCTCCATATTGATTAAGAAGGAGACAGACTTACCCTCCACTGTAAGAGTTACCCAAAGCATCTGTGATGGTCTTGTAGGCTTCTGAGGCGATTGGGCAGTGTCAGTCTTCAGCCGCTAAGCCGAGAAGATCTGGGAAGGGGTCAGTCAGAGAGCCTTGGGCCAGAGTTCCAGGGGCTCTGGGAGTGGCTGCTGGGTGAGTTGGACAGTCCGATTTCTAGTGGGGTCCTGCACAGATGGGACACAGCTTAGGAGGAATCCTGGGCTGCGGGCATTCCTTGGTGCAGTGGCCAGATTTTTGGCACTTGAAGTAAGATCCTGGGGGAGGAGGTCCTGAAAGAATGCCTGACCACTGCGGTTCAGGAGTTTTGAAGTTCTTGTGTGCTGGTGATGTGGCTAGGGTTTTTCTCACAGCGGAGGCAAGTTTAATTGCAACTCTTCTCTATTATTGTACACCTTGAAGGCGGGGTTAATTAAGTCCTGTTGTGGGGGGTTTGAGTGCCAGAATCTAATTTTTGGAGCTTTTTCTAATGTCAGGAGCGGATTGGGTAATAAAATGCATATTGAGAATAAGACAGCTTTCTGGCCCCTCTGGGTCTAGGACAGTAAAGTGTCTAAGGGTGGGCCACGAACTGGGCTGGGTTTTTATATTTGATGAAAAAGAGCCTAAACACTAACTGATTTGGGAGAGGTTGGATAAAGAAAAAAGGAGCATTAACCTTGACTATGCCTTTAGCTCCAGCCACCTCTTTAAGAGGAAATTGTTGGGCAGGTGGGGGAGGGCTAGTTGCGGAACAAAACTGTAAGCTGGACTGGGTGTGAGGAGGGAGGTGATAGAAGGATTATAGGGTGGGGGAGTGGAGGCTGAGGAAGAATTGGGACCTGGCTCGGCCTGGTGAGGTGCAGCCTGGGGAGGAGGGGAGAGGTCAGATGGGTCTGTAGAAAAGGAGGGTTCACAGGACTCAGAGCTTGAAGTGGAGACTGAAGGAACAGATAGGAGAGAAAGAAGAAAGATTTGAGATGAGTCACATTGGGAGCAGAGGCTACGGAGGGACCAATGTGTAACAGAATGCCTGGACGTCAGGTGCACCTCAGACCCATTTGACAATTTTTTGACAAAAATCATCCAGGTCTTGAAAAATAGAGAAATTAAAAGTGCCATTTTCTGGCTATTTGGAACCATTGTCAAGTTTGTACTGGGGCCAAGTGGTATTGCAGAAGAAAATAAGACATTCAAGTTTTAGGTCAGGTGTGAGTTGAAGAGGTTTTAAGTTCTTGAGAACACAGGCTAAGGGAGAAGAAGGAGGAATCGAGGGCAGAAGGTTGCCCATAGTGAAGGAGATAAGTTTAAAGAGAAGGGTATAGACATGGAGAAGGGGCTGGTGAGCAGCCCTGGACTGCAATGTGCGTGAGCAGCCAAACCAAGTGTCCCCACCGTTGACTTGCCACCAAGGGTATGTGGGTGAGTGACCAAGGCAGGCATCCCTGCAGTGAACAGACACCAATGAAATGTGGGTAAATAGTCAGGCAGGCATCCTCACAGTGATTAAACATCAAGGGAAGACTGTCTTCCCAAGTCTGGACTGGCGCTGGAGTTTTGGGTCCACAGATAAAATGTGTCTCCTTGTTTCTACTAGAGAGGAAAAACAACTGGAATTGGAAGGGCAGGGAGATTGAAGCATACATCGAGAGAGGAAGATTGAAGGGAAGTGAGAAAGGCTGGAGAAGAGTGAAAAGACCGCTTTCCTGATTTGAAATTGGTGAGATGTTCCTTGGGCTGGTTGGTCTGAGGACCAGAGGTCGTAGGTGAATCTTCTCACAAAGCGACAGCAAGGACAGGGGACCGGTCTCCCGAAGGAGTCCTCCTGTCCCGGGTTTTGGCACCAAATGTCATGCGCATCCATGTAAAGAGACCACCAACAGGGTTTGTGTGAACAACAAAGCTGTATATTTCACCTGGCTGCAGGCGGGCTGAGTCCAAAAAAAGAGTCAGCAAAGGGTGGTGGGATTATCATTAGTTCTTATAGGTTTGGGATAGGTGTACAAAGTACCCTCTTAAGGGCGAGGAGAATATTACCAAGTACCTTCTTAAGGGCAGAGGAGAATATATCGTATCAGTTAGGGTGGGGCAGGAACAAATCACAATGGTGGAATGTCATCAGTTAAATCTTTTTTCACTTCTTTTGTGGATCTTCAGTTGCTTCAGGCCATCTGGATGTATACATGCAGGTCACAAGGGATATGATGGCTTATCTTGGGCTCAGAGGCCTGACACTCATCATTCAGCTCCCACTTATAAGTGAGAACATGCAGTGTTTGGTTTCCTGTTGCTGTGTTATAGTTTGCTGAGGATAATCACTTCCAACTCCATCCATGCCCTATAAAGGCTTCTAACTCCATCCATGCCCTATAAAGGATCTTGTTTCTTTTTATGGCTGCATGATGTTCCATGGTGTATATGTACCACATTTGGTTTATACAATCTATCATTGATGGGCATTTAGGTTGATTCCATGTCTTTGTTATTGTGAATAGTGCTGTAGTGAGCATACACGTGCATGCATCTTTATAACAGAATGATTTATATTACTTTGGGTATATACCCTAATGGGATTTCTGGGTCAAATGGTATTTCTGCCTCCAGGTCGTGAGGAATTGTCACACTGTCTTCTGCAATGGTTGAACTAATTTACACTCCCACCAACAGTGTAAAAGCATTCCTTTTTCTCCACAACCTTGCCAGCATCTGTTGTTTTTTGACTTTTTCAGTAATAGCCATTCTGACTGATGTGAGGTGGTATCTCATTGTGGTTTTGATTTGCATTTCTCTAATGATCAGTGATGTTGAGCATTTTTTCATATTTGTTGGCTGTATGTATGTCTTCTTTTGAGAAGTGTCTGTTTATGTCCTTTGCCTACTTTTTAATGGTTTTTTTTTCTTGTAAATTTGTTCAAGTTCTTTGTAGTCTTTGGATATTAGACGTTTGTCAGATGGATAGACTGCAAAAATTTTCTCCCAATCTATAAGTTGTGTGTTCACTCTAACGATAGTTTCTTTTGCTGTGAAGAAGTTCTTTAGTTTAATTAGATCTTATTTGTCAATTTTTGCTTTTGTTGAAATTGCTTTTGCCGCAATTGCTTTTGCCGTTTTTCTCATGAAATTTTTGCTTGTGCCTATGCCTTGAATGGTATGGATTTTCTTCTAGGTCTTTTATAGTTTTGGGTTTTACATTTAAGCCTTTAATCCGTCTAAGGTTAATTTTTGTGTATGGTGTAAGGAAGGGGTCCAGTTTCCATTTTCTGCATATGGCTAGCCAGTACTCCTAGCACCATTTATTGAATTGAGAGTCCTTTCCCCCATTGTTTGTTTGTGTCAAGTTTGTTGATGATCAGATGGTTATAGGTGGGCGGTCTTATTTATGAGTTCACTATTTCTGTTCCATTGGTCTCTGTATCTGTTTTTTTTTTAACCAGTGCCATGCTGTTTTGATTACTCTAGCCTTGTAGTATAGTTTATAGTTGGGTAGCATGATACCTCTAGCTTTGTTCTTTTTGCTTATGATTGTCTTGGCTATTTTGGCTCTTTTTTGGTTCCATATGAATTTTAAAATAGTTTTTTTCTAATTCTGTGAAGAATGTCAATTGTAGTTCAATGGGAATAGCATTTAATGTGTAAATTACTTTGGGCAGTGTGGCCATTTTCATGATATTGATTCTTTCTATCCATGAGCATGGACCGTTTCTCCATTTGTTTGTGTCCTCTCTGATTTCTTTGAGTAGTGGTTATCTTTAACATTAAAAAATATTTTTATTATGGAGCTTTTCCAAAAGACTGTCAAAATAGCATTGTATAATTAACCCTTGTGTATCTACCCAGATTCAATAATTACAACATTTTGAGAATCTTTTTTCACTTGTCTTCCCTGTCACTTCTTTTTCCTAGAGTATTCTTAAGTATTCTACTTGTAATTTCAGTTGTAAACACTTCAGGATGCATCTGTAACTTATCAGGGCTGCATTTTTACAAAATATAATGACCCTGACAACCTGAATTTTGTTCTATCTTTGGTGACCTAGTTTCTGCTTAAGGGAACTTTTATAATAGGAAAAGTATAAGAAATGAAAGGGAAGTTGGGGTGTGTAGATGGAAGCATAGGAACCTAGCATTGAAGGCCAGAATTGTTCTTAAAGGGAATTTTAATCCCCCTTTTAAAACCAGATACAGATGATCAGATGATTCAGACTCTTAAGTTGTTACTCCTGATATCGCCATGTTATAGTTATTATTTAGTGTTGCTTGTAAGTAAGTGCTCTTGTAGGGCTCCCTAACACTGGTGTAGGGCTTGAGGACATTTTCATAAATGTTTTATTATGTTTCTAAAATACAAGGACTCTTATTAAAAAACATAACTATAAACCTATAGTTAGCACATAACTACAACCCTGTATATAATACAGGATCACGAGGTCAAGAGAATGAGACCATCCTGGCCAACATGGTGAAACCCCGTCTCTACAAAATAAACAAAAATTACAAAAATTAGCTAGGCATGTTGGCTAGGCATGATGGGTGCAAAAAGTACTGTAACACCATAACTCTCCGTCCTGGTCTCTGAGCAACTGGGGAGAAGAAGCCGCTGGTTGTGACACCCCCACCCCCCATTCACTGAAGCTGTGGATGGGTGGGAATGAACTAGAGATGTAGTGCTTCCCAGAGTCCAGACCTCAGGACTCCCCAAACCAGGGATGTAACATACCCCTCACTCACCAAGCTGCAAGTGGCGGGAACAATCAAGCTGTGACACCCTTGGGGCTCTGTGGTTCCTGGTATCTCTGAGTTTTCAGGTACCACCGTGTTCCCTTTGTCCAGACGCTGGCACCCAAGGTGGAAGCAGGTCACAGCATGCCAGGCCCAACCATGGGCCAGGGTGCAAGCTGAGCACAGCCTACTGGGCTGAGTGGGAGGAGTACCTTCAGTGGCAAGCAGGGAGTGGTGTTGCTGGCCATAGAAGTCTCTGGCTGGCCAAGTGGCACCAGAAAATCCTGTGTCACTTGGCTTACATCTTCTGTCATTGAATATCTTAAATCTGGTTTTTTATTGTGTCTGATAATAAAGTGTCACTGTTAGAAACTTACAGTAAATCTGATTTTCTTTCTCTTATAAGTAATTTATTCTTTTTCTCTATGCCCAAAGGGTATTTTATTTTCTTTTTTAATCCAGTATTTTACTGGAATGTATCTGCTATTGGTCATTCTGTGATTCGATGTGTCCTTTCTATATGTAGTTTAATATTTTTCAGGAGAGTTTTATTTACAGTTTTTCATATTTATTCTGTTTCATGACTGGTTTTCGTCTTTAGGAACTCCTATTATACATATGTTAGGTTTTTAAAAACCCATTTTCTGGCTGGGCATGGTGGCTCACACCTGTAATCCCAGCACTTTGGGAGGCCAAGGCGGGTGGATCACGAGGTCAGGAGATTGAGACCATCCTGGCTAACACGGTGAAACCACATCTCTACTAAAAATACAAAAAATTAGCCGGGTGTAGTGGCAGGCACCTGTAGTCCCAGCTACTTGGGAGGCTGAGGCAGGAGAATGATGTGAACCCAGGAGGCGGAGCTTGCAGTGAGCTGAGATTGTGCCACTGCACTCTAGCCTGGGTGACAGAGAGGGACTCTGTCTCAAACAACAACAACAACAACAACAACAACAACAAAAACCCCATTTTCTGTGTTTGTCACTTTCTCTGAAATTCTTGATCTTTTTATTTCTCTTCTTTTTATCTCTTTTTTCTTTTTTAATCCATTTTAAGACAGCATTTTTTATGTTTATTCACTTTTTCAGTTCTTTTGGTCTTTATTTCTGAAATGCTATTTTAAAAAATTGTTATTGTTTTCTGGATTCTGTCATCTTCCTTCAGAGTTTTTCTAATTGTAATTTATGATTTAAAATATATTCTATCATTTTATTAATTTCTTTTACTATATTTGGAAATATTAGATTACAGTTTTCAGAGTTCTCATGGGCATGTGTTTTCTGGAATGATTTTGTTATTTCTACGGAGGTTATCAAGCTTTATCCTCTTATTCTTACAATATTTTTTCATGAAGTTGTGATTCATTTTTATTGCTCATTTTAATGCAAAATTGTTTTTTTCTGAACTTTTAGAAAGGAGGGATGTGTTAGTAGAATTTTTATAGCTTCACAAGTTTAGAGCTTTCGTGTGTGTGTGTGTGTGAGAGAGAGAGAGAGAGAGAGAGAGAGAGTCAGAGAGAGATTAAAAAGTATGGCCTGTTGCTTTCTGAGATATTCTGATTTTGTTTGCTTCTCCACTTTTACATGAGCTTTCTGTTTCCTTTTCCCAGTTATCTATATTTTCTTCAGTATGGAGTCTTTTCTCAAATATTTCTCATTATGAGTTTTTATTTGTGGAAGTTTTGGCTGGTTGGTTTTGTGAGTTCATAGGGCACAGAGTGCTTCAGACCCTTCCCACGGATGTATGAACCCATCTACAAATTGGGGTATACAAAACCTACCCACTTATCTGCTGCTATCTTAAAATATGCCTGTTTCCCTCTCCAATGGGTATGTGCTTGAGAGCAAGAAAGAGAATGAACATGAACAAGAATATGTACACATGAGTTAGGGGATTTCTGGGAAGGCTTCTAGGAGCCAGATTCTCTATGCCTTACTCTGTAACCATAGTATGCTCAGTGAAAGTGATCATAATCATGGATATATACTTAGTCTTTATATATTAGTAAATGTCATATATCAAATGAAAAATCTACAGAGAAAATAAAATTACCAGTTTTGCTTTTGAAAAGGGAAATAGGCTGGGCGCAGTGGCTCACGCCTGTAATCTCAGCACTTTGGGAGGCTGAGGCGGGCAGATCACGAGGTCAGGAGATGGAGACCATCCTGGCTAACATGGTGAAACCTCATCTCTACTAAAAATACAAAAAAATTAACTGGGCATGGTGGTGGGCACCTGTAGTCCCAGCTACTCGGGAGGCTGAGGCAGGAGAATGGTGTGAACCCCAGAGGTGGAGCTTGCAGCAAGCGGAGATCACAACACTGCACTCTAGCCGGGGTACCAGAGCGAGACTCCATCTCAAAAAAAAAAAAAAAAAAAAAAAAAAAAAAAAAAAAAAAAAAAAAAAAAAAAGAAGAAAAAAGAAAAGGGAAATAAATTTTTTTTTGTGCAAAATATATGCTGGGTTATACAGAAGCGAGCTTCATTTAGATCAAGGAGGAAAAGCTGATAAAATGTTAAAAGACATGGAACATTGATTCAAATGTTCATTAATTCTAATTAAATATATTAGCTCAGTTTTATGTTATATAGACTGATTTAGAATATCCTAGTGATTGAGAGCTTAGCCTCTAGAATGATAGACCTAGATTTGAATCTGTAAGCTACTAGCTATTGACTTCTGATGACTTACTTAATTGCTGTAATTCTTAGTTTTTTTTCTTCTTTAAAATGAGATAATTAGAACCTGTTTTTTGGAGTTATTGTAAAGATTAAATAAGATAACACATTAAAGTGGTTGCACAATGTCTAGTACTTAATAAGGGCTCAAGAGAAATGGGGAAGTATTATTCTGATTTGTGTGGTTGAGTAGATAGATTTTCTTAAAGGAAGGGCTTATAGTGACATTAGCTTTATTTTCATATTGAGTCTTCCTCTGGCAGTAACAGATTTTGCCTGCTTGCTCCCTGCAGAGTTTTGTGTTCATACTTTTTCTTTGTAATAATATGATTTGTTTTGATTCCATCATGCCTTAGTACATAGTATATACTAAGTATAAATAAATATTTGATAACTGTTTTTGTCTTCACAGAATATGAGTAGCACATTACATGTTTTTGGATAATCTAGTTAACTCTGGTGGGCCATGCCCAGTTTGTCCTCAGGATGTCCATGCTTTTTCATCACCTGGACTTTCAGACTTTTCAGCAACAGGTTTTTTTTTTTTTTTTTTTTTTGTAGGAGCTCATGACTGTTGCTAGATTTGAGATTGCTGTTTCATCTATCATTATTCTCACAAAGATGCATAGACACAGCTGTGGGCTTTAACGATATTTCTGATTGATCTATTCCATATTTTAGAATTGTTTACTTACCATCAGTAACAAAAATCTTGAAATTCTGAGTTTCTGCTACTGATGGTGAATAAGCAATTCCTAGAGCAGCAGTCCCCAACCTTTTTGGCACCAGGGACCAGGTTAGTGGAAGACAATTTTTCTACGGGGAAAGAGTTGAGGGTGGGGATGATTTCGGGATGAAACTGTACCGCCTCAGATCATGAGGCATTAGATTCTCACAAGGAGTACACAGCTTAGATCCCTCGCATGCACAGTTCACAACAGGGTTTAAAGTCCTATGAGAATCTAATGCCACCTCTGATCTGACAGGAGGCAGAGCTCAGGTGGTAATGCTTGCTCGCCTATTGCTCACCTCCTGCTGTGTGGCCTCCGTTCCTAACAGACCACAGACCCATACTGATACCAGTCCATGGCCTGGGGGTTGGGGACCCCTGCCTTAGAGTGTTTACCTAGTCCATTTCTGTTGTCTTTGACTTTGGAATATCATTTTATTCATGACATATTGGTATTGCATATTCCTTTCTTCCCGCATTTCACTGTGGCTTTAATTTGCAACTCTCTTAATGACTAATGATGTTCAGCATCTTTTCATGCAATTTTTTGTAATTCATGTATCTTCTTTGGTAAAGTATCTATCTAAATCTTTTGCCCACTTTATTATTAGGTCACTTGTTTCTTATGACTTTTAGAATGTTCTTTATGTATCCTGTATACAAGTCTTTTATGGTATATGTGCTTTGCAAATATTTTTTTCCTAGCCAGTAGCTTGTCTTTTCAGCCTCCTAACAGTGTCTTTTTTTTTTTTTTAATGGGTTTCACTCTTGCTGCCCAGGCTGGAGTGCAATGGAGCAATCTTGGCTCACTGCAACCTCCACCTCCCAGGTTCAAGCGATTCTCCCACCTCAGCCTCCCAAGTAGCTGGGATTACAGTCATGTGCCACCATGCCTGGTTAATTTTTGCATTTTTAGTAGAGATGGGGTTTCACTGTGTTGGTCAGGCTGATCTTGAACTTCTGACCTCAGGTGATCCACCCGCACCAGCCTCCCAAAGTGCCTAACAGTGTCTTTGCCTAACAGTGTCTTTTGAAGAGCAAATGTTTTTATTTTTCACAAAGTCTTTTATTACATTTTTTCTTTCATGTGTTGGGCTTATAGTGTTGCATCTAAGAGAATACTCCTTAACCAAAAGTCATAAAGAACGTCTATATTTTCTTCAAAAAGCTTTATAATTTTAGGTTTATAGTTAACTCTATGATCCCTTCTGAGTTAATTATTTGTATGTATGGTGCTAAGTTTTGGTTTTGCATATGGATAGCCACTTGTTTCAGCAGCATTTGTTAAAAAGGCAGCCCTTTCTTTATTGAACTGCCTTTACATCTTTGTCAAAAATAAATTGTCCATGTATGTGGGTCTATTCTTGGACTCTATTCTGTTCTACTGATCTGCTTGTCTTGATGCCAATCACACATTGCCTTGATTACTGTAGCTTTATAATGAGATTTGAAATCAGGCAATATTGGCCCCAAACTTGTCGTTTTTCAGACTGGTTTTGCCTGTTCTAGGTCCTTTGCATTTTCGTCTGCATTTTAAAACCAACTTGTCATTTTCCCTTAAAAACAAACTGGGATTTTAATTGATATTGTGTTGAATCTATAGAACTATTTTGGGAGAATTGACCTCTTAACAATATTGACTATTTCAACACAGGGTGTGTGTGTGTGTGTGTGTGTGTGTATGTGTATATATATATATGTGTGTATATATATATATATATATATATATATAATATATATAAAACTCCATTTAGTTAGATTTTCTTTCGCTTATCTAGCAATGTTTTATAGTTTTTAAGTCTTGCACATCTTTTGTCTGCTTTAATTCTAAGTATTTATCTCTAAGTATTTCCCAGGTGTTTTAAAATTCCTGAGTGCTATTATAAATGACATTGCTTGTGAAATTTCGATTCTTTATTATTTGTTGCTAATACATAAAAATACAATTGATTTTTGTATACTGATCTTATAACCAACAACCTTTTTTTTTTTTTTTTTGAGATGCAGTCTTTCTCCAGTCACCAGGCTGGAGTGCAGTGGCATGATCTCGGCTCACTGCAGCCTCCACCTCCTGGGTTCAAGTGATTCTCTTGCCTCAGCCTCCCGAGTAGCTGGGACTACAGGCGCGTGCCACTCTGCCCAGCTAATTTTTGTATTTTTAGTAGAGACAGGGTTTCACCATGTTGGCCAGGATGGTCTTGATCTCTTGACCTCGTAATCTTCCCGTCTCGACCTCCCAAAGTGCTGAGATTACAGGTGTGAGCCAACAAGCCCAGCCATAACCTACAAACTTGATAAATTCATGTATTAGTTCTAGTAGCTTCTTAATAGAGTCCATCAGATTTTCTCTAAAGACATTCATGTTATCTGAGAATAAAGATAATTTTACTTTTTCCTGTCAAATGTAAATGCCTTTTATTTATTTTTCTTGCTGATTGTACTGTCCAGAACTTCTAGTAGAATATTGAATAGAAGTGGTAACAGTGGACACTCTTGTGTTATTGCAGGTCTTAGTGTCATAGTCCATTTTGTGCTAACAGAATATCAGACTGGATAATTTATAATGAACAGAAATGTGTTGGCTGAAGGTTCGAGAGCCTGGGAAGTCTAAGATTGAAGGGCTGGCATATCACAAGGACCTGTCTGGTGAGTCATCTCATGGCAGAAGGGCAAAGAGAGGGTAAGAAAGAGCAAGAGATCAAACTTGCCAGCTCAAGTCTTTTTATAAATGGCATTAATCCATTCATGAGGGTGGAGCCTGCATGACCTAAATACTTCCCATTAGGCTGCACATTCCAACACTATTGCATTGGTAATATGGTTTGGCTGTGTGTCCCCACACAAATCTCATGTTGAGTTATGATCTTCAGTGGTGGAGGAAGGGCCTATTGGGAGGTGATTGGATCATGGGGGCAGATCTCCCCCTTGCTGTCCTAATGATACTGAGTTATCATGAGATCTGGTTGTTTAAAAGGGTGTAGCACTTCCCCCTTACTCTGTCTCTTTCCTGCCAGTCATGAGAAGATGTGCTGGCCTCCTCTTCGCCTTCTGCCATGATTGTAAGTTTCCTGAGGCCTCCCCAGCCATGCCTCCTTCACAGCCTGTGGAACTGTGAGTCAATGAAACCTGTTTTCTTTATAACTTGCCCAGTCTCAGATAGTTCTTTATACTGGAGTGAAAATGGACTAATGTGATTGGGGATTAAGTTTCCAACATATGCTTTTGTGAAGGTGGAGGCATGTTCAAACCATAGCAAGTTGAAATCATTCAGTCTTTTGCCATTAAATATGATGCTACCTATGTATTTTTCATAGTTGCTCTTTATTAAATGAAAAAAATTTCCTTTAATTCTCATTTTGTTGAAAGTTTTTATGAGGAATGGATTTTGGATTTTATCAAATGACTTTACTGCATCTATTGAAATCATGTATGTGTGTGTGTGTCTGTGTGTGTCCATGCATGCATGCGTGCGTGTGTTTGTATTAATTTGTTAGTATGTTGAGTTACATTGATGTTTTTGAATGTTAAAACAACTTTATATTCCTGGATAAGCCCAACTTTGCTGTGACGTATTATCCTTATTGGTCAGTAGTTTTATTTTTTTTCTAGTATCTTTGTCTGGTTTTGGTATCAAAGCCGTGCTGGCATCATAGAATAAACGGGGGACAGCTATCTCCTCTCCTACTTCCTGGAAGAGTTTGTATAAAACTAATACTATTTCTCCCCTAAATGTTTGTTAGAATTCACCAGTATTCACATGTTTTCATACACAAATTAAAAATAAACAAATATAAGAAGCACATTAAAGCCTTTTAATGATTTGATAGATGTCTAAATATTGCCGTAACTTTTCTAATGTCTGTCCTTTGGGATCATTAGTTTTCAATGTGTTCAACTAGGCTGAAAGAAAATTTTCCTTTTATATTTTTTAAGAGCCTTATTGAGATAAAATATATATAGCATAAAATTTATATAAAATTCAGTGTTTTATAGTATATTCGTGGATTTTTATGGTCATCTTCATAATCGAATTTTTAAACATTTTCATCACCTTCAGAAGCAACTCTTTACCTTTTATCAGTCATTCCTCATGAACTTCTCCCCAATTCTGACAACCACTAATCTATTTTTTGTTTCTATTTGTTTGCCTGTTCTGGATATTTCACATAAACAAATTTTGTATTACGTGGTCTTTTGTGATGGACATCTTTCACTTAGCGTAATGTTTTCAAAGCTCATCCACATTATAGGTTATATTAGTACTCCATTTTTTATAATTGTCTAATAGTATTCCATTGTAAGGATCTCATACATTTTAAGAAAGACACTTTCAACTTATATTAGATATACTATAGGAAAAACTAAACTTTTAGTTAAACAATTAGCTATTTTCAGTCAAGATTAAATTACACCTAATCACATTAATAATGGTGAATAACATCTATTCTTTTTTAAATTTTTTTCAACTTTTATTTTAGATTCAGGAGGTACTTGTGTAGATTTATTATTTGGTTATATTGCATGATGCTGAGGTTTGGGGTACAAATGATCCCATCATTCAGGTACTGAGAATAGTAACCAATAGTTTTTCAACCTTTCTGCTCTCCCTAACCCCTCTAGTAGTCCCCAGTGTCTATTGTTGTCATCTTTCTGTCCATGAGTACCCAATGTTTATCTCCCACTTAGAAGTGAGAACATGCAATATTTAGTTTTCTGTTCCTGTGTTAATTCACAGCTGCATCTATGTTGTTTCAACGGATGTGATTTTGTTCTTTTTTTATGGCTGCATAGTATTCCATGGTGTATCTGTACCACATTTTCTTTATCCAGTCCAATGTAGATGAGCACCTAGGTTGATTCCATGTGTTTGCTATTGTGAATTGTGCTGCTGTGAACATGCAAGTGCATATCATATGTCTTTTTGGTAGAATGATTTGTTTTCTCTGGATATATACCCAGTAATGAGATTGCTGGATTGAATGGTAGTTCTGTTTTAAGTTCTTTGAGAAATAACAAATAGCTTTCCATAGTGGCTGAACTAATTTGCATTCTCACCAACAGTGTACAGGCATTCCTTTTTTAAATAATAGCTATTCTGACTAGTGTGAGATGG
The DNA here is from genome assembly GCF_024542745.1 of Macaca thibetana thibetana. Classification (NCBI taxonomy): domain Eukaryota; kingdom Metazoa; phylum Chordata; class Mammalia; order Primates; family Cercopithecidae; genus Macaca; species Macaca thibetana. Next base: position 95,306,445 of record NC_065586.1, on the reverse strand, counting down.
CAACTCATTGTGGTTTTATTTGCATTTCTCTGATGATTAGTTATGTGGAATACTCTTAAATGTTGGCTCCCTGTATATCTTCTTTTGAGAAGTGTCTGTTCGTGTCTTTTTCCCATTTTTTAAATGAGGTTACTTAGTTTTTGCTTGTTCGGTTGTTTAAATTCCTTATAGATTCTGGATATTAAGCCTTTGTTGGATGAGTAGTTTGTGATATTTTCTCCCATTCTCTAGATCATCTGTGTACTCTGTTGATAGTTTCTTTTGCTGTGCAGAAGCCACTTAGTTTAATTAGATCCCACTTATCAATTTTTGTTTTTGTTGCAGTTGCTTTTCAGGGCTTAATTATAAATTATTTCCAAAGGCTGATGTCCAGAATGGTGTTTCCTAGGTTTTCTTCTAGGATTCTTATAGATTGAGTTAATTTTTTCATATAGTGAAAGGTAGGGGTCCAGTTTCATTCTTCTTCTTATGACCAGCCAGCTATGCCAGCACTGTTTATTTAATAAGGAGTCCTTTACCCATTGCTTTTTTTTTTTTTGTCAACTTTGTCAAAGATCAGATGGCTGTAGGTATGCAGCTTTGTTTCTGGGTTCTCTATTCTGTTCCATTGGTCTGTGTCTGTTTTTATACCAGTACTATGAGTGGTACAGTTTTGGTTACTGTAGCCTTATAGTATGGTTTGAAGTTAGGTAATGTGATACCACTGGCTTTGTTCTTTTTCCTTAGGATTGCCTTGGCCTTCAGGTGTTTTTAGGTTCCATATGAATTTTAGTATAGTTTTTTTCTAGTTTTGTGAAAAATGACATTGGTAGTTTGATAGGAATAGCATTGAATCTATAGATTGCTTTGGGCAATATGGCCATTTTTATAATATTGATTATTCCAATCCATGAACATGGAATGTTTTCTATTTGTCTATGTAATCTGTGATTTGTTTTAGCAGTGTTTTGTAGTTCTCCTTGTAGAGATCTTTCACCTCCTTGGTCAGATATATTCCCAGGTATTTCAGTTTCTTTTCTTTTCTTTTTTCTTTTTTTTTGAGATGGAGTCTCGCTCTGTTGCCCAGGCTGGAGTGCAATGGTGTGATCTTGGCTCACTGCAAGCTCCGCCTCCTGGGTTCACACCATTCTCCTGCCTCAGCCTCCCACGTAGCTAGGACTACAGGCGCCCGCCACCATGCCTGGCTACTTTTTTTTGTCTTTTTAGTAGAGACGGGGTTTCACCGTGTTGGCCAGGATGGTCTCGATCTCCAGACCTCGTGATCCACCTGCCTCAGCCTCCCAAAGTGCTGGGATTATAAGCGTGAGCCACTGTACCTGGCCGGTATTTCATTTTTTGTCTGTGGCTATTATAAAGGGATTGTGTTCTTGATTTGGCTCTTAGATTGAACATTATTGGTGTATAGAAATACTACTGATTTTTGTACGTTGATTTGGTATCCTGAAACATTGCTGAAGTCATTTATCCATTCTAGGGGCCTTTTGGTGGAGTCTTTAGGGTTTTCTATGTATAGAATCATATCATCCATAAACAGAGATAGTTTGACTTCTTTTTTTCCCTATTTGGATGACTTTTATTTCTTTCTCTTGCATGATTGCTGTGGGTAACACTTCTAGTACTATGAAGAATGTGTGCTGAGAGTAGGCATCCTTGTCTTGTTTCAGTTCTCAAGGGGAATGTTTCCAGTTTTTGCTCTTTCGGTATGATGTTGACTGTGGATTTACTGTAGATAGCTCTCATTATTTTGAGGTATGTTCCTTTGATGTCTACTTTCTTGGGGGTTTCTATCATGAAGGGATGTAAGATTTTATCAAAAGCTTTTTCTGCATCTATTGAAATGATCATATGTTTTTTTGTTTGTATGTATGTATATGTTTCAACAGAAAGTCTCACTCTGTTGCCCAGGCTGGAGTGAAGTGGTATGATCATGGCCCACTGCAGCCTTGACCTACTGGGCTTAAGCGATTCTCCTACCTCAGCCCCACTGAGTAGCTGCAACTACAGGCACGTGCTACCATGCCTAGCTAATTTTTTTTTTTTTTTTTTTTTGGTAGAGAGAGGATTTCACTATGTTTTCCAGGCTGGTCTCAAATTCTTGGTCTCAGGTGATCCTCCTCCCTTGGCTGCTTAAAATACTGGAATTACAGGTGTGAACCACCATGTCTGGCCAATTGTTTTTAATTCTGCTTGTGTGGTGAATCACATCTATTGATTTGTTTATGTCGAACCAATCTTTCATCCTAGGAATCAAGCGTATATGCCTATGTGATCATGGTGAATTAGCTTACTGATGTGCTGCTGGATTCAGTTTGCTAGTATTTTGTTGAGGATTTTTGCATCTATGTTCATTATGGATATTGGCCTGTAGTCTTTTTTGGTTGTGTCTTTGCCAAGTTTTGGTATCAGGTGATGCTGGCTCCATAGAATTAGTTAGGGAGGAGTCCCTCCTCCTCGATTTTTTGGAAGAGTTTCACTAGAATTGGTACCAGCTCTTCTTTATATGTCTAGTAGAATTTGGCTGTTAATCTATCTGGTCTGGGACTTCTTTGTTTTTTGGTAGGTGCTTTATTACTAATTAAATTTCTGAACTTGCTGTTGGTCTGTTCAGGGTTTCAATTTCTTGCTGATTCAATTTTGGGAGATTGTATGATTCCAGGAATTTATCCATTTTCTCTGGGTTTTGTAGTTTGTGGCATAGAAGCATTCATAATAGTCTCTGAGGATCTTTTGTATTTCTGAGATTGGTTGTCACATCTGTCATTTCTGATTTTGCTTATTTGGATCTTCTCTCTTTTTTCTTTGTTAATCTACCTAGCAGTCTGTTGATCTTCTTGATCCTTTCAAAGAACAAACTTTTGTTTCTGTTGATTCTTTGTATGGATTTAGTTCAATTCTGCTCTAATTTAGTTATTTCTTTTCTTTTGCTAGCTTTGGAGTTATTGTTTTTCTAGTTCCTTTAGATGGAATGTTAAATTGTTCATTTAAGATCTTTCTAATTTTTTTGTGGTAGCTATTTAGTGCTATAAACTTTCCTCTTAATATTGCTTTTGATACAACTCAGGGATTTTGGTATGTTGTGTCTTTGTTTTCATTTTTTATTTCAAAGAATTTAAAAAATTCTGTCTTAATTTTGTTGTTCACCCAAAAGTCACTTAGGAGAAAATTGTTTAATTTTCGTGTAATTGTGTGGTTTTGAGAGATCTTCTTGGTATTCATTTCTATTTTTATTCCACTGTGGTCCAAGAGTAAGGTTGGTAGGATTTTGACTTTTTTGAATTTATTGAGACTTGCTTTATGGCCTAGAATGTGGTTGATCTTGCAGTATATTATGTGCACAGATGAGAAGAATGCATATTCTGTGGTTGATAAGTGGAGTATTTTGTAGATGTCTATTAGGTGTAATTGGTCAAGTGTCATGTTTAAGTCCAGATTATTTGTTATATTTGTGTCTCAGTGATCTAATAGTGACAGGGTGGTGTTGAAGTCCTTCACTATAATTGTGCGGCTAAGTCTTTTTGTAGGTCTATTTATTAGTCTATTCTCTTGTTGCTATTAAGGAATACCTGAAACGGGGTAATTTATAAAGAAAAGAGGCTTAGTTGGCTCACAGTTCCATAGATTGAACAGGAGGCGAGGTTGGGGCTGCCTCAGGAAACTTTCAATCATGGCAGAAGGGGAAGCAGGCATGTCTTACATGGCTGGAGCAGGAGGAAGAGAAACAAAAGGGGAGGTGCTACACTTTTTTTTCCTTTTTTTTGAGATGGAGTTTTGCTCTTTTGCCCAGGCTGGAGTGCAGTGGCATGATCTCAGCTCATTGTGACCTCCACCTTCTGGTTTCAAGCGATTCTCCTGCCTCAGCCTCCTGAGTAGCTGGGATTACAGGCATCCGCCACCATGCCTGGCTAATTTTTGTGTTTTTTGGTAGAGACAGGGTTTCACCATATTGGCCAGGCTAGTCTCAAACTCCTGACCTCGTGTTCTGCCTGCCTCAGCCTCCCAAAATTCTGGGATTACAGACATGAGTCTCCACACCCGACCACTACACACTTTTAAACAGCCAGATTTCATGAGAACTCACCCACTATCACAAGAACAGCAAGGGGGAAATCTACCCCCATGATCCAATCATCTCTCACCAGGCCCTTCCTCCAAAATTGGGGATTACAATTCAAATTGAGATTTGGGCAGGGACACAAATCCAAATCATATCGTTTTGCCCACAACCCCTCCCAAATTTCATATCCTTCTCACATTGCAAAATATAGTCATCCCTTCTTAACAGTCTCCCAAGTCTTAACTCATTTCAGCATTAATTGAAAAGTCCACAGTCCAAAGTCTCATTTGAGATAAGGCAAGTCTCTTCTGCCTATAAGCCTGTAAAATCAAAAACAAGTTAGTTACCTCCAGGATACAATGGAGGTACAGACATTGGGTAAATACACCCATTCCAGAAGGGAGATATCAGCCAAAAGACAGGGGCTGCAGGTCCTATGCAAATCTAAAACCCAGAAGGGTAGTCATTAAATCTTAAACCTCCAAAATAATCTCCTTTGACACCATGTCTCACATTCAGGGCACACTGATGCAAGGGTTGGGCTCCCAAGGCCTTGAGGAGCTCCACTGCTTTAGCTCTGCAGGGCTCAGCTCCCATGGCTGCTCTCAAGGGCTGGTGATGAGTGCCTGCAGCTTTCCCAAGTGCACTGAACAAGCTGTCAGTGCATCTACCATTCTGGGGTCTGAAGAACAGTGGCCTTCTTTTCACAGTTCCACTAGGAAGTGCCCTAGTAGGGACTCTGTGTGTGGGATCCAACCCCACATTTCCCCTCCACACTGTCCTAGTAGAGGTTCTCCATGAGGGCTTCACCCTTGCAGCAGACTTCTGCTTGGACGTCCAGGCATTTCCACACATCCTCTGAAATCTAGCTCAAGGCTTCCAAGCCTCAGCTCTTGCCCTCTGAGCATCTGGAGGTTTAACATCACATGAAAACTGCCAAGGTTTATGGCTTGCACCCTCTGGAGTAGGAGTCTGAGACCTATCTGGGGCTCTTTTAGCCATGGCTGGAACTGGAGGGGCTGGGATGCAGAGAGCAGTGTCCTGAGGTTGCACAGGGCATTGGGGTCCTGGGTCTGACCCACGAAACCATTCTTCCCTCCTAGGCCTTGGGGCCTATGAGGGGAGGGGCTGCCACAAAGGTCTCTCAAATGCCTTTGAGGCATTTTTCCCATTGTCTGCTATTAACATTTAGTTTCTTTTTACTTATGCAAATTTCTGTAGCTGGCTCGAATTCTTCCCATCAAAATGGTTTTTCTTTTCTACCACATGGCCAGGCTGCAAAATTTCAAAACTTTTACGCCTCCCTTTTAAATATAAGTTCCAGTTTTACATCACTTTTTTGCTCATGAGTGTGCTTAGACTACTAGAAGCAGCCAGGCTACATCTTGAATGCTTTTCTGCTTAGAAACTTCTTCCACTGGATACCCTAAATCATCACTTTCAAGTTTAAAGTTTCACAGATCCCTAGGGCAGTTGCCCAATGCCTCTAACCTCTTTGCTAAAGCATAGAAAAGTGATCTTTCCTCTAGTTCCCAATAAGTTCCTCATCTCCATCTGAGACCATCTCAGCCTGGACTTCATTGTGCATATCACTATCAGTATTTTGGTCACAACATTTTAACAAGGCTCTAGGAAGTTTCAAACTTTCCCTCATCTTCCTGTCTGCTTCTGAGCCCTTCAAACTGTTCCAACCTCTGCCCATTACCCAGTTCCAAAGTCACTTCCACATTTTCAGGTATCTTTATAGCAGTACCCTGCTCCTGGTTCCAATTTTTTGTATTAGTCCGTTTTCACACTGCTATAAAGAAATACCCCAAACTGGGTAATTTATAAATAAAAGAGGTTTAGTTGGCTCGTGGTTCTGCAGGCTGTACAGTAAGTATGGCTGGGAAGCCTTAGGAAACTTACAATCATGGCAGAAGTGGAAGTAGACATGTCTTACATGGCTGGAGCCTGGGATAGAGAGAGGAGGGGTAGGTGCTACACACTTAAACAACCCAATCTCATGAGAAGTCACTCAGTATCATGAGAACAGAAAAGGAGAAATCCACCTCCATGATCCAGTCACCTCTCACCAGGCTCCTCCTCCAACTAGGGGATTAGAATTCCACATGAGATTTGGGTTGGGACACAAATCCAAACCATATCACCAACTCTTTACTTTAAGCCTATGGGTGTCATTTTGTGTGAGATGGGTGTCTTGAAGACAGCAGATAGATGGGTCTCATTTTTTAAAAAAATCAAATTACCACTCTGTGTCTTTTAAGTGGGGCATTTAGACCATTTATATTCAAGGTTAATATTGATATGTGAGGTGTTGATCCTATCATGACATTGTTAGCTAGTTGCTTTGTAGTTTCTATTGTGTGGTTGCTTTATAGGATCTATGGGTTATATACTTAAGTGTGTTTTTGTGGTAGTGGGTGTCATGTTTTCATTTCCACGTTTAGAACTTCCTTACTTTTAAAAATACATAGTGAAACTGGAATGAACTTAGCGTTGACCTCAGAACTAATTCTTTTCATGTTGCAGTAAACTGCCTTACTAAAATTGTTTTCCTGGGAAGTGATCTTTACCAAAAGGTTTAAAAATGTCTTATGGAAGTCTTTAAAGGAGATTATATGTTTATCTATTTGGGGAAATTAAGATAGTATATCTTTGTGAGTCTTAACTGTATAGCATTCTGTGACATTTACAGTGGTGATGGAATGGTGTGTGTGTATGCTTGTGTGTTCTTGATTTTCTTAAATGAGATGAAATCTTGTAAGAAAGATACTTCCTACTCTCTAAAACTAGGGTCCTGAACTAGACGATTTCTAAGATTTCTTCAAGCCCAAATATCTGATGATGGACATGATTATTTTTGTTTTTGAGAACAGATTGTGAGGTAGATGGGGGAATTTCAAACATTTCCACCAGCAGATGGCACTCTAGCATTTCTACAACAGGCAACCCTTAGCTATTACCGAAGTAGAAACTAGGCAAAACTGGACGTATAAAAAGAAAAACAGTATGAAATATTTTAGGAATTATTGTGATGCAAAATTATACATGTATCAAGTAATAAGCTTCTATATATACAAATTGATTTTGTTTTTCAGATGGAGTCTTGCTCTGTTGCCAGACTGGAGTGCAGTGGTGTGATCTCAGCTCACTGCAACCTCTGCCGCCCAGGTTCAAGCGATTCCCCTGCCTCAGCCTCCTTAGTTGGGACTACAGGTATGCTTCACCACACCTGGCTAATTTTTTGTATTTTAGTACAGACAGGGTTTCACCATGTTGGGCAGGATGGTCTTGATCTCCTGACCTCAGGTGATCCGCTTGCCTTGGCCTCCCAAAGTGCTGGGATTACAGGCGTGAGCCACCGCGCACGGCTGCAAATTGATTTTAAGTCATAATCCCTTTTTGTGCTCCACAGCACCTTTCTCCACATTTTTATTATAGCGCTTATCAAATGGATTTGTTAGCCTATTCGGTTTTCCAGGTAGATTGTGGGGTTTCCAAGGGGAAGGATATTCTTATTCCTCTTTAGATCTCAAGGTGGCAGGAGGACACAATACCTGGTCCATTGTCAGACCTCAATAAATATTTCTTGTTTTTTCCCCCCAAAAATTGGTTAAGTATTGCCTTGAATGCAGGAGACTGTTTATGAACATTGGTCCATGAAAAGTCTTTTTGTTTTATTTTCTTTTTCTTTCGACACCTATCTTATAGGCATCAACTCTCATGTGTTTGATGTATGTCCTTTGATGTTTTCGTATCCTTGTAAAATATATTGTTTAATGTGTGTGTTTAATTTGCACTAACATTATTGTGCTATAGGTATCATTCTGGTTTTGTGTGTTTCTCACCTATTATTGTACTTAAAACCTATCTGTTTTGTGTACATATCTATGTGTGCACATTTAGTTCATTGCTTCTAACAGTTGTCCTCATTTTACCTATTTCCTTTATGATGGACATCTAGGTGCCTCCAGTTCCTCACTATTACACTCAACGCTTTACTGACCATCTTCATTCAAATCTTTTAATGAGCCTTTTTGCAAATTTTACTACTGGAGTTTATGCCCAGTGGTGGGATTACTGGCTCTTGGGGAATATACATATTTAATTTCACTAAGTATTGCCAGATCAGTCTCCAGAGTGGCCCAGTTAGTTTATACTTTCATCAGCATGCAAGAAGGTTCCCATTTTTCTATATTCAAAATTAATGTTATTCAGTATTTCAAATTTCCTAATCAGATGGTATAAAGTGAAAATATTTATCGAATGAAAGAATGATCAGTTTGAAAATCTGTTAAAGCTAGTAGGATGTATGGTATTTACTTGCATAATTTTCCCCCTTAGGGGATGGTCCCTTTCTATCTGAACTTTCACTTTCTAAATTTGGTGTAGAATAGATTCCAATTTTTTTTTGAGATATCCCTTAGAATCTGGCCTATTTCTCCTCATTATCTGAAACCTAGGAATCAAATAGATTAAATAATGTGGGATCCTTTGTCATCTAAATTTGCTCTCTGAAATTAGAAACCAAATAGAATTGTATAGTGAGGGATCTGGAATATTCTCAAGCCCTACTCCAAATAAATTATTAAAAAGCTCCTCAGATGATTTTAATGTGCAGCCAGGGGTGAGAATCCCTGACCTAGGCTTGCACATTATTTTCATTTCTACTTGAAAGGGGAAAAGACTATTTTTAGGTATTCGCACACAGGAAATACTATTTTATTGTGTTGTCCAGGCTTCAGAAAATCAAAAGAATAATTTAAAATTTAAGTGTCTGATCAAAATTAAATATACTTCCCAACGGTCATCAGCATGTCAATATCTCTAGCTAATGGAAAGGACTAGAAGAATTAGAAAATTTGGTGACAATTAAGGCTGATAAAGTTTAATGTAACGAGCATTGAATTAAGGAAGGTCTTGGATCTGCCTATGTGGGGACAAAACTACTCCAAAGAATTAGGGGTCTAGATGTTAATTCAAGCAGAAGTAAAATATTCAGTTGAGTAAGTATGTACTAGTAAAGTCTATCAGCTGATTTTGATTATTGAGTAGTGGAATGAACCAGTGGTAAGCCTTCTGTTATAAACATTTGCTTAACTCTCCTTATAATGAACTAAACATATTAGTGTATTTTAAAAGGTCAAAGTCTCATGCCTATAATCACAGCATTTGGGAGGCTAAGGTGGTAGGATTGCTTTAGCCCAAGAGTTTGAGACCAGCCTGGGTAACATGGTGACACCCTGCTTCTACAAAAAACAAAAAAAAATATCCAGGCATAGTCACACCTGTGATCTCAGCTACACAGGGCTGCTGAAGTGAGAGGATTGCTTGAGTCCAGGAGGTAGAGGCTGCAGTGAGCCATGATCACACCACTGTGCTCCAGCCTGGGTGACAGAGTGAGACCGTGTCTCAAGTAATAATAATAATACTAGTAATAATAATAAAAGAAATAAAAATAAAAAGGTCAAAGTATGCCATTAGCCTAGAGGACAAAAGACAATACAGTCATAGCTAGTCACTTTTTTGGAGTTGACAAACACAATTGTATTACAGGCAAATGTTTTATTACAGGTCCATTAATCTCAATGTTGAGATTAATATTTTATTTTATTTTCAAGACAGAGTCTCACTCTGTTGCCCAAGCTGGAGTGCAGTGGGGCAATCTCTACTCACTGCAATCTCCGCCTCCCAGGTTCAAGCAATTCTCCTGGCTCAGCCTCCTGAGTAGTTGGGATTACAGGTGCATGCCACCACGCCCAGCTAATTTTTGTATTTTTAGTAGAGATGGGGTTTCACCTTGTTGGCCAGGCTGGTCTCGAACTCCCAGCCTCAGGTGATCTGCCTGCCTCAGCCTCCCAAAATGCTGGGATTACAGGGAGATTAATATTTTAAATGTATTGAGATAAACATACTACATTATTTATAGACATTACTTTCTTAGAAATTATCTTTAAGATTAATATGTAATAACTGTCTAAGAAAACAGTACATATAAAAACAACATATATATATATATATATATATATATAGTTAATGAAGCTATAGAACATGTGAAAGGCAATCTGATTTTTTACCCCTAGGATATTAAAAGTTCTTGCTATTTTCAATAAGAAACACACTCGAAATGTAGTCAGTAGAGCTGGCATTAGTTTCAAGTTCTTCAAGAAACAGCTTGAACATTTTAATGCTCTAATTTTTTTTTTTTTGAGACAGAGTCTTGCTCTGTCGCCCAGGCTGGAGTGCAGTGGCACAATCACAGCTCACTGCAACCTCTGCCTCCCGGGTTCAAGCAATTCTCCTGCCTCAGCCTCCAGAGTAACTGGGACTACAGGCATGTGCCACCACGCCCAGCTAATTAGTAGGGACGGGGTTTCATTTTGTTAGCCAGGATGGTCTCAATCCCCTGACCTCGTGATCCACCCGCCTCAGCCTCCCAAAGTGCTGGGCTTATAGGCGTGAGCCCCTGTGCTCTGATTTAACTCTAATTTTCTACCCAGATTATGAAGGTAAAGTCTGTGCTTTTTTATGGTGTAAGCATAAAATTAAATAGTATATGTGTAAATTATATTTCAAAACCTTAGGTTGTGGGTGTATAATTTCCTTGTAACCCATCTACGCAAATTACACTCATTGCCACAGTGAAACCCAACCAGGAGAAGGAAAATGACTTTTAGTGAGTAGCAACTATGTGCCAAGTACTAAAGATATGACCTTATTTAATTCTCACAACACATTTGGAGGGAAGTAATCTTATGCCTGTTTTATAGATGGGGAAATTGGGACTCAGCAAGGATAAATAACTTATTCAACAAAGGTCACATTAGCAGATATTAAATGGAGAATTAGATTTTAATCAGTCTATCAGACTCCAAAGTCCATGCTTTTTTCAGTATCACATGATGCTTTTCAGAACTTACCTGAATGTATAAATGGCAAAATTGGCAGGGATGGTAAAAGATAGGTTCTTCAATGGGTGTGACAAAGACATGAGTAATTTTAATCTGTTTTTCTGTTAGTTTTCTATCGCTAGCAGTCCCTCAAATAACTGCCATCCCTACTTCCAAACATGCGAAGGGGTTTCAAACTGAACTTATTAGAGTCAATCACATTTATTATGGTTATGATCTTCCCCAAATAAATGTACTGCTGGATGGCAGTAGTAAGGACAAAGACCAGAGTTTTCTTAATATGATGAGGTGGAGCAATCACAGTTATAAATTATGAAGCCATTGAACACATGAGAGGCAATCTGATTTTTTCCCCAGAGATATTACACATAAAACTTCTCAGGTATTTTCAATAACAAACATCCCCAAAGTGTAGTCAGTAGAGCTGGCAATTATTTTCTCCTTCAACATTCCATATGGAGAAAGTGTCATCTCTGGCTCCTCCTGGCAGGACAGAGACAGTCCTTGATGGTAAAATAACATACTTTGTAACCAGTGTTCTCTTGTACTGTCCTTTGCCTTTTCCTGTTTCCCCTTTCCTAGTGGAAAATCGAAGACATATAAAACCTACTCTAATTTCTTCCTTAAGAGATGCTAATCACAGGCAGAAGAGCCTACATGGTTAAAATATGTGGTATAGACTTGTTTGACCACATTTATTAACACCATATTATGTTAGATAGAGTTGACCTTTTGTTTCAGGTTTACCACTAAGTCATTCATGTATAACTTAATTCTTACCATAGTCATCAGTTAAGGGGATGTATTTGTGGCACGTGTGGAAGACAGGAAATAAGAATGAATAAGAAAGTAATAGCACAATTGTATATATATTTTTTTTTTTTGAGATAAGGTATCGCTCTGTTACCCAGTCTAGAGTGCAATGGCTTGACCTCATGCCTCGCTGTAGCCTTGAACTCCTGGGCTCTAGTAATCTTCCCACCTCAGTCTCCTGAGTAGGTTGGACTACAGGTGTGTGCTACCATACCTGGATATTTTTTAAAAACATTTTGTAGAGACAGAGTCTCACTATGTTGCTCAGGTTAGTCTCAAACTCCTGGGCTCGAGCAATCCTCCCATTTTAGCCTCTCAAAGTGCTGGGATTAGCATGAGCCACTGTGCCTGATTGATTGTATATTTTAGAATTTATAAAGTACTTTCCTCATACATAACCTTACTGATTATTACTTTACTCTTGGATATTATATCAGTTTTACAGATAGGGCAGTTGCGGCTTAGAACCATTAAAAATTTTATCCAAGTTTACAAAACCAGATCTGGTAAAGTCAGGACTTAAACCTAGGGCCTCCAAATCCTACTCTAAGGTTTTTTTTTTTTTTGTTGTTGTTGTTTTTGTTTTCCCACTATACATTGACAGGTTCTAGAGGGTTATACAATACTTTAGTCACTTGTGGTGACTAAGAATACAAACCTACGGTTTAGAGTCAGATGGCCCTGGGTTTAATTCTGTGTTGGTACTTATTAACTGTGTACCATGAGAAAGTTAATATCTGAGTCTCAATTTTTTCATATGTAAACTAGGTATAAGAAGTTTATAAAAAACTCTTCTTAGGGTTTTTTTGAGAGTACCATGCTTGAACCATGAGGTCTCAATAAATATTAGTCATCATAGTTGGGTATACAGGCAGTAAGTGAGGACACAGTAGACTGGCTGTTATGTCTTCATGCTTCCCAGTCCTAGTTACAGTGTAAAGCATTTTTTAAAATTTCTATTAGACAGCTAGGCATAATTATTGCAGAAGGGGAAAATGGGAATAGTGAAAACTAAGCTTTTAATGTTTAGTAGAAGGAAAGGGCGGGCGGCATGTAGAGTTAATGAGTTTGTGACAGGCTGAAAGTGAGAAAAAGGCATAGGAAAAGTCAAAAGAAATAATTGTAGGCTGGGCGCGGTGGCTCACACCTGTAATCCCAGCACTTTGGGAGGCCGAGGTGGGCATATCACAAGGTCAGGAGATCGAGACCATCCTGGCTAACACGGTGAAACCCTGTCTCCACTAAAAAACACACAAAAAATTGCCAGGCATGGTGGCGGGCACCTGTAGTCCCAGCTACTTGGGAGGCTGAGGCAGGAGAATGGTGTGAACCTGGGAGGTGGAGCTTGCAGTGAGCCAAGATTGTGCCACTGCATTCCAGCCTGGGCGACAGAGCAAGACTCTGTCTCAAGAAAAAAAAAAAAAAGTAATCATTGTAGTCAAGATGACCATTAGCTGTACATCTTGCAATACTATACCCTACAAAGTAGAATTTGGACATAAACACAGAATAATATCTCAGTAGTCCTATTCACCAGTCCTAGTACCTATGTTGGTCACTGGTATATATTTCCACCTGTCCGAGATGAAATGATACTAATACAGGGATTTTTCTTTTTCTTTTTTTGAGATGGAGTTTTGCTCTTGTCGCCCAGACTGGAGTGCAATGGCATATTTTGGCTCACTGTAACCTCCACCTCCTCAGTTCAAGTGATTTTCCTGCCTCAGCCTCCCGAGTAGCTGGGATTACAGGCACCCGCCATCATGTCCAGCTAAGTTTTGTATTTTTAGTAGAGACTGGGTTTCACCATGTTGGCCAGGCTGGTCTCGAACTCCTGACCTCAGGTGATCCACCCATCTTGACCTCTCAAAGTGCTGGAATTACAGGCGTGAGTCACTGCACCTGGCCAGTATTTTTCATAAAGCTAAATTTATTCAGTTTAAACAACTGCTCTTTATTTTGACATGTCATTTTAGCTTTTGTTCAGATGTTAAAATTTTCTTTTCTTTTGGAAAGTAATAGAGATAAGTAGTTGACAGTTTTTATTAAGGTCCTTACTAGACAAAATAAAAAGTTGACAAACAGGGCTGGGCATGGTGGCTCACGCCTGTAATCCCAGCATTTTGGGAGGCTGGGGTGGGTGGATTACCTGAGCTCAAGAGTTTGAGACCAGCCTAGGCAACATGGTAAAGCCTCGTCTCTACTAAACTACAAAAAATTAGCTGGGCGTGGTGGTGTATATTTGTAGTCCCAGCTACTTGGGAGGCTGAGGCAGGAGAATTGCTTGAACCCTGGAGGCAGAGGTTGCAGTCAGCTGAGATTGTGCTACTGCACTCCAGCCTGGATGATAGAGCAAGACTGTCTCAAAAAACAAAACAAAACAAAATCTTGACAAACATATGTCCACTCCTCCCCACTAACTAATATTTATTTTGAAATATCAAAGTCTAGAAATCACTGAATCAGTTAATCTTCATGTTTTCTTACAGTTCTGGGAACCTGGGCTCTTAGATATCAAAGCAATTTATCTATGAATACCATTCAGTAGACACTAAGCAGAGCATTTCCAAGGAGACATCAATGCATCTAGTTCCTGACAGTTCATATTTTATTTTTTTAATTTTATTTTTACTTTTTATTTTTTTGAGATGGAGTCTTGCTCTTGTCACCCAGGCTGGAGTGCAATGGCTCCACCTTGTTCACTGCAACCTCCTCCTCCCAGGTTCAAGCAATTCTTCTGTCTCAGCCTCCTGAGTAGCTGCGATTACAGGTGCCCACCACCACGCTCAGATAATTTTTGTATTTTTAGTAGAGATGGGGTTTCACCATGTTGGCCAGGCTGGTCTTGAACTCCTTACCTCAGGTGATCCACCTGCCTTGGCTCCCAAAGTGCTGGGATTACAGATGTCAGCCACTGCGCCTGGCCTGACAGTTTATATTTTATGCAGAGGCCCAATACTTGTCTTTTAGGAAATTACAATCTAAGACAAAACAGATGCAGATTGCTGTCACCTAGCACACAGAAGATAGGATAGAAACATCAATCTAATATACTGATGAATAATGAACTACTTACAGCAAATTATTTAGGTCTAGATGAGAGGTAAGACAAAAACCATGATATAGTGTATGTGTGGCAGCTATTTGCAAAGAGTATCTCTGGAGATCTAAACCCAAACTAAACCAAAGGACCAAACAATCAAATCATCTTAGTGACCAACCAGGGCTAACCCCTTAAATATCAGTGATTTCTTTCCCCTGATGTCCTCTATAGAATGACTTAGAATTTCAATGGCTAGACTAGAGAAATGGCTTTCATCGGGAATTAAGAAAACAAGCAGTTTGTTTTGTTGATTTTGATTTTAATATCACATACAGATTCTGATGAAAACATTAAATACTACTTAATTAGGCCAAGAAACCATTACAGAGTAGTTAGGTCAGTAAGCAAAAATGGTGAAAATTCATAATTAAGCGCATTCTCATTATACTCAAGTTCATTCTTGGTCACAAGAATAGGTATTTTTGAAAGGAATATTAATTATAGACATCTAGTGGACATATTTATTCAAATTGTCTTCCATTGGTCCTAATTAACATGGCTTCTAAAGGTGCATTCACTTGTAAGCCAAGGGTTTTTTAGGCCCTTGGAAAATCTGGCTCATTATCAAAAATATATAATTTAAAAATTTCTTAATATAGCAAATGAACTAATGACTTTATAAGGTAAGTATTTTTTGAAGGAGATGGCCAGGAAAATGTTAATAACTGGGAAAACAAATTATTGAACAGAAACCCAAAACATAATTTACTGTGACAAATAAAAGTATTTATTTTTCACATTCTTCTGGAGAGGGGCATATTATTTCAGTGTGTTGAGCATGATTGGATTTACCATTAATTTATTTCACAGAATTTATTGAGTGCCTACTAAGTGCTCTGGTCTGGGAACACAAAGACAAAAGTGTTTGCTCGCCAGGCTGTTGCCATCTCTAAGAGGTGCTCAATACATACTTAAAAATTACAAAAATTTCGACTGAAATTTGTATCACACCACACACCCACACACAGACACACACACACAGTTTAAAGGATCTAGATGTGTTAGAAATGTTCAGGAACTGAAGGAAATAGGCCTTAGGGCTGGAGCCAACATCCAGTACTTCACTATGTAACAGCTTGATTTAGAAAATCATCTTTAAATAATATGACTTGCATTTGCTTTCTCCCATATCCTCATTTTATGCAGTCCTATTTCTAAAAGGTCGTCATGGCCCTTCACAGATGAATGCAACATAATCTCGATTTCCTGGATGCTTAGGTTTGTAGAGGCTTTTCAGGGAACTTCAGCTGAAGGTCATCTACTCCAGCTCTTTTCAGATAGTTAATCCTGGTCTGGGTGGAGGTAAGAGGATACAGGTTGCTATTACAGCGTTTGCTGGGCTTTAAGACTAACCCTTGTCCATCCACCCCTGGGGAAAACCCTTCCTCTGCATTTTAGGGTTTTACTTGTTTGATACCAAGGAGGGCCCTGGACGCTTCAGCGTTTGTGCCTGCCCACACTACATAAAGGAGTTCCCTTCTCTGCCAAGTAGAAGGCCCATTTTGTTCCAGAAAGAAGCCGAAAGTGGGGCCCAGCAATGTGACTGCAGCAAACTGTGCCTGATTCCTTTCCCGCGCGCTTCAGGTTAGGACCTAGAATTCAATTTGCAAGCTGTTGTGGGGTGGAAGCTCAATGAGCAGCGGCGGGTCGTGCATCACACGACTTCCGGCTGTTATTCCCCATTCAGGGCTATGTGACTCTCGTTTTGACTGGGGGCCGAGATGGAAACCCGAAAGTGTCACTATGGTCCCATCTGACACTGTAAAGGCGCACTTCCCCGCAGGAGGGCTAAGTATAGGATTGACCTCCAGGAGGGTCTGGAGGGGGGCTCTACCTGTGCAGCAGAATAGAGTGGCCAAGCAGTGGCACAGTTGGACGCAGAGCCGCCCTGACTATCCAAGCACAGTCCAGGTAGCTTCGACTTGGCCAAAGCCAGCATATATTGACGCTCCCAAGACCTTTATTCCTCGGTTGCAGGCAAGAGCAGAGCAGAGCCAGGGCGCATGTCCCTTTTGGCCCTCGGATCGGAGAAGCTGCTTGACCAGGTCACTGTGTTTTTCCTTCTTGCCACTCTTTGCCCAATCGAGGTCAGAGGATGCTTCCGTGTGGCTACCCAACGCATCACAGAGATCAGGGCTCCTGTTCAGGGAATCTACTTCAGGACTCTAGGCTTTGACAGGAGTCAACGCCTCAACTTAACCGCCCTTGCTATTGCTGCTTCAACCAGAAAAGGGCCCTGAGCGGATGAAGTGCCTGACGCTATCAGGACAAACAACGTGCTGTCGGTGGGAACACTACTCCAGCGCGCTCGGGGTTGGCGCTGGGGCTTTCGGGTCGGAGTCGGAGCTTGACCAGCCCTCCAAAGCCTCGCAGGGAGGGAAGTAAAAAACGAGACGCCTTGCTCTGTACCCGAGACGGTACAACGGCTTGGTTTGGATTCCTCCCTCTGCTTCCTGACCCTAGAGGGTTAAATTAGGAGGGTACAACGCCACCCTTTTCTCCTCCTTCCCGCCTGCCTCCCTCCCCTTACCTTTAAAAAGTTAAAAAATGTCTGCAGTAGAAATCTCTTAAAGGGGCGGTGCCGGTGTACGAGTTCTCTTGGCAAGAGTCACTGGGAAGGCTGGCTAGGGGCGTGAGTTCGCTCCACCAGCACCAAAACACTGAAAAAAAAATAAGAAAAAAAAATTCAAAAAAACGAGCGAGCGAGAGAAAGAGAGGGAGAGAGAGAGTGTGTGTGTGTGTGTGTGTGGGGGGGGGGTGGGAGGAAGGGAAAAAAAGAGGGGAAAAAGGCGGACAGACACACACTTTAGATAAGGACAATTAGTCACTAGCGAGACCAAGTAGGAAGAGAGGTTTAAATCAGAGGGATTGAATGAGGGTGCTCTGTGCCTTCCCTGAAGCCATGCCCTCCAGCAACTCCCGCCCCCCCGCGTGCCTAGCCCCGGGGGCTCTCTACTTGGCTCTGTTGCTCCATCTCTCCCTTTCCTCCCAAGCTGGAGACAGGAGACCCTTGCCTGTAGACAGAGCTACAGGTTTGAAGGAAAAGACCCTGATTCTACTTGATGTGAGCACCAAGAACCCAGTCAGGACAGTCAATGAGAACTTCCTCTCTCTGCAGCTGGATCCGTCCATCATTCATGATGGCTGGCTCGATTTCCTAAGGTAAGGCAGGGGCTTCGATGGATCATTTAAAATTTTTTAGTAACATCCCCTCAACCCCTTCCTATCCCCGATTCCAAAGGGGAAAGAAGAAAGTAAGCCAAGCAGATCTCTCAAAGAGAAGAAAGGAGGTTTTCCTCCTCCTGGATTGTGTGCTATGAGGCTGTAACTAGTGATTGGGAAAAGCAATGTTTTCTATTAAGATGCACATGTTTGCAATGCAGAAGGCATTTCAGAAACTTATCAGTTATGACTGAAAAAATGTTGTGCTTACATATATCCACAATTAGCCTCCCCGTCTCCTTCTGAAAAAGAAACAAGAGGTTCAGAGCAGTTACAAAAGCGAAGAAAAGATCTCAAACAACAAAGAGCTGAAAAGAATGAGTATGTGTGTGGGGGTGTGTGTGTATGTGCGACAGAGAGGAGTGTGTGTGTGTGTCTGTGAATGTTCAAGCGGGATTGCACGAAAAGTGGAATTTTCCACGGAAAGCTCGTTTCGTCAGTTCTCTCCCACTCTCAGACAGAAAACGAATTTAAGCAGAGGCTTGAGTGGTGGGCAAGTTGGATCGGAGTTAAATTTTTTTATTTTATATCCTCCGCTGTCATCTCCAGACTTCAGGACTTTGTAAGGCGCTTTTTATAGACGGAATGCCCCCCTCCCCCTCAGTTCCTCCTCCTCAAATCTCCTGCGGTAACTGCACAGTTTAGCTTTTCTTTAAAGAAAAGAAAAAAAAAAAATCCTCGCTGGGGTCACAGCGTTATAAGGGAAGCGGTAAGAGACCCAGAAATACTCCAGGGAGGCTTCGGAGATCTGAACCCCGCACCAGCGGATTAGCAAACCCGGAGGTTTGTGATTCCCTTTGCTCTAGGGCTTGTAATCTAATTGGGCTCACACTCTCCCCGGGTTGTTGCAGTTTGGCAGTTAGGCAACTACGATCCCTTCCCATCAGGGACAGAGTTGCAGTGTAAAATAAGAAATACATCCTCTGCAATGTCGAATCCAAGTGTTGAGTTTTTAAAAATTCCCTCAAGTTGGAGCCTCAGCTGTGGGTTCCCCTCGAAGAGCCTTCAGCGCTCTCAGTCCCACTCTGCCCCGAGGCCACGTCCGTTGTGCGTCCTTCGTATTTTTCACTCCTTGCGAAATTCGAGTTTTGCTTCTTGAGGTGCGTCCGCCTCTCAGCTCTTGGGGTTGTCCCCCTGGCCCGGGTCAGGTCTGCGGATGCCGCAGGTAGCGGGAGGCGCCACGTGGAGCGCTCCTTCCACATGGAGGAAGGGCAGCTGGAGAACTGAGAGGCTGTAGCTTCCCTTGCGGAGGCCGTTTCGGTTCCTGCTGGTGCGGTTGCTGCCAGGGCGGAACAGCCAGCTCTGCGCGGCCCAGCTTCCTCTTCGAAAGCTCCTTGGTGCAGCAGAGTGCGTCTCTGAGCTCGTCCGAATGTAGGGTGCAACGGAGTTTTCCGCAATGCTTGTCCCACTTGCATTGAACTCCTTCAGCTGCGCAGACCCCTTTCCCCTCCAGCTTTCTTTTTAAAAATCAGCCTGTTCGCCTAATGCTTTCCTGCCTCAGAAAAGAGTCTGGAAGGCAGCTTTTCGGGGAAGAAGTCCTGGCGGAGCGCATTCGCTTTGGCTGTGCAGGCTCCTGGATGAAAGGTTGTTGGAACTGCCCTTTCCCCAGGACCGGATTCGCGCGGACGTCTCCTTTGCCACAGTAGGCCCACGCGACGCCCTGACTGTGCCTGTCCTGGAGCGCGGTCCCGGAGACTTCAGCCAAACGACCCTTATGGTTACAAGACCCTGGGGTAGCCACGTCTCTTCTCAAAAAACTCCAAAAGCAGAGTCTGTTTTTTCTTTCTCGTATCCACCTACTTTATGATGCTCTTTAACGTCACCATTTGGATTTGGGTTTTCAGAATCTGAAACAGTAAAGCGTTAAAAAATAATTTACAGACCCGGAACTCAGCAGCCGATCCCCTCAGCATTATCAGTATCTGCATTGCTCCCTCCCTACTCCTTCCCAAAGCAGCAGCCTTTGGCTTTTAAAAACCTATTGATGGAAATCCTGACCTTAAATAGATGTAAATGCTATTGTTTTAATGCTCATTTAGTATCCCCTAACGCGCAGGTTCCACATTTCGGCTAGCTTCATTTTCCCTAGCGGTTCCAAACGGCCCCAAGTGGGAAAGAAGAAAGATGGGGGTGGGGTGGGGAGGAGGATGTTACCTTTCCTGAGATCAGGCCGAATTATTTCAGGGGCCAAGGAGACTTTGCCTTTACTCTGTGTGTGTGTGCTGGTGGTGGTGGTGCGAGAGTGGAGAAGTGTTCTTGGAAAGGCAAGGGTTTACCCTGGGGATCTCTCCGTCCGGGGATTTGGGAAACAATGCGGTTTTTACAATATAGTGAAAAAGACAAATCAACTCGGACATTAAAAGAAAGAAAGTAGGAATCCACTTAAGCTCAGGCGCCGGGCCTGGTCTGAGAGAAAAAAGGCAGGTTTCACCTCCTGCACGGAGGTTTGTGGGGCCCCTGGGGCTGAGGAGGCAATGCCGGCTTTCAGCATACAGGTTTTTGGCAAGGGTCGGAAGCCAGAGGTAGGCGCGCCTAGCGCGTCTCCACCCGGAGCGCTTTCCTGGCAGTGGCAGAAGCCGGGCAACTACGCTTTAGCGCCGTGCTCGTAGCACGTACACCCACCCCGTACAAACACTCTATGAACAAATACAGTCTGTAGCCTTTAGGAGATCAGGATCTGGGTGTCTGCGGGAGGGGGCCGCTGCGGGCGCCTGGAAGCGAGAGGCATAGCCCCCGGAGTTGGGCGGTGAGGGCGGGCTGGGGCGCGGGGCACTAGCTAGAAGCTGCGGGAACGGCCAGGGGCCAGCGTGGACTACCGGCTGGGGCAGGCACAGAGCCTCTAGCCCTGGCCAGGTCACCCTCAGGGAGTAGGAAGAGGGCCCTTTTCCGTGCCCCACGCGCTCTCGTCCTGTCCCGGGGAACTTTCTTCTCTTATTCTCTTCCTCTGCAGCTCCAAGCGCTTGGTGACCCTGGCCCGGGGACTTTCGCCCGCCTTTCTGCGCTTCGGGGGCAAAAGGACCGACTTCCTGCAGTTCCAGAACCTGAGGAACCCGGCGAAAAGCCGCGGGGGCCCGGGCCCGGATTACTATCTCAAAAACTATGAGGATGGTGAGAAACTTGATTACCATTCTTTATCAGGGGAGCGGAAGCGAGCACCCGCTGGGTTTGTGTGTCTCTATGTTCGTGTGTGTGTGTGTGTGTGAGCGTGTGTGTGTGCGTGTGTGCGCGCGCGTGTGTGCGTGTGTGTGTGTGTATGCGCGCGCGCGCGCGTTGGGGCAGATTTGGAGAACCTGGTTGCAGGTCGCCTGAAAATGAAAAGTTGGAAGCTTCAGACGAGGAGACGCTGCAGTGTGGAACTCCTGACCTCATTGCGCAAAGGGGGTTCTCCAGGTTGTCCTCACCCAGCTGCTGGCCTTTTGCTGGGCGGCTGTCTTGGAGGCTGCTAGCGGGCTGGTCCTGCGGGGTGTAGATAAAGCAGGTTTTTTGAGAAAATTCAGCCAGGTTCATAGATTATTAAAGGTCAGAGTCATATTTCTTTGCTAAAATTCTAGGCAAAGTGCCTTTCTGTTTTTCTTATTTCTTGCCTTCCTGTGATGAGGGTACAGAAGGGATTCAGCCGTTTTTGAAGTGCACTCTAAAGTATTCTGGAATAATCCCTTTTAAATTGGTCCCTTGTTGAGGAAGGTTTGGAAATCTCCACAGTTAGTTCTTCTTCAGATTGCCTAATCTCAGAGTTGCATTTTTTTCTGTTTTAAAATGGGATTACAAATGCCAGCTTTCTTTCCCGACCGAATTAGGTAAGTGTTGGAAGGGCTTTGAAAACTTGAAATCCTATTTCAGTCAGAGAGGCCAATCTTTTTTGGTTTGAACAGTCTCATTTTTACTAGGGAAAAAAATGAAAATGCTATTGAAAAATTTTTGTTTAGAAGGCTAGGTGTTAACATCTATGAACTTCCTGTTTAAGTGGAGGGATGTGCTTTCAAAGAGGCACGATGGGTATTGGCGTTTCTTGAGCTATTGACACTGTTAAGATGGGATAGGAGAGGCATTAGTGTCCATTCTTGGAGGGCTTTCTCCCGGCTGTTGTTCCTTCTCATAAGTAAACTACACTTTTATATATAAAGGGCTCAGGGACAGGTTTTCAGAGCCCTCTGAATTTTGTTACATCTTGTTCTTACCAATCAGCTAAAGGAGCAAATGCCCTTGTATTTTCTTGGGCCTTCATTGAAAAGAACTTCTGGAGAGGTATTGGAATGTATTTCAAAGGTGGCTGAGGAACGTTTTTTTAAAGTGCCAGAATAAGAGAAAGAGGGCAAGGCTGAGGCTTCTTGAGTTTGGAGCATGACTAGGACTTACTCTTTTATAACATTTGCCAAAGCATGTAGGTGTTTAAGGCTATATCTTTTCAAAGATAAAAGTCATTGCTATAAAAGTGTGGATTGCAAGTGGACTTTTTGCTGTCACTCAGCATAAATGCTGAAAGGTAAAAGATAGTCTTTAACAGCACCTCTGATGGTAATTTGACCCAGAACCTTATAGCTCCCAGGGTCACTGTCAGCTCTGTGATCAGACATAAGAAGGGAGAATATTAATGGTTTTCCCAATGAGATAGCTCTTCTTCCAATCCATTTGAACTATTTCCTCTTTAGTTTGTGGGAAAACTTGTAAGAGCCCCGGGAATTGCTGGGGGTGGGGGCGGGGGTGCGGAGAAAGATTATAAGTTTAGAAATTGGTCTGTTTCTCTCAACCTTGTACCTAGGATTATGTTACATTGAGAACAATGAGATCTGCTTAAAATGAAGGCTACAATTTGTTTCCCTTTGTGAAAGGAGAAAGTGAGCATCATGGGGAGAAAAGAAATTGGCAGAAGGCAGTGCCCTGTAAAACTTCATAGAATTAAAAAAAAAAAACATAAATGGAAAAGATCCAAGAGGTCACCTTCAGTCCTTCTATCATGTCAGGGGCCAGTATAGGATCATTCCATATGGAATCCTTTTCTTGTTTTGTCCAACCTGGCATTAAATATCTCTAGGAATGTAGTTTTTCACCACTCATAGGGGAGAGATTCTTCTGTCCCGTAAGCTTTTGCTGGGAAATTTCTCCTGAATTTTCCCTTTATAAGTATTTACAATTATTCCTGTTTGCATTTTTTAGACATCTATCTTCAAAATAATTTCTGCCTTTGGTGTGGGTGTTAGCTTCAAAAAAAAAAAAATGTTTCCTCATAGCTGTTTTTTATCTAGACTACCTGGATCTAATTCTTTTAAAACTTTCTTTAAAGTCAGTCCTTCCAGACACTAATCTGTTTTATTGCTCCTAGCTGAACTCCTTTTGATTTATGTTTTCCTAGTAATAAGATGCTCTGAACTATATCAGTATTTGAGACTTTAGCCGAGTTAAAGAGAATGAGAATGTCCTATTTCTGCCCTTTGAAGCTCACATATCCTTAAATTACCCCTACTGTCTTTGTTGTTGCATGTTGCATTGCAGAATTCAAGGCAAAATGTTCTTGGTATAGTCTCAGCAATTTTGAAAACATTATGCTTCCGTTGTCCCTTTTCATCTAGTGATAACTGTTATCATCACGAGCATCTTAAAGTAATTAAGCCTTCTTAGGAAATGGCCCTGTAGTAAGCACTTGGGCATAAAGGCATCTTATTAAAAGATGTATTTACTTAAACATAGTACAGAATAACAACATACATTTTGAGTAATAAGATATACCTACTGGCACATTATGAAACTGAATGATACAGTGAAGAGAAAATGGAATTTGGACTTAGGAAGCTTGCACTGCAGGCCTGGCCCTATCACTTATGAATGTGTGGCCCGGGGCTTACTGTTTATAGCATGTGGATGATGATAATTACCTACTGTGCATTGCTTCTCTGAAGGTTCTAAGAGGTAATGTTTGTAAGTTACTTTTTTTGACTGCACAACACTATAAGAAAGGTAAGGATTCTTACTTTCATTAACGACAATGTCAGCAAATTTATAATATATATTTAATGTTTTAAAGTGGGATTAAGGAGTGAGTAAGATTTCATGAGACTGAAATTTTTGCAGAAGGCACAAGGTAGATTTATGGAATTACTTGAGAGGATTGAGAGAATGTAGGGAGAATTATCTTTAAGGAACAGAGTTGAGAACCAAAGGTGGCTTTTGTTATGTACTAATGTTAAAATGAATGGATAGTTGTAGTGTTGAGCAAAAAGCCTCCACTCTTCTGGTTAATCCGTTTATATTGCTACCCTGATATGATTTCTTTTTTTTCTTTTTTCTTTTTTCTTTTTTTTGAGATGGAGTCTCCTCTGTCGCCCAGGCTGGAGGGCAGTGGCACGATCTTGGTTTACTGCAATCTCTGCCTCCCGGGTTCAAGTGATTTTCGTGCCTCAGCCTCTTGAGTAGCTGGGATTACAGGTGTGTGCCACCATGCCCGGCTAATTTTTGTATTTTTAGTAGAGATGGGGTTTCACCATGTTGGCCAGGCTGGTCTTGAACTCCTGACCTCAAGTGATCTGCCCAACTCAGCCTCCCAAAGTGCTGAGATTATAGACATGAGCCACTGTGCCCAGCCCCTGATGTGATTTTGTTGTTCCCCTTGTTTTCCCATGAATTAACAATGCAATTAACAACTCATGTGTCTTCTGTTTTCCAAATACTTTTTGAGCACATTAATGCAACTGTATTTTCTCTAACTTTGTAAAACCACTGTTTATGTATCACTTTGGGAGTTTCACTGGTTACTCCTTTAATGCAGCTAACTATTCTACTCTATGCTTAGGCACCTTGAATTACATACACACATAGTGATGATGGAAGAAGTAAAAATAGAGTTGTTCTTTATACCCTAGGAATCTTACCGTTGCATAACTTCCTTTTTGTTCTATGTTTATGCTTTACTTGCTCTCAACAAAGAAATCTTGGGTTATTCTTCTGTTCTTAAGTTTATTTTTTCCCAGTCTTCCCCTCTTTGTATTATATTCAATGTAGTTTATTTGTATGCATGTTTTTTAAGACCATAGCTGCATCTTTAATGAAGACGTACACCATTTTTTAATGTACCTCAGAAGCCAGCTTAATATTTCTAAAATGTCATATTCATCACGTTACTCTTTTGCTAAAAACTATGGTTATTTTTGGATTGCTTACATAATATGTTCAAACTCCTCAACTTGACATTCACAACCTTTCACATTTCAGTCTCAGCTTACTTTTGCTACCCTGTGTTTCCATATACCTTTTATTACAGCCAAACTTGATTGTTCACTGTCTCCTTAAAGCACCTTTATTATCTCAACCCCATGCCTTTGTTCAGTTAGCATATGAATATGCCTTGAATGTCTTTCTCTTGGCTCAAGTCAGAGCTTACTCCATCCCATCTAGTTTTTGAAGGCCCATTGCAAATGTTCCTTATTTGCACAAAAATGTTCTTGAACAGGTCATTCCACAGTGATCTCTTCTTTCTCTAGACTGCTGTAGCTTTTACTCTTTATGCTTTTCTTTTGGCTCCTTCTGCCTTGTTTTGCCATTTAACTTCATATATATATACACATATATATACACACACACACATATATACACTATATATACACATTCAATTTTATATATACATACATTCAACTTTATATATATACACATATATATATTTTACCTTTCCATCTAGAATGCAAATTCTTTATAGGAAGAGACCATATCTAATTATTGTATATCCACAATGTCTAGCCTTTATGATACATGGTAGATCTTCAGCAAATTTTCTTGGGTGTATACTAGGTTAAAAACACTGTGAAAGGCTCTGGGAAAATGGAGGTGACCAGTGGAGAAATGAGTGAAGGTATACATGAAGCTTCTATTCATTTTACACTTTCAACACATATTCCCATGCAGTCCATTCTTGATGCTTATTTTTTAATGACATTCTTCATGATTTTAATCATGTGCTCTTTATCTTTGGTTGTCTAAGTTGTCTTGATTTTATGCTATGTGTTAAATTAACTTTATCACCCAGTTTAAAGCCTTGTACTAGAACTACATTTAAAAAAAATTGTATCTGTTTCTACCTTGCCTTTACTTTTGCTTTTCTTTGTTAGTCTAATGTAATTTCTATCCCTGATTTTTCAATTCCTGGTGTAACTGTGCCTTTTCACAACTTTCAAATATCTTTTATCTTTATCTCCTGAAGATTTTTCTCTTCAGAGAGCTTCTAAATTCTAAATGATGAATGTGTGTATACTTTGTAAACTCTAAGACACTGTATAACTATTATTATTCTCTTTTCTCTAGGAAGCTTTTCCACAGATGAAGTAGTTAATTCTTTTTCTTTCTAATCCCCTTCTATCAATCAAGACTTATGGTGTAAGAATAGCACAACTGCCAAAATATATATTTGCCTTGAACTTATCCACCTTCTATTATCTCATTTTCTTTCACATAATGTTTTAAAATTCTGTTACATTTAATAAGTATGTACTGATTATCTACTCTCTGTTTAGTTTCATGCCAAAGAATGGCAGAATATAAAATAAATAAAGGATGCTATCCCAAATCACCGTTAGAACACAACAGTAATAATTGCTTTAAGCAAGATACATTAATCAAGTGTTGAACTTAGTGGGTGGAACTTTAAAAGAGGATATTTGCATAGCCTTAAAGCATCTCTCTCATAATATTATTAACTAATTATTGTGGTGGTTTTAATATATGTCCACAAATTCTCCGCCTCTGGGAGGTGGAGCTTAATTCTTCTTCCCTTGAGTGTGAGTTGGATTTAAAGAAGAGAGTCTCCAAAGGGGAAAATAGTAACTTTTCACTGGAGAAACTGACAGACATCATTTTATCAGTGACTATGGTTAACATCAGCAGATAAGTCATATTGATATCATGTATTATTCTCTGATATGATATAATGAGAAGGGCACTTCACCATGTGATATTCTTTCCCCAAACCTGTGACTCTCAGTAAACATGAGAAAACATTAGTCAAACCCAAACTGGAGGATACTCTACAAGATACCTGACTTGTATTCTTCAAAAGATACTGTGTCCTGCTGTCAATGAACCAGTAGTGTAGTTGGTGAGACAACATTAACACTGATAAAACTGAAGAAAAACAGAAAGACAATTTAGAATGAAGTGCTAAGTGGAATATAATAGTTTGCCAGGGTATAACAAGAAAAGTAGAGTTGAATGCTAGTGATGCTGGTAAGCCTTAGGTGGAGTTAGATAGGTAGGTAGACCTTAGAGAGACAGAGACAAGAAGAGAGGATATGCAACTCAAGGGAAAGAGCATCAGGCAAATCCTCATATATATTTGGGCAGGAAGGAGACCACCCTGAAAGTATGTTAGAAATTATCTTAGTTCATGTGGTAGAACCATGTCAAAATATCTTTTATAGAAGCCTATTTACACATTTTTGTTAAATAGAAATGTTTATAATTAAAGAAAAATATATGAAAATAAAGTACATTAGAAATTATCCCAAAGTTCATATTGCTAGAATTATGTCTAAATTGGGTTTTAATATATTCTAATCTATTTTTCTTAACTCCAAAACATATAATCGAAGAAGAAGAAGAAAGTACATGTGTGAGAGAAAAGGTTGGTTGGGTAAATCCAGATCAGATTATGGGAATCTTGAAATTTAGGCATAGTAAAATGGAATTGGCCCTAAAGGAAAAAAGAGGCTATTATAACTTATTTTACTGCACTGGAGAAGGGAAGGACACATTTTCAATAGGGGCCTTCCATGACACTTGCTCTGTCCCATCTTCCCTTTCCAAATCACTTGACACATTCATTCCCTCCCTCTAACTAAACTGTGTTATAATAACTGCATTTGTCAAGGTTTGAGTTACAAAGCATGCTTAAAATGCAATTATTAATTAGATTAATAAAATTGAATTATTAATTAGATTCTTACATTGCAAGTTTTATAAAGTAAAAGGTCTTAAAATTTGCTTGTTATTTTATGTTATTCTTCCTTCTTTTGTAGAGTAAAAACAGGCTAGTATTTTATAATATTCATTTATTTACTCATTGAGTAGGCATCCAGTTTCAGGCCCCTGTTTGACACTGAAGCTGGGAAGATTAATGGGGCCTAGGTGTAATTGTCAAATTACGTACTACTGACTTCTTGTCACTTCAGCAGCAGCAGCCAAAAGCAGTTTTGAGAGAATTGTAGGCCCAAGAAAAGCCTTCATTCTAACTTCATCCTTGGCATTTCACAATTTGTCTGCCAATAACTTTAGAAGGATTTGATATAATTTCATATTGTATTAAAAGGCATCAGTAATCACCTGAAGTTTTTATGTATGTTTATGAAGTTTTATTTATGTTTATTTTATTCTGCCTTTTGAAATAAAAATGGATGCATTTCTGTAATACCTTTGAAATTTTGTATGCAGGCCCTGGGTGTGAGCTGCAGTTCACTATATCCCAGTAAATTTGATTTTGTATCTTAGAAAGATTTAGTCACCATGTCTAGTCACAATGTAGTCATTGTGGCCACGTGCATACTACTAGAAGTGGTACAGACCAAGAAATACTGGTCCATTACTTGTGGAGGTAGCTTAATTAATTTCAGTGAATCAGAAAAACCAGTAAATAAACCTTTTAATGCTGACCACATTTGTATAATTTACCACCTGGGTATTGGGGAAAAAGGAAATTCATCAATTTTTTTTTGTACAATGCAACTGTACTACTCTTGCCAATACCAAATTATTATTTCTTCTGCCAAATTCATTTACATTATCTCTCCTGTTCTCCCAGTCCCTACTGATGGGATGGGGACCTCATGGAAGAAAAACAGTTTCTTTCAAATAGTTTTCTGGTTTTGCTTAGCCTGCTGGTCACGTGATCTGGACTCCTATGGTCAGGAGCCGTGTCTGAGAATCCTTCATCAAAATGGATTCGATGTTAAGTATCTTAATATGGGTACTTCTTAGTTCCTTAATCATGCTTTCAGCTATCTCAGTCTATAAGACGGTAGATTGAAACTCTGAGCTGTGTGTGTGTGTGTGTGTGTGTGTGTGTGTGTGTCAGAGAGAAAGAGAGTGAGAATGAATATGAGAATGAGAGAATTTGGTGTTTCATTCCCTGAACTGGTTCATCAACGGTAATTTAGGCAAAGTGAATACATACTTCTTGACTAGTGGTTAGTGCTGTTCAGGGTTTACATACCTTGTACAAGTTTGTTATTTTATCCATTGACTTTCGTGATCTGATTGAGTTGAGTTCAGTTCCATTCAGTTTTCTTCACTCTGATATCATAAAAGACAGGGTAATTTTGCTCAATTCAATAAATGTTTTTTGATTATCAGTTATATATAAGCCAGACTTAGTGCTAGATATTGGGGCAATCAAG
The DNA here is from genome assembly GCF_024542745.1 of Macaca thibetana thibetana. Classification (NCBI taxonomy): domain Eukaryota; kingdom Metazoa; phylum Chordata; class Mammalia; order Primates; family Cercopithecidae; genus Macaca; species Macaca thibetana. The sequence goes on along the minus strand of NC_065586.1, from coordinate 95,276,970 downwards.
AGGAATAAACTGTACTTTCAAGAGTGCTGTGATCTTATATATTAAATATAAATTTCATAGTGCTCTCCAGTGTCCTCTCTTTAGTTAGTTATACCAATCTTTGCTTAGTTCTTAACCTCTCCACTTACATATACTATAATTTCCATGTTGAACACACATCTCCCTCTCCCCTGAAATTGAAAATTTTACCTGTTCTTGAAAGCTCTGCTCAAATTCCATCTTTCATTAAACCTTCTGCTAAGTCAGTACCCATTAATCTTTCTATCTTTCTCTGAATTTTTTCTAAAATTCTTTTCTGAAAGTGTACTCCAGTTTAGTCCAAGTACCCAGACTGACTTAAGCAGGTCATTTTTGTCCTTAGGAATTTACAATAAAAATACACTGCCATTGTTACACATACAAAAACCCATATAGACATAACCATCATCATACTGCATGGAACAGACACATTAAGTCAAAGTATTTATGTTATTTACAAGGCTAAATATATGTGTTTTGGTTATCGTGTAGCAAATAATGAAGAATGAAATATATATGCTGTATATTTTGAAAAGATGGGTGCATGTATGTATCTATATGTTTGTGTTAAAGGAATTAGGGGTTAAACTAGTACCTTATTTTCACTTGGTTTGGAATGTGAAGTTAGAAAGCTGGGAAAAGGTAAACTGCCCAGATTTGGGACATTATCTCTTAAATACTATGGAAGAATGAATGTTTCTCTGCAGCCCAATAATAGTAATAACAAAACCATAATAATAATACTTAATGTTATTGAATGCTTATTACATGCCAGGTACTGTTTTAAGCAATGTACATGCAATAATACATTAATCCTTCCATCAACCCTATGAGGAAAGTACTGTTTACCCCATTTGACAGATGGGGAAACCAAGGCACAGAGAGGTTAAGCAATTTGCCCAAGACTACCTAGCTAATGAGTTGTGCTACAGGGACTCAGTGATATCAGTCATTAAACCTTCAAGGTTAAATGGAACGTCTGCTATGAAGTATTACATCGTTGGTAGAACCAGGATTAGATCCCAGTCCCGTACTCTCTTCACCGTGCTTAGATAAGAGAGGGATACAATCTTTTAATCATGCATTGTCTTATTTATTAGTCCTTTCATTTGTCTGGCTCCAAAACCCCTAAACTGACCATTGTGGAGCATTAAAAAAATGTGTGCCATAGGCCTTCCCATGAATATAGTCCCATGAACATATTCAAAGATCTTGTGGGTTATGACACAAATAGTTGTTAGGTAAAACAGAGAATGATAACTGCAGGAAGACACATGAACAATGGAAAGAAATGATTGTCACATTTTAGGACATGTTGAAGGAATAGAACAACTGATCCAATGTAGGAAAGGACTTGTAGTTTCTCTGGGAAGGAGGTATATTTTGGAAGCAGATGCGTTGAAGGGAATAATAGAAATGGATCAATGGTGTTATTGATGTAAGGGAAATTTCAGGAAAAAAGAGAAATAAGAATATTTGAAAAAATTATTGGACAGTTTTGAGAATATTTGAAAAAATTACTGGGCAATTTTATAATTATTTTTTACTTATACACTGAACCATACTCTGACTTATTCTTCCTTCAAGTTCTAAGCCTAATGAAGTCCTGTGAAGAGAAAAGGGAACTGATAAGGGGGATATTTCAAGAAAGCCTTTTCTTCATACCTCTTTCCCTTATCTTTCTGTTTGAACTGAGATTTTGTTAAATTCAAGTGGAGAACACAGCCATAGACACTTAAAATGAAGAAATCAAGGAACAAAGAGGTTATATAGTCTGCAAAATGTCTCAGGGGTTAAGTAACTGTACTAGTAAATGGCTGAGCTGTGGTTGACTCCAGGACAGTCTCTCTCCAAAGCTGGTGATTTTCATTTACCCCTATTATAACATAGCAGCACAGTGTTTCTCATTCCTCTACCAAGTCAGCTTCAAAGGCCCTTCCCCAAGAGGAAAGGCCTTTATATTAACTGGAGTCTGGTTTGAAAGTTTGCTTGAAAATAGGGCTAAATAATAATTATTGTTGTTTCCCCTGTGACTATTTTCATCTGATTTGGACACCTCACACCTGTTCTGTAGCATCTCAGCTGGATTTCCTGTTATCAGCCTCTCTCCATCTTGTTGTCTGATTAACCTTTCTGAAGCTCCACTTTCCTCCTGTCATCCCTAGCTCGAAACCTTCACCGACATCCCTTGTCTGCTAGCTCAAGTTTTTGAGCTTTCCAAGGCTCCCTACAGTCAGCCTACTCTCCTTGGCCAGCTTCTTCTCTCTGCCTCCCTATAGGAACCTGTTTATTCACAAGCAGATGGTATAGCTTTTTACTCTACTTCTACCCTCTCTGACATTCTTTTCATTTCTAACCCTCTGGATATTCCACCCCATCATCTCTCTGCCACATTCTACCCATTTCTGAATTCTGCCTACTTTTCAAAGCCCTGCTCAAGTTTGTCCTCCTTTTCTATGATTCTTTACTATCTTAGCTCAAAGTGTTTAATTCATTTATGAAACACTTATTGAGCCTGAGTTTCTAAAATACTTATTGTCTGAAAATCACTCTTGTGGCTATTTTCATATTCTGCTTTATGTTCTCAGGTATTTTGTGAATGTTCATGTAAACGTGGCTCTACTCCTAGATTATAGGGCACTGCGAGAGTAGTGATTGTAACATTTCTGTAGTTTCTACAATCTAGTAAAGTGCCTTTTATGTAGTAGCTCTTCAGTAAGTACTTGTTGACTGGTTATTTCTCAATGATTTGGTAGCTAATATGCTAATAACCTCTCTTCCACTGTAGTTTTTGCTTAACTTCTTATACTTTTACAGATTTATGCTTTTTATTTATTTTATTATCAATGTATTGCATGCACATGAGTACTGTCATTAAATAATATGTACATCAAATAAAAAGTGAAAGCTGGCCAAGTGCGGTGGCTCACGCCTGTAATTCCAGCACTTTGGGAGGCTGAGGCGGGTGTATCACCTGAGGTCAGGAGTTTGAGACCAGCCAGGCCAACATGGTGAAACCCCATCTCTACTAAAAATACAAAAATTAGCTGGGCGTGGTGGCAGGCACCTGTAATCCCAGCTATTTGGGAGGCTGAGGCGAGAGAATCGCTTGAACCTGGGAGGTGGAGGTTGCAGTGAGCTATTGCACTCCAGCCTGGGCAACAAGAGTGCAACTCCGTCAAGGAAAAAAAAAAAAGTGAAAACCTCCTTTTATATTCCATCCCTACTTTTTTTTTTGAGACGGAGTCTCACTCTGTCACCAGGTTGGAGCTGGAGTGCAGTGGCACAATCTCAGCTCACTGCAACCTCCGCCTCCCGGGTTCACGAGATTCTCCTGCCTCAGCCTCCAGAGTAGGTGGGACTACAGGCACGCGCCACCACGCCCAACTAATTTTTGTATTTTTAGTAGAGACAGGGTTTCACTGTGTTGGCTAGGATGGTCTCCATCTCTTTAGCTCGTGATCCGCCTGCCTCAGCTTCCCAAAGTGCTGGGATTACAGGCGTGAACCACCACACCTGGCCTCCATCCCCAATTCTACTCCATAGGTATAACCACTTTCAACAGTCTGACACGTATCTTTTCGGATCATTTGCTATGCACACAGAAGTATATACATTTTAAAGTATATAGATAGAATCACATTGTTATAAAACTTGCTTGTCTAGATAACCTTATAGTTGGTAATTATGGTCTGCTTTTCAGTGGGTAAAGAATATATGCAGAGGAACTGTTGTTTATTCTCTTTCATTGGTACTTTTTTTTTAAACAAGTTATTTGTTTGTTATTTGTGCTGTAGTATCATATTTCTCTGATCTCAATTAATTCTTTCCCTGTAACATCTCTTTAAACACCATTATCCATCCTAATCCTTTTAACTATAGTACATTCTTTGGGTAAGTGTCACAAAAATAGCGATAGCAAAACCTTTTGCATCAAAATATGATATCCTTTAATAAAACAAGTGCTTTGTAAAGTTTTGGATGCAGATAGAAAGTGACACTAACATTATTTTGATTTTTGGCTGAAATAGTATATTACTATGTCATTTGTAAGAAATCCTGGCTCAGGAATTTTTGATTCTCTTTGAATATCACTCATCTCGTTAAAGGTGCTCTGCGAATTTGAATACTAGTCAGCTCACAGAGAAAGATTTTTAAATACCTCGGATAATGTTTAGTTAGAAAGAGAATAAAGAAGGCAGAAGAAGGTCACCATTTTTTAATAGCTCCCTAGCCAGTTGTTTTCAGGAGAAAAATAATTACACTCTACATTTGTAATATTTAAAGATCGTAAAAACTCCTCTGATTTTCACAGTACAGTAATCTTATTTTAAATTGGCATCTCCATTTTATAACTGAGAAAACAGACTCAAGGAAGTTGCTCAAAGTAACAGGGCTTTTAAGTAGGAGAGCTGGGATTAGAACTCAGTACTTACACCTTTAAGCATGACATTCTTAAATGAAGTTTAACAGCTAAAAGTAATCCCTCCACTCCTCTGAAGTGAACTGGGGTAGGTACTTGTGTTTTGGGGGTGGTTGGGCCAATCTGAAACAGGTTCTCTGGGAGGCTAGAGTTTCTGAGAGAGGCCATGTGTGCTTGTATGTGTGCAGGGGTGAGTTTACTTCCATGTTTTTGAACTGTCATTCATTGACAGACTCCTGAAGAAGCTGTAGAATGCCATTCTTGGAGACTTAGGACTTGAATCCCAGACCCCCTTTACAGCAGGTCCCGAACCCAAGAAACCAGTCCAGAGAATAGGAGCACTATTTGAGAGCAGTCTGTGGGATACCAAAATCACTTCAGAAACTTCAAAAAAGATTCTAAAAGCCTTTGAAATGCAGACACTCATTAGCTATCACACTGCACCCAGTGAGAGGGAGAAAGAGTCTGTTTCCTTTACTGCAGAGGAGGCCCATAGTGAATAAGCAGAGGAGTGATAAAGAACTTGAGCTTTCTGGTGACTTAGTCACTAAGCCATGCACACTTTAAAAAATGAACATAATCACCATTGAGGTAAATCTTTGGTTATCTCTCAGTGGCCTGATAAGTATGTTATTCTCATCTGGGTGTTTATTTCTTTGTAATTGTTAGAAAAGCAGATCATGGACTTATTTGCCTGGCCATTACGAATCTCCTTGGAAAAGTAGACTTAGGGTAAATCCTGTGAGATGTAGATTCAAAAGGATCTACAGGCTGGGCTTAGCCAAATTAAAATCCATACATGAAACTAAACATGTAACCTAAAACTATTAGAAAAATAAGTGCTATTGTTTCATAGAACATTTGTAGAAGCAAATGAATGGCACCCCTGTCCAAAAGTCAGGATTTTCAACAACTTGCAGCAGAAAACTTACACTCATGAAATGTCTTCACTTGGGGTTTTTGTGTCAGTGAATGACTGAGGTCTTTTGTTTCTTTTGTTTTTCTCATGGCAATAAAGTTGAAATTTAGCAAGCTTTCAAAATGAAATTTCTCATAGAAGTTATAACCACAGGTTTTAAGTTTTCATCACCTAAATGTGGAACAGAATGATTGAAAACTTAGGGGGAGGGAAAAGAGAGTTGAGGACACATGTGGTGTGTATCAAGAATCAGTGTAAATCAGGAAGGTGTGGTAAGGGGGATTTCCTGTGTTACAGACTTGCTGAAATCATGCTTCCCCACCTTCCATCAATAAATTCCAAATGAAGGTGCTGGCCTTTCTGACACCTTGCAGAGGTAGTTTGCCCCTTACCTGACACTCTGAGTTTCCTTCAGAAAGCTTCAAGGAAACTCAGAGTGTCAGGTAAGGGGCAAACTTGTCCTTGGAGATAATGTATTCTTTGAATGTGGCAGTTACCTACCTGTAGGATGAGACCAGACTAGTGCAATCTGAGCCTGTTCTTTTTATCCCTGCTGTCGCATTCATTTCGAGTTTCCAGGTATTATAATAATAACTACCATTTGTTGATCACTTAAATGTCACAAGTACGGGACCAAGAGCTTTTCAAAGGTGATCAGATTTGGTTTTCACACCCCCACGAGGCAGGTATTATTAATTGTCCCATTTGATAGAAGCTTATAGAAGTTAATCAGTGGTTCCCAATTCTAGCTGTCCATTAGTATTAGCTAGGGGAGCTTTAAAAAATACTGGGCACAGGCACAGTGGCTCACACCTGAAGTCCCAGAACTTTGGAAGGCTAAGCCAAGAGGATTACTTGAGGCCAGGGTGTTTGAGATCAGCCTAGGCAACATAGGGAGACCCAGTTTCTACTAAACAAAAAGTTAGCTGGGCTTGGTAGCACACACCTGTAGCCCTAGCTACTTGAGAGGCTGAGGCGGGAGGATTGCTTTAGAGTGTGAGGCAGTGAGACATAATCATGCCACTGCACTCCTGCCTGGGTGACAGAGTTTGTTTCAAAAACGAACAAGCAGCAGCAGCAGGACGACGACGACAACAACAACAACAACAACAACAACAACAACAACAACAAAAAAACTGGGTCCTAGGCCAATTCAATCAATCTCTAGGGTGGAGCTTAGGCATTGTGATTTTAAAAAATCTCCCCAGGTAGTTCTAAAGTGCACACAGGGTAAGACCCTCTGGGTGAAGTGATTTGCCAAATGCACTTCAGCTGGTCTGTAGTGGCATTCAACTCTAGATCCCAAGTATAGCCAGCTTGAATCTAAAGCCAGGCACAGCCAGCTCTTAAGGCAAAAATGCCTAAACTTTTAATGTGCATTTGAATCACCAGGGTATCTGGTAAGAAATAAGATGGCAGCCGGGCGCAGTGGCTCACGCCAGTAATCCCAGCACTTTGGGAGGCCAACGTGGGTGGATCATAAGGTCAGCAGATCGAGACCATCCTGGCTAACACGGTGAAACCCCGTCTCTACTAAAAATACAAAAAATTAGCCGGGCGCGGTGGTGGGCGCTTGTGGTCCCAGCTACTTGGGAGGCTGAGGCAGGAGAATGGCGTGGGCCCGGGAGGCGGAGCTTGCAGTGAGCTAAGATCCGGCCACTGCACCCCAGCCTGGGCGACAGAGCGAGACTCCGTCTCAAAAAAAAAAAAAAAAGAAATAAGATGGCGAATTTCTAATCAGGAGGAGGGCATTACCTGGAAGTTTGCAACAGCAAAGCTTGGTACTAGATACTAATGTTACTACTTATGGTAACCAGAGGAGAAAATATTCACGGAAAGGCAGAAACAACATGGGGAGCTGGGAGGGGCTGCCCTTGCATTTTGCTTTAGTGATGGTGGGGATCACAGGCTGATTATATCAACTTCTCAGTGTTTTGCTAGGGCTATCATAGGCTTTCCTAGGGTTTAAATAAACTGTTATGGGTTATTTTTCTATTCTTGAGAATGCTTGGGAGTTCAAGACTGTGGTGAAACTAGTAAAACTTCACTTGTTCAGGTGTTTTAATCTGTTAGGAAAAGATGTGATTGTAATTAAATTGGTCAGTTATCAAACCCTTTCTTCCTTTCTTAAAGGGGGCTGAAACAGGAGTTCAGATAGATAAGAAATGATAAGATAACCATGAATTTTCACAGATACAGGTTCATTCAATTAAGCACCTACTATATATCAGCATTGCACTTGCTGTCCTTATAGGATACAAAAATGAATGAGACATTGTCTTGTCCTGATAGAACTTACACTTTAGTGGAAAAAAAAGACATATAGATTAGATAATGATATAGTAGAAATTATAGAGGAAGAAGCAGTAAACTTTACCTGAGATAGTTGAGGAGGACTTCACAAGTGTCACCAGACAAATTTACAGTTGTTATTATCTCTGATTGTTGTAAATGTTTATAAGAATTTAGGTTAGGATGGGTGCAGTGGCTCATGCCTGTAATCCCAGCACTTTGGGAGGCCGAGGCGGGCAGGTCACCTGAGGTCAAGAGTTCAAGATAAGCTGGCCAATATGGAGAAACCCCGTGTCTACCAAAAATACAAAAAATTAGCCGGGCATGGTGGCAGGTGCTTGTAATTCCAGTTACTCAGGAGAGGCAGGAGAATCGCTTGAACCCCAGAGGTGGAGGTTGCAGTGAGCCAAGATCATGCCACTGCACTCCAACCTGGGCAATGAGTGAAACTCCGTCTCAAAAAAAAAAAAAAAAAAAAAAAAAAAAGAAAGAATTTAGGTTATTAGACTATTGCTGAGATTTTTTAAAGCTTCCTCTGCATTTCAGAATGGTTTTATAATTTTGAGATTAAAGGACCAGGTTACTCTCATCAATTACATGCATGACAAACATTTTTTAGATTAAACGTATTTTCTTCTGGAAGTAGCAACAATATCAGCAACATTATCAGACTACATTTATTGAGCACTTCCAAGGTGCTAGGCACTGTGCAAAACACTTTACAAGTATTTGTCTTACTTAACCTTCCTTTAAAAACAGCTTTATTGAGATAGAATTCACATCCTATACAATGCACATACCATTTAAAGTTTACCATTTAGTGGCTTTTCTTAAAGTTAGAGTTGTGCAGCCATTGCCATGGTCAATTTTAGAACATTTTCATTAGCCCAAAAAGAAAACTCTCACTCCTTGGCCATTTCCTCGTAACTTTTCCATCCCAGCCTTAGGCAACCACTAATCTACTTTCTGTCTCTATTGGTTTGCTTAGTTTGGATGTTTCATATTGATGGGAATCAAACAACATGTAGTCGTTTGTGACTGACTTTTTAAAATTTTATTTTACTTCAAATTCCCAGGATACATGTGCAGAAAGTGCAGGTTTGTTACCTAGGTATACATGTGGCATGGTGGTTTGCTGCATCAACCTGTCATCTAGGTTTTAAGCCCTGCATGCATTAGCTATTTGTCCTGATGCTCGCCCTCCTCTCGCCCCCAAACCCCCTGACAGACCCTGGTGTGTGATGTTCCCCTCCCTGTGTCCATGTGTTCTCGTTCAACTCCCACTTATGAGTGAGAACATGCGGTGTTTGGTTTTCTGAACCTGTGTTAGTTTGCTGAGGACGATGGCTTCCAGCTTCATCCATGTCCCTGCAAAGGACATGATTTCATTCCTTTTTATGGCTGCATAGTATTCCATGGTGTATATGTACCATATTTTCTTTATGTAGTCTGTCATTGGTGGGCATTTGGGTTGGTTCCATGTCTTTTCTATTGTAAATAGTGCTGCAGTAAACATATGCGTGTGTGCATGTGTCTTTATAGTACAATGATCTATATTCCTTTGGATATATATCCAGCAATGATGTTGCTGAGTCAAATGGTATTTCTGGTACTAAATCCTTGAGGAATCGGTGCACTGTCTTCCACAGTGGTTAAACTAATTTACATTCCCACCAACAGTGTAAAAGCATTACTATTTCTCCACAGCCTCACTAGCATCTGTTGTTTCTTGACTTTTTAATAATCGTCATTCTGACTGGTGTGACATGGTATCTCACTGTGGTTTTGATTTGCATTTCTCTGATGATCAGTGATGTTGAACTTTTTTTCATGTTTGTTGGCCACTTAAATGTCTTCTTTTGAGAAGTGTCTATTCATATCCTTCACCCACTTTTTGATGGGGTTGGTTTTTTTTCTTGTAAATTTGTTTAAGTTGCTTGTCGATTCTGGATATTAGACCTTTGCCAGATGGACAGATTGTAAAAATTTTCCCCCATTCTGTAGGTTGCCTGTTCACCCTGATGATAGTTTCTGTTGCTGTGTAGACACTCTTTATCTTAATTAGATCCCATTTTTGTGACTGTCTTCTTCAAGTTAATAGAGTTTTCAAAGTTAATACTTGTTGTAGCACATTATTAGTATTTCATTTCCTTTTATTACTAAATTATATTCCACTGTATGGATATACCACATTTCATTTAACCATTTATTAGCTTAATGGACTTTTTGGCTGTTATGAATATGCTGCTATGAAAATCTGTATACAAGTTTTGTGTGGACATATGTTTTCCCTTCTCTTGAGTATATACCAAGGAGTAGGAATATATGCTGGGTCATGTGGTAATTCTATCCTCTTTGAGAAAATGACAAATTGTTTCCCTCAATGGCTATACCATTTCACATTTGAACCAGCAGGGTATGAGGGTGCCAGTTTTTCCACATCCATGCCAACACTTGTTATTATTGGCTCTCTTTTTGATTCTTGATATCCTAGTAGGTGCGAAATGGTATCTCATCATGGTTTTGATTTTTATTCTCCGATGGCTAATAATGTTGAGCATCTTTTCCTGTACTTTTTGACCATTTGTATATCTTCTTTTGAGAAATGTCTCTTCAGATTCTCCCTTTTAAAATTCAGTTATTTGTCTTTTTATTTTTGAGTTGTAAGAGTTTTCATATATTCTAGATATAAGTCCTTTATCAAATATATGATTTACAAAAATTTTCCCTCATTCTGTGGGTTCTTTTTACTTCCTTGAGCATGTCCTTTCAAGAACAAATGTTTTTTAATTTGATAATATCTCATTTAATTTTCATGATGTCTCTGAGAGATAGATTCTGTTATTATTCCCATTTTGTAGAAGAGGAAATTGAGGCTCAGACTTGCATAAGGCTACATAGATTATGAGGAACAGAGCCAGGATTTCACATCTGTGCTCCCCCACCTCTGCCCATTGGTGGGCAGTTTGACTTGGTACATAATTCTTAATGCCTCATTTGAATTTTTTTTTTTTTTTTTTTACTAAAAAGGTGAACCCAGAGCACAAATACTCAAGGGAGAACATAAGCCTTCTATGCCTCTTAATGGCTCTGGGAATTGACAGTGACACTGCATAAGATATATGCCTCAAACTGAAGTTGCGTGTGGGTGTGAATGCCTCAAAGAAAATGGTGTTTTTTGTTTTTTTGCCAAATGCTCAGTGAAATATGATAATGCTTTCTTTTGGTCATGGACATTATGATCCTGGACACAGACGGATGGAACCTATGGCTAGAGGTGGTCTCTATAATAATTGTATGATTCTTTATCAGAGATTGTTTATGAAGCAGATCATCAATGTTGAACTCTTTAGAGAATTTTTTTTTCTTCTTGTTGAAGTGTAATGACCCAGAATATTTTATTCCAAGGGTATTTTTTCTCTTCTCTGCATTTTGAACTTACCTTGGAAGTCTTATTTTTTCTTAAGATAGAAAAAAAATTTCATTCTTATTTTGAGACTCAGTTTTTTCTGTAAGAGAATGTTTCTTTTAGTTCGAGTATAATGAAGCTTTTTTGATACAGTGCCAATTCTCTTTCCTACCTGTTCAACTGCTTTTGGTATTTCTCACTTTGCCTTTGGTCTGTTTTTGTCCTATTCCAGGCCTTATGCTAAAATGGTGACCTCCTAATTGGAGTCAGTGGCCCTAATTTCTTTGAAAGGAAGGGAATAAACATTTCTTGAGCATCTACCCTCTGCAAAGCACTTTATTTCTTTAATTGACAAAAACATTCTATATTATTTACAATATGATGTTTTAAAATATGTATACCTTGTGGAATGGCTCAGTGGAGCTAATTAACATATGTATTACCACACATACTTTTAAATTTTTCTGTGGTGAGAACACTTAAAATCGATTCTCTTAGCGATTTTACAGAATATTGTTACTAACCATAGTCATCATGTTGTACAGTAGCTCTCTTGAAGGTATTCTTTTATAACTGAAATTTTGTATCCTTTGAGCAATACCCAACCCTCTGCCCCACAATAACCACCATTTTACTCTCTGCTTCTGCGGGTTCATAAATATAAGTGAGATTGTGTAGTATTTGTCTTTTTGTGCCTGGTTTATTTCGCTTACCCTAATGTCCCCTAGGTTCATCCCTGTTATTGCAAATGACAGGATTTCCTTCCTTTTTAAGGCTGAATAATCTTCTGTTATATATGTATATATACCACATTTTCTTTATTTATCTGTTGATGGACACTTAAGTGAGTTCTTTATTTTGACTATTGTGAATAATGCTGCAGTGAACATGAAAGTGCAGCTATCTCTTTGACATAGTAATTTCATTTCCTATGGATATATATCTAGTAGTGGGATTGCTGGATTTTTAGTTTCTTGAGGAACTTCCATACTGTTTTCCATAATGGCTCTACTGATTTGCATTCCCACCAAGTATGCAAGGGTTTCCTTTTCTCTACACCCTCACCAACATTTATTATCTTTTGTCTTTTTGATAATAGCTATTCTAACAGATGTGAGATGATGCCACTATGGTTTTAATTTGCATTTCCCTGATCATTAGTGACACTGAACATTTTTTCATATACTTGTTGGCCATTCGTCCATCTTCTTTTGTGAAATGACTTTGCCCATTTAAAAATACTTGTTTTCTTGCTATTGAGTTACGTTCTTTATATATTTTGAATATTAACTACTTATCAGATGTATGGTTTGCAAATATTTTCTCATTTTTTGGTTGTCTCTTCCCTGTGTTGATTGTTTCCTTGGCTGTTCGGAAGCTTTTTAATTTGATGTAATCCCATTTGTCAAATTTTTATTTTGTTGCCTGTTCCTATCCAAACAATTATTGCCCAGGCCAATGTCATGGAGCTTTTCCTGTATGTGTTCTTCTAATAGTTTTATAGTTTCAGGTCTTAAATTTAACCCTTTAAACCATTTTGAGTTGATGTTTATATAAGATGTGAGATAAAGGTCTAATTGCATTCTTCTGTATGTGGATATCCAGTTTCTCAACACCATTTATTGAAGAGGCTGTCTTTTCCCTATTGCCTGTTCTTGGCAATTTTGTCAAAAATCAGTTGAGTGTAATGTGTGACTCCATTTCTGGCCTCTTGGCTCTGTTCCATTGGTACATGTGTCATTTTTTAATGCCAGTACCATATTTTTTTTCTGTTTATTATGAAAGCTTTGTTGTATATTTTGAAATCAGGTAGTGTAAGACCTCCAGCTTAGTTCTTTTTGCTCAAGATTGTTTTGGCTGTTTGGGGTCTTCTGGGGTTCCATATGAATTTTAGGATTTTTTCCTAAATCTATGAAAAATACAATTGGGATTTTGTTAGAGACAGCATTGAATCTGTAGATCTCTTTGGACAGTATGGATATTTCAATGATATTTATTCTTTGAATCCATGAACATGGGATAGCTCTTATGTGTACAAGTCTTTTATGTGTTTGGTTAAATTTATTCCTCAAGTATTTTACTTTTTTTGTAGCTATTATAAATAGAATTGTTTTCTTCATTTCTTTTTTATGCATAGTTCATTGTTAGTGTACAAAAATGCTTGTGAGTTTTGTATGCTGATTTTGTATCCTGCAACTTTACTGAATTTGTATATTGTTCCAACAGTTTTTTGGTTGAATCTTAGAGTTTTCTAGATATAAGATTATGTCTGCAAAGAGGGACAGTTTAACTTCTTCCTTTCCAACTCGGATGCCTTTATTTCTTCTTTATGCCTAATTGATCTGTCTAGGACTTCCAGTTCATATTGAATAGAAGTGGTGAGAGAGGGCATCTTTATCTTATTCCTCATCTTAGCAGAAGAGCTTTCAACTTTTCACTGTTGAGTATAATGTTAGCTGTGAGTTTGTCATATATGGCCTTTATTGTGTGGTGGTATATTCCTTCTATGCTTAATTTGTGGAGAGTTTGTATCATAAAAGGGTGTAAAATTTTGTCAGATGCTTTTTCTACGTCTGTTGAGATGATCATAAGTTTTTTGTCCCCATTGGTGTAACACATTTATTGATTTGTGTATGACGAATCATCCATGTATCCCTGGGATAAATTCTACTTGGCCATGGTGAATGATTCTCTTAATGTGCTGTTGAATTCAGTTTGTTAGCATTTTGTTGAGGAATCTTTCAACTATATTCATCAGAGATATTGGCTCATAATTTTCTTTTCTTGTAGTATCATTGTCTGACTTTCATATCAGGGTAATTCTGGTCTCATAAAATGAGTTCGGAAGTATTCCCTCTTCTTCAATTTTTTGGAAGCATTTGAGAAGGATCGGTATTAGTTCTTTAAATGTTTGGTAGAATTTAGCAGGGAAGCTGTCGGATCCTGGGCTTTTCTTTGAGGAGAGGCCTTTTTTTTCTGATTCAATCTCCTTAATCATTATTGGTCTGTTCAGATTTTTTATTTCTTCATGATTCAGTCTTGGTAGGTTGTATGTGTCTAGGAATTTATCCACTTCTTCCAGGTTATTCAATTTGCTTGAATATAATCGCTCTTGGTAGTTTCTTAGGATCTTTGTATTTCTGTGGTACAAGTTATAATGCCTCCTGTTTTATTTATAATTTTATTTATTTTAGTTTTTTCTCTTTTTTCTTAGTCTAGCTAAAGATTTGTTGATTTTATCTTCAAAAAACAGCTCTTAGACTGGGCGCAGTGGCTCATGCCTGTAATCCCAGCACTTTGGGAGGCTGAGGCTGGTGGATCACGAGGTCAGGAGTTCGACACCAGCCTAACCAATATGTAAAACCCTGTCTCCACTAAAAATAGAAAAAGTAGCCGGGCATGGTGGCATGCGCCTGTAGTCCCAGCTACTTGGGAGGCTGAGGCAGAAGAATCGGTTGAACCCGGGAGATGGAGGTTGCAGTGAGCCAAGATCATGCCGCTGCACTCCAGCCTGGGTGACAGAGCGAGACTCCATCTCAAAACAAACAAACAAATACCTTTTAGTTGTAGTAATATTTTCCATTGTTTTTCTAGTCACTATTTTATTATTTCTGCTCTGATCTTTTTCCCTCCTTCTACTAACTTTGGGCTTAGTTTGTTCTTTTTTTCTAGTTCCTTCAGGCATAATGTTAGGTTATTTAAAATCTTTTGTTTTCCACTGTAAGCATTTATTTCTATAAACTTGCATCTTAATACTGCTTTTGCTGCTTCCCATAAGTTTTGGTATATTGTGTTTCCATTTTTATTTGTCTTACAATATTTTAAAAATTGCCTTTTAAGTTCTCCATTGATCCATTGGTTATTTAGCAGCATGTTGTTTAATTACCATGTATTTGTGAAATTTCTGAATTTCCTCCTGTTACTAGTTTCTAGTTTTATACTCTTGTGGTTGGAAAATATATTTGCTATGATTTCAGTCCTCTTAAATTTGTTAGGATTTTTTTGTGGCCTAATATATGACCAATCCTGGAGAATTTTCCGTATTTGCTCAAGAAGAATGTGTGTTTTGCTGCTATTGGATGGAATGTTTTATATATGTCTGTTATGCCCATTTGGTTTGTAGTATTGTTCAAGTCCAGTTTTTCCTTATTAATTTTCTCTCTGGATAATCTGTCCCTTGCTGAAGGTGGGTTATCGAAGTACCCTACTATTATTGTACTTATCTATCACTCCCTTGAGGTATATTAATTTTTGCTTTATATATTTAGGTGCTGCAATGTTTGTTGCACAGATGTTTATAACCATTATATGTTCTTCATTAATTAATTGCTTTATCATTGTTTGATGACCTTTTTTGTCTCATTTAACAGCTTTTGACTTAAAGTCTACTTGATCTAAGTTATAGCTACCCCTCTTCTCTTTTGGTTTCCTTTTGCATGGAGTAGGTTTCCTCATCCCTCCATTTTCAGCCTGTGTGTCCTTAAAGGAGAAGTAAATCTCTTGTAGGCAGCATATAGTTGAGTATTGTTTTTTAATCCATTCAGTCACGCTATGTCTTTTTTTTTTTTTTTTTTTTTGAGACTGGATCTCACTGTATCACCCAGGTGGGAGTGCAGTGGTGTAATCACGGCTGACTGTAACCTTGACCTGCTGGGCTCAGTGATCCTCCCACCTCATCCTCTCATATAGTTGGGACTACAGGCACGCATCATCTTGCCTGGCTAATTTTCTATATTTTTTGTAGAGATGGGGTTTTGCCATGTTGCCTGGGCTGGTCTTAAATTCCTGGGCTCAAGAAATCTGCCTGCTTTGGCCTCCCAAAGTGCTGTGATTACACACATGAGCCACTGTACCTAGCCACTCTAATGCCTTTTGATTGGACAATGTAATTCATCTATATTCAGGGTAACTATTGATAGGTAAGGACTTACTACTGAGATTTTGTTAACATTTTCTGGTAGTTTTGTTTGTTTCTTTCTTCCTGTCTTGTCTTCATTTCTGATTACGTGATTTTTTTATAGTGTTTTG
This sequence comes from Macaca thibetana thibetana, assembly GCF_024542745.1. Lineage (NCBI taxonomy): Eukaryota > Metazoa > Chordata > Mammalia > Primates > Cercopithecidae > Macaca > Macaca thibetana. The sequence continues at coordinate 95,260,881 of NC_065586.1, read as the reverse complement.
CTTTGATACCTTTTTGATCTTTTGTGTACAATAGTTCCTTTTTATCCATCATTTTGCTTTCTGAACTTTCAGTTACTATGGTACATTACAATAAGATATTTTGAGAGAGAGAGAAAGATGAAGAAAACATTCACAAATTTGAATTTTATTATAGTATAATTTGTTATAATACTATTTTATTATACTATAGCTTCTTATATTATGATATAATTATACTATAATAAATTATAGTATATTGTTATAATTGTTCCATTTTATTATTAGTTATTGTTAATCTCTTACTGTGCCTAATTTATAAATTAAACTTTATCATAGGTATGTATGTATAAGAGAAAACGTTATATATATATTATATATATGTATTTTATATATATATGGTTTGGTACTATGTGTGGTTTCAGGCATCTACTGGGGATCTTGAACTGGATCCCTTGTGAATACGGTGGGGAGTGGCTATTATACCTACTATAGGTTTTTGCTTTGTATTCAGAATGAAGCTTACATAAAAATATAGTTATTTTAGGCTTTTTAAAACTGTAGTAACTGCGATCACATAAAAAACTCAACACCTTCACTCTACTCCCTCCACATGTTATGTTTGTGATGTCACAATTTATATCTTTGTATATTGCATATTCTTTAAAAACTTTTATTGTTAAGATTCCTTTATTATGGCCATTATTATTTTTAGTACTTTTAGTAATTTTGTCTTGTAAGCATTACACTAAAGATATAAATTATTCACATACTATCATTACAGTATTTTTCTGAATTTGACTCACTTTTACCAGTGAGTTTTATACATTAGTAGGTTAGTATCTTTTTCTTTCAGAACTCCCTTTAGCATTTCTTAAAAGACAGGTCTGGTGATGATGAGTTCTTTAGCCTTTATTTGTCTGGGAAAGTCTTTTATTTCAGAAAGGCAGCTTTGCTGGGTACGGTATTCATGATTGGGTATTTTTTTCTTTTAGCACTTCAAATATGCCATCCTTCTCTCTCCTGGCCTGTAACGTTTCTGCTGAGAAGTCTTCTGCTAGCCTTTTTGTAACTCCCTTATATGTCATTTGCTTCTTTTCTTTTGCTGGTTTCAGAATTCTCTCTTTATCTTTGATTTTTAACAGTTTGATTGTAAAATACCTTGTAGTCTTGTTTGGATTGCAATTGATTAAAGATCTTTGACTTTCTTGTGCCTGGATATTTATATCTTTCTCTAGATTTGGAAAATATTCTGCTATTATTTTTTAAAATAAGCTTTCTTTCCTAGTCTTCCTCTTATCCTTTTTGAACTCTTATACCTAAAAAATTTGTCCTTTTGATGCTGTCTTATGAATCTTGTAAACTTTCTTCATTCCTTTACACTTTTCTCCTCTGGTTATATATTTTAAAATAACCAGTCTTTGAGTTCATTGATTCTATCTTCTGCTTGATCAGTTCTGCTGTTGAGGCTCTCTATTGCATTTTTCAGCTCATTCATTGCATTATTATTATTTTTTTTGAGATGGAGTCTCACTCTGTCACCCAGGCTGCAGTGCAGTGGCTGGATCTTAGCTCACTGCAAGCTCCACCTCCCGGGTTTACGCCATTCTACTGCCTCAGCCTCCTGAGCAGCTGGGACTATAGGTGCCCACCACCTCGCCCGGCTAGTTTTTTGTATTTTTTAGTAGAGACGGGGTTTCACCGTGTTAGCCAGGATGGTCTTGATCTCCTGACCTCGTGATCCACCCGTCTCGGCCTCCCAAAGTGCTGGGATTACAGGCTTGAGCCACCGTGCCTGGCCCATTGTATTTTTTAAGCTCCAGAATTTATGTTTAATTTTAAAAGAAAATTTCAATTTCTCTGTTATATTTATAATTTTGGTCATTTATTGGTTTCCAGATTTAATTTGTTTCTTTTTGCCATTGACCCTTGAACAACGTGGGGGTTAGGAGTGCCAGTTCCCCATGCATTCACAACTCCATGCATAACCTTTTTTTTTTTTTTGAGGCAGGGTCTTGCTGTGTCAACCACTGCAGCCTTGACCTCCTGGGCTCAAGCGATCCTGCTTCCTCAGCCTCCTAAGTAGCTGAGACCATAGCGCATGCCACCATCCTTGGCTAATTTTTTTGTGGAGATTGGGTTTTGCCATGTTGCCCAGGCTAGGCTTGAATTCCTTGGTTCAAGCGATCCACCTGCCTTGGCCTCTCAAATTGCTGGGATTACACACATGAGACACTGTGCCCAGCACATGCATAACTTTATTTCTGAAAAACATAAGTACTAATAGCCTTCTGTTGACTAGAAGCCTTATGGAACAGTAGATTAACACATATTTTGTTTTTTGCAAATGTGCATGGTTTTTGTACACCTGCTGTTGTAGCTGCACTGACAGCTTCACAAATTTCCTATTCTGTTTTTATAATGATCTTTATGCTGGATTTATCTATCTTGAAATGGTGGACATCTGCAGTTGCAGACCTCAATCTACAGTGTGTATCAAGCAATTGAACTTTTTCTTGTAATGTCATGACTTTTCTCTGCTTCTTGGGAGCACTTCCAGCATCACCAGTGGCACTTCATATGAGTCCCATGATGTTAGTCAAAGTTTGCAACGTTGCACTAAACATGGTGGAAAATATGTGAGAACCACAAGAGATCACTTTTTACTGCCATATGTAGTTTATTGGAGAGACAAATTGCTCATGCAGAGATGATTAGCATCACATGGCATTTTAGGTGGGTGCTCCCAAGACTTGAACTTACTGCATAGCAATAGCAGGTGGCTACAAAATTAATATACTAGTATGGTATGTACAACAGTTAATTTTATGCAGTTTTGATTTAATACTGCATTTTATATATTTTTTACATTTCTTTTGACTGTGAATTGGCATGTCCAGTCTGTGTTTGTGTAGGTTTTGATAATTATTTTTATGTGTGTGAAATTTCACATGAAATCCAAGAAAATGAGTTTTTTTTTTTTTTTTTTTTTTTTTTTTTGTATGTGAGACAGAGTCTCACTCTGTTGCCCAGGCTAGAGCGCAGTGGTGTGATCTCGACTCACTGCAACCTCTGCCACCCGGGTTCAAGCATTTCTCCTGCCTCAGCCTCCCAAGTGGCTGGGATTACAGGCTCCTGCCACCACGCCTGGCTAATTTTTATAGTTTTAGTAGAGATGGGCTTTCACCATCTTGGCCAGGCTTGAACTCCTGACCTCATGATCCACTCACCTCAGCCTCCCAAAGTGCTGGGATTATAGGTGTGAGCCACTGCGCCCGGCCTATTTTTTTTTTTCTTTTAAAAATTATTCAGACCAGATCTGGTCTATTTTTTTTTTAATTTTTAAATTTTATTTTAGATTCAGGAGCTACACGTTCTTTGTTATATAGGCATATTACATACATACTGGTAGGGACTGGGCTTCTAGAGTACCCAGTACCCAAATAGTGAACATTGTACCCAATAAGTAATTTTTCAGCCCTTACTTCCCTCCCACCTTCCCTACTTTTGGCGTTCCTGGTGTCTATTATTTACATATTTATGACCATGTGAATCCATTGTTTAGCTTCCATTTATAAGTGAGAGCATGCAGCATTTGATTTTCTGTTTCTGAGTTGGTTCACTTAGGATAATGGCCTCAGCTCTATACATGTTGTTGTGAAGGACATTTCATTCTTTTTTATGGCTGCAAAGTTTTGATAAATATTAACACATAAAGATTTGCATATCTTTTATGGCAGTAAATAACATAGACTACTATCTACATATATTTTATGAATTCATGCTGCACTTAACGTTTTCTTTTTTTCAATATTTCTATGCTGTGCAGTTCATCTGCAACTTTTTTTCAAATTGTTGCAAATCTGCAAAAAATGTTTCCATATATTTATTCAAAGAATCTGCATATAGTTGAACACATAGAGTTTACATGGTGATGGTTACAGGCCTACTGTATTTTCTTGAGGTTTGTTGAGCTTCCTTAAAATAATTACTTCACATTATTTATCAGGCTGTTTATACATCTCCATTTCTTTGGAGTCAGCTATTGGGAGATTATTGTATTCTTTCAGTGGTGTTAATGTTTCGTAAGTTTTTCATGTTTCCTATTACCTTACATTGCTGTCTGTGCATTTTGTGAAGTAGGGACTTATTTGAATTTTTGCAGACTGGTTTTGTCTAGGAAGGTCTTAAGCGGTGAGACAGTCCAGAGATTCAGGGAAGGTTATCTGGCATGTCCATGGATAGACTTGCTGCTGGAGTCATCAGACAGGCTGGCCTGGTTCCTGAGTCAGCAGGTGTGTGGGACTAGGACCTGGTTACATGGGGTTGGACCTGGAGCCTGGATCTACTGGGGTGGGTCTATTGTTTGGGTTTGTGGGATTGGGTCTGGAGCCTAGGTGTTTGAAGGCATGCCTGGGGCCTGTATGAATGGGCGTCAGCCTGAAGTCTGGGTCCAATGTAGGAGACCTGGCACTGGTGTGGGCCTTTACCTGGATTGTAAGGGGCTGACAATGTGCTGGGATGTACCTGGCTCCTGGATCCACTGGGACAGGCCTGGAATCTGTGTCTATAAGTGCTGGCCTATAGCCTGGGTTTCTAGGGGTGGTCCTGGAATCTTGGCCTGTGGGGTCATATCTGTCCCCAGGGTCTGCTGGCATGGGCCTGGACCATTGGGCCTGGTGGAGCAGGCCTGGCTTCTGGGTTTGTGGCAACTGGCCTGGAGCCTGAGATTATGGGTGCTAACCTGGTCCTGGAGCTATAGGTGCTTGCCTTGGAGCCTGGGGCCATGAGAACTTCCCTGGAGACTGGGTCCACTGGAGCCAGCCTGGAGGTTGGTTCAGCATGTGGATGCTGGCCTGGATGGTAGGTTTTCGAGGACTGGTTTCAGTCTTGGACCTGGAACCTGGGCCCACAGGGAGCTCCTGAAGCCTGTGTCTGTGGGGGCCAGTCTAGAGCGGGGATCTGTTGGGATGGGCCTGGATCCTGGGTCTGACTGAGCAGTACTGGATTCTGGGTCTGCTGGAGTATGGGGCTGCAGGGATTGGCCTGGCATTGGGCAGGCCTGTGGGCAGGCTTCTGGAGCCTGTGTCCACAGTTGTTGGCTTGGTACATGAGGCCAGGGTTGCTGACCTGGCTTGGATGGTCTGAAACCTGGAGTAGGATTGGAATCTGAGACCACAGGAACTGGCCAGGTGTTTGGTGGGCCTGGAGCATGTTGTTGTAGGAGCCTGCATACAGACTGGGTTTGAGGGTGCTGGCTCATGACTAGGGCTGCAGGGAGCCATCTTGGAGCTGGGGGATTGTCTAGGACCTGACGTCACTGGGGCTATCCTGGCCCTGGGGACGGGCCTATAGTCTGAGTCTCTGGGGGTTGGCTTGTTGCTGGGGTTGTTGGGCCAGGCTAGTGCTGAGGCCAGTGTGAAGCCTGGGACTGCTGGGGTCATCCTCATGGTAGGGTGGGCCTGGAGACTGAATCTGCTAGGTAGGCCAAGAGCTAGTGCTGCAGGATCTGGCTTGGCAGTAGGGAAGGTTTGGAGGCTCATTCTGGGGCCATGGGGGCTTGTCCAGCACTGGACTGTACTGAGGAGGACCCAGTCTCAGGGTCCAAGGGAAAGTCTAATTGCTCACTTCCCTTCTCTTTCCTTCTCTCTCCATGATGTGCTGCCTAGAGTTGGGGGAGGGATGACATGGGTAAAATTGTCCCTGTTACCCTCTTTAGTATGTCTTTTCTTATTTTTTGTGCTATACCTAAGTGCTGTAATCTGTCACGTAGTTTTCTTAGCTATTGTGAAGGTTCGTTTGTGTGTGGTTAGTTGTTCAAATGGATGTGTCTATAGGGGTGGTGAGTGCTGGAAAGTCTTATTCTACCATCTTGCTGACATCTGACTGGGACTCTGCCTTATATTTTATCTCATTTAATCCTCACAACTGCCCTACTAAGCAGGTTTCCAAATACCACCATTTAATTCATTTTAAAATTGATACATAATAGATGTACATATTTTGGGGGTACATGTGATAAAATACTGCCATTTTAAAGATGAGGAAACTGAAGTTCAGCAGGGGTTAAATAACTTGTCTCAGCTTTACAACTAGGATTTGGGAATTAGTGCTAATGATTCTAAAATCTGCCGTTTTCAACAATACGTGGTTACTGTTGCTCCATTTAAGAGTATCATCATTTTAGTTTAGTGATGACTACATATGGTTGATCAGAAATACTTGCATGCTTATATTGAATACGCTTATAACATTTAAAAGCCAAATAGGAGCCAATGATCCTCTTAGTATAAAATAATGATGATTGAGGATTTGCTCTACATTTCATCATCTCTGTTCCTGGTATCTCTGCTCTTGAGTATATCATGGTGTTTTAAAAATCACTGTATATAACTGATATCTCTATATCTCTATCTCTATATCTGTCTATATCTATGTCATCTATATCTATATCTATATCTATATCTACTCTATCTATCTATATATCAGATTGAGGAGGGTATAGAATGTATTCTGGCCTGGCAGTGGATTTACTTTGTTACTTCCAGCACCTGGCTTGCTCTTCCAGTGATCTCATTTTATTTACTAGAATAGGAGAGGGCTGTGGTTAGGGTATGGAAGTGAGCATTGTGAGACGCTGATGATATTGTGGTGGGCTAATGAGTTACCACCATGGAGTATGGCATCATGCTCATCTTCTGGCAATTTTGGCTTCTTGGGAGTTGGAAGGGCTCTGGAAAAAAACTAGGAATCTAGGCTGAGAAATAAAGTTTTCTTGGAAATGAAGGGATATATAATGAGTTTTTGTTTTATGCATATTAACCTTTGATCCCTTTTCTGAGGTTTTTAGTCATAATCAGGAGTATTTGGAAAGGAAGGGATACTCTTGTTTGTGTTTCACAAAGTGCCTAATGTTTGGAAGTTGAAGTACAAAGGGGAAGGGAATTCCCTTTCCTAGCCAAGGGAAACCATGACACACAACACCTGGAAAATTGGGTCACTCCCACCCTAATGCTGCGCTTTACCAAGGGTCTTAGCAAACAGCACACCAGGAGACTATATCCCGCGCTTGGCTCAGAGGGTCCCACGCCCATGGAGCCTCCCTCATTGCTAGCACAGCAGTCTGAGATCTAACTGGAAGGTGGCAGTGAGGCTGGGGGAGGGGTGCCCACCATTGCTGAGGCTTGAGTAGGTAAACAAAGCTGCTGGGAAGCTCGAACTGGGTGGAGCCCATCGCAGCTCAAGGAGGCCTGCCTGCCTCTGTAGACTCCACTTCTGGGGACAGGGCATAGCCAAACATAAGGCAGCAGAAACCTCTGCAGATTTAAATGTCACTGTATGACAGCTTTGAAGACAGTAGTGGTTCTCCCAGCACAGAGTTTGAGATCTGAGAATGAACAGACTGCCTGCTCAAGTGGGTCCCTGATCCCCGAGTAGTCTAACTGGGAGACATCCCCAACTAGGGGAAGACTAACACCTCACACCTCACACGGCCAGGTACCCCTCTGAGATGAAGCTTCCAGAGGAACAATCAGGCAGCAACATTTGCTGTTCAGCATATTCACTATTCTGCAGCCTCTGTTGCTGATACCCAGGCAGACAGGGTCTGGAGTGGACCTTGAGCAAACTCCAACAGACCTGCAGCTGAGGGTCCTGACTGTTAGAAGGAAAACTAACAAACAGAAAGGACATCAACACCAAAACCCCATCTGTACATCACCATCATCAAAGACCGAAGGTAGATAAAACCACAAAGATGGGGAAAAAGCAGTGCAGAAAAGCTGAAAATTCTAAAAATCAGAGCACCTCTCCCCCTCCAAAGGAACAGAGCTCCTTGCCAGCAACAGAACAAAGCTGGATGGAGAATGACTTTGACGAATTGAGAGAAGAAGGCTTCAGATGATCAAACTTCTCTGAGCTAAAGGAGGAAGTTCAAACTCATCGCAAAAAGCTAAAAACCTTGAGAAAAGATTTGATGAATGGCTAAGTAGAATAACCAATGTAGAGAAGTCCTTAAATGACCCGATAGAGCTGAAAACCATGACATGAGAACTACGTGACAAATGCACACACTTCAGTAACCCACTCGATCAACTGGAAGAAAGGGTATCAGTGATTGAAGATCAAATGAATGTAATGAAGCGAGAAGAGAAGTTTAGAGAAAAAAGAGTAAAAACAAATGAACAAAGCCTCCAAGAAATATGGGACTATGTGAAAAGACCAAATCTACGTCTGATTGGTGACCTGAAAGTGATGGGGAGAATGGAACCAAGTTAGAAAACACTCTGCAGGATATTATCCAGGAGAACTTCCCCAACCTAGAAAGGCAGGTCAACATTCAAATTCAGGAAATACAGAGAACGCCACAAAGATACTCCTTGAGAAGAGCAACTCCAAGACACATAATTGTCAGATTCACCAAAGTTGAAGTGAAGGAAAAAATGTTAAGGGCAGCCAGAGAGAAAGGTCGGGTTACCCACAAAGGGAAACCCATCAGACTAACAGCAGATCTTTCGGCAGAAACTCTACAAGTCAGAAGAGAGTGGGGGCCAATATTCAACATTCTTAAAGAAAAGAATTTTAAACCCAGAATTTCATATCCAGCCAAACTAAGTTTCATAAGTGAAGGAGAAATAGAATCCTTTACAGACAAGCAAATGCTTAGAGATTTTGTCACCACCAGGCCTGCCCTACAAGAGATCCTGAAGGAAGCACTAAACATGGAAAGGAACAACCAGCACCAGCCACTGTGAAAACATGCCAAAATGTAAAGACTATCAATGCTAGGAAGAAAATGCATCAACTAATGAGCAAAATAACCAGCTAACATCATAATGACAGGATCAAGTTCATACATAAAAATATTAACCTTAAATGTAAATGGGTTAAATGCGCCAATTAAAAGACACAGACTGGCAAATTGGATAAAGAGTCAAGACCCATCAGTTTGCTGTATTCAGGAGACCCATCTCACACGCAGAGACACACATAGGCTCCAAATAAAGGGATGGAGGAAGATCTACCAAACAAGTGGAAAACAAAAAAAAGGCAGGGGTTGCAATCCTAGTCTCTCATAAAACAGACTTTAAACCATCAAAGATCAAAAGAGACAAAGAAGGCCATTACACAAGGGATCAATGCAACAAGAAGAGCTAACCATCCTAAATATATATGCACCCAATACAGGAGCACCCAGATTCATAAAGCAAGTCCTTAGAGACTTACAAAGAGACTTAGACTCCCACACAGTAATAATGGGAAACTTTAACACCCCACTGTCAACATTAGACAGATCAATGAGACAGAAAGTTAACAAGGATATCCAGGAATTGAACTCAACTCTGCACCAAGCAGACCTAATAGACATCTACAGAACTCTGCACCCCAAATCAACAGAATATATATTCTTCTCAGCACTACCTCACACTTATTCCAAAATTGACCACATAATTGGAAGTAAAGCACTCCTCAGCAAATGTAAAAGAACGAAAATTATAACAAACTGTCTTTCAGACCACAGTGCAATCAAACTAGAACTCAGGATTAAGAAACTCACTCAAAATCACTCAACTACATGGAAACTGAACAACCTGCTCCTGAATGACTACTGGGTACATAATGAAATGAAGGCGGAAATAAAGATGTTCTTTGAAACAAATGAGAACAAAGATACAGCATACCAGAATCTCTGGGACACATTTAAAGCAATGTGTAGAGGGAAATTTATAGCACTAAATGCCCACAAGAGAAAACTGGAAAGATCTAAAATTGACACCCTAACATCACAATTAAAAGAACTAGAGAAGCAAGAGCAAACACATTCAAAAGCTAGCAGAAGGCAAGAAATAACTAAGATCAGAGCAGAACTGAAGGAGATACAGATACAGAATCCCTTCAAAAAATCAATGAATCCAGGAGCTGGTTTTTTGAAAAGATCAACAAAATTGATAGACCATTAGCAAGACTAATAAAGAAGAAAAGAGAAAAGAATCAAATAGATGCAATAAAAAATGATAAAGGGGATATCACCACCGACCCCACAGAAATACAAACTACCATCAGAGAATATTATAAACACTTCTACGCAAATAAACTAGAAAACCTAGAAGAAATGGATAAATTCCTGGACACATACACTCTTCCAAGACTAAACCGGGAAGAAGTTGAATCCCTGAATAGACCAATAACAGGCTCTGAAATTGAGGCAATAATTAGTAGCCTACCAGTCAAAAAGAGTCCAGGACCAGATGGATTCACAGCTGAATTCTACCAGAGGTACAAGGAGGAGCTGGTACCATTCCTTCTGAAATGATTCCAATCAATAGAAAAAGAAGGAATCCTCCCTAACTCATTTTATGAGGCCAACATCATCCTGATACCAAAGCCTGGCAGAGACACAACAAAAAAAGAGAATTTTAGACCAATATCCCTGATGAACATCGATGCAAAAATCCTCAATAAAATACTGGCAAACTGAATCCAGCAGCACATCAAAAAGCTTATCCATCATGTCAAGTGGGCTTCATCTCTGGGATGCAAGGCTGGTTCAATATATGCAAACCAATAAACATAATCCAGCTTATAAACAGAACCAAAGACAAAAACCACATGATTATCTCAATAGATGCAGAAAAGACCTTTGACAAAATTCAACAGCCCTTCATACTAAACACTCTCGATAAATTTGGTATTGATGGAATGTATCTCAAAATAATAAGAGCTATTTATGACAAACCCACAGCCAATATCATACTGAATGGGCAAAAACTGGAAGCATTCCCCTTGAAAACTAGCACAAGACAGGGATGCCCTGTCTCACCAATCCTATTCAACAAAGTGTTGGAAGTTCTGGCCAGGACAATCAGGCAGGAGAAAGAAATAAAGGGTATTCAGTTAGGAAAAGAGGAAGTCAAATTGTCGCTGTTTGCAGATGACATGATTGTATATTTAGAAAATCCCATTGTCTCAGCTCAAAATCTCCTTAAGCTGATAAGCAACTTCAGCAAAGTCTCAGGATACAAAATCAATGTGCAAAAATCACAAGCATTCCTATACACCAAAAACAGACAAACAGAGAGCCAAATCATGAGTGAATTCCCATTCACAATTGCTTCAAAGAGAATAAAATACCTAGGAATCCAACGTATAAGGAATGTGAAGGACCTCTTCAAGGAGAACTACAAACCACTGCTCAATGAAATAAAAGAGGACTCAAACAAGTGGAGGAACATTCCATGCTCCTGGATAGGAAGAGTCAGTATCATGAAAATGGCCATACTGGCCAAGGTAATTTATAGATTCAATGCCATCCCCATTAAGCTACCAATGACTTGCTTCACAGAATTAGAAAAAACTACTTTAAAATTCATATGGAACCAGAAAAAAGCCCACATTGCCAAGACAATCCTACGTCAAAAGAACAAAGCTGGAGGCATCACGCTACCTGACTTCAAACTATGCTACAAGGCTACAGTAACCAAAACAGCAGGGTACTGGTACTATAGTAGAGATATAGACCAATGGAACAGAACAGAGCCCTCAGAAATAATACCAGACATCTACAGCCATCTGATCTTTGACAAACCTGACAAAAACAAGAAATGGGGAAAGGATTCCGTATTTAATAAATGGTGCTGGGAAAACTGCCTAGCCATGAGTAGAAAGCTGAAACTGGATCCCTTTTTTTACATCTTGTACAAAAATTAATTCAAGATGGATTAGAGACTTAAATGTTAGACTAAAACCATAAAAACCCTAGAAGAAAATCTAGGCGATACCATTCAGGACATAGGCATGGGCAAGGACTTCATGTCTAAAGCACCAAAAGCAATGGCAACAAAAGCCAAAATTGAAAAATGGCATCTAATTAAACTAAAGAGCTTCTGCACAGCAAAAGAAACTGCCATCAGAGTGAACAGGCAACCTACAGAATGGGAGAAAATTTTTGCAATCTACTCATCTGACAAAGGGCTAACATCCGGAAGCTATGAAGAACTCAAAGAAATTTACAAGAAAAAAACAAACAACCCCATCAAAAAGTATGTAAAGGATATGAACAGACACTTCTCAAAAGAAGACATTTATGCAGCCAACAGACACATGAAAAAATGCTCATCATCACTCGCCACCAGAGAAATGCAAATCAAAACCACAATGAGATACCATCTCACACCAGTTAGAATGGCGATCATTAAAAAGTCAGAAAACAACAGGTGCTGCAGAGGCTGTGGAGAAATAGGAACACTTTTACACTGTTGGTGGGACTGCAATCTAGTTCAACCATTGTGGAAGACCAGTGTGGCAATTCCTCAAGGATCTAGAGCTAGAAATACCATTTGACCCCGCCATCCCATTACTGGGTATATACTCAAAGGATTATAAATCATGCTGCTATAAAAACACATGCATACATATGTTTATTGTGGCACTATTCACAATAGCAAAGACTTGGAACCAACCCAAATTTCCATGAATGACAGACTGGATTAAGAAAATGTGGCACATATACATCATGGAATACTATGCAGCCATAAAAAAGGATGAGTTCGTGTCCTTTGTAGGGACATAGATGCAGCTGGAAACCATCATTCTCAGCAAACTATCACAAGAACAGAAAACCAAACACTGCATGTTCTCACTCATAGGTGGAAATTGAACAATGAGAACACTTGGACACAGGAAGAGGAACATCATACACCAGGGCCTGTTATGGGGTGGGGGGAGGAGTGAGGGATAGCATTAGGAGATATATCTAATGTAAATGACGAGTTAATGGGTGCAGCACACCAAGATGGCACATGTATACATATGTAACAAACCTACATGTTGTACACATGTACCCTAGAACATAAAGTATAATAATAAAAAAATAAGAAAAATGAAGTTGTGGGGGTTGGGATCAGGTTGTGCAAGACAATCTGAGACTTAACTTTAGAATTAAGATGAGGGGATTTGATTTTTCTTTAAACAATTGGGAGTCAAGGAAGGATTGTGACTAAGAAAATTATGTGTGATATTTTAGGAAGATTTATCTCATGGCTTCTCACAGGACAAAATAGAATAGTGGTGAGGTTGCCTAGCTTAGAAGGACTAAAGAGGCTAGTGAAGATATTCAGGAGTGAGATGAGCATGATTATATTAGTGAAGCAGCAGTGGAAAAGAAAGGGATAGTTAGGGACTCATTACAAAGGAAAAATTGACAGGATATGGTAATTGATTTTATATGGATAATATCCTTTGCAATTATTTGTATTTAAGTTGCCATATGAAAGGGAGACATTTGTATTTTTCTTGGAAAATTTACTGGGATCAAATAATGCTTATAAACTGAGGAGTTAATAACATGGGCATGAGTCAAACTTAATTTTCAAATAGTGCAGATTAGATTTTTGGCTCTGTCAAATCAACTGAAAACAATTCATTTTTCTGCCTTTACTTATTTTTTCTTTTTGCCTGAGTCTTCTAAAAGCCAAAATGTAGCAGACAATTTGGTAGTTGAGGATGGGTTAAAAAATGGTTTCCAAGTATTGGTACGTGGGCAGGAAGTACTTTTGTATGTGAGATACTTTGTTATACAGCTAAATATGACATACCAGTGTGACATACATATGAATCTAGTTAATATAGAGGGAAAAATCTTTCTGTAGCTAATAATGTGCTCCTAAACCTACCCTGTTTTCTTACAATTATATGTTCTTGCTTATAAATAAGGACTAGGGAGTGAATGGCCCAGTTACTTGTCGTCATCATCATTGTAATCATTATTTTATTACTGATGATACTTATTAAAACACTGAATATGAACCAGACATTGTATTCATATTATATCTACCATTTTATTTAATTATCATAACCATCTTATGAGGTAGGTACCATTTTTATTATTGCACAAATGAGGAAGTTTAAGCTGAAAGATGTTAAATAACTTGTTGAAGGTTGTACTGCTAATAAGTGTCAGAGCTAAGACAGGAACTCAGATTGACCCCAAATCTCTACTATATCTGCTAAAACACTTCCAGGTACCTCTTCAGCATCAGTTTTAGAGCTATAAAAACTTACATCCTAATATTACTGTACTTCCTAAAGAGAAATCTGGTTATAGGGACAAATAGTTACTTATAAAATATTTGATGTCATGTTTTCAGGTGCCTATAGCTTTGCTACATACAGAACACACTTCAGCCAGGCAGTTACTAATAGTAATGGGTCACTATCTGCCCAGGTAATTTTTTTTTGTGGTAAAAATACACATAATATAAAATTTACCATTTTGAACTAATAAATGAATTCAATAAAGTTGTTGATACAAAATCAGCATACAAAAATCAGTTGCATTTCTTTACACTAACATTGAGCTATCTGAGAAGTAAATAAAACAATTCCATTTACAATAACATCAAAGAGGGTAAAATATTTAGGAATAAACTTAAGGAGGTGAAAGACTGCTATGCTGAAAACTACAAAACATTGATGAAAGAGTTGAAGAAGACACACATAAATGGAAGGACATTCCATGTTCATGGGTTAGAAGAATTAATATTTTTAAAGTGCCCATACTACCAAAAGAAATCTACAGATTCAATGCAATCCCTACCAAAATCTTAATGTCTGTTTTTTTTTTTCTTAACAGAAACAGAGAAAACAACTCAAAAAAATTCATTTGGAATCACAAAAGACCTTGAAATGCCAATTTGTTCATTCTTGAGAAAGAACAAAGCTGGAGGCATTACGTGTCCTTATTTCAAAATGTATTACAGAGCTACAGTAATTAAAACAGTTTAGTAAGGGCATAAAAACAGACATATAGACCAAAGGAACATAATTGAGAGCCCAGAAATAAGACAATGCATATATGGTCAAATAATCTTTGACAAGGGTGCCATAAATATACAATTGGAAAATGACAGTCCGTTCAACAAGTGATGTTGGGAAAACTGGATATCCACATGCAAAAGAATGAAATTGGACTCTTATTTTACACCATACACAAAAATCAAGCCAAAATGGACTAAAGACTTAAATGTAATACCTGAAACTGTATAACTCCTAGAAGAAAGAAAATATAGGGGAAGAGCTTCATTACATCAGTTTTGGCAATGATTTCTTGGTTCTTACACCCAAAGCACAGGCAACAAAAGCAAAAATAAACAAATGGAAATACATCAAACTAAAAAGTTTCTACACAGCAAAGGAAACAGTTAACATAATGAAAAGACAACTTATGGAATGGGAGAAAATATTTGCAAACCATATTTATATAAAGGGATTAATATCCAAAATATACAATGATTTTTTTTCAAATCAATAGCAAAAACCCAAGTAACCTGATTTTTAAAAGGACAAAGGACTTGAATAGATATTTCTCCAAAGAAGACATACAGATGACCAACAAGTATACGAAAATATGCTCAGTATCACTAATCATCAGGGAAATGCAAATTAAACCACAGTGAGATATCACTTCATGCCTGTTAGGATAGCTATTATTTAAAAAAATGATAGCTGTTGGCGAGAATGTGGAGAAACTGGAACCCTTTTATACTATCAATGGAAATGTAAAATGGTGCAGCCACTATGTAAAACAGTATGGAAGTTCCTCAAAAAATTAAAATTCTCTATGATCCAGAAATCCTCTTAATCCAAGAGAATTTAAATTAAAATCTCAAAGAGATATTTGTACTCCCATGTTCCTTGCAACAATATTCACAATAGTCAAGATGTGGAAATAGCCTAAATGTCCATTGATGGATTAATGAATAAAAAATGTGGTATATATAGACAATGGAATATTATTCAGCCTTTAAAAGAAAGCAATTTTGTCATGTGTGACAACATGGATGAACCTGGAGCACATTATGCTAAGTGAAATAAACTAGTCACAGAAGGACAAGTATTGCGTGATCTTGCTTATATGAAGTATCTAAAATAGTCAAACTAATAGAAACAAAAAGTAGAATGGTGGTTTCCAGGTACTGGGAGAGGGGGAAAATGGGAAATTATTATCCAGTGGGTATAAAGTTTCACATATGCCAGATAATTAATTCATTAAGATCAGCTGTAGAATTTTGTGACCTTAGTTAACAACAGTTATTTGTAAAAATTGAGGGTAGATCTCATGTTGTGTTATTACCACATTAATATAAAAAATTTCCATCATAACCTTCATATTATAAAACCCTAAAGTTTATTGTATGTACATATTAAGGTTTTAAAGTGTTGTACTATGAGTCTTACTCCCATTCTGTAGGTTGCCTGTTCATAGTTAGGCTCATGAGTAGTGATTTTGCCCGTTGCTTTTGGTGTTTTATTTCAAATGGTACTAAAATTTTTGATGCCATCTGTCTCTATTAATTTTTGTATAAGGAGTAAGGAAAGGATCATAACTCAATTTTCCCAGCAAGGGAATCTCCCCATTTCTTGTTTCTCTCATAAAGAGTGGAGTCCACGTCTTTCCATATTTCTCCAGGTAGCGTGATGCCTCCAGCTTTGTTCTTTTGACTTAGGATTGTCTTGGAGATGCGGGCTCTTTTTTGGTTCCATATGAACTTTAAAGCAGTTTTTTCCAATTCTGTGAAAGAAACATACCCTGTGCTTTAAAAACGTTGGAGAACCATAGTTAGTGCTTTTGATTTATTCATAGATTTATTATGAGGAGAGGAAGCACCTTCAAACTAAATGCTGGAAACTGTTATTTTTGAACATTAACTGTGTACCAGACACCGTGCTAAATGTTTAATATAGTTTGTTTCATTTAAATATTTATTAAACCCTGAGAAAAAATTATTACTCACATTTTAAAGATGAGGTATCTGAGATTCAGAAACGTGTGGATTGTGTGAAATGACATAATTAGTAAGATTTGAAACCAGGTCTTTGCTGTTTTTGATTGTTTTTTATTCCTCAAGAAATTTATCTTAAAAAAAAAAAAAAAAAAAAAAAAAAAAAAAAAAAAAACTAGAACTGGTAATAAATTGCTGTGGGAAACTTTGGAAAAAATTCACTTTTTTTTTTTTTTTTTTTAAATTTTATTAAACCCTGAGAAAAAATTATTACTCACATTTTAAAGATGAGGTATCTGAGATTCAGAAACGTGTGGATTGTGTGAAATGACATAATTAGTAAGATTTGAAACCAGGTCTTTGCTCTCGCTAATAAATTGCTGTGGCTTTGGAAAAAATTCACTTTTTTTTTTTTTTTTTTTTTTTCTGTTGCCCAGGCTGGAGTGCAGTGGCACAATCTTGGCTCATTGCAACTTCTGCCTCCGGGGTTCAAGCAATTCTCCTGCCTCAGCCTCCCAAGTGGCTGGGATTACAGGCATGTAACACAGTGCCCAGCTAATTTTTGTATTTTTAGTAGAGATGGGGTTTCACTATGTTGGCCATGGTTGGCCAGGCTGGTCTCAAACTCCTGACTTCAGGTGATCCACCCGCCTTGACCTCCTGATGTGATGGGATTACAGGTGTGAGCCACTGCACCTGGCCCATTGTAACCATTTTTAAGTTTACAGTTCAGTAATGTTATGCTCAGGTGTTACTGAGTTTATGAAAAGGATATATCCTCTCTGTCTTGTTTACTTTCATCAGACTCATGTTTTATATTAGCATTTCTATATTACATTTACATGATATTTTACTATTTGCTAAGTACTTTGCATGTATGTGTCATTTAATCTTCAAAAAACTCTATCAGGTGGATACTCATTCTTAGCAGTATTATTTATTTTGTTTTCTTTTTATTTATTTTTATTTTTAATTTTTGTGTACATAGTCGGTGTATATATTATGGGGTACATGAGATGTTTTGATACAAGCATGCAATGTGAAATAAGCACATAATGGAGAATGGGGTATCCATCCCCTCAAGCATTTATCCGTTGAGTTACAAATAATCCACATACACTCTTAATAGTTATTTTAAAATGTACAATTTATTATTTACTGTAGTCACTCTGTTGTGCTAGCAAACAGTAGGTCTTGTTCATTCTTTCTATTTTTTGGTACCCATTAACATCTCCACCTCCCTGCCAACCCCCATGACCCTTCTGAGCCTCCCTTAACAATCCTTTTACTATGTCCATGAGTTTAATTATTTTGATTTTTTAGATCCCACAAATAAGTGAGAACATGCAATGTTTGTCTATCTGTGCCTGGCTTATTTCACTTAACATAATGATTTCTAGTTCCATCCATGGTGTTGCAAATTACTGAATCTCATTCCTTTTTATGGCTGAATAGTAGTCCATTGTGTATATGTATCACATTTTCTTTATTCACTCATCTTTGATGGATACTTAGGTTGATTCCAAATCTTAGCTATTGTAAACAGTGCTGCAACAAACACAGGAGTGCAGATACTTCTTTGATATACTGATTTGCTTTTTTGGGAGGTATATACCCAGTAGTAGGATTGCTGGATAATATCGTAGCTCAATTTTCAGTTTTTTTGAGGAACCTCTAAACTGTTCTCCATAGTGGTTGTACTAATTTACCTTTGCACCAGCAATGTACAAGGATTTCCTTTTCTGCACATCCTTGCCAGCATTTGTTATTGCCTGTCTTTTGGATGTAAGCCATTTTAACTGGGGTGAGGTAATATCTTATTGTAGTTTTGATTTGCATGTTTCTGATGATCAGCGATGTTGAGCACCTTTTCACATGCCTGTTTGCCATTTGTATGTCTTATTTTGAGAAATGTCTGTTGAAATCTTTTGCCCATTTTTTGGATCAGATTATTAGATTTTTTTTTTTCCTATAGAGTTTGTTTGAGCTCCTTATGTATTCTGGTTATTAATCCCTTGTCTGATGCGTAGTTTGCAAATGTTTTCCACCATTCTGTGGGTTGTCTCTTCACTTTGTTGGCCAATTCCTTTGCTGTGCAGAAGCTTTTTAACTTGATGTGATCCAATGTATTCATTTTCACTTTGGTTACCTGTGTTTGTGTGGTATTACTCAAGAATTTTTTGCCCAGACCAATGTTCTAGAGATTTTCTCCAATGTTTCCTTTTAGTAGTTTCATAGTTTGAAGTCTTAGATTTAAGTTTTTAATCCATTTTGATTTGATTTGTGCATACAGTAAGAGATAGGGGCCTAGTTTTATTCTTCTACATATGGATATGCAGTTTTTCCCACACCACTTATTGAAGAGACTGTCCTTTCCCCAGTGTATGTTCTTTGTACCTTTGTTGAAAATGAGTTCACTGTAGAGTTATGTATTTATTTCTGGGTTCTCTATTCTGTCCATTGATCTACGTGTCTGTTTTTATGTCACTACCATGCTGTTTTGGTTACTATAGCTCTGCAGTATAATATGAAGTCGGGTAATGTAATTCCTCCAGTTTTGCTATGTTTGCTAAGGATAGTTTTGGCATTCTTGGTCTTTTGTAGTTCCATATAAATTTTAAGATTGTTTTTTCTATTTTGATGAAGAATGTCATTGATATTTTGATAGGGGTTGAATTGAATCTGTAGATTTGCTATGGGTAGAATGGACATTTTAACAATATTGATTATTCCAATGCATGAACATGGAATATCTTTCCATTTTTATGGTGTCCTTTTCATTTCCTTTCATCAATGTTTTATAGTTTTCATTGCAGAGATTGTTTACTTCTTTTGTTAAGTTTATTTCTGGGTGTTTTATTTCTTGCTACTGTAAATGGGATTACTTTCTTGATTTCTTTTTCAAATTGTTTGTTGTTGGCATATATAAATGCTATTGATTTTTGTATGTTAATTTCATATCCTGCAACTTTACTCAGTTTATCATTTCTAATAGTTTTTTTTAAATGGAGTCTTTTTTTTCCCAAATATAAGATTATATCATGTGCAAACAAGGATAATTTGACTGTTTCTTTTCTAATTTTGAGGCCCTTTGTTTTTTTTCTCATCTTATTGCTGTATCTAGAACTTCCGGTACTATGTTGCATAGCAGTGGTGTAATTGGGTATACTTGTCTTGTTCTAGATCTTAGAGGAAAGGCCCATTCAGTATACTAGCAGTGGCTCTATTGTATATGGCTTTTATTGTGTTAAGGCATATTCCTTGTATACCTAGTTATTTGAGGGTTTTTTTTTTTTTTTAAATCATGAAGGGATGTTGAATTTATCACATGCTTTTTTAGCATCAGTTGAAATGATCTTTTTTTTGGTCCTTCTTTTTGTTGACATGATGTATCATACTGATTGATTTGCCTGTGTTGAGCCATCCTTGCATTGCTGAGATAAATCCCACTTGATCAGAGTGAGTGATCTTTTTAATGCGTTGTTGATTTGGCTTGATTGAATTTTATTGATTCTTGTAACAATGTTCATAAGGGATTTTGTCCTGTAGTTTTCTTTTTTTAATTTGTCTTTGCCTGGTTTTGGTATCAGGGTAATCATGGCCTTGTAGAATGAATTTGGAAGTTCTTCCTTATTCTCTAATTTTTCAGAATAGTTGGACGAGGTTTGGTAATAGTTCTTCTTTAAATGTTTAATAAAATTCAGCAGTGAAGCCATTGGATCTGGGCTTTTCTTTGCTGGGAGACTTTTTATTAGCATTTGATCTCATTACTTGTTATTGGTCTGTTCAGGTTTTGGATTTTTTTATGGTTCAGTGTTGGTGAGTTGTATGTGTTCGTTTCTTCTAGGTTTTCCAGTTTATTGGCATGTAGTTTCTCAAGTAGCCTTAATTACTTTTTAAATTTCTGCAGTGTCAGTTGTAATGTCTTCTTTTTCATCTCTGATTGTATTTATTTGGGTCTTTTTTTTTAAATCTGGCTAAAGTTTGTTAATTTTGTTTGTCTTTTCAGAAAATGAACTTTTTGCTTATCAATGCTTTGTACTTTTTTGTTTCAGTTTCAGTGATTTCTGCTCTGGTCTTTATTATTTCTTTTTTCTATTGATTTTGGGTTTGGTTTGCTTTTGCTTTTACAGTTTGTTAAGGTGCATCATTATATTGTTTATCTGAAGTTTTTCTACTTTTTTGATGTAGATATTTATTGCTATAGACTTTCTTTGTAGTACTGTTTTTGCTGTGTCCCATAGGTTTTGGTATGTTGTGCTTCCATTTTCATTTGTTTAAAGAAATTTTTAAATTTTCTTCTTAGTTTCTTCATTGTCCCACTGATAAGTTAGGAACATATTGTTTACTTTTCATGTGTTTTATAGTTTCAAAATTTATCTTATTATTAATTTCTAGTTTTATTCTATTACATTCAGATAAAATACTTGATATGATTTTAATTTTTTGAACTTTTAAGACTTGTTTTGTGTCCTAACATGGTCTGTTTTTGAGAATGATCTATGTACCAAGGATAAGAATATGTATTCTGCAGTTTGGATGAAATATTCATTAGATCCATTGGGTCTCTAGTGCAGATTAAATCCAGTGTTTCTTTGTTGATTTTCTATCTGGATGATCCGTCCAATGCTGAAAGTGGGGTATTGAAGTCTCCAGCTACTATTGTATTGGAGTCTATCTCTCTCCTTAGCTCTAATAATATTTGCTTTTTATAATATATCAGGTGCTGCAGTGTTAGGTGCCTATATATTTATAATTTACGTATTCTCTTGCTGAATTGACTTCTTTATTCTTATATGATGACCTTCTTGGTCTCTTTTTGTAGTTTTTATCTTGAAATCTATTTAGTGTGATATAAATATAGCTACTCTTGCTCTTTGTTGGTTTCCATTTGCACAGAATACCTTTTCCTATCCCTTTATTTTCAGTTTGTGTGTGTCTTTATAGGTGAAGTGTGTGTTTTTTGTAGGCAACAGATCACTGGGTCTTGCTTTTTTTTTTTTTTCTTTCTATCCATTCAGCTGCTGTATGTCTTTTGATTGGAAACTTTAGGCCTTTTAAATTCAATGTATTATTGATAACTAAGGACTTACTCCTGCCATTTTGTTATTTGTTTTCTGGTTGTCTTGCCATCTTCTCTTCCTTCTTTCCTTCCTTCCTGTCTTCCTTTTAGTGAAGGTGATTTTCTTTGGTAGTATGCTTTAGTTTCTCACTTTTTATTTTTTGGTATTTGTTGTATGCTTTTTGATTTGAGGTTACCATGAGACAAATAATATCTTATAACTCATTATTTTAAACTGATGACAGTTTAACACTGATTGTACAAGAAAAGAGAAAACTAATAAAAACTCTACTCTTTCCCCTCTGCTTTTAAACATTTTGTTGCTTCTATTCATATCCTATTGTACTGTCTATGTCTTAAAAGTTGTTGTAGTTACTATTTTGGATAGGTTCATCTTTTAGTCTTTCTATTCAAGATATGAGTAGTTTACATATTACAATTATAGTGGTATAATATTTTGTATTTTTCTGCATACTTACTGTTACCAGTGAGTTTTCTACTTTTGGATGATTTCTTATTGCTCATTAACATCCTTTTTTTTCATATGAAAAACTCCCTTTAGGATTTCTTGTAGGACAGGTCTGGTATTGATGAAAATCCTCAGCATTTGTTTATCTGAGAAAGTCTTTATTTCTCCTTCATGTCTGAAGGATAGTTTTGCTGAATATACTATTCTAGGATAAAGTTTTTTCTTTAGTACTTTAAATATGTCATGTTGCCCAGGCACAGTAGCTCATGCCTACAATCCCAGCACTTTGGGAAGCTGAGGATTGCTTGAGCCCAGGTGTTCAAGACCAGCTTTGGGAACATGGTGAAACCCCATCTCTACAAAAAATACAAAAAATTAGCCAGGTATGGTGGCACACACCTGTAGTCCCAGCTATTTGGGGGGCTGAGGTGGGAGGATCACCTTGGCCTGGGAGGTTAAGGCTGTAGTGTGCTGTGATTGTGCCACTGCACTCCAGTGTGGGTGACACAGTGAGACTCTGTCTAAAAAAAAAAAAAGCCATGCCACTCTTTCCTGGCCCATAACATTTCCACTGAGAAGTCCACTGCCATATGTATTGGAGCTCCCTTATTTGTTACTGGTTTCTTTTCTCTTGGCTTTTAGGATCCTTTCTCTAACCTTGAGCTTTTGAAGTTTGATTATTAAATGTCTTGAGATACTTTTCTTTGTATTAGATGTATTTGGTGTTCTATAACCTTCTTGTACTTGAATATTGATTTCTTTCTCTAGGTTTGGGACGTTCTCTGATATCCCTTTGAATAAACTTTCTACTTCATTCTTTCTTTCTACCTCTTCTTTAACGCCAATAGCTTTTAGATTTGTCCTTTTGAGACTATATTCTTGGTCTTATAGGTATGTTTCATTTTTAAAAATTCTTTTTTCTTTTGTCTCCTCTATGTATGTTCAAATGCCCCATCTTCAAACTTACTAATTATTTCCTCTGATTAATTCTACAATTAAAGGACGTTGATGCATTTTTCATCTCCAGATTTTCTGATACTTTTTAATTATTTCAGTTTCTTTGTTAAATGTATCTGATAGGATTCTGAATTCCTTCTTTATGTCATCTTGAATTTCTTGGAACTTCCTTAGAACAGCTATTCTGAATTTTCTGTCGGAAAGGTCATATTTCTCTGCCTCTCCAGGATTGGTCCCTGGTGGCCTATTTAGTTCTTTTGGTGAGGTCATATTTTCCTGGATGTTCTTGATGGTTGTGGATGTTCATTGGTGTCTGGGCATTGACGAGTTAGATATTTATTGTAGTCTTCACAGTATTTTTGTACCCATTCTTCTTGGGAATGCTTTCCACGTATTCAAAGGGATTTGGGTGTTGTGATCTAAGTCTTTGGTCACTGCAGCCATATCTGCACGAAGGGGCACCCCAAGCCAAGTAACAGTGTGGCTCTTGCAGTGTCATAGGGGTACTGTCTTGGGAGTCTTGGGTAAGATCCAGGAAAGTTCACTGGATTAGGCAGAGACTCTTGTTTTCTTCCCTTACTCTGTCTGTAAACAAATGGAAACAGAGTCTCTGTCTCTCTGTGCTGAGCTGCCTTGAGATAGGGGAGAGGTGACTTAAGCACCCCTGTGTTCACCACCCCGGGACTGCACTGAGTCAGACCTGAAACCAGCACAGCATTGGGTTTTGCCGACAGTTCATGGTCATAACTGCCTGGCTGCCACCTAAGTGGTCTACAGTCAGCAGTGGTGAAGCCAGCCAGGCTTGTGTCCTTCCTTCCATTCAGGGTGGCGAACTCCCCCACAGCCCTAGGCAGGTCCAGAGATGTTGTCTGGGAGCCAGGGCCTGGAGCTGGGAACCTTAGGAATTTACCTGGTACTCTATTCCACTGCAGCTGAGCTGGCACCCAAACCTCAAGACAAAGTCCTTCCCCTTCTTCTCTCCCCTTTCTTCAAGCAGAGGAGTCTCTCCCCGTGGCCACCACCACCCTAGACCTGCTGTGAGTACTGCCTGGCTACTGCCAATATTCACTCAAGGCCCAAGGACTCTTCAGTCAGCTTGTGTTGAATGCCGCCAGTCCTGAGTCTCTCCCTTCAGGGCTGTGGGCTCCCTCTGACCCAGGGCAGGTCCAGACATGCCATCCAGGAGCCAAGGACTAGAGCTGGGGACCCCAGGAGCCTGCCCTGTGCTCTGTTCCACTGTGGCTGAACTGGTACCAAATCTGATTTTTAAATTTTTATAAAGGTGCTTTTTTTGTATGGATAGTTGTTCAGTTTGGTGTTCCTGCCTGGGGAGGGGTGGCGGGAGGGTGAACACAGTTGCTGGAGGCTTCTGTTTGGCCATCTTGCTCTGCTTCCTCCTCTCCATTTTCCACAGAACATGCTTTGAGAAAGTCTGGGCCTGAGAATATTTTGGGAAGTCAAAGTGTTATAGCAGTTAAGGACACTGGATTTAGAGTCAGACAGACATATATTTGAACTCTAACTGTGTGATCTTGGACAAGTCAGTTAATATTGCTAGGCCTTAGTTGTTTTTTTTTTTTTTTTAATCTGTAAGACAGAAATAATAAATAGCAAATACTTATTGAGTACTTTAATCTTTACAGAAATTCTGTGTAAAAGATTCATTATTTCTGTATTATAGATAGATGTAGAAACTAAGGAACAAAGAGACTATGTATCTTCTGCAAGGTCACTCAGCTTATAAGAGATGAAGTAGACATCTAAACCAAGTAGTCTGACTCTAGAATTTGAACTCTTAATTAATACTCTATTACCACTTTGTGTTGTTGTGTAACGACATCATATTATACATGTAAAGTATTAGCACAGGGCCCAATGCATAGTAGGTACTTAACAAATGTTAGTTATTCTGTTCATTTAGATAAGTCACTACATGGTTGCCCCATAAAGTGATCTGTGACTGGAAGGACTCAGTACTGAAAGATGTTAGAAAAACCCCATCGAGAGGAAGACAGTGGAGGAGATTCATGTAGAGTAACAGAAATATCCACGTAGGCTAGTTCGCAGAGGGTTGGAGGCCCTGTCTCTGCTCCCAAAGCAGCCCTTGGGCCCTCTCTGACTAAAGAACAGCAAGAACTTGGTATCAGACACTGTGGTCAATTCATTCAAAGGAAGGGAAGACATTTTAGAAAGTTTCAAGGGTTTACTTCTGTCTCAAAATGGACTCATAAGAGATGCACTGTTCCCTTTATACCCACAGTCAGAGCCCATTCAGAAGATTATATTCTACATGAATAGAACCAAACAAACAGGCAAACAAAACAACAGAAAAATTCTTGCTAGGTATGGCATTGGTTATCTGTACCCTGCAGCCAAATGCATTCTTTAGGGACACCAACTTTGGAACTTCTTAATTTAGGGTTAAGCTACAGTTTTCATGTGGTTCTGGTGTTATTTTGTGCATGGCTCCCACATACACAAACTTTGCAGTAGAGAGCACTTTATTAGAATTTCAACACAATGACAGAACCACTTAAGTAAGTTCATGCTTTTTATTGAGACCCTCTCCTCTCCTCCCAAGGTCAGGGTCTTTTTCTCCTTAATTATCTACTCTGACATGTGGAAAAGGAGAGAAAGTTAGGTGTTTCTGCCTTTGGGGGAAATGTGGTATCTTCCATTTAAACTTACTCTCATATTGTTTTGCTTTCTTGGCCTGTTTATATAAATACAAGAAGCCAGAAGCCAGTGAAAATAAAAATCATGAAGTTATCCATGAGACATGCAGAAGCAACCTCCTTGTATGATAAACAAGCTCAGCTGCAGAAAGATCTGTGGTCTGATATTCATTACTGGAAAACTTGCATTGGATGGACAGTTTGTCCAGATGAGTTAATTAATTTTAAGAGTTCTCTGTTTACTTAGAAAAGAAGATTCCATTTTGGCTGAAAGCATGTTTATTTTCAACATTCATCAGTAATTCTGGGTCAGCCACTCCACAGTTTGGTTTGCCTTGGTGCCAGCTGCATGTGGCAGAAAAGTTAATGAGATGTCTCTGGTGTTAAAAGAGGAAAAAGTCATGTGGAGGAACAGGACTCCTGCAGAGAACGGAGTGCAGAATTTCCAATTTTCCTCAGGACCGAGAAGTTGTGAGCACACAGACTAGTCCATGAGGAACTCAGGGACTTTTTCCAAGGATAGCTTCTCATCTCTGCAAATGAATTTCCATTTCGATATTCTAAAAGTATTTAAACAAATTATTTCACTTGTCCAAAAGCCCTTTTTCTATCTCACATTTATCCTGCACTCCAAGTCCTATTCGAGTCCTACCTTTACTCCCAAACATTCTTCTATTACAGTGGCTTTAAGATTAAGCCTCCTCTTCTCTGAAGTTCTAAAGAACTAGGAGATGATAACCATGCTGTTTTCCAAAATATTGTATGACTTGTTGTTTCCAGTATACTTAGTAGATATCTCAATTAGATTTAGACGAGGAATTACCCTGTGAATGGGTAAAACAAGAGATAACCTTTGCAAATGATTTTTAAATAATTCCTGTTCCTTCTCCTCCTCTTCCCTATCTCCTTTTAATTGGTCAACATTATTAAGGTAAAATTTGCCAATTTTTTTTTTTAATTTATTTATTATTATTATACTTTAAGTTGTAGGGTACATATGCATAACGTGCAGGTTTGTTACATATGTATACTTGTGCCATGTTGGTGTGCTGCACCCATCAACTCGTCATTTACATCAGGTATAACTCCCAATGCAATCCCTCCCCCCTTCCCCCTCCCCATGATAGGCCCCTGTGTGTGATGTTCCCCTTCCTGAGTCCAAGTGATCTCATTGTTCAGTTCCCACCTATGAGTGAGAACATGCGGTGCTTGGTTTTCTGTTCTTGCGGTAGTTTGCTGAGAATGATGGTTTCCAGCTGCATCCATGTCCCTACAAAGGACACAAACTCATCCTTTCTGATGGCTGCATAGTATTCCATGGTGTATATGTGCCACATTTTCTTAATCCAATCTGTCACTGATGGACATTTGGGTTGATTCCAAGTCTTTGCTATTGTGAATAGTGCTGCAATAAACATACGTGTGCATGTGTCTTTATAGCAGCATAATTTATAATCCTTTGGGTATATACCCAGTAATGGGATGGCTGGGTCATATGGTACATCTAGTTCTAGATCCTTGAGGAATCGCCATACTGTTTTCCATAATGGTTGAACTAGTTTACAATCCCACCAACAGTGTAAAAGTGTTCCTATTTCTCCACATCCTCTCCAGCACCTGTTGTTTCCTGACTTTTTAATGATCGCCATTCTAACTGGTGTGAGATGGTATCTCATTGTGGTTTTGATTTGCATTTCTCTGATGGCCAGTGATGATGAGCATTTTTTCATGTGTCTATTGGCTGTATGAATGTCTTCTTTTGAGAAATGTCTGTTCATATCCTTTGCCCACTTTTTGATGGGGTTGTTTGTTTTTTTCTTGTAAATTTGTTTGAGTTCTTTGTAGGTTCTGGATATTAGCCCTTTGTCAGACGAGTAGATTGCAAAAATTTTCTCCCATTCTGTAGGTTGCCTGTTCACTCTGATGGTAGTTTCTTTTGCTGTGCAGAAGCTCTTTAGTTTAATGAGATCCCATTTGTCAATTTTGGCTTTTGCTGCCGTTGCTTTTGGTGTTTTAGACATGAAGTCTTTGCCCATGCCTATGTCCTGAATGGTACTACCTAGGTTTTCCTCTAGGATTTTTATGGTATTAGGTCTAACATTTAAGTCTCTAATCCATCTTGAATTAATTTTCGTATAGGGAGTAAGGAAAGGATCCACTTTCAGCTTTCTACTTTTGGCTAGCCAATTTTCCCAGCACCATTTATTAAATAGGGAATCCTTTCCCCATTTCTTGTTTCTCTCAGGTTTGTCAAAGATCAGATGGCTGTAGATGTGTGGTATTATTTCTGAGGACTCTGTTCTGTTCCATTGGTCTATATCTCTGTTTTGGTACCAGTACCATGCTGTTTTGGTTACTGTAGCCTTGTAGTATAGTTTGAAGTCAGGTAGCGTGATGCCTCCAACTTTGTTCTTTTGACTTAGGATTGTCTTGGAGATGCGGGCTCTTTTTTGGTTCCATATGAACTTTAAAGCAGTTTTTTCCAATTCTATGAAGAAACTCATTGGTAGCTTGATGGGGATGGCATTGAATCTATAAATTACCTTGGGCAGTATGGCCATTTTCACGATATTGATTCTTCCTATCCATGAGCGTGGTATGTTCTTCCATTTGTTTGTGTCCTCTTTTATTTCACTGAGCAGTGGTTTGTAGTTGTCCTTAAGAGGTCCTTTACATCCCTTGTAAGTTGGATTCCTAGGTATTTTATTCTCTTTGAAGCAATTGTGAATGGAAGTTCATTCCTGATTTGGCTCTCTGTTTGTCTGTTACTGGTGTATAAGAATGCTTGTGATTTTTGCACATTAATTTTGTATCCTGAGACTTTGCTGAAGTTTCTTATCAGCTTAAGGAGATTCTGGGCTGAGACAATGGGGTTTTCTAAATATACAATCATGTCATCTGCAAACAGGGACAGTTTGACTTCTTCTTTTCCTAACTGAATACCCTTGATTTCTTTCTCTTGCCTAATTGCCCTAGCCAGAACTTCCAGCACTATGTTGAATAGGAGTGGTGAGAGAGGGCATCCCTGTCTTGTGCCAGTTTTCAAAGGGAATTTTTCCAGTTTTTGGCCATTCAGTATGATATTGGCTGTGGGTTTGTCATAAATAGCTGTTATTATTTTCAGGTACGTTCCATCAATACCGAATTTATTGAGCGTTTTTAGCATGAAGGGCTGTTGAATTTTGTCAAAAGCCTTTTCTGCATCTATTGAGATAATCATGTGGTTCTTGTCTTTGGTTCTGTTTATATGCTGGATTATGTTTCTTGATTTGCGAATGTTGAACCAGCCTTGCATCCCAGGGATGAAGCCCACTTGATCATGGTGGATAAGCTTTTTGATGTGTTGCTGAATCCGGTTTGCCAGTATTTTATTGAGGATTTTTGCATCGATGTTCATCAGGGATATTGGTCTAAAATTCTCTTTTTTTGTTGTGTCTCTGCCAGGCTTTGGTATCAGGATGATGTTGGCCTCATAAAATGAGTTAGGGAGGATTCCCTCTTTTTCTATTGATTGGAATAGTTTCAGAAGGAATGGTACCAACTCCTCCTTGTACCTCTGGTAGAATTCAGCTGTGAATCCATCTGGTCCTGGACTTTTTTTGTTTGGTAGGCTATTTATTATTGCCTCAATTTCAGAGCCTGCTATTGGTCTATTCAGGGATTCAACTTCTTCCTGGTTTAGTCTTGGAAGAGTGTAAGTGTCCAGGAAATTATCCATTTCTTCTAGATATTCCAGTTTATTTGCGTAGAGGTGTTTATAGTATTCTCTGATGGTCGTTTGTATTTCTGTTGGGTTGGTGGTGATATCCCCTTTATCATTTTTAATTGCGTCGATTTGATTCTTCTCTCTTTTCTTCTTTATTAGTCTTGCTAGTGGTCTGTCAATTTTGTTGATCTTTTCACAAAACCAACTCCTGGATTCATGATTTTTTGGAGAGTTTTTTGTGTCTCTATCTCCTTCAGTTCTGCTCTGATCTTAGTTATTTCTTGCCTTCTGCTAGCTTTCGAATGTGTTTGCTCTTGCTTCTCTAGTTCTTTTAATTGCGATGTTAGAGTGTCAATTTTAGATCTTTCCTGCTTTCTCTTGTGGGCATTTAGTGCTATAAATTTCCCTCTACACACTGCTTTAAATGTGTCCCAGAGATTCTGGTATGTTGTATCTTTGTTCTCATTGGTTTCAAAGAACATCTTTATTTCTGCCTTCATTTTGTTATGTACCCAGTAGTCATTCAGGAGCAGGTTGTTCAGTTTCCATGTAGTTGAGCGGTTTTGATTGAGTTTCTTAGTCCTGAGTTCTAGTTTGATTGCACTGTGGTCTGGGAGACAGTTTGTTATAATTTCTGTTCTTGTACATTTGCTGAGGAGTGCTTTACTTCCAATTACGTGGTCGATTTTGGAGTAAGTACGATGTGGTGCTGAGAAGAATGTATATTCTGTTGATTTGGGGTGGAGAGTTCTATAGATGTCTATTAGGTCTGCTTGCTGCAGAGATGAGCTCAATTCCTGGATATGCCAATTTTTAAGTATACAATTTGGTGAGTTTTGATAAATATATTCATTCGTTAGCTACTACCTACTCTTAGAACATTTATATTCCTCAAAAAGTTTCTTCTTGCCCCTTTACAGTCAACCCTCTACCTCTAGGAACTACTGATCTGCTTTCTGTCATTATAGTTGGGCTACTTTCACTTACTGTAATATTTTGGGGATTCATCGATGTTGTTGCATGTATCAATAGTTTGTTCCTTTTTGTTGTAAGTAGTATTACGTTGAATGTGTATGTAGGCTCATCCCTCAATATCTATAGGGGATTGGAGGACCCATCGCAGATATCAAAATCCATGGATGCTCATGTCCTGTAGTTGGCCCTGCAGAAACCATGGATATGAATTTGCTTACTGTACAATTTGCTTATCCTTGATGAAAATTTAAGTTGTTTCCAGTTTGAGGTATTAGGAATAAAACTGCTATGAAGATTTATCTTTACATGGACATGTGTTTCTGTCTCTTTGGAGCAAATACCTGGGAGTAGTTTTGATGGATTGTGTAGTAGGTATATATTTAACTTTTTAAGAAATTGCCAAACTTTTTCCACAAGTGGTTGGACCATTTTTCATTTCCACCAGCAATGTGTGAAAGTTAAAGTTGTTCCACATCCTTATTAAAGCTTATTATAGTCAGTCTTTTTAATTTTAGCAGTTCTAGTGAGTATTCAGTAGTATCTTACTACGTTTTCATTTGCATTTCCCTAATGACTAATGATAATGAGCATTGTTTTATGTGCTTATTTGGCATTTGTATACTTTGGTGAAATTCCTGTTCACATCCTTTCTTTATCTTTAAATTGACTTGTTGGTCCTATTATTGAATTGTAAGTGTTTTTATATATTCTGAATACAAGTCTTTTGTCATATATTTGTTTTGTAAATATTTTTCCTTGTATCTGGTTTGCCGTTTCATTTTCTTAAGGTGTCTTTTGAAGAGTAAAAGTTTTAAATTTTGATGAAGTCCAATTCATAATTAAAAAAGTAATTCGTGCTTTTTATGTCCTAGGGTTTATA
Source organism: Macaca thibetana thibetana (assembly GCF_024542745.1). Taxonomy (NCBI): domain Eukaryota; kingdom Metazoa; phylum Chordata; class Mammalia; order Primates; family Cercopithecidae; genus Macaca; species Macaca thibetana. The sequence continues at coordinate 95,229,403 of NC_065586.1, read as the reverse complement.
AAATACATCTTAAAATAACCAGAATCTTCTGTCAAAAATTACACTGCTTCATGCAAAGTATAAGTACACTTCTCTGTCTTACCTCTTGTTGATGTCATAATTTCACTCAAACATATTCTATACGTGAAATTTTTTGTTCCCATCTTTGCTTGAAACATTGTTACCCTTAGGATGATTAACAATAAGATAAAAAGGAATTTTGATTTTATCTTCTTTTATTTCTTTTCTGATATTATTCAATTTTCTTTTCTATTCAAGTTTTTGAGGCTGGGTGGGATAGCTCACACCTATAATCTCAGCACTTTGGGAGGCTGAGGTTTGGGGATTGCTTGAGTCCAGGAGTTCGAGACCAACCTGGGCAGCATGACAAAACTCCATCTCTACAAAAAATACAAAAAACTAGCTGGGCATGGGAGTGTGTGCTTATAGTTCCAGCTACTAGGGAGACCGAAGTGGGAGGAAAGCTTGAGCCAGGGAGGCTGAGGCTGCAATGAGCTGTGACTGTGCCACTGCACTCCAGCCTGGGCAACAGAATGAGATCCTGTCTGAAAAAAAAAGTTTTTGACATATATTCCTTCTGTCTGAAGACCTTTTCTTTAATATTTCTTAGAGTAAGCATACCTCCAGGAATTTAAGGTTTTTTTCTTCATTTTTGAAGGATTTTTTGCATAGTATGGAATTTGAGTTAACATTTTTTTCTTTCAGCACTTTAAAGATGTCTGTTCTTTTTCTTCCATAGTTTCTGATGAGAAGTCTGCTGTAATTCTTGTTTTTTTTTTGAGACAGAGTCTCACTGTGTCACCCAGGCTGGAGTACAGTGGTGTGATCTTGGCTCACTGCAACCTCTGCCTCTTGGGTTTAGATGATTCTTCTGCCTCAGCCTCCCGAGTAGCTGGGACTACAGGTACCCGACACCACACCTGGCTAATTTTTTATTTTTAGTGGAGATGGGGTTTCACCATATTGGCCAGGCTGGTCTCGAACTCCTGACCTTGAGATCTGTGTGCCTCGGCCTCCCAAAGTGCTGGAATTACAGGTGTGAGCCACCATGCCCAGCCTGTAATTCTTCTTCTTCTTCCTTTATAGGCAGTGTATCTTTTTCCTTTGGGTACTTTCAAGATTTTCTCTTTGTCTTTGGTTTTTAGAAGTTTAATTATGATATGCCTAGGGTGCGTGTGTGTGCGTGCATGTGTGTGTGTGTGTGGTTATTTATCCTGCTTAGTGTTATCAGAGTTTATTGGATCTGGCCATGGTTTATGGTCTGTCACTAATTTTGGAAAATTCTCAGCCATTATTTCTTTGGCCCCGTTCTTTCTCTCTTTGCCTTTTAGGATTCCAATTATGCATATACCAAGTTTCTCTGCTCTTGAATTCTCTGTTCAGTTTGTTTCACTCTTTTTTCCTCTTTGCATTTCATTTAGATAATCTCTATTGATCTTTCTCTTGCTTGTATTGTTTCTGACAAAATATCCGCCATCATTCTTCCCTGCCCCACCTCTATTTTTCTTTTCTTTTCTTTTCTTTCCTTTCCTTTTCTTTTCTTTCCCTTCCTTCCTTCTTTCTTTCCTTCCTTCCTTCCTTCCTTCCTTCCTTCCTTCCTTCCTTCCTTCCTTCCTTCCTTCCTTCCTTCCTTCCTTCCTTCCTTCCTTCTTTCTCTCTTTCTCTTTCTCTTTTTCTTTTTTTTTTTTTGGAGATGGAGTCTCATTCTGTTGCCCAGGCTGCAGTGCAGTGGTGCAATCTCGGCTTACTACAAGCTCTGCCTCCCGGGTTCACGCTATTTTTCTGCCTCAACCTCCTGAGTAGCTGGGACTAAAGACGCCCGCCACCATGCCCAGCTAATTGTTTGTATTTTTAGTAGAGATGGGGTTTGACGGTGTTAGCCAGGATGGTCTCGATCTCCTGACCTCGTTATCCACCCACCTTGGCCTCCCAAAGTGCTGAGATTACAGGCATGAGCCACTGCACCCAGCAGCCCCACCTATATTTTTCTATATCTGTATGTGCCTTTTTCATTTGGCTAATTTTAAAAATGTCTTTTTATCTCTAGTTTTTGGCAGTTCGATTATGATTATTATGGTATCATTTTCTTCTTATCTCTTCTTCTTGGGTGTTCTCTTGGTTTATAGTTTTCATTTAATTTAGAAGTTTGTGTTGTTTTTTATTTTTTTGAGACAGAGTCTTGCTCTGTCACCCAGGCTGGAGTGCAGTGGCGTGAACTTGGCTCACTGCACCCTCTGCCTCCTGAGTTCAAGTGATTCTCCTGCCTCAGCCTCCCTAGTAGCTGGGATTACAAGTGTACACCATCATGCCTGGCTAATTTTTTTGTATTTTTAGTCATGATAGGGCTTTACCATGTAGGCTAGGCTGGTCTTGAACTCCTGACCATAGGTGATCTGGCAGTCTCAGCCTCCCAAAGTGCTGGGATTACAGGTGTGAGCCACTGTACCCAGCCAATTTAGAAGTTTTGACCATTAAGATTTCAAATACTTTTTTCCTGTCTTCTCCCTTCATTTTTTGGAGGTACCAATTACTTGTATGTTAGGCCACTTAATATAAGCTGTTAGCTCAGTGATCCTCTGTTACATTTTTTCAGTGTTTCTCTCTCTCTCTCTCTCTCTCTCTCTATATATATATATACATACACACACACACACGCACACACACACACACACATATATATATATATATAAAATTTTGGATAGTTCTGTTGCCACATCTTCAACTTCATTGGTCTTTTCTTCAGCAGTGTCTAAGTTACTGTTAATCCAATCTAGTATATTTTTCATTTCAGCTATATATTTATTTATAGAAACTCAATTTGTGTCTATACATTTTATAGTTCTCATTATTACTCTCCTGTTTTCCTCTACCTTCTTGAATATATGTAATATATTTCTTAATGGCTTTCCTCTTAGTTTTTTTTTTTTTTTTTTTTGAGACAGAGTCTTGCTCTGTTGCCCAGGCCAGAGTGCAATAGTTCACTGCAACCTCTACCTCCTGGGTTCGAGTGATTCTCCTGCCTCAGCCTCCTGAATAGCTGGGACTTTAGGCATGTACCACCATGCCTGGCTAATTTTTGTATTTTTAGTAGAGTTAGGGTTTCACCATGTTGGTCAGGCTGGTCTCGAACTCCTGACCTCAAATGATCTGCCTGTCTTGGCCTCCCAAAGTGCTGGGATTACAGGTGTGAGCCACCATGCCCAACCGCTTTTTTCTTATCTTTGCTTACTCTTTCTACCATCTGTGTGTCATTTTGATGTCTGTTTATATTTATTGATTTTTCTCCTCTTTATGGGTTATATTTTCCTGCTTCTTCATATGCCTGGTAATTTTTAATTGGATGTCAGACATTTTGGGTTATATGTTGTTGGGTGCTAGTTGATTTGATATTCCTTTAAATATTTTTTGTTTTTTTTCTGGAATGAAGTTAAGTTCCTTGGAGTCAGTTTTTTGTTTTTAAGTCTTTCTTCAAAATTTGTTAGGGTGGTAAAAACCAGTTCCTGGACTATGCTAATTTGGCTTTTCTACTGAGGTAACACCTTTCTGAGGCAGTCAGTACCCTTCTATATTCATACCCTTCTTACTCAGTGCCTTATGTGTTATGCAGTCTTTTCAGTCTGGCTGTCCAAACTAAACTATTCCTGGTCTATGTGAACTATGGTGATTGCTTCACTTACTTCTTCCTGGTGGTTCTGTTGTGGAAACACCAGGGGTTTGGTCCAGGTCCTGCTGCTTGCCGCACAGAAAGCCAATGACTGAGATGACAAGTATTGTCAAGGCTTTAATTGGGTGCTGCAGTTGAGGAGATGGGAGCTCAGCCTCAAATCCATCACCCTGACTGACTAATAATAGGGGTTTAGATAGCAGGAAGAAATGTAACAATGTGTAAGAAAACAGGCATTAGGGAGGGCCAAGAAGGCATGTAGTATGGTGATCTGGTGAGTTTCTGTTCTTTGATACTTTTTTGAGAAGCCTGAAGGTTCTTTCCTGAGGATAAAACAAATACAAGTTTCGAGCTTTAATAGCAGAAAGGTCAATTTATATGTTTATCCAAAAACAGCTGTGTATAGGACTATTGGGGCCATTTAAGTTATTTTCCTTGCCTCAGTAGTTTCCTTACATACATGCATACATCATTACTTAATACCATCAGGGAAACTCTCTGCAGGTCTCTGGAGCTTTTGTTCTTTGTGAAGCTCCCTCTCCTATACTCTGTTCTATAAATTCTAGTTGCCTTGGCCACTCTTAACTCTGAATTGTGTTTCCTTGACTCAGTAAGACTACTGAGCTCTGTTTGGAATCCTCATGCCTGTACTACAGTCTGAAAACTGTCTCTAGGCATTGAGGTGGGGGTACTCATAGGGCTCACCTTGTTTTTCCTTCCTCAGGGATCGCTGTCCGGTACTTTCTGTTTACCTATATCTGAAACTTCTGTTTTATGTATTTTGATTTTTTTTTAGGTTTTTTTTTTTTTTTTTTGCTGTGGCATGATCTCTGTTCACTGCAAGCTCCGCCTCCCGGGTTCACGCCATTCTCCTGCCTCAGCCTCCTGAGTAGCTGGGACTACAGGTGCCCGCCACCACACCTGGCTAATTTTTTGTATTTTTAGTAGAGACGGGGTTTCACCATGTTAGCCAGGATGGTCTTGATCTCCTGACCTTGTGATCCGCCTGCCTCAGCCTCCCAAAGTGCGGGGATTATAGGTGTTAGCCACCACGCCTGGCCTGTTTTTTAGTTTTTTAAGATAGGATGGTTAATCTGGTTCCCATTATTCCATAATTACTGGATACCAAAAATCATGTTATGATTTTAAGTTTCTCAGAATGTCTCCCTGTCCCCAGATATCTCCTGGACTGCCTTTCAGGGTGCTTATAATTCCATCATAAAATAATCATTACTTTTGTGTCTGGAACTGGTTCCTTCCAGTGGGTTCTTGGTCTTGCTGACTTCAAGAATGAAGCCGTGGACCCTCGCGGGTGAGTGTTACAGTTCTTAAAGATGGTGTGTCCAGAGTTTGTTCCTTCAGATGTTCAGATGGGTTCAGAGTTTCTTTCTTCTGGTGGGTTCGTGGTCTATGCTGACTTCAGGAGTGAAGCTGCAGACCTTCACAGTGAGTGTTACAGCTCTTAAAGGTGGTGCGTCTGGAGTTGTTTGTTCCTCCTGGTGGGTTTGTGGTTTCACTGACTTCAGGAGTAAAGCTGCAGACTTCTGTGGTGAGTGTTACAGCTCATAAAGGTAGTGTGGACCCAAAGAGTGAGCAGCGGCAAGATTTACTGCAAAGAGCTAAAGAACAAAGCTTCCACAGTATGGAAGGGGACCAGAGTGGGCTGCCCCTGCTGGCTCGGGTGGCCAGCTTTTATTCCCTTATTTGGCCCTGCCCACGTCCTGCTGATTGGTCCATTTTACAGAGTGCTGATTGGCCCATTTTCACAGAGTGCTGATTGGTGCATTTACAAACCTTTAGCCAGACACAGAGCGCTGTTTGGTACGTTTTTACAGAGTGCTGATGGGTGCGTTTACAAATCTTTAGATGGACACAGAGCGCTGATTGGTGTGTTTTTACAGAGTGCTGATTGGTGCATTTACAATCCTTTAGCTAGACACAGAGCACTGATTGGTGCGTTTTTACAGAGTGCTGATGGGTGCGTTTACAAACCTGTAGCTAGACAGAAAAGGTCTCCAAGTCCCCACCCAACCCAGAGGCCCAGCCGACTTCACCTCTCACTTTGGATCTTTTTATATTTGAATATCTGCTTAGGATACAAAAGTGTCCCATGGGAAAGGAAGCATAACAGTACAAGCAGCTTGCTAAATATTTATAAGGCATCTAAAGGCATAGAAATGTTATAGAACTGGAAGTCTGGTACCTGGCTTTAGTCTTGAATCTACCACAAACAAGGTGTGATCTGGCTAAGTTATTTGCCTTTTTGGGGTCCAGTTTTATCACTTGTAAAATAAGGGGGATAAACTAGGTGATTAGTTGGCCTCTGACCTTGTGTACATTGGCAGAATGTAGAAGTCTGGAATTAGAGGATTTGGAGGAGTTGAGGAAAGTCACTAAAAGAGAAGGAGTAAAGAGGTATCTTTTAAAATTTTCCTTAAGCTTAGTACATTAATTTGCTAGGGCTACCATAACAATATACCACAGACTTGGTGGCTTAAACGTCAAACATTTATTAATCACAACAGGAAGTTATTCCTCCCAGTTTTGGAAGAAAGAAGATGAAGATTAATGTGTCAGGAGGTTTAGTTTCTTCTGAGGCCTGTCTCCTTGGCCTGCAGATGGCTCTGCCTTTTCATTATGTTCTTACATGGTCTTTCCTCTGTGAGCAAGTGTCCCTGGTGTATCTCTTTGTATATCCTAATCTCCTTCTTCTTTATTTTTTTCAGTTATACTTTAAGTTCTGGGATACATGTGCAGAATGTGAAGGTTTGTTACATAGGTATACACATTCCACAGTGGTTTGCTGTACCCATCAACTCATCATCTACATTAGGTATTTCTCCTAATGCTATCCGTCTCCTAGACTACCACCCCCACAGGCCCCAGTGTGTGATGTTCCCCTCCCTGGGTCCATATGTTCTTATTGTTCAACTCCCACTTATGAGTGAGAACATGCAGTGTTTAGTTTTCTGTTCCTGTGTTAGTTTGCTGAGAATGATGGTTTCCAGCTTCATCCATTCCCTGCAAAGGACATGAACTCATCCTTTTTATGGCTGCATAGTATTCCATGGTGTATATGTGCCACATTTTCTTTATCCAGTCTATCAGTGATGGGCATTTGGGTTGGTTCCAAGTCTTTGCCATTGTGGATGGTGCTGTAATAAACATACGTGTGCATTTGTCTTTATAGTAGAATGATTTATAATCCTTTGGGTATATATCCAGTAATGGGATTGCTGGGTCACATGGTATTTCTGGTTCTAGATCCTTGAGGAATCGCCACACTGTCTTCCACAATGGTTGAACTAAATTACACTCCCACCAACAGTGTAAAAGTGTTCCTATTTCTCCACATCTTCTCCAGCATCTGTTGTTTCTTGACTCTGACATTTTTTTGGAGATGGAGTCTTGCCCTGCTGTCCAGGCTGGAGTGCAGTGGCTCAGTATGGCTCACTGCAACTTCTGGCTCCTGGATTCAAGCAATTCTCCTGCCTCAGCCTCCCAAGTAACTGGACCTACAGGTGCCTACCACCATGCCCGGCTAATTTTATTTTTTGTGTATTTTTGTACAGACGGGATTTCACCATGTTGCCAGTCTGTTCTTGAACTCCTGAGCTCAGGCAATCCACCCACCTCAGCCTTCCATAGTGCTAGGATTACAGGCATGAGCCACCGTGCCTGGCCAGTTTCTTGACTTTTTAATGATTGCCATTCTAACTGGCATGAGATAGTATCTCGTTGTGGTTTTGATTTGCATTTCTCTAATGACCAGTGATGATGAGCTCTTTTTCGTTTGTCTGTTGGCTGCATAAATGTCTTCTTTTGAGAAGCGTCTGTTCATATCCTTCACCCACTTTTTGATGGGGTTGTTTTTTTCTTGTAAATTTGTTTAAGTTGCTTATAGATTCTGGATATTAGCCCTTTGTCAGATGGATAGGTTGCAAAAATTTTCTCCCATTCTGTAGGTTGCCTGTTCACTCTGATAATAGTTTCTTCTGCTGTGCAGAAGTTCTTTAGTTTAATTAGATCCCATTTGTCAATTTTGGCTTTTGCTGCCATTGCTTTCAGTATTTTAGTCATGAAGTTTTTGCGCATGCCTATGTCCTGAATGGTATTGCCTAGGTTTTCTTCTAGGGTTTTTATGATTTTACGTCTTACATTTAGGTCTTTAATCCATCTTGAGTTAATTTCAGTATAAGGTATAAGAAAGGGGTCCAGTTTCAGCTTTCTGCATATGGCTAGCCAGTTTTCCCAACACCATTTATTAAATAGAGCATCTTTTCCCCATTGCTTGTTTTTGTCAGGTTTGTCAAATATAAGATGGTTGTAGATGTGTGGCATCATTTCTGAGGCCTCTGTTCTGTTCCATTGGTATATATGTCTGGTTTGATATCAGTACCATGCTGTTTTGGTTACTGTAGCTTTGCAGTATAGTTTGAAGTCAAGTAGTGTGATGCCTCCAGCTTTGTTCTTTTGGCTTAGGATTGTCTTGGCTATATGGGCTCTTTTTTGGTTCCATATTAAGTTTAAAGTAGTTTTTTATTTTTCTAATTCTGTGAAGAAAGTCAATGGTAGCTTGATGGGGATATAGCATTGAATCTGTAAATTACTTTGGGCAGTATGGCCATTTTTATGATATTGATTCTCCCTGTCCATAAGCATGGAATGTTTTTCAATTTGTTTGTGTCCTCTCTTACTTCGTTGAGCAGTGGTTTGTAGTTCTCCTTGAAGAGGTCCTTCACATCCCTTGTAAGTTGGATTCCTAGGTATTTTATTCTCTTAGTAGCAGTTGTGAATGGGAGTTCACTCATGATTTGGCTCTCCATTTGTCTGTTATTGGTGTATAGGAATGCTTGTGATTTTTGCACATTGGTTTTGTATCCCAAGACCTTGCTGAAGTTGCTTATCAGCTTAAGGAGATTTTGGGCTGAGATGGTGGGGTTTTCTAAATGTACAATTATGTCATCTGCAAACAGAGACAATTTGACTTCCTCTCTTCCTATTTTAATATGCTTTATTTCTTTATTTTGCCTGATTGCCCTAGCCAGAACTTCCAACAGTATGTTGAACAGGAGTGGTTAGAGAGGGCATCCTTGTCTTTTGCTGGTTTTCAAAGGGAATGCTTCCAGTTTTTGCCCACTCAGTATGATATTGGCTGTGGGTTTGTCAGAAGTAGCTCTTATTATCTTGAGATACGTTCCATCAATACCCAGTTCATTGAGGGATTTTAGCATGAAGCGATGTTGAGTTTTGTCGAAGGCCTTTTCTGCATCTATTGAGATAATCATGTGGTTTTTGTGATTGATTCTGTTTATGTGATGGATTACATTTATTAATTTACATATGTTGAACCAGCCTTGCATCCCAGGGATGAAGCCAAATTGATCTCGGTGGATAAGCTTTTGGATGTGCTGCTGGATTCAGTTTGCCAGTACTTTATTGAGGATTTTCGTGTCGATGTTCATCAGGGATATTGGCCTGAAATTTTTTCTTTTTATGTTGTGTCTCTGCCAGGTTTTGGTATCAGGATGATGTTGGCCTCATAAAATGAGTTATGGAGGATTCCGTTTTTTTCCTGTTGTTTGGAATCGTTTCAGAAGGAATGGTACCAGTTCCTCTTTGTACCTCTGGTAGAATCTGGCTGTGAATCCATCTGGTCCTGGGCTTTTTTTTGGTTAGTAGACTATTAATTACTGCCTCAATTTCAGAATTTGTTATTAGTCTATTCATGGATTTGACTTCTTCCTGGTTTAGTCTTGGGAGGGTGTATGTGTCCAGGAATTTATCCAGTTTTCCTAGATTTTCTAGTTTATTTGCATAGAGGTGTTTATAGTATTCTGTGATGGTAGTTTGTATTTCTGTGGGTTCCATGGTGATCTCCCTTTTATCATTTTTTGTTGTGTTTATTTGATTCTTCTCTCTTTTCTTCTTTATTTGTCTGGCTAGCGGTCTCTCTATTTTGTTAATTTTTTCAAAAAACCAGCTCCTGGATTCAATGATTTCTTGAAGCATTTTTCATGTCTCTATCTCCTTCATTTCTGCTTTGATGTTAGTTATTTCATGTCTTCTGCTAGCTTTTGAATTTGTTTGCTGTTGCTTCTCTTGTTCTTTTAATTGTGATGTTACGGTTTTGATTTTTGATCTTTCCTGCTTTCTCCTGTGGGCATTTAGTGCTATAAATTTCCCCCTAAACACTGCTCTAGCTGTGTCCCAGAGATTGTGGTACTTTGTGTCTTTGTTCTCATTGATTTCAAAGAACTTATTTATTTCTGCCTTCATTTAGTTATTTACCCGGTAGTAATTCAGGAGCAGGTTGTTCATTTTCCATGTAGTTGTACGGTTTTGAGTGAGTTCTTAATCCTGAATTCTAATTTGATTGTACTGTGGTCTGAGAGACAGTTTGTTATGATTTTTGTTCTTTTGCGTCTGCTGAGGAATGTTTTACTTCCACTTATGTGGTTAATTTTAGAATAAGTGCGATGTGGTGCTGAGAAGAATGTATATTCTGTTGATTTGGGGTGGAGAGTTCTGTAGATGTTTATTAGGTCTGCTTGGTCCAGAGCTGAGTTCACGTCCTGAATATCCTTGTTAATTTGATCTAATACTGACAATGGGGTGTTAAAGTCTCCCACTATTATCGTGTGGGAGTCTAAGTCTCTTTATAGGTCTCTAAGAACTTGCTTTATGAATCTGGGTGCTCCTGTATTAGGTGCATATACATTTAGGATAGTTAGCTGTTCTTGCTGCATTGATCCTTTTACCATTATGTAATGCCTTTCTTTGTCTTTTTTGATCTTTTCTGGTTTAAAGTCTGTTTTATGAGATACTAGGATTGCAACCCCTGCTTTTTTTTGCTTTCCATTTGCTTGGTAAATATTCCTCCATCCCTTTATTTTGAGCCTATGTGTGTCTTTGCATGTGAGCTGAGTCTCCTGAATACAGCACTCTGATGGGTGTTGACTGTATCCAATTTGCCAGTCTGTGTCTTTTAATTGGGGTATTCAGCTCATTTACATTTAAGGTTAATATTGTTATGTGTGAATTTTATCCTGTCATTATGATGTTGGCTGTTTTTTTTTGCCCATTAGTTGATGCAGTTTCTTCATAGTGATAATGGTCTTTACAATTTGGTATGTTTTTGCAGTGGCTGGTACTATTTTTTCCTTTCCATATTTAGTGCTTCCTTCAGGAGCTGTCATAGGGCAGACCTGGTGGTGTGAAAATCTCTCATCATTTGCTTGTTTGTTAAGGATTTTATCTCTTCTTCACTTCTGAAGCTTGGTTTGACTGTATATGAAATTCTGGGTTGAAAATTCTTTTCTTTTAGAATGTTGAATATTGGGCCCTACTTTCTTCTAGCCTATAGGGTTTCTGCAGGGAGGTACCATGTTAGTCTGATGGGCTTCCCTTTGTGGGTAATCCTATCTTTTTCTCTGGCTGCCCTTTACATTTTTTTCCTTCATTTCAACCTTGGTGAATCTGTTGATTATGTGTCTTGGGGTTGCTCTTCTCAAGGAGTATCTTTGTGGTGTTCTCTGTATTTCCTGAATTTCAATGTTGTCCTGTCTTGCTAGGTTGGGGAAGTTCTGGATAATATCTTGAGAGTTTTTCCAACTTGGCTGCATTCTCCCCATCACTTTCAGGTACACCAAACTTAGGTTTGGTCTTTTCACATAGTCTCATATTTCTTGGAGGCTTTGTTTGTTTCTTTTCATTATTTTTTCTCTTATCTTGTCTTCTTGCTTAGTTCCATTAAGTTGATCTTCAATCTCTGATATCCTTTTTTCCGCTCGATCGATTTGGCTGTTGATAGTTGTATATGGTTCATGAAGTTCTCGTGCTGTGTTTTTCAGCTCCACCAGGTCATTTATGTTCTTTTCTAAACTGGTTATTCTAGTTAGCAATTTGTGTAATCTTTTTTCAAGGTTCCTAGCTTCCTTGCATTGGGTTAGAACATGCTCCTTTAGCTTGGAGGAGTTTGTTATTACCCACTTTCTGAAGCTTACTTCTGTCAGTTTGTAAAACTCATTCTCCATCTAGTTTTGTTCCCTTGCTGGAGGGGAGTTGTGATGCTTTGGAGGAGAAGAGCTATTCTGGTTTTTGGAATTTTCACCCTTTTTGTGCTGGTTTTTCCTCATCTTCATGGATTTATCTACCTTTGCTCTTTGATGTTGGTGACCTTCTGATGGGGTTTTTGTGTGGACGTCCTTTTTGCTGATGTTGATGCAATTCCTTTCTGTTTGTTAGTTTACCTTTTAACAGTGAGGCCCTTCTGCTGCAGGTCTGCTGGAGTTTGCTGGAGGTCCACTCCAGGTCCTGTTTGCCTGGGTGTCACAGCAGAGGCTGCAGAACAGCCAAGATTGTTGCCTCTTTCTTCCTCTGGAAACTTCATCCCAGGCGGACACCTGCCAGATGCCAGCTGGAACTCTTCTGTATGAGGTGTCTGTTGACCCCTGCTGGGAGGTATCTCCCAGTTAGGAGGCATGGGGGTCAGGGACCCACTTGAGGATGCAGGCTGTCCCTTAGCAGAGCTTGAACCCTGGACTGGGAGATCTGCTGCTCTCTTCAGAGCAGGCAGGCAGGAACGTTTAAGTCTGCTGAAGCTGCACCTGCAGCTAGCCCTTCCCCCAGGTGCTCTGTCACAGGGAGATAGGAGTTTTATCTATAAGCCCCTGACTGGGGCTGCTGCCTTTCTTTCAGAGATTCCCCACCCAGAGAAGAGGAATCTAGAGAGGCAATCTGGCTACAGCAGCTTTGCTGAGCTGTGGCTGGCTCTACCCAGTTGGAACTTCCTGGCTGCTTTGTTTATACCGTAAGGGGAAAACCGCCTACTCAAGCCTCAGTAATGGTGGACACCCCTCCCCCACCAAACTTGAGCATCCCAGGTCGACTTCAGACTGCTGTGCTGGCAGCGAGAATTTCAAGCCAGTGGATCTTAGCTTGCTGGGCTCCGTAGGGGTGGGATCCACTGAGCTAGACTACTTCACTCCCTGGTTTCCACCCCCTTTCTTGGGGAGTAAACAGTTTTGTCTGGCTGGTGTTCCAGGCACCACTGGAGTATGAAAAAAACAAAAAACAAAAAACAAACAGAAAAAACCCCTCCTGCAGCTAGCTTGGTGTCTGCCCAAATGGCCACCCCATTTTGTGCTTGAAACCCAGGACCCTGGTCATGTAGGCACCTGCGGGAATCTCCTGATCTGCAGGTTGTGAAGACCATGAGAAAAGCATAGTATCTGGGCCGGAATGCACTGTTCCTCACGGCACAGTCCCTCACAGCTTCTCTTGGCTAGGGGAGGGAGTTCACCACCCCTGCTGCTGCTAGCCCTCCATGGGCTGCACCCACTGTCTAACCAGTCCCAGTGAGAGGAACCAGGTACCTCAGTTGGAAATGCAGAAATCAGCTACCTTCTGCGTTGATGTCGCTGGGAGCTATAAACTTCTATTTGGCCATCTTCTCTCCCTCTTAAATAAACCAGTCATATTGGTGTAGGGCACACCCTAATGGCTTCTTTTTAATTTAATTAAGTCTTTACATGCCCTGTCTCCAAATACAATTATGTTCTCAGGTACTGGGGGTTAGGGCTTCAACATATGAATTTTAGATGGATACAATTCATCCTGTAACAGCTAGTAATTCCATAAGTACAAACTTGACAGGTAACTAATTATTCACTACAAATGCCTCAATATCTATGGTTAGACTTAGAAATGTTACCAATCTAGGATTTGAAGTGGCTGATCTCAAGTGTTGATAGCTTTATCAACTTTGCAGGATAGGTCACAGAATAATGGTCATTACCATAACAGGGAGGCTTGCTCCCATAGTATGATCATTATTGATGATACATCTTCTCTATAGTTACCTCTATGGTAGGAGCTATAGAAGCTACAGAAGTAGACTCTGTGTTAGGTTTTAAGGAACTTAAATATAGTTGGAGAAATATGATAAAATTTTCTTAAAACTCCAGAAAATCATAAAGGACAATGAATATGATTTATGCCAAGTGCTATGAGAGTTCAAATGTCAGAACTAATAAGGTCTGAAGACATAAGATAAGGGTTTGTGACAAAGATGGAACTCAAGATGTTCCTTGAAGGTTGGATATTTTTGGATAAGCCAAAGAGGACAAAATAAGGGGAATAAAATGTTCACTTTTGTTAGAAAAATTTCATCGTCTAATGAGAGTTTTGTCTTCTGTGACTGGGTCAACTTCAGGGTGTCATTTGTGAAAATGGATGTAATTTCTCCTTATCACTAAGGGATGGCAATAATTAATACTGTAATTGTGGTTATAATTCTTGTAGTTCTTTCTTTTTTTTTGTTTGAGACAGTCTCGCTCTTGTCGCTCAGGCTGGAGTGTAGTGGCGTGATCTCAACTCACTGTAACCTCTGCCTCTGGGTTCAAATGATTCTCCTGCCTCAGCCTCCTGAGTAGCTGGGACCACAGGTGTGTGCCACTATGCCTTGCTAATTTGTGTACTTTTAGTAGAGACAGGGGTTTTGCCATGTTGGCCAGGTTGGTCTCGAACTCCTGACCTCAGGTGATCCGCCTGCCTTGGCCTCCCAAAGTGCTGAGATTACAGGCTTGAGCCACCGTGTCTGGCCTCTTGCAGTTATTTCGAGATGGTTATAACATAATTTTTTTCAGACCTGTAAGTTTTACAGACCTTTTCCAGTATTTATTAAACACTTTTCAGATCTAATTTGTATCACAAATAAAATTTACTAAAGTTCCTCAAATAAAATTTACTAAACTTCCTCATTATCACTCTCTTGGCTTCTCCTGTGTTCCCTACTTTGGTTAAGGGCATCACTGTCTACCTTGGGTCTTAAGGAAAACTTTGAACTATTTTTGACTCCTGGCTCTAATCTCCATATTCATTTGGCTAGTAGGTATAGCTATTCCTACTTCTATATTAACTTTTCTTACCTCTTTCTTAGTATATTATGGCAGATTAATGGACCTCTTTGCTTCCCAGCTCTCCTAATATCTTCCTTATACTGCTATTACAGTATAGCAGTATACTATGATGGGATGTTATTCTAGTGAACAGACTTCAGTAGACTGCTTTTCTGAGGGCCTCTGACGTCTCTTCAGAACCTGGAGTATAAAGCTCAAACCACAAGGGCACTTACAAATTTGCTTCTAGCCTGGCTTTGTAGCTTTCTCCCCACCCTACTATACTCCAGGCTTGGTATTCTGAGTATGACAGCAAGTGGAAAAGGGGATATTCTAAACAAGAAGGCATGAAAATGTATAATGTACTTATGTCCACTCTTTAAGGCTTGGTGAAAATGTCATCCCTTGATTACACATTCTCTGACTTCCTTCTCCTTCTCCTTCTCCTTCTCCTTCTCCTTCTCCTTCTCCTTCTCTTCCTTCCTCCTCCTCCTCCTCCTCCTCCTCCTCCTCCTCCTCCTCCTCCTCCTTACTTTTTTGAGACAGAGTTTCACTCTTGCCTGGGCTGGAGTGCAGTGGCACAATCTTGGCTCACTGCATCCTCCACCTCTCAGGTTCAAGTGATGCTCCTGCCTCAGCCTCCCAAGTAGCTGGGATTACAAGCGTGCGCCACCACACCTGGCTAATTTTTGTATTTGTAGTAGAGACAGGGTTTCACCACATTGGCCCGGCTGATCTGGAACTTCTGACCTCAGGTGATCTGCTCACCTTGGCCTCCCAAAGCCCTTTCTTAATTTATACAGATTATAAGTACTTACTACATTGTTTCTGAGTTATTTCTGTTCTTACATGTTTCCACAGTAGGCTGTGAGCTCCTTGAGGGTAGGTAGGACCAATATTTATTCATCTTTATATTCCTAGCATCCAATATAGTGTGCTGGGCACATTGTAGGAACTGATGTGTTTGTTTGAATTGATCACCAGCGTACATAAATTATACTCTCTCTTGAAAGCCTGGTTCTTCACAAGGCTCCTAGCTCTGTTGGTCCCCTGAGGCTGCCACTAGGAGGCTCCAAAGCCATCCACATGAGGAAATTTGGTTTGCTTCCAGGTTAGGCAAGAAACTGATGATGCTTGACAAATTCTTATAAAAAAATTCAGATGTTTTCAAGATGGCAACAGTACACACTGGGGACTAATGGGGGAGGGAAGGAGAGACGCAAGGGTTGAAAAACTAACTCTTGGATACTAGGCTTACTATCTGGATGATGGGATCATTCGTATCCCAAACCTCAGCATCACACAATATATCCATGTAACAAACCTGCACATGTACGTTCCCTGAATCTAAAATAAAAGTTGAAATTATAAAAAGTTATGATATCTAAATCTTTGTTTTAATTTTTTAGAATTCTGTTTTGTTTTCTGGTTGATGTTGGCATTTAGCAGCTTTGGTTTGCACATTGCCCTTTGGTGAAGTTATTCCTAAATGACGATAAGTCAGGAATATACACATTTCAGCCCTAGACACTCTAGGGGAAAGTCGATTCTCAAAGAGATCAAGTTTTTTTTTTTTTTTTTTTTTTTTTTTTAGTCACAGAATGAAGGCAATGGCTACTGATGCCATAATCCAAGGCCTAAATACTTATTTGCTTCTTCATCAAAAAGGATGTATCAAGTGTCTTTGCCTGTCATTCAGTTAACTTTCAAAGGATCTTCAGATACCAGATTCCAACAGACATTGCCATCTCTGATTATTACTGCTCAATGGTCAAATACGTCAAGGTATTGGCTCTAATTGGCACTCATGAATGCTGCTTTGGTGTAGTCAATTCTAACTCGTTTTCTTATAAGGTTGTTTTTTTAGGTCTTCTTGATATTGGGATAATCCTAGAGCTTCTGTTTGGAGATGAGGAGTAAGAGAGGAACATTCAGAGCTACATCCATCTCTTCATACACCTCTGTCTTTTTTTTCCACATCTAAATTCTGTCTTTATGGCTGAGTTCATCTTCTATGAGGGTTTCTCCAGACTGTAGTCATCTCTCTTTTTTCCCTAAATTAGGAATAACTGCATCTTAGAGTTAGAATAACTTTAGTTAATGTAGTGCAATATTCTACCCAGTATGTGAATTCCACCAAGTGTGGTTTAAAATGACCCCAGATACACTGAGTGAATTAGCACATGCCTTGGTTTTGGCCTAGGCTAGTTATGTAGCTGTTCTTATCTAAACGCAGTCCTCTTCTAAGAATGAATGCTTTCTTCAAGCTAGGTATATCACTGCCGATTGTTTTTTATGATTATATTTGTCCCTTGGTATTTGTGGGGGATTGGTTGCAATTCCTCCAGTGGGTACCAAAATCTGTAGGTGCTCAAGTACCTGATATAAAATGGTAGTATTTGCATATAATCCATATATATCCTCCTGTATACTTTAAATAATCTCTAGATTAATTTTAATACTTAATACATTGTAAATACTATGTAAATAGTTGTTACACTATTGTTTAGAGAATAATGACAAGAAAATGTCTGTACCTGTACAGACACAATTAAAAAATGTTTTTGATCTGTGGTTGGTGGAATCAACAGACACAAAACTTATGGATACAGAGGGCAGACTGCACTCTGTCCTTTTATTTAGCACTTTTGTGAAGAATCAGCCAAGCCAAACAAAATATCATTGTGGATGGAATCACAGAAATTGCAGGTGAAAGAAATGAAATAGATTTGATACATTCTGATACTTTGTATAGATTAGTATTAGATCCAGTTCTGCAGGGATTTTCACTTGAAAATACCCTTTGCATCGATTGGGTATGAGTCCTGGTGTACAGATGAAAAATCATGGCTGTGGTCAATACTGTGAGGAGGGCTTTGGAAATGTTTAGTAGATGAATGATTTATGCTGATTTGTTGTGGCTGCTGCTGGGTTCAGCCTCCAGCCCAATTGTATTGAATGTTTTCATGAACATTCTTGAGATGGAACTATAGTGTCTTCATCTGGGAATGATGTAAAGCTAGAGAAACAATGCAGGCCAGAGAGGAGGGAGCTGGAGCAGAGACTTGAATATTCAGGGATATCTGCCAAGTATCCATATATATTTGCATACATTTAGAAGTGGCTAAAAATACTTACCGAGGCAGATCCTGCCAGAGTGTCATTTGTTCTGCTGGGTGATACAGTGAGAAGGGCATTAGCGGTCAGGAGGCTTGTAGTCTAATCTTTCCTTGGTACAAAATGGCTGTGAAACCTCAGGTAAATCACTTCATCCCTAGCCCCAGTTTTCATATCTGTGAAAGGATATTCTAGTCTACCTGTTCGTCTCTAGCACGAGTCAGCAAAGTACAGTCTGCAGACCAAATTCTGCCACCACCTGTTTTTTGTATAGTTTTATTGGCACACAGCCATACCCATTCATTTATGTATTGCATAAGGCTGCTTTTGTATTTGGTATCAGAGTTGTATTTTTTTTTTTTTTAATTTAGAAGGAAGATCTTTATTTCCCATAGAGAGTTGCAGCCCAGCCACAGAGTTGAGTAGTTGCAAGAGATTGTATGACTCACAAAACCTAAAATAGTTTCTGTCTGGCTCTTTATAGAAAAAGTGTGCCAACCCCTGCTCTAGAGAATATTTGAAAAATTAGGGGGATTTTCCCCCCAAGAGACTGGGGATGCTACTGGTATCTGGTTGGTAAGGCCAAGAATGTCAACTGTCCTGCGGGGCAGCACACAATGAAGCACTGTCTTGCCTGAAGTTCTGATATTCTGATAACTCCCTCCTAAATATTCCTTCTCCTTTGTGAGTCTAAGAACAGCAACTTTGAAAGCTATATTAACTATGCAGTTTTATAAGTTAAATGGGTCAGGACTTTTTATTTTTATTTATTTATTTTTTGAGACAGAGTCTTGCTCTGTCACCCAGGCTGGAGTGCAGTGGCACGATCTCAGCTCACTGCAACCTCCGCCTCCTGGGTTCAAGGGATTCTCCTGCCTCAGCTTCCTGAGTAGCTGGGACCACAGGCACATGCCACTACACCCGGCTAATTTTTTGTGTTATTAGTAGAGACGGGGTTTCACCATGTTAGACAGGATGGTCTCGATCTCCTGACTTCGTGATCTACCTGCCTCGGCCTCTGAAGTGCTGGGATTAAAGGCGTGAGCCACTGCGCCTGGCCTGGGTCAGGACATTTTTTAACCACTCTTCCTAACCTGAAAAAGGGTATCTACCTCGAAATGAAATCATTTTTTTATGTTTAATGGTGAAATATTACAGCATTCCCTTTAAAATCAGGAAGAAACCAATGATGCTTACAGGTTACCTTTATACTGGAGATTCTAACCAGCACAGTAATGACAAGAACTGTGAAAGTTCTGAGGTTTTACCCTACTTGCAAGCTAAGAAAGATAGCCTACCAGAGTTTCATGGATGCTGGCAGAAGATGTGAGACTCCTACATCTGAGACAAAGGATTTTATTTTCATAGCAGTAACAGTGGCCAGAATATCAGCAATTGTTCTGTACTGTTTTCCTGACTCTCAGTTCCTATATGACAACAAGAATAAGACTAGGTGATCCTTGCCGCAGTGGGTTGTGTTATAGGAGGGGAACCCTGAGTTTGGGGAGCCTGAATTTTTCATAATGGGCAGTAAACAGACCTGCCCTTTCCTCTGGAGGGAAATGTTATCTTTACTATATTGGACAGTAAGCATGCCTACCCTTTGCTCTGGAGGGAAGTACTATCTCTGTCTTCCAAGACTGTTTACCATAGGAACATCATTGAAAAGATATTTTGGAACAAAGGCAGTCAGTATCTCTCATCCTAAGATAAGCAGAAACTCAAGTTTTATGTCTTACTACAAATAAGAAGGATAAAGTAAATAAAAATGTAAGAGTTGAGAAGGAAGAAACAAAATTGTTATTATTAGCAGATGATATTTCCATAGTGAATTCGTGAACATCTCTAGATAAAAATAGAAATAATGGGAGAACTCATCAAAATTTCTGAATTCAAGCTCCATATACCAAAACCAGTTGCATTTTTATAAAGAGGGGCAAAAATTTAGAACATACTATAAAAATGATACCATTTATCAAGGCAGCAAAACTCAAAGTACCTATGAATAATCTGACAAATGTTGCACCATATTTTAATAGAGCAAATTGTAAAATTTTATTGAAAAACATAAAAGAAGACCTACATGGAGATATGTCATGTCATGTCATGGATAAGAAGATGAAATATCTTGAAGTTGTCTCCAAATTAATGTATAAATTCAATGCAATTCAAACTCCTACAAGCCGTGTGTGTGTGTGTGTGTGTGTGTGTGTGTGTAAGTTAATAGGCTGATCACCTCAACAGATGCGGAGAAAGCATTTGATAAAATTCAGTATCCGTTCATGATAAAAACTCTCAGCAAACTGGAAGAGTAAGGAACTTCCCTAACTAATCTAATAAAATGCATAGAGAATACATTTATATGTATAGAGCTGAAAACTACAAAAAGTGGTGAAAGAAATCAAATAAATTAGAGAGAGAGAGAGAGAATGTGTTCACAGATTGGAAGACTCAGTATTATTAAGATATCAGTTCTTCTTGATGTGACCTGTAGATTGAACTCAATCCTCAAAAACCATAGAAAACTTTTCTGTATACATGTATTTGTGGGTGTATGAATATATGGACATGAATACACACACACACACACACACACACACACACACACATATGAACTAGAACCAGTAAAACAGTTTTATAAAAGTAAGACAAGACAATGTAGAGCTATTATAATCAAGGGAGTATGGTGTTCATAGAAGAATAAACACATAGATCAGTGGAGCAGAATTGAGAGCTTAGAAATGGAACCACAAAATAATGTCAACTGATTTTTGACAGAGATGCAAAGGCAACTCAATGCAAAAAGGAGAGTCTTTTCAACAAATGAGACTAGAAAAATTAGAAGTTCTTATGTGAAAAGATAAACCTTTCTACATTCCTCATACTTTACACAAAAAATAACTAAAACAATCATATACCTAAATGTAAAACACAACACTTGTAAAACTTCTAGAAGAAAAGGGAGAAATCTGTGTGACCTTGGAATTAGCAAAAAATTTTTAGATATAATATTGAATGTATGGGCTGGGCATGGTGGCTCATGCCTGTAATCCCAGCACTTTGGGAGGCCAAAGTGGGTGGATCACTTGAGGCCAGGAGTTTGAGACCAGCCTGGCCAACATGGTGAAACCTCGTCTCTGCTAAAAATACAAAAATTAGCCAGGTGTGGTGGCACATGCCTATAATCCCAGGTTATAGGCATATACTTGGGAGGCTGAGACGGGAGAATTGCTTGAATCTGGGAGGCAGAGGCTGCAGTGGGCCAAGATCACACCACTGCACTCCAGCCTGGGCAACAGAGCAAGACTCTGTCTCAAAAAAAAAAAAAAAAAAAAAAAAAAAAAAAAAAGAAAGTATGATCCATAAAAAGAAAACTAGATAGATAAATTGGGCTTTGTCAATATTTAAAAAGTTTTGCTCTGTGAAAGACCCTTTAATGAAAAAGTGAAGCCACAGACTAGGAGTGATTTATTTATTTTTTTGAGATGGAGTCTCACTCTATCACCAGGCTGGAGTGCAGTGGTGTAATCTTGGCTCGGAGTGAATATTTTAAAATCACAAATCCAATAAAGGATTTGTGCCCAGAACATATAAAGAACTCTTAAAATGTTAAAAGTTAGAAAATAACCAAATAAAAAATAGGCAAGAGATATGAACATACACTTTACCAACGAAGATAAATGGATGGAAAATAAGTATATGAAAATATGCTCAACATATTGTCATTAGGGAAATGGTAATTAAAACCATAACTAGATACCACTACAAATCTGTTAGAAGTCGAACAAAGATAACTGAAAATAACCACAATGAGATACCCTATAACTCTATTAGAAGTCTAACAAACAAAACTGAAAATACCAATTATTGTTGAGAGTATGGAGCACCTGGAACTCTTATACAATGCTGGTGAGAATGCAAAATAATACAGCCATTCTGGAAAAAAGTTTCACAGTTTCCGATAAAACGAAATGTGTAATTACCATATGACCCTGTAGTTTTGCTTTCATGAATTTACTCAAGTCAACTGAAAACTAATTTTCACAGGAAAACTTGTATGTGAATGTTTCTTGAAACTATATATTCATTCTCAAAACCTGGAAACAACCTGGATTTCCTTCAATGGGTGAATGGGTAAACAAACTATGGTTCAGCCATTCAATGGAATATTATTCAGCAATAAAAAGGAAATAACTATTGATTCACAACAACGTGGGTGAATTCTAAATGCATTTTGCAAAGTGAAAGAAGCTGTATCCCAAAGGCTACGTATTGTGTGATTCCATTGTTATGACATCCTGGAAAAGAGAAAGCTATAGAAACATGAACAAAACCAAAAAACAACAAATAAGTGTTGGCCAGACTGAGGATGGATGGAGGGGCTGATAATGGAAGGTAGCCTGAGGGAGTTTTTTGGGGTGATCATATTGTTTTGTATGGTAATGTGCTAGTAGTTACTTGATTCTATGCACTTGTCAAAACCCACAGGACTGGCCGGGTGTGGTGGCTCATGCTTGTAATCCCAGCACTTTGGGAGGCTGAGGTGGGCAGATCATGAGGTCAGGAGTTCAAGACCAGCCTGACCAACATGGTGAAACCCTGTCTTTACTAAAAATACAAAAATTAGCAGGATGTGGTGGCACGTGCCTGTAATCCCAGCTACTCAGGAAGCTGAGGCAGGAGAATCACTTGAACCCGGGAGGCAGAGGTTGCAGTGAGCTGAGATCGTGCCACTGCACTCCAGCCTGGGTGACAGAGGGAGACTCCATCTCACAAAAAAAAAAAAAAAAAAAAGTAAATAATAAAGCCCCATAGGACTGTATGCAACAAAGAGTGAATTTTACTGTCTTCAAATTTTAAGAAACAACCAGGATATTAGGAGAACATAAGGCAGACTACAGATTTGGCAAATAAATTTAAGTGTATTGTGATGAATGGCACAATCATACTGAAAACTTGGAGAAAAAAGAAGCTGAATAACTTTATTCTGAATGGATACTGTAAGGCTAAAGAAAAAAGAAGTATGCAACACTGTACTGTAGTTGGTAAATATGTTTCTTAAAGGAGTATGGGTTAGCAATTCTGAAAATACTTTGTATGTATATTAGTGTTGAGCAAATAAGCAAATATATTGTAGTTTATGAAAACTAGGCTTTTTACTGTCAGAGAAAGAAATTACAGATAAGAAGATGAGAATGCTAAAATGAATTCTTTTTTTTTTTTTTGAGACGGAGTCTCTCTCTGTTGCCAGATTGTAGTTCAGTGGCACGATCTCGGCTCACTGCAACCTCCACCTCCCAGGTTCAAGTGGTTCTCCTCTCTCAGCCTCTCGAGTAGCTGGGACTGCAGGCATGCGCCACCATGCCCAGCTAATTTTTGTATTTTTAGTAGACACAGGGTTTCACCATGTTGGCCAGGGTGGTCTCGATCTTTTGACCTCGTGATCCGCCCGCCTTGGCCTCCCGAAGTGCTGGGATTACAGGCATGCGCCACTGTGCCTGGCCCAAAATGAATTCTTCAGTGTTGGATTGGAGTTGGACTAGTGTGTCCTTCTTTTCCTTTTAAGATAGTGAAATAAATATCGATATATATGTGTACATCAGTTAGTAAGCCTATATACCTCTCCGAGCTCTTTCTACTTGAGAGGGCCTAGAAGTAGTGATACCCCAGTAGAAGTGGACACATGTGGTGCCTAAATCTTGGTTTCTAAAATTATTCTCCAACAAAAGGAACCAGGTTTCGTTAGAGGAGTGGATGATTCTAGGATGGGAGGGAAAAATACAAGATGAGCCTGGGACATTTGTGGTGCCAGAAAGTAAGGAAGTGCTTTAAAAAAAAAAAAGATTGAGGATATGTCAAAAAATTACAGAAGTTGAACTGAAAGAGCTCTCATTAGCCAAAGCTGGAATAATTTGTCCGACAAAATAAAGAAATGTGACTTAAGAAAATAATATTCATAAATTCATATTTATATATATGTATAAAATGCTTGAATAAATAAATGAGTGGAGAAGAGACAACTCTCTTCCTTATAGAAGAATTCCAATTAATAAATGTATAGGGACTGAGAAAATAGGAATTGGAACACCAGAGTAATAATTGGTGTAGGTGAGATCCACTGAGGATTGCTAAAATCAGTGGGCAAAAGTTTACAGAAAAATGTGGTATTGCATAGTCTCAAAATATCTCCTACAAAATATTCATTAATTACAAAGGGAACATAGTAACTCTGTAGTGGAGAAACCCACCAGAACTCATTTTAACCAAGGGAACAAGGTTATTAATTTCACCCATTAATAAGATCTAAACATACCTTTGTGGTATCTTTCCACACAATCTGTAACTTGTTTCAATTACAAAGAAACTTCGGTCAGCCCAAATCCAGGGATATTCTACCTAAAACTGATGAGTACCTGACCAGTACTCTTCAAAACCACCAAGATAATGGAGACAAGGAAAGATCAAGAAATTATCACAGTTCAGAGGAGACTAAGGAGTCATGGAAACTAATGCAATATGAGATCCTGGATTAGGTCCTGGAATAGAATAGAAAGTGGGTATTAGTAGAAAAACTGGTGAAATCTAAGTAAAGTATGCACCTAATTAAATTTATGTAAACATTGGTTTCTTAGTTTGGATAATTTCCCTTGGTTGTATAAAATGCAATAAAAATGTAAACCAATATATGTTTTTTATTCATATGATGAAAGCACATACATGTACACACATGTGTACACACATACATACATACATATAAGAATATTACTTTCAGGATTTATGATGGTGGTTATCTTTCTAGGAGGTGGAAAGAGGAAGGAGAATGTCATTGCAGAGTGGTAAACTGAGGACTTTAAGCATTTTTGTACTATTTTATTTCTTTAAATCTGAAGGAAATATGGCAAAATGCTATCAAAGAATAGAGTGTGAGGGTGCATGGATGTGAATGGGTATTTTTTGTGCATTAAAATATTTTATTATGAAAACAATGTTAAAATGAAGGCTTTTTTTTTTCTGCCCTGTCGCCCAGGCTGGAGTGCAGTGGTGAGATCTCGGCTCACTGCAAGCTCCGCCTCCCGGGTTCACGCCATTCTTCTGCCTCAGCCTCACAAGTAGCTGGGACTACAGGTGCCTGCCAGCATGCCTGGCTAATTTGTTTGTATTTTTAGTAGAGTCGGGGTTTCACCGTGTTCGCCAGGATGGTCTCGATCTCCTGACCTTGTGATCTGCCTGCCTCGGCCTCCCAAAGTGCTGGGATTACAGGCATGAGCCACCGCGCCCAGCCATGAAGGCTATTTTCTAAAGATAGTATGCTGAATGCCCTGGAGATCTATGAATCTGGATTTATGGATGTTGTTTTGGACTGTTTTAGTTATCCAGATATGAAGTAGATAGTATTAATTGGAATTGAAAAGAAGGGGACAACACTGAGACATTTTGAAGCCAAAGTGGATAAACTTGGTAAACTGAAGGGACAGGGAAAAAGAAATAAAAGATGACCGAGGGTCAGAGACTAGAAGACTAGGGAAATTAAAGGACAAGTTATTTGGAGGGAGATTAGGGTAGATAATGAGTACTTTGGCTTGGGAATATTAGGATCTCAGCACAGAAGCTCTTCTGTGAACCTATTTCAAGGATCTGAGGAAGAGTCAGCATCTTCCTTTTCTTGCTGCTGCTGTAGTGGCTGCATTGAAGACAGGAGGGAAGGGGGTGGCTCTAGTTTTAGCCCTGTCACTGTGTGTGAGGGAAGCCAAAGCATTCTTTCAGGTCTGCACCTGATTCTTCTGGACCCAGCACTGTAACAGCGGCATACAAAAGTCTATCCAAGTTTTAATATGCAATCTCATATAATCTGCAGAGAAACAGAATATACATGATGTAACAATGGTATTGAAGTCCCAAGGTTTTAAGATGGTTCATTTTAAACATAGAGAAAACTATGTAGCTCTGTTTCTTTTTATTTTTATTTCTGTTACTTAGAATTTTTAAAAACTGTGGTTAAATACACAGAACAGAATTTACCATTATAACCATTTTTGAGTGTATGATTCAGTGTTATTAAGTACATTCATAGTTGTTGTACAGACCATTGCCACCATCTGTCTCCAGAACTCATCATATTGCAAAACTAAACTCTGTACCTATTAAAAAATAACTCTCCATACCCACTCTCCTTAGCCTCTGTGAACCACCCTTCTACTGTCTCTATACATTTGACTCCCCCAGGTACCTCATATAAATGGAATCATACAGTATTTATCTTTTTGTGCCTGGGTTATTTCACTTGGCATCATGTCCTCAAGGTTCATCCACATTGTGGCATATGGCAAGATTTCCTTTCTTTTAAGGTAGAATAATATTCTTCTTTATGTATTTATCACATTTTGCTTATCCCTTTGTCTATTGATAGACACTTGAGTAACTTCTACCTTTTGGCTACTGTAAACAGTGCTGCTGTGAACATGGATGTATTATTTTTGTGACTTTTTGATAGCTTTTTATGGAGCTATAATTTACATATTTTCATAAAATTCACCCATTACAAGTATATAGTTTAATTATTTCTATGAAATATATAAAGGCTTCCAACAATTATCATAATCCAGTTTTAGAACATTCTTATGCTTGTTTAAAATCAAGCCCTGCTCCCATCCCAGCCTTAGGAAACCACTGATATGCTTTCTGTCAATTGATTGGCGTTCTCCAGAAATTTCACATAAATGAAGTCATAATACGTGGTCTTTTTGTGTCTGGCTTCTTTCATCAGACACAAAATCTAGTCTAATGTTGTTGAGGTTATCCAGGTCTAGAATTTATTAGTAATTAGTTTCTTTTTATTTCTGAATGGCGTTTCATTTTATGGATATGCCACATTTTGTTTATCCATTTACTAGTTTCTGGACATTTGGGTTGTTGCCAGTTTTGGCTGTTATGCATAATGCTACTATAAATATTCATGTACAAGTCCATTTTTTTTTTGAACAGAGTCTCACTCTGTTACCAAGGTGGGAGTGCAGTGATGGGACCATTGCTCACTATATCCTCAAACTCCTAGGCTCAAGCTGTCTTCCTGCCTCAGCTTCCTGAGTAGCTGGGACTACAGGCACATGCCACCACGTCTGGCTAATTTTTTAATTATTTGTACAGATGCAGTCCCCTTATATTGCACAGGCTGGTGCCAAACTTCTGGCCTCAAGCCATCTTCCCACCCTGGCCACTCAGAGTGCTAGGATTATAAGCATGAGCCACCGTGCCCGACCTCATGTAGAAATCTTTATGTGGACACATGTTTTCATTTCTGTTGGGTAGGCTCTCGGGAGTGAGTTTGTTAGGTTGTACAGCAAGTTTATCGTGTTAAGAAGCTGCCAGTGTGTTTTCCAAAGTGTGCATCATTTTGCATTCCCATCAGCAATGTATGAGGGCTCTTGTTTCTCCACATTCTTGGCAGCACTTGGTATTGTCGATTTTCTGGGTTATAACTATTATAGTGGGTGTGTAGTAGTATCTCATTGTGGTTTTAGTTTGCTTTTCTCTAATGAATAATGATATTATGTATAATTTTATGGGCTATTAGCCATTTGTATGTCTTTGGTGAAATGTCTATTCAGATCTTTTGTCCATTTAAAAAATTGGGTTGTCTTTATCAAGGTGTAAAACATTCTTTATATATATTTTATCATATATGTAATTTTAAAATATTTTCTCAGTTGGTGGTTTATCTTTTCATTAGGTTAATGATATCTTTTTTTTTTTTTTTTCAGTCAGAGTGTGGAGTGCAGTGGTGCATTCTTGGCTGATTTCAATCTTCACCTCTCAGGATCAAGTGATTCTTGTTCCTCAGCCTCCCAAGTCCCTGGGATTACAGGCATGTGCCACCATGCCCTGCTAACTTTTGTATTTTTAGTAGAGATGGGGTTTCACCATGTTAGCCAGGCTGGTCTTGAGCCCCTGGCTTCAAGTGACCTGCCCACCTCAGCCTCCCAAAGTGCTGGGATTACAGACATGAGCCATCATGCCTTGCCTAATGGTATCTTTTAAAGAGCGAACACTTTTACTCTTGATGAAGTTCGATTTATTATATTTTTCTATTTTGAATTATACTTTTGGTGTCATAATTAAGAAATCTTTACTTAATCTAAGGATACAAACTTTTTTTCTTATATTTTCTTCTAGAAAATTTATAGCTTTAGATATTGTATTTAGGGCTGTGATTCATTTTGAGGGTTTTTTTTGTATATGGTGTAAGGTAAGGGTCCAAATTCTTTAAAAAATATTTTGAAATAACTTTAGACTTATAAAAACTTGCAGAAGTTATACAGAAAGTTAAGTAAGCTACAGACTTTATTCATATTTTACCAGTTTTACATACACTCATTTCTTCTATATGTGTGCATGTATAGTTCAATGAAATTTTATTACATGTATGAATTTGTATAACCAATATAATAATCAGAATGCAGAACTGTTTCACCACGCAAAAGCAACTCCCTCATGCAACCTCTTTATAATCTGTTCTCTATCATTATAATTTTGTCATTTTGAAAATGTTGAAATCTTTTGAAAATGCCTCCCTCCCTATCGATTTTGGTAGTTTGTGTCTTCTTTCTTTGTCATCCTAGCTCAAGGTTTTTCAATTGTATTAATCTTTTCAAATAATCAGTATTTTGTTTTATTGACTTATCTTTTTGTTTTCTAGTTCATTGATTTCCATTCTGATCATTTTTTTGCTTGTTTTGTGTTTAAATTTTTCTTATTTTTCTAGTTTATAAGTGCAAACTTAGATTATTGACTGATTGATTATTGATGTGAGAACTTTCCTTTTTTAGAATATAGATGTGTAAAGCTATAAATTTCTCTCTAAGCACTGTTTAAACTGTGTCTCATGAATCTTTTGAAACTCAATCTGACAATCTCTCTTTTGGTTAGACTGTTTTGTCCATTCAAATTTAGTGCAATTATTAATATGATTGAATTTATGTCTTTCACTTTGATATTTTCTATATTTCTTTTGTTAACTGCGTTCTTTTTGTTAAATGGATTATTAAGATTCTTAAAAAGACTAGTCAGTTGATTTGTTGATTTTCACACTATGTTATTTTCAATTATTTTCTTAGTTGCTCCAGGGATTTACTAGGCATCTTAATTTATCACAGTCAATTTCAGGTTAATGTTAACTTAATTCTTTTTTTTTTATTATTATTATACAAGTTCTAGGGTACATGTGCATCATGTGCAGGTTTATTACATATGTATACTTGTGCCATGTTGGTGTGCTGCACCCATCAACTCATCAGCACCCATCAACCCGTCATTTACATCAGGTATAACTCCCAATGCAATCCCTCCCCCCTCCCCCCCCTCCTCCCTCCCCGTGATAGGCCCTGGTGTGTGATGTTCCCCTTCCCGAGTCCAAGTGGTCTCATTGTTCAGTTCCCACCTATGAGTGAGAACATGCGGTGTTTGGTTTTCTGTTCTTGCGGTAGTTTGCTGAGAATGATGGTTTCCAGCTGCATCCATGTCCCTACAAAGGACACAAACTCATCCTTTCTGATGGCTGCATAGTATTCCATGGTGTATATGTGCCACATTTTCTTAATCCAGTCTGTCACTGATGGCCATTTGGGTTGATTCCAAGTCTTTGCTATTGTGAATAGTGCCGCAATAAACATACGTGTGCATGTGTCTTTATAGCAGCATGATTTATAATCCTTTGGGTATATACCCAGTAATGGGATGGCTGGGTCATATGGTACTTCTAGTTCTAGATCCTTGAGGAATCACCATACTGTTTTCCATAATGGTTGAACTAGTTTACAATCCCACCAACAGTGTAAAAGTGTTCCTATTTCTCCACAGCCTCTCCAGCACCTGTTGTTTCCTGACTTTTTAATGATTGCCATTGTAACTGGTGTGAGATGGTATCTCATTGTGGTTTGATTTGCATTTCTCTGATGGCCAGTGATGATGAGCATTTTTTCATGTGTCTGTTGGCTGCATGAATGTCCTCTTTTGAGAAATGTCTGTTCATATCCTTTGCCCACTTTTTGATGGGGTTGTTTGTTTTTTTTCTTGTAAATTTGTTTGAGTTCTTTGTAGGTTCTGGATATTAGCCCTTTGTCTGATGAGTAGATTGCAAAAATTTTCTCCCATTCTGTAGGTTGCCTGTTCACTCTGATGGTAGTTTCTTTTGCTGTGCAGAAGCTCTTTAGTTTAATGAGATCCCATTTGTCAATTTTGGCTTTTGTTGCTGTTGCTTTCGGTGTTTTAGACATGAAGTCCTTGCCCATGGCTATGTCCTGAATGGTATTACCTAGGTTTTCTTCTAGGGTTTTTATGGTATTAGGTCTAACATTTAAGTCTCTAATCCATCTTGAATTAATTTTCGTATAAGGAGTAAGGAAAGGATCCACTTTCAGCTTTCTACTTATGGCTAGCCAATTATCCCAGCACCATTTATTAAATAGGGAATCCTTTCCCCATTTCTTGTTTTTGTCAGGTTTGTCAAAGATCAGATGGCTGTAGATGTGTGGTATTATTTCTGAGGACTCTGTTCTGTTCCATTGGTCTATATCTCTGTTTTGATACCAGTACCATGCTGTTTTGGTTACTGTAGCCTTGTAGTATAGTTTGAAGTCAGGTAGCGTGATGCCTCCAGCTTTGTTCTTTCGACTTAGGATTGTCTTGGCAATGTGGGCTCTTTTTTGGTTCCATATGAACTTTAAAGCAGTTTTTTCTATTTCTGTGAAGAAACTCATTGGTAGCTTGATGGGGATGGCATTGAATCTATAAATTACCTTGGGCAGTATGGCCATTTTCACGATATTGATTCTTCCTATCCATGAGCATGGTCTGTTCTTCCATTTGTTTGTGTCCTCTTTTATTTCACTGAGCAGTGGTTTGTAGTTCTCCTTGAAGAGGTCCTTTACATCCCTTGTAAGTTGGATTCCTAGGTATTTCATTCTCTTTGAAGCAATTGTGAATGGAAGTTCATTCCTGATTTGGCTCTCTGTTTGTCTGTTACTGGTGTATAAGAATGCTTGTGATTTTTGCACATTAATTTTGTATCCTGAGACTTTGCTGAAGTTGCTTATCAGCTTAAGGAGATTTTGGGCTGAGACAATGGGGTTTTCTAAATATACAATCATGTCATCTGCAAAGAGGGACAATTTGACTTCTTCTTTTCCTAACTGAGTACCCTTGATTTCTTTCTCTT
Organism: Macaca thibetana thibetana; assembly: GCF_024542745.1. NCBI lineage: Eukaryota > Metazoa > Chordata > Mammalia > Primates > Cercopithecidae > Macaca > Macaca thibetana. The sequence goes on along the minus strand of NC_065586.1, from coordinate 95,198,511 downwards.
GCCTAATTGCCCTAGCCAGAACTTCCAACACTATGTTGAATAGGAGTGGTGAGAGAGGGCATCCCTGTCTTGTGCCAGTTTTCAAAGGGAATTTTTCCAGTTTTTGGCCATTCAGTATGATATTGGCTGTGGGTTTGTCATAAATAGCTCTTATTATTTTGAGATATATTCCATCAATACCGAATTTATTGAGAGTTTTTAGCATGAAGGGCTGTTGAATTTTGTCAATGGTGTTTTCTGCATCTATTGAGATAATCATGTGGTTTTTGTCTTTGGTTCTGTTTATGTGCTGGATTGCGTTTATTGATTTGCGTATGTTGAACCATCCTTGCATCACAGGGATGAAGCCAACTTGATCATGGTGGATAAGCTTTTTGATGTGCTGCTGGATCCGGTTTGCCAGTATTTTATTGAGGATTTTTGCATCGATGTTCATCAGGGATATTGGTCTAAAATTCTCTTTTTTTGTTGTGTCTCTGCCAGGCTTTGGTATCAGGATGATGTTGGCCTCATAAAATGAGTTAGGGAGGATTCCCTCTTTTTCTATTGATTGGAATAGTTTCAGAAGGAATGGTAGCAGCTCCTCCTTGTACCTCTGGTGGAACTCAGCTGTGAATCCATCTGGTCCTGGACTTTTTTGGGTTGGTAGGCTATTAATTGTTGCCTCAATTTCAGAGCGTGTTATTGGTCTATTCAGGGATTCAGCTTCTTCCTGGTTTAGTCTTGGGAGAGTGTAACTGTCCAGGAAATTATCCATTTCTTCTAGATCTTCTAGTTTATTTGTGTAGAGGTGTTTATAGTATTCTCTGATGGTAGTTTGTATTTCTGTGGGGTCGGTGGTGATATCCCCTTTATCATTTTTTATTGCGTCTATTTGAATCTTCTCTCTTTTCTTCTTTATTAGTCTTGCTAGCGGTCTGTCAATTTTGTTGATCTTTTCAAAAAACCAACTCCTGGATTCATTGATTTTTTGGAGAGTTTTTTGTGTCTCTATCTCCTTCAGTTCTGCTCTGATCTTAGTTATTTCTTGCCTTCTGCTAGCTTTTGAATGTGTTTGCTCTTGCTTCTCTAGTTCTTTTAATTGTGATGTTAGAGTGTCAATTTTAGATCTTTCCAGCTTTCTCTTGTGGGCATTTAGTGCTATAAATTTCCCTCTACACATTGCTTTAAATGTGTCCCAGAGATTCTGGTATGTTGTATCTTTGTTCTCATTGGTTTCAAAGAACATCTTTATTTCTGCCTTCATTTCGTTGTGTACCCAGTAGTCATTCAGGAGCAGGTTATTCAGTTTCCATGTAGTTGAGCGGTTTTGATTGAGTTTCTTAGTCCTGAGTTCTAGTTTGATTGCACTGTGGTCTGAGAGACTGTTTGTTATAATTTCTGTTTTTTTACATTTGCTGAGGAGTGCTTTACTTAAAATTATGTGGTCAATTTTGGAATAAGTGTGATGTGGTGCTGAGAAGAATGTATATTCTGTTGATATGGGGTAGAGAGTTCTGTAGATGTCTATTAGGTCTGCTTGCTGCAGAGAAGAGTTCAATTCCTGGATATCCTTGTTAACTTTCTGTCTCATTGATCTGTCTAATGTTGACAGTGGGGTGTTGAAGTCTCCCATTATTACTGTGTGGGAGTCTAAGTCTCTTTGTAAGTCTCTAAGGGCTTGCTTTATGAATCTGGGTGCTCCTGTATTGGGTGCATATATATTTAGGATGGTTAGCTCTTCCTGTTGAATTGATCCCTTTACCATTATGTAATGGCCTTCTTTGTCTCTTTTGATCTTTGATGGTTTAAAGTCTGTTTTATCAGAGACTAGTATTGCAACCCCTGCTTTTTTCTGTTCTCCATTTGCTTGGTAGATCTTCCTCCATCCCTTTATTTTGAGCCTATGTATGTCTCTGCATGTGAGATGGGTCTCCTGAATACCGCAGACTGATGGGTCTTGACTCTTTATCCAGTTTGCCAATCTGTGTCTTTTAATTGAACCGTTTAGTCCATTTACATTTAAGGTTAATATTGTTAATGTGTGAACTTGATCCTGCCATTATGATATTAACTGGTTATTTTGCTCGTTAGTTGATGCAGTTTCTTCCTAGCCTCGATGGTCTTTACATTTTGGCATGTTTTTGCAATGGCTGGTACCGGTTGTTGCTTTCCATATTTAGTGCTTCCTTCAGGGTCTCTTGTAAGGCAGGCCTGGTGGTGACAAAATCTCTAAGCATTTGCTTATCTGTAAAGGATTTTATTTCTCCTTCACTTATGAAACTTAGTTTGGCTGGATATGAAATTCTGGGTTTAAAATTCTTTTCTTTAAATGTTCAATATTGGCCCCCACTCTCTTCTGGCTTGGAGAGTTTCTGCCGAGAGATCTGCTGTTAGTCTGATGGGCTTCCCTTTGTGGGTAACCCGACCTTTCTCTCTGGCTGCCCTTAAGATTTTTTCCTTCATTTCAACTTTGGTGAATCTGGCAATTATGTGTCTTGGAGTTGCTCTTCTCAAGGAGTATCTTTGTGGCGTTCTCTGTATTTCCTGGATTTGAATGTTGGCCTGCCCTACTAGGTTGGGGAAGTTCTCCTGGATGATATCCTGAAGAGTGTTTTCCAACTTGGTTCCATTTTCCCCCTCACTTTCAGGCACCCCAATCAGACGTAGATTTGGTCTTTTTACATAATCCCCTACTTCTTGCAGGCTTTGTTCATTTCTTTTTCTTCTTTTTTCTTTAGATTTCTCGCTTCATTTCATTCATTTGATCCTCAATCGCTGATACTGTTTCTTCCAGTTGATCGAGTCGGTTACTGAAGCTTGTGCATTTGTCACGTATTTCTCGTGTCATGGTTTTCATCTCTGCCTGTTTGTTTATGGCCTTCTCTTCATTAATTATTCTAGTTATCAATTCTTCCACTCTTTTTGCAAGCTTTTTAGTTTCTTTGCACTGGGTACGTAATTCCTCCTTTAGCTCTGAGAAGTTTGATGGACTGAAGCCTTCTTCTCTCATCTCGTCAAAGTCATTCTCCGTCCAGCTTTGATCCGTTGCTGGCGATGAGCTGCTTTCCTTTGGAGGGGGAGATGCGCTCTTATTTTTTGAATTTCCAGCTTTTTTGCCCTGCTTTTTCCCCATCTTTGTGGTTTTATCTGCCTCTGGTCTTTGATGAAGGTGACGTACTGATGGGGTTTTGGTGTGGGTGTCCTTCCTGTTTGTTAGTTTTCCTCCTAACATTCAGGACTCTCAGCTGTAGGTCTGTTGGAGATTGCTGGAGGTCCACTCCAGACCCTGTTTGCCTGGGTGTCAGCAGCAGAGGCTGCAGAATATAGAATACTGCTGAACAGCAAGTGTACCTGTCTGATTCTTGCTTTGGAAGCTTCCTCTCAGGGATGTACTCCACCGTGTGGGGTGTGGGAGTCGGTCTGCCCCTAGTGGAGGAAGTCTCCCAGTTAGGCTACTCAGGGGTCAGGGACCCACTTGAGCAGGCAGTCTGTCCATTCTCAGATCTCAACCTCTGTGTTGGGAGATCCACCGCTCTCTTCAAAGCTGTCAGACAGAGTTGCTTGCATCTGCAGAGGTTTCTGCTGCTTTTTGTTGTTGTTGTTGTTGTTTAGCTGTGCCCTGTCCCCAGAGGTGGAGTCTACAGAGACTGGCAGGCCTCCTTGAGCTGCTGTGAGCTCCACCCAGTTCGATCTTCCCAGGGCTTTGTTTACCTACTTAAGCCTCAGCAATGGCGGGCGCCCCTCCCCCAGCCTTGCTGCTGCCTTGCGGTTAGATCGCAGACTGCTGTGTAGCAATGAGGAAGGCTCCATGGGCATGGGACCCTCCTGGCCAGGTGTGGGATATAATCTCCTGGTGTGCCCATTTGCTTAAAGCGCAGTATTGGGGTGGGAGTTATCCGATTTTCCAGGTGTTGTGTGTCTCTGTTCCCCTGGCTAGGAAAAGGGATTCCCTTCCCCCTTGCGCTTCCCAGGTGAGGCGATGCCTTGCCCTGCTTCAGCTCTCACTGGTCGGGCTGCAACAGCTGACCAGCACCGATTGTCCGGCACTCCCCAGTGAGATGAACCCAGTACCTCAGTTGAAAATGCAGAAATCACCGGTCTTCTGTGTCGCTCTCGCTGGGAGCTGGAGACTGGAGCTGTTCCTATTCGGACATCTTGCTCCGCCCTCCTCAACTCCTACTTAATTCTTATAAATTACAATGACTTTACTCAAATTCAGCTTCTTTTCTTATTCTTTCTATTGTGTTAATTTTGTTCTTTATATTACTATACATCTATATATGGTATAACTAAAACATTTTCTTCTTTATATAATCTTACGAGTTTTTAAAACATGTAAAAGAGAAAAGGATTTTTGTTTATTTACATATTTACAATTTCTAGTGTATTTCATTTCTTCCTGTGTATTTGAGTTATTACTTGATATCATTGCCTTTTAACCTGAAGCACTTCCTTTAATATTTCTTGTGTTGCAGGTCTGCTAGCAACAAATTCTCTCAGTCTTTTTTTTTTTTTTTTTTGAGATGGAGTCTCGCTGTGTCGCCCAGGCTGAAGTGCAGTGGCGTGATCTCGGCTCACTGCAAGCTCCGCCTCTCAGGTTCACGCCATTCTCCTGCCTCAGCCTCCCAAGTAGCTGGGACTACAGGTGCCCACCACCACATCTGGCTAATTTTTTGTATTTTTAGTAGAGACAGGGTTTCATCGTGTTAGCTAGGATGGTCTTCATCTCCTGACCTCGTGATCTGCCTGCCTCGACCTCCCAAAGTGCTGGGGTTACAAGCATGAGCCACCAGGCCTGGCCTCTTTTTAAAAAAAATATGGAGATGACTTTAATTTGCCTTCATTTTTGAATGATAGTTTTGCTGAACATAGAATTATTGATTGTCAGAAGTTTTATTTTAGCAGTATTTATTTATGAGATAGGGTCTAACTCTGTTGCCCAAGTTGGAGTGCAGTGGTGCTGTCATAGGTAACTGCAACCTCAAACTCCTGAGCTCAAGCAATCCTCCTGTTTCAGCTTCCTGAATAGCTGGGATTGTAAGTGCATGCCATCATGTCTGGCTAATTTTTTCCTTTATTTATTTATTTATTTTTAGGAGACAGGGTCTTGCTGTTACTTTTAGCACTTTGTAATTGCCATTCTACTGCTTTTTAGTCCGCATTGTTTCAAATTGGAAGTCAGCCATTAATTGTATTGTTTGTCCCCTTTATGGATTAGTTTTTTTCCTCCCTACTTTTAAGATTTTATCTTGGGCTTTTAACATTTTTATTATAATGTATCTAGATGTGGATATCTTTGTGCTGAGTTTTGTTGTACTTGTACTTGAGGTTTGTTGTACTTCTTGAATCTGTGGATTAATGATTTTTATCAAATTTTGAATATTTTTGGTCATTATCTCTTCAAACAATTCTGCCCTTTATTTTTCCTCTCCTTGTAGGACTCCCATTATGCATATGTTTGATTGCTTCATGTAGTCCCATAATTCTCTGAGGCTGTGGTCATTTTTCCTTGGTCTTTTTTCTCTTTGTTTTTCAGGTTAGGTCATTTCTATTCATCTGTCTTTAAGTTCTCGGATTTTTTTCCTGCTCCTTTCTCAAATCTGCTGTTAAGCCTATCTAGTGTAGTTTTCATTTCAGTGACTCTACTTTTCAACTCTAGAATATTCATTTAGTTCTTTTTAAAAATAAAGTTTCTATTTTTTAATCTTGGTCCCCTACTTATTGAATCATTGTAACTTTTTAATTGTTTAAACGTGGCTTCTTTGTAATTTTAAAAACACATATCTTTTTAAGAATTTTTTTCTGCTGGGTCCATACAGAATTAGTTCTATTGACTGCTTCCCCCCACCCTAAATGTGGTTTACACTTTCCTATTTTTTTGCATGGCTTGTAATATTTTATTGGAAACTGGCTATTTTAGATAGATTATAGCCAATCTATAGCATTCCCCTCTTGCTGATCTTTGTTGTTTTGTGATCAAAGTAGTTCTTTTTTTTCCCTGACAATTGTTGTTTTGTGTTTTCTTTGTTTTTTAGTAAGTTATGTGGACTTAATATCTTTTTGTTGTGCTGTTACTGATATTTTTTTACAGTTTTTAAAATTTTTATTTTTATTTTTTAACTTGGTTTCCTAGGGTTTGCCTCTGAGTCTGCATAGCTTAGTGATCAGCCAATGACTGTTCAGAGGATGTTTCAAACATTTTGGACCCTTAATGTTTTTACTTTGAGCTGATGGATTTCTTTGTGGATTGATAAACACATTAAGTTTTGTGGCATTTTTTCGGTCTTTTTCACTTTATTCTTTCCTCCTGATCTCTTGGGTCTCTCCCATGTTTGTGCATAGCCTCCCCATTAGCCAGTTATGTGTGAAGAACTTAGCCTATGTTGGGGCTCCCTTGCATGTGCACATAGCCTGCTAGTCAGCCAAGCTTGTGTGGAAAGCATGTATAGCTCATTTTATGTCTCCTGAAGTGCCAGGGTCTTTCTATTAAAGTGTTTAGCTAGGCCAGATGTGGTGGCTCATTCCTGTAATCCCAGCACTTTGGGAGGCTGAGGCAGGGGGATTGTTTGAGACAAGGAGTTTGAGACCAGCCTAGGAAAGATAGTGAGATTTCATCTCTACACAAAATTTTAAAAAATTAGCCAGGTATGGTGGTGTGTCCCTGTAGTTCTGACTGTTTGGGACACTAAGGTGGGAGGATTGCTTGAGCCTAGGAGTTCGAGGCTGTGGTGGGCTATGATCATGCCACTGCACTCCAGCCTGGGTGACAGAGGAAGACACTGTCTTAAAAATTTTTTTGTTTGGCTGGTCTGCCAGTCTGTCATTTGTCTCAACCAGAACCGCTACCTTAGGCTAGCACTGCTGTGGGTTACTAACTGGTTAGTTTATGGAAAAGGTGTGGAAGAAAGAATAAACAAAAATACAAATGCTTTTGTACCTAGATATCCAGAAATAATTATAGACAATAAATGGATTCTAGTGCATCAACTTTGGTGCTAGATGCCCACTCCTTTGTTGCATCTGTCAGAGTATGTATTGGGTAGTTTGGCATCCTTGAATTGTATACTAGGGTAAGGATCATAAGGGGAGATGGGAAGAGGCGTATGGATAGCTTGATATTTGGACTCAAGTTTGGAACTACTTTCATTACATAACAACAAAGAATATCTATAAGAGGGAAGAACTGGCAGGGGGAATAAAGAGGCTTAGAGATAATCCAGGCCAGCAACTCCCCAGTTTGGTATACCAGGAAAAAAAAATAAGCATAGGGTTTTTAATTTTTAGTTTAGAGTTTTATGATTATTTGGTAAATTAGTTAAATGTATATCTAAGTTTTCTGGCTTTGAGTCTTTATTCTTTGTATTATGTCTGATAAAGACACAAGAAAAGCACACATTTTTTTGGAACCATAAAAGTGTTGAAATGACCTAAAAAATACTATCCTCCAGTAATAACTTTCTGATATTACAATGTGATGTTATTATTGACAACCACTGAAACATATGGCACTTGTTGAATGCCTAATATGTCTCTATTACTGTGATAAGTTCATTACAATTAAACTATTGGTATTTTCATGTTTCTAAAAAAGGAAATTCCCTTCTTTGTTAGGAAAGGCATTGAGAGATTTAGTGGTTTGTCCAAGAGCTCTCAGATATTAGTACTAGAGGGATCCAAACTTGTATATATTTGAATTCAAAACCTGTGCTTTTTAACCATCCTGCTATATTGCCTCACATAATATAGGTGAAAGTATCTAATCTTGTATCTGGCAGGTTTTAATATCTGTATTGAAATTGCTTCATTATGCCTGGGTCACCCATTCTCTGCTTGAATATCTCCAGGGATGGGAAACTTACTCCTTCATGAAGTAGTCCTTTTCCTTATTTGACAGCTTCTGTTGTTAAAAAAGTTTTCTCACATGGAACTGAACAGTAGGTTTGTTTTTTGCGTACTCCCATAATGTTTGGCTTTTTGGATTGACACAGAATCAGTCAACTATTTCTTCTGTATAGTTGAAAGCAAGTCATCTTTGGCTCTTTGTTTGCCAGGCTCAGTTTCAGCTATTTTGTTTTATTTTATTTTGTGTATATATATATATATGTATGTATTTATTTATTTTAAAAATTTCAATAGTTTTGCAGAACAGGTGGTGTTTGGTTACATGCATAAGTTATTTAGTGGTGATTTCAGAGATTTTGGTGCACCCATCACCCAAGCAGTATACACTATTCCCAGTATACAGTCTTCCATTCGTCACCTGACTCTTGCCCTTCCTTCCGAGTCCCCAAAGTCCATTGTATCATTGTTTCAGCTGTTTTAAAAGATCAACATTATTTTCCATATTTGTACTTTTCTTTGGATGTACTCTAGATTATCAGGATTCATCTGAGACTATTATAGCTGGAAATATATAATACCATAAGCAGGATACTAATTAGAAAAATAATTATAGGTACTCTTCATTGTGCTCTTATTATATGCATAGTGCAATGCCTTTTGTGTATCTGTACAACAGTAGATAAAGAAATGGAAACTTAGAAAGGTATTTTGTCTGCCACTTTTGTAACTAATAAGCGAGTACCAAGCCAGGATTTGAACAGAGGTCTGCTTGACTCCAAACTCTTGACTGTGCTGCACTTGGTAGGCATGGAATGTAGCATAGCTGTGTTGCCTCCTTTATTCTGCATGTTTTGGTTCTGTTAATTTAGACTAAGATTGCATTAATCATTTTGGCAGCAATATCATAGCACCGACTTATATTAAGCTGGTATTCAACCAAAGCCTACAAATCTTAATAAGATCTTAAGTATATAAGCTTCTGTTTGGTCTGGCTTTCCCATCTTAAATCTTATGTCATTAATTTTCAGTATAAATGTCGGACTTTGTGTTCATGTCTTTAACTTCCATTTTTGGGATTTCAGCATAAGTTTTTAGATTTCCAAGATAATTTTGAATTTTGAGTGTGTCATATATGATACTAACTCTTCTTCCAGATATATTACCATGTGCTTCTTTAGTAAGTATCTTTGCTTTGTGTTTATCTAGTCATTGATACAATTTCAAACAGATTAGAGTTGAATAAGGAATCCATACTTTAGATACAGCATATCTATTTTTTCCCTAAATATTTTTGAAATCTGCTTTTCTAAAGTTTAGGACATACATTTGGCCATGTTCACAGTTTTCTTTTCTTACTGTTATTAATATGAAGGTAATGTAGTCACTTTATTTCAAGGTTCTTGTTGGAATGATATTGAGGATATCGGTTGTAATTGTTGCTTCTGCTGCATTCTGAGCAATATATTTATTAGATAGGAAATAGGGAGTTTAGTTGGTATTCTACTCTTCAAATTAGACTTATATCAGAAGATATCAGGATAATTGAAACTCTCCTTCACTTTTTATAGTGTGTTTTGATACAAGTTTTATAATCTTTTCTGAGAAAGCATCATCCATATTTCTTTTCCACATGGACAGTCTATGGAATACCATTGTAATAGTATAATTCAGTTTTTCTTTTTAGTTCCTCCTTTTATTGTTTAATGTAATTCTACTATTAAGCTCATGAGTTTCATATAGGAGCTCTGGAAAGAGCACAGAAATTGGCTTTGAACATCCCTGGATTTGAGGACTGACCCGGTTATGTGAACTTGTGCAAGTCAAGCTTTGTGGACCTCAGTTACCTCGTATTTAAGATAGACGTTATAATGGTGTTCTTTATCATTTAGGATTATACAACAGGTTAAAATTTTAAAAACAAGTAACTGACTATTAATGACTTACATAAATAGTATATTTGTCTCATATGACAAGAAATTAAGAGATAGGCAGTTTAGCATAGCTATGGTAAGTTAGTAAAGACGTTAGGGACTTCAGCTCTTTCCGCTTTTCTGTTCAACACCTTTAGTGTGTAATCCTTTACCTTCTTGCTTCTTCTTCTTCTTCTTTTTTTTTTTTTTGAGATGGAGCCTCACTCTGTTGCCCAGGCTGGAGTGCAGTGGCACGATCTCGGCTCACTGCAACCTCCGCCTCCCTGGTTCAAGCAATTCTCCTGCCTCAGCCTTCTGAGTAGCTGAAACTGCAGTCATGTGCCACCACGCCCAGCTAATTTTTTATTTTTAATAGAGATGGGGTTTCACTGTGTTGCCAGGCTGGTCTTGAACTCCTGACCTCAAGTAATCCACCTGCCTCAGCCTCCCAAAGTGCTGGGATTACAGGCGTTAGCCACTGTGCCTGACCCCTACTCTTGCTTCTTGACTCAAGGCTACAAAGTGGCTACTAGAACTCTGGGCTTCATATCTATGTTTCAGACATAGAGAATAGGAGGGACTAAAGGACTAAAGGGAAAAACTGAGTTTCTCTTAGTGAGGCTCTCTCTTTTAATCTGACAAAGGAAGTCCCCCTTTAAGATGTCTGCCTGCAGCTCATTTTCCAGAACCATGTTACATGACTACCCTTTTCTGCGAGGAAAGCTGGGAAATTGTATAGTGTAGCCTTTCGGTCTCTATAATAGATGAAGGCAAGGGAGAAGGGATTGTGTTTAGGGTTCGGGTCAGCCAGTCAACAATGTCTGCCATTTACTTTGATAGGATTTTTGGAAGGATCTAATTAGATGATGTAATCCAAAAAGTTTTATAGAATATAATTTATATAAATGTAAACTGTATTATTCCTCTTGACTTCTATTGAATTGTCTTAAAATCTAGTATATTCTTAAACTAATTTATCCAATTTTTGTATTTAAGTCTCAGAAAATCTGTGAGACTAGTTATTTGTTAAATGAGTTCACTTTATTACCCGTATTCAAGAAATTGGTATATACATGTTTAGGCATAAATACTGCATTAATTCTACTCAGCTCTCCTGTTTTAATCTAAGAGTTAGTGAGGAGTATTTTCACATCTGGCTTATCTTCGTGTGCCACACATCCTAACCCTCATAGTCATGGGTTTGTATTTATACCTGGGCTTTTCTTTTAGAAATCTGAAAGAAAAGACTACTTCTCCAGAACAGTGTTCCACCCTTTTTGCCATATGCCCTGTTTTCTCTTAAGTGTTACTGAATATAGCTTTCCTTTTAGTACCATTAATGTGGGCATTAGTTTTGTTCTTTCCAAAATCATTGGTGTCAAAAGTGGCCAAGCAGTTAATTTTTAGCTCCATTAAAATTCTTCAGTTTTGTTATGCAAAACTTGCAAATTTTTGGAGTTGCCACCTAGATTACTGCTGATGGTATCATTTATACCTGTGATAGTCAGTTGAATTATATTTTAATTTGTAAAAAATTAATAAATAACTTTAGGGCATGAGAGCTTCCTGCTAATTGGGAAGCATTCTTTTTTTTTTTTTTTTTTTTTTGACAGAGTCTCCCTGTATTGCCCAGGGTAGAGTGGAGTGCAGTGGTGCAATCTCGGCTCACTGCAACCTCCGCCTCCTGGGTTAAGCGCTTCTCCTGCCTCAATCTCCCAGGTAGCTGGGACTACAGGTGCATGCCACCATGCCTGGCTAGTTTTTTGTATTTTTAGTAGAGACAGGGTTTCACCATATTGGTCAGGCTGGTCTTGAACTCCTGACCTCGTGGTCTGCCCGCCTTGGCCTCCCAAAGTGCTGGGATTACAGGCGTGAGCCACCGCACCCGGCCAAAGCATTCTGTGTGATTTTTTCTTTTTGAGGAAGCTGTTTTCTGGAGACTACATCTGCTTTGAATGAAAATCATACTGAAGTATAAAAAGCAGTATGGGAAAATAATTGGGGAAAAGGCAGATCTGCCATGACTCCAGACCTCCTGTGCTCTCTTCAGTGACTCAAAAAATATTTCTGGATTGAAAAAATGATTACTGAGTCAGAATTAAACTATTTTACTCGAGGTACATGAAAAATAGCAGAAAAACCCTGACCAGGTGAGCCATAGATCGGCAGCTCTAACTTGAGCTGAGTAGGCTGGCTGGCAGGTGAATTTAAAGATAGACCAAGTATCCTAAATACACATGCTGGAGCTATCACCTGGTCTTTAGCATGAGGTAGAGAGAATGACCTTCATAGTTACTAGTATTCAAAATTGCATTATAATACTTTTTCACATGGAAAATGGTAAGATATCTTAAGAAAAGGCCCCAGGAGGTAAATAAGTCCTGAAGGTGAGTTGGGAAGGAGAATTGAGGAGTGAGAATCTTAAATGATGTCAGAGAGAGCTAAGGAACAGATAGATCTCCCAAGAATTTGGAAATGACCAGAGGAACTTTCAGGATATGTCATGGAGTTGGAGAGCCTTCTGATTGATTACTTATGCATCTTTTTAGGCTAATAAAAATGTTGGTAGCTTATTAATTCTGTCATTTTGGGTGAAACAAGACTTTGATGTGTATTATTTTTTGTTTTGTTTTAGTTTTTGCTGCCTGCCTTCTTTCTTTCTTTTTGTAGACATTGTTCGAAGTGATGTTGCCTTAGATAAACAGAAAGGCTGCAAGATTGCCCAGCACCCTGATGTTATGCTGGAGCTCCAAAGGGAGAAGGCAGCTCAGATGCATCTGGTTCTTCTAAAGGAGCAATTCTCCAATACTTACAGTAATCTCATATTAACAGGTAAGGCAATTGGAGTTGGTTGAAATCTTAGAGCATTCAGTTAGTAACTTATTATTTGGGGTACACATCTGTCTGTCTACACCTACTATATCACTGTTTAAATTGTAATGACTTGTCTCTCTATTACAAATATTCCTTATAGTTTGCAAATATGTTTTGGTTTGAAGTTATGGGTGATTCCGCATGTGTTTTCTTCTCAAAACACAGAACCAATGAAAACCTAATGAAACCTTTAAAAATGTGACTTTCTAGATGTGTGCTAGTAGATTTGAGAGAATACTAAATTTGGTGTCTTTTAAGAAGCAGCTATTTTCCGCTTTCCGTGTATGCCCTTTCTGTGAACCCAGTGAATATAAAGATGAAATGTAAAAGAGATAATGGTCTTCAGGCAGAGCAGAGAATGTTCTATTCTTGGTGGAGTTTGGAAATATCTAGGGAATTTGATTTTCTTTTTAAGAGCAAAGAGGCTATGAGACTGAGTCATGCTCCCTTACATCCTTGGTTCTAGGAGGAAAGCAAATATGTGTCAGGGCTGCAAGGAGAATCAACTTTCTTCAGGGCTGCTTGCAAACTTGCTGGTAATGAGCAAACGAGCTGCGTGCTTTTGTCAGGCTTTGGAAAAGATTGTAATAGCAGAATATTATGTGAGAATCATTAAGGATTTGAGATGAACTCAGAAGAGCAGTCCAAGTTACCTCCATTTTCTTGAGACCACATAAGGCAGATCTACATTATATTGATCCAAATAAAAAAATCAAAAGTATGTGTTTTCCCTTGTTTATGAACATTAAAAAATAAAAAGATGGATTGTCTGACATGCTATGAACATCTCACACTTATTTTTGTAAGCTCTAAGTTAGGAAAACTTTAACTTTTTTTTTTACAGGCTTCTTGGCATGTCACCAGGAATTGCTGAGTGGCAACCAAATTGTTTTGCTTTTAGAAAAGTAAGAGACTCTTCCAGCTTTTCATCTTGTACCTGGTGAAAAACCCAACAGCATGAGATGAAAGCCAGACTTAAACGTGGCTTTGGTGAGCAGAGAAGGGGATTATGGATTTCATAAGTATAGGCCCTGTTTTATGCTCCTTGGTAGGTCATTAAGAAGGGAAAACTTAAAAGTGATTTATGGCCAATGCGTGTATTTCCCTAAATTGGTTAGTGAAACTGGGTTTAAGTTTAGATGTTTGGGAAGAGCATAGATGTTTCTTCAGGTTTTTTCAGTCAACCTCATATGTATGTGTGCATGTGTGTTTATAAATATGTGTGTGTGTGTGTGTAATATTTTCCAACTCAATGAGTGGAAATGAAATATTTTTATTCCATCTTTATTCTAATATATTTAGGCACTTGTTAGAGGGGTCAGACCTTGTGTTCTTTAATGTGGCATAGAAAGGGCTTAGGGTAATTCTAACCCCTAAACCGAGGCTCCAGAGTATGGCTTGGAGGCATATTATCTTTGAAAACGCAAGTGTTCTATTGAGTTTAGTGGAATCTCTTCTAATTCTCAGTAACATAATCCCTTTGGATGTTTATTCGCAGTTCAAACTGTTGGAATCAACATTGTCAACTTTTACCCTGACAACTTGCTTACTTTCTACTAAACAAACTTACCCTAGAGAAGAGCCTCTTTCCTGCTCTCACTTCTACTAAGCTGCTTCAAAGAGTCCTCAGGCATTTTCCACATTTTTCACCCAAATGCCTGTGCAGAGGTGGTACCTTACTGCAGACAGAGCATTTTGCATGTCCTGGTTTGTTTACATGAAAGTTCAAAAGGTTTTGGTTCCAGGTGTTGGGAAGAGATGGAGCCGTTTCAGTTTAACACCAATGGTAAAACTATTTTAATTTCCTTTAACTAAGTCTTTGATTTTACACAGTGTGGTTTTCTAATTGTTATGAAGTTTAATCCTTGATTTCTTGTATAAATCTTGAGAACATGGTCTCCAGACAGCTAAACATAATATTTAAACATAACTAAACTAACTTTTGTAAATATTTCCCTTTTCAGTGATGAATGTATATTGGTAAGAAGGGTGAGGTTGAAGGGGCAGGGACCTCTCAAATGAAGTGACTTTCTTTACCAACACATTCAGAACACATACTCCAGGATTTCTTTCTGTATAAGTCTGGCATAACACTTGAAATATCTGCAATGAAAGTATTTATGTGGGAACACAATGAGGAAACTGGGCCTCTACAATCTCAGAAAGGATCACTTTTTACATCTTTCTCCTCTACCCACCAGTTATTTATAGAATTTCATATGTATGGGTATATAGTAATTGTTTTCTGGTCAGTTACTGGTATATCCTTTATTTTAAAAATGGGACAACTAAAATATTGGTATAGTAACAAAAATTAAGTGATCGAGTGTTGATGGTTAAAAGCATGTTAAAAATGATAGTTGTTGAGTTCCACCTCACAAGCAAGTCCTCATTCTTTGATGTTCCACTGTTACCTGATGAGCCTGTCAGCTGTTGGTGGGAGAGGCATGGCTTCATATTCTACATTACAGCTAATGATCACTCTTAAATAGCCACTCCTTTACTCCAGATAAGGGCAAATTGTATTCTAGCTTTGAAGGTCTTTTAACCATTTAATAAAAGAAAACAACTCTATAATTGTTAGGGATAGCCCAGTTAATGGAAATAATAAAAACTAATAAAATTTAATGTATATACCTTGTTGAAGTATTCCTTATTGCATTATATTTGTAGAACAGTAGATTCTTTTAATATATTTTTTGCATAGTTTTAAACTTGTCTTAATGTTTTCATGTCAATGGTTTACATGATACTGGAAATAATGTTAGCCTTGCCTAGCCTAGAGGGTTTTTAAAGTAAACTCTAAGGTTACAGGGAGATGATGGAGTAATTCCAGTAGAGCATCAGTGATGGAACTGTTTTAAATGGTGATGAGTCATGTACTGCACTTTTCCCACTGACTCACCTATGGGGGCGTATATGTTTGTCCTGCAGTTTCTTGAGCTGGAGAGTGTTGTTATTGTGCATGTCACTCAACGAGTGGCTAATGAGAGGGAGAATTGGGTAGGAGACTTTAAAAAAAGAACAAGAATCAGCTGTGTTCTTTGTGCTCTCATGATTCCTAATATAACAATGCTCTATAGATTTGTTGAAAATGTTCTGCTGGGTAAATAATGAATTCATTAGAAGACTATTTTTTTTTTTTTTTTTAAGACAGAGTCTTACTCTGTCACCCAGGCTGGAGTGCAGTGGCATAATCTCCACTCATTGCAACCTCCATCTCCTGGGTTCAAGCGATTCTTCTGCCTCAGCCTCCGGAGTAGCTACAGGTGAATGCCACCACGCTCAGCTAATTTTTGTATTTTTAGTAGAGATGGGGTTTCACCATATTGGCCAGGCTGGTCTCAAACTCCTGACCTTGTGATCTGCCCGCCCTGGCCTCCCAAAGTGCTGGGATTACAGGCATGAGCCACTGCACCCAGCCAGAAGACTACTTTTTAGGTATAATATTGACATGTATTAAATAACTTTTATGGGTTTGAATTCAGTTGTCTCCCTTAATCTTGCTCCCTCCCCTTGAGGTATAAATTGAACTTTTGAGGTAGATCTTTGTGCTGTAATCAAATGAAAAACATAAAAGTTAAGTCAACCTTATGGGGAAATAACATTTCTAGGATTTTGTTTAGAACATAAACTCCTAGAGGGCAAGGAATATCATATGTGTGCAGCATTCTGGATTGCATGTAAAGCATAGTGAATGATCCTGAAATGAGGTCAAATTTCTAAAAATTTATTTGTGTTGGGAAAGTCATCTAGTCAACCATCTGTATCCAGACAGCTTGAAACTGTAGCCATTATAGATGGATGGCATTACACAGGACACTTTCTAATATTCCTTTATGAGGATTCTTATCATGTGTTGGATGCCATTTTTGGTTTTCTACTCCAAACTAGACTGAGATTCCAGTGGTTGGCTTTATAGTGTTACTGTGGCAAATAAATTAAGCAGTGACTTCCACTTCCAGTTGTGGCCCATTCTGTTAACTTCAATTGAGCAAAAGTGTGCAAATCAGTGAAACAAGGACTGTTCTTTCAGTTAGCACAAACCATAATTATCTGGGGACTATTGCTACTTTATCAAAGTAAAATAATGTTTAAAAAATCACCTTGAAAAGTGATTATGTAGCACTGTGTGCTATTTATTTACATGTTTATTAAAATACTGTAGAGTGATGTGGATTATATCACCATTATTTTACTTTGATAAAGTTGGAAGCAAATGCCAGGGGGATAAAACTTGATATTAAATAGTCTGTGATCCAGGAGTTTGGGTTGTGCTGTACATCCAATCACACCCACCTGGGTTCATATTGATACACAAATGTATTTCCCTACAAAGCAGAAAGTAAATAAAGTAGATGGTTCCTTGTCTCCTGACACTAATGTAAAATGTGACTCTTCTAGAGGTCTAAAGATTGTGTCACTTGTGTGTGTGTATATATATATATCCTAAACTTTCTAGGGAAATTTTTCAATATAAAAACTTATAGACTAGCCCCTGCAATGGTGAAAGACATGTTTTAGAACTAACTGATAAATGAAATCCTTGTATTCATGCTTTATAAGTAATAAATCTAGTAAACATCATAACTATTCAAGCACACTTGATGGGATTTTTAGTGTAATTTTTAATAACACGTACATATATTTAACCTCTCTTTTCAGTTTTAGTTTTATTTGTTCATTAATTTTTATTATTTATTTATTTATTTATTTAAAATGTCAACAGCTTCAGGGGTACAAGTGGTTTTTGGTTTTATGGATGAATTGTGTAGTGGTGAAAAGTCTGAGATTTTAGTGCACTTGTCACTTGAGTAGTGTACATTCTACCCAATATCTAGTTTTTTGTCCTTTCCCTTTCTCCTGCTTCTGCTTCTGAGTCTCCAGTGTCCATTATACCACTCTGTATGCCTTTACAAACCCATAGCTTAGCTTTCTTTTAAGTGAGAATATATGTTACTTGGTTTTCCATTCCTGAGTTACTGCACTTAGAATAATGAACTCCAGCTCCATGGAAGTTGCTGCAAAAGACATCATTTTATTCTTTGTTATGGCTAAGTAGTATTTCATGGTGTATATGTCCCATTTTCTTTATCCACTCATTGATTGATGGGCCCTCAGGTTGGTTCCAAATCTTTATAATTGTAAATTGTACTGCAATAAACATACATGTGAAGGTGTCTTTTTGATATAGTGGTTTCTTTTCCTTTGGGTAGATACCCAGTAGTGGGGTTGTTGGATTGCATACATTCAGCCTCTTTTTTAAAAAATTATTATACTTCAAGTTCTGGGGTACATGTGCAGAATGTGCAGTTTTGTTACATAGGTATACACGTGCCATGATGGCTTGTTGCACCCATCAACCTGTCACCTACATTAGGTATTTCTCCTAATGTTATCCCTCCCCTAGACCCCCCACCCCACAAAAGGCCCCAGTGTGTGATGTTCCCATCCCCATATCCATGTGTTCTCATTGTTCAACTCCCACTTATGAGAGAGAACATGTGGTGTTTGGGTTTCTGTTCTTGTGACCGTTTGCTGAGAATGATGGTTTCCAGCTTCATCCATGTCCCTGCAAAGGACATGAACTCATCCATTTTTATGGCTGCATAGTATTCCATGGTGTATATATGCAACATTTTCTTTATCCAGTCTATTATTGATGGACAATTGGGTTGGTTCCAAGTCTTTCCTATTGTAAATAGTGCCACAGTAAACATATGTGTGCATGTGTCTTTATAGTAGAATGATTTATAATCATAAGTAGCTCTTATTATTTTGAGATACGTTCCATCAATACCCACTTTATTGAGAGATTTTAGCATGAAGGGGTGTTGAATTTTGTCGAACGCCTTTTCTGCATCTATTGAGATAATCATGTGGTTTTTGTGATTGGTTCTGTTTATGTGATGGATTACGTTTATTGATTTGCATATGTTGAACCAGCCTTGCATCCCATGGATGAAGCCGATTTGATCACGGTGGATAAGGTTTGGGATGTGCTGCTGGATTAGGTTCGCCAGTATTTTATTGAAGATTTTCACATCAATGTTCATCAGGAATATTGGCCTGAAAGTTTCTTTTTATGTTGTGTCTCTGCCAGGTTTTGGTATCAGGATGATGCTGGGCTCATAAAATGAGTTAGGGAGGATTCCCTATTTTTCTGTTGTTTGGAATAGTTTCAGAAGGAATGGTACCTGTTCCTATTTGTACCTCTGGTAGAATTCGACTGTGGATCTGTCTGATTCTGGGCTTTTTTCGGTTGGTAGGCTATTAATTACTGCTTCAATTTCCAAACTTGTTATTGGTTTATTCAGGGATTCGACTTCTCCAAGTTTAGACTTGGGAGGGTGTATGTGTCCAGGAATTTATTCATGTCTTCTAGATTTTCTAGTTTATTTGCATAGAGGTGTTTATAGTATTCTCTGATGGTAGTTTGTATTTCTGTGGGAATAGTGATGATATCCCCTATATCATTTTTTATTGTGCCTATTTGATTCTTCTCTCATTTCTTTTCTATTAGTCTGGCTAGTGGTCTATTTATTTTGTTGATCTTTTCAAAAAACAGTTCCTGGATTCATTGATTTTTTGAAGCATTTTTCATGTCTCTATCTCCTTCAGTTCTGCTCTGATCTTAGTTATTACTTGTCTTCTGCTAGATTTTGAATTTGTTTGCTGTCGCTTCTCTAGTTCTTTAAATTTTGATGTTAGGGTGTCAATTTTTGATCTTTCCTGCTTTCTCTTGTGGGCATTTAGTGCTATAAATTTCTCTCTACACACTGCTTTAGCTGTTTCCTAGAGATTCTGGTATGTTGTGTCTTCATTCTCATTGGTTTCAAAGAACATCTTTATTTCTGCCTTCATTTCGTTACTTACCCAGTAGTCATTTAGGAGCAGGTTCTTTAGTTTCCATGTAGTTGTGCGATTTTGAGTGAGTTTCTTAATCCTGAGTTCTAGTTTGATTGCACTGTGGTCTGAGAGACTGTTATGATTTCCATTCTTTTGCATCTGCTGAGGAGTGTTTTACTTCCAATTATGTGGTCAATTTTAGAATAAGTGCGATGTGGTGCTGAGAAGAATATACATTCTGTTGATTTGGGGTGGAGAGTTCTTGAGATGTCTATTAGGTCCGCTTGGTCCAGAGTTGAATTCAAGTCCTGAATATCTTTGTTAATTTTCTGTCTCATTGATCTGTCTAATATTGACAGTGGGGTATTAAAGTCTCCCACTATTATTGTGTGGGGGTCAATGTGTCTTTGTAGGTCTCTAAGTCAAGCTTGCTTTATGAATCTGAGTGCTCCTGTATTGGGTGCCTGTATATTTAGGATAGTTAGCTCTTCTTGCTGCATTGATCCCTTTACCATTATGTATTGCCCTTCTTTGTCTCTTTTGATCCTTGTTGGTAATAAAGTCTGTTTTATCAGAGATTAACATTGCAACTCCTGTTTTTTTTTTCTTTCCATTTGCTTGGTAAATATTCCTCCATCCGTTTATTTTGAGCCTATGTGTGTCTTTGCGTGTGAGCTGGGTCTCCTGAATACAGCACACTGATGGGTCTTGACTCTTTATCCAATTTGCCAGTTTGTGTCTTTTAATTGGGGCATTTAGTCCTTTTACATTTAAGGTTAATATTGTTATGTGTGAATTTGATCCTGTCATTATGATGCTAGCTGGTTGTTTTGCTCATTAGTTGATACAGTTTCTTCGTAGTGTTGATGCTCTTACAATTTGGTATGTTTTTGCAGTGGCTTGTACTAGTTGTTCCTTTCCATATTTAGTGTTTCCTTCAGGAACTCTTGTAAGGCAAGCCTGGTGGTGACAAAATCTCTCATCATTTGCTTGTCTGTAAAGGATTTTATTTCTTCTTCTCTTATGAAACTTAGTTTGGCTGGATATGAAATTCTGGGTTGAAAATTCTTTTCTTTAAGAATGTTGAATATTGGCCCCCACTCTCTTCTGGCTTGTAGGGTTTCTTCAGAGAGATATCCTGTTAGTCTGATGGGCTTCCCTTTGTGGGTAACCCAACTTTTCTCTATGGCTGCGCTTAACATTTTTTCCTTCATTTCAACCTTGGTGAATCTGACGATTATGTGTCTTGGGGTTGCTCTTCTCAAGGAGCATCTTTGTGGTGTTCTCTGCATTTCTTGAATTTGAATGTTGTGCTGTCTTGCTAGGTTGGGGAAGTTCTCCTGAATAATATCCTGAAGAGTGTTTTCCAACTTGGTTCCATTCTCCTCGTCACTTTCATGTACACCAATCAACCGTAGATTTGGTCTTTTCACGTAGTCCCATATTTCTTGGAGGCTTTTTTGTTTCTTTTTATTCTTTTTTCTCTAATCTTGTCTTCTCTATTTCATTAAGTTGATCTTCAATTACTGATATCCTTTCTTTTGCTTGATTGATTCAGCTACTGAAACTGGTGTATGCTTCACGAAGTTCTTGTGCTGTGTTTTTCAGCTCCATCAGGTCGTTTATGTTCTTTTCTAGGCTGATTATTCTAGTTAGCAATTCGTCTAACCTTTTTTCAAGGTTCTTAGCTTCCTTACATTGGGTTAGAAGATGCTTCTTTAGCTCAGAGGAGTTTGCTATTACCCACCTTCTGAAGCCTACTTCTGTCTGTCTGTCAAACTCATTCTCCATCCAGTTTTGTTCCCTTGCTGGAGAGGAGTTGTGATCCTTTGGCGGAGAAGCAGCATTCTGGTTTTTTGAATTTTCAGCCTTTTTGCACTGGTTTCTCCCCATCTTTGTGGATTTATTTACCTTTGGTCTTTGATGTTGGTGACCTTCAGATGGGGTCTTTTTGAGTGGACATGCTATTCTTTTCTGTTTGTTAATTTTCTTTCTGATAGTCAGGCCCCTCTGCTGCTGGTCTGCTGGAGTTTGCTGGAGGCCCACTCTTGACCATGTTTGCCTAGGTATCACTAGCAGAGGCTGCAGAACCTCTGCTGCCAGATCTTTCCTCTGGAAGCTTCGTCCCAGAGGGGAACCTGCAAAATGCCAACCAGAGTTCTCCTGCATGAGGTGTCTGTTAGCCCCTACTGGGAGGTGTCTCCCAGTCAGGATACATGGAGGTCAGGGACCCACTTAAGGAGGCAGTCTGGTACTTAGCAGAGCTCGAATGCTGTGCTGGGACGTACACTGCTCTCTTCAGAGCCGTCAGGCAGGGGCATTTAAGTTTGCTGAAACTGCGCCCACAGCTGCCCCTTTCCCTATGTGCTCTGTCCCAGGGAGATGGGTGTTTTAGTTATAAATCCCTGACTGGGGCTGCCGCCTTTTTTTCAGAGATACCCTGCCTAGAGATGGGAAATCTGGCAATCTGGCCACAGCAGCCATGCTGAGCTGCAGTGGGCTCTGCCCAGTTCGAACTTTCAGAGGGTTTGTTTACACTGTGAGCATAAAACCGCCTACTCAAGCCTCAGCAATGGTGGACGCCCCTCCCCTCACCAAGCTCGTGCATCCTGGGTCAATCTCAGACTGCTGTTGTGCTGGCAGTGAGATTTTTGAGCCAGTGGATCTTGGTTTGCTGGGCTCCGTGGGGGTGGGACCCGCTGAGCTAGACCTCTTGACTCCCTGGCTTCAGCACCCCTTTCCAGGGGAGTGAACAGTTCTGTCTCGCTGGCGTTCCAGGAGCCATTGGGTTATGGAAAAAAATAACTCCTGCAGCTAATTTCGTGTCTGCCCAAATGGCTACCCCGTTTTTTACTTGAAACCCAGGCCTTAGTGGGGTAGGGACCAGAGGAAATCTCCTGGTTTGCGGGTGTTGAAAACCGTGGGACAAGTGCAGTATCTGTGCCTGAGTTCCTCAGGCTCAGTCCCTCACGGCTTCCCTTGGGTTGGGGAGAAAATTCCCCGACCCCTTGTGCTTCCTGGGTGAGGTGATGCCCCACCCTCCTTCATCTTGCTCTAGGTGGGCTGCACCTACTGTCCAACCAGACCCAATGAGATGAACCAGTTATCTCAGTTGGAAATGCAGAAATCACCTGCCTTCTGCATCGTCGATCTCGCTGGGAGATGCAGACCGGAGCTGTTCCTATTTGGCCATCTTGCCAGCAATCCCCCATTCAGCCTCTTTTAAATGACGGATTTCAGGCTTCCTGAATCAAAATCAAAGAGTTCATTTTTTACATTTTATTAATTTTATTTCAATAGTTTTTGGGGGAACAGGTGGTTTTTGGTTACATGCATAAATTCTTTACTGGTAATTTCTTTCTTTCTTTTTTTTGAGACAGAATTTCGCTCTGGTTGCCCAGGCTGGAGTGCAATGGCACGATCTTGGCTCTCTGCAACCTCTGCCTCCCAGGTTCAAGTGATTCTCCTGCTTCAGCCTCCCGAGTGGCTGGGATTACAAGCATGTGCCACCACATCTGGCTAATTTTTAAATTTTTAGTAGAGAGAGAGTTTCATCATGTTGGACAGGCTAGTCTCGAACTCCTGCCCTCAGGTGATCCTTCTGCCTCGGCCTCCCAAAGTGCTGGGATTACAGATGTGAGCCACTGTACCCCACATTTAGTTGTGATATCTGAGATTTTGGTACACTCATCACCCAAGCAGTGTATACTGTAACCAGTGTGTCATCTTTTATCCCTCATCCCTCTCCAACTCTGAGTCTCCAAAGTCCATTGTATCATTCTTATGCCTTTGCGTCCTCATAACTTAGCTCCCACTTATGAGTGAGAACATATGATGTTTGGTTTTCCAATCCCTGAGTTACTTTACTTACAATAATGGTCTCCAGTTCCATCTAGGATGCTGCGAGTGGTCTTATTTCTTTCCTTTTTATGGCTAGGTAGTATTCCATGGTGTGTGTTATGTGTGTGTTTGTGTGTGTGTTTGTTTCTGTATATGTATATATACATATATATACACATATATAAGTATATATCACATTTTCTTTATCTACTTGTTGGTTATTGAGCATTTAGTCTAGTTCTGTATTTTTGCAATTGCAAATTGTGCTGCTATAAAATGCATGTGCAAGTGTGTTTTTCAAATAATGACTTCATTTCCTCTAGGTAGATACCCAGTAGTGGGATGCTGGGTTAAATGGTAGTTCTGCTTTTAGTTCTTTAAGGAATCTTCACACTGTTTTCCACAGTGGTTGTGTTTTCCCTATTCAGTGTGATGTTTACTGTGAGTTTGTCATAGATGGCTTTTATTACATTGAAGTATATCCCTTCTATGTTGATTTTGCTGAGGGTGTTTTAATCATAAAGGGATGATGGATTTCCTCAAATGCGTTTTCTGTGTCTATTGAGATGATCATATGATATTATTATTTTTTTTTTTTTGAGACGGAGTCTGGCTCTGTCACTCAGGCTGGAGTGCAGTGGTGTGATCTCGGCTCACTGCAAGCTCCACCTGCTGGGTTCACGCCATTCTCCTGCCTCAGCCTCCCGAGTAGCTGGGACTACAGGTGCCCACCACTGCACCCAGCTAGCTTTTTGTATTTTTAGTAGAGACGGGGTTTCACCGTGTTAGCCAGGATGGTCTCGATCTCCTGACCTTGTGATCCGCCTGCCTCGGCCTCCCAGAATGCTGGGATTACAGGAGTGAGCCACCGCGCCCAGCCAATTTTTGTTTTTAATTCTGTTTATGTGATGTGTCACATTTATTGACTTGTGTATGTTAAACTATCCCTGCATCCTTGGTATGAAACCCACTTGATCGTAGTATATAATATTTTTGATATGCTGTTGGATTTGATTAGCTAGTATTTTTTTGAGGATTTTTGGATCTATGTTCATCAGGGATATAGGTCTGCAGTTTTTTGTTTTTGTTATGTCCTGTCCTGGTTTTGGTATCAAGGTGATACTGGCTTCATAGAATGATTAAGGAAGGGTTCCCTCTTTCTTTATCTTGTGGAATAGTGTCATTAGGATTGCTACCAATTATTTGAATGTTCAATAGAATTCAGCTGAGAATCCATCTTCTCCTGGACGTTTTTTTTTGTTGGCGATTTTTAAATTACCATTTCAAACTCACTACTTGTTGTTGGTCTGTTTAGAGTTTCTATTTCTTTCTGATTTAATCTAGGAGGATTGTAGACTTCAAGGAATTTATCCATCTCCTGTAGATTTTCTAGTTAGTGCACTTAAAGGTGTTCATGGTAGCCTTGAATTATCTTTTGCATTTCTGTGGTATCGGTTGTAATATCTCCCATTGCATTTCTAATTGAGCTTATTTGGATCTTCTCTCTTCTTTTCTTGGTTTGTCTCACTAATGATGTATCAATTTTGTTTATCTTTTCAAAGAACCAGCTTTTTGTTTCTTTTATCTTTTTTTGCTTTCAATTTCATGTAATTCTTCTCTGATCTTTATTTCTTTTTTCTGCTTGGTTTGGGTTTGGTTTGTTCTCGTTTCTTTAGTTCCTCGAAGTATGATCTTAGATTGTCTATTTGTAGTCTTTCAGACTTTTTCATGTAGGCATTTGATGCTATGAACTTTCCTCTTAGCATTGCTTTAGCTGTATCCCAGAGGTTTTGATAAGTTGAATCACTGTTATGATTCAGTTCAAAGAATTTTAAATTTCCATCTTGATTTCATTGTTGACCCAAAGATCATTCAAGAGCAGATTATTTAATTTCCATATATTTGTATAGTTTTGAGGGTTTCTTTTGGAGTTAATTTCTAGTTTTATTCACTGTGTTTTGAGAGGATACTTGATATAATTTCAATTTTAAAAAAATTTATTGAGGCTTGTTTTGTGACACATCATATGGTCTATCTTGGTTCATATTCTATGTGCTGATGAAAAGAATGTATATTCTACAGATGTTGAGTAGAATGTTCTGTAAATATCTGCTAAGTCATTTGTTCTAGGTTATAGTTTAAGTCCATTGTTTCTTTGTTGTCTTTCTGTCTTGATGACCTGTCCAGTGCTGTCAGTGAAATATTGAAGTGCCCCACCATTATCGTGTTGCCATCTATCTCATTTCATTGTTTTATAAATTTGGGAGCTCCAGTGTTAGGTTCATATATATTTAAGATTGTGATATTTTCCTGTTGGACTGATCCTTTTAGCTTTATATAATGTCCCTCTTTATCTTTTTAAACTGTTGTTGATTTTGATTTTAAGTCTGTTTTTTTCTGATAGAGGAGTAGCTACTCCTGTTCGCTTTTAGTGTCCATTTGCATGGAATATCTTTTTTTCACTCCTTTACCTTAAGCTGATGTAAGTTGTTATGTGTTAGGTGAGTCTCTTGAAGATAGCAGGTACTTGGTTGGTGGATTTTTTTTTAAAAATGAAATTAAATTTTATTTTAAGTTCTGGGATACATGTGCAGGATATGCATATTTGTTACATAGGTAAACATGTGCCATGGTAGTTTGCTGTACCTATCAACCCATCACCTAGGTATTAAACCCAGCATGCATTAGCTATTTTTCCTAATGCTCTTCCTCCCCTCATCACATCCCCCAACAGACCCCAGTGTGTGTTGTTCCCCTCCCTGTTCCATGTGTTCTCACTGTTTAGGTCCCAATTATAAGTGAGAACATATGGTGTTTGATTTTCTGTTCCTTTGTTAGTTTCCTGAGGATAATGGCTTCCAGCTTCATCCATGTCCCGGCAAAGGACATGATCTCATTCCTTTTTATGGCTGTATCATATTCCATGGTGTATCTGTACCACATTGTCTTTATTCAGTCTATCATTGATGGGTATTTTGGTTGATTCCATGTCTTTGCTATTGTGAATAGTGCTAGAATGAATGTATGCATACATATATCTTTGTAATATAATAATTTATATTCCTTTGGGTAGGTACCCAGTAATGGGATTGTTGAGTCAAATGGTGTTTCTGGTTCTAGGTCTTTAAGGAATTTCCACATCATCTTCCGCAATGGTTGAACTAACTTACATTCCCAGTCTGGTGGATTTTTATCCATTCTGCCCTTCTGTATCTTTTAAGTGGAGCATTTAGGCCATTTACATTCAACATTAGTATTGAGATGTGAGGTACTGTTCTATTCCATATTCTAGTTGTTGCCTGAATACCTTGTTTTTTTTTTACCCATTGTGTTATTGTTTTATAGACCCTATGAGATTTGTGCTTTAAGGAAATTCTATTTTGGTGTATTTTAAGGTTTTGTTTCAAGATTTAGAACTCCTTTTTGCATTTCTTGTAGTGCTGGCTTGGTAGTGGTGAATTCTCTCAGCATTTGTTTGTCTGAAAAAGACTTTATCTGTCCTTCATTAATGAAGCTTAGTTTTGTTGGATACAAAATTGTTGGCTGACAATTATTTTGTTTCAGGAGGCTAAAGATAATACTCCAATCCCTTCTGGCGTGTAGAGTTTCTGCTGATAATTCTGTTAATCTGATAGGTTTTTCTGTATAGTGCACATGATGCTTTTGTCTCACAGGTCTTAAGATTATTTCTTGTGTCTTGATTATAGATAAGTTGATGACTATGTGCCTAGGTAATGATATTTTTGCAGTGAATTTCTCAGATGTTCTTTGAGCTTCTAGTTTAGTTGTCTAGATCTCTAGCAAGGCCAGGGAAGTTTTCTTCAATTAGTCCCTCAAATAAGTTTTCCAAACTTTTAGATTTCTCTTCTTCCTTAGGAACACCAGTTATTCTTAGGTTTGTCTGTTTAACATAATTTCAAAGTTCTTGGAGGCTGTGTTCATTTTTCTCAAATTCTTTTTTCTTTGTCTAATTGGGTTAATTTGAAAGCCTTCTCTTTGAGCTCTGAAGTTCCTTCTTCTACTTGTTCTAGTCTATTGTTGAAACTTTCCAGTGCATTTTGTATTTCTCTAAGTGTGTCTTTCATTTCCAGAAGTTGTGATTGTTTTTCTTTATGATATCTATTTCTCTGAAGCATTTTTATCCATATTCCATATTGTTCTTTTAATTTCTTTAAGTTAGTTCTCTCCTTTCTCTGGTATATCCTTGAGTAGCTTAATAATCAATCCCCTGAATTGTTTATCAGGCAATTCAGAATTCTTCTTGGTTTGGATCCATTGCTGGGGAGCTAGTGTGATGTTTTCAGGGTGTTATAGAGCCCTGTTTTGTCATATGACCAGAATTGTTTTTCTGGTTCCTTCTCATTTGGGTAGACTATGTCAGAGGGAAGATCTGGGACTGAAGAGCTGCTGTTCAGTTTCTTTTGTCCCATGGCGTGATCCCTTCATGTGGTAGTCTTCCCCTTCCCCTAGGGCTGGGGCTTTCTGGGAGCCAGACTGCAGTGATCATTATTGTCCTTCTGGGTCTAGCCATCAAGCAGGGCTCCCAGGCTCCAGGCTGGTTCTGGGGAATGTCTGCAAAGAGTCCTGTGATGTGATCCGAATTCAGGTCTCTCAGCCATGGATACTAGCGCCTGCTCTGGTGGAGGTTACAGGGGAGTAAACTAGACTGTGTCAGGGTCCTTGGTTGTAGCTATGTTTAGTGTGCTGACTTTCTTGAATGATGGGTTATGCTAGCAGTAAAGTTGTCGTGTGGAGAGACTCAGAACCTCTGGTTAGCCAGGATGTTGCAGGCAGTAGAATTACCTGTTGTTTCCTTCTTCTTGTGGGAGCTGGGTTATTCTGTCATGAGTTGTTGTAATGGCCTGAGTTGGTTGACCTCTAGCCAGAAGGTGGTGCTTTCAAGAGAGCACCAGCTGCAGTAGTATAAGGGGATCTAAGCTTGCCATACATTGGCCGGGGTAACTATTCTGGTTTCCCAGGTGATGGGTGGGGCCATAACACTTGGAAGAGCTTCTGTCTTTTGTGTTCAGCTACCAGGACAGGTAGTGAAATACCATTAGGTTGGGCAGGGTTAGGTGAGTCTGGGCTCAGACTCTCTTTGGGCAAGGCTTGCTGTGGCCACTGTGTGGGATTGGTTGTGGTTCTCAGGCCAATGGGGTTATATTCCAGAAGAGATTATGGCTGCCTCTGCTGTGTCACATAGTTCACCAGGGAAGTGGGGCATAGCTGGTAGCAAAAGGCCTCACTCAGCTCCCGCAGAGTTGGTAAGGCTGGTCTTGCTCCTACATTGCCTCACTCAGACCTTGCCCCAGGTCATAAGCTTCCCTGATGAGAAAGCAAGCACAGATTTCAGGCCTTGCCCCTCCCATCTGCTCACAGTGTCATCACCAGCTCCTGTGCTGGTATCTGCAGCAGTTCCCATTCACCCCCTGAATTCTGCTCAAGAAAATTCACTCCCAGTGAAAATTATTACAGATTTCAGTTGGAAGCTTCTTTCACCCTGTGCCGCCTCCCTAATTCTACTTGCTGCCTTCTCTAGGGACCCTGCGAATAAGTCAGGGATGACTTCTTTGGGCTTGAGCTAAAGACAGGAGTGCCTACAAGGCTCTTCCCACTGTTGCTTCTACTTCTGTATTTTGCATGGTTCCCTAAATCCATTTCAACTCTAGATAAGGTTAAATCTTTCTGCTATGATCTAGATTTTCAGATTCCCCAGTGGGGATGTGTGTTCAGAGGCAGGTTTTCCCCCCTCACTCTTTGGGAACTCACAGTTTTTTGCCTGTCATGGAGAATTTGCAGTGGCATGCCACTTCTTTCAAAGGATCAGTGAATTCTTTCAGTTTTCCTATTACATTCCCATGGTGGTTCTTGGAGCAAAAGTTCACAGTGTGAATCTCCACATGCTGTTCTGTCAATGCCAGTGGGAGCTGCGTATTAACCCAGCATCCTGTCTACCATCTTCCTCAGCTATCTCAGCTTCCTAATATTATAGTCTAGGAGCCAGGGGATTAGATGGAGTCTGAGCAGTGGCCTCTCCTATGCCATAAAGAAAAGTTCAAAATTAAATTTTTATCATGGAAGGACCAATCGTAGACACAGTCTCTGCATTATTCACTCTCCAGGTAGTATAGCAGGGTTCATTTTGAAGTCTGGTTTAAAATAAATGAATTTTCAGGATTTTTATCCAGAGCAGTGATTCTTAGGTTTGGGAGGGTAAAGCTTTCTATATTAGGGATCAGGAGAGGAAGTTTTTGTGTGTGTGTAATGGGGAGGTTTTATAGCTATTTTCTGCCTGGTTGGGGACGTGGGCAATCAAAATACTCTGATTCAACTTCCAACAGCATTTGCTGAGTGCTTACTGTATACCACTATCTTCTGCTGCTACTCACAATACTGTATTATGTCATCTTTTGGGACACTCCATTATTAGACTTCCCTTATGCTATTGATGGCAGTGGCAGCCCATATGGAGTGGCTGCTGTGAAGATGTCAGCTGCAGCTGGGGAGGCACAGCCAGGGCTGCACACTCCATGGAGCTGGCAGGAGCCCCACACCCTTTTGAGTTGGCAGGGTGGGAGCCCCATCCTCCCAGACAGAGCTGAAGCTGCCCAGTCATGGCTGCACACCCAGGGATCTCCTCACTTTCGGATGCCAGGGAAGCCCCTTTGCCCTAACAGGCTTGGAAGTGCCTACTTCTGCTCTCTGGCCTTACCATGCTCCTGGTGTCTGCACCAATTTCGGAGCAAAATTGAGGCCAAGCCTGGATACTGTTGCAACCTGGCTGAGTGGGCATGTGCTTGGGGCAGTGCTGACACACCAGTCCACTGCTGCCTTGGCCTCCTCTGGACTTTGGGTGTCAACAAACACAGGAGGGAGTCTGAGGGAGGGGTTGAGGGTGGCTTGGCACAGGCCTGCAGGCACCCCTCGGCACTAACAGCCTGGAAGCTGTGGACGTGATTGATGGTGGCAGGAGGCAGACAGGCTCCTGGGCAGAAAGCGGTGGGTATCTGGTGAAGCCCCACCTTCAAGCTAGGAATTGTCTGAAGCATGGGGGCCAGGCTGTGAGTTCTGGCTGGAGTCTGCGGACCAGAGTGAGAACTTATGGTGCTTTTCCCGGGCCCACCCATAGTCACCCATGGACCAAATCAGTACACACTTTCTCCCTTCTGAGCCCATAAAAACCCTGGACTCAGTCAGACTCAGGCTGAAATCAGGATGACCTGCCTGCAGATATGAGCCACCCACTCCAGGTCTCCTCTCCACTGAGGACTGCAGAATCAATGGGACAACCTGCCTCTGACAGTGCCCAGGCACAGCCTTAACTTTGCTCTGAAATTGGATAGGAGCTACCCACTCTGGGTCCCCTTTTTGCTGAAGGCTGCACAGACGTCAGGACAACCTGCTTACAGATAGGAGCTACCCAGTCTGGGTCTCCTCTCTGGTGAGAACTACACACTCATCAGGATGACTTGTCTGCAGATAGGAGCTACCCACTCTGGGTCTTCTCTCCTCTGAGAGCTGCACAATTGTTGGGACAACCTGCCTGTGGATATGTGCTACCCACTCAAGGTCTACTCTTCACTAAGGGCTGCACACTTGACGGGATCACCTGCCTATGACTAGGACTGCTCACTATGGGTCTCCTATGACTTGGACTGCTCACTATGGGTCTCCTCTCCACTGAGAGCTGCACTCATCAGAACGACCTGCCTGCAGAAAGGAGCTACCCACCTTGGATCTCCTGAGAGCTGTTTAGTCACTCAATAAAGCACCCTTTGCCTTGCTCACCCCTAGTTGTCCATGTACCTCATTCTTCCTGGACACAGGACAAGAACTCAATGGTGGGACTGAAAGAGCTGTAACACAAACAGTGCTAAAACATGCCCCCACTTGCCTTGTTGTGGGCGACAAGGAGAGAAGTGATAAGGAGAGAAGAGCTGAAACCACGCTCAACCTTTAGTGCTGTTTTTAATCTATTTTTAGTTTAGCAGTCAAAGCCTTTAGTGTTCTTTTAAAGTTTTTTTTTTCAGTCTAGCCACTAAAAAACATCTAATTGTTGCAGTTTTCTAACTATAATTGGGATGTGTATATTTTAAGCTGTTTATTGGCGATTTGCATATCCTCTTTGGTGAATTACCTTTTCATATTCTTTGCCTTTTTAAATTGGATGTTGATCTTTTTCTTAATAGTTTGTAATTGCTTTTTGTAAATAGAAATGTTAATCCTTTGTCATATGTATTGCAAACCATTTTTCACTCTGGATATTATCTGTTTTTTGACTGTTTTTAATTTAGAACTTTACTCTTTTACTGTGACTGGAATTTATGTTTACATGTAGTGTGATGTGTGTAAGTATATGATATTTTCTTCCAAATGACTAGCCAGCTTTGTCTACACTGTTTTTGAAACATTTTTTGCCATTGTATTGAAATACCATAGATGTTATATATTATATTATACTACCACATATATTTGTACCTATTTCTGAATTCTGTTTTCTGTCATTTTCCTATTCTTTATTTCTGTGCCAATGGTATACTGTTTTGATTTCTGTTAAGGCTTATTAACTACTCTCTCATTTTTCTTTTTAAAGATTTACTTGACTATTCCCATATAATTACTTTTCAAAATGAACTTTTCATTTTCTCCAGTTCAAAAAAATTCATCACTGGATTCCGTTTGGAATTACTTTCAAATTATTGTCCAATTTGGGAAGGATTGATATTTTTCAGTATGGTATTCCACCTAAAAAATATAGTATATCTCTCCATTTGTTCAGTTATTTTGTGTCCCTTGGTAACTTGGTAATATTTTAGAATTTTCTTTCTATACTTTTCTTATTAAATTTATTTTAAGATATTTTATAGTTTTATTGAGAGTGAATTTTTTTCCCTCATAAGTTTTTTTCTGGTACAAAGAGAAGATGCAGATTTTAATTATTTTAAGCTTGTATTCATTCCTTTTACCAAATTTTCTTATTAATTATTAATTAAATTTTCTGCTAACTTTAGAGGTGGTTTTCTCTTGGTTCTCTGGCTCTTTTGGTTGTGATGTGAGGTTTTTTGTTATTTTTATTTATTCTGTGAATTATCTACTTATTTAGAATTAATTTAGTTAATTTATTTAAAATAGTTTATTTACATGACTTTTAAATTGGGGTATTGGTTTTCTTGAATTATAAAATCTCTTTATTAAGGATAGAAATCTTTTGTCATGTATATTGCAAAAAAAGGTATTCTCTGGCTTTTAAAATTTGTTTGTGTGTATGTATTGCTTAGTAGTCTTTCTTTTCTCTTTCTTTCTTTTTTTGTTTCCCCCCCTGCCAGGTTAGCAGTTTAGGGATTGTCGCTATTCTGTCTTTAGTGTTCCCAGACCAGAATCTGTTTGGGGGCTCCTGCTCTTTGGTGATATTTGGGGGTATTGTACTTTCAGTTCCTGAGCCATATAACCTGCTGGCATTCTAAGTGACGAGGCAATGCATTTATCCTCTCCTGCAGCCCCTATCTTCCCTTCTCCCTGCCACTTCCCATCAACTGTTGCCTCTAGTAGTAGGCCAGCAGTACTTTTTCTTTTTGTGTTCTAATTAGGGAGTCTGGCTTTTGTTCTCCACGTCTCACAGGGCACTTTTTTATCGCATTCTCTCTTAGAAGTTCAACTACTGGCTGCCACTTTGACAGAGATGAGGTTGGAGATTCAGAGTAGGGACTACTTATATATGACAGTCAGGGAAGGCCTCTCTTAGCTGTGACTTTTCAACTGTGTAATCGTTAGTGTTAGAAATCTTGGCATCCTCGTCATTAATAGGTGGGTAGTAATATTTGCATTGCTTTGATCTTGGGGTTATTTTAGGAATTATTGTCTTCAAGGGTATCAAAACTGGAGTAATAATTTTCTGTTTTTTGTATTTGTATTTGAATAATAAGATAGAGTGTAAAAATACTTTATAAATGCTAAGAAATCTACATCTTTTTTATAGATGAAGAGGTGGGTCCTTGGTGCAGAAATGTGCAAGTGGTTGGACAACTTTAATTCCACATAGTATATTGATTCACAATGTGAGGTTTGGAATTTAGACTGTTAGAATTTGAATCTAGATCAGTATTTCTTGGTTATCTAGGATGTATGTAAGGATTAGTGAAATAAAATGCAAAGAATCACTCAGTCCCCTGGGAAATAAAGGTCTGAAAATGTGTCTTGGGAAGCATTGTCATATTTTAGCCAAACATTTTAAGTTCTTTTAAGGCATTATGCTAACTAGATGAACATTTGTTGGTATTAGAATTCTTTCTGATTACCCTAAAATGAAGTTGAGCTGAACAAAAATTAGATGGCATTTTACATTTTTAGAATGAACCTAATGCTGTTATCAACACAATGGAATGTCTGTGTAAAAGGCAATGGCCATGCACAAATGTGGTCATGAGATTAAAAGGCACATGACTAGAAGTTCCCCTTTTCTCCAACTGTTTTAAGTCAAATTTTAAGTACAAAGATATGCTGTCTGTTGCTTAGAAGTCCTCTTACAAACCATCACATAAGTGAATACTTTTTTTTTTACCAGCTCAATTTTTCATTAGATTCAACCTCCATAAAATTATATTTTATACATATGATCAGAAAAAAACAATATGGGAAAAGGATATAATTACAAAAACTGTACATATTGTACAGTAAACGCATTGCATTGGTAATTAATACAGAGAATCACTAAAGGACGTCAGTTGTAGTGGCTCACTCCTATAATCCAGGTTCTTTGGGAGGCCAAGACGAGAAAATTGCTTGAAGCCAGTAGTTTCAGACCAGCCTGGGCAACATAGCAAAGCCCCATCTTTACAAAAAATAATAAAAAAAAATTGGCCAAGTGCGGTGGCTCACGCTTGTAATCCCCAGCACTTTGGGAAGCCGAGGCAGGCGGATCACGAGGTCAGGAGATTGAGACCATCCTGGCTAACATGATGAAATCCGGTCTCTACTAAAAATACAAAAAAAATTAGCTGGGTGTATTGGCGGGCGCCTGTATTCCCAGCTACTTGGGGGGCTGAGGCAGGAGAATGGCGTGAACCTGGGAGGCAGAGCTGGCAGTGAGCCTGGGCACAGAGCAAGACTCCATCTCAAAAAAAATACAATATAATACAATACTATAAAATAAATAAATAAAATTTAGCTGGGCAAGGTGGTGCATGTGGCTCAGGCAGGAGGATCCCTTGAAGCTGAGGAATTCGATGTTATGGCCAACTATGTTCTTGCCACTGCACTCCAACTCAACCTGTCTCAATAAAACAAAACAAACAAGCAAACAAAAAACTAAAGGATATATATTTTTAAAGTGGTTATGTTCTTCTTCTTCTTTTTTTTTTTTTTTTTTTTTGAGACAGAGTCTTGCTCTGTTGCCCAGCCTGGAGTACAGTGGCGCAATCTCAGCTCACTGTAAGCTCCGCCTCCCGGGTTCACGCCATTCTGCTGCCTCAGCCTCACAAGTAGCTGGGACCACAGGCACCTGCCACCACGCCCGGCTATTTTTTTGTATTTTTAGTAGAGATGGGGTTTCACCGTGTTAGCAGGATGGTCTCGATCTCCTGACCTCGTGATCTGCCCGACTCAGCCTCCCGAAGTGCTGGGATTACAAGCATGAGCCACCGCACACGGCCGTTCTTTTCTCAGGATTAGACTTGGGAACATTGATTTATTTATATCCCAAGTTGATGGAAACTTTGTCTTTATGAATTGCAGAATGAACTTCCTCCATGTTTGTAGAAGTCTTTGTGTTAAGAGACCTGGAGAGATGATGATTACTTCTTGTTTTTCATCTTCCTTTGTTAAAGATGATGTAGGAAGAAGTCTTTCGAATTCATTTTAACTTTAGCTGTCCTGTTTTCTCAGTACAAGAAGCAGTTTCTTAGAGGTTCCTTCATTTAGTTTGATGACATCACATCAAAACTTAATTGAATAAAAATGATTTTTTTTTTGGACGGTGACTTAAATGCAGACAGCTCTTTCCAGATCTGGTTGAATATGGGTGAATTTTAGAGTATTTAGTTAAGTGCTGTCCAAGGTCAGGTGTGGGCCAGAGAGGGTGTAGAGGCACTCCAGAAGATATGCAAGGAAATCCCCTGGGTGGGGAAGTTTTGCTAATAACCTGTCAGAAGATGACTTGTTTTGTACATTTCTGGTTTATTCTGAGAATAGAGTGGAAATTTTTCGTAATTGATTTATTTCCAGTGTATTTCAACATGTTGCAGTTCACATGTCCCTAGCTAAGTGAACTTAAAGGGATTTTTGAAAATAAGTTGGATTGAATATAGTACTAATAATGTCAGCACATAGCAACAACAAGAAAATTGCAAAGTTAATGATTTGTCTTTAATATGAACTCTTGGGCACCATATAATGAGGTAAAAATAGTCTGAAAAGAAGTTAAGCAAAAAAAAAAAAAAAAAGTAAATTACTTCACTAATAATACACAGTATATTCATGTAACACAACTGTACTTGTGCCTCTAATTCTATAAAACTAAAAAATTTAAAAAAGTTAAAAAAAAGTCTAAGTTATATTTGAAACTTGGATTTACATTTGTTATTTTTAATGAATCTTATTGAAAGTTTATATAATGACCAGAACATAATTATTAATACTGTTTTTAAAATGGAGCAAAATGGTTTTTGAACCATTATCAAAGTAAAACAAATTTTTAAAATATTACTTAATATTCAGCTGATTAATTTAAAATTCTATTTGATCTGTTTTATAATGTAATTAAATTAAATATTACCACCATAGGTGCATGTGTAATATACATATGTTTGTATATGCATATATATATATGAGTGATATATGTTCAAAAATGTTTTCCCAATAAGTATATACAATAAAAATATTTGGAGACCAACAAACTGTGTAGTCCTTTATTCCTAAAAGCAGCATAGAAGAATGGTTATGAGCAGGAACTTTGGGTTTAAACAGACCTAGGTTTGAATTCTGTATTTACCATGTACTAGTTGTATGGAGCGTGTGCAAACTACTTGATCTCACTCCCATTTATATAGTAGGGAAAGCAATATAAGATCATGAGGATTAGATTAGCTAATATTATTGAATGCTTAGTAAGCAGCCATGCACTCAATGAATGGTTGCTATTGTTGTCATTGTTATATTGTTATTAATAGAGAGTTGCCTATCCTTTACGAAATCTTTCATAAATAAGCTCATGTCTCAGATACAATCACAATGCAAAGTGAAAATGAGCTAAATGGAGTCCAAAAGAAGTAAGTCCTTAAGTTTCATGGTTGTCAGAACTAAAATTTTCCATGCATGTGTGTAAGTGTGTTTGTGTATGAGTCTAGGCCTTAAAAGAAACATAGTTTATTATAGAGACTGCGTGGGTGTGGGCAATTGAACATACTTGCCACAGTACTTTCCCAGAGCAGTTCCGGTCTCTGTTAGAATTCTGAAGACGAGAAATGCAACCATCCTACCAATTCTTTAGTGTTCTGTTTCTTTAGAATGTAATGGTTTCAGCTATTATATGTTACCTGTTCATTTTCTTAGTATGAAGAAAATTTATAAATCTGAAAATAAAGTTCACATGTAATCTGGGTGAGGGTGAAAGTATGGTGGCAGTAGGAAGTGATAAATTGTACTTAGCCAGCAGGGAAAAATAACTTTATCTTCATTTGAAATAGTCATTTTAGGCTGGTGCGGTGGCTCACACCTGTAATCCCAGCACTTCGGGAGGCCAAGGCGGGTGGATCACTAGGTCAGGAGATCAAGACCATCCTGGCTAACACAGTGCAACCCTGTCTCTACTAAAAATACAAAAAAAAAAAAAAAAAAAAGCTGGACGTGGTGTCCGGCCCCTGTAGTCCCAGCTACTCAGGAGGCTGAGGCAGGAGAATGATGTGAACCCGGGAGGCGGAGCTTGCAGTGAGCCAAGATGGCGCCACTGCACTCTAGCCTGGGCAACATAGCGAGACTCCTTCTCAAAAAAAAAAAAAAAAAAAAAGAAAAAGAAAAAAGAAATAGTCATTTTATTCTCCTATGGCTTATGTTATAAAATATATTATTGTTACTATATTAGGGAGAAATTTTCAGAGTTGAGAGACCTGGATTTTAGCTTTGCCATTTGCTTCACGTGTATTCTGGGGCAAGCCTCAGCTTCCTCATTCATAAACTTGGAATTAGAATATCTGCCTTCTGTTAATATTCACTCAACCCATATTTGAGCACCTAGAATGTGCTAGCATGTGCTAGCACTGTGCTACTCACTAGGGATATGTAGATGATAAGACTTGATCCAATCCCTGCCTTCAATGAAGTTATACTTCAATATATACAATATTTAGTATTTGAAATATGTACAAACAATTACAGATATCTAGCTTTGGGGCTATATTGGAGGAATAGGAGTCTGAGTTGGCCTAGGGGAATTAAAGGGCTCTTCATAAAGGAAGTGGTACTAAAAGTTTCCTACTCTTACACTAAAATTCTGGTTAGCATCTGTTTTGGGAATTAATAACTGTTTGACAACTAAAAGGCATAGGCACAGCAGCGCAGTTTTCTTCAAAGTTATTGGTAGCATCTGATGCTTTCAAATAAAAAACTGGTCTATAGGTAAGTAACTATAAACCAGTTTTTTATTTGAAAGCATCAGATGCTACCAATAGCTTGTATACTAAGATTTAGAGGTACTGTATTTAGGCACCTGCAGATATGTGGTTTGGAATTAGAGTTGTTGAACAATTTGAAAGGAACGCAGTCTTTCTTGCTTCTTGTTCTTTTTCTTCGCTTCTCTCTTCTCCTTATATAAGGATATACATCAGGGTCTCAGCCCTCTGCTTTCTCCTTCTAGATTTTAATCTGCAATCATAACTTGAACTATGCAGAGGTGGGTCCTGATTTTGTGGAGTCTGTAGCTTACAGAATTACAGAGGCTCTCTTTAAGAAAAATAATACAAAATTATGAATTCACTTATAAAAGTTTACATGGAAAGGCAAAAGAACCAGAAGAGCCAACACAATACTAAAGAGGAAGAACAAAGTCAGAGGGCTGACAAGTCCCAACTCATTACTTACTATAAAATGACAATAATCAAGACCACGTGGTATTGGTGAAAGAACAGACAAATAGATCAATGGGACAGAATAGAGAGCCCAGAAATAGACCCCCATATATATAGTAAACTGATCTTTGACAAAGGAGGAAGGACATGGCGCCAGAACAACTGGCTATCTACATGCACAAAAAAAATGAGTCTGAAAACAGACTTTATACCTTTCATAAAAATTAACTTATGGATCATGGATTAAAAATGGATTAATAAACCATTTTAGTGGATCACTTAAAATGGATCATAGACCTACATGTAAAATGATAAACTGTAAAGCTTTTAGAAGATAACATAGGAGAAAATATAGATGACAACATAGGAGAAAATGTAGATGACCTTGGGTCTGGCCATGAGTCTTTTGATAAAACAACAAAGGCAGGATCATAATTTGACACAAAATGATGATTTGACTGATGCTTTTTTGCAAATATTTTGCAAATATTTGGGTAATTTCAATAGAATTTTTGTGTTTTCTAATATATTAGTAAAGGAGAGATGAATAAAAGTGGTATTTTTCTTCTGTCATTAGGATTTAAGTATAATATTCATTTTATCTAATAAAATCATTATTTTAAATTGCCAATTTCTATTTACTCTGAACATATTTTCCCAGGATTACTACTTTTCAACTTCTTTTGTGAAAATGGGATTTTATATATCCTTGTATAATTGAGTCTTACTTCCCCAAAATCTTCTCCTTTCCAAAGCATTGAAGTCATAATCTGTGTTGGAAGGACGGAGAATACTTATTATTCTCTTCTACATAGCATGCCTTTCAAGGGTGGAGCTTTTGCACATACCCTGAGGAGCAGATACTACATTTATTCTGTGGCTGCTGCATCATTCTCTTAAGAGAGGATTTACGGCTGAAGAGCCAACTAGGCTCTCCAGCTGCTAATGCAGTCTCTTTTTCAAGTGGGCCTAGCTAGGCTAAAAGAAGAATATATACTAAGCAGAAAACACTGCAGTAAACTAGTGCTATAGAGCATGTCTTTTTCTTTTAAGATAGTTCCAAGATTATATTCTTTTAGGAGGAAAAACCAACAAACTAACATCCTTATGTCTTTGAGTCAGATAATTGTCTTTATGATGTTTAGGAGATGTTTGCTTGTGATACACTTTTTTGCTGTCATATAATTTCTGGAGAACAAGTTGGTCTGCCTTCCTTAAATAATTTTTATTTACACTTCCCTCCCCTACCTCACATCACTGACTCCAGGCCTTTATTTCTTGATCCTTCATATGAGTAGATTCACAGAACTTAATTTTCATAGGATCTCCACAAGCAGACTCATATTAAACATTATTGTTTACGACTTTTATTTCTTCCAACTTAATTGTTATCTGTGATAACTCCATAATATCTTTTCTCATGAACTGGCAATACCCAACCTAGTGTATGGAGAATTTTTCTTCATATAATCTTTAACCTCTTTGTAGAAGAGGAGAATGGAAGAGAAACACAGGGCCCACATTGGTTTTGTAGCCAAAGCGCATTCTGGAGGGTTTGGTGGGTATTGAATGCTGCCAGTTTTGTTCTTGAGAACCCTTCTCTTGAGACGAAGAGGCAGTAAAGAGATAACCCATACAGCACAAGACCTTGCTGGTTAGCATTATCATTCCTTTCTCAGAGTTGTCCAGTTTCAGCTGCAAAATAATCTATTCCACCCTGTGCTAGTTGGGAATGACTCTTTTGTTTGCTTGGCTGAAGTCATCATTTCAGCATTTAGTACTCTAGGCAAGAATTCCAAGCAACTCATAAAAAGTTAACCAGATAAAAAAAGTTTCCAAATTAAATAAAATTTAATTTGAAAGGGTGATTAGAAATCAAGTTTTACCCTGCTACATTGTAGGTAGATAAACTGGGGCTGCTTGTTCAAGGTCACACAGTTATCTAGGTGGGACTAAAATGTAAACTTTGGATTTTTAGTTCATTGTTCTTCCCATTACATTACAAAATGCTTTCTTTCCTGGAAATGAAATAACATTTTGCCCAATTGGAAAACAGTTATACAATTAAAGACTTGATTGGTATATGTACTCCACAATTTTATTGAGAGGCTGCTTTGTTGAATGCAGAGGTTGGCACTCACAAAATTGTTGCCAGTACATTAGTGTTTCAACTCTGGATGATTTGACTGATGCCTTTGCAAGTATTTGGGTAATTTCAATAGAATTTTTGTGTCTTCTAATATATTAGTAAAGGAGAGATGAGATTCATGACAACACATGGAGACCTGTGTCTCCTGACCGAGAGATTCATGACAACACATGGAGGGTAAGTGCTCTGCTCTCAGAGATAGGGATAAAGTGTTGTGGAACTCAGACTAACTTGCCTGGAGAATAGGGAAGGGATTCACTATGTGGATGTCTTACCTGAGTTTTGAAGGAAGAAAATGAATTGTAAAATGCATGAGAGGATATAGTTAAATTTTATTGAAAATGTGCCATACACTTAACCTTTTATGGCCTGAGACTTTTAAGTCCCTGTAGTAAAGGTGTAACTTAGAAGAGCATCTAATTTAAGAAACCACTTCATGCGAAAAGGACTAAGGCTACAGTGTAAACCTAGGAAGGACTTCTAAATTTTCTCTAAGTCTTTCACTTTTATTTTTGATGGCTATTGGTAGTTGAAAATATGGTCTCTTTTTAGAGTAATGAATAAACTTTAGACAGGGATAATGGAGAAAAACAATATCCCTCTATCATGTGCCTGTGTTTTTAATAGAATTATGCTTGTTTATGTTATAATATGTTAACCGTGAAATATTATATACAGTGAAATTGGAAGAAACAGGTATCTAAACATAAGGGGTATTGCTGTGTTACTAAAATGAACTGATTTTTTTTTTTTTTTCTAAACCGTGTCTTCTCCCAGACTTACCACACTAGTCGCTAAAGGTTTCTTTCAGTATGGCCTCTTTTTAGCTTATGCCCGTTAGTCTGAAGTTATAAAATACCTGCTTAGTACTTTTCTTCTAATCTCTCAGAGTATAATAGGCTTTCAGTAGACTCTCAAATCCTCTGGCACAAGTCACTTTTCCAACTGACTAGTTACCTGTCTCTTTTCTTCGTTCTTAGCTGTTTGCTGTGTAGTAGCTCAAAATAACAGTATCTTAGCTTTCCAGGAGCTCTGAACTATCTTTCAAAGAGGAGGCATGGAATGTCACTATCTGCTTCAGCCATTTTAAATCCCTTCATCTAGAGAGGAATAGTCTGTTTAATTTATAGGAGTTAGGACTATATTTTTATATCCTAATTGAAAAAGCAAAACAGATTTAAGCTGTTAAAAGGTCCCTTACAAATAGTTCAATCTTGCTTCTCAGTGAAATGTTAATATTTACAGAAGGATAATAGGATGCTCTTTTAGAATAATGAATCCAGGAAATACTTAGTGTTCATTTTATTCCCTTTCTTCATTCCAAGAAAACCAAATATACTAAATGAGCATGTACCTGGGAGGTACTTGTTGAATGTTCATCTAGAAGTTCAGGAACTTCCATAAAATTTCCAATAATGTGCTATTGGTATTTTGAGTAGTCTTTTATCAGTCAATCATTTATTAACTGAAAATTAAATGTGTATATAGGTATAATGGTGCCATGGAGAAAAATAAGTTGAATATATGTTCTTGATTTCCAGGGTAGCTCACTAAACAAAGTGTTAAATATTGATCTAAAAATAAATGCAAAATAAAAATGTAATTTAGAATTACAATCTTAATGGGCACATGTAAAATTAAATTTATGCTTAGTGTTGCTTGGGGTAGAAGAGGGCATGGTTCAATGGAAAGTCCTAACCCGTTTTCCAAATTAGATGGGAAATGTGGAGCTAGATTGCTAAGACATGATAAAGGGCTAGAAAAACCAATGGCACAAATTTCAAAAAATTACAGTATCAGAATAGAAACTGATTGGTATTTAAAAGTATGGTTGGTTAATCTTTCATAACTAATGGAAAGTTTATTTAAGGGAAAGTTTAAATACTCTGTTTCAAAAGATGTCTAAACTATTATCAGATTAAAATCAGAGAAAAAGATATAGAAAAATTAGTGAAAAGTAGTAAATTCTTAAAACTTAAGAGTCCGAGGCCAGACGTGGTGGCTCACACCTGTAATCCCAGCACTCTGGGAGGCCGAGGTGGGTGGATCACCTGAGGTCAGGAGTTTAAGACCAGCCCAGACAACATGGTGAAGCCCCATCTTTACTAAAAATACAGAAATTAACCAGGCATGGTGGCGCACA
Source organism: Macaca thibetana thibetana (assembly GCF_024542745.1). Classification (NCBI taxonomy): domain Eukaryota; kingdom Metazoa; phylum Chordata; class Mammalia; order Primates; family Cercopithecidae; genus Macaca; species Macaca thibetana. The sequence continues at coordinate 95,155,866 of NC_065586.1, read as the reverse complement.
CCTGTAGTCCCAGCTACTGGGGAGACTGAGGCAGGAGAATCGCTTGCACCCAGGAGGCAGAGGTTGCAGTGAGCTGAAATCGCACCACTGCACTCCAGCCTGGGTGATAGAGTGAGATTCCATCTCAAAAAACCACAAAAACAAACTCAAGAGTCAGAAAGGCCTAGAATGAGTCAGCAGGACTAGAATGCTAACTTTAACATTAATAGTGAAACTTTGGAAAATAACCACTTTAAGCCTCAACTTTCTTAGCTATAAATGGGGATAATATTATCTACTTCATAAGGTTATTATGAAGATTAAGTGGTTTGTATGTTTAGGGTTTAGCACAGTACCTATCTTATAGTAAGCCCTTAGGTAAGTGATAGCCATTATTAATATTATATAACCAAAGCTTTGAAAAAAAGGTAGATGTTTAAAATATAATAACGCATATTTAAATTTAACATTGTTTTTCTCTTATATTAAAATCAGACCTGCTCTTTATGTACTAGTTCATGAGAACCCTAGCACTTTAGTCAGCCTATGCAGGTTCAAAAATTATTGGTGAAATATTATTGATAAAATATTATTAACATGGTATGTAAATTGAACCCAAACCCTGTTAAAGTCTATGTCAATAAAATAATTACCATAAGTGAAGCTGATTCTGTGACTTTTTTCTTATGGAAATTTCAGAACATGTTTTCTATATGTAATAAATTAAGTAGCAATATTTTAAGAGATTTTTAAGAACCAATGTTTTCTACATACCTAAATGCAACAGATGATTTTTGCATTTTAATAATTCAGGTAAGATGGAGTTAAGAATAAAAGAGGCACATAAGAAGTACTCATCTAGGGTTTATTATATCATACAAAAGAAATACTAAGAGAGACTTAAGCTCTGTAAAATTCAAGAAGGCTAAAAAGCAATGGAATTGAAAATAGCCTATCTGCAAAATATACAGTCATCTCTCAGCATCTGTTGGGGATTTATTCCAGGACCCGTATTGATACCAAAATCTGAGGGTGCCCAACTCCTTTATATAAAATGGGTTAGTATTTTCATATAACCTATACACATCTAGATTTACATCATTTCTAGATTACTTTAAATACATAATACAGTGTAAATTCTATGTAAGTAGTTGTTATACTGTGTTGGTTTTTAAATTTGTATTATTTTTATTGTTGTATTGTTACTTTTCACTTATTTATTTCCAACACATGGTTGATTGAATTCGTGGATTGAAATCTGTGGAACCCATAGATATGTAGGAACAACTGTATAGGCTTTCTTAAAATATGAAATGTTAGTAATATTTGTGTCAGAATTGAATGACAAAGGGCTGAGATTGGATTACACTTGGAAATGGAAAAGACGAACCCTCAGCAGGAAGTATAGAACCTTGGACAATAAGTTATAGCCATAGAAGCCCCAGCCACATCAGAGTCTTGACAACTTCATGAGGAGACAGTGACTTTTCCTATCTGCTTTTTTCTTTGAAAGCAGAAGATCTGGGATTCAGTCCTGGTTCTTCCATTTACTACCAGTTTCATTTTGGGCATATTATTCAATCTCTGTGAACCCATTGTCTTATCTATAAAATGAGATAATTTCTATCTAGTTTATAGGATTATAGTTAAGATTAAGTGAAATAAAGTACATTAGAAGTACTTTACAAATTGTAAAACCTTGCTTAATTTTGCAGCAGTATTACAACATAGGGATATTCCTAGGTGTTAACTATATTGTGTTTAAGAAAATAATTTAAAAATATTACTATTGTGAAGTTATCACTATTAAGTTTGCAACCACGTAAAATAAAATTTTATTAACCTTTTAAAAAATTTAGTTAATGGAGACGCTTAAGTTGTAAAAAGAGAATGCTAGCGTTTACTGCAAAAAGAAAGCTTTAGAACTAATTGGGCCAGATCAGTTATTTTCCAGAATATTAGAGAAACCCTAAAATACATTAAGGACATAAAATTTTGTAGTATTATTCAAATGATCAAGTGTCTCTTAAGATGTAAAAGAGGCTTTCCTTTTTAGCTTTGTAGGGACTTAGGAAATATAAAAGTTCTTAAACCAAAAGAAAGATGCGTTTTCTTTGAAATTATTTTTTCTTTGTTACCTTATAGTAGATGTAAGGGCAGCGAACTGTCTCTGTCCCCTATTTGAAGCACAAATGCAAATAGTGGTGTTGCTTTTTTTCCAAATTAGTGTTCAAGTATGTTGGGAGAGTGAGACTTAGACCCTGTCCTTGTGCTGGTCTTGTCCTTGGGTATATACTGGCTGATAACTGGTGAGCTGGATTTAGTGGACTTCATTCCTAGGCAGCATATTGGCATATGCTCCTGAAGTCTGCAAATGATGTAACTCCTGACGTAACCTTAGATGCAGTTTTGTCAGGACCTAGTGGTCCACCCTGTCTAGCATGGCTTTACCTTGGCTCCCACCGATGCTGCATTTGTCTTAAGTCTCTGCCATGCAGTCTGGATATCTCTGAGCCAGCCAGCTGCCTCTTGTACCCTTTTCGATGGATTTCCCTTTGCTCCTGAACATAGAGAGCCCCATATCATGACTGGTGTAAGAACAGTTACCTTCGGCCGGGCGCGGTGGCTCAAGCCTGTAATCCCAGCACTTTGGGAGGCCGAGACCGGCGGATCACGAGGTCAGGAGATCGAGACCATCCTGGTTAACATGGTGAAACCCCGTCTCTACTAAAAAATACAAAAAAAAACTAGCCGGCCGAGGTGGCGGACGCCTGTAGTCCCAGCTACTCGGGAGGCGGAGGCAGGAGAATGGCGTGAACCCGGGAGGCGGAGCTTGCAGTGAGCTGAGATCCGGCCACTGCACTCCAGCCTGGGTGACAGCGCGAGACTCCGTCTCAAAAAAAAAAAAAAAAAAAAAAAAGAACAGTTACCTTCTCATTCTGTCCTCAGGGGTATGCGGAAACCTTTGGGTTTACTCAAGGATGCTTTTTACCCGCTGTGGGAAAATTGGAAAAGAAAAACAATTTAGCCCAATTTCCACAAGTTAGAGACGACATCATTCCTGGGAAACATTTTAATGTCCCATGATATGGATTATCCCTAAATGGAAAAGTTTATCAGTCATCCCAGAAGAAATACACTGAGAAGTGTATAAAATATAGACAATATAGAGGGATGTTTTAATAAAGTAGAGGGGAACTACATATTTAGGACATTCTTAGTTTTAATTTCGGGAACATTCTTCAACAACCTTGGACCTCAGTTTTCTTATCTACAAAATAGGCAACAAAATGTCTACCCCATAGGAATGTTGTTAGGGTTAAATAAGTAAAGCACTTAGATAAGTGCCCAGTACGTAAATTTAAGTAATACTGTTATTTTCATTGTTTACAAAATCTAGGAGAATGCTAGATAAGAAAACAACCACATTTTAAAATTATGTGCTATTGTGTAATTATTCAGTGGAATGTTATGCAGCTATTAAATTTATATATTTATTTTTTATGGAGAGGAAAAATATTTGTGGACAATGTTAAGAGAAAAACATACACAAAACCATCTGCTGAATGATCTCAATTTTGTTTTGAAAAGGAATATATGAACTTTATGAAGATTTGAAGAAGATATATCAAAGACAGTTTACACCTGAGTGGTACATTATGGGTGATATTAATTTTCTTTTTATGTTTTTGCATATTGTCTTTATGCATCCAGTAAAATAATAGTTTCAGATTTCACCATAAGGTAAAACCACCCTCCGTTGTATACACGCAAAATACTTTAAAATGCAATTCAGAAGGACTGAAAATAAAAGAGTTTGAAGAGTATACCAGGATGTCCACACAAAAACTTGTATACAAATATTTATAACAGCATTAGTCATAATTGCTAAAAAGTAGAAATGACTGATGAATGGATAAACAACATGTGGTATGTCCATACAATGGAATATTACTTAGCAATAAGGAGAAATGAAATATTGATACATGCTACAACATGGATGAACCTGGAAAACATTGTGCTATGCCAGTCACAAATGGTTACATTATTGTGTGATTCTATTTATATGAGATGTCCAGCATAGCCAAATCTATAGAGACAGAAAGTAGGTTAGTAGTTAACTAGAACTGGAGGCTTGGAAGGACATGGGGAGTGCCTGCTAGTAGGGTTTCTTTTTGGAGGTGATGAAAATGTTCTAAAATTGAATGTGGTGATGGTTGCACAAATATAAATGTACTAAAAACAATGGAATTGTACAATTTAAATGGTTGAAGTATAGCAGAATTCCATCCCATTGAAGCTGTTTAAAAATGTACATGAGGTAAATACAAAAAAAGGAGTCACAATAGAAATATCAGTGAAAGTGAATGTTAAACTAAAAAGCATTAAATGAGATGAAACAAACTTTGCCATGCTGAATACTAATAGATACAATATGCAATGATAGTTGTGAATATCTATGTACCAAAACAATTTTTCTCTTCTCTTCTTCTTCTTCTCCTTCTCCTTCTCCTTCTTCTTCTTCTTCTTCCCCTTCTCGCTTCTCCCGCTTCTCCCGCTTCTCCCCCTTCTCCTCCTTCTCCCCCTTCTCACCCTCCTCCCCTTCCTCCCCTTCCTCCCCCTCCTCCCCCTCCTCCTTCTCCTTCTTCTTCTTCTCCTTCTTCTTCTCCTCCTCCTCCTCCTTCTCCTCCTCCTCCTTCTCCTCCTCCTCCTTCTCCTTCTCCTCCTTCTCCTCCTTCTCCTCCTTTTCCTCCTTCTCCTCCTCCTCCTCCTTCTCCTCCTCCTCCTCCTCCTCCTCCTCCTCAGGTCTGTCATCCACCTAAAGTGCAGTGGTGTAATCATAGCTCACTGCAGACTTGAACTCCTGAACTCAGGTGATCCTCCTGCTTCAGCCTCCTTAAGCTGGGACTACAGTCACACACCACCACACTCGGCTGATTTTTAAATTTTTTTGTAGGGATGGAGTCTCACTTTGTTGCCCAGGCTGGTTTGGAACTTCTGACCTCAAGCGATCCTCCCACCTTGGCCTCCCAAAGTGCTGGGATTATAGGTGTGAGCCACTGTGCCCAGCTCCAAACTTTTCTAAAGCGGAAATTTAAGAGATAAAAAAATAAGATATTTGGCCTGGTGTGGAGGCTTGCAGCTATAATCCTTGCACTTTGGGAGGCCGAGGTGGGAGGACCACTTGAGGTTAGTAGTTTGAGACCAGCCTGGCCAACATGGTGAAACCCTGTCTGTACTAAAAATACAAAAATTAGCCAGGTGTGGTAACATGTGCCTGTAATCTCAGCTACTCCAGAGGCTGAGGCAGGAGAATCACTTGAGCTCAGGAGGCAGAGGTTGCAGTGAGCCAAGATGGCGCCACTGCACTTGTCTGGGCCACAGAGCAAGACTGTGTCTCAAAAAAAATAAAAAAATTAAAAATAAATAAATAAAAATACAAATAAATATATATATGAGATAAAAAAGAAAATAATTGAAATGTTAATATTCATGACTTCACCTCTCAGTTCAACATAGTAGACATCAAAAGTATGAATTGGATATAGAAATGTATATGTGTGTATGCACATACGTTTGCTTTGAAATAAAGAAGATATACCTTTTCAAGTGCCCCATGGAATATTTTCTACACTTGATTGTAAAATGTTCACAATTCACAAAGAACATTTCAGTATAGTCCCAAAGATTAAACCATGTGTGCCTCAATAAAGCTAGAAAAAGCCCCCAAACTCTCTTTTAAGTAATTCGTGGGTCAAATGGAAAATATAAGCAACTTTAAATTATAAAATTCTGGAAAATAATGGTAGCAAAAATATTAGAAACTGTGAAATAGAGCTAAAACAGTGGTCATAGGAAGATTTGGAGTCGCAGATAGTTATCAATAAACAAAGAGTAAAAATCAATGTATTGAGCACTTAATTTAAAAAGCTGAAAAATTGAAAATATATATCTACACACATAATATGTGTTTGTGGAAAGAAATTCAAGAGAGAAACATAAGAAGCAAATAAAAGTGATTATCTAGAGAGGGACACAGGCAGGGTATGGGATAAATAAAAATAGATTAAGAGGCAGTTTTTTTTTCTCTACATGCCTACTATGGTTTGGATGTATCCTCCAAAATTCATGTGTTGGAAACTTAATCCCAATGCAACAGTGTTGGGAAGTGGTGCCTAATGGGAGCTGATTAGTTTATGAGGGTTCCATCCTCATGAATATATTACTGCTGCCATAAAACTGCTTTTGGGAGTGGGCTCTTGCACTTGGCATTCCACCTTCTGCTATGTGATGATGCAGCATGCAAGGCACCATCATGGAAGAAGATGGCCTCACCAGACACTGAACCTGTGGTGTCTTAACCTTAGACTTCTCAACCCCCCAAACTATGACCTACTAAATTGACCTTCATAAATTACTCAGTCTGGTATTCTGTCATAGGAGCACAAAACAGTCTCATCCAGTGCCTCTTTATGATGTTTTGCTTCTTAAACTATGTGAATGTAAAAATTTAGTCAAAATCTTAAAGACATTTATAAAGTCAATGCTACTAGTTTTTTTTTTTTCAGGAAAATATTCTCATGTGAAAACTTTAACAAGACAGCTATGATTGATAGCTAGTTAACAGCTGAGAGGGGAATTCCTGAGTGGTAGAAAGGGCAATACTTTTTTTTTTTTAAATGGAGTCTTGCTCTGTCACCAGGCTGGAAGTGCAGTGGTATGATCTCAGCTCACTGCAACCTCTGCCTCCTGGGTTCAAGTGATTCCCCTGCCTCAGCCTCCCAAGTAGCTGGGACTACAGGCGCATGCCACCATGTCCAGCTAAGTTTTTGTATTTTAGTAGAGACGGGGTTTCACTATGTTGGCCAGGCTGGTCTCGAACTCCTGACCTCGTGATCTGCCCACTTTGCCCTCCAAAGTGTTGGGATTACAGACGTGAGCCACTGTGCCCAGCTAGCAATACTTTATAAGAAATGTCCTCATTGAAAAATGAAGTAGATCTGTTTGTACGACCAAATATATAATTTAAGATTCCCAGAAGTCAACAAGTCTCATTGGAACCACAAAAGCAGTTACATTATTTTTTTGATGCCTACTATGTCCTAGGTGTGTTATTTCTAATTGTTACAACAACTTTGCAAAAATTGGTGGTGATATTATTAATTATGTATTAAGAAAATGGTGGCTCAGAAAGGCTAAGTGACAAGGCTGCCTTTGAATGTTTTACTCCAAAACTCAGTTAGGCACCTTCCCTCAGACCATGCTGTATCCAAACTTCAGTTGATTATGCTTGCAGATATTTTGAAGTAGTAGCATTTTGGAAGTATTGATGCTAAATACTTAGGTTCCTGAGGGTTTTCAGAATATTACTCTGTGAAATTTCTATTGGGAATTATAAATTGACATTATTTTAAAAGGTCAGTGAAGGTACTTGCTTTGGACTGAACACATTAGGACCACAGTTTGCCATTTTTAGAGTAATAGATTAGTTGAGTAACAATACTTATTGACCTGATTATTAATGCTAATGACAATAATATCTATGACTTAGTAAACTCATTATTTAGTAGGCATTATGTTTATTGTGTCTTCTAATGTCTAGCACACAGTAAAATTCTGTGGGATTTTATTAGATGTTGTATGGTGGGGAAGAGGTTGCATGGTTATGCAGGTTTGGGAAATACTGAGTTAAAACAATATTTCTTGTAGGACTTATCCAAGCCTTTAATATGCTGATATATATATGAATCTCAGTGAGGTGAATATAGAATGTGGTTTTCCCTAATTTTATTTGATCAGTAACTCTTTTCTTCCCCGTTTTCTCCCCACTTTCCCAGCAAGTCTTGGGACTGGAAAGATCCAAGGAATGTATTTTCAAAAGTACCCTCTAAAAGGATTTGTTTGGAGAGGATTCTCAGCAATTGAGCTCATGCATGTAGCAAAAATGACAGCAACTTTTGAGTTAAAGAATTTCTGAAAGCTCACAGATAATTAAAAATCCATAGTGAATTTTAAGTTAATGAAGGAAGTGACATGTCCTTTAATGAGGGAGTATGTGGTAAAAAGATGAGAAAAAATGATATGGCAGAACTACAACATCAAGAACATTTGAAATAGGGAACATAGTAATGACATTCATGCCCCTATAAAAGGGTAAATTAAAAGCAGCTGGGCAGAAGGATATGCTAGCATAGCTATCAAAAAGCACCACAACAGGGCAACGGAGCACAGAATGCCAAATGGAGCATGTTTAGGAGACTTTGTGCCTTCATTTTTTTGTTGTTTTTGTTATATATTTTAAGTCAGAGCAACTCCATTTCTAAGAAAACAGAGAATGGGTCCAAAATCATAGCAAGTAGTGGCTGTGGCTTTTAAAAACTCTGTTAATAGATTGATTTAGCAGTGAATATTTTAGAAGTAATCATGGACATAGAGTCTGGAGACTTGGGTTCAGCTTTTGCTCTGCAGGTACCAACTAAGTGTCTTTGAACAAATAACTTAGTGTTATTTACTCTTTTTTTCATAAGGTTTAGGTTTAATAAGGTAATGGGTACACTTCTCTGTGCTACATAGGCATTTAATAAGTTTAGTTGTAGTTCTGTGTCTCTTTGAGTGCAGAAAAGAAGATTGGGATATTTTAGAGCTTCTATTTCATTTTTAACTTGATGTGATGCTATTACTAGAAACTGCTAAAGACTAATAGTTTAAAAAGAATATTTCTGTCATTGGTAGAAATGTTGATCTTTCAGTATTTCTGAAGGCTTGTTAGCATCAAAAGAAGATACAGCTCTTTTGTTTGGTGTTTTTAAAAACGTGTAGTTAAGGTAAAATCTAAGTGTTGGAATTAAAAGAGGATCTGGATTCAAGGAGAGAGCCCTGTGGAAGGCAGGCCAGGACAGACTGGCTGCAGTGGATTTTGAGGACTGATAAACTAAAACAATAGTTTTCAAATGTAAATAAGCATAAGAATTACCTGGGGAACTTATTAGAAAAATGAAGATTAATAGGCCGCAACCTCAGAGCTCTTGAGTGGAGGCAGGAAATCCCTTTTCTTTTTAAACCAATAAACACCTCAGATATTTTGAGGTAGATAGATCTTTGATCACATTTTGAAAAAATTGAGCTACAACCTATGTAAAACTATCATTAAATAGTGGAACATGATATAATAATGTTATAACAGATGAAATAATGGTTTTTAGGAAATTTAATATTTTCACATATTTCATTACTGTGTCAAAATATATTCCTTGAAATGTTTTTCTTATCCTACTCATTTATTTGTTCAAATATTTCTCATTGATGCATGTATACTTAAATTTTATTTAGCATTTATTGATACTTAAGTTTATTTATATTTATATTTTCACAAGGAAAGTATTCTGGTAATGGTTTACTGCTTTGGGAAAGTCTTGTTGGAGTAGAAATTCCCAAAAACTCTAGGCTCTTCTTAGAAGTTCCTTCATTCATTCAGAACATATTTGTTGGGAATGCACTACGTGCCAGGCACTGTTTAATTACCGCAAAATATAATAATGACTATTTTAGAAGAGAAGAGAAAATAAACTAAACAAAATGTTTATTCTGCTAGATGGTGATGAGTGCTATGGAGAAAAATTACAGCAGGAAAAGGGGGCTAGGGAGTATTCAATTTTAAATAGAGCAATCAAACGAGAAAGAAATAAAGGGCATACAAATCAGTAAAGAGGAAGCCCAACTGTCACTCTTTGCTGATGACATGATTATATATGGAAAACCCTACAGACTTATCCAAAAAGCTCCTAGACTGGTAAATGAATTCAGAAAAGTTTTAGGATACAAAATTAATGTATACAAATCTGTAGCCCTGCTGTACACCAACAGCAATCAAGCTGAGCATCAAATCAAGAACTTAACCCCTTTTACAATTGCTGCAAAAAAATAAAATACTTAGGAATATACTTAACCAAGGAAGTGAAATACCTCTACAAGGAAAACTATTAAACACTGCTGAAAGAAATCAAAGGTAACACAAACAAATGGAAACACATCCCATGCTCATGAATGGGTAGAATCAGTATTGTGAAAATCACCATACTGCCAAAAGCAATCTACAAATTCAATGCAATTCCTATCAAAATACCACCATCATTCTTCACAGAACTAGAGAAAACAAACCTATAATTCATATGGAGCCAAAAAAGAGCTCACATAGCCAAAGCAAGACTAAGCAAAAAGAACAAATCTTGGAAGCATTACATTACCCAACTTCAAACTACATTATAAGGCCATTGTCACCAAAACAGCATGGTACTGGTATAAAAATAGGAACATAGACAAATAGAACAGAATAGAGAGCCCAGAAATAAAGCCAAATACTTATGGCCAACTGATCTTCAACAAAGCAACAAAAACATAAAGTGGGGATAGGACACCCTGTTCAACAAATGGTGCTGCGATAATTGGCAAGCCACATGTAGAAGAATGAAACTGGATCCTCATCTCTCACCTTATACAAAAATCAACTCAAGATGAATCAAAGGCATAAATCTAAGACCTGAAACCATAAAGATTCTAGAAGATAACATCAGAAAAACCCTTCTAGACATTGGCTTATGCAAAGAGTTTATGAACAAGAACCTAAAAGCAAATGCAGCCAAAACAAAAATAAATAGATGGGACTTAATGAAGCTAAAAAGCATCTGCACAGCAAAAGAAATAATCAGCAGAGTAAACAGACAACCCATAGAGTAGGAGAAAATCTTCACAATCTATATATCCAACCAAGGACTAATACCCAGAATCTACAAAGAACTCAAACAAATCAGCAAGAAAAAAAAAAAAATCCCATAAAAAGTGGGCTAAGGGCACAAATAGACAATTCTCAAAAGAAGATCTACAAATGGCCAACAAACATATGAAAAATGTTCAACCTCACTAATTATCAAGGAAATGCAAATCAAAACCACAATGTGATACCATCTTACTCCTGCAAGAATGGCCATAATAATAATAAAAAAATAGATGTTGGTGTGGATGTGGTGAAAAGAGAACACTTTTACACTGTTGGTGGGAATGCAAACTAGTGCAGCCACTATGGAAAACAGTCTGGAGATTCCTTAAAGAACTAAAAGTAGATCTGCCATTTGATCCAGCAATCCCACTCCTGGGTATCTACCCAGAAGAAAATAAGTCATTATATATATTAAAAAAAAAAAACTTGCACATGCATGTTTATAGCAGTGCAATTCACAATTGCAAAAATATGGAACCAGCCCAAATGCCAATCAATCAATGAGTGGTTAAAGAAAATGTGGTATACATACACCATGGAATACTACTCAGCCATAAAAAGAAATGAAATAATGGCAATTGCAGCAATTGATGGAATTGGAGATCATTATTCTAAATGAAGTAACTAAGGAATGGAAAACCAAACATTGTTATCACTCATAAGTGGGAGCTAAGCTATGAGATGCAAAGGCATAAGAAGGATACAATGGACTTTGGGGACTCAGGAAAGGGTAGGAAGTAGGTGAAGGGTAAAAGACTACACATTGGCTACAGTGTATACTGCTTGGGTGATGGGTGCACCAAAATCTCAGAAGTCACCACTAAAGAACTTATTAATGTAACTGAATACCATCTGTTTCCCCAAAACCTATGGAATAAATAAATAAATAGAGTATTGAGGGGAGAGGTCACTGGGAAAGAGACATATGAGGAAGAGCTAACGTAGTTGGGGAGCAGGTCATAAAGGTAATAGGGAAAGTATTCCGGGCTGATGGAGTATCGTGGGTAAAATCCATGAGCCGTGAATGTGTTGACTGTGTTCCAGGGACTTTCAGGAGCCCAATGTGGCTGCAGAGGGATGAACAAGGGGAACCTAGTAGGCGAATATGTTTAAAGCATTAATGAGAAGGGGCATTCAGGAATTAAGGGATGGAAGGGAATGGATGGATGGCTTATGATCTTGGGAATTCTAAAGTTAGAAATTCAATTGACATCTATACAGAAGTCATAATTTCAACTCTTCAGATAAAAGTACTCTTCTGAATTGCCATATTTAGGCTGTTAAATAAAACTTCCTGTTTTTAAAATTATCAACATTCATTGGATTTCAGTTTTATTTTCTCTTTAAATAGGGGGTAGATCCAGAAATGAAAAATTTTGCTGTGGGCTAGTTGTCAGGACAATAGCAGACCCAGGGACTTACAGGACATAAAATCTCATTCTTTGCTTAGGTCGAAAGGCCACACAGGATCCCACCCAGTCACGCATATAGCTTTTCACTTGATAACAGCCTTCATGCATCATTTCTGGTATTGTGTGCACATTTAAGAAAAAAGGAGCCAAAATCAAACCAGTCTTAACAAACAGAATTTCAGCAGTCACGTTAGGAATATGCAGAGGACCATAGTCTGCCCTTAGATGCACACCCAGAACTTCCATTGACGTCAATACTTATTGCTTACATGTATCCAAGGGCAGGATCTGGTCCTTAGAAATTAAATTAAATAATTCCCTGTGTGGGATGCCAGAAAGTATCACAGATTTACAGAGAGCGACAAGCTACTAACCATGAAAGGGAAGTTTTTCTGTGGTAATGTCAACACTGACAAATTTAAATGGCCCAGGGATGCAAAATATGGGCCCCGCCCATTACTGTTTAAGTTTACAAATACTGTGATCTGCAAATGTGCTTTTGAAAGTACACATGATTTTTCAAACATGCAAGAGATGGCTCAGTGAAGTTTTCAGTCATTGCCTGCTGTATGCATTTAAATGCAGTGACATTAAAATTCTAACCCCTAAGATTTTAAGATAACTTTCATTCTATAATTTTAGCTTGGAATACTATGGAGAAACCCAAACATTCTTCAAGCTAGTGCTACATTTCATCCATTAGTGGATGCATTTTCTACAATGAAGTTGTCTGGAGTTTGAGAATTGCTAGGGATCTTTTGGACTGAACAAATGGGACAATAATACTCTGCCTTATCTGTTTTGGGAGTTGGATGGAGATCAAGCTCTTGTCAATCCTCAGAAGGAGATAAATAGTTTTATGCTTTTATTTGGCATAATAGTAAATGGCATTTAGTCTTCAAAATGTGCAAACACATTTACTTTTGGATGAAAGATGAGATTAGGATGATTTGTTTTCTATAACAGATCCAATTCAAATATATAGAGAGGTCATTATTTAAAATCTTCAGATGAAAGTACTTTTCTGTATTACCACCTTTAGACTGTTTAATGCCAGTTAATAGTAATTGCTTTTCCTTAAGTCTTCAATTCACTTAAAGTAACATTTATTGTGTAACTCTTTCACGTTAGTTTGAGAGCTAGCATTCTGGGCTAACCACTGAGTCCTAGCTCTCTAGATACTCAACATCTGTTGAAGGGGCCAGACATACTATACTATATATAGAAGACAGAGTATGATAAGTTCTGTAATAGGCATATAAACAAAATTCTGGAAGAGAATGAAGTCGGGGAGAAAGAGCTTAAATTTGCCTGTTTTTTGGAAATGCCTTAAGTAGCCCTGATCGTCTGTGATGTACTTTACAAATAAATGTGGTTTCGACAGGTGACAGAGTTGTAGACAGGGCAATAAGAACAGTATTCTAGGTGGAGTGATAATCCTGAACAAAGAATTAGATGAGTGTTTGATGTGGATGTTAGGGAGCAGTGAGGCATCTGAAGTGTTTAGAACGTAGGTTATATTGAATAGGGATAGTGGAGATAAAATAGTTGAGACCAATCTTTGACCTTTGAATGCTAAGCTGAGGAATTTGGCTTTTGCCCTGAAAGTACTTCACATTTCTTACTGGTTTTGTCTAATCTCAGTCCATAACAGGATAAAATTCTAGTCATTTCACTTAAAAATAGGCTCAGATATAATATCACAAACACATACCCAGTTTTTATTAACCTTCTCTCAATACTTTTAATAAATATGATTTCTTACTCGTTTAGGAAGGTTTTAATGCTGAGTAAACAGGTTTATGAAGCAGTATGATAGATGTCATACTCAAGGTGAAAAGAAGAGATGTAAAAATCTTTGTGTGAGAAAAAGAGACACCATGAAGCAGAAACAGCTTTCAGTTCTTATCTTCTTGCAGGAGTCTTCTTTTGCTTAGAGATGATGTAGGTTTAAAGCACAGGCATGCAGCTAGCCCCAGCCTGGCAAACTATGGTGCTGGCACATAAACCTGGGCCTTGGTGTTAGCTACAAATACAGGTGCTTGGACAAATTACTCTACTTCTCTAGACCTCATTTTCTTTATTATGAAAATGAGAAGTTGGTCTAAACAAGTTCTAGGTTCCCTTCCTCTTCCATGATTCAATACTGAGCAGTCATGGCTGCACCTAGTAAGAGAGACCCATCTTGGATTTGTCTTTGCTGCTGCTGGGGAGTGCTAAAGCACACTAGCATCTCACTCTGGATGCACTTGCAGATTCCTGCACCTGGCTTGCACAACTCCCTCCCCTTGCTTTGCACCTACAGGCCACATGAAGGGTGATGGAGGAGAAAGGTAATAGAAGTGAAGAGAATGAGAAGTGCTAGAGGTAAGGGAAAGTTGGTAGTCAAAGGTGTACTTTGAGCTGGAGGTGTGAAGTATGTAAATTTAGGAGAGGGAGAATTACAAAATAGGCAAAGCTGTTCTTTCTCACTGCTGAGTTTGTTACTTTTTAATGTACCTTCTGTGTGTCAGGCAGTGGTAACAGGGGCAGGTTGGTCCACAGGCTTATGTTTACAGGTTTTACTGTTTACTTCTTTAAATACAATTGCGTTGTTTGCTGGCAATCAAAGACTAGCATTTACAAGAGGTTCTGTCTCTGCCTAGCTTTACTAGAATTTTGTTTTTGTTTTTTGTTTTTGCCTTTTAGAGTTTTGTCCCTTGAAGAGGTAAAGTTCAAATTGATGGTCTCATGCAAACCAGTGGAGCCAACCTGTGCAGCAAAAATGGTTCTCCAGGGAAACTCAGTGTGGCGTTGTTTGCAGAAGTCTCTAACTTTAAAAATAACTCTCTGAGTATAAGGAAAAGAAAACTCATACTCTGAGAACGTTTGGATCCTTCCTCTTTTAGGAACTTTGACCTACCTGGGAACAAATGTGCACCTTGTGATTTGTCAGTGAAAGGGGCCAACACATATTTGCATAGAAAAGAAAGTCCACTTTACATTTTAATTTCCCCCTAGCACTCTTCTTAGGGGAAAAAAATAACCTGAAATAGCTGTTTTGTTCTTAGTTCTTGAGAATTGAAAATATGGACTTCAGTGCCCTTAAATGCACTGGTTACCAAGAAAAGCAAATGCTTCTCTGTGGCATTCTGTTGACGTTCTGCATTACTCTGCCTAGCATTTATTTCAGGATGGGGAGGAATTGAGTTTTATGGTCCTTGCTGCAAAGGGCACAAGCCAAATAAGTCTTAGACTTCTAAGCTGGCTGTGAATGACAGCCCTTTTCCAATAGCTGTATTTTCTGTTTCAGATCAAAAATGGGATAACTGAGTCTGAAATGACTCTTGAGAAAAAACCTTGGGCAATTACTTAAAAAAAAAAAAGACTTTTACACATTCCCATATGGTTTTTTTGGGCCTTTAGTCCAGACTTGCAGATGAACAGTGACTTCTGGCTCAGGTATTTCCAGTCTTTTGCAAAATTCACATTGTCTTTGACTTTTATTCTTTTTCCTTCAAGACATTTTCTTTTCTATTATTGGCACCAAAAGCATATTTGTTGGAGGAAAAGAAACTTGAGTCCCTCTCAACAAATACCTCTTCCCAAGAAAAATAAATGAAAAGATAGTTGAGGAATAGAGAACTTGTCCTATTTAAAACCTAGATTTCTGATCTCTACCTGTATCCCCTGCCACCCCGATTTTTAATCCTTCAAGCTTAGGCAGTAAATCTGGGGTACCATGTCATATAAAATAAAGAAGTAAAATATTTGAAATCCCACTGTAAATTGTGAAATGCTATCTAAATGTAAGATCTTATAAAAAATGGAAGAAGAGACTTAAAAGGGACCTCCTAGACCTATTATGTGATTTACTTCAGGTACTTGGAAATGCCCTATTTTTTTAAAGTTAGAAGTCTCTAACTTTAAAAATAACTCTGTGAGGATAAGGAAAAGAAAACCCATACCTTTGATTACAAAATTTGTAGAATAGTGACCTTGAGGTTATCTAGTTCACATTTTCCTTTGGGCAGAAATCCACTTAAATAATGTTAGAAAGATGGATACTCTTTTCATGAAAGTCTATAGAGTAGGAGAATCCGTATGTCTTTTGACAGCCTTTGCCAGTGTTTCACATCCCTTGAGATATGAATTCTGATTTTTGATCTAAAGACCTCCTGCTAGTAATGTAAAGCTGTTCCTTTGTCCCATTCTCAATGGAAATAGGATAGCTGTAATATCCCTTTATATGCTTGAAGGCTTGGCTTCTCTAAATGAAACATGTCTGGTTGCTTTTGAATTTCTATGTAGTGTCTATTTCCTAAAACTTTATTCCTCGAAACATCTTCTCAGTTCCCCAAATCTTGTTTTAGTTGTAGAGGCCCAAAGTAGAGATCTCTAAATAAAGGCTTCCTCAGTGCTGTAAAATGAATTTGTATCTCTTTGCTGTTCTCTTCTTTTATGTGTTTCTGCATATAAAAATCATGTTTATTTGTTTTGCTACTAAATGGCATAATTTATTTTTGAAATTCAGTTATTTTTGTATTTCGCATGTTAAGGCTGTAAGCCTTAACTTAGGGTCTGGGTAAGTAGGAACTTCAAGCCTCCTAGAAAATAGGGTAGAAATAATAGCAAAATTAATAATGTTTGTATTCCCTATGAATTTATTTTTTCATTCATTCAATAAATAATATGTGTCTAGTATGTGCTAGGCGTTATAAACTTAGCAATGAACAAAGATGATAAAATCTCAGCTCTCCTGGAGCCAATATTCTAGTGAAAAATTTCTCTTTCTTCAACTTTTTCTGTTGACATTTATGTGGTCTAACAATGTAGCTGAAGCTGGATATATAAGGTGGATGAAAGTAGGGTACCTCTCAGCTATAATATAGAGTGAATGACCCCTTACCCATGAACTTCTAAGAAAGCAATAGCAACAGACAGATTGTCCAACATTCAGAAGCTTAACTGGGGTGCTCAGCCTTAACAAAGATATGAAACGGTCTGTGCAGCAACTTTTTCACTCCATGTCTCAGTTTGTTATTGTGCTCATGAATTATTCCATTGTAATTATCTTTGAGGTCTTTTGGGAACTTTCCAGCTGATTGTCTGTACACTGAGAGCTTTAATTTTCTAATGTTTATGTATTTTAGACTTTTTTTTTTCCTGGCAAGTTTAGATTTAGGGTTAGGGTGAAGTTTTCTTCTCATTGACGTGGTGACCTCATGTAGCAGGCCCCTACCCTTTCTTTACCATCTCTGCCCCTTTATAAATTTGTGTGCAGCAGCTTTTATAGACTGTAAATGACAGATTATGTCATTGCTTTAGAAGAAAGATTAACCATGGTACAATTTAAAGGAAACACATTTTAGTTCACTGTGTGGAAGGGCTTTGCAATAAAGCTGTCTGAAAATGAATTGGTAGCTTTAAGAAATTGTATCATCATTGGCTGGGCGGGGTGGCTCACGCCTGTAATTCCAGCACTTTGGGAGGCCAAGGCGGGAGGATCACGAGATCAGGAGATCGAGACCTTCCTGGCTAACACAGTGAAACCCTATCTCTATTAAAATACAAAAAATTAGCCGGGCATGGTGGCGGGGGCCTGTAGTCCCAGCTACTCGGAAGGCTGAGGTAGGAGAATGGCGTGAACCCAAGAGGCGGAGGTTGCAGTGAGCCGAGATCGCCTCACTGCACTTCAGCCTGGGTGACAAAGCGAGACTCCACCTTTAAAAAAAAAAAAAAAAAAAAAAGAAATTGCATTATCTCATCATCATCATCATCTTTAGTAGTAGTAGAATAGTACTCTAGTAGCTACTTGAGTTACTAGTGAGTGCCTAATATATCCAGATACTATGCTAAGGGCTTTAAAGAATTATTTTAAATCTTTAGCACATCCTGTAAAATATCATTATTCCTGTTTTGCAGATGAGGCACCTGAGACTTAGAGAGTTTATGAGTTCTCAATTCAGCATATACGCTAAACGTTAAATGGCAATGTTGTAAAGTGATTGAAACATTACATGGGAGAAGATGGACCACTATCCATCTTTATATTGTACAATGCAAGTTTTAAACACAAACAAAAGAGCATTTAACTTGTATGTGGAACCACAGGATTTTATAGTTCATACATGCATATGTATTTCTTTCTTACCAGAACAATGGAAATGCTGTGCAAGTTTAACAGTTTTTTACTTTATCTTCTGATGTTTGCACACTCTACCAACATTCTCTACTTTTGGTTTACTCATGAATCAGGAAGGCCTGAGGCCGGGTGCAGTGGCTCACTCCTGTAATCCCAGCACTTTGGGAGGCCGAGGCGAGCAGATCATTAGGCCAGGAGTTTGAAACCAGCCTGGCCAACATGGTGAAACCCCATCTCTACTAAAAATATAAAATTTAAAATTTTAGAATTCAAGAAACATAGCTTCAAATATTCTACAGTCAGCATTATATAAGAGATAGGTACTTATTCCAAATAAACTGAACCAAGATGTGTCTGTAAGAGGAATTTTGGCCTATAAATGTGAAAAAAACCTTATTGTATATGCTAAGAGAATGCATTTGGCAAGAGCATCGGCTTTAGTGGAAACTGATAGAGCTGGTTTATATAAAGCATCTTTAACCCATCTGCCACTTGAATGATGGCTTCTGACTCAGTCTCCTTATTTCAAAGGATACCATTTGAGTATTGTCTTAAATCTCAAATAGCACTTGTAAAACAGCACTTTGATTTGCTAAGTGGAACTAAATCAGAAACATGTAGACTTGGCACCCCTAAGATTTACAAAATGATTGAGCAGTGTCAGGGTAATGCCAAGTAAAACAATGTGATGAACTCTAAATATTGTTTTCTCACATACCTAAGACTACAAGGTTCAAGGCACTGCAGTGTCAATGCCAGAGATGCCCTCAGCCTGTAAGACCTATGGCTTTAAGAAGGAAATGTAGCATGGTATTTGCCCCTAAAGCCATTTCTCCCACATGCCATAGCCTTGTTTATATTGTTTACTAGATAGTTAAGAAGCAATGAGAGCCCTTTTTGTTGCTATTATTGGTTTTATTTGGCTAAGATAATTCAAACTATGCTCATTAAAGTAGTGTCCACAAGGAATATTAGGCCAACAGCTTAAAACTCAAGCAGATTTTTTTTTAAATTAGAAATTATTGAGCAAGGATGAAGGATAGGAAGCTCTAGACTCTCCTTTCCTGCACAAACACATCTGTTTAACAGCAAAACATGGACAAATTCCTTTTTTGAGACATCCAGAAAATTATTGAGAGGCTCTTATATCCTGGGTGAGTGTGAAACCAGCCACATTAAAACTGATATTGAAATTCAGGATACCCTTTCATAAGAAGCTACCCTGGCACAGTGCCATACAATCAGAAAGAAACCTCCTAATTCTCAGTTTCTCCTTGGGAATGGAAAGAGTTGGACCATGTGTCTAATACTTCAACTTTTTTGGGGACTACTGAGAAGACTGCTATATGTCTTGACTGTCTTGGAGTGCTGACAGGACCAGGCATAGTTTAGCTGCTTGGGCACCAGTGAGAAAAAAGATGGCAGTTTGGACTGGTTGTCACCATAGCCCATGCCCCCAACTCAGCACAACGCGAATGGATGAAAAAACCCAGCTCCCAAATTTTTCCTGGTGAGAAAATGAGTTGGACCACACATCCAATGCCTCAACTTCTCTGGAGGTGCACTAAAGACTAGATCCTGTTTTGCCTGTTATGGGATGCTGACAGGGCCTGTCATATTATAGCAGCCTTGGAACCAGTGAGATCAGACGTGGTGGTTTAGGCTGGCTATTACCATAACCCCCAACCCCAGCTCAGCACAGAGTGAATAGGTGAATAACTCTAGATCCCAGCTTCTCCCTTGGATGAGATAGAGTTTGACCATGTGTCCAATACCCCAACTTGCCTGGGGCCTGCCCAAAGGACTACTGTCTGTCTTGCCTGACTTAGAGCACTGATGGGACCTGGCATATTCTAGCCACTTGGGGCCACTGAGAACAGAGGTGGTGATTTGGGCTGGCAGTTGTCATAGCTCCTTCCCCTGGCTCTACACAGAACAAGCAGATGAAAATACCCTTTTCCCCAGCTTCCCTCTGGGGAGGGAAAGAGCTGGATCACACATCCAATGCCCCATCTTCTCTGTGGGCTGCCAAAGAATAATTTCTTTCTTGGCTCTTATGGGGAACTGAGGCACCCAGCACACTTTGCTGCCTGGGGACCAGTGCAGACGAAGACTGTAGTTTGAACTAGCAGCTCTCATAGCCACTTTCCATGACTCAATACAGAGCAAATGGGCAAAAAATCCTGCATCCCAGATTTTTCTTGGGGAGGGAAAGAGTTGGATAGAGCATCCAAAGATCCAACTTTTCCAGAGGCTGCCTAAGAGACTAGGTTCAGTCTCATTTATCTTGGAATGCTGACTGGACCCAGCATAATCTTGATGCCTAAGGGTGGCTAAGAGCAAAGAAAGCAGGTTGAACCAGGACACAGGTTTGAAAAGTCCCCAGAATTTCTAGCTAGGCTGATTGAAGAGGGCCTTTACATATACAAGGCCAGTCTGGGAAAGGTAACTGTTCTCTAATGCACAGATACCATCACGAAGAATCAAGGAAAATAAAGAAACAGGGATATATGTCCCACACAAAGGAATAAAGTAAATTTCCTGAAACCAACTCTAATAAATTGGAGATACAGTGTTTGCCCTCCATATCTGTGGGTGCTGCATCCATGGATTCAACCAATGACAGATCAAAAATATTTTTTAAAAATTTGTATCCCAAGGCTCAGCATCATGCAATATATGCATGTTGAAAGTAAAAAGAATTGCATCTGTATTGAACATATGCATACTTTTTGGGGTTATTATTCCCTAAATAATATAACAACTGTCTACATAGCATTTACATTGTATAGGTATTATAAGTAATCTAGAGATGATTTAAAATACATGGGAGAATATGCATAGATTATATGCAAATACCATCCCGTATTATATCAGAGACTTGAGCATTCATGGATTTTGGTATCCGTGGAAGGTCCTGGAATCAACCCCTGATGGATAATCCAGGGATGACTGTATATGACTTACCTGAATTCTCTGACAGATAATTCAAAATAATAATCATAATGATGATTGTGTTGGTCTATTCGTGTGACCATAAAGGAATAGCTGAGACTGGGTAATTTATAAAGAAAAGAGGTTTATTTTGGCTCATGGTTTTGCAGGCTGTACAGGAAGCATGGTGCTAGTATCTGCTTCTGGTGAGAGCTTCAGGAAGTTTCCACTCATGGTGGAAGGTGACAGGGGAGCAGTCCCATATCACATAGAGGGAATGGGAGCAAGAGAGAGAGGAGGGGAAGTGCCACACTCTTTTAAGCAACCAGATCTTGTGTGAAATGAGAGCAAGAATTCACTCATTACTGTGAGGAGAGCAAGAATTCACTCATTACTGTGAGGAGTGATGAAGCCACTCGTGAGGGATCCACCTCCATGACCCAAACATCTACTACCAGGCCCCACCTCCAACAGTGGGGATTACCTTTCAGCATGAGATTTAGAGGTGACAAACATCCAAACCATATCATGATCAATGAAATCAGGAGAACTATGTGTTAACAGAGTGAAAATTTCAACATAGATAAATTTGTGTGTGTGTGTAGTACACACACACACATATATATACACACACACATATATATATAAAATGGATATATATGGATATTTATACACATGTATACATTTAATGGATCTATATATGAAATGGATGTGTGTATATATATGAAGTGGATACACATACATATACACATACACACACATATACTCACACACACTCCCAAACAAATCTTGAAGCTGAAGAATGCAGTAATTGAACTAAAAAATTCAATAGGAGGTTGAATAGCAGACTAGATCAACTATATATATATATATATATATATATATATAGTCTATAAGAAACTCATTTTAAATTTAAACATGCACATAGGCTAAAATTGAAGGGATAGAAAAATATATTCGATGTAAATGGTAACCAAAAGGGAGTACAGTGGCTATACTTATATAAGACAAAATAGACTTTTAGTCATAAACTGTTACAAGAGACAAAGAATGTTATATAATAATAAGAGTCAATTCACCAAGAAGATATGAGAATTATAAATATATATGCACCCAACATGAGAGCACTTAAATATTTAAAGCAAACATTGACAGAATTGAAGAGAGAAGTAGATGACAATCCTACAGTAGTGGGACTCTTCAGTATCTCACTCTCAATAATCAATAGAACATCCAGACAGAAATCAATAAGGAAACAGCTGACTTGAAAAACACTATAGACCAAATGAACCTAACACGCGTATATCAATTATTTTACCCAACAACAGAGGAATATACATTTTTCTCAAATGTACCAAACATTCTCTAGGATAGATAATATGTTTAGTCACAAAACAAGTCTTAGCAAATTTAGGAATATTAAAATCACACCAAGTATCTTTTCTGATCACAGTGGAATGGAAACTAGAAATAAACAGTAGATGGAAAATTGGAAAATTCACAAATATGTGATATTAAACAACATACCCCTGAATAGCTAATGAATCAAAGAAGAAATCATAAGGGAAATTAGAAAATATCTTGAGACAAATGAAAATGAAAACACAACATACCAAACCTATAAGATGCAGCAAAAGTGATCCCAAGAGAAAAGTTGATAGTGATAAATGTCTATATTAAAAAAGAAAGAGATCTCAAGTAACCTAACTTTATACCTCAAAGAATTAGAAAAAGAACAAACTAAGCCCAAAGGTAGAAAGGGAGGAAATAAAGATTAGAGCAGAAGTAAGTGTAATAGAGAATAGAAAACAATGGAAAAGACCAACAAAACTAATAGTGATTTAAAAAAAAAATCAACAAAATCAACAAACTTTTAGCAAGATTAACCAAGAAAGGGGAGAGGACTCCAATAAATAAAATTATAAATGATAGAAGAGACATTACAACTGACACCACAGAAATACAAAGAATCATAAGAGACTACTATAAACAATTAAATGCAAACAAATTGAAAAACCTAGAAGAAATGGGCATATTCTTAGATATATCAGTCTACCAAGACTCACTCATGAAGGATTAGAAAATCTGGACAGACGAATAATGAGTAAAGAGATTGAATCAGTAATCAAAAACCTCCCAACAAAAAGCCTAGTGCTAGATGTCTTCACTGGTGAATTCTTCCAAACATTTAAAGAAGAACTAATACCAGTCCTTCTCAAACTCTTCCAAAATCATTGAAGATGAGGGAACACTTCCAAGTTCATTTATGAGGCTAGCATTACCCTGATACCAGAGCCATACAAAGATACTACAAGAAAAGAAAACTACTGGCCAATATCCTGGATAAACATAGATGCAAAAATCCTTAACAAAGTACTAGCAAACTGAATGAAAGAGCACATTAATAGGATAATACACCATGATTAGATGGGATTTTTCCTGGGATGCAAGGATGATTCAGCCTACAAAAATCAGTTAATGCAATATACCCCATAAACAGAATGAAGAATAAAAATGTCATAATTATCTCAATAGATGCAGAAAAAACCATTTGACAAATTTCAACACCCTTTTATGTTCAAAACTCAATAAACTAGGAAAAGAAGGACATTACCTCAACATAATGGCCATATATGAAGAGCCCACATTTAACATTATATATAATGATGAAAAACTGAAAATTTTTTCTCTAGGATTGGGAACAGTGCATAATGCCAACTCTCATCACTTCTGTTCAGAATTATATTGGAAGTCCTAGCCAGAGCAAATAGGCAAGAAATAGAAAAGTCAACCAAATCAGAAAGGAAGAAGTAAAAATTATTTCTGTTGGCAGATGACATTATCTTACATGTAGAAAATTATAAGGATTCCACCAAAAAAAAAAAAAAAACAAAAACAAAAAACTTTTGGAACTCTTAAGTGGATTGAGTAAAGTTTTAGGATTCAAAATCAACATATAAAAGTCAGTTTTGTTTCTATACACTAACAATGAACTATCCAAAAAGGTATTAAGAAAACAATCCTACTTATGATAGCATCAAAAAGAATAAAATACATAGTTACAAACTCGACTAAGGAGGTGAAAAACTTGTACACAGAAAATAACAAAACAGTGATGACACAAATTTGACACACGTAAGTGGAGAGACAGCTCGTGTTTATGGATTGGAAGACTGAATATTATTTTTTTAACCTTATTTTGTATTTTAAGTTCCAGGGTACATGTGCAGATTGTGCAGGTTTGTTATATAGGTAAACGTGTGCCATGGTGGTTTGCCACACCTATCAACCTATCACCTATGTATTAAGCCCAGCATGCATTAGCTGTGTTGCCTAACGCTCTCCCTCCCCCACCCCACCCCCGACAGGCCCCAGTGTATGTTGTTCTCCTCCCTGTGTCCATGTGTTCTTATTGTTCAACTCCCACCTATAAGTGAGAACATGTGGTGCTCGGTTTTCTGTTCCTGTGTTAGTTTGCTGAGGATAATGGCTTCCAGCTCCATCCATGTCCCTGGAAAGGACATGATCTGGTTCCTTTTTATGGCTGCATAGTATTCCATTGTGTATCTATCCACATTTTCTTTGTCCATTCTATCATTGATGGGCATTTTGGTTGATTCCATGTATTTACTATTGTGAATAGTGCTGCAGTGAACATACATGTGCATGCATCTTTGTAACAGAATGATTAATATTTCTTTGGGTATATACCCAGTAATGGGATTGCTGGGGCAAATGTTATTTCTGGTTCTAGATCTTTGAGGAATTGCCACATCATCTTCAACAATGGTTAAACTAATTTACATTCCCACCAACAGTGTAAAAGCATTCCTATTCCTCTGCAACCATGCCAGCATCTGTTGTTTCTTGACATTCTTTTTTTTTTTTTGGAGATGGAGCCTGGCTCTGTCACCAGGCTGGAGTGCTGTGGCGCAATCTCAGCTCACTGCAACCTCCACCTCCCAGGTTCAAGCGATTCTCCTGCCTCAACCTCCCAAGTAGCTGGGACTACAGGCATGCACCACCATGCCCAGCTAATTTTTTTTTTTTTTTTGGTATTTTTAGTAGAGACAGGGTTTCACCATGTTGGCCAGGATGATCTCTATCTCTTGATCTCGTGATCCACCCACTTTGGCCTCCCAAAGTGCTGGGATTACAGGCATGAGCCACCAAGTCCAGCTGACTTTTTTATAATTGCCATTCTGACTGGCATGAGGTGGTATCTCATTATGGTTTTGATTTGCATTTCTTTAATGATCAGTGATGCTGAGCTTTTTTTCATATGTTTGTCAGCTGCATGAATGTTGTCTTTTGAGAAGTGTCTGTTCATGTCTCTTGCCCACTTTTTAATGGGGTTGGGTTTTTTTTTTTTTTTTTTGTCCTGTAAATTTGTTTAAGTTCCTTGTTGATTCTGGATATTAGACCTTTGTCAGATACATAGATTGGAAAATTTTTCTCCCACTCTGTAGGTTGCCTGTTTGCTCTGATGTTAGTTTCTTTTGCTGTGCAAAAGCTCTTTAGTTTAATTAGATCCCATTTGTCAATTTTTGCTTTTGTTGCAAATTATTTTTGGCAATTTCGTCATGAAATCTTTGCTGGCATGTATGTCCTGAATGGTATTGCGTAGATTTTTGGAAGATTTCATATTATTAAAATGTCCATACTACCCAATGCAGTCTCTGCATTTAATTCTATCTCTATCAAAATTCCAGTGGAATTTTTTATTTATAGAAATAGACAAAATAATTCTGAAATCTATA
This sequence comes from Macaca thibetana thibetana, assembly GCF_024542745.1. Classification (NCBI taxonomy): domain Eukaryota; kingdom Metazoa; phylum Chordata; class Mammalia; order Primates; family Cercopithecidae; genus Macaca; species Macaca thibetana. The sequence goes on along the minus strand of NC_065586.1, from coordinate 95,129,883 downwards.
TGTAACCACAAAGGACCCTAAATAACCAAAATGATCTTTTGAAAGAAAAAAAAAAAGTTGGAGGACATACACTTCCTGAATTCAAAATATATTATTACAAAGCTACTGTAAATAAATCAGTATGGTACTGGCATACAGACAGACATATACCAATGGAACAGAATTGAGAGCTCAGAAATAAACCCAGTTGACCCTTTTGTGGTCAATCTATCTTCAACAACTGTGCCAAGAATAGGCAATGAGAGAAAGATAGTCTCTTCAATAAATAGTGTTGGTAAAACTGGATATTCACATGCAAAACAGTGAAATTGGACCCTTTTCTTACACGTGGACAAAAATTAATGCAAAGTAGGGTAAATATTTAAACATAAGACTTAAAACTGCATAACCACTAGGAGAAAACACAGGAGGAGACCTTCATTACATTGGCATTAGCAATGGTTTCTTGGATATGACACCAAAAGCACAGACAACAAAGCATAAAGTAAGTGAGACTACATCAAATAAAAAGGCTTCTGCACAGCAAAGGAAACAACAGACTGAAAAGACAGCCTATGGAATGGAAGAAAATATTGCAAACTATTTATCTGATGAGGTTAATATCTAAAATATATAAGGAACTTCTGTAACTCAATAGCAAAAAAAATGTGATTTAAAAATGGGCAAAGAACTTGAATAGGCATTTCTAAAAGAAGACATACAGATGGCCAACAGATATATGAAAAGATGCTTAACAACTTTACTCATAAGAGAAATGCATGTCAAACTACAATGAGATAGAAATCACCTCATATCTGTTAGGATGGCCATTATAAAATAAAGGAGCAAAAGAATGGCAAGAATGTGTGGAAATTGCAACCCTTGTACTCAGCTGGTAGGAATGTGAAATAGTTGCAGTCACTATGAAAGATATGACATTTCCTCAAAAAATTAAAAATACGCCTGGCACGGTGGCTCATGCCTATAATCCCAGCAGTTTGGGAGGCTGAGGCAGGTGAATCACCTGAGGTCAGGAGTTTGAGAACAGCCTGGCCAACATGACAAAACACCGTCTCTACTAAAAGTACAAAAATTAGCCGGTGTGGTGGTGTGTGCCTGTAATCCCAGATACTCAGGAGGCTGAGGCAGGAGAGTCGCTTGAACCCGGGAGGCAGAGGTTGCAGTGAGCCGAGGTAGCACCTCTGCACTCCAGCCTGGGTGACAAGAGCGAGACTCCATCTCAAAAAAAAAAGGAGTTAAAAATAAAAATACCATATTATCTAGCAATCCCACTTCTGCATACCTATACAAAAGAATTGAGGACAGGATATTGAAGAGATATTTTCACTCCCACGTTTGTTGCAACATTATTCACAACAACAGATGTGGAAACACCCTAAATGTCCATTGATGGGTGGATGAATTGACAAAGAATGTGTAGTAAATATGTACAGTGAAATATTATTCAGCCTTACAAAATAAGGAAATCTTGAAATATACAGCAACATGGATGAAACTGGAGGACATTACACTAAGTGAAATAAACCAGTCACAGAAAGATGAATACTGTATTATTCCACATATACAAATTATCTAAAATAGCCAAACCAATGGAATCAGGAAATAGAATGGTGGTTGCCAAAGGCTGGGGTCCTGGGGTAGTAAATGGGGATTTGCTATCCAATGGGTATAAAATTTCAGTTACAAGATGAATGAGTTCTAGGCATCTGCTGTTCAACATTGTACCTGTAGTTAACAATACTGAATTATATACTTGATTTTTTAAAATGGTAAATGTCATGCTAAATGTTCTTACTACAATAAAAAAGAATTATCTTTTATCTCAATAGCCAAAGTATTTTACAAGTATTTTAATTTTTGCCCTTTTTAGATCATAGGTAGTAGTATCTCACTGCAGTTTTAATTCACATTTTACTAAAGAATAACAGTGTTGAGCATCATATCATGTATTTTTTGCCATCAGTATATCTTCTTTGCAGAAGTGTATGTTCAAATATTTTGTCCATTTAAAAAATTTGGTTGTTTACTAATTATTGAGTTTTGAGAGTTCTTCATATTCTAGATCCAAGTCATTTGTCAGATATGCGAATTGCAAATAATTTCTCCCAGTTTGGCTTGTCTTCATTCTGTGAATATCCTTCAAGCAGCAGAAATTCTTAATTTTGATGAAGTCTAGTTTATCAGTTTTTTTTCTTTTGTGGATAATGCTTTTGGTGTTATTACATTCTTAATGCACAGAAAACCTTTTTAAAAAGCGTTTAGACATCTCTTTCTAAATTGCTCTGGATAACAGTGCTGTAAAACCTTGCTTTACACTTTCCTCAAACCTCCTTAATGCCTAGATACGCAGACTCTTTTTGTTTCACTGCCTCTATCCCACTTTCCCTCTCCTTGCTATGGACAAATTATCCCAATTTTATTTGTTCAAGTAAGTACACGCTGTTGCCCAGGCTGGAGTGCAGTGGCGCGATCTCGGCTCACTGCAAGCTCCGCCTCCCGGGTTCCCGCCATTCTCCTGCCTCAGCCTCCTGAGTAGCTGGGACTACAGGCGCCCGCCATCGCGCCCGGCTAATTTTTTGTATTTTTAGTAGAGACGGGGTTTCACTGTGGTCTCGATCTCCTGACCTTGTGATCCGCCCGCCTCGGCCTCCCAAAGTGCTGGAATTACAGGCTTGAGCCACCGCGCCCGGCCGAGAAGCTGCTACTCTTATAGTGGTTGTCTGTGTAACCCTCTTTAGATAAGAACAAACATGAACATTGTGAGCACTAGATGAGATGATACATGAAAACACTTGAGTACTAAGTAAATACTAGATGTGACTATTGCAATTTTATGCTGATTTTTAGCTAAATACTTTTCTTAGCATCACTCACAACTGGGAAGAAAATTGAGTATTGGTACTATATAGCTATAACTGTAGTGGCATGTAACAAATGTAAACACGTAAGAGAGAAGGAGAGAGGAAAAAAAGTATTTTTGTATGATATTCTTTAATATTTTATTTAAACTGGAAAATCATCTCTTTTCCATAGATGTAATAACCTGAAATATGAGATACCACCTAAACAAATAAGCACATCCAAAATCTATACAGTAATTTAAGAACTGCGAGGTCTAGCTCTCATGATTTGATTCCAGTATTGTGCTGCAAGCCAAAACGTCCTAATATGTTACCTCATGGATTTTGAAGGTAGCTATTCTTAATTTCCCCATGATAATGGCCTTAAATATTTCAAGGACTTCTGAGATTCAGGTTGGTTCTAGAGTTTTCTTAACCTGTAGTTGGATAAAATTTCTAGCTTCCCAGATAGCCTTAAGAAACTCAGACTTATGAGAACCAACTGAGTTCTACTCTTCTGGGTTTTGTTTCAACTGGGTTTAGAAGTACTTTCAGGGAAATACTGAACTTATAGAATGAGTTGGGAAGTATTCCCTGCATCTTCAGTTACTGGAAGAGTTTGTGAAGGACTGGCATTATTTCATCCTAAATGTTTAATAGAATTCACCAGTAAAGCCAGCTGGGACTTGGTTTTTCTTTGAGTGAAGATTTTTAATTACTAATTTAATCTTTACTCATTATAGGCCTGTTCAACTTTTCTGTTTCCTTGAGCCTGTTTTGGTAATTTTTCTTTCTAGGAATTTGTTCATTTCACCCAAGTTGTCTAATTTATTGGCATAAATTTGTTCATAATACTCATTTACATTTTTAAAAATTTTTGTAGGATCAATGGTGATGTGCCCTCTTTCATTCATGATTTTGATGATCTGTCCTCTTTTTTTCACAGTGGATCTTGTTAAATGACAATTTTTTGAACATTTTAGAGAAGCTTTTAACATTTTTTTTCTGTTGCTTTTCTATTGTTCATTTAATTGATTTGCACTCGATATGGTTCAGCTGTACCCCCACACAAATCTCACCTTGAATTGTAATAATCCACATGTGGGGCCAGGTGGAGATAATTGAATCATGGGGGCAGTTTCTTCCACACTGTTCTCATGGTGGTAGTTTCTTCCACACTGTTCTCATGGTGGTAAATAAGTCTCACAACATCTGATGGCTTTATAAATGGGACTTCCCCTGCACAAGCTCTCTTACCTGCTGCCATATAAGATGTGACTTTGCTCCTCATTTGTCTTCTGCCATGACTGTGAGGCCTCCCCAGGCACGTGGAACTGTGAGTCAATTAAACCTCCTTTCTTTGCAAATTACTGTATGTCTTTATCTGCAGCATGAGAACAGACTTATATAGTAAATTGGTACCGAGTAGTGGGGCGCTGCTGTAAAGATACCTGAAAATGTGGAAGTGACTTTGAAACTGGGTAACAGGCAGAGGTTGGAACAGTTTAGAGTACTCAGAAGACAGGAAGATGTGGGAAAGTTTGGAACTTCCTAGAAACTTGTTGAATGGCTTTGAGCAAAATGCTGATAGTGATATGGACAAGAAGGTTCAGACTGAGGTGGTCTCAGATGGAGAGGAGGAACTTGTTGGGAACTGGTGGCATTTTTCCTCTGCCTTAGAGATCTGTGGAACTTGGAACTTGGGAGATATGATTTAGGGTATCTGGCAAAAGAAATTTCTAAGTGGCAAAGTATTCAAGAGGAAGCAGAGCATAAAAGTTTGGAAAATTTGTAGCCTGACAATGCAATAGACAAGAAAAACCCATTTTGTGAGGAGAAATTCAAGCCTGCTGCAGAAATGTGCATAATTAACAAGAAGCCAAATATTAGTCACCAAGACAATGGGGAAAATGTCTCCAGGGCAAGTAAGAGACCTTCATAGCAGCCCCTCCCTTCACAGGCCAAGAGGCCTAGGAGGGAAAAATGGTTTTGTGGGCTAGGCTCAGGGCCACTTTTGCTGTGTGCAGCCTTGGGACTTAGTGCCCTGTGTCCTAGCTGCTCCAGCTGTGGTTAAAAGGAGCCAACATACAGCTCAGGCTATTACTTCAGAGGGTGCAAGCCCTAAGCCTTGGCAGCTTCCACATAGCTTTGGGTCCACAGGTGCAGAGAAGTAAAGAATTGAGGTTTGGGAACCTTCACTTAGATTTCAGAGGATGTATGGAAAGGCCTGGATGTCCAGGCAGAATTTTGCTGCAGGGGTGGAACCATCATGGAGAACCTCTGCTAGAGCAGTGTGGAAGGGAAATGTGGGTTCAGAGCCCCCACACAGAGTCTCCACTGGGGCACTGCGTACGGCAGCTGTGAGAAGAGGGCCACCATCCTCCAGACCCCAGAATGGTAGATTTACCGACAGCTTGCACCATGCACTGGAAAAGCCACAGACACTCAATGCTAGCCTGTGAAAGTAGCCAGGAGGTGGGGTGTACCATGCAAAGCAACAGGGATGGAGCTGCCCAAGGCTGTGGGAGCCCACCTCTTGCATCAGCATGACCTGTATGTGAGACATGGAGTCAAAGGAGATCATTTTGGAGCTTTAAGATTTAACTTCCCCATTGGATTTTGGATTTGCATAGGGTCTGTAGCTCCTTCGTTTTGGCCAGTTTCTCCCATTTGGAATGGGTATATTTACCCAATGCCTGTACCCTCATTGTATCTAGGAAGTAACTAACTGGCTTTTGATTTTACAGGCTAATAGGTGGAAAGGACTTGCCTTGTCTCAGTTGAGACTTTGGACTGTGGACTTTTAAGTTAATGCTGAAATGAGTTAAGACTTTAGAGGACTGTTGGTAAGGCATAATTTGTTTTGAAATATGAGGACATGAGATTTGGGGGAGTGGGAGGGAGAGGCAGAATGATATGGTTTAGCTGTGACTCCACCCATATCTCATCTTGAATTGTAATAATCCCTGTGTGTCAAGGGTGGGGCCAGGTGGAGATAAAGGAATCATGTTGGCAGTTTCCCCCATACTGTTCTCATGGTAGTGAATAAGTCTCACAAGATCTAATGGTTTTATAAATGGGAGTTCCCTGAATAAGTTATCTTGCCTGCTGCCATGTAAAACATGACTTTGCTCCTCATTTGCCTTCTGCCATGATTGTGAGGCCTCCCCAGCCATGTAGTACTGTGAATTGGAGTTACCCAGTCTCGAATATGTCTTTATCAACAGCATGAGAACAGACTAATACAACTCTAATCTTTATTTTTTTTCCTCTCTTCTCTTTGCTTTGGGTTGAGTTTACTCTTCATTTTCTAGGTTCTTAAGATAGAAACTTAGGTCACTTATTTGAGAGATCTTTTTCCTTTTCTAATAGAGCCATTTAAAACTATAAATTTCCCTCTAAGTATTGCTTAACTGGAAATGGGTAAATTTATTGCTGATTATTTTTACTTCAGAAGATGTAGTAACAGTTTGTAATCTTGGTTTGGCAGAGAGTATCCAGATGTTTGTTCTGTTTGGATATTGGGGTTGAATATTTACTGCCCTGCCAAAGCTATAATCTTTAGGGGCATATACACTGTTGCTGGGAATTCTGTTTTGTCACAAACATTTGTCCTCTAGAGAAAGTTTTAGAAAACAATTTTCCCAGCTGCCTGCCTATACTTATTCACTTTCTGCCTTGTACTTATGGATTTCTGTGACTTCTCATTTTACTTGTTCAATTGTTTTCCATGCTCCCTCAAAGCTGAAGAGAGGTGAAGAAGTGAGGGAAATAGTATTCCAAATGATGAAAGAAACTGGAAGTTAGAAGGGTTGGATTTTGTTCCCAACATCATTGCTCATCAGGGTCAGACATGTATTTTGGAAAAAATGGGCGATGTGATTTCAGAGGTATCAATAAATCATTTTTCATACTTCCTTCCTCCCACCCACTTTTGTCTGGTTAATGCCTACTCACTCTTCAAGCCGTGGCTTAGATATTTCTTCTTCTAGAATTCTCTGAGTGTTTGTACTTGATTAGACCCCCTCTCTCATAACACTCTGTCTTAACCCTATCATAGGATTTATTATAATTTAGTGTACTGTTTGCCTGTTTATCTGTTGTCCATGTTCTCTGAGGACAGGGCCCATGAATTTGGTTCAACTCATATCAAATACCCGGGAATGTGGGGGGTTCATGTTGAATAAAAGTAATTGATTTTTAAAATTTAGCAGTTATAGCTGTATTCCCTTTTTTTTTTTTGTTGTTGTTGTTGTTACTAATCAATGTAAATTTGTTTTTCACATCCTTTCCAGAAAGCAGGCTTTGTTGGGAGGGATATGGGTATCTTGGAAAGCAGCACCAAAGGCAAATTGGGTGCAGAAGGAAAATGGGCACACCAAAGGCAGATTGCACTGACCTAATAGTTTTGGATAATGTTGCTTCATTTGCCTCTGAGCTTAACACAGTTTTTCATGATTCATATTTTTTTGATAACATCATAACATGTTTATATTGTCTTCACTGAAAATGGAAAGAATGTCACAAAATTGAGCTGGTGGTCTTGTACTAGAGAGAAATATGTTCAAATTTTAAATTATCTGACAAACTGAGAAAATGGGAAGATATAAAAAAGGAAATTTAAGTTTGGTGTAATTATTTTAGAAAACAAGTAGGTCAGGGAAAGCTTCATGTTCTAGGAATAATATTAATGTCTGTAATAAGCTTTAAACATGAGAATAATAGTGGAAGAGGAAAAAATTTACAGGAATTTGTTTCTGATTATATCGTTTCTAAATAGTGTTATAATTCTGTATTTTAAATCTAGAATTACCACATTTCCTTATGCCAAGCATAGGAAGCTGGAAACAACTTTTAGAAAAATTTTCTTGACTCTAAAATAATTTTAAGTAAGAAATTCTGACAAGGAATAGTAACACTTCATACTGTGTATCACCTTATTATTTTTTTTTTTGGTTGATAAAGTAGATTTTAGAATAATAGTATACTTTTTTTTTGAACAATTGGCAAAACTTTTTTTTTTTTAAATGTTAAGAAGGAAGTTCATGTCAGTTGGGAAAAATTATGGGAGATATATATATATATATAAAAAATTTGAGGTTTGGGAACCTCAAATATATATATTTTATATATATATATATAAAAATTATCTCTTTTCCCCATAATTGGGAATGGGACAGTGATTGAATATAACTATAGTAAGGTCATGGTGGTGGTAAGGAGGGCAGAGAGGGCAGAGAGGAGGGAGAAATGGGCATTGAAAGCAACTGCACCAAGTCTTTATCAGTTTGCTTCCAAAATCCCTATCAAGAGGTTTCTGCTTCAACTGGCCAGTAACTTACACTGCTTATGAGTTAGAATCCTAACCAATATTACAGTATAGGGTAGTATTTTATCTTATAAGAGGATTAAACTATGCATAGTGTTCTGTATGTTGCTTTCTTTATTTGATGATTACTCCCTCACACAAATCTTACTTATTTTTAGATTTCAGATTGGCTAGGAGGTACATGGCAGTTTATATATTTAAATAAAATATATAAAGTACAAGTTCCTCCTACTCCAACTCTTGTTATCTAATCCTGTTTCCCTGTAATAGATATCATTAGCAGCCGTAAAAACTTTTGGACCTTTTTCTGTTTCTTTTTTTTTTTGAGATGGAGTCTCGCTCTGTTACCAGGCTGGAGTGCAGTGGCATGATCTCGGCTCACTGCAACCTCCAACTCCCTGGTTCAAGCAATTATCCTGCCTCAGCTTCCTGAGTAGCTGGGATTACAGGCATGTGCCACCACGCTCAGAAAATTTTTGTATTTTTAGTAGAGACGGGGTTTCACCATGTTGGCCAGGATGATCTTAATCTCCTGACCTTAGGTGATCCACATGCCTCAGCCTCCCAGAGTGCTGGGATTACAGGCGTGAGCCACCACGCCCGGCCTTTCAGACCTTGTTATATGCACATATAAACATATTTATATATTTATATTTCTATGCACATATAAGCACATTTATATAAACATATATAACAAATGAATAAATATAAAATACCTGAATATAGGCATACATTTATTTACCATTAATTTAGTTGTTTTAATCTACATTCTTGTATGTGTATTTTTATGAACTTGTGATAGTACTTCTGATTGACAATTTACTAGAAGTAGAACTGATAGAGTAAAGGTTATTCACATTTTAAATAGTACAGGGAAATTGCCCGCCTAAATGGTTTACTCTCTTTTCAGCTGCGAATGTGAGTATCCTTTTTCTCCATACTCTTGCCAACATGGGTATTACCGATATTTTTAATTCTTGCCAAGCTGAAAAGTGGTATCTTTCTGTTTGCAATTTCCTTATCCCTAATGAGATGGAGCCTCTGGCATTTCTTCTGCAAATTGCCTATGTATACCCTTGCTGGTTTTTTTTTTTTGTTTTCTATGTGTGTGTTTGTGTTTTTCATATTGATTTGGGAGCATTTTTGGATTATTGGGGTGCTAACATTTTGTTAAATATTTGTCATAAATATTTTCTTCAGTCTTATGTTTATCTTTTTTAACTTTTCTTCCGAAAAATTTATTTTTATTTTGTCAAATCTTCAAGATTTTCACATATATTCTGATATAACTCCTAAGACAAACTTATGAAGGTAAGAATTACTATCATCATCATATAGATGCACTAACTGAGGTTCATAGGGCTTCAGTGACTTGCTCAAGAAGGAAGGGCTCACATCTAGGCTCACACTAGAAATGCACACCATGACAAGGGAAACTAGAAAATAGGTGAATGGGAGCCACAGAACAAAGCAGCTTTAGTACCCTCCTTATTTTCTTTCAGACTAACTGCTCCTCAGGGACCAGCCATTGGTCAACAGTGTTTAAGGAGGGTGTGCCTAAAGCAGGACTAACAGTTTAGTTTTGCAATGGTTTCTGGGTGGTTCTGGTGATATGAAGTGTTTGTAACTTCTTTGGCTTACATTTGACACCCATTTCCCTTCCTCACCTCTCCTCTGCCAATGTTGTTTTATGGCTCTTGGCTCACATCTTAGATATTAACTTTGCTTACTTCATGATTTCTGGCTCTGATCATTGGCTGTGCCTATGGACAGATTACTGGCTGAAATCTCAGTGGTTCTCTTGATTCCAGATCTAAGGTTTTGACTCTGATTGAAGGTAATGGTACTGATACTGGTCTCTTAGGCCTTGTTATCGGTAGATAACAGAGAAATGACAAGTAGAGAAAAATGCAACAGAAAAAAATGCTATTTAAAATGCTCTCAAAATATTTAATGGGAAGATTTGGCTACTGGATACCAAATGTCTGTGAATAAGAAGAATGGCTGGAGGAATGTTGGAAGAATGGTACGTTTCATCATTTCATTTTTCTATCTAACTGAGAACTAATTGTGGGCAGTTTACTCTCCTAGCATGGATTAAATCATATAAATTCTTCTTAAACATTCTGTCACCTGGAGGTGGACAGGAGCAGGGACACTAGGAGAAACTGGCATGCACCTCCTAGCCAATCTGAAATCTAGAAAGCAAGGTAAGACTTGTGTGAGGGAGTTATCATCAAATAAAGAAATCAAGATACAGAACACTGTGCATAGTTTAATCTCATTGTAAAATAGAACACTGCCCTAGGATGTAATAATTGGTTAGGATTCTAACTCATAAGCAATATGAGTTACTGACCAGTTGAAGCAGAACCTCTTGATGGGGATTTTGGAAGCAAATTGATAAAAAACTTGGGGAAGTTGCTTTGCATGCCCATTTCTCCCTCCTCTATGCCCTCTCTGCTCTCCTCACCACCACCATGACCTTACCATAGTCATATGCAGTCACTGTCCCATTCCTATCCATGGAGCAAAAAACAAAATTCTCTCCCCAATACTTCTCAGTAGATGGAAATTCCTGCCTTATAAATTTATTTTTGTTAACAAAAGTACTTTATGTACAATATCTCATTTAATCCTTACAACAAGTGTATTTGCAGATAGAGAACATGAGAAACAGAGAGTAAGTAATTTGCCCAAGCTGAAACAGCTGGTAACTGGCAGAGCAAAGGGCTCCATAGTCTATGCTCCTAACCATCTTAACTACTATGCTGTATTGCCCAACTTAGGTGAAAATATGGGAGAGGGTGAATGTGTTCTTTAACAATAGCCAGCATTTATTGAGTTTTTATTATATTCCAGGACATCTACTACATACTTTACAGGTAAAATGTTACTTAAAGCCATAAATCGATAATGGCAGTGCTGTAATTTAAGCATAGATTTGTCTTATGCTAGAAACTGTATTAACTATCCTGCTATACTGATAAAAAACAAGTGAAAACAAACCTCAGCAACATTTAGTCTTCTAAGTAAACCTAAAATTATACATTCAGATATTGAAAGGCAACTTTTGGAAAATTTTGAGAGAGTAACAGGAATGAACACACATCACTTGAGGACTTCGTGTAGGGGAGGTGCATTACAATGGATGCATACTGGGTCATCTGGGACACGGAACACTAGAGTTGGAGTCTTAGATCTGGTGCACCACATCTTCCTTTCAACATCTGGATTTCTTTTCTGCAGAGCTCTATGGAGAACTATGGTCCTCTGTAAACCACCACCCTAGTCCACAGTTTTCTTTGGATTCTTCGATTAATTATCATGTGTACCTGTCAGCATATAATCAATTACCTTGAATTCTTTTTTTTTTTTTTTGAGATGGAGTCTTGCTCTGTCGCCCAGGCTGGAGTACAGTGGCGCGATCTCTGCTCACTGCAAGCTCCGCCTCCCGGGTTCCCGCCATTCTCCTGCCTCAGCCTCCTGAGTAGCTGGGACTACAGGCACCTGCCACCACGCCCGGCTAATTTTTTGTATTTTTAGTGGAGACGGAGTTTCACCAAGTTAGCCAGGATGGTCTCGATCTCCTGACCTTGTGATCCGCCTGCCTCGGCCTCCCAAAGTGCTGGGATTACAGGCGTGAGCCACTGCGCCTGGCCTTGAATTTTTTATTGTTGTCTCCCTCACCCATTTTTCTGTAAAATTTGAAACACTATGAGCTTAAACTTTTAAATTAAAAAAAATTTAAATTTTTATTAACCATCCTGACTCTCTTACCCCCAACAACTGCCATTCCCAGCCTCTGATAACCATCATTCTACTCTCTATCTCCATGAATTCAGTTGTTTTAATTTTTAGTTCCCAGAAATAAGTGAGGACATGCAAACTTCATTTTTCTGTTCCTGATTTATTTCACCTAGTGACCTCCAGTTCCATTTGTGTTTTTGCAAATTACAGGATCTCATTCTTTTTATGGCTAAATAGTACTCTATTGTATATATGTACCACATTTTCTTTATCCATTAGTCTGTTGATGGACACTTAGATTGCTCACCTGATTTTTTGTTTGTTTGTTTGTTTTTTATGACGGAGTTTCGCTCTTGTTGCCCAGGCTGGAGCACAATGGCCCGATCTTGGCTTACCGCAACCTCTGCTTTCCTGGTTCAAGTGATTCTCCTGCCTCAGCTTACTGAGTAGCTGGGATTACAGGCGTGTACCACCACACCTGGCTAATTTTGTATTTTTAGTAGAAATAGGGTTTCTCCATGTTGGTCAAGCTGGTCCCGACTTCCTGACTTCAGGTGATCCTCCCGCCTCGGCCTCCCAAAGTGCTGGGATTACAGGTGTGAGCCACCGTGCCCAGCCTGATTTTTGTTTTTTATGAAGGTGTTTTTTTGGGTAGATAGTTGTTAAATTTAGTGTTCTTGTGGGGAGGACAATCAGTGAAAGATTCTATTTGGCCATCTTGCTCTGCCTCTTCTAAGCTTAAATTGTTTAATACATAGTTGATATTACACATAAAAATATGTCCCCAAATATATGCCTCAAGGACATTCTTTTATGCCCATATTATCCTTTTCTTATGTCTTTTGTTATTTATTTCCCATGTTTTACTATATTTTTAATAATTGTCCTCTTTTTCTTCTTTAATTTTTTTTATATCTATAGGTTTTTTTTGTGTATGTGGGGGAAGATATTGTATTATATTATTGCTTTTTATGGCATATTTCTAATTACAATTTCTGTAGGTTTTTATTTTTATTACATCAATATAGCATTTTATATTGTTATAAATTTTCATATATGTTGAATTATGTGAAGTATTCGCAGTTATTATATTACTCTTTCGTGTGTCTTTTATACTTCTACAACTAGACTGTACATTTTTTAAGAGTAAGACCATATTTATTAGCTGTATCAGCTTTTGTCTTGATATCTTTATTTATGTGTAGTCCCTTCAGTGAAAACTGTGAAAGTATTTGCAAACACTTAACAGTTATAAATTTTGTGCTGCTCTTGTGTATTTTTTTGTGCCTCTTTTTCTCTTTTAAAATGACATGCATTTGTTGTTCCTGGAAAATAAATCTATTAAGATAGATATGCTGATTTACTTGGGTGGACATATTAATATTTTTATTTAAAAAAGGAGAGAGAAAAGAAAGGTACTGGTACCTGTATTAGCCTTTATTATCACCAAAATAAAACACTAGTAAATACTTGAAAATGCTCATGATCACCAAGAGACTACTTTTTATTTATGCCAATGAGAATGAAAGAAAGTATATAAAATGAATGGGCGAATAGAGAATTTTTGAAAATTTAAAAGTAGTGAAGAAATTTATTTCAGATATATATTTATTGAGACCTCCAGACATCTGCTGAACCTGAGAGTGAAAAATTCACAGTTCTTCGCAGTAGAATTGAACACTTAAAAAATCTACTCTGGGTAAGACACCATGTGAGACTCTTACTGCAACCATTGTTCAATTCTAAAGCTGAAACTTGTATAATGGTCTTTACTGGTATGTTACAAGGATTGGTAAACTATGGCTCATGGGCCAAATCTGGCCTGCTTCCTGTTTTAGTATGGTCTGCAAACTAAGAATGGTTTTAACATTTTTAAATGATTGAAAAAAATCAAAGGAAGGATAATATTTCATGACATGTGAAAAGTATATGAAATCCAAATTTCAGTATTCATAAATTGGAACACAGCCATGTTCATTCATTTACATATTGTCTATGGTTGCTTTTATGCTACAACAGCAGAGTTGAGTAGTTGTAACAGAGCCCATATGGCTCACAAAGCCTAAAGTAATTACTATCTCCCCCTCAAAAAGGTGGGTAGCAGACTGAGGCAGAATTTCCTGTTACCTTTTATTTCTTCCTTTGCCCCCCATTTCCAAGTAAGCTCTATTCTTCTTTTCTTTCACATATCCCCACCCAATTCCACCTTCAAATTCATAAACACATACATGTTTGTGAAAAAAACAAAAATCAAAGTCTTTCATTATTATGAGAATCACTGGTTGCTCTTAGTTTTTAAAATTATATTTTCTTTTATTGCTTAAAATATGAGTTTGGATCATCTTGGAAAGAACTGAGGATCTCAGTATGTAGGCTCTCCATTTGGCAATACCTAAACGAAGTGCTAAGGCTAGTCAAGAGGAGTGAAACTGAAAATGAAGCTTTGTTGGCTTGTATTGGGAAGTTTGGATCAGATCCAACAGTTTGAGTGCCATTTTTGAATACCATGCTGGGAATCCTGTTTTGCTCCTTGGTACAGAAAACGTTTAGGAGTGAGACTCCAAACATTCAAGTCTTTGTGAGGAAATGACAACACAAAACTAGAGGCTCAGTTTGGAGGAGAACCTGAAACTGATTCAAACAAGATTTCATTAACTAATTTGGGGAACATTTGAAGCTGTTTTGAGCTATACAATTCCCCCTTTTCTCATCTCTACTGGCACTCTGAGAATCAGATCACCTGGGGAAAGCAGATTTAAAAAATTCCAGATGGTGTATGTGATGCTCCAGCTGTGGAGAATCTCTCCCAGTCAGGCAATCTGCCTTTCTGCCGGAACCCTCTAAAACTGTGCTGCCCATTTGTCATGCTTCTCCAATTGCAGCCTTCTGGATAGCTTCTCTTTGCCTTGTCTGACTCTTCCTTTCCAGTTTTTATCATTCCCCTCCATGAGCTAATATAGTAACATCCCTTCATTGGCTATAAATCCATAAAATAACCCAATATAAAATATGGTTTTGTGAAGGAAAATTGGAAGACATCTGTTTTTTTTTAACCCATAAGATTCAGAGTTCACTTGTCTTGTAAGACAGTGTGACTGTTTGTGCATGTGTGAAAAGAAAAGAAACAGGAAGAGGGGAGGGAAAGGATAGCATGAGAGTGAGCAAGAAAGAATTCATGCATTTATTTTTGCAGCCAGCTAGACAAAATAAGTTCATCACCATGTCAGCTTGATTAGAATCCTGGGTTAATGTTGCGAATGGTCAGTCTTCCTGACTTCAATGACCTTGATGGGGCTACTGAGTAAGCGACTGCTTCTGGATTGGACCTGGTTGTTGTCTTGTTGATAAGCTGAGTGTGGAGTTATCCCCAACTTATGCTGGTAAGGTCTGAAAGCTTATAGGCAAGTTTTGATCTCCAGAGGGGTCAGGTGGGTTTTTCTTGGAAGTTGAGCATTGTTGGGGGGTGGTTAAGGGAAGAAGCAGATGACAGATCAAATCTCATGCTGTTGCCTATCTTCCTTGTGTGTATATTCACAATATAAGTTCACAATACATGTACAATTTGATTAGTTTTGATAAAATTGTACACCTATGTAACCACCACCTCAGTCAAGATCTAGAACATTTCCATCACCCAGAAAGTCCTCTTATTATTTCTTTCCAGCAAATCCTCACCTCCCAAAGGCAACCTGTCACTATAGATTATTTCACCTGTTCATATACTTCATGTATACCCTTTTGTTTCTTGTTTAAGCTTAACATAACGTTCTTAATACTCATCCACTTTGCTGTATGTATCAGTAGTTCACTTAAAAAATTTGAGTTGTTTTCCATTGTATGAATATTCTACAATTGATATATGATTTCTCATGTTAACTTCTAACTTGTTTTCAGTTGTGTAGAGTAAAAGTTTTGATTATGATAAAATCCAATTTATCAAAATTTTATTTTATGGTTAATGCTCTCTGTGTTTCATTTAAGAAATTGTTGCCTACTCCCAAGGGCACAAAATTTTTTCTCCTTTGTTTTCTTCTATACATGTTATAGCTTTAGCTCTTACAATGAAGTTTATGATCCATTTCACATTAACTAATTTTTAGGGAGATTAATATTCACTTTTCCCATATGTTTATTCAATTGTTCCAGCAGCATTTGTTGAAAAGACCACCCTTCCCAGAACTTAGTTGAGGATTTGGGCTGTTGGTTTGTAATCTTTTTTTCTTCTCAGATTAACAGCCTGTCAGATTTTTGCATCAGGCTTAAGCTATCTCATAAAATGAAGTGAAAGCATTCTTTTCTCCTTTATCTTCAGAAAGCATTTGTGTACTATTGATGTTAAGCCTTCCTTCAAGGTTGAATTCACCAGTGAACCCAATTGCACCTGAAGTTTTCTTTTTGGGAAATTTTCATTATATATTTAGTTTCTCTAATATGTATGGGAATATTCAGATCTTCTGTTTTTTCATGAGTTAATTTTGTTAAGTCATAGTTTATTTTTTTTAAAGGAATTTGTTCATTTCATTGAAGTTACCAAATGTTTTGCCATAAAGTTGTTTATAATAGTCCTGTATTGTTCTTTTAATGTCTATAGGATCTGTAGTGATGTCTGCTTTTATTCCTGATATTGTTAATTTGTGTTCTTAAAGTCTTTTTCCTTATTCTTGCTAGGTGCTTATTAGTTTTATTAATCCTTTAAAAGAAAAACTTTAGATTTTATTAATTTGTTCTAGTGTTTGTTGATTTCAACCCTGATCTTTATTATTCCTGTCTTACTTACTTTGGATTTAATTTGCTCTTCCTTCTCTAGCTTGTTAAGGTGGAGATTTAGATAATTGATTTTAAATATTTTTCTTGTCTCTAATATAGGCACTTAAAGCTATAAGTTCCCTTCTTCAAACACTGTTCTGGCTGCATCCCACACGTTTTGATATGTTATGTTATTATTATTCAGTGAGAAATACATTCTAATTTTTCTCCTGATTTCTTCCCTGACCCATGGGTTATTTAGAAATATGTTATTTAATTTGTACTTACTAGGAGATTATCTAGATATCTCAGTATTATTGATTTTCAATTTAACTTTGTGGTAAGATAATATACTTGTGAGTTTCAGTCTTTGGATTTCAAGGTTTACAGTGGGTGTTTTTCATCAAAATTGGGAAATTTTTGGACATTATTTTTTCCAATATTTTATCAGCTCCAATTTCCTTTAGGACTCAATTATATTGGATCATTTTCTATTGTTCCAAGTATCCGTGAGGTTTTTATATTTTTCAATAATTTATTTCCTCTCTTCTTCAAATCATATTATTTTTATTGACTTGTCCTCAAGTTCACTTCTCTTTCTTCTACTACCTGCTTTTAAGTCCATCTAGTGAGTTTTTAATTCCAGTTCTAGTATTTTTATTTGGTCCCTTGTATGTGTGTGTAGTTTCCATTTCTCCACTGTTAATCTCTTAACTTACTAAAACTACATTTTCTTTTAATTCTTTACATATTTACAATAGTTGCTTGAATGTCTTTATCTGCTAAGTCCAGCATCTGGGCCATTTTCTGATTTGGTTTCTGTTGACCAATTAAAATGCTTTTTTTGGTTTATTTATTTATTTTTGACTATCAGTAACATTTTCCGTATATAGCTGGTATATGTTTCTTATGTATCTGGTGAATTTTTAATTGAATACTGACATTACAGTTAAAAATACTGTAGAGTAGACCGGGTGCAGTAGCTCACACCTGTAATCCCAGAACTTTGAGAAGCCGAGGTGGGCAGATCACAAGGTCAGGAGTTTGAGACCAGCCTGGCCAACATAGTGAAACCCTGTCTCTACTAAAAGATACAACAGATTAGCTGGGTGTGGTGTAGGCACCTGTAATACCAGCTACTCAGGAGGCTGAGGCAGGAGAATCGCTTGAACCCAGGAGGCGGAATTTGCAGTGAGCCGAGATTATGCAACTGCACTCCAGCCCGGGCAACAGTGCGAGAGTCCGTCTCAAAAAATAAAAAATAAATAAAATAAAAATAAAAATAGAAATAAATATTGTAGAGTAGTTGGATTCTGTTATCTTGCTCTGAATAGTATTGATTCTTATTTTAACAGGCAATTCAGTTACTGGCTAGTCACCTTAAACTATTGTAGGCTTTGTTAGTACAAATCTTTGGAAGATCTGTGATCTTGAGGTGTTTCTTCAGGTCCCTTTATTTTAATAGGACTTAACTTGCAAACTCTGTCTCTCTTGTGGATCTCATCAGTACTTGGTTTCAGACCTCGTTAATGTGGATTTAGGGGAGATCTAAACTAGAGCTTGGTTTTTACTTCTATAGTGTAGCATTTTGGTGTTTCAACTGAATGCCAGCAGTGTTATTAAAGTTATTAACAAGATCTCTCTGTTCTGATAGGGCCAGGAACTCTGCTTTTACTCTAACATTGCTTTTCCTCTAATTTCTCTGTTCCTTTCTCAACTCTGGAATATCTGCTATCTGATAAACCTAGCACTATCTAACTCTCAATTAAGTTAGGAATCACATGCAATTTTCCATGTAAACTCCTGGGTCTCCCTTCTCTTCATAGCCACCTGTTCTCTGATGTCTTGCCTCGTAGATTACAGTGACTTTCACCAGACTGAACTCTAATTTCTGCTGCCTCAGGTCAGTGGGATCACTTTGATCTGCTAAGACTGCAACTCTTGACTGGGTACAGTGGCTCATGCCTATAATCCTAGCACTTTGGGAGGCTGAGGAGGGTGGATTGTCTGAGCTTAGGAGTTGGAGACCAGCCTGGGCAACATGGTGAAAACCCATCTCTACTGAAAAAAAAAAAAAAAAAAAAATTAGCTGGGCGTGGCAGCGTGCGCCTGTAGTACCAGCTACTCAGGAGGCTGAGTCAGGAGTATTGCTTGAACCTGGGAGGTGCAGATTGCAGTGAACTGATAATTGTGTGACTGCACTCCAGCCTGATGACAGAGCAAGACGCTGTCTCAAAAAAAAAAAAAAAAAAAAAAAGACTGCAACTCTATGTACTTAATTCAGGAAATTGTGTCCAGTATGAGCTAGATGCTCACATCATTAGTTTCCTTTCTTTCAAGGGTTGTAATAATGTCCTATCTATTGCCCACTCCCTGAAAATGGTTTCTACAGATAGTTTGTTCAAGTTTGTAGTCGCTTATGTCAGGAGGGCTGGTGTAGTACCAACATGATTGGAAGTGGGATTATAGGTCTGTCGGTTTGTTGTTTCCTTTGTCCTGTCTGTTTTGTTTCTCTTCTATTTTTTAAATTCCTGCTTTATTTTGGGCTAATCAAATTTTAAATGTTTTATTTTAATTCTTCTAATGTCTTTTTAGCTATAACATTTTGTACTGTTTTTTAGTGGTTGCACTAGGGATTATAATATGGGTCTTTAATTTATCACAATCTACTTAGAGTTAATATTATACTACTTCCATAAAATGGAAAAGTTTTGCAATGTATAATTTTATTTAACTTCCCACCCATCTCTCTTGATACTGTTGTCATATATTTTACATTTGCATATATTATAATCCCCACAATATTACAATTTTTTCATTAAACTACCAATTTTTATTGTAGTAAAAATACATCATACGGCCGGGCGCGGTGGCTCAAGCCTGTAATCCCAGCACTTTGGGAGGCCGAGGCGGGTGGATCACGAGGTCAGGAGATCGAGACCATCCTGGCTAACATGGTGAAACCCCGTCTCTACTAAAAAAAAAAATACAAAAAACTAGCCGGGCGTGGTGGCGGGCGCCTGTAGTCCCAGATACTCGGAGGCTGAGGCGGGAGAATGGCGTGAACCCGGGAGGCGGAGCTTGCAGTGAGCCGAGATCGCGCCACTGCACTCCAGCCTGGGCGACACAGCGAGACTCCGTCTCAAAAAAAAAAAAAAAAAAAAAAATACATCATACAATTTATGATCATAACCATTTTTAAGTGTACAGTTTAGTAGTATTAAGTATATACAGGCAGTTTGTTTTGTTTTTCAAGAAATTAATAAAAGATGGAAAATACCATCTGTTAAAATTATCTATATATTTATCATTTCCAGTCCCCTTTATTTTTCTTTATATGTTTGAATTTCCATCTGGTATTATTTCTCTTCACCAGATAACTTCTTTGGCATGAAGTGTGTGTTTTTTCAAGATAAATCCTCTCTGCATTTGTTCATATGAAGATGTCTTTATTCCACCTTCATTTTTGAAGGATATCTTACCAAGCTATAGAATTCTAAGTTGATAGTTTTTGCTTTTTATTTTTTAAATGTCTTATTTTCCTCTTGGCCTTTTCTTCTTTACCGTGAGGAGTCAGTTTTCATTTGCATCATTCCTCCTTTATATGTGATATGTCATTTTGCTCTGGCTGCTCTCAAGATTTTCTTATTACCTTTGGTTTGGCTATTTTACTATGTGCCACGTGTGGTTCTCTTTATGTTTTTCCTGATTTGGTTTATTGAGCTTCTTGGATCTAAAAGTCAATGTTTTTAAATCAAATTTGTGAAGTTTTCATCCATTTTTTTTTCATAATTTTCCCCCACAATTTCATACTCTTCTCTTTTTGAGAGTCTAATTACACATATGGCCAACTACTTGATATTGTTCTACAAACCCTGAAACTCTATTCATTTTGTCCTGTCTTGTTTTCTCTGTGGTCTTTAAGGTTGTTCTATTGTTCTGTTTTCAAGTTTGTGACCTTTTCTTGGGATGGCTTCAGTCTTCTGTTAATCTCATCTATTTAATTTTTTATTTCACATGTACTTTTCATTTCTAGAGTTTCTACTTGGTTATTTTTATAATTTTTTTTTTTTGCTTAGATTTTCTATCTTTTCATTCATCATGATCATTCTTTCTTATAGTCCTTGATTATATTTATAATATCATCTTTAAAGTTCTTGTCTGCTATTTGTAACATGTGTGTCAGTTTGGGGTTTCTTTCTATTGACTGCGTTTTCTTTTGATTATGGGTCACATTTTTATTACCTTGTAGAGTAATTTTTATTGTAACTGGAAATTATATTTGATATACCCTGGAGAATCTGGATTTTGCTCTTGTTCCCTGAAGAGTGATTTTTTTTTTTTTTTTTTTTAATTTCAAGCAGACAGTGTAGTTATTGGCTGATCACCTTAAACTAGTGTAGGCTTTGTTTAACATTTTTCTAGAGCAGGTCTGTTTTCATTTTTCTTTTAGTCTTAGTGTGAATCTATAGTCCTAAGACATAGTCTTTACTCCTATGGCATTACTACTTTCTGCAGATACACTAGAGAGTCAAAGATGTTTATCAAACCTCTTTAACTTGACAGGATTCAAACTTAAAGTACACTCTCCCTGAATTAGGTACAGCTGAAACCTCTGTTCAGACTTTTCAGCTTTCCAACTGTTGCTTTACCAGACTTTTTGGAATCTCACAGTTTGGAAGTTAGTTTGTACTTAGATTTTATACTTAGATTACAGCTGTATGCTTACAATTTATGCTTAGTTTTGGTAACTCCCTCTTCTATGGCTTTTTCTTCTCATAGATTTCCTATCTCAATTACTAGCTTCTTTGCCTGCCCTGAACTCTGCGTCCTGGGGATTTCTGTACCATTTGGCACAGACTGATGAATGCCCTGAATAGAGTATTGGGTAAATTATTATTTATAGGTCTTTCATTTTTTTTTTGTTTATGTGCTAAATCAATGCTGCATGGGAAAAATGGAGAATATTTTACAGGGATATTTTGGAAATATTGCAGGTTCTGTTCCAGACCATTGCAGTAAAGCAAATATTGCAATAAAGTGAATATTACAATAAAGCAAATCACTTAAATTTTTACTTTCCTGTTGCATATGAAGTTTTGAAAGTTATGGTTACACTGTACTGTAGTCTATTAAGTATGCAATACCATTATGTCTAAAAACACAATGTATATACCTTAATTAAAAATACTTTAGGCTGGGCATGGTAGCTCATGCCTGTAATCCTAGCACTTTGGGAGGCCAAGGCAGGCTGATTGCCTCAGCCCAGGAGTTCGAGACCAGCCTAGATAACATGGCAAAACCCTGTCTCTACAAAAAATAGAAAAATTATCCAGGTTTGGTCCATGGTCCCAGTTACTTGGGAGGCTGAGATGAGAGGATTGTTTTGAGCACAGGGAGGTTGAGGCTGCAGTGAGCCATGATTGTGCCACTGTACTCCAGCCTTGGTGACAGAGTGAGATTCTGTCTCAAAAGAAAAAGAAACCTTTAATATGGAATGAATCTAAGTGTCCATCAACAGATGAATGGATAAATAAAATATGGTATACATATATGCAATGGAATACTACTCAGCCAGAAAAAAGTAATGAAACCTGGTCATTTGCAGGAATGTGGATGAAACTGGAGGTCATTATGTTAAGTGAAATAAACCAAGCACAGAAAGACAAATATTGCGTGTTCTCACTCATGTAAGAACGAAACATGTTGGTTTTATATAGGTAGAGAGTTATATCACCAGGTTTGGTAACAGAATTCCCCCAAAGAGTAGGTACATTACCCTTCATGTTTGGTTGTAATAGAATAAAAATAGATACTTTTCTTGGTGAACTTCCCAGGTAAGTTGCCTTGTAAAACCTCACATATCTTACGAAATAGCATTTATGTGTATTCTTTCTTAATTGTACTGTTCATGGAAAAGGATTTCTGGTGTGTTTGCCCAGCATATTTTATTTTTATTATTTCTGGTTATAGTATTTCCCCTGGCATTCCACCTTTTCTTTGAGAACTCTTTATGTGGTTTATCTGGATAAGTTCTTCATACTTGTGCTCCTTGCCTATCTCCTTAATCTACAATTTTTTTTTTTTTTAACCTCAGGTGTGGAAATGTGGCCCAAACTTACTTTAGTGATTGATTCAGGCATGGGCCAGGATATCAGTAAGATCAAATAGAATTATCCAGTACATTTCTGTTTCACTTAGACAATGAGCTACTAAGGCAAGAGCCATGTCTGTTTGGATCATCACTGAATCCCCTGCACCTAGCACACATCTGGACCAATGTGAATAAATATCAAGAAGAATGAGTGGTCCTTGGCAGAATTATGTGGTTATAGTGACTTTAACTTTCCAAGGCTGGATGCTTCTTTTCCTAGCTAGATACTTCTTTTTCATATTTCTGTAAGAAATATGGGTCAGAAATTGGCAAAGCTTTTCATCAGATGGACCTCAACAATATATCACCGGGGGCATGAATGATAGAGAAGAAAATCCTAGGGAAAGTAGGTTTACAGCTAAAACCTTATTTCCCCAGAACAGCACAATTGTGAGACATACATATATATGTATAAAATATAAATATATATGTATATAAATATATGTATATACATAAATATATATATTTTTTATTTTTATTTATTTATTTTTTTGAGATGGAGTCTCACTCTGTCACCTAGGCTGGAGTGCAGTGGCACCATCTCGGCTCACTGCAAGTTCCACCTCCCGGGTTCATGCCATTCTCCCGCCTCATCCTCCTGAGTAGCTGGGACTACAGGCACCTGCCACTATGCCTAGCTAATTTTTTTGTATTTTTAGTAGAGACAGGGTTTCACCAGTGATATATATTTTTTTCACTGAATTGTTCACTTTGTGCTTTTTATTGGATATTAACAAATGATAACTGTATATATTTACAGGGTACAAAGTGATGGTATGATTTTTTTCCATGCACACACACACACACAATTGAATCAAGCTAATTAACATATCCAAACCTCAGATATTTATTATTTATTCCTGCTGTGTAACTTAAACATTGTACACTTTGACTAACATCTCTTTATTATCCCCACTCTGCAGCCTTTGGTATCCACCACTCTGCTCTCTCCTTCCCTGAGTTCAATTGTTTTAGATTTCATGTGGAATTTGTCTTTCCATGCCTGGCTTATTTCATTTATACTAATGACCTCCAGGTTCACCCGTGGTGTCCCAAATGGTGTAATTTCCTTCTTTTAAATGGCTAATTGTTTCTATTGTGTATATATACCACATTTTCTTGGTGTCCATTGGTTGATGGACACTTAGGTTGATAGACACGTAGGTTGATTCCATAACTTATTGCAGTGATTCCATGTTTATTGCAATGTTATTGTGAATATGAGACAGCAGTTATCTCTTTGACGTACATAATTCAAATCCTTTGTATATATACCCAGAAATAGGATTGTTGGATCATATAGTAGTTCTATCTTCAGTTTTTAGAGGAATATCCATACTGTTTTCCATAATGGCTGTATCAGTTTATATCCCCACCAATAGTGTACAAAGGCTCCCTTTTCTCCATATTTTTACCAACACTTGTTATCTTTTCAAGTCTTGGTTTTTTTTTTTTTTTTTTTTTTTTTTTTTTTTTTTTTTTTTTTTTGAGACAGAGTCTCACTCTTTCGTCTAGGCTTGAGTCCAGTGGTACAGTCATACCCCACTACAGCCTCAAACTCCTGGGCTCAAGTGATCCTCTCACCAAGTAACTGGGATTACACATGCATGTCACCATGCATGACTAATTTAAAAACTTTTTTTTGTAGAGATGAGGTGTCACTATGTTGCTCAGGCTGGTCTTAAATTTCTGGCCTCAAGCAATCTTCCTGACTTGGCCTCCCAAAGTGCTGGAATTACAGACATGAGCCACTGTGCCCAGCCTATATTTCCTTAATGACTAGTGATGTTCTGTGTATTTTCATGTGCTTATTAGCCATTTATATATAGTGAAATGGCTGTTCAGTTCTTCTGCGCATTTTTAGTTGGATTGTTCATTTTTATTATTAAGTTGTCAGAGTTCATTATATATTCTGGGTAGAAGTCCTTTAGTCTAGTAGTCTGCAGTGTTTATTTTTCTCATGTTTATGTCCCTGTGTGCTGAATGTTTAGCTCCCACTTATAAGTGAAAATATATGGTTCTTGGTTTTCTGTTCCTATGTTAGTTCGCTTAGGATTATGGCCTGCAGCTCCATCCATGTTGCTGCAAATAACAGGATTTGATTCTTTTTTATAGCTGCATCATATGCCATGGTATATATGTACCATATTTTCTTTATCGAGTCCACCATTGGTGGATACCTAGGTTGATTCCAGGTCTGTGCTATTCTGAATAGCACAGTGATGAACACAGAAGTGCATGTGTCTTTTTGGTATAATGATCTATTTTCCTTTGGGTATATACCTAGTAATGGGATTGCGGGGTTGAATGGTAGCTCTGTTTTAACTTATTTGAGAAACGTCCAAACTGCTTGGCACAGTGGCTGAACTAACTTACATTCCCAAAAAGCAGTGTATAAGCATTCCCTTTTCTCTACAGCCTCACCAATATATCTTGTATTTTTGTCTTTCTAAAAATAGCCATTCTGACTGCTTTGAGATGGTATCTCAATGTGGTTTTGATTTGCATTTCTCTAGTGATTAGTGACAATAAGCATGTTTTCATGTTTCTTGGCCACTTGTATGTCTTCTTTTGAGAAGTGTCTGTTAATGTCCTTTGACCCTTTTTGAGTGGGATTGTTTTTGCTTGTTTGTTTTTTATTTTTTTTCAATTTGAGAGCAGGTACTATTTATTAACTGACTAGCTTAGAAAAATAAAATGGCTGGTCTTTTTCTTCATTCTACCTTGTGGAGAAGATACTTTGAAGGGCCGTAGGAAGTTATTTGCTTCTTTGAAGCGTACTCCAACAGTATAGATCTCATGAATCAGATCCTCCATGCAGATGATGCCATATTTACCAAGAGATCAAGCAATCAAAGTGTTATCTGTTAAAGCAATTTGCTTCTTATTGATTTTGCCATAACCATGCTTGTGGATTAGTTCATTTACTGACTTCAGATTTGGGTACCCCCATGCAATATATGGTTCTACAGTCCACAGCATGTTAATTGGAGCCTTGTTGAGCTTCACAAAGATTTCATTGAAGACTTGATGAAGGCGAAGAAACTGAAACATCTTTCAGACCTTTGGGCTAACACCATCGATACCTCTGATCCTGATGACAAACACCAATTTGGGTTCTGAAGGTACATTAAAGTTCCCAGCTTTTCTTGCCATCCTCACCATTCAAATTTCAATTCTGTACATTTGCCTATATTCCTTGTGATAGTGCTTTGCTTTTTTGTAGATAAGCTTCCTTCTTGCCTTTTGAAGCATCCCTTGGGCAAACTTCTTTCTCAGGCGCTTGATCTTCAGCTCTGTGAAATACCTTCGCTTTTTCCTAAGGATTTCTGGCACAGCAGGAACCTTCTTCTTCTCTTCTACACCATCCATGGGTCCAGCCAGAAAAGAGCTGCTTGTTGATTTAAGTCCCTTATAGATTCTGGCTATTAGACCTTGGCATATGCAAAGTTTGTGAATATTTTCTCCTATCGTGTAGGTTGTCTCTTTATTAATAGTTTCTTTTGCTGTGCAGAAGCTCTTTTGTTTAATTAGGTCCCACTCATCAATTTTTGTTTTTGTTGCAATTGCTTTTGGGGACTGAGCCAAAAATTCTTTGCCGAGACCAATGTTGAAAAGTGCATTTCCTAGGTTTTCTTCTAGGATTTTTATAGTTTGAGGTTTTCCATTTAAAATTTTAATCCATCTTAGGTTAATTTTTGTATATGGTGAGAGGTAAGGGTCTAGTTTTATTCTTCTGCATATGGATAGCCAGTTATCCCAGCACCATTTATTGAATAGGAGTTCCTTTTCCCATTGCTTGTTTTTGTCAGGCTTGTCAAAGATCAGATGGTTGTAAATGTGTGGCTTTATTTTTGAGTTTTCTACTCTGTTTCATGGGTCTGTGTGTCTGTTTTTTGTACCAATTCCATGCTGTTTTGGTTACAGTAGCCCTGTAATATCATTTGAAGTTGGCTAGCATGCTGTCTCCACATTTGTTCTTTGTGCTTAGGATTGCTTTGGCTATTTGGGCTTGTTTTTGTTGTTATTCCGTATGAATTTTAGAATATCTTTTTCTAATTTTGTGAAGAATGATGTTGGTAGTTTGATAGGTATAGCACTGAATTTATAGATTCCTTTGGGCAGTGTGTCCATTTTAATGATATTGATTCTTTCCATCCAGAACATGGAATGTTTTTTCATTTATTTGATTTATTTCAGCAGTGTTTTGTGGTTATCCTTGTGGAGATCTTTCACCCTCTTAGTTAGTTGTATTCCTAGGTATTTCATTTTATTTGTGGCTGTTGTAAATGGGATTATGTTCTCAATTTCACCCTCAGCCTGGACATTATTGGTGTATGGAAATGCTACTGATTTGTGTACGTTGATTTTGTATTCTGAAACCTTATTAAAGTCATTGATCAGTTCTAGTAGGCTTTTGGGGAGTCTTTAGGGTTTTCTAGGTATAGAATCATATCGGCAGCAAAGAGAGAAAATTTAATGACTTCTTTTCCTATTTGTGTTGTATTTCTTTTTCCTTGCATGATTGCACTGGCTAGTACTTCCAGTACTATGTTGAATAAGAGTAGTGAGAGTGGGCATCATTGTCTTATTCCAGTTATCAAGGGGAATGCTTCCAGTTTTTGCCTTTTCAGTATAATGTTGGCTGAGGGTTTGTTATATGGCTCTTGTTATTTTGAGGTATGTTCCTTCAGTGCTTAGTTTGTTGAGGGTTTTTATCATAAAGACATTTTGGATTTAATCAAAAGCTTTTTCTGTATTTATTGAAGTAATCATATGGTTTTTGCTTTTAGTTCTGTTTATGTGGTGAATCACATTTATTGATTTGCATATGTTGAACCAGCCTTGCACCCAAGGAATTAAAGCTTATTTGATTCTGGTGTATTAACTTTTTAATGTGCTGCTGGATTCAGTTTGTTAGTATGTTGTTGAGGATTTTTGTGTCATCAGGGATATTGGCCTAAACTTTTATTTTTTCACTGTGTTCCTGTAAGGCTTTGGTATTAGGCTAATACTGGCTTCCTAAAATAAGTTAGGGAGGAGCCTCTCCTCTTCAGATTTTTGGAAAAGTTTCAGTAGGATTGGTACCAGTGTTTCTTTGTACATCTGATAGAATTCATTGGTGAATCCATCTGTTCTAGGGCTAGTTTTGGTTGGTAGGTTTTTTAAATTACTGATTTAATTTCAGAGTTTGATATTGGTCCATTCAGGGTTTCAATCTCTTCCTGAGCCAATCTGGACAGATTGTGTGATTCCAGAAATTTATTCATGTCCTCTAGATTTTCTAATTTGTGTGTATAGAGTTGTTCATAGTATTCTCTGAGGATATTTTGTATTTATTTGGGATCAGTTGTAATGTCATTGCTGTCTTTTCTTATTGTACTTACTTGGATTTTCTCTTTTTTTCATTGTTAATCTAGTTAGCCATATGTTAATCTTGTTTTTTTTTTTTTTGAGAATGAATTCTTGTTTTCATTGATTTTTTCATATGGAGTTTTGCATCTCAATTTCATTTTATTCTTCTCTGATTATTGTTAGAGAGGAACTGCTAGCTTTAGGGTTAGTTTGTTCTTTCTTCTTCTAGTTCTTTTACGTTCAATGTTAGATTGTTAATTTGAGATCTTTCTAACTTTTTGAAGGCATTTCCTCTTATCCTGTTTTAGCTGCATTCCAGAGATTTTGGCATGTTGTGTTCCTAATTTCATTAATTTCAATGAATTTTTTGATCTCTACCTTAATTTCAGTACTTACACAGGAATTATTCAGGAGCAAATTGTTAAATTTCCATGTATTTGTGTAGTTTTGAGATATCTTTGATTTTTATTTTTATTGCACTGTGGTCCAAGAATATGGTTGGTATTATTTCAATTTTTTTGAATTTATTGAAGTTCGGTTTATGACTGTGCATGTGGTTCATCTTAGAATATGTTCTGTGTGCATGTGGAAAGAATGTATATTCTGTCATTGTTGGGTAGAGTGTTCTGTAGATGTCTGTTAGGTCTAATTGGTTAAGTGTTGAGTTTAAGTTCATAGTTTCTTTGTAAGTTTCCTGCCTTGACCGACTAATGCTGTCAGTGAGGTGTTGAAGTCTCCCACTATTGTTATGTGGTTGTCTTAAGTCTTTTTGTAGGCCAAGAATAACTTGTTTTATGAATCTGGGTGCCCCAATGTAGGTGTGTATATTTTTTAGGATAGTTAAGTCTTCTTGTGTGCTTGTACTCTTCATCATTATGTAATGCCCTTCTTTATACTGGTTTAAAACTTTTTTTATCTGATATAAGAATAGCAACTCCTGCAATTTTTTTGTTTGTTTGTTTTTTGTTTGCATGGTAAATCTTTCTCCATCTTTTTACTTTGAGCCTGTGGGTGTTGTTACACGTGAGATGGGTCTTTTGAAGACAGCAAATAGTTGGGTCTTGTCTTCTTATTCAGCTTGCCACTCTATGCCTTTTAAGTGGGGTGTTCAGTTCATTTACATTCAGGGTTACTTTTGAAATGTGAGATTTTGATTCTGTCATTATGTTGTTAGCTGGTTGTTTTGTCAACTTGATTGTGTGATTGCTTTCTAGTGCCTGTGGCATATGTGCTTAAGTGTGTTTATGTGGTACCTGGTGTTGTTCTTTTGATTCCATGTTTAACATGCCCTTAAGGACCTCTCATAAGGCTGTTCTAATTGAAATGACTTCTCTCAGTGTTTGCTCGTCTAAGAAGGATTTTATTTCTATTTCACGTTTCAAGCTCAGTTTGGCAGGATATGAAATCTTACTTGGAATTCTTTTCTTCAGGAACACGAAACAGAGGTCCCCTGATTTCTTCTGGCTTCTAAGGTTTCTGCTGAGAAGTCTCCTGTTAGCCTGATGGGGTTTCCTCTGTAAAATGACTTGACTCTTCTCTATAGATGCCTTTAAGATTTTTTATTTTGTAGTGAATCTGCTGACTGTGTGCCTTGGGGATAGTCATATTGTATAGTATCTAGCCAGGTCCTTTGTATTTCTTGGATTTGCATACCAACCTCTCGAGGAAGATTAGGGAAATTTTCATGGGCTGTATTCTCAAATATATTTTCCAAGTTGTTTATCTCTCTTCTTCTCTCTCAGGAATGCCAGTGAATCATAGATTTGGTCTCTTTACGGAATCTCTTATTTCTTGGAGTTTTTTTTTTATTTTTAAAAATTCTTTCTTCTTTATTTTTGTCTGACTGGGTTGATTTGAAGAGCCAGTCTTTGATCTGTGATTCTTTCCTCAGTTTGGTCTATTGTACTATTAATACTTCTGATTGTATTATGAAATTCTTATAGTGAATTTTTCAGCTCTAGAAGTTCAGTTTGGTTCTTTATTAAAATGACTATTGTATCTTTCAGCTCGTAGATCATTTTACTGTATTCCTTGGATTGGGTTTCAACTTTCTCCTGAATCTTGATGAGCTTCCTTGCCATCCGTATGCTGAATTATATGTTTGTCATTTCATTCACTTCCAACTGTTTTTTTTTTTTTTTTGAGATGGAGTCTTGCTCTGTCACCCAGGCTGGAGTGCAGTGGTGCGATCTTGGCTCACTGCAAGCTCCACCTCGTGGGTTCATGCCATTCTCCTGCCTCAGCCTCCCGAGTAGCTGGCACAACAGGCACCCACCACTATGCCTGGCTAATTTTTTGTATTTTTAGTAGAGACGGGGTTTCATCATGTTAGCCAGGATGGTCTCGATCTCCTGACCTCGTGATCCGCCCACCTTGGCCTCCCAAAGTGGTGGGATTACATGTGTGAGCCACTGTGCCTGGCCTCCAACTGTTTAAGAACCATTGTTGGGGAGCTAGTGAACTCATTTGGAGGAAGGGGGACACTGGCTTTTTGAACTGCCAGAGTTCTTACGCTGATTTTTTCTTATCTCGGAGGGTCAGTGTCTTAACTGTGGTGTAAGTTGAGTATAGTCAGTTGGCTTCGTTTCTGGATGTTTTTAGTGGGCCAAGGCTCTGTGTGGGGTCTATTTGTGGCTGAATTCTTGTCCTTAGTTTCACAGGGATGTGTATTAGCAAAATATTTTTGGTGTTATTGTTTGGGCTGTGATCCAGTAGATGGCGCTTAAGAGTAATGACCAGTGTATAGACAGTCTTGTGGCTCCTTTGTAGTTTCTGACATTTGCAGCCCTGCTCTCTGTTGCAGTGTGGAGAGAGGTGACCTCCTCACCAGATCCACTCCTAGGCCTCTAGAGAGTCCCCTCTGATCACTGGGACTGCACTCGCATTTCTTTTGTTGAATGTTAGTTGAGGGGCCACGGGGCTCTCCCTGGCAGAGGCAATGGCAAAGAGATAAACCACAGCTTTCTCAGTGGGACCTTCAGAGGGAGGCATGCATTGCTCCCGCAGCAGTCCAGAAGCCAGCGAGACTCACCCCTCTTTGTGCTCTGAGAGTGTGCACTGCTGTCCCGCTCCAGTGCTGGTCATAGATCTTGGCTGAGCACTCCCAAGCTTTGCACTGCAGCCCTGTGGTGAACTCAGGCTTTTTGTTCCCCCCTCATTTTGGGGCCAGCCGGAGTGAGGACCATAGTGGTTGGTATGGCAGAGGGACTGTCTGGGAACTCCACCCCAGAGAAATGCAGAGCTGCTTCTGCCAGTTGGGATAATCAGCTGTGGGTGGGCAGCTGTGCTGTGGGCCCAAGCCAGGGACGCCTTGTCTGGCCAAGAGTGGGACAGGGGTCAGGAGTTTGCATGGAACACAGTCTGGCCTCTTCTCCATAGGATGGCTGTAGTGGTGTGCTGTCGATGCAGGAAAGTAGTCAGGCTCTTGATTCCCTCCCTAACTTGTTGGAAGGAAGGGCAGGGACCATGGCAGAGGCAATAGGAGAGGGCCTGCCAGTTGTCTCTAGGGACTTCCACTCCAGAGAAACACTGAACTGAAGTGATCAGGTGGGAGTGTGGTGGCTATGACTTGAGTTTTTATACCCAAAATTAAAAACTGTACATGTGAAGGTCTATGTGTACAAATATGTGTGTATGTAATATGTGTGAGGAGCAGTGAACCATGTGGAAAACAGTCCGGCTCTCTTTTCATATGGCAGCTGCAGCATGTTGGAGGCCTGACTGTTTTCAGGCTCTTAGTTCCCTCCCCAGCCTTAGGGTAGCAGGGACAGGGACTCTGGAGGCAATCACAACGGGCCTGTCAGTTATCTCTGTGAGCTCCATCCCAGAGAAATGCAGGGCCAGAGTGCTTAGGTGTTGGTGGGATGACTAAGCTAGGGGCCCAGGCCAGTTGGCTGTTCTTGGCCAGTTGCCACAGAGGTGAGGCCTGCAGTCCCTGCACTCCTCAGCACTGTGGATGCGGCCCCTACCCTAAGGGCACATGAGAGTGCCTGGCCTCCGTTGTTGGAGAGGCTAGGGAAGCGGGTGCTGGGGTGTTCAGGGGTCCAAGGCCTGTGGGACTCAACATGGGTTTGAGTGGGTAGTTCTGTTCAGACTCCAGGCAGCTCTCTGCGTTAGTTTGGAGTCCCAGAGGGATTGGGGGTTGGGAGGATCGCCCATACCCAGGATTGCAAAGATCCATGGCAGAAGTATGGGTCCCCAGGGGCTCTCACTCACTCGCCCTTCCCTAGAGGTAGGGAGCCTCGCCTGGTTCTGCTGACAATCCTGGGTGGGCAGCTGTTCTGCCTTGCTCCTCTCTGCTCTTTGTGGGTTGCTGTTGCATCCTTTATGAATCTCAATGTGGTCTCCTGGATGATCCACTTGAAGAGCCTATTTACTCACCACTCTGTTCTCTGTGAGAGCAGTGTGCACTAGTTCCTTCTAGTCAGCCATCTTGGAACTTCTTTTGAGAATTAGTACATGAAAAAGGTTGTGACATTTCAGATCAATATGCTGAATATTTGACTATGCGATTTTTTTTGTTTGTTTGTTTTTGAGACGGAGTCAGGCTGGAGTGCAGTGGCGCGATCTCAGCTCACTGCAAGCTCCGCCTCCCAGGTTCATGCCTTTCTCCTGCCTCGCCCTCCCGAGTTGCTGGGACTATAGGCGCTAGCCACCACGCCCGGCTAATTTTTGTATTTTTAGTAGAGACAGGGTTTCACTGTGTTAGCCAGGATGATCTCGATCTCCTGACCTCAAGATCCACCGGACTTGGCCTCCCAAAGTGCTGGGATTACAGGCGAGAGCCGCAGCGCCTGGCTTGACTATGCAATTTTAAGAATGTAAATTTAGATTTTATTTTCTACTTCATATCACATATAAATTCCAGATGAATTAATAATAGAGTTCCTTTTGTAACTATAGAGATGTTACAAGAATGTGTGGAAGATTTTTTTTTTTTTTGGTATAAATATGCAAGTCATAAAACTTAGAAATAACATAAATGAGCAGGGGATTTGATTGCATAAAACTACACTTCGGTTTTAGAAAATGATATGTAAAGTTAAAATGATATGTGAAGTTAAAAGATGAAAAATAGATTAGAAGAAAATGGATACAAATGTAGAAGACAAAGTGTTGGTGAACATGTGTGAAAATGGACTCTGCTGGTGGGAATATAAATTGGTATACAAATTAAGAGATACACTCTTAATAATCCTAAATCTAGGACTCTATTTCATAGAAAAGTACCATGAGTATATTAATATATATTTTCTTTGTAGCATACTTTAAAATGACAAAATCTTAGAAATAATTAAATGTGCATTAATAGAGTAATGATTAGGTAAATTTGGTACATCCATTCAATTGAAATACATACAACTATTAAAAAGAATGCAGTAGAGCTATATGTGCTGATATGGAAAGATGCCTGTGATATATTTTAAAATGAGAAATGCAATTTGAAGAATTATCTGTTTAGCATTACCCAACTTCTACAAAAAGAAAACTACATATGAAGGTCTATGGATACAAATATGTGTGTATGTAATCAATAATCTATCTGGATAATCATAGAAAAATTATGGAAGAGTGAATATTATACAGGCAACAACAGTTACATATAGTTTTAAGAGACGAAGGTAGACATTTGTACATGAAAATCACTTTCAAAGAATAATTAAGGATGAGTAAATATACAGCCCTGACTCTGGTTATTTTTGTTTGGCCAGATCAGAAGTGAGAC
This sequence comes from Macaca thibetana thibetana, assembly GCF_024542745.1. Lineage (NCBI taxonomy): Eukaryota > Metazoa > Chordata > Mammalia > Primates > Cercopithecidae > Macaca > Macaca thibetana. The sequence goes on along the minus strand of NC_065586.1, from coordinate 95,095,984 downwards.
AGTTGGATTAAAGAGCTAAGTTATTTCCTTTCACTCTTAACATTAATTTTCCCTTTCTACTGCTTGATTCCAAGCCTTCCAGAGACTATTTCCATTTTATTTTCTCCCTTTCCTTGTGCTATAATCCCTATCTTGGACCTATAACCCATTGCAATATGATGATCTTATTGAAGATATTCTATGATTACACAGATAGATAGACACATATATTTGATGACTTAATCTCTACCTGCAAAGGCCAAACAGAACATCACAGACCAGAGTGCCAGCTGCTTCAAAGATAAAATGGCAAATATATACTATAATATGATGTTATATATAATATATAATAAACACACATATGTTTATATTTAATATCCTAATAGTCTTCATTTTTAAAGGACTTTACATAATGATTTTATATGCACTGTCTTAGTGGATTTTCCAGTAGTTCTGCCAGTTGGGAAAAGCAAGTATTCCTATTTTAAAAGAGGCTTGGTATGGTTGGTGTCATACTCAAGACAGATGAAATAAGTGGTAGCAAGGAGTGAAAACTTAGATCTATGTATCTACTCGGAGTGAGATAATGACCAACAGGACATGAGATAACTCCAAAATCTGGGCAGAGCACTGGCTGGGAAACAGAAGCTTATGTTTGAACATTTCATTTTACCTCTTCAGAGTTCTGCTTCACGCTATTGTAAAAGATTAGTCAGGGTGGCAAACTCAAAAGTCTTTAAGGATTAGACAGGATTTTAAATGAGTGGAGCACAGAGTATAAAGTTATAAAGCAGTGGAAACTAGTAAACTATAGCTGATATGCTCCCTCTGAAGACTGATACTTAAAAAAATGTATTGTTGCTGCCAATTAAAGACATTCTGCTGGCCAGATCCAGCCTATGGGCTTCTGTTCTGTTTGAAATTTGTAGGTTAGTTGATTTCTTTTCAACTCTAACATTCTCTTATTCTTTTTATAACACAGGCAAGTGATTGAATGAGGGAAGCAATTGGAAGAGAATATTAAACTTATATAATGATATTTAGAAACTTTTTATTTGGAAGCATTTTAGTGACAAGCAATATACCGGAAGTTGCCAAGATAATACAGAGAGATCTCCTATATCTTTCACCCAGCTTCCCCCATTAGTTACATCTTGCATAGCTGTGGTATAATACCAAAACCAGGAAGTCAACAATGGTATGAAGTATGTGTATAAGTTCTATGTCATTTTTTACATATATATTTATATATTTGTATAGCCGCCACCACAGTCAAGATACAGAAATATTCCATTGCTACAAAGATCTCTTCACATTACCTCTTTATAGTCACACCTACTTCTTTGCTTCCCTCCAATTCCTAACTCCTGGCAACAACTAATTTGTTTTCTGTCTCTCTAATTTTGTCACTTCAAGAATGTTATATAATTGAAATCATATAGCAATTGACTTTTTGAGATTGTCTTTTGTTTGTCGGCATAATGCTCTTGATAGTCATCCAAGTCATTATGTTTGTTAATTGTTCATTTCTTTTTATTGCCAAGTAGTATACCATGGTGTGGCTGTACCACTATTTGTTTAACCATTCACCTGTTGTCAGACATTTTGGTACTTTCCAGTATTTGGCTATTGCAAATAATGCATGAACAATTGTGTGCAGGTTGCTGCGAGGACATAGTCTTCATTTCTCTAGGATAAATCCTTAGGAGTATGATTGCTGGGTGGTATGGTGAGTGTATATTTAGTTTCTTAATAAACTGCCAAACTATTTTCCAAAGTGACTATACCGTTTTCACACTCTTACAAAATGTTTCTTTGCATTCTTGCCAGCATTTAATATTGCTACTACTTTTTATTTCAACTGTTGGAATAGATATGTAGTGATATCATCATGGTCTTAATTTGCATTTCCCTAATGGCTAGTGATATTGAACATTTTTTCATGTGCTTATTTGTCATCTGTATCTCCTTTTTGATGAAATATCTGTTTATCTCTTTTGCCCATTTCTAAGTGGGTTGTTTTTTAATGTGAGTTTTGAGAAATTTGATTTGGTGTTGTATTTTATAATGCCTTTTCCTTTACTTTTCAGGTTTTTCTTATTTTTTGAATCTAATATGCAAAGTATTGAATTAATCATTTCTCTCATGTCATAGAACATTATCATCATTGATTGATGCAAGTCTTCTCTCATTTTATTTCTTTTTGAGATGGAGTCTGACTCTGTCGCCCAGGCTGGAGTGCAGTGGCTGGATCTCAGCTCACTGCAAGCTCCGCCTCCCGGGTTTACGCCATTCTCCTGCCTCAGCCTCCCGAGTAGCTGGGACTACAGGGGCCCGCCACCTTGCCCGGCTAGTTTTTTTGTATTTTTTAGTAGAGACGGGGTTTCACCGTGTTAGCCAGGGTGGTCTTGATCTCCTGACCTCGTGATCCGCCCGTCTCGGCCTCCCAAAGTGCTGGGATTATAGGCTTGAGCCACTGCACCCGGCCTCATTTTATTTCTTTATTCTTTTTAATCCCTGTACTTTACTCTTATTCCTTTCTCCTTCTTATAAATCACCATTCTAATGTATTAATATTGTATACATATATGTATGCATTCTTGCAAGTTTGTTTACACTTTGCATTTAATTGATGTCCTTTGAATTATATACCATGTTTCTATGTTTTTAAGGTTAATCTATATAGCTAAATGCTTTTTTAAACTTTTAATTTCAAACAATTTTACTTAAAGAAGAGTTGCTAAGATAGTGCAGTTTACATATATGCGTCACCAGCTTCCCCAATATAGTCTTGTATAACTATGGTATGATTATCAGAACTAAGAAAGTGATATTGTATAATACAATTAACTGCAGATTTTATTCAGATTTCCCCAGTTTTTCTACCAATGTCGTTTTTGTGTCCCAGAATCTAATACAGGATACCACATTAAATTTAGTTGTCATATTTCCTTAGTCTCTTCTAATATGTGGTAATTCCTTGGTCTTTTCTTCTTTCATGACCTTGACAGTTTCAAAGAATACTAGCCAAGTGTTTTGTAGAACGTCCCTCAATTTGGGTTTGTCTAATGTTTTCTTATGTTTAGACTGAAGTTATGGATTTTTGGGAAGTTTACTACAGATATGATGTGCCTTTCTCTTTACCTTATTTCAGAGGGTACATAATACCAGTATTTCTTCTTTTTAGTGATACTTATCTTACTCTTTTAGTTACTGTGGTGTTTGCCAGGTTTTTTTCTCTGTTAACTTACAATTTTCCCCTTTCTTTGACTATTCATTAGAAGCAAATAACTAAGCAACTAAGGGGACGTGAATTAAGGTTCACCCCATGAAATGAAAAGTATGGAGGGATTTCTGGGCATATGTTAAAACCACCATAATTAATAAGTATCTTGGGCAGAGATTGTTTGAAGCTATGAAAATCCGTTACCTCTTTAAACTTTTACCCACTAATTTAAGCATGCATTTGTGGACCTTGCCTGTAGCAATTATTATTGTGGTGTTCTAATGCTGATTTTCATTTATTTCATTCATTTTATCTTTATAATTTGAAATTCTTCTGTAAGGAAGAGTTAGTTGTCTTTTCTCTCTCACTTATTCATTTATCCAATTTTAAAATTTGTATCACTAAGGACTTAGGGATATTTATTTTATTCTTTAGGTAATGATTCAATACTAATATTATTTATTTTGTTTCTCAAATCGTTCCAGCTTTGGTCATTGAGAATTCCTTCAGGTTGACTCCTGTGTTTTTTAGATATGTCTCATTCTTGTTGTTTTGAGCACCACCTGACTTTCTAGCAACACAAGATGATCCAGGCTTATCTATATTTTCCTCATCTTGATTTCCTTGGAATTAACTATTTCTCTAAAGATCCCTGATTTCTTTTATTATAGAATCATATTTATTTATTTTTATTTTATTTAGTTTATTTATTTTGAGAAAGGGTCTCGCTCTGTCACCCAGGCTGGAGTGCAGTGGTGCATTCATAGTTCACTTCAGCCTCCAACTCCTGGGCCTAAGCAGTTCTCCCACCTCAGCCTCCCAAGTAGCTGGGACTCTAGGCACATGGTTCTATGCCTAGCTTTTTATAATTTTTTTTTTTTTTGGTGTGGAAAAAGGGTTTTGCTTTGTTGCCCTGTCTGGTCTTGAGCTCCTGGCTTCAATTGATCTTCTGCATTGGCCTTCCAATGTACTGGGATTATAGGCATAGGCCACCAGGCTCAGCCTAGAGAATGGTGTTTAGAGACCACTATCTGGGTGTTAAATGTGCTCATTGCTGCTGGAGTGTCACTGCATCTTGGTTCTGTCATTGGACAAAGCTAGAAAGTATATGTACAGTCATGCACTGCACAATGACATTTCTGTCAATGATGGACTATATATATGATGGTTTATGAGAAAAATTCCTGCCTGAAAAATTCCTATCATGTAATGACATTGTAGCTGTCATAACATTGTAGCACAGTGCATTACTCATGTGTTTATAGTGATGCTGGTGTAAACATCATCTGTTGTGCTGCCACTTGTATAAAAGTATAGCTAGCACGTACAACAATATACAGCATATAATACTTGATAATGATAATAAATGATTATGTTACTGGTTTACCTGTTTACTATACTATACTTCTTAGTATTTTAAGCATACTCTTTCTAGTTATTAAAGGAAAACTAAGTGTAAAACAGCCTCAGACAGGTCCTCCAGAAGGTATTCCAGAAGAAGGTATTGTTATCATAGGAGATGACAGCTCCATGCATAATATTGCCCCTGAACACCTTCCAGTGAGACAAGATGTGCAGTTGGAAAACAGTGACATTGATGATCTTGATCCTGTGTAGGCCTAGGTAATATGTGTTTGTGTGTTTGTTTTTAACAAAAAGTTTAAAAAGTTAAATTAATAGAAAAAAGTTTATAGAATAAGGATTTAACATTTTTTTGTATATTTTTTGTTTGTGTTTTAAGCTAAGTGCTATTACAAAAGAGTCCAAAATTTAGAAAAATTAGAAAGTTTATAAAGTAAAATCGTTAAAGTAAGCTAAGGTTAATTTTTTATTGAAGAAAGAAACACTTTAACAAATAAATTTAGTGTAGCTTAAGTGTGCAGTGCTTATAAACTCTACAGTAGTGTACAATAATGTCCTAGCTCTTCACATCCACTCACTACTCACTCACTGACACACTCAGGAAACCTATGGTTCTGCAAGCTCCATTTGTAACAAATGCTCTATAAAGGTACACCATTTATTTTTTATCTTTTATACCATATTTTTACTGTATCTTTTCTATGTTTAGATATGTTTATATATACTCATAATTACCATGTGTTAGAATTGCCTATAGTTTTCAGTGCAATAACATGCTGTTCAGGTTTGTAGCCTAGGAGTATAGCCTAGGTGTGTAGGAGGCTATAACATCTAGATTTGTGTAAATACACTCAACGACATTTGCACAACAACAAAATCACCTAACTATGCATTTCTCAGAACATATCTGTTTGTTAAGTGATGCATGACTGTATGTTTACTAATATATATGTATACACACATGTCTATTTTTATTTCTATATCTGTATATGTATTTATGTCTCTGTGTACATGTATCATGTAATACAGGTAGAATCATTTGTCACAGTTTGCATTTCATCTTCCTCTGGCATTGTGGTTAATTAAAAAAATTAGAAACAATAAACGTTACTCTTGGTGGTGTACAGTTCTATGGGTTTGATGAATTTAGAGAGTTATGTATCCACCCCCACTATAGAACAGTTCTATTAGTCACTAAATTTCCTCATGGTACCTGTTGATAGTTTATCTTTCCTTCACTCCAACCCATGGCAACCACAGATCTGTTTTTCATCCTCATAGTTTGCCTTTTTCCAGAATTCATACAAATGGAGTCATACAATACATAGGTATGTATATATACAATACAACCAGATGTTTGGATCTGGTTTCTTTCATTTAACAAAATACATTTATTATTTATCTGTGTCATTGCATAAATCATAGTTTGTTCCTTTTAATTGTTGAATAATATTCTATTATATGGAAGTGCCACACTTTGTTTATTCATGCACCTATTGAATTGCATTGGGGATTATTTTCAGTTTTTGCAATCATGAATAAAGTTGCTAAACATATGCACATATAGGTTTTTGGTGAGCATGTTAAAAATTCACTTGCATTTGATTCACTCTACTTTGGAGTGCAGAGTGGGATTTCCAGGTCAAATGGTAAGTGTGTGTTTATAGGAAACTGCCACACTGTTTTCCAAACTGGCTGTACCATTTGCATTTCTATCAGGAGTGCATAAGGATTTTGGTTAGTCTTTGTCCTTTATAGCACCTGCTGTTGTTGCTGTTATTGGTTTTTTTTTAGACAAATTCTCTCTCTGTCATCCACGCTGGAGTGCAGTGGCGCCATCTCGGCTCACTGCAAGCTCCGCTTCTGGGTTCACGCCGTGATATGCCTGCCTCGGCCTTCCAAAGTGCTGGGATTACAGGTGTGAGCCACTGCGTCTGGCCTGTTATTGGTTTTTTAATGCTTTTCTAATAGGTGTATAGTACTGTATCATTGTTGTTTTGATTTGCGTGTCCCTAATGACTGTTGTTGAGTGTTGTGTCATATGCTTATTTGCCACCTGTATATCTCTTTTGGCAAAGTGTCTATTCATACTTTGGATTTTAACTTAGAAATCATATTTTGCCTTCTTTTAAAATAAATAATTTTTGAAGAACAATTAGAAAATACAAATAATCTCCCCCCAAAAGGAAATAGAAAACATTTCACCACCCAGTGATAACCATATTGTTATATATTCTTCTAGAACTTTTTCTATTCATAAATATGAAATATATATGTATTTAATCAAATGCACATTCTGTCTATTGTTTTCTACATACCTTTTTGAAACTTCAGTGTTGTAGTAGCTAGAAGAATATCACCCTTCCCCTCCATCCCTGATATCCATGTCCTAATTTCTGGAAATCTGTGAATATGTTAACTTACATGGCAAAGGGGAGTTTAAATTGTAGATGAAATTAAGGTTTCTGATCAGTCGACCTTAAAATACGGAGATTATTTTGGATTGTCCAGGTAGATACAGTGTAATCAAAAGGATCCTTAAAAGTGGAGGACCTAGGCAGAAAAGCAAATGTGAGAGATTAGATGTGATATGAGAAGGACTTGACTTGTTGCTGGCTTTGCGGATGGAGGAAGTGGCTTATGAATCAAGGAGTGTGGACAGCTTCTAGACACTGGAAAAGGAAAAGAAATAGACTCTCCCTTAGAGCTTTTAGAATGGAATGCAGCCTTCCCAATACCTTGATTTTAGCCCATTGAAATCCATTTAATACTTTTAACTTCCATTTATATAAGACCAATTTGTATTGTTTAAGCCATGAAGTTTGTGGTAATTTGTTATAGCAGCAATAGAAAACTGATACAAGTGTCAAGATAATTCTTCTACATCAATATGCTCATCCACTATAGGTTTTAAAAAAATTATAAAAGCAGAGGCATAAATAAATGTTAAAATAGATAACATGGGTTTGAAAGGGATGGGGCAGGGAGTAAGTGGGGATCCTGGGTTACTTCAGTGGAATCTTTAGTGTTTCATGGAATTTATGTTGAAGATTATTGATTTTTAATGACTGGATGATGGTATGATTTTCTGATTTTCATGTACTCATAGTTTCTTATTTGATGATTGTTTTTTCTTTCCACCCCTTCTTTAAGCAGTGGGTGAACAGAGGGGACATCATGATCTCAGGAAGTAATTGCCAGTTGAAGACATTTTCTAAATATTGCCCTATGTGTAAATGTGTGTCTGCTGAATCTAGATACAACAGCTGTTTCTCACCTTCTTACTGATGTCCTCCAAACATTCAGCAGAATCTGTGAAAAACGCCTGTCAATGTCATATTTATGATGTGGCAAGTGGAGATTAAGATTATTGTGCTTATATTTAAGGGAGATATATGTGGTGTGATTGATGTAGACATTCAAACTAAAACTAAAAGCCTAAGTTGATTCATGCATATTTTGTGAATGTTGGGATTTCTCTCGTGCTTAATAAGGTAGTGGAAATCCCAGGAACAAAAATCCCTAATAGCTTGCCATATTTGAACTTGGCTGGTATATTCTATATAAACCTAAAAAGTGCTGAGGCAGTTCCTCTTTGATTGCCAGTATTTCACATTTACCTTAGAGATGGACTTACTGACTTAACTATGAACTGTTTATCAACGTGGTTGAGGACGTTCACAGTGTTTCCTGCTGTGTCTTCCAATATTACCCTGTAGATAACTCAAATATTATTAAAACTGGTTGTTTTCTGTTCCCCACAACTAGTTGTATCTTTACCTTTACTCAACTTTGAATTCCTCCCACTATTTAGAATTCTCTTCAATCATACTTCCATTTTAGTGTACTGAAAGTTCAAGCATTTTAAAAATTCAGGCTCAAATTCTATCCCTTACATGAAATGTATTCTTATTCCCTCTGAATAGGAAGAAATGTGTCTACCTCATAGAGAGGACTGTGCTGTGTATTATGGAAATTTGACTATTCATTAACTCCTTGAGATAGGGAATTTCTGATTCTTTTCATTCCTCTAGGACCTAGTAAAAATTTTAGGTTCAGGGGATAGTGCATAGGGTTATATGAGATTAATATTAGAGTAGAAAAACTAAGACTATGGACATCAACCCCCACATAGAAAATTCTTCACATTAAACTTTTTTTTAAATTTTAAATTTTGTGGGTACGTAGTAGGTATATGTATTTTTGGGGTACATGAGATGTTTTGATACGGCATGCAAGGTGAAATAAGCACATCTTGGAGAATGTGGTATCTATTCCCTCAAGCATTCAGCCTTTGTGTTACAAACAATCCAATTATACTCTTAGTCATTTTAAAATGTACAGTTGAATTACTATTGACTACAGAACCCTGTTGTGCTATCAAATACTAGGGTTTGTTCATTCTTTCTATTTGTTTTGGACCCATTAACCATTTCCTCCTTCTCCCTGCCCACACCACTTCACTACTCTTTTCAGCCTCTGGTGACCATCTTTCTACTCTCTATGTCCATTAAGTCCAATTGTTTTGATTTTTGGATTCCACAAATAAGTGAGAACATGCGATGTTTGTCTTCTATGCCTGGCTTATTTCACTTAACATAATGATCTTCATTTCATCCATGTTATTGCAGATGACTAGATCTCAGTCTTTTTATAGCTGAATTGTACTATATTGTATATATGTGTACTGTATTTTCTTTATCCATTCATCACTTAGGTTGCTTCCAAATCTTGGCTATTGTGAATAGTGCTGCAACAAACCTGGGAGTGCAGATAACTCTTTGATATACTGATTTTTTTTCTTTGGGGTATATAGCCATCAGTGGGATTGCTGGATTGTGTAATAGCTCTATTTTTAGTTTTTTGAGGAACTTCCAAACTGTTCGGCATAGTGGTTGTACTAACTTACATTTCCACCAATAGGGTACAAGGTTTCCCTTTTCTCTACATCCTTATCAGCATGTGTTATTGCCTTATGGCTAAAAGCCATTTTGACTGGGGTGAGATGGTATCTCATTGTAGTTTTGATTTGTATTTCTCTGATGATCAATTATGTTGAGCTCTTTTTCATATGCCTGTATGCCATGTGTATGTCTTCAGAAATGTCTGTTCAAATCTTTTGCTCATTTTTGATTGGATTATTATATTTTTCCTATAGAGTTGTTTGAGCTGCTTATATATTCTGGTTATAATCCTTTTTCAGATGGATAGTTTGCAAATATTGTCTCCCATTCTGTTGTTTGTCTCTTCACTTTATTGATTATATCCTTTGCTGTGCAGAATCTTTTTAACTTAATGTGATCCCATTTGTCCATTTCTGCTTTGGTTGCCTCTACTTGTGGGGTATTGCTCAAGAAATCTTTGCCCAGACCAATGTGCTAGAGATTTTCCCCAGTCTTTTCTTGTAGTGGTTTAATAGTTTGAGGTCTTAGATTTAAGTCTTTAATCCATTTTGATTTGATTTTTATATATGGTGAGAAGGACCTAGTTTCCTTTTTCTGCATATGGATATTCAGTTTTCTTAGCACCATTTATTGAAGAGACTGTCTTTTCCCCAGTGTATGTTCTTGGCACCTTTGTCAAAAATGAGTTCACTGTAGGTATGTGGATTGTTTCTGGGTTCTGTATTCTGTTCCATTGATCTATGTGTCTGTTTCTAATGATAGTATTATGCTGTTTTGGTTACTGTATCAGTGTAGTATAATTTGCAGTCAGGTAATGTGATTCCTCCAATTTTATTCTTTTTGCTTAGGATAGCTTTGCCTATCGTAGGTCTTTTGTGGTTATATATACCTTTTAGGATTGTTTTTTCTATTTCTGTGAAGAATGTCATTGGTATTTTGATAGGGATTGCATAGAATCTATAAATTGCTTTGGGTAGTATGAACATTTTAACAATACTTATTCTTCCAATCTATAAATACGGAATATTTTTCCATTTTTTGGTGACCTCTTCAATTCCTTTCATCAGTGTTTTATAATTTTTATTACATTTATCTTTCACTTCTTTGGTGAAGTTAATTCCTAGGTATTTATCTGTGGCTATGTAAATGGGATTACTTTTTAAATTTCTTTTTCCCATTGTTCACTGTTGACATATAGAAATACTACTCATTTTTGTATGTTGATTTTGTATCCTGCAACCATACTGGATTTGTTTATTAGTTCTAATAATATTTTTTAGTGGAGTCTTTAGTTTTTTTCCAAATTTAAAATCATGTCCTCTGCAAACAAATATAATTTGACTTCTTCCTTTCCAATTTGACTGCCCTTTACATCTTTGTCTGGTTGCTCTAGCTAGGGCTTCCAGTACTATGTTTAATAACAGTGATGACAGTGGTTATCCTTGTCATGTTTCAAATCTTAGAGGAAAGGCTTTCAGTCTTTTCTTGTTCAGTATGATACTAGCTGTGGATCTGGTGTATATGGCACTTATTACATTGAGGTATGTTCCTTCCCCAGTTTTTTGAGGATTTGTATTATGAAGGGATGGTAAATTTTCAATTAATTTTTCAGCATCAATTGAAATGATCATGTGGTTTTTATCCTTTTGTTGATATGATGTATCATATTGGTTGATTTGCATTTGTTGAAACATCCTTGCATCCCAGGGATAAATTCCACTTGATCATGATGAATGATCTTTCTGATATATTCCACTTGATCATGATGAATGATCTTTCTGATATAATATTGAGTTTGGTTTACTAGCATTTTGTTGAAGATTTTTGCATCAATATTCACCAGAGATATTGGCCCATAGTGTTGTTGTTATTGTTGTTGTTTTTGATGTGTCTTTATCTGATTTTATTATCAGGGTAATCCTGACCTCATAGAATGAGTTTTGAAGAATTCCTTCCTTTCCTATTTTTCAGGATACTTTGAATAGGATTGGTTTTAATTCTTCTTTAAATGTTTTGTAGAATTCAGCAGTGAAGCCATCAGGCCCCAGGATTTTCTTTAGTGGGAAACTTTTTATTACAACTTTGATCTTGCTATTTGTTGTTGGTCTGTTCAAGTTTTGGATTTCTTCTCGATTCAGTCTTGGTAGGTTGTGTCTAAGAATTTGTCCAGTTCTTCTAGACTTTCCAATTTATTGGTATATAGCTGCTCATAGTAGCCACTAATGATCCTTTGGATTTCTGCAGTATCACTTGTAATGTCTGGTATTTTTTTTTCATTTATGATTTTCTTTATTTGGATCTTCTTTCCTTTTTTGTCAGTCTGACTAAAGGTTTGTCAATTTTGTTTAACTTTTCAAAAAAACAACTTCTGGTTTCATTGATCTTTTGTATATTTTTTCATTTCAATTGCATTTATTTCTGCTCTGATCTTCATTATTTATTTTCTTCTACTATTTTGGGTTTAGTTTGTTCTTGCTTTTCTAGATACTTAAGATGCATTATTAGATTTTTCATTTGAAGTTTTTTCTTTTTTGATGTAGGCACTTACAGCTATAAAATTCCCCATTAGTACTTCCTTTGCTGTATCCCGCAGGCTTTGGTATTTTGTGTTTTCATTATCATTTTTTTTCAAGAAAGTTTTAAATTTTATTCTTAATGTATTTACTGACCCATTGATCATTCAAGAGCATATTGTTTAATTTCCATGTATTTGCACAGTTTCCAAAATTATTGTTCTCCTTAATTTCTAGTTTTATTCTATTGTGGTCAGAGAAGATAATTGATACTATTTCAAATTTTTGAATGTTTTAAGACTTGTTTTGTGACCTAACCTATGATTCATTCTTGTGAATGATCCACGTGCTGAGGAAAATAATGCGTATTCTGCAGCTGTTGAATAAAATGTTCTGTAAATATCTTAGATCCATTTGATCTGTAGTGCAGATTAGTTCTGATGTTTCTTTTTATTTTATTTTATTTTATTATTTTTTTTATTTTTTAATTTTTTATTATTATTATACTTTAGGTTCTAGGGTACATGTGCATAACGTGCAGGTTTGTTACATATGTATACTTGTGCCATGTTGCTGTGCTGCACCCATCAACTCGTCAGCACCCATCAACTCATCATTTACATCAGGTATAACTCCCAATGCAATCCCTCCCCCCTCCCCCCTCCCCATGATAGGCCCCGGTGTGTGATGTTCCCCTTCCCGAGTCCAAGTGATCTCATTGTTCAGTTCCCATCTATCAGTGAGAACATGCGGTGTTTGGTTTTCTGTTCTTGCGATAGTTTGCTGAGAATGATGGTTTCCAGCTGCATCCATGTCCCTACAAAGGACACAAACTCATCCTTTTTTATGGCTGCATAGTATTCCATGGTGTATATGTGCCACATTTTCTTAATCCAATCTGTCACTGATGGACATTTGGGTTGATTCCAAGTCTTTGCTATTGTGAATAGTGCTGCAATAAACATACGTGTGCATGTGTCTTTATAGCAGCATGATTTATAATCCTTTGGGTATATACCCAGTAATGGGATGGCTGGGTCATATGGTACTTCTAGTTCTAGATCCTTGAGGAATCACCATACTGTTTTCCATGATGTTTCTTTATAGATTTTCTGTCTGGAATATCTGTCCAATGCTGAAAGTGTGGTGTCAAAGTTTCCAGCTATTATTGAGGACTATCTCTCTCTTTACCTCTAATGATAACCTTTTTGTACTTATATATCTAGGTGCTCCAGTGTTGGGTGCATATATATTTAAAATTTTTATATTCTCTTGGTGAATTGACCCCATAATCATTATATAGTATCTTATTTGTCTCTTGTAGTTTTTGTCCTGACATCTATTTCATCTGATATTAAGTATAGTGACTCCTGCTTTTTACTGGTTTCCACTGGCATGGAATATCTTTTTCCATCCCTTTATTTTCAGTCAATTTGTGTCTTCATAGGTGAGGTGTGTTTCTTGTAGGCAGCAAATCAATGGATCTTATTTTCTCATCCATTCAGCCAGTGTATGCTTTTTTATTGGAGAGGTTAGTTCATTTACATTAAATGTTATTATTAATAAATAATAACTTACTCCTGCCATTTTGTTATTTGTTTTCTGATTGTTTTGTGGTGTTCTCTTCCTTCTTTTTTTTCCTTCCTGTATTCCTCTAGTGAAGGCAATTTTCTCCACTCATATGATTTAGTTTCTTGCTTTTTTAAATTTGTGTATCCATTGTATGTTTTTTGGTTTGAGGGTAACCTGAGGCTTGCAAATACTGTTTTGTAACCTACTATTTTAACCTGATACCTTTTTTTAACTTTTATTTTAGGTTTTGGAGTACAAGTGAAAGTTTGTTACATAGGTAAACACATATCACAGGGGTTTTATACATATTATTTCATCACCCAGTATTATTTCATCACCCAGGTATTAAGCCCAGTACCCAACAGTTATCTTTTCTGCTCCTCTCTCTTCTCCCTCTTCCTACCCTCTCTGCTCAGGTATACCCAATGTCTGTTGTTTCCTTCTTTGTGTTCAGAAATTCTTATAATTTAGCTCCCATTTATAAGGGAGAACATGTGGTATTCAGCTTTCTGTTCCCGTGTTAGTTCACTAGGGATTGTAGCCTCCAGCTCTATCCATGTTCCTGCAAAAGACATGATCTTGTTCTTTTTTATGGCTGTAAAGTATTCCATGGTGTATATGTACCACATTTTCTTTATTCAATGTGTCATTGATGGGCATTTAGGTTGATTCCATGTCCTTGCTATTGTGAATAATGCTGCAGTGAACATTTGCATACATGTGTCTCTATGGTAGAATAATTCATATTCCTCTGGGTATATACCCAAAAGTGGGATTGCTGGGTTGAATGATAGTTCTGCTTTTAGCTCTTTGAGGAATTGTCACACTGCTTTGCACAATGGTTGACCTAATTAACATTCCTACCTTAACACTATTTACATAAATAAACAAAGGAGCAAAAGGAAAACCAATAAAAACTCTATGCCTTAACTTCATCTCCCTGCTTCTTAACTTTTTGTTGTGTCTATTTATGTCTTATTGTACTGACTATGTCTTGAAAAGTTGTTGTAATTATTATTTTTTATTGCTTCATTGTTTAGTTTTTCTACTTAAGATAAGAGTAGTTTACACACCACAGTTACCATGTTATAATATTCTATGTTTTTCTGTGTACTTACTATTATCAGTGAGTTTTGTACCTTTCTGTGATTATTTATTGGTCATTAATGTCCTTTTCTTTCTGATGGAAGAACTTCCTTTAACATTTCTTGTAGGATAGGCCTGGCGTTGGTGAAATCCCTCAGCTTTTGTTTGTCTGGGAAAGTCTTTATTTCTCCTTTGTGTTTCAGGGATACTTTACTAGATATAATATTCTAGGATAAATGTTTATTTTCTTCAGCACTTTAAATATGTCACGCCATTCTCTTCTGGCCTGTAAGGTTTCCACTGAAAAGCCTGCTATTAGACATGTCGTATATTATTTGTTTCTTTTTTCTTGCTGGTTTTAGGGTCCCTTCTTTATCCTTGACCTTTGGGAGTTTGATTATTAAATGTCTTGAGGTAGTCTTCTTTGGGTTAAATCTGCTTGGTGTTCTATAACCTTTTTGTACTTGGATATTGATATCTTTCTCTAGGCTTAGGAAGTTCTCTGTTATCCCTTTGAGTAAACTTCCTACGCCCATCACTTTCTCTACTTCCTCTTTAAGGCCAATAACTCTTAGCTTTGCCCTTTTGAGGCTATATTTTATTTCATTATGTGTGTATCCATTGCATGTTTTTTGGTTTGAGGATTCCCCGAGGGTTGCAAATACTATTTTATAACCTATCTAGATCTTGTAGGTGTGCTTCATTGTTTTTTATTCCTTTTTCTTTTGTCTCCTCTGTGTATTTTTAAATAGCCTGTCTTCAAGCTATTTCTTCTGCTTGATCAGTTCTGCTATTAAAGGACTCTGATGCATTCTTCGGTATACCAATTGCATTTTTCAGCTCCAGAATTTCTTCTTAGTTGTTTTTAATTATTTCAATCTCTTTGTTAAATGTATCAGATAGAATTCTGAATTCCTTCTCTGGGTTATTTTGAGTTTCTTTGAGTTTCCTCACATAGCTATTTTAAATTCTCTTTCTGAAAGGTCACATATCTCTGTTTCTCCAGAATTTATCAGTGGCACCTTATTTAGTTTATTTGGTGAGGTCATGTCTTTCTGGATGGTGTTGATGCTTATAGATATTCTTTGGTGTGTGCACATTGAAGAGTTAGTTATTTATTGTGTTCTTCACTATCTGGACTTATTTGTAGCTATCCTACTTGGGAAGGCTTTCCAGATATTTGAAAGGACTTGGGTGTTGTGATCTAAGCTGTATCTGCTTTCGGGGACACCCTAAACCCAGTAACACTGTGGTTCTTATAGACTCATAGAGGAACTACCTTCATGGTCTTAGACTAGATCTTGAAGAATTCGCTGGATTATCAGGCAGAGACTCTTGTTCTTTTCCCTTACTTTCTCTCAGAGTCTCTCTCTCTGTTCTGAGCCACATAAAGCTGGAGCTGGAGTGACACAAGCACCTCTGTTGCCACCACTACTATGACTGTGCTGGGTCAGTCCTGAAGCCAGCACAGCACTGAATCTTGCCCAAAGCCTGTTGTACCACTCCCTGGCTACTGCCTATGTTCATGCAAGGCCCTGGAGCTCTACAATCAGCAAGTGGCAATGCCAACCAGGCCTGTATTCTTTTCAGGGTGGTGAGGTTCCCCAGTCCCAGCTAGGTCCAGAAGTGCCATCCTGGATTAGGGACTAGAGTCAAAAACCTTAGAAGTCTACCTAGTGTTCTATTGTACTGTGGCTGACATGGCACTCAGATTGCAAGATGCAGTTCTTCCCACTCTTTTCTCCCATTTCCAAAGACAGAGAAGCCTCACCCCATAGCCACCGCCACCCCAGTCCACAAGGAATACTGCCAGACTTTCGCTGATGTTCCCTTAAGGCCCAGGGGCTCTTAAGTCAATTTGTGGTGGATGCTGCCTGGCTCAGGACTCACCCTTCAGGGCAGCAGTTTCTCCTCTAGCCTAGGGCAGGTCCAGAAATGGCCGAGAGTCAAGTCCTGGAATCAGGGACGTCAAGAACCCACTTAGTGCTCTATCCCAGTGTGGTTGTGCTGGTACCTAAGGTGCAAGACAAAGCCCCCTTTACTTTTCCCTATGTTTTTCTCAAGCAGAGGGAGTTTTACCTTGTAGCCAGCACAGCTGGTAATGTGGTGCTCTCACCTGAAGCCAGCAAGTCTCAGAGGCTCACCCAAGGCCCTTGACTATAGTACCTGGCTATTGCTGCTAGCTATTCAGGGCCCAAAGGCTCTTCAGTTAGCAGGTAATGAATGCTGCCAGGACTGGGTGTTTTTCTTCAAGGCAGTGGAATCCCTACTGGCCCAGGGTGTGTCTAGAAATGTCAACTGGAAGCTAGGGCCTGAAACGTGGGCCTCATGACTCTGATCAGTGCCTATCCTGCTGTGGCTGAACAGGTATCCAAGATGCAAGACAAAGTCTTCTCTACTCTTCTTTTTCTCCTCAAGTGGAAGGAAGGGATCTCTTATGGAGCTTCGAGCTGTGCAGCCTGGGGTTAGGGGAAGAGTTGTACAAGCACTTCCTTGTCTTCTCCAGCTTGTGTCTCAGCATGTCACATGCCCCCTCAGTCCACTGTGTCTGGGCCTAGTTTAACACAAGGATTTGCCTAGGAGTTGCAGTCCTTATGGTCTAGACTGCCCTTCGAGTTTACTTGGAGACACAGAGTGCTGTAGCCCTCCCTGACAAGGTTTGCAGGCACTCAGGTTCGGACAACTGGGATTGGTGATTCCCTTCTGGCTAGGTCTAGTTTAAATGCTCCCTCCGTGGGTGGGCATCAGCTGAGTTTGGTCCAGTTTTCTTTTCTGCTTTATCAGGATGGCACTGAGTTAAATTTCTCAGAATTTCTCTGTTCTTCCTCCCCTAGTGCCCAGAGAAGCTCTCTGCACCAAGCTACCACTGCTAGGGGGCAGAAGAGGGGGTGGTGTCAGAGATTCAGGCTGTATTTTCTATCTCCTCAGTGCCTCTTTCAGTGATATTAAGTTAAAACCAGGTACAATGAGTGCCAGCCCCCCCCCCCCCCCCGATTTTTGATTCTCATGAAGGTGTTGGGTTTTTTTTGGTATAGATAGTCATTAACTTGGTGTTCTTCCTTCATATATAACTGTGTGAGGAGGTAATGCCTGCAACTGCTGTTGCCATCTTGCTATTATTAAGGCACAAGCCTGAGGACAAAAGCCAGTGTTCTAAGGACATCAGAGAAGAAATTAGAAAGCACTTGCATTATACCACTAAGCTACTAAATTAATTAATCCTTAAAACACCTTACTTTGTCTTCTCTTTTTATGTATTACATTTATGTGTTTTTTTCTTATTTGCTATTGTAAGTGTCTTAATTAATTCAGAGTAGGACCCTTAGCGAGATGCTCTGTATCTTGTCTTGCCTAAACCATCAAGCAGGCAATAAATATGGTGACCAGGAACATGAGCTTTGAAGTGAATCAAATTTATATTTAAATCCTGGCTCTGGTCTTTTATTAGATGAGTAACCTTGCATGAATTATTTAACCTTGCTAATCTCTTTTTTTCTCATCTATGAAATAAGAGTAATAATTTTAGCTGTTTTACAGTGTTATTAGGATTAATAATGCATTCACACCCTTAACATAGTATCTCTCACATACTAAGTGCTCAATAAACTCTTATTATTAATGTTCATCAGTGCAGATTGATGCCACTGTCCACACCATTTATGCATTAAGTAAACATTGATTAGGGACCTAGTTTGTAGGTTGAGTGTTGAAAACAGCTTGCTTCTCTCCTATGGAGACAGGCATGTGAACTGTAAAGCTTTTAATGGAGGGATCAGATAATTTGAAGTTCTTTACTCTTGTGTCTTCCAAGACCTGGAAAGGAATAAATGGACTATCTGGTCCTGCTACTTTGACTTTCGAGATAATGCTTCAGAAAGCCCTGGCTCTACTCTCACAGCCAATAAATATCATCCTCTGCCATAGTTTTCCAGGACACGTCCATAGCCTGTGTGTTCCCTGGCCCTGTTAGTTGGCCAGCTCACCATTTTCAGGTAGTATTTATAACAAAGCTGATGGTGATTTTAGAAAATCACTTAGAATGTCTCCCTTCACCTGTCCCCAGATACATATCTCTTTTTCACTGTGGGCAGGGATCATGAAAGGCTAGGCGGATACTGCTGTATTTCTTTTACTAGCATAGTCTTGTGTGTTCTTCACAAAAGCTTAGGAGACCTCCATTATGACATTCACCACCCTCCCTCAACACATACACTTGCATACACACTGCCCTTCCCTCAGGTAAATCTCAGCAAAGAGCAAAGCATTTTTAAACTTGCAAAAGGAGGTAAAAAACTTGGAAGGCCCTGCTCTGGAGAAGATGCTATGAGACTGCCTTGGAAAGGGAATGTCAGATCATCTTTCAGTCCAGGGAAAGCACACTGAAATGCACTAGGATACAGAATAAAAGAGAACTGGGCTGGGAGCCAGGAGACCGGTATTCCATAACAGACTTATGATGGGACCTTAGAAAGTCACTTCACCTTTCTATGTCTGTTTACTCATCTCCAGTTAACAACTATACATTCGTTGAATAGTTATTTATTTAATAATTATGAGTAGTTTATGAATTATATATTTATTTCAATAATTGCCTATTTGATTATTTAATTAAATATCTCCAGGAGATCAGAGACTACATCTGGTTCTACTTGGTATTGTAACCACTAGTATAATTCCTGATATAGAGTAAGTGCTCAAAAAATAATTATGAAAAATTTATGACTGAAGAAATGAATCTGATAGGAATGGGCTCTGGGAGAGGACCCTGAAGGTCCCTTCCTATTCTGTAAATAAAGGGAAAGTTATGTTTCCTCACATCCTCTTTAGTATAAAGAGGATGAATAGGCTGGGTGCGGTGGCTCACACCTGTAATCCCAGCACTTTGGGAGGCTGAGGTGGGCAGATCACTTGAGGTCGGGAGTTTGAGACCAGCCTGGCCAACATGGTGAAATGCCATCTCTACTAAAAATACAAAAATTAGCCAGGCGTTGTGGTTCATGCTTGTAATCGCAGCTACTCTGGAAGCTGAGGTGGGAGAATTGCTTGAATCTGGGAGGTAGAGGTTGCAGTGAGCCAAGATTGCACCACTACACTCCAGCCTGGGGGACAGAGTAAGTGAGACTCCATCTCAAAACAAAACACAACAAAAAACTGAATAGTGCTTCTTTGAAAAGGAATACACCTGCCATTGTATTTGAGAGGGGGGAACCACCTCAAGAAAGTGGAAGCACTAGAATGAACTTTTGAGGAAAATCTGGCTACTTTGACTCTACACGAGTGTATTTGGCAAAGCCTGAAGGTATATACACGTATGCACTTATCTTAAAGACCAAGGTAGAATCATATAAAGGTAAAACCATTATCTTGGACTATTTAGTGTCAATCAGAAATAAGAGAAAGTCCAATTCTTCATGTGTTGAAATAAATTTGGGGGCTTCCATAAAGGTTGTAGGGAAACTAAAGAATTCTGCAGGAGAAATTAACTCCTATATAGTGAGATGCCTCTGATGCAGAGGACATCTTGAAGCAATATGCAACACTTGATGACACCTCTTCAACACTTAGTAAATCTGACCTTTCCTTTCATCTGTCATTATGCTGAATCACATGGCCCAGCAAGCAGCTAACACATTGCAACCAAACTTCACAATTGCAGGCTGGGAACATGTGCTTCCTTACATTGATTAGTGATATTACCAGTGTTTAAGCCCATTTCCTGTCACCTTGGAGGATGGAGGTTACTTGACAGAAAGTCATTCTGTTGTCATCCAGCAGGGCTGCCAATGAATTCTTTAAACTTGTCGATGAGTAGAAACGCAGCCGGCTTTACTCTGACTTAAAGCTTTTGCATATGTTGAGTAACGCAGCATTTAGTACATCATGGAAGCACCTAGTTTTGATACTAATGGAATGTGCATTTCTTTGAATTTCTAAATTCCCAAAGGTTTAGGCAAATGCTGACATGAAAACTGTTTCAGTTAAAAATGAGCTTACTTTATGCTTAAAGGGTCATTTTGCATTAGCTGTGTCTTCAAGTCGATTTTGAAAAATTACCTCTTTGAGGAGTGGGCAAAAAAGGAGTCCCAAGAGGTAGTCCATTTCCTTTAATATATTCAAGCAACTTTTTCTTTGTATTGAAGATATTATTTGTCATACATTTTCCTTGTCATATTGAGCATTCCCAGACCATCATTTAAAACAGATTGGTAATTTGGCCCTTAATTTTGGCACCTGTACATCTTTTAAAGCTCTGGGCTGTGTTTGGAAACTTTACTACTCTGTAAGTTAATACCCTTTTAGGGCCTAAACACCACCATTAACAGCAAATTGGCCTCTCAGGATGCTGGATAGAACCATTTTTTATATTTATTTGTTTAATCTTTATTAGCCAAAGGTTGTCCAACAGCTCTAAGGGAGTGATTTGCCCATGAGGCTTGGAAGCATGTTTAAATCTTTCCCTATAACTTCAGGGTTGGGAGAGAATACTTGAGGCTGCTTATAATTCCAACTGCTGTTTCTAGGCAGCCTTGAAAACCCAGCCATAAACTACTCTCATTCCCTGGCCTTTAGGCCTAGTAAGTCTAGATTTTCATACTAGAGAAGACCACAGAGATCATGTGGTCAAAACCCCTTATTTTACAGGTGGGTAAGCTGAAGTCCAAAGTGGGGAAGTGATTAAGCTGCTAGAGTTTTAAGTTATTTCTCTTCCCAGGGGATATTTGCTTATCCACCACTTGATAGTAGGCTTCGTCCCTGGGATGCAAGATTGGTACAACATACACAAATCAATAAACATGATTCACCACATAAACAGAACTAACGACAAAAACCACATGATTGTGTCAATAGATGCAGAAAAGGATTTCCATACAATTCAACATCCATTCATGTTAAAAACTCTCAATAAACTAGGTATCAAAGGAACATACCTCAAAATAATAAGAGCTGTATGTGACAAACCTATAGCCAACATCATGCTGAATGGGCAAAATCTAGAAGCATTCCCCTTGAAAACTGGCGCAAGACAGGATAGCCTCTCTCACCACTCCTATTCAGTATAGTATTGGAAGTTCTGGCCAGGATAATCAGGCAAGAGAAAGAAATAAAGGGCATGCAAATAGGAAGAGAGGAAGTCAAGCTATCCTAGTTTGCAGATGACATGATTCTGTGTCTAGAAACTTCCAGTCTGAGCCCAAAAGCTTCTTAAGAAGATAAACAACTTCAGCAAAGTTCCAGGATACAAAATAAATGTGCAAAAATCACTAGTATTCCTACATCAATAACAGTCAAACTGAGAGCCAAGTCAGGAATGAACTCACATTCACAATTGCCACACAAAAAAATAAAATACCTAAGAATAAAGCTAACTGAGGAGGTAAAAGATCTCTATAAGGAGAACTATAAACCACTGCTCAAAGAAATCAGAGATGACACAAACAAATGGAAAAACATTCCATGCTCATGGATAGGAAGAATCAATATTGTTAAAATGGCCATACTGCCCAAAGCAATGTATAGATTCAGTGCTATGCCTATTAAACTATCATTGACGTTGTTCACAGAACTAGAAAAAAACTATTTTAAAATTCATATGGAACCAACAAAGAACCTGAATACCCAAGGCAATCCTAAGCAGAAAGAACAAGGCTGGAGGCATCAGACTGCCTGACTTCAAACTATACTACAGGACTATAGTAACCAAAACATCATGGTACTGGTACAAAAACAGACAAATAGACCAGTGGAATTGAATACAGAACCCGGAAATAAGACCACACACCTACAACTGTCTGATTCTCGACAAACCTGATAAAAATAAGCAATGGGGAAAGGATTCCCTATTCAATAAATGGTGCTGGGATAACTGGCTAGCAATATGCAGAAGATTAAAACTAGAACTTTTCCTTATACCATATATAAAAATTAAGATGGATTAAAGGCTTAAATGTAACACCCAAAACTTTAAAATCCCTGGAAGGCAACCTGGACAATACCATTTGGGACACAGGCACAGGCAAAGATTTCATGATGAAGATGCCAAAAGCAATTGCAACTAAAGCAGAAATTGACAAGTGGGATCTGATTAAACTAAAGAGCTTCTGCACAGCAAAAGGAACTATTAACAGAGTAAATAGCCTACAGAATGGTAGAACATTTTTGCAAACTATGCATCCAACAAAGGTCAACTATCCAGCATCTACAAGGAATTTAAGCAAATTTACAAGAATAAAAAGCAAGCCCATAAAAAAGTGGGCAAAGGGGCTGGGCACAGTGGCTCACGCCTGTAATCCCAGCGCTTTGGGAGGCCGAGGCAGGCAGATCACCAGGTCAGCTGATCGAGACCATCCTGGCTAACACAGTGAAACCCTGTCTCTACTAAAAATACAAAAAGTTAGCCGACCGTGGTGGCGGGTGCCTGTAGTCCCAGCTAGTCGGGAGGCTGAGGCAGGAGAATGGCGTGAACCCGGAAGGCGCAGCTTGCAATGAGCCCAGATTGTGCCACTGCACTCCAGCCTGGGCAACAGAGCAAGACTCCATAAAAAAAAAAAAAAATTGGGCAAAGGACGTGAACAGAAACTTTTTAAAAGAAGACATACACGTGACTGACAGTCGTGAAAAAAAAAGCTCAACATCACCAATCATCAGAGAAACGCAGATCAAAACCACAATGAGATACCATCTCACACTAGTTAGAATGACCATTATTAAAAAGTCAAAAAATAAAATATGCTGGTGAGGTTGTGGAGAAAAAGGAACACTTATACACTGTGGTAGTGTAAATTAGTTCAACCATTGTGAAAAACAGTGTGGTGATTTCTCAGATACCTAAACACAGAAATACCATTCAATCCAGCAATCCCATTACTGAGTATATACCCAAAGGAATACAAATCATTCTATTATGAAGACACATGCATGCATATGTTCACTGCAACACTGTATACAATAGCAAAGATATGGAATCAACCTAAGTGGCCATGAATGATAGACTAGATAAAGAAAATGTGGTAAATATACACCATGGAATACTATGCAGCCATAAAAAGAATGAGATCATGTCCTTTACAGGGACATGGATGGAGCTGGAGGCCATTAACCTTAGCAAACTAACACGTGAAGGGGGAGGACAATGGCTTATGAGGCTCGCCGCAGACAACTTGGTGGCAATGTCCATGAGCCAGGTGAGTGCATGGCAGCAGCAGGGCCTTGCATGTGGCAGGGTGACCTGGGTTTCACCTCCCTCTGGTTCCCTGGAAGTGGGCCAGCAATCAGGGAGGGAGCAGCTGCAGAGGCAGAGGCTCCAGTGTGTCTCTCTCTACTGCCCCCTTAGCCCAAGCCAGGGAGGCCAGGCGGTCTGGGTGTCTGGAGACAGGGTCCACTGCCCAAGAATGGGAAATCTCTTCACCAGGATATGGAGACTGTTCAATCACCAGGAGCACAAAAGTATCATTATTGGGCTGGATAGTGCAGGGAAAACTACCATCCTTTAACAATTTTCTATGAATGAAGTTGTACATACATCTCCCACAACAGGAAGTAATGTAGAAGAGGTAGTGATTAATAATACATGTTTCCGGCTGGTGGCTCACGCCTGTAATCCCAGCACTTTGGGAGGCTGAGGTGGGTGGATCACCTGAGGTTAGGAGTTCGAGACCAGCCCAGCCAACATGGTGAAGCCCTGTCTCTACTAAAAATACAAAAATTAGCTGGGCGTGGTGGCATGCACTTGTAATACCAGCTTCTCGGGAGGCTGAGACAGGAGGATTGCTTGAACCCGGGAGGCGGAGGTTGCAGTGAGCCAAGATCGCACCACTGCACTCCAGCCTGGGTGACAAAGCAAGACTGTGTCTCAAATAACAATAATAATCATAATCATAATAATATACATTTCCTAATGTGGAATATTGGTGGCCAAGAATCTCTTCGTTCTTCCTGAAACACTTACTATACTAACACAGAATCTGTATAGTTGTGAACAGTAGAGAGAGAGAGAGAGAGAGGATTTCTGTAACTAGAAACTCTATAAAATGTTAGCACATGAGGACCTAAGAAAAGCTGGATTGCTGATTTTTGCTAATAAATGAGATGTTAAAGAATGCATAACTGTAGCAGAAATCTCCCAGTTTGTGAAGCTATTATCTTTTAAAGATCACCAGTGTCATATCCAGGCATGCTGTTCTCTAACTCGTGAGGCCTTGTGCCAAGGACTTGAATGGTTGATGTCACAACTTAAGATTAGATGATCTCTACTGACTTCTTCTCATAGACTTTGTATAAATGAAGTGCTAAACTTTACCTGAAAGCTGCAGCAATTAAAGATTTAGATATATTTATAATCAACTCATTTAAGCCTTTTCCATGAGAAGAAAAATTAAGACCACTTATTTGAAAACAAAGATGAAGTCTCACCTTCCAATCTGCTTTCTCGTTAGTTTTTTCCAAAGTAAGTTATTAAAGCTGTGAATGATATTTTTTTCATAATGTCCTCTCAGGACATTGTGTAGCCTGTGGTAAGTACAAAGGGAGAGGAAGACATTTTGAATTTTAAGAGCTTTATTGTCAGCATAACCCTCCCTAGTTGAGTGTTGTTCTCTTCTTGTTCCGTTAAGTCAAAATACAAATCAGCACAGATATTCAGTTTCCAGTATTTTAAAATATAATGTTACTTAGGAAAGTATTTTGCATAAGGTTGTATATGTATTGTTTATATACCTCAAGTTCAAGTTAATAGCTTTGACGGATGTTCTAAAGAAAACAAATAACACAAATATTAATAATATCCTTAGCTATAACCATAATGAGATAAGTACTGGCATTGGTGTTAGGTGCCATTTTATACTTTCTCCCTATATTTTCTGTATTGTATTAACCAACCCTCCAAATCATTGAGCTGCTTGTTTAAAAAAAAAAAGGAAAAGGAAAAAGCATGATATTGTGTATCTATTTTTTGTTGTTGACCAATCATACAGATGGAAACATAATTCAACAGAATTTGATAGCTGCCAGATTCTTGGCTTAGTATTACTAATGGGCAGGATTGTACAAGATTATTACTTGCAATTGTTCTTATGACATCTAAATTACTGAATAAATTTTTAATCCATTAATCAGTCTATCATAAATTATGATTAAAATTATCAAATGAATTATCAGCATTAATTGGAAACTGTTGTGTGAAACATGTTTACTCAGAGAAGTAATATTCTATAAATATTATAAAATAATTTAGCTATGTTATTTTTAAGTATTAAATTATATGTCAAGCAGTTAAAGTGAATTTCAAAGTAAAAGTAAGGTATGTTTTCTGAACAACATTGATAATTCCTTAATTTGCAGATTTCTTCTTTTTTATTTTAGGACTTAGAATATAGTGTGAGATTTTTTATTTATGTAAATTTTGTTGTATCTTCTGTAATATAAATATATTGTTTGACAATTATAAAATGCAAGCTTTTTTTAATGTCTTTAAGAATTTCTTTTAAAAATTGATTGATACAATGTAGTATTTGTACTAAGAAGTAACTTGACCCAAAATACCCTTTATGTTTGCTTAGAGCATTTTTTAAAAATATCTGAAAGTCAAGGATATTCCTGTCACAACTGTAAACAAATTTGTCATAAATGTATTAAAACATATTATTGGGTACTCTATTTGTATATATATATATATATTTTTTTTTTTTGAGATGGAGTCTTGCTGTGTCACCAGGCTGGAGTGCAGTGGCACAATCTCGGCTCACTGCAACCATTGCCTCCCAGGTTCAAGCAATTCTCCTGCCTCAGCCTCCCGAGTAGCTGGGACTACTGGCAAATGCCACCACGCCCGGCTAATTTTTGTATTTTTAGTTGAGACGGGGTTTCACCATGTTGGCCAGGATGGTCTCGATTTCCTGCCCTTGTGATCTGCCTGCCTCGGCTTCCCAAAGTGCTGGGATTACAGGCATGAGCCAACGTGCCTGGCCTGTGTATCTTTCATGGCCTGAAAATCTGAAAGTTAATCGAAACTGGTACGTTTTAGCATATTTAAGAAAAGAAAACTACTTTTAATTTCAGCCTTTTAAATTTCAAGAAGATTTTGGTGAATAATAGTACATACTATAAGTATTGATCAAACTTTGAAAGTTCCTTTCTGTAAAATGTGAAATACTCAGTATCTAAATCCAGGTCAGGCCTAGGAGGTCAGTATTTAACATTCGATGTTTCATGTTTCATATTTATAATGTTCAAAATGCAAGCATAACATTTAATATTTGTCTACATGGTTTTACAAAACTAAATCCTAAATTACAAAAGAAAAAAAGAAAACCTAACACAGGGACAGAAAACCAAATACCACATGTTCTCATTTACAAATGGGAACTAAATGATGAGAACACATGGACACATCGAGAGGAACACAACACACACACATTGGGGCCTACAGAGGGGTGAAGGGTGGGAAGAGGGAGAGGATCAGGAAATATAACTAATGGGTACTAGGCTTAATACCTGGGTGATGAAATAATCTGTACAGCAAACCCCTATGACACAAGTTTATGTATGTAACAAACCTGCATATGTACCCCTGAACTTAAAAGTTAAAAAAAAAAGACTGATGATTACTGAGTTGTCAGTGTTCTGAAATTGTGCAATTCATACTCATCCTCATGAGAGTTTTGTGTCTATCCTCAAGTATTTGACAAATGTTTTATTGACTCTTGGCAGGTAAGGGCTGGAATGGGAAAGGAATCCTAGATTTTTGGAGTTAGATGGCTTCTTAGAAGTTATCTAAGCTAATCTACTACCTTGATTTCCCTTTGCAGTAAAGCTGCCAATTTGTTAACCAGGTTTTGCTTAAGCACTTCTAGAATAGGTTGGCCTCCCATACCATGAAGTTGCCCAGTCATCTTTGAATTGACTTAGGAAATTATGCTTCTAAAAACAAGTTCTTATCTTTATCTATGTACTGCTCTCTTAAAATTTCTGCCCATTTATGGTAATTCTGATCTCTGGAATCAATAGGAGTCAAGTAAATCCCTCTTTCACAAGGCTGCAATTCATGAGCCTGCTTTTTCCCAAGCTCAGGAAAGTATATCATTAACACTATTATTGCTTCTAGGTGAAGGTGAGGATTCCCAAACAGGCTGATTTCATGGTCACTTTTTCCCCAAGTATGTTTTATTTACCTTTTATAATGTTTTATGTTAAAGGATTTTCAAAGATAAAAAAATAAAAAATAAACACATTTAGTTTACTTCCAGTCTTTTGGCTTTCCAAAACAATGGATGCTACAAGTTTCATTTGATGTCCTCTTTAAGCACGTAAATCATCTTATTCCTTAAAGAATCTCACTGAGTTTTAGATTATTAATTTATTGGAGAACAGCTGTGGTCATAACAGAGAGGGTTCTAAGGGTCTGCTATTAAGAATTAAACTAGCTAATTGTTCCCAAACAATGGTCTATAAATGAATTTCAGTTTATAATAAGTTTTTAGCAACTTGGGACAAAATAAGAACCAAGTGATGAGTTTTTATGAAGCTAAATTTATTTAATTTTTAAGTTCCAAGTTTATGTCCTTCCTACATTTTTGTTATTGAAGTTATGAAATGATGTTGATAATTAATGGTAGTTGCTATTTTAAATGTCTTTGTTTTGCAAAAGCAAATAACTATGAAAAAAATGAGCAACTCTGTTTTGGTGCCCTGATATTTTTCTTTTTGAAATATTACTGGTCCTGAAATCCATAAGTATGTGAATCACTGGCTTAGATGCTCTTTGTCTCCTCCCAGGGTTAACATTCTATAGTCTATGAATTGTGGTTTAATCAGACTTAGACATGAAACCCCTATGGAAACCAGGTGCTACGGGAACTGAAGTTTGGAATTCTACAAGAAACTGGCTGCCTTTTCCCTCTGGTCCACTGTTGAATCAGTACTTCCAGATGGTGGCAAGGAAATATGGCTGCCAGTAGTAACCCGGCTCTGGAGGGAGACTGAATGCTATCCCTGATCCTTTTTTTGTTTGTTTGTTTTTGTTTTTTGAGACTGGATCTCAGTCTGTCATCCAGGCAGGAGTGCAGTGGTGCAATCATAGCTCATTGCAGCCTCAAACTAGGAGTTTGGGCTCATACAATTCACCCTCCTCAGCCTCCTGAGTAGCCAGGCCTACAGGGCATGTACCAGCATGCCTGGCAATTTTTTTTTTTTTTTTTTTTTGTAGACACTGGGCCTTATTATGCTGACCAGGCTGGTCTTGAACCCCTGGCTTCCAGTGATCCTCCCACCTCTGCTTTCCAGAGTGCTGGGATTATAGGTGAGCCACTGTGTCTGGCCTCAGTTCTCTTTTAATAGCCTTCAGAACATTTCTAGATGCTTCTGCACTGAAAAACTACATAATTGAACCAAAAATATAGGTTTTCATAATTCCCGTCAACTGTTGCAAAGTTTTTGGTTCAAACTTGACAGAGCAGCAGGAACTTTCAGGTTAAAGTTATGAAAGTGGTTTCAGTTAATAGTAAATTGCAATTCTTCAATGATGGATGTTTTTAGAAATAGGACTGAACTCTGTTGTGACAATAAAAGGATCATTTAAAAAAAGCTTATCAAAACTATCTTCAGGGGTGCTTCATTTTATTTCCATTTTAGTCCCTATATACATTTCAGTCCCTTAAGCACTGAGTCTGGCTGCTTTAGAATTGAAACAGATGGACTTGAGGGTTTCTGTATCTAATTTTACAGTAGCATATCTCTTGATTATTGACACATTAAAGGCAATATATTTCTAGCTTAGAAATCTGATGCTAATTGGCTTTGGAATATTTTGTTTAAAAACATTTTCCAAATGGGGCTGTGAATTGTTCAGTTTCTTTATTCAGGATTAAAGAAAACATTAATTCTGCCAGGAAAAGATTGTCCAGTGGGGCAGAAACATTAGAGCCTTGGAGTTTACCTGTCAATCTTGTATTTTCATGTCCTTTGTCCAGAAATAAGCCCACAAGCTAATTGACTTCTGTTTCTTTCCTTTTGGCCTCTCATTTTTCTGAACATAAAGACTCAAATTAAAACAAAGATAAAATTCCAGGGGAAGCTGGCATTGATCAAGGTTTGGATTAAATTAAATTAAGTGCTTTTTATTGAACTCAGCAGTATTAGTTATTAAAACCAGAAGGCTTTACCCTTGCTAGTGTAAAAAAAGAAAACAATGACTCATGCTGGGGCACAGATTTTATTGGGAAGTTAAAGCACTCGTTTTCTCTTATTCCATTAAAACTTTTGCAGATAAACACATGTAAACAAGATCAGGAGATGGAAAGCAGTGAGGAGTCAGTCCTTCTGGGCTCTGGTGCTCCATGGTTTCTAACTTGCAGTTGCAAGAACTTAGGGAAAAAATCTTATCTGGGAAGAAAGCAAGAAGTCACACCAGGATTTTCTTTTTTGGACTGCATAAGTCATTTGAATTGCCAAAGTGCTTCTCTTTTTCTTGAGTGATTTGGAATTATGCATACAGGGCATGGGGAGAGGGCGGCAGCATCGTGTAGCATAAAAAGCATTAGCCAGGAAGTTGGACCCTGAATCTCAGTTTTAGGTCCATCGCTTCCAGACTGGTTGGACCTGGGTAAGAAACTTAACCTCACTGCTCTTGCTTTCTCATGTGTGAAATAAGGGGCTAGACTCTAAAGGCCCTGCTCTCATTTTGTCATCTATTTCTGTTTTGTGTTATGACTGTAGGAGACCATCATGACCTGTAGTAAATACGGCAATTAACTCAGACTGGATTCAGAAAACTATGGCCTCTAGGCAAAATCTGCTGTGCCATCTCTTATTTATATATACTTTAATTAACTAAAGTCCAGATTGTTGTCAGCAAGGTGGCAGAATATGACTTTCCAGTGATTGTCCTCTGCAAAAACATCACTTTGAACAAAACTATTCATGCATGAAAATTCCTTTACATCAGCAATGGAAGCCAGGTGAGAGATTTCAGCACCTAAGTATAGCACAGAAATAAGAAAAGACACATTGAAGAGGGTGGGAAAGACAGTTTTACATCACCTGCATCACTCCTCCCTCAATGCCAGGCAGTGCAATGTGGAGATAGATACTCTGTCCTTGGGGGAGGGAGAGGAAAATGAGCATCGGATGCTACCTGGAACCCCAACACTAGCCCTGCCCCAGAACAACCTAGTGCCACACAAGCCCTCACAGCCCCAGACTCCAGGCTGGTATGTGTGGACTGAATGTCTAGGCTCATCTCGGTGCCAGACCAGATCCTGAAGCTCTACACTCCAGGTCTACCTGGAGGACTTGTTCTATGTGCTACCCTACCACCAGGTTGATCCCCACAGTGCTAGCCTCCAGGCCACCCCCAGCAGTGGGCTAGTATCAACAATCCCAGGCTTCAGGCCTGCCCTAGCACCAGACTGGCCCCTGTAGCCCTGGTCATCAGGCCAATACCTGTGAACACAGCCTCCAGGCTGGCTTCTGCAGAAACAGGCTCCAGGCCCACCTAGCCCAGACCAACTCTGGAAGCCCCAGGCTCCAGACTAGTACATGTAAATGGAGCTTCTAGGCCTACCCTGGCACAAGACAGAATCCTGCAGCCCTTGGATCCAGGCCTGCCTTGCACACTAGTACTCGGGGCTGCCCCAATACCAGGCCTACCCCAGCAGCCCCAGGCCTCAGACTGGTACCAGCACTGAACTGGCCTCAATGGCCCTAGGTTTCAGGCATGACATAGCACCAGGCCAACCTCTACAGACTTAGGCTGTAGGTTCACCCCTGCATGAGGCCAGCCCCTGAAGCCCTAGTCATCAAGCTGGTACCTATGGACAAAATCACCAAGATGGATAGGTTCTAGGCCCACCCAATGCCAGGCCAGCTTCTGGGACCCAAGGCTTCAGTTCTGCCCTAGATTTTGGAGCCTGGAGCCATAATGGCCCATGACTGCCAAAGCCAGGATGGTTGCAGGCCCTTTTCAGGCTTTAATCTTACTCTAGCACCAGGTCATAGCGTCTGGCATCAGATACAAGGCAAGCTGCTGTAGACATAGGCTCTGGGGGCCTTCTCAGTGCCAGACTTGTCCCTGTGGTGCCATCCTCCAGGGCAGTCCTTGTGGCCACAAGGTCCGGTAGATCCAGGGTCCAGGCCTGCTGCAACAGACTCTGGTTCTAGACTTGTCGCCATGGATCAAGACTCTAGGACCACCTTACAGATCCAGAACCCAGGCTCACCCTTGTATCCCATCCCCACTCTAGTTCCAAGCCAGCCCTTGTGGACTCAGTTCCCAGGACCATCCCAGCACCTGGCTGACCCCTGCAGACTTAGGCTCAGAGACTACCCCAGTGCCAGAACAGTTCATGTGGATACAGGCTTCAGGGAAGCCCCTGGAAAAATAGGTTCTAGGCCTACCCTCTGTGACCTAGGCTCCAGGTCTACTCCTGAGGAACCAATCAACAGGTCCACTCTGGTGTGTTTAGGCCCTAGGCTTAACCCCATAGAACTAGGTTCCAGGCCCACCCACCTGCTGACTCAGTTACAAGGCCACCTGTCCAAAGACTCCAGCAGTAAGCCCACCTGTGGACAACTTACTCAGAATGCCAGACAACTTACTCAGAATCTCTGGATGGACTGAAAAGGAAGGGCTCTCCCATACAAAGCCAGTCAGCAAAAACTAGAGTGAATTCCAACTTCTTTCCATGTGCAAACTTCAATGTAAGATAAGAGGAAACACGACAAACCAAGGAGATATAACACTACCAAAAGAGCACAATAATCTCCCAGTAGCTTTTATGAACTAGAGATTATGAACTGCCTGAAAAACAATTCAAGATGATTGTTTTAAGGAAGCCCAGAAAAATTAAAGAAAATACAGAAAAAAATTGTATGAAATCAGGAAAACAGTAAACTATCAAAATGAGAAATTTAACAGAGAGATTGAAATTGTTTTTAAAAGTGAAACAGAAATTCTGGAGCTGAAAGATACAATGAATGAAGTGAAAACTGCAATAGAAAGCATCAATAGCAGAATTGATAAAGCAGAAGAATAAATCTGTGAACTTGAAGATAGATTATTTGAAAATATATAGTCAAAGGATGAAAAATAGAAAAAGAAAAGGAGGGAAGAAAACTTACCGAATTTATGGGACAATGTAAAAGAGCAAATGTCTGAGTTATAGGATTTCAAGGAGAAGAGAAAGACAAGTGGGGTAAAAAGCTTATTTAAAGAAATAGTAGCAGAAAACTTTTCAAATCTGGGAAAACACATAAAGATCCAGAGATCTAGGTACAAGAAGGTCCAAGGTATTGAATCAAATTCAGTTCACACAAGATTATACTAAGACATATTATAATAAAACTGTCAAAAATCAAAGACAAAGAGAAGATCCTGAAAGCAACAAGGAAAAATAAGCAGATCACATGTAAGGGAATTCCAATAAGGCTATCAGTGGACTTCCGAGCAGAAACTTTATAGGCAGGAGATAGTGGGATGGTACATTAAAAGTACTAAAGGAAAAAAGAAACCCTGCCAACCAAGAGTACTGTATTCAGCAAAGCTGTCCTTCAGAAATGAAGGCAAGATAAAGACTTTCTCAGACAAATAAAAGCTGAGGGAGTTCATCACCACCAGACCTGTCTTATATGACATACTAAAGGTAGTTCTTGAACTTGAAAGGAAAGCACACTAATTAGTGATACAAAAACTTACGAAGCTATAAAACTCACTAGTGAAAGTAAGTACCCAGTCAAATTTAGAATTCTCTAATACTATAAAGGTAATATGTAAATCACTTATATCTTTAGTATGAAAGTTAAAAGACAAAAGTATTAAAAAGATTAATAGCTACAAATATTTCTTAAGGAATACACACTATAACAAGATGTAAATAGTGACATCAAAAACGTAAAATATTGGAGGATGAATGAAAGTGCTTAGTTTTTTTTAATGCAATCAAATTTTTGGGTTAACAAAGTTTCTTATAACTATAAGGTTTTATGTAAGCCTCAATGTAGTCACAAAGCAAAAACCTATAATTGATACACTGAAGATCAAAAGTAAGATGTTAAAGCATACTTCTAGAGAAAAATCACTTAACTGCAAAGGAAGACAGCAAGAGAGAAAGAAAAGAGGTTCTACAAAAAAAATAAAAAACAAAAAACAAAAAAACAACAAAAAAACCAAAAACAAAAACAGAAGACAATAACAAAATAACAGTAATAAGCCCTTACATATTAATAATTACCTTGAATGTAAGTAGATTGAATTATCCTATTAAAAGACATAGATGGGCTGAATGGATTAAAAAAAGCAGGGCCAACTATGTGCTGTGTACAAGAGACTTATTTCACCTTTAAGGGAACACATGCTGAAAGTGAAGAGATGGAAAAAGATATTCCATTCAAATGGAAACAAATGAAAAACAGCAGGGTAACTATACTTATATCAAATAAAATAGTGCTGAGAAAACTGAATTTCCACCTGCATTAGAATGAAATTAAACCCTTGTCTCACAACATATGCAAAAATCAACTCAAAATGGATAAAAGACTTAAATTTAAAATCTGAAACTTTACCATTACTAGAAGACAATCTAGGGAAAAATTGCCATGACCCCAAAAGCATAGGCAACAAGAGGAAAAATAGACACACAGGATTACATCAAACTAAAAAGTTTCTGCACAGCTAAAAAAATCCATAGAATGTTGAAAGAACCTATAGAATGGGAGAAAATATTTGCAAACCATCCATCTGGTAAAGGGTTCATATCCAAAATGTGTAAGAAACTCAACTCAATAGCAAGA
Source organism: Macaca thibetana thibetana (assembly GCF_024542745.1). NCBI lineage: Eukaryota > Metazoa > Chordata > Mammalia > Primates > Cercopithecidae > Macaca > Macaca thibetana. Next base: position 95,061,563 of record NC_065586.1, on the reverse strand, counting down.
AGAGAACCTGATTAATAAACGGGCATAGGACCTGAATAGATGTATCTCAAAAGAAGCTATAAAAATGACCAACAGGCATACAAAAAGGTGCTTAACCATCAGAGAAACGCAAATTAACACCACAGTGAGATATCACCTCACACCTATTAGAATTGCTATGATCAAAAAGACCAAAGATAACCTGTTGGTAAGCATGTGGAGTGAAGGGAACCCTTGCATGCTGTTGGTGGGTATGTGTACAATTATTATGAAAAGTAGAATGGACGTTCCTCAAAAAACTAAAGATAGAACTCCCGTTTGATGCAGCAGTCTCATTAATGAGTATTCAAGGGAAATGAATTCAGTGTATTGAAGACATATCTGCACTCAGACGTTCATTGCAGCATTATTCATAATAGCCATATATGGAATCAATCTAAGTGTCCACAAGCAAATGAATTGATAAAGAAAATGTGGTGTGTATATATATATATATATATACGATGGAATACTATTCAGCCTTGAAAAAGGAGGAAATCCTGTCATTTGTGACAACATGGATGAACATGGAGGACATTATATTAAGTGAAATAGAGGCAAAGAAAGATTAAAAACTGCATAGTATATATGTGGAATCTAAAAAATTGAACTCAGAGAAGTAGAGGGTAGAATGGTGGTTACCAGGTGATAGGGAGTTGGTCAAAGAATACAAAATTTCAGTTAGATAGGAGGTGTATGTACAAAGGATCTATTGTACAACATGGTTAACTGTAGGTAATAACAATGTATTGAGGAGATTTTAAGTGTTCTCATCACAAAAAAAGATAGGTATGTGAGATAATACCTATGCTAATAGCTCAGTTGATCTATTCCACCATGTATACATATTTCAAAACATCATTTTGTATATGTATTTTGTAATTTTTATTTTTCTATTAAATAAAAATATAAAATACTTTTTGATCTGAAAAAATTAACCAAAACTCATACTTTATAGATATTTATCTAGTTTTTACATGTATTCATTTTCTGTTCAGGGTCTCATCCAGATTTAGTCATCATGACTCTTTAGGCTCCTCTTGACTGACAGTTTCTCAGACTTTTCTTGTTTTTGATGATGTTGACAGTTTTAAGGAATATTGGTTAGGTATTTTATCAGGTGTCTGTATGAGATTGGTCTGCTATTTTTCTTATGATTTAAACTGAGGTTATAGATTTGGTTATAAGTCACTATCAGTATGACTTATCACTGTTCATGTTGGCCTTTATCACCTGGCTGGGGTAGTGTTTGTCAGGTTTCTCCAATGTAAAGTTACTTACCCTTCCTTGGTATCCATACCATAGTTTTTGGAAGGAAGTCACTACTATGTGCAGCCCACACTTAAAGAGTGGAGAGTTATGCTTCACCTCTGTGAGGATGGAGTATCTACATCAATTATTTGTATTCTGCATGAGAGATTTGTCTTTTCTCCCATTTGTTTATCAATTGCTTATTAATAGTGACTATGGGTATTTATGTTATATTTTGGGTTATAATAAATATTACTTTAATTGTTTCATTGCTCAAATTGTTCTAGATTTGGCTATGTGTAGCTCTTTCAGCTGGCTCCCATGTCTCTTTGATGTACCTTCTCATTGCAGATTTTGTTGATGAGTAGTTGCTTTTGCCATCTGTGTTTGTAAATAAAGGTTTATTGGAACACAGCCACACTTATTATCTTATATATTCTTTATGGCTACTTTTGCACTACAGTGGCAGAGTTAATTCACTGCAACAGAGACCATATTGCCTGTAAAGCCTAAACTAATTACAGTCTGACCTGTTACAGAAAAAAAAATTGCTGACTCTTGATCAAGACCATTCTCTATGATTTTTAGTAATGTGCTGTAGCTTAATGGATTATAATTTCCAGAATTTTAAGATTCAAATTTATGTCATACTTTTTACTCATAACATTATCTTTACCCTAAAGTATAATCATCAATGGTGTGTACTGTCAACAAGCCTTTACTGAATATTCTGGTTTGTGTAACTGTGTTCTTTGGCCATTACAGTTTCCTTGCCTGGACATTTGACTAGTTACAAAGTATCTTTTCTGTCAGCAGGTTTTTTGGTGAAAGAAAAAATTTAAAGAAAAGATCTATTTTGTCTTTATTCTTTTTACTAACCTGTACTAAAATAATTTATGTAATCATGGCCTGAGTTATTTAAATGACTGCGTGCTTGAGAAATTTCTTGTTGGTAGCACTAGGAATACCCCATGGAAGCAGATAAGTAGAGAATTTCGTTAACAGTGAAGAATGTTGACTAGAGTTTTGCACATGTCCATCAAGCTTATTTTATTGGTAAATTTAGTCAAACTAGAACCAAAGTTTCCAGGAATGAAGTATGAGTACATTAGCCTACTTCTGTTAAGTGTTCTCTAAGCCATATGCTGTGACCTAAAGTGAGAGAAAATAAATCATAAGGCTTCATAGTGGTTTAATAAGTGTAAACATCTGGATTTAAATATAAATCTTATATCAATATGATTTTCACACTTCAACATAATCATCTCACCAAATTAGTAAAGTTGTCAATAGAGGGTGATTAGAGAAATGAGGTTGTTTATTTCAGATAATAAACGTATTAAAATCCCAAAGAAACAGCATTAGTTTTATAAATTCAAATTACTGTTCAACTGTTTAATAACACAGATAGGAATGGGGTGGACAAGTCTAATACTCATATGCTTTCTTTGGTGTATTGAGACCAATATCCTATATAACACCATGCACACAGGGGACAGGACAGGATTTTAGCCACGGTATAACTTAATTCAGGTTGTAGCATAGTGGTGTTTTAAAATAGAATTTTACTATAAAAATAAAAATTAAAATAACAGACTGAAAAAGTTAAAGTTCTTCTAGAGACATTAAACTTAGTATATAATATAAAATCCTCTTTTTTTCTTCTACTGCCAATCTTTTCAAATAAGTAATCTGTCTTACAGCCTCCATTTTCAATTCACACTCTCCTTAGCTCTCAGAAATCTGCATTTTCCTGATTACTTGCCTGAATCTGAGCTCTTGAAGGTCGCCATGACCTCCTAATTTTCAAATCAAATAGTCTTTTCCCAGCCTTAGTGTCTTTGATTTGCATGCAACATTTGATACTGTTTTGCACCTCTGATTGTATGCTTTGTTTTGTTCTTGCCTCTGTTCTTAGCCATTATCTCTTGTCACTCTCTGCAATTTTTCTTGGTGATTTTGTTTCCACTTTAGTTCCACCACTGTAAAGATGATGGACAAATCTAAATTTCCAGCCTGATCTTTCTCCTGGGTGATTGTGTCCACGAAACATTTTCATGAGGCACCTTGAGTTGTCTCAAATTTAGTGTTTCATAATCTTAACCTGTTATTTTTCTTTCTTAAATTTGGTTCCATTCTTGTAAATTTCTTATTTCTGTTAATGATCCCACTATCATCAAGGTTGTCTGGGTCTGACATTTGAATGACATTTAATACACACATTCTCTTGTTTTCCATAGCCAACAAGTTAACAAGTTCTAATGACTCTCTCCTCACACTGCCTTTTTTTTCCACTGCTCTGCCTTTTTATACATATTTTACTTACTAAGTAGCGTCTACTCCATGCCAAGGATTGTTTTTATTTTTATTTTTCTCTCAATTCTGTCCTAGTTTACCATTTCACATCTGCACTGCTGAAACAAACACCTCAAACTAGTTTCTCTACTTTATTCTTTCTCCACTAATTCGTCTATCATACTACAAATACTAGATGATGTTTCTTAAAAGTGAATTCAAAAATGTCATTCAAAGAACTATAGTGGCTCCCCATTATCAAGAAAATAAGGCAACACTGTTAAGCTTAATGGTAAAATCTTTCCATGATTTTGTCTAGACCTGTCTTTGGAGTGTTAGTTCCCTCTTCTTTTCTATATAATCTTTCCTTTAAAGCAAGCTTCCTCATAGCCCACTTAACTGATATTTTGTTTGGGCTTTTCTGCTTGAAAATCATGATAGAGTCTAGTCTGCCTACCTAAAATGCTTTTCCCATTCCTCTTCACAGAATATCCTTCAATTTCCAACTCACATCTCACTTCCAATGAGATTACTTCTTTATAGACTGGCAACATAAAAAAGCAGCATGGTGCATGGAAAGAAAAACAAGAGATTTAAACTCAGAGGACTTACTTCTAGTCTCCATATGAATGACTTTGGATAAATCACTTTTGCCTGTCCAACCATTGTTTCCTCATCTATAAAAATAAGAGTATACAGTTACTTTCACGAGGTTGTTGGGAAGATTAAATAAATAGGCATACGTAAGCTCTTCAGGAACCTGGAAATTGCCCACAAATGTTCATTGCATCTGAGTTTCCAAAATCAAATTGCAATAGCGTTTGCAAAACTCATATTTCCTCCATATATTTATTGCCCATTATGATGAGTTAGCTCCTTGTGATCTCTCTTTTTCTCTCTTTACAAACACACACACACACAGACACACACACACACACACACACACACACACACACACACACAGTCTATACCACTTAGCAGCGTGCTTTGGGCCAGTAACTGATATATTATTTCATTTGATGGAATTAGTGTTTTAGTGCAATAATTTCTCTCCTTTTCTGCAAACCTCAGTCTTTCTAAGAAACCCCTCTCCTAATACGTACGAACCCATATACTTGGATCCAAGCAATAATAGATAAATGTAATTCCAGCCTTATATGGAATTCCATCTCTAACATGGCTTGCCCTTTGGGCAAAACTGAGGGGGAATAATAACATGTCCTTCGATAAGGTTGGAGGTTTATTAGTATCCTTTGGTATCCAGGAGGTGTCTCTACAGCCTCAAATACCTTGTGAAAGAGTAGAGTATACCTTTTGCATGGGTAGACCTTTTATTTTAGAACTCTGGGTACTGGGTTATCTTTACCTGGGCTTTTAAATAGTGAATATATGAGTATAAAGGGGGAGGCGTGGAAATTCAAGGTACAAATTCTTATGTAATCCTGAGAGTGATGGGGGAGTTGCTGGAGGACTGAGTGATCTGGTTCATTTCCTGTGTTTGGAAAAAATGATTTGAGGTCTAGCATCCAGAAAAGTTTGGAACTAAATGAAGGAGGATCTATGTTTCCAGGGAGCTGAAGCCAAGGTGTGATGATTATTTACAGGCATGTTGATACCCTTCTTACAAGAAGCCTTCTTAGGCAGATACTACTGGCCAAAATCACATGAAGAAATCCATGACCATGTAGAAGAGATTCTTAATCTCTTCTACATCTAGAATTCTCCTCTAGGCTTAGTGAAACTAGTTGAGCTTTCATCAGGAAGATACTTTAAAGCTATCACAGGAAAAAACACTGAAAATTTTCTTCTTTAATTTGGCAAAACAAAATGAAACAGAAGTTTTAAAAAACTATCTAAAAGGAGAGTATTTGCATGGTAATGTATTTGCCTGTAGTCCTGTAACCCAAATCACAACTTTCTCTTTTCCATTTGCCTGTGATGAAATATATCCAACTAAGTGTTGGCTTGAGCTTCTGACATGAAGATAAATACCTTTTCAAATTTTAGCACAGCTAAACTTGTGTGTAGTGTAGTACCTGGAATGGAGACTTCAGGAAAGAATGTTTTGGGCATAGCTAGTGGGATCATTTTTCCTGTTGTATTAGAAATGCCACCAATGGAAGGAAAAGGTGCTGTGGGACATGCCTTCTGTGAGATGAGGCTCTGACCACTAATGACACTTGTGCTTTTCATTACGACAGATGTGTTAACCACATCGTGCTGGCTGTGCTCCAGCCCAAGCCATTGTAGCTTTCTGCCTCTGCAACCTTCCTCGTCTTCACTTTGGTTGGCTGTAGAATTCTTTACTTCCTGTCCTAAACTTTTGTGAGGTGTCATGGCTGTTAAACAGCTGCCATGTTGCAGGCCAGATGTGGCCGCACTTTAGTGTGCATGAAATATTCTTCCTATAAAATATTAGATAGTTTAAAAATCTGTTTTGAAGGTTTGTAAAACACTTAGGATTCCTTCAGATAGAGGGCTATTTGTATATTCTTAAATTGTGTGTGAAAATGTGCCAAAGTATAAAACACAAATGCTGGAAATACTGCAGTCCTTTCAGTCTCCTGTTTATGATAAGTTGCCAGCTATTTTGAAGGGAATAAGTATGTATAATCCAGTTAGACTTTCAAAATCTATAACAAGCCTTCTAATCAAAGGCCTTTAAGAGGTAGTCATTGTGTTGAGTGTGGAGTAGAAAGGTCTGTTTTGGCCGGGCACAGTGGCTCAAGCCTGTAATCCCAGCACTTTGGGAGGCCGAGGTGGGTGGATCATGAGGTCAGGAGTTCAAGACCAGCCTGGCCAATATGGTGAAACCCTGTCTCTATTAAAAATAGGAAAAAAAATTTAGCCGGGTGTGGTGGCGTGTGCCTGTAGTCCCAGCTACTCGGGAGGCTGAAACAGAAGAATCACTTGAACCCGGGAGGCGGAGGTTGCAGTGAGCTGAGATCGCTCCACTGCACTCCAGCCTGGGTGACAGAGTGAGACTCCATCTCAAAAAAAAAAAAAAAAGAAAGAAAGGGGTCTGTATTGAAAAAGTAAGGACTTTAGGGACAGGAAATAAAAAGAAGGAATAAATACATACTTAAATTATTTAAAATGTTTTTATTGAGATATAATTTATATACAGTGAAGTGTAAAGGTCCTAAGTGATCAGTTTTCACAAATGCATACTCTTGTGTTACCCCAACACTATCAGCACCCAGTACATTTTCATCATTCCCAGAGAGTTTCCTTGTGCTCCTTCCCAGTCAGCACTTATTGAGTCCCAATTCTAAGCAACCACTCGTCTGATTTCTATCACCATAGATTATGTTAGATTATTGTAGAGCTTCATATATATAGAATCATGTAGCATGTACTTTTTGTGTCTAGCTTATTTCACTTGGCATAATGTTTTTGATATTCACTCATGTTGTTGTTTATATAAGTGCTTCATCCCTTTTTTCTTTTTGTTGCTGAGTACTATTCCATTAAATGAATATACCACAGTTTATCCATTAACCTGTTGGTGGATGTCTCAATTGTTGATGGATATCTGAATTTACTGATGGTAAAGTATTTGGTTATTATGAGTAAAGCTTCTATGAACATTCCTAAGGCTTTTTATAGACATAGATTTTCATTTTTCTCATAAAAATATCTAGGAGCAGAATTTCTGAGTCATAGGGTAGCCAGAGATATGTTTAATGTTTTAAGAAACTGCCAAACTATTTTCCAAAGTGGTTCTACCATTTCACACTCTTACCAACTATATATGAAAGTTCTGGTTGCTCCATATACCCACCAACATTTTTTTTTTTTTTTTTTTTGCTGATTCTAATGGGCGCTTAGTGGTATCTTGTTATTTTAACTTTTAATTTTCAAACAATTTTAGATTTGCAGCAAATTCCCATAAACCTTCACTCAACTTTTCATAATATTAACATTTTATATTAATCAAAACTAATACACTGATAGGTTGGTCAAAACAAATTATCATTGTTATAATATCGTTAAGCAATCTGTAGATTTTAGTTGAGTTTCCTTAGTTTTTACCAACGTCTTTTTTTGGTTCTAGGATCCAATCCAGGATACCACATTGCATTTAATTTCATTATGGTTTTAATGTGCACTTTCCTGTTGACTAATCATGATCACCTTTTCACGTACTCATTGTCCATTTATAGATTTTCTTTAATAAAGTGTCTGTCCAAGTGTCTTGCCTGGTTTTCTTTTGTTTCTTTTTTGAGGGGGTTGGTTATTGGCTTTTTAGTTACTGATCTTTTAAGAATTTCTTATTTGTTCTGGATATAATTTTATCAGATATAAGTGTTGCAAATATTTTTTTTCTTAGCCTATTATTTGTCTATTTATTTTCTCAATGATGTCTTTCAATAAGTAGAAGTGAATAGAATACTTATCTTAAGGGGGAAGTGTAATAGGGTTCCTATGGAGCAGAAAGATAACTCAGCTTAATATTTTAAAAATTTATCTGGAGAGAAGAATAAATGGTGACTTTTTCAAAGAGGTAGGTTGAACTAAGTTTCTCTGGACACTGAAAATACAAACCTCAGGAATGGGCCTAATATTACAGCAATAATAATAATAATAATAGAAATTGATAATACTTGTTGTGTGCTTACTATGTGTAGCAGACCCATTGCTTATTGCTTTATAGCTATCATCAAACTCATAAGGTAAAATTATTATTATCTACATTTAAAGGTAAGGAAACCAAGGCTTAAAGGTGGTAAATACAACTTTGGGAGACAAGATGGCTGACTAGATACAGGTAATATGTACCTTCTCCATGTAGAGGAGCCAGAATAGTCAGCAGATATATTTTGAACAGCTCATTTGGGAGAGAATGCTAGGATTCACCAGAGAAGAGATGGGAAGCACCAGAAGCAAGTTAGGAGAGGGTTCGAAGCACCCTCCTCAGCCAGGAACAGACTGAGAGTTGGGGAAAAGCCCCTGGACATGGGGAAACAGTGACAGAGAAACCCCCAGGCATCAAAAATGGGCTTTTGCAATCTTGGCTACATGAGAAACCATAGACCCACTGAGGTCTTGGTCCAAAGGTGCCATTTTGAGAGTTTAAAGCTGGGCTGCACCACCCCCCCTCCCCGCCGTGGCTTGACTTTGGGCTGATGTGGCTATAGCCACCACTCTGCCAAGGAGGGACAAGGAAACCAGGTTATCCTATGCATATCTAGGACAATACCCACTACCCTACAACAGGTTGCTTTGAGACTAAGATGTGAATGAGTGGACCACAATTCCCATGCTGCTTGCTTGGGAGGGAACCCTCCCTCTCTGGTCCCATGACCAAGGGACCTGAGAATTCAACACTGAGCTGTGCCTCACTCTTGGTCTGAGTTTGGGTTGACATGGCTATAGCCACTCTCTGGCCAAGGAGAGACAGGAAAACCGGGCTTTACTATGCATATCTAGGACAAGATGCACTGCTCTGCAGTGGGCTGCTGTGAGACTGAAACATGAGCAGACCATGTGCCCCATAGATACTTGCCTATGATGCCTGTTTGGGAGGGGTCCCGTTCTCCCTGGTTGCAGGCCCAAGGTGCCATTTCGAGAGTTTAATGCTGGGCTGTGCCCTGCCCTTAGGCTGAATTTGACTTGACATAGCTGCAGCTGCTGTCTGGTTGAGGAGGGACAGGGAAACTAGGCTCTGCTATACATACCTAGGACACTACCCACTGCCCTCCTATGGGCTGCTGTGAAACTGAGATTGGGCAGATTACAGTCCCCACAGCTTCTTCTCCATGCTGCTTACATGAGAGGAGCTGCACCGTCTCTGTTTATAAGCCCACAGCTGGCATCATTTTGAGAGTTTAACACTGGATTTGCCCCACCCTCAGGCTGAGTTCCAGGTGATGGCAAGAAAATGGTAAATTAAGAGTTTAAATGTAGGTAGTCTGACTTCAAAGCCTTCATGCTTAATTTCTATGCTATTCTGGCGGAAAGAAATATACAAGTGATCTTCAGTGTGGCTGCCAACATGGAAACCAAGAGCTATGGAATACTGTTCCAGATGTCATTGTTGCAGCAAAAGAAGTATAATGATAATCTCTGGAAAACACTGTTTTATCTTTATGTAAAACTGGTGCCCTTCTATCTAGGACACCATGTATAATTTTTGGGTCACTATACTTCAAAATTATGAAATCAGAAAGTTCAACTAATATAATACAGAGTGAGGAGGAAGTGTGATGGTGTTAGAAATGCTGCTCAGGAAAAAATTATAGATCAGAAGTGATACATGAAGCTGAAAGGGAATGTAACCAATCCATTAAAGTATCCAGAGTATGGACAACATGAGCAGAGTCTTAGTTGCTGGATCTCAGTACTGTAGCATAAGAGGACCAACACTGAAGCTTCCTTAATAAATGGAAGCTTAAGTAAAAGGAAATAACTCTTTTACATAATTTCTGGAATGCATTAACTGAAGAGGTAGTGAAGGGTAAAAATAAAAATATATTCAAAGTAAAGTTTGAAAGGTTTAATGAATGGCAGTTCCATGAGTTATTGAAACTAGATACTATCATGGCAGCCTAGGGAAACTAGGCTGTGACAGGGAGGGGACAGGGACATGCTTAAACTTTGAAGTTGATGTCCAAGAGGACAACCATATTCAATTTTAACAAATTCCATTGTGACACTTTAGAACATTGTATATGTCTGAGCAATTTGTCTTTTCCAGAATATGAAATTGTATGTTTATGTTGTTGTATATGCAGTTCTCTCTGGTTCAGATGCCCTAGCCCTCTTCATTTTTTTAAGGCCTAGCCAAAAGGCACCTCTTATGTGAAAGCCTACCCAGCATTTCCAGGCAGTTAGTTACTCCCTGCTCTATGCTCCTTGTAGTTTCCTCTATTTTAGCACTGATCACAGTATTTAGGAATTTTACAGCCTAAATTTTTACTGATGAATGACTGAATGGAGGGACCATGGCGCTAACTTAATATATGAGAAATCTTCATAGAGATCAAAAAATCAAAGAAGGAACAAGAAAATACACTTCTCCTATGTACTCAGAACTAGAAACTGGATATTGGTTAACTGTAGTAATTCCCATAACTATTATCACCATTGTGAACTGGGACTCAGAGAAGTTAAATAATTTGTCCAAGGTCAAACAACTGCAAAGAATTATAGCCAGGATTGGAAGCCAGTGCTGTCTAACTTCAAATCCTGTGTTTCTGGCGAGTACAGTATGAAGATGTTTTGATTCCTGTATCACATTTTAACTTACTGTATGCATGGCTATCATTGAGAATACCTGTCGGGAAGAAAGATATTCTTTCTTTCTTTAAGTACTTTGTGCCTCCTTTATATGTATCATTATGCTGGGTTTTTTTGTATATAATTTCTTGCATAAAAAGATCCTTGACTGCAAGACTTTTCTTTGTGCTTTCCTTGACAGATCTAGCCCAATGCCTTGTACGTAGTAGGTACTCAATGAAAATCTGTTGAATTGAATTAAATCATATTGTGCTTCAATGATTCAACACAAAGGCTGAGCTGTGGCTTGGAAATCAAACCCTCATGGCCTCAGCTTCCCTATAGATCTCCCCAGTAAATGATTAGCAGCAACATAATCTCATGCCTGTGTTCTGGAAAACATTAACATTTTCTATTTTAAAATGTCTTATTTTGGCTCTTTTAGAGAGTTATTACTAAGAAATTCTACTAAAAACCCAAATCAGTTACTATGAAAAAAATAACTATTTAAATTATAGGATGAGTCCTAAAGAAGGCAGAAAGCTAAAGGGAAAAGGGGCTATTCTAGTTTCTTAAAGCCCAAGGGAACAGTAAACTATTTTATCCAGGGAAATATATTTTTGTCATTTTTAACATTTCTTTTTAAAACTTGCCTTACGTATGAGTTTATCCTGTATTTGGGAATATATAGTCACATTTTGTCTCTATCCTTAAGGAAATTAAAATTTGATTGGAAAGACAAGATAAAGAAAGATATGCAATTGATTCATTTCTACATGAGTGGAAAGGCATTGATGCTATATGGCTTTAGAGAAATGTATGTGGAACTGATAAAATGAAAATGGTGATTGAAACCTAGAATAGTCAGGGAGGGTTTTGGAGATAGTGGAGCCACCTGGGAGCAGCCTGCTTCAGACCTGCTCCTAGCCAGTTTTATGTTGGTGGAACATGACTTTGCTAACTGGGTTTACTTTACTTTCATGATCATTAACCTGAAATAGGCGTTGGTGATGCCCACCAATCTTATTATTATTATTTTTTGTCCACCACCCATTCTCCTATTCTCTTCTCTCTTCAAAACCTACAACACTTAATTTTCCTTCCTTTATCCTTTACTTTCTTTTTTTTTTTTTGAGACGGAGTCTCGCTCTGTCGCCCAGGCTGGAGTGCAGTGGCCTGATCTCAGCTCACTGCAAGCTCCGCCTCCCAGGTTCACGCCATTCTCCTGCCTCAGCCTCCCGAGTAGCTGGGACTACAGGCGCCCGCCACCTCGCCCGGCTAGTTTTTTGTAGTTTTTTAGTAGAGACGGGGTTTCACTGTGTTCACCAGGATGGTCTCGATCTCCTGACCTCATGATCCACCCGTCTCGGCCTCCCAAAGTGCTGGGATTACAGGCTTGAGCCACCGCGCCTGGCCTATCCTTTACTTTCATTGGCATATATACATGGATCCTTTTAAACCTAAGTCGAACCGTGTGACTCTTCTGCTCAAAACATCTTAGTGGCTTCTCATGTCCCTCAGATGAAAGCTACCATCTTGCAGTGACTTACAAGGCTAGAAAGTCTGCCATCTGCCGCCAGCTTTACTCCCCACTGTATGCCCACTCTCTGACCTTTCTCCTCCTACTCTCCTATTTGTTATGTTCATTGGCCTCTTTGCTCTTCCTTAAAAGACAGAGCATGCTTTTGAGTAAGGGCCTTTGCATTAGCTGTTCTCCTGCTTGAAACTTTCTTCCCTCATATGCCTGTGTGGTTTCTCATTTCCTTCAGGCATCTGTTCATATATCAGAGAGGCTTTTCCTGGCCATCTAAATAAAATAACAGTCCCACTCTGACCTCAGCACTTTCTAGCCCCTTTATTTCTCTTCACATTTTATGCTTGTTTAGCCATTTATTGTCTGTAACTTCTCCTTTGAATGTAAGGAGCTTTGTTCTGTGTTATATTCTTAGAGCCTATGTGTTATAACACTTGATGAATGAATGAAGTAGACATTTTTAAAAAATGGGTAGATATTTGATATATGAAGTCTAGTTAGGTCATTTCGCATTAGGGAAATGGTACGAGAAAAAAGTGGAGGTGGGAATATGAATAATCAATTATAGAGACAGTTAATAGACCAGTATGACTGGGGCATGGGGTTTGATTTGGGAAATGGATGGGTAAAATTTAGGATGTTGTATTAGAGTATATTGGGAAAAGTTCTGAAGAATAAACTAAGACATTTTGTGTGTATGTGTAGGTAATGTGAAATGATTGCAGAAGAATGGAGCATGCCTTTCTTGCTGTTAAACAGGACTGAATCTATTAGGCACATCCCATAGAAGCCAAAATCTCTTCAATGTCCCTGTTGCTAGAGCTCCAGGAATGAAGCTTGGCTATTTTGGAATATAGATGAACAGATTTTAATTAATTTTAATTTTAGAGATGTAAGAATCATTTGACATCATGTTATTCAAGCTACTATTGTGGTATTATAAGTGCTTTCATGGCAAAGACCACTGTTTAGCACAGGGGTCCCCAACCTCCAGGCCATAGACCAGGACCAGTCCATGGCCTGTTAGGAACCAGGCTGTATAGCAGGAGATGAGTGGCAGGGTGAGCAAGCCAAGCTTCATTTTTATTTACAGCCACTCCGCATCACTTGCTTACTGCCTAAGCTCCACCTCCTGTCAGATCAGCAGCAGCAATAGATTATCATAGGAGCACGAACCCCATTGTGAACTGCTCATGTGAGGGATCTAGGTTGCACACTCCTTATGACAATCTAATGCTTGATGATCTGAGGTGGAGCTGAGGCAGTGATGCTAGTGCTGGAGAGTGGCTGCAAATACGGATTAACATTAGCCGAGAAGTTTGACTGTACAGAGACCATAATAAACCAATTGCTTGCAGACTCATATCAAACCCTATCAGTGAGTGGCAAGTCACAATTAGGCTGCATCTGGTGGCAGGTGAGTTGATGTACTTCAGTTATACAGCTGCATCTGGTGGCAGGCTTTAAGTCAGAATCTGACACTTGTTTTAATCTCCACATGGCCTGCCCATTCATTTTTTTTTACTACTTTTGTTTGCACCTCTTTCTAACACTGTGTACTTGTCTCAATCACTAGCCCACAAGCTAACTCTAGGCAAAATGAGTAAAAAACTAACGTCACTAGAGAGCTTCTTTGAAAAGGAGGAAAGATTCAATGGTGAGACAGCAGAAGACTCTAAGAATGCCAACAAAAGAAAGCTGCATTTAAACGAAAATACCAAGAGTCCTACTTAAATTACGATTCATTGTAGCAGGTGATACACATTTTCCAAGCTTGCTTTGTATGATATGTGGCAATCAGCTATCCAAAAAAGGCCATGAAATCTTCAAAACTGCTTCGCCACATGGAGACCAAGCATCCTGGATTAAAAGACAAGCCTTTGGGTTTTTTTTGTTTGTTTGTTTTGTTTTGTTTTGTTTTTTTGAGATGGAGACCCAGGCTAGAGTGCAGTGGTGCGATCTCCACTCACTGCAACCTCTGCCTCCCTGGTTCAAGTGATTCTCCTGCCTCAGCCTCCCAAGTAGCTGGGATTACAAGTGTGCACCACCACGTTGGGATAATTTTTGTATTTTTTCAAATTAGAGACAGGGTTTTGCCATCTTGGCCAGGCTGGTCTCAGACACCTGACCTCAGGTCATCCTCCCGCCTCAGCTTCCCAACATCCTGGGATTACAGGTGTGAGCCACCGTGCCCAGCCTGAAGTTTTTCAAAAGAGGAAAAAATGTGAACACGAAGAACGGAAGCCATTATTTAAGGCCACCACTTCATCAAGTATGTCTGCACTGAGAGCATCATTTTTAGTGATTAACCACATTGCTAAAGCTAAGAAGCCCTTTGCTATTGGTGAAGAACAGTTGATCCTGCCTGATGCTAAGGACATTTGTCGTAAACTTTTAGGAGAGGCTGCAGTTCTGATGGTGGCACGTGTTCCTCTTTTGGCTAGTACCATAACTAGACAAATTGATGAAATATCAGAGGATACTGAGGCGCAAATGTTAGAAAAGGTTAATGAGACACTGTGGTATGCAATCCAGGTTGTTAAGTCTACCGATGTTGACAACAAGACAACAAGGCTTGTTTTTATACAATATATTTTCAGGAGGATGTGCATGAGGATATGTTATGTGCACTTTTGTTGCCAACCAACACCATAGCTGCAGAACTATTCAAGTATTTGAATGATTATATATCAGGAAAACTGAATTGGTCATTTTGTATCAGTATATGCATGGACAAAGTGGCTGCCATGACTGGCCAGCTTTCTGGTTTCACTACTTGGGTCAAAAAGGTCGCTTCTAAATTTGAGTCTACACACTGTGTCATCCATAGAGAAATGCTGGCTAGCTGAAAAATGTCACTTGAACTTAACAGTGTTTTGCAGGATGCGATTAAAATTATCAAGCACATTAAGGTACATAGCCTTAACTGACATCTGCGCAGCTCTGTGAGGAGATGGATCAGATTACACAGATCTTCTCTTATACACAGAAGTGAGATGGTTTTCTAAAGGTAGATGACTGGCCAGAGGTTTTGAGTTATGAGAGCCACTCCAGAGATTTCTTTTAGAAAAACAGTCACCACTGGCAGCACATTTCAGTGACACAGAATGGGTCACAAAACTTGTTTACTTGTGTGACATATTCAGCTTGCTCAATTAACCCAATCTGTCACTTCAGGGAAGAATGACAGCTGTGTTCAAGTCAGCAGATAAAGTGGAATTTTGGGGGCAATGAATGAACATTGGGATTTTTAATGTGTTTCAAACATTAGCAGAGATCTTGAAAGAGATTTAGCCAGGGCCTTCTTTTTCCCAGCTGGTGCATGATCACCTATCTAAGCTTTCAAAAGAGTCTGAGCATTACTTCCCAACCACCACAGACTCCTAACCTGAGAAGGAATGGATCCACGACCCATTTGTGAATAAGTCAGGTAAATTGACTTTGTCTGTGCTAGAAGAGGATCAACTGCTTGAGATCACAAATGACGGTGGCCTTAAAAATATGTTGGAGACAATTTCATATCTCCATACATTGTGGATTAAAGTCAAAGTGGAATATCCTGAGATTGCCCAAAAAGTAACTGAAAAGCCTGCTTCCATTTCCGGCATCCTATCTTTGTGAAACAGGGTTTTCTGCAACGACAGCAACCAAAACGAGATTACGGAGTACACTAAACATAAGTGACACACTTCAGGTTTCACTGTCTCCCATCACCCCCAGATGGGACCATCTAGTTGCGGGAAAACAAGCTCAGGGCTCCCACTGATTCTACACTATGGTGAGTTGTATAATTATTTCATTGTATATTACAATGTAGTAATAATAGAAATAAAGCGCACAATAAATGTAATGCACTAGAATGATCCCGAAACCATCCCCCGCCCTCCAGTTCGTGGAAAAAATTGTCTTCCATGGAACTGGTCCTTGGTGCCAAAAAGGCTGGGGACTGCTGGTTTAGCACATTGTCTGGCATTTAATAGTAGCGAGTAAATATTGATTATATGAATAGTATTTGTTGAGTAGAAACTAATTCGAAAGAATTTGAATGACTTACCTTATCTCAGCCAATAGAATGTTTCCTAAACTAGTCTTGGCAGTTGTTCTTCATGTTTTCTAGAGAAGAAGTAATTCAGGTGATCAGCCATATAGTTCAAACGCGAGACTTGACTTTTTCACCTTAATAATTAACTATCAGAATTCAACATTGTTTCATTAGTGGTAAATAACTAAATGAGGTAAACTTTGGATTAAAATGGAATAGAATTGTACTGTAAGCACAATTTATTTTCCTTCTGACAAGTTTCCTATCCTCAGTTGATTCCTTATTAGGATTATAATCATATCTAGAATGCATAGTGAATGTTCTTTATCAAAATTAACTTTATTTGGGGGAGGCGGAGCAAGATGGCCGAATAGGAACAGCTCCAGTCTCCAACTCCCAGCGCGAGCGACACAGAAGACCGGTGATTTCTGCATTTTCAACTGAGGTACTGGGTTCATCTCACTAGGGAGTGCTGGACAATCGGTGCTGGTCAGCTGCTGCAGCCCGACCAGCGAGAGCTGAAGCAGGGTGAGGCATCGCCTCACCTGGGAAGCGCAAGGGGGAAGGGAATCCCTTTTCCTAGCCAGGGGAACTGAGACACACAACATCTGGAAAATCGGGTAACTCCCACCCCAATACTGCACTTTAAGCAAACGGGCACACCAGGAGATTGTATCCCACACCTGGCCGGGAGGGTCCCACGCCCACGGAGCCTCCCTCATTGCTAGCACAGCAGTCTGCGATCTAACCACAAGGCAGCAGTGAGGCTGGGGGAGGGGCGCCCGCCATTGCTGAGGCTTAAGTAGGTAAACAAAGCCACTGGGAAGCTCGAACTGGGTGGAGCTCACAGCAGCTCAAGGAAACCTGCCTGTCTCTGTAGACTCCACCTCTGGGGACAGGGCACAACTAAACAACAGCAAAAGCAGCAGAAACCTCTGCAGACACAAACGACTCTGTCTGACAGCTTTGAAGAGAGCAGTGGATCTCCCAACACGGAGGTTGAGATCTGAGAAGGGACAGACTGCCTGTTTAAGTGGGTCCTGACCCCTGAGTAGCCTAACTGGGAGACATCCCCCACTAGGGGCAGTCTGACACCCCACACCTCGCAGGGTGGAGTACACCCCTGAAAGGAAGCTTCCAAAGCAAGAATCAGACAGGTACACTCACTGTTCAGCAATATTCTATCTTCTGCAGCCTCTGCTGCTGATACCCAGGCAAACAGGGTCTGGAGTGGACCTCAAGCAATCTCCAACAGACCTACAGCTGAGGGTGCTGACTGTTAGAAGGAAAACTATCAAACAGGAAGGACACCTACACCAAAACCCCATCAGTACGTCACCATCATCAAAGACCAGAAGCAGATAAAACCACAAAGATGGGGAAAAAGCAGGGCAGAAAAGCTGGAAATTCCAAAAATAAGAGCGCATCTCCCCCGGCAAAGGAGCGCAGCTCATCGCCAGCAACGGATCAAAGCTGGACGGAGAATGACTTTGACGAGATGAGAGAAGAAGGCTTCAGTCCATCAAACTTCTCAGAACTAAAGGAGGAATTACGTACCCAGCGCAAAGAAACTAAAAATCTTGAAAAAAAGGTGGAAGAATTGATAGCTAGAGTAATTAATGCAGAGAAGGTCCTAAACGAAATGAAAGAGATGAAAACCATGACACGAGAAATAAGTGACAAATGCACAAGCTTCAGTAACCGACTCGATCAACTGGAAGAAAGAGTATCTGCGATTGAATGAATGAAATGAAGCGAGAAGAGAAACCAAAAGAAAAAAGAAGAAAAAGAAATGAACAAAGCCTGCAAGAAGTATGGGATTATGTAAAAAGACCAAATCTACGTCTGATTGGGGTGCCTGAAAGTGAGGGGGAAATGGAACCAAGTTGGAAAACACTCTTCAGGATATCATCCAGGAGAACTTCCCCAACCTAGTAGGGCAGGCCAACATTCAAATCCAGGAAATACAGAGAACGCCACAAAGATACTCCTTGAGAAGAGCAACTCCAACACACATAATTGCCAGATTCACCAAAGTTGAAATGAAGGAAAAAATCTTAAGGGCAGCCAGAGAGAAAGGTCGGGTTACCCACAAAGGGAAGCCCATCAGACTAACAGCAGATCTCTCGGCAGAAGCTCTCCAAGCCAGAAGAGAGTGGGGGCCAATATTCAACATTCTTAAAGAAAAGAATTTTAAACCCAGAATTTCATATCCAGCCAAACTAAGTTTCATAAGTGAAGGAGAAAAAAATCCTTTACAGATAAGCAAATGCTTAGAGATTTTGTCACCACTAGGCCTGCCTTACAAGAGACCCTGAAGGAAGCACTAAACATGGAAAGGAACAACCGGTACCAGCCATTGCAAAAACATGCCAAAATGTAAAGACCATCGAGGCTAGGAAGAAACTGCATCAACTAACGAGCAAAATAACCAGTTAATATCATAATGGCAGGATCAAGTTCACACATAACAATCTTAACCTTAAATGTAAATGGACTAAATGCTCCAATTAAAAGACACAGACTGGCAAACTGGATAAAGAGTCAAGACCCATCAGTCTGCTGTATTCAGGAGACCCATCTCTCATGCAGAGACATACATAGGCTCAAAATAAAGGGATGGAGGAATATTTACCAAGCAAATGGAGAAGAAAAAAAAGCAGGGGTTGCAATACTAGTCTCTGATAAAACAGACTTTAAACCATCAAAGATCAAAAGAGACAAAGAAGGCCATTACATAATGGTAAAGGGATCAATTCCACAGGAAGAGCTAACCATCCTAAATATATATGCACCCAATACAGGAGCACCCAGATTCATAAAGCAAGTCCTTAGAGACTTACAAAGAGACTTAGACTCCCATACAATAATAATGGGAGACTTCAACACTCCACTGTCAACATTAGACAGATCAACGAGACAGAAAGTTAACAAGGATATCCAGGAATTGAACTCATCTCTGCAGCAAGCAGACCTAATAGACATCTATAGAACTCTCCACCCCAAATCAACAGAATATACATTCTTCTCAGCACCACATCGCACTTATTCCAAAATTGACCACATAATTGGAAGTAAAGCACTCCTCAGCAAATGTATGAGAACAGAAATTATAACAAACTGTCTCTCAGACCACAGTGCAATCAAACTAGATCTCAGGACTAAGAAACTCCATCAAAACCGCTCAACTACATGGAAACTGAACAACCTGCTCCTGAATGACTACTGGGTACATAACAAAATGAAGGCAGAAATAAAGATGTTCTTTGAAACCAATGAGAACAAAGATACAACATACCAGAATGTCTGGGACACATTTAAAGCAGTGTGTAGAGGGAAATTTATAGCACTAAATGCCCACAAGAGAAAGCAGGAAAGATCTAAAATTGACACTCTAACATCACAATTAAAAGAACTAGAGAAGCAAGAGCAAACACATTCGAAAGCTAGCAGAAGGCAAGAAATAACTAAGATCAGAGCAGAACTGAAGGAGATAGAGACACAAAAAACCCTCCAAAAAATCAATGAATCCAGGAGTTGGTTTTTTGAAAAGATCAACAAAATTGACAGACCGCTAGCAAGACTAATAAAGAAGAAAAGAGAGAAGAATCAAATAGACACAATAAAAAATGATAAAGGGGATATCACCACTGACCCCACAGAAATACAAACTACCATCAGAGAATACTATAAACACCTCTACGCAAATAAACTAGAAAATCTAGAAGAAATGGATAGTTTCCTGGACACTTACACTCTTCCAAGACTAAACCAGGAAGAAGTTGAATCCCTGAATAGACTAATAGCAGGCTCTGAAATTGAGGCAATAATTAATAGCCTACCAATGAAAAAAAGTCCAGGACCAGATGGATTCACAGCTGAATTCTACCAGAGGTACAAGGAGGAGCTGGTACCATTCCTTCTGAAACTATTCCAATCAATAGAAAAAGAGGGAATCCTCCCTAACTCATTTTATGAGGCCAACATCATCCTGATACCAAAGCCTGGCAGAGACACAACAAAAAAGAGAATTTTAGACCAATATCCCTGATGAACATCGAAGCAAAAATCCTCAATAAAATACTGGCAAACCGGATTCAGCAGCACATCAAAAAGCTTATCCACCATGATCAAGTGGGCTTCATCCCTGGGATGCAAGGCTGGTTCAACATTCGCAAATCAATAAACATAATCCAGCATATAAACAGAACCAAAGACAAGAACCACATGATTATCTTAATAGATGCAGAAAAGGCTTTTGACAAAATTAAACAGCCCTTCATGCTAAAAACGCTCAATAAATTCGGTACTGATGGAACGTACCTCAAAATAATAACAGCTATTTATGACAAACCCACAGCCAATATCATACTGAATGGGCAAAAACTGGAAAAATTCCCTTTGAAAATTGGCACAAGACAGGGTTGCCCTCTCTCACCACTCCTATTCAACATAGTGTTGGAAGTTCTGGCTAGGGCAGTCAGGCAAGAGAAAGAAATCAAGGGTATTCAGTTAGGAAAAGAAGAAGTCAAATTGTCCCTCTTTGCAGATGACATGATTGTGTATTTAGAAAACCCCATTGTCTCAGCCCAAAATCTCCTTAAGCTGATAAGCAACTTCAGCAAAGTCTCAGGATACAAAATTAATGTGCAAAAATCACAAGCATTCTTATACACCAGTAACAGACAAACAGAGAGCCAAATCAGGAATGAACTTCCATTCACAATTGCTTCAAAGAGAATGAAATACCTAGGAATCCAACTTACAAGGGATGTAAAGGACCTCTTCAAGAAGAACTACAAACCACTGCTCAGTGAAATAAAAGAGGACACAAACAAATGGAAGAACATACCATGCTCATGGATAGGAAGAATCAATGTCATCAAAATGGCCATACTGCCCAAGGTAATTTATAGATTCAATGCCATCCCCATCAAGCTACCAATGAGTTTCTTCACAGAATTGAAAAAAACTGCTTTAAAGTTCATATGGAACCAAAAAAGAGCCCGCATCTCCAAGACAATCCTAAGTCAAAAGAACAAAGCTGGAGGCATCACGCTACCTGACTTCAAACTATACTACAAGGCTACAGTAACCAAAACAGCATGGTACTGGTACCAAAACAGAGATATAGACCAATGGAACAGAACAGAGTCCTCAGAAATAATACCATACATCTACAGCCATCTGATCTTTGATAAACCTGACAAAAACAAGAAATGGGGAAAGGATTCCCTATTTAATAAATGGTGCTGGGATAATTGGCTAGCCATAAGTAGAAAGCTGAAAGTGGATCCTTTCCTTACTCCTTATACGAAAATTAATTCAAGATGGATTAGAGACTTAAATGTTAGACCTAATACCATAAAAATCCTAGAACAACACCTAGGTAGTACCATTCAGGACATAGGCATGGGCAAAGATTTCATGTCTAAAACACCAAAAGCAACGGCAGCAAAAGCCAAATTTGACAAATGGGATCTAATTAAAGAGCTTCTGCACAGCAAAAGAAACTACCATCAGAGTGAACAGGCAACCTACAGAATGGGAGAAAATTTTTGCAATCTACTCCTCAGACAAAGGGCTAATATCCAGAACCTACAAAGAACTCAAACAAATTTACAAGAAAAAAACAAACAACCCCATCAAAAAGTGGGCAAAGGATATGAATAGACACTTCTCAAAAGAAGACATTCAGACAGCCAACAGACACATGAAAAAATGCTCATCATCACTGGCCATCAGAGAAATGCAAATCAAAATCACAATGAGATACCATCTCACACCAGTTAGAATGGCGATCATTAAAAAGTCAGGAAACAATAGGTGCTGGAGAGGCTGTGGAGAAATAGGAACACTTTTACACTGTTGGTGGGATTGTAAACTAGTTCAACCATTATGGAAAACAGTATGGCGATTCCTCAAAGATCTAGAACTAGATGTACCATATGACCCAGCCATCCCATTACTGGGTGTATACCCAAAGGATTATAAATCATGCTGCTATAAAGACACATGCACACGTATGTTTATTGCGGCACTATTCACAATAGCAAAGACTTGGAATCAACCCAAATGTCCATCAGTAACAGACTGGATTAAGAAAATGTGGCACATATACACCATGGAATACTATGCAGCCATAAAAAAGGATGAGTTTGTGTCCTTTGTAGGGACATGGATGCAGCTGGAAACCATCATTCTCAGCAAACTATTGCAAGAACAGAAAACCAGACACCGCATGTTCTCACTCATAGGTGGGAACTGAACAATGAGATCACTTGGACTCGGGAAGGGGAACATCACACACCGGGGCCTATCATGGGGAGGGGGGAGGGGGGAGGGATTGCATTGGGAGTTATACCTGATGTAAATGATGAGTTGATGGGTGCAGCACACCAACTTGGCACAAGTATACATATGTAACAAACCTGCACGTTATGCACATGTACCCTAGAACTTAAGGTATAATAATAATAATAATAGTAATAATAATAATAATAATAAATTAACTTTATTTGGGACATTACTTGGTTAGTTACTGGCAACCTTGCCATTAGAAAGCCATATCTGTTTTTAGGTGCTTAAAAGCTCCCTTTTCCTGATTCTTGACTTTCCTTTATTCCTTCGTATCAAGAAGAGATAAAAATTTATTACTTTTACTTTTAGATATCAAATGTTCAGTGACTTTAAAAACTGAGTGAGATAGGAATTTGAATCGATGAGAACCTTGTGTTAGAAAATCTATTGAGTTTATAAAACTTTCTTTATAAAGCTTTCTCTTACCCCTAGATCTTCCATCTGTTTTATTGTGTTCTGTGTGTATGTTTTGAAATTAACTTAAATATCTCCTAACCTGTCAGTTTTACCTTTATTTATCTTCTCACTGCTCCGGATTCCTCACAGGACTGTTTGTGTAAATTCCATAGCAGTTGAAAGAGAGCTTTCAATGACACTATTCAGATAAGTGGGAATTTTGTTTTTCCGACAGGTGATCTTTTATATGTTTACTTGAATTTCTGATGGAGATCAAGACTTTTTTCTGTAAAAAAATTTTTAAATGTATGTTGAACGAGGAGAAACAAAATCTAATTTTTGAAAAAAGAAAGGATAGAAGTATTTTCTCATAGTGATAATTTGGAAGCAGTGCTTTAAGATTAGCATGGGGTTAGTGACTAGTCAAGGGGATAGTTTAAGAGAAAGAAGGAAGTAAGGAGGGTATTGCTTTGTTCCAAGGCTCAGTTATTAGGGTCACAGAGGTATTAGGGAAATGGGAAAGAATGTATGAATGTAAAGGTAGGATTGGATTTTCCAGAGAGTAGTAAGAGAGAAATACAAATAGCTGTAGAAATAAGGCATTCAGGAGGGAAAACCAGTTTTCGATATATTGAGGGGTTAGAAAGGGAGGACAAGGAGGTAGAAATAGCTACCAGACAGGTGATCAATTAGACAAGAAGCTAGAAGAGATGTCAATTTCAGAAATAGAGATTAAATTTCAGGAGTCTAGTGTCCTTTTATGCAAAGACTGGATCTCTCAGTGGAGTTAGAACAAGGGGAAGCAGGAGGAATTAACATTCTTGAACCTGTCTGTAAATCATATGCCATGCCAACTTTTCATAAATGCTATTTCAATGATTCTTATGCTAATCCTATGAGGATATGAGCCTCCCTTTTTAGATGAGGATGTTAAGGGACTTGTCCAAGCTCTTACAGTAAGCACACTTGGTAGAGCCAGAGTTAAACTCCAAAGTCATACTTTTCCTATTTATATCACATCGACTCTGACACCTAGACAGGGAAAAATTGGAAAGGAGCTTAGGAGGTAGAAAGAAATTAAGAAATGCATAGGTATAAGGCGGATGGGCAGCATGAAGGAATTAAATTGTTTTAGAAAGAAAACAGAGTAGCTTAGGCAGGTGAGAATTTGACTATTTCACCAGTAATATTTTATTCAAAACCTGGTTATATAAATCTAGAGTTGATTCTACTTGAGATTTATTTCAGTTTTCTGGTGGCTGGTATGGTTGAATTTTTTTCTTGATATTTCATCTACTCAATATATTGGAACATTGCCACCTAGCATAAACATATTACCATCTTTAGCTAGAGATTCCATGAGAGATAGCTACTAAAATTGCCACAATTTAGAAAGATTCTAATTATAATATCTTATTATATTCCTGACTAGTAACCAAACGATGGCAAATATTGAGCCATAGAGGAAAAGTATTTTGATTTGGCAACCAAAATACATAGCTCTGTCACACAAATGTTGTCTTTACTGTTTATTTAACATTAAAAGTTGAGCTATGCAATAATATTAGGTTTGATCATATGAAATTGCCAATTGTTAAATCGAACTAAATATGGCCTGAGAAAGCCTCCGTACTTCCATATTTGAGTCCTTATGGACAAACCGTAACCTAACTTGGTAGGTAGACAAGACTGAACACCTAACTTAGAAGTATGCTACTGTAACAACAGCTGTGTATCAGTCAATCCCAGCAGCCATACTTCAACCACTCATACACTGCTGACCAAACTGTGTTCAAATAAGGCAAAAGCCAAGCTGCAACCAGTCCAGCTGTTCCTGTGCCTCACTTCTGTTTTCTGTACGTCACTTCCCTTTTTTTGTCTATAAATTTGCTCTGACCATGAGACATCCCTGGAGTTTCTCTGAGTCTGCTGTGATTCTTCAGGCTGCCTGATTAATGAATTGATTTTTTTTTTCCTTGCTGAATTGCACTCTGTTAAATTTGTCTGAAATTTTCCTTTAACACCAATATTCCATGATTTTTAACAACAGTAATAAAATAATAAACTTTATTGACATTATTAAATCTTTATGATGTACTAAATGATTAACATAATTATTTAATTTTTAAAGCAAAATTGTGAGATTGATATTATTTCCTCTTTTTAGAGATGAGGCAAAAAAATGTTAAGAGTTGTTCAAGGGCACTTAGGTTGGATGGTAGCAAAGTTCGGATTTGAGCCAAGATCTCTCTGACTTTACATGTCCTGCCTTGTAGAACACTAGGTTGATTCCTTATGGGGAAATACAAACATGAAGATACATGTAATAATAATCACTGGTCTGCAGTGTTCATCTCACATAGAATGTGTTAGTTTCATTTTAACTAAGCCATACAAAAATGGATATCACTCTAGCTGCTTGTGAGTTCCTAATGTGGCTTTGAGTTTAGAATAACGCTTTTTATCCTTTCTGAGGCCAATCCAATATGGCTTTTCCTCATTCTTCTTGAAAATTCCTTCTCTAGACATTTCTGCTTTTGTTGCTTAAATATCCTTCGGACAATAGGGAAGATGTTTGAAACAGCACAGCAATAAGAAAGGATTTATTTCTTTTCTATTTGTTGTTTCTCTTTTAGTGAAGTGCTGTAGTAGTTCTGTACTATAGAGTTGCAGCAAACACTGAATTAGAAATAGAGAGCCATTACTACTAGGGGAAATACAAGGTTAAGATTCTGGTCACATTTTTTATTAACCAATCAATACATAACCTTGTTTAGTATATGTTTCTGTTTAAAAACACCTCTTTAATATGCATTTTGTATAAATAATTAACTGTATACAGTATTTCTTTATAATAAAGCACTAGCTGAGAAGGATATAATTTTTTCCAAACATTGAATAATGTGACTATAAATTTCTTTGATTTTCAGCCTCACAACAATGCTTTACACTATGCTTATTTTTTTTAAAATAGGTAATCATCTAATGAATCCACAAATTTAGCCACTTTTTCATCTTTTCCATAGCTTCATTATGCACTGTAAATGTTATTTTAGCTCTGTCTGGTGTGGCCTCTGGTATTGATAACCAAATTTCATCTTTCTTTTTCTGGATATGTTGCATTGTTCATTCATTAACATTGAACTCATGGCCAAAAGTACTCTAGCTCGTGCCTGAAGGAGGTTTACCTAACACATATTTTCTCCATCAGGCATATCACAACCTTCTTGCACTTAGAAACACTTGGCAGCACTTAAGCACTGTGCTTGGAAGCCATTTTAAACAGCAGAATCACCAACAAAAAGCACAAAAATGTAAAAACGGTGGCACTAAATAGGCCAAGAAAAGAATACGTTTTTACAGTTCAAGAGCTGAAACAAGAAGGCAGAGCATCTCCTTGTTTGACCTCCTTTGGGAACATGCATGGCCAGTGACTCCAATTTACTGTCTTTCTGTGTATGTCCACAAATGACCAAGAAAGTGTCAAGGATATTGACTTTAAGGTTACAAATAAATTTTATCAAGTAGACAAATATGCAAGTACAGAATTATCAAAATCAAGGATCAACTGTAATTAGACTTATTGCAAACCACAGTTTTGTATGCATTGCAATTTTCAGGACTTTTATGATGCTTTGAAGGAATTAGCAAGAATAAAGTAATTAGTAAGAATAAAGTTGTCACATGCTTTATTACTGTATATTTCTCAGAATACCCATGTAAAGAAAATTTTTAGATTTATTATCAGGTTACTGTTAGCAATACAGAAGCTGAAGTAAGTAATTATTTTCAAATCACAGAATAAGCTACCCGTTGGCTAAAATGCAACTGTGGCAAAACAGTACCAGATTGCTAGGCTTTTATTGTTTTGTTTTGTTTTCATTTTTGTTGGTACTACCTAATACTTGTAATTAATATTATAACAGTAGGAAAACAAGATTCATTCTAAATTGATAACAGGAATAGCTAACCTAGACTTAATGGTAGCAGAGTCTGTGAAGCAAGTCTTTTTTCTATGACTTCATTATAAAACAAATAATAAATAATGGGGCTTTTTTTCTTTTGAAGGCCTGCTTATAGAAAGTGATTCCTGTGGAAGTATAGACTTTTTTTAAAAAAAGATCTCTTATGCCCACTCAAAGGTACATGTTTATTTGATACATACTTATTGAAGGCTTTAACAGTATTTTCAGTTTTTAACATTTGCATAACAACTTTGATAGTAGTGGTTAAAACCTCAGGCTGTGGAATTAAGCCTGTTTCAAATCCTGGCTCTACGATGTACTAGCTGTGTGGATTTGGGCATTATATTTATTATCTCTGAGTTTGTTTCTTACATTTGAAAAACTGGTGAAATCGTAATACATTATTTCATATATACTGTAAATATATGAAATATACAATATGGGCATATAAAATATATGAAATATATATTTTATATACACCATAAAAATTAGTATACAATTTATATACATAAATAATTTTTAGGTTGTGAGAGTTAAATTCAGAATCTGTATAAGATGCATAGCCCTTTCTAAGCATTTTATTAAAAGTATATATTATAAAAAATCTGTTTTAAATGAGAATACAATAACTTTTGACTCTTCATGTGGAAAGGCAGAGAGGCAAAAGTTATTGTAGTCTCACGAAAGAATATAATGGAAGACACTATGGAAGACAGTGTTTATATCACCCCTGTTATTTATTATTTGTTTTATAATGAAGTCCCAGAGAAGTTAAGTGACTTGCTTGCCAGACTCTACCACTGTTAAATCTGGGCCAGCTGTTCCTCTTATGAATTTACCATGAATCCCTTTTCCCACTGTTATTGATTACAAGAAAATGTAGTAAGTCACTTGAAATGACATGTGAGCCAAGATCATATTTGTTGTCTTTGTGGTTCCTGGTTGCCCAGCTCATTGCCTAGTACCTCCCCAGTGAACACTACCAGTGTATGATTATTGAATGAACAGGTTAAATGCATAAGGTCACACAGTTTTTGTGTTGTAAATCAGCCTTCTTGTTTTCCATTTCCGCTTTTATTTTCCAATGTCATTGCCATTGTATCTGCACATCATAGGCACTACACTAAATTGATAATGGAAGGGCTACAAAGATACATAAAACACAGTTCCTGTACAAGGACCTTCTAGTCTCTCACAGATAGCAAATGGGTGGTTTCCTATGGTTGCTATAGCAAATTACCACAAACATGGTGATATAAAACAATGGAGATGTACTCTCTCACAGTTCTGGAGGCCAGATGTCTGAAATCAAGGTGTCAGCAGGCCCAGGCTTCATTAGAAGGCTCTTGGGTAAATTCTATTCCTTGCCTCTTACAACATCTGGTGACTCTGGGCATTCCTTGGCTTCTGGCTGCATCACTCCAATCTCCACCTGTCACATTGCCTCCTCTTCTTCTATCTCTTTTCCTCTGTGTGTCTTTTGTAAGTATACTTGTCATTGGATTGAGGGCCTGCTCATATTATCCAGGATGATCTCATTTCAAATGCTTAATTACATCTGCAAAGCCCATTTTTCCAAATAAGTAACAGTCACAGTTTCTAGGGATTTGATATGGATATTTTGTATGACTTTTTTTTTTTTTTTTTTTAGCTTACCACAGATAGCAACAATTGTCAAGTCCGTTTTTATGAGGAAACAAACTGTTCCTTACTTCAGGTGTGAGGAATGATTATGTTGCCAATTATAAGCAGAGAGATGGTAGCATGTACAAAACACAGCTCAGCTATGCTTAAGAATTGTAGTGTTAGAGTATATTAAATTCTGAATATCTTCCCAACCACCCATGCTAAATTGAGAAATTTAATATGCAGTTCCTACTTCCACCCCTGGAAGGATAGTGGAATGCAGCTCTGGAATTAGATTACTTGGCTATAAATCCCTCATCCTATTCTCATCATTTACTAGCCACATGGCCTTAAATAAGTCTTGCCTGTAAACTTGGAATTATAATTGTACTTGTTGTGAGGATTAAATGAGCTAATACATGTAAAGCATTTAGAACAATACCTGGCACATATTAAGCACTTAATATGCATTAACTATTATTAGCTGTTGTTGTACTTGCCTTTGTTGGAGATACAGGAGAAATATAAAACATAGACTCTTTCCTTGAGGTCTCTAATATCCTGTGGAGGAGACAGGATGAACATAGCTGAGTTCTGGTTGTAGAATGATATACCAAAAGTCTATCTCAGAGGTTGTTGTATTAAATCTTCTGCAAGATAAAGGAGGCCTGAACTGGAGCTGTGATATGGGAATGACATAGAAAGGTTGGATAAGTAAAGAGTTTTTAAGGAAAAATGGACAAACCTTGGTAACTTTATTCTACCTTGTTATGGGTGGGCAAAATACTCTTTTCCTTATTTCCAGTTCTAAAACCTGCGTCGATTAGCCTTTTTCTCTGAAATGAATTAATGGGAAGGGGAACATCACACACCGAGGCCTATCATGGGGAGGGGGGAGGGGGGAGGGATTGCATTGGGAGTTATACCTGATGTAAATGACGAGTTGATGGGTGCTGACGAGTTGATGGGTGCAGCACAGCAACATGGCACAAGTATACATATGTAACAAACCTGCACGTTATGCACATGTACCCTAGAACTTAAAGTATAATAAAAAAAATTATAAGATTCTTTCCAGATATTAAGATATCAAGTTTTGTGAATCTGAACTCTTTTGATTTCTGAAGAACCCCCCATGTCCAACAATTTGTTCAGGCGAACTAAGTGCCCAAAGCCTAACCTAGTTCCAACCTCAGCTGTTTGCATTATTCTCTGGTGAATAACCTACACTTACATCTACTTGCTTCTTCTCTTACAGCTCTTGAAACACATGACCTGGATCTCAAATGCCTCTGATAAGAAAGAGAATTTCCTCAATATATTACATATGCTTATATTTTTCAATAAATATTTATTCTCCTTGTAGGCATCCAACAGAGTGCACATTGATTCAGCCAGATATTTCAACATTATAATCTCAGCAAGTGTTGCAGTTTCTTCATTAAATCTAATAAGATTTCATGAAAAGCAGTCACCCAAACAATGCCAGAACACATGACTATTGTGTCTTCCGTCAATATAATGGACACTTTAAAACGAATATATTGGTGCCTCAAGTTGAATTTCCATGCCTAACATACAACTAGAATTTGATGGAAATAGAAATAGCCAAGAAGAAAGAGTAAATGTCTTATGGAAAGAGGTGGCTGTTGTTTCTATTCTTTGATCAGTTAGTATACTCTCACAATAGTTTTTCTACTTTGTAGGCATCCAACAGAGTGCACACTGATTCAGCCAGATATTTCAACATTATAATCTCAGCAACTATTGCGGTTTCTTCATTAAATCTAACAAGATTTCATGAAAACCAGTCACCCAAACAAAAGTGAAACAGGAATCCACTTAGGAAATAATGCTGAAGAAAATAAAATCAAAAGTAAATTAGAAGAACTTCCTTACTTTATTTTCATGGTTCAGGCTTTATACAGTTGTTATTCATTCAAAGATGATGAATCCAACATGTCATCTACTGTATTGAATACCAGAATAACAAAACTACTATGTTGAAGATCAGAATAATAAAAGTAATAGCATTAAGTTTTCTTACTAATGAAAGCTTGATGTTATTTTTATTCAACATCAGTTCCTTGCTTCCAAAATAATATTAGTACTGCTACATACAATCTTTAGTTAGTGTTGCTTATGGAGAGGTATTTATTAACAACCAAAGGGAATAAGGTGATACAATTTTTATAATAATTATATTGTGTCTTCCATCATTATAATGGATACTTTATCATGAATATATTGGTGCCTCAAGTTGAATTACCATGCCTAACATACAAGAAGAATTTTCTATGATCTTTTTATATGAATGCCAGGTAATCCTTTTGTCTATAAAGTTGCTGTAACCTTTTAAAATCCTACATTAAGGATATTAAAAACAAAACTAGGCTGGGCACAGTGGCTCACACCTGTAATCCCAGCACTTTGGCAGGCTGACTGAGGTGGGTGGATCACGAGGTCAGGAGTTTGAGACCAGCCTGGCCACTATGGTGAAACCCCATCTCTACTAAAAATACAAAAATTAGCCGGGCATGGTAGTGCCTGCCTGTAGTCCCAGCCACTGCACTCTAGCCTGGGCGACAGAGCAAGACTCCATCTCAAAAAAAAAAAAAAAAAAAAAAAAAAAAAAAAAAAAAAACCTAAAAACCAAAACTATTTGGCATTACAAATCTTTCTTTCTTCCTTTCTTTCTTTCTTCTTCTTCTTCTTCTTCTTCTTTTTTTTTTTTAAAGACAGAGTCACTCTCTGTTGCCCAGGCTGGAGTGCAATGGTGCAATCTCAGTTCACTGCAACCTCTGCCTCCCGGGTTCAAGCAATTCTCCTGCCTCAGCCTCCTGAATAGCTGTGATTACAGGTACACACCACCACACCCAGCTAATTTTTTGTATTTTTAGTTGAGATGGGGTTTTTCCATGTTGACCAGGCTGGTCTCAAACTTGTTGCCTCATGTGGTCCACCCACCTCAGCCTCCCAAAGTGCTGGGATTACAGGCATGAGTCACCATGCCCAGCCTACAAATCATTCTATTTGATCATTTACTCTTCCCCATATTTTAAACCCCTCTTTTGTCACTGCGTAGGTGGTTGGTGGTATTAGTAATGGGGTATGGAGGATGATGAGGATAAATATAGTATTTTAAAATAAATTATATATTTTTTCCTTTTTTTTTCCTTTTTGCTCATTATAGGCAATTTGGAAAATACAACTTAGTAGAAAGGAAAGTTGGAGAACATCACCCAAATGTACTTCTTGAAAATTCCAATGAAAAACTCAGGTTCCTTATTTTTTTCCTTGGCAAAAATGCTATATTCTTGTTCTTAGAAGTTGTTCACATTTGGTAAGGTAAGCTTAAGATTTACCTTGTTATAACTAAGATGCGATCATCAAGACAATCTATTTCAGAAGTACTATTTATGTGCCAGATGCTTTTTAAAGTTTTGTAGGCCTGGGTATTTTGCCTTGGAGGCAGCATCTTCAGTATACATGAGAATTTACCTTTGGAGACAAAGGTGTTTGCGGACAGGAAATTTTTTGAGGGTTCTCAGATAGTAATACATCGTAGGGATAGTCTGCAATTAATGGCTCAGCTAGGTGCTTTTACTTGGGTAACAGCTTTCTTATGAAAGATGCTTCCTTCTTTGGGTCAAAGTTGTGACTTGTAGTTTATCTAGAGAGAAGATGGTTTATTTATTCAGATAATTTTGACATTTATAATCATGGGTATATAGCTCAAACATAGAAAATTGCAAACACTGTCAATTTTGTGTTACTACTTTGTTGATGGCTTTCTTGGAAAGGGTTACTATAGGCTCTGATTGATGGAAGGCATAATAAGCCTTAAATTTATAATTCAATAATATAGTTTATTATCATTTCCACCTGATCTGTATGAGTTATTTCAAAATTATATTGTATAGTAGAAATCACTGCAGTTCTTGTGAGAATGGTGATTTTATTGCTTAGTACAATTTAGAAGAATATACAAGCAGTTCAACATGATAGTGTTACTAATACATGACTCAGGAATCAATATATAAATTTTATCATCTTTAAAAACCTGGTCATCTATATCCAAAGTGCTTTTGACTTCTAAACAAGAAACTTACCCGCCTGGCGCTCCCCCACCCCCATACATGTCTTATAAATATATTAAGAATAACTGCATTAACATGATACTACATTTCTGGGAATGTAAAATGCTTTCTGCATTGTTGATTAAGGGCAGGACTAAAGAAAATAGAACTAGGATGGCTGTCTTTCTTTCTTCCATTTGTAATCAAGCTTTTAGGGCAGAGTGTTGGAGTGGTTTGAGCTAAGTAAGACAAGACAGGAAGAAGGAAAGACAGTAGCAAAGTTGTTTTAATTAACTTATACATAACTCAATGATAAACAGCCTAAGGGAGCAGAATGGAGATCTCAGAGAAGACGACATGTATGTATCACTTATATATGATAAAGTGGCACTAGAAATCAATGGACCTATATGTGAAAAATAAGTCTATAAAGTTAATAGAAGAAAAAGTAAGTGAATATCTCTGTGAACTAAGGGCTGGAGAAATGTCTTCTCAACAAAATTTCAGCCAATAAAGCACAACCAATAAAGGAAACATTAATACATTAAAATTCAGGATTTTTGTTCAACAAAGCTTCCAGGGACAATATTAAAAGGCACATAACGTAAGGAAATAATATTTTTGCTATGTCTATAATCAACAAAAGATTAGTATCTAGAATGTATAGAATGCCTAGAATCGACAAGAATACAGCAACAAGAAGAGAAAAATAGGTGAAGAATAGGAACAGAAAATTTACTTAGGACAAAACCCTAAAAGCTAACAAGCTCATGTTCAAAATGATTAATAATTTTAAAGATACTAGTCAAATGAGATATTACTTTCTACCTATTAAACTGGCAAAAGTTAGAAAGTTTGATAATGCCATACATTGAAAGGCATGAGGGGATATAGTTTAAAAACTGTTAATAATAACTATAGCTACAATGATTTGTTAAGGGATAAACAATATAAAAAGATGTAAATTGTGACATAAAAACATAAAATGTAGGGGCCCAGGGAGTAAAAGTAGGGGATATAGGAACCTTCATATTCTGCTGGTGAGACTGTACACTGGTACAGTTATTCTGGAAAACAAATGAAGAGTATGCTCACTCTTTGACTTTGAAATTTCACTTACGTGTTTATACTCCCATAGGAATTCTCATGTGGGTCTATAACGGGCCAGGTACGAGGGTATTTGTTGTAGCTTTATTTGTGGTGGGGAGTTGTGACAATCTGGATGTTCATTTCGGGGAGAATGCATAGATAAAATGTAATGATTGTGCAACAAGGAATGTTATGCAACAATTAACAGTAAACAGTTTGATGTTATATCTAGCAACATGAGTGGATCATAACATTGTGAAATAAACGGGCAGCAATATATAATACAATACCATTTACATGAATTAAAAATACGTGCTCACATAATAATACACATTTATAAAGGCATATACAAGGAAAAATATATTAAACACATTTAAGTGGTTGTCTGACTTATGAATGGGGATGTGAATGTGTTATAGGTACAAAGAGAAATTAAAAAAAAATGAAAGAATAGAGAGGCTTTGCAAGGATCAATGATGATGAAGTATCATTAATTGAGTAGAATTAATTCTATCCTCTGCATTTGAGATCACAAGTAAAAATGATGATAACAATGTCATAAAAACAACAGAATTTTTTTAAAAATCCACAATTCCTCTACAAATTCAAAATTGTTTGGAAGAATGGATTATATTGTTATTCTCGTTAGTCTTTGTAACTCTGGTGCCTCACATGTAGTAGTCAGTATTAAATTTTTGTTAATTTAATGAATAAATGAATGGATGGATGAATAGAACTAATTATTTTCAGTAATTCTGTATTCCTTACAGTTATTACCAAATTTTAAACTGCTCTGAACCAGGGAAATAAATATAGCCTCTGTAATGTGCACCATATCACAAACTGTGAAGATGATACCAGAGGCTTCTTTCTGAAATACAGATTTAATTACTTACATGATTAAATACTTTATTGGATTTATTTAAGGTTTTTAGGGGGAAATAACTTTAAAATTTAACAGGCACATCATATGGCTTCTGATTACCTATTTTTTGCCTCATCCTTTTCCTCAAGTACCTTGAGTTTTATGCCATGGGA
Source organism: Macaca thibetana thibetana (assembly GCF_024542745.1). Classification (NCBI taxonomy): domain Eukaryota; kingdom Metazoa; phylum Chordata; class Mammalia; order Primates; family Cercopithecidae; genus Macaca; species Macaca thibetana. The sequence continues at coordinate 95,026,649 of NC_065586.1, read as the reverse complement.
AACTTCTTTCATTTTACAAATGGGGCATGTTGTTTGATGACCTTTTGCTTTTTATACATTCTGATCTTGAAATAAAGCTCTTTCTCTCATGAAATCACAGGGTGGTATCAGATACTTGATACAATCAGAACAGTTTATTTTAGGCCACTTTTTTGTGTTAGCATTGTCCTGAATTCAAGGAATGCAATGATAAAAGGGTACATTGCTTGAGTCAATGTGCTTTTTAAATATTAGCCCACTTTAGCAGTGTTATTGAATCATTAATTTTATACTAATCTAAGCCTACCTGTCCTCTCCTTTATTGAGGCAAAGACGTTTCCATAATTATAAAGTGTCAGTGTTGCAAAGGACCTGATGTGGTTTGAATATGTGTCCCCTCTAAATCTCATGTTAAAATGTGGTCTCCAGTGTTGGAGGTGGGGCACGGTGGGAGGTGTTTGGATCATGGTGGCAGATTCCTCATAAATGGCTTGGTTCTATCCCCTTGGTGAAAAGTGACCTCTTGCTCTGAGTTTACATGTGATCTCGGTGTTTAAAAGTGGGTGACAGGCCAGGCGTGGTGGCTCACACCTATAAGCCTAGCACTTTGGGAGGCCAAGGCAGGCAGATCACCCGAGGTCAGGAGTTCAAGACCAGTGTGGCCAACGTGGTGAAACCCCATCTCTACTAAAAATACAAAAATTAGCCTGGCATGGTGGTGGGCACCTGTAATCTCAGCTACTTGGGAGGCTGAGGCAGGAGAATCACTTGAACTCGGGAGGCAGAGGTTGCAGTGAGCTGAGATGGCACCACTGCACTCCAGCTGGGCAACAAGAGCAAAAGTACATCTCAAAAAAAAAACAACAAAATGTGCGTGACACCTGTTCCCCACCTCTTGTTCCTGCTTTTGCCACATGAAACACCTTCTCCCACTTCACCTTCTCCCATGATTGGAAACTTCCTGAGATCTCTCTGGAAGCCAAGCAGATGCTGATGCCATGCTTCCTGTATGGCCTGCAGAACCATGAGCCTATTAAACGTCTTTTCTTTGTAAATTGCCCAGTCTCAGGTATTTCTTCATAGCAATTTAAGAATGGCCTAACACAGGACCTTTTAGTTCACTCTAGTACAAATCCCCAGGACATTGGTTACAGATTGAAGGGAATAAGAGAAGTGACTGGATTAATGTCATAGCATGTTCTGTCTTCAGTCAAGGGCACTTTGAAGAAACCTCATCATGTTTCTTCTTAATTAACCTCCAGCAAGAACCCAACAAACACTTACCTAGGAAGATAAAAGAAACATGAAGAAGAGAGAGTTAAAGTATAGACTTGTCCATTTGTTACCTTGAGATTTGTGGGATTTTTCCTTTCCTATTGGATAGGGGAAGTCTGGGTGAAAATATTGGCACTGGGCTTCAGACCAATGCAACTGTTAACTATCTGATTAGGAATGAACTGTGGTTATTTCCTTTCTGATGCTGAAGAGCATGTAGAAAAAGGAAAGATTAATATAGAAAGCTTTTGGGTTCTAAGGCTTGACTTACATAAACTTGACTTTATGTAGTTTCCCATAAGCCAGGATGAAATTTTGGTGCATAATCATATATGCTATGCTCAGCCTTGAGAAACTGATTATGTGAGGAATGAGAAGACCAGACAGGAGTCTCATTGAGATGTCATGCTGTCACTCATTTTGTAAAATTACAGATAATCATTTAGTTATCTAGTAATGTAAAGTGACTTTGATTTATGTTAAAAATACTTAAGAATTTCCATAATTAATTTTATGGAATGCAGGACATATTTTGTGATATTTATTTATTTAAATTTTTTATTTCAATAATTTTTGGGATACAGGCAGTTTTGGGTTACATGGATAACTTGGTTAGTGGTGATTTCTGAGATTTTGGTGCAGCCATCACCCAAGCAGTATACACTGTACGCAATATAGTCTTTTATCCTTGACCCGCCTCCCAACTCCCCAAAGTCCATTATATCATTCTTATGCCTTTGCATCCTCATAACATAGCTCCCACTTATAAGTGAGAACATAAAATATTTGGTTTTTCATTTCTAAGTTACTTGACTTAGAACGACAACTTCCAGCTCCATCTAAGTTGCTGCAAATGCCATTATTTCATTCCGTTTTATGGCTGAATAGCGTCCCGTGGTGTATATATACCACATTTTCTTTATCCACTCATTGATTGATGGACATTTAGGTTGGCTCCGTATTTTTGCAAGTGTGAGTTGTGTTGCTATAAACATGTATGTGCATGTGTCTTTTTCATATAATGACTTATTTTCCTTTGCGTAAATACCCAGTAGTGGGATTGCTGGATCAAATGGTAGTTCTACTTTTAGTTCTTTAAGGAATCTCCATACTGTTTTCTTTCTTTTTTTTTTTTTTTTTTTTTGAGACGGAGTCTCGCTCTGTCGCCCAGGCTGGGGTGCAGTGGCCTGATCTCAGCTCACTGCAAGCTCCGCCTCCCGGGTTCACGCCATTCTCCTGCCTCAGCCTCCCGAGTAGCTGGGACCACAGGCGCCCGCCAGCTCGCCCGGCTAGTTTTTTGTATTTTTTAGTAGAGACGGGGTTTCACTGTGTTAGCCAGGATGGTCTCGATCTCCTGACCTTGTGATCCACCCGTCTCGGCCTCCCAAAGTGCTGGGATTACAGGCTTGAGCCACCGCGCCCGGCCCAGGAATCTCCATACTGTTTTCTATAGTGGCTATACTAGTTTACATTCCCACCGGCAGTGTAAAAATGTTCCCTTTTCACACATCCACACCAACATCAATTATTTTTGGTTTTTAAATTATGGTCATTCTTGGAATGCAGGAAACCTAAACAGTGTATCTGTGGGGATCCAAACAATGCTGATTGCCCTCAGGTGAACTAAGCATATGCTTAGGGAGCTTGCAAAAATAGGGTACCATATATTTTTAAAAGAATTTAAATTATTAATTTTTAAAGGCATAAGAGTGGCCATCGTGAGGAAATTTAGAAACCTGTCAAGCTTCCTTACATGTTTTTTCTCTTATAGGTTAGTATTGTTTTTATTTTGAATCACATAGTAGGGTTGTATAGGGAGGGGAAAGTCTATGATTTTCAATCCTTTAAAGGTTTTAGTCTTTAATCTGAAAAATTCATTGTTCAAGCCAGGAGTAAGTGAGTCATGTGTGTAGTAGACTTTTTTCTAGTATTCCCCAGGGCCTCAGAATTTCAGTTTTTACTGGTCAGATATTCCCTCTCCTTTTGCTTGTAGCCCCTGGTCGATTTGAAAGGACACCCACCATAATTGGGTTGTTTCTGGGCTCTCCCAAGTTAAAATCTTACAAGCATCTATCTGTAACAAGTGGCAGTTTGGGGTCACTAGTGGTTACTCAATTGAATCATCATTCAAATATTTAACTTTATTTGCTTTACCAGTTCATTATTTAAATTTTTTTTTTTTTTCCCAAACTAAGCTTAGAGTCTGTCTGAGGCTTGACCACATGTGAAGTTTGACATTTTTAAAGGTCAGCTGGTTTGAGTTATTTGTATCTAAGAGTCAACAGATTTGTTTTTCTTTTTAAACAGGGAAATGTCTATTGTTTTTTCCAATTGAGAAACCAAATAAAACGTACAAATATCTCATGAGCTTTCCTCAGACTTTCCCAGAAAGAGTTTGTATTTGTGCTGAGACAAAGCACAGAGAAGTTGCAACCTCAAATGGCTTGGAGACAGTTCACATTGAAATAGCTGAAGAGTTAGGTAACTCTGTAGAAAGAAGACTTCCACTGGCTTAAGTGTGAGAAGAAAATATGACTTTGTTTTCTCTGTGTTATAGCATTCTACAGTATCATAAACTCCAATGGAGAACCACATGTGGGGCATGGCTGGAGTGGGGCTAATATGGTAGTGTTATGGTATGTTATAATATGTTAAACTCTTTCTAGGATATTCTATTGCCTCTGAGCTTATACCCAGCTCCATTATCTATATCAGCTTTTTGAGCTCAAGCCTCCATGGGAACTGCCAGCTAAATGCTCAGAAAAAAGCCATTTGGAGTCTACCCCCTTCTCCTAATTTATTTATCCTTTAAATCGTGGTTCACTCATGCCAGTTATGGCAGTGGGTGATCTTCTTAGAATGCAAATGAGATAATCTTCATAACATAAAGTCCTAACTTTTTATCCTAGCCCGGAAGAGCCCCACATGATCTGAACTCCAGCCTGGAAGAATTAAAAAATCTTTTTGATATATTTGTACATATTTATGGGGTGCATGTGAAGTTTTGTTATATGCATAAAATGTGTAATGATCAAGCCAGAGTATTCAGGGTATTCGTCACCTGAGCGTTTATCATTTCTATGTGTTGGGTGCATTGCAAGTTCTCTCTTGTAGCTATTTTGAAAAATGCAATATATTGTTATTAGTTATAGTCACCCTACTCTGCTATCAGGCATTAGAACTTATTTTTTCTACCTAACAGTAGAAGGATTTTAATGTCAACTGAGTTGAGGGGGCACATCACAGAGGGAGTAGAGGTGTGGCCATTAGTTGGTAGAAGAGCAACAATCAAAATACAGTCCCATCATTTAACTGTTTCCTCTTTTTGTCACCCTGGCATCTTCGACGCTGCTATTTCTGAAGTCTTTTCATTATAGTATGAACAGCTCTCATTCAATATATGACTAGTACCTGTTTAAAAAATATGGCACTTGGATAGTATATTCTTAGGGGAAGGAGATGATTCCCCTTCTCTGCCATCTTATGCTGCTTCTCTCTAGTCCCTTTCTGTCTCTCTACCTTATCTCTTTTTTAATTCCTTTATTTTGCAAAACTATTTTTCTGGCCTCAGAACCTTCACACAAGCTGCTGCTTCTTCCTAGAAGCTTTCCCTCCCTCTCTTTGCCTGGTCACTGTCTACTCATCCTTTAAAACTTAGTGTAACTCAGTCCTCATCAAAGAGGGCTTTCTGGCCAGGCCCAGTAGCTCACGCCTGTAATCCCAGCACTTTGGGAGGCTGAGGCAGGCAGATCACTTGAGGTCAGGGGTTCAAGACCAGTCTGGCAAACTTGGTGAAACCCTGTCTCTATTAAAAATACAAAAATTACCTGGGGGTGATGGCAGGCACCTGTAACCCCAGCTACTCGGGAGGCTGAGGCAGGAGAATTGCTTAAGCCTGGGAGGCGGAGGCTGCAGTGAGCCCAGATTCATGCCACTGCATTCCAGCCTGGGTGATAGAGTAAGACTCCATCTCAAAAAAAAAAAAAAAAAAAAAAAAAAAAAAAAAAAAGGTGGCTTTCTCTAAATGATTGAATGAATGAACAGGGCATACAAAAAGGAGCCATGCAGATTAGTAGTCTTTAAGGAGCATGTAATGTTACTAGAATGATATATTCTGAATACTTGAAAAGTTGATGATGTAAGACAACTAATAAATTAAGAGACGTGAGTGCTAGAGGCAACGACCACTTTTAGATGAGGTTTATGTTGTAGACTTCATAAAGTAGGTAGGTTTTGAAGAGAACTTGAAGGATGGTAATATTTGTGTAGGTGTAGAGGAGAGGCACAAGAGAATGGAAGAATTTCCGTTTGGGAAAAGTGAAGATGGGAGTTGGACTGGAATTGGAAAGACTGATTAGAGAAGAGAATCATTGAACTTTAGAGGTAGAAGAGACCTCATATTCAGATTCAGACTGATTGAATGCCTACCATGTGTCATGCACGTCAGTTGTTTGTTTGTTTTTTACTTAATTTGTATTTACTCCAACTATTTGAAAACATTTTTATTTTTCCTTATGTTCTAAATAAATAATTTGATGTTCATAAGATCATACAATTACCAACCAGCACTAGTATTTAAACTCCCTATCTCCTTACTCAGAGTCTACTATCCTTTATACTTTTCTGAGCTATTTCTTACAAATAATCCCCAAATAAGAATGTTAAGTTGGAAATCATGGAGAATTTGATGTGAAATTGGAACTTTATTTTCTAGACAACCGTACTTATTAAAGATTATTTTGATCAGGGAATTGCATGATGAAAGTAATATTTTAGGAAGATTATTCTGGTAGGTTTGTACAGGATAGGTTAGAAGTGGGTGGTCTGTTGACAGAGAAACAAGTAAGGAAGGTATTGCAGTAGTCTCTGCATGAGATAATAATAAATGGCTCTATCTGGAAATTGGAAACATGAGAATCAAGTTATGAATATTAAGAAGTACAAGGAAGAATTGATAGAGCTTGTTGAGGATTAAATGTTATGGGTAAGAGAGGGAAGCCAAAGGAATGGTTTACCTCCATTAAGACAGGAAGATAAATCAGGGATTGGCATTGATTTGGGGGAAAATATAGTGAAACTGAGTTATTCGTATGATGATAACAAGACATATAATTAAAGATATTTTGTAGCATGTTAAGAAGATATGACTAGAACTTGAGAGAGAAGTCAGGTCTTGACAGATTTATTTAATAGTTGACTAATAAAAGAGGTATCAAATATCTTGAATGCATATGAAGGATTAGGGACTTTTGATAGATACAAGAGTAGAGGACTGCAAATAGATCCTTGATGAGTACTAACATCTAGAGTGAAGGAGCGAGAGGAGGTACTTGAAATATAGAGAGTAGAGTGATTAGTGGGTGGGAAAACCACACTCGAGGGATTCTATGGAAAGGAAGGAAGGTGCATTAAGAAATCAAATGTAATAAGTAGTGTGGTAGTAGCAGATGCCTGATACTGGCGGATAATATGAATTCTAAAAGATTATTAAAACAATGATAATTACTGTTGTTATTACCTAGGTAAATTAATGTCAATGAATACCAAGTATTTCAATTTAATTCCATTTTTAATAAACTTCTTTATTTATAATATGTGACAGCTATTTTCTTTCAAAGAGCTTAGATTTCTGTACAGAAACCTTGAAATAGGGATTATGTTATGTATTCATGAAAAGGGAAGGAGAAAATAATTGAAAATAAAATAAAAGACACAAATTTAGGAAAGGGTGGGCAGTTGAAAGATAAAAATTCAGGAGGGCGATAGTGACAGTTCACTGGACAGCTCTGGAGTGAGGAATACTTTTTTGTTAATTTATTGAACTATGCAGGTGTTCCTCATGCCGTAATAGATATGATCTTCTGAAGTTGTGTGAACACGCACCTGTTTATCCCATTGACTTGCGTTATAATGTGAAATATTTTATCTCCATTGGGCATAGGTTTAGATAATAGGCCCTGCTATTCTGTGTTCTGTAATCAGTGTTCTTTGCTGAGTCATTAACTTTATCTTGACCTTTGTTTCCTAGTCTTACAGAGGCATCTCTAAAACCTTTTCCAGCCCACACAGCCTATCATTCCATGACTAATCCTCAATTGGAAATGCCCACCATTGATGTTCTTCATTTAGAGAAACATTCTGAGGCACCTTTTCAAAACGCTTTTTATGTTTCCTGTTAAGTTATGGAATGTCTCTACTTGGAAAAAGTTTGGAAGGCGGGACATTTATAACCATACTTCTGTATTTCTTGATATTTCTTCATTACTTGTCATTCATGTGGCTGGCATATAGAAACCAAATATAAAACAAGGGGGCACAAGAGTGTAAGTGGGGATGAGTAAGAAAATGAAAGACAGAGGCCGGGCGCGGTGGCTCAAGCCTGTAATCCCAGCACTTTGGGAGGCCGAGACGGGCGGATCACAAGGTCAGGAGATCGAGACCATCCTCGCTAACACGGTGAAACCCCGTCTCTACTAAAAAATGCAAAAAAAACTAGCCGGGCGGGTTGGCGGGCGCCTGTAGTCCCAGCTACTCGGGAGGCTGAGGTAGGAGAATGGCGTAAACCTGGGAGGCGGAGCTTGCAGTGAGCTGAGATCCGGCCACTGCACCCCAGCCTGGGCGACAGAGCAAGACTCCGTCTCAAAAAAAAAAAAAAAAAAAAAAAAAAAAAAAAAAAGAAAATGAAAGACAGAAACATTATTTAATACACAAATGCATTCTCAATTTTCAAAGCAAGCATGTTGAGACTGAGTCCTTGTAAAAAGAAAGCTTAGCAACTATTGGAGAGGTACTAATGACATACTAGTGTGGCACTGAGACACAAACAAAAAGACTGAAAGAAAACACTCTAAAATGTTAATAGCAGTCATCTGCAGGTGTGGGAATTAGAGTTTATTAATTTTTATACTTTACGCTTTTTAGCCTTTGCTTTTTGTATTGTCTAAATTTTCTGTAATTTTCATATTTGAACTTTTTAAAATCAGAAAACAAAGAGCTATAATATGTCTTGTTTATTTTTTTCTGCACACTCCAAAGAACTTGAACATGATAGAAGGTCAGAAAGTACATATTGATTATTTATTGACTGATATTTAAATAGTGCATAATGAGAATCTCATGCTATAGAGAAATCGTATGCTATGTGCATCCTGAGGGTCCTTAAAGTGATTACCACTATTCCACAGGTGGGATGGAGGTGAATCAAGTTTTCAATTCAACAGACATTCACAGAGAATGTGCTCTGTAGAACATAAAACACATCCTTAAAAATGAATAAACCAGACTCTGACTTCTATTTAGGGAATATAAGAAATGTACATAGTTAACTGTAATTCAAAGAAGATGAACTCTTGTTGTATTAGAGATACAAACAAGGCTGTGGAACTATAGAGGAGGGATAGATTAGCTCTGCCTTGGGGTAGTAGGGGGATACAGTTTAAACTTTTCTGTTTTCAGGTTGTATAATAATTAGTATCTCCCACATTTGATCATTCTCAGCCCCCTTTCATAATTTTTTATCTGCATATAATTTTATTCTTGATTCATCTTTTTAACTTTAATAATGTAAATAAATGAATTTAGAAAGTAAACTTTATTTTACTACTATAAATGGAAAAACAATTCACTTGCCACAAACAGACCATAACTAAAAATAAAGACAGTATACACAAAATGGTGTTATTAAATTCTATCTAGGTAGTATTGCCTGTTCCTTGGCTTTCAGACTGAGTCTTTGTAAAAAGAAAGCTGAACAACTGGGAGAGGTGCTAATGACATAGTAGCGTGGCAGTGAGACGTGCTTCTTAACAAATCAGAAATTCAGAAAAAGCAATGAAAATAGAATAACTTTCTCCTATGTGATTCAATGTTATTTCATGGTATCCCTTAACCACTTGTGGTACCAGTCTCATTTCCTTGGAAGTATTTTGGTGAATCAACAGTCCAGATTTTAAGTTTGATGGATATGATCTCAGCAGGAAGGAAAGAGGCAGGGATTATGGAAGAAGTGGTGTCTGAGGCTTTTGATTGGCAGAATCTGAGGCAAGGATATTCCTGTGTGTCGGGGGGAAACTTTGCAGAAACATATTGGCTTCTATGGTAGCAGTATAAAAGGAGAAAGAAGAGAAGGAGGGAGACTTGCTCTTATTTCATAGCTTTATTTTTCTGCCCCTAGAATTCATTTTGGGTCTAGATCTAAAAATGAGCTTAGTGTCAGCTTTCCCACATTTCTAATGGCTTCTTTCTAGTTGTCTCTACATAGATGAAGGCCTCCACCCCCAATCTGTCCCTGTGTCTGCTTTAAACTATAAATGCCTCTGCAGATGTGAATAATGGATGCCTTTTCAAATGCAGATGAAGTTTATGTACTGAAAATAGACTTCACTAGGGAGGTTTTGCTGGAGTTTATCAGCCTCAGAAATACAACCTCTCAAATGTAGATCATTGAACACATTAGTATCATTTCACAAAATGTTTTGGGCACAAACAGTGCTTTGATGCTTTAAAATCCAAGATAAACGCTGTCAGTCAAGACAGAAAGTGTTATTTATTTATGAGCTAGACCTTTGAAGAGATATGGGTGTTTGGATTTGGCAGGAAATCAGCAGCCACTGGGCCTCCTATCCACTGGCCTTTTTTTTTTTTTTTTCCCCAGAGATAGTTTTGACAAGAAACTGGAGAGAATCCTTTTCTGTTCTGTGAGGAATGTGAAATTATTAGGTTTATAGAATCTGTTTTGTTTGCCTTAGAAGAGCCCAACTTTAGGAATGTTAAGAATTGTAATTTGTAGCAGAATGCAAAGTAATAATGAAAGCACTCCTTTAGAAAATATGAATTTACATCTCATGCTAATGTTTATAAAACATGACCTATGTCCTAGTCACCTTCTTCTTGGAATAATGATAAATATATTGGCTTTCATATTTTTAGTGCCTTCTATGCTTACTACATGCTAAACATTGTTTTTGACTTCATATATATTATCTCTGCTCTTAACATCAACTCTTTAAAATAGATATTTTTCCCACTTTAGTTGGAGAAATTGAGGCTCTTGTGGAACTAGCCACGGTCACATAGCTAGCAGTGGTTGGAGCCAGTACTTTCTAACTCTGTAAGTCTGTGTCGTTAAATTTGGTTCCTAATTTGACATGATGCTGGTATAATGGGAATTTAATCCAGTAGAAATATTATAAACTTTTAATATTAATGTAGCTTAAGTTTACATTTTTCATTGTCCTTTCTACCCCATGTGGCATATGAATATCATATAAGCCTAAGATGTTGTTAGAGCACAGGGTTTAGTTAGGCAGATCTGACTTGAGTTCAGCTCAGTCACTTACTGTTTCTCAGGTCTGGGCAAGAAATTTGATCTTTAGTATTGTTTCTTTAAGTATAAAGCAGGTATAATAATAGTGCCTCTCTCTTAAGGTTATTATTATTAAATGAGATAAGCCTTATGTTATTTAATATGTGCTAATTGTTCAGCATGTAGTAAATGCTCAATAATAGATAGCATGCATAATAATCATTATCATTATTTATTCATTTGATCGAAGTTCAACTTTTCCTATTGCATTAGAGTTTCCTTTGTTCCACAGTTCTCTGTGTGACCTCTTCCTTGCATTTTTTTTTAACCTTGTTATCTGTTTGACTAATACTTGACTTTAACCTGCCAGGTTCTGCACACGTATAAAATTGTTTCATATGCAAATTGCTTGGCCTGCTTTAGCTGTTGTATATGTATACAGATATGTGTGTGTGTAAATATATGTGTGTGCATTTGAGTGTGTAGTGAGTGACATAGACAAGGAAAGCCCTCTGAGACACTAGCCTTATAGGGCATTATTTTGTTCACAATCCTACTAATCTCTTGGGAACTTAGATCCATCTTTAAACAGCTGAACTTTCTGGAAGATCAGTGACTCAGATTATCAGAGCTTACAAAGAGCAAATGCTGGAAGAAGAGACAACCTCTCCAGCTGTTCCCTTTCTTCTCTCTGCAGATGTGAACACTCCCCACAAACCCCAGTATGAAATCTGGGCGAATCCAAAGGGAAACTGTTGAGCTGTTTATTTTATTGCAAACAAAGGTTAAGAGAGCCTTTTCTGGGTATTTTTCTTGGAAGCCAAGAATGAAATCTTATATTACTTGACTGATACGTTTATTTTGAGGGAATTTAAGATTTAACTACCTTGAATTGTATCTGTGTTCATGGTATGCCTACATGATCTTGTTAAAGCCCAACCACTCCAAAGTCACAATTGGGAAAAACTGCTAAGGAAATCGGGAGAGGGAGAGTGAGACTGAAGAACCAGAGCTACTTTATTGATAGAGCTGTGGAATCAGAAGACTGCCGTGTGGGTGTGCATTTACAACAAGGAGACTTAGATAAATTGGATGTTTGATGGCTCAGGCTAGGGCGGCTTTATCCATCCTATCACAATGGGCATGGCCCTTTTAAGGGGACTGGAAATACTCCAATCTCAACTTATTACCATGACTTATTATTAAGTCTAATATGCCAGTCTTCTGACTTCATGCTGTAGCACTCTGTTCTGCAGTAAGAACAGAGTGAGAACAGTGAGCAGGTCTATGCAAACCTACCCCTGAAGGCCGAGGGAGCTGAGAGGCCAGAGAAAGAGGCCGACAAATCCAGTTTCTCAGAAAGAAACATTTAATAGGGACTAACAAAGAGTTGTCATTTCTTGGGTAGCTGCTAGATAGTGAATCCCCACACCTGCCCTCTAGAAAGTATCCTTCATATAGCAAACTTTTAGTGTAAAGACATATGCAGCTGGTCATGCCTCAGACTTTCTTGCCAAACTTGTGACCACTGGGGAGGTTAGATGAGCATCTTTATGGGGAGTTATCTATGCTACAAGTATTGTTTAAAGACTTTGCTGCAGAACATGTTGGTATGCCACATTAGTCATCATGGTGGTTTCACTTCAATATGGCACCACTCTTGGAATGCAACAGACTGTTTTCCTGCACACTCTCTCATTCAATTCATACCAGTGCCCTGGCTTTCTTGTGATTTCTAAGGTATACAGAGTTCTTTCCCACTTCAGGGATTTTGCACTTGTTCTCCACTTTGAAACCTTTCATCTCCAGATCCTTTCATGGCTGCCTTCTTTTCATCATTGAGGCTTGAGGTCATATGACTGACTCCTCAGAGAGGCCTTCCCTGACCTCCTCTGGCACCAATGCTAGTGGCTTCTCAATGTCCTTCTCCCTTTCTTTCTTTGTTAGGCACGTTGCCACACAGCTGAACGACTATATTTTCCAACGTTCCTTGCAGCTGAGTGTGGCCCTGTCACTAAGTTCTGGCTAATGAAATGTAAACCAAAGTGTACTGTGGTACTTTGACAGGAACTATAAAAGGAAAGAAGTGTATTCTTCTTTCTCCTCTTCTCTATCTGTTGTGTTACTTGGAATACCTAATGTGGTGACTGAGCTCTAGCAGCCATCTTGGATCATGGGGGAAAGGGTATTCACTGGGTATGGTAGAGCAGAGATTTGGAAAGCACTCTGATGAATTTGTGAGGCTCTACAGTAGCCCCAAGCTGTCTACCTCTATGCTTCTTTTAAATGAGAGAGAAATAAGTTTTATCTTACTTAATCCACTGTTATTTTAGGTTAATTTGTATACGCAGCCAAACTTACTCCAAACCAATTTAACGTATCATGTTTCCTGCCTGAACACACCATGCTCTATAATACCATTGTTCTCTGGTTTGTCTTCTTCATGGCATATTTAGTGACTGGAAATTCTTATTATTTTCTTTTTCAAACTTATTGTTTGTCCTTCCTGCTTTAAATACAAACTTTGTGGGAAGAGACCTCATCTTCCTTGTTTACTGTGTTGTCTTCAGAGAGAAAACAATGTCTAATAGGTACTCAATAACAAATTGCTTTTTGTTTTTGTTTTTTAAAACTTAATTTAACTTTAGGTTCTGGGATACATGTGCAGGATGTTCAGGTTTGTTACATGGGTAAACGTGTGCCATGATGGTTTGCTGCACCTATCAACCCATTGCCTAGGTAATAAGCCCACATTCATCAACTATTTATCCTGATGCTCTCCCTCCCCTCCACTCCTGAGAGGCCCCGTTGTGTGTTGTTCCCCTCCCTGTGTCCATGTGTTCTCATCGTTCAGCTCCCACTTATAAGTGAGAACATGCGGTGTTTGGTTTTCTGTTCCTGCATTAGTTTGCTCAGGATAATGGCTTCCAGCTCCATCCATGTCCCTGCAAAGGACATGATCTCATTTCTTTTTATGGCTGCATAGTGTTAGTGGTGTATATGTACCACAAGGGCATTTGGGTTGATTCAGTGTCTTTGCTATTGTGAATAGTGCTGCAATGAACATACGTGTGCATGTATCTTTATAATAGAATGATTTATATTCTTTTGAGTATATACTCAGTAATGGGATCGCTGGGTCAAATGGTATTTCTGATTCTAGATCTTTGAAGAATCGCCACTGTCTTCCACAATGGTTGATCTAATTTACATTCCTACAAACAGTGTAAAACCATTCCTGTTTCTTCACAGCCTCACCAGCATCTGTTGTTTCTCGACTTTCTAATAATTGCCATTTTGACTGGCGTGCAATGGTATCTCATTGTGGTTTTGATTTGCATTTCTCTAATGATTAGTGATTTTGAGCTTTTTTTTTTTTTAAATATGTTGTTGTCCACATAAATGTCTACTTTTGGGAAGTATCTGTTCATATCCTTTGACCACTTTTTAATGGGGTTGTTTGTTTTTCTCTTGTAAATTTGTTTAAGTTTCTTGTAGATTCTAGATATTAGAACTTTCTCAGATGGGTAGATTGCAAAAATTTTTCTCCCATTCTGTAGGTTGTCTAATAACAAATTGCTGAGTGAGTGAAATCCAGAGGTTAAAATTCCTTCCTCTTATATCAGTATTTATCTCTGTGATTCTGTTCTATGGCTGACCAGTGAATCACCATTCTTTTGGATAAAGTAATATATATAAACAGATCTTTCTAGCCTTAGAGTTATATATAAATAAATGTGTGTGTGTGTGTGTATAGTTGATGCTTAGATCCACTGAGTATTTAATACTCAACTTTCATTTCTAAGGGTTTTTTTGCGAGACATCCACTGTCATCTGTAAGCATGTACACCAATCAAATTTGGGTTATTGGTAGTTTCACTACCACATAATCTAAACCATATATATAATAGAAACAAGGTGGAAAATGCTGAGTTTATGTTGTACTGACCTTATATTTATGACTGTTGCCTCAAATCAAATGGAATTTTTAAATTTAATTTATTTCTCCATGATGTGGTAAATGGGATAAGGTTAGTGCTTTCAGGATCCCAGTGGCTACATGATGCTGAATAGTGTTCAACTTGCCATCTCTTTTGATCCCACAAAGAAAAACACATTAAAAATGATTCAGAGGCAACCACTGGTGATATAAGAAAATGCTGATTTAGAGTACTTTGCAAGTAGTGGAAAACTAAGGAACATTCATTAACTTAAATATTTTTAATGTCTTAACTCTCACAAGTGTTAATTTAATCAGGAAGAATTTTAGTGACACGTTCAGTGCCCTAGGGCTCCCAACAGAATGGAAAAGGGAATGAGGATTTTTAGGCCTTCCCCTCACCTTCTTGCCAACAGCCTTCTCCAAACTTAGTGCTCTTTTTCTTTTTTGAGATGGAGTCTCACTGTGTGGCCCAGTTTGGAGTACAGTGGTGCAATCTCTGCTCACTGCAACCCCTACCTCCCAGGTTCAAGTGATTTTCCTGCCTCAGCCTCCTGAGTAGCTGGGACTACAGGCATGCGCCACCACACCCAGCTAATTTTTGTATATTTTAAAAGTAGAGACAGGGTTTCACCATATTGGCCAGGCTGGTCTTGAACTCCTGACCTCGTGATCCACCCCCCCTTGGCCTCCTAAAGTGCTGGGATTGCAGATGTGAGCCACTGCATCCGGCTAACTAGTGCTCTTTTCTTCCCACTTCATATTTCTTCTCAATGGTAATAACTACTATTTATTGAATGCTTATTATAGATTTGGCACTATAATCAGCACTTTGATTATGGTACCTTTTCAATCCTGACAAAAACATGAATTTGGAGGTGTTATTTCCAGTTTAAAGATGAAGAAACTGAGGCTTAGAGGAGTTGAATAGAGTATTCAATGTTGCATAGTCACCAAAAGGCAGAGCTGAGATGAAGACCTAGGTTTATTGAGCTCTAAAGCCTGTGTTTTTAACCAGTTTCCCTGACATACGGCCATATTATACTGTCCCCATGATGCCTGTTTTTTTCACTCTCTAGTTGCAGTGTCTTAACTCTCACAAGTGTTAATTTAATCAGGAAGATTTTTAGTGACACGTTCAGTGCCCTAGGGCTCCCAACAGAATGGAAAAGGGAATGAGGATTTTTAGGCCTTCCTAAAAAACATAAAATATGTCTTAACCATCTTCCCTAATTCCTCAAGCTCCAAAACAGTTCATCCTTCCACTCTGTCAATGTGGAGCTGTGTACTCTGAACCAAATGAGCCCACAGCCCTCAAGCAGGACTAGATAGATAATACAGGATACTATGGAACACAGACCTAGATTGGGCGTAGAAGGGACCAGACGTAGGCAGTGTGAGCAGAGTTTGATGTAGTGAGATGGCTGAATCTGCCCAGGTCCTTGCTGTATTAGATAGAAACATGGTGAGGTAAGCTGGCATTGATAAGGCCAAAGGGTCATAGTCACAGTGGCAGAACTGGATTAGACATGTGCAGTGTGGGATAAGGCCAAGTCAGCAAGGTTCTAGTCATGTGGGAAGAATCCTATCCCAAGGCCCCTGCACAAAGGAGAACCCCAAATGAATTACAGCTCTCACAGCAATCTTACAGCTGGAGCGTTTTATTGAACATCTTAGAGTTGCCAGGTTTGCCCTGCTACCAGAAGGAAGCCCAGCTCTCTTGTTTAAGAAATATTCCCCTTGTGCACCAGGAGCCTTCAGCATCTTTTTTCAATTATGCAGCCGTCTCTAGGACTTATTCCAGGCCCTGGGAGAAGTTGGGGTGGGGGAGAGAAAGTGTGGGTTGGGTGTCACAAGTCATCATTCTTTGCCAGAGCTTACTACCACTACTGCTTTGGACTGAATTGCTTCCCCCACCTTCTCTAATTTCGTATATTGAAGCCCTAATTCCCAATGTGGACTATATTTGGAGACAGAGATTTTAGGAGGTAATTAAGGTTCAATTAGGTAATAAGGGTAGGGTCCTATTCCAATAAGATTGGTGGCCTTATAAGAAGAAGAGAGATCATGCACATGCACCAAGGAAAGGCCAAGTGAGGACACAGCAAGAAGGCAGCCACCGGCAAATCAGGAAAAGAGCCCTCGCCAGGACCCTACCATACTAGCAGCCTGGTCTTGGACTTCCAGCCTCCAGAATTGTGAGAAAATAATTTTTGTTGTTTAAACCACTTATTATATGGTATTTTGTTATGGCAGCCCAAGCTGACTAGACTAATACAATGTTTTTGTCCTCAGTGACTGGTCATTTTCTTTGGCCAGAGCAAGAGGAATGCTTTCAGTTTCTAAGAGAAAAGCAAACTGATCAAAGTAATTCACATTGAGTTGTGGATGACTGATAAGTCTTACTTGGGGAAGAAAGGATTTACCATTTTAAAACGACATTTTTGCAGCCCACCTTCCACTCCTTTCCACCTTCCAAACCCTTGCCGTTTTGCCCTACTATACCCACCCTGAGACACACACACACACACACACACACACACACACACACACACACACACACATTCTTTTGAGCAGGAAATCCTTCCTCAATGGTCGTACATTTTCTTGACACCATTTTACACACACTGGAGTGGCAGAACCATGGGAAAAACAGGTGACCTGCTTAGCACCTCATTTGTGCAAAAGAGTTTACCTCTGGCAGTAGATTATTCTTTTCTGACCATGACAAGTGAAAAACAAAATTCTGTGAAATAGAATCAGAAAGGGGTCACTCATGATCCACTTGTATACCTAAGAACAGCAGTTCAAATCTGCCATCATTTGGTATAGGGTTAAAAGTGGTGAAGGCTTTGGAATCAGCTACCTGGACTTGAATCTTGGCTCCACAGTACAGTTGTAAGAACTTGTGCAAGTCACGTTACCTCCCAAACTTTCATTTCCTCATCTCTAAGATGGGGTTTATGGTAATATCTATTCAAAGGGCTGGGGGCATTTAGTTGGATAATCTATTAAGCTTATAGTAGAGAATCTGGCTGAGTAGTGAATAAATGTTAGCTTTGTTATTATTCAGTAAGCATCTCCTGTTAAGGGCACTATACTTGGAAATATGAAGGGAGATAATGGTCTGTTTCTGTCTTTGGGGAGCTTATGAGGATGAAAAATGGCATGCAGGATTCCTATGAGATTAAGAAACCCTAACAGACACCAAGTCTTTTAAACATCTTCAGAATTCCCATTTTCCAGTAAAGCCACTGTCACATTTTCCTGCACACATAGTTTATCTGCCTTCCTAAATCTTTTTGAAGTCAACTACATTAGGTTTTTTTGCATCCTTCCTCCTGGCCCTGTGCACAATGTGGCCAAATATTATACCTCATGTATTATTTTTTTTGTCACTTCCCTGGTGCTTCTCCAAAGCAGCCTCTTTTCTTGCATGCAAAGGAGGGACACTTCCTTGGAAGAACATCTACTGCAGAGGCTCCACGTATCACACATGCTGACTTTGTCATTTCTTCATGAGGACAGTATATTTTCTTGTAAAAACAAAACAAAACAAAACAGCTCTGTTACAGGGTATCTTAATGGTACCAACTAAGATAAAAATACTTTTGCTTCTATTATTAGTTGGAGACAAGTCTGCAGCGTATCTGTAGTCTTACTGTTGTCATCCAGAGTTGACAGTGTGCTTTTTGGTTTAAAAAGGAAAAGGGGCCAGTGATTATCTCCTCATGCTGTTAAAATGGTTCTTTCATCTTCTTCCTCATCTTGTGCCCCTCCACCTTCTCTAGTTAAACTAGTAGGATGAGAAAGGGGCTGACCACCACTTTTTCTGTCACTCGTACTTAGTAGGCCTGTCTTGGACTGTCATCACATGAACTTCCCTTTATTACAGTCTCTGACATAAAGTGGCACAGAAAGCCAGACAGAGGTCAGTGCATGTGTAAACAGTGGTACCAATAGTTAGAACAAGTAAATATGGGGTGGATGAGTCTTGCTACTTCTCAAGGAACTAAACATCACAATGGCATTATATGGTTTTTGGAAGAGGTAGCATGTTGTCAACTCATAGCTTAACATTTGAGTTGCCTATCCTCTTGAATGAGTTATTTGAGATGGGAATGTTGATTTGTTTATTGAGTGAACATGTGTCAATATTGCACTGAAGTAAAAGGTGCTGGTGTGTTCTGCCATCACCATAATACCACAATTAAATGCCAGATTAATTTTATTGTTTCTGTGTTTCTGACTTTAAGAAAGTCAGTGTGAAGGAAGTTGGTACAGCCATAGAGATGGTCAGAAACATTTGGAAATATTGAGAACATAGCAGGAAAACTATAATTAATTTTTTCAAAAAGGATAGCATCATTTTTTTCCATTCATTTTAATCATTCAACAAACATTTACTGGGTACCTCCTAATGTATTTCAATGACTCTAACACTTTGATTGCGAAATACATTATTATTAATATTTTAAGTACCACTAGTGTGCCAGGCAGCTTATAACATGACTGCCACTAATCCCTACTCCTGGGTATTTATGCCTTTGCGTAATCCTTGTGTGTGGGTGGGCTGGATCTAGTGATTTGCTTCTTAAGAACAGAATACGGCAAAACATATGGGTTACCACTTCATATAGGCTACAAAAGACTAGGACTTTAGCCCTACTAGGACTTTCTCTTTCTTGCTAGCACTCTTCTTTGCCTTCTTGCTTGCTTGTTCTGATGAAGCAAGCTACTATGCTGTAATGTGCTCTATGGAGAGGCTCATGTGAGAGACTAAAAGAAGAAGAACCAGTTAAGGTGCACCTGGATACTATATAAAGAAAAAAAAAAAAAACAAAAAAAACTAGGATGGAATCAGCTGTTACTGAAGACTCTCAAGAGTTTTGCTTCCTAACTTAATAAAGAAAACTTGATATTTTTAAAGTTTCAACTTGACATAAATGCTGTTACCATTTTTGTTCATTCGCCATACTTCTGCCTTCCTGTTCTGTTTCCCTCTTTTTATATATCTTTCCTTTAGCTGCTTTTTTTCTTCAGTGGGTTGCAACTTGTCTTTATAAAAAACACATGTGCTTCCAGGCCAAAGCTAACTGACTTCA
This sequence comes from Macaca thibetana thibetana, assembly GCF_024542745.1. NCBI lineage: Eukaryota > Metazoa > Chordata > Mammalia > Primates > Cercopithecidae > Macaca > Macaca thibetana. The sequence continues at coordinate 95,007,046 of NC_065586.1, read as the reverse complement.
TAATCTTACTCAATTTTTGTGAACTGTAGGTTTCCTATGTGTAAAAAGCAGGAATAATAATATCTGCTATATTAGGCATGACTTTTTATTTCAAATGATAGAAACCCAGGTCTGTCCAAGTTAGACAAACAATAACCATATAAATTTTGACTCAGGTAACTTCAGAAAGGGGTGCAATTGAGGCTCAGGAATTACTGACATCAGGAACTAAAATGTTGTAAGAATTGTGCCCGTTTCCCTCTGTAAACTCTGCTGCTCTCTGGTCAGCTTCATCTTGTCAGACTGGCTTTTTTCATATGGCTGGAAGCTTGGTTACTAGCAGCTCCTATTTTTTACATCTCTGACACAACTTTGCCACCAGAAAGAGACTGGATTTTTCCCCCAGCTCCAGTGTAATAAATGCCATAGAAATACTGATTAGTCCACCTTGGGTTACATCCATTGTGGGAAGGGGCAAGGGTCTATATTAACAATCCTCAAGAAAACTGCCTGATTAGAATTTTTGTGTGTGTATATATAATGTATGTATGTGTGTGTGTGTGTGTGTGTGTGTGTGTATGTGCATGCATGCATGTGCGTGTGTGTGTGTGCATGCATGCATGTGTGTGTGTGTGTTGGGGGATTACACCTTTTTTTTAAGGATTATTGTTAGAAACAAAAATTCTTTTAAAACACTTGATTATTTTATTGTTGCTTTTGTATGTGGGTGAAAGGAATAGTCTTATCTGTGTGTCTAAAATAGAGACTACAGTTGACCCTGGAACAACATGGGAGTTGAGGGGGCACCAGCTCCCCATGCAATAAAAAATTTGCATATAACTTTTGACTCCCCCAAAACTTATCTACTAATAGCCCACTGTTAACTAGAAACCTTATTGATAACATAAACAGTCAGTTAACACATATTTTGTATGTTGTATGTATTATATTGTATATTCTTATAATAAAGTAAGCTAGAGAAAAAAGGCTATTAAGAAAATCATAAGAAAGAGAAAACATATTTACTATTCATTAAGTAGAAGTGGGTCACCATAAAAGTCTTCATGTTGAGTAGGCTGAGGAGGAGGTGGAAGAAGAGGGAGTGGTCTTGCTGTCTCAGGGGTGGCAGAGGGTGAAGACGTAGATGAGGTAGAAGGTGAGGCAGGAAAGGCAGGCATTGTAACTTTATAGAAATACCATCATAATTTCTGTCTGACTTTTTTGTGTTTTCTTTACTCTAAAAATATTTTTATACAGTACCAATCCTTCTTCTACCATTTGCTTTAGTTTCAGTGCCCATATCGTATAGAAGGATCCACTTTGTAAAGGAATTCAAAAGCAGTCTTGAATAATCAGAACGCTTCTGCCAGATTGTCTAATGTCAATTTGTTTTCTGGCATTGCTTCTTCTGCATCATCTTTCTCATCATCTGGCATTGATTTGGAAGCCCTCATCTCCACCAAGTCATCTTCTGTTAATTCCTCCTGTGTGGTGTCCATTAGCACATGAATTTTCTCTAAGATCCATACCTTGAAACCCTTTACCCCCTCCTCACCTTTTTTTTTTTTGCCATATCCATAATATCTGTCATGATTTCCTTGACTGGCTCTGTTATAAATCCTGTGAAGTCGTGCACAAAATCTGGGCACAGTTTTTTCCAGCAGAAATTTATTGTTTTGGACTATGGCTTTCACAGCTTTTTATTTTTAAACAATGATGGCATCTTCAATGTTGTAATCCTTCCAGACTTTCATGATGTTCTCTGTACTAGGGCTCTTTTCCATAGTGTTGACAATCCTTTCCTGTAGTACTATGTAATGACCCTTAATGGTCCTTATGACCCCTTGATCTAGAGACTGAAGTAGAAAAGTTGTGTTTGGGGACAAGTAGTTCACTTTGATGCCTTCAATGTTGAATCCATGGGGTTCCAGGTGGCCAGGGACATTGTTTAATATCAAAAGAACTTTAAAAGCTGTCCTTTAATGGAAAGGTGCTTCCTGACTTCAGGGAAAAAGCATCAATGGAACCAATCCAGGAAAAGGGCTTTTCTTGTTCAGGCCTTCTTATTGTACAGTCAAAAGGTGGGTAGCATGTACTTATCTTTTTCCTTTAAGGCTTGGGGTTAGCAGCTTCATAGATAGGGGCAGTCCTGATTGTAAACCCTACTGTATTTACACCAAACAATAAAGTTAGCCTGTCTCTTCCTGCCTTAAATCTTGGTACTTGCTTCTCTTTCTTACTAATAAATGTCCTTTGTGTGGCATTTTATTCTAGAATATGGCACTTTTATCTGTGCCAAAAATCTGTTCAGGCAGATATTCTTTCTCCTTAAAATTTTCTTACTGGTGCCTGGGAACTTATCTACTGCCTCTTGTCAGCAGGAGCTGCTTCTCTTGTTATCTTGACTTTTTAAAAGCCACATCTCTTTCTGAAATTGTCAAACCATCCTTTGCTGGCATTAAATTTTCCAACTTTAGATAATTCACCTTCCTTTTGCTTTAAGTTGCCATATATGTCCTTGCTTTTTCTCTAACCATATTATAGTCTATAGGTATGCCTTTCTTATAGCAGTCCTGTACCTACACAAAAGCTGCATTTTCTGCATTTTCGATATGAGATAAGAAGGTATTTTGCAAAAAGTACAAGGTTTTTACACCTTCTGGAATAGCTGCAGTGATGGCTTCATGAATTTCCTTTTCTTTTTTCACCATGGTCCTTATTCTGGGTTCATTTATCTTGAAATGGTGGGCATCACAGCCGCAAACCTCAATCTGTGGTATGTGTCAAGCAATTCAACTTTTTCTTGTAAGGTTATGACTTTCCTCTGCTTCTTGGAAGCACTTACAGCATCACTAGTGGCACTCCTTATGGGCCCCATGGTTTCCGGTATTGCACTTAACATGATAAAAAATATGTGAGAATTCTAAGTACTCACTGTTTACTGTGATATGCAACTTACTGGAGAGACAAATTGCTCACATGAAGATGATTAGCCTCACACGGTGTTTTAAGGGAATACAACTCTTGAGCTCACCACAACAGCAACAGGAGGTAGCTACAGAATTATTATGGTAGTACAATAGATACTAGTTAATTTTATGTAGTTATGATTTAATACTGCCTCTTTACATTTGTTTACATTTCTTTTAACTGTAAATGGTGCCACTTATAGTCTATGTGTTTGTGTGCATACTTTCTTTTATAATATCTTCATGACATTCAATTTTTAAATTAACTTTTAATTTTAGAATAGTTTTAGTTTCCAGAACTGCTGTGAAGATAGTAAGTTCCCATACACCCAACACTCTGTTTCCTCTGCTGTTCTCGTTTTCTCTGCTGTTCTCATTTTACATTAATATGTTGCATTTTTCACAATGGGTTTTATTTCTTTTCTTTTCTGTTTTTTTTTTTTTTTTTTTTTTTTGGAGTAGGGGTCTCACTCTGTTGCCCAGGTTTGAGTGCAGTGGTATGATCATGGCTTACTGCAGTCTAAAACTCCTGGGCTGAAATGATGCTCCTGCCTCAGCCTCCCAATTAGTAAGTAGCTAGAACTACAAGCATGTGCCACCACACCTGGCTATTTTTTATTTAATAGAGATGGGGTCTCACTATGCTGCTCAGGCTGGTCTGGAACTCCTGACCTCAAGCAATTCTCCCACCTTGGTTTCCCAAAGTGCTGGAATTATAGATGTGAGCTGCCATGTCTGGCCATGCACATAAGTTTTGACAAATTTTGATCTTCTGTAATAGATTTGTGTAATATTTTATGGCAGAAAATGATAAAGTAGGCTATAGCTATACATATTTTATGTCCTCATCACAACCTTTTCCTTATTTTTTTGATATTTCTAGGCTACATGGTTTGTCTGCTTTTTCAAATTGTCACAAATCTTGAAAAAATTTTCCAATATATCTCATTGAAAAAAATCTGCATATAAGTCGACCTGCACAGTTCAAACTTGTATGGTTCAAGGATCAACTATATAATCTGTGCTCTGTCTTTATCCCAGCTAATTTTGATGAATGGGCAAGAATGAAATACTGCAATGTGAACAGTAAATGCTAAACAAGACATCAGAATTATCTAATTGTCTCTCTTTTTAGGTACCATTTCATTTCCTCTAAAGGAGTTTTGATAAGGAAAACAACAGATAGAAAATTAAAGAAAAACTTGGAAAAGAAAGTAATTACCCACAATTCCGTTTACTTAATGCACTTTTGCATACTGTCTTCTAAGCCTCTTTGCACCCCCAAAACATTTACAGAGTTATAATTTTGTCTACCTCTCACTTTCTATTATGCTTTTAATATTACATAGCAAATATTTTCTGTCCTTTAAGTAGCAATTAAAATGATAACCTAATGATAATATATTATTTCATTATGTTGATGGATCATAATTTATACTGCATTTCCTCTTCATTGGTTGGGTTAAGAGGGTAAAGAAAACAATGAGAGCATTTTTCTATATCATCTACAAATATGATAAGTAGAGAAAGCTATCAGCAGATCAATGTGAGCCAAAGATCAGTTTTTAAAGAAAAGAAGTGAATTCTGGAAATATTAACCTAATAATAGAGTTCTTTTATGTTTCAGTATCTATAAAAACAACTTGGAGAACTATAAAGCTTATACTTTGTGACCATTGGGAAGAAAAAGTGTTAATCAGTAAGAGCCGACTTAGGTTCACTAAGAAGAAATCCTGCCAAAGTAAATTCGCTTCTTTTTTTGGATGGGGTTAGTGGCTTGATGTATTGGGGAATTCCATACACAAAAGGTATATTGATTTCAGCAAAGCAATTTACCAAGGCTTCCATGTCATATATCTTGTAGCTAAAATGATGAATTTGCACCTAGGTGAATTTGCAGTTGATTGAACAACCATTGCGGCGTGACAGCAAAACAATCTAAGGCAATCTTAGGCTCCATTAATAGATGTGTAGTACTCATAAAAAGAGGCATAATGGTTTCCCTGGTTATTAAAATGAATAGTGTTCAGTAAGGTCCCTGGCTTTCAGGTACCCTTTCTTTCCAAAATTAGCAATGTGGAGAAGATAAAAGAATAGATGTAAAAACTTTAAAAGGTCAAGGACGAAGAAACTGGAAGCTAACTAAGGATTTCAATCATGGATGGATGAACGAGGATACTTGTTACTTAAGCTAATAGGCATTAGGCCAGGCAGAATTAGCGTATTGTGGGTCCCTTGAGGAATGGTATTGTGCCTTATTGACCTTTCTAATCCCTTCTCCTGTCTACAGCCTAGTATGTTATGCCTAGAACAGAGGAAACACTCAGTAAACAATTACTGAATAAATGATACATGCATATGCATAAATTGGGTTGCTTTCCAGACTGAGAAGATGCCCTACCAATGGTTTGTCCTTCAAAACCACTGAAACAGTATAAACTATAAGGCAGTGCTACCACCTCTAGCATTGTGCAAGGAGAATATTCCAATGGTAGAATTTATAGTCATCCTATCTCTTTCCTTTTTAGATAAGAAAACTAAATACCCAGAGTGACCAAGAGGCTTGTTTAGGGTCCCATTTGGCTTAAGAAATGCTGGTGTTTTAAATCCCAGTCCAGCAGAGCTCTTTCCTGCCTCCTTCCTGTCCTCTTACTCTCTGCCTCAGCTGCTTTAGATACTGTCCCTTAATACATTTTCCATCTGGGCACTTACGGACTCATGTCAATCATTTTTGAGGTCATTACCTGTTACTACCCTTTGCCTTTCAAATTGATCTGTATTCTTGTTCTTACAGTATTTGGGCCATCAGCATCTTCCCTGTACCTCTCGCTGCTCCCTCTCTGGGATTCTGGTCCTCAACCCTATCCCATGTTTTTCTTTTTCTCTTAAAAAGTCAAAGATGATTGTTTTATTAGATATCTATTTCTGTGTAACAGACTACTCCAAAACTGAGTGGCTTAAACTACAAACATTAATCAACTCAGTTTCTATGGGGAAAGAATTGGAAGCTGCTAAACTGGATGGATCTGATTAAGGTCTCTCATGAGATTTCATTCAAAATATTGGCTGAGGCAACAGTCTAATCTGAAGGCTTAATTTGGGGAGGATACATTTAGAAAATCATTCCCATGATTTTTAGCAGGCCTCAGTTCCTATCTAGCTGTTGCTCAATGGCTTTAGTTCCTTACCACATAGCCTTTCTCTAGGCTTCCTGGGTGTCCTCATGATATGACAACTGGCTTTATCCAGAGCTAGTGTACAGAGAGAACAGGGGGAGAGAGAGAGAAAGAGAGAGAAAGTAAGAGAATAAGATGGAAGCCATTGTCTTTATCGCCCAATCTTGGAAGTGACACACCATGTGTTATTTGTCACACAGACCTTCCTAGTATGATGTGGGGGGACTACAAAGGGCTATGAATACCAAGGGGTGGGGATCATTAGGGCCTGTCTTGGAGACTGGCTACCACAAGGGTACAGAAATGGTCTTTGCAGAAACCATTGCAATTTATTTTAAAAGCTATTTTAATAGGTAAAATACATTTATGTAGTCTAAAAATCGAAATAATATTCAAAGATACTCAATACAAGTCTCCCATTTTTGCCCTCATCCTTTACCCTTCTCACAGGTAATTATTTTAAAAACTTTATTGTATATTGTTTTAGAGGAGGAGGTTGAAAAACAAATTTTTCCAAAAAGTTGGAAAACTTTTAAAATAAGTAAGTATTTTAGGCTTTATGGGCCATATAATCTCTAAGTATTTTAGGCTTTATGGGCCATATAATCTCAGTCACAACTACTCAACTCTGTTCTTGTAGCATTAAAAGCACTCATAGGGAAGAGGGGCCAAGATGACTGAATAAAAGCAGTTCTGATATACAGCTCTCAGAGAGACCAACATAGAAGGCAGGTAATTTCTGCATTTCCAACTGAGGTACCCAGTTCATCTCATTGGGACTGGCTACACAGTGGGTGTGACCCACAGAGAGTGAGCAGAAGCAGCGTGGGGCATGCCTTCACTCGGGAAGTGCACGGAGTTGGGGGCACCTCCCCTCTCCAGTCAAGGTAGCGGTGAGGGACTGTGCTACCCACCAGGGGTACTACACCTTTCCCAAAGATTTTTGCGATCTGGGGATCAGGAGATTCCCTCATGAGCCTACACCACCAGGCTCCTGGGTCTCAAGCACAAAACTGGGCGGCTGTTCAGGCAGGCACTGGGCTGCAGGAGTTTTTACATACTACAGTGGTACCTGGAACTCTAGTGAGACAGGAGAACTGTCCACTCCTTTGGAAAGGGGGATGAAGCCAGGGAACCAAGTGGTCTCGCTCAGTGGGTCCCACTCCCATGGAGCCCAGCAAGCTAAGAACCACTGGCTTAAAATTCCCATTGCCAGTATAGAAGTCTGGAGTCTACCTGGGGGGATCAAGTTCCCAGGCTGGGGAGGTGCGACTGCCATTACTGTGGCTTTAGTAGGCGGTTTCCCCTGACAGTGCTAAGGAGGCTGGGAGGTTTGGACTGGGCAGAATTCCCCACAGTGCAGCAAAGTGGCTGTGGCCAGACTGCTTCTCTAGATCCCTCCTCACCCAGCAGGGCATCCCTGCAGGAGTCCACCAGCTCCAGTCAGCTGATCCCGATGAGGGGGAATTCCCCTAGCACAGCACACCAGCTCTGCTAAGGGACAGACTGCCTCCTTAAGAGGGTCCCTGACACCATGCCTTCTGTCTGGGTGAGACCTCCCAATAGGGGTTGGCAGACACCTTATACAGGAGAGCTCCAACTGGCATCAGGTCAGCACCCCTCTGGGATGAAGCTTCCAGAGGAAGGAGCAGGCAGCAATCTTTGCTGTTCTGCAACCTCCACTGGTGATACCCAGGCAAACGGAGTCTGGAATGGACCCCCAGCAAACTGCAGCAGACCTATGGAAGAGAGGCCTGACTGTTAGAAGAAAAACAAACATAAGGCAACAACAACATCATCATCAACAAAAAAGACCCCACAAAAAACCCATCCAAAGGTTATCAGCCTCAAAGATCAAAGGTAGATAAATCCACAAAGATGAGAAAAAACCAATGCAAAAATGCTGAAAATCCCAAATGCCAGAATGCTTCTTGTCCTCCAAATGATTATAACATGTCTCCAGCAAGGGCACAGAATGGGGCTAAAGCTGAGATGGATGAACTGATAGAAGTAGGCTTTTGAAAGTGGGTAATAACAAATTTCACTGAGCTAAAGGATTATGTTCTAACCCAATGCAAAGAAGCTAAGAAACATGATAAAAGATTACAGGAGCTGTTAACTAGAATAACCAGTCTGGAGAGGAACATAAGTGACCTGATAGGGCTGAAAAATACAACGTGAAGACTTTGTGATGCAAACAGAAGTATCAATAGCCAGATCAACCAAGCAGAAGAGAGAGTATAAGAGCTTGAAGGCTATCTTGCTGAAATAAGGCAGGCAGATAAGAAAAGAGAATAAAGAATGAAAAGAAACAAACAAAACCTTTGAGAATTATGGGACTATGTAAAAAGACCAAACCTATGACTGTTTGGATACCTGTAAGAGATGGGAAGAATGGAACCAAGTTGGAAAACAGCCTTCAGAATATCATTCAGGAGAACTTCCACTTCCCCAACCTAGAAAGACAGACCAATATTCAAATTCAGGAAATCCAGAGAATCCCAATAAGATCCTCCATAAAAAAATCTGCCCCAAGGCACGTAATCATCAGATTCTCCAAGGTCAAAATGAAGGAAAAAATGTTAAGGGCAGCAAGATAGGAAAGCCAGGTCACCTACAAAGGGAAGCCCATGAGACTAACAGCAGACCTCTCAGCAGAAACTCTGCAAACCAGAAGAAATTGGGGGCCAATATTCAACATTCTTAAAGAAAAGAAATTCCAACCCAGAATTTCATATCCAGCCAAACTAAGCTTCATAGGCGAAGGAGAAATAAAATCTTTCTCAGACAAGCAAATACTGAAGGATTTTGTCACCACCAGGCCTGCCTTGCAAGAGCTCCTGAAAGAAGCACTAAACATGGATAAGAAAAGCCATTACCAACCACTACAAAAACACACTGAAGTAGACAGACCAATGACACTATGAAGCAACTACATTAACAAGTCTGCAAAATTAACCGGCCAGCATCATGATGATGGAATCAAATTCACACATAACAATGTTAACCTTAAATGTAAATGGGCAAAATGCCCCAATTAAAAGACAGAGAATGGCAAGCTGGATACAAAGATAAGACCCATTGGTGTGCTGTATTCAAGAGACACATCTCATGTGCAAAGACGCACATAGACTCATAATAAAAGGATGGAGGAAAATTTGCTAAGTATATGGAAAGCAGAAAAAAGCAGGGGTTGCAATCATAGTTTCTGACAAAATAGACTTTCAACCAACAAAGATAAAAAAAGACAAAGAAGGGCATTACATAATGTTAAAGTGTTCAATTCAACAAGAAGAGCTAACTATCCTAAATATATATGCACCCAAAACAGGAGTACCCAGATTCATAAAACAAGTTCCTAGAGACCTACAAAGAGACTTAGACCCCCACACAATAATAGTGGGAGACTTTAATACCCCACTGGCAGTATTAGACAGATAATTGAGACAAAATTAACAAAGATATTCAGGACTTGAACTCAGCTCTAAATCAAGTGTACCTGATAGATATCTATTGAATGCTCCACTCAAAAATGACAGAATATACTTTTCTTTTCAGTGCCACGTGGCACTTATTCTAAAATTAATCACATAATTGGAAGTAAAACACCCCTCAGCAAAAGAACTGAAATCATAACAGTATCTCAGACCACAGTGCAATCAAATTAAAACTCAAGACTAGAAGCCACTCAAAACCACACCACTACATGGAAATTGAACAACCTGCTCCTGAATGACTCTGGGGTAAATAATGAAATTAAGGCAGAAATCAAGAAGTTCTTTGAAACCAATTAGAACAAAGAGACAACATATCAGCATCTCTGGTATGCAGCTAAAACAGTGTTAAGAGGGAAATTTATAGCACTAAATACTCACATCAAAAAACTAGAAAGATCTTAAATCAGCACCTTAACATCACAATTAAAATAACTAGAGAACCAAGAGCAAACAAACCCCAGAGCTAGCAGAAGACATGAAATAACCAAGCTCAGGAGATAGAGACATGAAAAACCCTTCAAAAAATCAACAAATCCAGGAGCTGTTTTTTTGAAAAAAAATCAGTAAAATAGATAGATTGTTAGCAAGACTAATAGGGAAGAAAAGAGAGAAGATTCAAGTAAACACAATCAGAAATGATAAGGGGGATACCATCACTGACCCTATAGAAATACAAACAACCATCAGAGAATACTGTAAACACCTCTATGAAAATAAACTAGGAAATCTAGAAGAAATGCATAAATTACTGGACACATACACTCTCCCAAGACTGCACCAGGAAGAAGTTAAATTCCTGAATAGACCAATAACAGGTTCTGAAATTAAGGACGTAATAAATAGCCTACCAGCCAAAAAAACAAAGCTCAGGTCCAGATGGAGTTACAGCTGAATTCTACCAGAGGTACAAAGAGGAGCTGGTACCATTTCTTCTGAAACTATTCCAAACAATTATAAAGGAGGGACTTCCCTCTAAGTAATTTTATGAGGCCAGCATCATCCTGATTCCAAAACCTGGCAGAGATACAACAGAAAAAGAAAATGTTAGGCCAATATCCTTGATGAACATTGATGCAAAAATCCTAAATAAAATACTGGCAAACCAAATCCAGCAGCACATCAAAAAGTTTATCCACCATGATCAGGTCGGTTTTATCCACAGAATGCAAGGCTGGTTCAATATATGCAAATCAATAAATGTAATTCATCACATAAACAGAATTTAAGACAAAAACCATATGGTTATCCCAATAGATTCAGAAAAGGCCTTCAATAAAATTCAACATACTTTCATGTTAAAAACTCTCAATAAACTAGATGTTGAAGGAACGTACCTCAAAATAATAAGAGCCATTTATGAGAAACCCACAGCCAATATCATACTAAATGGTCAAAAACTAGAGGCATTCCCCTTGAAAACTGGCATGAGACAAGGAAGCCTTCTCTCACCACTCCTATTCAACCAAGTGTTGGAAGTTCTGGCCAGTGCAATTAGGCAAGAGAAAGAAGTAAAGGAAATTCAAATAGGAAGAGAGGAAGTCCAATTGTCTTTGTTTGCCAATGACATGATCTTATATCTAGAAAACCTCAACATCTCAGCCCAAAAGCTTCTTAAGCTGATAGGCAACTTTAGCAAAGTCTTATGATACAAAATCAATGTGTGGAAATCACAAGCATTCCTATACACCAACAAAAGACAAGCAGAAACCAAAATCATGAATGAACTCCCATTCACAATTGTGACAAAGAGAATAAAATACTTAGGGATACCGCTAACAAGGGAAGTGAAGGACCTCTTCAAGGAGAACTACAAACCACTGCTCAAGCAAATCAGAGAGGACACAGGCAGATGCAAAAACATTCCATGCTCCTGGATAGGAAGAATCAATATCGTGAAAATGGACATATTGCCCAAAGCAACTTATAGATTCAATGCAATTCCCATTAAACTACCATTGACATTCTTCACAGAATTAGAAAAAACTACTTCAAAATTATATGGAACCAAAAAAGAGCTTGCATAGCCAAGACGATCCTAAGCAAAAAGAACAAAGCTGGAGGCATCACGTTACCCAACTTCAAACTATACTACAAGGCCACGGTAACCAAAATAGCATAGTACTGGTACAAAAATAGGTATATAGACCAATGGAACAGAACAGAGAACTTAGAAATAAAACTGCACATCTACAGCTATCTGATCTTTAACAAATCTGACAAAAACAAGCAATGGGGAAAGAATGCCCTATTTAATAACTGGTGCTAGGAGAACTGGCTAGCCATATGCAGAAAATTGAAATGGGATATCTTCCTTACACCGTATACAAAAAATAACTCAAGATGGATTAAAGACTTAAATGTAAAACCCAAAACCATAAAAACCCTAGAAGAAAATCTAGGCAATGCTATTCAGGACATAGGCATGGCAAAGACTTTATGATGAAATCTCCAAAAGCAATTGCAACAAAAGCAAAAATTGACAAATGGGATCTAATTAAACTAAAGAGCTTCTGCACAGCAAATGAAACTATCATCAGAATGAACAGACAACCTATGGAATGGGAGAAAAATTTTCAATCTATCCCTCTGACAAAGGGCTAATATCCAGAATCTACAAAGAACTTAAGCAATTTCACAAGCAAAAAACAAAAAACCCCATCAAAAAGTGGGGAAAGTATATGAACAGACACTTCTCAAAAAAGGACATACATGCAGCCAACAAACACATGAAAAATAGCTCAACATCACAGAGAAATCAAAACCACAGTGAGATACCATGTCATGCCAGTCAGAATGGTGATTGTTAAAAACTTAGGAAACAGCAGATGCTGGCGAGTTTGTGCAGAAATAGGAATGCTTGTACACTGTTGGTGGGAATGTAAATTAGTTCAACCATTTTGGAAGGCAGTGTGGTAACTCCTCAAAGATTTAGAACCAGAAATATAATTTGACCCAGCAATCCCATTACTGGGTATGTACCCAGAGGAATATAAATCATTCTATTATAAAGATACATGCACACATATGTTCATTGCAGCACTATTCACAATAGCAAAGACATGGAATCAACCCAAATGCCCATCAATGATAGACTGGATAAAGAAAATATGGTATATATACACCATGAAATACTATACAGCCATAAAAAGTAATGAGATCATGCCCTTTGCGGAGACATAGATTAAGCTGGAAGCCATTATCCTCAGCAAACTAACACAGGAACAGAAAACCAAACACTGCATGTTCTCATTTATAAGTGGGAACTGAACAATGAGAACACATGGACACAGGGAGGGGAATGACACTTACTGGGGCCTGTTACCGGGAGTAGAGGAGGAAGCATTAGGGAAAAGAACTGATGCGTGCTGGGCTTAATACATAGGTGATGGGTTGACAGGTGCAGCAAACCACCATGACACATGTTTACCTATGTAACAAACTTGCACATCTTGTACATGTACCACAGAACTTAATTTTTTTTTTAAAAAAAGCACTCATAGACAAAAGGTCATGGCTATAGGCCAATAGCTAATAAAATTTTATTTATAGGTACTGAAATTTTATTGGCTATGTGCCAATAAAACTTTATGGCACTGAAATTTTAATGTTTAAAAATGATTTTCTGTGTCATGAAATATTATTATTATTATTTGAACCATTAAAAAATGTAAAAATCATCCTCAGCTCATGGGCTGTTTGTTTTAAACAAACACAAACTTAGGCTGATTTTTCCCACTGGCAGTAGATTGCTGACCTCTGTTCTAGACTTTCTTTATCCAAATAAAAGCAAATATGAATATAGAGTCTTATTTTTTCTCCATTAGGGACATTAAACAATTCTGGGTCACTCCAGAGCAAGCCTCTTATCTATAGTCTTTCAACTTTTGATTGTTGGAATTCTTCTGGCAACTACCCTACGTCTTCAGAAGCCACTCAGCTTCTTTACAAAACTGGGCTTATCTTCTCCTTGTTCAGTATGAAGATAGCTTTAGTATGTAAAAACCTGGATCAATAGGGCCAGAAAGGATCTTGAATATTATCTTTTCCTCCTCTATTTTCCATTTTGCAAACAAGAAATCTGAAGTCTAGAGTTTTAAATTTTTAATTTTATCAGGAGTAGAGGTAGTACCACAACCCTGGTCAAGGAAAGCCTTGCTTAGCTATAGGTTATAAACAGTGAAAAAGTTGAAGATTATAGCATCTGCAGTGTCCACTGATGCTGAAGTTTCCAATTTCTTTGTTCTTTTGCCTGGCACATTGACAGTGGTGTGTGTTTCTAGAACTTTGTGCCTGCTATTTGTGATGACAAGGGCACATGTGGTGTACCATGAGTATTAATAGGAAAGAAGGTATGGGTTTGTGGTAGAATTGTGGCATTTGGTGGTAAATGGATAAATAAAAGCTTAAGTTTGTTTGTTTGTTTTTTTCCTTTTCTTTTAATTTACAGTTTGGGAGCAGGGTTTTAGTGGCATGGGAAAAATAAGGATAAGTAAGGGATAAGATGTATCACAACTTTTTATTTAATGTGTCCTAATCACTGCCTTTTAAAATTTTTTTACCTTGTGGGCTTGGTGGGAAAAGTATGTCTCATGCTTATTTAATGGTGCCTTGAAGACAGGTTGATATATGACCATTGTTGTCAATGCTAGAGAGAGGGTGATTAGAAGGGAAGACAATGAAGAGGTATTTAGGCAAACAGGTTGGTGACAATTTAAGGAGACCAAACCTTTTCCACTACCCAAAAAGCTAATATAAAGCATGCCTCCTTTTCCTCATGCTTTATTTAGTGCTTGCTCATCATGGAAGTAGGTGACATTATATCTATTTCCATGAGTGGATAATCCTAGCTGTATTGTACCATTACCTTCCCTCAGTTGAGCTCTGTAAATTGTTTCACTACTGTCTGGTTATATTTAATTTTAATTTTGTCTCCTACTTATAATTCTTATGTAGACCTTTCCTTCGCTCCTATTTACCTTCAGACCTCCTCCCACTGGTTTAGCACCAATTTAAAAAATAAAACTTAAAAATGATGTATTTTCCAATAGCACTCATTTTGTGGCTTTATAAATTCATTCAGTAAGTTACTATGGCCAGACAAAAAGCATGCCCTTTTGAGGTTCACTTTCTACCAGGGGGGAAATAGATAATAAAGAATAAAGATCTTTATTGTTTATTAAATAAAGAATGTATATTCAGTATTTTAAAAGGCAATGACACCTACTTTTACTTCCAAAAAGATAGAGTAAATATACTTTCCCCTATTTCTCCTATTAAGAGTAACTAAAAACTCTAAATATTATATATAAAACATATAAGAAGATTCAGAGGTGAAAAGAAGTCAGCCAAGAACCCAAGGAACAACATGATGGTGAGTTCCCTGGGTTTTCTTCTTGTCTTAAATATCCCAAACTTGGAGCTGAAGAAACTGGAAACCTGGAAATATCAACAAATACAAACACAAAAAACCCCAACAAAAGCCAGTTTTCTCTAGCCAAGGAGTTCAATAAGGGAGCAATCTAGCAAGATAGAAAGGTTTTGCATAATAACCACTCCACCCTAGCCAAATGTCATAAAAAATTTGTGTCCTATTTCTCACACAAACAAAGGCTGAGTAGGGAGCCTGGACTTACCCTCGTGAAACTCTAATGTGCTCCCGCAACATCCTTGCCAGGATGGTGTCCAAGTTGAGAGCCTGAACTTTATCCCCACTGGTTGATATTGAGGGAACACCCTCCCACTTCACTGCAGTATTAGTTGAGACTTTGGAGATGTGGAACTTACCCACCTGCTCAGCAATAATGACGAGCCTTCCCTTAGGTGTCAACGAATGCTGAATGGGCAACCTGGACTTTGACATCCACCTGGCAGAAACAAAGCAGTGCCATCACTTATACCCTGCCAGAGCAGTGTCAAGAAAAAAAAAAAAAAGCCAATTAAAACAGAAGGTTTAAATAAGATCTAGGGAGGTGGAGCAAGATGATGGGATAGAAGCCTTCACTGTTGGTCTCTCTAGCTTGAACACCAAATCTTAACAACTATCTGCACACAGAAAAGCCCTATCACAAAAACCAGCAATCAGGTGTGCAATCACAGTACCTGGACTTAACATCATATCCACAGTGCTTGGATTTAATGGCAGAGGCATTGAGGAGGGCAGGAGAGATACTTTAGAATCACTGACACCACCTCACCTCCATCCCCCAGCAGTGGCCATGCAGTACAGAGAGAGAACTTGTGTACTTTGGGGAGGGAGAGTGCAGCTGCTAGGGGACTTTACATTGAACTCAGTGCTGCCCTGTTACAGTGGAAAATAAAGCTGTATTGAGCTCATCCAGAGCGTGCGCACAATGGGAACATCTGGACCAGCCCTAGCCAAAGGGGAATCACCCATCCCAGTGGTCCAAACTTGAGTTTCTGTGCAAGCCTCACCACTTTGGGCTGAAGTGCTCTGGGGTCCTAGGTAAACTTGAAAGACAGTCTAGGACCTAAGGACTGCAATTCCTAGGCAACTCCTAGTGCTAGGCTGGGCTTCAAGCCAGTGAACCAGGAGTGGAACATGACCTAGGGAGACACCAGCTGGCACAGCTATGGGAGAGTAAATATAAGTCATCCTTCCACCAACCCCAGGATTGCAGCTTGTAGCAATGAAAGTGACTGCTTCTTTCTGTTTAAGGAGAGGAGATCAAAGTTAAAGGGTACTTTGTCTTACATCTTGTGGAAAGGGGAGGGAAGACTAGGAAGAATTTGTATTGTGGTTCAGTACAATGCAAAGTCCTTCCTATTCTTCCCTCCCCTTTACTTCCTTTCCCTCAACTTAGCTTCCGTAGAATAGAACATCACATAAATTTCTAAGATTTTTGATTTCATCTTCTGGCTCCCAGACAGCATCTCTGGACACACCTGGAGACTAGAAGAACTCACTACCCTGAAGGGAAGGGCCTTGGGCAAAGACCTGGGGCTGTGCTGGCTTTGGATCTGACCCAGCACAGTCCCAGTGGTGGTGGCCACAGGGGTGATTGCATCACGACATCCCCCAGTTCCAGGTGGCTTGGCGCAGAAAGAGAGAGAGATTCCATATGTTTGGGAGAAAGTAAGGGAAAAGAACAAGGGTTTCTGCCTGGTAATCCAGAGCATTCTTCTGGATCTTATCCAAGACCACCACAGCAGTACCTCTATGAGTGTACAAAACCCACAGCATTTTTGGGCTTGGGGCCCAAGTCCCTTTGAATACCTGGACAACCTTCCCAAGAAAGACAGGCACAAATAAGCCCAGACTGTGAAGACCACAATAACTACATCACTCTTTAATGACCAGATGCCAAAGAACAGCTACAAGTGCCAACATCATTCAGGAAAACATTACTTCACCAAATGAACTAAATAAGGTACCAGGGATCAATGCCAGAGAGATAGATGTATACGACGTTTCAGACAGAGAATTAAAAATAGCTGTTTTGAGGAAACTCAAAGAAATTTAATATAACACCGAGAAGGAATTCAATGTTTTATCAGGTAAATTTAACAAAGACATCGAAATAATTAAATAGAATCAATCGGAAATTCTAGAATTGAAAACTGTAGTTGACATGCTGAAGAATTTATCAGAGTCTCTTAATAGCAGAATTGATCAAGCAGAAGAAAGAATTAGTGAGCCTAGAGACAGGCTGTTTGAAATACACAGTCAGAGGGGACAAAAGGAAAAAAGAATAAAAAAGAATGAAGCATGCCTGCAAGATTTAGAAAGTAGCCTGAAAAGGACAAATCTGAAAGTTATTGGCTTTAAAGAGGAGGTAGAGAAAGAGATAGGGATAGAAAAAGTTTATTCAAAGGGATAGTATCAGAGAATTTCCCAAACCTAGAGAAAGATATCAGCATTCAAGTAGAAGAAGTTATAGAACACCAGGCAGATTTAACCTAAAGAAGACTACCCCAAGGCATTTAATAGTCAAACTCCCAATGGCCAAGGATAAAGAAAGATTCTAAAAGCAGCAAGAGAAAAGAATGCACAATGGAGCTCCAATAGGTCTGGCAGCAAACTTTTCAGTGCAAACTCTACAGGTCAGGAGCCAGTGGCATGAGATATTTAAAGTGCTGAAAGAATAAAACTCTTATCTTAGATTAGTATATCTGGAGAAAATATCCTTTAAGCCTGGAGGAGAAATAAAGACATTCTCAGACGAATAAAACCTGAGGGATTTCAATACCATACCAGTCCTATAAGAAAGGCTAGAGAGAGTTATTCAATCTGAAAGAAAATAATGTTAATGAGCAACAAGATATCATCTGAAGATACAAAAATCATTATTACCGTAGTAAGCATGCAGAAAAACACACAATAGTATAGCTTTATAGTTGTAGTGTATAAACTTATCTTAACTAAAGTAGAAAGAATAAATGATGAACCAATCAAAGATAACAGCTACAACAACTTTTCAAGACATAGACATTACAATAAGACATAAAGAGAAATGACAAAAAATTAAAAAGCCAGGGAACTAAGTTAACGTGTAGAGTTTTTTAGTTTTCTTTTTGCATGTTTGTTTGGAATGGTGCCAGCATGGCCCCTACTGTCTCTGCTGCTGGCCATACTTGAAGCATATCATACCGTGTATTTATGGATTCTGAGTACTAGATATCAGATCACCCCAACTGGTGTCCATGAAAGCTGAATACCTTCACCATTACCACCATCACCATCAGAAAATTAATTCCACACATACAGGGCCACATTCTTCATTTTTTTTCTGTTTATAATTCAAATCTCATATGGCTGTTTCTGATTGATATCTGATTGGTCAAGTATGCATTACCTTCCAATGCATTAGCTGAAAGGGAATCTGAGAAATTGAGTTCTCCTTTGTACCTTCATGAAATGAGACTCGTAATATGAAAGCTACCCTAGGATAGAAAGAGTATTCAAAAGATGCCAGACATCCCAAAATGGCAAACATCCATAATAGTGTCTTGGTCTTTTATAGAACCTTGTCATTTCCCAGTCCAGCTCCCCTGAAGGGCACTATCCAATTTGGTAACCACTATCCACATGGACATACTGAGCACTTGAAATGTGGCAAGTCCAAATTGAGGT
This sequence comes from Macaca thibetana thibetana, assembly GCF_024542745.1. Taxonomy (NCBI): domain Eukaryota; kingdom Metazoa; phylum Chordata; class Mammalia; order Primates; family Cercopithecidae; genus Macaca; species Macaca thibetana. The sequence continues at coordinate 94,988,334 of NC_065586.1, read as the reverse complement.
GTGCTGCAAGTATAAAATACACATGGGATTTTGAAAACAGCATAAAATATTAAAAATCACATTAATAATTTTATACTGATTACGTGTTAAAAGAATGTTTTAGATATATTTGTAATTAATTAAATCATTTCTATTAACTAAAACTGATTTTACCTGTTTATTTTTTCTTCTTGTGGTTAGTAGAAAATTTAAAATTTTAAATGTAACTTGCATTTGTGACTTACATTATAATTCTGTTGGACATCACATGTCTAGAGTGCAGATCTGAGACTTAGCCCTTTCCTTACAGCTAATCACTTGCATGTAGCACACCAGTCTCTCCCCGTGAATTGGCACTTACTTATTTATAGTTACTAACCCTTACTTTAAAAGAGAAACAAGAGGGTAGGTGACAGAACTCCATGAAAGATATTCACGTAATAAGCTTTTCCTGTACCTGTAGGAGGAAATCTGTGACTGCATTGATTTCAGAAAAATTCCTCATGGAGCACTGGCCTCAACTGCTGGGGAATATGAAAGGAGAAGGTCTGCTGATAAGTGATGTCACAGTTGGGCAAAGGAGTATGTGCTAATGAACCATGCAAAGCTCCAGTCACTAAAGTTGGGGGTTTACAGATGTGTTTTTATGGATTCTTATTTACCATGAACATTTAGATGGTAATTGGAGCACAAATTGTCTGTTAAAATAGTTATTTCAGCTTTCCCCTGACCGTCGTAATCTTCTGGTAATCCCTCTTTTGGCCCTCTCCAGCTGTCTACCCCTAATTCAGAAAGAGGCCAGCTTTCCTTTTGCTGCTGTGAGTGAAGGCTGAGCCTTAATGTGTGGCCACGTACATAGCTTCTCTCCTTTCTAGTTTTAAAAAAAATGCCAGATCATTTTATATGGCCACTGGTTTCTCCAGTGTGGATAAACAACTCCATCTATTCTCAGAGCAGATGCTTCCACTAACAACAATGACATACATAAATAATTTCCAATTACTGAGTGTTCAGTATGTGCCAGGAACTGTGCTAAATGCTTCATCTGCCTTGGCCCATTTAATCCTCACAACAAGCATATGAGATAGGTACTAGTATTATATTCAATTTACATATGAGAGAATGGAAGATCAGAGAGGGGCAGAGGGAAACATGCCTGAAGTCACCTAGTTTGAGCACTTAGTAGAACCAGGATTTAGATGCAAGTGGTAGGAGTACAGAGCCTGCACACTTAACTATTATGTCAGACTGCCTCCCTTGACTAGAATTCTTGTGTGTTGACTCTGAGGCAATGTCATCCAAATATTCTACTGGCAGCTGGATGAAGCTGTTTGCAGCAGGAAAGGCAAATTCTCCTGAGAAGGTGGATGAACATTGTACTCCAGAGGAGACTATGTTGTCGGCCTGAATTGCTTGTGCCCCTGGAGCTCAAAGAGCAGACTATGATTATTTAAGCTGAGAATTTACTTAGTTGGAAATAAAATTCTTTTGGAATAGAGTGTTCACTATTTTTAGTTCAATCCAGTTTTTATGGGAAGTTTAATTTAATTCAATTATATGAAATGTTAGTAAAAGATGTTCTGGAAGTTAGAATGGAACATATGGCCCAAGGAGGGTGGGTAAGTCTTTAGGAGTAAAATATCTGACAGTGAGGGCTGTTAAACAGTGGTCTGGGTTGTGTACTCATAATAAAACCCTGAGGCCAGGGTGGTTTGCGTGTAAGATGCTCTGAGGAGGAATTCACATTTCCCTGTGATTTTCATTCTTAATACATTTACTTAAACTATTGTGTCAGTTAAGGTCCTCTGAGCAGCAGACACGAAGATGGAGTTAGACATATAAGTTTTATTTGGAGAAATATCCATGCTGAGTAAAGGGGAAGGGAGCAGAAGTAGGCAGGGAGAGCCTTCAGCCAGTGATGCAAGTCTAACATCTATGAAAGGAGCAGAGGAAGGAAAGAAAATTGGGCAGGAAGAACCCAGTCAGTAATGCAGTTCTGAGAAAGTATTGGCCAGGCTGGGAACAGAAGTCTAAGCAAAAGTTCCCCATTAGAAAAATCCCACATTACGGAGAAAGGATGGCTTAGCTTTACTGTGCCTTCTGTGCTTAGTCACTGCCTGGGAGCAGCATAGGGGTCAGAAGGTGTGGAAGTGGGGAGCGTGACCTCAGAGTGAACACTGCAATGGATCTAAACATACAGCAGCTGGAGACTATCAGACAAACTATGCTTCTAGCAGCATGTTCTCTTGACGGGAGATCCGAGCAGTGCACCTCCATGTCTGCCACCGTTACATATTGCCTTGCCACACTGGAGTACTTTCTTCAAATGTACTGCTAATGTCAAGTGAAACAAGAAACGACTTTCCATTTCAGTGATATTTTCTCCTAAAAGTAAATACTGTAGCATCAAAGCATCCTCCATAAAAACCTCTTCATTCCTTCTTTTCCAGATACCATATCCAACCATTATCCAACTATCTGTACTTTTATTTTTATTTTTTCTGGAATTTGATGAAACTTTGCCATTTGGTACCTAATATTTTTTCTAAATGCTTCAAATTTCTATTCTGATATTAGCAGAAAGAACACACTTGTACATACTGTTCACTTTTATTTTTCCATTAATATTGATTAATCTAAAATGATTGTTAATTTTATCTCTTGAATGTATTTAAAATGTATTCATTCTCTCTGTTCCTTGTACTGTTAGATTAGCTTAGTTCCCTCATCCTCACTTCCTTGGGTTATTTTAGTAGCTTCCTCTCTTTTCTCCCTGCCTCTAATCTTGTTGCAGTTTAGTTTGCCTTCTGTATAATTTCCAACCCAAATCTGACATTTTTGGAGGCCTTCAATAGCTTACTAGCATTTAGAGGGAAAACATAATCCAAGCTCCCTGTCGTAGCATATGAGGCATTTCATGAATTTATCCATGTCCACTTTGCTAACTTCATCTCCATCTATTCTCCCCCTCATGCTTTCTAGTCCAGTGCTATGGAACCAATTATGTATCTGCATATTATCTGCTTATGTGTATCTTCATTTCTTTGTGTAGAATGTGCTCTTCTTGTTCACTTTACACACTGCTACTAAATATCTGGTCAGGTATTAATTCTCTTTGAAGTTTTTCTTGATTTCTAGTCAGCACTGATGACTTTATCTTTTATATTCCTATTAAATCTCTTAGCAGTCTGTAATTGCAGGCTCTATGTTTTATATTTTAATTATTTGTGCCTTTTTCTCAAGGCCCCAGGCTGTATCTTATTTTTCTTTACAACCCTTGCACCTAGCATCATGCTTGGCCCATGAGAGGTCCTCAATAAATATTGGCTGAACTATGCCAAAATTGAGTTACATTCTTTGTATTGCTCCACAATATGTACCACAGAGTCTTAATGAACAAATGTTTGTGTAATGGAATGTAAATGAATAAAATGAAAATGTATTTAAGGAACTGTAAGAAAACTCAGTTTAAATATTCAGTAAATAGATTTGTTATTGTTGTTGCTTTCATCTTAATCTGATCGTTTACATTACTTGAGAGCAGTTGCCTTACTTGCCTTACTACTGGGTCAACACATTGTATGTGTATCACGTATGTCTACAGAAATGTGATGATGCAAGAGGCAAGAGTTGACGGCCTGAGTTATCTTGCAAGTATGGCCCTGAACTGGTATCATTTTAATTTCTGTATAACCTGTACCTGAACATTTATGTTGTGTTGTATCTGTAGAAAACTGTCTCTAATGATATGTGCCGGCTCTTCATTAAAATTCCCTACAGGCACTGCCATCAGAAAGACCAACAGAAAAGAAATGAAACTTCCTTGCTAGATGCCTACCAGTTTCTCCTGTACAAGTGTTACTAAACGTTTATTTGTTCCTTCCTTCCTTCATTCACTTTCACTCACCTATTTATTCATTCATCATTCAACTTACAGTGGTAAGTGAAAACAATCCATGAGAAAAATAATAATAATAAGGGTAGGTACCATTTATTGAGTCCTCATTCAGGCACCAAACTGGGTGACTTAAATGTCAGAACAGCTCTATGAGAGAGAAAATACTATTTTCCTTTTAAAGATGAAGAATTGGATACTCAGAGAAGTTAAGTTGTAGAGCTAGGGTTTTAAGGCAGAAGTTAATCCTTTCAAATAGTCCTATTTCAGGATTGATTTCAGAATTATCTGTTCAGAATAATTTCTACCCACTCACCTGATGATTGCTTATATAATTTATATTGCTGAGGTTTTTTCACTCAATCTTGGAATCTGATGATGCCAACTTCTAAATTAGATGATGGTATACAAAATACAATTCTGGAATCACTGTCATGTTTGTTGAATACCTAATGTATAATTAGAACCTTTGTAGTTTAGTTCTCATTTTACCTATAAGAATTGTTTCTATTAAAAATGCCAGTGTTTCCCCCTCAAATTCTTCCAATTTTCAACAGACTAACAGTGAGCGGGGGTTCAGGGTGGTCTGCATGTAAGTTGACAATGATAAAATAGTCTTGGATGGATCTGTTGATTCCTTTCATACACCCCCAACAAAAAAGCAAGAATCGAAAAAACCCGGTGCAACCCTTGTAATAGTTACCAAGTCCCCATGTGAGGCCTTTATTTTGCTTTTAATAAAGACAGGCCACATATAGCCTAAGGGGAACTTCAGTCAGACCAATAGCAGCCTCATTTTCTCCCAGTAGGAGGCATGGTAAACAAATGGTTCTGAAGATAGATGCTCTAGAGATATTCATGGCAATACTGGTGTGGAAAAGGCTGATTAAAAGGAAATTCAGAGGAAGGGACTGGGGCTGAGCTATGTATAGAGGCAGGGGCCAGACCTATATGTTAAGATTAATCAGAATAAATGATCTGACTATCTTCCAGAGTATAAATACCCCCAAACTTAATATTTCTATTTTATGTTGAAAGAAATCAAGAAACAAACTTTGTTATGTTCTTTGGAATAAATCTGTGCAGATGGTAAGCAGAACCAGAAACTGTTTGAAGTTTTGTGACAAGCCAGAGGCCTACATGAATATGGTAACTTTTCCCTTTTGAAAGCACTTGATTTTATCAACTTGTTTACCTATCTGTCACAACAGAGCATAAAACCAAGAAACAATTTCATAAACTACTATCTGAGAAATGTGTGCCTGGTAGCTGAGAAGAATTAAGAGAGTCATATATTAGTTTTCTGCTCCTCATTAGATGCAGTAATAAACTAGTTTTTTAAAATCACCTAACTGGATGTCAAATAGTATGTGACAGTGGGCAAATTTACAGCAAAGGGTATACATTGTCTGTGTAACAAATTGCTCTCTTGTACCAGTATTTCATGCCCTGTGCAGATAAACGAAGAGCAATTTGTCACATCCTCAAAAATGCATTCCCATTAAGTTGTTAAACATAGCAAGTAATTTCAGTACAGGTTTATATTCTTTAATCTTCAAAGGACACCATTTGGTCCTCTGACAAACCTGGATGGTTATCACAGCCAGAGCAGAAATGGTTAAATCTGATTCTGTCTTCCAACAGGGAGCTAAAAGGAATTGCAAAATATCTCATCCCCCTTGGCTCTGAGTGTAGATTTAAAATTAAATTGGTTCTGGTTAGCAAACTAGAACAGGGCAACTAAATTGAATTTTCTGAGGAATGTTGTGAATCCTATGTGGAAAAAAAAGTCATACAAAGTTTGTGTTTCCTTCTATCCTTTCTTTGTACACTCCTCTCTCCTGTCCATTGCACTCTTTCCATACTTTCCTCCCTGTTGGTAAGCCCAGCTTCTATTGTATCTCATTTGGAGTTTTATATGCATTTCCACCCATTTCTCTGAAAGTTTCAGTCATTCCTTTCCGCATGCTCTTTCTTTTCCCACTTCAAAATTGCTCTCTTTATTTTTCTTCTCATTCACACTTTTCATGGAACAAGAATATTGAGAGCATTTTATCAAGTTTGCACAGAGGAAAAGCAAGCACAGAAAAGACCAGAGACTGGGGCATGTGAAGTGTTAGGCTTTTGGTTATGTTGTTAAAGCATAAGTACAGACTTTTGATGATTCTGTCTTTCTGGTGTTCTAAAGATTCTAGAACCATTTATTTAGAAGTAAATTTTTCCCTCCCTCTCATTTTTCTTCTAACATTTATTTTCTTACTTGGTCATTGTAAAAAAATATGGAAAATTAGGCTGGGCGCAGTGGCTCATGCCTGTAATCCCAGCACTTCGGGAGGCAGAGGCAGGCAGATCACAAGGTCAGGAGATCGAGACCATTCTGGCTAACACGGTGAAACCCCATCTCTACTAAAAATACAATTAGCCAGGTGTGGTGGTGGGCGCCTGTAGTCCCAGCTACTCTGGAGGCTGAGGCAGGAGAATGGTGTGAACCTGGGAGGCGGAGCTTGCAGTGAGCCAAGATCACGCTGCTGCACTCCAGTCTGAGCGACAGCGTGACTCCGTCTCAAAAAAAAAAAGGAAAATTGGCCGGGCGCGGTGGCTCAAGCCTGTAATCCCAGCACTTTGGGAGGCTGAGACGGGCGAATCACGAGGTCAGGAGATCGAGACCATCCTGGTTAACACGGTGAAACCTCGTCTCTACTAAAAATACAAAAAACTAGCCGGGCGAGGTGGCGGGCGCCTGTAGTCCCAGCTACTCGGGAGACTGAGGCAGGAGAATGGCGTAAACCTGGGAGGCGGAGCTTGCAATGAGCTGAGATCTGGCCACTGTACTCCAACCTGGGCGGCAGAGCGAGACTCCGTCTCAAAAAAAAAAAAAAAGGAAAATTTAGAAAAGTATGTAGAACAATATAAAATTGCATCAAAGTGTATTGAGGTTATATAAGTATATAGAAGAAAAATAATTTTATCATCAAAGACAAAAACAATTAATGATTTGGCATATTTCCTTCCAGTATTTTTTTTTTCAGTGCATATTACTTCCTAAATGGTTGAGATTATCCTGTGTGTATGCTTTTATATATTGCTTTATCTTTGGAAAGTTTTATAATGGATTTTTCTTAAATTGATCTTTGTCGTGGGAGTCGGGTATTGGAGTGAAGCTCACTAAATTGGCTTCGGTTTGGTAACAGATGGATATCCATCTTCTATTTTCCCTTTGCCATTTAGTATTAGAGGGCAGGTATCTTAATGCTGCCATAGTTCAGATTTCTCAGCTTATACTAGGTGCTTTTTCACAAGACCTGGGTAACTTTTCTTTTATAATTTTATTTTTTAAATTGACGTATAAGAATTGTACATATTTACTGGGATCAGGGTAACCTTTCTTATTAAACATTCGTTCTATATGTAAGAAGATACCAGATCAGACATACATCTGATGTTACATGAAGTTACTAAGTGTGGTTGCCCTGGATTAAGAAGCTTTTGCTATTTGGCCTTTATGCAGCATATTGGAGCAATCTTAATTTTTATTTTATAGTTCCTTCCAGCAAGAAAGTGCCCCAATGGATACTAAATTGTGAGGGTTTGAGAAATTCATAGTGTTTTTTGTTTTACCTCTGTATTAGTCCATTTTCACACTGCTAATAAAGACATACCCGAGGCTGAACAATTTACAAAAGAAAGAGGTTTCATTGAACGTACAGTTCCACCTGGCTGGGGAAGCCTCACAATCATGGTGGAAAGCAAGGAGGAGCGAGTCGCATTTTTATGTGGATGGTGGCACGCAAAAAAAATGAGAGCTTGTGCAGGGAAACTCCCCCTTATAGAACCATCAGATCTCATGAGACTCATTCACTATCACAAGAACGGTACAGGAAAGACCTGTCCCCATAATTCATTCACCTCCCACCGGGTCCCTCCCACAACATGTGGGAATTGTGGGAGTTACTATTCAAGATGAGATTTGGGTGGGGGCACAGCCAAACCATATCAACCTCTTATTTTTGTTGAAGGAATAGTACTAAATCCTCCATTTTCACCTTCTAAAATTTCATTCTTCTCAGTGATTATATGGGAAAGAGAAAAAGCGTATGAGTGCTTTACTTTGTTACCACAAGTATTTGTGGATTTAAGCTTCACCGGTCATTTAGTAGGATATTTTGTTTTTATTAAGGAATCTTCCCCTTCCTTTTAAGTTCTTAAATGTTTCCCTTTCAAGAAATCTGCTTTAAAATTTTTTGAAGCTCCACATCAGATGATCTCAATGAGAGCTTTAATTTCACTTTATTGCTCTAATTCAGGCATCTCCAAGCCATGATGGGCAGTCAGTGGTCTGCATCCTTGGGGATTTTCAGTGGCATTTGGGCTGCTCATTTTGGTAGCTTTTAGACCATTTTTTTTCCCTCAAAAATGAAGTGTCTTTTGGGTGGTGTTATCTGGGCTTTTAGAAGGAACCCAAAAGTTAGGAATATGTGAATCTTCTCTAAGATCAATTCTTTTTTCAACGTTGGGCCCTGTTTCACCTCCATTGTGCAATAACTGAAGATGCCATAAGAGAGAATAGAGATTTACACACAACTTATTTCACTATATGAAATAGTTTATAAGTGATTTGTGTCCTCTAATTGATCTCAACATTTCTATTAAAGCAGATAAATAAATAGTTGATTGACTTTCAATATGTACAATACTCAAGTTGCAGGAACAGTGACTTTAAGCATCTCCAGTTTGGTTGTAGGCCTTCTTTATTGGCTACCGGAGGTTTCATTACAAGTATATGGAGTTCTTTTAACGTTTGCAATTGATGTTGTTGCTAATTAGATAACAACTCTACCTTGGATCTAAATTACTTGATACAGTTTTTGAATACATTTATTTTGAAAATTTGAAATATTTGAATGGAGAATCTTTTTTTAAGTTATGTATTTTATATTTTATTTTGTGCCTACATAGTAGGTATATGTATTTATGGGGTACATGAGATACTTAGGTATAGGCATGCAATGCGTAATAATCACATAATGGAAAATAGGGTATCCCTTCCCTCAAGCATTTATCCGTTGTGATTTAAACAATCCACTTACGATCTTTTACTTAATTTTAAATGTACAATGAAATTATTAATGACTATATTCCTCCTGTTGTGCTATCAAATAGTAGGTCTTATTCATTCTTTCTAACTATTTTTTTGTACCCATTAACCATCCCCACTTCCTCACTGCCCCGCTACTATTCTTCCTAGCCTCTCGTAATCATCCTCCTTCTCTATCTCCAAGAGTTCAATTGTTTTAACTTTTAGATCCCACAAATAAGTGAGAACATGTGATGTTTGTCTTTCTGTGTCTGGCTTATTTCATTTAGCATAATGACTTCCAGTTTTTGCAGATGACACTCTCATTCTTTTTATGTCTGAATAGTACTCCATTGTGTATAGGTACCACATTTTCTTTATCCATTCATCTGCTGATGTACACTTAGGTTGCTTCCAAATCTTAGTTATTGTGAACAATGCTGCAACAGACATGGGAGTGCAGATAGCTCTTTGATATACTGATTTCCTTTATTTTGGGTATATACCCAGCAGTGGGATTGCTGAATCATATGGCAGTTCAATTTTTACTTTTTTGAGGAACCTGAGTGGAGAATCTTAACTTTAGCCAATGAAGTAGAGGAGATATAAGAAAGAAGAGAGACCTACATTCACACCAAATGGCATTGCTGGAAGATTCTGTTCTACTAGGCGTGGTGTCTAGCAGAGATAGATGTTAGCAATTTAGTGTGTTGGTATTAGATGTCTTTGTGGTAGAGAACAAAGTAGTTGCTAAATATAGGATTTTTTTCCACTCTCTGCGTTTTTCCTATAATAAACATCCAATTAGTCCCCAAGTCCTGTTGATGGCAATTATCTCATAAATACCTCTTGAATCTGTCTCCTTATCCTCAATGCCACTCTACTACCAATGCATATGTTACTAATATTTATCACTTAATATGTAGCCAGGTACTACAAGACACATTATCATATTTAATTATCATAACAACAATTCTGCAAGGATAATATTATTTTTATTTTATAGAAGAACAAGTGGAGGTTTGGGGAGATTGTTTAGTTTCTCAAGATCAAATAACTTGTGACAAAAGCCAGGTTTTAAACCCATATCCATCGGTTCTAAAACTCCTTCATTGTTCTATTTGCAACAGCCTCCTAATTTTCCTGCCCCCACCCCCACCTTTATCTCGTTGCTATTTCTTTCCAATGATCCTTTTTTGCAGTACTACCGTGTTAATCTTGAAATATATAAACATCAATATGTCCCTCTACCCAATGCCTAAACAATGAAGTATAGCCTTCGTGGCTTGTTTCAACCCGATTATGGCTGGACCCCTACTTCATCTCTGATTACTCTCCTGCCCATTTCCTATCCCTCTACCTCAGCTCCTTATGTTTCAGTGGCACCAAAATGTGGTGGTATTATGTGAATGCTTAATGTCTCTGTGCTATTTCAGTTACCTACAACACACTCCATAGCTGCCCTCTTTGGTCTGTGAGCTCCTATCCATTTTCCTACACCCAGCTCCAGTGTTCCTTTCTTTGTGAGGCTTTTCCACAGCTTTCCCAAGCAGAATTAGTAACTCTAATCTCTGCACTTCCATTACACTTGCAAGGAGCCTTAATCATTTTTGTGTCTATTCCCCCTCAGAAGGCTGTGAACCCCTTGCAAGCAGGAGTCAAGTCTTATTCTTTGTACTTATCTCCTGCAGCTCTTTACAAACAATCTGGAAGTTGACTCCAATTAATGTGCTGCCCCTAGAAAAGTTGGAACCACATCAGGTCTTGTTCAAAGAAATACAATCCAAACACTACAGCCACATATGTTGAGGTCCTTTTTCTCCTCCAAACTACTTCTGTGCCCAACAGACTTGTTTCTCATTGATGTCTGATAGTTTCTCCTTCTTCCTTTTCCTCTTTCTTGACTAAGCTCTCTTCTTGCTTTTCTTCTGGCTCAATTCTGTTTTCCTATTCTGATTTTTTATGTTCTGCATCAGAAAATCTCAACATTTTCTGGTGGAGATAGAAATGTCCTCAGATAGAGGGTGGCCAGTGAAGCTGAGTAGGCAATACCTCAATTCTTTTTAGTTAAGCAAGATCTTAGAGGAAGTCTGTGGGCACTCATGCCTTAATACCTTAATTTCAATCCACAAATGTATTTTGTGTGAATTTGGTATAGTGGAAAACAACTGGATATGATCAGCCGACATGAGTTCAAGGTCTCTATTCTGAGTAATTCTGAGCCTTAAATGCAGTTTGTGATATAGAAACACTTTGTAAACTACAAAGCAATATGCTGACATTGAGAGATTACTGTTCCTCTGGGCCTGTTCTCAGGCCTGCATTGAGCATTGTTCCTTCTTGTTCTGCCTCTAAAGCCTTCTTCTGTCTCATTTAGGAAGATGCTGCTGCTGAATTTAAAAATATATATTTTGTTATTTAATATAGCATACAAACTGAAAAATACATAAAGCATATGCACAGTTCAAGAAATGAAACCATGTAAGTATCAAGAAGTGGAACATTGCTGGCAGCCCTTGAAGTTCCCTATGTGCCCTTTAACTGATTTGTCAGACTTTTAGCACTGGCTTCTTTATTCCCTTCAGTTGAAATTTCTCTTCACTGGTGACTCATAAACCTTCTTGAATCTGATGCTATACCGAGGGCAGCAAGGGTGTCTGACCAGAGAGAGCTTTATCTAACAAGGCAGCTCTGTCTTAGTGCCTTGTCTCTACCCTGGGCACCAGAAAGTACTAGCCCCTCCCTGACAACTGTCAGTCTCTTTCCTCTGTGCTCGCGGAAGGTAAGCAGATGGTCTGTAAGTGCCCTTCCCAGTAGCCCCACTGCATCAATGATATTGCTGGTGCCTTTATCATAGCACAGTTAGGTATTATTTTTATGGACACTTTTTTTTCTTCTTATAATAGCATTATGGTCTCTTTTTAGAAAACTTGGAAAATACTATAAAGTATAGATGAGTATTAAGTAATCATGCAGAGATAGCTTACATCTCTGTTAACAGGTTTTTCCATATTTGAACAACTTTTAATCTTGGTTTTTCATGTAATGTGGTATTATAAGCATTTGCTTGTGTCATCAAAGTTTTCATTAAAATAATTTTAATGGTTGCCTAATATTCCATCACATGAGTATAGGTTACTAAACTTTTTTTGTGTGAATGGCATTTAAATTTTTTTTTTGTTTTTTTGAAGTTTTACAAGTAACCTTTTAATAAACACTTTGATGTGTATGTTTTTGTCTGCATTTCAGTTTATTGGCTTAGGCTAAATTTTCCAAATTGAAATTACTGAGTTAAAAGTCATGCATTAAAAAATAAAAAACTTTTATTTTTCATTTTTTTTTTTTTAAATTTTGAGATGGATCCTCAGTCTGTCACCCAGGCTGGAATGCAGTGGCGTGATCTCGGCTCACTGCAACCTCCGCCTCCTAGGTTCAAGCGATTCTTCAGCCTCACCCTCTGGAGTAGCTGGGATTACAGGCACCCGCCACCAGGCCTGGCTAATTTTTTGTATCTTTAGACAGGGTTTCACCATGTTGGCCAGGCTGGTCTTGAACTCCTGACCTCATGATTCACCTGCTTCGGCCTCTCAAGATGCTGGGATTACAGGCATGAGCCCCCATATCCAGCCGAAAAAAAACCCAAAACTTTTTGAATACCAGTTGTAGAACTATTACATGTTTCTTATTGGCATTTTGGAAAATACAGGAAAAGAATAAGGAAAATTACAGAAATCACATTATTGGTTACTGAGGTAACAAACCCTGAAATGTCAGTAGTATAACAATTAGTAGTTTACTTCTCTGTCAGAGAAATGCAGATAAGGCCTTTCCTGTGTGACTAGCCTTCAAGCGTCAGGAACCCAGGATACTTCTGTTTGTGGCTCCACCATTTTGTTCCCTCAAAGTTGCCTTGATGGCATAACTGACAGGGGGAAAGGAAAACGTGGAAGACCACACAGAGATTCGGGCCTGGAATTGCCCTATACCATTCCCACCCACATTCTATCACCTGAATTCAGTAACATGGCCAGGGGAGCTACAAAGCTACAGGGGAGAGGGTGTTTAAGGCAGGAATGTGTCTTTCTGTGACAGGAGAAAAATGAAATAGCTTGGAGAATAAATAGCATTGTTTTTTAAGCATATTACCCACAATTCTGTCTCCCAGAAATAACCCTTGTTAGTATGCTGATATGTTTCCCTTTAACCCCTTTATATAAATATATGGAATATTAAGCAAATCATAATTACTTTCCATATACCATCTTCTTTTTTTTTTTTTTTTTTTTTTTTTGAGATGGAGCTATGCTCTTGTTGCCTGGGCTGGAGTGCAATGGCATGATCTCGGCTCACTGCAACCTCCGCCTTCCGGGTTCAAGTGATTCTCCTGCCTCAGCCTCCCAAGTAGCTGGGATTACAGGCATGTACCACCATGCCCAGCTAATTTTGTATTTTTAGTAAAGACGGGGTTTCTCCATGTTGGTCAGGTTGGTCTTGAACTCCTGACCTCAGGTGATCCACCTGCCTTGGCCTCCCAAAGTGCTGGGATTACAGGCATGAGCCACTGTGCCCGGCCTCCATATACCATCTCATATCTACTATGTATCATCTAATATTTTAGGAATATTTTTGTATTGTTATTATTCTAACTATTTTTGAAGCTCTTGATGTATAATGACAAGTTGTTTTTCAAAATGTGACACCAGCTCTGTGTGAGAGTGACTTGAGTGGTTCTTTGTTATTTCACATTTTGCTTAACTTCTTTGGGTCTTGGTTTCCTTATCTACCTACCTTATATGATTATTGTGACTAATTAACAACTTACTGCAGGAAAAGAGCTTAGAATAGTGCCTAGCACAGTAACTGTTATCTATTATGGTTGTATGAAGATACTTGGACTTCCTAAGTCACTTATCCGTCTTATACTTTCACTTTGGTATGTTGGGTGTGTTTTGCATCTCTTGGTACTTGATAATGAGTGTTCTGAGCACTTTTTTGGTAACTTTTTATTCACAAAATAGACTGATTTTTATCAAATAAGCTTAACTACAATGGTGAAAGAGATTTTCAATACATACTAAATAGTTTTGGGGGATACAGGAAGTAAAAGGAAATTATAGTTTATTGAATACCCACCATATGCCAGACCCTGTTTTTTATACTTTTATACTGTATCTCATTTAATTATCCTAGCAACCCTGGAAAGCAGGAACAGTGTTTTTATCCAGATTGACTCAATAAGGAAAGTGAGGTTCAGATAATTAATCCAAGACCACAAATGCTAGTAAGTAGCAAGATCAGGATTTAAACACAGATCTGTCTCCCATCAAAGTTTACTATACCATCATGCCTCCTATTTATCCTATTTTCCTATTGCGCTTGTGGTATGTTCATGTGGAATAAGGTCCTGTTTGTGGACCATGCCTTGTCAGAACAATTACAGTGACTATTGTTAAGCTGAAGAAAGAAAACTGTGTGTATTGTTTTATTGTTTTTTTTTAATTAGAGAGCAGGTCTCACTATGTTGCCTAGGCTGGCCTCAAACTCCTAGACTCAAGCAATCCTCCTGCTTCAGCCTCTTCAGTAGCTAAGTCTATAGGCATATGCTGCTGCACCCAGCCTATGAATGTACATTGAGACATACTTCCTCCTTAAGATTTTATATATTGATTACTTACCTTGCTGGCCATTTAAAACTATATTTGACACAGATAGCAACAGAGGCCCCAAAAAGACTCTTTAATTTGTCAATGTCAACTAGTCAGTTTCTCTCTGGATTTAGGAAAAGTAAGCAGGTCTTTTCATCTTCTCAGATTCTAACAGTGTACATGAAGAGGCAGTAGCTCAGACTAGTTACTTTAACTTTGTAAGCCTTAATTTCTTTGTCTATAAAACGGGCATCATAATTGAACTTCCTCATAGAATTGTTGTGAGGAATTTAAACAAGGTTATGTGCCTAGTTCCCAACATTGAGTAAACTCAAATCATTGTTATTAACATAATATTAAATGAATAAATGTCCTTCATTATGAAGTTGGTCTACTATTCTAGTACTTTTCTTTTTTCTTTTTTTTTGAGACAGAGTTTTGCTCTGTCGCCAGGCTGGAGTGCAGTGGCACAATCTCAGCTCACTGCAACCTCTGTCTCCCAGGTTCAAGCGATTCTCCTGCCTCAGCCTCCTGAGTAGCTGGGACTACAGGTGTGTGTCACCACGCCTGGCTAAGTTTTGCACTTTTAGTAGAGACGGGGTTTAACCATGTTGACCAGAATGGTCTTGATCTCTTGACCTCGTGATCTGCCCGTCTGGGCCTCCCAAAGTGCTGGGATTTTCCCCTTTCATTCGTCTCTGAAATAAATACTTCACATTCCTTTAACCTTTCCTCTAATGTTCCTTTGGCACCTCTGTCTCCTCTCCAGATTTTCTGTTGCTTATTCAGTTGATCACCATACCAAGTAAGAACCTGATCTATTACTTCGTGTCCTGGATTACCTAGAGATGTGTGGTGTTCCTCATATCATAGTTTCTTCACAGTGAAACTTCATGGAAGTAGTTCAACATCTTCCTGGCTTGCTGGTTGGGTTTCCAAGAAAGCAGATTCTGAGATGGAGATTGGCATGAAAGGAATTTTTTGGGGAGATTGTTCTTCAGAATCAACACTTCTGGGGAAAGGGAAGAAAGCAGAATTGGGCAGAGGGAGACATTGGTCTGTGATGCCTCCTAAACGAGGACTCAGTGAACCAGAAGCTCTAGAGCTGGGATGGCCTTTCAGAGTGGAGATGAGGGGATCAGACCTTCAGACTCTCACATTGACTAATCATTGGATGCAGGCAGCAAGACCTTGGAAAAGATGGCTCTTTTCAGCTAAGGACAATTCCTAGAGAGGGTTGTCAGCTGGCAACACCCAGCAGCTGGGAGACTAAGTCCTTCAATCCTGAAGGGAGATCTGGCCGGTGCCACATACATGCACTACAGCTTGTTTTGTGCAGGTGTTGTCCCTGACCCTGAAGAGCATTGTGTTCCATTGTCTCTAGTGAATATCATCCTTTTAGTTTCCAATTCTTTCTTCAGTTTGTGTCCTTCTGGTTTAGTCTCTAAAATGATAAAGAGTGCATCTGAACACAAAGAAGGAATTTTCAATCCAGGGCCAGTTAACCCTCAACCTAGTCCTTTTCTACCTTTATTAAATAATACCATATTGGAGCAATTTATTGAGAAAAATTTATAGCAATTTATTGAGAAAAATTTTATAACCAGTAGTGTGTAATGCTGGTCTGGGAGAAGGGGTCACCAAAATGCCATGGGTATACCCATACCTATAGGCTGAATGAATAGAAGTCATTGGATCCTGAACATGTGAGTATTTTTCTAGGTTGCTAAATAAAATGTCTCCCTTTTCCTAAGTTTAGATTGTTCCTCCCGACTCTCATCTGTCAGTTTCTGTGCTCCAATTAGAAGTACTTGTTAGTAATCTTTATAAGTATATAGGGATAAATACAAGCATTTAGCCCATATATGTGATGAATGTTATCTGTGTTCTCTATTTTCCTCCTGTCTCTTATTGTGCCCATGTAAGTAAGAGCTGGCGATAATGTATTAAATGTTAAAGACTTTTTGAAAATACTTTACATTTTTGTGTCATTAAGATTGAAATGTATACACAGAAGAGTCAGGACATTGAAATATTAAATGTCAAACAGTACTATTCACTCTGTTATATTACACTGAGTATTTCATTTCAGATTATATTTTAAATTGTTTTTCCAGACAATTTGTATTGTAGGGTGAATTTACTTTTACCATTATTTTTTTCTTGACTTTATGTGGATCTATGATTACTTGTTCTTTAGCTTATAATTTCTTCCATTTTTTTAAAGGATTGGAGAGGCATAGGAAATATGGAGATAATTCACAGTTTTTACCAGAAGCCACCATTCTACAGACAAGCAAACATTAAATCAATCAGAAAACAGACTGTTTTTATCCCTATGTATGTAAATGCTTAGATCCTAATTTGTGAGAAATTGGAACTATAGTAGAACTTTGTATTTAAATTATTCTTGGAGAAGATATTGTGTTCACTGATTTACCTTCACTTTCACCTTTTTAAAAGAAAAATTATGTGATTAATAAAGATATATGGCAAGGTTGTACTTACTAAATAAGATTTCTCTTCATCTTCAAAGCCCTGCCTTCAGCACCATGTTTTCTACTGGGCCTGTGTTCTCTTCAAGCTTACTATCTGGTTGGCCTTTGTCTCAGCCCTTCTTCCATGTTATTCTTCATCTTCTTCATTACATTTCAAGCTGTTTCCTTTTTTCCCCCCAGAAACTATTAAAATTCTATCTGTTATTCTCAGTTACAGGAAAAATATTATTTTTTCTCAGAGTTTAAAGCATATTACTAACTCTATTTTCACTAATTTACAAAGAAAGTTAACAAAGCAATGATTATTTCTAAAATATCGATATATCACTGTGTACTATAGTACTATAGTACACAGTGATATTATATAGTTTATACAATACTTTTGTAGACATGTTTGCATTTAATTATCACAGTAACCCAGTGAGTTGGGTGGCATTTTCTCCATTACACAGTTGAAAAACTGGAACTTTGAGTAGTTAAATGACTTACTTAAGATTATAAAACTACTACGCCTATTTCATTTAACCAAATTTTCTAACTCTACATCTAGTGGCAGAATCTGTTCTTAGCACTTTTACATGCTTGAATTATAGTGCATGTCAATTGATATATTACCGTGTGTTTATACATCTGTCTCCCTTACTAGATTGTAAACTTTTTGATGGCAAGCACCTGGTCTTATTTGACTTTGTACCTTAGGTGTTTAACAGAGTTTCTGACACAATGTAACCACTCAGTATAAATTTGTCAGGATAAAGTGAATGAGTGAAATCAGGAAAGCATCACAGATTATTGTAGTCCAAGAACAAAAGTAAAATATAATTTCAAAAGAAAATCTGAGATGCAGTTTTCTAGGAGTATTTAAGAAAATCACGAGTGCCACTGAAGCCAGAAACGAGAGAGAGAGAGTGAGACCGCTTTTGGATCTTAGCACTAAAGAGGTATACGGTAGAGAAGAAACTGGAGAGAGACCCGATAAATTTTTTGCCTTTTTTTTTTAATCTTTAACATAGCTTTCTGAGATACAATTCACACACCATACAATTCATCCATTTAAAGTGTACAATTCAATGTCTTTTAATATGTTCATAAAGTTGTACATTTATATTGCAATCAATTTTATACTTTCACTACCCCAAAAGTGAAACCTGTACTCACTAGCCATCACTCCCCAAATCCCCACTCTCATAGGCCTAGGCAGCCACTAACCCACTTTCTATCTCTATAGTTTTTCTTATTCTGGGCATTTCATATAAATAAAATAATATAATATGTAATCTTTGGTGGCTGTCTTCATTCATTTAGCATAATGAAGTCAAGTTTCATTCATGTTGTTGCTTGTAAAAGTACTTCCTTTTTATGGCTGAATAATATTCCATTGTATGACTATATCACATCTTATTTATCAATTCTGTTGCTGATGGACATTTAGATGATTTCTCTCTTTTAGCTATTATGAATAATACTGCTATAAGCATTGTGTACACGTTTTTGTGTGGGCATATGTTTTTAATTCTCTTGGGTGTGTATATCTAAAGTAGAATTGTCATCTCACCTGGTTTACCCATTTGAGGAAATTTATCACCTATCTATCCATCTATCCACCCATTAATCTGTCTTATTTTTGGTACATTTTAACATAAGTTGCAGAAATCATTAACTTAAGCCCTAAACATTTTAGCATGCATATCATTAACTAAAATATATTATTTGTATGTAGGGTTTTAAAATATTCACATAAAGTTTGCATACAATTAAATGCACCAAAAATCAATGTATGTTCACTAAATGCATTCACATGTGTAACCCAGAGTATAGGGTTTTAAGTTAGAAAGTATGGTGAAGGTATTAGACAACACCCTCCCATTTTACAGAGGAAAACTAATATCCTGAGAGGGGGAGTAACTTGTCCAAAATCAAAGGAGAAGCAGAGCATCAGCCTAGCATGCTTTGACTTATATTGTCATTCATACCTTAGGTCTTGAGGTTGCTATAATCTATAGGCAGCATCTTAACATGGTGATAAAGTTACCTGAGATTTTGGGCTTTAAACTCATGCTTATTGTACATAGATTTAAATGAAGTAGGACTTTATATGTCAAGTAATAAAGTACTCTTGCAGCAAATGAGTTGAGACCTTGGAAAGTCTAAAGTCTAGCCAAGATTACAAGTTAAATTCTCACTTCTTTCTTCAGTCAAATGCACCTTTATTCATATACCTCCTAGTTTGCAAAACTGTATTCAAGTACTACTTCATCTGATACTTTATTCTAAATCTCTTCTAATCCTTTTTCCTTTATTGTTTGCCTCAAATAATTAACACCTCTTAAGTCAGCATTTTGTGACTACGGATTCAGATCCTAAGGCATCTTTAATGTCGAAAAAAATAATGAATGACAGTATGAGTTATGATTACATGAACAAATTATAGCATTTTTAGGAAACCTAGATGTTGAGCACTCTGGAATTAAAGTCTTAGAGACTGAGGTACCTGGTGTTGATTAGCCTGTGTGAGAAAGATAAGGAGAGCTGGTAATGATAATTGAGCATGTGCCATATGCCAGGCATTATGTTAAGTGCTTTACATGCATTACCTCTTTAATCCTCATAATCCTCATAGTGCTATTATTATGAATATTTAACAGCTGAGGAAACATAGGCCTACAAAGGTTAAGTAGCTTGCTTAAAATCACTCAAAAGTGATGTGGTCAGAATTAAATTCTAAACCTGTCAGTTCTCAGAGCGCATGTTATATAAACACTTTCTGTTATACTGTCTGCAAGATAGGCAGCTTTTAATAGTTGAAGACTGTCAATAAAGATTATATGAGAGTAGCTCCAGAGGGCAGAACTTGAACCAAATATGGCCATCAGAGGGAAGTTTATTTAGACTCAGCATGAAAAGATTTTCTGACAGAGCTGTCAAGAAGCGGGCAAGGCAGCATTGTTTAGCAGCAAGCTTCAGACATAAGAAATATTCAGGTAGGGCTAGGTGACTGTTGTAGAAAATATAATTGCATTCAGTTGGAGATTGGATTTGCTCAGAGATTTCCCTAATACCAGAATCACTTGGAGGACATTGTGTTTTCCAAATCAACTATATTGAAATAAAATTAACATACAATAAAATGTACCCAAATTGTAAATGTTTAAATTTATACAACAATGTAACTGCCATCAAAATCAAGATGTAAGGTATTTCAGCAAGCCCCGAAAGTATTCTTGTGCTCCTCCTTGAGTAACACCCCCTCCATCCCCAGCCCCAGACCATCACTAATCTGCTTTCCGTCACCTTAGGTTAAATTGTTTTATTTTTTAGAATTTCATGTAAATGAAATCATTCTGCATGTCATCTTTGTGTCTGGAGGTTTTTGCTCAGCACAGTAACTCTGAGATTCATTCATGTTGTTGCACATATCAAGCACTCATTCCTTTTTACTGCTGAGTAGTATTCTACTGTATGAATATACCACAGTTTCTTTATTCATGTACCTGTTGATGGACATTTGGTTGTTTCCAGTTTTTAGCTACTATTAATAAAACTGCTATGAGTATTTATGTATACATTTTTGTATGTACATATGTGTTTGTTTCTCTTCAGTAAATAATTAGGAGTGGAATTCATGGGTTGTATGGTAAATGCAAGAAATTGCCAAATTGATTTTGCAAAGTGATGGTACTATTTTACATTCCTTCGAGTACTGTATGAGAGATTCGATTTTTCCACATCTTCACCAACATTTAATATTATCAATATTTAGTGTTTTACATTTTATCCACTTTGATGAACATGTACAGGTATCTGGCTTTATGTATTTTTTATAACAGTTTTGTTGGAGTATAATTGACATTATGATAAGCTGCACTTACAAGTGTTCAATTTGATAAGTTTTGGCATATCATATATAATGTTCATGCATAACTAACATGTACTGTACATCCATATCATACATAATGTTCATACATTTGTATGAACATCTGCTATATAGCCATCATCCCCCAAAGTTTTCTCATGCCACTTAGCAACTTTTCCCTCCCTTCCTCCACTTTGTCCCAGGTAACACTGATTTGCTTTTAATCACTATAGATTAGTTTGTATTTTCTTGAACTGTACATAAATGGAATATTACAGTTTGTACTGGCTTTTGGCTTCTTTTACTCAGTACAATTACATTAATATTCATCCATGTTGTAGTGTTCCTTTTTATTGCCAAGTGGTGTTCCATTGTATGGCTATACCACAGCTGCTTATAAATTCATTTATTGATGGACATTTGAGTTGTTTCTAACTTTTGATTGTTAAAGATAAAGCTGCTATGAATATGCTTGTATAAGTCTTTATGTAGACATATGCTTTTATTCCTTTTGGCCAAACACCTAGGAGTAGAATGACTGAATCACAATTGGCAAGTGTATGTTTAACTTTGTAAGAAACTGCCAAAATACCAGGAGTTTGAGACCAGCCTGGCCAACATGGAGAAATCCTGTCTCTAGTAAAAATACAAAATTAGCTGGGCGTGGTGATGCATGCCTGTAATCCCAGCTACTCGGGAAATGAGGCATGAGAATCACTTGAACCCAGGAGCAGAAGTTGCAGTGAGCCAAGATCGTGCCACTGCACTCTGGCCTGGGTGACAGCATGTTTGTCTCAACAGCGAACGAACAAACAAAACTTAAAAAAAAAAAGAAACTGCCAAAATATTTTTCAAGTTATGGTACCATTTTACATTTCCATCAGCAGTGTCTAAGAATTTTCTTTTCTTTGCTTTTCTTTTATTATACTTTAAGTTCTAGGGTACATGTGCACAACGTGCAGGTTTGTTACATATGTATACATGTGCCATGTTGGTGTGCTGCACTCATTAACTCGTCATTTACATTAGATATATTTCCTAATGCTATCCCTCGCCTCCCCCCACCGCCCGCCACAATAGGACCTGGTGTGTGATGATCCCCTTCCTGTGTCCAAGTGATCTCATTGTTCAGTTCCCACATATGAGTGAGAACATGTGGTATTTGGTTTTCTGTTCTTGCGACAGTTTGCTGAGAATGATGGTGTCCGTGTCCCTACAAAGGACACGAACACATTCTTTTTTATGGCTGCATAGTATTCCATGGTGTATATGTGCCACATTTTCTTAATCCAGTCTTTCACTGATGGACATTTGGGTTGATTCCAAGTCTTTGCTATTGTGAATAGTGCCACAATAAACATACATGTGCATGTGTCTTTATAGCAGCATGACTTATAATCCTTTGGGTATATCCTCAGTAATGGGATGGCTGGGTCAAATGGTATTTCTAGTTCTAGATCCTTGAGGAATTGCCACACTGTCTTCCACAATGGTTAAACTAGTTTACAGTCCCACCAACAGTGTAAAAGTGTTCCTATTTCTCCACATCCTCTCCAGCACCTGTTGTTTCCTGATTTTTTTAAAGATTGCCATTCTAACTAGTGTGAGATGGTATCTCATTGTGGTTTTGATTTGTATTTCTCTGATGGCGAGTGATGATGAGCATTTTTTCATGTGTCTGTTGGCTGTATGAATGTCTTCTTTTGAGAAATGTCTGTTCATATCCTTTGCCCACTTTTTGATGGAGTTGTTTGTTTTTTTCTTGTAAATTTGATTGTGTTCTTTATAGGTTCTGGATATTAGCCCTTTGTCAGATGAGTAGATTGCAAAAATTTTCTCCCATTCTGTAGGTTACCTATTCACTCTGTTGGTAGTTTCTTTTGCTGTGTAGAAGCTCTTTAGTTTAATGAGATCCCATTTGTCAATTTTGGCTTTTGTTGCCATTGCTTTTAGTGTTTTAGACATGAAGTCCTTGCCCATGCCTGTGTCCTGAATGGTATTACCTAGGTTTTCTTCTAGGGTTTTTATGGTTTTAGGTCTAACATTTAAGTCTCTAATCCATCTTGAATTAACTTTCGTATGAGGAGTAAGGAAAGGATCCACTTTCAGCTTTCTACTTATGGCTAGCCAATTTTCTCAGCATCATTTTTTAAATAGGGAATCCTTTCCCCATTTCTTGTTTTTGTCAGATTTGTCAAAGATTAGATGGCTGTAGATGCGTGGTATTATTTCTGAGGGCTCTGTTCTGTTCCATTGGTCTATATTTCTTTTTTGGTACCAGTACCATGCTGTTTTTGTTACTGTAGCCTTTGTAGTATAGTTTGAAGTCAGGTAGCGTGATGCCTCCAGCTTTGTTCTTTTGACTTAGGATTGTCTTGGCAATGCGGGGTCTTTTTTGGTTCCATATGAACTTTAAAGCAGTTTTTTCCAATTCTGTGAAGAAAGTAATTGGTAGCTTAATGGGGATGGCATTGAATCTTTAAATTACCTTGGGCAGTATGGCCATTTTCACAATATTGATTCTTCCTATCCGTGAGCATGGTATGTTCTTCCATTTGTTTGTGTCCTCTTTTATTTCACTGAGCAGTGATTTGTAGTTCTCCTTGAAGAGGTCCTTTACATCCTTTGTAAGTTGGATTCCTAGGTATTTTATTCTCTTTGAAGCTATTGTGAATGGGAACTCATTCATGATTTGGCTCTCTGTTTGTCTGTTACTGGTGTATAAGAATGCTTGTGATTTTTGCACATTGATTTTGTATCCTGAGACTTTGCTGAAGTTTCTTATCAGCTTAAGGAGATTTTGGGCTGAGACAGTGGGGTTTTCTAAATATACAATCATGTCATCTGCAAACAGGGACAATTTGACTTCTTCTTTTCCTAACTGAATACCCTTGATTTCTTTCTCTTGCCTAATGGCCCTAGCCAGAGCTTCCAACACTATGTTGAATAGGAGTGGTGAGAGAGGGCATCCCTGTCTTGTGCCAGTTTTCAAAGGAATGCTTCCAGTTTTTGCCCATTCAGTATGATGTGGACTGTGGGTTTGTCATAAATAACTCTTATTATTTTGAGAGACGTTCCATCAATACCGAACTTATTGAGAGTTTTTAGCATGAAGGGCTGTTGAATTTTGTCGAAGGCCTTTTCTGCATCTATTGAGATAATCATGTGGTTTCTGTCTTTGGTTCTGTTTATATGCTGGATTGCATTTATTGATTTGCATATGTTGAACCAGCCCTGCATCCCCGGGATGAAGCCCACTTGATCATGGTGGATAAGCTTTTTGATGTACTGCTGGATTCGGTTTGCCAGTATTTTATTGAGGATTTTTACATTGATGTTCATCACGGATATTAGTCTAAAATTCTCTTTTTTTGTTGTATCTCTGTCAGGCTTTGATATCAGGATGATACTGGCCTCATAAAATGAGTTAGGGAGGGTTCCCTCTTTTTCTATTGATTGGAATAGTTTCAGAAGGAATGGTACCAACTCCTCCTTCTACTCTGGTAGAATTTGGCTGTGAATCCGTCTGGTCCTGGACTTTTTTTGGTTGGTAGGCTATTAATTATTGCCTCAATTTCAGAGCCTGTTATTGGTCTATTCAGGGATTCAACTTCTTCCTGGTTCAGTCTTGGGAGAGTGTAAGTGTCCAGGAAATTATCCATTTCTTCTAGGTTTTCTAGTTTATTTGCATAGAGGTGTTTATAGTATTCTCTGATGGTAGTTTGTATTTCTGTGGGGTCGGTGGTGATATCCCCTTTATCATTTTTTATTGCATCTATTTGATTCTTCTGTCTTTTCTTCTTTATTAGTCTTGCCTAGTGGTCTATCAATTTTGTTGATCTTTTCAAAAAACCAGCTCCTGGATTAATTGATTTTTTGGAGGGTTTTTTGTGTCTCTATCTCCTTCAGTTCTGCTCTGATCTTAGTTATTTCTTGCCTTCTGCTAACTTTTGAATGTGTTTGCTCTTGCTTCTCTCGTTCTTTTAATTGTGATGTTAGGGTGTCAATTTTAGATCTCTCCTGCTTTCTCTTGTGGGCATTTAGTGCTATAAATTTCCCTCTACACACTGCTTTAAATGTGTCCCAGAGACTCTGGTATGTTGTATCTTTGTTCTCCTTGGTTTCAAAGAACATCTTTATTTCTGCCTTCATTTCGTTATGTACCCAGTAGTCATTCAGGAGCAGGTTGTTCTGTTTCCATGTAGCTGAGCGGTTTTGATTGAGTTTCTTAGTCCTGAGTTCTAGTTTGATTGCACTGTGGTCTGAGAGACAGTTTGTTATAATTTCTGTTCTCTTACATTTGCTGAGAAGTGCTTTACTTCCAATTATGTGGTCAATTTTGGAATAAGTGCGATGTGGTGCTGAGAACAATGTATATTCTGTTGATTTGGGGTGAGAGTTCTGTAGATGTCTATTAGGTCCGCTTGGTGCAGAGTTGAGTTCAATTCCTGGATATCCTTGTTAACTTTCTGTCTTGTTGCTCTGTCTAATGTTGACAGTGGGGTGTTAAAGTCTCCCATTATTATTGTATGGGAGTCTAGGTCTCTTTGTAAGTCTCTAGGACTTGCTTTATGAATCTGGGTGCTCCTGTATTGGGTGCATATATATTTAGGTTAGCTCCTCCTGATGAATTGATCCCTTTACCATTATGTAATGGCCTTCTTTGTCTCTTTGATCTTTGATGGTTTAAAGTCTGTTTTATCAGAGACTAGGATTGCAACCTCTGCTTTTTTTTGTTTTCCATTTGCTTGGTAGATCTTCCTCCATCCCTTTATTTTGAGCCTATGTGTGTCTCTGCATGTGAGATGGGTCTCCTGAATACAGCAAACTGATGGATCTTGACTCTTTATCCAATTTGCCAGTCTGTGTCTTTTAATTGGACCATTTAGTCCATTTGCATTTAAGGTTAATATTGTTATATGTGAACTTGATCCTGTCATTATGATATTAGCTGGTTATTTTGCTCACTAGTTGATGCAGTTTCTTCCAGCATTGATGGACTTTACATTTTGACATGTTTTTGCAATGGCTGGTACCTGTTGTTCCTTTCCATATTTAGTGCTTCCTTCAGGATCTCTTGTAGGGCAGGCCTGGTGGTGACAAAATCTCTAAGCATTTGCTTGTCTGTAAAGGATTTCATTTCTCCTTCACTTATGAAACTTAGTTTGGCTGGATATGAAATTCTGGGTTTAAAATTCTTTTCTTTAAGAATGTTGAATATTGGCCCCCACTCTCTTCTGGCTTGGAGAGTTTCTGCCAAGAGATCTGCTGTTAGTCTGATGGGCTTCCCTTTGTTGGTAACCCGACCTTTCTCTCTAGCTGCCCTTAACCTTTTTTCCTTCATTTCAACTTTGGTGAATCTGACAATTATGTGTCTTGGAGTTGCTCTTCTCAAGGAGTATCTTTGTGGCGTTCTCTGTATTTCCTGAATTTGGACGTTGGCCTGCCTTACTAGGTTGGGGAAGTTCTCCTGGATGATATCCTGCAGAGTGTTTTCCAACTTGGTTCCATTTTCCCCGTCACTTTCAGGCACACCAATCAGATGTAGATTTGGTCTTTTCACATAATCCTGTATTTCTTGGAGGCTTTGTTCATTTCGTTTTACTCTTTTTTCTCTACACTTCTCTTCTCATTTCATTTCGTTCATTTGATCTTCAATTGCTGATACCCTTTCTTCCAGTTGATCGAATCAGTTACTGAAGCTTGTGTATTTGTCTCGTAGTTCTCGTGTCATGGTTTCATCTCTATAAGATCTTTTAAGGTCTTCTCTGCATTGATTATTCTAGTTATCCATTCATCCATTCTTTTTTCAAGTTTTTTAGTTTCTTTGCGCTGGTTACGTAGTTCCTGCTTTAGCTCTGAGAAGTTTGATTGACTGAAGCCTTCTTCTCTCAACTTGTCAAAGTCATTCTCCGTCCAGTTTTGTTCCATTGCTGGCGATGAGCTACCCTTTGGAGGGTGAGATGTGCTCTGATTTTTTGAATTTCCAGCTTTTCTGCACTGGTTTTTCCCCATCTTTGTGGTTTTATCTGCCTTTGGTCTTTGATGATGGTGACGTACTGATGGGGTTTTGGTGTGGGTGTCCTTTCTGTTTGTTAGTTTTCCTTCTAACAGTCGGGACCCTCAGCTATAGGTCTGTTGGAGTTTGCTTGAGGTTCACTCCAGATCCTGTTTGCCTGGGTGTCAGCAGCAGAGGCTGCAGAAGATAGAATATTGCTGAACAGCGAGTGTTGCTGTCTGATTCTTGCTCTGGAAGCCTCATCTCAGGGGTATACCCCGCCGTGTGAGGTGTGAGGTGTCGGTCTGCATCTAGTGGGAGATGTCTCCCAATTAGGCTACTCAGGGGTCAGGGACCCACTTGAGCAGGCAGTCTGTCTGTTCTCAGATCTCAACCTCCATGCTGCGAGATCCACTGCTCTCTTCCATGTTGTCAGACAGGGGCATTTACCTCTGCCGAGGTTTTGGCTGCTTTTTGTTTAGCTATGCCCTGTCCCCACAGGAGGAGTCTACAGAGGCAGGCAGGCAGGCCTCCTTAAGCTGTGGTGTGCTCCACCCAATTTGAGCTTCCTGGCAGCTTTGTTTACCTACTTAAGCCTCAGCAATGGTGGGCGCCCCTCCCCTAGCCTCACTGCCGCCTTGCAGTTAGATCTCAGACTGCTGTGCTAGCAATGAGGGACGCTCCGTGGGCGTGGGACCCTCTGGGCCAGGTGTGGGATATAATCTCCTGGTGTGCTGTTTCCTAAGACCCTTGGTAAAGCGCAGTATTAGGGTGGGAGTTACCCGATTTTCCAAGTGTTGTGTATCTCAATTTCCTTTGGCTAGGAAAAGGAATTCCCTTCCCCCTTGTGCTTCCCAGGTGAGGCGATGCCTCGCCCTGCTTCAGCTCTTACTGGTCGGGCTGCATCCGTGGACCAGCGTCAACTGTCCGACATGCCCCAGTGAGATGAACCCAGTACCTCAGTTGAAAGTGCAGAAATCACCTGTCTTCTGTATCACTCACACTTGGAGCTGGAGGCTGGAGCTGTTCCTATTCAGCCATCTTGGTCGTGCCCTGCTGAGAATTTTCATTCCTCTGCCTCCTCACCAGACTTGCTATTGTCAGTCTTTTATTTTTAGTCATTTTAATAGGTGTGCAGTAGTACTTCATTCTGGTTTTAATTTACATTTTCCTAGTAATTTATAACGTTGAACATTTTTTTCATGGGCTTATTTGCCATCTATATTCCTTCTTTGGTGAAGCGTTGGTTCAAATCTTTTGCCCATTTTAAAATTTGACTGTTTATTTTCATATTATTGAGTTTTAAGGGTTCTTTATATCTTCTGGATACAAGTCCTTTATCAGATATATGGTTTGTAAATATTTTTCTCCCTTTGCATTACTTGTTATTTCATTCTTTTGATTGTGTATTTCAACAAGCAAATGCTTGAGTTTTAATGAAGTCCAATTTATCGATTTTTAAAATAGACTATGCTTTTGATGTTCTATCTAGAGCCCATGGGTCAAATCTGGCCTGCTGCCTGTTTTGGGCAATAAAGTTATTTTGGACCATAGCTATGTCTCCTTGTTTACATATTGTTTATAATTGCTTTCAAGCTACAAAAGCACAGTTGAATTGCTGGAACAAAGCACAAAATCTGAAATATTTACTTTCTTGCCCTTTACAGAAAAAATTTATTTAAGCCAAAGCACAGAGTTTTGCCTGTAGTTTTTGTATACTTTTGGAGTTTTATGTTTTGCATTTAGGTGTATTATCCATTTTTATCTTCTTCTTACATTTAGAGTTATGGATCAAAGTTTGCTGTTTTATACATGGACATATGTTCCAGCACAATTTGTTGGGCAAACTATTCTTTCTCCACTGAATTGCCTTTGCACTTTTGTCAAAATCAGTTTTCCAAATAAGTTTTGTTTATTTCTGGACTCTATTGTTTTCCATGTATCTATCTGTTGATATTTTTACCAATCGTATTGTACCGTTACATTCTGCAGTTCATCTTGGAATCCTCTGATCTCCTAAATAATTTTCTATAGTTTGCATACATTAAGGTTCACTTTTGTGTGCTGTTTTATTTTTTTGTCAGATGGATTGTGTCACATACCTACTGCTACAATATCATACAGAATAGTTTCATCACCCTAAAAAAATTATCTCTACTGTCTATTCAATTATCCCTTCCTTCTTCTGAGCCCCTAGAAACCACTGATCTTTTTACTGTCTTGATATTTTGCCTTTTCCAGAATGTCATATATTTGGAATCATACAGTACCATACCCTTTTCATGTGCTAGTTTCTTTTACTTAGTGTGCATTTAAGATTAATCCATGTTTTTGTGGCTTGATAATTTCTTTCTTTTTATCACTAAATAAGATTCCACTTTATGATGACCCACATTTGTTTATACATTCACCTATTGAAGGATATCTTGGTTACTTCCAGTTTGGGGCAATTATAAATAAAGCTGCTGTAACATTCACATGTAGGGTTTCTGTGTGGACTGAAACATTCAAATCAATTGGGTAAATATCTGTGAGTGTGATTGTTGGATTGTAAAGTAAGACTATGTTTGGCTTTGTAACATAGCTGCCAAACTGTCTTTTAAAGTAGCAGTACTATTTTTATTTGATATGTAATACCTTAATGACAGATGATACTGAGCATCTTTTCATATGTTTATTTGCCATCTGTATATATTCTTTGATATGTTGTCTGTTCATATCTTTTGCTTATGTTTTAATTGGGTTGAGGTTGTTTTCTCACTGTTGAGTTCTAAGAGTTCTTTGTTATATTTTTGGCATAAGTCTTTTATCAGATATATGTTTTGAAACTCTTTTTTGCCCAGTCTGTGGCTTTTCGTTCCTTTAATGATATTTTTTGCTGAGCAGAAGTTTTTAATTTTAGTAAAGGCTAACTAATCAATTTTTTTCTTTCATGGGTCATGCTTTTGGTGTTTTATCTGAAACTCATTACCAAACCCAAGGTCCCAACCATTTTCTCCTGTTTTTATCTAGAAGTTTTGCATTTTACATTTAAATATATAATACATGTTGAGTTAATTTTTGTGAAAGGTATGAGATCTGAATCTAGCTTTGCTTTTTATTGCGTATGGATGTACAATTGTTTCCACACCATTTTTTGAAAGATATTCTTTCTCCATTGAATTGCCTTTGCCTCTCTATTAAAGATCAGTTGACTTTATTTTTATGTCATTTTCTGGACTCTCTACTCTGTTCTATTAATGTGTATACCATGCTGTCTTGATTACTGTCACTTTATTGGTTTTGATTAATGTAGCCTTATGCTGTTTTACCGTAGTCTTTGAAATAGATAGTGTGAGTCTTCCAATGCTGTTCTTCAGTATTGTGTTGGCTATTCTAGATCTTTTGCTTTTCCATATAAACTTTATTTTTCTATTTTATTTCAATAGTTTTTGGGGAACAGTTGATTTTTGGTTACATGAATAATTTCTTTAGTGGTGATTTCTGAGATTTTGGTGCACCTGTCACCCAAGCAATGTACACTGTACCCAATCAGTAGTTTTTAAATCTCTCACCCCAATCCCACCCTTCCCTTGAAGTCCCCAACGTCCATTATATAATTCTTATGCCTTTCCATCCTCATAGCTCAGCTCCCACTTCTAAGTGAAAACATAGAATATTTGGTTTTCCATACCTGAGTTACTTCACTTAGAGTAACGGCCTCCAGCTCCATCCAAGTTGCTGCAAGGGCCATTATCTCATTCCATTTTATGGCTGAGTAGTATCCCATGGTGTATATATACCACCTTTGCTTTATCCACTCATTGGTTGATGGGCATTTAGGTTGGTTCCATGTTTTTGCAATTGTGAGTTGTGCTGCTATAAATATGCACATGCATGTGTCTTTTTCATATAATGACTTATTTTCCTTTGGGTAGATACCCTGTAGGAGGATTACTGGATTGAATGGTACTTCTAGTTTTAGTTCTTTAAGGAATCTCCATACTGTTTTTTATAGTGGGTATACTAGTTTTGATTTCCACCAGCAGTGTAAAAGTGTTCCCTTTTCACCACATTTATATCAACGTCTATCATTTTTTATTTTTTTATTATGGCCATTCTTGCAGGAGTAAGGTGATACCTCATTGTGGTTTTAATTTGCATTTCTCTGAATATTAGTGATGTTAAGCATTTTTCATATGTTTGTTGGCTACTTGTATATCTTCTTTTGAGAATTATCTTGTCCTTTACCCACTTTTCGATGGGATTATTTGTTTTTTTTTTCTTGATGATTTGTTTGAGTTCTTTGTAGATTCTAGATATTAGTCCTATGTCAGATGTATAGTTTGTGAAGATTTTCTCCCACTCTGTGAGTTGTCTGTTTACTCTGCTGATTATTTCTTTTGCTGTGCAGAAGCTTTTTAGTTTATTTAGGTTCCATTTATTTTTGGTTTTGTTACATTTGCTTTTGGGTTCTTTCTCATGAATTCTTTGCCTAAGCCAATGTCTAGAAGACTTTTTCCCATGTTATCTTCTAGAATTTTTATGGTTTCAGATCTTAGATTTAAGTCTTTGATTCATCTTGAGTTGATTTTTATATAAGGTGAGAGATGAGGATCCAGTTTCATTCTTCTACATGTGGCTTGCCAATTATTCCACTGCCATATATCGAATAAGGTATCCTTTCCCCACTTTATGTTTTTATATGCTTTGTCAAAGATCAGTTGGCCGTAAGTATTTGACTTTATTTCTGGTTGTCTCTTTTTTTCCATTGGTCTGCATGCTTATTTTTATACCAGCACCATGGTGTTTTGGTCACTATAGCCTTGTGGTATAATTTGAAGTCAGGTAATGTAATGCCTTCAGATTTAATTTTTGCTTAGTATTGCTTTGGCTACACAGGCCCTTTTTTGGTTCCTAGTGAATTTGAGGATTGTTCTCTCTAGTTCTGTGAAGAGTGATGATAGTGTTTTGATGGGAATTGCATTAAATCTGTAGATTGCTTTTGGCAGTATGGTCATTTTCACAATATTGATTCTACCCATCCATGAGCATAGGATGTATTTCTATTTGTGTCATCTATGATTTCTTTTAGCAATGCTTTGTAGTTTTCCAAACCGTAGAATCAGTTTGTTGATATGTACAAAATAGCTTGGTGGAAATTTTAATGAGATTGCATTGACTTTATAGATCAAGTTGGAAAGGATTCACATCCTAACAGTATTGAGTCTTCTAATCTATGAACATGAAATATCCTTCTATTTATTTAGATCTTATTTGATATCTTTATTCTAAGTTTTATAGTTTTCAGCATATAGATCCTGCACATATTGTGTTAGACTTATTTCTAAGTATTTTATTTTGGGGATGTGGTTATAAATGACATTAAAAAAATTCAAATTCCAATTGTTCATTGCTGGTGTGTAGAAAAGCAATTGAGTTTCATATATTAACTTTGTATCCTGTGAACTTGCTATTCTCACTCAGTTCCACGAGGGTTTTAGTTGATGATGATCTCTTGGTATTATCTGCATTTGAAAATCATTTCATCTGTGAACAGTTTTATTTCTTCCTTCCCTTTGGGAGGGGTTGTAGAGAATTGGTAGCATTTCTTCCTTAAATGTTTGGCAGAATGTCCCAGTGACACCATGTGAATCTGGTGTTTTCTTTTTTTTAGAATGTCATTAGTAATTCAACTTCTTTAATAGATATTGGACTATTCAGATTACCTATTTCTCCTTGTGTGAGTTGTTGTTAATTTGTGTCTTCTGAAGAATTGATCCATTCCATATAAATTACCAAATTTGTGGTCACAGAGTTTTATCTAGCATTCCATTATTATCCTTTTAATATCAATTGGATTGGTAGTGATGCATCCTCTTTCATTTCTGATACTGGTAATTTGTGTTGGCTCTCTTTATTTCTTGGTTAGCCTGGCTAGAAGATTATCAGTTACTGATGGTTTTAGTGCCGTTGTTTTTCCCTGTTGCTTTCTTAATTTCAATTTCATTCATTCCTGCTCTATTCTTATTCTTTTTCTTCTGCTTGCTTTAGGCTTAAATTGCTTTTCTTTCTCTAGTTTCCTAAGGTGGAAGCCATGTTATTGATTTTAGGTATTTTTCTCTTTTCTAATACATGCATTTTAATGCTAAAAATTTCTCTTAAACTGTGCTTTTTCTTCATCACCATTTTGTCCAGGTTTCAGACAACCAACAATCCATATGATTAGAACTACTCCCTGTTGCACTGCCTACTGTGTTGAATATAGAATCTCTGGTAAATTCACCTAGAGCCACAAATTAGCTGGTTCTAAAAGTATTTTTCTCTCTCACTGGTCCAGCTCCCTCCAAATTTCCCCCCTAGTTTCCACCAATGTATAATTAGCCAATCTTTTACCATGCAAGCATTTTCCTCCTGGGTTTGACTTTGCAATTGGCCACCTGGAAATATACTAGGATCAACTGTAGGCAGTGAGATATTTAGATGAAACATGAGAAAAATGGTATCTCATTGCAAGGGAACTACTTTAGAAGAGATACTAAATGAGTTTTTAAGTAAGTCAGAAATAGGCTTCTCAAACATTGGGGTCAAGTTCCTTTGGTTGACAGTGTAGACAAGAGTAGTGTTTTGAAGATCAGAGTACTTAGAATTATCTGAATCTTCCTAAACTTTCTCAATGAATGTGATTACCTTTACACAGAGACCTAATGAGGTGAAACAATTAAAATACACACAGAATTGGACTCTGCATCCAATTTTCAACTACATGGACTCTGTGGCTGTAAGAAAATTTATTCTACTGTGATCATAGAAACTCTGGCTAACTGTATCTTAGGCAATGAATTTAAAACATTGGGCCTATTTTGAGAAGCAGTATTTTTTGTTATTGTTCAACTCCCTCTATTTTCTATATGTTATGATTTCTTGCTTGAAAAAATCATATGTATGATCAGCTGTACAGAAGTGTGTTTTTAATTTCTATACGTGTGGGTTATTCTAATTGATTTTTTTGTTGTTGTTGTTAATCCTAATTTCAGTGTTTACTCTCAGAAATTGTGATGGTGTGAGAGTATGGTATGGTAAATGCTCCTAATTTTTTTTTTTTTAAACATCAGATGTCTTTGTTTCACTCTCATTTTTGAAAAATCGTTTTGGTTTGTATACAATTTGTATACAATTCCAGGTTGATGGTTATTTGTTTTCTCATCACTTTAAGGTATTATTTCACTATCTTTTGGCATCCATTGTTGCTTCTGAGAGGTCAGATGTTAATATAACTCTTCCTGTGTATACAATCTTTCTTTTCTCTCTAGCTGCTTTTAAGATCATGTCTTTGATATTGTGTATTTTCACTATGTCTTGGCAGAGATGTCTTTTACTTTATCTTTCTTGGCAATATTGTTATTCCTCAATCTGAAAATTCAAGTTTTTGTCAGTTCTGGAAAATTATTAGTCATATCTTTTAACTATTGTCTCTTACCCTTATTGTTCATTATTTTCTCTGAAATTTTGTTTGGACATATGTTGAACCTTTTCAGTCTAACCTCATTGTCTTTTAGTTTCTCTTTCATATTTTCCATATCTTTGACTTTCCATGCATGTTTTTAGGTAATTTCTTTAGCTCTAGCTTCCATGTCATTCATTGTCTGAAATTTTGCTTTCCCATTCTGTTTAACCTTTTACTGAACTTTTGCTTTCCCATTCTGTTTAACCTTTTATTGAACTTTAACATTTTTCACTTCTAGAAGTTCTGTTTGATTCATTTTAAATTCTGCCTTATTATTTCAGTGTTTAAAATATCCCCTATTATATCATAGAAAACATGTTTGTCATATTCTGTACCTGATAATTTCAATATCTGAAATATTCTGGGGTCTGATTCTAATATCTGTTGTACTTGCTATTTCTTGCTCATGGTGCCTTGTTTTCTGTTGTTACTTATTTGGAGATGATTTTTTCAGTCCTGAACTGAAGGATTGTTTTCTTCAGAGATTATTTGAGTGTTATTTTGCCAGGTAGTTTTGGGCACCAGCAATCTATGACCACTTAAGAATAAATAATAAGATTATGATTTTTTCCAGTTATACCACTAGTGTGAATTTAAGTTCTATATTCGTGTGAAGGCCAATCTGTGGCATGTGTTTTCAGAAAATAGTTGTTTTCTTTCCATCTGTCCATTTCTTGCCAAAGTCAAGAGAGGCAGTTTTCACTGTTGTCACTTTTTATGGAATTTTTTTTTTCTATTTTTTTTTCTAGTTTACCCCTTCATTATGGTATAGCCCTTTGAGGTCCTGGCTTTATATAGGGATTCTCTGTCTGACTTCTTGCCTTGCGAAGCTCTAGACTTTGTCTTCTGTCCTTACAGCAATATCACAGTGCCAGTCAGGGTCTCCAGGCAGTTAGAGATGTTTCCAGGGCTTTTGGCTTTAGTGCTTACTTTTCTTACTGGATTCCCTAGTTTGTACCCTCTTTGATTTTCCTTACTTTCTTACCAGCTCACTAATGCATTTGACAAGATATTTTTATGTTTTATTCAGAATTTTTTTTAAGGCAGGTCAAGTAGTGTTCAGGGTATCTAATTTGCTATCTATCTAGAAATGGAGTTCAGGCATTTTCTTTTCATATTTAGCCCATGACTGTCTTATAATTTCAATCTACAAATGCAGATGTTAACATAGAATGCATACTCTTTTATCTTTAGGAAAAAGGGATACGTTCACTGGCTTTGTTACTGTGTACCAGTTAGTTAGCCTTTTTAGCCTCATTCTAAAAATGAAAGTGATGGCCAGGCTTGGTGACTAATGCCTGTAATCCCAACACTTTGGGAGGCTGAGGCAGGCAGATCACCTGAGGTAGGGAGTTCGAGACCAGCCTGACCAACATAGAGAAACCCTGTCTCTACTAAAAATACAAAATTAGCCAGGTGTGGTGGTGCATGCCTGTAATCCCAGCTGCTTGGGAGGATGAGGCAGGAGAACTGCTTGAACCCTGGAGGTGGAGGTTGCAGTGAGCTGAGATCGCACCATTGCACTCCAGCCTGGGCAACAAGAGTGAAACTCTATTTCTAAATAAATAAATAAATATAAAAATAAAAAATGAAAAATAAATGAAATTGATAATGATACCTACCTCAGTATTGTTTACAGAGTTAAATGAGGTAATGTACTGATAGCACTCAGACCAGTGTATGGCATTTGTAGGTACCCAAGTGAGCTGCCCTCCTGTTCCCTGCTTCAGGACAGAGGACAGCTCTACAAAGGTTTAATGCTGGGGGAAAAGAAAACAAAAACAAGAAAAAAATCACAATGTTAATAGCTTTTTAAGCAGTGTACTCCTCACTTCTGTCACAGAAGTTAGTCACAATTCTTGGCTACAGGGATAATTAAAATCATTCAGCGGAAGTGAGAGACTTGTCAGAAGACAATTTATTTTACTTGTCAGACAGTTAACTTGTTGATGAATTAGCTTGTGGTTTTTAGAAGTTTAGAATGAAATTCAACTCAGTAGAAAGGCCACTGGCCCAGTTGTGAGTATCTTTTTGTTCCTAAAGAGATCTATAAAGGATAATAGAGAGTTCTGCTTAAGAAACATCTGAGAGTTCATAGATTGGGAAAGTTCACATTTATTCATTTCTGGATTAATTTCTTTCACTTACTCCCATGCCTTGAACATGATAAGCACTCAACGTGTATTTGCTGAGTTAAGTAGAAGGTGGACTTGGTGGTGTCAGGATAAATTAAAGAATATTTATTCAAATTTATTATAAAGCTCATTTAGAAATCTTTGGGATCATGATAGGGCTTTGGTAGTCATACTAAGTCTTGAGCTTTGATAATTGAAGATTCGGATAATGCAACAGAGATATACTCCACCTAATCCTGAAGTATCTGTTATAACATGTAATGTAAATTTTTCCCCCCTTTCACTTAATTTTGAGTTTTTCGACTTTCTGCTAATCTTTTTAAATGTTTTCCATCCACGATTTTGTGTCTGAAAGACCTCTGACCAAGTGCTCAAAGTATAAATAATTTCCCCATAATCTCAGTTTAAGAATGATACTGGGCCGGGGGCGGTGGCTCACGCCTGTAATCCCAGCACTTTGTGAGGCCGAGGCGGGCAGTTCACGAGGTCAGGAGATCGAAACCATCCTGGCTAACACGGTGAAACCCCGTCTCTACTAAAAATACAAAAAAATTAGCCAGGCGTGGTGGCGGGCACCTGTAGTCCCAGCTACTCAGGAGGCTGAGGCAGGAGAAAGGCGTGAACCTGGAAGGAGGAGCTTGCAGTGAGCCGGGATGGCACCACTGCACTCCAGCCCGGGCGACAGAGTGGGACTCAGTCTCAAAAAAAAAAAGTAACTGGCCAGGCAAAGTGGCATCACGGCTGTGATCCCAGCACTTTAGGAGGCTGAGGCGGGCAGATCACTTGAGCCCAGGAGTTCGA
Source organism: Macaca thibetana thibetana (assembly GCF_024542745.1). Lineage (NCBI taxonomy): Eukaryota > Metazoa > Chordata > Mammalia > Primates > Cercopithecidae > Macaca > Macaca thibetana. The sequence continues at coordinate 94,950,970 of NC_065586.1, read as the reverse complement.
GTCCAGCCTGGGCAACATGATGAAACTCCATCACTACTAAAAATACAAAAATTAGCCAGGTGTGGTGGCACACATGTGTAGTCCCAGCTACTCAGGAGGCTGAGGTGGGAAGATCACCTGAGCTGGGGAGGTGGAGGTTGCAGTGAGCCAAGATCATGCCACTGCACTGCAGCCTGGGCAACAGAGCAAGAGCCTGTCAATAAAACAAAACAAAATAAAATAAAATAAAATAAAATACAGAATTTAACTGTTATCCAGGTGTGGTGGCTCATGCCTGTAATCTCAATGCTTTAAGAGGCCAAGCTGGGAGGAGCACTTGAGGCCAGGAGTTCATGATCGGCTTGGGCAACATAGTGAGACCCTGTCTCTATGAAAAAATAGAAAATAAAAATTAGTGGTGCATGGTGGTGCATGTCTATAGTCCTAGCTACTCCAGAGGCTGAGGTGGGAGGATTGCTTGAGTCCAGGAGTTCCATGTTATAGTGAGCCATGATCATGCTGCTATACTCTAGCCTGAGTCACACAGAGAGATCCGGCCTCTACTTAATAATAATGTAACTGTTAAATTGCTAAGATTTAACAACTGGTAATGTAATTTCATTACATTCCATGAGTAAATTAGAAATAAATGTTCCACATCTATGGACTTTCAGGTCAACCTATTCTATATGGTTGGAATTATTTAATCAGTTTATTCTTAACCCTTTTATGCTGATTGGATCATTTTGAAGTTTTGATGACTTGCTATTCAAATGGTTTTTATCGGATATTGGTACTGTTTGGATATGGTTGTTTACATTTTGGGGAAATGTTAAGGACATTTTGGGGAAAATTCTGAGAAATAGGAACTCTCTGAATGTATTCTAGAACCTAGATCAATAGAAGCTATGTCTGAACATTTTGAGGGGAGCAGGTTTTATAAAACAGGAGATTGTTCTGATATTCATAAATTTTAAAGTACCTATCAGAAAGTATAGTGACAATAAAATTAAAATAAGATATGTGCTCCATGAAAACAAGTGCATTTATATGGTCAAATTGCAATAAGAAAGTTACTATATTTGTATTAGTTCGGAGTTCAATTGATATTTGGAGTAAATACTTTGATGGAGTGATCAGAAATGTTGACAATCTATTTCTGTCACTAAAATAGCCATGTCAAAAGCATATCCTCTGATCATCCTCTGTGCACAGTATCGGTATGTGTAAGGCTCTACCTAGCTAGTAGGCTGCCCTGGGTTTTATGCCCCTTTTACAACCCCAAGAGAGTTAAAACTGGCAGTTATTAATGTTATCCTTTACCTGGAAGGGTTTTTCTTTTGTTTTGTTTCATTTGTTTGTTTGTTTTTATTTACTCATTTGTTTTAAAATGCATTATATAACAATACCAGGCTAATCTTGAAAAAAAATTAAAGGAGAAACATAATTCAGTTTATTCAGATATCAACTAACTTCACTTTTCTGTCTTTCCTTGCCTTTTTATACATGTGTATACATTTTATATAGTTAAAATCATAATGTACAGGCAATTTGGATCATGCTTTCCTCAGTTAGTACTATATCATTCATATTTTCCCACAATATTGTTGACCCTTTATAGTAATTAATTCAATGGCTTCTTAATTCTCTATCGGGTTTACTACCACTTTTCAGTTATTGAACATTTAGGTTTTTTTCAGTTTTTTTTTTTCCAATTGCAATCAATGATACCACAAATTATCAAGTACCTTTGTTTTTTCTTATAATGATTTCTTAGAGATAAATCCCAGGAGTGGGGTTATTGGGTAAAAACAAAATAAAAATGATGACTTACATGTTTTCAGTACTTACCAAGGGCCAGGTTTTAGTGGGGCAGGCCTTTACCTGAATTTAATTTAATTGTCGTAACACCCTTTCAGACAACTACATGTGAGATAACTATGTTAAACCACTTAACTAAATGGGCATTGGAACTTTGCCATTCTAAAAATTAGAGATTGCCAACTTTGAACCACTGTTTGAGTCTCATGTCCTGGATGTATTTTACCAAGTTTTCCTTGTAAAGAGTCATACTAATTTATAGCAGTTCTCCATTCTGTTCTGCCCACCCAGGCTGTAAATGAGAGTACAGAATTTTATGAACCTTAGAAAGGGTTATGCATCCCCCGATCCTCCATCCCAAACTCTGTCAGTTTTGTTAATTTGATAGAAGCGAAAGGTACCCCATAGTTAATGATAGAATTTTGCCACTGGAAGGGAACTCCTGGAATATCATCTTATTGATTAATTAATTCGAGTTCAGAAGAGTGAAGTAATTTGTCCAATATCAACCCAGGGCCCACTTGACTCCTTTGACCAGTGACTTTTGCAATACACTTTGTTATCATCCAGATATTTGTATTTTCCTTCTATATTCTTTTTCTTGCTCTCATTTGGTCTTTGCCAATAGATACCAACCACAAATTTTGCAGAGCTGGCCCAAGAATAAAAGTTTAAAACCGGCTGGGTGCGTGGCTCATGCCTGTAATCCCAGCACTTTGGGAGGCCAAGGCGGGCAGATAACTTGAGCCCGGGAGTTTGTGACCAGCCTGGGCAACATGGCAAGACTCTGTTACTACAGAAAATACAAAAAAACAAAAAACAAAAAAAAAAAAAAAGAAAGAAAAGAAGGAAGGAAGGAGGAGAGGAGAGGAGAGGAGAGGAGAGGAGAGGAGAGGAGAGGAGAGGAGAGGAGAAAAACCAGATGTGGTGGTACATGCCTGTGGTCCCAGCTACTTGGGAGGCTGAGGTAGGAGGATCGCTTGAGCTGTGGGTGCAGAGGTTGTAGTCAGCCCAACCTGGATGACAGAATGAGATCCTGTTTCCAAAAAAAAAAAAAAAAAGTTTAAAAAACAAAGCAAAACCCAGTCTATAAGATTGAATCAACCTCATTACTGGTTCATTTTTTATTGGGAATGGGGCAAGAGAAAAAATCGGGAAAAAAAATCTATGTTGTTTTAAAGGAGAAAGTGATTGATCTGACACTGGTATCTCCGGTGAGATTTCTAATTTTTTAAGAGATGGGGTCTTGCTATTTTGCCCAGGTGGGTCTTGAACTCCTAGCCTCAAGTGATCCTCCTGCCTCAGCCTCCCAAAGTGCCAGAATTATAGGAATGAGCCACCATGCCCGCCCAAGATGACTAATTATGAGAATGTAGGCCTAAATTACTAGTTTTCACATAGCTTTTAAGCAATTCCAAATTGAAAGAATTCTCAAATGTAATTGGTTTCCCATGATTCCTTGTTTTTGTTGAAGAAATGGCATGTTCAAAGTTAACAAGAGGTTTACTTACTAAGGCCTTGTGGACTATTGAGAAACACCTTGATATGTAAAGGAATTATGTGTGTTTCAGTGTCTTTATGCCAGCCAGTTTGGGGAGAAAAGGAGAGGGTAATTGAGCACTCAATATGTACCAGATTTGTGTGTAACATACCTTCATTTATACAATCCCTGAACAGAGAGGTTTACAGATGAGAAAACTGAAGCCCAGAGAAGTTAATTGACTTGTTCAAGGTAAAAACAGGTAATTAGGAGATGAGGTGGTATCCGATTCCATTATGGTTTGTTCTCTCATAGAAGCTCACTGACATCTTTTTCTTAATTTCCTGGTACAAAAATTAGGCTAGTCAATTATAATTATTATGTTTTTAAACAATAAGCAGGTAAAAATATGTATCCTTTTCTGCCTTCAGTAAAGATGATTTCTGCATAGTGACCTAAGACTAATTCTGAAGCAATTTTCTTAAGTTTGAGAATGTAAGTGATCAAATTCACCATCAGATTTCTATGGAAACTGTATGTCAAGATAACAAAGGATCTGTTTGCTCCATTTGCTTCAGGGTTGATTTCTTCAGACCTTATCACGCGTGCGTGTGTGTGTCTGTGTGTGTTTGTGTGTTTGTGGGTTTTTTAAAACCTATCCCTTTTGCAGGTGTGGTATTCATCCCCTCAAGCATTTATCCTTTGAGTTACAAACAATCCAGTTACATTCTTTTTTTTTTTTTTTTTTTTTTTTTTTGAGACGGAGTCTTGCTCTGTTGCCCAGGCTGGAGTGCAGTGGCGTGATCTCAGCTCACTGCAAGCTCCGCCTCCTGGGTTTACACCATTCTCCTGCCTCAGCCTCCCGAGTAGCTGGGACTACAGGCACCCGCCACCTCGCCCGGCTAGTTTTTTGTATTTTTTAGTAGAGACGGGGTTTCACCGTGTTAGCTAGGATGGTCTCGATCTCCTGACCTCGTGATCCGCCCGTCTCGGCCTCCCAAAGTGCTGGGATTACAGGCTTGAGCCACCACGCCCGGCCTCTAGTTACATTCTTTATGTTATTTAAAGGTATACAATTAAGTTATTATTGACTATAGTCACATTATTGTGCTATCAAATATTAATAGTAGGTCTTATTCTTTCTATTTTTTAATAAATGTATAAAACTATTCCTTATTGGGGGTGTGCATTCACATCTTCATTTTAAATTACTTTAATTCTATTTTCCTGTGTCATATTGTTTTCACCAAGGCTTACATTTCCTGTTTTCCAAAGGAAACATTTGAACTAATTTTTTCAAATGCATTTTTCATCTCTCACCTATGCAACTTCTTTTATTTTTCCTTTGATAGGCTCTCCCTTTATGTCTTTAATATTGCATTATTTCTGTCCCTCCTCCCTTTTTGCCTTTTATGTTAGTGTCTGGTCTGCCAGATTGTTTTTCTTCAAATCACATCCCTGAGAGTATTTCTTGGGTTAATCCTACTTTACTTTTGAACTCCCCTACACCTCGGATGTTCTGTCTTTTCTGGCCCCATGGCCTTCATAATGCTTCTCTGTATACCCTTCTTGCTTCCTCATTTACTAGATTCACTGATCCTGTGTTGTCCACATGGTTCACATTTTTAAAACCAGAAACATCTGCATGGAGAGGAGATGCTAATAGTAAATAATTAAATTTAGCACTTCCCATGTCTTAGACCTCTTCATCAGTGTTATTTAGTTCTTTCACACAATAGTGGAGCTAGTAGGCCATATTATCTTTTTCCCCACTGCAAAAATAAAGGAGGTTAATGACCTGAGGAAATTGAGATAAACTGAGATCCAGTAGTGGAATTTAGTCAGTATTAAAGCTGATATTATGATTCTTAGTCTTGACCTGAAAAAATTAACTTATACTGCATGTTTGTGTTCTATAAGACCATTGATCAGCGGTGATGATGTAGATTTTGTGATATAGGAAAACTCATTGTTCGTTATATTAATCATTTCAACTTTGTGACTTTTTGTGACAGTCAGCTTCTGAGGCATTCCTTTGTACTATTTCTATAAATTTACAGAGGATCTAAAACCATTAAGTCCACTTTGCCTTCTTCAGAAATCAAAAGATTGAGAAAGATCTGACCACACTGTTTAATCTTCATATGCATATAACTAATTGCAAATGATACCATTGAAATTTAGAAACTATTTTTTTAAATAGTTATATATACTATCTGCCAGACCCATGATTCATGCTATCACTCCCTGTTTAATAAATGTTCTGACTTCCAGTTCCCTGTTGAATTAAGGAAGCTCTCCTAGAGCTCTACCAGCCCTACTCTAAAAACATTTATTCAGTTCTTGTCTCATGCTTTTCTGATTCTCTCAATTTTTATCTCCACTACTGATTAGCTTACCAGTCAGGCCATTCCAGTATTTTGCACTAAGCCTTTAACGTGGTAGGAACTCCATGATTCTTTGTTGAATCGATGAATCTCAAAACTCCTCCTAATGAGTTCTTTTCTCTCTCTCCTTTGAATCTTCCTAATGTTTGGCATGAGCCTTCTCTATGGCACTCTTTCCTTACTATGCTCTTGGTATGAGTTATTAGCATGTATCTCCTCTATCTCTTCATAACACTTTAATTCCTGGCTAGAAATTACGTGTTGCTGTAGTGTTAAGGCATTATACATAACAGATGCACTGTAAATTTATGTGAACTTAGGCATATGTGAACGTAGCATAATTATATTTTTTAAATATGTTCTATTAGATTAGATTGGCATGCCTTTTATTTAATCCCAACAAAAGTGTTTTTACCTTATGTCTCTTGGATGTATCTGGAATATAGGTACAATATATGAATATTACAGTATTTCCTCTGCACACTTGTTTTTGAAAAACCATGTGGCAGGTGATTTGTAACTGAAATATATGAGAATTTATGGCAAAAATAGTCTTAGGGGAGGGAAACTAAGACCTCACATATAAACATCTTTATAAAATTCTTATTTTTGTGTATCTTAATATTGATACCTCAAAGGAAATTTTTAGTTTTGTTTCATCCTAAAGGTTTAAAAACATGCTCATAAATTGACTGTGAATTTTTTGGCAGATAATATGGATACTAAGAGGGTGTTTATTTTTCAATAGCTGACCCTTCATCTAAACTTTCAACAGCTTTCAGATTTTATCCTCTGTCTCCAGGTTTCACCATAGTAACAGAGATGAAAGTAATCTGGATGGAGACATGCCTCAGAGACACACAGGTTTAGTTCTAGACCACCACAATAAAGTGAATATCTCAATAAAGCAAGTCATACGATGTTTTTGGTCTCCCAGTGCATACAAACATTCTGTTTATACTATACTATAGTGTATTAAGTATGAAATAGCATTATGTCTTTAAAAAGTACATACATTAATTTAAAAAAACTTTAGTGCCAAAAAATGCTGACAATCACCTGAACCTTCAGTGAGTTGTAATCTCTGTACTAATGGAGGGCCTTGCCTCTATGTTGACAAATGCTGACTAATCAAGGTGGTGGTTGTTGTAGGTTGAAGTGGCTGTGGCAATTTCTTAAAATAAGGCAGCAGTGAAGTTTGCCATATTGGTCAACTCTTCCTTTCATGAAAGATTTCTTTCATGAAATAGCACATGATGCTGCTTGATAGCATTTTACCCACAGTAGGACTTCTTTCAAAATTAAAGTCAAACTCTACAGTTGTTTTATTAAGCTTATGTAATATTCTAAATATTTTGTTGTCACTTCAACAGTGTTCAGAGCATCTTCACCAGGAATAGTTTCCATCTCAAGAGACCACTCCCTCTGCTCACTCATGAGAACCAATTCTTCATCCATTAAAGTTTCATCATGAGATTGTTGCAATTCAGTCACATCTTCAGGCTCCACTTCTAATTCCAGCTCTCTTGTTATTTCTACCACATCTGAAGTTACTTCCTCCATTGAAGTCTTGAACCCCTCAAAGCTATCAGTAAGGGTTGGAATCAATTTCTTCTAAACTCCTGTTAATGTTGCTATTTTGACCTCCTCCCATGAATCACGAATATTCTTAATGGCATCTAGAATGGTGAAACCTTTCCAGAGGTTTTCAATTTGCTTTGCTGAGATCCATCAGAGGAATCACTGCCTATGAAGTTCTGGCCTTACAAAATATATTTCTTAAATAATAATACTTGAAAGTCCAAATTACTCCTTGATCCATGGGCTTCAGAATGGATGTTGGGTTAGCAGGCATAAAAACAGTACAAGTCTCTTTGTACATCTCTGTGAGAGGGATCTATGCAAGGGATCTAGGTTGCATGCTCCTTTTGAGAATCGAATTAATGCCTGATGATCTGAGGTGGAACAGTTTTATCCTGAAACCATCCTCCTCCCCCACACCCCGCTACCTCCACCATCCATGAAAAAATTGTCTTCCACAAAACCAGTCCCTGGTGCCGAAAATGTTGGGGACTGCTGGAGTAAACCATGCTGTAAACAGATGTGCTGCCGTCCAGGTTTTGTCATTCCATTTATAGAGCACAGATGGAGTAGATTTGGCATAAATCTTAGGGAACCTAAGATTTTTGAAATGGTAAATGAGCACTGGCTTCAACTTAAAGTCCAGCTGCATTAGTCCCTAACAAGAGAATCAGCCTGTCCTTCGAAGCTTTGAAGCCAAGCATTGACTTTTTCTCTCTAGTTATGAAAGTCCTAGAGGGCATTTTCTTCCAATAGAGGGCTGTTTCAACTACATCGAAAATCTGTTGTTCAATATAACCACCTTCAACAATTACCTTGGCTAGATCTTCTGGAGAACTTGCTTTAGCTTCTACATTGGCACTTGTTGCGTCATCTGGTAGTTTTATGTTCTGGAGACAACTTCTTTCCTTAAACCTCAGGAACCAACTTTTCTTCAGCAGCTTCCTCACCTCTCTCAGCCTTCAGAGAATTGAAGAGAGGTAAGGCCTTGCTCTGGATTAGGCTTTTGCTTAAGGGAATTCTGTAACTGGTTTGATCTATCTAGACCACTAAATCTTTCTCCATATCAGTAATAAGGTTGTTTAGCTTTCTTATAACTTCTATGTTCACTGGAGTAGTAATTTCTATTTTCTTCAATAACTTTTTTCTTTACATTAACAAGTTGGCTAGCTGTTTGGTGTAAGAGGCCTAGCTTTGGGCTTTAGCTTTAGACATGTCTTTCTCACTAAGCTTAATTGTTTTGAGCTTTTGATTTAAAATGAAAAACATGTGACTCTTTTACTTAAACACTTAGAGGCCATTGTAGGGTTATTATTTTATTTATTTTACTTTTTAGAGTTGGTGTCTTGCTGTGTCTCCCAGGCTGGAGTGCAGTGGTGCAATCATAGTTCACTACAGGCTTGAACTCCTGGGCTCAAGCAATCCTCCAGCCTCAGCCTCCCGAGTAGCTGGCACTACAAACACATATCATCATGCCTGGCTAATTTATTTGTATTTTGTAAAGATGGGTCATGCTACGTTGCCCAGGCTGGGTTTGAACTCCTGGTCTCAAGTGATCCTCCTGCCTCGACCTCCCAAAGTGCTGAGATTACAGGTGTGAACCACCACACCCAGCCAAGATTCTTAATTATTAGCTAGCTCTAAAAGTTTCTAGCCATTTTGGACATTGAAAAACTGCTTTATTACTACTATAACAAAAGCTTTTATTAACTGAGAGTGAATGCCTATGTTTTTAGAATAATTTTCATAGAATTATAAAGTTTCTTGGCTGAAAGAATTTTAAGTTTTAAGTATCTTTCAGGCTCACCATATTTTCCATATGATTTTGGAATCTTTTCTATAACACCCATGCCTTGTGATCACCTAGGTATTTACTTGGATACAAGCCATCATTGAGAAGTTTTTACTGTTAAAAAAGTTTTCTTTAAATTGTGCCAAAATGTATATTCCTTTGATCTCTCAACCCATCACCTCTACCAAGGGTACCACATTTTTACAACACATAAAACAAACCTTATCTCTCTCTTCCATATGATAGCCCTTCAGAGCTAGGAAGATGGTCAACACATGGCTTTTCCTCTCCATGCAAAACTGCTCTTATTGCTTTAAACATTGATCACAGGACATGTTTGGAAGGAGGTGAATCAGACTGATAAAGTATACAGTCTTTGGCATCATACTCTGAAGGTTCAAATCTTATAACAACCTGCTAACAGTGTGATATTTGCATAGTTATTAGCCTCTCTGTATCTCAGTTTCCCCAAACTGTAATAGAGAAATTGTGTTTATTCCATAGTATTGTTGTAAAGAAAAAAATAAATAATTTGTGTAGAGCACTGGGCTAGATTGGACAGTCATTGTTCTGAACTTTCCCTAAACTCTCTGTGTTAAAATATTTTACATTTATCCTCTTTGCCACTATGCAGGGCCTGTCACTGTGAGTAGAACATACTTTCCTGTCTCAATGATGTTGGGTTTAGCCAAATGACTTGCTCTAGCCAATGGAATGTTAGCAGAAGTGATATAATGAGAAACTTTAAACATACTTGCATGGTTTTCTAGTCTCTTATACTCTAGTGATCTTCTATAAGAACATGCCCCAGAGAGTCACTAGTACAAGGAAAATAAGAAAGCACACAAAGCTGATTCAAACCCAGTCTACAGTCTGAAGCCAAGCCTAGCCTATTTTAGCCATATCCAGCAGAGCTACAACTGACTTGTGACTTTGGAGAAAAAAAATATTGTTGTAAGTCATCAAGACTTTGAGGTTGTCTGTTAGTATATTAATCAGTTATTGCCACAATAGTGCTGCATAGCAAACTCCCCCAAACTCAATAGTGTACAACAATAAACAGTTCTTCCTAGCTCCCTTGTCTACAGATTGGCTGAGGTTCAACTGATCTAGGCTGGTTTTGGCTGGAATTCACTCCAAAGGCTGCTGATCAGGTCTGGGTCTGCTCCAAATAAGCCCCTTCTTACTCAGACTAGTAGCTACCAAAGGCATGCTTATCTAATGGTGAAAGGCAGGAGTGTAGAAGGGAAAAGCCAACTAACAAGACACACAAAAAGCTGAGCTTTTGCTTGTCACCTCTGCTAGCTTACCATTGGTCACAGAAAGTTCTGTGCTGAAGTCTAAATTCCAGAGGAGGGGAAATAAACTTGGCCAATCATGAGCCCAAAGCAAGTCACATAGCCACATTCCACATCAAATGGGGTAGAAAAGTATACACTTCCAATGGATGCAGGAAAGGGAGTGAATGTTTACTAAAAAATAATGTATTCTACACTGTTATGCAACAATAACTAGCATAAGCACTGAAGAGAATGTTCGGTACATAGAAACTGGTAAACAAAGGCTAGCTATCATAACTAAACATCCTCACAATGATTCAGGTTCTTCTCCATTTTGATTGTTCTCCTATAAGTGCAGTTTATTACTCTCTCGCTCAAAAGTAATATGTTGATATAGAAAGCAATAGTTATATATGGTCTAATTGGATGGCGTTATCACAGTTCTCATTCTATATTGTTATTCGAAAACATCCTAAGCATTAATGTTTTGTTAGTACCTTCACTGTCACCTAAAATCCTAGTTTATTTTTCATCCACACTAATATGTGAACATCTCTTCCCATCAAGTAACAGATCATTTAGCTATATGTATATTTAGGCTCATCTTGCTATATTTAATTTGGTTGCAGCCTGTTCAGATAGTTTTGGATCCTGACTTTATTACTTAGCACATCCCTCCCAACTTCCTGTCATATATGCAATATCTGCCTTCATCCATGTCATTGACTGAAATGTATATTGCCAGTGTAGGAAGGAATGACTTGACTGGACTTGATCTACCAAGGGAAGCCATGGAATCCCTATCCATAAGAGCAGAGCCAACTGCTTCCAGCAAGAATAAACCTCCCAGAAACCCTGGCAGTTCGATGAGTTCATCATTCTTTCTATGTTCTTCCTGCACAGCTGCTTGCAGCCTGTGCTGAGGCCAGAGACTACAGAGAAAGGAGGGTGAAGGCCCAGATCTGGAAGCAAACAAAGCTATGCTTCTGGGCAGGGATTATTGGGTCCTGAGAGCTGTCCTCAAATAGAGGAATAACACTATGGGATAGAGAGAGCAGCAAGAGCAGCAGGGTTTATATCCTTTACTGGCATGGCAGACTTCCTGTTGATAGTAGAGAGGATTAACCAATTAGGACTGGGAAAGCAATCTTAGGAATACCTGACCAAACAAACTAAGAAAAAAAAAAAAAACTTCTCACAGTTCACAAGATGGGGGCTTTTAGTCATATTGACTTTGCTTCTTTGTTTTTAACAAAGTTATATTTAAACATGGAAGAAACCTCCAATGGAAAAGGATATGTAGTGAAAAATATAAGTCTCCTTCTTACCTTCAGTTCACCTCTGGGGACAACATTTGTTACTTGGGTTCTGTAATGGCTCTGAAGAGCCATTTCCATGTAAAAATAAGCATATTTACTTATATATTTGATAATCAAAAGGAAGCAGAGCATGTGGAATCATTTAATTTTGAATATTCATTTTGCACCTGGTAAGAGCAGGACATCTGAGTTACACATATGAAGCTCCTGAGGTTCGTAGAGGCTAAGTGACAAAGCCACCAGTCTAAAAGAGGCAAAAACAGTATCTGATCTGAAATGCCAGGCCTGGAGCAAGACCTACCCCTAACAGGCATGAGTTTACATAAAGGAAAAATACCCACGATGTGATGTAGGAAAGGTTTTCCAAATCTGCAAATAGGTTGTAGACATTTGAAGGGGGCAAAAAAGAGTTGCAGGATACTTAATTGTGACTATAACTCAAATCCATGCCCCGCAACCTCAGCCACACCATGGCAGCCTAAAGGAGTAACTGATGATTATTTTGTGCACTTTGAGTTGGGGATCTGGTATTTCTCAAAACCCTAAAATATTCTAACTGAAAACTGTCTTAAGAAAAAGGAAATGTTTCTATTTGAAATCCTTAATTAAAATCACATTCATAATTCTAAGTATTTAAAGAGAAAGTTAAAGAAGAAATTTACATCACAGAGATTATAATAAACACAGAACCTTGCCAAAAGACATGCCTCCAGCTGCACTGAAGTAACATCAGAACAGAGCAGCACTGCAGCTTCAGCAAGTGAAAGACTGAAGGCACAGTTATGTACAGAAAGGCAAACAACTGTAATGTAAAACTCATGTTCCCTGGTGGAGTAGGATTCTGCGGAAACACATCACACACACACACACACACACACACACACACACACACACACACACCCACACCCACCCCAACAGTTGTTTCCCAGTATTAACTAAAAAACCGTCAACTGTAAGTCTTTCTTGAGGTCCACCAAGGCCACAGATGTTTGCTCCATAAAACCATTTCTAATTTAGGGAAAAGCTCAATCAACTTGTGCCTGAAAATGATTCACATGAGTCTTTACACTGCAGAGCTCATTACTTCAGGGATTTCCCAGAGCACTACATTCCTGGCTGCCTGCTCCAATAAGAGAATGCATATTTATTTTGTCAGGATACACATCATGGTAGGAAAAAAGTCCTTCAAAATTCCTGTAATTCCTAAGAAATTCATTGCCTCAAATGTGGAACGCTATACCTGTAAGGGAGAAAAAGTGCATCCTCACCAGACACCAGTTGGAACAAGTGGTTTTCTGGTTTCTCTGTTGAAAATGTTTATAGTGTATGTATTATGTATAGAGCCTTATTCTAGAAGCTAGAAAGAAACAGAAGTAGTATATAGGAAATCAAAGACTAGGAGCACCTCTTACAGCATACAGATATGTGTGAAACACCTTAAAACAAACTACTGAGCATACAGACAAGTATACAGTATACAGTATACTTAGATGTACCATGGTGTGACAGGGCTTATTTTACCTGCATCCATGACTTCTATACCATTTCCATGGTAAAAACTCCCATATCTTGCTGGCACTCTCCTCCTGAGCTCTAGACCTGTGTATTCACCACATTGACAGCTCCACTAGTATATTTCACAGGCATCTCAAGTGTAATAGAATCAAAATTGGATTTATTTTGTCTTCCTCCCAGTATGCTCCTTCTTCATAATTATCTCTTTGATAAAGGACATCATTCTTCTCCCAGTTGCTAGACTAGTCATTCTTGACTTCCCTCTTTCCCTTTCCTCTCTCGCCAGATATTTAATCTATCCTCCAATCTGTCTCACTCATCTTCATACTGTAATCCAGTCTCTATAATCGTTTATTGGGGTATTTGCATTATCTTCCTAAATGATCTCCTTGCTTCTAGCCCATTCCAACTCATTCTTGAGTTGGAGCCAGAGTAATGTTTCAATTATACAAAATTGACTCGATCCCTTGTTTGTTAAAAAACATCAATGGCTTCCCATTATTATTATGACAAAGCATCACATTCTTAACATGACCTACAACCTTCTGCATGCTGTGATCCCTGCATCATTCACCAGTTTAGTTATAGCTCCTCAACCACAAACTCTGATTTTCATTCTAATCAAACTAAATATCTAATCGCTAGGATACACTAGGATCTCTTCAACTTCTGGGACATTGAACCTTCTCTTTCTTCAGTGTGGAACATTCTTTTACCCTTAGCCACTTTGTCTTGCTTATCTCTTATTCATCCACCAGAAAATAAACTCAGTGAGAGCAAGTACCTACCTTGTCTCTCTTGTTTAACTCTGCCACCTAGCACTTAGAACAATCAATGGACAGATGCTCAACAGTACTTGCTGAGTGAGTAACTAAATCTTTCAAGTCTCAGCATAAACATCATTTCCTCAAGGAGGCCTTTCATGACTCCCAGGAAAAAAAAAGTAGATCTCTTTATTATATCCTCCTACAGCATTCTGTACATTGGCTATGACCTAGGAACGACTTCTAGGCAATACATTGGAGAAATTTGTTTTTCTTTTCTCAGTAATCACAGGACTGTGCTGGCTGTTGTCAGAGATTTGAAACCTGTCTTGTATATTTTGTCCAGGTTTTCAGTTGTTTAAGTCAAGAGGGTAATTCTGTTTCTTGTAATTCTATCTCAGCTGGAAGTGGAAGTTCCAGGTCACATAATTTCTTTTGGAATTACTCTATGTTAGCATTCTCTGAGGTTTGGATTTTATTTCCGCCTGAAGTTAACCTTTTTCTCTTAGAACATCTTAAACCTAGAAAGTTATCCATTGGGCTAAGATTTTGTTTTGTTTATTTCTGTATCCCCACAGCCCACAGCATCATGTGAAGACCATAATAGACATTGAATAAATTAAAAGTTGAATGAAACCTGCCCTGAACATACCCTACCTCATTGAATATCTGCTACTAGAACATAGGCCTGGGCAAATCACAATCTACGAAAAATTGGTGTGTTAGTTTTGGAAGTGAGAAAACTGCACATTTAATTTTTAGCTACATAGATGCTTTATCAGTTTATTCTTTATAATGATTATATCCTATGTATTATTTGTCACATTCCTTAGTTTTGAAATATACCTAATATTTATTTTCAGTTATGATTTGTCAAGCAGTGTACTAAACATTAACTGATGTAATCCTGCCAGTAAACTTATGAGATGGGGCCTGTTTTTGTTCCCACTTTATTGATAAGAAAATGAGGCACAGAAAGATTAAATAAAATGTCAAGATAGCAGCTGGGAAGCAATGGAGCTAGGATTTGAACACAGTGAGTTTGAGTGTGCACTTTCTCTAAACTACCTAAACTGCTTTCTAGTACTTCTTGCTTCCAAGTAAGGTTATAGATACAATTAAAAAAAATCTAGAAAACATATTATTAAAATAGAAATTTAAAATAAAAGTCATAGTAATAGGAAGCATATATTCCCTTAAGAACCCAAGCTAATATGTGCTACTGGAAAAGGACGTTAACTTCAGTTTCAAGCTTTCCATCACTCAGGAGTAAAAAGGAAATTCAGTCAGTCAAATAAATTTTGTTTTGTAATAAAACGAAGGATGTTCATTCATTTTCTAAAAAGAATTGTACAGCAGGTTCTTATGTAAGAGATATTTCACAACAAACAATGTTTTTGAACATGGATTTTTTTTTACAAAATATTCAATAGCATGCCCTATAAAAAGGTCATGTCTAATACTATTAATAAACTTCAGAAGTGTAACAAAAAAGCTCAGTAAGACATATGTACAGGATATTAAGTAATGAGATTCAGGTAAATAGTCATCTATTGGTTTTATCTTGTCTGAGAATAGAACTTGGAATTCATAGAAAAGTAGAGAGGTAATATGTCTTCAATTTCTTCAACTATTAATAGTCTCAGCTAAGATTATAGCAACAATTCCACAAGTAACATTTTGGGACAGAGCTCTCTAGTGAGTCGGACATGAAGATATTCTGTTGATGCTGCTGCTTGCAAGAAAATCTATATGCTTTGAATATTAATGTACAGTTGGCAAAGTTGCCATTTATTATGGCTAAAAAAATCCACCCTCAGTCTGCACAGAGTTAGGCTATGGGATGGCTGAAAATAGGCTCAATATTTTCTTTAAAAAATAAAATAGAAAAGGTAGGTTTTAGCCAAGAAAATTCTGTTGGTCTGTATACCAGTTAAATGCATTAATTCGTCATTCAACAAATATTTATGGTGCATGCCATGTGCCAAGTTATGTGCTAAGTTCACTGGTCACTAAGGAATTTTAGAGTATTTCCATGGAACATTTGATTTGGAAGGCACTGCCTCTTGGTGGCCCTATCAGAATTGGTTAACTCATTTATAACTTAACAACCTAGCATAACACTTTCCAAAGTTTTTATAGTCTTCTACTAGCTATTCTATAATATTTTTCTCTACACTGACCACTTGTTTTTACTTCTCAAATTTTGTTTGAGATCATTTAGCTATATGTATATTTAGGTTATAAAGTTAACTCCTTGCTATAATGGAAAACCATTATCACCTCCTAAAAGTAAGTACAATAGCTGACATTTATTGAATATTTCCTAGTGCTTCATACTATATTGTTTTTCATAAATTAGGTCTGTGATCTTCACATGAACTCCATTAAGTAGGTACCATTATTAGACCCATATACAAATGATAGCAGAGAGACACAGAAGCAACCTACCCAAGAAATCAGTCAATAGTTAGCAAACCTGTATTTTTTTTAATTCAAGCTGAGTAACTTTAAAGCCTGTAATGCCTAACTACTGTAGTATATTACTCTGTAAATGTAGATACAAATGACAAACAAAACAATACTATTTAAATATAATTATGTATTGTTGCCTGCTTTTTGAAGTTTTTGAGAGATAATCACCTAGTGCCAAACCAAGAGTTTGATGCAAATAGAATTCACGGAGGATTGAAACTAGAATAACTTCCTGAAGTTTTCTTTTTTTTGTTGTGTCTCTGCCAGGTTTTAGCATCAGGATGATGTTGGCTTCATAAAATGAGTTAGGGAGGAGTCCCTCCTTTTCAATTGTTTGGAAGAGTTTCAGAAAGAAGGGTACCAGCTCTTCTTTGTACCTCTGGTAGAATTCAGCTGTGAATCCATTTGGTCCTGGTTTTTGTTTGTTTGTTTGTTTGTTTGTTTTGGTTGGTAGGCTATTAATTACTGCCTCAATTTCAGAACTTGTTATTGGTCTATTCAGGGGTTCGACTTCTTCCTGGTTTAGTCTTGGGAGGATGTATGTGTCCAGGAATTTATGAATTTCTCTAGATTTTCTAGTTTATTTGTGTAGAGTTATTTATAGTATTCTCTGATGGTAGTTTGTATTTCTGTGGGGTCAGTGGTGGTATCTCCTTTATCATTTTTTTTATCATGACTATTTGATTCTTCTCTCTTTTCTTCTTTATTAGTCTAGCTAGTGGTCTATATATTTTGTTAATCTTTTCAAAAAGGTTCAGGATTCATTGATTTTTTTGGAGGGTTTTTGTGTCTCTGTCTCCTTCAGTTCTGCTCTGATCTTAGTTATTTCTTGTCTTCTGATAGCTTTTGGATGACTTTGCTCTTGCTTCTCTAGTTCTTTTATTGTGATGTTAGGGTGTCAATTTGAGATCTTTCTAACTTTCTGATGTGTGCCAATATCCCTGATGAACATCAGTGGAAAAATCCTCAATAAAATACTGGGAAACCAAATCCAGCAGCACATCAAAAAACTTATCCACCATGATCAATTCAGCTTTATCCCTGGGATGCAAGGCTAGTTCAACATATGCAAATCAGTAAACGTAATCCATCACATAAACAGAACCAAAGACAAAAACCACATGATTATCTCAATAGATCCAGTAAAGGCCTATGATAAAATTCAACATCCCTTCATGTTAAAAACTCTCAATAAACTGATATTGATGGAACATACCTCAAAATAATAATAACTATTTTTGACGAACCCACAGCCAACATCACACTGAAAGGACAAAAGTTGGAAGCATTGCTTTTGAAAACCGGCACAAGACAAGGATGCCCTCTCTTACCACTCCTATTCAACATAGTATTGGAAGTTCTGGCCAGGGCAATCAGGCAAAAGAAAGAAATAAAGCATATTCAGATAGGAAGAGAGGAAGACAAATTGTCTCTGTTTGCAGACAACATGATTCTATATTTAGAAAACCCCATCATCTCAGTCCAAAGACTCCTTAAGCTGATAAGCAACTTCAGCAAAATTTCAGGATACAAAATCAATGTGCAAAAACCACAAGCATTCCTTTACACCCCAGAGAAGCAGAGAGCCAAATCATGAATGAACTCCCATTCACAATTAACTCAAGATGAATGAAAGACTTAAATGTAAAACCCAAAGCCATAAAAACCCTATAAGAAAACCGAGGCAATACCATTCAGCACATAGGCATGGGCAAAGACTTCATGATGAAAACACCAAAAGCAATGGCAACAAAAGCCAAAATTGACAAATGAGATCTAATTAAACTAAAGAACTTCTGCACAGCAAAAAACAAAAACAAAAACAAAAAAACACTATCATCAGAGTGAACAGGCAACCTACAGAATGGGAGAAAATTTTTGCAATCTACCCATCTGACAAAGGTCTAATATGCGGAATTTACAAGGAACATAAAAAAAATACAAGAAAAAAGCAACCCCATCAAAAAGTGGGCAAAGGATGTGAACAGACACTCTCAAAAGAAGACATTTATGTGGCCAACAAACATATGAAAAAGGGCTCAAAATCACTGATCATTATGCAAATCAAAACTACAATGAGATACCATCTCATGCCAGTCAGAATGGAGATTATTAAAAAGTCAAGAAACAATAGATGCTGGCAAGGCTGTGAAGAAATAAGAGTGCTTTTACACTGTTGGTGGGAATGTAAATTAGTTTAACCACTGTGTAAGACAGTATGGCGATTCCTCAAGGATCTAGAACCAGAAATACCATTTGACCCAGCAATCCCATTACTGGTATATACCCAAAAGAATACAAATCATTCTACTGTAAAGACACATGTATGTTTATTGCAACACTATTTACAATAGCAAAGACATGGAACCAACCGAAATGCTCATCAATGACAGACTGGATAAGGAAAATGTGGTACATAAATACCATTGAATACTATGCAGCCATAAAAAGGAATAAGATCATGTCCTTTGCAGGGACATGGATGAAGCTGGAAGCCATCATCCTCAGCAAACTAACACAGGAACAGAAAACCAAACAACATATACTCTCACTCATAGGTGGGAATTGAACAATGAGAACACATGGACACAGGGAGATAAACAACACACGCCAGGGCCTGTTGCGGGGTGGAGGGTGAGGGAAGGGATCTTAGAGGACTGGTCAGTAGGTACAGCAAACCCTATGGCACGTGTGTATACCTATGTAGCAAACCTGCATGTTCTGCACATGTATCCAGGAATTTAAAGTAAAATTAAAATAAATAAATAAGTAAATAAAAATTTAAAAAAGAAACTGGAATAACTTCCTCTATGTGATTCAAGTGTTATTTAATACCATATTCACGAATCATGTGAAATCAATTCATATACCGCATAAAATTGTACGTCCTATGCTTTGAGAAACAAAACTCCAGCATTAAGTAAAGTTAAATAGGGGCTCTTGTAACCATGATGACCAAGTGTGGTCAAGTTTAGCCTTCCCTTATTCACCTTCTAAACAGAACAAGCAGATGCTGCTTAGTGTCCCTTCAACAGAAGCCACATTCTGAAATTTGCTGAGTAAAAAGATAGGAAGTAAAGAAATCTTTGGGTCTTCAATTATTCATAAGTTTATTCATACAAGTTTACTGAGAAGTTACCACTTACCAGAAACTGTTCTAGTTACTGAGAGTTAATGATGAACATGACAGCTTTGTCCTCTGAATTGATAAGAAATAATATCTAGAACTTGCTGTAGTTTTCTTAGCATTTTCCAGATATTTTCTTAGATATTTTAGTCAGCTATGGCAAAACACAGGTAAATTGAAATTATCGTTGCTCAAAATATTGTCTAGGTACCACTGGTTGCTCTGAGTGATAGGGGGCAAATTTAATTTCCTATGGATTAAAAAATATAACTAGCACATCAGACCTGAGATTTTACAGATGTGTTTACCTTAGGTAAAGTAAATATAAGTATTTACATTAAAAAGTGAGGTGCTTTTTTTTTTTTTTTAACACTTTAAGTTACTCCAAAGAAAAAATTAAGTTGACAATAGAACAGATCCTAAGTGGATATGGCAAATATAAAGATAATCAAAAATTGACTAAATTTCAAAAATTGACTAAAGTTGAGAACCTCTGCCTCAGGCTAATGCTGGGTTTTATATATCTCATGTTGAACACCAGAATTTGACCTCATAATCTCTCCAGCACAGGAAGGAAGGGAGACATTCATTCTCTCAACAGGGCTGGAGACAGAGTAGAGCAGGATGTCCTTGTATTCTATTCCTTTTAGAGGAATTCGATTATATTCCATTTCTTTTTTTTTTTTTACAATAATCAAAATAATTTACTTTATTTCTTCCAGTGATTTAAAGTTTAAATAACCTTTTTATATTTCTTTATTTTTATTATTATACTTTAAGTTCTAGGGTACGTGTGCATAACATGCAGGTTTGTTACATATGTATACTTGTGCCATGTTGATGTGCTGCACCCATCAACTCGTCAGCACCCATCAACTTGTCATTTACATCAGGTATAACTCCCAATGCAATCCCTCCCCCTCCCCCCTCCCCATAATAGGCCCCGGTGTGTGACGTTCCCCTTCCCGAGTCCAAGTGATCTCATTGTTCAGTTTCCACCTATGAGTGAGAACATGCGGTATTTGGTTTTCTGTTCTTGTGATAGTTTGCTGAGAATGATGGTTTCCAGCTGCATCCATGTCCCTACAAAGGACACAAACTCATCCATTTTTATGGCTGCATAGTATAGCGATTCCTCAAGGATCTAGAACTAGAAGTACCATATGACCCAGCCATCCCATTATTGGGTATATACCCAAAGGATTATAAATCACGCTGCTATAAAGACACATGTACACGTATGTTCATTGCGGTACTATTCACAATAGCAAAGACTTGGAATCAACCCAAATGTCCATCAGTGACAGACTGGATTAAGAAAATGGCACATATACACCATGGAATACTATACTATATTCCATTTCTTAGTGAGGGGGAAAAAGCCTCTGCAGAAAACGGTCCTTCCTTTTCATCGAGGCTGCATATCTCTTTCTTGAGTAGTATTTAGTCCTAGTCCATATAGGAAGGGACCTCACAAAAATGCCTAAACAGAGGATACAGTGGTATATAGGAGGAAAAAAAGGATTTATCCTAGATTTTCAAAGTTTCTCTTCTGGATAGAGGTGGGATATAAACAAGGACAGAGAAGTAGATTGGTAGATTTTCATTTTTGGGCCAAAATCAATTTTATTTTTTGCATTTAGTATTTTGTATTTTCAGTGCTTTCCTATCCAGCTTTTAAGTTTCAACTTCTATTGCTGAGGCTGTTTTCACAGTAGATACAGTCTCCAATTTGATTAATAAGTCCCAGTGGCCTTTTGTTCAGAGTTGTCACCTCTACCAAAGATAGGCAACATTTTTACCTGCTTTCCTCTAGTGGTCAGTTTTCCAGAATCCCTTCCTTAGGCTGTTTTTCTGCTTGGAATGACCTGCCCTACTAAATCTGCCTGTCCAAATCCTTCCTTCAATGCTCTAATTAAATGCTGCATCATGGCATTTTCAGCATGAATTTAGTAAATATTCATTTAATCAAGGAATGAATAATTTTAAATAAAATATAATTCTGTAACATAATTGCTTGATTTTGTGTATTTGCCATTAAATGTCATTAAATTATAAATAACATCAAATGCTATTAAATTATTCCCAACATGCCTAAGAATCCAAGAAATTTTAGCTAAAAGTATGCGATTTTTTAAAAGCCAGTATCCAGTAATACCAACACTTCTGTGGATATATGAAAGAAAAGCATCTGGTTCTGTCTTGCTCCCTATAAGAGGGTAAGGACCCATTTGGGTGCAGCTCCTAGCTGTACTTTTCATATCAATTATGATGGATGTAGTCAAGAGGATCTATCCTTAAGTATGGGTATATGGATTAGAGCCCCAAAATATAAACAGGGCACATAAGCACTCACTCATTACTGCAAGGATGGCATCAAGCCATTCATGAGGGATCTGCCTCCATTATTCAACCACCTTTCCCACCAGGTCCTAGCTCCAACATTAGGGATTGTGATTTGGAGGGGACACACATCCAAACTCAGTATCAGTATCTCACGACAACAATTTTTCAAAGTAGGTAGAATTATTCTCATCATATGGATATGGAAGTGAGATCACTTTCCTAAGGTCACTTAACTGTAATTGTCAGAGCCAAGGTATAAATCTAGATCATATCAGACTATAAAGCCTGTACTTGTCCCATTACTTTACACTGCTTCTGAAAGGGTTTCCCAAAGACCCAGACTTGGCTGCTGCTTAATGGGTAGTTTGAGAGCCAGCTCAGATCTCTGTAGCCATATACCCTTCTGACTCTAAGGACATCTCAGCTGCTTTGGTTGTCAAATTATACATTCAACTTTGGGTTCTGATTATTGAAAGGCAATGTAATAAAAGAGGAAAACACTGGATTCCTGAGTTCAATTTTGTTAGAGCTCACAATTAACCATATATTCATTGGATAGTTTGTTATTTTCTGACATCTTTCTACATTATACATGACCTATTATTAGGTATATACTTTAGACCTGCCTCCCCTAATAAAATGACAGTTGCAAGCACTATATTTTTCTAAATCTGAAAAGTTAAAACTTACACTACAGCATTAAAAAACAAACAAGAGTATGTAATGAAATACTCCTGATAAACATTTATCTTCTCTCTTTTTTTTCTTGAAGCTCCAACTCAAGCTGTCTCAGGTTGTTGCTTTTATATGCTATTGATTTCCTATTATAATGATTGAATAATAGACTTTGACAGTATCCCTCTCAATACACTTGAGAAGGAAACTATGGCTGAGAGGAAAAGAGAAATTACTTGCCCATGATCACACAATTTGTTTAGTGTCCAAGTCAGGATCAAAATTCTTATTTCTTTAGGAAATGGTATATTTATTCCAAATTTGCTACCTTTGTTTTTTCTTGGGCACTACTTTCTGAGTCTGTGACATATTATTGTAAATACTCTCACTGGTGGTAAGTCAGAAGGCAATCTGGAGCCAAATTAGGGAAGAAAGTTTGTGACTGAACTGTACAATCACATTTGAAGTAAAAACCAATTCTTTATTACAATATAATGAAATAGACTTTGTTCATATGAGGCCATAACATAAAGGTCTGGAAGCTAATTCCCAAAAACCAAAGGACAAAAATGTTTAGAGTGATAACAACATTGTTGTAGTAAGTATCTGACTTCCTAAGAACTACTTTAAAGGAATTAAAACTCATATGGACATTAGGGCTCTGATATCCTTGTTTTATTTTTTTTTATTTTTATTTTTTTAGGTGTTCAACATATATATTTTTTAAATTTATTTATTATTATTATACTTTAAGTTGTAGGGTACATGTGCATAACGTACAGGTTTGTTACATATGTATACTTGTGCCATGTTGGTGTGCTGCACCCATCAACTCGTTATTTACATCAGGTATAACTCCCAATGCAATCCCTCCCCCCTCCCCCCTCCCCATGATAGGCCCCGGTGTGTGATGTTCCCCTTCCTGAGTCCAGTGATCTCATTGTTCAGTTCCCACCTATGAGTGAGAACATGCGGTGTTTGGTTTTCTGTTCTTGTGATAGTTTGCTAAGAATGATGGACTCCAGCTGCATCCATGTCCCTACAAAGGACACAAACTCATCCTTTTTTATGGCTGCATAGTATTCCATGGTGTATATGTGCCACATTTTCTTAATCCAATCTGTCACTGATGGACATTTGGGTTGATTCCAAGTCTTTGCTATTGTGAATAGTGCTGCAATAAACGTACGTGTGCATGTGTCTTTATAGCAGCATAATTTATAATCCTTTGGGTATATACCCAGTAATGGGATGGCTGGGTCATATGGTACATCTAGTTCTAGATCCTTGAGGAATCGCCATACTGTTTTCCATAATGGTTGAACTAGTTTACAATCCCACCAACAGTGTAAAAGTGTTCCTATTTCTCCACATCCTCTCCAGCACCTGTTGTTTCCTGACTTTTTAATGATCGCCATTCTAACTGGTGTGAGATGGTATCTCATTGTGGTTTTGATTTGCATTTCTCTGATGGCCAGTGATGATGAGCATTTTTTCATGTATCTGTTGGCTGTATGAACGTTTCAGGACATAGGCATGGGCAAAGACTTCATGTCTAAAACACCAAAAGCAATGGCAGCAAAAGCCAAAATTGACAAATGGGATCTCATTAAACTAAAGAGCTTCTGCACAGCAAAAGAAACTACCATCAGAGTGAACAGGCAACCTACAGAATGGGAGAAAATTTTTGCAATCTACTCATCTGACAAAGGGCTAATATCCAGAACCTACAAATAACTCAAACAAATTTACAAGAAAAAAACAAACAACCCCATCAAAAAGTGGGCAAACGATATGAACAGACATTTCTCAAAAGATATCCTTGTTTTAAAAAGATGTCTTAATAATGAAAAGAGTTTCAAGTCACCAGAAAAAAATATTATAAATTCTATTTAACTAAAAACATAGCTTCAAAATATATAAAGAAAATCATGACAAACTACAAGGAGAAACAAGCAAACACATAATCATAGTGGTATACTTTAAGATACTTTCTTAAAAACTGACCAAACAATCTGACAAAAAAATCGCTAAGGATATAGAAAGTTGAACCTCAAAATGGAAAACACGTTGTTTTTGAAATAAATAGATTACTTGAAAACTCACGCGCGCGCAGGTATACACATGCTCACATGCACACATACACACCACACACACACAGACATGCACACATGCAATTGGGCACCATAAAAAGCAAGTCTAAATACATTCTAGAGGACTGAAATAATTTAGAATGTAGTTTTTGACCACAAAATAATTTTAAAAGATTTTAACTAGAAAAATCCACATTTGGAAATTCAAAAAATCCTCTAGTAAACATTAGTCAAAGAGAGAAGTATTAATCATGAAAATTAGGACATTTGTGAACTTTGTAATAAAAATGCAACAATCAAAATTTCTATGACACTGCTAAAGTAGTACTTTGGAGAGAGATTTATCATGCTAAATGTATATATTAGAAAATCAAGAAGACTAGAAGTTAATGTGCTGAGCATTCATATTACATTTTTTAGAATTTTTAAACTTTTGTAGATATGTAGTAGGTGTACATATTCATGGGGTACATGAGATATTTTGGTGCAGGCATGCAATCCATAATAATCACATCATGGAAAATTGGGTATCCATCCCCTCAAGCATTTACCCTTTGTGTTACAAACATTCCGATTATACTCTTTTAGTTATTTTTAAATGTACAATTTAATTACTATTGACTATGTCTAGCTTATTTCATTTAACATAATAACTTCCAGTTTCATCCGTGTTGTTGCAAATAACAATCTCATTATTTTTATAGCTGAATAGTACTCCACTGTGTATAAGTACCACAATTTCTTTTTTTTTTTTTTTCTTGGAGATGGAGTCTCTGTCACACAGGCTGGAGTGCAGCGGTACGATCTTGGCTCACTGCAACCTCCACCTCCTGGGTTCAAGTGATTCACCTGCCTCAGCCTCCAGAGTAGCTGGGATTACAGACATCCGCCACCACCCCTGGCTAATTTTTTGTGTTTTTAGTATAGACAGGTTTCACCATGTTGGCTAGGCTGGTCTTGAACTCCTGACCTCAGGTGGTCAACCTGCCTTAGCCTCCCAAAGTGCTGGGATTACAGGCATGAGCCACTGCACCCAGCCCACAGTTTCTTTATCCATTCATCTGTTGAACACTTAGCTTGCTTCCAAATCTTGGCTATTGTGAATAGTGCTGCAACAAACATGGGAGTGCAGATAACTCTTTGATATACTGATTTCCTTTCTTTGGGGGTATATATCCAGCAGTGGGATTGCTAGATCATATGGTAGCCTATTTTTAGTTTTTTGCGGAAACTCCAAACTGTTCTCCATAGTGGTTGTACTAACTTAGGTTTCCACCAATAGTGTACAAGTGTTCCCTTTTCTCTACATGCTCGTCAGGATTTGTTATTGCCTGACTTTTGGATAAAAGCCATTTTGACTGGAATGAATTGATATCTCATTGTGGTTTTGATTCCCATTTCTCTGATGATCAATGTTGTTGTGCACTTTTTCATATGCCTTTTGCCATTTGTATGTCTTCTTTTCAGAAATGTCTTTTCAAATCTTTTGCCCATTTTTAATTGGATTATTAGATTTTTTTCCCTATAGAGTTGTTTGAGTTCCTTATATATTCTGGTATAATCCCTTGTCAGATGAGTAGTTTGCAAATATTTTCTCCCCAAAATTTCTTTATTCCCTGTTAGTCGGAATGAAGTGTTTTGGTCTCCCCAGACTGTTATCTCTATCTCCTCAAATTAAGGAACTTACTAAGCTCGTTTCACTTCATCTTCCCTGTGTCATGACCTATAAACTCCGTTAATGCAGAAAGCTCAAAAATTACAGTGCTCCCCTTATTTGGTTGTCGTTTCTCTGAGTTCACTGTCCTTTGTTGTCTGGTTGTTCAAACCATTGTAAGTCAGGGACTGTCTGTAGTTACCATTTCCAGTACTCTATATTATTTTGTGTAGATACAGATTTCTATTTGTTATTATTTTCATTCTGCCTTAAGGACAATCTTTAACATTTCTTATGGTTCAGTTTTTCTGGCAATGAATTATTTGTCCTTTTGTCATTTTGAAAATGTTTTTATTTCACCTTCATTTTTTGAAAGTTATTTTTACTGGCTATAGCATTCTAGGTGGACAGTTTTTTTGTTGTTGTTTGTTTGTTTTATTCTTTAAGTACTTTAAAGATGTTGCTCCTGTTGTCTCACTTGCATTGTTTCCAATGAGGAATCTGAAGTCTTACTTATCTTTGCTCCTCTGTAGGTAGTGTATTTTTCTTCTCTGACTACATTTAATGTTTTCTGTTTATCACTGGTTTTGAGCAATTTGGTTCCTTGGTATAGTTTTCTTTATATTTCTTATGCTTAGGATTCTTTAAGCTCTTTGAATTTGTGTTTTACTGTTTTCATGAAATTTGCAAAGTTGTCTGCTGTAATTTCTTCAAATATATTTTTCTGACCTTTCTTCTCTCTATTCTAAGACTCCAATTATATCTATATTAGGCCACTTGAAATTGTCCCAGAGCTGACTGATGCTCTTTTCATTTTTTTGGATTCTTCTTTCTCAGTGGATTTCATCTTGGATTGTTTATAATATTACTCCTTCAAGTTCACTGATATTTTGTCCTGCATTGTCTAATCCACTGTTAAACCTTTGTGTATTTTTCGTCTCACACATTGTAGATTTTATCTCTAGAAATTCAGTTTGGATATTTTAAAATATTTTTCTTGTCTCGCTTAGAACATATGGAATTCAAGTACAGTATGTCATGCTTTGATAATTCTGACATATCTGTCAGTTCTGAGTCGTTTTCAATTGATTATTTTTCATATCATGAGTCATGTTTTCTTGACTCTTTGCATACTAAATAATCCTGGATTGAATGAGAGATACTGTACATTTTGCCTTGTTAAAAAATGTATATTTTTGCATTGTTCTGAGCTATGTTTATGGAGAATTAAGTTATTTGGAAATAGTTTGATCCTTTCCTGTCTTGCTTATACAATTTGTTAGGAAGGGCTGGAGCAATGTTCAGTCTAGAGCTAATATTCTCCATAACTGAGGCAAGACCTCTTTAAGTACTCCATCTAATGCCCTATGAATTATGATTTTTTTCAGGCTCACTGGCAGGAATAAGTACTATTCTCAGTCTTGTAGAACACACTATTCCTTCTAACTTTCAGATGATTCCCTACCTCTGGTAGTTTCTTCATACTCATGTGCTTATTTGTATTCTGCTGAATATTTGAGAACTTT
Organism: Macaca thibetana thibetana; assembly: GCF_024542745.1. Taxonomy (NCBI): domain Eukaryota; kingdom Metazoa; phylum Chordata; class Mammalia; order Primates; family Cercopithecidae; genus Macaca; species Macaca thibetana. The sequence continues at coordinate 94,923,156 of NC_065586.1, read as the reverse complement.
CTGTAGATCTAGAGTTACGTCTCCATGCATCTCTTTATTTGCCGTTAGTCTGAATGAAGTGCTTTGGTCTCCCCAGACTCTTACCTCTATCTCAAATCAAGGAGCTTACTAAGCATCTTTTCATCTCTTCTGTGTCATAACTTGTAACTCTCTTAATGCAGAAAACTGAAAAAATTACAGTGCTCAGTTGTTTGGTTGTCATGTCTCAGAGTTCACTGTCCTTTGTTGTCTGATGTTCAGTGTTTTGGAAACCATTATTTCATATATTGAATCTGGTCATTGTTACTTTATCTTGGCCAGAAGCAGAATTCTCTCATATCCTTTTGCTTTAAACTACATTTAGTGACTTTACCAATTTGGAAGTATCTTAGGAATCAGTTAACGTACCTTCTAACTTAAAAATCTGTAATTTTATTTTTTTCTATGGCACCTAGAATAAATTCCTCTGGTTGGGAAGAAAGGTTATCAACTATAATTTAATTTAAGTCTTAGTTCCTCTCCTAACCATGAGTATGACTGTTGAGCTTCAATTAAGATTATCTCTTAAGAATCTTTTTAGTGCCAACATTTGATGTATCTGTCTCTTGTGACAACATTGATAAAAACACTGAACAAAAAACATAACTTGACATAATTACATATCATTGCTGCCTGCTAAAATTACCCAAGAGTAAAACTTGCTTTCACATAACCTCTAAGTTATTGAAGAAGCAAATGGTCTGCAAGCCATATTTCTTTAAATTACTTGGACTTTAGAAAATGAAAATGTTAAAACATTTTAAAATGTTAAATAATATATGTTTGATCAATAATACTGAAAAATTATTCTATACCAAGCCAGCAAAGACTTTCCAGGCTTAATCAGACAATGAATGTCAAAGAAAAAAAACCTGGTCATACATGTAGCAGCTTTTAATGCATAATGCAAGGCTTTGACACTGTCATTCTTTAAGGGCAATTTGTGTTTGTGAGTGTCCTATTAGCTGCTCTAGGAAATGTACCATGTATAGTGTTTCCATTCAGTCCTTGTGTGGACTTAGTGAGTGTAATGAACTGGATAACTTTATTTAGCCTCTCTCAGCCTCAGTGTCATCTAATGAAATGGGAATAATACTCAATTTAAGGATTATATAAGATAATGAATATAAAATTCCTTAGCCCATGTATTCTGAATAGAAGCAATATAGCCTTCAAGTTGGTAAAAAATTGGTACTTGGTGGAGTGTGTGTGAGAAAACTTAGATATTACAATGGTTTGTTCTCCTCCAAAGGTTACAGTATGAACAGTATAAAATGGATATACAGTATATGGGTAGTATTAAAATTTCAAGGAGGACAATTAAGAAAAATAAATATCTATAAGGGATCCTTGGGGAAACGATAATTTAAAAACGTTGAGAAGGACTGCCTTAGTCTAATGTTTAGCCATTGCTTATTATTAGCTTATTAGTTGATTAGTCATCTTAAGTTTTCTAGTTCTGGGTTGGTCACTTAGAACCCAGAATGCATTTTCTATGTAAGATTAGTGATGTGAATTAATGATTCCCAACATGTGGACTAGAGGTTTCTGGGAATCGCAGAATTAGAAGAGATTTTTAAAATTCATTTACACACAAATCATCAGCTATAGGCTGAGTAAATTTTGTTTTGCATAGTACATGTATATATATATTCACATACATATATAGTACATATTTTATAATATGTACAACTTCTTGAGTATATTTATGATGTTGGTGAATAATAATGAAATTCACTTAAAAGTTTTTGGGTTCACAGCAGCTGTCTTCATTTTGTAGTTTCTCAATTAATAGATTCTAAAAAATCCAACTACCATCATTTGAGAGCTTAAATATAAGATATTTTTCTATTAGCAAAGGCTCATTATACTTCATAAAAGGTTTGTAAACACACTTACAAATGACATTTAGGGGTTTTACGCCAGTCATTGAAGGAATATTTAACCCATAGGGTAGCTAATCTGTCTTACCAATTGCAGGTAGGCTTGAGCATCCCTGAGACGATCCCCTTCTAAACTTGAAACAGAAGGCTACAGAAGAAGTAGAGGCTGCCTGTAGGTTTCTTCTACTGATTAACCCTCAGTGGCATTGGGCAGGGTGGGTAGGAGGAGCCAAGAAATCACAGTGTGTGTACATGTGGGTAGTTCACAGGGCAAGTTTTCTATCTATCTTTTTATCTATCAAGGTATCTATAACTGCTTCCCAATTCCACTCTCTCACACAGACACAGACACAGACACAGACACAGACACACAGATAAACACACACACAGTTTTTTTTTGCTTGGTCTACTCCTGTTTCCTAGCCACTGGAATTACTGACAAGATCTCTCAGAAATAATGTCAATTATTTGGCTCATTGGAATTCCCTAGATTGTATTAACTGCTTTGTAATTTTCTTTTCCAATTTTTTCGAAGGCTTGGGTCTCATTGCCTATGATTTTTTCTGGGAACCAATGGTCAACAAAAATTCACCCCTTTTCTTCTCTTTTCAACTAGTGACATGTTTCATTCCTGGGGAAACCAAGGATTTTCCTTTCCACTTAAAACAACATTGTTGGCCTTGCACAGTGGCTCACGTCTATAATGCCAGCACTTTGAGAGGCCAAGCCGAGAGGATTGCATGAGGCAAGGAGTTTGAGACAAGCCTGGGTAAAATAACAAGACCTCGTCTCTACTAAAATGTTTTAAAAAATTAGCCTGGCACAGTGGTACCTGCCCACAGTCCCAGCTACTTGGGAGGCTGAGGCAGGAGGATTGCTTGAGCCCAGAAGTTCAAGGTTATGGAGAGCTCTGATGACACCATGTCCCCCAGCCTGGGTGACGGAACAAGACCCTATCTTTACAAAAAGAAACAGCAACCGCAGCATTGTTTTCACCTCTGGTCCCAAGAGTCCTAATCACCCCTCCTTAATAGTTATCTCTTGCCTACTCTACTCTTTTGGGGCTTCATGTACAATTCCGATGTTTTATCCCAAAAACTTCTACAGGGATTCTTCTCTGCTAAGCCTAGTATATCCTTCCATGATCACTCTCCCATAAGCATAAAATAAAAGAACTGTAGGTTCTAAATTAGTAATCTAATGGTAGCCTTAAAAGGATGACTATTTTGAGTTCATCATCCGCCTTTCAGTATGAGATTAACAATACCATGAGATAGGACAAGTATTATAAGTGCCACTGTACATATCAGAGAGATTAAATATCAAGTTTAAATCTAATAAGTGGAAGTGTCAGGACTTCAAATAAAATTTTCTGAATCCAAAACTAGAGATTTTTCTGTTTCTAAGGACTGATATTTGGAATATATGAGACCCCCAAGTTCTTACCAATTTGAAGATCATGGATAAAGCTCTTTAATTCTCTCTTTATTTTCTCTCTCTGGAAAAGCTGCCTTTTTTTCTTGGACTCTCATGATGTGTGCCTGATTCCAGTGCCCTTGAGGCTCAAGATTGCATTAGAGCCAGAGATGGGCTCAACCTATCTCCACACAATGATATATCTATCTGAGCTTTGGTTTCAACGCAGCCAGTACCACTGTTATGGATTAAAACAGAATGATTTCTTGTTGTGTCTGTTAACCAATATTTAACTAAGAGCATATACTTTTCTTCAGTCCAAGCATGGATTTTTCACCTTGATATTATACTGGACAACTCACTATTCCTGCAAATGCTGGAATACCTATATTTCAAAGATCCACTCCCACCAAGTGATTTTTAAATCATGAGACATCTTGGAGTAATAACTAACAATTGCCACATTCTTTACCATTGGATACAAGCCTGGTGCAATGTTGAGATGTGGCCCTCAGAGTCCTTTTTCCTGCCTCCCTTTTTGGTAGCACCCAGCGTCATTATCTTTTGATTGTCCGGTGACCCTCTGGTATGGCTGCCCTCTCATATCTGTACTCTCCTGCATCCCTGTAGATCTTTTCTTGACCTCATATCTATCAAAATTTACTTCACGTTATGTCAAAAGGCAAATATTGAATGCTGCCAAGGCCCTTTCTTGTTTTAGGGATAATTGATGATGTAGAAAATAATAAGTAATAATGAACAAAAATGTGTTACTGAATTAACATGCATTTCAGTATAGTTTTCAAGCCAAATTGTGCTGTGTTCTAGAAGTCCTGTGGTGGTGCCCTAGGGGTCCCTTGGAGGTGGAAGGATTCTAGACCTTCATCTTTCCTTGCCTCTCTACCCTCTACTGCCTCAATTACAAGATACTTCATTTCATTGATTTTATATTATAGTTTGGACTTCCATATAGGATTTTGTTAAATAAAATGTCAGCAAATAAGAAAGATTGGAATACCACTGCCTTAACCCCAAAGAGAGATGAATGTTGGGGGCTTCTGTTTCTCTGGCTAGATCTTGTATAAACAAGAGAATTTCTTCAAGATCCCTGTTTGGCTATACTTAAGGCTTTCTTCAGGTAGTTATATAGATTTGAAAAGAATGTCTTGATTATGACTCACTTCGAGTAGCAAATGAAACCAAGCTCACTGTCAAACATGTTAATATCTTTACCACCTGAGGAGTTATCTCCATTAGAATGTTTTGTATAATATCACGAACCAACTGCCTTTGCATTCATTCACTCAGTTATTTACAGTAGATGCATTCGTGAAGCACCTGCTGTGTATGATGTAACGGATTGTATGTTTCTTGCCCTGAATAAGCTTAAAATTCACATTTTGTTTGTGTGTGTGCCTAAGGTTTGGAGTGCAACATGTAAATTAGAACACAGAGTAAAATGAACTGAGTACTTTTATAGACAAATAGAGGGCTCATAAAACCATAAATACAATTATTTTGAACTTGTGGGCATGGGGAATCTTGGAAAAAGGCTTTATGAAAAACTTGGCATTTTAATTAGGACTTAAAAGTTGAAAGGGCTTTCAAAAGTTGCAAAAGGGGTTATAGCCTTGTGGTTAGTAGTTAATAGCATAATATCTGAGATTGTGTTAGATTTCTAGGGTTTATGTCCTAGCTCTAGCACTTACCAGAAGTGTGACTTGGAGCAAGTCTGCGTTTCAGTTTCCCCATCTGTAAATGGGCATATAAATAGTAATTATCTCATTCTGCTGTGTGGATTAAATAAAGTAATACATGTAAAATGCTTAAAACATGTAGAAAATGCTCAATTTTCTTAACTCATAAATATTAACCATTTTTATGGTTTTTCTCATTGGGGAGAGGTATTCCAAACTGACTGAACAGCATGAGCAAAGGTAGAAAATATGACTTTGAAAAGTATGTTCTGATATTCAAAGCTTCCACAGCTGGAAATGCCACCAGAATTCTCAAAGGAATTCAAGGCATAGACTTTGGAATTCTATTAACACCACAGCACAACCACATTTTAAATGAAATTGACTTTTGCCAGCCAACCTGGGAATGTAATAATCTTTTATAACAAGGATCATTGTATTAGTCAGAGTTCTCCAGGGAAACAGAATAAATAGGGAATATATAGATATATAGTAGTACCCCCTTATCCATGGGGAATATATTCCAACACCCCCAAAGGATGCCTGAAACCGTGGATAGTACCAAACCCTAAAGACACTATGTTTTTCTCTTATATTTATATACCTATTATAAAGTTTAATTTATAAATTAGGTACAGTAAGAGATTGTCAACAATTAATAAAATAGAACAATTATAACAATATGTTATAACAACAGGTATATGAATGTGATCTCTCTCTCTCAAAATATCTTACTGGACATAGTAATTTTGGACTGTAATTGACTGAGGGTAACTGAAACCTCAGAAAGTGAAACCTCAGATAAGGGAAGACCACTGTTTACATACCAGAAATGTATTATGGGAATTGACTCATGTGATTATGGAGGCTGAGAAGTCCCACAATATGCTTTATGTAAGCTGATGGTATGATTCAGTTCAAATCTGAAGAACTGAGAACCAGGGGTGGCTATGATTAACTCCCAGTCTAATGCTGAAGGCCTGACAACCTGGGAAGGGAGAAGAGGGTTGGTCTAAGTCCTGAGGTACAAAGGCCTGAGAACCAGGAACTCCATTGTCCAAGGGCAGGAGAAGATGGATGTCTCGCCTCAAGGAGGGAGAGAATTTCTACTTCTCCACCTTTTTGTACTATTTGGGCTCTCAAAGAATTAGATGATACCTGACCACATAGGTGAAAGTGGACTTTCTGCACTCACTTTTCTAATTTAAATGCTAATCTCTTCCAGAAACACCCTCACAGATACACCAAGATACAATGTTTTACCAGCTATTTGAGCATCCCTTAACCCAGACAAGTTGACACATAATATTAACCATCACAACCAGGAAACGTTTAATATAAAGGGCCAGATAGTGTATATGTATGTACATGTATATGTATTGTATACATGATTTGTCATTCATATGGTCAAAACTACCCAGCTTTGCTGTGGTATGTGAAAGTAGCTGTAGGCAATACATAAACAAATAAGCATGGCAGCATTTCAATAAAACCTTATCAATGGACACAGAAAAATTGAATTTTCTCTATGAAAAACAAAATTTAAAAATATTAACTGGGCACAGTGGCATGCACCTATGGTCCTAGCTACTCAGGAGGCTGAGGTGGGAGGATTGCTTGAGCCCAGGAGTTGGAGGCTGCAGTGAGCTATGACTGTGTCACTGCACTCCAGCCCTGGCAACAAAGTGAGATCTCCACTCTAAAAACAAAAAAACAGATGATAGGCTGGAGCTAGCATGTGGACTATAGTGCTGATTTCTGATTTGTAACATTGATTCCAAGGTGCAACGTATTCTGCATTCTAAATAATTAACTTTGAAATAGACTTAAAATACAACCTGTTGGTAAGGTAGGTAGGGACTATGTAGCCCCTATTTCTTCTAGCAGCCCCCTCTGCTGGTTGGTCTTATCCACAACCACATTGTTGTGAACTTAGATTTCTTGGAAATGATTCCCCTTACAAATGATTCGTAATACCAACTGCCATTTATTAGTAACACTGAATTTGGGACCCTTCCCACAATTCCACAGAGGCTTTTTCAGCAACTTTTAATCTCTAGCTTTTAGCCTCATATACAGGCCCACTGTTCCTTCTTCAAATCTGCTTTACTCTAATGTCCTGGGGAAGTATTAATGAAAATTGTGGCATTAAAACTATGGAAGTCAACCTACCAAATACAGGAATGAATTTCCTATTGCCGAATTTGGTTTTCTATTAGTTTCCCTAAACATATTACAGATCTGTAAAGTTGCCAAGGAATCAAAGCTTAATAATCATGCTTCACAGGGGTTTTGTTTTTGTTTAACAGGCTGCTAATTGCCAACATTTATTCTGTTTCAAACTATCAAGGTCAAGAGTGGCAGAATTTACAATTTCTGGGTCATCCTTTGTCTTGATAGTTGGAAAACCAAATTTCATCTTCCAAAGATTGGGATGTGAATAATTGAGACAAGTTCATTCACGTAGACATTCAACAAGCATTGTTGTAGCACTGGACAAGCTACTTAAACTTTCTGAGCCTCAGTTAGCTTGTCTATAAGATAGGAAGAATAGCTCGTTTGAAAGATTGTTAAAGATTGAATGAGATAATGTATGATACTTGATAGTTATTGATAGCCATGAATATTATTTGATAGCCATTATTATTTGCCTCTAAGACCAGTGGTTTTCCTTTATAAAATTATATTTTTCTCAAATAAAAATACAGTCCTCACATTTTTTCATACTCAAAATATTTTGTGAGATCACATTATGTTTTATGCTTATCACTTGGACATTTTATAATCTAGAAAAGACTCTATGCCCTACAAATGTAAATATCCTATTCTGTATTCCCTGTTTCAGATAATGGATAAATATGCCAAATTAAACTGTCTTCAATCAGGTCCTTAGTTCCCTCCATTATTAGTACTTCTTTGTTAAAAGTCACATACATTTAACTCTCATCTTTGCTTCTGATTATTAGTATAATTATTTTTCTATTATGAGACACAACTCCATTGAGATCCATGACAATTTTTTAAAATGTCATTTTATGCCTTGATTTTTGGTGTGTATGTGTTTACTATTCTGTATTTTAAAACCTCATTTTTATGTTGTAAATATTGCACTCATACTAATCTACGCTGGGGAATGATTTAAATTTGTGGTGTTTAATGTTCTCAACCAATAAAGAAATATTTCTGGCTGTAGAAGATCATACTGTTTCTATTCCAACTCACAGTTGGACATTAAGGTGTTTTCTTTCTTTTATTATGTATAGGTCTCGCTGCAAAGTACAGATAAGAACTCCTGTCTATCTGTGCAAGTAAGGTACCCACAGAGGACTGTAGAGTAAAGTTAATGATCCTAGAATAAATAGGAAGGGCTAATCTTCTTAAGGTAGACAGAAGATCCAAGACTAAGATGATGAATTAGCCCAAAGACCCCAAAATGGATGTGACTTTACAGATTTAGTCTGCTCTCTCTTTAGAGATGATGCCTCTGAGTGACCCTACTAATTCTAACATTTTGCGATTAAGACTTGATGGACATGGACCTGGAGAGAAGAATCAGCTGAGGAGAAGTTAAATGTGAGGAAGTGATAAAGGAGAAAGAAGATATTATCCATATTGTGGAAAAACTAGATTGCCCATTGGGTCACTGAGTGTTGGCCAGATTGCAGCTAATTATTGGCTGTCTTGAACAACAGGGATTCTTATGTGGGAGTAATATAAAAATAGTTCCTAACACAATGTTTCTGATTTTTTATTTAAAATAATGAATGACTACATGTGGGGTGACTAGGAAACAGTTGAAAAAATCATTATTTCTCCTTCATATTTTTAAAAATAATATTTGTAGTGATAAAACATACATAACATTTACCATTTAAAACATTTTACAGTCCAGTGGCATTAAGTACATTCAGATTGTTGTACAGCCATCACAACCATCCATCTTATTCATATTCAGAAAGATGTTTTTGTTGCTTATGAAATTGCAGGTTAACAATTCCTTCTTCCAGCACTTAACTTCTGGTGTGCAGGGTACCTAATAAGTCTACTGTAATTCTTACCTTTGTTTCTTGCTATGTAATGCATTGTTTTCCTCTAGCTGCCTTTAAGAATTTTTATTTCTTTGGTTTTCAGGACGTAAGTTTGAATATATGTCTATGTATTTTTGTTTGCTTGTTTGTTTTAATCTTGTTTAATGTTCTATGAACTTTCTGAATCTGCTTATTCACCTACTTTTTGCCTCAGCAACTCTTAACATGTTAATTATAATTGTTTTTAAATCCCTATCTGATGGTTCTCACATCTAGATTATATCTAAGACTTATTTTATTGATTGTTTTGATTCTTGTTAGGGGATTGTTTTTCTTGCTTCTTTGTTTGTCTTATAATTTTTGGTTGAAAGCCCAACAATTATGTGTAGGACAGTAGAGACTGGTGAATAGTATTTATGTCTGCAGATGGGTGTACCTCTCTTTCTGCTGGGCCTTTAGTATATATCGGTGATGTCTCAGTCAACCTCAGGAGTTTGGATTTTATGGTTTGGATTTTATTGGAAGCTGGGTTTGGATTTTATTGTTGCTATGGTTACCTCATTGCAATACCAGTGTCAAATTCCTCTATCATTACCTTGTGCTTAGGTAAGGGCTGCATTGCCAGAGGATTTTTCTCAATGTTCCTGTAACATCCTCAGCTTCAGGCATTCCTTGTGAGTCTATACCTGAAAAGAGGGTCTTTCTTCACACTTTTGACTCCTCAATGGTAGATTGCCACTATTTGTTACTCATTGCTTGCTAGCTTAGTTGGGAAAGGCAAGGGGCAGGGGTTCAGCCTATGCTGTTTGGGTTCAGCCTATGTTGTTCGGTTTAGCCTTAGTCTTAGATTGGCATTGTGTCTCTGGGTCTCAGAGGTGGGGCTTTCTCGTCAGTCATTTTTGTTTCATTCTGGTGACTGGGAATCCTTAATGGTCTGAGCCCAGGACTGCTCCCTGCCTCACTCACAGAGAAGTGGGTATTTTCTGTTTCCTTTTCACAGTTGCAATGGGTTTTCAACTGTTCCCTGACAGTCATAGGGTATATTTCCTATCCCCTAGTAGTGTGGAGCTTTTGTAGATTAAAGAAGAGAGGAGAAAGGGATCTGAGCTGGACTTTGTGCCTTTCCCAGAGTGGTTATTACCACCCTCCCACCCCCATTTCCAGGCCTGAGCCACCAAGGGCAGCTCTCCTTGGTCTTCTGCTTTGTCTCCTTCCTCTCTATCCGCAATCCCCACACACCCAATCATTTTAAAGCATGCCCAGTGAGATTTAGGAACAATAACCTGTGAGTAAATGCAAAACTCTCTTTGTGTGTGAGACTCCCAGGTGTTCTATACACTTATACTAGTCCATACTCCACCTTTTGCAATATGTTCGACCTCTTAGTTGAGTTCTTACCAGCTTGTATGGTGCTTGGCATCACCTGCTCCCATGCTCTGCCCCAGGTAAACAAATGCAGGTATTTCTTCTCTTTTTGGAGGTGCCTATCTGTAGAATTCATGCTAGTTAGTTGCCCTGAGATCTCTAAACTTTCTCTAATGGGATCTAGATCTTCTAAATTATCTTGTAAATTTTCTTGTCATTAGGGTGAGAGTGAAATTCTTTATAGCTTCCCGTATCCTAAGTAAAGGTCAAAACTCCAGTGAGTTAACATTTGAACTTTTAAAGATGTTAAAGATGACATGATTGTATATTTAGAAAACCCCATTGTCTCAGCCCAAAATCTCCTTAAGCTGATAAGCAACTTCAGCAAAGTCTCAGGATACAAAATTAATGTGCAAAAATCACAAGCATTCTTATACACCAGTAACAGACAAACAGAGAGCCAAATCAGGAATGAACTTCCATTCACAATTGCTTCAAAGAGAATAAAATACCTAGGAATCCAACTTACAAGGGATGTAAAGGACCTCTTCAAGGAGAACTACAAACCTCTGCTCAGTGAAATCAAAGAGGACACAAACAAATGGAAGAACAGACCATGCTCATGGATAGGAAGAATCAATATCATGAAAATGGCCATACTGCCCAAGGTAATTTATAGATTCAATGCCATCCCCATCAAGCTACCAATGAGTTTCTTCACAGAAATAGAAAAAACTGCTTTAAAGTTCATATGGAACCAAAAAAGAGCCCACATTGCCAAGACAATCCTAAGTCGAAAGAACAAAGCTGGAGGCATCACGCTACCTGACTTCAAACTATACTACAAGGCTACAGTAAACAAAACAGCATGGTACTGGTACCAAAACAGAGATATAGACCAATGGAACAGAACAGAGTCCTCAGAAATAATACCACACATCTACAGCCATCTGATCTTTGACAAACCTCAGAAAACAAGAAATGGGGAAAGGATTCCCTATTTAATAAATGGTGCTGGGAAAATTGGCTAGCCATAAGTAGAAAGCTGAAACTGGATCCTTTCCTTACTCCTTATACGAAAATTAATTCAAGATGGATTAGAGACTTAAATGTTAGACCTAATACCATAAAAACCCTAGAAGAAAACCTAGGTAATACCATTCAGGACACAGGCATGGGCAAGGACTTCATGTCTAAAACACCAAAAGCAATGGCAACAAAAGCCAAAATTGACAAATGGGGTCTAATTAAACTAAAGACCTTCTGCACAGCAAAAGAAACTACCATCAGAGTGAACAGGCAACCCTACAGAATGGGAGAAAATTTTTGCAATCTACTCATCTGACAAAGGGCTAATATCCAGAACCTACAAAGAACTCAAACAAATTTACAAGAAAAAAACAAACAACCCCATCAAAAAGTGGGCAAAGGATATGAACAGACATTTCTCAAAAGAAGACATTCATACAGCCAACAGACACATGAAAAAATGCTTGACATCAATGGCCATCAGAGAAATGCAAATCAAAACCACAATGAGATACCATCTCACACCAGTTAGAATGGCGATCATGAAAAAGTCAGGAAACAACAGGTACTGGAGAGGATGTGGAGAAATAGGAACACTTTTACACTGTTGGTGGGATTGTAAACTAGTTCAACCATTATGGAAAACAGTATGGCGATTCCTCAAGGATCTAGAACTAGAAGTACCATATGACCCAGCCATCCCATTACTGGGTATATACCCAAAGGATTATAAGTCATGCTGCTATAAAGACACATGCACACGTATGTTTATTGCAGCACTATTCACAATAGCAAAGACTTGGAATCAACCCAAATGTCCATCAGTGACAGACTGGATTAAGAAAATGTGGCACATACACACCATGGAATACTATGCAGCCATCAAAAAGGATGAGTTTGTGTCCTTTGTAGGGACATGGATGCAGCTGGAAACCATCATTCTCAGTAAACTATTGCAAGAACAGAAAACCAAACACCGCATGTTCTCACTCATAGGTGGGAACTGAACAATGAGATCACTTGGACTCGGGAAGGGGAACATCACACACCAAGGCCTATCATGGGGAAGGGGGAGGGGGGAGGGATTGCACTGGGAGTTATACCTGATGTAAATGACGAGTTGATGGGTGCTGACGAGTTGATGGGTGCAGCATGCCAACATGGCACAAGTACACATATGTAACAAACCTGCACGTTAGGCACATGTACCCTAGAACTTAAAGCATAATAATAAAAAAAAAGATGTTAAATGATTAATTTCTTTCCCTTTTTAAGCTTTATTTGTTATTATAGGTAAATATGATGTATAAGAATCCTCAGTGGTTTAAAATACCTTCCTATAAAACTAAATCTACAAGTACAGAGACTTGGTTTTTCCTTGCCCATCAGCTAGTAGTGAGTGCCCTCTCTCTTACTGCCCATGGATCTTGATTTTCATGTTTCTCAATATGTTACTTACATGTTATATGTCCTTTTCTTTTCTCTCTACCAGAATTTCAACTCCTTGAGGGTAGCAGTTTTATCTATTATTCATATTTGTCCTTCCCCAAGTCCCCCTAGGTGTTTATGTGTAGCAGTAAGTAAATCCATGTTTGGTGAATGCCAATTAAAGAAATTTATCCTCAATTATAAATCACTACACTACTAGGTCTTTAGTGTGTCATTTGATTTCCTAAATGAGAAGTTGAAAAGTTGAGGGGCGGAGCAAGATGGCCGAATAGGAGCAGCTCCAGTCTCCAACTCCCAGCGCGAGCGACACAGAAGACCGGTGATTTCTGCATTTTCAACTGAGGTACTGGGTTCATCTCACTGGGGAGTGCCGGACGATCGGTGCTGGTCAGCTGCTGCAGCCCGACCAGCGAGAGCTGAAGCAGGGCGAGGCATTGCCTCACCTGGGAAGCGCAAGGGGGAAGGGAGTCCCTTTTCCCAGCCAGGGGAACTGAGACACACAACACCTGGAAAATCGGGTAACTCCCACCCCAATACTGCGCTTTAGGAAACAGGCACACCAGGAGATCATATCCCACACCTGGCCGGGAGGGTCCCACACCCACGGAGCCTCCCTCATTGCTAGCACAGCAGTCTGTGATCTACCGGCAAGGCAGCAGCGAGGCTGGGGGAGGGGCGCCCGCCATTGCTGAGGCTTAAGTAGGTAAACAAAGCTGCTGGGAAGCTCGAACTGGGTGGAGCTCACAGCAGCTCAAGGAAACCTGCCTGTCTCCGTAGACTCCACCTCTGGGGACAGTGCACAGTAAACTAAGACACACAGACACCTCTGCACAGACGCAAACGACTCTGTCTGACAGCTTTGAAGAGAGCAGTGGATCTCCCAACACGGAGGTTGAGATCTGAGAAGGGACAGACTCCCTGCTCAAGTGGGTCCCTGACCCCTGAGTAGCCTAACTGGGAGACATCCCCCACTAGGGGCAGTCTGACACCCCACACCTCAAAGGGAGGAGTACACCCCTGAGAGGAAGCTTCCAAAGCAAGAATCAGACAGGTACACTCGCTGTTCAGAAATATTCTATCTTCTGCAGCCTCTGCTGCTGATACCCAGGCAAACAGGGTCTGGAGTGGACCTCAAGCAATCTCCAACAGACCTACAGCTGAGGGTCCTGACTGTTAGAAGGAAAACTATCAAACAGGAAGGACACCTACACCAAAACCCCATCAGTACATCACCATCATCAAAGACCAGAGGCAGATAAAACCACAAAGATGGGGAAAAAGCAGGGCAGAAAAGCTGGAAATTCCAAAAATAAGAGCGCATCTCCCCCGGCAAAGGAGCGCAGCTCATCGCCAGCAACGGATCAAAGCTGGACGGAGAATGACTTTGACGAGATGAGAGAAGAAGGCTTCAGTCCATCAAATTTCTCAGAGCTAAAGGAGGAATTACGTACCCAGCGCAAAGAAACTAAAAATCTTGAAAAAAAAGTGGAAGAATTGATGGCTAGAGTAATTAATGCAGAGAAGGTCATAAACGAAATGAAAGAGATGAAAACCATGACACGAGAAATACGTGACAAATGCACAAGCTTCAGTAACCGACTCGATCAACTGGAAGAAAGAGTATCAGCGATTGAGGATCAAATGAATGAAATGAAGCGAGAAGAGAAACCAAAAGAAAAAAGAAGAAAAAGAAATGAACAAAGCCTGCAAGAAGTATGGGATTATGTAAAAGACCAAATCTACGTCTGATTGGGGTGCCTGAAAGTGAGGGGGAAAATGGAACCAAGTTGGAAAACACTCTTCAGGATATCATCCAGGAGAACTTCCCCAACCTAGTAGGGCAGGCCAACATTCAAATCCAGGAAATACAGAGAATGCCACAAAGATACTCCTCGAGAAGAGCAACTCCAAGACACATAATTGCCAGATTCACCAAAGTTGAAATGAAGGAAAAAATCTTAAGGGCAGCCAGAGAGAAAGGTCGGGTTACCCACAAAGGGAAGCCCATCAGACTAACAGCAGATCTCTCAGCAGAAACTCTCCAAGCCAGAAGAGAGTGGGGGCCAATATTCAACATTCTTAAAGAAAAGAATTTTAAACCCAGAATTTCATATCCAGCCAAACTAAGTTTCATAAGTGAAGGAGAAATAAAATCCTTTACAGATGAGCAAATGCTTAGAGATTTTGTCACCACTAGGCCTGCCTTACAAGAGACCCTGAAGGAAGCACTAAACATGGAAAGGAACAACCGGTACCAGCCATTGCAAAAACATGCCAAAATGTAAAGACCATTGAGGCTAGGAAGAAACTGCATCAACTAATGAGCAAAATAACCAGTTAATATCATAATGGCAGGATCAAGTTCACACATAACAATCTTAACCTTAAATGTAAATGGACTAAATGCTCCAATTAAAAGACACAGACTGGCAAACTGGATAAAGAGTCAAGACCCATCAGTCTGCTGTATTCAGGAGACCCATCTCACACGCAGAGACATACATAGGCTCAAAATAAAGGGATGGAGGAAGATTTACCAAGCAAATGGAGAACAAAAAAAAGCAGGGGTTGCAATACTAGTCTCTGATAAAACAGACTTTAAACCATCAAAGATCAAAAGAGACAAAGAAGGCCATTACATAATGGTAAAGGGATCAATTCAACAGGAAGAGCTAACTCTCCTAAATATATATGCACCCAATACAGGAGCACCCAGATTCATAAAGCAAGTCCTTAGAGACTTACAAAGAGACTTAGACTCCCATACAACAATAATGGGAGACTTCAACACTCCACTGTCAACATTAGACAGATCAACGAGACAGAAAGTTAACAAGGATATCCAGGAATTGAACTCATCTCTGCAGCAAGCAGACCTAATAGACATCTATAGAACTCTCCACCCCAAATCAACAGAATATACATTCTTCTCAGCACCACATCATACTTACTCCAAAATTGACCACGTAATTGGAAGTAAAGCACTCCTCAGCAAATGTACAAGAACAGAAATTATAACAAACTGTCTCTCAGACCACAGTGCAATCAAACTAGAACTCAGGACTAAGAAACTCACTCAAAACCGCTCAACTACATGGAAACTGAACAACCTGCTCCTGAATGACTACTGGGTACATAACGAAATGAAGGCAGAAAATAAAGATGTTCTTTGAAACCAATGAGAACAAAGATACAACATACCAGAATCTCTGGGACACATTTAAAGCAGTGTGTAGAGGGAAATTTATAGCACTAAATGCCCACAAGAGAAAGCAGGAAAGATGCAAAATTGACACTCTAACATCACAATTAAAAGAACTAGAGAAGCAAGAGCAAACACATTCGAAAGCTAGCAGAAGGCAAGAAATAACTAAGATCAGAGCAGAACTGAAGGAGATAGAGACACAAAAAACCCTCCAAAAAATCAATGAATCCAGGAGTTGGTTTTTTGAAAAGATCAACAAAATTGACAGACCACTAGCCAGACTAATAAAGAAGAAAAGAGAGAAGATTCAAATCGACGCAATTAAAAATGATAAAGGGGATATCACCACCGACCCCACAGAAATACAAACTACCATCAGAGAATACTATAAACACCTCCACGCAAATAAACTGGAAAATCTAGAAGAAATGGATAATTTCCTGGACACTTACACTCTTCCAAGACTAAACCAGGAAGAAGTTGAATCCCTGAATAGACCAATAGCAGGCTCTGAAATTGAGGCAACAATTAATAGCCTACCAACCAAAAAAAGTCCAGGACCAGATGGATTCACAGCTGAATTCTACCAGAGGTACAAGGAGGAGTTGGTACCATTCCTTCTGAAACTATTCCAATCAATAGAAAAAGAGGGAATCCTCCCTAACTCATTTTATGAGGCCAATATCATCCTGATACCAAAGCCTGGCAAGGACACAACAAAAAAAGAGAATTTTAGACCAATATCTCTGATGAACATCGATGCAAAAATCCTCAATAAAATACTGGCAAACCGGATTCAGCAACACATCAAAAAGCTTATCCACCATGATCAAGTGGGCTTCATCCCTGGGATGCAAGGCTGGTTCAACATTCGCAAATCAAGAAACATAATCCAGCATATAAACAGAACCAAAGACAAGAACCACATGATTATCTCAATAGATGCAGAAAAGGCTTTTGACAAAATTCAACAGCCCTTCATGCTAAAAACGCTCAATAAATTCGGTATTGATGGAACGTACCTCAAAATAATAAGAGCTATTTATGACAAACCCACAGCCAATATCATACTGAATGGGCAAAAACTGGAAAAATTCCCTTTGAAAACTGGCACAAGACAGGGATGCCCTCTCTCACCACTCCTATTCAACATAGTGTTGGAAGTTCTGGCTAGGGCAATCAGGCAAGAGAAAGAAATCAAGGGTATTCAGTTAGGAAAAGAAGAAGTCAAATTGTCCCTGTTTGCAGATGACATGATTGTATATTTAGAAAACCCCATTGTCTCAGCCCAAAATCTCCTTAAGCTGATAAGCAACTTCAGCAAAGTCTCAGGATACAAAATTAATGTGCAAAAATCACAAGCATTCTTATACACCAGTAACAGACAAACAGAGAGCCAAATCAGGAATGAACTTCCATTCACAATTGCTTCAAAGAGAATAAAATACCTAGGAATCCAACTTACAAGGGATGTAAAGGACCTCTTCAAGGAGAACTACAAACCACTGCTCAGTGAAATCAAAGAGGACACAAACAAATGGAAGAACATACCATGCTCATGGATAGGAAGAATCAATATCGTGAAAATGGCCATACTGCCCAAGGTAATTTATAGATTCAATGCCATCCCCATGAAGCTACCAATGAGTTTCTTCACAGAATTGGAAAAAACTGCTTTAAAGTTCATATGGAACCAAAACAGAGCCCGCATCTCCAAGACAATCCTAAGTCAAAAGAACAAAGCTGGAGGCATCACGCTACCTGACTTCAAACTATACTACAAGGCTACAGTAACCAAAACAGCATGGTACTGGTACCAAAACAGAGATATAGACCAATGGAACAGAACAGAGTCCTCAGAAATAATACCACACGTCTACAGCCATTTGATCTTTGACAAACCTGAGAGAAACAAGAAATGGGGAAAGGATTCCCTATTTAATAAATGGTGCTGGGAAAATTGGCTAGCCATAAGTAGAAAGCTGAAACTGGATCCTTTCCTTACTCCTTATACGAAAATTAATTCAAGATGGATTAGAGACTTAAATGTTAGACCTAATACCATAAAAATCCTAGAGGAAAACCTAGGTAGTACCATTCAGGACATAGGCATCGGCAAAGATTTCATGTCTAAAACACCAAAAGCAACGGCAGCAAAAGCCAAAATTGACAAATGGGATCTCATTAAACTAAAGAGCTTCTGCACAGCAAAAGACACTACCATCAGAGTGAACAGGCAACCTACAGAATGGGAGAAAATTTTTGCAATCTACTCATCTGACAAAGGGCTAATATCCAGAACCTACAAAGAACTCAAACAAATTTACAAGAAAAAAACAAACAACCCCATCAAAAAGTGGGCAAAGGACATGAGCAGACATTTCTCAAAAGAAGACATTCATACAGCCAACAGACACATGAAAAAATGCTCATCATCACTGGCCATCAGAGAAATGCAAATCAAAACCACAATGAGATACCATCTCACACCAGTTAGAATGGCAATCATTAAAAAGTCAGGAAACAACAGGTGCTGGAGAGGATGTGGAGAAATAGGAACACTTTTACACTGTTGGTGGGATTGTAAGCTAGTTCAACCATTATGGAAAACAGTATGGCGATTCCTCAAGGATCTAGAACTAGATGTACCATATGACCCAGCCATCCCATTACTGAGGTATATACCCAAAGGATTATAAATTATGCTGCTATAAAGACACATGCACACGTATGTTTATTGCAGCACTATTCACAATAGCAAAGACTTGGAATCAACCCAAATGTCCATCAGTGACAGATTGGATTAAGAAAATGTGGCACATATACACCATGGAATACTATGCAGCCATCAAAAAGGATGAGTTTGAGTCCTTTGTAGGGACTTGGATGCAGCTGGAATCCATCATTCTTAGCAAACTATCACAAGAACAGAAAACCAAACACCGCATGTTCTCACTCATAGGTGGGAACTGAACAGTGTGATCACTTGGACTCAGGAAGGGGAACATCACACACCGGGGCCTATCATGGGGAGGGGGGAGGGGGGAGGGATTGCATTGGGAGTTATACCTGATGTAAATGACGAGTTGATGGGTGCAGCACAGCAACATGGCACAAGTATACATATGTAACAAACCTGCACGTTATGCACATGTACCCTACAACTTAAAGTATAATAATAATAAATAAATAAATAAATAAATAAAAACACACACAGAAAAAAAAAAAAAAAAAAAAAAAAAAAAGAAGTTGAAAAGTTACGAGTTGGCCTTGACAAGCAAAGAAATGCTGACCTGTTCCAGCTAAAGATGTTACAACTAATGATACCTTAAAAAGAAAAACAAAACAAAAACAAAACAGGTTTCAGTCTTCTCTGTGTGACCAGCACTTTTAGCAATTCATAATTAAATCTCTTGTAAGTGACCCTTGAGATAATTCTCTCTGCTTGATTACACAGTAAGCCATTTCTCATAAAAGAATCATCAACTCATAAAATAGTCATTATGAGGCAAAGTGTGAGTGAAACATGCAATATAAGTAAAGTAGCCTAGAGGAAATTAAGAAAAAGAGCAGAGACCATTTAAGAAATCTTCACTTTTAAACTCTCATTCTTAGATCTTCTTTTCCCAGAGTAATGGAAAAGAGGCAACTTTTTTGTTGTATTATTCCAGATCACGTCTCTTAATATTTTTTAAATTATTGAGACATACAAGTATTACTTATTTTCTTGATATTTCTGATCAGCCTACTTAGAAAAAGACCAGAGGGACGATGAAGAAGATAATACTGTTCCTTTCACTTGTCTTACACTTTACAGTTTACAAAACAATTTCACATATCTCATGCGTGAGATAGTTGGGACCCTTAGTTCCATTTAACAGATAAGTGACTGAAGCCCAGAGCAGAGTCATGACTGACTCGAAGCCACACAGTTAGTAAGAAGTGGGGTTTGGGTTATCGTTTGCGGCTTAGCATCATATATTTCCTCTTTATAACTGTCTTTTTATAGTTAGGTTTCATATATGTATGTTTCAATATATGGAATAGTACTGTGGGCAGGTGGGATTCATGGGAGAGATACAACTTATACATTTTCTTGGCCATTTTATTCTAAATCATGCCACCTCACTATGGCAAAACATTTTTCCTAATGATATGTGCAGAAAAGGGAGGAGATGAAAAGACAGGGGAGGTGATAAGGAGACAAGATAAAAAAGGAGAGAAAACAGAGAATGAGAAAAAAATATAGATAAGGTACTCTTTTTCTTGCTGTCCACTGTCAATATCAAAGGCAATAATGTTGACTGGGAGAACTGAGGTTAGAGCTGAAATCTCAGGGAGTTTTCTTTGCTGAAGCACCTTCCTTCTCTGGAAAGGAATGAAACATATTGTCTCAATGCCTTATTTGACTTTATGGCAAACAAGAGGGAAAACATCTCTTTGTGTTTTCTTTTAAAGCCCCTCACAAATGCTGGAAATTTTTAGTGGAAGTTTTGCTGTTCCTCCTCATTTAGCTGTGAAAATAGAATGGCTCAGCCTTCCATAAATTGCCTATTGCATAAGAAGTTTTCAAAGAAGATTAATGACAAAGATGTTTATGAAAATGTCTCTGTGACTTACATTTGCAACTATTCAGATATGTGGCTTTTACCATTTGTATTTAATTTACATTTTAAAACTTTTGTTTTGGAGCTCCGTCCGTCAGACAACATAAGGCCCCACAGAGGGCCTTAAAAACTGTGTAAACAAATCAATAAATGATGCAGTGTAGGTTATATGCATATAGGCGACTTCTTAGCCTGTGTCAGCAGGCCTCTAGTGGTAGTTGTATATAAGAGCTCATCTTACTTTTCACAATTTATTTTTTCAGTTTCTTCCTTTAGTTTATAGGCTGTTTTTAGAAAAAATACAGGGTTACAAGGTGTGTAGAAAAAAACAAACTAGTTTCCTTCTATTCTCACACCACAACAGTCAATACAAGAAGACGTCTGTTACATATGGGAGACTCCATTGAATAGACGTGATTGAAGCATGATCAGCCCTGTGGAAATGTGATTGGACAAAAAGAGTATGATCTAATACTAATAGACTGAATGGGAAAACCCGGCAGGTCCTGTCTGTTCAAATTCTTCTTGGCCTCTGTATAGCATTCTTTTCTCTTGAGTATGGGGCAGGGTCCATTTTGAATTGGGAGTCTTAAGCCAGGTACAGTGATGCTCACCTGGCTACCCGGGAGGCTGAGGCCAGAGGACCACTTGAGCCCAGGAGTTAAAGAGAAGCGTGGGCAACATAGTGAGCCCCTGTCTTATGACCTATAATCAGATAAGGTAGGTCAGAGAATTCTTTATGGCCAGCTCCAAGACAAAAAGCTGGGGGAAGATTTCTGCCTTGGGCAGAAAAGGGTAGCAGGTGAAAGGAGGGCTGGATAAGGTCAGAGTGAGAGAGATTCTGTTTCTGAGACCTAAAGTGCCCCAACATTGTAACAAGGGTTATGGGAGTTATTAGCCAGGAAGGATGGATGAAAACCAAACCTATATATATCTCTCAAAATATCATACCAGGTTTACAAAACCTTCCTCTAAAGAGGATTAGTTTTTTAAAGTAAATGAATGTGTGAGCTGCTGTAGCTGGACACCGGTACTGTTGTCTGCAAATTTAGTCTGATATGAATTTCATGATAAATCTTAAATTTGAAAGTCATTTTTAATCTCCCTTCCTGGTTTACCTCCTAATTACAATATCTTTTTCTCCCAGCTCTGTTAGAAGACAACTAAGGAAGAATTACCAACCTGGCTTTGTCTAGGTAATAAGTGATTTTTATTACTTAGGATACTTGGTTGTAGTGTAAAGAATTCCAGATGTAATTGGTATGACCCCATACTGAAACTTTCTTAGAGTTGGAAGTGAGCTTATTTGTATCACAGTTAAAGTAAATACTGGTTTACTCTTTGTCGTAATGACTCAAGAAGTCAACATTCTAGCTAGATTTTAAGAGAAATATGTGTTAGGATTAGGGAATATTTTAAGGAAGATCCCCTCAAAATGCACAGGAATCTGGGAAAGAAGCCACAGTGGTGAAAAGACAGGGAGGGACTATAAAGAAGGGATTGTTCTATATGAGAGACATTTGCTCTTTGTAGAAAGAGGAAAAGCAGAAGAATCCAGGAAGTGGCTATAGGAAAAGCAGGTGTTGGTTATGGAACATATTTTCTTGAGGAATGCCTTTCTGGTTTGTGCTAAACAAAAATGTGAAATCTTTTCACTTCGTGAAAACCTGGACAGCAAGAGGTTAAGGATAAGTGAGAAGGGAGACTGTTGAGGTATTCCAGAGAGAAATAGCAGCAACCATAGCATCACTAAAATTCAGAGGCCCCTCTCTCTGCTCAGCTAGCCTCCCTGTGTCTTAGGTAACTTCCTGCCTATGTCATCAACACCTTTTGGAGATTCACTTCAAATATTCTATAAGGTCCAGAACACATGGCTGTCTCTCCTGAGGTACTTTTTTCTTTTCAAATTTATCTCTACCCAACATGTATGATTAGCTGTTTAAGCCATGCTATCACTCTGTGGAATAATCTCAAAAATACAAACTGTTAGTTTTCAGATGTTTAGTTTCACTCGCATTGCCAACTTGGTTTGACATTAATTCACAATAAATCCTAAGTTTTAGAGTAATTTTTAATCCCCTGTTCTTGTTCATCTGCTAATTACACATCTATTTCTTCCAATTCTCTTAGAAGACAAAGTAAGGGAGAAATAGTGTCTACTTGATTTTGCCTAGGCAAGTTATTCAATGTCTGTGATATTTCTCATTTATAAAATTGAAGTTTGCAGCTATTGCATTAAACTGTAGCAGTATCCACTTTGCAGGGGTATTAGCAAGGTTAAACTAATATTTCTTTTTTTCTTTTTTTTTTTTTGAGATGGAGTCTCGCTCTATTGCACAGGCTGGAGTGCAGTGGCGCGATCTCAGCTCACTGCAAGCTCTGCCTCCCGGGTTCACACCATTCTCCTGCCTCTCTCCCGAGTAGCTGGGACTACAGGTACCCACCAACACGCCTGGCTAATTTTTTTGTATTTTTAGTAGAGACGGGGTTTCATCATGTTAGCCAGGATGGTCTCGATCTCCTAACCTCGTGATCTGCCCACGTCGGCCTCCCAAAGTGCTGGGATTACAGGTGTAAGCCGTCATGCCTGGCCCAAACTAATATTTTTAACTCACTATAATACCTGGATCCCAGTTTGAGCACTGGAGTTTACCAGTTGGCTGCAGAAAAGCTATTTTTTCTAAAGTTGCTAGAAATGTTCCCATTAATTCTTTCCTTGTCACTTCTAGGCTGTACTTCTCACTTATGTAAGAGCTTTGAATATTTGTTGAGCAATGTGAAATAGAAATATGGAATGTATAGCTCACTCTATATGAGATGATTTGTGTGCTACAGAGAGGCCTTTTTTTAATCAGGAAACTTCTCTACCATTAGCATGTGTAAGACTAGCACTTTTTACCAAAGTGATGCCATTGGTGTATTGAATTTACCTTTTTCATAAGCCAAATAAGAATAAATATTTTTGAATTTGATTTCCTTATTTTTACTTTTTAAAAAAAGATTGGCCAGGAATGGTGGCTCACACCTGTAATCCCAGCACTTTGGGAGGCTGAGGCAGGCGGATCACCTGAGGTCAGGAGTTCGAGGCCAGCCTGACAAACAAGGAGAAACCCCGTCTCTACTAAAAATACAAAATTAGCTGGGTGTAGTGGTGCATGCCTGTAATCCCAGCTACTTGGGAGACTGAGGCAAGAGAATCGCTTGAACCCGGGAGACGGAGGTTGTGGTGAGCCGAGACTGTGCCACTGCACTCCGGCCTGGCAGCAGAGCAAGACTCTGTCTGGGAAAAAAAAAAAAAAATCGATCAGCTTAAATAGGGCCACCTTCAAACTTAAAATATTTTATAGCTAATTACAAATTATTTCTATTTATTTATTTATTAAGAAAGAAGAATGGGTCTTCCTAATTCTCCAGTTCTCATCTTTCCTTTCCCTTTAGGAGAGGTTATGGCCATAGTAAAGCCTTGACTTTACTTCCAAAGCCTTTGGTGAAGCCATTCCTTAATTTCTTGGTGATGAATCCAGATAGATTTCTTGCATAGTTTATCCTGAACCTTGAAATATATTGTCTTTTGTAAGCAGAAGGATGGTTGTCAGATATTTCCGATCTTAGCTTACTCTTTGGCTTATTTACTCTGATTCTGTTTAATGATGGTGCTAAATTATATTTGCTTAACCTTTTGCAAGATACAGAGTACTTTCATATATAGTGTTATCCTTCACACACATGCTTATGTGTGTGTGTATATGTATGTGTGCATACACATAAAGAAGTATATCTCTGTCAATTATGCAGACTGTGGTGAAAATTATGTAACTGGCAGGAAAGAAACGTATCATTAACTTTCACATCACTAATTCTATTTCATCTCTTTATTACCCATATTCTACATTAGATGGTTGATTTTGGACAATTGCTTAACCTCTTTGGGCTTCAGTTTCTTCATTTTTAAAAAGGACATAGTAACTCACTGCCCTGTGTGAACAACTGCTTTGTAAAGTGCTATGAAATTATAATGGTTTATTTTTTTGTCTTCCCCACTGGACTGTGGGCCTTGGAATTGCAAATGTAAATCTAATTCACTTGTGTAAACCTAAAGTATTTTCATTATAGCTGGCCCTCAACAATGTCTTATGAGATGAAAAAGTGAGAAGAGTAAAGAAAGGAGGGGAAAGCACCACGGGTAAGGACAAAAGGGAGCACAGAAGTTAAGAGGAAAAAGAGAAGGTGTAGGAAAATTCTTCCCTGCATGTGGTACTTTTTCATCATGGTCGAGTTTAGCGGGTGAGTCTGTTGAAGCTAAAGGAATGCATTGCAACGAAAGGAAAGCTAACAGCCTGACTTTCCTGTTGTTGTCTCAGGTCCTGGGCGCTCTCACTCATTTCACTCATTTCCCTGGCCTCAGAAATAAGGAATAGAGCAATAAGGAATAGTACATGTTTCTTGTGTCCACAAGACTAACTCTGACTCATCTGTTTTGGTGCAGCAATAAAAATTCCCAGAATATAAACAGTAAGCAAATAATTGTTTCTTAAGAGAAGGAGATGTTGTTTATGAGTTTCCTGCTTTGATCTAATTTCCTCTTTTTCTCTAACCTTGCTGCTCTTGAACCTTTCTTATTTTTTTTTTTTTTTTTTTGACAGAGTCTCAATCTGTCACCCAGGCTGGAGTACAGTGGTGCAATCTAGACTTATTGCAACCTCTGCCTTTCAGGTTCAACCGATTCTCCTGCTTCAGCTTCCTGAGTAGCTGGGATTACAGGCGCATGCCACCAAGCCTGGCTAATTTTGGTATTTTCAGTAGAGACAGGGTTTCACCATGTTGGCCAGGCTGGTCTGGAACTCCTGACCTCAGGTGATCTGCCCGCCTTGGTCTCCCAAAGTGTTGGGATTACAGGCGTGAGCCACCACACCTGCCTCTTTCTTAATTTTGAATCCTTTTGTTCAGATACTCTTATACCCTGAATTAACTCCCTTGGCTGTGAATAAATCTGCTTAATCTGAGTTTTAATCTTTTAAAAACTATTTTTACCTGAATTATTTTATGAATTATATGCACAGAGAACATCTAGCTAGTGCATAAATTTTTGTTAACACTTTTTAATTGATATGCTGGTTCTTCTTGTTCTCCCATCCCAGTTGAGCCACACATTTCTTGTGGGAAACTTAAGTCTGGTCCCTATTTTCCACAAATAGTACAGGGACTATACAGTCTGGGTATTCTAATAAAGTACCATTTAGGGAAATTTCATTGACAGACCATTTGTTCTGAGATTAATCTGATAAAATATGGTCACATAGACATGTTATAAGCTGGTCTGCAGAGTAGATCACATATCATACATAGAGAAAGCAAGTTTAATCTAAGGCAGAGGTGGCAAATAACTGCTGCATATATCACCACTACCATTTTTCCATCCCTTGCCATAGCGGACATCAATAAGCTATCATGATTCTTTTTCCCACTGAACTTACACTTTGCTTAAGAATAGAGAAATGTATCTCTAATGTATCTCGAATCCAGGCAAATTGGCATATAAAGTAAAATACAATAGCCATGCCTGGGGTAGTGGTCAAAACCATAGGCTTCAGTGTTAGGCAAATTTGAGTTCAATTCCAGCTCAACCACTTATTACCTGTGTAACCTCTCCAGCCTTAATTCCCTTCTCTATCAAATGAGGATAATAATTCTTTTAGGGTTGTTATAGACATTAAATGCGATCATATGAAGTACTCAGCAAATTCCTGATGCATAACAGATGTTCATTAAATGGTAGCTGTTATTACAATTAGAATTAAATGAGTTACCAAATGTATTTTTGAGAGGCACTATGAGCCATCTCTGATGGAAAGGCAAGGGGACATAGACTCTACTCTTTATGCAGCACTCATATAGCTCTGGCAAACCTCTTAATAATTCTGAGTTTGTGTCTTCTGTCAAATGTTGTTATTGAATCTGAAGGTAAATGGTGAACTGAAGAGATGACTGTGCCAGACAATGCCAGGATAGCTTGGGCTAACTTCACCCATCAGTACTCTTCCTCTATAGTTGATGTTTGCTTGAAACTTCTCTGAGATCATGACGTCATTTTGCCTCTGCATATACACACCCTCTGACTTGCACAGAATAATATTGTGGAATTTGTCTCCTGGACTTATAAGTGTGAACTCTGTCATTGGAAACAATGTGTCAGAGCTGGGCACTAGTGGTGTGTACCTGTTGTCCCAGTTACTTGGGAGGCTGAGGCCAGAATATTCCTTGAGCCCAGGAGTTTGAAACTAACTTGGGCAACATATTAAGAACCTGTCTCTAAAAAAGCAAAGCAAACAATGTGTCATGATAGCATTTTGGCAGCTGTCTTACTAAAGCTCATTTAAAAGAAGCATTTGTTTATTTGTTTGTTTTAATACGCTTCTTTGTTTGTTGGCTTGAGTCTCAATAACTTTTGGTTTTTTAGGTTTTATTGAAAGCTTTTTCATTAATGATGAAGTTGTTTGAATTGTGCATCATCTGTTCCAGAGAGAGCTCCAGCAGATGCTACCCTACTCCTGGGTTGCCTCAACAACAAGGAAAAAAATGTGTGTAGAGGAGATACGTAGCAAAGCATGTCCCCATGCTCAGCATACCCCCTACAGCCTTGTGCTGTATTGTTTTAAGTTCTTTTTCATCTGATCACAAACTTCAAAACCCAGGTTTAATTTTCTTCACAGTCAAGTAATTGTATGTTGGATCCAAATAGAGTATTTTGCTTTTCAAAGCACTTTCATATAAATAGGTCTGAATAATAATCTCAGGAGGTAGGCAAGCAGGGCATGACATAGTTATCAAAAATTTCAACTTTGACTTCTATCTTTTAAAAAAACTCTCAAAAGCTGGTATAGCCTTTTGATCCAGCTTATTTTCTTGTTAAGTTGTATAAAGACAAAATCAGTAACTTTATAATAATATCATATTCCCCTGCAGAATCAGCCATGACAAAAACTTATCTGATGGTGAATAAACTCTTGTAAAGAGAATCTGTAAAGTTATCTTGCTTGATAGGAAACAGAAATCCCACACCACATGCCAGGCCCAAGGCCCCTTATTCTGCATCTGTTCAAGGGGAAAATACTAGAAATGGAAAAGAATTCCTATTGGTTGGGAAACACAACTACTGGTAATTAAAAGCTCTCATTCATTTACTGAGCAGTCCCAAGACAATCAGTTAGGAGCTTGTGCTCTAAAGACTCCAGCTGCCTTCAGCCTGCAAATGACCCAGTTCCCAACCTTATTTTAGTCCATGACACACCTGTGCACTGGTCAGGACACACTGGAGAGTAGACGGGAAGTCCCCTGTCCAGCCTGCTCCCAGCCACATCAGAGACGCACACCAGGTGTGACTGGAAAGTAATGAGGCTCACTTACAAACAAAACAAGACAACTGAACTGAGAACAGGATTTATGCATCCAATTGAGGATTGTTCCACAAAGTGGTCACCATGGAAAATATAAAATGCTGCCATTGCTCATAACATTTTTAGAATGACTCCTTCCAATGGCTTGAAGAGGTTATGATTCTCTCATGAAAATTTGCCCATTACTTTCTACTCACATGTTGGTCTTTTAACCAAAAACTTTGTGATTTGCTATATAGATCCAATGCTCAAAAGAAAGGTCTGCATAGGAGAGACAGACACCATCAAGGATGTCATCATTGCTACCAACCACCTGTAACAAACAGTATAAACTAGTTGAGAAACTAATGTTGGAAGACATCTTTTTGGGTGCTCACCTATCCTCCAGCACTACAGCCTCGATTTGAGTGGGGTGAGAGGAGTCAAGGAATAGGCTCTCCTGCTCTTACCCATGTTCCTAACTTAGTTTCACAAATTGCTTTTATTTCTTTCACCAACTCTCTCATTCCTGTCTAGCTCCCAGACAGAGGCAATTTGCCTAGAATTATCTGCCCTTTCTTGTTCCTGGCCAATGCTTAACCTCCTTTCTCCTCCAAGTTACAACTTTAGGAGTTACCTTCATTTTATTTATGTCACATTTGGCAATGTCTTCATCCAGGAAATCAACATCTTAATGGCATTTAACAGCTGCCTTATCCTACACATAATAGAAATAAATATTCTTGATTTGGTATAATTTGCTAACAGAAGAGCACAGTTGAAGGAGGTTGGGGTTTTCAATCAGAAGACCAAGGTTAGAATTTTGGTGTTCTCAATTAATGTCACCACTTTGAACTTCAGATTTCTTATCTGTAAAATGGGAATACTGATACCTATGTCTCAGGATGTGTTGTAAAGATTAAATATTAGGAATGTGTATGTAATATAAACCAACATAATGCCTAGAACATAGTGTATATTTAATATGTGAGAGCTATCATTAAAAGTACATGCTGAAGTTTAGAGAGGCTAAGTGACTTTCCTAAGGCCATATGGCTGATTGAGGCCCACAGAGGGTAAGTGACTTGCCCAAGGCCACATAGCTTAGAAGTAGAACCATGTTCAATACTGCTTGATATAAATGAGCCCCTGCCACTGGGTAACTCTCCAGAAGCATCAGGGAATTCCTGTTTTCCAATGAAACTACCATCCTAGGAATGAAAGAGAATCAGTCTTTAACCAGAATTAGAATTGAAGTAACATATTAACAGTTTCTTAAAAGTTTTTTTTTTAAATGGTATCTAAAATTAAGTCAGAAGACTCAGAATTTTATTGCTTTTGTTCACCAGGCAGTAAACTCATCACTTGTAAGCTTTGGAACCAAAATATTTCAATAACCTTTCCCCAACCTGGAGAAGGAGTAATGTACAAATATAGCCATTTAGAGAGAAAGGAAGATTTATTGTTTGTAGATTTGTTGTAAAATGCTGGTTTTTCATGAGAGGTGATGTTATGTCTACTTTCAACAGTGAGTGTAGGAGTGGGAATAGATTTTAGCAGGAAGTAGGTCAGGGAATTTGAAGAACTTTTCATTTATTTTTCCATTAGTCTTTATGTTGTAGCTTAATTATTGAATTTTATATAGTTTCCAAACATCTCTGTTTTCAAACTTAAGTGCCCAAATTCTAAAGCCAAATACAAATGTCTTTTGAATTAAGTATATCGTTTCCCTCCAATTTTGCAATAATATATTGTGTTCTATATTGGATTATCTTAATACCAACCGTTTCCTGTATACCCCAATCTAGAATTTTAAGTTAGAAGGGATATTAACTTTAGCAAACTAACACAGGAACAGAGAACCAAATACTGCATGTTTTCACTTATAAGTGGGAGCTAAACAATGAGAACACATGGACACATAGAGGGAAACAACAGACACTGGGGCCTATTGGAGGGTGGAGAGTGGTAGGAGGAAGAGTATCAGGAAAAATAACTAATGGGTACTCGACTTAATACCCAGGTGATGAAATAATCTGTATCACAAACCCCCATGACACAAGTTTACCTGTATAACATACTTGAATATGTACCCCTGAAGTTAGAAGTTAAGTTAAAAAAATAAGAAGTGAGCTATCAAGCCATGAAAAGAATGGAGGAGGCCAGGCGCAGTGGCTCAAGCCTGTAATCCCAGCACTTTGGGAGGCCGAGACGGACGGATCACGAGGTCAGGAGATCGAGACCAGCCTGGCTAACACGGTGAAACCCCGTCTCTATTTTAAAAAATACAAAAAAAAAACTAGCCGGGCGAGGTGGCGGGCGCCTATAGTCCCAGCTACTTGGGAGGCTGAGGCAGGAGAATGGCGTAAACCCGGGAGGCGGAGCTTGCAGTGAGCCGAGATCGCGCCACTGCACTTCAGCCTGGGCGACAGAGCGAGACTCCGTCTCAAAAAAAAAAAAAAAAAAAAAAAATGGAGGAAACATAAATGTATACTACTGAGTGAAAGAAGCCTGTGTGAAAAGCCTGCATACCATATGATTCCAAATATGGCATTCTGGAAAAGGCAAAACTGTGGAGACAATAAGACAGTGGTTGCCAAGGATTAGGGTGGAAGGGAGTGACAAGTGGGTGGAGAACAGAGAATTTTTGGGGAAGAGGAAATATTCTGTATATTATAATAGTAGATGCATGTCATTATAAAATTGTCCAAACTTACAGAAGGTACTACACGAAGAGTGAACCCAAAGTCCAAGGTAAACCATGGACTTTGGATGATAACGATGAGTCAATGTAGGTTCATCAGAAGAAATGTACCACTCTGGTGGGAGATGCTGGTCATAGAGGAGACTATGCATGTGAAGGGACAGGGGATATATAGGAAATCTGTGGAACTTCCTCTCAATTTTGCTGTGAATCTAAAACTGCTTTAAAAAAAAAGGCATTTAAAAGCAAAAAAGAAGAACTAGTAAAAAAAATCAAAAGAAGTTATATTAAAGCTCAATGGATCCAACTTTACATCATTGACATGACAGATTGGCAAACTCTACCAAAACCAGTTCCAGTTCAACCAACTGGACACTGTCCCCTTGTAATAGTAGGCTTGTGGCAGAGACCATGTAGCCATGACAAGCTTGGAGGCTGCAGTGTGTTGTTGCTCCTAGGTAAAGCACACACATAAAAAGATAGTATCTTCTGAAGAGCTACTCTGTCTTTAGACCACTGATGTTTCCGTATATCAGTTTTCATTGCTTCAACATATACTGGTGTATCTCCTTATCTGGCTTATAACAAATACTCAAGAAATTATAATAGTGGATGCATGTTATTATACAATTGTCCAAACTTATAGAATGTACTGTATTCACTCAATAAATTTCTTGAGTGTCTGGGCCAGGCGGGGTGGCTCATGCCTGTAATCCCATCACTTTGGGAGGCCCAGTTGGGCAGATCACGAGGTCAGGAAATCGAGACCATCCTGACTAACACAGTGAAACCCCATCTCTACTGAAAAATACAAAAACTAGCCAGGCATGGTGGCATACGCCTGTACTTCCAGCTACTCAGGAGGCTGAGGCAGGAGAATTGCTTGAACCTGGGAGGCAGAGGTTGCAGTGAGTTGAGATTGTGCCACTGCACTCCAGCCTGGGTGAGAGAGCGAGACTTCATCTCAAAAAAAAAAAAAAAAAAAATTTTACAAGGAAGAGTAATCCCTGCAGAAAGTCATGGAATTTGTATTCCACTGGGGGAAGATAATGTACTTTTTGTTACATCCTTAACAGCTCTCATGTTAGCATACATAGTAAAATTATTGCAAAGTCATCTTCTTGGAGAATATGCTCAGATGAAGTGATTGCTGCCCCTTTTCACTCACAACCACATTTCTGGGGACAGAATAGGATTTCAAAGATGCACTTTAGCTACGTAGAAGTAAGGATGAATTTTAGCAATACTATTGAGTGAAAAAGTTAAGTTCCAGAAGATTACTTACAGCGTGAAATTTAAAAAGTCAAGATATCTTTTTTTTTTTAATAAAGCTAAATACAAAGAAAGCTTTAAAATGTTCCTTTTAGGAACACAGGTATGATCAAACTGTATTTTAAAAAACACCACAGGAATCCTAAAGGATTGGGATAATAGTGGCCTCAGAATAACAACTATCCGAGAGGTGGCGTGAAGGAATATGGAAGAAGCATATAGGCAGATGTGTGCTATTGTAAGTATTATAGTTGTTTTTGTTGTTAAGACAACATCTCTCGCTCTGTCGCCCAGGCTGGATGCAGTGGGGCGATCTCGGCTCACTGCAACCTCCGCCTCGAGGGTTCAAGCGATTCTCATGCCTCAGCCTCCCAAGTAGCCATGATTATAGACCTGTGCTACCAGACTCAGCTAATTTTTGTACTTTTAGTAGAGATGGGGTTTCTCCATGTTGGCCAGGCCAGTCTCCAACTCCTGGCCTCAAGTGATTCGCCCCACTTGGCCTCCCATGTGAACCACTGAGCCCAGCTGTCCCTATTGTAGTTCTTCTGTTCAGTTTTAAGTTCATAAGCGTTAACTAGTTAACCAAACAATAATTACAGTATGTCATGAACCAAGAATTGTGAATAATCCAATGCTATGTATGGTAAATTAAAACTTTTTTCTCTCTTAAATGTGACAATCCTTTAAATAGTTAACTCTGGCTAACATGACTTGCTTTTACTTTTTTGGTTCCAGGCTAAAAATACTGATTTCTTTATATCATTTTCATGTATCTTGGTATGACTAAAACTTGACTTATTTTCTTCCCATTCTTTTCTTCTCCATTTCATGTTTCAGCTGATGACACTGTACGCCTCTGAGCCACTCAGGCATGAGAATTTGGAATAATCTCTGAATCCCTCCTCATTTTTTGTCTCTTCCCAGTCCAATCAGTTTTCAAGCCCTGTGGAGTCTATCTCTGCTTTTCCCGCTTTGCTCCTGTCTTCTCTGTTCCCACTGTCATCACCCTAGTCCAAGCCCTTATTACATCTCATCTACAATATTGAAATAGCTCCCAACTGCTGTCTCTGCTTCTAGACTATCATCTCTCCTATCAGTTTTGTACTGTGCTGTCAGATTTATTCTTTCTTCATACTTTCAGACTTCAAGGCATTCCTCTGTTCAAAACTTTCTAATATCTACGGATGGAGTCCAAATTTAATAGCTTGCTCTTCTAGACCTTCTGCCATCTACCCTTGCCTATTTCCAGCAATTTTTATACTCTTCTTCTTTATCTACCATATAATCCAGCCCAGCTGAACTATTAATTCACTTTTCCTCAAAAGATCCTGTAATTATCTGCCCCATGCTGATACTCATGAGGATTTCTTAATTAAAAAATAGTTCATTTACTGAAATGAACAATGAACATGAAACAAGACATCTTCAGTTCAAAATCACTAATTATAAGGCCTTGGACAAGTTACTGAATTTCTCTAAGTCCTAATGTCCATATTTGCAAAAAAAAAAAAAAAAATCCAACTAAATGGTGGTCATACGGCTTAAATAAGAATGTATATTTATAAATATTTTGTAAAATATTGTTACATGCAATGTTTCTCCCATTTATGCTTCTCAAAGATTATCTTAAATGCCACTCTTGGAAATTTTTATTTATCATCATCACTCCCTCCTCTATTTGAATCTAAACCTTTCCTATTGTGAATCCTGGTAGTACTTTCCCTGTGCTTTACTGTCTGTGGGATCCACAGATGTGCCCATATGTGCATTGTCAGGAGAGCTCTACCTTATAGAGGTCATCTGAGAGCTCAGGAGGTCAATAGCATGGATAACATAGGGAAAAAACATCTTCCCACATTCCTTTATAATCATTTGAACACCTAGCACTGTGTTCCTGTGAAGAATATAAAAATGAATCAGGCTTGGTCAGTTAACCTATGTACCTTTTATTCTAACTATTTATGTGTATCTTCTATTTCTCTTACTAAATTGTGAGGATTTGGAGGACTGGTTCCCTGATCATTTTATCTTTGTGTCCCCTTTCTTTAATTTAATATGTTGTCTTAAACATTGTGGATGTTCTCTTGTACTTAGTGAATGAGTTATGAATTTAAATTTATGATTACAAAAGTATTATTTACCTTTCTACAATATATTTCTTTGCCTAATCTCCATCTTACATTTCAAAAACAGAATATTGGGGAGGTTTTGGTAAGGATTTGAATCTGATAGGAGTTCAGAGCCTCGTAGCCAATATCATATGCAACAGCAATGCTATGTGGGTTTGGTTACTGGTCGCTAATAATATGAAAAAATTATCTCTCCTAACTTCTGCATTTAAATTTTCAGCCTTAATGTTGCATGGCTGTAGGTTTGGACTTTAATTTATAAAGTTTCCGTATTTTAATTATGTCTAGATGAATGAAGTAAATTTTCTTTATATGGCTCATTACCTACATTAGTAAAGACATACTGTAGTAAAATGTGAATCACATATTCTTTGCTGGGCTATTTCTAGAACTGATCTATTACAGTTTTATATTAACTTCTCTAGATGGTTTATGAATTTTAAATTTAAACTAGATCATAACTTTCTAACCTCCCATAACCCTGTGAACACTGTTCACGGGATCTACAGATGAGCCTATATATATGTGCATTGTTGGGATAGAGGTCAGCTGAGAGCACAGGAGGCCAGTAGCATGGATGAGATGGGGAAAATGGACATCTTTGCACATTCCTTTGTAATCATTTGAACACCTAGCACTGTGCTCGGTGATGTGAGGAATATAAAAAGGAATCAGGCCAGGTGTAGTGGCTCACGCCTGTAATCCCAGCACATTGGGAAGCCAAAGCAGGAGGATTACTTGAAGCCAGGAGTTCAGGACCACCCTGGGCAGCATAGTGAGACTCCATCTCTAAAAAACAGAAAAGTTAAAAAATTAGCCAGGCATGGTGGTGCATGCCTGTAATCACAGTACCCGGGGGACTGATGCAGGAGTACCAGTTGAGCCCAGGAGTTTGAGACCAGCTTGAGCAATATGATGAGACCCCATCTCAAAAAAAAAAACAAAAAAACAAAAAAAGAAGAATCAGGCCTGGATTCTTCTCTGAAAGAGAAGATTAAAATGTGAAAAGATAATTATGTCACAGATAGAAATAATACAATGCATTCAGCTATGTGCCAGTCTCTATGTACATTATTATTATATTTAATATAGTCAATCTTTACAATAAGAGGGTGAGATACATACTATTATCTACATTTTACAGAATAGGTGACTGAGGTTCAAAGAGATAAAGTAATTTGTCTATGGTTATACAACCAGTAAGCTGTGGAGTTGGGGTTTAAATGCAGGTCTGCCTGATTCACAAGTCACAAGAGGATTTGAGCCATAGGTGAGAGAAACAAACCACTATAGGAGATTAGAGAGAGAGGAAATACTCCCAACTTGCTATGTTAGGGACAGTTTCAAATGCATTTGATAGGAATTTATCTGAAATATGTCATATACTTTTCTAAATATTTCAAGCGTACAGAATAATGTAGAAAATAGTATAATGAATATTCATGTATCTACTACTCTTGTTTCTTATACATTAGTATTTTATCAAGTTTGTTTTAAAAAAAATTTAAGCAAAACCGCACAGATATACTTGGAGGTTTCTTTGTATTCTGCTTAGATCCCTTTTCTTCTCTCCCCTGAGGTAACCACAATCCTGATTTTGGTATTTGTCATAAATTTGATCTTTGTTGCCTATACATAGAAAATAGAAAACAGTAATAGTTCCAAGGGGTGAAATTAGATGGCAACTTTAGCACCCTCCACATTTTTTTGATGCCTGCCCCATTCTTTGAAATAGACAATTGTCATTTTTCTACCTTATATAAAGTACAATGTAAATACTGTTTAAACTCCCATTCTAATTAGTTTACTGCCTCTAAGTCTCTCCAACACAAAATCTTTTGGGTCACCACTAACTAAAAGTAATGCATACATTTCTTGATGTTGCTGTTTCAAACTATGAGTATTAATGATTATTCTGTCTTACACTATGATGGTATTTCTGATGTGTCAACTTGAATAGGTTAAAGTCCTCAACTATTTAGTCACAATCCAATCTAGGTATTGCTATGAAGATGTTTTGTACATGTGATTAAAGTTTATAATCAGTTTATTTGTTTGTTTGTTTGTTTATTTTTGAGACAGAGTCTCGCTCTGTTGCCCAGGCTAGAGTGCAGTGGCACCATCTCAGCTCACTGCTACCTCTGCCTCCCGGGTCCCAGTTCAAGCAATTCACCCTCCTCAGTCTCCCGAGTAGCTGGGATTACAGGCACATGCCACCATGCCCACCTAATTTTTGTATTTTTAGTAGAGACTGGGTTTCTCCATGTTGGTCAGGCTGGTCTTGAACTCCTGACCTCATGATCCACCTGCCTTGGCCTCCCAAAGTGCTGGGATTACAGGCATGTGCCACCGCGCCCGGCCCATAGTCAGTTTATTTATGGAAGATTATCCTACATAATTTAGGTAGGCCTAATTTAATCAGTCAAAAGCGCTTTAAAGCAAGGTTGAGGCTTCCCCAGAGAATACATTCTTATGGTCAGCAGCTTCAGTTCATCCTCATGAATTCCAGCCTGTCCTTACTCATGACCTGTTCTGCAGATTTCAGACTTGCTAGCCAGATATGATAACTGCATAAACCTTGTAACAAATTTTTATCAGAAGTCACATTAAAGCTTGTTAGATTCATGATGTAATTGCTTTCCTGAGAACCTACTTTTTGCCAATCTGCTTCAAGGAGGTAGATATGTAAATAGATAAAGACAATAAAGCATTCTAGGGTCTGTGCTAGAGATTTGCATGGGTTATCTGAAGGATCTGAAGGAGGCAGGAAATTACTTTATAACTTAGGTTACTAACTAACCATGTGACACACTTTATTTTCAAAGGTGGTTTAGACTCTAAGAGCAAAATTTCAACGAATTGAGTTTTAAAGGTCTAATTGGCTTTTATTAGCAATTCATGAATGAGACAACACCTCATCTATGAAACAGAAAGTTGTTCTTCAGAGCTAAGCAGAGGGAGTGAGCTTTTTATGTAGGAAAGGCTGAATAAAGTAGGAATCAGAAGCAAAAAGCATATTTCTCATTTCAAAATTACTTTCCTTGTATGGACTGAAGCAGAGAGGAGTTTCTTATCGTGCTGGCTCAGGTTGACTAGGCCCCTTTTGATTGACTGCTGTAAATCTCCTGTTTTTAGAAATACTGTCCTGTTTTCAAGTTCAGTTTGATTATATGGCACCTAGCATGAATGACTCCATTCTGGTTTGGTTTGAGTTGTTGGGGGTCTAGTGCAGGAGCTCAGTCCAAAACAATGGCCTCCCATAAATTTCATTTGACAATTCCAAAGAAAAGGTGTGAGGACCCATGACCCATGGTTAGAGAGTTACAAGAACTTGAGAGGCATATAGCTAGTATCATCTTTTTAAAATATGTGACTGAAGAATGGTCTCTTCAAGTTGTAACACATCCAATAATATTGTGTAATGGTTAAGCATACAGGCTTTGGATTCATTCCTGTACTTGGCAGGATTAAGTAACTCCGTAACTTGCCATATTTTATTGAGAACTAAGAACTCTCTATGGCTTGATAAGTTATTATAAGGTAAACACCTCTATAACCACCACTTAGGTCAAGAGAATTTTTTAAATCACCCTGAGTCCCCTCTGTGCATTGCCCCAGTGAACCCTCTCCCTACCTCAAAAGTAACCATGATAGCAATCACTTTCTTGTATCTTTAAATACTTTTTAGTAACCAAGGGTGCATTCCTAGATACTATAGTTTTGATCTTGCCCATTTGTGTGTGTGTGTATAAATTTCATGTTTTTGAAGTATCTTTTAATCTAAGATATTTTTCTATCCTTTTCTGTTTCTTACAGTTTGCTTGTGGAAGAATTCAGGGCATTTGACCTGTAGAGTGTTTCACAGTCTGAATTTTGCTCATTAGGTACTTACTAATATGTTGCAGATCAATATGGTCATCTGTCCTCTGTATTTCCTAAAAATTGGCAACTGGATTCAGGGACATAGGTTCCATCTCTTTGGCAAGACCAACAATTCTCAAACATTTTAGTTTGAGAAATAATCCTCCTTTATTTATTTAAGACCCCCCCCCAAAAGCTTTTGTTTATGTGGGTCATATTTATCAATATTTGCCATATTAGAAATTAAGATAGAGAAATTTAAAAATATTTCTGTAGTAATTCATTTTAAAATAACATTATAAACTAATTACATGTTAATATAAATTTTTTAAATCATAAGTAACTATATTTTGCAAAACAAAAAAAAAGCCTGGTGAGAAGAATGACATTGTTTTACATTTTTTGCAAATCTTTTTAAAGCCTGGCCTAATAGAAGACAGCTGTATTATCATATCTGCTTTTACATTCAATCTGTTGCATTGTGTTCTTTCATTTGAAGTATGTGAAGAAAACCTGGCCTCATACAGATATGTAGCTGGAAATGTAAGGACCTCACAGATCTCCTAAAGGGATCCAGGATCCTGAGACTAACTTTGAGAACCTCTGGGTAACTCTATATGTGGTTTTGAGATTTTTCACCATGAGGGACATTATTTCTACTTGCTTTTCTTTTTTTATGGTGTTAGCAGCTATGGATGCTGAGTGTACAATTGCATTAATTCATTGGATGTTGCAAAATGGTGATATTCTATCAGTTCTTTTAAATGGTCATAATACTTTTATGCAAACCTGCTTCCCCGCATTTACTGTCTAGTCAGTGGTGCAGTTAGTATAGGAAAACTAGAATAAATCATCGATTCTTTTCCCTTATTTACCATATTTTCAAGATAATGAATTGGTTCTCTATCATCTTCCATATGTCACCAATTAGTTTGTAAAGTATCACTAATGGATTAATGGAATTAGTATATTTCGTGGGTCTCAATCAATTGCAGTTATCATTTTGAAGCTTATTTTGTCCCATCTTTAATGAGTCAGAACTTCTTGAAATTGTCTTCTGAGTCCTGATAGTAAAGAAGCTATAAGCCTTGTCATTTCTTCACAATTTGTATCTTTGAAATAAAGGTGTGTTTTACAATCAGTTGGATGTTATTGTTTATTTGGCAACATTTTTTTCTTTCTTAGTGATATGTAAAATAACAGTGCATATGCAATCAGTAGCATTTTAAAGGTATTTGGTACCTTTAAAATTTTAAGGTATTTGGTAAAATACCTTAACACAGCTGAGATTTATTTCTTGCTTAAAGTCTGATTGAGGCATGTTAGGCATACCTCCTTCATTTTGTTATATCATCTGAAACATTGGTCTCTAAGCTTATTTTTGGCGGGGTTGCAAAAAACCTCAGGATTGTACCAGATGTTTTAAAGGTCTAGGCTCAAAAGTGGTTTCTATCACTTCTAAGCATGCTTCCCATTGGATGAATTTAATCACATGATTACAACTTGTGCAATGGATGCTGGGAAATGTAGTCTCTATGCCTAGAAAAAGGTTGTGTGATGAACATAGCAGTGTCTCTACAACATTAATAACTTGCGTAACATCTGCGTCTCAGTTTCCTCATTGGTAAAATAAAGATAATAACAAGACATACTTTATAGGGTTATGTTAAGTATTAAATGAACTAGTGTAGTATATCTGACATAAGTGCTCAATAAATGTTACCTATTAATAACAATATCATTTTGATAGTAATGTTTTATAACAAATCCCTAATATAGTCCAGAAGTCTGAAGCATGGTTATTCCTTAAAAGGTATTCCTCAGAACATGCTCAGATTCAAGAAGCACAGAAGACTTTGGCACATATATCTATGCTCTAAACCAATCCCTTAGTGAGCCCATCTTTTTTGAATTCACCTTGGATTGTCAGGTCAAAGAATAAGATATCCAGGAAGAAAAGTAGTTGGTAGTCATGGTTTGGTTTTTGCTTCTTCCCCAAGGAATCCAGTTCCATTTTGTCTCTAAAATTCTTGTGGATTGTTAGGTGTTTGGAGAGCTGTCTACTTCTTGACTATTTGAGAATGCTTTTAAAAGGTTCCAGAAATGCTGTTTGTTGATAAATCAGAATAATCAGAAAGAAGAGTATTAGTGAAACTGTAAAAGTAAGAACAAGATTTTATGCAGTGGTGCCAGCTGTCATCCCACTTAGGAACACACATCATAGATTTCAGTGCTTTTCAGACATCTGCTCGCTTAGCCATATAAAACAGCCGTTCTGTCAGCAAAACTCCTGGCAAAAGAGCTCCATTATTTCAGGAATCACATTCCCAGGCTTGCTGCCTGTATCCCTCTTCATTGTTACGGATATGGAGAAGTCACATAATATTCTCTTGCAAAATTAGCTCATGACATAGTGTACACATTTTCTTACCACCTAATATACACATTTTCTTACCCCCATGGCTGGAATTCAAGCTCCTTTTTACATCATCTAAATACATTGCACTAGATCAGTGGTATCTGGTCACCTTCTCTATCTCCTAATCTGAAAAGAGTAGTCATGATCTAAATCCTTTTCCATGTGGATCCTGACCACAAGTTTTCTCTAATCATCTGGTGCAGATTCTTAGCTACCTCACCTAGACTTTTAGAATCCTCCAAACTGAACTCTTTTCTCATGACAATTATCTAAACTCTTAACATTTCAAGATTGAACCCAGATCTTGCAGTTTATTTCAAGCTGTTTGTCAGCTTTCACTTGAACCTAGAAACCATTGTTGTCATTTGAACTCTTTACCATCTGACGATTGAAACCAGACCCCAAGCGTCTTCCAAGCATTTTAATGACAAGAGATTGAACCCAGACCTCATTCCTGACATCCAAAACTCTTACCATTTGAGGATTAAACTCATTCCCAAATATCATCCAAACTTCATGCCATTTGGAGACCAAACTTTAGGTCTTAGGACTCTTATCTAAGTCGTTTACAGTTTCTGGATTTAACCCATGCTGCTCACATGTTATCAAAGCGTTATATCAATTGGAGATTGACCGAACACCACAAGGCGGACAGCCAAGCTCTTTAGCAGTTAGATATTGAACCCAGACCTCACTGAGGATTGTCTTCCAAGTATTGTGCCAGCTGGATTTCTAGCCCAGACTGTGGCTGCCTTCCAACCACTTTATTGATGGGGGAGAAACAGAGGTCCCCAAACCCCTTTAAGTATTCTATCCCAAGGGATCAAACCTATCTGCGGTCATTATCCAACCTCTTTACCAGCTGTGGACTGGACTCGCCTGTCAAAAACTAAGCAGAAAGATCGGTTGAAAGCCTATTTATTTATTTATTTATTTTATTTTTTTAGCTGTAAAGATCTTGAATGATGATCTTAGTAGCTCTGAGGAGCAGTACTTCTCAAAATATGGTTTTCTATCACCCGCATCAGAATCACCTGAGGCTGCCTATTAAAAAGCAGACTTCTGGGGTCTACCCAGATCTGGCTCATAATTGTTAGACTTGTGGCTCTGGAATTTGCAT
This sequence comes from Macaca thibetana thibetana, assembly GCF_024542745.1. Classification (NCBI taxonomy): domain Eukaryota; kingdom Metazoa; phylum Chordata; class Mammalia; order Primates; family Cercopithecidae; genus Macaca; species Macaca thibetana. Next base: position 94,881,578 of record NC_065586.1, on the reverse strand, counting down.
TTTTAGCAAGCCCTCTAGCTGATTCCCATGCACACTAAAATTTGAGAACCACTGCCCTTGAGCAAGGTCTCTCTTATCTGTTGGAGAACAATCCCAAATTTCCAGCTGCTATGCAGCTGGTCACCAGCTGGGTCTAAAATGCAGGTTCTTATTAATATACACTATCAGTGCATTACTTTATTAGCTTGGATGTATAAGCCAAGTTTTTCCTGTTACTCAGTTGTGCTAGTTTATAGGATGGGGTTCATTACCTTGTTTCAATAAATATTGGGGGGAAGGGAGTTAGTTGATTTGTAGTACAGCATAGCCAACTCTGCCACAGAGTTTTTATTTCTCACTCAGAGAGGACCACCAATATAGTACCTTGCCTTGGAGGAAGCAAACTATCAGCCCTGAATGCATATTCTTCTTCAGGACTACACCCTTCTGCAAATATAGGAGGGCTAATATGGCTTCTATGAAGGTGAAAACCGGTCTTCCCCCAGCTTACTCTAGCAAAAAAGTTGGTCTGATTGGCATAGCAGATGAGACCCTAGATTTCTTGCTCACCCTATTTCTTCCTGCTCTCTTGTACCCCCACTCACATTCAAAAATTCAGAATATTTCCAAATGTGCTGTTTTATAAGGAAATGCAGAGGGGTGGAGAATGAAAAACAATCTAGATGTTAACATCTGGAGTAGACTAAATTAAGACATAGAACTCATTACTGCAGCAATTACTTACTAAGTCTGGGAAACTTAAACCTAAATCTGGGCTGAAATTTTTCAAGCATGCCTTCATATAAAAATAACTTGGAGGGGCTGGACGCAGTGGCTCACACCTGTAATCCCAGCACTTTGGGAGGCCAAGGCGGGCGGATCACGAGGTCAGGAGATCGAGACCATCCTGGCTAACACAATGAAACCCCGTCTCTACTAAAAATGCAAAAATTAGCCAGGTGTGGTGGCAGGCGCCTGCAGTCCCAGCCACTTGGGAGGCTGAGGCAGGAGAATGGCATGAACCCGGGAGGCAGAGCTTGCAGTGAGCCGAGATCTCGCCACCGCACTCCGGCCTGGGCAACAGAGCAAGGCTCTTGTCTCAAAAAACAAAAAAACAAAAAAAAACCTTGAGGGAAAAATCTGCATGGACTATTTTGAATTTCATCTCCACCATTAAAAATGCATGGCCTTGCTTCCTCATTGATTATGGGGAGAATCATACTCTCTAGGGCTGAAATGGGTGCCTTTGCTTTTGACCAAGGGATGCTAAGTTAAAGAATATTTTAAATCATAAAGTCTTTTTCCTACTAACGAGATGGCTATTTACTTTTTAAATCTCTTGGTTAAAGCAAAGCTAAAATTCTCATAATGTTGGGAGTCTTGTTAGTAAGCCTTGCTTATGTCTACACAGGCACATTTTCTATAGAATTAGACTTAGTAGCTATCAAGCATAATTTTTGTAAATTCTTCACCCTTTTCCCAGGACAGTATAAGCTCTGAGGCCCAGTGTTCTGTTATTGAATTTTCTGTTTTCAGATTGAAGCCTTTTATTTGTGAATCATAGGTGTCTTTTGCCCATTAGGTAGAGGAAGGCATGATACATAGGGCATCTAAAATAGTCCCCTCCTTCCGGTTAAGTCCTGTTCCTTATCTTGCTTTGTTCTTTTCTTCATCTTTTCCTCTTCTTCCTCCTCTCCCTATCCCTCTTCTTCATCACATTTATTATCTTCCTCCTCCTTCTCTCTATTGCATTTATTGTTTTCTGTCTTCCCCAATAGAATGTAATCTCCGTTAGCACAGGGACTGCATATACCTCATTCACTGCAGTTTCCTTAGTGCTTGGACCATAGTAGGCAATAGTATTTATGAACTAACTACCTGACTGTCTGATTAAATAAATGAATGAGTGAGTGAGTGAATGAATGAATGAATGAGTGAATGAGAATAGCCAGAAAAGAAACAAGTAACTTTAAAAATCCCCATTAGTGAACAGCAAACAGCAGGGCCTGTTGGTTGGTGGGAGTTGAGGGGAGGGAACTTATAGGATGGGTCAATAGGTGCAGCAAACCATCGTGGCACACATATACTTATGTAATACACCTGCATGTTCTGTACATGTATCCCGTTTTTTTTTTTAAGAAGAAATAAAATTTTAAAAAGAAAGAAAATAAATAAAAATAAAAATAAAAATCCCCAGTGGTATCAGACAAAAGTGAGAGGTTAAAAATTTCATACAAGTAGTGTTGAAAAATCACTTTGAAAATGCAATCCAGCCCATATATTAAAGGCTAGATAAAGTTTTTGGTCTTTTGTTTGTTTGTTTTTGTTTTTGGGGGAAGTTTAAATTTTATTTTTAATTGTGGTAAAATATACATAACATAAAATTTACCATTTTAATAATTTTAAATGTACTATTCAGGGCCATTAAATAGATTCACATTATTGTGCAACCATTACCATCATCTATCTCCAGAACTTTCTTCATTTTTTTTTTTTTTTTTTTTTTTTGAGATGGAGTCTCACTCTGTTGCCCAGCCTGGAGTGCAGTGGCATGATCTCAGCTCACTGCAACCTCCACCTCCCAGGTTCAAGCAATTCTTCAGCCTCAGCCTCCTGAGTAGCTGGGACTACAGGTGCATGCCACCACATCCAGCTAATTTTTATATTTTTAGTAAAGATGGGGTTTCGTCATATTGGCCAGGTTAGTCTCGAACTCCTGACCTCATGATCCACCCGCCTTGGCCTCCCAAAGTGCTGGGATTACAGGTGTGAGCCACTGCGCCCAGCCCAACTTTCTTCATCTTGTAAAACTGAAACTCTTTATTCCTTAAACAATAAGGCCCCATTCTCTCTTCCTGTTATCCCCTGGCAACCACCATTCTTCTAACTCTATGAATTTGACTATTCTAAGTACCTCATATGAATGGAATCATCAGTACTTGCCCTTTTCCGAGCAGCTTATTTCACTTAACGTAATGTCTTTGAGGTTTACCTATGTTGTAGCACATGTCAGAATTTCTTTCTTTTTTAAGGCCAAATAATATTCCATTGCTTGTATACACCATATTTTGTAATTCACTCATCTGCCTATGACACTTGGGTTTCTTCTACCTTTTAGCTATTATGAATAACGCTGCTATAAATGAATGTACAAATATCTGTTCATGTTCCTGCTTTCAGTTCTTTTGGTTATATAGTCAGAAATGGAATTGCTGGATCATGTGGTAATTCTAATTTTGTGAAGGACTACTATACAGTTTTATACACCATTTTACATTCCCACTAGCAGCACATAAGGATTCAAATTTCTCTACACTCTTACCAGCTGACACTTACCTTCTGGGGTTTTTGTTTGTTTATTGTAATAGTCATTCGAATGGATGTGAACTGACATCTCATTGTGATTTTGATTTGCATTTCCTTAATGATTAGTGATGTTGAACATATTTTTATATACTTATTGGCCATTTGTATACCTTTGGAGAAATGTCTATTTAAGTCCTATGCCCATTTATAATTGGTTTTGTTTTTGCTGTTGAGTTTTAGGGATGCATGAGATTTTGTTCATGAGAATGTATCAAAGTTAATACAGAAGGCAGGATGATATAGTACAAATAATTGGTACCAGGAATCAGATGATTATGAGTTCTAGCCAGGCTCTCCCACTTACTTAGCCTTGTAACTTTGGAAGAATTATTTATTCTTTCCCAACTTCACCATCCTTGAAATTTTCATTCTGCTTACCTTTCAAGGTTGTGGGCATATAATAAGACGATATACATGAACATTCTTTGAAAACTACAAAGCATTATTCAAAAAGAAGTGGTGTGTATTAGTTAGGGTTCTACAGAGAAACAGAACCAACAGGGTATGTCTGAGAGACAGAGAAAGACAGAGATTTATTTTAAGGAATTGGCTCACATGATTATAAAGTTTGGCAGCTCTAAATCTTCAGGGTAGGCTGGTAGGCAGGACACCCAGAGAAGAGTTGCAGTTTGAGTTCAAAGGCAGTCTGCTGGCAGACTTTTGTATTTACCTGGGGAGGCCAGTCTTTTCAAATTGAAACTTTCAACTGATTGGATGAGGTTTACTCACATTATGGAGAGTAATCTGCTTTACTCAAGGTCTACTGATTTAAATGTTAATCTTACAAACAAAAAAGCCTTCACAGAAACATCTAGAATAATGTTTCACCCAATATCTAGGTATTGTGGTCTAACCAATTTGCTACATAAAATTAGCTATCACATGGTAAAAATAGTGGTCAGATATATGCCTTGGTGGCACCACCACTTCAGCAACCTTAAAGCAGTTTTTAACTACTAATTTTTACCACATGACAAAACATGTAATTCATCCACACTTCTATTTCTCCAGTCCTTTGACTACCTTACTTCATAACTACCATTACTATTTCCCCTTTGTAATCAAATTTAAGCTGTCCTTCTCTAAGCATCTTTCTGCCCTTTTCTGTTGAAGGGTGTTTCAGTTTTCTGTTGCTGCATAACAAACCACTGTTGAAAACCTAGTGGTGTAAAACAATAATTATTTAGCTTAGGTTTTTTTTAAAAAGAAAATTTTTTAGAGACGGGGTCTTGCTCAGTTGCCTGGGCCTGAGTGCAGTGACACAATCCTAGCTCATTGCAGCCTCTAACTCCTGGGCTTAAGCAATTCTCCCACCTCAGCCTCCAGAGTAGCTGAGAATACAGGCACATACCACCACACCCAGCTAATTTTTAAAAAAATTTTGGTAGTGATGGGGTCTTCCTATGTTGCCCAGACTGGTCCCAAACTCCTGGTCTCGAGCAATCCTCCTGCCCTGATCTCCCAAAGTGCTGGGATTATAAGTGTGAGCCACCATGCCTTGCCTCATAAGTTTTCAATTTGTGCAGTGCTTGTGAAAGAAGGCTCACTTCTCTTCTATGTAGTATCATCCAACTGGGCAGCTTGAGCTGGTGGATTTACTCCCAATATGGCTGACTCACATGGCTGGTAAATTGGGGCTAGCACAATGTCTACTGAAGCTGAAGGCTAGGGGCCTAATTTCCTCTTTACCGGGTCTCTTTTTGAGATATTTGTTTTCCTCATGGCATGATGGCTAGGTACCAAGAGTAAGCATTATAAGAGATAAGAAGAGGAAGCTGCCAGTTTTGTAAGAGGCCTGGTCCTAGAAACCGGCACACTGTCATTCCTGGAATATTCTGTTGCTCGAGTAGTCACAGAGTCTGAATTCAAGGACAGGAGATATATACCCCAACCTTTCTATGAAAATAGTGTCAAAGAATTTGGGACAATGTTTTAAATCTGCCACAAAGGTACTTCCACAAACCCCAATATTTAATCTTGTTGATGCCCTCTTTTCAGTGTTGCTATTTGAAGTTAAAATTTTATACAGTGTAGTAAAATGAACGTAAAAAAACATTAGAAATAGAGTCTTTTTTTGTTGACCCTACATGATACAGACACAAAATCCTTTCAGAGTTTTCTCATGTATTCATTCAATAAATATTTGAGCATCTGCTATGTACTTGGCACCATTCTAAATACTTGGAATACAGTGGTGAACAAGACAGACAAAGTCTTTGCATTCTTTGGAGCATATATTTTAGTGGGGAAATAAACACATAAAAAACAAATGATGACAGATACAGTGCAGAGAATTAAACTACAATGATGTGTTAAATGACTGAAAATGAATGCTTTCAGCTGCAAGTAACAGCTGAATTTAATTAAGAGTAGTTTAAATGATGAGTCTGGAAGTAGCGTGGTTCTGGCTGGTTAATTTAGTGGTCAGAGACATCAAGAATCCAGGTGCTGTCCATCTTTCTCCTCGCATAGTCATAAAATGACTGCAGCTGTCTGGCACCACATGCATTCATGACCATGTCCAATGACAAAGAAGGGGAAAAAGGAGTGTATGTATATAAATCTTCTCTCTTTTCCTTTTGCATGAGTGAGAGAAATTTTCTCAAAGTAGCTTTCTCTCATGTCTCATTGGGTAGAACTGTGTCACATGCCCATGCTTGAGCCAATCCTAGCAATGGTAGTGAGACCACTGTAGTCAATTTACACCAATTAGGTTTCACCGCCCCCCCACTGGGGCTGGAACCTGTATCCCTATAAGCACCAGTGTGCTCAAAGAAGGATGATTTAATTCTTGTTAGCAAAGGAGGAAAAGGAATTGGCTTCAGCTTCAGTGACTACGTTCGGATGTTAGGGAAGGCCTCCCTTGAACAGTTGTTATTTAAGCTGAAATCTGAATGACAGGAAAGAGCTATCCTTGCTCAAGGAAAAGCAAGCACTTAAAGACTTAAATAATTGGCATCTTACCTAGTTCTCCAGCCTTTTCTCAAATAATTATCCACATATCCATCCCAGCCTTGGTTTATGACATTTTTGGCTGTACACTCTTTTTTCTTTTCTTTCATCTTAGTAATACCTATTTTTCGTTTAGGAAAGCTCAGCTCAAATATTACTTCTTCAGGAATACCATTTTTCCCTCTCCGCACCTCACACACATCCAAAAACAACAATAAACCTTCTTGGATTGATAAACTCTGAAGAAGTATGTACCTCTCTTTTGTTGTAAGTATTACAGCAGGGTTTTTGGGTATACTTGAGTAGTGTGCAGCTCCTACTATACTGTTGGTTGCAAGAATACAGATCATATCCATTTTTTTCTTTGTACCCCTAATGACTATCACAGTGCCTGACACACAGTAGATTATTGATAAATGTCTGTTGAGTGAATGAAAGAGAAGGAGGGAGGAAGGAAACCTTTACCCTTATGAAACATACAGGCTACTGAGGAAGATGGAGAAATAAGCAAATAACTGCAATGAAGCCTGCTAAAGTGCTATACCACAAGGAAGACATTTGAAAAGATTTTAAGAGCAGAAGCAACAACAGCTACCTCTGACTTCAGGGGTTTTCTTGAAAACAATGCAGACTCGTGAAATGGTTTTGATATTTTAGAAAACTCACATTTTTTAATTCTGTCCTCAGATGGACAAACTGAATATAATTCAAGGGAATAAAATAATTTTAGTAGGATATGCAGAATGTGACTAAATCTTTCCCCAGGTAATAGAACCATAAAAGATTAGAAATGAGATGCATTTCTGAAGTCACCTAAAAATTAGCTCCATCATTTTAAAGATAAGGTAAATTAAGTGACACTTTCTTAACCTAGATAGCTTCGTATGATAGTAAGAGACATTAGCACACAAAAAATCTTCAAGCACCACAGGAAATAAAAATGAAGAAAAGTTTTTCTGAGTTATGTTAATAACGTTTTAGCGAATTAAAACATACATGCAGAAAAGTGCACACAGTATTAGTGAATAGCTAGATGCATTTTCACAGTGAACACACAGTGAACACAACGACCCAGATCAGAAAATAGATCATTACCAGCATTAAGATGGTCCTTCCATGACCACCCCTGCTCACTAACATCTCCTCTTTGAAGATAACCATTGTTTATCTTCTTATTGACTTGAAAAACCATGAAATTAGTTTTGCCTGGTTTTGAACTTTGTATATATGGAATCATACAGTATGCACTCTTCTATATTTGGCTTCTTTCACAACATTATTTTTGTGAGATTCATACGTATTATTTCATATAGCTGTAGTTTGTCCATTATTATTGCTATATTGTATTCTGTTACTTGAGTATATTAAGTTCATTTATTCTGTCTGTTGTTGATGAACATTTGGGTTATTTCCAGTTTGAGACTATTGAAAATAGTAATTTTACATAAGAATATCTAGAGACATTTTGCTTTTGGTAAACATGTTCACATTTCTGTTGGGTATATGCCTTGGAATGAATTGCCAGCTCATAGGATAAATGGGTTTTAGATATTTCCCAATAGTTTTCCAAAGTAGTTATCTAATTTACATACCCATTAGCTCTTTCAGTTTTTTTCTACATCCTCACCAAGAGTTGGTATTGATGGTCTTCTTATTGTAGCCATTCTGGTCGATATGTAGTGGTATCTTATTGCATTTCCTTTCTGAAATGCCTACTCAAACCTACCTGTTTTTTTTTTTTTTTTAATTATCTGTCTTTTTCTTATTGATTAGGTGTTCTGGATATAGTCCCTTTATTGATTACAAATATCTTCACCCACTTTTTGGATTGCCTGTCAACTAACTTAGTGGTGTCTTTTAATGAAAAGAAGTTCTTAATTTTATTATAGTTAAATTTATCAATCTTTCTCTTTCTAATAGTGCTTTTTGTATCCTGTTCAGCAAGTTATTGCCAACCACAAAAGACTAATATATTCTCCTGTGTTATATGTGAGAATATTTATTATTTTACCTTTTACATTTAGAACTACAATATACATGGAATTGATTTTTTTGAATATGAGGTGGGAATGGAGGGTGGGTTAAATTTTTTTCTATTTGCGTATCCACTTGACCAAGCATCATTTTTGTGAAAAGATCATTTTTTTTCCCTAATTGTTTGTAGCAAAGCCTTTATCATAAGGCAACTGTCCAGATATATGTTGATATGTTTCTGAACTCCATCTTCTGTTCCATTGGCCTATTTGCCTATCTTTATATCAGTATCACACACTTTTAATTACTATAGATCTATAAGTCTTGATATCTGGTAGAATAAATTCTCCAGCTTTGTTTTCCTTCTTCATGGTTGCCTTGGCAATTCTTGGCCCTTCATGTAACTATATAAATGTTAGCATTAGCCAGTCTATTTCTATGTAAAGTCTGCTTATGATTTGATTGGACATGTATTCAATCTATAAATAAGTTGGAGAGAATTAATATTGAGCTTTCCAGACCATGAACATGATATATACATTCATTTGTCTTTTGTTTTCAGCAATATTTCATAATTTTCTGTGTAGATGTCTTTAACGTCTTCAAATGTATTCAAATATGTTTATTTTTATATACATTTTGCTATTGGGCATGTTTTTATAATTTTATTTTCTATTTGTTTTTGATGGAATATAAAAATATACTTGATTTTTAATATATTGATTTTATATCTGGTTACCCTACTTAATTCCCTATTCATTCTAAACATTTATCTGCAGATTTTTTGGATTAATATGTATAAAATCATGTTACTTGTGAATATTGACAGTTTTATTAATCCCTTTCCATTTTTTATACGTTTATTTTAAATTCTTAGCTGATTAGTTGAGGAAGACCTCCAGTGCAATGTCAAAAGGAAATGGTGCTAGTGGGCATCTTCATTATCAATCTCAGGCAGAAATCTTTTGCTTTTCTATCATTAATATGAGGTTTGCTGTAGATATTTGTAGATACCCTTTATTATCATAAGGATGTTTCCTTCAATCCTAGTTTGTTCAGAATTTTTATCATAAATGAGTGTTGAGTTTTATCTAATGCTTTTGCTATATCCATTAAGATGATCATACAATTTTTCTTTATGGTGAATTACATTGATTAATTTTTGAATGTTAAGCTAACTTTACATCCTGGAATAACTCAGTTTAGTTTTGATGTATTATCGTTTTTATATATTTCTCTATTTTCTTTACTAAGATTTTATGTAGGATTTTTACATCTGTGCTCCTGGGAATGCCTGACTGCTATGTTTTATTTCTGGTAAGACCATTGTCAGGTTTTTGTATCAGGGTTATGCTGATCTAATAAAATGAATTGGGAAGAGTTCCCATTTCATTTTAATTTTCTGAAAGAGTTGATTTAATATTGGTATTATTTCTTAAATTAATGGAAGAATTTATCAGTGAAGCCATCTAGATGTAGAGATTATTTGTGAGAATGTTTTCGATTATAGATTAAACATATATAGTCATGCAGTGCATAATGGTGTTTTGGTCAACAATGGATCAGATATATGACATTGCTGTCATAAGTTTATAATACTGTGTTTTTACTGTAACTTTTCCATGTTTAGATACACAAATACTTAGCATTGTGTTACAGTTGCTTACAATGTTCAGTACAGTAACATGCTATACAGATTTATAGCATAGGAGCCATAGGCTATACCATATAGGCTAGGTATGTAGTAGGCTGTAGTATGTAGGTTTGTATAAATACATTCTATGATGTTTGCACAATGACAAAATCACTCAGCAACATATTTCCCAGGACTTATCCCTGTCATTAAGTGATGCATGAATGTAAATGTGTAAGTATGAAAAACTTATTGGAAAATGGTCCTTTTGATGTATAAAATTAGAATTAGGACACCTGTGAAGTTTGTGAATGTAATTTTATGGATTAAAAAAGCAAGTGTCAAAAACTTAATAAGATATTAAGACCAATCATATGTTGTATTTTTTATGTTAAATTTGGTAAACTGATTTTTATAGGAATTTGTCCATTTCATATGTAGTTTTAAATCTATTGGAATTGTCATTTTACCTTCATTATATTATTAATGTGTGTTGGATCCATAGTGATGTGCCAGTTTTAATTCCTCATACATGTATTATTATTTGTGCCTTCTTTTTTTTCTTTTTTTTTTAAAATTTATTTATTATTATTATACTTTAAGTTGTAGGGTACATGTGCATAACGTGCAGGTTTGTTACATATATATACTTGTGCCATGTTGGTGTGCTGCACCCATCAACTCGTCATTTACATCAGGTATAACTCCCAATGCAATCCCTCCCCCCGCCCCCCTCCCCATGATAGGCCCTGGTGTGTGATGTTCCCCTTCCTGAGTCCAAGTGATGTCATTGTTCAGTTCCCATCTATGAGTGAGAACATGCGGTGTTTGGTTTTCTGTTCTTGTGATAGTTTGCTAAGAATGATGGTTTCCAGCTGCATCCATGTCCCTACAAAGGACACAAAACTCATCCTTTTTGATGGCTGCATAGTATTCCATGGTGTATATGTGCCACATTTTCTTAATCCAATCTGTCACTGATGGACATTTGGGTTGATTCCAAGTCTTTGCTATTGTGAATAGTGCTGCAATAAACATACGTGTGCATGTGTCTTTATAGCAGCATAATTTATAATCCTTTGGGTATATACCCAGTAATGGGATGGCTGGGTCATATGGTACATCTAGTTCTAGATCCTTGAGGAATCGCCATACTGTTTTCCATAATGGTTGAACTAGTTTACAATCCCACCAACAGTGTAAAAGTGTTCCTATTTCTCCACATCCTCTCCAGCACCTGTTGTTTCCTGACTTTTTAATGATCGCCATTCTAACTGGTGTGAGATGGTATCTCATTGTGGTTTTGATTTGCATTTCTCTGATGGCCAGAGATGATGAGCATTTTTTCATGTGTCTGTTGGCTGTATGAATGTCTTCTTTTGAGAAATGTCTGTTCATATCCTTTGCCCACTTTTTGATGGGGTTGTTTGTTTTTTTCTTGTAAATTTGTTTGAGTTCTTTGTAGGTTCTGGATATTAGCCCTTTGTCAGATGAGTAGATTGCAAAAATTTTCTCCCATTCTGTAGGTTGCCTGTTCACTCTGATGGTAGTTTCTTTTGCTGTGCAGAAGCTCTTTAGTTTAATGAGATCCCATTTGTCAATTTTGGCTTTTGCTGCCGTTGCTTTTGGTGTTTTAGACATGAAGTCTTTGCCCATGCCTATGTCCTGAATGGTACTACCTAGGTTTTCCTCTAGGATTTTTATGGTATTAGGTCTAACATTTAAGTCTCTAATCCATCTTGAATTAATTTTCGTATAAGGAGTAAGGAAAGGATCCAGTTTCAGCTTTCTACTTATGGCTAGCCAATTTTCCCAGAACCATTTATTAAATAGGGAATCCTTTCCCCATTTCTTGTTTCTCTCAGGTTTGTCAAAGATCAGATGGCTGTAGATGTGTGGTATTATTTCTGAGGACTCTGTTCTGTTCCATTGGTCTATATCTCTGTTTTGGTACCAGTACCATGCTGTTTTGGTTACTGTAGCCTTGTAGTATAGTTTGCAGTCAGGTAGCGTGATGCCTCCAGCTTTGTTCTTTTGACTTAGGATTGTCTTGGAGATGCGGGCTCTTTTTTGGTTCCATATGAACTTTAAAGCAGTTTTTTCCAATTCTGTGAAGAAACTCATTGGTAGCTTGATGGGGATGGCATTGAATCTATAAATTACCTTGGGCAGTATGGCCATTTTCACAATATTGATTCTTCCTATCCATGAGCATGGTCTGTTCTTCCATTTGTTTGTGTCCTCTTTGATTTCACTGAGCAGTGGTTTGTAGTTCTCCTTGAAGAGGTCCTTTACATCCCTTGTAAGTTGGATTCCTAGGTATTTTATTCTCTTTGAAGCAATTGTGAATGGAAGTTCATTCCTGATTTGGCTCTCTGTTTGTCTGTTACTGGTGTATAAGAATGCTTGTGATTTTTGCACATTAATTTTGTATCCTGAGACTTTGCTGAAGTTGCTTATCAGCTTAAGGAGATTTTGGGCTGAGACAATGGGGTTTTCTAAATATACAATCATGTCATCTGCAAACAGGGACAATTTGACTTCTTCTTTTCCTAACTGAATACCCTTGATTTCTTTCTCTTGCCTAATTGCCCTAGCCAGAACTTCCAACACTATGTTGAATAGGAGTGGTGAGAGAGGGCATCCCTGTCTTGTGCCAGTTTTCAAAGGGAATTTTTCCAGTTTTTGCCCATTCAGTATGATATTGGCTGTGGGTTTGTCATAGATAGCTCTTATTATTTTGAGGTACGTTCCATCAATACCAAATTTATTGAGCGTTTTTAGCATGAAGGGCTGTTGAATTTTGTCAAAAGCCTTTTCTGCATCTATTGAGATAATCATGTGGTTCTTGTCTTTGGTTCTGTTTATATGCTGGATTATGTTTATTGATTTGCGAATGTTGAACCAGCCTTGCATCCCAGGGATGAAGCCCACTTGATCATGGTGGATAAGCTTTTTGATGTGTTGCTGAATCCGGTTTGCCAGTATTTTATTGAGGATTTTTGCATCGATGTTCATCAGGGATATTGGTCTAAAATTCTCTTTTTTTGTTGTATCTCTGCCAGGCTTTGGTATCAGGATGATGTTGGCCTCATAAAATGAGTTAGCGAGGATTCCCTCTTTTTCTATTGATTGGAATAGTTTCAGAAGGAATGGTACCAACTCCTCCTTGTACCTCTGGTAGAATTCAGCTGTGAATCCATCTGGTCCTGGACCTTTTTGGTTGGTAGGCTATTAATTGTTGCCTCAATTTCAGAGCCTGCTATTGGTCTATTCAGGGATTCAACTTCTTCCTGGTTTAGTCTTGGAAGAGTGTAAGTGTCCAGGAAATTATCCATTTCTTCTAGATTTTCCAGTTTATTTGCGTAGAGGTGTTTATAGTATTCTCTGATGGTAGTTTGCATTTCTGTGGGGTCGGTGGTGATATCCCCTTTATCATTTTTAATTGCGTCGATTTGATTCCTCTCTCTTTTCTTCTTTATTAGTCTTGCTAGCGGTCTGTCAATTTTGTTGATCTTTTCAAAAAACCAACTCCTGGATTCATTGATTTTTTGGAGAGTTTTTTGTGTCTCTATCTCCTTCAGTTCTGCTCTGATCTTAGTTATTTCTTGCCTTCTGCCAGCTTTCGAATGTGTTTGCTCTTGCTTCTCTAGTTCTTTTAATTGCGATGTTAGAGTGTCAATTTTAGATCTTTCCTGCTTTCTCTTGTGGGCATTTAGTGCTATAAATTCCCCTCTACACACTGCTTTAAATGTGTCCCAGAGATTCTGGTATGTTGTATCTTTGTTCTCATTGGTTTCAAAGAACATCTTTATTTCTGCCTTCATTTCTCTATGTACCCAGTAGTCATTCAGGAGCAGGTTGTTCAGTTTCCATGTAGTTGAGCGGTTTTGATTGAGTTTCTTAGTCCTGAGTTCTAGTTTGATTGCACTGTGGTCTGAGAGACAGTTTGTTATAATTTCTGTTCTTGTACATTTGCTGAGGAGTGCTTTACTTCCAATTACGTGGTCGATTTTGGAGTAAGTACGATGTGGTGCTGAGAAGAATGTATATTCTGTTGATTTGGGGTGGAGAGTTCTATAGATGTCTATTAGGTCTGCTTGCTACAGAGATGAGTTCAATTCCTGGATATCCTTGTTAACTTTCTGTCTCGTTGATCTGTCTAATGTTGACAGTGGAGTGTTGAAGTCTCCCATTATTATTGTATGGGAGTCTAAGTCTCTTTGTAAGTCTCTAAGGACTTGCTTTATGAATCTGGGTGCTCCTGTATTGGGTGCATATATATTTAGGATAGTTAGCTCTTCCTGTTGAATTGATCCCTTTACCATTATGTAATGGCCTTCTTTGTCTCTTTTGATCTTTGATGGTTTAAAGTCTGTTTTATCAGAGACTAGTATTGCAACCCCTGCTTTTTTTTGTTCTCCATTTGCTTGGTAAATCTTCCTCCATCCCTTTATTTTGAGCCTATTTATGTCTCTGCGTGTGAGATGGGTCTCCTGAATACAGCAGACTGATGGGTCTTGACTCTTTATCCAGTTTGCCAGTCTGTGTCTTTTAATTGGAGCATTTAGTCCATTTACATTTAAGGTTAAGATTGTTATGTGTGAACTTGATCCTGCCATTATGATATTAACTGGTTGTTTTGCTCGTTAGTTGATGCAGTTTCTTCCTAGCCTCGATGGTCTTTACATTTTGGCATGTTTTTGCAATGGCTGGTACCGGTTGTTCCTTTCCATGTTTAGTGCTTCCTTCAGGGTCTCTTGTAAGGCAGGCCTAGTGGTGACAAAATCTCTAAGCATTTGCTTATCTGTAAAGGATTTTATTTCTCCTTCACTTATGAAACTTAGTTTGGCTGGATATGAAATTCTGGGTTTAAAATTCTTTTCTTTAAGAATGTTGAATATTGGCCCCCACTCTCTTCTGGCTTGGAGAGTTTCTGCCGAGAGATCTGCTGTTAGTCTGATGGGCTTCCCTTTGTGGGTAACCCGACCTTTCTCTCTGGCTGCCCTTAAGATTTTTTCCTTCATTTCAACTTTGGTGAATCTGGCAATTATGTGTCTTGGAGTTGCTCTTCTCGAGGAGTATCTTTGTGGCGTTCTCTGTATTTCCTGGATTTGAATGTTGGCCTGCCCTACTAGGTTGGGGAAGTTCTCCTGGATGATATCCTGAAGAGTGTTTTCCAACTTGGTTCCATTTTCCCCCTCACTTTCAGGCACCCCAATCAGACGTAGATTTGGTCTTTTTACATAATCCCCTACTTCTTGCAGGCTTTGTTCATTTCTTTTTCTTCTTTTTTCTTTTGGTTTCTCTTCTCGCTTCATTTCATTCATTTGATCCTCAATCGCAGATACTCTTTCTTCCAGTTGATCGAGTCGGTTACTGAAGCTTGTGCATTTGTCACGTATTTCTCGTGTCATGGTTTTCATCTCTTTCATTTCGTTTAGGACCTTCTCTGCATTAATTACTCTAGCCATCAATTCTTCCACTTTTTTTTCAAGATTTTTAGTTTCTTTGCGCTGGGTACGTAATTCCTCCTTTAGCTCTGAGAAATTTGATGGACTGAAGCCTTCTTCTCTCATCTCGTCAAAGTCATTCTCCGTCCAGCTTTGATCCGTTGCTGGCGATGAGCTGCGCTCCTTTGCCGGGGGAGATGCGCTCTTAGTTTTTGAATTTCCAGCTTTTCTGCCCTGCTTTTTCCCCATCTTTGTGGTTTTATCTGCCTCTGGTCTTTGATGATGGTGATGTACTGATGGGGTTTTGGTGTAGGTGTCCTTCCTGTTTGATAGTTTTCCTTCTAACAGTCAGGACCCTCAGCTGTAGGTCTGTTGGAGATTGCTTGAGGTCCACTCCAGACCCTGTTTGCCTGGGTATCAGCAGCAGAGGCTGCAGAAGATAGAATATTTTCTGAACAGCGAGTGTACCTGTCTGATTCTTGCTTTGGAAGCTTCCTCTCAGGGGTGTACTCCACCCTGTGAGGTGTGGGGTGTCAGACTGCCCCTAGTGGGGGATGTCTCCCAGTTAGGCTACTCAGGGGTCAGGGACCCACTTGAGCAGGGAGTCTGTCCCTTCTCAGATCTTAACCTCCGTGTTGGGAGATCCACTGCTCTCTTCAAAGCTGTCAGACAGAGTCGTTTGCGTCTGCAGAGGTTTCGGCTGCGTTTGCTATTGCCCTGTCCCCAGAGGTGGAGTCTACAGAGACAGGCAGGTTTCCTTGAGCTGCTGTGAGCTCCACCCAGTTCAAGCTTCCCAGCAGCTTTGTTTACCTACTTAAGCCTCAGCAATGGCGGGCGCCCCTCCCCCAGCCTCGCTGCTGCCTTGCCGGTAGATCACAGACTGCTGTGCTAGCAATGAAGGAGGCTCCGTGGGTGTGGGACCCTCCCGGCCAGGTGTGGGATATGATCTCCTGGTGTGCCTGTTTGCTTAAAGCGCAGTATTGGGGTGGGAGTTACCCGATTTTCCAGGTGTTGTGTGTCTCAGTTCCCCTGGCTAGGAAAAGGGATTCCCTTCCCCCTTGCGCTTCCCAGGTGAGGCAATGCCTCGCCCTGCTTCAGCTCTCGCTGGTCGGGCTGCAGCAGCTGACCAGCACCGATCGTCCGGCACTCCCCAGTGAGATGAACCCAGTATCTCAGTTGAAAATGCAGAAATCACCGGTCTTCTGTGTCGCTCGCGCTGGGAGTTGGAGACTGGAGCTGTTCCTATTCGGCCATCTTGCTCCGCCTCCCTTTTTTTTCTTTCTTGTTCAGTCTTGCCAAGAGTTCAATCTTCTTAAAGAACTAACTTTTGGCATTGTTGAGTTTTTTCTCTATTTCATATCTGTCTTTTATTCATTGATTTCTGCTCTGACATTTATTTTTTTCATTGTACTTCATTCTAATTTGCTATTCTTTTTCCAACTTCTTTAGATGGAAGGTTAGATTATTTCTTTAGATTTTTCTAATATGTGTATTTAAGGCTAAAAATCTCCCATTTCCCTCTGTATACTGCTTTAGCTGCATCCCTTGAGTTTTCATGTCTTTTATTTTTATTGTTAAATTCAAGATATTTTCCAGTTTCCCTTTTGAGCTATTCTTTGACCTGTGGGTTATTGTAAAGAATGTTGCTTAATTTCTAGTTATCTTTTAATCTTCTTCATTTAACTCTACTGTAAAGAACATACTCATCAATCCTTTAAAATTTGTTAGGACCTGTTTGTAACCCAGCATATATTCTGTTATGGTAAATGTTGATTGAAAAGCATGCATTTTTTCTGTTTGGAGTTCTATAAATATTAGGTGACGTTTGTTGATTATGTCCTTTAAATTTTATATATTCTTATCAATAGTTTCTATCTGCTTCTAAAGGTTATTGTTAGAGGTATGTTAAAATGTCCCACTGTGACTTGTGTATTTGTTTTTATATGCTGTTTTCTTTTTTAATGCATTTTTGAGGCTATATTTTTATGGACATGAAAATTTAGAATTATATCTTCTTGGTAGATTAATACTTTTAATAACTATCTCTCTCTATGTATCTATTTATTTATTTTTTTGAGATGGGGTCTTGCTCTGTTACCCAGGCTGCAGTGCAGTGGCATGATCATAGCTCACTGCATCCTCGAACTCCTGGGATCAAGCAATCCTCTCACCTCTGCCTCCCGAGTAGCTGGGACTACAGGCATGTACCACCGTGCCCAGATAATTTTTTTATTTTCTATTTTTTGTAGAGATTGGATCTTGCTATATTGCCCAGGCTGGTCTTGAACTCCTGGCCTCAAGCAGTCCTCCTGCCTTGGCCTCTCAAAGCGCTGGGATTACAGGTGTGAGCCACTGTGACTGGTGCATTATTTATCTTTATTTATAGTAATCTGTCTATATTCATTTTGACTGCTGCTGTAACAAATCACCACAAAGCGGCTTTAAATAATGCAAATTTATCATCTTACACTTTGGGAGATCAGAAGTCTAAAATTTATTCTCCACAACTGTGTTCCCTCTAGACGTTCCAAGAGAATCTGTTTCCTTGACCTTTTCAGATTCAGGAGGCTGCCTACATTCTTTGGCTCCTGGCTCTTTTCTTCCGTCTTCAAAGCCAGAAGCATAATATGTTCAAATCTCTTTCCCTCTGTCCCTCTGCTGCTTTTGTCACATTGCCTCCTATCTAACTTTGACTCCACCTGTATCTCTTTTACAAGAAGACTTGTAATTACATCAGGCTCACTTGGATAATTTAGGATAATCTCCCCATCTAAAGATTCTCAATTTGATCACATCTTCAAAATCTCTTTTGCCACATAAAGTAACATTCATAGGTTCCAGGGATTAGGATGTAAACATTTTGGTTGGGAGAAGGCAGCCATCATTCAGCCTACCACAACATCTTTAACTTTTCGTTGTCTGATAGAAATATATAGGTACATACAACTTCCTTTTGGTAAATGTTTGCATAGCATTATTTCTCATCTTGTTACTTTTATCATTTTTGTATCCTTAAAGTTGGCCTCTTTTTCAGTAACATTATGGGTTTTGTTTTCTGTTTAGCTGACCATCTTTGTCTTTTAATTGGAATTCTTAATCCATTTCCACTGAATGTTGTCACTGATATATTTGGATTTACATCTGTACCTTATTTATTTTCTAATCATTCTACATTTTTATGTCCATTTCTTGTATTGAATTTTCATGCTTAGTATTTCATTTTCTCTATAAGCAGTTTATTAAACATTATAATTTTTAGTGATTATTCTTGAAATTATACATTCTTATATAGTATGATATTATTAAGTTAAAAAACCCTTTGACATGAAGGTCAAAGGAAATATCATACAAATTATAACTATAACATATTTATAATCTTGATATGGAGGTGGCTGAATGAAATCCATTTGCCAAACCTCAGAATGTCCATTAGATAGGTTAAAATGACCTGGAACTATCTGAATTGTCTTTCCTGGGCTGAATTCTGGACAAACAGTACAAGACAGTTGTAACTCTTTGGCAGCCCTTGAAATATTTCCCCACTAATAATACTGCTTTATAAAATTTATCAGTTGCCCAATTAGTCATCTGATGTGTCATTTTGGGTAAGGTTTTTAAAAGAAATATAGATTCTGGTAATAGCAGTTTATTATTGGGGCCATACCATAAATTTGTTGTTGGGCAAAAAATGCAATTGTTATCAGCCCAATATAATTTTTTTTTATGTGATGCCCAAGACTGAGCAACTTTCTCAACATCATTTAAATCCTTTTTTGGAAAACAATACATATTAGCTATAAGGTTTTAGTCTTAGTGGAACTCAAGGTAGTTGCTTTTGCTGCATGATCAACCAAGTCATTTTTCTTAGCCTTTCTAATTTAGAGTGCCCAGAAATTTTGATTATAGCCAAGGCAGAGGGAAGTTGAATTGAATTTAATAAATTGGCAAAAGTTCCATTTTTAATTTAGTTCCCTCTGGAAGTTAAAAATCCTTTTTGTTTCCAAAGCACGCCAAAATCATGAACAACCCCAAAGCCATAATGGCTATTGGTATAAAAGTTTGCAGTTTTATTTTCACCAGAATATAAGCCCTGATTAAGGCATAAAGTTCTGCTTGTTGGGCTGAAGTAGCCATCAGCAGTGCAGCTTCTTCAATTACAGTCATTGCTGCATGTAGTCAGGTGCTGCACATTTTTGTCAACTGACCACGTATATGACAGTGGTCCCATAATTGTAATACCTTATTTTTACTGTACCTTTTCTATGTTGAGATATGTTTAGATACACAAATACTTAGCATCATGCTACAATTACCTACAGTATTTAGTACAGTAATATGCTGTACAGGTTTTTAGCCTAGGAGCAGTAGGCAATATCATATAACTAGGTATGTAGAAGCCTAGGTTTAAGTACACTCTATGATATTCTGTTCATACAATGATGAAATTACCCAACAATGCACTTCTCAGAATGTATTCCTGTCATTAAGAGATGCATGTGTGTACTTCAAGAAGAGTTATAGTATATCTAGCACAACATTTTCCTATATTATCTGTCATTTATGATGCATCAGTAAACCATGAAAGTTCTGCATTTGGTCTAGGAATTTCATGTAAATCAACTTTAGGTTTTAGCTGACCAGTTAGATTTGAACAGTCATGATGTGTCTCATCAACAGGTAGGGGAAGGAGGGTTACTGGATTAAGAGTATTACAGTGAGAAAGAATATGATAAATCAACAGCAAGATCTCATAAGAAGTTAGTCTGCTTGCAGAATGATACTGAGTATAATGAGAGTTCTCTACGGTTTCTACAAAGCTTCTACAGCATGAGGAACATAGACAGTGGGAGTAGAGTTCATGATTATCTCTTCTGTAGAGTTAATTAAAGTTGTAGTGGCTGATATAGCTGTCATGCAGAGAGGGAGTCAGCTATTGAACCTAATTGCTGGCTATAATAGCCAATGGGTCTGTGTTGAACTCAATGTTTTGGGGTAAAGAACCCCCCAACACATTTATTTCTTTTTCATACACAAAAATGAAGAAAGAGAGCTGATGATTGGGGTACCTTAAGGCAGGAAGACTTAGAAATCCTTCTTTTGATAGAAAGCCATATAGGTGTTCTCTTTTTAGTCCAGGGGATCTGGTTTGTCAAATTTCTGAAGGGCATATAAGGATTACGCTATCAAAGGAAAATTAGGTATTCAGTTTTTACAGAACCTGCCAGCCCCTATCACCTTTGTAATAGTCTCAGTCTGAGATTGAGAAAAGTTTAAATACCCTTAAGTCTGTCAGGAGCCAAGAGAAGTCCTTGGTTATATGTCATGTGTCCCAAATGTTTGATGTGGTCCCGGGTAAATTATAGTCTTTCCCTGGAAACTTTGTGGTTTTTGTCTGCTAGAAGTTTAAGGAGATGAACATAATCATGTTCACAAGGAACAAAGAAGGAGGTCATCAACATACTGCAAGAGAATCAATCCTTGGGTGAAAGACATGTCTGTTAAATATGTCTTCAGTATCTGAAAAGTAGATAGGGCTTTTTTATACCCTCAAGGCATTACTATTTAGGTATATTGTTGACTTTCCTATGTGAAGACAAATAAAATTTGACTCCCAGCATCCACATGAATGCTTTTTTTAAAAAAAGCACTATGAAAGTATGTCACTGTAAAATTTACATTCTGTGAGAATGGAAGTCATGAGAGTATGGAGATTTGGAATGACAGGGTGTCAAAGAATGACAGTATTATTAATGGTTCATAGGTCTTGTACAAATCTCCATCCACGTCCATGAGATGTCTTTATAGGAATGATAGGAGTACTACAGGGGCTAGTACTAGGCACCACAAGATTCTTAGCTTTATATTCTTCTGTAATTGGCTTAATTTCTGCAGAAGCTTCAGGATTTAAGGAGTATTGTCTGATATTAGGAAGGGGCTTGTTTGGGTCAATTTGAATCTTTATCAGAAGAGCCCAGTGGATTTGTCCAATTTCTATTGTAGATTTATCCAAAACTTCCTCAAAAAGCTCTTTTAAAAAGAACTAAACTCTCAGCATTTTTGTTATTTAGGTTAAAGACAAAAGTAGGCAAGAGTGTTGAAGAATTTTCACTGTTGTCAGTTAAAGGTGATGGGGATGTAAATCAGCTTTAAGAATTATCTTACCCTTATGGGAAAAGGTAATGGCCACATGATCTTTTTCTAAGAAGTTCCTTCCAAGTAAGTGAACTGGGGCCAAGAGAACTGGTTAAAAAAAAAAAAAAAAAAAAAAAAAAAAAGAATGATTTTAGAACCTAATTGACAAAGCAAGGGGAAAGATTTCTAAAATGTTAAAGGTATATTAGAAACTCCCACCATTTGCATTTTTTTTCAGTACTTCCGGGAAGGAACTGGTTGAGGCTGATTGATGAGTATCAAATACAGAGGATTGCCCCAGTGTTGATAAGGACAATGAGAATCTCCTTTCTGATCATGACAGGGGTTGTACCCAACTGATTAAGAGGCAAGATTGAAAGATTACCCCGCTGTTTTGGAGCACCCTTAGTCTATAAAGAACATAGAGGGTGGCCTACTAAAGGGGGTCATTTAGCTTGTTTTAATTGTATGCAATCTCCCCCTACTCCATGTCCAGACTTTTTGTAGTAGTGGCAGACTCCTTTAAGATTTAGTTTTATAGTGTTAAAGTACCATGTTTTATTATGAGGGATAGAAAGATAGTGAAGCTGTAGGTTCATTATTTTCTTTGCCCTCAATTTATCCATCTTACAAATTGTTCAGGCTAATTGGCTGGCCAGGTTAACTGAATCAGAGGTGGACATCGCGTTGTTTCCCATTCAAGGTGAGCCTATTTAGAATTGTAAGGTCGTTGTCTAAACTATTTACGAACATAGAATTAAAAGCCACTTGGATAGATTTGGTGACTGAGGGGAATCTAGAGTTTTCCTTGGTAACTATTTCATGTCTATTATAATAATTATACACTGCCTCAGTTTTCTTTTGGGTACAGGCGTGGATCTTGTTTTAGTCTACTGGTTTAGGGAATGTTAAAGGAATAGGTGGATATAAAGTTTTGGCTCTTCCTTGGACTTTCTCCCTCTTGGAAGGCAATGTTGCATTGGAGGCCTGTTAGAGCAGGGGTCCGCACCACCTGAGCCACAGATGGGTACTGGTCCATGGCCTGCTAGGAACAGGGCCACATAGCAGGAGGTGAGCAGCAGGCGAGCAAGCTGAGCGCTGACCACCTGCACTCTGCCTCCTATCAGATCAGCAGTGGCATTAGATTCTCATAGGAGCACGAACCCTACTATGAACTGCACAAGTGAGGGATATAGGTTCCGTAGTCCTTATGAGAATCTAATGCCTACTGATTTGAGGTGGAACAATTTCATCATCCCCCCTCTCTGGCCTGTGGAAAAAATTGTCTTCCAAGAAACTGGTCCCTGGTGTCAAAAAGCTTGGAGACTGCTGCATTAGAGGATTGTTCTAACCTGCCTTGCCATCTGATGTTGTGCTGATGTTCTCTGATGGGCATACACGTACAGCTAAACACCGAATAACACAGATTTGAAGTGCATGGGTCCACTTATATGTGGATTTTTTCAACCAAAAGTGGATTGAAAATATGGTATTCACAGGATGCAAAACCTGCATATATGGAGGGCCAACTTTTCATATATGCTGATTGGTGGGGCCAACTGAGGGACTGGAGTATGAACGGATTTGGGTATAGCATGGGTCCAGAAACCAATCCCTTGTGTATACTGAGAGATGACTGTATTAATGGATAAAAGATAAATCAGATTTATCAGTTTGGATAACAATTTTAAATTCTTCAACAAGTTTATGAGGGTCCTCAGTAATCTTGGTGAATGCTTTAGCTATATCCCTAAGTTCAGCTTTTGTCCAAAGTGTGTATAGGAAACATTTAGTAGAGTGCCCTCATTATTCGGATGGAGCTTGAAAGGGTAAATTTGAACAGGTTTAATAGAAACAGGGGAATCAAGGGAAGCTTTAGGGTCAGAAGAGTAGAACGGAAGTTCAGCAAGTGTAGGACATAGAGGTTGGAGAGCAGGAGTAGGAGAGTGAGAGTTAGTAGAAGAAACTAGAGTTTCAAGGGTTTTTTCTTTCTCATTTGGTTTTTTGTTAGCCTCTGTGAGTTTAAAGACTGTTCTAGGGAGAAGCAATTTTAGAGTCCTGAATGTGTTTGGATGCCTCTAAATGCTAACTAAAATATGTACTTCATTCAGGTTGTTTTGTTTTAGAATCATGGTCTTCCAATTTAATTTGGAGAAACTAGGTTTGGAAGGCTACTACAGATGGAAGGCCCATAATTTTTGAACAAATAACCAGCTGTACTCTCAGAAAGGGGACAATCACTGCAAGGTTTAGAATTAAAGAATCCAAAACTTATAATAAGAATAATAATACTGAACAATAGGAAAATTTCCAAATAATAGGAAAACTAACATACCTAGAAGAAATCCCACACAGGCTAAAAGCCTTTGTGGGCACAAATGGAACAACACCCCCAAATTCCCAAATAAAGGCATTGACCTCAACCAAAGGGAGGGAGGGAGGAACTCAAGAAGACTTACAGTTGAGGGGGCCAGCAGTCCAAGGAAGAAGAGAAGGAGAGCACAAGGGGCTCTTTGTTGTAGGTACCTCATCCGATTCCAGAGAAGTCAGTCCACTAGAAGGTAAAATTACTTCAGGTCCTGCTTCTGACATCAACTATGTTATCTAAAAAAAAAAAAAAAAAAAAAAAAAAAAAAAAAAAAGATTGACATGGAGGTCAAAAGAAATAACATTTACTTGGTAAATAGAGAATTGCAATGCAGGTACACTACCTCAGGACAGCCCTGAATAGTGTCCCATAAGGCAAGTATAGGCGAGTGTGTTTAATTAGGGATTTTCACAAAAAGTTGTTTATGGAGGCAGTTCATTGGCTGGGCAAAAATCCTAAATTGTAAACCTCTTTTAATTGGTTAGTTAACTGGGGTACTCCCAGCTGGAGAGATGTTGAAGGTTGGCAGATACTAACCTCAGTTGTTTTTCTAAGTCTATTGGAACATTCCACCTTTAGCAGGTGTGAGTGCAGCCCTCTCAAAATCTCCTCCCTCTACTTTAGAAAGCCTTAGCCTTAGTTACCTCATTTTCTTTCACAATGTAAATTAGTAATTTTATAATTTACTCGACAACACAAGGGCCATAAAATACTTTAAATCTATTTATCCACTCCCCATCGTTTATGCTGCTGTTGTCATTTGCCTTATTACTCTGTATATTTTGCAGCCCACACTCCCAGAACTGGAAGCTAAGCCCCCAGGCATCTGTTAAGAAACACCTTTGACTGTAAAAAAACAAAAACAAAAACAAAAAAAAAAACAAGCAAACAAACAAAACCTTTAAATTCTAATGGCTGCTTCTTATCTTTTGCATTTTAAATCTTACATATATTCCTTGTTGGTCAACTCTAACCCAGAACGATAAGGAAAAGAGGATGTGGAGAAATGTAGTTTCCAGCTTAACCAAGTTAGCACAGCACAAACCATCACATCATTTTCTTCCAGAAAATATTTACTGGCAGTAAAATATTTACTGGCAGACAGATTAGGGGCCAGTTATCTCAATCCTAGTTGGAACCAAGCCGACTTGAAGCTTGTTTCTGTCTTTGTAAGGACCATTTTATTTCTGGTTCATTCTTACTCTTAGGTTGCATCCTTTCAGGTTCCCAACAGGAAGCATAGGAAATTTACCGGGGCATATGCTCCTAAACTGCAAGTACTATACTTGTATCCCAGCACTGTAAGACTGCCGGAAACTGTGCTCAGCATGTTAGCCTCTTAGCTGCTGCTTTCTTCTTATTCAGCTTCTTGGCTCTGTTTTGTATGTGAATCAACAACTGCTTTGAAAGGAAAGCCATGAAAGACAGCTAACCTCAATTAGGGATCTTTCTTTCATAGATCTACCTGTTATATCCTGCCTGTCTTGACAGCTATATGATGCCTTCAGACTGATTTTTTTTTCGAGATAGTGTCTTGCTCTGTTGCCCAGGCTGGAGTGCAGAGCTGCCATCATGGCTCACTGCAGCCTCAACCTCTTAGGCTCCAGTGATCCTCCTGCCTCAGCCTCCTGAGTACTGGGACCACAAGTGCATGCCACCACACCAGGCTAATTTTATTTTTATTATTGTTTTACTTTTGTGGAGATGGGTTTCTCCCTTTGTTGCCTGGGCTGGTCTAGAACTCCTTGCCTCAAGCAATCCTCCTGCCTTGGCCTCCCAAAGTGCTGGACAGGCTTGGGCAACTGCCTGGCCAAACTGATTTTTAAAATAATTTTTTTCTAGTTATTCTCAGCAGGAAGATTGGTCTGATACAGCCTGACTCTTCCTAACCAAGAGTGGAAGTCTCTTGAGTGTTTTTAAATTAATTGGCCACAATGTATAACGTAATAACAAATTATACTGGATAATAAAGAGGAAGGGACAAAGATAGCATTAAGAAACAATAAATAATGGCTGTTTTATTGGCTGACCTCCCTATTGCTGAAGAGAATTGTCTGCCATAGTTAAATAAATAAAACCCTGCTGCTTCTTACCCTGGAGCATCGTAATACTTGAAGTTGCCCAAATAACAAGCATGTCATAAATTGCAGTTTGATATGTCTGCCCTTAATGTGTTTCTTAATTGATTGTTTTCCCTGTCTCTGGTATTGTAATCAACCTTGCCTTTTCCTTTGGTTGGGCAGTCATGTGGGTCTGCAATTGTGCTTCGCTTTCAGCTGCTTGTGATGATGATTGTCTACCTCTTTAAACGGTCCTGAGGGTCATCTCCTGATAGACTATTATTAGCCTCATCACATTATATTTTCCAAATTTGATAAAAATTTATGTAGTCATTTTTACTTGACATGGAACACAGAAATAGACAATTTATATAGATTGGCTCTATATAATCTACAAAAATACTGGCAGGACTAATAAGTGAATTTAGCTAGAGTATAGACTGTAAAGTCAATACACAAAAATCTATTGTATTTCAATATACTAGTCACAAATAACTGGAAAATAAAATATTTAATTTTTTTCAATTGTATTAAAAACATTAAAAAACTCAGTATTAAATTCGATAAATTTGATCTGTGAAAATTTACATCAAATGATTTTATTAACATTTATAAGGGTACAGTGAAAAGACCAACGCCTTATGAGTAAAACAAATTCAAACTCTTGCTCCACTACTTACTAGCAGGGTAACCTATAACAAGGTACTTAGACTCTCTAGACTTCAGTTTCCCCTTTTTTGAAATGAGAATAATAGAAATTACCTCAAGGGGTTGAAATGATTTAACATATATGGCAAGTGTTTAATACATATTAGTTGTCTCCTTCCTCTTCGTATAACAACATAAGGACCATCTTGTACCTCTGAATTTAAAATGTTTTATTGCAAATGTGGCTATCTTAACATTTTCAAGATACTGATTGGTTCACTAAAGCAAAAACATATTGAGAGAAAGAGTACAATTTAAAGATATAATGAACATAACATTTGTTAATTCAAAATAAAAAGTTCAGGGAGCTGTCATACTGGAAAATATTGCTTTAAGTGCTGATAGTATCAAATAAGATCAGTTATGGAGAAATAGTAATTTGGAAACCATGGGATAAAATGGGTCCCAATCTGATTGATTCCAGAATCTCCATCCTTAAATTTTACATTCTACTCTTGAGTAACATCCCTTTAATTGATCTGGTTCTATCTGACCTTTGTGGGCAGGGCCACTTTTGTGCATAGATGGAGAAGGCAGTGACTTTAGGGATTCTAAGATCAGCAATTCTTCTTCAACTTCACAATGTTTTGTAAACTATGAACTGAAGCTTCTTATTAAGGTGAGCATGTTCAAGTTAATGACTGAGATTCTGCCTATACAAGAGACATCCTCCTTCTTACCTAGGGGATTTAGTTTAGAGACTCACAATACTAGAATTTCTGGAATTTTTGATGTATAGGAAGAAAAATATGAAGTTCTGGTCACAAGTCTTTGGTTCAAGTTTGAGGTTAAGTGGCCCAGATCTTGCTATGAGTGATAATTCGTATTAATTGTTTAACGCTTGGTAAGAATGCTAGATCAGAAAGCAGTTTTCCTGGGAGGAAGAAAGCAAGTTCAAAGAAATATCCTTGAGGAAGAAGTAAACAGAATTGGGAGGCTGGAGAAAGCTAAGACCAATAATTCTTTCATGTTCTGTGATCTCTTTATCAAGAGTTCAGCCTTATCCAGCCCATAGCAACTATTTGCCTAAGAGCCTACATGAGCTTTGGTTCATGCCCTGCTGCTGTGACTCCCAAACTTCCCTGAAAATAGGAATCACCTACAGTGGCACATATTCTTAGGGTTTTCTGTCCAAACCTACAGATTTAGAACTTTCTGGGGAGAAGCTTATTAATTTATTTGTATAAAAAGCTCTTAAGAAAAAAGAGACAAAGTTTGAGGTGACTTTTATTATCAAAGAAGCTAAGCAATATTGCTTAAAATCAAATATTCATATGAAAGTGCTGTTTCATATGAATAGCCACTAGCCACACGTGGCTACTGAATGCTTGAAATGTGGCCAGTGCCACATGTCAAAATGATAATATTTTGGATATATTGGGCCAACAAAAATATATTGTTAAAATTAAATTTATCTTTTTTAAAAATAGGGGTCCCCAAAATTTTTAAATTACCTATGTGCCTTGCTTTTCTGGGCAGTGCTGCTCTACAGAGCATAGAATATAGACTACTATTCCTCAAGTATGGTTCATGGACCATCTGCATCAGACTCACCTGAGGTGTCTTGCTAAAATGGTTGACGTCTCAGAAATCTGTATTTTTAAGAGGTGTTCACAGGGGATTCCTATGTATATAAATTTTGAGAATTCCTGGAGTATCCCTTTATTCCTGTCTTTCCCTTTCCAAATTATCGGAGTTAAGAAGATTGTCCTGTGGTTGAAACCGTCTGACGTTAATATAGCATTTTCCCTGGCTAGTGCTAAATAGATTTAGGATAAAGAACCACACAAATCAAATGAAAGCTGGATTGTCTAGGAAACTTCAAAGAACCTGCAAAAATGTCGCTGGAACTAACTGAGATTAATAAGGTGAAGGTTACAAGATCAAGATAAAGAATTGTATTTCTATATCCTAACAATTAATCAGAATTTGAAACTTTAAAATATAGTAGTATTCACAATAGAACAGTAAACCATGAAATGACTAGGTATAACTCTAACAAAATTTGTGTAAGATCTGGAGGCTGAAAACTATAAAACACTGATAAAAGAATACCTGAATAAATGGAGATATTTGTTATGTTTATGGTTTATAATACACATTGTTAAGGTGTCAATCTGATCTTTAGAGTGATCTGTAGAGTGAACACAATCTCAGTCAAAATCCAGAAGGATTTTTTTGGTCAAAATCAACAAGTTTATTCTAATATTTACTTGCTTATAGGGTTCTTTTGAGGATTGAATGAGATAATTGCATATAAAGATAATTGCATACTACAAAGCCTAAGATTCAGCAAGCAATAAATATTAACTATTATTAAGAAATCTTTTATTGTTCTCTTTGACCAGTGAATATTTTAATCTTAGATACTGTCTTTTCTGTAATACATACTGAGAGTTCTATCCTCTTGGACATTAGTCTTTATTCATTTATTTCTTCATTAATTCTACAAATATTTATTGAGCACCTACTCTATATACAGCATTGTGGTAAACTGGGGAAACAATGAATAAACAAACACACTGTCACCGCTACTTTCATGGAGTTTTCATCCCAGTAGCAAATAGGTATTAAACAACTTTTTACAAAACTCTGTAATTACAATTGTGAAGAGTGTTTTTGAAGAAGTAGGGAATATCGTGAATGAGATTACTGGGAGATTTAAACTAGCTTCAAGTCTTTCTTGACAAAGTAGCACTTGAACTGAGCTGTAAATGGTGGAGTTGGGATGGGAAGAGGAGTCTGGGCAAAGGAAACTACCTATGGACAGGTCCTAAGGCAGTAAGAGAAGGCCAATGTAGTTGGAGTATAGAAGGTAAAGAAGAGGTCAAGATGCAGTTGGAGAGGAAAGCAAAGGCTGGGTTATACAGTAGTTTTTTATCTTAAGAGTGGTGGGAAGCCATTGAAGGGTTTGTAAGCATATATTTGGTTAAAAAAAAAAAAAAAAGAGCATGAATCCACCCATCCCTGCCTTCCTGTTCACAGCTTTATTTTTGAGGATCTAATAAAAACTTGTCCAAACCATGGCCCACAGGCTGCATGTGGCCCAGGATGGCTTTGAATTTGACACAACACAAATTTATAGTTTCTTAAAACATGAGATTTTTGTGTGTGTGATTTTTTTGTTTGTTTTTTTAGTTCACCAGCTGTCATTATTGTTAGCATATTTTATGTGTGGCCCAAGACAGTTCTTCTTCTTCCAGCGTGGCCCAGGGAAGCCAAAAGATTGGATACCCCTGGTCTAATACATTTAAGGCACTGTGCTGAGTGCCAAGAATACAGCAATAAAGAAGTCACACATGGATTTACTGTGAAGCTAATGAAGCTCATACATCAGTATGTACCACTTTCCTAGGCTCTTGTAAATGCCAGTAATGGGAAGGGAAAGCCAGGTTGTAATTGAAATACATTTCTATGTAAACATTTCTGGTAAATTATCTAAAGAAGTCTCAGAAGAGAAGGATCTTAATCTCTAAAGCTTCAAGAATGTGTTGTGATTTCTTTTCTCATTGTAACTAAATATACATGTTTATACATAATTTGATATTTGTAATTTTATATATTTTTTTAAAGAAGGCTCCCTAAATTGTACTAGTTTCAAGCCCCATAAAACTTGGATCCACCCCTGGTCGCAGCCCACTTACAGTCTTACAGGGGAAGCAGATAAGTAAACACTTTCAGTAGAGTATGACAAGTGTTATGATAGAGGAAGACACCTGATCCAGATTTGGGTGGAGAGATAGTGAAAGGCAGGGAAACTTGGACATGAAGACTACAAAAATCAGAAATACAAAAGCAAGGATAACTGCACATTCTCCTTAGGGGAGTGGTAGGAGCATCTTTGGACAAAGCAGAAATATACAAATTGACTTTGATCATGATTTTACAAAAAATTATGAATTTGGACTAAACTGAGGGGCAAGAAAATCTTTTCTGGTTTTCCTTCATCTGTTTTGCCCATAATGGGAAAGATCAAAGAATTAAGTAAAACCTTGCCAGAAAGTAACAGAAGGCAGTCCCAGATAAGGTTGGTAGAAAAAGCACTTAATTAAAGTCAATGCCTTGAGAGAATACATCAGATAAACTTATTTTGCCTTCAATATGTAGCATGTTTTGAAGCATAGATGTATACTTTTATTATTCTTTAGTATTTAATGCTCCCAAGAATATAATCCTCAAGGTTCACCTTGTACTAAATATTTCAGTTGTTAATATTATTTTCTTTATTTTTAAAATTTTCAGATGTTGGTTGTAAAAATTATTGCAGCAAAAAGAGTAAGCTATGATCATCCTCTGTAATCCTTCTTAATTACCAGGGTTAGTTGTTAGTTTGGTGGGTCCAAAGTAACCAGATTTTTATCTGTGGATATACAAATATATATACACATAAGCACATACACACAGAATTTGTAAAACCCAAAATGGAACATTATTGTTTATCAAGTTGCTATCTCACTTAATAATATATCATAGCCCTATTTCTGTGAGTACAGATTGATCAATCTTAATTGTTTCTAGTAGTTACATTATATTAATAGTACCCTAATTTTAAAAGGTTGTATTATGGAAGAAATTTTAAATATATGCAAAAAAGTAGAGAGAATTATATAATGAACACATCACTCAATTTCAGCAATTACCAACTCATGACAATTTTGTTTCATCAATATGCTTACCCATTATTCTATCCACTTATGAATAGACATTGTTATGACTGAAATTCTGCTAGACAAATGCAACTATAGTGAATATATTTGCAAATGAACCTTTATATGTTTATTATCAAAACTGAGTCCCAGAGTACTGGAGTGAGTCAATGTCAATTGGGGTATTCTCTGAAGAAAGAGTCACCTGGGAAGGTAAATATCTGGACGATACTATAATACATTGCAAGAGAAAAGCTAAGCAGAAAGTTAAAATCTGTAAATTAGCTGTTTTGTATTGCTGGGGGATTGGTTTTAATAGAAGCCAGTCACTAGAGATAAGTGTTCTCAGTTAAGATAAGCTCTAGCTTGTACGTTAAGCTAGTAAACTGCAACTTCAGAGCTATGTAGCTAGGACACTAATTGGAGACTATCAAGACTGGAACTTTATGGCACCTTTGAAGGGCTCTCTAAATGAAATAATGGGAATATAAGTCTTTATATAGAGACTGTAAAAATTAGGGAAATGTGAGCTGTATTTGAGAAGGCCCAGATTGCACTCAGATTTTGTTGGTGTGATTTCTTTAAAGATTATCAGATGTTTGCATTATTCAGACCTAGTTATAAAATAACATGCTTTACCAATAAAGAGAACTTTGTTTTTTTCTGGCTCAGAAAAAGGATTTATGTCTTTTTAAACTCTCCTAAGTGTTAGTTGAAGGGCTGCTCAGGCATGACTCTCACTTAATTCCTAAAAGTGTTTAGAATTCTGGTTTCTTGATTAAACGTTATATGCTAGAAAGTATATTTTATTGACTTCATGAGCTATTGCATTAATTAGGCTGGGTGAAGCTGTAATGCCCCTATTAGTGGAGCTGGGATAAGAGCAGAGCAAATGAAAGAAACATTTCTAACACTCTTTGACTTGGATGTAAAAATGGAAGGATGAGTCTCTAGTTTAAGACAGTCTGACACAGGAGTGATGGTATCATCAACAGAAACAGAGTGTTTCTGAGAGGGCAAAAGAGTTTGAGGGGATGATGATGAGTTTAGGTTTGAATATGCTTCTTTTGAGGTTCAGAAGTTTCTTAGAGTCAGACAAATAATTGTTGGCTGGAGATGTTTATTTTAGAGTTATTCATATAGAGATGCGGGCTGAAGCAATATAAGTAACTTATCCACAGGAGCTTGTAAAAAATCTCAAAGAAGAGGAGTAGATCTTAGAATATGTCTCCATTTAGTATGCAGAAGGATAAAGTGAAGCTGAGATGAACTTATCAGAGAGGAAAGACATAGTTTGAGCAGTGACCTATAAGAAGTCAGCATTTTCCTGTGTCCTTCACAGTGACTCCATCATTAAAGGAAAGTCAAAGGTGTTTTCTGTTTGCCTACAAATACGCTTTGATAAATGGCTGCAATAACCTCAGGAACTTCTCACTTGGGCTATAGAGCTTATTCTACTTCTTTTATAATTATTTTAAAAGTAAATACTATCACCAAAAAGATATAAAGAACTCTTCATTACATTTATACAAAGATTATTATCATTTAGGAAACTTAATTTGGTTTATATGTACCACCTTGATAAGGTACAAAGGAACAATGAAGAAATGTCAGTAAAATACTCCAAATAAAACTTGAAAGCCATCACATCAGTGAAATGGAATCCATCATGTTATCAGCACAACTCTCTGGGAACAGTCATACCTGTGAATGGTGGGAGCAAGTGAGCTAACATTTATTGAGTACTAACTATATGATGTTACAGAACATCCTTTAAAATTCACAACAACTTTGAGAGATGGATGCTATGACACTCATTTTGCTGAAGAGGAAACTGAGGCTTAGAGCAAAAAAGTTTCATACCAATTTGGATGAAAATTGAAGTGCTAGATGTCTGATTTAAAAAGTAAGATCTTCATAATTATCCACTGGATAAGTGGGAAGTGGATGGAAGTTTAAGACTAGCAGACACAGCAATGTGAATGTAGTTAATGTCATTGAACTGTGCTCTTAATATGGTTAAAATGGTTAAAATGGTAAATTTATGTATATTTTACCACATATAGAAAAGAATGGCAGAATTTTGAAAATATCAAAGCTGAGTGATGCATATTTAGGATTTATTATTATTATTATTATTATTATTATTATTGAGACAGAGTCTCACTCTGTTGCCCAGGCTGGAGTGCAGTGGCATGGTCTCGGCTCACTGCAACCTCCACCTCCTGGGTTCAAGTGATTCTCCTGCCTCGGCCTCGTGAATAGCTGGGATTACAGGTGCCTGCCACCACGCACAGCTAATCTTTTGTATTTTTAGTAGAGACAGGGTTTCACCATGTTGGCCAGGCTGGTCTCGAACTCCTGACCTCGTGATCCGCCTGCCTCGGCCTTCCAAAGTGCTGGGATTACAGGCATGAGCCACCGCACCCAGCTGGAATTCATTATATTCTAATCACATTGTAAATGTTTGAGATTTTTCATAATTAAAAGTTTAAAAAAAATCTTTAAGGGCAAATTTAAACATATGCAACATCTTTTCTGAATCATGAGAATTAGAGACATAAAATATGTTACATAAAACATTCGCATAACAGTCTAGTTACTTGAAAAATATTATATCCATTTAACTAAGTAGTGACTATGAGATCATCACCACTATCATATATTCTAATAGTTTTACTATGTGTTGTTTTTCACAAAGCACTTTCACAGTGAATATATGTAACATGTGTATGAAGTAGGTCTTAATCATTCCCATTTTTCAGAGAGCTGAAGTGACTTGCCCATGGTCTCATAGGAAGTAAGAGGCAGAGCTGGGATTCAAATACAAGTTTGCTGACTCTAAGTCCAATGCTGTGTTCCATGAGCTCCCTGGGTAGTGGTATTTTGATAGTGACATATTTATGATGTCTCTATTAGCATTCTGGGGCTCTAAGCCCAAACTGTTTGCTCATCAGTAGTGTCACTGTTGGGTGACTTTGGGCAAGTCAGTTAACTTTAATGCACTTCATTTTCCTCATTTGAAAACTGAGGGAACTGGACCTGATGAGAGTCTCAGTTTTTCATTTCTAAAATTCTGCATATTAGATTTGAAAGTAACTTAAGTGCTAATAGAGTTCTGGTGATCAAAAGGGAAACAATTGTCCTGTTGTATGCGCCAGGTCATATACAGACTTTAGCTTTTATTTTTGCATACTGTATCTTAAGGGAGACTGATAAAGAAAACTATACTAGAGAACATAGTCCATGCACTGAAAGCCTTTATGATTCAGTCGACTATTTAAATTCACGTTACAGAGCTTCTTGCTCATTCCCTATCTCCTTTAATTTCTTATATTCTCTATATAGATTTTGGATTTTCTGATCTTTTCCTTCTCCATTATCCCCAGTGATAAAATTTATAACCACACTTTTCCCTTGTTTGTTTACTTTTAGCTAGTATTAATGGCAAAATAAATTACACTATACTTGGAAGAAAAAAATTTTGGAAATCTTGCATTTGCCACTGGGTGTCTAAATTAATTACAATTCATAAGTGATCAACAATTTCTTTTCACATTGTCTGTGATGTAAAAGTAACTTATTTATTTACCTAAATATCTAGTCTATTTTATTTAACTATATAAATTTATATTTAAAGTCAGTTATTTTTATTTGTTGAAAGTTTGTAAACATGTCTTATTTCTTATCATTAACAATGCACATTCTATTTTCCATCTCTTTCTTTTTTTAATTTTTAATTTTTTTATTTTTGTGGGTACATAGTAGGTGTGTGTGTATATATTTATGGGATTCACAAGATATGCCCTGTGTACCCCATAAATACATACACTTGCTTTGCAACAGGCATGCAACACATACTAATCACATTATGGAAAATGGAGTATCTATCCCCTCAGGTTTTTATCCTTTGTGTTACAAACAGTCCAATTATACTCTTTTAGCTGTTTTAAATGTACCAGATCTTATTCATTCTTTCTAACTTTTTTGAACCCATTAACCCATTTATGCCAAAGGTTACAATTTTTTGTGTGTGAAAAATCAGACTGTGGCGATAACCTTGAGCAGTAAGATATAAATAACTCCCACAGCTTAGCATTCCAATAATAGAACACTAGGCATAAATGGGTTAATCATCCCCACCTCCTCCCCACCCAGCTCTCCACTACTTTTCCTGGCCTCTGGCAACCATCCTTCTACTCTCTTATCTCCATGAGTTCAATTGTTTTGATTTTTAGATCCTTCAGGTAAGTGAGAACATGCGATGTTTGTCTTCCCTTGCCTGGCTTATTTCATGTAGCGTAATGACTGCCAGATCCATCCATGTTGTTGCAAATGATGGGATCTGATTCTTTTTTATGGCTGAATAGTACTCTATTGTGTATAAGTATCACATTTTATTTATTTATTTATATGTTATGGACACTTGGGTTGCTTGCAAATCTTGGCTTTTGTGAACAGTGCTGCAACAAAGATAGGAATGCAGGTATCTCTTCGATACACTAATTTCCTTTCTTTGGGGTATATACGCAGCAATGGGGTTGCTGAATCCTATAGTAGCTCTGTTTTTAGTTTTCTGAGGAACCGCCAAACTTTTTTCCATAGTAGTTGTACTAATTTACATTTCCACCAACAGCATAGAAGCATTCCCTTACTGTCCACATCCTCTCCAGCATTTGTTATTGCCTGTCTTTGGATGAACGGCATTTTAACTGGGGTGAGATGGTATCTCATTGTAGTTTTCATTTGCATTTCTTTGATGATCAGTGATGTTGAGCACCTTTTCATGTGCTTGTATGCCATTTATATGTATTATTTTCAGAAATGCCTATTTAAATCTTTTGCTCATTTTAAAATTGAATTTTTAGATGTTTTCCTGTAGAGTTGTTTGAGCTCCTTATATAGTTTGGTTATTAATCCCTTGTCACATGGGGAGTTTGCAAACATTTTCTCTTATTCTGTGGGTTATCTCTTCATTTTGTTGATTGACTCCTTTGCTGTGCAAAAGTGTTTTAACTTGGTGTGATCCCATTTGTCCATTTTTGCTTTGGTTGCCAGTGCTTGTGGGGTATTGCTTAAGAAATTTTTGCCCAGTCCATTGTCCTGGAGAGTTTTCCCAATGTTTTCTCTTGGTAGTTTTATAGTTTGAGGTCTAATGTTTAAGGCTTTAATCCATTCTGATTTGATTTTTGTGTATGGTGAGAGATAGAAATCTAGTTTTATTTCTCTGTATATGCATATCCAATTTTTCTAGCACTATTTATTGAAGTGACAGTCTTTTCTCCAACATAAGTTCTTGGAAACTTTGTCAAAGGTAAGTTTACTATAGACGTGTGGATTTGTTTCTGGTGTTCTTGATTTTGTTCTGTTGGTCTATGTTTTTCAGCCAGTACCATGCTATATTGGCTACTATAAGCTCTGTAGTATAATTTGAAGTCAGGTAATGTGATTATTTCAGTTTTGTTCTTTTTGCCCAGGATAGCTCTGGCTATTCTGGATCTTCTGTGTTCCATATAAATTTTAGGATTGTTTTTTGTATTTCTAGGAAGAATGTCATTGGTATTTTGATAGGGATTGCATTGAATCTGTAGATTGCTCTGTGTAGTATGAACACTTTAATAGTATTGATGCTTCCAATCCATGAACATGGAATATCTTTTCATTTTTTGTGTCCTCTGCAATTATTTTCATCAGTGTTTCATAGTTTTTATTGTAGAGATATTTCACTTATTTTAAATTCCTAGGTATTCAATTTTATTTGAGGCTCATATACATGGGATTACTTGTTTGATTTCTTTTTCATATTGTTCACTGTTGACATATAGAAATACTACTGATTTTTTCATGTTGATTTTGTACCGTGCAACTTACTGAGTTTATTTAAATAGTTTTTTGATGGGGTCTTCAGGTTTTTCCAAACATAAGACCATATAATTTGCAAACAAGGAAACTTGACTTCTTCCTTTCCAATTTGGATGCCCTTTATTTCTTTTTCTTGTCTGATTTCTCTAGCTAGGACTTCCAGTACTATGTTAAATAACAGTAGTAAAAGTGGACATTTTTGTTGTGTTCCAGATATTAGAGGAAAGACTTTCAGTTTGTCCCTGTACAGTATGATACTAGCTGTGGGTCTGTTGTATATATCTTTCATGTGTTGAGTTATGTTCCTTCAGTGCCTAGTTATTTGAGGGTTTTATCATGAAGGGATGTTAAATGTTATCAAATGCTTTTTCAGCATTAATTGAAATGATCATATGGTTTTTGTCCTTCATTTTGTTGATATGACGTGTCACATTGATTGATTTGCATATGTTGAATTATCCTTGCATACCTGGGATAAATCTCACTTGGTTAATGAATGGTCTTTTAGTGTATTGTTGAATATAGGTTGCTAGTATTTTGTTGAGGATTTTTGCATGAATAGTCATCAGAGATATTGGCCTGTAGTTTTCTGTTTTTGATGTGTCTTTATCTGGTTTAGCACTCAAGGTATCACTAGTCTCACAGAAGGATTTTGGAAGTATTCCGTCCTCCTCTATTTTTCAGAATAGTTTGAGTAGGATTGGTATTAGGTGTTCTTTAAATGTATGGTAGAATTCAGCTGTGAAGCTATCATATCAGGTCCTACGCTTTCCTTTACTGGGAGACTTTTTATAAGACTTCTGTTTCTTTTTTTTTTTTTTTTTTTGTATGCCAGGTTCTCAGGATGTATTTTTTTTTTAATTTATTTATTATTATTATACTTTAAGTTGTAGGGTACATGTGCATAAAGTGCAGGTTTGTTACATATGTATACCTGTGCCATGTTGGTGTGCTGCACCCATCAACTCGTCATTCACATCAGGTATAACTGCCAGTGCAATCCCTCCCCCTTCCCCCCTCCCCATGATAGGCCCCTGTGTGTGATGTTCCCCTTCCTGAGTCCAAGTGATCTCATTGTTCAGTTCCCACCTATGAGTGAGAACATGCGGTGTTTGGTTTTCTGTTCTTGTGATAGTTTGCTAAGAATGATGGTTTCCAGCTGCATCCATGTCCCTACAAAGGACACAAACTCATCCTTTTTGATGGCTGCATAGTATTCCATGGTGTATATGTGCCACATTTTCTTAATCCAATCTGTCACTGATGGACATTTGGGTTGATTCCAAGTCTTTGCTATTGTGAATAGTGCTGCAATAAACATACGTGTGCATGTGTCTTTATAGCAGCATAATTTATAATCCTTTGGGTATATACCCAGTAATGGGATGGCTGGGTCATATGGTACATCTAGTTCTAGATCCTTGAGGAATCGCCATACTGTTTTCCATAATGGTTGAACTAGTTTACAATCCCATCAACAGTGTAAAAGTGTTCCTATTTCTCCACATCCTCTCCAGCACCTGTTGTTTCCCGACTTTTTAATGATCGCCATTCTAACTGATGTGAGATGGTATCTCATTGTGGTTTTGATTTGCATTTCTCTGATGGCCAGAGATGATGAGCATTTTTTCATGTGTCTGTTGGCTGTATGAATGTCTTCTTTTGAGAAATGTCTGTTCATATCCTTTGCCCACTTTTTGATGGGGTTGTTTGTTTTTTTCTTGTA
This sequence comes from Macaca thibetana thibetana, assembly GCF_024542745.1. Classification (NCBI taxonomy): domain Eukaryota; kingdom Metazoa; phylum Chordata; class Mammalia; order Primates; family Cercopithecidae; genus Macaca; species Macaca thibetana. The sequence continues at coordinate 94,842,719 of NC_065586.1, read as the reverse complement.
AATTTGTTTGAGTTCTTTGTAGGTTCTGGATATTAGCCCTTTGTCAGATGAGTAGATTGCAAAAATATTCTCCCATTCTGTAGGTTGCCTGTTCACTCTGATGGTAGTTTCTTTTGCTGTGCAGAAGCTCTTTAGTTTAATGAGATCCCATTTGTCAATTTTGGCTTTTGCTGCCGTTGCTTTTGGTGTTTTAGACATGAAGTCTTTGCCCATGCCTATGTCCTGAATGGTACTACCTAGGTTTTCCTCTAGGATTTTTATGGTATTAGGTCTAACATTTAAGTCTCTAATCCATCTTGAATTAATTTTCGTATAAGGAGTAAGGAAAGGATCCAATTTCAGCTTTCTACTTATGGCTAGCCAATTTTCCCAGCACCATTTATTAAATAGGGAATCCTTTCCCCATTTCTTGTTTCTCTCAGGTTTGTCAAAGATCAGATGGCTGTAGATGTGTGGTATTATTTCTGAGGACTCTGTTCTGTTCCATTGGTCTATATCTCTGTTTTGGTACCAGTACCATGCTGTTTTGGTTACTGTAGCCTTGTAGTATAGTTTGCAGTCAGGTAGCGTGATGCCTCCAGCTTTGTTCTTTTGACTTAGGATTGTCTTGGAGATGCGGGCTCTTTTTTGGTTCCATATGAACTTTAAAGCAGTTTTTTCCAATTCTGTGAAGAAACTCATTGGTAGCTTGATGGGGATGGCATTGAATCTATAAATTACCTTGGGCAGTATGGCCATTTTCACAATATTGATTCTTCCTATCCATGAGCATGGTCTGTTCTTCCATTTGTTTGTGTCCTCTGATTTCACTGAGCAGTGGTTTGTAGTTCTCCTTGAAGAGGTCCTTTACATCCCTTGTAAGTTGGATTCCTAGGTATTTTATTCTCTTTGAAGCAATTGTGAATGGAAGTTCATTCCTGATTTGGCTCTCTGTTTGTCTGTTACTGGTGTATAAGAATGCTTGTGATTTTTGCACATTAATTTTGTATCCTGAGACTTTGCTGAAGTTGCTTATCAGCTTAAGGAGATTTTGGGCTGAGACAATGGGGTTTTCTAAATATACAATCATGTCATCTGCAAACAGGGACAGTTTGACTTCTTCTTTTCCTAACTGAATACCCTTGATTTCTTTCTCTTGCCTAATTGCCCTAGCCAGAGCTTCCAACACTATGTTGAATAGGAGTGGTGAGAGAGGGCATCCCTGTCTTGTGCCAGTTTTCAAAGGGAATTTTTCCAGTTTTTGCCCATTCAGTATGATATTGGCTGTGGGTTTGTCATAGATAGCTCTTATTATTTTGAGGTACGTTCCATCAATACCGAATTTATTGAGCGTTTTTAGCATGAAGGGCTGTTGAATTTTGTCAAAAGCCTTTTCTGCATCTATTGAGATAATCATGTGGTTCTTGTCTTTGGTTCTGTTTATATGCTGGATTATGTTTATTGATTTGCGAATGTTGAACCAGCCTTGCATCCCAGGGATGAAGCCCACTTGATCATGGTGGATAAGCTTTTTGATGTGTTGCTGAATCCGGTTTGCCAGTATTTTATTGAGGATTTTTGCATCGATGTTCATCAGGGATATTGGTCTAAAATTCTCTTTTTTTGTTGTGTCTCTGCCAGGCTTTGGTATCAGGATGATGTTGGCCTCATAAAATGAGTTAGGGAGGATTCCCTCTTTTTCTGTTGATTGGAATAGTTTCAGAAGGAATGGTACCAGCTCCTCCTTGTACCTCTGGTAGAATTCAGCTGTGAATCCATCTGGTCCTGGACGTTTTTTGGTTGGTAGGCTATTAATTATTGCCTCAATTTCAGAGCCTGCTATTGGTCTATTCAGGGATTCAACTTCTTCCTGGTTTAGTCTTGGAAGAGTGTAAAGTGTCCAGGAAATTATCCATTTCTTCTAGATTTTCCAGTTTATTTGCGTAGAGGTGTTTATAGTATTCTCTGATGGTAGTTTGTATTTCTGTGGGGTCGGTGGTGATATCCCCTTTATCATTTTTAATTGCGTCGATTTGATTCTTCTCTCTTTTCTTCTTTATTAGTCTTGCTAGCGGTCTGTCAATTTTGTTGATCTTTTCAAAAAACCAACTCCTGGATTCATTGATTTTTTGGAGAGTTTTTTGTGTCTCTATCTCCTTCAGTTCTGCTCTGATCTTAGTTATTTCTTGCCTTCTGCCAGCTTTCGAATGTGTTTGCTCTTGCTTCTCTAGTTCTTTTAATCGCGATGTTAGAGTGTCAATTTTAGATCTTTCCTGCTTTCTCTTGTGGGCATTTAGTGCTATAAATTCCCCTCTACACACTGCTTTAAATGTGTCCCAGAGATTCTGGTATGTTGTATCTTTGTTCTCATTGGTTTCAAAGAACATCTTTATTTCTGCCTTCATTTCGTTATGTACCCAGTAGTCATTCAGGAGCAGGTTGTTCAGTTTCCATGTAGTTGAGCGGTTTTGATTGAGTTTCTTAGTCCTGAGTTCTAGTTTGATTGCACTGTGGTCTGAGAGACAGTTTGTTATAATTTCTGTTCTTGTACATTTGCTGAGGAGTGCTTTACTTCCAATTACGTGGTCGATTTTGGAGTAAGTACGATGTGGTGCTGAGAAGAATGTATATTCTGTTGATTTGGGGTGGAGAGTTCTATAGATGTCTATTAGGTCTGCTTGCTGCAGAGATGAGTTCAATTCCTGGATATCCTTGTTAACTTTCTGTCTCGTTGATCTGTCTAATGTTGACAGTGGAGTGTTGAAGTCTCCCATTATTATTGTATGGGAGTCTAAGTCTCTTTGTAAGTCTCTAAGGACTTGCTTTATGAATCTGGGTGCTCCTGTATTGGGTGCATATATATTTAGGATAGTTAGCTCTTCCTGTTGAATTGATCCCTTTACCATTATGTAATGGCCTTCTTTGTCTCTTTTGATCTTTGATGGTTTAAAGTCTGTTTTATCAGAGACTAATATTGCAACCCCCGCTTTTTTTTGTTCTCCATTTGCTTGGTAAATCTTCCTCCATCCCTTTATTTTGAGCCTGTGTATGTCTCTGCGTGTGAGATGGGTCTCCTGAATACAGCAGACTGATGGGTCTTGACTCTTTATCCAGTTTGCCAGTCTGTGTCTTTTAATTGGAGCATTTAGTCCATTTACATTTAAGGTTAAGATTGTTATGTGTGAACTTGATCCTGCCATTATGATATTAACTGGTTATTTTGCTCGTTAGTTGATGCAGTTTCTTCCTAGCCTCGATGGTCTTTACATTTTGGCATGTTTTTGCAATGGCTGGTACCGGTTGTTCCTTTCCATGTTTAGTGCTTCCTTCAGGGTCTCTTGTAAGGCAGGCCTAGTGGTGACAAAATCTCTAAGCATTTGCTTATCTGTAAAGGATTTTATTTCTCCTTCACTTATGAAACTTAGTTTGGCTGGATATGAAATTCTGGGTTTAAAATTCTTTTCTTTAAGAATGTTGAATATTGGCCCCCACTCTCTTCTGGCTTGGAGAGTTTCTGCCGAGAGATCTGCTGTTAGTCTGATGGGCTTCCCTTTGTGGGTAACCCGACCTTTCTCTCTGGCTGCCCTTAAGATTTTTTCCTTCATTTCAACTTTGGTGAATCTGGCAATTATGTGTCTTGGAGTTGCTCTTCTCGAGGAGTATCTTTGTGGCGTTCTCTGTATTTCCTGGATTTGAATGTTGGCCTGCCCTACTAGGTTGGGGAAGTTCTCCTGGATGATATCCTGAAGAGTGTTTTCCAACTTGGTTCCATTTTCCCCCTCACTTTCAGGCACCCCAATCAGATGTAGATTTGGTCTTTTTACATAATCCCCTACTTCTTGCAGGCTTTGTTCATTTCTTTTTCTTCTTTTTTCTTTTGGTTTCTCTTCTCGCTTCATTTCATTCATTTGATCCTCAATCGCAGATACTGTTTCTTCCAGTTGATCGAGTCGGTTACTGAAGCTTGTGCATTTGTCACGTATTTCTCGTGTCATGGTTTTCATCTCTTTCATTTCGTTTAGGACCTTCTCTGCATTAATTACTCTAGCCATCAATTCTTCCACTTTTTTTTCAAGATTTTTAGTTTCTTTTGCGCTGGGTACGTAATTCCTCCTTTAGCTCTGAGAAATTTGATGGACTGAAGCCTTCTTCTCTCATCTCGTCAAAGTCATTCTCCGTCCAGCTTTGATCCGTTGCTGGCGATGAGCTGCGCTCCTTTGCCGGGGGAGATGCGCTCTTAGTTTTTGAATTTCCAGCTTTTCTGCCCTGCTTTTTCCCCATCTTTGTGGTTTTATCTGCCTCTGGTCTTTGATGATGGTGATGTACTGATGGGGTTTTGGTGTAGGTGTCCTTCCTGTTTGATAGTTTTCCTTCTAACAGTCAGGACCCTCAGCTGTAGGTCTGTTGGAGATTGCTTAAGGTCCACTCCAGACCCTGTTTGCCTGGGTATCAGCAGCAGAGGCTGCAGAAGATAGAATATTTCTGAACAGCGAGTGTACCTGTCTGATTCTTGCTTTGGAAGCTTCCTCTCAGGGGTGTACTCCACCCTGTGAGGTGTGGGGTGTCAGACTGCCCCTAGTGGGGGATGTCTCCCAGTTAGGCTACTCAGGGGTCAGGGACCCACTTGAGCAGGGAGTCTGTCCCTTCTCAGATCTCAACCTCCGTGTTGGGAGATCCACTGCTCTCTTCAAAGCTGTCAGACAGAGTCGTTTGCGTCTGCAGAGGTTTCGGCTGCGTTTGCTATTGCCCTGTCCCCAGAGGTGGAGTCTACAGAGACAGGCAGGTTTCCTTGAGCTGCTGTGAGCTCCACCCAGTTCAAGCTTCCCAGCAGCTTTGTTTACCTACTTAAGCCTCAGCAATGGCAGGTGCCCCTCCCCCAGCCTCGCTGCTGCCTTGCTGGTAGATCACAGACTGCTGTGCTAGCAATGAGGGAGGCTCCGTGGGTGTGGGACCCTCCCGGCCAGGTGTGGGATATGATCTCCTGGTGTGCCTGTTTGCTTAAAGCGCAGTATTGGGGTGGGAGTTACCCGATTTTCCAGGTGTTGTGTGTCTCAGTTCCCCTGGCTAGGAAAAGGGATTCCCTTCCCCCTTGCGCTTCCCAGGTGAGGCAATGCCTCGCCCTGCTTCAGCTCTTGCTGGTCGGGCTGCAGCAGCTGACCAGCACCGATCGTCTGGCACTCCCCAGTGAGATGAACCCAGTACCTCAGTTGAAAATGCAGAAATCACCGGTCTTCTGTGTCGCTCGCGCTGGGAGTTGGAGACTGGAGCTGTTCCTATTCGGCCATCTTGCTCCGCCCCCCCAAGACTTCTCTTTCATTACTTGTTATTTGTCTGCTCAGATTTTGGATTTCTTCATGGTTCAATCTTGGTAGGTTGTATGTGTCTAGGAATGTATCTATTTCTGCTAGATTTTCTCATTTATTGGCATATAGTTCCTCATGATAGCCACTAATTATCCTTTGAATTTTTGCAATATCAGTTGTAATGTCTCCTTTTTTATGCCTGATTTTATTATATATGTTATAATATATATTTATATATTTTATAAATATATATTTTATATAAAATATGTTATATAAAATTATATATTTTATGTATATTATATTTATATAAATATGTATTTATGTATATATTTTATATATATATATTTTTTGAGATAGGGTCTCACTCTGTCATCCAGGTAGAGTGCGGCAGTGCAATCATAGCTCACTGCAGCCTTGAGCATCTGGAATCAACAGATCCTCTCAACTCAAGCCCCTGAGTAGCTGGGACTTCAGGCATGTGCCACCATGCCTAGCTAATATTTTGCATTTTTAGTAGAGATGAAGTCTTGCCATGTTACCTAGGCTAGTCTTGAACTCCTGGGCTCAAGCAATTTGCCCACCTCAGCCTCCTAAAGTGCCTGAATTACAGGCGTCAGCCATCACTCCCAACCTGGTTTTATTTATTAGGGTCTTCTCCCTTTTTTTCTCTTTGTTAGTTGGACAAGAGGTTTTTCAATTTTGTTTATTTTCAGAAAAACAACTTTTTAATTGATCTTTTGTGTCATTTTCTTCATTTCAAATTTATTTATTTCTGCTCTGATCTTTATTATTTCTTTTCTTCTACTAATTTTGAGTTCAGTTTGCTCTTGCATTTCTAATTCTTTAAGATGCATCATTAGTTTTTTTGATTGAAGTTTTTGTCCTTTTTTGATGTAGGCACTTACAGCTTTATATTTTCCTCTTAGTATTGCTTCTGCTATATCCCATAGGTTTTGGTATGTTGTTTTTTCATTATCATTTTTCTCAAGAAATTTTGCAATTTTCTTAATTCCTTCATTGACTTACTTGTCAGGCAGGAGCATATTGTTTAATTTCCATGTGTTTGTATAGTTTCCAAAATTCCTCTTGTTATTCATTTATAGTTTTATTCCACTGTGGTAAAAAATGCTGTATATTATTTCAGTTTTTTGAATATTTTAAGACTTGTTTTGTGACCTAATATAAGTTTATCCTTGAGAATGATCCATGTACTAAGCAGAACTATGTATATTATGCAGCCAGTGGATGGAATGTTCTGTAAATAACTATTAGGTCCATTTGTTCTATAGCGCAGATGAAGTCCGACGTTTCCTTCTTGATTTTCCATCTGAGAGATCTGTCCAATGCTGAAAGTGGGGTGTTGAAGTCTTCAGCTATTATTGTATTGGGGTCTATTTCTCTCTTTAGCTCTAATATTTGTTTTACATATCTGGGCACTCCAGTATAGGGTACATATATATTTACAATTGTTATATCTTCTTGTGGAATTGACCCCTTTATCATTTTATAATGACCTTCTTTGTCTCTTTTTCTGGCTTTTATCTTGAAATCTATTTTTTTCTGATATAAATATGACTACTCCTGCTGTTTTTTGGTTTTCATTGGCGTGGAATATCTTTTTCCATCCCTTTATTTTCAGTCTATATGTATCTTTATAGGTGAAGTGTGTTTCTTGTAGACAACAAATAATTTGGTCTTATTTTTACATCCATTCAGTCACTTTATGTCTTTTGATTGTGGAGTTTAGTCCATTTTCCATTCAATGTTATCATTGATAAGTAGAGACTTACTCCTGCCATTTTTAAATGTATTTTCTGGTGGTTTTATGGTCTTCTCTTCCTTCTTTCCTTCTTTCTTGTATTTCTTTTAGTGAAGGTCATTTTCTTTTTTTTTTTTTTTTTTTTTTTTTTTTTTTCCTGAGACAGAGTATTGCTCTGTTACCCAGGCTGGAGTGCAGTGGCCAGATCTCAGCTCACTGCAAGCTCCGCCTCTTGGGTGTACACCATTCTCCTGCCTCAGCCTCCCGAGTAGCTGGGAATACAGGCGCCCGCCACCTCGCCCAGCTAGTTTTTTGTATTTTTTAGTAGAGACGGGGTTTTACCGGGATAGCCAGGATGGTCTTGATCTCCTGACCTCGTGATCCGCCCATCTCGGCCTCCCAAAGTGCTGGGATTACAGGCTTGAGCCACCACGCCCGGCCTCATGAAGGTCATTTTCTCTGGTGATATGATTTAATAGCTCACTTTATATTTTTCGTGTGTTTGTTCTAAGTTTCTTGATTTGAGGTTACCATGAGGGTTGCAAATATTATCCTACAACTTGTTATTTAAAACTGATGACAACTTAATACTGATTATATAAGCAAACAGACAAAAAGAAAACTAATTAAAAGTCTATACTTTAACTTTATCCCCTCAATTTTTTAACTTTCGTTGTTTCTCTTTATGTCTTATTGTACTGCCTCTGTCTTGAAAATTTGTTGTAGTTATTGCTTTTGATTGATTCATCATTTATTCTTCCTATTTAAGAATAGGCTCTTCCTATTTATTCTTCCTATTTAAGAATATGCTGCTGCCTAACAAGTAAGTCAATGAAGGAATTAAGAAAATTGAAAAATTTCTTGAAAAAAATGATAATGGAAAAACAACATACCAAAACCTATAATTACAGTGTTACAATATGCTATGTTTTCATGTGTACTTACTGTTACCATTGAGTTTTGTACCTTTCAGTGATTTCTTCTTGCTTATTAACATCTTTTTCTTTCAGACTGAAGAACTCCCATTAGCATTTCTTGTAAGACAGGTGTGGTGTTGATGAAATTCTTCACCCTTAGTTTGTCTCGGAAGGTCTTTATTTCTCCTTCATGCTTGAAGGGTATTTTACCAGATATATCACTCTAGGGTAAAAGTTCTTTTTTTTAATTTAGCATTTTAAATTTGTTATGTTCCTCTTCTCCTGGAGTGTGAAGTTTCCACTGAAAAGTCTGCTGCCAGACCTATTGCAGCTCCATTGTATGTTATTCCATCCTTTTCTCTTCCTGCTTTTAGGGTCCTTTCTTTATTCTTGACCTTTGAGAGTTTGATTATTAAATACCTTGAGTTAATCTTCTTTGAGATAAACCTGCTTGGTGTTCAATAACCTTCTTGTACTTGAATGTTTGTATCTTCTACAGGTTTGAGAAATTCTCTGATATCATCCCTTTGAATAAACTTTCTACCCCTATTGCTCTCTCTCTTTTTTTTTTTGAGGTGGAGTCTTGCTCTGTCATCCAGGCTGGAGTGCAGTGGCGTGATCTCGGCTCACTGCAACCTCCACCTCCCAGGTTCACACCATTCTCCTGCCTCAGCCTCCCGAGTAGCTGGGACTACAGACACCCACCACCACGCCCGACTAATTTTTTGTATTTTTTAGTAGAGACAGGGTTTCACTGTGTTAGGATGGTCTCGATATCCTGACCTTGTGATCTGCCCACCTCAGCCTCCCAAAGTGCTGGGATTACAGGCATGAGCCACCATGCCCGGCCTACCCCTATCTCTTTATCTGCATCCTCTTTAAGGCCAATGTCTCTTAGATTACCCTTTTGAGGTTATTTCGTAGATCCTGTAGGCATTCTTCATTCTATTTTATTCTTTTTTTCTTTTGTATCCTCTGACTGTATATTTTCAAGTAGCCTGTCTTCAAGTTTACTAATTGTTTCTTGATCAATTTTGCCATTAAGAGACTCTGATACAGTTTTCAGCATATCAATTGCCTTTTTCAGTTATAGAATTTCTGCTTCTTTTTCATTATTTCTAGCTGTTTGTTAAATTTATCTGATAGAATTCTGAATTCTTTCTCTGTGTTACCTTGAATTTCTTTTGAGTTTCCTTAAAACAGCTGTTTTGAATACTCTGTCTGGAAGATCATATATCTCAGTTTCTCCAGGATTGATCTCTGGTGCGTTATTTAGTTCACTTGGTGAAGTAAGGTTTTCCTGGATGGTGTTGATACTCGTAGATGTTCTTCAGTGTCTGGGCATTAAAGAATTGGGTGTTTATTGTAGTCTTCACAGTCTGGACTTATTTGTGCCTGTCCTTCTTGGGAAGGCTTTCCAGGTATTCAAAGGAACTTGGACCCTAAGCCTAACACTGTGGTTTTTGCAGACTCATAGAGCTACCACCTTGGTGGTCTTGGATAAGATTTTGAAGAGTTATCTGGATTACCAAGCAAAGACTCTTGTTCTTTTTCCTCACTTTCTCCTAAACAAATGTAGTCTCTCTCTGTCTGTACTGAGGTGCTGCAACTGGGACGTGGTGATGCAAGCACCCCTGTGGTCGCTAACACTGGGACTGCACTGGCTTAGATCTGATGCCATCCCAGCACTGGGTCTTGCCCAAGGCCTGTTGTAACCACTTACCAGGCTACCATCTGTGTTCACTCAAAGCTCAGTGTCTCTGTGATCAACCGGTGGTGAAGCTAACAAGCTTTGTGTTCTTCCCTTCAAGGCAGCAAGTTCCCCCAGACCCCAGGCAGGTTCAGAGATGCTATCTTGGAGCCGGGGATTGGAGTCAAAAACTTTAGAAATCTACCTGATGTTCCATTCTACTGTGGTTAAGCTTGCACTCAACCACAATATAAAGTCCTTCCCACTATTCTCTCCCCTTTTCACAGGCAGAGGAGCCTTTCTGTGTGGCCACCACCAGCAGCGGCCCATAGGAGGTTCTGCCAGGCCACTGCTGATGTTCACTTAAAGCCCAAGGGCTCTTTTGTTAGCTTCTGGTGAATGCTGCCAGGCCTGGGACTAACTCTTCAGGGGAGTGAGCTCCTCTCTAACCCAGGGAAAGTCTAGAAATGCTGTCCAAGAGCCTAGGCCTGGACTCAGGGACCCCCAGAACCTGCTTGTCACTTTACCTCACTGTGGCTGAGCTGATACCTAAGGCAAAGTGCAAGACAAAGTCCTCTTTACTTTTCCCCGTTTCTCAAATACAAGGAGTCTTTCACCGTAGCCACGACAACTGAGAATGTCTTGGGTCACACCATAAACTGAGCACATCTCAGAGCCCAAAGCCAACGGCATACTACTTGGGTATCACTGGTGCTTATTCAGGGCCCAAGGGCTCTTCAGTCAGCAATAATGAATCCTGCCAGGACTAGGACCTTCTCATCAAGGCAGCTGGTTCCCTTTTGGATTGGGGTGTGTCTAGAAATGTTGTCAGTGAGCTAGGGCCTAGAATGAGGTCCACAACATTCTGTCCAGTGCTCTCTCCTACTGTGATTGAGCTGGTATCCAAGATAAAGTCCTCTTTATTCTTAGCTCTCCTCTGTATAAGTAGAAGGAAGGAGTCACTTTCATTGCTTCTAGCTGCACTGATGAGGGCTGGGGGAGGGGTGGCGCAAGCACTCCCTTAGCCACCCTGGCTGGTATCTTCCTAGGTAACATGTCACCTGAGTCTACTAGCTCTGAGCCTAGCCTAGCTCTAGGATTTGCCTAGGAATTGCAGTCCCTGTGGCCTAGACTGCTTTCAAGTTTACCTGGGACCCCGGAGCACTTTGACCTGTGGCGGTGAGACTTTCTAAGAAACTCAAGCTTTGACTGCTAGGATAGGTAATTCCCCTCTGGCTAGTCTGGTCCAAATGCTCCCTCCACGCACAGGTACTGGCTGAGCCCAGCACAGCTTTGCTGTCTGTGACAAGGCAGCACTGAGTTCAATGTAAAGTCCTCGAGCTGCTGTGCTCTCTCTCCCTCAAGTGCACAGGCTTTCTGTGCTGCAAGGCTGCTGCCAGGGGATGCGGGAGGGGTGGTGTTGGTGACTCAAGACTGTCTCTCCTACCCTCTTTAATGTCTCTTTTCAGTTATATGAAATTAAAACCAGGTTCTGTTTTCACCTGATTTTTGGTTCTTGTGACAGTGATTTTCTGTGTGCAAACAGTTGTTAATATTTGATGTTCTTGGGGTGGGGGGTGGTGCAGGGAGACACATGCTATAGACTTCTATTCTTCCATCTTGCTCCTTCCTTCCTTCCTTCCTTCCTTCCTTCCTTCCTTCCTTCCTTCCTTCCTTTCTTCTCTCTCTCTCTCCTTCCTCCCTCCCCTCTCCTCCCCTCTCTTGGCTATAGTTACAGTTTTGAACAAGGAAAAAAAGCCTTCTTGCATTTGCTTTTAATTCACAGGCATTTGCCTAATTATATTTCTGGTTTTACAATTAACATCACATTTTTGCAATTTTTTAAAGCATAAACGTACATTGATCTCCTCCTAGCAAAGCATACAATTCTTAAATCCCACCTTCCCAGCATATTAGTAATGGAACAAAGTGAAGCTCTTTACCTCTCCTGATATGCTATGTTGAAAAGGATAACATTTTCATAACCTGTGTCACTTGAGTCGAATCGCAAGGAAACATCAAACAAACCTAAATCGAAGGACATACTACAAAATAAATGGCAAGTTCTTTAAAAAAATTTCAAGTTCATGAAAGACAAGAAAATATTAGGAACTAAAGAGGCATGAAAATTAAATGCAATGCAGCCGGGTGCAGTGGCTCACGCCTGTAATCCCAGCACTTTGGGAGGCCAAGGCAGGTGGATCACTTAAGGCCAGGAGTTCAAGACCAGCCTAACGTAGTGAAATTCCATCTCTACTAAAAACACACACACACACACACAAATAGCTGGGCATGGTGGTGCACACCTGTAATCCCAGCTACTCAGGAGGCTGAGGCATGAGAATCTCTTGAACCTGGGAGGCAGAGGTTGCAGTGAGCTCAGATCGCACCACTGCACTATAGCCTCAGTGACAGAGTGAGACTCTGTCTCAAAAAAAAAAAAAAAAAAAAAAAATTAATACAATGTATGATGCTGGGCTCTCAATAACATTTCTATAAAAGACATTTTGGGGACCATTAGCAAAGTTTAAGAAGGGTTTGTAAATTAGATAAAATATATTCACATTATTTTCTGATTTCAATAACTGTACTATGGTTATAACAATGAAAATTTCCTCATTTTGGTAACTGTACTTTCATAACAGTCCTTGATCTTAGGGAAAATACACTAAAATATTTAGGAGTTAAAAAAAAACTTTACAGTTTTTGAGATCCTTCATGTATAACTCCTTCGTGATCTAGCAGCTCCAACTTGCCTCTTGGATTTCTCAGAACTCATGTCCTACCTGCCACTTCCTTTTATTAGTATTCAACAACCTTGGCTTTCTTTTTGCTCCTCAAACATTCCAAGCTTGTTCTATTTTCAAACCTTTGTACTTGCTATTTTCTCTGCTTACGGCATTCTCCTCCCAGACCTGTACCTGCTGGCTTCTTGTCATCATTGGTCCCTAACTCAAAGGTGACACTTTAACACCTCATCTCACAGCAGCAGTTTTTTATTATTCAGACAAAAGTAGTTCTCCATACAGTTATCGATGACATTAACCTGTTTTCTTGTCTTCATGTGACTTATCCCTATCTTAATGTATATTGTTTAACTATTGCCTGTTACTTCCTTCATCCTACACTCTTCTGTTCCTACCTATCTGGAATGTAGGTCCATATAGATAGACCTTGTCTGTTTTGATGACTTCCATTATCCCTTTGTCTAGAACAATACCTGGCACATAGCAGGTGCTCAGTAATATCCGTTGAATGGATGGATACATTTATATGTACAAAGAACTAGAGATGAATAGCAGCAGAAAAGAAATCAGTTGTTGGAAGTGATGTTATGGATAACCAAAAAATTTATTTAATTCAATAGCCAGTTTATTTTATGATAAAAAAGTGCCTATGACCCCAAAAAAGTTAACACCTAAAGTGCTGTCTGTTGTAATGGTAGCAGTAACTGGTTATTTCTACCTAAAGCCAAGAACCTGAAGGGATAGGACATGTATAAGGCTTAGGGAGAACAGAGTTTTCAAACTTAACTTGTATGACAGTTGAGGGAGAACATCTGAAATACAAATAGTCCTTGACTGTTTAATGGAGCAATAGATGTGTCCCTGAGATAGGAGCAGTCTCCAGACTGGTGGAAAGAGGCCATTCACATACTTTTAGAACAACCCATTGGCCTGAGGGCCTATACTGATGAAAAATTTCACATTCCAATTTGTTTTTTGTCTGTGAAGTGGGTATGTCATTATTACTTTGCCACATTTGAGACATGCTGGAGATGAACTAAGGCAAGCATTTGTTTAATAAAGGCCCTAAGTAACAACATTCCTCATTTCATCTTCTTCTGACCTTTTCAAAGACATCCTTCAAAGCTGTTCTCTTTGAGGTTGTATTTATCCCATATTAAATGTCTCTCTGAGTAAATTCTTTGGGTAAGGGCCAGTCTTCATGGTGTTCTTGCTAATGCAAGACTTTGGAACTATCTATAAATGACAGGTCTCCTCTGTACAATTGGTTGGAGAAACAACCACCACTCTGACCCCTGGGTGGCAGGAACCATTTTCCATTCTTCGTGTTTTTTTATAGGAATTTGTATGGAGCTGGGCTTCATTAGACTCTTTTAAATGCACAAAAATGCCAACCACGCTTTGCAGACATGATGTTTTCAGGCACTGTAAGTTCAAAAATATCCTTTATTCTTTCCAATTCAGTAAGAAGGCTGTTCCCCATGGAGGCCTAGCCACAAAGCAAGTTTGAAGTTTTCTTTTGTTTGACTTATGTGGAGTTATCGGTGAACTAGCTATAGAAGCCCCTCCACCCTTTTCTATATATTTGGGGTGAGGAAATGTAATGGGAAGAACAAGCTAAAGTTGTCTTCCTTTCACTCTTTCTTATGTTCAAAGGGATTAGATTTTACTTAGATTTATACAAATATAGAAACTGATTTTCACCTTGATGATCAAAGTAAAAGAAAAATGAGTGTTTACAGATTAGATTTATTGGCTGAAAAAAGAAAACCTTTTGATTGTGTGGTGAGACTGTTTGTATTCTAGGAGAAGTACCTATCCACCTGAAACAATAAGCATAGGATTTTACCTGTGCAACAGTGTGGTGATTTATAAATTATTTTTGGTTCACCTCAATATTGTACTCAGTTTTACACAAAGCAGAGACAATAATGCGCATATTGTCCCATGCTGTTCTGGAGACAGGTAACTTTTACCTGTTACATATCTGAGACAGCATGGAAAATATTCAGAACAGGGTAATTTCATATAGCCATTGTCACTTTATACATATTGAAAAAATAACGTTGATAATAAGTGGAAAACTTGAATTAGAAATCAAGTAACAGAAAAAGGAATTCAATAAAAGGAGTATGGAATTATACATCAGAAAACTTTGACTCATGGCTCTGTTTCTCTCTAGCTGTGGAATGTTAGGCAAATCTTGTGTACTCTGTAGACCTTGATTCAAACGTTCACTCAATAAACAATATAATATGATAAAAAGGCATGAAATTATTTTGAAAAGAAATAAGTGCTATAATATAGAGGGACTAAAGGAGTTGTTCAGTTAAGTAGAAGTGTCTCTGCAACACAACTGCATTTGTTTTATAGAGATATTTTTATGTGAGGCAATTGCCATTTAAGAGGTATTTTGGTCAAATATTTGAAACTTACATATAAGGTAAACAAACCCTTATTTGGAAAATAATTCCTTATAAGGAAAAAGTCCACCTATTTTTCCTTTTTTTTCTTTTATAGCAGATGTGCTAAACATATAGTCTGTATTCACTACTTCTACTTTCTCAGTGCATTCTCATTCCTCAACATCAGGCAGTCTGGCTACCACTTCCATCACTATTCTTCATTTTCTTGAAACTCATCAGTCATCATCTGATTGTTAAATCTAACAGCCATTTGTTAAGGCTTTGTACTTTGTATCTACAATAGCATTGCATTGGCTCCCTCCTCCAAGTTCTAATGCCAGTCTGCCTCCCCCTCAGTCAATTCCAGCATTCATTATATCTTCATGTTCTAAAAGGAAAAACAATGATAAGTTGTGGGAAAATGATATAACACAAAATACAATGCTATAAGTTGTGAAACATAAGATAGTCTGTTTTTTCTATAACAATAAAAAATTTGCAGAATATTTATTGATAGAAACTCAGAAAAAGAAAGAACTATGAGTGCCATCTTGTGGCAAAGCATGCCCTATCACATCTGCTTTGACATACCTCATCACCCCTGCAAATATTTTGGCTGTTTTGCCTGTCTCTGTATCATTTGACACTGAAGGCCACTCTTTTTTAAAGCCTTTTCTTATCTCTAATATTTTAGTCACTACAGTAATCCTCAGTCATCGTCTTTTACACATCTTTTTCTTTTTTCAAATTTCAATATTATATAACATTATTTTTATTTTTATTGACAAATTATAATTATGTATGATAAATATACATACATACTGACCACACTCCAGTACAATGTGATATTTTGATCTATGTACACATTGTAGAAATATTCAGTCAAACTGACTAACATATCCATTACCTCATCAACTTATGATTTTTTTTGTGGTGAGAACATTAATCTATTCTTTTAGTGATTTTGAAATATACATTATTATCAATTGTGGTCACCATGCAGTACAATGGATCACAAAAGCTTAATCCTCCACTCTGAGACTTTGTACTCTTTGATCAACATATCCCCTTTCCTCATCCCTCCTTCTCCCTCCCAGCCTCTGGTAACCTCCTTTCTAAGTTGTTTCTATGAGATCGACTTTTTTAGATTCCACATATAAGTGAGATCATACAGATTTGTCTCTTTGTGTCTGGCTTATTTCACTTAGCATAATGCCCTCCAGTTCCACCTTCTGAGTTTATATCCAAAGGAATTGAAATTGGCATATTGAAGAGATATCTGCATTCCTATATTCCTTGCAGCATTATTTACAATAGCCAAAGTATGGAATCAACTTATTTGTCTATCAAGGGATGAATAAATAAAATGTGGCACATATACACAATGGAATATTATTCAGTCTTTAAAAAATAGAAAATTCTGTCAGTCACCTCATTATTTTGAAAGCCACCTCCTTCTTTGTATCTCAATGCTATTACTTCATCTTGGTTCTTGGCTCATTCTTTGACTTTCTTTCATCTCTTCTTGACGATTCCACTTACTTCTCTCCTGACCACTGTGGCTCTATCCTGACTCAGCCTTTAGTAGAGCTGACAAATAAACACCAGACACTCAGTTAAATTTGAATTTTAAATAAACAGCAAATAATTTGTTAGCATAATTGTGATTCAACTATTACGTGGGAATATTTATATTAATAACTTATTTTGCTATTTACCTGAAATTTAAATTTGACTAGGTGTCTTATATTTATACTTGCTAAATCTGGCAACTCTAGCCATTAGCCTTCTTTTCCCCATTTGTGGTAGATGTGGAGATGTACTGCTCATATTTCCCTTCAAAAAAGTACTTGCCATCCAGCTATAGGGAATGAGGTCAGTAGACAGCTTCCAGCTGTCAGCTCCTTTAGGATCTGCCTCATCTGCAGAGAGTAGCTTCATCCAAGGCCAGCCCTACTCAAGACAATCCACATCAGTGACTGAATGAGATGGGGCTATAAAGATCCAACTATTTGGGTCTATTTCAGGACAACTCTAACAGGCAGCATTTACTTTACAGTTTTCTACCACGTTGGCTGAGGTATTTCCAGCCTGCCTTGCAGTTTGACTTCTTTCTCTAACCAGTCTGCTTCCTTTCAAAGTTGTTGATCCTTAATGAACACCCAGACTCTTACTCAGGCTTTGCTCTTAAAGAACCCAACCTGCAACATTCATCCTCTCAAGGAACTCATTCTTATGATTTCAACAATGACCGCTCCAACTATGTTCATGTGTCCCAAGCATGTGTCTCTGGAGCTCTCATACCAGCATTCACAGCTGCCCATAATACTTCTCCTCTTAAGGTCTGACCATTTTTTACACACAGCTAAAGTTACCATATTTATATTCATTTATCCAATAAATATCTATTGAATGCCTGCCATGTTCCAAGCCCTGTATCACTGGGGCTATAACAAACCAAACAGACACAAATTTCTGTCCTCATGGAGCTTACATTCTACTGGGGCAGAGAGATAATAAACAAGATGAATAGGTAAAATTTACTGTAAGTTATAGAGTGACGGTACTAAAGAGAAAAAGAAAAAAAACAACAAGTGAGAAGGATAAGAAGTGGGTATATGGGTGTTTTTGTTTTATAGGGGCGGAGGCTTGTGGAAATGTTGGATATGGTAGCCAAGTAAGATGTATTAATCAAAATAAGCTATGCTATGCTGTAGCACTAAATCTAGATGTTAGTGGTTTAGCCCAACAAAAGTTTAGCTTTTGTTCATAGTAAGTCTGATATAGGTGGCTCATCATGTCATCTAGTGACTGATGATTCCAGGCTTCCTACATATTGTGATGTTGCCACAGAGACATTGTTTCTAGGGGCAGAGAGAGATAAAGGTAGATCAGTATTCAGTAAGTGTCTTGGCCTGGAAGTGGCACATCACTCATACATACATCCCATTTGCCAAAACTAAGTGATATGCTCCCACTCTGACTACAAGGGAATCCAGGAAATGTTCTTCTCTCTGCCCAGGAAGAGGAAATGGTGCACTGATCACTCCATTTTTGTTTTCTGCCACACAAGACTTCACTGAAAAAGTGACATTTGAGTCAAGTCCTGAGAAATTTTCCCAGAAGTTTTGCTCTGTTTTAAGATCCATTTATTTCAAATATATTATAATTCACAACTTCTTTCCTATTGAAAACTTGCAGACATCTCGCATTTTTTTCATCTTCCCTAGCCAAGCAATCAAAAGCCTATTTTGTGGCTATGGTATTGCAATAATCTCCTAGATTCTCTTTCTTTCTCAGTCTCCACTATTCAGCACCCCGGCCATCTTCCCTGCTGTAGTTGGAATGAAAGTTCTTAAGCAAAACTGCTACTGATTTTTAATTGTCCTTAAAAAATGTTTTATTGATATAACAAACTCAATTCTAAGTAGGCATCTGTGATTTTCCCATACTATTATTTATACATGACTTAAAAGTTATAACAAAGAGCAAGTTTGGAGAAAATATAAACATTTAAGTACAAATGAAATACCTTACTAATAAAAATTTAGCTATTTATTAATCATTGCCAACATTATAAACTAAATTTTCTATAAAAATTGGAGATTTTGTGTCTTTTGTGTTTGATTATGGTTTCATTTTTATATCAGCACTTTGCAAGCTTCCCTCAGCTCTTAAACTTTCTGCCCATAATTTAACAGAAAGAAGACATCAGCTGCTTTCTGAGCACTTTGTAAACAGGTCTCAGAACCTCCTTTCTAATTCTGCCTTCTTACATATACCATTTCTTCCCCTTTCCCTCTCTCTTCCTTCCTCCCTTTTATTGTCATAGAGAAAACAATTTTAAGTTCATGGAATTTTTTAAAATTTTCTCAGATAAATCTGAGCTTGAAGGAGAAAAAATATATATTATGGGAGACCCCCATGCTTGTAACTAATATGAGGCTCTCTAGCAAGTCTCTTAGAAATCAGGCAATTCCCTACCCTTTGATATAAGCCTCTTGGTAAAAACCTTCCAAGTTACTTCTAATGGTTTGAACTTGAATATAATTACTCTCAAAAACACTGGCAGTATTAGGACTGGTTTCTAGTTTGTGAGCTTTTAGAAATTCAGGACTGTCTTAATCGTTTTATATTCCTTTTACCTCACTCAGTTCATGCTATGGCTAAATATTCAATAAATGTTGAATAAATTAATGAATGAATGCTAGAGTCCTCTTAAAATATCCTTATTAGTTTTGCTTCTGAAGATCTAAGAACATTTTAAAATAAAAATTTATGAACAACAATGCATATTAATATTTGAATTCTCAAGATAACTCTCTGTTAGGGCTTATGTGGATAGAGGAGAACCCATGGTGTGTGTCAATACATCTGCTTTTTCTGGTATCACTATTTGCCTGAGCTGTCCCAGAGGTGAAATTGTGGAAAGTGGTACCTTTCCTCATTTGTTCTTCCACTGCTCACATTGAGTGAGTTGAATAATGTGGAAGGGATTCTTTCTCTAGTTTTACGACACTTGATTCCACCCCATCCAAGTGTCCATTTCAGTGCGTGGAAAGAGCTTTGAGTCTTTTGGAAGAAAAGAGAGTGAGAGATTGAATTATTTCAAGGTATTCTTTTATTAGTTATATTGGGCACTAGTCTTCCCCAGAGCTTTAAATAATTTATCTCTGAATCTAACAGGTGACGGAAAATGAGACACTAAGAAACTAATTTTTCTCCTTCCTGTGCTACATTTACATAGACTCACAGACTCTGAGCCTGTCTTCTGCCCAGGAACCAAAAGAGGAGCTGAATTTCACACTGCAGTTTAAAATTAATCTCTCTCTTAATGTCTTTTTCAACATGTTATTTAGATATTCATTTGCAATTTGATATAAATCTCAAATATGGCATGTTTTGGATTTCTTTTATATCATCAGTGAAGTCCATTAAACCTGACTGTGATTTGGAACTTTATCCTTTATTTGACTTTCACAACTTCTTTAAGATAATTTCTCCTAAGAGAAGAAAATCTCTTATTTGCTAAAATTTAATCTCCTTTGTAATTTATTCATAGCAAGTTCATAGATTCATGGACATTGAGAGCACAGAGCAAATGAACATTGGAGATATTCTGATTTAATCATCTCCTTTATAGATGAACAAACTGAGGCTCATTGAGGATAAGGGATTTGCCTAAGTAGCCAATATGGAAGCAATGTAGTGAATTCTTGTAAGTGTGCATTGCCTCGGCATCCGTTTTGAATATAAATTTTACTTTCTTATACCAGAAGCAGGGCTCAGTCATCCTTGACAGTTTCCATTTACACCTCCTCCCAGTTTCTCAATGTGATTGATCCAGATATAACCACCTCCTGACTACTTCCCTATGGCACAGCTAGATACAACTTACTTGACTTGCCCCATTGACCCACACATCCCGCACTGACTGTGTAGATATGCCACAGAGACCACATCTCAGTCACAGTGTGCCCCCTCCAGAACTCATGCCTTCTTGATCTAAACCCACCAATTAGAGCTTCCTAAGGGAAACCTAGTTGGGTAATGCCCTGAATCCCAATAAAGGCTTTGGCCAACAGGTCTTTCTCTCTGTCTCTGACTGAGCATCCTGCTGTCTCCAGATTTCTTGTTGGTCCTCATGGGCATGTGCTTCTCCTGTGGATATTTAATAAAATTCTTCTGTTATTTCATGTGTTTTGTTATGCACCCACCTCTGTGTCCCACATGACTGACATACCTGACCCTAACTTACCTCCCATTCAGGGCTCTCCCTGAAAGTGGGTGCCTGGATTAAGGCCACTATCGAGAGAAACCTCAAGGCCAAACCAGAAGAAATCATAGCAAGCAGAATTATGGTGTCCTGACTGCCTCTACATAGAGTTGTTCTTGCATGTTGCTGTGTCTAATATGTTTGCATTAGGCATACCTGTGCCATGAAGTTCCATATCATGTTTCCCTTGATTTAAACTACCATCAAGAAATCCTGTGGCCTGATAGAACCTCTGCTGCAAGTTAAGTACGAGTAGTTAAATATGGCTGTAGCGTAGGGCATAAAAGAGCATGATGTGACAAGAGAAGAAGGACAAGGAGGCAGGGACTTCTCCATAAACAACCTCTGGGTTGCTCGTCTAAATGGAATAAGAATTTTTATCAGGGCTTAACAGAGAGGTTTTTAAAAAATTGTTTTGTTACAAGGCAAAAGAAAATTACAGAGGAAAAACAACAAATTAATAATGCTAATAGAAGAGAAACCAAGACTCAACCATCCTGTTTTTAAAAGGTTAACATGTTTACTCTTGGAAAACCTCTAGTATTATATAATAATGCACATTATTGGTTTGACAGTTATAAAAATTCTAGTATGGAATTCAGTTTGGTTTTCCCTTACTTTTCTCATTTCTAAAATGAAGCTAAGTATCTCATTTGGCTACTATGAAGATTCAATAAGAGTTTGCATGTAATTGTTTTTATATTCTTGTGTATGTCAAAAAAATGACTGGTTTGAATTCAATTTGTCTGTTGAACTACCCAGCTACTTCTATATATAGCTTTTAAGTTTTGGGTCAATTGTGTTATTGTGTTTACTCTCTAATTAAGCCTGCCCAAGGTGATAGGGATGAGAGTAAATGGCTTTGGTAATTCAACCTTACTGACTTCCCTACCATTTGTTTTTTAATCTCCAAGAACTTCAAGTTGTTTTTTGTAACATGAAAGCTGTCTTCTGGGAGAAAAGTTTAGCAGTGGTGACTGGCTAAGATCTTTTCTTTCTTCTTATTTTCTCTTCTTAACTTTTTATTTTGAAAACTTTTACACATAAAGGAAAGTTGAAAGACTAAATTAATCAATTGTTTACATTTTACCAAATTTGCTTTCTCTCTATTACCTATGTAATATTTGCTGAATTGTTTGAGAGTAAGTTGCAAACATCATGACATTTTAGCGCTTAGCATGCATTTCCTATAACAAGAACATTCTTCTGAATAATCACAATACTATTACTACACCTAAGAAACCCAATATTCATTGATTCAATAATCATGTAATACACAGTTCATATACCAATTTTTTCTAATTATCCAGTAATGTGTATGCTAGCTATTCCCCACTAATATTGGATCCAAACAAGGATCACACTTATATTTAGTTTTCTTGTCTCTTTAGTCTTTTAAAATCTAGAATAGTTTCCCCAATTATATTTTGTCTTGTGTGACGTTGACATTTTTTTGAGAGTGCAAGCAACTTTTCTTATAAAATGCGCCTAAATCTGGATTTATCTGATTGCTTCCTTATTGTTAGATTCTGTTTAAATATGTTTGGCAAGAATACTGCATAGATGATATGTAGATATGCTGTTTATTATTATTACTATTATTTTCTGAGACGGAGTTTCACTCTTGTTGCCTAGCCTGGAGTGCAATGGCATGATGTTGGCTCACTGCAACCTCTGCCTCCTGGGTTCAAGTGATTCTCCTGCCTCAGCTGCCCTAGTAGCTGGGATTACAGGCATGTGCCACCACACCTGGCTGAATTTTTTTTTGTATTTTTAGTAGAGATGGGATTTCACCATGTTGGTCTGGCTGGTCTCAAACTCCTAACCTCTAATGATCCACCTGCCTCAGCCTCCCAAAGTGCTGGGATTGCAGGCATGGGCCACTGTGCCTGGCCAGATATGCTGTTTAGAAAGCTCCCCAGGAAGAAATATGCAGATTCTGTGGGATTGAAGGGTGCTAAATGGGAAGGCTGTGGCAACTATTTGAGTGAATGATGTAGTGGCCTGAGTTAGAGTAATGGTTGTGGGGACTCAGGAGGGACAAATCTAGGAAGGGTTTAAAAGATTAACTTGATGACCTGTTTTGGTTATGATTAGATAATAGAGAGGAACCTAGGACAATTTCTGGGTTACTGAAATATGACTGTGTTATTCATCAATTCAGGGAATATAAAAAAGAAACAGATTTATTGGGGTAGCTGATTAATTTGTTGTTTCACATGCACCAGTTGAAATGCCTGTGAGTTGTTCAGATAGAAATGATTGATACCACTGGCCTGGAGTTCAGAAGAAACCTGGACTGGAGATTTAAATTTGGAACTACAATATTAGTATATAGGTAGGGGGTATAGCCATAAAGGATAGATGAGTTTGCCTAGACACAGTATTAGGTGAAGAGAGATAGGCGATAAAGCATTCTTTGTGAAGATTTGGCAGTAGTTCCTAGTACAGTGCTCTTTTCCTATAGTTGTTGCATAGTTTTTCAGAATTTTAAGTTCTAAGGTTGTTCCACTGATTTGTTCTTTAGACCTCAACTAAACTTATAATTGTTGGGCTTCATCACAGATTGAATTTGCCCCAACTAGACTAGAGAATAACTGGCAGTCACCACATACTTATAGTGATCTATGTTTTATCCTGGTACCCTTCGATGAATGTGAGACTGGTTTCTCCCAAAGGAGATGTGCCCTAGTTAAGATGGGGTCCCAGACCTCCTCCACTGTTACTTGGTTCAATCCCAGAATGTGCTGAGGCACAATATGCAAATCAACCAGATACAATAAAGATGATCATACATCAGCTGTGCATGTGCATATGTGTGTTTCTGCAATCTGGATTGCAATTCTGCAGTGGAATAGTTCCAGACTGGCCTAGCAGAAGAAAAAGAAGGACATCTAAGGAATGTTCTCTCAACTCCATTTAATACTTTGGCTTTATCAAATCTGTGTGCTGTGTTTCTGCCTGTATCTCTCAGCATATGGAGAAAAGAGCCAGGACTCAATTGTTTCTCCCCATTCCTCCAAGAAATCTTTTGTATTTCCTCCACAGGTTGAAGCCTAGGTCACCAACAACACTAAAGTGTGTTTTATTTGACACTTGTGGATTCTATTGCCACTTTTCCATTTCCAACATGTTTAGAATCATGTCAGATGAATATCTACAAAATGGAAATTTTTATTCAATGGACTCTTAAAGAGTCCTGGGATGAAAGAGATGGGGAAATGCAAGAGGAAAGGAAAAAGCCTAGGTACTTCTTGCAGGGAAAGGAAACGCTGAGCCCAGTGGGGAAGACTATGTGTTCAGCTGCCAGTACCTGTTACTTAAGGCTGACATTTTCCAGATCTTACTTCAGGGAAGGCAACACCTGATTTCACTTAAAACTGCAGCATCTGCCCTGCTGCTTTTTCCTGACCAGCCCCATGCCTCACCCGCCAGATCCATGAAGACTGAAGGAATGGAGGATACAATTAGCGGGAAAGGGGGCTGGGATGAATAGGGACCTCCTGAGAGCCTCTACCAGAGTTCTGATCTGATTGTGCAGCTGACTTAGGTTTCTCCCACTTGGGTAACACTAACAGTACAGTCAAGTCCCAAGAAGCAAGAGAGAGCTGACACAGTCATTTAAACAGAATGCTACTTTTTTTGTTTGTTTTGGTGGTGGTTGTTGTCTTAATAGCTGTGGATGTCTAGCTTCTGTTTTCTGCTTGATATATGGAGCAGATAGGAATTTTTCTCTTGAATATATTAGCCTTGCTAAGGAGAACTGTAAAAGATGATCAGAGCACTAATATTCAATTATTTTGCTCTTTTTTTTGCTAGTCCTTACTGTCTCTCTGCTTTCACTGAGTATGTATATATAGATAGGAATGTATATGTGTATTTACAGACATATGAAAATATGTTTTAAGTATATATGTGTATATCTATGTGTGTGTGTGTGTATATATATATATATATCTCGAAAAGGTGATCCAAATTTTCTAATGTTGATTTTTATCCAAGTTTTTTTTTCTTTTTTTTTTTGCTGCAGGATGTTGCTCTGTCACCCAGACTGGAGTGCAGTGACACAGTCATGGCTCACTGCACCCTTGACCTCCTTAGGCTCAAGTGATCCTCCCACCTCAGCCCCCCAGTAGCTGGAACTACAGGCATGTACCACAATGCCTGGCTAATTTTTAAAATTTTTTGTAGAGATAAGGTCTCACTATGTTGCCCAGGCTGATCTCAAACTCCTGAGCTCAAGCAATCCTTTCACCTCAGCCTCCCAAAGGCATGAGCCACTGTCCCTGGCCTCAAGAGATGTATTTTTCTATAGTACCTTTATTGATTGAATTTCATCCTATAGATTTATTTATTCATTCTTCTTTTTAGTCATTATCTCTGTTTACCATAAAATAAAGCTGAGATGAACATTCTTATGCACTTGTACATCCCATTCTGATTACTTCCTCAGAAAAAAAATTTTAGAAGTGGAGATTTTTAGTCAAAGCATATATGCACTTTTAAAGCTTTTGACACATATTGCCAAAATGTCCCTTTCCAGAGGAGTTTTTGGAGTCTTATGAGGATGACCCAACTTAAAATTTCCATATGTAGATTGGAGTTTACAGCAGGGAATTACAAATTATAAGGGAGATCATTGCTATATATCCTAAAAGTATCTAGACCAGTTTAATTAATTGGGTAGTTATGATTGAAGACTATGCAATAGTAAGTCCTATCCAGCCTTCTGGACTGGCTTAGAGAAAGACAGACAATATGATAACTGAACCTTTGATTCTGTATTGATGGTGTATTAATTACAGAAATGAACCCACAGGATCCTAGAGCTAGTCTCATTTAAAAAATTATAGGAGAATATAAGGATATAATGTTATGTAGAAAAGTAGTTAAACTGTAAAGGAATAGATTCTTGCATATGTCCCTCCTGAATTAAATACTGCTGATACTCAGAATGCCCTTGACTGCTGGGTGGAGGCTCCAGTGCCTCTGGCTAGGATCTTGAAACAGATCACCATAGGAAGAAAGCTTTTAAATGGAGGGCGAGTGAAGTAGAAGTTAAAGGCCTCCAAAAGAAGAGGAAATAGGTCCTTCCTAATCAATCATAATTCTTTGCTGGCCTCATGAGCTTATTTCAGCCTAATGGAAGAACTGACCTTGCAAGTCTTGCCTTTCCCAGAAACCTTTAGTGTCTAATAAATTCTTGTTTAGAATTTCAACCTACTAGCAAAAACTCTCATATCAACATTTATGTTTTTGTTTGTAGAATTTGAACATGGAAGATTATTTTTTGTAGTCATGTCCAAGGAATAAAACCTTTCTCCTTATTTTTCATAACCATTCTTGTAGTGAATCAAATCAGTCACTAAGTAATAGGCATCTAATTTGCATTAAGCACAATTCTAGGATTCCACTTATTGCCTGGCCTCCAGAAATTCCTCTGGAATATAGAGGGCATGATAATCCTTTGGGTTTCCAGGTGTCACTGTCTGCTCAGACCCTGTATTAAATATTCCCCCAAATTATTTGTTTTCTCCTTTTCCTTAGTTTACAGTCACCTGAGTAAATGACCATAGGTCCCTTTGGGGAAGGAGAATTATAATATATAATGCTACAGCGCCCCTCCTAAGGTCCTGGCCATGTCTTCAGTCAAAGGGTTCTGGATCTGCAAATTGGCTCAGCACCAGGAACTAACTAGCAAAGGATCAGGACTCTTGATTGGGGCAACCATCCTCAGTTTCCCACTCATCCATTTTTGTCTTTTTTGTGATTACAGATGTTTACTAATACTCATGTAGTCTGCCTGTCTATTATATTTGCTCCTGGGGATGTCATGCTCTGTTAACCACTTCTGTAACTCTCTGCCAATCAAGCACCCTTGGCTGCCCCTCTGACCTTGCTAGTCATTATGGTAATTGCAACTTTTTGGCTTCTGGAAGTTAAGCACCAACACTTAAGGCTCTATTGCTTTGCATCTCCAACCACCATCCTTATGGTTATTGCCAAGTCCAAAACTGACCTGCAAATAAGATCACTGAACTTCTTAGTGATGCTGTGTGCCTCTCACTAGCACATTCCTAATGGCCTTAGCAAATGGTGTCCTTTGGGTTCTCCCCTGGAACATCCTCTGATGAATCTTCTGGCCTTATCAATATATCCATTCCAACCACTTCTTTCAGTCTCTTTTATACATACATACCTGTCTTTACCATCATCTGCCAGGGCAACTCAGGTACTTCTACTTTGCTCAACATGGCTGTTACTTTTTTCAGACTTCTAAAAGTCACCCTGGCAGGGAGTTTGCCCCATCCACTGGGATCCTTGCCAGGGTGTTAAATCCCCCATCTCAAGAGAGTAGCCTGAAGTCACTGAATTCTTGGTTATCCAGTTGTACATCCTGGCCCTCTTGATCAAGTTCTTTCAAAATCCAATCCTAGGAGTACATCTCTGGCTCCTATTGATAGATCTTAGCTAATTTTCATAACTCCTGGCTACATAGTCTCATTTGTTTTCTTAGTTAGGTTATCCTGGGCTTTAATCCTAGTTATGAGCCTGGTATCCAGGAGAGGAGGTGGGAGTGACTTCCAAAGGGATCAACTCTTGCCTTGCAGGGATAGGCTTCTGCCGGGTTTTGCAACTCAGGGCAGGTGCTACCTCTTATTAGAGAAGGGTGGTCACTAAACTCTGAGGGTTCAGGGAGCTCTTCAGCTCCAATATTTGGAGCTGAAATCCATCTAAATGGGCCTATCTCATATTTCAGGGTACTGGGTTTTTCCAATATAGCCCTGATAGCATAACAGACCAGCTTTGATTGAGTATTCAAACGTCTCTGAATCCCTCAGATCTTCAAACCATCAGATCTTCAGTTTTCTGCTTAGCTGTGTCTGTTTTTCCACCACAGGATGTAACAGCCCTTTTATTAATGACCAGAGAAGTCCTCGGGCTCTCCCACTTAGCCATTAGTTACTTGTTAACTCCCTCGGTTCCTCATTTTTTTTTCAGGGCCTCAATATAATTTTGCGGTAGCCTGCAACTCTGCTGTCTTGATAGATATTTTCTCCTCGTGTCTTTTAAATCCCAGAATTATTGCAGCTGCATCCCTCTACCTGGAATTATCAGATAACCACTAATGAAATCTTTAGTAAATGAGCCATCACCTTTTGTCAGGGGCTGTTCATGCCCAACTACCCCATTCAGGGTGGCCCACTTTTTCCCTTTTGGTTGGTGAGTCAGTCACAAATCTCCATTGTATTCCCTGTTTTTTTGGACCATTTTTACTATTCCTTGTAGTAGTTTGAGTCTACCAAGGAGCAGACACTAAGATATGATTAGATGTTCTGGAGATTGATTGGAAGCAGGGAGGAACTGGTGAAGGTGAAGAAAGCCTTCAGACCAGCCTAATATCTGTGGGGGAGGGGAAGGAGGGAGGGGAGGGGAGGGCATCTTAGACTACAGCACTTCCAAAAATGGTTCAGCCAGGCTCATGGTGAGTCCTCAAGCCAAAATTATCTGCATAAAGAGTCCTCTAATTTGCTGGAATAAACCTGTCTTAGTATCCTTGACCACTGTGTTCAGTCATTGACTAGAAGCAGCTCACGGGAAGTGGCACAAATGCAGTGATATATGTAGAAAAGCAGTAGCAGTAGCTAGAACCATTAATCAGTTATGCTCCCTGTGGCAGATGTGAGTGGTGCATTTTCATGGTGCACACATACACATGCACACACATACACAGACACACAGATAGTTACACCTAGGGATCAGATTCCACCTTTCCATTAGTATTGTAATTCGTTATTCAGAATGGATTTGTACAACCTTTTTTTGGCCTGACTAAAGAAATGACCCCCACAGGTGACTTTCTTTCAATGTGAAAATACATACCAAGTTTCCAACAACTGACTCACAAGTAAGTCTTTGGAACACAACAAAATTAAAAGCGGAGAACTTTCTAGCCATGAGAGGCCACTGGGACTATTTCTGGGCACTTTGAGATATAAATCACCAAGTGCGTGCCCTATTACTATTTCAGTGGTTTGGGCAAAGGGATTTCTCTTTCTAGATAGACTTTGTACTTTTTAGATAGACTCTTCAAACTTAGCAATAACATTCCATCTTTGTATCCAAAAGAAAAATAATATACTAGTAATATAAAAACGTGGCTTTTGTATGTGATCGATATGAATAGTGCATATGTTTTTGACTCATTATTCCATCCCATGTTGATAGTCTGCTGGTTGTGTCCAAGTTACTATGTCTCAGCCTATAAATTCCTTGAAAGCAAGGACCGGCCGGGCGCGGTGGCTCAAGCCTGTAATCCCAGCACTTTGGGAGGCCGAGACGGGCGGATCACGAGGTCAGGAGATCGAGACCATCCTGGCTAACACGGTGAAACCCCGTCTCTATTAAGAAATAGAAAAAACTAGCCGGGCGAGGTGGCGGGCGCCTGTAGTCCCAGCTACTCGGGAGGCTGAGGCCGGAGAATGGCGTAAACCCGGGAGGCGGAGCTTGCAGTGAGCTGAGATCCGGCCACTGCACTCCAGCCTGGGTGACAGAGCGAGACTCCGTCTCAAAAAAAAAAAAAAAAAAAAGAAAGCAAGGACCATGTCTCATCTTTGATTACACTCAGTACCCAAGTGACTAATTCAATGCCAGCAAATATTTGGTGACCTCTTTTCTTAACCATCTCCTTCCTTACAAGGCTAGCTCTTTATAGTTTCACATTAGAATCACAATATTTGGAGAGAAGCCCCATATCTCTATATAGTCATTGCTTCCCTGGATTATTTAGCACCCACACCCCGCACTCATGGGACAGCTGGATCTGTCCTAGAGCCAAAATGGTTTTAAGTCAAGTAAGAAGTGTTATACTTGTTATTGCTTTGTCATGGGCTCAGTGGAAGCTTTGCCAAAAACTGATTAGTGTGTCATCATGCCATCTTAAGAAATTTCTTCCTAATAAAATGTCTTTAATTATGACTAAAGATGCCCATTTCCATAATATTTCTACACAAAATATCACCCCCCCAACTCCCACTTCCACTCCACCTAAACAACAAGCTATATTCAGACTTTCAAGACACATATATGGAAAGAAGGTGTTTTTTATGGTCACTAACACATTCTGGAAAACTATGGACCGTGAATATTTATGTGATGATCTCTTGAGAATTCTTCCCAGTCTTCTAGTGGTTTCCTACATTTCTTCAATTTGCGTATACTTTATACCTTTTAAGAACAGTTTATTGATATCCATTTTCTTATTTGAAACTTAAAATAACGTTGGGACATAGACAAGTTATTATTATGATTATTACTATTATTTGAGATGGAGTCTTGCTCTGTCACGCAGGCTGGAGTGCAGTGGCACGATCTCCCCTCACTGCAACCTCTGCCTCCCAGGTTCAAGCAATTCTCCTGCTTCAGCCTGAGTAGCTGGGATTAGAGGCGCTTGCCACCATGCCTGGCTAATTTTTGTATTTTTTAGCAGAGATGAGGTTTCACCGTGTTGGCCAGGCTGGTCTTGAACTTCTGATCTCAAGTATCCGCCCGCCTCAACATCCCAAAGTACTGAGATTGCAGGCGTGGGCCACCGTGCCTGGCTGAGAAAAGTATTGTTATTGACTTTTGTAAAATAAGGAATCTGAAGTATACCATAGAGTTAACTGATTTGTCCAAGGGAACAGAATACATTTGGGGCGAGTGATTAGAAAACAGACATCATATTTATATATGGTAGACTATAATATTTAGTAAATCAAATAAACAATAAATATGACTTAGTACCCACTCTGTGCTGGGTACTGATGCTAAACTTGAAAACTACAAGATCACATATGATCAAGTCATCAAATAATTTAGAATCTGAAATTGTCCTCACCATTTTCTACTATCAGTTCATTTTTATTAAAACAAAAATAGCTTTATGAGAATTATAAACCGACAAAAACAAATCAAATAGTAAAGAGGCGCTCATGGTGAAAAGCAAGAGTCTCCTGCCTGCTTTCCTGCCACCACCACCTATCCCAGCCCTTCTCTCCAGAGACAAACTTTTTCATCAGAACAAGTGAGTGTGTTGAACTTTTCTTCCTTGTAGTATTTTTATTAGGAAAAAATAAAACTATCCAAAAAAGTGTAGGGAATTATGTGATAAACATCTATCACCCACCAGTAAGTAACTTTGTTAAAACTGATAAACCTTTACACGGGGACTATTTGCTTCCAATTTTTTAAAAGAAATAAAAACGTATAGACATAATTTAAACCTGCCTGATTATTTCTCTCCAATCCCAGTTTCTTCCATCATACACAGAGGAGGCACAGTATCCTGAATTTTTAATTTATATTTCCCTTTATTTTATTTTACTTATATAAACAGATAGTTATTTTTAATGTATCACTACTATATAGTTATATATTACTATGTCATATACAAATATGTATAAATTTAATATATACTTATTTAATATATATTTCTATATAGATGTTTATATTAAACATATGTCTCTCAAGGCATATAAATGTTTATATAGTAATATATATTAAATAAGTATATAGTATATTAAATTTATACATATTTACATGATATAGTAATATATAACTATATAGTATTGATACATCAAAAATACGTGTATGTTTATATGTGAATTTATTATATATGTATATAAAATATTGATATAATTTATATACATAAGTAATATAATTAAAATAAATATTAATATATATTACATATTAACATATACTATACTATACAGATGTTATAGTATTGTCTATAACTATATATTATATATAGCATTATGTAATATACATATATGTATATATAGTATAATATACATATATAGTATCTATAGTGCAATATGCACAGCATATGCATGTATATATCATGTATTATATAAACATAGAATGTATTTCCATGATAAATGTATAGTACTATTTTGTATGTTTTAACCATCATATAAATAGTATCATTCTGCATATATTATTACACAACTCCCTTGTTTTTCACTGTAAATTATGTTTTTGAGATTTATTTCTGTTAATACATGTAACTCTGGTTTGTTTTTAAAAAATTGCTTATCAATTCTTATAGATGAACATTTCTAATTTTCTCTTATCGCAAGCAGCCTTTCAGTGAAAATTCTTGTTCTTGTCTCCTTGTACACAAGTGAAAAAACTTCTCTGGAGAGAGAAAACATTCAGTTTTTCACTGTTAAATATGACATTAGCTGGAACATTTTGTAGATGCCATTTATCAAACTAAATAAGTTCATAGTTAGCTATGAATTTTTTAAAATCATGAATTAATGTTGAATTTTGTCATATATATCCTCAGCATCTATTGAAACTATCTCGTGCTGTTTCTTATGTAGTCTGTTAATATGGTGAATTACATTGACTTAATTTTGTGGGTTTTGTTTTGTTTTGTTTTGAGACAGGGTCTTGCGGTCTTGCGGTCTTGCTCTGTCACCCAGGCTGGAGTGCAGTGGTGTGATCATGGCTCACTGCAGCCTTGACCTCCCAGTCTCAGGTGATCCTCCCACCTCAGCCTCCTGAGTAGCTGGGACTACAGGTGCACACCACCATGCCCAGCTAATTTTTGTATTTTTAGTAGAGATGGGCTTTCACCATGTTGCCCAGGCTGGTCTCCAATTCCTGAGCTCAAGCAATCTGCCTGCCTCAGCCTCCCAAAGTGCTGAGATTATAAGCGTGAGTCACCACACCCTGCCATTGATTTAATTTTGAATGTTGAATCAGCCTTTCATTGCTGGAATAAACTCCACTTGCTTGTGTTATTTTTCTTTATATTTGTGAATTAATTTGTTAATATTTTGTTGAGGATTTTTATTGCATTTTATTTCATTTTATGTTGGCTTGTATCTTTTATTTCTTATAATGTCTTTGTTTCATTTTGTTACAAGAGCAATGCTGGCCTCAAAATGCATTAAGAACTATTTTCTCTTCTTCTGTTTTCAGGAAGAGATTGTTTAGAATTGGTATTATTTCTTCCTTAAATGTTTACTGATGTAGAATTGGTGTCAGCAATGAAATCAACTAGTGTATGTTCTGTGGTTTTCTTTGTTGAAAGGTTTTAAACTATGAATTCAGTTTCCTTGGTAGGTATATGATTATTCCTATTTTCTGTTTTTTCTTAAATGAATTTTGGTAGTTTGTGTCTTTTAAGGCATTGTTCTGTTTTATGGACGTTATTCTTGAATTTATGGATGGTGGATAGTTCATCATATTTTATTTTCCTTTTAATATTTATATAGTTTATATTGATTCATCTCTTCCATTCTTGATATTTGGTAATTTGTATGTCTCTCAGCTCATTTTTGGTCAGTTTCTTAGAGTTTTATCAATTTTATTGATCTTTTTGAAGAGCCAGCTTTTAGTTTATTGATTTTTATTTATTTCAATTTTATTTATTTCTACTCTATTTCTTTCTGCTTGCTTTAGATTTTATTTGCTTTTCTTTTTATAGATTCTTAAGGTAGAAGATTAGATTAATGATGTGAAACCTCTCTTCATTTTATTTTATTTATTTATTATGCAAGATCTTGCTCTGTTGCCCAGGCTGGAGTGCAGTGGTACGATCTTGGCTCACTGCAACCTCTGCTACCCGGGTTCAAGTGATTCTCCTGCCTCAGCCTCCTGAGTAGCTGGGATTACAGGCACATGCCACCATGCCATGCCTGGCTAATTTGTGTATTTTTAGTAGAGACAGGGTTTCAGCATCTTGGCCAGGCTGGTCTTGAACTCCTGACCTCATGATCCACCCGTCTCGGCCTCCCAAAGTGCTGGGATTACAGACGTGAGCCACCGCACCCGGCCTCTTCATTTTAAATAAAAGTATTTTTTGCTATCAATTTTCCTGTAAGCACTGCTCTGGCTACATCACACAAATTTTGATATGTTCTATTTTCATTTTTATTCTATTGATTATATTTTATGATTTTGTTTCTGATTTGTCATTTACCTAAAAGTAACTTATAACAGTAGTTTAATTTCCTAATATTTGGGAGAATTTTCCAGATATTGCCTTTCTGTTACTAATTTCCAGGTTAACGCCATTATGGTCATATAACATACTTTGTATGATTTGAGTTCTTTTATATTTGCTTAAGTTATGGCCCAGAATGTGGCCTGTCTTGGTGACTGTTATGAGCGCTGGTAAAGAATGTAGGTTACTACAGTTGTCTTCAGTGTTCTTCAAGTTTCTGTTAGGTTAAGTGGGTTGATAGTATTGTTCAGGTCTCCATCTACTTGTTCTGTTGATTACTGAGAGAGAAGTGTTGAAGTCTCCATTTGTAATTGCAGATTTGGCTATTTCTTCTTTGAATTATATCAATTTTTGCTTCATATGTTTTGGAAGTTGATTAGGTACATGTACTTTTAGGATTGTTGTATTTTCTTTGTGAATTGACCTGTTTATCATAATATTATGGCCCTTTTTATTCCTAAGTTTCCTTTCTCCAAGGAAAATATAGACACTCCAGTTTTTTTGTTTTTGTTTTTGTTTGTTTTTTTTTTTTTTTTTTTTGAGACAGAGTCTGGTTCTCTGGCTCTCTGTCACCCAGACTGGAGTGCAGTGGCGTGATCTCGGCTCACTGTAGCCTCCGCCTCCCCAGTTCAAGCGATTCTCCTGCCTAAGCCTCCAGAGGAACTGGGATTACAGGCGCGCGCCACCACGCCTGGCTAATTTTTGTGTTTTTTAGTAGAGATAGGGTTTCACCATGTTGGCCTGGCTGATCTCGAACTTCTGACCTTAAGTGATCTGCCTGCCTCAGCCTCCCAAGGTGCTGGGATTACAGGCGTGAGCCACCACACCTGGCTTATCTATCCTTTTACTCTATTTTTGTAATTATGTTTTAAGTGGATTTCTTGTCATAGCATATAATTGGATTTATTTTTCAAAATCAAATCTAACAAAATGTATACTTTTTGGTATGTTAACATTTAATCTAATTATTGGTATAGTTCTATAAATGTTTAAATTTGTTTTTATTTGCTTTCTGTTTATTTGCTTTTAACAAATTTATTTATACACTTCATGTTTTTTTGGTACCTCTATTCCCCATTTTTCCCATTGTTTGGATTAAATGAATATTTTTAGTGTTCCATTTGAATTTATCTATTGATTTTTTACTACATTTGCAGTAGTCTGATGGTCTCTTCAGGAAATAAAAAATGCATACATAACTCTTCTCAGTGTACTTAGAATTAGTATTTGACCATTTCTACCATTTTTACTAAATTACAACAAAAATTATAATTATAACCAAAATTATAATATTATCTGAAGGAATTTCAACATATATAGATGTAATACATTAAATAGGTGGGGCAAGAGGATAGTTGTTTAATATATTACATCTATGTATGTTGAAGTTCCTTCAGACAATGTTATGATTTTTGCTTTAAACTGACATACATCTTTTAAATTATTTGAGAGGAGAAAAATAGCCGTAAATTACCTTTACCCCCAAATTTACTATTTCTGTTGCTTCTCCTTTGTTCACTTCCCTTTGGCATCATTTCTGTTTAGCCTAAAGAACTTCCATTTGCATTTCTTTTAGAGCAAGTTTCTTCACAATGAATTCTACTAGTTTTTCTTCATCTGAAAATGTCTTTGTAACACCTTTATTCCTGAAAAATATATTCTCTAGATATAGTCTTTTATTTTTCAGCACTTTGAATATATATTTCACTTTATTCTGATCTCCATAGTTTCTTATGAGAAATATATAAGAAAAAAACTCTCTTCATCAGAATAATATATATTTGGAACAAAAGAAGTGAGGAAAAGAGTCTCCTAAATCCAGAGAGAAAGAGAGAAAGTTTGAGAGCTGGTGGAATATTACAGAGAAGAGAACACATGAGAATTACACGATCATTTAAATCATTTTTCTCTTATATGTAGTATGTTGCTTTCCTCTGGCTATTTTCAAGATTTTTTCCTTTATATTTGGATTTAATCAGTTTTATGATTATGTATCTGGGTATGTATGGGTTTTGTGTTGGTTTTTAGTTTACATTGTTTGAGAGTCACTGAGAATCTTGATTTTGTTAAGTTTATTTTTTAAATCAAATTTGGGAAGTTTTCAACTACCGTTTCTTTAAACATTTTTTTTTTCCTGCAGTAATGTCTTTCTTTTCTCATTCTGGGATGCCAATTACGTGAGTCTTAAACCTTTTGATATTGTCTCACGGTTCACTGAGACTATGTTCATTTAAAAAAAAAATCTGTCTTTAAATTGTGTATTTCTCCTGTTTTATCTTCAAGTTTATTGACTTTTTTTCTTTTGTCATTTTCGTTCTGGTATTAGGCCCATCCAGTAAAGGTTTTATTTCAAATATTATATATTTCAGCTCTAAAATTTTCATTTGGTTCTATTTTTTGGTTTCTATTTCTTAGACCCAGAATTAGATGAGTTTTATACCCAGAATTAGACGAGTCCCCTTCTCCAGTGTTCTCTTCTTGGAAATCCTCCAACCCCAAACATTTTCTCTGTCTCTCTCTCTCTGAATTTAAGAGACTTTTCCTCACTTCTTTTGCTCCAAATGTATTATCTTTTTTCTCAGGGTTTTAGCACCCCCCTCCCCCCGCCCACGCCAGGTTTTCAGTTCTGTGAGACTGGGGCTGCTTTAGAGGCAAACTGGTGAGAAAGAGGGATTTTTTAACAAGGAAATTCTTCCACATTATTTGAGCAACAAAGTCCCATTTTTCAATTATTCTGTGCAGAGATAAGTCCCTTCTTAGGATTTTAGGTGCCTCTGTCATCAATGTCATAGCCATAAAACTCTGTAAGTGGCTAGTCCTATGGGCAGGGCTGGGAGAGAAATGAGAAGAAAGGAAAGGGAAGGAAAGGAAAGGAGAGGAGAAGAGGAGAGGGGCGGGGAGGGGAGGGGAAGGGAGGGAAAGGAAGGGGAGGGGAAGGGAAGGTAAATGAGTATTCTCAAACTGTCTAGCATGTGGGGGGGCATCTTTTTCTGATTCTATGGCTATAAATAATGCTTTGTTTTTCAGAATTTCTACTTTTAGCACCTATCACACAGTTCTGCCGCTTGGGCCTTCCCTTAGTCAAAGACCGGAGGTAAAGAAAGAACATAAGACCATGAAACTCACCTTTATTACAGATCATTGTCCAGACTGTGAGTTAAGTCCCCAGTCTGCTTGCTACTGTTTACTTTTCAGAATTCTTAGGTAGTTGCCATTTGTATTCTGTCCAGAGATTTTATTGTAGTCAATATGAAATATACAGTGTAGTTGGCTTACTCCACATTGGTTGACAATAGCAGTCACGTCAACTCCCATTATTTGGGAGCTATTTTCTTCTGGGTAAATAATTTATGTTGAAATTTTCACTGTCAGAATTGTAAATGAAGAAGGAAGTTTATAGTAATAAATGCCTACATTAAGAAAAAAGAAAGATCTTAATAAACTTTTTATCTCAAGGAATTAGAAAAAGATGAACAAATGAAACTGAAAGTTAGCAGAAGGAAGGAAATAATAAAGACAAGAACAGAAGTAAATGAAATAGAGATTAAGAAACCAATAGAAAAGATCAAGAAAGCTAGGAGTTGCTTTGTTGATTTTGTTCATCTTTTCAAAAAGCCAACTCTTAGCTTTCTTGATCTTTTCTACTGGTTTTCTAATCTCTATTTCATTTATTTCTGTTCTCATCTTTATTATTCCCATGTTAGACTAAAAAAAAAAAGAAAGAGAAGACTTAAAATTATAAATGAAAGAGGGGATGTTATGACTGATACCATAGAAATACAAACGATTGGCCAGGTGTGGTGGCTCACGCCTGTAATCCCAGCACTCTGGGAGGCTGAGGTGGGCGGATCACGAGGTCAGGAGATCGAGACCATCCTGGCTAACATGGTGAAACCCCGTCTCTACTAAAAATACAAAAAATTAGCCGGGCGTGGTGGTGGGCGCCTGTAGTCCCAGCTACTCGGGAGGCTGAGGCAGGAGGATGGTGTGAACCTGGGAGGCAGAGCTTGCAGTGAGCCGAGATCACACCACTGCACTCCAGCCTGGGCAACAGAGCAAGACTCTGTCTCAAAAATAAAAAGAAATATAAAGGATTATAAGAGACTGCTACGAGCAATTGTACACCACAAATTGGATAACCTAGACAAAATGGAGAAATTTCTGGAAGCATACAATCTATGAAGATTAAACCATAAACAAATAGAAAATCTGAACAGACCAATAATAAGTAAGATTCTGTCAGTTGTCAAAAACATTCCAACAAAGTAAAGCCCAGGACCAGATGGATTCACAAGGGAACTCTACCAAACATTTAAAGAATGAATACCAAACCTTCTCAAAGTCATCCAAAAAATTGAAGAGGAGGGAACACTTCCAAAGCCATTTTATGAGACCAGCTTTAGTGATACCAAAGCTGATATCAAAGACCTGATACCAAAGCTGGACAAGGTCACCAAAAGAAAAGAAAATTATAGGAAAGTATCGCTGATGAACAAAAATGCAAAAATTCTCAATAATACTAGCAAAGCAAGTTTAACAGCACAATTAGAGACGAATTTATCATGATCAAGTGGGATTTATTCCAAAGATGCAAGTTGTTCAGTATACACAAATCACTAAATGTGATATACCATATTAACAGACTAAAGGTCAAAAACCATGTGATCATCTCAATAGATGCAGAAAAAAATTATTGGATAAAATTCAACATTCTTTATGATAAAACTCTAAATGAATTGATATACAAAGAATGTATCTCAACATGATAAAAGTCATATATGATATACCCACAGCCAAAATCATATTCAACTGTGAAAAGCCAAAAGCTTTTCTTCTCAGATTACAAACAAGACAAGGATGTCCATTGTTACCACTTATATTCAACATAGTAGTAGAGGTCCTATCCAGACCAAGTGGACAACAAAAAAGAAATAAAACCTAACAAGACTAAATCATAAACAAATTATTAATAAAAAGGAAAAGGTGAAATTGTCTGTTTACAGATGACATCATTTTATATAGGCAAAACCCTGAAGACTTCACTAAAAAACTGTTAGAACTAATAAATGAATTCAGTACAGATTACAGGATATAAAATCAACATACAATTGTCAGTAATGTTTCTATATATTAACAACAAACTATCTGAAAATGATATTTTTTAAAACCCCATTTGCAATAGCATCAGACCAAAATACTTAAGAATAAAATTAACCAAAAAGGTGAAAGATTTGCATACTAAAAACTATAAAACATTGATGAAAGAAATGAATATGATACAAATAAATGGGAAGATACCCATGTTTATGAATTCAAATAATTAATATTGTTAAAATGTCACTACTACAAAAAGCCATCTACAGATTCAATTCTATTCATATCAAAATTCCAATGGCATTTTTCACAGAAATAGTAAATACTATTCTAAAATTCACATGGAACCACAAAAGACCCCGAATAGTCTAAGCCATCTTGAGCAAGAAGAACAAAGTTGGAGACATCACACTCTCTGATTTCAAAATATTATTACAAAGCTAAACTAATACAAAGAGAATGGTTCTGGCATAAAAATAGACATATAGACCAATGTAACAGAACAGAGAACCCAGCAATAAACCCACACATTTTAGTCAACTGATCTTTAACAAGGGTGCTGAGAACTCACAATGGGGAACAGATAATGTCTTTAATATATGGTGTTGGGATACTGGATATACACACACTGAAGAATGAAATTGGATCCTTATCTAACACCATATGCAAAATGTAATTCAAAATGGATGAAAAATGAAAACAATAAGACCCAAAACTTGTAAAACTACTAGAAGATATCACAGGGGAAAAGTGTATTGACATTGGTCTGGGCAATTAGTTTTTCTTCCAACTTTTATTTTAGGTTCAGAGGATACATGTGCAGGTTTGTTACATGGGTAAATTGTGTGTCATGAGTGTTTGGCATACCAATTAGTTCATCACTCGGGTAATAAGCATAGCACCCAATAGGTAGTTTTTCCATCCTCACCCTCCTCCCACACTCTACCCTCAAGTAGGCCCTGGTGTCTATTTTTCCCTTCTTTGTGTCCATGTATACTACTCACTGCACATGTCAGTGAGAATGTGCAGCGTTTGGTTTTCTGTTCCTGCATTAATTCACTTAGGATAATGGTCTCCACCTCTATCCATATTGCTGCAAAGGACATGAACTCATTCTTTTTGTGGCTGCACAGTATTTCATGCTGTATATGTACCACACTTTCTTTATCCAGTCCACCATTGATGGGCATTTAGGTTGATTCCAGGTCTTCACTGTTGTGACTGGCACTGCATTGAACATATGCATGCATGTATCTTTATGGTAGAATAATTTATATTCCTTTGGGTGTATACCCAGTAAAGGTATTACTGTGTCAAATGGTAGTTCTGTTTTAAATTATCTGAGAAATCTCCAAACTGCTTCCCACAATGACTGAACTAATTTGCATTCCTACCAACAGTGTATAAGCATTCATTTTTCTCCACAACCTCACCAGCATCTGTTATTTTTTGACATTTTAATAATAGCCATTCTGACTGGTATGACATGATGTCTCATTGTGGTTTTGATTTGCATTTCTCTAATGATTAGTGATGCGTTGAGCATTTCTTTATATGCTTGTGGGCCATGTGTATGTCTTCTTTTGAGAAGTGTCTGCTCATGCCCTTTGCCCAATTTTTAGTGGGATTGTTTGGTTTTTCCTTGTTAATTTGTTCAAGTTCCTTATATATTCTGGATATTAGACCTTTTTTGGATACATTCATTGCAAATATTCTCTCCCATTCTATAGGTTATCTGTTTACTTTGCTGATAGTTTTCTTTGGCTGTGCAGAAGCTCTTTAGTTTAATTAGGGTCCCATTTGTCAATTTTCTTTTTTTTTTTTTGTAATTGCTTTTGGAGTTTTCATCGTGAAATCTGTGCCAGGGCATATGTCCAGAATGCTATATCCTAGGTTTTTTTCTAGGGTTTTTATAGTTCTACATTTTACATTTACATCTTTAACCCATCTTGGGTTGATTTTTTATATGGTGGAAAGAAGGGGTTCAGTTTCAATTTTCTGCATATGGCTAGACAGTTATCCCAGCACCAGTTATTGAATAGGCAGTCTTTTCTTCATTGCTTGTTTTTGTCACATTTGTTGAAAATTGGATGGTTGTAGATGTGCAGCTTTATTTCTCAGTATTGTAACCATTCCTTTGGCCTATTTGTCAGTTTTTGTACCAGTACTAAGCTGTTTTGGTTTTTGTAGCTTTGTAGTATAATTTGAAGTCAGGTAAGGTGATGCTTCTGGCTTTGTTCTTTTTGTTTAGGATTGCTTTGGCTATTTGGGCTCTTTCTTGTTCCATATGAATTTAAAAATTTTTTTTTCTACTTCTATGGAAAATGTCCTTGATAGTTTGATAGGAATAGCATTGGATCTGTAAATTGCTTTGGGCAGCATGGCTATTTTAACAATATTGATTCTTACTATCCATGTGCATGAAATATTTTTCCATTTATTAATATTTGTGTTGTCTCTAATTTCTCTCAGCAGGGTTTTGTAATTCTTGGTGTAGAGATCTTTCATATCCCTGGTTAATGGTCTTCCTAGGCGTTTTATAATTTTTTTGTGGCTATTGTGAATGGGATTGCATTTTTGATTTGGCTCTCAGCTTGGACATTGTTGGTGTATAGAAATCCTACTATTTTTTTATATTGATTTTGTATCCTGAAACTTTACTGAAGTTGTTTATCCATTCTGGGAGCCTTTTTGTGGAGTCTTTAGGGTTTTCTAGGTATAGAATCATATTGTCTGTGAAGAGAGATCATTTGAACTTCCTCTCTTCTCATTTACATGCATTTTGTTTCTTTCTCTTATCTGATTGCTCTGACTAGGACTTCCAGTACTATGTTGAATAGAGGTGCTAAGAGTGACCATTCTTATCTTGTTCTTGTTCTCAAGGGAAATGCTTCTAGTGTTTGTCTGTTCAGTATATTACTGGTCATGGGTTTGTCATAGATGGCTCTCATTATTTTGAGATATATTTCTTGATGCCTACTTGGTTGAGGGTGTTTAACATGAATGATGTTGAATTTTATGGAAAGCCTTTTCAGTGTCTATTGAGGTGATTATGTGGGTTTTGTTTTTTGTTCTATTTATGTGATGAATCACATTTATTAATTTGTGTATTAATATGCAACATTGCGTCCCAGAAATAAAGCCTAGTTGATTGTGGTGGATTAACTTTTTGATGTGCTGCCAGATTAGTTTGCTAGTATTTTGTTGAGGATTTTTGCATCTATGTTCGTTACAGACATTGGCCTGAAGTTTCCTTTTTTTGTTTTGTCTCTGCCAGGTTTTGGTACCAGAATGATTCTGGCCTCATGAATGAGTCAGAGAAGAAGTTCTTCTCCTGAATGTTTTGGAATAGTTTCAGTATGATTGGTACCTGCTCTTCTTTATATGTTTGGTGGAATTTGGCTGTAAATCCTTCTGGTCCAGGGCCTTTTTTTTTTTTTTTTGGTAGGCTTGTAACTACGGATTCAATTTTAGAACTTGTTATTGATCTGTTCAGGGTTTCAATTTATTCCTTGTTCAATCATGAGAGGTTGTATGTTTCCAGGAATTTATCCAGTTCTTCTAGATTTTCTAGTTTGTGTGCATAGAGGTGTTCATAATAGTCTCTGAGGGTTTTTTTAATTATTATTTCTGTGGGTTCAGTGGTAATGTCCCCTTTGTCATTTCTGATCGTGTCTATTTGAATCTTCTTTCTTTCATTTTTTTATTCGTCTAGCTAGTGGTCTATCAATATTATTCTTTCAAAAAACAAACTTTTAGTTTTATTGATATTTTGTATGGTTTTTCACATCTCAATTTCATTCAGTTCAGCTCTGATTTTGGTTATTTACTTTCTTCTGCTAGCTTTGGCATTGGTTTACTCTTGTTTACCTTATTCCTCTAGGTGTGATGTTAGGTTGTTAATTTGAGACATTTCTACCTTTTTCATGTGGGTGTTTAGTGCTATAAACTTTCTTCTTAACACTGCTTTAGCTGTGTCCCAGAGATTCTGGTATGTTGTATTTTTGTTTTCATTAGTTTTAAAGAATTTCTTGATTTCTGCCTTAATTTCATTGCTTACCTAAAAGTCATTCAGGAGCAGGTTGTTTAATTTCCATGTAATTATATGGTTTCGAGAGATCTTTTTTGTTTTGTTTTTTATTTTGTTTTATATTTATGTTTGTTTGTTTTGTTTTTTATTTTTTGAGACAGAGTCTCGCTCGGTTGCCATACTGGAGTGCAGTGGCACCATCTTGGCTCACTGCAACCTCCAGCTGCCTGGTTCAAGCAATTCTCCTACCTCAGCCTCCTGAGTAACTCAGATTACAGGCATGCGCCACTATGCCCAGCTAATTTTTGTATTTTTCGTAGAGATGGGGTTTCACCATGTTAGCCAGGATGGTCTCGATCTCTTGACATCGTGATCCGCCCTCTTCAGATTCCCAAAGTGCTGGGATTACAGGCATGAGCCACCACATCCGGCCAAGAGATCTTTTTAGTATTCATTGCTATTTATATTGCACTGTGGTCTGAGAGGGTGGGTGATATGATTTTTTTTTTAATTTTTTGAAAATTGTTTTATGACAGAGCATGTGGTCTATTATAGAATATGTGCCATGTGCAAATGAGAAGAATGTATATTCTGTTGTTGTTGGGTGGAGTGTTCTGTAGATATCTGTTAGGTACATTTGGTCAAGGGCTGAGTTTTAGTTCCCAAATATCTTTGGAGTTTTCTGCCTTGATGATCTAATACTGTCAGTGGGGTGTTGAAGTTCCCCATTATTATTGTGTGGGTATCTAAATCTCCTCATAGTTCTCTAAGAACTTGTTTTATGAATCTGGATGCTCCAGTGTTGAGTGCATGTATATTTAGGATATTTAAGTCTTCTTGTTGAATGACCCTTTTTTCGTTATGTAATGCCTTTCTTTGTCTTTTCTGATCATTGTTGGTTTCAAGTCCATTTTGTCTTGAATTGGAATAGCAACCCTTACTCTTTTTTGTTTTCTCTTTGCTTGGTAGATTTTTCCCCATCTCTTTACTTTAAGCCTATGAGTCATTGCATGTGAGATGGGTCTCTTGAATACAGCATACAGTTGGGTCTTGCTTCTTTATCCTACTTGCCACTTTGTGCCTTTTTTGTGGGGCATTTAGCTGATTTACATTCATGGTTACCATTGACATGTATAGATTTGATCCTGTCACCTTGTTATTAGCTGATGTTTATGCAGACTTGATTGGGTAGTTGCTTTATAGTGTCAATCAAGTGTGTTTTTGTAACGACCAGTAAAACAGTCTTTTATTTTCATGTTTGGTACTCCCTTAAGAACCTCTTTTAAGGAAGGTCAGGTGGTAACAAATTCCCTTACCTTTTACTTGTCTGAAAAGGATTTTATTTCTCTTTTGCTTATGAATCTTAGTTTGGCTGGATTGGGCACCTGTAGTCAGCATTCTTAAAGAAAAGAAATTTAGGGTTAGAATTTTTTTTCTTTAAGAATGCTGACTACAGGTGCCCAATCTCTTCTGGCTCATAGAGTTTCTGCTGAAAGGTCTGCTGTTTGCCTGATAAAGTTCCCTCTGTAGGTGACCCACCCTTTCTCTGTAGCTGCTTTTAATATATATTTTTTTCACATTGACCTTGAAGAATCTGATGACTGTGTGCCTTGGAGATGGTTTTCTTGGATAGTATCTTACAGGGGTTCTCTGAATTTCCTAAATTTAAATGTCAACCTCTATAGCGAGGTTGAGGAAGTTTTCATGGGGAAAATCCTCAAATATGTTTTTCAAGTTGCTTGCTCTCTCTCTGTCTCCTTCTTTCAGGAATGCCAGTGAGTCATAGATTTGGTCTTTTTCATAATCTCATATTTCTCAGAGGTTTTGTTCATTACTTTGTATTCTTTTTTCCCTATGTTTGTCTGATTGACTTGATTCAAAGAACTAGCCTTCAAGCTCTGAGATTCTCTCCACAGCTTGATCTATTCTGCTGTTAATACTTCCAGATTATATCATGAAATTCTTGTAGTGAGTTTTTCAACTCTATCAGATCAGTTCGGT
Source organism: Macaca thibetana thibetana (assembly GCF_024542745.1). NCBI lineage: Eukaryota > Metazoa > Chordata > Mammalia > Primates > Cercopithecidae > Macaca > Macaca thibetana. Next base: position 94,798,018 of record NC_065586.1, on the reverse strand, counting down.
TCTTTCTTAAAATGACTATTTCATCTTTCAGCTCTTGTATCATTTTATTGGATTCTTTAGATTTCTTGGATTAGGTTTCGACTTTCTCCTGAATCTCAATGATCTCCATTGCAATCCAGATTCTGAATTCTATATCTCACTTCAGCCATTTCAGCCTGGTTAAGAACCATTGCTAGGAAGCTAGTGTGGTCTTTGGAGGTAAGAAGACACTCTGGCTTTTTGAGTTGCCAGAGTTCCTTTACTGGTTCTTTCTCATCTGTGGGTGCTGATGTTCCTTTAATTTTGAAGTCACTGTCATTTGGATAGGGTTTTTTTGCTTTTATATTATTTGATGCCCTTGAAGGTTTGACTGTGGTATAAGCTGGATTCAGCTGACTGGTTTCCTTTCTGGATTTCAGGGGCTAAGGCTCAGCTAAGCATTTCTGGGCTGCATGCTCTAACTCTGGGGGCTGGTACCAGGCCCAAGGCTTTGTCCTCTGGCCCCTGAGGTTAAGCACTTGCTGTTCTGGAGGGGCCAATATGTTTCCGGTCTGCTGGCCACAACACTCTGATGGAAGGTGCCAGCAAAAGTGCTTCATTCCTTTTTATGGGTGAATAATATTCCAATGTATTGATATACCACATTTTGTTTATATATTTATTAGTAATGGACACTTGACTTTTTCCATCTTTTTGACTATTGTGAATAATGCTGCTATTAACATTGAAGTACAAGTATCCTTTTGAGTCCCCACTGTCAGTTCTTTTGGATATATACCTAGGAATGAAATTGTTGAATCATATGGTAATTTTAGATTTAGCTTTTTGAGAAACCACCCCTGTTTTCCACAGAGGCTGCAGCATTTTACATTCCCACCAGCAATGCAAAGGGTTCCAATTTCTTTTACCCACACCAGCACTTGTCATTACCTGACTTTTTTTCTCACATAGTTATCATTTTTGTAGTGAGAATACATAACATCTGTTCTCTTTACGTTTTTACAGAATACAATGTATTAACTGTAGTTGCCTTGCTCTACAATAGATCTCTTGGAAATTATTCCTCCTATGTAACCGTAATTATGTATCCTTTAATCAACACCTCCTCATCCCCACCTCCCAACTAAAGTCCTCAGCATATGGTATCCACCATTCTACTCTCTGCTTCTTTGAGATCAACTTATTTTAGATTCCACATATGAGTAAAATCATGCAGTATTTGTCTTTCTGTGCCTGGCTTATTTCACTTCACGTACTGTCCTCCATGTTCATCCATGTTGTCACAAATGGCAGGATTTTTTTCTTTTTATGGCTGAGTATTATTCCATTGTGTATGTATGCTACGTATTCTTTATCCATTCATCTGTTGATGGACACTTAGGCTGATTCCATGTCATGGCTACTGTAAATAGTGCTGTGATAAACATGGGAGTGCAGATATCTTTTTGGTCTTTTGACAGTATTTCTTGATGCTTTTACTTGATGCTTATGTAAGATGAGAATATTAATACTGATGCCCTTTTATCTATTTCCCCTACCCCCTTTCAAGATTCTTGCAATTTTCAGTAACACATTTATTTTTACTTTATCATTGGTGTTATTACATTTTGTTCTGTAATCCCAGTTAAATTATTTATACTTTTCTGCAGAAAGTAGCAACATATCAAAAAGCAATAAAAAGTATTTATATAATTATGACAATATAAATGTCATTTACTGTTGGGACAAGATCTGTGTTAGGTTAACATTTTCCACTGTATATCTAATATTAAAACCCATAGACTACTCAAAGAACCTTCCTATCCTCAAGGTCAAATTATCTCTCTTTACTTTGTACTCTTTTGACTGCTTAAGACTATATCACATTTTAGTTTATTTCATATTGGACTTGACTTTCTTATGCAGCTCTTTTGTTTCCAAGTTTTTATGACTTTTTTCCTTACAGAATGTGTCTTTGTCACAGTCACATATTTTTCTATCCTTTTCATAATAGTGTTTATTTTTCAGAGCCTGAAAATTCCTTTCATGAACCTAGATAAGAAGAATTCAAATGTTCTTTGTCTCACTACAACCAAATGCAAGGTTGTATTAAGAGCAGTGAGAAGGGAGCCTATTCCCTCCAAAAGATACATAGAATAGACTCATAGAAAGATTGAGAATTGTGTTTAAAAAAGAACAGAGTTTATGTAGAAGAGTTAAGCAATAGCATTAAAGTCTTATTTTTTAAAGAAATCTTTCCACAGAAGTAAACCCTTAAATTTTAACTTCTCAGTAGTTTTGGCTTCTGATTTTGCTTCTTGAGTTCTATCACAACACATTAAAGCTTCTTAATAACTCAATACTTAAGATGTCATCCCTAGTATTAGTCCAACTCCAAATAGGCCCCTTTCCATTGCATGTTTTTTCCTCTTGGGGAATTATGGGGAAGCTGTCCTCAGAGGCCTAACATCAAGGTATTGTATTCTGTTCAAGTATGTCCAGTCTCTACATTTTGTTGTTCATATGACTTGATAATCTGTACATATTCTCACATGCTCACAATTAGAATAAGTTGACACTGTTCTATAGGCACCCATTTTTCCTTCTGGAGTCAACAGCACTGTCTTTCAAGAGCTAAGGGTCTGGATCATGTGCCCAAGTTCTTAACCACACAGAAAAAACACTCTTTCTTCATGTGAAGGTTGCAAAAGAATAAAATAGTTCTTAAAGTTATTTTTGCCAATTAAGAAAAAAACAGTATTGAACTGAGTCCTTAAAACAAATTAACTATGTTTTCTGTGTGATACTTGCATATACTTGGTCTCAAACACTAGTCTGGTAAAAATTTGTGCCAATTTAATTCCCAGGTAACAGCTATGGCTCCATCATTTCTATGGAAGAGGAGCTTAGAGGGGGCCATCAATTTGGAAAGTGAGGGCTGGGGCCATGTCTATAAGCTTTGTTTGCATAGTAGCTTATAAAACATGAAGAAAATGTTTATAGTCTCTGTCAAATAATGGAGGGAAAAGTAGGATAGCTGTGACTTTGAGGGAAATACGTAACAAAAGTAGGATAAAAAGGTGGGAAGTTAATCCTGAATAGGGAATCAAGGAAGGTGAGACTCAAGTAGATGCTCAGCATTAAAGGGAAGAAGGGGAAGAGCTGGGAGGGAAACTAAGCCACGTTGATGACATTGGCATCTGTAAACTGGAAGATCCCTGTGACAGCTCCTGTCTCTCTTCTTTCCAGTGAAAGGTTCTCTACCTCTCCCAACCTTTGAAAATGTGTTGCTTAGTCAGCTTTATACTTTCCATCCACATCTCACCACTTAACTCTGGATTTGCATATTCTGCCCACTCAAATTCTTTACCTATACATCTAAAGACATTACAAACTCAACATGCCCCAAACCCAAATTCTCATCTTGGCCTTCTCCTTCTCTCTTCTCCCAATCTTTCACACTTCCTTCATAAATAGCAACTTTATCTTTCTGTTGCTTAAGCCAAAAACTTCAGAGTTTCTTGACTCTTTTTTTCTCACGCACCATATTCCAATCATTCAGCAGATCTTACTGGCTCAACCTTTAAAACATCCCCAGAAACCAACCACTTCTACCACTCTGCTGCTACCACCCTGGTCCAAGCCACAATGATCCCTTGCTTCAATTATTGCTATAGATTCCTAATTTCCTTGCTTTCACCCTTACTCTTCCCACCTCCTTCAGTCTCTTCAGCTCAGTAGCCAGAGTGATGATTTTAAAATGTGAGTTGGGTCATATTCAAAACCATCTAATGGCTTCTATGTCAATGAGGGCAAAAGCCAAAGTTCTTATAATGACCAATAAGGCCCTACACGACATAGCCCTGCTACCACTGTGATCTCATCTCCTACTGCTCTCCCTCTCATTCATTCTGGGGCAGCTACACCAGCCTCTCAGTGTTCTTCACATTCATCAGTCTCACACCTGTCTTGGACCTTTGCCCTTACTCTGGGGCCCTCTGCCTGGAATTCTTTCCATAGTTATCTACTTGACTTGCTCCCTTCCTTCCACTGGGTCTCTGATCAAATGATACCTTAATTGTGATGCTTATCTAAAATAGCATACTAGCTACTATTGGTTCTATACTATCTCCTACCCTGCTTTACTTCCCCCGCTGGCCACATTAAATGTTACCTCCATGAGGGTAGGGCCTGTTTTCTGTTTTGCTCATTGCAATATAAATGTGTGTATAAGTGTGTGTGTGTGTGTGTATGTATATAATACACATGTATGTGTGTGTATATATATACACATGTATGTGTGTATATACACACACATATATACACATGTATGTGTGTATATATATACACATGTTTATATACATGTATGTGTATATATACCACATGCAGATGCTCCTCAACTTATGATGGGGTTATGTCTCAATAAACTCATCATAAGTTGAAACTATCGTAGGTCAAAAATGCATTTAATACACCTTAACCTACTTAGCATCATAGCTTAGCCTGGCTTACTCAGAACACTTACATCAGCCTACTGTTGGGCGAAATCATCTAACTGAAGCCTATCTTACAATAAAGTATAAAATATCTCAAGTAATTTATTGAATACTATACTGAAAGTGAAAAACAAAATGGTTGTATGAGTACTTGAAGTACGATTTCTGCTGAACGTGCATTGGTTTTGCACCATCATAGAGCTGGCACTATTATATACTATATAATCTTCTTGTATATATGTATATATACAGATATATATATATGCATGTATATATGTATACATGCAGATATATATGGTGTATAATAGTTCCTGTCACATAGTAAGTGCTTAATAAATATCTGTTGAATAAATTAATAAGTTAATGAATGTCCAATTTTTTGTTTGTTGGATTGCTTGTCTGTTTGGTTTTTAAAGTGTCAAGTCCTAGGGAAACTAAGAGAAATAATCTGTCATTCATATCTTAGTGTGAATTCATTGACCCTTATCTACATTTTCCTAATAGAAAACTGAGATTAGCTTTATTAAAGAGGTGGCTTTTCTTGGATCTTGAATTTTTTTAAAAAAAATCTGGTATTTCTCTCATTACTATTTTGTTTCTTTTCTTCCTTTTATCACCACAGAACTTCAATAAGTGAGTTGAATGTATCAGAATCTATTCCTTGTTCATCTACTCATTCTTTAAGTTCTCATCACACCCTAAATCTAATTTCTTTTTTTTTTTCTCAGTCCTTTTGCTCCTCAGTTTGTCATGAACACCTACGATTATGAAACAGCACCTCCTTCAACTCTCTTCTTTTGGGTTCCTTAAGACGGCATATCTGGGTTCTTCTTCTTCTCTGTTTGTTGTTGTTATTGTTGTTCTCCATGACCCTTATATGTGGACATTTCTTAAGGTTTTCTCTTCAGCCACCTTGCCCTTCAGAAATCTCAAGAACTTTCACAGCATCAACTGTCAGCACTGAGTGACACCCAAGCCTATATACTTTTACATCTTTCTCAAGTCCCAGCTCCTCATCTTCAACTGCCTACTACCCAATGCTTCGTAGAATTATATGCTGGTGAAATGTTAATGCACCCTGACTAGAAAACATAGAGGTATTGGCCCCCTCTGGTAGAGGGAGTAGAAAGTCATCTTTGGGTATCTACTTGCTTTGATGGAACCTGAGCAAATGTTCTAAGGGAGATTACATGTCTTGAGTATCTACTAAATTCTCTATATTCAAATATAAGTACTTTTCTAATAAACTGTATAACATGTTTCATAGATTAGCAATAATTATTCTTTTTGAGACTTATTTTCATTCTTGTTACCCAGGCTGGAGTGCAATGACATGATCTTGGCTCACTGCAATCTCCACCTCCCACATTCAAGCGATTCTCCTGCCTCAGCCTCCTGAGTAGAGTAGCTGGGATTACAGGCATGTGCCACCACGCCCAATTAATTTTTTTGTATCATTAGTAGAGACAGGTTTCACCATATTGGTCAGGCTGCTCTCGAATTCCTGACCTCAGGTGATTCACCCACCTCAGCCTCCCAAAGTGCTGGGATTACAGGCGTGAGCCACTGCGACAAGCCTAGCAATAATTATTTTAGACAAATGTCTCTTTTGTCCCTTTCTACTTCTTATAGACCACTTTTATGCAACAAAAAGGATTTGGGCCTTGAGAACTCTTTGGCATAATATTAAGGCAGAAAATTGCTGTGTGGTAGATGCTATGAAGGATATAAGATATGGTACCAGACTTAAGAAATGTCACAGTTTAACTGGGAAAACAAGTCATTCACTCTGGAGAAGTGAATAAATCGAGAAGCAAATCCCAAGATAATATCATGTCACAGAGGAGTGAGATGCCAAAAAATGGTATAGCTCTGGAGTTTAGAGAAAGTTGAAATCACTTTCAGGAGGTTGGTGTGTTCAGGAATGGCGTCATGGAAGAGGCAGGACTTAAACTTATTCTTAAAGAAGTATTTCCCAAACTTTTAGCATTCTAGTTCCCAATTTTTGCTATGTGAACAAACTATCCATACTGTTTCTCCCATACTGCTCTTCATGTTGACACATTTTTTTCATAAATACATTTTTCCTTGCCTTAAACCATCAAATCCATGAAATCACAGGTTTGATATGCTTTTGTGTTTGATGTGTGTTTGTGTTTCTAATACATATGAAACATATACAGTAAATACTCATTATATGGAAATAATTAGTTTTAGAAAAAGACCACTTAAATGGGATCAATCTATCCAAAAGGAATATCAGTCATTCATATTACATTTTGATGCAAACATTTGATTTGGATTTTAATATATAAATGAAACCAAAAATTATGAAAATAAGTAATTTTATTGCATGCTTAATAGATTATAAGATGTTGCAACTATGGATGAACAAAATGTTATTTAATTGAATATTGAGTTTTTTCCTGATAAAATAATATAACTTTCATCACATGAATATTAGAGGACTTAAAAATGGACCTCTGTTGATCTTATAATACTCAAATTATTTTTTTAGTAATCTATAATATAATTCTCAAAAATCAGGGAAACCTCTGGATAAAAGTATTATATCTAAAGCTCATAGTATATTAGAGTGACTATTTAGTTGTAAATATATAATTATCCAATATTGCAAATGCTCTGTTAAACAGAGAGTTATATTTTCTTTAAAAGCTGTTTAGTTTGGCCAGTTTCTTAACCTATTTTTTGCATAGTTTCCCTCTCTCCACAAAGGATACCAGTTCTAATGGTATAGATAAAAGAAACTTCAGTTTTTCTTTTTCAAAAAAATCCTACTGGTTTTTATTGTATCTTATACAAGTGGGCCTCAAAGTCTTAAAACAGATTTCTGTTGTATCAATACTACTGAGGTATGGTAAATGCAAGTCCTATTTAAAACTAAAAATGACTTTTTAGACAACTGTTATTGAAAATAAAAAAAGAGTAGTTAACTGTCTTTCTTGAAATTAATTTCATTATTTCCTTTTCATAAATTTGAAAATCTTATAAGGTAAACATAATTTGTTTTTGTTAAGTAACTAGTTTAAGCCACAGTGGGATCAAATTTTTCTAAAGGTAGGTTTATTAGGTTTAATTTAAATAAAGGTTATGAATTCACTTTAATATTATTTTGAATATAAAAATGTATTAATGAGGTTGAATAGTAAAGCAAGTAAAACTATATATCAAAGCAATATGAATAAAATTATGGCCTGTGATACAATTTTATATGAGACTTTGAAAAAAATTATTTTTTTACCTAATAGCATATAGATAATTATAAAATTATAATATACTGGTTTCATGATCACTTTACTAAGCTATAAATGCATTGCAATTCTAATTGTTATTTTGGAACTAAAAATAATAATTAAATGTATTTCCTGAATGTGAAATTTATTCCTTTTGTTGTTGTTGTTGCCCAGTTACTCAATTCTGGGTAGAGTATGATATAGGTTTACATCCATTTTATTTCCAACTGAAATGAGACAATTTCTGTCCTTGTTCTTGGTGCTTCTTAAGAAATACTTTCTTGTATACATAAGAAGATGAACATGGCAGTCCTCCCATATCCTGCTTCAAAAACTGATAAAATACTCAACCCAATGATAATGATTCCTTTTTAAAGGACTAAAAGATCTATAAAAAAAATTGCTAATCGGGCAACTTGGACACTCTGCATCATCTCTTGCAGAACCTCTGGTGACCTCTTGTGGAACCCTAGTGTTTCACAGAACCCTATTTGAGAAACTCTGCTTTACGTTTAATGAATACAGGTTAATGTAAACTCTTCTATGTAATTATTAATCTAAGAAGCTTTTTAAAACTGTTTACTACCTGAAGTCATGTTATCCATACCTTGCGATACACTGTGTAAAAGGACAAGTAAAATATGGATATGTTTTAAAAAGGAATAAGAGCATGACAAATACGGAGAATATTAGAACAAAGGTCAATGGGGCAAGGAGTTCCCTAACAAATAAACTGGCTGACATCAACAAAGAGTTCATTAAGAGAAATAGGGAGGCCTAAAGTTGAGGGGGAAATTATGGGTGAGTTGTAGAAGCCTTGAATTAAGGAATGAAATGGTCTTGAAAATCCACTAGGGTTTTGAGGATTGAGTAAAACTGGCTGAGAGTTACTAGGGGAAGATGAATTGGCTGAATGGGAAGAATCCGGAAGTAGACAGGCAAGTACAGAAATCGTAGTAAGTTATCCAAGTATAAATGACAGCCAGAAAAAGAATGGTGGCAATTGAAATGAAGGAATGGGATAAATAAGAGACACATGGTGATAGAGTTGATGGTATCTGGGATCAACCTGATAATGAACATATTTCTTTTTTTTAAATTTATTTTATTTATTTATTTATTTTGAGATGGAGTCTCGTTCTGTTGCCCAGGCTGGAGTGCAGTGGCATGATCTCGGCTCACTGCAAGCTCTGCCTCCCGGGTTCACACCATTCTCCTGCCTCAGCCTCCCGAGTAGCTGGGACTGCAGGCGCCCGCCACCATGCCCAGCTAATTTTTGGTAGAGACGGGGTTGCACTATGTTAGCCAGGATGGTCTCGATCTCCTGACCTCGTGATCCCCCGATCTCGGCCTCCCAAAGTGCTGAGATTACAGGCGTGAGCCACCGCGCCTGGCAATGAACATATTTCTAATAGTGGTCATAGTATTTCCATTGTCAGAAGTATTAGAAATCTGGACTTGAGTGAAAAGTTTTGGAAATCATACTAGGCTGAGCTGTTTTCCAAGACTCACCAGCCAGTCATCCTTCCTGGCCTTGTACCCTGACTATTATTCCTACTATGTCCTGTAGGAATATGGACCTAGCAGTGCCATATTGTCTGACTTTTCTAGAAAAATTAAGAAATTCAGCTACTTTGTGAAATCTTCCCATTTTTAAACATCAACAATTCAACTTTTTGTTAAATAAAATATGTGACAGACTAGATCTGGTTGCCAATTTGCAACCTCTGGAAATCTATCTGCTGCTGCTTTTTTTCTTTTTTCTTTTTTTTTGTGTGTGTGTGTGTGAGACGGAGTTTTGCTCTTGTTGCCCAGGCTGGAGTGCAATTGTGCAATCTCTGCTCACCGCAACCTTCGCCTCCCAGGTTCAAGCAATTCTCCTGCATCAGCCTTCTGAATAGCTGGGATTACAGGCGTGCACCACCACGCCCGGCTAATTTTGTATTTTTAGTAGAGACGGGGTTTCTCCAAGTTGGTCAGGCTGGTCTTGAACTCCCGACCTTAGGTGATTCACCCACCTTGGCCTCCCAAAGTGCTGGGATTACAGGTGTGAACCACCGCGCCCGGCCCTGTCTGCTGCTTTCTAAACGTCACCTTGAAATGTACTCAGACCAAGAGGTAATAGTCCCTTTTAGAAGCCTGTCTGTGTTATTCCTTATTAGTGGGAAGCTCATAGAAAGGCTTTTTATATTAGCTACTATTTTCCTTTTGTTGGAATGTTGATTTGAAAGTTACAAGCCTTTCTTTGCTTCTTCCCAGCCAGGTCTCTAGACAAACTTTATAACTTTGCTGATTGCTCTGGACTCCACCTGATATTTGCTCTAAATGCACTGCGTCGTAATCCCAATAACTCCTGGAACAGTTCTAGTGCCCTGAGTCTGTTGAAGTACAGCGCCAGCAAAAAGTACAACATTTCTTGGGAACTGGGTAATGGTAAGTAAGGATGTTACTTCCTCTGAATTGACAAAATAAAGGGGAAAAATAAGTTGGCTTGTGATACAGTTTCAATCAGACCATCTCTAGTGCCCTGGCCCAGAAAACATTTGTGATGTTTGGCCACTGAGTTGACTCTCCAAATGGTAAAAGACCAAATAGTGAAGGACAGTAGATTTAGTGAATACACACCATTTGCATCTATAATTATCTCTAGTTACCTCATTCCAAATATGGGGAAAATGCCACAAAATGGGAAATATATAGTGATTTATGACTAACAAATTGATTTTATAACCTGTTTGCACAGCCTGAGCTACCTTTTACAATGTGTGTTCTGTGGAACATTGGTCCTACAAGATGATCCTGCTAAAATAATAATTCAAAAGAGCTTTGGTCAAATATATTTGAGGACTTTATACAGTATGTGAACCTCCTGAAGGATCACAGTACACATTAGTATATAAAAGGCTATAAGAAGTCTTGCTGCAAAGAAATCTGTTTGACATTTTTTAACCCAGCATTTCTTACACAATTTCACCAAGGCTAGTTTCAAGGGTGTGCAGCCTGTGCTGTCACATAGGGCCCATGCTTAGAAAAGACCCATTTTTGGCTGGGCGTGGTGGCTCAGGCCTGTAATGCCAGCACTTTGGGAGGCCTAGGTAGGTGGATCACGAGGTCAGGAGTTTGAGACCAGCCTGGCCAACATGATGAAACCCCGTCTCTATTAAAAATACAAAAATTAGCTGGTCATGGTGGCAGCCCCCTATAATCCCAGCTCCTTGGGAGGCTGAGGCAGGAGAATCGCTTGAACCCGGGAGGCGAAGGTTGCAGTGAGCTGAGATCATGCCACTGTACTCCAGCCCAGGAAACAGCAAGACTCCGTCTCAAAAGAAAAAAAAAAAGAAAAAAAGAGAAGAGACCCATTATTGCTTTCATTCTCTGCAGTCACCGTCTTGAAATTCTTAATGCTTTTTTAACAAAGGGACTCATACTTTCATTTTTCACGGGGACCTACAAATTATGTAGCCAGTCCTATTTAATCATTAAATTTTGTGTGTGTGTGTGTGTGTGTGTGTGTGTGTAGCATAAGTTATCATTCATTCCATGGAACAATATTCCATGGAGCACAATTTGGAGAAATATTTCCTAAATCATGCTATATTCCCAATGATATATATTTATTTGTGACATATATGTTATTCTGTAGATTTCATGACTGTAATATTGAGTCAATATGGATTATAGTTAAAATTATTGATAGTATAGATATGAAAATGTGTGATTCTCAGATTAAAATACCTTTTGGTATACTTTAGAACAAAACAAACCAAGAATTCTCTTAAAATTACTGATGCAAATTCATTCCAGCATTTTCATTAACAGTCTTATATGTCTTTAGCTAACCCATATTTGTTTGGAGCACTATATGTGTGAGTGTGTGTGTGCCCATGTGTATTTATTGCATCCTGGAATTTGGATTTCTCAAAATAAGATGGCAAGGGAAGAAAAGAATAAATGTCCAACTTTCCTACCCGTAGCCACTAACTGGAATGTAGCTCTCCGTTTCTTTCCTCTTTCTCTGCTTTTCTCTCTTCTTTACCTGTGGAAATTAGGGGATAGTTAGTGACCAAATGGAGACCTGTTGAGTTGAACTGAGGATACCATGACTGTAGGAGGCTCAGCTAGGATAGCCTTAGGGTTTTCATATTCCAGACTTGCCTGAGTATCATACATTTGACAACAAAGCAGGAATGATATGATCAGCTTTGGAGTAGGCCAAAGTATTACATTGTCAGTAAAGTCTTTCACTGATCCCTTTCCATACCATTTTCTATTTATATTTTTTTGACATTTTTTGGTATTTTATGTTTCTACTCATGACCACCCACCTAACCTTACCCTCCTCAAATATCAGGCTCTGCCCAACTTAGCTTTATTCTCCAAACAGAGCAAAATATTCTTCAAACAGGGCATGACACCTGCCGTGAGAGACCAATTGGGCATAATGGTTAAAAGAGATAAGTATCAGACACTAAAGAATGGTAGGTCTTTTGTTGAACTGGAGAATACATGCCCAAAGGCTTTGTTTGGTTTTCTTGTAAAACTATTCTGCCTACATAAAACTGGTTTGTAAAAAATCTCAGCTAATAATAGATACACCCAGATTAAATAAAACTTACCTACCCGTGATTGACGGGAATAATTATTCTAGGGTTTTTGGCATCTCTAAGTGTAGGAGCTTGTTAAACTAAATAAATTTACAATTGGCATAATTGGAGTGATTTTGTGGAGGGGGTGGGTTGGAGGAGAGAATATATACATCTTTCCATATACATCTATTCCAGACAAGTAAGAACTTGCCCCTCCCCATCAACCTCCTTCCTTCAGACAATGCTACATAGTTCAGAAAGGGAGCTAATTACACTTTAAAAAATGTTATTTAGACACTTTAGCCACACATCATTTGGTTCCCATCATCATCTTTTAAAGCGCCTCCTCAGGGCTTAACAACAACAAATAATTGTTTATAAGGAGAAGAAAAGGCACTGACATTGATAAGAAATAGGAATATAGATAGGAAAAGAACAAAATAATTCAATAAAGTGAAAAATATCCAAAAATGTGTGTTTCTATAGGTCATTTTGAATCTCTAGTCAGAAAGTCTAGAGTTAGTGTTTTCCCGTTAAAGTGCATTTCTATTTTTTATGTAACCATATACATGATTAATAGATAATACATGATTATTAATGATAAATAATAAATAATCATTTATTAAGGCTACATTTTAGAATTTAAAGAATACATTTTAGAGTTTGAAGATTTTGCTGTTTCTTTAATTCATTTTACAACTACTGATAGTTCTTCTTTACTAAAATCATCTCTCTTAAGATATCCAATGTACAGTATTCTGCTCAAAACTATTCTGTGTTCTATATTCAGCCTCTTCCCCCTCAAAATATCTTCATGGTAGACATGTTTCTCTAACCTTCTAGCCATTTTCTGCTTTGTAACCTTATCTTTTTGGACAGAGGTAATCATTTAATCATTATATTCACATTCAGGAAGGGACAATAGAACAGGTCAGTCTTCTTATCACTCATCTTTCCATATACCTACACCATGTTAACAAGTATTTTATCTCTAGAGCAAATCTAGCATTGGAAAAAAACAAAGTATAAGTTTCTTTGATTGTTTTTTCTAGAGTGGCTAAACTTTAAGTGACTAACCTACTTCTTTTCCTCTTCTTTGAAAGCAGTGAATAGTGTGGGCTACAGACCACAAAAGCAAGATATACCCAATATCAAGAGGCAAAGATGAGAAAGTTTAGGATGTTAAAGTATATGAAAGAATGACTTTCTTCGGCCAGGCATGGTTGCTCACACCTGTAATCCCAGCACTTTGGGAGGCCAAGATGGGAGGATTGCTTGAGGTCGGGAGTTTGACACCAGTCACAACATAGCAAGACTCCATCTCTACAAAAAACTAGAAAGTTAGCTGGGCATGGTGGCATGCACCTGTGATCCTGGCTACTTGGGAGACAGGGTCACTTGAGCCTAGGAGGTCAAGGCCGCAGTGAGCCTTGATCATGCCACTGCACTCGAGCCTGAGTGACATGGTGAGACCCTGTCTCAAAAAAAAGAGAAAAGAAAAGAAAATCAAAAGCAAAACAAAAAAAAAATGACTTTCTTGACACCATACTTTTTTACAATTACTTTCTTTGGATATAAAATATTTCCCGAAATGTCCATAAATTGTAAACTCTGTAACTGATTAACATAATGTTACAGAGTTTTACATTTATTTTAGCCATTGGTGAATTTAAAGTAAGAAAGAACTGGAGAAATTTTGAAGCTGGGACTCAAACTCTGGAAGTGTATATAAATTCTAGTCCAACTCCATTTCAGGGAAATGGTGTTTGTTCTTTAGAGGGCTATACTTAATCACAAAAATTACCTTAAGATAATGCAATACCTCTAATTGAATGAACACTGAACTACATTATGAACTATAAACGTGCTTCCCAAATACATCTGCCCATTTCTGTAAGCAAGTAAAAGCTACTATAATTAATTACTGAATCAATCTTATATACTCATACCCATAACCTGATCTATATACATTCGTGCATTATTCTCTTATAATACTTAGTTATATGACTCAGTTCTCTGGAGTCTGTCTACTAAGTAATTTTGTAAAATCAAGTTTCTGACCTTAGAAAGTTGGAGATAATGATTCTTATGATTCTGGAAGAGCAGCTTGATTCATACATTACCTCAATATTTATTAAGCTTTTAGTCTGTGTTTAGGTGGATAAATGTATGATGTATTTATGTATTTTTTTCTTTTCTTTTTTTTTAGCATGTGCAGAATGGGTAGGTTTTTTACATAGGTGTACACAGGCCATGGTGGTTTACTGCACCCATCAACCTGTCGTCTACACTAGTTATTTGTCCTAATGATATCCCTCCCATGCCCTCTCACTCATGAGAGAGAACATGCAGTGAGAACATGCAGTGTTTGGTTTTCTCTTCCTGTATTAGTTTGCTGAGAATGATGGCTTCCAGCTTCATCCATGTCACTGCAAAGGACATGAACTCATTCTTTTTTATGGTTGCATAGTATTCCATAGTGTATATGTGCCACATTCTCTTTATCCACTCTATCATTGATGGGCATTTGTGTTGGTTCCAAGTCTTTGCTATTGTGAATAGTGCTACAGTAAACATATGTGTGCGTGTGTCTTTGTAGTAGAATGGTTTATAATCCTTTGAGTATATATTCCAGTAATGAGATTGCTAGGTCAAATGGTATTTCTATTCTAGATCCTTGAGGAATCACCACACTGTCTTCCACAATGGTTAAACTAATTTACACTCCCACCAACAGTGTAAAAGCATTCCTGTTTCTCCACATCTTCTCTAGCATCTGTTGTTTTCTGACTTTTTAATGATCGTAATTCTAACTGGCATGAGATGGTATCTCATTGTGGTTTTGATTTGCGTTTGTCTAAAGACCACTGATGATGAGCGTTTTTTCATATCTTTGTTGGCTGCATAAATGTCTTCTTTTGAAAAGTGTCTGTTCATATCCTTCACCCACTTTTTGATAGGGTCATTTGTTTTTCTCTTGTAAATTTGTTTAAGTTCCTTGTAGATTCTGAATATTAGCCCTTTGTCAGATGGATAGATTGCCAAAATTTTCTCTCATTCTGTAGGTTGCCTGTTCACTCTGATGATAGTTTCTTTTGCTGTGCAGAAGCTCGTTAGTTTAATTAGATCCCATTTGTCAATTTTGGCTTTTGTTGCAATTGCTTTTGGTGTTTTAGTCATGAGGTCTTTGCCCATGCCTATGTCCTGAATGGTATTGCCTAGGTTTTCTTCTAGGGATTTTATGGTTTTAGGTCTTATGTTTAATCTTTAATCCATCTTGAGTTAATTTTTGTTTAAGATGTAAGCCAGGGGTCCAGTTTCAGTTTTCTGCATATGGCTAGCCAGTTTTCCCAACACCATTTATTAAACAGGGAATCCTTTCCCCATTGCTTGTTTTTGTCAGGTTTATCAAAGCTGACAAATTGTAGATGTGTGATGTGTGATGTTAGATGTGTGTAGATGTGTGATGTTATTTGTAGATGTGTAGATGTGTGATGTTATTTCTGAGACCTCTGTTCTGTTCCATTGGTCTATATATCTGTTTTGGTACCAGTACCATGCTGTTTTGGTTACTGTAGCCTCATAGTATAGTTTGAAATCAGGTAGCATCATGCCTCCAGCTTTGTTCTTTTTGCTTAGGATTGTCCTGACTATATGGGCTCTTTTTTAGCTCCATATGAAATATGAAATTTAAAGTATTTTTTTCTAATTCTGTGAAGAAAGTCAATGGTAGCTTGATAGGAATAACATTGAATCTATAAATTACTTTGGACAGTATGGCCATTTTTACAATATTGATTCTTCTTATTCATGAGTATGAAAGGTTTTTTCGTTTGTTGTGTCCTCTCTTATTTTCTTGAGCAATGGTTTGTAGTTCTCCTTGAAGAGGTCCTTCACATCCCTTGTAAGTTGGATTCCTAGGTACTTTTTTCTCTTTGTAGCAATTGTGAATGGGAATTTACTCGTGATTTGGCTCTCTGTTTGTCTATTATTGGTGTATAGGAATATTTCTGATTTTTGTACTCTGATTTTGTATCCTGAGACATTGGTGAAGTTGCTTATCAGCTTAAGGAGTTTTGGGGCTGAGATGATGGGGTTTTCTAAATATACAGTCATGTCATCTGCATATGGAGATAATTTGACTTCCTCTCTTCCTATTTGAATTCACTTTATTTCTTTCTCTTGACTAATTGCCCTGGCCAGAAATTCCAATACTGTGCTGAATAGGAGTGGTAAGAGAGGGCATCCTTGTCTTGTGCTAGTTTTCAAAGGGCATGCTTCCAGTTTTTGCCCATTAGTATGATATTGGCTGTGGATTTGTCATAAACAGCTATTTTGAGATATGGTCCATTAATACCTAGTTTATTGAATGCTTCTAGAATGAAGGGGTGTTGAATTTTATCAAAGGACTTTTCTGCATCTATTATTTATTATTTCCATTCTTTTGCTGAGGAGTGTTTTGCTTCCAATTGTGTGGTCAATTTTGGAATAAGTGCAATGTGGTGCTGAGAAGAACGTATATTCTGTTGATTTGGAGTGGAGAGTTCTGTAGATGTCTATTGGGCCTGCTTGGTCCAGAGCTGAGTTCAAGTCCTGAATATCCTTGTTAATTTTCTGTCTCGTTGATCTGTCTGGCATTGACAGTGGGGTGTTAAAGTCTCCCACTATTATTGTGTGGGAGTCTAAGTCTCTTTGTAGGTCTCTAAGAACTTGCTTTATGAATCTGGGTGCTCCTGTATTGGGTGCATATATGTTTAAGATAGTTAGCTCTTCTTGTTGCATTGATCCCTTTACCTTTATGTAATGCCCTTCTTTGTCTTTGTTTGTTTAAACTCTGTTTTGTCAGAGACTAGGATTACAACCCCTGCTTTTTTTTTTTCTTTCTTTCCATTTGCTTGGTAAATATTCCTCCATCCCTTTATTTTGAGCCTATGTCTGTCTTTGCACTTGAGATGGGTCTCCTGAACACAGCACACCAACAGGTCTTGACTCTATGCAATTTGCCAGTCTGTGTCTTTTAATTGGGGCATTTAGCCCATTTACATTTAAGGTTAATATTGTTATGTGTGAATTTGATCCTGTCATTATGATGCTAGCTGGTTGTTTAGCCCATTAGTTGATGCAGTTTCTTCATAGTGTCATTGGTCTTTACATTTTGGTATGTTTTTGCAGTGGCTGGTACCAGTTTTTCCTTTCCACATTAAATGCTTCCTTCAGGACTCTTGTAAGGCAGGCCTGGTGGTGACAAAATCCCTAGTGTTTTCTTGTCTCTAAAGGATTTATTTCTCCTTCACTTATGATGCTTAGATTGGCTGGATATGAAATTCTGGGTCGAAAATTATTTTCTTTAATAATGTTGAATGTTTGCCCCCACTCTCTTCTGGCTTGTAGGGTTTCTGCAGAGACATCTGCTGTTAGTCTGATGAGCTTCCCTTTGTGGGTAACCTGACCTTTCTCTCTGACTGCCCTTAACATTTTTTCCTTCATTTCAACCTTGGTGAATCTAACAATTATGTGTCTTGGGGTTGCTCTTCTCGAAGAGTATCTTTGTGGTGGTCTCTGTATTTCCTGAATTTGAATGTTGACCTGTCTTGCTATGTTGGAGAAGTCCTCCTGGATAATATCCTGAAGTGTGTTTTCCAACTTGGTTCCATTCTCCCCATCATTTTCAGGTACACCATCAAATGTAGGTTTGGTCTTTTTACATAGTCCCATACTTCTTGCAGGCTTTGTTTGTTTCTTTTCATGCTTTTTCCTTAATCTTGTCTTTATGCTTTATTTCATTAGTTGATAATCAATCTCCGATATCCTTTCTTCCCCTTGATTGATTTAGCTGTTGACACTTGTGCATGCTTCACAAAGTTCTTGTGCTGTGTTTTTTAACTCCATCATGTCATTTATATACTTCTCTAAACTGGTTATTCTAATTAGCAATTCCTTTAGTCTTTCATCAAGGTTCTTAGCTTTCATGCATTGGGTTAGAACATGTTCCTTTAGCTCAGAGGAGCTTTTTATTACCCACGTTCTGAAGCCTACTTCTGCCAATTCATCAAACTCATTCTCTGTCCAGTTTTGTTCCCTTGCTGGCAAGGAGTTGTGATCCTTTGGAGGAGAAGAGGCATTCTGGTTTTTGGAATTTTCAGCCTTTTGTGCTGGTTTTTCCTCATCTTCTTGGATTTATCTACTTATGGTCTTTGCTGTTAGTGACCTTCAGATGGAGCTTTTGCATGGTCATCCTTTTTGTTGATGTTGATGCTATTGCTTTCTGTTTGTTAGTTTTCCTTCTAACAGTCAGGCTCCAGGTCTGTTGGAGTTTGCTGGAGGTCCACTCCAAACCCTGTTTGCCTGGGCATCACCAGAGAAGCCTGCAGAACAGCAAAGATTGCTGCCTACTCCTTCTTCTGGAAGCTTCATCCCATCAGGAGGCACTGGGGTCAGGGACCCACTTGAGGAGGCAGTCTCCCTTAGCAGAGCTTGATTGCTGTTCTGGGAGATCCACTGCTCTCTTCAGAGCTGGCAGGCAGGGACGTTTAAGTCTGCTGAAGCTGCACCCACAGCTGCCCCTACCCCCAGGTACTCTGTCCCAGGGAGATGGTAGTTTGATCTAAAAGCCCCTGACTAGGGCTGCTGCCTTTCTTTCAAAGATGCGCTGCGCAGAGAGGAGGAATCTAGAGAGGCTGTCTGGCTACAGTGGATTTGCTGTGCTGCGGTGGGCTCCACCCCGTCTGAACTTCCCAGCAGCTTTCTTAACACTGTGAGGGGAAAACTACCTACTCAAGCCTCAGTAATGGTGGACATCCCTCCCCCAACCAAGCTCAAGCGTCCCAGGTCAACTTCAGACTGCTGTGCTGGCAATGAGAATTTCAAACCAGTGAATCTTAGCTTGCTGTTCTCTGTGGGTGCAGGATCTGCTGAGCAAGACCACTTGGCTCCCTGGCTTCAGCCCTCTTTTCAGGGGAGCGAACAGTTCTGTCTCACTGGCATTCCAGGTGCCACTGGGGTACAAAAAAACTCCTGCAGCTAGCTCAGTGTCTGCTCAAATGGCTGCCCAGTTTTGTGCCTGAAACCAGGGACCCTGGTGGTGTAGGCGCCTGAGGGAATCTCCTGGTATGTGGGTTGTGAAGACCATGGGAAAGGCGTCGTATCTGGGCCAGCAAGCACTGTCCATCACAACATAGTCCCTCATGGCTTCTCTTGGCTAGGGGAGAGAGTTCCCTGACCTCTTGCACTTCCTGGATGAGGTGATGCCCCACCCTGCTTCTGCTTATCCTCCGGGGGCTGCACCCACTGTCTAACCAGTCCCAATGAGATGAATGGGGTACCTCAGTTGGAAATGCAGAAATCACCTGCCTTCTGTGTTGGTCTTGCTGGGAGCTGCAGACCGGAGCTGTTCCTATTTGGCCATCTTGCCAGGGAATTATTTTTATGTTCATTTATGTATAATGTATAAATGTGCATTTATATATTTTGATCCTATATTTTATGTGTATATAACACGTGAAAGCCAAACATAAAATTCAATCACAGTCTACATATTGTCAATTATTTATGAGGATAGGTCACAGCTAAGAGCTTTATTGAACTGTATTTTCAGAAGATAGAGTTTTGATAGTTAGGGAAGGAGAGCAGGGGAAAAGAGGAGGAGGAAGGAGAAAAACAAGAAACCATATAGTCTCTTTACCTGTTTTCTTTTCTCAGTTTTCTCTTCCTGTCTGCTTCTCTCCTTCAACCTTCATCTTCTCAATTCTTTCCCCACACACTCTTATTCAGAAACATACTCTCATGGTGTTTAGTCATTCTTGCATTAACTATATGTGAAGCACCTGCAAAATATGCCTAGTACTATTTTTTTTTCTTTTTCTTTTTTATTCTTCTTTTTTTATTTTTTTTATTTTTTTTTTTTTGGAGACAGAGTTTTGCTCTGTCACCCAGGTTCAAGTGCAGTGGTGCGATCCCGGCCCATTGAAATCTCCACCTCCTGGATTCAGGCGATTCTCCTGCCTTGCATCCTGAGTGGATGGGATTACAGGCATGCACCACCACGCCCAACTAATTTTTGTATCTTTAGTAGCGATCCGGTTTCACCATATTGGCCAGGCTGGTCTTGAACTCCTGACCTCAAGTGATTCACCTGCCTTAGCCTCCCAAAGTGCTAGGATTATAGGCGTGAGCCACCACGCCCGGCCCGCACCTGCCAAATATGCCAAATGTGAAATGGGAGTTGGAAGAATCCTTGAATTCCTTCTCTGCCCACTACTTTATAGCTTGGCATAACATACTATGATACAGAGTGAATATACAGAACAAAGAAATCCTAGTCTCCAGGAGTTTATTATCTAAAGGTAAAGTTAGGATAAATTTAAAACCATTAAACTATTTAACTCTCATATGCTAGAACTGGAGGAATCTCTTATAGTTTGAAAGATGTGAAGAACTGAATCAGGAAAATTGTTAAACCAACAAATAATATAGAATAAAAGTATAAATTAATTTGCAAATGTATTCATAAATTCATAGCTTACATTTTTAAGCACTTAAGTTAATTGTCTTTTGATTATTAAGGGAAGTGAGTGAAATTTGAATTACATTGGTTCTTGGAGTTCATTATCATGGTGGAGAACCATGTTCTCTCACTAAGATTCTGGTTACTGTCACAGTTAGATAGTTACAGAAAACATTTGTGGGACAGCTGCTGTATAAACTCCATTTTCATGCTGCTGATAAAGACATACCCAAGACTGGTAATTTATAAAGAAAAAGAGTTTAATGGACTCAGAGTTCCATGTGGCTGGGGAGGCCTCACAATCATGGCAGAAGGTGAAAGGCATGTATTACATGGCAGTAGCCAGAATCGAATAAAAAAAACAAGCAAAAGGGGAAACCCCTTATAAAATCATCAGAACTTGTGAGACTTATTCACTACCACGAGAACAGTATGGGGGAAACTGACCCCATGATTCAAGTATCTCCCACCAGGTCCCTCCCACAACACATGGGAATTATGGGAGCTACAATTCAAGATGAGATTTGAGTGGGGACACAGCCAAACCATATCATTCCACCCCTGGCTTCTCCCAAATCTCATGTCCTCACATTTAAAAACCAATCATGCCTTCCCAACAGTACCCCAAAGTCTTAACTCATTTCAGCATTAACTCAAAAGTACACAGTCCAAGGTCTCATCTGAGACAAGACAAGTCCCTTCTGCCTATTAGCCTGTGAAATCAAAAGCAAGTTAGTTACTTCCTAGATAAATGGTAGTACAAGTATTGGATAAATACAGCTGTTCCAAATGGGAGAAATTAGCCAAAACAAAGAGGCTAATGGCCTCATGCAAGTCTGAAATCGAGCAGGGCAGTCAAATCATAAAGCTCCAGAATGATCTCCTTTGACTCCATATCTCACATCCAGGTCACACTGATGCAAAAGGTGGGTTCCCGTGGTCTTGGGCAGTTCTGCCCCTGTGGCTTTTCTGGGTACAGCCCCACTCCTGGCTGCCTTCATGGGCTGCCATTGAGTGTCTGGAGCTTTTTTGAGGTCTAGAGGATGTTGGCCCTCTTCTCACGGCTCCACTAGGCAGTGCCCCAGTGGGGACTCTTTGTGGGGGCGTCAACCCCATATCTCCCTTCCACACTGCCCTAGCAGAGGTTCTCCATGAGGGCTTCACCCCTGTAGCAAACTTCTTCCTGGACATCCAGGCATTTTCATACATCCTCTGAAAGCTAGGCAGAGGTTCCCAAACCTCAGTTCTTGACTTCTGTGCACCTGCAGGCTCAATACCACATGGAAGCTGCCAAGGCTTGGAGCTTGCACCTTCTGAAGCCATGGCCTGAACTGTACCTTTGCCCTTTTTAGCCATGGCTAGAGTGACTGGGATGAAGGGCACCAAGCTCGCAGGCTGCACAGAGAAGGGAGGCCTTAAGCCCAGCCCACAAAACCATTTTTTCCTCCTAGGCCTCCAGGCCAGTGGTGGGAGGGACTGCTGTTTATGTCTCTGACATGCCCTGGAGACATTCTTCCCCTTGTCTTGGCAATTAATATTTGGCTCCTTGTTACTTATGCAAATTTCTCTAGCAGGCTTGAATTTCTCCTCAGAAAATGGGTTTTTCTTTTCTATCACATAATCAGGCTGCAAATTTTTGAAACTTTTATGCTCTGTTTCCCTTTTAAGACTGAATGTTTTTAACAGCACCCAAGTCGTCTCTTGAATGCTTTACTGTTTAGAAATTTCTTAGCTGGGTGTGGTGGCTCAGGCCTGTAATTCCAGCACTTTGGGAGGCCAAGGTGGGTGGATCACTTGGGGTCAAGAGTTTGAGACCAGCTTGACCAACATAGTGAAACCCCATCTGTACTAAAAATACACAATTAGTCAGGCGTGGCGATGCATGCCTGTAATCCCAGCTACTTGGAAAGCTGAGGCAGGAGAATCACTTGAACCTGGAAGGCAGAGGTTGCAGTGAGCCAGGATTGTGCCATTGTACTATTGCACTCTAGCATGGGCAATAAGAGCGAAATTCTATCTCAAAAAAAAAAAAGGGAAATTTCTTCTGCCAGATACCCTAAATCATCCCCCTCAAGTTCAAAGTTCCACATATCTCTAGGGCAGGGGCAAAATACTGCCAGCCTCTTTGTTAAAACATAGCAAGAGTCACCTTTACTACCGTTCTCAACAAGTTCCTCATCTCCATCTGAGACCATCTTAGCTTGGATGATTTCTTTCTTTCTTTTTTTTTTTTTTTGAGGTGGAGTATCACTTTGTCACCCAGGCTGGAGTGCAGTGGCATGATCTTGGCTCACTGCAACCTCTGCCTCCTGGATTAAAGCTATTCTCCTGCCTCAGCCTCCTAAGTACCTGGGATTACAGGTGTGTGCCACCATGCCCAGATAATTTTTTTGTATTCTTAGTAGTGACGGGGTTTCACTATGTTGGCCAGGCTGGTTTTGAACTTCTGACCTCAAGTGATCCACCTGTCTCAACCTCCCAAAGTGTTGGGATTACAGGCATGAGCCACCGTGCCTGGTCCTCAGCTTGGATTTCATTGTCCATATTATTATCAGCATTTTGGTCAAAGTCATTCAACAAGTCTCTAGGAAGTTCCAAACTTTCGCACATTTTGCTGTCTTCTTCTGAGCCCTTCAAACTGTTCCAACCTCTGCCTGTTACCCAATTTCAAAGTTGCTTCCACATTTTCAGGTATCTTTACAGCAGTAACCCACTACCCAGTACCAATTTACTGCATTAGTCCCTGTTCATGCTGCTGATAGAGATATATCCAAGACTGGGTAATTTATAAAGAAAAAGAGGTTTAATGGACTCACAGTTCCACGTGGATGGGGAGGCCTCACAATCATGGTGGAAGGCAAAAGGCACATCTTATATGGCAGCAGTCAAGAGAGAAGGAAAACCATGCCAAAGAGGAAACCCCTTATAAAATCATCAGATCTTGTGAGACTTATTCACTACCACGAGAACAGTATGAGGGAACTACCCCTATGATTCAGTTGTCTCCCACTGGGTCCCTCCCACAACACTTAGGAATTATGGGAGCTACAATTCAAGATTAGATTTGGGTGGGGACACAGCCAAACCATATTAGCTGCTATGTGTGTGAAGGTTGAATGAATCATTGGTATGACCAAAGTCTTCATTTGTTTTGTTTTTCTCACTGATATGAGCCACCACTACAGAGAAAATGGACACTTTAAGGACCATAATAAATAATTATCCTCACTTTCTACTCATTTCTTTTTTTCTTTTTCTTTCTTTTTTTTTTTTTTTTTTTTTTTTTTTTTTTTTGAGATGGAATTTTGCTCTTGTTGCCCAGGTGGAGTGCAATGGCATGATCTCTCCTCACCGCAACCTCTGCCTCCCAGGTTCAAGCGATTCTCCTGCCTCAGCCTGCCTCGTAGCTGGGATTACAGGCATGCACCACCACATCTGGCTAATTTTGTATTTTCAGTAGAGATGGGGTTTCTCTGTGTTTGTCAGGCTGGTCTTGAACTCCTGACCTCGGGTGATCCTCCCGCCTCAGCCTCCCAAAGTGCTGGGATTACAGGTGTGAGCCCCTGTACCTGGCCTACTCATTTCTTAAATACTCACCTTTGTTTTCTCAGAACAGGATACTATGAACAAGAACACACTTAACTGAAATGGTCCAATAGAATTCTTGCCTATTTTTAAATATTTTAAAACCTTTCCAATAACTTGTAAAAGTGAAGACTGAATCTGTTGTCAAGGCTTACCTCATTGACACACCATTGACTTCTCTATCCAAATGAGATTGACAAGGGACAGAAAACCTGATATGGTCATTTTTTGGCTTGGAGTACTAGACATGCTCCAGGAGACAGTTCACACAATGTGAGGCCAACTCCTTACCTCATTTAGAAAACTGTAAGCTATGATTATGACTATATGACATCCTGGAAAAGGTAAAACCGTATACAGAGAGTAAATAGATCAGTCGTTGCCAGTAGTTAGGGAGGAGTAATGAATGGAGGGAGGAATAAATGGACAGAGTATGTGGGATTTTTAGGATGGTGAACTTATTCTCTATGGCACTGTAATGGTGTATACGTGACATTTTGCACCTTTCAAAACTCACACAACTGTACAACAGGAAGAGTAAACCCAAATGTAGACTATGGATTTCAGTTAATAATGATGTGTCAATGGTAGTTTATTATTTGTAACAACTGTATCAGATCAAGGCAAGATAATAAAGGTAAATTTTGTGTGTGTGTGTGTGTAAGGGACAAACTATACGGGTACTCTCTGCTCAATTTTCTGTGAACCTAAAATTGCTCTAAAAATAAAAATAAAGTTTATTAATTAAGAAAAAAGACTGTGAGTCATGATGAAGACCTACTTTTTGGAAATATGAATATCATTTGCAGGACTGTTTCACTCATATTAAGGACAACACAAGAAGCAGTTAAAAGAGTATTTTGGACAAAATATTTCATGTCTCCAAAGAGGATATACAAATGACAAGCAAGTACATGAAAAAATGCTCGACATCACTAGCCATCATGGAAAAGCAAATCAAAACCGCAATTAAATACCACTTCACTCTTACTAGGATGGCCAAATTTTAAAAAGGCAAAGTAAAGTAACAAATGTTGACAAGGTTGTGGAGAAACTGAAACCTTCACACACTGCTGGTGGGAATGTCAAATGGTATAGCCACTTTGGAAAACAGTCTGGTAGATCCTCAGAAAGTTAAACATAAAATTACCAAGTAACCTAACAATTCCACTTCTAGATATATATCCAAGAGAAATGAAAACATACGTCCATACAAAAACTTCTACATGAATGTTAATAACAGAATTACTTTTAATAGCAAAAAAAAGTGGAAACAACCTAAATGCCTATCAATTGATGACTTGATAAATGACACGTGACAAATACAAAGAAATACTACATGCTACAAAATGGAATGAAGTACTGATACATTCTACAACATGGATGAACCTTGAGAAGACTATGCTAAATGAAAGAATCTAGTCACAAAAGACAACACATTGTATAATTCCCCTTATATGAAATGTCTAGAATAGACAAACCTACAGAGACAGAAAGTAGATTAGTGGTTTTTTAGGGCTGGGGAGCCCATGAGGGGTGAGGGGTGACTGCTAAAGGGCACAGAGTTTTTTTCTGGGATGATTAAAATGTTCTAAAATGTGTTGTGATGGTTGCACAACTGTGTGAAAATACTAAAAACCATTGAATTATACACGTTAAATTGGTGAATTGTATGTGTTTTGTATTGCAATGAAACTATTTAAAAAGAATAACATGTGTTTATCTTTTATTTTAAAGGATATAAAATGCCTATTTCTTGCCACTGGTTGATTACAAAGACTTAGTGTTACTCCCTTAGAGGTTTATATTTGTAATTATCAGCAATATTGTCATCCTATATTTGCATAGTGTTTAGTTTATATAGCAATTCCAAACAGACTCTTCTATTTGGACCTCAAAGTGCTAAATAAAGTGCCTGATAAAGTATTACATAAGTGAAGAAACACATTTGAAGAGGTGACGTGAATTGCTATAGGCAGCAGTAAGTACCAAATCTAAGTCAGGAACTTGGGATATCTAATAGAAAGTGAAGTACTTTTTCTACTACCTTATGGTTATTACTTTTTAAATTATATTTAGATTTCTTGGCTTTCTTCACTAGGTTAGAAAGATACAATGGTAAATAACAGGCTGGTCATGGTGGCTAATGCCTGTAATCCCAGCACTTTGAGAGGCCAAGGTGGTCAGATTGAGCTCAGGAGTTTAAGCCCAGCCTCAGAAACATAATGAAACCCCATCTCTACAAAAAATACAAAAATTAAGCAGAATGTGCTGGCGTGCACCTGTGATCTCAGCTACTCAGATGGCTGAGGTGGGAGGATCACTTGAGCCCAGGAACTCAAGGTTGCAGTGAGCCAAGGTTGCACCACTGGACTCCAGCCTGGGTAACAGAGCAAGACCCTATGTCACAAGAAAAAAAAAAAGTAAATAACAGATGAATATAGCTGCCTACATCCTTATAGAAGAGATAGATGTTAAATAGAAGGACCTGAAAACAGTTCCACTTCCCTAGTGACTAATGATGTTGGGCACCTTTTCATGTACTTACTAGCCATTTCTACTTCATTTGTGAAACATCAGCCCAAAGCTTTTGCTCTTTTAAGTGGGTTATTTATATTATTATTGAATTGTAAGAGTTCTTTATATATTCTGGATACATGTTTTTTTAAAAAATTCAAGTATATGATTTGCAAATAATTTTTTTACTTCATCTTTTGTAACTTGGTAGCATCTTTTAAAGTGCAAAGGCTTTGAATTTTGATAAAGTTCAATTTATCAGTTTTTATTTTATGAATTATGCTTTTGGTGCAATGATCTTTGCTTAATCCAAGATCACAAGGAGTTTTTTCCTATATTTTCTTCTAAAAATTTCATTGTTTTAGCTCTTACATTTGGCCCTAAATCTATTGGGAGTTAATTTTTGTGAACCTTGTGAAGTAAGGCTATAAATTAGTCTTTTTGCATATGGATATAGAGATTCCCAGTACTGTTTATTAAAAAGACAATTTTTTCCCCATTTGCTTATCTTGGCACCTTTGTAAAAAAATCAATTGATCATAAATAGTTTTAGTTCTATACTCTTAATTCTGTTCCGCTGATCTGTGTGTCTTTCCTTATGCTAGGACTACACTGTCTTAATTACAATAGCTTTATTATGAGTGCTAAAATGTGGAAATGTAAATCTTCCAACTTTGTTGCTTTTTTTTTCAAAATTAATTTGGCTATCCTTGGTGTTTGCATTTCCATGTAAAATTTGGGACTAGCTTGTTAATTTCTTCATTAAAGCCTCCTGGAATTTTAATGGAGATAGCATTGAATCTATAGATCAATTTGGGAAGAATTGCCATCTTAGCAATACAAAATCTTCCTATCATGAGCATAGATTATCTCTACATTTATTTAATTTTTAATTTATCTCAGCAATGTTTTGTAGTTTTCAGTGTATACATTTTGTACTTCTTTTGTTAATTACTTGTTCTTAAGTATATTATTCTTTTTTATGCAATTGGGAATGAAATTATTTTTATAATTTCATTTTTGGATTGTGTATCAATAATACTTAGAAATATAATTGATTTTATAAATTGATATTGTATCCCCTCCAACCTTGCTGAATTTGTTTTTTAGATTTTGTACTTTTTCGCCTCCTGTGTGTGGATTCCTTAGGATTTTCTGTATGTAGGATCATATTGTCTGAGAATAATAACAGTTTTACTTCTTCCTTTCCAATTTGAATGCTTTTTATTTCTCTCCCTTGCCTGACTGCACTGGCTAGAATCTCTAGTACAAATGTTGACTCTTAAGTGGCAGAACAGACATCCTTGTCTTCTCCTTAGTCTTAGGGGCACACAGTCCATATTTCACCATTAAGTATGATGTTAGGTCTAGGTTTTTCTTAGATACTCTTTATCAAGTTGAGGAAGCTCCCTTCTATTCAGTTTGTTGGGAATATTTATCAGAAACGGGTGTTGCATTTGTCAAATGAGTTTTGGTGGTGGTGTTGCAGCTATTGAGATGATAATTTAGTTTTGGTCTTTTTTCTATTACAATGGTATTTTACATTAGTTAAAAGGCTTTAACATTAAATCAACCTTGCATTCCTGGCGTAAATCCCACCTGGTCATAGTGTCTAAAACTTTTCATATGTTGCTGGGCTCACTTTGTAAATATTTTGTTGGGGATTTTACATCTGTATTATGAGGGATATTGGTCTGTAGTTTTCTTGTGATGTCTTTGTTTTGTTGTTGTTGTTATTGTTTTTGAGAAAGGGTCTCACTCTGTCACCCAGACTGGAGTGCAGTGGCACAATCTCAGCTCATTGCAAACTCCACCTCCCAGGCTCAAGTGATTCTCCTGCTTCAGCCTCCCGAGTAGCTGGAATTACAGGTGTGCACCTCTACTGCCTGGCTAATTTTTGTATTTTTAGTAGAGATGAGGTTTCACCATGTTGGCCAGATGGGTCTTGAGCTTCTGACCTCAAATGATTCACCTGCCTCGGCCTCCCAAAGTGTTGGGATTACAAGCATGAGTCACTGCACCTAGCCTCTTGTGATGTCTTTGACTGGCTTTGGCGTCAGGGTAATATTGGCCTTATAACATAAGTTGAAAAGTGTTCCCTCTTCCTCCATTTTCTGAAGAAGTTTGTAAAGCATTGGTGTTTCTTATTTAAATATTTAATAGAATTCACCAACTAAACCGTCCAGGTCTGGGCTTTCTTTGTGGAAAGATTTTTAATTACTACCTCAATGAGTTTTCATTGTTGTTATGTGTCTATATAGATTTTCTGTGTCTTGTTTAGTCAGTTTTAATAATTTGTGCCTTTTTTTTGAAATTTACCATTTTATTTAAGTTTTCTAAATTATTGGCACAAAGATGTTCATAGTAGTTCCTTATCAACTTAATTACTGTGAGATCCTTTACTGGTGTTCCCTTTTGGTAATCTGTGACTTCTCTCTCTTTTTTTGGTGGTCAGTCTAACTAAAGGTATATCAGTTTTGTGGTCTTTTCAAATAACCAACTTTTGCTTTCTCTGAATTTTCTGTATTTTAAAAAATATCATTGATACCTACTCTAATTTTTATTATTTAATTCCTTTGTTTTGCTTGGATTTAGTTTTCTCTTCTTTTTTTCCTTTTTAATGTGGAAGCTTAGGTTATTAATTTGAGATCTTTGTTCATTTCTAATATAGGAGCCTAAGTCTATAAATTTCCCCCTGAAGCATTGCTTAAGCTGCATCCCATATCTTTTTATGTATTTTATTTTCATTTTTATTCCATTCTATTTTTTTTATTTCCTTGTGATTTCTTCTTTGACCAGTGGATTATTTGTTAAATTTTCAAATATTTAGGGATTTTCTCAATTTTTGTTGAATTCTAGTTTAATTCTATTGTGATTGAAGCACATCCATTGTATGATTTTAATCCTTTTAAATTTATGAGATTTGTTTTATGTCTTACAATATGGTCTGTCCTGAAGGATGTTCTCTATGTGCTAGAAAAGAATGTGTATCCTGCTGTTGTTGGGTGGAGTATTCTGTAGATGGCAATTAGGTAAAGTTAGCTGATAGTGCCAATCAAGCCTTCTATATTCTTGCTGATTTTTTTTATCCAGTCATTTTATCTATTATTAAGAATGTAGTGTTGAAGTCTCCTTCCATTATTCTTGAATTTTCTATTTCTTTCTTCAATTTTGTTTAATGTATTTTGGTGGTGTTAGGGACATATATATTTCTAATTGTTACATCTTCCTGATATTGAGACCCTTCTTCTCATTATAAAATGCCTTTTATCATTATAAAATGCCTCATATTATCTCTAGTAATGTTTTTACCTTAAAATCTATTTTTTCTGGTATTAGTATAGTTATTTCTGCTCTCTTATGGTTACTGTTTATATAGTCTACCTTTTAAAATTTATTTATTTATTTATTTTTCGAGACAGAGTCTTACCCTGTCACCCAGACTGGAGTACAGTAGCGCAATCTCAGCTCACTGCAAGTTCCGCCTCCCTGGTTCATGCCATTCTCCTGGGCCTCTGCCTTCCAAGTAGGTGGGACTACAGGGGCCTGCCACCACGCCTGGCTAATTTTTTGTGTTTTTAGTAGAGACGGGGTTTCACCATGTTAGCCAGGATGGTCTTGATCTCCTGACCTTGTAGTCCACCCACTTTGGCCTCCCAAAGTTCTGGGATTACAGACATGAGCCACCATGCCGCAGCCCACAACGTCTACCTTTTAAAAATTTTTTTTCCTTCAATCTATCTGTTTCTGAATCTGAAATGTATCTCTTATTAGGATCTATTTTTTATTCAGTCTGATAATTTCTGCTTTTAATTGGAGTATTTAATCCATTTCCATTATTTGAGATTGTTGATATAATTGACTTTACATGTGCCATCTTGCTGTTTTCCATTTATCTCGTGGCATTTTTGTTCCTCTATCTCACTTTTCATGCCTTTTTGTGTAAAAGAAATATTGTCTAAGGTACTGTTTTCATTGTTCTTTTCTTTTCTTTTCTTTTCTTTTCTTTTGTTTCACACAAGGCCTTGCTCTGTTGCCCAGGCTAGAGTGCAGTGGTACGACTACAGCCCACTGTAGCCTCAATCTCTTGGGCTCAAGCGATTCTCCCACCTCAGCCTCCTGAGTAGCTGGGACTACAGGTGCCCACCACCACACCCAGCTAATTTTTTAAATTTTTTGTAGACATGGGGTTTCACTGTGTTGCCTAGGATGGTCTTGAACACCTAGGCTCAAGCAGTCCTCCCACCTCAGCCTAGCAAAGTGCTGGGATTATAGGCATGAGCCACCACATCCACCTTGTTTTGTTATTTTCTTAGTAGTTTCTTATTACAATACATCTTAACTCATCACAATCTATTTTCAAGTAATACTAACTTAATTCTAGGGTTTTTTTGCTTTTTTGTTTGTTTGTTTGTTTGAGACAGAGTCTCACTGTGTCACTCAGGCTGGAGTGTAATGGTGCGATCTTGGCTTACTGCAACCTCTACCTCCCAGGTTCAAGTGATTCTCCTGCCTCAACCTCCTGAGTAGCTCATCACACACGGGTACTTTTTGTATTTTTAGTAGAGACAGGGTTTCACCATGTTGGCCAGGCTGGTCTCGAATTCCTGACCTCAGGTGATCCACGTACCTTGGCCTCCCAAATTGTGAGGATTACAGCTGTGAACCACCATGCCTGGCTCTTAATTCTACTTTAATACAGAAACTTGCTTCAGTACAGTTTCATTCCCCAGTCCTTTGTGCCATTATTATTCTAAATATTATATCTTTATGTTTTATAAGCCAAACAATATGGTTGTGTATTTTTGTTTTATGCAACTGTCTTTTAAATCAGTTAAGAGAAGAAAAGAGGAATGAATATTTTTTACAGTTATTCATATAATTACCTTTATTTATGTCTTTTATTTCTTTGTGTGATTTTGAGTTACCATCTGGAATCATTTTATTCCAATCTGAGTGACTTCCTTTCTTATTTCTTATAAGGCATATTTGCTCACAACAAAATCTCTTCTCTCTGTTTTTCTCAGAATGTTTAACTTTGCATGCAGTTTTCAAGGATAGTTTGCTGCATATGGAATTCTTGGTTATCAGTTTTGTTTTGTTTTCTTTCAGCAGTTTGAATATATCATCCTACCATCTTCTGGCCTCCATTTTTTTCTGATAAAAACTCAGCTGTTAATCTCATTGTGTGCTCCTGTATGAGATTAGTCATTTCAGTTCAATACT
This sequence comes from Macaca thibetana thibetana, assembly GCF_024542745.1. Classification (NCBI taxonomy): domain Eukaryota; kingdom Metazoa; phylum Chordata; class Mammalia; order Primates; family Cercopithecidae; genus Macaca; species Macaca thibetana. The sequence goes on along the minus strand of NC_065586.1, from coordinate 94,765,893 downwards.
TTTCTTTGACTCTTTTTTATAATATCCTTTTCTTTATGTATATTTCTATTTGATGAATCATTAACATTATACTTTCCTTTAGCTCTTTATTATTTTTAGTTTTGTTTTTTGTTTTCTGTTTTTTTGAGATAGTGTCTCATTCTGTCACCTAGGCTGGAGTGCAATGGTGCAATCTTGGCTCACTGCAACCTCTGCCTCCCAGATTCAAGCAATTCTCCTGCCTCAGCTTCCCAAGCCAAGTAGCTGGAACTAATTTGCATATTTTTAGTAGAGATGGTGTTTCACTCTGTTGGCCAGGCTGGTCTTAAAATCCTGACCTCAAGTGATCCATCTGCCTCGGCCTCCCAAAGTGCTGGGATTTCAGGCATGAGCCACTGTGCCCAGACTCTCTTAAGTTCTTGAACATATTTATAGTAAGTCTTTGTCTGCCAAGTCTAATATTTAGGCCCCCTAAGAGGCCGTTTCTATGTTTTTTGCTGGTAGGGGCCAAACTTTTCCATTTTTTTCATGTATAATAGGTTTTTTGTTGAAAACTACACATTTTAGATAATATACTGCACCAACTCTGAATTCTGTATCTCCATACCATAGGTCCTGGGCTAACTCTATAGAGTCTGTCTCCCTTGAGTCATGTAGCTACTGATATCTCTTAAGTTGTCTTATTTCTTAATCATTTTTTAATTGTTAAGACAAGTCTCCTGGAGATTGCACTTGAGTCAACATAGCTTAATGGTGAGCTGAGGATTGATCAGAGGTTTTGCTTAATTCCCTTGAGCCAGTAAGCCTTCCACCTTTTGCCCGTGGATCTCTGTGTTGGTTGGGAAACACATTAAAAATTTAGGCCTGTTACAAGTCTAACTGGGATTTTACTTTCAGTCGTGCCTTCTTATGTTTCCTTTATAAGTGTCCTAGGTTTCATACTTATCTGGAAATGTATGGATAGCTAGATATCCTCCTACTATCCACACTACTATCCTGTAGTCCCTCCTAAGCATGTTTAGCCTTGTAGATTACAGGGGGTATGTGTGAGATTGTCAAGGTTCACTGTGGCTGCCTTATTCCCCAGATTTTCCTATTATATTTCTTGCAAGACTACGGGTTTATTTCTTGTACCTGCCAGTATCATAGTCTCAAGGCAGCTGAGATGCTGGCCTTTCCTGGGGTATGCACACCATTCCAAATCAAATTAGCCTCCTCCAGGTGTGGAGCTGCTGGTTTTGGGGAATTTTTCTCCCCTTTTAGAGCTACCAAGGTAATGGAAGCTGGAAGAGGAGGCTTTGCTCAAAATTACTTCAATTAGCTACTTTGTTATTACTGAATATGATTTTTTTCCTGACTTTTTGGCAGTGAACATCTTTATGAAGATTTCACTTCTTACCATGTATATTAGTTTTCTAGGCTTGCCATAACAAATTATCACAAGCTTCGTGGCTTAAAACAACAAAAATTGCTTCTCTGATAGTTTAGGAGGCCAGAAGTCTGAAATCAGAGCATCAGCAGGATTGGTTTCTTGTGGGGGTTTTGAGAGAGAATCTATTCCATGCCTCTTTCCTAGCTTCTGGTGGCTGCCAGCAATGCTTAGCCTAGCAACATCTCTCCAATCTTTGTCACATGGCATTCTTCTCTCCGTGTCTGTGTATCTGAACTTCCTTCTCCTTTCTCTTATAAAGACAGAAGTCATTGGATTTAGGACCCACTGTAATCTAGTATGACCTTATCATAACTAGTTACATTTCAAAGATCCTGTTTCCAAATGAGCTCACATTCTGAGATTCTGGTAGATATAAATTTTGGGGGACACTATTCAATCCAATATACCATTCATTATGAAGTAGCACCTGAAAATCTGTATGGTCTCTGGTGTTGATTAGGTTATCCTTTTGTGAAAATTAGTTTGAAAATGAACAGAACAGCAAGCTAACTTGACTTTTTTTTGTTTGGGTGGTTCTTTAAGTTAAAATAATTCACACCCACTTTTTTATTTTTTTTATTTTTATTTTTTCATACTACTAAGAAAAAGGCAGAGAGATCTGTGGACAGGAAAGTGTTGGCAGAGCCTTACCCTTCTCAATTCTGACTTGCATGTCTGCTTTTAATCTAGAGCCAAATAACTATCGGACCATGCATGGCCGGGCAGTAAATGGCAGCCAGTTGGGAAAGGATTACATCCAGCTGAAGAGCCTGTTGCAGCCCATCCGGATTTATTCCAGAGCCAGCTTATATGGCCCTAATATTGGGCGGCCAAGGAAGAATGTCATCGCCCTCCTAGATGGGTAGGTCAGATTGTTTAGCTTTTCTTATGACATTGTTCATTTAATGAATTAATGTATTTGCATTTCTCCTGATTATTTATTTATTTATTTATTTATTTTGGTCTTAAGAAAAAAAGGAGGGACTCTTTCCATAGTGGCTTCACCCACTCTAAGTCAGAGATTCTCCATCTTTCTCATCATTCTAGGCCTTCCGTAGTCAACAGGGGAACATGGGATGGGGAAGGTATATCACAATCTCTAGGATGGGTTGGAAAGGAAACATTGTTTGAAAAAACACAATTAATATGATGCATTTTATAGCATCATTTTATATTTTTTAAGACAAAAAAATTACTCTATACCAGGGTCCTCTTGTAGAAAGTGAAGCTTTACAAAATCTTGGCCAGCAAACTGGGTTAAAAAGTTGAAAAACACTACAAATACTGAGATATTAAAGCTCTTGATAGGCCTATTAGCAGATATTCTTGAGAATTGCTACCACTTTTCTTATTTAGTTTTGACTAAATCTGACAATCTTTTTTTAAATCACCTAAGGCAAGGAAAGATACTGATCAGGATTTTCTTTTATGTGTCAGAAAAAAATAGAGATTTATCTCTGTTAATGTATATGTACTAAATATACAGTGAAATATAACTAGAAACACATAAACATCCCCAGCGACTTGAACTAACAATAACAAAAATGTCAGCACTCTAAATTACCAGCTCTGTATTCCTTTCTAATCCTCCTGGTTATACAGATATAATTTTACATAGTTGTGATCATTGTATATGCATCATTTTGAGTGCTGCATTTTTTACTCATTGCTTCACATGACCCTTTCCTTGTTTCTACATAGTTCTCATATTGTCATTCTTAATAGCAATAAAATATTCCATTGCATTAATGCACCTAAGTCTGCCTAAGCATTCCATCACCGTTGGGCATTGGACTGTTTCCAAATTTTGCTTGTAATATATAGCACAGCTATAAACATTTTTATACAAATCGGTCATTTATTTCTTTTGAATTACATCCTTGGGCTAAATTCCAAAAAGTAGGGTTTCTTGGTCAAAGTATGTGATAATTCTTATGGCTTTTATATTTGTTGCCAAGTTTTTTTCAGAACAATTTCATCAGGTTGCAGGACAGCAATGTATTAGTATATCTTTTTCTCCAATATCCTATAGCAATGAATGTTGTCAGTTTTATTATTTTACTCTATTTTAATTAATGTAGGATCATGTTGCATGGTTGTTTAAACTTGAATTCTGTTAATTATGAAAAGAACTCAGAATTTTCAAATCCTTATATTGTCTTGTTTCCTCTTATCCCAAATTTGATTAGTAACCATTGTAGTAACCATTAGTAACTTAACCAAATTTGACAATAACCATTTTGTCTGAGACCCAGACATGGAAGCCGTTTTAGATCAGTTTTCTCCTTCGTTCACACATTCAATTAGTTATTAAGTACTGTAATTTTCTTAGTATCCTTCATATCCCATTTTCTTTTCATTTTTATTTTAAACCTTATTGTTTTTAATCCTAAATGATTTATTGGTATCTAGCTAGCCTCAAACTCTAATAATTTTTCCATACAGATTCCTGAGTAGTTTTTTGTTGTTGTTGTTGTTGTTGTTGTTGCTTTTTAAACAGAGTCTCGCTCTGTCAGCCAGGCTGGAGTGGAGTGGCGTGATCTCAGCTCACTGCAACCTCCGTCTCCTGGGCTAAAGCAATTCTCCTGCCTCAGCCTCCCGAGTAGCTGGTATTACAAGCATGTGCCACCACGCCCAGATAATTTTTGTATTTTTAGTAGAGATAGGGTTTCACCATGTTGGTCAGGCTGGTGTTGAACTCCTGACCTCAGATAATCCACCCATCTCGGCCTCCCAAAGTGCTGGGATTACAGAGTATTTTTTTTTTTAATGTAACATCTGGTCAAGTCACTTTTGCTTGAAATCCAAACCCTTTCAGATGCACTCGTGGCCTTTAGTATCTGCGCCTGCCTAAATTTGCAGCTAATAAGCAGTGATGCCCCCTTGCCCTCTAATTACATCTAACTACATCAAAGTACAGAAAATTTTTAATGTAAATTCTGGAAGATGCCATACTCTTTTATACCTTTACATCTTTTTATTTTGTGTCATTTTGTTAAGAATACCAGCCTCTCCTCTTGTTTTTCTCCTTTCTCTAGATCTTCTCTGACATGTTCAGGCAGAATTTCTTAGGGCCTCCTCTGTCCTTGCATGGCACTGTATTTTTCTGCTATCGCACTTATCAAATTGATGATAACATTTGTTTATATATCTGCCAGCCATGATAAACCACAGAGTAGGATCAGGAACCCATTTGTTTTATTCATATCCTCAAAATATTCCTAGGTTCTGTATCCTCAGAACCTAGGAATATAGTAAGTGCCTTATAAATGCTTGTTGAATGAGTAGTATCTGTCTTATTCAACAACTGATTTTAAGGTCATCCAAAAAAAAAAAACAGTATGCATAATTGTAATTATGAAGCATTGAAAAGCATAATATAAATAATCATTTAAATGGATTATGTTGATTTTATAAATCATGATAACTTCAGTTTTTTGAAACTATACCAATGTCTTAAGTTTTTAAAAAATTTTATTGATACATACAAATCGTACATATTTGTTGTACATATTTACGACAATTTTTAAATTATTTCTTTATGTTGGGAACATTCCAAATCTCTTCTAGCTACTTGGAATATACAATAAGCTACTGTTAACTATTGCCACACTACTGTGCTATTGAACACTAGAGCTTATTCCTTCTAACTGTGTTTTTGTACCCATTAACCAACCTCTCTTCATCCTCCCTCTCTCCTTCCCTTCCTAGCCTGTGGTTACCACCAATTCTCTACCTCCATGAGGTCCACTTTTTCATTTGCTCCTACATGTGTGTGAGAACATACAATACTTGTCTTTTTGTTTCTGGCTTATTTCACTTAATGTAATGTCTTCCAGTTCCATCCATGTTGCTGAAAATGACAGAATTTCACTCTTTTTATGGTTGAATAGTATTCCATGTGTATATATACTACATTTTCTTTATCCATTCATCCCTTGATGAATACAGGTTGATTCCATATCTTGATTATTGTGAATATTGCTGCAATAAACATTGAAGTGTGCATAATCTTTTTGATATACTGACTTCCTTTATTTTGGTTATATACCCATAGGTGGGATTGCTGGGTAAGCTTTTTTACTGAGGTAGTTGCAGAACTAAAAAGGACTGTCTTTCCAGTTAGGATATGAACTCTATGAAGACAGAGATAGAATCTTCATGTTCATATTTAATATTTTCAGGGATTAGCCTGTGGTCTGGAAAATGGGAATTACTTAACAAAATGCTTATTTTATTGTTTTCATTTCCTCATTTGGGAAATGGCTATTCTTAATCATCAGTTTTTATCTAAAGACATGAGAATTACTATTTAGAGTTATATCAGTTTCTGGTTTTTCTTTTGTAAACTTTTATGCATCATCTATGTAATGACAATTTTATCTTAATCTAGTGTTTTTTGTGTGTGCGTCCTAAAAGATATTTTTATTGTTTTAGAAGTTTCTTTTCATTATCATTTTTCTTGTCTCATATTGTTCAACAAGCTCTACCTACAAAATAGAAATCCTACTCAAAAGGAGATTTATCTAAAAAAAATTATATACCCAATAACAGAGAAAAACCTATACCTCTACCTTGACAAATCTACTTAGTCCCTAATTTTTAAAAGTGAATACAGGCAAATCTCATATTTATTGTGCTTCACATATATTGGATTTTTTATAAATTGAAGGTTCATGGTACCTCACTTCATGTCTCTGTGTCACATTTTGGTAATTCTTGGAACATTTCAAGCTTTTTCATTATTATTATATCTATTATGGTGATCTGTAATCAGTGATCTTTGATGCTGCTATTGTAATTATTTTGGGGCACCATGAACTATAAGATGGCAAAATTAATCAATAAATGTGTGTTCTGTCTGTTCCACCCACCAGCCATTCTCCCATCTCTCTCCCTGTTCTCAGGCTTTTCTATTCCCTGAGATGCAACAATATTAAAATTACACCAATAAATAACACTACAATGGTCTCTGAGTGCTCAAGTGAAAGACTTGCATGTCTCTTACTTTAAGGCAGAAGCTCAACATGATTAAGCTTAATGAGGAAGGCATGTTGAAAGCCATGATAGGCTGAATGCTAGGCTTCTTGTCCCAAACAGTTAGCCAACTTGTGAATGTAAAGGGAAAGTTGTTGAAGGAAATTAAAAGTGCTACTTTGGTGAACACAAGAATGATAAGAAAGTGAAACAGCCTTATTGCTGCTATGGAGAAGGTTGTAGCAATCTAGATAGAAGATCAAACCAGCCACATTTCCCTAAGTGAAAGCCTAATCCAGGACAAGACCCTAACTCTCTTCAATTCTATAAAGGCTGAGAGAGGTGAGGAAGCTACAGAAGGAAAGTTGGAAGCTAGCAGAGGTTGGTTTAAGGAAATAAACTATCTCCATAACATGAAAAATGCAAGGGGAAGCAGCTCTCCAGAAGATACAACTAAGATAATTAATGAAAGTGACTACACTAAACAACAGATTTTCAGTATAGATGAGACATCCTTCTCTTGGAAATCTGAAACTCTGAAAATCTTAGGGTCCCTATGAATTAAGTTAAATCTACTCCACCTGTGTTCTATAAATGGAACAATACAACCTGGGTGACAGCATATCTGTTTATAGCATGGTTTACTAAATAGTTTACACCCACTACTGAGACCTACTGCTCAGGAAAAAAAAAATTGCTTTCAAAATATTACTGCTCATTGCCAATATGCCTGCTCACCCAAGAGCTCTGATGGAAATATACAGATAAATTAATTTTTTAAGCCTGCTAACTCACCCTCCATTCTGCAGCCTAGAGATCAAGAGAACTGTTGACTTTCAAGTCTTATTTAAGAAATACATTATTTGAGAAGTACATTTTATAAGGCCATAGCTACCATAGATAGTGATTTCTTCTCTGATGGATCTGGGCAAGGTTAATTGAAAACCTTCTGGAAAAGACTCACCATTCCAGATGCCATTACGAACATTTGTGATTCATGGGAAAAGGTTGAAATAGCAATATTAACAGGAGTTTGGAAGAAGTGGACTCTAGCCCTTGTGGATGACTTTGAGGGATTTAAGACTTCAGTGGAGGAAGTAACTGCAGATGTGGTGGGCATAGCAAGAAGACTAGAATTTGAAGTGTAGCCTGAAAATGTGACAGAATTGTTGCAGTCTCATAATAGAATATGAATGGATGATGAATTGCTTATAAATGAGCAAATGGTTTCTTGAGATGGAACCTACTCCTGATGAAGATTCTCTGAACAGTGTTGAAATGATACAAAAGGATTTAGAATATTACATAAACTTAGTTGATAAAACAGTGGCAGGGTTTGACAGGACTGACTCCAATTTTGAAAGAGTTTCTACTGTGGGTAAAATGCCATCAAACAGCATTGAATGCTACAGAGAAGTCTTCCATGAAAGGAAGAATCACTTAATGTGACAAACGTCACTGTTGTTTTATTTTAAGAAATTGCCACAGCCATCCCAGCCTTCAGTAATCAACACCTTGATCAGTCAGCAGCCATCCATGTCAAGGCAAGGCCCTCTGTCAGCAAAATGATTATGACTCACTGAAGGCTCAGATGATCATTAGCATTTTTAGCAATACAGTATTTTGAATTAAGGTATATACATTGTTCTTTTAGACATAATGCTGTTGCATACTTAATAGACTATGGTATAGTGTAAACATAACTCTTATATGTACTGATAAACCAAATAATTTGTGTGACTCTCTTTATTGTGATATTCACTTTATTGCAGTGGTCTGGAACTGAACCTGCAATACCTCTGTGGTATGCCTGTAGAGAGCCAAAGATCACAAGACACAAAAAAGAAATCAGTAGCATGAAAGATAAAAACCAAGATAAATTAATTAAACAATTCCCCCAAGAAGAATTATAATTCAAGATCCAGTGCTTTAAAAATAAAAATCTGCAATTGGTATCCTTATAATGATATAGAAAGATAACGGTATTTATGGAGTAAAAACACGTTTCTATGAAAAAGCTACAAATCAGTACAAAAATAATTTTTGAAACTATATTATTGCCGAAATTTTCTAATAAAGTTTAAAGAGTGATTTCTTAGATACAACACTAAAGGCAAATGTGATAAAACATATCCATGATAAATTGGACTTTATCAAAACTAAGAACTTTTGTGAGTCAAATGACACCATCAAGAATGTGAACAGATAACATGCAGAATAGGAGAAAATATTTGCAAGTCATATATCTGATAAGAGAATGGTATCCAGAATATATATAAAGAACTCTTACAACTCAGCAATGAAAAGACAAATTACCTAACTAAAATATGGACAGAAGGGATTTAAGTGGACATATTTCCCAAGTTATACGAATGGCCAATAAGCACGTGAATAGATACTTAACATTGTTAGTTAGGGAAATGCAAATCAAAACCACAGCGAGATACCACCTCACATCCACTAAGATGGCTATAATCAAAAAGACACACTATAACAACTATTGGAGAGGATGTAGAAAAATTTGAACCCTTGTACAATGCTAATGGGAATATAATATGCTTCAACTGCTTTGAAAAACAGTCTGGCAATTACTTAAAATGTTAAACATAGTTAACATAAGACTAAGCACTTCCTAAGAGAAATAAAAACATATATCCACACAAAAACTTGTACACAAATATTCATAGCAGCAGTATTCATAATAGCTAAAAAATAGAAACAATCCAAATGTTCATCACTTGATTAATAGATAGGGAAAATGTGGTATATCGATACAATTAAATATTATTAGACAATGGAAAGAAACGAAGCACCAGTACGTGTTACAACATGGATAAACCTTAAAAATCTTATGGTCACTGAAGGAAGTGAGTCACAAAAGGCCATACATTGTGTGATTCCTTTTATATTAAATGTCAGAAATCAATAGAGACAAAACATAGTTTAGTAGTTGCTTAGGGCTGGCGAAGATTGTGGGGAAATGAGGAGTGTCTGTAATGGATACAGGGTTTCTTTTTGGAATGATGAAATATTCTAGAATTAGATTATGTTAATGGTTGCACAGCACTTAAAATATAATAAAAACTATTGAACACTTCTCTGAGTGAGTTGTATGATATGTAAATTATATTTCCAAAAAGGGTTTAAGAGTCTAATAAAATATTTGAAGATAAAAGATAAAGCTCCTATACACAGAGCTTTATACAGAGACGGAGAAATATTACCGATATAGAGAATCAATTAAGGATATCCAACAGCTGGCTTATAGGAGAGCCAGATCCCGAAACAAGAAAGAGAAGTATGGTTACAGAAAGAATGAAAACTTTACCAACCTTGACAATATAAAAGGAAAGGGACAGTTGATAGAAATAGAAGGTAGAAATGGAGAGAAGAAATACCATATGTGAAGGGTGATATTATAAATATATGGTGATTCAGAAAATATTGCCTAAACCGTTAGAATAATAAATGGAGAGGTAAAGGAGAGGGGACCCAGTAAACCAAGCACATGGAATTTGCTTGACTCTTGGTTAGAATGACTTATGGCAGCACTTTCTTAAATATGCTCTGGAGAATATCACTTCTACAGGATATTAACATTATGTGAAGGGAAAAAAAATAAAACGTTCCATGGTCAAGTAAGCTTGAGAAATGCTGGGATCCACACATTTACTGAAACACTTACCTGTGCTTTTAATATATTAGTTTACATTCGGAATCTCCAAGAAGGGGATTTAGCATGCAGAATTTTCTGAATTTATTTGACCACAGAATCTTACTTTCAGAGACCATCTTGAGAGATTAACGTTCCACTAACATGTTTGGATCACATTGACTTAGAATATGCACTCTGGTTTCAGTGGGTGATGGCAGTAAAGGAAACTTTAAAAAAAGAATTACAATTTGGAGAATTCAGAGAACCTGAATTGCCTTAGTACCCTCATTACTACTGTACTTGCGTGCATCTTGCGCCCTCCTATCTGATCACTCAGTTGCCAGAAAAATCATTTACAAACCTAGTTCATATGATGTCAGTCACTTGCTAAAGATGCTTTAATGACTTTTCATTGCTGTTAGAATAAAATGTAATCTCTTTACCATGGCCCGTAGGCTCTACAGTGAATGAGCTAGTCTCTATCCAGATCTTCATTTTTATCTTCTCCCACATTCTCTTTTTCTTACCTCACTCAGTCCTCATGGGCCTGGTTATGTGCTAAGCTAGTACTATGCTAGAGCAGTCTCCTCTCCACATGGCTGGTTTCTTCTCATCCATCAGAGTGCTTCCTTGAGTCATCTAGCAAAGTAATTCTCTATCTAAACTAACAGGATATAGATAGTTATACTTTGTAACTATATATTTGTTGTTTGTTTGCTTGTCCTTTATAGATTATAAATTCCATGAGGGCAAGAAGTATGTTGTATTTACTATTGTATATGCAGTGCTAGCAACAAGCCTAGTACATAGTAGGTGCTCCAGTTTGTTGAATGAGTGAAGAATGAAGAATGGAAGTTAATCCAACATTCTACAGAGTTGCTAGTGGAATATTCTAACCTGAACCCATGTTAGAATAGAAAGCTAGACAGAGTTTTCTGCTCCTATCATGGCCCAGAGAGCTATGGGAAGCATTTAAATTTGAGCAAAGGAGACAGAAGCAGGACAAAACTAGGAAACAAATAATGGTCTTTACCATCATGGCAGACCACATGATGTATGCTATATGTTCAATAAAGCAGAAATAGAAAAATTGCTGTTTTGTATCCAGAATTTCTGTCTTTAGTTGTGTCTAATCACCAACACTTCTAGTAAGTGTCTAATCCTGATTTATCGATTCCACGTTTTCCTCAAAGCATGGGTAGGTATGAAGGCTGTATAAGTGGATAAGGATGGAAATTTTACTGTATTCCTGTACACAGACTTCCGTTGTGACTTTTATGGGCCCAAGGCACTTTTGACTTCATGAGTCCCTTCCTTAAAGACATATTAAAAATTATATTTACACTCCATTGGTATAAAGACATATAACAATTTTTTTCAACCTTAAACTTGTTTTTGTTTCTTCTAATTTTAATCAAAAAAAAATAAGTGGTATATAAACGTGTTGTGGTTCCCAGGCACTGTGCCTACTGTGCCTAATGGACAAGTCAGTCCTGCCTGTACCTGCCAAGAAGAGAATTCAAATAGAGACAAAAGGTAATTTTGGATATTTAATTGCTATGATACCCACTCGAGACATCAGTCTCCTCATGGGTGAATTGTAATAAGTTATTTAAGATCTCCCTTTCATGTTTAACTTTCATGAGTACTATGATAGTTTAGCACATGACAGACAAGTTCCTGATTTATTTTCTAATACATAGCAATAACCTTCTGTTTTCTCTAATAGTGAATCAATATAGCAGGGTGGTGAAGAGCCTGCGCTTTGGAACTAGATGAGACCTGGATTATCGATTAGCTGAATTGTTTTTGTTTTTATTGTTGTTTTGACACAGGGTCTCACCCTGTCACCCAGGTTGGAGTACAGTGGTACACACATAGCTCACTGCAGCCTCTAACTTCTGGGCTCAAGCCATCCTCCTGCCTCAGCCTTCCAAATTGCTAGAATTACCTGTGTAAGCCACCATGCCTGGCCATGTGTGAATGATACTTCAAGTCTCTGAGTCATCTGGAGCCTCAGTTGTTAAGAAGATCAGATATATTTGCAAGATGAAAAGGCAGGTTTCAGTCTAATAGATTTTTTGCATATGACTCAATGTAGCTTTCTAAGCAGTTCAGAGAATTGAATGAGGAAAGGAACTAGAAAGATTAGCTACAATAACGTGTCAGTATAATGAGGGTAATCACAGTTCCACTTCCTGTCTAAAAACCTGCTTATCCCACATTCTTGTTTGGAGCAGGAAGATGCACAGCTGGGTACAATTCGATGCACAGAGTAATTATCACGATGTTATTCCTAATAATTGTTCTGTTTTATTGCAGCTATGAAACAGTTTTATGACTTGACCAAATTACAGGAGAAGAGAAGAGAACAGTATATTACACTTAGTTTATAAGATGAAAATTTCCATCTCTCTGCCTCCAGAGAGACCAAAGCTGTTCAGTGCTTATTAACAGGGAAGTACTCTATGCTGCAAAGGTCTACTCCCTAGCTGAGAATTGTGTTAATGACCAGTTACTTCTAAACTTGCTTTCATTTACTTTTATTTTGTTCCTGAAAAGGCCTTCTTTGCTGATTGAGAAAACAGACTACTTCTTTACCCAAACTCAAGCTTTTGAGTTACTGTCATTATAATTGAGGATGTTTATCTCTGTCTCTAAAACCAGAGAAGTCAGTCTGTCTGTCTGGGATGGGTGTTAGAACATTGGAGATGGAGGCTGGAGTCCTGAAACACAGACTTCGATTTGACACTTTACTAGTCAGATGGTCTTCAGAAATATTCTTCCTCACTTTCTTATTTTCCAGTTTTTCCTCTCTTCCCTCTTTTTCTTTCCCTCACAACCCTGCTTTCCCCTTCAAGAATGCTGTCCCCTTATAGGTGCTGCTACGATCAGAATTTGTCAGAAGTGTGGTCCATGGTCCTCTTGCATTGGAAGCACCTAGAGGGACTGCTAAGCATGCAGCATGATTCTTAGGCTCCAGCTCAGACTTCCTGAAGCAGATGTGTGGGAATGTGAGCCAGATATTGGCATTTTGAATAGAGACCTCAAAGAATTCTTTACACACTAATGTATGAGAAACACTACCCTGTAATATAGGCAAAACAAGTTTTATTATCTTTATTTTACAGATCAAAGAATATAGGTGCACAAATATTAAATAATTTACAAAGCTCAAAAACCAGAACCAAGAAGAGGAAACTGACATTTATTGAGTGCCAACAGTGTACCAGGCACTACCTTTGTTTCTGCATATTTGTTTTCTTGTTAATTCTCACAACACTTTTGGGACATAGCTTCTGTTCCTTCCATATGACATGGATCAAGGAGGTTAAACAACTTACCTAATGTCCCATGGCTAGTGAACTGTGGAGCTAGGTCACAAATCAGATAAGTGTCTGACTCTGGGGCCCATTCTCTTGCTATTCAGTGATGCTATTTTTCTGAATCTTCATCTTTCAATTAAGCTAAATAGTCTAGCATACAAATTAAAATACAATTCTTCTCCACCTCAGTTCCTCAGTGTTCATGCTTACAGTCAGGTTTATAGCAGGGCTGGAGCTCCAAAAAAAAGTGTGCTTTTTCATGTGAAATCTATAACAAAATCCTGATGCGTTTTTCCTCCTTCTCACCAGGTTCTACAGCCAGGTCAAATCATTTCAGGTTATTAGAGCCTTCTTTGTTGAATCCAAGTCTTTACAACTTCCTCAGCAGCATTTTGGACCGTCGAGGGGTGTGTATCATGATCTTCTAACCAGCACCTTCCAACTCCAGCCAGAGCCCTCCAAGTCTCTTTCATCATCTCTTCTCATCATCCCCCATTTCCATGTCTTTTTCTTCATTCCAATCAAGCAAATCTATCTGGTCCTCCTATATGTGTTATTCTCTGACATCTGCCTCTATCTTGTTCCAGACATTGTCCTATAGCCTCCCGTCTCTCAAACCTTCGCCGGCAGCAAATAGGCTTCATCTTGGGAGCCAGTTTTAGGAAACAGGACCTGGCACGCTATCTTGAGAAAAACTCTTAGGCCAGTTGTGAGATAAATGAGAGATTATTGACCTCTCTTACCATAGGCTCAGCAAAAAGGAACAACAACACACGTAGTACAAATTTGCCATCTCTGCATGGTTATAACAAGGGCTTTAGAATCAGAATTGGGTTTGAATCCCAGCTCTGCAATTAACTGCCTATGTGATCTTGAGCACAGTTTCTTATCTATAAACTGAGACTAATAATGCCAACCTTATAGGGTTGTAAGTAGGTAATCTGCTTACCACATGCCTGTCAATCGGCAAATGGTAATTAACTTATTTTTTCCTTCATTCAGGATTCTCCTTAAATTAAACTGCCAGGAAGTGACTTTTATCAACAAGATGGATTGGTTGAAGAGTCTCACCCATCTCAATTCGTGTATATTTAAGGCTCTATAAACCTAAGGGAAACATAAGCTCCAAGGGAAGCCTAAATAGAGACCTGCACTAGCCATTAAAGTCAACAAACATATAACTATATGCTATTTATTGGTCTACTGCCAATGTGATATTATTAATATATATAAATAGGGATGAGGAGAGGAGAGGCAAGGAGTGAGTAAGGGAGAAAGAAACGGAGGATTAAAGGTGAGGGAGAGAAGGGGAAAGGGAGAAAGAAAGAGGTCAGTATTTCATTTCTTCTATGTAGCACCCAGTCTAGCTCAACATATTATTAACCATGAAAAAGTAAGTGGCTTTGGACCAAATGAAAGATGCCCCAAAATATTGTTTATCTAGAGTTCAGCCTGGTTTACTATAACTCAGGATGAATTATTTTCTCACAAACTTTCCCTAGGCTTTTGTGTAGAACGGCTGTCACATCTTATTTGTGTTAGTTAACATAACCAAAGATTCTCTTTGTGGATAGGAAAGATCAGGCTGCTACGCTCTTATTAAAGTATGTACTCAGTTAGACATCCAGTTCCTGGTGAAGGATTTATCCCCTTTCCTGGGAGCAAAATTCAGAAATCAGATTTTAGGGTTGCAATCTGTGATCCAGAAGTAGAAATCAAACCCCAAAGACCATGAGTAAAGATGGGCCTTATTATAATAGAGAGCTGCGATATGCCCTGGGAGAGAAGGCTCAACAATATTTCAGATACGTCATATGTGCAGGTGGATAACAAAGGAAAGAAATTCTCCCAGATTTGGAGTCCCCAGTGTGGGGGAAAGGAACTCTCACAATGAAAGGAGATATTTTGTTCTTTTCTATAGTAGCAGAATGGCCCTAATGGAAAGACCCCCAAATATTGAAATGTCTGCCTGGCACTGGTCAATTTCATTAGATACAGGCACTGTCCTCTTCCCTCTCTTATGCTTCTTTGTGTGACTGGAGATCAGCATGAGGGCAAAGGCCCCTTGTCCTCTGAGATCATAGTCCAGATTTCTGTCACCATAATTCAGCTATGGGAACATCCAACCCTGGAAAACCAAGATCTTCCACTCTTGTCAGTATTCACAGCCTGAGTCATCATTAACTTGTACCTTCATAGACCTAAATCTAGGGATTAGAATGGAAGTGAATGGTAGAAAGTCCTTAGATAATACCAGACCCTAAACAGAATTTCACTCTCCCAGTGGGCTTTCACTCCTGACAGCACTATTCCGTGTGCATGTTATTCCACCTCTAATATTACTGTTGCTGAGCATTTTGCAGCTGTGTTGAAGTTGTTCATTTATGTGGTTTGGGCCAGTTTCCGAGAAACAGGCAGAACTAGAGAGCAGAAGCATCTATCAATGTTAGATTTGAACAAAGAAAATAATGATCTTTTTGGAATTGTCCTCCACAGTGTCAATACAGATATAAAAATGGAGTATAGGAATGGTATAGATTTCTGCATATAAGATATAGAAAGCCCAATGTTCAGGGAAGGTTCATGGGGGCAGGGAGAATACCCCAAACTCATTGACTGTAATATCTGTTCTTTGGAATTGTATCTAATTATTTTTCTTTATGTGTTATTTCTGTGGTTGGTTTTCCTTTTCTAGTTTTTAAAAAATATAAATGTTATTTGAAGACTTCTGAAAACAGAATAGTTGTCCTATTTTAGATGAGGTCTTTCTAAAAAGATAAGGATGTGTTTGGTAATCTTGCTAGGATTTGGAAATGCATATTTTGTTTGACATTATTTGCAAATTTGATTTTTTTCCTCCTCAAACTAAGTGTAGAAATGCTTCCATATGGTTGAAATTGATCTCATCGTTTTGCTAAGAAGGAAAAGGAAAAAATGTAGCTTACAGCAATTTTTACATGAACACATACTTAATAATGGTATTTCCTCAAAGTTAGTTAAAACAACTTTTCTACTGCTTCAATATGCCACTAAGGTTAAAAAGATAATATAATTTGTCTACAAATATTAAATTGTGATTGAATTTTTTTTTTTTTTTTTTTTTTTTTTTTTTTGAGACGGAGTCTCACTTTGTCGCCCAGGCTGGAGTGCAGTAGTGCGATCTTGGCTCTCTGCAAGCTCCACCTCCCGGGTTCATGCCATTCTCCTGCCTCAGCCTCCCAGTAGCTGGGATTACAGGTGCCTGCCACCACACCCAGCTAATTTTTTGTATTTTTAGTAGAGACAGGGTTTCACCATGTTGGCCAGGATGGTCTCGATCTCCTGACCTCGTGATCCACCTGCCTCAGCCTCCCAATGTGCTGGGATTACAAGCATGAGCCACCGTGCCTGGCCTGAAATTTTTTAAATATAATGAAACTAAACTACATTTTAATATTTTGATTTCTTATACAGAATATTAGGTGAGGATCTGATTTTAATTTTTTTCCCAAATAGACAACAAATCACATAGCACATTTCAGAATGCTTCAATTTTTCAGACACTGAATTCCTTTTTTTGTAATAACTTCTTATATAGTATTTTAAATTTAATTCCATAGATCTCCTTACTAAATCTTGAATGTTTTAATCATTACAAATTTCATGATAATATATGGTAGATCCAATAAATGCCCCTTCATTATTCCAAGTTTTCAAAATTTTCTTGGCTTCTTCCAAATTAATGTTAGAATGGTTTTGTAAAGCTTCAAAAATATCTGCTGGGATTTTTTATTCGAATTCCATTAAGCCTATAAATTGGTTTAAGAAGAATAATTGATTTTCCTCTGTAGGATCATGGTAGCTCTTTTTCTAGATCTGATTTTAAAATATTTTTCTGTAAACTATATACTGTTCTACTTATGGGCTCAGGATATTTCCTATTTAATTATAGATTTTTTGTATTTTCTTTGAGATGTAGGGTGCAGATGTGGAGAAAATACAATAACGGTACTTTGAATGTCACTAACAATCGTTTTCTCATTCTTTTTATAATGTTCCTTTAGATAATAGAACATTATTTAAGGACTTAATTCCCACATATAGCAGAGCAAACTATTCAATGCCTATGAGGATCTCCTGATTATAGTGTCATGAAGGACTAGTTTCCAATTTTCAACATACCAAATTAGAAATGTTCTGAATTGCCTGTCCAGAGACTTTTAGCCAAGTAGGGCATTAATGATTTATTTGGTCTTAATTTTCTTATGAATACAGGGCTGTTAATATCAATGATGAGTATTCAAGTTATTTGAGACATATTCAGGAGGACTGGAATATATTTACCACCAGCAGCATTGAAAGTCCTCTCCCACGTTCCTCATCTTGGACAATGGCATTCATTACTGCAATTAAAAGTTTGGCATTCTCCTCTTTCTCTTGAGCACACCAACAGTGTTTCTAAAGTGGGCCTTTTTTTTTTTTTTTAATTCCTATATTTCAAAGCTTCCCATGTCTCTGTAGTAATCTCTTGCCAGCTTATTTTCACCAATATCTTTCATCTTTTCCATAGCCAGATCCTAAAATGCAAATCTGAGCCTGAGAATCTCTTGTGTGTGTTTAAAGACGGAATAAATTCAACAAACATACGTGGAGGGCGAGCTGGCTATATTTTACAATATTATGCTGGGTGCTAATCATACAAAGGTAAATAGGACCTGGACTTGTACCTTATTGTTAAGGGTAAAGGCCAGACTTGTAAAGGCAACACAGGGCAGCTCCTGGTGATCTGACCAGCCTGACCTCCTACCATTTCCTTACTTGTTCCCTGACATCCAGCCATACTGGACTTCTGTGAACAGCTCATTTTGACTCTTCCTTGCTTTGCTCACGCTATTCTTTGCCTGGGCTGCACCTCCTGGCAAAATCTTACCCTTCTTTCAATCTCATATTCAACATCATAGACAATATGAAGGTTTTCTTAATCTGTATTCCTTCTTCTAACACCATAAGGCAGACCTAACTGCTCCTCTTACTGAGGTCCTCTTTCTGTACTACTGGTACAAACTAACAATCTGTTACTGCACACAGAAACTTTGGTATGTCCTTGTCCACATTTCTGTCTCCTGGGCTTCATTGTGGTTGTCTTGTAGCAGAGGCCCTGAGCCAGTCACCTTTTGATACCTGCATCCAGCACATTGTCTTACAATAAGCATTGAAGGGCTCAAGACTGTGAGAGGAAGCTAACAAGCAAAGAAGGTGCTCCAGCTTTTTCCTTTTTCTAATCAATATGGTAGTGTTTTCTCAAGGCAAAAATTCAGCTGGTTTTTTGTATCTTAGAGTTTACTACGCTTCCTAGCCTCAGTGAAAACAGCTTGGAGGCAGCATAAGATACTGGAAAGATGGTCGGATTTGGAATCAGATCCTGAGTTTAGCCTACACTAACTACATGAATTTGAGAAAGTCTCATAACCTCATAACCTCCTCCACTGAAACACAGAAATATCTACCTTACTGGATTGTTTTGAGGACTATGGGAAGCTATACATATAAGAAACTGAAAAGCATTTTATGACAAAGCTCTATTAATGTCAGTATTGTTTTCATTGTGGTTATTTGTATATGATTATAAAACAGTTTTACATAAAATATTTCTTTTGTTTTTAATTTAAGTTCCAGGATACAAGTGCAAGACATGTAGGTTTGTTACATAGGTCTATGTGTGTCATGGTGGCATGCTGCACCTATCAAATCCATCATCTAGGTTTTAAGCCTAGCATGCATTAGCTATTTATGCTAATGCTCTCCCTCCCCTCGCTTCCCCACCCCTCCGACTGGCCCTAGTGTGTGTTGCTCCCCTTCCTGTGTCCATGTGTTCTCATTGTTCAACTCCGACTTATGAGTGAGAACATGCGGTGTTTTGTTTTTTGTTCCTGGGTTAGTTTGCTGAGGATAATGGCTTCCACTTTCACCCATGTCACTGCAAAGGACATGATTTCATTCCTTTTAAGGCTTCATATTATTCTATATTGTGTCTGTACCATATTTTCTTTATTTAGTCTATCATTAATGGGCATTTGGGTTGGTTCCATGTCTTTGCTATTGTAAATAGTGCTGCAATAAACATACATGTGCATATGTCTTTATAGTAGAATTATTTATATTCCTTTGGGTGTATACCCAGTAATGGGATGGCTAGGTCAAATGGTATTTCTGGTTCTAGATCCTTGAGGAATTGCCACGCCATCTTCCACAATGGTTGAACTAACTTACATTCCCACTAACAGTGTAAAAACGTTCCTATTTATCCACAGCCTCGCCAGCATCTTTTGTTTCTGGACTTTTTTAATAATCGCCATTCTGACTGACATGAGATGGTATCTCATTGTGGTTTTGATTTGCATTTCTCTAATGATCAATGATGTTGAGCTTTTTTTCATTTATTTGTTCGCCACATAAATGTCTTCTTTTGAGAAGCGTCTGTTCATATCCTTTGCCCAATTTTTATGGGGTTGTTTTTTTCTTGTAAATTTGTTTAAGTTCTTTGTAGATTCTGGATATTAGACCTTTGTTAGATGGGTAGATTGCAAAACTTTTCTCCCATTCTGTACGTTGCCTGTTTGCTCTAATTATAGTTTCTCTTGCTGGGTAGAAGCTCTTTAGTTTAATTAGATCCCATTTGTCAATTTTGTCTTTGGTTGCAGTTGCTTTTGGCATTTTCGTCATGAAGTCTTTGCCCATGCCTATGTCCTGAATGATATTGCCTAGGTTTTCTTCTAGGGTTCTTATGGTTTGGGGTTTTACATTGAGGTCTTTAATCCATCTTGAGTTAATGTTTGTATAAGGTGTAAGGAAGAGGTCAAGTTTCAGTTTTCTGCATATGGCTAGCCAGTTTTTCCAGCACAATACATTAAATAGGGAATCCTTTCCCCATTGCTTGTGTTGTCCAGTTTATCAAAGATCAGATGGTCGTAGATGTGTGATGTTATATCTGAGGTCTCTGTTCTGTTCCGTTGGTCTTTATGTCTGTTTTGGGACAAGTACCATGCTGTTTTAAATACTGTAGCCTTGTAGTATAGTTTGAAGTCAGGTAGCATGATGCCTCCAGCTTTGTTCTTTTTAGGATTGCCTTGGCTATCTGGGCTCTTTTTCAGTTCCATATGAAATTTAAAGTAGTTTTTTCTAACTCTGTGAAAAATGTAAATGGTAGTTTGATGGGGATAGCATTGAATCTATAAATTACTTTGGGTAATGTGGCCATTTTCACAGTATTGATTCTTCCTATCCATGAGGATGGAATGTTTTTCCATTTGTTTGTGTCCTCTCTGATTTTCTTGAGCAGTGGTTTGTAGTTCTCCTTGAAGAGGTCCTTCACATCCCTTGTTAGCTGTATCCCTAGGTATTTTATTCTCTTTGCAGCAATTGCAAATAGGAGTTCATTCATGATTTGACTGTTTGTCTGTTGGTGTATAGGAATGCTTGTGATTTTTGCACTTTGATTTTGTCTCCTGAGACTTTGCTGAAGTTGTTTATCAGCTTAAGGAGTTTTTGGACTGAGATGATGGGGTTTTCTAAATACAGAATCATGTCATCTGCAAACAGAGACAACTTGACTTCCTCTCTTCCTATTTGAATACTCTTTATTTCTTTCTCTTGTCTGATTGGCTCTCCAGAACTTCCAATACTATGTTAAATAGGAGTGGTGAGAGAGGGCATCCTTGCCTTGGCCAGTTTTCAAAGGCAATGCTTCTAGCTTTTGCCCATTCAGTATGATATTGGCTGTAGGTTTGTAATATATAACTCATTATTTTGAGATATGTTCCATCAATACCTATTTTATTGAGAGTTTCTAACATGAAGAGATGTTGATTTTTATCAAAGGGGTTTTCTGCATCTATTGAGATTATCATGTGATTTTTGTCAGTGGTTCTGTTTATGTGATGGATTATGTTTATTGAGTTACATATGTTGAACCAGCCCTGCATCCCAGGGATGAAGCTGACTTGATCGTGGTGGATAAGTTTCTTGATGTGCTGCTGGATTTAGTTTGCCAGCATTTTATTGAGGATATTTGCATCGATCTTGGCCTGAAGGTTTCTTTTTTTGTTGTGTCTCTGTCAGGTTCTGGTGTCAGGATGATGCTGGCCTCATAAAATGAGCTAGGGAGAAATCCCTCCTTTTCAGCTGTTTAGAATAGTTTCAGAAGGACTGGTACCAGCTCTTCTTTGTACCTCTGGTAGAATTCAGCTGTGAATCTGTCTGGTCCTAGGCCTTTTTTGGTTGGGAGGCTATTAATTACTGCCTAAATTTCAGTACTTGCTATTGGTCTATTCAGGGATTCACCTTCTTCCTGGTTTAGTCTTGGGAGGGTATATGTGTCCAGGAATTTATCTTCTTCTAGATTTTCAAGTTTGTTTGTGTAGAGGTGGCTATAGCATTTTCTGTTGGTAGTTTGCATTTCTGTGGGGTCAGTGATGATATCCCCTTTATCATTTTTTATTGTGTCTATTTGATTCTTCTCTCTTTTCTTCTTTATTAGTCTAAGTAATCTATCTATTTTGTTAATTTTTTTCTAAAAACCAGCTCTTGGATTCATTGATTTTTTTTTAAGTGTTTTTCATGTGTCTATCTGCTCTGATCTTAGTTATTTCTTGTCTTCTGCTAGCTTTTGGATTTGTTTGCTCTTGCTTCTCTAGCTCTTTTAACTGTGACGTTAGGGTGTTGATTTTGACATCTTTCCAGCTTTCTGATGTTGGCATTTAGTGCTATAAATGTCCCTCTGCTTTAGCTGTGTCCCAGAGATTGTGGTAGATTGTCTCGTCTCTTTGTTCTCACTGGTTTCAAAGAACTTCTTTATTTATTCCTTAATTTCATTATTTACTCAGTGTTGGCGTCCACGTGTTTCCTAAACAAAGGAATGAACACACAAGACAACACAGGACGAGACAAACATGGCGGCCACCCCGAATGACACACTTTGCTTTATTTTATACAGTCGTTTGTGGAATGTTGCCAAGTCACAAGACACATTGTTGTTTTTCTGACCGTTCCCTGACTTTCTGGATTTTCAAGATGTTTACACATAAATCAGCCCCCAGGGCCTGCTGTTTGCAGCTGGCTCCTTTGTCCTCCCTGTTTGCAGGGAAGGAATGCCCTGCTTCGTTTGCAAGAGTAGGACTTATCGGGAACGTCTCGTTTGTGAGCACGTAGTCCTCTACATCTCCCCCTTTCTTTATTTACAAGTTTGAATTTCTTTCAAAACCATCATTACATGTTGGGCTCACTGGGATTCGGTGTTTGCCCTTTGGCACCGTCTCCAGCAGACTGTGAAAATGACAAATGCAAGAACAACAATCAATACATTACTAGAAACAGAAGTCAGCAAAGTTTTTACAGGGCTCATAGGGTTCAAAGACATCAAACTTTGTGCAATACCAGTCATCAAATCTGCACCCATAAGCAATGGTAACTGATTGTGAAATGTTTCAGAAATGTTTTGTGTTAATTCTTGTATTTCTAGGGAAAGATTATTATGACCAATTAAAAGTCTCTTTATCTCAGTCCAATTATGTACAGTGCTGTTAAAAGGAACAGGAGTAATACAAAATTGGGTAGTATTCCAATCACATTTTAACAAAGCTCGAGTATTCAACACTGTTGGCTGATCTCCTATCCAAGAAACCAATTGTTCCAAGTTATCCACTTGTTCGGTCAGATGAGCATCTATGTCTCGTTGTTGTTGCCACAACAAATGAAATTGTTCATGCCATTGTTGTACGAATTCTGCATTTTGTATACTCTGGGGTAGAGCTAGTCCAGCAACAGCGGCAGTGGAAGCAATTGCTACAAGTCCCACCACCGCTGCTACGATGACCCCAACCACTCTCTGGCTGCAGTTGACAAGATCTTGCATTACTTTGTAAATTTGAGTAACCCCAGCAGATTCACTCCAGGCATGTGTTAAGTTCACAGGTAGCCAGGTTTCTTTTCTGGCTCTTAGTATATATAAATCGGAATGAGACTCATTCCAATTATTATTCCACCAAGTAGTATTTATACAACTTAAGAATGTACAATTGTCCATACGGTTAACTACCCGTGTATAATTATCCCATTTAAAAATTCCTGTTAACAACAAATAAGGTTTTTTTACACATGCAATAACATATCTAGAACTATTTCGATGCAAAGATATATGGAAAGGATTAGCAATATTAGTAGTAAGATTTAAGGACATGTTTCCCGTGAAAGTGAACATTGGTTTACCAGCAGCTAGCAACTTCCAAATATGACTTTGTATTTGTGAGGTATTAGCCAAATGCAGCATAGGGGGTGATAAACCACATCATTCCAAATAATAGTTTCATTGCCATCTGCAGCGATGCTGTGATTACCTTTATGCCAATGCAGGTTGACATGGCTGAATTTAGTTTGAAAATCTCCATGTACACTCCAATCTGTAACAAGATATTTACGACTCTTCTCTTTTACTTCTAACAACAATTGTGGCCCACTACTTCTACATCTAGTCCACTCTAGTTGGGAAACACCTCCGGACACATCAGGGATAGGGCATAAAGATAATGTACTTGGCAGAGTTTCATTAGGTACTGCAGTATGATTATACTTAAAACTTTGAGCCACAATAAGCGTAGTAAAGGCAGAGATATGACTATGGTTATAGCGAAGAGCCCAAGCCTCATGAGAAAGATGCAGACAATGTGGACTACTCCCAAGACATATAGGTAACCCTTCAACCCCAAATTGATATGAACTATTTACTGTGCCAGTGTCTAATTCAGGATCCTGGTTTAAAAAAGGCGATGGCATCCAAGCAGTATCATTAGTAAGTACTGGGACTTTTCTGTCTCCCCAGGCCACACCTTGATATAAGGGTGGAAAAGGAATATAAGCCCGGTATGTAAATTCTCCAGCCGTTACCTGACAATTTACTACGGACAGCATAGCCAGGAATAAAGTCAGTGGGGTTTTGGGCTTCCCAGCTTGTTGAACAACCCCTTCAGCTTTCTGAGTAAGCTTTTTCAGTTGACCCCATGTCGGGGGCTCTGCACGTCGAGTCCCGAAGGTGAGTATTCTCTGAGCGCTCAGATTCAGCTCCTGAAATTCCTTGAGGAACTCTTCGGATCAGCTCCTCTTCGCCATGGCACTGTTTCAACCGTCGAGATGGAAACCACTCGTCTCCGGCACCTGTACGGACAAGAGCATAGCCTCGGCCCCGTTGTAAACTTTTCCTTTTAAATATTGCCCTTGTAATGAAGGATAATACACCCACAGATTACTGTTTTGCGGCTTTTCTAAAGACTGTTGAAAATGTTTCACCACTGCAGACTGCTGTAATTGGCGCCAATGGTTGAGAAAATTTAAAGTAAAAAGGGCTTTCAGAATTTGATGTTTTGGGGAATCTCGCCCATCTCCCCCTTTTTGTTTTAAAAGTTGTCATTTTAAGGTAGCATTGGCTCTTTCAATAATTGCTTGACCTTGACTGTTAAATGGAATACCAGTGGAATGACGAATATGGTATAAATAAAGGAAGGCAGCCAATTTGCGAGAGCAATAAGCTGGGGCATTATCAGTTTTTAGTTCAGCAGGAACTCCCATAACCGCAAAGCAAGTAAGTAAATGAGTAATAACAGAGTCAGCCTTTTCAGAAGGCAGTGGTGTAGCCCATTGGAAATGTGACCAGATATCAATTGTATGATGAACATATTTTAAACGACCAAAAGAAGGAACATAAGTTACATCTATTTGCCAAATGTGATTTTGTTGAGTGCCTCGAGGATTAATACCTGGACTTAAAAAAGGTGCAATAATAGGAGCACAGGCTTTGACAATAGCTCAGGCTTGACGGCATGTTATAGAAAATCGCCATTGTAATCCTAAACTATTAGTATGATGTAGTTGGTGCTCATCCTGAGCCCGTTGGACACTTCCAATAAGTAAGGAATCAATCTGGTTATTCCCAAAAGTTAAAGGTCCTGGCAAAGACGAATGGGAGCGAATATGAGTGATGAAAAGGGGGGCAGTGCAAGAAGTAAGAGCTATAAATAATAAAGAAAATAATTTTTGTAAAGGAATTTGAGGAAATAATGGTAAAGAAGTTTGAGATATATGTTTAGTTACGTATACAGTGTATTGGGAATCACTAACTATATTACAAGGGGTTTGAGGCCAATCTTGTAGAACCATAAGAATGGCAAAAAGTTCTTCTTGTTGTACTGATTCAAATGGATAGTGAGAAATTTTGAATTATCTGATGTCTAGTATCCAGCTTTTCCATTGCTGGAAGCATCAGTAAAAAAGGTAGGACCTTTAACCGGAGTGTAAGAGATAGGATTATATGGCAATAAAGAATATTGTTGCAGAAAAGCAAATAATTTATTACTAGGATAATGCTGAGAAAAAGAACCAGAATACTCAGTGCAAGCCACTTGCCAACCCTCATGAGTTTCCAATAGAGATTCAATGTATTGATTAGATAATCAGGTAATAATTTTTATAGGGTCAGCACCAAGCAACTGATGAGCTCGATGTCATCCTTTAATAATTAATTCAGCCAATTTATCAATATATGGGTGAATTTTTTTAATGGCTTTATTAGCCAAAAACAGCCACTCCAGAATATTATTATCTTGGTGTAAAACGGCTGTTGCGAATGGGGAGTATGAAAAGACACAACGAAAGTGGAAGATTGGGTGCAATATAATCAAGGTGAGCTTCACTAATTCTATTTTCTACAAATGACAGTTTTTTTTTTTTCTGCTACAGGGGATAATTGACAAGAACTATTTAAATCTGAATCTCCTTCCAAGGTAGCAAATAGATATTCCAATTTGTAAGTAGGGATGCCTAAGATGGGGCAAAGCCAATTTATGTCTCCTAACAGTTTTTGAAAATCATTAAGGGTTAAAGTTGATCTCTTCGAATTTGAACTTTTTGTGACCGAATATGCTTTTCTGCTAAAAGGTATCCCAAATATTGAATGGGAAATTGAGTCTGTATTTTCTCAGAAGAAATATGTAAATTATATTGAGTTAATTGTTGTTGTAAGACCTGAAAAACTTGACCTTGTAGGACTTCATCAGGAGTTGCTAATAGAATATCATCCATATAATGGTATATTAACACAGTAGGGAATTGACATCTAACAGGATTTAAGGCTCTATGAACAAACTCTTGACATAAGGTAGGACTATTAAGCATACCTTGAGGAAGAACTTTCCATTGATATCTTTGAGTAGGCTGTCCATTATTATATTCGGGAACAGTAAAGGCAAATTTTTCACAATCTTGGGGTTGTAACGGGATAGTAAAAAAACAATCTTTAAGATCTATAACCATTAATTTCCAATTTTGTGGGATAAGAGCTGGATTAGGAAGCCCAGGTTGTAAAGTCCCCATAGGTTGAATACAAGCATTTACAGCTCTAAGATCAGTTAATAAGTGCCATTTTCCTTTTTTTTTTTTTTTTTAATTTAATGACAAACACAGGGGAATTCCATGCAGAAGTACTTGGTTCAATATGCCCCTCGGCCAATTGTTCCTTAACTTAATTCTTTAAAGCCTTAAGTTTTTCTTTAGATAATGGCCACTGTTCCACCCCAACAGGAGTTATAGTTCTCCACTTCAATTGTAAAGTTTGAGGTTTGTGGACAGTGGCTAAGAGTTTAAAGGATTGTAGCCCATTTTGAACATCATAGTTTTGGCAGTTGAAGAAATATGAGGAATGCTTAAAAAGGCACCAAATTGTTGTAAAAGATCACAGCCCCAAAGGTTAATATTAATGGAAACAATATAAAAGAACACTTTTCCTTGTCCTTCAGATCCTACACAGCTCAGGGGCTCGACACTTTGGTAGACTATAGAAGCAGTACCTAGGCCGGATAGAGTAACCGATACTTGTTTCTTTTTCCAATGATCAGGGCATTGAGCCAAGCATATAACAGATACATCCGCTCCTGTGTCGACTAATCCCTCAAAAAGTATCCCATTAATTTGCAATGAACATAAAGGTTTTTGATCAGAAACTAAAGTTTCCCAGAAAACAGTTTTCCCAGTACTACCAAAACCTCCTTAACAAGACATATCTCTAGATAGGAAAGGAAAAAAAGGCAATAAAAGCAATTGTGCAATACGTTCCCCTGCTTCTAGGCACTTAAATTGTGAGACTTGTACCATAATAAGGTATTGTGGTAGGCCTGCATTGTAATTGTTGGGGCCCCAAGCCTGCGGGCCCCGGTTCCCGTTTCCCGGGGGGGTGACAATAAATTTCCACTCTTATCAGTTTTTGAACGACATTCATTTGTCCAATGTCGACTTTTTCCACATCGTTTGCACTCCCCAGAAGGTAACTTTGTCTCTTTAGTAGTCGGGAAGCCCACTTTTTTTGGGCATTCTTTCTTAAAATGACCGGGTTTCCCGCATTGAAAACATACGCCTTGTTTAGAATTACTCTGTAAGGCCTTAGAAAGTGCTCCAGCGAACAATTGAGTATTGTAAATAGCTCCTCCAACGCCTGCACAAGCCCGAATATACTCATCTAAATTAGCTCCACTGGCCTTTAAAGTTCTTAATAATTTTTGTTGCAGCTTTCATTTCTTTCAAAAATTTAAATTGTAGGGCTGTAAAAGTCACATTCTGGCCACCGTTTGGGAACTGAGCACTGGGGCCGAAAGCAGCCCGTGTTATTGGGAATAGATTTAATTCCTCGAAATCATCCTTTTCCTTCGATTCCTTCTTTTCTCCTACAGGAGGAAAAGGCACAGAGAAAACCTGACCTGACATAGGCAAAGAGGTTGGAGGTAGAGGCAAAGGGAAATCTTTTTCCAAAGGAGCAGAAGGGAAGGTAACAGGGAAGGCTCGTGGCGGAGAAATAGGAGAAACAGGAGCAGCAGCACCTTGCAATTTTAACAACTGTTGTAACATCTCTAAATTACACTGCAAATCAGAATTTCCTTCAGATGAAGGAGGCATTAGCTCTTCTTCCAATTCCTTGTCCTCAGCAACCAGGGCGTAAATATGTTTCTCTCTAGGATCATTCCTCTCTAAAGCTTCAGATGCCTTACCTCCTGTGGCAGTATCGCCATGCTCTGAGTCAGTTTCAAGTAACTCTAATGCCTGAGTAATGGAACTACACAAAGTCCACAAAGTCAGAGGCATCGTTTGCCCTCACTGATGAGCTTGACACAGGACTTTAACCACTTGTAACTATTCCTTTCAATTTAACTGCACTTTGGTTTGATATTGAAACCAATAACAATGTTGTTCAACAGGGGCAAACAATCGCTTCAAAGTCTTTTCTTTTACTTCTACTCCTATAGACATCAGTCCCTGGAGTAACTACAAATATTCAGAGGCCAGAGAGGTAGAATTCCCCATAATTTTCCCGTGGGTCCCCCTTTCTTTATTTACCTGCCTGGGGTGTTCCGCCTCCAGTTCCTTGCTCTCGTGGAGCCACGGACCCTGCTCGCTGTGCCAGATGTTGGGGTCCGCGTGTTTCCTAAACAAAGGAATGAACACACAAGACAACACAGGACGAGACAAACATGGCGGCCGCCCCGAACGACACACTCTGCTTTATTTTATACAGTCGTTTGTGGAATGTTGCCAAGTCACAAGACACATTATTGTTTTTCTGACCGTTCCCTGATTTTCTGGAGTTTCGAGATGTTTACACATAAATCAGCCCCCAGGGCCTGCTGTTTGCAGCTGGCTCCTTTGTCCTCCCTGTTTGCAGGGAAGGAATGCCCTGCTTTGTTTGCAAGAGCAGAACTTATCGGGAACGTCTCCTTTGCGAGCACATAGTCCTCTACAACTCAGGAGTCATTCAGGAGCAGGTTGTTCAAATTCCATGTGGTTCTGTGATTTCTGAGTGAGTTTCTTAATCCTGAGTTCTAATTTGATTGCACTGTGGTCTGAGAGACTGTTATGATTTCCATTCTTTTGCATTTGCTGAGGAGTGTTTTACTTCCAATTGTGTGGTTGATTTTAGAATAAGTGCCATGTGGTTGACTTGGGGTGGAGAGTTCTGTAGATGTCTATTAGGTCCACTTGATCCAGAGCTGAGTTTAAGTCCTGAATATCCTTGTTAATTTTCTGTCTCGTTCATCTGTCTAATATTGACAGTGGGGTGTTAAAGTCTCCCACTATTATTGTGTGGGAGTCTAAGTCTCTTTATAGGTCTCTAAGAATTTGTATTATGAATCTGGGTCCTCCTGTGTTGGGTGCATTTATATTTAGGATAGTTAGCTCTTCTTATTGAATTGATTCCTTTACCATTATGTACTGCCCTTCTGTCTTTTTTGATCTCTGTTGGTTTAAAGTCTGTTTTGTCAGAGACTAGAATTGCAACCCCTGCTTTTTTTTGCTATCCATTTGCTTGGTAAATATTCCTCCATCCCTTTATTTTGAGCCTATGTGTGTCTTTGCACATGAAATGAGCCTCCTGAATACAGCACACTGATGGGTCTTGACTCTTTATCCAGTTTACCAGTCTGTGTCTTTTATCAGGGCATTTAGCCCATTTACATTTAAGGTTAATATTGTTATGTGTAAATTGCATCCTGCCATCACGATGCTATCTGGTTATTTTGCACCCTTGTTGATGCAGTTTCTTCATAGTGTCATTGGTCTTTATATATTGGTTTGTTTTTGCAGTGACTGGTACTGGTTTTTTCCTTTACATATTTAGTGCTTCATTTAGGAGCTCTTGGAAGGCAGGCTGGTGATGACAAAATCTCTCAGCATTTGCTTGTCTGGAAATGATTTTATTTCTCCTTCATTTATGAAGCTTAGTTTGCCTGGATTTGAAATTCTGGGTTTAAAACTATTTTCTTTAGGAATGTTGAATATTGACCCCCACTCTTTTCTGGCTTGTAGGGTTTTTGCTGAGAGGTCCACTCTTAGTCTGATTGTAGTCCCTTTGTAGGTGGCCTGGCCTTTCTCTCTGGCTGCCCTTAACATTTTTTCCTTCATTTTGACCTTGGGGAATCTGATGATTATGTGTCTTGGGGTTGATCTTCTCGTAGATTATCTTAGTGGAGTTCTCTGTATTTTCTGAATTCGAATGTTGGCCTGTCTTGCTAGGTTGGGGAAGTTTTCCTGGATGATATCCTGAAGTGTGTTTTCCAACTTGGTTTCATTTTCCCCATCTCTTTCAGGTACTTCAATCAGTTATATGTTCGGACTTTTTACATAGTCCCATATTTCCCAGAGGTTTTGTTCATTCCTTTTCATTCTTTTTTCTCCAATCTTGTCTGCATGCTTTTTTCAGCAAGATGGTCTTCAAACTCTGATATCCTTTCTTCTACTTGGTTGATGTGGCTATTGATGCTTGTGTATGCTTCACAACGTTCTCATGCTGTGTTTTTCAGCTCCTTCAAGTTATTTATGTTCCTCTCTAAACTGCTTATTGTAGTTAGCAGCTCCTGTACCCTTTAATTAAGATTCTTAGCTTCTTTGCACTGGATTAGAACATGCTCCTTGAGCTCAGCAGAGTTTGTTATTATCCACCTTCTGAAGCCTACTTCTGTCAATTCATCCATCTCATCCTCTGTCCAGTTCTGTGCCCATTTAGAGGAGAAGAGGCGCTCTGGCCTTTTCGGTTTTCAGTTTTTTGTTTTTTTTTTTCCGCTGGTTCTTTCTCATCTTCATGAGTTTGTCTACTATCGATCTTTGATGGGGTTTTTGTAGGGACTTTTTTTTTTTTTTTACCTAAATATTTCACAAAATCTTTAATTATTATTTGTTACTTTTAAAAAATTGAAATTCTTTGTCAACTAATATATGAGTTTTTTTTATTATTATTATACTTTAAGTTCTAGGGTACATGTGGATAATGTGCAGGTTTATTATATATGTATACCTGTGCCATGTTGGCGTGCTGCACCCATCAACTTGTCAGCACCCATCAACTCGTCATTTACATCAGGTATACATTTTTTTTGTTGTTGATGCTATTGTTTTTGCTTTCTGTTTGTTTTTCTTGCAGTGGTCAAGTCCCTCTTCTGTAGGGCCACTGTGGTTCACTGGGGGTTCAGTTCAGGCCCTATTCATCTGGTTCACTCCCATGCCTGGAGATGTCACTTGAGGAAGCTGGAGAACAGCAAAGATGGGTGCCTGCTTCTTCCTCTGGGATCTCTGACCTCAAGGGGCACTGACCTGATGCCAATAGAAACACCCTCTATAGGGTGTCTGACAACCCTGTTGGAGGGTCTCACCCCAGTGGGTGGCAGGGAGAGCACAACCTGTTTAATGAAGCACTTTGACTAAGGGGATGTGCTTCACTTGGGTGAAACCCACTTGTCTGGGCTGCCTGGATTCCCCAAACTAGCAGGAGGAAAGACTAAGTCTGCTGGTCTGCAGAGACTGTGGCCACCCCTCTTGCTAGGGACTCAGGCCCAGGGAGATCAGAGTTCTGTCCCTGACTCCCTGGCTAAAGTTGTTGGAGTTCCTGCAGAGAGGCCCCACACAGTGAGGAGGGATGAGTCAAGGTCAGGCCTGAAGAGGCACTCCGTCAGCAGTCTACCACAGCCCCTGTGTTGGGCTGCGGTGGATACCTCTTGAGACTAAGCCGTCCATCATCCCTGGCTCCAGCAGGGGAAAAGCACAGCCTGGAGCTATAGAGATGGCTGCTGCCCTTCCCCAACCCGGGGAGCTTAGTGTGTTAGGCAGCTATGGGTCCCAGAATTGGCTGTCACCCCTCCCCTAAGGAGCTCAAACAGCTTAGACAGCAGGGAGCCACAGTTGTGGTGCTGGTCACCCCTCCT
The DNA here is from genome assembly GCF_024542745.1 of Macaca thibetana thibetana. NCBI lineage: Eukaryota > Metazoa > Chordata > Mammalia > Primates > Cercopithecidae > Macaca > Macaca thibetana. The sequence continues at coordinate 94,733,763 of NC_065586.1, read as the reverse complement.
CCTGGGAGCTCAGCAGGCTTAAGCAGATACTAGCTTAGTGGCTGTTGAGAATCTATGCAGCTCCATGGTTGGGACCCTTGCCCCAGTAGTGTGGACTCATAAGTGGGATCTTCCAATCCATGGGTTACACAGTTCCATGAAAAAAGCACGTTTTCCCAGGCTGGGTAGCACACTCACTGACTGCCTTTCCTGGCTCAGGATGGGGGCTCCCCTGCCCTGTGTGGCTCTCAAGTGGGCTACAGCACCACACTGCTCTTCCTTCCTCTCTGTGGGTCACGCCAACTGCCTAGTCAGTTCTGATGACAGAACCTGAATACCTTGGTTGCTGGTGCAGGATTGGCTCGCTGTTATCGTTTTCTTTTGTTGTTTTTTTGTTTTTTTGGTTCTTTTGATGGGAGCCTCTGATCACCTCTGCTTTTAGTTGGCTATCTTGGCCCCATCCCTATATAAAATATTTCTATTTCAGAGATTTTAGAAATTATTTTGGAGGAGTAAATTCCACGTAAACTCTTGTTTTTACATTTCTTTCTTTGAAATGACACTTGTGTCTAAGATTATCTAGGTTTTTTAATTTTTTGAATATCTGAGAAGGAGGTACAAAATTTCATCTCTTCCTCTTCATTCTTGGGCCATCCTACTTCTAAGATTATTATCAGATCTTCCCTGCTTAGAGCAGCATAGATGGCAGGGATAATATTTTGAATATTAATCTGTTTTCTTTCTCCTTGTATTTTTCCATTTTCCTTCTATCCATTCAAGAGCTGGTCGTGTGCCTGTTGACAGGGTAGCACATGACAGGAGGAAAGGCAAATACTGCACAAATCTTTCTGGCTTTTGAATTCCAGAAGAGGAATTTTAGAGGCATAGGTCCAGAAATAGTGAAGAGAGTAGAGCTACTCTCCCAAACTCAAAAGAGATTGTCCTAGGCTGGGGAAAGGAGATGAGGTAAAGAGAAAGAGAAATCCATTGGCTTCAAAAGCAGAGGATATCTGTGCCATGCTTCCCAATGACTGCTGCTAGGAGGGTTGGCATGACTCCATCAAAAATTGGCTATTTGGAGTGTTAGGAGATGTACTTCTGTAGCCAGTAGGGAAGCTGGTAATCTCTATAATGGAATTGACAATATCCACCTTACCAAGCAGGCATTTTTAAGAATTATAAGAAATAACATGTGAATGGCTGGCACTCAGTAGGTACTCAGTAAATGTTACATTACCTCCAGCCCACATTGACATTTTGGCCCTACTCATCAAACCAGTTCTATTCCTTGATCATTCCCATGTGCCATTTTCTACTTTCTTGCTTGAGAACTGCTGAATGGTACTGGAGAAAGAAAGGCAAAACCATTCAGACAAAGGCTAAGCCATGGCTTCTGTGGCCTCCTCCTCATCCTCCATCCTTGTCCTCCTTCTCCTCCTCCTCTTCCTTCTCTTTTTCTTCCCCCCTTTTCACACTCATTGTGTCCTTCCCCTTCTTCTTTTCCTCTCCTTTTATAAACTTCACTTTAATGCTAACCAACAGTCGTGGCATCCAGCCCTATGTTTCTGTTATGTACTCCTCTAGAGAGTCTCAATTCTCTTCTGCTCTCACAGCAAATCAGAGCCTCTGTTTAGGCCACACACAGCAACCCACAGAGCATGAGCAACATGCATCTGCCTTGCAATATTATGCTGGGGTAAAGTAGAGACAGGGCCTTCTAGACAAAACACCATCTTTCTCCCTGGAGGAAGAATTCTTCAGTTAAGAAGTACTATTAAAGATTGCTTCTCCCTCTGAAGAAAAGTTCCCCACCAGGGTCTCCAAATAAAAGAAATATCTTAAAGAGCTGAGATATTCCTTTTGGTAACTACAAGTTGACTCCCTCAACTCGTGGTTATAACCATGATAGCACATGGCCTGAGAACATGTGGATAGGGAGAAGGAGGTAGGTAGATAATTGAGTTATTCACAGACATGCAATTTATGAGAGACCCTGTGTCATCTTTGGGCCCCCAGATGCATCTTCATGTTCTATTGATTTTCCTGGAACTTCCAGAAACACAGAAGGTGAGGAACTGCTAGCAAGGCTTTGATGTGTGCTTAACTGCACGGAACCAAGTCTGGTTTACCTTTTGAGCTGAGCATGATTATCAGATAATACTCAGTTCACTACTTAGCTACTCCAAAAGTAGATAGATTTCTCTTTGTGGTGCTCAACTTTCTACACTTAGACAGGTGTGGCAGCCCCTCATTGGGGCATATTTGATGGTGCTTTTTACTTGTATAAATAATTGGGTTTTCTCATGCTCGTTCTAGGAAAGCCTGAAGTTTTTCAAAGGCATCTTTTGTGCTGTTATCCTTGGGAAATATTACTGTTGGTTTCCTATCAGAGATTGGAGTCCTTAGAGAATAGGAAATGGGATAGACAAGTTTTGGTTATGAGGAAATTGATGTGGGAGCCATCAGGCATGGGCTTGGGAAGACAGATGTAGATAGAATGCCTTATTGGGATTTTGATTTCCAGATGGTGAGGGATGTGTGGGGAGCTGGAAGTATGGTTACTTTCACTTTCTGTATAGTTCGACCTCTGATAGCTGTGTCTAGGCCATGACTGTGGCTGTGGAGGATCCTCCCAGAAAGCATACCTGCTTAGGGATTGGTCTAATCTGTCTCAGTTCATTTCCTTTTGATTTGGGGGATGTGGTTTGATCTACGTTGTAATATCTTTTTTCTTTCTATTCCTTACAGATTCATGAAGGTGGCAGGAAGTACAGTAGATGCAGTTACCTGGCAACAGTAGGTATTCACCATTTTTGCTCTTACTTATTATCAGCTGCTGTGAAATGAAAGATAATTAGTTGTCACCAAGTTCATAACTGACATTCAATAAGCTATCCTTCATCCTCCAGGAAAAAATTTAAAAGTAACTCCAAAGTTGTTTTTATGGCACATGTTGTCTCGTAGTACTATAATTTTGTTTGGTTGTTTTCAGAAAAATTTGAGAAAACAACTGACGCATTTTGGAGATTTCAGCTATTATGTACCGTTTTAAAATAATCTGTTATCAGTGAATACGTAATGGGGATCTGGGCATACCACTGTTTTCCCATAGGCTTTTCCTTTGGGAATAAATTTCCTTGTATAAGACAGGAAATAATTTTAATTGCTCAATATATAATGGGGAAATAGAAACACTTTGTTATTAATGTCAGTGGTCTTAATTATTGCCAAGTGAGTCTCTAAAATGAAGCAGCTTTTTTTTAAAAAAAAAAAAAAAAAAAAAAAAGAATATCAAGATGAAGCAGCTTCAAGAAAGGGAATGAACTCCAACACTGCAGAAAGAATCTTACGATGGAAAAGACCTGTTACCGCAGGATAATGAAAAATACAATTATCTGATAAATAAATTTAAATATTCTATAAGTTCCCTTAGGGCATTTGTACCAGAAGGTCCAACCCTTAACAGTCAATGTCTCACTAATTGTATACTGGAATCCTGTTCTTCTTTTCTCTGAGAAATCTATTTCACAGTATCCTCCAAATCATCTCTTGTCTAATGTGGTGCTCTCAACTCAGACTGTGCTTTTACTCTGGGCCCACATAGGCCTTGGCCTCTTTCTCAGTTACTCTAACCCTTCCTGCCTAGCATGTGTTCTCCTTTTGTCTATCCTCTGTTTGAAGTGGGTCACACTGTCCCCTGTGGATTCATTACAGATGTGAAAGAAAACGAAGTGGATTAAATCTTTATTAAAGATTGCTTCTCCCTCTGAAGAGAAGTTCCCCACCTAAAGTGTTTTTGTTTGCTGGCAATCAATAACTTAAATCATAATGGGAAATATTTTAGTCTACATTTATACTCTTAATTTCTCTAAAAAACAAGTTCCAAATGTTTTCAGAAACTCTTATTCTTCTTCAGTTTGTTTTTGTGAGTCATGGATTGAGTAAGCCTGAGGATCGTGTCATTCCCTTGCTTGAAAACCCACAGTGTCTCTCCTTTGCACTTGGACCAAAAGCCAAACTCTCCACACTGGCCTTTTGTGTTTGGCCTCTGCTACTTTCTGATTTCATGCGGTGCCACTCTGCCCTTATTCTGTCCCAGCTCACCAGTGGTCTTTCAATTCTTTCAGGTCCATGTGCGTATCTGCCTCTGGGTCTCTGTATATGCTAGTCCTTCTGCCTGAAATGCTGTTCTCCATACTCTTCGTGTGACCAGCTCCTTTTCATATTTTAAGTCTCACCTTACATGTCATTTCCTAGAGAGGCCTTCCCTGATGATCCTATCCAAAACAGGCCTCCCATTTCATTCTTTTTCTTAGCTCTTTTTTAATAGCACTTATGATAACTTAAAATTGCTTTTTTCCTTATGACTTGTCTTTGTAATTTATTTGTTTTTCTTTTCTACCATAATGGCACTTATTCAATTACCAAGTACTTATTTAGACAATAGTTTATTAGTCATTTACTCTGGGGAAAAAATAACAATGGCAACAACAACAACAATAAAAATAACAAGGTGCCAGGAACTGTTCTTAAACTTTGTATGCCTTATTATATCTGATCCTCACAACAACCAAATGAGTTAGGGACTATTTTTATCTCTATTTTACTATAACTTAGATGAAATTGTAGAAAATCCAAAGATTACACAGAAAGTGGAAAATGTTGGACTTAAAGTTGTATCTGTCTCACTCCAAGGGTTATTGTCTTAACTACTACTGCTTTGATAACAAGATAATGTCCCTTTACTGAAATTCTGTCCAGTGTCCTCACCAAAAAGGCTATCTGGATAATGTAGCATAAAGGCTGAATCTTGAAGAATTTATAGGATTTGTGGAGAAAGATAATGATATCAGCATAAGAAAATTATTGGCTAAGAATGTATGGCTTTAATTATTATTGCTGACAGGGAGGGATAAGAGAAAGCTTTTATTTTCTATTCAAGTACTCTTCCTGACACAAATGGAATGAAGTGAGCACAGTATTATTTTTATGATGCAAAAATACATTTTTAATAAATACATTTTATTTATTGACTACCTAAAAAATACACACACACACACACACACACACACACACACACACACATATATATATATATATGGGCCATGTCTCCAGATAAATATCACTGTTTGCAACTACTCCAAAAATACCCTCAAAAGCAAGCAGGGGATTGTATTTCTTTTGGCTCCAGGATCAGCATTCATTAGAGGACAAATAGCACCTGGAATCTACAATTTATCCTTTCCAGCCATAGTTTTCAGTCAAGACTTGGAAAAGTCATGGAAGAATCCCAGGCAATTCTGGCCAGGAGGACTTCATGAAAATTAAAGCCAAATGCCATGTTTCTTCAATTATGAGAAATGCTGAGGTGAAGATGTCCTAATAATGTAAAGAAATCAAGAGACATTGTTAGAAAAAAAAGGGTGGGGGAGACTAACATAGAATTTGTCATTTGTCACTATATATAGATGGCCAGAAGAATCAATTCAGTATTGGGATGTTGAGCTTGGAACTTGAACAGCCCAAATTCTGAGTCTGAAGTCATGAATAAACAGATCTCTGTAGTTTGACTATTTTGATTTGGAAGCATATTACTGGGTTTACTATATTTTGAGGACCAAAACATATGACTTAATAATTCGTCCTGCCCACCAACCCATTTAGAAAACCCAGAAAAAGTTATTAAGATGAAAGTATAATTACAAGTATAGTGGAGTAGCTTGTATCGTAATAACCCTTATATAGAGAGCAATGATAAAATATAAAGTATTAAAGAAAAAATGCTGGAATATGACCAAAAAAGGCATAAACCAAAGGAAGGTATTCAACCTTTAAAAGAAGTGAAGAGTACTACATGAGATCTACTCTCACTTGACTTTTTACTGTAGTTGTTGTTGTTGTTGTTGTTGTTATTATTATTATTAATCTTGCTTGGTTGCCTAGGCTGGGGTGCAATGGCACGATCTCGGCTCACTGCAAGCTCCGCCTCCTAGGTTCACACCATTTTCCTGCCTCAGCCTTCTGAGTAGCTGGGACTACAGGAGCTCACCACCACACCAGGCTAATTTTTTGTATTTGTAGTAGACACGGGATTTCACCGTGTTCGCCAGGATGGTCTTGATCTCCTGACCTCGTGATCCACCTGCCTCGGCCTCCCAAAGTGCTGGGATTACAGGTGTGAGCCACCATGCCAGCCTTCACTGTAGTTATTTAACAATTCATGCATCAGGAGGTAACTAGAACTCAAACAGAAATGCATGCTCATATTGGCTTGAAGTGTCAAGGAGAAGGAGTCAGAGGCTGGAAATTGAGGGTGGAACTCTCAAAAAGAAGAAACTTCAATGTAAAAATACAAAATATGCATATAAACTTCTCTCAAATCTTTGATCCCTGAAATGTATATATTCATGAGACATTCCAAGGAACCTAGTGGAAAGAAACAGCTGGAAGTCTCAAAAAGTTGAACAGAGATTTCAGCTGCCGTTTGTCACATGAGAGACAGAGGTTGGAATTTGAATGTCACAAATTTAGAGGGACTTGATAAACACCTTGTTTTTATCCAGTGAAATCTAAAAATGTTATGCTTTAGGTGTAAAGTCTGTCTCAGGACTAAGGATTTGCTCTAAGACTCAAGTATAACCAAAACAGACTTGTCCAGAAAAAGCATAAACTGATGCCTTCACAAGAACAAGAAGATCAGTCATTCATTCAACTTCCTGCTAGATTCAAAATCAGCATTCTTCTGTCTCTATAGTGTATCATCCACATTTTGTTATATACAATAAAATAATTACCAGACATGCAAAGAAACAGGAAAATATGACCATGATGAGGAGGATAAGCAATAAATAGAAACCCTGAGATGACCCAGATATTAGAATTAGCTGACAAGGATTTTAAAGAAGCTATTATAATTCATATTATATATTCATCAAGTTCAGGGGAAAATGTCCATATTGAGAAATATCAGCCTGGAGAAATATCAGCAGTGCGATGGAAACTATAAAAAAGAACCAAATGGAATTCTTGAGGTGAAAAGAAGAATATCTGAAATGGAAACTCATTGGATGGGCTTGACAAGAGACTGGAAACCACAGAAGAAAGAGTAAACTTGCATACTGAGCAATAGAAACTATACAACTTAAAGAACAGAAAGGAAAAAATCATGGAAAAAAATGAACAAAGTTTCAGTGACCTCATTGCCAAAACCAAATAGCCTAACACATGCACAGAGTTCAGACGAATAGGAGAAAGAAAATGTGGCAGAAATTTTTTAAAAATCAAAGCTGAACTTCTCCCAATTTTGGTGGAAAATATTAATTTGCAAATTCAAGATGGAGAAATACAAAGAAAATTATATCAGGGCACATTGTACTCAAACTGCTGAGAACAAAAATAACTTAAAAATCTTTGAAGCATTCAGACAAAAATAACACTTCATATACAGGGAACAAAGACACAAATGATGGCTTATTTGACATCAGAAACAACAGAGGACAGGATGCAACAGAACAATATTCTTAAAGTGATAAAGGAAAAAAAAGTAAAGCCAGAATTCTATATCCAGCAAAAATATTCTTCAAAAATGAAAGTTAAATAGACTTTTTTTAATCAATGAAAGCCAGTAGATTTGTGTTGCAAGAAATACTAAAGGAGACCAGGCACGGTGGCTCATGCCTGTAATCCCAACACTTTGGGAGGCTGAGACAGGTGGATCACCTGAGGTCAGGAGGTCAAGACCAGTCTGACAAACATGGTGAAACCCTGTCTCTACTAAAAAATACAAGTATCAGCCGGGATGGTGGCAGGCACCTGTAATCCCAGCTACTCGAGAGGCTGAGGCAGGAGAATCGCTTGAACCCGAGAGGCGGAGGTTGCAGTTAGCCGAGATAGTGTCATTGCACTCTAGCCTGGGTAACAGAGCAAGATTCTGCCTCAAAAAAAAAAAAAAAGAAATGCTAAAGGAAATTCTTCAGACAGACAGTAGCACCAGAAGGAAACTTGGATCTCAAAAAATAATGAAGAGCATTGGAAATGGTACATTTGTGGCTAAAGATAAAAGACTACTTTTTCCCTAATTTGTTTACAAAATAATGATTCATGCAAAAATATAAATTGTATTATGGGATTGATAACATATGTAGATATAAAAATACATGGCAATAATACCACAAAGGATGAGAAAGGGAAGAGTCAGTAAATGGAATTATAGTATTACAACGTTCTTTTATATGAGTGGTACAATATTTACCCTGAGAAGACTGATAAGCAAGGGTGAAAATTATATTCCTACAACAGTACCTTTAAAAATAATGACAAAAGTATAGCCAAAAAGCCATATTAGAATTAAAATGTAATACTGAGAAATACTGAATTAACCTCAAAAAAAGCAAGAAAGGAGAAAGAGAGGAACAAAAAATGAATGGGAAAAAAATCAAATAGCAAAATGGTAGACTGAACCATGATTATATCAATAATTATATTAAGGGTAAATGTTCTAAACAGTGTAATTAAAAGGCAAATATTGTCAGACTGGATGGTATAGAAGACTCAACTATATTCTGCCTACAAGAGACACGCTTTAAATATAAAGACACAGATTGAAAATAAAAGGATGAGAATAATATGTCATGCAAGCAGTTATCATAAAAAGCTGGTGAGTCTATATTAATGTCAGGCAAAGTAGGCTTCAAAAAAGGAGGATTACCAGAGAAAAGGAGATTATTCATAGTGATACAAGGATCAATTCATCAGGAAGGCATAATAATCATAAATGTATTATCCTGCGATAGGCAGAATAACGAACCTCCCCCAAAGATACCTGCATTCTAATCTCTAGAACCCTGTAAATATGTTACATTATATGGCAAAGGGGAATTAAAGTTGCGGATAGAATTAGTTCCTAATCATCTGACTTTAAAGTAAGGAGCTTATTCTGGAATATCCAGAGGGACCCTATGTAACCACAAGAGTGGAAGAGGAAGGCATAAAGAGGAGGCAGAGTGAGGTTTAACTATAGAGAGGAGGTTAGAGAAATGCAGTGTTAGCAGAACTTGACCTACAATTGCTGGATTTAAAGATGGAGGAAGAGGAACATGAGCCAACAATTGTGGGTATCCCATAGAAGCCAGAAAAGGCAAGAATATGGATTTTTCCTGAGCAGTTCCAAAAGGAAGACAGCCTTCCACATACTTTGATGTTAGGCCTATGAGACCCATTTTGATTTCTAACCTATAGTTAGAAATAAGAACTAACTTATAGTTCATAAGAGAATAAATTTGGATTGCTTTAAACTACTGTTTGTGATTATTTGTTTAGAGCAGCAATAGAATACAGTATTGAAGAACAGAGATTCAAAATATACAAAGAAAAAAATAACAACAGTAGAAAAATACACTGTCATAGTTGGAAATTTAAAAACACTTCTTTCAGTAATTAACAGGACTAGATTAAAATAAATACAGTAAGGATATAGCAGATTTTAATAACACTATCAAACAGTGTTTTGTGTTATGCAGGAGTATGCATTTATCAAAATTTATCAAATGGTATGCTTAAGATTCATGTATCTCATTATATATAAAATTGCATAAGAAAAAGAACCATAAATAGATATTAAACTCTGATTAGTGGTATGCCTGATGACGTGTTCAGGATGAAGTGCACCAAAGTCTGCAACTTATTTTGAAATGCTTCAAAACATAAAATGGATCAATGGATGGATAGAAGGATAGATAGACTGATACATTTGTGAAAAACAAGTACAGTGAACTGTTAAATGTAGAACCTAGTAAAGGATATATGATATTCCCTATACAATTCTTTCCACTTTGAAATTGTTTCTGATAAAATATGGATAAAGAACCTAACCTATTATGCCTAAACAAATATCCTTATCTATTATGAAATAATATATTGCTTTGAAAATATATATGACAAACATAAATGGGAAATGATTTTGTTAGGGGTGTTAATCCTTAGATGTAGGAAGTATAGGGAATCTTTTTTCTTATTTTTACTTTTCTGTAGTTTCCTTTTTTTTTTGGTAATGAGCTTGTAATACATTTTTGTTTATAATTTAAAAATCATCAGTGCCTAGCTCCTCCCTTCCCACTCCAAATTGCCCCACTCCAGAAGCCACCTTCCCAGTGTTCCCACTTCTGACATCTGCTTTCGTGTTTCTAAATAACAGCCTGATGCTCCTATGGAAGATGAGAATTTAGCTCTCATACCTCCTAACCACTCATACACCCAAACATACTTATTTACATACTTTTCTCATCCTGCAATAGTTTATATCTTAAATATTGGTCAGGATTCATTGTTTACATTTTTATTACTATGTAAATATTATTCACAGCAGGGACATGTGGTATGCTATGATGACATTTTCTTTCTTTCACAACTTTTAGTTTACCCTGGAGTTATTAACTATCTCTTTTTTTATTTGCTTAACTTCCTATTAATCTATTCTAAATTCATCCCTAAACTGTACCAGAGTAGTAAATCTCTTTCTATATGCAGACACCTCAGGTAACCATCGGTTTCATCTTCTCTTTGGAGATCTGCTCCTGGAGCCATCCCTCCCTCTGTTCCCATCTGGACAGGTTGATTGCTGTGTTTCCTGAACAGCTGTTGTCCTGGGAGTGCCCTTCACCATTATCCTGGGGATTCTTTCTGACTCTTATTTGTTGGATTTGTGCCCTTTTTTGAGGTTTACTCCCTCATTTTGGTGAAGCATTTCTTCCAAGAACTTCCTGAGAAAAGATAAATGAGAGGTTAACATGTTGAGACCCTGTAGCAGAGTTTGATTTATATTTTGGATGCACAAAGATTTCCCTCAGATTTTGATGCTTTTGTTCCATTTCATCCTAGTTTTCCTTTTACTATTTAGAAATCCAGTACCTTTAAAATTTTCCAGTCCTTTTCTTGGTCCTGCTTTTTTTCTGCCTTGATACTTTTAAGATCTTCTCCCTGTTCCTAGTGATCTTTTGTGTGGCTCTCTTTTTATTCTGTTTGCTAAGTATGTGGTTAGATCCTATAAATCTGAAATGAGTGCCCTTCAGTTTAGGGAAATTTTCCTGATAATTTTTTCTTTGATAATGTCATTCTTTCCTTTTTTGTTTATTCCTTCTGAAATTTTTATTAGTCAGATATTGGAATTCCTCAAACAGTACTCTACTTTTTATATATTTTCTCTTCTTTACTTTTCCTCCCTTTTCTGATAAACCTCTTAATCACTTAATTTTCTGTTGAAACTTACATGTTGCTATCATATTCTGATTTCCAAAAGCTCTTTTTTATTCCTCAAAATGTCCCTTTTATAGCTTGTTTTCTTGTTTCTGACTCTGAGGATATCAGTTTTAGTTTTATTTATCTTCTTTTCATATTTTTTTCTTTCCTCTTTTTTTCTTTGCTCCATTCAGTTGCTTTCTTTGCTTTTCCAGTAGGTAGTTTTGTTTTTTTTTTTTTTTTTCATGGTCCCTGAATTACTGTTATTTCCTCTTTGTCCTTCCCTCTTCTCCCCATTTATTTGTCTTAGTCCCTGGCTTTGACTTTAAAGTTTTTCCTCAAATATCTGATGATCCCTGAATCTCTACTCTTATTTAGGAGAGAGGCATAAAAAGGTGATTGGATGATTTTGTTTATGGACATTTATTTTTAACTAGTAACAGTCTATGTAAGGTGATTTGATTCGGTCATTAGGGGATTCCTAACTGTCCATATCTATTCATCTTTTCTCTTGGGATATTTAGTTGTTCTAGAGGAGAATTCTCTATTCTGCCATTTTGGAAGTATAAATCTTCTCGCATACTCACATCTGAGAGAAAGGACTAGATGTCTCATTTCTTAAAATATAGCGTTTCACACGTAATCCTCTTCGTTTCATTGTGATTACCCTCCACCTCCACTGTGCTTGGTGGTCCTGACTATAGTTCAGTCTCTAGCACTCTGCTTTCTTGGAAATGAGGCAGTTTCTTAACTACATAGGGAAGTGGCTTCCCAACTTTTTTGTCTCAGGACCCTTTTCACTCTTGAAAAATATTAAGGGCTCCAATTCACTTTTGTTTATGTGCATCATGTTTATAGACTATATAAATGGCTCCCAACTTACAATGGTTTGACATGACTTTGTGACTTTACCATGCTGTGAAAGTGATATGCATTCAGTAGAAAGTATACTTCAAATTTCAAATTTCGATCTTTTCCTGGGCTAATGATGTGTAGTATGATACCCTCTCACAATGCTGAGCAGGGGCAGTGAGCCACAGCTGCCAGTCAGCCACTTGATCATGAGGTTAAACAACCAATACTCTGTATTGTGTTACCAGATGATTTTGCCCAACTCTAGGCTAACATAGGTGTCACAAGCACATTTAAGGTAGGCTAGGTTAACATATGGTATGATGTTTGGTTGTGTGTTAGGCTGTTCTTATATTGCTACAAACACCCGAGTCAGAGTAACTTATAAAGAAAAGAGGTTTAATTGGCTAACAGTTCTGCAGGTTGTACAAGCATTGTGCTGGCATCTGCTCACTTCTGGGAGGTCTCACGGAACTTTCACTCATGGTGGAAGGCAAAGTGGGATCGCGCACATCACGTGATGAGAGCAGAAGCAAGAGAGAGAGAAGGGGAGAGTGCCACACACTTTTCAACAGCCAGATCTTGGGAGAAATTCTTCACTATCACAAGGATAGCACTAAGGGGATGGTGCTAAACCATTCATGAGGAATCTGCCTCCATGATCCAGTCACCTCCCACCAGGCCCCAACTCCAACACTGAGGATTACATTTCAACAGGAGATTCGGAGGGGACATCCAAACTATGTCAGGTAGATTAGATATATTAAATGCATGTGATATTTTGAATTTACAATGGGTTTATTATGACCTAACCCCATAGTAAGTCAAGGAGCATCTGTATGAGAATTAAAACACATTTTTAAATTATTTATTTACTTAAAAATAATAAGCTCATTACATTTTAACATAAATATTCTTGTGGAAAGTATATTTTCCAAAACCAGAAAAAATAGTTAGAAGAGTGACATTATTTTATATTCTCACAAATCTATTCAATAGCTGACTTAATTGAAGACACGTGGATTCCCATATCTTTTGCATTCTGTAGAAATGTGTTGTTTTGGTTTGTTTAAGAATATGAAGAAAATTTGACCTCATAGAGAGAGGTTGCTGGAAAAAGGAGGTGTATTTGAATATCCTTTTCAGGTAATTGTAGCTGTTCTCATATACTATAACAAAATTCAACAAGTGATAGTTTCTTAAAAGTTAGTTACAATGTGGACTATTAAACCATTTGCATGAACTTTTCATACTGTAATGTATCAAATTCCATTGGTCTTATACTTGGAATAGACCTTTTACCCATGCATGATTTTATAACATCATGAATTGGTCATTTGGAAAATATTACAAAACCAGTTATGAGTTATAAAGATGTTCCAAATGTTGACACATTTCATTATAAAATATTTTTTAAATCACGTTCACCAATATCACCATTTATCTAGTCAGAAGTCTTTAAGTTTTGAAAAGCTGACAAGCTCACGGTGGCAGATACAAAGTTTTGAAAATTTTAATTTTCACTCAACAGCTCAAATTTTATAATCAGCCACAGGTTTTATCAGATGTTTTTCTCGCCAAGCTCACTTCGTTCATTTTTGAGAAAATGTCTTTCAAAAGCCTAACTCTAAATAATTTCTCTTTAATTGTTTCAGGTGTAAAAGTTATTCCATTTTAAAAAATGGCCAATTCAGGGACAGGCGTGGTGGTTCACACCTGTAATCCCAGCACTTTGGAAGGCTGAGGTGGGTAGATCACTTGACCCCAGGAGTTTGAGACCAGCCTGACCAACATCTCTTAGTAGAGAAACCCCATCTCTACTAAAAATACAAAAAATAGCTGGGCATGGTGGCATGCACCTGTAGTCCCAGTTACTCTGGGGGCTGAGATGGGAAAATTGCTTGAGCCCAGGAAGTGGAGATTACAGTGAGCCAAGATCATGCCTCTGATCTCCAGCCTGGATGACAGAGTGATCCTGTCTCAAAAAAATAAAAATAACAAATGACCAATTCAGTTTGCAGCTCAATCGTACAAGTGCTTTTCCTCAAGACAACAACCATATTTTGCTAATGGAGCAAAGTATGTGTATTTTCCCATTTAGTTACACAGAATTTTTTATATGTGTACTCAATAAAATTAACTTTAATTACTTTATCAAGGACATTCTTAAATGAAAGTGACATTTTTGTTTTATTTCAAGTATGTGACAGTGACTACCAGTACAGTTTGAAGTTCCTGACTTGATTTGTGCTAAGGTACCAGCAGTTTTATCCACTGTTGCTTTAAACAGTCAGTCCAAATGTTAACATAGTTTTTCCAATACAAACTATGAGAGTCAAATAAATGATTTAACACTTTATATATTTCATCATCACTTGTATTTATTTCCAAGCATTCACATAAAAGATCTTGATCAATGATAGTGCTGATACAAGAAAAACAAAAACTATGTCTATAGATTTATCCATTTGTAAGGCAAAAGTACACTTTTACTAACAAGATATTAACTTTGTCTTCATGTTTGCAACTAAATATTTCATTTAACAAGTTATTGAATTGTTGGGAAGTGCCACTGAGTATGATTCCTTTTAATAACTTTTCATCCAATGGGCATTCAGCAATATCAACTGTACAAAGCTCTTTTAATCTCTGAGCTACTTTGTGTATTTTTCCAGTCAATGCAGCACAATAACTTACCCTCTAAGATGCTTTTCTAAATTTAAAAATCAGTTTTCAAAAAATTTTTAAATGTTATTGGAAGACAAAATAACATGGCTGGGCCCACTGGCCCATGCCTGTTAATTCCAGCACTTTGGGAGGCCGTGGCAGGAGGATTTCTTGAGTCAAGGGGTTTGAGACTAGCCTGGGCAACATAGGGAGACCCCATCTTTACAAAAACAATAAAAAAAAATTAGCTGGGTGTAGTGGCATGCATGTAGTTCTAGCTACACAGGTCACTGAGGCAAGAGGACTTCTTGAGCCCAGAAGTTGGAGGTTATATAGTGAGCTATGATCACACCACTGTACTCCATCCTGGGCAAGAGAGCAAGACCCTATTTCTCAGAAAACAAAAACTAAAATAATCCCACAAAGTGTTCTTATTTCCATGTAGGCACAAGAAAAACATTAAGATTTCAAAATAACTTATTGGATGTTTATGAGCTTATACTGGTTATAGCAGTTATAAAAATAGCTTATTAAAAAAACACAGTAGAAAGTATTGAGAGCAAACTGAGTCGACCTTTGAAAACATACATATGTATACTCCAAAACCATACCTTAGAAAAGCCTAGAAAACAAGGATATACAAGCATACATTCCATTAATTGTCAGAGCAATGACATTGTCGCATGTCACATGGACTCTAGAAAATGCCGCTGTACATTTGTGAGAGGTGAGAATGAAAAAGACAAATAATGTCTTAGTATTGTTATGAAAATAGTTTTGATCTCAAGGACTACCAAAGGGGTCTTAGGGACCTCCAAGAGTCCCTGGAGCATTCCCTGGAGAATTGCTGATGTGGAGTGAGGATGGGGATCTGCAGGTCCAACTGCTTCTTGTTTCTCCTGTTTCAGTCCACGCAGCCCCTCATTCTCAAAGACACATGGTATTTCCAGCTCCTGAGATTTCGTGGGGTTCTGTCACAAGAATCGGCCGCTTTTAGACTTCCCTCATCACAGGTGTATAATTCAGCTTTCTCTGGTCAGCTAAGATAGTTACCACTCTTCCTTCTGTTTTCTAATACCAACATTTTCATTGCTGTTTTTCTTGCCCACTTCTTTTAGACCTTGTGAGCTAATGCCCTGGGTTTTTTGTTTGTTTGTTTGTTTTGGTTCTGTTACTATTGTTTTAGTGGTGTTTGGGGAGACAGCTTTAGTAAATGCCTGTGCTTAAACCACCATTTTAAACTGAAATCCTACTTTCTGCACTTTTTTCTCTCTCTAGAATTATTTTTAATAAGGCAAATTAAAATTTTATCTCCAAAAAATATGAAATTAATTTTTAATATTTATTGAGTTAGCCAAACTCAGATGTTCCCAGTGCCTCGCTCCCACCAGAGACCAAAAAAATTTTTAAGAACCTCCACCAGAGACCAAAAGAAGTGAAAAACAAAACAAAATTTCTGTCTGTGTGATCAAGACATCAGTATTTTTAAGAAGTTCATTAGGTGAGTCTGAACTATGACTGCCCTGGAGCCACCTGACTCAGCACAGTAACGCCCGGGTGCTTCCACTCCATGGAGTGTAGTTTCCAGATCAGCATCATCTGAGAACCTGTGAGAAATGCAGATTTTCAGGCCCCATCCCAGCCCTGCTGCAATAGAAACTTCGGGAATGGGACCCCGCAGTCTGTTTTAATTGCCCTCCAGGTGATTCTGATGTGCATTAAAGCTTGAGCACCACTACCACAGAAGATGGCTGCCTGGATCTGATTTCTCAGAAGACATCCATCACCACAGTTTTTGGCATAAAACTTTCTTCAGTAGCTTCTTTTCTGACATGTGGATGGGGGAAAAAATGTAAGAAAAATTGTCCTGGACATTGTCCTTTAGAGAATTCCTGCCCTTTATACTGAAAGTCATAGTTTCAAGTCATCTAATTTTCAATACATTGTTCTTTATATAAAAGTCAGCACTTTTTCTCTCTTTGGTCTTAGCTCACACTTATATTCATCATTCTTCACTTCTGCTATTGAAGAAAAACAAAATATGGTGGATATACTACAGCTGTAGGCTTAAAGAGATCAGTTTGATAATTTAGATTTTTAGCTGTTTAAAGCCTAAAAATGAACATAATTTAGATTTTTAGCTATGTTTAAAGTCTAGAAATGAACATTTTCAAAAGTCATTGCAAGAGCAGCTATGAATTATCCCACAATATAAGTAAACGTAAGCAAAATGACTCTGCTAATAGCATCTATTGGAAATTCATGAACATTTCCAAGGGTAATTGGACATTAGAATGACTTGTTAAGCAAAAATTCTGCTTGAAAAGAAAAGCTAAAGAAATCCATCACGATTTTTTTGTGAAAAATCCACCATAATTTTTAGAGGTTATCTGTCTCCAGTATAGATTATCTATCTCTTGTATAGTATGATTTGGTAGAAACAACAAGGTCTTTCAAGTCAAATAAGCCTGGTCAGAATCCCTCTGACCTTTAGTAGATTTGTTGCCTTGAGAAAAAATAAATCCTTCAGAGCTCAGTTTTCCTGTCTATTAAGTGGGGTTAATAATGCCCACCTCACAAAACTATCATGAAGACTAAATAAGGTAACATATGAAAAGTGTTTGGCTTAGTACATATAATACATTGAGCCCTCATAAAATGTGAGTTTCCTTCTTTTTTTCTAGATCCCTCACAATCTCTGTGTATTTATGAAAGTGTCTCACTGTAGAATAGACAGATGTTTAGCCCATATTTCTGAGCATTTTTATACATTCTACAGATGCTACAAGGCTTTTGCCTATGGCCATTTCAGCCAAAGGAGGAAACTGCATGATTCTGTTACTTTTTATTTATTAATTCATTCAAAAGATAGTTACTGAGCACCTACTATGTGAAGGTGATAGATGTTATGAATAGACAAGGGAGCAGAAAGACACAAGATCCCTCATCCCAGGAAGCTTAGTTAGCAATGAGTTTCTCCCTCTAGTGCCCACTTCTACAAGTACAGCTTATTTTCTTTCTTCTGAAAGAGATGGCAGAAAGGGAGAGGTGCTCCTGGTGGAGGAAGTAAGGACTCCATAGTGAGAAAATTCTCATGGGCTCCAGACAGAACTATGACTAGACATTTGTCTAGACATAGACAAATGTCTGCTGCAGAGGATTTAAAAAGGAAAGGATAGGGAGGAAAGGGAACCATTAATGACATTGGAACTTAGCTGAAAAAAAAAAAAAGAGAAAAAATGGAACAGAAAGAAAAAGATAGCTTTCTAAAAGCAGGTTAAAGAAGCAAAAAGAGTTATTTAAGAAAGAGAATACTATGCATGCACAATAATATCCAAAACACAGCCAGGGAGCGAAAACTTGAACTTTATGCTCTCTAACTCCCTTGGACCTAAGCTCCATATCTAAATGTAGAGTCTCGTGGCCTAGATCTCTGGGGGGTCCCCTCATAGTGACCCCCTCAGTCAGTGAACAGTGTTCTACATGAATCCTCTCCTCTACACTCCCGTGCCAAATATCTCAGCCCTTTTACCTCCTTTTCTTTCTCCAGATTCTTGCCCAGTTAGTTCACTGCAGGTCATCAGCTAGCCAAAGGAGAAAGATCCTGCCTCATGAACTAATTGATTTCTTCTGGCTCATTGACTAAGATAGTGGCCTTAAGAAATTGTAATGATTCTTTCTAGAAGGGCCTGGGGCTGTACTCCCCAAAAGGGAGCAGTATTTCATGGAGACCTAGATGTAGGTCCAGCAAGTATTCAAAGCCATGGGATAAACAAAGTTGCATCTTTCTGGATTTTACTTGAAGAGTAAGGCTGGAGGGCTGTACAGTGTTTAAAACTCTGAACAACAGTCTGAGCAACCTCCAGTTCTGTTCACAGGTATCTCCCTGCCTAAGGAGGGAAAGTTTGAGAAACTGGTTTAGGACCTTGCACATAGTTAATAACACTGACCACTCATTAAAGCTTCCCAAGCACATTGTTATACATTATATCAGGGGCATCTGTTAAATGTATGGATATTGAAAGGGCTATTGTTAAAGACTTACTAGGCATGAAATCCCCAATCTGCCCTTCACTTCCTTTTTTTTTTTTTTTTTTTTTTTTCTTTTCGAGGCAGCATTTTGCTCTGTCACCCAGGCAGTGGCACAATCAAAGCTCACTGTAGCCTCGATCTCCCGGGCTCAAGCAAACCTCCCACCTCAGCTTCCAGAGTAGCTGGAACTACAGGTATGCACCACTGTACCAGCTAATTTTTTAAAAAATGTTTGTAGAGATGGGTCTTGATATCTCTGCAAAAAAATTTCCCAGACTGTTTTCAAACTCCTGGGTTCATGCAATCCTCCCACCTCAGCAAAGTTCTGGAAATACAGGCTAACTCTCTCTTTCTCTCTTTCTTTCTGTCTGGCTTTCTTTCTTAGATAAGGGTCTTATTCTGTCACCCATGCTGGAGTGTAGTGGCAGTAGCATAATCATAGTTCACTGTAACTATGTAAAAGTAGTTTTACAGTGTAACACTGTAACTATGTAACTATTATAAAGCCCAACCTCCTGGGCTTAAGTTATCCTCCCACCTCAGCCTCCCAAGTAGCTGAGATGACAGGTGTGTGCCACCATGGCTGGTTATTGTGTGTGTGTGTGTGTTTGTGTGTGTGTGTGTGTGTGTGTGTGGAGACAGGGATCTCACTGTGTTGCTTAGGCTGGTCTCAAACTCCTGGGTTCAAGCAGTCCTCCCGCCTTGGCCTCCCTCTTGTGCTGGGATTAGAGGTGTGAGCCACTGTGTCCAGCCCCTTGCTTTCTTTATTCCTCTGTTACACAAGTATTGCACTAGTCTGGAGTCAGACTATCTGGTTTTGAATTCTGGCTCCAATACATATTTATCTTGGACAAGTCATTTGCTGCACTGTATCTCAGCTTTCACATTTGTAAAATAGAGTGATCTTTTAGAAGGTGAGATCTGAACACAGATGTAAAAGAAGTGAGAGAGGTAGCTAAGCAGACACCTTACGAAAGTATGTTCCAGGCAGAGGGAGCAGCTAGATAGAAGGCTTCAAGGTGAGAGAGGGTTTTAGGTGTCATAACAGTTCCCACTACACAGTGTTATTGCGAAGAGAAATGAGATGATGCATGTAAAGCATTTAGTATCATACGTGCAATCCCAAGTGTTTAATAAGTTTTTTTAATAATTATTAATTATCATTGTTATGAAAGTCACATTTCTAAATGCTTAGTATGTTGTAGAATCTTTAAAATGATCCATAGAACACATTCATGTAGTGGTGGCTCTTTGAATTTGCTATTTTCTTCTCTGTCTCCCAGGGTGGAGTGCACTGGTGTGATCTCAGCTCACTGCAGCCTCCACCTCCCAGGTTCAAGTGGTTCTCTTGCCTCAGCCTCCCAAGTAGCTGAGATTACAGGCCCGCACCACCACACCTGGCTATTTTTTTTTTTAGTGTATTTTTAATAGAGAGAGGGTTTCACCATGTTGGCCAGGCTAGTCTCAAACTCCTGACCTCAGGTGATCTGTCGACCTCAGCCTCCCAAAGTGCTGGGATTACAGACATGAGTCACCGTGCCTGGCTATTTTCTTCTCTATATATTTTTGACTTTTATACACGCAATCTTGAGATGAAAACATTTATTATTTCTGAATTATTTTCTTCCTTGGCAAGAGCCATGTCAATGGTGTAAACTATGTTACATTAAGAATTTTCCGAAAGCTAAATGGAAGATGTGACTACTGTTCTCATGTCTTCAGTTGCTTTTATCAAGTTCTCAGTGCTTTTTATCTGAAAGGCTGCTACTGTTAAAAGCATAGCCACTTTCTAGGGAGGACTTTCCATTATTCCCAACCAATCTAGCCATCTTTCTTTTCTATTCCTCTCTTCATTTTGGAATAAAAGAGTGGGGAGGTTTTATGTAATTGGAATTCTATTTTGCTGTCTTAAAGTGCATATCCTCAGAGAAATAGAAGTCCTTGCATGCACATTAGTGTTTTGTGTAATATACAGTATGGGAGTGAGGATGATGAAAATAAAAGGTAAGAAATAACATTAATTGAAAGCCTTCCATGTGCCAAATATTGTTGTAGCTTCTTTATATAAAGTTACATCCTTGAAAGACCTTCCTACCTTGGTGTTAAAGTGTGGTCCAGACCAGCAGCATCCGCATGACCTGGGAGTTTCTAAAAAGGGGGACTCTTAAGCCCCAACCTGGACCTACTGAGTAGAAATCTGTATTTTAATAAGATTCCCCAGGTATTTCATACGCACATGAAGTTGAAAAGAACTTCCCTAGCAAGACAAATATCATTAACACTATCTTCCTCCTGTGGGGTAAGTATGCTTTAGAGAGAGTGCATAACTTACCTAAGTACTCACAGGTAGTAAATGGTGGTCCAGGATTTAACTGAGGTCTGTTTACGGAGCGGAGTTCATGCTTTTTCCCCTGCACTATTTCCCTCACTACTCATTTTTAATAGGTATATTTCATAATCTGTTTTACAGGAAAAAAACATACAAGAAACCAGTCAGCTCCCACTTGAATGTACTTTGAAAGCATTTGCCCAGACAGACAGGCTGATATAAACACCTAGTCCAAAGAAGAAGGACAGGAAGATGATAATTGAGTTTGTGTGTGGCTGTGGGTGGATAAGTCACATGCTCCCCTGCTCTCTTCAGGTAACCTGCCTTTCTGTTGAATTTGGGAACCTAAGTGTAATTGTTGGCAGTATTCTCCTAAAATTCTGCTCTGATGAGCAGAAGACAAGAGCAAATGGGGAAAGGCAGACTATGGCCTGAGGAGATGAACAATCTGGTGTATGAGACAGGGAATGTCTTTTTTTATGAGCAAAGAGGTATTTTTATGGTTTGCCTTGAGTGAATAGCCTCTGATGTTGGGAAAACAGACTGGTAACAGCTGGACCACACTTTGGATCAGTTGCCACAACAACTTAATACATTTGTCTCTAGTGTCATTTGATCCCTTTGAGAGCTGTATTATCTCAGTGTAGATGTTTGACTTTCTGGCCTACTCTGTGCAGTGAACATGTCTGTTTGATTGTATTCCTCAGATTACAGACAGTTATTCATTTGGGAGTTTGCATTCTAGGATTACAGACACTGGCAACCTCACAGATGACTGGAACCCAGGATCTTATGGAAACATCTTTATATTTACCACCCTCAGAACGCTGATTTCAGGGGCAAATTATACCTTATAGCGTCTGGGAAACTCATGCAGATATTCAAAGTCATCCCCAATTTCTGGTAATATAGTCTACTTCCTCATCTCAGGTGATCTTTGTAAGCAACACTTTTCAAACTTGAGCTCAGTATGAGTTATCATTAGTAGTTATCTTTTTTTTCTGGAAAAATTAAGCAAGAGATACTCACCTTTTAAAGGTTTACAGAATAAAATTGAATGCACCTGTGTGATTTCAAGAACTGTTTACATTTTTCCTCTTAAGAAGCTTAGAAATGACTGAGGTCTTGATGACAAATTGAGAGTGAGCCCAGCTACTGTCATTAGAGAAAGGGCTGAGTGCTTTGCATGAATCATTTACTCTGACAGACATTTGTTCTCCTTAGGAAAAGTGCTCACTTTCTCCTCTCCTTGATGAGAAATGGTCAAGCACTCTTATCCCATCTCCCAAATTTATGGCAGCTGAAACTGGAGGGCCTGATAAATTATGTTACACGTCTGTGCCCGCCATCACCACCATCATTATCTTCTTTGAAACTCTTGGCTTGTTTCAGAAGAACAACCCATGGGACAGCTCAGGAAAGCATAAAAGCAAAAATAGACGAATGTCATTAGAAGCTCTGGAGGAGGATTTTGAGCTTGTGTAAGATGTAATTCCGTTATTGTCTAGAGTTACATGACTGTTTCTGGGATCAGAGAGTTTCCTAAACAAAATATAGTGTTGTTAGATGGCAGCATCACTGTGGTTTTCTGCTAGTATTTTGGTACGAAGGTGGATAGCTGTTTCCTGTCACTTTTTCCCCTTTTTCTCTTCCTTGCCACTTCATTTCATCTAAATAAAAAGAAACACAGTTAAGGGTAACATGAAAGAACTACCAACAGCAACCACTTCTGTTAAAGTTCTGTACTTGGCCTATAGAAGTCAAGGAATTCAAAAGTCATGTAATTTTTATTCATGTATATTGTGTATAATTAGTATAGCTTTTCCAGTGCTTTAATGTGAATCACATGAAAAATGTGGTCAAACATTATGAGCACTTCAATATTTGCATTTCCTGTTCTGTGTAGGTAATTTTGTGAATTTGAGGTTAGCCTCACAAGCTTTAAGGGGAGCAAGAAGGGAGCTGGTGAGGTGGGTTTGGACGATGCCCCTCCTTTTTGGATATTTGGCATGCCTGAGTGAAGGGATATGATTTCCTGGTGGCATGTTGGGGGCTTTCATTGCACCAAGAGCTGAGTTTTGCCATAAGTGGGGCACAAAGCCTTTGTTCCAGGCAGGGAACAATCAGTAGCATCACCACTACTCGCAATCTTTCAGTGCTTGAGAAGACCAGCTGACTCAGCCAAATGAGTGGGCAGACTGTGGACTGGTGAGACTTGGAATCCCAGGAAAGACCTCCAGGACATAAGAGATTTCTCAGATCCTTGCCCTTTACCATGTGAGCCGAAACCCTAATGCTACATTTTTGGGGTTTAAAATACTTTAAGGTAGTCAATTCTGTTACAATTCTGATTAAAAGTATTGATCTTAGAAAAATGTGTTAGTGTACGTGCAGAAATAGACACACATATACACAATTTTACAAAGAGCTCAAGGTTTTTGTGGATACCAAGAGCCCATCCATGGACTTCATAAGGAATCTAAATACCCTATATTAAGAACTAGGTTTGGACATGAACAGACACATATCACAAGAAGACATTCATGTGGCCAACAAACATGTTTTAAAAAGCTCAGCATCACTGATTACTAGAGAAATGCAAATAAAGACCACAATGAGATACCATCTCATGTCAGTCAGAATGGCAATTATTAAAAAGTCAAGAAACAACAGATTTTGGCAAGGATGCAGAGAAAAAGAAACACTTTTACACTGTTGGTAGGAGTGTAAATTAGTTCAAACATTGTAGAAGACAGTGTGACAATTCCTCAAAGATCTAGAAGCAGAAATAGCATTTGACCCAGCCAACCCATTACTGCGTATATACCCAAAGGAATATAAATCATTCTGTTGTAAAGATACATGCACACGTATGTTCATTGCAGCACTATTCACAATAGCAAAGACATGGAATGAACCCAACAATGATAGACTAGATAAAGAAAATGTGGTACATATACACCATGTAATACTATGCAGCCATTAAAAGGAATGAGATCATGTCCTTTGCAGGGACATGGATGGAGCTGGAAGCCATTATCCTCAGCAAACCAACACAGGAACAGAAAACCAAATACCACATGTTCTTATAAAGTAGGACCTGAACAGTGAGAGCATATGGACACATGCGGGGAACAACACACATTGGGGCCTGTGAGGGGCGGTGGGGGAGGGAGAGCATCAGGAAGAATAGCTAATGGATGCTAGGTTTAATGCCTAGTTAATGGATGATCTATGCAGCAAACTACCGTGGCACATGTTTACCCATGTAACAAACATGCACGTCCTGCACATGTACCCCAGAACTTAAAAGGTGCAGGAAAAAAAAAAAAAAAAGGAACTAGGTTTGAGCATCACTTCCTCCTGTCCTCATAGCCTCATACCACACTGCTAACTTCTAGGTCCCCAACTACTTATCAGTTGTGGGGCTTTAGGCAAGTCAGTTTAATTTATCTGAGCTTTTATTTCTTAACTTATAAAATTAGACTAGTATCATCTACCTCATAGAATAATTGTAAGAGAAAAAAGATATGTTAAAGAATTATGCTAAACCATGTGAAATTGCCACAATTTCTAACCCGCAGAAAAAGGCAATCTAATATCTAACACAGATCATTGTAACTGGGAAACCATCAATAAATGTTGAGTCTGAATCTGTTTCTTTTGGGAAGGAAGTGGGATGATGATAATTAAGGATTGCTTTTAAGATAACTTTCCTGATCACACTGTAAAATGCATACTTTTCTCCTGAAGAACACCCTTAATAGTGCTATGGGGAGACAACTCTAGGTCTATCCTATATCACAACTTGCTCCTGAGCACAAAATACAAAAAGTTTCAAGTCCATAGTTTTAGATTACAAGAAGGTTTAAAGATCTCCAATGAAGGCCGGGCATGGTGACTCACACCTGTAATCCCAGCACTTTGGGAGGCCAAGGTGGGTGGATCACGAGGTAAGGAGTTCGAGATCAGCCTGACCAACATGGTGAAACCCCGTCTCTACTAAAAATACAAAAATTAGCTGGGCGTGGTGGTGCGTGCCTGTAATCCCAGCTACTCAGGAGGCTGAGGTAGGAGAATCGCTTGAACCCAGGAGGCGGAGGTTGCAGTGAGCCGAGATCATGCCATTGCACTCCAGCCCTGGGCAACAGAGTGAGACTCCATCTCAAAAAAAAAAAAAAAAAAAAAAGATTTCCCATAAAAAGAATAAACTTAAATACAATACTTTTCAACTTTCCAGCAGTCTGGTCAAAGTTATATTATTTAATTAATAAAAATTATGTCATAGCACATGTATTAAGCATATTGTTCCTGGAGCTATGCTTTTGGTCACAGCAATATTATTATTCTACAGTTGACCCTTAAACAACACAGGGATTGGGGGAACCATCCCCTGCACAGTCAAAAATCTGCAAATACATTTTGGCTTCCCAAGAACTTAACTTTCAATGACTAGAAGCATTACTGATTACATAAATGGTTGATTAACACATATTTTTTATGTGTTTTATACTGTATTCTTACAATAAAGCAAGCTACAGGAAAGAAAATGTTATTAAGAAAATCATAAGGAAGAGAAAATATATTTATTATTCATTAAGTGGAAGTGGATCATCATAAAAGTCTTTATCTTGTACTCACATTCAGTAGGCTGAGGAAGAGGAAGGGGAAGAGTTGGTCTTGTTGTCTCAGGAGTGGCAGAGGCAGAACAGCTGGAGGAGGAGGTAGGAGAGGCAGGAGAGGCAGGTGAACTCAGTATAATTTTTATTGAAACAAAAAGGCCACAGATAAGTGGAACCACACAGTTCAAACCCATGTTATTCAAGGGTCAACTGCATTTTGTAGATGATAAAATAGAAGTGAAAAAAAGTGAAATAATTTAATCAGTATGTTGTCTTTATTATAATATATTTAGTCAGTAGCAAAGTATTTTCTAGAACTTAAATTTCTAGAATTTCATGTCTTCTTTCATTTCTTTACTTGATTGGACATATATTTAATTGAGAACCTGCTGTGTGGCAGGCTCTATGCTCCTTCTGTTCAGTCTCATGGTGTGGTTTATTGACTTCTGCCAATCCTGCTCTCCACCTGCCCCTGAGTTTACCTCTGGCAAGTTTATCTCTGAGGTTGTTTCTAATCTGTCAAATTAGATGTTTAAGCTGAGTCATCTCTAGAGTGCATTTTAGTTCTAAATACTATTCTATTCTAAATAGAAACAAGATCAATAATGTCAAGTATCACTATAATAATGATGTTGGTGCTGATTTTTCATATTCTACCCAAGCAGATAAGTGAAGCATCTGTAAGTAGACTAGAAACAAGATTAGTCTACTGTGTAATCAATTTTGTGATGGCAGAATGAGGCACTTTGTAATCAGGTATTACATTTGCATTGGATATAAGTAAATAAGGAGATGAAGTAGAAGAAAATAAAGGAGCAGAGAAACAGGAAGAAGATTGGAAAATGAAGGCAGCAGGGAAAGAGCAATAACCAAGGATATTTGCTGTTTATATCTTTTTATCTGTGGTAGGTTTAAAATATTGAAAAACATGACCATATAGGATACTTTTTCTAAGAGGCATTGTCTTTTTCTGAGCATTTACTAGAAGGACAGTGAAAGGGAGATGAAAACTGGGAGTGCTAAAACAAGCTTATCCCTTTAAATGGAACCAGTTTTCCCAAGGCTGAGACTGCCTTTAGTATACCCATTAAGACACGTTGGATTTGGGGGGAAATGGCTGTGTTCCTCCAGTTAGGTAGAGGTGTACCTACTTCAGGGGATCCAAAATAAAAGTTTTACATATTGTAGAAGGTTGTGTTTTTTTTTTGTTTTTTTTTTTTTTTGAGACAGAGTCTTGCTCTATCGCCCAGGCTGGAGTGCAGTGGCGCGAGCTCAGCTCACTGCAAGCTCCGCCTCCCGGGTTCAGGCCATTCTCCTGCCTCAGCCTCCCGAGGAGCTGGGACCACAGGCGCCTGCCACCACGCCCGGCTAATTTTTTGTATTTTTAGTGGAGATGGGGTTTCACCGTGTTAACCAGGATGGTCTCAATCTCCTGACCTCGTGATCTGCCCACCTCGGCCTCCCAAAGTGCTGGGATTACAGGCGTGAGCCACCACGCCCAGCCTTTTTTTTTTTTTAATTAAGCCAGTAGGTTACTTTTTGTCTTCAAGTAGGAGTTAATTAACTGAAATGTGAAAAAATCAAAGAGGAAAAAATTATTACATTTCATATAGGTCTCCACTAGGTGCCAACCCTTCTAATGTCAATTAGCAATCAACCAGTATTTCAGGGCCAGGTGGCTCTGTGACTAGCAGCTTTATTTCAAGTATCTTCCAGACCCCCAGACTTTCACAATTAAGTGACATGTTTCTAGAATACTCATTACCAAGGGTGCCATGCTTGTGCTATTAGAGTCTTAACACATGAACTTGACCACCTGAATGCCAACATGGTGTACTCCTTGCAGGGCCACTTCATGGCCTTATGACCTGTGTAGTCACATGGGGCTCTGAGCTCACCAGGGCCCTGTTACTTGCTTTAATAAGCTGCTGTCACAGTCTTACGGTCTTGAAATTCTTTTTTTTTTTTTTTTTTTTTTTTGAGATGGAGTCTCACTCTGTCGCCCAGGCTGGAGTGCAGTGGCATAATCTCGGCTCACTGCAACTTCCACCTCCCGGGTTCATGCCATTCTCCTGCCTCAGCCTCCTGAGTAGCCAAGTAGCTGGGACTACAGACGCCCACCGTCATGCCCAGCCAATTTTTTTGTACGTTTAGTGGAGACGGGGTTTCACTGTGTTAGTCAGGATGGTCTCCATCTCCTGACCTCGTGATCTGCCCGCCTTGGCCTCCCAAAGTGCTGGGATTATAGGCATGAGCCACCGCACCTGGCCAAAATTCTCAATACTTTTTTAACAAGGGGTTCCACATTTTCGTTTTGTACTTGGCTCCACAAATTATGTAGCCAGTTCTAATTCCTTGTAACCACTTTTAGGCTTTTTTAATTGTTTGCTGTCTTTTAAGATTTTCATGAAAATCCTGGAATGGTCATCAAATATCTGTCTAAATCAGTGCAATAAGGGGTACCAAGGAATAAGTAAATATCATCATTCGGTATGATTCTGCTCTGCTTCCAAAGTGACAAATGCTGAAATTCCTCTTTCAGACTATTATCTCAGGTTTACCTTACCCAAGACCTTTTTCTTATAGAAATAGCCCTTTGCCTTCTCCCTGATGGAATTAATAGGTATATGGGCTAGGCACTTATTATGTACGTTGTACTTTATATGCATCATCTCATTTAATCCTTATAAAAACCATGGAAGGTTGGAATTGTTATACCTTTTTTACACATAAGAAAGGCAAGGCTCAGAGGGCTTCACTAAGTTACCCAGGATTTAAAACTAGGCCTAATTCTTTTCTGAGGGGCGGGGGGCACCACCAGCATCTGTCCCCCAGTTACATGAAGATCCTTGTGTGTGTGTGTGTGTGTGTAAGACGAATATTTGCTGCCATTTGGAGTCCTTTCTCTCTCTGAGTTTTGACCTCTTTTGTTCTCTTTGTCTCATCTCCTATCTTCTCCCTTATTCTCATTCCTTTTTTTCTAGGTTCTTACTCTTTCTGGACCAGGACTCCCCTTTCTTACTCATTCTCTAGCCCTTATTGAAAATTCTTTTTGTTGTAAAGGAATTCCTCCATGTCCTGCATCCTTTTCTGCTCTTTCACCTGGGCTGGGGTGCAGTGATGTAATCATAGCTCACTGCAGCCTCAACCTCCTGGGCTCAAGGAATCCTCCCACCTCAGCCTCCAAATAGTGCCATCATTCCAAGCTAATTTTTTTTCTTTTAGAGACAGGGTCTCACTATGTTGCTCAGGCTGGTCTTGAACTCCTGGCCTCAAGCAATCTTCCTGCCTCAGCCTCTCATCCTCCACTTCCTTAACATTTTCAATAAATGCCCCCCTTATCTTCTTGCCTTTTGCTGTTTTATGATTTTGACATCAGCTAGTAAATAAAGTTTATGTAAACCAGCCACCACTGCAGGAGATAACTATTTTGCATATATCATAGAAAATTTTATTCTCTAAAGTAAAAACTAATCAGTTATAGCAAATTTGATGTTATTATCATTGAACTCTCAGCAAACAAAGCAGATTAGATAATGTAGAATTAATTAATGCCTTTTCTACCTTAATTTTACAAATATTTATTGAACACCCCTGTGTGTTAATATTTTTAAAGAAAATATAGTTGTTATTAGCATTCAATTATTTTAATTCTATTCAACAAGATTTTTGTAGATTTTAATAAAAATCATTGTATGATTGGCCTATTTAGTCTCACCCCGACTATCAATAATCAACTAATTGTTCTCCCTACCTCTGGTCTCTTTCACTTCTCAATCCCTTATTATCACTGCCACTAGTTATTTTCTAAAATACACATCTGAATATATTATTCTGTTTAAAAATAAAGATTCATTCAGTAGCTATCTGTTGAACATAATATATACCAAGCATGTCATGGACACTAGGAATACAATGGAGAAAAAGACTGACATGAGGAGCTGTTAATATAGCAATTGTGTTCTAGAGATAACTTCCTATTTTCTCCTTGGTAAGATCAACTCTTTAGAACAACATGTAAGGCCTGTCATAAGCTAGATGCCACTTGTCTTTCCAGCTTCTACCTTACCTCTCCATTCTTCTATCTCCTTTATCCTTAACATGCCATGCTCCAATGTAGGTAATTGTTATTTTTCCACACTGTGCTCTTCCAAGCTAATGCAACTTTTTCTCCCTGGGGTGCCTTTCATTCCCTTCATCATCTTGCGGAATCTTACCTCTCCTTTAAAGTTGCCTTTCAATGCCAAACTTTCATCTTCTTTGCTAAGCCTTAATGAATCTACATCTCAACATAGCAACAATTGAATTGGAAGTCCTTCTTCTTTCCCTTCCCTTTATCACTCTTTGAAACTGGGGCCTGTTCTTAAGCACTAAATTTAACGACCCACAAGAAAAATAAAATAAGTTGGGGGAGGGGGTGAAGAATTACAAAGTCTATTAGCAAACTGAATGCAACACTATTATTCACCTAGAGTTATTATTTGAGAATTGGTTGTTCTCAATCAGTTGATAAGTGAATATTGAATGATATATAGAAGTATTAGACAAGGTCTGTTAGATTACCCTCCTTTATAATGTGGTGGGAAAGCTACAGTCTTTACATGAAACTATAGTGAGTAATACAAAAGAGTAGGTAATAGAGTGCTAATTTTGAGGCATGTACTAAACCAAATTTATAGATCTTAGTACCGAAGGCACATAAAGAGACCATTTGACTTGGCTGTCTAACTCCAAGCAAGAAGATAAGGTGACCCCATTTTACAGGTGGATTAAGTCCCCAAATCCGTGACCAAATAGTAGCAGGAGAGACCATAACTCAGGATTTTATGTTCCTCATGCAGAACTCTTTCTTCTACACTACCACCAGGCAATTCATCAGCAAATCCTGTTAGTTCTGTCTTCAAAATAGATCCAGATTCAAACTCTAGTTATTTTTACTACTACAGTTGAGTATCCCTAATTCAAAAATCCAAAATCTGAAATGCACCAAAATCCAAAATTTTTTGAACACCAACATGATTCTCAGAGGAAATGCTCACTGGAGCATTTCAGATCTTGAATTTTCAGATTATGGATGCTCAACTAGTAAGTATATAAATGCAAATATTCCCAAATCTGAAAAAATCCCAAACCTGAAACACTTCTGGTCCTGAGCATTTCTAAGGGATACGAAAGCTGGATCACCAAAATTCAAAGACAGTTTTTACTTCTTCCCCAGACTATTGCAATAGATTCCTATCTGCTTGCTTCCACCTATACCCTATTCCAGTAAGCAACTATGTTGATCCTACCATTCCTCTGCTCAAAATCCTTAATGTCTCTTCATCTGACTTGGAATAAGAACCAAAGCCCTTAAAGTGGCCTGCATGACTCTACTTAACTGGCTGCCTGAACTCATCTCCTGCACCACTGTCCTATACTCTGCCATGCTCTACTCTGGCATACCTCCTGTTCCTTGAAACATGAGTGTCTTCCTCTAGAAATCTGCATGACTCCTCATTTCTTTCAGGACTCTGCCCCAATGTCAAAGTGGCCTTTCCTGCCTCCTTTTGTAAAAGAGCAATCTTTTCTCCCCATCTCAACCCTCTTTGTAACCCCTTTATCCTTCTTTACTTTTTCTTTTTTAAAATTCTGGATTCAGGGGGCACCAGTGCACGTTTGTTACATAGGTATGTTGTGTGATGGTGAGGTTTGGGGTACAGATGGTCCTGTCACCCAGGTAGTGAGCATAGTACCCAATAGGTGGTTTTTCATCCTACACCCCTTCACTCCCTTCTCTGTTCTAGCAGTCCCCAGTGTCTATTGTTCTCATCTTTATGTCCGTGTGTATTCAAAGTTTAGCTCTCACTTATAAGTGAGAACATGCTGTAATTTGGTTTTCTGTTCCTGTGTTAATTCACTTAGGATAATGACCTCAAAGTGCATCCATGTTGCTGCAAAGGACACAATATTTTTATGGCTGCACAGTATTTCATCGTGTATACGAACCAAATTTTCTTTATCCAATCCACCATTGATGGGCACATAGGTTGATTCCCTGTCTTTGCTATTGTGAATAGTGCAGCCATGAACATAGAAGAGCATGTGTCTTTTTGGTAGAATAATTTATTTACCTTTGGGTATATACCCAGTAATGGGATTGCTGGAATGAATGATAGTTCAGTTTTAAGTTCCTTGAGAAATCTCCAAACTGCTTTCCACAATGCCTGAACTGATTCGCATTCCCACAAACAGTATATAAGCATTACCTTGTCTCTGCAGCCTCAACAGCATCTGTTATTTTTCACTTTTTAATAATCACCATTCTGACTGATGTGAGATGGTATCTTCGTGGGTTTTGATTTGCATTTCTCTGATGATTAGTGATGTTGAGCATTTGTTAATATGTTTGTGAGCCACTTGTACATCTTCTTTTGATAAGCATCTCTTCATCTCCTTTGCCTATTTTTAATTGGATTATTTGGGTTTGCTTGTTGATTTAAGTTCCTTATAGATTCTGGATAGTAGACTTTTATTGAATACATACTTTGTGAATATTTTCTGTAGGCTGTTTACTCCATTGTTAATTTATTTTGCTGTGCAGAAGCTCTTTCATTTAATGAGGTCCCACTTGTCAATTTTTGTTTTTGTCGCAATTGGTTTTGGTGACTTAGCCACAAATTCTTTACCAAAACCATATGGAGAAGGGTATTTCCTACATTTTCTTTAGGACTTTTATAGTTTGAGGTATTACATTTAAATCTTTAATCCATCTTGAGTTGAGTTTTATATATGGTGAAATGTAGGGGTCTAGATTCATTCTTTTGCATATGGTTAACCAGTTATTCCAGCACCATTTATTGAATAGGAAGCCCTTTCCACATCGCTTATTTTTGTCAAGTTCATTGAAGATCAGATGGTTGTAACTGTGTGGCTTTATTTCCATGTTCTCTATTCTGTTACAATGGTCTATAAGTCTGTTTTTGTACCCATACCATGCTGTTTTGGTTACTGTAGCCTTTTAGTGAAGTTGGGTAACATTATGTCTCTGGCTTTGTTCTTTTTGCTTAGGATTGCTTTGGCTAATCAGGCTCCTTTTTGGTTCCATGTGAATTTTAGAATAGTTTTTTCTACTTGAAAAATGACATTGGTGTTTTGATAGGGATAACATTTAATCTGTAAATTACTTTGGAAAGTATGGCCATTTTAACAATATTGATTCTTCCAATCAATGAGCATGGAATATTTTTCTATTTTTTGTGTAAATTCACTACTTTCAGCAGTATTTTGTAATTCCTCTTATAGATATCTTTTACCTCCTTGGTTAGATATATTCCTAGGTATTTATTTTTTATGGCTATTATAAATGGGATTGTGTTCTTGATTTGGTTTTCAGCTAGAATGTTATTGGTGTATTGAAATGCCACTGATTTCTGTATATTGACTTTGTATCCTGAAACTTTACTGAGATCAATTATCAGTTCCAGGAGCCTTTTGGGTTTTCTACGTATAGAATTACATCATCAGCAAAAAGAAATAAGTTGATTTCTTCTTTTCTTATTTGGATGCCTTTTATTTCTTTGTCTTGCCTGATTGCTCTGACTAGGACTTCCAATACCACGTTGAATAGGAATGGTAAAAGTAGGCATCCTTTTCTTATTCCACTTCTCAAGGGGAATGGTTGTAGCTTTTGCCCATTCAATATGATATTGGCTGTGGATTTTATTATTTTGATGTATGTGCCTTTGATGCCTAGCCCCTGTTGAGGGGGATGTTAAAATTTATTGAAGGCTTGTTTTGCATCTATTGAGGTGATCATATGGTTTTTGTTTTTGATTCTGTTTATGTGGTGAATCACAATTATTGATTTGCAGATGTTGAACCAACCTTGCATATCAGGAATAATGCCTACTTGATTGTGGTGAATTAACTTTTTGATGTGCTGCTGAATTTGGTTTGCTAATATTTTATTAAGGATTTTTGTGTCTGTGTTCATCAGAGATATTGGCCTGAAGTTTTCTTTTTTCATTGTGTCTCTGCCAGATTTTGGTATCAGGATGGATGCTGGCTTTATAAAATGAGTTAGGGAGGAGATCCTCCTCCTTGATTTTTTGAAATAGTTTCAATATGATTGATACCAGTTCTTCTTTGTATATCTGGTGGAATTTGGCTGTGAATTCATCTGTCTGAGGGCTCTTTTTAGTTGGCAGACTTTTTATTACTGACTCAACTTCTGAGCTTATTGTTGTTCTGTTCAGACTTTCACTTTCCTCCTGGTTCAATCTTGAGAGGTTGTGTGATTCTAGGAATTTATCCATTTCCTCTAGATTGTCTACTTTGTGTACACACAGGTATTCATAATAGTCCTTGAGGATCTTTTCTATTCTATTCTATTTCTGTGGGATCGGTTTTAATGTCATCTTTGTCTTTCTGATTTTGCTTATTTGGATCTTTTTTTTCCCTTTGTTAATCTAGCTAGATGTTTAACAATCTTGTTTATTCCTTTGAAGAACCAGCTCTTGGTTTTATTGATCTTTTGTATGGACTTTTGAGTCTCAGTTTTGTTCAGTTCTTCTCTGACTTAATTATTACTCTTTTTCTTCTAGAAATAATTATTTTTACCTCTTTTCTCTAGGTGCAATATTAGCTTATTAATTTGAAATTTTTTAACTACTTGATGAAGGTGGTTAGTGCTATAAACTTTTTTCTTACCACCACTTTAGTTGCATCCCAAGTATTTTGGTAAGTTGTATCTCTATTTTCATTAGTTTCAAGGAATTTTTTATTTCTGCTTTAATTTCATTTTTGCTCAAGAGTTATTCAGGAGCAAGTTGTTTAATTTCCATGTTTTTGTGTAGTTTTGAGAGATCTTCTTGGTATTAATTTCTATTTTTATTGCACTGCCTGGTATGATTTTGATTTTTTAAATTTTATTGAGACTTGCTCTATGACTGAGCATGTAGTCAATCTTAGAATATGTTCCATGAGCAGATGAGAAAAATGTGTATGCTGTAGTTGTTGCGTGGAATGTTCTGTAGATGTCTTTTAGGTCCAATTGGTCAAGAATTGCATTTAAGTCTAGAATTTCCTTGTTAGTTTGTTAGTTTCCTGCCTCCATAATCTAACACTGTCAGTGGAGTGTTAACGTCCACCGCTATTACTGCGTGGCTGTCTAAGTCTTTTCATAGGTCAAGAAGAACTTGTTTTGTAAATCTGGGTGCTCCAATTTGGCTGCATATGTATTAGGATAATTAGAACTTCTTGTTGAATTGAATCCTTTGTTATTATGCAATACTCCTCTTTGTCTTTTCTGATTGTTGACTTAAAGTCCGTTTTATCTGATATAAGAATAGATGCTCCTGCTCTTTTTTGTTTTCTGTTTGCATGTTAGATTTTTATCCATCCCTTTACTTTGAGCCTGTGGATGTTATTACATGTGAGATTGGTTTCTTGAAGACAGCAGAATGTTGGGTCTAGTCGTTTTATCCAGCTTGTCACTCTATGCCTTTTAAGTGGGGCATTTAGACCATTGACATTCAGGGTTAGTATTTATATGTGAGATTCTGATCCTGTCATCATGTTATTAGCTTTTTGTTTTGTAAATTTGATCATGTAATTGTTTTATATTGTCTGTGGGCTATGTGCTTGAGTGACTTTTGTGGTAGCAGGTATCAACCTTTTGTTCCCATGTTTAGCACTCCCTTATGGACTTCTTATAAGGCTGGTCTGTTAATAACCAATTCCCTTACTGTTTGCTTGTCTGAGAAGGATTTCATCCTCCTTTGCTTATGAAGCTTGGTTTGGTGGGATATTAAATTCTTGGTTGGAATTTCTTTTCTTTGAGGACGCTGAAAAATGGCCGCAATCTCTTCTGGCTTTTAAGTTTTCTGCTGAGACATCTGCTGCTAGCCTGATGGGGTTCCCTTTTTAAATGGCCTGACCTTTCTCTCTAGCTGCATTTAAGATTTTTTCTTTTTCACTTACCTTAGTGAATCTGATGACTGTGTGCCTTGAGGGTGGTTGTCTTACATGGTCTCTCACAGAGGCTCTCCCTATTTCTTGATTTTGCATGTCAACATCCCTAGAGAGACTGAGGAAATTTTCATGGACTGTTTCTTCAAATATGTTTTCCAAGTTGCTTACTCTCTCATATTCTCTCTCTGGAATGTCAGTGAGTCATAGATTTTGTCTCTACATTATCCCATATGTTTCAGAGGCTTTGTTCATTTAAATTTTTTTTTTCTTTAGTTTTGTCTGAGTTGATTTGAAGAGTCAGTCTTCAAACTGAGATTTTCCTCAGCTTGGTCTACTCTGCTGTTAGTGGTTCTGGTTATATTATGAAATTCTTTTAGTGAATTATTTAATTCTAGAAGTTAAGTTTGGTTCTTTCATAAAATGGCTATTTATCTTTCAGTTTACTGGATTCCTTGGATTGGGTTTCAACTTTCTCCTGGATCTCAATGAGTTTCCTTGCCATCAAGATTCTGAATTCTGTGTCTGTCATTTCAGTCATGTCAATCTGGTTAAGAACCATTTGGGGGTTGGGGTGGCTATTGCATTCTTTTGGAGGTAAGGAGACACCCTGGCTTTTTGAATTGCCAGAATTCTTGTGCTGATTCTTTCTCATTTGAGAGGGCTGGTCTTTCTTTGTTTGTGATGTAAGATGAGTATAGTCAGTTGGCTTAATTTCTGGGTGCTTTCAGAGGGCAAAGGCTCTTAACAGGATCTTTATTTTTGTCTAGATTTTTGCCTTAGGTTTCGCAAGGGCTATATACCGGCAAAATATTTTTAGTGGTGTAATTTGGGTTATCGTCCAGTAGATGGCGCCTGAGAGTGATGGCCGTTAGATAAGCCCTTAGACACCAGGCTCTTTTGCCTTTC
Source organism: Macaca thibetana thibetana (assembly GCF_024542745.1). Classification (NCBI taxonomy): domain Eukaryota; kingdom Metazoa; phylum Chordata; class Mammalia; order Primates; family Cercopithecidae; genus Macaca; species Macaca thibetana. The sequence goes on along the minus strand of NC_065586.1, from coordinate 94,697,190 downwards.
GGTGCATTGTCAGTAGTGCTCTGTGATAGTGGGTGAGAGAGGTGATCCCTTTACCAGGTGCACTCCTGGGCCTTGGAAGAGCCCCCTCTGATCAGTGGTACTGTGCCCACGTTTCCTTTGCCAGGTGTTCTGAGCCATGGGGCTGCCTCAAGCAGAGTCCCTGGCTGGCAAACAGGCTACACCCTTCTCGGACTGGCGCTGCAGAAGGAGGTATGCCCTGTTTGCCTGCCAGCACACAAACCCAGGCATCTCACCCCATTCAGTGTTCTGAGAGTGGGGGCTCTTCCCCTACTTGGGCAGTGGGGGTGGGTGGAATCACCCAGTCCACCATCTGGGTGTTTACCAGGGTAACACAGTTGTGCCCACTGGCAGAGTTTAAGCAGGGTCTCAGCCACTGTACTGAAAGCCCAAGCCAGTTTTGCCTGGCTAAGAGCAGCAGAGATGGGTGAAATCATCTGGTCTGCCATCTGGGTACCTACCAGGGTAACACAAGAGCTGTACCCACCAGCAGAGTTCAAGCAGTGGCAGGGTTGCTGCACTGGAAGCCCAAGTCAGTGAGTCCCACCCTACTAGAAGCAGCAGGGGTGGGTGAAGTCAGCCAATTCACCTTTTCCCCAGGGAACACAGAACTGAGCCTACCCACAGTGTTCAGACAAGGGCAAGGCCACTGTGCTGGAAGTGGGAGCCGAGCTTTGTCTGGCAAAGAGGAATGGAGCAGTCTGACTCTTCCCTGGCACTGTGACTGTGACTACTACTGGTGTTACGGTAGCTGGTGCCAGGCTGCTCAAGGATCCAAGGCCCATGGGGCTCCCTGTGGTCTTGAATGGTACCTCTACAAAAACCTGGGTGGCTCTCTGTGTCAGTCTAGAGGCCCATGGGGTAAGGCGAGTTCTCCCATTCCCAAGATTACACAGGCCCCTGTGGGAAGTGTGATCACCTGGTGATTCTTACTTTCTCATTCTTTCCTCATATTAGGGAGCATCTCCTGGCTCTGCACCAGTCCAGGGTGGGTTTCTCCCCAGCTTCAGTCTTCTCTGTTCTTCCTGTGTCCCCTTGCTCCCTTGTTGGATCCCAACATGGTTTCTTAAAATTGCCACTTGGAGAGTCACTATTTACTCACTACTTTGTTTCCTCTCTGTGAGAATGGCACATACTAGCCACTTCTCATCAGCCCTAGAACCCTCTAGCCCTATTTTTTTTTTCCTTATAGCACTTATCCTCAATATGAGTCCCTTATTAGGTTTTTTTCACCCTTCTAGAATATAAGTTCCATGAGAGCAGAGGCATGGTCTCTTATTCACTGCTCTATCCCCAGTACCTAGAACAGTGCCTGGCACATAACAGATGCTTGATAATGATTGTTGAATGAGGGAACTAAAGGAAGATTGGTGAAGACTGGGGGCCTAATCAAACTGATTTTCATTATGCCCAGAACATGCTTTGTGTTTTCATGGAATGGCTAGCCCTCATACCCCTGCCCTTGAGTCTGTTCATCCTTTGTGACCCATGCTAAGTCTTACTTCCCCTATAAATATTAAATGACCTTCATCTATTTCTAAACTCTTGTGGTCCTATCATGTCCTATCTTGGTCTCATCAAATTGTTCTTTATTGTACTTTAAATCTTTCTAAATTTATTATATAGGCTTGTATTATCTCCCTAAATAGATCTCTGTTTAATGTAAGTCAAGCCGTATTTATTGAGCTATACTATTCAAGCATGTGTTAGATGCTGAACATCCAAAACTTCTATGAGTTCCTAGCTGTAAAATAAGAGGAGGTTGGACTATACTAGATGTTGTTTTCTCAAAGTGCATTCTAAGGAAAATTCCACAGCATGACAATTATAGATTCCTGAAAAAAAAAAAAAAAAGTCTTTTTTTTTAAACTTTAATTTTAGGTTCAGTGGTACATGTGCAGGTTTGTTATTAGGTAAACTCGTGTCACAAGGGTTTGTTGTACAGATTATTTTATCACCCAGGTACTAAGCCTAGTACTCAATGGCTATTTTTTCTGATCCCCTGCCTCCTCCCATCCTCCACCCTCAAGTATATCCCAGTGTCTGTTCCCCCTCTTTGTGTCTATGTGGTCTCATTATTTAGCTCCCATTTATAAGTAAAAACATGCATTGTTTGGTTTTCTGTTCCTGTGTTAGTTTGCTAAGGATGATGGCCTCCAGCTCCATCCATGTTCCTGTAAAGGGCATAAATTCATTCTTTTTTATGACTTCATAGTATTATTAAATATATGTGTGAAACCCTGGATTAATTCATGTATGTTCACTGTGGTCTTCTCAACCTAATGTGTACTGTCAGTTTCCAGGGGGGCACCCTTTGGGATGAGAGTTCCATGAACATGCTTTGGAAAAATGCTACAACAAATGGTTGTTAAGATTCCTTCCATTTTGGCCGGGCGCGGTGGCTCACGTCTATAATCCCGGCACTTTGGGAGGCCAAGGGGGGCGGATCACAAGGTCAGGAGATTGAGACCTTCCTGGCCAACATGGTGAAACCCCGTCTCTACTAAAATACAAAAAATTAGCTGGGCGTGTTGGCACACGCTGTAGTCCCAGTTACTCGGGAGGCTGAGGCAGGGGAATCGCATGAACCCGAGAGGCAGAGGTTGCAGTGAGCCAAGATCACACCACTGCACTCCAGCCTGGCGACAGAGCAGGACTCTGTCTCAGTAAAACAAATAAACAAAAAGATGATTCCTTCCATTTTGAAAAGGCCAAAGTCCTAACTGACTTGCACAAGGCCACACAGTTGCATAGTGTAAGAGTTTAGACTTAAACTGAGTTCTCTTGGACATTCATTGCACAAGGTCATTTATTTCACCTTTGTTTATAATAGCAAAAAAAATTAAAAACAACTTAATGTTTAGTAATAGGAACTTGACTAGATAAAAATTATGGTACAGGCATGTAATAGAATACTAATTCAGATTAAAAAGGGAAAGAGGAAGCTATTTGTGGACTGATATGAAACAATTAAAGATGTATTGTTTAGGTGAAAAAAGGAAAATTAAGAACAGTGTGTGCATAGAATATTACCTTTTGTATAAAAATATGTTTGGGGAAATATATATTCTGCTTGTATGTGCTTCAAGTCACTTATATAAAAGAAACTGATAGCATTTGTTGCCTCCAAGGAGGGAAATAAGGTCACTAGGACATAGAGATGGGAGGAGACTTTTTTCCATATACTTTTTGTTCCTTTTGATTTCTGAGCCTTGTACATGTATTAGCTACTTAGGAACTAAAATTAAATAAACTAAAAGCAATCCTAAGTGATTCTGATGCAACAGGGATTTGGAAACCAACAAACTATATTTTCTTCTCCAAGACCAGAATCCTTTGAGACTTCATTAGTCCAAGTTTTATCATGCTGCTTCCAGTGACTTTTCTTATGTATCCTTTGAAGGAGATAATTATTTCCCACTCCCTTCACCAGTCTCTCCAATTTCTCAGCCTGCATTGAGCTTGTGATTCCCAGGGGAGCCTTAGTGCAGGTTATTCTATGCCAGACAGGCTCATACACCCGGGGAGGAAGGCTGTGTCAGGGCTAAAGAATGGCTAGCACTCCAGATTCAAGGTGGGTGTCCTGAGATGTGTCCTGGCCTCTGGTGTCAATTCAGCCTACTCCCTCTTTACATTTTAAATTTCTTCTCTTGAAAATTGGGATAATGGAACCTGACTAGGAAGGTTTTTAGGTTCACTGAGAGTGTAGATGAAAAAGTACTTGGCAAACACAGTGGGTTCCGTGTAGATGAAAGACAGGGATTCATCGTGAAGAGAAAATTGCTCAAGGGGCACCCAATGCCATGACCATATGGTAGCATTGTTGCAAGGTCTCTGGTTCTACCGCCATCCCTCATAAAGGAAACAGAAGGAAAGGAAAGATGAAGGTCATCTTCAAACTGAAACTTCATCCTGAGTGTATAAGGGCCGTTATGGGAAAGCCAAAGTGCAGAGACACAGCTGGTGCCAAGAATTGCCTCGCTGTTCAAATGGGCTCCCTTGTCAACCCTTTGTCAAGATGTTTCCATGGCCAAGAGAGGCTATGGCGTGCCAGGGGCACCTTTTAAAATCTGCATTTTTAATAGTGGCTAATTTTAAAAGTAGAACTTATAACTATTTTCAGAGGCATGGAAAGGAGCCCCAATAATAAGTTGTATGCCCTTGGACCACAATTTCACCTCTCTAGGTCTCAGTTTCTACATCTATAGGTGAGAACTTTATGATCATGTAGTCCCTTCCAGTTCTAAAGTAATAAAACCATCCAACGCAACTGGAAAAGGGAAAAAAGAAATCCCAGGCATTTGTACAATTCTGCACTCACAGTGTTAACAAATTTGGAAAATAAATTTGCAATGAGAAGATTGTGCTGAGAACCCCTCAGGGATCAGCTGCCTCTTACTCGTTAACACATGACTATTCCTTCCCCTCATATGTACTTCTGTTTGATCTGCGCCCCCCCAGCAGCACTTTCTCTCTTCATTCGGACAACAAATAACCAGCCTGGTAGCCAAGAATGAAATCAGTAGCAGGCAGAACAGCTTAGTTTTAATGATGCTGCAACCGAAGTTTAATTGAAAAAATAGTTCAACTTTTCCCATTCTTAGTTCATTAATGCCTCACAAGTACTCAGTGAAGTTAGCCACACCAAGTCTCCTAGGGAGAAAAATGCTAATACTCTTTGCATCTATTATCAGCTTTCCTTTCCGCTTCTCTAAGTGGACCCATTGTCCTGTGTAATTTCAATTTCACTCTAACCCAGATGTCTTTGTTTGTTTTCTTTATCTTTCTAATTTTTCATGTGGAAATTTGTTCAAAGGAGACTCTTTACTGACTCTTCTGCAGTGAGAGAGTGATTTCCATCCGTAGGACCCTCCTACTGTTACTGTTACCCAGTGATTTCACTCATAGGTCTGTATGCTCCAAAGAATTGAAAACAAGCATTCAAACAAATATATGTACACGAATGTTCATACAGCAGTACTCATAAGAGGTTAAAGGTAGAATCAGCCCAAATGTCCATCAACAGATGAATGAATAAATAAAATATATCAATACCATTGAATGTTATTCTGCCATAAAAAAGAAATGAAATACTGATACATGGTACAATGTGAACGAACTTCAAAAACATTAAGTGAAAGAAGTCAGTCATTAAGGACAACATACTGTAGGATTCCATTTATAGTTGACTCTTGAACAATGCAGTTTGAAATGGTCGGGTTTACTTATACATGGATTTTTTTTTCAACCAAATGTGGATGGAAAATCAGCATTCCTGGGATGCAGAATCTGAGTATACAGAGGCCTGACTTTTTTGTTTACACACGGTCAGCAGGGCTGACTGCAAGACTTGACTATGTGTGGATTTTGGTAACATGGAGGTCCTGGAACCAATCCCCCACATATACTGAGGGATGAATGTATATGAAATATCAAGAATAGGTAGAGGTAAAAAATGCATAGAGGTAAAAAAAAAAAAAAAAGATTAGTAGTTTCCAGGTTCTCTAGGGAGGTAGGAAATGGTGAATGATTGCTTAATGGATATAGGATTTCCTTTTAGGGTAATGAAAATATTTTGGAACTAGATAATGATGATGGTTGTACAACTTTGTGAATGTACTAAGTGTCACTTAATTGCACTTTAAAATGGTTAATTTTATGTTATGTGGCTTTTATCTCAATTAAAAAAAAAAAAAAAAAAAAAACCAACTCTGCCAGTATCAATCAAGGTACATACAAAAGAAACCACAACTGCCTCCACTTTTCTGATCCTCCCAACCCCCAAATCATATACACTGTGAGATGGAATGTGCCCTGCAGTGAAGTCCTGGACTTTCTTCTTCATTATGAAAGAAGAGAAAAACTAAAACTTTGTCTGTTCTCATTCCCAAAAAATCCCTTAAGTTTGTTATCTGCAAAGTACTCTGTGATCTTTGGGAAAATATGTCCTAAAAATACCAGGTAGTCCTGATTATATTAATTTTTCAACCTTGCCAAGTATTGATGCCACTTAAGATGGTCAATTCCAGCCCCAGGAAAACATAAACATGTCTAAGAATTATCAGAAAGGGAAATCTATTTACAGCAGACTAAAGGTTAATGTCTTTGTGATTCAACCTTAAACTGTATTATACCAAATACAATATTTTATCTGACAAAGAGTATTTAGCACAGAGCTTACTGAATCTTTCCCAAATATCTTATAATATAAAAAATGGATTTGGGGCTGGGCACAGTGGCTCACACCTGTAATCCCAGCACTCTGGGAGGCCGAGGCGAGCAGATTATTTACAGTCAAGAGTTCAAGACCAGTCGGCCAACATGGTAAAACCCATCTCTACTAAAAATACAAAAATTAGCTGGGCATGGTGGCGTGATCCTATAATCTCAGCTACTGGGGCAGGGGGCGTTGAAGCACAAGAATCGCATGAACCAGGAGGTGGAGTTTGCAGTGAGTCAAGATCATACCATTGCACTCCAGCCTGGGTAACAGAGTGGTAACAAAACAAGGAAAAAAAACGCACACACAAAAAAAGGATTTTGGAGGAAAGAGGGAAGGAACATAAGCAGGATACAAAACTGAAGGTCTTTGCTTTGCTTTGTATAAATAAAGGCTAAGTATACAGTTAGTGAATTATTGAATGCTTTTTTTTTTTTTTTTTTTTGGCACAACTTCTCTCAACCTTTCTTCTGGTCACTTTGCTATCCAATGCAAAATTATTTTTTTTTAAACAGGAAGGAAGAGTAAATGGAAAATAGGGTTAGAGTAGCAATAAAATGATGAGAAAGATTAGTACTGTAAAAAATGCCCATCAGGCCAGGCATGGTGGCTCATGCCTGTAATCCCAGCATTTTAGGAGGCCAAGGTAGGTGGATCATTTGAGGTCAGGAGTTTGAGACTAGCCTGACCAATATGGTGAAACCATATCTCTACCAAAAATACCAAAAATTAGCCAAATGTGGTGGCAGGTGCCTATAATCCCAGCTGCTCAGGAGGCCAAGACGGGAGAATCACTTGAAGCCGGGAGATGGAGGTTGCAGTGAGCCGAGATTGGGCTACTACACTCCAGACTGGGCAACAAGAGCGAAACTCCATCTCAAAAAAAAAATGCCCATCAGCTGATTCTATTCTCTTGTGAGAGATGGGGTATAAGTTTGACTCTGTCTTTCATAGTGGCCAAAGCAAAGTGGAAAACAAAATCTAGTGTCTGTAAGTAAGAAATTAAAGTAAGTTTTCATGAAAAACATCACTTTCCTGATACTAAGCCTTGATGCAAATTCTTATGGTGGGTCCTCATAAAAAAGTCTATTATGTGATGACATGGATGCTGATATCTGGTATAATATAATACTCTTTGTCTATCTTATTCTCTCAAAGGCATAGAAGCATAACCCACATTAAGGAAGAGGCATGCATAGGAACAGTGCAAAACAACAATGATTCATCAATCTCATGTATAAATGAAGGTGTAGAAAATCAAACTCAAGGCTGGGCATGGTGGCTCACACCTGTAATCCCAGCACTTTGGGAGGCTGAGGCGAGCAGATCATGAGTTCAGGAGATTGAGACCATCCTGGCTAACACAGTGAAACCCCATCCGTACTAAAATTACAAAACATTAGCCAGGCATGATGGGACACGCCTATAGTCCCAGCTACTCGGGAGGCTGAGGAAGGAGAATCGCTTAAACCTGGGAGGTGGCGGTTGCAGTGAGCTGAGATTGCACTATTGCACTCCAGCCTAGGCGACAGAGCGAGACTCCATCTCAATTTAAAAAAAAAAAAGAAAAATCAAACTCAAATAGGAAACTAATGTGAAACCTTTAGGAAAGTCATTTTGTGTTGCCTTTCTCACATGTTACATTTTATCCTGTTCACATCTGTTGGACAACATTCTATACAATGCAATTTCACTGACTGAAATATAGGATCTTCATATGTGTTGAGGGGACACCCTATGGTATCATTTCACTCTGTGTCAAAGAGGAGAGCTTGAGTCTTGGATCTGGAAAGGGTCTTAGAAATCATCTTGGTCAAAATGATACATGTGTGTCACATGCACCTTTATTCCTTACTAATTGACAATACAAAGTGGAGATTAAGGGTATTTCCCAGCATAACTGCAAAAGATCAGTGTTGACATACATGATGAGAATTCCATTAGAGGACTTCTGGTTTCAGCTCAAACATGAAAATAGGAAGTTGTTACTTCCTATTTGTACAAGAAAAAGCTGAAAAAGCTGAAATTTCATACAAGCAAAAGCTGAACAAACTGACAATCAATGACTTTTCTTGAATGCATCAGAGAATTGATGTTGCAGAGCAAACACCACCCTGAAATCTGGAGAGACAGGTGAATCCACAGTTACCACCAAAATTTGCTTAATAAGAGCAGAAACTGCTGAAGCCATAAGCTGGTGTCAACACTTAAGTGGTAACTCCGATGAATTGCTGGAGTCTTTGTGTGAACTAATTTGAGTATAGAAACCTGGGAGCTGCAGTCTTTGGCTCCACACTTTTGTGGGATCCAAAAAGATTTCCTAGTAACTCTGTCAGGGAGAGAGAGTAAATCATTGTGAAATATGACCATAGCATTTTCCATTTAAAAAGCCAACTCTCCAAGCCTTATCCCAGATGGGAAAGGGCATTCCCCCCACTCTAACCCCCTCTAGCCTTTCTGTCTTACATAGAGAGGGAAAGCTATACTACTGGGGAAAAAAAGGTGAAGATCATAGCTCAGAGACACAGGTCCACTAAAAGACTGAGATTTAACCATAAAGTTACAGAACACTTGCCTTCTCCCACAACTTACTGCCACACCAGCAGCATAGTAACTGTGAATACAGCTGATAGAGTTCACCAGACACAAATTCTCTCTGAAGAGGAGTAATTAGGAAAGCCTAAAGTCAAGAAAAGAAGCATAAACAAGGATACTAGAGGAATTTGAAGCCTCTGACATCTACAGATATAGCAACACAGTCCAGCTCCTCGCCCAAAACCTCACACCAAAGGTCTTTTTCCTCAGTTCTTATTACCTAATTCAGCATGTCAGTTTTCAACAACAAAAAATTACAAAGTAAGCCAAAAGCAAGAAAAAACATAGTCTGAACAAAGTATCAGAACCAGTCTTATATATGACAGTTATTAGAATTACTAAATGGAGAATTTATGATTAATACATTAAGTGCTCTAATGGTAGTAGACAACATGCAAAAATAGATCATTAATATAAGTAGAGAGATAGAAACTCTACAAAGGAATCAAAAGGAAATGATAGAAATGAAAAACATTGTCACAAAAATGAAGAATGCCTTTAGTAGGCTCATCAGTAGACTGGATACAGCTGATGAAAGAATTGGTGAGCTTGAGTATAGGTCAATAGAAATTGCCCAAACTGAAATTCAGAAAGGTAAAAGAATGAAAACAACAAAATAGCCAAGAAATGTGGAACAATTTCAAAATGTGTAACATACACATAATTAGAATAGCAGAAGGAGAAGAAGGAGAAAACAGAGCAGAAGAATAATGAAATAATAATGGCTTTAAGTAATTCAAGTGTTGAAGTAATAATGGTGGAGAACTTTCTGGAATTAATGACAGATATAAGACCACAGATCCAGGAAGCCAGGGAACACCAAGCAGGATAAATTCCAGGAAAACTACAGCCAGACATATTATATTCAAACTGCTGAGAACCAAAGAAAAAAGAGAAAATCTTGAAAAACAATAGGAAAACAATACCTTACCTAAACAGGAACAAGGCAATGAAGTGCATTCATGTGAAGCAATATGAACAAGGATCTGAAGTATCATAAGAAACAATGCAAGCATGAAAATAGTGGAGTGAAATCATTAAAATGTTGAAAGAAAAAATCTCACCAACCTAGAGTTCTGTGTCCAGCAAAATTATCCATGAAGAGTGAAGGAGAAATAAAGACTTTCTCAAACAAACAAAAACTGAGGGAATTTATCACCAGCAGACTTTCCCTGCATCAGAGATTGATAGAAGCTTTTCAGGTAGAAGGAGTGTGATATAGGTCAGAATTGCAAGTCTACATAAAGAAAGGAAGAGTGTCAGGGAAGGAATAAATGAAGATAAAATAAAAATTTTATTTTCCTTATTTTAGTTTGTCTAAAAGATAAATGTTTAAAGTAATAATAGCCACAATGTACTGGGTTATTATAACATATATATAAGGGAAATGAATGATAGAAATGAAGGGTGGGATAAATTTAGGATACTCTATTATTACTTGTACTGCATATGAAGCAGTACAGGGTTATTTGAAGACACACTTAGATTCATTAAAAATGTATATTGGAAACTCTAGGGCAACCACATAAAACTTTTTAGAAAGAAGTATAATAGTATGCTAAGAGAGGAGATAAAATGTAATTATATAAAATGCTCAATTAAAACCAGAGAAAACAGAAACAGAAGAGATTAAAAAATAACAGATACAAGGAATAGAAAACAGAGCATAATAGATATTAATCCCAGCTATATTAATCATCATTGTAAATGTGAATAGTCTAAATGTACCAATTAAAAGACGAAGATTGTCAGGAAGGGTATAAAAACAAACTTAACCATATGTTGTCTACAATAAACCCAATTTAAACATAAAGACTCAGATAGGTTAAAAGTAAAGAGAGAGAGAAGTACAGCATGCACACACAGATCAAAGGATGGCTGAAGCAGCTATTTTCAGACAAAGCAGACCTCAGAACAAGGACAATTATCATGAATAAAGAGCACCATTACATAATGATGTATAGATTACTTCTCCAAGAATTATCCTAAACATGTATGCACCTAACATCAGTGTGTCAAAATATGTGAGGCAAAAACTGATAGAATACAATTAGTTATTAGTCATCCTTGATCTACGCTTAAAAACCTAGGTAGATGAAAGAAGACAAAAGAATCTAAGTGACTTGCTTAAGGTGACAAGACTAATGATTGGAAAACCCGAGTCTCCTAGCTCCTTGTCCAGATTGCTATCTAGTAAGTAAAAATTTTGTTTGAATAATTATTATCTTAGTTAATGCAAATTCAGTCAGGATTAAGAACCACTGGGTAAGAGAGAGAGAGAGTCCAGGTCACATTTTAGCCAAGATACCATTTAATTAAGCCTAGGCTTTGTGTGGAGAAGGCTGAACAGATGAAGGTCTCCAAAAACCAGTCATGTAGACCTTGTAGTTTTGCCAAGAAGAGTTGCACTGCCTGGAGAATGAAAGTGGAGATTGAGGCTTGGTTTGCCACTCAAGTGACAGAACTCAGGGGATTTGGAGTAGGTGCTAGATAGTGGGAGATTGGGAATGGGCAGGGGGTAAAAGCTGCTCTGTTGTGTTTCACTAACCGAGGTAGGATTGGACAGGTGGTGGTATAAAGCTGGTGAATCATGGGAGGTCACTTTATGGACTTGGTGATGAAAAAGCAGATGGCTGAAAGGGTGTATGTGGGACTGGTTGCTGAATGATGAGGGTTAGTAGGATACACCAGATGTAAAGAACAGAGGCAGAGAAGATGAGTTGGCTTGGGGGAACCAAAAGATCCCCAATGCACTATGTTGGTGTTTCCTTCCTCATCTGGCTCTTACCTTCCTATTCCCTATTTTCCTTTCATTCTATGTATATACTTGCTTCTACTTTAATTGTCTAAAATATGTGATGAGAATATATTAAATTAGATTTTACCCTTTTGGATCTTAATTTAGAAAGTTAACTATCATTGTTTCCTTCAAGGAGCAATTGCTTTTTATTTCTGTCTTTAATTAACTTTTTAAAATGGAACTATTTCTGGCTGGGCATGGTAGCTCACATGTGTAATCCCAGCACTTTGGGAAGCCAAGGCAGGTGGATCACCTGAGGTCAGGAGTTTGAGAACAGCCTGACCAACATGGTGAAACCTGTCTCTACTAAAAATGCAAAACTTAGCCAAGCGTGGTTGCGGGTGCCTGTAATCCCAGCTACTTGGGAGGCTGAGGCAGAGAATTGCTTGAACCCAGTAGGTGGAGGTTGCAGTGAACCAAAATCACACCACTGCACTCCAGCCTGGGTGACAGAGCGAGACTCCATCTCAAGAAAAAAAAAAAAAAGGAACTAGTTCTTTAAAGGGGATCTACCCTCCTACTTAACATCACTTCAAAATGATAGCAGTCAGCTTGCTTTCTCTTTGTGTTCAAAGCAAACTTTCCTCAATCACAGAGAAGAAGATAATATGCTGATATTTCGCTAATTCTCAGACTCTTTTTGGTTAGATAACCACAGTGAATTTGTAGGAGATTGGAGGGAAAAAAATAGAATGTTTTAGAGCACCATTTCTTAAAATTCCTTGAAATCTTTTAAAAGAAAGGATGGTAAAGAAGCATTCTGTTATGGAGGGACATGTGAAATTTTACCTTACAATTATGACATTAGAATTCCTATTAGCTGAATAAATTTAACTGAGTTATCTATCAGTTTCAAATATTATATATTCTGAGCACTAGTTCAAGGAACTTAAATTTTATTTCCTGGTCCTGATGTGATTTGCATCATACAGAACTGATTGTCTCTCCCTCTCAATCTCTTTCTGTTTCTGTTAATACATATCTACACACAGACTTGTATGCACATACATATATCTTCATGGTAAATAATCCCTTTAAAGGCTTTATATGGTGAGAACTAGCTTTTCTTTTTAAACAAAGAAGTGGAAATTGTCATGAAAAGAATCATAGTGAGGTAAGATTTCCTTTCAGTGTGATATTCTTCACAGTGAGCATCCTTTGAGAAGGTATAGCTCTATGACATTGAGTTTGCTAGTTGTAAAAGTTAGGTACGGGAACTAAAATATACAAGGTGTTGGTGAGTGTAGGTAGAAAAGCAGTTTGATGTGTGTGTTGGGTTGTCTGGACATAAGAAACATCATGCAGGCTAGAGTTTAACCTCTAGCTTTTGTGATGCATGCAAGTTAGGGCATGTGATTTCATGTCCTCAGTGAGATACAAAATAATGAGAATGTCTCAATAAATCTACCTCAAACTATTGGCTGTCCCTGAGTGAAAACTAAGGTATCTAGAAGCCTAATGGAGAATATTCTATGTAGTCAAAAGGCTGCCACCTACTGATATGTGACCTTTATTAACTGGCCTCCCTTCCAACATTCTAGATTCCATGTCCTTTTTGGTCATTAGTAATCACCTTGGTCACTGTGTTTTTACACCAGGCTCAGTATGTCTAAATATAGAAATATAAGAATAATATCTCCTCTCATCAACTGTTCTTGCATGGGATTAGAATGAAAGTTATTATTCAGCCAATCACTGATAGACACTCAGTCAATTCAAACTAGAATTGTAAGTAAGTTCTCCAGGATAATCTTTTTAATTTTCCTACAAAGAGAATTTCTTCTCAAAGGAAAACCTCTTTTATTATGAACTGTTGGCCGAACAGATTGATTGGTATAAAGGTGTTTTGTTGTAATGAATACCCATATATTAGTTAATATAACACAAATTGTTTTAACAATTAAATCCCCACATCTCAGTGGCCTGGTAAAGGTGTTTTGTTGTAATGAATACCCATATATTAGTTAATATAACACAAATTGTTTTAACAATTAAATCCCCACATCTCAGTGGCCTGGCAGTAGAAGTTTGTTTCTCACTAACGTGACAGTCCAATGCTGATGTACCTCGGGGATGGCCTCGCATGTGGCCATTTTGTGGCTTTTCCTCAGAGACTTTTCCATTCAGCTGGCAATGGGGACAGACACTACAAAGAAGACATGGCTTCTTAATTTCTGCTCGAAAGTGAAAAACACCTACATCTGCTTTAGCCCTGAAGTGACATATTATTTCTGCTCACATTGTTTTGGCATTCCCCTGCCTCTACCATGTAAGAGGGCAAAAATGTAGGTTCTGGCTGGGCAGCTGCTTCTTGGCAACAGCTCAGCACTATGGAAGGAAAGCTCAAATTTTTGGTAATTAGTAAACTGTCTTTACCCTGTCCCAAGGAGCAAGCTCAGGTGAATGGGATCTGAAGTTCGCCTCATGTGCCCTACCGTCTCTCAAGAATCACAGCCTGAATTGGTTGCCGTTCAATTCTATCATGGCTGAAACAGGAAGTACTACTTAATTTGGTTTTAACCCAGCATTTCCTAAACTTATTTGACCATGGAGCCCCCTTTTCTTTATATAACAATTACTAAAACACTTTGAAAAACTTTTTCACAAAGAAAAGGGTAATTTTACCACCTCCACGCTTTTACTTATCTACTCCGGTTTTTGCTTTTGTTATTGTTTGGGGTTGGTTTTGTTGTAATTGTTTTGTTTTCTTGAGAAATTTGCATTTAGTTCAATATTGTTTAAATTTGGTTGAAGTAGGCAAGACTAAAGGCAGTTGAAAAACAATTTTACTTGACTACAGGACCAATGAAGTAAGCATGGTGCTGTATTGTTGGGATACTTGGCAGATCAAAGTACAGAAGGAAAAGTTTTTGGTATCTGTTACTTAGTGCCTGTATGATCTCTGGTTTCCTACTTACTAATACCATGTGAGCTGTAGTTTCTAATCTGCAAAATAGAGAGTGTTCATGAAGATTAAATGACACTACATGTAAAATAGCAAATAAGAAGGAACTTAATATATGTAAGACTCCTCCCTTCCTCTTTCACCTTTCTATTTTCTCCTAGTTAGTAATATACTAACTCAATTATAGTTGAGTTGTGCTATCCTGCCACAATGACAATTACATGAAAAGAGGCCAGGGAAAGAATATGGTAACAGTATAAGCAACCCCCAATTTACAAACACTGAATTTTGTTGTTGTTGTTGTTATACTATAACTTCTAGGGTACATGTGCACAACATGCAGGTTTGTTACATATGTATACATGTGCCATGTTGGTGTGCTGCACCCATTAACTCGTCATTTACATTAGGTATATCTCCTAATGCTATCCCTCCCCCACCCCCATAATAGGCCCCAGTGTGTGATGTTCCCCTTCCTGTGTCCAAGTGATCTCATTGTTCAATTCCCACCTATGAGTGAGAACATGTGGTGTTTGGTTTTCTGTTCTTGTGATAGTTTGCTAAGAATGATGGTTTCCAGCTGCATCCATGTCCCTACAAAGGACACAAACTCATCCTTTTTTATGGCTGCATAGTATTCCATGGTGTATATGTGCCACATTTTCTTAATCCAGTCTGTCACTGATGGACATTTGGGTTGATACCAAGTCTTTGCTATTGTGAATAGTGCTGCAAACACTGAATTTTTTAAAATACTGCACATAGACGGTTGGGTTCTGGCAACTTAGACCCTATCATTCCTGTTATTGATGCCTCACAATTAAAATTACCATGATGCTAATGAATTAAGCTTCAGACCCCTCTCTTGCATGGATTCCTATGAGTGCTGAGAGTTGTAGGATGTTCTAGGTAGTAAGGGGATGGAGGCAGATTGCTATGAGGAAGCATTATGTAAACATTTCTGGTAAATTGCCTGAAGTAGTCTCAGAAGAAAGGAATTCGATTCTCTAAGTTTCTGGGAGTTTGCTGTGATTTGTCATTCGATATAAATATTTACTTTTGTACGTATTATGTGTTTTGTAGTTTAAAAAATGCTTTTTAACTTTTTTTTTTTTTAAGAGAGTCTTGTTCTATCACCCAAGCTGGAGTACTGGTGCCATAATAGCTCACTGTAACCTCGAATTCTGTGGCTCAAGTGATCCTCCTGTGCCACTACGCCCAGCTAATTTTTTTGTTTTTTGTAGAGATGAGGGTCTCGCTATGTTGCCCAGGCTGGTTTCAAATTCTTGGCCTCAGGAAATCCTTCCACTTTGGTCTCCCAAAGTGCTAAGACCACAGGCATGAGCCACTGTGCCCAGCCTTGTTTTGTACTTTTGATTTCCTCTTCTTAAAGAGGGCCCCACAACTTGTGTAAGTTTCAGACCAAAAGCACATGGATCCACTTCTGCCCACAATTCTAGTGCCGTCACCTGCTACTATTCTGAACATTTTCAGAGGTCCCTCCCCAGAGCCCACTCCAATGGCTGGAGCTGTGTATGATTTCCCTACCCCTTTCCTTTCCCAGCTTCCTGTACACCTCTCCTTAACACCGCTGGGATCAAGATGATTTGAGTCTCTGCCCACACTGAGTGTGGACACCTCTCCACATACAACTCTGGATATATGGGGAAAAGGGTCTGGGCTTGAGGCGCAGGACCCAAAGTGTGCAAAAAGGAGAGCAGGAAGATGAAGAAAATGGAGCCATTGGCATAGCATTTGAGCTTCGGTTGGCTCATTGTGGGTTAAATCTTACAGGCACTCATTCTTTCATTAAAGACATTATTTGCCTTTAGTATTGCTCACAACTCTGACCTTTACCTGTACTATTTTTCTATACCATTTTTCCAGAGTACAAACTCTTTCTTACTGAACTATGTCCCTTTAGTAGGTTAGATGATTCCCGTATGGAATTATTTGAACTGGTTTAAGAAAGCCAAAGAAACATCTGTATTCTGTAGAACCTTTCTTTGTAACAGCGTTCATTTCATCTAAGCTTTCCTGCCCAAAGCAGTTCTGAAACACAGATAGGAAGGCTGACTTTTTTTGTAACAGTGTTCATTTCATCTAAGCTTTCCTGCCCAAAGCAGTTCTGAAACACAGATAGGAAGGCTGACCCATTGCAAAGAAGTTGAAAACTAATGTAGCCTCAGAAGAAAAGCTTGATGCCAAGTGCTCAGCAGGAGCCCAGGCTGAGGGCCTCTGGAGGAGGGGCAAGTGCAATTTATAAAGCCTAAATACTCAAAGCAGCCTTTTTCCAGTGTTTGCTTCGAGATGGCAGACTAGGTTTTATAGGTCAACAGGGTTTTTCTAATGATTATCCAAGCTTCTTCCCCTTCAGTAGGGAGGCCCCGATTTTCTGGAATTACCTGCCCAGTCAGCAGGCTGGGTGTTAGAATTCTGAGCAGACTGCCCCTCCTCCTTGAAACCAGCAGGGAGCAAAATAAGTCCGGAAATTCCTGAGCATTGGGAAGCCCGCACTAATGCAATTACCTGAAATAAAAGAAGGGGTCAGATAATAAAGGGCAAAGGTTTTTCCTTTTAAAGTAAAGGGCCAGGTAAACAAAACCAGCTGCCCCTGGAGCCAACAAACTCTCCTCATTAAATGTTTCAAGAGCCTAATGGGCCTAAGTGGCTAATTGTAGTACAATCCTGAAGACTGAATCTAGCGGCCTGAGGAAGGGGGTCAGTGGGATGGGAATGGGGTTAAAACTTGGCTGACAGACACAGGAAGGAGGTGAGCTCTGCCCCTGGCAGAGGACCTCTAAATGGCCAAAATGAAATTAAAATAAGAGTAAGATGCTTTGATTGGGAGTCTCTAATCATTCTGACAGTATCCCCGTGAGATGGGCTTGGATGTCTCATTTGGAGCAATTTTAAGTTTAAATGCTAGTTGAATAGGATCTGGAATACAGGTTTATTGAAAAACTAATTATGGGAAATTTTATGTTTATTTACTATGAAAAACTGGAAGAGTGTGCAGCAAAATGTTGCAATGAGCCTCTTTAGGTGTTGTGCTTATACTGTAGGTGATTTTCCATTTTCCTATTTCTATTTTGTTCATGTTCATTCTCTAATTCATCTACAATGAGCATTTAGTTCTTTTATAATAAAAATAAAGGGCAACACTAAATGAAATAAGATGAAGAGTATTGTGCTGGAACTAAAATGTAAAATTAAGGGGGACAGGGGAGTTGGTGAATGCATTGGTAAGTGGTTCCTTTTACTTTGTATAGTCTGCTATCTTTGCCACTTCCCTGGATACATGCTTGATGTGAGCTGCCAATCTAGAGGCAGGAATGAATTGCTGGCATTGGGCGATACAGACCTCTTGACCATGTATTAATACGAAAGTTTCAACTTCATTGCCTTTGTGATAGTTCTCAGAAAGGTTATTTCTGCACAGCCTTTTTTGGCTTTGGTTTTTAGTGGAACAGCTCGGCCACTTGTGGTATGATCTTAAGTGATGCTGAATTTCAAGAGAGCTTGAAGGATGACTATGATTTACCTAAAAGTGTCAGTCTAGGTGATTCTAGACCATTCTGCTAGGTTTAAAAAAAAAGAGAGAGAGAAGAAAAGAAAAAAAGAAATCACCGTTATCACCATTTTTAGCAATTTATTCTTACAAAATGGTCACCACAGACTACTCCACCTCCTTCATGCCCAAATATAAATGATATATTTAGATTGGACCTATCACCACATGCAACTACCATCAGAGAACCAAAGCTCTGTAACTGGGAAGAAGCTTTCAAATAGCCACAAATTGCTGATGCTGAATGTTTTCTTAGAAGCTTCACATTTACAATGGGTAAGTGCAGTAAGTTAGTTGTCCAAGAATATCCAAGAAAAAGGTTTAGGTATTGATAAATTCATACCCTATGGGTTTTGTTTGTTTGTTTGTTTTTGTTTTGTTATGAGACAGAGTCTTGCTTTGTTGCCCAGGCTGGAGTGCAGTGGCGCGATCTCGGCTCACTGCAAGCTTCGCCTCCCAGGTTCATGCCATTCTCCTGCCTCAGCCTCCCAAGTAGCTGGGACTACAGGTGCCAGCCACCATGCCTGGCTAATGTTTTGTATTTTTAGTAGAGACGGGGTTTCACTGTGTTAGCCAGGATGATCTTGAGCTCCTGACCTCATGATCTGCCCACCTTGGCCTCCCAAAGTGCTGGGATTACAGGCTTGAGCCACCACGTCTGGCCATACCCTATGGTTAAATGATCCCCTCTCTTAAAAGCGATGCTGAATTCTGGGTGACCAAAGTTCATATTTCCATAGTACAATATAAATGTGGGTTTAAGGTTGCAGATGAACGTTGCTGAAACTTCTCAGTATAATGTGAGGATTCCTTTGACATTCAAATGTGAATTGGACTCAGACTGAAGTTATTAAAAAGATGCTGTGATCATCAGGCTAGAGGAGGAAGGGGTCCTTAGCTGGGTCAAAGGTAGAGGCAATGCCCAGGGCCATATTTTAGAAGCATTTTAAAGGGTCTCTGACATCTCTTTTAATTTCCCTTATTCTCCTGAAGAGCTCATCTGCAGCCATGGCTTTGTCCATTACTTATAACCTGAAAAAGACCCCCACGTCAACATTTCTTGTCTCAACTTTTCTCTGTACCTCTTTCTCGTATCTCCAGCTACCTGGTATGTAGTTCTTTCTTGATATTCTGTACACTTTTGATATGTCAGACAGTATCTTTCATCTCTCTTAACAAACTGTATTCCCGTATGACTAACCTACATTTCTTTGGCAACAGTGTTCTCCAAGGCAATCTCTCTTATATGTTCATGGTCATCAGTGACTCCCTTCCTCTCTTTTACCCTCTTCTTCCTTCATGGCTGCTCACTTTCAATTTTCTTGTTCTCTCCCTTATTTAGACCCAGATCATTTCTTGCCAGCACTATTGAGATAAGATAACTTTGTTTATTGGTTTCCATGCCTGTATCTCCTCCTGCTCCAATCCAATTCACAGCCCATGGGAATAGCCCAAGACCACCTGAGAATGATTGGATCCAGCTTGTAAGGTTAAAACTGGGGACAAGAATAGGCTAAAAAGCTTAAGCCAAGGTTACTGGATTTCATCTCCCATGTATCAGATGAAGGAGCAATTGGACTATTTCTGGGTTCAAGAAGATAGAATGCTAGCCATTGAGAGGAGGTAACAGGGATCAGATTTCAGCACCATGTCAGAAGAGCTTTTCATCAATTAGAGCTGTGATGCAGTGAAACAGTCCTAGTAGTGTATGACAGTGAATTCCTTTCCCTGGATATGTTCAAGCAGAACTAGAAAATCACTTCTAAGGGATATTGTATCAAGCTTACATGCTTTAGGCCAGCTGACCACTAAGGTCTTTTCAAACTCCAAATTTTTACAACATATCACAGCCATCTCCATCCCTGCCTCTGCCTCACACCTGCTGGGAATCCAGAGTCTGTTCTTGCTGCTCTACACTTTCCTCACTCCAAGTTCTACAGCGGGTAGCATGCTCTCCTCCAGAGGGATGCTCCCCCTGCGCATCCCATCCATGGCCTTTCAGTGTAAGTTTCTGCTGCCTTGGGCCGTTAAGTAATCTGAACAGGGTAGATCTGGTTATTTAATAGCTTTTATATGCCAGGTCCCATGCCCAGCATTTTTCCTTATGTGATCAGTACACTAACCCTGTGAAAATACTATAGATTTGGATTTTTTGAAACCCACTTTAAAGAAGGGACTGAACCAAGGTTTTGTAACTCCGGGTTCTGGGTACTTGAGAAAAGGAAGGAGGAAAGGAGTGAAGGGACCCTCAACCATGGGCCACAGATTGGGGTAGGCTAGAGAGGTTCTTCACAGGAAATCCTACATACTGAAAAATTACATCTGGAATTTTTATCTCAATAAGTATTAAACTATCTGTGTTGCTAACAAAAATTATAAATATTGATGTTTAATATAGTTACTGGGGAACTAACTGAGAAAAGAGGAAACTATAATATATTTGATTAAATAATAAAAGAATAATTACAATGCATTACTTGTTATATTCCTGGTCACCATATAATATAGTAGCAAGTATTCATGTTCCTCAAATATGTGTTAGATTAGCAGTGCTTAAATTATTTTTAATTTTAACACTACTCTGTCACAATATGCCTGGCTTCCATGTAGTATGCCATGTATCTGATCTTTTTTCAAAAATCAGAGGTGCTAATTAAGAAGTACTACCATGAGCAGGTTACGAGATAGGATAATGGACATGGATATGCCCAGCGCTATGTGTTGCACATAATAAATGTTTATTGGATCTGAGTCTGGCATCTATACAAGGGATGAGGCAAAGGACATGTTATTATTTTATTTCCTGATATAAGTAACCACCAAAAATTTTCAATTACATGTATCCCCTGGCTCAGAAATTCCACTGTTATAGTATTCTATATTTACACATAACTTAATTAATCAGTCTCCTATTGTTTATAATCCCATCTTTGTGAGCTGACAATTAGAAAGAACTAAAAGTTGTTCAGTCCCTACTGTATGCCAGGAACTTTACGTTTGTTATCTCATTAATTCTCAATTAAGCCTGAGGAGAAGATATATTATCCCCCATTTAAGAATAAAAAAACTGAGGCCCATAGAGACTACGTAACTTACCCAAGATCATATAGTTAGTAAATACCCCATCTGGAATTTGAACTCAGATA
Source organism: Macaca thibetana thibetana (assembly GCF_024542745.1). NCBI lineage: Eukaryota > Metazoa > Chordata > Mammalia > Primates > Cercopithecidae > Macaca > Macaca thibetana. The sequence continues at coordinate 94,675,935 of NC_065586.1, read as the reverse complement.
TTTCTGGCTAAAACCCAAATTTGCTCCAACATTCCAATGGTTTAAGCACTGGATTCTGTGGAAATGTCGTGAAGTGGTAAGTGAGGCCAAAAGGAAGGCTGAGTGGGGAGATCACTACCCTTACCTCAACGAAAGCACCTGCCTTACAATCAAACAAACATTTAAAAATTAACCATTCCAATACATCACATGTTGGTATAGCGAGTTGACATTGAAAATAATTTTCACATAGTTCTATAATATGTAGTGATAGGTGACTGCTTCTTAAAAGTGAAATAATTTATCATTAGCCAGCAACCAAGGATAACTTAGTGGATTGGAAAAGGCACCCAGGAATCACAAGCATTTAGAAATTGATGGAATTCAGAACTTTGCCAAGATGGGGGTAAGGGAAGGTCTGAGGTAACAAAGGTCACCTAACCCTGGGTCAGCCTTAGCTTAGTCTTCAGAAAAGAGTCTCACAAAGGATATCTCCACAAAGCTGGATGGGCCTGTTTTGGTCAAATATTTACAACATAGTGTCAACACAACTTAATGTTTCATTTAAGCTAAGAAAAACCAAACAAAAACAAAAACCGATGAGTATCAAGTTGTTACTATTTTAGGAGAGGGCTCTTCCACCTTTGTACATCATTCATTCCTTTGTTCATTCATTCTGGGGGTAGTAGGCAACCACAGCATATTTTGGTAGCAGGTTGACTACAGAGTGTTTGCCCACAGGAATGAGCTGGAGACTCACGCACTACACTAAGTCAGATTTTTGCTTTGGTATTTATTTTCTTATTTAAAGGTATGAAAAAACTTATTAAAATGATTGAGTATTATTTCAAACCTCTCACATACCTTTATTACTTTAAGGTGGGATTAGCGATGGGCATGGGATGGGTGTTAAATTATTTCCCCAAGGGAAAAAAACGTAAGCTTTTCCTCATTACCCAATTTGCATTATGGAATTTCCATCAATTCCGTCAAGTAAGCAATAGGGTTTCATGTGACAAAAGCTGAAAAAAATAACAGTATTAGCCCACAAATAGCGGTGGAAATGGAGAAGATAAAAAGGTTATTATTTGTTTGAAAAGTACCCAGGGTCAAAACCTTTTAGAATGTGAGAGCCCAGGTGGAACCCTGGTTTGTTTCCTCAGGCAACAGAGACCTCCGGCTAGAAAAATGTATTTATAGTCCTTTGCTTGAGATTTTATCTGATTCTTATTTTATTTTCATTCCAGTTGCTACATTGATGGCCGGGTGGTCAAGGTGATGGACTTCCTGAAAACTCGCCTGTTAGACACACTCTCTGACCAGATTAGGAAGATTCAGAAAGTGAGTAAAAGTATCCTGGGAAGAAAAGGAGCAAGTCTGGGGGTAAGGCAAGGAAAAAGACACAAAGTCCCAGCTGGGCCTCAGCACTGTGGGAACCAGGGTAGAAAAATAGGAAAATAGTACAGTCCAGATGGGCATGGTCACAAGCCCCCCATCACAATTGTTGCCTGTCATTTGTTGTTTTTCAAATTGAAAAGGGTCTGTGTGTGCCATATCAAGGTTTAAAGCATCTCTATTGTTTTTAATTAATTTTTTTTTTGAAATGGAGTCTTGCTCTGTTGCCCAGGCTGGAGCGCAGCGGCATGATCTCAGCTCACTGCAACCTCTGCCTCCTGGGTTCAAGCAATTTACCTGCCTCAGCCTCCCAAGGAGCTGGACTACAGGCACAAGCTGCCACGCCCAGCCAATTTTTATATTTTTAGTAGAAATGTGGTTTCACCATGCTGGCCAAGCTGGTCTCGAATTCCTGACCTCGAGTGATCCACCTGCCTCAGCCGCCCAAAGTGTTGGGATTACAGGTGTAAGTAAGCCACTGTGCCTGACCTAAAGCATCTCTATTTTAATTGCTTCTAAACTGTGAGTTTCGTAAGGGAAGAATAGATTTACCTGATATTTTCTTTTTTGGAGGGGTTTATTTTAGGTTACTTAAGGGAGAAAATGATTATATTCATTCAGTGAAATTCCAGTCTGGGGCACTGGCAATTCTAAGCCATATTTACACTGTTCCTAGGTGTCTTAGAATTAGCCAAGTAAGATCTTAATTTTGTAAAGTTGAGAGGAAAGCTATAGTATATTAAGCAATTGCATGTAGGTGCTGTCAGCACACCTTTGGTCAGTGATTCTCAGACTTGAGGACGATCAAAATCACCAGTGGTGCTCACTAAAGTTTCTAATTTCACTCCTGAGGTTCTGATTTAATATGGCTGGAGTGGCTTCCAGAGGTCTCTATTTTTAATAATCTGTCAAGTGATTTTCCATAATGCCAATTATGGATCACATTTTGAAATCCTGTATTAGTTAATTCTAAATTGTGAAGATCTTACATCTACAATTGTCATGGGCCTCTACAACATATTATTATCTTTGGTTGCCCAGTGAAGGTTCTTTTCCAGGGAATGGGGACCCTTTGAATAGTCTGCTATTTCTTGAGCGAATTAAACAAATCTTTGGAAAAAATTTGTAATAAGCAGGCTCTCAATAAATACAAGATGAATTAATAAACAGACAAATGAATAGCTCATTTATAGCTCTGAAAGGAAATCCTATTTGAAGAAATCAAAGAACATCAGTTTTGACAGCTGAAGTGGAAGGCTTCACCTTTTTTGTATTCATCCCAATGTCATACTCAGATTATAAACAGCATCTGGAATTCTCTTGTTCTCAAGAGTTGGATAGGCTGAGAAGCCTCAGAACTTCTGAACTACTACATCCCAATCTGATCCCTCCAGGGAGCAGGTGCATTGGCCAGCACCCTTATCTGTCACTGCCTTTCACTAGGCAAAGCCTAGGAGAACTAAATGATTTGAAATATTTCTACCAGTCCCTGTTTGATATTCATTTAGTGAAAAATATTCACTGAGCATTTAGCGAGTACCTAAGGCAAAGTGTCAGATGCTGGGGATACAAAGTGGTATAAGACATGGCCTCTGCCCTCAAGGTAAAGTAAGTTTTAACACTTTCAGCAGATTGAAAACATATTACCTAATGTAATAGAATGTTAACCTATTGAATACTGTAGTCTTCTAAGCACGTTATGCTAATCTGATATTACATATTGCCCTCTAGAAGGAGGGAAGAATTTTCTGTCATTAATTCATTTGTTTATTGCTTCATTCAATAAATGTTTATTGAGTGCTTACTATATCTAGACACTGTTCTAAATGTTTATATTACAATAGTGTACAAGATAGTCAAGTTCCTATAGTTTTGGCTTTTCCCGTTTTGAGTTTGATCAGAGGGTTGTTGTTGGAAGTAAAATGATTCAGTTCTATCAAGGCACTGAGAGTGAAGGTTCTAACTGCACTCATGTTATTATTTAAGTACAACAAGTGGCTGTAGGTCAGAACTAAGACAAAGGTGTTGGAAGTTAGGTTCTTTCCTTTATCCCCACTTCCCGTTACCCTCCCCCACTGCATATGCCTTCACCATATGAACCAGTTTGAAAACTGAAATCACCTCCTGATTTATCTGGGCCCAAGAAACTTCAGAAAAAGAGCTAAAACCCTGTGCCCAATTGGTATTCAGATCTTTAAAAACAAGCCTAACGGACTTAGAAGGGGAAGGGGAAGTGCTGTCACAGGGAGGAACAGTGGGACCCCTGAGAGAGGACTATATACAGAAAGCACCTGGCAGGGGAGGGCTAGGCTTCGCAGCAGGGTCTGGACTTACCTTTTGGCAGTTGCAAAGAGAACATGCCCAAAGAGAACCCCTCAAGCCAGGGTTCCTATTCTGAATATCTCTTGCTGTGCAACAAATTACCCCAAAACTTAGTAGCATAAAACAGCCATTTATTAAGCCAAAGGATTGTATGGGTCAGGAATTCTCAAAGAGTACAGAGGGAAGGGTTTGTCTCTGCTCCATGATGTCTGAAGCCTGAGCTAAAAGACCTAAAGGCTGGGATTACTGAAAGGTTAGTATCTGGGACCATCAGAAGACTTGTTCACTCCCATCTCTGACAGGGGATGCTGTATCACTTTTCCTAACCTAACCTCAGAAGTCACACGGCATCACATTAGCCATATCCTATTCATTGAAGGAGTCGCCAAGACCCACCAAGCTTCAAGGTGAAAAGAAATTAACTCCTCCTTTCCATGGGGGAGTAGCAATACTCTGGAAAAGCATATAAGACCAGAAATGTTTTTGCAGTCATTTTTGGAAAATATGATCTTCTACAGTTTCATCCTCCCTGTTTCATTTAGTAGGCTTTAAGTCATTTCCCTGTTTTTTCCCCCCGATTCTCTTTTACAAAGCTCTTGCCAGATATTGCCTTCAGTGAGTATATGCTAGAGGTGTTGCTGGATCATGGATTCCCTGAGATTTGAACCACTGGATAGACTTCTCATTGGCTAAAGCAGTCTGAACCCAGTTGTTAGGGCCTCCAAGAGGAGAGTCTCTCTCACCACAACCCAAGGTGTACTAAGCACTGGCCTTCCCTGGGGACATGAGAGCTAGGAGACTAGACCAGGATCCCCAAACTTTGATTGCTGAAATGTTGCTTTGACTGTTCCTGAAGTCCCTGGTGGGTGGGGAGGAGGGTTCTTGGGAATTAGGGTCCAAAGTACAAACTAGGGCGCACTAGCAAATGACTTTCTTGCAAGTTCCTCAAATCATTTCAGAGATGGGCCAAGTTAGGTTTCACGTTTTTTAAATTTTTTTTTTTTTGAGACAGAGCCTCGCTCTGTCGCCCAGGCTAGAGTGCAGTGGCGCAATCTCAGGTCACTGCAAGCTCCACCTCCTGGGTTCACACCATTCTCCTGCCTTAGCCTCCTGAGTAGCTGGGACTATAGGCGCCCGCCACCACACCCAGCTAATTTTTTTGTATTTTCAGTAGAGACGGGGTTTCACCATGTTAGCCAGGATGGTTTCGCTCTCCTGACCTCGTGATCCACCCGCCTCGGTCTCCCAAAGTGCTGGGATTACAGGCATGAGCCACCGCACCCTGTGTTTTTTTTTTTTTTTTTTTTTGAGATGGGTCTCACTTTGTCACCCAGGTTGGAGTGCAGTGCCGGGATCTCAGCTCACTGAACCTCAGCCTCCCAGGCCAAGCAATCCTTCCACCTCAGCTTCCCTGGTAGCCGGGATCACAGGTACATGCCACCACAACTGGCTAATTTTTGTGTTTTTGGTAGAGACAAAGGTTTCACCATGTTGCCCAGGCTTGTCTTGAACTCTTGAGCTCAGGCAATCCACCCGCCTTGGCCTCCCAAAGTGCTGGGATTATAAGTGTGAGCCACGGTGCCTGGCCTTCCAAGTAAGGTTTTATTGTCTCTATACCTGGAACCTTCACCCCAAAGCTGGAAGTGTACTTTGTTTCTTCTCTCTTTGTAGGCCGGGCGCGGTGGCTCAAGCCTGTAATCCCAGCACTTTGGGAGGCCGAGACGGGCAGATCATGAGGTCAGGAGATAGAAACCATCCTGGCTAACACGGTGAAACCCGTCTCTACTAAAAAATACAAAAAAAAAAAAAACTAGCCGGGCGAGGTGGCGGGCGCCTGTAGTCCCAGCTACTCGGGAGGCTGAGGCAGGAGAATGGCGTGAACCCGGGAGGCGGAGCTTGCAGTGAGCTGAGATCCGGCCACTGCACTCCAGCCTGGGCGGCAGAGCGAGACTCCGTCTCAAAAAAAAAAAAAAAAAAAAAAAAAAAAAGGAATTGAAGTCCTAAGGACCCCATTAGGCCCACAGTGGTAGAAAAGGGGCAGATTTTTCACCAAAATGGTGCCATGTGGGAGTGGCTTTATAAATCACTGGTAAGGCTGTTTGATAGGGTATTAGGCCCAGGATTTGAAGTCTGATGGCCTGGCTTAAGTATAGCTGTGTGGCTTTGGGCCAGTCACTTACTTGATTTCTCTGATTTTGTCTCTTTGTAAAATGAAGATGCTAAGGATACTATTCTCCCTCCCTCTTAGGTAGATTAGGGAAGTCATGTGAGAACGCCCTGTTTTGTTCATTGTTATCGAATGCTAGCTCTTATTGCTATTATTATTGTTGTTATAGTTATTATAGCTATTTTTAATAATTTCTGTAACTAGAGAAGGTTTACATTACCTTTATCCTCAACTTGTTCTTTGCTTTTTCTCCTCTTTCCTCTTTTTTTGAACTCTGGGGAATATGATAGGTGATATTTTTGGCACCTGAAAGACAATGATTCAATTGCTAAAAACAGCTGTGGTTTGCAAATTTGGACTGCCACTTAGAGAAGAATTCTCAGTTTTCTGAGCAGTGGGTGAATTATCTGGTTATATGAAAATCTACATGATGCATCTGAAAGCCAAATAGAGACATGTTTGAGCAATGTGTGGACAACTCACCCCTTTGGATGATCCACACACTCTTTCCCTTTCATTAGAATGATGATGATCATGTGTACATTGGGAGATGAGTCAAAGGAAAGAGTTGATAATCTAAAAATACAGGGAAGAGTCAGATGGGAAAGTGAGAAAGTTTAGGACACAGTGCAGATGGTATAGTCTGGATAGCTGGGCTGACTCCAAAACAATGACTTAAGAACCAAGAAGAACCACTTTTGCTGAAGTCATTTGGACTCTGTGATTTGTGTCTTCATCTCCTAGAGGAATCAGAAGAGGAAATAACACTTTTTGATATTATGTTCAGTAATTCAATAAGCACAGAAAGGAGTTGGTGTAATCCCAGTCATAAAGGAAGTGTTTCCAAAAGTACTGTCCATATTATTGCATTTTGAATACTAAATAAACTCAACAATTGGCTCCCCCAATATTTGAAAGATTTCTTCCTTCCTCCCTTCCTTTTTCCTAAAATTATTTTTAATTGACATATAATAATTATACATACTTATGGGATACAGAGTGATATTGCAATACATGTATACAATGTGTAATGATCAAACCAGGATAACTTGGCCAGGCACGGTGGCTCACGCCTGTAATCCCAGCACTTTGGGAGGCTAAGCAGGCAGATCACCTGAGGTCAGGAGTTTGAGACCAGCCTGACCAACATGGCGAAACCCCATCTCTACTAAAAATACAAAAATCAGCCAGGCATGGTGGCAGGCACATGTAATCTCAGCTACTCAGGAGGCTGAGGCAGGAGAATCCCTTGAACCCAGGAGGTGGAGGTTGCAGTGAGCCGAGACCACGCCATTGCACTCCAGCCTGGGCAACAGAGCAAGACCTGTCTCCAAAAAAAAAAAAAAAAAAAATCAGGATAATTCACACAATTATCACTTCAAACATTTATCATTTATTTGTGTTGGGAACATTCAAAATCTTGTAGCCATTAGAAAATGTACAATAAATTATGTTAATTATAATCACCCTACAGTGCTATCAGACACTAGAATGTATTCCTTTTATCTGGCTGTAATTTTGGATTTGTTAACCAACCTCTTCTATCTCCACTCCCCACCCTTCCTAGCCTTTAGTAACAACAGTTTTACTCTCTACTTTTATGCAATCAAATTTCTTAGCTTCCACATATGAGCAAGAACATATGTGGTATTTATCTTTCTATGCCGCACCTATTTCACCTAACCCAGTGTCCTCCAGGCTCATTCTTGTTGCCTCAAATGACAAGATCTCATTCTTTTTTTATGGCTCAATAGTATTCTGCAAATATATATGCCACATTTTCTTTATCCATTCTTTTTTTTCTTGAGAGGGGGTCCTGTTCTTTTGCCCAGGCTGGAGTGCAGTAGTGCAATTATAGCTCACTGCAGCCTTGAATTCCTGGGCTCAAGCGCTCCTCCTGCTTCAGCCTCCCAAGTAGCTGGAACTGCAGGCCCGCGCTACCACACCTGGCTAATTTTTTCATTTTTTTGTAGAGACAGGGTCTTGCTGTGTCGACCATGGTGACCTCAAACTTCTGGTCTCAAGTGACTCTCCTTCCCCAGCCACCCAAAGTGCAGGGATTACATACCTAAGCCACCATACCTGGCTCCATTCATCTGCTGATGGAAACTTAGGTTGATTTCATAACTTGACTATTGTGAATAGTACTGCAGTGAACATGAGAGTATAGATATCTCTTCGGCATACTTATTTTCTTTTGGATACATAGCCTGTACTGGGATTACTGGATCACACAGTAGTTATATTTCTAGCTTTTTGAGGAACTTCCATACTGTTTTCCATAATGGATGTCCTAATTTACATTCCCACCAACAGGTATAAGAGTTCTCTTTTCTGCATACCTCACAGCATTTCTTACTGTCTTCTTTATAGTAGTCATTCTAACTGCCTTCATTTCCTTCTTTCTTCCCTTCCTTCCTTCATTTATTGACTATTTGTAACATTCTTAGAATTTTCCACGTCCCTGAGAATAAAATGGTGAGCAAGACTGACGTGATGCTTGTCTTCATAGACCTTATGGTCCAGTGGGGAAAACTGATAATTAAGCAAGCAACAGTAATAAGATGTTATGATTCCTATTACAGGATGCTATAGGAGTCCATGGTGGGAAGTACCCACCTTAGTTTGTGAAGAAAAGGAAATCAGGGAAGTCCTCTCAGAGAAAATGACATTGAAGCTGACACCTAAAAGTTAGACTCTCTCTAATTTATACAGTTCTTCTTAGGGTATGATCAGAGGACCACTGGTGGTAGACATGTATGGATAAAGGAATGGTTTGTATGGTTCGTCATATGAGCATAGTCCTTCATTTGTTATCATTGCTTATGATTGTTTATATGTAATAAAGATCAACTCTTTTGAAGTCTCAATAAATGCAGTGACATTATGCCACTTCTTCCAATATATTGTAGTTGCAGGACCATGGAAGTAAGGGAGAAGGACATGTAATTTATTTGAAGTAATTAATAGATTTTAAAAGAAACCCTTGCTTTTAACCAGCTTTCCAGTTTACCTGCTTATTTGAGCCTCTTAGTAAATAAGAAGAAAAGAGCAAAACAAACAAACAAAAACCCATTTATTCTTGAGGACCATAGAATAACTAGAGGCACAATTAAAGGAAACATGAGGACAATGATAATATTAGTCTTCTCTAATGAAGAAAACTGGAAAATGAAAACTAGGGACAGAACCGTAGTATCACCACAAAAATCAGTGTTTGCTTGATTCATTCCTAAATTCCCTCATTCGTTCGGCAATATTGACACTTATTTCAATGTCCCAGTGCCCATCACTTAGCAGGTGCTCAATGCGTGTTGGAGGGAAGGATGCACAAAGCGAGGGGCAGGTGAATGAGCAGAATAAAGCACCTGAAGTACAAAAGAAGTAATGTCTTATCTCATTCACATTTATATGTGCTGTCTCCGCTGTTTACACTGCAGAAGAACCTTATCTGCTGCTAACTTTGCGGTAGTGTTGAATAGATGGAAATCAGTTTAGACAGCCCTATGAGCTATGCCTACATATAGACATAGTAGGAAAGTATCTTCAGTGTATGTTTAGGAGTGATGGAAAAGTCTTTTTGTGGCCCCAAATAATATTTCAGTCTGTTTCAGACATTTCATTTGAGTGAACAATCTTTCATTCTACATTAGGATGATGATGAAGAATGTAAACTATCTGGGAAGAGGTAGACCACACTGGCTTAAATTCACACTAAGGCTTTAAAGGCAAATAGAAGATCCTTTTCCAAGAGCAGGTTTTGATGGAGGGGAAGAGAAACACAGGCCAAGGAAATACAGTTGGTCCTTGAATAACATGAGGGTTAGGGGCGCTGACCTTCTTGTATGGTCGAAAATTCATTTATAGCTTTTGACTCCCCCAAAACTTAACTGCTAATAGCCTGCTGTTGACCAGAAGCCTTACTGATAACATAACAGAAGACTTACTGATAATATAGCATAAGTCTAACTGATAAACATATTTTGTCTGTTATCTCTATTATCTACTGTATTTTTGTAATAAAGTAAGCTAAAAGAAAGAAAATGTTATTAAGAAAATCATGGGCTGAGCATGGCAGCTCACACCTGTAATCCCATCACTTTGGGAGTCCAAAGCAGGTGGATCATTTGAACCAGGAGTTTGAGACCAACCTGGGTAACATGTCAAAACCCTGTATCTACACACACACACACACAAACAAAAATTAGCTGGGCATGGTATCACATGCCTGTGATACCAGCTGCTTGGGAGGCTGAGGTGGGAGGATTGCTTGAGCCCAGGGAAGTTGAGGCTGCAGTGAGCCGGGATCCTGCCACTGCACTCCAACCTGGGCAACAAAACAAGACCCTGTCTCCAAAAAGAAAAAAAAAGAAAGAAAAAAAGGAATAAAAAGAAAGAAAATAAAATTATAAGAAAGAGAAAATATATTTACTGTTTATTAAGTGGAAGCAGATCATCATCATCATAAAGGTCTTTATCCTCTTTGTCTTCACATCGAGTAGGCTGAGGAGGAGGAGAAAGAGGAAGCATTGGTCTTGCTGTCTCAGGAATGGCAGAGGCAGAAGAGGTGGAGGAGGTGGAAGGGCAGAAAAGAGAGGCAGGTGCACCCAATATAATTTTCATTGAAATAAATTAACGTATAAGTCAACTCTAGCAGTTCAAACCCATGTCATTTAAGGGTCACCTGTACTCAGAAGGCACAGGACCCCAAATACAAACTGTACCACATGAATACCTCGGGATAACATCAATGAGTGATTCTGAGTTTTATGGGGCCTGACATTTATACAATGGGGACCTTTATAAGGAAAATAAAACAAGGAAATCTGCAAATTATGTAAATATTTGACCAAATGAACACATTAGCAGGGCCCTTCTTAGGATATTGTTAGATGCCTGTGAAAGCAGGGAGCTGGAAATTTAAGCTCCGTGAACTTCTTGGTAAATTAGCCTCTGTGACCCCACTTGGCTGTGCATCTGCAAATGGGAGAATATGACCTAAGGGAAATTTTGACTCTTTGCCTTCATATACAAGACATGAACAATATTATAGTTGGGGAGTCTGACCCGAAAGGTATGTTTACTGTCAAAGAACACCAAAGTTTTAATCATTGTCATTCCATGAACCTTAATTTCCTTGATTCTTAGATACAAATATTTCCTTGAATCTTAGAACAAATATTAGAAAATTCACCATTAATTTAATAACAACTGGGAAGGGAGAGGGTAAACAGCAGGCAAGTTTCATTTGTTACTGATTTTGAATAATATCCTGATTCCAAAAGCATTGAATTGTGAAAAATGCATCATTAACTTACAGAAATTTAATAATTGTATTACCTTTTGGGTTATAAATGCTGTTTATTGAGTGTACTATATATTATTAATCTATTAAATAAACCAGTGATGTGCTCAAGTCCACAGAGCTTTTTAAGTATTAAAATTTGAATCCAAACTGAGGCTCATCTGACTCTAGAACCTGCACTCTTATCCATTACACTATTCAGTATCACCCACACTTATCAACTATTTATTTTATAACCGATGTAATATTTATATTCCTAACCACCCAGGATTAGGAAGCCTTTCAAGGGAGAATACTGAATGAATGTTCTTGGTGAAAGAACATCAATTTGACCCCACCATCAATTAATAAGCTAGGGTGAGTGTCCTGGAAGTGAGGGTTGAATGAATTGAATGGATGAATGAAGTGAGGGTTGAATGAATGAATGAAGTTGGATATCATGATATTAGGCAAGTGATAGTGGAAGAGGACAAGACTTTTTAGTGTTATTTGCATGGATCTACTGGATTCCATTCATATGTTTCATATGCACAGGCTCTTGGTCAGTGTTTAGTAAGGTCCTGCAATATGCAAGGCAATGACAATGTGAAGAAGGTATGTGCTACCCATGGACATTTGGAGGAATGGCCCTGGGAGCAAATTGCTGTTTGGGGCAAAAAGCTTTATCAGGAGGAAGGGGCAACTTAGGATGACCATGCAGTGTTTCAGCATGTAAGTGGGAGGACTATAGGGTTTGTCCTAAGCAAGAGTAAAATTACCAGTGAGGCTACTGGAGCCTATGACTTGTAAGTGGGTAGGGGTTGGTTAGTCACAGAAAAGGACTGGGAAAGAAAGGAAGAGTAATTTATGTGCAAGTGGCTACTTTCCAGTCTCTCTACTAGCACTTATCCTTGAACGTCGTCATTGCTTTGGGACTCTGTGAAACTTTTATTTCCCATTTTCTTGCATATGATCATAATGTCCTTGCCTCCCCAGTGACTTTGTCTTTTTTGTGTATGTTCTTAGTTTAATTTTATGTTTTGTTGCAATTACATTCAACTGCTTTTCTGTGGTTTGAGATAACAAGTGCAGAGAATGCAAATTTTAAATCCTAAAAATGTCACAAAAACAGAAGCCGCAAATTAAAAATTGATCTGATACCGAAAGAAAATGGGCAAAGATGGCACTCCAGAACACAGAGATGATAAAAAGAAATTATACAGAAAAAGATTAATGAAACTGACAGGAAGTACATTAGACAGAAGAAATACATCAAGAGCAATGTGATGAGATACTGGAATGACTGAGCTCAGAATAGCCCAGCTTGTCTAACCTAAGAAGGACATGTTAAATATGGAGGCAGTTTAGCCAACCAGAAGTTGTGGGTCTCCTCAAACAGGAAATTCAATTAGAAAGTGAACAGAGCCCTAAACTGGAACTGTGAGGATTTGGTGTTTGCCCTTGTGATGCTGAGGTATCTTCTCTGAAACTTAGGTTTCTCATCAGTGAAATATTATCTCTCTCATTTATTTATTAAGTATTTTATAAGCAAAGTAATTGTCAAGCATTCTATAGGGCATGCAAAAAGGAAAAAAAAATAGAAAATTACAATTCAGTATAATAAGGTCAAGGCCAGAGGTAGGTTCAAAGAGCTTTGGAACCCAGGGGAGAGAATAATTAACTTTCTGAGGGTTTGAGGAAAGTTTCACAGAGGAAATAACATTTGAAATAGGCTTGAAAAAAAAATCAGACTATGTGGATGAGCAGTGAGTAGGGGAACGGTAATCAGTAAAAAACTATTACTTCATGTAGTTGAAAAGTAGGAGTCCTTTCTTTGCAGTGAACCATAGGTCTTCCTCCCATAGGGGAGGAATGGGGGAAGTGGTAGCTAAGGGGTGGTTGTGAAAGTCTAAGATAACAAGTTAAATAAAGCAGTTAGCATCTTGCCCTGTGGTTCAGTGGTTCTCAACTTTATTTTATCATGTCTAAAATACTCGCATGGACAAATGGATAAAATAGACTATGGGTTGTATGCAGTTACTAGCTCCTTAGCTTTTTTTTCCCAGTTAAGGAAACATTTCAGAATTTTGGCGAAATATTATGACAACTTTGAATCCACTCTTTTTATTTTGAAGTAAATTATTCCCAAATCACTATTTTCAATAGTATCTGAAACAAGTTGCTTGTAGCACATCTCCCAGCTGATCAAACAGACCTCTCTGAGCACAAATAATTGAGTACCGCTGCTGGCAATAGGGAACCACTGAAGGCTGGAGAGGGATTTGTCAAGTTAACAAATAGCAGCAGTGTGAAGGATGGACCAGAAGAGGAAAAGATTAGAGGCAGGACGACCAAGGAACAATTGACAAGATCCAGAACTCAGGGAAGGGCAGTGAGGAAGAAGAGGACAGAGTCAATATCCTCTGCCCTAATGTAGCAGGTAAGTGGAGAGTCAAAAAACGCCAAAGAAGGATGGAAAGAAACATAGGAAAGGCACAGAGCTCTTGCCTTGACCACTTACAAATACAATAAGGAACAAAGACTGCCAAGAGGCAAGGATGTCCCTAAGAAGAGCTCTGTGAGTAGGTAAGGTTTAAGAAGCTTCCTGTAGCTATTCAGCTCTTTGTAACCAACTCTGTAGAGGACTAGTTTGGGTTACTTAAAGAGCTACTGTTCTTCCTGAAATTCTGGGGAAGGTTGATTTCCAACTAGATGAGATGCTAGAATTAATGGGCTCCAGCTTCATTTGGAGGGTGGGCATCCTGCCAGGGCTGATTAGCCCAGCTGGCCTGTCCACTATTCCTGTTTTATTGCTTCCTTTCTCATTAAGGAAGGTGTTGGGTTTGGATAACCATAAACAACATGTCTGCTGCTGTAAGCTACCATTTCTTACACAGCCAGTGGTTGAAGCCAGGCTCTCAAGAGTCTTTTTAAAAGACTTAGATCACAGTTTTAGAGGCAGGATATCAAGGAAACACAGGAAAAGGAAGCCCAGATTTGCAAATGTGCTACATACATTGTTGTTTTCTTATTTTTACCGTTTTTTTTTTTTTTTTTTCATTTTTTTTAAAATTCAAAATGGTAGGAAAAATAAACTAAAAAAATCCAGGCTGTTTTCTCTAGTCTCCCCTCTCTTTCTGTCTCCCTGTTCCTCCCTCAGCATGTCCATGTGAAACAGTACTCATAGTCCCCAGCCCTGAAATATGAAGAAATGGAGCTAGAAGGGTTTCCCTTTATACAACTCTGCCTCTGGCAGGTCCAAGGATTCAGAGCAGCCACTGGCCCTTTACTGAGCAGTTTTCTGGGTACCTGAAAGCCCCCTTGACCACATGGACCCAAGGATTGAAGTCTATTTGGGAACAGAAGAACTGCTGAAAGGCAGCCAACCACTCAGCTCCCTTTACCTTCACTTAAGTAATTTCAGCATTTGTACTTCTTTCTCCCCAGACAGTGTATCCCTTAAAATAGCCTTCATTGGCACATCATTTCTCACCAGCAACTGTACCCTTTTTCTTTCCAAAGTACTCCAATTTTCTCTCTTCTAGCACAGGGAGAATCATGTTTACTACAAAAAAAACACAGTGTTGAACTATAGCCCTCAGTTTCTTAGAGTTTTACTTTCTAAGGGAATTTTGCAGCTGGTTCCATCTGTTTCTCCTAATTTTTTTCTCTCCTCTTCTGCCCATGCTGATTTCCTTTCTGGACCCAACCAGCACCCAGCTTCAGTGTCTGTACCTCCATGACATGTCACCATGATGCTCTTCTCTGCTCATGGAAGATACAGAGGTCATAAGCCTCCCGCCATGCCCCAAACTGTAAATACTCAGAAAATATTTGTTGGTTTGTACTGACTACTCCTAGAACTTTTAACATTAAAAATTTCTAGGACTATTTCCCCAAACAACATTTCACGTAACTGGTTTAGTTTTTGTATCAAAGTTGTCCCTCACTGTGTGTTTTTCGTTCATGTGGCTTGACTGGAACTACCCCTGTACTGAGAGTGGAGAAATGAACTACTCTGAATGATAATTATGTTTGTGTGAATTATCCATGTGCATTTTAAATTCTAAACTGGCCTTTCCTGCTGCTTAGCATACATCTGGGCTATTACCTATCACCGCAAGTGTTATGTCTGAAGGAAAAGCACCAACTCTAATGTTATTCATTCAAACACAAGCTCATGTGCCTTGGACAAGGAGAGTGATCTAGGTAACATTCTGGTCTACACCTCTAAGTGCTTACTATATGCCAGACACTACTTCAACTGCTTCACAAATATTATATTATTTAAATATCATAAAATCCTTTAAGGCAGATATTATTGTGATTTTACAGTTGAGGAAATTGAAACACAGAGAGGTAATGTAACTCACTCAAAGTCATGCAGTAAGTAAATAATAGAACCAGAATTCAAACGCAGGCAATCCGTCTCCAGAGTCCATGCCCCTAACTGCTCCTCAATTTTAGATTGTTTCCTTTCAAATCTCCCTGCAAGTCAGAAGAGAATTCTGATTAACTTTTTTTTTATTTTTTAAGAGACTCTCATGCAGGCTGGAGTGCAGTGGTGTGAACATAACTCACTGCCTCCTGCCTCAGCCTCCGGAGTAGCTGGGACTACAGGCACAAGCCACCATGATTGGCTAATTTTTTTTTTTTTTTCTTTTTTGAGATGAGGAATTTAGCTATGTTGCCCAGGCTGGTCTTAAACTCCTGGCCTCAAGTGATCCTCCCACCTCGGCCTCCCAAGTAGTAGGGCTACAGGCGTAACTTTTATTTACACAGAGTCTATGTCCTTGAAGGGTCCTGTGGACACAGTATTTTATAAATCCCACCGTTTTCCGGAATCAAGTCCTCACTTAAAGGAGCTAGAGTTTGAATTCCTTTTGAAAAATAATCGTCTCATACAAATCACCCCTCTGAGTTCGGCATGCCACCATCCAACTAAGTACAGTAGGTTCTTGAATAATTTCATTTCATTTAACCTCATTTTATTATAATATTGATGGAAAAAAAAAATCAACTCCCAGCTGGGGCCACTGTCTGTTTGGGTTTTTTCCAGATACTCCTGCAAATATGTAGATTGCATTAGGTTTCCTGGGTGTCTAAATGGTCCCTGTCCAAGTGAGTATGGGTGTGGGTATGAGTGGTCCTGCAATGGAATGGTGACCTGTCCATGGCTGGTACTCACCTTGTACCCTGAGCCTCCGAGATAGGCTCTGGCTACTCTCAACCCTGAACTGGTATAAGCACGTTGGAAAATAAATGAATGAATGAATAAAAATTATTGTAAAATAAAAATTTGTGAAGTCTACAATAATTATACAAATGCACAATAAACGATGTGGCAGTAAAGCACACAGCAAGTCTGTCATATTTGTGATTGTTTTTGAAATTCCTGGTGGTAGGAGGTGCTCCTTTTTGCTTTGCAAACAAATTCCTTGATTTAACCCCCCCACCTCCATGACTACCACCACTCACTGATTCACCAAAAATTGGGTAAATAATTTTCTAGTTTTTATTCATCTTTTTTCTTTTCTTTTCTTTTCTTTCTTTCTTTCTTTTTTTTTTTTTTTTTTTTTTTTTTTTTGAGACAGCATCTCGCTCTGTCACCCAGACTGGAGTGTGGTGGGTGGTGCGATCTCAGCTCACTGCAAGCTCCACCTCCCGGGTTCACACCATTCTCCTGCCGCAGGCTCCCAAGTAGCTGGGACTACAGGTGCCCACCACCACGCCCGGCTAATTTTGTTTTTGTATTTTTAGTAGAGACGGGGTTTCACCGTGTTAGACAGGCTGGTCTCGATCTCTTGACCTCGTGATCCGCCCGCCTCGGCCTCCCAAAGTGCTGGGATTACAGGTGTGAGCCATCACACCCCGGCCTATTCATCTTTTTTAAATGTATATATAGATCACACTTATTTCAGTGATTAGTATTAAAAGTTTGGGGGTTTTTACTTAGAAATTTGGTGATGTTTTTGTGACCAGAAATATGTCATAGGAACTTAATTCTTGTTAGTATCATTTAGCCTATAGCAAAATTGGTTATATTATACATTCTTTCGCGTGAAGTTGCCGTTTCCAAGGACCTATTGATGACTTTAAGTGAAGACTTATTGTACTTATAACAAACGTCCTCAAGTGATAAATGTGGAAATACATGATTCTTTCTTTTCTTAATATCAGAGTATTATAACGAGCTTGATAACACATAAAATCCTTCTGGTATCCAAATCACCTTGTGTGGTAATTGACCTTTAACACTTCTGAGGTTATTGAATTCCATACATAAATTACCTGCTAAGCAAAGCAGAATTTTCCTCTTCCCTCTCAGATCAAGGAGAGGCTTGATATCCTGAGATTTGGCAAATAAGCATGTTGCTCTTATCTAGATCTTTCATGTTGTAATAGGTTTTCACTGTATGCCTTTGTTTTTGCAATCAACATATTGCTTCCAATTCTTTGATCAATTTAGTCGCCCTTTGTCAGGTCACATGACTTCTTTAAGGAGTGGTAGTTTACTGTGAGCTTGTGCGAGGGCAGGTGTGGAATTGCATTAACTTCTTTGTGTTACACACAATCTCCTGTGAAGCACTTACTCTGTGCCAGGCATTCTGATAGGAAGTAAATACAAAAGTGAATAAGAGTATTCCCTGCCTTCAAAGAGCTAATGGTTCAAGGTTTCTAGGAAATTTCCTGAATTTCTTACGTGGATCAAAAGTGGTAGTTCAGAATCCTACCACCAAACCGTAAGAATAATTGGCACTAGTTCCTCCGAATTCATGCATCACCATAGACAGACCCACATAAATGTGTGTCTGCTAGGTCTGTGCTCGTTTTCACTCGCTCTCAGGATCTTCCTGGGACTGGCCTAGTATATGTGTCTTTGGCCTTTGACAAGGAAAGGTCCTTAACACTATCCTATCAGGTATTTTTCCAGCTTACATGTGAGGAAATTGAAGCTCAAAGTGGTTATAAAATGATAAACTAATTTGTATATCATTTTACAGTTTTTATCATTTAACAATTAAAATGATATACAAATAACTGTATCATGGTATAGTTTCATTTATATATATATATATATATATATATATATATATATATATATATATATATGATCTCATAGCAGCTGCAGGGATCTTTACATAAGTGAGATCCAATCACTTTCTTGGTTAAATCCCTCCAATAACTTTCCATCACACTCAGAATAAAAATACTCCTTTCTTCTCTGACCTCATTTTTAAATCTTTCACTCCCTTACTTACTACACTCCAGATAGTCTTCTTTGGTTCTAAACACAGCAGACCTGTTTCCACCTGAGGTCCTTTTACTGTGCTGTTCTTCTAGATCCATTAAGGGGCTGGCTCCTTCTTCACTCAGTTCTCGGCTCAGATACCACCTTCCATGTGAGCCTCCTCTGACCACTATCTAAAGCACTGACCTTACCCTCCTGTCAAATTGCTCTCTAGCGTGTTACTCTGTTTTGTTTTCTTCCATCCCTTATTATTATCTAAATGTCTTTTATTTGTTTACTTGTTTATTATTATTCTCCTTCCCTTGACTAAAATGTAAGACAACAAGAACAAAGACTTGTTATGCTTCATTGCTATAGATCCACCCCTAGAACTCTGCTTGGCATATAGTAGGTGCTCAGTAAATATTTGTTGAATGAATTAGTTAATGCCCTTGATAATGCATTAATGTTTTTGATGGGAAATCCTCAGCCCTTTCTAGCCTCATGTTTATATATTCTCCCTAGGCAATTTCATTTACTCCTGTGGATTTTTCTACCTTTCTCAGTGTTTTCCTCCAGCCCAGATCTTTGTTTCTGAGATGACCAGCTCTGAGCTGTGTTTGACTTTTTTCATTTCCCATACTTGTTGTTTTAACTTTCAGAATCAAAGATACTCTTGACCTTTGAGTGATAACCAAGGGAATCTACATTAGCATTATAAAATACTAACACATTTTAACATTTATATTTAAAAGAAACTTAAGAGTTCATATACCACAAATTCATGACTTTAAATGTGGATGAAGAAATTGAAGTCCAAGATAATAACTACTACAAGTGTCACAAGTAGCATGTAGCATAACCCAGAATTTCCAAGGTACATTCTTATTTCCACATTATGGTTATTTGCCTACTGAGACCGTAACTCTCCTTTTGTTAATGTGTTATTTTACATATATTTATTTACTGAGATATAATTCACATAGCATAAAATTCACCCTTTGAAAGTATGAAATTCAGTGGTTTTTAATATATTCACAGAATTTTGAAATCATCTCCACAGTCTAATTTTAGAACATGTTCATCACCTCCAAAAGAAACCTCATACTGATTAGCAGTCACTCTCCTTTCCCCCTCCCATCTTAAACTTCCTCTTCTTCTTCAGCCCTAGGAAACCATTAGTGTACTTACTGTCTCTAAGAATTTGCTTATTCTGAACATTTCATATAAATAGAACCATATCATATGTGGCCTTCGGTGTCTGGCTTCTTTCACTTAGCTTAATGTTTTCAAGGTTCATTTATGTTACAGTATTTACCTTTTTGTTTTGTTTAACCAAAGCTCCTTTCTCTAACTGCCTTTAATATCTTTGAGCACAAAATTAAACATTAAATATCCTCCAAGCCAAAGACAAAAAAAGAAAAACACAAATATATTACTCTGCTCTGGTTACTCATAAAGGAAGTAGATAGTTTATCATGTACACAGATGTTTTTAGCACCATATTTTAAGGGAAATCATAGATGTAGTTCTTTAATCTGGCCATATGGATGTGTCTTTTGATTATTTAAGGCATTTTTCTTCCTTTCTTATTCCTACAATTCCCTGCTTCCCTTGAGTTGGGCAGGCTGAACAGTATTGAAAGGAGTAAGAGGACTACCTGGTAGTATCCTCAAATGACTCTTCTTTTTTTGTGTATAAGAGTGCATTTTTATTTAATCTTTACCAACATGCTATTGGCCACCACCGTTAATTCTCAGGATTTCTCTTCCATTTATGATCATAATACTCACTTTAATCTCAAATTTGTGTAATTTTCTTACAATTTTGTTTCTGAAAAAGGTCAGTAACTTTGCCAACCCAAAATACGTTCCAAATAATGCACATTGTCTAGCAAATGTGGGGAGAGAGGGCAGGGAGCTGTACCTCGCTAGAAATGAAAAGAGGAATATGATTGATTGTTGATGTCTATGTACCCATGGGTTTGGCCACATATATTTTTTTCTTTTTGACAGCCCTCAGGTGCAGAGAATTAAATTAACATAATACTCCTAACCTAACAGCAAACTATTATCATCAGTTCATGAAAGGTCTTGTTTTTGTTTTAATTTTCACCTCTCTCTTATACATGCTTTCCTTATGTGTTTGATATATGTTCTTAAGAGGCATGTGTCATTATAGGGTATTTAGTGTTATTGGGTGCAAGTGAGCAATTTTATAAGTAATATTGTGCCATAAATCTCATTTGGTGTTTGTTTTTTTTTTTTTTAATTTACCACTAAACCTTTAAAGACTATTCATGGTGTTGGATTTACATTGACGTTATTGTTTTAACTGCTGCATAATATTGCATAGTATATATCCACATTTTATTTTTCCATTCCTCTAGCAATGGACATCTGCTGCAGTGACATAGAAAGAATTCTCATTCTTACTCTTTAGAGACCTGAGGAAGAATTGCTTTGGTGTGTATGCCTAGGAGAGTAGTTGGGGGGCCATAGGACCTAAATACACTATTTTCTTTGTCCAGCCTCTTTAGCGCATAGCTGGCATCCTCCCAGTCCCACCTCCTACTCTAGCCATCATTGTAGAGATCAGGGCTGGGCCAGCATGCAGGCTGCAGCCAGCTAGGTGTCAGTGTACTAGGTAGTATCTCACTTCTTATTTCCTTCTCTGAGGCAGAGATGAGGAAGGAACACTCAGAGAATCTACTCAGCACTCAGGCCTGCACTTGAAATAGGGTTAGAGGAGCAAGGGGTTAATGGTCACAAGGCTACTCATGCTTTCTCTTGTACCCCCTTGGGGGTCAGTTCTGAGACACAGTCTGTAAGGCTCTTACCAAGATCCCTGTGAGACTGAGTAGTTGCCAGCACTGGCTGTCAATTTGAAAATGCATCCTTGTCTTAGTTTTCCCTTCGTCCCTATTTCAGTTCCCCAGTCCCTCATTCCTGCTCCTTGGTATTATTTCTTGAGTGAACTACCTGTAGACAAGCCTTTGACTCAGGCTCTGTTTTCAGGGGCTACCCAGCATACAATCTTACTCCTAAGTGCCACCAGATTGCAATCCAGAGCATCTTCACCCTGATCTGAATAGTTTGGTCAGTCTTCCCCTTGTGGGTCAGAGACTGGGCCATTTCAAATCTTCAGCGTGCTACCTTTCGACAAGAAGTTTTGCTTCTGCTTGGAAGGCATGCAGTTATTCCCTGTGTGAATGTGTCATTTGTGGGTCAGTGACTTTTCTTTTTACCCTTACTGCAGTTATTTTCAAAATATGATTACAATCTACCTGCACTAGTAATTATAAAATACGTCTCCCACGAACATTCTCTCTACTTGCTTGTGATATGTGACTTTTGATGCTTGTGATGCATTCGTGGCTTTTAGATAGTGCATGTGTCATAGATGTGCTATAAGAGAGACTGAAAAGCATTGTTTCTCAATGCTTGGTAATTTGGAAACACAATATGATTTATATTTTTTAGTGGAAAGTACTGCAGTCAGTTTACATCCTGGAGTATGCACTTGTTCTGTCACATTGTCAGTTGGGTTTACTTAGGGAAAAATGATAATTTCTTTAAGTGGCACATGTCAATGTTAATGCATTTTGGTTTGTGAATGCCAACTCACTGAACTGGGTGCATCATCATAAAAAAGCACAAATCATGACCCCCTGAAAACAGGAAATCAGATCAACTTCCTTAAGGGAATGTATGTTTCTTCTCATGTGGGAATAGTTTTTAAAACCTCATTATCCCCTTCTGCTTTTGTTGTGTAAACAGGTGGTTAATACATACACTCCAGGAAAGAAGATTTGGCTTGAAGGTGTGGTGACCACCTCAGCTGGAGGCACAAACAATCTATCAGATTCCTATGCTGCAGGATTCTTGTGAGTAACACTTGAAATTTCACCCCCAGGGGCTTTCAGGAGGAAAGGACAGTGAATCTCTGATATTGCTGATTATTCTGCCCATCCAAGGGGTGAGGCATGTTTCCTGTTGAAAGTTCATTTCCTTCATTTGTGTATGTCTTAAACCATTCAACAATGATCAACGCCTTCTCTAGATATTAAAATGTCAGGCACAGGCATCAGAACAAAGATTATAGTAAGTAATATTAGTAACAGTAATAATTATAGTAATAACGGCTTTATTGATTGTCTAAAGTTCAAAACACAGTGTAAACAACATACATTTTCTAAGCCAATTTTCACTATAGTCTTGGGAGATAGGTAACAATAAGGCATGGTTTTTTCCCTCCAGAAAAAATATGATTGGTGGAACTGGGATAGGAGATAACTACATTGTAAAGCTGTAGGAGGTAAGTGCCGTAGTAATCATACTTTTAATAATACGGTGCTTACCACTGTCTGAAGTGCTTTATTTGTATTTCATAATTTAACAACCAATGACATAGATGCTACTGCTTTTATAACAATTTAGTGAAATAGATGCTGTTATTATCCCATTTATGGATGAGAAAACTGAAAGAGGTGAAGTAACTTATCCAAGATCACTCATTTAGTTAGTGGCACAGCTTGGACTCAAACCCAGGCAGTTTGCTCCAGAGTGCAGCTCCTTTACCACTGCAGCAGACCACCTGCCTTTCTGCCTCACATGGTCCGTCTACAAAAGAAAAATGATAGACATACAAAGGAATAAAGAATTTCTGTGACTGGGAGTATCAGGAAGGACTTCATGGAAAAAGTGGCATGAGTGCCGCATAGTAGGATTACTCTAATTTCTATAGGTGGGAGTCATGGTGATGGCAGAGGGAGCCTTCTAAGCCCAAGAAACATTATGAGCAAAGGCACAGAGGAGCAGAGAATGGCTAATGTGACTAAAGCCTTGTTATCTGCGAGGGTACAATGAGGGCTGAGACTCAGGAAAGGGTTTATCACCAAATTACAGAAGGTCTTGAAAACCCGGTAGAGGAAGTGAGGCCTTGTTCTATATTCACAGTAAGCCATTGCAGATTGTGAAGGAGAGACAGAGAAAGAGAGAGAGAGAGAAAATCTGGAGAATCTGACTTGTGTTTTTTCTGACTTTGGCTTTGTTAATGGTATTCACAAAAGTTGGGAAGGAATGGGAAAATGAATTTGAAGGCTACTACAGTCATCTGGAGAATGACTTAAGCCAGAAGCATAAGGGCCTCTCATTAGCTTGCCAGTGTCATGTGGCAGGGACAAACCCCTCAGGACCACTAAATAAGTGACTTGTTCCTGCTCCAGTACAGTCCTGTGGCCTTGGATTTTTGACTGAGCAATGTCCTCCTAAGAACTGTAGCTTTGCCCTCAGCTGTGTGTTTTGCTACTAACAGCTGTTCCTAATTATGCAGCTTCGGTTCCCCTGTATAGAGGTAACTTCTTTAATACATTAATGAAGGACAAATCAGGCCAGTTAAGTGGATTGCCTTTACAGATGGAGTTCTGGCAAATGCAGATAAAGAAAATGAGTCAGTGTAATTCATGGTGATACCTTGGGTCTTCCATTTCTGTGTCCTCAGCATCTTACATTGTGTAGCACAGACATGGGCAGCAAGCATGGTTCAAATGCATGAAGTGGAGTGAGTCACCTTTGATATAGTGTCATTAAGACTCTTCTTTCAAAAGTACACTCCCAGCCAGGCACGGTGGCTCACACCTGTAATCCCAGAACTTTGGGAGGCCAAGGTGGACAGATCACTTGAGGTCAGGAGTTCGAGCAGCCTGGCCAACATGGTGAAATCCCATTTTTACTAAAAATACAAAAATTAGCTGGGCATTGTGGCATACGCCTGTAGTCCCAGCTACTTGGGAGGCTGAGGCAGGAGAATCGTTTGAATCTGGGAAGCAGAGGTTGCAGTGAGCTGAGACTGCATTCCTGCCTGGGCAACAGAGCGAGACTCCATCCTCCACCCCACCCCGCCAAAAAAAGCCCCACAAAAGTACACTCCCACTCTCCACTGGCTTGATATGAGACCCGTTGAAAGAGGAGAAGCCAGGGCGTCAGTGCTGCAGGGGCCCCCTTGGAATCAGCAGAGGAATGACATTTGCTCAGCAGTCACTATAGGATGCTGCTACAGGGCCCAGCAAGCAGCCCAGTTGTACTGAGTGGTTTTGTGAGCATTCTTCCCTTTAGAGAATGATAAGGAATGAGAAATACTGCAGACCTTCATGGAGGAAGTTGAAAAAGAGAACTGCCTTTTCATGAGCATCAGCCAAATAGCCATAGATTCCTACAATCACTTTGCAGAACACGGATGAACATAGTAGTTTATATTCTGTTTGTAATTCAGATATCCAATGCTTGGTTGACACAGATCAGATGAAAACTAGTTTATTCTGCTCCCAATTTCTCTTACTTCTTTGTCACCCATTTGGTCTCAACTCCACTGGCAGCACCCAGCAATGTGCCCTTTGAGTTCAGTTCTCCAAGGGGCAGAAATTGCTTCCTGTTGGGGATGGGAGGGGTGGGGGAGCAGTAAAGCATTCTAGGAAGCTCTAGGAGGCTAGCAAGAAATTGAAAAGACATTTTTCCAGCCTTTTTGAAATGTTAATATATCACATAACTCTGAGTTCACCAGGACATATACACATGCATGTATGCATAAATCGGGATTCTCTGCTACCAAGTGTTCAAGAGTAGTGTTTCCCAGCTAGGGCTTTGAGATTCTTTGGTGGACCACAAATACTCTTGGCATACTGCTATGTCTCAAGCACCTAATAGTGTCTGGCACATAGTAGATATTCACCTTTAGTGGAGTGGAAAATAATGGCAGGGTAGCATCTTTGGTTAGATACACCAGTCATTTTATCAACTCTCTCTAGCTTAGCATAGAAAGGAACCTGGGGAAACCATTTCTTTCCCTTTCTGAGGGGGCTTGTTATTATAGGAGGAAGATGAAGGTATCTTTTGTATTAACCATTCTATTCCGAAAGCCATGGGTTCTGGTTATAGTTCTACCACAGGACAGCCTTTGACAAGGTATTTCATAGTATGTCTCAGTGGCTAAAGGAAAAGCTAAAGCTGATATCTTGATTTTATAGGATTACCAAATTAATAAAAATTATGAAGGCAAGTAGCTTGCTTAGCCATGTTATGTTCCAAAAGTAATTTCAATTCCTGGGTCACAATGTTCCAATTTGAAGAACAACAACAAAAATGATTCTACTATATTATAGTCAGTTTTCCTTTTTGATTTAAAAATTTTGTGTTTTGCTTTGCTTTTTGTTTTGTTTTATTTTTGTAACTCTAATTGTCAGTAAATATTTGTTAGTTTTTATGAGAATAAAATATAATTGTAGATGTAAAAAATATTTGAATATAGGAATAATATTTATTCACAATATAAAAATTAGCAATGCCCTTTATCCCAGCAAGGAAAAAAATGTAATTCTTCAAGTCACGGGTTTGGAGCTCCATATGGTTTCAGATTTGGGAAATCATAAGTATGTGTAATTTTCCCCAGTGTGCTAAATGGTGATTCTCAAAGTTCCGAGAATCTAATTTTATCCAGACAGATTTCAAGTCTACAGAGTATTGAGTACCTATGGTGTGCCAGGAATGGTGAAGGGTGTTTGGAGTACAAGTTCAGACATTGTGTCTATGCTTGATGAGCTCATACCTGACAGGGGAAAGGGAGAGAAGTAAGTTAAGTGATTCTTTCTGTGGACTTTCTGAGGGCATGAATAAGAGATCTGGGGAAGTACAGAGGAAGGTACCACTGTTGGCTGGGGCAGCAGAGTTTAGAATAAAATGACACTTGATTTGGAGATTAATATATGAGAAGAAATTTGCTAGACAAAAAGGGATAGGTTCAAAGAAGAGTGGAAGGGAACTCTAAGCAGAAATTAAAACACGTATAAGGACTTAGGTAAGTGTGAGAAAGCAATGTGTATTTGGGTAGCCAAGAGTAGTTTCATGTGTCTTGGAGCCTGTGGGAAATGGGGTTTAGGGTGAGAAAAGATGGGGAAGAGGTAAATAAAGCTGTACACACATATATTTAGGACAAGTTGTGAAATGCCTTATCTTACATGTACAGAAGACTGAATCTCTAAGCCACATTTATTCCATGTATTATTACAAGTAGAAGTTTCCCTAAGTTTCAGAAGTAGGAAGAGAAAGAGAACCCCAAATGAATGCATGAATGGATGAATGAGCTGAAAGTGTAAATAATGAAGGCAGAGTCAGCAGTGTTGGAAGAACCAAGAAGGCAGTATTTTTGAAGGATGGCATGCCCTGGAAAATGGGTGTTTGGCATAGTGGGATAGATGATAAGTGTGTGAACAGTGCGGATCCTCCACTGCGAAATATGTGTGATGGTAGCATACTTGAATCCCTGAAGAGTTACTTATAGTGCCAAGGAAAATTATTATTGCATTGACTACTGACAGTGATATATGAAGGTTGCTAATGACTAGACTATATTTGCATAGGTCATAGGAGTATATGAGTTAGAGTTCTGTTAAAGGTACATGTTCAGGGACAGGGTATAAGCAGGGGAGTTTGAGGGATGGAATGCACAATGTGTGCTCCTCTGTCTGTAATTGTATGTCCTCTGGCCAGGAGGGATATTAGGCTTACAAATGGCTAGGGTGTTCATTTGTTACTATTTCAGGAATAAAAAGTTAAGTCATTAACAACAAACTATTTAATGATCAAGAGTGGTTCATTTTACTCCCCTAGACCTCTGTTTCTTTTTCTATCAAATGCAGAGTTTGGATTTGATAATCTCAAATATATTACAGCTGTGAATTTAATGCTTAAAATAACCCTCTTCAAAGTACTAGGTAAATTTGGTGACTGGAGATTGGTGTATATGTATATATAGTAGCCAATCTCCATAGAGCTTGTTGTATGCCATTTTAAAAATATATTGATGTAGCTCTTTTTCTCTGCCTTTTAGATGGTTGAACACTTTAGGAATGCTGGCCAATCAGGGCATTGATGTCGTGATACGGCACTCATTTTTTGACCATGGATACAATCATCTCGTGGACCAGAATTTTAACCCATTACCAGTAAGTGTTGGATAAAGATTCCCAACTCCTTTTCCATATCATTCAGTTATTTTGATCATGCCTGTTCCATACTAGGAGAATATTTTTCCTCTTGCTGTTACCAGTTAATTTCATTAATTGAACAGAAACATTCTTGTCTTCGTTCCCTTGATCCATTTCACAGACTTTTGGCTTCACCACACACACACACACACACACACACACACATACACATACACACATGCACACACATCTAGTCACTCACTCACTTTTATATATACACATACATATGTATGTACAGTATGCAATATACATACATTCATTTATACATATTTGTATATTTATTACTATTGTTTTAACAATCCTTGTGCAGTTGAGATTCCCCATCTACTTGTGGCCTGTTTGAACTCTGCTTGAGAGTGAATTTTTCCAGATTGTTTTATTTTAATGCTAATAGGAGACATTAGTTGACATCAAATGCAACATGTTGAAAGCAGATGGGGGAGTGTTAGCCAAGATCAGACACACTAGGAACCCATCTCTTGAGGAGTGGCTGAAGTGCAATTACAGTTAGATGTTGAGCCTTATGTGACAATGAGGGAATTTACCAAGAGCGTCAACTTCTCTAGGAAAGAAAAGGAAAGAGAAGAATAAACTAGAATGGCAAAAGCAGAAATATGGGTTTGTCTAGTGACCTTATTGGCCAATCAGAGAAATTCCACAGACCAGAAAAGCTACGCTTATCAGAAATATTACACGGGTTATCCTTTATCACAGAAGTCATGGTCATGACAAAAGATCAGACTGCTCTCATCAAGTCATAGAATTTCAGAGCTGGGATCCCCCCTCGAGATGATCCAATTCCACCTCATTTAACAGAGGGACTGCTAGCTAGGGGAGGGGCAAGAAAAAAAGGAAAGAAAGGAAAAAGAAGGACAGAGGGAAGTGTTCAGAGCATTGTAGATGCCATTTATGAAAGTGATCTGTACATTGTTAAGTATTATCTGCATCCTTTATAACTAACTTTCCAGGCTGGGGAAGAAACTAACACAAAAGCTCCAAGGCAAGAACAAACCTGGCACATTTGAGGAAACGCAAGAACACTAGGGTGACCGGGGCATGATGAGGAAGGGGGAGAAGTTGGAAATGAGGTAGGCAGGAGTCATATCACCTAGGGCTTTGTATGCTGAAAGGAGTTGACTTGTAAATAGTATGAAAAGCCATTGGAAGGCCTAATTAGGGAAGTAACATGATCTACTTACGTTTTAAACAGCTCACCCTGGCATAATTAACGCATCAAATGTTAGTTATAAAAGGATGCAGATAATACTTAACAATGTACAGATCACTTTCATAAATGGCATCTACAATGCTCTGAACACTTCCCTCTGTCCTTCTTTTTCCTTTCTTTCCTTTTTTCCTTTATTCCTTTCATCACTCATTCAAATTTCATTCACTCTTCTTGATCAGGTACTATGTGCTGATTGCTGTTCCTGGCAATGGGCCACTGTGGTGAACCAAAAAGACAAGGTTCCTGAACTCTTGGAGTTTATAATATAGTGAACTGTACTGATAAATGGAAAATAAATAAACATAAATCAGAGAATTGCAATTTGTCATAAAATTGCTCTGAAAATAACATAGTGAGATAAATATGAATATTTATACTTATTTTGCTAAAGAGAAACTAAGGTTCTGTGACATTATTGAGTGCCTTATCCAAGGTCAGATGAGTAGTAAGAGAGCTGGAACACGTTTTCCAGTTCTAAATTGTGTTTTCTTTTCACTGTACCACACTATTTCTTATGGTAGCCTCTTAGATGTCTTTGCTGTGGTCTGAGGCCAACATTGCCTTAAATGCATGGAAATGAAACCAGGCATGTTGGGAAATTGGAGAGAAGAAAACAGACTGGAAAAAGAGTCTTTGGGTGACTAGACAAGCTTCATTTCCAGAGTTGGACAAACTTGGATTCCGTATCAACCCTCTTTGTACCTTTGCATGGCCATGTGTAAGTTAAGGATGTCAGTCCTCATGGCTTTGTCCTCCTCAAATGAGAGTTGCTGCCAGTGACTTTCTTTAAAAGCATGGCACAAAAGATCTCAGTTGATACACAGTGGAGCAGAGCTCATAGAAATTCATGGGAAGAGAAAACAAGTTCCACTGATTCAGCACAAAGACTCAAATGATCTGGGCAGCTGTATTTCTGGAAACACCAAACTGTAATAAAGAAACTGTATGTAAAAGCACTTAAAAAGGTAGCAGGCTTTCTTTTTATCTTTCTTTTCACTAATAAATTCTGCACCTTATAAGTAGAGAACCTGGCAGCTGGGAGAGTGTATCCTAAGTCTCCCCTGGAAGGAATTTACAAGGCTAGACCAGAACACCAATCTGACACACATTGCCAGCAGGCCCCTGGAATGTGTAATGGAGACAGACCTGGGAATTGTACTGGTTGCCACTTCAGAGAGTTGTGCAATTGATAACTAAACACTGCCAATAAAAACTTGTGGATTTTACATTGTGATTAAATCTTCAAGAGAGTTTGTTGAGCGCTTAGGGGATTAGTGAGTTGCATTTTGGTTGCCTCCCAAAACCAGTGCTCTTGAATGAATTCAGAAAAAGTGAGCATCCTGGCCTTATGGCTCTTCAACCCATATCCCATTTTACCCCTCCCCCTGCCCAGTCAACTTTAATCCCAGTTTGTGGCATTCTAGCCTAGCTCTGGCAGGACCATTTCAATAGCCCCAATCTAAGGTAAGAGAGAATATGAGGATAGCTCTTTAAAAGAGAAACTTGTCCTCAGAAAAGATCATTTTCAAATATACCCCATGTTCTTCATGGTTATTCCTCCAGAAAAGTGCCACCCACCTCCTGCTGTAACATTTTCCTTCTCCTGGAAAGAGAATATTCAGTTCAGCCGTGCTTCATCACTCGACTCCCACTCCCTTCCCCTGGCCCCCTCAACACTGGGAAAGAGGGGACATGTGAGTCTCCACAGCCGGTCAGTCAGTCACGGGCTCCCTTGGGAGTAGACGATGTTTGTGCAGAAGAGATCTGCACATTTGGTGGACATAGTCCAGACCCCACCAGTCATGGGCATTTCTCCTCAGAGAGGGTTTTGGAATTTAGCTTGCTGCTTTTTTTAAGAGCTTGATTTACAGAGCTTTCAGGGAAAGGAATGGTGAATTACTAGTCGACATCTTAACTCCCACACCAGGCTGTCTTCGCACAATTCAATTCAAAAATCATGGACACCTCAGTTGTGTCTGGCTTCATGCTTGGCATTCTAGGGACATGCACATAAATTCATCTATGGAACTAATAATCTGATGTGTGTTTGTGGGACTACAATTTCGTCCTTTATTTGGAATAAAATAAAAAGCTAGATCACATTGGATTGCCTTTTCCACACTGGGCACGGTGGTATGGAAATTTACTGTCAGCATGCTTTTTTGCCTACTTTCCCTGATGAATAATATACACTCAACTCGGCCCAATGCACACTTATTGAGTGCCTGCTGTGTACATTGTTCTGGAATATAGTCATTAGTCGTGGATTGGAGTACAACTCGCTGGTCTATGGTGAGATTGAACCTGTGATTGCAGTTCCCATAGCAATGTGCTCTGAACCAAGCCATTGCTGTTCAGATACCATTTGGCCATCAGAAGGAAACTCTAACTCTTACTGGTGCCTGCCTAGCACAGTTGATGAGCCTATCACAAGATCCTAGAACAAGATCCTAGATGCTCCATCCTTGTTTCCCTCCAAAGTGTTAGAGACAATGCCCAGTGTGCACTGCTGAGCCCTGGTGTGGACACGAGGCTTAAATCTCTCCCTGTGTAGAGCAAGGACACCCAGTTACAAATGCATGTTCCACTGATGCTGGATTGATACAAGAAGAACACCACCTGAGACACAGTGGCTCACGCCTGTGATCCCAGCACTTTGGGAGGCCGAGGCAGGCAGATCACGAGGTCAGGAGATCGAGACCATCCTGGCTAACACGGTGAAACCCTGTCTCTACTAAAAATACAAAAAAGTAGCCAGGCGTGGTGGCGGGAGCCTGTAGTCCCAGCTACTCAGGAGGCTGAGGCAGGAGAATCGCTTGAACCTTGGAGGTGGAGGTTGCAGTGAGCCAAGATTATGCCACTGCACTCTAGCCTGGGCAACAGAGCAAGACTCTGTCTCAAAAAAAAAAAAAAAAAAAAAACACACAAAAAAAACAGCACCTGGGAAACAGCAGGAGCCTGGAACTATGATAAGATTCATGAGTTCTAGTCCTAACTCTGCCATTAATAAGATGTGTATCTTGGTATTCCAGTTTTCCCATCACTTAAATTGGGATAAAAATGCCACCTCTACCTCCAGAAGTTACTGTTACAATCTTTGAGAAAATTAGGTATAAAAATAGGATTGTGATTTGGTATATATACATACATGTAGAAAATTACTGGAAAGGACTGCATCTAAATGTTAAAAGTGGTTTTCTTTGGGTGGTAAGATTACAGGCAGTTTTTATTTTCTTACATGAATTTTTTGTATGTAAAATTGCTGCAATCAGCATTATTGCTTTTAAGATCTTAAAAAAAAGGCCTATTTTTCAAAGAAAAAAGAGTATTTCAAAAGGATTGTGTTTAAATAGCTATGCAAATGTTCCCTTATTATTCATGTTTCATTTATTCATAAACACTTATTGCATTCATGCTATGTGCTAGATACTATGCTAGACACTATTCACACAGTCTCTAGGAGCTTACAGTAGAGATAGGGAGATAGACAAGGTAGCAGGGACTATAACAGAAGCCCTATAGTGTATTAGAAGAGGAGTACAGAAGCCAGATTGAGTAGAGGGAGGCATGGGGCATCAAGGAAGGCTTTCTGGAGGAAACAATGCCTGAGCTGAATCTTTAAAAAGGGCCACTTAGCCATAGGAAGAAGAGTTTGGGGTCTGGGGAGGACCTTCCAAACAGAAGCAGTAGTGTATGTAAAGGTACAGAGGCATTAATTTTCCAGTGAGTCATGTTAGATGGATTAGGAAAAATTAAGAAAAATTTTCCCATTGCTGTCCAGTGGCCACACAGGGTGTATGAAAATTAAAGAATTTCAAAGCTACAGACCTGGAGGTGGTAGGTCAGGGGAGGCACAAAACACAGCCAAACCAGCCTGTGACCTGTTTCTTGGTGAAGCCGCCTTTCTCTTTCTTTTCTTTCCCGTGGGAGCCATCAGGAAGATGAAAGAAGCAGAGTGTACCTGTTTAGGGGTAGCTGTGATGTGAAACCCAATGCTCCCATTAGAGGCCCTGACAAAGACTTCACCATGTGCAGCTTTCCTTTGTGGAACCTGCGGCTGCTGAGAGAAGGGCATCCTTGGCTGCAGGATCAATCACTGAGACTCAGGCTGGCTCCACGTCAGTGGCCGAAGTGCCTGGGCTGCATGCCCAGGGAACATGACTTGCTCTTTTCTCCTCTGTGTCTCTAAACCCTGGCTGCTCAAACCAGAGCCTGTGCTCTGCACCATCTGAGAGGAAGGCAGTTCTTTTGCTCCTAATGCTTTCACTTAGACGCTCCTCTGATTTTCTACTAGGAGTTCTCCTCCCTTGCTTATTTATCAGCCTGAGCGGTGTGCGCAGGATGTCGGCAACAACACTAACAGTTGTAACAGCTCACGCCGATGGAAGCCCCTTTGGGAAATAGAAAGCACTCTAGACCTAAAATCAGAAGGTGCAAGCTCAAAATGCAGCACCACAATTTTCTAGTTACATGAGTCTTCATTTCTTCCTCTGTGAAATGGGATTAACTGTGCTGGTGTTACAGACAGGGAAGTATTTGAATGTACTGCTTAAAAGTATTGACTTGGAATCAGACTGACCTGAGTTTCAAAACTAGCTCTATCACTTACTAGCTATATGTCCTTGGATTTATAAGCATCAATAAACATCAATTTCCTCTCATAAAATGGAGACAATAATAGTGTCTACCTCAGAGGGTTGTTAGAAAGATTAAACGAGCCAATGCATGTGTATCTTTTACCACATAGTAAATACTCAGTAAATGTTAATCACTATTATTATTTATAAAGTCACTTTGTTAAAATTCTGTAAGTCACAATAATTATTATTAATAATCTGAATATAACTGTGGTGAGATAATATATATTTGATATCAAATATACATTTGATATATATTTGATATACATTTAATATTTAGATATCTGGAAATCAAGCAATGATGACTAAAGGATGAAAAGTAGATTTTTTGGTAAAAGTAATTTAACTTTTTATAATTTTCTAGTAACTTAACTAGAAAATGAGAAGAACGAAAAAGGAAAGCAATGATTCCTTCACTTGAGAGGAATTGACTGCAATGGTTAAAGATAAACTAAAAATTACATTTTATTTCCCTCTGGAGAAGATTCTGGCAACCTTTCCCAGTGAAGGCAATTAAGGCAGTAACCAGGCCCCAACACCTTCATTTGGTATTTATAAATGGCCCAATAAGCCCTGGAAACCATGATATGTCACATCAAAGTGCTAATGACAGCACATTATGTGAATCACTGAGAAGCAACAATTGAAAATTCCACTCTGCCATCAGCCATTTATATTGTTCCTAGATTGCAATACTGAGGGATTACAGCTACAGCAAATTGTGTGGCCTCCTAAATAAATTAGGGAGAAGAAGCAATTATAGTCTCGCTGCACTTGAGCTTAGGAACACAATTCGCCATCCTTGAAGCAACGTGTAGACAGTGAGAAGCAAGGTCAGGTCTGGAATGAGAAGAACTGCACTCACTTAACCTCATCAGCTCGCTGAAAACACTAAAGAATTATCTAAAAATGACCTGAGAAGAAAGAGAGGGAGGGAGGGAGGAAGAGAAAAGAAAGGAAATAAGGGAGAGGAAAAAAATAAATGTCCTTTGGTAGGTTGGAAGGCACTTTTGTGAATGCCACAATATGACAAATTTAAGAATATTTCATCTTAAAGACTTTGCAAACATTAAGGGCACAGTGGTGTCTGGTTGTGACCTTTAGGAACCAAAAAATAAGCCTCTGATAGAACCAAGATAATACATTATGTTTTTTTCTAACTCAATTATGGTTTTGTGGTTGTTTAAATAAAAGCAAAAGTCTTTATTAAAAATAGAAAGAGAACAAATTCTGCTTTTTAATTCTTATTTAAATGTACTACACTATAACTTTTTAAAAAGAATCTGTCAGTCATTAGATACCTCACTTACTAACTTTCAGCCATTATCAATCTCTGCTTGTTTCATCCTTGATTCGGTTTTAAGCATTGAAAGGATTCAATAGAACACACCATTTT
Organism: Macaca thibetana thibetana; assembly: GCF_024542745.1. NCBI lineage: Eukaryota > Metazoa > Chordata > Mammalia > Primates > Cercopithecidae > Macaca > Macaca thibetana. The sequence continues at coordinate 94,641,256 of NC_065586.1, read as the reverse complement.
TACTTACCCTAAATTTGATGGCAGAAGACCTGCCTTCTACTCTAAAATTCACCCTCATCTTGTTGTCACAATCCTTATAGCCTTTCTTTGTTAGAGCAGTGGTTCTCAAGCCTGGCTGAACATTATAGTCACCTAGGGAGCTTTTATAAAAATACCTATGCTTAGGCATCAACTCCAGAGATTCCTGTTTAAGTTGATCTGTAGAGGATCCCAGGTGTTGATATTTTTTTTGAAGTCCAAGTGATTCTAATGTGAAGCCAGAATTGAGAACTGTATTAGAGGTTTATGTTGCCCTGATTAAATTATCAACTACCTTTTTATTTTTTTCTACTCCTCTGTACTCAACTCTTGCTTCAATTTTTGACATAGTAACAAAATATTTAGTACTGTCTATCATTCATTCATTTGACAACTATTTATTGAGTATCTACTATGTGCCAGACACTTCTAGATTCTGATGAAATGGAGGTGAAAGGGGAAAGACAAGATCCCTGCCCTCATTGGAGGTTACAGTCTGGAAGGAGAGACTAAAAATAAACAAGTAAACTAACAATTAATTACAAAATTCAGAATGCTGTGAAGGAAGCAGTCGCTAAACTGAATAATGAATAATTTAGAAAGTGTGGCCAAGGAGGTCTTCACTGAAGAGGCAGCCATTAGAGGCTGGTGGAAGAGCAGAGCATCGCTCAACAGGAACAGCATCCGCAAAGGCTGCAGTGGGGGAAAGACGCTCAGTCACACATCAGAGGCCACACAGTGTCTCTAAGACCAACCTGAGGTATGGTCCACCCACCGCCAGGCACAGAGGCAGGCAGCAGTGTTCAGCACAGTTTAGCTCAAGCTCCCTGAACATGCTGCTCTGTCCTGCCCTTGCCACCAGCACTTGGCAAACTTCATTGCTTCCTGTTTATTGCCCCTTATGCAAATAATAGTGGTGTATCTCACTGCCTGGCCCTTTATCTGGGATCCCCGACTGAGCTTAGTGCCTAGAGTTTCCCCGTCACTGGCCCAGCCATCCCCATTTACACTCTCTGTCACCTGTCATCAGACTTTGAAACAAGAATGGCAGAACATTTGGTAGTTTATTATACTATTCCGTTTTTGAGTATGTTTACAAATTTCACCGATAATTCTTTTAATATCTTTGTTTGAGAACCTTATGACATACACTAAAGCAAAGCACTGTTTTAGTTTCTGTAGAACATAAAAAATAATGTTAGATTCCTTCTCTCCATGTTTACAATCTGTGTTGGGTGACGTAAAGCCTTGGAGAGAGAGTTAACAGACGATGGATGTGTATGTTAAAGTCTGTCTTGTTCACTCATTATCCCCAGAGCCTAACATAAGGCGCCTTGCATAGGAAGTACTCAATAAATATTTGTGAAAATAAGAGAGGGAGGAAGGGATCCAAATGATCAATAGACAATAGTTTTTTTAGATGTCTGAGGTAGGAGATATTACTACTGGCCGGAAGGGAGGAGCCAGAGGGAAGAATTAGGAAAGACTGTGCAACAAGACGTCATTGGTGGACATTTGTAATATTAGTTACCTGCATAATACATGTTCCTGAGAAGGCTCCTTACTCCAGGGCACCACAATGATGTGACAGCAGGAAGAAAGGAGGGCCTTGGGATAGAAGGCTCACCAACTGGAAGACCAGGAATTCTGGATCTGATTCCACATTCTGACACCAACTCACTCATTGTAGGGCACTGGGCACTCTGGGTCTGTCTCTAATTTAGAGGTTGAATTGGACAATCTGAGGTTCCCTTCAGCTCTGAAGTTTTCTGATTCATTTCAATATGTTATTTCCATACCACTGTCTTCAGATGGACCTCCCAGCTGAACCTAAATTAATAAAATATTTTAAAATAAAGCTGCACTGCTTCCCTTTGAAATCATTCAGGGAATAAAGCTTTTTTCCTCAAGGCTCCTATAGCCCTGTTATAGTACTTATGACTGTCTTTTGTTATTAGAATTGTTGGGGTCCACCTACTAGTAAATTCTCAGTCATTATTGTTTCAATTATTTCTTCAATTCCTTTCTCTTTCTTTTCCTTCTAGTTTGTTACACATTTTGTAGCTGTCCCACAGTCCTCAGATATGCTGCCCTATTTTAGTCAGTCTTTATTCACTTTGTTGTTCAATTTGGGATGTTTCCATTGATATTTTCTCAAATTCAGAGATTATTTCCTCAGCCATGTCCAGTCTACTAATAATCTTATCAAGGGCGTTCTTCATTTATGTTATAGTATTTCTGATCTCTAGCGGTTTCTTTTAGTTCTTAGAATATCCATCTCTCTGCTTACATTGCTCATCTGCTTTTGCATGCTATTTGCTTTATCCATTAGATCCTTTAGCATATTAATAACAGCTGTTTTTAATTCCCGTTCAGATAATTTCAGCATTCTTGCCATGTCTAGTGTTTGCTCTGTTTCTTCAAATTGTGTTTTTTGCCTTTCAGTGTGCCTTGTAATTTATCTGGATAGATGTGATGTATCAGGTAAAAAGAACAATTGTAAATAAGCCTTTAGTAATATGGTGGTAAGGTATGCGGGGAGAGGAAGCATCGTATAGTCCTATGATTAGGTCTCAGACTTTTTGTGAGCCTGTGCCTTTAGATTGTGAACTTCACAAGTGTTTTTCAGTATTTTTCTTTCCCCTTTTAGTGGAACAGGATGGCTAGAGTGGGCTGGAGTTGATATTTCCCTTCTCCTGCCTGGAAGGCTAGAGCTGACTGGAGTTGGGTATTCCCTTTCACTTAGGTCAGTTAGGCTCTGATAATACCCCAACAAGTTAGGTTATGGTTAACTAGTTTCTCCTGAGGGCAGAACTTGTTAAGAACAGAGGCCAGGCACGGTGGCTCACACCTGTAATCCCAGCACTTTGGGAGGCCAAAGTGGGCACATCACGAGGTCATGAGATGGAGACCATCCTGCCCAACATGGTGAAACCCCGTTTCTACTAAAATACAAAAAATTAGCCTGGCGTGGTGGTGTGCGGCTGTAGTCCCAGCTACTCAGGAGGCTGTGGCAGGAGAACTGCTCGAACCCAGGAGGTGGAGGTTGCAGTAAGCCAAGATCGAGCCACTGTATTCCAGCCTGGTGACAAAAAAAAAAAAAAAAAAAAAAAAAAAAAAAAAAAAAAAAAAAAAAAAACAGAGTTCTCTGGCATATTTCAAAATAGTTCCTTTTCCCTTGCCCCCACTGGAAGCATGAAGAATTTTTGCCCAGTATTTGCTGTGAGATCCTGGTTGAGCTCCTGGAGGTAAAACTCACAAAATTGTTGGGGTTCTCCCAGTGACTCTCTGGGAGTTGCAAACTCTCAAACTTGTCCACACTGAGCCTCCAGCACAGTTACAGTTTAGGTTGTCTGCTGCGGTATGCCATGACTCCCTGTATTTGTCTGTCTGTCTCTCCAATTTTGGGGGCAGCGGTTTGCGCTATGTCCTCACCTCTCTAATGGATCCAAGAAAAATTGTTGATTTTTCAGACTGTTCAACTTTTTATTTATTGATCAAAAGGAATGGTGACTTCTAAACTCCTCACATATGGAAGTGGAGACCAGAAGTCCAATAATCTGTGTGTTGTCTTTTTATTTTCTTGATGGTGTCCTTTTAAGCACAAAAGTTTTTAATTTTGCTGAACTCTAATTTATCTATTTTTTGGTCATTTGTACTTTTGGTGTTCAATCCAAGGCCACAAAGATCTCCTATTTTTTCTTCTAAGAATTTGTATAGTTTCAGCTCTCCTATCTTTAGGTCTTTGGTCCATTTGAGTTAATTTTTGTACATGATGTGAGGTAGAGATTCAACATCATTCTTTTGCATGCAGACACAGTTGTCCCAATACCATTTGTTGAAAAGATTATTCTTTTCCTATTGAATTGTCCTGGCACTTTTATTGAAAATTAAGTGACCATAGATGTTCTGGACTTTCAATTTTATTCCATGGATCTTTATGTCTACTTTTATGCATATATGTATATGTACAGTAATCAAGTGAGTATAGCCAATACCATAATCTCTTGATTACTGTAGCTTTGTATTAAACTTTGAAATTGGAAAGTGTGAGTGAGTGCAAAAATGAATATGTTCTTTTTCAAGACTGGTTTAGTTTCTACTTTCAGTTTTGAGTGGTGTGACAGCTGCTCACAGCTCAGTCAAATGAGTTTCCAATGTTTTCAGCCCTTCTAAAGCCCCGTGTCAGGTGGTAAGTTCATAATTACTGACATAATCTATTCAGTAAGCACAACCACATTGCATTTGGGTTAGGATCACAGGGCTTGCTATCCCATTGTCATAATAAACATCCTTTCCATCACCCTCCTTGGGAAAGTGACCAACAGCCAAGGTACCATTTTGGTGGCTTGTTTCAATCCTATCACTGTTTGCCTCCAAATAATTAATTCCACTTTTGTTCATTAAAAATAGGACACTGGGGAACCCTTACTCCACAGCATCACTCACTATTTTGGTGAGAGCATTTACTGCCAGCTCCTGGGAAGTCTTACATCCCCAAACCCAACCTGCAAAGCCTCTGTCCTTAAAGTCATGTCACTGTTGGCATCCCATCCTCATCACTATAACTGTCAAGGACTGTGAAGGGCCTGAGAGTTACCCTATTTGCAAGCTAACAAGTTTGCCTTTGCTGCTCCATGGATTCAGACAGAAAGCCCAAGTCTTCTAGGTCAGAAACAGAAGACTTTATATACTCAGCAAGCATCATGAGCATTAGCATATTTGCATGGGTTTCCCTGGCCACCGAGACTCATAGGAACAATGCACTGGGCCCAAATTTATGCTACACATGCAGTGGGTCTGAGCTGTAGCTGAGGAGTTCAGACCAAAAGTCTAGCACTTTTTATGCTATCAGCAAACATTGTGGAAGCAGCAAACAAGACAGTATTCCTCCCAGCAGGGGTGGGCAATTGTATGGATGTCATGCTGTGGTCATTTTGACAACTTAGTTGCCTGTGTAAGTAGCTGCAGAAACTACTTTTTATCAGAAGACATAAATCTTGCAGTCTGGCACACTCATCAAGAACATGCAGAGATAATCAGGGCTGGTAGTCAACTACTTCTCCCAACAATCCATCCCTCAGCCCTACATGTTCTTGGCTGAACTCAGATTTACACTGAGTATGCCACTCCATCAGCCACTCTGATTAATCTGATGGATGGAGGCTGGCACCAAATTTGTTCCATTTGTCTCATATAGTATGATGGTTAATTATATGTGTCAACTTGGCGAGGCCATGTTACCCAGATATTTGGTCAAACATTATTCTAGATATTTCTATGAAGATGTTCTTTAGATGAAATTGACATTTAAATCTGTAGACTTTGAGTAAAGCAGATTACCCTCTATAATGTGGATGGGCTTCATCCAATCAGTTGACAACCTTAAGAGAGAAAAGACTGGCCTTCCCTGAACAACAACAACAAAAATTCTGCCAGCAGACTGCCTTCAGGCTTGAACTGCAACCTCAGCTCTTCCCTGGGTCTCCACCCTGCCAGCAGCCTACCCTACAGATTTTGGACTTCCCAGCATCTGTAATTACGTGAGCCAGTTACCTAAAATCAATCCGTCTGTTTCTCTCTCTCTCTCTCTCTCTCTCTCTCTCTATATATATATATATACACACACACACACACGTAATATATATGTATATATCTTTGTGTATATATATATACACACACACATATGTGTATATATACATACATGTTTATGTATGTATGTTTGTGTGTATATATTTTTGTGTGTATGTGTGTATATACATGTATATCCTATTGGTATAGGTTCTGTTTCTCTGGAGAACCATGACTAATACTTACAGCATTTAATTAAGGACTTATATGAAATACTGAGCATATTACATTGCAGTTCATCTGCTCATCTCTTTTTCCTCCTTCTCTATGAGGAGGAGAAACATTTGAGTTGAAAGTGACTGAAATCTGACGTGCAGAGACTTTGTTTTTAGTAATCTCTGTCCTCCTCAAACACAGTAGGTACTCGATAAAAGTTTGATGAATGAAAGAGGAACTAAGTGTGTAAGGGTATGATTGGATTTCTTCAACACCTGTAATTGCCTTCCCCAACATCTCCATTAAACAAAACTCAAGCTATCTTTCAAAGATTATCTCAAAGACCACCAACTCTTTCTTGACGCTTTTTTTGAATTATCGTAAGTGAATGTTTTCTCTTCTGCTTCTTGGGTGACAAAGCGAGACTCCATCTCAAAAAAAAAAAACCTCATTAACATGTTATCTGTATCCTTTTATGCATGTAGTATATATGGTGTTATCTACAGGTATTTACAGTCATTTGTAAACTTGTTATTTCCCTTCCTAGAATATAAGCTCCTTGAGGGTAGGGACTTAGTATACTTTTCCTATATTTCCTCTAACAAGCAGTACACATCCATACCTAACATACACTAAAAAAATTATTTGCTGAATTGGACTGTCTCAAACCAGAGTAGAAAATCACTGGTGCAAATGTGCTAATTACCCACAGCTGGTCTTAAAGGTGTTTTGATTATTAGTTAGCAGCTCAGATTCCCTTTAGGAAACATGACCTTTTTGCTAATGATCACTTTAACTACTACATATCAGTGTAATGACGGGTTGCCTTTAAAATTAGCCAATAAAGAAGGCTGGGAGTATAGCAGCAAGATGGCAGAATAGGACTTTCCAGAGCTTGCCTCCCTGCAGAAACATCCTTTTGAACCACAACAATTATGTGTGAAAATACCTTCACAAGAGCTAAGGAAGCCAGGTGAAATATTATAGCACCTGGGTAGAGCACAGAAATAAGACACATTGAACCTCTTCAATATGGAAAGAAGAACAGTTTTATACCACTCCTCCAACCCTAGGCAGCATAGCATTGAAAGACATACCCTGCACTTGGGGGAAGGAGAGGGAAGTGAACACCAGACTTTGCTTCAGACCCTCAACACCAGGACCGCCCCAATAAAACTGAGCACTGGTCAGGCCCCCATGGGACCAGACTCCAGGCCAGTACTTACAGACTGAGTCTCCAAACCTGCCCTGCACCAGGCAAGGCCCCACAGTCCCAGGCTCCAGGCCTGACCCAGTATTGGACTGGCCCTAGTGGTCCTGGGCTTCAGGCCCACCCTGAAGGGCCAGGCCAGACCAACCCCAGCAGACAAAGTATCCAAACCACCCCTGCAGCCTTAGCTATCAGGATAGCACCTTTTAATTCAGCCTTCAGGCTGGCCCCTGTGGATACAGACTCTAGACCTGTCTATCACCAGGCCAACTCCTGTGGCCTCAGGCTTCAGGACTAGGCCAGAACCAGGTTGACACATCTAGCCTTAGGCACCAGGCTGAAACCCATGGACACAGAGTCTAGGCATGCCCAGTACCAAGCCAGTCCCTTTGTCCTATCCTTCAGGTCAACCTCTGTGGCCCCAAGCTCCAGCAGACCCAAGGTTTAGGCCATTCTCAGTAGATCCCAGTGCTGGCTGGACCAGCCCCCATGGACCCAGGCTTCAGGATCACCTCTGTGGACCCAGGTTCCATGCTGGCCCCCATGGCCTGGGAACCCAGGTCACCCCTCACAGACCTAGTTTCCAAGTCAGCACATATACACTCAATCTCCAAGCCAGCCCCAGTGGACCCAGGCTTCAGGCCAGTCCCCATTGCCCTAGGCACCAACCAGTACCCATGATCCCAGGCTTTATACCAGCCCTCATAGACCCAGGCTCCATGCCTCCTTCATCACTGACTAGCCCCAGGACCCAGGCCAGTCCTGATGACACCAGACTCCAGTTGACCCAAGGCCAAGACCTACCCAAGTAGATCCCAGTGCCAGGCCAGCCCCTGTGGGCCTAGGACCCAGGTCTGCATCCACAGACTCAGGCTTTGGACCTGTCCCAGCACCAGGTCAATCACTGTGGACCAGGACACACCCATCTTCCATGAGTTCAGGTTTCAGTTACAACCCTGTGGACCCAGGTATCAGACCCATCCCAGCACCTGGCTGGTCCCAGAAGACTCAGGCTCAAGGCCCACACCAGCACCACGTAAACCTCTATGGACCCAGTCTTAGACTGGATGTCGTGGATACAGGCTCCAGGTTCATCTCCACAGATACAGGCTCCAGGCCTGCCCTAATGGACCCAATTAATAAGTCTACCCCAGTGGATCCAGGATCCAGGCCCAGCCCTGAGGACTTATACGCCAGGCCTGCTAACCTGACCCAGATACAAGGTCAGCCTGCCCAAAGACTCCAGCAGCAAGCCTACCTATGGACCACTCCAGACAACCTGCGCAGAATTTCCAGATGGACTGACTGGTAAAGCCACTCTGCAGCAAATGGAGTAAGTCCCTACTTCTTCAAAATGTGGAGATATCAACCCAAGGCAACAGGTAACATATAAAAACAAGGTGACACACCACCAGAAAAACACAATAAGATAAGTTTGAAAATATAAAGTCAGAGGTGGAAAAAAGAAAACAAAGAATGAAAGGGAATAAAGAAAACATATAGGATCCATGGGACAGCATCAAAAGAGCAATACAGGGACAGCATCAAAAGAGCAATACTTTTTTTTTTTTTTTTTTTTTTTTTTTTTTTTTTTGAGATGGAGTCTTGCTCTGTCATCCAGGCTGGAGTGCAGTGGCATGATCTCAGTTCACTGCAATCTCCGCCTCCTGGGTTAAAGCAATTCTCCACCTCAGCCTCCTGAGTATCTGGGATTACAGGCATGCACCACCATGCCCGGCTAAATTTTGTGTTTTTAGTAGAGACAAGGTCTCACCATGTTGACCAAGCTGGTGTCAAACTCCTGACCTCAAATGCCTGCCTCAGCCTCCCATGATGCTGGGATTACAGGTGTGAGTCACTACATGTGGCTGAGCAAATTTTTTTTTTCCTGAGACAGAGTTTCACTCTGTAGCCCAGGCTAGAGTGCAGTGGCACAATCTCGGCTCACTGCAACCTCCACCTCCTGGGTTCAAACGATTCTTCTGCCTCAGCCTCCCAAGTAGCTGGGACTACAGGCATGTGCCACCACACCCAACTAATTGTTTTTTTTTTTAGTAGAGACAGGGTTTCACCATGTTGACCAGGCTGGTCTTGAACTCCTGAGCTCAGGCAATCCACGCGCCTTGGCCTCCCAAAGTGCTGGGATTACAGGTATGAGCCATGGCACCTGGCCACAAATTTTTTAATTGTAGGAGTACAAGGGGGAGCAAAGGGACAAAGGAATAGAATTTTTACTTAGAGAAATAACAGCAGAAAACATTCCTCATCGAAATCTGGGAAAAGATATAAATATCCAAGTACAGGAAGGCCAGAGGTGTCTGATATGGTTTGGCTGTGTCTCTACCCAAATCTCATCTTGAATTATAGTTCCCGTAATCCCCATGTATTGTGGGACGAACCTGGTGGGAGATAATTGAATCATGGGGGCAGTTTCCCCCATGCTATTCTCATGATAGTGAGATAGTGAGTCTCAGTTCTCATGAGAGCTGATGGTTTTATAAGAGGCTTTCCCCCTTTTGCTTGGCACTTCTCCTTGCTGCCACCATATAAAGAAGGATGTGTTTGTTTCCCCTTCCACCATGATTGTACGTTTTCTGAGGCCTTCCAACTCATGCTGAACTGTGAGTCAATTAAACCTCTTTCCTTTATAAATTACCCAGTCTCGGGAATGTCTTTATTAACAGTATGAGAATGAATTAATACAGTCTCCAATCAGATTCACTCCTCACAAGACTACACTAAGAGGGCGCGGTGGCTCAAGCCTGTAATCCCAGCACTTTGGGAGGCCGAGACGGGCAGATCACTAGGTCAGGAGATCGAGACCATCCTGGCTAACACGGTGAAACCCCATCTCTACTAAAAAATACAAAAAACTAGCCGGGCGAGGTGGCGGGCGCCTGTAGTCCCAGCTACTCAGGAGGCTGAGACAGGAGAATGGCCCGAACCCGGGAGGCGGAGCTTGCAGTGAGCTGAGATCCGGCCACTGCACTCCAGCCTGGGTGACAGAGCGAGACTCCGTCTCAAAAAAAAAAAAAAAAAAAAAAAAAAAAAAAGACTACACTAAGACATAATTAAATTGTCAAAAATCAAAGACAAAAAGTAGATATTGAAAGCAGCAAGAAAAAAGAAGCAAATCACATATAAGGCAGTTCCAATAAGGCTAGTGGCGGACTTCTCAGCAGAAACATTACAGGCCAGGAGACAGTGAGATGGTACATTCAAAGTGCTTAAGAAATAAAAACAACAAAAGACCTGCCAACCAAGAATACTTTACCCAGGAAAGTTGCACTTCAGAAATAAATGAAAGATAGACTTTCCCAGACAAACAAAAGCTAAGGGAGTTCATTACCGCTAGACCTGCCTTACCAAAAATGCTAAAGGGAGTGCTTCAACCTGAAAAAAAAAGGATGCTAATTAGTAACATGAAAACATAGGATAAAAATCACTGGTAAAAGTCATTATAGAGTCAAGTTCAGAATACTTTAATACTGTGATGGTGTTGTGTAAACCATTTATATCTTTAAAATGAAGATTAAAAAACAAAGCTACTAAAAATAATAGGAAGGATAATTTGTTAGGGGATACACAATATAAAAATATTTAAATTGATGTATCAAAATTATAAAATGTAGGAGCAGAGAGTAAAAGTGTAGTTTTTTTGTGATCAAAGTTTATTTGTTCTAATACAAAAGCCAGATAAGGTCACTAAAAAGGAAATGAAAATATAGGCCAATATTCCTGGTGAATATAGATGCAAAAGTCACCTAAAAAATACTGGCAAACCAAATTCAACAGCACATTAAAAGGATTATTTATCATGATGAACTGGTATTTATCCCAGGGATACAAGGATGATTCAACATGCATAACTCTATAAAGGTGATACACTACATTAACAGAATGAAGGACAAAAAACATACAATCATTTCAATAAATGTAGAAAAAGCATATGACAAAGCTCAACATTGTTTCATGACGAAAACTCTCAACAATCAGGTATACAAAGAGTGTATCGCAAAGCAATAGAGTTCATATATGACAAACCCACAGCTAACATTATACTCCGTGGTGAAAAGTTGAAAGCTTTTCCTCTAAGGTCAGGAAAAAGGCAAGAATTTCCACTCTCACCATTTCTACTCAACATAGTATTGGAAGTCCTGACCAGGGCAGTTAGGCAAGAGAAAGAAAGCGAAAGCATCCAAATTGGAAAATAATAAGTTAAATTGTTCCATTTTGCAGATGACATGATCTTATATAAGGAAATCCTAAAGACTCCACTAAAAAAACCATTAGAATGAATAAATTGATTCAATAAAATTGCAGGATATAAAACCAATATATAAAAATAGTAGCATTTTAATATACTAACAAGAACTATCAGAAAAAGAAATCAAGAAAATAATCTCATTTGGCCGGGCGCAGTGACTCACGCCTGCAATTCCAGCACTTTGGGAGGCCAAGGCACGTGGATCACAAGGTCAGGAGATCAAGACCATCCTGGCTAACACAGTGAAACCCTGTCTCTGCTAAAACTACAAAAATATTAGCCAGGCATGGTGGTGGGCACCTGGTGTCCCAGCTACTTGGGAGGCTGAGGCAGGAGAATGATGTGTATCCAGGAGGAGGAGCTTGCAGTGAGCCAAGATTGCACCACTGCACTCCAGCCTGGGCAACAGAGCGAGACTCCGTCTCAAAGAAAAAAGAAAAGAAAAAGAAAAAAAAAGAAAATAATCTCATTTATAATAGCTACAGAAATACTTCGGAATAAATTTAACCAAGGAGGTAAAAGACCTATATCCTGGAAACTATAAAACATTGATGAAAAAAATTGAAGACGACACAAATAAATGGAAAGATCTCTTGTGTTCGTGGATTGGAAGAATTAAATGTTCACACTGCCCAAAGTGATGTGCAGATGTAATGCAATCTCTATCAAAATTCCAGTGATCGCTACAGAAATAGAATACACAATTCTAAAATTCATATAAAACCACAAAAGACCTCAAATAGCCAAAGGAGTTTTGAACAAAGCTGAAGACATCACACTACCTGACTTCAAAATATACTTTAAGACTATAGTAATCAAAATAACATGGTACTGGCATAAAAACAGAACACACAGAACAGAACAGAGAGCCCAGAAATAAATCCATGCACTTGCAGTCAATTGATTTTTGACAAAGGTGTGAAGAACACACAATGGAAACGGACAGACGCTTTCATAAATAGTATTGGGAAAACTGGATTTCCACATGCAAAAGAATGACAATAAACTTTTATCTCATACCATATAAAAAAACTCAGAATGGATTAAAGACTTAAATATGAGATCTGAAACTATAAAACTACAAGAAGAAAATATAGGGGGAAAGGTCCATGATATTGGTCTCAGCAGTCATTTTTGTTTTTGTTTTTCTTTGGATATGACCCCCAAAGCACAGGTAACAACAACAAAAATAAACAAATAGGACTAAATCAAAGTAAAAAGCTTCTGCACAGCACAGGAGACAACCAACATAATCAATAGACAACCTATGCAATAGGAGAAAATATTTTCAAACTATACATCTGATAGGGGCTAATATTCAAAATATATAAGGAACTCAATAACAAGTAAACAAATAGTCTGATTTAAAAATGGGCAACGCACCTGAATAGACATTTCTCAAAAGAAGATATACAAATGGCCAACAGATGTATGAAAAAATGCTCAACATCACGCATCATCAGAGAAACGCAAATTAAAACCACAATGAGATACCACTTCACGCTTATTAGAATGACTAATATAAAAGATGAAAGAAGTGTTGGTGAGGATGTAGAAATAAGAACACCCTTTGCACACTGTTGGTGGGAATGCAAATTAGTACAGTCATTATTGGAAAACAGTATGGAGGTTCTTCAAAATAATAAAAATAAGCTGCCATATGACCCAGAAATCTTGCTGGTAGATATATATCCAAAGGAAATGAGATCAATATGTTGAAGAGATATCTGCCTTTCCATGATCATTGCAGCATTACTTACAATAGCCAAGATATAGAAACAATCTAAGTGTCCATCAACAGGTGAATGGATAAATAAAATGTGGTATATATACACAATAGAATACTACTCAGCCTTAAAAAGAAGGGAATCCTGTCATTTGAGACAACATGGATGAACTTGGAGGAGGACATTATGGTAAGTGAAATAAGCTAGGCACACAAAGACAAATACCACATGATGGCACTTATATGGAAAATAATAAGTTAAATTGTTCCTTTTTGCAGATAGATGATATGATCTTATATAAGGAAATCCTAAAGACTTCACGAAAAAAACCATTAGAACTAATAAATTTATTCAGATATCTAGATATATATCTGAATTGGTATTTGGATATATGTCTAATAAATTGAACCTTAAAAAGTTGAATTCATAGGAGCAGAGAGTATAATGGTGTATATCATGGGCTTGTGGTGGGGAAGGGGAGGCGGGGTAGGGAAATATTAGTCAAAGGATACAAAATGTCAGTTCCATAAGAGGAATAATTTTAAGTTATCTATGCACAATGTGGCAGCTCTAGTTAATAAAAATGTATTCTTGAAAATCACTAAGAATATATTTAAGCGTTCTCACCACAAAAAAATGAAAAGTATGGGAGCTAATACATATGTTAATTAGCTTCATTTAGCTGTTTCACAATATATACATATTTCAAAACATGTTGCACACCAAAAATATATATATAATTTTTATTTGTCAATTTAAAAATGAGCCAATAACTAGATATTTGTAGAGATACATGTGGAAGATATTTAAATAGAATATTCCAAAAGTTCAGAGACCTAAGAAGCATGGGTATGGATTTGTTCTGGAAATCTTAGTTCACAAACCTCATTTTCATTTTTATTTTTTATGTTACTATGAAATGAGAGTCTGCTGTATGCCAAGAAGGAACTAAGACATTTCATACTATGTTTTTTCAATCCTTAATATAACTGGAGATATTATCTTCAATCTATTGTTAAGAAAAGGAAGACCCCAACAATGTAGGTAATTTACCCAGAGATCACTCACAGCCTACCTAGTCTTCATATCTTACTCACCTCTAAGCTCTATGAAGCCCATCTCAGCAATGTGACTCAAAGCCAGGCCATCCACTGTCATTACTCTAGTCTCTGTCATCAGTCAGAGCCTCTTAGTTCTTGTCTGGATCATCACAGCAGTCTTCTGAATCTTCCCCTGCCTGTAGTTTCTTTCCACTTCCAATCTGTCTTCCACATTATCAGAGTTAAACATATGATCATATCATTCTTTGTATTTAAAAAACAAACCTTCATTGGATCTCCTTTGCCTATATAATGCCCCAAACTCCTAAGCATGGCATCCAATTCTTTCCATAATCTGGATTTTCGCTGCCTTTCAAATCTTATTCCAATGAGTCAGTTCCAGATTGCATGTCTTCTACTGGAGCCACCTACTCATAATTACCCACAACATACTCAGTAATTCCTAAGTGCAGCCATATTGCCATCTTCCCTGATGTCTCCAATAGGAATTTCTGCTTCTTTCGTAGCACTTTAATTATGTGTTACATTTAGCTCCTTCTATCATAGTTTAAATAGATCAATTTTTCCTTTTAAACAATGAGCAAATTGAAGGCAGGATATATTATGACTCATTGTACCTAGCACATAAGAGGTACATAGTGAAGTATTATTAAATTGGGTGGGATTAAATTGAAATGAATTTTAGTTTTGGATGAATCAGTCATTAGAAGTCATAGCCCACTCTGAGGAGCAGTTATAGCTGCTGCCTAAAAGAATCCTGATGATAAATTATTTAATCACTCTCTATACTGTAAGATACCCTCCATTCAGGCAGTTATATATCAACTATAAGATGGACAGAATGGCATCTCAGATATTCAGGATGACTTTTCCAAGTGTTTTACCAGCACTGAAAAGCACCTGGGTAGAGTTCTATACCAACTCAAATAAGACCCAAGAAGGAATTTGAAGGGCGAGAGAGGTAGCTTGCCAAATGTAATGTCTTAGAAACACCAATCTAATGACTTATATATAAATTAATCATAAGCATGTGGATTAAATTTCCCCCAGAAAACACATGTTTAGGCTCTCACTGGACCACAAAAGATTGAAAAATGATTGGAGATACTTCCTGAGCTCAAAGACTGAGAAGGAGCAGGTCTTTACTTCTTTCACTGCAAATAATAATGCAATAGATAAATTATCCAGGGAGTCTGGGGAAGTTAAAAATATGGACAGGAAATAAGAAAATGAGATTTAGCTTGAAAATATTTTCCAGATACATTTGGGACACATAATCAGAAATAGAGGATTTTTGTTTGAGGGAGAACCCAATAAAGTTATGCAAACTATAAGACATTTAGGGTGATTTCTAGGTGGCATGGTCCATGTCACAGAAGGCTGGTTATTCTGATTTCTGAGGGTGCAAGAAGAAAGGCCCTGAACTATGGAATATGAAATCATATCCATTGCCTACAGAATGTGAACAAGGTCTTCACTTTGGTCATATCAAGATTTACCTGAGTAGGAAAGGTTTAACTAAAATCAGACTACTTTCTCCAGGTAACTCAAGGAAATGCATGACCAAAGTCAAGACTGCAGCAGTCTTTGAGCATGGATTACAGAGGCAAAATGGAGTCTGAGATCCAAACCAAGAGAAACTGAAGCTTACGTTCAAACAGGATACCTTCTTTAGGGAAGGACACAATCTGTTTGAAGCTGTAAATGCTTCATGAGCCATCCACAGGAGACTTGCCTAAAAGTGTTTTATCCTTCCTTGTCATTTGGAAACACTTTTGAAGAGATCAGATATTCATCCAAATAGGCCAATAAGCCAAACTGAAGTATAGTCACCACAGGCAAGCTCTGACCTTGAAAACTGGGCCATGTAATGCAGTATTATACATGTGCTGAAACATTGATATGAAGATGAAATGCTCTAATGCCAAGGAAATGCAAAGGGGCTCTCTTCAAGTCTAGAAAACGGGGTTAAAGAAAATAATTTCTTTCTACAAGGCAGGGTATCCTGATTTATTTATTTATTTTAATTTTAATTTTATTTTATTTTGAGATAGAGTCTCACTGTGTCGCCCAGGCTGGAGTGCAGTGGTGTGATCTCAATTGACTACAACCTCTGCCTCCCAGGTTCAAGTGATTCTCCTGCCTCAACTCCCAAGTAGCTGGGATTATGGGCACACACTACCACGCCAGCTAATTTTTGTATTTTTAGTAGAGACGGCTTTGCCATGTTGCCCAGGCTGGTCTCCAACTCCTAGCCTCAGGTGATCTGCCTCACTCAGCCTCCCAAAGTGCTGGGATTACAGACATGAGCCACCATGCCTGGCTGATATCCTGATCTTATACATGTCTCTGGATGCCAATTAATTGTGAGAAGAATAATGATCAATGATATTAATGACCTTTTACATTTGTACAGTGCTCTGCCATTTACATGGTGCTCCATGTAAATTGTCCCATAGTCTTCTCAGTAACTACCAGGTAATATTACTATCTCATTTTTGCAGATGAATAAATTGGAGCACAGAAATGGTAAATAATTTGCTAGCTAGTGGCAGTGTCAGGGGCTCTGGTTTTTTTGGGTTTTGGGGTTTTTTTTTTTTTTTGCTGTTTTTTTTTTTTTAATCCCTATATCAGCATTCTTCCTATATCTAAATAGATGTATAGGTCATAGGTATAACTGTATAGGGAAGAAGATTACTATAGCTTGTTCAGAGTCTCTTGACATAATTTACATCCCTTGTAGACTGGATTAATTGGATGGTCTAAGCATTTTACATATATTAATGCATTTAATGCTTACAACAACACTATGAGGTAGACCTTATTATTGCTTTTCATTTAAAAAAATCTCTCCATTTCATTTATTTATTTTTTAAAGGTAGAGAAACTCAGACATAAAGGAATTAAGTGACTCTCCCACTGGCTAGTGAGTGGAGGGGCTGGAATTCAAAGCCAGGCAATCTGGCTCCAGAAACCACTCTCTAACCACTAGATTGTATTGAACTTAGAAGCTACTTTATCATAAATTTCATTTTCCCGGTGTGGGGAAAGCTATTGGAAATTGGCATACAATCCTGGGTGTATCTAATCCTGGTGTACAGATTTCAATTTACTGCATGTTTCTGTACTGGAGAAATGCTTATGTGACATGCCTATCAACAGATAAGCACATCATGGCTCCAACCTAGACACAAAACTCTTTTCTCAGCCACGAGTGACTATTGAGCCCTGAATGAAAAAGAGAATTCAAAAATGAAAGAAACAAGACAATGTTTGAATGATATGACCCTTAGACGCATAACCAGAGATTCCCATTGGCAGGATGGTTGCCTCTTCTTAACAGGGAGTAGAGAGAGAGTGAAAGTTTTTTGTTTTTGTTTTTGTTTTTGTTTGAGATGGAGTCTTGCTCTGTCACCCAGGCTGGAGTTCAGTGGCATGGTCTCTGCTCACTGCAAGCTCCACCTCCTGGGTTCACACCATTTTCCTGCCTCAGCCTCCCGAGTAGCTGGGACTACAGGAGCCCACCACCACCCCGGCTAATTTTTTTGTATTTGTAGTAGAGACGGGGTTTCACCATGTTAGCCAGGATGGTCTCGATCTCCTTACCTCATGATCCGCCCACCTCAGCCTCCCAAAGTGCTGGAATTATAGGCGTGAGCCACCACGCCCGGCCTTTTTTTTTTTTTTTTTTTTTTTTTTTTTTGAGACGGATTCTTGCTCTGTCGCCCAGGCTGGAGTGCAGTGGTGCAATCTTGGCTCATTGCAAGCTCCACCTCCTGGGTTCACACCATTCTTCTGCCTCAGCCTCCTAAGTAGCTGGGACTACAGGCGCCTGCCACCCTGCCTGGCTACTTTTTTTGTATTTTTAGGAGAGGCGAGGTTTCACTGTATTAGCCAGGATGGTCTCGATCTCCTGACCTCGTGATCCACCCTCCTCGGCCTCCCAAAGTGCTGGAATTACAGGCGTGAGCCACCGCGCCCAGCCGAAAGTTATCTTTTATGATTAAGGCTTTGGGGGTTGGTGTTAGAACATGCAGGCACCCCTTCTTTACTCTCTTTTCTGTTCTTGCTTTGTGGAGAAGTAGTGATCAGGGAACTTAGACCCAACAGCTGACTTTCTAATTAACCTCATCTGTTTGTTTAAACCTATCAGCATAAGGGAGATAAGATAGGGAAAATTGTGAACATCTGGATAGTTGAATCACAGCTGCCAGTGGCCTTCTGACAGGAAGACCAAATTCTGTGTAATTCCAAGAGGGGTTTGAGTCAAAGATGAGGATTCAAGGGAATGAAAAGAACCATTCCAGTCATGGCCGAGGACAAAAGTGGAGTCTTATCAAGCAGTTATGTGTAACAGTGTGAAATTAGTATAAAGGGAATATAGGTAACTTGCAAACACTTTTAGGGAGAGCAGTCTGGATAGTGACAGGGTGATGAATCATATGATGTGACTATGGATTAAAAGTTCTAGAGAAAGTAGACTAACAAAGGACAAGCTCACAGGGGAGACAAAGGTTGTCTTCTGACATCTGAAAGGCTGTCATGTATGAGAGGGCTGATTTCTTTTATTGGGCATAGATTTCTTGTAGGGCACAGAACTGAACTCCTGGGTGGAAACTAAAAGGAGGAAGATTTCAACTCGTGCTAAAAAGTGATGAGCCAGGATTGGAAGCATGAAGTCTCATCTCAGGGCTCATCATTTTGACCACTATTTGTTAGATTCCAGCCCAAGCTGAGGTCTGAGGGGAGTCAGTGGGGGGGCGGGTAGCTGAAGAAACACTCAAGAGACCACAGGTAGGTGGGACGTGGCTTTATTCAACAGCTCACTCACACTGTCAGTGCTGCATTTATGCACCTCACAGACAATAGTGGCTCAGAGCCAAGTGATGAGTCCCCGCATGTTATGGCTGCATAGCTGTGATTATATAATGCATGGGATTGTGCACCTGCGTTCCAATCCCACTGTGTCATGCTGTCCCAGATGTGTACCCCAGCCTATACTTGACTGCAGTGCACCCATCGTCCTTACACTATGTTATTTTAACAAGAGACCTTGAATTCATATTCTACCAATCAGATATTTTTTTAAAAACATACTTTATTTCATGGATTGATCACTCTTGAGCCCCTAACTCTGCTTGGAAATAACAAAATCACAATAACTACAACAACAACAAATCAACTTTCCAGTTAAAGGTAGCTCAGTTTTTTCTTCCTGGTAATTTTTCGTATTTTGTAGAGTTTTGAACTCTTTCACCTTTTTTCCTTCTAGATGCCATCTAGGTACTAACAGCTGCTAACACCATGTGCTGGCACTGGGCAGGGGCCTTGTGGCTCATGTGCTATCCATCCAGTTACTCACTGGCCTTCACTCAGTCATCGCCATCCCTGATTACTTGGTGCACTACACTGGTGTTTACTGAGCTGTGGTGGGTGCTGTTAGGTCTTTTTGGCTTTGTCTCGGTGCCTGCTGTTGAGCAGGAGCATTCCCATTGCTCCATGTTAAGCTGTCCATATTCTGAGATTTCCTTGTACTGTCACCAAGATTATTTCAGAAAATCAGTCCCCTCAGCACTTCTCTGTGGCTTCACAGAGCACATAGGAACTTGTGGATCTCCTGCAGGAAAGCAAAGGCCATGGCAGACTGGAAGCACTGACCTAGGTCTTGTCTTTGCAGAGTCACACCAAGACACTGTTTCTGTGCCACTGTAGCTGCCCTAGGTTGGTAAAGTCTCCCCACAGAGTTCCATATGAAAAGTCAAACATTTGCATGCCTGTCTTTCAGTTTCTCCTGCTCCCTGGCCTGAAAATTAGTAGGATAAACACTGGGCCTCTTTTCTGTGATGCAGGCAACGTGCTGTCCCTGATCTCATCCCCTCCAGACTTTCCCTGTGTCATATCCTCAGTCCTCTCTACAGTAAGGCTTCTAGTGAAACATTATGTCAGACCTCCAAGCTTTGCTGTGTTAAGAAAAGCTTTAACAATTTAGAGAGAAAAATCTTACTTAATAAAATCTGTTTTCCAAGACTTTGCCTCACTAAATGTTTTTAGGCTAATTTGAAACTCAAAGCTGGGTATTGACCTTTTTGTTCTAAGTGGTATCTGACCTTCTGAAGAAGCTTGAATGTCCTCAATTCAATATATAAAGAGCTGAAGGGCAGCATGATGTATAGAGAATGAAAGCTAAAACCGGTTACAGAATGAAAACTGAATTAGCTATTTCGTGTATTCTTTTGTTTAGTGAAATATTTCATAATTTTAAAAAGTTTAAAACATTGGTTTAAGATCTCTAAATATCATTCTCATGACACTTTACTGTTTGCTGGAGTAAAGAAAATCAACCAGAGAATGTTAGCAGAAGCCTTTATTCAAAAATGCGAGGTCAAAGAAGGTTCTGAGGGAGCATTTTAACTTGGGGAAGGAGGGCAGAAATGTTTATGGGGATTCAGAGGGAGGGGTGAACTGAAGTTCATCTAGTTTCAGAAATATTTGGATCAAAACAGTTCTCAGAAGAGGAGGACTTGTACTCAAGAGTTAGCAGCCATTGTTTGGTAACTTGAATTTTTTATTAAGAGGAGTAGAAAGGAACAGCTGTGGGAGGACAAGGGCATGCTAGGGACATGTGGAAAATTATCTGGCCCTAAGTGTCTTGTCTCTTAATTTACAATGTAGAAACATATATCAGTTGCTCTTTTCAGCATGTATGAGGCTGTTTCCAGAGCAACTGTTCTAATGATATGGCCGTAACCTGCCTGAGTGCTCAATCTCTTGCAGGTTTAAATTTGCAATTTTTTTCCATATCATGATATGACTCACACAGAGCTTTGGACAGAGTAGGCTTTCAATCAATGCATGCTTTGCTCTGCTCTGCTAAGAAGAGGCTTTGCCTTTGAAAAACTCGCTAAACAATGAGAGAGACAGATATAAACATATCATTCAAATGAAAGTATGTTCAGAGTGTTGTGAAATTTCAGGGAAGAAAGTGGCATTTTTACAGAGGGTGTAATATTTGATCCATGCCTTGAAGGATGATAATGATGATGTTGATAAAGATAATAATAATATAAGCTATGGTTTATTAAGACATCTCATAGGCTAGCCGTCTTATAAATACCTTATCTCAAATCCTTCAAATCTCCTGCGGAGGTCGATCACATTTACTTAAGAAGAAAGGAAGTTTACAAAGGTCAAGTGACCTGTCCAAAGTCAAATTTATAAATGGCAGCTCTCAGGTTTGAACACAGAACAATCTGGCCCCAAAGCCCACCTTTATTCCTCTGCGCCAATGTTCGCAAAGTGTAGGGAATGCACCACTGATGATACGGGAGAGGAATCTAGGTATCCTGTGACTGTGAATAGGAGAGACATGGCATGGTATTACACACTGAATCCCACTGTGGGAGAATTTTCCCTTTTCATTATTCTGATCAAGTCGAAGAGGAAGTTTCAGTTTGTTGGAGTATGTCCTCAACTCTTTAATCTTGCCAATCTCCTATTTTACAGAGTGTCAGAGCATTTGTTAGCTTTCTATTTAGAATGTAACAATGTATTTTTTCCAGAGTATTTGTTTTTATGATTTCTAATTATGGAAAGTAATGCTATTTAAATTTTTACATAATTTGATATGAAGTTTCTCATTTATACACTTAAATTTAGAAGAAGCATTTAAACAAGTATTAGAAAAACACCGGTGGAAATGGTTGTAGAAGGTGTAATAGTGGCCTGCGTGAATGTTGTTTAGGACATTAAAGCACAACACCTGGCTGAAAAGGATTTCACTAGATAAACAGGGATGGTGGAACATAGCTGTTGGTGGTGAGAGGGAAAAGAGCACTCCAAGGATAGAAAATGACTCATAAACTCAGAAATATGTCAAAATATGATGCATCTGGAAACAGTGAACAGTTTGGGGAGCTGAGATATGCATGGTGGATACTGAGGCATGAACCTGGCAATTCTATTGTATATGAATCCTTTACCTTTACAATTGCCTAATAGAGATGTAAGTTACATTAAATAGTGTCCATGTCTTTTTTGTTGTCTACTGTGAACTCTCCCTTTATATCAATGTTATGCCATAATAATTGGAATTAGAATAATTGGAATAATAATTGTAAAGCTTCATTTATATAAGTAGGTAAGAGATTAAGGACTTTTTTTTTTTTTTTTTTTTTTTTTTTTTGAGACACAGTCTTGCTCTGTCACACCGGCTGGAGTGCAATGGGGCAATCTCAGCTCACTGCAATCTCTGCCTCGTGGGTTCACGCCATTCTCCTGCCTCAGCCTCCAGAGTAGCTGAGATCACAGGCGCCCGCCATCATGCCCAGCTAATTTTTGTATTTTTAGTAGAGGCGGGGTTTCACCATGTTGTCCAGGCTGGTCTCAAATTCCTGACCTCAGGTGACCCACCCACCTTGGCCTCCCAAAGTTCTGGGATTACAGGCATGAGCCACTGCGTCCGGCCTCAATACGTTTTTACTTACCAAAAACATACTTCTTTAGCATAAAACTTTTAGCATCAGATAAACGTTAGGTGACTGTTCCTTTGAAAATACACTACCGTAGGCTGGGCACAGTGGCTCATGCCTGTAATCTCAGCACTTTAGGAGGCTGAGGCGAGCGGATCACAAGGTCAAGAGATCGAGACCATCTGGCCAAATGGTGAAACCCCGTCTGTACTAAAAATACAAAAAATTAGCTGGGCATGGTGGTACGCACCTGTAATCCCAGCTACTCAGGAGATTGAGGCAGGAGAATCACTTGAACCTGGGAGGCGGAGGTTGCAGTAAGCCAAGATCATGCCACTGTACTCCAGAGCCTGGGTGGCAGAGTGAGATTCTGTCTCAAAAAAAAAAAAAAAAAAAAAAAAAAAAAAAAAGACACTACTTTAGAACAACTTTTAAATAAAGAAGCGCTTATGGTAGAACTTGGTACCTTTCTTACTGATTATACCTTTTCATGTAGCAACTAACCCAAGGCTTAGAGCAAACTATGTGATTGAAGTCATCCTGGTCATGGCTTAGCCATATCTCGACCCCCACGTGGTACCAGTAGACCAAACTGCAGAGGATTTTGGGGGGATTGGGTAGGTAGATTATTGGAAAGCTCTCAGAGAACTTATAGTCTAATAGAAAATTTAAATTATGTTTTCTGTCTTTGTTTTTCTCGCTTTACTACTATAATATTTTGTGACTTTAAGCAAGATTCTTCTTAGTAATACAGAAGCCTTTTACTACTCATTACTAGGCAGGTCTGACCGTCCAGGTAGGGAGGCAAGACACCTGTCTATACATGTATGTGGGGTTGCAGGCTTCCTTTCACAAATATCCACTGTCAAATCCTAGCTTTCCAGAATATCTCCAAAGCGACATGTTGTTAAGACAAAACTGAGTTTGTTTTTGCCGGTAGAGAAAACACTATCTAAACAGACTCTTGGTAGCATCTTAGAATGGAGAGGGCAAAGTTAGAATATTTATGAGATTTTTGAAGTCTGGTTTATCCTGGGTGTTAGTTAAGATTAGCTAAGGATCATGATATAATAGTTTAGTATCAGTGAATGGCCAGGTGGGGATTTTGAGGTGAGGGGTTCAAAGGAGACTTGAGGTGCAAACTGTTGTTTGCTACTTTCTATTGAGGGGTTGATGGATTTTTCAGGAAGTTCCTGGAATCCACAATTAAATTATTTGCAGCTTTTATCTTCCTGACCAAGAATTTTCTGGAACAGGAAAGCTACATTGATGAAGACATTGAAATGGTAAAGTCAGGTTACTATGGACAGTAAGAGGTGTGGCTATAGTTTTGATTCCTGCAACCCAACCATTCAATTTCTTATTTCTGCCCTTACACAGGGGAAGATTCAGTCCAGTAAAGGCTTTTTGGTCCTCAGTGTAGTACAACCAAAAGTAAACAGATTTTGGAGTTAATGTATGTTTTCTGCTCAGTGCTCAGTGCATGTTTACTCCCTTCACACTTTTTTTACCCCCTACTTTCAAAGACTTTGATTAAGATGTGGAGCAATTGGAACCCTCCTACATCACTGGTAGGATTGTAAAGAGGTGCAGCCACTTTGAAAAAACAGGTTTGCAGTGTTTCAAAGAGTTAAACAGAGTTACCATGTGCCCCAGCATTTCCATTGCTAGGTATATGCCCAAGAGAATTAAAAACACATGTTCACATAAAAGCCCGTACATGATTTTTTTATAGCAGCACTACTCACAGTTGCTAAAAAGTGGGAACAGCCCAAATGTTCATCAACTGGTGATGAAGAGGTAAATGAAATGTGGTATGTCCATGCAATAGAATATTATTTGGCAATAAAAGGAACAAAGTTCCATGCTACAGCATGGATGAACCTTAACATTATGCTATATGACATGTCCAGAATAGGTGAATACATAGAGACAGAAAGTAGTGTCAACATGAAATAAATATAAGAGTGATGAATCTTCAAGCAAAGGGTTTATTTAGAAATAATACACAAGAATTATAATTTGGGGCACACGAACCAGGCAGCCATTAGGTGTGTCCTAGAACAAAGGGAAAGCCTGGGGTTTTATTGAGGGAAAAGAGGAAGGTTACATACGTTATTTTGAAATAAAGTTAACTGGTGTGGACATTGTTTTGCAGGAGCAGGTAAGTTCTGATTGGTGAATGGCAGCAGTTTCTAGGTAAAACTTGTATTTTAAAGTCATAGTGTTAGCGGTGGACGGTGTCTAGGTTCTTGGCATTTTGAACAAAGAGTTGGACAAAACACACAACCAAAGCAATGAAAGAAAAGCACACATTTATTAAAATGAAAGTACACTCCACAGAAGGAGAGTTAGCTTGAACAAGAGGCTCAAGAGCACTGGTTACAGAATTGTCTAGGGTTTAAATACCCTCTAAGAGGTTTCCCATTGGTTAGTTGGTGTAGGCCCTATGTAAGTGAAAGGATGAAGTGAAGTTACAAAGTTATTTACTTGGTATATGCCCTATGCAAATGAAGAGGATAATTCCTGCCATTGCTGAAGGGAAGTTACAAAGTTATTTACTTGAGTGTAGAAGATTAGGGTTTTCCTTTTGATTTAGTTCTAGGAAGTTCTTAGGTTCCCTGCCTCCAGACCCTATTCTCCTTCCTCAGTAGCAGGCTGATGCAGTTTTGGATTGGAGTTGTAAGACAGTTCCCGGAGTAGGCATTTGTGACCTGCTTCCCTATGCCACCCTACTCTTCGTTGGTTGGGTATGACAAAATGAGTTCATTTTGTACAATCAGTTTGCACAGTAGATAAATGATTCCCTGGGGCCAGGGAGTGCAGAGGAGAAAACGTTTGGGGGTGGCGGGGGGTGCAGAAATAGGGAATGACTACTAATAGTTATGGAATTTCTTTCGTGGGTGACGAAATGTTCCCAATTGATTATAGTGATGGTTACACAACTGTAGACATACTAATTGGATTATAAACACCAAATGGGTGAATTATATGATAAGTGAATTGTATCTCAATAAAGGTATTTACTTTAAAGGCTCCTGTAAAATGTAAATACTCCATAGAGAGGGTTATGCCATGAAAGAATACGTTAATTGACTGCAGAGAGCAAAACTTCAGAAGTGGAATCTTGAATTGATGAAGCTAGGGTGAGGCCTGGGAAGGGACAGGGCTTGAAAGAGGAGACCCAGATGGAGCTGATGAACTGGTGCCACACTCATCTGCTTCACAGTACTGCCTGGTCTTGCCCTAGCAACCTGCCAAGTCATGCATGGGCATGCTTAGTGTATTTGGCACCCAGAAGGGGATCATTTTTCAACATCCCCTTCCTCAATATGACAGTTATTCGCAGTGATAATCGGTAATAGTATTATTTTCTTGATTCCTTTTATAGTATTAAAACAGTTGACAATTTAAAAGAGCAAACACATTTCTATTTTAAAGCTCTTTCTATTTAAAGGTATTGTTCCATTTCAGTAAAATATTTTAGTGTAAACTAAAACTTGCATTTGTACAACAGAAATAGAGCACAGCTTGTACTCTGTTTTCCTGTTTATATTTTTCAACACAAAATCTCTAAATGGTCACATAAATTGACAGAGTTGAAATAACTCTAGTTCTGTTTTTTCATCTTTAAGATCACCATGCTATCATGGTTTATTTTGAACCCTCTGTTTAAGTGCAGGAGTATGTAGTGCCATTAGGAGTTGGAGATGTGAAGTCCTGGCTGGAGGAGAGCTTGCACAATGTCAAACAGCTCACACGGTCACAAATTCATTCTCACAAGGATCATGTGTGTGTAGGGGACCCACTAAATAACTGGGAGTTCTTGGAATTAACTTTTATGTAGAGTACAATATTTACTAAAGGATAAATTATTTAAATGTGCTAATTTGAAGCTTACACACATATTATTCAAACTCAACAGAAACCACAGGGGTTGTTTAGAAGTTAGAAACAACAAAAGATTGTTTCAGGGAGGAGTATTTTATAACTGGTAATGTTTAGAATTGTTGGCACATGGCAATAATAAAAAGCAGACTGACTTTTATTTCGTTTTATAATTGCTTTAAAAATCTCTACACACAATGTATCCCTCTCAATGCCTGTACCAAGGGTGGACTATTCCCACTACCCTACACGTGGGATGCCACAGTTGCATAAGCCTGCATGGATTTAATCATATCTGTGGTAAATGATTGCTTATGTATTCTAACAACTGTAGTTACTGTGATTCAAATATTAACTAATAGTAAAAAAATTATATTATTTAAATCTAAATTACTATTAGTCTGTTATATGATCCTAGCCCTGGAATTCAAAGGTAAATTTTTTCAAGTCTCTGACTTATAGAGGCTCTAAAGCCCACACTAAGTTGTCGTTAAGTTAAAATGGATTTATCAAGGTAAAAATTGGTTTTGATCATTAAGAAGAAAAGACTAACTTTTATAAACTACTTATAGCCAGATGTTGAGCTCTTGGGACACCCAACACAAATTTTGTTTTTAAATGTTGAAAATATTTTAACATAAAAAATAGTACATAAAAAGATGAATAGACTGAGCACAGTGGCTCACACCTGTAATCTCAACACTTTGGGAGGTCGAAGTGGGTGGATTGGTGAAACCCTATCTCTACTAAAAACACCAAAATTAGCCAGGTGTGTTGGCACGCGCCTATAATCCCAGCTGCTTGGGAGGCTGAGGCAAGAGAATCACTTGAACCCAGGAGGCAGAGGTTGCAGTGAGCTGAGATCAGGGGACCACACTCCAGCCTGGGCTACAGAACAAGACTCAGTCTCAAAAAAAAAAAAAAGGAAGGAAAGATAAATAATAATAAGCAAATAATTTTAATAATGCCACATAAAAGCCATATATATGATATGTATATCATATATATGTATATCATATATATATATATGTATATCATATATATATGTATATCATATATATGTATATCATATATATATGTATATCATATATATGTATATCATATATGATATGTATATCATATATATGTATATGTATGTATCATATATATGTATATCATATATATGTATATCATATATATGTATATCATATATATGTATATATATGTATATCATATATATGATATGTATATCATATATATGTATATCATATATATGATATGTATATCATATATATGTATATCATATATATATGATATGTATATCATATATATGTATATCATATATATGATATGTATATCATATATATGTATATCATATATATGATATGTATATCATATATATGTATATCATATATATATGATATGTATATCATATATATATGTATATGTATCATATATATGTATATCATGATATGTATATCATATATATGTATATCATATATATGATATGTATATCATATATATATATAAAAAACCAAGCACAACTTGACTAAACAGATTTGGGGAAAAAATGTAACTCTTCTTGATAGGTATTCAGCTCAGTTTATAGAAGTAGGAATGTGGGCAAACCAGTGAATAGCCTAATAGCCATGAGCATTCAGTGTGTTATACATACTGGAAAGTATCCATTGATCCAATAAATTGGTTGATGGAAGTCAGCTAAGAGAGCCCACAGTGTATTATATTCAGAAACCAGCACAGCAAGCTATATTATATATTAAAAGTGAGAACAATGAAAATGTAAGGACCTCTTGGAAATTAAAAATATAATTCTCAAGCAAAAATAATAATAATAGGACTGGAAAATGAAATAGAGAAAAGTCCCCAAATATAGAACAGACAGAAAAACAAAAAGTTACAAAATATTGAAAGAAAAGTTATAAAATGGAGATTAGAAGGTTCCCCTATTTCACTAGTAGACGTGGAGAAAGAGAGAACAAAGAGAACAGAGGAGAGGAAATGATCAAGGAAATAATGGTAGAAAATATCCCATAACTGAATATGCCCCTGGGTTGAAGGGAGATAAAAGTCTTGACGTTTGAAGGGCCTAGCAAATTTCAAGCAGAATGAAAGAAAACCAATTCACATGTAAGCATATCACTGAAAAAAATTTTAAAAACCAAGAATAAATAGAAAGTACTGAAACCTTCCAGAGAGAAAAAGGAGTAAGGCTAAGATTGGCATCAACTTTCTCATCAACACGGGAGACTACAATACAATAGAGCAATACTTTGAAAGTTAGTTTTCAACACAGAAAAGTGTAACTCACCTGACTTTTAATCAAATGTGAGGGCAGTGACATTTTCAGGCATGAAAGTCCAAAAATCACCAGCTGGATAGCAGACTTACAGAGCAGATAGTCCAGATTGGAGCAAAAGAATGGAGGACTCCAGGAGGAAGGCTTTCTGGGCAGAAAATGGCAATTTGATCAAACAGGTAGTATGTTAGAGATTTGGGGAAGAACTGAGAACATGATAAAGGCATAGGAATTCAAGAAGAAGAGAAAAGCCTTTTAGAAACTGTAAAGTGGAGGGGAAGGGTGAGAACTAAATGAGAAAGTCATGATTCAAATATGAGTAAACTAAAAGTTGATAGGTGGTTTTCAACACTTAGACTACATCTTCTGATAGCCTTGATTAAAGAATAGATTATAAATATTATCAGCCTTGGAAAGATATAAAAGGAAAGCACAGCTGACAGAATTGGGAAGTGGAATGGGGGAGAAGTGGTGGAGGGAAAGATGGAAGAACTAATGACCTCCTCTTACAAAGTGGAGTTGAGTGCCTGCCGGCTTCCTGAAAACATCAACAAAATAACCTGGCGATCAGGCAAAGCTGAGTGACTGACTTACCACAGTAACGGAAAGCACTACCTTGGCAAGTCTTCTCTGTTTTTGTTCTAAGAGTCTTTTTAAATCTTCGGGGAGGTGGTGGAGGTCTGGCAATAGGACTGTTTCCCATTCTAGATTTTGCTTGCATATTAAATACTCTATTTCTAGGCTCTTCACAAAAAGTGAAGAGAGAACTGGGATCAGCTCTGCTTCAGGATCTACTCCTAAATGCTATCCAGCAGTGTTAAAGAGCTGATCCTTCGAGTCTCAAATAGACTAATCCTTCTTTACTTATGGGACTGCATCAGAGCTTCTAATGCAATTCTGGGTCTTTTAAGTCATTCTCAGGGTCTTCCCATTCTTCATTCTCCATCCAATTTTTTTGCAGCTAAGATTCCCACTGACATATAAGCTAATTGGTATAGATCTGGGAGCCCCACATCATATACAATTAAAACTACTCTAAATTGCTATGCAAATTTCACAATATCTCATCTAGGTGTTGGAAAGTCTTTTTTCAATGGCTCTCAGGCCAGATTGAGACAAGGAATTAAAAGCCAGGGGTTTTCCTGTTCTGAAAGGGGTTTAATTTTAAGGGGTAACTGAGCTTTGAGAGTTTCTGGCTAGCCAGGAGAGGAGGGGAATGCATCTGAAGAAGAAAGAGAAGCAGAGGGAAATGGAGGAGCATAGGATGAGGGAAGAGGAATAGGAAGATGAAGGCAGTTTGTGTCAAGTTGTGAGTTGTAGGGGGTATCTAAAGGAAAAAAATTTCAAGTGCTTCATGATTTTTCCTTTGCCTTGGCCAAGGAATCTCTTAAAGAAGTAATTTTATAATTTTAATTTCTTTTGTATTCTTGTTATACTAATCAAAAAATGCAGACTATTTGATATTTACTTCGTTTTTCATTCTAAAGTGTTTCTCAACTGAACATTTTTTGTTCATATTAAAAATTCTGTCATTTTAAATTATGCTTGATGAAATTATGCCATTTAGAAAGGAAGTTCACAAATTTGGATTTCGTTTAAGAACATGTAAAAAGCAGGAGTGTGTCCCAGAAGATGGAAGCATTCAATTTAGACTGAGACAAACTCATGAGAATGTGGAAATAGTTGGTTGAAAGTGTTGCTGTGCACCTTATAACTTGGGGTCACCATCCAAAAGACTGGGCCATCTCCAGTGGAAAATTTGATGAATTTTCAGTTCCCATGGGACAGAAGGTTTAGAGAGGAGATCTCATCCGGCATGAGAGTCTCAGAGTCAAAACATCTACAGTGAGAAAAATTCTTATGAGGTTTTTAAAACTGACCCAAAGCATAGTTTTTCCAAAGGATGCTGGTCAAAAAGAAACCTTCTGAACTTCTTAGTCCTTGGGGCCAGCTTGAGAAGCAGACTCTGGGTCTTTATCCTCTCCTTTTGAACTTTCCTTTAAAGATGTACAAGAAGAAATGTCAAGGACAGATAGAAACCAATAGCAGGGTTAATAATAAGGCAGATTTCCACCAAGGATAAAAGTTTTCCCAATCTTATCAAATAATCGAAGAATTCCTGAAAAGGGTTTCTTAACCCTAGGATGCAAAATAAACTCTGCATTTGGAGAGCTCAAAGAAATGAAATGAAAAAGAAATCAGAGCCAAGTCCAATGCAGGACTTAGAAACTTTATTGTCAATGTCAACAAGATCCCAGCAGGAGGCAACAGGGCTCAGGGGAGCACTGTTTTGGAGTTGAGTCTTAGATAGTGATAGTGAGCAGGTCCCAAATGAATTTTAGTGGCACTGCCAAAATTGTTGAATGAGGGCTCCAAAGTACCACCAAACTAACCTGATGAGAAGGCAAAACTGAGTTTATTGCTTACTGTGGTAAGAGAGAGAAAAATACCTCTCCAAAGTTTTAATAGCTCCTCAGAAGAGCAAGGACAATATGGGATATTTATGAGGCCTTTCGTGAGATCTGCTTTGAAGTGAATCTTTCATTGTGGGGCTTGATTAGGGCTAGTTAATATCATAATATAATAATATAGGACTGGTCAATACCGCAAAGCAGTAACATTGGGTGAGGGTTATTCACTTTGTAGCTTAGTTTACAGAGGATGAGTCTTAGAGAGTAAACAGTCATTTGATACTATCTATTGAAAATTTGTGCAATCTAATGTTTATTTAAGTGGGTTTTCAGGAAATTGCTGAAATAAACAATAAACATATTTTCAAGTTGTATCTTCCTGGGTAAGAGCTTCCTGGAACAGTAAAATCATATTGATAAAGACAGTAGACTAAATAAAGACAAGTTAAAGTAATCAGCAAGCTGCTTGCCTGTAGATGGTTTCCATTCTCAGTGGGGTATCGTGGATAACTATGTATGGTTGCTACCAAAAGAATTATAGGTTTAAATATGTTGTTTGGAGTTGCAGAAGTGAATAGAAGAGAGTGTGAGAATATAATTTCATCATATCAGGAGAAGGAGGGAGAGAAGAGAATGTGGGGGTTTTTCAAGAGCTAAATACCTCATCTTTCATACCAGAAATTCAGAAATAGTGGTATATTAAATGGGAGAAGCTGCACTCATCATGATAAGCTTTTTGGCATTTTTTTTAACCATGTGAATATATTACTGTGGTAATTTAACGAAAAACAATAAAAAAAAAAAAAAAGAAGGGCTAATTAGCAATTGAAAATCCAGTAGAAAGACTATAGAGAACAAGGGCTGTGATTAGAGCAGGGGTCCTGGTGATGTGTTTTCTCAGACTGTGTTGGGAGCGGAGAGGCAGGACAGGATGCGGGAGGGGAGAAAGCAGAAGCAAAGGGTGTGCTGGAGAAGTTTAGGAGGCAAGGAAAGAAAGAAATCGGGTAGACCTGAGGAGGGCCCTCTCTGAAACACAGGGGGTCTGACAGTGACAGATGTGGAGGTGCCTGGAACCCCGCAGAGCTTCCTCTTCTCTCTTCTGTCCCCCACCTCCCTCTCTGCTTCTCCTTGTCCTCTTTTGCTGGCTGTATCATGGGCCCGAGGTAGTTTTTATTACAGTTTTTGGTATATTATTGAGTATAGTTTTATGTTTCCTGTTCATAATTGAAAAAGCAGATGAGTTCAACATTTTCTGTTTCTTCCAAAAAAAAATATTAAACTAAATTGAGTTGCTTTTTATTTCTCTGTGGTCTTCAGTTGTCTTCATTCTGTGGGTGAGTGGCCTCAAAGATTCACCCCTCCCCTCCCCAGCCTACAGGATTCCCTTTGGAAAATGTAATCCGCCTTCTCATATGCCAGAATTTTTATTGTTTCCCTGATGATTTGTGCTCTTCCACGACACCTTTCATTATTTTAACCTACTCTAGGTTTTATCCGTGATATCGTAAGTTGTTCACTTTGTAGCTTAGTATATATAATTCCAATTATTTTGGAATTCATTTTTGACCTTTACGTATATTTTTTCCAGTAAAGAGTGAAAACAGGGGCTTCATTCTACTTAGAAACAAAAGAATCAATTTCAATGTTTAGCTAAGAAGTGACAATAAACACCTAAATTATAAGTATCAGCTTATGAAAATACTAAATGGAGGTGCACACAGGATGAGTGAAATTCTAGAAGGTAATTATTTACTAATATAACCTCTTGTCTTTATTGGGTGAATTTAACTCAAACACACAGTTAAAAATGACAAGAAAAAGTTCAATAGTCTGATTTCAAATTGGTAACTATGGGGAATTAAAAATGTTGGTGGTTTTAGGAGGCTAGGGAAAGAAAGTCAAGAATCTGCACCATGGCATGGTAATAACATTGCACTGGAATCAGAACACATGACGTCTTGTTCTAGCCCCCAACTAGCTGTGTGACCATAAGCAAATTACCTCATCTCTCTGAGCCTTTATTTTTTAATGCATAAAATGAAGGTCACGATAGCAGCTACATTATAAGGCTGTCGTGAGGATTAATTGAAATAATAAATATGAAGTGCTTAGCGTAGTGCTTGACATATAATAAGCACTTAATAAATATTAACTATGTTATCACTGTTACTCTGACTGTTGCTACTACAAATTCACCATTTGACTTCAGGCAAGTGACTTTACCTGTTTAAACATCCATTAGAGTCGATGAGTTCTATCTTATCTCTGCTTTTTGTGACACTCCAATTTGGCTGTCTTCCACCTAAGAGCCATCATTTATCATCACCGACATGTGGTGCTCTGTGGAAAATGGACCCTGAGAATGGGTACCTGTATTCCAATCCTTGATGTGTAGATAGCAGATATTCCGTCTAATGTCATCACAGGCAAATTCAGTTATGCCTAGGTCTTTAGCCTCATCAGAGTCTATTGAAAATGAAAGTAAATTCTTCTCATGATCCGTAATTCATTGCTTAAAGCGAGGATCCTATATGATGCCTTTTCCTTTTCAAGGTTGCTCAGACTGTTTGCTGAGGGCTCTTCCCCTGCAGTGTTTGGTTGTGGAATCAGCCTATCCAGCTTTCCTCTTCCCTGCTTTCCCAGGAAACGGTAAAAATAAAAAAGAAAAGAAAAAGGACAAAAGGTCCTCCTTTCCCCTTTTTGTTTCAAGATCTACTCCACTAAATCTGTGCAGACCACTGAGGTCAAGACAGTTCTCAAAGTCCCAGAAGCTGGATTTCCATCTCAATGTGTATGTACAGATACACAGGGTCCTGGATAGTGTAGTTCCTGCCCTCCTTATATTTCCCTGGAACTTGACAGTGTCTCTCACAGTTCAGAGTCCCCAGTCTTCCTACCTACTTCCCTTTAAATTAGTAGGAAATGAGGACAACTGAGGTTGTCCTGTGGTTGAAGTAGACCTTCTTCTTGATGCCAGTGCACAAAGGGAATCGCTGCTCCCTGGGCTTTGCTCCAGGGCTGCATCTTATCCAAGGAGTTCTTCTGCATGTTGTGTAGACTGGATGGGTCTGTGGGATCAGAGTGTTTCCAGATTCTTCAGCAGCATCAGGAAAACTTGGACTTCCTGCCCAATTCCATTTGGGACTTTCCAAGGAAAGCTCCTGCTTCTCTTTCTCTTATTTCTACTGTTGTCTTTTTAATTAATTTTTAATTATAAAAGTAATGCATGAAAAGTTATCCTTGAAAAAAATTATAGGAAGGGTCCTCTTTGCATTCTATTCCTAGTCTTATTCCTCTCTCCCCTTCCCTGGGGGTCTCTTCTTTTATCATTTTGATGTATATTCTTCCAGATTTTATATTTATGTGCATATGTAGATCTACCTTTTCTAATGCTGCAGTAATCCACAGTATGACAGCACTTTGCTTTATTTAGCAATTCTTCTTTTGTCATACATTGAAGATACTGCTGTCTTTAAGAAATATAGTAGTATTAAGTGAAAGAAGCCAGTCACAAAGGACCATGTATTATGATTCCATTTATACAAAATGTCCAGAATAGATTAGTGGTTTCCTAAATGTGAGGGGCAGGGTTAGGGGTTGGGGGATGAGAGCTGAGGGATGCAGGGTTTCTTTTTGGGGTAAAAAAAAAAAGGATAAAAGTATTTGTGGTTATGGATGCACAACTCTGAATATACTGAAAGCCATTGAATTATACACTTTAATAGATGAATTACATGGAATGTGAATTTTATCTCAATAAAGCTGTATAAGAAAAAGAAATATAGTAGTATTCTCATTAGGTATGCTTCATTACGACTAATCAAATTAGAGGTCATCTCAAGGGACTGCCTGATAGTGCTTGTGGTTTTTAACCTCAGCTCCTCATCTATACAGCTAGCATATTCTGTGACGAGCCTGGTTGCCTTTGCAGATAAAGCCTTTCTTAGGTTTGAGCCATGACCTGTGTGACCCATGGCCTTTGTGAAAAAGTGAGAGGTGAAGAAGATAGGGGCTGAGCAGTGCTGAGTTCCTGCTGGTTTCCGTTTTCCATTCTAAGAGCAAGAGTCAAGCAGGAAACGCTCTCACCCCATTTCACCTGTGCTTTTAGAATGGGGGACAACAAAACCAGTGTTCTCTTCATTCTTGTGAGCCTGAGCAACAAGCAACACTCCCAGAGTGGGTTCTCCACAGAGTCCCTCTTCAGTTGCCTCATGGTAAAATTGGGTCCCTTTGGGGAAAGTAGAAACATGTTCTATATGCAGGCCTCGAGAGTCAGGCTTACCAGTAAGCCTGGAACAATTTCTTTCTAATACGTATTAAAGGCATCTCTGAAAGCTTTTCTACAATAGAACTGAGTTCCAGATTTTGTTTAGCTGATTCTAGAGTTCTGGTAGTAAATGCTGCTGTTATATTTTAAAATATAATAACAGTAAACCATTAAATGTCATTTATTGAATGCCTAGTATATACTACTTGCACTAGTGTATCCTCATGAGAGCCCTATGAGATAGGTATCAACTCCTTTTACAATTGAGGAAAATAAGGTTAAGTAACTGGCCCAAGGTCACTCAGATCTGTTGCCCCAAAGCTAGTGCCCTTTCTGCTACACCATGCTATAATTTATGTATTTTAGCCTTGAATATTGTGCCAAGGACCTTAGAGCTCTTTGAGGTCAGGAACCATATTTGATTTATCCCTGTCTCATCCGCCACTTCTAGAAGGCTGCTGGGCACACAGTCAGTTCCTAGTACATGTCAGTAGAAATAGTCTCTTAGAACCCTCCCCTTCCCTTAGTCTGGGCAAGCCTTGCCTGTTCGTGGCCACATACCACCTGAGGCATCTGAGCCTTGTGGGGGGATTTCACACAGGAGGCATGTGGAGCCTGTGACTAACTCCAAGAAGGGATTTTCTTTTTAAAAAGAGGATGTCAGGAAAAGTCTAAAGGGAAATGTTAGGAAATTAAAATCTGTAGAATCAGCATGAAGGCTGCTTATGGATTGCATTAGTTATGGAAGGTGAGTTCACTCTCAAGAAAGCAGAAGAGTGGAGAGATGGGAGGATGCAGTTGGCAGGATGCAAATGACAGGTATAAGAGTTCACAAAATACCTTGAGAAGGAAGAAATCCAACCCCAGGCATCCCTAATGCACATGAGCATGTGTGGATCAGGTCAGGAAGGAGAGAAAATTAGAGTAAGCAGCCAAAGCAGAAAGATCCACATTGAGATATGGTTATATGTTCACAGAAACAAATAAAACTGACCTCTGGAATATGCAGATGCTATCCCCAGGGAATAAATAAATCATCAATTAAAGCATCTCGCCTTAATGGAAAGTAGATACTATATTTATAAAGAAGTTTTGTTTTGAAATTAGAAATAAAACCAGGTAAGAAAAGAAAAGGCCAGGCACGGTGGCTCATGCCTGTAATCCCAGCACTTTGGGAGGCTGAGGTGGATGCATCACCTGAGGTCAGGAGTTCAAGACCAGCCTGGCCATCATAGTGAAACCCCATCTCTACTAAAAATACAAAAAGCAGCTGGGTGTGGTGGTGGGCACCTGTAATCTCAGCTACTTGGGAGGCTGAGGCAGAAGAATCACTTGAACCCAGGAGGCGAGGTTGCAGTGAGCCAAGATCACACCACTGCACTCCAGCCTGGGCGATAGAGGTAAACTCCGTCTCAAAAAAAAAAAAGAGATAGGAATTCTCTTGCTCTGAATTAGAACTCCAAGGACTCGTGATCCAGAATAGATAGATAGAAATCTGAGTGAGGCTCACAGCTATGAAAATAAACTTGGCTTAACTGTCAATGCCTGAAATGAATCAGGCTGGGCTGAAAGACCTGTCCTCGCCTAGCAGTTATTTTGTGTGAGATTTTTATGGAACTTTGTCTCGAAGGCATCTTTGAATGCCTTCATTTCTGCTCACAGTTTCTCAATCTCATGAAATACATCAGTAGTCCATGAATGTTGTAATTTTGAAATTGGAGTCCAGTATCTGGAGTAAGTAAATATTGCATACAGTCCTAGGTCTACTATGGATATGTTAGGAGACTCAAGTTAGTTACTTCCTTCTTTGTTCCTCAGTTTCTCCTTTTGTAACAGAGATAATGTAATTTTATTGGCCAATTACATCAAGATAAATGCTTTTTTTAAACATAAAATTATTTTACCCCTTTGAAGCCCATTCCACAATCATTCATCACGCATTGGTCTCCTTTTGCAAGGTTCAGGGTTAGTCTGTGCAATATGATCCCCCATGATTTTTAAAATTTTGTTGTAGTAGTAGTAGTAGTAGTAGTAGTAAAGACAGAATCTCGCTGTGTTGCCCAGGCTGGTCTTAAACTCCTGACCTCAAGCGATACTCCTGCCTCGGCCTCCCACAGTGCTGGGATTACAGACATGAGCTACATGCCTGGCAGGTCCCCATGCTTAATCCACAGGATTATTGTACCAGGCAGCAAATGGACCAAGCACTGACGTACATTAGGTCTTTCTAATTTCTTTCCTAGAAATATTTCTGCTGGAATCCAACTCTGGAATTTCCTGACTGTTCAAAGTTTAGATAATAAATCTTCGATTGCACTAGTACAACTTAATGCCTTTATTTGCTTAAATTACATTTTAAAAAGAAAGTTGTACAGTCCTACTGTCCTCAGCGAGACCACAACAAGCATATGTCATTAGATTTATACACTTGAGTTTCTACACTGTGCAGCACTACGAACTTTAAACATGCAATAACTAACACTACATGGTTGAAAACAATCTGAGAAAGAATCGTATTTTTTTAATTGGACAGGATAAATCATTTCAAACCTCAAACTTAGACCCGGAAGACATGAGGTGCATGTTATAATGGGACTCCAGTTGACCTATCCAGGTTAGTTGTCCACCCCAGACCCTTTATCTGTGGCCACAGCCAGGGTCCCATTTGTAGAAAATGGCTGCTTCTGTGGTACCATCTGGTGGGCCTGTTTTATGTGAAAAAGCTAAGGGAGTTGGTAGATGGGGTCTGAGCAGACAAAGCAATGTATCCAACTACCAAGTCACTACTAAATGCTGTTTTTTTATTCTAATGCCCAGGTCAAAAAAAGGGAAAAAATAGAGTCCCCTCAGTGCCTAGCATATAGGCAATTCAGAGCTAATTAATTAATTATCAGCTTCTTGTTTTAAAAAGAAGACAAAAAAAAATTCACAAAAACACTTCCTCTTAGTACAGAGGGAAAGTTCAAAACAGGCAGAGGTTTGTCTTAAAGAAGAGAAGACAGCATTCATTTGAGTACTGCGCTGTACTGTGAAGGCATAAAGCAACAGGAGCCGTGCCATGCAGATAGCAGCAGGAAGGGCAAACAATAGACAGCAAGTTGAGTACAGAGACAGCAGGTAAATGAAACAAGATTCCTTAGGGGAAGACTGCCTTCAAGGGGAAGGAATGTTCAGAGCTGGCCTTGGAGAAAGGTGAGGGGCAAGGGGCTAGGATTCCACCTGCCAGGAACCCTTGCAGAGACCCATAAACCAGCTGGCTAGAATAGAGTGGGAATGTTGTGAGGTGGCCAGAGATGCCAGTGAGATACAAAACAGCTGTCTCAGAGAAGACCTCTTAACACTTAGTTGGATTCTGTGTGTAATTGGAGTCATTGGAGTTCTTAATTGGGAGAATACAGTAAATGAAAATGGGTATGAAGAAGTTTTGTGGCAGCTGTTTGGGAGTTGGAGGACCCAGGAGGCAGGAAGGTTGCCTGGGCATCAGTCCTGGTCTGAAATGCAGACTGGGGAGCTATCCTGGAAGAGGTAAACAAGAGACTTCTGGGTAGAGGAGATCTTAGGAGTGGTATTGTTAATATCTTCCTTCACCCCTGCTCATCTGTGCATCCTTGAGCCTAGTCCCGTGCAAAACGGATAGGAATAACTTAGCACAGATTTGAAAAGTGATTAGAAAGATACCTCTTGATGGAGACCAAGAAAGTCTTCATGGGATAAATCTAGAAGGATAAATTGAATTTTGACAGGTACAGTAGTACTTGAGAAGGAGAGAGAGAGAGAATGAGAATGAATATGGATTTGGAGGGATAGAGGTGGTATTTCATCTTAATTCAAAATGCTATATGGTATAACTATATTTTTATTAAATTTATATTTTAAATTTGTAATTTAACTTTATCATTAAATTTATTTTACATTTTAACTAAAAATAGAGAAGTACAGAAGAATGTAAAGCTAACTAAATAATCAGACTTTTGGCCAGGCGCATTGGCTCTCATCTGTAATCCCAGCACTTTGGGAGGCCGAGACGGGTAGATCACCTGAGGTCAGGCGTTCAAGACCAGCCTGACCAACATGGTGAAACTCTGTCTCAAAATACAAAACATTAGCTGGGCTTGGTGACAGACACCTGTAATCCCAGCTACTGGGGAGGCTGAGGCAGGAGAATCGCTTGAACCCAGGAGGTGGAGGTTGTGGTGAGCCGAAATCGAGCCATTGCACTCCAGCCTGGGTGCCAAGTAAAAAACTCCATCTCAAAGAAAAAAAAAAATCAGACTTTTTAAAATAACAACTTTATTAAGATATAATACAAACCATAAAATTTTCACTTTTAAAGTGTATGATTCAGTGGTTTTTAGTATACTCACGGAGTTATACAACTATCTCCACGGTCTAATTTTAGGACATTTCATCACACCAAAAAGAAACCCCATACCCGTTAGCACTACTCTTACCTATTTTTAATTTAAAACTCACAAAAACAATGAGTAGATTGCCAGGAATTAGGAATTCTCTGTCTTCCTTAGCTGGGTGGAAACCTTGAGTGACTCATTAATCTTCAAGTCCCATGTCACTGCTGCTCTAAGGAAAAACATCCTGATGTGGCTAGGCTGCCAGGGTGGGGGTGTGGGGAAAGAACCTGAAGCCCAGAAAGGAAAGATGTATAAGAGAACCTCAAGGCAGAGAAAGGAGTTGTTGGGCATAGTGAGAAAGAGAAGTCAATCAAGGTTTCAAAGAAGATAACAAGGCCACACTTCTCCCAGAAGCCCCAGTAATCTGAGAATCTTAAAGGACAATCTTGAGACTGCTCTATGCCCACAGACTTCTGGGGCTTGGCCGACAGGAAGGTATCTCCCTTAGTCTACCCATCCCTCCTGGAGCAGTATTCATCCCCACCTTCAGCCATGGCTCCTGAAATGTGCCAGTCGCTGACCTAGGGGCTTTCTCATTGCCATCTCACTGAATCCCCGCAACAGACCTATGAAGTAGATATGGCATTTCTCATTTTTATAGATTAACAATTGCAAGTTTATAGAAATTAAAGTAACTTGCTCAGGATCATACACTTAAATTGATTTTAAACTAAGGACTTCAACCAGGACTCATTGAGCTTCTGGATCTTTACTGTCACTGCCTCAGCAGAGTCAACAGGATTTCTTCTAAAGAGTTTAGTTCTTCTGCATCCTTCTTGACATGCTGAGGCAAAGAATCAGGGCACATTAAAAAGTCTGCTACTTAAGTCTGATAAAAGCATTATGGTGACTAAGGTTACAAAACCCATTGAACCCTGCACTAATGTTTTTGAGAGCTATGTAGTCTTCCCAGCAGTGTCTTTTCCATGTTAGCCCTTTGCACATCTGGCACGCTTGATCCCAGATGTGTGATTTTTATCCCATGAGGTGGGGCCACAGTACTGGGGATCCTGCCTGCTCAGCTGTGTTCGCAAAGGCCTGTTTCTTTGACAGGGCCTGTAGGAGGTAGCTAGTGGTGGTTTTGTAACCCCTGATTTATTACTGTCTCCAGTCAGACACAAGTGCTACACAATTTGGTACACTTACATGTACGCACACACACACACACACCATCCATTTATAGAGAAACACGAAGGAAACATTCACAAGGCATCACCATTGATTCCTCTTTTCTCCTGTATCAGCTGGTCTGACTTTTCCCTGTTGCCTCCTTTGCCTGTGGTCTGTCAGCTGGAGGTGATGACAAGGAATATTTCAGACTCTTTTCCCATCTGCTCCAAACACCAGGAAGCTGCAGGCCTGCTTCCCTCCAGGCCAGCTTAGAAATCCTGGTGTCAGGATAGAGCAGGCTTCCAAAAGCCAACCACAGAACATTTAATACCTGTGCAAACCC
Source organism: Macaca thibetana thibetana (assembly GCF_024542745.1). NCBI lineage: Eukaryota > Metazoa > Chordata > Mammalia > Primates > Cercopithecidae > Macaca > Macaca thibetana. The sequence continues at coordinate 94,599,994 of NC_065586.1, read as the reverse complement.
CATGTAGAATTCATATGCCATGGGGTCACGGCTTTATGAGTGTTTCCATGACATGGTATTATTACACCCCAAATCTCTCACCTCATATGTCACTCAAGCATTCTCTGTCAGGAAACCAAGGAATAAACATCCAAAAAGAAGATTAATATTAGACTAAAAGAGTAAAGTTCACCCAACCATCTGGTTCAGCTCAGAAGGGATGTGTGTGAGCCCTCCTCTCTCTCTTCCTTCACCCCTGTCTTACACCTCATCCTGTCTCACACTCCAATAGGAATCCCTTTACAGCAGTTTTGCTTGGGCTACCTGTGTCAGCATCAGTGGGGAAGCTTGTAAAACATGCAGCTTCCTGGAAATCATAATTTCTGGGATATGACTTAGGAATCTGCATTTCACAAGCTCCCCAAGAGATATCTGTGCACTGCAGACTACCTTATCCCCTTCCTGAGAAGCAAGTCATCTACCTGTGTTTCAGTACAGTTAGCCATGTAGAACTCACTACTCTCATGGGCAGCTAAGTCTAGAAAAGATTATGGTAATGAGGGGAGAAATATCTTTTATTGAGAAGAATTTGACCTTCTATAATTCTCACCCATTTTTCTTTTCATTATTCCTCTTCCATCTGGAGCAACAGGAACTAAGTCACCTCCCCTTCCATAGGAGATCCTCTAACTCAAACCCTTCTGTGTCCCACCTTAGGAAGTAGAGAAATTAACCCAGTTCTCGAACATAAGCACATTGTGTTCAGGGGCGAGTTTTCCCCAGCTCTCCAGCTCATGCTGTCTCTCACACCTTCCCTGGGCACATGGGCAGGTTACTGATGGCCTGACGTTGTGCTGCCTTAGCACAAAGTCTTGGAGAAAATGGGTAGAAAATCTACCTGCTAAGAAAATAAATTCAACTTTAAAAAACTTTGGTTGCTTCTGTGTCCCTAGGTCTTTAGCGTGGCCTTCTAGAGAACAGGTAAGAAAGAGGTGTAGTTTGAAGGCCACTAGAAAGGTTCTCCATCTCCAAATGCCTCCCTTGCATGTGCGATGATGGCCAAAATCCCCCCGTTCAAAGATCATCCCTTGTGGTAGGCTTTGCCTTTCCAAAACAACTGAGTTAAGATGGAAACGCCCACGAAGAAGATCACATGTTAAGTCATTAGCAGTTGGTGAAAAGAGCAGTCAGAGCCAAGTCCTCGGTCATCATCCTAGCTATGCCACTTTTTCTCTATATAGCTTACGTTTCCTTCCTGAGTCTCAATTTCCTTCATGTGTTAAATGAGAAGAATGATAACTTTCACTAACCACCTCACAGAGTTGTTAGAATTCAAGAAGATAATGTGTATTTCACACATTTGAAGTGTTCTGAAGTATTTTTATTATAACGCAGTATTATAGGGATAGCCAGTCTGGGCTGGGCACTGCAGCAAAAGGTCTTGTCTTGCCAGGATCTTGCAGGAGGCCTGGAGGGGAGCGTGTTGGCTAAGAATGTAGCCTCTGGACCTTCTACTTTGGGAAGATCCTGGCTGTATAGCCTTGACTGATATGCTATCTCTCTCCCTTTCTCTCTCGGTGACCCATTTCTTCATCTGCAAAATAACAATAATGATGATGATGATACAGGTTTTTATGAAGATTTAATGAAACAATACTTTAAGACACTCACCTAGTATACCTATTAAGTGTTCTGTAAGTATCATCATCAAGGACAAGGAATAAATTCTTCCAAGTTTTTCTAGAACCAGAAATACCATTTGACCCAGCAATGCCATTACTGGGTGTATACCCAAAGGTCTATAAATCATTCTACTATAAAGACCCATGCATACGTATGTTTATTGCAGCACTAGTTACAATAGCAAAGACATGGCACCAACTCAAATGCCCACCAATGATAGACTGGATAAAGACAATGTGGTACATATGCACCATGGAATACTGTGCAGCCATAAAAAAGAATGAGATCGTGTCCTTTGCAAGGACATGGATGAAGCTGGAAGCCATCACCCTCAGCAAACTAACACAGGAGCAGAAAACCAAACACTGCATGTTTTCATTCATAAGTGGGAGTCGAACAGTGAGAACACATGGACACAGGGAGGGAAACATCAACTCCGGGCCCTGTCAGGGGTTGGGGGACAAGGGGAGGGAGAGCATTAGGACAAATAGCTAATGCATGCTGGGCTTAAAACCTAGGTGATGGATTGATAGGTACAGCAAACCACCATGGCACATGTTTACCTATGTAGCAAACCTGCATATTCTGCACATATGTCCTGGAACTTAAAGTGGAATTAAAAAAAAATCTTCAAGTTTTGTCTGTCTGCTTGGGTTTCTGTTTCTTTTTCCTTCATTCCACAAATTGATAAAAAAGTAAAAGCTTAAGAATATGATGTTGTTATGTAGACCATGGGAACCAGTTGTTCTTTTCTGCTAAGTACCGAGTAATATAATGTGGGCAACACTCAGAACAGGACAAATGACCATACAGGACGATATCGTGTGTCCCAGTTTGTCCAGATCGTCCCAGTTTACTTTGGTAGTAAATATTCAATGTCCTGGTTTGGATGATCAATTGTAGAGTCACCCCAGAATTAGATTTTCAGAAGAACTTTTGATGCTGTTTGGAAACATTAAGACAGGTTATTGAGAAACCTTGCGAAATTTTCTTCCTTGGAAATATTTAAAACATGCCCATCTGGTTGAGATGATTTAGAACAACTGCAAATAAGTACTCATTTATAAGCCCCCTAAAATGCTTTGTTTGGTTTGGTTTAACTAAACTGCCTTGCCCTGCCTCCAGGAGGTATATAGGTAGTAAAATTAATGGAAACAACATTTTTAACTACTCAATTTGCCAAACAAAAATTGCTTTGTGCTGTGAACTAGTGGATGTGGATGAGCAACCATTATGAGTTTGGAGCCACAGAATTCTGCTTCAGATTGTAGTAAAGAAATACTGTAAGTTTGGAGCTTAACAAATTATTGGACAACTAAAAGTTTGAAAGAAGAACGTAGAATACTACGTAAAGAAATTGCAATAGTTAACAATGTGCTACGTTCTCTGCAAATACTACCACACTTCATCCTCAAAAAAATGCCTATAAATTTAATACTACCATTACGCATATTTAAAGATGAGAAAAATGAGTCACAGAGAATAAAGGAACTTGCTCAAGTTAATGGCAAAGACAGAATTTGGCCCAGGAGGTTTGGATCTAGAGCCTACTTTCTCAACCTGTGTGCTTCGTACTCCTGGGAAAGAGGTAACACTTCTGTTTAAACAAAGGCAGGGAGTGGGGACAACAGCACTAGCTAGGTTTTAGTACATTGTGGCTGGCTACTGGGTGAGAGCAGTCTGCCTTGCAACTGCGGGAAACAAACGAGCTCTCACTAAAGGGAGGAGGGGTGGGAGGAACAAAGGAAAATAGCACTTATTGAACTTTGCGTTTCATCTTTGTGACAGGCATGGAAAGTAGGTGTCATCATTTCCATTTTACAGTTACAGAAACTGGGGGTTAGAAAGATTAGAGCTTCTCCAGGCCTGGTAGTATGCCAGGGGCAGAAGCAAGGTTCCTACCCAGGATCCTGTCTGACCCCAGGACCCCTGCTTATAGCATTTGTGGAAAGTGCTATGATTTATACTAAAGCAAACAAGCAGGCTACAATCTTGAATATTGAAAATGACCCTAGTTGTATATGTTGGTTTAGCCACACATACATGTGCATGTGGATACACAGAAAAAAAATAAGAAGAAAGTGTAGCAAAAATGTCAAGTGTGGTTATCTCTGAGTAGTAAAATAATGGGTAAGTTGTTTCTTCTCTGTATATTTCTTTATTTTCTAAATGTTGCTTAAGGAACATGCATCTTTTTTATAATGACTTTATTTGACATATAACTTACATGAGTTACAATTTACCCATTTAAAGGATACAATGCAATGGTGTTTAGCATAGTCACAGAACTGTACAATAATCACTTTCTGTACGTTTTCATTACCCAAGAAGAAACCTCATAATTATAAGCACTCACTACCTGTATGCCCCCAACCCTCCCAGCCCCAGGTAATCACTAATATAATTTCTGTCTCTATAGAATTACTTATTCTGGACATTTCTTATGTATTAAATCATACAAGATATGGTCTTTTGTAACTGGGTTCTTTCACTTAGCATAATGTCTTCAAGGTTCATCCATGTTGCAATGTGTGCTTATACTTCATTTATTTTTATTATAGAATAATGTTCCACTACATAGATATGCCGTGTTTTATTTATCCACCCATCAGTTAATAGACATTTGAATTACATCCACTTTTCAGCTATTATGAACATCTGTGTACAACTTTTTGTGTATATACGTGTTTTCATTTATCTGAGTATATATCTAAGAGTGAAACGGCTAGGTCATATGGTAACACTGTGTGTAACCTTTTGAGGAACACATTTATCTTTGAAAAGGTTTTTTGGGTTTGTTTGTTTGTTTGTTTGTTTGTTTGTTTTTTAAGCCAGAGCCCCAGGAACCACTTGTGTGATACCTGGCTCAAGGAAGATTATCCTAACATCAGATTTTCTATATCAAATCTCTTGTAAAATCATCCAAATAAAAAATCAACCCATCCAAATAAAAAAAGGAATAAAAAAGTAACTAATCCTCGAGAGAAGTTTGTACATAGAATCGTTTGTTTATCCTACAAATATTTCTGAATATCTACTGTATAAAAAGAGGAGACCAGCAGATTTTAAGTCAAAAGACCTGATCTCTGCCTTTCCATGCTCTCAGAGGCTGTCTGTGAGGATCCAACAGGATTGAGTAGAGTCATGTATCACTTAACGTTAAGGATATATTCTAAGAAATGCATTGTTAGCAATTTCATTGTTTATGTGAACATCATAGTGTGTATTTATGCAAACCTATATGGGATAGCCTACAATATGTCTAGACTATGTAATATAGCCTATTGCTCCTAGGCTGCAAACTCGTACAGCATGTGACCATATTAAATACTATAGGCAACTGTCATGTAATGGTAAGTATTTGTGTATCCAGACATCAAAACATAGAAAAGGTACAGGAAAAATATGGTATAAAAGATTAAAAAACGGTACACCTGTATAGAGCAGTTACCATGAATGGAGCTAGGAGGACTGGCAGCTGCTCTGGATGAGTCAATGAGTGAGTGTTGAGTGAATGAGATGGACTAGGACATTACTGTACACTACTATAGAATTTATAAACACTGTACACTTACACTACACTAAACTTATTTAAAAGTTTTTCTTTGTTATTTTTGTTTTTGGTTTTGGTTTTTTTTTTTGAGACTGAGTTTACCTCTATCGCCCAGGCTGGAGTGCAGTGGCATGATCTCGGCTCACTGCAACCTCTGCCTCCTGGGTTCAAGTGATTCTCGTGCCTCAACCTCCTAAGTAGCTGGGATTGCAGGCGCCTACCACCACACCCAGCTAATTTTTGTATTTTTAGTAGAGACGGGGTTTCACCATGTTGGCCAGGCTGGTCTCGAATTCCTGACATCAAGTGATCTGCCTGCCTTGGCCTCCCAAAGTGCTGAGGTTATAGGCATGAGCCACTGCACCTGGCCAAAGATTTTCTTTCTTTAATAATAAATTAGCCTTAGCTTACTGTAGCTGTTTTACTTTATAAACTTTTTAATTTTAAAAAACTTGTTGATACTTATATAATAACATTTAGCTTAACAGCTATACAAAATTTTCTTTATATCCTTATTCTTTAAGATTTTTCTGTTTTTCACTTTTTAATTTTGTTACCTTTTGAAGTTTATTGTTAAAAACTAAGACAGAAGTTTTTGGCCTGGGCCTATAAGTGGACAAGATCATCAGTTTCCTACTCGGGAGACTGAGGCAAGAGGATTGCTTGAACCCGGGAGGTGGAGGTTGCAGTGAGCCGAGATCATGCCCCTGCATTCCAGCATGGGTGACAGAGCAAGACTCTGTGTGGAAAAAAAAAAAAAAATTATCACTTTCTTGCACCACCACATCTTGTCCCCTTGGAAAGTCTTGTTCTATGGCCTGGAGCTCTCATTTCCTATAGCAATGCCTTCTTCTGGAATACCTCCTGGTGGATTTGCCTGAGGCTGTTAAATTTTAATAAGTAAAAGGAGTAAATTCTAACTATGGTATCATAAATACATAAACCAGTCACAAAGTCATTTATTATCATATCACATATTAGGCACTATACATGATAATTATATGTACTACACTTTTATACAACTGGCTGCGCAGTAAGTTTGTTTTTTACCATCATTGCCACAAACACATGAGTAATGTGTCACACCACATTACCATGGCTATGATGTCACTAGGCGATAGCAGTTTTTCAGCTCTATTGTAATCTTGTGGGTCCACCGTTGTATATGTAGTCCATCATTGACTGAAACATCGTTATGCAGTTCATGACTATACTTGGCACACTGGAAATGGCTGTTCAACTGTGAAGCAGTTGTAGTGGGACTGATCTAAAGGAGGCAATGTCCTGCTGAGGTGGACCAAGAAAATACACTCAGTGAAGAAAAAAAGGCCTGAGTGGCAAAGAGGAAGGTGGGGCCTACATAGGGCCTGGACTGGGCTTTGGTCTCAGGCTGCTTAGGGTTCATCAGGAGATCCCCAAGGGAGTGGCAGGCCACAGGACCACCTGTGAAGTGCATCTCAGGGCAGAGACAAGTACTGTGTGGCTTTGCCCCTTCCTCCACCTGCCTGTTTGTCGCAGTGAAATCTGGTTGGGAGAAGCCAGCTCATCCAGTCACACTTTCAGGAGGCACCTGGCTTATCAGCAAAGCAATAGGGAGAAAGCAGTGGGTGGTGCCCATCATTCACAGTATCTAGGATCTGCTGTGCTGATTGGAGACAAGACTTCTGAGGGTATTTGGAGATGAGATTGGCAGTAATGATAGGTTGAGCTTAAGGGGGAAACTAAGCGACTCAGAGAGAGTAGGAGAGATGAACATGGATGAAAGACTCTTTATACTCCTGGCTCTGCACTCTGCCTTTAAAACCCTTTTAATAGTCTGCACAACTTATACAAGAAAGTCTGTAGTGAGGCCTCCATGACGCTCCATGGTCTGACCCCAGCTTATTTTCCACCCTAACTTCCCAGTGCTCCCTTTCAGGACATACAGCCACAGTGAAATACATACTCTTTTCCACACGAACCCAGAACCCAGCCTTTGTCTGGAACAGTCTCCTTTACTCTCTGCAAATCTAAATAGCTGCCAGTTCTAAAAAGTACAGCTCACAAACCATCTCTTCCACAAGGACTCTCCAGAACCCCCACATTCTCCTCCCAGACAGAATAAATCTCAGACTTGCCGCGTTCTTATATTGCTTTATCTGTATAGTGACTCTCCCAGGCTGTCTTTACTTCTCATCAGAGGGTAGGGCCCTTGGGGCAAAGACTATCCCTTCATTCACCTGCTCTTGATAGACAGTCTGGCACATAGCAAGTAGTCAATAAATATTTGTCGGTTAGTGAGTGAGCGAATGGATTAATGAAATCAGGAAGCAGATAAGGGGAGAGTGAGAAGGACTTGGGGCATGTGAGAATAGACATAATCAGATGAGTGCCAGCACAGGCCAGGAGAGAAGCCTTCAGGGTAAGATGACTGGAGAGTGTGCTGAGGTACAACCACAGTGGGAGTGGAGAGTTGGGGCAGGGGGAGAATAGTGGGCAGAAGGAAAGAGCATACAGGACAAAGAGTGAGCTCTATCCTGGGGACTCAGAATTGAGTTAAAGAACCAATAGATAAGGCTGGGTGCAGTGGCTCATGCTTGTAATCCCAGCACTTTGGGAGGCCAAGATGGGTGGATCACTTAAGGTCAGGAGGTTGAGACCAGCCTGCCCAACATGGTGCCCCAAGATGGGGCATCTCTACTAAAAATACAAAAATTAGCCAGGTTTGGTGGCAGGTGCCTGTAATCCCAGCTGCTCAGGAGGCTGAGGCAGGAGATCGCCTGAACCTGAGAGGCAGAGGTTGCAGTGCCGCAAGATTGCCCCACTGCACTCCAGCCTGGTCAACAAACTGAGACGCTGTCTCCAAAAGAAAAAAAAGAACCAATAGACAGGCTTTGATTCCCGGGGTCCCAAACTCAGATGCCTAGAAAGGCTAGACACGGAACATGAATGAGCAAAGTGGGTAGCGAATTGTGTATACCCTATCTCAAGGGTACAGCCTCTGCTCAGTTCCAGAGGATTCTTAGAAATAAGCCACCATGGACAGATCTTCAGATGTTTTCAGGAGAAGCCAGAAATATGTATTTTTTGGTGAAATCTCCCTTTCATGAAATATTGGAAACAAGTAGGGTTTTCAAAAACTTTTTGTTGAAACGTGACGCACGTATGGAAATGTGTGCATATCCTAAGTGAATTTTCAATGAATGTTCACAGACTGAAGATGCCCATGTATCCAGTACCCTGATCAAGTATTGGAATATTAGTAGCAACCCAGAATCCCTCTCCCCAAGTTCTCCCTTCCAGTCATTGTTGTCTGAATAGTAACCACTATCCTGACTGCTAATGATGTGGAGTAATTTTGCCAGTTTTATACTCTATAAATGGAATCATAGAGGAGTATTTTTTGGACATTTCGAGTCTCAGTGTTTTGACCATTACACACAGTGCTGCCAGGAACATCTAGTGGACATCTTTTAGTAAACATATATGTACCTTTCTATTGGACGTATACCTAGGGATGGAGTAGCAGGATCATAGAATATGTTTACATCTGGCTTTAATAGATACTGCCAAAGTGTACAAACTTACATTCCTACCAGCAGTGTATGAAAATTTTGGTTTCTCCACAACCTTGTCAACACTTGATTTTTTTTTCATTTTAGCCATTCTCAGATACATGTAGTGGTGTTGATTTTGTTTTATATTGCCGTGATTAATAATGATGTTCAGCACCTTTTCCTATATTTATTGGCCATTTGGATAGTTACTTTTATGAGATGTCTGTTCAGGGTTTTATTCATTTTTCTATCAAGCTGTCTATCCTTTTCTTTATATATTCTGGATATGAATCCTTTGACAGATACATGTACTATGAATATCTTCTTCTACTGTGTCACTTACCTTTTCATTCTTTCAATGGTGTCTTTTTTTTTTTTTTTTTTTTTTTTTTTTTTTTGAGACAGAGTCTTGCTCTGTCGCCCAGGCTGGAGTGTCGTGGCATGATCTCGGCTCACTGCAACCTCCGCCTCCCAGGTTCAAGCGATTTTCCTGCCTTAGCCTCCCAAATAGATAGGACTAAAGGCACGTGCCACCACGCCCAGCTAATTTTTGTATTTTTAGTAAAGACAGGGTTTCACCATGTTGGCCAGGCTGGTCTTGATCTCTTGACCTCATGATCTGCCCACCTCGGCCTCCCAAAGTGCTGGGATTGCAGGCGTGAGCCACTGCGCCTGGCCTCAATGGTGTCTTTTGATAAACACACATTCTTAACTTTAGCATTGTCCAATTTATCAATTTTTTTCTTTATGATCAAGATTCTTTGTGTCTTGTGTAATAAATATTTGCATACTCCACTGTCACAAAGATGTTCTCCTATGTTTCTAAAAGCTTCCTTGTTTTACCTTTCATATTTAGATCTGCAGTCCATCTGGAATTGTTTTATTGTATGGTATAAGGTAGGAGTCCATAAACATTTTTCCATATGAATATTCAATTGACTCAACAGCATTTATTGAAAAAGATCATCCTTTCCCCAGTATACTGCATTGGTGCCTTTGGCATCAATCGGATGATCATATATAGGTAAAGGTCTGTTTCTGGACCTTGTATTACATTTCATTTGTCAGTTTGTCTATTCTTGCGCCAAAACCTTGATGTCTTAATTACTATAGCTTAATTTTGTTTTTTTTCCTTTGGAGACGGAGTCTCACTCTGTTACCCAGACTGGAGTGCAGTGGTGCTATCTCAGCTCACTGCAAGCTCCGCCTCCTGGGTTCACGCCATTCTCCTGCCTCAGCCTCCCAGTAGCTGCAGCTACAGGCACCCGCCACCACACCCGGCTAAATTTTTTTGTATTTTCAGTAGAGATGGGGTTTCACGATGTTAGCCAGGATGGTCTCAATCTCCTGACCTTGTGATCTGCCTGCCTCAGCCTCCTAAAGTGTTTGGATTACAGGTGTGAACCACCGTGCCTGGCCAATTACCATAGCTTTATAATAAGTCTTCATATCTGGTGGTATAAGTCTCTTCCAACTTTGATTTTCTTCTTCAAGATTACTTTTGATATTTTTGGCTTTTGACATTGTCGTATAAATTTTAGACTCAGCTTACTAACCTGCACAAGAACCTGCTGAAATTCTGACAGAGGTTGCATTGAATCTGTAGTTTACTTTAGGGTGAATTAACATCTTTACAACATTGAATCTTTCATTCCGTAATATGGTAAATCCCTTCATTTATTTTGATTTCTTCATTCCTCTCCATAAGGTTTTATAGTTTTCAAGGCAGAGCTCTTACCTACCTTCATTAGATGTATTTCTAGGTGTTTGATGTTTTTGAAGTTATATCCTTCTTAAAGTTTTATTTTCTTTGCCGTTGTTGGTAGTAGATAGTAATCAAATTTACATTTGTATGTTGACCTTATATCCAGTGATGTTGCAAAATTCACTTAGTAATTCTAATAGTTTGTAGATTCTTTTGAATTTTCTACATACACAATAATAGTGTCGGCAGATAAACAGTTTTCTTTCTCCTGTTCTAATTATTACTCATCTTTGAATGGAGCCATCTATTTGCAGAAGTATGTCTATAGGGGCAGAGTACTATCTCTATTAGGATCTGTTGTTCATACTTCCTACCACCAAGTTTGCATTTCCTATGCTCTGGGAGCACACTCCCTCTTCTATTCTCCACATTCCAGAGGTCAGTGTAGCTCACAGCAATTTCCCTTAGATCTAGACTCTGTGTTGCTGTCTGGTAAGCTCACGCCTTTCTTTATCACTATCTTTTTTGGCTAGAAGCACATGTGGCAAATAATAAAAGTGAATTAATGATAATAAAAGTCAGAGTTTATTATGGGTTCTTCTTCAACTCAGTCTTTTCTGTGGTGAGGAGCTAAGTCTATATAGAGACACTCTCCACTTCCACCTATACTTTTAGAGTTCTTAGTATGCTTTCAAGGCTGTGACAGTTTTCAGGACTCTTTATCCTACCTCAAGCAAGCAAGCCCGGTACATCATAAGTAAGCTTTGTCATTATGGTACTTGGTATTATGGCTGTTTACTTGCTTCATTGATAATGGCCTTCTTCTTAAGGCTGCTTTACATTATTTTCGTTGTTGTCAAATTGGTTTCGAAAGAGGAGAATTAAGTTACAATGCCTTTATTCCATCATCTGCAACCAAATGTCCTCTTCACAGTTTTAAAAACCAAAATTTATAGCTTTCCTTATTATAAACTTTATACATGTTCATTGTATAAAGTATAGAAAATAAATGGAAATACACAGAAGAATAGTTAAGTTTAGAATCGTGTGGGCTTATTTGCTTGAGGCAAGGGCAGCAAAGACTTTACTATAACTGCAAGACAAGAGGTGTTAATGGACAAACGAATCCCATGGAGAGCCAAACTGTGCCAAAATATACAGCCCTCAAAGGGGAGCTTAGTTAGACAAGTCCACAGGACAAGCCGTGTGTGCAAACATAAACAGCCCTCAGAGGGGAGATCTGGGCAGGCAGACACACACAGGGCTCTGCAGGAAAGCGGAGGCTGCAGAAAAGGCAGAATGTGCAAACAGCACCTCGTTCAGAGGGGAGGCATAAAAAGGGTGGAATCCCAGTCATTAGAGGTGCTGGAAGGCTTATTAAGTTACATTCTATTCCCTGAGGCTAATGCTGAACATTCCCATTCAAGATTCATTTAATGCGTTTTGTTAAACGGCTCAAGAGGGGGCATAACTTCCCCAGAGAAGATTTTAAAGCCCTCAGAGCTGAAAGGAACTTCAGGGAGAATCTAAACCAGTACCTCCTAAAGCATGAACTATGTACCATTAGTGGCATAGGAAGTTATTTTAATGGTGCATTGATTTTTATTTTTCCTTAACAGTTATATTTAATTTATGTTAACAAATCATAGCTGCTGCAATGAAACCACAATTTCACAGATATTCTTATTTAGGATGAGGCTAAAGTTGGTAGTCATGTTAGGCCTTGGGTGATTTAAACCGTTAAGCAAATAAAGTACAGGTATCGTACAGATACTGCAAAAATTAAGGTTTGGGAAATAATGAGCTAGAGCAACCCCCTCGTCTTAGCTATGAGGAGACGAAGCCAGAGAGGAAACATGACCTAACCAAGGCAGAACCATGACTAACACGCAAATCCCTTAATTTCCAGACTAGTGTGCTTTCTTCAGCAACTGACTTTGCTATTAATTTTAGAGAATTCAAAATTGCAAGGGTTTCTAGGTATTCATCTTACTCCTCTGGAATATTACTTACTTTTACGATACTTGTGTCATTGTAAACAATCTCTCTGCCTTTGTGTAGTCAACTATTAAGTAAACGTTATAAGGCATTTTGGGGCTGATTTAAGGAATACTGAGATGAGATGGAGTCTCCGACCACAAAGAATTTAAAATTTTATGGGGAGTTAGCTAAGTACAAATAATCATTCAAGACACAATGAAGTACAGACACAGCAATACAAGAAAGCTGTTGTGGGAGAGTAGAGAAAGAGACAGTTATTTTCAGGTGGAGACTGAGAGACTTCATGAAGGAGGTCCTACTTCAGTCAGGTTTGAGTGAATGAATAGGATTTCAGTAGCCAAAAATGAGGAAAGAGAATTCCAGGCTTAGGTGAATAATAGGAACAAAGATTGAGAGGTGCCTGAGTCCACAGGGAGTTTGGATGTTGTCGTATAGTCTGATCCGGCTGGCAGCCTATGGGGAGGAGACAGTGTGCAGTATGCTGGGAGAGGTAAGTCTTGGAGGACAGAATGAGTCTGAACCTTGGTGGGCATGGGATGCACTGCAAATTTCTCTCAGGATTATGGGAAAAGGTAGATGATAGGACTGAAGCATTACATATTATTATAGTGACATGACATGCTTGTAACCCGTTTACTTAATGCTAAGAGTACTCAAATTACCCTTGGATCCTTGGTGAGTTCTATGGAGGAGAGAGTACTCAGTGAACAAGATCACAATGCAAGATTGTACTGTAAAAACAAACAGGGGCCAGAGGACTGACTGGCTACATACACATATGGCTGTCCACCTGAAGACGAGAAATTCCAGTGAGAACAAAACAGCCCCGCAAACAGCACAGGAAGAGCCATAGAGAGAAAAAAAATAGCAATTATCGGTGATAGCAATTGAATTCCTCTTTCTTATTGTGACACTGGAGAGGCTTTATTAACCTGTGGCCTTGGAAAAGAAGAGAGGCTAATGTGATCTAGGATCCAGAAGGCGAGAGGTGATATTAGCACTTGAGCAGTGGGATGGCAGAGTCAGAAGTGGTGGAGAGAAGGATGGTAGAAAATTCAGCTGGAACAGACCAAGAGAATTGACCTGGCCATTACCAAGGCTTGAGGTGTGTTCTGTGCAAAAAGTAGGCTTGGGGAGGAGGTGAGCTCTTTACTTCCATAATGATGCATGTCTGAGCATGTAGTTGACCCCTAGGGATTTGGTGAGACTGAACACACAGGTAATGGCCACCCAAAGTCTCATATGTAAACAAGGAAAAGGAATAAAACTTCATTAACAGAAAGAACAGACAGCGCAAACTAAGATAACACATAAAGTATCGACATCTGTAGTAATTACACAGTTATCAATATGTGTATGAACAGCATTCTCTATTCTCAATATAACTTTGTAGTAAGATTTTTGGTCTTATCTTTTTAATATTCCCAGGAATGCTGAATATGTTTTCTTGAAATAGTTCATGTAACCATCCACCTGGGGAATTCAGATTGTAGATGCTTTGAATTAGGCGTAATGTTAGTAATCTGAAAACAAGTGTGTACTTACACATGTCAAAGCAAGAGATAGGAATTGCAATAAGGCTAATTGCAAAATATCAGAAATTCTAAAAATAATTTATATCCTGCTTTAGAATTCAATTTAATCCAAGCAATTTTTATTAAGGGTCTTTTGCAGGCAAAACTATTTAGTGTGTCCTTTCAGAAACAAAAGGAAGAGTGAGATGTCTTGACCCTTGGGGTTCTTGCAGTCTAGTAGCTGATGGACAACTCTAATATTCAGCAGGCTAAAATAAATGTTATAGAAGAGGCTGATATGGGATGTCTTTGAGGTTCAAAGAAGAGAGATCATACTTCCCATATCATCAAATCTAAGATGCTGTCCATTGAAAGACACATCATTATTTTATGCACCACTAAAAAAGAAAGAACTCTGATAATTAAACAATGACATGTCATTGATGGCTAGAGGCATTCCTTTTCCAGAGATGTTAAAAATGTGAAAAAAGACATCACAGAATTGATGAAATGTTGTCTAAGAATTTTGATAGGTTGAAATAAGACAAAAAGCCTACCAAGTAGAAGTCCTTCTGTTTTTTACATACTGCAGGTCCATACATTCTTAGATCATTAACTTCTGTGACTTCAGTCACTTCCTCTAGGATCGTAACTCAGAAGCCTTAGTCTTCTCTCCTAAAATGCAGACCCTTATATCCAACTTTTTTCATTCATTTCTCTGCCACTTATGTAGTACCTACATGTGCCAGGCACAGTTCTAAGTGCTTTATATGAAGTGTCATAAAAACCCTATGAATAGGTATTATCATTACTAAGGTAATGATGATGATGATGATAATCTCCATTACACAGAGAGGCTAAGTAACTTTTCCAAGGTCACACATCTAGTAAGTGGCAGAACCATTTACTAGCTACCTGTTTTCCCTTAAATATCCTGCATTATCTAAATATCAACATATCCCAAAACTAAATTCATTGTTCCCCTATAAACATGCTTCTCCTTAGGTTTTAGAGCATCATCATACTGATAGTCACTCAAGTCAGGTCCCTCTCCCTCATCCACCACATCCAACTTATCACTATGTCTGTCAGTTTCTCTGTTTTCCTTTCCCTGCAGTCTTTTCCCTAGTTCAGTGTTTGCCAAATTTGCCTGGTTATTAAAACCTACCAGAAAAAAAAATGTATTAATGATAAAGATTCCTAGGCTCTTCCCCTGGGGTTACTGATTCAGTGATTTTTGCTAGGGTAGGATCCCGAAATATGTATTTTTAACAAGCAACTTAGATGATGTTTATATTCAGGCAAGTTTGGGATACAGTGCTGTATCAATTAGGGTACTTTGGTTGCAAGCAACAGTAACCAACTTTGGCTAACTTAAGCAAAAAAAAAAAAAAAAAAAAAAAGAATGTATTAGAAAGATATGGATAGCACACAGACTATTTTAAAAAGCTAGGCAACCAAGAAAGGGTAGGAAATTGGATAACTCTGGGGATCCAGGGAGCAGGAACTAATGAACAGTCTCTTCAGAGGCCGCAGTTGGGATGAATGAGCCCCAGTCATTTTTCAGTCTTTGTGTCACTCAGTTTGCGTCTCTGATTCCAGAGAGAGAACATTTGATTGGCTTAGTTCGGATCATACTCCTGCCCCTTGGTGGGAGGGCGGGGCATCTTTATTGACAGTCTCAGCAGAACAGCATTCAGTGGGGAATAGATACTTTTTATAAAAGGAAAATGGGAGCACTGTTGTCAGAAGAAATGCGAGTTGATGACGGGCAGGCAAAAGCAGCAGATCTTCAGTACAAACAACCCAAACACATAGTCCATGTCTTCATTGCCCTTCATCTAGAGAAGCATGCATCCTCTCTAATCTCTGTTTTCTGCAGCGCTTTCAGTGTGATCTTCCAAAACATACAACTGATTGTCTTACTTTCCTGATTGCAACCCCTAGCAAACCCAATCCCACATACAGAATAAAGACCAAGCTTCCCGACAAGGCTCACAGGGCCTGCAGTGAGCTGACCCCTGCATCCCACTTCAGTGTCATCTTTTGCTGCTTCCCCTTTCCCATCCCCTCACTCAATTCCCTTTATGCTTCAGTCATAAAACTATAGTTCTTCAAATATGCTATACTGTTTGATGCCTTTGTATTCATTTATTCTTTTGTTCATCAGTGAATAGTTGTATAAGGCTCAACCATAAGCCAGGTACTGGAGGTATAACTGAGATCAAAACAGACTAGTCCTGGCCAAGTTCAGTGGCTCATGCCTGTAATCCCAGCACTTTGGGAGGCCAAGGTGAGAGGATCACTTGAAATCGGAGTTGGAGACCAGCCTGGGCAACAAAGCGAGACCCTGTCTCTACAAAAAAAATTTAAGAGGCCGGACATGGTGGCTCACGCCTGTAATCCCAGCACTTTGGGAGGCTGAGGCGGGCAGATCACAAGGTCAGGAGATCGAGACCATCCTGACTAATACGGTGAAACCCTGTCTCTACTAAAAATACAAAAAATTAGCCAGGCGTGGTGGCGGGCACCTGTAGTTCCAGCTACTCGGGAGGCTGAGGCAGGAGAATGGCGTGAACCTGCGAGGCAGAGCTTGCAGTGAGCTGAGATCGTGCCACTGCACTCCAGCCTGGGTGACAGAACGAGACTCTGTCTCAAAAAAAAAAAAAAAAAATATGAGAAAGAATTAGCCAGGTGTGGTGGCCTGTACCTGTAGTCCCAGCTACTTGGGAGGCTGAAGCAGGAGGACTGGTTGAACTCAGGAGTTTGAGGTTGCAGTGAGGCAGTGAACTATGACTGTGCACTGCACTCAAACCTGGGTGACAGAGAGAGAACCCATCTCGAAAATAAAAAAATGCTAAGCATTAATAAGGATGGAAGGACTTCCCTGAGAAAGGGACATTCAAGCTAAAGAAGTTTACTAGGCTGGGAAAAGAAAGGAAGTTTCTAATAGAGGTAACACAGGCTGTAAAGTGGCATTTTAAAGGAATGGAAAGAAGGCCAGCATGACTGGAACACAGAGAGAGACTGGTTTGAGAGGAGATACCAACAGGAGTAAGTAAATCAAATAAAATTTCCTTTGGAGGGAAAATGTTTAAGCTTGAGTAAGTTGAGTTTTTAAGTGCAGCAAGAAATGCAGGTGCAAATGACCTCGACTGAGTTGGAAATTATAATGTGTAGATTTTCTCATATATCAGGCCAGGGATATGATATGGGAGTCAGATACAGAGCTGAACCATGGGAATGATGATATTGCTCAGGAGTAGATCTGGTAAAAGGAGACTGAGGACAACTTGAGAAAAGACCACATCTAAGAGAGATGCAGAGAAGGCTTGCTCTGACAGGTAGGAAGCGAGTCATGGAAGGCAAAGGAAGAGAATTTCAAGAAGGAGGAAGTTGTTGGTCAATGTTCAGTTGCTTTAAATGCAGAGGTGAAGAAAAAGAGTGATGAAGAACAGCCCTCACATTTGGTGGATGGAGTCTATTAGTGATGAAAAAGAACACTTGGACCAAATTGATTAGATAGAAACAAGTGGGTAGGTGATTTTCAAAGGAGGCAAGGACTTTTTTAAGAAGTTTGTCAGTGATGCAAGGGAGACCCACAGTACTGTAGCAGGATAAGGAAATAGGTTTTTAAAACGGAATTTTATAAGATGCAGATAATTAGAGTGAACTCCTGAAGGAGGCCAGAGGAAAGAGGACCTTTAACATATATGAAATTTATCTTCATTCTCAGCAATGGAGGGATAATAATAATGACAATAATAGTTATTTTGTAGTTTTGTGGAATATCAGGTTCTATTCTAAGTAGTCTAGAAGTATTTAATTTTATCAACAACTATATAAGGTAAATACTATTAATTTCCTCATTTTACAGATGAAAAATCTGAGGCTCAATCTTTTTTTTAGCCCAATGTCTCAAAGACAGTAAGTGGTATAAGCAAAATTTAATTCCAGGTAATTCGATTCCAGAATTTCTACTCTTAACCAGTATACTGTAAGATGATAAAGATTTTAAGGTTGCTGGAATGGAACCTTAACGTGAATACTTTAGGATACTCATATCAGATGACATACAACTTTGTAGGAAAATAGGACTTGAGGGTATCTGCAGCAAGTGAGCGAAAGAAGGTGCAATTGTGAGGCTGCGTGGGAACAGGGATGATTTGGGAATCTGTTGTGTGAGAGATTCAATAGGGGTCTAGTAAAAGATGAATCGAAAGACTGATCCTCTTACCTGCTACAGTGAGAGAAATATGAGTCTCGCAGTAAATTAATTTTCTTATTTTTCTTGACCATTTCAAGATGCCAGGTGCTGAAGTACTTCGTTGTAGAATTAAGGCCAGGGGCAATGGGCCTAACGTCTCAGCTTCCAAGTGTGCTCCTGTGCGATTCCTACTATGGAATACCAATGTCAGCACTCAGAGGAGCTCTTGTTCCCCTTACCTGAAGATTGAAAACAGTACACATTCATCTCTACATTTCTTTTTCTTTTTCTTTTCTTTTTTTTTTTCTTTTTATTTATTTATTTATTTATTTATTTTGAGACAGAGTCTCACCCTGTTGCCCAGGCTGGAGTACAGTGGAGCTATTTCCGCTCACTGCAACCTTTCCCTCCCGGGTTCAAGCGATTTTCCTGCCTCAGCCTCCCAAGTAACTGGGATTACAGGTGCATACCACTACACCCAGCTAATTTTTGTATTTCTAGGAGAGACTGGGTTTCACTATGTTGGCCAGGCTGGTCTTGAACTCCTGACCTCAAGCAATCTGCCCACCTTGGCCTCCCAAAGTGCTGGGATTACAGACATGAGCCACCGCACCCAGCCTCATCTCTGAACTACTGAAAGTAGGAGGTAGAGGGGAAAGGGAATTTGCCTACCCACTGTCAACAATATACTTTTTTCTGTCTAGCACCATTCACTAAGTCATCAGAGAATCAGGATTACAACCAAAGTTTTATAAGAGCTATTAGAAGTGAGTAATATGTTCTCCTCTGTGGCCATAATGCTTTGTTCTTTTACGGAATATATGACTATCATTATATTATAGTTATTTATGGGCATTTTTGTCCCCCATGAGACCATCAGCTTTGGAAGACAAGGACTATGTGTTGTCCATATCTGTATTTCAATGCCCAGAATAGTGCCTGGAATCTCATAAATTGATTATACGTCTTTAAATTGAATTATTGTAGAAGAAGAGACCTCTTGCCCAACTTCTTGAAATTTTGTCTAGTTCAGGTAATTCTGAATTTAAATGAATGTTTAAACATGAAAAAGTCAGTTTCAATATCATCACTTGAGTTTTTTTAAGTAGTTTGTGAAGACAATTGCAATGTTTTAATAAATATTATTCTTCCATTTGATATTTGTCTTATGCAGTACATTTCAGAAGAACAAAGATCGCCTTTTAAAAATTAAATTTTAACAATGAAATACTAGAGTTGCAACATAAGGATAGCATAAGGTTAAAGCCTTTTTAATTAAAATTGAAAAGAGGAAAACTTTTTACAACTACAAGGATTCTAAACATTTACCCCACTCTAAATTATTACATTAAAATCTGCTTTTTAATTATATGAAGAGAATTAATGAATAATTCTCTATCTAATGAATCCTGAGTCCTCAATAAAGATTCTTTTAAAAACAAAAGCTGTTTCTCTTCCTTACATTGTTCTTGCTTTTCCTTTTTTATTTGATACAGTTTATATTATCGTCTTTAAGTTCACACAACCTCAAATTTAATTATCCTCATATTTCCTCTTTACATCTAGAGTCCAATTATATCATGGTGGATGCATTTGAAATGGCTCTGCATTCAAATTTGCTGTTTCCTGACTGGATTATAAGTCTTAATGTGCTATGGATTAGTTGCTTTTGTTTACTTAATTTTCTTGCTGTTTAACCTTCTCTCCATCTTGCAAACTATATTTCCAGAGAGCAAGCATTATCTATTTGTTATTTATGTACTTTTGAAGGAGTTTATGTTTTATATCTTTGACTTATTACTCCAAGATGCTCTGTATTCCGTTCTCTTTTCAATGCAGTCTGTTTTTCAAAAATGATTCTTTTGCTTTGTTCATATGCTCTTGATTTTCTAAAAAATGTGTTCAAGACACACTTGTAAATGGCTTTGAGTGAAGAAGTAGGGAACCAAAATTTCAGAGAATGGTCAAACGACCTATAATTGCATTTGGCCTACTACATCTTTAGGGTCCTACAATGGTCAAGCTCATGGGCCCTTTACCTCATGGGCCAATTTATGTCACACCATTTACAGACCACAGACCTTGCTCAAAATTCACACAAATGTAGATTTTCATGCCCAAGAGAAACTAGGAGAAAACATATGTATGAATAAATGTAAATTCAACCCTATTGCTGAAAAAAGTGGTTTAATGTATATGCTTTGCCATTGGTGGCTTATGCAGGCAGCAAATTTATTCATTTATTCAACAAAAATTATTGACTTCCTCCTATGTTCCTAGCATTCTTTTAGTTACCGGGGATACACAATGAACAAAAGAGACTATTTCTAGCCCTATTCAGAACCACTGACTCATACCAACTTTATTTTTATGTACAGAAACTGAGACCCAGAATGTGTAAAGGGCTTATCCCAGGTAATACTACTGTCACTGACCAGGTAGGGCCTGAAATCTTGGTTCCTACTTCTTCACTCAAGGGCTTTTTCTGCTATAGTGCCCTCTCTTAAAGATGAAGGAAGACTGTTGAAGTGTGCAGGGAGAATGGTAGAAGACAGAAAGAGGAAAGGTGTGCCTAAGGTGGGGGTAAAATCAGGAATGAATATCACAGTTAGAAGAATCAAAGTGCTTAGGGCAGAGTGCCAAGAAACTGTAAGAGGCAGAGGGGTGTGAGAAAGATAAGAAAAGAAAAGCAATTAGAGGGAGAGTGAAGAAAGATAGTATAGGCCAGAGACAGCCAGGAACAAAAGAAGGAGATACAGAGAGGGTAAGAAAGAGGTAGTTGAGAAAGTCCCTGAAGTAGAATGCCACCCACACTTTTCTGATAATCTGAGTAAAAGGCTAAAAATAGGATCACACAACTTTGTTAACATGCTGTTTGTTTGTTTGTTTGAGACAGAGTCTCGCTCTGCCACCCAGCCTGGAGTGCAGTGGCATGATCTGGGCTCAGTGCAACCTCTGCTTCCGGGTTCAAGCTGTTCTCCTGCCTCAGCCTCCTGAGTAGCTGGGGTTACAGGTGCCTGCCACCATGCCCAACTAACTTTTGTATTTTTAGTAGAGACAGGGTTTCACCATGTTGGTCAGGCTGGTCTCGAACTCCTGACCTCATGATCCGCCTGCCTCAGCCTCCCAAAGTGCTGGGATTACAGGTGTGAGCCACCACGCGCCCGGCCTCTCAGGATTTTTTTTTTTTTTTTTTCGAGACGGAGTTTCGCTCTTGTTGCCCAGGCTGGAGTGCAATGGAGCAATCTCGGCTCACCGCAACCTCCATCAAGTGATTCTCCTGCCTCAGCCTCTCGAGTAGTTGAGATTACAGGCATGCGCCACCACGCCCAGCTAATGTTGTATTTTTAGTAGACACGGGATTTCTCCATGTTGGTCAGGCTGGTCTCAAACTCCCAACCTCAGGTGATCCACCCGCCTCAGCCTCCCAAAGTGCTGGGATTACAGGCTTGAGCCACAGCACCTTGCCTAACATGCTTTTTAAGGAAGGGTAAGTGTCATACCTTGCAGTTACCAGACTGTTAAATATTGTGGGGCTGATTTGTTGATAAAATGGTTTGACAAGAGAGGATCAAAAACCGATTTCAACCTCTTTACCACTTTCCTGAGCCTAATATTAAGTAGTCACATATTGCCTTCCCCTATGTAATGGGTCAGTAATTCTGGAGAGCAGTATTCTGATTTCTGTTTGGTGCTGCTAGGAGAGAACCAGCCTACGTTGCTGGCTACCTATGGACAATTTAGACAAGAGGTGTCAAAGTACTTGACAATACACATGAATCCACTGGCTATGGCCCCATCAATGCCTTCACTGTCCCTGCAAATGGGTGTGCTTATGCCTCTGTTCACTTGTATCCCTGAAGGGCCTGCTCAAACTTTGCAGTTCTTCCATTAAGCTAAACAAGCAGTTCTCTACAGATGAATATATGTCCTTTATTTGGAAACGCTGATGTAAAATCAAAAGACACATTAATTAAGTAGGATCTAGGTCAGTTGTTCTCAAGCTTGGCTACACATTTAGAATCATCTGGGGAGCTTTAAAAAAATCCAATTCCCAGGCAGCAAAAGCAGAATTGGCGGGAAGTGGGGGGTAGGTCCCATTTATCAGTATTTTTTAAAGCTCCCCAGATGATTCCAGTGTACAGTAAGGTTGAGAACCACTGACATAGGCCTTCTTAATGAGATATTCTGGGGTACATTTTTATATAGAAATAGGGAATAAATAACTGCCTTGTTTGCTCTTAGCTGCTCCAAGAAACTAGTGTAAAATCCCAATAAATACATTCCTAAATCTACTGGTAATATTAGGTAAACCTAGTTTCAGGAAGGTTCGAGATTGTCAGGACCCATAAAAAGATGAAGAAAACCCAACAGAAAAGGAGACTGTTATGTATTTGTTTGTCACTCACATGTAGGGTCCAACTCTATGGGGCTTAGTGGTGTTCTCCCTGTGTGTGGAGACGAAAGATTGTAATAAATAAAGACACAAGACAAAGAGATAAAGAGAAAATAACTGGACCTGGGGGACCACTACCATTAAGACGCGAAGACTGATAGTGGCCCCGAATGGCTGGGCTCACTGATATTCATTGCATACAAGACAAGGGGGCAGGGTAAGAAGGGTGAACCTTCTAAGTGATTGACAAGGTGAAGCAAGTCACGTGATTACAGGATAGAGGGCCCTTCCCTTTTAGGTAGCCGAAGCAGAGAGAGAAGGCAGCATACGTCAGCGTTTTCTTCTCTGCACTTATAAGAAAGATCAAAGACTTTAAGACTTTCATTATTTCTTCTACCGCTATCTACTGTGAACTTCAAAGAGGAACCAAGAGTGTGGGAGGAGCATGAAAGTGGACAAGGAGCTTGACCATTGAAGCACAGCACCATAGGGAGGGGTTTAGGCTTCCAGATGCCTGTGGGCAGGCCTGGATAGTATCCAGCCTTCCGCAAGAAGCTGGTGGAGCAGAGTGTTCCCTGACTCCTCCAAGGAAAGGAGACTCCCTTTTGTGGTCTGCTAAGTAACGGGTGCCTTCCCAGGCACTGGCGTTACAGCTTGACCAGGAGCTCCCAAGGAGCCCTCAAGCGGCTCTTAGGCAGGCGTGACAGAAGACTCACCTCTTGCCTTCTAGGTCACTTCTCACAATGTCCCTTCAGCACCTGACCCTATACCCGCCGGTTATTCCTAGGTTATATTAGTAATGCAACAAAGAGTAATATTAAAAGCTAATTATTAATAATGTTTATAATAATGATTGATAATTGTTCATGATCATCTCTATATCTAATTCGTATTATGACTATTCTTATTCTAACTATTTTCTTTATTATACTGAAACCATTTGTGCCTTCAGTCTCTTGCCTCGGCACCTAGGTAATCCTCCGCCCACGTTCACAAATACATATGTCTTGACCATTTCTCTCTTCTGGCCTTCAGCTTTCTGCTGGACATAAACAACTGAATGTTTCACAGGCATGTTTATCTAAATGTAAGCTCAACATCTCCATTCCCCTACCTCTCCATTCCCTTGCCATAAGTTTGAATCTTCTTTAGTGTTCATATCTAAACAAATGGCTTCACTATCACACAATTTTCTGAGTTAGAAACTTAACTTACTCCTTCATCTTACTCCCCAAGTTTCCTTAACTTATTTCTGCCTCTCTTTCAATCCATTTTCTACACTGAGGCCAAAAATATTTTCTAAAACACAGTGCTTGTTAACACCTTCTTAAAACCCTTTAATTCATTGCCTCCGGAATAAAATTCAGATTCCTTAAAGTGGGCCACAGAGACCTGCATGATTCGGCCTTTACCCACATCTCCAACCCCATCTTGTGCCATCCTTCTTCTTGCACTCTGTTCTCCAGCCAAACAGAACTTAATTTAGTCCTTTGAATGTGGTTTATTTGTTTTCCTCTGAGTAAACTCTCTTATATTCATTGCTGCAATCCCAGTGCCTACCACAGTCCCTGGTACAGAGTCAGCACCAGGAAGCATTTGTGGCATGTGTGTGCATGGGTGAGACAGTGAATATGTACTTAAAGCTTTAGATGTTATCTTCCCTGGCAATGAACTAATTCTCCAGCACAAATCTGTTGATTCAGGGCTATGAAGCTTCTCCTGCCTTAACTGACTCTGTTTCCCTTGGCCTTAGATGAAAAAAAACATGACTCTGGACCCCTATTTTATTGACCACACTTCCTGATGTTTCCCCACCAACCCTGGCCTTCCCCGTTTTTCCCTGTCTCTGGTAACCAGATTCATCTGCACTTCACTTTGCCTTCACAGTTCAGAAGGAAGGAGCATCAGGATTCTTTGTTCACAGCAGAAGTGCTCTCTCTTTCCAGCATCACCTCAATGGTTTCCACCTGGCCTGCTTCGTTAGCAGGTTTGTTTAAATAAATAAAGAAATAGTTGTGTCTGAAATGATCTTTTGAATGATAAACTGAGAATATCCTTTCAGCTCCACCATGAATCTGATTCTGATTCTCATTCTCATTGAGCCTTCACTTTTGTAACAGGTGGGACTTTTCTGTTGTCCATTCCACCTGAAGCCCCAAAGCTGAGGTCGATGGGTATAAAGTGCCTATACATTTTAAAGAGAAGTTAGAGCTAACCTGTCCATGCAGGACTTCCTGAGGGGTAGCCCCAAACCAGCTCTGGACCCAAAGGAGATGGGACCTATTGCCCATCTCCTGTCTGCATATAAGGGGGCTGGGAGGTTGATGAGAGAGAAGATTCTGTCTGTGTCTGAAGAGAGCTGTGTCAGCCTGGCAGTAGGAACAGGAGGAAGGCTCTTCCTCTCCACTGCTAGCCCAGTGATAGGGTTCCTTGGCCCCAGAAACACTCGAGAGTATCAAAAGAGTTCTTGGAAAGCCTTGATATGTGCTGAAGTTTGGCAGGCACAGAGCCCAGTGCCTGGTTCTCATCTGGAAAGGTCTCATGAAGAGGCAGGCTGGAACTGTCCCTAACAGTTGAATGGGGTGAGAGGGCTGTTGTGTTATGAAATTACATCTCTACTGAGGGCAGAACAAAGATGCCTCTCTCTCCTGGGCTAGAGTAGCTACCACAACAGGTAACCAAGCTTTCAGTTATCTTTAAAGAATCATGTCCCAACAGGAAGAGACTGAGATATATATCAATAGTATACACTTAGAGGAGTTTTAAATGGTCTGCCAGAGTATACTGCCTGCCTAAGAAAACAGTATGACATGGGGGTTCCCAGCAGGAAAGCACTGGAAGAACCCACGAAAATGTCTGGCAAGAGAGGGGTCCATGATTTGGCATCACCCTCAGGGGGTGAACCAAAGCCATATTACACCACCAGTCAGTGAGGATGGTTGTCCCAATTATACCTTTCTTCTTTCCCTCTGCTCCTTCCGGAATTGGTAGGGAAGAGGATTAAATAAAAAGCAAACAAAAATATGTAGCCTCTCCCCTCACTGTAGTCTTCTGATTTATGTCAAGCCTAAATTGTCCAAGATGTGAATCAAATTGGATGAAAAACTAGTTTTGATAGTAAATTGCCTGGACTTTTTTAAATCTGAAAATGAAATTGTTCATTATTATCTAAAAGCTAAGAAATCTGCTTTGAGAAGACATTCACGGATAGGAAAGCAGGTTTCAAAAATAGTAGTAAAAAAATAGCATGAAGTTGTTTTCTGTAGGTAATCCACAAAGTTGAATCATTTCACTTGCTCTCCTAACACCTGGGAGGTGGGTGGAAGGGAAGGTTCTCCTTACACATGAAGTAAGCTTGGGAGGTAACATGCTAACCTTTTATCAAACATCTTAAAGCTTATATACCCAAATGAAGGAAGTTTTCTTCAAAAAAAGTCACTTCAGAAGCCTCTAGTTCTTTTATTGATGTTGCCTTTGCTGAAAATGTCTGGAAATAACTCTTTAGGAATTGCTCTCCAAGTTTATAGCACATTCTTTGGTATCTTATCCATCACTAATCTTACCTGTTAGTGCTACACTGGATTTTTCAGAATAGCCAAAAGTTATTTGGTGCCAAAACTAATGAATAGGCCGGGTGCGCTGGTTCATGCCTGTAATCTCCGCACTTTGGGAGGCTGAGGCAGGCTGATCACCTGAGGTCAGGAGTTCAAGACGAGCCTGGCCAACATGGTGAAACCCTGTCCCTACCAAAAATACAAAAATTAGTCAGGTGTGGTGGCGCACACCTATAATCCCAGCTACTCGGGAGGCTGAGGCTGAAGAATCGCTTGATCCCGAGAGGTGGAGGTTGCAATGAGCAGAGATCACATCACTATACTCCAGCCTGGGCGACAAGAGTGAAACTCTGCCTCAAAAAAATAAATAAATAAATAAACAAATAAAATAACAACTAATGAATAAAGTGAATAATTAAACTGGGAAATTTCAGTTGGGGTGAAAAAAATCTCAGGTTATGACTATGAGGTGGATTTCTTCCATAACTTTTATTGGCTCAAAAGACAATTCCAGTTTAAATATCCAAATGGTTATGAGTCATGGCAGTGTTATTTGAAGCACCAAGTGGGAAGGAACTTTAAGAATCAAATTGTCCTCCATTTCCTTGTAGGATAAAACAGATAGTAGTTGTCAGACCTTCAGAGCAGATGCCACTCATTCCTCTGTATCATGGTTTTTGCCAGTTCTCATTGTGATGTCCTGGCAGTTGAAGACTTATATCTAACCCTATTTCTGTCACTTTTAAACTGTAAATTTCTTATTGTACTGAAAGGCTAGGTCATCTCCCAGCCTCCTTTTCTTCAGACAAAACAACAAGCACAGTTGTTGGATACCAACAAAAAGTCTGGTTAGTTGCTCTCTGAGGACCAAGTGAAACTGTTTCACATCAGTAGAAAAAAATGAAAATGGTCATTTTGAAATTCAGATGACTGTTAATGACCAACAAAATCAGTATGTTCTCCATCTGCATTTAAAGTCCCCATGAAAGGGTTCTCACATTGGCTTTCATTGTTCTGTCCAATTTTCAAATTTCCAGATTCTACCAAAGTCTGCCGGACAGCTTCCCAACTCCCTCCATTACTTAGGGTGAGCAGTATTCACTGAGCTATCCCAGGCTTCATGCTTTGTTTCAGGAAATAGTCTTCCTCAGCTGACCCCATTGCTGGAGTGATCTAAGGTTTTCTTCCTTCTTTAATAGCAATCAGAACCACCTCTGAAAAAAATCAGACCCTAATTTCATCAAAGAGTTAACTGGTGTTTGGAACTATACAGGTCTATTCAATATAAAAAACATATGTTTAAAATTGACATTTGGACCAATTTTTGCATCCATTAGATCCCAGATTTAGAAGAATTGCATGTGATTAACATTATGAAACATAAACACTGTGTTCCAGTGACTCAAAAGAAAGCCAGGAAATTTTGTATTAAGGCATTATTATATCTTCAAACTGTCCCATTGTGACTTCCATAAATACCTCCAAAAACCTACCTTCTATAAAATTCTACTTTATGCTGTTTGAGCCTCAAATTATGGTGATGCTTCCTGACATCACAGCTGCTTCATTTGTAGTCCTAGCCATTGGCTGAAGTCTTTGTTGCCCACACTGCCCTTGAATTTATCCAGCTTTGTCACAGTCAAGGCCAAACTTCAACTGGAAAGGGGTACCAGTTAGGATTCACAGACTCATAGAACATTAGAAGGGATCTTAGAGATCATCCAGTCTCTACAACTGAGAAGATTGGGGCTCCAAGAAGAAGCATATCTAATTCTAGTTCTTCGGTGAACATCAAAATAGAAAGGGATCAAAGTAAGCCCAGAGCATCTGTTAAAATGGAAATAGGCTCAGGCCCATCAAAGAGAAAGAATCAGGTCAGCCCTCGTCCCTGAAAATCAGTAAGGCCAGAAGCAATAAAGGCCAAATAGGCAAATAAAAGGAAGCTCTTCCAGGGTCTGCAGTCTGTTCCCTGAAACCCAGAGAGAGAGAGAAGGCTATTGTTCTGCCCTCTGAAAGGAAAGATGATAGAGGCTAAAAAAAGCGATTGCACCTGGGAAGAATCTTTTGAAACCATCTTCTCCTACTCCTTTATTTTACAGAAAAGAAAGTGCAGTTTCAACAATTATTAGTGGAGATTAATAGTGACACACTTGGACTAAAACTCTGTAACTTCGACTTCCAGTCTGGTCTTCTTTACATTATGCTACAAGAGCTAATATTATTGAGTGCGTATTATGTATCAAGTGCTATAATAATAATGCTTTACCCAAAATGTATTATTTAGTCCTCTCGGTAACCCCCTGAGGTAGGCATCTTTATCATCTTTGTTTTTTCAGATAAGTGAGGCGAAGGGTGCTTAAGATATGGGCCCAAGATCATGAAGCAGAGGCAGAATTCAACCCAGGCTGATTCAAGGGTCCACGAGTTTCCCATTCCCAACTCCCTTTACAGCAAAAGGCAGTTCAAGATTTCTGTGCCAGTCCTTTGTGTTGTAGGATCTGATGTGCCTTCTCCTCTATTTTTGAAGCTTCGTACATAACAAACAATTTGGGGGAGGTATTGAAGAAATACTAGAGACTCCCAACATAGGAACAGGAGAGTTTTCTTCCCCAAGCTCTCAAAGAGCTTCTCAGCCATAGTGATAGATTAGGAGTCTGCCTTGTTGAACAGGCAAACATTGCACGTGGCCTGGCTTAGGAAGGGCCCTCTTGAAATCCAGATAAAGAGTTCTGAATTAAACACATGAAAAAAATAGAAATAAGGACCTTCTGGGGCTGATTTACCTTAAAATCTATTTGCTTGGTTTAAATGTCAATATGAAAAAACAACTAGCAGTTATGGAGTACTTACAAGTATTAATTCATTTAATTCTCACAACAACCTTATGAGTTTAGGTATTCTGACCCCCATTTGTGGATGAGGAAAATTGACACACAGAGAGATAAAGTAACTTGCTAAGGGTCACACGGTTGGTAATCAAACAGTAGAGGGGAAATACAGAGTCACCAGAGGGCTTCCTGTGTTAAACTTTCATCTTAGATATCCAGAAAAATAACTACTGTCTTTCTTATGTCACAGGATATAGGTTAAAAAAGAAAAGAAAAGAAAAAGCCCACATGCCGGATAAGGCTGGTATGTGGGAAAGATGAGAAATGTAAGATTGAGCTTGTTGCCCTACATTTGAGAAACTGGACATCTGGACATCTTTCCCGAGAAAGACCCTCTTTGGAATTGTAAGCGATGACCATTAGTCATGGGTTCTCCCCATTATCAACCCGCATGTGCACTACAGTTGCTTGGATATCAGGCCCAGAGTACAGTAGATCCTAGCAGCGACTACCAGTGTGGACAGCTGGAAGACACCTTGGATGTGGGGCTGCAGCCAGGAAGAGCTGGTGCTCTTGATAGCACTAAGTAAAGCCTTGGAAATATGCTGTTTCCCCATCAGAAAGGGGTACCATACCAAGGCGAGAGCTTAGCCGTTTCTGTTCTCCAAAGCACAAACTCCTCGTTCTTCCCATTCTCCTCCTGGGACCAGTTAAAATGGCACCCTCTTATTGAAGTCTCTTGTCAGAATCCATTGTCCCTGCCTCTGTGCTCCCTGTGTTTCCATGTATTTGCATTTTAGCCCCTATTGCTTTTGATCTTCTATGGCAGTCACTTCATATCTGTCTTTGCCACTCGGGCATAAAATGTAGGGTGAGGACTGAGTTTTCCACATTCATTGTCCCTAACTTCCACAGTATAGTGCCTGACACAGTGTATATATTCAGTTAGGATTGAGGGAAGAAAGGGAAGAAGAAAATGGCTGGGCAGGCAGGGAGGGGAGTGGAGAAAATCAAGGGCAGAAATGACTGACTGACTTTCAGGGCCTTCTTCATAGAGTCCAGACCTCTTCCTTCAGTAACAGGCCTCAGCAGAGGGTTCCTCCACTTGCTCCTCCTGGAGTCTTCTCCAGCAGGGCCACCTTGGGGGTGGGAGGCACCATGTTGGGGAAGGGATGAGAATGTGGGGCTGCATCCTTTCTTACACCTGACTCTCCAAAGCCCTGCTACAGGTTACCTATGGATGCTGTGTATACACTACAGAGTGGGGGCTGCAATCCTGGAGCCAGTCCGAGCAGAGCAGACACATTCCACACAGCTACTCGTCGCCTCTCTAACGCCAAGACTGCCCGGAGCTTGTCAGGCAGTAAAATCAAAAGCCTTTGGACTGAGAGCTAACAAAAGGGATGGATGCTCTCCTCTATGACCTCATGACACTTGCCCCAAGATCCCTTGTACATGGATAACGGAGAGTCAAAGTTACCCCATTGAAGTAACCGTTCTCAAAGTAGAGTCCCAGACCATCAGCATCACGGGGAACCTGTTAGAAATGCAAATTTTAGAGTCCTCGTCAGTCTTACTGAATCAGAATCTCTGGGGATGGGGCTCAGAAATCTGGTTTTAACAAGCCCTCAGGGTGATCCTTTATGGATGCTAAAGTTTGAGAACCACTAGAAGATTTAAAGTCCTCCAAGTGAGGGATGGAACACATGAGGTGAACTGAAGTAAATCTGGCTGGCTTAGTACCCTTGAGCAGGAGAGAGTGCAAACCCCACCCCACCTCGTCCCCATGTATATACACTCCTCCATACATCTGTCTAGAAATACAAATGAAGCAGCCAGAAGGAAACCAAAAGGAACCAGTGGGCACCAATTTGCTCTGCAGGTTTTTCCAATCAGATGAGGTCCTGGCAGTTGATAAGGATCCGAGCAATCTGTCCCAGAGTCAGCAGGGATGACTGCAGTCATCTAGGTGCTCTATCACAGAGTGTTCTAGAGCTATTTAGGTGTGGCATAACCCTTTTTGAAGATACAAATGTGTAAGCATATCTAAATCCTGGTGAAAGTTAGAGGAGTGAGGATGCAGGAGAGAAACAAGGTGAGAGATGACAGACACAGAACCTAACCTTGCTTAGGAAGAACAGCATTTAGCACATCCAATTTGTGCAGGAGAAAAGAGAAGGGTACAGTGGCAATCATGCATACATTGGGTGGTGAGAAGAAAGGACAGCTTCCAAAGCATAGCTTTCTGTACTGCTTGAAGTGCGAGGCAAGGCTAAGAGGAAGAGAAGTGATTGTA
The DNA here is from genome assembly GCF_024542745.1 of Macaca thibetana thibetana. Lineage (NCBI taxonomy): Eukaryota > Metazoa > Chordata > Mammalia > Primates > Cercopithecidae > Macaca > Macaca thibetana. The sequence goes on along the minus strand of NC_065586.1, from coordinate 94,568,742 downwards.
GATGAGGTTTTGAAGAGAAAGGAAATGTACAAAATATATCAGAGATTAGAAAGGCAAGCTTGATAAAGAAACTAGAGAAACATCTAGGATTACTGCAGCGTTGAGAGCATGTGAGGTCTGAGATCATGTTAAAGTGATACCTATCTGCCTGTGTGCTTTTCTCCAGCTAAATTTAGCTGTTTGAATACAAAAATGGAGAAGATGGATGGATAGGGATGTCTTTGTATATTTTTGTGTGTCTTTAATAAAAATACCTAGAAATAGAATGCCTGGGTTAAAGGGTATGTGCATTTTAAGTGTTGATAGAGATCACTATCAATCAATATTTGCAGATTTAACTAGAAATTTAAAATATGATTTTCATCCCTGTTCATCTATCTCAACACAACAAAAACATTAACTGGATAATAGAATTATTAAGACTAATAACTTAGAAGTTTCAAAAGAGAAGAGCTTAATTCCATTTAAGAGAGAAATAGAAAATTTACTTGCATAATTCATCTTCTGTGTGTGAGGCTATCACTGCATGTGTGTTGGTTAAGAGTTTAGGGTGTGTGGGGGGGTGGTGGGTTTGTGTGTGTTTGAAAATGGAGGGTGACCCTGCCCCAAATGAACCCAAAGACATCACGATTAAGCCCAGGGCGAACCATAAGTGGTTTGCGGTTATTACCACTGATTTTTCACAATGTCTTCCCACTGTGCAAGTCTCTGTCAGGAAAATAGAGTGGTTTGGCTGGAAATGACTGAGGTTTGCTATGAGTGGGGTGGAGCTGTCAGATTTATATGGCTTTTTCTCTTAAAAATATATGGCCTTTCCTTTTCATTCGCAATAACTGTAAAGCCCATTTGGGGCTGCTGCTTCCCAGTGACTTGGCTCCCCGTGTTCTAAGGAACACACAGCACTTCCCTTAGAAGGGCTGCCCTTCCGGCTGACACATCAGATAGGAAACTCAGAGGGGTTTCGTCCCGAAATTCGTTCTGGGTGTCCAGGTTCTCGTAGTTCCTTCCTTTCACTTACCAGTCAAAGGTTATTATAACTAATTGGGTGTCTGTTCTCCACCGGCTCTCCTGGTTTGATCTGCACACACCGTGCTTCACTGATGGAATCACCATGTGGCCTGGGAAATGAGTGTTGATCAAAGAATCGTCCATCCTCTTTGCTCTCCTGCTTTTTTTTTTTTTTTTTTTTTTTTTTTTTTTTTGTAATTCCAGCTCTGCCTCCGGAAATGCCCTCTAAAACTCACATCATATGCTTTTTTAAGAAAATGACATGACTCAGAGAATGTAAGTATCTAGAATTATAAAGCTCAGTTTTCAGAACTTAAGTGTGTTTGAATCTAAGCCAGTCAAATGAACTAAAAGCTGGCTGGGAGAAGGCAAACACAGGAGAGTGATGAGTGGCTCTGGCTGAGCAGGGAGTGCCTGCTGGGAGGCTGTCAGGGATGAGGATCCCTTTAATTGTTGTCTCTCTCATCATTTGGGATCTAGAAGACAATGTTAAAGCCACCTTAATGAGAATGCAGGTGATACCAAATTTAGAGATATTCTCCAAGGCATAGAAAATATAGGTAGGAAGTAACAGAAGAAAAAAAGTTTTTTCAAAGCTGCCACTGCTACAATAGAAGGTTCAGAGAACACCTGACCACGAATGATACCCACCTGTCCCACTGCTGAAGGGCCTCAGATCAGCAACTTGGAGCTTAAAATACATAGTTCAGTTGACCATTCAGGTACATTCATTAGCTCTGTGGCTATAGATATCCTCCCTAGGAAGGACCATAGGATTCAGAGGACCAGTTTTTAAATATGCTGGGCATGGCAGTGACCCGTGATGAGAGACAGGTTTAGTTACTCCTCAAATATTTATTGAGTGCCAGCCTTGCGCCAACGCTGTGCTAGGCTCTGGGAATATAGCTACAAAGGAAACAGAAATAGCCTCTTACTCTCAAGGAGTTCGGAGTCGATCTAGGGCAGAGGCAAATAAAAATAAGTAACTGGATAAATAAGGTCATTCCAACAGATTCTGGAAAATGTAATAAGGGGTTGGAGAATTCTGGGGAAGTGGCCACGTTAAATAGGTAAAGATAAGTCTCTGAGGAGGAGCACTTAAGCAGAGATCTAAGGGATGAGAATGACGTGGGCTCTTGAGGAGCTAGAGGAAGCACCATCTTGTGCAGGAGTCTTAGAAGGGAGAGGGTCCAGAGGGTTCAAAGAACAGAGAGGAAAGCTAGATGTAGCGAAGTAGTCGCGTGGTAGGAAACAAGGTTGGTGAGCTGAGCAGGGGCAGATCATGCAGAGTGTGCAGATCACCATAAGGAGCTTGATTTTCAGTCCAAAAGCGGTGGGCAGCCAGTGAAGAAACTTTACAAGGAACTGATATGATTGGATTTAAGTTATAGGGTAATGACGTTAGCTGCTCTGCAGAGAGTAGATCATAAAGAGTCAAAAGTGGAGGCAGAGAGCCTAGAGAGGAAGCTATTGGCTCAACTAGGGTAATGACTATAAACAAGGCAGAAGGGGACAGATGAAAGATATTGGAGGTAGAAATTAAAGGACATGTGGATGAATCAGCTGGGAAGCGGTAAGGTTAAGAGGGGAACCAAGGGATAATTGTTTACATTCTACTCCTTTTTATGCACACCCAGGATAGTATTATCCTAAATCACATCAATACTGCACAAACCCCAGAGTGGGTTTGAGGTCCCTTTAAAAGAAAGTTTTTGCCCCTCCCAAAGCTTGCAAGTGTGGACGAGTCAAATATCTTTGCAAGGGATTTGAATTCATGGTAACACAGTTGGACCCCTGAGTGCTATGCCCCAGAAATTTATACCAGCTTCATCCCCTCAACCCCAGTGAACCCTGGTCCTAGTCCTTCCACACAAAACCAGTCCTTCCCCATCATTTACTTTTACGGTTAAGATGTTCTCCCCAGGCCTCTACCCTGCATGTACTCTTATTTGGAATTCCTAACCCGTCCTTCTTCCCATTAGTGTCATCTGTAAACTTAACGATGACCATTTTCTGTATTTCAGCCTCCAGGTCTTTTAGAAACAATGTTCTCTGTTCTCTGTATTTATTTTTAAAGTCCTGAGCAGATGGCCATGCTGCCTGAGTGCAAGCACTGAAATTTGAACCAAAGAAATGTGATTTTTGAATAAGGCTGGTTCCCCATAACTAGTGCTAAACTTTATACTACAGGAGTTTAATTTAATATAGGAGTTGGTGTTGTAACCAAAATGAAACTTACGTAATTTAATATATGAGTTGCTGTTGTAACTAAAATGAAACTTACATCCGAGTTGCTCTGATACATCTAATAATATGATTGTTATGCTACAAGAGGAATGCCATTTGTGTAAATGACTTACACATTCTATTTCACAGCCACATGAAAGTTTTAATTTTCCTTATAACTATGCAAATACCAACTCACAGTAAAAGACAAAGATTCTATCTAGACCTTCCTTCTAACCATTATACCCAGAGGACTGAGACTTCCTTGCTACACCCGGTCTTCTATACCTTCCGTCCACACCCAGGTCTTTTAGTAGCATATATTACCGTTTTCAGCATCTACATACTAGCAGGCTAGAAATAGCAGAAACTCTAGCTTCTGAGGCTGTGGAATTTTTATGTAAGGGATGATGGCAATTGTCATATCCCTGTTCTACAGAGTAACTAGGGTATATGTAATGTTGGGAAATACATCTTAGACAATGCATTCTCAGATTGTTGTTCCTGCAATTTTGCCTGGCACGTATAGCAGTACCTAGTATACAGGATAGGTACTGTTACTGGAGTGTTACATCAAAAAACTGAAGTTCAAATATTATTCATGGTTGGTGTTAAAAGCTGCCGATTAATACTTTACTTTGCTGACAAATTTTTGAGTTCCTTTATGGAGGTAAAACATTGAAGAGTCTTTCTGCCAGTCTCAGCCCTCTGAGTTACATGCCCCCTAACCCATCCCACTCCCATATTTCACTTCCTGCCCTTGCGAGATCCAAAGGCCACCCAGGTAAATAGTGGTCACCACAACAGCCCCCAGGCCTGCCTTGCTTTCTCTAGAACTTGTGGGTCTCACCCATCAAACTCAATTTTCACCAGAGGAAGATCCTCCCATTTCCCTTAACTAGCAGCTGCCATGGTTTTCTCTCCTATAGCTTTTCCTTTCATTGTCAAAAAGCCACAGTGGGGCTCCCTTAGGCCTGTCTTCCCAGCAGGTAGTCCATAAGTGTCCCTTCTGTTTTTCAGACTCCTATTCCATTTTATGGTATATGCCTATGAATTGTATGACAAGACGAAGGAGATGTTGTGATGGCATAGAGTTGTTAGGGTGAGGACTAAATGGGCCATGAAATGTGGGACCTCTATCTTTTAAAAGTGCCATTAGGCCCAGTGTGGTGGCTCATGCCTATAATCCTAGCACTTTGGGAGTCCAAGGCAGTGAATTTCCTGAGGTCAGTAGTTCCAGACCAGCCTGGGCAACATAGTGAAACCCTATCTCTACTAAAAATACAAAAATTAGCCAGGCATGGTGGTGGGGGCCTGTAATCCCAGCTACTCAGGAGGCTGAGGCAGGAGAATCACTTGAACTCAGGAGGCGGAGGTTGCAGTGAGCCAAGATCGTGCCATTGCACTCCAGCCTGAGTGAAAAGAGCAAAACTCTGTCTGTAAATAAATAAATGTGCCTTTAAAAGTCCCAAAATGTAAAGCTCTGTCTTTTCTTCCAGTCTGTCTCTTGATTTGTCATGGTATTTTTAATGTGCTAGTTAACATTGTTCTAAGTAAAGAAAAATTAAAATGTTAAATGATTAGCATGAGTGTTACCATTCATCTTTATATTGTGCATGACTCAGAGAATGTAAGTATCTAGAATTATATGATACTTATATGTGCATGTAAGATTTAAATGCTGATAACATAAGAGCATTTGTTATATACAAAATTACCAAAATTATATAACTTGTATTTCACAGCTTGTATAATACACACACATGTATTGTGTTTTTACCAAAACCATAGAAACATTGCACAAAACTAACTCAACTCTTCTTCTCTCATTTCTTAATATGTGTGCTTTCTACCAACACTTTCTACCTTCAGATTAATAAGGAAGGAAGGACTGAAGAAAAAGGAACAATGGGTTGCCTTATCTTTGCCCTTCCTTCTATATTATCATTTTCAGCAAAAGTGGTTGGCTAATACAGAGAAGTAATGTGAGAAAGAAAGGATATGATCAGGCTCTTTGGTTATTTGTGTAACTTAAAACAAACACCATTGCCTTCTTCCTGCATTCATAAAAGTTCTGGGGTGAAAGAAAGTGTGGCCTCTCGGGCAGTCAGCCCCTCCACTCCCTACTTACACACACTTATCTTGCACTCACTTGAGCATCATTGAAGTCCCCCACCCACATTACGGCTCCACCAGAACTCTGTGCTCACGGGGCATCGCACCACTACATGTTAATATGACAGCAAGGATCTTTGGACACGCATATTGTGCACAGCTCCTCAACTCATGCGCGTGTCCCATTATCCCCTTGGACTTCATTTACAAAGCAGCAGTTCAAAGATAAAATTATTGAGAATTTCAAGATGTCAGCAGCAGAGCGTTAAGCCAAGCACAGGGCCCTCTGGAGCATGGGGCCTCGTGCAACTGTACTGGTTGTGTGTCTTGAAGTTGACCCTGGGACTGAGAAAGGGTTCAAGGATTGGGTAGCTGGGAGAAAGCAGGTGGAGCAGAAATCCTTCACTCTGCCAAAAGAAATCTTTTATTATATTATGAAAAACCCCTAAGCTATTGTACTTTCTGGTCCAATTTCTGTTAAGAACATCTGAAATTTTTGTTTATATCTTTGGCTAAGGAGGTAGAGAAGATAGGAGGAGACTCTGCCAATATTTACATTAGGGTTGACAAGGAAACTCTGCTGAGGCAGAAGTGAGAGATAGGTAGTGAACCTATACTATATAGACTTTAATTCCTAATCATAAGGGAAATTTAAAAATACATTTTTAATATCCCATTTACATGTTCAAAACAACTACTGGCCCTTAAAACTGCAGAATGGTGATCAGAGCAAAATAAGGAAAATTTTTCCATCCAGCTTATTTTGTATGGAGAGTTTGATTTTGTGCAATTCAAGATTTATGTCATTATGCATTTGTAAATGTCAGAATTATCAAATTACGTAATGAAATGTATAGTAATATCTTTATTTGGGATTCAATAAGCTATCTTCTAGCCTGCAGTTTTCTGAAATTGGACTTTCTTTGAATTTTGAAAACCTTTCACATTTCCAAGAGTCTATATTCTATTTCATACTGGGTTTCTGTGCCAAGGTGCCTGTTCTTTCCAACTTTCTCATCAACTAATGTTTTCTTATACAAAGTCTGTAGAACCCCATAGCTAAAGCTCTTTAGATTTGTAATGATTGGTTTCCAGTATTTGAGTAGTTGTGTATGAAAATATCAAAGGCAGTTACTGAGTTGGTACTGTGCCTTTCCATGTACGTCTATTAAGCACAAGAATATAAATTGACAAAGTACCTGCCCCAAAGTGTTCCTGTCACTCACCCACAATTACCTTCTGAATAGTAAGGACAAGGTGATAGCTGTGTGGGGGGAAAGAAACACCTTTCCAATGGTTGGATGCTGTGCCCATCTGAGAGAACTGCTTGTTGTCCCTGGTCATAGGACAGCATCCATATAGGAAGAATTAAGCTGCAGCCCAGAAAAACCCTGCTGTATGGATGGCCACTTTGGTTAATTTTGTTTCTAGTATATTTTCTCTTGGGAATGATCCAGTTTGGCAGCATGGGCTTGCCAGTTAATTACCAGTCCTCATCCTCACTAGATGTCCACAAAACTATCTACAAGACCAGGATGAGATGCAGGTCTTCTGTCTTTTCTCTATACTGTGTCCATCTCCTCCTTTCAGCAATTCACTGATGAAGCCAGACACGGTGGCTCATGCCTGTAATCCCAACACTTTGGGAGGCCGAGGCAGGCAGATCACCTGAGGTGAGGAGTTCGAAACCAGCCTGGCCAATATGGTGAAACCCCGTCTCTACTAAAAAATACAAAAAAATTAGCCGGGCATGGTGGTGGGCACCTGTAATCCCAGCTACTTGGGAAGCTGAGGCAGGAGAATCGCTTGAACCCAGGAAGCAGAGATTGCAGTGAGCTGAGACCATGCCATTGCAAACCAGCCTGGTGACAGAGCAAGACTCTGTCTCAAAAAAAAAAAAAAAAAAAAAAAAAAAAAGATTTGTTGATGGAGGTGGCCTTATTCCACAAGACCTGTTTTCCCCGCCCCCTGGAACTGCCTCACACACCTAATATACTTCTTTGCTTTTCATAAACAGCAAAGTAGACAAATTGTATCTAATTAAACTAAAGAGCTTCTGCAGGGCAAAAGAAACTACCATCACAGTGAACAGGCAGCCTACAGACTGGGAGAAAATTTTTGCATCTACCCGTCTGACAAAGGGCTAATATCCAGAATCTACAAAGAACTCAAACAAATTTACAAGAAAAAACAAACAACCCCATCAAAAAGTGGGCAAAGGATATGAACAGACACTTCTCAAAAGAAGACATCTGTGCAGCCAACAGACACATGAAAAAATGCTCATCATCACTGGTCATCATGAAATGCAAATCAAAACCACAATGAGATACCATCTCATGCCATTTAGAATGGTGATCATTAAAAAGTCAGGAAAAGAAAAAAATGAAGCTGGGGAGAGATACAGAATCTTTGTTCCCCTCCATCTGTCTCTCCCCAGGTTTATTCTTTCTTTATTATTATTATTATTTTGTTTTATTGGGTTTTTTTGCATATTGAAGAGTTTATTTTGTTTACAAGCTCTAATACATATCAGCCATTGTTCTAAGCCCTTTATGAAACCATTTAAACTTCCTAACAATCCCATGTAGTTGATTCTTTTTTTTATTATTATTATACTTTAAGTTCTATGGTACATGTACACAACCTGCAGGTTTGATACATAGGTATATGCATGTGCCATGTTGGTTTGCTGCACCCATCAACTTATCATTTATATTAGGTATTTCTCCTAATGCTATCCCTCCCCAAGGCCCCCACCCCCCGACAGGCCCCGGTGTGTGATGTTCCCCACCCTGTGTCCAAGTGATCTCATTGTTCAATTCCCACCTATGAGTGAGAACAGACGGTGTTTGGTTTTCTGTCCTTGCAATAGTTTGCTGAGAATGATGGTTTCCAGCTTCATCCATGTCCCTGCAAAGGACATGAACTTATCCTTTTTTATGGCTACACAGTATTCCATGGTGTATATGTGCCACATTTTCTTAATCCAGTCTGTCACTGATGGACATTTGGGTTGGTTCCAAGTCTTTGCTTTTGTGAATAGTGCCGCAATAAACATATGTGTGCTTGTGTCTTTTTAGTAGCATGATTTATAATCCTTTGGGTAGATACGCAGTAATGGGGATTGCTGGGTCAAATGCTATTTCTAGTTCTAGATCCTTGAGGGATCGCCATACTGTGTTCCACAATGGTTGAACTAATTACACTCTCACCAACAGTGTAAAAGCGTTCCTGTTTCTCCACATCCTCTCCAGCATCTGTTGTTTCCTGACTTTTTAATGATTGCCATTCTGACTGGTGTGAGATGGTATCTCATTGTGGCTTTGATTTGCATTTCTCTGATGACCAGTGATGATGAGCATTTTTTCATGTGTCTGTTGGCTGCATAGATGTCTTCTTTTGAGAAGTGTCTGTTCAGATCTTTTGCCTACTTTTTGATGGGGTTGTTTGTTTTTTTCTTGTAAATTTGTTTGAGTTCTTTGTAGATTCTGGATATTAGCCCTTTGTCAGATGGGTAGATTGGGAAAATTTTCTCCCATTCTGTAGGTTGCCTGTTCACTCTGATGGTAGTTTCTTTTGCCATGCAGAAGCTCTTTAGTTTAATTAGATCCCATTTGTCTATTTTGGCTTTCGTTGCCATTGCTTTTGGTGTTTTAGTCACGAAGTCCTTGCCCATGCCTATGCCTAGGTTTTTCTTCTAGGGTTTTTATGGTTTTAAGTCTAACATTTAAGTCTTTAATCCATCTTGAATTAATTTTTGCATAAGGTGTAAGGAAGGGATCCAGTTTCAGCGTTCTACATATGGCTAGCCAGTTTTCCCAGCACCATTTATTAAATAGGGAATCCTTTCCCTGTTTCTTATTTTTGTCAGGTCTGTCAAAGATCAGATGGTTGTAGATGTGTGGTGTTATTTCTGAGGGTTCTGTTCTGTTCCATTGGTCTATACATCTGTTTTAGTACCAGTACCATCCCAGCTTGATTCTTTCTTATTCGTATTTCTACATCTATGCCTTCGCTTTAGGGTACAACAATACACTTTGGAAGTTGCAAAGTTAACTATTATTTTTTAATCACATAAAGCCTAATATCCATGAAAATATCCTAAAAGCCATTAGACATACAGTTTCTTCTTAAAGGATAGATCTTACTTTGCGCCTTGAAGCCCACTTTACTGTGAGGCTTGGCTCCACTTGAGTTTGGACATTGGAGAGCAGGGTCTGCTGTCCTGACAGATTTAGTAGACCCTGTGAAAGCATAGACAGTATAGTCTACACTTAAAAATGTGAAATGTGAGGTTACTTGGGACCATTTCCTGGGAATGGTTTGTAAGTCTCTCTGTAGATGGTCTGTATGTTGTAGCCTGTCTGTATGTTCTCTCCTGCTCACAAGCGAGGAGAGAAATGGAGGCACTGGCCTCGTTGTCTGCAGCCAGCATTTCTTTTCCTGAGAAAAGACCCTAAACTTAGAACTTCCTCAAGCATAGAAAACATGTCCCCAGTGTTCAGAGAACAGGGAATGGCCCCTTCTCCCTAACCCGGTGGAGCTGTGGGTACAGTTGCCCTGCAGAGGGTGGATTGATAGACAGAACTCCTTTAGTCATGCTTTCCCACCAGTTACACATTGTAGCCATTTCAGGTTCAGCCATGCGTGCCAGATTGAATTAAATGCTTTTTTAAAAGTCTCCAAAGCAGGAAAACATCTTTCTCTGACTGGTATTTTTTTACATATTTGTTAATGAGTGTCTGCACAATAAAGACGTGGTCTGTAGCTTATTTTCCAAGCAGGAATCCAATTTGGCTCTCATGTATGTTGCTGCTACTCAGATACAGTTTAATTCTTTAATTGAAGCAGCTGCAAAATAGCTTGTGGACAACGCAATGTTCCACAGACTTTCCTAGAGTGGTCTGGATAGAGACCACCTTCACTTTTGTGTTCTGAATCCCCTAAGCCCGTCAGAGTGACTGTCAGGAAAATGTCTCCTCTGTGGCTGGTTGACCCAGCTGTTGGCCTGTTAAAGCTGCAGTTAGGTCTCCAGCTGACTTCACAGACTTGATTCTACTCTTTAGAGCCAGAAAGATGCTAGCATGATGCCCACCCTGGGCAGAGGAATCAGCCATTTACTTCCAACTGCCTTTCCAGAGATTTCTCCACTGGCCCAGCTTCTGCAGCCTGCCAAGAAGGCAGTGGTTATTATAAAACCTCTTCTTTAAGCACAGCACATGCACTTTAACTTTCCTGACTTATAGAAATACTTTTGGTGCAGAAAAGCTTAGGTGGTAAAAGAGGGGAAGAGCATTTGGGGAGAAAAAGGACTTGCTGAAGCCCACAGGGGCTTGTACTCCTCTGCCCACCAACATCCAAAGGGTGTGTCAGTGAAAGAAGGAACATGGCACCTCAGAATTAGCTCAGAAACTCTACTTAGAGGCTTTCCTGGCTGTCAGCCAACTAAACTATGAGCTCTTCAAGGCGTGAGACTGTATCTTAGTTATTTCTATATGTCCAATACCTCACAGGTGCTCAGCAAATGTTAATTGATGATGATGATGATGATATCTAGCCAAAAAGCCCTTCTGCTATCTATCTGTTTGTTTCTATTCAATATAGGGCCTTGCTCCAGCCCGAATGTAAGACTTTGGGGCACATACATAAGTGGTCCCCAGCTTTCACAAAAAAGTTGCACTATTCACTTTTGACCTTTGTCTTTTTTGCTGACTTTCTTTTTACTGCATTTTTCCCCCATGGGTACTTTATCCTCAGCTTTTTCTTTTGATTGGTTAGCTGTTTGAGTTCTGTCTTATCTGTCTTGGACCTTGTTTCCCTATTATTTATCCTTTCAAGAATATATTCAGATGTGCTCATATTGTACAGGCATTTACAGAAGATGATTATTAATGTAACATCAGCTAATATTTCAGTGTCTACTACTCACCAGGAACGGGGCTGATCTCTTTGCATGCATTAACTTGTTAATTTTCACAACAACCTGATGAGATAGGCTCAAGTATCACCCTATTTTTTTTTTCTTGGGGGATGGAGTCTCACTCTGTGGCCCAGGCTGGCATGCAGTGGCGCAATCTCAGCTCACTGCAACCTCCACCTCCTGGGTTCAAGCAATTCTCCTGCCTCCTGGTTAGCTGGGATTACAGGCAGGCATGCACCACCACACCCAGCTAAGTGTTTTGTATTTTTAGTAGAGATGGGGTTTCACCATATTGGCCAGGCTGGTCTCGAATTCCTGACCTCAAGTGATCCACCTGCCTCGGCGTCCTGAAGTGCTGAAACTACCGGTGTGAGCCACCACATTTGGCCTATCCTGTTTTATAGATGAGGATTCTGAGGTTTAGGGGGAAGGTTTTTGCCCAAGGTGGTGGTCTCATCTAGAAAGTGCGGAAGTTGAACTAGAATCCACATCTAACTTCTAATTACTGTCACCTGCATTATAGCTTGCAGAATTATGTAGAACAGGTCTTCAGAATGAAATAAAACCTCTGCACCAGCAGACCTCTCACCCATGGGTAGACACTCTCCCTGAAAAAGCCCTGTCCACCCAAACGCAGTCTTTAATTACTGCCTGCCAAGTTGCTTCTGACCAACTCCAGGCAAAATCTGTAAGTCACATTCAAAGCCTTCCCTGATTATCCCAGTATTACTTCTTCTCACCCAGTATTACCTCTTCTCACCATGTTTTGGGAAGAGCTGAAGGAATTTTTTGGGGTACTAGACACTGGGAGGGAAGCTTTCCCTTACTGTTACTTCTTGGGTAATAATCAAGCATTGAAGGAAGAAAACTTTTATAAGCAGGAACTGGTTCTACCAACCAGGCCTGTGCCAAGCCCATTTCTTGACTTTATCTCATTCAGTGTTGACTACAGTCAAATAAGAGAGGTTTTTATGGCTGAGGAACTTGGGTCTCAGAGCAGCTTAGTGACTTGCAGTGAACACAGGTAAATAAAAGTTTCATTGGAATTTCAATCCAGGGTGCCTGACTCCAAACCCCATGCTTTTCTATCTACTAGAGATGTACACAAACATCCAGAAATCCACAATGGTCCAGGGAACCAGCTGCATTCCAAAGACTAAGATTGTAGTACAAGCATTCCATGCTTGGAAACCTTAGTTGGCTGGGTGAATGGAAAAAAAGGTTCTTAAGTGAGGATTAGCAAAATATTAGACATTCTTACATATCACCATCAAACATGAAATGTTAGGTTAATGGGATATTTTCTCCCTTCCTCCACTCCAGGTAAATAAACAAGCATCGTGTGTCCACATGTGTATTTATGAAATACTCTATGATGTTCTATGGGAAGGGAATGAACCAGTGCTTTCCATTTGCCACACTCTAGGTCAGTGGTTCTCCAAATGAAGGGATGGGATGGGAAGTGTGGGAAGTGTGATTTTGCTTCCCAAGGGATATTTAGCAACGTCTGGAGACATTTTTGGTTGTTATAGCTGGGTAGGGCATGAGGGTTGTGCTACTGGCATAGGACAGGACAGGGATGCTACTAAATATCCTGCAATGCACCCCCCCACCCAACAGAGAATTGCCAGGCCCAAGCTATCAATAGTGCTGAGGATGAAAGCCCTGCTCTGGGTCTTAGGAACTGGGAAATAGTATGCTTTCTCTCAGGTTCCTGGGATTCAAAAGAAGGGATTATTCCTACAATATTTTCCTGGATAAAAATAACCCCTGAAACTAAGAATCACTCAGACAGTCAGGGCGATCCTGGTAAATTTAGGAACTTTAGCAATCCTAGTGAAAAGCAGGAGATTTCTTATCACTTACTTTCTGCTTGCTGAATTCCAGCTTAAAATGGAGATTTTGGCAGCCTGTTCCTTTTCTTTTCACAGCAGTGCTTCATCGATTATCACATTTGTCCCAGGTTTGTTCTTTGTATTTCAGGCCCCTACTCACAGTGTGAAGGTCTGGACAATGAGCTTCACATCTGGTGTTCTGGCTCTGTTCAGGTATTCCAAGTGCAGCAAAGAGGGATACAGGGCAGCTTGGGGGCAATTCAGGTGAGAGAGAAGTGCTTTTACCTCTTGCCTTTCCCTGCATGTAATTCAGCCAGTGAAGTGTACCCTCCTGGTTTAATAATTCTCACAGAAGCATTCAGAGGCAGAAAAAAAATGGGACTGATTTTTATCTCTAGGCAGTAGTGGCTCTGAATTTTTAAGAGAGTTTCACAGTGAAGTCACTAATTAGTGAGATAAGATGTTTTTCCCGTTCTGGCTACATACTGACATTTTACCCATTTCATCAGGCACTTTTAATTCTGGCAATGCTTTTTATTTATAGATTCAGAAAACTGCAATAGGGAGATTTAGCTACATAATTTTAGTACATTCATTCATTCATTCAACAAACATTTATTTATAAAGCACCGAATACATACCTAGACCCTGTGCTGGGTGCTGCGGCTGCAACTATGTCACTTGGGTAAATTGCTTTCCGTCTCTAAGCTTCAATATCTTTATTTGTAAAATAGGACAAACAATAGTACCTCTTCATAGGATTGTTTCCTGAATTCAATGAGATAATACATGTGAAGGGCCGAGCACATCTTAAGCACTCTAGGAATGTTCATTGACATTGTTATGAGCAAACACGGACCCTTCTGCCACTGAGGGGTCTAGTAGAGAGGACAGGTAAACAGGCAATTCGCATAGAGTATGAACCATGCTGTAAGGGATGGAGGTCAGCAGGGAGAACGGCAGGAATCCACAGGGTGGGGTACAAAAGAAACCCTAACCTGGACTTGGGAGTTCAGGGAGGCTTCCTAGAGGAGGTTTCGATGGAGCTGGTGGGGAGAGGGAGGAATTGATATATTTGGGTATTTTACATATGAGGTGCTTGTAGTGATGTAGAAAAGGCAGTTAGAAACACAGATCCATTTTTTTAAAAATACGACTTTGAAAGCAGAGAAATAATCAGATCTGCCATTTTAAGGCTAAGGAAGTTATCAACAGAAATATGTGTATACATCTTAAAAAATGAAAACTTGTTTTCATTTTAAATGTTCATTCCTGAAAGTTTAGAAAATATTCTTAAAAAGAAAATGCTCTATAATCCTGCTACCCAGAGATAACAACTATTTTCATTTATATGTATATCCTTCAGGTTTAACTGCACAGAGACGTATTTTATTTCCCCTTAAAATAGGATAATTCTATTTTAGAGTCTGCTTTTATTCTGCAGACTGTAATGACCATTTTTGACATCATTATATTCTTCTAAAATATAATTTTTAGTGACTACAAAGTATCCATAGTTGGATCTATAATTTGTTTACCCATTAATTGATTTATTGAACTTTGCTTTCAAGATTTTTTCCCATTAAAAATAATGCTATAATGACCATTGAACCAAGATTCTTTGATAATAAGAAAATAAAGGAGGAAGGGAATGTAGGTAATTCAAGCAGAGAAGAAAAGGTAAAGCAGCCGGCTTGGAAAGGATAGGATCCAGGGCAACACAGGAGATCTAGATGTCGGCAGCCATGGTACCTGGATCCTATCCTGTCTTAAGGTCAGTCTCCTTAGAGTGCCACTCCATGGCATAAATTGTCTCCAGCCACTCTCAGTCGGGTTGACCACACCACCCAGTTTTCAGATTCCCTGGAGAGAAAGTCCAACTAGGCAGTATGATTGCTTGCCTCAAGGGAGACCAGGGAACCTAAGTAAATAGTATATAACCAGCTGGGCGCGGTGGCTCACGCCTGTAATCCCAGCACTTTGGGAGGCTGAGGTGGGCAGATTGCCTGAGGTCAGGAGTTCGTGACCAGTCTGGCCAACATGGTGAAACCCCATCTCTGCTAAAAATACAAAAAAAAGTAGCCAGGTGTGGTGGCGGGCACCTGTAATCCCAGCTACTTGGGAGACCGAGGCAGGGTAATTGCTTGAACCAGGCAGGTGGAGGTTGCAGTGAGCTGAGATCGCACCACTGCATTCCAGCCTGGGTGAAAGAACAACAGTCTGTCTCAAAAAAAACAACAAAAACAAAAAACAAAACAGTATATAACCACAGCCAAATGATTTCCTAAAAGAAAATCCTGATGCTGTGACCAGAAGGAGGATATTAGAGAAGAAAACCAGCAATGATCACTACAGCCATCTTGCAGATAAATCTTCGAACACATCTGTGATTATTTCCTAAAAACAAATTATAAGAAGTAAAATGGGTATGCAGCAATTAAGGCTTTTGATACATATTGCCAAGTTAATCTCAAGAAAGTTTATTTCTAGAAATTCATTCCTTTTTTCTTTTTTATTGTGGTAAAATATATATAACATAAACTTTGCTATTTTAACAATGTTTAAGTTTACTGTTCAGTGTTTTGAAGTACATTCACAATGGTATGCAGCCATCTCTACTAGCTATTTCCAAAATTTTTTTATCACTTTGGATAACAACTCTGTAACCATATGCAATATCTCCCTATTCTTGCCTCTCCCTTCCACCTTTGGTAACCTTATTCTACTTTCTGTGAATTTACCTATTCTAGATCATTCATACAAGTGGAATCATACGACATTTGTCCTTTTGTGTCTGGCTTATTTCACTTAGCATGTTTTCAAGGTTCATCTATTTTATACCATGTTTCAGAAAGTCACTCCTTTTACATCTGAATAAGATTGCATTTATGTATGTATACATGCCATATTTTGTTTATCCATTCATCTGTTGATGAACTCTTGGGTTGTTTTCTTTCACCTTTTGACTCTTGTGAATAATGCTGCTGTGAACATCTATGTACAAGTATCTGAGTTCCTGTTTTCACTTCTTTTGGGTATATGCCTAGGAGTGGAATTGCTGGATCATGTGATAATTCTATATTTAACTTATTGAGGAACCACCAGACTTCTTCCTAGTGGCTGTACCATTTGACAATTCATTATTGATACTAAACACTAGGAAATATTTCATTGGCATACCAGACTTTCATGATCTGACTCTCCAAGTTGTTGAAACAAGAATAGTTCAAATGCATTTTCTGCCAAAAAATAGCTCTTACCAAAAGCATATTGTCATTTTTTTACAGCCAACTTGTCAGTTCTGCCCTTGATTTTTTGAGCCCAGACAACATCACCTACCTTTTTACAGTGAGCAGATGAAGGCATTCCTTTGTAATTTTGTGTGCAAGTTTATGATTGCTTTCACTTGCGACACACCTGGAATTCTGACTTCATGCTCCAGGACTTCTGGTGCCACTTATGTGATGACCCTCTGGACTGTAATTCAAGGTTGGGGGCTTCATGGGTCTCCATTCCACTCAATTCTCTAGTTTGAGCATCATCACCCCCATTGTATTGGGTTAAATGTTTCTCACTGCTGCCACTGGCTGCTCCATGGAACCCTAACTGAGCAAATGCCTCCTCCCACTAAATCTCAGGTCTGGGTTTGATGAGGCTGAAAACATAAAGATTCTGTAATTTTTTTCAAAGTATATTACCCAGAGTCCAGCCATAGATAAGACTGGGTAAGAGAAGCAAGGGGCAGGAGGCCATACAAGGGGAACATAAGTACCTCAAGGCCTCATAGTTACAACCGTTTATTGAGCACCCTTATGTTCTAAGTGCTGTATTAGACTCTAGGGATACATCTGTGAGAAAACATAATCCCATCATTATGAAATTCGTAGTCTAGAAGGAAAGACACATATGAATCAGATAATCCCACCAATAAATATGTAAATACAAACTGAATCAAGTGTCCCAGGAGAAAGAAATGGTTCTATGAGAACATATGATACGGAAATGTGATTTCACCCAGGCTAGGGATGTGGGTGGTCGAAGAAGGCTTCCCTGGGAAAATGACCCTTGAGCTCATATCTCAGTTGAGTTAACAAAGTGTGCGTGTGTGTGTGTGTGTGTGTGTGTGTGTGTGTGTTGGGGGGTGGGAGTGGAATGGGTCTGGGAGGAGTGGAGTGGGAGGTAAGTGGAGAAACAGAAAGGCCCTATCCTTGAAGGGAGGCAGGAAACCATCAACATCCTTAAGCATGAAAGGCCAGAGAGAGAAAGGTGAATTGGTAAGGAGACAACTCATTGAAAGCACTGATCTTCCTACTTTACCCAGCAAGCAATGGGAAGCCATTTGACCATTTTTGTTTGTTTGTCTGAAACTCTGTCACCCAGGCTAGAGTGCAGTGGGGTGATCTTGGCTCACTGCAACCTCCGCCTCCTGGGTTTACACCATTCTCCTGCCTCGGCCTCCCAAGTAGCTGGGACTACAGGCGCCCGCCACCACGCCTGGCTAATTTTTTTTGTATTTTTAGTAGAGACGGGGTTTCACCATGTTAGCCAGGACGGTCTTGATCTCCTGACCTTGTGATCCACCAGCCTTGGCCTCCCAAAGTGCTGGGATTACAGGCGTGAACCACTGTGCCCAGCCGCCATTTGACAATTTTAAGTAAAGTAGTCAAAAAATGGGTTGGAGGGACAGCAAGGGAAATAGTAGCTTTCAAAATTTCCAAAGATGCTTAAGTCACATGAAAACTTTCTGGATCTGCCTTGCAGCTCCCTCTCTGTGGAGGAAGCGGAGCAGCAGAGGCCTTTCCCTCATATTAGCTCTGGCATCCTGCCACATCTGGTGCAAAAACCAATGGTAATGTTCCACTCCATTTCTTCTTGGCTCTCCAAGGTCAAATATCTAGATGAAAAGTAGCTACTGGTTTAGCATTTGTGCCTATTAGAATTAATTAGGTTTTTACAACTTTGGAAATCACACAACAGGCTCCAGGAAGGAAAAATATCTGTCATTTTGCCATCACACTTCAGAGCATTTATAATTCCCAAAAGCAAAAACCGTTGAGATTAAACAAGCGCATGCACCTGCAGCAAGGCCTGTCAGTGCCCAGGAAAACCATGACCTTCAAACTTTGCAGTTATTTCATTCTCATCAGCTTCAGGAGGTGAATCTTAATTTGATCATTTATTCAATCAAAGAATATTTATTAAATTCCAATATCTATGGCACTGGGAATGCAAAGATATAGGCCCTGATCTCAAGAAACTTCCTTCCAACCATCCTAAACCATCCCAAAACGCGTGCACACACACACACACGCACACACACACCATAGTTATGTTTTCAGGGCAACTTGAAGCATACCTATGTACATAGTGGAATATTTTCATGAGGTAAAAAATATATTTTAATTAATAAAAAGAAACAGCAACACATGGCTGGGCATGGTGCCTCACGCTTGTAATCCCAGCACTTTGGAAGGCCAAGGGCGGGCGGATCATGAGGTCAGGAGATCAAGACCATCCTGGCTAACATGGTGAAACCCTGTCTCTACTAAAAATACAAAAATTAGCCAGATGTGGTGGCATGTGCCTGTAGTCCCAGCTACTCTGGAGGCTGAGGCAGGAGAATTGCTTGAATCTGGGAGGCAGAGGTTGCACTGAGCCGAGATCACGCCACTGCACTCCAGCCTAGATGACAGAGCACGACTCTGTCTCAAAAAAAAAAAAAAACACAGCAACACATTAAATACTTCATTAAATACTTTTATGTATGAGGCACTATGATAGATGTTTCCAGATATATTATCTCATTAAATCCTGATGAGGAAACTGAAGTTTAGAGTCAGTACATAACTTTGTAGAATTTGCATATGTGTTTCAATTCTAAGCAAATTATTTTCCACTTTGGTTTCTTGGTGAAGCTGTCCCCAAATTCCTCCAGTTATAAAAAATAATTTCCTCTTCTGAATTCCCAAAGTATTACAAACGGTTCCCGCTCATGTGATGTTTACTTTAGTCAGCCTCATTTCACAGAGGGTTGTTTACATGCATCTTTGGCCCTGCGACCCTCCATGACAGAAGGATGTGTTGTTCATCTTTGCATTCCCCCAGGCCACACAGGAAACCTTACATACCACGAATACCTGCTCAGAAAATGCTTGTAGAATGAAAGGACCAACTAACATATTCACTGCTGTGCCTGAGTTGGTCAGAGCCCAGGGTCAGAGTCCAGGACCACAACCCAGTTTCCCCTTCTCACCCCTGGCTCTGTAGTACATCATCAAGAGTCTCATGGGCCTGCAGTGTAGACAGTCCAGTTAACAAAACCAAGCCTGATCACACTTCCATAAGCAGGTTCCCTTTGCCACCTTTCTGGCCTAGCAGTGCACACTCCACCGGTTTGCTCTCAGGAAACCAGACTCCAGGTTGCAGCTCATGCAGGTCCTGGCAAAAAGCTAGAGACGAGATCTCAGCAGAGGATTTGGGAGCCTGAGTATTCAGGGCATGGTCTAGAAAGGGGTGCGAGCTCAGGGTGGGCATAAGTCCTTGGTCCTGTGGACTTGCCCCATGCAAAGGGGTGGGACTGAAGGAGAGCTGGAGCTTGGCCTTCTGAGACAAGGGTGTTCTTGGCCAGCTATAGGTATTGGATATAGTAAACCTGAGAAATAGTGAGTGTAGTAAGTAAAGACAAAACATTTCAAAAATATGCATTGGATTCATATTTATCGGTAAATGTGATTTAAAAAAAAAACTTCAGAACTAAATTTCAGGAAGACATCATGCACATTTGTGAGTTAGCATTATTACTTTGTTTGATTCTTTTTTCTTTTAGTACACTCCCTGGGAAAATGACTCTTGTGCTAATATCTGAGTTTGAGTTAACAAAGTGTGCTTTCATGTGTTCGTGTGTGTGTGTGTGTGTGTGTGTGTGTGTGTGTGTATCCCTGGCAAAGCTTGATAGCACTAAGCTTTTGTGGCTGAGGTGGAATAGGAGGGGCAGGATGAGGAGAGAAGAGAAATCCTGCTGTTGTTGCTGTACTACCAGCAGCCATCCCAACCTCCCGAGTTAAGCATTTGAGTATTTAAAAAGCTATGAAGCCGGGCACGGTGGCTCACACCTGTAATCTCAGCACTTTGGAAGGCGGAGGCGGGTGGATCACGAGGTCAGGAGTTCGAGACCAGCCTGGCCAAGGTGGTGAAACTCCATATCTACTAAAAATACAAAAACTAGGTGGGCGTGGTGGCAGGCACCTGTAATCGCAACCACTCGGAAGGCTGAGGCAGGAGAATCACTTGAACCCGGGAGGCAGAGGTTGCAGTGAGCTGAGATCATACCGCTGCACTCTAGCCTGGGTGACAGAGCAAGACTCCATCTCAAAAACAAAAAAGGCAAAAAAAGCTATGAATCCTGTTTTATGCTCATTCTGTATATCCAGTCAATCACCAAATCTTATCAATGCTATCTCCTTAATATCTCCCAAACCTCTCTTCTAAGTTAACTTTCTCACCTTAATGAAAACTATCATCTTTCATCCAAACTAACCTCTTTTTTATTCTTCTTCGGTTTTTTTGTTTGTTTTTGTTTTTGTTTTTTTTTTGTTGTTTTTTTTTTTTTTTTTTTTTTTTTTTTTTGAGACAGAGTCTCTGTCACCAGGCTGGAGTGCAGTGGTGCGATCTTGGTTCACTGCAACCTCCGCTTCCTGGGTTCAAGTGATTCTCCTGCCTCAGCCTCCCGAGTAGCTGGGACTGCAGACACACACCACCACGCCCAGCTAATTTTTGTATTTTTAGTAGAGACGGGGTTTCACCATGTTGGTCATGATGGTCTTGATCTCTTGACCCTGTGATGCGCCTGCCTAGGCCTCCCAAAGTGCTGGGATTACAGGCATGAGCCACCACGCCCAGCCCCATCTAAACTAACCTCTGAAGTGGTTTCCTTCAATTTACTTTCTACATAGCTGTGAAAGTCAACTTGCTAAATGTAAATTGAATAATGCCATTTTCTCTCTTAAAATTCTGCAGTGGCTTCTCATTTATTGTAAGATGAATTCTGAAATCCTTAGGTCTATGTGATCTGCCCTACCACCCTCATCTTGTCCCACTATTGCCTTCACTTGCTGAGCTCCAGCTGAATTCGTCTGCTTTCAAATTCCCAAACACACCAAACTCCTTCCCATCTCACAGTATTTGCGTATGCTCTTTCTGTTGCCCCAGACACTTTATGTCCCCTCCCTTCTTTTCCTCAAATCTTAAATGTTCCTTCATGAGAGACTTCTTCCCTGGCCCTCAGACATGGTCACATGTTCTAATGTCTGCTCTCAGAGTCCTGCCCTACTTTTTCTTACCATTAGCACTACTAAAATTAATTTTTTAACTCATTGGCTTAAGGACTGTCTTTCTTGCTAGGTTAGAAACATCATGATGCCAAGAACTTAAGCATAGTAGGCATTCCATAATTAAATTCTAGCACCTCCTATAGCCAGGCACTCTACTAGGCACTGGGCTATAGGAATTGGTAGGGAGTCTTAGACCTCGGGAAACACATAGTTGAGCAATTAATCCAGCAAATTCTGTAAACTTCTGTCAGTTTCTCTTTTCCTATTTATTTTGGTTCAACTCATTCCATATACTACTTTGTCTAGCTTTCAGACAGCAATTGACTTTTTGACAAATACTAAAGAAAAAGAAAAGATTTAAAACCTCTGTCTTTTTAGTGTCATCTGCTATTAGTTTTCCCTCTCCAACTAATAAATGGACACTATTTTTCTTCATCCTCTTCTCACGTCTAATACATTTAAAGAATGTCTGTCTGTGTCTGTCTTTGACCTTTGGAAATTGTAATATATGCCTTCCTTTAGATTTTTTTTATTATTGACATAAAAAAAACATTGTATTTGCCTTCCTTCTTAATGACTCTTACTGTCTGCAAAGTTTTCATTACCTTCCATCTTCCAGGCAATGTCTTTGTTGTTATTGTTAGATGTGTCTGTGTATTCTTTCTTTTTATCTTGTCCTGTGCATAAAGATAACTTTTATGCATTTTCATGTCATTGCTTTAAGAAATATTCAGGAGTCATTTCATTTGTTTCATTTTATTTATGATTATATAAATGGAACCTAGTCATAATAAAATAAAAGAAAGAAAGATGGGGAGGGAAGAAGGGAAGGAAAGAAAAGAAGGAGGAACAAAGGGAGGGAGGAAGTGAGATGGAAATCTAATTTGATTCTGCTGAGAGCTGGTTTACATAAGGACATGATAAGGACAGAGAGGGGGAGGATGGAGTTTGAAAAAAATAGCTAGAATACATAGGGAACTGAGAGAAATGCAAGGATGAAAAAGGAGTCTGAAAATGGTATATGGAGCTAAGAAAAGGTGAAAATTCCACATTCACCTGACTTTCAACCCACCATCAGCTAACTTACAAACCAAAACCCTCCATTGCCCTGAGGGAAGATAAGGTAAACTAACAGCAAATCATCACAAACTCTTCTCTCATTGGGTAAAACAATTCAGAGATGCCAGCCTATACCTGGGTCAATAATGTCATCTTCCTAAAGGAAGCTCTGATAAACAAATAATATAAAACTTTTCATGTATTATCTTTTAAATATGTTATTTGACACATACAAAACATTATCTGTGCCTATATGTTACTTTTAAAGCAAAATAATACACTCAGGACCTGTGAATCCACCACTCCACCCCAAAACTAAAACATTACCAAAAACCCCATCAACCTGTGAGTTCCCTTACTGCCCCATTTCCCTGATTTCTCCGGTCCCACCCAAGGTAACCATTATTTTAAATTTTATGATTATCAACCTACTCATATACACATATACACACAACTTTATTACAAATATGTATGTGCTTAAGCAATATTCATGAGCTAATTGTAAACAAATATTTTTAAAAACAGAAATGGCAAACATTTGCCTACAGTATATGAGAAGCATACAACTATTACCTACATCACATGTTTTACCTGGTTACACTATCCTTGGATTGGGGATGGGAGTAAATTTGAAGGCTTTTGTCCAGTAATGTACACTTTTGGAAATGGAAATGAAGAGATCCATCACAAATAGTTTTCATAGAATATCAAAAGGATTGGCAGGGAGAATAGAAACAGAGAAGCACTTTGAAAGCACTCTCTAGAAACAGAAAATCAGGCCAGGTTCAGAAGCTCACACCTGTAAATCCCAGTGCCAGTGCTTTGTGAGGCCAAGCTGAGAGGATCACTTGAGACCACGAGTTTAAGACCAGCCTGGGCAACATAGCAAGGCCCTGTTTCTACAAAAAAATGTAAAATTTAGCTGGGTATAGTGGTGCACACGTGTAGTCCTAGCTGGGGGAAGGACTTGTGAGGCTGGGGGAAGCTGAGGCAGGAGGATCACTTGAACCCAGGAGGTTGAGGCTGCAGTGAGCTGTGGTTACACACCGTTGCACTCCAGCATGGGCAACAAAGCAAGACCTTGTCTCAAAAAAAAGAAAGAAAAGGAGAAAGAAATGGAAAATCAGTGAATCTGCCAACAGGACAAGTTTGGTAGTTAACACTGTATTTTCCTTATTGATTTGCATACTACTAAATGGTTAATAGCAAACTCCTAAAAATAAAATGTTTTTTGACTTAATTCTCTAAACTGAAAAGGTTTTCACGTTTTCTCCTCCATTAAAGATTTATTTTCATTATAAAAGATCTAGGACCATTTCTTTAATAGAGAAAAATTACATGATTGGGAACTTTCACCTTCAAAGCAGAAAGAGAAAATAAAGATTCCCTCCTTGGAAGGAGTTCTTTTTCAGTTTTGTTTACATCTTTACGGATAAAAAGACTCAGTATCATAAAAACGTAAATTCTCCTCATTTGAATTATAAATTCTATGCAATTCCAAAGTTCCAACAGATTTTGTTTAGATACCAGATAATCTGATGCTGAAGTGTCTACAACGGAGCAAAGACTAAAGACTTACAAAGCCATTTCTGAAGAGTAAGAAAGGAGGACTCGCTCTATCAGATTTCAACACATAGTATAAAACTATGGTAATTAAAACAGTGTGGTATTAGTTCAGGACAAAGAAACAGGGCAGAATAGAGAGCTCAGAAACAGACTCATGAATATGTGGGAGTTTAATATAGGACACAAGGCATTTCAGATCACTAAAGAAAGGAGAGATGATTTAATAAATGATGCTGGTATAATTGGATTATCCATATGGAAAAATATGAAATTAGATACCTGTCTCATAAATACCCCAGACTAATTCTAGATTGGTTAAAGACTCATCCATGAAAGAAAAAAAACTTTAAAAGTTTAAAAAGAAAATATAGAATATCTTTATGAACTACATATAGGGAAGGACTTCTTAAACAACACACAGAAAGAGATAATTAAGAAGTCTGAAAGCAATGAGTGTGGGCAAGATGTAAATCAAGAGGAGATCATACGGACACTGGTGGAGGGAGTATAAGTTGGAATAGCTAGAATCACTTTGGGAAACAACTGGGCATTATCCTGTAAAGTGTCATACATATACCTGTATATGACACAGCAATTCCACTCTTAGGTATATACTCTAGAACGAGCTTCTTAAACTTTAATGAGCATCAGAATCACCTGGAGTGTCACACAATTTTGGATCCTCACTCCCTGGAGATTCTAAATCATTAGGTCTGGGGTGAAGTCTGTTAATTTTGGTTTCTTTGAAGCACCCAGCTAATGAAGTTGCTGCTAGTCTCCAATCACAGTCGGAGTAACATTCCTCTAGATTTTTCGCTTGTGTGTAAGGAAACAGGAATAAGAATTTCAAAACCACATTGCTTATAGTAGCAAAAGTCTGGACACAAATATCCATCAGTAGGAGAATAGATAAATAAACTGTAGGATGTTCACACAATGAATTATTATACAAAATTAAAAAGGAACAAACTGTAAGTGCATGTAACAACCTGGATGAATCTTAGAAGCATAAAGTTAAGTGAAAAAATTAAGACACGGGAAATTACATAGCACTTTTATAAAGCTAACACACTGAATAATATACTGCTTAGGAGTACATATGTGGATAAAGCTATAAAATATAAAGTAAGGAAATTAATGGCAAACAGAAGAATCACACAACTCAATGCAACAGTGTGGGTATTACGGTAGCCTTTTTTTTTTTTTTTTTTTTTTTTTTTTTTTTGAGATGGAGTCTCACTCTGTTACCCAGGCTGGAGTGCAGTGGTGCAATCTCAGCTCACTGCAAGCTCCACCTCCTGGGTTCATGCCATTCTCCCGCCTCAGCCTCCCAAATAGCTGGGACTACAGGTGCGTGCCACCACGCCCAGCTAATTTTGTTTTTGTATTTTTAGTAGAGACGGGGTTTCACCATGTTAGTCAGGGTGGTCTCAATTTCCTGACCTCGTGATCCGCCCACCTTGGCCTCCTGAAGTGCTGGGATTACAGACTTGAGCTACCATGCCCTGCCCTATTATGGTAGCTTTTACAGTGGATGGTAGGTTCTCACGTGCTTCAGAACTATCATGTAAGTTACATAAAGTCTGCTGTATATGGAAAACATATACATAATATACATAAAATGAAAAAAAATGAGAGTCAGACAATAAGGTGAGCTAAAGGAGACAAGAAAAGATTATGAGGAAACTAAAATTATAATAACAATTAAAATGTTCATTGGACATGGTAAATAACAGAAATAGTCCTGGAGAAAATAGGTAGCAACATGGAAGACAAACTTGAGACAACCTCTTGCAGGTGAAACACAAAATGTTTAAAAAATAATCAGAAAGGAGATGACAGATGTGCAGAACTGAGGATGGAGATCTAATAGATTCCTGAAGCAGAGATTGGAGCAATAGAAAGAAATAAGAATTCAAAGCTATATTTATTTATTTATTTCACCTTTAATATTCTACCTTAATCCAAACAAATCTAAATAAGTTATTGAGTGATTTTTTTCCCATAAGTTATTGGGGTAAAGGTGGTATTTGGTTACATGAGTAAATTCTTTTGTGGTGATTTGTGAGATTTTGCTGTGCCCATCACTGAAAAGTATACACTGCACCCTGTTTGTAGTCTTGTATCCCTTGCTCCCCTCCCACTCTTCCCCCCGAGTCCCTAAAGTCCACTGTATCATACTTAGGCCTTTGCATCCTCAGCTCCCACATATCAGTGAGAATGGTTTTCCATTCCTGAGTTAGTTTACTTAGAATAATAGCCTCCAATCTCATCCAGGCCACTGCAAATGCCATTAATTCATTTCTTTTTATGGCTGAGTAGTATTCCATTGTATAAATATATCACAGTTTCTTTATCCACTCGCTGATTGGTGGGCATTTGGGTTGGTTCCATGATTTTGCAATTGTGAATTGTGCTGCTATAAACATGAGTGTGCAAGTATCTTTTTCATAGAATAACTTATTTTCCTCTGGGTAGATACCCAGTAGTGGGATTGCTGGATGAAATGGTAGTTCTACTTTTAGTTCTTTAAGGAATCTCCACACTGTTTTCCATAGTGGCTGTACTAGTTTACATTCCCACCAGCAGTGTAGAAGTGTTCCCTGATCACTGCATCCATACCAACAACTACTGGTTTTTTGATTTTTTTGATTACAGCCATTCTTTCAGGAATAAGGTGGTATTGTATTGTGGTTTCGATTTGCATTTCCCTGATCGTTAGTTGTGTTGAGCGTTTTCTTTTTTTTCTTTTTCTTTTTTTTTTTTTTTTTTTTTTTTTTTTTTTTTTCATATAGAGTCTTGCTTTTGTCACCCAGGTTGGAGTGCAATGGCACAATCTTGGCTCACTGCAACCTCCACCTCCCGGGTTCCAGCAACTCTCCTGCCTCAGCCTCCTGAGTAGCTGAGATTACAGACGCCTGCCACCATGTCCAGCTAATTTTTGCATTTTTAGTGGAGACGGGGTTTCACCCTTTTGGCCAGGCTGGTCTCAAACTCCTGACTTCAGGTGATCTACACGCCTCAGCCTCCCAAACTGCTGGGATTACAGGCATGAGCCACCGTACCTGGCCCATTGAGCATTTTTTCATGTTTGTTGGCCATTTGTACATCTTCTTTTGAGTATTGTCTATTCATGTCCTTAGACCACTTTTTGATGGATTGTTTTTTTTCTTACTGATTTGTTTGAGTTCATTGTAGATTCTGTTCTAATCCTTTGACGGATGTATAGGTTATGAAGATTTTTTCCCTCTCTGTGGGTTGTCTGCTTACTCTGCTGACTGTTCCTTTTGGCGTGCAAAAGCGCTTTAGTTTAATTAAGTCCCAACTATTTATGTTTGTTTTTATTGCATTTACTTTTGGGTTCTTGTTCATGAAATCCTTGCCTAAACCAATGTCTAGATGGTTTTTCCTTCTGTGTGTTGTTTAAGAAGTCCTTCCCTATATGTAGTTCATAAAGATATTCTATATTTTCTTTTTAAACTTTTAAAGTTTTTTTTCTTTCATGGATGAGTCTTTAACCAATCTAGAATTAGTCTGGGGTATTTATGAGACAGGTATCTAATTTCATATTTTTCCATATGGATAATCCAATTATACCAGCATCATTTATTAAATCATCTCTCCTTTCTTTAGTGATCTGAAATGCCTTGTGTCCTATATTAAACTCCCACATATTCATGAGTCTATTGTCTTCTAGAATTATTATAGTTTCAGGTTGTAGATTTGAGTTCTTAATCCAGCTTGAGCTGATTTTTGTATAAGGTGAGAGATGAGGATCCAGTTTCATTCTCCTACATGTGGCTAGCCAGTTATCCCAGCACCATTTGTTGAAAAGTGTAACGTTTCCCCACTTTATGTTTTTGTTTGCTTTGTCAAAGATCAGTTGGCTGTAAGTATGTGGGTTTATTTCTAGGTTCCCTATTCTGTTCCATTGGTCTGTGTGCCTATTTTTACACCATTACCATGCTGTTTTGGTGACTGTGGTCTAACAGTATAGTTTGAAATCAAGTAGTGTGCGATGCCTCCAAATTTGTTCTTTTTGCTTAGTCTTGCCTTGGCTATGCAGGCTCTTTTTTGGTTCCATATGAATTTTAGAATTGTTTTTTCTAATTCTGTGAAGAATAGTGGTGGTATTTTGATGAGGATTGCATTGAATTTATAGATTGCTTTTGGAAGTATGGTCATTTTCATAATATTGACATCCATGAGCATGGGATGTGTTTCCATTTGTTTGTGCCATCTGTGATTTCTTCCAGCAGTGTTTTGTAGTTTTCCTTGTAGAGGTCTTTTACCTCCTTGATTGGTATATTTTTAACTATTTCTTTTTTTTTGCAGCTTTGTAAAAGGGGTTGAGTTCTTCATTTGATTCTCCACTTGGTTGCTGTTGGTGTATAGAAGAGCTACCGATTTGTGCACATTAATCTTGTATTCAGAAACTTTGCTGAATTATTTTATTAGTTCTAGGAGCTTTCTTGGAGGAATCTTTAGGGGGTTCAGAGTAAACGACCTTATCATCAGCACACAGTGACAGTTTGACTTCCTCTTTACCGATTTGGATGCCCTTTCTTTCTCTTGTCTAATTGCTCTGGCTAGATTTTCCAATACTATGTTGAAGAGGAGTGAGGAGAGTGGGCATCCTTGTCTTTTTCCAGTTCTCAGAGCGAATGCTTTCAACTTTTCCCCATTCAGTATTATGTTGGCCGTGGTTTGTCACAGATGGCTTTTATTACATTGAGGTATGTCCCTCGTATGCCGACTTTGCTGGAGAGTTTTAATCATAAAGGGATGCTGGATTTTGTCGAGTGCTTTTTCTGCATCTATTGACATGATCATGTGATTTTTGTTTTCAATTCTGTTTATGTGGTGTATCACATTTATTGACTTGCATATGATAAACCATTCCTACATCCCTGGTATGAAATCCACTCGATCATGTTGGAATATCATTTTGATATGTTGTTGGATCAATCCAATCAGCTAGTACTTTGTTAAGGATTTTAGCATCTATATTGATCAAGGATATTGGTCTATAGTTTTCTTTTTTGGTTATATTCTTTCCTGGTTTTGGTATTAGGGTGATGCTGGCTTCATAGAATGAATTATGGAGGGTTCCTTCTTTCTCTATCTTTTGAATAGCGTCAAAAGAATTGGTACCAATTCTTTGAGTGTCTGGTATAATTCTGCTGTGAATCCATCTAGTCTTGGACTGTTTTTTGTTGGTAATTTTTTAATTACAATTTCAATCTCACTGCTTGTTATTGGTCTCTTCAGGGTATCAAATTCTTCCTGATTTAAGCTAAGAGGGTATTTTTCCAGGAATTTATCTACCTCTTCCAGGTTTTCTAGTTTATGTGCATAAAGGTGTTCACAGTAGCCTTGAATGATCTTTCGTATTTCAGTGGTGTCAGTTGTAATATCTCCTGTTTTGTTTCTTAATGTGGTTCTTAGACTTTCTCTCTTCTTAATCTTCTATTTTGGATTAATCTTGCTAATGGTTTATCAATTTTATTTATCTTTTTAAAGAACCAGCTGTTTGTTTCATTTATCTTTTGTATTTTTTGTTTGTTTCTATTTCATTTAGCTCTGCTCTGATCTTGGTTATTTCCTTTCTTCTTTTGGGTTTGGGTTTGTTTTGTTCTTGTTTCTCTAGTCCCTTGAGGTATGACTTTAGAATGTCAGTTTGTGCTCTTTCAGTCTTTTCGATGTAGACTTTTAGGGGCTATGAACTTTCCTCTTAGCACCACCTTTGTTGTATTCCAGAGGTTTTGACAGGTTGTGTCATTATTGTCATTTAGTTTGAATAATTTTTTTATTTCTATCTTGATTTCGTTTTTGACCCAGTGCTCATTCAGGAGCAGGTTATTTAATTTGCACGTATTTGCATGGTTTTGAAGGTTCCTTTTGGAGTTGATTTCCAGTTTTATTCCACTGTGGTCTGAGAGAGTACTTGATATAATGCCAGTTTTCTTGAATTTATTGAGGTTCATTTTATGGACTGTCATATGTTCTATCTTGGAGAAAGTTCCATGCAGTGTTGAATAGAATGTGTATTCTGCAGTTGTTGGATGAAATGTTCTGTATATATCTGTTAAATCCATTTGTTCCAAGGTATAGTTTAAATCCATTGTTTCTTTGTTGACTTTCTGTCTTTTGATGTCCTGTCTAGTGCTGTCAGTGGAATATTGAAGTCTCCCACTATTTTGTGTTGCTGTCTATCTCATTTCTTAGGTCTATTAGTAATTGTTTTATAAATTTGGGTGTTCCGATGTTAGGTGCATATATGTTTAGGATTGCCATATTTTCCTGTTAGACAAGGCCTTTTACCATTATATAATGCCCCTCTTTGTCTCTTTTAACTGCTGTTGCCTTAAAGTTTGTTTTGTCTGATAAAAGAATAGCTACCCCTCCTTGCTTTTGGTGTCCATTTGCATGAAATGCCTTTTTCCACCCCTTTAAGTTTATGTGAGTCCTTATGGGTTAGGTGAGTCTCTTGAAGGCAGCAGATAGTTAGTTGGTTGGTGAGTTCTTATCCATTCTACAGTTCTGTATCTTTTAAGTGGAGCATTGAGGCCATTTACATTCAATGTTAGTATTGAGATGTGAGGTACCTTTGTATTCGTCATGCTACTTGTTGCCTGAGTACCTTGGTTTGTTTTTTGTTTTTGCTTTTTAACTTGTATTTTTGTTTTATAGGTCCTGTGTGATTTATGCCTTAAAGAGGTTCTGTTTTAATGTGTTTCCAGGATTTGTCTCAAAGTTCAGAGCTCCTTTTAGCAGTTCTTGTAGTGGTGGTTTGGTAGTGGCGAATTCTCTTAACATTTGTTTGTCTGAAAAAGACTGTATCTTTCCATCATATAGGATGCTTAGTTTCATTGGATTCAAAATTCTTGGCTGATAATTGTTTTGTTTCAGGAGGCTGAAGATAGGGCCCCAATCCCTTCTAGCTTGTAGGGTTTCCACTGAGAAATCTGCTGTTAATCTAATAGGTTTTCCTTTATAGGTTACCTGGTGTTTCTCTCTCACAGCTTTTAAGATTCTTTCCTTCATCTTAACTTTAGATAACCCGATGACAACGTGATGATCTTTTTGCAATTTCCCAGGTGATTTTGTGCTTCTTGTATTTGGATGTCTAGGTCTCTAGCAAGGTCAGTTAAGTTTTCCTCAATTATTCCCCCAAATATGTTTTCCAAACTTTCAGATTTCTCTTCTTCCTCAGGAACACCAATTATTCTTAGGTTTCATCACTTAACATAATCCCAGACTTCTCAGAGGCTTTGTTCATATTTTCTTATTCTTTTTTCTTTGTCTTTGTTGGATTAGGTTAATTTGAAGACCTTATCTTTGAGCTCTGAATTTCTTTTTTCTACTTGTTCAATTCTATTGCTGAGACTTTCCAGAACATTTTGCACTTCTACAAGTGTGTCCAATGTTTCCTGTAGTTTTAATTGTTTTTTCTTTATGCTATCTATTTCCTTGAATATTTCTCCCTTCACTTCTTATATCGTTTTTTGGATTTCCTTGCATTGGGCTTCAGCTTTCTCTGGTGCCTCCCTGATTAGCTTAATAACTAACCTCCTGAATTTACTGAATTTACTGAGTAAATCCCTGATTTACTCTTTTTCAGGTAAATCAGGGATTTCTTCTTGGTTTGGATCCATTGCTGGTGAACTAGTGTGATTTTTTGGGGGTGTTAAAGGGCCGTGTTTTGTCATATTACCAGAGTTGGTTTTCTGGTTCCTTCTCATTTGGGTAGGCTCTGTCAGAAGGAAGGAAGGTCTACAGCTAGAGGCTGTTGTTCAGAATCTTTTGTCCCATGGGGTGTTCCCTTGATATAGTACTCTCCTCCTTTTCCTATGGATGTGGCTTCCTGTGAGCTGAACTGCAGTGATTGTTGTCTGTCTTCTGGGTCTAACCACCCACCAAGTCTACCCAGTTCCAAGCTGGTACTGGGGGTTGTCTGCACAGAGTCCTGTGATGGGAACCGTCTATGGGTCTCTCAGCCATGGATACCAGCACAGTATTTAGGGTGTCTCCCAGGTCCTGCAGAAGCAGTTCGCTTGCTTCCTTCAGAGAGTCTGTGGGTCCTCTTAAGATTGCTGGTTTGTTCTTGCAGTTGATCTGGAGCTAAAATTCACGATGTGAGCCTCCGCATGCTGCTTTGTCTGTCCCAGTTGGAGCTGCAATCTAGTTCTGCCTCCCGTCCACCATAATGATCAAATCTCCTCAAAGCTGTATTTAAAGAAAGTTCTCAGAGGCTAAAGGAAAGTGTTTGTCTTTCTGATCAAAAGTACTCTCCCTAATACTGGCAAATTAATGCAGAAACTCATATTGACACATTTCTGGCCAAAGTTCATAAAATTAAGGGTAAAACATGACTTCTATGAGCATCCTAGCAAAACACAAAAACTAGAAAATAAACAGGCTACCCATACATAGAACAAAAATCATGCTAGCTTCAAAATTCTCTTTAACAATGCTACAAGAAAATGACCTCATTCTACTTGAGGTCAATATTGAAATTTTTAAAAAAGAAAATGATTTCAAAATTTATTTGGAAAAACAAATGAGTATGAGGTAATGGAAATCTCAATTACATTGACTTGATCTTTACAAATTTATGATCAAATTAAATTATTGCATGCATCCTGAAAATATGTATCTTGATTATATATCAGTTTCAAGAATGCTTTAAATAAATATGCCTAAATAAGAAAAGTTTGAACAAAATAATAAAAAGTATAATGAAATAGACTTGAATCTATAGATATTAAAATATAAATGATAATAATGAAAATGCTGTGAAACTGATTAAAAATTGAGAGTTCAGTGGAAGACAACAGAAAGTCTAGACACAGAATTACATATACTATTTATCAGTATATCATGAATATCCCACATCATAAGATACACACACATACACACAAAGTCCTCATTTAATGTCATTGGTAGATTCTTAGAAACTGTGACTTTCAGTGAAATGATGTACAGCAACCCCTCAAATAATGTCATTTTGCTCAATGTCATTTCATTATAATGTTGATGAGGAAAAAAGTGGTTTTATTACACATCGTTTCACTTAAAGTCACAATTTCCAAGAACCTCTTGATGACATTAAGTGAAGACCTACTGTTACTTAGTGTGTGATAAGGATGGGCTTATGGATAGGTTATTCATTATATGATACTAAAATAATTACTAGACTACTTAAAAAATAACAAATTTAATAGTATACATCAAATCATTTTCAATGAATTAAAAGTTTAAATGTTTAAATAATATAAAAAAGAACTAGAAGAAATATAAGTGAAGATGTATCTAATCCTTATATGAGGAAGGACTTAATTAAGAATTTAAAAAAGGAAAAAACCAAAAGAAAAATATTGATGTGTTTTCCTATAAATTTTTTTTTAATTCTCCATGTCAAAAAACCATAAAAAGTGATAGAAGTCAAACTACAAACTTGAACAGAACATTTATGCCATATACAACTCAAGGATTTTTACTACCAAAATTAAAAGCCTATGTTATAGAGGATTCTGGGAAGATGGCAGAGTAGGAAGCATCATGAATCTGTCTCTTCACTCAGACAACAATTGCACTGGCAGAATCTGTCTCATGTAACTATTTTAGAAGGACAAGGTCTATTAAAGGCTTGCAGCTTTCAAGGGAAGGCTAGGAAGGTGAATTGCAGTTAATTTTGGTCAATTTCAGCTCTTAGCTCAGTAGTGACTACCCATTCCCCACCTCTTAGCCCTATGGCAGGTAGCTGTGTATGTGTTCCTGGAGCAGTTTGCATACAGCTGGCAGGAGTCAGAGTGATCAAAAAATACCCCATCCTCTAAATACCAGGGATCTCTACTCTCATCTCTGATTACTGCTTCTGACCAAGAGGTGCAGATAAAGAGGCAGGTAACCATTGTTGTTGCACCTCTCTCCATTGATGTAAGCCCCTCCCGCTCTGGCTGAAGTGACTGTAGGGGATTTAAAAGATTGGTGCCTTTTTGTTTTGTTTTGTTTTTTTACTCTCCTCCTTTTTTCCTCTTTTTTTTTTCAGACATTAAATACAGAAACATTCAAAAAGCAACTGTGTGTACAGGGAAAAGTAGAAAGTACTACGCATACCTAGGAAAAGGTGCAGACTCAAAAAAGACCTGAGAAGACCTTAAGTTTGTACCTCAGGCTGATCCTGGCACAGGAACAGCCTACAACAATTAAACGCACACACTCACACTCACACACACACATCCACACACACACACACACACCAAAAACAACTAAAACCCAGCAAACCCTAGGGAAGAAGAGGATATGTTTTCCAGAGTCACCACATTATTAGATTCAAATGTCCAGTTTCCAACAACAACAAAGAAATTACAAAGCATACAAATAAATAATATCTTTGAAGTATGGCTCATTCAAAGAAAAAAGTAAATAAATCCGTAGAAACCATCCTTGAAAAAGACCTGATGGCAGATCTACTAAGCAAAGACTTTAAACCAATTCTCTTGAAGATGCTAAATGAAGATGTGGAAAAAGTCAAGAAAATGATATATAAACAAAATGAAATATCAGTAAAGAGAAAGAAAACCTATAAAGAAACAAAAAAAAATTCTGGAGCTGAAAAATATAGTGACTGAAATAAAAATTTAGTAGAGTAATTCAAAGGCAGATTGGAGCAGTCAGAAGAGAGAATCAGCAAATTCAAAGGTAGGACAGTGGAAATTATCTAGTCTGAGGAACAGAAAAAAAAGATTGAAGAAAAATGAACAGGGCCTAAGGGACCTGGGGGACACCAAGTAGTGGCCCAATATACACACTGTGGGAGTCCCAGGAGAAGAGAAAAAGGAGCACAGAAAATAATCAATAAACAATGGCTGAAAACATCTCAAATTTGATTTTAAAAACATGCATATAAACATCCAAGAAGCTCAGTGAATTCTAAATAAGATGAATCTAAAGAGACCCACACCAAGACACTTTAAATCAGATTTTAAAGGCCAAATCAAATCTTGAAAGCATCATGAGTGAAGTGAATTGCCAAATATAAGTAATTCTTAGTAAGATTATCAGTAGATTTCTCATCAGAAACTTTGAAGGCCAGAAGGCAGTGAGCCAATATATGCAAAGTGCTAAAAAGAAAAAAAAAAAAACTGTCAACAAAGAATCCTATATCCATCAAAACTTTTTCTTCAAAAGCAAGGGAGAAATTAAGACATTCTCAAATAAAGAAAAGCTGAGCGATTTTGTGACGACTAGACTTGCTCTGCAAAAAAATGCTTAAGGGAGTCCTGCATGTTGCAATGAAAGTATACTACATAGTAATTCAAAGTTGTATGAAAAAATAAATATTTCAATAAATATTAATTATATGAGCCAATATACAAGCTGGCATTATTGTAACAATAGGTTTTAACTCCTTTTAAGACAATAGGTTTTAACTTTTTTTCTGCATGATTTCACAGACTAATACCTCTTTTAAAAACAATTATTAGTCTAAAAGCTAGGGTTATTATTACTTTGGTTTGTAACTCCAATTTTTGTTTCTACATAATTTAAGAGAATAATGTATTTAAAGGAATTATCAGTTTATGTTTTGGGGACACACAGTGTATCCAGATGTAATTTTGTGACATCAACCATTGATATAAAAAGTAAAATAGAGGTTCCTCTTCAAAGACTTTCCTCCCCGTCTAATTAGGAATAAATAGTAACTTCTCCTAAAAGCAAAATTTATTCAAAGACTTGTGCTAACATTCTTAAATATCTGCTGGCTGTAATAAAGAAATCAATGTGCTTTATGTTCTTAGCTCCCACAATTTAGCCTAAATATTTGCCCTGGCATGCTTATACTGGTCCAAGCAAGCACTAGGTCATAACCTGTTCCTCTTCCTTATTTAAAAGTGTTTTTATCTTTCTCAGCATTCCACAAGTTACTTCCTCCTTCCTTTGTTCTCCTCTACCTTTGCCTCTTTTAAAAAATTCTAAGTTGCTAGCCAAACCAGACAAACACAGAATGTGAGGTCCCGTTCCAGCCAATGGAAACCAGACACAGCAGTAGGGTGGATGCGTCAGGTTATAAATGACCCTGTCTCCTTTGTTCGGTGTACCCTTGTGGCAAAACTGCTGGCAAGTGTGCCCTTTCTGCAGGAAATAAAAATGGCCTTACTACATAAATTAAATTTATGTTCAAGTGCTATTTCTTTACAGCACCGGAGAACAAGCATTTCAAACAATTGAGAAGGGTGAGGACAGAGCTGTAAAGGAGCAGAGTTTTTGTATGTTGTTAAAGTTAAGCTGGTATAAATGCAAATTAGAGTGTTATAATTAGGATGTTAAATGTAATACCAAAGTAACCACAAAGAAAATAGTTATAGAGTATGCACAAAAGGTAATGAGAAAGGAATTTAAACATTTCACTAAAAAAATCACTAAACACAAAAGAAGACAGTGATATCGGAAATGAGGGACAAAAAAGCTATAACATATAGAAAACAGCAAAATGACAGATGTCCCTCCTTATCAGTAGTTACTTTAAATGTAAATTGATTAAACTCTCCAGTCAAAGGACAGAGGTTGCCAGAAAGGATTTTAAAAGTAAAACAGGATCCAACTGTATGCTGTCTACACAGAGATTCACTTTAGACCCAAAAACACAAAAAGATTGAAAGGATGGAAAAATATATTCCATAAAAATAGTAACCAAATGAGAGAAGAGGCAGCTTTACTAATATCAGACAAAATAGATTTTAAATTTTCAAAGATTATAAGAGACAAAGAAGGACATTATATATTAATACAAGGTTCAATACAGCAATAATATATAACAATTATGTTTACACACCTATTTACAGATCACAAAAATATGAAGTGAAAGTTGCCAGAACGGAAAGAGAAACAGACACTTCTGCAATAACAGTTGAAGACTTCAATATCCCATCCTCAATAATGATAAGAAAAACAAGACAGAAGTAAGGAAGTAGAGGAGTTAAACAACACAATAAACCAACTAGATCTAACAGACACACCAAACACTTTACCCAGCAACAATAGCATACACATTTTTTCTCATTGCATATGGGACATTTTGCAGGATAAGTCCATGTGTTAGGCTGCAAATTAAGTTCAAATTTGGTATACAAATGCAATGGAATATTATTCAGCCTTACAAAAGAAGAAAATTCTGACATATGCTACAACATGGATGAACCTTGAGAACATTATGCTAAGGGAAATAAGCCAGTCACAAAAAGACAAATACTATGAGTTAATTTATATGAGGTACTTAGAATAGTCAGAGAGGCAGAAAGTGGAATGATGGTTGCCAGAGGTTGGGGGAGGAGGGATGAAGAGTTAATGTTTAATGGGTACAGAGTTTCAGTTTTACAAGATGGCAAGTTATAGAGATGGACAGTGGTGATGGTTATACAACATTATGAATTTACGTAATACCACTGAACTGTACACTTAAAAATGGTTGAGATGATAAATTTTATGTTATGCGGATCTCACCACAGTAAAAAAAAAAAATGGGAAAGAATGTTGGTCATTAGGAATTAACCTTATCAACTTCTTTTATATATCTACCCCAAACCTCTTTAGAGTTTTACCCAGGTATCCTCGTCTCCTTTTTTAGAGGATGGCATGGCATTTAGCTATCTCCTACTGAAAAGCAGACAGGTTTCAAGTTAATAAATCTAAAGTTTGCCACTCAGTTATGGTGGGGATTATATTATATAAGTTTATTTTTTATCTCTACATAATTATTGAGAATTAAACATAATAAACAATATCTCTTTTTTTCTAAATGTGAGTGGCTTGCCTGTTACAAACGTGTCTCACATTAAGTGAAAATCGTTGTAACACAAAGATAATGGCTATACCCAAATGCAAGTTTGAGAGCAAGCCTGTTTAGATTGTTCAAATTACCTAAATAAAAACAGGGGTGTTTGTGATAAGACATTGGAATGAAGGATAAGAAAAATGGGAACGAACTGTAGTGAGTCGAAATTGGAGGAACGGAAGTGTTTTGTGTTTTTGCTCTTCTTGACTTCTAAATGCTTTGTGAGTGTAAAAATCAGAAACTAAATTTTGGCAACCTCTATATAAAAACTAAGGCTCCCTTCCAGATTCTGTACCCACTCTCTAGGTTGAATTCTTTGTTTTTCAGCTGCCTTGTGTCTTTATGTAATATGACTTTGTACTTCACAGCATGAAGGAAAGTGTTATACAGCCATTGGAGGCAAATAGATCCGTATTTGCTTTCAGGGTCTACCATTCACTAGTTTTGTGACCTGAGATATACCTTGAAATGTCTGCATGTCTGTAAAATGAGAATAATAATCCCTATTATTATTTCAGAGGATTATATCTTACTATTACTGAGAAAATAGTAAGCGAATCATAGCTAACTTACAGTTTTTTACTTTTATTATTTAAAAGAAAGTACATTGCAAGTCAGTAAGAAAAAGGTGGAAATCCCCTTGGAGTGTGATAACCACTTCATAAAGTAATCATCAAAAACACAGAAATTGTAACCAACTTTGAGCATATTAAACCCATAACACTTTTTCCATCTATATAATTGATAATGACTATTTGCCTTTTTTAATATTAGGAGACCATATTTAACAGCCATCCTAAGGCCACTTAAAATTAAAGTAAATCGTTGTGCATGGCTTAGAGTACACTACTCAGGGCAGATTTGGAGCCATTCTAGTAGCAAAGGGGCTTGGAGACTTCGTTCTGATTTATGCAGTTCGTCAGATGTTTTTAAGCAGCTGATACTATAAATGACCAAACAAGACAAAAAAAAAAAGATTATCAGAAGGCTTCTGCCTGAAAAGATGAATGCTAATAAAACACGAATGATGTCTTTAAGGCATTGAAGAGTATGCACTGAATAGTATATTCACTGAATTCAGGAATTTGAGTGGGGTAGGAGGGTCCTAAATGTTATTAGGAAGCCCTATTTTATACACTGAGTTATAAACACTGAAGTCATTACCTCACAATAGTTGATAAGAACTTGCACAACAGAAATGTAAATTTTATATTTATATCAGATGCAAACACAAAATATGATGATAACAAATACAACAGAAATTAAGGTGGGCTTTTGTAAGCTCATATAAATGTGTGCCACAGATTGAATATTTTTAAATCCATTACACATGGTTCATAGAATGGTTAAAGCATCACATTCTTTTTAGTTTAGAATGACATTTTCTATTGTCAGATTGTTGAGGATAACCAAGAATTAGCACCATGGTTGCAAACATTTTTCTGTTTGCCTTTTGGACTCTGGAATCAAGGACTCTGGTCTCCTATGTGGAGAAGCTTCACCTCAGTCCCACTGCACTAGTAGTCTTCAGCGACAATATTTGGAGGATGACAGTTTGGATGATCATGTTAGTAACAATTCTAAGGAATGGAAATAGTCTATTCCATAATTAAACAGAAATCATAAACCACTATAAAAGTAAAGTCATAGAAAAAGAAAGTTGAAAATGTGAAGTCTCAAATGGTTTTATTTCATAATATATGAAAATCCTTGATTCATTTGTTCATATGCTGCTGTAGGTCAACTCCACTTACACATCCCAGTTTAGTTGAAAGGCCACTTTAGACAGTGTCCACTTCATTATCAACCCAGGTTCGTGTTTCCTGGGGCTGACCATGCTTGTAGGCTTTGGGCTGCGTTGGTCATGACTCACTTTACTCCCGGTAGGAAGTGATTTCTGGCCCGTGTGTGTGTGTGTCATGTTTACTCAGAACACCTGAGCATGTGGTCTCTCCCTGACCCTCTCCCTCTCTATTCTCCTCAGGACTACTGGCTGTCTCTCCTCTACAAGCGCCTGATTGGCCCCAAAGTCTTGGCTGTGCATGTGGCTGGGCTCCAGCGGAAGCCACGGCCTGGCCGAGTGATCCGGGACAAACTGAGGATTTATGCTCACTGCACAAACCACCACAAGTAAGTCCTCAGAGAGATGGCACAGAAAGGCCACCCGAGGGGCTCCCACCCCGTTCCATTTGGGACCCCTTCAAGACTCATGTCCATTCACTAATCTTATCGAAAACTTTTTGCCGCTGGAATCACCATACCTGCTCTTTGCAGGTTTCAAATAATTTCTGGTAAATAGCTTTTACTCCAAGTAAATGCTCCCTTCTCAAACTTAGAGGATTAATCATAAAAGATTCCTAAAATTCTTGCCATTTGTTCATTTACTTATTCATCCAACACATTTTTATTGGGCATTTTCTCTGTGCCAGTTGATGTAATGCCCATGAGGCTTTTTTTGTGTGCCTAAGCTTCAGCCAAGTCAAGAGGTGTAAAATCTTTTCCTATGATCCACCAGCAAAGCTTAAGAAAAAAAATCTCCCTTTTTAAGATGCATGCTGGAGAGATATGCCACTAGAAACCTAGCCCTAGACCAATGCATCTCAAGCTGGGTGTCCCCAGAACTAATGGAGTGCCCAGAGGTGGTCATGCCAGCTTTAGAGCCATTTCCAGTGTTTTGAAAATCTTTTCAGCTATTTTAAAAATTAAGAGGCTAAGTGAAATCTGGGCTTCCTTTCCTGAGGGCTCTGGACTTATAACAACCGAATGTGGTAGTGTGGGGTTATCCTTCTCTTTTTGATCTGAAGCACTGGTTGTCATTACAGTTGTCTTTAAAACAAACAGGAAAATTAATTATCAATAAATAAAGTTTGGCAGACAAAAAAATTTAACACATTAAGACCATAAGGGAAAACTTTAAATTGGAGAGAGGGGGGTGCCTAAAGCAAAATCCATCTGGCCAAATATGACTTTCTTACATCACTTCCTGTTTAAGGCAGAGTAGGCTGCCCTGGAAAAGAGAATTATTTCTCTTTCTCTTAATGCAAAGAAAACCTGGTGGGGGGATAACGGGGCAGGGAATGGTAAGCAAGTACCTCCAGCCAGACCTTCATTTCAGCCCAGGCCTATCGGGAGCTGATCAAGGGGAGTAGCTAGTACAAAGAGCTTGGAGTGGTCAGGTTACAACAGATGCTCCTTCTCCTTCCTTGATGAGAGAGGAGCCAAGCCAATTAATTTATCATGATAAGACTTTTCAAAGAATCACTCTGAGCAGAGCAGGGACAGGGGCCAGTTGTCTTGTCAGTAGATACAAGTGCCTATTGTAAATGAGGGGAGGCTGGCTTGGGCAGAGGCCAGAGGCTTTCAACATGCCTTTTGCTCAACAGGAAGCTCAATCCAATACCTGACAGAGAGTGACTGCTTTATGGCCTTGGCCTGGAGTTATCTGATCATCACACAAGGAAACATTGTATTCCTTGTCTCTGCCCTGGCCCTGAGGTAACCACCCAAAAGGTGGACCCCCAGACTCAAGATAGAAAAATTACTCTTGGCACCTTATATCCCTGTTGGAAAGCATATCAGTCTGTGGCCTTTATACTACTAGTCTGAGGACTCGGGGAAAAAATTATCTGCAGCCATGGGCTTAGCAGGGTTTGCGTCTCTTCATAGAAGCCTCCTCACATAATCTCATTCGAGTGTTCATCCTCATTCTTTAACATTCTCATGGGAAGTTGTTATTAATATTCTGAGTGTACTGTGAACTCAGGGCCAGTGTCTCATTCATTTTGTATTCTTGGTGTCTAATGTAGTGACTGGCATGAAGATCCCAGGAAAGGTTTGCAAATGAATGAATGAATGCAGAAATTGGGCATCAAGATGTTACCGTTGATTTAGAGTTAGAGCTTTCTTCCCCTTTGATATTACCACATCAGCCAAAAGGAAATGGTATGATGGGGATTCTACCATTCCCTAGTATGAGACCTCAAACAAGTTACTGAAATCTTCTGCATTCAAGACTCTCTGTCTACACCACCAGCTCTCCTCTAATTTCTATGCAGTCACTTCAGAATCTCTCTAGAGAAACGGTGTCACTGTGCTTCTATCAGTACAACCTCTCTCACTCCCTGTTAAAGAGACAGAAAGAAAAGACTTTCATAATCCATTCTACATATGACCCTAATGATAATAATTGGGGTGAAGGTGTTTTTGTTCCTATTAGATTCATAAAGAAAACCCACAGTGAATGCACAGAGCTAGCTGAGGTTTCAGGGCTCCTCTGCGTCAGTGTCCAGCTAGGGTAGCTCAAAGGTAGAAGAAGTATCTATTCACCTCTCTGAGAAATCATGTGCCATTAAGGAAGCACTGCTGAGTCATTTATCTGTGGCCAATAGGCCAAAATCACAGAATTATCCCAGAGTGGGCATGGTAGATTCACACTATTCAACCTTGACGAATACTCTGAAAATATTTGCCCCGCGTCAAAACAGGGATTGGAAGAGAAGGTATAAATTATGAGTAGAATCATCCAGAGAAAGCGTCTATTAAAACAACAACCCCTGCACTCCAGTGTGTATTGAATACTTGCTGTGTGACAAGCATCTTTCCAGATATTTGCACTTATTTTATTGAATTTCAGAGGTTCTACGGTATCACACCTACATGCAAATAGCAGCATTAATAATGCAAAGAATGCTACATTTGGAAAGAGCCCTTAGAAATCATACGGCCCAGTGCCTGTTCAACACAGAAATCCGTTTCACATCTCCCTGACAGTCACGCAACCCCTATGTGGACACTGCCTGTCACAGCAGCCCCTTGCATTGTGGGTCATTTCTGACCTTGTAGAGCGCTGTCTCTTATGATTGATTTAGGAGAAAAAGTTAGACCCTTATACCACCACCAGCAGGTGCTTTTCTGTTTTCTGTTCTGGAATTAACAAATTAGGACACTGACAGAATGGCAGTTCTCACCCTCGATCTTCTTGCTCAGAGAACAATCAAGTTTTGACAAGGAAGCCTCTTTTTATGAGCCATTCTGCTGAGACAATGTATGTTTCTGGGGTGGAGATGAGGTCCTTCGCCAAGTTCAGAACCAATTGGAACCTGGTGGATGTTGAAGCAAAATTAAGCCTTTTGGGGTTCAAGTTCGTTTATTATTGGCAAAACATGACTTCCTGTTTTTCAGAAGAAGTTTTTTTAAAGGCTCATAAAAATGGTTCCTGAGGCTTCTTGGACATCAAATGGCTCTTACAAAACAATATTTTGATGAGTTAAGTGTAAATGAATCAGAAACATGTGGATTAAATTTCCCTTAAAATACACAGGGGCTTTGAAATTAAGGGAAAAAATGTTTGGCAAAACATGGCCTGGCTTTTACCGAACCCAAAACCTTTGAATTAGATTTGGAGACAATGGATCAACCCAGTTTCAAGCACATTGACTTTCAGTGGGAATGACCGTGGACTGCAAAGCATCATCCTCCCTTCCCTTTCCCAGCCTCCCAGCTTCACTGGAGACATTTCTAGAACATGACTGTTTTCTATCTGGAAGTCAAGATGCACCTCCCCATTTGACATTCCCCACCTCTTACATTAGGATATTCCAATTCCAGCCTCCCTTCCCTGACTCACTTCCCCCTCCTCCCATGGCAACACAGAGAAATGTCAGGCAGGAAAAGAACAGCCAGAAAAAATGAACTCCAGATACATGGATTCTCTGCTGGTGAAAAAAAAAAAAATCTTACCCATGAGTGAGACATGGGGCAAGATAGATGATCCTCTCAGACAACTTCTCTCCTGAAAGGAACATTCACTAAGATAACCAAAAGCCACCTGGACTTGACAACATCAGAAGGCCAGCAAATGCTTGCAGGCCAAGCCTTCAGACACCATTTTCTCCAAGATTATTTTTCTATGGTCAGAGAATATATGTTTCTCAGGAATTTGGATTCGCAACACACTACTTTCAGGTTGGTGCTGCACTCCCCAGCCAAGAATGTGTCTTTGCAGCAAAAAGGCCTCGCTTAATGTCCTTGCCCATAAGCCAAGCAGGGAGAGGGATGGCTGAGGC
Organism: Macaca thibetana thibetana; assembly: GCF_024542745.1. NCBI lineage: Eukaryota > Metazoa > Chordata > Mammalia > Primates > Cercopithecidae > Macaca > Macaca thibetana. The sequence goes on along the minus strand of NC_065586.1, from coordinate 94,524,775 downwards.
AGTCTTTAATGCCAACTCCTACCTGAGAAGGTGCTGTGAGTTCTGAGAGCTTCTATATGTGGGTCTCTGGGCTGTACTGGTTTGTCTTCCCCAGGGGAACTATGTAAGTGGAAATCAGACCACTGCCAAACAGCTTGAAAAAGACAGCTTTCCCTGCAGCAGTGCTGTGATTTCAGGTCTCCCTCCCACCCACCACTTCCCCACATCCCACCTTCTCTTCTGCAGTCTCTAAGGGCTCATTCTGCCCCAGCTCTGCAGAGGAGAAACTCATAAATGCAAGCACGTGGCTCTCTCCTCCTCCATTGCTGGCCTTTGAGAGTGTTGTTTGATGGTAGCTAGCAAAAGAGTTTACTGCAGTCTGGCAAAATTGATACCCATCCACATGTATTTTGCTCCCACTCTGAAGCCTAGAGGTCCTGCAATTAATGGTGTCTTCCTCAGTTTTACAGATAGCTAAGCTAAGCTGAAACCCCACCAATGGGAAAGAGTCGATGTTCTTTAATGATGGTCAACACTGATTCAGGCTGCCAGCATCCTTCTTCAGAGTTCTGGGGACACAAGTATGCTTAAATCAACTGGCATTCTCTTCTGACCTAACTCATTTAGCTACAAAAGCTAGTTCACATGTTGCAGGGGATTCAGAAGGACTGGAGGAGGAGGAACCGGATGGAAGAGTCGTTTTAATAATTTATCACAGCACAAATGCAGGCATCCAAAAGCCTTGAACACAATAATGTACCCTCCTGCAGATGCAAGAAAAATCCTCTGACACACAGCCAGCAGGATATACTTCGGTAGCTCTTCTCATAATCTTAATGAATTGTTCTAAGCAAGTGGTTCCCAAACCCAATTCATCTGCCAAATATCCCAGAAAGACTTTTTTAAGTAGAGATTCCCAGTCCCTAATCCCAAATAGATTGAATCAGAATCTCCAGGGAAGAGCCCTGGAAACTGTGCTTCTAAACAAAAACAAAAACAAAAATAAAAGACTCCATGTCACCATACCCACCTGTCCTTGGTCACTCAACTCTTAATTAGCACCTTTAGAAGCAGAGGTGAGTGACCCAGGATGGAGGGGTGTTATTTCTACAAGGAATGATGCTTTCCTCTGGGCAAAGTTGACTTAGAGTTTCTCTGAACTCCTCCTTTGAAGGTGGGGCTGGGTCATTTTTTTGTTTCCTCTCATTAACTCATCCAGATGGGGCCCTAAGGGACCCCTTAGAAACAAAGTATTTTCTCCCACAGAGAGAAGGAAATCATTATAGTTTTCCTAATACATGCTGAAGGGCTTATGCCTGTAGGCATATAGTTCTCTCAGACTTCTGAACGTCTTATGCTCATTTAAAAGAATTCCAAAATGGTGAATAGTTTTATAATCTTGAGGTAGGTAAAACAGCAAAAGAAGAAATCAGAAAGATAAATTTGACTACATAAAAGTTTTTTAACTTTTATATATTAAAATACAATGTAAATAAACTGAAATGGTCAAAGAAAACTGAGGGAAATTTTGCAGACAAAAGACTGCTCTTTAATAAATAAATTGTTTTTATAAATCAACAGAAAAATAGGCAAAGGTGTCCGGGCACAGTGTCTAATGCCTGTAATCCCAGCATCTTGGGAGGCCGAGGCAGGTGATCACTTGAGGTCAGGAGTTCGAGACCAGCCTGGCCAACATGGTGAAACCCTATCTCTACTAAAAATACAAAAATCAGCTGGGCATGGTGGCGCATGCCTGTAATCTCACCTACCAGGGAGGCTGAGGCAGAATTGCCTGAACCCGGGAGGCGGAGGTTGCAGTGAGCCGAGATCATACCACTGTACTCCAGCCTAGGTGACAGAGAAAAGAAAGAAAGAAAGAGAGAGAGAGAGAGAGAGAGAAGGAAGGAAGGAAGGAGACATGGTCAGCTTACAAAAGAAGAAATGAAATGGTAAATGAAAAAATGCTGCATGTCAGTATTAATTTTTAAAAATACAAATTAATACAACATTGAAATCCCATTTTCACCCCTCAGGTTGACAAAGGTATTTTAAAAGAGCACGTTGGAAGTGTTCTTAGGGGTATGAGTAAATAGGTGCTCTCATACAGAGTAGGTGGGAGCAAAATTAGTGAAAGCTTTCTAGAAAGTTAATATCAATGTAATCAAAATGTGTGCATCTGTCAGGATAGGTTAGGTTATGCTGCAATAATGAATAACCCCCAAATCTCCATGGCTTTCAATAAGAAAATGTATTTCTCATTCACACTACTTGTCCATCATGGCTCGACTGTACCTCTGCCCACATCATTTTCATTCAGCCTTTGTCAAGAACATTGTCAGTCTTCTGGCAGAGGGAAATGAAACATGGCAAAAGATGGACTGAGTCCTAAAGCTGCTGCCTAGAGGTTTTACCATGTCCACTCACATTTCATTGGACAAAGCAAATCACGTGATCACTCAGTAGGGCAGGAAGAAAAAATCTTCCCACAGGGAGGTGCACCACTGGGAATGAACTGGAAAATTTGGTGAGGAATCGTACAACATACATGTCCCTTGGACTAATGATTCCAGCATCTAGGACTTTATCCCTCAGAAATAATCAAAAAGTTTATACACATGACATAATTTATAATTGCAAAAATGTTCAAACATGAGTTGTTTGAACTGCAAATGTAGGGGATTAGTTAAATAAATTATGTTACACTTCTATGATTGAAAAGTTTAGGATTCTTCTACAAGTAGAAAAAGAATCACATGGGAATATGTTTAAGATGTTCATTAATGGAAAAAAACTCTGTGAATAATGTGATTCCAGTTTTGTAAAAACTGAGTAATAATGTGTCAAAGTACTCAATAAATATTTGTCAAATTAATAAATTAAAAAATACTGGAAGGATGTTTGCCAAAATATTATCATATCTCAAGATATGAGGGTTATGGGGAATTTTCTTTTTCTTCTTTGTGTTTCTCAATATTTTTCCTTTTTTGCAATCAGCATGTTTTATTTCCATACTATGGTAATATATGCCATAAAATATATACATTATATTTTCTAAAATCATTGCAATAAATTTAAACAAAAACTAAAGAAGTATGGCGGGAAGTGGCTATCATCTTTGCAAGAAACCACAATGACGAGGCCTTCCTGTCTTTTAGGGTCTATGGTGGCCAAGTTTTTAAGTGCCATTTTCTGGGCTGTTCATATTTTGTAGCCTGTAAATTATTTAGGAGCATCTAACTTACCACTCTGTTTCCATCTTTCACTTCTCTCTTTCTCTGGATCTCAGCCACAACTATGTTCGTGGGTCCATTACACTTTTTATCATCAACTTGCATCGATCAAGAAAGAAAATCAAGCTGGCTGGGACTCTCAGAGACAAGCTCGTTCACCAGTACCTGCTGCAGCCCTATGGGCAGGAGGGCCTAAAGTCCAAGTACGTGCCAACCTGAAAATAGCTTGGGAGTAAGTGCAGCAGGAGCTGAGGGAGGGGGGAGCTGAAGACACCAAGATTGCTACTAATTCTTTCAAGGGCTCAGTGGGATGGAGTAGGACAAAGAGTGGTCTGGGGTCAGGTGACTGCTGACTCCTTTTGGAAACCTGCTCAAGCCCCTCCCTATCTTAGATCCCTCAATTGTAAAGTCAAATGGTGGAGAAAGTATTTCTCAACAAGGGTGCTCTTGGTATTTGAGCGAGATAACTCTTCTTTATACACGACTATCACATTGTAAGCTGTTTAGCATCCTTGGCTGCTGCTCACCAAATGCCAATAGTGCCCCATGGTCATGTAGCAACCAAACATCCTGGTAGTTGAGAACCATGTCCCTCACAGCTGTAACATTCTGTAATGCTATGACTCCCTTGTTGTTACCGTCTATTAACCTCACAGGGCTTACAGGAAGGAGCACTAAACAGAGAGTTTAGTGCTCGAAAGTTCAGAGGTAAAGAGTCTGTCCTACCCCAAACTTTATAACTTGAACACACCACTGCTCCATCTCAGCTTCTTCATCTGAATAATAGGACAGAGATTTTAGTTTGAGGGCTCTGTGGCCCCTTCTAAACTCTACAAATGTATGATTCTGTGACACTCCCTGCCTCCGTCAGTCTCTATTAGAGACTATTGACACATGGATCTCTACGAACAGAAAAACTCTAGGACAGTGAGCAGGGCCTGGTCAAGGGCAAGGCCACCCCAGCTCCCCCAGTAAGGCCTCTCAGGAAGGGTATGGGATGCTGCACAGACTGGAAGCATTCCTATTCCATTTTTAATGTTTACCAAGTTTAACAAAGCTGTAAACTTGGAGCAGGTGGCTTGCACTCCAACAGCTGCCCACAAATATTTGTGCTATAATTATTCACTGTTTCACTGCAACCTTGGTGGCTTGCATTTGGCTTCCAATTGTATTTGCAATGGGAGCAAAAAACAATCTGGGAAGTCACTTATTGAGTCTCTTTAGCCCACCCTAGATCTTCATTTTCAGTCTCGGTTCACATGCTGGCTCTTTTTTCTGGCTACATGTACATTGCGTCTGCTTTTCTTTCTTCCCAGTCCTACCTATGTCAGCAGGACTCTACTGAGTATTTTATCCCCTTTCTCTCCACTTCTGAGTAGTTCATGGTGAGTGTGCTGAATTCCTGGCCTTCTTCCTAGGCAGGAGACCTGCTTCTGGTCCCAGCTTTGCCAGTAAATAATCATATGACCTGGGAAAATTATTTTATCCTAATCCTTTGGCCTCAGTTTCCTAATATTCAGATTTCAAGGGTTGTTGTAGATTTGGTAAGGTCCTGTGCAGCTTGAAAACTCTCATCCTGGGTGTGATTTTCTGAGGACCATGAGTGCATTAAATCTCCTGCTGCCATTAAATAATGATCTGCAAAGCCATTTCTGACAGAAGGGCTGACTCTGCAGCAATGATTAGGGTCCTCTCATTAGGGTCCTCTGGAACCAAAGAGCTTAGGAGCTGAGCCTGCCCAGTGTCAGGAAGACTGTGTGCACTGTGTGGAGGGGACTGGCCAAATGCTATAGTCTAACAGGCCAAGGTGTCCATCCCTGCTCTGTTACTTGCTGGATGTGTGTCTTTAGGCAAGTTATGTCATCTCTGTGAGCATCAGTTTCCTCATCTGTGAAACCTCTTTTGTGGAGCAAAGTAAATGAGGTAATCTGTGTAAAGTTCCTGACACATAGTAAATGCTCAATAAATGTCCATTACCTTCCTTTTCCTCAACTCAGAAATCTAGCTGGTTGAGAAAGAGGAAGGATACAATTGCTTTCCCTAAGAATGTTCTTCCAAAGAGGAATGTTTTCAGACTTTTAAGATAATGTGTTAACAAGACATGTGTTAGGATTATGATAAAAAATCATGCTAAGAATTACAAAAAAGCAAAAGGATGAAACAGAAGATGATAGTCAAGGGTAGCACTTTTTTATGAGCTTGTTTTCCCTCCAACCAAGGATGCAGGCAGGCCTCTAAACCTATTTACCCCTCCCCTATGTCCCTGCCTCCAAGATGATTCCCCTGCTGTTTGGAGCTGGCCACACCTTAACCCCTGTCTTTCTATACCTATCCTTAAGAGTGACTGAAGGGACTGACTCCCACTGGCCAGCGATATGCCGTATGTTCAACTTTTGCCATCACCACACTAGTGAGGAGTTGTGTTACAACTTTGTTAAGAATGTAGGAGACCAGCCAGGCACAGTGGCTCACACCTGTAATCCCAACACTTTGGGAGGCTGAGGTGGGGGATTACTTGAGGTCAGGAGTTTGAGACGAGCCTGGCCAACATGGTGAGACCCTTTCTGTACAAAAAAAAAATACAAAAATTAGCCAGGTATGGTGGTGAGCACCTGTAATCCCAGCTACTTGGGAGCCCAAGGCAGGAGAATTGCTTGAACCTGGGAGGCAGAGGTTGCAGTGAGCTGAGATCACACCATTGCACTCTAGCCTGGGCAACAGAGCAAGACTCTTGTCTCAAAAAAAAAAAAAATGTAGGAGAGGGACAAGGACAAAGAGAATTTCATTCTACAGGGATCCTTAAGAAAGATTTGGTAATGCCCACTGAGCTCAAATAATAATGTCAGGTAATTGGAAGAACATTGGAACTGGAATTAGAAGGTAAGGGTCTGAATTCAGATGCTACCATTTATCTTTGTGATCAAACCTGAGCTTCCTTAACTGTCAAATGGGATTATTGTGAGACTCAATTTGGAAAATATGGTTGAAATAAAGCCTTCCACAAATCCATGCATATGCATACATCTATAAATATAAATACAGATACACACATAACGATTTTACATATGTTGGATTAGAGAGTTTTGGATTGGAATTCAAGGGAACTGGATTCCAGCCCCGATCCTGCCACTAATTCACTGTGAAATGTTGGGGCCTTCATTCTTCTGAGTCTGTTCTGCCTATAAATTACTGCCAATTTAACACCTCTCCTGTTCTGGACCTCATTGGCTCGACCCTGGGCTGTGCCATGGTGGACGGTAAGCTGCCAGACAGGGACTGTCATGTATATGTTCAAGACCACATCTAGTGCTCTGCTTAGCAGCTACTAAAGAGCTGAGAGGTCTGGGATGGGGGTCTCACAGGAAGGGTGTGGTTTCAGTGAAGCAGACTGTGCAGAAAGGGATGAAAGGAAATGCTAGGAAGTGATTTCAGCCTTTGGTGTCTCTTTCTCTCTTTTATAAGCCTCTGGGGCCAGACTCTGTGTTCTATGTCTGCTAGTTCTTGCTACAGCTTGAAGCCGTATTAGCTCAGAAGGGGATAGAAAGTTCTGGGAGCAGAGGAATGTGTAATTGCTCCTGTCTGGAGGAACCAGGAAGAGGATATAGAGAAAGTCAGTGCCCTCCATCCCAATTCAAGCCACCAGTTGGGTGTTCTGGTCTAGTGTTTCAGGATAGGGAAAGGCCAGGAGACTTCTTTGATTGCTGGAGGACTTGGGGTAATTCTCATTCTCTTAGAATTGCCACTGGGCCTGGGAAGATTTAAAATCTCTGAAAGGGCCTCTCTATGTGAACTCAGAGCTAAGGTATGTCAAGTATCACACAGGAAGCACCCTTGGAGTCACTATTTAGGTATGGTCTAGGCAGCCACATTCACAAGAAGGTTCTTGTTTCCCATCTCAGTGAATGAACCAATTGTAAGACCCCCTACTCCAGTCCCAACTCCTTATATAAGAGACTGTTCTTATTCTAGGAACCAGACAAAAAGTGGGTGCTCTCTAGCCCATAGGACAGAAGTTTTAGAAAATTGCAGTGTATACAAATAAGAGTATTCTGCATCTGGAATACACATTCTTCAGGGAATAGCTGAAGGAAATGGGGAAATTTAGTTCAGAGGAGAAAAGTAAGGTAAGTCATGAGGACTTTCTTCAGAGGACTGCCAAGTGAAATTAAACAGTTTTGGCCTAGAACACTCCAAAATGACAGAAAACCAAGGAGTGCAATTTAAAAGAGATAGATTTCACTTCAAAATGAGCTTGTTTTCCAAAGGCTTGCCTGGTCTGACCGAGGTCAGGATAGGCTTTCTCAGGAGGTAGCCTATTAATCAGAGTGTGAGGAGCCATCTCAGAGGTGCTCTAGGATTCCTTCCTCAGTTGGGGGTTGGACAAGGGATTATAGCTTCCCTTTGAGCTCTGAAATTCTATTCTCTTCTGGTCCCCATTCCCCCTGCTTCCTCTTCACTTTTGGAGCCTGTGTTCTCAGTGGTCACCGGCAAAGTCAAGCCACTAAAAGGCCACACAAAGAGGCTCTATGACTAGAGGAAGTGGTGGCAGTATCTGGCTAGTTTTCTTTTCCAGAAAAAATCCAGCTGTGGGTCCCTCCCTCGTCATGTTCCCTGGTTTCTCACCTTTCTCGGAAGAAGATGGCCCCATTCACATCCAGAACAATAGTTCCCATTCTGGATAAGTCAGAGGAGACTTTGAGGGCATCTGCAAAACACAGAATCTACCCATTGCCTTGTGTGATCACAAAGCAATAACCACTGTCCTCTAGGGCAGCGGTCCCCAACCTTTTTAGCACCAGGGAGTGGTTTCACGGAAGACAGTTTTTCCACAGACTGTGGGGGTTGGGGGTGATTTGGGGATGAAACTGCTCCACCTCAGATCATTAGGCATTAGATTCTCATAAGGAGTGTGCAACCTAGATCCCTGGCATGTACAGTTCACAATATGGTTTGCACTCCTATGAGAATCTAGTGATGCTGCTGATCTGACAGGAGTGGAGCTCAGGTGGTAATACTCACCCACCACTCACCTTCTGCTGTGCAGCCCAGTTCCTAACAGGATTGGTCCATGGCCCAGGGATTAGGGAGCCCTGCTCTAGGGAATCATTTGCACCTGATAAATATCTCCAGTGTCTCTCAACAAACAGAGAAGCAACATGAAGTTTGGCCTCACAAGCCAGCTGACATCTAAAATGAAAAGGACTTACCTTTCCAGAGAAAAAGCAAACCAAGAACAGGTGTTAGGTCAGATCCCAGTGTTCTCCCTTATGTGCCTTGTTCAATTCCATTTGGAGGGAAAATATTCCAAAAATTAGGAAAGAGGGAAGCAACTTTCATCACATTGGCTGTTCCGTTCTGACACATTGACCTGAGGGAACCAGCAGATGCTGAGAATCCTGAGATAGAGTGACACTGGGAGGTGATCTGGCTCTCTCCCCCAGCCTTCAGTCTGTGGCCAAGCCATCTGGACTAGAAGACGCCCCACATTTAAAGACCTCTCAGAAAGGGGTGACCACAATTTCAATCCTGTCTGAACACTTAATTTTGTAAGAGCGCTGGGGGCCACTGTACCTATGGCTGTAACTTTATAGATAATGAAAAACTTTAATAGCCATTATCTCATTTAACCTTCTGACAGAACCATGAAGCATATAGAATAATTCTTGCCTCCCTTCCATTTTAGAGTTGAAGACACTGAGTCTTAAAGCACTAAGTGACTTATTCAAGAGTCACACAACTAGTAAGTGAAAAAGCTAGAAGTCCCTAGGATCCAGTTCCCCTGACCCTTACTCTAGTGCACTTTTTTCAACAATGTGCTACAACAACAGTCTGGTACTATAAAATTACAATTACATAGGACAAATATACATATGGATAACTGGACTCTGTCATGATATTATCTGGGTTCATTTCATCATAAGCTCCTTATAGAATGAATATATTTGAAGAGTATGAGGTTACCCAGAAGTTTTCTCCTTCAGGCTAATTCACACCAGTTTCATTAACTTTTCTTCACAAGTCCAGAATTCAGACCCCCCCCCCTTTTTTTTTTAGACAGACTCCCACCCTGTCACCCAGGCTGGAGTGCAGTGGTGTGATCTCAGCTCACTGCAACCTCTGCCCCCCAAATTCAAGCTATTCTCCCATCTCATCCTCCTGAGCAGCTGGGACTAAGGCATGCACCACCACGCCTGGCTAATTTTTGTATTTTTAGTAGAGATGAGGTTCCACCATGTTGGCCAGGCTGGTCTCAAACTTCTGACCTCAGGTGATCCACCTGCCGCAGCCTCCCAAAGTGCTGGATTACAAGCATGAGCCACCATGCCCGGCCTCAGACCCTTTTAAAAGTTCTTCTCTGAGCTACTTCTAAGACTGTCTCCCAATTAGAATTCTAGTAAAAGCACATTTTTTTCTTCCAGCAAAACTGGGGAATTCCCTTCTATTTTTATTATGCTCTTCTCAAACAAAGGGATTATTAAAAACCAGCAATGACTCCAGATTTGTTTAATTTGAGGTATACAAAAATCAATATCACTAGATTATATTCCAACCCCATATACACAGGCATCTCCAACTGCCTCACACCTAATGGAGCCCATTCTCAGAGGTATATTTCTGAGGGAAAGATGCCAACAAGGGAGGCCTCTGAAGGAAACTGGAAAGTATATATCTTCATCCATTCATCAATTTTTATTGATCCTACTTTGTGTCAGACAAAACTTCTTCCTCTTCGGTGATCTAATTTGCAATGGCTAACTAAAATTTTAAAAGATTTGTGGTCCCATAGCTATAAGTACTCAAGAGTTCCAAGTAGACAAATTAGGGGGAAATTCTGAATGTAAAGTTCAATGTGAATGTTTCCGATCAGAATGTCCCTTGATCTTTCTGTTGCTAGGCCATATCCTCACCTGGCTTTCAAGAGCTATTTAATATGGGGTTTTTTGGGGTTGTTGGGGAGAGGATTCTGAGATGAATCTCAGAATCTCCTAAAGGAGCTCATCTCTGTTACTAGAAACAAACAACTAACAGGAAGCAGCCTGTGGGTGGTGCCATAAATAGACATGTAAAGTATTTCTGCTTTGGGGCTAATAGGTTCCATATTAATGTTTAAATTTCAGATCTGCATGAGCCTCTCCTTCAACTGAAAAAAATCTCAAGGCTCCTATGAACCAAAAATCTTATTGCCTATTCTGTGAAGAAATGAACATTTTTTTTTTCCTTTTCCACATACTGCTCATTTTTTCCATCTCTCTGGGATATAACTTTTGCTTTGATTTCACCCTCATTAAATCCTATATCAAAGAAAAACATTGGCATCTAACTGCATGCCTTTAGAGAGGTGTCATTTGATGTTAACCAAACAGAATGGTTCTGAAAATACTCAAGTAACTCCCAGGTGCTAAGACTTTAAAAATATCTTCATGTCCCTGTTGGAACAGACCAGATCATATTATGATATTTCATCTCTGGATTCAGAGCTTGGCTAATGTGAAAAATCCTGAGGGGTGAACTGGCCACCACCTGACCTGCCACAATCTCTCACTAATGATACCTGGAAGCACCATGTTTAGTTTCTGGACACAGAGCAGGTAAAAGAAGCTTTCGGAAAAACCTTAACCCCATTAATTCAATACCAAGACTCAGACACTCAAAAACAAAACATGAAGACTTGTTTCTGGGACCAGTAGGCCATTTGTCCATTTATCCCGGCAGATTCGAGACATCTAAGTATTTTAGTTCTACACTGCTGACATTAGTTGGTACCTAGACTTTTTGAACTCTGGTCAACTAGATGTACTCCCTGCAGGTTTCCATTATCTTCACTTGTCTGGGATCATTTAAATTAGTTTCTTTTAAAAATAAACCGTTCTATGAAAGTTCTGTAGTTAGTAAAAGATGACTTTATAAAGGAAAAATTTCAAAGAACTCATATGGGTCAAGAGGTTTCTTCTATAATATCCCCGACATAAAGCTTTTCAGCTTCTGTTTGATGGGATGGCTCGTCTCAGGAACTGGCTCATGCTAGGACTAGACAGCTCTGATTGTAGGAAAGAACCTCCATGTATTAGGCCAAAGGTGCTTTCTTGCCCTTTCTACTCTTGCTTTGGAAAAAATAAGAAGAGAAAATCTATACCTTCTTCTTTATCAATTTTTCTATATATCTAACCTAAAAACTCTAGTCTGCAAGTTACACACTCTCAGATCCTTCAACCATTCCTCAAATGACCTGGTGTTCAGATTGCCCACCTTGGAATCCATTGAGTTTTAGAATTTTATCTCACAGGATGAACCTTTTCGATTTTCTTTCTCTATTTCTTTTTCTTTCTTTCTTTCTTTCTTTCTTTAGACAGTTTCACTCTGTCACCCAGGCTGGAGTGCAGTGGTACAATCTTGGCTCACTGCAACCTCGGCCTCCCTGGTTCAAGGGATTCTCCTGCCTCAGCCTCCTGAGTAGCTGGGATTACAGGTGCATGCCACCACGCCCGGCTAATTTTTGTATTTTCAGTAGAGATGGGGTTCCACCATGTTAGCCAGGCTGGTCTCAAACTCCTGATCTCAGGTGATCTGCCCGCCTTGGCCTCCCACAGTGCTCGGACTATAGGCATGAGCCACTGTGCCTGGCCACCTTTCAAATTTCTTACCTCATCCAAACTTAGTTGAAGAGGTCTGAGATGGAGGAGGAAATATGAACATTTTGTTATTACAATTCATCTCACCAACACAATATAATAACATTTTTTACATCTTTGAAAACTTCATAATAAAAAAAATAGTATTCTTATGTTAATTTCTATTCTTTGAGCATTAATGAGCCCGAAGATTTTTCATATGTTAGTATTATATTGCTTTTATGAACTTTCTATGTCTTTTGCTATTTTTATATTGGGGTGTTAGTCTGTTTTATTAAGTTTGCTCTAATACAGGTATAAGGCAACTTTCCCCATTGAAGTATTTTCTCTACTATTTTATTTGCTATTTTTCTAACTATATAATATTAGGGTATTATCTTGACATACAGAAGTATTCCCTTTTGTATAGTTAAATATGCTTACCTTGTGCTTTCTTCCATTCTACTTATATGTGTATGAATTTATATTCTTGAAATCAGATCAATATGCATCTTTATTTTCTTCCAGATTCTTTTTTGTTTCACTTGTATTCATTTCTTTGATTCACTTGGAATCTGTTTTGATGCATGGTAAAAGGTAAGGAGCCTCAGTGCCTGTAACTTTCAGGCTGAGAGCATGTGAGGAAAGCCGTTAACCCCTGCAGGGCTTCAGATGTTAAAATATCAGGAAAAAATAGGATAATTTTTTACAAAGCAAGACTTAGAGTGGACATCTTTGACCTGGAGCAAAAGGCCCCACTGGTGCAGATCAACCACATCAGCTGCAGCCCTTTTGAAAGGCCATTCAGAGCCCCTCAGCAGGAAAGACAAGCTGCAAAGGCTGAGAGCACCGAATGGCAAGAAAGTGCCTGGATCAGGGAGATTTACGAGCTGGCTGTGAGTGAGCAGGAAAGTGGTACTTACTCTAAACACTGACATTCAGGTTACTGCCCCGGTTCAGAAAGGCCGAAATAGACACTGTAAAAAGCAGAAATTTCAACATATATATATATATGATTTTATATATTTATATATATATATATTTATAAAAATACTTATGCTTAAGGTTCTGAGGCAGTATATAGAAAAAAGGAAAGAAAAGTAAGTAAGTAGAGAAATGAGCCTCACCAATCTTGTTAATGCAAGCTTACTCATTGAAACCCAGAGGAGTTTGGATTCTTTTAGCCCTTGTGCTAATTTGTGGGTGTTTTGTGGCTCATAAAGAGATAGTAGCTATAACCAATGTTAGCTACATAGGTAAGTATATGCATATCTGAAAACTGCAGTGAAGATACTGAATGACACATTCTTCATTCCCTAGTTCCTCTTGCCTGAAGAGAACTTGAACCACTCTCTGTCTATAAGGAGCTCTCTGTGACACAGTCCAGAACTTGAGAGAAATCTAAATGATTTTATAGAAACTGACTTTCAAGAAAAGAAAAAAGTTTTTCTTTTCAGTGTTCAAGAAACACAGCGTTGGTTATCAGTGCTGATGCTTCATCTGATATGTTTCCTAAGTCATCCTGTAAAGTGCTACACATGAACCTCCCTGGTACACACCGAGGAGCAGAATCATCCCACCAAGGTACAAGTGGGAGGGGGCGAGACATTCAGTGAAGCCGTTCCACTGAAATAGCAAAAATGCTCCCTTCTGTCTAGGAAGCAAAAACTTGTCTTTGGAAAGTTCACATCTTCCTTTTAGGTTAAAAAAAAGTGTAGCCTCCTGACATGGCACTCAAAAAGTAAGAAAATCTCTTTTTATTCAAAATAAATTCAGAATGTAATGGTTAGAAAGATATCTGAGTCCCCTCCACCCCCACCTACAAACATATCCCCGCCCCTTCTTCTACCCAGGGTGTTCAACCTTGGCTGCACTTCCAATTACCTGGGGAGCTTTAAAAACCCCAATGCCCAAGCCACACCCCAAGCCAATTAAACCAAAATCCTTGGGCTGGGACCCAGGCACCAGTATTTGTTAAAGCTCCCCAGGTGATTCAAATATGTGGTCAAGGTTGAGAACCACTATCCCTCTATAAACTGCTAGAACAAGATCCCAGATGATCTGTATCTTCAGTTTTTCCCAGATTATATTCTTCATTCAGGCGCTATGCCATTTTGCCAAAGGTGTGAACATGCCATGAGCCCCTGGGAGTTCTCTGTGACTGAGTGGAAGGAGGAGTGCTGGCTCCCCAAAGGTTTTATTGTTTGTTTTGTTTTAACTCCCAGATTACTAATGTGGCGATCACTGTGCCGATTAGAGGATTATAAAATGCTTTTATATTTTACAGCAACTTGACATCTTAAAACATTAAATGTTTAGGAATCTAGGCTTTTCACTGTTATTTTTTGAGAGTTTTTTGTTTGTTCTCAGATCCAGAATATATTTTCCTCCAGTTCACTCCCAGCAGCTGGAAACTCTCTGCATAGCTGTCCATGAAGGCTGTGGTCTCCCCTCTTCACCTTCACTCACTTAGGGACCCTCATTGTAGGCAGGGATTTCCATTCTGTCCCAGGTGACCTAGACGAAACACCTGTAAATGGGCAAGTTAGGGTAGAGCTAACATATTTCTAAACAGTTGATTCTAAAGTGAGAGAGCAGCAGAATATGTGGGCAGTTCTGGCAGACTGAGAAGAAATGGCCCTTGTCTTCTTCTTCCCCTGCACCTTCCAGAGGCTGTGATTTGGTGATGAACAAATGTAAGCCTTGAGGAACTGAAAGTTCTAATCCAGCTTATCCCTACAGTGGGGTCTGGGCCCCAAACTGGTGTTTCTTTGGCTGCTAAGCATCAAGAAGCCCAGGGCACGATGTGGCTCATTCCAGACAAGGGGCCTGGAGCATTAAACTGTGGACCCACTGCCAAAACCAGCAATACCGGTGCAGACTAGCCCTTCCCTGCTTACCCTTGCAACAATGATTCAGAGTCGCCCCACACTTTGCACTTGGATATCTGTGGGATCTGGAACAGAGCCTGTACCACCTGAGACATCTTTTTTTCCCTTTTGAGATTATACCAGTACCCCTGATGTCATGAGGAATACTTTCTCAAAAGTATTCCTAATAAAACAGGTATTTATCTCTTTAACATGTGTGTTAAACATAACTAAGCATGTTATGTTTAAAACATGTTAACATGTATGCACACACACACACACCTGCCTTCCTACCTGTCTTCACTCCACCTGTAGACTACTATAAAGGGAATACTTTGCACCCCCATATTGTCTCCTCCAGCTCCACACAATTAAGTCTGGGGAAACCTGGTCCCTCTCCGCAGAGGATACCTTAACTCGGAGACAAAACAGACCACATAAGGGTAAAGATAGGAGATGGGATTATGAGAAAGAGAGAGATGAATTCTGACTTGGGACTCTGAAAAGTCCCAGGGCTGAAGGCCATGGAGCTGGAGCTGGAAGGATGTGCCATACTTCTAGGCAACGCTGTAGGAAAGGCAATTTCCAGCACCAGGATGAGCTCACTAAAGGTTTGGAAGTACACAAGTTCAAGGCTCATTTTGTTTGGGAGGTGGCAAATCATCTCATGTGACTGGAATACTGGATGCTTTGTGGGGCAAAGGGAAAGCCCACGAACACATCATCAGGCCAGACTGCAGAAGGCCTTGAAATCCAGACTCAGTCTGATTTTCCTTCCTTCCTGCTCTTTGTGTAATATGTTTATTATGGTGTGTCTGCTCAGGCATTTGCATATTTCAGTGTTTTCTGACTTAGAGGACAAGGAGTAAGTCTGTTGTAATTTAATTGGTACAATGAAAAGAACGATGGAACTATGAATAATGCCCCTTAAACACTACTTGTAAATGTTGATGATGATGGCACCAATTCTTTACGATGGGAGGGGGACATAGTTAACCACATACTGAAGTCTCCATGGTTTTTACAGCGGGTTCCTATTGCGTCCTGTGGTTTGAGTGTGATATGCCTGTGATATGGAGCTTTGAGATGGTTGCAGGATCAAATTTTCTTTCCAAACTTCCCCCAGATGATTCCCTCATCTGCTGGGAGTTAACAATATCATTATAAATCCAGGTTCCTTAGTCAGGCTCTCATCTTGTCTGCCAAGTGTGCTAAGTTATTTTAAGCCATTAGAAGCACATGGTAGAATCCATTATGGTTTGGATCACTATTACACAGACTTGGATAGAATACAGATCAAATCCTGACCCCCAAACCACACTACATCCAGGAACAGCCTATATCCCTAACAACTTGCCTATAAAACCTCCAGCTCTGCTTGTACAAAGGGGTCCTAGTATTTTCTCTGGTCAGTGATGCAGAAGCTAGATTAAAACTGCTCACCATTTCAGTGTGTCCCTCAGAGGGTAGGATGGAGGGCAAATAATCTTCTCAGCCTCAAAATGTCTTAGGGACCAGAAACTTCAAATAGGGTATGGGCTGTTGGAAGGGCAAGGGAACAGGACACTATTTTTCCCACTTTCTCTCTCTATCCCTTACAGTCCTCTCTGTTAACAACAGTAGAGGAAGAGATTGGAACATACAACCAGGCATGACTCCTAGAGCGGTTGATTGCGCAGAACTCAACAAGTATTAACTAAACAGCTATCATGGACAAGAAGGCACTGAGCCGCATACTATTGAAAATTAAGAAATGAAAATAAGTCAGTAGCGGACAAAATGACCCAAGCACACAGATAAAATGAGGCTGAGAGGGACACTAAAAGGGAGATGCAGATAATGTGCCGCCCTCCCTTCCAGCTTGTTAGCAGGCAAGGTCCCAAGCAGGAGGCTACCTCTGACGGGGCCTGGAGGGAAGAACAGGCTTTTGAGAGATTCCACCGGATTCCAGGTAGAGCAAAAAGCACATAGAAGAAAAGTTCAGGACACACATGAAAGGAAGTAATCCTCCCCGTGACTCCTGAGGAGTGGGAGCAGCCCAGAGAGGGTCATGCCGGTCTTAGAGCCTTTCCACGAGCCGTGCATGGGGGACCAGGCGACACTACCTGCAGGGGCCCCTTCTGAGCAGCCTTTCTCAGCGTGGTAGCCATCACTCAAGGTAATTTCAGAGGAACCTCCTGTCCAAGCTGCCCCAGATGCACCGTCTCCCCACCGAGCAGGAAAGGGAAGCAAAGCCCCTCTGTCCTCAAACCTGACTGGGCCTCCTCCGGGCTCTAACCTGCCCCTGACCTGGAGAAGGGCAGGGCAGCTGCACATACCAGCTTCCTCACTCAGCGAGGGGGCCTGGGAGCCTGCAAAGCACAAACAGGTGCGGGGCCGACCCGACTGGCGGCCGGGGACCCGGAGCCCGGGAGAGCCCGGCGCCGAGTCGTGCGGGCGCCGCAGACCCCGCACCTGCGCCGGGACCCCCCTCTCTGCACGCTGGCCGGGAGGCCGGCACCCCTGCAGGAATTGCAGCCCGGTTTCGCACGTTTCCTTAATATTAGGCCACATTCCAGGTGGGACCCCTGCCAACTGGACCGCAACGAAGTTCTGGTTGGGATGTGATTGATTCTGTGATTTGTTCCTCCGGGAGGCCAAGCGCCGGGCACATCTCCTGGCCTTCCCGGGATTGGAGTGCAGGATTTGGAGGCAGGCGGACGTATTCCGGCTCCCTGGGAGCCACCGCGAAGGCACTGTCCTGGTACCATTGTGTAGGACAAGAGTGACCTCTAGTGGGCCCTAGGAAAGCACACTGGAGGAAAGAGAGCTGCTAACCCAGGCGCAGTCCCATACAAACACACAGCCGGACTTATTCTCTCCCCTGCCCCTCCTCCTTTCTCTCCCCCTTCCCTCTCTCCCTCTCTCTCATCATTTAACAATCCAGAAACTGAGGCCAGAATCGGCTGGTCACATACCTAGACCTGCACACTTCATGTCCCAAGCCTGGACTCAAACGGGTTTCTGGTGTTCCAGTCCAGTGTCTTTCCTTCTAGGTAGTAGTCTTTTGCCCAAGTGTTTATATCCAATGTGTCTTTTATTGACGCCTCCTGTGTGAGTGGGCGGACAGGAGAGTGACGGATGAGTAAGACACGTGGGCTTCCTATCTAGTGGAGAGACTGACAAGCAATCAGCTCAGCGGTCACAATACTGTGTGACAGGAGCTGAGATCCGAGAAGTACTGGGTCCTGTGGGAGCACCCCTGACTTGAAGGACAAGTAAGAGTTAGCCAGGAGAAGGAAGCTGGAAGGGAGGAGGAGGGCATATGGAGAAAGGTCCAGGTAGAAGGAAACCGCGTGCAAAACTCTGCGCTTAGGGCGAAATTAGAGAAATGGCCCGAAAGAATGAAAGGAGGTGGAGGTGGAAGGGATCTGGAAGGGGCAGGAGCTAGAGCGAGCCTCTCGGCGTCTGGAGAAGTAGATAATAGGGCCTGTGCATGGGAACTTCAGACAATGTTCTAAGATCAGCAGGAAGCCACTGAATATTTAGACAGGTGAATGTCATGATCAGATTTCTGTTTATGCAGGATCACTCTGGGTTTGGCATTAAACTTTGCCTCAGGCTAGCTGTTAGTCATAGGCAACCCAACTGAAAAACGGTTAAGCCAGAAGGGATCTTAGGGTTCATCTGACCTCACCCCTCACCTTACAGTTGGAGAAACTAGGCTCAGAGAAGGCAAATGTTCTGAAAGTGGGTGAGACAGAACCGATTTTCTTCACTTTTCTTTTCCTTTCTTTTTTTTTTTTTTTTTTTTTTTTTTTTTGAGACAGAGTCTCGCTCTGTTGCCAGGCTGGAGTGCAGTGGTGCAATCTCAGCTCACTGCAACCTCCACCACCCTGGTTCAAGCGATTCTCCTGCCTCAGCCTCCTAAGTAGCTGGGATTACAGGCGCACACCACCACACCCGGTTAATTTTGTGTTTTTAGTAGGGACGGGGTTTCACCATGTTGGTCAGGCTGATCTGGAACTCCTGACCTTGTGATCCGCCTGCCTCAGCCTCCCAAAGTGCTGGGATTACAGGTGTGAACCACCGCACCTGGCCAGAACCAATTTTCTTTAAGTCCCTTCACCTCCCACTCAAGGCCCCAAAATATGCCAGCCTGAACTACACAGCAGCTCCCAAGACTGCTCATGATAAAACACGTAATTCCCCACTAAAGTTCCCCGCTGGCCAGACTGTAGTCCAGAAAATTATCTTCAAGCTTTAAAAAGGACATGCTCGTTAGACTTACTTCCCTGACACCTCAGAACAGTTGAAACCTTGCTTAAATATCCATGGCTATCGAGAACAGTGATAAGACATGAAGACCAGAGACTGTAGTCAGGTAGGCAGAGGGTAGCAGGGAAGTGACTGGGCCAAGGGTCTCCTGGCTCCCATGGAGACCTGGGGAGCAGAGGGCTTGACTCCAAATTGACACATTGAATCCCATTTTAAATAACATTCAAAATTAATAAAACAAGTTTAGAAATTGGAAAGTAACTTAGACTCTGTAAAAACAGATGGTGATAAAATGCAGTTGTCCTAATATTTGGATAATTTAAATACCCTCAGCAGTTCAGGCAAGCTAGGGAATTAAGAGAAATAGTTCAACCCAGGCTGGATCATTCAGCATTTGATTTGAAAAGTCACGGGCCAGTTAGGAGGTCTCAGAATATGATGAAAATATGATAAGGACGGTTTTCAAAGAAAGAAACACAATCCTGGTGAACGCCAGCTGGAACTGGAGAAATAACATGAAATAGTAGCAAGAGGTGGCCAGGAAGCCAGGATGTGAGACCTAGCTTAGCCACTTATTAACCACATGACCTTGTCCAGGCCACTTAACCTCTCTAACCTTGTCCCCATAGTAAAGTTACAATAACAGTAATACTGGCCTGTGTATCTCCTGGGGCTCTTTAGCAATCACATGTGACAAGGGAGGCCAGATAAGGCTATGGTTAAGGGTGTCAGTGCAAATCTCAGCTGTACCACTCATTGGCTGTATGGCTTAGGTGAGTTTTAGACCCCTCTAAACTTTGATTTGCTCATCTGTAATACGGGAATGCTAACACCTGCCTCAGTTGTTGTAAGGACTAAATGAGATAGTCAAAATAAATCATAGCGTAGTGCCTTTGCATAAATAGTGCTGCATAATTGGTGAATTTTGTCATTAATGTGATTATGTTTACAAGCTTACAAGCTGTTCAGTGTATATAAATGAAAGATTATTGTTATATTTAGCATGATATGACTTTGCTGGGTAAGAAGATAAATATTAAAAGAAAAATATAAGCTGAAAGAATAGAATGGAAATGATAAAGCACATGGCCCATCTTTATAATGAAGGGACTTTGTGGATGAGGACATATGAGGACTCAAGGTCTCACAAAACCTTATTCACAAAACCTTATGCTCATTTAGCTAAGAGATGGTCGCATAGATCTTTTTTAAGGATGGAAAACACTGGCGATGATCAATGGTCTTATGTCAGGTTGGGATAAGGTATCTAGTGAGTGACTGAGAGAATCAGTGATAATTCAGATCTTATCTAACATCTCCACAAGCCACCGAGAGCAAGAGTAATTGGCACATTAATGAAATCTGTAAACACACTCAGCAAACCTCCAGGGAGTCTCTTTAGAGGTGGAGAAACTCAATCCAGGAAGATCAGAAATAATGCAAAAGAACCTCAAAAGCCCATTCACTTGCTCAGAAAATATTTCACCCCTACTCTGTGCCAAGCACCTCTTTAGGCACTGAGGATTCATAGCCCAGGGAGGGATCAAACAAGTAACTCACTATAATAAGGGCCACAGTTAGAAGTAACTTTGGAGTGCTAAGAGAGTCCAGAGGTGGGACTCCAAACCCAACCTAGGGGTCAGAGAAGGTTCTCCAGAGGAGGCAACACCTACACAGACTCTGCAAGGATCCACTGCAGTTAGTCTGGCAGAGGAGGACAGCTGGAGGGAGCACCACACACAATGACACAACGACTCAGAAGCAAAACTGCAAGTCATTTAATTTGGTCATACTAGGACACGGGGGCTGGGCCTGTTCAAGCATGCGGGTTCCTTTTAAGTGTCAACAAATGTCATGGCCTTCCACATTATAGTAATTGTCCTTTTAAAATCTATTTCTTAAAAAGTATATGATACCCTCTTCTCCCAAAAAAATCTATTGGGAATTGAAGAACAGTTTTAAATGAACTTATGTTTTAATCCCAAAACTGCTGACTAGCATTTACATTTGAAAAATATTTTCTTTTTTTTTTTTTGAGACAGAGTCTCACATTGTCGCCCAGGCTGGAGTGCAGTGGTGCAATCTCGGCTCACTGCAACCTCTGCATTCCGGATTCAAGCAATTCTTCTGCCTCAGCCTCCTGAGTAGCTGGGATTACAGGTGTGTGCCACCACACCCGGCTAATTTTTGTATTTTTGGTAGAGACAGTTTCACCATGTTGGTCCAGCTGGTCTGAAACTCCTGACCTCGTGATCCACCCACCTCAGCCTCCCAAAATGCTAGGATTACAGGCATGAGTCACTGCACCTGGCCTGAAAAATATATTCCACCTTTTTGTTATTTTGGAGACAGGGTCTCGCTGTGTCACCCAGACTGGTGTGCAGTGGTGCAATCTCAGCTCACTGCAGTCTCAACCTCCTGGGTTCAAGCAATCCTCCCACCTCAGCCTCCCAAGTGGCTGGGACTACAGGCATGTACCACCACACCCATCTAATTTTGTTTATTTTTTTGTAGAGATGGTGTCTCACTATGTTGCCCAGGCTAATCTCAAACTCCTGCACTCAAGTGATCCTCCTGCCTCAGCCTCCCAAAGTGCTGGGATTACAGGCATGAGCCACCACACCAGCCTACTATACTTTTAAATGAACTTGTGTATTTCAGTCCCAACAATATCTACTTATATTTTCATTGAGTAATATTTACCTCATCTCTGTGAAAGACATAATTTTTTCAATCTTCATCTTTGTGTATGCATTTATTAATGAAATTCTTACAATAACTGGCAACTTCCTACCAACACCCACTCCCAGAGGTCTGCGATCCACAGTGAGCATTGGAGAGGGGCCTGGCGGGATCTGAGACTGGAGAGGTAGCTGGAGCTGGGTGTCATTGTTCGCAATAAAGTGTAAGGGAAGGGGAGTGTTGGCAAGTTTGAAGCAGTGCAGCGACAACAGATAGCTGTCAGCAATGCGGCCCAGAGATAGGTTAGGAGGCGAGTTCTGAACTAAAAACATAGCAGTGAATGGAGGAAAAGGAGCAGATTTGAAAAACATCATAAGGTCGAATTATTTTAACGTAGTTACCCTACACATGGGCATTGGGGGAGAAGTCTCAGAAGACTCCCAGCTTTCTGGCTGGGGTAATTTAATAAATGGCGATGTCATCACAAAGATTAAAAAAAGAATAAAAGCAGAGATAAGGACAGAGTTTGAGGAGAAGATTTTGAATTTGGACCTAGTGACTTTGAAATTCATGTGTACAGCCAAGTGGAGATACACAAGTTCATAGAATGTAGGGTAGAGACACAGGCTTGGGGAGCATCAGCATGTGGATAGTAACCGAAGTCATGGGTGGGAGTAGCAGCACTGCGGGAGGAGTGCAGAGTGTGGGGAGGGAAGAGTCCAGGGACAAAACACTGGGAACCCTGGCATCTAAGAAGCAGGCAGAGGGGAACGGCTCCCTCTCAAAAGGAAACAGCATCCAGAAATGGAGAAAAACAGAGAGAAATATCATGGGAGCCAAGGGGACAGAGGGTTTTGAGAATGGAGCCTTGCAAAGTGTCAGTACCACAGAGCAGTCAGGTATGATAAAGACCAAAAAGTGCATCTGTCCACAATGACATTAAAAAGAATAACAACAACAGGTCAGACATGGTGGCTCACACCTGTAATCCCAGCATTTTGGGAGGCCAAGGCGGGTGGATCACTTGAGGTCAGGAGTTTGAGACCAGCCTGGACAACATGGTGAAACCCAGTCTTTACTAAAAATACGAAAATTAGCCAGGTGTGGTGGCACATGCCTGTAGTCCTAGCTACTCGGGAGGACGAGGCAGGAGAATCGCTTGAACCCAGGAGGCATAAGTTGCAGTGAGCCAAGAATGTGCCACTGCACTCCAGCCTGGGTGACAGATCGAGACTCCGTCTCAAAAAAATAAATAAATAAAAAGAATAAGAATAACAACAACAAAAACATCATATCTTAAGTATGTGGCTCATTATGCTTTCAAAGCACTTTCATATTTCTTATTTCATTTATTTGGTGTTACAGCCTATATAACGTTCTTACAGATGCAAAAGCAACAGGACAGGGAGGTTAGGGGATTTGCCAAAGCCATCTAGCTAGTTAGCGACTTGGCTCCTGGAATTACAGATTTCGGTGGAGAATCTTCACCATGCTTCCTGGTTCTACTCTTAGCTTTTTAACCAACCAATAAAGAAACCAGAATAGGGCCTGTCCCAGCATAACTACTCCTTATTAGTATAGTTTGTTAAAGGTTTGCTTATCACACATTGTTTTGCACTCCCCAGAACCCAAAGATGTCAATACTCTGGGATCATCTGAACCTAAAAGGGCATTACCTAATTCTTCAGAAGAAAGGTTTGCACCGAATTCTGTGTATGGGAGAAACCACTGAAGGTTTTCGAGCAGAGATTTGATATAAATTTGAGTATGCCTTAGAAAGATTAATCAGTATTATTGAACTTGTATTTGACTGTGCTTATGTCTGGGTGATAAATATTCACAGCACCTGAAACAAAATAATGAAAATACACTGTGAAGACCCAGCTGGGCTTCTTTTGTAACTTAACTGAACCACTCTCCTCACCCTGCCTTCCACTCCAGTGAGTAGGCTGTCTTCACTAGAGAGGGTCACTTCTCATATTTGGAAGCAAAAGCTCCTTGCATATCTGATGCAGTCAACACTGACCTTCAGATCTCAATTCTCCCATCCCCACGCCTTCCAGAGGCGGGCCTCGCTCTCCATACAGGAGCCTCCTACACACTTATTCACTCAGTCATTCTAGCAAGAGAAGGGGGCCTGCTCCCTCTGGCCTAAGTTTGGACCTAGCCCAAACTTAGCCGTGTGGAGCCAGGCCTGGATCTCTTCTCTGCCTAGCTCTCCACTGGGAGCAATTTACAACACACTTATCTCGGGGAATTCACTGCTCTATTGGGCATGGGTCTGATTATCTCTCTCTAACCTTGTCTATCACTCATACCACAAAGAAACACTAAACAAAGACCTTTATATCAATTTATAACATTTTATTCTCTTTACAGCTCAGATGATATCACAGCAATGTTATCACACTGGAGGTTGGGCAAGGCCCAGAAACCGTCATCACTATGCAATGTTGATTTGCTGAGGGTGACTCACCATCTTATTTCCAGCTGGTGGCCTGTTTCTGGCCTTTCCTATTGACCCATAAAACTAAGCTTCCACCTGGGTGCATGGCTGTCAGAAACAGCTGGAACATTATCAGGATTCTGGTACCAGATGTCAAGGATAGGTGGCATTTCCCTCTCATCCGGCATAAGATGAGTGGTTTCTCTTTTCTCAGTTTGCTATGTATGTGGTCCACCTTTTCAGGGTGAAAGTGGCTGGCTATACAGAAAGAATAAAAGCAAGATAGGCGAATTGTGATCACAAGTGCCTACTTTATCACCTACTTTGCTGTTTTGCTAAATGGAAACATCTGTTAATATTAAATATGAAAACTCTTTCTTTTTTTTTTTTTTTTTGAGACAGAGTTTCTCTCTGTCACCCAGAATGGAGTACAGTGGTGTAATCTTGGCTCACTGCAGCCTCAACCTCCCAGGCTCAGGTGATCCTCCCTACTTCAAATTCCTAAGTAGCCACCATGCCAGGCTAATTTTGCTTTTATTTTGTTTGTAGAAATGGGGTCTCGCTATGTTGCTTAGGCTGGTCTCAAACTCCTGGACTCAAGCGATCCTCCCTCTTCGGCCTCCCAAAGTGCTGGGATTACAGGCATGAGCCACTGCGCCCATCCAAAACTCATTCTTAAATTAGAAAAAGTAGAGTTTTGCAGTGAGCCGAGATCGTGCCACTGCACTCCAGCCTGGGGGACAGAGCGAGACTCTGTCTCAAAAAAAAAGAAAAAGTAGAGTTGTTACCTATGTCTCTGTCTCCCTTCTGTATAACCCTAGACAAGCAAGGTTATCTCATCTGTCAAGTAAATTAATGAGATATGAATTATATAGATTTCTGAAGTCATCTTAAGCCCATGTATCATTCCACAGGTAAAAACTCTTTAGGTGAAAAAGTCAAACTGTGCTGATATTGTGATTTTAAAAAGATAGGAACGAAACATTACAGTCTCTGCGTCACAGACTTCTCACTTCTCTAGATGTGTCTCTGGAGGTAGACTACCTGGGCTCAAACCCTGGACCTTCAAGCTGTGTGACTTGGGGCAAGTCACCTAGCCACTCTAGATGAAATGGGGATAATGATATTAATAGTTCCTTACCTCGGGGGGCGGGGAATGGGGGGTTGTTGGGATGTTTGAATGAGTTATTAAAGTAAAGCACCTAGGTCAGAATCTAGGGCATAGCCAGTGCCAATAAGTGTTAGCTGTATGTGTGTATCAGACACTGCCAGGCCATCTGGGGCTAGGCTTTGTTGCAATGGCTCCCTTATAATGCAATAATGAGTCCCATACTGTTTTTCCTCACTGTAGGTCAGTGCAACTGAATGGCCAGCCCTTAGTGATGGTGGACGACGGGACCCTCCCAGAATTGAAGCCCCGCCCCCTTCGGGCCGGCCGGACATTGGTCATCCCTCCAGTCACCATGGGCTTTTATGTGGTCAAGAATGTCAATGCTTTGGCCTGCCGCTACCGATAAGCTATCCTAACACTCACGGCTACCAGTGGGCCCGCTGGGCCGCTTCCACTCCTCCACTCCAGTAGTATCCTCTGTTTTCAGACATCTTAGCAACCAGCCCCTGCTGCCCCATCCTGCTGGAATCAACACAGACTTGCTCTTCAAAGAGACTAAATGTCATAGCGTGATCTTAGCCTAGGTAGGCCACATTCATCCCAAAGGAAAACGTAGACATCACCTGTACCTATATAAGGATTAAGGCATGTGTATAGAGCAGAATGTTTCCCTTCATGTGCACTATGAAAACGAGCTGACAGCACACTCCCAGGAGAAATGTTTCCAGACAACTCCCCATGATCCTGTCACACAGCTTTTGAACCACAAACCCAAACCTTAGCCTGCTGCTGCTGCTGCCCTCAGAGGAAGATGAGGAAGGAAAAATCCTGGGTGGACCAGCAAAAACCCATCCTCTCCCACCTCCTTCTTCTCTGCCTCTTTCTTGCTGCTGCCCTGAGTTTTTTGACACATCTCTTTCCATAGGGGAGCAATGGGTGCGTCAGCCCTGGCCTGCTGGGAGGGCTGTTTATGTGATTTCTCAGCTGATGCATGAGCGTGTGCATCTGGGTTCCTGACAGTGGCATCCATCATGGGCAATTCCTCTGGGAAGTGGGTGCTTCAAAAGTAAAATTACAATCACACCCCAGATTTGGTAAGAAGGTTCTATTGCTCTGTGAATCCAGATTCCCCCAGAGTTGTAATGGGAGTCAAGTAACAATATTCATTGAGTAGAGAGCAGCTTACTAGGCACAACAAAAAGCAATCATCATTCTTCATATTGCTATGAGGGAGAGCGTTTGAGTACAAAGAGAAAGCGTACTGAAACATCAGGTACACAGATGCACACACGCGCGCACACACACACACACACCCCAACTGGACAAAGCAAATTAGACCTCCCCAAAATTAAGAGAATATTAGGGGCTCTGTAGGGTAAGCCCTTAATTGTTTGATTAACTCAAATCATTATTTTAAAAAAAGAAGAAAAAGATGTGAATCAAAGGTCATCACTGGAAGACACAACTGAATCTAACCTTTTTGCCTCTTCCCAGGTAGCCTATTTGAGCTAGAACAAAACTTTGTTAGCCATTTTGGGAGAGAATGGGGAATCTAGAGGATGAAGATCTGGTCAAAACTATGGAATGGTAGGTAGGAGGCTTCTGAGTTGGGCCAGTGTGAAGTGGGGGATGAGGACCTTCTATATGATTCAAGGGGCATGAGAGTCTTTGCCAAAGAGCTACAGCTGAAATGACTTTCTTTTCTGTGGATGTGCTTTTCTTTCTCAGGATAAATGACAGGAATGATGCTTTTGTTAGAAGGAGGAGAGATTTGACACTGTTCCAAGTGAGACGGTGATAGAATTTCTGCTGTTTGTGAAAGGACAGGAATGGGGGTGGGGGCAAGGCAGGGTTGCCGAGGGCAGAGGCTAGGGAGGCTGCCTAAGATGCACACGGAGTTAAGGATTTGGGCCAAGTCTGCAAAGTGAGAGATGAAAGGGAAATTAGACCAAAGAGGAGGGAGAGAATTCTGAGCTTGGAGAACTGGGGATTTGGGAGAGGGAAGCTGACTGTCTAATTCCAGGAAGCGAGGGGACATGCTTATCACTAAGCACAGGAAGAACGGCATACAGGAGATGTACTACAGCGAGCAAGAAGGGGAGAGCCCGAGGACCAGGCTGCACCAGGTCAGTGGCTGTGCTCAGCACGGAAGCAACTGGAGAGACAGGGGCCGACCGTGAGACTGCCCTGCAAGGCTGCCCAGAAGGGGCCCCTTTCTCTGGGGCCAGGCACCTCCCACTGAGGCTTCAGCTCTGAGAGGGCAGGAAAGTGAAGTGCTGAGACAGGGGGCAGGGCAGGGGATAGAAAACAGGAGAAAGAAGAAACAGATTGACAAGCCAAAGTGAGGGAAAGAGGAAAATAGAAATGAGACTAAAAGGTTGTTCCCCCCAACTGTTAACAATGTGTGCAGATATCAACATCTCTTCTACATACTGGTACAGGTGCAACTGCAGGGCCCCCTGATATAACAAGAGTAACCAGAGGTCCCTAAGGACCTGGCCTTGGGGACCTATGGTTTGCTTTGCATCCATAGTAACCCCATGATAAAGGGGCTGCTATTGTTATCCCCATTTTTCCTACCAGGCATGGAGGGGATCCATGGCTTGCCCAGGGGCACCCAGGGGAATGGGTTGCTGAGTGTGAAATAATCCAGAGCCTGCCCACTCAACCACAAGGCTCAGCGGCTCCGCGGGTCCAGACAGCTCCTTCACATCTGTGTAGGTCCTGCTCATTCAGAACAGCCAGAACCCCACTCAGACACTTTCTGTAAATAAGTGTTGATTTTTTTTTTTTTACTAAACCTTGCAGAATATGGGTAATTCCTGCTTCTTTTATCTTTCTCTGTGTATTAAATGCTGCTCCCACGAGGTTTAAGTTTTGTTTATTTTTTAGTTAATAAAAGGAAGAGGGAATTACTGAAATTTATCTCTGGAGTCCTGCAATTCTAACTTTGCAACTGTTTCACAGAGGAAATATGTGCATTGTTCAAAGGATACCAGAGAAACTCACTGTAAAACCACATTCCGTAGAAACACCTGGGTTTTTTCTCTTGGAGGGGCGGCGGCTGCTCCTCACAGGGATTCCCATATCACAGCCACCCGCAAAAGACAGCCTGTGGCAAAACTCAGCATCACAATGCACTTCAAGGGAGCAGGTTGCCAGCTGGGAGCATGGACAAAAGCACAGAAGAGCTCATCCGGCAGCTGCCCCAGATCAGATGTTTCCTTCCTAAAACAAGATGTGGCCATAATAATCTAAGACTTAAAAGCCACTTTCTTCTAAACCTAGCATGGGCTGGCAGAAATGCTCATCTGAAAGAGTAATAATGCATAATGAAACGTTTCTGCCTTTTGTTGAGACGGTTTTCTGCTTCTGCCTCTAGGAATGATTTTCTTTCTCATTTCTTATCACAAAGGCTCAGAAGAAATACTCATTGTTATTTGGAGAGAAAGCCCCAATTCTTCTAGTGCCCTGAACAATGCTGCAACTGTGGGATATTAGCATTCTCTCTGCTGGAGAAAAGTTTGAAAATACCAGAACTGGGCTACAGTGAGACTTAAGGCCTGGGGCTCCCAGAACCTCAATTCCCAAAAGCCCAGTGGCCCTCTGCAGCCCCACCCCTCCCCAGCAGGTGGGCAGTCCCTAGGCAGGTGGGCTCAAAGCCTGGCACTCTCCAGCAGGGCAGAGGCTGCTGGTGGATGCCGCCTGAGAGGCTCCCACCTGCTGTCAGCACTGGGAGTTTCGGTGGCCTCCTGGCGGTGAGGACTCGGTGTGCTAACCCCTGAGCCTCCGGTGGTCATGGCGAGGCCCAGCATCTGCAGGTGTTCTCCACAGGCGTTCAAAGCCCCACTGTCTGGGATGGATGCAGCTGCAGGATTCACCTTGGAAATCCATTGAGGGTAGCTTTATGTTTGAAAACACAAGGGCAGTGTTGAGCCTCTGCAGAAGCAAAGGTGAACCAGGTGGATCCCTCTGACAATAAAAACACTAGGAGAAGGGAAGACTAACATTTTGAAATGTCAATAGAGCAACCAAAATTAATAGCACTATGGCTTAGAAAAGGCAAGGGAAGAAAGAGCATAAACGCTTACTTGGCACAGCTTCCTCCACTTCTCCTCTCTCCAGCATCGGCACAACTGCCCCAGCCTGGCTCCTGCTGAGTGCTCTTTTCCACTAACTTACTCTCCACGTCCACAGATTCCCCTCTTCCAGCCACTCACTCTGTG
This sequence comes from Macaca thibetana thibetana, assembly GCF_024542745.1. Taxonomy (NCBI): domain Eukaryota; kingdom Metazoa; phylum Chordata; class Mammalia; order Primates; family Cercopithecidae; genus Macaca; species Macaca thibetana. Next base: position 94,495,365 of record NC_065586.1, on the reverse strand, counting down.
CCCAACCAGGAGCCCAGGGAAATCTGCTGTATTGAAGTAGAGTGAAGTTTCCATTTTAGAATTGTTTGTAATCTTTTCTTAGGATATACCAGAATTAAAAAGAAGATAAGAAGTACTCCATAGAGAGAGAGTGCTAAAATGAATTTTATTATTATTGTAAGGCCCAAACAACTGGGACATACAGAACCCTTCCCTCTGAGGTCCACTAACCATGGCACGAAGGCTTCTGTGGCTGCCCTTCCTTGATCGAGTGCCTTCTTCTTATCAGACATGCTATTTCACTGAATGCTTACAGCAGTCCTGGGTGGTATGGTGAGTGTTCAGACCCAATTATAGATGGGGAGGATTAGAGAAAGAACTTGTCCAAGACCACCCAGAAAAACAGTGTGGCAAAACTAGGAGTTGAACCCAGGTCTGTTACATTGCAAAGCCTGCTGTCCTTACACTGTGCTACCTCTCACCTGACTGATTGTGGCCAACTATTTTTCATCTCCGTGTTGCCCACAGCTAGATTCCTTAACATCGCATGTGTGTCCTGCAGAGAACCCTAGCAGTGCCTTACCCCCAGTACAACTGCTCTCTGGTTTGAGGAGGCCAACTAGAAGCTCTCCTGAGTAGTAAGTAGTGTTGTGGACAGCCTTTGCTGTAGAACTCTGAGTCCAGGTTCACCTTGCCCCATCAGTGGTCCTTCTGGTCTGTTCTGCTGTGATTTTCTATACAGAAGTTTTAAGGACCACTCCCACCATCACCACCAATCATAGGTGAGAATCTTTGGTATTCCTAAGGCCTGAGAGGTGAGTGGCAGATTCAGTCAGCACCCCACACCACACACACACACACACACACAGCCTCCGTGAGTGCTGCTTCCTGGCCCCCATGACCCAAAGGTTAAATCCATTAACCATTGCCCTTGGGGTAGTATTTGCAAATACCACTTTAAAACAAGAAAGTCAAAATCCAGCAAACCAACTGCTTTGGCATCACCTCCTTCCAAACACCAAGGCAGCCCCTGTGAGCGCTGGGAGCATTTTGGAGGAGTTGACCAAGTTCCATGTGACTGGCTCATAAGTAAATCCCAGGGTCTCAGGGTCCTATGCACACGGCAGAGAAAAGGCGCCCTTCCTATGTGAACATTACTCTTCTAATTATTATTCATGAAAATATTCTAGGATTCTTTTTCAAGTTGTAAATGTTATGTGATAATGTATATTTTTGGAAGAAGCAAAAAGAAACTTTAGTTTTGTTCATCTGGAAGTTGGCAAAATGAGCTCAGGAATACCTCCCAGAAAAAGCTGCCTCTCTGTGCAGGGAATTTTAGCAGGTTAATATTTTTTTCCAGAAAGCAGATTATAGTTTATGAAACCTGGTGATTGTAGAGAGTTTGAGTCCAGGGGGTAGTTTACATTTTGGGGTAATGTTTTGTAAGTAACAAGATGCGACTACTCTAACTTCCTATTCTCAGGGTGTTCTGTGGGGAGAGGGAGGCAACTGCTGCCCACGCTACACCCTGACCTTAAGACTGATTGACTGACGAACTAACTCATACTGGGGATCTCTGATTTCATGGTGTGCTGCCCCCTTCCCCTCCTCCACAACCTTTGCTTCAATTACTCTAAGTAGAAATTGAATTTCATAATTCCAGTTAGATGTCATTGACTGTATTAAAGTCATTGTTAACTATAATAACAGTTAAACCCCAGAAACTCAATGGCTTAACACAGTCCAAGTTTATTTCTCGCTTATAATTCATGTAAAGTTGAATTGGTGGTAATGGGGTGGAGGTGGTGGTTCTGTTCCATCGACATGCCCAGAGCAGCTGGAGGCCTAACCTGGAACTGGAGTCAGTCCTCTCCACTTGGTTCCATTGGCCAGCAGTCATTTGGTCTCATCTCGAGGCTAGAGGAAATGCAGTCCTTATCTGGGCACCTACTTTCCAACAACAAACGTATTTCATGGAAAAGGAGCACAAAACTATGATGGATGCTAGAAGACCAGAGAATGGGTCAATGCTGTTAGATCCCTCTAGGTGATTTGCCATCAAGTGAATATTACATGCGGTTTGTGTGTGGTGTTATCTAAATCCACAGGACTTCTTTTGCACACTCCATAGTAACCTAAGCTTCCTTCTGCATCTCCTCCACTTCTAAAGTCCTGCCTCTCCTAGTACTTGGCTGATTTTTATCAGAAAACAATCTCTGTGTTGCTCCACAGGCATGCAATGTAGATGCACATAGTAGAAGATGCTGCACCCCCTACCGGAAACATCAAAAATATAATTTGAAACCTCAAATAGCAAAGTGGGCTAAAAGGTAACTAGAGAATCATAGAGGTCAACTCTAGACCCAATGAACAGTCACACCTGGAGATCAGAACAGGCTATTCCACTGATTTTATCCACCTCAGAAGAAAACTCACTCAGCCTCTCTGGACCTCAGTGTTCTCATCTATAAAATGAGGACTTTGGATTTAAGTGAACTCTAAGTTTACCTGAAACTCCCTGTTGTCCGATGTCATGTCAGATGGTCTCTGGTCCGGCTGCTGTTGTTTTTCTATTTCCTCCTCATGTTAGCTTATGTATTAGATACATCCTTTTGTGAAGTTTCAAAGTTAGCTTTAAATTGTTGCTATTTCTACATAAATGCCTTCTAGAATGCATGCACATGAAATTCAACACAGATAACACGTTTTGAAGATCCTCTCACCCTCAGGGATAGCGTCCTGATTTTTTTTTTAGTTAATTACTTGACTCTTGCCACCCCAATTTCTTCCAAGCCGTGATTTAGTGCATAACTAATATAGACTAATAATGCCCCACGGCTTACTCACCTTGTTAGGTTTTTAAAAGGAAAAGATTGACCTCACATTGGAGAAATTAGTTAAACTGAACTTTAAGACAAGTACAAGGGGTTTCTGCAGCAGCAACTGAAATGTATTATAGTAGAATCTCACCATGTGTGCACCTAATGTCTTAGAACCCAACTATGTCTAGGTGTGAGTGGGTGGTGGGAGGGTGAGAAAATTGGAGGAGACAGTGAAAGGAAAGATGAAGAGAAAGACAGGGAGAGAAAGAATGAACAACCAAAATAATGCAATGAGAGATGCAGGAAAGAATGAAAAGCAACGTAAAGGGTAATTATGTGGGAAACTCTAAATAAATATAATCTAATAGTAACAATGTCTCATGCAATTTAAAATATGTAAGTAATTAAAAATGCATTACAATAATTCCATACATATTGAAAGCTGGTAAATGAAAGATATACTAACATCCTGACATTTTCAAGAAAGAGGTAAAACTACTAATTTACATTAAACTTTGATAAGTCAAAGATACATGTTTTAGTCTCTATGGTAACCACTGAACTAATATTTAAAAGAATATTTTTCTAAGTGAATGGAGAGGCAGTGGAATCATCACAAAAATGCTTCATGTAACAGAAAGCAAGAAAGAAGACAAAGTTAATGAAGAACAGTTGGGACAAATAGAAAGCAACTAACAACATAATAGATTTAAAACCAAATTTATCTGTAATGGCACTAAATGTAAATGGAATAAATGCTCCAATTAAAAGACAAAGGTTGTCAGATATAAGAAAGTCCAACTAAAAGCTATTTCAAAAGAAATATCTAAAATATAAGAAATTAAAAGGAGTAAGAAAAAGATATGCCATGCAACAAAAGGTGATGTCCTTATGTTTATATGAGACAATAAATGTTTTTGTAAAACCAAAAAGCATTGCTAGTGATAGGGACATTTCATAAAGATGAAAGTTTTGATTTAACAGTAAGATATATACTTATAAATCTGCATGTACCTAATGACATCTTCTATATGTGAAGCAAAAAAACTCACAGAAATAAAAGGAGAAATAGACAAATTTGTAATTATAATAGATGTTTAACTCTTATTGCAGAAAATGAGAGAAAAGGCAAAAATCAGAAAGAATAGAAAAGAGTTAAACAATACAATTAACATATTTTATCTAAATGATATATAGAGAACATTACAACAAATGAATAAAGTCCTTTTTCAACAACACATCAAAACATTTATAAAACTTGATTATATACTGTGACATAAAGTTTCAAAAAACTTCAAAAATAATAACATACAATGTACTTCTGACAGCAGTGGAATATAAGTGGAAATTATAGACAGATTGATAGATAGATAGATAGATAGATAGATAGATAGATAGATAGATAGATATGAAACTAGAAAATCTCCCTGTGCTTGAAAATTAAGAAATACACTTCTAAATATTCCATGAGAAAAAAATCAGAAATCACAATAAAAATTAGAAAATATTTTAAACTAAATGGAAAATACTGCATATATAAATGTGCAGAAAAACTTCCAATTTCTGATAATGTTAAAGTTATATCAGACTAACCCTTTTGCCAATAACACTTACGAACCTTAGACAAAATTTCAAAAAACAATTCTTTGAAGGCAATGCAAAACAGCTAAGAGCAGGCAGAAACTGCAGGAGATACAGCTCTTGAATGAAGAAAATCACACTCGGTGATATCTACATTTATTTGGCTTTTCTCCTGAAGGAATTCCCCTAGTTCACAACAGAGAGCAAGGTCCATCAGCAAGCAGCTATTATATTAGGCCGTGGAGTGACACTGGTGTTCAAGACTACCAGAGCAGCTGAAAATTGAATTGAGAGGGAAGGGGAACAGGTGGGAGAAACTTAAAAAGCTGGTACAAAGTACACTCAAATATCTGGCTGACCTCTGAACTATACTCTAAATAAATCAAAAGAAAAATTAGCATTTTTAAGTAATTGAAAATGAAAACACAGCAGATAAAAAGTTGTGGGATGCTGATAAAGCAGTACCTTGGGGAAGATCTACAGCACTAAACTCCATTAGAAAAGACAAAAGCTCTCAAATCAATGGCCTTTGTTTCTACCCTAACAAACTATTAAAAAGAAGAAAAAAAAATAAATCCAAAGTAAACAGAAGATAGGAAATAGTAACTATCAGAACAGAAGTTGATGAATTAAAAAACAGAGAATCAATAAAAATTGATTAAACCAAAAACTGCCTCTAAGAAAATCAATAAAATCCTTTTAAATTTATTGAACAACATAGACTCCAAAAATAGATTCACACACAGATGGTCAATTGATTTGAGACAACTGTGCCATGGTAATTAATTCAATGGAGAAAAGATTTATTTATTTATTTATTTATTTATTTATTTATTTATTTGAGACAGAGTTTCACTCTTGTTGCCCAAGCTGGAGTGCAATGGCATGATCTCAGCTCACTGCAACCTCTGCCTCCCGGGTTCAAGCGATTCTCCTGCCTCAGCCTCCTAAGTAGCTGGGATTACAGGTGCATGCCACCAAGCCCGGCTAAATTTTTTTTGTATTTTTACTAGAAACGGGGTTTCACCATGTTGGCCAGGCTAGTCTTGAACTCCTGACCTCAGATGATCTGCCTTCCTCGGCCTCCCAAAGTGCTGGGATTACAGGCATGAGCCACCGTGCCCAGCCAAGAAAATGTTTTTTTTTTTTTTTTTTCAACAAATGGTGCTAGAAAAATTGGACATCTATATGCAAAACAAAAAAAACAAAAACAAAAAACTAAAACCTCAACCTTCTCTCACATCATACACAAAAATTAACTCAAAATGGATTGTGAACCTAAAGACAGAATCTACAACTATTAAATTTCTGCAAAAAAGAAGAAACAGGAGAAAATCTCTGTGACCCTGGCTAAGCAGAGACTACATAGGACACAAAATGCACAAAGATTTCTGCTCTTCAAAAATCACTGTAAAGAAAAGGAAAAGACAAAGCTACAGACTGGGGAAAAAAGATTTAATAAAGGGCTTGAATCCAAACACATAAATCAAATAAATAATAAGACAGACAATCCAATTTTTAAATGGCAAAAGATTTGAACACTTGACATACTACCACATACCTACTAGGACAGTATCAAGTGCTAACAAGACTACAGAGCAATTACAACTCTCAGTGTTGCTAGGAGGAATGTAAAATGGTACATCCACTTTGGAAAATGGTTCAGCAGTTTAATAGAAATTTAAACATAGACTTACCATACAGCCCAGCAATCCCATGCCTACATATTTACCTAAGAGAAATATAAACTTATGTTGAACTACCTCACACCCATTAGGATGGCCACTATAAAAATTTTAAAGAAAATAGCAAGTGTTGACAAAGATGTGGATAAACTGGAACCCTTGTACACTGTGGGTGGGAATGTAAAATGATGCAGCTGCTGTGGAAAACAGTATGGTAGTTCCTTAAAAAATTAAAAATAAAATTACCATATGATCTAGCAGTTTCACTTCTGGGTATATGCCCAAAATAATTGAAAGCAGAGTCTCAAAGAGATATTTGTACACTCATGTTCATAACGACCTTATACACAATGGAAGTAACCCAACTGTCCATCAATGGATAAATGGATAAGCAAAATATAGTATATACAGACAACAGAATATTATTCAGGCTTAAAAATAAAGAAAAAAGGAAAGAATTCTCACATGTGCTACAACATGAATGCACCTTGAGAATATTATGCTAAGTGAAATAAGCCAGTCATAAAAAGACAAACACTGTATGATTCTACTTACATGAGGTACTTAGAGTAGTCAAATTCATACAGACAGAAGGTAGCATTGTGGTTGCTATGAAGAGGAATGAAGAATTATTGTTGTTGTTTTTGAGATGGGAGCCTCGCTCCGTTGCCCAGGCTGGAGTTCAGTGGCACAATCTTGGCTCACTGCAACCTCTGCCTCCCAGGTACAAACAATTCTCCTGCCTCAGCCTCCTAAGTTGCTGGGACTACAGCTGTGTGCCACCACACCCTGCTAATTTTGTATTTTTAGTAGAGATGGGGTTTCACCATGTTGGCCAGGCTGGTCTTGAACTCCTGACTTCGTGATCCACCCGCCTCAGCCTCCCGAAGTGTTGGGATTACAGGCGTGAGCCACCGCGCCCGGTCAGAATTATTGCTTACTGGATATAGTTTCAGTTTTAAAAGATGAAAAGAGCTGTGGAGATGGATGGCGGTGATGGCTGCACAGCATTAGGAATGCAGTTAATACTACTGAACAGTACACTTAAAATGCTTAATGATCAATTTTACATTATATGTATTTTACCACAAACAAATTTGAAAAAAAAAGAAACATATTGACACAAAAAGCCTGCACATAACTAAAAAATAGATTATACTGGATTACATAAAAATTTAAAACTTTGGTGCTACAAATGATACCACTAAGAAAGTGAAAAGACAGGCCACATAATGGGAAAAAAAATTTTTTTTTCAAATCATGTATCTGATAAGGGGCTTGTATCCAGAGCATATAAAGAACTTTTACAACTCAATAATAAAGACAATTTAAAAATGCATAAGGGATTTGAATAGACATTTCTCCAAAGAAGGTACACAAATGGGCAAAAAGCACATGAAAAGATGCTGAACGTCAGGGAAGTGCAAATGAAAATCACAAGATACTACTCCACACTGGATTACTATACTTAAAAAGAAAATTAACAATAACAAGCATTGATGAGGATGTGGAGAAATCAGAATCCTCACACATTGCTGTTGGGAAATGGAAACTACCAGTAGGGGAATGAATAAGTAAATAATAGCATATCCATTTAATGGAATTCATTCAACCACTGAAAGCATATTGAGTGAAGGATCTCAATGGTGGGCTGGGGAGAGAGATGCCTGCCGCAGGGCTATGTGCTGTGGATGGGGAGTTGGAAGAATTTGCCCTAAGGTGGGCTGGAAGGGGTGGGTAGTGGGTTGTGGGGAGTGATGCTCTCTTTGATCTGCAGGTGGTGGAGGTATTGATTCTTAGCCTCTGCCTTTCCCCCAAGGGATGCTCAATCTACTATATCCCCAGCCAGTTCCTACAACCCATACCCCGCTGGGCTGGGCTCAGAGCTCCTAGGTGGCACCCAGGCACTGAGGGGTGGATTGTTCGGGAATTTAGCCCCTTCCATTATTAACAGAATGCCCCCTCCACTTCCAGCCACCCCCAATATACATACCATTTTTTAAAATTAATCTTGCAAACATAGGTTCAACACGAAACTCCTAATGTGCACTCTGCTCCCAAAATAGATTGAAAACTTTTATAAAGAAATTCCAGCGTTGGGACTCTGGGGGCAACTGAGCCCTTCTGTGCGCTGTGTCACCTCCCCAAAGGTCAGGAAGAGCAGTCACAAAAGGACAGCTTTAACCCTAGAACTTCAGTTCATTAAGCAAAGCCTGGGGTTCCGGGCAAGAGGAGGAGAGAAGGAATCAGCTGAGGAGCCAGGAAACCTGGGTTCTGAGCCTGGTTCGGCCCCTCAGCAAGTTATTTTTTTCTCTCTCTGAGCCTCCGTTTCCTCTTCTGTAAAACGGGGCATGGGCAAGGCCTGGCAGGGGCGGGGCTCGAACCTGCGGAAAGCAACGGCGGCTCCGGCCCCTCCCGGGGCGGGGCGGTCACGTGCGCGATCACGCGGTCCTACCCGGAAGCGCGCCCGGGCTCCTGCAGGCGGGGCGCTGTGCGCGCCGCGATCCGGTACGTGGGTCTCCGGGCAGTCCCCTCCCGGGGCGGTGATCCTTCCTCAGAGCCCCTCGCAACCCTCCCGGAAGTGGGGGAGGGGCTCTAGGGGTCCCGGAGCGGGCCCACCCCTAGCCTCACCCACTGCGGGCGTGTGGTCGTGGGCAGGTCGCTTCCTCGCTCGGAGCCAAAGTTCCTCAGCCGTGAAGAGGGGCGGATGTCACAAGTCAAGCCTCCTTCCCAGGATGGCCGTGAGGTTCAGGGGTGGGGAGAGGTGGGGATTTGGGGGTAAAACTGGACAGAAACTGGCGTGCTAGGCAAACGGGAGCCGCTGACTCGCTCTCTGCAGAGACTCGGGGACAGGGCCGGGCTCCGAAGGTGTGGGACCCCAGAAGGAGCTGCTGAAGGCGGGACCAAGGGCTACAGGGAGGTTTGCTGGAGTCCAGATGGTGAAAGTGCGCCCTGGGGGTCGCCCCAGCTTGGCCCTCCCCCCGCCATCTGGAGCACCCTTCGCCAGTGAGTCCCCTCCGAGTTCCCTTTCTAGGGCAAGATAGCAAGGTGAAGCCGAAGTCACAACGTTTCACCGGCGAGGTTCTCTTCCCAGCAGCCTTTGGGAAGCATCCCCCTGTTTCGGGAATGTGGCATTCGGGCCAATCATGTGGGTGATGGAGCCCGTCTCAGGATTAGGTTGCTAAAGGCCGAACTCCTAACAGCAGTCTCTGTGGCGGGTAGTCACTTGCCTCTTACTCGCTTACAGTGCTTGACTTCCTAATTAAGTTTTCTGTTGTTCCTGCCTTCTATCCAAATATGAAAGATTCTGGAACCAGATTGGTTAATCCTGTTATTTGAAGAAGGGAAGCTGGGAAATAGGAATAATGATCCCCACACCTATATAAGAAAGCAGTTTGCTAAGGTTACTTTGCAGCTTGCCTGGTCACTCCCGTGATCTAACCCTGTAGGGAGGTAGAGTAGGGGATGTTGCTCTATTTCTCCGTGGGAGTTTGAGGCTCAAAGAGGTTTATGCGACTTGGCAAAGCCAAAACTAGAACCTGGTCCCAGATGCCTTTCCTGTTTGTTTCCTTCCACTCATCGCATCACCCCAGGATCCCCACTCCCTTCACTGGGACTGCATCCTCGCCGCCTGGGGTGTGCTATGCTGTCTCCGGTCAGTCACTCCTAGCGAGCTCCCTGGGGCTGCTTGGGGAGCTCTGAGTGACCCACAGAAGTGAGAGCGCTTCGTAGGAACAAAGGAGGAAGGAACAAAAGTGGGCACCTGCTCTGTACAAAGGGCTGTTCTGGCCGGGTTCCTATTCTCCATTATGGGAGGTGAGGGGCAGGATCCCGGATATGTTCTTAGCAGACTGCCTCAGGGCCTGGAGAGACCAGGGACCACGCAGCCCTTCTCCAGCTTGTCCTTTCCCAACGGGCAGCAGTCAGGACCAGGGCATTTGTCTGCCTTCATGTTCTCTCTGTTTTAAGCATTTGCAGGACCAGGGATGCTGTGCTGCTCTCCCATGAACCAGTCCCCAAGTCTCTGCTGCAGCCCTTTCTGAACCTCTGACTGTCTGGATGCTCCACTGTGCTCCTTGCCAAGGTAGATGATTTTGCCCCACCTGGGGAGGACAGGGAGGCAGGCAGCATCCACCCTGGGGCACTGGGAGGCAGATGGAATGAGGTAGGCAGTGGACTGAGTGCTCCTGAGCTCTGCAGACCTGCTCATCCCCTCCCCAGCCCTGCATCCTGAGGTCACCCCCATCCTGATGCCTCATCTCTCCTTCACCCCTCGCATCCAGGTGGGTCATCACAGCCTGCTGAGTCTTTAAAGCTCCTCCGGCCCCCACCAAGGGGTGAGCACTCATTACCCGACACCTGCACCTAGATGACCGCCTTCATGACCTCAACCTGCCCATCTCCAGCCAGCCGGTCACTTCTCTGCTCACAACCACAGCCTCCATTCCATAGCCCACTGCTCCCTAACCCATACACTCTGGTCAGCTTTGTCACATGTACCTGGGAGTCCCAGAGAAGCCTCTTCAGGTCCACCTGCCTCTCCCAGCAACCTCCTCTTCACACCTGTTGCACTGTCAGTGTCTGCCTTGGCATTGAGTAATTCTGTGGGAATAGCCTGCATTCCTCCTTCACTGTGCTGTTGTCTCCTGGCATTCACCATAAACACCTTGGGACCAGTTGCACGGAGTTAGTTTGGGAGGAATTCAGTAAGGACCACTAAGCTGGACCTGGGGATGACAGAACACAAGACCTGGAGATGCTATGATCCTCCCAAAAAAACTGGAAATCTGCATGTGTGAGAGTTACAGCAGAGCTTCCTAATCATTGTTATGGCTTAGCACACATACCACATGATTATATCGGCATGACACCCTGAGGCACATAAGAGGATTTGAAACCACTGCCTGAGGCCTCTCAGCTGCAGCAGGCAGCCTGGAGCGCTGTCCTCACCAGCCTGGTCAGGCTGCCCCAAGAGTTAGAAGATCAGCGCTTGCCGCACCCAGAGGGCCACGGCACACAGTGTGGGGAGCTGTATGAAAGATCTTCCAGTGGGTGAATAGTGAAGACGTTCCTTACACAATCAAGCACAGAGTGTGTGGTGTGTGTGGCAGGGGTGGGGGAGGAGATTTGGGAGGGCTGAAGACACTGGTAGCTGTGGCCCTAGAAGCTGCAGCCTACTAGGTACAGGGTCTTTAGGCAGCCTCTGTTCTCACCATGAGCAGGGAGAGCAGCATTTGAATGAAATTCTGTGGTGCTGAAATAAATTCAGGGCCTTTGAGGCTCGTCTTCTGGAGCTGTTTTTTGTTTGTTTATTTGTTTCTTCAGACAGAGTCTCTCTCTGTCCCCTAGGCTGGAGTGCGGTGGCACGATCTCGGCTCACTGCAACCTCTGCCTCCCAGGTTCAAGCAATTCTCCTGCCTCAGCCTCCCGAGTAGCTGGGATTACAGGCACGTGCCACCACGCCTGGCTAAGTTTTGTATTTTTAGTAGAGACGGGGTTTCACCATGTTGGCCAGGCTGGTCTCAAACTCCTGACTTCAGGTGATCCACCCGCCTCAGCCTCCCAAAGTGCTGGGATTACAGGCGTGAGCCACCGCCCCTGGCCCTGGAACTGTTTTTATCTGAGGGAGAGATATCTCTGGACTGCGCAGAGATGGAGGTGCAGCAGCGCCCTCCAATCCACACCAGGCACTAACTGTCTGCTGTGAGCATGGCCTCCCTGGGCATTCGGCTCCATGTCCAGGCCAAGACCCGGGTCCCTTCCTGTTCCAGTCTGGTTCCGGTAGGCCCTGTGGTGGGTCTGATGCTGTGCTGAGAGGGACTAGATACCACAGAGGAAAGAGCCCCAGCCTTGGCATCAAACAGATTTAGGTCTGGATTCCAGCTTTGCCACTTCAGGCTGTGCCTGTGTCCTGCTCTCTAAAATGGGAGTACCTAAAGAGCCCTACTTTGTCCAGTTGTGAGGGTGCAACAAAAATGGAAGGCCTTTGTGATGTCTGGTGTGCAGAAAGGGCTCACTGAATGTTTGCTGGGGTTGGGGTCCTCTTCGTTACTCAGGCTGTGCTCATGGATGTTGGGGCTAGGGGCTGACCTTGACCTTGCCTTTCCCTGGCAGATGAAGTGCGTCTTGGTGGCCACTGAGGGTGCAGAGGTCCTCTTCTACTGGACAGATGACGAGTTTGAAGAGAGTCTCCGGCTGAAGTTCGGGCAGTCAGAGAATGAGGAAGAAGAGGTGAGTGCAGGGTAGGCAGTCCCAGGAGGGGTGGATAGGAAGGAACCATACAAAACTACCAGCAGGCAGAGAGGCAGGAAAACCTGTGTTCACCCTGTCCTGGGCAGCATGAGCAGCGTGTTGTGTGGGGTCCAGCATCCTTCACAGCTAGACCCTCATCCTCAAGGTCTGCCTCTTGATGCTCTGAGCTCAATGACCCCACCCCCACACCCCACCAGGGCTCTCCGGGCTAAGTGAGGGCAAGAAGATGTCGAATTTGAATCACATAACAGAGGAACTTGGAGCCATCAGTTTCTGTACCCTAAAAAGTTTAACAAGGCTGGGCATGGTGGCTCACGCCTGTAATCACAACACTTTGGGAAGCCAAGGTGGGTCAATTGCTTGAGCTCAGGAGTTTGAGACCAGCCCGGGCAGCATGGCGAAACCCTGTCTCTACAAAAAAAAAAACCACAAAAGTTAGCCAGGTGTGGTCCCAGCTACTTGGGAGGTTGAGGTGGGAGGATCACTTGAGTCCAGATGGTAGAGGTTGCAGTGAGCCAAGATTGTGCCTGTGCATTCCAACCTGGGCGACAGAGCAAAAAAAAAAATGAAAAAGTTTAATGTAAGCTGAACACATTAATTTTTAATAGCTGTATTAAGGTATGATTAACATACCATAAATTGCACATATTTAAAGTATACAACTTGATAAGCTTTGATATGTATATATACCTATGATTCTATCACAATCAATAAAAGGAATATATCTACCACCTCAAACATTTGTAATCCTTTCTTTCCCATCCCCATCCCGTAGGAACTGCTGATCTGCTTTCTGTCACGATAGGTTAGTTTGTATTATATGGGCTTATATAAATGGAGCCATACAGTATGTGCTTGGATTTAGTTTGGTTTTGGTTTGACTGCTTTCACTCAGCATGATTATTTTGTGATTCATCTGTGTTGTGGCATGTATCAATAGTTCATTCCTTTTCATTGAGCAGTAATCTATTGTATCAGGATGCCACCATTTGTTCATTCATTTACTTGTTGATGGACATCTGTGTAATTTTCAGTTTTTGACTATTACAAGTAAAGCAACTATGAACATGCACGTACAAGTCCATGTATACATGGATGCTTTCACGTCCAAGGACAGATACTTAGGGTAGAACAGCTAGATCATGTACGTGCATGTGTAACTTTTTAATAAACTGCCAAACTTTTCCAAAGTGGTTGTATAATTTTTTATTCCAGCTGTAGTGTTTGAGAGTTCAGTTCCTCCATATCCTCACCAACACTATGGTCCGTCTTTTTAATTGTAGCCATTCTAATAGATGTCCACTGGAATCTCACTGTGTTTTAAATTTCATTTCCTTAATGACTAATGATTTTGAGCATCTTTTCATGTGCTTATTTGCCATATCTTTTGCCCAGTTTTTATTTGAGTTGATTGTTTCTTCTTACTATTCTTACTGAGTTTTGAGAGCTTGTGATATATTTTGGATGAAGTCCTTTATCAGATACATGTTTTGCAAATACTTTCTTCCAGTTTGTGGCTTGTGTTTATATTCTCAATGGTATCTTTCAAAGAGCAGAAGTATTAGAACTCGAGTTTGTCCATTTTGCATTTATGGATTATGCTTTTAGTGTTACATCTAAGAAATCTTTGCCCAACTCACAAAGAGTTTTCTCTACATATTCTTTTGAAAGTTTTATAGTTTTAGGTTTTATATCAGGTCTGATGATCTACTTTGAATTTTTGTGTGTGGTGCGAGCTATGGATTGAAGTTAATTTTTTTTTTTTTTTTTTTTTTTTTTGCATGTGGACATCCAGTTTAATACTTTAACGTTACAACTCAGAAATACTTGTCATTTTCACTTACATAATTTCTACTGTATATTTTAAAGGAGTAATTTATTTTGAAAATGTTTTCCCAATTAATTTTGGGTTAAAAATGTTTTTTACTGGGGATGCAGTGGAAGGTGTTCTTACGTTTCTGCAGCAGCATGGACTGGTTGCCTATCTTGCCCTTTCTGCTCTAAGGGGTCTCATCATCCAGCCAATGAGTGAGCCAACTCCACTTCAGGGGGTCCATTTACCATCAATGTCACCCATGTTCTCATCACAGTCTTTAGGCAAACACAAGATATCAGAGATCATAGACATTCAAGTGGTTTTATTTAAGCTAACTGTTAGACTTTATTTTTTAACAGTCAATACATACAATATTTAAATTAAGACTTTTTAAGTATTTCCGTTTTTAAACTACTGTTACAACTATGTCAGCTTAAGAAGCAAGCTATTTGGTGGCCTTTCTCTTCCTCTTTATTGAAAACCTGGCAAAGGAATGAACTGAATTTTCAGTTCCTAAAAATGAGTAGTGTAAAGGAAAGGTGGTCTTTAAAGTTTTTTTTGTTGTTGTTAATGTGCAACACATTCTTTTCTTGTCATATAAATAACATGAGTTAATTGTAGGAAATTTGGAAATACAAAGAGATAGTTTTTAAATGACCTGTAATTCCACTACCCAGAGCTATTAGCTTTTTAATATACTTTCTTTGGGTCTTTATTTTTTCTATATAATTGGGATTATACCACATTTACAGTTTTACTGCCTTTTTTTTTTTTCACTTGCCATTATATCAAGATATTTCTTCTCTTTTCTTAAATAGTCTCAGAAGCATAATTCTTAATGGAAACATTATACTCCAGTACATGAATCAGTGTATCATCCTTTATTTAACTATTTTCCTCATATGGACATATATATTGCTCCTAATTTGCTATATCACTCTTGCTTTAAGGAACATTTGTGCTTAAATTTTATCTCATGTCAGATTATTTCCTTAGGATAAATTCCTAAAAATAAAAATATTGAATCAAAAGCCATTCAAAGATATTGTACTACTTTATAATTCCACCAAGTAATATATGAGTATGCTCCTTTATAGTCTATATACACCAAACATTTTTATCTCCCCTGTGTTTTTTTTTTTGCATGTGGACATCCAGTTTAACACTTTAACATTACAACTCAGAAATACTTGTCATTTTCATACCACTATAAAGAAATGCCCAAGACTGGGTACTTTGTAAAGGAAAGAAGTTTAATTGACTCACAGTTGAGCACGGCTGTGGAGGCATCAGGAAACTTACAATCATGTCAAAAGGCGAAGGGAAGCAAGACACCTTCTTCACAAGGCAGCAGGAAGGAGAAGTGCTGAGTGAAGGGGAAAGAGCCTCTTATAAAACCATTAGATCTCATGAGAACTCAGTATCACAAGAACAGCATGGGGGAACCTGCCCACATGATTCATTTACCTCCACCTGGTTTCTCTGTTGACATATGAGGAGTATGGGAATTATGGGGATTGCAATTCAAGATGAGATTTGGATGGGGACACAAAGCCTAATCATATCATTCTGCCCAGGCCCCTCCCAAATCTCATGTCCCTTTCACATTTAAAAACCAATCATGCCTTCCCAACAGTTCCCCAAAGTCTTAATTCATTCCAGCATTAACCAAAATGTCCAAGATCAAAGTCTCACCTGAGACAAGGCAAGTCCCTTCCACCTATGACCCTGTAAAATAAAAAACAAGTTACTTTCCAGACACAATGGAGGTATAGGCATTGGGTAAATGTTCCCATTCCAAATGGGAGAAATTGGATGAAACTAAGGGGCTACAGGCCCCATGCAAGTCCGAAATCCAGTGGGGCAGTCAAATCTTAAAGCTTTGAAATGATCTCCTTTGACTCTACGTCTCCATCCAGGTCACACTGATACAAGAGGTGCTCCCAAGGCCTTGGGCAACTCTACCCCTGTGCTTTTGCAGGGTACAGTCCTCTTCCCAGCTGTTTTCACAGGC
This sequence comes from Macaca thibetana thibetana, assembly GCF_024542745.1. Classification (NCBI taxonomy): domain Eukaryota; kingdom Metazoa; phylum Chordata; class Mammalia; order Primates; family Cercopithecidae; genus Macaca; species Macaca thibetana. The sequence goes on along the minus strand of NC_065586.1, from coordinate 94,479,216 downwards.
TGATGTTGAGTATCTGCAGCTTTTCCAGGTGCATGGTGCAGGCTGTCGGTGTATCTACCATTCTGGGGGCTAAAGGATGGTGGCCCTATTCTCACAGCTCCACTATGCAGTGCCCCAATGGGGACTCTGTGTGGAGGCATCTGACCCCACAATTCCCTTATTCACCACTCTAGCAGAGGTTCTCCATGAGGGCTCTGTCCCTGCAGCAAACTTCTGCCTGGACATCCTGGCATTTCCATACATCCTCTGAAATCTAGGTGGAGGTTCCCTAACCTCAATTTTTGATTTATGTGCACCCACAGGCCCAACACCACATGTAAGCCACCAAAGCTTGGGGCTTGCACTCTCTGAAACAACAGCCAGAGCTGTATGTTGGCATCTTTTAGCCATGGCTAGGATGCAGGGCACCATGCCCCCAGACTGCACAAAGCAGCAAGGCCCTGGGCCCAACCCCTGAAACAGTTTTTCCTTCCTAGGCCTCCAGGCCTGTGGCAAGTGGGGCTGCTGTGAAGACCTCTGACATGCCCTGGAGACATTTTTCCTATTGTCTTGGTGATTAACGTTTGGCTCTTCATTAGTTTTGCAAATTTCTGCAGCCAAGGCTTGAATTTCTCCTCAGAAAATGGGCTTTTCTTTTCTATTGCATCATCAGGTTGCAAATTTTCCAAACTTTTATGTTCTGCTTCCCTTTTAAAGGTAAGTCTCAATCCAAACCATCTATTAGTGAATGCATAAAGCTGAGTGTTTTTAAGAGCACCCAAGTCACTTCCTGAATGCTTTGCTACTTAGAAATTTCTTCCACCAGATACCCTAAATCATCTCTCTCAAGTTCAAAGTTGCATAGATCTCTAGGGCAGGAGCAAAATGCTTCCAGTCTCTTTGCTAAAGCATAACAAAAGTCACCTTTTTTCCAGTTCCAAATAAGTTCCTCATTGCCATCTGAGACCACCAATGATATGGACTTCATTGTCCATATCACTATCAGAATTTTGTTCAAAAGCATTCAACAAGTCTCTGGGAAGTTCCAAACTTTCCCACATCTTCCTGTTTTCTTCTGAGCCCTCCATACTGTTCCAACCTCTGCCTGTTATGCGGTTCCAAAGTCACTTTCACATTTTCGGGTATCTGTATAGTAGCACCTCACACCTGCAGTACCAATTTACTGTGTCAGTCCGTTTTCATACCACTATAAAGAACTGCCTGAGACTGGGTAATTATAAAGAGGTTTAATTGACTCACAGTTCAGCATGGCTGGGGAGAACTCAGGAAACTTACATTCATGGTGGAAGGCAAAGAGGAAACAAGGCACCTTCTTCCCAAGGTGGCAGGAAGAAGTGTCAAGCAAAGTGGGGAAGAGCCCCTTATAAAACCATCGGATGTCATGAGAACTCACTCATTCTCATGAGAACGAGTTGAGAACAGCCTGGGGAAAACCACGCCATGATTCAGTTATCTCCACCTGGTCTCCCTTGACACGTGGGGATTATGGGGATTACAAGTCAAGATGAGATTTCGTGGGGACACAAAGCCTGACCATGTCATCCCCTCACCAAAAAAAAGTTCTATTCCTGCGGAAAAAGCTACAGTCATGCCTTGCTTAATGATGGTGATACATTCTATTAATAACAAATTCATCATTAGGTGATTTCCTTGTCATGTGAACATCAGAGTGTGTACTTACACAAACCTAGATGGTGTAGCCGACTACACACCTAGGCTCTACAGTATGGCCTGTTGCTTCTAGGCTGCAAACCTGTACAGCATGTGACTGTACTGAATACTGCAGACAGTTGTAACACAACGGTAAATGTTTGTGTATCTGAATGAACATAGAGAAGGTATAGCAAAAATCTTCGTGTAATGTTATGGGGCCACTATCGTGCGTGGTCTGTTGCTGACCAAAACATTGCTCTTCAGTACGTGACTATACTGCTTTTAAGATGAGTTTCTATCAAAATCTAGATTCATAAGTGACTTCTGTATTAATAAAATTTGTTCAAGAAAATCGTGGTATATGAATAATTCAGCAAATATTTGAATTCTTGCCTGTTTATTGAATTCTTGCCTATCTGTGGGGGTATTCATTAACCAAATATTAATTGAGAACCTATCATGTGCCAGTCTCTTGGGGTAAAGCAGTGAACATAGCAACATGATCCCTGCTTTCATGGAACTTAGAGTCTAAAGAAGGACGTTGTACAGTGAACCAGATGGCAAATAAGTACCATGAGTTCAGGTGGTGACAAATAGTCTGGAGAAGTTAAATGGGGTACGGGATGGGGAGTGACAGAGGCAGGGGTTGGTGGCCTGAGGTGGCCAGAAAAAAAAACAATCTGAGCTGGAGCCAGAACGATGAGTAGGAGCCACTGTGAAAGCTTGACAGACAGACTGTGGGAGCTGGGCACAGTCCTTGGTTCCTGAATGTTGGCAGGAAAACTTACTCCATAGTGCTGTGTCCCGCTTGTACTTCAATGCTGCACCTTCCCGCTGGCCAGTTGCCCGTCTTTTCAAGACAAGGTCTTACTCAGCTCCTTGTAGATTTCCCTAGCTCCAAGTTAGTGCTGTGCCTCCCTCATATTTCATTCACGTCTCCTGAAATCCTCTTGGGAAATCTGCTGTTTTCTTTCTTTTTTTTCCACTGTGGAGAATTTGATTTGTAACTGTTCCACTGGCTTTATCCCATTTTATTCACACATTTGCAACAAACTTGTCCAGTTCCTTTTTGTTCTTATTTATTTGTTTTGTTCCTTGTTTCGGCCAGCTGAGAGAATGGATGGAGGAAGAACTTATCAAAGTCAATGCAGACTTGTTATGGAAAATAGGGAAAGTACAGAAATATACTTAAAAATACAGGGAAAAAAATCACTCCTAATTCCTCTATCCAGAAGTAACTTTAATAAAATGGCTTTCTCAGTATTTTATCAATACTTCGTTTTTTCTATACATTCACATTCTTGTTTTATTTTTAACTACAACATTGTGTCAGAGGAATTTTCCATGTCATTGAAACACTCATGTATATATGTGTGTGTGTGTGTGTGTGTGTGTGTGTGTATATTTTACTTTAAGTTCTAGCGTACATGTGCACAAAGTGTAGGTTTGTTACATATGTATACATGTGCTATGTTGCTGTGCTACACCCATTGACTCATCATTTACATTAGGTATATCTCCTAATGCTATCCCTCCCCCCACCCCACAACAGGCCCCGGTGTGTGATGTTCCCCTTCCTGTGTCCAAGTGTTCTCATTGTTCAGTTCCCACCTATGAGTGAGAACATGTGGGAAACGCTCTAATATTTTAAGTGGCTATAGACTTTTCCATAATTTTGATGTACTGCTATTTATTTAACTATTTCCCTGATCCTGGATGTTTATATTTTTTTCCAGTTGTTTGCTATTATAAATTATGCAGTAGTGAACATCTTTGTGCATGTGTCTTTGTCCTAATCTCTGATCATTTTCTTTAGGACAAATTTTCCAAAGTAAACTTATTGCAAAAAACAGCATAGACTTTGGTACATGCTGCAAACTTCCTTCCAGCTCCCCGTTCAGTGCTTCCCACATTCCACTATTGTAATGAGGCCCAATTCCTTAATGTTTCTTTCCGGATTCAGAGCCTAAACAGCACCATTACCCAGCTGGCCCTCCCCATTCTTCCTAACCACTACCCAAAGTGTTGGGGGCAGTCTCTTTTTGCCCCCCTCCCTACCAGGACAGTGATACCCTCCCAGGAGGGTCTAACACTATGGAACCCTTGATATCAAGGCCTTGTCTTGTCCTTTCCTTTGTTCTTGTTGTCTGGCCCACTCTAAGCAGTGATATTTTCCCCCATTTTTGTAGCTCCCTGCCCTGGAGGACCAGCTCAGCACCCTCCTAGCCCCGGTCATCATCTCCTCCATGACGATGCTGGAGAAGCTCTCAGACACCTACACCTGCTTCTCCACAGAAAACGGCAACTCCCTGTATGTCCTTCACCTGGTGAGTCTGTAGCTCTGGGGCCCATGTTCCTCTTCCCTCCGCTCGATGGGGAGTCCACAGGCCTCTCTTATCTGGAGCTTTAGACTCCTTTAGAAGGCAGAAACGGTATCTTATCAAACCCCCTGGCACCCGAGCCTTCCCTGGCTTGTCCGCGGAGACTAGGGCAGGTGAAGGGAGTGCCTGGGGGCTGGCTGACACTGGCCTGCCTGTGCCTGCAGTTTGGAGAATGCCTGTTCATTGCCATCAATGGCGACCACACTGAGAGCGAGGGCGACCTGCGGCGGAAGCTATACGTGCTCAAGTACCTGTTCGAAGTGCACTTCGGGCTGGTGACTGTGGACGGTCAGCTTATCCGAAAGGAGTGAGTCCTCAAAGCTGGTCCCCTCTGTCCTTTGCCGAGCACCCTCGCTGGACCAGGCAATGTGTGCCCAGCCCCTGTGAAGCTGCCATTTTTCACACACTGCCCCCAGCTGGGTCCCTAGTTCAGACAAACAGAGCTCAAATGAACCTTGGAGATCATCTGGTCCGACCCTCTGACTTTGTATCTGGTGAAACAGAGCAGGGAATGGAACTCACTTGCCTGGGGTCATCCAGCTGGTGGTTGGCCACATCCAAACTGGAAATCTGAGCTCAAGACTCTCAGTCCAGTGCTCTTTCCATTCTCCCAACATCGTCGCCCGGCATTACAAATCTGGTCTGAGCTAGTCCTCTCTGGCTTCTCAAGCTTCAGACTGCCTCTCCAGAAAAACACAAGCCTGTGCACACTCATACAGTCTCGTGAAGGTTTTCTCAGGAGACAGACCCTAAAACCTGTCTCTGAGCCCACAGTAAAGAACTTGGGGAAAGGGAATGATGGTTCAAAGTATACACTGAGGTGGGAGGGACCCCAGAAAAGGCTTATAGTTGAAATATAGACCTAGAAAAGAGAAGTTCATGGTATCACCACCCCTTGATTCTCTAAGATGGATTGGGAAGCTGCAGAGCATGAAACTCTGGGACTTCAGAGTTTTGTATCAATGTGAGCAACTACCCATATCGAGGCATTTCTCAAATGCACAAACATTGTTTCATGAGTCATTGTAGCCCAGATAGGTCATGGTTTCAATGGCAAATACTACAGGTGGTGGATGCCTGTTACATGAACCACATTGGCTAGTGCAGACCTTGCCAGCATCCGAGATGGCTGCGACCCTGTGTAGGACCCTGATGATGGACCAGACCTGTCTGTGTTCAGTGGCCTCTGTGTGAGAAGCTTAAGCATCACCCTGGCTCTCTCTAGCTGGCTTTGTATGACATGTGTTTGTGTGACAGAGGTTGAGGAGTGAGGTGATTTGCTTAGCTGCCTGCCTTCTGGCTCCGTGCCTATCTCACCCCACTCCACAGCTAGAGCTCAGCCAGAAGCCTGGCCCCCTTTCCCAGCTGTGTGGGCAGGTCACGCGGGCTCACCAGGCTCTGATGCTGAGCTGGGACTGTGGCCCTTCGGTTGGGTGTGGGGGAGACCAGCTTTCTCGTGATCTCGCCTGCCCTCTCTGGCTCTGCCCCCAGGCTGCGGCCCCCAGACCTGGGGCAGCGTGTCCAGCTGTGGGAGCACTTCCAGAGCCTGCTGTGGACCTACAGCCGCCTGCGGGAGCAGGAGCAGTGCTTCGCCGTGGAGGTGACTACTGGGCGCGGGAGTCCTCAGGACTTGAAGCTGTCAGGTCAGAGGGGGCATCCAGCTCTAAGACCATGTTTTAACCCTAATGAGTGAAGGCACAGGCAGCCCCTGAAACTCATGTATTCAGAGAGAGTTGTTCTTTGTGGCCATATGGAGGGTTGTGTACTCTGATGGGCTTTCCCATGGTAAAACAGCTCGATCCTGAATAATACAGACTTTTAATGTAATTTTTGGGTTCACTGTAAATTACAGAAATCTTTGAAGACAATTCCTTCAACCCTTCCCTCCTCCTCCCACAAAGTTATATTGAGCTGGAACTGGAGGGGAAAGCAGTGGAGAAAAACACAGCACTAAAGGCAAGATTGCCCTGAGTGCAAATGATATCAGCACTACAGCCAGTAAACAGCCTTGGGCCAGCAGCAGCGTAGGAGAGCTGAGCCTGCAACTCTAGGTTAAGCCCAGCCCCAAAAAGTTAAAGTGGCTACTGGTGCTTTTATAAAGCCTAGTAAATAAAAAACTAAAAAATTAAAAATAAAAACTAAAGTGGCTGCTGGTCAGTAGCACTCCTTGGCTTCCTAAAGAGGTAAACCAAATTCTCTTGCAGGCAGTGGTTTTCATACTCCAGCGTGTGTCAGAATCCTCTGCAGGGCTTGTCAAATACAGGTTACTGGGCCTCACTTTCAGCATTTCTCATTTAGCAAGTCTGGGATGGGGGCTCTGGAACTTGCATTTCTTTTTCTTTTTCTTTTTCTTTTTTTTTTTGAGATGGAGTCTGATCTGTTGCCCAGGGTAGAGTGCAGTGGAGCGATCTTGGCTCACTGTGACCTCCGCCTCCCAGGTTCAAGCGATTCTCCTGCCTTAGCCTCCTGAGTAGCTGGGATTACAGGCACGTGCCACCACACCTGGCTAATTTTTGTGTTTTTAGTAGAGATGGGGTTTCACTATGTTGGTCAGGCTGGTCTGGAACTCCTGACCTCATGATCTGCCCACTTCAGCCTCCCAAAGTGCTGGGATTACAGGTGTGAGCCACCATGCCTGGCCCTAGAACTTGCATTTCTAAAAAATTCCCAGGTGCTGTTTGTTTATTGTGCTGTTCCAGGAACCACACTTTGAAAACCACTGCTAAAGCAGGAAAGGTACCAATCAAACAAATGTGAACTCACAACTGAAGAAAATCAGATATAGAAGAAAATAAGCCACCATGAGGGAGAGTCAGGAAAATCAATTACCAGCAGATTTATATCCCAAGGCACTTGATGCATTGAAACTATTAAGTATAGAATATAAAATAACTATGAAATGTTTAAAGATATGAAGTGTAGAATCACAAAATGAGATAAGAAGAAACTCTAAATTGGCCAGACAATTGGCCTTGTATATTGCCTTTGAAAAAGAACCCATACAAATATTTTAGAAATAAAAATGTAGTTGTTAAAATGAAAAACTCAAGGGATGTGTTAAATAGCAGATGAGACATAGCTAGAGGGAGAATTAATGAGCTGGAAAATAGATCTGAAGGAATTGATTCTCACACCCCCACTCATTCACTTTTCCAATAAACATATAGTACCTATTATATGCTAAGAAGTGTGCCAGGCCATGGGAATAAAGAGGTGAATAAAGACACATTCACTGCCCTTGAGGGGAAATCAGCCATGTGTATACTAAAAGATATAATAAAGAATCCTGGGTGCCATATTAGGTTTTTCATCAAAAGCCATGGTGGCACAAGAGATGGAATGGTTAACTCTTTCTGGGACATTAGGAAAGACTTCTTGTAGGAGGTTACCTAATGCCATTAGTATAAAATCCAAACTCCTTCCCAAGCCTACCAGGCCCTGTGTGATCTATCGCTGCCTATCTCACTCCAGCTTCATCTCATGCCTCTCTTGTCCACACTTACTGAGTGCTAGTCACATGAAACTTCTTTAAGTTTCAGGAAAACTCTGTATTTAGATCTGTCCAGTATGATAGTCATTAGCTACATGTGGCTGTTGAACATTTGAAATACAGCTAGTGCAAATTGAGTTACGCTATGCATGTGAAATATATTCCAGATTTTGGTAACTTAGCACAAAAAAGAATGTAAAACATTCCATTAATAAGGCTTTTGTATCATGTGGTGATAGTATTTTGGATATATTGAGTAAAATGAAATATGTCATTAAAATTAATGTCAACTGTTTCTCTTTACTTTTTTAATGTGGTCACTGGAAAAATTTAAATTATGCATAGGGCCTACATTTTATTTCTGTTGGACAGCACCATTCCAAACTCTCTCCCCTCCTCAGAGCCTCTGAATATGCCGTTTCCTTGACTTGCAGTGTTCTCTCTCTCCCTCTTTCTCTGGTGGGCCATCCGGTTGTTTAGATATTAGTTTAAAGGTGACCTAATTCAGGGACATTTCTTTGGACACCCTACCCAAGGAGGTCGCTGCTATTTCTCTCTAGCCCAGTGCTGTGTATTTTGTACTTGGTGCTTATTTACAAATGGCACTTAACTTTATTTCCTTGTATATTGCCTTGCCTCATCCACTAGTCTAGTGACCAGACAGTAAGCCTCAGGAAGGCTGGGACCTGGTGGGTCTTAGTCCCCCTGTTTCCAAGTATCTGGTGCAGAGTCCAAGCTCAGTGTGGACAGTGAATGTCCCCACTAGCCCAGGGCCTGGAGTGGAGCAAGGTGGTTGGTGGTACAGCTTTCTCTCCCTGCCTGCCCTGGCCAGGCCCTGGAGCGGCTGATTCACCCCCAGCTCTGTGAGCTGTGCATAGAGGCACTGGAGCGGCACGTCATCCAGGCTGTCAACACCAGCTCAGAGCGGGGCGGCGAGGAGGCCCTGCATGCCTTCCTGCTCGTGCATTCCAAGCTGCTGGCATTCTACTCTAGGTGAGCTCAAGGTCCGGCGTGTGGTGGCTAAAGTCTCCCTGGCCTCCCCACTCCCCTTATTCCCTCTGCCTGAAAAGCACCACCTGCCCAGCCAAGAATCACCTCCTCCATGAAGCCTGAAACCTTCCCAGATTTGATTCTTCAACCCTTTTCAGCTCACTCATTTCTCTATGTCATTCCTTCCTGGAAAACTGTCTTATAGTCTCAACCTAGAACTTCCTTTTATGTTGTTCTTAGTCCCTGGTGCTTTCCCACTGCTAAATCATTTTCTTTTCTTTGTTCTATACAACTAAGTTTTACTTTAAAATTTGATGAGTTAATTAATTGTGTTTGTGCCTTGCCCGTCTCCAGAAAGGATTAAGTACATTGCTCCTTGAGGGCAGGGGCCAGGCTCCACACTCCTTTAACCTGCCTGCCCCATCTCCTGCTGGGCACGTGCTGATGGGTGGCTGTGCTCCTATGTCTGCAGCCACAGTGCCAGCTCCCTGCGCCCGGCCGACCTGCTCGTCCTCATCCTCCTGGTTCAGGACCTCTACCCCAGCGAGAGCACAGTGGAGGATGACACTCAGGTCTCAGGGCAGCTCTCTGGGCAGAGGGAGGCCTTGGGGAGGTGGTTCAGAAAACCTGCCTGGAGAGTGGTGGGGGACTCCCCCTGGGGACTCCATGTTATCTAAGTCACAATTCTGGGTGTGTGGTTGGGCGTGACTTCTTTCCCACTGCTTTCAGATGTAAGGGGAATTCTGGAGTGCACATGGTCCAGTGGGTTCAAAGTGCAGATTTTTCAAGTCAGCCATGGTTTGAAACCCAGCTTCACCACCTGGCTGTGTGAGCTGAGCTCGTACTTGCACCCCCAGAGCCTCAATGCCCTTATCTGTGCAATGGGAATAACAAAGCATCTACCTCTCAGGAGTTTTTGGAGGGGACAAAAGGCACGGTTCCCACGGAACCCGGCACCGCCTGGGGCATAGTGAATGCTCAGTGAGTGTTAGCCACCACCATCGCTGTTGACCTCATCACCAGGGGAAGTGGTGGGTTGGATACCAGTGTGTTGGAATTTCTGGAATTTCCACAGAACAGACCGCCTAGAATCAAATCCCTGGGAAGTCTGAGGACCGCACACCCAGGACAGCACCTGGAACGGGTGGAGGGGTGGGGGCTTCTCTGTGAAGCGCTGGGAGGCAGAAGGGGTGGAGGGAGCCAGGTCAGATAGGAGCTAACCAGCCTCTCCCCTGCCCTGCACAGCCTTCCCCACGGAGGGCCCGGAGCAGCCAGAACATCCCCGTGCAGCAGGCGTGGAGCCCTCACTCCACAGGCCCAACCAGGGGGAGCTCTGCAGAGACGGTGTGTGCTGTGCACTTTGTGGAGTCAGGGGCAGGAGGGGATTGGCCTCTGCAGGCGACCAGGCCTTTCCTGCCCCTCCCGGGAGAGCAGGGACAGGGTTGAGCCAGCTGGGAGAGCCTCTCAACCTGAGCCACCTTCTTCATTCCAGGAGACAGACAGCTTCTCCCTCCCTGAGGAGTACTTCACACCAGCTCCTTCCCCTGGTGATCAGAGCTCAGGTGAGGCCTGGAGGAAAGCAGGAGGAAACAATAGCTAGCTGCCTGCGGCAGTAGCAATCAGCAGCCCAGGACGTTTGTCTTAGGCTTCAGTGGACCCCGTGTCTCCTAAGACATGAGTGCAGGTACCTGTGTTCCTAGAACCCAGGGCGCTGTCTGCGGCTCCCCATCTTCCCTGCCAGCTCCAGCCTGAACTCAAGGACTGTTAAGACCACTCCACTGATCCCTAATGCTGTTGATGACAAGTTGATTGTCATCGTTTAAAACTTTTGCACATGCATTCTCAGACTCATCTTTCTTTTTTGTAATTAAAAATTAAGTTAAATTAAGTAATAATCACCTCATTTCAATACATTCTAAAATATAAATATTCAGCCTCTGTAGTTTATACTTTACCTGTTTCTCCAAAGTATGTGGGTAAACAATAAAAAAAACTATAAATATTCAAAATGGGTCAGGTGTGGTGGCTCACGCCTGTAATCCCAGCACTTTGGGAGGCCAAGGCGGGTAGATCACTTGAGGTCAGGAGTTCGAGACCAGCCTGGCCCACATGGCGAAACCCCGTGTCTACTAAAAGTACAAAAATTAGCCAGGCACAGTGACAGGTGCCTGTAATCCCAGCTATTCAGGAGGCTGAGGCAGGAGAATCACTTGAACCCGGGAGGTGGAGGTTGCGGTGAGCCGAGATCATGCCACTGCACTCCAGCCTGGGCGACAGAGCAAGACTCTGTCTCAAAAAAAACAAAAACAAAAACAAAAACAAAACTACAAATATTCAAAATGTTACAAAAAAAATAGACAACCTTGCTTAGAGAAGTAGATAAACCAAAATCCAGATTGTTGTGGTCACTATGAATGAGCATTATATTTATTTCTGAAGTTCTTAGGTAAAAAAAAAAGGATCCTGTGGTCCATCCACATCATCTGATGGAAGAAAGAAGGCCAGGGTTTCAGGAGGAGAAACTTGTTGGGGACTAGGATTTGAAAGGAATTTATTATGTGGCTTCTTTTAACCAGTGGCTCCCAACCCTGGTACATTGGAATCACCGGGCAGCTTCAACCAGCCCAATTAAGTTACAGTCTGTGGGCCTGGGACCCAGGTGTGAATACCTCTAGGAAATTTTCCCAGGTGAGTCCAATGTGCCTCAGGTGCAAACCATTACTGTGCGCAGATTTAGGTTACAGCATGCTTTGCCCCCTGGCTGCATATTGAACTCACCTTTGGATCTTTAACAATCATTCAAGCTGAGCCTATACCCAGAGATGCTGACTCAGTTGACCTGGGCGTCAGGATTTTGTAAAGGTCCCCAAATGATTGTCATGTGTAGCCAAGGTTGACAACTACTGGGTTAGATGCTCTTAACTTTAGGTCCTTGGACTGGCTAGAAGCCTAGGACCCCCTGAGACTGTGTGCAAACTCGTCTATGCCTGTGCAGTTCCTGGGGTGAGGGTTCCTAGCTATCTTCAGATTCCCTGAGCTCTCGGTGAGCCTGAGACCTGTTGAGAAGCAGTGCTTCTGGGTAATCTCCCAAGTTCCTCTTCGTCATTCATAACTGTCCTCCTCCCAGTCCCTCTCTCTCGACAGTGGTTTTTTATGCCTCAGAACTGTAAAAAATAATGTTCTACCGTGCACAGAACTCACAACTTACAAATGGCTTGGGTTGCACTCATCCATTTGTAAATTAGGTGTTTAAGACTAGGAACACACTTCCCCCAGAGGAACATGATTATAAATGAGGGTTGTTTGCAATGAAATATAAGAGGTAACAGTATTATTACAGACACATAATATTTCAGGTATATGGTGGATTCAGTAGGTTTTTGTGCGCTATATTCGGAAGGAAATCCACCTCAATTCCCAGCACACAGTAGGCGCTCAGTAAGAGCTTGCTGGTTGACTAATGAGTGCGCAAAGGTGGACTGTGTGTGCTGACTCCTGAGGGGCGGGTTGAAGTCTGAAGGAATACAGGGGACAGAACAAGGAGGGGATTAGGGAGCAAGGGAGGGTCAGCTTCTCTGCCAGGCCCGGGCCACCTCAGCCCGGGTACTGCAGAGTTCACCTTGTGCCTGCCAACTTGGGATGAAGGGGTGTTGCCCAGCCACATTGCCACCCCTACGTGGAGCTGGCAGCCAAGGGCGGAGGTTGTGGGGGACACCTGGGCCCCCTACCCCGTGCTGTTGAGCCGTTGCTTATATCTCATGATACTTATATCGTTATGTTATTACCTGTGGCCTGCAGGTAGCACCATCTGGCTGGAGGGGAGCACCCCACCCATGGAAGCCCTTCAGGTGAGTTTCTCCGGTGTCTGCCTGGGCGCCAGCTGATCTGAGATGCCGCAGTAAGTGTTGGGGGCTCTGAGGGTTCCGCCTCCAGGGTCACTCTACCCATGGCAGCCCTCCTCCGGCCCACCCCAGGGCTGGTCAGTACAGGTGCCTGTCCTGGTGCCAGAGCTCAGCGCAGAGGCAGGGTCCAGGGACAGGCTGTGAGGGCTGGTGAACTTGCCCCTCCCCTCCCCCAGGTGCTGTCCCTCAGCTCCACTGTTCTTGGGAGTGAAAGTCCAATAGAATGTTTGATTTTTTTTTAAGTGAGCGTGTATATTTATTGTAGAAAGATTGGGAAATACAAAAGTAAACTCTAAAAAACGGAATGAAAATTACTCTGAATTCTGTCCTCAAAATGAGATTAACATCTTTGGGTATTTCTTTCTAGTTTTTTTTCCTGTGACTTTACACGCACGCGCACACACACACACACACACTACATATGTACATGTGTGTATTTTTAAAATCAGATTTGGATGCTAACATGCTTCATTATACTTTTGTATTTAAAATTCTTCCGTTTCCTAAGCAGTCTCACAGTGTGGTTTGTAATGATTATCTGGGAGTCCATCACATGCATATGTTATTTATGTAACAAATGCCCGGGACAATCGCATCATTGTGTCCAGTGTTTGCTGTTATATATAATACTGAAGAGGAATTTTTGTGGCATCTCTCGTGATTTCCTTAATTCTATAATTTTTAGAACTAAAGGCTTTCTTACTCAGATCCGTCTGTAAGGCTGGAGCCTTGCTCATTTGGTCACTTTATGCCTCAGTTTCCCCAATTTGAGTGGCTGTTGGGATGTTCTGAGGATGATTGAAATGATACAATGTTGAACGTTAGTACCTCCGTCTGTTGAAAATGCGCACTCCCCATCCACGAGTGTGTTTCCCTGCCTTCTCGGTCCTCTCTGTGCCACCACCCAGCCCCTCTGCCCCTGCCCACTGCCCTGCTTGGCATCCGGGCCGGACTCTGGGCAGAAAGGCCCAGAAGCAGCTGAGAGGGGCAACAGCGGAACTGGAGCTGCGAGGACAGGTTCAGCAGAGTGCAGGGATTTAAAAACCGGAGTTTCTTAGAGCTAAAAATGTTTATTTCTTATGGTTCACAGATAGGGCAGCAATGGGTGGGTCCGACTTAGGGATCCCACCTCTCACTGCAACTCTTCTTCCTCTGTAGATAGCGGAGGACACCCTCCAAACGCTGGTTCCCCACTGCCCTGCGCCATCCAGCCCCAGAAGGATCTTCCTGGATGCCAACGTGAAGGAAAGCTACTGCCCCCTAGTGCCCCACACCATGTACTGCCTGCCCCTGTGGCCGGGCATCAACCTGGTGCTCCTGACCAGGGTAGGACAGCCCCTCACCCTGCCCTGGTGACGCTTGGGGCTGGCACGGCTTCCCCAGGGGCAGCCCCGTTCACTCGCCTCTCGGCCCTTTCCCTCAGAGCCCCAGCGCGCCTCTGGCCCTGGTCCTGTCCCAGCTGATGGATGGCTTCGCCATGCTGGAGAAGAAGCTGAAGGAAGGGCCGGAGGCTGGGGCCTCCCTGCGCTCCCAGCCCCTTGTGGGAGACCTGCGCCAGAGGATGGACAAGTTTGTCAAGAATCGAGGGGCACAGGAGATTCAGGTGAGACCCAAGTTCCAGTCCTCCCCACCTGAGGAAGGGGCACGGCTGGCAGCAGGGTCCATCGGGTCCACCGCAGCTGAGGGGCCAGCAGGCCTGGGTTCCTGTCCAGGCTGCACCTCCACCGGGCCTACGATCCTTGTTTTCCCTATTATGAAATGATAACGAAAACTTAGCTGCTTTTTAGGTTTTCAGAATCTTTTTATGTGTGTTTGGCAGAACATGAATTATAATTCCCCTTTTTTAGGTGTGGAAACTAAGGCTTAGATAAGTTTTAGCTTGGCCAAGATTATGCGGCTCGTGAGCAGTGGAGCCAGAGCCTGGATGCAGTGAGCAAGTGCAGGCCAGGGATCTGCCCGTCACGGGCTTCCTCCTGCAGCAGGGCCATGCACCCGGGCTCGCAGGGCAACACGGGGATGTGCAGGTCATGGCCCCACCCTACCCGCAGCAAGCTTAGGGCCCAGGTGGGGAACTGAGACCAGGAGACACACGAGAACGTGTAGAAACAGGCAGTAGAAACAGTAGAAACGGCAGTAGAAACAGGCCATCACCCCATGCTCTGACAAAGCCCAGATCAGGGCCTGGACGGCAGTGGGGTGGGTGGGGGTTGACACTGGATTTAAGCAGTGGCGGTGCCTGGGTGTTTGAGGAGCTGAGACCCATTGTGGCTGGAGTGCCTGTCAGTCTGAAGGCTGCAGGATTGGCTGGAGGAGGCAGAGCAAGCAGCTGATGCCCCAGACCCAGGTTCCTCTTCACGGAGGCAGAGGCAGTGCCGCATCCTGCAGTGCCTCAGGGCGTCCTAAGGAGCACTTTCATTAGAACACCAAGTTCTTCTGCTTTATAGAGATCCTGTGGGGCCGCCCCCTGCATGGCTACCCCATGCCCACCCCATGCCCTCCCAGCTCCTGCAGCAGCACCTTCTCTGCACACCCCAGCCCCTGCCCTATGTGTGCCCCCCAACCCTGAGGGGCTGGCCTGGTCACTGTGAGGGCGCTACTGTACGTGCCTGTGCCCATCAGACAGTGAGCCCCTGGAAACTGCCCTTTAAATAAACACTGCTGAGTGACCAGAACATGGCACACTGAAGTCTGCAGGGGGCTGGTGGGGCCTGCCAGGGTAGCCTGCATTGGCCAGATGGGCAGATTTGTCTGGGGGCCCTGTGCCCTCTCAGAGCCTGATCTGGGAAGGACTTTGGCCTGGACCTCACTGGAAACATGGTGGGGATGCAAACCTGCCACCTGTCTTCCTTACAGAGCACCTGGCTGGAGTTTAAGGCCAAGGCTTTCTCCAAAAGTGAGCCCGGATCCTCCTCCGAGTAAGTGGTGGGCCTCAGGACAAGGGGTGGGTCATGTGCCCAGGCAGACTGTTCCCTGGGAGACCGCATCTCCTCCACCACTGCACGTCGTTTATCATCAAAATAATTTCAAGAAAGGAGATTTCTTCCCACATATGTGGCACACCATGTAGAGAAGCTGGGAAGCTCCTTCCTATTGCCTGATCAGCTGTGGCTGCTCCCTTAGGTCTTTCCATCTGTCTGTCCCAGGTGCAGGAGCAGGTGGTCCGCCTAGGAATGAGGGGCTTCCCAGGTCGGTCCGTCCTGGGTGCAGGAGCAGGGTGGTCCGCACGGGGCAAGGGGCTCCCCTAGGTCTGTCTGTCCTCGGTGCAGGAACAGGGAGGTCCACATGGGGCGAGGGGCTCTCCTAGGTCTGTCTGTCCGTCCTGGGTGCAGGAGTCAGTTGGTCCACATGGGGAGAGGGGTTCTCCTAAGTCTGTCCTGGGTACAGGAGTGGGGTGGTCCACATGGGGTGAGGGGCTCCCCTAGGTCGGTCTGTCAGTCCTGCAGGAATGGGGTGGTCCACATAGGGGCAAGAGGTTCTCCAGGTCTGTCTGTCCTGGGTGTAGGAGTGCGGTGGGCCACACGGGGCGAGGGGTTTTCCTAGGTCTGTCTGTCCTGGGTACAGGAGTGGGGTGGGCCACACAGGGGCGAGGGGCTCCCCTAGGTCTGTCTGTCCTGGGTGCAGGAAAAGGGAGGTCCACATGGGGCGAGGGGCTCTCCTAGGTCTGTCTGTCTGTCTGTCTCTCCTGGGTACAAGAGCAGGTTGATCTACACGGGGCGAGGGGGTCCCCAGGTCTCTCTGTCCTGGGTGCAGGAACGAGGTGGTCCACATGGGGCGAGGGGCTCCCCTACGTCCCTTCTGCTGTGATGCTCTCCTCTCTCATGCCCAGGCTGCTCCAGGCATGTGGGAAGCTGAAGCGGCAGCTCTGCGCCATCTACCGGCTGAACTTCCTGACCACAGCCCCCAACAGGGGAGGCCCACACCTGCCTCAGCACCTGCAGGACCAAGTGCAGAGGCTCATGCGGTAAGTGCGGTGCGGCCCCCTGGATGGCAAGGGCAGGGTCTGGGGCCCGTACTTCCTCCATGCAGCCCAAGCTTCCCTCGGCAGGGAGAAGCTGACGGACTGGAAGGACTTCTTGCTGGTGAAGAGCAGGAGGAACATCACCATGGTGTCATATCCTGACGCCGGGGCTCCAGCCAGCCCAACAAGCCTCTCGGGTCTTCTGCCTCCACACCTGCTCCCTAGAAGGACTGTGGGCCCCAGGGAAGGGGAATGTATTTTCCACCCCTCAGCTGCTCACCACCTCTCTGAAGGAAAACAATAGGACATAGTGACCCGTGTGCCTTGTCTGTAGGAACATTCCAAGCTGAAATTACAGGAATTCCTCCTGTCCCAAAGTTAATTCACAAAAGCCATAAAGACTCTTTGTGTCAGTGTTGCCAGCTGGCAAAATAGTAATAGGTATTCCACAAGGGGTGGAGACGGGGGTGGGTTCCTGTGGTCTAGTTGGGTTGAAAGAGCCATGTCCTTCTTAGATCATCACAGTGGACAGTGGCATGGAAAAGCTCCGAGAAGGCCTACAGTAAATGTTTATCCCTGTTTCAAAAACCATTCCTAAGACTGTTTGACCCTTTTATTATGGAACACTAATTTCATTGAATACTGATTTTCCATGGAACTTGATGTAAAACAGCTTTTCCCATATCATCTCTGAAGTGTCCAGCCCTCAGTCTCCTGAGGCAGGTCCTCAGTGGGCAGGTGAAAGGATGCCAGAGGGCCTCTTTAGCCACCAGCTGCTGCCCTTCCATGGATATCTCTTCCCCTCCCAAATGGGAGCCTTCCAGACTCTCATGATGAAGTGTAAGGGTTTAGCAAGGTCACATTGAGGTGCATAGGTTGGGCGGTCAGCTAGGCTCACTCATGAACCAAGTGGCTGTGCTCACATTCCAGCCTCACGTGTGTCTGACTTAAATTCATCCCTCATGAAAGCGATGAACTGTGAGCAAACCATGTTCCTATAGGGCCAGAACTGCCCATGTCAACTGTGCAAGCGTTGAGGATCTTACAGCTTTTCAAGGCCTGGGGAGCTGGGAGGTAGTGGGGATCTGAGGAAGCAAGGAGACAGGGGGCTTGGCTGAAATGGAAGCTGCTGGAGAGAAGCAGTCCTGGCCCTCCTGCCACCATGACTGGGCACAGCTGGAAGCCCAGGGCGAGGACAGAGGCAGGTCATCCCTAGCTCCTGGCTTGGTAAGCACCTTAACTCAGACCTTCACCTACCTAGAAGACTTCCCAGGCTTGGTGCACTTCATCTACGTGGACCGCACAACCGGGCAGATGGTGGCGCCTTCCCTCAACTGCAGTGAAAAGACCTCGTCCGAGTTAGGCAAGGGGCCGCTGGCTGCCTTTGTCAAAACCAAGGTAACCATTCGGGCCCAGGGTGGGGATGGGTGCGCCTTAGCCAATATTGGGCAATCCCTCCTGGTGTGATCCACATACCTGGGGCTAGCAGAGTGCGCTGGGCAGCAGGCCAGAAGAGGCAACGGCCAGTGCCAGCATAAATAAATGCTCGACAAGTATTTGTTGAATGAGCTAGAATGGAGAGAACGGCAAGGTACATCAATTGGGCATCAGAACTTAAAGTGATTTCTGTTAGGGAAGCGTTCCCTGGAAATTCTTTTATTCTCCTTATTTAACTGACTGGTTTTCATGGCAAAGTTATATTTTTGGTAGGGGGAGGACCCCTGCCACTGCCCAAAAAAACTATACGTGTGTGTGTGTGCGCTTTCTTTTTTTGGGGGGGGGGCTGTGGGGGGCAAGTGAAGTCTATTCTAATGTTTAAAACAAGATAGGAAGATGGGAAGTTGGGTGGCAGAGGCATGTGTTGGAAGCCCAGCCCCATCTTCCACCAGTTATGTGGTTTTGGGCAGTACTTAGCCCAAGTGTCAGTTTCCTCATCCGTAGAAGGAAAAAATACTGCTATTTATGTCACAGAGTTATGAAGATTACATGAGAGGATACGTGTCAAATATTTAGCATAGCACGTGGTACAAAATGCAGATACAGTTCATTCAGTACTTACTGGCAGCATCGTCATCACCATCTTCGTCCTTGCCCCTCATTCTGGAGACAGTCGGGGTTATGTTGGTACGTTTCTTTTTGTTGGTTTTCTGTGCAGTTTGTTGTAGTTGAGATCACTCTGTATGTGCAACTTTGTTACCATGTTTTCACTTCACATTATATCAGATGCATTTCCTCATGCCATTAATTCTTTATAGACATGATTTTTAGCAGCTCCGTAATAGTCCATCATGTGAATGTAACATAATTTATTGAATCATTTCCCTGATGTTTAGACACACAGATTATTTCTAGGCTTTTGCTGTTATAAATAATTCTGCAGTATACACCTTACATACATCTGTGTCCCCATCTCCGATTATGTCCCCAATAGTAATTCCTAGAAATGGAATTACTAAGTCAGATGGGAGGAATGTTTTTAAGGTTATTAATGGATGTTGTCAAATTACTTTCCTGAAAAGTATAATCAATCCATGGCAGATTTAGTTAGTAATTGCACAGTGATGCATTTTGGAGCAGATCGCCTGTCCCTCCCGCTAAGGGTGGAGGAGCGGGCTCCTCGAGTCTCTTCCCAGCCCTGAGAGGTGGGAGAGAGCCCACTGTCCCTACGGCCTTCCCTGGGGCACTTCGCTGGCAGCATTGGTGACGGTCCCTGCGTCAGGCAGGAGGACATTCCCAGGGGAGCTAAGGCATGTGGTTTCTCAGGCCCTGGGTTTCCATCTGCCCCCTTGGTGAGCTCTGATTTGGACTTCACCCCTGGCTCAGGACATCCTACAGGGTCACTCACCTGGACCATCATCAGTTCCCAGCCTGAAGGGCACTAGGATGGATTCAGGAGACCACACCTTGTTCTCCTGTGTTAATTAATGATGTCCCTGGCTATTTTCTAATTTCACTAATTTATTTATTTTAATATTATTATTTTTTGAGACAGGGTCTCACTTTGTCACCCAGGCTAGAGTGCAGTGGCACAAACACAGCTCACTGCAGCCTCAATCTCCTGGGCTCAAGCGATCCTCTCGCCTCAGCCCCCCAAGTAGCTGGGACTACAGGTGTGTGCTATCACACCCAGCTAATTGTTGTGTGTTTTTTGTAGAGATGAGGTTTTGCTATGTTACCCAGGATGGTCTTGAACTCCTGAGCTCAAGCAATCCACCTACCTCAGCCTCCAAAGTGCTAGGATTATAGGCATAAGCCACCACACCAGCCCAGTTCACTAATGTATGGCTTATGTGTATAGTAAAGTTACACAAAGCTTTTTTACATATATTTTGCCCCCACGCTAACTGGACGGTAGTCCATCCATCCAATAATGATTTATTGTTGAGCCTTCTGCTCTGGGCCAAGGCAGTGCCCAGGTACTAGGAGAGGCCCCTGGCACTCATGGGTTTCTCATCTGTGCACTTTCCTTCCTTCAGAGGTGAGAGCTGCCCGGGCAGACCAACGCTGAGAGAGTGGTGCTCCTCACTCTCCTCTTTTCCCCAGGTCTGGTCTCTGATCCAGCTGGCGCGCAGATACCTGCAGAAGGGCTACACCACACTGCTGTTCCAGGAGGGCGATTTCTACTGCTCCTACTTCCTGTGGTTCGAGAATGACATGGTAGGTGAGGCCGAGTCCCTGGGCGAGGACAGTCCGCACACACTTCCCGCTCTGTCACTCTTGGATTCATTTCTTCTGAATTGTTGTCTGTCTGTCTCATCTTCTCTTCTTGTTGCTGGTAAGCCCAGCAGGTTGGGACCCAGAGCTCAGAGGTCACAATTTCACGTGGGCATTTAACTGCTTTGTGAGCCCTCTGCCCAGCTGTCTGGCAAACTCTTGCCATTGTCCACGTGGCATCCAGGCACACATGTGAGCAGATAAGCACACGCCCCACTGCGGGAAACGCGACTCAGATCATACACTTTGTCGCTAGTGCTTCCATGTCGCCAGCATCACATGCCAAGCATGGCACACGGTCATCCCTGTGGCATAGGCCCCTGAACTCAAGAGCATAGGCCCTGCTTGAAGCAGTGAGCCAGGCCACCCAAGGAGACACTGGTGGTGTGGCTCGGGGCCCTGGCCTCCTGGCCCTACACTGCTTCCTCTGGGCCTCACCGTTACTGCAGAGTAGGCTCCAGTGAGGGGAACTTACTGTCTGTGGCCACCTGCCCCTCTCCTCCTGTCTCTCCCTCCTCTCTGTCTCTTTCTTTGCTTCCTCTCTGTTCCCTTTCTTTGCTTTCCTCTTGTTTCTCTTTTATTTGCATCTCGTTTGTCACCAGGAATGGTTGTTCCAGCTCTCAGGAGCGTTCCACCTCCCTCGCAGCCCTTGGTCTCTGGGTCGCTGAACTACTGTGCCTTCCCCTGCACCCACCCTGCACTCTCTTTGTTCACTGAGGGTGACAGCCATCCCTTTCCATAGGGCAGGGTGGTTACCGGGGCCCTCCGCCGCTGTTCTCTCAGTCATCCCTCACAGCCTTGTGCGGTGGCTGGGGCAGGGATCCCTGACCCCATTGTATGGATGGAGACGATCTAGAGATCAGACACCATGGCCAGGGCCACCGAGGTTGTTAAGTGAGGAAGCCGGAGCCCAAGCTCTCCTCCCCCAGCCTGCAGGCTCCCTGCTTTCCTCTGTGCCCCTGGAAGTGCCCAGGACTTGTGTACAACAGAAGTGCTAGAAAATTCCTGTGACCTTTACCTTCACTTCTAGGGAGGGACAGGAGTCTGTGTGCTTGGGTGGCCCCGTGGGGTGATACAGTGAGGCAGAGCTGTGAGCTGGAGAGGCCAGGTTTGAATGTCAGCCACACAGACCAACTGGTGCCACGGGGGCAGCCCTGCACGCTTCGGAGTCCACTCCCCCTGCATGGTAGGCCACGGTGCCCACACAAGCATCAGCTAATCGCCATGTTCGTGCCTGGCACACAGGGCACGTCCAGCAGATCTTAATTCCCTTCCCACCTTATCCCACCCTGGCAATTCCCAGTTCTTTCAAAGCAGAGGCTTAGGCCTTTTGTGAATGCTCTGCTCTTCAAGACCCTGAATGACAGCCCTGCAGGTTGCCCTCCTGAGCATGTGTGTGTGGCCTGTGCAGGTCCAGGTATTGATGGGAATGAGAGCTACCCTGCCGGCCCTTGGAACTTTGTATACTTTGTCTCTAATGTTCATAAGGCGACTGTTGTTATTCCGACTTCAAAGATGAAAAACCAAGGTCCAGGCATTTTCCCAAGCACCCAGCGCACAAGGCAGAGCCAAGCCAGGCTGCGAGCCCGGTGCGTCTAACTCGGGCCCATGTGCTCCCCTGACACCCACTGCCTCCCTGTCCTCCCTCCTCAGGGGTACAAACTCCAGATGATCGAGGTGCCCGTCCTCTCCGATGACTCGGTGCCTATTGGCATGCTGGGAGGAGACTACTACAGGTGACGGCGCGTCGGGAGCCGCTGGGGACGGACGCCCCCGTGTGGGTAAAAAGTACTCGCCTCTGCCGGGAGCGGCTTCTGCTTCAGCAGTGCCCTACCCCGGACCCAGAAATCCACACTGGGAACACCTTCCCAGCTGGGCCTGTGTGCAGTGAGGGAGGATGGGTGTGGAGGGCACGTCTGTGTTCCTACCGCCTTCCTGCTGGCATGGTCTTGGCAGCACGGGAAACGTCTGCGCCCGGCCCAGAACATCCCCACTGCTGCCTCGTAGCCAGGATGGCACTGTTAGGTCAGTGAGGAACAGGAGCAGGTGTCAAGGCCCACGTGCAGGGGCCTAGTGAGATGACCGAGGACACGGCATTTGCTCGCGAGGGCCCCGAGAGGCCTCTGGCACTGGAGGAGGGCCACAGCCTCGCTCCTGAATCCCGTCCTCCCTTTCCTCCCCAGGAAGCTCCTGCGCTACTACAGCAAGAACCGCCCGGCCGAGGCTGTCAGGTGCTACGAGCTGCTGGCCCTGCACCTGTCTGTCATCCCCACTGACCTGCTGGTGCAGCAGGCCGGCCAGCTGGCCCGGCGCCTCTGGGAGGCCTCCCGTATCCCCCTGCTCTAGGCCAAGGTGGCTGCAGTCTGCTTTTGCACCCCGTCCTCCAGCTGCTCTTGCTTGCCACTGTTCCCCATGGCAAGAGCCTGCTGTCTGCAGTGGCCGTCCTGAGGATGGGGCAGAATGCCCAGGGTGGCCCCAGGGTTTCTAAAACCCCACCTAGACCACCCTCCATGTGGGGTATGTGCAAGGCCCCAGATCCTTCTCTCTGGAGGAAGAGGGAAGCCCAGGGGTCCAGTTTGTCTTCGTAAAACAAAAGTGGCAGCAGCTCCTCGTCCAGAGCTGCCTCTGCCTTATCCTGGGAGATGGGGAGGGAGCCCACCCGGCAAGCTCTCTCCTACCCCAGGTAAAAGGTGCTCCTTTGCCTGGGTCTGAATTCCAGCCCTGCCACTTCCTGTCTGCATCTCCCGGAAAGTTTCTTCTATTCCTCACATTTAAAGCGATGGCACCTCCCTCCCAGGGTGGTGTGAGGATTACCCAATGCGGTAGGTGCTCAATAAATGTTGGTCATTGTTATCACTGAAGCTCAACACGCCTGTGCTTCTAGACCCTTCTGTCGTGCCGATAAGCCCTTGCTAAGTCCCAGCCCCTTCACGCTCGGCTGGCGTCTACCCTGGGGCTGGGGTTCTCAAGCCCCTGGCCCTGGCCCAGAGATATGGATTCGCTTGGCGGCCGTGGAGCCCAGGTTTTGATGTCTTTTAAAGCTTCCGTGGTGCGCCCTGGATTGAGAACCACCACCCAAGGGGTACAGCCCCTCTCTTCCAACCGAGAAGTTCCTGTCCCAGAATGGACCCAAGGACAAGAGATCCTGAGAGCCCTGGGACTGGGAGCATCTGCTCCTCTGAGGCCAGGAGGCTGGTGCTGGGCCAGAGAGGGCGGCGTGGCAGAAATCAGCGTCTACCGCAGCACAGGAACAGATGGCCCTGTGCTGTGCATACGGGAGCCGCGCCTTCTGTGTCTTCAGTCTTGGGCCAAAATTCACGTAGACTGGTCTCTCCCTTGCAGGGGACAGCTTTGGGGAGGCGTTGGGGGAGCTCGAACCCACTCGTTGGTCTAAACCCAGAGAAGGAGGCAGTGAGGAAGTGTCCCCTCAGGTGACTGGATCTGTGTTCCTCCTTATCATCATCTGATGGAATGGCAATGAAAAGCATGGATTGTGGAAAATACAGAAAAGCATAAAGGAAAAAACTCCAATCCTCTGAACCCACCAGTGTTCAGGACACCTGCTTTTGTCGCCTACTATTTCCCTTTAGTTTTTAGCAATGGCTGAATGTGATATGTCTAGTTTAACCAGTCCCCTTGATCTTTCTATATAATAAATAACACAGGGGTGGACATCCTGAATCAGATCTTAGCAGAGATGCTGACATGTGGGGTAACTGTCCATGGTGTGTGGAGGGGTCCTCGGAACCCCCTCTTAGGATCATCTCCACATACTCTCCCAGTTCTGAGATTGGTTACCAACAGCAGGTTTCCTTCACACTGCCGTGTCAGAGCAGCGCAGGAACTCTACGCTCCGCTGCGAGGGGCCTTCTCCTCCTAGGGAACACTCTGCTAAGTAATGGGCAGAGAACGAAGGGGCTCCTCATTCAAGGCAGGCCTAAGGGAGGGTCAGAAAGACCGATGTGACCTCCAATCCTTGGGGATTCTGGGAAAATGGGCAAAGTGCCAAAAGAAGAGAACTGGCCAGGCCTTCAAAAGAAGAAAACCCAGAGAATTACAGACAGTGAACTTGCCCCTAAGCCCTCGTTGAGGGGTGTGTTTGAGCATTTAGGAGAGGACTCCAGTGCTCCTCAGCGACAAACACAGCTGCCTTTGCGGTGTCTGAAGGCCCTGGTCGTGGTGACACTAGATGGCTGCCCTGGGCGCCTCCTGTGGGTGTAGAGGCATCACCACTCTGCACTGGCAGACTCAGCATGGAGTCGGAGCAGAGTCTGACACGAGCACTTGCCCTCCCAGGCATTTCAGTTCTGACTGAGAAGGGAGCCGCACAGGGGAGGAGAGGGCCCTTTGGAGCTCCGCTCTGTCTCCACCACTCCCTAACCCCGCAGCCTCAGTGCCTTCATCTGTAAAATGGGGAGTTTTGCCTACAGAGTTCAGCACAGTGCCAGCCTGACATGGGAACCCCAGTGGATTATCAGTTTTGTCATTATTCCCCTGCATCCTGGAGGTGACACCGCCTGGTTAATAGGCAACCCCTCCCGATGGCCCAGCACAGCTGCACAGCAGCAGGAGGCTGGCCTGTGGCCAAGAATGCACGGTGGAGGAGGGCTGGAGGGGGACTGCAGCTCCTCCTCTTCCTGCTTCCTCCCTGCTCCACCCCCTGCCTAGGGCAGCACAAAAGCAAATCTCTAGCTAACTCCCTGCCTAGCAAGGCCCAGCCTGGGGCAGAAATGGCTGCAAGTGGTCTCTGCAGGGCTGTGGCTGCCTCTCCCTTCCCAGCTTGGAGACGAGCTCACACAGAAGCCGGGGGAGGTCTGAAGCCTGAGTATGATGCGGTGGTGATAGGAGCAGGTAAAGTGGTAAAGCAGGCTGGGCCAGAGCTGAGGGGCGGGAAGGCAACCCTGCTCAGAGCTTGGTAGGGAGGGGGAGGCCTTGCCAAGCCCCACTGCTCTCTCCTCGGTCATAACCCGCCAGAAGTTTATACACTAGCAGGGGCTGCAGCGGAAAGCCCTTCCATCTGGCAGGCAGGCACCTGGGATTCTGGGGCTGGCTCTGCTGTGTGGCCTGGGGCAAATGCTTGCCTTCTCTGGGCTTGGATCGTCCATGGAGAATGACAAGAAGACTAGGTGAGCTCAGGGGTTTCCCTCTATCTCCTGCAAAATGACCTAGTTTCCACCACATTCTCAGCCTGTGGTTTTAAGGGTTGGAACGAGCTCTGGGCCAACAGACAGGTGAAATCCAGCACCCTCCCCCAACCTCCCCCACAGTGCCGTGTGTTTTGCTCACCACTGCCTTACCACTGAGGCCACCCATCCTCACAAGAAACTGCAGTCATTTCATAAAGGCCAGTTAGGATAAAACAGAACTGAGTTCTGGAGTTCCTACTGCGTGTCTGCGGAGGGCAGTGGCCCCCATTGCCTTGCAGCTCTGGGACATTTGTGAATCTGCAGTGATCCTGCCATACTTTGCCAACCCCTGGGCTCAAGAGTATCAAAGTCTACTGGGTGCTAGGGGAAGAAGAAGGCCCAGGACCAGGTGGTTCTTGCTTAGTGCCTTCCATTCACACTTGCAGAGGGCCCCAAATGCATGATTGCCAGCTAGAGCTTACAGAGATAATGACAGGGACCGAAAGCAGACGGCACTCATTATGCAGCTTTGAAGGCATGTGTTCATTTTCCTATGTACTAGAGCAGTTGCGAGCTGGTAGATACTCAACAGTCACCTCTCCAGGGAAAAATGTGTGATTGTGTGTGTGTGTGTATACACATACATATATACACACACACGTATATACACACGTATGCATATATGTATACATATATGTGTATACATACATATATAGACACACACATGCTTATTTTAAATATTGAAATAAAAGATACACTGCACACAATTTTACAAATAAAAATACAATACTCTCAATTTAAATGCAGTCTAGGCAAGTGATTCTTACCAAAGGCTTTCTTTGATTTTTGCCAAACTCAGTAGCCAACCTATAGTTGCATCTGACAAATGAGGGTAGCTCCGAAGAGAATGGTGCTCCATATTTTCTGTAAAGAGTAGGACGATCGTGAAACAGCAAAGATTTATATCCCAGCCTTACTCCTTATTTTTTTAATTAATTTTTATTTAATTAATTTTTTTTTTTTTTTTTGAGACAGAGTCTCACTCTGTCACCCAGGCTGGAGTGCAGTGACACAATCTCAGCTTACTGCAACCTCTGCCTCCTGGGTTCAAGTGATTCTCCTGCCTCAGCCTCCTGAGTAGCTGGGATTACAGGCACCCGCCACCACGCCCAGCTAATTTTTGTATTTTCAGTAGAGTCTGGGTTTCACCATGTTGGCCAGGCTGGTCTCGAACTCCTGACCTTGTGATCCACCCGCCTCAGCCTCCCAAAGTGCTGGGATTACAGGCGTGAGCCACCGCTCCCGGTCTCCTTCTTTAAATGACAGGAATGATGTTACTCAAATAAGATAATTTTTTTAAATACTAGATTTCCTTCAATGTTTATGCTATTCACGCTGTAACAGCTAATGCTGTTAGGTTTAATTTGCATTATTAGCATTTTCCCATCGCTTTCTTAAGCCTGACCACAGAACAATAAATTCAGCCCTGCTGTGTAATATTTGCTGATGACGGTGGTGGGAATACTCCCACCATGGCCTTTTTTGTCACCAAGATGAGGTTGCTGAATGTGATTTGGGAGTGATACCCACTGGCACATCATTGTATAGTATGTCCACCATGCAGATATGTACCTAGAGGCCATTGATGGCAAAGGCATGGGGAACAGACAAATGTAGTAAAACAAATAGGAAGTAGTGTGTTTGGAGTATTTATTACCTTTGTTTTTAATATCATTTATTTAATTGTAAGCTTATATAATTTAGTTTCTAACAATGGCTATTTGACATCCGGCTCACAAACTCCCTGGGCTGGTGGGAGACAGCTCCAGCGCCTTGCTTAGCCTCAGAGAAGCCCCCGCCTTCTTCCGTGCTCGGCCACAGCTCACCCTGCTGTCTCCTAATGGGGAAGGTTGACTCTAGGTCACCAGCTGCCTTGGTGACTTGCCTACAAGTGCGAGTGAGTCTCAGTGTGTGAGCTTTTCCTTGACATGATTTCTTTAGTTGCTAAACATACCATGAAGCCTGGTTTAAAGGCATCTTGGGCCTGAGTGAGGAACACAGTGGCATATTCTGAGACAAGGGTTACCTCTTGAGTCCCTGAAGGCACACTGGCGCCTGGCCGCCACCTTGAAGATGACTCTGATTTAGTCATTTGACTAAATGTGCCTGAGAGTGACTGAGGAGCTTGTTAAAATGGACATTCCTGGCCCCGTACCTGGTGATGAGCATTCTGAGGGCAGGAAGTGACTCCCGGAGGTCAGCACATCCGCCCAACCAACGCTGCCTGATGCAGGCAGCTGCAGAGCCCACGCCCAGAGCAGCTTCTCAAGGGCCCAGGCGGCTGCTGTGGGGCCCCTGAGGCAGGTCTGGGGATTAGCAGAGCCCGCAGCTGAAGTCCTCTTCAAGGAAACAGAGGTGTCACCAGAAGCCAAGGAGGGCTCAGCCAGACCTGGGGGTGGCCACTGGGAGGGGGTCTTGTGCTTTGGATCCTTTACCTTATTCATTTGAGGTCTGCCGTGATTGAACTGGACCCAGTTGCCTGGAAAACTGAGTTTTCCAAGACTGACCATCAGCACCAATTAAAAGACAAATAGCTCCCATTTATCTCATCCTTGCCGCGCTGCAGGGTCCCTGGCACCCTCTGTTCCCCACGTGAAGAAGCTCAAGGCTCAGGGCAGCTGACAACTCTCTGAGGTCACACCCTGGCAAACAGCAGAGGCTGGGCTGAGCCCAGGACTGTCTGCCTTTAGTTTGTTGCATGTCTTTGAGACAGGTTCCATCTGCTTATGAGTCCCAACTGGCAGACTGTTTAAACTTTCTTATGAACGTTTTCAAAAGCCCATACAAATAAAGAGTATGTCAAGCAGCACTTTTTAAGATGAACTATAACCAACTAGCTTCTCACATGCTTCTCATGTGGTCAGAGTTAATTTTAGCTCATGAAACTCTTGGTTCTGTGAAACACCTGCTGAATAGACTCCTGGGAGGGGGTCTGGGAGCCGACATTTACACAGCCTCCCAGGTGATTCTGAGCTTATCAGAGCTGGAGAGGCACTTGCTACCCAGCGGTTTGGTGTGGAACATGAGATGCCAAGGCCAAATTCAGGCCTCTCAGCCCAAGGCACCCTGAAGCACAGCCCGTCACTCCAGCACATGTTGAAACTGTACGTTTACTTCCTGTCGAACTGTTCACATTTTATTTTTGGAACACTGGGGATTGGCAAAAACAAACCCATGTGAATGAAGCCTCCTAGGGCACCGTTGTGCCGATTGTGAACCACATGTGGGCAAAACAAGCCACACTTGACAGCAGCTACCCACATGACCAGCACTCCCCTGGATGCTGATGCTGCCATGCGAGACAGGACGTTGGCGCACCAGCATGCAGCCACCCATTGCTTCTCCTGCTTGCCAAGTCAGCCGTGCTGCTCCCTCAGATACCATCACCTGCACCTCCCAAGCATCAGCCCCTCACTCCAGCAGAGCCCCTGACCAAGCCAGGGGAGCAGGACTTTTCCAGCCAGGGCAAGGACCAGGCTTTTCTGACTCCTTGAAGATCTGGTGTTTCATAGAGTTGAGCTAGCTGCTGTTCCAACATCTGAATGCGGGAAGGGGAGGGGAGGGTCACTGGATCTTCATGGCATGGGGACAGGGAGCAGTGAGCACATTCCTCAAGGACTGTCCGTCTGCCCGCCGGCTGACCAGTGATGCTTTCCTTCCCTCTCCCCTGTCTCGTTGCAGGACACAACGGACTGGTGGCTGTGAGTACATCCCTAATTGATCCCACTTCACTGGCCCCTGGGTGTGTGGCTCTCAGCAGCCTGGGAAGGAGTGTGAAGAAGCAGGTGGGATAAGGGCCTCGAGAGAGAAGGAAAAGGCAGCCTAGTCAGCACCCTCTGCTCTCCCGCGCTGACCGGGGGCTGGGTCGAATGCACATCTGCAGCCAGCTGAGGACATCACAGGCTGCTTTCCTCCCCTTCCCCTAATGGGGAAAGGTGGTTTCCCCATGGCCTGGGAGGGAGTCAGGGAGCTTCCAGAAACAAGCTGACAAGGCGGGGAAGCATGTAACCAACATAGCATGGGAGCAGGTGGGAAGCAGGGGATTGGGCACCCAGGGCAGGGTGGGGTCCCTTGACTCCAGATCATAGTCAGCCCTTGTGTCTAGAGCCCTGTGCTCCCAGCCAGGTCTAGGCCACGTACCACCTTGGAGTACATAGCCGCTATGTGGCCAAAGTGTGCCCTGGATACATTGAGGAGCTCAGCCTAGCAGAAGGGCCAGTGCCCCGTCCCCAGCACAACTGACTTCAAGATCCCAAGCTGAGCTGGGTGGCCCAGAGCTATCCTTAGCCTATGCTTCTGTAACCTGAGTCTAGATACCTCCAGGAGGCCACAGAAGGTATTCAAGCCACAAAACAAACATGGAACATCTTCTTGAAGCAGCGGCAGCTCTAGAATATCAATATGGGGGTAACTGTGGATGTGCTAACGGACTGATGTTAAACCTTAATACTTTGCCTGATGTCCAAGTTTTACCTGAACATTTTATGTGGGGCATTTTGTAACTCAATGGATCAGTAATTTAAAACATTTATTTTATTTTATTTTATTTTAATTTTTTTTGAGATGGAGTTTTGCTTTGTCGCCCAGGCTGGAGTGCAATGGCACGATCTCAGCTCACTGCAACCTCCACCTCCCGGGTTCAAGCAGTTCTCCTGCTTCAGCCTCCTGAGTAGCTGGGATTTCAGGCGCCCACCACTAAACCTGGCTAATTTTTGTATTTTTAGTAGAGATGGGGTTTCGCCATGTTGGCCAGGCTGATCTCGAACTCCTGACCTCAGGTGGCCCGCCTGCCTCAGCCTCTGAAAGTACTGAGATTACAGGCATGAACCACCATGCCCGGCCTAATTTTATATTAATATAGGCCTGATTTTATATTAATATAAACAAAGATTCATCTTGCAGCTCTGCCACTTTGTGAAGGTTAAGGTGAGTCACTTAGCCTCTCCGAGTCACTGTAAAATGGAACAATGGCACCTGCCCTCACAGAGCTGCTGTGAAGGTAATGGATCATTTGCTGCTAGAACCCGTCACATGCAAGTGGTGGCTGTTATTATTGGAAGTTTCCAGGCCAAGGAAGGCTGGCATCTATCCCCTTCACCCAAAGCCCACCAGGAACACACTTGTAGTTAGTCTAGTTGGGTTTCTTGCTCCTTGCAGCGAGGGGACTCACATCAGGGGAACCTCGGGTTGCCTCAGTAGGAAGGTGTTAGAAAGAACCTAGCACAGGATTTGAGCTTTGGTTGATTCGAGGGAAGGCCTAAGGAAATAGGGCTTGCCATAGATTAGATACTCTCAGGAAGGAGGGGCAGCCCTGCAACTGGGCAGCTCAAGAAATCCGATCTGTAGGGAGGAGAGAGATGTGTGCGGAGAGCAGTAATTGATACAGAAGTAGCAGTCACTCATTTCAGCCAAGAGGGGTGTTGGGTATTTTCTCGATGGCACTGAGACATTGCTTTTGTTTGTGCTTGCCTCATTTTATCATAGTCTTATAGAAACCTTGTTTGGGGTTGTCCATCTGTGAGATCATTCCTGTGTAATAGGAGATGCAGCTTACCTTGCGTGCCAGGCCTCAGCCACTGAGTGACGGCTGCTGTTTCTTTCTCAGTAGGATATGTTAGGAGGATAGACACTGGTTTCACACCGTCTCGTTTCAATTCCGAAGACCTCTGTTCATCAGCTCTGTGAGCCTGAGGCAAGCTGTTAACCTTATTGAGCCTCAGTTTTCTCATCTGTAAAATGAGAGAATCATAGTACCTGCCTCTTGGCTGTTGGGAAAAATTAAATAAGACAACGTACTCACTGTTTCTGGCACATAATAGTTGCCAAGGGAGCTTTTTGAAAAGTCTGACTTTTGCATGGCACCATTCCTGTGGTCACAGGGCCAGCATTTTAGATCGGTAGATTCATGACCAGTTTGGTTCAACAGATATTTATTGATTTTTCCACTAAGTGCTAGAAAAAAATTGATAGAAATCCTTGCATCATTTGTTCTCCCAAAATAAAGCGCTGCTATGAGCAGCTTCATTTACTGAGCACATTCTCTGTGCCGGAGACCACTTAAAGCCCTGTCTAGGGACCAGCTCAGTTCATCTTCACAGCAGCCTTATGAAGTGGGTAAAGCCAGGACTATTTTCATCAGCCCCATTATTGCATGTGAACAAACAGGCCAGGCGGATCAGGTACTGGGGCTGCAGCAGCAGAGAGAGAACGAGGGGCTGAATCTGGGCGGAAGAGTCAGCGTTCACAAGTTTCACCTCACTGTGCTGCGCTTGTAGGAGGAATGAGGCTTGTGCCCTGCCTGAAGGAGAGGAACATCCCAGGGCAGGGTGGCAGGAAGCAGCGTGAGACCCCGAGGCACCAGGCCTCTGAGGAGGGAAGACCACCTTCAGTTGGGAAGTGGAGGGGCGGGAGCAGGCCGGTCCGATCTTAGAGGACATCTAGGAAAGGCAAGAGTGGAAGGGGAAGCACAGGGAAGGGCATTCCCAGAGGCAGGAACAGCATGAGCAGGGTGGGGAGGCTGTAGGGTGTGGGGCATACTGGCCTATAGTGAGGACCTCAGTCTGCGGGTCAGCCCGAGGGAGCCCTGACATTTCAGAGGGATAAAGGGAGGGCCCGTGTGCTGCCCCACTTCCCAGGCAGCGTACCTGCAGAGACTGGGGGTGAACACCGCGGTCTTCGAGAGGCGCCATGTGATCGGGGGTGCAGCTGTCACTGAGGAGATCGTCCCAGGTGAGCTCCGATGTGGCATGGGGGAGTGGAGGGCAGTGACCCGGGGACAGTCTTCATCCTCTTCATCCCCGCTGACCCCCCGGTGACGGTCCTCATCCCCGCTGACCCCCCATGACGGTCCTCATCCCCGCTGACCCCCCGGTGACGGTCCTCATCCCCGCTGACCCCCCGGTGACGGTCCTCATCCCCGCTGACCCCCCGGTGACGGTCCTCATCCCCGCTGACCCCCCGGTGACGGTCCTCATCCCCGCTGACCCCCCGGTGACGGTCCTCATCCCCGCTGACCCCCCGGTGACGGTCCTCATCCCGCTGACCCCCCGGTGACGGTCCTCATCCCCGCTGACCCCCCCGGTGACGGTCCTCATCCCTGCTGACCCCCCGGTGACGGTCCTCATCCCCGCTGACCCCCCGGTGACGGTCCTCATCCCCGCTGACCCCCCGGTGACGGTCCTCATCCCCGCTGACCCCCGGTGACGGGCTTCATCCCCGCTGACCCCCCCCGTGACGGTCCTCATCCCCGCTGACCCCCCGTGACACACTTCATCCCCGCTGACCCCCCGTGACGGTCCTCATCCCCGCTGACCCCCCGGTGACGGTCCTCATCCCCGCTGACCCCCCGTGACGGTCCTCATCCCCGCTGACCCCCCGTGACACGGTCCTCATCCCCGCTGACCCCCGGTGACGGGCTTCATCCCCGCTGACCCCCGGTGACGGTCCTCATCCCCGCTGACCCCCGGTGACGGTCCTCATCCCCGCTGACCCCCCGTGACGGTCCTCATCCCCGCTGACCCCCAGTGACACACTTCATCCCCGCTGACCCCCGGTGACGGTCCTCATCCCCACTGACCCCCCGGTGACGGTCCTCATCCCCGCTGACCCCCCGGTGACGGTCCTCATCCCCGCTGACCCCCGGTGATGGGCTTCATCCCCGCTGACCCCCGGTGACGGTCCTCATCCCCGCTGACCCCCGGTGACGGTCCTCATCCCCGCTGACCCCCCGTGACGGTCCTCATCCCCGCTGACCCCCAGTGACACACTTCATCCCCGCTGACCCCCGGTGACGGTCCTCATCCCCACTGACCCCCCGGTGACGGTCCTCATCCCCGCTGACCCCCCGGTGACGGTCCTCATCCCCGCTGACCCCCCGGTGACGGTCCTCATCCCCGCTGACCCCCCGGTGACGGTCCTCATCCCCGCTGACCCCCGGTGACGGTCCTCATCCCCGCTGACCCCCGGTGACGGTCCTCATCCCCGCTGACCCCCCGGTGACGGTCCTCATCCCCGCTGACCCCCGGTGACGGGCTTCATCCCCGCTGACCCCCCCGTGACGGTCCTCATCCCCGCTGACCCCCGGTGACGGACTTCATCCATGCTGACCCCTGGTGATGGTCTTCATCCCTGCTGACCCCTGGTGACCGTCTTCATTGGATTCGGTTTCAGGGTTTAAGTTCTCCCGCGCGTCCTACCTGCTCAGCCTGCTGAGGCCGCAGATTTACACTGATCTGGAGCTGAAGGTAGGGCCTCCCCGGCCTGATTGCAGGGAGGGAGGAGGCAGTTCCATCTTCCCAACCTGGGCAGAGGCTCCCTGTTCCACGCCCGAGGTGATGCCCGCCCCTGAGGGCTCCCTCTTCTACCCAAGTATTGTGTATCCCACGTGGTCTCCCTGCTGCGTTCCCATGGATGGGTTTTGTCTTGTCCATATAGTGTCTTGAAAAGTGGGAAATTTCATGCAAGAATCAGACTTCTTTTGAAGAATGAGCTTTGTCACCATCAGGCCCCGTGGGACACCTATCTGAAGCCTTGGGCGCCTGAGCTTACAGCTGCCTTGGGACACGAGCCCCATTTCTGCCCTCATTGAACTTGAGAGCTGATTCCCTCTCTTGGCATCTGGAGCAGGAAGTGGGGCCTGGGGACTTTTCTGGCTCCCGGGCTGTTGGGAAGGTTCCTGGGAGTCTCATCTGGTGCTGTTTGCCTCTCAGTCCACTAACCTTTGTCCGCAACCTTGCCCAACCCTGCCGCCAACCCTTTCACCTTCCTTCACCCCCACTGTCTTATAAACTGCGTCACCACATTCCTGAGGCTGATTGGCTTCTACCTGCTTGGTGCCACTGTCACTCACCACTCAGAGAAAAGGGGTCTTAGTGCCATCTGCACAAGCAGCTGCCACTCATGTTTTTTTTTTTTTTGAGACCAGGTCTCACTCTGTCGCCCAGGCTGGAGTGCAGTGGCATGATCTCAGCTCACTGCAAGCTCTGCCTCCCGGGTTCACGCCATTCTCCTGCCTCAGCCTCCCGAGTAGCTGGGACTACAGGCGCCCGCCACCACGCCCGGCTAATTTTTTGTATTTTTAGTGGACACGGGGTTTCACCGTGTTAGCCAGGATGGCCTCGATCTCCTGACCTCATGATCCACCCGCCTCAGCCTCCCAAAATGCTGGGATTACAGGCATGAGCCACCATGCCCGGCCATGTTGGTGCCATCTTTGCTCTAAATTCAAAATTTTAAGCTAGTGTGATGTCCAGCTGCTGTTCACAGCTCTTTGGCTGCTCTAACTGGTTCATGTAGAGACTTCTTCAAGCCACTGAGACAGAGTATGTGCATCCTGGTACCAGGACTGGATGAAATCTAGCCAGGGCTGGGGGTGAGTCGCTGGTCTCCAGTCCAGACCAGACCATAGCAGCAGGCAGTTTGTAAATGCACCACTTATTCATAGTAGCAGATGTTGGGGAACAGGGACCCTCCTTTTGGCAAACCTGATCTATGAGACTAAGAATCACAGAATAGACATTTTCACTTGATTATTCTCTTTACTTAAAAAATGTTACTCATTTGAAATGGTGTTTGTCATAGTGTTCCTGGAACTAGAAGCTCCCAAGTGAATTGAGTAGATGCTTTAACCTCTGCCTTGGGCTGCATTCATAGGAGTACGGTGCTCAGCTCAGGGAGAAAGCAGTTCTGCTGTGTGATGTGCAGGACTCACCCCATCTGGAGCACCTTGTTTTAACAGGACATTGAGGGTCTGGAGGGCATTGACAGGAGGGCAACTAAACTCTTTCCAGGAATATACTCTTTCCAAAACTATAATGGAGAGCATTTACTTTACCAGCATCACATATTGGGCTATGACCTTTAATGTTCTATCTCAATTGTTCCTCACCTGTAAGTCAAGAGCCATGTTAGAATCAGGGAACTTAAAGTTCAGGGGTTAAATTCACAGAGCTAAAAAGTGATGGAGAATTTGAGCCAAGGTCAGACTGTCTCCAACTCCTTGTTCTTGAGCTATGATGCACTCAGGCCTCTTGGTACCGATACCACCCAGACTCACATGCCTCTAGCTCTTTGTAGTTTGTGGTGAACGTGGTCATAGATGGAGTGTCCCTGGCAGCTCCAGCGGGGTGTGCACAGAGGCTGAGACTGGAGCTGCTGGAAACTGGCCGGCTGCGTCTGCCTCCCTGCTCCACAGCTCACCAGCTGTGTGATTTCGCCATGTGATGCCTTCTCTTCCTCATCTGTAAGATGGGAATGGCAACAACACCTGCCTCCCAAGGCTACATCAGCACAGTCCCTGGTGCACAGCGGGCTCAGTGCTTGTTGCTATTATTATTACCCCCATTTGGCACTTGAGAAAACTGAGGCTCCAGAAAGACCAATGGCCAGAGACTACTCAATCATCCTGCCACTTATAAGGCTATATCCAATTAGACTGAGCCGCCAACTCAAGTGTGAGGCTTAGCTTTGGCACCGCTGCCCCTCCTCCCCTTCTTGAGCCAAAGCACCCTCCACTGACCCTCTGTGGTCCCCACCAGGGCCTGCCTGCCCGTCCTGGGTGTTAGTTTCCACAGCTGTCAATGCGAGCACTGACTTGGATCACCTCCCGGTTCCATCCACCTAGAAAATGAGTTTGCTTTTGCAGCAGTCTCACGCTGGGTGATGGAATCCAGGCTGGAAGGGCAGAGCCTTTGCACTGGCAGAGAAGGGGATGTGGAGGGGGGCTTTTCATCCCCTTCAGCCATAAGCCACCTTCCCCACCTCCCCCTGGGCCAGCCTTGACCTCATTGCCAGAGGCAACCCCATCTCCCTCCCCCCCTCACTGACCTTCTGTGTCTCACTCAGTCTTATTCATTTTGCTCCTGCTTTTCTCCTGGAAATCTCTCTAAGGTAGGGCTCTAACTTGCAGGGCCACAGAGTATGACCTGGGAAACTGCTGGGGAAGCGGAGATTTCCCTGGGGTTCTTGCTCACAGGTCTGATTCGGTGGCAGTGGTGGGGCCCAGAAAGTCTTTTTGATGGCATTCTCATGTCATTCTGAGAGAGAAGGCCCCCGGAACACAACTTTGAGAAGAACACCCTTTAAATCTCTCGTACCGGCCAGACCCTGCTCTTAGAGAGAGTGACTCATACCTGTAATCCCAGCACTTTGGGAGGCCGAGACGGGCGGATCACGAGGTCAAGAGATCGAGACCATCCTGGCTAACACGGTGAAACCCCGTCTCTACTAAAAATACAAAAAAAGTTAGCCAGGCATGGTGGCGGGTTCCTGTAGTCCCAGCTACTCAGGAGGCTGAGGCAGGAGAATGGCGTGAACCTGGGAGGTGGAGCTTGCAGTGAGCCGAGATCGTGCCACTGCACTCCAGCCTGGGCGAAAGAGCGAGACTCTATCTCACAAAAAAAAAAAAAAAAAAAATCTCTTGTATCTCTGGTCATTTAGACACACATCCTTCACACACACGCGCTTTCCAACAGTTTCCACCCATGATGGTTGTGCATGCTGAGAACTCTCATGGGGTAAATAAA
The DNA here is from genome assembly GCF_024542745.1 of Macaca thibetana thibetana. NCBI lineage: Eukaryota > Metazoa > Chordata > Mammalia > Primates > Cercopithecidae > Macaca > Macaca thibetana. The sequence goes on along the minus strand of NC_065586.1, from coordinate 94,442,420 downwards.
AGAAGGGTTTTGCTTTCATTTTTTTTTTTAAGAAAAAAACTTCATAATCCGAACAAATCTCATGGATATAATCTGATGGTTACTTAACATTCCCCTTCTCATTCGAACTCCACATAATTAAAACCATTGTTAAAAGAAAAACCTTCACCAAATTAAATTTAACAGAGTTTAATTGAGCAAACAATGATTCATAAATGGATCGGCCTCCCGAGCCAGAGTATGCTCAAAGTCTCCAGCACAGCCCCGTGGTAGAAGAAGATTTATAGACAGAAAGTGAAAAGTGATGTACAGAAAATGGAAGTGAGGTACAGAAATAGCTGGATTGGATATAGCTCAGCGTTTGTCTTATTTGAACACAGTTTAAACACTTGGTCCCCTTTGATTGGCCAAAACTCGGCGATTGACACAGGAGTAGGTTACAGCCTGTTTACACCTCCTTCTAGCTTAGAGTTCACTATGAACAGAGAAACCTTTAGGCTGAGCTTAAAGTATTCAAGGAGGCAGCTTTAAGCTAAGTTTGATTTAACACCATTAAGAATGACAGAGCCTCCATTTAGAAGAGAAAGTCCTGGAATCAAATGAAAAGTGATTCATAGTCAATTAGTTATACTTGGAATAACTTCTGGATTCCTCTTAGGTCCCTGATTTGGGGTGTTATTCATTCATTCAGTCCATGTTGGGGGGTTATTCATTCATTCAGTCCATGTTTCTGAGTACCTGCTGTGTGCCAGGCACTGAGAGAAGCCCTTGGGTGTACAGCAGTGAACTGGAAAGGCAAGGACCCTGCTCTGAGGGAGAGAACTTCAGGTAGAGGTAAGTGCCAAGAAGAAAAGAAAAGAAGGCAGCATTAGAAAGAGAGTGGAGATTCCAGCCTAGATGGCGACCAGGAAGGACATGTTCCTCAAGGAGGTGACATTTGAGCAGGTTTTCAAATACCAAGAGGTCACCAGCAGCAGCCGTGTGGACATCTAAGCAGACGGTCTCCAGTCAGAGGGAAGAGGAGATGGACGCACCCAGGCAGGCGTGAGCAGAGGGCAGGTCAGTGTGGCCAGAGCAGAGGAGTGACAGGCAGAGGGCAGCAGATTGGGGTGGGAGGAGCAGGGGCCAACTCGGGGACTGCATTTTATCCAGGTGCAGCGAGAAGCCAGTGAGGTGTGCGATCAGGAAGTTCACTGCTAGGATTTGTGACTTTACCAAGGTCAGCCCGCCTGCTGGCTGGTGAGGACTGGGCGGAAACAGGAAGGGTCGCATGTGGATCACGAGGCCGCGCTGCAGCGGTTCCCGAAATGGTGGCTTAGAGAGAAGCGCACAGGTTCTGGAGGCAGCGTATGGGATGTCAAGAATGACAAGGAGAGAAACTAAGGATGCTTCCTGGGTATGAGAGAGTTCACTACATTAAGAGGAACGAAGCTGGAAGTTTCTCCAGCTTAGAATAAAGAATGTCTCCATCTTAGGGTTAGGAGGGACCCCAGCCGTCTCCTGGCCCCGGCCCCCGCCAGTGTCAGGAACCTCCTCCAGGCACAGAGTGTCCAGAGCTGCGGTGAGCCTGCCCGCCTGGAGCGTCTCCAGTGTGGAGCAACTCCAGTGGTAACTGTTGGAAAAGCCTGTTTTTGGTTTCCTCGTGCTTTCCTAAAACCTCTACTCTCAGATCTCATTTCCCTCCTCTGTGGCCGTACCTTGTCTGCAACGTTCAGAGTCGACGGAATGCTTATTAACTGCACTGTGTCTGCATGCGGGGGATACAGCAGTGAACAAAATAGACAATGCCCCTGACTTCACAGGGCTCACATTCTACTTGGGGAGACAATGAAAACACTAAATATGTGATTAGCCATGTGGTGACAAGTACTTTGGGGAAAAATATTGCAGGGCGAGGGCGCAGGGAGTACAGGAGAGGCCTGGCTGATAAGGTGGCATTCCAGCCAAGACCTGGAGTCGTTGAGGGAGCAGGCCACGTATCTGGAGAAGGAAGCCTCTGGACAGCAGAAACTGGAGGCAGCACAGGCCCCTTTTGCTTTATCTGTGCCTCCTTTGAGGAAGTAGATGTGCTCTTGGAAAGTTCTGTGTGCTAATCAAATATTTGTAAATCAAATCATATTTTAAATGCATCAAGGGGACTTCCACTTAAAGTGACCCTGGAGTAAATGAGTCTGCAAAGTAAATAAAATGTTCTGATGTGAATAATTTATCTACCTTGTAAGTATAGATTTTCACATAACCATTGCTTGATTGTGTCTTTCTAAATTTAATTATTTATTTCTGAAGTGGGGCAGTTACAGACTGGTGCTGAGAGCTGGGGCTTTGCAGTTACACAGCTGTGGTTTTGAAACCCAGACCTACCTCCTAAAGTGACCTGGGACAAATTGTGTAACTCCTATGAGCCTCTCGTGTTGCTTTTGTACAATGAGGATAGTAAGACAGCCACGTGCCACGTGACAACATGTTGGTCAACGATAGACTATATACAATGGTGGTCCCATAAGCTTACAATGGAGCTGAAAAAAATTCCTGTCCCCTAGCGATGTCATAGTTGCAGTGCAGCATATTATTCATGTGTTTGTGGCAATAAGCCTACTGTGCAGCCAGTTGTCAAAAAGTCTAGTACATATAATTATATACAGTACACAATACTTGATAGTAAATGACTTTGTCACTGGTTAATGTATTTATTATACTATACTTTTTATTACTATTTTAGAATGTATTCCTTTTCCTTATTTAAAAAATTCACTGTCAAACAGCCTCAGGCAGGTCTGTCAGGAGGGATCCAGCAGAAGGCATTGCTCTCTAGAGATGACAGCGCCACGTGTTACTGTCCCTGAAGACCCTGCAGTGGGGCAGGATGTGGAGGTGGAAGGCAGTGACATTGATGATTCCTGACCCCGTGTAGCCCTAGGCTGATGTGTGTGTTTGCGTTTCACTTTTTAGCAAAACAATTTAAAAAGTAAAAAAATAAAATAAAATAAAAATTTTAAAAACAGAAAAAAGCTTACAGAATGAGGATATAAAGAAAATAGCTTATATAGCTATACAATGTTTGTGTTTGTAGCCAAGTGTCTTTTTCAAAGAATCAAAAAGGTTTTAAAAATTAAAACGTTTATAAAGTTTAAAAGTTGCAGTAAGCTAACTTGCTGAAGAAAATGTTTTAATCAATGTAGTGTAGCCTAAGTGTACTGTATTTATAAAGCGTGCAGTAGTGCACAGCAATGTGCTGGGCCTTCAGTCACTCACCACTCACCCAGAGCAACTTCCGATCCCGCAGGCTCCATTCATCATGAGGGCTCTATACGTATCATTTTTCTTACCTTTTATGCCATATTCTTAATGTACCTTTTCTGTGTTTGGGTTTTTTGTTTTTGTTTTTGTTTTTTGAGACAGAATCTCTCTTTGTCACCCAGGCTGGAGTGCAGTGGTGCAGTCTCACCTCACTGCAACCTCTGCCTTCCAGGTTCGAGCGATTCTCCTGCCTCAGCCTTCCGAGTAGTTGGGACTACAGGTGTATGCCATCATGCCCAGCTAATTTTTGTATTCTAAATAGAGATGGGGTTTCACCATATTGGCCAGGCTGGTCTCGAACTCCTGACCTCAGCTGATCTGTGCACCTTGGACTCCCAAAATGCTGAGATTACAGGCATGAGCCACTGCTCCCAGCCTAGATATGTTTAGATACCCAAACACCATTGTATTACAGTTGCCTCCGGGATTCAGTGCAGTAACATGCTGTGCAGGTTTGCAGCAATAGGCTACACCACACAGCCTATATGTGGTAGGCTATCAGATCTAGGTTTGTGTAGGTACACTCTGTGATGCTCAAACTACGACAAAATTGCCTAACAATGCATTTCTCAGAACATATCCCCATCGTTAAGTGATGCAAGACTGTACTTACAAAGTTGTTGTGAGGTAACCATTGTAAACCCTAGTACAGTCCCTGGCATGGAATGAGTGTGCCACGGTGTGGTGTGGTATGATGTGGCATGGCGTAGTGTGGTGTGATATGACATGGTATAGTATCGTATGGTGTGGTAGGGTGTGGTATGGCATGGTGTGTATGGTGTGAGTGATGTAGTGTGGTATGGTATGATGTGGCATGGCGTGGTGCTGTATGGCATGGTATGGTATGTATGGTATGGTATAGAATGGTATAGTGTACTGTGCTATGATACAGTATTGTCTACCATAGGGTACTTGGGCAAGAGGGCTTTCTTTAAACTATATTTAAAAAACAGACACCAGGACCATACACTTGGGAATCTATACACAGGTACCTATATGGTCACACAAACAATTGGAGAAAAAGATGACGGGCAGAGGCCACAGAGCCATTAATTTGTTGCCGTGCTGTTTGTGTTCTGTAGAAACATGGGCTGAGGCTTCATCTTCGAAACCCCTACTCCTTCACCCCCATGCTGGAAGAGGGTGCGGGCAGCAAGGTGCCCAGGTCCCTTCTGCTGGGCACAGACATGGCAGAAAACCAGAAGCAGATTGCCCAGTTCTCCCGGAAGGATGCCCAGGTAGGGAAGGCGACCGGTGACTGAGCTCCTACTCCCTCAGCAGCCTAAAGATGGGCCTGGTTGGATTGTCCTAGAACAATTGTCCAAAGGGCCAGGCCACCCCACATTCCTAGGAGGGCTCCAGTTGGTGGCAGCTCTTGATCTCAGGCACTGTGAAGAGAAGTGGGTGGAGGATGCTGATTAAGACTAGTGGACTGGAAGACACGCACACCTGCGTGTATTCAATATGGGGCCACTGTCAGAGGGGCTGTGCATGCTGAGTTCAAGAGGAAATGCACCGGCGTGTTCCTACACCAGGAAGTGCTTCATGCCCCTCCAGCTTTCAGACAGAGTTCCGGGTGTTTGTCCACATTAAAGCACATGAAAGCCAGAAAGGAGGATGAGGGACGATCAGAGAAAATTAAGGATAAAATCAACTGAATCAGGAACTTAGGACAAGAGAGTTCTAAATATTCATTCAATGTGGCATCCCAAGGCTCCCTCCTGACTGCCCAAAGCAACAAAGTGTCCATGATGGTGTGCAGCTCTGGTGACGGGATGAGCACATGTTGGATGGAGAATGCACTTTTTTTCCCTTGGAACTGCATTCTAGGAACCTGCTGGGTGGCCTTGTCTAGATGAGCCACTGAGTTCCGTAAGGGCCTTGCCACAGTTGGTTCTGTGGACTTAGGAAGATTATTTGAATGGCCGTTTTGTACCAAGCGTGGATACAAGCTGAGGTGTAGCATTAAATCATATCTCAGTGGAGACATTTTCATAAGAAGAACCTAGGTTAATAGAACCCATGTACACTGCTTTTCTTGTGTTAATATATTACTGGGTAAAACTTAGAGAACCACAGATGCACAGCCTACATGTCTCTTCCACCAGCAGTTTTCAAACCTGGCTGATGATCAGAATCACCTGAGAAGCTTAGCCTTTTATTTTGTTATTTTATTTCATTTGTTTTTAAGACAGGGTCTCACTCTGTCACCCAGGCTGGAGTGCAGCGGTGCGATCTTGGCTCACTGCAACCTCCGCCTCCCGTGCTCAAGCAATCCTCCTGCCTCAGCCACCTGAGTAGCTGGGATTACAGGCATTCACCACCATGCCCGGCTAAGTTATTTTTAATTCTTTTGTAGAGACAAAAGTCTCACTATGTTGCCCAGGCTGGTCTGGAACTCTTGAGCTCAAGCAATCCTCCCACCTCCGCCTCCCAAAGTGCTAGGATTACAGGCATGAACCACCACACCCGGCCTGAGGAGCTTAGCTTTTTAAAAGTGCTTCTTTGATGGTTCTTTTGTGTGGCACATTGGAGACCACCACCTGCATCCTGTTGTCCAAATCCTGCCCATCTCAGATGCACTTGAGGGGATTTGGCACAAGGCCAGGTCCCCGGGCCTGCAGGACACTAGCTGTGGCCCTACACTCTAGCGACCACACACGCCAGAGGCAAGGGCCCATTTCCCATCGTGGAAAGTAAGGTTTTGTCTTTCCATGCTGTCATATTAAAGTCCTGCTTAGAGAAAGCTGTTTAACTTCGCTTTTACCAAGACTTCTCAAATGTATTTTAACATGGAACTTTTCTTTATGTAACACTTATTAAAATGTCATGGGTCTATCCATGGGTAGAGATAGACCAAAATGCAAAGTCCAGGGCTAAGAGGAATCAGGTAGGGCCTCCGGTAGTACAGGCTTCTATCACTGCTCCTGTGCCCACCAGGGAAGCGAAGGTAAGTGTCAGAAACCAGGCTTTAGAAAGTGGATTCTGACGTGGGAGCTTGTGGGGTGAGAAGAGGCAGTCTTCTGTGACTGCGGGTGATGAGACAGCGTGGGAGACCTACAGACTGGAAAAGAATACAGGCAAAGGTCTAACTTCTACCAGTAATATGTGAGAGGACAGAAGGACAGGCTAGGCGCAGCAGCTCACACCTATAATCCCAGCACTTTGGGAGGCCGAGGCAGGTGGATCACTTGAGGTCAGAAGTTCGTGACCAGCCTGGCCAACATGGTGAGACTCCGTCTCTACTAAAACTACAAAAATTAGCTGGGCATGGTGGCACATGCCTATAATCCCAGCTACTCAGGAGGCTGAGGCAGGAGAATCGCTTGAACCTGGGAGGCAGCGGTTGCAGTGAGCCGAGATCGCGCCACTGCACTCCAGCCTGGGTGACAGAGCAAGACTCCATCTTGGAAAAAAAAAAAGAAGAAATGACAGAAGGAAGAAACTTCTAAGTGGTTTCATGGTTTATCGCAGAGACCACGCCCTAAGATTCTTGCCAGTTTTCTGTGGGTGACACTTTGTGTTGGCCAGCATTAGCTCCTTGTCCCTGTTGCCACTGCTGGTGGCTCTCCTATCGCCCAGGGTCTCCTGAGCACCCCCACCTCCACCCCATGTACTCTTCTTGGTGTTGATGTTAACCCAGAGACCTGGAACTGGGGGAGCTCAACAGAGCCAAGCCGAGCCACAGCGGGGAATGAGGCCTGAGGAACCATCAAGCTGTGGGGGTGACAGGCCATATGGGGACGGCATGGAGGGGAGGGATATGGATGGTGGGGCCTTGATGCAGAGCTCTGTTCCAGGTCTTTCCCAGATACGAGGAGTTCATGCATCGCTTGGCATTAGCCATTGACCCTCTGCTAGATGCGGCCCCCGTGGACATGGCGGCCTTCCAGCGTGGCTCTCTGCTGCAAAGGATCAAGTCGCTGTCCACCCTCAAGCCCCTGCTGAAAGCAGGTAAGTCCAAGTGCAGGCACCGGGGCATGATGAGTGACCTTCAAGGAGGTGAGCGCATTGTCTCAGTGCCTAGACACAAGCCTGAACCTCCATGGCAACCTGCCAGCTGGGATCAGTTAACATGCTGTGATCAATTACGGGCAGCCTGGAGCACTTTGTTGAGAGCATCTTAGGCTGATGCGCTTTAAAATAGAGCTTGAGACCAAGGCTTGTGCATGGGTACTTCATTTGGAAGGGAGACCCCAAGGCACAAAAATAGGAGAAAGTGGGGGTGAGAGTGGACAGAGAAAGAGTCAATACCAGAGTGTGTGATCACACTAGCCACACTGTGGGTGACAAGATGCTGGACCTGTGTGGGCCCTCTGGGAAACCTTATGAAATGCATTTGAGGAAACTTCTCGGGAGATGGAAAGGGAAATATTTATTCCTTGGGTTCTAGCTCCCATTGGTCAAGGGTTGCCTCACAGGGCATTGACTCCCACACTTCTGGGCTGTGCATCTGTGGGTGCCAAGTGGGTTCCCATGAGTGCCCTAGGGAAGAAGTAGAGAGGCTTACTTTTCAGCACTGAAGTGAGATGCTGTGGAGGTGCCTTTGTGGAGCTGATCAAAGCCTGCAAGGAGTTTGGCATCATGGCCGTGGCTAGAATAAGATATGGGGGCCAAGAGATTTGAAGTGCTGCTCCCATACAGGAAGAATGCGAGATTTGGGCTCAGCAAGGAGAAGTTCTGTGATCAGTTAGTAATGTCTGTCATGAGTATGAGAATGGAAGGCACATCAAGTATGCTATTATTTTCTAACCTCCTTGAGGATATACAGACCAGTTTAGCCTCTATATCCTAGAAAAAACAAACAAACAAACAAATCGCTTGTTTCCCACATGTCTTCGTGGTTCAGCTGATCCCAGCTGGCTCAGCTGATCTGGTCTGGTCTCAGGCATGTGTTTGTGTCTGCAGCAGCTCAGTGGAGGCAGCTCTGCTCCAGGTACCTCCCGTCCTCCTTGTAGAAGCACATGCTGATCTGGCGTGGACTTTTCACATCAGTGGCACAAGCACAGAGGGCATGCCCCAATGTACAGGCCTGTTTCAGGTCTGGCTTTGTGTCACATCTGCAAACATTCCACTGGCTGGCCAAGTCACATGGATGAGCCCAGAGCCAAGGAGCCAGGCAGGTTAACCAAGCTATGGTGGGTTGGGAGACACTGCAGACTTATACATTGCAAAGAGTATGGAGCCAGTGGAATCTATTACAAATGCAAAAAGGAGACACTGCCTCTCAGATAACCAGTCCAGGGAGCTTTGTGTGAAAAACAGGCAAAAATCATTTATTGAGCAACTACTACGTGCCAGACACTAAGCTAGGCCTGGGTGCTATAAGGCTAGAGACTGTGATTTCTATCCTGAAGGTCTCAAAGCCTAGTTACTCTGAAATGGTCTGAATCAGGGTTGTAGGAATGGATCAGCCAGGCCAGCTACCTCCCAGGATATGGGCCTTCCGGAGTTCAAAATAAGGGAATAAGGTAGAAGTTTAAAATTTTCAAAACATAATGCTAACTGATTAAACATATTAAATGCCTATGAACTTGCAAATGCTTTACCTAGCTCATTTAATGCTTACTGTAGCCCTTGGGGTGTAAAATAGGATTCCTGTGTTACAGGTAAAGAAGCAGGTTCAGAGATGTTAAAAATGTGTCCCAGGCGCTGCTAGTGAGAGGTGTGGCCGGGACTCAGGCTGGGTCTGTCTCTGCATTGGCTGTGCTATACCATCTCCCGACAGGAAGTCTCGGCCTCCTCCAGTCTTTTATCCCACAGGCCAGGTCGGAGGGTTTCCCTGTCACCTGTCTCAACTTCTGTTTTGTGGATCTTCTGTTATAGGCCGCATCCTGGGAGCCCAGCTTCCCCAATATTATGAGGTCCTCACAGCTCCCATTACCAAGGTGAGCGGTTCCCCAGCGTCAGGCCCAACCAGGGAGCAAGGGGACCCTCCTCCCGTCGAGGCCCCTAAGCCCTTCTCTCTGCTGTTGTGCTGTCCAGGTGCTGGATCAGTGGTTTGAGTCTGAGCCTCTAAAAGCCACTCTGGCCACAGATGCTGTGATTGGAGCCATGACAAGTCCCCGCACTCCGGGGAGTGGGTGAGTGAGGGGGTGAGGCGGGATGCAGGAATGGGGCATGTTCCCCAACAGGAGTGAGGACAACAGTGGCAGTGGCCGCAGCAACAGCTGCCACTTAACAGAGCTCACCCAGTGAGCCAGGAACCGAGCCAGGCACGTCACACACGGTCCATTTAACCCTCAGAGCAACGTCTGAGAACCGCGGTTCAGAGAAGGGAGTGTCTCGCCCAAAGCCACTCAAGTGGCCAGGCTGATTTTCAGCTCGAGGTGTCTGACTCCTCAAAATCTTCCTTCTTAGTGACCGTGCCCTACTGCTTCACTAAGAAAAGCCTCTCTCCCACCTCCCGCTTGGTATCTCAACAATATCTTCTTTTCTCTCCTCTTCCCTTCCCTCTTCCACCTCTCCACTCCTGCAAACACCCATTCTCCCTTGCCTGCCACCGGTCCTTTCCCTGGGCTCCGGGACACTCACACAGGCACCTCAGGATGGGCAGTGAGCTGCCTTTTTCTTGCTGAGTGCGGGTGTGCGCTGACAGCCCAGTCCGAGAGGTGGCAGTCAGACACAGCGAAGCCTGCAGTGTGGTCTGACTTAATGAGCCCCCACAGAAGCAGGAATGGAGGGGTGTGTGTGTGTGTGTGTGTGTGTGTGTGTGTGTGTGTGTGTGTGTGTTGGGATGGAGAATGCCGCCAAGGTTTGGGCCGTTTCCAGTGCACCAGAAGATACAGCTAGAAGCTAGAAGCTGTCGACGTGGCTTTTCTCTCAAGGGATGAGCACACCCTCGGAAGTGGTTTTTCAACACATATTAAGCCGGCCCCAAATTCCCCCAGGACCATAGAGACGGGGGCTTGGCAGCAGTTGCTACACGTTGGCCAAGCTGTAATCTACCAGCCAATCTGGATCTTCCAGCTGGGGCCTCCTGCCCTTTTCTCTTGGGATCTCTGGGAGGCTTAGCCAGTGCTCAGTTTGTGAAATATGCCTTTAAGTAATTTGTTCCTTCATTAATTCTTCCAACAAATATGGATGAGCGCTCGCTAGGTGTTGGGGATACGGTAGTGAGTGGAGCAGACGTCCCGATGGGTGAGAGACACAGAGCGAGTGATGATGATGAAGTGGTGTGAGTGTGATGCTAGGAGGAGCAGCCGGGACACAGCCTGGCCTAGGGTCAGAGAAGCCTCCACATGGAAGAGGTGTTTGATCTGAGACCCAAAGGACAAAGAGGAGTTAGCGAAACACACGAAGAGGGAAGAAGGGACTTCAGGCTGACAGAACAGCAGGGGAAATGCTGGGGTTAGAGAATGTATGATCCACCCAGGAATCTAGAGGTTCTGTTAGTTAGGAGGATGGGGTACAGAGAGGGACAGGATGAGGGGTGAGGCTGGAGCGCCTGCTAGGAGACTGGCCATTCCCTAAGAGCAGCGCCAAGCCAGGGAGATTTGGAATGGTGATAAGTGAGTGGCAGGAGCACAGCTGGGCTTTAAGATAAGGCTCCAGGATATATGTGGACAAAGACCTGCAGGGGAGAAAGTGTGGGAGAGGGGGTCCAATGAGGGGCACTACTGCAGCAGCATAAGAAAAAGAAGAGAGGCTGAGAGGTGGGGTGGCCTTGCAAGCGCTTTGGAGGCTGAGTTGGTGTTGCTGTGTGGACGTAGATGGGGAAGGATGGTAGCGGTCAAGGCTGACACCTGGTTTCTGTTGGAAACAGAACCTTCTATGGAAAGGTGTCGTTCACTGGAATGGGAAAGATTGAAGGGGAAGCAGCTGGAGAATGGGGAAAAGGTGGTGGGTTTAAGATGCCTACCAAGAAAGCGTCCAAATGGAGATATCTGTGGGTAGTTAGACATAGGAGCTGGAGTTCAGGAGAGTGCTGGAGCTGCAGGTTTGGGCATCGTTGCCTTCTTTTTGGTAATAAAGCTATGCACATAGACACACTTGCTGGGGAGTCAGTGTAGAGAAGGCAAAGGGCTCTTACAAGAACTTGGCTCATGGGAAAGGGCTGGATGGTGGCAGGGAGGGGCTGAAGATCAAGATGGAAAGGAATAGTTGCACCTACAACTCTGGGCAGATGAGATCCCACCTCCAGGATCTGAGTCAGATGGTCTGTCTTCAGGTATGTGCTGCTGCATCATGTGATGGGGGGCCTGGAGGGGATGCAGGGGGCCTGGGGCTATGTCCAGGGGGGCATGGGTGCCCTCTCTGATGCCATCGCAAGCTCAGCCACCACCCATGGAGCAAGCATCTTCACTGAAAAGGTGAATGGCCCCTCTACTCCACCCCAATAATTGACAAGGATCCCAGGACAGAACCAAGTCTCAGATTTGGAAGGTCCCTTGTTTTATCGATGAACAGAGGGGCTGTGAGGGGGCGGGTTGCAGAATTAAGAGACTAAGGTCACGCAGCCTGTTAGTGGCTAACCACCCGCTTTGAATTCCCTGGTCACTGAACCGAGGCTGAGTGTTTCATGGAGAAGCTGCAGAACTTGATGGGGTGGGTTTGGGATGAAGAAGTTGTGAATGCCTAGGACCATCACAGACCATGGGAATCCCACAAGATCTAACCTGGGTTTCCCTTCCTGGGGGTTTCTGGTGGGCGCTAGACAGTGGCGAAGGTGCAGGTGAACAGTGAAGGCTGTGTTCAAGGAGTTGTGCTGGAAGATGGCACAGAAGTGAGAAGCAAGGTGGTGCTGTCCAACACATCACCGCAGATCACCTTCCTGAAGCTGACGCCACAGGTGAGGCTGCGGGCAGGAGGGTGGAGCTTAGACGTCTGCCAAAACAGGGGTTGGAATCCGTGGGGATTGAGGGAGCCAGGATTGCATCAGGGAGTGAGATGCAAAAGCCAAGTCTCTGCATTTGGGAAACAGGCAGGTAAGGGCAGGTAGCAAACAGGGAAGAAGCCTCACAGGTGAGGAGAAGGGGCCAGAGAGGTGAAGTGACCAAGATTCTGGCCACTGGCAGAGCCAGAGTTAGAACCCAGGTCTGACCTTCCATCTAGAGTTATTTCCACAACTTTCCTACTTTCCTGATTTCTTCCCTTTCACCAGCTCTAATTCCATTATATGTGTCAACTATCTGTTGTATTATCCATGATTATTAATTAATTTTTAAAAAGAGCCACAAAACTTCTGGGCACACAAGAAATACTGGCACCCAGAACTGGAGACTTCAGTTGATCTTGGTGGATTCCAACTGCTCACGGCTGGCTCATGCATCTGCAGTCAGCTGCAGGTCAGCTTGCCGGCTCTGCTGATCTTGGCAGGACTCCTTCATGTTCCTGGGAGCTAGCCGGTGGTGGCTGGTCCAGGACTGTTTCTGCTGGGATGACCAGGGGAACTCAGCTCTGCCCCGTGTGTCTGTCCCCCCCCAGCACAGTAGTCCAGGCATGTTCTCAGGGTCTGGCAAGGGGCAAAAGCAGGCAAGCTCAAGCATGTATGCAAGCATCACGTGGTTTGATCTCTTTGCATCCTGTTTGCTAGCATTGGCCAAAGCAAGTCTCATGGCCAAGCCCAGAGTCAGAGTGTGAGGGCACTGCAAGATTACACAGAAACGGGTGTACAAACAGGGAGGGGTGAGCTTTGGGGGGCAGTTTTTGCAATTGACTTACCCTGTGCCCAAAAGATACGATAACATGTATATGTGCACGAAGCTCCCAACCACTCTTGGGAGCAATTCTTAGGGGCTCTGAGTGATTCCATTTTTCTGAGTGATTCCATTAATAAAATTCAACAAACATCAGTAAAAAGAAACTTGTTAAGGCAATTCTGAGATCATCGAGGCTTCCAAGAGCTTACACACCAGTAGTGAAAAGAGACCTGCAAACCACTGTCCCCTTTGCAAGCAGGGAGAGGTGTGGACTATTTCACAGTCAGAACTGCTGGCCAAGCACAGAGGAGGAAGTGGTTAGAGCTGAGTGGGAGGGGATCTAGGAAGGCTTCACAGAGGAGGTGGTTTTGGCTGAGCTTTGAAGGATGAAGAGGATTTCTGGAGGGAGCGACTGAGGGATCTTCCTGAGCAAAGAAAGAAGGCAGCTTCCTTGGGGCCTTTTGATGTCTGGGGGCTTTCATGGAGGCTTCTCCTTCCAGGAGTGGCTTCCTGAGGAGTTCCTGGAGAAAATCTCTCAGCTGGACACCCGGTCGCCTGTCACCAAGATCAATGGTAAGAGGCACACCACATTGCAGCACTGTCTCTTTTGACCCATCCGAGTGAGAAACCTCCATGCGGCGGGCAGCTGAACTCTGTCATCACCTCCATTCCCTGACCTCCAGCCTGTGTCCCCCTGCAGCCTGGTCAGAAGGTGAAACACTTGCTAATACTTTCCTACTCCCGTCTGCCACTGAGGTGGCTGTAGAGGGAGGACCTTGGGGGGCTAAGACCTGACCCTCCTCTTTGGTCCCTCAGTGGCCGTAGACAGGCTGCCCAGCTTCCTGGCGGCCCCCAATGCTCCCAGGGGCCACCCACTGCCCCATCACCAGTGCTCCATCCACCTGAACTGTGAAGACACCCTCCTCCTTCATCAGGCCTTTGAAGACGCCATGGATGGCCTGCCTTCCCACAGGTAGGGGTCCTGGACAGAACATCCCCTGATGTTCTTCCACATGGGCCTGGGAGGCAGGGCTGTCCATGCCACACACAGCAGGGATCAGGCCTGGCGTTCAACCTTCACAGTGACTTAGGATCTGCCAAAATCCATACTTAACTTCTAAGGACAGGAAGTGCATCCCAGGTGAAAAATCTGAGGACCAGGGCAGGTAAGGGTGAAGAGCAGCTCAGGTTAGCGGAAGGGGCAGGGGGCAGAGCGCTGCCCAGGAAAGTGCTGGGGCTGGGTAAGAAGAGAAAATGTGTTCTGGGAAAGCAAAGGAGGTTCTCTCATTCAGAGCCTGTCAGGGGGCACGCGCTCACTGAGTCCCCTGCTCCGTAGCCTTTCTTTTTCTGATAAGCTGCCTTCTTGCAAAACTTCTAAAAGCATTTCCCACCTCCCACTGCAGCTGTATTTCCATCCTTCCAGAAAAGGCAGGGGCACTATAGGAGAAAGAGCCTTTCCTTCCTGTCCACTGTCCAGCACACACTGTTGAAAACCTACTCAGTGCCGGGCTCTGTACTAGGTATGGGCTGGGAGAACTAGTGAGGCAGGGGCATGAAACCGACACGAAGCTTATGATAAGACAGGTACACAAATATTTACAGCATGTGGTAAAGAAGATGTGCGCCTGGAGAGAAGGGTATAGGGCAAAGTTCATTCATCCATTTATAAATATTCTGGGGTCTCTACTCTGTGCCAGGCTTGGTTCAGTGACTGGGCACAGATCAGCAAGCAAAGCCAACAAGGTCTCAGGTCGCTGACTTTCTATCCATGAGAGGAAGACAATCAACAAGTAAGCACTGATGATGAGCACTGCGGAGAAAAATAGGCAGGGAAGGGGAGGAAAGGCTTCTCTGACAACGCGGCACTTGAGCAGAGACCGGAAGGAAGTGAGGATACAGATCTTGTGGGTACCTGGGAAAGAACGTCCAGATAGAGGGAAGGTCAGGTGCAAAGGCCCTGGGGCAGGAGCGTGCTGCTGTGTAGGAGGCACAGGGACGAGGCCAGAGTGGCTGGAGAGAGAGCACCTGGGAGTGAAGGGTGTCAGATCGTGCTGGGTCTTGTCAACTGCCCTGGCTCTTACTCCAGGAAAGTTTGTGCAGAGCCTGCCTTATACTTTAGAAAGACCAACCTGGACACGGTGTGGAGAAAACGTTAAGGCATCTGTTGCAATGGGTTACTGTTGCAGAATCCAAGTTAGAGTGGACAGTGGCTTGGACAAGGGTGGGGCAGTGGCAGTGATGAGAAGGGACGAAAGACTGGGTATATTTTGAAGGTGAAGCCAACAGGACTTGCTGTTGGACAGGGAGTGGGATGTGGGTAATAAAAAGGAGCGACTGTGAAAAGATGCCTCCATTTACTGAAGAGAGGAAGAGGCGGCGGGGGTGGAGCAGGTTTTAGAGGCTAATCAGGCATTGGGGTTTGAACGGGGGACGTTTGAGATCCCTGGTGGACATCCAAGTTCAGCAAAAACATTGCGGCTGAGGGACGCAGGGAGAAGGGGCGTTTCCCGTGGCCTTGAAGGAGACTCATATTTGGAGATCAGAGGGAGAATGTGCTCCAGGTAGAAAAGGTGTGGCAGGCAAAGGTGGTGGGGTGGGAAGCAGTTCACAGCTTTGCTGGGGCTCGGGGCAGCCCTAGCAACTCTGTCTTCCATTGGTCTGCTCTGGAAAAGGCAGTCAGGCTGCTAAAGCCTGGCTGAAATCTGGCTGCCTGGGCGCCTGCTGTCTTAGGCCTGGCCTCTTTCCACACTCCCACTGTCTGTGTGGACCTTGGAGACATTTGCGTTTGGGAGCTGTGGTTAGAGCACAGCGTGTGATGAAGGCAGGCAAGGACAGGCCATGCATTCGGGGGTCTGGGCCAGGCCAGCTCCTCACGGGTGCTCTGGATCACACTGGAGGCCACTGTGGACCTGTACTGTGGACAACCACTGTGGCTGTACAGCGACAGTCGCCCAGGATTGGTGTCATCTCAGGGTCTCCACTGTGTCCCAAGTCATCTCAGAGGCCCTTCGCACCACACTGCTGCTCTTAGACCTGCCGTCTCTCCTCCCTGCCCGCACAGGCCTATGATTGAGCTCTGCATCCCTTCTGCGCTGGACCCCACCCTGGCTCCCTCCGGCTGCCACGTAGTCTCTCTCTTCACTCAGTACACGCCCTACACACTGGCTGGAGGCAAGGCCTGGGACGAGCAGGAGAGAGACGCTTACGCAGACAGAGGTAAAGAGAGCTGCATGTTCTGCCTCCAGAGCCAAAGCCGGGCTTGCGACCTGACTGGCCTGCTCCTCCTCACTGCCCCATTCAGGATTGACAGCTGCAGATGACGTCCCAAAGGGAGGAAATAGTTGAGGGAACCTCAAGTCAGCATAGTGAATGACTGCTGGAGTCAGGAACTGGGCTAAGAAAGCCAAGAAAACACAGTTCCTGCCCTCCAGTTGCTCGCAGCCTAGCAAGGGATGGAGGAGACAAATTAAGAAATCTGTCATTACAGCACAGCTGACTGCATGAACCAAAGGAGAAGCATGAGCCAGAGGGACAAGGAAGGCTTTCAAAGGAAGGGACGGTCAAGCTGGGTTTCCAAGGATGACTAGGAACTGGCCAGGCAGCAAAGGGCATTCCAAGCAAGAGAAACAGCTTGAGCAGGCCGGGCGTGGGGGCTCATGCCTGTAATTCCAGCACTTCAGGAGGCCGAGGCAGGTGGATCACCTGAGGTCAAGAGTTCGAGACAGGCCTGACCAACATGGTGAAACTCCGTCACTACGAAAAACACCAAAAAACTAGCCGGAGGTGGTGGCACATGCCTGTAATCTCAGCTGCCCCGGAGGCTGAGGCAGGAGAATCGTTTGAACCCGGAGGTGGAGGTTGCAGTGAGCCGAGATCGCACCACTGCACTCCAGCCTAGGTGACAGAGTGAGACTCCGTCTGAAAGAGAGAAAGAGAGAGAGAGAGAGAGAGAGAGACAGACAGACAGAAAGGAAGGAAGGAAGGAAGGAAGGAAGGAAGGAAGGAAGGAAGGAAGGAAGGAAGGAAGGAAGGAAGGAGCGAGCTTGAGGAAAGTGATGAGGTGAAAAAAGCTGCATATGCAAGAGGAGACAAGCAGCTTTGTGTTTAGGGTTGGGGTAGGGAAGTGGGGAAAATTGGGGACTGGACCGGCCTGCCCATGCATCTTTGGGATGAATTATTCATTTGCTTGTGGGCTGATTTTTGTTTTTCACCTATTGAGGTATAATTTGCATATGATAAAATAAACCCATGTCTGTGTGTAATTTAATGACTCTTAGTAAATTTGCCAAGTTGTATCCCCTTAGCGCCTCCTCTTCTTCCTAACATAGTCTCATTTCTCTGTTTTTGGCCCCCCAGTGTTTGATTGCATCGAGGTCTATGCCCCTGGCTTCAAGGACTCTGTGGTTGGCAGAGACATCCTCACACCACCAGATTTGGAGAGAATCTTCGGGCTTCCTGGAGGAGTGCGTATAAACCTAGGGGTCTCTCACCATAGCCTTCCCTCTGCACCCTCGCTTCCTGGCTGTGACCTCTCTGCTTTATCTTGTCCCTCCATACTCAGCTTTCATCAGGAAGGGAGGACAGGGGCAGGGACCCTGGCTGAGAGAGGGCAGAGAAGTGGTCAAATTGAGGGAATAGGGATCCCTAGTAGGGACTCAGAAACACAGGCAGGACAGCCCCCACTGAGAAGGTCACCAGGATTGTGGCCCTCTGCCTTGACAACCATGCTGGCTCTGCCATCTGACTTTCTTCAGAGAGAGCACCCCCTTCTCAAGGCAGCAGCACATCCTCAGACTTCAGTTTATCAAAAACTAGACATTGGAGACAGGGAGACCAGTTAGGAGGCCAGGCTCAATCGCCTCATTGCAGCTACTGAGCACTTGCAAGGCCAGAGACCAGCCTAGGGAACATAGTGAGACCCCATCTCTACAAAAACAAAAAAACCAGAAACATCGCCAGGGGTGGTGGTGTGTACCTGTGGTCCCAGCTACCCAGGAAGCTGAAGCAGGAGGATCGCTTGAGCCCGGGAGTTCGAGACTACAGTGAGCTGTGATGTGCCATTACACTTCAGCCTGGGTAACAGAATGAGACCCTATCTCTAAAAAGAAAATTTAAAAAAAAAAAGCAAAAGAAAAATCTGAGGCCAAAGTGAGATGTGCTACAAGTGTAGAATGCACACAGTATAGAAAAAAATATAAAATATCTCATCAAGAATTTATATATTGATTACATGTTGAAATTATAATATTTTGGGTATATTATATGTATATAGCTAATAAATATATATAGATATATATAGCTAAATAAAATATGTTATTGACATTAAATTCATCAACTTGTCCTTCCTTCCTTCCTTCCTTCCTTCCTTCCTCCCTTCTTTACTTCCTCCCTCCCTCCTTCCCTTCCTCCTTCCCTCCTTCCCTCCTTCCCTCCCTCCCTCTCTTCCTCCCTTTCTTCCTTCTAGAGATAGGGTCTTGTTCTATCACCCAGGCTGGAGTACAGTAGTGCAATCACAGCTCACTGCAGCCTCGACCTCTGGGGCTCAAGCCATCCATCCTCCCACCTCAGCCTCCTGAGTAGATAGGACCATAGGCATGCACCACCATACCAGGCTAATTTTTTTAAATTGTAGAGATGGAGTCTCCCTGTGTTGCCTAGGCTGGTCTCAAACTCTGGGGCTCAAGTGATCCTCCCACCTTGGCCTCCCAAAGTGCTGGGATTACAGGCATGAGCCACAACAGGCTCTGCTTTTACTTTTTAAATGTAGTTACTAATAAATCAAAAATTGCATATTAGCTCCCATTACATGTTCACTGAACAGCACTGGTCCGGGTAGAGGAAAGAAGGCCAGGCAGCAGGAAGGAAGGGAATGGCTGGGTAGAGCAGGCATGGGGCGGGCAGACTTGAGAAGCCTTGGTGACAGTGTGCACATGGGGGTCAGGGTGGAGGCGATGTGAAGGGTAGGTGCAGAGGCCAGCGGGAGGAAGGTGGTATCATTCACTGACGCAGGAGGATGGGGAGGAGCAGACTTGAGGAAAGAGGATGGCCTCAGTTTGGGGCAAGGTGAGGAGGGCAGCGGGGGCACACTCCTGTGGTGACGCCCAGCAGACGTCGGGCTTCTTGTCCAGACCTGCCCCCTGAGTCTGACCTTCGCTTGTCCCATGCTGCCTCCCTTCTCAGCCTGGGGCTGGTCTCACCCAAGCCAGGGGGACAGAACCGTGCTCGGCTCCGTTGCCCCTTGTCTGCCATTCACAGTGATCCTGCTGGAACCTGGACGCCGGGGTCTGGGCTCAGGTGGATGCCTTGGCCACAGAAGGAAGTTCTCGCAGAGAACTTCCAGCAGCCACAATAAGTCGGACGATTCTGTTTTTCCAGCAGAGCGAGAGGGATGCAGAGTAGATAGCAAAACCCTCTTTTCTTTCCTGTTCAGTTCCTGTTCCCCACCCTGCTTTCTTCCTCAAAAGGCCTCTGGGAAACTTCACTCCCAGCC
Source organism: Macaca thibetana thibetana (assembly GCF_024542745.1). Taxonomy (NCBI): domain Eukaryota; kingdom Metazoa; phylum Chordata; class Mammalia; order Primates; family Cercopithecidae; genus Macaca; species Macaca thibetana. The sequence goes on along the minus strand of NC_065586.1, from coordinate 94,423,013 downwards.
CCAGGGCATGTGCCCGTTCCATCTCATCTCCTTCCCTTTCTGCATTTTAAGAACCCAAGAAAATATCCCGGAAGGAGAAGAACTTTTGCTGGAGAACAGGGGAGGGGAAGAAACCCTGCCAGGACAGGAAAGGCTGTAACGCTCCCGTGCTAATGACTGTGGCCCTGCTTCTGCAGAACATATTCCACTGTGCCATGTCCCTGGATCAGCTCTACTTTGCCCGCCCTGTGCCCCTGCATTCTGGCTACCGCTGCCCTCTCCAGGGCCTGTATCTCTGTGGAAGTGGGGCTCATCCTGGTGAGTGACCTGGAGTCCCACTACCCTGTGGGGACTGGGAGGGCTCACTGGAGGCCAGAGACTTGGAGAAGGAGGAAGAAGATAAACAATGAAGGCGGCAGAGAGGGAGGGGAGCAGGGAACTCCCACCATAAGAAGCTGCCTTGTGTTCAGAATTCTCCATGCACAGGTGAGCACCCAGCCGCTGCCTCCACCAGGCTGACCACAGCCCACAGTTGAACTCACACCTCCCCTTCAGGAGGCCTGGGGATGCGTCCTGGTGGAGGCATCTCACCACATTCCAATGCGGGCTTGTGAGAGACCCATGTCCCTAAATTCCCCATCCATGTATATATTTAGACGGTGTTTCACTCTATTGCCCAGGCTGGAGTGCAGTGGTATGATCACAGCTCACTGCAGCCTCAACCTCCTGGGCTCAAGTGATCCTCCTGCCTCGGCCTCTGGCGTAGCTGGGACTCCAGGTGTGTGCCACCATGCCTGGCTAATTTTTTATTCCTTTGTAAAGATGGGTTTTGTTACATTGCCCAGGCTGGTCTCGAACTCCCGAGCTGAAGTGATCCTCCCCACTTAGCTTCCCAAAGTGCTGGGATTAGAGGCCTCCATCCATATTTTAGACCAGAAAGGATGGATAAAGTTAACTTCTTCAACTTTACAATTCTTTCTTGTGCGCATTCCAAGCCTAAGAAGCTGGCTGAGGCTGTCATTTGCTATGCACACCTTCTCTGAGCTGTGTGGACTTGGTCCCCCTGGAAAGAGTCTGTGTTTCCACATCTCCCCCCTCCCCCCAGCCCCTTATTCTGAAATTTTAACTTTGCTTACTAAGCATCTGCCCATCCAGCAGGTCCACCCTCAGCCATTGAGGCTGTGGGCTGTGGACCTGGCCCCTTCCCAGACCTTTGGTGCAGGAAGCCTGGAGGGAGCCAAGATCTATTGAATGTCTGTCCTAGGTGATTCCAGTGCCCACACCCCCGCACCCCTCTAAGCAGCCCCACTCTGCTTTGTTGCTGCATCTCCGTAAGCCCCACCCCCTCCCCCACCCTGGCAGGTTTTTGAGCAGAGCTTTGGTTCATAGGAGATTCCCTTCCAGGAGGAGGTGTGATGGGAGCTGCTGGGCGAAATGCAGCGCATGCGGCCTTTAGGGACCTCAAGAGCAAGTGACCCCGAATCAGCTCTGACCCAGGAAGAAGACTTCACCCCTCAATTCCAAGCGCTCCATTGGGTCAGCTTCCCAGGAAACTCAGCTTCGGGTTAGTACTTAAGGCCACCAAATCCTCAATGCTCAAGCTATTATTTTAGAAAAAATGTACGAGTTACGTTTAGTGCAAGTTAACCTTATGCCCGTGCCTCCGTACGTGGACTGGTTCTGTGTTATTAAAACTAATATTTCATACAGATTACTTGCTCGTGTTTTTTCTCTGTGTTAGTTGGTGGGATAGACTTGTCTGGTGTACTCATAATTCTTACATCAGCTAAGAAGCAGTCCATTTAAAGGCCAGGCATGGTGACTCGTGCCTGTAATCCCAGCACTTTAGGAAGTTGAGGCAGGCAAATCACTTTGAGATCAGAAATTCAAGACCAGCCTGGCCAACATGGTGAAACCTCATCTCTACTAAAAATACAAAAATTAGCCAGGCGTGGTGGCAGGTGCCTGTAATCCCAGCTACTTGGAAGGCTGAGGCAAGAGAATCACTTGAACCCAGGAGGTAGAGGTTGCAATGAGCCGAGATTGCACCACTGCACTCCAGCCTGGGCAACAGAGACTCCATCTCAAAACAAAACAAAAAACAAAAACAAAACAAAAAGAACAGTCCATCTAACCAGCGGAAGAGTCTGATCTAAGCATCCCCCTGTCCTTGGCTGGGACCCCCCCCACCACCAACTGGAGGACTGCCCAGGTGGAGCCCAGTCGACTGCTGTCACATTCCTGGCAAACGATAAAAATGGACCCAATTTCCCCATGATCTATAGAGTCACCCACAGGGGCCATGGGCCTGAACAAAGCTTGGCATCTCAAGCCACAGAATCTTCCAGTCAGGCAAAAAGCAGTCAAGGGTGACTGCAAGGTGGATTCCACTGAGGCTGTCTGGGAGCCCACTCTTCCTGATTCCAGAGCATTCAGCCTTCTGCCTCCCATGAGCTAAGTCTGTTGTGTCACCAACACCTTTCAATATAAACCTCTATAATTCTAAAGTGAGTTGAATTGTCACTCTTGTCCAGGAAAATCCATCCAAAGTTCCCGTGGTAATGCAGCCCTCCCAGCCAGCTTCTCCAGTTCCGGCAGCCAAGGCCACAGTCCAAGCCGTCCCATCTGCAGATGAGGCAGGATCTTCCCTGGGAAAGCTTCCCTTCCTCCGTTTCCTGGGCAAATTTATACAGATTCAAATAGATCCACCTCATTACTTAATGTTGGTAAACTCAGATTTCTCAGCCGTAAAAGAGTTGTTTTAAAGCTCACATCAGACAACAGGTCATGTTTCCATCCAGTATCTGGCACACGATAAGCATTCGGTACATAGTGGAGCTGCTGCTGCGGCTTTTATTGGTGAAGATATTTTTGTCATTTTTGTATTCTGCAAAAGGTGGTCTTTTCTATATACTTTTTAACCTGGCACCCAGAATTGAAACTAGCCCCCTAGAAGCATTGTGCAGGACAGTGTAGAGCAATGTTTGGGTCCCCAAGCTTTTTCCAAAGTAGCCAAGCCCCCTCCCTCATTCAGCATCAGTACCATCAACTTTTTGAGCTTGTTGAAAATTTGTTTTTGGTCAATATTGCTGGTTTTCTGGAAGGAAAGAAGGAAGGCAGGGAGAGAGGGAGGAAGAATGAGAGAAAAAATGAAAGAGAAAAAGGGAGGGAGGGAGGAAGAAAGAAAGGAAAATGAAAGAGAAGGAAGAAAGAAAGTGAGGGAAGGAAGGAGAAAGGGAGGGAGGGAGGGAGGGAGGGAGAAATGAACACAGAAAATCGTCAAAGGCCTGGGGAAGCTCACATCAGACTTAGTATTTAAAAATAATAATGATTTTTGGCCAGGTGCAGTGGCTCACATCTATAATCCCAGCACTTTGGGAGGCAGAGGTGGGCGGATCACAAGGTCAGGGGATCAAGACCATCCTGGCTTACACAGTGAAACCCTGTCTCTACTAAAAATACAAAAAAAAAATTAGCTGGATGTGGTGGCACACACCTGTAATCTCAGCTGCTCTGGAGGCTGAGGCAGGAGAATTGCTTGAACCCAGGAGGCGGAGGTTGCAGTGAGCCAAGATCATACCACTGCACTCCAACCTGGACGACAGAAAGAGACTCTGTCTCAAAAGAAAAAAAAAAATTTTATTTATTTATTTTATTTTATTTTTAATAAACAAAAGCCACGAATGCCTAATATAGGAAATGTTTAAAATATAATAAGAGAGAAACATAAAATGCACACATAATTTTTCCTGCAGAGATAATCGCAGTTCCCGTTTTACAGTATTTTCAGGTAGTCTTTCAGGTCATTGGTATTCCGTGTTCTATATGTGGGCTTTACATCTTTCCTTCATTTCACTTCATATCATAAGCAGTTTTCAGTGCCATAAAAATTCTTTGAAAACATTATTTTTAATAGCTGCCTAATATTCTCTTGTAAGGATGTGTCATAATTTATTATGGGACATTGGGTTCAGCTTTGGCCTTGATTGCTAATTAGTACAAGCCAAAGGCCTGAAAGCTTCATTTATCGCCGCTGTTCCTGTTTTAATGGTTCCCTATCATTTCTGGGATCACAAGGGTGCAGCTGTTCTCCAGGCAAATGTTCCCTCTAAAGGAGGAGGAACGTGGAGGAGGCCAGGGAGAGAGGGGAAAAAGCACTTTTAGCACCAGAGGAAGAATTTCCCACTGTTTGGTGACTTCCCATTCTGTATCTCATGTCTCTGAAAGATGGCATTTGGTCCAGACCAAGAGACAAGATAAGGCCTCAGCACCACAGGGTGCATTGGTTCCTCGAAGCCCCCAGCACATGCCGTCCCGCTGAGCAAGGCGGGCTGGTCTTACCTAAAGTGCTGACTCTGCAAATCAGCCATGAGCTGGGCAAATGTGTCCCTTTCTGGCCCTAGTATGTAAAACCTGTAGAAGGATAAATAAGTCAGGGCCTCATTGTTACCTGATTTACAGTTGCCCGTTTTCCCAAAGCAGCAGGGAACACTTCCTTCGAGGCACAGTCCTGTAAACCCCTGAAGTGCACTGGAACCTCAGCTGGTTAAGTCGTTACCAGCGGGGTCTCCTGATCTCGCAGCCCCTGGGTGATGATGTCCAGAGATTCACTGAGATGTGAGGTTTACAGCTCTGGGAGGAATTTGGCTTTCCTGGTGGGAGGAATGACAGATGTGGCTGACCAAGCTGGCTGTGGGCCTTGTGAGCGTGCATCTTTCTAACATATGTTCGATTTGCAAGGCAGGTGACAGTCACCAAGTTCTTCTGTGGGACCTTCGTAATGCTCCTACCCTGACGTCTGGAATGAGGGGGAAGAGACCTGCTGAGCACAGGATGTCATTCTGTGGGGGAGTGGAGACACATGACATGAGAAAAAGGAATGCAAAATGCAAAGCAAGGAGAAACGCAAATGGACAGCAAACCTGAAAAAATATTTAAGCTCACCAGGAATCCATTACCTGCAATGAAAACCAAACGATCATGCTTTACCTATAAAATTGAGAAAAAATATTTGTACAGAAAATTACTGGTGTGGGTAAAAAAGACACTCTTCTCTGCCGTTGACAGCAGCAGACATTTGTATTTGATAACGAGACTCGAAAGCCAACATCCGTGTGCTTTGTGGGTTATTCCGCATCTTATCACTGCGCCGAAGGAAAATATCAGAAATGTCCCTAAGGATTTAGGTAGAAGGATAGTCATGCAGTATTGTTTGCAATGGCAAAATACTGGAAACAGGCTAAATGTCCCAAAATAGAGAATTAGTTAAATTAATCATGGTAACTGCACGTGATAGAATATCAGACAATAACTTTAAAAGTTACATTTTTGAACCTACTTGTATCACATGGAAAAATATGCTAATAAAAAGTAAGATATAATGGGACCTGAGTTTTTTGATAGGTGATAGATGGATAGATGGATCTCTCATATATATATGTAAATATACATTATATATACTAACTATATAAAACATACCCACACAGAGAAAGACAGAGACAGAGAGAAAGACAGAGATGGAGAGACAGAAACAGAGAGACAAATGGGAAAGAACAAGGTATACCCCAAAGTACAGGCTACTAGCAGAAGGCTGAAGTCTTTCTGAGCACTTGGCAGCAGTTTGGAAAATGTTCCTCACTACCTTCATAGAACCTATCTTAGCATAAGAGCCAGCCCAAAGTAAATGGATGGGACTTTGAATCTTTGTTTAAAAATGATGGCCTGGGCCTGGTCCAAAGGGTGTGTGAATGGCTTATGCATTGATAGATATTGATTGGCCATAAGTCAGAGCGCTTCAGACCTGGTCTGGGTCTAAGAGATCCTCAGTGGAGGCGTGGGGTCTTCAGTCACCTAAAGTCCCTGCAACATCACAAAGGGAAAGAGTGGCATCTTCTCCGTGTTTCCACAGCCCAACAGAAATCCTGTGTTCTTGTAAGGAGGTGACCGAGGTGAACCTGAACCTGAACTTTCTCTGGTTTTATCTGGAACTAGTCAATGCTGTTATGTAGGTTGTCAGACCAGCAGCTTTGCAGCTGGCTAGATGTGTCTTTGACTAATAAGAGAATCACGAGAGGAATTAAATGAGACTAAGCAAAGGCCATTTGATTGGTATGCAGAAGTCTTCAAGACAATGTGTCTCTTAAGGAAAAAAAAAAAAAAAAAAGGTTGTCAACAGTGAAAAGATAGGTGAAACCTACACTTTCTGCACTGCAGCTATCGGCCTTCCCTTCTGTCTGATCTTTCAGGACCCATGGAGAAAGTGTAGGTCTGACCCAGAAGGCTGTCGTGTATAAAGGGGATGATGATGCCTCCCACAGAGGGATGTGAGGATTGTATATACATAAACACAGCTCACCAAAATATGCACACTGTGTGACCCAGCACACCCACTCCCAGATATACTCAGCAGAAATGCTTACTGGCGTTCACCAAAAGATACATACTAGGCTGCTCCTGGCAGCACTACTTGTAATACCTCCAACCAGAAAGCTACCCCAATGCCCACTGACAGAGGAATGGAATAAGTAAATTGTGGTACCTTCATATGATGGACTACTATTCAGCAATGAGAATGAATAATCTATAGAACCACATGCAACAAAACTATGTTGAGTCAAAGAAACCAGACATGAAATAATACATGTTATAGGATTCTGCTTATAAATTGTACAGAATCAGGCTAAATTAATAGTTCCTATACTGTTAAAAGTTCACCTTTGGCTGGGCAGAGTGGCTCATACTTGTAATCCCAGCACTTTGGGAGGCTGAGGTGGGAGGATTGCTTAAGGCAAGGAGTTCAAGACCAGCCTGGGCAATGTAGCAAGACCTCATTTCTAAAATAAAACAAAAAAAAATAGCCAGGCATCATAGTGCATGCATGTAGTCCTAGCTACTTGGGAGGCAGAGGAGGGAGGATCACTTGAGCCCAGGAGTTGGAGGCTACAGTGAGCTATGATTATACCACTGCATTCCAGCCTGGGCAACAGAATAAGACACTATATTGAAAAAAAAAAAAGTTCACCATTGAGGGTGTTCCTTCCTAGAAGGAAGCCTGAGAAGGGCTTCAGGCTGCTAGCAGTAGATCCACCTGTTTGATCTGTGTGATGGTTACATAGGCATGTTCAGTTTCTGAAGAATTCATTGATTTCTACACTTAGGATGTTGCAGCTTTCTGTATGTATATTATGCTTCAATAGAAAGTTAAAAAAACTAGTGCCTGGAACATGGTGATGTCACTTATCAACATTATTGCTCTAAAGCTCATATTTATTGGCAAAGCCCTATGTCTGAGGCTAGGCTTGGAAGGGAAAATGAAGAAAGAGGTAAGGAAGGAGAAGAGGAGAAAGGGAAAGAAGAATGTGGTGGACAGACCTGTAGGAACCCCCACTCAGGACCCCTGCTTACAGGTGCCCATGCCCTTGTGTGCTCCCCTCCCCTCAAGGGTGGGGGAGGTCTGTGAATTGCTTCTAACCAACAGAATGTGACAAAGGTGAAAGGATGTATATGATTATACCACACATAGCATCATCATGCAGGAATCTCAGTTCCTGGCTGGCTGTGAGTAGGCAGGTAGCCGTGTTGAAAACCCCATGTGGCAAGTAACTTCAGTAACCTCCAGCTGACTGAAGCTATCAGACCTTCTGCCTCAGAGAATGGATGCTGCCAACAACATGTGAGCAAGGAAATGGATGCTTCCCCAGTTGAGCTTCCAGATGAGAACACAGCCTGGCCAGCACTATGAGTATAGCTTTGTGACACCTTGAGCAGGGAGTCCAGCTGTACCTGGATTCCTGAACAATGGAAACTGTGAGGTAATAAATGTGTGTTGTTCAAAGCCACCAAGTTTGGACTAATTTGTCACACAGCAGTCAATAACTAATACAAGGGAGAAGGCCACATAGCCAAGTACATGATGGATGCAAAATACGATGATATGAATTGAAATTATGCCCTAGATTTCAAAGTATTCCCATTCAAAATGACCCTATGAGTTGGACTTCACTCCCATAGTGGGCATCCATCTCCCAGCAGGGCCAAGCCTGGAGTCACCATGACAGAGGGCATCAAGTCAGACACACCTGTGTTTGGATCCCGGCTCTACCAGCAATGGATTTTAGGCATGTTCCTGATGCTTCTGAGTCTCAGTTTCTTATGTGACTCATGGAGATGGTGATTTCTTTTTGTCTGGCACAAGGCACACAACAAAAACTAGTTTCCTTCCTTCCTTATACAATGACATGCTACTACATACACTCAGAAGCACAGGAATCAGACACAGTGAGAGGCATTCTGGAACATTCTATGCCCACCTGAAGCAGGGGGATGAAATTAAAGCTACCACAAAAAGAAATGGAGCAAGGTTTCCCTCAATTAAGGCTTTGGACTCATTCAGTGAGAGGGCTCCCAATCTGGGAGCTTCCATCCTGGGACCACGGCACACACAAATGCACACACACAACCCTACACAATAAACTACACCAACTCACACATACAGATCAATACGCCAGGGCAAGAGAGAAGGAAGCAGGCAGGGCAGTTTGCCAAAGGCAGAAATCTGTGTGTGGGATGTTGAGCTGTATTTCTGGTCCGATAAATCAATCTACCTTGAAAGGGCTCCCACAACTTCATGACTGTAATTGGAGCTACCTTCCTCAGGGGTTGTTTGTTACGTTCAAGTTCAGGTGACAAGCACTGTTTTTCAGAGTTTGCATAGTCACTGTGCATCTGCCTCTGGGAAAAGTTCTAGCAATATCTGGAGAATCAGCTAAAAAATGAGTCTGCCTGAAGGCTGTTGAAAAGTTGGGAGAAATGCAATTGGGTTAACTTCTGATTTCTCTCCTTGTTGGATTTCCAAAACTCACTTCAACATTCTCTCTAGGATGCCTCCCCTAAAACCAGGATCTATCTCCATTAATTTGATGTTTGTTAAGACTCACTGTAACAGAGGCACCAGCCCCAAAACTAACCCGATAATAATAATGGCTGCTATTTAGTGAGCCCTGATTTCATGCCAGGCACTGCACTGAGCAAGAATTTCCCATGCGTTACTTCATTTAAATCTACAATAAACTCCGGGCGCCCATCACTGTACATCTCTGCTTTTACAGATGAGGAAACAAACACAGTTAGGTTAAATAGTTTCCTAAGGTCACAGGGCTGGTAGCTGATACAGTCAAGATTTGAACTGAGGTCCTTCTGACAGCAAAAATCATGCTCTAAGCAAGAAACAACACTCTGGACACACCTAGTGGACAACAAGTTGTAGGTTCATCAAGTTCCATCAGTTGTTGGCCACCTGTGTAGAGCTAGACACAAATGTTAAGGAACAGTTCCTTGTTGCAAAGCATTTACAGTCTAGTGGAGGACGACAGAGAACACTCATATAAGAATTATTAACAACCCCAGGGCTGCATGAATCTGTGTGAGCACACTAGAGGAATTTGGAGAGACAAGCTGCCTGTTGATTGGAAGGGTTAGGAAGTACTTCTCACAGCAGAGGGGACTGAGCTGGAGTGGGATCAAGGATGCACTAGACATGACGAGTGAAAAGAATAAGGTGGACATTCAGGGTCTTCTGGGCACCATGTGACAAAGGTGGGATGGAGGGATGGGCAGAGAGTTCAGAGCCACAGTTGGACGGGATGAGGATTGTGAAGAGCAAAGGCGAGAATAAGGCCAGGTAAGAGGGTCAAGCTGCAGACGCCATGCCGGGCAGAAGGTGGCCTTCATTCTACAGCCAACGTGAAGTTTGCTGGAGGAGGTATTGGGGATTTTACACACATGGGAGGACGTCCAGTCTGTTAGCCTATGTAAGTGGCCACATTTGCAGTGTCGGCAGAGACCAGGGTACAAACTCTTGGGTTTCCTCCTCCCTACTTCCCCACCTCCCCTCGCCCTCTCCCAAGGACTCAAATGAGCAGTTGAGAGATGGACGTGAGTTGGGGGTGGGAGTTTCTCACTTGGAGGCTAGAGTCAGATCTTCAGACTACCCCACCCCTCTGTCTGCCCAGCCCAGGTGCTCAGTGGAGGGCCATGAACAGAGGCCAGCGTGCCTCCTTCTCATCTCCATAATAGTGCCGTGTTCCCTGCCGCCTCAATGCAAACAGCTCCTCATTCACCTCTGCCATAGACAGAAGAGGGATCCTGGCCATGGAACCTGGATCTGGGAGGCTTTAGTGGCAGCCCCTGTTTTTGGCTGGAGGTGTTTGTAACACCTTGTCGGTATTGTCCCCTGGGGCAGCATGGACACCTCTACCATGAGCGCCTGCTTTGGGACTGTGGATGACCTGCACCTCATCAAGGACCGAGGCAGATGGGGACCTGGGCCTGGGTGTCTACTACAGAAGCCAGAGACTCATCTGCACGCTGCAGAAACTGGAGCAGCCCATATTTGGAGTTGGGAAGAAGTTTAATAATAGTACACAAACTTCCTCGGAAAGGGCTAGCCTAAAGGGGAACTGGTTATTAGAAGAAAAAAACACCACTGTTGTTTTTGCAGTAACCCTCCTCACTCTATAATGAGCAAACCTCTCTTCTGTATAGAGCAGCCTCCTAATGTGAGTCACTCCAAGACTTGGCTTCCAACCGCTGCCCCTTAGCCCAGGAAGCAGGAGCACAATGGAGCAGCCAGGTGTCAATTACAGGAGCTGGTCAGGGCAGGAAGCAAGGTGAGTTATAATGGGAGAGCAAATTGATTTCACGTAAGTGGGATTAGTAGTTAAATAAATAGAAGTCCCACCACTAACCCTGTCTGGAATTCTGAGTGTCTGTCCCCCGCCAGGGTACAGAAAAAGCTTACAGCTGAGCAGGAATCAGGTCACCACAGGGTTACCTACCAACTGTTAAGGACAACCCCCTGGAAATGTAAAGCAAGGACATTCTTAGGTTAGAAAAGACACTCCGAGCTGAGAAAAAGAGACGGTATGTAGGGAGAGAGGCCTCCCACTGATGGCTTAGTCATCTATTACAGGCCCACAGTGCCCTGTGAAGCAGCTATACCTGAGAGCAGTCCGAGCAGTGGAGGAGGGGTCACCCAGGATTTGGGGCAAATTAGGGGCGATGAATTCTAAGGATGACTCCATCAGGAGCTTCCATTCCAGGCTGAGTTTGTGTTGGTTTTATTTTTAAATTGTCAACCTCTTGTTTGTTTGTTTGGGCTTTTTAAAGCTTCTGTCCCTTTCCCAGTTTTCAAGTGACCTTTGTTCAGGTGAGTGGAGTCCTGGTTTCCTTGGGACTTCAGGGGCTGAGGGAGTGTGGAGGGGAGACCAGGGCTCGAGGTGAGCCAGGTCAGGGCAGCCGGGTTCCAGATCTGCAAGGTAGGGTCAGTCATCCATCACAGCATTGCTGTGAGGACTAAGGTAAATTAAGCCCAAAGCAAAAAGCTCCTAATGGGAGTTCTGACAGCTGGAGATAAGCATGAAAATAAATAGCAGCTTTCTGTCCTCCTCTCCTGCCTTCCTGTTATGCAATGGAGCCAGATAAGAGAATTCACAGTGGACACTATGCAAAGGAGGCTATACTCAAAATCTTCCTAGGGCAGGAGGAACTGCCTGCCTGTTAGGGAATTCTCAGGAAGGACCTCCAGGGAAGTTTCTGAGCTGCTTCTGACTCTGCATTTGCTTAGAATCTTGAGCAAGGTCAGGGTGGATCTGCAGCCCCAAGCTGTAAGGGGTAGGGCAGTCTAGAAGTCCTTAACCCAGGGGTTCCTAAACTTCTTTGACTATACTCACTTGAGTGGGGCCAAAGGACACCAATGTCTCACCAGCTCCCCCTCTCTCCTGAGTTTGGTAATTACAGGGGTGGGGCCTATGGGAAGGAGAAGAGGATTGCAGAGGAAACAGACATGTTGCAGTAAACCTGCTGAGCAGGCAATATACAAGGTTCACTTCCTGTTTATGTTAAAGAAAAATCTGCCATTGTACACTTGATTTTATATTATAAATGAGTGCCCCGTGATCTCAAAATAACCCTACTAATTTTATTATGCTAACCTTGATTGCAAGACGAAAGTGACGAAAATAGCACAAATTCACAGGCAAGGAAGCCACCAATGAAGTGTCCTTCTGTAATAGGGTGACCAACCGTGCGAGTTTGCTCAGGATTCTCCCAGTTTTAGCACTGAAAATTCTACCTTCTGGCAAACCTTTCAGCTCTGGGCAAACCACCATATAAGAAAAATATAAAGGGATCATGTATATACCTCCCTTAGCAGTAGGGGTACATGAGTGTGAATTATTCAGCCGCAATTCATTTACACATAATGTCTAGAAATTGGACAATTTTATAAGCCAAAAATTATCAAAGTAAATACTTATTACTACCCATTCTAGGACAACCCAAAACTCTCACCAGACTCGATGGATAATAAGGGCACAAAACCAATAGTAATTTATAAATATAAAGTATGAGTAACAGCGGTTGAAAACCATGACAGCTCAAAACAACTGAAGAGCTAATGAAATAGCATTCTTCCAAAACTTGGGGAAATTCCAACTATGTAAAGTATAGTGTAGAATAACAAATTGGAGTCCTCAGTAAACTCCAAGAACACTAATTTTAGCTTATGAATACCAAATTTTTGTGGGTTAAAGCCTTTACTTGTACATAAGAAGTAAAGTGTGGGGGCCACCTCTGTGACCCACCTGGAGGAACCACAGGAAAGGTTTGCAAGCTTGGGTCACTTCATAGTCATCAGAATGATGCTCGGGTCCCTCTTTGAGTCACTGCATTAGCTCAATTAATAAATGAGAAAACAGAGGTCCCAAGAAGTCAAGTGACTTTTCCAAGGCTACAGGTGCCATGGATCCTCCAAGGAAGGTTCTCTGAGGGCTGCAGAGGTATGTTAGGGGGGCAGAGGTAGGATTTTAAAATAGTTTGTCTGTCTTACGTAGTCACTCCCTCCACATACATCTGACATAGTGAAACAGCATTGGTCCTCTTGGCCCCTCATAGGGCTTGTTAGGGTCTACTTGTGTCCCCCAAAAAGACATGTTGAAGTTTTAACTCTCAGTACCAATCGACGTGACCTTGTTGGGAAACAGGGTCTTTGCACATGGAGTCAAGATGAAGTCCTAAGGGTGAGCCCTAATCCTATATGATCATGTCCTTATAAAATGAGGGAAATTGGGACGCGTGCACACACACACACACACAGTGCCTTATGAAGACACAGACACAGGGAGAAGACAGCCGTGTGAAGTGGAGGTGGATATGGGCGGGATGCTGCCACAAGCCAAGGGTGTCTGGAGCGACCATGGAAGAGGCAAGAAAAGATCCCCTTGACACCCCCCAAGAGGTTTCAGAGGAAGTGTGGCTCCCCTAAAACCTTGATTGTGGTCCTCTGGCCTCCAGAACTGTGGGAGAATAAATTTAAACCACCCAGTTTGTGGTTCTTTGTCATAAAAGCCCAGGAAACAAATACAGAGCCTCTCAGTGGCTCCCTGTGCCTGGCCTGGGTACTCTCCTTCTCACACTCTCTCTGCAGCTGGTTGGGAGCAAAAGCCTCAGGGAAAAGTGCAGATCCTCTGGTTTCTCTTTGCCATGTCTCCCCCATGCCTGCCATAGTTGCATCAGAGAGTGTGCCCCTGGGAGGGGACACAGCTTGGGCATGGAGCGGGTGACCCAGTATCAGAGACCGTGTCATGCAACAGGAGGGCAGGGGAGCCCGGCTGGCACCCCTTGTCCCTGAGGGTGCTGGGAGGATGATTGCCTGTTCCTGGTCAAGTGCTTCCAGCAGAGCCACTTGACATTTTGCTGTCCACACACCATCTGGCAAGGGCAAGAGCTCCAATGGCTGTCCTGACCTTTGCTGTATCTTTAAGCAAAATACAGCAAAAGATAAAAGCAAAGAGCTCATCAGATTACAAGGGAAGGGGCCTGCCTCTGCAGAAACTGAGCAGGTTATACCTTCCCTTGCTCTACCTTTAACATCTTATAGAGGCAACATATAGACTCGGTTGGGCTGCAGCTCTGTGATTTGCCTGCCTGTCAACTTCCACCCAGAGGCGAGCACAAGTCCCCAGGGACCGGGATGGCACCAGCCAGGGCAGGTCGAATGGTTATAAATATTCACCAGATGCAGAGTCTGATCCCAGTTTTATAAAATAAATGCACTTATGTGTCTATCTGCTTATTGAATTGTCTGGAAAGAAAGCGCCAAATGTTATCTATCCAGGGGAGAATTATTAATGTTATTTTACTTTACTTCTGTTTATCTCTTTTCTAATATTGCTACTATAAACAGGAAGGAATGATGTAATAAAAACTGCCAAAAGACAAAAATTATCCATGGTTACGGCTCCTGAGTGCAAATTTTGTTCATATTTCTGAGCGCCTGATAAACAAAAACACCAAACGAGAGAGACATAATGATATAGCTGCATATAATACACAATATTAACCCTTTCTTACTCCAGAAAGGGTAAAGATGCTTTTTCCAGTGAAACACTTTTTTCCTTTAGTTTGATCATCCTGTGTTTATAGTACTGTGATTTCACTTAACATCCTAGCAAGCATTTCCCCATGTTGTTCTAAACCTTTCCATTCATAATAATTATGTTATTTACTTAAAGTCCTTATAATTGAACATTTTAGTTTTAAGCTTGGAATTTTTAAATTAGAAATGTTATATTTTACATCTAGCAGCAAAACTTAGAGAGTCAGGCAACTTACAAGTTGCATTATCATTTTTTACCCCACTGGTTTATTTTGATTAATGCACAATAATTTACATTGTAACTCTTTGTGGTCACATATGTATTTATTTATGGTTAAACAGTGTTCTCTCCTTTTCTTTGAATTTCAATTTTTTTATTTTTTATTTTATTTTATTTTTTGAGATGGAGTCTCTCTCTGTCGCCCAGGCTGGAGTGCAGTGGTGCAATCGTGGCTCGCTGCAACCTCCACCTCCCAGGTTCAAGTGATTCTCCTGCCTCAGGCTCCCAAGTAGCTGTGACTACAGGCGTGTGCCACCACGCCTGGCTAAATTTAGTATTTTTAGTAAAGACAGCGTTTCACCATGTTGGTGAGGCTGGTCTTAAACTCCTGACCTCAAGTGATCCGCCTTCGGCCTCCCAAAGTGCTGGGATTATAGGCCTGAGCCACCGTGGCTGGCCTAACTTTCAGTGTTTTCAATTATAATTTTTTAAACGTCTCCAACATTTTGTGTCCCAAGATCCAGTTTGATTTGCTGTCAGGGAGTGGCAACTTCCCTCCTGCTGGGGTTGAGAGAGGGCTTGCGGAAATCTGTTTAGAGCCAGATTCTTGTAACATGTCTGGTCCATAAAGTTCGCCGCACCTGGTCCAAGGCAGGAGGAGGCCGGATGGTTTCTCCCCAGCCCCCCACCGTTGTACCTGCTGACACTGGCAGGCTGGAAATCAGCTTGAGTCGCAGTTGATTGTTTCACTGCCATTTGGATCTACCCCTGTTTTGCCCCACACCATTCATGTCTGGGCCAGGCATTCTCACTCCTGTTTTTCAGTTTGCTACTAGCCTTGTTGGTTTGAAAGTGATTTTGAATGTCAGTTGATAGTAATTTCTGACTATTTCAACAGTAATTCTGACTAGTAATTTCTGACTATTTCAAATAGTAATTCAACACTATTTCTGCCACTAAGTTTCCATTTTCCTAAAAAACTTTCAACCCAAAGGCTGCCCTCCCTTCATCCATGGGACATCCCTGCCTTTCTGCAAGGAGGGCAGGTATGTGGTTCAGGCCACGCTGCCTCTCCTCCCTTGCTTGTGGCCAACGTCACCAGATGATCACTGCATTCTCACAGGCAAGGCCTAGACACGGTGTTGATAGGGCTGGCAGGTGGGATAGAAAACTATTTGCTGTTCCTGGACTTGATCGTGTTAAATATCTCCTCATAACTCTGATATTCTGTGAACGTTTTTCCAAATTATTCCATTTTTACCTTTTTAATTTAAAATCCGAGTTATGTATGATTGCAAACAGAGCCTGATGAAGTCTCTGCAATTACTAACACAAATCCTGACAGAGAAATCCTGGCATGAAAAACTGAACATCTCTGCAGTAACTGATGTGGAGCAGCAGCAGCTGGAAGGTGGGATATGAGACCAGCAACGAACGCACAGACAATACCTCCTAACCGGGCAGAAACAGAGACACTTCCTTCACCACACTTGGCTGGGATTTTCACCAATCCGTGGTGATGAGTGATTGGAAATTAATCTCAGAATCCCACTGTGCATTTGTAGTTCACAACATACAATTATGCCTGAGTTTACTTTACAGTAAACCATATATAATTCTCATTCCACAGTGCAGATTCTGCCACAGACAATCTTTTTATTGTTTTTAGAAGCCCTATGGTAAAAGCCTTACTGGATGATATCATTTTAATTATAAATCTCTACTGGAAGGTCCCCCAAGCGACTGCAGTAGACAAAATTCCAATTCCCAAAGTCAAGGGCCAGGTAATTTAAACCCTGTTCAAAATGCTACTTTAATAATGCTTAGTTTTGAAGGGAGAACTACATGTTATAGCAGCATCATAGAGCTTATACATGCAGGCCCTGGTACACACACATCTGTGCTAGGTGCTGGGGATACAGCAGAAAATAAAACAATGTTCATAGCCTCAAAAATCCTCCAGGTAATAAATAAACCATGATGATATGAGCCACATTAGGACCTTTTTTTCTTTCTTTTACTCACCACTATACCAAAGAGGAGAGTACGAGGATAAGAAGAGAAGGTCTGGAGCAATCACTAAAGGACAAGGATGAGGGAGATGATGAGAAATTAGTAAAAGGATTGATGTAAGACTACGCTCATATTATTATGGACCAAGTCCATGGAATCTGTATTAAACATTTAGAATAAAAAGACAAGAAGACTGGCCTTTCTGTTTCATGCTCCAGGGGCATCAGTGGTGTGAATAGAGATTCCAGCAGAGGATTTGGATGGCGTTGCACATCAGGACGTCAGGAGGCAAGTTCCCTGTAGAGTGTGCAGATGGCTTGAAGTGGGGCATGTGAGCAAGGAGAGGAATGTGCGTCCTCCCAAATTCGGGGAGATGGGGCTATTAGGGAGCGATGACTGAAAGGCTCATCTCGGAGCACAGCTGCAGGAAGCAGAGCCAACACGATACAGCAGGCACTCAAATGGGGCCGTTTCATCAGGTTCCATCTCTGTGCAGTGCCAACCTGTGGGAGGAAAAGAAGGGAAACTTGGAAGCAACCCAGCTTTGTGAAGGCTCAGCCTCAAGAAGCCTAATTGCCAGGAAAGGCTTAGCAGTTGGGTTCTCAGTAAAGAAAACAGAGCTTAGATGAAGCTACTCAGGGCTTTTAAAATTACCAGTTGAATGTATAACTCTGCCCTCAGGCCATTTGGGACGTGGTGGAGCTTCATCTATTCACGGTGCTTGAAGTAGAGAGCAAGCTGGAAGCACAGAGGACCCCATTCTCCGGACTTTCACCTTCAACTCCTCCAACCCCTGCTCTTGTTACTGCAGTGTGCAGCTGCCTTCAGCCTCCAGTCACACTCCCAGAGCAGCCCGATCTCACTTGGTAACGGCGAAAAGGACGCCAATGCCTCTTCGTATCCGTATGGATCTCACCGTTTACAAGCTGATGACAGTTTTTATTTCATTTGATAGAACAACATACAGATGGGGGCGGAGTACACGTTATCTCCCTACCGTGCAGCAGAATAGACTGAGGCTCAGAGAGTAGGTGGGCGTTTTCTCTCTCACAGCTGGTAACAGTGTTAGAATTCCAACTCAAGAAGTTTCACTCCGAAGACCACTGCTCTAGGAGGAATCTTTATAAAACAGTGTGTCCAAAGTGTTGATTGTAAGCTGCTCATTGTTCTGCAACCTTACTGCATGGAGTTTTTGAACGAGGACTAATTCCTGAGAGAAGGAGAAACACTTCCTCCCAGAAGCCAGGCTTGGAAGAGGTGGGGGCCCAGCCCATCTCTGCCAGATGGGATTGGTGGTGACAATGGTGGCCATTCCAACGTCGTGAGAAAGACTCAACCTGCTGGGCTTAGCCCTAATGCAGTTTGGGGCAGATAGAATCAGCCCCTGATACCTGCAGGCAGCACCTAAAAATTCCGGCGTGGTTGTCATCTGTTTGGTTGCTCTGTGTCCGTGTCCCCTTCGTTTGATAACATCACTGGGAGTTGGAGCTCTCTCCTCCATCATGTGACATCTTGGTGTTCTTAGCTCCCTTGACTTAAGGGTAGGCAAGTGACCCCAATACAACAAATCAGACTCTTTCCTGGGATTCTCTCCTGCATAGAGAGAGGGGGAAATGGTTGGAGTATATTTATTTCAGGGGCAGAATCCCAAGTAAGCTGTCTCTTGCCCAGAACCCAGAACACTCTGGTTCTTGCCCCTGCTCTCCTACAGTCCACTGGATTCTGAAAGCCCCTCGGCCTCCCTCCAGCCAAACCCTTTCCCATCTAAGATAGCTAGAATCAGTTTCTGTTGCTTGCAACCAGAGAACAATTGGCAGTCTCCACTTCCCTTCTATTTCCCTTCATTTCCTCTGTTCTCTAGTCCCCTCTTAGCGGGAGCAGAAGATTAGAAAGGAAAAAGTCCTGAAATCAAAGCCAGAAATCTGAGTTTGAATCTAGTCCCTGCCACCTCATAGCTGAGTGATCTCAGACAAACTAACCTTTCTGAAAACTCAGTCTTCTCACGAAAAATATGAGTGCTGATGTGAATGTCATCTGTGTATTGTAAGGGTTACATGAGGTAATATATACAGGCCCCAGGGTAGGACCCAGCTCGTAGTCACACCTTCCTTCCTTCCTACTTTTCAGCTCTGCTCCTCGTCCTCCCCATCCTGGTCATTTCCATCTCTCCACCTCTCTCTCCTCTCCTCTTTCATCTCCCTCTCTCTTGTAGCGCCTTCATCTCCTGTCTCAGTAAGTAACCAGCAAGCTGATGACATTCGGGGCAAGGCCTCAGCTTAACAGCGAGTTCACAGTGAGCTACACACACACAGGACATGTGGAATGGTGCTTTCGTCAACAGGTCAGGAGACATCAGGTCAATGAGAAACAGTTTCTGAGAAAAGTAAGAATAGGAAGGAATTCATAAAGCTGAGGGTGAAGCTGTTTGCCCTGGGGGAAGAGCACAGAATGAGAGCAGAATCTATACTCCTTCCCTGACCTATAAAGGGAGCATTGTCTTAGGCACTTTGGGAGAAAAAGAGGACAGGCCCAGAAATATGCCCTATGAAGAAGAGTAAACAAGCTGGCACCCTGGGCACCAAGCGAGACAACTACCCCTTTTCATTTGGGGATGAAGAGGGCAGTGAGTCTGTGGCCAGGTGGGTGGCGGGTGGGTTCAGGTGAAGTGGGAAGTTCCGGCTTCGTCAGGCTGGCTCCGGGTCAGACGGTGTGTGCGGCTGAGCAGGTCTTTCCTGCTGAGCTTCTATTTCAGGCTGCGTGTAAGATGAGGGGTCACCAAGGCTGTGCACAGGCCTCTGCGCATTTTCCAGCAGGGTATGTGGGCTCCTGGCTGTAGCCAGGCCTCAGGAGGTCGGCCGGCCACTGAGACACCAGGGCTGCCTGGCACTGGAGGCCTGGGCTGCGCAGATCCCATCCTGCTGTTTCAGCTGCTGTGAGCAGCTCCTGCTTTTCTCTCCCACCTGCTTTCCTCTGAGTTCCTGTCCACTGAACTTGCAAACTGCATTTTTTTTGCCTTAGCGATTGACTTGGCTCCACGCAGCCACCAACAACCCAGGAGGCATGATCCTTTTATGCAGAAAGGTAGACGGAAGTTCTGACAGGGGGCCTGACTTGCACTTCCTTTGTTCTGAGCCAGAATTCAGCTCAGATGACGCCTCCATCAGGGGACCATGTGAATACTCAGATGCACCTGCCCAAGTGAGCACCACCGTTTGGGCCACGTCAATGGGCATTCTGAGGCTTTGTATCAGATGAGAGCTGTCTGAATGGGGCCTTTCATGTGGCCCATCTAAAACTGTGTCTCTACCTAAGCACTTTCAAAATTGTTAAAAAAAAAAAAAAAAAAAAAAAAAACGAAACAAAACAAACAAACATAAAAAACCACAACTGTGTCTGAAAGTGTGGAAAGGGTTTGGGTGGCCTGTGAGCCCTCAGAGGGCAAAGGCTGACATTGGAAAGGGAAAAAGGAAAAGGTCTTTTTCACACACCCCCATCGCTGAGGCCATCAGCATCTGGGACTCTGGTCCCAAGCATCACATTGCTTCCCCTTCTCCCTCCTTTTTATCTTCATCCCCGGTGGTGAGGAGTAGAGAACCTGGTGTACCAGAGGATGTCATCGCTGGTGACACATGTCGGCCTGGAGAAAGGCCATGTCCTCTTAAGTAAGGAGCAGGATCCACCTGGTAGCTTCATTCACAGGCTTCTGTTTGATCTCCTGCGGTTCTCACTGTGACTCACTTATGTCACACTCAGAGTCACTCTCAGAGGGGCAGGCTTCGTCCCACGCCCCAACTCAGCAGGTACCAATCCCCGCTCCAGCACTTGCTAACCACACGGGCAAGTGGCCCACATCTCTGAGTGATGCTTCTTCATCCGGGGACAGGGATGCCAGCACTGAAGAGAATTGTTGTGAAGCTTAAATAAGATGAGAAGTAAAGCATTTGGCACACAGCAGGTGCTTAATAAATATCAGTTCCCTTACCGTGGTTGACTGATGATAGGAAAGGCCACAGTTTTCTCCCTCTCCCCACACCCTTTGGTGGTGCCTCTCACACTGGTGTCTTGGGCTTGGCCTCCCACACTGATGTTTTGGCCAGTGGGACAGTAGCGAAAGGGAAAATCAGGAACACGTGGGAAGTGGAGAGCCCAGCAGAGCGCAGTAAATTATTTTAGGACAAGAGCTGTAGCTTTTGGGAGTGCATCGGAGGCTTCTCTCTATGTGGCACCACTGCTTGGTCCTGGGGCAATGGATCCTTGGCTTTCCAATCACTAGAGACTCCTCGAGTGATTAGTCAACCGATGGGGAGTGCCCAGTTGGGCACCTCTGCCCAAGGCTGGGCTAAGGGTTAAAGAGCAGGCTGAGACCCCTGCCTCAAGTGGTTTACATGCTGCCTCCTGGAAACCATGCCAACCAGATCCAGAAACGTGAGTTCAGGGCAATACATGGAGAAATAAGTGGGAGCCGAATAGTTCAGTACACATGTCTGGAGGAGAAAGCCTTGAGTCAGACCAGGAGAAGTGATTAGAATTTAATAACAGAAAAAAGTTTTCAGCTTAGTTGGCACAAAAGGAGGCCATCCAGGATGGACAGTGTCTGCACACATGGATGACAACAGCAGGCCCTCTGTGTGCCCTCTCTGACCTGGATGGCAAAGTCCCTTTGATCTTAACAGTCCCTGACTAATGGCATTTGCTTTTAGATACGGCCATGGCACCCACAGTCCGTGTGACCTGGAGTGATAAAGGGAGGGGAGAGGCAGGTATATTATACTTTTCTGGGTTTCTCACCCCGAAAACTGAGGCATGTGTTAGACTGGTGAAGAATCCTCCCAACTGCAAACACGCTGGCCACCATGGGCAAACAAATGAACAACCGGAAACCTTAGAGAACAATAGATGGAAATAACAAAATTAACATAAAATTCACACTTACTTTTGGGAAGAGGAAGGAGAATTCCACTAGGGAGGGCTTACAAGAGTACCTGTTACTGGTGATAATTCTGCTTCTTAAGCTTTCTGGTAAGTGCTTGGGTAATTTATTATGATTTGTATGGATTTCATATATACTTCTAAAAATATATTTTGCATATACATATAAACACACAGTCACATGCTTAAGTCAAGTAAGAGAAATAACAGACTGGGCACAATGTCTGACATCAGCCTTGTCTCAGCTGGGCGTTTTCCTCCAGAGCCGCCTCCTATCTGGTTACGAGTTGAAGTCATGAAGCCGTTCATGACTTCCAGTGCTGTGTGGCAGTAGCGACCCAGGACCTGGAGTTGGAAGACCTGTTCTGCCACTAATTAGCTGTCCACATTTTACTTTTGTTGATATTATTGTTCCTGGACCAAACTGAGGTTCGGGCTGCTATTTCTCATGGCCCAATAACGAGATGCAGATGAACTGGGGAGGAAGAGAATTTTTATTTCTGCAATCTGTTACAGGGAGAAGACCTGGAAATTATCGCCAAACCAACTCAAAATTACAAAGTTTTCCAGAGCTTCTGTACGTTCTAAGCTACATGTCTATGTGTAGGTGTGCGTTCATCTAAAGACATAAATGATTAACTTCTTTTAATCTATAACTAAGGTCTGAGTCTTGAAGACCTTCCTCTGGAGGCTCAGTAAGCTTACTTACTCTTGCTTTTTTTTTTTGAGACGGAGTCTCGATCTGTCGCCCAGGCTGGAGTGCAGTGGCACGATCTTGGCTCACTGCAAGCTCTGCCTCCTGGGTTCATGCCATTCTCCTGCCTCAGCCTCCCGAGTAGCTGGGACTACAGGCGCCCACGACCACGCCTGGCTAACTTTTTTTTTTTTTTTGTATTTTTAGTAGAGATGGGCTTTCACCGTTTTAGCAGGATGGTCTCGATCTCCTGACCTCGTGATCCGCCCATCTTGGCCTCCCAAAGTGCTGGGATTACAGATGTGAGCCACTGTGCCCGGCCAGCTTACTTAGGCTTAATGGGTCCAGTTGCTGGGGTGATTACCCTTGTCTTGTCTCCTGCTAAATCACAGGTTTGGGGAGTTCCTCCAGACCCCCAATAAACTTGTTTAATCCTAAGCGCGTCCTGTTAAGAATTCCTTCATTATTCTGTCACGCTTTAAGGCCCAGGAAAGGCCTAGACGAAACTCTTGGTGGGCTTTTGTTACATCCCAGTGTTCGTATAAAGACCCTGGCTTTTAGTATTTAACCTAACCACTCAGTCAGCACTGAAGCAGTTGTTATGGAGGCCTGTGTTAGTGAGACCTGGCCTGCCATGATATCACATTCTCCTCAGTAAAATGGGGATAGCAATTGCCTGCATTAAAGTGTTGACAGGGCTGGGTGCTGTGGTTCACGCTTGTAATTTCAGCACTTTGGGGGCTGAGGCAGGCAGATCACTTGAGGCTAGGAGTTTGGGACCAGCCTGGGCAACATGGCGAAGCCCCGTCTCTATAGAAAATACAACAATTAGCTGGTCATAGTGGTGCATGCCTGTGGCCCTAGCTGCTGTGGAGGCTGAGGTGGCAGAATCACTTGAGCCCAGGAGGTCAAGGCTGCAGTGAGCTGTGGTTGTGCCACTGCACTCCATCCTGAGCAATAGAGGCCCTATCTTAAATAAATAAATAAATAAATAAATAAATAAATAAATAAATAGTGTTGACATGAGGGTAAGAGATGATGATGATGAATACCAATGTTCCAGAAAGTTCCATGTTTTATTAATGGCTTCTATGACCACCATCTCCAAGGCTCTAGTAATGTATCTCTGTGCTTCTGGAGCCTTCTTCAATCTTCCTATGTCCCAGTTTGCCTCAGAGGCTCTGGTACTGCAGTCCTTTGAAGCTGACTGACATTCCTCTTCTGATCAAGTCAGGGAACTAACTGCCTCTCAACAAAAGCTTTGCCTCCTGTGACCCCAGGCTGTCAGAGAAGGGACCTCCTCCTCTGGACATTGCCTCTAGTCCTTTATCCCTAGATGACACCTGCCCCTGGGGCCCAGAGCCCTAGAAACCAGGTGCCTGTGACTCTCCCAGGTGACACAGTCCCTCCCTCCAGAAAATGCTAATCTCAGGCTCTCTCTACTTTCACTCACCTTAAGAAAGCACATGGTGACCTTACCCCAGCTCTCTGAGCACTGCCTGGCCATCCCAGCTGGCCTCATTCACTTTCAGGAGGCACTAGGGCACAGTAGGCAAAATCCTACTCAATCCACATATCTTTGTTATCCCTTGCTGTGTCACGAGTGACTCCAAAACGTTTGTTATCTCGCAGCACTGTGAGTCAGGACTTGAGAAGTGGCTTAGCTGGTGGTTCTGGCTCAGGGTGTCTCATGAGGTTGCAGTCTGGTTGTCAGCCAGGACCACATCATCAAGAAACTTGCCTGGGGCTGAAGGATCTGTCTGCAAGCTCACTCCAGGGGCTGGTAACAGAAGGCTCTTATTCCTTGCCGGCTATTGGCTGGAGGCCTCAGCTCCTCACCATGTGGGCATCCTGCTATGACATGGCAGCTTGCTTCCCAGAGGGAGTGATCTGAGAGCACGAGCAACGCCAAAGCCATGATATCTTTTTAAATATTTTCAGATTCCTCATTATCTTTTATTTGGTATTTAAAAAACCATACATAGTAATACTGACAAACTCGATTTTAACGTTTGACATTAGAGTTCAGACCAGATCACAGAGATCTGCTGTACTTTGCAATGTGATTTTTGTTAATTTATTTATAATTTTTAATTTTAAAAAAATATTTTGCAATGTGATTTTAAAAAATAACAGCTTCCAGCCAGCATGATAGCTCCCACTTATAATCCTAGCACTTTGGGAGGCTGAGGCAGGTGGATTACCTGAGTTCAGGAGTTCGAGACCAGCCTGGCCAACATGGTGAAACTCTGTCTCCACTAAAAATGCAAAAAATTAGCCAGGTGTGGTGGCAAATGCCTGTGGTCTCAGCTACTCAGGAGGCTGAGGCATGAGAATCGCTTGAACCTGGGAGGTAGATGTTGCAGTGAGCCAAGATCACTCCACTGCACTCCAGCCTGGGCAACAGAGAGAATCTCTGTCTCCAAAATAAATAAATAAATAAATAAATAAAAAAAAAAATAGCAGCTTAATTGATATGTCATTTATGTACCATATGATTCACCCATTTAAAGTATACGATTCATTTTTTAGTATATTCACAGAGTTGTGCACCATCACTATGATTAATTTTAGAACATTTTCATCACCCCAAAAAGAAACCCCATAACCATTAGCAATCACTCCTCATTTCTCCCTAAGCCTCCCAGCCCTCACTAACCAGTAAGCCATTTTCTCTCTATATGGATTTGCCTATTCCGGACATTTAATATAAATAGAATCATACAAAATACGTGGTGTTTTATAATTCTTTCTTTTAGCATAATGTTTTCAAAGGTCATCCTTGTAGTATGTATCAGTGCTTCATTCCTTCTTATTGCTGAATCATATTCCATTGTATGGATATACCACAATTTATTTACCCATTCATTGATTGATAGACATTTGGGTTGTTTCCTCTTTTTGGCTATTACAAATGATGCTGCTATGAACATTTATGTACAACTTTTTGTGTGGACATGTGTTTTTACTTCTTTGGGTATTTACCTGGGAGTGGAATTGCACAGTCATATGATAACTCTATGTTTAACATTTTCAGGAACTGCCAGGCTATTTCTCAAAGTGGCTGCACCATTTCACAGTCCCATCAGCAATGTATAAGGGTGTCAATTTTTCTACATACTTGTCAGCACTTGTTATTATCTATCTTTTCTAGTATAGCCATCTGCATGGGTATGAAGTGGTATGTGCCAGGTTTTGATTTGCATTTCACTGATGGTCAATAATGTTAAACAACTTTTTGTGTGTTGGCTATGTGTATATTTTCTTTGGAGAAATGTCTATTCAGATCCTCTGTTCGCTTTTTAGTTATTGGCATTTTATTATTGAGTTGTTAGAGATCTTTATATACTCTGGATATGAGATCCTTATTAGATATAATTCGCTGACTTTTTCTCCCATTCTTTAGATTTTCTTTTCATCTTCTTGACCAAGACTTTTGCGTTGAAGCACAAAAGTTTTAATTTTGGTGATGTATAGTTTGCTTGTCTTTTGTTCTTTGTACTTTTGATGTCATATCTAAGAAACTATTGACTAATCCAGAATTGTGAAGATTTTCTCTGTTGTATTCTAAGAGTTTATAGCTTTAGCTCTTAAAATAGGTCTTTGATACACTTTGAGTTAATTCTTGTATATGGTGTGAGATAAGGATCCAACTTTATTCTTTTCCATGGGAACACAATGTATTTTATAACCGAATCTCAGAAGGCACTTATCATTATTTCTGCCATATTCCATTGGCCACATAGGCCAAGTCTGTTATAAGGATGAGAACCACATGTCTCTTTCTGGTCATGAAGACCAAGAGGATAATTGGGCACCATCTTTGAAGCTGGTTACCATACCACAGACTTTCAATATTCATTAATCAGGGAAAATTGATGATATTACCTTTACTGAATAACAAAATGAGATTAAAATATTCCCTCAGCTATAAGGGCTAGCTAATTTATTCCTCTATTATTGATTTACTTTCTTATGTGTCCTGATAATAACAAGATCTATCATTTCTTGAGCAACAGCTTAGTTCCTAACACACAGCCAATTTTCCTATATGTTCTTTTTAAGCCCCACTTACTGGGTATTAAAACAAGGAGTTTTTAATCTTCCATTTATTGATTAAAAAACCACAGAAGAGGTTAAATGACATATCCAACATCACTCAGCCAGGAAGTGGTAGTCACGTTATAAAACATTAAATTGGTTCATCAGACTTTAGAGTCTACTTTTCCCCCATCGACTGCTGCCCAACAGTCTCCCAAACAAGTAGGTTGGGGCTGAGCCTCACCTGCTTCTCTGTCCTCTCCATGCCACACAAAGCTGATTGTTCTTAAAATCAGCTTCCTCAAAACACTCAGAAACATAGACCATGGAGCCATCAAGCTGTGAGATGCACTAGATCAAGCTGCAGGATTTGAGCAGTGATGCCATGACAGCAGATAGGTCCAGTGGGATCGGTTTCATTCAGTTACCATTCTTGTAGCTTCAACAGATTTCTAAGGTATTGTACCAAACTTCAAAATATAACCCAAGTACATTTTTATTTGCATTTTATAGTTTATTTTGAATAGCTGAGTTACTTAATGGTTATCCAAAATATTATTTTCCTTTAAAAACACACTTTAAAATGTTTCACAGCATTAAATATGATTTTATTACATCTTAGAATCAGAATGCTTTCTAAAATTAAGGTATAATTTTATGACTCAAGACTATCAGAAAATAAGCCTAGTTACACATTCAAAAATTACATTACTGGACACTTTTATGTGTACCTACTCTAAAAGGAAATATAATACATCTCTCTCACCCCACTGCCCACCCCTCTCAGATTTCAAGGAGAGTCAGAGACTAGCTCGTGGGCATTAGAAACAAGAGGAATAGTTTTGGTCCTCAAAGAAATGTAAAACCATTTTCAAACATTAAATTTCTTGTTCCTCTTGGGGAGGGTAAGATTTTGCAATCTGGGGCTTTTTCACTGTTTAAGCACTTCCCATTAAAATACAGCGGTTATCTTTCTCCTTTACAACACACAGATGAAACCACACAGGCCAGGAGTTTGCCTTGTGCTTCAGTCATTTCCATTCACTTCCTATCCCCTGGGGATTTCATGTTTCTAGGGAGGGCCAACACATTGGAAAACTAATTCACCTAGCAAAGCTTCAGGCAGATACAGAAAAAGCAAATATGTTCGTAAAAGTGCCTCATTTATTTGAGGGTCCTCATGTGGCTGTTAAGTTTCCCCAGGTCACAGAAACAAGTGTCTAGTGCCAGAGTGCTGCCTGCAGCTCCAGGGTGCGTTCTACACATACAAGCACACAGGCACCCCTCATTTATACAGGCTCATTTGTGTGGCTGGAAGGTGGCAGCTCACCTAGACCCCTGCAGCAGCTTCCCAGCTGGCCTTCCTGCCTCTGGTCCCTGTCTCTGCTCAGACCCCACACCATTGACTGACCTTTCTGAAATGCCTACGCTTCTCTCTTGATATGGTTTGGCTCTGTGTCCCTACCCAAATCTCACCCTGAATTGTAATAATCCTCACATGTCAAGGGTGGGACCAGGGGAGATAATTGAATCATGGGGGCAGTTTCCCCATGCTGTTCTCATTATATTGAGTGAACCTCACAGGATGTGATGGTTTTATAAGCATCTGGCATTTCCCCTGCTTGCACTTATCTCTCTCCTGCCACCCAGTGAAGAGGTGCTTTCCCCCATTATTGTAAGTTGCCTGAGGCATCTCAGCCATGTGGAACTGTGAGTCAATTAGACCTCTTTTCTTTATAAATTGCCCAGTCTCAGGTACTTCTTCATAGCAGCATAAGAATGGACTAATACATCTCTCAAGCTTAAAGTCACTGTGATGGCGGCCAGGTGTGGTGGCTCACACCTGTAATCCCAGCACTTTGGGAGGCCAAGGCGGGCAGATCATGAGGTCAGGAGATTGAGACCATCCTGGCTAAAACAGTGAAACCCATCTGTACTAAAAATACAAAAAATTAGCTGGGCATGGTGGCACGTGCCTGTAGTCCCAGCTACTTGGGAGGCTAAGGCAGGAGAATTGCTTGAACCCAGGAGGCAGAGGTTGCAGTGAGCTGAGATCGCGCCACTGCACTCCAGCCTGGGTGACAGAGCTAGACTCCATCTCAAAAAAAAACAAAAAAAAAAAAAAAAAAAAAATGTCACTGTGATGGAAAGAAGAGGGATAACCAGGCATTATGAATCTCTTGAAGTTGTATTGAAAAAAAATCAAACCTGAATATAATGACATCTGTAGTTCAAACTCCCAGTTTATAGGAAGCACACAGATAGAGGCACATGTTAAATGACACCATGAGCTACAGCTCACAAATTCCAGACTGCAGGAAACTCTACAGGACAAATGACAGAAAAAATAGATGGAAAGGGACTCTATGGGTTAAAGGAGACTTAAAGAAAGCAAGGTATGAACTCTATAGGGATCCTAAATCAAATTAACAAACTGTTTAAAAAAAAAGTCAAGCGACAATTAGGGAGATGTGAACACTTGATGAATATTTGATGATATTAAGGAAATATTGTTAAGCATTTTAGATGACTCAATGGTATTGTGGTTGTGTGTTTTTTTAAAAAAATCCTTATATTTTAATTCAGAAACATACCGAATATTTTCTTTGAGATTAGTGTCAAATCAAGCCTGAGGTGGTGGGAAGAGGTGAAGGTGCAACTGAAACAAGACCAGCCACAAATTGATCATTGTTGAAGGTGGGACACTGAGTTCATTACATTATTACCTCTATTTTGGTATGGTCGAAAATCTTTATAATAAATAACTTTTTAAATGAAAAACAATATTCTAATAGGTCCCCCATAGCCTATATCGGCATTGATGGCTCTGGGTCTCATTGTGACCCTGAAGAAATATATAGACTCTCCTCTTAAAAAATACATTTGCACTCAGATATTTGCATATAATTTGAGCAGTCACGGACCCTGATGTCTCTTAGACTTCTGGCCTTCAGGTTCAAGTGTTAACCAATTTCCTCTGGGGCCTGGGCTGACCTCTCCAGGCTCTCCCCACCTCCCCATCATAGGCTCTGCCCACACCTGCTCCTCCATGCCTCTACTCATGAGGTTCCCTCGGTCTGAAGATGCTTTCCTAAGGCCCACGCCAAATCTCACTTTCCTTCCAGCCAGCCACACACCCACTGCCCTGACTCCAACCCAGGAATAAATTATCCCCGCCCTCTTGCCCTCTAGCCCCCGTGTATCCCACCCTATAGTGAAAGACAGAGCTCACAGGTTGGCTTCTGTTACATCATATCTCCCTGTGGGGCCAATTCACCATTTTCTTTACTGTGCTGAGCCCAAAGCTTTGTACACAGCCAATAACTGTAGGTTAAAATGAATTCAATGGGAAATTTAAAGCCTCAGGATCCAAGGAGAGCTAATGGGATCTCATAGCTCAAATGCCAATATTACTGATATGTCAGAGCAGGGGAACAAAATGCTGAGCTCACCACAGTTAGGTCTTTGGTCATATTTGTCAGATGAGGAGTCTATGCCCTGGAAGTTGTGGAGGTGGAAGTGGAGTCTCTGGTTGGTGACTGACACAGCCTCACATGTGGGGACTCTATCCTTGACCTCATCTAAAAGGCAGAGGCTGCCAAAGGTGGAGGGACATTTGATTCCTGCATTTGGTGTTTTTATTCTCTCCCTTAACAGCACTGGAGAATGTCTGGGGTGGGGTTAGGGGATGCTCTTCGGCAAATCACACTGAAAACAGGTGCTGCCCATATCCCCTCACCGCACCCCATTCGTGACCTCTCCTTCCCTCACCCCTTCTGTACTCCTGGGCTGCAAACATTCCCTAATTGAGCCTCATTCACCCCTCAGTGTAAATTAGTGCAGTGTACTAGCCTGAGGCAAGATGGAAGGCTTTGGACATCCAGGAGGCAGCCAAGGCTTCTGGGACTGCAAAAACAGGGATAAGAATTCAGAAAGGGAAGGCCCAACCAGAACAGATGGGCCAAGATGAAGTCCAGGACAAACGGAGTGGCTGGAACCAGGAAAGAAGCCACCAGGAGCCAGAGGAGAGCGCACAGGTCTTGTCAGGAACAGACAGGGTCAGTGCAAGGCCTGAAGGCGAGTCCCAGGATCTGCGAAGCCCTCCCCACACCCCACCACTCACCAAAGCTCTTGCCTGGCACTTGGCCTTTCTTTTAAATGATTTGGCCTTTCCTGTTTTTTAAAAGGCATCCTTGGGCTTGACAAGATGGGAGAGGAATAAAGAGATAAAGCTCAGACATGCTTTCTCTGAGCTGGCATCGACATCTAAATGACGATGGTAGGGGCAGCCTGGGCAACCACAAACAAAGATTCTATCTGCCCATCCAGGCACCTTGGCTTCCCTCACTGCAAGAGAAAGGAAACTGTTTCTTGAGGGCAGTACTAGGGTGTAACCCTGGCCACTCCACCTGCTCTCTAAGGTGGTCTTTATCATCCTCTGCAAGAGATCGCGTCATTCCCACTGTATCGTTGAAACAGACTCAGCAAGTACACTCAGAGCAGCCAAGGACACGTGGTCAGCCACCATCACTTTTCACTTGTTGCTGATTCTTTTAAGGCAATGAGGCTCTAGTCTTCTTCAGATGATATACTTGTGCCTTGAGTCATTCTGTCAGCTCCCTCCACTAACAGTAATGCCGTTCAAACACCAGCCCTGGTGTCAAATAAGAGTCCTTGCAGATATAAGGTGGTATGGACAGGGGAACTGGATTTCCCAGCTGTAAGGGATGCAGACAGGGAAGCTGACCCCAGCAGGTGAGTGTGGGATCATACCTACTACTGCCAGTATGGCCAGCCTTTGCTCTGTCTCCGGCTCTCTCCCTCTGTGAATGACAAGTCAATTGCTAGTGGAAAATTCTTCAATGAACTCACCCGTTCTGGAAGTGGTAGTCCCCTTCCAGGGCTTCTGTGCCCCTGGGCAATGTTTCTGCTTTAAAATCCCCATTTCCCCTTCCATCAGTAGCATCTCACAGGGGACCCCCAAATTGTGTACCAGTCTTAGTCACACCCATGTTTGCTGACAGATCTGGAAATTGCTCTTATTAACCTCTCATTATCTCACTAGTGATTTAGTTTTGACTTGCCCTGTTTTGTTCTTCAGAGCTCCTGTGCCATCTGCTCCCTCCTTCCTATGGCTTGATGAAGGAAGGACTTGCAGAGAGAGCTGGACTTACTCCCGCCTCCTCGCTTTCTTGTTTGCAGAACTATAGTTCCTTTATTCGTTCTTTCATTTCTCCTTTAATCACAGGTTCCTGCATCCGTACTTTCATACTTTCCATTTCTTTCTCTTTGTGTTTGGAAGACTTCCTGGGGATCTCCTCCACTTCCTGAACCTGTTCTGTCCGGAGCTCATGTCTATGCGTATTTTCACAGTGACTTCCTTTGTTGATTTTAATTCCTATACAACAATTCCAGCCACCTGGGTAAAGGGATGATTGTAGGTGACCCACCTCCCTAGCCTCCTTACCCCTTCCCTTTCCCAGGAAAATACTCCCAGACACCAAAATCTCTGCCTCTTCACATGTCATAATAGCAACATTCAGTAACATCCCAGAGGTGTAGTCCAATGTTCAAAGCCTGTTCACTGTTCCAAGAATAAAACCCCAGAAAGAGATTTTATCCTTGCCATCCCTATTTCACAGCAAGGGAAACAAGTTCAGAGACAGACTCCCGAGATTTCCCCACTGGTGAGAGGCATTGGGAGGAGCACACAGCAGGTGCCTGCAATTCAGAAGCACCCACTCCTTTCATTTCATTGGTCTTTACCAGCAAAAGCCTGAGATATGCAAGACACAACCTTTTCCACAAAGACCCAGTTGTAGACATGTGTGGATCTTCCGGACTGAATTCACCAGAAACATTGTCCATGCACACCTTTACCATCATGTCTGGAGGTATGTCTGTTTCTCCACATGCTCACCAAAATTGGAAGGGTAGGATTTGGGCTGACTGTTAGTTACTCCTGCTAAGGAAAGATGGTATCTGCTCTTCTTATTCCTAGGATCCTGGGCTTTAGGTCTTCTCTTCTTTATGGAAGACAAATAAACGAGGAAAGAAAAGAGTTACAGCCTCTCCATATGCTTGTCCGCACAAAAGTTCCCCTCTCAGATCAGAGGTCCTCTGGTAGCTGGTTTAAATGACGCTCCCCCAATCCTCCAACCTGATCAAAATCCTGAGGTGTCTTCTCTGCAGACTGCAGCAGCCCCTGCATTTTACAATCTGCCACAGATAGGATCTACTTTTCCTTTATGAATATCTTAAAATACTCCCTATCAGGTTCACACGGAGGTCTCTTACGTGGTCTGATTCACACATGAACGTCTTTGGTAACTGGGGCCTGCCGCTCACCTCGCCTCCCCATCCTGGGCTCAGACATTTCCCTTGATTGCCACCATCCCCTGGAATCTCTCCCTGGTTCTTATCACGGATCCTCTGGAACTCGTCAAAGTTTAAAACCCTCCATACTTGATGCTTTCCTTCTTGGTTTGGAAAGACACAGAATGTTTTCTCATCCTTGCTGGAACAGAATTCCATAACTCGAGCCATCATATCTTTCACAACAGGACTTTCGCCTGAGCTCATACTCACGGGTTTGGCACATCCCCACAATCCACACCCTACAGCCACCAGCAAAACCCATTATCCTCGGCTTCCCTCCAGGGCTAGGCATATGGGACCCGTGGAGAGCCCTGCTCACACAGCGAGGTCTCCCTTCAGCAAGAGATTCCGCCTGCATAGCCTGCATGTGTCTTGCTGGGGGTGGGGCAGGGGTGGTGGAGCTGCCTGGGGCGGTAATGCACGAGGGCGTTACCAGGGGACTGTAGCTCTGAGGCAGTCTCCAGCAGAGCCAGGGTGAAGGCTGATGCTGTGAGTCTGCGAGACAGTAATGAACCTGGAGACCAGGGCAGCCGTGAAAGTGCAGCAGGGTCTGCAGCCAGCGCTCTGCAGTCATACCATAGAGCAGGGAAGGAAATGAAGTCTCCAAACAATACTAACCCCACCACAGCTATTCACCCCATCTCCTTTTTTACCTTCCTGGTCTTTTTTTCTTTCTTCTTTTTTTAAATCTTGAAATAATGATAGGTTCATAGGAAGTTGCCCAGTGGTTACGGGAATAACCATCACACAAAATCTGAGCCAGGAATTTGACACCAGGTCAGTGTGTGCGTAGCTCTATGCCATTTCCTCACATGCGTACATTTGTGTAATCATCACTGCACTCAAGATACAGAACTATCTCATCACTGCAAGGAATATCGTTATTCTTTTTATTGGATCCTAAAGGTATTCCAGGTACCATGCTAAGCATGATTTTGTTTCTTCCTAAAACACCCTAGAAAATAGGGTCTCCAATTATCTTCATCTCACACATCAGAAGACTGAGGCTCAGGGTGGTCACATTTCTCACCACATTCTCATGGGTAGTAAGAGCAGAGGACTCAAGCTGCGTCTTGGTGTCTCCATCACACGGCCAAGCACCATGTACCTGCTCTGCACATGGGTCAGGAGGATGCTTTTAGTCTAGATCTGTCGGGTACCAAGCAGGACTGGACACCTCAAGAAGAATATCATCCTCACATCTGTCTTGTCTGATTTCATCAACAAACTGGTTCATGTTAACAAACCTTTAGAGTGGAAAGGGGTTTGTGGCAGACAATAGAACAACAGCATCATTCAGGAGCATTGACCCTAAACAAGAGAATGAATTTATAAGGAACAAGATCAAGCAAGAGGAACGTTTTCTCCAGGATAGCAAAAAAGGGCAGGCTTAATCAGAGTTGTGAGTCACGAGCTGAAACAGCAGATGGGTGAGTGTAAGAGCCGTATAGCATGAGAGCTGGAAGGGAACCCAAGCACTCAGCAGGTGTGCTCTGGAAGGGGCTGCAGATACTCCTAGCTCCTGCAAGCCTCCATCCCCTTCCCACCACTACAGCAGTGACGCTGTTCAGAGCACACCCTTGGGGTACCTGCCTCAATTCCCAACTCCACTACTTCATTCTGAAGAAGGACCTTCCACTTGCAGTGGCGCTGAGTTTCCAAGATATTAAAACTGGAGGCTGTGTTTCACACCTGCTAGTTCTAACCAGCCCAAACTGAAGGGGACAAGGAACTATGAGCCACCCCAGTGTTCTGACCTAAAGAAAGACTCTCCTGCAGAGTGAAAAGGGGGATTTGTCATTATGCATTATGGGCACTTAAGTATAGGCTTAAGATTCAAAGTATGAACCTAAGGATTCCATTCTACCCTACCCAGGCTCTATGCTCAATCTTTAATTAGCATAACCATAAGAAAACACCCGCCCCCCCTTCCCCCCTCCCTCCGTCCCTCCCTCCCTCCCTCCCTCCCTCCCTCCTTCCTTCCTTCCTTTCCTTCCTTCCTTCCTTCCTTCCTTCCTTCCTTCCTTCCTTCCTTCCTTCCTTTTTCTTCCTTCCTTCCTTCCTTCCTTCCTCTTTCTCTTTCTCTCTCTCCCTCCTTCCTTCCTCTCTCTCTCTCTTTCCTTCCTTCCTTCCTCTCTCTCTTTTTGTCTCTCTCTTTCTTTCTTTGACCAGGTTTCACTCACCCCGGCTGGAGTGCAGTAGTGCTATCATAGCTCACTGCAGCCTTGACCTCCTGGGCTCTAGCAATCCTCCCTCCTCAGCCTCCCAAGTAGCTGGGACCACAGGCATGAGCCACCACACATGCCTGGCTAATTTTTAAAATTTTTTCATAGAAATGGGGTTTCACCATATTACCCCGGCTTGTCTCAAACTCCTGGGCTCAAGCAATCCACTGGCCTTGGCCTCCCAAAGTGCTGGGATTACAGGTGTGAGCCTCTGTTCAGCCAAAACTTCCCTTTCTAGAACATGAGATCCCCTAGATTCTTTGTGGTCCTAGAGCTACTCTGTGAATGTTCCTTTGTGTGGGTTCTTTCGGAAGGCAAGCAGATGATCTCAGCTCTCTGTTGATCACTGTTGTGGTCTTGGTCTTTCCTTTAACAATTTCTTTCTCTCTGAATCAGGAACTCTCTTCAGAATACATGTGAGAGGATGGCATTTATAACCATGATAATCTCCAATATGTTTTCCTCCTTTCTCTTCTTCACAGAATGATTTCTTTACTTTACCTTAAAAACAAATTAATTATAATACATCACACCTGGTTATGACCCGAGGTTGAGAATCAGCCCTCATTGTTTTTTTCTGCAGGATGCAACATACATACTTTGTAGACAGAGTCTCGCTCTGTAGTCAGGCTGGAGTGCAGTGGCGCGTTCTCGGCTCACTGCAACTTCCACCTCCCGGGTTCAAGCGATTCTCCTGCCTCAGCCTCCCCAGTAAGCTGGGATTACAGACGCCTGCCTCCATGCCTGGCTAATTTAGAGACGGGGTTTCACCATGTTGACCAGGATGGTCTCAATCTCTTGACCTTGTGATCCTCCCACCTCGGACTCCCAAAGTGCTAGGATTACAGGCATGAGCCACGGGGCCCAGCTGTAACATATTTTTTGAAAGTCAAATGCAAGTCTGTTTGGCCGGGTGCAGTGGCTCACACTTGTAATCCCAGCACTTCGGGAGGCCGAGGTGGGTGGGTCATTTGAAGTCAGGAGTTTGAGACCAGCCTGGCCAACATGGTGAAACCCGGCCTCTATTAAAAATATAAAAATTACCTGGGTGTGGTGACAGGTGCCTGTAGTCCCAGCTACTTGGGAGGCTGAGGTAGGAGAATCACTTGAACCCAGGAGGTAGAGGATTCAGTGAACTGAGATCACACCACTGCATTTCAGCCTCAGTGACAGAGTGAGACTCTGTCCCAAAAAAAAATAAAAATAAAAAAAGTCAAATGCAAATCTGTTTGAGACTCTAGCAAGGACTGTGGTCAGGATCTCTGGTGCAGTCAGTGTAGCTGCTGGCAGAAAATCACTAATTTTGAAATGTCTCAAAGCGGTTTCCACTTGACGAGCAAGATAACTGCTGTTTAGTGAGATGGGCTTTTGGAAATGGCTTGATGTGGCCATTCACGCAGTCATAACTTATGCATAACTTTTCTCTTTTTTTTATGGCTGCAACATTTTATGGTTACATGTTAATCACATTTTCTACTTCCTTCTCCCCTAAGCTCAGCCCAGGCAGTGATGTTTAAGAGCCTCCTCTCAGCATGAAGTGAGGATGCCTGAGTTCTTAGTTGATGGCAGCTTGCAGACTTGGAAACGTTCCCTTCGGTTATCCTAGAGAATGTGGGCTTGTCTGAGGTCAGGATGCGGGAAGTGTCTGTGTTGGTCCGAGCTGCTGGGTCCCCGGGGAGCCATATTTCAACAGCAAGAAAAATGTATAGTTCTTGCTCTTAGTTTCAAGTCCAGATGTGCACACTCTGAGGAGGCAGCATGCTGAGAAGTGTTCGAGGTGAACATTCAGGACAGCTGCTCTTCAGAAGCAAGGCTTGTAATGTGGCCCCAAGTACTCTCTCCTGCTGTTGGTCTGGAATCGACATTGCCGGTCCAGATGTTTTGAGATAAGCTGTAAATCTCTCCCTGCCTCTGATTTGATCTAATGAGAGGGCATGACTCATGGGACTAGTGGGCGGGATGACTCCTCGGTGGGGTACCTCCAGCCATCCTTCGGGGGTGGCCTCAGGGTGTGAGTTATGGCCCCAGGGGACTCATCATTACTTGAAAGTTTTGCACATGGAATTGTTACCTATGCAGATATCAGGAGGGCAGAAGAACTTAAATGTTCCAACAGACTGGTTGATTCTTTTAGCTGTGATCCCAACATTCTGTGGAGAAAAGCACAAGGAGCTCTGGGATGTGAACCCTGGAGACCCGGGAGAGGCTGGTATTGCTGAGAGACGAACCCAAAAGGTAACTGTTAAGTAAATGGGGACTTCAAGGCCACTGTCCAGAGGAGGCAGCCTCAAAGGGGGCAGACTGCTGTTGTTTTATCAAGTGATCACACCGATCAATGTTCCAGTCTCAAGATGTAGGTATTTTCCTTTAGATCTAACTTTTTCTAAGTGTTTTACTGTGCCCCAGATACTGACATGCAGATTTTTCATTTGATCCTCATAATAGCCTTTTGCAATAGGTGTTATGATCCACATTTTACCAATGACCACAATGAGGCTCATAGAGAAAAATAACTCACCCAAGGCCCCTCAGCTTGTAAGTGGCAGAATGAGCATCCAAATCATACTTCCTCCTTGAAAGTTCTTTACCAAGAGGGTGTCGTAGTCAGCTCAGGCTGTTATAACAAAATGCCACAGACCAGGCAGCTTAAACGACAGAAATTAATTTTCTCACAGTTCTGGGAGCTTGAAGTCCAAGATTTAGGTGTTGATCCATTTGGTTTTTAAGGAGGGCTCTCTCCCTGGCTTGTGGACAGTCGCCTGTCTTGCCATGCCCTCACATGGCCTTTTCTCTGTGGCAGAGAAGAGAGACAACAGAAGTGCATCCTGGTGTCTCTTCTTGCAAGGACACTAATCCTATCAAGTCAGGCCTGCACCCTTGTGACCTTGTTTAACCTTAATGACTTCCTTGGGGGCTAGGCCTATCTCAAAGTACAGCCACACTGAGGTTAGGGCTTCAGCATATTGTTGGAAACAGTGAGTTCCTCTTCAAAGGTTCTGCTTGTCCTCTATTTTCAAAGCCTAACTTCCTTGCCACTAGTTACAGTAAACAACCTTCC
This sequence comes from Macaca thibetana thibetana, assembly GCF_024542745.1. Classification (NCBI taxonomy): domain Eukaryota; kingdom Metazoa; phylum Chordata; class Mammalia; order Primates; family Cercopithecidae; genus Macaca; species Macaca thibetana. Next base: position 94,385,042 of record NC_065586.1, on the reverse strand, counting down.
AGCCATTCCCAATCTGTAACCCACGTCCGTTCCCAATCTGTAACCCACACCCATTCCCAGTCTGTAATACACATCCATTCCCAGTTTGTAACCCACATCTGTTCCCAATCTGTAACTCACATCCATTCCCAATCTCTAACCCACATCCGTTCCCAGTCTGTAACCCACATCTGTTCCCAATCTGTAACCCACGCCCATTCCCAGTCTGTAACCCACATCCGTTCCCAGTCTGTAACCCACATCTGTTCCCAATCTGTAACCCACATCCATTCCCAATCTGTAACCCACACCCATTCCCAGTCTGTAACCCACATCCGTTCCCAGTCTGTAACCCACATCTGTTCCCAATCGGTAACCCACATCCATTCCCAATCTGTAACCCACACCCATTCCCAGTCTGTAACCCACATCCGTTCCCAGTCTGTAACCCACATCTGTTCCCAATCGGTAACCCACATCCATTCCCAATCTGTAACCCACACCCATTCCCAGTCTGTAACCCACATCCGTTCCCAGTCTGTAACCCACATCTGTTCCCAATCGGTAACCCACATCCATTCCCAATCTGTAACCCACACCCATTCCCAGTCTGTAACCCACATCCGTTCCCAGTCTGTAACCCACATCTGTTCCCAATCAGTAACCCACATCCATTCCCAGTCTGTAACCCACATCTGTTCCCAATCTGTAACCCACATCCATTCCCAATCTGTAACCCACATCCGTTCCCAATCTGCAACAACCCATGTCTGGGATCCAATAAGGATCCTTATTTGGCATCCTTAGTTCTGAAACTTCTCTTCCCGCCGCTGTAGCCCCCACCCCTGCTCAATTTTGAAGTAGCCAGTCGGGATCAGCTTAGATTATGTGGTCCAACCTCAGCCAATGGGGACTGGACACAGTAGTAGGGGCTGACTACATTAGGGATAAAAACCCCTTCCCTCCTTTGTTTGGTGTGCTCTTGCAGTGATCGGAAGAACAAGCAGCACCCTTCTGCAGAAGTAAATTTGCCTTGCTGAGATATCCTTTATTTGAGTGCTCATTTTCTTTGCAACTCTAAGCTCTTATTTCCAACAATGTGAATTTGGGGGTGTTGGGGGACACAAACATTCAGCCTGTAACAAGGGTCTACCAGTTCCTGTTCCACATGGTATGTGGAGGTCATGAACAAAGAACCTCCAGGGTCAGTTCAACATGGAGTAAACAGTGGTTTTCCTTACACCAAGAGAGAACACCTGGTGGAGGACAGGGCAATGGGAGCCGAGGCCATGTGTCCTGGTGAGTTGTTCTGAGATGGGTGTGGGTGGTGTCTGATGTTCTTTATCAAGGGGCTTAGGTTGAGGATGAAAAGGATTCTCAAGGAAGGGAAATGGCAGAGATCCCAGATCATTCTTCTCTTTTCCCTTCCCTTCCCTTTCCCCTTCTTTCCCTTTAATTAATTAATTAGTTAATTCATTAACTTATTTTGGACTTTGCCTCTGGAACCCTATAGATTAGAATAAATTGGGGCCATGGAGGCCCTATTATATCTCATTTAATAACATAGTTCCTCAGTTTACCTACAACATTAGTGCCACAAATTCATCCAGCCTCTTCTTGAATTTCTCCTCTGTCTAGAAAACCACCTCCTGAGTCAGCCCATTCTATTTTCAAGTGTATTTAACTGAAACAAACCCCATCTCTCTGTAGGTCCTGGTTCTACTTTCTGGGGCAGTACAAATGGAGTCAGCTTTTTAGAAGACAGAACAAATCTCTTCCTACTCAATATTTACAGATGCTTGCTTGTTTGTTTGTTTGTTTGTTTGTTTTGAGACAGAGTCTCACTCTGTCACCCAGGCTGGAGTGCAGTAGTGCAATCTCGGCTCACTGCAACCTCCTCCTCCTGGGTTCAAGCCACTGCACCCGGCAATATTCACGGATCTCTTATCTGATCTTCACACTCAGTGTTTCCTTCCATATTTCGATCTCCAAGATAACCTGGTTACTTTCTAAGATATATTTCATTTCTACACCAGCAGCAAATTCTCGTTAAAAAAGCTTGCAGGCTGTGCACAGTGGCTCATGCCTGTAATCTTAGCACTTTGGGAGGCCAAGGCGGGTGGATCACGAGGTCAAGAGATTGAAACCATCCTGGCCAACAGGGTGAAACCCCATCTCTACTAAAAATACAAAACTTAGCTGGGCATGGTGGAGCATGCCTGTAATCCCGGCTACTCGGGAGGCTGAGGTAGGACAATCACTTGGACCTGGGAGGCGGAGATTGTGGTGAACCAAGATTATGCCATTGCACTCCAGCCTGGGTGACAAGAGTGAGTTATACCTGATGTAAATGACGAGTTGATGGGTGCAGCACACCAACATGGCACAAGTATACATATGTAACAAACCTGCACGTTATGCACATGTACCCTACAACTTAAAGTATAATAATAATAAATTTAAAAAAAAAAAAAAAAAAAAAAAAAAAAAAAAAGAAAGAAAAAAAAAAGAAAGAAAAAAGAAAGCTTGCATTCCCTAGAATTAAGCCCATTTTAACTGTTCCCTACATTGCTTCCTTCTGAGCCATAAGGCTGCCATTCATCCCCTCACAAACCACTTAATGACATTTTCTTTGTTCCAATAGCCCCCAAGGCACAAGGAACATAGCTCCGAGCAGGATGGACAGACTTCCTGATTTCAGAGGGTTTACAGTCTAATGGGGGAGGCAGGGAAGACAGGCAAACAAAGAAGAATGTCAGGTAGGAAATGTCATGAAATAATAATGTTTCCTTTCACAATCAGACTACAGTTCTAATGCCTAGTGAGCACTTATTTTCAGCAAGGCACTTTGCTAATTATGGAATGAATAGTCTTGTATGCAAGTATAGCTTTCTAAAAAAAAAAAAAAAAAGTTCATAAGGCTTGTGTTCTCTGATCCTAGCAAGAACCTTGTAAAGTAAATAGGATAAGCACTATTCTGATTATTAAGCCCACTTTGCAAATGAGGAAACTGAGACTTATTTAGCAGCAATGCAGCCAGTGAGTGTGCAGGAACTCACAGCCTCTGACACCAGTCGCTCTCCACAGCGTCTCACAGCCACACACTGACGAGTTTGCTGATGACACCCTCGTTTCCCAAGCCAGCTCTGGTTTAGTCATTAGTAGTATTGTCTGCCGGTTTTTCTGGCAAATGTATGCATTCACACATTTATGTGATGACTTTGGTAGTTTGGAAAACAGATCTTGCATCTCAGGCTTTGTAGGGAGGACATTGATGCAGGGAGCCAGGAAAAGGCTAGCCAGCACCCAGAGGCCCTACTCTGGATGGGGGTAGCTTTCCACATCAGGAGTGCAGAGCGAGACATCTGGGGAAGTCAAGCGGTCCCTCAGTCAATAGCCAGGACTTGGGGTTGGGTCATAGCAACAGTTGAAGGAAACAAAAACGCTGGGTCAGCAGGTCCTGGGCCTTTGGGACAAGCAAAATGTGGCATCTCCCAACCACGGAGGAGGAGGCAGTGTTTGGAAGTCTGCTAAATGAGGGGCAAAAAATACTTCTGGCCGGGCGCGGTGGCTCAAGCCTGTAATACCAGCACTTTGGGAGGCTGAGACGGGTGGATCACGAGGTCAGGAGATCGAGACCATCCTGGCTAACACGGTGAAACCCCGTCTCTACTAAGAAATACAAAAAACTAGCCGGGCGAGGAGGCGGGCGCCTGTAGTCCCAGCTACTTGGGAGGCTGAGGCTGGAGAATGGCGTGAACCCGGGAGGCGGAGCTTGCAGTGAGCTGAGATCCGGCCACTGCACTCCAGCCTGGGCTACAGAGTGAGACTCCGTCTCAAAAAAAAAAAAAAAAAAAAAATACTTCTGCCTCCATCACTCAGCACCTCCCCTGGCTGCTGTGCCCTTGAAGGACTCTCAGGCCTTCCTTCTTCCACTTGCTTAAGAAGGGACGATCCCAAAAATAATGCACCCGTCTTTCTTCGGGTTTCTCATTATTAGTCTTTTCTTGAATAACCTATTCAGGACATGTTTTATTCATCTCCTAATTGGTTCCTTAGTCACTCTGCTATGGAACCTGTTCATGACATACCTGCATTGGACATACATCAATCCCTCGTGTTTGCAGGGACTGTTCAGTTACCTAGACCAGGGCCAAATAGGGGAGCCCCAGGATTTGACACTGAGATGGTTTGGGGCTCTGCCAAAGACATCAGGTAAGACAGAGGTGTAGTGGGAAGCAGGCTCTCTACAAGGAACCAAGTAGACTCAAAGGAGACTTTAACTTTGCAAGGGAAGGTAAGATGAAGCAGCATGACAGAGGGGAGCAGAGGCTTTTCAGCTTCTTCCCTCCCACCTTCACCAGCTGGATCTGGACCCTGCAGAAGGTCATCCTTTCCAAGTAGCCTGGTCCCAGGAGCAGATTCAAGGCTCAGCTGTGGTAATTATTATTATTAGGGCCTGGGGCCAACCGAATGAGCATCCTCACCGTGCACTCAATAGTTAGACCATATTGGTCTATAGTGAGCAGCATGAGTTGTCCTTAAAATGACATGTGGGGTGAAAGTAAAATGAAAACTGGGGAGTAAAAAGCAAAATAAAAATGTAAACTGGAGATCCAAGCCAGAGAACTTGTGATTGATGGGGATGGCCTTTGATGTGTTCTTTCTTTTCTTTTCTTTTTTCCTTTTTTTTTTTTTTTTTTTTGAGATGGAGTCTTGCTCTGTCACCCAGGCTGGAGTACAGTGGTGTGATCTCAGCTTACTGCATCCTCTGCCTCCCCATGTTCAAACAATTCTCCTACCTCAGCCTGCCAAGTAGCTGGGATTACAGGCATGCGACACCATGCCCATCTACTTTTTATATTTTAAGTAGAGACAGGGTTTCACCATGTTGGCCAGGCTGGTCTCGAACTCCTGACTTCAGGTGATCCTCCCGCCTCAGCCTCCCAAAGTGCTGGGATTATAGGTGTGAGCCACCATGCCCAGCCTGATGTGCTCTTTAATTAGCCCTGGGTGACTTTCATTAGCCCTCTGAGCCTATTTCCTTGTCTGTGACATGACAGGGATGAGCCAAGTGAACCCCAGGGTCCCATCAAGCTTGAAGACCCCAGGTTCCTGGGAATAAACCTTCAAGAGGAATGAGAAAGCAGAGGAAGACTTGCAAAAAATTATTTAAGGATAGGAGATGTTTCCAAATGTTGCAAATTTGCCTTCTACTTGCATTTACATTTCCCAGTTTACAGTGTTTTCACAAATACTAGTTCCCTCGTTAAATCCCCAGTGACTATGAGCCCCCTGGTCTTATGGAGACGGAGCTGATGTGGCTCCATGGAGTAAAGAGAGTTGTCTAAAGTGGCATCTAGCATGAGCGAGGATGCAAACCCAGGATGACCGGCTTGGCCGCCCTGGGCCACCACCTTGACCTTGAACCCATCATATCATCCCCCTTTGTTCTCTACTCCTTCACCTGCTCCCATCTCATGGGCTCTCAGCCTCTTACCTTGACTCCTGCCTGCAGCATATATTCATCCCTGTCCGTGAGGGACTGGAATTGTTCTCCTTTTAACCTCTGTAGTCTCCCTTTCCCCACCACAGTCTGTGCTCAGCCTTAGGTCACCTTTGGTTGTTGACCCAGGTAATACTCAGCTCAGACCCTGAGACTTGGCCTGGTGCTGGCTGATGTGACCAGTATCCATGAGAAAGGATTTCAACAATCGCCGCACAGAAGAATTATGCACAGAAAGCAAGAGGGTCTTTCTGCCACATCTCTGAACAGGAAAATCAATTCAACAAATATTTATTGGCACTTACTCTGTGCAAGGCGTAGCCTGTATATTAAAAAGAGAAATGGTATGGCCTTGAGGTGGTGGAGAAAATAAAAACATGGTTCAACCAATTTGTAAATGTCTGAGAGACTACAGGGAACAAGGTAGGCTCCATAAAGCGCTTGTCCAATCAAACTAATATCTCTATTTATTCCACAATAAGAATAATGACAGCTGGAAGGATATGTCATCCCTTTGGACAGGAGTATGACTTCTCTTCCAGAAGCCAGACAATGAGCTGCATCCAGAGGTGTTACTATGCCTGAGGGAGTGAGTGGGGGGACCAGAAAGCAGGCAGGGGAGGCAGGCACGGGTAGGCACCCATGGGACTTGACTTCTAGGTGAAGTGGCTTCTAGTGTTGAAGCCACAGGGGGAGGTTAGCTGGGAATGTTTGTGCTGATGGTTCCTCTTTGGCCACTGTTCCTGGAGTCTCCTCCTTCCAACTCTAGTGTCCAATTTGACTCCTTATAGATCTTGTGTGTTCTTTTTCCTTGCAGAAGAACTGCTGTCCATACCTTCAGGGCACATGAAACTACAAGATTAAGTCATGACTTGCAGGACTGTATTTGTCTGATGGAAATTGCAGGTGGCTGGCCGGGCGCAGTGGCTTACGCCTATAATCCCAGTACTTTGGGAGGCCAAGGCGGGCAGATCATGAGGTCGAGAGATCGAGACCATCTTGGCCAACATGGTGAAACCTCGTCTCTCCTAAAAATACAAAAATTAGTTGGGCATGGTGCTGGGCACCTGTAATCCCAGCTTATTCAGGAGGCTGAGGCGGTAGAATCACTTGAACTCAGGAGGCAGAGGTTGCAGTGAGTCGAAATTACACCACTGCACTCCAGCCTGGTGACAGAGTGAGACTCTGTCTCAAAAAAAAAAAAAAAAAAAAGAAAAGAAATTGCAGGTGGCTAAATGTTCTCACTTAAAAAAAAGAAACTGCGGCCGGGCACGGTGGCTCACGCCTGTAATCCCAGCACTTTGGGAGGCTGAGGTGGGCAGATCACAAGGTCAGGAGATCAAGACCATCCTGGCTAACATGGTGAAACCCCATCTCTACTAAAAATTCAAAAAATTAGCCGGGCGTGGTGGCGGGCACCTGTAGTCCCAGCTACTCGGGAGGCTGAGGCAGGAGAATGGCGTGAACCCGGGAGGCGGAGCTTGCAGTGAGCTGAGATCGCACCACTGCACTCCAGCTTGGGTGACAGAGCGAGACTCTGTCTCAAAAACAAACAAACAACAACAACAAAAAAACCAGAAATTGCAGATGGCTGCATGTTCTCACTTATAAGTGGGCTAAGGAATGTGTACACATGGACATAGTAGAAAGACACTGGGGACTCAGAAGGGTGGGATGGTGGGAGGGGAATGAAGGATGAGAAATTACCTAATAGATACAGTGTACACACTATTAGGGTAATGGTTACACTACAAGCCCAGACTCCACCACCCCTCAATATATCAATATTATGAAACTACACTTGTAGTCCCTGAATCTATAAAAATAACAATTAAAAAAAAGAAAAAAGAAACTAGAGGTAGAAATGAAAGAAAGCCGTCAGGCTAAAAAAAGTATCTGCCAGGGCATCCTATGGAGTCACAGAACTGCAGGGACCCCAAGGGCAAGTGACCACTTCACAGCAATGGGCACCAGCCTCAGCCGGGACATCTGCCCTGGCCCTGGCACACTGCCTGTGCTGGCCCGCCAGCCCACCTTCGGGCAGCTCTGCTTATCAGCACACTCTTAATATTCAGTTTGATCACTTCCACTCGGTGATGGCAGCTTCTGTTCCTTAAGGCCATAATGAACAAGCATAATTCCTAGACTTTTTAGTGTTGGGGACCCTAATGGAAGATTAAGAGCTCCTGGAGTGCAGGAACCAAATTAAACGTTTGAGATTCTTTTAAAATTATGAAAGAAATACAAGCTCATGGTATAAAATTCAAACCACACAGAAGCAGGCATAGTGAAAACATTCTAGTCTCCCTTCGCCCCACCCCAGAGACACTCACTATCAACAGCTTCCAGACTTTTTATTATGCATTTATATTAATGCGAGCTGTGATTCAGTCCAATTTGCACTTTTAAAAAGCTCTCTCTGGCTCCAGGGTGGAGGACAGACTGGAAGAGCCAGGGGTAAGAACAGGAAGTCCACGTGGCCAAGATGAAAAATAACAGTGACCCAGACAAGGTGGCAGCAAAGGAGATAGAGCTGAGGGGGGAGATCCGATGTCTTTGGGGGCAGTAGAACCAGCACACAACCGCTGAGTGACTCACTGGGCCAGCATTCACGGTGATCTTCCTTCCCTTCTCTGCACTGCTCTTTTGTCCAAGTTCTCCCTGGCAACAGTCAGAGAAGCAGAAGGTTTTAAAAATAGACCCGAGCTTCCCCTCACCTGCCACCAAAACGCGGTCTCAGGATAGCAGAGCAAAAGACAGAGCAGAGAGCTGCCCCCTGCTAGAGGCAAAGGAGACATTTCCTTTTAAATCTCTATTTTTAAATTCTGAGCACTTACTAGAAAGTGACCCGCTAATGTACCTGGGTATTTATTTCTTGATGGTTTCCAGCCCATGAGTAGAATTTGGAGAGGCTGGGTATCTGGGAAAATAACTGGCTCGTACCACCTTCACAAGTGCCCCAGATTTATCCCTGGGATGTGAACCTATTTGCAGATTTCTTTTCTTTTCCGTCTTTCTTTTTTAGATGGCCTGAGCTGTTCCTATACATAGCCAGAGAAGAGGCTGACTGAAAATAGCTGCTTAAAGAAACAGCAATTTGGAATAAGCAAAAATAACTCTTTGTGGTAACTTGAGTGTCTCATTTTCAATATTGATTTCCGTGCCCTCTGGAGTGTGGTTTTCTGGAACTGCATGGGCAGGCAGGTGACGGCACCACCCTGTTTATTTCCTGATGCACACAACACGCAGTGGCCCTCTGGTCATGTGTGCTTAAATACTGAAATAAACCCAGGGAGCAGACTTATTTTCATATGTGTGATTAAAACTGTGGGTACCACACTCACCTTGGCCCACAGATGTCTTACAAGGTATTTCAGGCCGCACAGAGCAGGCCATAGCACATCTTCTATGAATGTGATTCTTACCAGGTGTTACCTGAACTCCCTTCCCTTTTTTTCTTTTTTTTTTTTTTTGAGAGAGGGTCTCACTCTGTCACCCAGGCTGGAGTGCAGTGGCATAATCTCAGCTCACTGCAACCTCTGCCTCCTTGGTTCAAGCAATTCTCCTGCCTCAGCCTCCCGAGTAGCAGGGATTACAGGTGCCCACCACCATGCCCGACTAATTTCTGTATTTTTAGTAGAGACAGGGTTTCCCGGTGTTGGCCAGGCTGGTCTTGGACTCCTGACCTCAAGTGATCTGCCCGCTTTGGCTTCCCAAAGTGCTGGGATTATAGGCGTGAGCCACCATGCCCAGTCTGAACTCCCTTCCTTTTGCTTATGTGTTCACTGCCCAGGTGAATTTTGGAAATTAGTGGCATTACTTCAAAACAGAGTTTCACAACAAGGCCACACTTCAGACCTTTGAAGCCCTGGGGATGAAGTCTAGGCACATGCAATGTGAAAAAGTTGTGTCCAAGATTCTGGTGTGCACCCTGGTAAGTCCTGTGGCTTTTGAATCAGCAACACTTGCACATACTGGGACACAGGGAACATCAGAGTGCTCAAAAGACAAGTGTTAGAAACCCCAGGCAGCTGCAAGAATATACTAGAAACCCCAACCAGGACCTTGGAGAAGTACCCCACTGGCCTGCATCTCTCATTTGGAAATACTTTATCCACCATGTGCAGAAAGAAAAAAAAAAAAAACTGAAACTAAGTTAAGATTCATCCCAAGATGGATGAATTTCAAAATAATTATGCTGAGTAAAAGAAGCCAGACAAAAAACGAATCATATGGTATGCTTCCATTTATAAAAATGTTAGAAAATGCAAGCTAATCGATAGTGACAGAGAGCAGATCCATGTTTGCTGGGGGACAAGGGGAAGGGAGGGATGGATTGCAAAAGGGCAAAGGACACTTTTTAGGGTGATGGATCCAGTTCATTATCCTGATTGTGATGATGTTTCACAGGTGTGTACCTATGTCAAAACTCATCAGATTGTACACTTAAATGTGTGTAGTTTACTGTATGTCTGTTATATTACAACAAAGCTGGAACAAAGAAAAGCTACTCCAAAAGCGAGTTCGCTAGGCGGTGCTATTCCTGAGTCATAGGAAGGTCACTAGACTGTAAAAATAGTTCACCTTCAGCACTATGCCAGGCCCGTGCTATGCCTTTACACGCATTATCTCATTTAATACTGATGCAACCCTAGGAGGAAAGGGAGGTGTAGAGACAAGGAGTAGTTTGCTCAGATTCCCTCAGTGGGTCAGTGGAGCTGGAGTTGGATCCATGACAAAATGATGCCACAGCCCAAGCTCTGAAATCCAAGGAAGCATTTTGTTCTGGCTGTACCACTAAATGGCCTTATGACTGAGCTGGGAGGGTCCTTAGGCAAATATCCTTTTGGGAACCTAGATAATCCCCAAGCAATATCTCTTTATAAGACTTTCTTTGGGGAAAAGTCGCCAATCCCAAATTAGTCAAAGCTTGTAGGTCTTAAATAGAAAGCCAGCTAATGTCCCATAATTACAATGTATCATTTTGAATTTAGGAGTCACTGGAGGTTTGAAAGGTGCCTTGGGCTTTCAGCTGTATACTTTTTTTTTTTTTTCCTGAGATGGAGTCTTGCTCTGTCGTCCTGGCTGGAGTGTAGTGGTGTGATCTCAGCTCACTGCAACCTCCACCTCCCAGGTTTAAGCGATTCTCCTGCCTCAGCCTCTGAAGTAGCTGGGATTACAGGCACCTGCCACCACGCCCAGTTAATTTTTGTGTTTTAAGTAGAGACGGGGTTTCATCATGTTGGCCAGGTTGGTCTTGAACTCCTGACGTCGTGATCCGCCCACCTCAGGCTCCCAAAGTGCTGGGATTACAGGCGTGAGCCACCACATCTGGCCTCAACTGTATACTTTTAAGGGATGGGTGGGTTGCCTGCGTCTGGGCAGCCAGCCCCTCAGTGCCTGGCCCCTCTCAGCAAGAGTCCCTGATGGCCCCCTACCTGGGGCAGCCAAGGTAATGAGCTACCCTACGAGGTCGGTGCCACTGATGCTGGCCCTCTGGGCCCCACAGACACAAGGGCTGCTCCTTTCCCACTGGGGGAGAAAGTTTCAGGATCTTAGAGCCCTTCACGCCTTCTCCACATCCCGGTGCTCTCACCCGACCTGGAGGCGGAGTAGGTTTTCTTTCTCTCTTACTGAACCACAGGCTGGTTTGGCGCACACCCGGTGGTAAGTCTCCAACTATTCTCCCACCCTCTGCTTTCCCCATGTAGTGGCAAAAGGACCTGCTGCGAATTCCCCTCTGAAATGAGCAAAGGCACCTTTCATCAGACTAAGGGCATTAACTTGAGCTTCAGTCATCCAGTTTCTTCAGATCTAATAAAAATAACAATTAATTAGTTAAATGACATTGGGCAAATCACCTAACTTCCAGTGCCTAATTTTCCTGGTCTGTAAAATGCGATAAAAATAGCAACTAACTCACATGGTTGTAGTAAGAACTGAAGAAACAACGTAAGCGAAGTGCTCAGAACAGAGCCTGGTGCATCAGACAGATCTGTGAGCTGTGGGGAGTTGTATTTTGCCATTCACAAGGTCCTTAGGTGTTCGTTTTACCTCCGTTTTATAGAAGAGGGACCTAACGTTTGGGAAAGTGTAAGTAACTTGCTTCAAGAGTACAGAGCTAGAACTTGAGCCAGGAATTGACTAGATAATGATGAAGTGTCCTCTTGATCCAGTACTCTGTAGTCTTTCTTCTTCCAGACATCAGTGATGATAACTTTGTAATCTCCTTCATAAAAGGTCGTCCAAATCCCTTTCAACTCTTGGATTTACAGGGAGGGATGAAGGAGGAGGGGAGTGGGCAAGGATGTGGGGAGGGGTGAGCAGGAGGCACTCCCAGGGGCACAGTGCCCCTTATTGGCAAGACCCCCAACCCTGAGCAGCCTCTCTAGTTAGCAGTCTTCTGCTCATCTGCAGTCCACTACTTCTAGAAAAGGGGTTAACTGTCACTTCCAAAAGTTGCAGCTAGTGGATTTGCAAACTTTTTCTGATATGAACTCTGAAGTTTTTTGGCACTGGATGTAAAGCATGCCCAGGAATGTTGAATCAACAGCAATCCTGAAGGACACCCAGACATTTGATTTAGAAGGCATCTTTGTGAACCACACTAAAACCCTGGGATGGCAATGCCAAAACTATAACTTCTGATTTTTCTTTATTTACTGCTGCAAAATCCCAAATCTTATCTGGCAATTCAGTGGTCTAGTTAAGAGGAGCATTTTTCAGGGACAAAAACGTTGAACTGACTTCGCCATCACAATTGAGAGGGGAAAAAATAGCTAGCGTTTGCTTTGTTGTTGGTGCCTTAGCTTCTTGGCCAAGTAGTAGATATCCACTTGAGTTAATTTCCATAAAACAGTTATGGAAAGAGCAAGAGGTATTTAAAGGCCACACCACAGGCTCATGTATTCATGTTCACATTGTTTTTCTTTTTTTTTTTTTTTTTTTTTTTTTTTTGAGACGGAGTCTCGCTCTGTCGCCCAGGCTGGAGTGCAGTGGCCAGATCTCAGCTCACTGCAAGCTCTGCCTCCCGGGTTCACGCCATTCTCCTGCCTCAGCCTCCCGAGTAGCTGGGACCACAGGCGCCGCCACCTCGCCCGGCTAATTTTTTGTGTTTTTAGTAGAGACGGGGTTTCGCCGTGTTAGCCAGGATGGTCTTGATCTCCTGACCTTGTGATCCGCCCGTCTCGGCCTCCCAAAGTGCTGGGATTACAGGCTTGAGCCACCGCGCCCGGCCCACATTGTTTTTCTTAAAGAGGATCCGCAAGTTGTACAAGCTTCAGGGCCCACAAAAGCTGGTGGCATTCTGTGTGCCATGCCTCTGTGCTCTCTGCAAGGGGTCCCTCCTCTAGTGTGCCGTGGCAGAAGCGGCTGCCTCAGGCCAGACTATGTGCCGTTCACTCAAGCCTGGACTTCATGGCCCAGAGTCTACCACCCTCAGCTCCAATCCTTGATGGAAAGGATCAAGCCAGTTGCTCATCTACCAATACCTTGACTGCCCCCCAATCCAATGACCTGGAGGAGTGGAGGGGACAGGAATCTTTTGGTATAAAAATAGGTCCAGGCAAGGCACGGTGGCTCACACCTGTAATCCCAGCACTCTAGGAGGCCAAGGCATAATCGCTTGAGCCCAGGAGTTCAAGACCAGCCTAGGCAATATAGAGACATCCAGTCTCTAAAAAAAAAAAAAAAAAAAAAAAAAAAAAAAAAAAAAAATTTAATTAGCTGGCATGGTGTGTGCCTGTAGTCCCAGCTACCTGAGAGGCTGAGGTGGGAGGAACACTTGAGCCTGGGAAGTCGAGGCTGCAGTGAGCCATGATCCTACCACTGCACTCCATCCTGGGCAACAGAGCAAGACCCTGTCTACAAAAAAAAAAAAAAAAAAAAAGTCTGTCCTCTCTGCATAGCCTGGGAGTAAGGGTGGTTCCAAACAATAGTGGCTCCAGATTATGTTAACTACACAAGAAAACAAGACAGAAAGATCCCAAAGAAAATGATCAAGGTTTCAAGCTGCTCTTCCTCCTCCTCTCCCTCTTCCTTTCTCTTTTCTTTCCTTAGAGTTGGCTCAGGGCCAGGGCCCCGGAAGTGGCTGTGGGCTGGATGGCAGTGGCAGGGCCGGGGACTCAGAGTCAGTTGGCATCATCAAGACATGGGTTACATTAGGGGGACTGACTGAAGGAGTAAATAAATTGAGGTTAATTGGAGCTAGGTTTTTCACCATTGGAGAAGAGATTGACAGATATGGAAAGGGGGGAAATAGAAAGAATCCTGAGGTGATAGATTGTAATTGGAAGTGTCAATGTAATCTTGTGATCAGACAGATAGATGATAGATAGATAGATGTGTTTATGTGTATTCATAGTATATATAAACATATACTATACAGTGAGTGTGTGTGTGTGCACATATGTACACACATATAATTCCTAGCTCTGCCTGCCAAGAGGGCCTAGAAAACCATCTCACTCCAGGAGGAGGGAGCATCCGGTGTTTGGTTTCTAAACACGACCCTCCACTAAAAGGAACCAGAGCTTCTTGGAGAAATGGCTGATTCTGGGGCTGAGGCAAGGGAAGTACAAGACTTTCTTGTACTTGTACAAGAGCATCTTATTCCAGAAAGCTCTTTGATATTCTTTATGTCAAAGAAAGGACGATGTAGACCTGTCAAAAGGACACAGAAGGCAGCTTGAATGGGCTCATTAGTCAAATCTGTGAACACTGAGTGCCGAAATAAATAATGATGTTCATGGATTACAATTCATTTTCTATACCAGGGGTGCCCAATCTTTTGGGTTCTCTGGGCCACACTGGAAGAAGAATTGTCTTGGGCCACACATAAAATACACTAACACTAATGATAGCTGATGAGCTAACCAAATATATTGCAAAAAAAAAAATCTCGTAATGTTTTAAGAAAGTTTACAAATTTTTGTTGGGCCGCATTCAAAGCCATCCTGGGCCGCATGCAGCTGGTGAGCCGTGGATTGGACAAGCTTGGTCTATATTGACATGAATAGGTAGATAGGTAAGTAGGTAGGTAGATAAGTAAATCAGAAGAGATGGCTCTTCTTTACCATGAAATGTCAACAAATAAATGCAGAAGGAATGGTGGAAATCAATTATCACCATTTGGCAACAATCATTGAAGTTATAAATAAAGGCATTAACAGGCGTAGTAATTGGTGGGGAGATACTCAGAGGCTCTGCCAATATCATGTTCATTGATCCTCTACCCAGCCCCTGATATTGGTGTAGCCTTGGAATATCTCTCCACCAAATACTTGTCAATCACAAAGGGGGAAATGGTGAGTTTACAGTAGAGAAGTCTGACAGACACCGTGACCAGATAGACATTCAAGGATCACATCCCAGTGGTGTGAAGGGTCAGTATCACGTGTCCTGATGAGATGCACTGAGAAGAGCCCTAATTTCTGTGATGTTCCATCAAAATGCACAGCCTGAGCACGAGGCACTGGAAGCACTGGAAAAAAAAAACAACGAGAAATCTGTACTCTTCATAAAATGTCAAGGTCAAGAAAGATAAAGAGAGATTGAGAAACTGTTCCATATTGAAAGGAAATAAACATGACAATCAAAGTAACATGTGATCCTGGATTGGAACCATGTGAAAAGAAAGAAAAAGAGAAAGAGAGAGATGGAAGGAGGAAAGAAGGAAGGAAGGAAGGAAGGAAGGAAGGAAGGAAGGAAGGAAGGAAGGAAGGAAGGAAGGAAGGAAGGAAGGAAGGAGAAGGGAAGGGAAGGGAAGGGGAGAGGGAGGGAGAGAGGGAGTGGGGAAAAAAGAAACATTGATCGGAAATTCATTGATGGGAAATGTTGGCAAATTCTGAATGAGGTCTGTGAATTAGATGGTGATGTTGTATCAGCATCTTTTCTAAATTTGGAAGGCTGTGATTGTTATGTAGGAGAATGTCTTTGATGTGGTGAAGTATTTAAAGGTATGGGGTATCAGATCCACAACTTGTTCTCAAAAGTTCAGAAAGAGACTAATGCTGATGGGTTGATGTCTATAGAGAGAGGGAAGATGATAGAACAATTGGGGTAAATGTTAACAACTGAGGAATCTGAATAAATGGATATGGGAGTTCTTTGTACTCTTCTTGCAATGTTTCTGTAAGTTTGAAAGTGCTTCAATATAAATATTTAAAATGTGTTTATAAAGCCACAAAATGCTGGAATTGCTATCCATGCCCACCAGACTCTTGATAAAGAGCAGGGAGCTCTTCTCCTCTGTTTGAGCAGAGCCTCCTAAAAAGTTCTAGCCATTATCCACTTCAGTGAACCAAGCACATCCCCCTCTTCTGCTGACTGCTGCAAAACACCAAAGCAAAATAAAATAAATTTTAAAATCTCTCACGAGAATAAATGAACACCGATACTGCTTTGGTAAGACACTGTAAAGTAACTCTTTGTTTACAATCTTAAAAGCGAACAACTGATTCGTGCCGGAAACAGAAAGCATTTAAAACTTTAGAATTAAGTGCCTCTGGCAAACAGTTGGAGCTGTTTGTTTCATGCCAAGGCCAAAAGCACCGGGCTAAGCATTTTCATCTGCTTTAGTCATGTTATCAATATTGACACCAAGAGAGATGAGCCTAGTACTGCAGAAAGAGTTCAGTCTCCGGAGTCAGACAGCGATGGGTTCAAATTCACACTTCTCCACTTTCAAGCTGCGTGGCTGCAGGCAAGTTACTCAGCATTTCTAAACCTTGGTCTCTTCTCCTGTGGGGTGTGGAGGACAGCAGCTATTTCCCATGGCTGTAGGAAGCCTGATGAGATTGCACGTGCACAGCATCCTGCATTCAGGAGACCTCCATATAGACCTGTTCCCTTCCTTTCTATAAAACTCATGGAGAACCCCTGTGTCCCACCCACATCCCCGGACCACACTGTAAGAACCATTCTAACAAGGAGACATATCATCAGCTTCATTTGGGTCTCTTCAAATCCAGGACTCCTGTCATCTGTGATTTCTTTCCTTCACTCTTATGACATTTTTTCCTGCCTGTCTTTATTTCAACCAGACATCCCTTAATCTCATGGCACAAAGGCCCAGTAATATTTGTGACATGCCCAATGTATTCTTTTCTCTTGAAGACATATCCCTTCACTTTTGTGGCTTATAACCTAGGGAGACCAAAAGGAAAAATGTTCGTCTGTCTTAGCTCGTCTGCAAAGAGGAGCAACATGGGAAGAAACTGAACCAGGATGAATTTTCAAAGGGCTGAACTTAATAGCAAAAACCCAAACAAATCTCATGGAGGGTACACACAAGATGCAGGGGCACTGCTTTGGGTCCCTGTCTCTTAAAGCGAGTCTTCCCTGAGAAGAACATGTCATCTTTCAAAAGCCAGCCTGACGTCAGGGTTAGCGATTGTTCTTGTTCTTGCTTCCTGGCATTTTCCACCTCCAGTAGGGGGCATCACCCATCATCATCTCCTACCCGAGGAGCAGGAGAGAGAGGAGGGAAGGCGGACGCGCTGCAATGTCATGCAAATTGCTTCAAACCCAGGGAGGGACACAAAGGAAAGGACGGAAGAGACAAATGGCCCAGAGATGCCTCATCCTGTTCAGCTCCAACTTCCTATCCTGAAACCAGGGCAAGCCTGTTCCCAATGGGGTCCTTAAAGATCATCCCAACATTGTGAGTGTTCCTCTAATCTTCCTCCAGAAAACAGAACTATGAAATAGTACTACTTTGAGGGGAAAAAATGCATTTTCTTTCATTTTTTTAATTACCAAAAAAATAGTCATAATAGAAACTTTAGTACATGCAGATAAAACAGAAATAGGAATAGGGAGGAGAAAGGAAAATCATCTATAATCCTACTGATCTATACATTTTTCCTTTTTCCAAGAATAGAACGGTCCTGTACATGAGCTTCTGAAACCTGCACTTTTTAACAGAGGCCCATAAAACAGCCCCTTGCCACTAGGCATCCCGCCAAACTGTCCTCTGTGAAGGTTGTACTGTGTTCCTTAGGACCACCGTTGATTTAACTGCATCCCTAATGGTGAACATTTAAGTTTGCTAAATGTGCAGTGAGTTTCCCCATATTTTGCTGTACAGATAATGCGGTAAAGAATGTCTTTACAGCTCAATCTTCCCATGTGGCCATGATTATTTCCTTAGAATAAGTTTCCATATGTAAAATCAATGTAGCGAGGGTAGGCACGCTTTTAAGGTTTTGCCACATATTGCCAGTTTTCCTGCCAGAGAAGTTGTGCCAATAAAGCAAAATGTTCTTATGATCAGGGGTCACAGCTGCCAAGCTCCTCCACGTCTTCCTTACCCTCTGTGAAACCACACGATGCAGAGAGGAAGGGTTAGGTTTAGTAGCTTGTGAGAGAAGCAGAAATAGGAATGAAGACTTCCATGGCTCTGAACGTCTTATTCCCACCTGCTTGGAAGGATGTCTGTTCAGGAAGACACAGACCATTGCTAGTGATTCCTCTCCACATTTAAATACCTCAGAAACAGGATTTAGGAAAGACATTTTCTTTCTCTTTTTTGTGTGTGTTTATAAAATTATGCCGGCTCAATCTTAGAAGATTTGAAAAGTAAAGACAATTATAAGGAGAAAGAATCCTCCAAGTTCCTGCAACCCAGGGTTTACCACTATTCACATACTGGTGAATTTCCTTTTAGTCTTTTCTCTTTGCATATGTGTTTTGTTCACATAAATGAAATGAAATGGTTGTAGTCCATTTTTGGCCGGATTGTTCATGTTTCTTCCTATACTAAGGGCATTCTTGCTCATCACCTACTCGGGACTCTGCCTTGCTTAGCGATCGTGCTTCCAGGAGGATGTGGGCCATGCGGTGCCCATCTGGGAGTCCTTTCTCAGTCTGGCTCCAGGAGGAAAGCCACACATCGCTCCCAGTGTTTGCCCTCTGCTCTAGGGCTGACCTTCTAACACTCTAACTGGGCCTGTCTCTTCAACAATCTATAAGCCATTAGCCGGGGCTATATTAAATCCAGAAGGGTTCATCCCGAAGACCTCAGCTTTTATCCAGGGTCGATATAATAAACGACCGTCTGAAGAATGCTTCTGCATCTTCCGCAGGAGTCTTGGAGGAGAGCGTCTGTTACGGGCCTCACTGTCCCCCTCTATTGAGATTCTCATGATAAATTTGTGCTCACATTGAGTGTCAGGGAAAAGTTTGGCTCTCCTGACAAATAGCTATACTTCCCTTTATCCAATAACTCATCACATTTTCCCTTTCGCTTTAGCTCAATTTAATGTGCAATTGCAGTAACTATCTTCTGCTAGGTTTCTGGTTTAATCATTTCTTCCCTTCATCCCTATGACTTTGGATATTTTATCTTTAATCTTGCTGTCCTGGGGCCCATATTTTTGTCAGTCATCTCAAATTTGTTTGGAAGTTAAGAGGAATACAAATCACAAATTTAAAAAAACAATAATCATGACCCCTAGGCCATCTCTTTAAAGCCATGCCTGCCTTAGTAATTAATAATTCCCTTCACCAATACCAGGTTCCCTCCTGGCATTTTCAGACAAGTGCACCTTAAGAGCCATTTTAAGATGCAGTTGGGTACATGCAGCCGGCCTGAGAGGAATGGAGTTTTTAAGGAATGAATTGTTACACAGTGATATCACTTAGTCATTTTTTGGTATAACTGAAGTCCCGGTAAGTCTCTGATCAAATACAGCCTCTTTCTGATATAATGCTGGGCAATTTCCCCACAAGGATGCGAGCCATTCCACTTTTAAGCCAGCCCATTTGGCAATGATAAAGTCAAATGGAGAGGTCCTGGCCAGGGGGCTTCATGGTAGTGCCCTGGGACCCATGGAAGTGGACACTGTTGTTTGTACCTGAAGCAGTTCTGCTCACTTAACATTTCCTTCAGCCCCACCGCAGACCTTCTTTGGTCTCTGTTTCTTTGGGGATCTCTCTGCCGCCTACATCTATTCCTATCCACCAGGGTTCACTCTTTAAGTGAAAGATCAATTTGGAGACCGCAATTCTTCACCCCTCCCTGTAACTTCATCCTTGCTGTAGCCTCCACCTGGGCAGAGTGTACTTTCCTTTTATCTGCGGGGCAGGGGACGTGGAGTCCCACTCTGTCGCCCAGGCTGGAGTGCAATGGCACAATCGCAGCTCACTGCAACCTCCGCCTCCCTGGGTTCAAGTGATTCTCGTGCCTCAGCCTGCCAAGCAGCTGGGACTATAGGCGTGCGCCACCACGCCTGGCTAATTTTTTTGTATTTTTAGTAGAGATGGAGTTTTGCCATGTTGGCCAGCCTGGTCTCCAACTCCTGACCTCAAGTGATCCACTCGCCTTGGCCTCCCAAAGTGCTGGGATTACAGGCATGAACCACCACACCCAGCCACTTTCCTGCTCTTTAATTTTAAGCTTGGCTCAGTAACTTGCTTTGGTTACTAGAATGAAACAGAAATGAGTGTGCCAGCTCCAAGCCTAAACCTTAAGTGGCCTGGCAAGCTTTTGCCTACTCCTTGGTGCTTCTGCCACAGCTGTGAGCACAGCTTTTCCTGGGTAGCTGCTGCTCCTTCAGCCTGGGGACCATATGAAGCAGAGCTTCCCCAGACAAGTTACAGATTCATGAGTAAAATAAATGCTTGGGGTTATGTGCTACCGAGATGTTGCAGCTGTTTGTTATGCAGCAAAAGCTGACTGATACACTCTGTAACAGATCCTTCCTGCAAGATCTGATTCTTCTTGTTCTTATCCATTTGGCCTTGATTCTTTGGACCATTCAGCTAGCTCCTAAGTCATCTGGAAATTAGACTCCACTCCCATGTGCAGTCCCAGCCTGTGCCAAGGGTCTCAGCTCAGGTGAGAGTCCTGGGCCTCCAGCTTGTCCCATAGGATTAGAATCTCTAGGATGGCCTAACAACAAGCAGGAAAGAACATGTGCATCTTAGTCACTAGGATTTGGGTTACGGGCACCAAAAATAGCTAACACTTACCGAGCATACACTAACAATGTGCCAGGCCCCGCACTAAGGAGCCACGTGTGTTATTTCGGGTACTCCTCAGCCTTCTAGTACACACCAAAAGACTAATGCACTCAGAGGACTGTCCTGAGCCTCACAGCCATGTGGAGAGACAGCTCAAACCCAGCTGTGTCCAGCTCCAGAGCCCACACCATGCCACCGCCCTGTGTTGACCTAAATTGTGTGACTCTGTGCCCTGTACACTAGGGTGGCAGGCAAGGCCATTTCAATCACAGCTGAGCTCTCTCCCGATTTGTGCTTAGGGTCAGAGAGCTAGGCCCTGGGTCGGTGGTCACTGCCATTTTTGCCATTGCTCCCTCCTCCCAGTCCAGACCCTGCACTGCAGGTGGATTCCCAGACAGGAACTGTGGCAGGAACCTGAAAAGGACAGATCCCCTGTGCTGCGTCCTGCTGAGCAGCAGTGAAGTCTTGGGGAGCCATTCTGCGGCCAGTAGAGCTTAGAACTCAGAGGAAAGGGAGCAGTGGGGTGAGCAGACAGGCTTTCCAGAAGCTTCTGGGGGGAGCACCATGCGGCTTGTGGGAAGACTGGATCATACTGCTCCTCCAGGGAAAAGTCCAAGCCGCCCCGGTGCTGCTGAGAATCGCAAAACCACAGCAAGACAGAGCTGGAGATGGCCCTAGAGAAGTTTGGTTTCAACCTCCCACCTTGCTTTACAGATGGGAAGACTGAGGCCCACTTCTTTGCCATGCAGTCTCACTCCCATTCCCAGGAGTATCAGCGAGAGTCATGCTGTTAGGGCAATGCATTAGTCTCCTCATTAAAATATCTATACACTGTTGTTTTTAACTTAACCTGAGATTCTAGCCCTTAATGCCAGTTCAGGACCTTGCACATTTATTACTATTAGAGAGTTTGATCATTCGCCTGAGCCTCGAACATGCCAGGCCACCGCGGGCCCAGACGCTGTCCTAGACCCTGTGTGGCCGAAAGGGACACGTCTGCCTCACATGCTGTCTTGGAGCTCTGCTTTAACTGACTGGGGATGTTTATATGGGAAAAGCTGGCCCGTCCTGTGCCCTCCCCACTGCACAGGTCCACGGACAGCTGAATCTGTCCCTCCCAGAGCTCCCAGGATGGGAGTGTGCCACCGTCACCCACAGGAGAAGGTGCTGCTCGCTGCTTTGCTTGTTTTCCATGTCCTCACCGGCCTCTTCCCACTTCCCATCAGGGCGCCTCATGTGAGAAATGGTGTTCACTTCCCAGGGGATTTACTCCTTGGAATGGAAACCAAAGGCGGGCTTCATTTCTGGTCAAGAACACTTCATCTGTCCTTCACCAGTTCCCTGGGAATAAGGAAGAGAGGCTCTCCATCCATACTTTTCCCCTTCCCTGACATCCATCCCTCCACAGTGGGATGAGGTACCCCAGGTCCCTTGCACAGAGGGCAGCCGAAGGTCCTCTCATCATGTCCCCAGAGACCACTGCCCAGCGGTCCCTTGGCAGGGATTGTGTCCTCACTGCCCTTCAACAAGTCTGCCGTGGGTGACAACCTGGCAGTTCTCCAGCCATGGCTTTCGGAGCTGCCCGGTACCCCTCTCGCCCCTCCTCTGATGGGTGTAAATTGGTTCACAAATCCTGCAATTCGTTTAGCTCATGCTCCACTGAGTTTCCTCAGCGATTTTCTGGTTTATTGCCCCTTGCCTGGTTGCTAAGATTCCTTGTAAATTGCGTTGCCCTCTGCTCTGTTCTGCCATTTGTCCGGGCTCAATGTGGAAGCTGCTGTCCCGGCACTTGCCATGTGCCGGCCACGAATCGCTCTAGCAACAGCTCTGCTGCAGGCAGGCCTGCCACCTGAATGGCAAGGCAGCAGCACGGTGAGACAAAGCCCCAAGGGCACACAGCTAATTTATGCCACCAGACAGAACTCATCTTTCTCTCCTGTCTCTTTCCAGAGGAGGAATCAATATATTGAGGTGGTGGGATTGCTTGGCACTCTTGAACTGTTTTTTGATGCTGTCCTATTCATACCCTAGGGACTGCAGATGCCTGAAGGACAGATGGACAACCTTCTACTAGCACTACAGAGACAGACAGGATGTGACTGGGAAGAGGTTAAAGGTGCAGGCTTTAGTCAGACAATCTAGGTTCAGACGCAAGCTCTGCCACTTCCTGGCTGTATGACCTTGGCTAAGTTACTTAAACTCTCTGTGCCTTAATTGCTCTTCTCTAAAGTAGAGGTAACAAGAGCACCTACAGCACTGGCTTGTTGTGAAGTTTAAATGAGATAACATGTAAAGCATAGTCCCTGGCATACAGTAAGTGCTTGGTAAACGTCAACTATTAGCACTATTATCATCAACAAAATCTTCTGCCGGGCTGGGGGACTCACACCAGTAATCCCAGCACTTTGGGAGGCCAAGGGGGGTGGATCACCTGAGGTTGGGAGTTTGAGATCAGCTGGCCAACATAGTGAAACCCTATCTCTACTAAAAATACAAAAATTCGCCGGGCATGGTGGCAGGTGCCTGTAATCCAACTACTAGGGAGGCTGAGGCACAAGAATCACTTGAGCCCAGGAGCCAGAGGTTGCAGTGAGCGGAGACCGCACCACTGCACTTCAGCCTGGGCGACAGAGTGAGACTCTGTCTCAAACAACAACAACAACAACAACATCCCAAAGCTGCGTGCCGGAAGCAAGTGAACACAGACCCCACCTCAACCCCTCCCCCAGCTGACGTGTCTCCGTGCTGCAGCACCGTTAATCTGACCACCCATTTGGCTTGGTTCCTTGTCACTCCCCTCCCTTGTCTGCCTTCCTCTCCTACTCCCTCTGCTTAACACTGTGGCTTCATATTCTTGAACCCTTTAATTGGGAGAGAGGAACCCCTCATCACAACGAAAAGAGGGGCCCAGCCAGGCTTTCAATCCCACTTCTTCAGAGAAGAATTAAACATCACGTTTACATAGATGCCATGTAGTTACATAATTATAGGCCACATTTTCATAACATATACGTATGAACTTTGATATAGATAAAATCTTTATATGGGTTCCTATAGGACGGCTAATGTACATTCTCCTGGCATAGACCAATTTCTCAAATGTTCTCAGCAGCCACCAGAGTCCAATGTGCTGATGGAAGCGTTCTTCCAATTAACCTTCTTTTTAGCTGTCTTTACAAAAGGATGTGGCCGCCCCTGGGGTCTCAGAAGCCACTTTTGCAGAGCTCTTCACAGGGACTCAGAGGTGGAAGATACCTTAGAAGTCATTGAACTCAAACTCTTACCAAGCCAAACAACCTTTAGTCAATGGATACTGAAGATCTTGTCCACAGAGGAAGAGCCTGTTCCCTTGATGGATGGTTCCAGATATTAGAAAGTTATTGCTTAAGATGAACTGAAATTTATTTCTCTATAGTTCCTCCACCTCTCACCCTGTTCATTCTTTTCTCATGACCAACAGTGGAGAAGTCTAGCCTTTATTTTTTTTCTCCGCTGGCAGCAGTCTGAAGGTCTAGCCTTCTTAAACCCAGCAGGCTTTTCAAACAATTAAAGTTGCCCTCCCATCTCTCTTGGGCCCTCTCTTCTCTAGGCTAAATATCCCAAATTCCCTCAAACATCCAGACCCAGTTTCCTAACACTTCTTCATCCCAGTCTTCCCTCTGACCACACTCTGGTTAATTAATAGGCTCCTTAGAATGTAGAGCTGGGCCAGGCGCGGTGGCTCACACCTGTAACCCTAGCACTTTGGGAGGCCAAGGCAGGCGTATTGCCTGAGCTCAGCAGTTCGAGACCAGCGTGGGCAACACAGTGAAACCCTGTCTCTACTAAAATACAAAAAAAATTAGCTGGGCGTGGTGGCATGTATCTGTAGTCCCAGCTACTCGGGAGGCTGAGGCAGGAGAATTGCTTGAATCCGGGAGGCAGAGGTTGCAGTGAGCTGAGATCGTGCCATTGCACTCCAGCCTGGGTGACAGAGCGAGACTCCATCTCCAAAAAAAAAAAAGAATGTAGAGCTGGGCCTGGATGTAGCATGAGAAGCCCAGCACCCTCCCATAGTCCTTAACATGATTACCATGTTCATTCCGTAATCTAAAACAGAATTGGCTTTTCAGTTGCTATGACAACTAAAATCTATCTCAGATCTTTTCCACAAGGACTGATGCTAAGCCATGGATCCCCTGACTGCACTTGCACTTGCAAAATTGATTTTTTGAACCTCAAGGTGGAAATTTACATGTGTTCCTTGTAGTCTTTGGTTTGGCATCTCAATTTTCCTCTACGAGGAGGGATACAGCTTAAAAGGGAGTGGACATAACCACTCCAGCACTGAGTGAAGCTCGAATCTTTACAGTGACCCTGTGACATTTATTTTCACCAGCATCTGTCGTGGTGCTGCATACACAGTAGATACTCAGTAATAGCTGAATCTGCATCTGACCTGCTGTGCCGCCCCCTAAATCATAAGTTCAAATATATGATAATGTATGAAAGCGCTTTTAGTGTCAAGTACTGTGCAAATATCAGTTATCGTTAATGCTGCTGCTATTACGGCCGCTAAATGTACTGAAAGCAAGAGTCGTGTGTTATTTTTTTCCATCTCCATAGCACCTGGTATGCAGGTGCTCCATAAATGTTGGCTGAATTGAATTGAAAAGCTTGCACAACATCTTAGATATGGACTTAGAAAAAGAAAGTCCAAACGTGAATGGAAGGCTCTGGCTGGAGTGGCAGGAGAGGATGGCACAGGACAAAAGGGGACAAGGAAGAGGCCTCTGGAAAGGAGACACTGGGGCTCTGTGGAACCTGGAGAGCATAGTTTCCCAAGGTTTCTATACTGTATCAGTTAACTGTCACTACATAACTAACCACCCCATAGCTCAGTAGCCTGAAAGCAACAAGCATTTATTATCACTCATGAGACGATCATTCCACAGGGAAGATCTAATCCAGGCTTGTTTGACTTCAGCTGGGCTCTTGCATCTCCAGGTCAGCTGCTGGGGCAGCCTGAGGCCCTTCACACATGTGCCTGGGGGATGGCTGGCCACAGGCCGGAGTGGAGGGGTAGCTGGGCCATGTGTCTGTCATCATGCACTTGGCCAGCTCATGCTTAGTCACTTAGTGGCTTGGCCAGGTGCCAAGAGAAAAAGCGGAAGTACACAAGAGGTCCTGAGGCCTTGGCTTGGAGCTGGTACATTGTCACTTCCACTGCATTCCATTGGCCGCAGCGAGTCACAAATGCAACTTAGACTTAAGGGATAGGGGGGAAGCCCTCCACTTCTTCATGCAGGAAGCTGAAAAGTCACATCGTAAGCGGTGTGGATACAGAGAGACATGAAGAAATGGGGTCGTTTTCACAATCAATTTACCATCCTTCCCTTTGTCTCTCCCTTTCTTCCTCCTGTCCATCCATCCTTCCATCCAGCACACATTGATTGGATACCTGCTATTGGACAAGACCCTGCTAGGTGCTGGAGGCATGACTGGAGAAAGTATATATTAGGGACATGAGCCCTAGACTTTTGAAGGGGGCTTCAACCAGAAGAAAACCACCATCGAAATGGATTAGGAGGGCTGCAAGCGACCACACAGCTGGCTCCATGGGCATCTGTCACCTCTGCTTTGCTGTGGTCACAGAAAGGTGGACCCTGTGCAAATGCTTGTCAGTGCTCACTTGCTTTGGTGACAGGCTGAACCCTGATGCCCAGCCTTGCTGCCATGGCTGCCAGAGTCCTGAACAATTTATGAACTTAGCCAGTCACTGCCCACAGTGCCATGCCACACGTCATTCTAGCCCTGGCAAGGACATAGATGACCTGATAGGCCTCCTGGGGCCCTAGGAGCCCAGCAGCTGTAATCAACTGCAGAACTCTCCCAGGGTGACTGGGGACAAGACTGAAACCACTGGGCCGGGCAGCCCAGGATAGAAAGCCCTATGCTGAGTTCTTGGCAGGGTGCTGTTATAGCTCAGTTTTATGAGCTCTTAAATCTCAACATTTTCTAAAATGAGGGAGCCGGGCAGAAAGATTAAGCACTGCCAGGCCCTTTAAATCATCAGCACCAGCTATCCTGGGGGCTAGATTTGTTTTAGACCCTGGCGTGATCTCTGCGCAAAGACCCAGGGACATGAACAGTGGATAAGAGCTTGAGCTCCTTGCCAAGTTCTACCACTGACTAGCTGTGTGACCTTGAGCAGGTGAACCAGCTTCTCTGTGCCTCAGTCTCCTCTTCCAAGACCCTGTCATAGGATCTGATGACTCTGAGAGCTTTGATGGCTTCTAGCTCTAGGAGAACCCCTCCACTCCCACCTCACCCCCAATAACCTGGAACTGCAGGAGAGCCAGGAGTAATAGTTCTGTAGGAGTCCTCACCTCTTGAAACAGTCACAGTCAGAAAAAGATGCCCTGAGTCCACTCACACAACCCAGGCCCCAGAATACAATGTAATCACTCAGCATCCCTTGGGCTCAGGGTATAGAAGCACCTGGATTACTATCATGCTCCTAACTTGCTGAGCACCTCTGGACAATTCACTTAGCCTCCCTGAGCCTCTGAGAAGCACCACAATGCTCCTAGGACATCCATGGAGCAAATGCACACCAGATATGATGTGCATAATGAAAATCCTTTGGAGACTGTAAATCTCTGTATAATACATTCATTCATTCAATTCCTCCACCTCTGCTCCAAACACCAAGCACTCTGCCGGGCTCTCGAGGTAGAAAGATGAGTGAGGCTCCATCCTTTCTTGCCAGAGGCTCATGGCTGCATGGAGAGGGAACTGGCCAGTAAGCACCTATCACAGAGAGTCGGGGCCCTCAGGGAACCCACAAGAGAGGTCTCCCAGGTGCCCGAGGGTCAGGGAGGCTCTATGGAGGGGGCCCTGGCAGTTAAAGCATCATGGACCCAAAGGAGCTGGCCAGGCAGAGAGAGATGTGAGTGTTCCAGCCACAGAGAGCAAGCAGCAGGGGAAGCACAAGGAGGGCGAGTGCCATGAGGGGCAACAGCAAGTGTCTGCGGGGACCTGGGGCCTGTCTCAGCAGAGAGGAGGCTAGGATGGAGGAGCGGCTTGTGGGCCATGCTGAAGGGCTGGATTGTAACCTGAAGGGTGTGGGCTGTCCATTAGCAGCAGCAGCCGCAGAATGCAGGAGCCGTGCTCGCTGCAGTGCTAACAGCTGGTATTTCCTACGCACTTAATATGTGCAGAGCCCTGTGCTAGGTCCCCACATTCTCCCACATGTTCATCCTACAAGGTAGGGCCAGATATTGTCTATATTTTGCAGATGAGGTGACTTTGTACCGAGCCTGAGGCCACCCAGTGAATCTGAAGCGGAGACAGCCGCAGTCCCATACACCTCTCTGGGACCCTGGGTAAAGTGCAGCCTCCCCCTCAGGTCCCCCAGATCCCCAGAGGCCCCAGTACAGACTTCTCCACTGACATCTGCGGTACTCCTCCCTCTGGGCCTGCCTGTCTCCCTCGCCCAGAGCCAGTACCACCCGGCCTGCATTTACCCTCCCTCCCCAGGGCCTAGCATGAAGCCTGCCAGGAAGCCCTGCCCGCAGAGAGTGCACTTTGAAATCCTCTTCATTAGGCTCCTAATGGGGGAAATTTAAACTATGAGCTTGAAGCTTTTCAGGGCAGCAAATAATATTTACGGTAATATTGTCTTAGGAGATCAAATATTTATAATAGTATAGACTCCATCGTATTGCCCGTTGTCTGAGTTTCTGGGGCTGCAGCAGCTGCATTATGAATGGACCCAGTCATTAAAATGCTTTCAAAACAATCTGTGCTCCTGGTGGCTGCTCTCCAGGGACCATGATGTGTCCTAGCATAAGAGACACTGTCCAAGGCTCAGTAAGCCAGGTTCCTTCTCTAGCAGAGACACGGGGATGGCCACCCTTCTCCCCGCTCCCTCGACTGGAGGAGATGTCCTTCCTTTGGTCAGATGCTGGGTTCCTAGTGATAACCCTTATCACATGACATTGTAATTACCACCTGTGTTCATAGATTCCTCACCGAAGAACTCATTCCTGAAAGGGCAGGACAGTGTCTGTCTTCAGAACAGCTGTGTCAGCAGGGCCTAGCCCAGTGCCTGCCACACAGTAGAGAGGGGGTCTGAATAAATGATCAAGGAATAAACAACACGCCTCTGAACTCAGAATTTTCTTTAAGAGCCAGTTGTGGATCCATCAAAGGAAGATTCTGCTACATCTTTTTTTCTCTCGTTACGTTTTCTGCCTATGCTTTCTCATCATGAACTCCATCTTACGAAGGCACATTTCCTTTGGCCAAAGTTGGAGTCACCCTTTCCAGGCCTAAAGTGCATCCTTAGCTTAACTTGCTTTTTCTGAGCCATTTTCTTCTTTCTCATCCTCATCATATGATATTACCACATTATAAGTAAGAGAGGCTTATTTTATTTTTATTATTACTGCATGATTATTCTTTGTTATTTCTCTGTCTTCTTATCCCAAATCATTACCCCCTTGGTCTTCAGCAGATTTGTCTAAACCGTCTCCAGTTCGCGGATGCTCAGTGACTAACATGCATTCCACGCTCCAGCCGGAGCCAGTCCACTGCTGGGTTCTGCAGAGGCAGAACAATGTCTTCTAGCAGGCAGCCAACATCCAGGCTTCCTGGCCTTTAAAGAATGTCTTCCTGCAAATAACTGCTGAGAATAGTTTGCAGGGACTCAAGGACCCTTTATAGGTTCCATTTGATAGCTCAGTAGGATTCAGTTCAGATTAGGGAGACTATGACCCTGATGCCAGGATATTCCTGTCTCCTGAGGACACTTCCCAAGTCAACTGATTGAGCAGCAGACCCTATGAACCCTGGGGCCCGGGCCAGCATCTGTGATGTGGCGTTTATATATGCATCCTCCATTTGCGTGGGCAGAATGAGATGGACAAATCAAAGTGTGGCCAGGAAGTCACGAGGCTACGTTTATTTCATGAAGTCCTGAGGCTGATTTTCTGGCTTGGCCCTGAGAGCTAAAAGAGGTCTTCAGTGTTTCATATCAGTTCTATTAGATGCAAAGTATAATCAAATACTTCTTGAAAATTTAAAATAACTTTCATTTATCAGGTTGCCTGTACACATGGACAATTACCACCTCCCAGAATGCTGATGGATTGGTGACAAATGATTTCTTTCAGACCTCCTGCTTACTTATGTGTTCAATGATTTTGCCCTTTATTATAGATCAGTGGTTCTCAAACTTGCCCATGTGGCTGAGCACCTGGAAGTTATGGTGCTTTTTGCGGAACACCATGAAATACTGATATATTTAATCCCATTATATGAGCCAGGAACAATTTTACTAACAGAAAATATGACTATATTAATGTGTGCAATATAATATCACAACCACAAACACACGTGTTCTAGAAAAAAAATAATAAGCTGCCAAGCTGAGATTGGCTGCGTGCAAAGTTTCTCTTAGCATCTGCTTGCTGCTTGTTCATTCATGCTGTGGGCTCCTAAGTCTGCCCAGCGGTGGAGGAGCAGCATGTATCAAAAACTAAGGATAGGGTCTCGTGAGAAGACTGAGCCATTGTGTGTAGGAATCCAGTCCGTGAGAGTTCAGAAAGCCCCTTCCAGCTCCCCAGATGTAGGACTCTGTGTGAGAAGTGCGCCAGGGCTAAGGGCAGTCACCAGCACTGTCCTGAGCCCAGCAGTCACCGGCATCTGGTTGAAGTACCAGATTCCAGTGTGACTTGGGCTGCTGCTGAGATGATGTGCCTGGGCCCCATGTGCTCACGCATTCTTAAATTACCTGAGCAGATCTCTTCCCTTGTAACCACGGCAAGCCAGTGGGCATAATGGGAAGGTTGGAAAAGCAAGAATCAAAGAGAGAGGCGCCATGACCACCCACGTCACCCGGGATGGTGCTCGCCCAGGTACTTCAGGTTGAGCTCATCTTTGGCCTGAGCTTATGCTGGCCGAGGATGAGGATGAGAGGCTCTGGACCCCTCTTCATCTCTTCATTCAGCAACCCACCCCGGGCCTCCTGCCTGTTTTGAGCCACGGTCTTCATGGGCTCAGCTCTTCGATGAATGTTTTCATCACTTAGTTCTGTCTCCACTGGATCCATTTCCGACAGCTGCCACAACAAATGACCACAGACGTGGAGTCTGAAAACAGCAGAATTTATTCTATCACAATTGTGGAGGCCATAAGTCCAAAATCAGTAACACAGGGTCCAAATCAAGGTGTCAGCAAGGCTGCCCTCCTTCCAAAGGCTCTAGGGAAGACTCCTTCCTCGCCTCCTCCAGCTCCTCATGGCTCCAAGCACCCGTTGGCTCGTGGCTGCCTCCCTCCAGCTCTGCCTATGTCTCCACATGGCCCCTTCTCTTCTATCTCTTGTAAGGATTTAGAGCCTACCCAGATAATCCAGGATTGTCTCATCTCAGGATACTTAATTTGATCACATCTGCAGAAACCATTTTTCAAATAAGGTCACGTTCACAGGTCCCAGGGGTTAAGGCGTGGACATATCTTTTGGGGGCCACTATTATACCCACCAAGACAAGATCACTCCGAATGGGAAGTCTCATTACCTGGGATGTCGCTGGTTCACCCGTCTATCCCTCCTCTGGAGGTCCGTTTTCCTTAGTCTGGCTCTTGCCCAGAGTCTTGGCTTAATATAATCGTGAGGCCTAGAACCTGCCTGAACTCTGTCAGTAGCCGCCCCAGGGATTGGCCCCACCAGCAGGCAAACCTCAGAGGCACGTTTAGCTTCAGTACTATCTCATCCTAAGATCAGCACACCTGACCTCCTGGAAGGAGAATTTTCCATCCAGACTGTGATTGACTCTAAGTTGAGACATCAATTAAAAAAGAAATCTCTTTAAAGATAGCTCCTCGGAGATGATCTTTTGGGTGCAAAGTTCACAATACAAAAGAACAAAATAAAATGTGTGTGTTCTACAGTTAGGATGTGAGAGGAAGGTGGTCGCCATTTTGATTAAAACTGAGTCTTTCTGGGGCCCCTGGAAAGTCTAGTTCCCTCTGCCCCTGGGCAAATATTGTCCTTAAGATCATGAGTGTAATAAAAGCAGTGACACTTGAGAATAGTCGGCCTCTGGGTGATCCTTTCAGGTGACGAAACTCGCCGCAAAGTCTAGAAAGTGGACGTGGCTCCCCTTCCCCTAGAGGCGTTCCACCAGACCAGGGAGCAAGGGTCCCTAACTTCACCCCACTAATCCCTTTCTGCTCTGTTGCTTCCAAAATGCTTGTCACCTGCCAGGGGATTATCATTTCATGTACTGCTTGTCATCAAAACTGTTAAACGTCCTGCTCTTATATATTCATTTGGCCATTTGGATTTTCCATCTCATTGTCTCTTGTCTGCAGTGCAGAATTGTAAGGAGCCTTGGTTACTCTTTCCAATCCCAACAGTTTTTCTCTCCTTTCAGAAGGTGAAACCAAACGAGGGAAGATGGCAAGGACCCCTTTTCTGGACCCCAGCCCCCTAGCACCCAGGGCGGAGGGAGTACTTCCAGTCAGACCCCATCCTGAAACAAAGCACAGAATGTGACCTCAGTGCATTTCACAGAGAGCAGGGAGGCAGGAAATCCTGACACTCATTACTCAGTGTAACTCACTTCCTGGCCCAAGTCATTAGGAAATTATCTGTTCTTTTAATGCCTGTGCCTCACCAGACTGTGAACTCCCAAGGACAGAGATAATAATAGCGCTAATAGGCGCCATTTATTCAGCTCTTACTATGTGCCACGCACTGCTCTAAGTACTTAATCTACATAACCTCATCTAATCCTCACCGCAGCTCAGTGAGTGGGGTGCTGCCACTGTGTCCATTTTGGAGCTGAGGATACTGATGAACAGTGAGGTTAAGTGACTTGCCCAGGGATGGAGCTGGAATTTGAATTCAGTCCAATGAGCTCCAAAACCTCTGTTCTTAATCCCAGCACTCACCATGGTGCCTGGCACACAGTAGGTGTTTAATAAAGCATAGTGAAAGGAAGAAGTAAATAAATGAATGCCTTATCCCTGCTTCCCTCAGCTCAGCCTGTGCAGACACCCCTCCCGCCATCAGCACTTCCCAGCACAGTGACTCTGTGCCTGGATCTTGCAACCGTGCCTCAGATCTCGTGACCTGAGTTTTCCTGTAAGTTCCTGGTCCTGGTGCCTTCTGTGCTGTATGAGGAGCATGTGATTCTGGGAGGAGAAGAGCAGGTGATAGTTTCTGAACAGGGAAATGTCCATCCAGCGGCCAAAGTTATCTGCAGAGACTCTTAGGGGCATGGCCATCACAGGGGTAAGATGGGTGATTTGGTTCCCCTCATTACCATGTTCCACCCTCTCTTCTTACCACCTGCCTTTGGGTCTGAGCTGCTGAGAAAGAGGCCTAAAGTAAATATGCTGAGAGTCCTGGTCCCATGGGTGCCCAATTGAGAAGCACACAGTGTGCTTGGGTGAGAGTCTCAGAGAACAGAAATGTTCCTAAGGGTGTCTGAGAGGTAGAGGGGCAAAGGTGGGCTTTGGAGCCCAGCAGACTGGTACTCCTTCCTAGCTGGGTGGCCTCAGACACATCTCTGTAAGCTCTCTAAGCCTTCCTTTGCTTATCTGTGAAATCAGCACAGTCAGACGTACCTCAATTGTAAAGTTTGGTAAGATGGAAATATGTGGAGGGCCCACCTCTTTCTCTCCAGGCCTGGCCTGGGAACTGGACCACAGGAGATGCTTCCCCTTGGGGCCTTCCAGAGGATCTGAAACCCCAACATTCCGAGGATGTGAAGTTCAGGCTTGAGAGCCAGCACTGGGGTTTGGGTCTCAGCTCTGGAGCTTACCAGGCACAAGTTTTCTCTATGCCTCAGTCTCCCCAACTATGAAGTGGGGTGTTGTGCTGTCACTCCCTGATTGTTGTTGTGAGGATGAAGCAAGATAAAAGGTTCCATAACTGTCCATATTACCAGTAACATCACAGCAACAGCAGAAGCAGTGCCTTCATCATGCTCCCACCTCATCACCAGGAGAAAGGGATGGACTCTTACCTGCAGAGGCCAGGGTGAGAAGGCTGCTCCTCTCTCTGGGGGTACCTGACATAAAAGATTCCAGGAAAGACTCGGAGCCTCTAGAATCCTGCGCCTCCCTCAGAATGTTCAGACTCCCCTCTCTCCCGGCCAGCCCCCAACAGGAGAATACTTCTTCTCCAGCAAAGATTACGGAACTGAGGTCTGGGGCTCTGCAAGGAAACAGACCTGGGAGGAAATCCGGTTCCATCATGTGTAACCTTAGACAAGTTACTCAACCTCTCTGAGTCTCAGTTTTCTCGTCTGTCAGATGGGGAGAATCACAGTATCCGACCTCATAGGGTTATTGTGAGTCTTCGGTGAGATAATGTGTGTAACTCATTATATGAGAACAGACCCCAGCACACAGTGAGTACTCAGTAAAGTTTGACTGCAGTCTTCTCCATTTGTACAGAGTTTTACAGTTTATAAAGCATTTTCACATTGACTTGACAATCTAATCCTAAAGGTAGACCCCAGGGGGCCTCTAAATTCATCCAGAACTGGACATTCCAAGGTAGGAATTATCCTTGTTTAACAGAAAAGCCCAAGGCTCAGAAAGATTACACAACGGGCCCCAGGCAGGGCCAAGCCTGCATGACACTGGAGAACGTGCCCTAGTCATGGTGCCAGGCTATTTCTCAACCAAGGAAAAATGTCACCACACCCATGAAGGCATTTAATTTTGCCACAGCCTTGGGGATCTAAGTTACTTCCTTGCATTGGCTGTGCTGGATAAACAGCTTTGTCAACGTGTCACCTCCAAGAAGAGGCCACAGACACACGAGGCCAAGGCTTGGATGTTGTGATGCTGTCAACAGCTGCCCATCCATTTTCATCCTGCAAATAAATGCCTGGAGTCCAGCCAGTGGGGCCGGGTGACCTCAGTGGGGATGAAAGTGGAGCCCTGTTGACCAAAGCCCACAAGCTAGAGGCCAAACGGCCCCTCCCCATGTTGTTTTCCAGTGTGTTTTCTCTGTTAAAATTTAGGCTGCATCAATCCCCTGCTGGAAATTGTGCTCTTGCATATGTTATGAAAGCTGTGGCCATGTTCGTGTGCCCCAAACACTCGTATG
Source organism: Macaca thibetana thibetana (assembly GCF_024542745.1). NCBI lineage: Eukaryota > Metazoa > Chordata > Mammalia > Primates > Cercopithecidae > Macaca > Macaca thibetana. The sequence continues at coordinate 94,350,480 of NC_065586.1, read as the reverse complement.
CTGACCCAAGGGATCCCTTTAGCGAAAAGGCTGAAAAGCCTGAGTAATCTCCAATTTTGAAAGATGCCCTTTCAAGTAAGCTGCCAAAGCTAAACCCAATCCTCCGCAGATGCACCTTCTGTCCAAGAGAGCAAAGAGCGAGAAGTAGTGACATCCCCAAACGATTTATTCTAAAAGAAGAGAACATGTCCATTAGCCTCCCGGGCCCACCATGGAGCTTCCCCAAGGTTGCTGTATCCCAAAACGTGTTCCATGGAATATTCTGAGGATATTAGTAAATACTCCACCAGGCACAAGAGGACATAGGAGGAGGGGGCTCCATTGTCAGATAAGTTCAGGAAACTCTAAAGAAAGTTAAACAAATGTCCTTCCTTCTCAAGCCTTTGAAAATGCCAATGTGGATGGGCTACAGGAGAAGGTTCCAGAACTCAATGCTTCACAAACATGTTTGACGGCCCCTGCTAGAGGGTTCTCTGTTCTTCCATCTCGGTGGCATGGGGCTGCTGTGTGGTGAGGCCAGAAATGCCAGTGTCGCCGTCCAGGGAGTTCCATAAAGGTAGGGACCTGCCTCTTCCCCTTTGTTTCCCCAAAGCACTTGGCACAGCACCTGGCTTATAGGAGGCAGTCATAAAAGTTCATTGGATTTAATTGAATTCTACAGGCCCTTTAATGGGCATTTGTCAGCAGCTTTCCAAGGTCTTTGTCCTTGGAATTCTGGAAACAGATTTTAATGCTCCCAAGTGTCCCTGAGTTCTTGGAACAGCTTCCACCTTGGCCTCAATTAAATGTAGCTTAAAGTCCTGTCTAGGACATCACTGGCTTCTGAGAATTACTCCCTGGGATTGGTGGCCCTCACCCTTAGAGGGAAGGGAAAAGCAATCTGCTCCTCAGGGGTTTAAGAACCAGCTTTTCCCTTCCCTAGAGTGACTCAGCCAAATCACAGACTCTGTTTTCACACCTGAAAATAAGTTCGATTACTTCCTAGGCTCACACTGAGGATTTAACTAGTGAACAGAAGTGATGGATCCTGCAAATAGTAAGTGCTTCCTCACTAGTAATTCCTTCCCTTGTTGTAGTTCCAAAATCCTGAACAAGGTAGAGACAAGTTCAACCCAAAAGGCTGGAGAGGGGCCCTTGCAGAGGGGAAAAATGCAAACTTTTAACGGACAGTTATTACAAGTGCCAAGGAAGGGCTCATAAATGTGAAATCCACAAACGGCGAGGCTATACATATCTTCAGAATCCCAAGGTGAATTCCTGGCTGAGCAAGCCCAGCTTACAGAGGTCCTCTACTTGAGGGAAGGCATTTGCACTTAGTCAAAACCACAGAATGCCTAGTACTTAGCCTGAGGTTTTAGCAAATCATTTATAACCCCATCACCAAACTCTGCTTCCCGTTCTAAGCACTTACGCCTGCGCTGTGTAGCCGCAGCTCATGGCCAGCAGGGTGTGGCGGACTGCAGAGGGCCAGAGGAACAGGCCACACACCTGGGCCGGGGCCCGACTTGGCCACTCATAGCCATGGGATCTGGGACAAGCTAATGTCTCTGAGCGTCAATTTTCCCGCCTGTACAATGGGAATCGTGATGCCTTCCTGCTGAGAATGCCATAAAGATGAAATGAGCTCGAGCGCAATGAAAAGACTTTAGGTTCTGCCATTCAGAGAGAAGCTGTCATAGAAGACATTTCTTAGAAGAAGCCCAGTGATGTGCCCAGGGCATCTGATGTGCCCCATGAACTCCCCAGGAGGAGGAGGCTCATCTCTCTGGTATGGATCTTGCAGCATCAGCCATGCCACAAGTGGGAAGAGGGAGAAACAGGTCTAGTCTTAGGCATTACTAATCTTGCTTGCTGTGAGCAAGCAACCTACAGGGTTCTTGGGAGGTGAGCTGTGTGGGTGCTTGTGGCTTAACCTACACCCCATCACCCAGGCACCCAAATGTACCAGTTTGTCTGGTTTCCACCTGTTGTCCCTAGGTATTTATAAACAAAACTCCCTTTTACTCAGAAGTGTCCTGGGTTGGATAATCACTCACATGGTACTCCCCGACTTAGGACATTTTCCTGGGGCCACAGTCAAGGAAATGGAATCCCCTCCCAATCCCACTCCCCACATGTAAACCACAAGATGCCACACCTGGGTGCCCCGTTGGAGACCTGCTAGTCCAACTTGCTTGTTTTGTAGTTGAATAAACTAAGGCAGAAAGAGGGCTCGGGTGCTGTTCCCAAGCACCCAGATGGGGATCTCCAAAAACCAAATCTCCCAAGTTCTAGGCTGTGGTGTTTTTCTCCTGTTTCCTGTCCAGTGAGAGATGCAAGGAAGAGGCGTTAAGAGCCACACCTAACACTGTGATGCTGACGAAGGAACCGGGAACCCTAGGCCCTGCCTTGAGCCAGCCTGTGCCCTGTTAGGTTATCAATAAATGAGGGTGTGGGCTGGCTCACTAAAGCCTCTTTTTATCAGGCTGGAGTGCAGTGGCACGATCTTGGCTCACTGCAACCTCCACTTCCTGGGTTCAAGCGATTCTCCTGCCTCAGCCTCCCGAGTAGCTGGGATTACAGGTACCTGCCACCATGCCTGGCTATTTTTGTATTTTTAGTAGAGACAGGGTTTCACCACGCTGGCCATGCTGGTCTCGAACTCTTGACCTCAAGTGATCTGCCTGCCTTAGCCTCCAAAAGTGCTGGGAAGGCATGAGCCACCGTACCCAGCCAAAAGCCTCTTTGTGTTCTGATTCACTATTCCCCCTTGCTGGGGACTGACTGGCAGTTTCCTTCTGGGGACATGACTTGAGGGCAGGCATGGAGGGTCACAGCACAGGAGATAGGCCAAGGGCTATTCCTCCAAGCAGAGCCCAGAGACACTTCTCTCCCAGCTAGGTGCCTCACCAGCAGGACATTCAGATGAGTGATGGATGCAGACCAGCAAGTGTGCAGTGGAGGATGTGGGAAAGGCTCCAGTGATGAATGCCGAGGCCGAGGCCTGTCCTGAGCCCCAGAGGGAGCCCAGCATGGTCTGTTTCACCTGGTGCTCCTGACAAAACCCCTGCCAGGGCAACGACTCTCTGAGTGCCCCCGGAGCCTGGCAAGGGAGGTGGTCTTGGCCCTACCCTGACAACAAAAACTTTCTTGGAGAACCGCTGCCATTGCCTAGTGTGCTGAGAAGTTCTGAACAGGAACGTCTTGTCCATCCAACATAGGCACGTCCCAGTTCCCCCGTGGAGCCACCTTCATATTCAGTTCCACAGGGGGGCGTGTATGGTGTGTGAGGCACCTTGCCAGGCCTTGAGATGAACAAGACCCAGCCCCTGACTCTCAGGAGTCCTGTTCTAATTGAAGGGACGAGGCAAACGCATTCTCCAGAGAAGGACAATGCCAGGCAGGGGAAAAAAAAATGCCAACAATACACTTTTAAAAGAGGGAAAGTCTGCGTGGGCACAACCATTCTTTGAAATGATGCATTTGGTTATGTGCATATTTGTTATGCATTTGGTTATGTGCAGATTTGTTAATCTAGCTCCATGATTTTTAAGTGTTTTAAATCACAGATTTTTTTTCCAAATAAAATCTTTCCTGAAACCCCCAGTGTATTATAACAAGACAATGACGCTGGGAGAAAGGTAAATGCAGAGTTCCTGGGGTCAATGCAGCAGTTGGATGCCATCACCTGGACAGCCCCTAGACTCAGACTGACAGCCACCAGTCTGTACAATGATGAATCATGCAGCTGCTAAATTACTATCATCAGGATTATGAAGCAGCAGGAAAAAAACATTGTACAGTGATGAAAACCCAAGAACAAAAGGCCAGGTGCACCATGGCTCCTATTGAGGAATTACAGGTGTGAGTAGTAGGCTCTGTGGCTGGTTATCTTTTTTTTCTGAGATGTGGTCTCGCTATTTTGCCCAGGCTGGTCTTGAACTCCTGGGCTCAAGCAATCCTCCCACCTCAGCCTCCAGAAGTACTGGGATTACAGGCATGAGCCACTGTGCCTGGCCTGCTTTGTGGTTGATATTCACATTAAAAAATTGCATGTCAGTGTTAATCGTGTCTCATAGGGAGGAGAGAGTGAGTACCTGTTCCCTGTTAGGGGGGAGTGCTGGAGGCTGCAACCAGCATTTCGGATAAAGGGAGGCATCCAGCCGAGATCTAGGAACTGTCACGTCCTGAGGGCTAAATAGAGGTGTAGAAGATGAGGAGGGAAATTGGGAGGAAAGAAACTGGGAGGGAACCAGAGCATAGAAGGGGACCCCATCACTCGGTGCCTTTTTGTGATTTCCAGACAGCAGAGAGCTGTGTTTCTGAGCAGGTGAGTCATTCGTGGAGCTGTCTTTGTTCCTTGTTAGAAAGAGGTTCAAGGGTGGCCCCCAAGTGTGGTCCCTTGGAAAAGGAGCTCTCCCAGTTCCCCTCCCCCAGGGCAGATTTGATTCTGTCTCTCTCATCCAGGAGCCGGGGCCTGGGATGCCCTTGCTAGGGTCACTGCCAAGCCAAGTTTTCCCAGGCTGGGCTCTCAGGCCCTGGAGTCTCTGGGAAGCCTCTTAGCAAAGGCTGGTTCAGGGGTGGCCATAAGAGGGCGGAAGAGGGCTGGGAATGGGCGGCTGCAGTTTATGCCTCCATCCCACTCCCTCTTTTTATCCAACCTTGTGTTTCAGATCAGGAAATTGAGAGCCAAACAACCCAAGGTCACATGGCAGATTTACAGAGAGCAGGGATCAGAGCTCAGCTTCCACACTCTGGGTCCGGGACTCGCGTGCTCGTCACCCTGCTTCCTTCTCCCTAACACCCTCTCGTCTGCACACTCTGGGATGCTCCCTGAAAGCTGAGCTCCCCTCCCGACCATGTGAAAGACCCCACAGGCATGCGCTTGCTCACAATCCATCGCCAATGCCTGCTCCCAAGACTGCAGCTGCCAGTGAGATACGACTTGTGATCTAATAAGCTCGGTCCTTCCCGAGGCTTGATGGGTACTGTCTCACCACTCCCAGGATCTCATCCCAGCCAAAACCCCTTTCCATCCAGGGGCCCTGCTTTAAGCTGCATCCCCACAGCCTGTGTTTTTGGGTGCCCCACCCTCATCTCCTGCTTAGACACGGTGACTCCCCAGCAAGGACTGTCAGAGCTGGGGGCCTCTGAGTAGCTCACCTAGAGGTTTTCCAGCTAAGCCTAGAGGAGATGCCGGGGGACTTGGGGGCGGGGGAGGGTGAGGTGAGGTATCTGCAGGAGTTGGGGCAGAGAATGACCTTCACTTCCGCTAGAGAAGCTTAGTTATCCATCTGTCTCATGTAACAGAGTTCCATGTATGCTTTCATTAGAACAAAGGATTCTGACTGTAAAAACATCTCCAAGCCCCTGAAATGGGCTCAAGCCCCCAGCAGGTCCTGCCTCCCCCTGCGCCGCACGTCTTAACAGTCTATCAGCGAGACGGATTCCATCCTCTCTCCCTTGTTGTCACCTTGTGGATATTTATAGCATTACCGTGTCCACCAGAGAGCGTAATGGGCTTTTTAGGCTAAACCAATTAAACTCTCCTCCCGTAAGTCATGTCTCCTGGATCGCTTCTCTGCCCTGCTCTGAACTTGTTCTTTCTTCATTATCTGGGCTCTTCATGGCAGGGGGAGGACACGGCGGGAGAGTTCACACACTGATTCCTGGGGAATCTCTGCATCTCTTTCCAGCCCTGGCTGCATCCTGCCAACCACCATCTCTCATTCCTTGGGCTGTGTAGACATGATCCAGACCTGGGCAGTGCAGTCAACCCCCTTGTAAACTGGGAAGCGAATGTACTCAAGAGGAAGTAGTCGGTCTTTCCCTCCTTTTTTTCTTTGCCCTTCCAAATATCACGCAATATTTGCTACAATCTACAAATAGCAAGCATCTAAGCCTATGCAAAACCCACTGGGCTGGGCACCACGAGGCTGTCACCTGCAGAGATGGCTGAGTTCAGATGTGCCCCCAGGTGCCTACAGTCGGTGGAAGCTGGCGTTGTGAAACATTTCCCAGTGTGCTATTTGTGATCCTCAAGGACTCCTGAAGATATTGCAAGCATCTGCGTGCTTCAAGGCAATGATAGTATGTTTCCATTTATTTTCTAAATCAATAATACAGTAGTTATTTTTCTAAATGGAAGGGCGTGAGTGCTCCGAAAGCATGCCCGGAGAGCACACCTTCCCTGGGAATAGAGATCAGTTTGGCTGTGACTCAGTCTCTAGCCCGTTGGCTCAGCACTCAGCCGAACACCACTAACCATCCTGGTGGGTTTCGCTATCATGCAGCATTAAGTTCTTTTTATGTTTAGTCATACTCAGTTTAATTTACACCCAGGATGGATGGACCATTGGTTTAAGACAAGAAGCATAAGGAACACTGAGATGGAAATACACTATCAAGTTAATGAGGAACATAAAAAATAGAATAATTCTAAAAATTGTTCTAGTACTCCATAAACCAATGCTAAAAAGAGAAAACACACTGGCAATTATGGCCAAGTTGACATTTTTATTTATTAAGAATAAAGATGATCCATTCCTGTAGTGTATTTTTAAGAAGTGCTAACAAATAGCAGTTTCTGACCTGGCAAGGTGGTTCATGCCTGTAATCCCAACACTTAGGGAGGCCACGATGGGCAGATCGCCTGAGGTCAGGAGTTCAAGACCAGCCTGGCCAACATGGTGAAACCCCATCTCTACTAAAAATACAAAAATTAGTTGGGTGTGGTGGTGCATGCCTGCAATCCCAGCTATTCAGGAAGCTGAGGCACAAGAATCACTTGAACCCAGGAGGCAGAGGTTGCAGTGAGCCGAGAACATGCCACTGCACTCCAGCCTGGGACACAGTAAGACTCTGTCTCAAAACAAAACAAAACAAAACAAAAAAATAGCGGTTTCATACCCTTAATCTCAATATCCAATAGGAGAAAATCCTTTACATTTAAAAAAAAAAAAAACTTGATTTTTTGAAATACAAAATTTCCATTAAGTTCAAATATGAGGTCCTAAAAACATTGTTATGCTGCAACTTACAATTACAACATGCATTTTAAAATACATTTGGTCCTCAAACGAAACATATAATATATCAAATTAAAATTTGTCAGCAAATCACTTTTTTGCATGATTAAATTAAATAGCACTTATATCACCTCCTCAGTGAGGAAAATGCTCAAATTCATCTTTATACATTATGGTTATAATTAAAGAGTGATTAAAATATACCTTAAAATATAATTGATCATAATATACTGATCTAAAATGAAATAATTACATTTAAAAATCACTCTATTATATACCACAAAAAAATACAAAATGGGTTTTAAAAGTTTATTAGTGTTGTTCTCTAAATTTTTCTGGTTTTCCTCCTTCTGGGTTCATGGCAGATTTGCACTTTTTGGGGCCCCTCTGGTGGATTATGTTTGTGTGGCTACTTATGTCCAGTGAGTTGTGAGCAGAAGGTTCTGGGCCCTCCAGAGCTCCTCTTCCCTCTGGCACAGTGACTGACAACATTACAAGTCATGGCTCTTCCTGCAGCCCAGCTCCCTGAGCTGCTATGATGAGCACAGCACTCTTATTGACCTATCATGGACATGTCGACTAAGTAAGAAAGAAAACCATGGTTTTTAAGCCACTGAGATTGGGGGCTGTTTGTTACTGTATCTTAACCAAGCCTATCCTGACTGATACAATTCCCAGGTAAGAATATGTAAGATTATCCATCTGTTTACTTCTAGTAATAGATCATCTCCGTCCCCAGGAATGACAGTGTGGTGGGACAAGCTTGAGCCTTAGAGATAAACACACCCAAGCTTGGGCCTTGGAGATAAATACACCCATGTTTGAATCTTGGACTAGCCACTTACTAGCTATGTGGCTTGGGCAAGTTAGCCTCTCTGAACTTGTTTTCCTCCCCTTTACAAATATGATGCATAATACCCACTAATTTAGTTTGAGTATATGTGCCTGTGAAATCTCATGTCAAAATGCAGTCCCCAGTGTTGGAGGTAAGAACTGGTGGGAGGTATCTGGATAGGGGGTAGATTGCTCATGAATGGTTTGGCACCATCCCTTTCATCCTTTCATGCTGTCCTCATGATAGTGATTGAGTTCTCAAGATCTGGTGTGTGTGTGTGTGTGTGTGGCACCTCCTCCAACTCTTGCTCCCGCTCCTGCCATATGATGGACCTGCTCTGACTTCCCCTCCCACCATAAGTAAAAGCTTCCTGAGACCTCCCCACAGGCTGAGCAGATGCTGGCGCCACACTTCCTATAAAGCCTACAGAACCGTGAGCCAGTTAAACCTCTTTTATTTATTTATTTATTTATTTATTTATTTATTTATTTATTTATTTGAGATAGGGTCTCACCCTGTCACCCAGGCTGCAGTGCAGTGGCACAATCATAGCTCCCTGCAAATTGATCTCCTGGGCTCAAGCCATCCTCCCACCCTAGCCTCCCAAGTAGCTGGGACTATAGGTGAGCACCACCATGCCTGGCTACTTTTTGTATTTTTTTTGTAGATATAGGGTCTTGCCATGTTAGCCAGGCTGGTGGTGAACCTCTGGACTCAATCCTCCTGCCTTGGCCTCCCGAAGTGCTGGCATTACAGGCCTGAGCCACTGTACCTGGCCCTCTTCCCTTTATAAATTACCCAGTCTCAGACATTTCTTTATAACAGGGGTGTCTAGTCTTTTGGCTTCCCTGGGCCACATTGGAAGAATTGTCTTGGGCCACACATAAAACACACAAACACTAGCAATAGCTGATGAGCCAAAAAAATAAAAAATAAAACTGCCCAGAACGTTTACGAATTTGTGTCAGGCTGCATTCAAAGCCATCTATGGGCCATGGGTTGGACAAGCTTGCCTTATAGCAACAGAAGAACAGCCTAACTCACCCACCTTCACTGGCAATTAAAGGGATTAGAAACAGCTTATGGAAAAGGTCTTACACCAAGTCTAACACGTAGACACTTTAAAAATAGAAGCCGCTATAAGATAAGTGAGTAAATTTCTACGATGTTTATCTGCCCAGCACCCCTTTCTCGTGTTCCTTTCTTTTGGCAACTACTCCTCCCTCTCTCTAATTATGATTCTAGTGAGGTGGCCAATCACAGTGGTCTGTGCCCTGACTAAGAGGATGGACCCGTAACAAGGCCTCATCAATCCCCCTCCTCATTCAGAGTGATTGGTCAAAAGGCTGGGCATATGAGCAAGCAGGGCCACTTGGGAAACTTCCATGAGATCTGCTATGAGGACTGGGAGAGAGGATCATCTGCCATGGATAGTGACCAGTGATGTGATAAGCCCGGAGCTGGGCAGTGGTCATATTCCCTACCACATAGAGAACTGTTGGATGGAAGACAATGAGAAAAGCCAGGAGGTGAAGTGATGGGGAATGGGGAAAAGAAGAGGTAGAAAAAGAGAGAGAGAGGCTCTCATGAGAGTTGCCCCAGATCCATCCAGCTCCTCTGATGCTAACACCACCTCTTTCTTCCTAGCTACATGAGTTGATAAATTTCTCATGGGTTAAGCTAGTTGAGTCAAGTTTCTGTCATTTGCAATCAAAAGCATCCTGATGAATCAAGACACATATATAACACGTAAGCATACACGCACAACCGGCACAATCCAGGCAGTGTGTGAGAAGCACCACAGAAGACACATCAAAGGGGGAGCACAAATTCAGAGGAGGGAGCCACCATGCCCAACTGGCTAATGCAGGTGGTGATCAGGAAGGCATTCCTGGAGGAGGTGGCATTTGAAGCAAAGCCTTGAGGAAGGATAACCTGTCAATTGTTGTTGTATTTATTTATTTTACCTTTTTCAGCAAGACAGAGAACTTACCCCTCTTCCCCACCCCATCATCTTTTTCAGACCTGGACAACAAAACCAGAGGTGATGTGGATTTTCCCTGCTTTCCTATCACTGTTGGTGTAAAAGAAAATGTTTCAGAAAATTTCCAAAGACAGTTTCCTGAAGCCTTGCAGTTTCCCCACATCCTCCCACCAGTCAGGTGCCAACCAAGTGGCAGGTACTTGGATACACAGGTAAACGAGACTGACGTGTTCCCAGCCTCACAGAGCATACTCTATTGGGAGCAGTGGGGGCAAAACATTACAAATATTGATGAGAACCCTGCAAGAAAGCAGCAAGTGACTGAGACAGAAAATAATTGCGGAGGTAGAGGGGGAGGGTGTCCATCTCAGAGAGGGGTCCAAAGTCTGAGGAAGCTCCCCTAGAAAACACCATCACACTAGGGAGGAAACCCATCAGGGCAAAAGGAGCAGAATGTTCGGAGGCTCAGAGGTAAGAAGAGCAATGTGGATGGAGCCTAATAAGAACGGGGAAGCTGGAGGGCTGAGGTCAAATGGCCAAGGGCTCCACCATGCAGCCTTGATAGCCACGGAAGGAGTTTACACTTATTGTAAGGGTGCAGGAAGTCCCTATAAAGTTGTAAGCAGGGAAATGAGAAGATTCCTCCCATTCCCACTGCTTTAAGCCTGAATCCTAACTTCTGCCCCACCTGCCCTACATGGAGGAACCTGAAGCCTTCACTCCACTCAGCTAGAGTCTCTTCTTGGCAGCCAGTGTCTGCCCTGGTGGCCAGCCCCCACCTCACCTCCTGCTGCCTGAGCTCAGGCTTAACTGCCCCTCTTACAGCCCCATTGTCTCTGACCCTGGGGCCTGCCCTGCTCTCATCACTTCTCCTGCCTAGAGCTTCTGGCAATGTGGTCCCTGGAGCATCTGAGTCAGGATCATCCAAGGAGCTTGTATAAAACCAACTCCCATGCCCCTTCCCCAGAAACACTCACTGGGCAGACCTGGGTTCTAAATCTGTAGAAGCCCCTGAAGCCTTCAGAAGAGCCCTTGAATGGACGGCTGGGAGTCACTGCATTGGAACCTTTCCCCGGGCCGGCCACCTGCTTGCTGGATCACCCATTTCACCCTCCCAACAGGCACCCCCTGCCTAGCCTTCCCCAACTCCCCAGACTCCCGGGGCGTGAGGCACATCTGCTAGGATCATACCCCAGGCTATTTCTCGAGGGCACCCTCTCAGGTACTGAATACCTGTCTGAGCCACCAGCACCTGTCTATCCCTGTGCCCTTGTTCCCCAGAGTCCCTGGCTGGTCAACTTCTCTTTTGCATGACTTGGATGCAGAAGCCCCACAGGCAGGTCCACTTCCCACACAGCCCCATGGCTAGGCCTGTGAGCTTTACTGTTGGACGGACCTGCGTTTGGATCCTGGCAATTGCTGCAGACCAGCTGGGCAGCTTCAGGCCGAGACTCACTCTCTTTCAGCTTTGGTTTCTCATCTGGGAAATGGAGCTGACAAAATGCAATAGGCCGAATGTTTGTTTCCCCTCAAATTCATCTGTTGAAATTCTAACCCCCAGTGTGAAGGTATGAGGAGGTGGGGACTTTGGGGCGTGATTTTGTTATGAGGGTGGAGCCCTTGTGAATGAGAAAAATGCCTTTCTCTAAAGGACCTCAGAGAGCTGTCTCACTCTTTCCACCGTGTGAGGACACAATGAAAAGTCAGCAGTCCACAATCCAGAGGAGGATGCTCACCAGAACCTGACTATGCTGGCACCCTCCAAACTCGAGAACTAAGTGTATAAGCCCTCAACCCCCATCCCACAGTCTACAGTATCTTTTTATGGTAAACCAAACTGACTATGACACCATAACTGTTATACTTGTGCTAGGAGGAGTAAATTAAATAGTAAATATAGCAGTACCTAACATTATAGCCAGCGCTCACTAAATGTTAGCTATTACTACTATTATTACCATGATCACTATTATTATTCCTGACAACCAAGCTCTCATCCTCTATTAAGTGATGACATACCCCTCCCTCCGGACACGAGCCTCTTCCCCCTGCTGCCCTTCCCTGCATGAGGACACTGGTCTGAGTACTGTCACACAGCGGTTTTGGAGATGGGAGATGGTAAGGAGCACCTGCCCCTCACCCAGGGTAGAGCACATGACCTGTGCTGATTTCTCAGGAAGGAGGGGTGCGCTAAGTCTCTGTCCCCTCCTCCCATTTCTGCCAGTCTGGCTAAAATCTATTTTTATCAGCTTTGCACTCCCCTGAGCTGAGATGTTTGGCTACAGGGAACAGCTTGTGGGGTGGGGGTGGGGGTACAAATGAGATACACATAACCTCCAAGCCTCCCTTTAAAATCAGTTTCTTGAGTGGTTCTGCCGCTCTGGCACCTTTGCATGCTCCAGCTGGAAGACCAGCTGTCTGGGAGCTGGGACCACGGGGCCAGGCTGGGGCATGCCTCGCTCCCAGCTGGAAAAGAAGTTGTTTAACCAAGCTGCCTGGGGTTGACCTGAGAGCTCCAGGCTCCAGGGACAAGGCCAAGGTAGACACAAACCCACACGTGAGCCATGCTGTCACCTGGCATCTGGCAGAGAGGAGGAAATGCTCTCTGAGCCCACTGTGAGGCAAAGCCACAGCCCCTGGCCTCCCGGTGACCTCTCTAGGGGACTCGTTGACTGGGCTGCTCAGCTGGGTTATCTGTTGCCTAGAGTAACACTTCCACATCTGGCTCAACAGCACCCTCTGAGTCTGCCTGTTGGCCCCTGGTCCCATTCTGTTTACTGCCAACTTGCCTTCCTGTTTGTTTTCTTATGGGAAGAGCCAGCGGGGCCAGGCAGGGCCACAGCTATCGAATGACCTTCCTGAAGAACAGCCTGTTATTCCAGCACCTTTGGAATGTCTAGGATGAAATGGAACTGCTGTTTGCCGGGGCGAGGAGTGAGCTGACCTCTGCTGCAGCCCTTTGTATCTTATGGTGTCAGAGGTTTTAAACAACTCCACTTCTCAGATTCCAAAGCACGTGGGCATCATTTCTCTGCCTGCACCTCCTAATGTCCCCAGGAGGTAAGGTCAATGGGTATAACAGCCACCACAGTCTACAGATGAGCAGCTGAGATTTGAGCAGTCACATGACTGTTTCAAGAGCACCCAGGTGCCCAGTCTATGGCTCCTATTCTCCCTACCCTAAATGGAAGCTTTGGAAATCAGTTTAGTTGTCCATTTGGGGCAGGGAGGCAAAACTGGTAGAATGAGATTTACTTCATATGTGATGACATACCCCTCCCACTGGACACGAGCCTCTTCCCCCTGCTGCCCTTCCCTGCATGAGGACACTGGTCTGAGTACTGTCACACAGCGGTTTTGGAGATGCAGAAAGTCCCTCAAAATTCCCAAATGGAGGGTCACCCCAGCCTATACAGCATCTTCGGGCAAAGTAGAGAAAGATTCCCCTTACACAACATACTTTACTTCCGATTGTTGAAAAAGCGTTGTCATGTATTGATTTTGTTAGTATAAGATACCTGATTGCCAGGAACCTGTCATCATTCTCTTACACATCTGCAGTGTGTAAGACATGAATGGGGCCTCCACACTGTGCAATGCATCATCTGAATGTGGCAGCCTGGATGGGGGGCACCGCCTCTTTCTGCCTCTCATCTCAGGTCCTTCCAACATGGCCCCATCAAGACCTTTGACTTTTCCCTTCCATTCTCTGAACAGTTGGCTTGGCCCGGAACAGACAGCTCTTGGTCACCCAGAGACTCAGGGAGCAGACTGATGAAGCCCTGAGACCTGAGAGGAGCACCTGGTACCTCCTGCACCCTCCCCAATACAAGAGAATGGTCAGAGGCTGCAGGAACAAGAACCCAGGCCAACACGGATTGAAAAGGGAAGAGTGAGGTGGGAGGCTGGGCGCTCCTCCTGGCAGTGTAGGTGTGGGGTGCTGGGGTCAGAGATAGGGAGGTAGGCCAGCATGGGGGTCTGCACGGAGAGCAAGAAAGAGGGGCACAAAGCCAAGTGCATCCAAAGAGCATCAAGGCCCTGCCTACAGTGTCTCTCCATGAGTGTGAGAGAAAACGTCCTAGCTTGCTTCTCTTCCAGGAGGAGAACAGTCTTCTGAGTCTCATTCTCTTACGCAGGCTGAGGACAGAACCATTAAACTCTTGGATACCCCCCTCCAAAACCTCTCCACGTGGAGGGAGAAAAGTCAGGCTCTAGGGGTTTTGAATTCATATCACCTTGCTTTAGGAACCAGAAAGACCACTTTGCCCCCACTTCCGCTCAGTCACCCCACCCGTCCCTCCATCTGGGCCCTCGCCCTGGTCTCTGCCTCTGGGCTCATTATCTGCCCACTGATATTCAGAATGGTTTCATTAACGTCATCACAAATGCAGTCATGAAGAACTTATTAAGGAAGTCTGAACTGGCCAACATTTCCCACAAAGAGCCAATTTAAATACCACGCAAAAGATCCATTTACAGTGTCAAAGAAAACCCCAAATGCATATAGTTAAAGAAATCTCGTTGCTCTTGGACAATGTAGACGGTGTTGCCAGAAAAGCTGCAGGAAAATTATTAATATCTATTTTGGGGAAACACGGATTAAAAATAAACAGCCGCAGTTGAGGTCAGACATGTGACAAAGGAGCAAAAGTGAAAGGCGAGAGCAAGAAGCTTCGGTCACAGATTTTGAGCCTGAATGATTAAGCTTTATTTTTTCCCTGTACGGCTCATAATTTTAACCTTTTATTATGCAAAGCAGTCAGTTTGGTTTTTACATTGCCAAAGGAAAGCTGGCATGATTAACAGATCACATTTACCAGTTGCTTCATCTATGAAAAGGTGGGCTGGTTTGAAAGAGACCACTCAAGTTATTTTCAACTCTAGATGTGAAGACATGGGCACCCTAAGACAGCATTCCCTCTCCAAAGCTGATGCGGAGAAAAACGTATACAGTGGGGTTGGATTGGAGGGAGGGAAAGGAGATGATCCAAGATAATCCTGGGGTTCCAGGGAATAACCCCTCTTCATGTATGTGAATAATCCCTCCCTCCAGCCTCCAGAGGTGGAGCTGCCAGGCAGCCTGTGTCTCCAACGAGCAAATGTATGTCGTCTCTGTTGCTTCTTCGGAGCTCTCCAGGGTACTGGCCAGGTTCTGCTTGATATTCTTGGACCCAGTGGACCCTCAGACCTTGAGCTGGGTTTGCTGCCTCTGCTTTCCTGGATTTTGCCCTCCATATGCCAGCCACATCTAATATTAACAGCCTGCCAGCATCCACATCTGCTTCAGTCTTACACCACACAGAAAAGCAGCGTGGTGTAAAGAAGATAGGTTGTCAAATCATGCAGACCTGGGTCTGAGTCTCCATTCTATCCTCCATTATGTGAGTTGAGAAAGGCGTCTCTTCTCCTTGAGGCTCAGCCCCTTTTCTGTAAGATAAGATAATAACATTTGCCCTTCAAGTCTGTTGAGGAGATTTAAAAGGTTGGTGAATATAAAATACTTATATTATGTCTGTCATGTAGTAGGTGCTCAATAAGAAAATCCTAACATTAATATCCATTGTAGCCTCAATGTTCTCCCTAGGCTGCTCTTGTAGACTTCCAATCTCTGGATTGGTGGGCCCTCTTCCTGTTCATGAGTTAGGACTCAATGGCTGCAAGTAACAAAAAACGGGTGTGGGTTTACAAAAAATAAAATGGGGGTTGCCTTAGGGCATGGTGGTGTCTTATGGAAGCCAAGAGTATGAGTGTCCCACCCCTCAGTAGCGCTGCAAACTGGGAGATGTAAGATCACCAGGCCCCTTCACCATCTCCTGTCTATCTCTATCTATCATCTCTATCTATTATCTATCTATCTATCTATCATCTGTCTATCATCTATACATTATCTGTCTATCATACAACAACTTAACAACTTTTAGGCATTCTACCAGTTTTGCCTCCCTGCCCCAAATGGACAACTAAACTGGTTTCCAAAGCTTCCATTCAGGGTAAGGAGAATAGGAGCCATAGACTGGGCACCTGGGTGCTCTTGAAACAGTCATGTGACTGCTCAAATCTCAGCTTCTCATCTGTAGACTGTGGATCAGCATTTGAAAGAGGTTTGTACTGGGAGTTAAGGTGACTTTGTTGGACATGTGCTCATCTGTCTTCCCTGGGAATGACCACCATTCCCCAGGGTCTCCTTATTCCCTCTGTATGTCAGTTGTCTCTGTTCTTCCATCCACTCAGCCCACTGTGCTCTCTGTTGTTCGTGAGTATCACATTGTAGGGCCAGAACAGACACTGGACAAGATTGGCTTCATTTTCTCAGTCCGAACTCCAATTTATTGGAAGAGAAAATCTCATTGAGCCTGTTTGAATCACCCCTGGTGCAAACAGGCCACACTTCGCAGGTCACCCAGCAGGAATGTGGCTACTGAGCAGGGGAGCCATTCCCAGGGAAGATAGATGAACAGATGTCCAACAAAGTCACTTTAACTCCCAGTGCAAACCACCTTCCAAAGCTGATCCGTGTATAAAAATTGTTAAATTATTGTAGGATAGACAGACAGATGATAGATAGATGGATAGATGATGATGACAGATAGATAGATAGATAGATAGATAGATAGATAGATAGATAGATAGAACTTTAGAAGTGATAATGGTAAAGATGCTTCAGTCACATATTTTTTAAATGCATTTTTCCTGTCATCAGACGCATGCAGAATGAAAAGCTAATGGTCCCTGTCAAAGTGGGACCTACAAATGCCATTCAATCACTCTCACTGCATGGGGGCCATGATGGGAAACACTGCAGGCATCGTAATTGCATGAAAGTCCTCAAAGGTGTGTGCGGTCCCAGAGTCACCCAGTGTCCCTGGCAGGGGAGGATGCCAGAGTGGCAGGTCTCTTGGTTTCTCAGTCTATGTTCCAGAGGTGGCATGACCCTGAAGGAGACACTCCTGACCAAGAAAAGCTACTCATGCAGAGAGATGAGCCCAGAATCTTTCCCCACACAGCCTGTTCTAGGACAAATGCTCAGCCTCCAGGGTTTTAACTGTATAACCTCATTCCCCATGCACTTCAGACCCTCCACTGCATGCTTTTTTTCTACCAAGATGTGCTAGCAGCCTTCCTGTATCCTCTGTTATCTGTCTAGGCAGGGCTTCTCAACTTGGCAGAGCAACAGAATCATTCAGAGAGTGTTTTAAAATA
Source organism: Macaca thibetana thibetana (assembly GCF_024542745.1). NCBI lineage: Eukaryota > Metazoa > Chordata > Mammalia > Primates > Cercopithecidae > Macaca > Macaca thibetana. The sequence continues at coordinate 94,333,454 of NC_065586.1, read as the reverse complement.
CACAGATCCTTAGACCCCTGCCCCCAGGGGCTCCGTTTTCTAAGTTCAGGGGTGGGGGCAGGAACTTATTTTTAAACAGCTTCCCAGGTGATTTTGATTTACATCAGACATGAGAGCCCCTGAACTAAAGCAAACTGCCTCGCACCACAAACATAAGTTGAGGTTCTGTTATGCTGTGCCTGGGGTGACAGCTTCAGATGTGATTTCTCAGAACTGGCTCTGCTTTCACCACTCAAAGGGATACAATGTCTTTCCTTTCTTTTGCACAGACAAACTCGCCAGAGAAAAAGGCTTTGGGGAGTAACCTGGGCTGATCAATAGAGCAATCATGTCTAGACTTTTAAGGATGTTGCCCCACCTTCCCAAGAATGCTCAGAAGATGGTACTTACAGACCTGCAATTTGAGAAAAACAGGGTTTTCATGAGAGGCAGCTCAATCAATGCCATGGGGCAGTGGGGAAGGGACTTGCCTGTGATTCCAGGGGTGTACCCTGCATGAAGCCACTGTTCACATAACCCAACAGCCAGGACTGACTGCCAAAGTCCATTGGTAATGGGAGAGTGAGAGTCCAAGTCCCTAAGAGGGGCAGAAAGCCTTTGGGGCTGGGTCGGGAAAGGCAGTTAGGACGGGCAGAGAATCAGAGCTGGACCAGAAATAGAGATAAGGAAGAGCTTGAGGGGTCAGGGAACTCAGAGGAAGCTCAGAGATGAGTCAGGGGAAGCGGAGAGCTCTCCCCATTTCTCAGGAAATCTAGGAGAGGATGCCGGGCAGAAACAAGTGACCTCTGCTGGCCTGCAGAGACTTGTAGACTGCGTGATCTCAGCGTGGTTCCTGGGAAGAACTAGGAGCTCTCCAGAGACAGAGGTTTTGTCCTTAGCCATAGACTTGCCTCTGCAAGCTGTGTAACCTTAGACAAGCTGCCTGACCTCTGTGGGCTCTGGTTTCTTCAGCAGAATGGCAGGGTGGGGATAGTTGATCTCTGGGTTCTCTTCCAGCTCTGAGGCTCTGTGAGGGATGTTGCCACTGAGTTGGGAAAAGCTCAACCCTAACTGTTGCGTGTCTTAGAATCTCCTCTGTCCTCCCAGTCTGGGCCCTGTGGGGACCCTGCCTACTCAGAACCATGGAGACCATCCCCTGGTAACCAGTTAGGAGGAGAGAGGTGAGCACCAAGGGGCGGGGACAACCTGGGAGGCAGCCGTGGAGATTGGGAGCCTGGAGGGGTGCCTCATAGCCATTTGGGGAGCAGAAGGTTCTATAAGCCTAAGGAGACCTGAGGCCAATGGCTCCCATCATGGCCTTCCTCCCTGTCCTGCAGGGACCTCGAGGAAATCTGCAAAAAGGTGTTACCATAAGGACAGAACGGAATCATCACTTTGCCCATGATCAGGTTACACAGGCTGACCGAGGTTTCAGGGTTTTCTGCTTTGGGCTGGAATGACCTCAATGCAGTGTAGCAACTGGGTAAGCTGGAAGCCACCTACTGCTTTGAAGGAGGAAAAACAGATGGTAAATTACAGCTTCCTCATGCAGCCTGTTTGGCAGCCGTGGGGTCTGTATCAGTCAGTGTCTGGTCGGGAAAACAGAAACCACAGCAGTTATTTTAACAGAGAGAATTTAATCTGGAGAATTGGTTAAACCTGTACTGGATGGCTGAAACGGCAAAAAAAAAGAAGTGAGGGACACGTTGAGGTAGCAGAGTGAATAACTACAAAAAGCAGCTAGCACTCCACCGCAGGAAGAAAGGGAAGGGAGGGGTTATTAGAACCTATAAGCTGGGAGGAGTGGCTGCCTGCGATGGGGGAGAAGCTGGGACCCAGGCTTCAAAGAGGTAGGTGCTGCCTGGCTGGTATATCTGAGGGGGCACAGTGAGGCTGATTCTAGAAGTGTGAAAACAAAACAAAACAAAATAAAAACGGCTAGAAACTGAAACTGACTCCTGCTGCCAGGATGGAGAACAATCATTGGGTAATGTTGCCAGGACCAAGAGGCAAATCAGGAAGGAGCCAGGCCCAACTCCCTCCTCCTGCCCCTTGCTTCCTTCTGGCTTCCCCATTGGCAGCACCTACCAGTGAGCAGCTGTCAAAGGAAATGTGTGGTTTGCAGCATCCCAGCCTGGGCACTACAAAGCAGAATATAGAACAGTGGGGCTGGGCTGAGAGATAACTATCTGGCAGTCTGCTTTACAGCCAGGGGGACCACAGCAGGTGAGAGAGAATCAAAGAGGCCCAGGGGTGCAGCACGAAAGCTAAGAAACTAGAGTTTGCCTTGGCCAGACACAGTGGCTGATGCCTGTAATCCCAGTTCTTTGGGAGGCCAAGGCAGGAGGATCGCTTGAGTCCAGGAGTTTGAGATCAGCCTGGGCAACATAGTGAGACACCATTTCCATGAAAAAAACTAAAAATTAGCCGGGTGTGGTGGCATGCACCTGTAATCTCAGCTACACAGGAGGCTGAGGTAGGAGGATCTCTTGAACCCAGAGGCTGAGGTTGCAGTGAGCCGTGATTGCACCACTGCACTTCAGCCTGGGTGACATTATTTATTATTTATTAAACAAATAATAAAATAAAGTTTGCTTTGACTTGACACTTTGGAAATCATGGAACTCCAGGGGCCCCAGGTAGCCGGGGTTGGGGTGACGCACGAACTTGTCATGGTACTAGGCACCAGCTGGTGCCCAAGTAATTCAGGGCTGAACAACCATACTCTAGAGACTGGGAACCAGAAAAGGCTAGCCTAGAGGCTCATCCCTTTCAGTCTCAGTATTTCCTACCCCGCTTCCTCCTGGGGCAGCAGGAGCAGTGAGGAATTAACTCCTCGAAGCAGATGAGGACGAGACCAGACATTGTTTTTACTAGGTCAAACCCACTTGCCCTGCTAGAAAGAGAAAGGGTAGGGGCTTTTTTTCTTGTCATACAGATGCCAGTATAGTGTGTGTGTGTTGGGGCGTGGTGAGAGGACACATGTACAATTTTGCACTGGCCCGTTTTCTCCAGCTCCATCCCTGTAGGAGTGTCAAGTCAGGGAAACACCTGTCAACATAGACCAGGCAGCAGAAACATCGCCCAGTGGAGCAGCCACACTGTGTGCCTCCTGGAGTCACCTCCTGGGTCTCAGCATCCAAGCCAGAGGATAGAAAATAGGACACCCAGGAGATGGGGACAGGGGAGAGGAGTCTCGTGTTTAGACAGGAGCTGGACCCAAGAGAAGACCCAACACTGGGTGGGCTCAAGCCTCACCTCTGTGGGTGTCCCCAGAAGCCCCTGCAGAAACATGTGACAGCCAGGCTGACCTTTGGAGTCCTGCCCGACGCTCAGGCTTGAGGTTTCTCTGAGTGAGGATACAGCTGTGCTCTGGTTCATGTGTTTTCCCTGTGACTCTGTCACACCCGTGTCTACATGACACCCGGGCCTTTGAGCTCCAAACATATTTTTGAAAAGGCAAAATCTGGGTCAGGCAGTCACCGTCTGAGCAAGGTTCCAGAGGACTTTCCATTCCCCAAGCCCTTCCCTTTGAACTTGGCCAAAACTTTCCTCCTGGGCTGGTATTTGTTCCTTGGAATGATAGCTCAAAGGTGAAAAATGCAGGGCAGAGCTCACCGCAAGTGAGCCGAGTTGTTTTTCAGTCTGATGAGTAAATGGAGAAAAGTACTAGCAGCCGAAGCCGGCAGCCTCAGCCTGCCCAGGATTGCCCAGCTCTGCACCACGGCCTTGCCAGTCACTTGTGCCATGAGCTGCCACTCTGAGGACCACTCCTTTGGGACCACAAATGGTTAAAGCTACCACCTGGCCTTTTCTCCTCCTGCCTCCTGATATGACTCTGTGGTACAAGGGCCACCCACAGAGCTCCCAACTGCAGACATGTGTTCCTGCTCAGACAGGGCCAGAAGGCACTGCCAACCTCGGTGCCATTGCTCTGGGAGCTGACTGCCCTCCAGTTCCTCTTCCTGGAATCCTCAGGTTATTCATGTCTGCATGCCTGGAATCCTCAGGTTATTCATGTCTGCGTGCCTGGGCTCCTGGCTAGGTTGGCCAGTTCAAGCTAATTTGATTCTGGAAGACTTTTCCCAGTAGTAGCAGCGTGGAGTGACTGCTGCTTGGTTCCTGTGGATATGTGTATGATTTGGGGGTTGGAAGTGGAAGGTAGGCTTCCTTTCTCCGGAATCCCAAGGAGTGGAGCATAGCTCAAAGGAACAACCATTGTGAGTGACACCTCTGTCACCTGGAGCCATCTGGCTGCTCCCCAGCGTCCAGAGGAAAAGGAGCCCCAGAGCCTCTGGACCACTCCCAAAGGAGTCCAGAGAAAGTCTTGGAGCTGGTAGCCTGCTGCCCCCCAACTCCGTGGGGAGGTGGAGATGGACTGTCAGCTGGGTGGACATCCTCCAAGCACGGAGGGACCTGCTGGTGATGGACGCACCTCCTGGAGCCAAAGTCTTAGACCAGGGTTTGTCCTGCTGGTCTGGAGGGCAGAAAGGTGGGATCCTCAGACTTGGCCAAGAACCACCCTCCCCAACATGAAATCCCTCTTCCTGTGCTGTCAGAGCTAGATTGTTCTAGCAGAAATGGAGCTTTTCCTTTTTCATTTTTACCTTAATTTTGGTGTAGAGTTCCACAAGTTTTAACACATGTATAGGTTCACATACCCACCACCACAGTTCGGGAGTACAGGCAGTTCCATCACCCCCAACACCTCGTGCTGCCTCTTCTCGTCACACTCTCCTCCAACCCACAACCTTACCAACCACTGATCTGTCCTCCATCACCATGGTTTTGTCTTTTCCAGGACGCTTTATAAAGGAATCATCGAGTCTGTAGCCTTTGAGATGAGCTTCTTCTATTCTGTGCCATGCCTTTGAAATACACCATGTCGCTGCCTGTATCAGTAGTTTGTTCCTTGTGTTGCTAAGTGGCATTCCACTGCATGGGCATGCCGCGGTTCATCTATTCACCTGAAGAAAGACATGTGTACTGTTTCAAGGTGGGCTTTTGTTTTTGTTTTTGGCCTTTGTGAATAGAGCTGCTATAAACATTCATGTACAGGTTTTTCTGTGAACAAAAGTTTTTTATTTCTTCAGGGCAAATACCTAGGTGTGAACTGTATCCTATGGTAAGAGTGTGTTTAGCTTTATAAGAGATTGCCAAACTCTTTTCCAGAATGGTTTTACAATTTTGCATTCTCATCAGCAACAGATATCCTTCCTTTTTGACTTTTGTTTGAAAACAAAGTCATCTTTCCGCCAAGGTGAAGGATGGGGATGCAATGAACTGAAATAAAAACTGAGTCCAGAAATGAAATACAGAGTGATTGTGAGCCATTTGTGGCTCTCCCAAAACAATAGGTGTCCTTAAGGCTGAAAGCACCTCAAGTTGAAGCTCCAGGTGGACACAGTGGGATGTGAACTTTGGGAGAAGAGATGGGGCAGGTCCCTGGAGAACTGGGTCTTAGTTAGGGCTCTGCTGTGTGCCTGTGGGCAGGTTACTCTGCTGCTCCAAACCTCAAGTGTTTACTGGGATCGACTCTTGCGGGTTTGATAAGGTCACAATTTGTGGTGTTTCAATTGTTACGTGATCAAGGCTTTGTGGTGAGCATCAGAAGCAACTCTAAATAAAGGTTTAGGATGCACACAGCCTGCTTCCATGTGGAAGCAAGAACTCCTCCAGAAATATTGAGGCAAAGATACTTTACAAACATGCAGACATCCAAAAATGCTTTGCTTAACAACAGAGAAGTTTCCGGTAGTGTGGGAACTGTTCTCAGACGTGTGGGGCCCGGAACAGATCTGATCCAGAGGACAGAGGCCCTTTCTGGAGAAAGTGGCTGAATACGTTTGTGGTTGTGTCTCTGAACTTTCTCTCTGGACCATTTCTTTCTTTCTTTTTTTTTTTTTTAATTATACTTTAAGTTTTAGGGTACTTATGCACAACGTGCAGATTTGTTACATATGTATACTTGTGCCATGTTGGTGTGCTGCACCCGTCAACTCGTCAGCACCCATCAACTCATCATTTACATCAGGTATAACTCCCAATGCCATCCCTCCCCGCTCCCTGCTCCCCATAATAGGCCCCGGTGTGTGATGTTCCCCTTCCCAAGTCCAAGTGATCTCATTGATCAATTCCCACCTATGAGCGAGAACATGCAGTGTTTGGTTTTCTGTTCTTGCAATAGTTTGCTGAGAATGATGGTTTCCAGCTGCATTCATGTCCCTACAAAGGACACAAACTCATCCTTTTTTATGGCTGCATAGTATTCCATGGTGTATATGTGCCACATTTTCTTAATCCAGTCTGTCATTGATGGACATTTGGGTTGATTCCAAGTCTTTGCTATTATGAATAGTGCCACAATAAACATATGTGTGCATGTGTCTTTATAGCAGCATGATTTATAATCCTTTGGGTATATACCCAGTAATGGGATGGCTGGGTCAAATGGTATTTCTAGTTCTAGATCCTTGAGGAATCGCCACACTGTTTTCCACAATGGTTGAACTAGTTTACAATCCCACCAACAGTGTAAAAGTGTTCCTATTTCTCCACATCCTCTTCAGCACCTGTTGTTCCCTGACTTTTTAATGATTGCCATTCTAACTGGTGTGAGATGGTATCTCATTGTGGTTTTGATTTGCATTTCTCTGATGGCCAGTGATGACGAGCATTTTTTCATGTGTCTGTTGGCTGTATGCAGGTCTTCTTTTGAGAAATGTCTGTTCATATCCTTTGCCCACTTTTTGATGGAGTTGTTTGTTTTTCTCTGGGCCATTTCTATGCCTTCTGCCCCTCCTCGTCTGCCTGGAATCTTCAGGATCCAAACTTCTACTCCACAACTAAACAACGAATTTCTCAGAGCATAAGGTTAAGAGCTTGGGCTGGGAATCAGGAAGACCTAGTTTATAGCTGAGCCACCTTCGGCTGGGGTAACAGTGGATCAATTACTCAACCTCACTGGGCCTCACATCTCCCATCTGTAAACGGGGGTAATAAGAATGCCTCCCTCAGCAGCCTATTCTGAGGGCTAAATGAGGCAATGCCTGCACAACCCTTAGTGTAGGTCTGGTACATGGTATGATTGCAGGAAAAATTAGTTCTGTTTGTATGTTGTTAGATTATTTTTTTCTCTTTTAAAAAAATCTTCAAAGAAGAACATTGGCCCTCAGATCTCGAAGCTCTCTCCCAGCTCTTATGTTACATGAAACAGAGCAGGATCTACTTCATCCATTCTGGAAACTGAAAACTATGCCACATCAATTTTCTGGAAACAAGGGCTACCAGGAAAGAAGGGTCAGTTCGGGTCCCATTTTCACCACTGAACCCAAACTGACCTCAGCATCTGTTCTGTTGATGGTTGGAGACCGGAAGTTCTAAAGCTCCCCATCCCTGGTAGAAGAATCATTCCTGAAAGGTGAAAGTTCCAAGGCCAGGGCTTCCAGAAGGCTGAACAAAAGAGGAAGGGAGGCCTCTGTGTTCCTCTCCTCCCTGCACAGATTGGTCAGTCACTCTGTTCTACAGGGACTCTCTGTGACTCACGAGAGGGACCGTGGAGGGAGTCCCCTCCATAACGCTCTGTAACTCTTCGAGGGACTCTCGAAACTCATGTATGAAACTGCAGAAGTCTGCTTCTAGACTTTGCCTTGGCCATGTGAGGGAAAGGGCCCTTCAACCCCTGCCCCCTGCCTTGTAAATGTGCAAATGGACTCACATTTGAACCTCAACAGGTTCCTGAAAATCGAATAACAAAATAGATTGCTGTAAAGTAGCCCATATTTTCCCATAGGCACAGGGTTGTAATTGGTGGTTACTGGCCTGATCAGTGGTAACTAGACAGCAAATTTATCACTGATGTGACCAATGTCATAAAGTGAATACTGTATGTCTCTATAACCACTTAAAATACTCAAGTTATGCTCCAAGTCCTATAAAATGGGCATAAATACACTGAACACTTCACTGAGGGAAGGGAACCAATGACCTATATGCAATATATGGGCAGCTATAAAAAATACAACCAGGCCATAAATTTGAATGAAAACCAATATTCTAGCCTTAATGGACATGAATTAAATATTTAATTAACACCAGTTTGCCCTACTTGCTTAGAATTCCAAATGAATTTGGAATGGATAATTTGGGCAGCTCGGGTGTCTTTTTAGAATGGCCCAGGGAAGCTTAAGTTGTTACCTTTGTCCCTCAGTAAATGAAGATCCCGAGGGGCGCAGTGGCACCAGCTCACGGCACGGAGCAGTGAAAAAGGATGGTGTTTACCCCACTGAACCACACGTTCCGAAGGCAGGGCCACCCCACACAGCACACGCCAGCTTCTCCTCCCTCAGGTTAGATGCAGCTGAAGGGGAAGTCGACCTGCCCAGGTACCCAGCAGGGCTGGCGGCCTGCTGTCTGGCTGCTAAGCCCAGGGAGGGAGGCAGTTTTGTGGATGCACAGGAGTGCTTCGAGGACACACCGGTGTCAGGATCGTGGAAAGCTGGCTGAAATGCTGATGTCTCACTCTGACATCCTGCGTCAGTACGGCTGAGAAATCTGCATTTAGGCAGCCCCTTAATGCTCATTCTGGTGCACACTGGGGTTTGAGACTCCCTGCAAGGGGAGGTATTCTCATCTCAGCCCCGTCCTGTCCACGCATAGTCAGTCACCACTGTTCCCTCAACTACACAACAAAATTGAGTATCGTGACCTCCTCTAACCCATTCCATAACTATGCACGCATTCCTCATATCTGCAGACTGGTTCTGGACCCCCATGAATACCAAAATCCACAGGTGCTCAAGCCCCTGATGTAAAATAATGTAGTATTTTCATATAACCTATGCACATCCTCCCATTTACTTTTAATCATAAGTGTCCAATGTTTGGGTTTCTCTGGGCCACATTGGAAGAATTGTCTTGGGCCACACATAAAATACACTAACACTAATGATAGCTGATGAACTAAAAGAACAAAAAAATCTGCAAAAGAATCTCATAATGTTTTAAGAAAGCTTATGAGTTTGTGTTGGGCCACATTCAAAGCTGTCCTGGGCCACATGAGGCCTGTGGGTCACGGCTGGGACAAGCTTGCTTTAAATCATCTTTAAATTACTTAGAAGCACTAATGCAAAGTAAATGCTATGTAAATAGTTGTTATGCTGTATTTTTTTATATATTATTTCTCACTGTATTTTTTTTTATCATTTTTTCCCAAGTATTTTTGACCTGCACTGGTTTGAATCTGAGGATGCAGAACCCGCAGACACAGAAGGCTGACTATATTTCTAATTTTTAAAAGTTGTCTTAACTATACAGGTAATAAAGGAATGCATATTAGTTATTTTAAAAGAAAAGTAGAACACACAACAAAACTTAAAGCGCACAAAGTGAATGTCCTCCTTTCCCATCTCACTTCCTCCCTTGGAGGAAACCCCTGTCAATCGCTGGTTGCACATCCTTCCATACTTTTTAAAAATGCAACTGCAGGCCAGGCACCATGACTCGCGCCTATAATCCCAGCACTTTGGGAGGCTGAGGGGGGCAGATCATCTGAGGTCAGGTGTTCGAGACCAGCCTGGGCAACATGGCAAAATCCCGTCTCTACTAAAAATACAAAAATTAACCAGGTGTGGTGGTGGGAGCCTGTAATCCCAGCTACTCAGGAGGCTGAGGCAAGAGAATCACTTGAACCCAGGAGGTAGAAGTTGCAGTGAGCCGAGATTGTGCCACTGCACTCCAACCTCGGCAACAAAAGCAAAATTTTGTCTCAAAAACAAACACACACATTTGCATACTCATATAATTTGAACTTCTCCTTCTTTGCACAAATGGCATCCTTCTACTCACATTGGTGAGGAACTTGCTTTTTTCACTTTATGTCTGGAAACCATTCCATGTCTTTCTTATAGTTTTTTCAATTTACTTTTTTTTTTTTTTTTGTTGTTGTTGAGACAGAGTCTCGCTTTGTCGCCCAGACTGGAGTGCAGTGGCCGGATCTCGGCTCACTGCAAGCTCCGCCTCCCGGGTTCACGCCATTCTCCTGCCTCAGCCTCCCGAGTAGCTGGGACTACAGGCGTCCGCCACCGCGCCCGGCTAGTTTTTGTATTTTTTAGTAGAGACGGGGTTTCACCGTGTTAGCCAGGATGGTCTCGATCTCCTGACCTTGTGATCCGCCCGTCTCGGCCTCCCAAAGTGCTGGGATTACAGGCGTGAGCCACCACGCCCGGCCTTCAATTTACTTTTTATTCGTAACTTTTATTTTAGGTTCAAGAGTACATGTGCCTATTTGTTATATAGGTAAATTGCATGTCATGGGGGTTTGGTGTACAGATTACTTGGCCACTCAGGTAGTAAGCAGAGAACCCACAGGTAGTTTTTCGATCCTCACCCTCCTCCTTCCGCACTCAAGTCGGCCCCAGTGTTTGTTGTTCCCTTCTTTGTGTCCATAAGCACTTGATGTTTAGCTCCCAGTTATAAGTAAGAACATGCAGTATTTAGTTTTCTGTTCCTGTGATAGTTCACTTAGGATAATGGCCTCCAGCTCCATCCATGTTGATGCAAAGGACTTGATCTTGTTCTTTTATATGGCCATGTAGTATTCCATGTATGTACCACATTTTCTTTACCCAGTCTACCACTTATGGGCATTTAGGTTGATTTCATGACTTTGCTATTGTGAATAGTGCTTTGGTGAAGATACACGTGCATGTGTCTTTATAGTGGAACAATTTATATTCCTTCAGGTATACACCCAATAATGGGATTGCTTTTCTCATCCTTTTTCTCTGTTGCTCAATGTTCCATACCAGCGTTATACCGTGGGTTATTTAATCACTCCTTTACTGAGGTAAGTTTAAATTTCCTTTTTTCCTGGTAATGAACCATGTTTCTTTGCCCAGGTCCTTGGGTTCGATTGTTCATTCACAATTTATCAAGCACTTCCCAGGTCCAGGCACAGGACTAGGTGCTGAGAGGAGGCAGACAGCCCTGGGATTGATCAGGGGAGGGCAGGCAGCTCTGTTCACCACCCATACTTCAATAAAAAGCCTTTAAACCATTACCAGGCCATTCACTCAAACATGACCACCTCTACCAACTTGCCTACACCTCAGTGGAGGGTCCTTATCACTTCATACCTGGCGTGATGGTTAACTATAAGCATCAGCTTGACTGAATGAAGGACTCTCCAGAGAGCTGGTAAAGCCTCACTTCTGGGTGTGTCTGTGAGGTTGTTTGCAGGGGAGACTGGCATGTGAGTGGGTGGACTGGGTGGGGAGGGTCTGCCCTCAGTGTAGGTGGGCACCATCTAATCAGCTGGGGGGTTGAATAAAATGAAAAAGGGCAGAGGAAAGACAGACAAGAAAGCCTGACTTTCTCCTGGACCTGGGACATTCTTTTTCTCCTGTCCTTGGATATCAGAAATTCGGGCTGTCAGGCCTTGGGACTCAGGACTACACCAGCCATCCCCAAGCTTCTTAGGTCGTCAGCCTCAGACTGAGAATTACACCATCAGCTTCCTTGGCTCTGAGACTGAGCCACACTACAGCATCCCAGGGTCTCCAGCTTGCAGACAGCCTGCTGTGGCACTTCTCAGCCTCCAAACCGCGTGAGCCAGTTCGCTAAGAAATCCCCTCTCATATATGAGTGTGTGTGTGTGTGTGTGTCTGTGTGTGTTTGTACATGTGTGTGGAGATAGAGATAGAGAGAGAAAGAAAGAGAGAGAGAGAAAGAGCTCCTATTGGATTTGTCTCTTGGGAGAACCCTGGCTAAGAGACCCGGGATAATTTCCCAGTTATTCTCCCTACTCAGGTGTCTACAGTTTGTGAACTAGCTTGCTCTCCCTAACCCACTGAGGCATGCGTATTTTAAAATGTGCAGCCAGGTTGAAAACCACTGCAACTTTGTCTTCAGCCTCCAGCCCTTCCTCTCCTTTCCACGCTGCTTAGACCTGAGGCAGCTCTGGGACATTCCTGCTGACTTGCACCTGTCCTGGCCTGAGCCATTGTTTCCCGACATGGTGACTGTTGTAGGTGAGGTGGCTTGATGTTTGCCCAGGGTCACCTTTCCCCAGTTATCATCCTTACAAGGGGTCACAGCCAATCTGCAGGCCATGTCCTGTGTCTCCTCTAAGAGGGTGTCTGGAGCCGCCAACCTCATCCTGCCCACCTGAGAGCCACTGTATGCCCCATTAACTGGGCTGCTCCCTCCCACTTAGATTCAGATTAGGAATAGAAGGAGCTGGTATTCTGTCCTGTCTTCAGAAACAATTAAGATGAAAAAGGATCTCAAGCAGCCGCATAGAAAGCTCTGCTTCAGCACGGGGCGTTCACGCCTCCACGAGAGTCATGGTGCCAGTGGTATCTCCCAGGAGGGAGCTTTATGATTTCCAGAACGAGGGACTCTATAATCGATACTAGGAGACAGCATAGGCAATTGTAATTGATTAAGTGAAATGCTTAAATAGAACGATCACAGTCTAATTATCGTTCAGGGCTGACTCGAGGGATCCTCTAATGTTAGAAAAAAACAGTCTGGCTTCTCCCTAGTCCTTCTGAGGAACCAAGTGGAAAGCGGTAGCGATCGCAAGGGAGGAATCAGGGCAGGAAGAGGGGCAGTAAAACAGGCTCTTGTCCCTGGCCTGCAAGCCGGTGTTTCTTCTGCCCAGGGCCCTTTCTCCTTTCACTGGTGCCACACTTCACCTTCCCTTTGAGGAACCCCCACCCATTCTGGGACTTGGTTGGACTCTCAAAGTGTCCCCTGATCACCTGCATCCCTGTTCCCCCAGAGGCCTGGCACAGAACCTCATCTGGCCCAGTCAGGCCATTTTACTGGCAGCAACCTGGCTCAACTAGTCTTTCATTCCAGCTAATAACCAGGTCTCCTGGGCCATTGGTCTGCCTTTACCAGACTGGATTGTTCAGCTTTCCCTATATCCCTCTGATAACTTCCTTTTTTGTTTAAATTAATCAAAGTCGATGTCTATCGTTTCTAAGCAACACAAGCTCTGATCCATATCACCCACAAGGGCCTGCTAGGAGAGATCTGACGGGTGACAGGTAGTCAGGCTGCATCCCATGTCTCTGGCCAGGCAGGGCCCGGGCAACTAAGCCACTTTAGTGGAGGCATCACACAGGTCAGGACAATATTGAGCGGATTTAAAGACCTCAGTTATGGCCAAGTTCCAGCCATTGTGGGCTGGGATCCATGAGGTCAGCAGATGGCTGACCACAGGAGTGGCCATTTCCCAGCCAACAGAGGTAACACAGCAATGGGGCAGCTGCTCCAGCTTTGGGGTACTTGGCCCTCTCACAGCAAAAGTTTCAGCCTGTGGCTTATGTATTATTTTCCTAGAACCATAATAACAAATTATTATACCCTGTGTGGCTTAAAACAGAAATTTGTTTTCTCAGAGTATGGAGGCCAGAGATCCAAAATCAAGGTGTCAGCAGAGCCACACTCCCTCTGAAGGCTCCAGGGGAAAACCCTTCCCAGCGTCTTCCAGCTTCTGGTGGCTTTAGAAACTCTTTGTCTTGTGGCAGCATCATTCCAATCTCTGTCCCTGTGTCTCAAATCTCTCTCTCCTTTCTCTTATAAAGATACCTGTCACTGGATTTAGGGTCCACCCTAAAACCAGGATGAACTAATTTCAAGTTCCTTAATTATATCTGCAAAGACCTTTTTACCAAATAAGGTCATCTTCGTAGATTCTAGGAGTTAGGACTTAGATATATTTTATTTGGGCCACTATTCAGCCCTCTGATACAGCTGGTATCTGGGAATAGAATCAGCCTCTACCTACCCCATCTCTCCCCCGAACGCTCATCAGAGCAGGCAGGACATCAAAACCCCAGAAAAGCAGGCTGCATATCATAGGAGAGAGCCAGCACTGGAGAAGCCTGGTTGACTAAGAGACCAGCAGAGTTAGAGTCAGGTTAGGATAAACCTAGGCACAATTGTTGGGGTCATAACACAAGCTCAAACTATACTGTAGCTAAAGGACTATGGCCATGCCTGGCATTGCATCCAGGTTCCACACTTGCAGCATGGAGGTCCAGCAGATGCTTTTTATGCTCCATGCTGTATCCCCCTAGGTAGCTAATGCCCTGAAGGCAACCCTCCACAAGAGAGGGCACAAATGGAGAAAGAATTGGGAAATAAATGTCCCAGCCTCACATCTTTTCAGGAAAAATTTTAGTTGTATCCCTCCAAAGAGAGTCCCTAGTAGATAGATCCTCAATTACTCACTATGGTCACCAGCTCAATAACACATCTATTGGCTTTTCTCCCTTGCTGGCATCATTCTTCTTTGTCCTTTACTTCTGCCTTCTGGAATGTTCTGTCACGTAAACAATTTGCAGACCAGTCCTTATCTCAGGCACTGCCTCCAGGAGAACCCAAACTAATTCCATTGGTACCAAAGTGTACCCTCAGGATAGGATTCTGAAACTGGATTATTTACTGGTTCACACAGCAAAATGACTGCATTAATGGTGGTAAGGGTGGGTGTTAAAACCCTTTGTACTATGTTGCAGCTCACAAATGTTAAGGTTCTTGCCAGCGGTGTACTGGGATAACAAACAGATAGAAGGGAAAATATTGGCTCATGAGATACTCAAGAACTTGAATATTGTGGTGGCAATGGTAATAATAAGGATAATGGAATTGAATGATTTTCTAAAATACTATCCTAGAAATATTACAGAAAGAAAACAACAGGCTCAGTCAACTACCGACTCAGCATGAGACTCTCATCCCTGTAGCCATGGGGGAGAGTGCTGAGAATTAGGCACAGGGTTTAACTGTAAGAGTGGTAAAACTGAAAAGGATATGGATGCATTTTTAACTAGTTTCTTATGCTGAACCATGATAGGGAATAAATGGACCCTAAGATCTAGGATAACACACATAGGAGAATGGGTATGAGAACCATGAACCCTCAGATTCACTTGAAGCCTCTGGTCTGGCTGAGACATAACCCTCTCCCTTATTCAAGATCTTCCCACCTACAAGATCCAGCCCCTTGAATGGATACTATTCGAAGTTGTCAGCCGAGGTAGACGCCTCACAAGATAATGCTTGTCCTCCTCAAGATCTGGCTTAATAAGAAAAAAAGAGAGAAGACACAATAATAGAAATGAAAAAAAAAAAAAAGGATATCCCTATAGACCCTAAGACATTAAAAATAAAATAAGAGAATGTTAAAAAAAAAAAACTATGGCTATAAATTTGAAAACTTAGATAAAATAGACAGATTCCTTGAAAATCACAAGCTGCCAAACTTTCACTTACATGAAAAATAGGTAACTCAGCCTGGTGCGGTGGCTCATGCTCGTAATCCCAGCAATCTGGGAAGACAAGATGGGTGGATCACCTGAGGTCAGGAGTTCAAGACCAGCCTGACCAGCATGGCAAAAACCCCGTCTCTACTAAAAATACAAAAATTAGCCAGGTGTGGTGGTGCACAACTGTAATCCCAGCTACTCAGGTGGCTGAGGCAGGAGAATTGCTCCAACCCACAAGGCAGAGGTTGCAGTGAGCCAAGATCACACCACTGTACTCGAGCCTGGGTGACAGAGCGAGACTCCATCTAAAAAAAAAAAAAAGAAAAAGAAAAAAGAAAAATAAGTAACTCAAATAATCCTAGATGTAGTAAAGAAATTCACAGTAAAAAATCTTCCAACAGAGAGAACCACAGGCTCAGGTGGCCTCACTGGAAAATTCTACCGAACATTTAAGGAACCATAATACCAATCCTACATAAACTCTTCAGAAAATAAATGAGGAGGAAACATTTCTGCCTCTGGGAGGATGAAATAGAAGTACTTTTTTCTGTCTCTCTGGGAATTTAAGTATTAATACAACTGAAAATCTTGGGCATTATATATAAAATAAACATAAGGAGACCTTTAAAGGTGGAAAGAATAAGGCAACCCAGCTAGAGACCCTGGGGCCCAAGGAACGAATGATGGTGAGTTCTCTGGGTGTTTTGTTTGCCTCATGTATATCCTAGACTTAGTGCTGAAGAGGCAAGCAACCTGGCTGCACCAATGTGCATAGAAAAGAAAAGCAAAGTGGTCAAACAAAAACCTGCTCTCTCCAGCTAAAAGATCAGGAAAAGGGCAACTTAGCAAGACAGAAAATGTCCAGATAATGACTGCTATACTCTAGCCAGACATCACAGAAAAAACTATGGCTCTGTCCCCTACCCCCACCACTGGCCAACACACATGTGTACACACACACACACACACACACACACACCAGCAAAGACCAGGCATGGAGTCTGGACCTCCATTCTTTCCCAGCTATAACAGGCACTCAGTCCCTCCACCACAGTGGTATCAGAAAAGGCTGAGTAGGGAGCTGGGACTTCCATTCCCAGCAGGTGGTAATGAGCCTCTCGCCACCACTGATACCCTTGACAGTATTAGTGGAGCCTAATTTCCACTCCTACCCAGCAGTAATAAGGCACTCCTTCCCCTCCTCACCAGTGTGGTGTCAAATAAGGGCTAGTGGAGAATCAGGACCTTCACTACCACTGAGTAATAATGAGGCCACCCCCTTCCTGTGGGGTCAGTGAAGGCCATGTAAGGAATAGTGACAAGAACTCCTACTCATCCCAGTCAGGGAAGCGTCAGGGAAGGCACAGTAGAAAGCCAACCAGCCATTCCTACCCAGGAGTAATGAGAAGCTCTCCCCCTCATGCATCAAGGGAGTCTGGATTGGGAACCTGGACTTATACCTCCACCTAGCAGTAACAAATGATGCCACTCTTCCCCAGATGGAGCAGTATCAGAGAAAGCTAGTTAAAACAAAAGGTTTAAACAATATCCAGAGTGTCATAACACCCAAAATGTCTAGGTTTTGATGAAAAATCACTCATCATGCCGAGAACCATGAAGCTCTCCAATTGAATGAAAAGGACCATCAGGAGATACTAACACTGAAATATCACAGATGTTAGAATTTTCTGACAAAGATTTTAAAGCAGCCGTCATAAAAATGTCTCAACAAATGATTACAAACACAGTTGAAACAAATAAAAAAGAAAACAGTCTTATCAAAGAAATAAAAAGCCTCAGAGGAAGAAAAATAGAAAATATAAAGAAGAACCAAAAGGAAATTTTAGAACATAAAAATACAATAACTAAAATTTGAAAACTCAATGGATGAGCTCAAGAACAGTATATAGGACACGAAGGAAAGAATCAATGCATTAAGAGATAGAGAAATAGACATTAACTAATCTAAACAATATACAGAAGGTAGACTTTAAAAAAAGAAGAAGAACGAGTAAAGCCTCAGGGAACTGTAGGACTATAACAAAAGATCTAACATTCACCATTCTTGTCATCAGAGTCCTGGAAGCAGAGGGGAAAATGGGGCCAAACTGAAAAAGCACTTGAAGAAATAGTTGCTGAAATTTTTGTAGGCAAAATACATAAACCTCTAAATTCAAGAAGATGAATAAATCCCAAATAGGATAAACCCAAGTACCTCCATACCAAGATAAATCATAGTCAAAGTTCTGAAAACCAAAAACAAGGAAAATTATTGAAAGCAATGAGAAAGAAATGATACCTTACCTATAGGGGAAAACAATTTGAATGACAAAGGATTTCTCATCAGAAATCATGGAGACCAGTAAGAAATGGTACATTCTCAAGACAGAAAATAACTAAAAGAAAAAACTGTCAACTCTAAGTTCTATATCAGTCAAAAAATTCCTTCAGGAATGGAGAGATAATCAAGATATTTTCAAGTGAAGTAAAACAGAGAATTTGTTGCCAGAGGACCTATCCTAAAAGAATGGCTAGCAGAAATTTTCTAAACAGGCAGAAAACAATGAAAAGAAGAAATTTTGGAATGTCAGAAAAAAAGAAAAAGAAACAGAAAAGTAAAGAGATTAATAAATACCCATTTTCCTTCTGTTCTTGAGCTCATGCATTGAGATTTCAAATTTTGATTACTGTATTTTTATGTTCTGAAATTTCCTTTTGGTTCTTCTTTGTATTTTCTAATTTTTTCTCTGAAGCTTTTTATGTCTTTGCTAAGACTGTTTTCTTTTTCATTTGTTTCAACTGCGTAATCATTTGTTGAGACATTTTTATAATGGCTGCTTTAAAATCTTTCTCAGAAAATTATAACATCTGTGATATTTCAGTGTTAGTATCTCTTGATGGTCTTTTTCATTCAGTTTGAGGGCTTCCTGGTTCTCAGTATAATGAGTGATTCAACAAAGCCTAAAAATTTGGGGTACTATGTTATAACACTCTGGATACTGTTTAAACCTTTTGTTTTAACTGGCTTTCTCTGATACTGCTCCATCAGGGAAAGAGTGGCATCATTTGTTACTGCTAGGTGGGGGTATAAGTCCAGGTTCCCCATCCAACAAAACACTGCTGTGGTTATAAATATTTAAGACAATTATATAAATGGGGGAGGGGAAAGAGACATAAAAGGAGATTTGTTTCCCCAGTTCACTGTAACTGGGAAAATGGCAATACCAGTAGATTATAATGAATTAGATATATATAATATAATACCTAAAGCAACCACTTAAAATAGCTTTGCAAACAGATACACTGAAAAACTGTATAGATTAATCAACACTGAATTCTAAAACATGTTCAATTAGCCCATAAAAAGACAGGAAACAAATGTATAAGCAAAAAACAGAGAGAACAGAAAACAAAAATAAAATGACAGACTTAAGATGTATCAATAATTACATTAAATGTAAATGGTCTAAATATATCAATTAAATTGCTCACTTGGAAATTAAACAACACACTTCTAAATAATTCATGGGTCACAGAAGAAGTCTCAAGGGAAATTTTAAAATGCTTTGAACTGAATGAAAATGAAAATACAACATATCAAAACTTGTGAGACAGAGATAAAGCAGTGTTGAAAGGAAAATGTATAGCACTAAATGCTTACATTAAAAAAGAGGGAAAGTCTCAAATTAATCATCTAATTTCCCACTTTAAGCACCTAAAAACAAAAAATAAACAATAAACATAGTTTTAACAGAAGAAAGAAATAATAAAGATAGGAGCAGAAATCAATGAAATTGAAAACAAAAACAATAGAGAAAATCAATAAAACAAAAAGTCAATTCTTCCAAAAGATCATAAAATTGACAGTCCTCTATCAAGACTGACAAAGAAAAAGAGAGAAGACGCAAATTACTGGTATCAGGAACGAAGCAAGGGATATAACTAAAGACCCTGCATGCATCAAAAGGATAATGAAAGAGTGCTATAAATAACCCTACACACATAAATTTGACAACTGAAGTGAAATGGACCTGCAGGTAACATACATATATAATGGTAAAACACTGAAAGCTTTTCCCGTAAGATTGAGAGCAAGGCGGGGATGTTCGCTGTCCTTCCTTCTCATCTTTATACTGCAGGGCCTAGAAAGTGCAATTAGCCAAGGAAAAGACATGAAAGGCACACGAGTGGGAAAAGTGAAATAAAACTGTTTCTAGTCACAGATAACATGCTTTTCTATGTAGAAAAGTTCAAGGAAAATACAAGTTACTAGAAATGAATTTGGCAATTTCACAGAAAATATATAGTCAATACAAAAAAAGTCGATTGTATTTTTATGTACTAGCAATAACCAATCGGAAATTTAAAAAAATTTTAAGCACCATTTGCAATCTTACCAAAATATGTAACACTCAAGCATAAGTCTAAAAAATTATGTTACATGTGGGATCTTTATACTGAAAACTACAAATCACTGATTAAAGAAATCAGAGACCAAACTTTGTTTGTGAATTGAAAGACTCAGTTTTCTTAAAATGTCATCTTTCCTCACACTCATCTATAAAATCAGTGCAATCCCAATGAAAATCCCAGCAGGCTTTTTTTTTTTTTTTTTTTTTTTTAAAGAAATTGACAGGCTGAAATATGTATATGGAAAGACATTCTAAAATGTATATGGAGGCTGGGTGTGGTGACTCACACCTGTAATCCCAGCACTTTGGGAGGCTGAGGTGAGCAGAACACTTTGGGTCAAGAGTTCAAGACCAGCCTGGTCAACATAGCAAAGTCCCATCTCTACTAAAAATACAAAAACCAGCTGGGCACGGTGGCGCACACCTGTTGCCCCAGCTACTCAGGAGGCTGAGGCAGGAGAATTGCTTGAACTCAAGAGGCGGAGGTTGCAGTGAGCTGAGGTCGCACCATTGCACTCTAGCCTGGGCGACAGAGTGAGACTTTGTCTTAAAAATAAATAAATAAATAAATAAATAAATAAAATATATATAGAAAGGCAAAGGAGCTAGAATAAACAAAGCAATTTTGAAAAAGAACCAAGTTGGAGGACTCACACTATCTGATGTAAGACTTACATGGAACTATAATAACCAACATGGTGTGATACTGGTGAAAAAACAGGCCATAGGCCAGTGGAACAGAATAGAGTACAGATGGCACACTGCAAGCACAGGGTGGAGTCAGGCACTTTCCTCATTACGGAGGAAACGTAGCACCATTCCATGCCTTGAGAGGTGAGGTGGCAGCTTTAGGAGCTGCTAACACCCTGGCATGGACAGCAGCATTTTTTTGCAGTGGGCACTAGCCACAAATACTTGAAGTTTTTTTACAAAGCTTCTCAGGTAATGAACATCAAGGGTTGGGGAGGGAAGTGTGCAAAGCTGGGTGGGAAGATTATGGAAGATGCTGCAATCTAACCGTGGCTTACAGCCTGCTTTATGAGTACATGTTGGCCGCCTTTGAAAACTCCTAGATGCAAACTGAGTGAGAATTTGATTGGAGCAGGGGGTTGGGGGGCATGGTGCTGGAAGTGCTCTCTGAATAGTAGAGACACGAACCCAGGAAATATGGCCATTATCATTAGTGTGACCCCAGCACTGTCCTGGAGCCTGAGAAACATAGGTTATGTTGACTTTTCTAGACCCCCAAAGTGGCTACATAAATCATGGGTGCTCAATAAATATGTGCTGAATGAATAAGTGAATGAATGATCTCATCTATACAAATAGATTTCACTGGTTTATGTAATTCATATAGTGATATGAACATAATCCATGACTTAAATCGAGGGAAGGAACTGGGTCTTTCCCTCTTGGTGTCCCCATAGTGCCTAGTAAAGTGTTTTCTGTACAGATACAATGGCTCCATGCCCAAGACTTAGCACAGAGCAACACCCACCTTGAATGAGACACATTCACCTATTAGCTCTGATGTAAGAATCATTGCCAGAGGCCTAAGGCGTTACCCCAAGTTCCCATCACACCACCTCACCACAGTGACAGCAATTCAGAGTGCTGGCGGGCAGAAGCTTGTGTTCATTAATTGGTAATGAAGAGGAAATTATTTCTCCTCTGAAGTTATGTTTCTGCTGATATCTTGGTGAAATTCCTTCTCTCCCACCTTGTTTATTAGTATGAAATGCTAAAAAGAGACATCATTTATCTACATTTTTTTCTGGATGATCAGTCAACACTTTAGAGGTCAAGCTGTCCTAGGAAAAGTGGTTTTCAGTTAATGGCTAGGAAATGAAGCTTTTCTTGTCCTTTCTGAGCAGTTTTCCTCCTTTTTTTTTTTTTTTTTTTTTTTTTTTTTTTGTAAACAAATCAACAACCTTGAAGCTATTTAACTCTTTTTTGGCCACAAAGATGTATCCAGAATGGTCTATGACGAAGAATGATATATCCAGAATGGCCCAAGACTAAGAATTATCTCTGCAACTCTGGATCCACTGTGAATTATGAAAGCCAGAACCAACTCCAAGAAGAAAGAGAAGGCATTTGTAACAGGCTCCAGGTCTCTTCTGCCTGCCCAGAGCTGGGCATCAATGACACCTTTTGGCCAGCTGGTCTCCGGGAAGATCTCAGCCTTCAGTCTGATGTTCACAGTGGCACTGACTTTTCTGGTGTTGAATAGATGTTGAAATTCCCATCATGCAGGAAGATTCTGTCAGAATCTAGATGCTGGCCTGACCTCCCCTTCCTGACCCAGCACAGGTAGGGCCCCCTGAAGACAACAAGAGGAATTCCCACCACCACAGTGATGGGCTCCTTGGGGACATGGAGGTCCTTACAGAACTCTAAGCAGGACATGGCTCTCCCACTCCACCATGAAGAGGTTGGAATCCGTTTGGAAATAACTGGGATGTAGAAGGCTGTACTTCCCCAAAACTCAGCCTGACATCTGTGGAAGAGCTTCCTCAGAATGCAAGAGGGCACCTGCCTGCCAGACGGGTCTGGGGCTCCAAGGAGAATGGCACCTGCAGGGCTCCAGACGCTGTCAGACCAAACAGTGTCTAAAGGTGTGGTCTAGACAAGAGGTTCTCAAATGGTAGCAGGAGTTAGAATTATCTGGAGGATGTGTTAGAACACAGATGCTGGGCCCCATCGCCACCAGGTTTCTGATTCAGTGACTCTGTGGTGGGGCCTAAGAATTGGCATTTCAAACACAGTCCTGGGCCATGCTGATGTTGCTGACCCAGGACTACACTCGAAGAGCCTCTGGACTAGAAGTGGGGGTTGCCTGCCTCCTGCTCTGTCTGGTGGCATCTGAACAGGCTCGTCAGACTCAGCCCTGGCTTCTGACAGGGCTTGTCCTTCTCCCCTCCACCCTTGGTCCTGACTTCTGGCTTGGTCTTTGATAACACTTTGATGTCAATGGCTCTACATCTCGCTCCTGGCTCTCTGGCTCTGGTCTTGGCTCAGGTCCTGCTTGATCCAGGGATCTCCCTTGACCTCTGTGGCAGGTCCCCTGCCTCTCTGCCCCTCCAAGCCAGGTCAAGGGAATTCCCCACCAGGACAGCTCTTGGCTGTCCCTTCCTGGTTCCTGGAAGCTAAAGATGAGCTGTTTACATGAAAATTAACCCTTTGGAATCTGTCAGTCCCAGTCTTGAAGGCTCATACATTCTAGCTGGTAGACAAAACCAATTCCTAACAAAGAGTCTTTAAAATGTTCACAAAGCTCTACATCAACAAACCAAAATGCAAGATAATACAAGACTGGGCCAGGCATAGTGGCTCATGCCTGTAATCCCAGCACTTTGGGAGGTCGAGGCGGGTGGATCACTTGATGTCAGGAGTTCAACACTAGCCTGGCCAACATGGTGAAAACCCATCTCTACTAATAATACAAAAATTAGCCGGACACAGTGGCATATGCCTGTAATCCCAACTACTCAGGAGGCTGCGGCAGAAGAATCGCTTGAACCCGGGAGGCAAAGTTTGCAGTAAGCCAAGATCACACCACCGCACTCCAGCCTGGGCAACAGAGCAAGACTTCATCTCAAAAAAAAGAAAAAAAAGAAAAAAAAAAGAAAAAAAAAAGAGAAGAAAAACTAAGATAATACAAGACTGAAGATATCTGCGTTAAGTTCACGTGTCACTCTCTTTAATCAATACCTCTGTTCCTGAAATTACTTCCCATGGAATATCTCAATTAATTCCAGACATAATTCACCAATAGTGGATCTGGGGTTGGGAGTGGTTCCTAACACTTAAGCATTCAGTTTGGCTATGCCCCCAAATAGTCAGTGATCTTCCCAAAGGGGCCAAGAAGAAGCAAAGCCCTGGGCTAGGAAGAACACTGTTCCCCTGCGAAGAGAACATTGTAGCCTGCAAAGTTCCCAGGCTAGTCCACTAAGGCCTGTTGATCTCATCCGCCATGGGCCATGGGAGATGCAACACAGTTACTACACCAGTCGCTTTAAAGCACCCAGGAAAACAGCATAGAATAAGAAATGTCTTTTAATTTAACTTGTCTGGTGTTGCTTAAGGAAAAAGGGGTTCAATTACTGGCAGGTGAGAAGGTCAGTGCAGACTTGCATGAGCTCCTGAAGGGGCCTCCGGGGCTGCGTGGCTGTGGCACTGAGTCTTCATTCCACCTCATTTCCTCCCAGAACTTATGACTGTAATTTACCTGAATAGAAGCCCATCCAGGCGCTGTGCCTGTGTCCAGCTGCTGAGACAGGGAAAGCGGGGCTCTGCAGGTGGCACTGGGGGTGGAGGGGAAAGAGGGAGATTGGCTGGGGGAGATACATTTTTAAGGGAACTGGAGAGGGGTTGGAGGTGAGTTTAGAAAGGGTGTGTGGCCAGGAGGGAGACGGGGGAAGAAGAGAGAGGGTGGGGAAGGCAGCAGGGCAGGAAGAGGTCCTGAAGGGAGAGAGGAAGAGGAGGAGGAGGGGAGGACAGCCAGGACACCGAGCTTCTCTGGGTGAGGAGGAGTTACATATGAGAAATGGGGTGACAGCGTGTGTCTTCCTGAGGCGCAGGAAGAGGCTCTGGGGAAGAAATGCGCGTTGAGCAATTGATCTTACAGAGCTCAAACATCTCTGGGAATTCAGGGCATTTGTGCCAGGATTCCTGGAGGTGGAAGTGGGGAATCTGAGTCCTATTCTCTGCCTTTCAGTAGCTCACAGCTTGTTAAACACCTTCCCATCCCCTCACCCCAACCCCCTTATCAGTTCCTATCCCCCCACCTCCTACAAAAAGGTATGACTGTGAAGCGTTAAACCAGCTCAGGACAGTACCTGGCAAGATTAAGGTTCCTGTAGCCCAACTCTAACCAAATCCCACCCCTGCCCCAACCCTTTGGGAAAGCTGCAGCGGCCCCTCCTACCTGCCCAGCTAAGGCCCCTGCTCAGGTGGCCCACAGCTCTCTAAAGGTAACCTGGCTGGGCTGCTCCCTCTTCAACCCTCTCCCTGCCAGCATCTTCCACCTGAGCCCAGACCAAATGCCTCTGCCTTCCTCTCCCGCCTCGCCCACGCCCCGCACTGGGGCCATCCTCTCCCGCCTCGCCCACGCCCTGCACTGGAGCCATCCTCTCCTCTCTTTCAGCCGCGGAGCATTGTGTGTGACTCTAAGGAGGGTGAGTGACTGAGTAGCCCCCTCACTCTCCCCCAGGGCCCACCTCTGAGCCACATTCCCACCTTCATGTCACATCCTCTCCCTTGCCCCATACACACATACACACAATCCCACTTCCATGCTGCCCTTAGACCTGGGCAAGGGTCCCTGCTCTGGTCCTCCTGCTATAGAGGGCATCACCATGGCCCTTGTCAATTACATCCCCCTCCCCCCTGCCAGTCACAGGGCAAGGAACTTCCACTGGATTTCCAAACCCGTGCTCTTGGAATTCTTTGCCCAGGAGGCCGGAGCCCACTTCTAGCCCTTCCTCTTGAGTGCGGCCTGTGCCTGTGCCAAAGTGTGCACCCAGGCATGGGGCAGTCACAAGACAGCTGTCTGTGGGAGTTCTGCACAGAGCCGAGGGTGCTGCATGTCTTTGTCGCAGCAGAAGGCCCCTTGCTGTGTGGGATGGGGCAGGATATGTTGCGAAGGAGCACACCAGGGTGCAAGGCCAGAGGCAGACACTCTTGTCATAGCGTGTTCCATACAGAACTCCGAGGAGTGGAGAGTTCTGAATGCAAACCTGACCTTCCAGGTCTTTCCAAAGGTGTATTTGTCAAGGTAGGAGGATAGACCATGATTGACTTAACAACAGGTTCATTTGGTTGATGGCTTTAAAATACTTGACTCATGGCATGAAGCCTCCCTTGAGTCTTGCCCTAGGCCCTGCAAATGCTGGGGTGGGCCTGTCCAGCTCCAAACTTGATTGACTTATGCAGGGTTTCTGAAGCTTTCACAGGAGAATAGGGGAGAGGGTGACTTTGCCTATCACAAACCCAAACTTCCTAGAATTTCTTTTTAACTAGCTCTGCTCTTCCTCCGAATTTCCTCTCCTTACTGCAGCCAGCCCATCTCTCCTTTCTCCCTAGAAACCACATCCTTGACTAGCCCCTCCAGCCTTCCTAGATCCACCCTCCCCACTCCCCCAACTTCATGATCTTACAAAACCCCCTCAGCTCCCATCTTCTCCCTGAATAAAAGCCCTGTTCGTAGCTAAACAGCTCTCAATAAAGGAGAAGCCTGTCCTTGGCCAAAATGGCTTGTTCTCCCCTTTTGTCCTACTTTCTGTTATCTCAATCCACGTTCCATCAAGCTATGTCTTTGAGTCATCTCTCTCACTAGGCAGTGAGCTCCTTGAGGACAAACACTGTATCTGGTTTGGGTTTATGACTTTTCCAGCACCTTCTACTTTGAGAGCATTCATGCAAGTTTTCATGGGAGAAATCGTGGAGAAGTTGGAATCTGAGTTAGGCCTGAAGGGTAGGTAGAATATGGAAAATGAAGTGAGTAGAGGCAACAGGAGATTCCTCCTTTCCTGCAGGCAGTAGTGAGCAATTGAAGATTCTTGATGTAGAGCAAGACGCTTTAGAAAGACTGATGTCAGGAAGAGTGAGACGCAGGGAAAAACTGAGAGCAGTGTGGGGGCTACTGCCACAGCTCTGAATGTTAGAGGGGGCAGGAATGCAACGGCAGGACAAAGAGATGCAGGACAAATAGATTTCACCTTAGGCTCAGTGAAATAACTTACCTGAGGCCACACAATTCAGAAGCAGAACTAGAACTCAGGTTGCCCAGTTTTAAAGCTATACAATTTCCTCCATACTGAGTCACAAAGGAGGTGAGGCTGGAACTGAGTCCTGAAGGCTGCTGAGGAGGAAGTTTGCAGCAGGCGTGGGCACTGGGCACTCCACCAGGTTCACTACTAGGTTCAGCCAGGTGCACCTTGGAGGCCACCGCTTTCTGCAGGAGATTCTGGCCTTCCCACTTGGGAGGAAAGTAGAGACCCTGGCTTAGGCAGGAAGGGAGGGTTGAGAAGCAGCCCATGGGGAAGAGATTCACGTTAGCTCCTTTCCCTGGGAGGAGGCAGGGAGAGGTGATGTTACACACCCAAGTCCCTGGGTACTAGCTGAGGGATGAGGGGAGCTGCGGTAACTCCAGACACCTGCATGATGCTTCACGGCTTCCGCAGCATCATCAAGTGTTATTCCTGACCACCCCACTTTCCCACCTCTCTACCCAGTGTATCCGATCCACCTTTCAAGGCACTTCTGGGAAGACTTCAACCCTCAGACTTCCCTGCTCGGCATCCACGCAGCCCCGTGCTTTCGATGTCATTGATCACTTGCTCCCCTCTGCAGATTACAGCTGTGTGATGTTGGCCAAGTCACTTAACCCCTTTGTGTCCCAGTTTCACTGTGTAAACAGGAGGTGATGAAAGCATTGTCCACGGGTTTTTGACCCCAGCCAGCCATGATGATGATAATGGTGATGATGCTTTGTCCTGCTGGTTGACTGTGGCTCTGTCTCCCCCACCACTCTGCAAATTCCTTGAGGACAAGATAGGAATCACCTCTGGCTTGTCTGTATCTCCTTGGGGACCAGAAACCGGCACACACTACTAGGTCCATTTATTCAATCCGTGAGCACTTCTGGAACACTTGCCATGTGCCAAGCCCTGTGACAGGATCTGGGTTTAGAGGCAAATAAGAAGCTGGGGGGAGGGGGTGGGCAGAGTTAAGGCAGACACAGACCATTATACAAAGAGCGTGGAGAGGGTCACAGGTGCTGGGCTGAGGCTGGGTGAGCATAGCCAGGTGGGAGGGAAGAAGAGGGCGTTCTCAATCAAATCAAAGCTGATTGAGATGAATCCAGTGGTCCCATCTGACCCCTACAGCAATCACATTTAAGGATGAGGAGATGACGACTCAGCTGAGAAAATCCCACTGCTAGTCTGCCATGGGCTGGGGCTGGGACCAGAGCCCCTCACTTCTCAGGGTTGGGGGCTCACAGCGCATGCCTTAGAGATCCCCACTTCCACTGCTTCCCAGCCTTGGCCTCTGCCCAGAGTTGTGCAAATTAAAGGACTTCAGGGCAACATCCATTCATTCCCTGGTCTTTATCCTCTGCTGGCCCCTGTGCTCCAGGGTTATTTTTAGTTCTGGGCAGCCAGGCCTGGTGAGTGATTGGCAGCAGGCAGAGCCCACGTTTCTGAGCCCTCTGTGTTGCTTCTGGCTCAGCATGAGAGGTGGCTGAGCTCTAGGAGGGGGTTTAGGCATACCTGGCACCCAAGCCCACAGCTGCCTCATTGTCCCTGGGGGAGGAGCTGGGCTGCTGCCACTGACCCGAGGCTGGGAGCATTCTTTCCTGTTGATTCATCACAGGGAATGTTTTGGCCCAGCTGGGGTGGGGCAGGGGCACTAAGGGGACGGACATCTTGGACATGGGCGGCCAGGAGTGGATGGCAGGTCCCTGGCAGCAGGGTCATTAAGACCTGGCTGTCACCCAGGATCGAAAAAGTCCATCTCGACATCCTAGCTCTATCACACTCTGCCTGTCCAGGCTTATTCTTATTTGCACATCTGCCTTCTCCACCAGACTGGGAAGGCCCCCTCCCAGCGTCTAGCACTCCAGGACCCTGTCTAGCATGTAGGAGAAAATCAATAAAGGCTTGTGGAATGAATGAACCTTTGGAAGGACATTCAGGCAAGGTGGGGGCAAGAGGGGAGACCAGGTGGGGCAGTTCTGGGCCTACGGAGGAAACCAGGAGGCTAGAACCCTCTGTCCATTTTACAGATGGGGCCACTGAGGCTCAGGGTAGGACCAGGTCTAGGGTAAAGAAACTGGGGGCTGGGACTGGGGTTCAGGCACCTAAGTGCTCAGATCAGCTGATGGGACTCCTCTCCGTCAGCCATGTCCATATTTCTTCAATTCCACAGTCCCTGCTCCCTGCACTAACACCCTCCTCCCGTGAGTCTGACAAGGGCCAGGACTACATCATTCAGCTCCGTGAAGGGGTTCTCGCATTCACTGTGTATTTGCCGATCACAAACCCAAACTTCCTAGAATTACGTCGCTTGGGGCTCAGTGTTCCCAACTGCACAATGGGCAGCGCGGAGTTTCACACAGAGGGCGGGGGACGGTATTCAGTACAGTAAACTTCGGGGAGAATCGCGTGTTCCTGCAGTAGGGCACGGCTGCACCGCGCCACCTCGACCTCTCTGAACTGAGCCCCGGGCCTCCCCGAAAGAGCGTCCACATTGTCCTAAGAAACCGCGCTGGTGGGATTCGGCCCCTGTGACAGCCGGGCGCTCCCGCGCCAAGGGCGCTGTGCCGGGGGCCCTGGCACTCAGCAGGACTCACGGACTGGGACTCTAGGTGAGCGTCACTACCTCGTTCGGCAAAAGAGGCAACTGTGCCTGGGAGAGGGACTCCCGAGGCCGCAGCGGCCCTCCCTGCAAAACAGCCGCAGGCCCCGCGCCGCCCTTTCCCGGGAACTCCGCTCCCCCCACCCCTGCGGCTCCCGCCCCCGGGACTTCCCGGCCCCGCCGGCTGCGGCTGGGCGCCCCCGCCACCTGGCCCGTGTCCCGACGGGGGGCGCCGCGCGGAAGGCCGGGCGGGGCGCCCGCGGACTCCACGCCCGCCCGGGGCGGGGCCTGCGGGGCCTCCTCCGCGGCCAGCTGGGGGCTGGGGGGCCGCGGGCGGCAGGCGGATAAAAAGGCCCCAGGGCGCCCAGGGAGGGAGCCCGTTAGCGCTGCTCCGCCGCGGCGCCCGCCCAGCCCCGGACCGTCCGCGCTCCAGCTGGTGAGCCCCCGCCTGGCCTGGCCCTGGCCCCTGGCCCCTGGCCCCTGGCCCCGCGTCTGCCTCTTGGTCTGCCTCTTGCTGTCCCGTCTGTCCTTCTGTCTTTCTGTGGGTCTGCAGGCCTCTGAGGGTTCGTGGAGACTGGGCCTAGGGGGTCCCATGGACCCTCAGCCCAGCCCTCCAGTCGCTCACCAACCTGCTTCCAACTGGACAAGTAACCACGTTTGGGAGCTTGGCCCAAGGCCCGCCCTGAGTGGTGCGCCCAGGCCTCAGGGGTGCTTGCATGTCTTGTTTGTGGCCGTGTGTAACCATTGCTCCACCTTCTCCCAGGGAGGAGACAGGGAAGGGGCAAGGCGGGTTCAGATGTCACACTTATGACTTGGGGGACAAAGAGCCAGGGCTGATCTGGGCTCTCCAACTATCCAGACCGGAGCTGATTATGTTGGGGGTCGGCGTGTGACAGAAACACGGCAGGGAAGGGGACAGAAGACTTTGAGCCCCCCCTTTCCTAGCCCGGACAGGTACAGCTCAGAGACCATTTGTTGACACTGCTTCAGGTCCACAGAGTCGGTAACCCCGGGGAGGCCACAGGGCTGAGAGGAGGCTGCTGAGAAGAGCTGCCGAACTGCAGAGAAGAGATGAGCCATCCCAAAGTTGCTGCGCCCTCAGGACAGCACCCCCCATGCTCTCTCTTGAATACAGGCATTTGCTGTCTTCCAGCCCTCCCTACCTGTGCTAGGTGAGGCTAGGTCCCAGCATCTCCTGGCACACCTGGAGCAGGTGCCTCTGTGCCTCAAGCTGGCAAGGTCTTGGATCTGTCACTCGGTGGCATTCAGCAAAGAGCACCCTGCGCAGTGCCCTCACATCAGGGCCTGGGTCATAAATCCTCCAGAACACGGTGGAATTTCAGTCTGCTCCCTGCCTTCCTTTCCTCTTTCCCCTCTTCCAACATTCATTCTTGGTGGTTTTGAGAGCCCGGCGTCTAGCCAGGCTGCCTGGGTTTGAATCCTGACTGGGCAAGTTACCTGACTTCCCTGGACCTTATCTTCTTGTCTGTAAAATGGAGATAAGTATTTAATCTGTATTTTTAAATGTGTAATTATTATCCTCACTTCCCTCCCCTCCTCTTTCCCCTCCACCTTCTTTCCCTCCTGTCCCCTTCTCCTTCATTTGGGAAAGTAACGGCCACTTTTCAGGCTGCTTCCTTCTCTGAGGGAGGATGCACAGCTTGGTTCTCTGTGCTCAGTGCTAGGGGAACAGATACGTGCAGTCTGGTTGTGGCATCAGGAAGCAAACACACAATGTGCTTTGTGGAAGGCTTTGTGGGAGGGCTTAATGGAGGGGGTGGCATTTGAGCTGGTGCCGCGGGATGTGTAGGAGTTTAACAATCTTAGGGGGAAAGGAACAGAGAGAGCAAAGGCTTGGAGGCTGGGAGATGAAGGCTATAGTTTGGTGTGAGCAAAAGCTCTGGGGGGCCTATAGTGGGCAGGAAGGCGGATAAGAGGGGCTCTCCCTGCATCTGACTCTTGGTTCCCTCTGCCATCCCCCCACCTTCCAGCAGCGTTCATGGAAGGCAGCTTCCCTGGCCCAGACCCCAGGGTCCTACAGCGGAAGCCCTCCCGTGCCCTCAGGTTGGTCCCTTGGAGAGGAAGGAGCTGCTGGCCTGGGGCTGTCCACAGCCTGTAATAAGACCTCCTCAGCGTGGCGCGGACTTCAGCCACGAGTCAAACAGCAGACCTGCCCAGCCTACGCTGGGCCCCATCAGAGCATGTCGTATAGAGGGGCCCTCGAGTGCCACCTCCTTATTTTACAGGTTTTGCAGCTGAGACTCAGAGAAAGGAAAACAATTGACACCAGACACAATTTGGTGGCAGAGATAGGAGCTTCCTGACTCCTGGGGGTAGCAGAGGAGGTGTGGTCATCACTCAGCCGAGACCCAGTGTGACCACTGGGTCCTAACAGCTGAGGGACCTGAGCCCGATCCATCCCATCCTTTCTTGCCATCTGGGGAGTGGTTTGGCTCAGTCCCTGGCTATCTACCTCCTCTTCCGGGGAGCACGGAGGAGGGAATGGGAAACAATGGAGAGCACTCTGCTCATGGGACAGCCAGCTGGGAGCCCCCACAGGCCCTGACATGCAGAAGACAGTGTTTCAGTCTAGAAAGGAAGCGTGGCAGGGGTCAGAGGGGGACAGCTGCAGAGGTGAGAATGGGAAGGCAGCCCCTACACAGTCTCAGGGAGTGGAGAGGGGAGCATCTAGGCTCTGTAGTGTGCGTGGAGGGAAAAAGGGCAAATCTAGAGAATGCCGCAGAGAGGACTACCAAAGACTTGCAGTTGAGATCGGACGTAGCCTCCATTTCCTTCTTTGTATAGAGAGGAGGTGGGACCAATCTAGACCAATGGTTCTATCATAGCTCTCACAGTAGCTGTTAATAATAGTTCATTGTTGGCCGGTGCGGTGGCTCACGCTGGTAATCCCAGCACTTTGGGAGGCCAAGGTGGGTGGATCACCTGAGGTCAGGAGTTCAAGAGCCGACATGGTGAAACCCTGTCTCTACTAAAAATACAAATAAATTAGCTGGGCGTGCTGGCGAATGCCTGTAATCCCAGCTACTTGGGAGGTTGAGACAAGATAATCCCTTGAACCCGAGGGGCGGAGGTTGCAGTGAGGCAAGTTTGTGCTATTGCACTGCAGCCTGGGTGACAAGCAAAAATCCATCTCAATAATAATAATAATAATTCATTATTACTGAATGCTTGCTCTTCTAAGGGTTTAATGTTTCTTCATTTAATCTTTACAAAAATCCTATGAGATAGTTGCTATTATTATCCCCACTTTTCAGAGGGAGATACTGAGGCAGGGAGAAACTAAATCGCTGGCCCAAGATCACTTAGAAGTGAACTGGTGGAGGCAGGATTTGAACCCCAGCAGTCTGACCGTCCAGCCTGTGCTCTCAAGCACTGTGCTGCCACCTCCCACCAATGCAACCACAGATATGAATGAGTGCCACCTACACACCTGACACTATTTTGGACACTGGGGACACAGCACATCCCCATTCCCATGGAGCTTCATTCCCAGAACTTATCTAGTGCACTTTTAGGAGCCCACTCCATCCGGCCCTGCTGGCCAAGGCTGTTGAGAGGGAGTGGGGCAGATGCCATGCATGGAAGTGAGAGTGGCAGGGGCCTGTGAGAGCCTTCCCACTCAAGCGGATGAGCTGCATGATTCCCCCATGGCCGTGGAAGAGGCAGGTCTCATCAGAATGAGCTTTCTTAGCCCGTCTTCTCCATCCCGGTCCAGGTTGGCCTCAGCTCCCCTCGGCAGCAGAGCCTTGGGGTGAAGGAGCTTCAGCTTTGGTGGCTCCAGAGGTGTCGGACAGCTCTAACCAGCTGTGACTCTCTCCTCTACGCCCTTCTCCACCTGCTGGTCCCAGGACCAAGGCTGCTCTGTGAGGGGGAGAGGAACTGCCCCCAGCCTCATCCTCTCTCTAAGGACCCAAAGAACATCTGATTACAGCCTCCTGGAGACAGAGGCCCTCTCTGTTTACTGCCTGAAACCCTCCGCTGGCGCCTCATTTCCTACAGGATGAAGGCAAACCCTCTGTGTGGTACACAAGGCCCTTGATCATTGGCCCCAGCTCGTCCCTCCATCTCTTTCTCCTCCAAGCCCCCACACTGTAGTCTGGGGTAAGAGAAGGGCACTTCCTGCTCTTGCACAAACTCACCTCTTTCCCTCTTTTCTAGTCCTCTTCTCTCTACCTTGAATGCCCCTGTTCTCACCTGGGAGAATCTTATTCGCCCAATAAGGCTCAGGTTAAGTGTCCCTTCTTTGAAAGGCTTCCCTAATTTTTCTTGCTTGAGCTTCATGAAGGTAGAGAGGGTGTTTGATGTCTTCATTTCTGTGTCCCAGCACCTGGCCTGAAGCAAGTATTCAAAAAATATGTATTGAATCTGCATGAATCATACACCTAGATGGATGCGAGGCTATCATAGGCTATCCAAGCTGCAGGAGGGATCAGATGATATGTGGTTCCATCTCCTCACTTTAGAAATAAAGAGTCAGGGCCGGGTGCGCTGGCTCATGCCTGTAATCCCAGCACTTTGGGAGGCTGAGGCGGGTGGATCACGAGGTCAAGAGTTCAAGACCAGCCTGGCCAAGATGGTGAAACCCCCGTCTCTACTACAAATACAAAAAAATTAGCTGGGCATGGTGGTGGGCACCTGTAATCCCAGCTACTCAGGAGGCTGAGGCAGAGAACTGCTTAAACCTGGGAGGCAGAGGTTGCAGTGAGCCGAGATTGCACCACTGCACTCCAGCCTGAGCAACAGAGCGAGACTCTGTCTCAAAAAAAAAAAAAAAAAAAAAAAAAAAAAAAAGGAAAAAGAGACAGTCAGGACTTAGAGAGGTGAAGAGACTTGCCCAACCCACACAGCCAATGAGTGGTGGAGTCCTCGATGCCCCTCAGCCCTTTCTGCTCCAGCCTTCCATGTGCCTTCTGGGGTGAAGGCGACATTTCACACATTTGATTAGGGTGCTAGGAACATCAGAAGGTGGTGGCAGTGCCCCTGGGGTAGATAGTCTTGACCTGAGGGCACTCTGGGGGCTCCCCCATGACTCAAAGGGTGGGTGACCTCGTCTACCTACACATAAGACTTTAGGTATGTAAGAGCGGCTGTTTATTGTGTACTCGCCATCGCTAGGACTTTGCTAAGCACTTTCCCTACGGTGTTTTATTTAACACTCAACAACACTGTGAGATGGAGATTACTATCCCCATTTTACAGATGAGGAGACTGAGACTCAGTGAGGTTAAGCTTAAACTTCCTCAGGGTCGCATGGCGAATGTGGTGGATTTGAACCAAATCAGCTAAACTGGCCCAGACTCAATTAATGCCACTATGCATGCACACACACACACACTCTCTCTCTCCCTCTTTCTTTCTCTCTCTGTCTCTCTCTCGGGGGGTCTTTCGTTTGTCTTGCCAGGAGCTGCCAAATTGTTGAAGAGGTCTGAGATCTGGGTAGAGGTGGTGATCACTGTCATGTTTACTCATTCCTCAGGTATCTTGGCCTCAGCTGTCCTTAAAGTCACCATGGCGTGGTCCCCACCAGCCACCTTCTCCCTGTTCCTGCTGCTGCTAGGCCAGCCGCCTCCCAGCAGGCCACAGTCACTGGGCACCACCAAGCTCCGGCTGGTGGGCCCAGAGAGCAAGCCAGAGGAGGGCCGCCTGGAGGTGCTGCACCAGGGCCAGTGGGGCACCGTGTGTGATGACAGCTTTGCTCTCCAGGAGGCCACGGTGGCTTGCCGCCAGCTGGGCTTCGAAGCTGCCTTGACCTGGGCCCACAGTGCCAAGTATGGCCAAGGGGAGGGTGAGTGACTGGTGCCGCCCAGTGGGGTGGCAAGGAAATGGTGACAGTCTTCTCTTGGGTTGGGCTCACTGACACTCACCCATCCTTTGATACCCTGCTCACGTGACCTCCTCCACAAGGCATTTCCTGAGTGCCTCAGCTGCACAGAGCCGCTGCTCCCACCCTCCCATTCTCTCCTGTGATAAGGCCACCGCCGTCACCACCACTAAACTCCAAGTTCCTTGAACATAGCAATTGCACACAGTGGGTGCTTAGAGAATGTTGAATGAAAAAATGGGCAAATGGATAGGTCTGATTCCTACAGCTACCTGGCATTTTCCAAAAACAGATTCTCTAAGACCCAGTGCCCAAAGGAGGTAGCAGGCAGGGTTATAAATACGAATTCCCCAGGAGACCCAACCTTCCTCCTCTCTGCCACTTTCTCCCAGGGTTTGGAAGAGGTAACTTGGTAAGTGTGGGATCCTATGCAGGAGGCAGAGCCTGTGACCTGCCTCTCTGTGCCATCTTTGAGCATCACCCCCACTCCACAGGACCCATCTGGCTGGACAATGTGCGCTGTGTGGGCACGGAGAGCTCCCTGGACCAGTGCGGGTCTAATGGCTGGGGTGTCAGTGACTGCAGTCACTCTGAAGACGTAGGGGTGATATGCCACCCCAGGCGCCATCGTGGCTACCTTTCTGAAACCGTCTCCAATGCCCTTGGGCCCCAGGTGAGGGGGCTGTTCAGGCTCTGGTCTGAGCCAAGGGCTGGGTCAGAGGACAGAGAGCCTCCCAGAAGGCGGGCCTACAGGAGCAAGGGGAAAAGGTGCAGTTTGCACTGAGCATCATCCCTGGGGCCCCAATTCCTGAGTGTGCCCTGCAGCAGGTGCATAAATAGAGGGCCCCAGCCTGAGGCAAGGCAGGCCAGAGGACCAGAGCTGACCCCACTGGGAATCACAGAAGCTGCTCCCATAAGGGAGACAGCAGTGGGGTAAGGGGCTCCCTCATCCACGAGGCCTGGCCACAATTGCTGCCTCTTCCCAGCACAAACAACCCTGAGCTAAAAACAGCCCAAGCCAAACAGGAGCGGGCAGGGTTCTGCTGCCAGGCAGCCTCCAGCCTCAGGACAGCTGGTCACTGAAACACGTTGTGAAGGGGACTCTGTACTGGTCTAAGTCATCCCAGGGCTAGGGCTGGGGGGTCTTGTGGGCCAAAGGATCCTGCTATGGTCTCAAGTGGCTGGTCTATGCCCATCTCAGCGCTCTCAGGGTGGCACAGAGAAGGCCCTTCCATGCCCAGCAGAAGCCTCCCAAACTCCAAGGGCTCCCATCCTGATCCCAGGGAGGGCCGGATCTGTCTAGTTCTCTCCAGTTGGACAAATTCAAGGAACTGAGGGAAAGGGCTTAGACAAGCTGAGGTTCTGCCTTGCACTTACTCTGTGGCCTTTGATAATGCCTCCCCCTCTCTGGGCCTCAGTTTCCTGGCCTGTTCAATGATGGGGCTGGGTGGGATGGTCTCTACAAGCTCCAAGCCCCAGCCTTTCTGCATGAAGATCTGCAGCAGGGAGTCCCGAGGCCCACAGGTGACTGTGCACCCTGCAGGGCCGGCGGCTGGAGGAGGTGCGGCTCAAGCCCATCCTTGCCAGTGCCAAGCAGCATAGCCCAGTGACCGAGGGAGCCGTGGAGGTGAAGTATGAGGGCCACTGGCGGCAGGTGTGTGACCAGGGTTGGACCATGAACAACAGCAGGGTGGTGTGCGGGATGCTGGGCTTCCCCAGCGAGGTGCCTGTCGACAGCCACTACTACAGGTAGGAGCGCGGCTGGTGTAAGCCCCACAGGAGGCAGGGTTGTGGGGCAGGGACTGAGTGCGTGTGCATGTGCCTGCATGCGATGTAGGGTGTGTGCATGAGCCTGAGTGTGGACTCATGTAAGGGGCAAGTAAGTGTGCACACAGGTGAGTGTGTGATGTGTGTGGCATGTGGGACCTCGCAGAGTTCAGTGAGGACTGAGTGGCAGTGGTGTTGTCTGTGGCAGGACATCCAGCAGGTGTTGGGACTCGGGGAGAGAAAACAGGCCCTACTGAGGAATGTGCCCAGATTTCCTGCTTCATGGGGGCCTCAGAATAATAAATAGGCAAGTGAATGAGGAGGACCTTTAGGATCCTGGGAAATACCTAGAAACAGTCAGAAAGTAAACCCTGCACTGTTGAATTATGTAAACAGAACTGACTAGGTACAGAATGCGCGCCCCCTCCCGGCCCCGTGAAAACAATCGAACATAAAACCGAGTGTCCCTGGTTAAAACCCTAGACTTCCCTGCAGATACTTTCAGTGACACCCACATGTAGAGTTTAGACAAACTGTTCTGGCCTCAGTTCAGCCAGTGACTGGTTTTAGGGCTTTGGGGAGGGCCTCTGGGCCTCCATCCTCAATTCCACTGTGAATATCCCAACTCTTCCCTCATGAATTTCCTCAGCTCTGGTCCAAGCCAGGCTGTGACTGGGTTGCGTGTAAGCGAGGCATGGGGTGGGGGCCTGGAGAGAGGAGACATAAAAATATTGTCAGAAACATGGCTGAACTGTCACAGCTGATTCCATCAACCAGTAAACGACAGCCACAGTCACGGTTCTGCCAGATCCGTATCAGGGAAGACTTGTGTTTCTCATCAAGGGAGAAATCTCCCATAGTACATGTGAGTCATCTGCTTCATCCACCCCAATCAGTTTGATCCTGCTTCCCTAAAGGGTTAGAAGGCCCTTGTTGCAGTGTCCTTGTGTCTTTGACTTAGAGGACCCCCGTCCTGAGGAAACATGGGTGGTGGCCAGTCCCTGGCTCCATCCTTGGGGATCCTGGGATGCAGCCCGACTCCCCCTGCCTGGTAATTGCACGCCTAGGTCTCGCTGACTCGCCTGCCACCCATGAGGAGGGCAGGCCTGATGATAGCGTGGGTGTCTCTGGGGCCGCCCCCACTAGCAAGGCCTTCACCTCCCACCTGTCCCCAGAGGGCCCCTTCTCTTGGGCCCTCCCTAAATGCTCCCCTTCCTCTGGATTTGGGAGAGGGCAAGCTTGATCCACCTGTCCCCACTCTAGGCCTGGCTGAGGGACCTTGCTTGCCTTCCTTGTAAAATTGTTATTTGTGAGGTGGCCACCCCATCAGGGCTGCTGTGAAACTCAGCATTGAAATAAGATTTATGAACAAGTTTACAAACGTAAAGTCCTGTGCAAACTTAAGGACAACTATGAGGAACCAGGTGGCAGGGGGTGGGACTTCCACACCCCTTCCATCTCCTATCTGTTTTCTCCCATAACAGGAAAGTCTGGGATCTGAAGATGAGGGACCCTAAATCTAGGTGAGGAGCAGCACCCTAGGGGGAGGAAGCAACAGGGTGTGGCATGAAGGGCCTCTATCCCCTCCTTTCTACCTTGGCCTGCCTTAGTCCTGAAGCTCTTCCCTCAGCCCTTCCTCCACCTTCAATCTCCGTTGTCTTCTAGGCTGAAGAGCCTGACGAATAAGAACTCCTTCTGGATCCACCAGGTCACCTGCCTGGGGACAGAGCCCCACATGGCCAACTGCCAGGTGCAGGTGGCTCCAGTCCGGGGCAAGTTGCAGCCAGCCTGCCCAGGTGGCATGCACGCTGTGGTCAGCTGTGTGGCAGGGCCTCGCTTCCGCCCACCGAAGACAAAGCCACAACGCAAAGGGTCCCGGGCAGAGGTGAGCCCTGGGGGCCCTGCACCCACACCACAGCTTGGAGGCACGGGCGGGACCCTGCCTGGTGAGGGGTGCAGGGAGGTCCAGGACATGCAGGCGAGAGGAACCAGACTGGGAGGAGGAGAGTGAATCACAGAACTGTAGAACCTTGGAGTGTATTTAAAAGGATCATATAT
Source organism: Macaca thibetana thibetana (assembly GCF_024542745.1). Classification (NCBI taxonomy): domain Eukaryota; kingdom Metazoa; phylum Chordata; class Mammalia; order Primates; family Cercopithecidae; genus Macaca; species Macaca thibetana. Next base: position 94,294,752 of record NC_065586.1, on the reverse strand, counting down.
AGCCCTACCATAAATGGAAAGCTGACATCACCCGCCTTGAATAGAAGGTGACTGTAAAAACAGTAATTAAATCTTAACTACATCCCGCTGAGGGCCAGTACTGAGCCTGAGCCTGCTCCTCTGTTATAAAGAGGAGATCAGCAAGTGCTTGTGAGGCAGTACAGATGCCTCAGCACCACACTGGGGTGGCCTCGTGAGGTGGTACAGACGCCTCAGCGCCACACTGGGGTGGCCTTGTGAGGTGGCACAGATGCCTCAGTGCCACACTGGGGTGGCCTCTTGAGGTGGTACAGACACCTCAGCGCCACACTTGAGACGACATCCTTGATGAGGCTGTGGTGGTGATTGGTTATTGAAGAAATGGAGCTCAAAAAAACCAGCTCATTCAGGGTGACAGCTATAGGAAGTCAGAGGCAGGACTGGAACTCCCCACCCTTGGCTCTGGCCACCGCCATGGAGTGTGAAGGAGTCCCGTTTGGGACTCTGCTGTGGTGGCTCAGCCCCTGCTGGCTGCCGCCTCCTCGGCCGTCCCTGAAGCAGGTTTCTCCCAGCAGGAGCTGAGGGTGCGCCTGCGCTCCGGGGCCCAGGTGGGCGAGGGCCGGGTGGAAGTGCTCGTGAACCGCCAGTGGGGCACGGTCTGTGACCACAGGTGGAACCTCATCTCTGCCAGTGTCGTGTGTCGTCAGCTGGGCTTTGGCTCTGCTCGGGAGGCCCTCTTTGGGGCCCGGCTGGGCCAAGGTGAGTGAGGTGGCCTGGGGAGGGGTGAAAAGGCCTGGGTATGCCACTGGTCCATGTCTGGACGGCCCGGGGGTGACAGGGCCAGGACAGAAAATTCTCCCCCTCTGTGAAGGGGAAGCCACAAGTGTGGGGTTATGGAGATGGAGCCTTGCACACAGCACCTCTCTCCCTGTCTAGGGCTAGGGCCCATCCACCTGAGTGAGGTGCGCTGCAGGGGGTATGAGCGGACCCTCAGCGACTGCCCTGCCCTAGAAGGGTCCCAGAATGGTTGTCAACATGAGAATGATGCTGCTGTCAGGTGCAACGTCCCTAACATGGGCTTTCAGAATCAGGTGAGTTTGGGTCTGAGCATGGCCTCAGGCTGGGGACCGGGAAACCCTGGGGAGCCCCCAGGACACATCAAGCTAGCAGGGAGAGGTCCAGGAGAAGCAGCTAGTGCTTCTGCTTTGGGCACCAGTCTCCTTCCCTTACAGCCGGCCTGGCTGCAGCCGCTCCGAAATGTCAGAGGTCACAGGGGCTCTGCAGATGGATGTGCTCTCCCATACCCGTCTCGGGTCCCCTGTGAAGCTGAGAAAGAAGGTGCCTGGGAAAGACGGCCACAGGGCTGTCAGCACGAGGGAGTCTGTGTGGGATGCTCAGGGCAGTGTCAGTGCTAATGTGGACTGTGAGCAAGTCGCTGGTGCCGCTGTAAAACGGGGTTCACACTCTCAGGGGGTCACTGTGAATGAGGCGAGGGGCATGAAAGCCCTTGGCAAATTGCCAGTTGTCATTAATGGTGGAGGGCAAGTGCCAGAGCAGGAGGAAGAGCCCCTGGTCCAGGCACTTCGACTCAGATTTCTCTAGTAGGCAGGGACGTTAGAGACTACCTGCTACACTGTCCTCACCTTACAGAGAAGACCACGGCAGAGAAGGGGACTATCTTGTCTAGGGTGACACAGTGAGTTGGTCTGGGCAGCTCTCCAGGCTCACAGCCCTGAGCTCTTCCCTGCAAGGCTACCCCACTCCTCACACACCCCTCACCATTGCAGGTGCGCTTGGCTGGTGGGCGCATCCCTGAGGAGGGGCTGTTGGAGGTGCAGGTGGAGGTGAACGGGGTCCCACGCTGGGGGAGTGTGTGCAGTGAAAACTGGGGGCTCACCGAAGCCATGGTGGCCTGCCGACAGCTCGGCCTGGGTTTTGCCATCCATGCCCACAAGGTAGGTCCCTGTGTTGTTTCTTCCGCATGACCTCTCACCCTCCTGGACTGAGGCCCAAAACTTCCTGTGCTAAAGCTGCTGCCTCTTTACCCATTTGACAATTCATTACTGAGTGAAACTATGAGCTGACATGATGCCGAGTGTTGGGAACAATGTGGTGAACAAGAAGACACAGTCCTTAATGAAATGGTCAATGAGGGACACAGTTGTGTCTGCAGGAAAGATGAATAGAAGTTAGACAAGGGGGAGGAGGAATGAACAGCTTATGCAAAAGCCCTGTGGCCAGAGAAAGCTTGATTCGGCTGAGGAGATCAGGGCCAGGGGTTGTAGAGTGGCTCTGGAGAGAGTGCTGTCAAGCATGAGGGCAGAGGAGGCAGGGGCAAGATCACTCAAAGCTTGCAATCCACATGCAATCCACATGTTTAAAAGATTTCTTCCTTTGCTGTTTGGAGAACAGTTGGGTGGAGACTCACATGAATGCAAGGAAACACACTCAGGAGGCTACTGTAGCAGCCCAGGTGAGAAATGAGGCTGGACTGGACCAGGCAGTCCAGGGGAAATAAGTGGATAGACCTAAAATACGTCAAAAAATAAAATCAAGAAGACTCAGGCGTGACTGCAAGAGAAACCTCTGTACCTGCACCCACACTGGGCTGCCGCACAATGCGGACTGGGCAACCCTGAGCACAAATGACGATCTGGGCCGCTTGAGGAGCAGCTAGGGAAATGGGAGCACAGCCCCCGGGCAGAAGAATGGGAACAGGACCCTCCTCTGCCGTCTGGAAGAGGGAGGGGTGTAGGGCTAGTAGTGGAAGCCACGGTAGGTGGATTTTTACTTCCATACGTGGAAGGGATTTCTAACATCAGAAGGGTCCAAATGTGTCAAGGACTGCCCCAGGGAATATGGGTTCTCATCACTAAAGATTTCGGGCCCAGGCTGGACACAACCTGGTGGGGGTGGTATGACTGGGGCCACACCTCAGATGGGAGTCAGGAGGTGACTCCAAAGTCACGCTGATTGGGTGACACTGGCTGTTTTCTTAGGAAACCTGGTACTGGTCGGGGATGCCGAGGGCCCAAGAGGTGGTGATGAGCGGGGTGCGCTGCTCAGGCACAGAGCTGGCCCTGCAGCAGTGCCAGAGGCACGGGCCGGTGCACTGCTCCCATGGCGGCGGGCGCTTCCTGGCTGGAGTCTCCTGCATGGACAGTGAGTGACGGAGGGCTCACAGGGCTGGGGACAGGTAGGCCTGTGCCCCTCCTCAGGGAAGGCCCTGCATGCTGGTCCCAGGCCTACGGCCAGCAGCATGAGGGAATGAACGTACCAGCTCTGCCATTTCCCAGCTGTGTGGCCCAATCACCCGTCCCATCAGGATCCATACCCTTCCCCCTCATGAAGTTACTGTGAGAAAGAACACTGAGAACATGAGAAAGCACAAGGACACAGAACGGCCGTTTTCAACTTTGGGTTATGAACAACAGTTTCAAACAATGGAACAGCACAGGACATAGCAAGGGCAGTTTTTCCTTGGAACTATGTGTGTACTGGGTTACAGCATAAAATGTATTTCTTACTGTGGTTTGTAGTCAGAAAAGCAGTTTGAAAGCTGTCGTAGAGGACATACAAATATGAGCACACTTGGGGCCAAGGCCCAGCTGTGTGTTCTCTTCCTGAGCTGTGGGATTTACCCAAAAGGTTTTGGGACAAGGCCATCTGTGGCACTGCTCTGCCCCACAAACCCAGATTCTTAAGGCAGCAGCATCTCTGACATCTCCCAACCAGGTCAGTGCCAAGATGGACTATACCCGGTCCAAAGGCTACAGATAGCATCAACCCAAGTGGCCACTTGACGTTCTTCTTGGCCAAATTTCAACACCAAGACATCCTTAACCTTTGTCAGCGAGCTCTTGGCTTCCTTTCTGTCCAGGGAACCCTGGTGAGAACCCTGGGCCCATCCATCAGACCCTCCCCTGCAGGGATGGGGCATCAGAACGGTTCTCCTTATCACCAAGGCCTCCCAGCACGTGGGGAGACTGCTCCCCACTCAACTCCCCTTCCTGGGAACCTCGAACCCCTCCCTGCTCCACTGCCTACAGTGGCAGCTCTCTTCTTGAACACATTTGATGGATGCTTCATGACAGCTGGGCACAGCCAGCCAACCTGCAGCCTCTATAACCACCTGTTTTTCCTCCCTGGCTTTTCACATTGCTTTCTTTCCCTCTTCTCATTCTTTCTGAAAGCTTGCCTTCTTTCCCTAAGGAACTCTTTTGTCAGTGGGCACTTCCTGGCTGTCTCCAATATATACCACAGGACCCCACAGGGCCAACTGCCAGGAGCAGATGGCTCCAGCCTGGGGCAAGCTGCGGCCGGCCTGCCCAGGTGGCATGCACGCTGTGGTCAGCGGTGTGGCAGGGCCTCACTTCCGCCCAGGACTACTTTAGTGATAATGATTTTTAGTGACAGTACAGGCAAAGTATCCAAGTTAGGTATCAGCAGAGCTTTCTGAGGATTATATGAACTAAGCTACATAAAGGCACTTTACAGGCTTAAAAGCATTTTACAAAAGAAATACTAGCTTACTTCAACCGCATGTTTACTGTGGGCCAGACATGTTACAGGTGTCATCACATTAATATCACTATTATCTTCATCTTACAGATGATGAAAATGAGAGACAAAATGGTTAAGCAGTTACACAGCTGGTGAATTATACAGTCAGAAAGCCAAGAATGAACCCAGGTGGCCTGGCTCCAAACCCAGCAAGCTTAACCATGACACTGTAGCTGCCTCCCAGGTTAAGGTGATAGACTTCCTTTAACTGTTACTAGAACTCACCATCTCCTGACTCTTAAAACTGCCCTTTTTTTGTGGGGTCCTCCCGGAGGGTTTAATCTGGGGGCAAGCCTGCCCTGTGCTGGAGACTAAGACTGGCTGCCTTTCCACCCTCTGAGTCACTGCCATGACCTCTGCTGCCCCAGGTGCACCAGACCTGGTGATGAACGCCCAGCTAGTGCAGGAGACAGCCTACCTGGAGGACCGCCCACTCAGCCAGCTCTATTGTGCCCATGAGGAGAACTGCCTCTCCAAGTCTGCGGATCACATGGACTGGCCCTATGGATACCGGCGCCTACTGCGCTTCTCCACACAGATCTACAACCTGGGCCGGACAGACTTTCGTCCAAAGACTGGACGCGAGAGCTGGGTTTGGCACCAGTGTCACAGGTTAGAGCCTGCCCATGCCTTGGCACTAGAGGGTTAGGAACAAAAAGCAGGGTCCAGGGAGCAGTTTGGTCCTTCCCTGGCCACAGGCAAGCTTTCCTGGGAGGGGTGTGCGCTCTCCTTGCTGGCCTTGCCTGCAGGAGCCAGTGAGGACAGCGGCATCCACCTGCCCCTCCATCGCTCTCGCCTTCACTATGTCAGTGGTGCCCGTGGGGTCTGTTTCCCACAGCAACATCCCACAGAGGCATCACCACCAGCAGACTTGTTCTGTTAGAATGGTATTTGACACTTTTCCTATGTTGGATCACAGGCCTTGCCTTCAGAAGCCAGGTAAAGTGGGGACTCCCAGGAACCTGGAGGCCCAAAATAGACATCCCATCCAGGGTGCTGGCTCTGCAGGAAAAGCTCGCTGGTTCCTTCAGCAGCAAGGCAAGGCCCTCAAAGAACAGCATGAACAGACTGGCACTAAAAAAGGGACAATGAACATTCTTTCCTATCAGGAGCTTCCAGACCAGAGAGAGGGAGAGACAATGCCTGTGACAAAGGCAGCATTTTTTTTTCTTCAGAACACAGTCATGGGTGGAGAAAGTGGAGAGGAATGGGCAATGACTTTGGGACTTGGTCTCGCCTGAGATAATAACCACCTTTCCCTGTAGCATGAACAGAGCTGTCATTATCACTGGATTGGAAACAATGGCAGCAATTTGGTCTCAGGCTGACAGGGACCCTCTTCCCAGCAGCTCAGCTGCTAGGCTGCTCATAGACCTGGTGCCCCACCTCTCCCTCCCGTTCAGGCCTTGCTGTCAGGCACCAGCCTCCTGGAGGCGACCAGGGCAGGGCTTCTACCTCTTGCCTGGGTTGAGACCCTAGGTGATGGGGGCAGCTGTGCTTGCTGCCTGGCAGGGATGCCAGCAAAGTAGGCTGTGTGTCATACTAATCTTGGGTTTGGGAGGGAGAAAGGCACTGCCTACTATTACAACTTTCCTCTCGGGTCATGATGGGGCCTGGTGCCTGTCTTCCCTACCAGCCCCTCCAGAGAGGACCCTCTCTCCTGTTGCTGCCGCACTGACAGCTCTATCCCTTCTGCAGGCATTACCACAGCATTGAGGTCTTCACCCACTATGACCTCCTCACTCTCAATGGCTCCAAGGTGGCTGAGGGGCACAAGGCCAGCTTCTGTCTGGAGGACACAAACTGCCCCACAGGTATGTGGTTTCCTGTCAGCACCTACCAGCATCTCCTCTTGTTATGTTCTTCAGTCCCTTTGGGATTAGGCTTCTCTCTGCTCCGTTCAGCCGCCCAAGGCACCTGGAGACCCTGGCTTGAAAAGTTAGCAATGAAGGCAATTTCTTACCTTCTGAAATCCTACACGGGAGGTTTTTACTTCCTCTGAATTCCCCACACACATTGTTCTTCTTTTAAAACACTCAGCACTTTCTGTCTTGGAGAAGAGTTGCAGACCTGTCCTATCTCTGCTGAGCTCGCAGAGGGCAAGCATTGTCTGCTTCCTGTCTGCATACCCGTAGTCCCTAACCCTTAGGAACTGCATGGTAAACACTGGATCTTTAGAAGGCTGGAAGGATGGATAGGTGGATGCACAAATAAATTAGCACAGGAGGGTTGGAATCTTCCAACCACAGTTCCTAGTTCAACAGGAGCAGTCAAACAAATCAAATGAATCATACCTTTGTCACAAATGTGGTTTGTTTTGGTGCTGGATTCATAGCAAGATTCTAGCTCTGACGGTCCTTAATCTGTGAACCAGGCATGATGACACTGAACTGGTAAAGCAAATAAAAGACCTAGCAGAGTGCTTGGTCCTGTCTCAAAAGCTGTCCCCTTCCTTACAGGACTGCAGCGGCGCTACGCGTGTGCCAACTTTGGGGAACAGGGAGTGACTGTAGGCTGCTGGGACACCTACCGGCATGACATTGATTGCCAATGGGTGGATATCACAGACGTGGGCCCTGGGAACTATATCTTCCAGGTAAGGTGGCTGGGGGATTCCCCACAGAGCCCAATTTCCTCCAGATGTTCTAAAACTTTCCCTGAGGGCAAATGAAGGGAGAGAATTTCCCATATAGGGTTTCCAACAGGCCTGTCACTAAAAGGAGCTAGGGAAGTAACACTCAAGCTGGATCCAGCGAACCTGGGTTTGAGTCCTGATTCAGTGAACACTGGATAAATCAGCTTCTCAGTTGGAACTTCTCAGTCCCTATCTGTAAAATGGGAACATCAGTGCCTACCTCCTGGGTAATTGTAAGAATTAATGAAGCAAATAGAAACACATGTAAGGATTTATCACAGCCACAGTCAACTCATTCAGAAACCAAATCATCCATTTTCAGTTGTCCCCTCTTTCACTCCAGGTGATTGTGAACCCCCACTATGAGGTGGCAGAGTCAGATTTCTCCAACAATATGATACAGTGCCGCTGCAAGTATGATGGGCATCGGGTCTGGCTGCACAACTGCCACACAGGTAACTCCGAGCCACTGTGGAACCAGTCATGTATAGGCTCAGGGAGCTGGAAGATTATAAATGTACCCTCTGCTCCCACACTCCAGTGTGTGACTTGTATGTGTGTGGTTTGTAAAAGGCAATGGATGGAAGAGAGATGCATTTCCTTTGACATCTTACAAGGCAGACTTCTAGAACTGGTCAGACCATTGGCTTCACCCAATAACTACATCTTCTACATCCCTGTGTGCACTTAAGGCTGTTCGATTGTAAACTCAGTTTCCAATCTGTCCTAGAATCTTTCCTGTCACCTCAAGCCATGTCAGTATTTTCTTTTCTAGTCCATTATTTTTCCTTTCTCTTTCATGTAGAAGTTAGGGTTAGGGTCCTCACAGGTAAAAGTAGAAGTCCTCTTGCTCTGTGTTGCTGTCTCCAGCTATGATCACTGCTTGCAAGAAGGGGACCATGGAAAACAGGGCCACTTAAAGGATTGGTAGCATCAGTCAAAGGAAGCATCATCATCCAGTGGGGTCAGAGAAGAGGGGCTGTTCTACCTGTCAGTAAAGACTCCCTCTATCTTCAAGGGTTAAAAATGCCTATATTTGCTCTGGGATGTGCATTCACACCCATACTTGCATATGTGCGGTGGGATGGGCAGAGTTGTTCATTCAGTCAACAAACATTTATTAAGGCTCACTGTTGTGTTGAACGCTGTGCCCCAGACACTGGGAATGTAAGTGTCAGATGAGGTATGCACACATGCAAATAGCCCCAGTACTACTAATGTGTGGACTGAATGCTGAGCAAGCGGACAGAAAGCAACCGGATGGGGGCTAGCACAAGCTTCACAGAAGTAGTATTTGAGCTGAGTTTTGAAGGAGGGGCCAAAGTCAAAGATGGCAGGAGTAAAGAAGGAGCACAGGACTGGGCTTCGGAAGGTGTCACTGGTTCCCGAATCAAGTCCCACCACTTTCTAGCTGGAGGACGGTGAGGAAATCACGACCTGAGTTTTCTGTTTTGTAAAATGAGGCTGTATACTTCAAACCTACTAAGTACTAGAGCTTTTTGCAGGGTGGGTTGTGATAGTTCTAAGATAATGGATTTTATCCTGTGGGCTTCTGGGAACTATTGACAAATTTCAGTCAAGGAGGCAAAAGATCATTTAGGTTTTCAAAAAATAACCGTGGCAACAGATGGACGAAAATGAGAAGAGGAAGAACAGTCTAAGGTTTTGAATTTGTGTGGCTGAGTAGATTATGCTGCCACTTAAATGAAACAGGGATATTGACAGGAACCAGGAACTAGAATCCAAGTCTACACACACGGAGACAGCAGATCCTCCATAATGCTGGAATCAGGCTGCAAGGGTTCCCAGGCAGTGACAAGGACAAGAAAAATAATGCAGTCCTGCAGGTCATCTTGCCAGTGTTTAGGACCCAACAGGGTCCCTGCAGAAAACAAGGCACACTCGGGTGAGAGTCTGAGGTTATTTAATTAAAGGACTATTTATAAGGAAAGAAGGGGTGTTGAGATATCAAGCATAAATAAAGTAGAAAACTGTTACCTGCTTTAGGCTTGAAGAGGGGCAAGGGCTGTTTTGCAGCCAGGTGCAAGCCAGAGTTGTGAAGGAGGGTGAACCTAGCTGGAGCAGGAGTCAAAGACCATCACTGCCAGAACCACAGGGCCAAAGTAGGGGAAAGAATATTTGGCCTCTCTCCTTCCACCCTCTGACCTTCTGCTGTTGCTTTCCATTGACCCAACTCAAACAAAAAAAAAGAAGACAAAGGAACCAGAGTGATGTAATCGCTAGGGGTCAGCTTTCTAGGGCACAGAGGAAAAAAAGGGCAGAGAACGAACCTGGGGAGGGAGGCAAAGGAGAATAACTAGCACAGCCCTTTCCAATCAATAGCCTGTTCTTCCTGATGTTCCTGAAACCACACAACTGTCCCAGGCCTATTTCTATAGAATGACTGGTGTCTGTGCCTACGCCATGACTGACTTGATATAAAGGATGAGCTGGGCAGAGTGGATCTATGTAAGTTGTCAGGGAAGGGATGAGACTGTGGTAAGGTTGGCTGCTTACCTGTTTTCCTTTGGCCCACAGGGAATTCATACCCAGCCAGTGCAGAACTCTCCCTGGAGCAAGAACAGCGTCTCAGGAACAACCTCATCTGAAGCCCTCACTGCACACTCCTAGCTACTGCCAATACACCAGATACCTCAGCTTACTGGAGCCATGCCCTTCACAGAGTCCCAACTCAGAGGAAAAGGGCCAGTGCCAAGGGGCACCAAGAACCTGCTCAGGAAGCCTTTTGATGGCAAGATCACCAATCCAGATGGTACTGCTTCTTCAGGGTGGCACTGGGCCTACCCCCTAAGGGCCTGGAATATGGCTTCCAGGCTTTGCTCAGCTGAGCTCCTCTTCTATAAGGAAACCCAGTCATCCCTGAATCTTGCCACAGAGATGCGGGGTTCAGGAGCTTTCAGTTCTTTAGGGATGGACTATGGTCCAGTCCCCCATCTAAGTGGTGCTTTGCAAATGTCTTGGAGGAGTATAGGACAGAGTACCAAAATACACAGCAGGTAGTGTCAGCTCTCTGCTAGGAGCTCAAAGCAACACAACTTGTATCAAAATCACAACTGGCAGAGAAGCTGGTGGATCCAATCCTTTCTTCATCTGTTATTATTTACAACTCACCTCTCACACTCTGTTCTTTAGTGTCCTTACCTTTATCCTACCACACACATGGGTGTTTCTATTATCCTTGGAAGCACAGACCTCGGGCATCCCCTTATTGCCTGATGGGCCAACACCAACAGTTACTGAGTGCTTGAGAAGGGGCAAGTTTCACAGAAATGGCCAGATAGGGCCTTCCTACAGAGCAGCAAGAGTAGGCCAAGCAGAAAGACTGCTGAGGTAACATGGATCCCAGGCCCTGTCAGGGCCTCTGCCAAGGAAAAAATATGGACGATTTACCTGGCAGGCAGTCTGATCTCTCAGGATCACCACGCATCTCAGGATTGGTCTAAGCTTCAAGTCCCAACCAAGTGTCTGAAGTGAACTTTGCATTGAATAAATTTTTGCCATGGAAAGAACATCAAACAAGCTACTCATCTCTATGGAGATATGAAAACAAGTCTGGCAGAGTGAGAGACAGAAGACCATGGAGAAATCAGAAGGGGGAACAGTCAGTGTAGTTAAGGATGGAACCTGGGAAAGGCCACCATTCCTGCTTGATGGGGCTGTGATTTCTCTCGCTCAAGTAGAATAAAACCCCATGGTCTTCTTGACATGATTCTTGATCTTTTCTCCACTGAGACAAACTTTAGTGATGATCCTTACAGGACTGACACCCTAATGCCAAAAAAGGTTGCTCATTATGGACTGCTACAAAGACCAGACCAGCTGTGATTATGTACACGCCCCAAAACCACAGTCCTACCCTTTTCCCTCCCACAGAGCCAGGGCCTGGGATGCATAGGGCACACATGCTTCTCATGACTGCCCATCTACATTTCTCGAATCAGACATAAGTCTGCTTCCCAGTCAGCCTCCCCAGGCTCAGAGCTGAAACACGGGTTAGAAAGGTTAAGGGGTGAAGGATAGGGACAAGAAGGTAAAGTCTGAGGATTGTAAACTTTTATAATCAAGGCTGCAAAGCCAAAATAAATGGTAGCAGATGGAGCAGATTTACAACAGCACTACCCCCACCACATCACAAGAGCCACCACATCACAAGAGCTACCCCCTCCTTAGGGAGTAAAAAGGGACATGTTCTGGGGAACCCTCTGTGAATACAAAGAAGTGCTTTCTTCCTTCTCCCCGACCTTACCTCTCCTCAACTCCCTCGTCTCCTTCATTAGGCAGAGGGAGCATTATATTTTGGCATGACAGTTTAGGTAAACAAGGGAAGGACTGATTTCCTGTTGGATCCAGCAAGCATCCCCCAAACAGTAACAACATTATGCTCACACATGCAGCTAATGGTCTGTGAAAGAATGTGCAGCTAGCAGGGGAGCATGTGGTGACTGATGACTAGATTCAGGCAGGGAGGTTACCCGCCGCTGCTTGCTGGATTCAGTTTCTAAGAGGGCCCAAAAAAGCAGGCCAGGCAGCCAGCCACCGGCTCTGGTCTCAGCCTTGCTGCCACATCACACGTTTGGTAGGTGTAGTCAGTTCTAATTCTTGGAAAAGGCCATACAAGGGTTGTGCTGTTACAACTCTGAGCTGAAAGAGAAGGACATGGGAAGACTGGTGGCTGGCATGACTTATAACTAGATGAGGAATGTTAACAGAATACCAACCACCAAATTCCAGGCAGAACCAAAAATGTCAGAAGACTTTCACCTCAGCATACTTTAGCCTCAGGGACACTAAGGTGCTAAGAATGTCAGCTTACTCTTCAGAAGCCTAACTTACCTTTATTCTACAAAGACTTTCACTCTATGAAGAGCATATCAGAACTCATGGGAAATATACTTTTCTACTAAATTCCAGGTAATCCTGAGATTTAGATGTTCAACACATATGCACAGCAGAGTACATTAGCTATCTTCCTGAGTATTTAACAAGGGCGCCAGTGGCAGCTACAGGGTGCTCTCCAGCTAACTCATCTTGAGAAAGCATGGCTTGGATGTGCCCAAGGATTTATTTCCCATCTGGAAAAGCTCAATATAGTCTGTGCTGGGTCATAGCAGGAGCTCTTACCTCCAGCTAGCATACATCAATCCCAACTGCTTGAATAATGTAACTAAAAAGCACATTCTCTACTAATGGTAGAAGCAGCAACACTCCATAATTTTCAAGTGTAGGCGAAAAAAAAAAAATCCTTTCTCTGGGTCTGGTTATAAGGATAAATCTGAAAGAGGTGGCTGACTATTGGCTGAAAAACAGGATAGACTACTAGCATACAGCATTAGAATGAGAACCAAAGTAAGTTACTGAAATTATGAAGATTACAAGAAAACTGGGAAATAAACATGCGGCTATATGTTACCACTAACAATGCCTTTAAAAGCTAAAGTGTAGCCAGAAAGAGGCATCCTCACAGACAAGTGACAGGGGTAGTCATCTCTTTTGTACTGCCCAAGGTCACTCTTGGCCTTGAAGAATCAAAACAGAGCAAAGGTATAACTCAGAGGTATACCATTCAGTATGAAGTCAGGCTACAATTCCCTGCATTTCCTTTCAAATGGGGCCGTACTGTTCAAACAGAACTATCTTAGAGAAGTCTATTCCATAAAGACAAAGAGCAGAAGTCTTGTTGCTAAAAGCCAAAGAGAGGGGCACCTGGACAAAGTATTAGTGGAGAGGGTCAAGAGAACAACTTTAAATCTGGAATGGAGTCACTGAACATGAACAAAGGACACTAGTAGAACCGACCACGAATGAGGAAAACAATGCTGAGGAACTGGGAGAAGGCTATAATATCTCAATAGCAGCAGGCATAGTTGGGTAAGGATCAAGATCCAAGGCCAGTGTCATTTGAGAAACATCTGAATAGAGCCCTACTCCACCATGTTCTAGATAATGCTAATAATCCATCATTGTCATGGGCACTAAATCATTAAAACATGAGGCTGTTGCCCTAGTTGAAAGCACAATGAGCCACTATTTCTTGCCACCTCGGCACCCTAAGGTCTAGTGCTACCATTTCTTCAGCACGGAACTACTTTCCAAAAACACTGAGAATGCCGATATGAGATGGATAAAGCCTGAGTTGATGGCTTTGACTTGTCCACATCCTTTAGGAAATCTCTCAGTGCCCAGAGGTGTTTATTTTATCCTGGCTGCTTGTCATCGTAATGGATGGTCTGGTACTGCTTGCCAAGTACCTCTGGCATAGGTTGAGAAGATCATACCAAGAACACGCTGGTGTGCCACATGTCTTCTTCAGGGTATCAGAGTTGCAGAGATGGCAGAAGGCAAGAAAAAGGTTGGAATGAGGGTGCACAAGGAAGATATGAAGGGGAGAGGAGCTACCAGATACCAGTCCCAGGATAATCACTTTTGTAGTATACTGAGGCAGAGAGATGATCAATTCTCTACTCACTGGGATTCAAGAAAAACAACAGATCCATTTAACCTATGCACAGCATTATAGGCATGAGGATAAGAAGAAAGCTCCTCTCCTATTTCTTGTTGGAATGACAAAACCCAACAAACGCCACAGTGATATGTCATAAAATGGGCTTTAATGTCCGCTCTTACAACATGGTATTACTGCTTACACTGGAACTGGCACACAGCTCCCAAGGTTGGTTTACTCTGAGGAATGAAGCTGGCATCCCCCCTGGCTGCAGTACAGCTGGAACGGTCCCAGGCACTGAGCTCAGTATAAACTTTGGAGTCTAACTACCCACATCTCCTGTAGTTCACCAACTTTGGAGTTCTGGAACCAACAGTGTAGATTCTGTGTAGGCCAAGTAAACCAGACATTGTTCTGTCTCTTTGTACTAACCATTCTCTATCCACCCCCTACTCTGCCTCCAGTATTATTCTGTTTTGTGAGGTACTAAGGAATGCTCTGCCTTTGCAGGGCCTAAATCTCCCATTCTTGCGGTTTGAATCCTCTGCTCTATTTTGCATTTGCTTTAAATATCTTGGAAGTGTGACCCACACTAACATGACTTGCCCTGTCCAGGGGACTCCTGGAATTCACATCTCCCACGTTTCTTCCTAGTTGATGGCTCCCTACTATGCCCATCATAGTAGGGTGATTCCAAAGAACTGCATTTAGGAGTAAAGACAGGAGTCTGTCTTCCTTCTATACCCAATCAGTCCTTGTCTCGATCACTTTATCTCTTTAACATGCACATCTGCATGTACACAGAGCTCTGGAAGGATCCTCTTATCTGAAGACTATGGAAACATTTTCTGATTCATGGAATTATCCTTTTCATTGAGTGATGTTCAAACTGCAGACTGGTCTCTGCCTTCCCAGATGTCTTCTCGTTGCTTGGCTTCCAACCGCTTTCTCTCTGTAAATAAGAGCAGTGTTAACCATGGTTGTCTATTTCATATAATCAATGACTTTCCCTTAATCCAAATTACAAGGCAAACTTTTGTCATGAGACAAGTGGATATCTTGGTCTCTCTTACCTGATTCCAAGAGTTAATTCCTTTAACTTCCTAAGTGCTTTGTAAGTGAAAATGATACTACTATAAGTCATTACATTTATTACTATATAATAAAAAATCTCTGAGGCTAATAGAAGTATATGGAATAAGTCAGAATCTAGTAGGACTCAGATTCCAGTCTTGCTAATACATATTTAAATTCTACTTTTCAACTATGTTTAGTGCTTCAACACAATTGCCCATTATTCCCAGCTTACTGATCTTTATAAATATTTCAATAGGTATCAAGGATATGTATTGATATTCTATTTTGTTGCTTAAATGGAAATGGTAGCCCCTGGGCTTTACTCATATCTCCCCTCTACAACTTTATTGAAAAAATATTTCAGAGGTAAACCAAATTTCAGTATTTTCAGAGCACTTCCAGGAGCCAGAAATCTTCTGGAATATACAATTACAATATGGAAAACTAAAACTATTTCTAAAAACAAAAAATATACAAATTTGGATAATCTATCTTCAATTTTTAATATGGAAGCTTGGTTCTCCATTTAACACTTTCACCAAGGTCTGAGAAAATACGGACCATACAACAGTCTGGTGACTCAAGCACTCCTTTAGGTGCCACAATACCAGTTCCAATTGCATGGCTAGTCATTTATCTTGAAACCATAAAATGGTGATAAGCCTACATGATAGATGGTAAGCCTAAATGTTTCCTTCTTATTGTTCCAAATTGATAATGCCTGTATAAGATTCAGCAAGTCATGAATCAGGGAGATTACAGAAATCGAGATGAATTTAGAATAAACACTTGCTATTCTGATATCTTTCCTCATCAGCAGAATCCCTTACAACATTCCTACCCTATATCTGACTATACTTTAAGGGCAAAGAAGTTGGTTATGAAGCTGACTGGCACTTGGAAATATGAGAAAAAGAAATTCACTGCTATTTGGGCACCATCTTGTGGCATTATCTGAATACAGCAGCAAAGTTGAGCCAAAAAACAGTGGTCTGCAAATTGCAAACTGAATGAAGGCTGGTAGAGTGCCTTGGAACTGAGGCAGGCTTGAACTGCACTGGGGTTCCCTAGGAGACACAAAGGATAACTGGCTGGTCTAAAGGATTCCAGAATTTCTTAGGAAGGCAGCATGGTCTTGATTCTTACAAACATGGAGAAGTTAGGAGGGGATCTAAAGGCAATGGATGAAAGCAATCAAAATCTGGTTCTATATCCCAAGGAAAAATGAAGAAACCAGAAAAGTAAATTATTAGAACTCCAATTTTTCAATAAGGTGTGAAACTTAAATCATAACAGTAATATGAGAAGACGGAGGAGATCCAAGAGCAGTAAAAAAATATGACTGCCCATAACACACAATTCCAAAATCAAAACAATTCTGAAAACAAAGTTATTGCTTTCTTTAAAGCTTGGGGCCAAAATTAATTGATGGAGGCAAATCTAACCTGAAAGGATACGAAGCCATTTATAGTCTTAACATATCCCATTTAATGTGAACAGTCACACACTCTGCTGCAGAAATATTAATGTGTCTTGATTTTAGTGTTATAAGACACAGATACCATATTAGCTTTCTAAAATCTGGAAAGTTCAGAATTCTGAAATTTTTTTTTTTTTTTGGAGATGGAGTCTCACTCTGTCACCCAGGGTGGAGTGCAGTGGTGTGATCTTGGCTTACTGCAACCTCCGCCTCCTGGGTTCAAGCGATTCTCGTGCCTCAGCCTCCTGAGTAGCTCTTGAGTAACAGGTATGTGCCACCATGCCCGGCTAATTTTTTTGTATTTGTAGTAGAGACACGGTTTCGCCATGCTAGCCAGGCTGGTCTTGAACTCCTGAGCTCAGGTAAACTGCCCGCCTCAGCCTCCCAAAGTGCTGGGATGATAGGCATGAGCCACTGTACCCAGCCTGAAACATTTCCTAACACTTTCTAATAAAAGTAAGTAGATTCTAATGGTAAGCCATATGAAAAAACTAGTAGGAGTAGGAAGACAAATTGAGAAGCACAAAGAAATAGTGAAAATGTGAGGTGTAAATTTAGAAATACAAGAACATGAATAGAATAGAGAAATGTAGGTCAGGATAGGAAATAATAATTTCTTTATTTTAAAGACAAGGAAACAGAAGCTCGGAGAGCTGAAATGACTTGCCTAAGGTTACACAGCCAGTGAAAGAACTGAATCTAGGACCCAGATCCTTAATTCTTCACCAGCACACCTTCTACTATCCTGACATCTGAAATATCTACAAGGGAAAAAATACGAAAAAAACTGTATGAACAGAAAGACAAAGAAACATGCCCCTTTATTAAAGAGAAAGGAAAGCAGATAATAGCTGATAAACTGCATGAAAGAAAGCTCCTACTAACTTGACCTCCAATAATTAAAAGAATCAATCAAGAGAAAGCCCAACAGTAGACACGAGGGCAAGGAATTAAGAAAAAATAGAAAATTCAGCACGAAGTGATTGACCTAAAACATTCACATCGGCTGGCCCTGAAAACTTTCATTCTCCAATATAATAAATCAATCAAGAGAAATGACTATATTAAATGAGCTGCCTGCAGTCACAGTGCAGTCAAGACTTTACATAAGAGAATGTGAAGCACTGAAGATTGTAAAAGGGCCAGTTTGGTGTCATGTTTTAAAAAAAGCAAAGACAGAGGATGTAAATTAAAGACTTTCAAAATTTACTTCTAGGTCTAGGTCTATGAAAAATAATCACAAAATCTACTGTAGTCACCTACAGAACAAGACACAACATGCTTCGTGAAGAACACGTCTGGTCAAACGAATCTTATTCCCTTCTTTTATAGAGGGACAGATGTAGTAGCTCAAGGAGAAGTAATCTAACCTCTTAATTTTAGCAAAGTTTTAGATTTTAAGTTTACCAAATATTTATATAATCATAATATATGGAAAAATACAGTCTGAATCCAACAAGGGGGCATTTAACTCTAGAGTGTGGAATAATTAGCAATGTATTAAGTGTCAACACAAGGAACCATGTACTATTTATTTTAGCAATAGCTGGTGACCTGGTCAGTTAGTTACTCCTAGGTTAACATTTTCATCTCTGATCTAGGCAAAGGTAGTAGGTTTAATAAACAGCAATTGACACCAAAAAATGAGTAAATGCTACATCACAGAAAAAAAGTCACATTAAAATGAAAAAAAAAAATGTAGTTAGAAATGAACTTCAGACATCAGGGGAGAAAAGACACCAAGAAAATACCCTAAGACCTAGATTATGAATCAGCAATGCCGCACTGCCCTTTAAGGCAGAGTAATGGAAAGTCTAAAAAGGGTTCTCATAAGGTATCAACTATGATTAAATTTATTACTATCTTATAGAGATGGTTTGAAGTTCTTTGTGATTTAATTAATTAAACTAGGTAAGCATATTACTATTTACTTACTTTGCCTTTCAGGCCTGTGACCCAAAAGATGGGCTTTCAGAACCAGCCAATTAATCACCTACCTTCAAGAATAAAATGAAAATAAATAAAATTGTAGCAGGCTTTGAAAATAAGAAGGTAGCTTATTCTGAAAGGTAATGATATCTATGTCCAGTTTTAGGTGGGAATCAAATATTTGTATGAGTAGAACATGGGAAAATTGTATATACATTCCTGAGTTTGGTCTTTATTTTGTTTTTTATTTTTTTGAGATAGAGTCTTGCTCTGTTGCCCAGGCTGGAGTGCAATGGCGCAATCTCGGCTCACTGCAACCTCCGCCTGCCTCTCAGGTTCAAGTGATTCTCCTGCCTTAGCCTCCTGAGTAGCTGGGACTACAGGTGCATGCCACCACACCCGGCTAATTTTTCTATTTTTAGTAGAGACAGGGTTTCACCATGTTGGCCAGGCTGGACTCAAACTCCTGACCTCAGATGATCCGCCTGCCTCAGCATCCCAAAATGCTGGGATTACAGGAGTAAGCCGCCATGCCCAGCCCTGAGTTTCGTCTTTAAAATGTGGTTTTAGGCTGGGCACAGTGGCTCAGGTCTGTAATTCCAGCACTTTGGGAGGCCAAGGCAGAAGATCACTTGAGTCCAAGAGTTTGAGACTAGCCTAGGCAACATAGAGAGACCCTATCACTACAAAAAGGAAAAAATTAGCTGGCAAGGTGGCACATGCCTGTAGCCCCAGCTACTCAGGAGGCTGAGGTGAAAGGATTGCTTGCACCTGGGAGGTTGAGGCTGCAGAGAGCTGTGATCGTGCCACTGCACTCCAGTCTGGGTGACAAAGTGAGACCTTGTCTCAATAAATAAATAATCAAAGTAGAGTGAAAAATGTAGCAGAAAAGTACTTAAAACTCAAAATCACGAATTCAAAATTCATTAATTAGGAAGGTTTCACACTCTAGGTTTTATAAAGAAAAACATGGAGGGCTTAGCATTCAGAATAGAGTCAAGATTTACAAAGAAAAATTAGAGTAACCAATGTCATCCATGTATTTGGTCAATGAACATGTATTGAGTGTCTTTTTATGTACCAGGCACTGTTGCCAGACAGCAGAACTATTCAAGTGGGAGAAAGAAAGGCTGGGAGATTATCATACCATATTATAACAGGAAGATATACAGATTTCAATTCCCATGCTAATTCTGATCCCTTGGCAATGGTCATGTAAAACTCACCAAGAATGTCATGAGTGATTTAACAATATCTGCCATGTGTAATGGATGGAGAGTAGCAGTATATAATACATATTTGTTATTACAAGCTCATATTATAATGAACATTAAATTCTTAACAGTCATATCAATAATCGTATCCTGAATTTGTAAAGCACTTTACCAAACATTTTTACATATGTTAACTTATTCTGTGCTCAAAACATTCTCCATGATTAGGTAGGCTGAGGAGTACTTGCACTTTGTTGGAAACCAGGGGGTGCAGAGAGGTATCTGACTCGCCCATGGCCACACAGCTAGGTAATGGCAAAAGCTCTATTAGAGCCCAGATTTCCTCATTTCTAAACAATCTGCCCCTGATCTTTATAGTTAAAGTTGTTAGAACAAAACGGTACACAGATATTCTCTATTTCTACTAAGGAAAAAACAAGAGGACACTGGTTTAAACTATCATGCAGATTTAAGTCAGACCTAAGGAAGATTTTTCTAAGAGTGAAAAGCTGCTAACCATTGGTACAGATAATAAAGAAGTTTGTCATATTTTATTCCTGGAGACTTTAAAAAATGTTTTATGTAAGTATTTTTTTCTGGGAAAAAATGTCAGTAACTCCAAAAGTCCTTCAAGAGGGATTACAGTATTACAGAAGAAGCATGGGTTTTATTAATCAGCGGTACCTAGATTCAGATGCCTTCTCTTTCAGTTTACCAGCTGGGTGACTTTAGGCCAGTTACTTAACTTCTCTGGGTCAGCTCTAAACTCAAGATGGTATCATTGGTCACAGAGTTATCATAACACAGAATCATCATAACCTGTAAGTTATGATGGAGTTTCCTTCCTGTCCTTTTAATCAACAAAAATCATTTATGGTTTTTAATCTTAAAATCTACAGAACTGAAGTGAGAGGAAAAACAACTGCTTAAAATGCCCAAAAGAGGAACATATTTTCTTCCCTACTCAAGGCAGATTATCTCCACTAGATTGTAAGGCTTAAGGAGAGGAACAAAATCTTGCCACCTTTCTAATTCTCCTAAATAGGGAACACAATGCTTTGCACAGGGCAGGTGCTCAGTGAATGCCACATGGAGCTAATAGACGATTATAGGAATTTTAAAATAAAAAGAGTAATTAATGACAAAAGTATGCACTGAAATCTGTGCTGGATTCACCATATAATGATACTACTATTATTACTAACAAAAACAATAGCAGCTAACACTTATCATATAACTCATTATAGGCCTGCAGAAACAGGAGCAAGAGAGTACCTATGGTTTTTTGAAGATGACTAAGTATCCTTCATGGATTAACTCGCTTGAGTTCCATTTAAGTCTGAAAAAACAGAGGCCTCCAGAGAGTAAGTAAGTTACTTACCTACCCTCTCAAGGTCACAGAGACAGTAAATGGCAGACCTAAGATGTGGACCCAGGAAGTGCGATTCTAGAGTCTAATACCTAAAACAGTAAAGTTTCTACCGAAAAAAAATCTTTAAAGCCTGGGCTCCATGCAGGCAAGCATGTAAGTATCTGCCCAACACAGAAAGAGGCCAGAAAGAGATACATCGGGAAATTTTCCAGATGCATTTCCTCAGATACAAAGAATGGTAGCACTCTGGAGCATAATAAAGGAAGAGTCCTCTAGAATCCATACAGCCTCAGCACCAATAGGTAGGAGGAACTTATCACAGTGGGTCTCTATTCACAAATAAAGGCCTTCTTTAGGAAAGCAATAGAGTACCCACTTAGTCAACAGTCTCAATTTTAATTGCATCACTGAAATGTCCTTTGTATAGCCAGACATTTAAAACAAATACTTCAAGTGGAGCTGCATGCTGATGCGCCTAGAGAAAGAAAAGGGAATACTCAAGATGATAGCCACGCAAAACCACTGTTGCAGGATCTGTAGAGATACAGGTGATATACACCCACAGAGAAGGATGATAACATGGCAAAGGGAGTCATATCCCTTTTTATAGATATCACTGTTATCACACAGAAATCATTTTCTTCAGAGACAACCAATTAACAAAGGGTTAAGGACACTGCACATTCATCTTTAATCTAGTTCTGTTATTGCCATCTATAAAAACCCAAGGAACCCAGTTATGTTTCTATAGTCCGTAGGAGGCCTTTGAGTAAACAATGATTGGAAAACATCAAAACTGCCTCATTATAGTCATTAAGGTTTCAAAAATTAGTTGGGTTCAACTCTGAAACTCTAGCACTTGCCATGACACACTCTGTCACTGGTTATCTGGCCAGTGCAGCTGAGAGTCTGCAAGCTGCCTGCTATCACCAAAGCAGAGAGGACAGGAAGTATTAATGGCCTTGTTAGGCCAGCAATAAACAAGGAGTTTGAAACTTCAATTCGTTTAATGGAAAAATGAAGTTACTTTTCGGTAAGTGGAGTTTTCAGAATAAATTGCCTTCACAGATTCCAGGGATTGTGGGCTAAGGCAACGAGACTGTCTAAAGCCTGAAGGTTGATAAAAAGTACTTAAGTGCCACACCAGAGTCCCAAGCCTTTACATACAATTCAACAGCCTGCAGAGGAGACAGAGAGATTTTAACTTCAACCCCAAACTATAAGAAAATAAAAACTCTGCTTGTGGATCAGGGGAAATATTTTTCTGAGAACGCTTGGATAATGGAAAATAATCAGAAGACAGGTAAATCTAGATGTACTCTAATGGAGCCACTCAGGACTGCCTTAAAAAGACAAAAATACCTCCTACAGTTATCATCATCAATGTCAGTTGCTGGTTTTCCCTAAATTTGTCTTCTACCTCAGATCTAAACCATTTGACAACATTAGGGCAATATCACGGCAATCGTGGCCCAGTAAAACCATAGCAAATGTTTTCTGCCTAGGACACTATAAGTTTTCACAGGAAAATTTTTCTCAGAGAAAAACTGTAGGAAAAGCCATGGATGGGCTGAGAAGACCAAACCTATCTCTTGGAAAACAACAGTAGGAGCGTGGATTAGGATGTCTTGGTGTGTGAAACAGGCAGATAAATCCTGAAACGTCTTCTCCTGAACGTAAGGCATGAGACTTTCTACACACTTAGGAGGCTTCTAGGAAACAGAAATGACAAAATGGAATGGGCTTCATTCTTTTTTTTTTTTTTTAAACACACGCCTTATAGTGAGCTGTAAAGGGACTAGAGAAGAACGCCATCCTTTCAGCTCACCTCTGGCTTCTTGCAGTTTCTTGAGCTCTGCTTCTCGTTCGGTTTTGCTCTGCTTACTTCGAACCCCAAGGGCACTGATGACTAACCTTCTGGCTAGGGCTGCTGAAGTCTCAGGACGCTCCTTTGCTGGCTGGAGGAACTCTGAATGGAAGAAAGGAAGGGAGTAGGAGGGAGTAAAGAAGAGAGAGCACTCCAGCTTCAAGTGATTTAACTCAGTAATTAACATACAAAATAGACTAACAAGGGCTGCATCAGCAGTAATTAATACAAGCCTGATAGATGACGATCAGAGAAAATTAACATGGCAAAGCACAAACAACCCTGGCTTCATTATCTGCATTAACACAGTATTTTACAGTGACTCTATCAGGCAGTTAAACACAGAGGTAAACTAGGTAGGGATGTCATCAGAAACTGGTTGCTGCATTGCCTGCCGTTAGTTCTCAGACCCTCCAAGTGGCTGCTCAGATGCCATATTTCCAACATGGTCATTTCTCTTTTATTTATTTTTTCTTAAAAATATACTTCTTTTAACAGTAAAAATAAAAGTGATATGTCTTTAGATGTCTGGATGCTATAAAACTGCTGGAAAGAATAATAATACCACCATCAGCAAGAAAAAACCCTGAGATTATAGACTCACCAGCATAAGCTCTAGCTTTGGCCTTGGCTGCTCTTGTGGCCTGTGACAAGGGACGAATCTTCACCATGGTGTGTTTAATACCCAACGCATCACGAGCTGCAAAGAGGAATAAAAGGAAGCAGAAGACATGAAGTACAGTGATGCAAAGGAACAACTAGGGATGGCTCTTAGTATTTCCTAGATGTTATGCTTTTTTTTTTTCAAAGCAAGCAAAAGAGACTAAGATCTAGAGGCAGTAATTATTTTAGATCAGGTATCAGCAAACTATGGCTCTGTGACCAAATGCAGCCAACCACCTGTTTTTATATTTATTTACAAAGTAATTTTATTATTTTACTGAAACAGAGCCATGCCCATTTGGCTTGTATATTGTCTATGGCTGGTTTCTTGCTCCAACAGCAGAGTTAAGTAGTGACAGAGACTGATGCTTCACAAAGCCTAAAATACTGTTTTTACCGTTTGGTCCTTTATATAATAATTTTGCAGACCCATATTCTAGCTGGTTCAGACAGGAACTAACATTTTAATATCTCTATTTTCTTTGAATGCCTCTGCATCAGATCTGTCATGAGGCCAATGATGTATGTAAAAAGGCCCAATCATATATTCAGAGAGTATGTATTGTAACTTCTCACTAGATAGGTTAAAGTGTTACTTAAATTCACTTGTCTGGGATGGGGAAAAAAAAATCACCAATATTGTAAGAGTTAGCCCCATTGGATTCTTCAATCTCTACCTTAATCTGTTTATGTACTATCATGACAGTTATGTGTACAAATAACCTTGAAAGGTGTTGACTCTACCTCTCCAAATACCACTGGACTCACATGAAAGAGGAGAATGGGTACCAAAGTATCTTACTTCAAAAAAACCACTATCTGTCCTATTACCTACACTGGCTGAATAAAATGCCAACTTTCTCAAATAGAAGGGAAATAGAAAAAGTAGCATGAGAAAATGAACAATAAGAAAGGAAGATTGAAAGCCATTGGGTGAATACCTGTAATTGGACTGGAGAATACTCCTAGGGCATGTGTATCATCCACCCATTTAATATCAAATCCTTTCTTTCTGCAACACACAAAAAAAATTTTATTTCCTAAAATAAAATTTACTTTTATGAAACATCTCACAAATAGAATCTCATAAAGCATTTCACAAGATAGAAACACTCAACGAGTGCACAGGTGGAATGGGGATAATGACACCAAAAACAGCTTGGAGGACAGAAGAAGCCATTGAATTTTAAAAGCAATAATACCATCATAAAGAACTACCCAGGAGTATTTTACGTTCTCAGCCATTTTATAGACATCAACTAATTAATCCTCACAAGTCCCTTGGGGATGTAAAGTATTTAATGCACTATTTACAAGAGACGTTCTTATGGGCAGGGAATGACAAGAAATGGAAAGAGGAAGCAGAGGAGGGTTAGAATATAAGAAGAGTAGGTAGGCAGGGAAGGTCACCTGGATTTAATGCAAATGTAAACTCTGTCCTTGAGGACAGAGACAGAAACAGAATGTGAGAATGGGGTAGGGGAGATTATACTGCAAGATGTCATTCAATTTTTTTTTTAAAAAGTCAGGTAATGGGGAAAAAAGGGGGCAACTATAATCAGAGAGGCTGATCTGTTCTTCACTTGTTGCAGAAGGGAGGTTAAAAAAATAAGAAAAATATAGGAAAGAATTGTGTGGCAAAGTCAGAAAAATTCAGGATGAAAGAAATCATGATAAGAGAAATATTAGACCAGATTAGAAACGATCAAAAGAATGAACATTTAAGTACTACAGAAACACTTTTATTTTGGAGAAGAGCTACCTAGTGAGCACAAGGAATGTCAGGATGATGACATAACAGTTATATTTTTCAGCTAAGAGCTTAAAAATGCTCATGGACTCAGGGTTCTGCCCCCTTGAGACCTTGGGCAAGTTTAACCTCTCTTGAAGCTAGGTTGGCTCATCTGTAAAAATGAGCAAAGTATGTCCCCCACAGAGCTGTTGTGAAAATGGAAATGAGATCATCCATGACAAGGCAAAGAAGATGGTGTTGAGCACTTCATGGGCATCTAATAAATTAATGGTGTTCATTACTTTTATTATTAATAGCAATGTTCATCAATATTAATATTGATGAAGATGGTGATTAAAACATGAAGCTGACTCTGTAATTTGACTCGCAGGCATTATTACAGGCTTTTGCACCATGACCTTTTTTTTTCATTTTTATAAATGACAGATGGGTTCCAGAGGGCCTTTTCTACTTCAAAATTTCATAACCCTTTAAAATTTTTCTCTTTGGAGAATGTTTTTAAGTTTGATAGAAAAATGGTCTTGCAGGTGAGATTATCAAGAAACAAAGCCAAGGGAAGTAAATAGTTTTATAAGAGTTAACTAATCTTCACGAAATTCTAGACATCAACAAAATGATCCTTGGTTTTATGAATCATCATTTATGACAGTCTAAGGTAGTTCTAATGGGATTGGATCCCTCTGACTGCTTTTAAAAAATCTATTATGAATTTTATGTTGAACAGGTTCTGATACTAGATCTAAACCTAATTCTAATAAATAAGACTGACCTACACACTCTACATTTAAAGTTTATGGCAGAGATTAACTGTCCTCCAGGATCCATTCACCCTTTCTTTCTGTTAGTTATAGAACTGATGCTCCCCGCCGAATTACGTTTAACTGATTAAACAAGTACATGGCTGCTGGTTTTGCCTGTTCTAGAACTTCATATGAAAACAGAACACTTGTTCTTATAAATAAAGTTTTAGTTTACAGCCATGCTCATTTATGTACTGTTTTTGCTTGCTTCTGTTTAACAATGGCAGAGTTGTCTAAAATATTTACTTATCCTTTAAGAGAAAGTTAAGGGCTATACCCTGACTTATAACAGAATCTTACACATTCAAGGTGAATTTTAAATTTAAATTTGTTATATCACACTACAGACCTGGTTCATTTTAAATATCAGGACTGAAACATTAAAGTATAATCCTTCTTGATACTGATTTTCTTCCAGACCCTGAAAATCTTCTTAATAACTTTCTTTCTAGATTATCATCTCTTTATTCCTGAAGCTTATTTTTTCTTGTAAGCTAAATATACAGAGGTATATACTTCTAACTCTTTTAACGTCTCCTATATAAGTATCAGCTATACACACACCAAGCGTTAGGGCAAGTGTTCTCAAACCCACTTATATCAGTGTGAGTTGATATTTTCACCATGGAATTAAATAAAATTAAACCAATGAAACAGGTGCAGAGCATAAAAAAGAAGAGTTATTGTGTCTGTAAAAACTTAGTTGAGGCCAGGCGTGGTAACTCACACTTCTAATCCCGGCACTTTGGGAGGCTGAAGTAGGCAGATGGCTTAAGTGGAGGAGTTTGAAACTAACCCAGCAACATGGTGAAATCCTGTCTCTACAAAAAAAATACAAAAATTCGTCGGGCATGGTGACACACACCTGTGGTCCCAGCTACTTGGGAAGCTAAGCTGGGAGGATTGCTTGAGCCCAGGAAGTTGAGGCTGCAGTGACCCCAAAAGAAGGCAAGAAAGAAAAAGATGGGACAAGTAAACACATAAAGATGGCAGGCAATTTGACAATACATCCAAATACATCAACAATTACAATAAATATCAATGGACTAAATGCACCATGAAGTTATCACTGATGACAGTCTTCTTAAATGCTAAAATGGGGGCTAGAAAGGCTATCTGACATTTTTAAGGAACTTAGAACAGTAGTTTAATATAGAAAGTTTCTACTGGACCTGGAAAAGACAATAAACCAGCCTGATGCTAAAATATGAAAAACAGGGGATATGAAAAACAAGAGATGATTTCTCAGAAAACATTTTTTAAAGACTTCATCTCACACTCCCTAACATCCACAATCATTTGCATACTCACTGATAACTGCAGAAAACCCGTAGAAGGTCTTCAGTACGAAATTCTTGGGGAAAGTCATAAATTTCAATGACATGTGGGAATTCACAATCACTGAGGTCAATATCAGGAACTTCATGGTTGTAGTAATCAAATCTAGGTTCCTGGATGCTCTCTCTGCCCTTCGTATTCCCTGATAACTAGAAAGGAAGAAGCACATAAGTGCCGGTTACATTAAACCTGGCTATTGTAAAATATATTCCTATATATAAACAATCCTCCTCCCTTTCTCTACATGTTCTTATTCCTCAACCTTTGGCATAGTCTCTGTATTAATTCTACTGATAGATACAATAATGATCAGGTGCTTATCACCCAGTTTATACTATACATATGGAACAGTTGAAAAAATGTTAAAATTCCAGCAGACAGGCAATGCATGAAACTCAACTTGCATCTCTAACCAGCACAAGAGAAAACACAGACTGAATACTGTGGTGAGTTATAAATGGTACATCTTGGAAACTGATGCTCAGATAATAGCTGAAGAGATTAATTAATAATATTTGTTTTAATTGAGCTTACTGACCAGGCTCATATCATAGTTTCTTTTCTGGAAGAGAACAAAAATGAAGAAAATTAAAAAATAAAAATAAAAAAAACTTTTTTACTTCACTTTTTGTTGAATGTATTAAAGGGTGAGGAGACAGCTTACAAAGACATTTGTTGAGACAAATTAAGTGGTACAAGTAGTTATACTTAATGTCCTTAGCACGAGACCTACCTTAAGGAATGCGCATATAGCAGGCTAGTGAAGGAATTAATAAAGGAGGTAACAAATTAAAATTCTACCACCCTATAAAAAAAGTTGAACTTCACACTGGAAGCAAAAGAAAGAAAACAGGAAAGTGAAAAGTGGCAGCAAAGCCATGACAGTCATTCTGTCATTCACCTGTTATAAAACCTAGACGCTGCTGATGACCCAAAGCCACCAGATCCTTAAGATAATTTTTTTCTCTCTCTCTCTCTGTTAATCAAAAGTTCAAGGAGGTCCCTTCAAGCTTTCTCTGGTTTTAATACTGTGTCTCTTTTCCCATCAACTGAGGAAAATAAGAACTTGCAATGCCAGGAATATATATCTCCTTTCCTTGGAGAAGTTGAAAAATGGATTCAAGAGTTTTTTTGGGAGAAGGAGGAAGATGACTTGGATAATATCAATAAAAACTATTATTTATTCCTGTACTCCAGTTCCTTTTCTCTACTAAGCCTCAGTTTTACATGTAAAACATGGGAATAACAACAATATCTACACTTCATAGATAAGTGCATGGACTAAAGGAGATGATATGGCAAATGCTTAGCATACTGCTTGGCACACAAGTATTCAGTAAATTCAACCCACTTTAAACCAATTTTAACCAAGCGCTAAGTCTGTTACATGCCAAACCCCATATTAGTTCCACTCTGCTTAGGATGTAGAAAGCAGAAGAGAATGTTCTTCCCACCGTAACAAGAGAAAAGACCAGCTGATCTATAAAATCATAACTTTTCTTGAGTTTACCAGAGAGCTGAGTTTGTAAGATAACAAGGGAAACTGGTTATCTTAAAATCCATATAATGACAAGTCTCTCCCAAAGAGAAACAGAACACATAAACTGTTTTGCCTTTGGCAGACCACTGGGAGAAGTGATCACCACATAAGTGGGCCAAGAAGATATCAGCTAAACTTTTAATAAATTCTTAAACATCTAGAGTAGATTAGTGTTAACAGTTTGGAATAACTCAGAGTCCAGGGACAAAAGGAGTCTGAGATAACTTGCAACTCAATCCCTATGCCAGTGCCACACTGTTTTGATTACTGTAGCTTTATAGTACTGTTTGAAATCAAGAAGCTTACTATAAAGCCTGAGTCCTCCAACTTTGTTCTTTTCAAAATCACTTTTGATTATTGAGGGCACTTTGCATTTCCACAGATTTTGAGGATCTGCTTGTCAATTTCTGCAAAAAATTTTCTGCCAACCCGGCAGCTGGGATTCCACTGAATATGTAAATCAACTTAGGAAATATGTGAACAATATTAAGTTCTCCAGAAGATAAACATGGGGTGTCTTCCCATTTCTCTAAGTCCTTAATTTCTTCCAACAATGTTTTACAGTTTTCAGAGTATAAGTTTTATATCTCTTTTGTTAAATGTATTCCTAAATGTTTTCTTTTTGAGGTTATTGTAAAATTGTTTTCTTCATTTTCTGCATTGACTTTGAGTTACTTTCCAAAACCCAAACAAAACAAGGAACTGCATGTTTGTACATTTATAAACTGGGGCTAAATAATACATTGTGAAAGATACAATGTAAATCACAAAATATCTTAGAAATATAAATCCTAAGAAATGTTATAGGCCAGGCGTAGTGGCACGGACCTGTAATCCCAGCACTTTGGGAGGCCCAGGCAGGCAAATTGCTTGAGTTCAAGACCAGCCTGGGCAACATGGCAACATGGAAAAACCCTGCCTCTACAAAAATTACAAAACATTAGCCAAATGTGGTGGCACACACCTGTAATCCCAGCTACTCGGAGTGGGAGTGCTGAGGCTGGAGGATAGCTTGAGTCCGGGAGGTCGAGGCTGCAGTGAGCCAAGACTGTACAACTACACTCCAGCCTGGGTTACAGAGCAAGACTTTGTATCAAAAAAAAAGGGGGGGGTATAAAAAGGAAAGAAACGACAGGATAGTCTGGTAAGAAAATTTGATTATGCTCCTTTGCTCTAACCTAGTCAGCAAAGCTAAACTTGTATACTTATATTTCATTTCTGAGGTACCTATTAAACATCTGGCTTCTGACACTGATTAAAAACTGTTAATAATAGCAAAAACCATAATTCTTATTCTACATTTCATGAAACAAATGAAGGCTACGAGTTACATACTTCTGATCAGTTCTTCCTCTATCACTCAGAATCCACTATCACTAGAGATTCCTAACTTTTCCTAGAGGAGGAAGAACTTCACTTCCCCCAGGGTACTGATATTGTTGGGATCAGCTCACATTTCCTCAGTAACACATTTTTTTGTGTGGAGGTAGGATATCATACTGTTAATGGAACTTTCTCTCCTAAGAATCTCAGCAAAACATGCAAGAGAACTTGACAGAAAGAAGGAGAGGATATGTGGCATAAAAGGGAGAAAGTGTCAAAGAGAGGATAATATGGGATGAAGATGGAAGTGAGGCAGAGAAAGACTGTGAAGAGGGATGGGGAGATAGGACCACTGACACAGACGGATGAGACACGGCAGTATGGAAAGCTTTAAGAAAAAGCTCTACAATCTGATGTACTGATTATGCACTTTTGCAGTAGGCCTGGACTATCCAATACAGTAGCTGCCTGTCACATGTGGCTATGTAATAAGTAAAATGTGGCTAGTTCAAATTGAGATATGCTATAAGTATAAAATACTCCTTAGATTTCAAGACTTAATACAAAAAGAAATATCTCATTAATAATTGTTAATACTGATTACATGTTGAAATATTTTGAACATACTAGTTTAAAATATATTATTAATTTTACCTGTTATTACTTTTCTAATATGGCTACTAGAAAATTCAAAATTATACATGTGGTTCACATTTGTGACTTGCATTGTATTTCTACTGTAGACAACAGAAACATTTACCTTAAGAATCACATGTATTTGGGCAATCCCTCCTAGAGTCAATGTCAAACCTTCATAATATTTTTTATTAGGGCTAAGAATGTCTGATACAGCAAAAACAGAGGGTAGAGGTTTAGAATTTCATTCATTCTGATCTATCTATTATAGACCAAGGGAAAGTTTACAAATGATTCAGAGAAAACAATTTTGAGTTATGAATCACAAATATTTTTAGGATTTTAAATAGTGGTCTGTGTTGCTATTTATAAAGCATAAATGATATGTGAGTATTCCTTCATATGCACAACCAGCTTCCATAAAACCATTCAACTAAATCAAAATTAACTTCCTGAAATAGAGGGTTTGAAGACACTTAGGGCCTAGCAGTCTGGTCTTGAAAACAAGTCTATAAACTATTACCCAACTAGTAATGATGTTATTGCCCCGATGCCTATTTGCAGAGGGATAAAAGGATAGGGGAAAGAGCACAAGGTCAACAAGGCATGCATCACTGAGTTTTTATTTTTTGTATTCTGTTTATTTAATACTTAGTTCTTCAATATATAAAAGGAAAATACAAGCAGTTCTGAAGTCACATGCCAATTATTCCCCACAGACAAAATTTATTTATATATATTCATATATGCATGCTACATTATGCCCTCCCTAGCTGCTGCCACTGGCACCCACACACACCATGAGGGGAACCTGAAAGCAGACCTGCCCATCTGTCACTCGTGCACACCTTCCTGGGGCCTAAGGATGAGCCTACACAGCTTTCCACTGCTACAACAATGAATGGCACCCAAGCACGCTGTCTGAGGGCTAGGGATTAGCCTACCCCACTCGCCACAGCCTGCACTCAAGTGCACCATCAGGGAGCCTGGAGAATGACCCACCCCAACCCCCCACCTGCATAAGCATTCTGCGTGCTGCTTGGGAGCCAGAGGGATAGCCCACTGCTGCTCCTACCATCACCAAAACACATTGCCCAGGGGCTCAAGGACCCATCTGCTCACCCAGCACACTGCTGCCACTGCTGCCACCAAAGTAAACTGCCTGGAGGCCTAAGGATCAGCCTGTCCAGACTCACTACCTTTGGTGCACAGAATGCTGCCTGAAGCCCTAAGGATCAGCACACTCAGCCTGCTGTTGTCCAAGGACTGGCCTCTACCTGGTGTCCTCATCCCCAACAAAGTTCTACTACAGCTTCCACTAACCACCACAGCCTAAGCCATTGAGAAGCTCACAGACACAAATGACACTGATTACAGCCCAAGAAATCATACAGAAACTATGCTACTGTACCCACCCAGAATCAAAACCAAAGTGCTGGACCCAACCAAAAGAATAGATATGTCTATAGGAAAAAGTATTTTCCCTATGAAAGCCAATCCATAAAATTTGAAGAAGTGACTATTATACTAGATGCACAGATACGAATGAAAGAACACAAGAAACATAAAAAAGCAAGGAAACATAACACTTCCAAAAGAACACAGTAATTATTCACCAACATTCCAATGAAAAAGAAATCTATGAAATGCCTGACAAAGAATTCAAAAATATTAAAGGTCAGTGAGATTCAAGAAAACAGATAAATAATACAAGGAAATCAGACAAACAATTCATGACCTCAATGAGAAATTCAACTAAGAGTTAGAGTTCATAAAGAACGAAATCAATCCTGAACTGAACAATTCAATGAATGAAACAAAAAATACAATTGAGGGCAATAGTAGACTAGATCAAGCAGAAGAAAGAATTTCTAAACTTAAAAGACAGACCTTCTGAAATAACCCTGTCAGAAAATAAAAAGAATAAAGCAAGCCTATGTGAAATGAGGGACATCACAAAGTGACAAATATTTAAATTTTGGGAGTTCCAGAGAAGAGATGGCTAAAGGCGCAAAAAATCTATTTAATGAAATAACAGCTGA
Organism: Macaca thibetana thibetana; assembly: GCF_024542745.1. NCBI lineage: Eukaryota > Metazoa > Chordata > Mammalia > Primates > Cercopithecidae > Macaca > Macaca thibetana. The sequence goes on along the minus strand of NC_065586.1, from coordinate 94,262,078 downwards.
AAATGTCCCAAGTCTTGCAAGAGATATAGACATCCAAATATAGGAAGCTCAAAGATTCCCAAATAGATTCAACCCAAAAATGTCTTCTCCAAGGCACACTGTAGTCAAACTGTCAAAAGTCAAAGACTAAGAATTCTAAAAAACAGCAAGAGAAAACCTTCAAGTTATATAGAAGGGATATATAGAAGGGAATTCCCATCAGACGGGAACAATAAAGTTGTTCCCAGACAAGCAAAAACAGGGAATTCATTATCTTGAGATTGGACCTACAAGAAATGCTTAAGGAAATCTTACACCTGGAAGTGAAAGGATGCTGTCTACCATCATAAAAACACATGAAAGTATAAAGCTCACTGGCAGAACAGACACAAATGAGAGAAAGAAGTCAAATGTTACCACCACAGAAAACCATCAAACTGCAAAGAAAAATAAGATAGGAAGAAAGAAACAAAAGATACATAAAACAAACAGAAAACAATAAAATGAAAGGAATAAGTCCTTACCTATCAATAACAACCATTATCAATAATAACCATATTTAACCATTTTAAATTCTCCACTTAAAAGATATAATTTAGCTGAAAAGATTAATAAACATGACCCAACTATATGCTGCCTACACTTCACCTGTAGACACATATTGCCTAGAAGTGAAAGGATGGAAAAATATATTCCACACAAACAGAAACCAAATGCAAAGCAGGGATAGTTATATGAGATAAAACAGACTTTAAGTCAAAAACTTTAAAAAGGGCTGGGCATGGTAGCTCACACCTGTAATCCTAGCACTTTGGGAGGCCAAGGCAGGCAGATGACTTGAGGCCAGGAGTTCGAGACCAGCCTGGCCAACATGGCGAAACCCTGTCTCTATTAAAAATACAAAAATTAGCTGAGCATAATAGCGTGCGCCTATAATCCCAGCTACTCAGGGGGCTGAGTCAGGAGAATTGCTTGAACCCAGAAGGCAGAAGGTGGAGGTTGCAGTGGGCTAAGACCCTGCCACTGCACTCCAGCCTGGGAGACAGAGCCAACTCTGTCTCCAAAAAAAAAAAAAAAAAAAGGAAAAAAGAAAGAAAAAAGAAACAAAGAAAGTCATTATATAATGATAAAGGGATCAACTCAGTAAGATGATATAACATTGTAAATATATATGCACCCAACACAAGAGCACCCAGATATATAAAGCAAATACTATTAGATCTAAAGGAAGCAATAGACTCCAATACAATAATAGTTGGGGGCTTCAACATCCTACTCTCAGCATTGGACAGATCATTAGACAGAAAAATCAACAGAGAAACATTGGATTTACACTGCACTGTAAACCAAATGGACCTAACAGACATTACTGGAACACTTTATCCAACAACTGCAGAATACATTCTCATCAGTACAACCTAAGGAAGCACCTCAAAGAATTAGAAAATCAAGAACAAACCAAATCCAAAATTAGTAAAAGGAAAGACTTAATACAGGTAACAGTGGAACTAAATGAGAGACTAAGAAAACACAAAGGATCAATGAAACAAAAAGTTTTTTTAATGCAAAAAACAAAATCAATGAAACACCAGCTAGACTAACCATAGTGAAATCATTATATGATTTGCATATATTGAATCATCCTTGCATTCCTAGAATAAACCCCACTTCATCATGATATCTTTTTTTTTTTTTAATGTTGAATTTGGTTTACTAGTATTTTGGTGAAGATTTTTGTAAAAAATGTGATACATTACGTCAACAGAATGAAGGTCAAAACCCATATAAACATCTCAATAGATACAGAAAAAGCACTTGATAAAGTTCAACATCCCTTCATGATAAAAAAAACCCTCAACAAATTAGAAATAGAAGAAACATACCTCAACATAATAAAGGCTATATATGACAAACTCACACCTAACATTATGATGAATGGGAAAAGCTTTCCACTTTTCCTCTAAGGACGGGAACAAAGCAACAATGTCCACATTCACCACTCTTACTCAATGTAGTACTTGAAGTCCTAGACAGAGCAACAGGTAAGAGAAATAAAGAACTGCCAAATTGGAAAAGAGAAAGTCAAACTGTATCTCTCTGAAGATGAAATGATCTTACAGAAAAATCTAATGACTCCACCAAAAAACTCTCATAACTGAAAAAAAAAAATTCAGTAAATTACCAGATACAAAGTCAGCCAATATAACTCAGCATTTCTATACACCAACACCACACTAGTTGAAAGAAAAATTAAGAAAGAAATCCCATTTATAATAAATACAAAAAATGAAATAAAATACCTAGGAGTAAATCTAACTAAGGAGGCAAAAGCTCTCTATGAGGAAAACTACAAAACACTGATGAAAGAAAACTAGAGAGAACACAAACAAATCGGAAGACATCTCATGCTTATGAATTGGAATAATTAATACTGTTAAAATGACCGTACTGCCTAAAGCAATCTAAAGATTCAGTGCAATCCCTATCAAAATACCAATGACAATTCTTCATAGAAATAGAAAAAACAATACTAAAATTTGAATGGAACCACAAAAGACAAAAATTAGTCAAAGCAATGCTGAGCAAAAAGAATAAACCTGGAGGTATCACACTACCTGATTTCAAAAAATACTGTAAAACTGTGGTAACCACAACAGCAAGGTATTGGTATAAAAACAGGCATACACACCAATGGAACAGAATAGAGAACCCTATTCTGTTCACGCATTTACAGCCAACTGATTTTCGACAAAGGCACCAAGAACATTGGGGAAAGCACACCCTCTTCAATAAACGATGCTCAAAAAACTGGATGTCTATATGCAGAAGAATGAAGTCAGATTCCTATCTCTTACCGCATATAAAAATCAACTCAAAATGAATTAATGACTTAAACATAAGACCTGAAACTATAAAACTCTGTTATGACAGCCCTAGCAAACTAATACCTTATTCCAGTAAATAAGGCTGGAAAGGAAGAATGGAGTTTCAATTTCCTCACCAACATTTTGATTTTAAATTCAACTATAACTGACATGTCATATTTATTCCTATATTCCCCCATTGATCATATTATCTTGCAAACTAAGCAGTTAATATATATTTATAGAATGAATAAAATGCACATGCTTCAAGTTAATTATTCTGTCCAAATGCATGCTTAACAAGACTTATTCTAGGCTGGGTGTGGTGGGTCATACCTGTAATCCCAACACTTTGGGGGGCTGAGGTCAGACAATCACTTGAGGCCAAAAACCAAGACCAGCCTAGGCAACACAGCAAAAGCCCTCCTCTACAAAAAATAATTTTTTAAAAATTAGGCAGGCATGGTGACATACACCTGTGGTCCCAGCTACTCGGGAGGCTGAGGCAGGAGAATTGCTTGAGCCCACAAGTTTGAGGCTAGAGTGAGCTAAGATCATGCCACTGCACTCTAGCCTGGGCAACAAAGTCAGACTGTCTCAACCCCCACCACCTAAAAAATAGATGAACAAAAAAAACCCAAGACTTATTTGATTTATACAACAACAAATGTATGTATGTTGAGACAGGGTCTCATTGTGTTGCCCAGGCTGAAGTGCAGGGGTATGACTTGGCTCACTGCAGCGTCTGCCTCCTGGGCTCAAGAGATCCTTCCACCTCACCCTCCCCAGTAGCTGGGACCACAGGCACATGCCACTACGCCCGGTTAAGTTTTGTATTTTTTGTAGAGATGAGGTTTCACCATGTTGCCTAGGCTGGTCTCAAACACCTGCACTCAAGCAATTAACCTGCCTCGGCCTCACAAAGTGCTGGGATTACAGGTGTGAGCTACCATGCTCAGGTAACAACATATATTTTTTAAATGATTCTAAACGGCACTCTAAAATTAGGGGAAAAAATTGATACTTTTTTCTTTCCCTTTACCAATCAACTTTAATTGCCCTGGTTAATAAATCATGAAGAAAATTCAGAATAAATTATAAAAAGAAAACAAAATTTCAAAATAAATCATCTGTACTTCTGATAGTGACAAACTCAGGACTTGATTCTGGAAGGAGTCTGTATTTTTCACAAGCTGTTCTCACAACCTGGAATGCTTTTTCTGCTCATGTTCCTTCTCCCAAGATCCAGCTTCAATCTTTAACTCCTCTTGATGCTTCTTTCCCAATTTACTCCAAATTTGGCGATCCTTCCTTTCCTATATTGCTATTTCCTAACACTTAGCAGTTGGATATATATTACATTTCATCAATTCTAAGATATATCCTTTTTTTCACATTTTAATATCACTGACATTAGGACGCATCACAATCAACATATTGTTATTGCTCCCTGCACATGCATATCAGAAGCACCAGTACCGAAACTGGCAGAAAGGGTGGTCAGTAATGTGAAGGAAAATTCCAGATATTAGAACAGCTCTACATAAGTGCAAAGGTGTCTTAAGAATCCAGCAACTAAGATTTTTGGTTCTTTTATGTATTAAGAAATGCTGCATCATCAAAGTTCTTAATGGCAAAATGAATGACACTGAATAGAAAAGCATCAATATCAGTGGCTGAATCAAGAAATTATTAGAAAGAGTTGGATTGTGAACGTGAAGTATTAGGAAAATCTTAACCAATTTATTTTACTACATTTTTTATGTATGAAGATGAAATATGACAAAAAAATTTATGTCCAATTAGGAGAGTTGTTTCAATATGTATAAAATTCAAATTCTAAGGGAAAAGCACTGTGTCAGAGTTTTTTCTATCTTAGTAATACATAAAATAATGGTATATTTCACAATCAAAGGCATTTCCAATTCATTGAAATAGAATACTCTTTTTTCTACTCATTCCTGAGAATAAATAAGTCTCATTAGTTCTACAAGACTGTACACTGCTTACTGTTATCCTTCTCTTTTACCCCCAACATCACTAAGATCAGCGCTGGGCACAGAATATTTGTTCAATATCTGTTGACTGGCTGAGACCTGTCAGGTAGAGACAAAGGCTTAATGTCATGGAAAGAACAAAGGGCTAGAAACCAGGAGGCACAGATTCTAATGCCAACTCGGGCATTAACTTACTTTAGCTACAACCCTTCTGGGTCTTAGTTACCTCGTCTGTAAAATAAGAAGGGGCCAGCCTAGTTTGTAGGCTAGACTGCTGAATCCATGTTTAAGGAGTTGACAGTCTTGTGGAACTAACGAGACTTATTTTCAGAAATCATTTTAAACACTAACATTCCACTTTTTAAAAATGACTTGTGCAGTTCTATCTCTAAGACAGGATAAAGCTCTAGTTCTGAGTCCTTATATGTCAAGGACTATAATATAAATGCTGGCTCATCTTGGAAGATAGGAATAAGAACATTTTTGTGGGTACTTTTAATTAAACACAATTAAACATAATAAACCACTTTACAGTTACAGGTATAACAAATTTAAATGAGAGGCACTGGGGGTTACAGGAACAAGGACAACAAGATTTGGGCACAAGTTGGTGGTGTAAAATTACTACAGTTGCTTCAAAAATCTATTTACACATTAACCCATATAATCAATTCTCAATTATGTAGGTGAGGTTATTCAAGTCCTTCATTTCTGTTTTTCTCTTCCACTTAACTGCTTGTTAACTCACTTTCTATTGAAGAAAATCAATTTAAAATTTTATGATTTACTATAAACCCTAACAAATTAAAAAATGCCCTAACCATACTCCACATGCCATCTCTCATGGAATTCACTGACACAAGCACTGTCAAGGACAGAGCAAGGTATACTAGGAATCTCTGAATCTTCAGACAAGAATCCTTAAATAAAAGTTTCCTTGTACTGACAATATAGGCCAAGAACTGTTCACCTTTCTCCAGTTTTGAAAGAGGATCAGAAATTAAAATGCTGCTGGCTTCTATGCTGATTCTGAGGAAAAAATGTTATGCAACAAATATAACAGAGCTCAGAAGGGGGATTTTTAATTTTAGGAGTCACCTGGTTACAAAAACAAAACAAACTATGAGCGATGGAATCTACTTAATGTTCCCTCTTTCTGTTTGGACCAGAGATCTAGTCATCATTCACTAATGGATTGAACAATAAAAACAGAGTACATAATTCACTTAGATTCTTCACTGGATGTCCCAACTGACTGCATTAGAATATACAGCATCTGGAAAGTGAGTCTATAAATCCCCACTTAGGCAGTCAATAACATGTCAATTCAGACATTTTTATAAAAATATGAATTATAAATCTGTTAAAATGAGCTGCAACTATTAAAAGACACTGTGAAAAAAATTAGAACTAGACAGGTGAGGGGGTACATGGGTACTGTACTCTGTTCAATTTTTTAAATAAATCTAAAACTACTCGAAAATAAAGTCTATACATTTTAAAAAAATAGAATAGAAAACAGAAATTAGAAACATAGAACAGCATAGTAAAAGTGGGAACTATAATCTCTTGTTTAATTCTATAGCCTCACCAACATGAAACTGCATCAACCAGTCCAGCATCGGGGGATCGAATCTCCTTTTGTCCTTTTTCCCCCATCCTATCCCTCTAATCTCCTTTTGAAGTCATATTCTGTGTCACTTATCAGGCAATGAAATACAGTTTTAGTACCTCTGTTATAAGGTTGTTTTATATTAATTACCCTGCAGATTGCTGTGTAACTAGTCACATAGTTACACATTGTCTCTCCAAATAAAACATGAACAACTTCAGAGCAAAAGATGGCATGCAGCACAGTGCCTTTAACATAGCAGTGATAACAACATATCTCTAGCTATTTGGGATTTATAGTTTATCAAACTCTAAGTGTTCAATATTTGCTATTTAACTGAAAGGTGATGGGCTACCAAGTATTTATGAGGCATCGAGGGGTTGGGATATGAAGGGCTTTCCTCTCTTTGTATGGTTATATAATTTGCTTTTAGTGACTGGATTGTAAGTTTTTCCTTTCAGTTTTGGGTTCTGCACTTAACATGGACACCATTTTTGCAAAATACTATAGGGAGATAGAGAGAGTATAACAATGTAAGTTAGCACACACAGAGAAGTAAGACGGGTGGGATAGGATAGTATTCCTTTTACTCTTCTCTTTCCCATTATGGTCTACATACTATTATAGAATATGGTTGTATAATATTAGTGGCTTTCTATAACTAAAAGAAGGCCTCAAATTCTTACAAAGTTTAGGAGATACCTACTTAAATATTTATCCCATCTAAAAATTCAAATCAGTGCCACAAATGACAACGACAGTGACAGATGCTGGTATCTATCAACACCAATGTTACGTTCTTGGTATCCCATTAATCCTTCTACCAATAGATTTGCTGATCAGTACAGATGGCAGTAGGGGCTATGAAAGTTTTTTCTAGTGAACAATAACTCCTGTGTTCTTCTACCAAGAATTCAGAAGGCTAAAAAAAGTCATGCCAATATCGTGTCCTTCATCAATTACCACCTTAAGTTTCTGGGCATTCCATACTATGGCTTTAGGAGACTAAGTGTGATTTTTGGAGACTCATCAAGAGTTGCAGTTCTGGGAGCTCAATAATGACCTACTTATACTCTAACCCCCTAAGGCAGTTTTGGAGGTTCAAATGTCACAGGAAATTGCTTCACAAGCCAATGGCTGTCACACCTTGCTCTACAGCATACCTGACCATTAGAAGTATTAGACATACCTCCATATGTCTAGCTGTTATCATATCAAGAAACAGGCCAGCTGGGATGATAGCCAAAAAACCTTTGGTTGGAAAGGTTTCAAGGTAGGCAGGCACTCACTCTGGTTTAGCACTCAATAAAGTATGTTTGGAGCAATAAAAATAATAAACCAGAAGTCATCAAAGGGTTATTAATGTTGCTGGATTTATGACATCTTTTAATAACATTATCACTATTACATTTTCTAAAACTCAAAGTAGAAGAGCCCATAGTTTTGCAGTTGGATCTGCTACTTGCATCCTCAATTTCCTTCCTTCCTGCTCTTATTTATGCTCATTCCTCAACACAGACTCTACTCTCTTCCAAGTACCTCCAAACATAAGCCAAACACAACAACCAGACACTGTCCAACTTCAGCTTAAAATACTGTATTATCTGTTTTCCTCCCAATCCCAGCTTTAGGTCATCCCAATGTCCTTTTTAACTATATTACTATGCTCCTCAAAATACTGAGTTGTTGCCTAAATTATTTTACACCTACTCTAAACACTGCAAAGACCTGAAAAACTGAGTTGTACACCTGAACTCCCCCTCTTCCAATACACAAGCCATATCCATAAGCTACCCCACCGAATCCAAGTTCCAGCCCCTGATGTTTTGAAAGCCCCTGGAGGCCACCCTAAAAAGACAGAGTCCCCAACTCTGCCCTATCAACTCCATCCATTGGATAAATATTTACTGAGTACTACACCATGTGTAAAAGGCCATGAGAGCCATGCTCTTCTTTTGGAAGAAGCTGTTCATCTCTCCTCCATGTTCATGTGCTCTCTATTCCTCATGCAGTCCTTTCACCAATTCTTGCAAACAATGTTTCTTTTCTCAGTCTAAAGCCTTCTCTCAATGCTTTAATTCTTAATAACATCTCCATATTCACCTAGCTTCCCACCTTATTATTATTTCTTAACCTGATTTGGATCTCAAACCTCTACTGAACAGTATGTTTCTAATTATGGGCTGACAGTCATTTGTAGTTCCCCACTCACATTCTCATATAGATTTAAGTGTATTACCTTTGAGCAGTAGTTCTCAAGCTTTATGTGCATCAGAATCACCTGAAAAAGTTGTAAATAGTTTGCTGGGCTAAATAAATTGCATTTCTGACAAGTTCCCAGATGACACCCATGCTGCTGATCTAGGGACCATACTTTGGAAATCACTGCCTTTGAGAATCTGATGAAAGCTATGAAAAAACGCACATACGTACATATAATTTTGCATGTAATTTCAAGGGGCTCATGGACGCTCACTCATAGATATTCTCTGCTCTATATTTTGTTCTGAGGAATGTTTAAGATACAGTGTTTCCTGACCTGACTGTAGGATGTGCTCGTTTGTGGTACAGGGAAATTCTTTCTCTGCAAACACCTCCCATGAACGAGGTGGGATGCTTGGTATTGGAAAGTCAGTTCTGTCCAATGAGCTGCCCTCTTCAGTATCATGTGGCTCGTTTACAGGCATGTGATAATTTTTCTATACTTCTAGCTTAATTCTCAGAAACAAAAGACTCATCACTTAGTAATTCAAAAGGGTCTTTGGAATGCCTCAAAAGAAACCCTTTAGGTGAGGAAATGGTATCGTAGAAAGAACATAAACATTGGATTAAGAGAGAACTAGACTGAAATCTTGATTCCGCCTTTCCTAAAGGTGTGACCACCAAGCTTCAACTTCCTCATTTATAAAACTGGTGCTCTTATAGGAAAAGAATTTTTTCCCTTCCAGGCAAAGGTTATGTGAACCAACTACAGGGAATGAAAGAGGGAGTGGTTCTACTAGTTAAAACCAGTGATTCTTATTTATGGTAAGGAATTTAAATGTTGGATACAGAGTAAACATTTAAATTAAGAAAACAAAAAGACTGAACTAATTTCTAAGATGCCTCAAATCTAACATTTATTTATGAATTCTAATTGGCCAGCATATCATTATTCACTTACATTTTCTATTTATGCTAAATAGCTAATTCATTCTTCAATTTAACCCAGTATAAACTCCTTAAAAAACAATGATACTTTCTTGTATTTTACCTTTCCTTTCTCTACTTCCTTCCCTCTACAGTGTCTAACATTCCAACATCCACAAGAAAATAAAATATAAATAACAATAGTAATAAATTATTCTCCTTCCCTTAAATAGGCCCATGTAAAAGATACCTTGTTAAAACAGAAAAACCTTTTTTAAGAAGTTTTCCTTTGTATTTCCTCAACAGATAGCCAAAATCCATTAAATTCATCTTTATTCAATAAGATCTCCCAGGGCTTGGCTATTATAGATATAGCTCAATGCTGTATATTTTATTTTTTAAAGATCTATCAGATATTCTCTTCTCAATCTACAAGTCTATTAGTTTATTGCAGGAACTCTCAAATATCAGTGAATGTGCATCAATGTCTATCAATATTACCACTGAAATCCTAATTTATAAACTGTCTAAGCATCAAGCAATTTCAATTAAACATACCTCTTGTAGAAGACGTGGATCCAGGCAGTCACCATCATCGTTAAACATAGATTCCCAGCTCTCCTCAGTGGCAGTAATTCCCTCTGTGTGAGAAGTTTCATTTGCTTTTGGTTCAATGGATGTTTCCACAGATAATGATTCCCTATCAGGAAAAGATACACCAAATTCTACATTCTCTGAGACATCTTGCTCTTTTGTTTTGAACTCTTTGGCAGTTCTTAGTTCGTGCGATGCTTCTGTTGTATCACCAGCACTACCCAGATCAATGCCCACGGCACTGTCTGAAAGTACTTTTGTCCCATTTAACATACTGAGTTCAGAGTCCAAAAAAGTGTTATAATTACTACCAGCAATCTTTTTTATAGGTAAGGAGGAAGCACAATCTGACAAGCTCTCTATCAACTTTCCTGTTGACTCTGTAAAACAAGATGAAATACTCTCAGCATAAACACCTGAGCAAGCAGTCAGGTTGCTGAAATTTTCAGTGTCATTCCCACTTCCAGCTACATGAAGAGGGATTGCATCTGCACTCATTCCTATAAACTTTGAGAAACTTCGTGTATTATTAGAGATCTCATCAGCTATTCTAACTGCAACTACATAAGAGCTATCAACAGTTACATGATCACTACAGGACGTAACTGTGGTGTCCATCATACATGCTTTATTGGTAATGTCACCTACATTCTTAAATTCATTACCTCTATGTGTTTCATGAGCAAAGACAGTTGTATCAGGAGGTTCGTGTTTTACATGTAACTCATCAGCAGTAATGTCATTCTTCTCACATTCTCTAATCATCACTGGACTAACAGTGTCATTTGTGCTCTCTGACAGAGAGATGTGACCCATAGTTTCAGGAATGGAATCTGTATCTTTTTGATCTAAGATGAAACCTGTACTATTGGCTATACCACCTACATTCTCAGCTTCAAAATCTATGCAAGTTTGATCAAAGACACCATCTGGACTTCCAGGAACAGAAGTAGTGGTGATGCCTCCGCTGCCGGGCTTCAATATTCCATCTGATGTTTGCATGCTTTGTTGCACAATTTCAGAATCAGAGCTTAGTTTTATTGGTACAATCATATTCTCAGGTTTCATGACAGAACTAAAAACTCTAGGAAACTCATATAGTATCTCCAAAACCTTGGTATTAGTTTCAATTCTGCCTTCCAAATCTTTGTGTTCAAATGTTTCCCCATCAGGTTCATGCCTACTGAAGTCACAGAATTCCAGATTTTGGAATGGTTTGCTTGGAACCTGAGCCTCACTGATTTCTGAACAGGCCTGTGACAGAAGTATCCTCTCATGTCCTGTCACATCTGTAGTTTCAACTTCCAAACACTCCACTTTCTTTGGTTTACAATGTCTCTGTAAAGGTGCATTAGTTATAACCCCAGCATTTGGGGCTCCCTGCTGATGTCCTTGTGATAATACTTCTTTGGATTCAGTGGTTCCTCTCTTAGAACAAACTCTATTTGTTTTTTGAAGGCATGTGTCCTTTCTTAATTTTGTTGAAGATTTTTTTCCTTCTCTACAGTTATGCTCCTTTCTATCAGGATTGATACCTAGTCTTCGAGCCTCTGGTTTGTCTCTAAAGACTTCTTTTTGGGAGAGAGAGCTTTCTTTTTGCTTTTCTTTCACCACAGAGTTAGGTGAACCACAGCTTTCTTCTTCATCACCTGTCCTAAGGAGTACTGCACCCCTTCGAGCTTTAGGTACATAAAGTGCCATGTCAGGCCTTCTGGCTCGAACTCTGCATCTCTCTCCTTCTTGCTGCATGGCATCAACACAATCTGCAAGAGAAGAATGATTTAATTATCAGACACTAATTACAATGTATTGAACCAAAGATTTTCTTTTTTCTTTTTGAGACAGAGTCTCACTCTGTCACCCAGGCTAGAGTGCAATGAAGGGATCTCAGCTCACTATAACCTCTGCCCTCCCAGGCTCAAGTGATCCTTCTACCTCTGCCTCCCGAGTAGCTGGGACCACAGACACATGCCACCGTGCCTGGCTTTGTGGTTCTGTTTGTTTGTTTTTGTATTTCTGGTAGAGATGGGGTTTCGCCATGTTGCCTAGACTAGTCTCAAGCCCAGGCTGAGCTCAAGGCAATCCACCCACCTCAGTCTCCCAAAGTGCTGGGAGTACAGGCATGAACCACTGTGCCCAGTCTTTTTTTTTTCCTTTAATTTTTTGTTTTTGTTCAACATAAATATATATGCACATAAAGTGATTTTTGAGAGTAACTTGAATGTTGGCTAGAAAATGAAATGACTTATCAGAGAATGCTTTCTAGAAGATGTTGCTTTTGATTTAATATTTTTTAGAAAAGAGAAAGTAGTGAAAAAGAGAAAAGTATTATTCTATTAATACCATTTAGTCAAGTGACTTGCCATGAATTTCCCTTGCTTCCAGCAGTAATAAAACAGATCTGGCTAGGATGAAGGAGGGTAGAAGACGGAGGAAACTGTGATGAGACAATTCACTCTAGTAACTTCCTGACAACCTCCACCATGGTAGCTCAATGGAATTTAACAAGAAGAAATATAACAAAAGTTAAACCTTTATCTACTATCTACTAAACACAAGAAAATGTGCTAGGGAATTTCATATTGAATTATTCTTTTAATTTTCAAAATAATGCTATGAAGTAGGGATAAGTTTGTCCAGGACAGAGTAAGGAGGTGCAATACACAACAGAGAAACACTCACATACATGCAGATGCACCCACTGTTAACATTTCACAACATACATTTCAAAAGGAGATAATGAGAAGGTAGAGAGGAAAAAAGGCTAACACATCCTGTCCACTCTATTCCAGACTCCTAAAATTTCACCTGGTCCAGAATACTTCCTTGGTGAAAAAGCTCTATTCTCATGGCACAGGTTATTTTCCTTTCAGCCCAAGTAATACCGTGGCCCTGATCATTAAGTATCTCCAGTGATTATCTTGTTCTTTTTCTCTTTTGATATCTTAGTTAATATCTAGCCCAACATTCTTCATGTATTTTATATATTCCATTTGAGGAAGAATATGACCTTAACATTTAGCCATGCCAGGATTTTTCAAAAAACGCCTAATTACTGATTTTTCAAAAAATGCCACACTAAGTACTGAAGTGTGTTTCATAGGAAGGGATACCAGAGACATAGCACACCTGGATTACAGTAAATAAAACAACTGACAAAATATATCATAATGAACTTCTGGATATAAAATGATGAAATGGGGATTACTTAGCAAAACTGATAAGTGGACTCACAAAAGATTAAACAACAAAAAATAATGGGTAGAAATGAATTTAGAGATTAAAGGATTATATAGCCCTTTGAAATTCAACATTTTATACAATAATTTAGATGTAAACAATAAACAGAGTGCTTATCAAATCTGCAACTGACATAAAAATGACAGAATACCAAAAATTAAAAAATTAAAATTCAGTATCATTTCTATAATCTGAAATGCTGTACTGAAAGCAATATGAAGGTATAAAACAGTAAACGCAAGGATCTCTTTTGGAGTTTTTTTTTTTTTTTTTTTTTTTTTTTAAAGAATCAAACAGAAGACAGAAGATGTGACTTCTGTACAATTTGCATAAAGAAAGACCTAAAGGCTTTTATTTTGTTCACAAGGTCAATAAAAGCCCCAAAATAGTGATGTGATGTTTTAAAAAGGCAACACACTCTTAGATTACAGAGTTTAGAAAATATGTCACACAGTGTAGAGCTAAAAGAACTAAAGGTATAACTCTTGCCCAAAGAGCCCAAAAAACCACAGCTAACTTTATACCTGAAAGATTGGCCGCTCTATAAAAGACACAAAATTTCTTGTTTATGTTTCTATGTTTCTCCAGAAGTCAGTACCAGAACCAAATGTTAGAAATAAAAAGAAAACAAAATTTAGTTCAATGTAGGAAAGAATTCTACTTCTAGATTTCTCCAATGTTATTATCAGAAAATGAGCTCTATCTCTAGCAGAATTTAGATAAAGGCTGGATGACTGACATATACTAGAGAAACTCTAAATTCTATGATTCTATTTCTAATCTGCAATAGACCTATCAAAGGCCTCAAATTATCTACTTTAAAATTATTATGTGCCACAGTTAATGACTTTACAAATTCAACCTTTTTTTCTTAAATAATGCTCACATACAGTCATACTACTACTTCCTGTAGCTGAAAATCAGTATAATAAATTTGTATTACTATCTATTTTCTACAAAAGCAATGATTTCAACTGTGCCATGACTAGCAGTGTGCTGGCAAATATTCAGCAATCAGCTTCCCAAGTGGCCTTCGTAGTATTACTTGATGTTTTTCTTTATGTCATTGATGTCAATGATATGAGTGACTTCTTAGCTGAAGTAATCATTTTTTAATAATGGAAGAACATATACTTTTTTTTAGTTACAATATAATAGCTAAAGGCATGATACATTTTTATTAGCAGCATTCTCTCTCTCACTTTAAGTACAATCAAGAAATAATAAATAAAGTCCTATTTATGGCATTTGACAATCTCTGTAGTGTAAATATTCTTGCCATAGCTAATTTCTAGTTATCACTATGACATTACCAAACACAGAGTTGGGGGGAAAAAATGTACAAAAGCACACCATTATAAGTATTTCAACCAGAGTTAGGATATACTTACATAAATAACTTCAAAAGCATAGATCATAATAAAATGTAGTAAATAATTAGGAAGTGAGGAGTTTGGAGTATTTATTAGCTTTTAAAAATGTAATTTTAACAGTAAGCCTATGTTCTTTAGTTTTTAACAATAGCTGTGCTTAACAATCAGTTTGAAGAATTCCTAAAATTTTAACCATCAGTTCTCAGGCCAGTAGGAGACACTCCAATCCACCACTATGCCCATTCTTTCGTAACTCACACACAAAAAAGGAGAAGCATCCCCATTCTTGTGGACTGTCAAGATACAGTAGTCCCCACTCTTACCTGCGCAGGGGATATGTACCAAGATCCCCAATGGATGCCTGGACCATGGATAGTACCAAACCCCATATATATTGTCTTTTTCTACACATACATACCTATGATAAATTTCAATTTATAAATTAGGCACAGGAAAAGATTAACAATAACTAATAATAAAACAGAACAAGTATAATATGTAATATTGTTACATATAATATATAAAAGTTACATGAATGTGGTCTCTCAAAGTATATTATAGTATGCAATATTTTCACACCATGGATGACTACAGGAACTGAAACTATGGAAAGCAAAACCGTGGAAAAGAGGAGAACGCTATACTGCCAATTTAATTTAAGGCCTTGTTGCATTTTTATGAATTTCTTTTGCAACTACAGGCATGAAAGGCTTTTCACATTGGGAGTGGGGCTGCCTGCCATACAATTTTTAAAAATGTACCTTGAATTAAACTTTTCCCACCCTGCTACCTGCTATTAGCACTTGATATTCTCTCTCTCTCTCTTTTTTTGAGATGGAGTTTCGCTCTTGTTGCCCAGGCTGGAGTGCAATGGCGCGATCTTGGCTCTCCACAACCTCTGCCTCTTGGGTTCAAGCTATTCTCCTGCCTCAGCCTCCCAAGTACCTGGGGTTACAGGTGCCCACCACCATGCCTGGCTAATTTTGTATTTTTAGTAGGGATGGGGTTTCTCTATGTTAGTCAGGCTGGTCTCAAACTCCCGACCTCAGGTGATCCGCCCGCCTCGACCTCCCAAAGTGCTAGAATTACAGGTGTAAGCCACCGTACCGCGCCAGTATTTTCTCTCTTTTAACACAGTTTTAACTTTTTTACAATGTTCTAAGTGCTTTTTATCCATCTAATTTGCTTCCTAACTAGACAGAATCCATTATTTGGGGTGCATTTTGCAGCTAATTTATCCTTGAAGGACCATCAGCATGCACTCTGTTCAAAAAAATTACACTTTCTAAAGGGGATAAAAATTCAGATTCCTTCATAATGGAGGTCAGTCAATTGCTAACGCATGCCTTTAAAATATTTTAGGCCAAATCATTTTTTTATATTATACTGTTGAACACTGGGATCATACCTGAGCACCTGTCCAATTGCTTCTACAGTTTCCAAGGCTCCCTGAGAGAAAATATTGGTAACTTCCTTTAAGTACCTCTCTGATCCATCTTCATGAGAAATTGAACAAGCACAAAATAAATTGAGCTTTCATATTTTCACAACAGAACGTCAACGGTGTTTGTCCCATATTTGGTGTCTAAAACATATGGATCCCTCTTCAATCAACAACTGAGTATTGGCACTTAAGGCACTCATTGGGTAATTCAACCATGAATTGATTTAATCCAGTATTCACCAAAGACTCACATGAGACATCTGATATTTGAGAGAAACTGCCTAATGGGCATACTAACTATTCATTCTTCTAGAACAAATTTGGTATTTGTTAGTTCATCAGAATGCACCATAGCTAAACTATATATATTGTCTTAACATTTTATCTGGGAATAATTTCATACCTATAGATGTTACAAAAGTAAAAATAATACAAATAGTACCCTTACACTGTTTACCCATATTCACCAATGGTTAATATTTCACCCCATTTATCATTTGCAATCATGCATATTCCTCCTCCTCTTCCTCTCTTTACATACACACACACACACACACACACACACACACACACATGCACGCAGTTTTTTTCCTGAATATTTTTGAGGGCAAATTACAGACATCATGGCCCTTTGCCCTAAACACTTCAAAGTATAATACATTTCCTATAAATAGGGATATTCTCTTACAGAGCCACAACACAGTTATCAATGTCAGCATATTTAACACCAATAAAATACTTTCATTTAACATAAGTATTCCAATTTTGTCAAGCAATCTTGTAATGTCCTTTATAGAATATTTCCCTTTCCATACAGGATCCAGTTAGGGTCAAGTAGTCCCTTTAAGTGCCAGGTGTCTTAGGTTTCCGACCTTCTAGAACACCTCCACAGTGAAAGCTGTCATTTATGATGTTGACATTTTGGGAGAACAGCTCCCCTTCCACTCATTTTTTTTTTCCTGCGACAGAGTCTCACTCTGTCACCCAGGCTGGAGTGCAGTGGTGCAATCTCGGCTCACTGTAACCTCCGCCTCGCAGGTTCAAGTGATTCTCCTGTCTCAGTCTCCTACATAGCTGGGACTACAGGTGCCCACCACCACACCCGGTTCATTTTTGTACTTTTACTAGAGACAAGGTTTCACCATATTAGCCAGGCTGGTCTTGAACTGCTGACCTTATGATCTGCCTGCCTCCGGCTCCCAAAGCGCTGGGATTACAAGTGTAAGTCACCGCACCCGGCCCCCACTCTATTTTTTAAGAGAATGCTCCTATGTAAGGCATGTCTGATGTCTTCCCGTGATGAGACTGAGGTTACACATTTTCAGTCAGAACACTTTATGGTGGTGATGTGTCTTTAGGGCATCACATCTTGAGGCACATGATTTCTGCCTGTCCTTCAGTGATGCTCTTAACTTTGATCATCCAGTCCAAGTATTGTCCGATTTTTCTACTGTATAATTACTACGTATTTTCTCCCTTGCAATTAATAAGCAGTGTGTGGGGTAGTACTTTAAAAGCATGCAAATTCTCTGCTTCCTCATCAAAATCAGGTAACATCCTAAATCTGATTATTCTTATCTGATTCCATCTTTACTATGATGGTTGCAAAACACATGATTTTCCAACTTGAGGGGTCCCTCCACATTTACCAGTCAGGCCTTGGAATTTTTCTGAAAGCAAAAGTAAATCATTTATCTCAGCTCACTACAGATGTTAACATTCCCTAAATAAAAATTTAATGTTAAAATCTCAGCCAGAGGCATGCGCCTGTAATCCGAGTTACTTGGAAGGCTGAGGTGGGAGGACAGTTTGAGGCCAGGAGTTCAAGGCTGCAGTGTGCTATTACTATGCCTGTGGATGAACAACCACTGCACTCCAGGTTGGGAAAGGTAGTGAGAGCCCGTCTCTTTTTAAAAAAAAAAAACTAAAATCTTATCTTTCATAGTCATTGGTCAACATAGAAAATATCTATCTGAAAAACATTTCCTAACTTTTGCAAAATCAAAGCTAAAGGCAACTATCATCTCTTCAGTGTCTCACTTATAAAACAAAGGAAAGAAAGCATGTCTCTGAGACAAAGTCACATAGTTCCTTTACCAGACATAGCATAACATATGTCCCATTCTGCTTTCTTTTCTAGAAAACACAGAATTAAGTTTGGTGTTCAAATGCAATGACTAGTCCATCTCAGGTGTCTGATAATATTTGCTTCTCTGTCCCTTTATAAAGTCATCTCCAATTCCTTTGGGAAGGAGGCAAGGCACATGGGAGGGTATGGAAGGAAAGCAATTTTGTGGAAAATACTTAGACAATATATTTATTTCAAATCTATTTTCTGAATAGTATCTTTAAGTTTTATCAGCTTAAAGTTGTTTGAATGATGATATATTCTTTGGAATTACAAAATGTCTCAAATGAGGAATTCAGTATATTGAGTTCTAATCCTGGCATCCTCTTCAAATGATATGCAAAAAATTATGCGACAGAAAGATATTTATATAAAGCATACACTACCAGACCATTACCAGACCATTACAATTCTCATACATTTAAATGCCAATGCAAATATCTTGAATGTTAAGATTCAACAGACAGGCTTTTAATTCAAGATGACAGATTAAGCACACAAGTAAACCCCCCTAAAATGGATCCACATCTACATGGAATTCATTTTATAATAAATGTGGCACTTCAAATCAATGGAAAAACATGGAACATTCAATGTCAGGACAAATGGCTGGCTGTTCATTTGGCTTGTCAATATTGAGGGATTTGCATGTATATTCAAATGAGACTGGTCTATGATTTTCCCTCCCAGTACTGGGAGTTATATGATTGGGTTACCAAGGTTACTGCAAGACACACTATATAAGTTAAAGATTTATAAAATAAGGCTGGGTGGGCTTACTGTTGGTAGAATTCCTTGGCAGCACTGTCTGGGACTCATACTTTTTGGTGAAGATGTTTAAAAATGATTCGTTTTCTAAGGTCTATTCCAGTTTCTCTTTCTTCTTCTAGAAAATCTGCCTTTGACCTAGCTTTTCAAATTTATTGATATAAAAGTTATTCACAATAATTTCTTGTTGTTGCTTTATCTCTGCTGTATGTCCCCTTTTTTGTGCTTAATATTATTTATTTGGACTTTCTTCCTTTTGTGTTGAGCAGTCCCGACAGAAGTCTACTTTATAAGTCTTCAATAGGCCAGATTCTATACTACAAAAGTTACTGCTCCAAGCCTTAGTTTACTTAATGCATAAAATGGGGATAATAACAGACTTATAGGCACACTGAGCAGATTACCTAAAAATACGCATGTACAGAAATTTGCCAGGCATGGTAAAAGTCTCCATAAAAGTCAGCTATTACTACTTAAATGGACATTGAATCCCTGAAGTTACAAGTTTGCAGAGGGAGTCAAGGCCCTTATGATACATCAGTATTCTTAATGTCCCCTGATATCTGTTTCTACTAGACACTAACACCTACTGCAACCATGTTTCCTGGTTTTGTTTATCAATTTCTCACTAATGGCCTAATGCTGTAAATAACCAATTATACAAAGTAAATACAATGCAACTCAGTTGTAATGTGGAAATACAAACTCTCAAAAGAATGCAGGATTTCATAAAGTCTATGAAAATAATATTAGAAAATGCTCATCTCACAGCAAAATCCTTGGATTCTGACAGAATCAAACCACTCAACAACTAAAGATAGGACAATTCACTCAACAACTAAAGGACAATGACAGTAAGAATTAAGAAAGGGGTAAGAAAATATCTTGAGAAACTGGTGAAACCCTCAAGAGTTTTGATAAAACTGATGTACAACTCTATTTTATATAACAAATGCTAGATAAATGAAACACAAAATGAAGGATGCTATCAGACAATTATACAATTTTACTGGAAAAATTATGCCAAGAAGGTATCACATCATTCTTTGTTAATTCTGAGAATTAGCATAGCTGCAGTTACAATTAAATTTTGTTAAACATATAGAAAAATACATATACTAAAATGTTTTCATTTCTGAATACTGTCCCTAACAAATCTTTTTCATTAATAACTAATAAATCTTGTCTCCATTTTTAATAGGTTTACTTTTAAGAGGTATTTTCCAAATACTAATTTTCTCAATTAGCAAGAATTTCTCTTAAGTGTATATTCCTAACGAGGAAAAAAAAAGCTATTATCTAAACTGCTAACACTGATTACAACTGGGAGAGCCGGAACTGAAAGAGGAAAAAGAATTATAAAGAATTATTATCTTTTGATACAACATATGCCACAGTATTGTTTAAATGTTACAAAAAGAACAGGCAGTACTCTTGTAATTAAAACAAAATCACTAAAATTTAAAGATAAGCTATTGTTTTAGCCATAATAGGACATTACTATAAACGTGTAAGAGAAAGCAAAGGCAATGAATATTGATAAGCAGATATTTATTGGACAAAATTACTGTAAGCAGGAAAATGATGACAGGACAAAAGAAGAAACTCTTTAATATACTCAGGAAAATGTAACAAGCAGCACATAAATTATTCCATGTTGGACAGATACTCTCAAATGCTGCAGAATGCCGAGCAACCTCTACTTTTTAGTTTAAGAATGATCTAGGACTATACTGTCCAATTAGTCACAAGTAGCTATCAAGCACTTGAAGTGTAGTTAGTCTAAACTGATGTGCTGTGCATATAAAATACACTTGGATTTCAAAGACTTTGTACAAAAAAATACAAATTGTCTATTCCTTTTATACTCATTATATGTTGAAATGATACTATTTTGGATATATTGCTTTAAATAAAACATTAAAATTAACTTCATTTGTTTACTTTCGTACTTTTTAAAGTGGCTTCTAGAGAATTTAGAATCACATATGTGGTTCACATTTGTGGTCCACATTAAATAATGCTAATGGGTTAGCACTGGTCTAAGATCTTGCCATATCCCTAATGCCACAGGACAAATACAATCTGCTTTTCTCCTTCTGTTTTGTTGGCTTCAGCAGCATGGGAACATACCAAATCAAGAAATCAACTAAACCATGAATGTACAGATAAGCTTATCTGCATACAAACACTTTAGTTCATAATGATTTTTTTAAAGGATCCAAAGAAGTAAAGTCTACTCATGTTCCATAAATCAGAAAACAAAACCAATTAGATAACAATCTGAGAGGTAAAAGTCAGCTCCAACAAATTTAGGAGCATTTTTCACAACTTGTTATTTTTTTTTCCCCTGAAAATCAAGGCTTTTTATGTATGTTTGAAACTGTGGAAGGCCCTAAATTTCAAATCATTTCTTTGCATATTAAAAAAAGAACTTCTTTGGTTTCACTACACTACCAAGAGCATTCTCTCTTCTCTTTGGTCTCCTTACAAACTGGCAAAACTAAGAGATGTCCTGGTCCTTCCATTCAGCAGTGTATATGTCCGTTTGTAAAGGAATGGAAGTATCTTAAAGACAAATTTAGTATGTTTGTAATTAGGTGTAGTATTAAAAATTATATTAAGTGATACAAGTAAACCATAAGATTTCTGAGCACTAAGATAATTATATACTTCTAAATTCTAGCCATCCTCTCAAAAAAAAAAAAAAAAATTCGCTGCTCTCCTCTCCCCAACTTCATAGTTTGGTGAACAGTATCACTGTCAGCCCAGTTGTTCAAGCCAAAACCCAGGAAGTCACTACCCCTGATATTTCAATCAATTACCAAGTCCTATTCATCTGCCTCTACACTGCTTCCAGTGACTTTCTAAAATACCAATCAGATTCTCCTGTTCATTTCTCTGTTCAAAATTCTTCAGTGGTTTTTCACACACAAGCTTTTTTGCATAGCAAATACAATCCTACATAATTTAGCTCTATTGCCACTCCCAAAACTTCTTATCTGCCCAGTCTCATCTCTGGCTATTCCTAATTTCAGACTTTATATTCCATCAATTCCAACTTCTGGTAGTACCAGACACATGCCCAGCTGACCTCTCATACCTCTGTGGTTTGAAGCATACTATTTCCTCAGTTGGATGTCTGCCTGATAGTCTCCTATTTATCCTTCAAGTCTCACGTGAAAGGTTACCTTTTCTGTAACTTCATTACTGACTCTCCTTAATAGTCTAAGCTCCTTCCTGTAAGTTTCCACTATACACACATCTTTACATACATACACTTTCATTAAAGCAATTAACATATTGCTTTATAGTTAGTTGTTTGCACATCTGCCTCTCTTCTTCAGTGTAGAGTTAGTGTCTTTTTGTCTTTGTATCTACAATGCCATAGCACTGCATTTGGCACTAAATAAATATCATTTATTTATATCACTAAATATTCATTCATTCCACAAATATTTATTAACTACTATGTGCCAAGTCCCATCTCAGGCATTGGGAACACAGTAATGAACAAAGCTCCTGGCCTCATGGAGCTTACTGCTGAAGACAATCAATCAACATTTAAACATATCCTATAATGTATAAGGCTACAGAGTAAAATGGAACAGAGATGAAAATACAGAAAACACAGGGAAGACCATGTTGTAAAGTGAGGAAGACCACTCTGAGGAGTTAACACCTGAGCTGATGCTTAAACTGAGTCAGAGAGACACATAAATTATCAGGGAAAAGAGAAATCCAGGAAAAAGAATGAACACGTGCAAAAGCTCTGAGGCAGGACAATTTTGGCATGGACAAGAAGTAACAGGAAAACAAGTGTGGTATCAGCAGAACAGGAAGGGGTGGAGAGGCTGGGTATGGTGGCTCGCATCTGTAATCCCAGCACTTTGGGAGGCTGAGGCAGGTGGGTCACCTGAGGTCAGGAGTTCAAGGCCAGCCAGGCCAACATGGTGAAACCTCTGCTCTACTAAAAATACGAAAAATTAGTAGGACATGGTGGCACACACCTGTAATCCCAGCTACTTGGGAGGTAGGAGAATCGCTTGAACCTGGGAGGTGGAGGTTGCAGTGAGCTGAGATTGCGCCAATGCACTCCAGCCTGGATGACAGAGTGAGAGCCTGTCTCAAGAGAAAAAAAAAGGGCGGAGAAGTCAGTAAGAGAGCTAAGGGACAGAATGAGTAGTGGCTAGTAGGTTATGTCAAGAGCTTTGGATTTTATTTCAGAGTGCTGGGGAATTATTGGAAGGTTTCAACATGATCTGACTTACTTTTGCTAAAGATCATTCTAGCTAATATGTGAGTACAGGGGAACAAGAGTAGAAGGAAGGAGACCTGTTAGGAAATTATTGCAGCACGTCTAGGGTGGTAGCAGAGAAGGTCATAAGAAGTGGTCAGATTAATCATAGAATCTGAAAGCAAAGCTAACAAAACTTGATGGACTGATGGTATGAGATATGAAAGGAAGAGAGGAGAAACCCTTTTTCTACAAAAAAATACAAAATTTAGTTGGACATGGTAGCATGTGCCTTACAGTCCCAGCTACTCAGGAGGCTGAGGTGGTGGAACACCTGAACCCAGCAGGTTGAGGTTTCAACCCTATCTCACATAAATAAGTACAAATAAAATAAGATAAATGCTGTTGGAAGACCAAGTAGGACGAACTCAGAGTTTCTACTGGATTAGCAAGATGGGGCTGTTGGTAACACTGGAATGCTTCATGGAACTAGGGAGATAAACATCCCACTGGAACAGTCTAGGAAGCAAGTATGAGGGGAGGAAGACTAATCCAATAGGAAGGTAAAAACTGATGATGTAAATGGGAGATAAATGGGTTAACTGTAATAAAGGCATAGATAAAAAAATTTTAAAACCTGGAACAAAAAGTGAGCAACTATGAGATTAGAAATTCTAACAATACCTGCTTTGTCATACCTTTATTAGAAATGCAAGGGTAGTATTAAGTAGAATATAGTATTTTGCACTCCTCTATTATTCACCACATGTCAATTAAAGCACCTTGAGACTCAGTATTTATACACAAATAAAGGTCACATATTCAAAATCTTCCTTAAAAGCTATTCTTGACTTAGCAAAGTTCGGTATTAAAGCCTGGACAAAATCAGTTCTCCAGTCATTTGAATTCAGTCTAAGGAACACATATTTAAATAAACTCTGCTTCTTTAGCAACAGCCAGTATACAGTTTTAGAGTACTGGCTCACTTTATGGATGTAGCAGCTAATATTTACTGATGAATTTTTATACAGTGCTTAGTGTTCTGATGACGAAACTAGATACAAAGTTATTTTACTTGGTCACTACAGGCTACTTGAAGAATGAAGTCTCCAAGTCAAAAAAGATGGGGTTTAACAGGGTACAGTTTTAAAAATAATAGATGGCTCAAAGGTCTACAATGGAAGGTATAATCTACTTTTAGGAAAAGTTTTAACAATATAAAGCTAACAAAAAAAGGGTTTGTTTGTTTTTGTATTTTAATTCAAAAGGACTTTACAATAAACCTAAAAGCAAAAACTAAAAATCTGTATTCTTATTCCAGAGAAAACCACTGATAACATTTTGTTTTGTATGCTTATTGACCTTTTGTGCATTTTCTGTAGTAAAAAAAAACCATAAATTTACCTCTTCACAATTTTCAAGTGTATAGCACAGTATTTTAACTACATGCACATTGTTGTACGACAGATCACTAGCACTTTTTCATCTTACATGACTGAAACTCTACACTCACTGAATAATTCCTCGTTTCCTTGGCAACCACCATTCTAGCTTCTGTTTCTATGAGTTTAATTCCTTTAGATACCTCATATTAGTGAAATTATGCAAGTATTCATCTTTTTGTGATTGGGTTATTTCACTTAGCAAAATGTCCTGAAGGTTCAACCAGAGGCAGCATGACAAGAATTTCTTCCTTATAAGGTTGAATGATATTCTGTTTTATGTATATATTGTATTTTCTTTATCCATTCATCCACTGATGGACACTTAGGTTCCACATCTTGATTACTGTGAATAATGCTGCACTGAACATAGCAGTGCAGATGTATCTTTAACATCCTAATCTCATTCCCTCTGAATATATACCCAGTAGTGGGACTGCTGGATTATATAATAGTTCTATTTTTAATTTCAGGAAGAATTTCCATACATTTTCCATAGGAGCTGTGTCACTGTACAATTCCACCAACAGTGTGCAAGGGTTCCAATTCCTCTACATCCTTGTCAACACTTGTTATTATTTGTTTCTTCTTTGATGGTGGCCATCTTAACAGGTGTGAGATAATATCTTATCGTGGTTTTGATTTGCATCTCCCTAATGATTAGTTGTATAGAGCATCTCTTCACATGCCTGCTGGTCATGCACATATCTTCTTTGGAGAAATCTCTATTTGGGTTCTGCCCATTTTTTATTCAGATTATTTGTTAATGAGTTGTCAAGTTCTTTACATATTCTCAATATTAACCCCTTGTCTAATACATGGTTTACAAATATCTTCTCCTATTCCTTAGGCTGTGTTTACACTCTGATGATTGTTTATTTGCTGCATAGAAGATTTTTAAGTTGGATGTTTTTTACTTTTTTAGTTTTTTAAGTTGGATGTACATGTTTTTGCTGCTTTTGCTACTTGTGCTTTTGATGTCGTATCAAGAAACCACTTATAATTCCAATATCATGAAGCTTTTCCCCTGTTTTATTCTAGGACTTTCACAGTCTCAGTTCTCATATTTAATCCATTTTTAATTAAATTTTGTATATGGTAAACCTCATTCTTTTGCATGTGGATATCCAGTTTTCCCAACACAATTTACTGAAGAAACTATCCTTTTTTCCATTGTGTAGTCATGGTACGCTCATCAAAGATCATTTGACTATATGTGTTTATTTCTGGGCTCTCTAGTCTGTGCCATTGGTCTATATGCCTGTTTTTATGCAAATACCACACTGTTTTGATTACTATAGCTTTGTAATACGCTATGGAATCAGGAAGTGTGAGGCCTCCAGCTTTGTTCTTCTTTCTCAAGACTGCTTTGGCTACTCAGGCTCCTTTGAGAGTCCATATGAATTTTAGGATGGTTTTATCTGTTTCTGCAAAAAACGCCATAAGGATTTTGCCAGAGATTGTTCTGACTTTGTAGATTGGACAGTATGGACATTTTAACAATATTAAGTCTTCCAATCCACGACATATTGCATCAATATTCATCAGGAACATTGGTCTTCTTGTACAGATTGAGCAGCCCTAATACGAGAATCCTAAATCCAAAATGCTCCAAAATCCGTAACTTTTTGAGCGCTTACAGTGCTTAAAGGTCATACTCAAAGGAAATGCTCATTGGAGCATTCTGAATTTTGGATTTTTGGAGTAGAGATGCTCAACCAGTAGTATTTGTCTGGCTTTAGTTTCAGCATAATAATATCAAAGGTATGTTTTTCCATTTTTTTGTATCTTTATTTCAGCAATGTTTTATAGTTTTCAATGTATGTCTTTCCCCCCAATTAAGTTTACTCTTATGTATTTTATTCTTTGTGATGCTACTGTAAATGAGATTATTTCCTTAATTGTTAGTGCACAGAAACACAACTGATTTTGGAGAGTTGACTTTGTATCCTGCAACTTGGCTGGATTTGTTTATTAGTTCTTAAAGGTTTTGCTTTTTTTTTTTTTTTTTTTAAGAATCTTTAAGGTTTTATACATGTAAAACCAAGTCATCTGTGATTAGGGATAACCTTACTTCCTCCTTTCCAATTTGGATGCTTTTTATTTATTTTTCTCGTCTAACTGCTCTAGCTAGGATTTCTATTACAATGTTGAAGAAAGTGATGAGTGGGCATTCTTGCCTTGTTCCTGATCTTAGAGGAAAAACTTCATTTTTCACTAATGATTATGTTAGCTGTGAGCTTTTCACATATTACCTTTACTATGTTGAGATAATTTCCTTCTATTCCTAGACCGTTGAGTGTCTTTATCATAAAAAGTTATGTTTTGTCAATGCTTTTACTGAATCAATTGAAATGATGTGATTTTTGTCCTCAATTGTTAATATGGTATATAATCTATATTTATTGAGTTTCATATGTTGAGCCATCCTTGCATCCCAGAGATAAATTCCACTTGGTCATAGTGTAAGATCCTTTTAATGTGTTACTGAATTCATCTTGCTAGTATTTTGCTGGAGATTTTTACAATATTCATTAGAGATATTGGCCTGTAGTTTTCTTATAGTATCTCTGGCTTTGGTATCAGGGTAATGCTGACCTCATTAAATGAGTCTGGAAGTGTTCCTTCCTCTTCCATTTTTTTGGAAGAATTTAAGAAGAATTGGTGTCAATTCTCCTTTAAATGTCTGGTAGAATTCCCCAATGAAGCTATGTGGTCCTGGGCTTTTCTTTGCTAGGAGATTTTTTATTACTAATGGAATTTCCTTACTGCTTATGGGTCTGCTCAGATTTTCTATTTCTTCATTATTCAGTCTTGGTAAGTTTCTAGAAATCTATCAGTTTCTTTCAGGTTAGCCAATATGTTGGCATATAATTGTTCATAATAGTCATTTATGATCCTTTGTATTTCTGTGGCATCAGTTGCAATGTCTCCTTTTTCATTTCTGACTTTTAGTTGAGGCTACTCTCTCTTTCCTTAGCCTAGCTAAGGGTTTGTCAATTTTACTGATCTTATGGTCTTTTCAAAATGCCAAACTATTAGTTTCTTTAATTTTTTCTATTATTTTCCTATTTTCTATTTTTTTTATTTCTGCTCTATATTATTTCCAAGACCTTCTTTTCTTAAGCTTTGTAAGACTTACCTAAAAGCACAGGTTCCTAAGCCAGTTTTTCCAATTTTTTTCCTGCATTCCATAGTAAGAAAAGCATTTCATATAATAACACAGTAAATAGACTCATACATATACGTGACTTAAAAAAAAAAGTCCAGGCTGGGCGCAGTGGCTCACACCTGTAATCCCAGCAGTTTGGGAAGCCAAGATGGATGGATCACCTGAGGTCAGGAGTTCAAGGCCAGCCTGGCCAACGTGGTGAAACCCCATTTCTACTGAAAGTACAAAAATTGGCTGGGCATAGTGGCGGGCACCTGTAATCCCAGCTACTTGGAAGGCTGAAGCAGGAGAATTGCTTGAACCCGCAAGGCAGTGGCTGCAGTGAGCCGAGATCGTGCCACTGCACTTGAGCCTGGGCAATACAGTGAGACTCCATCCTTACCTTACACCTTATACAAAAATTGATGCAAGATGGATTAAAGACTTAAATGTTAGACCTAAAACCATAAAAACCCTAGGAGAAAACCTAGGCAATACCATTCAGGACATATGCATGGGCAAGGACTTCCTGACTAAAACACCAGCAATGGCAACAAAAGCCAAAATAAACAAATGGGATCTGATTAAACTAAAGAGCTTCTGCATGGCAAAAGAAACTACCATCACAGTGAACAGGCAACCTACAGAATGGGAGAAAATTTTTGCAATCTACCCATCTGACAAAGGGTAGATAATATCCAGAATCTACGAAGAACTCAAACAAATTTACAAGAAAGAAACAACCCCATCAAAAAGTGGGCAAATGATATGAACAGACACTTCTCAAAAGAAGACATCTATGCAGCCAACAGACACATGGAAAAAATGCTCATCATCACTGGTCATCACAGAAATGCAAATCAAAACCACAATGAGATACCATCTCACACCAGTTAGAATGGCAATCATTAAAAAGTCAGGAAACAACAGATGCTGGGGAGGATGTGGAGAAATAGGAACACTTTTACACTGTTGGTGGGAGTGTAAATTGGTTTAACCATTGTGGAAGACAGTGTGGCGATTCCTCAAGGATCTAGAACTAGAATTACCATTTGCCCCAGCAATCCCATTACTGGGTATATACCCAAAGGACTATAAATCATGCTACTATAAAGACACATGCACACATATGTTTATTGCGGCACTATTCACAATAGCAAAGACTTGGAACCAACCCAAATGTCCATCAATGACAGACTGGATTAAGAGAATGTGGCACATATACACCATGGAATACTATGCAGCTGAAAAAAAGGATGAGTTCATGTCCTTCGCAGGGAAAAGGATGAAGCTGGAAACCATCATTCTCAGCAAACTATCACGAGGACAGAAAACCAAACACCACATGTTCTCACTCACAGGTAGGAACTGAACAATGACATCACTTGGACGCACAGCGGGCAACATCACACACCAGGGCCTGTCAGGGGGTCGGGGGCTTGGGGAGGGATAGCATTAGGAGAAATACCTAATGTAAATGATGAGTTGATGGGTGCAGCAAACCAACATGGCACATGCATATACCTATGTATCAAACCTGCAGGTTGTGTACATGTACCATAGAACTTAAAGTATAATAATAAAAAAGTCCATACAATACTTACCCTTAATGTAGGCACTACTCTTACTTTTAATCTAGAATTCTTCTTCACCTTTTACAATTTAAGGCTTTTAAAATTCTTATAATTTAAAATCAATTTATTCACTAAGTTGATTTCACCTGAACAAAAGTTTTAAAATACTATTCTAAACAGTATATTCAATGTCAGAAATGCATACGACAGGCATAGAAAACATTTTCTGTTTCAAGTAATTTGTAATTCTGGTTGTAGAGCAAGGTAAAAGAGAAAACATGAGTAAAAAATTGGAAGATTCTTTGGCAGTATAAAATCAGAATAATAAAATAATAAAATTAAAAATATACCCAATCCTTTCCACACTTTCAAGGTCTTCCCACTTCCAATGTCAATCACAAGTACAGTACAACTGGCCCTCCATATCCGTGGGATCCATATCTATGGATTCAACCAACTCACAGATGGAAAACATTCAGTTAAAAAAATTTTACATGTTAAAAAATTCATGTAAAAATATTTTAATTACATGTTAAAAAATATTCAGTTAAAAAAATCTGTACATGTACTGAACATGTATAGATTTTCCTTGTTATTATTCCCTAAACAATAGAGTCTAACAAATATTTACCTAGCATTTATATTGTATTAGGTATTATAAGTAATCTAGAGATGATATAAAGTAAAAAGGAGGATGAACATAGGTCATATACAAATACTGCCATTTTACATCAGAGACTTGAACATCCTCAAACTGTGGTTTCCAAGGAAAGTCTCAGAACCCATTCTCCAGGGATACTGAGAGTCAACTGCATTTGCAATCAAGAAACCAAGAAACGTCCTTCTCTTGGCATGGGAGCTTCACTTTAAAAGAGATTCAATACAAACACAGCACAGAGGCACTTGTGTGCAATATAATAACATAAAAAATTATACTGGGACAGCAGAGAAATGGCTTCATATTTTAAAAACTATAAAATCTGCTAATGAACCACAACTGATTCTGCTGTAGTTTTCTTAATGCATTCTTCCGTAAATGCAGGTGCACTAGTTATTATAATACAATGATATATTTCACACTTGAAAACACAAAATAATTCCTATATCTGCTTGGGGATTCATTTTTACTTCTATTCAAACCAGGTTACACAAAATATATATTACAATTTAAGTTGACATAATAAGACAGTAATTTCTAAAATTAAAGTCTATAGTGAAAGAAATTACTTTATAGGTCTTCTCTTTAACGTATCTGGACTAAAGAGAAATAAGTTTTTAACCCGGGTAGACACTCATTATTGAGAGACCTTACATAGATAGACCTTACTAAAAGGCATTCAAGAAATACAATCACTAGTAGAAAGCAGAATGAGAAGTCAAACAGTTCTGTTCAAACCGCCAAACTGTGCCATGTATAAGGTGATGACTCAAGGCCTTCTTCATTGTGAAAGGCTGTCCTCACCCCACATGTAATGCACAGCTGTACTACAACCTCCAGATCACTATTTTTTTTTTCAGTAGAGTACCTGATTTTTATTGTTTCTTTCTCTTTGCCATCTCTCACTTTTTGCTACTCTAGGCATTTCTATTTCTCTCAACCTAAAGGGCACTACAAATTCCAGAGTGTTTAAATTACATACAAAGTAACAATAAAAGGCTTCTAAATAAGGATCTGAGGTGTTTCCTAATTGAGCAAAGTATATGAACTTAAAAACACAACCTTTATATTTATTTTGGCCACTTACCAGATCTTACTTGCTCACCTGACAAATAACTCACTTGACTATTTTATGTTCAAAATAGTAGCATTTCATTTGATTCTCCCAACAACCCTATGAAGTGGAGTTATTACTAGTCCAATTCGACAAATGAGAAAACTGAGGCAACGAGGGTGTTAAATTGTGTCCCCCAAGGCCAAGGGACTAGAATATGGCAGAGGATTATCTAGATCCTAACCCAGATACTCTGAGTCCAATGTTTGTGCTCATAAATGCCTGTGGCAATATGAATATATCAGTGTGGTTAGTACTCCCCACTTAAATATCTTTAACAATCTTATGGGAAAAAAATACAGAAATAACTATATCAATTACTTGATGTCTAGGAGATGAGAAGCCCTATAATTGCCTCCTTTCACCTCTCCAAAAGCTACTCTGAAAGACATAACTGAGGCAGAGAAATGAAAAGCCAAAGGAACACCAATGGGTCAACAAAGCTGATAAGGAAGTTTTCCAGGGTCTAGCCTTATTTAGCATTACGCTGAGCCTATCCTATAGTGGATCCAGACACAGGACTCTCCATTGCCATTTGAAGACTTACTTACCAAGGATGACTTAGGGCTGTTCCTTTTGAGATGTAGTTCTAAATGATCTCTGAATGCCTACCAAATACTTGTATATTTTAGCTTTCAATAAACATTCCTTGAGTAAATGTGGGCTTGGTATTCTGCGCTCTCTGCTGCCATACCAAACTGTAAGCTTGTCTGACTAACAATCATACCTACAGCTCCTTGAAAGCAAGAAATACCTTACCATTTTTAGTTTCTCAATACCCAGCACCATTCCTGGCACATATGGCATTCAATAAGATGTTTGGTAAATAAATGAGCGCAAAAGCAAATGTGCCTGGCACAAAGCAGTATCAATTCAGATGTTTCTCCTTAATTTGAGATTCTGTGTGTGTGTGCATAAAAGGTATGTGCATTCTTGAACGACATTAAGAATTCCTTTGGCCAGGTACAGTGGCTCCTACCTGTAACCCCAGAACTTCTGGGAGGCCAAGGTGGGAGGATCACTTAAGTTCAGGAGTTTGAGACCAGCCTGGGCAACATACCGAGACTCTATCTGTACCAAAAAAAATTTTTTTAATTAGCTGGGTATGGTGGTGCACATCTGTAGTCCTAGCTACTTAGGAGGTTGAGGTAGGAGGATCACCTAAGCCCAGGAGTTTGAGGTTACACTGAACTAAGACCATGCTAATGCACTCCATCCTGGGCAACAGAACAAGACCTTATCTCTTTAAAAAAAAAAAAAAAAAAAAAAAAAGATTTGTTATATCTTATCTCTTTGACTCAACTCACTAGCTATTTTCCTACTGAAGCAAACCTTTCTCAATTTGTATATATGATACATATCTATTTATAGAAAGAGACCTTATGTGCAAACTAATGATAACAGCAAAATTAAACCAGAGCCATATTTAAGCCCCCCATCCAATACCTACTTCATTCTTGTAAACCATAATTTCCTGCCACCATCAAAGAAATGATACTCTGTATTTTTACATTACTAGCCCTTTTTACAGATGGGAAATATGTAAACATAATCCAATTATGAGAAATGTTTAAGAGACCTAAGATTATGACTGTTTCTTAGATTATAAACACCTTATATGGGTTGATATGCCCTAATGTGAAAATCTGCAATCCAAAATGCTCCAAAGTCCAAAACTTTCCGAGCACTGACACGACACTCAAAGGAAATGCACATTGGAGCATTCCAGATTTCAGATTTTCAGGTTAGGGATGTTCAACTGTTAAATATAATGCAAATATTCAAAAACAAACAAAAAAATCAAAATCAAAAACACTTCTGGTACCAAGCATTTCAGATAAGGGCTACTCAATCTGTAGCATGTTGGATTTAACAAACTGTACACGGCAATATAATTTAAACTTGTACCCTATCAAATAAGTCAATGAACAAAGCACTGGGTTAAGTGCTTGTATACATCATCTCATTTAACCTTTGTAACAACTCTTCAAGGTGTATATAATTATTATTACCATTTTACAGACAAATAAATGAAGACTCAAGGTTGTACACCTAGCTAGTAAGTATAGAAATCAGAATACACACCCAGCTTTAACTAATACCTGAGTTATTTAGCTACTCACAACTCTATCCCACAGTATACCCTCAACAAAGCAAAAAATTTTCTAAATCATAACTGCCTAACTCTAACATTGTAATAATACATCATACTTGCTTTTAACTACATCCATCATTCTGAGAAGGAAAACTGATCACCTCCATAAGCGCCACACCTACTTTCCCACCTTAACCACTGAAATCTTGAATCATATGAGAGCTGTTTATTACTAACATCCTTTTTCTGAAAACCATACTGTGCCCCTCCACTGCCATGAAAAACACTATTGGCACCCACAGCAATGCTCTGTATAAAACTTGTCACAGCTATTAGTGGTAATTATCACTACCTTAGGTGACTCTGGAGTCTCAGAAGACTTGAACACTCTAATGTAAGTTTTAAAGGTTTATGTAAGATCTACCACACCAAATGCTGAGTAAAACCATCTGGAAAAAACAAGGAAATTACATGATTAAATATAGTTAAATGTCTCTCTACACGGAACAGCTATTTGAGAAGATCAATTGTATGCTATTTTTGTTCCAAAAGAGCAAGGTTTGCAGATTTTGTTTATATACCCATAGGCTAAACATCAAAACTGAAGGAACCAAACTGTCCTGTTTTTCTCAACACTCAAAGACAATCAGGCAAGAGAAGTTCATTTACCATGATTTACATATTATTTACATATTTTTTTCCTTTTCCCTTTTTCTGACTTACCTCCATGGCCTCAATGAATTTTGGGCCATACATAAAAGAGAATTATTAAAGTAAAAAGGGGTCATTTCTTCTACTCTCCCTCTGAAAGAAGGAAGGAAACTTGGAGGTTCTTCAGAAACATACCAAGATTTTTACTGGATACATCCCAAGTCTTCCTTCTTCCTCACTCTCTGTATTCAATCAATGGAAAAGTTCCACTGATCTTCACATCTGAGTAACTCTTTAATTTGCCTAGTTGTCCCTATCTCTAATGCCACTACTCCAAGTTAAAACAACACATGCAAATGCCTGGATTACTGAGGCAACCTAACTAACTAGTCTTGGTAACTGCTTTGCTTCTTTCCATTCACTCCTCACCTTCCATCCAAAATGACTTTTTCAAAACCATTAGCTACTCAGATGTCACCCTCCCTAAAGTCTTTCAATGACTTGCCATCGTTTTCATGATAAAATCAACTTAACATGGCTTAGAAGACTCTTCTTTCTAACCTGGCTCCAATCAATTTCTCCAGTCTTACCTTTTGTCACTTCTGTCTTCATATGCTTTATAGCCACATAGCTCTTCTTCCAGATTCTCAAACTCTTCATGTTGGTTCTGTGGATTTGTTTTGCATCTTAGCTACTGGATCATCTCTTCCTTCCCCACGTACTCTGCTTCCCCACAGCCTCCCAGCCATCTTTAACCTCATTCCTACATAACCTTTATGTCTACATCACAGTTCTTTCTCTGAGAAGCCTTACCTAATCATTCTAGGTAAGACTGGGTGCCTCCTTCCACATACTTCTCCTATTACAGCTCTTACCATTACTTTAGTATAATTACTTCTTTAATTATCCAGTCTTCCTCATTAAACTACATGCTCATTAGAAAAGGGATTATTATGGGTACTTGCCCATCCCTATATCCCCCAACACTGAGCACAGTGCCTAGACACATAGCACAGACTTGACGTTTTTATATTGAATACATGAGCAAACAAAAATAAAAATTTGGAGGAAAAAATTGAAAGGAACAGATTTAAAAGACATTTTAACCATCAAATATCTCATATCAATAGACATCCTCAAGAAATAAATGGGACTTCTAGATTCTGCTTAGGATGTAGAAAGGTAGAAAGTATGTCATTTTCACCCTTAAAACAAAGTAAAAGATGGATGCTGTGCAAAATCACAAATTTTCTTGAACCCAGCACAAAAGGTAACTTTAAATCTAAGTAACCGATCTAAAATCTAAAGACAGACAGGATTTCGAAGGGAGAGATGGGACATGAGCACTACTTTACCTATAGTAAACACCGGACACCATACAAGCCAACAAGAACTTGGTTAAACAAATTTTTTTAATTACTGCAAGCCAAATGTGGATCTGCAGCTAGGGGGAGCAAACGAAACAAAAAAACCCTCTACCCCACTTAAAGAAGGGGCAGGATCTTTGAAAAAGCCCCATACCTGAGACCCAGAGAAAATGGAAACATCTAGCTAAAACTGAGACTAGAAAAATCCAACACAAAATGTCCTCCCCATCTCCCATCAAAAGCAGGCTAGTAAGTCTCAAACAATATGTAACAGCAATGTACTACAGTCAGGTGTCACGTAATGACAGGGATATGGTCTGAGAAATGCATCATTAGGTGATTTCATTGTGAGAACATCACAGAGTATACTTACACAGACAAAGACAGTATAGCCTGGTACACACCTAGACTATACAGTATAGTATAGTATTGGTCTTAGGCTACTAAACTCTACAGCATGTTACTGTACTGAATACTGCAGGCAACTGTAACACAATGGTAAGTATTTTGTTTATCTAAATATAGAAAGGTACAGTTAAAATATGGTATTATAATCTTAGGGGACCATCATCATATATGCAGTCTGCTGTTGGCCAAAACATTGTTATGTAGCGAATGACTGTTCGTGAGCAAAGAGCTAAAGCATGGAGAAATACCTTCTCTGAGATGCAAGTTCAAAGGGAAGACCTAAAGCTGAGGGTAGAGTAGACATTAAGAAAAACTCTCTGGCAAACTAAATCCTACCCTAAACACGAAGTAATGCTAGAGAAACTTGAAGCCTGTGGTAAATTAAAGGTAACCTAGCAATAACAATCCCCCAACACTCCTTCCCACTATACACACACACATACACACATACACATACACACACACACACACACACACACGTCTCAGGAAAAGACAAAGCATGTCCATTTCCAGGCATAAATACTATTTAACTGGCTCTCTACACAAAATGTCCAGATTTCAACCAAAAAAAAAAAAAAAAAAACAGAAAAGAAGCAAAGAAAAAAAACAAAACACAAAACCACACTGGCAAGAGACAAAACAATCAATAGAACCAGATTTGGACACAACCATCATGTTAGAACTATCAAACACAGAATTTATAGGTTAAATGCTCTAACAAAATATGTAGATAACATGCATACACAGATGTGTAATTTAAGCACAGGGAAGGAAACAGTAAGAAGAAATCAAATGGAAATGCTAGAAATAAAAATATAGTAACAGAGATGAAAGCTTTCAACAACCTTATCAGAAGACCAAGATAGTCATAGAATCAGTAAAGACCAACAGAAACTACCCCAAAAAAACATAACAAGAGAATGAAAAACAGAGAAGAGAACATCCAAGTGCTATGGGACGATATCAAATACTCTAACATATGTGTAACTGGAATTCTAGAAAGACAGTAAGACAGAAACAAAATATAAAGAGATAACCAAAGTTTTTCAAAATTAATACAAAAGAATCCAAAAAGCTCAGAGAACACGAGGTAGCACCAAATAAACAAACAATAACAACAAAAATTCACAATTAGACACATCATATTCAAACTGATGGGGAAAAAATCAAAGATAAAGAGAAAACTTTGAAGGCGCCAGAGTTTAAAAAAAAAAAAAAAAGACATAATACAATGGAACAGGATAAGAACTTTCAGAAACTATGAAAGCCAGATGCCACTGAAGTGCTGAAAGAAAAAACTCTCAATGCAGAAATCTATATCCATGAAAATATCTTTCAAACTGAAGAAGAAATAAAAAATGTTCAGGCTTGTGGTCCATTCCAAGATGGCCAAATAGAAACAGCTCCAGTCTGCAGCTCCCAGTGTGACTGATGCAGAAGATGGGTGATTTCTGCATTTCCAACTGAGGTACCTGGTTCATCTCACTGGGACTGGTTGGACAGTGGGCGCAGCCCAGGGAGGGCGAGCTGAAGCAGGGCGGGGCGTCGTCTCACCCGGGAAGTGCAAGGGGTCCGGGGATTTCCCTTTACTAGCCAAGGGAAGCCGTGACAGACTGTACCAGGAAAATTGGGACACTGCCACCCAAATACTGCGCTTTTCCAATGATCTTAGCAAATGGGCACACCAGGAGATTATACCCCACGCCTGGCTCAGCAAGTCCCACACCCACAGAGCCTTGCTCACTGCTAGCGCATCTGAGATTGAACTGCCAGGCGGCAGCCTGGCTCGGGGAGGGGCATCCACCATTGCAGAGTAATGGTAAACAAAGTGGCCAGGAAGCTCAAACTGGATGGAGCCCACTGCAGCGCAAGGAGGCTTGCAGGCCTCTGTAGACTCCACCTCTGGGGGCAGGGCATAGATGAACAAAAGGCAGCAGAAACTTCTGCAGACTTAACGTCCCTGTCTGGCAGCTCTGAAGACAGCAGAAGTTCTCCCAGCACAGTGTCTGAACTGTGAGAATGGACAGACTGCCTTCTCAATTGGGTCCCTGACCCCCGTGTAGCCTAACTGGGAGACACCTCCCAGTAGGGGCCAACTGACACCTCATATTCATACTCATACTCAGAGGGTGCCCCTCTGAGACGGAGCTTCCAGAGGAAGGATCAGGCAGGAATATTTGCTGTTCTGCAATATTTGCTGTTCTACAGCCTCCACTGGTGATACCCAGGCAAACAGGGTCTGGAGTGGACCTCCAGCAAACTCCAACAGACCTGCAGCTGAGGGCCCTGACTGTTAGAAGGAAAATTAACAAATAGAAAGGAATAGCATCAACATCAACAAAAAGGACATCCACACCAAAACCCCATCTGTAGGTCACTATCATCAAAGAGCAAAGGTAGATAAAACCACAAAGATGGAGAGAAACCAGAGCAGAAAAGCTGAAAATTCTAAAAACCAGAGCGACTCTTCTCCTCCAAAGGATCACAGCTCCTCGCCAGCAATGGAACAAAGCTGGACGGATAACGACTTTGACAAGCTGACAGAAGTAGGCTTCAGAAGAGTGGTAATAACAAACTTCTTCAAGCTAAAGGAGGATGTTCAAACCCATCGCAAGGAAGCTAAAAATCTTGAAAAAAGATTAGACAAATGGCTAAGAAGAATAAACAGCATAGAGAAGACGTTAAATGACCCGATGGAGCTGAAAACCATGGCACGATAACTACGTGACGCATGCACAAGCTTCAGTAGCCAATTCGATCAAGTGAAAGAAAGGGTATCTGTGATTGAAGATCGAATTAATGAAATGAAGTGAGAAGTTTAGAGAAAAAAGAGTAAAAAGAAATGAACAAAGGCTCCAAGAAATATGGGACTATGTGAAAAGACCAAATCTACATGTGATTAGTGTATCTGAAAGTGACGGGGAGAATGGAACCAAGTTGGAAAACACTCTTCAGGATATTATCCAAGAGAACTTCCCCAGCCTAGCAAGGTAGGCCAACATTCAAATTCAGGAAATACAGAGAATGCCACAAAGATTATTCCTTGAGAAGAGCAACTGCAAAACACATAATTGTCAGATTCACCAAGGTTGAAATGAAGGAAAAAATGTTAAGGGCAGTCAGAGAGTAAGGTCGGGTTACCCACAAAGGAAAGCCCGTCAGACTAACAGCAGATCTCTCGGCAGAAACTCTACAAGCCAGAAGACAGTGGGGGCCAATATTCAACATTCTTAAAAGAATTTTCAACCCCGAATTTCATATCCAGCCAAACTAAGCTTCATAAGTGAAGGAGAAATAAAATCCTTTACAGACAAGTAAATGCTGAGAGATTTTGTCACCACCAGAGCTCCTAAAGGAAGCACCAAACATGGAAAGGAACAACCGGTACTAGCCATAGCAAAAACATGCCAAATTGTAAAGACCATCAATGATAGGAAGAAACTGCATCAACTAACGGGCAAAATAACCAGCTAACATCATAATGACAGGATCAAATTCACACATAACAATATTAACCTTAAATGTAAATGGGCTAAATGCCCCAATTAAAAGACACAGACTGGCAAATTGGATAAAGACTCAAGATCCGTCAGTGTGCTATATTCAGGAGACCCATCTCACATGCAGAGACACATACAGGCTCCAAATAAAGGGATGGAGGAAGATCTACCAAGCAAATGGAAAGCAAAAAAAAAAAGCAAGGGTTGCAATCATAATCTCTGATAAAACAGACTTTAAACCAACAAAGATCAAAAGAGACAAAGAAGGCCATTACATAATGGTAAAGGGACCAATTCAACAAGAAGAGCTAACTATCCTAAATATATATGCACCCAATACAGGAGCACCCAGATTCATAAAGCAAGTCCTTAGAGACCTACAAAAAGACTTAGACTCCCACACAATAATGAGAGACTTTAACACCCCACTGTCAATATTAGACAGATCAACGAGACACAAGGTTAACAAGGATATCCAGGACTTGAACTCAGCTCTGCACCAAGCAGACCTGACATCTACAGAACTCTCCACCCAAAATCAACAGAATATACATTCTTCTCAATACCACGTCACACTTGTTCCAAAACTGAACACACAGTTCGAAGTAAAGTACTCCTCAGCAAATCTAAAAGAACAGAAATCACAACAAATTGTCTCTCAGACCACAGTGCAATCAAATTAGAACTCAGGATTAAGAAACTCACTCAAAACCACACAACTGCATGGAAACTGAACAACCTGCTCCTGAATGACTACTGGGTAAATAACGAAATGAAGGCAGAAATAAAGATGTTCTTTGAAACCAATGAGAACAAAGACACAACATACCAGAATCTCTGGGACACATTTAAAGCAGTGTGTAGAGGGAAATTTACAGCACTACATGCCCACAAGAGAACGCAGGAAAGATCTAAAATGGACACCCTAACATCACAATTAAAAGAACTAGAGAAGCAAGAGAAAACAAATTCAAAAACTAGCAGAAGGCAAGAAATAACTAAGATCAGAGCAGAACTGAAGGAGATACAGACACAAAAACCCTTCAAAAAATCAATGAATCCAGGAGCTGGTTTTTTGAAAAGGTCAAAAAAATTGATAGACCGCTAGCAAGACTAATAAAGAAGAAGAGAAGAATCAAATAGACGCAATAAAAAATGATAAAGGGGATATCATCACTGATCCCACAGAAATACAAACTACTATCAGAGAATACTATACATACCTCAACGCAAATAAACCAGAAAATCTAGAAGAAATGGATAAATTCCTGGACACACACACCCTCCCAAGACTAAACCAGGAAGAATTTGAATCCCTGAATAGACCAATAACAGGCTCTGAAATTGAGGCAATAATTAATAGCCTACCAACTAAAAAAAGTCCAGGACCAGAAGGATTCACAGTTGAATTCTACCAGAGGTACAAACAGAAGCTGGTACCATTCCTTCTGAAACTATTCCAATCAATAGAAAAAGAGGGAATCCTCCCTAACTCATTTTATGAGGCCAGCATCATCCTGATACCAAAGCCTGACAGAGGCACAACAAAAAAAGAGAATTTTAGACCAATATCCCTCATGAACATTGATTCAAAAATCCTCAATAAAATACTGGCAAACCGAATCCAACAGCAAATCAAAAAGCTTATCCACCAAGATCAAGTTGGCTTCATCCCTAGGATGCAAAGCTGGTTCAACATACACAAATCAATAAACGTAATCCATCACATAAACAGAACCAAAGACAAAAACCACATGATTATCTCAATAGATGCAGAAAAGGCCTTCAACAAAATTCAACAGTCTTTCATGTTAAAAACTCTCAATAAATTAGGTATCGATGAAATGTATCTCAAAATAATAAGAGCTATTTATGACAAACCCACAGCCAATATCATACTGAATGGGCAAAAACTGGAAGCATTCCCTCTGAAAACTGGCAGAAGACAGGGATGCCTTCTCTCACCACTCCTATTCAACATAGTGTTGGAAGTTCTGGCCAGGGCAATTACGCAAGAGAAAGAAACAAAGGGTATTCAATTAGAAAAAGAGGA
This sequence comes from Macaca thibetana thibetana, assembly GCF_024542745.1. Classification (NCBI taxonomy): domain Eukaryota; kingdom Metazoa; phylum Chordata; class Mammalia; order Primates; family Cercopithecidae; genus Macaca; species Macaca thibetana. The sequence goes on along the minus strand of NC_065586.1, from coordinate 94,220,700 downwards.
AGTCAAATTGTCCCTGTTTGCAGATGACATGACTGTATATTTAGAAAACCCCATTGTCTCAGCCAAAAATCTCCTTAAGCTGATAAGAAACTTCAGCAAAGTCTCAGGATACAAAATCAATGTGCAAAAATCACAAGTATTCCTATGCACCAATAACAGACAGAGAGTCAAATGACGAGTGAACTCCCATTCACAATTGCTACAAAGAGAATAAAATACCTAGGAATCCAACTTATAAGGGATGTGAAGGACCTCTTCAAGGAGAACTACAAACCACTGCTCCACAAAATAAAAGAGGACACAAACGAATGGAAGAACATTCCATGCTCATGGATAGGAAGAATCAATATCATGAAAATGGCCACAGGGCCCAAGGTAATTTATAGATTCAATGCCATCCCCATCAAGCTACCAATGACTTTCTTCACAGAATTGGAAAAAGCTACTTCAAAGTTCATATGGAACCAAAAATGAGCCCGCATTGCCAAGACAATCCTAAGCCAAAAGAACAAAGCTGGAGGCATCATGCTACCTGACTTCAAACTATACTCCAAGGCTACAGTAACAAAAACAGCATGGTACTGGTACCAAAACAGAGATATAGACCAATGGAACAGAACAGAGGCCTCAGAAATAACACCACATATCTACAACCATCTGATCTTTGACAAACCTGACAAAAACAAAAAATGGGGAAAGGATTCCCTATTTAATAAATGGTGCTGGGAAAACTGGCTAGCCATATGTAGAAAGCTGAAACTGGATCCTTTCCTTATACCTTATACAAAAACTAATTCAAGATGGATTAAAGACTTAAATGTTAGACCTAAAACCGTAAAAACCCTAGAAGAAAACCTAGGCAATACCATTCAGGACATAGGGATGGGCAAGGACTTCCTGACTAAAACACCAAAAGCAATGGCAACAAAAGCCAAAATACACAAATGGAATCTAATTAAACTAAAGAGCTTCTGCACAGCAAAAGAAACTACCATCAGAGTGAACAAGCAACCCACAGAACGGGAGAAAATTTTTGCAATCTACCCATCTGACAAAGGGATAATATCCAGAATCTACAAAGAACTTAAATTTGCAAGAAAAAAATCAAACAACCCCATCAAAAAGTGGGCAAAGGATATGAACAGACACTTCTCAAAATAAGGTATTTATGCAGCCAACAGACACATGAAAAAATGCTCATCATCACTGGTCATCAGAGAAATGCTAATAAAAAGCACAATGAGATACCATCTCACACCAATTAGAATGGCGATCATTAAAAAGTCAGGAAACAACAGGTGCTGGAGAGGATGTGGAGAAACAGGAACACTTTTACACGGTTGATGGCAGAGTAAACTAGTTCAACCACTGTGGAAGACAGTGTGGCAATTCCTCAAGGATCTAGAACTAGAAATACCATTTGACCCAGTGATCCCATTACTGGGTATATACCCAAAGGATTATACATCACGGTACTATAAAGACACATGCACACGTATGTTTACTGTGGCACTATTCACAGTAACAAAAACTTGGAACCGATCCAAATGTCCACCAATGATAGACTGGATTAAGAAAATGTGGCACATATATACCATGGAATACCATGCAGCCAAAAGAAAGGATGAGTTCATGTCCTTTGTAGGGACACGGATAAAGCTGGAAACCATCATTCTGAGCAAACTAACACAAGGACAGAAAACCAAACACCTCATGTTCTCACTCAAAGGTGGGAATTGAACAATGAGAACACTCGGACACAGGGCAGGGAACATCACACACTGGGGCCTGTCATAGGGTGGGGGCGTGGGGGAGGGATAGCATTAGGACAAATACCTAATGTAAAAGACGAGTTAATGGATGCAGCAAATCAACATGGCACATATATACATATGTAACAAACCTACACATTGTGCACATGTACCCTAGAACTTAAAGTATAATAGATAAACTAATTAATTAATTTTAAAAAGTTCAGGCAAAATATAATTCACCATAAAAGACTAAAAAAATAAAATACATGATTATTTCAATAGATGTACATAAAATATTTGACAAAAATCAACATCCATCCAGTAAACTAGGAATAGAACTTCCTCATCCTAATAAATGTTATCTACAAAAAAAAGCAGAGCAATAAAAACCTATAGCTTATATTATACTTGAAGAACCAAATTCTTTCCCCATAAGATGCAAAAACAAAGTAAAGATGACCACACTTGCCACTTTTATTTGACATTAAAATGGAGGTTTCAGCCAGTGCAGCAAGGCAGAAAAAAATATAAAAGACATCCAGATTGGAAGAAAGAAGTAATACTGCCTTTATCTGCAGGTGACATAATCTTCTGCATAGAAATCCCATAGAATCTATAAGAAAGCTACCAGAACTAAGTAAGTTTAGCAAGGTCATAAGGATACAAGCAGTTCTATATTCTATCAATGAAAAAAACTGAAAATTGAAGAGTATCATTTACATTAGCACTCAAAAACATGAAATGCTTAGGCATAAAACTAACAGAGTATGTGTACAATCTACCCTGAAAACTAAAATACATTGATAAGACATCAAAAATCTAAAGAAAGATAATAAATGAGATGCCTCAATATTTAAGATGTCAGTTCTCCCCAAAATGATCTTTAGAATTAAATCAGAATCCAGAAGGACTTTCTACAGAAATTAAGAAGCTGATTCTAAAATGGATATGAAGAGGCACAGGAAATGGAATCACCAAAGTAACTTTGAAAAGGAACAAAGATAGATTTCAAGTTCACTATAAAGCTACAATAATCAGGTGTCATAGTGGAGAAAGGATAAATATATAGATGAATGAAACGGAGTAAGAGTCCAGAAAAAGACTCGCACATATATGAACAACTGATTTTCAAGACATGTATAAAGGAAATTCTATGAAAAAGAGAGTCCTTCCAAAAAATGGTGCCAAAACAAGTAGAAATTCATTTCCAACAACAAAAACTGTATCTATACCTCACACCACATATAAACACTAACAAAATGAATCACAGATCTAAATGTAAACCTACAATTTTAACACTGCTATACATAAATATAAAACCAAATCTTTGGGATTTTTGGTTTAGCAAAGGTTTCTTAGACATAACATCAAAAGCATGATCCATAAAATAATTTTTTTTATTATACTTTATGTTCTAGGGTACATGTGCACAACGTGCGGGTTTGTTACATATGTATACATGTGCCATGTTGGTGTGCTGCACCCATTAACTCGTCCTTTACATTAGGTATATCTCCTAATGCTAACCCCCCCACTCCCCTGACCCCACAATAGGCCCCGGTGTGTGATGTTCCCCTTCCTGTGTCCAAGTGATCTCATTGTTCAATTCCCACCTATGAGTGTTAAATCAATAAACTCGACTTCATCGAAATTCAAACTTCTGCTCTTCAAAGACATGTAAGAGAATTGTAAAAAGCCACAAACTGCGAGAAAATTTGCAAATCACATCTGATAAGGAACTTTCATCCAGAATCTCAAAACTCAGTGTCAAAAAAAACAACAAAATAATTTAAGAATACTTCACCAAAGAAGATATAAGGATGGCAAAAAAGATGTTAAAAATCATTTATCATTAGAGAAATACAATTCCAATTACACAACATCCTGGAAAATACAAAACTGTAGAGACAGCAAACATACCACTGGTTGCCAGAAGCTTGGGATCAGGTAAGGGGCTGACTATAAAGTGACAAGGGAATTTTTTGGATTGATGGAACTGCTCTCTCTGCATTTTAATTGTGTGGGAGTTACACAACTGTATGTTTGTCAAAATTCACAAAATGTACTCCACGAAAGGTGAAGTTTGCCATATATAATCTTAAGTTTTTTAATGAAAAAAATGACACCTCTTTAAAATTCCTGCCAAAATATAGCTGACAGCACTGACCCTTTAATTTCTGACTCTTGGCTTTAAAATATGCCTATCTAGTAGCCAGTGAATAATCAGTATAGCCTTAATGAAGTTATCTGTAAGACTGATGGTTTCTTTCTTAAATCTTGAGGCTATAGTCTTTCCCAATTTAATTCTGCAGTCATTACTTAAAACTTAATTGACTGACTCAACTTTGCACGTGTTAACAATGAGAACCTTGGTCTCCTTTGACTGTCAACTCTATCATCTCCTCCATATACAACCAAACTACAAAATCCTTTGCACTGCAATCAGGCACATATACAAAACTATATTTTTAATTTGAACGGTTTTATTTTGAACTATAGAGGAAAAGAGGGCTCCAAGAATGCCGAGGTAATTTGGCAATTCCAAATAACATTAGGAACATCAATATGTAAGAATTTTTTCTAAAATACATTTTTTTCCAAACTTTCTCACTCAAAACCTTAGATTCACCACCAAAGCATACAAATAAAAACTAAGCTTACCTTGCATTCAAGATTTTCCATGATTTGGTGTCAATCTACTATTTCAATAATGTAGCTATCATTCTCAGACACAAAGTCTCCATTCTAGGCAGGATGGCCTCATTGTCTGCTCCTTCCAACTTCTGAATGCCCTCCTAAATGAGTTGGGTTTAAACTGAGATACCTCATTGTCATTATATCACTCTCATTATATACTACTTTATATTCTTATTCAACTGTTTCATTTATGAATGCTATCTCACACTCTCTAAGTTTCTTGAGGGCAGATAGTATCTTTCATACGCTTCTTTTATCCCTGGGAATACAATAAATATTCACAGAAAAATTAATGTAAGAACTGATTTTAAATTACTTTAGATCTTATACTAATTTAAAATTAACTTGATAACTTCCTGGAAGTTTATTTTGTACTTTGAGAAACTGAGGCAAGGGGCACTACACTTTGTTCCCTGAGATCTCAGCTGTATCACATTCATCTTCATATCTCCAGAGTTGAATACAGTGTCTGACACATGAAAAACATTAATTAAATAGTTAACTAAATTTCACTTTCTAAGGCCACAAAGTAAGAAATGGAATCCTGAAGTTATAGTCCAATTCTCCCAATATTATATTAGTACTTTGAAATGTTCTCTAATTTCTCGTATTTGTTCACATATTCTCCCTGAATATACTACAAGTATAGCAAACACAAAAGTTGTTCTATCTCCTTTTTTAAAGCTCAAAAAGCAACCATTGCAGTATTGAGTGCATGCATAGTAGGTAGGCAATATTCCTATCAGATTTCTTAAAAAGCAACATACAGGCAGCTCACAGACACTTCTCTGCCCCATGTAAAAACATGTTAGTTACTCTTCCTATTGGGAAGATTTATTTCTCATCACCTTTGGCACAAGTTCTAGAATGCTATCTGCCAGGCCCCATGCCCCAATAAATACGCATCCACAAGCAATTGTGGAGATAGATAGCTTATGAGGAGGGGGCACTCTTTGGTCAGGTCCCAGTGCTAACCTGTGGTTAGGGGGAAAAAAGAGTAGGGGGAGGGGTGTGGCCCTGTGATTAATCACTGCCCACTCTGCTTCGGGGTATTTATCACAGCCCGCTGTCAGGTAAATCACTGGAAAAACACCTCTTCAGTAATTAATGTGAAGTGACGGATGGACAGCCCCTGGGCCCATTAATCAGGAACATCAGCAGCCTACTGAGATTATGAATGTCAGGATGCATAAACTGCCGGTGGATCAATAGGCCCAGGAATTCATCCAAGGCTCTCATTTCCGAAGCATCTCCGGTACATTAGGCTCCCTCTACCCTTCCCCCAATCTGAAGTGAAAAGCAAGGTTTCAGAACAAAGAGCAGGAGCTGAGGTCTAAAGTGACCAGTGAGAGAAAGCAGTCAAGGAAGCTGGCCATGACTAGGGATGGTACCAGGACAGGCAACATGAGCACAGAGCTATACTAAGAAGCTCTCTCGGAAGGCTCAATGTTCCTGCAAAAGAACCAGGGAAGACATGGTACACAATCAATTATTCAGAGCCTAATTGTCCATTTTAGGGATCATCAGTTTCTTGCTTCGAATTTTTTACCCATTTCCCCATCTACATTTTCTTGCCTTTCATATTAGCACCACCAAAGAGAGTAGAGAGAAATGAGAGAATGAAAATTCCATTTTTGCAACCTAACAATCTAGGTAAAAATTTGTATTTACGAAGAAAAACAAGAATTTATATAAAATGAAATCAGTAAATTACCTTTACCTCATCCCTAAATACCACAATGACAGAATTACTATAAGTACCCCAAGTGTTAAGCAAAAATATTCCCCACCAAAAGGCTCTGCTCAACCTGTAAAATAGTCTGGAGCTGAAAGACTATTTCTGTCTACTTGTCATCCCAAGTTTAGTCAAATTGTGTATGGGAAGTAAGCTTGGGCTACAGCCTCATACTGAATACATTCTAGGCTGGCAGTGACGGGAAGGAGGCTGCACTTGCTGCCACATCCCGCCAAACCCCAGTGCTGTGCTTTGTGGTCAGACTCAGGCCAGGGCTGCAATTGTTGGTTAGAAAGTAGCTCAGAGTTACGGCTGCCTGTTCCGCTAAATCTCATTTCATCCTACTGATGGATGGATGGACAGATGGCTGCCTGGTGAAAGCAGCATTATCAGCCAGCTTCTATGGAGCCTCTGGATGATGGATAGCCCTCTTTCTACCTTCTCCAAACCACCATCGATCCAAGCCATATTTCAGCGGTCAGAAGCCCAGTAATATTAAGACACACAATCAAGTTAAGTTACCTGCAAGTGTAAACCTCTAGAACAGAAATCCTAACACCTCAGCTTTGCTGTCATGAACCAAACTAAAAACGTTACAGTTTCGTTCTTTCTAGCTGCTAACCCAATGAATTCCAACAGCTCAAGCCCAAAGGGAACAGCTGGGCTCCATTCCTAGCAGCTTCCCGAAAAGCTAGTTTGTCTGCCAAATTTTTTACTAGCCAGTTCATTTCTGTGAAATGAACTCTGCAGCAGTAGTGAACAGATCTGTGAATATGTGTATATCCCGTGGAGTATAAAGCTATTAGAACCATCAAACAACCTAGAGTTTGTCAATGATATAATCACTAGCCTCAAACATGTGTAGAGCCTTAGACATACCAAATAGACCTTCTCTACCAACACCAACGATAGTGATTAAAACCAGGACAGATTAAAATTATCTTTTGAACATAATCCTAAAATGTTGTTTCTACCCAATCAGCTTGACTGGCTTCTACTCTCTTGTGTACATATCGTAGTAAGTACTAATCCTTGCCTGCTTTCACAAGCACACTTCTGAGTCCATTTGCTTTGTCACATTCTAGACACTCATCTCAGCTTGTCTGGGTATTTAGACTACCATGCCTTTCCTTGTTCCTTCCATCTTATCATCCTGAGCTCTCAGACAGCAACTTGGACTTGTATAACTGAATATTGTGTCAAAGTTATTTCCACTGGTGTGGCTGGAAGAAATAGATTCTGACTCCAGCTTCATGACATAGGTTCCCAGAACCTACATGCCCTCTTTTGCTAAGCTTACTTATCCCCAAATGACGACTTCTCAAAATGTCTCACTATTAACTATACCCGAACAGCTTGGCCTGGCTCCCCCCAGTCTTGGCCCCTCTTGAATGAACCACTGCCATCCTGAGCCTACATTCACAGAAAATTAGTTTGTATTTGTTTATGGGGCTAAAAAAATGCCACGGTGGAGTAGTAACTGTCTTTCTACTTGGTGTTACGGTAGTTTACTTAATACTTTAATATTTAAGCCTTAACAACATCTACAGCTCTGTTTCTATCAAAAAAGAACATGCTATTGTTGAAGATACTACTTTATTAAAGTGTTGTATTAAGAATAGCACTGCCCTTCAAATAAACTTTAAAGAATTTTTACAGAGCCTTAGAATTAGACTTACTGAAAGGGACTGTATAGGTCAGAATTCAACATCCTAGTTTTTCAGATAAAGATACTGGAATTCAAAATTGTAATGTCCGTGGTTACATAGATATTAAGTGGCAATGCAAGACTGGAACCTTAGTTACAATTATAAGGGCTGTAGTCATTCTGCTATATTTCTCAGACATTCTGTTTTCATCCTTGGAATTTCAGAAAGAGTGAAGGCAACGAGGGTTAAGTGTTGTGTGCGTGCCTATGTGTTTTGGGGAAGGAAGATGGCCACAAATAATTAAGTGTGGTGACCTATACTACTGTGCTTCCCATCGAGGCTGCCCATAGGTCATCTGAAAGCCATTCATTATTTTACAGAACAAAACTGGATGACTACTTGACAATTAGATATGTCTACTCCTTTCTTCTCCTTTCTTTAATATCTGCCCCAGTCCTACCCACAAAGTTTTGAGAAGAAAAAAGCAGAAAGATAATAAATGCAAGTAGAATCAGACAACAAGAGGCTCTATGACTTAACATAAATGAACAGAGGAGCAATGTGTCCTCTTCATTTCCAAGAACGCCACATTCTGGTCAAATACAGAGCACAATTTCAATGACTGGACTTCACCCTCTGGTGGCCAAAATGTGTCACTACTACATTTCCCAGTTTCTAAGCTACCTCCATACCCATCTTCAAATCTTACTGCTGAAGCCAGGCACAGTGGCTCACACAGGCAATCCCAGCACTCTGGGAAGCCGAGGTGGGAGTACTGCCTGAGGTCAGGAGTTCAAGACCAGCCTGGGCGACACAGCAAGACTGTCTCTAAAAAATTAAAATAAGATAGAAAATTAGCTGAGAATGGTAGCGCATATCTGTAACCCTCACTACTTGGAAGCCTGAGGCAGGGAGACTGCTTGAGCCCATGAATTTGAGGGCGCAGTGAACTATGATTGTGTCACTATACTCCAGCCTGGGTGACGGAGCAAGACCCAGTCTCAAAACAAACGGACAAAAAGCTTATAGCTGAAAAGAGCCTTTGAAAACCATCTGGTTGAGGGATTTATCTAAGACTATTTGAGTGGTAGTAACTAAGACTAGAACCCAGATTGTCTATCAACTAAACTAGCAGTTTTACCACTATTATAGCTGTATTATCAGTTTTCCACCAAGTATATGCTCAGGATATAGGAAGTTAATTGTGCTGAAAAAATAATCACATAATGCACATCAAATCCAAATATATTATCCACACTAATGCTCATTACCATCAAGGATAAATGATTGGGGTGATTTTTCCATCCCATTCCCTCAAAAATGTGCCTCATACACTGGACAAGACTTCTACCATGACTATCTTGGCACAAGAAAAAAACTTCAAACAATTCCCCAAAAAGGCACTCACTCTGGGGAAAAAAAAAAAAAAAAAACAAATAAGGTTATGTTAGGTGAGTAATAAGGAATGACAATTCTTTGAACTGTTAGTTTTATATATTCCCAAAGCTCATATAAAGGCTGATTTATTTGCATTAAGCAAATACATTTTAGAAAAAACAGTTTTTTAGACTCATTTGCAAAGCTATCTTAAACCAAGACAAAGATTCTTATCTTTCATTTTAAATAAAAAGTCTTTTTATAGTTTCTACTTAGTTAAGAAAGAACTATTAAGCCATGCCCAAGAGAACAATGACATATTTTTCCAAATCTGCCGCAATAAACCATGTCTAATTGTGTTTTCTGTTTCATTACAGTTTAGGCCCTACAAGCAAAAGTGAAGTAGTGGTAGAGTAGTGCCATTAGTAGTAGCAGAGGAAGAGAAGAGAATAATAATCAGCTACCATTTACTGAGTGCTTACTATGTGACAGGGACTGTGGTAAACATTGCATATTCATTATCTCATTTGGTTCCAACTATAGTACTACGAGATAGCTATGATTAACCCAATTTTATATCTGAAGCTTAAATAACTAAAGATCACACAACTTCTAAGTGTTGGTTGGGATTTCAAAGTCTCTGCACTTAACTACTATATTAGACTGCCTGATACTCAGCAGAATGGTCTCACAATGATGCATTAGTTTCATAAATATTCACAATTTGCTTAGAATCCATGTAACTGCAAAGCAACCAAAAAGAGTTCAAAGACTGCTGCCGTAAAAAGAGAAAACCAAGTAAGATAAGAATGAAAGACCTTTAATGCTTTCATAGTATGCCTATTTCCAATAACCTTCCAGACTTAAAAAGGCTGACAATAATTCACTATTGTCTCTGAAACTTCCTCATTCACCTTGCCTCACCCTCAAAGCCATATGGTAAAGAACCTCACCAGGTGTCAGGAGAGGAACACCCTCTCTTCTATTCCCCATAAGAATAATCTCTATACTTATTCCTACCAACTCCTCCAAGCATTTGAAAATGCTGTCCTTCTCTATGTCCCTTCTCCAGAGGCACATTTCAACATGGGACCACCAACCAGTGAAACTGGTAACACAGTTCTCACACTAGCAGAAGCTCAAAGTAGAAGGCAGAGTATACTTTCAAATCTTGAGTCTAAAACAGAAGAAACCTATATATCAAATACCAACTGCAGATGGTATTTTCAGATGCAATCTTAAACAGAATATAATACAGTATTTTAATATTAGTCTGCCTTGGACATTTGTATTTATTGCCTCTGCCTTTCTGCCTGCAGCTGGACAAAGTATACAGCTTGCACAACTGGAAGAAACATTTCATGAAAACACTGAGTATCAAGACAACAAAAGATACAAGATACATGATTCCAGTAGGATCTTGGAGGTCCCAAAATACATAAACTGGCACAAAAAGGTCTTTCTCACAACATAACACAATTCATGCCCCCAGCGTATTTTATACTCCACTGGCTATAGTCGCCATGCATCAGCACCAACTGATTTCACGCTTTATAGGCTGGGAAACAGTCCGCAGCTTAGTCTTTTTCACACTCCACTGACAAGGTAACCCCACAACTCACCAATTTAACTGCTCCAAGTTTAATGTTAGCACCTATTATTGACCACCTCAAAAGGCAGTCAGATAAAAAGCTTTAATATACTGAACAGCAATATGATATGTAATAGAAAGGTAGAGAGAAAAGTTTGCTTCCTACTCTGCATATGTAACTGGTGGTAGGGGGCAGGGAGAAAAGAAAAAAAACTCCCTCTTAAAACTTCTTTCCCTCATTACACATCTGGAGGTTGGTCTGTTTCTACAGTTATTTGAAATTAGTTCCTCTCCTGGGTCTATTCTGGCTTTAATTGACATCCTATAGTTGACAATAAAGGAGCTCAAATGGATAAGGCTTTGGGAGCTTTACCTCAACCTTGACATGCATTAAACTTGATTTTTTTTTTCCTCTTTAAGATTCACAGAGTAAAGCTAATAAACCACTGGGTAAATTTTGAAAGTAGAGGCCACCAGACTCAATCTCAGCTAAGTGTCATATATATTATCTCATTTGATCCCAACTACAATACTAAGAGGTAGCATTATTATCCCAACTTTACAGATGAGAAATCTGAAACTTAAGTTACTTAAGATCTCACAGTTTCCAAGTGTTGGACAGGACTTCAAAGTCCCTGGATTGGATTTCAAAGTCCCTGCACCTAACTACTGAACTAGACTAAAACATGTACCTTCTAAAAATTATGTTGGGGTAAAAATGCACAGCACAGAATACTAGTCTGGCTACAACCAAAGGTTCATTGTAGCAAAGCTCTTTACTTTGTATGTATGTTTGTAAAAATGCATAGCACAGAATAGTTTAATTTTTAAAATACCAAATCACAATAACGACAAAAATGAATAATTATAAATGAGGTAGAGTCTGTCTGTTACAGACATAGCTACAGCTCCGTATCTATCACCTCCCTCCTTGGAGCTATACCAGCAAGTGTGAAATGTGCCTGGTGAGAAACTGAGAAACCAAAAGCAACTTTCAGACAAAGAAAGCATTAGCAAGTTAATAAATTTAAGAGTTTCTCTTCTATGCAGTTTCAAAGTTTATTAATTAGAGTTTCAAGAATAACAGATAATTATAATACAGTAACATCGTCAAAGCAATGTTACTTTAAGGAACAGAACGCCTGTACACAGGGCTACAGAAGGCTTTCAAAGAAGAATCATCTCCTGAACGAACATGGCTCAGGTATTTAAACTCAATTCTTATCTAGTATTCTTATGATACAAAGAGAAAGATAATTGTTAAAGATGGGTAAAAGCTAACAATAGGCAATGGCATTTTTTTTTTTTACCATCAAATATTTATTAAGTGCACATATTGTATTGACATCACTGTTGGGGTAGTAGAAATTATAAAGTACGGGCCAGGCACGGTGGCTCACGCCTATAATCCCAGCACTTTGGGAGGCTGAGGTGGGCAGATCAGGAGGTCAGGAGATTCAGACCATCCTGGCTAACATGGTGAAACCCCATCTCTACTAAAAATACAAAAAATTAGCCGGGCATGGTGGCACGCACCTGTAGTCCCAGCTACTCGGGAGGCTGAGGCAGGAGAATCGCTTGAACCCAGGAGGCAGAGGTTGCAGTGAGCCGAGAGAGTAAAAATGAAGCTTCCCCTTAAGACGTCTCTCTACCTAATTGGAAAGATTGTTTTCATGTTGTTTTAAGGGACTATATGTCTCTAACTGCCAAATAAAAGTAAATGATAGAAACCAGAGGAGAAAAATATCACTAAGGGCTTGGAATGGGTGAGAAAAATGTCATAAAGTGGGTGGAACTGAGGCTAGGCCTTTAGAAGCAGATATTCAGACACAGAACTGAGGGGCGACATTACAAGTGGAAAGAACACACTCAACATGTGAAGAGGCAAAAAGTCGGAAAGTGTTATTTTGGAGACTCATAGAAACTGGTTGTCTTAGTTCAGGCTGCTATAACAAAGTACCATAGACCGGGTGGCTTAAAAACAACAAAAATTTTTCACAATTCTAATAGCTAGAAGTTCAAGATCAGGGTCCCAGCATGGCCTGGTTCTGGAGCAGGCCCTCTTCCAGGTTGTAGTAGGTTGATTTCCCATTGTATTCTCATATAGCAGAAACAGAGCAAGCTAGCTCCCTGGCTTCTTCTTGGTTTGCTTGTTTGTTTGTTTGTTTTTTGAGACAGAGTTTTCGCTGTTGTTGCCCAGACTGGAATGCAATGGTGCAATCTTAGCTCTACCTCCAGGTTTAAGTGATTCTCCTGCCTCAGCTTCTGAAGCAGTTGGGATTACAGGCATGTGCCACCATGCCGGCTAATTTTTTGTATGTAACAGAGATGGGGTTTCACCATGCTGGTCAGGCTGGTTTCGAACTCCTGACCTCAGGTGAGCCACCTGCCTTGGCCTCCCAAAGTGCTGGGATTACAGGCGTGAGCCACAGCACCTGGTCCCTGACTTCTTCCTATAAGGGAAGTCATCTCATTCATGAGGGCTCCACCTTCATGACTAAATTACACCCTGAAGGCCCCATCTCCAACACCATGACACTGGGGACTAGATTTCAACATATGAGTTTAGGGGGAACACATTCAGTCCCCAATATTAGTCTGGCTACAGCCAAAGGTTCATTGTAGCAAAGCTATTTACTTTGTATAACTACTCTCATACTGAAAGAAAGAACTGAACCATAACTTGCCCACATTAAATTCTACTCCACAATCCAAATAATATCCAGAAATTTCTGTCTTTGATGTCTGACAATGCTTGCTACAGAAACAGTAACAGCTGATAGTATATGTATCAAATCAATCAAATAAATAAATAAATAACAAGCTGTACATCTGTCTGAGATAAAGGCCTAGCCATTGTGGATCTAGATATGGTAACTGGCCTTACTACTACTATAATAATTCCTGGAAAAGATAAGCCCTATCCCCATTACCCTTACCTTTATAGTTTCATTTCCTGGTATGATGTGATATTTCTAGTCTCCTCAAAAGTTTTAATTCCATCCAACCCATACTCTCATCAATACAACACAGAACCTTACAGGGTTTTTTGTTATTTGATTTTTTGAGACAGAGTCTCATTCGGTCGCCCAGGCTGGAAGTGCACTGGCGCAATCTCAGCTCACTGCAACTTCCGCCTGCCTGGCTCAAACAATTCTCACGCCTCAGCCTCCAGAATAGCTGGGATTACAGGCGTACACCACCATGCCCAGCTAATTTTTTATATTTATAGTAGAGATGGGGTTTCCCTGTGCTGGCCAGGCTGGTCTCGAACTCCTGAACTCAAGTGATCTGCCCACCTGGGCCTCCCAAAGTGCTGGGATTACGGGGGTGAGCTGCCATGCCCAGGCAACCTTACAGTTTTGATGACAGAATCAATAATACCTTGAAAGGAAAGGTGAAATACACTATTTCCACCCCACCCTCTAGCTGTTTATTTCACAGCTGTATTAGCAGAACACAACAACCAAAACACCTTCCATTCAAATTGCCCACAAAACTTAGAAGCTGCTCTGCTCTTCTCTCACTTCTTCCCCTCCCCACCTCCTCTAACTTACACACAACCACCTCACCCTGCTGTCCATCTTCCCCAACTGCTGCCCAACAATTCACAGGCTGTCACAGATTGTCAGCACTGCGTTTGGGGACTTGAGAAGTACTCTTGTGGGACAGCACAGTGTGTTAGTACAGCATTTTCCCAGACACAATGTCACTCTTTATAGCCAGCTGCAAATTAGTTCCTTCTTAAAAAAAAAAATAATACTCCTAATAAGACAGGTACAAGGAGATTTCAAATAACCAAGATTAAAACTCACTTTGATTTGCTCTGAGATGCAGGCCTTTTCAGTCATGTACAATGAAATCCTATGTTTCTACTCACATGAGCCATGCAAAACATCCAGAAATACCTAAGACAGTTTTCTGACGCTAACAAAAGCAAAAAGACTAAGAAAAAACAAATCTAAGGATAATATTGTTCCTCTCTTTTTTCAGTGCCTATAGCTCCTCATCCCTGGATTCTATTTGAGACTACTTTGTTTGAACTCAGTTCTCAACATCAACATGTATTTCTTACTGTGTTTAGCTGCACAAAACTATTTGAGAGAAAATTCGGCAAATCACCAGTATCATGTCATACTTTCCATCCAATTTTTGCAACGTGCGTCAGCAGCACATGAGTATATTTATCTTCTGACAGTTGCTGTGACCAACCCTCTGGTTACCACTAAAGCTATCACCCTACGCATCGGCTGGCCCATTGTCACTGGCCATACAGGAGAGTCAGAAGTTGGAATATACTCAAAAGATCATCAGAGGATGTGAGTAAGAAAACCTCTCACAAAACAGCAGGTCATATCAACTTACTAAATTTTCCTTGAAAAAAAAATTTTTTAACTGACAACAAATACCTATAGGGTAATATTTAAAAATTAAAATCAGTTATCTTTTTTCATTTCTAAGTTATTTAATAACATTATTCATTGTTTTATACTTTACTATTTAAATGACCACCTATTCTTCCTGAATCAGTTAATCAAACCCTTAAAATAACACTGCATCTTTGCTGCTCACTATATGAATTATAGTGAAGCCAGGGCTTGACAAGAAGGATGTTAATTCTCAGCTGTTACAGTGGAAAGAGACAGACCAAAGCTAGTGATCCAACTTTGAAAACTAATCTCAATATTTAAACAGCCCTTGTTCTCCTCTCTACTACAAACAACAAAATTAAGACAGATAGTAAACAGAAGAAAATCTTCAAAAGACCCTACACCTTTCAGGAAACTGCCATTTTCAAACTTGTTTTACATGACAGTTACAAAATAAAATGACACTGAAGAAACAAAATACAAGCAAACAAATCTTTAGAGTAAACAGACAGTATTTCTATAAAATATGCATAAGTAAAGGCAACTTACCATATAAGTAACATTTATTTTCTTAAAACTCTACAACATGCAGATAGACTGTCTCTGAAGGCAAACTGTATAAAAGTTCCTTTCTGACAGACAGCAGCCTCACCTGAAAAACAGTAATAATAAAAGTTATTTTTATAAAAATATACAGTTATTTCTTTGACACCTGTCTAGCCACTTAACTTTCATTAACTCATTTTGTAAGTCTGCATTTAACACAGTGACGTGCCACAGAATGTGCAATGAAGACACACATACAAAAGCACTTTTTAGAAGCTCATCAACCAAACAGAATAAGGAAATGCCATCTTCTGTCATTCTCAGACCTGAGGACAGGAAAGTCTACTAACTGTCACCAAAAAAAAAGACATAAGACACAAAATAATAAAAATCACAAAAAGACGCCAGGCATGGTGGCTCATGACTATAATCCCAGCACTGTGGGACGCCAAGGCAGGCAGACCACTTGAGCTCAGGATTTCGACACTAGCCTTGACAACATGGCAAAACTCCATCTCTACAAAAAATATAAAAATCAGCCAAGCATGGTAGCATGCACCTGTACTCCCAGCTACTCAAGAGGCTGACGTGGGAACATGGCTTGAGCCCAGCAGGTCAAGGCTGCAGTGAGCTGTGATGGCACCACTGCACTCCAACCTGGGTGACAGAACGAGATCCTATCTCAAACACACACACACAGAGAGAGAGAGATACAAACAGATGTTCAACTTCTAGTCATTATTACAGTTTTAATACATGGGATAGCTTATGGAACATGGTGGATACTCAACGAGTATATGCTGGTCAGCTGAATGGTAGATGGATAAAAAATAAAACTCATCAGTTAGCAAAGAAATGCAATATAAACATACTTTGTTTTGCTATCAAACTGGCAAATATTAAAAAAGAGCAATAAGGTTCTGTTTTGCTGAATGCCAACAGAATAGGGCTCAAACACAGTGTTAGTGGAAGTATACATTTTATTAATATGGAAAGCTGTTAGTAATATGTTTCAGAAACTTTTATGTGTCAAAAGACCTTTGACGAGGCAATTCTCCTCTGATAAATTTATCATAAGGAAGTAACTAGACTTCTACAAGGATACTTACTTATTCCAGAACTGTTTGCAATAGTGAAAAATTTTAAACAACTTTAATGTCCACCCATATCAGCCAGGTTAAATAAATTATGGTGCATCCACACTGTAGAAAACTATGTAGATATACAAAAGAAAGATCTATAAGATATATTATTGAGCTGAAAAAAAAGTGGAGAATTTATCAAGGAGTTAAATGTAAAGAAAACTTTAAAACGTTCCTGAAAGATACAAAAGTAGATCTGAACAAATGGAAAGATATTCTTTGTTCTTGGACAGAAATCTCAGCACGAAACAACAGCATTAAAAAGTCAGTTTTCCATATGTTAACTTATAAATTTAACATAACCCCAATAAAATAACCTGCAAGCTTTTTTATTGAGACAGACAAGCTGATACTAAAGTTCAACAGAAAAATAAACATGCAAGAGTAGTCAGGAAAACACTAAAAATTTAAAAAGCTAGCCCTTGATATACTATCAAGCCTTTATAACTGAAAGTGTGATAATGGTATAGAAAATAGAAAGTCCAGAAATAAACCAAATAGAAATTTCATATATGATAAAGGTAGCATATCAAAGAACACTGGCGCAAAATTGGTCTTTTTATTCATTTTTAAAGAAACCATACCTCCAAATGGATCAAAGATCCAAATTAACAACTAAAACCACAGAAGTACTAGAAGAAAACATAGGTGAATTATTTACCGTAGGTCCAAGGAAAGCCTCTAATTTTAATCCAAAATTCAGATAAAACAAAAAACTCAAAAACTGGACTACATAAAGGTCTAAACATTCATACCCACGCACAAACACTACAAACTGGGAGAAAATATTTGTAACATACATCACCAGTAAAGAGCTACTATTCCTCATATTTAAAAACTCCCAACAATTGAGAAAGGGGAGGGGACCAAAAACCTGATGGAAAAATGAAGATATATATTTCAAACAAAAAGATAAAAAATGACCCTTAAACATATAAAAAGATGTTCAACTTCACTGATAACAAGAGAAACAAACATTAAAACTATACTGAGATACTATTTCTTACCTATCAAGTTAGCAAAAATTAAAAAGCACGCCAACACACTCTGATGATGAGGTTGTGGGGAAACTAACCCTCTTATACACTGCTGATGGGAATTCAAAATCATACAACCTCTGCAGAAAGGGATTTAGCAATATTTAAGAAAACTACATATGCTTTTAACTTCTGGCCCAACCATTCCATTTTGAAAATTTACTCCAAAATACACCTCCAACATACCAAAATATATATGGACAAGGTTGCAGTACTTTTTGTAAATTCAAAATATTAGAAAGAACATAAGAGTACAAAAGAGTATTTATAGTATCCTACCTTTTGTGTAAGAATGAAAGAAAAATAAGAAAATGTGCATCTATATCCTCAATCCTGAGGGGAAAAAAATGCATGAAGGATAACTGGGGGAATTATTAGACTGGTAACCTGCAGAGGACAGGTTAGAGAAGGACAGAAGGAACGGGTGATAGTGCCCTGAGTATAAACATCTTTGTAGAGTTCTGACTTTTGGAAACATGCTGATGTTTCACATACTGAAGAATAAATAAGATCAATTAGGATCAAGTGAAAAAGACAGAATACAAATAGAAATAAACGAAGTACACTGTATTTCAAATGAATAACATAACCCCAGGGAGGAGGGAAAGAATGTTAGAGAAGGAAAATTAATCCAAGTAACTCTTGAACATGGTTTTTATATCAGCACATTCTAATAGAAATATAACGGAGCCACATACGTAATTTAACATTTTCTAGTAGTCACATTAAAGTGAAATTAATTTTATTAATATATTTTATCTAATACACTTAAAATATTTCAACACATAATCAACATAAACTATTATTAAAATACCAGTGAGATATTTCATATTTATTTGTAGTAAGTTTTCAAATCCAATGTACATTTTATACTTGTAACACATCTCTATTCATGTGGCTAGTAGCTACCGTATTATTACACAGTATAGATTTAGACTACATGTCCCTAGGCTAAAGGAAAAACACTATAAACAAACATTGAATTCTACTTACGAGGTGTCTTTTAAATGGTGGTATGAGTTAATAATTCTTAAACTATTTTCTTGCATTTTAGAATTGAACCAATAAGCAAAAATATGAGTAATTTCTCATTGTTGGAAATCAGAGCTACAAATATGGAATGAGGAAAGGACAGAATAAACCCTGTAGTGTTGGGTCAGAATCTGAGGTACCTGTATAAACTCACTGCTTTTAATAAAGATACACTAGTGTGTGCACACATACACACAAACACACACACTCTCTCCTCTCACACATACCTATTTCCTAGATGTCAGCTGAGAAGGCCTAGAAGCAATAACAATCGCAACCAGGACATCTAGAGTCCAGACTGTGGCTTTTAAAGTCATTATTAAAAGGAATCAGGGCTTCAAGAAGAAATTCCTTATTCCAAGGCTGGGGCTGGGAAAGTGCAAGATAAGCCTAGAATACGTGCTCCAAGAATGACAGGGTGTGTCAAAAGAACTGAAGGGGCTCCCACTGGCCACGTCAGGGACAGTGTCAAAATAAAGTACTATTATAAATAAGCGTAGAAAGAATAATGGAATTAGAATATCACCACTCAAGAACCATTATGAAAATTAGGCAGAAATCACCAACGGATACTAAAATTAGTGAGCAAAAGTTCAAGGAGTAACAAGATGTTTACAACAAATGGATACTAAAATTAGTGAGTGAAAGTTCAAATAGTGACAAGATATTTACCAAGTATGTATTTTTTCACAAAATACTTTAAAATTATTTAAAGGTACTGTGAATGTGAATTACAAAGAGAATATAATGCCACTAAGCTATACACTTAAAAATTGTCAAAACATAAAAATAAATGATGTGTATTTTACCACAAAAAAATTACAAAAGGAAAACAGTAACAATCAAGTGATCCAAAATCATATTACCAGTATTTGAACATCTTGTGCCTCCTGATACGATGCAAAAGCATAACGATCCTTTGTGGTACTCCTGCCAAAAATGAATAACCTTAATCCAATCATGAGAAAACATCAGATGAACCCAAACTGTACATGTTCTACAAAATAACTGTCTTGCACTCTTCAGAAATATCAATGTCGGCTGGATGCAGTGGCTCACACTTATAATCTCAACACTTTTTGGAAGGCCCAGGCAAGAGGATCACTTGAGCCCAGGAGTTCAAGACCAGCCTGGGCAACACAGGGAGAATCTCTCTACAAAAAATAAAAAATTAACCAGGTGTGGTGGTGGGCACCTGTAGTGCCAGCTACTCAGGAGGCTGAGGCAGGAGGATTGCTTGAGTCCAGGAGTTCAAGGCTGCAGGAAGCCATGATCACACCACTGCATTCCAGCCTGGGCAACAGTAAGACGCTATCTCCAAACAAAAAAAAAAAAAAAAAGTCAATGTCATGAAAAAAACAGAAACTGCACCAGATTAAAGGAAACTAGAGATATGACAACTAAATGCACTCTCATGACCTGGAATTTTCTTTTGCTATAAAGTACAATGGGCCAATGGGTAAAATCTGAGTAAGTCTGTAGGTTACATAATTAACATTAAATCAATGTTAATTTCCTGATTTTGACAACTATACTGTGGCTTATATAAAAGAATGTCCTTGTTTTTTAGAAAGTGCACACTTAACTATTTAGGTATAAAAGGGAGTAAGGTCTACATTTCACTCTCACGAGACAGAAATAATAAAGGGAATGTAGTAAAATGTTAACATTTGGGGTATTTGGGTGAACTCTCTATACCACTCTTGGAATTTTTCTGTGGTCTGAAATAATGTCAACATAAATTAAACAGAAAAACAAAGATGTCAGTCAGCACAGTGCTTGGCACATAATGTACAATCAAGCAAATGGGAGTTAGATGTTGTTAATGAGAATATAATCTCTAGGATTCTGTGCAAAAAAAATTTCGACTCAAGAGCCATATACTTTCATGGTTGGAAAAAATGGGGGAAGGAACAAAATAATACATATAGTATGCCCCATTTAAACATATGTCCACAAATACATAGGCAAATGCAAAAACAAAGACTAGAAAAATATATACACTAATCTGTTAATAGTGGGCAGCTCTGGGTAGTGTAATTAAAGTGACTCTTATTTTATTCTTCAGGTTTATCACTGTATTCTAGTTTTCCTATAATACAGATGTAACATTTTTGTGGGTTTTCCAATGATGATTTTTAGAAATTAAAGGAATAGCTCACAATCAAGGAAGGTATGACTAGTCTCTGTAGCAGTGCCCTCTCCGCAGACCTATGTTTAGTGTTACTGCATTTGAGCAACATATTCTGTTACTCTACCTTTCACATATCAGAAATATAATAATCATGTAATGCTACTGTAATATTATTTCACATAAGAATATTGCAGTTAGGGCCGGGAGTGGTGGCTCACACCTGTAATCCCAGCACTTTGGGAGGCCGAGGCGGGCAGATCATGAGGTCAGGAGATCAAGACCATCCTGGCTAACACGGTGAAACCTCATCTCTACTAAAAATACAAAAAATTAGCCGGGTGTGGTGGCGCACATCTGTAATCCCAGCTACTCCGGAGGCTGAGGCAGGAGAATAGCATGAACTCGGGAGGCGGAGCTTGCAGTGAGCCAAGATCGCGCCACTGCACTCCAGCCTAGGTGACAGAGCAAGACTCCGTCTCAAAAAAAAAAAAAAAAAAAAAGAATATTGCAGTTAGTCTTATAGCTGTTTTTCTGTTAAGAGAATGGAATGCACATATGCATATAATTTTGCTTCTCTCCAAAAATTCTACTGAAATAAGTCAATTTGTTTTGTCTTAAAACATAAATCCACAAGGATAGACAGCAGAGAAGAGAAAAAAAAGTAACAAAACTTTGGAAGTTATGTATTGATGAATGCTCAATGTGTAGCAGAACTTAAAAAGCCAAATTCCAAACCAGCAGTAGAGAAAGTTGCCACTCAACCCAATTTACAGTCAGAAATCCTCATGAGTCAGGGACTGGCCATACCAACTCTGGAACTGGAAGTGAAACGCAGGGAGGGCACTGGGTGAAAGGAGCGATCCTGAGATCCCCTCCTCCTCTGTGAAAAAAAGTTTGGGATTATCTCTAAAATGTAGAATAGACCATCTGTAGATCAAGGGCTGACTGGAAGTGCAGAGGTCTTTAAAACTGGGTGATTAAGTAAGCATATTGAACCTAAAACTTACCGCCCCACCCCCATTCCATACACCAGGTCCCAGAAAAATGCCAACTGTTCTACATTGAAAGGTACCCACAAACACCCAGGACAGTAGATAAAAATAAACACAGACCCACACCAAAGCACATCATTGCGAAACTTCAGAACACTGGGGACAAAGCAGAAGTCTAACAAGTTTCCAGTGAAAAGATCCAAACAAAAGAAGAGAGTCCACACTGGCTTAAGACTTCTCAAAAGCAATAAAGGATGAGGAGAAAAAAGAAACTATGCCTTCAAAATTCCGAAAAAAATATTTCCAATCTAGAATTTTACACTCACCCAAACTGTATTAATCAAATGTGAAAACAGAAATCAAAAATATTTTCAGACATGGAAAGGCTCAAAAAATTACCTACCATGTACGCTTTCCTAGAAAGTTACTAGAAGATTGAGAATTTTAAAGTTCTTACAAATTTAGGAAAGACTGATTGTTCGTAACTATAGTAAAAAGTTGCCAAGGACTACTTATACCCATTCCATTGTAAAAACAACTTACTTTTCTTTTACAAGCTAATCAGTGTTAGCTTAGCCCCTTACTTCTGAAAGTCAGCCAATTTAAAGTTAGGGAGAAAGTCACTACAATAAAATACCCAAATGCCAACCAATCGACAATGGTCTCAACCAATCGACAATGGTCTCACCCAAGTAACCATTTGTCTATAGATTATGTTAATCTGCTTCTGCTGCCTCTTAAAATTTTCTAATCCCTGAGCACCACACTCCCCCAAAACACTATATAAAACTAGCAATCTGCTTTGTTCTGGGACATTGTGCCTGATTAGATATTTTAGATAGTGATGATCTCATCATCCTTTGACAACAAACAAGGAAACAAACCAAAGGAAAGAAGAGATAAGATACAGAAAACAAGACATCCAACACAAGAGAGAAGTGAAGGAATACTAGTGAATGGGACTCTAGGATGACAACTGTGCACCAGCAGCAGAAAGCAACCAATCCAGATTGAAGCTATGTGAGAGGGTAGGCATGCTGAAGGCTGTCATCCTCATGCTGTCTGGCATGGTATCATCTTTTGAATCCAACACAACTACTAGAGGATGTGCTCCACCTAAGCAAGAGGTAAATGAAGCCTAAAGAAGATAGGAGTTCTAACAATATTCAGAGAATCAAACCCAGCAGAGAAAAATCTAAGGATAACAACAAGGGGAAATCATACTAGGAAAAGAGCAATGCAGCAGGTCGAGAGGGTAGGCTTCAATAGTAGGACATTGGAAGTCTCCAGAAGAGAAATTTCCAAGAATTAAAAAAAAAAAAAATTCTGACAGTTTAGTGTGATTGACCTTGTGGAAAACTGCACCGAGGGGCTATTTAAGACACTATCAGCAAGTAAAATTTGCACAGGCATAATAATGTAAACATAACATTATTAGACTTAACCAAATATTTTAATAGAACTAAATTAAGAAGCTAGGGAGAAGCAGTAGTGGAGATGGTATTTAATAACACTAAAACTTTCTCTACCATTATAGAAACTCCATATATAATGAAAAAAACTGGTAAATCAAAAGATAGCATTGTACATACATTACTTTTAAATACAGAGATAGGCTGATGCCAGAAGAAATAGCTTAAGAAGAAATAGCTTATTAACTGTTAAATTATTAACAGTTAATAAAAAAATTAACTGTTATCTACCCTGTATCCTCTAGGGAGAGGACTAGAGAGAATGGGAAGTGGTGGGACAAAAACTACTCACTATATTTTGTTATAAAACCTTTTTTCACTATTGGACTTTTTAAAACATGTCTATTTTAAACTCTACATCTATTGAGAAAATATTTTAAATTATTTTTAAATTTTTTTTTTGAAAACCCAAATAGCACCATATAAACTTAATTGTTCATCATTCTAAAACATGTCTAAAGAAAACATTTTCAACAGAAAGGGACAGAATATCCTACAGAAAAAGTTTCCTTTTTGTTAGAAGATCTTTATATTTCTAATACTGAAAGAGCATAAACACACAAAATATAGAAGCTTTAAAAATAAAAAAATTTAAGCAAATAATTACCAATTGAGTAGACAGTGAAGATTCACGAATTGTAATACTAGAAAGATTATAGGTCTGACCTTACTTACAAATTCATTAATGATCAGGAGACAGTGCAAATAACACATTTAATTAAATTTGTTCATTTATCTATTTCAGGAAGTATAATTAACAGCAGTGAGACAGAGTAGTAATATAAAAGGACAGAGACAGATTAAAAACATTGGCCAAAAAAACAACCAAATTGGAGAGTATTTACCAAATAGAATACTGGGTAAAATTACAGGCTTAAAACAACAGAAGAGGGTTATCAGCAGCTTATTTACCATCAATTTTACTTCACACTGTTGTCATATGAAATAATTTTGGCCAACACTAATGTTAAATGGGGGGATGTGTACACACACATGCACATAAACACATACATATGTATACATACAGATTTTTTATGAGAAACTGATAATCCTAATTAAGCAAGGATTCATGAACAGATTACACCCTAAAAACAACATACTGTTGATGCAATTTGACAAGAATGAATTTGTACTTATAGTTCAGTAATTATAAAAACTCTATCAAGAATAACCAATAATGAATTAAACTGTCCTAAAGACAATTAACTGTTATCTACCCTGTATTCTTCATCTAGCTACACTGGGATTATTCTCACTGTTCCTGCTTTTTATTTGAATGGCCAGGCACTGACCATTCAAAATAAAGTCTACATTTCCCAGCCTCTCCAGCAGCAAGGTGTGGCCATGTGACTAAGTTTGACCAATGGAATATGAGCAAAAGTAGTATACATGGAACTCCCTAATCCAAAAATCTATAATGCTACAAAATCTAAAATGTTCTGAGTGTCAAAATGATGCCACAAGTGAAAAATTCCACTCCTGATCTCATGTAACAGGTTGCAGTCACAATGCAGGCACCCAACACATAGTTTATTCAGTGTCCCCAAGGAAAGAAAGACCCTCCCAGCCCCCATCAGCTGCAATATATATCTGCACACACCCGGATTCCTCTTCACAAGCATGCCCACAATGGGTAATAAAACGACATGTGTATATGCCAGACACACCAACTGTAGGCTCCCCACAATGCCTCACATGGGGCCAAGATGTACTGCATTACTATTACTCACTATGCTCTTTTTTTTTTTTTTTTTTTTTTTTTTTTTTTTTTTTTGCTTATTCTCTGCTCTGTAGTATAACGATATGGTTGAAAGTATCGACAAGGTCTGCTTGATATCCACAGAGTAATGCAAACATTCCAAAATGTGAAACAAACAATGTGAAACCATTCTCTGGATCTAAGCATATTGGATAAGGGATACTCAACCTGTAATATATAACTTCCAGGAAGTATCCTTAAAGGAAGTGAGATGTGTTCTTCTCTTTCTCCTTCTGATGACTGCAATGTAGGTGAAATAGCTGAAGTTAGTAGCTCTCTTAGACCATAAAGTGTCTTTGGAAAATAACAGAATCCGAGCACAGTAGGGAAATGTGACACCATGGCAAACCACGAGTCCTAAACTGACTACTTCTGGAATTTCTAACTCGACAGACATGAACTTCTATCACATTTAAGTCTCTGGTACGTGGTTGCAACGAAATCTAATTCCAATTCATATAACCTCTACGAATATATGTGCCTTATTTTCCTTCTTTTTTTTTTTTTTTTTTTTTTTTTTTTTTTTTTTTTGAGACGGAGTCTCGCTCTGTTGCCCGGGCTGGAGGGCTGGAGAGCAGTGGCCGGATCTCAGCTCACTGCAAGCTCCGCCTCCTGGGTTCACGCCATTCTCCTGCCTCAGCCTCCTGTGTAGCTGGGTCTACAGGCGCCCGCCACCTCACCCGGCTAGTTTTTTGTATTTTTTAGTAGAGAAGGGGTTTCACCGTGTTAGCCAGGATGGTCTCGATCTCCTGACCTCGTGATCTGCCCGTCTCGGCCTCCCAAAGTGCTGGGATTACAAGCTTGAGCCACCGCCCCCGGCCTTCCTTCTTTCTCTAAACAATCTCTCTCTACTCTTTTACTGGCTCCTTTTCTGCCTCCTGCACCCTTACTATGGGTATTCCCTAATTCTTCATCCTTAGTCTTTTCTGCTCTTCTGTAAGGTTTAGGCCAAACATTCTTAAAAAAACATCTCTATGTCTCATCTATTGAGCTCCAATTTTATATTCAGCTGCCTATCATTCCACTAGTATGCCACATAATTCTATAGGAATATAACTAATTTTTAAAACAAAATAGATAAACAGACAAAGTGGTGGTAGAAACAATAATAGTAGTTGTGGTGGTAATAAATAGCTAATATTTACTGAGCTCCTAGTATTTGCCAGTCATTGTTCTCAGAGCCAATCCTCACAACAATCCTACAAAGTAAAGTTTTATCACCATCTCCATTATACAAATGAGGAAATGAGGCCCAGACAAATTAAATAAATTGCTCAAGACACAATGTACTAAAGAGATCATTCAAACCTAGGTCCCCAGAACCCATCCTCTTAACCAGCACACACTAGACCTTCTTCCAAAGTACTATCACATATTCTTCCAGTTCCAAAATGGCAGCATAGAAGCAAGCTGGCTTCATTCAACTGCCCCACAGAAAACCAAAAACAAAGTGCTGAGATTATCACCAGCAATGTCCCAGAATTCAAAATGAGGAGGAGACAGTTTCAGGGCCATGGAGAAGTGAGAAAACCTAAGCAGGAAACAAAAACCGAACTTCCATAACCATGATGCCCTTTTCCCCAACCAGCTCAACACCAATAATGCAGAAAACTTCCCCCACGACTCACAATCACTATACTGGAAAAAGAGAATCAGATGGACAACCAGCTTCCCACCATCTTAGGATCTCTGGCAGGAGACCTGTCCCTGCCTCAAATTACAGGAAGTGTTGGGAGTATGTAAAGGAAGAAGTATCCCTGAGGACAGCCAGAGACAAAGAGGGGAGGGAGGACTACTATTCCCAGCCCTAGAAACTCTGCTCTGTGACTCCAAATCAAAACAGCTGTTCAGCAGCACCACACTGTAGGAGGTTCATTCCACAAGTCACCTGGGCATGAACCCATAGCCAGTCTTCCCACACTACTGGAATATCTCCTGTGGGACGCCCCCATGCAGGAGGGGCAGCATACTGACTAGTTACTAGAACCGAGGCAAACCTGGGCTTAAGGTGCCAGCTGGTGCCGAAAAAGAGGCAGCAATCTAGCAGGAAAAAAAAAAAGAAAAGAAAAAGAAAATCAAGAGGTATATTATAAAGAATCACTAAGCAAACACATAATAAAAACCAAAACAAGTAGATCCAAACGGCAGCTTGCAAAACAGAAAACAAGGCAGAAAGAAAAGACTGGAACAAAGAACTATCCTTCAATGTAAAGACACAGATGTACATCCACAAGAAACAACAGCAAACAGGGAACCAAGGCCTCTTCGAACAGCAAATCGAGGAACCAGTAACTGACCCTAGCAAGACAGCAATTTGGGAAGCCTCTAACCAAGAATTCAAAATAGCCATTTTAAGGGAATTTGGCGATCACCAAGATAACACAGAAAAGCAATTCAGAAATTGATTGGAGAAATTTAACAAAGAGATTGAAATAGTACAAGAAATCAAATCTTGGAACTCAGAAATACATTTGTGAACTGAAAAAGTCATTAGAGGCTCTCAACAGCAGAAAGATCACACAAAGGAAAGAATCAGTGAACTTGAGAGGCTATTTGAAGATACAAAATTAAAGGAGAAAAAAGACCAGCGCTGCCAAGTATAAAATGCAAATGTTAATAGATCTTAAAGGAGAGGCAGACTGCAATACAGTAACAGCAGGGGACTTCAACACTCCACTCTCAGTAAACGACAGATCATCCAGACAAAAAAATCAACAAAGAAACATCAGAGTTAAACTATACACTAGAACAAATCAGCCTGACATTTCTAGAACATCCAAGTGCACAGAATACACATGCTTTTCATCCGGACATGGAACGTTCTGCAGAACAGACTATATCTTAGGCGACAAAACAAGTCTGAACAAATTCAAAAAAGCAGAAAGCATGTGAACTACAATGAAACAAAACTACAATGAAACAAAAACTGACTACAATGGAACAAAACTAAAAATCAGTAACAAGAGGAAGTTCAGGAAACACAAACACATGGAAATTAAGTAACACTTGAATGATCAATGAAGAAATTACAAGGAAATTAAAAAATTTCTTGAAACAACAAAAATGAAAATATAACACACTACAATCTATAGAATAAAGCAAAAGCAGCAGTAAGAGGGAAGTTATAGCAATAAATGCCTACATCAAAAAAGTAGAAAGACTTCAAATAATCTAATAACGTGCCTCAAGGAACTAAAAAAGAACAAACCTAAATTTACCAAAATTAGTAAAAGGAAAGAAATAATAAAGATCAGAGCAGAAAGAAATAGAATTTAGACTACAGAAAATCAACGAAATAAAAAGTTTTTTTTTGAAAAGAGAAACAAAATCGACAAAACTTCAGCTAAACTAAGAAAAAAGTGAAGACCCAAATAAAATCAGAAATGAAAAAGGAGACAAAACAAGTGAGACCATAAACACAAAGAATCATTAGAGACTATTTTAACATCTATATGACAACAAATTGGAAAACCTGGAAAAAATGGACAGATTCCTGGACAAATTCCTGGACACATACAACCTATCAAGATTGAACCATGAAGAAATAGAAAAACTCAACAAACCAATAAGGAATAGCCAGACTGAAGCTGTAATAAAAAGTCTCCCATTAAAGAAAAGCCCAGGACCTGATGGATTCACTGGTGAATTCTACCAGACATTCAAAGAATACCAATTCTGCTCATAATCTTCCAAAAAACTGAAGGAGAGGGAATACTTCCCAACTCATTCTACAAGGCCAGCATTACCCTGATTCCAAAACCAGTCAAGGACACAACAAAAAAAGAAAACTATGGGCCGGTATCACTAATGAACATAGACGCAAAAATACTAGAAGACCAAATTCAACGGCACACTAAAAAGATAATTCCCCATGAGCAAGTGGGATTCATCCCAGGGAGGCAAAGATAGTTCAACATGTGCAAATCAATAAGCATGACACATTAACAGAACCAAGAACGAAAAACCCTATGATCACTTTAATAGATGCTGAATAAGTATTCAATAAAATCTAATATCCCTTTATGATAAAAACCCTCAGCACATTGGGTATAGAAGGAATACACCAATAATAAAGGCTATATATGACAAATCCACAGCTAATATCACACTGAACAGGGAAAAATTGAAAGCCTTTCCTCTAAAATCTGGAACAAGACAAGGATGCCCACATTTACCACTTTTATTCAACATAATGCTGGAAGTTCTGGCCAGAGCAATAAGGCAAGAGAAAGAAACAAAGGGCACCAAATTGGAAAGGAAGTCAAATTGCCCCTTTTTGCAGACAAAATGATTTATATATAGAAAAATCTAAAGATTCCACCAAAAAATTCTTAGAACTGATAAATTCAGTAAAGTTGTAGGACACAAAAATCAACATACAAAAATCAGTAGATTTATATATGCCAATAGCAAACAATCTGAAAGAGAATTCAAGGAAGCAATCCCATTTACGACAGCTACAAAGAATCAGTTTAACCAAAGAAGTGACAGATCTATACAAGAAACATTATAAAACACTGATGAAAGAAACTGAAGTCGAAACCAAAAATGGAAAGATATTCCATGCTCACGAATTAGAGGTATTAACACAGTTAAAATCACAATACTACCCAAAGAATGTACAGATTCAATGCAATCTCTATCAAAATACCAACGATATTCTTCATAGAAACGGAAGAATACAAAAATTATACAGAATCACAAAAGAACCTGAATAGCCAAAGCACTCCTGAGCAAAAGAAGAAAACTGGAGGTATCACACTATCTGACTTCAAATTATACTACAAAACTCTGGTAACCACATCAATACGGTATTAAAATTAAAACAGACACACAGATCAATGGGACAAAATAGAGAATCCAAATATAAATCCATACATTTAAAGCCAATTTATTTTTGACAAAGGCACCAAGAACATAAAATGGGTAAAGAACACAGTCTCTTCAACAAATGGTGCTGGAAAAACTGGGTAACTATATTGAGAATAATGAAGCTAGGACCTATGTTTCACTGAATACAAAAATCAAATCAAAACGGATTAAAGACTTAAATGTAAGGCCTGAAACCATCAAATTGTTAGAAGAAAACATTGATGAGTTGCTCCAGGACATTGATCTAGGCAAAGATTTTTTGTGTAAGACCTCAAAAGCACACGCAACCCAGGCAAAATAGACAAATGGAACTAAATCAAGCTAAAAAGTTTCTGCACAGCAAAGGAAACAATCAAAGTAAAGAGATAACCCACAGAATGGAGAAAATATTTGCAAACTATCCATCTGGCAAATGATTAATAACGAGAATATATAAGGAGTTCAAACAACTCAACAGTAAAAGAACAAATAAATCAGATGGATTTAAAAACAGGCAAACGATCTGAATAGACGTTTCAAAAGACGACATTCAAATGGCCAACAGGTACATGAAAAAAATGTCCAACATCACTATTCATCAGAGAAATACAAATCAAAACCACAATGAGATGTAATCTCACACCAGTTAAAATGGCTTTTATAAAAAAGGCAGGGCATAACAGATGTTGGTGAGGATATGGAGAAAGGGGAACTCTCCTACACTGTTGGAAGGAATGTAAATTAATACAGCTACTATGGGGAACAGTATGGAGGTTCCTCAAAAAATGAAAAATAGAATCATCATATGATCCAGCAATTCCACTACTGGATATATATTCAAAAGAAAGGCAATCGATATATTAAAGAGACATCTGCACTTCCATGTTATTTTTTTGCAGCACTATTCACAATACCCAAAATATGAAATCAACCTAAGTGTCCCTCAATGGATAAACGTAGGAAGAAAAAATGGTACATATACGCAGTAGAGTATTATTCAGCCATGAAGAAGAATGAAACTGGGAGTCTCTCTGAACCTATTCTGGCTCAGAAGGTTGCCCCCGATAAAAATAATTTAAAAATAAAACAAAAAGTGTTTTAAAGGACGATATCCTGTCATTTGCAGCAACATAAATGGAACTAGAGGTCATTATGTTAAGTAAAACAAGCCAAGTTCAGAAAGACAAATATCATGTGTTCTCACTTATACACGGGATCTGAAAAGCACATGTCTTGAAGACAGAATGTAGACTGGTGGGTACCAGAAGCCAAGAAGGAGTGTGGATGGGGAAGATAAAAAGAGGTAGATTAATGAGTACAAACACAAAATTTGATAGAAGAAATACAACCTAGTGTTTGATAGATCAGTAGGATGACTAAAGTTTACAATAATCTATTTACATATTTCAAACGTTTTTAACAAAACAAAACACAACTGTGTACGGTGATGGATATCCCTATTTACTCTTATTAGATCTTTACAAATTATATAAATTTATCACATGTCCCCCCCCACCAAAAAAATGGATGAATTGTATAGTATGCAAATTATTTGTCAACAAAGCTATAACCAAAATAAGATGCTATCACAGCTTAAGACTTTTAGCGTACCCAACAATCACAAGTCATTAAAATATCCTCCATGGTAATAAATTTGATGTTTCCACAGATTAATTTTTAGAAACTGCCAATTATTACTTAGAAATATGTATGGTAAATAGATGATCAAGTAAGATCATATTCTTTTTTTTTTTTTTTTTTTTTTTTTGAGACGGAGTCTTGCTCTGTGCTCCAGGCTGGAGTGCAGTGGCGCGATCTCGGCTCACTGCAAGCTCCGCCTCCCGGGTTCACGCCATTCTCCTGCCTCAGCCTCCCGAGTAGCTGGGACTACAGGTGCCCGCCACCTCGCCCGGCTAATTTTCTTGTATTTTTAGTAGAGACGGGGTTTCACCGTGTTAGCCAGGATGGTCTCGATCTCCTGACCTCGTGATCCGCCCATCTCGGCCTCCCAAAGTGCTGGGATTACAGGCTTGAGCCACCGCGCCCGGCCAAGATCATATTCTTTTGAGGACAAGGGATATGACCATCAAGTCATGAGAACGGCTTTTTTTTTTTTTTTTTTGAGACAGAGTCTCACTCTGTCGCCCAGGCTGGAGTGCAGTGGCACGATCTCAGCTCACTGCAACCTCCGCCTCCAGGGTTCAAGTGATTCTCCTGCCTCAGCCTCTCGAGTAGCTGGGATTACAGGCACGCACCACCACACCCAGCTAATTTTTGTATATTTAGTACAGACAGGGTTTCACCATGTTGGTCAGGATGGTCTCGATCTCCTGACCTCGTGATCCGCCTGCCTCAGGCTCCCAAAGTGCTGGGATTACAGGCGTGAGCCACTGTGCCCAGCGAGAATGGTTTTCTTATGTGGCTCTACAGGTTCTAAAAGCAGTTTCAAAAGACAAATTCCAGAGAATATTTATTTGCTAGAATAAATGCATGTCCCCAAAAACATTACTTTAAAGGGGGCAGCATTCATCTAGGTGAATAAATTTTTAAAGTACCAGACTTTTTAAACTACCACTTAAATAACCTAATGCCTAAAACTGAATATATTAGAAATTGAACTTGTTATCTTTCTCCAAGACCCATCCGAGATCCTTTCCCAATGCCACTATCAATGACACAGTATGCTTGATATGTCAGGCTCAAATTCTGTGGTATTCTGACTCCCAGTTCTAACCCCATATCTTACAAACAAGAGGTATCATGTTTTCTATGTTTACATTATTTCTATTTCCACATTATTCCACAGTACAATTGAAATGCTGTACTCTTCAGTAACTCCCTCTACTTAAGTTTATCAAACATACAAAGTTGCCAAGGCAGCCTTAGTCAAACGGTTTTCATTGTATGACTCTCAACAGAAGTCCTGCCACCTATTGGATCAAATTTAAGTTTTTCAGCCTAGCCTTCAATATTGTCCCTTAATTCTCCTTCATTACCCCATACACAAACAAACTTAACAAATCATATCTCCTCACTACGCATCAGTAAAAATCATTCTATTTGTGGAATACTGTTAAGATCGCTTGTTCGTCTCACTCAGTTCACATACTGTACTCATTCTTGCTCCCAACTTCACATCATTCCCTCCAGAGTTTTCTTCTGTCCCCTCCAGTCAATTTGTTACTCTTTTATTTCCTTCAAGATCCTTCTGTTCCATTAGGCCTAAATAACCTGACATAAATACTGCTGTATTTTGCACTCCTCAACTTAGAGAACATTCAGTAGTAGAACTGGAAGGATCTCAAAGATAGACCAGACTAGGACTTATTTTGTGTATGAATAATGTTCTAAGCAGAGGGTTAACTTTCATAAGACTGTGGTGTCAAATATTTTGGAAATCTGACAGCTGACACATGGAAGCCCAGAGGTATCCTATAACTTGCCCTAGTTTTCAGTTCGGCAAGGAAAAAGCCAGAATTTGAATCCCAGTCTCCTAGGTTCCCATCCAAAACGAAGACAAATCTAAAGATTACTGCCCCGGCTGGGCACGGTGGCTCACACCCATAATCCCAGCACTTTGGGAGGCCAAGGCAGGCAGATCACAAGGTCAGGAATTTGAGACCAGCCTGGCCAACATGGTGAAACCCCACCTCTACTAAAAATACAAAAATTAGCCAGGCGTGGTGGTGCGCCCCTGTAATCCCAGGTACTCAAGAGGCTGAGGCAGAAGAATTGCTTGAACCCAGGAGGCAGAGGTTGCAGTAAGCCGAGATCGCACCACTGCACTCCAGCTCTGGGCGACAGAGCAAGACTCCATCTCGGAAATAAATAAATAACACTGCCCAGTAATATAATTCGTGCTACATTCCACATTTTTGTTTTTGTAGAGATGGGTCTCACTATGTCACCCCGGCTGGTCTCAAACTCCTGAGTTCAAGCAATCTTCTCGTTTCGGCCCCCCTACAAAATGCTGGGATTACTGAGCCACTGTCCCAACCCATTATATATTTTTTAAAGCAGGATACAAAGTTTATATATAACAGCAAGAGATTCCAGTTTAAGTATGTGTGTGTACTACGATAATAGACACACAGAAAATAGAATGGGGTAATAAACCCCAATGGTAAGTTACTTTCAGGTGGTGAAAATATGGTTGTATTTTCCAAATCCTCTATAATGAATACATGTGAACTATTAATGTGTTTAATTACAAAGTACTGCCCTAGACCCTGGTTGGAATATTTTATAATATATGGTCATATACTGAATTTATGACAGTACTAATAACTCAAAAAGTTAAAACTACATGACATTATGAAGTCAAAGACACACTCCTCAACCTTGATTTTAATGTTCTGTCTCCACTGAGGGGGGCAAACTGCAAGTTAATAAACTGGCAGCCAAGATCTTATCCTAGTTTTTGAAGCACTGTCCCTCACCAAAGTGTTAGAAGCAATGAAAAGTTTCAGGATACCCAAGGAAGCAAACAAGAAACACAGTACAAAAAAGAAATACTATGGCAAAAAGGGAAAGAACAGCAATGTCACAGTGACAATACCAGAGGCAAAAACAAAGAACTACATGGCTCCAGGGGCTTGTCAACTCTGGTACTTAATTTAAATCACTGCTTCTCACACAAAGGATCAAGAGGCACAAAAGTCACTAGAAATTATGAACGTATTGAGAGATGGTCACAAGTTCGAAACAGTTATGTGGGATGGTAAGAGAGAATTACTGATCATATAAACAAATCAAGACTATTTATTTTCCTTCTGGATCTTCTCCTGAAATGAAAATGTGAAATGAAAGCACAAAAGTTCTGGGAAGATTCATGTGATAAAAAAGTTCAGAACTACCAAAACAAGTTAATAAACTCATCTTTTCCTAACACTGGGTTTTTAATTGCAGTTCAAAATCCCTAATCCAAAACTTGTGGGACCAGACAAGATTCAGAAATCAGAAATTTTCAGATTTAGAAAAGGTTAATATGGTAAATGTTCCATATGTCACAAAATATTCCAACCAGGGTCTAGGCAAAATACTTCGTAATTAAACACATTAGTATTTTTTCTTCTTCTGTTTTTGTTTGTTTGTTTTTTGGAGACAGAGTGTTACTCTGTGGCCCAGGCCGAAGTGTAGTGGCATAACCTCAACTCACTACAATCTCTGCCTGCCAGATTCTAACGATTCTCCTGTCTCAGCCTCCTGAGCAGCTGGGACTACAGGCATGTGTTGCCACACCCGGCTAATTTTTGTATTTTTAGTGGAGACGGGGTTTTGCCATGTTGGCCAGGCTAGTCTCGAACTCCTGACCTCAAGTAATCTTCCAGCCTCAGCCTCCCAAAGTGTTGAGATTATAGGCGTGAGCCACCACACCCGGTCTACCTTTTTTTTTTTTTTTTTTTGAGACAGAGTCTCACTCTGTCACCCAGGCTGGAGGGCAGCGACGCGATCTCCACTCACTGCAACCTCCACCTCCTGGGTTCATATGATTCTCGTGCCTCAGCCACTCGAGTAGCTGGGACTACAGGCACATGCCACCATGCCCAGCTAATTTTTGTATTTTTAGTAGAGAGAGGATTTCCCCATGTTGGCCAGGCTGGTCTCGAACTCCTGGCCTGAAGTGATCCGCTCACCTCAGCCTCCCAAAGTGCTGGGATTACAGGTATAAAAAAAGAAAAAAGAGAAGAAAAAAAAAAAAGAAAGAAATTATGAACCTGAAACTGATTACATCTCAGAGGTGAGATCATGAGTTGATTTTGTTTCTTTCCTGATTTTCTAAATTGTCTGCAGTGAACATGTATATCATTTACAAAACAAGACTTGTTTTATTAAATGGGGGTGAGGCAAGACTCAAGTATAAAAACTGACCAACTTGCAAATTCAGTTAAAAAGAAATAATAAGATCTTGTTCAGAGCTTAAAAGCCAAGAAAATAATTTAAAATAGTTTTAGGTTTAGAAATTTTTACTAGTACAAATTTTTTTTTTTTTTTTTTTTTTTTTTTGAGACGGAGTCTCGCTCTGTCGCCCAGGCTGGAGTGCAGTGGCCGGATCTCAGCTCACTGCAAGCTCCGCCTCCCGGGTTTACACCATTCTCCTGCCTCAGCCTCCCAAGTAGCTGGGACTACAGGCGCCCGCCACCTCGCCCGGCTAGTTTTTTGTATTTTTTAGTAGAGACGGGGTTTCACCGTGTTAGCCAGGATGGTCTCGATCTCCTGACCTCGTGATCCGCCCGTCTCGGCCTCCCAAAGTGCTGGGATAACAGGCTTGAGCCACCGCGCCCGGCCACAAATTTTTTAACTAAACACCATTAGCAGTAGGGAAAAACCCTTACTTTCAATAGAACATTTATTCACTGACATGTAAAAAGTGATAATGTTTTATTAACTCATTTTTTAACTTGCTACCTCCCACCCCCAAAATGTTTTTCTCACAGTATGACTCTTGACACTCCTGTGAGAAGTGGATCCCATGTAACTGTCACTCACTCCTTGAATCTGGCAAGCTTGTGATACCACAGAACTTCTACGGCTTGGTCACAAAAAGTAATGCAGTTTCCACCTGGTTCTCTCTAGATGCTCACGCGTAGAAAACAGCCACCATGCTGCAAAGAAGCTCAAATTAGCCTATCTGGGTAGGTAGGTGTTCTGAGGGACAACCAACATCCATCACCAGGCATGTGAGTGAAGAAGCCTCCAGGTTCTAAGTACCAGCCATAAAGTCACCACCAGCTTTTGAATCTTCCCAGCTAAGGCTTAAGCAAGCCGTCTGTGCAGAAACTGTCCTGTCTGAATTCCAACAGATCCATAGCACAATAAAATGGTTGTTTTACACCATTATGTTTTGGAATGGCTTGTTACAAACACAACAAAAGGTAACGAGAAAAAAAGTGCCCTTTCCCAGCTCGGTAGCTTTACATTACACACACACACACACCACCCCTAAAATCAAGTTTTTCTCAAGTTTAAGGAAGGTCCAATCCAATGTGCAATTTGGCAGACCTGTTTAAATAAGACAGTTTCTACTTAGGAGGCTTAACAATTTATCTCAAATATACCCTGAATACCTATGATATGTAAGATACTTTGCTAGATTCCTAAGACACAAAGATGAATAACATATAGTCTGTAGTTAAAAGTTTACAATCTAGGGAGAGAAAAAAATGGGTACACAAATAGTTTATGAAAGTATCTAAGTGCCAAAATAGGACTATAAAGTGTTAACTCTGCCACAAATAGTTATAGCATCATTTTGGACTTAAAAACAGCATTTGGGTCCTTTAGGAAAGTAGATGGGCTTTAGTAAATGCCTAGGAAAAGGAAGACTGGAAAAAAAAATGAAAAATGTGGGCCTCGTTATATGTTATGTTTAGATTGTGAGATTATGAGTGTTTTCTGTTGTCCTTTTAAATTTACTGTATTTGCTATGTTTTCTACAGTAAGTCATATATTAGATTTTTTTGAGGGGAAAAAAATAATATTAATCTTAATTTTTTTAAAAATGTGTTTAAACTACACTTGAGAGGTCATTTAAGTAGTTAACAGGTAATACATAAATTGGCTTGATATTTGCATGTGAATATGCAAAATAAATTTAGTATTTAAGGAAAAATGCTAGTGTAATAAAAATTTCATAAGTATGTTACTTGATTTACTATTAGTATCTCCTTATTTTCCCTTTCCTAGCCAACTATATTTACATGTTCTTCTCAAATAACAAACACTCAAAAAGCTCTCCATCTTGGTCATGACATTCACTCTTTCTGTCTCCCTCCCTGTATCTGTCTGTCCTCATTTCTAACTCTGCCCTCCTCTCTACACCTCTGATTACCCTGCTTTCTAACTTTGCCTAGGTGACTGTCCCGCTCAGTGTTTTTGACTTCTCTGTCTCTGACTAACCTTCCTCTCTCTCTGCCTATTGCATGTGTCTCTATGACTATGTGTGTAGCTGTCTTTGAACGCCTCTCTTGGATTCTGCCTTTCTGTCTCTCCCCGTTATCCACCTCATTTTCAATACGTTGTTGCATTTAATTTTCCTTTTAATATTTATAAACAAGCAGAGCTGGTTTTATTAACCCTATTTTAAAGATAAGAAAACAGAAACAGGACTACTGGCATAAAATTTGAGAAGTCAGGATGTAAATCCAAGTGCTTCCCTTCTTTCTTTACTATTCTTCTGGCATTCCATGGCAAAGAACTTGAAACAGCACAACTGCAAGCCAATAGTAACACTACACACATTCAGATTCTTTTCTAAGAGACAAATATGATATTAAGGAGTGCTACACACCTTTTGCCCACATTATTCACTCTGCACAGGTTAAATGGTCATGAAGTGTCAGCCATCTGCCTATCCCAGAAATCCGTATCATCATGTTCAGTTTGACCTATGTTATTTGGAAACCTCACAATACTAGACACTAGAATCTATTTTCCAACAGTGCTTCTCTTCTTCTGTTTTTATCCCTAGTCCCAACCCAGCCACATATGGCATTTAAAAAAAAAAAACAAGAAACAAAAAACAAGAAGGACAACAAATACTAATAAAACTGAAGGGTGAATTTGAAGAACGAAAAACTATACAGAAGGCTAGCATGAGACAGTGAAAAATGGACACCAAAACTCAAAGCAATTGGTCCATGTTTTATTAAGAGAAAATTCTCTCCAAATGCAGGCTTACTACTGCTGAGTAACACCCTATAACTTTTCCTCTATCTAATGCTTTGACAACTGGAATTTCTCTGTAATTCAATAAGCTCTTAGGAGTTCCCTAAGCTTCATCCATCCTGCTGGGCTCATTACTGGATAATTCTAAATGTTTTCTGCACTAGCTAAGAGCACATTTTCTTGTGGGTAGCACAACAGAAGGAGGGTACTCTTTCAAGACATGAATAGCCTAGTTCCATTTCTTCTCACTTCTCCTATAGGTGAGAAGTCTACAACAAATATAATTCAACAACTAAAAGAAATGTCTAAATTATAAACTTAGGTTAGTGGAGTTGTCAAAGATCATCCTACAGGTCACAAGTTTCATACACAGTGTGAGGACTAATCATATATTTACATAAGCTAATGACAAATCTATACTTTTGCTTCTGGCACTAGTTCATTTACTTATGTCTAATGAGTTGCATGAGGGCCAAATAAAAAATATACCAGCCTTTTCTTTCATTCTGGTGAGATTATTTGTGAATAGTTAGCTTATGGAGCTAATGAGGACAAGGTCACAGACTCAAACTCCATGCTGGCCAATTAGCTTTGCTGTGTGTTTCTAGGTTCCATGGTCACAGTCAACAACCTTAACCTTGGCTAAGAAACATACTGATCATTGAAGCATTAGGGGAATGAATATACATGTATCAACAAAATCCATACTTTCAGAAAAAATAATACAAATTAAAAATAGTAATAACAACACCACTCCAATCTCTAATATTATACTAAACCTGACTAATATGTGCCTCATTCAAACAATCTTTAATCTTTTCAACCATGCAGGGTTAGTCTAATCTGTCTTACAGATGACAAGAAACTCAATTCAGAATGATCATATGAACCAAAGTTACATCTAGTGAACCTGGATTCAGACCTTGGTCTGTCTCGACTCCAAAGCATAGGTTACTGCCACAATGCTACATGGCCTCTCCAGAGCACCTCAGTGACCTAGGACGATCAACAAAATGTTCCTATTCAGAACTAGTCAGCACACTCATTACTGAGCATCCACTATGCATACTCACACACTATAGCTGAGAATTAGTATACTTTCCAAAAATTCCTTTTAAGCAAAAAACAGTCAAGGAACAAAAGTGTTGAAATGATTTTTGTTGTTGTTGTTAATTTTTTTATAGAGACGAAGTCTCGCTTTGTTGCCCAGACTGGTCTCGAACTCCCGGCCTCAAATGAGCCTACCTCAAAGGATCTCAAAGTGCTGGAATTACAGGAATGAGCTATTACGCCCCAGCAAAAAGTGTTTAAGATTAAAACATAAAGGAAAAAATAACACATAGCATACAAAGTAGATTTTAATGGAAGTGACTTTCTATTGTCATAGCTTTGTATACAAGTCTGGTGTGAAAAAATAGTTTTCTTGCTGATTCGTAACTAAAGGTAGAAAGAAGCTGGCAAAACATAGCACAGGCATACCACATCAAAAAAAGAGAGTAAAGGAAACATTTCCTAAGCATCTGAATCTGCAGATATCTGGTAGTCAAGACTTTGCCTTGACCAACAAACCATTTTTCTCTATAAGGCTTTCCTCCTTGGTTTTTCTCAACTCTCACTCACTGCAGATACACACATACCAATGCCATCCATCATTAGCATCAGTCACTAAGAAATGCCATCTTGAAAAAATGAAGGTCACCAAGTCTCCCAAACCCTACCCAACAGGCTTAAATTTTAAAGTCAAATAGTCTGGCTTAAAAAAAATAAAAATAAGGCAGGAAGAAAAAACTGTTCCATAAACGTCTATCCTAGTCAATATCTGAGTCATAAAGATAGATAATTGTTCTGCCACAAGCTACAGAAGTGCATTCTTACCCCAGGTTGTAAATGAAGCACCAGTTCAATTTCAACAAACAAGGTACAAATCAACATTTGGAATCTCTGGAAAAACAGAAACACAGCAAAGTCCAATAACCCTGCACAACAGCATTTTAGGAACCTCTAAAATTGAAAAAAATCTAATATAATTTTTATATAAAATGCAATTGCTAAAACACAAACTGCAATCTGAGAACTTCTATTTAGAGTATTTTGTAAAGTTTGTGAATTAAGGATGACTATCCTCATTTTACAGATAAATGGAATTTCAGGAAAATACCTAAAATTATCATCACTATTATCATAATCATCAACAATAGCAACAAAATAATGAGAACTTTATTTGTACCCAGCACTACTAAGCCATTTATGGTCACATCTCATTTCATCTTTGTAGACACCTTGTGACACAATGTTATTTACCTCCATTTTAGAGATTAGGAAACAGGC
Organism: Macaca thibetana thibetana; assembly: GCF_024542745.1. Classification (NCBI taxonomy): domain Eukaryota; kingdom Metazoa; phylum Chordata; class Mammalia; order Primates; family Cercopithecidae; genus Macaca; species Macaca thibetana. Next base: position 94,179,567 of record NC_065586.1, on the reverse strand, counting down.
TCAGAGAAGTCAACTAATTGGCCCAAAATCAAAAACTACAGGTTGAGAATCCCTAATCCGAAAATCCGAAATCCAGAATGCTTAAAAACTTTTTTTTTTCTTTTTTTTTTTTGAGACGGGAGTCTTGCTCTGTCGCCACGCTGGAGCGCAGTGGTGCGATCTCGGCTCACTGCAACCTCTGCCTCCCGGGTTCAAGCCATTCCCATACCTTAGCCTCCTGAGGACCTGGGGTTACAGGCACACGCCACCACACCCGGCTAAGTTTTTTGTAGTTTAGTAGAGAAGGGGTTTCATCATGTTGGCCAGGATAGTCTCCATCTTTTGACCTCGTGATCTGCCCGCCTCGGCCTCCCAAAGTGCCAGGATTACAGGCGTGAGCCACCACGCTCAGCCCCAAGAACTTTTTGACACCACCAGTGGAAAATTCCACACATGACCTTATGTGATAGGTCTTAGTCAAAATGCAATCCAAACTTAGTGCCATGCCCAGCAGGGTCTCACTCTATGGGCCAGGCCGGAGTGCAAAGGCGCAATCTCCGCTCACTGCAACCTCCACCTCCAGGACTCAAGCGATTCTCGTGCCTCAGCCTCCAGAGTAGCTGGGACTACAGGCGTGCACCACTACACCTGGTTAATTTTTTGTATTTTTAATAGAGGTGGGGTTTCGCTTTGTTGCCCAGGCTGGTCTTGAACTCCTGAGCTCAGGCAATCTGCCTGCCTCAGCCTCCCAAAGTGCTAGGATTACAGGCGTGAGGCACAGCGTCTGGACACAAATTATTAAATTATTAAAAATACTATATAAAATTACCTTCAGGCTACGTATATAAGGTATATATAAAACCTAAATTAATTTCATGTTTAGATTGGGGTCCCATCCCAAAGAGATCTATGTATATGCAAATATTCCAAAATCCGAAATTTGAGACACACTGGTCCCAAGCGTTTCAGAAAAGGATACTCCAACCTGCAGTAAGACACAGCACTAGGATTTGAATTCAAATTTGCTCGAGTTTGTACACTAAGCTAATGCAACTTACTGTCATCCTCTCGTTTTTTGGACCATTTTCAAGTATTCTTCAATCAATAAATTCAGAATAAACACAGCCTAAAAGTATCTAACTACACTCTTACACCCCTTTAAAACTTAATTGCAGAGGTCGGGCACAGTGGGCACAGTGGCAAACGCCTGTAATACCAACACTTTGGGAGGCCGAGGTGGGAGGATCATTTGAGCCCAGGAATTAGACCAGCCTGGACAACATAGTGAAATCCTGATTCTACCAAAAAAAAAATTGATTGCAGAATTACCATTCTATATAAGGGGAAAAAATAAGACAATAAGCAACTTGCTTAGTCTCAAAGCTTAATGTCAAGAAAAAATGAAACAGATGGAATATTTGTCTATTTATATTCTGAATTTCAACTGTGACACAAGACACAAGACCTGCTGGGGACAGGTATTAGTTGTAGCACCACCCTATCTGAGGAACGTTTACTGCTTTATGCTTCCACCTGTGTGATACTGAAGGGAGGTTATAACAGCAAGAGACAGTTGTGTGTGCTGAGGAAGAGTTTAAATTCGGGTGGGCCTTAAAATCCAGATGAAGTTTTAAATTGACTCCACAGGTGGTAACGCCCTAAGGTCACCTCTTCACGAGGAACCTGGCATAAAAACATTTGCATGGTTCAGATTCGTTTCCAAAGACACTTTCCCCCTATTTCTTAACTAATTTGATCTTCGTATAGACATGAACCTGGTTTTAAAACTCAACTGACCTAGACTGGAGACTGGGGGATGGCAAGGTTATACCCGAAACATGCTTTAGAGTTCAAAGCTTTTGAAGGAATATCACTTCTGCTGAAGCCCACAACCCTGGAAGGCAGCAGGGGAAAGAACATTATCCCCATTTTTCAGACAAGGAAACTGAGGCTGGCGTAAATAGACTGCTGTACAATAGATCACAGGTCCAGCCAAGTGGTCGGACTGAGACTTCTCCCAGGATATCAGACTCCAAATCCTGTGCTCCTTCCCGTAAACAACCGAGAGGCGGCTGCACGGACAAACTTTAAAGACCGGACTTGGGATTTTTCGAAGGCCTGCCAAGAAAAAGCAGGAAGTACCTGCTCCTTTATAGATTGCTCACTCCCAGCCCGTAGCCCGGGGCTCCCGGGCAGCGGAGAAGACTCAAATGCGAGGCACGAAGCGAAGCCCGGAAACCGCCAGCAGCCCCGGGGTCGTCTCGGGGGCAGCCTCGGCGGCCCACGTCCCCGCCGCCCCGAGGGGGTCGCCAGGGACCCCGCTCAATGCCTGCTGAAACCCAGAAAAAGCACGTCCTCTCTGCCAGGAGCATTTGGGGCGAGCGCCCAAAGCAAGCACGAGCCCGGGTGAAGGCAAAAGAGCCCCAAGAGGGTGCCTCTCAACCGCGAGCCCGCAGGGGTCGGAAGGCGGGAGATTCCCAGTAACCTCCGCCCCAGGCGGGGGGCGGCCCCTCGCGTCACAAGGGGGAAAAAAAATACCAGCAACAACCGAAGGAATGGAAGTCTTGTCCCGGGCTATGAAGGGAGAAGCGGAGATTAAAAGTCCTAGCTTGGGGTACTCAGGGAGGGGATCTGGGGATGGTTGTTACCCGCGCGCTGTCGCTCTCCGCTTCCGCCGTCTCCGCGAAGCTCTATCTCTTCCGCTCGCGCCGCTGGGGCGCGCGCCAGGCCTCGGCTCCGCCCCCCAACGCCGCGGGGCCTTCTGGGGGTTGTAGTTTCCGCGAGGCCCGGCTGCGCCCACTGAGTTCAGGTCACGTGGGGAGAAGCTGGCAATATGGCGAGTGCAGGAGGGCGTGTAAGCTGCTGTGCCTTAAACCCTCCCTCATTCCTCTCAGCTATATACGTGCTCAAATCTCCTCACATCCCACTCAGTCATACCATCTCACTTATTCCGTTCACAGCCAAGTTTCTTGAAAAAGATAATCTACACTCTGTCTCTACTTGCTCATCTTGTTCACTCCACACTGCAGCTTCCGCTTCCATTGAAAATGTCTCGTTGTCCTAAGTGTCCTTGTTGCCAAACTGATTGGAGGTATTTTCGGACTCATCTAACTCAAGCTTTAGTCATTTGACGCTATTGGGCATTATCACTTATTTTCTATGACACTATCCAGGTTTTCCTTCTCTCAATTCATTCTACTCGGTTTCCTTCAAGAATTGTTGTTATACCTTACCTCTAAAATACTGGTGTTTTCCAGAGTTCTTAAAATTGGGGTGGGAGAAGGGACACTCCAGCCCCTTCTCACCTGAGCTCATTGTTTGTATTCTCAACTTCCTAGACAGACCTTTCCTCATCCATGCCCACAGGCATCTCAAATGTCTTTGAAAAGTGAACTACTGGGGCCGGGAACAGTGACTCCCGCCTGTAATCCCAGCACTTTGGGAGGCCGAGGCAGGTGGATCACCTGCGGTCAGGAGTTCGAGACCAGCCTGACCAACATGTCTCTACTAAAAGTACAAAAATTAGCTGTGTGTGGTGGTGGGCACCTGTAATCCCAGCGACCCAGGAGGCTGAGGCAGGAGAATTGCTTGAAAGAGAATCGCTTGAATCTGGGAGGTGGAGGTTGCAGTAAGCCAAGATTGCGCCACTGCGCTCCAGCCGCCTGGGTGACACAGGGAGACTCTGTCTCCAAAAAAAAAAAAAAAAAAAAAAAGAAAAGAAAAGTGAACTACTACTCCTCCTCCCTACTTTTTAACCCGATTCCTCCTTTCTCACTTCCTCTTCCTCCTATATTCAAATAGTCACCAAATCTTGTAGATTCTATCTCCCAAGTACACCTTGAATCTGTTCCTTCTTCAGGACTCTTAACTCATGACTCAGCTGCTCCTGCGGCCCCACCCAGAGGGGACTCAGAGCATGAGGACTGTTTTCCACACCCCTATGATTTCATCCCCAACCCATCAGCAGCACCCATTCTCTAGCCCCCTGCCCACCAAAATGTCCATAAAAACCCTAACCTCTGAACCTTCAAGGAGATTGATTTAAGTGATAACTCTTCATCAGTTAAATTCTTTACTGCTCTGCCATGGTCTCAGTGAATTGGTTTTGTCTGTGCAGTGGGCAGGAAAAACTCACCAGGCAATCAGAATCCAGTATTGTGATTGGGAGGTTCAGTGAAGGAAGATTTATAGCAAATCTTATTGTAGGGTAGGTGGACATGGGCATTATTTTAAAAGTTCCTGAGGAGGCCCACTGTGGTGGCTCATGCCTGTAATCCCAGCAATTTGGGAGACTGAGGTGGGAGCATTGCTTGAACCCAGGATGTCAAGACCAGCCTAGACAACATAAGGAGATCTCATCTCTACCAAAAAAAATTTTTTTAATTAGCCAGGCATGGTGGCACAAGCCTGGAAGGCTTGGAAGGCTGAGGTGCAGAGATTGCTTGAACCCAAGAATTCAAAGTTATGATGGGCCATGATTGTGCCACTGCCCTCCAGCCTGAGTAATCCTGTCTCAAAAAAAAGAAAATTAAATATAAAATAAAGTTCCCTGGTTATTCAATTATTCAACAAAATATGTTTTGTTGCTTACTATGTACCAGTGCTGGGTACTGAGAAAACAACAGTGAACAGAATATTACCTGGCCTTGTGGAGTTTACATTCTCTTTGAAGAGACAGATATTAATCAAATGATTCCATACCAAAAATAAAAACCAACAAAAAATCCACAGTTGCCAGCTATAATAAGAATTATGGAGGAAAAGTATTATAATTGGTCCCTTTCCCCTTCTCTTCCGCCTGACCCAGCCCAGATTGGGAATCAGTTTATGTTTCTTACCCTGTCAAACAAAGCCTGTCAGGAGCTAATCTCCTCCTACCCCCTCCCATGGACACCTTAGGTTTACCAAACTGCTGTGGCACTTGCTCTTTAACCTTTGCATAAGCCGTCCCTCTGTTTGGAAAACCCTCTCTCTTCTCCTTTGACTAACCTATACTGCTGTCTAATTCTCCTCTATGGGATTCAGAGGAAACCCAGTAGAACACCAGCCACATGAAAGGATTTTCTGAGGATTGTGCTTAGTCAGATGATAAGCCTCAGGCACTAAAGCAGTGGGCTCAGTAGGGGACCCAGAAACAGTGAAATGTGGCCTACAGGGACCTGGACTGTGTTATCCAGTTTAGATGTATCAGGCCAAAGCCAACATACCCACCCTTCAAAACACAAATCAAGTATCATCTCCTCCAAGAAGCCTTTGCTGAACTTTGCCCCCCACCCCCACCAAGACAAATTAGTGCCCCTTTCCTAGACACTCATCCCACCCATGTTGGCCTCTCTTCCAGTGATATGCTAGATCCAGCTCATACCAACTTTGTTATTTATTATTTATTCATTTAATTTTTTAATAGAGATGAGTTATCACTCTGTTGCCCAGGCTGGTCTCGAACTCCTGGGCTGAAGCAGTTCTTGCACCTTGGCCTCCCAAAGTGCTGAGATTATAGGCATGAGCCACCACCCCCAGCCTCATACCAGCTTTAAAGAGACAACTGTTAGATGTTCAGGAATTTTTGCAAGCCGGTTTAAGGCATTGGTAGTTTGAAATCAGCTGCGATTTGTAGTGTGTGTGTGTGTGTGTGTGTGTGTGTGTGTGTGTGTGTGTGTGAATACTCCATGGAAATCAGCAAATGACAAATCAGGGCTTCTTTTTGTTGTTGTTGCTGTTGAAGAGACAGTTTACTAGCATATCAGTGCCTTTGTCATATCACACATCTACATTATATTGTAATGTCCACTCCCCAATTAGAAGAATTCCTTGGGTCAACTTCATTTAGCAAATATGTATTAATTTTTATTACCATGCACCAGAGACTTAGCAAGGTGATGAGAGGGCACACGGTGGAGAACACACAAGCATGGTCCCTGCTGTAATGGAGCTTACAATCCAGCAGATAAGACAAGAAATAAGCAAAGAACTCTGTACTTTCAAATGGAGCAAGGCTGCTGTGCAGTAGAACATCCTGGCCATGAATGACAGTTGATATGGTTTGGATTTGTGTCCCAATCCAAATCTTATGTCGAATTGTAATCACCAGTGTTGGATGTGGGGCCTGGTGATTGGATCATGTGGGTGTATTATTTCTCCCTTGCTGTTCTCGTGACAGTGAGTTCTCATGAGATCTGATGGTTTAAAAGTGTGCGGCACCTCCCTCTCTCTTTCTTTCTCTTACTCCAGCCATGTAGGATGCACCTGCTTTCCCTTCACCTTCTGCCATCATTGTAAGTTTCTCCTGATGCCTCTTTGGCCATGCTTCCTGTGGAGCCTGCAGAACCATGAGACAATTAAACCTCTTTTCTTTATAAATTACCCAGTCTCAGGTAGTTCTTTATAGGGATGCAAGAACCAATGACTACGGTGGTGGACATAAAATACTACACTACTTTAACAAGATGGTCTAAGGAGACCTCTCTGGGTAGACAACCTTTCCACTGAGCACGGAAGGATGAGAAAGAGATGGAGAACCGGGGACAGTGTGCTCCAGCCAAAGGGATCAGACCGCACAAAGAAAGAGCCAGGCTGCTTGAGAGACAGAATGGTCCATTTTCCTGGAGTGGAGAGAGTGTGGGTTGAGTGGTCTAGATGACCTGAGGTGGTAATTACAGCCAGGGATGCACAGCCTCAAGGCCATGGTAAGAACCCTGGATTAAATTATAGCCATCAAAAAAAGGGGGTTTTAGAAAGGGGATGATGTTATCTGATTCACATTTTAATACAATTGCTCTTGCTTTGGTTTAGAAGACTGGAATAGAAGTTGGAGCCCATCTGTTGCAGTAGGCTAGGTGAGAAATAATGAAACAAAGTGCTTGCAGTGGGATGGAGAGAAGTGGATGGATTTGATCTTTTGAGTCAACAGGACTTGCTGATGGATTGAATGTAGGAGAGGATGGACTGGTGAAAGAAAAAGAGGACCCAAGGGCACTGATAGGTTATATCCATCTCTGTATCTTCAGCCCCTAGAATTGGGCCTTGCACATAGTAGGTATACTACAACTGTGTTGAATAAACTTATCCATTTTACGTGCTAAATTCTGTGCCCCATCACTGTCACATTCCTTAATACAAGGCCTCTACCAGTCCATATAGTAGTGTTACGAAAATTAGGAAAAAGTGTGCCCTTCCTCCAGATGGTCATGGCCCATCATCAGGGTGCAGAATATGGACTAGATTTCAGCTACCACTTACCCCCTTGGCTGGTGCCCTTGTGCAGTGCACAGTCTGCACAACCACATTCAGCAGCCCCAGCTTAACATCCCTGGGAGATGGTTTTGTGGCATTAAGCCCAGTATTTATGAGGAGAATTTGAGGTCCAGGGGAAGGAAGCTGCTTGCCTGGGGTCACCAGAGCTACTCAGAGCTGCCGCTATGACTGAGATTCAAACCTCTGCCCTCTGAATCTCTGTGGGCTCTTTAGCCTCGGAGCCACACTGTCTCTCCCAAATCACTCAGCCCATCAATAATACACTAAATTCAAAATGGTGACTTTACTTCCTTGAGTTTCTCATCTGTCTCAGTTACTATTGTTAGAGTAATTCACATTTACATAGTATCCAATATGTGCTCAGTGCCTTACAAAATACAATAAAGGAACATGAAACCAAAGGACCTTGTGTTTTTTTTTTTTTTTTTTTTACACAGAATAAATAAGAAATGGCTGGTTTAAAAGGCCCTTAGCTCTTGGATAAAATGAGCTGTGGTGTATTGGTTTACAGTGATGCTGTAAGCAATATATATATTTTTAAATTGCTCATGTGCGAGCTGTTTTTCTTTTGCATCCTGGACAAGAAGGAAGAAATATTGGAGCAGCTGGCTTCAGAAATGTAAAGTAGGGAGAAGGTTGGGGGTGGGTCTCAAAGACATAAGGAAGAGAAGGAAACACCCTGGAGGAGGAAATGCACTGTCCCTTCATAATGAATAGCATTTAACAGTTAGCAAGGGCTCAATGTGTGCCAGGAGCTGCGCTAAACCCTTCACATGCCTGATTGGAGTCAATCCTCACACAGCCTTACCAGGTAGGATCTATAAATGCCATCATTTTACATTGGCGGAAGCTGAGCCAGAGAGAGATTACATAATATGCCCAAGGCTATGCAGCTAATAAGTGACAAACCTGAGATTTGAACCAAGACAGTGTGGCTCCAGAGTCTGAGCTGTCAACTACTGCTGTATGCCGCCTCTAATACAGATGTTCCTAGTGCCAAGTGCCCTGTTTCAGCAGTGTGACCCTTTCAAGTCCTGCGATAGCTAACAGAGGATATCTGGTTCTCAGACACATAGGAATTGTATGTTGCCTGTCTGCTCTGTGATTAAGGCAGGGTTATCTGCAGCCTAGCTTCAAAATGGACAGTTTGAACAAGGGATATATAAGACAAAAAAAGTGTTTGTAAGGTGATAGAAAAGACCAAACCCTGCTGGGGGACATTTTACAATCTCCTCTGAGTTTCAGTATTCTCCCAATATAATACCATAATTACCCATACGGTATGGAAGATGGAGGAGAAAATGTTATCTGGAGAGAAGGATTAAATAAGCCTTCTCCTTGGAAATGTGGGCTGTGATTGGTCCTTCCTAACTTGAGGATTCTTTTTTTTTTTTGTTACTTTCAGCTCATGAGCACAGAGGATCCACATTTTACTGGGCTTTTAGGTACTGGATTCTCCCCTCACGGCTAGTGTGGGTAAGTGCCACTATTTAGAACTGCAGGGGTCTCAGGCATCAACTGGAGTAAAGGTATGATTTTGGGGGACAATAGGAGGGCAGGGTATCAACACGTAGCTTCCATTTAATTCCTGAGGAAAAGCAGGATAGAGAACTCTGAAAGACCCCAAAGTCTAAGTTAGGAACCCAGAGAGCTCTAGCTCTAACTCAAGCCACCTTAAGAAGGGCATGGTAGCAACTGCTGCTTGGGTGGAATCTCTGTGCTTGACGTCATAGCATCAGATGGTAATATCCAATTGTGAGTTATACCAGCACTTCTCCCCACCCCGCACCATATCCATACACTCCCTCACAATTAGCTTTCCTGCACCAAGGCTGGTCTATCCACTTCCTGATCTCAAGGCTTGCATGTCTAAACTATCTGATGCCACAATGCCCATTTCAGGGGTAGGTCTCGGCAATATTATGCTCACATTCATCTTGACTGTATTATCTGAGAACGAAGACTCCTTAGAGCTATAATTGATAACTACTCTGGTAATTTCTTCCACTTAGAACCTCACAGCTCAGCTCTGACCAAGCCAGTCAGATATTTAGAGCTGGACTCTTTGGTTCTAACATGCCCTGATTTTGACATCTCAACTCCTGTCTCAGGAAGGGCAGCAAGCCACATCTCTCACCCCAAGGTGCTGCCAGGGGCCCATGGCATTGATTAGAAGCTGCGCCAAGCACCTAGAAGGAGCTAGAAGGCAATGCAAATGGATATAGAAACAAACTTGAGACTAGGACCCTGCAAATGTTTACTGCTATAAAGCATATAACCTTAGATGATTCACTAAAACTCAGCTTCCTCATCTGTAAAATGGAGACCCACCAGACCACCTGTCTCATCAGGTAATCATGAATATTTAGTCATATAATGGATAGGAAATGGTTTCATAAACTAGCTAACAAGGAAAAAGGTAAACGTATATTACATAAAGTTTTGCTCCTAAGGGACAGATCAGGGTGAGGAACAATTAGATTTTTCAAATTGCTATGCTGATTCTTTTTTCAGTCAGGAGATTGGTAGAGGCTAAGTGACTCTTCTTCAAGGTTTCCTTCCCAGGACACAAATTCTTGGTTCCAGACCCTCTCCCTTGGCCCCATACCACTCAAAAAGGCATGGTCCCCAATCAACTGCCACCTAGTGCCTTACATATACAGTTGACTCTCCATGTCTATGAGCTCTGCACCTACAGATTCAACCAACGGTGGATAGAAGATGTGGTTAGATTTAAGATGGTTGCATCTGTACTGAGCCTGTACGGACTTTTTTTCTTGTCATTATTCCCTAAACAATCAGTATAACAATTGTTTACATGGCATTTACATTGTATTAGGTATTGTAAGTAACCTAGAGATGATTTAAAGTATACAGAAAGGGATTAAGATGGCAGATAGGAGGCAGGATTAGCTTGTAGTCCCTGTTTAGAGGAACAGATCGGCATATGGAGACTCATATCATAAACTTTTGCTCCAATAACTACTACAGGAACGTACCAGGAAAGCCAAGATAATCCATAGACCCTTTAAAGGAACTGGATCACTGCTGCAGGCTCTCTGAGACATGGAAAAACTGTGAGTCTGCTTACTTTCTCAGTGGGGAGGCTTGTGGTTTGGGGCAAGTTCTCAACCCTAATCACCGGCTGCCTGGAAACATACTCGGTGCTGTTTGGGGACGGGGTGGGCACAGTAGGAGTGAGACCAGCCTTTAAAACTGTGGGCTGCATGGGAGTGCGGTGAGGCCTATGACGGCCAGATTTCCCTCACTTCCCTGGCAGACTGTATGACTCAGCAGAGGTAGCCATAATCCCCCTGGGAATAAAACTCCATTGGACTGGGAACCACAACCCCCTCCCCCACAGCAGCCACAGCAAGCCCTGCCCAAGGAGAGAAGAGCTCAGACACACCTATCCCTGCCCCTATCTGGTGGTCTTTCTCTACCCGCCCTGGTAGCCAAAGACAAAGGTCATAATCTCTTGGGAGCTCTATGGCCTTACCCACTGCCTGAGAAACATGAATATTTAACCAGGGCAATATTTACCTAGGACAAGTCTGCATCCTCCTTATAGGACTGCAGCTGATGCACTCTTGAAAGCACCACCTCCTGGTTTTATATAGTTTGGCTGTGTCCCCACCCAAATCTCACCAAATCCTCACATGTCAAGGGTGGGGCCAGGTGGAGATAATTGAATCATGGGAGGAGTTTCCCCCATACTGTTCTGGTGGTGGTGAAAAAGCCTCACGAGATCTAATGGCTGTATAAATGGGAGGTCCCTGCACAAGCTCTCTCTTGCCTGCCACCACGTAAGATGTGACTTTGCTTCTCCTTTTCCTTCTGCCATGATTGTGAGTCCCCCACAGCCATGTGGAACTGTGAGTCTAGGCTAATAAACCTCTTTCCTTTGTAAATTACCCGGCCTCAGGTATGTCTTTATTAGCAGTGTGAGAACCGACAAATACAGTAATTTCATACCAGGTAGCGGGGTGCTGCTGTAAAGATACCCAAAAATGTAGAAGTGACTTTGGAATTAGGTAACAAGTTGAAACAGTTTGGAGAGCTCGGAAGAAAACAGGAAGATGTGGGAAAGTTTGGAACTTCCTAGAGACTTGTTGAATGACTTTGACCAAAATGCCAATACTGCTATGGATAATGAAGTCCAGGTTGAGGTGGTCTCAAATAGAGCTGAGGAACTTGTTGGGAACTGGAATAAAGGTTACTCTTGCTATATTTTAGCAAAGAGACTGGTGACATTTTCCCCTGCCCTAGAGATCTCTGGAACTTTGAACGTGAGAGAGATGATTTCAGGTATACAGTGGAAGAAATTTATTTTTTTTTTTTATTTTTTTTTATTTTTTTGAGACGGAGTCTCGCTCTGTCCCCCAGGCTGGAGTGCAGTGGCCGGATCTCAGCTCACTGCAAGCTCCACCTCCCGGGTTCACGCCATTCTCCTGCCTCAGCCTCCCGAGTAGCTGGGACTACAGGCGCCCGCCACCGCTCCCGGCTAATTTTTGTATTTTTTTAGTAGAGACGGGGTTTCACGTGTTAGCCAGGATGGTCTCGATCTCCTGACCTCGTGATCCACCCACCTCGGCCTCCCAAAGTGCTGGGATTACAGGCTTGAGCCACCGCGCCCGGCCCAGTGGAAGAAATTTATAAGCAGAAAAGCATTCAAGAGGTGACAGAGCATAAAAGTTTGGAAAATTTGCAGTCTGATGATGCAGAAGAAAAGAAAAATCCATTTTCTGTGGAGAAATTCAAGCCTGCTGCAGAAATATGCATAAGTAACAAGGAGTCAAATGTTAATCACCAAAACAATGGGGAAAATGTCTCCAGGGTATGTCAGTCACCTTTGAGCAGCAGCCCCTGCCATCACAGGCCTGGAAGCCTCAGAAGACAAAATGGTTTCTTGAGCTAGGCCTGTGTAGGCTGCTCAAGATGTGCAGCCTACAAACTTGGTGCCCTGCATCCTAGCTGCTCCAGCCATGGGTAAAAGGGGTCATGGTATGGCTCGAGCCATGGCTTTGGAGGGTGCAAGCCCCAAACCTTGGCAGCTTCTATGTGATGTTCAGCCTGTGGGTGCACAGAAGTCAAGAATTGAGGTTTGGTAACCTCCATCTAGACATCAGAGGATGTATGGAAATGCCCAAATGTCCAGGCAGAGGTGAGCTGCAGAGGCAGAGCCTTCATGGAGAACCTCTCTGCTAGGTCCTCTGCTAGGGCAGTACAGAAGGGAAATGTGGGGTGGGAACCCTCACACAGAGTCCTCACTGGGGCACTGCCTAGTGGAGCTGTGAGAAGATGGCCACCATCCTCCAGACCCCAAAATGGTAGATCCACTGACAGTTTGCACTGTGCACCTAGAAAAGCTGCAGACACTCAATGCCAGCCCATGAAAGTAGCCAGGAGTAGGGCTATACCCTGCAAAGCCACAGGGGTGGAGCTGCCCAAGGCCATGGGAACCCACCTCTTGCATTAGCATAACCTGGATGTGAGACATGGAATCAAAGAAGATAATTTTGAAGCTTTAAGATTTGACAGCCCTGTTAGATTCTGGACTTGTATGGGGGCTGAAGTCCCTTCATTTTGGCCAATTTCTCCCATTTGGAATGGGTGTATTTACCCAATGCCTGTACCCCCATTGTATCTAGGAAGTAACTTGCTTTTGATTTTACAAGCTCATAGGTGGAAGGGGCTTGCCTTGTCTCAGATGAGACTTTGGACTATGCACTTTTGAATTAATCCTGAAATGAGTTAAGACTTTGGGGGACTGTTGGGAAGGCATGATTGGTTTTGAAATGTGGGGACATTAGATTTGGGAAGGGCCTGGGGTGGAATGATATGGTTTAGCTGTGTCCCACCCAAATCTCACCTTGAATTGTAATAATCATCCCCGTGTGTCAAGGGTGGGGCCAGGTGGAGATAACTGAATCATGAGGGCACTTTCCCCATACGGTTCTAGCGGTAGTGAATAAATCTCACAGATCTGATGATTTTATAAATGGGAGTTGCCCTGCACAAGCTCTCTCTTGCTTGCCACCATGACTTTGCTCCTCATTCACCTTCTGCCATGACTGTGAGGCCTCCCCAGCCATGTGAAACTGTGAGTCAGTTAAACCTCTTTCTTTTACAAATTACCCAGTCTTGGGTATGTCTTTATTAGCAGTGTGAGAACAGACTAGTAGATAGCTGGAGGCCAACGAACACAAACCCAGCACACTAAACAAAAACTCAATCAAGGATCCTTACAGAGTCCACTTCACTCCCCTGCTAACTTCACCAGAGCAGGTGCTGGTATCCACGGCTGCAAGATCTGAAGATGAATTACATCACAAGACTTTGCAGACACTCCCTCGTACCAGCCCAGAGCCTGGTAGTTCCTCTGGGTGGCTAGGCCCAGAAGAGCAAAAACAATCACTACAATTTGGCTCTCAGGAAGCCCCATTCCTAGGAGAAGAGGGAGAACACCACATCAAGGGAGCACCCCATGGGACAAAAGAATCTGAACAGCAGCCCTTGAATCTCAGATCTTCCCTCTGACAAAGTCTACCCAAATGAGAAGAAACCAGAAAAACAATTCTGGTCATACGACAAAACAAGGTTCTTACTACCCACCTCACCCCAAAGATCATACCAGCTCACCAGCAATGGATCCAAACCAAGATGAAATCTCTGAACTGCCAGAAAAAGAATTCAGGACGATTATTAAGCTATTAGGCTAATCAAGGAGGCACCAGAGAAAGGTGAAGTCCAACTTAAAGAAATCAAAAACATAATACAGGGTATGAAAGTAAAATTCTTCAGTGAAATAGATAGCAAAAATAAAAAACAATCACAACTTCTGGAAATCAAGGGCACACTTAGAGAAATGCAAAGTATATTGTAAAATCTCAGCTATAGAATCAAACAAGCATAAAAAAGAACTTCAGAACTCTAAGATTAGACTTTCGAATTAATCCAATCCATCAAAGACAAATAAAAAAGAATTTTAAAAAATGAAAAAAGCCTCCAGGAAGTTTGAGACTATGTTAACTATCCAAACCTAAGAATAATTGGTGTTCCCAAGGAAGAAGAGAAATCTAAAAGTTTGGAAAACGTATTTGAGAAAATAATTGAGGAAAAATTTCCCAGACTTGCTAGAGATCTAGACATCCAAATCCAAGAAGCGCAAAGAACACCTGGGGAATTCATTGCAAAAGGATCATTGCCTAGGGACACAGTCATCAGGTTATCTAAAGTCAAGATGAAGGAAAGAATCTTAAGAGCTTTGAGGAGAAAGCATCTGGTAGCCTATAAAGGAAAACCTATTAGATTACAGAATACTTCTCAGCAGAAACCCTACAAGCTAGAAGGGGTTGAGTTCCTATTTTTAGCCTCCTTAATGAGACAATTATCAGCCGAGAACTTTGTACCCAGCAAAACTAAGCTTCATAAATGAAGGAAAGATACAATCTTTTCCAGACAAACAAATGCCGAGAGAATTTGCCAGTACCAAGCCAGCACTACAAGAACTGCTGAAAGGAGCTCTAAGTCTTGAAACAAATGCTCAAAATACACCAAAATAGAATATTCTTAAAGCATAAATCTCACAGGACCTATATAACAATAACATGATGTAAAAAAAAAACACACACAAGGTATTCAGGCACAATGAATAGAATAATACCTCACATCTCAATACTAATGTTGAATGTAAATGGCCTAAATGCTCCACTTAAAAAATACAGAATGGCAGAATGGATAAGAATTAACTAGCCAAGTTTTTGCTGTCTTCAGGAGACTCACCTAACACATAAGAACTCACATAAACTTAAGGTAAACAGGTGGAAAAGGATATTCCATGCAAAGGGACACCAAAAGTGAGCAGGAGTAGCTATTCTCATATCAGACAAAACAAACTTTAAGGCAACAGCACTTAAAAAGACAAAAAGGGGCCGGGTGCGGTGGCTCACGCCTGTAATCCCAGCACTTTGGGAGGCTGACGTGGGCAGATCACTAGGTTAGGAGATCGAGACCATCCTGGCTAACACAGTGAAACCCCGTCTCTACTAAAAAATACAAAAAACTAGCTGGATGTGGCAGCAGAGGCCTGTAGTCCCAGCTACTCGGGAGGCTGAGGCAGGAGAATGGCGTGAACCCAGGAGGTGGAGCTTGCAGTGAGCCGAGATCATACCACCGCACTCCAACCTGGGCAACAGAGCAAGACTCTGTCTCAAAAAAAAAAAAAAAGACAAAAAGGAACAATATATAATGATAAAAGGACTCGTCCAACAGGAAAATGTCACAATTCTAAGTACATATGCACCTAACACTAGAGATCCCAGATTTATACAACAATTACTACTAGACCTAAGAAATGAGGTAGATGGCAACACAATAATAGTGAGAGACTTTAATACTCCACTGACAGCACTAGACAGGTCATCAAGACAGAAAGTCAACAAAGAAACAATGGACTTAAACTATACCCTAGAACAAATGGACTTAACAGATATTTATAGAACATTCTACCCAACAACTGCAGAATATACATTCTATTCATCATCATATGGAACATTCTCCCCAACAACTGCAGAATATACATTCTATTCATCATCACATGGAACATTCTCCAAGATAGACTATATGATAGGCCACAAAACAAGTCTCAGTAAATTTAAGAAAATCAAAATTACACCAAGTACTTTCTCAGGACACTGTGGAATAAAATTGGAAATCAACTCCAAAAGGAAGCCTCAAAACCATGCAAATACATGGAAATTAAGCAACCTGCTCCTGAATGATCATTGGGTCAACAATGAAATTAAAATGGAAATTTAAAAATTTTTTGAATCAACAATAATAGTGACACAACCTATCAAAACCTCTGGGATACAGCAAAAGCAGTGCTAAGAGCAAAGTTCATAGCATTAAATGCCTACATCAAAAAGTCTAAAAGAGTGCAAATAGACAATCTAAGGTCACACCTCACAGAAATGGAGAAACAAGAACAATTCAAACTCAAACCCAGCAGAAGAAAAGAAATAAGACCAGAGCAGAACTAAATAAAATTGAAACAAACAAAAACCAAAAGATAAATGAAACAAAATCTAGTTCTTTAAAAAGATAAATAAAATTGATAGACCGTTAACAAGATTAACCAGGAAAAGAAGAGAGAAGATCCAAATAAGCTCAGTTAGAAACGAAATGGTAAATATTACAACTGATACCACAAACAAACAAAAGATTATTCAAGGCTACTATAAACACCTTCATGTGCATAAACTAGAAAACCTAAAGGAGATGGATAAATTCCTGCAAATATACAACCTTCTAGATTAAACCAGGAAGATATAGAATCTCTGAACAGACCAATAACAAGCAGCGAGATTGAAATGGTAATTTTAAAATTGCCATCCCAGCACTTTGGGAGGCCGAGACGGGCGGATCATGAGGTCAGGAGATCGAGACCATCCTGGCTAACATGGTGAAATCCCATCTCTACTAAAAATACAAAAAATTAGTCGGGCACGGTGGCGGGCGCCTGTAGTCCCAGCTACTCGGGAGGCTGAGGCAGGAGAATGGCATGAACCCAGGAGGCAGAGCTTGCAGTGAGCCGAGATCCGGCCACTGCACTCCAGCCTGGGCGACAGAGTGAGACTCCGTCCCAAAAAAAAAAAAAAAAAAAAAAAAAGAGTCCAGGACCAGATGGATTCGCAGCTGAATTCTATCAGATATTCAAAGAAGAATTGGTACCAATCCTATTGACACTATTCCACAAGATAGAGAAAGAGGAGATCCTCCCTAAATCATTCTATGAAGCCAGTATCACCCTGATACCAAAACCAGGGAAGGACATAACAAAAAAAAGAAAACTACAGAGCCATATCCCTCATGAACATAGATGTGAAAATCCTCAACAAGGGCCGGGCGCGGTGGCTCAAGCCTGTAATCCCAGCACTTTGGGAGGCCGAGATGGGTGGATCACGAGGTCAGGAGATTGAGACCAGCCTGGCTAACACGGTGAAACCCCGTCTCTACTAAAAAATACAAAAAACTAGCCGGGCGAGGTGGCGGGCACCTGTAGTCCCAGCTACTCGGGAGGCTGAGGCAGGAGAATGGCGTAAACCCGGGAGGCGGAGCTTGCAGTGAGCTGAGATGCGGCCACTGCACTCCAGCCTGGGCGACAGAGCGAGACTCTGTCTCAAAAAAAAAAAAAAAGAAAATCCTCAACAAAATACTAGAGAACCAAATCCAACAGCATATCAAAAAGATAATCCACCATGATCAAGTGGATTTCATACCAGGGAATCAGGGATGGTTTAACATATGTAAGTCAATAAATGTGATATACCACATAAGCAAAATTAAAAACAAAAATCACATGATCATCTCAATAGATGCAGAAAAAGCATTTGACAAAATCCGGCATCCTTTTATGATCAAAATCCTCAGCAAATTGGCATAGAAGGGACAAACTTTAGGGTAATAAAAGCCATCTATGACAAACCCAGAGCCAAGAATATACTGAACAGTGAAATGTTGAAAGCATTTTCCCTGAGAACTGAAACAAGACAAGGATGCCCACTTTCACCACTTCTGTTCAATATAGTACTGGAACTCCTAGCTAGAGAAATCAGACAAGAGAAAGAAATAAAGGGCATCCAAATCAGTAAATATGAAGTCAAACTGTCACTGTTTGCTGATAGTATTAGTCTGTTCTCATGCTGCTGATAAAGACATACCTGAGACTGAGTAATTTATAAAGGAAAGAGGTTTAACTGACTCACAGTTCCACATGGCTGGGGAGGCCTCGCGAACATGATGGAAGACAAATGAGAAGCAAAGTCATGTCTTACATGGCAGCAGGCAAAAGAGAGCTTGTTCAGGGGAACTCCCATTTATAAAACCATCAGATCTTGTGAGACCTGTTCACTACTAACAGAACAGTATGGGGGAACTACCTCCATGATTCAATTATCTCCACCTGGCCCTGCCCTTGACACATGGGGATTATTACAATTCAAGGTGAGATCTGGGTGGGGACACAGCCAAACCATGTCACTGATGATGTGATCATATGCCTAGAAAACCCTAAAGACTCATGCAGAAAACTCCTAGGACTGGTAAATTAATTCAGCAAAGTTTCAGGATACAAAATAAATGTACACAAATCAGTAGCTCTGCTATATACCAACAGCAACTAAGCTGAGAATCAAATCAATAACTCAACTCCTTTTACGGTAGCTGCAAAAAAAAAAAAAAAAGTACTTAGGAATATACCTAATTAAGGACGTGAAAGACCTCTACAAGAAAAGCTACAAAACACTGCTGAAAGAAATCATAGATGTCACAAACAAATGAAAACACATCCCATGCTCATGGATGTGTAGAATCAATATTGTGAAAATGACCATACTGTTAAAAGCAATCTACAAATTCAATGCAATTCCCATCAAAATACCACCATCATTCTTCATAGAACTAGAAAAAACAATTCTAAAAGTCATACGGAACCGAAAAAGCAGGCTGCATAGCCAAAGCAAGACTAAGCAAAAAGAACAAATCTGGAGGCATCACATTACCCAACTTCAAACTATACTATAAGGCCATAGTCATCAAAACAGCATGATACTTGTATAAAAATAGGCACATAGACCAATGGAACAGAATAGAGAACCCAGAAATAAAGCTAAATACTTACAGCCAACTGATTTTTGACAAAGCAAACAAAAACAAAGTGGGAGAAATGACACCCTATTTGACAAATAGTGCTGGGATAATTGGCAAGCCACATGTAGAAGACTGAAACTAGATCCTCATCTCTCACCTTATACAAAAATCAACTCAAAATGGGTCAAATACTTAAATCTAAGACCTGAAACCATAAAAATTCTAGAAGAGAACATTGAAAAAACCCTTTAGACATTGGCTTAGGCAAAGACTTTGTGACCAAGAACCCAAAAGCAAATGCAACAAAAGCAAAGATAAATAGATGAGACTTAATTAAACTAAAAAGCTTCCGCACAGAAAATGAAATAATCAGCAGAGGTAACAGGCAACCCACAGAGTGGGAGAAAATCTTCACAATCGAAACATCCATCCAAGGAATAATATTCAGGATCCACAAATAGATCAGCTAGAAAAAATCAACAGTCCCATCCAAAAGTGGGCTAAGGACATGAATATACAATTTGCAAAAGAAGATACACAAAAGGCCAACAAGCATATGGAAAAATGCTCAACATCACTAATGATCAGGGAAATACAAATCAAAACCACAATATGATACTACCTCACTCCTGCAAGAATGGTTGTAATTTAAAAAATAATAGAGATTTGCATAGATGCAGTGAAAAGGGAACACTTTTACACTGTTGGTGGGAATGTAAACTAGTACAACCACTAGGGAAAACAGTATGGAGATCTACTGTTTGATCCAGCAATCCCATTGCTAGGTATCTACCCAGAGGAAAAGAAGTCATACAAAAAAGATAGTTGCACATGCAGGTTTACAGCAGCACAATTTGCTACTGCAAAAATATGGAAGCAGCCCAAATGCCTATCAATCAATGAGATAAAGAAATCCTGGTGTATACATACCATGGAATACTACTCAGCCATAAAAAGGAATGAAATAATGGCATTTGCAGCAACCTGGATGGAATTGGAAACTGTTATTCTAAGTGAAATAACTCAGGAATGGAAAACCAAACATCATATGTTTTCACTCATATGTGGGAGCTAAGCAATGAGGATGCAAAGGATGATACATTGGACTTTGGGAACTCAGAGGCAAGGGTGGGGTGTGGCAAGAGATAAAAGACTACACATTGGATACAGTGTATACTGCTCGGATCATGGGTGCACCAAAATCTCAGAAATTACCGCTAAAGAACTTGTTCGTGTAACCAAATACCACCTGTTCTCCCAAAACCTATTGAAATTGAAAATAAACACATAAGGCCGGGCACTTTGGCTCACACCTGTAATCCAGCACCCTAGGAGGCCGAGGCTGGTGGATCACTTGAGGTCGGGAGTTCGAGACCAGCCTGGGCAACATGGCAAAACCCTGTCTCCACCAAAAAATACAAATATTAGCCAGGCTTGGTGGCGTTCACCTGTAGTCCCAGCTACTAGGGAGGCTGAGGCAGGAGAATCACTTGAACTCAGGAGGCGGAGGTTGCAGTGAGCTGGTATCATACTACTACATTCCAGTTTGGGTGACAGAGCGATACTCCATCTAAAATCAATAAATACATAAAATAAAAATAAATACATAAATATATAAATACATAAATAAAAATAAATTATACAAGAAAATGTGTGCAGGTTATATGCAAATACTACACCATCTTTATTTTTTTTTTTTATTGACGGTCTACTCTGCCACCCAGGCTAAAGTACAGTGCTGTAATCATAGCTCACTGCAGCCTCAACCTCCTGGGCTCAAGCAATCCTTCCACCTCAGCATCCTGAGTAGCTGAAACCACAGACATGTGCCACCATGCCCAGTTAATTTTTAAAAAATAATTTTGTAGACATGAGGATCTTGCTTTGTTGCCCAGGCTGGTCTTGAACTCCTGGCCACAAGGAATCCTCCCACCTCAGCTTCTCAAAGTGCTGGAATTATAGGCGTAAGCTGTTGCACCCAGCACATGCCATTTTATATAAGGGACTGGAGCATCCATGGATTTTGTTATCTGCAGGGGTCCTGGAATCAATCCCCCACAGGCATAGAAGAAAGACTATTGTTACACCATCATCCTTTTTTTTTTCCTTGAGACGGAGTCTCCCTATGTTGCCCAGGCTTGTCTGGATCTCCTGCCTCAAGTGACCCTCCTGCCTCAGCCTCCTGAGTAGCTGGGGCGACTGGCACACACCACCTCACCTGACTACAATTATCCTTTCTATCTAACAATGGTGTACCAAGATGAGAATTTGACTAGACATGTCACAGAGTTACATCCTTAGGACACCTTAAAATTTGTAACCCAATCCCTCATCTAGGGTTATAAGGCCCCAAATTGACCCACTTATCTCAAGAAAGCAAGGAGGACAGCTCTCCTTGCTTTTTTTTCTGCTCTCCAAGACACATTATTTTACACCTTGCTTCCTTTGCACGTGTTGTTCCTTTTTCTCCTTCCTCCATCTCCATCAGGATCCAACTCATGTCTACAAAACTTTTCCAACTTCCTTGGACTAACAAGTCACTTCTGCCTCCTCCCTCCATCCGCCTTCCCAGTGGGCTCTCATCATCATCGTTATAGTGCTCCCCACCAGTTCATAATTATGTATGCGTATCTCTACCCCACCAAAGCCAACATCATTTTTAAACACAGTGCATGGCACAGGGGCCTCGTGCTTGTTTATTGGATGGACTGGTCCTCTCTCTGTCCTTTTAGGGAGGCCTGGGAATGGGGAGCCAAAAGAAAAATCAAGTAATCAACAACTTTAGTTAATACTCTCATTCCTCAAGATCACTTTTGCAGACAGCTTCTCCCTACACCTAATTCCTCTACCTCTAGAAATAATTTTGCAAGGCATATGATGAATTGCCTGGGAGTAGGCAGAACTTCACAAAGTGCAATTCCACTTACCTTGGTTTCTCTACCCACCTTTAGGCTGGTTCATAATAGTTAAAATCTCTGAAGCTGAATAGCCCAGGTTTAAATCCTAGCTCTACTTCTTACTAGCTGTGCAACTTTAAGCAAGTTACTTAATCTTCCTGTGCCTCAGTTCTCTGATGCCTAAAATAATAGTAGTGACACCATAGAAAGTGTGCAAAGGTTGTGAGAATTAAATGATACAATCTATGCGAAGTGCCCAACTCCTGGCACATTATAAGCACTCCATAAGCAGTAGCTGGCTTGTGAACAGTCCAATCTGAAAGATGACAAGCCCATTCTATTTAAACCTTCAGAGGGCTGGATTTGCTCCAAGACATCCTGAGCAAGGAGGGGGTGTTGTGGCCATGCTGGAGTTCTGCCAGCAGGCTCAGAAAACTGGTGTCGTCGACCTTTGGTTCTCATCTGGATCCATCGCTCACCAGCCATGGCCCTAGCCTAAGTAGCTTATCTTCTCAAAGCCTTATGTCCCCAGTAGGGCTGGCAGTACTGAGCTGCCTCACAAGGGGGTGCCGAAAAGATCAATTCATGTTAGCAAAGTGCTTTAGAAATGTAACTTGCTAAATATTAATGGGTCTCTCTGAGTGTCGGGAAATGTGCAATCTGAACTCTGCTCAGGGCAAGCTGAAGGTGGGGAGAGTAATTCTGGGCAGCCCGATTGCCACATCCTTGGTCTAATTGGGAGGTGGTGCTTATGAAGGAGTGAGTGCAGCGAGCATCTGGGGGCTGGGCAGGGCTGCGGATGGCAGCTCTGGAAGGAAGGATGTTCTGAGGAACCACCTAATCCATAAATAGACAGAAGCCTGGGGTGGGTCTTGGGGAAACCCAGAAAAGTCCTTGTGTTTCTTTACAAAAAGCAGACACAAGCTCACTTCTTGCTGCTCTCTCTCTCTCTCTCTCACTCTTTCTCTCTCGCTCGCTCACTCTCATCCCTCAATTTTGGAGAGGACAGTACTCTGAGAATCTGTTAGCCATCTGAGTTCTTGTCCTGTTCTTAACCTCCTAATTTCCCTGGGTAGGGTGATAAGTAGATATTTTCTTAACCTTAGTCAGAACTCTCAATCTAAAATCTTTAGTGTGGCCAGACATCAGGGCCTCTCTGCACATGCCCTCACTAAACAGCTCTGGAGTAAGGCATTCCCTCAGAATACTGTTCCTCCATCACCTCTTCCAGGAAGACTTTTTGGACCCAGCCAGTATGAGCTGGGAACTCCTCTTCAGGGCTTCTGTAATGGTCTGTGCTTGTGTCTATAAGTCCACATAACAGACATATCAGTGCTCTGCCCACATTCTCTTGGCACCATCATTTTCTGCTCACCTATGACTCCCTACTGCCGATCGCCAAGCATGTACTTGGCCGGAGGTCAGGCCAGGCCAGAAGGTAGAGATTAATGGGCAAATACCCTAGATTCTCATCCTCAGATGGGACATCACTGACACAGCTTCTACACTCTCTGAGAGATTCCCAATGGGACTGAGCCCGGTTGCCCACAGCAGGACCCTGTTCATTAACATACCCTGTACTCATTTCCTCTCCTTGTTTGTCTCAGCTTCTCACTCCTCTACCGGTACTTCTTGGGATCACTGTCTAGGACTGTTTCTGGGGCACCCAACCTAAGACATTGGACTTACCCTGCTGTATGAGAGGTATCTGTTTGTGCCTCTTTTCCTCACTAGATAGGAGCTACTTACAGGAGGAGACTGTCTACTTCATCTTTTTATCTTCAATGTTTTACATCATGCCTGGAATAGAAGTGCTCAGTAAATATTTGTTGAATGAATGAACTAATGAATAAATGATTCACTAAAACTCAGTTTCCTCATCTATAAAATGGAAAGCCACCAAGACCACCTACCTCATTGGGTAATCATGAATATTAAGTCATATAATGGGTGGGAAATGGTTTGGCAAACTAGCTAACAAGGAAAAGGGGGAGATACAAATTACATGAAGTTTTGCTACTAAGGGACAGATCAGGGTAAGTTGGAACAACTAGATTTCTTTTTCTTTCTTGCTTGCTTGCTTTCTCTCTCTCTCTCTCTCTCTCTCTCTCTCTCTCTCTCTCTCTCTCTCTCTCTTTTCAAATCTTGCTCTGTTACCCAGGCTAGAGTGCAGTGGTATGATCATGGCTCACTGCAGCTTCCCGACTAGCTGGGACTACAGGACTGCACCACCATGCCCGGTTTCAATTAGAT
The DNA here is from genome assembly GCF_024542745.1 of Macaca thibetana thibetana. Lineage (NCBI taxonomy): Eukaryota > Metazoa > Chordata > Mammalia > Primates > Cercopithecidae > Macaca > Macaca thibetana. The sequence continues at coordinate 94,155,532 of NC_065586.1, read as the reverse complement.
TTAAAAATTGCAATGACGATTCTGTTTTCAATCAGGAGAATGGTAGAGGCAGATCAAGGTAAAGAACAATCAGATAAGGTATGGGGGGTGGCTAAAGGATGATATTAATAATATATGGCACTTACTGAACCCTTATATAACATTTCCCTCACTATTCTCAATATCAGCCCAGGAACAAGGGATTCTGTCCCAGGGCTTAGTAGGAAAACAAATACCAGTAATAACTGAACCTTCCAAATGTGGTCAAAACTTGCATCCCAGACTGGCTGCTCCTAGAGCCCTGTGTGTCTCCTGCAGCTCTGGCCTCGGGGAGTCCATCACCTCAGTAGAACAGCAGCTTCTGCCATATATAACAGCAAATGTTCCTTTCTGCTCATGCCAACTCCTCAGGCCTCTCTCTTTTCTATTCTTCACATTAAAAAAAAAAAAAAAAAACTGGCTGGCTATTTTTTATGCATTTTCTGCATTGTTGTCTTTCTTCCTGGCTTTTTTACTTTCTCGGTGCTCAAAGAAAGGGAAGCATGAGTCTATAAGAAAAGTATCCAAAAAGCTGAAGCCAGAGGATGAGCCAGTGCTCCAGAAAAAGCTAAAAGCAACCAAAGGGACTCAAATCATTATGTTTGGAGGAGAACATTAGAAAAAGGCTAACCCCATTGTTTACGGAAAGTGTGGAAATGTGTGTGCATGACGGACAAAGAGGTCAAAGTATTTCACGTCTGGTTTTCTACTCACCTTCCCCAGTCTTTATAAAGGTGTTCAAACGAGAAATTATATGATAATCACTAGAAGAGTGCCTAGAATTCCAGCAAAGGGAAAGCACCTAAGCAATTTACAGAGAGCTCACATCATACAAATTCAACTATTGGCATTTGGGGGAAAAGAGAAACAGAGAGAAAAAGAATGAGGGAGAAATCACAATTTAAACAGTCTACTATATGCTGCCTCCCTTCCATCCATTGAACGTATGCCCCCGTATGAACATGAGATGGGAGATAATAAAATAATTGCTCATGTTGATTAGAAAGCATAGAAATACTATGTGCCCGGTGCTAGTCTAGAGACCCCATAAACATTAATAAACTTGGTCCTCAAACTATTCCTGTGAGGCAGGTACTATTATTATTCTGCTTTACAGATGAGAAAACTGATGCATAGACAAGTTGAATATCTTGCCTGTAGTCATACAGCAAGTAAGTAAATGTTAGAGCCAGGATTAAAAATTAGACAGTTTGGCTCCAGCACCCATGCTCAAAACCGCTTGGCTATCCTAGGGGATATAAAATGGCTGTTCTTTCAGTCAGCCTCAGTTCCCAAATACTTCCTACAGGAAAAGCACCTAACCAGGCTAAGAGTGATTCAGGTGTTCAGAGATCCATATTTTTTCATACCACAGGGCTGCTAATACAAACAAACCAATTCCTCAGGCACACAACTGCAGAATCAGTAATCTGTTGTGATGCTTGGGATGTTCAAGGAAAATCCTGATGATATGTCAATTTTACCTTCCTATGCTGACTTGAGAATGTAACCTCATGCTAGATAAAAATCTTCTGTGCATGCAATTTGCTTAGGTCCCTAGGCCAAGGTAGAAAATCTCCTAGACACACAGCTGAAAGAACTTCCAGATCTTACAGCTGCAGTCAAAATCTTTGAGAAATCATGAAGAGTAGGAAATGCCAGAGGATTTCTGAAGAGAAACTATTTGGACACATTTTCAAAAAGATTGGACTTGTTTCTAGAAACTACAGACAAGTACTCTGGATATTAATGCTGCTAACTTTTATTTTTATTTGTTTATTGGGACAGAGTCTTGCTCTGTTGCCCAGGCTGGAGTGCAGTGGCTGATCACAGCTCACCACAACCTCAGACTTCTAGGGTCAAGCAATTTTTCCACCTTAGTCTCCCAAGTAGCTGGGACTACAGGCACGCACCACTATGCCCAGCTAATTTGTAAATTTTTGTAGAGATGGGGTCTCACTTTCTTGCTTAGGCTGGTCTCAAAATCCTGACTGCAAGTGATCCCACTTTGGTGTCCCAAAGTGCTGGGATTCTGGGCGTGAGCCACTGAGCGTGGCCAGCTGCTAGTTTTTAGAATAGGTTATCAAGAAGATTAACTCATTCATTCACTCTACAAATGTTTATTTGGCACATGTCATGAGCCAGCCCCGTTCTTGGCGCTGGGGATATGACAGTGAATGAAATAGACAAAATCCTGCCTTCAAAGAGCTCACATTCTATTGGGAGACTGACAACTAATAAGTAAATAAAAGATAAATTTAGATAGTAATAAATGCTATTAAGTAAATAAGGGAGGGTAAGGGGATAGCAAGCAACAAGTCGTGGGGTAAGGGACTTTAGGTCTCCCTGTACAGCTAAATAATATGAGGGAGCAAGCCATGGGGAAGCCTAAAGGAGCAGGGTCCCAAGAGGAAACACTCAATATAAAAGCCCTAACAGGAATCCGGTGGGTTCAAGGGACAGCAATGAAGTCAGAGTGGCCAAAGTGGAAACGTTTGAAAGTTCATGTGGGTAAGAAGAGGTGGCCAGATGTCAGGTAGTGCAGGATGCTACGGGCCACTGTAAGGACATGGGGTTCATTTTTGTTTGTTTTGTTTTTTTAAGAGATGGGGTCTCACTATATTGTCCAGGCTGGTCTCAAACTCCCGGCCTCAAGCAATCCTCCCACTTCTGCCGCCCAAAGTGCTGGGATTATGGGTATGAGCCACTATACCTGGCTCCTGGGGTTAATTTTTTTAGTGTGATGGGAAGCCTTGAAGGATTTTCAACAGCAAGAAATATGATCTGATTTGGTTTTTAAAGCAATAACTCTGGCTGCTGAATAGACATGAGAACAGGCTATCTCTGCTCCTTTCTTTAGAAGCAACCTCCTTCTCTGTGCTTCCACAATATTTACCATGTCTCAATTATAGCATTTGTTTTACTCTTTTCTGGGTTGTCCCCACTGGAGTGCAAGTTCCTTAGAGACAAAGTCTGAGCTTGTTTGTCCTTTTTCCTCCACCTTGACTACCCCCATGGACCACCCATGTCCACCCACACACATACCTAGAACAGTGCTGCACGAGGTAGACACTCCATAACTCTGAAAGATGATTTTCTTCCTTCCTTTCTTTCTTTCCTTTCTTTTTCTTTCTTTCTTTCTTTCTTTCTTTCTTTCTTTCTTTCTTTCTTTCTTTCTTTCTTTCTTTCTTCCTTCCTTCCTTCCTTCCTTCTTCTTTCTTTCTTTCTTTTTCTTTCTTTCTTTTCTTCTTTCTTGAGATGGGGTCTAGCTCAGTTGCCCAGACTGGAGAGCAGTGGCATGATCATAGCTCACTGGTAGTCTCAACTTTCTAGGCTCATGGGATCCTTCCACCTCAGTCTCCGAAGTAGCTGGGACTGTAGGCTATTACACTTGGCTAATTTTTTATTTTTTTGTAGAGATGGAGTCTCACTATGTGGCTGAAGCTGGTCTCGAACTCCTGAACTCAAGTGATCCTTCAGCCTCAACCTTCCAAACTGCTGGGGTTACAGACATGAGCCATTGCACCCGGCCAAGTAACCTTTCAATGCAGCAGGTTTCAAATGAAAAGGAGAAACTTTTGAATGAGAAGTCAAAAGACTGAAGGGCCTGTCTTCATAAAAAACAAGAGTTTCCATTATAGAATACTCAAGACCCCCTGTTTCTCTCAAGGAATGTTGTAGCCTGGTGATTTAATCAACAGATGGGTGATGATGCCTTTTAAGAATCTTTGTAACTCTAAGCTTCTAGAATTTGAAGAACAATTTTTAAGTCATGAAAAATTACCGGGCTTGGTTCATACAAGAATTTGCATAATTCACCCCAAACAAGCCATGGTCACACTTTTACAGACTTCTCCCTTACTAGGAATGCCTTGGTGCACCCTGTCAACTTGGTGGACCCCTTATCCCTTTCGAGATTCATCTAAATGTCACTGTGTGCTGGCTTGTACTCCAAATTATTAAGATCACAGATGAAGTACTATGTACACGCTGGGCACCACAATTTAGGAGGAATGTAGACACACTGGGGCATGATCACGGGAAGCCAACCAGGGAGTGAGGAGTCTGAAAACCAAATACTAAAAGAAAGAGTTGGAGGCTGGGCATGGTGGCTCCCGCCTGTAATGCTGGCAATCGGGTGGCCAAAGCAGGTAGATCACTTGAGCTCAGGACTTCAAGGTCAGCCTGCGCAACATGGTGAAACCCTGTCTCTACAAAAAAATAGAAAAATTAGCTGGGCGTGGTGGTGCACACTTGTAGTCCCAGCTACGCAGGAGGCCAAGGTGGGAGGAATGCTTGAGCCCGGGAGATGGAGGCTACAGTGTGCCAAGATCATGCCACTGCACTACAGCCTGCGTGACAGAGTGAGATCCTGTCTGAAAAAAAAAAAAAAGAAAAAAAGAAAACAACAATAAAAAAGTAGCTGGAAGTGCTTAGATTTCCTCTAGAAAAAAATAAAAACTAGGGGAAGGCACAAAAGCCATCTTGTAGTGTTGGAAGGGCTGTCATATGGCATAGGGAGAGCCTTACTGTGTGCTGTCCAGAAGGCAGGTATAGGACCAATGGGGAGAACTTGCAATAAGAAAGGTTTCTGTCCTGCTTAAGGAAGCATCTTCTCAATACCTAGCCCAGGGCTTTTCCTGTGGTAGGAACACAGTGAGCTTTAATTGAATCGGAGGCTTAATAATTTGAGCTATTCAACAACAAAATAGGTTCACAAAGCCTCTAGAGCAGCTCTCCAGAAAGCTACAGAAGGAATCCTACTGGAATGATGTTAGATTGAATAAAATCAGGAAAGGCAAAAGCCTTCACACCAACTGTGATGATCTGATCATGGCTGCTGAAACACTGGTGAGAATATTCTGAGGCTGCCTCTGTGCTCAGCAAGCACGTGGATATCAGGAAACAACGTCTGCTGTGGGTAGAGGAGCAGGGAATGGCAACAAGAATGCCATTCTCACTCCCCAAAGACTCCTTCAGCCCTTCAATTGTATGCTCCTCCTTCACTCTATGCTTGAATACTGGGCCTCTGGTGGCTCAGGTACAATTGTTGGTAAGAAATTCAATAAAATGTCTCCCAACCAGGTACACATTGCTGTATTCTACAAAATCAGCATGAAGCCTCCATCCATGGGCCCTGTGGCTTTCAGATCTGCTTAGAGACCTGGGGCAGCTGGCATTGATTCTGTTTGTTTCCTTAGAAGGAACAATATTGATCTACTGTACCATGAAACCTGCTCCTGGTTCACCTAGTTCCAACAAGCAATTCCCTTGTATTCAGCAGCCATTTCAAAGTTCCCCAGATACTTCACTTCTATTTGGCTCAGCCTCCAGCTAACAGGCTACTTATGCTGAGTACCACGAAGCAGTGCCCAGTTTAATCTGTGTCACCATCCTGTCCTACCGCACTGGACAGCAACTTCTTCAATGCCTGGAACAGCTGGGCACTTGGATGAGGCTGGCTCCTCACTTCAGTCCTGTGTAGATGGCAGATAAACAGATGAATGAGCAAGTCCGATATAGGCAATGCTGGCAGAGGAAATTAAAATGGGGGCTGGGAGATGGTGGAGGAGGGAGGCCAAGCTCTGCAGAGGGTGGGATAGGGCTGGGAGTGCTTTAGTAGGAGGCTCAGCAGAGATGGGCAGGACTCTTGAATGAGTAAAGACCTCTCCTAAAGTAGTGAGCACAATGTTATTGCTTGGAAGTCACCTCTAACGACGTGACAAGAGTTCCCAAGACTGGTCAACAAAGTGTGAAATCAGGGCCAGCACTGGACAAATGGGGAAGTAGATAAAGTTTGGCATTTCCCTTCCTTCTAGATCCTCTCCCTTATACATGGATACTTCCTCAGGCCCAGGAAACTGTCCCTTCCCCTACCCTGCAGAGGGTGCCCCAGCGCTTCTGCTGCCTCTTTGAACTCAGAACTTGTCTGTTCAGGATCCTACGAAGGCCCTACTTGATCTGAATGCTGCTGGCCTCCAGAACACACAGGTTTCTGCCATCACAACTGATCTTCCCCACGATGCTTACAGCATTATTCACGATTGCCAAAAGTAGAAGCAACCCAAGTACCCACTGACGGATGCATGGATAAACAAAACACGATGTCTACATACAATGGAATATTATTCAGCCTTAAATAGGAAGGAAATTCTGACATGTGCTAAAACATGGACGAACCTTGAAGATATAATACTAAGTGAAATAAGCCACCCACAAAAGGACAAATACTGTATGATTCTATTTAGATGAGGTACCTGGAGTAGTCAGATTAACAGAGTCAGAAAAAATGGAAGTTGCCAGGGGCTGGGGAGAGAGGGAAGAATGAAGAGTTGTTTGATGGGGGTAGAGTTTCACGTTTGCAAGACGAAAAAGTTCTGAAGATTGGTCATACAACAATACGAATATATGCAGCACCACTGAACTATACATTTAAATTGGTTAAAATGGTAAGTTTTATGTTATGTGTATTTTTCTATAATTAAAAAACTTTTAAAATTACTCATACAAAACAAAATAAAAAACTCGCAACAAAACCCCCTGGTCTTCCCCTTCCACCATTCTCGGGAACTGTGCACTAGCTACTGAAGTGAGTTGGCTCTCCATGTCCTTCATCTGAGAGTCCGATTCTGTGATCTCTACTGAGAGAGGCCAGTTCAGCCAACAAACCAAGTGTGCTAATGCAATTGCCCAATGGGTTCATCTTGCCTGCTGCACAGTTCATCACTGAGAACAGCAGGTTTTTGCAATAGACAAAGAGTTTAATAAGTGCAGAGCCAGCTCAGCAGAAGGATAAGAGTTTATTATTACTTAAATTAGCCTCCCTAAAAATTTGAAGGGCAGGGTTTTTTAAGGACACTTTGGCAGGCAGGGGGCTAGGGAATGGGGCATGCTGATTGGTTGGGTCACGGATGAAAGCATAGGGATTCATAGCTTGTCTTCTTGCACTGAGTCAGTTCCTGGGTAGGAGCCACAAGACCAGCTGAGCCAGTTTATCCGTTTGGGTGGTGTCAACTGGTTCATCAGACTGCAAGATGTGAAAAATATCTTGAACACCAATCTTAGATTTTACAATCGTGATGTCTTCTATAGGAGCAACTGGGGAGTTAAGAATCTTATGGCCTCTAGCTGCATGACCCCTGAGCCATAATTTCTAATCTTGTGGCTAATTTATTAGTTTTTTAAAAGAGGTCTGATCTACAAACAAAGAGAGAGTTTGTTTCAGGAAAGGGCTATTATTATCTTTGTTTCAAAGTTAAGCTATGAACTTAATTCCTTTCGTAGTTAGCCTGGCCTAAGCCCAGGAATTAACAAGTGCGGCTTGGAGGTTAGAAGCAAGATGGAGTCAGTTAGGTCTGACTTTTCTCACTGTCATAACTTTTGCAAAGGCAGTTTCACTAAACAGGTGATAATGGGATAAAGCGATGCTCCTTCCAGTGCATACACTATAAATGGAACCCTGTGGAGCTCATTTCTTGAAGCCAAAGACCATATTTAGTGGAGGAAACTTCAGGAAATGTGGTGGTCCATGCAGTGAGAGGTTCCTGAGCCCTCACTGGACTGGAAGATCTGTGAGAGGAAGCCCAAACTTGACTTTGTCACTGCTTTACCCCAACCCTTGGCACTGGGTCTGGGCCTGAGGAGATCCTCAGGATGGTTTTATTTTTCCAGTAACAGTGAATGAGGAAATTGATGAGTAAATAAAGCTGGGCCCTTTAAATGACACAAAACAGATGGTTTAAGCTTAGGGCATCTTGTGGGAAATAGCACGTTATATTCTATGTGTGCACCCAACAAGTTGGTTTTATCTTTTGGCACCTCTTTATTTGGAAGAACTACCTCTCCTTCATTCCTTGTAGTCTGAGAGGCTTCAAACTACTGTGTCTTTCCCCACTGGCTACTGGGTGGGCATGCGACCCAGACTGAGCCAGCCATAGTACTATATCCTTTGTACCTATGTCTAGTTCAGATGTGGGCGGAGAACCCAAGCAGGGTCAGTGACAGTTCTTCCATGAGATTTGCACATGGACACGAAGAGAGAAAGGGCTTCTCCCCTTTGACTCACAAGCCCCAAGTCATCCTTCCCGCCAGCTGGAGATATCTTGCCTGAGAATAAAGCCATAGAGGCAGGGCCCACCCAGAGCTGGAGAAAATGAGACAGTATCCTGTCTTCAGTATTTTAACCCCTGGACACCACTTTGCTGAAAGGCAGATCTACCCTAGAACTTCCCAATTTTGAAAGTCAATAAATTCTATTCTCCCTGTCAAGTTTGTTTGAATTGGGTGTATGGCCCTTGCAACAAGGAATCCTGTTCATTTCAGTTTGAATGTTTTCCGTACGTGTTTCACCTTGTGACATTGACTATTCTTAAGAGTACACAAAAAATGTATTCTGCACATCTTTGTATGCAATGCACCAAGACACAGCGTAAAAATCTGGAGAGAAAGAATTAGAAAAGCCAGTGTTTGTCCTTAAGGGACATTCTAATGGAGGTGAAGAGTTGGGGGAAGAAAAGAATTCCATTTAACGAGTATTTTAAAATGATCTGCTATGCGCCAGATGTTTTCACAAGTAATTGCAATTAATCATCACCAATCTTGTAAAGAGGATGTTGTTATGGCCTCTTTATAGACAAAACTATGGTTCAGAGGGGTTAAATAACATGCCTAAGATCGCCCAGCTATTAAGAGCTAAAATAAGACTTCAGATTCAGATGTCTAACTTCAAGGTCAGTGTCCTTACTACTGCACAATCCTGCCTCCTGGACAGGAGATAAGACAAGCTCAACAATATGATAAGGGAAAAAAAAAAAAAGGAATTCATACACGAATCTATTCAGAATACTTACTCAGTGTCTGAATAAGTTTTTCACAAACGTTAGTGAATAACATTTCACTTATTCAGACCATTATTTCACTTATTTTCACAAACATTATTCATTAGTGTTTGTGAAAATACTTCTTAAACTAGTTATACATCACATAAATGTAAAACATGGTCAACGTGTGCAAGACATCACGCTAGGCACTGCAGAAGGAGGGACATAAAGATGAATAAAATAGCCTTTTTCCCCAGGGGCATACAATAGAGTAGACCTGGAAATATTACATGGTAAAGTATGATTAATGGCATAGGAGAAGTTCAAAGTGCTGTGAGAGTTCTGAGCAGGAAATGTTTACATCTGATTGAGGGAGCCGGAAAGACTTTGTGGAAAAAAGTCTATTAGGTAAGTGCAAATAAATGTATCGATAATGGTGTGCTTACTAAGGTACCTGTAGCAGTTTGGAAGGAGTGAAAAGGAAAAATGAAAAAGAAAAGAAGGGAGGGAAAGTAAGGAGGGAGAGAAGGAGAGAGAGAGAGAGAGAGAGAGACAGTGAGATAGAGGGAGAGAGGAGGAAAGGAAGGAAGGAAGAAAGGGGAAGGAGGAAGGGAGGGAGGGAGGGAGGGAAGGAGAGAGAGAAAAAGAAAGAGAAAAGGCAAGAAAGAGAAAAAGAGAGAAAAGGAAAGAAGGAGGGAGTGAAGGAAGGAGGGAGGGAACAGGGAGGGGAGAAGGGGGGAGGATAGGGAAGAATGAAAATAAGGGAAATGAGAGAAGAAAGGGAGAGTGGAAGGGAGGGGTAGAGAGGCCAGCAAGCCAACCGGCATGCAGCTGCACGTGGTCCTGGGGCAGTGGCCTCGGTGTAGACCATGGAATAGAAGCTCTCTCATCTTTCTGTCCAGAGACACTTTGTTAGGACAAAATATCCTCTGGATTACTCACTTATCCATTCTATTCAGCACTTCAAAATAACTCAAATGATTACTTAATCCGGTAACCCCCACATCTTAGAACAGAAAAAAAACTTGCTATTATAAAATTTTAAAGGTTTTCAACTTGAGTGGAAATAAGAATTGCCTGGGGAGTTTGCTCAACTACAGACTCCCAAGGCCCCAATGATTCATTTTGATAGCACTGGTTTGAGTCCAGGGAATTTGCATTATATACATACATATATATACACACACATATATGTGTGTGTATATATATATATGTATGTGTGTATGTGTGTGTGTGTATATATATATATATATATTTTTTTTTTTTTTTTGAGACAGACTCACTCCATTGCGCAGGCTGGAGTGCAGTAGTGCAATCTTGGCTTACTGCAACCTCCATGTCCTGGGTTCAATCCACTCTTGTGCCTTAGCCTCCTGAGTAGCTGGAATTACAGGTACACACCACCATGCCTGGCTAATTTTTTTGTATTTTTAGTAGAGACAGGGTTTCACCATGTTGGCCAGTCTGGTCTCAAACTCCTGACCTCAAGTGATCCACCTGCCTTGGCCTCCCAAAGGGCTGAGATTACAGGTGTGAGCCACCACACCAAGCCCAGGATTATTTGTATTTTCTAAAAGCCACAGGAGAATCTGCTGTGTTCTGAGGATCACATTTTGAGAGACATTGCAGCCTAACCTCATTGTTTCACAGGCAAAGAAGCAATAGAGTCACAGAGAGGTTAAAAGACTTGTTCGAGGTCACATAGCTGGTTAGTGAAATATCTAGGCCCAGAACTCAGGTCTGTGGATTCTTGGTCTGTTGCTTTTCATTCCTCACTCAATAGCTATACCATTCAGAGCTTACCTAAATATTGATATTGTGGAAAGGTAGATCTGCCCTTGGCTTCTAGGAACATCTGTGTGAACCATGCTGTGAGAACCACAGCTCTGAGTTAGTCAAGAGTACAAGATTTCCAAACTGGCTTCTCCCAGATTCCAGTGTTGACTTGTATACAGTACTAAATAAACATTTGTTGACTTGATGAACTCCTCGCTGTCATTGAAAGAAAGAAAAAAGAGAGAAAGAGGTTCTAGTGAATCTGTAGATAAAAGAGTGAGACTCCTTCTCAGCTACCTTCTTGTGGCATCTCTGCTTCATAAGTTTGCCCTTGAATCAGACTAATTGAATGAGTATTAATTGAGCACCTACCATTTTCAAGGCCCTGTGTTCTGTGCTTAGCAGATAAAAAAATAAAAGTTAGCTTTCCTATTCTGATGAGTAACACAAGAGTGAGACATTGTAGGGATCAAGAAGAGAAATATCTATTTGGGTAAATCAAAGTATCCTTTATGGAGGTGGTTTTGAGATGGTTCTTAAAGGATGAGTAGGATTTCAACAGATGAAATGTGAAGGAAAGTTGGTCCAGGTAGATTCATCTCATTGACAGCAAGGTGTGGAAGAACTGGGACATAGTTCAATTTGCCTGTAGCTTGGGCACCAATGAGAGAGTAACGGGATTATAAAACCAGAAAGATGGTGAAAAGACCTTGTAATGGTCTAAATCCATTCTTGGGTTTAGAATGGAAAGTGTTGGCTAAATCTAAAACACACTGAGAAATCATTAAAAATGTTTGATTGGTTTGATGTTTCAGGAAGATGTTTCTGATGGGTGTTGTCAGGGTGATCAGAAACTGGGAGAACTAGGAGGCAGGGAGACCAACTGGGAAAACTGTCAATATGAGACAGAGGTTATGTTGGTCGGGATGCAGCTAGAGGCAAAAGTGTGAAGTCATGGTAGCTGACTGGTTGAGGGGTCTAAAGGAGAAAAGGATATGGATAACTCTGAAGTTTCAAACTTGGCCAACTGAATAATCCGACATAGGAAAGTAGGGAAGTGAAGTTGATTTGTCTTGGGTGATGATGGTAAAATTGTTGGTGTTAAATATGCTAAGATTAAAGCTTCATAAACCAAGTATAGCTACTCAGTGAAAAGCTAGTAGTGCTGGAGTTGAAGGTAAGGAGACAGGTGGTAGAGGTGTAGAGGAATCATCTACATAGATATAAATATGGAAGCTACTGGAATAGGTAAGAGCAATGAGATATAACACATAAAGGGAGAGCAATGAAGGAAGCTATAATGGTTATATGTTTGAATTGCAAATAATGGAAATCCCTATACATCATGATTTAAATAATGCAAGGAACTTATTGGCTCACGTAACTGAAAAATCCTATAATATAGTGGGCTTCAGGCATAGTTCAATCAGGAATCTGGATCCATTATGCATCAGTTCTCTCTGCTTTATTCTGTGTGTGACTTCATTTTCATACTGGATTCCTCAAGGTTGTACAATGGTAGCCAAGAGCAATTAGGTTTACATGCTTTGTCGTTTATATCCAAGAGGAAAGAAATAACTATTTTCCTTCAACTATCAAACAAAAATCCTGAGCTTTGCTCTAATTGGATCACCAGAGGTCACATGTAAATGTCACATGTTAATTGCTCTGGTCTGGTTTTCCCTGAGACATCACTGTGGTAGGAGGAATGGGTTTATACTAATGGGCTTACATGAGTCCTAGCTTCCACTAGAGCTGAGGGTAGGATCAGTCCCTTCCAATTCTCCTGGCTGCTACACAGTGGGAGGTAGAGATCATTTAAAGTTCACTAAAAGATTTGAGAACAAATTCTTATAGAGGTGCAATTTTGGTAGGATAGAAGGGACACTAAAGAAATTTTACTGCCACGGAACCTCAGATAGGAAAATGTTTCCATGAGGACAAGATAGTCAACAAGGTGGTAGGAATGATGACCAATAAAGGGCCATTTGTTTGGATTATTAAGAAAATTATTGGTGGCCTTGAAATGGCAGCTTTAGTTGAGTGTTGGTCATCGGTAAAAGAGGGCAAATGTTGAGAAGCAACTAGAAGATGAGACAGTGAAGTGTAGACTCTTCAGAAAGATGGGTGGTGACAGAAAGAGATATTTCACGGGGAGAAGGAGAAATTGCCTATTGCTTTTAGGAAAAGGGAGATGAGGATATTTGCAGGCTGAGGGGAAAGAGCAAAAGAAGAGGGAGAGATAGATGATGTAAAAAGGGGGGAAAAACTGATGCAGCATGGTGCTGAAGAGACAGGAAGGGGGAACGAGGTCAAATATGCAGGCAGGGAGGTGTGTTTGGAGAGGAAATCGGACACCTCTTCTTCAGAGATCAGCCTAGGAGGGGAGCCCAGATAAAAATAGAAATGTTGATGTGGAAGGAAATTGAGGAAACTCAGGGACATGCGTGTAACTTTCCCAGTAAAATCACCTCTGAAGGGTGAGAGTGGCTGGATGCCCCAGGCAGGCCCAGAAGATTTGGAACAACCCCTGGGGGAATTCATTAGGAGGCTACAAAGCATGAATAAAAGGACAGGAGAACTGCAAATTAGTACAGTCTTTTGGAGAGCAGTCTGGCACCTCACAACAAAAGCCATAAAAGCATCTCTAGCCTTTGACCTAATAATCCCTCTTCTGGGAATATATACCAGGGAAATAACTGAAAAGGAAATACAAGCTATTTGCGAAAAGATGTTTATTGCTGCCCTGTTCATAATAAGCAAGTCCTGGAAAACACCCAAATGCTCCACAAATGGGGAATTGTTAAGCAAACTATGAAACATTAATATGATAGAATATTATATAACCATTACAAATGATAAATACGAGTACTCTGTCAATACATGAGAACGTTTATACAGAAAAATGTTAGGTGAATGAATTAGAGTATGAAATGGGATGAATAGTTGATTTCTACCCTTGAAATGATGCTTATACAATGGCATGGTTTATAAAAGGTCACTGCATTATGCAAATAGTTGGTGTGAGGAGGAGAAGAAAATTGTTTACTCATTTTTTAAGTTTAGAAAATTGTTTACTCATTTTTTAAAGAGTTGGCAAGCAGCTGAAGCTGGTCTGCATGCATTTGTAGTGATGCTGATCTTCAGGACTCTTGGGCAATCTCTCTTTCCAGAGAAAGGAAGGGAAACTGGGGGACACGCAGAGCCAAAGACAGGTAAGGTAGCGAGTCATGAATGCAGGGGTCACCAAAAGATGATCAAGCTCTTTGCTGAAATGGCTTATGGCGTTGCAGGCTTTGTAGGGAGGCCAACAGAGGCAGAATGGAATCCTGGAAATTAGGACGAGGGGAGAAACTGAAGACCCCAAGGTAGGTGAAGAGTCATTCTAATGGAAGTTAATAAATGGCAGCTTTGGGCTCCTGAGAGTGGTGTTATAAGACTGGGGGTCATGGGGATTATGAGAACAAATTGAGGGGGAGTTGAGGGAGAGGGTGCATAGAGGTCCCTGGGGTAAAAGAGGTTGAAAAATAGTAATATTAGATAACTATGTCTGGAATGAGCAGAAAAGTAAATACAACGGCCATTCATTCATTTTTTCACCCAACAAACACTTATTGAACTCCTACTATGCACTGGGCACTGTTCTAGACACTAGGGAGCCAACGGTGGAAAAAACAGACAGTATGATTTTTCTTGCCACAGACTGAGTCCCTGAACCACATTCTCTCTCTATTGTAGGTCCTAGCACCTGGTGTGTGTTGCTACCTTTTGTTAAATGAGTGTAGAAATGAGATGAATTCTCTTGGTCATTTAAAGCAGTGTCCATCCAGTATGCTAGGGCCCTGGGAACACAGGGATGGGAGGTCATCGGGGCCTGGTGACCTGCTCCAAGCTTTGGTGCATTAGAGCACTGGGAGAGTTGCTGCCCAAAGGGGTGAGCTCAGCAGAGATGGGAGGGATCAGGTTTAGAGAGAAGAGATATATCACCATCCTTTCTAGAACCAGAGGGAAGAAAAAGAAGATTGATGCAGGCCGGTCATGGTGGTTCACACCTATAATCCCAGCACTTTGGGAGGCTGAGGCAGGCAGATCACAAGGTCAGGAGTTCGATACCAGCCTGGCCAACATGGCAAAACCCTGTCTCTACTAAAAATACAAAAATTAGGCGGGCATGGTGGCACGCGCCTGTAACCCCAGCTACTCAGGAAGCTAAGACAGGAGAATCACTTGAACCCCGGAGGCAGAGGTTGCAGTGAGGCAAGATCGTGCCACTGCATCACTGCACTCCAACCTAGGCAACACAGTGAGACTCCGTCTGAAAAAAAAAGAAAGATTGATGCAGGGATGGAATATATTAAGATGGGAAGTGTTATGTTTGAGGAAGTATTCACAGAATGTTCTTGGTGTTTTCCAGGAAGTCATTCATTTGCCATTTACTGGGCATCTACCTAGGTGCATGGCTCTTGATGATGGATTGCAGGGCCTGTAGAGTTGAAAAAACTCAGCTGCTATTCTCAGGAAGCTTACAAGACTGTAAAATTGAAGTTGGTCTTGAAAACTGGGGCTTAGGAAGAGAGGAGCTACTCCTGCATTCCCCAGTGAAAGAAGAAGGAATGACAACTGCCCAGGGCTCTGTCTGAAACACAGTCCTGCGAATGTTTTCCAGGTCTTAACCAGAGGCTGGAGGCACGCCAGGGACCAAGTTGCTGGGGACAGAGAAGCTGGAATGCTGACCGCACAGCAGGAGCTGGGGAGGGGCCTTGGGGAGGGAATGCCTAGAAGGGGTTGCTGTCCTAGGGAGAGTAAGAGTGCTGGGGTCATGGGGGCTAGCTGGGGAAGGTGGCGGAGACCTTTCTCTAGGGCCTCCTGGTCATGCCCAGGAGAAAAGAAACAAAAGTGTGATACCTTGGAAGCAGAGAAAGCCTGAGTCACAGAGATGGGGATGGGTGGATTGACAGCACTGGCTCAGGAGCTAAACACCACCATGGGCCCTTCCGCTGGTCTTCCTGAGGGCGGCTGGCACCAGAGATGGGGTGGGAGAAGAGGTTCATTCATTCAGTCAACAAACCTTTGCTGAGCTCAGACTGTTCTGGTTTCTAGTCCCTGCTCTGCCACATACTAGCCATGTGTCCCTGTACAGGTCACTTCGCTTCTACAAACCTCAGTTTCTTCATCTGTGAAATAGGCCTAATAACCTGGACGAATTGTTCTGAGGATAACATAAAATAATGTGAATGAAGGCCTCCCAGAGTGCTGAGTAAGCCCTCAGTACATGCTAACTATTATTTTTATTAAGAACTGTGCTTAGTTCTGTGGGGGATACAGAGGAGCAGGAGACAGCCCTCTTCCTGCCAGAACTCCCTGTGATGAGGGGAAACATAGACAGAAACAGAAACAATGGATTACACCCAACCAGAATATAGTGTGGTCGTAGTTAAAACAGGAGCACGCCTGCTATGGGAACCAGTGGAGGGAATAATTAGTTCTGCCTGGAGAGGTCAGAGAGGGCTTCCCCGAGGAGGAGACATTTGAGCTGGGCCATTAACTGGATCACCTGGCAGAGAAGAGGGGCAAGGAGCTGCAGGCAGAGCAACCTCCTTGGGCAAAGCAGGGAGGCAGGCAAGGGCACTGGGGTTTGGAGAAGAGCAGTGATGCTCCAGCCTGCAGCCTGACAAGGGATGGGGAAGCGGGCTGGAGGGGCGTTTGCGGCCAGTCTGGGAAGGGCCTTGAACCCTGAGCTGATGTGTGTGAATGTGTTCTTGCTGCAGTGAGTGATCTCCAAGCGTTTGTAAGCACGGGGGTGACACGCTCAGGCGAGATGAGTCTGGTGGGACGCAGGACAGAAGGGAGGAGGCCAGAGCTGGTGCAAGGACACTGGCGAGGAGGCTGTGCCCCCACTGCTTCTTGTTGAGGGGTCCAAAGCCCCTCTGCAGCAGTCAGTCATCACTGGTACCCACAGCATCCAGACATCCCCTGCAGCAGGGGAGAGGTCCCTCACACACACAGTGCCAAGATGCCGAGTGTCCATGGTTTCCCATCTACCATTCTGGAGCAGCTCTGTGAGCCCCACACTGGTTTGGGGGCTGACGGGTGGCAGCCTTGGTGTGTTTCATGGGAGGAGCAAAAGGACAGTCCCCACCTGTTAAGTTGATTTTCCTTTCCAAAAAGAGAGCTTTGCTGATGAAGAGCGATAAGTGTCTTTCACTGGTGAGGAAAGGATTTTAATAACATCTGCTGATGACTCTTGCCCTACTCTGCCGAGATACAGACGCTCATTCTTCTTTCTTTTAATAACCCTGCACGACTGGACTGTGGTGGAGGCAGCTCCAGCTCTTCCTCGCCCCAGCGGTGCGCTGCCTGCCCCTCCACCCCCAAAGTGATCCAGGTCTGCCTGTTTCCTCAGTTTCCTTCTCTGCTCTGCTGTCAGATTCCTCTCCCACTGTTATTTTCTTCCTTCTCTGACTCCTCATTTCCCTGAGTTGGTCATGGGGCTGAAAGGGACCTTATTAACAGGAAACCTGGTCCAAAGAGATGGATGAGCTGGCCCCAGACGGGAACCCCTTGTCACTTTGACGGTGACCACATAGGCCAGAGATCTTGCCAAGGAGATTGGTGTTAGCAGAAAAAAAATGTGGTTCTCAAACTTCAGTTTGCAATAGAATCACCTGTGGAGCTGACTAAAAACAGTCCCAAACCCCACCCTAAGCAAAGAGCCCAAAGCACTGCAGTTTCCACAAGTCCCCCAGGAGACCCGGGCAGGAGGCTGTCGGCCACTCCAAGAAAGACAACGGTGAGGCTGGACAAATCACTGCCCCAGAGTCTCTGGCTAACCCCATCTGACAGCCTTTCCCCCAACTCCCCTTTGTTTTTCAACAATCCGTGTGAGTAAGTCCTGAGCCATTGCGGTGGTTTGGAAACTTGAACCATATGCTGGGTTAAAGTGGTTTTGTAATAACAGCAGCTAACATATGAGTACAAGGAACCCGAGTAGGCACTTTACCTGCCTCTCATTTCATCTCCTGCCAGGGCCGTGAGGTCAATCTTATTGTCTCCTTCATTGCCTTTATGTGACGTGCCCAGGGACTCCAGGCCGGTAGCAGCAGAGCTGGGACTGAGATCTGAGCTGACAATCTCCCAAGCCCGTGCCCCTGACCCGACTCCACACAGCTCAGAAGACGAGCACACTGGAGGGAGGCGAAAGGAGAGGAGACATTTGTTCCATGTTATGGAAACTTCTTTTTCTTGTAAGCTGTCCAAAGGAAAATCGTCCCCAAGAGAAAAATGGCCATTGCCCCAATTGGTTCACTTTCCCCCAGGCCTTTTTGTGTCTAGTCCTGCTATCCCTCCTCAGAAAAAACTCTCTCTCCCTTCCCCACCTCACTCACAAACTCAACTCACAAAATTACCCGCTTTGCCACCATGCTCCCTGGCCTTGTACCCGATTCCATTTGATGCCTTCTCACGCTGGGCCCAGTAGCTCACGCCTGTAATCCCAGCACTTCGGGAGGCTGAGGCAGGTGCATCACCTGAGGTCAGGAGTTTGAGACCAGCCTGGCCAACATGGCAAAACCCTTTCTCTACTAAAAAAATACAAAAATTAGCCAGTGTGGTGGCACTCCTGTAATTCCAGCTACTCAGGAGGCTGAGGCATGAGAATCACTTGAATCCAGGAGGCAGAGGTTGCAGTGAGCCAAGATTGCACCACTGCACTCCAGCCTAGGTGACAGAGTGAGACTCTGTCTTGAAAAAAAAGACAAAAAAAAAAAACTGGACGCCTTCTCTCCTTCAGCCCTTATGCCAAACCCTGGTGCCCTCTTCATTGCAGCCTCTGGGCGTCATCTCTTGATTACTTTCTGGCCTCCTCACCAGCCCCCACTGCCACCACTATTCATGCCTAGATTTCCCTCATTACTTTCCTACCTAGAATCCAATCCCCCAACCTCCAATATTCTGAGGTATTTACTGTCAGTGACGTCTTCGTAAACCCATTGCTGTCACCTTGCTGCCCTTCCTTAACCACCTATATTGGCTCACCCTTGCCTTGCACACTGAGTCTGAAACTCTTGCCTATCCAGCCCATGCCTCCCTCCTTCTGCAGAATAAATTCTCCTTCCCTGGAGGTCCAACTTGATATACTATGTTCTTTCTAGCCACTGGGCCTTGGCCTTTGTGGTTTCTACCATCAGACAAGCCGTTCTCTCTAATTTTCTCTAATAGTCCTTCATTCCTTTAACAACTCAGGTCCACACTCTGCCTCCACAAAGCCTTCTCGAACTGAGGCTGCCTTCCTTTTCTTTTAATTCCCTGATGCTCAGTGTACACGGTTGGCATCACACACGCTCACACTTATTTATTTGTTGCCTTGGAATTATTCTAAGGTTATTTCAGGTCTGTGTGGTTTTTCTCTCCCCAGCCAGATGCTATAGGTGTTTAAGAACAATACCAGACCTTCCTGCACTTCAACACCTACTCTCCCAGAACACAGAGTAACTTTGCATTGAATTGAATCAATTCCTAAATGACCATCCCTTTAATTACAATGAATGACTCTGAAGTCCAAAGCCAGTGGAGTGTGTGCTTTGTGGATGGAAATGATAGGATGATATAATGGGGACAAAGAACACAGGACTTAAAGGTAGAACACCTGCTTTATAATCTCACATTTTCTACTGTACAGCTGTATGATCTGGGGCAAGTCACTCCACTTCTCTATCCTGAGGAGTCAGGCCAGATGTGCCATGAGACCCTTCCCAACTTCTCCACATTCTATGATCTGAGCGAATCCATCCACTCTCTCTCCTAGCCAATGATCAAGGGCACACATATCTCCCTGGACCTCACCTTACTTACATGTAAAATGGAAACTACAGTAATAGTAACTGATTTATAGAGTTGTTGTAAGGATTAAATGCAACAATTCAGAGAGCTCTCAGCCTAGAGCTGGCCCATAGAAAGTGATCAATAAATGGTAGCTGTTATGAAGCCACTTGGCCACAGTTAGGAGAGTGTGATGTACCCAAGGGAGAGAAGAAGGCCATCCCCTTGTGTTCCTGTCCAAGTAGGAAGCCCCAGAGTCCATGAAGCCATTTGAGCTCTGAAGAGGCCAGGCTGGGTCCCCAGTGCTAGGGTCCTGCCCAGCAGTCTTGCAGTAGCTGGAGCACCAACTGTCCCATTAATGACAGCACTGCTGGCAGTTGGGATGACCCTGTTGTATAGTCCCATCGATTTTCCCATTACCCTTTAATGCTGCGTATTAAAGGCTTTGCAGATCCACTCTGTTACCTTCTTTCTTTATTATCTCCAGGGCCTGCCCAAATGCTTGGTAGGATTAAATTCCTTGGCTGCAGTAAACCTCTCCGCCTTGTGAGACACCTCTTCTTGAGCAGATCTTGGAGCCAGGAGCCTTGGAGGCCCTCCTAGCTTGCTCCTCAGGTTCAGGCATACCCTGATAAGGACGCTGCAGGGAGCACAGACTGTGCACCTGGGGCCAACTCACAACCCATTGCCAGCTGGAGAAGGAGATCCCAGCAGAGCCGGGTCCTTACCCCTCTGCTAGGCGCATCTTCTGAACTTAGCTGGTCTCAGCCTGCTCCTGGCTAGTAACTGCCTTTGCTTGGTCCTCTCTCCCCTGTCTTTCATCTTGCTTCCTGTTGGCCTTGTATGTCTCTACTCAGATCCCAAGATTTATCTTCCAGCCTGACCTCCCGGCTGCTCTCTTTATTCAGTGATTCGATTTAATATTCTGGATCCCAGTACATATGTGGCTTCACTAAAAAGAACTCAAGTTTGCCTTGATTTTCTTATTTGTGAAATGGGAATATGAGTCCTCTCATTGAGACAAGAGGGCGATGAAGTCCATATGTTTCTCTGAGCAAAGGAGGCCAGGGGAAGAAGCTCTGCTGTTTTGTTGTTGTTGTTTTGAAGTATGACCAAAAACAATGAGGTTGATCTTTCATACTGCAATTCACCTATGCAAATTAATTTTCTCCTGTTCACCTTGAAAAGCAAAATAGCAATTCAAAGATCCAACCCATTCTCAACTGGCGTCCTGGTCAGCAAGTCTCCATCCTCCATGGGTAGATTTGATTTCGGGACATTGTCAATCAGAGTTGGGCCTGATGAACAATCTAAGCACTCAGATAGACTACAGATGGTCCTCAGTTTATCACGGTTTAACTTATGGTTTTTTGACTTCACAGTGGTACAAAAGTGGTATGCGTTTAGTAGAAACTGAACTTCAAATTTTGAAGTCTGACTTTTTCCCAGGATAACAATATGCGGTGTGATACTCAATTGTGATGCTGGGCCCCCAGCCAGGCATGCAGTCACAAGTTAAACAGCCAGTACTCTACAGTATACTGTGTTCAATAAATTACATGAGATATTCAACACTTTATCATAAGACAGGATTTATGTTAGATGACTTTGCCCAACTTTAGGCTAATGTAAGTGTTTTGAGCATGTTGTAGGCTAGGCTAAGCTATGATGTTCCACAGGTTATGTGTATTAAATGAATTTTCAAATTACAGTATTTTCAATTTACAATAGGTTTATCCAGATGTAACTCCATGGTAAGTTGAGGAGCATCTGTAATCCTCTCCTCTCTCTCAGTAATACAAAGTAAGCAGATGACTTTATTGTTAAATTGGTACCAAGGGTTATCTCAATGAGGAGTTCTAAAAAATACTTTGAAATAAGTGTTGCTTCCCAAGGTGACAACTTTGAAGGGAAACGTACTTACATGATGTAGCTTTGATCTACTTGTAAATTAAGCAGAATTTTTTGGTGGAAGGTGAGAGAAATCCGACTCAAACTAGCTTAAAGATTTAAAAAAATAATAATTTATTGGCTCAATGACTGAAACATCCACAGTTAAATTTTGTTTCAGGCATAGCTAGACCCAGGAGCTAAAATAATGTGATCAGGACCTAGCGATTCTTAATCTCTTAGCTGTTTCCCTGTGCTTTCTTTTCACTCTCAAGCAAGCCCTCTGAACATGATGGCCCCAGCCGCTCAATCTTCAAATGCGATGGAAAGAGAAGTTCCACTTTCCCACCAATTTCAACAGAAGTTCTGTGATAGAGGGGCCAGGCGCGGTGGCTCACGCCTGTAATCCCAGCACTTTGGGAGGCTGAGGCGGGCGGATCACAAGGTCAGGTGATGGAGACCATCCTGGCCAACACAGTGAAACCCCGTCTCTACTAAAAATACAAAAAAATTAGCTGGTCGTGGTGGCAGGCGCCTGTAGTCCCAGCTACTTGGGAGGCTGAGGCAGGAGAATGGCATGAACCCGGGAGGCGGAGATTGCAGTGAGCTGAGATTGCACCACTGAACTCCAGCCTGGGCAACAGAGCGAGACTCCATCTCAAATTAAAAAAAAAAAAAAAAGTTCCGCCATAGAATCTCATTGGCCTGACTGGTGCGATGCCTTTCCCTGAGCAATCACCTTGGCCAAGGAGATGGAATACTCTGAGTGACCATGACTGGGTCATTTGAAATAAGTGTTGCTTCCTAAAGTGACAACTTTGAAGGGAAATGCACTTACATGATAAAGCCTTGATCTACTTGTAAATTAAGCAGAACTTTTTTGGTGGAAGGTGAGAGAAATCCGACTCAAACTGGCTTAAAGATTAAAAAAAAAAAAAAGTACTGGCTCAGTGACTGAAACATCCACAGTTAAATCTTATTTCAGGCATCGTATGCATTCTTGGAACCAGATTGACTTTATAGTGGTACAAAAGTGGCATGCGTTTAGTAGAAACTGAACTTCAAAGTTTGAAGTCTGATTTAACATCCACAGTTAAACCATGCAGGTGCACACCTGTGCATTCTCGGAACCAGACTAACCCGACATGTACCAAGAATAGGAAAGGGGTGGCTCCGCAGAGGAAGAAATGAGGTTCTGGTGCCAGGGGAGAGACAAAGGCATGGCTGGCAGACAAGTACAACAGACATCCACTATGGCTTTTTTTAAAAAAATGAGTTTCATAGTTGCCACATTAAAGTGATAGAATCTTGAAAGGTTTTCTTTTAAATTTTTACTTTATTCCTGTATTACAGTTCACTAAATAAATAGAAATGTAGATGTCTCTAAAAAGCAATTTATAACTTGAGCAAAGTTAAAAAGAAAAGAAAAAAACTGTTTCATTCATTTGATGCATCTTATGACGTCCTTGGCCTGAAGTGTAGGGCGTTTGTCTGGAGAGGTTTTCAGGAAGTTCTAACCAATTAACATGGGTATATTTTCACTTGTTTTCCCCCTTATGAAATATCTGATTGGCCTATTGGGCAACACTCTGTGGTTACGGAATGGAATGGTGGTTTTCACATTATTTTTAGAAGCAGAACTCTTTTTGCAAGTGCCCCCCACCCCTGCGCCCCGCCGAAAAACTTACCAAAGGGATGAAAGCAGAACTGCTCTGGTTGACCTGGGAAGAAACTCAGATCCCATCTGCAAAGCTTTCTTCTTCCTCTGTTACTTGCCCCTTCCTCTCAGCCTCTGATTCAAGACCAGAATCCCGAGGCTCCAGGAAATGCAATTTGAAAACCACTGGAATATAGCAAAGTAACTGGCTCTCTAGGACGAAGTCTGGGATCTTGGCCTCAGCCCCATAGTTGGGAGGGGCACAGAATGAACATTTATTGAGCACTTATTACCAGGGGCAATACATTCTTTATCTCATTTAATCCCCATGACAACCCCATGAGGTAGCAATTGTCCCGTTTTACAGATAGGAAGATGGAGGCTCAGAATGTCACACAGCTGGCAAGTCATAGAGCTGGTTTGGAAGCCAGGTCTTTCCCATTCAAACCACCCCATACCTCCTTAAATACTCACCAAGTTGCTACTGTATCCCAGGTCCTGTGCTAGGTGTTTTAGTGTGGACTATTTCATTTGATCCTTACACCCCCTGCAAGGGAACGAATCCAGACACCAAACAGCACACACTATAATTTCAAAAATACATCAACCTAATCAGAAATAGTGGTTACCAGCCGGGTGCAGTGGCTCATGCCTGTAATCCCAGAACTTTGGGAGGCCGAGGTGGATGAATCACCTGAGGTCAGGAGTTCGAGACCAACCTGGCCAACGTGGTGAAATTCTGTCTCTACTAAAAATGCAAAAATTAGCCAGGCATTGTGGTGGCCACCTGTAATCCCAGCTACTCAGGAGACTGGGGCAAGGGAATAGCTAGAACCCGGGAGGCAGAGGTTGCAGTGAGTCGAGATCGTGCCATTGCATTCTAGCCTGGCAACAAGAGTGAAACTCCATCTCAAAAAAAAAAAAAAAAAAAAAAAAAAAAAAAAAAAAAAGAAATAAAGAAATGGTGGTTACCCTTGGTGGGGTGGGGCTGGAGTAGGGGTGGTACTGACCGGGAGGGAGCCAGAGGAAGCCCTGTGGCATGCTGGCAACGTTTGTGTCTTGGTCTGGGTGATGGTTTTGCAGGTGCATACATATGCAAAAATTCAGTGAGCTGTACACTTATGATTTCTGTGATTTATTATGTGAAGTTATGTCTCCGTTTGTTTATCTTTATTTTTAAATCCTACTATTAATATTTTTAGGTCTTGTGTAGTGGCTCACACCTATAATCCCAGCACTTTGGGAGGCTGATGCAGGCAGATTGCCTGAGGTCAGGAGTTCGAGACCAGCCTGCCCAACATGGTGAAACCCCATCTCTACTAAAAATACAAAAATTAGCCGGGTGTAATGGCGCATGCCTGTAGTCCCAGCTACTCGAGAGGCTGAGGCAGGAGAATCCCTTGAACTATGGGAGGAGGAGGTTGCAGTGAGCCAAGATTGTGCCACTGCACTCCAGCCTGGGTGACAAAGCAAGACTCCATCTCAAATACACTTTTTTAAAGTTTTTCATTGTTAATATGGGAAGATGATGGTTCAGGAAGGTAATCCAGGATCGTACTGTCAGGACTGGAACCTGCTAGGGAGTGTGTGATGTGGTCTCC
This sequence comes from Macaca thibetana thibetana, assembly GCF_024542745.1. Lineage (NCBI taxonomy): Eukaryota > Metazoa > Chordata > Mammalia > Primates > Cercopithecidae > Macaca > Macaca thibetana. The sequence goes on along the minus strand of NC_065586.1, from coordinate 94,130,954 downwards.
TGGCATGTGGGCCCATCTGGGGCATTTTCAGTGATGTGTGGGTGGGAGCAGGAATGTCCAGGACTGTCAGCCAGAGAGACCTGTGCTGTTCGAGATGGTGATGTTCACTTCAGACACTCTGGGCGTCTTCACCCGGCCCTCCCCTCGCTGTGGCCCCATCCTCTTCTCCCCTCTTTGACTCTGGTTTGATAGCTCCTTGGCTCTCTAATAAGCTTCACTCTAATGCTTTGTGATGGCTACAAAGGCCCTTCCTGGAGATAGGGACAGAGCACTGGGTAAGGCATGGGTTCAGAGCCAGCAAAGGCATAAGAAGAGAGATTGTGAGTAGGTGAGGGAAGTGGAGCTGGGCCTTCCCAAATGCAAACAGGGCCACTTTGTCCCCTGCCAGAAGGCCTGTCCCTTATGTTCAGAGCCTCCTGGGACAGTCCCCGTGTTCCCCAGAGAGCCCTCCAGGGAACACTTCCATTTAAACCTTGCCTGGGCCCTTTGCCTTTTCCCCTACACTGTAAAAGTGGCTTCTATTTTTAGGTCCCATTGTGAGGGAGACCCTGGGATTCAGGCCAGGGATCCAGGCAGTTGGGAAACCACACTCCCAGGGGCCAGATCAGCAGCAGAACTGAGTGGATAAAATGGCAGCGGCCTTGGCACCAACTAGGTGTAAATCTCTAAGTCTGATGATGAATCACTGTGAGGCCTTGAGCAAGCCCCCGGTTCCACAGACGTGTAGGCACTGGGTGAGCGTCGTATTCAGAGCGAGAGGTCTGCCTCCCTCCTGCTACCCCTGATTCATCCCTATGAAGCTTTAGGAACACTCAGCCCAAACCCAAATCAGGGCAAATCACTCTTGCCCTTAAAACTCTTCAATGTTCCTTTATATCTTATAGCAAAGGGGAGGCATCAGTGGATTTTAAGCAAGGAATGAGTACCATAATAGAGCTGGCATTTGAGGCAAGTCTCAAAGGATGAGTAAGATTTCAGGAAGTGAGCAGAGAACCCGCTGAGATAGGAAGTTGGAATGACTGAGCAGCATAGATTCCCAGAACCAGGACCAGGCTAGAATGTTTGGGCTTCGTGTACAGCACTGGCAACTAGTGATGATTCCTGAACAAAAGATAACCTGGCTGAGGAGTTAAAAACAAACAAAAAAAAAACCACAAAAACTGCCCCGTGTAGGATGATCCAGAGAGATAAGAAGCTAGTGGCAGCAAGACTTATTCATTCGACGAACACTTATGGAGCACCTGCTGTGTGTCAGGCACTGTGCTGGGCTCCAAGGAAGCAGCAGCAAAGATGGTTTGGATTTAGGCTTTCTGAACTTCATTCTCAACAGAAAGAAAAACTATTGAACAGGAAATTACCAATGAGATGAGTGATATGAAGGGGCAGTGTCATATGTAATAGAGGTACTTATCAGGGGAATTTTATCCAGACTTGGAGTTCGCGGGAGGCTTGAATCCAAGGACCTGTGGGAAAGCCCACCTATGGTTTTAAAAGTCACTCTGGCTACAGGAGAATGGAAGGTTGTGGGGTGCAGGGTAGCCCTTTAGGGGGACATTGCAATACTGAGAGAAAAGTGATGAAGGCCTGAACTAGGCTGCAGCTATGGGCAAGAGTGGCTGGATTCTAGGGCCCTGGGGGAGACAGAATCTGCAGGACCCTGTGGAGAGGGAGAGGAAAGAGTCAGGGAGGCCTCCAGGGTCCCTGGCTTGGAGGTGACTACAATAGAAGAGTGAAAGCCTCTTTTTCCTTTAGTGCCATCTGAACACCCAAACATGTGTTCCGAGTTTTGCTCTATAACTGCATCATAAACATCTTGAAGCAAAATACCTTGGACAGCGCCAGTCCCAAGCCCTTCCAGCTAAGAGATGCTCAGTAAACGAATGAATGACAGCTATTGAGGCAGCATTTGCATTGATCTCAACGGCAGCCAGTCATAGCCAGACCTGGCTTTCCGTCCTCTCACAACCCTCTCCTCCCTCTGCCCTGCCCCACTACTGTGACAGGCTGAGCTCAGGGGCAGGGGGCAGAAGTGGCTTGTGGGCACAGTGCCACCTGGAATACTTAAAACATGAATTGCGAGTCAAGTGGCCCCTCTCACAGTTAATCGATGGCAGCATATCCTGATCGCTTTCATTATTATTATTTTCTTATGCATGTGTGATCGGGAGATTTATTGTTGAGGCTACAGAGGCAAAATCAATTATTCATGTTATAAATTAGAAAATGATTTATGTCTACAGGAGATGGGGCCTCAGCGAGCCGAGCCCATTACAGATAAGCTTTGCTGAAAGGACCAAGATTTATCTGTAAACTTCACAAATTGCTGCTCGCCATTCCAGCCCTGTTCCCAACCCCTCCCCCCAGGGCACCCATCCCTCTTCTTGAGTCATTCTGTCTTTTTCTGTTGTCCACCATCCCCTTGACTCCTGTTTCCTCTCCCCAATTCCCACTGACTTCTCTTTGTTCTTTTTTTTTCTGTTTTTTACCTTTGACAAATGCCCCCATTGCTTGCTCGTATCTCTTTTTTAGGGGGAAGATATTCTTGGAACTTCTAAATAAACTTTCTGGTCTCTGGGCATAGCCTGTCCTGTACAGGGAAGAGTTAGGTAACAGATTGGGGAAGAATTCCTCTTGGTTCAGTTCCTCTGCAAACCTGTTGAGAGGATGACGGACTGAGTCACATTTCTCAGAGCAGCTGACCCCAGCCTCCAGCAAGACAGTCATTATCCAGCACCTGCATTCTGTCTTTTGGGCTCTTCCCAGAGAACATGGTCATGAGAAGCAATGTGATGATGTGGAAAGCCCTCAGGTTTTGGAGTCAAAGAGACAGGAAGCTGAATCCTAGCTGTGCTGCCAATGGTGTGACCTTGGGCAAGTCACTGGTGCTCTCTGGGCCTCAGGTTCTACATCTGCAAAATGGGTTTTCAGCATCAGCTCTAGCTCATGGGATTGTGGAAGGTCTAAAGGAATAACAAGGATGACAGCCCCAGTGCTGTGCCTGGCACACAGGCAGTGCCCCTGACATGTTAGTTTCATTTGGGTGGGCATAAGATTGCAAGTGGAATGTTCCTCTTCCTGTCTCTCACTCCTCTCTGCAGGCAACACAGCTGCCCTGGACATTAGGAGGACGCAAACTGGGTTTTGAGAATAAGGGAGAAGTATGTCCCAATGATGGCCACTTCCAGTGAAGGCACCATGGGCAAAGGGGAAAGGAAACCACTCAAGGATTCAGAAAACAAGGGTTACAGACCTACCTCCCCTAGGAACCTGTGACCAGGGCAAGTCCAGAGCAAGACACAGCCAAACCATATCAATGGCCATAATCAAAACATCAAAAACAGTAGATGTTGGCAAGAATGTGGTGATCAGGGAACACTTCTATACTGCTGGTGGGAATGTAAACTAGTACAGCCACTATAGAAAACAATGTGGAGATTCCTTAAAGAACTGAAAGTAGAACTACCATTTCATCCAGAAATCCCACTACTGGGCATCTACCCAGAGAAAAATAAGTCATTATTCGAAAAAGATACTTGCACACGCATATTTATAGGAGCACAATTCACAATTGCAAAATCATGGAACCAACCCAAATGCCCACCAATCAATGAGTGGATAAAGAAACCGTGGTATATTTATATGATGGAATACTACTCAGCCATAAAAATAAGTGAATTAACAGCATTTGCAGCTACCTGGATGAGATTGGAAACTATTATTCTAAGTGAAGTAGCTCAGGAATGGAAAACCAAATATCATACGTTCTCACTGATATGTGGGAGCTAAGTTATGAGGACCCAAAGGCATAAGAATGATATGGTGGACTTTGGGGACTTGTGGGGAAGACTGGGAGGGGGGCAAGGAGTAAAGGACTACAAATATGGTGTAGTGGGCACTGCTTGGGTGATGGACGCACCAAAATCTCACAAATCACCACTAAAGAACTTACTCAAGTAAGAACTTACTCATGACCTAACTACCTCCCAAAGGCTCCACCTCCAAATACCCTCACAAATACCACCTGTACCCCAATGACCAAATGTAACCAAATACCACCCTTACCCCAATAACTTATGGAAAAATATCTGTGACCAGGGCAAGTCACTTTCCTCTCTGAGTCTCACTTTCCCCTCCTGTCGAATGGGGATGATAACACTTGCCCTGCCTATCTCATAGGTTCTTGTATCCCATGAAAGGAGGACAATCTCAATAACAATCACCACATCCTATAGCACTTCTTACTGGATATTGTTATAGGAGAAAATTGGCACAAAAAAAATTTTTTTTGGTCACTTGGAGGGCAACCACAACAGAAGTCCACTTAAGAAGAATCAGTCTCTTTAATGATTGAGTAAATGCCCCTAGAATGCCCTGAAATGGTCCCAAAGCCTTCTGTGGCTTCTTCACACTTCACCAGGGGCTGTGATGGCCCTGCTGGCCCAGTGATGCCTGTGTCCTGGACCCACAGACTCACAGCTCTGAGGCCAATGTGATAGCACAGGGCACTCTTGTGTCTGACTTGGAGCTGTGGTGGGAAACGCGGACCCTGGAGAGGTGGGTCCTTAACAAAGTGTCTGCTACATGCCAGGCACAGGGGATGCTAGTGAGCAAACCAAGCTCAGAGGCTGATGCTTGGGGAGCCTACAGTCTAGTCGTTGAGACAGATATGAAACATACACATAAATTGCAAACTGAGAAGAACCTATGGTGAAGAAGTACAGGAAGCTGTGAGATCCAGGCAGGGGACTGGCTGAAGGCTGGGGAGTCAGGTCAGTCTCCCACGAGGAAGTGAGTCAAGGCCAAGACATAAAAGACCAAAGAACAAGTAAGGTTTGCTATGGTTTGAATGTTTGTGTCTCCCCCAGAAGTCGTATATTGAAACCTAATGCCTAATTGAGGGTATCTGGAGGTGGGGCCTTTGGGAGGTGGTTAGGTCATGAGGGCAGGGCCCTCATCAATGGGATTAGTGCTGTTATCAAAGTGTCCCCAGAGAGCTTCTTTGCCCCTTCCCCCTTCTGAATAGACAGCAAGAAGGGGCCATGTGTGAACCAGGAAGCAACCCTTAGACACCAAATCTACCAGCCCCTTGATCTTGAACTTCCCACCTTTAGAACTGTGTGAAATAAATTTCTGTTGTTTACAAGCCCCTCACTCTGTGGTGTTGTGTTACAGCAGCCTCAGTGACTAAAGCAGGGCTGTAGGGAAAAGGACAGACAGGGCAGGCTGTGTGAATTCCCTGCAGGGAAGAGCAGAGGCATTCAGGGACCATAGCAGGCCGGTGTGGCTGGGTGCAGAAAGCCAGGGGGCTGTGATTTGAGGCGAGGTGGGGGGTATGCATGGGTCAGCTTTTGGAGAGAATCCAAAACCACCTTCAGCTCCATGCCTGAGAATCCACCTGCTTTTTGACAATTGTCTTGCTGAAGCCCAGGAGCCTGACCCTAGGGGCATAGCCCTGGCCTGGGAGACAGCCACATCTTCTTCCAAGGAGCTGGAACCCTGGTATCTGTTGGGTCTCCTCCTTGAAAGGATCTAATGTTGAAAGACAGAGCTCCCTCCCCTTCTCCCTGGAAGATCACGGGAGACCAAGACCAGATCCCAGGTTCCCTGAGTTCCATTAAGCCCACTCAGCCCTGCCTCCGGGAACCCTTTCTCTATTTCCATGGGAGTCTGCCTCCTTGGAGCCCAAGGCCTATAAGTAACTTTTCCCAGCCCTTCCTGAACCACATGGCTCATTCCTGAAGTCCTGACACTTGCTGTTTCAGCTGTGAGGAACCCTGTGAACTCCTCCTGTCCCTGTCCCCATGAGACAGTCCCTAAGCCCCCTGTCTCCTCCAGGCAAGAGCCACATCACCCAGAGTCCACTTCCAGTGCCTCTTGGAACACACAGATTTTATGATATCTCCCCTAGTGTTGACCAAGAAGCCTCAGACTTGCCCCAGCACCAAGAGCATTCTCACTGGACAAAACCACTAGATTCAACTTTAATTCTTTCTGATTCTTCAGAGACTGAAGTGTCAGATATTTCCCTCAGAAACTCCACCTACCTTAAATCTTAGATGAGATGAACCCATTTTCCTCTTAAAACTTCCCATTGGCCATGACTGTGACGAGGTTCAAAGTCATTAACCTGGCAGAGAAAGCCCTGGAAATGGGACTTCAGCCTCCTTCCATGTCCCCTGCCTTGCTTGTCCTCCAGCAGGACCTGCTGCCACACATTGTCCCACTTTCAAGCCTTTCTCACACCCCTCCCTCACCGTCAGAACGCTGCTTGTGCATCATGGCCCAGTTCAAACATTACCCCCATGACTGCTCTGCAGAGAAAGGGAAAACACAGTGTAGCAGAGACAGCCCTGGGCTCGAATCTCTGCTTCTCTACTTAGTAGCTGGGTAACCTCACTCAGGACAACCTCTCAGAGCCCCAGTCTCTCCATATCTTAGATGAGGGTCGCAACATTTTTCTCCTGGTAGCTGTGGAGTCTACCTATTTTGGCAACGAGCTGGGACTTGAGGTTGAAACCAGCTAAGGTGATGGATAACGTGAATCCAGGCAAGGAGGCAGGGATCAGCGCTTCAGAATGTGGTCCAGGCCCTGCAAGGACCATGAAACTCGCACCAGAACAGGGTCTCATTACTAACGTGACATGGACTAAACATACCAGATGAGAGGATGCCTGTGAAAATACATCATAACTGTTAGACTGCTGTACATATCACGGCCATCCTCATCTCTGGGTTATCAAGGAAGGAAATTAGGGGCTTTGGAGAGAGAGAAGGTGGCAGACACAGACTCATAACAGGAGCCAGCAGCTGCCTCTGGGACGTCAACCTGCTTGGATCAGGATGGGAGCTTCGACTCCTGCTAGAGAGGAGAGTGCAGGAGGTTGATGAACTAGCTTGGCAACGCTTGGTTACCTTGTCCTGCCAATAAAGTCCCTAGGATTGAAAAATGGAAGCGACTCCCTCCCTTGCCCTTGTCCTCAGGTGTTCTATGTGTCTGAGCTCTGTCCTTTTTGCTGTCATATTACCTTTGCCTCCCCTCTCTCTGAAAAGCTGGTGGTGAATGATCCCCCTATGTTGGTAACACAGTTACGCCTCAATGTATTAAGGATGTGGATGGGGCTGGAACTGAAGGTGGCTGGATGCACAGGGGAGGAGAAATGGGTCTGAGGGGAAGGGGCCCATCTGGTCGAGAGTCATCCCTGGGGAGAGACAACCTATGACTCTTTGTTTAAAAACTAAAGGGAGTCAGTCTAATGTGTTCATTAGCCCAGGTTCAGAACCAGGCCAGCCTGGAGTCAGATATGAGTTCTGCTACCGAGTAGCTGTGTGACCTTGGGCAGGTTAACCTAATCTCTCTGAGCCTCAGTGTACCATTCTGAAACTTGGGGAAACAATATCCGCCTTACAGAGTTACTGAAAGCATTAAGTTAAGTGGCTTGTCTAACACGGTGCTGGCATTTTAGTAACTGCTCAGTAAGTGCAGTAAGTAGTAGCCATGACTATTCTTACTCCTATTGTTATTGTCCTCCCTGTTGAACCCTCTTGCTTTCTCTCAGACCCATGAGAGGAGGCCACTAACCAAAGTTAAGCAAACTGGGACAAAGAAGGTAAGATTGGCATTAGCAAGATAATTATGACTAAGAGGAAAATAGGCTTGTGTGAGGAGCAGACTTTACCCAAGAACTTGAGCGCCCTCCCCCTCTCAAATCCCCTTTGGGAGGCCATCCATGAGAGGACTGGGCATAGGACGAGAGCAGCGGCAAGATTCATCCTGCTCAGCCTCTGTGGGGCAAGCAGGGGCTTGCAAAGACTCTGACAGGCTAAGTGTGACTGGAACTGGGTCTGAGATTTTCCTCTTTAATAGATCTCTAAGCCTCTGTGCAAAAGAAAGCCTAGTACCAATGTAATCAGTGCCTAAGAAAATTTTGTTGAATGGAAGGAAAGGTAATAGGGAGAATGAGAGGGAAGAGGAAGGGAGTAGGGCAGGAAAAGGAAGTCAATCACTCAGGGAGGCAGCCAGTGGGAGCAGCGCGAGGTCTGGGCTCTGCACCTGGTCAGTACCTGCGAGGTAGGCAAGCTGCATCTGGCCAGCCTCACTGCTGCAGCTTGGCTGTATATGTTATAGTCTGCTCAGCCCCCGTGTTGCTCAGGGCCTACAGCTGTCCCACAACCCAGCTGTGCAGATTCTGGCAAGCCCTACGGCCCCCTCACCGCCAGCCCCAAGCCCCAGGCAGGGCAGCATAGGTAGGAGCTAAGAACTCCCGGGCCGCTTACTGCCTCCCTCCTCTGACCCCATGTGTCTTTTCAGCTGCCATCCCAGCTCCTTTCCTTGCTTCACTGCCCAAGCAGCTCATCAGCGCGCTGTCCCTCAGGCTCTGGAGCCTTCCACGCCTTTGTGGTGTTGGCCTGCTTCACCTTCTCAAACAGCTGCGCTGTCCAAAGCCTCCCATGCCCGCCTGCTGCTTGTAACTGCCTCTTCCCTTGCCTCTTCCTACGGCTGACACCCACTCCCCACCATCACCAAGAGTAGCTTCTCCTGTCCTCTGGATGTGGCACCGCTTAGTTTTGAATTAAATCAGAGTTTCTGTCCTATGTGAGCACTTGGACACCCAGAGTTGTGCTAGAAGATCCCTCCCAACAAGCCTCCCTACCCAAGCCATCACCAAATTTAATTATGTCCTTGGCCTGTAACATTCTCCAAGCCTTATGTCATTCTCCTCCTGCCAAAGCCTGTAGATGATACTTCTGTAAGCCCCTACATTTTGCTTACCTCTTTCAATACAGATTGCCCATAGGGCCCAGCTTAAACATCACCTCCTCCCTGAGGCCCTCAGAGAGCCTGGCCATCAGAATTACTCACCAGCATGATGTGTTAACACTGTTTTATGTCACAGGCTTCCTGCATGAGTCAGTTGTATGTCTGCCTCCCCACGCCTACTCTAATTTTATGAACAGAGACCCTCTCCTATTCATCTCTGCATCTTTGGCACCTAGCCTATTGACTGGAACACGGAGGGAACTAAAATAGTGTTTATCAAGTTGACTAAATGGTGGGCACTTATGGTTTGGCTAGGTTACCCTGCACTCGGCTCCTTTAGAAGATGAAAAACTGTGTTTGTGGAGAAGGACAGCATTTCAGGTTCACAATCCCTCAGGGATGGAAAAATGACCTGGCAATTTTCCTCTCCAGTCCTGAACCCTCCGGGGCACGTGGAGAACGGCCCTGTATGTGCAATTCCCACTGCTCATTGTACCTCCATATTACCAGTGTCTTCTCCCAGCAGTACTCATTTCTGGTGTGGAGTCAATTTATCTTCTACTAGGACCTCTGGATCTTTTTCATCCATATGCATATATAGTCAGTGAGCATCTCCTGCCCCAAACTCTACACAGACACACGAACACACACCTTTTAATTCATATAGTTTATTTTTCCTTCTTTGGAGAAAAACATAGCTTTGACCCACCTTCTTGTATAATTACTAAGAAAGAATTTGTTCTAGCATTCATCTTTTTTCCTTTCCTAATTTCCTTTTCCTTGTCAATGACACCTTCAGGTTAAAAACCTCAGGCATTTTTGCTGCTTCGAATTCATTCCTTCCCCATAGCTGGTCAATCAGTTCCTTCTTGACGATGTTTCTGGATTCATCCCTTCCTTTCCATGTTTAATGTTGCACTGTTATGATCTAGGTTCTTCTTACTCCATACCCAAGAGACAGCCCCTATGGAATGCTAGAGGAAGAAATGACATTAGAAGAAATCATAGCCCAAACTTTGTGCTTTAAAGATGGGGAAACTGAGGCTTGAGTGAACTGTGTCACCCAGAGACAGTGGACACCCCACAAGGGCAGTGTCCTTGTCAGCCATATGCAATTCTATCCCCAGCATTTGGCAAAGTGGCACACAGCGTCATACTCAATATGCACAGGGCTCAATTGACAGAGCAGGTTCATGGCTAGGGCTTCTGACTCCTGGTCCAGGGCTCTTTCCACCTGCCAGCACAGTGCCTGCCTGGCTCATCTCCCAGCCACCAGCCCATCCTTTTGCAATCTAAACTATGCTTCAACATCCAACAGATGCTTCCTTTGACAGGCTAATCTCCTGCCTCAGAACTTAAAATGGGATCTTATTCATTTCCTGGTAATGAAACATACTTTCCCTTCTTTCTCAAATTACATGGACGTTAATTTTTTTCTGAAAAATGACTGAATTGTATACATTATTGAGGGTGATGGGAAGAAAAGAATGGGCTTTGACATCCTGAATTCATGAAAACCCAGATCTCATCTCCTGGCAAGAGAATTCCCCGCTGGGAAATGTGAAACTACTTGAACTGGCCTGATGGGGATGAAAAGGGAGGTATAGAAGGGGGTGCAGGGCCAGGCAGTAGAGGGTAGCGGACTCAGAACTGACAGAACCTTAGCCTTGTCTGGGGAAGCAGGGGTCAAGGGTCAGGATCTACCCCACACTTAGTAAGCTCTGTCCAGGGATGCATCAAGAAGGAAGGTCAGGGTATACTCAGCCTTCAGAATGGAAACAGGAGGTGGATTCACACAGACTGGTGTCTCCCTGCATTCTTTCCTACCTCAGGGTCTGGAGCTCTGGGCTGAAGGGAAGACTATCTCCAAGCATCCTGGTGTCTTTAGTGGAATATCCAACACTAGGCCTATCCCTCAGTATTCGTTTTCTAGGGCTGTCATAACAAAGCATCAACAGAAATCTGTTTTCTCACAGTCCTGGAGGTCAGAAGCCTGTGGCCAAGGTGTTGGAAGAGCTGGCCTCTCCTGAGGCCTCTTTCTTCGGCTTGCAGATGGCCATCTCCTCCCAGTGTCTTCACATGGTCTTCGCTCTGTACTTGTCTGTTTCCAAACTTCTTCTTCGCATAAGGACACCAGTTTAACTGGATTAGGGTTCACCCTACTTACCTCATTTTAACTTTATTATCTCTTTAAAAACACTGCTCCAAAGACAGTCATATTATGAGGTACTGGTGCTTAGGATTTCAACATATGAATTGGTAGGGTGGGGCAGGCGGACACAATTCAGCCCATAACACCCTTTCAGAGGACAGAGTCAGGTGGTATGGACACAGGATAGAGGCTGCAGAGGACCTCCTACCTGGTTTCTCCTTGACATACACCCATGGACAGAGAGGACTTGGAAGTGAATGGCAATTGATCAATGCTCATGGGTTTAGGAGTTCCCAGCTCAAGGGTTTTAGAGGGTACTGCTTCTGGGAGTGTCCTTGGAAAGGCAAACCCAGCCTGGATGGACCCTAAGCAGCAGAGAGCACTCAAAGCATGATGGTTGAGGGCTGGAGAAGCAGTTCACTCAGGAGGACCAAGATGGTGGGAAGTAGAGCAAGACACCAGAACTGAAGACCCTGGGAAGAGAGGTGCAGTGGTAGATTGATTGAGCTCACGGCTCCAGTTAATGGTTTCACTGAATTATGTCCTTTATCCTATAATTTGGTTGTTCTGCCCACTCTGATTCTAGACTTGGCAATGTTATTTGTTTTGGCTATGACATGTTAGCAAACATGTTTGCAAGCAGAAACTTGAAAAGTGCTGGTATGTTTCCATTCCTTGCACAGTTGAACTTGTTTGTCATGCCCCGCTGCCATACCATGAGAATATGCCTGGTCTAGCCTGCTGGACCCTTGGTAAGGGACTGAGTCATCTCATTTATTCCAGTCATCCAAGCCATCCAGTAAAGGCTTCCTAGATCAGCCAATAGCAAGCCAACCTCCCCATGAATATGAAATACTCCAGCCATTATAGGAAACCCTCCTAGCTGAGTTCAGTCTCAATAACTGACCCACAGCAAGCTAAATAAATGAGTATTGGTTTAAGCCTCTGAGCATTGGGGCAGTTTATTAGACAGCATTATTGTGGCAATAGAAAACTAATGTAAGATACAATGCAAGACATGAAGAATTCAAGTGCTAGACCATACTCTATATGATCCAAAGACTCTGGGATCTGAGGGAGTCTGAGACCCTAAGACCCTGGAAAATCAGACTGATAGAGTAATGGAGGCCAAAGCCACAGCAAGACTCAAACCCTGATGTCAAGGCAGATTTCTCTTAACCTTGAATCTCCAACCCTTCCTAAGTCCTGCCTTTTACCCTGGCTTCAGCCAAGGTTATTTGTGTACTTACACTGGATTTTACACCTCAGTTTATCCATCACTGTTTCTCCCCTTCTCCCCATCTTCCATGTGTGCCAGAAAGACACACTGCACTGAGAGCCAGAAGCCTAGGGTCTAGTCCCAGCTCTGCCAATACTAAGAGTGACCTTGGTTGGCTCATCCCGCCCCCACCCCCCATCACTGATATTCACTCTCATTATCTGTAAAGTGAGCATGGGGCCAGATGACGTCTAGGGTCCCTCCAGACCCTAAATGTGACCCCAGACCTTTTGTTCCTTGTGGGTGCCGTGCCTTCACCCTCTGCACTCTAGTTGTTTTCCTTGCCTTCTAGTCTGTATGCAGTTTGTTCCAGCTACCAGGGGAATAGAGCATTAAAAACCTATGCATTTCTGTTGTCATCCATTATCAGCTTTCCCTCATCATCTATTAGGAAGAAACATTCCCCCTTATCTTTCTCTTGTTCCCAGTGTATTTTAAAGAAAGTTTTTCCATTTCCTTTTATGTGTTTTGCAGGTTGCATCTCATTTCTTTCTTTGATTTTTCTCTTCTCATGCCTATAAATTCTGGCTATTTCTTTGTTCTCTTCTTGGGCAACCCAGCCAAGCTTCCTGTTTTTGCCTTTCCAACTGGCAGATCTGTTCCCTCTGCAGCTTTTTGTCTGGCCAATGAGACTTCTCCCTTTCTCACTTTTCCAATCTTGTTCATGTTGGAGTTTTTTAATAGGACTTTAATTAATTCAATGTGCTGGAGAGTGGATTGATAGTCACAGCTCTGCAACTTACCCAACTCCGTGACCTTGTGCAGGTCACTTAGCATCTCAGAGCCTCAGTGTCTTTACCTGTAAAATAGGGAAGTAACACTTGCCTGCTACCTGCCAGTTGTTATGAAGCTCTGAGAAGATGGCCAGACAGTCTGTACTAAACTGCAGAGAATAGAGAGGTTATTGCTTTTGTGGATATGCTTATAAAGGTGAACTCTGCAGGTAAAACCAGGGACCAGAACTGCTTCTGTCCCCAGAAGTTCACTGAACAGGGCCACTCACCTTTCCCACAAACTGCTTCTCAAAGCCTCTGCACTTCCCTCTCCGCAGATAGGGAGAAGGACCTATCTGACCTAACTGGCTGGGGCTCTGCATTTCTACACAGAGGGCCAGGGTATTTACTTTTGTTTGTCCAGCTGGATTCCCCATTGTCTTTCTTCTGGTTCTTTAGGGAGCTCCTCCCTCACTTTGGGGATGTGGTCAGAGCTCTCATTCTTGTTCCCTGTATGCTCTTTTCTCTCCTCAGGTGAGGCGATGCCACTGAGGCTGATCAATCAGATTACATGCACAGGACCTAGGCAGAGTCACTCAGAATCTCTGCTGTGACTGATGAATGGAAATTGGAAGGGAGATGGTACCTTTCTGCTTGTGCTGCAAATCAGGGATGGTGGGATTCTGGGTCTCATGGCAGCCACCTTTTCTCCCATGATGGAAGCTGATCTTCAGAAAAGCAAAGTGGAAAACAAGGACTGGAGAAAGGGACAGAGTTATGATGACAGTATATAATAACACCCCTCCCCACACACACATACACAAATTCAGCATCTCTGAAACTAGATCTACACCCAAATTTCTTAGTCTTATGAACCAATAGACTTTCATTTATTAGGCTTATTCGAGTTGAGGAAACTTATTATCTTACTGAAAGATCTCTGACTAATGCACCTCACACGTTTCAAATAGCTCTGGAGTCTCTTCACTCCCTCTCACCCCAAGCTAGTGCCATCCCAAGGCCAAGATGGTAAGAAGACACTCAGGAGGAAAAGGAGCAAAGGAGCTGACTGTTCTCTCTATAAGCTCCACAAGCGAACTGTACAGACTAGTATGTTTCTTTCTCCCATAGTCCCCTAAGGGGGGAATCATAATGATATAGGAAGAATCCGGACTTTGAAGGAACACAGGCATGGTCTTAATCCTGTTCTGCTACTTACAAGCCATGTGATTCTGAACTCATACTCTCTCTGTGTCCCTATCTTATGGAGCTATTTAGAAATAATGTATGTACAGAGCCTGGTTTATAGTAGGAACTCAATAAATTGTATCTATTATGATTTTCCTAATCTTTCTAAATACAACTTTTTAAACTTAAATAGTCTTTCTTTTGCATTTCCTTTCCTGTTTTTCTTGGAAACCTGTGTTGTAGTAGTTTCTGGTCATTTCCTCTAAGGTTATCTTCAACTTTAAAATACTCAAAGACTGCTTCTTCCCTATTATATCTAGATGCTGCCTGCATGTAATGGGCCCTCGGAGAATGTTTGTGGGATGAGTGAATTGACGGACGCTGAATTGGAAACTACATTCCATTCACCTCATTACAGCTCTACCTTCAGCACCACTGAGCTGTCCACAGCACTCTCTGGAACTGGAGAGTATGGTCAGAATTTCAACTTAAATATGGATTGTCTAGCAGACTTAAAAAAAAAACTACTTCAAAAGTATTTTCTGATTGCTCTAACCTAGAAGTAGGCTCTTTTCATATGTTTTATTTATTCCTCACTCATTTATTTTTTCATCAACAAAACTTTATGCAACTTTATGCTAAGAATATATCTATTGTCCTCAGAGTCTATAGATTTCCAAAAGTAAAACTAAAATTAAAGATCCTAGCACATTTCTAGGTACATAGTGACCACCCCATGGAAACAGAAACGCATGATATTAAAGGTGGGAAAACCATTATAAATAATTAAATACCACACTCAGCACCTCATTCCACCTTCCCCACAATATATTTGTATATAGATGCAGAAACTGATGCCTTGTGCCTTTCTCAAAGCCATAGCTCTAGTTTGTTATTTTTCACTTTATCTTATTTTCATTTTTTATTTTTAATCAACAAATAATAATTGCATTTTATTCATAGGGTATGTAGTGAGATTTCATTATATATATGTCATGATCAGATCAGGGAAATTAGCATATCTGTCATCTCAAACACTTATGATTTCTTTGTATTGGGAACCTTCAAAATCCTCCTTCTAACTATTCAAAACTGTATAATATATTATTGCTAACTATAGTCATTCTATAGTAGTATGGAACACTAGAACATATTTCTCCTATCTAGCTGTAATTGTGTATCCTTTAACAAATTTCTCCCTATCCCCCACACTCCTATTTGTTTCTTAACAAATTCCATATGCCTATATTCAGTATTAAATTTCTGTCCTTGGAGTTCTGAGAGTGGATAAAAGTCCTTCCTGATTTTCCCTCTCATCAAGAGCCCCCTGCACCTCTTCCACGGATCTACATGCTCCTGCTCCTCCATCTTCTCCTGAGATGGCCTGTGGCTGGGTTCAAGGTCGTACCACCACCCATTTCTCCTTTTCATATATTCCTTGCTCTCCTGGTCTCTCAGATTCATTTGGCTGCAGAACTGGCTCAGAATTTCAATCATACACATCACATCATAGTCACCAACTCCAGGTACCCCTCTGGGGAGGATATTTTACAGATTGCCTCTGATAAGTCAGGATTCTCCTGCCAGAATATTCTGTCCTCCTTCCCATCATCTTTGGATATAGAATATATTCACCATTCTCCTCCTCCTTGCTTAGAACAGAATAACACGTCCATCCTCCTATAGTTCATGTCATCCAGTGAGGGGTGTTATTCAGACATGGGACTTTTATCTGACCCTTAGAAAGGGAGACAGGAATTACCTGGCGGGATTAAACAAATGGGAATCCAAGTCATATTTTCAAGACTGCCTCCTACACATAGAAACCACCCATAATTCTTCAGTCAAGCACCCCCAGGTATGCCTAGAGCCCTCTCTTTTTAATAAATACATCAGCCCACATTCCTTCGTCCATTTTTGGCAAAGGCTTCCCGAAGGAGAGCTGTGCTTGGAGAAGACGGGAAGTATGTGTATGTTTGTTAGTTAACTTATGGTTGGCTGTCTCCTCCTCCAGACAGTAAACTCCATGAGGACAGAAGCTAAGCCTGTTTTGCTCACATTGTTTACTCGGCACCTGACACATAGCAAGTGTTCATTTAATACATGTTGAATGAAGACAAACACACACACAAAAAAAAGAAGAGAGAAACCAGAGAGGCAAGCAGAGGAGAGGCATTTTCCAGCTCTCATGCCTCTGTCTTGTAGCTAATGCAATGGGGTGGATGAGAAGGCAGCCTCTCCCTGGAGACTTGCTCAAGGGGCTCACATGCTCCCCACAAAACCCAAAGGCCAGGGTTGCTCCCTGTGATTTCTGATCCAAGGCTGACATTAGTCCTCAAGGAAGACACAATGGGCAGCTGACTCTTTCTCCTTAGCTTTGTCCAATCATCTGTAACTGTGACAGATGGTGGCCAGGGAAAGCATAGGCAGTCAAAAGACCAAGGCAGAGAAAGGAACTGCCTTGGGACTTCAGAATCAGGTTACTTTTTAAAATTTTATTTATTTATTTATTTATTTTGAAATGGAGTCTCACTGTGTTGCCCAGGCTAGAGTGCAGTGACACCATCTCAGCTCACTGCAACCTCTGCCCCCAGGTGTTCAAGCAATTCTCCTGTCTCAATCTCCTGAGTAGCTGGGACTACAGGTGCATGCCATCACACCTGGTCAATTTTTGTATTTTTAGTAGAGATGGGGTTTCACCATGTTGGCCAGGCTGGTCTCAAACTCCTGACCTCAGGTGATCTACCCGCCTCAGCCTCCCAAAGTGCTAGGATTGCAGGCGTTAGCCACTGCACCCGACTAGAATCAGGTCACTTCTGCATTCTGAATAGGCAAGGTGGACAAGTTTTTCTTTGCTTCTCTGACAGGTTGAGATCTCTCTTCAGCCCGCCATGCAGAGCTCTGGAGACATGGGTGTTCTGGCCAGTCTGTAGCAGTCTACGTGCAAGGCATTACAGACAAGTTTCTTAAGGGAGGGACCTGGATGCCAACACTTATCTCAGCTCCTTTAGAAATACCCAGAAGTGCTGTGGGCTCTGCATGTCTTGGCTGGACAATCGAAGTCTCCATCATTTGACCTTCAAACTGCTTTACCAGCTTCATGGTTCATTACACTCCTCTATGCCTCACGGCATTCCTTTCATGCCCCCTGTGATTTTTCAGGGAATTTGATTAGCAACCTCTAAAATTCATATGGAGAAATCAATGTACAAGAATAGCCATAACTATTTTGAAAAAGAACAAAGAGAGGGTCTTGTCCTACCAGGTGTCAAGACATATTACAAAACTCTATGAATTTAAATAATGTGGTACTGGCTCAGATACAAAGAGGTCAATGAAATAGAAACAGAATTCAGAAACAGACCCAAGTCTTTAAGGAGTTTGATGTATGAAAAAGGTCTTATTTTTAATTAGTTGGGAAACGATTGACAATTCATTAAATGGTGCTGAGGGGAGAAAGTATAAAGTCATATCCCTACCTCACACCACATAAAATGTATTACACATGGATTGCAACTTTTAAATACCCTCCATTCTAGTGCTTACACATCTTTAAATATGGATTTTCTTAAAACATGTACTTCCACATCTCTCTGCCTTTGCTTACATTGTTCCCTCCATCTGGAATATTATAAGTTCTAACAAAACTCCTCTTCTCTTCCAAACAACTGTACTTTGAAAGCCCAAGCTGAACTTCCACATTGAAGCCTTCCCTGCTTTCCCAATTGGATTGAAAACTCTTCAAAGATAGGAACTATATTGTACTGCTTTATATCTATTCCAGAATCCAGAAATGTATCTTGCAAGCATAAAGATCTCTGTACCTATATACTGGTGGTGATGATGATGATGGTTGTGGTGGTAGTAGTAATGAAGAAGCTTAGCTGAATGCCCTGGGAAATGAAATGAATGATCCATAGTCTATAAACAAAATCATCATCAACTCCCTAATTAGATCAAGAGGCAGGAGCTCTAGTTCAGCTCCTTCTCTGACATCTATCTATTAATTCCTCATTTGGAACCCAGAACTTAAAATGATACTTGTCAACAAAGGCCATCCTAGATCTTTAATGATTTATACTCAGGAAGGCTAAAATGCTACTAGTTGGAAATAAATAATAAAATCATAGGAATCAAATTAAGAAAAAACCCTTACCACTAATGAACTAATTAAGAGGCATTTATTGAGCTTTTTCTACATGCCAAGATCTGCAGAAAATACAAAGAGCTAAATTCAAAGTAGCAAGTTACACAGGCTGTATAACAATACATGCCAAATGCCAGTTCTGGGATAAAGAACATGAGTTTTGAAAACAGAAATATGTGGGTCTAAATCCTAACTCTACCACTGACTCTCTATGTGAACTTGAATGAATTCTTTTACTTCTCTAAGCCTATGTTTCCTCATCTATAAAACAGAGATAATACAGATATCTATTTTCAGGTTGTCATGAGAAAAACAAAACTGATCTAAGGTGAGAAAAGAATGTCATGCTTCACTTAATCACTTGATATTGTCCCAACTTCTAAGCTACAAAAAATTAATCCAAAGGCAGCATGAAGGTTTTGCTTATTTTTCCCTTGGAAACTCAGACACTTGTGCATGATTGATGAGCAAAGGACTCTAAAAGACCATTCTCAGCATAAGAGTTTTTTCAGAAAATCCCAAAGTTAAGGATTTGAGCTGAAGCTTGTGACTTTCTATCACTACCTTTCCTTTAGTTGTAATGACTTCCAGATGGGAACCAAATGACAAGAACCCTTCTTGATACCAGTGCTCATCACAGGGTGGCTGTCCCACTGCCAATCCTCCAGTTTTCTCATAACTTTATTAGAAAAAAGAAGAGAAAGCCCCAAGGCAAAAACAGGTCTATCTGGGGAGGGTTCTGGTGAACAGAGACCCAAGGAAATGTTAAGGGCCACTTCTTAACAGCACATAGGGATTTGGAATCATGAAAGGCAGCATTAAGATTGATTTCTCTGCAAAGTGCCTTTTTCGTAAATGCTATCTTTGGATGTTTAAGTGAATAATCTTTATTTTCAGTAACTTTTCTGAGGGAATTGGACTTGAACCTTTTAAATGCTAAGTTTCATTTATTGAAATCCCTGTTGGTCTCTGATGGTACAACATTTTGGTCTCCTCTAAAGTTTGCCAACTTTAGATTTCCCAACTAAAAAATTCAGGCATCTATTGGGAGGTATGGCTGAGAGGACATGTATAGAAAGCAGGGGTCAGCCCAAAGAGATTGTAGACATCTCACAAGGCAAGACCCAGACACTGAGGCCAAGTGCTCAGCCTTCCAAGCCCTGGACAGTACTTCATTCCATACACACACACACACACACACACACACACACACACACACACACATACATACACACATACATACACACGGGAGGGGATTGCTTTATCATCAATTCCCAGAGTTATAGAATCAACAAGCCACTGAAGTTTAGAGAGGACTGACTCCCAAGGGCAAGGAATGAAAGTCTTAAAGAGCTAGGATTAGATCCAAATCTCCTGGCTTATCAATTAAACTCTCTCACTCAGTCATGTAGGGAGCAAAAGCTATGCTGACTCACCTTTTCCCATGAATCTCCTGATTGGTGCCAGAGTGAGGACTGGGGGAAGTCATAAGATGGAAAAGGAAGGAGACTAAACAAGTTTCCTATGGGATGCAGTTAGGAACCCTAAAAAGAGCAACTATTGATTGCTGATTCCTGTTCCATTACCCCCAGCAATACTTAAGGCTCAGGCTTATTAAATGTTCAACTTATTTCAGCCATGGAGACATCCTTCTCCTTCCTTTATACAGGAGCACGGCATCCAGATATCCAGATATAGACACTAGAGAACAGATTCAATAAATTTAACGATAGAAGAAGAAGTGGCTCCTGGCTCATAAGTTTTTAAATACTAGGTGTCCTGAGCTTGTTTGAAATGGAATGTGGTCTCTTCTGGTCAGTATATGGGAATGACTCAATGACTCAAACAGTTGGATTTACTTTGGAAGACAGGGTACCCGGGCAGGGCTGCTCCACGAGGTCATGTATAATTATGGGATAATCCAGGATATACTGATATGCTTATAAAGCCCACTACTCATCTCTCGTACCAAGTTAATTCACCTCCATAAAAGGCAGAGTTGGAAGAAGGGTACCAACAACTTTTCTCACTAAATTTAAAGATTTTAGAAAAATGATGAAAATGGGGAATGTTGTCTCTGTTACACATTCTGAGTCCAGCCTCCTGGGAAGGCAACCCAAATTTTCATCCCTCCTCATCTTGTCTTTCCCCCTGTTATGGTTTCATGCATACCCTAAAGTTCATGTGTCAGGAAATACCCTCTATTGGGAGATGGAACCTAATAAAAAGTGGTTAGGTCATAAGGACTCTGCCTCTTGTCATTTCAGGAGTGGATGAGTTATTGTGAGAGTGGGTTCATCACAAAAGCACTTCTCTCTACTCTCTCGTGCCCTCTTGTCTTCTGCCATGGGATGACACAGCAAGAAGGCTCTCACCAGATGCCAATGACATGCTCTTGGACTTCCTAGCATCCAAACTTATGAGCCAAATAAATTTCTGTTCTTTTTAAATTGCCTAGTCTGTGATATTCTGTCATAGCAACATAAAATGAACTAAGACATCTCCCTTTGAATGGGCTTGACCTCTCTATCAAATGCCAAGCTGAAGATAATGACTTCTGTCTCCAAAATCCATCCAGTTACCTCCCATTTGCTAGTTTTGACCTCTGGGCACGCATTCTTGCTTTTTCTGGTTTTCCAACCCTCATTTAGTTCTGCATCTGATCTCTGGGTACTAATATCAGTACTCACCCACTCTTTGTTGATAATCACTGTGGATCTCTTTCCCTGGATCAAGCACCACTCTCTTCCATATAGTCCATCCTGATCTTTTCCCCTCAAGCCCTTTGCACAATGGCTCTGAAAAGATGCATATCTCTTCAGTTTGCTTCTGCACTAGGAAGCAGAATAGGCCATCTTGTTGTTCAAGGCCAGCTTGCTTAAAGTGAACACTCTTGGCATCTTTTCTCTTTGGCTGCTACAGTTCAGTACTGAAATTCTACTATGCTAGATACTAAGTATATACAGACGAATAAGCCAAAAATACCTGCTTTTAGGAAGCTTACAATCTGGTGGGAGAGAGAAAGCAGCAAATAAGTAAAATATATCAATCAAGATTCAGTTTCAGGACAAGCTTAGGTAAAAAAGAAAAGAGAGGGTGTTAAGAGAGATGAAGTTATTAGTTCATTATATCATATAACTTAAAAGTTGAAAAGTAAATGTTTTTAGGCATGACAAGATCCAGGGCTTCTAATGTCCTGAGGACCGTGTCCCTCTCCTCTTTCCAGTCCCCTTTTCTCTGCCTTGGCTTTACTCTCAGGCAGACTCTTGCTCCATTATGTCTTTCACTCCCACCCAGGTGTTCCAGCCTTACATTCCACCAGCTTGGCAACCTGCAGGAATACAGCTCTGTCCCAATAGCATCAGCACAATTCTAGATAAGGCCTCCTATTGGCTTGAATCAGGTAACATGCCTATTCTTGATCCAATTACAGTGCCCAAGAGAATGCAGAGCTCTGACTGCCTAAGCCTGGGTCACATGCCCACTGAAACTCCATGGATTAAGCTTAGAGGAGGGACCGTTCCCCAAATTAAAAATCAAGATCCTATGTCTAGAAAAAATATGCTGCCCGGCACAGTGGTTCAAGCTTGTAATCCCAGCACTTTGGGAAGCGAGGCGGGTGGATCACCTAAGGTCATGAGTTCGAGACCACTCTGGCCAATATGGTGAAACCCCTTCTCTACTAAAAATATTAAAAATTAGCCTGGTGTGGTGGTGGGTGCCTATAATCCCAGCTACTCAGGAGGCTGAGGCAAGAGAATTGCTTGAACCCGGGAGGCAGAAGTTGCAGTGAGGTGAGATTGTGCCATTGCACTCCAGCCTGGGCAACAAGAATGAAACTCTGTCTCAAAAAAAGAAAAAATATGCTGGGTGGACAAAAACAACAAGACATCGCTCCACAACCAAACCGTAGCTTATCACCTGTATTGCCCAAGCTTTCCCAGGGCATCAGCTGGCTAACTTGACACCTAAAATGACTGAGTGTCATTGTGCATGAGTGCATTAATATGCTACCACTTACTCATCACCTATGTGTACCCCTGATAAAAGGCCCAATGTTATATCTTCTACTAGTGACCAATGGTGAAAAGTCACAGCCCCCAGAGCAGAATTAGGGTGGGAGGTTTTTGAGAAAGAACAGCCTTTTAGGTGCCTCTCAAAAACCATGCCCCTTCAGCAGCTCTTCTTATGATTCTCAAATAGGACCCTAGCTAAGGCCACACTCTACTTATCCTTAACATTATTTTAATTGCATCATTTAAAGGCAAACACAGCTGTTTGTACAATAAAGACTGAGGTTTTTCATCACAGGGTGTTTGTGTATTTGTGTGCATGCCTGAGTCTTATTTCAAGCACAAACAGCCCAGCTTGGATTGTTAAAAGACATTCTTTGCAGTTTACAAATATACCCCCTCTGTCTTCCACCTACCTCCACCCACCCTTGAGATTTTGAAAGCATTCTGCAAGGATTAAAGAACTGCCACTGCTCTTTCAAACACTCCCTAGAACAGAGTTAAACTCTGTGCTGTGTTTAAAGAAAACCTACAGGTTAGAAAACTAAGCCATTTGGCTTACACCAATTGTCCCAATTGCCACAACATTGGCAATGCCCTGCCAAGCAATGACTCAACATTGTCAAGAATTCAAGAGCAGCTAAAAAAAATTAAGGGAGGTCTACCTGCCAGCCAAGGATGATTCACCCAATCTGGAAAAGAACGTACTGGCAATAAAAGTCAATGGGCTAAAGGCACAATGTTTGTGAAGCCATACTCCCTCCCCCACCACTGAATCTGAATACCCTGATACTTTCTATAACCAGGGTACCAGATGAGTCCTGAGACCACCATGAGTTTGTGCCTGCACCTGGGCTCTCCTTTTGCGTGAGGATAATGTGAAAGAGCCACCTTCCTCAGGAAGCTTCCTAGAATAGAAAACTCTCAGGTTTGGGGATCAGACAGGTCTGGGTTTCAGTCTTGGCTCTACCACTTATTTAATCTGTGACTGTGGGCAAGTCTGAGTCTCCACATCTGTAAAATAGGAATGATACCAACCTTCCAGTTGGCTGTGATGACTTCACAATGTTGACCGAGTACCTACTTAGCATCAGATCCTGGGGGCATAGCAGGGGACCAGATACACAGTCCCCATTATCATACAGCTCTAATTATTTAAGTTGTATAACAGTGTATGCAAAGCAATTATCCCACAGAAAAATGATAGTTATCATTATGATGGAGACCTAGAGTTAAGGAATTCCAAAACCTTACTGCTATTTGGGCAGGGGGAATGACTGGTACTGAGGAAGCATAGGAGAAGCCCCAGAGGACCCAGGGAAGTAGGCAGAGCTGAAGTTCTCTCTCAATTGAAAAAATTGTTTGTCGATAAACAATTAGTGAGTGCTGACTCTTAAGTAAGGAAAAGTCTTCAATAAGGCTTACTTGGGGTAATCAGAAGCCTCTCAACCTTAAAACCATTCTGAGTGGAAGATCTTTTGTCCTCATTTCACCGATGAGAAAGCCCTGGCACAGAGAGGTTAAGTGCTTCGCTTAAGGTCACACAACTTGTAAGTGATGGATCTGGAACCAGTACTTGAGTCTGTCTAATGCCAAATCCTATGCTATTAATCCTTGCACCATAGCACCTACTCTATAGCTCCTGGAAGGAGGTGTGAATTTCTCAAGCTCTAAAGAAGGGAGCCCTTTTCCTGAGGTCCACACAGCTGCTGGAGACACTGAGCCCAAAGATGACCCTGAACAAGAGTCGTTCTTTATTCATTCAACAAATAGCTATCAGGTGCCAGGCACTGTTTGGCTTTGGGAATACAACATTGACCAGGATAGACAAAAATCCCCGCCCTCATGGAATGCTACCTTAGTAGGAAAGAGAGACAATAAACACAATAAATAAAAACATATAGTAGGTTAGATAGTGATAAGAGCTGGGGCATATATACACAGGGAAGGAGGCATGGATATTTCATTGGACAGAAAGCCATAGTTGTTTTTTTTTTCTTTTTCTTTTTCTTTTTTTTGAGATGGAGTCTTGTTCTATCGCCCATGCTGGAATGCAGTCGCGTGATCTCCGCTCACTGCAACCTCTGCCTCCCAGGTTCAAGTGATTCGCATGCCTCAGCCTCCCGAGTAGCTGGGATTACAGGCATGCATGACCACACCTGGCTAATTTTTTTGTATTTTTAGTAGAGATAGAATTTCACTATGTTGGCCAGGCTGGTCTCGAACTCCTGACCCCATGTGATCTGCCCACCCTGGCCTCCCAAAGTGCTGAGATTGTAGGAGTAGCCAGGAGAGACTTTGTGGAAAAGGGGATGGTGGAAGTAAGTCATGTGGCTATCTAGAGAAGACCAGATAAAGAGTCAGAGTCCATTGACAAAGGGTAGAATCCGTCTGTGGATTGGTTTCAGTCTTCCCAATGCAGACAGGGTTATGGTGGCCATAAGAATGTGCCTGGCAGACCTCCAACTGCAGGGAGCAGAAGTGACCAAGACTCTCAGTGCTGGACTCTGAAATCCATCACCTAGTTTTCGCCGAAGCCATACTTCCTAAGTTCTGTTCCTCGCAGAAGACTAAGCACAACAGGGATACAAAGCAGGCCCCTTCCTTGGAGACATCGGACTCCTCTGATAGCCAACTTTGGCTTGAGGACTCTACAATCGCCTTGCTGAGCCTTCCTCAGACTGCAAGGCGGCCAAGCATGCCCCTACTGGACCTGTTTTCTTCCTCTTCTTCACTCGAGATTGGACTTGCATTGCTTCTTCCAGCCTTTCATTGTTCCCTCCCCATTTTCTCTCTCATAGGTATTTCCCCTAGTAAAATCCATGCTCCTTTAATCCCATCTTGGCATCTGCTTCTTGGTAGACCCAGGCTAACACAGAGTGGAGGCAAAAGAAAGAGAGAAAGAGAGAGAGAGAAAGATAAAGAGAGAGAGAGAGAGAGAGAAAGAAAGAAAGAAAGAAAGAAAGAAAGAAAGAAAGAAAGAAAGAAAGAAAGAAAGAAAGAAAGAAAGAAAGAAAGAAAGAAAGAAAGAAAGGGAGGGAGGGAGAAAGGAAGGAAGGAATGAAGGAAAGAAGGAAGGAAGGAAGGAAGGAGAAAGAAAGAAAGAGAGAGAGAGAGAAAAGAAAGGAAGAAAGAGAGGGAGGAAGGAAGGAAGGAAGGAAAGAAGGAAAGAAGAAGGAAAGAAGGAAGGAAAGAGAGAAAGAAAGAAAAGAAAGACAGAAAGAAAGAGAAAGAAAGAAAGAGGAAGGAAGGAGAGAGAAAGAAAGAAAAAGAGAAAGAAAGAGAAAGAAAGAAAGAGAGAGAAAGAAAGAAAAGAAAGAAAGAGATGAAGAGAGAAAGAGAGAAAGAAAGAGGGAGGGAAGGAGGGAGGGAGGAATAAAGGAAGGAAGGAAGGAAAGAGAGGGAGGAAAGAAGGAAGGAAGGAAGGAAAGGAAGAAAGAGGGAGGAAAGAAGGAAGGAAGGAAGGAGAGAGAGAAAGAAAGAAAGAAAAGAAAGAAAGAAAGAGGAAGGAAGGAATGAGAGAAAGAAAAATAAAGAAAGAAAGAAAGAAAGAAAGAGAGAAAGGGGGAGAGAGAGAGAGAGAGAGAGAAAATTAAGAGCCTGGGCTACTTTTTTAAAAATTTGTCTTCTTTTTTATTGCTGAATAATCATTTCACAAGGCTTATGTATAAGAGCCTGGGTTTCTAGTAGGCCCTGCTCACTGAGCTAATCTTGAGTTATCTGGGATAGAAGAATCCCTGCTCTATGCATCAATTTCTAGGGTTTTATACTTTGTTTTCCTGATTTGTTTTTGTAATTTACTAGTGGAGTTCCTTTTAAGTAAGTGACAACAACAACAAAAGCTCCAGTGTGTCTCCACTAACCCAAGAGGGTGAAGGCGTTCATCCACATCCTGACACACAGTGGAGGCCTTGATGACAGCTGCAAGGGGGAATTGAGATCAGATGGTGGTGGCAGCAGCAGCCAGCCCGGTGGGAGGCTGAGGAAGCCATTAACGCTGGAGGCCATCCAAGGTAAGGAGTGGGGAGGGAGGAGCAGGGGCGGCTGGGAGTACCTATCCCATCCTCCAGACCGGGGTTTCAGTGGTGTTGAGATGGCTGGGCTAATGTGTAATTGGTATTTCTGGGAGGGAGGGTAGAAGGGCAGGGGACATGGAAACCCTTTGCAGGGCTTAGCAAGGTCTGTCCTAGGCTCATTGACTTCAGTTTCCCTATTGGTTTTGAAGTCAAGTAAGTCATTTCCGGCTGTTCTGCAAACATCAGCTCCAATCGATAGCATCGGAATCGTTTCTTTGCCCCATTTGTTTTCAACAGCCTGCCACTGGCAGTCCCCACGCTGACTTCCTCCAGCGGCAGCTGTGCTCTCGGGGCTCCCTGTTGATGTATGGCAGAGATCTCCAGCCGAGCAGCAATCACAAGTTCAGACCTTTAATCTCTTGCTCAGAGGGATAAGGCCCCAGGTTCACCTCCCTGAGCAGATTATAGGCACTTACTGTGCAAGCAACAGCCAGTCTTCCTTTCTCTGGTCTGTCCTTGCTCTTGAGAAAGCATTTCTGGGTTTAGCTGGACCTTCCCTCACTCACAGACACTCCCAGCAGCTGCAGAGGAGGCTAACAAATAGGCTTCTGGGAGGAAGAGACCCAGTAAGAAGAAAAGGGCCATGCTTTGTCCCCTCATGTGAGGGCTCAGGATTAGATCTGCTCTAGCATAAGCCCTGCCATGGCCAGACCTCCCAGATCAAAGCACACCACTAGACTGCCTGGTCCTGCCCTCACCCAAACAGTACCAAGAGGCTCTGATTGTCAGTTTATCCATTTACACATATTTATTCAACAAATCTTTTTGAGCCCCTACTGTATACCCAACCCTATTCCCCAGAGAGCACACACGGCCCTGCCCCCAGTGACTCCAAAGAACAACAGAGGAGAGGGCCATGTAGACAGCTGACTGCCACCGCTCTTTATCCAAACTGAAATGATCAAGTCCTGGAAAACAGCATGGTCGGTCTGGGACCTGGGGAGGAGAGTCATTGGCTTTGCCACTTATTCTGCTTTCTTTTGAGTGTCAACCAAGTCTTACTACACCAGACAATAGAGTTGAGCCATGGTAGGGATGATTCTATGTGGAGGACCACTGATACACACATGCGTGCGTGCACACACACATACACACACCAGCCAAGGAAGAAAGCAATAAAAATAGAAACTAAATATATTCAGTGAGGGATGTGGGTGAAGGCGGGTAATTATCCCTCTAGAGGATAAGTTCCACATGGGCAGGGAATTTAGACTGCTCTGTTCACTGCTATATCCCCAACTCCTGGCACAATGACTGGCACATAGCAGATGCTCAAAAAATACTTGTTGAATGAATGAGTATTGAATAAATTGATGAAGGGGGTGGGTAATTTTAAAATTCAGATCAGAGGCTATAGGATATTATTCATTAAAAACAGAAAGTCATGGTGAATGTACTTTTATTTATGGCTAAGTAAGAGTGGTCATGGGAGGAGATGCAGGAAGGAAAGTCATCAAGACAGTGAGGAGACACTAAAATGAGAGCGCAAAGTGCACCAGCAATGGGGAAAGGTCCATATTCCTTTCCTGCTTCTCTGACCCATCTGTGTTCTCTGTTCACTGCATAGGCTCTGCTACCCAAATGCTTGACAAAATCCGCCCTCAAAACAACCCAGATTATGAATATTTTGAGTTTCTGGATCCCTTGCATGGTAAGGCTGCCCAGCCTGGAAGACTGATGAACGCAGTGGAAAGGACACAGATGGAGCATCACCCAGTGCTCATTCAGTCCTCAAAACAGCCCTACAGGGTAAATATTATCATCTCCAATATACTTATGGGGAAAATTGAGGCTCTGAGCATTAAGGAAGCTGTCCAAGGCCACACAATCAATAAGTATCCAAATTCCTAGTTATTTCAAGCCTGACTTGAAATCAAGTTCTAGTTTTAGTTCTGCCGCTACCCATGTGACCCTGGCCAAGCCATTTTACTTACTTGGGTCTCAGTTTTCCCATCTGTAAAATGGGAAACTCACAGACTACCCACCCAGTATAGCTCCACTTCCAGATCTATCTTTCAATCCAGGCAGGCTCCCATCAGTCCTCTTTCTGTTGCCTGGATACCCCACATCTCTCTGCAGCTTGGAACCCCAGCTAGCAAACAGTGAGTCCAGTGATCTCAACATGGCCTTTTCCAATCCCTGCTCACCCAACTCCTAGAACTACTGCCCCACCATGAGTTTCCCCTTCTCCACACCCCTTCTTCACTGAAACTACTTCCCCTCTCCATCTTTTAAAACCCAACCAACTAGGAGCCCCTTCTCCCTCTAGAAGCCTCACACCTCAGTGAGTGAAATGCCTGGCGGAAGCTGGGCCTCCTCAAGTGCCGGAGCTTTCTTTTGTGCTTCCATTAGAGCTGTTGGCCAAATAAGCAGATGCTCAGTTGAACCCGCCACTCCAAAGAGTGGGAGGCGGGCAGAAAGGGACAATCTTAGAAACACGACATCGGAGGGCTAACCATTTTCTTTCTTCTTCACTCCTTTTTCTTGTACCCTGTGTCCCAGGACCTGGAGTTTGGACTTCTCATAAGTGCAGTGCAGCATCCATTTATGACAGACACTTCGACTGTGTGGCAGGATGGGGTAGAGGGCAAGTGAAAATAGAGATGGGGAAATGGCAGCAAGTGGCTAGTAGAGGCGGCGAGGATTGATTGCCAGTGTTAGGAGCTGTCCAGGGCACCTGGGCAAATATGTTGGCAAAACAGCTCAGTGTCTTGGCACATCTTTTCCTCCTGGGATTTGGGTCACGTTCTGGGCTGGAAGACAAAATGCCTTCTCTTGACTCTTCTTTTTTATTCTTTTGAGACCGAGTTTTGCTCTGTCACCCAGGCTGGAGTGCAGTAGTATGATCTTGGCTCACTGTAACCTCCACCTCCCAGGTTCAAGTGATTCCTCTGCCTCAGCCTCCCGATTAGCTGGTATTACAGGCACACACCACCGTGCTGGCTAATTTTTGTATTTTTAGTAGAGATGGGGGTTTCACCACGTTGGCCAGGCTGGTCTCGAACTCCTGCCCTCATGATCCACCCACCTCGGCCTCCCAATCTGCTGGGATTACAGGTGTGGGTCACCATGCCCGGCCCCTTCTCTTGACTATTCTCAGGGAAAACTAGGAATGAAGGGGATCTGGGCCTTGGAAAAGCAGGTGAAGAGGTCTCTAATCACAGCTCTAGCAGAGTCACAGGCTGTATATCACCCCAAGCAGCTGAGACTCTTAGAGCTGCTCAACCAGTAATAATAATGATGATGCCTCGTATTGGGCAATACTCAGTGTTTACAAGGCCTTCACACCCAAGGGCTCATTTGATCTACACAATAATTCTGTAAGAAAGTAGCGTATGAATAGTCCCTGCTTTACAAATGAGGAAACGGGCCACATTTACCATTCAAACTAGCAATACATAAATTCTGCCTTGGCCCAGGAACCTCCCTTCCTAGCAAGACCCTGGCATAGATATATGCAGAAATGTGGCAGGGCCAAGGAAATGGTGATTTCCTCTTAGAGAGGCAATGTGTGTAGTGATTAAGCCTGTGGATTTACTGAACCAACTGGGTTTGAATCCTGACACTACCAGTACTCACTGTGTGACCTTGGGCAAGTCGTTTGCTTCCTCTTCTCATGCCTCAATTCTCTTCTCTCTTAGGAAGGAGTTTTAATAGTATTTATTTGATAAGTTGTTTGGGAGAATTAAATGCATTTAATGCTGGCAAAACACTTGGCACCATGCTACATTACTATATAAATGTTAGCTATAACTGCCATGACTAGCTGGGGTTTGAACTTATATCCCAGTATGCTGGACTGTGCAGGAATACTCCTTCTTTGTACAAAAGGAAACCATCTATTCTTCTTAACATCCAAACTCAGGTGTAAGAACATGATGCTCCTATGGGATACAAGGCCACCCCACATCAAATGAAGGATGAGACAGCAAGAGAGGGAGCTTGTCCCAATGCCTAGAGTGAAGCTGGTCTAAGCCTCCTCCCCAAGGCTCCTTAAGCATGGGCAGTAATCCACGTGTGACTGCTTCGTGGAGAAGTGAAGATGGGGAAGAGATAATGGCATCGTCTGCTGCTGGACCATTATTCACTTCATTATCCTCAGGGGTGAGTGAAGAAGTGAGGTGACTAGGATCAGATACTATCATCTGACAAGGGACCCCTAACTGTCCCCAGCCTCCTCACCAATACCCTGCAGTGGCAAACAAGAGTCCTCGAATTAGCCTGTTCTATTAATCACATGGCTGGGGGTTGGGTAGGGGGAAAAGAAATTGGTCTCTAATTCAGATCCTCCAGCTCTTGTCCTGACTGCCCATGTGCTAATTCTGCTCTGCACATAAACTCTGCTGGCCACTGTCCCAAGCATTGCTGAACCCTTTTCACTGTTGACAAAGTAAGGGTCATAATTCTAAATGAACTCACACCTCGTTTGCAATTACTCAGGAATGGCATGAAAGGCCTTTGCAAATGGGCAGAACTATTAACAGTGAATGAATAGCTAGTTCAGGCTCATGTACAGTGCTTCAGAAACAAGCAGACCAACAGGGTAGGACCTTGAATTCCTGCATGCTAGAGAAAGACCCAAGGGAAATGAACCCAGATGTGGAATTGTCCCAGATGGTCACAGTACTGACTATTCATTCTGAGGGACATCCCATACCCAGACTTAACAATAATATTGGAAAACTATAGCTTTCCTATATTTTCATTATCCCAGGGCCATGTTTCCTGACCTTTTAGGGAAGATGGACCGCTTTGAAAATAGAATTAAAGTTATAAATTATCTCACCAGGAGAACATGTTGTGTGTGAATATTCACAATACCTTGCAAACAGTTTTGAAAGCATGACAGAGCTCCGTGAAGGCTGTCCCTGGATCTCTGACTCAGGGCACATCTTTGGGCTTGGTGGGTATATAAAATAGCGAGACTTTCCTACGCTATCTAAGCAACCTGTAAGTAATAATAATGTTTTATGTTTATTGAGTACTTCATACTTTGCAAAATGTTTTCCATCCCATATCCTCACAATTCTTATAGCCATTCTGTTCATGATGAAATGAGGGTCAGAGGAGTTAAGTGACTTTTGTCCAAAGTCACACAGTTAATAATGATGGCTACAGTTTATGACAACTACCTGCCAAGCATTTTAGATATGTTAAATCTAATTTTCCGGCAGTACCATGAGGTAGAAATTATTACTTCCAGTCTGCAGGTGGGGAAACTAAGGCTTGGAAAAGCTAAGTAACTTCCCCAAGATCAAACAGTCACAAGTGTCAGACCTGAGATTTGAACCCAGGACTGCCTTGGTGCAAAGCCCATCCTGGCTTGGAATATAAAAAAAAGTATTTTTGTAATAACAGGCTGATCAGTTAACAAAGGAAAGGATTCTGTTTAAAAGGAGAATTTGGATAATGCAAATGTATCGGCATTTCTCCAACACATGAGCGGGGGAAATGTGTATTTAGATGCATCTAACTGTCATAACAGCCTACCCAGATCTAGGTCTTCCAACCTAGCCAAACCCCCTCAGGCCGCATGCAGCTGGCCCCAATAAGAGCAAGATCTGGGCATATCAGCCACATTTGCAATAAAAGTCCTGGCCCATCTCAGAGCATGTGCACTTCCGCTCCTTGCTTTTTCTAGCACTTACTTGGCACCTGCTTTCTTGGATTGTTTCCGACTTAGATCCCATTCCTACTTCTTGGACCTAAGACCAACAGAACTTTATTTCATTTGGAGCCCTGGCCTCTCTATCAAATGTTCTTTGGGCTCATCTCTGATCCTGCTCTTGCCCTCTCTGGGATCCCCTGTCCCTCTCCCAACACCTATTCAATTGATCTACATCCTCCATCCAGATGTGCACTATCTCCCCTTGAGTTACGGTCAGACAATAGTTCTCAGAGCAAATTAATACGTCGTATTCTGGTTTGACAATTGACCTCTTGTGAAGTTGGTTTGGTTGACATGAATCAGACATAAACTGATTGAACTCAGTTCAACTATAAATCCATGTACCAGGTCTCCTCATGTAATCATTCCCATGCCTTTACTATTTCAGTCTGAATGCCAAGGAGATATGAGATGTCCACACCCACTGCGGTCCTTCAAGCACGTGTGCATCCATTTACCCATTTACTGAGCACATGCTGAGTATAAGGCCCTGAGCAATGCTGTGAGCACACAAAGGAAACTAATACTTTTTAGACTTCTACATTGGTCCAAGCTCCGGACTGGGTACTTTTCATATATTCTTATTCAGTTATTAAGATGCAGTCTTTGACTTAAGGATGGTATTTTTAAAAACGTTTGGTAACAAGAGATATAGAGCTGGCTTAAGAAAAAAGAGAAAAGATTTAAAGGTTCATGGGGGAGATAAAAATGTATGCAATAATCACAACAAATGATAGGCTATTATAAGAAAACAATATGCATATTTGGGAAAGTAAAATGATACTTTCTAGGACAGGTTTATGTACCAATCCTTCAACTTTAAATGTCTATTTTCATAGTGAATCCCTATTTTCTCAGTCATTTACACATTTATTTTTTTCTCCGTTCCCGCCCCGCCCCCCGGCCAGGTAAATATTTTGCCCATTGCATGTCAGCAGCAATTCATTCACGCAGAAGATCAAACCAGTGATATGGACCCAATGTATCTTGATTCCAGCATGGCATTTGACAAATGCTTTACCCGGTGCCCTTGAGAACATGATGGGGAAATAAGAATTGGGTCAGAGGACAGGAAGTGGAGTCATAGCTGGATGAGCACCACAGTCAAAGCATGTTGATTAGTTTTTCTGTGTCAACCCAAAAGAGGTTTGTAGGGGCATGCCATCGAGCTCTGTCCTTGGTGCTGACCTCATTGGCATTGTTACCTGTGACTCAGAAGACGACGTACAAGGTGTTCTAATCAAGTCTGCAGCCGACGCGAAGCTGGGAAGTATAGTTACCACTACAGATGACAGAATGGAAATAAGAAATGACCTCAACAGGAAGGAACACAGGGCTGAAACCAACATGATGGAATGAAACAAAGAGAAATGCAAAGTCTTACATTTAGGTTAAAAATTAATTGCACAAGTACCGGATGGGGTAGGCCTGATTTGGCAGCAGTCCATGTGAAAATGACCTATTTGTTTGTTATTCTGTAAGTTGGCCACTAGCTCAGCTTGGTCCAACTGTGTTATGTGGTTGATACATGATACATAAAGCGAACACAATCTTGGCCCACAATTAAGGGAAGCGAATGTCTCTAGTCTAGACTACAGCATGGCCTCAGTGTGCTCAGAACTGGTTAGTCCTGTCTGAAACACCACGCTCAACCCTGGGCATTATAGGATAAGAAGGATATTGAGAAATTGGAGCATGTTCTGAGAATGGCAGCCAGATGATGCAGGCGCTGAAAGCCATGCCCATAGAAAGTGTGAGGGGGCTGGGAAACTTGGGTCCAGGAGGATGCAATTCAGGGGAATATGAGTGCTTCTGCAAACATGTGAAGGGCTGTTGTGTGGGAACTAGAGTGGACTTCCTCAGAGGATTCCTCTAGACCAGCCATTCCCAACCACATTTATTCACTGGAATCCATGTGACAGATAATGTTCACATACTCAACACATTCCCATGACAGACCCCTGATTTTAGACACCCCCTGCCACAGCATACTTGCAGGAAAGTAAATAACTTACAGTAATGTGTCATTGTCACAACAAAGTCACATTAGTTGTGGAGACTTGGTGTTCTCCAGCAGGGGCCTGGTGACTGAGAAAATGTCACAGCTTCTCTGCCTGCCACCCCATCTGGCATCCTAGGAAGGGCAGATCCTGACTGGGGTGGGGATAAGTAAATCCATACAGCACACATATAGCATTCTCTTGGTCTTTGGTGCTTTCATCTACTTCTTGCTGGTAAGTGTGGCTTTTCCTCACATTGAAATGTTAAAAGCCAATAATTGGCTAGACACTTTGGCATGGACGTCAGCAGAGCAGCCCTTTCAGCTGGCCTTGATTCTAGGCTGTCCTCTTTGAAGTAAGAGTTCTCCAAGGGGTCCAGGACAGCTCCCCAGCACCCTGCACTGGGTCCCCAGAATTATAATGTGTTCCTTTGCCTCACCTTGGTCCTGTTTTATGTCCCTGGGGTCCTCTTAGGGAGAGATGGCAGCATTCCCTTATCAAGGTCCCTGGAAAAGGATTATATAAATCTCACAGCCATCTCTAATTGTCATGGAACAACTAAGGTCTAACAAGATAGACAGATCTACTTACCTATCAGGGTCTTATTCTGTTTCGTTTGTTTGTTTCCCAGCTGGGTTAAGCAAGTTACCTAACCTCTCTTCTCAGTTTCCTTCCTTGGAAAATGAAGCCAATATTGGTTCCCCCTCTAAGGATTAGTGGGAGAGTTACATGAAATAATATACATAAAGTTCTTAGCACATTGCTGGTTACAAAGTCAGCCTCAATATTAGTAAATTGCTGACCCATCCATCCCTCCTTGATTGCTGACATCCCTAGGCAGAGATAAGGTATGGGTAAGCACAGTGCTCATTATGGCAGTAACACCACACCCTTCTCTTCTAATCAAGAAGGTGTCCCAGAAGGCAAGTGAGTAAAAGCAATACTACTAGAGGAATAATCCTGAGTCTATGCAAGTTAATTTAAGAGATAAATAATTTTAAAATTTAGTCACTTTATTTTTAGGAAAAATTACTGGCAGCACATGTCACAACTGATCACAGTATTAGGCACTGTGACACCAAGACTGAGAGCCCTTGCTTTTGTCTGTGTGTGTGTGTGTGTGTGTGTGTGTGTGTGTGTGTGTGAGAGAGAGAGAGAGAGAGAGAGAGAGAAACAGGCTGAGAGAGGGAAAGATGCAAATTCCTAGACTTTCACTCCAGGAAATTTTAATTCAGCAGGTCTTAGGGAGTACTAAGCTCCTTGCCATTTTTTTCTAGAATTTTGAAAAAGCACGGTTCCAGAAAATAGAACTCAGAGTTATTTTTAGAATCTAAGCATTCTATAAAGGGTGGCTCAATAAAAAGAAGAGTTTTCTAAAAAGTAGAACTGTCCAGCGGTGGGGCAGACAGGGGCATTGAGCTCCCTGTTATTGGAGGCACTCACACAGGAATCTACCAGAGAACCCTCGGGCAGAGCAGATCGCGCTATCCCGAGGAAAGCCAGTCCCAGGCTGAGAGCTTGCCTCCCTCTCCCACCGTGGGGATCTCTGAGCAGCTGGTCGGGATGTCGGTTCTACTAAATGTGAGCCCTCATCCTACCCAGGGTCAGAACTGAGAAGTAAAAATGTGTCTTGGACAAGCTCTCTTTCCTTTCACTGCCTCTTCCAAGTTTGGGCAGCAGGAAGGAGAGTAAAGACTCAAGGTCAAAGACTTAGTCTTTGTGAAGCTCTTCCTAGACTGGTCTAGAGACAGCCTGGAATATCATTCTCTCAGAGGTGTCTACACTTTAGGAAGAGAACCCCTGATATTGACAAAACCCCAAGAACCCCCATTTAGGAGCCGGTGGTGACTTTACTCTCATATAACCTAGCACTTCAGTATCTACACATCCTCACTGCTGGCCACAGTATAGTAGGTAGCTATGAGTGGGGGCTCTGGGCCTTGTGGCCCAAAGAAAAGATAATGCAAGCCACCTGTCATTTTAAATTTTCTAGTAGCCATGCTAAAAAATCAGACAAAGAAACAGGTGAAGTTAATTTTAATAATACATTTTATCTAACTCACTACATATCCAAAATATTACCTATTTAACACGCAGTCAATATAAAAGTTATTACTGAGCTATTTTACATTCTCTCTTTCTTTTTGAAATAAGTCTTTGAAACTGGATGTATAATTTGCACTTAAAGCATATCCCAATTCAGCCACATTTCAAGGGCTCAATAACCATATCTGGGAAGGAGCCACACTATTGGACAAGACAGTTCTGGACCCTAAAAGACCCTAAAAATGTCCTACCTTTCCTACTTACTAGCCCATGGCCTCAGTCATGTTATTTAACTTTTCTTTATCTGATTCTCCTCCTTCATAAATAGTAATGATAATAATAATGTCTCCATCGTAAAGTTGTTATGGGAGTTAAATGAGTTAATATGTATAAAGTATTTAAAATAGTGGCTGGCACATAGCAATTGTTCAGAAATTCCACCCCCTCAGCTCTGTTACATACAAAGAGCAGGAGTTTTCATCTCTTTTTTATGGATAAGATATGAACATTCATTAAGCACCTACAGTGTATCATGCTTGGAGCCAGAGATATGATCTCATTAAATTCTCCAATATCCCGAAGAGGGAAAGATTATTGCCATGTTTTAAGTGATGAGGCTCAGAGAGGTTGTCTAACTTGTCCAAGTCTGCACAGTAGATATGGCAGAGCAGGGATTCAAACCCAGGTCTCGCGACCCCCAGACCATGTTATTTCGCTGAACTATGTAGTCTGAGATGAAAAGAAGTGACCTAAGGTCTCACAGAAAATAGCGACAACTCTGGGTCTTGAGTCACCACCTGACTCTTCCAGCGCTCTTCTCCTCTGCAAGCCTCCTCCCTAAGGTGGAAGTATGACACCATAACAGGACGAAGAGAACATTTTTGGTAGGCGGACCCTTCCGGGATGCCTTCAAATGACATCTCTTTGGGTGGCTCTCCTTGTCTGCCAATAAAAATGGGTCTTAGCACCTGAGCTGAAAATAGAGAGAGAGTGGAAAGAATGGGGGTTATTTGGATTTCACCAAAAATACTTCAGAACGTTAGAACCCAGTTCTCACCCAGATTCTGCACAGTTTCTATGCCCTTGAGTCCTCAGTGCTTTGAAAGAAGGAAATGGGTGCTCTGGTCAGAATGACTCTGCAAAAGGATGTGTCCAGGTGCATATCCCTGGCTGCTCCTTGCCCCAGGACACCCCAGCTCCCCAGCCTGCAGGTGAGAGGCAAGCAGAGAAAAGGACCCAAAGAAAAACAGAAGACCCAGGAACCAGGATCCAGTTACAGAGAGAAAAAGGGAGAAAGAGAGATAGTGAGAGCAACTGAGAACAGCAATGCAGCAAAAAGGGCTTTTAGTGATAATTAATAATTAACATTTCTAATGATGTCGTGGCGACAGGAAGAGGCCAGCACAGGGCTCCGGGACATAACCGGGGGTGACAGTGACCTCCATGAGGACCAGCAGCCTGAACCTCATTAACCTTCAGGAGCCCCCCACACCCATGCAGCCAGTGGGCTGCCCACTGCTGAGATGGACATTGTTGTGGCAAATCCAGGAGAAGGGGTAGATGGGGGAGTAATTTCAGGGGGAGAAGCTGTAAGAGAGGGTTCTAGGGGATTCCTTTTCTGGACAGGCAGATCCAGCTCCTTTGAAAGCCTGGCTTTTCCTTGGTCATGCCAGGTACCTGGCTTTCCTTTGGCCAGGCAAGCAGCCTGGAGAAGGCATGTTCAAAGACATACAACATTCCCAGGCAGCAGCAACATGCTAAGAGCTCAAGGAAGAGGATAAGAGAGCAAAGGCAGGGAATGCTCGTGAAGGTGGGAGTTATCCCAAGAGGGGCAGGTGCAGCCAAGCAGAGAGCCCCAGAGACTGGCTACACAGTTATGGTTGTAATGGTGGTGGGCAGAGTGGGTGGTGGTTGTTGTGGACTGAATGTGTCTCCCCCAAAATTCACATGTTGAAGCCCTAACCCCCAATGTGACTGGAGAGAAGCCCTTTACAGAAGGAGCTATAGTTAAATGAGGTCATAAGGCTGAGGCCCTGATCCGCCTTATTAGAGGAGGGGACACCAGGGGTCCTTTTATCCTTTGTGAGCAAGAGGAAAGGCCATGTGAGGGCACAGCAAGAAGGCCACCATCTACAACAAGGAAGAGAGCCCCCACTAGGAACTGAATCAGCCAGAACCTTGATCTTGAGTTTCCCAGTCTCCAGAACTGTGGGAAAATGAATTTCTGATGTTTAGGCCCTCCAGTCGATGGTATTTTTAATGGCAGCCTGAGCTGACTAATACAGTGGTAGTCAAAGTGATCATGGTAATTGAAAGGGTATTAACAGGCTCTGGGGTGACCAGCCATCCCAGTTTATCTGGAATGGAGGGTTTTCCTGGAATGCAAGGCTTTCAGTGTTAAAATCAGGACAGTTCCAGGCAAACCAGGATGGCCAGTTAGTTGTAGTAGTAATTGCAGCAGTGGAGGTGATCTAATAATTAGCCGACGCTTTATATTCTACATCTATTCTGTGTATGCGTTTATTCACTTTTAAGCTACCTCATTTCCAGAGTGGGATGCTTTTGCCCTTAGACATATACAGTGCTTTACAGATACAAAGCATGTTCACAAATACATCTGCCCCATGACTTGAGCCAGTTCTTCTCTAGCCAAACTCAAGCCTGGCCGATTTTCCTCTGAAGGCCAGTGTGGACTCAGCCAGATGAAGGGAGTCCTCTCCCGCCAAGGCCCATGGCCCTGAGGAACCCTGGCTCCCTTGCTGTGAGCCAAGTGGATGCCCAAAGCTCCACCACTGGAGCTTCTGATTCTTGTGAGCTGGGGCGAGGCCTGGGCTTCGGCAGGGTTCAGAAACTTTCCGGGGGTTCTGAGAAAGGACAGTGTGCAAAGTGCCCAACAATAGCTCTACTGGCTGCTGCTTAGGTCAATTTGCTGTAAGTTTTCATTTTGGTACAATGTTAATCTTACAGAAAACTTTCAAGAACTGTACAAAAGAACTCTCGTATTCCCCTTTACACCAGTCCACCAACGGTTCTCATCTTGACCATTTGCTTAATAATTTTCTTGTATTTATTTTTATCTGGAAAAAAAAAAACATGAAGTAAGCTTTCCTAGTGAGTATGATACAGACTGATAGCGGGGCATATATAATATATATTATATAACAAATGAATACATATATTGGGAGACATCCATATATTTTGGCAGCCCAGCAAATGCACATCAATAGAGATGTGCCACCGTAACCTTTGGTGGCAAATGTCATGATCACCTGGAGCTAGGGATAAAGGTGGATTGACCGGGATAAGGGACAGGAAATAAGCTTTGGGGGTGATGAAAACATTCTGTATCCTGATTGCGGTGGTGGTTACACAAATACATACATTTACCAAAACTAATTTGTCTGAATGCACAATTACAACAGGTACATATTATTACATATGATTGCTTATACTTTATAATTTGATAAAATTGATTTTTTTTATGTAACATTG
Organism: Macaca thibetana thibetana; assembly: GCF_024542745.1. Taxonomy (NCBI): domain Eukaryota; kingdom Metazoa; phylum Chordata; class Mammalia; order Primates; family Cercopithecidae; genus Macaca; species Macaca thibetana. The sequence goes on along the minus strand of NC_065586.1, from coordinate 94,091,422 downwards.
TTTTCAAGTGTAGTGGCCTGTTCTGAAGAATCCAGCAGAGGAAAACTAACGCCTGAAGAAGTATGGATTTTATTCCCTGAATTGTCATACATTTGTATGGCATGTATTATACATCAGGCTCTGTTCTATGCATTTTGCAAAAACGAACTCATGTAATTCTCACAAGCTTATAGTGCAATGGCGTCACGGACCCCACTTTACAGATCAGGAAGAGAGGTTAGCTAGAGGCCCAAGGTGGCACAGCCAGGAAGTAGAACAACATGACTCTAAACCCTGGCAGTGAGGCACCAGTGCCCCTGCTCTCAGGCACTGTGCTAAGTTAGTTCTTTCCATGATAACCAGAGACCAGGCTCTGCCTTACCGTGCACCACTACCCCATGGCAGAAAAGCCCCCTGAACTCCAGGGACCAGCCAGTGGACAGAGGGAAGCCGATTGTCCTTGAGGCCTCGCTGCTGAGTACCCAGACCACCAGACTCTCCTCTGCTTCCCGCTTCCCTCCACCCTTGACTCACCAGATCTGCCAGTCCATCTCTGGAGAGTTCCAACTGCCCAATTTTAGGAAGCATCCAGAGGTGCCATATAGTCTCGCACTGGAGACAGAGTTGGCTGTCTGAACCACTCTGTCTGTCCCTGAGAGATATTCACACAAAATAAATGTCAGCAGGTGACATCCTGAAGTTCTGTGTTCCCGGGAGCCAACACTGGTTTCCTCATATTCCATGTGCTTCCTGTAAGTCAGGGGTCTGTGGCGGGAGAGCACGGGACCAGATCTCAGGCATGGACTTTGCTACTGACTTGCTGTGAGATGTAAGACTTCTCTTCCCTCCTTTGAGTCTCAGATTTCTCACCCAAAATAATGGGAGGTTAGCCCAGATGTGAGGTTCTTGGCGTATGGATTGCTAGGAAGTCCACAAATAGGCTTCAAATATTCTAGGAATCCCCAGCATTTGTATGCATAGTGTTTTGTGTATTTAGATAAAGGAGTCTATATCTCATTTGATTTTCAAAGGGATCACTTTCCCTCTAAAATTTCACATCACTTGCCTGCCAAAGTCTTTTCTAGTTCTAAAATTTGAAGATTCTATGTCTTAATCTAAGTCTTTGCATTACATATCAGCCTGGAAGCTTCATTTACAGAGAATGGCAAAGGAGACCCAAGGCATCAGTGTTAGAGTCAGAGCTAGGACGTGGTGTCTCCTGACTCATTCATTTATTCAGCACATATACATTATAATAAATATATTTCATTCTAATGATCACTTTTGACCATAGTCCCACATGTGCCAAGAGCCTTTGCAATGACCCAGGGCCTCACACAGGACATAGCACATAGTAGGAACTCTATAAATATTTGATGAATAAAATAATAATTAGGGCAGGGGCCTCACGCCTGTAATCCTACCATTTTGGGAGGCCAAGGTGGGCAGATCACTTGAGCCTGGGAGTTTGAGACCAGACTGGGCAACATGGTGAAGCTCCCTCTCCACAAAAAGTACAAAAAAATAAATAAATAGCAGGGCATCGTGGTGCATGCCTGTAGTCCCAGCTACTCAGGAGGCTGAAATGGGAAGATCGCCTGAGCCCAGGGAGGCTGAGGCTGCAGTGAGCTGTGATCATGCCACTGCACTCCAGCCTGGGTGACAGGGCAAGACCCTGTCTCAGATAATAAAAATGATGAATTGGGAAGCCAACTAAGTGTGGGGAATGGAAATAGAGGAGGAACGGCAGAACCCCAAATCAGGAGATCTGACTTTTATTTTCATCTTGGCTACACACAAAGCCTCTTCTCCTCTGATCTCTCTTTTTCCACCATAAACTGAGGGAACTGGACTAGCTAAACTCCAGGGCCTCTTCTAGATTTAAGATTCTGGGATGTCAAGACGACCTCTGGCCGCTTAGATAGAGTGATGAGAAAGAGCAGTGCCCAAGGCTCCCCATGCCAGGGAGGTCTCTAGCTAGTGCATTAGTTTCCTATTGTTGCGTAACAAATTAGCCTAAATTCGGCTGCTTAAAACAACACATATTTATCATCTCATACAATTTCTGAGGGTTGTGAATCTGAGAGTGGCTTAGCTGGGTAGTTCTGGCTCAGTCTCTCTCATGAAGTTGCAGTCAAGATGTCAGCCAGGACTGCAGTCATTTAAAGGCTAAACTGGGGCTGGAGCCCAGGCCTCCAGGCTCACTCACATGACTGTAGGCTGTTGGCCTCAGCTCCTTGCCACTTGGGCCTCTCCATAATGATGCTCATGACATGGCAGCTACCTCCCCCGAGAGCAAGTGATCTGAGAGAGAAAACTGCCAGGATGAAAGCTGCAACGACTTTTTTTAACTTGACCCAGGAAGTGACATGCTATCACCTATTTTATTAGCTATACAAACCGACCCTGGTGTCATGTAGGAGGGGCCTGTACAGGGTGTGAATATCAGAAAGTGGTAATCTGGGGCAGCCGGCTACCACATCCAGGCTGAAGTCAAATCTCTTGAGGCTCTCATTTAGATAAGGCCACTATTCACACTTTTCTGTGGGCAGGGGTCCCAGTGGGAAGAACTTGTCCATGAGCCAGCCAGTATCATCAGTGAAATGTTCTGCCTGCTCCTTTTCAAAGCAAGCCCAGGAATTCAACAAGGCTCCTTGCTGAAGCCCCAGTGCCTGTGCAGCCCTGCAAAGAGCGAGGGCAAAGATATGTGGGGGCTCAGCAGGGACCACTCTAATAACCCGGCAAAACCTCAATTACCCAGAGCAACGTGAACCAGGGCCCTCATTTAATCAGATTTCTTGATTTAACTATCCCACACTGATAAATAAATCTGTATACTGTGGTTGACGATAGACAAATAGCAGGCAAATATGTTGCCATTAAAGATTTTTAAAACCCCTTCAAGGGTCTCTATCTGTAAATTTGCATGTTCTCTGCAGCTAAAATAATTGCAAGATACTGCAAGATCCAGACTTATCAATGGCCTAACCATGGCCTTCATTTTGCTTGCTAAGGCAGGAAAGCAGAATAAAACATTTTAGGAAGTTTTTTAAAATTTAAAAACATTTCCAACAAAGCAGCCTTTCTGCAGAACTTCCATCTAATTAGGAAATTAAATTAACCAGACCATTTCACTTCCTCAGTAAAAGCGATTGAATTTCTTGTGGCGACTCTGACCCCTTTCACCATTTCCCCGACATATCCGGCACTTTCCCACCCACTGCCTTTCATCTGCCCTCAGCCTGGAATTCTTGGTGAGCCCAGAGTTGGAATGAGAAGAGATACATTCCGCTCTCTATTCCATCACTTGCACGTAGGATGTTTGGCCTCTCTAAGCTCCCTTTCCTCACTTGTAAAAGGAGGCATTTAAAGTACGTGATTCTTCAGTTCTCTTTACTCCTAACGCTCTAAGTTGTCTGATCCCACCATCATCACTTTCTGAAATCTGACTGCTTTTTCAGGATGCAGGTAAAGTGCTATATTCACTATGGAGCCTCCCTTATCTCTGTGGACCGAAGTAGTTTCTCTTCTCTCTGCAATCCCACAATTAAGTAAATAGAGGTTAACACATGATTTTGTGGATTATGTATAATATATATGCACAGTTTTGTCTCTCCTAGCAGACTCTGTGCTCTTTGAGGACAGCTGCCTGGCCCTTCTCATCTTGATAACCGTTAGTACTGCACCCAGCACATTGTAGGAGCTCACACCTGTGGTTTGGAGGGAGCCCAAAAACTAGGTTTGTGATTTTGCAGCACACCTGTGTATTGGCTGCCCTCATCCAGCAGGGGGAGCACATTTGCTCCTTAAATGAAGCTGCCGGCTCTGAACCGTGACACCCTCTGAAGAGCTGATGGATGGATTTACCTCGGAGGGTGAGACAGGCCCAGAGGACTAGCGTGAGGGCAGGGGTGAGGACGGATCTGCTATTTCTGACTAAGAAGCCACCACTTATTTGGTAAACAATAACATCCCAGGAATAGAGAGCACCCTCATGATAAATTCAGAGCACTTCCTATCTCTAAGGCCAGGAAACTGCATGAAGTTATAATAGGGATACATTCTTGATTAAACCCTGTAACTTGGGGAATTAAGTCTATGATAAATTGGGAGATAGGGACCTGCAGCCTCGTTTCTTTTAAAGATATTTAATTACAAAATTCTGTAACGAAATTACAGCCTTATTAAAATGGTTTCTCACTGAAGAGAGGGTCTCAAAAGGTGAGACAATGCCAATAGGAGAGGGGCTGTAGGGTTTACAAGCACTCTCCCTGTGCCACTGCATTCTGATCAGAGACTAGAAAGAGGGGATAAGACACTTCCCTTTGAAAATCAGCCCATTGGAGAGGTTGGTCTCTCTCTCTCTCTCCACCTTTCCCCATGAGACTGCCCCCATGAAGCCTGGTCTGCCAGGCAGCTAGGATCCTATTAGAGAGAGCTGTCTGGTAGAGAAACTAGCTTCTCTTTAAAACGACAGACACTTGCTCGTGATAGACAGCTTGTCAGTCACTCACACCTTAGTATGAATTACACCAATCAGCTGTTAGGGTTTCCTCCACCAGAATAGGTTGGGAATTGTTTAATCTGAGAATGGTAAATTTGGTTGTAGATTAGAGGTCACAGTTTTTGAGCATTAGATACTCTGGGAGGCAGGCCAGAGTGATGAGCCTTTGTGGGAGGGCTTTGGGCGGCCAGAAAGTGATGTGGTGGATGTGGAGCAGAAGAGGAGGCACAAAGAGGCAGATAGCTATGCTGAGACCCATACTGATTGCAACCGCCCCTGGGGTTTTTAGAGATCCTGCTGATCACCAGCCAGTGTATCAGACCATGTGCCCCGATTTCTAATTCAGAAAATATAGCCCCTCGATTTACCTAGCGAGTTAACACCTTCTCTGCCATATAGTAGCAGAAGCATGTTGATCCTGGCAGTTCAGCCATTGGTGTACTTGTTTCATCTGTCCGAGATTGAGACCCATATCCTCAAGCAGAAAATAGGGAGAGTCATCTTACACCCGTCATAGGTGATACGCTTGTAAGTATCTTACTGTGCCCAGTGCAGAATGAGCCCTCAGAAAGGTCATTGATTGTTGCTGTTGCTGCTGTTGCTGCTGTTGTTAATGCTGCTGCTGCTGTTGCTGTTGTTGCTGCTGTTGCTGTTGTTGCTGCTATTGCTGCTGCTGTTGCTGGTGTTGTTGCTGCTGTTGCTATTGTTGTTGCTGCTGCTGTTGCTGCTGTTGTTGTTGCTGCTGCTGTTGCTGTTTTGCTGCTGTTGTTGCCACTACTGTTGTTGCTGTTGCTGCTGCTGTTGCTGCTGTTGTTGTTGCTGCTGCTGTTGCTGTTTTGCTGCTGTTGTTGCCACTACTGTTGTTGCTGTTGTCGCTACTGTTGTTGCTACTGTTGTTGCTGTTGCTGCTGTTTTGCTGCTGTTGTTGCCACTGCTGTTGCTGTTGTCACTACAGTTGTTGCTACTGTCTTTGCTGCCGCTGCTGCTGTTGCTATTGCTGTTGTTAGTGTACAGCACATGCATGACCCTCAGTGAATACTGGATGGTGTAATTACAGAATCATTCAGTGTCCTGTGGGGTCAGCCTATAACACGAGTTCTACTGCTCATTACTTACATCAAGGGCAGCTTTCACCCCTGAGCTGCCTAATTGGGAGCCAGAAGATGATGTTGAAATAAACCAGGAAATCTGACAACCCAGCTGACATCTCTCTTTCCCAGTCACTGTGTGGATCAGAGTCATGCTCCATAGAAGGTGAGTGCTACTTCTAGGAATCAGATATTCCGGAGCAGCAGGTAGAGATGGTTTTTAAGTGGCCAGATGCCTTGTGGCAAAGTAGAAAGTATGCTGGCTTGAGTGTCATGGTCTAGCTATGTGACTTTAGACATGTCACTTAGCCTCCTTTTTTTTTTCCTCATAGGCAAAATAGAGACTATATTAGCAGGGCTGCTGTGAAGATGTGATGCCACTGTGCTCAGTTCAGTGCCTGACTGAGAGAAGGAACTCGATAAACATTAACCTCCTTTCCTCCAGACCTTCCTCCTGCTTCTACCCCCAAATAAAGGGCTAGACCATCAGAACTGCAGGGAATATGAAAGATCATCCAGCTCAGTTTTATCTTTCCAGATTAAGGAGGGACATACAGTGGAACAGTGGCAGTCCAGATGAGAGGCCAGGTTTTCCAGTTCCTCACCCGCTGGTCACCCTGGTACCACTCTGCCACCACATCACAGTCGTGGCACTGTCAGCTCAGAGCTAAAATCTCCTGGTATTATTTAACTGGGATTGTGGCTGTCCTCATTCTCTGAAATTACATCAACTAAGCTTTAATGACCATTAGCTACCGTGGTTTTTCCTTTCTGAGGCCCTTCATATCTTTGGCTAGGAACTCATCTCTGTAAGCATTTGTACTTTGCTCTTGTTTTCGGCAGATCTTAAATATTGTGCCTGGGTCTGAGCTTCCCCTTACAAGTGCAGGATTCTAAATTCAAATTCACAAGCCAGTGTCTGTTTTCTGGAGCACATCCAAGTGTGGGTGAGTGAGAACAGGCAGTTTATAATCCTGAGATGCTAATCTACCTTGCCAGGTTCTGAATGTGGTGGAGGAAGTAATAAAGTTGGAAAACAGAATAGGTTCCAGGCCTGAATGACCAATTAAACCTCTTTTTAAATGGCCAAGAGCAATATCTGTAAGATACAAGCTAATTACAAGAATTAACAACAACCACTACCAAAAAAAAAAACCCAGACTCTTCAACTATATCAAATACCAAGGACCAGAAATGCAAGCCATCTTATATTTGTAACATCTATATTCCTAGCTCTGGCCTCAGTTCACCTCTGGTCCTGGATACAAAGAGGTGGGGTCCAAAAAAGAAGGAGTCTAGGATGATACCAACCATGGGAGTAATGAGAAGGTCCCTGAGTTGTTAGTAGATGGATAAAATACCAGTCCTAGGACCTTTTCTCTCCTGTCACCTTCCTTCTGATCATTCATCCAGTACACATTTACGGCAAGCACTAGGGTAGGCACTGAGACGCAACATGGAGCTGACATTCCCAGTGGGGAACGCAGACAAGCAAACAAATAAGATACCGTCAGAGAATGCTAAGCCCTCAGAAGGACATGCAGTTAGGTAATAGGGTAGTGAGGAACTGGGCTTGGGCAGGGACAACTTGGATAGATGGGTGGAATGGCATCTTTGAGGAAGTGACCCATATAAGCTGAGATCTGTAGGACGAGTAACCAGCCACAGGCAAACCCGGGCGAATGTTCCAGACGTGCAAAGAAGTGCAAAGAAGAGCACTTGTTGTGCCCTCCACCTGGAACATTCTCCTTGTGTGAGACAGAGCCTAAAGAAGAGAGGGATGGTTGGAGTGGCTGTGGCTCAGTGAGCAGGGCTGGGGGATGGGCCATGGCCTGATGGAGTAAGGCTGCCGGGGGGGTGGGGGTGGGTGGGTAGGATAAGGAGTAGTTAAGTAGAAGCAAGACCCAGAGTCAGAGAAATCTGGATTTGAAGCCCAGTTTCAAGAGTTATAGGCCGGGTGCAGTGGCTCACACCTGTAATCCCAGCACTTTGGGAGGCCAAGACAGGCAGATCACTTGAGGTCAAGAGTTCGAGACCAGCCTGGCCAACATGGTGAAACCCTCTCTCTACTAAAAACACAAAAATTAGCCAGGTGTGGTGGCACATGCATGTAATCCCAGCTACTCAGGAAGCTGAGGGACAAAAATCACTTGAACCTGGGAGGCAGAGGTAGCAGTGAGCCAAGATCTTGCCACTGCATTCCAGCCTGGGCGACAAAGAGAGATTCCATCTCAAAAAAAAAAATAGAAATAAAAATTTAAAAATAAAGATTTATTAACAGCGTGGCCTTGAACTGGTTACTTCGCCTCTGAGCCTCAGTTTCCTCATCTTTGAAATGGGGCCAATCAGAAGAGGACCAACCTCCCTTGGTTAATGCAAAGAATAAATGAGAGGGAGCCCTTTAAAGTATTTAGCAGAGCACCTGGCACATAGTCAGTGGCCATAAGCTCCAACGTCTACTCTTCAGACTCACCACTGACCCCCAAGACCAATGATCGCAGGTCAGGGTCAATTTCAGTCGCCACCACCGAGAAAGCCACCAGGTGGCGGTCTTTCAAGCTTTTCTGGCTTAAGCGTGGTCAAGACTGTTTTGAGCTTGTTTTCACCCAATAGGAAAATGCAAAAACAAATCCTCCAAAGACTAGGTGGATTTAGGGCCACTGGAAACATACAGGGAATATTTTCTGGTTTCAACAACAAAAATGTAATGGAAAGAACACCAGCTAAGAGGCAGACCTAGGTTCCCGTGTCCACTTTGCCTGTAGATCAATTGAGCTTGGTAGTAATACATTTGAGCTTTCTGGTCTAGATTTCCCCATCCGCTTACACACAGTATTGCTGTGAGGCCCAGAGGAGGCACTGCATGCAGAATGGCTGGAGAACACCTGTCTAGAGTGTGCTTGAGTGACAGTCCCAGCTTTGCCACTTACTTGCTGTTTACTTACCCCCAGCTTTTTCACCTATAAAATGGGCATAAGAACAGAATCACAGGCTTTTTAGGATGATGAAAACAGTTAAGCAGTTGAACAGTTCTGAGCACCTGGACGTACAGTCTCAGTGTGTGCTGCCATCATCTGTAAAGTGCCATTAGGTGGATGGGCTATGACCACAGGCTGCCCTGGCTTTGGTTGAGGTGGCTGCTGGGAAACTGCAGAGAAAGAAGGTGAATGTTTGACTAAGGATGAAGATGAGACAACTATGAATAAGCAGAGAAGGAGGAGTTCCACTTGCAGATGGGGAGTGAAGGTGCACACTAACCAAGGAAATGTCTCCTGCCCCCACAGTGCCTTGAAAAGGGAGCTCACAGAATGTGGGAAGAAGGGACATCACCTGGTAGCCACATCTCTCCAGCCCATTTCTATTCCTTCCCTCTGTGTGTGTGTGTGTCTCTCTCTCTCCCCCTCCCTCCCTTCCCACCCCCTCTCTTTTTGAAACAGGATCTCACTCTGTTGCCCAGGCTAGAGTGCAGCGGCATGATCATGGTTCACTACAGCCTGGACCGCCTGGGCTCAAGCAATCCTCCCACCTCAACCTCCCAAGTAGCTGGGACCACAGGCATGCACCACTAACCCTGGATAATTGTGTGTGTGTGTGTGTGTGTGTGTGTGTGTGTGTGTGTAGAGATGGGGGTCTTCCTATGTTGCCCAGGCTAGTCTCAAACTCCTGGGCTCAAGCGATCCTCCCACCTCTTCCTCTCAAAGTAAGTAAGTGGCAAAGCTGGGACTGTCACTCAAGCATACTCTAGACAGGTACTCTCCAGCCATTCCACATGCAGTACCTCATCTGGGACTCACAGCAATACCATGCTGGGATTGCAGTCATGAGCCACTGTGCCTGGCCCTATTCCTTATCTCTTTCAGCACAACTTGGGCACCAATTTCCTGCTGTATGGTAAGCTCCTTGAAGGCAGAGGTTGTGTTTATCTTTGTTCTCCCACCAGCCTAACACAGAGCCCACACCTAACAAGCCCAGGACAAATGCCTGTTGTTGAGCAATCCACCCTGGGCTATCCAGTGCACTGATCACATCCCAGATAACCTAGGGCTCTGCGCTGAGCTGTGACTCCACCAGCCCAGCCACAGAATTGGATGCTCTGCCTGTGACCTGAGGATGTTAGTTACTCTGTGCTAACGCCCTTACCTGTAAATGCGTGCAGACCATGTCATAATCACAGGCAGAAGGAGAAAAGGCACAGGCACCAGCTGGTTTTCCTGGGTTTCCCATTTGCCTGTGACCTGCCCCTCCTGCCTGGAAATCTCTCAGGAGGATGGCACGTGGCGGTGAGTGCTGTGTAATTGCTTAATGGCAGGAATGGGTGTAGGAGGAATTGCAGAGATATGGAAAGGGCAGCAGGCATGACAGAAAGGCACAGCATGCCAAGAAAGACACCCACATTCCTAGCTCTGCTTTGCCCCATGAGAACTTCGGGAGGTGATGGGAGTCACCCCGTCTTTCTAGTTCCTCTTCTCCACAATAGGGGAAATACAAATACCCGCTTCTTTGTCATTAAGGGCACAGCGCCTGGCACACAGAAAGTGCTTAAATGCTTGTTGAATATCCCAATAAGATGTGGTGTGAAACAATGCTTTGTAAATACTAAAGCAGCACTGTTAAAACTTTTTACTACTCTAAACGCAAAAGAAAAGGTTACACGTATCCCCACACGGTTGGGGGAGTCTGAGAATCTTACCCAACAGGAAGCCTGGAAGGTCTTTTCAAGGCTCATGCTTTGTTTAAATTATGCTCGCACAGTTTTACATTCAGCTCCATGATATATGCAGATTTATTCAAATCATAATTAGGTATTTTTATTTCTTTTCCTTTTTTTTTTTTTTTTTTTTTTTGAGTCGGAATCCCACTCTGTCACCCAGGCTGGAGTGTGGTGGCAGGATCTCGGCCACCTCCACTTCCTGGGTTCAAGCAATTCTCCTGCCTCAGCCTCCCAAATAGCTGGGACTACAGGCATGCGCCACCATGCCTGGCTACTTTTTTGTATTTTCAGTAGAGACGGGGTTTCACCATGTTGGCCAGGCTGGTCTTGAACTCCTGACCTGAGGTGATCCGCCCACCTTGACCTCCCAAAGTGCTGAGATTACAGGTGTGATCCACCACGCCCAGCCAGATATTTTTATTTCTTACCAGTTAAATTACCTACCACTCCTCCTCTTTCTCCCCACCCCTGGCAAAGTGGGTCTTCTAGTGAAAGTGGATCTTCCAGAGTGGGTCTTCTAGTAAAAGTGGATCTTCCAGAGTGGGTCTTCTAGTAAAAGTGGATCTTCCAGAGTGGGTCTTCTAGTAAAAGTGGATCTTCCAGAGTGGGTCTTCTAGTGAAAGTGGATCTTCCAGAGTGGGTCTTCTAGTGAAAGTGGATCTTCCAGAGTGGGTCTTCTAGTGAAAGTGGATCTTCCAGGAAGGAGGAAGATGTGGCACTTTTATCTGGGGTATTTTGTGTTCCCAGAATACTTCCAGCATACTTGTTTAACAAGCATTGTGTAAGACTTCCCTTCAGATTTAGTTATTTGTGTTTAATATTTTACACTTGATCTTAGCCAAAAGACCAAGAAGCGAAGTGTGTTTAATATTTTGATGGCCAGCCTCGGTACCTTGCTTTACTCAGAGGAAAATAATTGGCTTTTGTCCATTTGGGTCCAATCAATGCGAGGGTCCAAAATGCACCTTTTCCCACCCTTTACTTCCACGCTGCCTCACCCACAGCCCCGCCAGCAGGCAGCAGTTGCACATGCCGGAGAACAAACAGCCTGCGCGGCTCTCCACCAGGAACCGAACTCGACAGCCTGTTGCGACTCTTGACTCTTCGTGCTGTCTGCCCCTCTGACCTCCTGCCTCCCTGGGGCCTGCTCTCTCCTCCCAGCCCTGCCCCGCCTTGCCTTTGAGTTCCTACCTGCCTCCCGCGGCGGAGGTGTCAGGTCAGGCCTGTTGCATCCTGAGCCCTCCTCCAGCTGCCTGTGCCCTCGCCTGCACACACAGCCTTCAGCCCCGCATCCCGCTGGAAAGCGAATAGCGCTCCAGCTCTTAAAGACCTCCAGGGGAGCAGTTTCTACAACCTCTGCAGGAATCTCGTTCTAACATCTCACAACTCTCACGCAGAAAAAGCCCTTCTTTTCATGAAATCTCAATTCCTTTCTGTTGCAATGAGCATGGAGTTGCTTTTATTCTCTGCTGGTTTGAGCTATACTTAAACAAGCCTAATTCCTCACGATATTCTCCCTGCCTCACCAAAGGATGGAATATTGGCTTCGGGTCTGCTCAGCCCTCATCTACGGTGTGTGCGAGCCTTGGTCCAGGCCGGGATCCTGCCTCTGGGGTGTGAACGGAGCAACACTGAAGCAGAGAGTACTCTTTACCATGGAGGTACGGCTAAGCCAAGGGTAGCTCTGAGCTCTTTTGGGTGCCTGGAAGTAAATAACTGACACTGACTAAGGGCCTCTTGTGGGTCAGACCTTGAAGAGGTTTATGGGAAATGTAAAACCAGGTCTCTACACTCAATAATAGCATCATAAAAGAATCACTTACTGACTCAACTCTGTGGATAGTGGAGAATGCACTGATTTTGGCCCAAGAGACTTGCATTTGCATCACAGCTCTTTTTTTGTTTGTTTGTTTAGATGGAGTCTCTCTCTGTCGTCCAGCTGGAGTGCAATGGTGCGATCTCAGCTCACTGCAACCTCCACCTCCTGGGTTCAAGCGATTCTCCTGCCTCAGCCTCCCAAGTAGCTGGGATTACAGGCGCCTGCCACCATGCTCAACTGATTTTTGTAGTTTTAGTAGAGACAGGGTTTTGCCATGTTGGCCAGGCTGGTCTCAAACTCCTGACCTCAGGTAATCCACTGGCCTTGGCCTCCAAAAGTGCTGGAATTACAGGCGTGAGCCACCGCGCCTGGCCCCAGCTCTGCCTTTTATTCGCTGTGCTGCACTGGGCAAGCCACTATACCTCTCTGAGCCTTCATTTATGTGTCTATCTCATAGACGTTAATGAGGATTTTTTTTTATTCTATAAAGTGCTACACAATTAAAGGATTATCATAGATTGGAGTGGGGCGAATATGAAGTCAGGGGCTCTACATGTCTGCAATAGGAAAAATGCACATGTGATGTGCTAAAGGGCTTGGAGGAAGAGAAAGGGATGAAAGTGAGTGGCATTTCACAGGAATGACAGGCAGAAGGAGGTGACAGTTGGGTACAGAGACTGAGGAAAAAGAAAGGAAGAAGGATGATAGCTGTCATTTATGGAATGCTCACTATGTGCCAGGTGTTCTACTAAGGGTTTTGCGTACATTATCTCACGTATTTCTTATGAAATCCCCGTCAAGAGGTTTTATTATCCTCATTTTACCCTTGCATATGGCAGGTCATAACATACCTCCATACCCTCAAGCTGAACCCATGAGAGATCCATCCTATCTATAATGGAATTTGGGTGAGGATGAGGATAGGGCTTTGTAACAAATCAGAGAACCAAGCAAGAGGTGCAGAGATAGGTGGTCAGGGCAGAGGGTCTTCCACAAACCCTGGTTAATGACATCAGAAGAGTAATCAGAAATGATGGCCCTTACAAATTTCAAACATGGATTCCTTTCTCCAGATGCCATCGATTTTTGTCCAGCTTGTTAGCCCTCCACTTCTATCTTCTACTTCCTGGATGGCCCATTTCCTTACTCTTCTCTTTCTCTTTTTCCTATGTCTCTCTCTCTCTCTCCCCCTCCTCACACATGCACGTACACACAGGCTCAATTACCTTTTCCATCTTCTTTTGTGTCAATGTCTGACTCTGTGGATGACAAGCTCTCCATGCTCAGCTTACACATTGAAAACAGGGTACAGCTACAGACACTCTTCCTGCCCCACTTTGCTTCCTCTCCCGACATCCTCCCTTCCCTTTCTCTCTTCTCCTGATTCTTCCCCTCCTTTTATTTACTCCTTCCTGTTCCCCTTCCTCTTCTGTTCACTTTTCACCCATTTCTCTCTCTTCCCTTAGGATGGAAACTGACAAGGGCACTCCTAGCTCAGGAGCTCGCTGGCATTTGCTGCTAGTAAGTGTGTGCTACCACCACCCAACTGCTGACAGGGTTTTTTTTTTCTTTTCTTTTCTCTTTTAAACCATGACCATAAGCTCATGTCTGTCAGAAACCTGGGTGGGTTGGCAGCTGAATATGCCAGACCTGGAAGGGCTGGAACCTGAAACAGGACCTGTCCACCAAGGCAGGGCCAGGGTCTGGGGAGGCCCTGGCTGCTGGAGACAAAAGTGAGGCCAGGTTGGGGGCATGTTAAAGGAAGTTGGCATGAGGCAGTTGGCAGAGGTTCAAGAGGACAGTTGACGCCTGGAATGTGGAGCAGCAGGTGGTAAAGACTCAACCTCAGGGAAGAAAGAAAAGCATCCAGACCCCAGAATCCTAGGCCCTGAGGTCCTGGGTCATGGAGTAGGGCACCAGGAGGTGAGAATGGGATGGAGACCCAGTGACTGGAGCTGGGGGTACCAGCAGGAGCTCTGTCAGAAGAAAAAGGTAACAGTGTGGTACTAGGACCTGAGAAGAAAGGCAGAGCAGGACCAAGGTCAGCAACAATGATGAAGATCCAAGATGAAGCTTCCTTGCTGTTGACTTGGACTCCAGGGAGCCCCTTTATCATAAAGACTGCTGGCTGAGCATCTCAAGCAGGGGTAGAGAGCTGTGTGGTCTGGGGCCCACGATGGCTTCCCTTTTCCCATCTCCCTCCCTATATCACATTCTTAACCAGCCCCTCAGATTGCAGAGCCACTCCCACGAGAGTATGGGAAAACCCCATAGCTCACTGGACACACAGGCAGGTGAGTTCCTGGAACCCAAGCTATTTTGGCACAGGTTAACATGATGAGCAGACACCTGCTTGCATCATTACCCTCAGGCTTCCCCCTGCCCCACAGCCTCTAAACTTTCTAACCAGACTTCCCAAGATTCCATCATGTCCTCCTTCCTCCAGCATCCCTTTCCTGGGACTGCTGTCTGCCTGGAAGAGCTTCTCTGCAGCATGCGCTTGCAGCTCAAGGTCTTCTGAACTAACTCTCTGGCCATCTGGAAGACTCTGTTCTGCATCTGTGATGGCTCTGGCCCTGACTGAACCATCCCCCAAGGTTTGTGACTTCTCTAAAAGAGTTCCTGCCGGGCACCGTGGCTCAAGCCTGTAATCCCAGCACTTTGGGAGACCGAGATGGGCAGATCACGAGGACAGGAGATCGAGACCATCCTGGCTAACACAGTGAAACTCCGTCTCTACTAAAAAATACAAAAAAAATAGCCTGGCGCGGTGGTGGGCGCCTGTAGTCCCAGCTACTCGGGAGGCTGAGGCAGGAGAATGGCGTAAACCTGGGAGGCGGAGCTTGCAGTGAGCTGAGATGGGGCCACTGCACTCCAGTCTAGGCCACAGAGCAAGACTCCCTCTAAAAAAAAAAAGAGTTTCTGTCCAACTTTACCCCTAACCTACCTCCCCTTGAAAGTCCGTCTTGTACATCTGCCACTTACAAGCCACTGTTAACACAAGTGCATCTGAAACTCATCAGCCATGTGATAAATGTGTACTCCTTGCAAAAAAGGGACAACCCTTCCATATGACTTGGTCTGAGAAGGGGTTATTTCCTCACACTCCCTTTAGCTCCTCATTTCTTTCAGTTTGTGGTTTCCCATTTTCAACTATTACTGTTTTTCCACCCCCTAACAAAAAGATTCATTTCTTTTGGGACAATCAAGGCTAAAATACACAATCCCTTTTCTACAATTCCAAACCCTCAAATCTCTGTAAGTCAAAAGGATTTTTGTTTTGCAAGTTTGATGCCAAAACTCATCTGGTAGCAAAATCTGACCTAAACTGATGTGAAGTTACTTTATCCTCACACCTGCTTAGTGTAAACTTCATATATTTTGCTGCAGAAATATTAATGTGTCTGATTTCAATATGCTGCTCAAGGTTTCATGAGGATGTTTCAAAATGTGTGGTACCTTTCTGAATTCTAAAATGCCTCTGGCTTCAAGGGCTTCAGATAAAGCTGTGAGGAACCGTACCAGCCTCTCTGTTCTCCCATGACAGACCTCTTGGGACAGAAGAATCTCTAAGATCTGGGATCTTGACTTCTCATGTGAGAAGATAGCGAAGTGGATCAGTGAGGGCCACAAGGAAACCAAGAATTGCAAATCTTCCAATGTAGAGAGAGAATTAACAAAGTCATTTGTCAATGAAAGGATGTGGGGGCTGGAGGTTGTCTTCGGTGTTTCCTACAGTTTTTGTCCTGTCCTTGACTTGTGTGACTGTTAGCAACCTGTGTAAAGTCCAACCTCTCTGAGCCTAGACTTTAGGAGAAAACTAGCTCCTGAGAACTCCTGCTCCAGTGATGTTGATGATGACTAACACACACAATACGTCTTGAGTTTTTAGAAAATGAAGTATTGTATAGCTTTAATAATGTTTTTAAGTAAATAAGTTTAATTGGAATAACTCAGCAAATATCTACTGTGTGTTCACTCTGTGCCCAGTTTCATACTGGGCTCTGTGAGGTAGTCAACTGTAAGGTACAAACTCTGGACTTCAAGGGGCTCATATTCTGATAGGGAGGCCAAGTATCACTGAGTGAAACAATCAGAGAAAAAAAGCAAATGTGCATACAGGTGATAAGATGGTGTAGACCTGCAGGAGAGCTGAAAACTGCTGGCCAGGGCAGTTTTGGAAGGTGGTTCAGGAGGGAAGTCTTGGTTTGGATATGAGCAGACGAGAAAACACTTTAAGCATGTTTCCTAGGTAAGAATGAAGAAGTTTGCGGGGGAACACTCTGAAGAAAAACAACTTCACTGGGATCAAAGGACCGGAGCCTGAACAAGATTCTTGGGGTAAGGATGTGCTGAAAATGTGTTTATTAGTCAGCTCAGGCTGCCACAGCCAATACCACAGATGTGGAGCTTAACCACAGAAGTTAATGTTCTCACAGTTCTGGAGCCTGGAAGTCCCAGATCAAGGTGCTGGCAGATCTGGTTTCTTCAGAGGCCCTGCTCCTGGCTTGCAGATGGCCTCTTTCTGTTACTTACGCAGGCTTTCTCCTGAGGACATACAGAGAGAAATGGGAGATCTCTGATGTCTCTTTCTCTTCGTATGAGGACACTAGTCCTATTGAATTAGGGTCCACCCTTATGACCTCATTTTGCCTTAATTGTCCCTTTAAAGGCCTTATCTCCAAATGCAGTCACATTAGGGGTTGGGGCTTCATTATGTGAATTTGATCCGGAGAGGCACAGTTCAGTCTTATAACTGTGTGCATGTGCCTCAAGAAAGCTGGGTGTGTCTGGGCAATGTGGGAGGACAAGAGGTCTACCATGGGATAGGGAGGGTGGCAGGGCTGGAGCTCTGAACAGACACTGACATGAACTGAGCAAATGGACATAGAGGACATCAGAGAAATGAGAAATTTTCCAGCCAGGACTTCCTGGCCCACTGGGCTCAACCCTCACAAGTTCAAGTGCTAAAGCCAGATTGTATTCCCTGGAGCACTTCCTGGCTGGAACATCTCCATCATTTCCTGCATTTTTCTGTCCTTCCCTAGCACCTTTGGTCTGTTGTAACCTTACCTGGCTAGCTGCAGGAAAGTGTGAGATTATTATAGAGTTATTTTGCACAGAGCATCTATTCACATCTGGTTGGCTAATGCTGATAATTACCATGCTGGTTACTAAATCTGTCGGGTCTGGGTGAGGTGAGGCGCTACAGCTGGGGCTGCTGTGCACAGCTTTGCCGGTGGAGAGAGAGGTGAGAACAAAAACCAAGAAAGGTGTGCTCAGATGCTTGGGATTGAGTGAAACTGGTTAATTACCAGTCACTTGCTGTCTCCCTGAGTTGTAGTTTCTGGCTAAGGAATGCTCACAGATCAGACAGAATATGACAACCTGCAACTTATTTCCACATTAAGAGGGTGGCAGGGACCAAGATGCAGAGAAAGTGTGGAGATAGCCTCTCAGGTGCCAGAGCCTTGGCCAGATGACTCAGATGGCCTCAGAACAAGGTAGTGGCATTCTCCAGCAGGGTGCAGAACCAACTGGACTGCTTATGCAGAGAGCTGGGGATCAGATACGGCCTTGGAGCAGAGTCTATTTGCCAATAGATGAAGGTTCTTAATCATGGCCCTAGATTAAGTTTTAATGATCCATGAACCGTCCTAAAGTTGCATGTCAACATGTCTGTATGTGAGTAAGCATTTTTATAAGAAACAGATCCATAACATTTATGAGATTCTTGAAAGGTTCTAAAGGGTCTGTGATCCCCAAAAGGAGCGTGATTATAAACTACTGTCCTAGACCCCTGAAGAAACAGGTTGACATTGGACGGAGCCCTAAGAGACTCAGGGTTCCTAATGATCCTGAAAGTATACTCAAGGGGTGTGTGTGTGTGTGTGTGTGTGTGTGTAAATGTGTGTGTTTGTATATTTTTCTGCAAAAATGATTTAGTAATTTTTGCCAGATTTTCAAAGGCGCCCACAACCCTTAAAGGCTTGATGGGGGTTCAAAAAGCCAGAAAGTTTGTCTATGCCTAGCTCTTTCTTTTCAGAGGAAGATCACAGAGACCTGAAAACAGAGCCCAGAGTAGGTCCTGGTAGTTCTGCTCAAAATCCAGGGATAACAGGGGCCAGGGACTGGCTGACTGGCCCTCTATAAAAGAACACATTTAAATCATTTTAAGAGTCAAGGGCCCAGAAGCCAGACTAGTGGGTGATGGTCACAAAACCTTCAACAGATGGGAAAACAGTCCTAGCTCCTTCCCTCTCCGATGGTGGATTCCCAAGTCTTTCTCTTCTGTAGCCCTTTACCCAGCTTTCAGAAACCCAAGACCACACTAATGGAAACTCCGAATTCATTCAGTAAACACTGAGCGCCTACTATGTGCCAGGCTCTATTCTAGGCGTAAAATAAAGGATTTGCCTTCAGAGTGTGACCCACCAAGGCCAGTTTCCTGCCTGGACAGTGGTATTTTGAGTATTGCTGATCAAGTGTGTTTTTCTGGCGCTTAGCACCCCCATTCCCCTGGTCCAGAGAGGCAGAAGCTATCCCCCCACCACGGCAGCGGGTTAGGGGCGAAGAGAGGGGAGCAGTACCTGTGATCAAAGCGGTGAGGGAGGCTAGTAGGATGCGGGCAGCAGGAGCAGGAGGGCCAGGCCCGACCCGACCACTGCTGGGGTGGGGACTAGGTGGGACGGGGTGGGGGCACTGCCCGTGGGGACGGGGGTGGGGTGGAAGCGGCACTGCCGGCAGCCGCCTGGGCCTCTGCGCGCCTGATCTCGGAGCTGCGCTCGCCCGCTCCCCGCCTGCGGGGTCCGTCGCGGAGCCCTGCTCTCCATACTCAGCAGTCCCCGGGAGGTGCTTGGACACGTCCCCAGGTTGGATAAAGATCGGCTCCGCGCTAGATCCGAAGTCGAAATCTCGCCATCAGCGCGGCTCGCGCGGCCGCTATGGCCCGGCCCGGCGACGCCAGATCGCTATCCTGGGGGAGAAACGGGAAGGCAGCGACGCCGCTCTCGCCGCCACCCTTGGTCCTGAGCGCAAGCGTGGCCGCGAGGTCCTGGGGCTCGCCGCTCTCTCCTCCCCCTTCGCATTCCTTCCCTGTGCGGCCTCCCCAGGGACCCCCGCTTCCCTCCCGCCCGGGGCCCCCAGTGCCCAGCCAGGCGCCCTCTCCCCTCCTCGCCAGGCCCCGCTGCCTCCTGAAGGTTACGCGACGCAGTGGCGGGGCGCGGGGGGGCCCGCCCTCGCCGCCGCCTGCGCCGCCGCCCACCCCAGTGCCCGCCGCGCCGCGCCGGGCCAGCCTGGCTGCCGGCTGCTACCACCGCAATCCCGGCTCCTAAATCAGCGCGGGGAGGCGCTCCCTCCCCCCGCCCGGCTCCCCGGGCTCCCTGGGCCGCGATTGGCCGCACGGGCGCCCCCCAACCCGGGCCCCCGGCTCCAGCTGCCGCGCCATTGGTTGCGGGCCTCCGCCAGCCTTTACATAAGCCCGGGCGCGCTCGAGTGGAGTTGTATAAAGCGAGCGCGCGGCGTCGGGGCGGGAGGCTCGAGGCCAGCCCGGGACCGGGGCTGGGAGCTAGCAGGCGGCGGCGCCGGCGGCAGAGGCGGCAGCGAGCGCCAGCTTCCCACGCCCCCAGGCGGCGGGGCCGAGAGCGGGAGGATGGCTCCGAGCGCTGACCCCGGCGTGAGTACCCGCACCGGTGCCCCCCACCCTCAGGCAGGGAAAGTTTCTCCAGCTCTGCGTGCCCCCCGGATCCGCCCGCGAGGATGGCGGGGACGCCGCCCGGGAACCGGGGAAGACGGAGATCGCGAAGGCGGCGGCTTCGCTCCTAACTTGCTGGGAGGCGCTGGACTCGATTGGCGCGCGGAGCCTCCCCTGCGGGCTGGGGGGCGAGGCGGGGGCCGGGTTGGAGGTGGCGGAGAGGTGGGAGCCGAGGTGTGGGGGCAAGAGCCCGCAGCTGACAGAGAAGGTGTTGGGGGCGCGCTGGAGGTCAGCTGTCAGGGGAGGGGGCCTCCGGGGCCGGGAGGGGGCGGAGCGGGTGAGGAGGGACGTGCCAGGGTATCAGGAGAGTCTCCCAGTCAGCCAGGCTGAGATCCGGGCCGGGGAAGCCACTGGCCTCGGCCGAGTGCCTACGCTTCTAGGCTGGGGAAGAGCCCTGGGGGCTGGACTCTTCCTCCCCTGGGAAGCCCAGTTCCCGGGCACAGCGCTGGGTGGCAGAGAGCTCCGGGAGCCAGCCCCGCGCGCGGCGTAGCTGCTAGCCGCCTTATGCTGGACGAGGTGTGGTCTTCCCTTCAGGCTGCCTCAGGCAAGCCAGCTTCAGGCATTCCAGGGAAACCGTGAGTCCTCCTCGACCCCGTGGGGGCACTTGGAGGCTTTGATGGGGCAGCCAGGCCGGGCTTGGGGGCATGCCCAGCAATGCAGCGCGCTTCTTTGCAGTACAGTAGTTGGGAGCCCTGGTTAGTCCCGCTTCTGCAGAAAGCAACTCAAGAATCCAAAGTCATACCAGCCTGGATGGAAGCCTCCCAGAGTGGCGGGGAAATTCTCCTAGGGTTGAGAGCCTGGGGGGGCTTCCTCCGGGAATGACTAATGAATATTGCTGCTGCTGCTGCCGCTGCTGCTGGTGATGGTGGTGGGTGCACCTAGTGTGGCTTCTGCACATCTAGGAGATGCTTCAGTTCTCCTGATAGGACACATTCTTGAGTCGTACTTGAGATATCTTCTCCGATGGGTGCAGGACTTTCCACGTGAAGCCAGGTGGAAAAGAAGGGAAGAGGGTTCCAGGACAGGGGACAGTTCTATAGTGTTGTCTTGAGTCAGGGGAGAACTCATGTGGGAAGAGATAAGCGATTGACAGAAATTTGGAACCCAGATGACTTGGGGCTGGAGATGTCCAAGACTGAATTAGAGCTCATTGAGAGAGTCACACAGTACCTCACCCTCAGCCATGGGGGAGAGGTGGAGGCTGGAAAAGTGGGAACATGGTGGCTGTTCCAGCATGGTTCTTGAGAAAATGTTGTCTCTCTCTCTCTCTCTCTCTCTCTCTCTCTCTCTCTCTCACTCACTCTCTCTGACTTGGTTAAGAACATCCTTCTGGCAGTAGGTCCTAAAGTCAATTTAAGAGGTAATGAAGAGAGTTGAGGGTCTTGATGATGACACAGAGGACCACAATTAGAACATTCCACTTTCCGGTGGGTACTAATGGACTCTGGAGAAGGTGAAAACTGTGTGTGGGGAGTCGGGGAAACCTGCTCTGTGGCTGCTCATTTGGGGCTGAATCCTCCACCTTATCCCACCCCTGAATGTGGGTGGATGTTCAAACTCCTAGGGTACCTGCTTCAGCCTGGAGATATTTTATGGGGGCTATCAATCCATATCCCAACCCCCAGCTCCATCGTTGTCTGCCTGCAGTCAACATTTTTCTGCTGCGTTTCCCAAGACCTTCTCTCCACTGGGGATTTGTGCAGCGAAATACCTGCTTGTTGCTCTTTCTTCCCTTCTCCATCTGGGCAGCACCTGGTATTCTGAATCCTGGTGTTTATTCCTTGGCACCTTGATGTTTGGTTAAGACGTCCTATGGCTGCACAGGGGTGCCCCTGTGAATGTGTGGACCAATTGCCTGTGTAATTCTAGGGAGTGAAATAGACTCTTTTAGAAAGAATACCACCAACCAGGAAGGCAGTCCTATTAAACAGCTTTTGACAGCCTCCCATGCTCAAGCGCTCCCTTGCTTCCGATGCTGAGGCGGTAGAAGCATAAAGGTGGAGCAGACTCCTTGGTGTCCAGTAGGGGGCGCCAAAGGTACCTAGCTCAGGACCACTGACTTTCTCACTTCTTGCCCTTCACTGGCTGTAGCAACTTAATGCTTTAAGGCAGCTCAGCCTACAGCCTTCAACCACCACCATCGTAATTGGAATCCTTCTACCACATGCTTCCTGGACTTCAGGTGGTCCTGTGACCTCAGGTGCAATGGGGCAGGTGCAAGCACAACGTTCCAAGGAGACAGAGCTGGTACACAGCCCCACCCTCTCTCGGGGATCATTCCTTTGTGCTTGGAGCCGCTGTGTTATTTGAACTCTTTAAGGGTTCATGGAGTTCCAGAACATGAGAGCCAGAAGCAAGGAGACTTGGAGAGCATCTCATCCAACCCCATCCCATCCCAACGCTCACATGCATTTAATTCACAGATGAGAAAACTGAAGCTGGATAAAGCCAAGGTCACATGACTATTTGGTAGAAGACATGGAACCAGGTCCTAGGATTCCCAGTGCTCGATTCAGAGCTGTTTCCACTCCAGTGGCCTGCTTCCTCTTCACTATAAAGATGGACATACTTCCTCTGTACAGTAGTCACTCATAGTTATTCACTGACCAGGCTTTGGTAAATGAATACATCCCATACAGTTGGGGAGATTCTCTTTGAATCTGTTTTTCAGAGTGAAAAGGGGAGGAGAAAATACAGTTCTTGTCATGGACATACACAGGTCATAGAAAGTCCTAATTATTCTTTCCCTCCCTCTACAATCTCGTCTCATTATTCCGAGTGGTGTTTTAAGCAAAAGCCATGCAAGTCCAGGTTTCTGTCTGTGCATTTGGAGTCAGAAATGCTGAGTCCCCCACTGTGGTCTTGGAACCCAGGTCTGGAGCACCAAGGAATGCTGGCGTGGGGTTTCTCTGTCTTGTAGTCACACCATTGCTGGTGAGACCTCCCACATTCATTCTAGATGGATTGGAGAGTTTCCAAAGAGCATTTGCCTATTTCCCCCACCCTTGCTGCTCCTAGCTCAAGGTCAGAGTGCTAGGACATTCTATTTTTGCAAAATCCTTATGTTTGGGCTTCTTGGGTGACCTGCAAGATACTACCATTTCCATTGCCCTTTCTTCTGTTCCAAGAGCCTGCTGTTGACATCTGAGCTGGGCTCTGGGAAAGAGGTTTGCTGAGTGGCGTGTGGGCTGCCCCCTTTGTTCTTGTCTCCCCACCTGGCTTCTTTGCACACTGAATGGACTTCCTCCTGGTTCTCCTTGGAGCCTCAGCAGACTTGGCGGCCTACCCTCATAAGAAACCCACTGCTGCCAAGCCAGAATTCTGAGAGGCGGAATCCTCTTCTCTCCCTAAGTCTCACGAAAGGGATGCTTGTTGCCAGGGAAGATGCTTGAGTCCCCTCCTTCCCTCATGCTCACAGAAGATGAAGTTGGGCTTCATCTTCAGCGGGAGGAGGGAGGTGGCAGGATCACATGGACTACCTGAGAGCAAAAGCCCCTCTCTTTAAACTGGAGTCTTAAGAGGCAGTGCTTGAGATCTCACCAGCTCCTAGCTTTACCTGGTGAAATGAGCCTGCATTCTCAAGACTTGCTCTAGTTCTGGATAAGACCAGAGGAATATACTTACATAAATTGTGGTTATAGCATAAGCTCTCTGGACTTTTGTTTGAATGCGGGAGTGGGTAGAGAGCTTGAGAAGTGGCATTAGATTATGAGAAACAGGAAGTTGTCCAGTGGGGCTTTTATGAGCCCCACCGGATGACTGACCCGTTCCCCTCTCATTGTAATGGTAAGGACACAGGCTTAGAATCTGGTCTGTGCTTCCTGGCTTAGAGACCTTAAACAAACCACTTAACCTCTGCAAGCCTCAGTTTCCTTCTCTGCTAAATGATGAGGCCGACAACTGTGTGATGAGGGTAGGGGAGCGAAGCTGGAGGGAGACAGTCTTTAGTATTCCTCTGCCCTTGGTTAGAGGTAAAGAGGTATTCAGTTGGAAGGCGATATTATTGCTGAATCACTGGGAACCCCCGGAGTCTTCTTTTTCCCAGAGAGTGAGCCTGAGTGCCCAGGTTTGCACATCAGCCTCTGCTCACAGCAACATCTGGGCTGATGGGCAAGGCCTTCTTCGCAGGGCTCCCTCCTTGCCTCTTTCCCTCCCCCACCTCAGGGTTTTCACTTTGGGGTTCTGCCATGCTTGGGAAAAAGAAATTTTACAGGTCCCAGGATAATTCTGAATGTGATGGAGGGCCCTGAGCTATTGATTCCTAAGGAAGGATCTTTCTGCTGGGAGAAGCCTTCCTCGGAGCCCAGTGATTTAAGAGTGCTGACAAATTCATGCTCACCGAGCCTCCTGCAGGCTGCAGATACAGGCTTCCAGGCCAGCCTGGGCTCTGCTAGGGATTTCTGGAGAGCCTGGCTTGTTGCTTAGGGGACATAAACCTGTGAACTTTCCTTAGGAGAAAGTATGAAATCAATTGGTTCATTATCACACCAAACACACCCTGGACCACTTAGGGCATTTAAGAAATGAGAGGTAGCAAAGGACTGAGAGGTTGTCTTTGAAAAGTGTGCAGAAAGGTGTGAAAGGGTTGGGGAAAAGGAAGGGAGAGGAAGACCTTTTTTCCAGTGAACCACTCTTGATTTTGACCTTATCGAAGTCCTTGAATGGTGACTACAGGGGTTATTTTGTTCCCCCTCCCAGATATTTGGCAATGCCTGTAGACGTTTTTTCTTGTTACAACTGGGGAATGGGGTGCTACTAGTATTCACTAGGTAGAGGCCAGGGATGCTGCTGAACATCATACAGTGCACAGAACACGCCTCATGACAAGGAATTATCTGGCCCCAAATGTCATTGACACCAAGATTGAGAAACCCAGGACTGGAGCATCGCAGTACAGAATCACAGCACATTAGAGGTGGGAGGGATTTTGGAAGTATTCTCCTCCAATTCCCCCATTTCACAGCTGACAGCACTGAGATCCAGAGAGGAGAGGGAACCAGCCAGGATCACACTGCAAGCAAGTGGCAGAGCTGGTCTGGAATTCAGATCTGCTCTCTCCTGAGACCGTTTTACCCAGATTTCCCCAGAGTTGTTGTGAAAATTAAATGTGAGCTGTGAAAACAAAAATAAACAGAAAATTATAGAGACTATATTAATATTTCTATTATTAAGAATTGGGAGTTTGGAAAGTTGTATTTCTGGCTATGCCACTGACTCATTGTGTAATATTGAACAAATCATTCTCTCACCCTCATGCCTCTGTGTGTGTGTGTGTGTGTGTGTGTGTGTGTGTGTGTGGTGGGGAGGTGGTCTTAGCAAAAAATATATATATATATATTATAATCATTCTCTTTAGAGAAAGGTCCAAAGATTTGCCCTTCAAAAACCCTAGGCACTTAAAAAAATAAAAATTTTCCTTGAAAGAAATCATGTTGACTTCATAAGAAGCAAAGCGTTTACTTCTTGGAAAAATTCCAGTACCCTGGCCCTGTAAGCTGGTTCCAGCCCAGGAAATCTGATCAACATCCGGAGGAGAAACTGATAGCTCCACAAATGACAAGAGGCTGGACATGTCCCCTCTCCCTCCGAGAAAAGGAGATGGCGACTTCTCCTCCATCCTTTCCTGCTCAACCCTCCTGGCCCAGAAGTTCTACAAGGAACTTCAATGAGGGATGGGAAGGCGTGTCATTAATTAGTGAAGCCTTGTTTACTTAACAGGCATATTCTTAAACAACTCTTCCAAGGGACATTTTGACATATTACTTTAATTAGCTACAGAAGAATTGAGAGTGCAGAGAGTGTAAAATGACCCTCTCTGTTGTTTCCAGTTACTCTTATCTTTGTTTGCACCCAACAAGTACAGTGACAAGGTCATGGGAATCACTGCTGAGCTCTGGGAGTGTCCCGGTGACCTGAGGAGGGACTGCAGGGACTGCTTTCTTTCCTTACATCAACCTTCACCTACCTAGGGAGCAGCCACCTCGGTGGAGATTCCTGCTTTGGCATTTCCGACCTCTATTGATATAGACCTGTCTTAAAGGAAGCATCATGTTGTACAAATTTTAACACAGCTCTTAGGAAGGGGAACAGGCCTGGGAGCTGGAATTCCCCTCCCAGAAGGGCAGAGGAACTCTTGTAGGATTGGTGGGAACAGCCTTAGTTGGTGTTTTTCACATGAGGTCTGACCCTGGTCTCGTCCTCCTTGTGCTCAGGATCGGAGGTAGGAAGTCACTTGAGGCTCCCCTGAGAGGACTGAGGTGACATCCCTTCCTTCCCACATGGGAGCGTCACTGTGTAGATTCCTGCCATGAATCTTCTACTTGTCCTGAAACAGGTCCCTTAGCCACTGGAGGTCAGTCACTGTAATCAGAGGAGCTGGGTGGCAGGCTCTTTCCATCACCCGCAGTCTCTTCCTCTAAGGGGTGGCACATTCCCTTTCACTCTAGTCTCTAAGAACAGGCTCTTTCTTAGAAATCATCATCATGCACCTCTCATCTGAGAAGCTGTGTATATCCAGAGGCTTTTTCAGGTGGGGAAATAAGAGTCCTCAAGGAGAAATGCTGCCTTGTAAACAGTATGAGGGAGACACTGTCATTTGTTCTCAGCCACAAATTCAGTGCCTAGCATGGCACTTGGCATGCGGAGGGGTTCAGTAGGTGCTTGGTGGGTGCACAAATGAGTAAGTGAATGTTGGTGGCCATTCTGGGGCAGGGGTGACCCTTGGTATTCGATTGGATCTCCAAACCTGCCTTCCATCTAGCTCCTTCCCAGAGCCGGCATGAGGACTATGTAAACCTCCAAAGGTCCCCTAATCAAGCAGCACTTGAAGACTCCAGACAAGACCCACTCCATGAGATGGTGGCTGGCTCTGAGCCTGGAGCAAGGCTGTTTCTCTTCCTCTTTACCTCCCTTTGCTGTTCTCCCTCTCCTTCCTGCCCCCTTCCCACCTGGCTGCTGCGGGGAAGCTCAGTGCAGGTTTACTTTGCTTGAAGCTGATAGACTACATGGAAATTTGGACTTCCACTGGAGACAAACTAGGAAGTGAATCACAAAAGGATATCTGGGAGGATGCTTTTAAATAGCAGGGTCCATGAATGCATTTTAAATTATTTAGGGAAAAACTTGACCCATAAACTATTAGGCCTGGAAAAGGATTTTGGAGGTCATCCAGTGCCCCACCCGACCCCTGCCCCAGGATGTTCAGATCCTCTCTGTGATACTCTCACTCACTCTTCAGAAACACGGTCTATCCATCCTGCACACTGCTGCTTGAAGTCTAAAACGCCCTTTCAAAAATGCAAGTCTGATCCTGTCTCTGCCCGACTTCAAAACTTCCCACATGTTGTGACTCCAGGCTCCTTACCGTGGCATGGCAGGCTCTCCAGATCCCAGCTGCTGCCCCACACAAGACTGCGTCTCCACCCCGTCCCCACTGTCCCCTCTTCTCTCTCCCTCCACCCCATATCCCAGACATTGCACTCCAGGAGCAACAAATGCATCCACAGCATGTACCAAGCTGTCTCACATGCATGTTGTTGATCCATAGGTCTCCACCATCTACAATCCAATTCACCGTCTTCAGGGAGTCTTTACTGCCTGCCCTTCCCACCACCTCCCTAGTTAATCCCACCCTCCTATGGCCTATGTCTAGGCTTTGTACCTGTTTCTTTTTTTCTTTTTTCTTTTCTTTTCTTTTTTTTTTTTTTTTTTTTTTTAGATGGAGTTTTGCTCTTGTTGCCCAGGCTGGAGTGCAATGGCATGGTCTTGGCTCACTACAACCTCTGCCTCCCAGGCTCAAGTGATTCTCCTGCCTCAGCTTCCCGAGTTGCTGGGATTAGAGGCATGCACCACCACGCCTTGCTAATTTTGTATTTTTAGTAGAGTTGGGGTTTCTCCATGTTGGTCAGGCTGGTCTCAAACTCCCAACCTCAGGTGATCTGTCTGACTCAGCCTCCCAAAGTGCTGGGATTACAGGCGTGAGCCACAGTGCCCGGCCTACTTTGTACCTGTTTCTACTCTGAGCTTATCCCACTGACTTGTGTCTTACCCCTGATAGACTGTAAGCTCCTTGAGGTCAGGGACTATGTCTTTTTCATCATTTCTAACCTGGCCCATAGGCATCTTCTCAATGTTTGAAGAATTAATGTGTATAGCATAGCATGCTAAGGGGTTCTGTGCTTAGGAAGCAGTATTTAAGGAGTCAAATAACTCCATCAGGGTCCCCTAGACAAATTAGTTACAGAAGCAAACCTATTCCTCAAAGTCTTACAGTCCAGAGCATTCCATTCAACATCTGGCAACTACTCCTGGAAGGGGAGCACCAAGCAGGCCTGGACTCTGTCACCTGAGACGCATTCATGCATCCCACAAACATTTATCATTAGTGGTAATAGTGTGATTATTGGTACTGTTACCTACCACGTGTGGACTTTCTCTCTGCCAGGCATTACGTTCAGCACTTAACACACATTCATCTCATTTCATTCTCACAACAACCCGATAAACATTATTTCCCATTTTACAGAACGGGAAGTCTGAGCAGTTAATAGTACCTATTAAGAACCTGCTGCGACTTCTGCATAAGGCTAGGAGATTCCATTTGTCCTCTCACTTTCAGAAATACCATTTCATTAGCCCACTGGCTTCTGTGGCACTTCCTCAGCTGGGTCCCCTGAGGTTTTGTCTGCCTTTTTCTGGAGCAAGCCCAAGTCTCTCGTCTATGAGTGCTGCTGCAGGCAGTGTCTAGAACTGTCTCCAGGTAGAGGGGAGGAAGAGGAATTCTTACATTTTCTTCATGCTGGGAAAATGCATGAAACATGGCACCTTCTGCAGGGTAGGGAGTTGCAGAGGTCTGGAGTTTGTCTCTTAGACTGGCAATACAGAGGACAAGGGTGGGGGACAGGGTAGAGAAATAGAAGCATTAGAATGTATACTAATGCCATACATTACCAAAAACTTCATCTTGTTCTCAGCTGTTTTCCTAGTGCCCAGAGTAGTACCTGACACAGAGTAGGTGCACAAGAAATAATGAATGAATAAATGAATGAATGAATGAATGAGTGAATGAATGAATGAATGAGTGAATGGTGGCCTCTAGTGTTCTCGCTCACTTGGGCCACGTTATTTGCCACCTAACTGGCTTCTTTGCTTCCAGCCCAGCTTTCTCATGACTTTCTCCACACTGTATTGACAGAGAATTCCTTCTAACACACCACTCCAGCCATGGCATTCCCTGGCCCAATGGGCCTGTGTCACTCACGAGGCTTCCAAGATCTTTTCCAGCCTCCTTTACTGCACTCCTTCCCACCAGGTGTCCTGCCCCTGCCCTGAGTCTGCCCTGCAGAGCCTCACTGCACTACACAAACCTGCGCATCTCCCATGCACCTGCTCCTCTCAGCCTGGAACACTCTCTCCATCTTGTTCCTCTGGCCTGCTTGGCATTGCCTCTCTTAGGCCTTCCCCAGCTTCCCCAGGCAGAGATGGTTGCTGCTTTCACTGTGCTCCCATCTCACTTGGTTAAGACAAGTTTGATATCATGAGAGAAACTATTCAGTATGGTGTTGAAGAATTCTGGAGCTCGTTTGCTTGGACACACTTCCTGGGTCCACCAGGTACTAGCTGTGTGACCTTGGGCAAGTTACTTACCCTCTCTGTGCCTTAGTTTTCTTATCTGTAAAATAGGGACAGTCATAGTTCTTCTCTCACAGGGTTACTATGCAGATTAAGTGGGTCACTCATGTGAAGGGTTAGATTAGTGTCTGGCACATGGTCAGCGGTAGATATGTATTATTATTGTTAACTATCCATTCTTCGTATAGTACTTGCTATGCAAAATTGCAATTACGTGCCTCTCTGTGTGCCTGGTGTACAGAGTCTATATGAAGATCCACACGACCCATTCTGAGATTTAGGAAGGAAGCTCTGACAGCATGTGGAAGTGGGAGGAGGGGAGAGGAGAGGCAGAAGCAGTTAGCAGGTATTGCTATTGTTCAGGTGAGGGAGAAAGGGGCAGATCCCCCACAGGAGGGGTGGAAAGACTGAGCAGCTTTGAGAGAGATTTGTGAAGCAGAATTGACTCGGGGATCCAGTGGGTGTGAAGAATGAAGAGGCAGCAGAGATGGTGCCAGATTTCCAGCCTGAGTGACAGTGTTGGGGTTTGAAGGGGCCCAGCGAATAGCGTCCCACTCCCCGACTCAGATTCAGGGCCAACTAAGAGAAAGGACAAGAGAGGTGGGGCGCAGGCAGGTGGAGATGGAAATGCCGCCTTTATTCCAGAGGCAACTGCCTGGCAGGCCAGGCTCCTGTGTGGGGTTCCTGGGGCTTGCTGACACCTTAGCCCTGCCCACTGCAGGCTTCCCTGTGGGTGAGGGCAGGGTGGAGCCTGCCTGGCCAAGCTCCACACACGGCACAGTGGCCCCTGCAGGGAGGCAGGGCCAGAGAGGGCTCTTCAATCCCAGTTCTTTCAAACTGGCCAGTTCTTTCAAACTCCCTCCCTTGGGAGAAGGGAGCAGAGTAAAGAGGGAGGCCCAGGATGTCACTCTAGCTAGGGTTTCTCCATCTCAGCACTGTTGATATTTTGGGCTGAATAATTGTGGGGGCTGTCCTGCGCATTGTAGATGATCAACAGAATTCCGTGCCTCTACCCACTAGATTCTAGTAGCACCTCTTCCCTGGCTGTGACAACCAAAAGTGTCCCCAGATATTGCCAAATGTCCCTGGGGCCAGAGAGCAGCAAAATCGCCGTAGTGGAGAACCACTGCTCTAGTCTGATGGAAGGGCCTTTGACTGGAAACACGCAGTGTGGGAAAATGGGTGCTGCCTCCCAGCTTATAAGCCAGGTGGTGGGGTCTGTAGATAGGGAAGGACAGATTGGGTGAAGGCTGGGTCTTCCTGACCTTTGCAGAGTCGGCTCTCTCTGTTTTTCTTTCCTTCCTGCTCCTCCTCCTGCCTCTCCTTGCCCACCTAACTTCATGGCATCCTCAGAGTCCAGCTACAACCCCTCCCTCTAGGAAGCGCTCCCCAGCTCCGCCTACTAGCTAACTTAGATCTCTCTGTGCTCCCTCCTCCGCAGCACCCCTCACCCTGTACTGCAAATGGTGAGCAGTTTTCTTGCTGTGACCCTAGCACCTAGCACAATGCCAGGGTCATCGAAGGTCTGCAAGAAGTGTTGTCGCAGGTGAAGACCCAGGGCAGCTCCTGTTAGCTCTTCTCCAGTGTTGCTTGAGTGCCAGGAGCTCTTTTGTGGGTGTCTTTGTGGAGCTGGTGGCCCAGCCTGTGCCAGGCAGAGTGTTCCTGTGGCTGCCTCTCTCCTTCATGTCTCAGCCCTCCTACAAGTGTCTGAAAGGCTGTGTTTTCTCTGCTCGTTCCCAACATCGGAAACATTTAGGCACCTTGTTTTCGTGAGAGCTTGGGGTGTGACCTTGGCTCTTTCCATAGTTGCGAAAGAACTGCTTGCCCCGAAAATTGCCCTGGAGGCCTCTCCCCACAGCTGCCTGACCTCACATCAGAGAATCCAGGTTGCTTGGTTACCGGTTTCCAGGCCCAATTCAGGAAAGCCCTGAGGCCACAGAAAACTGAGTTTGGCTACATGGAACCCACAACTAAGGTCTAAAGACTATCTCACCTTTCAGCTCTCTGTGTCAAAGAAGGGGAACATGCAAGTTGGCTGCCACCTGCCTGGCCCTGGAGAGGCCTTCCTTGTCACTGACTTAACCCTTGAAACCGTGGCTGGTCATATGATCTCCATGGCACAGATGAGGACACCAAAGACCAACAAGATCGAGGAACAGGTCCGAGGTCATGAGCTAGGCTGTGGTAGGGTTGAGATCCAAAGCCAGGTTGCTAACTCCAAACGTTGGTCTCACTCTTGGTTTTTTTTTTTTTTTTTTTTTCTTTTTTTTGAGACAGCGTCTTGCTCTGTTACCCAGACTGGAGTACAGTGGCACGATCTTGGCTCACTGCTGCAACCTCCACCTCCTGGGCTCAAGCGATTCTCCTGCCTCAGCCTCCTGAGTAGCTGGGGTTACAGGCGGTGCCCCTTACCACACCCAGCTAATTTTGTTGTATTTTTAGTAGAGACAGGGTTTCACCATGTTGGCCAGGCTGCTCTTGAACTCCTGACCTCAAGCAATCCGCCTGCCTCGGCCTCCCAAAGTGCTGGGATTCCAGGCATGAGCAACCATGCCCGGCCTCTCTCTTTATCTCTCTGTCTCTTCACCTTGCTGGGAATTGTTCAAAAAGTTTGCTTATAGAGCATTTTTAAGAAATTATTGCCAGGTACGATGGCTCACGCCTGTAATCTCAGCACTTTGGAAGGCCAGTGTGGGAGAATTGCTTGAGCCCAGGAAGTTCGAGATCAGCCTGGGCAACAATAGCAAGACCCCATCTCCACAAAAAAAAAAAAAAAAAAAAAAAAAAAAAAAAAATAGCCAGGAGTGTTAGCACCCAACTGGAGTCCTAGGCTACTTGAGAGGCTGAGGTGAGACAATTGCTTGAGCCCAGGAGTTTGAGACTGCAGTGAGCTATGATCGTGCTACTGCACTCCAGCCTGGTTGACAGTGAGACCCTGTCTCAAAAAAAGCAGAAAATAAATTATTATTAAAAAACAATTCTTCTCACAGCTTGAAACACAAGTTTTCCCATCTCTGGCCTTTATGAAGTCCCTTCTTTTCCCCCTCCGCACACCTCCCCTGCAGGAGAAGCTCACATCCCTTACCGAGGCACCCTGCGCTCTGGCCCTGTGCCCCTCTGCCTTTGATATTTAGCCTTGCCTCGTCTGGGCTGCTTTACCTGGATAGCCTCCCATTGCCCTTACAACGGGGTGTTATACCTAAGATCACATGGCTGCTCCACTGACTATTGGGAGAGCTCCTTCAAGGAAGGCAAAGGCTGGGTTTTATTCATCTTTTCACTCCTAGGACCTTCCGCATTTCTGCATGGAGTAGCATGTACTATGTACTTCTCTAGTGCTACACCTGCCGGGGAGTGCTACTCCCAGTGCTCTAGCACATAGTAGGTGCTTGATACCCAAGCATTCAAGAAAACGAAACAGTTCAGTTCAAACTACTTTTTCATTCTATTTTTAATCTTTCTACCTGTTCTCCCCAAGGATTCAGATGTTCACAGTGGTGTGACAAGAGGCTCCCTGAGTCAGCCACACAAAATGCGAGGTCACTCCGGGTGCCAGCTGCTCTTCTGCTTCAGGCAGTGTCATCCTGCTCTGCTTTTCCCCCAAAACTCTATATCTCCCCTCCTCCTCTGACACTCCCTAGATAAATAGATTTTCTTTATAGACTTCAACCAGCCGATGATGAATTTTGGTAGCAGAAACATTTCTCACTTCAAATCAGATTGC
Source organism: Macaca thibetana thibetana (assembly GCF_024542745.1). Classification (NCBI taxonomy): domain Eukaryota; kingdom Metazoa; phylum Chordata; class Mammalia; order Primates; family Cercopithecidae; genus Macaca; species Macaca thibetana. The sequence goes on along the minus strand of NC_065586.1, from coordinate 94,058,214 downwards.
AGCTTCCCATCTGGGGACCACGAAGCTGGGGCAGTGGTTCTCAACCCAGACTGTCCATTAATATGATCTGGGCAGCTTCTAAAAATACACAGCACTCAAACTCCCACCTCAGACCAGTTCAATCAGAAGCTGGGTAAGGGACCTGGGTGGTGGCATATTTCTAAACACCTCCACCCCAGGTGGTTCTGTTAGGCACCTAGGGTTCAGAGCCGCCAGCCTAGAGTCTCGTATCACCTGACAGCTTCCTGGGAATGCAGGCTCTCAGGGGCCACCCCACACCTACCGAATCCGAATCTGTATTTTCAACATGACCCTCAAGTGATTGGTAAGCACACTGCCTTTTGAGGAGCATTTCTTTAGAGGAAGAACAGTTTTTAAACAACTATGACAAATTGCAAGCAGTTTCTGTTGATTCATGTTATCAATTGGACATACTCATTCCCATGCTTACTTAACACATATTAACAGAGAACCTGCTAGGTATCAGGCACTATGATGGTTTCTGGGAACACAAGGGCATATGTTTCTATCTTGGCCTGCAAATTCCTGCCCAGAATCCCTTCTTCCTAGGCTCTGCCCTTTGATGGGAGCTATCCTTCATCTCCTTGACCTGACCCTCTCTCCAGCACCAACCCTTTCCCCTTCTCACCTCTTCATAAAAATTAGAGTCAGAATCCCTCTTTGTCACTTCTTGTCAATTGTGGTACTTTGATCCTGAGCTGAAGACAGCAAGCTCTGATTGTGTAAAGATAAACTGAGCCTGGGCAGCTCTGGAGATTGCATAACCTAGGATTGATTTCAGCTCCTTAGATCCAGAGGCAGAGGAGAATGTTCTTAAACCAATCTTGTACCTTCACTGTAGTATATAGCCTGGTTTCAGGACTCTGGGAGCTACAGTATGGAGCCTTGCTGTTCGATGTGTAGTTTATGGACCGACATCATCACCACCACCTGGGAGCTTGTTAGAAATATAGAATCTTGGACTCCACTGCAGAGTTATTGAATCAGAATCTGCATTTTAACAAGACCACCAGGTGATTCACACACACATTAAAGTTTGAGAAGCACTGATATAGAACAGTGCTCATCAAATTTTGCAACATATTAGAATCATGTGGGAGCTTTTAAAAATCTGATATCCCATGATTATATATTAACAGCAACAAAAATTTGGTGCCCTTACTACACATTCTGTGCCAGTTAAGTCAGAATATCTTGAGATGAGACCCAAGCATTCGTATTTTTTTATTGTGATGCAATACACAGAACATAAAATTTGCAATTTTAACCATATTTAAGTATATACTTTAGTGATGTTATGCATATTAACATTGTTGTACAACCATGACCACCATCTATCTTTAGAACTTCTTCATCTTCCCAAAAAGAAACTCCATAATCCACTAAACACTCCCATTTCCCCTATACCCACCCCATGGCAACCACCATTCTGCTTTCTGCCTCTATGAATCTGACTACTCTGGACACCTTGTAGAAGTGGAACATACAGTATTTGTCCTTTTGCGACTGGCTTATTTCACTTAGCATAATGTCTTCAAGATTTACCCACCTTGTACTATGTGTCAGAATTTCTTTCCTTTTACTTATTTTTTATTTTTTCTTTCTTCCTATATAAAAGCAATTCCTCCATGTTTAAAGCTGAACAATACTCATTGTATGCATAGGTCACATTTTGTTTATCCATTCAGCTGTTGACGGACACTTGGGTTGCTTCTGCCTTTGGGCTATTGTGAATAATACTTCTATGAACATGGGTGTACAAATATCTGTTCATGTCTCTTTTTGCAGTTCTTTCGTGTATATGCCCAAGTGGAATTGCTAGATCATATGACAATTCTAATTGGAATTTTTTGAGGAATTGCCATACTGTTTTTCACAGCAGCTGCATTATTTTACATTTCCACCAGCAGTGCACAAGGATTCCAATTTCTCTACATCCTCACCAACACTTATTTTCTGTTTTTGTTTTTTATTATAGCCATTCTAATGGGTGTGAAATGGTATCTCATTGTGGTTTTGATTTGCATATCCCTAATGATTAGTGATGTTTCATGTACTTATTGAGCATTTGTATATCTTTGGAGAAACGTCTATTCAAGTCCTTTGTTGTGAGTCAGGTTGTTTAGTTTTTTTGTTGTTGAGTTGTAGTTCTTTATATATTCTGGATATTAATACCTTGTTACATATATGATTTGCAAATATTTCCTCCCATTCTGTGAGTTCCCTTTTCACTCTTTTGATAGTGTCCTTGGATGTACAAAAGTTTTAATTTTGATGCAGTCTGTTTTAGCTATTTTTTCTTTTGTTGCCTGTGCTTTTGCTGTCTTATCCAAGAAACTATTGTCAGGCATGAGAATTTTTTTAAAGCTCCCCAGATGATTCCAATGCACAGCCAAGATTGAGCAGTGTTTCTCAAATTTTAACATGCATTGGAATAATCTGAAATCTTGTTAAAATGCAGATTCTGATTTATTAAGTCTGGAGTGGGATCCAAGTTTCTGCATTTCCAACAAGCTCCTAAATGACGCTGATGCGCTGGTCTGCCGACTGCTCTGAGCAGCCAGGGTAGAGAAGAGCATTTAAATGATTTACTTTATCTGAACCCCCCAAAAAGAGGGTAAATATTATATTTACAGACCGTCTTCTAAGCTTCCTCACCATAACCATTGCCCAAAAAATACACCATCAAGACAGCCCACTGCTTATCCCTGACTTTCAAACTGGTACTGAGCAGCCCGGTGGGTGCATTGGGTGTGTTTGGCGTGGCAGAGGAATGAAATGTAAAGGACTTATTCTCCCCGCCCCACTCTCTCCCTGGTCTTGGGGGGAGGCCAACCACTGCTCTACTCATGCTGGGTGAGTTCAGGATTTACATGATGGCTTGCTCCTCTCTGGCCTTGGCCCTTGTGAGGCAACTACTGTAGAACCCTGCTGAAAAGCTTGTCTTGTTCAAAATATGTTTCATATCCTCAGAAAGGAAAACCACATTGGTTGGCCTGAAGTTTATAGAAGCAACTCAGGAGGGAAAAAACTGCTGAAGGTCTGCATCTAAAAAAAAAATCCTTTAATTCATCATAGAATTTTAGAGCCGGAAAGGACCTTTAGAGAACTCCAAACCTTCATTTTGGAGAAGAAAACTGAGACCCAAAGAGGTTGTGACTTGTTTAAGGTAACCCAGGCAAAATAGAGGTCAGCCAGTGGGTGCATTATTTCTTTCTCATCTTGCTTTAAGTTATTTATCTGGAAACGGATAACACAGAGCAGCTACTTCTTTCGTATCTCTCCTTTTCATTAAAAGAAAAGGTAAAACTAAAGAGGCTAGATCATGGTTCTTGACTCTCAGGGCCTTCATTAGAAAGGTTCTAATGATTAGAACTTTTAGGCTCATATTACCCCAATGGGACCAGCCTCACTGGTGGCCATGACCCAAATTGCAGGTGTGGTGCCTGGGAGGAACTAACTAGCTTCTAAAACACATGTCGGATGCCACTTTTCTCTTCCATGCCCATTGCTGATGTTGTAAGCTGATCACAGCACTCTTTCCAGCCACTGCCAATCAATTGGATTTGGCGTCAAATTGAAACTCCTTTGCCATTCACTACAATAGAGGTCATCCGTTGAAAAGTCCAATGACCTTCAGATCCATGCTACATTTCGGCATGTCGACACTGGTTATTAAATACTCTTTAGTTTCTCATTTCCTCCCCCATCCCCACCCAGCTGCTCATTAATCCAATTATGAGTTTCCTTTATCCAATCAAAGTTCCTGCCAAGTTGCAAAGCTCTTCTAGTGATTCATGATGCATTTGTCTTTAGTGATTAGAAAACCCAGCAGAAGATGCTGTCTCGTTCAGACGTCTCTGTAATTTGGAATGACCTCAGTTTGGTAGTGCCACACCCCACATGTGCCCTTTGAACACACTACAAGAACCTCCTTCCCAGTTTCTGCCCTGCAATTGGAGCCTTGCCCCTGTGTCACTCCCCAGCCTCTCCAGCAAAGCATTCAAGAGGCTCCTGAATCACGTCTGACTCTGAAGGCAGTGCCCAGGCCCTTCATTTTGGTCTCTGGGTCCTTGAACAGCAAGCTCATTTGCTGGCAGGAGCATCTGTCTCCATATGGGGAGACAGTCTTCAGATCTTCCTTGCTCTTCCCTTCATTAAGACATCAGCCTCACTCAGCCTTGCTCTTGGCTGCCAGATGCACTGACAAGCCAGCAGGAAAAGTTCCATCTAGAATAGGTCTGCTACCTTCTGAAGGCAGGAAAGTATCGCTTTGCCTGCTGGGACTGGACCCATGCAGCCTTTGTGGGCCTCCTTCCAGCAGAGCCTTTAAAACATTCCATGAGTGCTGATTCTAGGCCTGCGGGGAGAGTCTCAGGGTGGTGCCATCTACAGCGTTCCAAGTGTCTCCCTTACTTTCACTCAAGGGAGGTGGACTCCCTCCACCTCCTTGGCCATTTTCATCTGTCTCCTGGGTGTGTGCCACTGGCTCCCATGGCACCAGGCTACTTGGCAACACCCCGAGTTATGTTAGAGATATAATAATGAATTATACAATGCATTATACATAATTAATTTATAATGAAACATGCACGCAGTGGTTTAATTTCTCCAAGTGAATGATGTGCTACCCGCCAGATCCTGCTGGAACGCCTTCCCTAACTGACTGCTTCTTGGTCTGGAGGTGATGGCCAGCTGCCCTAGGGAGGGATCTTGGCTTGAGGAACCTGCCAGGTCGCATATTCCCCCTGGCTACCTCTGGAATACGTACCACAGAAGAACAGCCTTTCATTGCATCTACTATTGTTCTAGGTCTGGATACTCATGAGGGTCTCACCCAAACTGCATTGTTTGAGAGCTGTTATGTTCTTCATTCTCCCAGTCTTTCTCCCAGAGTGTGGGAAATGCCTTTGTATTTATACCTTTCCCTCCCCATCTCCCTCCCTTCCTCCCTCATTTCCTTCCTTCCACAAATATGAAATAAATGAAGGAAAGAAGTGCCTATTATGTGAACTACCCTTGGCTTGCTGCATATCAGTGAATAAAACAGAGATCCTTGCCCAAGTGGAGCTTACACTCTAGCAGAGGGAGGCACACAATAAATTATAAGTGTAATAATAAGTAAATTACACCATACGTCATACAATGATAGGTGCCATAGAAAAAGAAAAAGCAGAGCAGGCTAAGGGCGATCAGCCATGATGGAGGCAGGTTGCGGTTTCAAGGAGGATGGGCAGGGTAGGGCAGGGTTTGTGGAAAAGTAGCAGCCTAGGCACTGCCAAGCTCTCCATGAATAGGAGAGAAAGGCACTCTGGGCCTACCCAGGACTTTAATGTTCTGGGGTTGCTTTGGTTACAGGTTCTTTCAGTAACGTTTGTCACTTTTGGTTTCAGATGTCCAGGATGTTCCTGCTGCTGCTCTGGTTTCTGCCTATCACTGAGGGGTCCCAGCGGGCTGAACCCATGTTCACTGCAGTCACCAACTCAGTTCTGCCCCCTGACTATGACAGTAATCCCACCCAGCTCAACTATGGTGTGGCAGTTACTGATGTGGACCATGATGGGGACTTTGAGATCGTCGTGGCGGGGTAAGTGCCTCCCACCCTCAGCTTTTGCTGTAATAAGGCTGTGCGACAACTCCAAATCCCTGTGACTTGCAACAACATACATTCTCGTAGGTCTGTGGTCGTCTGCTGGGCTCAGCTGGGGTTCTGGGATGCTGTGGCCTCGCCTTTTGCTACTGCAGTGAGTCAGGATGGAAGGAAGTTTGGAAGAAGGGTGTTTGATCCACAGGCTTTTCGGGGAGAAAACTGGAATGCTCTGCTTTAAGGCACTCTCTTCTCTTCATATTTAAGCCTACTTGATTATGCAGGTATTACTTCTTTACCAGTGGGGCTGTAGGATCTCTGTACAGGAAGGCCTTAAGGGTGACAATTATGGTAGAAGGGGATGCTCAAAGCTGCCTTTGCACAGCACTTTACGTAAGACTAAGAAAACATTAATTAACCATTTCAAAGAGGGGGGTAGATGGAAATTAAGACGGACAGCTAAACCTCTGCTGCACATGCCTTGGTGCCCACGGCTCCCTTCTCTCCTGAAAACCAACATTGGGTTGCAAAAAAAGCATAAGACTAGGAATCCAAACAGCCTGAGTTCATGCCCTAAGATGTAAACGTTCTAGTTGTATGACCTTCAGTCTCTTACTCACTGAGATTCAGAGATATCCTCTGTAAAAAGGGGAATAACTGTAATGGCTTGTTGTCTTGAAGCCTTCATAGGCTATTGCATGTGACAGTGTATTGTAAATTTCTGCCAATCACCATTGACAATTACTGTGCACTGAGGGTGCAGTGGCTCACGCCTGTAATCTCAACACTTTAGGAGGCCAAGATGAGTGAATCACTTGAGGTCAGGAGTTCAAGACCAGCCTGGCCAACATGGTGAAATCCCGTCTCTACTAAAAATACAAAAATTAGCTGGGCATGGTGACACACGCCTGTAATCCCAGCTATTCAGGTGACTGAGGCACAAGAATTGCTTGAACCCAGGAGGCAGAGGTTGCAATGAGCCGAGACGGCACCACTGCACTCCAGCCTGGGCGATAGAGCAAGACTCCGTCTAAAAAAAAAAAAAAAAAAAAGATTGTGCATCGAGCACTGATATGTGCCAGGCACTATGCATCATCTCATTTCACATCCCTCATTTTGTTTCATTCCCAACAGCACTATGAAGTACATGTATTGTCATCCTCATTGAGAGAAAAGGAAGGTGGGGTTCAGAGACAGTAAGCAGCTTGCTCTCTGCTAAGTAAATAGTAAGTAGATGAGTCGGGATCTGAACCCCAAGGCTTACTAACTCTACAGCTGCCAACAGCACTGTACAAAGTTTCGTTATCACTTCAAAAATCAGTCAATCAATAAAAACACTACAGGGGCCTGTCGACCTCATTCTGGGAGGCCCGAGCTTTTTTGGTAGCACTAAAGTAACTGGCGGGTAACATTATTTGCAGCAATTGCATGTAACAGTAGAAAGCTTTGACCTTGGAATTGGAAGACCTGGTTTTAATTCTAACCATAGCCAACCCAGTATTTATAAACCTTATGCAATTTACTTTACACAGACCCACTTTCCTCATCTAAATAAAATGGGCATATTGAAATCTACAGGGTAGTCATGAGGGTTCGTGGTGAGATGTATAGAAAAGATTCTTTGTAAAGTACAGTTTTTATTTTGTCTGTTCATTTCTTCTACCCTGCAAAGAGTAGAGTTACTCAATTCTAGGCCTTCTAGCTCTAGATTGGTGTGCTGTCCAGAAGCACTTTCTGTGATGATGTAAATGTTCTGTGTTGATGCTGTCCAGTATGGAATCCACCAGCCACATGTAGCTACTGAGTATGTGAAATGGTAGTTAGTGTGACCAATGAACTGAATTTTTAAATTTTCTTTTATTTTAATTAAAAATAGTCACTTTTGAATTGGACAGTACAGTTCTGGGCTTTTAGAAGGAAAAAACTAAAGAGCTGAATATGACAGAAAAGGAGAAATGGAATCATTGCAATGACTCTTTTTACCTTGGGTGACCTGAGCAGATTTGCAGTCAATCAGCCTTGCCTGTGTCCAGTTCTGTGACTGTCCAGTTGCTCTCTGAATCAGGGAGACACCCTCCTCACTAAGTCCATGCCCAACCTGACTCCCAGAGCCATGTGCCACTCTGCCAGAATCTCTGGTTAGAGGACTTTGATGCATCTCTGAGACGTTCTGTTTGGATGGTTGCCCTGCCTCCTACTTGGAGACCCTGGCCTCCCCTGATAGACCCTGGGGACTGAAAAAGGACAGAGAAAAGCAGGGCAACCGTCCTTCTCTCCTCCTTCTCGCCCCCCAAGTTGCAACTATTATGCCCTCCTTTCATCTTGGAAGATGGTATACTCTTGTATTCCCACAAGTTAATATGGAAAAAAGTAAGACCTGAGATATGAACAGAAAGTGTCTTCACCCTATTTTCTTCTCCTTCTGAGACCTGGACATCTGGAAGGAGCTAGCCAGATCCCAGAGCATGAAAAGCCTCTCCCTGTCTCCACGGGGAAGCTGTCTCTGATTTCCGTACCTTGCACCCCTCTCCCAGCCCCTGCCCCTACACTGAGCAGCCAACGCTGCTTCTTATGGTCTGGCTTTCCCTCCTTCTCCCCTGGCTGTTGCAGGAGACCCATTGGGTCCCCCCTGCTCTGTTGCACTCTTTTCCCATGGTTCCAGATGGAAGGAAAGAAAGGGTGCGAAGGGCCGAGCACACCCCCTAAAGGAGGATGCAAAGAGCCTCTTACAGCATACTTCATTATTTTTGCTATCATTTTCCCCTTTCCACAGCATCTCTCTGAAAGGCATGCTGAAATAGTAGGCACAGGTTGCATTGCTCTCCTCATGATTCATCTTTCAGCTGCGAAGAACAGAACTAGCAGAGAAGGTCTTGGCCCCAGGGCTGGTGCTGGCCTGGGTCTATTTGGGAAGAAGCAGAGCTGTTTGGTAGCAGGATTTTCAGTTTGCCTGTCCTTTCCAGGTCAAACGGAGTGATATGTGCCCCCATGGGCCCACTCGCTGAGGTCAATTCCCTGAGCCTGTGTGTAAATGTGGGCTCTGTGTGCAGGTCTTTATCCCGCCAGTCCTTGGATGTGCAGGGGATTGCTCCTGCACCTCCTGAGCCTTCAGTTTCTTTCTTTCCAAGTGTTGCACATTCATTTCATCTTCCTCTTCAATGAAGTCTTTTTCACGTTCTCCTTTCAATAAATGTGCCTTTGTGTACTCTGTGGCAGTGAAGCTAGACCATCATTTGCACTGACAGCAAGGTTTAGAAGTCTCAACCTTGTGTAGCTTCCTGTTTATATGGGTCCTGTAGGACTTTGGAGTCTCTGGAAACAAGAACTAGACCGTCCTGGGTCTTGATGTGGAATCAGCCATTTAGAGAGAGCCCTGTCTCTTCTAGGGCAGGGTTGAGCCAGGCAGCCTCTGTCTGAGAAAGCTTGGGCTGCTGGATGTTATTCTGAAAGATGATATTTATTGCTCACCCCCAGCAAAGAACAAGAGTTACACAGAAGACAGGATGGCAAAATTGGGCAGTCTCCCAGCTCCAGGTCAGGCTTTCTTTGTGGCTGTTGTGAAGCATTGTGAATTCTCAGAGCATCAGAAAGACACATTCTAATTTGAGTACCAAAATACATTCCAAAGGCAAATATAACTTTTTATTATCTTCAGCTTAGGATGATTTGTCACTGTCTCCTTTTTGGGGCTGGATAACCAAAAATGGACTATACAGACATATTTAAATCAGGATCTTGGGAGGTCATTTGGTCCACCCCTTGCCTTACAATAAGGCCACACATACAGTATTCAGAGGCTCCTTTTACTTTGAGCCATCTGAGGGAATGTGGCAATCCTATTGTAATCCAGCTCGATAGTTACTTATGTCAAGAACCAATTTGACTAATCTGAATCCCTCATATTAGAGCTTAATAAGCTATTTCTTTTAGCTTTTGTTTTGTTATTGCCTTTGAAGATATAAACCAAATGATCACTATCTTTTCAAACAATGAAAGCTAGGATCACTGCCCTGCCTTTCATCCCATGTGGACTTTTTGGCAACATTTCTGATTTTGACCCTTAGATTTCATCCACCCTAAACCTATATTTAATTCTGTTTTATTATCTGTCTGATTGTCACCTCTCTGTGTAAGAATCATGTAGCAGGAGTTGAAATTTTGAAATATTGCATTTGTAGCCTTTATCAGGGGTACCTACGGTCCAGTTCATAACAGGTTCACCCTCTATTACCTTATAGACCTTTCCACTACCTGGCCCCTGAAAGCATTTACTTTTGCCACCCCTGGTAGAACAGCCAGCTCTTCTGTTTATAAAGCACTCCGTACTTGAACTTGTCTTGAATGTGTTGACCTTGTAGTATGTCTGACTGGAGCCCTGTTGCTTTGAGTATTTACTCTTTGAATAGGTTTGTTTTGTGTTGCTTTTTCGGTGTCCTCGTTCTGGGTATTGACAGCATTGATTTTGAGCGTGTTGCGGGTCGGTTTGTGTTGTGTTTCAGATTCTTGAGTTAATTGTGATGGAAGGCGTGTGCATGTCTCTGACTCTGGGAGGAGCAGGAAATGACCGCCCTTTGTTCTGCGGGGATGGGGGAGGGCCTGGGCCGGCTGAGATCCTCTGCACATCTGGGCGAGTGCCTCCGCATATGGAGGGCTTATCTGTTAACCGGCAGGTGTATGATTGCAGTCTGCTCCCTGCGGGGTGAGGGGAAGATTTGATCACCTCTGGCAACTTCCACGCACGCACAGACCATTGAGGATCTTCAGTACTAGTTTTCCAGTAAATAGAAAGCCCAGTGGCTTCTCCTTTTCTCAGTGGAACTGAACACCCAATCTACAGTCTCACAGAGTCTGGAAAGGAATTCCTGTTGGTGTCAATCTTGTACAATTCCTTTAGAGCAGCTTTTGTTTCCTGGGATATCCCCAGAGGTCTGAGATAACACCCCTACCATCTCAGTTTCCAACAGGAGTTTGCTCAAATGGAAAGATTGTAGTGGTTGTAAAGTTTAAATCATGATTTAGATCCATTTTTCTACCCAAAGATTATTCATTTGATAAAACCGTAACACATTCTTCACATTTGGAAGGGTTTCATTTAAAGGGATGCTACATACTGTAAAGCAGTGTTTTAGGTTTTTCTTAATTTTGCAACTATGTCAGGAAACTTTTTAATTTACTAAAGTTAATTGAATTATTTAAAAGGCAAATTGTATTCAATTACCAAATTAATCACAATCATATAGGAGATAAATTTGCCATTATAAATAATAAGAACAATGATTTTTAAAAAGACACATTTATCCATGATTTAGCCAAAGCAGCATTTATGCATTTTATTATAAGTATGTATACATACATGTAGTATATAGATATATATAGTATTTATAGATAGATATGGTAAATAATAGGTAGATGTAGTATGTATATAAATATAATTAGATACATATTAAAATATATACATATATGCACACATTCACATATGCTTTTAACAAAATCAGTACAAATATTTTTGAACTTTCAGTCTTAATTGTTGTTTTGTATAACATTTTAATAGATTTGATAATCAGTTTTGATATTATCTTAAAGTGTTACATTATTTCATTCTGTTTCTTTTTTTTTACTTAAAATATATTTTACTTTTGGCCAGGCACAGTGGCTCACGCCTGTAATCCCACCACTTTGGGAGGCTGAGGCAGGCAGATCACCTGAGGTCAGGAGTTCGACACCAGCCTGGCCAACATGGTGAAACTCTGTCTCTACTAAAAATACAAGAATTAGCCAGACGTGGTGGCACGTGCCTATAATCCCATCTACTTGGGAGCCTGAGGCAGGAGAATTGCTTGAACTTGGGAGGCAGAGATTGCAGTGAGCCGAGATCATGCCTTTGCACCTCAGCCTGGATGACAAGAGCAAAACTCCATCTCCAAAAAAAAGAAAAAAAAAAAAATATATATATATATATATATGTATTACTTTTAATTACACTTAAGCACATTTTGTTGCAAAAAAAATCACACAACCTAGGTGAAGGTAAAAATCCATTTTTACCAATCCACACTCCTTCAAGACCATCCCAGCCCCCTCCCAGAATAACAACTTTTTCGGTCTGCTGTTTATGCTTCCAGAAATTTCTATGTCATGTATATGGAAAGAGTGTGTGAGAGACAGACAGAGACATAGGGAGAAAGAGTCTATGTTGTGTACATTTCTACTGTGTATATATATTATAAAATACATAATTTATGGAGAAATCACACTGATACATATTGTTCCAAAACTTGCTTTTTTTCACTGTATAATATGTTCAAACATATAGATGTAGCTTTTTTAAAAGTTGCTTAGTATGGATGTACTGTATTCATTTTGCCATTCCTCAAGTGACGTTTAAGCTGTTTCTAATCTGTGACCATTGCAAATTCCACCACACTGCATGTACATCCTTACACACATATGCAAATATTTCTTTAGGATGGATACCAAGAAGTAGAACCGCAGGGTCAGGGATATGTTCATTTTAAATTTTATTAGATATCACCAAATTGCTTCCAATCTAATCCTTTTGTATTTACTCATAGCCTAGAAATAAAAGGCTTTGGATTATTCAGCTCAACAGCTGTTCAAGCACCTACTGTGTGTACAGCCAAATATGTTCCAGGGTCTGAACTTTGTCAATGTAGATTTAACAATCCCAAGAAGGAAAAGAGCACCTCTTCTACATCTGCAAAGGAAGCTGCTGCTGTTAAAACTGGATTGAGGAACTTCAGTACTTTCTGATTCAAACTGCTGAAAGGGCCTACTCGAAAGCCTCTTCTGCAAAAATATATTTCTTAAATGGGTCACCCTTAACCCTGAGATTTCATTGTTGTTGGTATCATGGAAGAATGATTGCAGTGTGCCAGCTCTTCTGCTGTGGTTTTGGATGGACTGCCCCTGATTCTGAACACTAATAAATACCAATTAAATTAAATACTAATTAAATGCTAATACATATGAATTGGAGCAGGAGCCAGGGCTTTTTTTAGCCCATTCTTAAAACTTTTCTAAAAAAGGTTACTCAGCAGTGCCTGGCAGGTTTGCCAGAGCTGTCTCATTGCCACATCCATACCTCCTCCCCAGTCCTGGGCAGCCAGGAGCAATGGGCAGAATTCCACTTCCACCCCCTCACCCCAAATTACATACTCTCCTGATCAGCTCAAAGGTCTGAGGCCCCTATGTAATTACCCCAGACGCACACACAGACACACACAGACACACACACACACACACACACACAGAGCAACTGAGCCAGTTGGCGTGGTAGACAGAATAATGGCCTCCCCAAAATACCACATCCTAATCCCCAGAACCCACCAATATGTTATCTTACCTGGCAAAGTGGACTTCACAGAAGTGATTAAGTTAAAGACCTTGGAATGGGGAGAATATTCTGGATTATCTGAGTAGGCCCAATGTAATCAAAGGTCTTTAAAAGTGGGGAAAAGGGAGGCAGAAGGGGAAGTCAGAGTGATTCTATGTGAAAAGGATTCAACCCACTATTCTGGCTTTGAAGATGGAGGGAGAGGCCAAGAGCCGAGGAATGTGGGCGGCCTCCAGAAGTTGGAAAAGGCAAGGAAACAGATTTATCCCTCGAGCCTCCAGAAGAAAACGCAGCCCTGCCAATCTTGATTTTAGCCCAGCAGGACCAATGCTGGACTTCTAATGTACAGAACTGTAAGATAACCCGTGTGTATTGTTGTAAGCCATTAAGTTCATTGTAATTTTTCAAAGCAGCCATAGAAAACTAAAACACGAGATAAAAGGTTGAATGCTTGGTGTCATTTTTCAGAGAGGTGATGGCCATTACTTCAGAGAATTTTAACTGTGCTATTGTATAATTTCACAACAATAAACAAAATATGCTACCAACAAATGTATTCGTTTTAATCAATGTCAATCCCTGTCATAGAGACATGTGAGTTTTGGGCCAGGCGCGGTGGCTCACACCCGTAATCCCAGCACTTTGGGAGGCCAAGGCAGGTGGATCACAAGGTCAGGAGATCGAGACCATCCTGGCTAACATGGTAAAACCCCATCTCTCCTAAAAATACAAAAAATACAAAAAAACAAATTGGCCGGGTGTGGTGACGGGCGCCTGTAGTCTCAGCTACTCTGGAAGCTGAGGCAGGGGAATGGCGTGAACCCGGGAGGCCGAGCTTGCAGTGAGCCGAGATTGTGCCTCCGCACTCCAGCCTGGGCGACAGAGAGAGACTCTGTCTCAAAACAAACAAACAAAAAAAAAGAAGGCCGGTCGCGGTGGCTCACGCCTGTAATCCCAGCACTTTAGGAGGCCGAGGCGGGCGGATTACGAGGTCAGAAGATCGAGGCCATCCTGGCTAACACATTGAAACCCCGTCTCTACTAAAGAATACAAAAAATTAGCCTGGCGTGGTGGCGGGCGCCTATAGTCCCAGCTACTCTGGAGCCTGAGGCAGGAGAATGGCGTGAACCCAGGAGGCGGAGGTTGCAGTGAGCCGAGATTGTGCCACTGCACTCCAGCCTGGGCGACAGAGCAAGAGTCCATCTCAAAAAAAAAAAAAAAGAAAGAAAAGAAAAGAAAAAACCATGTGAGTTTTGTAAAGAATTCCTAAAAGCATACTTTGTTCCTCGGTGACTATCCGAATTAATTCACTCGGCAACTCACTGTTTGACACCTAGTGCTATGAGTGGCTGGAGGTGGAGAGAGGAAATTCAGAGCTTTTAAAGATCTCACTGTCTTTGGTGGGATAAACACACCCAAATTGGGTGAGGTCATAAGTGACCAGTGCCACCAGAGAGATGCAAGCATTCCTGGAGGTCAGAGGGGCCGAGAGCACTTCCAGCTGGGAATCACAGAGGTCTGGAGGTGGCATTTCGATGGCCGTGGAAGGACAGGTAGCCTGTAGATCTGTTTACCAAGGGGACAGAGGCCTCTCTAGGTCAAAGAGAGTTTTAGGCTTATTTGTTTTTGTTCGTTTGTTTTTAAATTTATTTTTTAAAAAGGCTTTTAACAAAAAAACCTGATTTTCACAAAGTAGTGAAGAGTATTTATATAAAAAGCCATTCAAAAATAGTGATATAATTAAAACGCTAAAAATGCCTCTGCTGAAAACGGCAAAGCTACATTTAGTAGTCTGAATTTTTCATCCATTTAGAAAGTAGACGTATGCCGTGTCTCCAATCGCGTTCCTTGAAGTCTCTCTTCTCCCCATTTTTTTAAGCGGTGGGCTGGCTGAAGGACCTTCTTAGTCCCATGGGCCCCACTGCAGGCTGCAGAGGCCCAGGCCTAGGGCAGGAGAGAGCTGAGGTTGACCCTCCCCGGCCTTGCACCCCGGGCCTTCCTCATTCTTGCTCTGCTCTTTGGAATATACGCAGCTCCCACTCAGCATCACTGCTGCTCTAGGGGGCGGATCTGACGCCAGCCTCCCCATCCTGTGTTTTACTTCACACATCCCTTCTCTTCTCCAGTCCTACTGACCTGGTGAGCAGGTGGTCTTATCATTTTGCTGTGATTCTGACTTAATTTTCCCTCTAAGGAAACTTTTGAGGTTATTTTTGAGGTGCGGGTATCTAGAACACAAAAGGATGTGCGGAAGCTAAAAACGAACATTCCCGCTTCAGATTTGTACCATGCTCTTCCCTAGTTTACCTTCACCTGCTTGCAGCCTACAGTTATGGAGGCATAGAGAGCAGGAAAAGCACGTGTCTGGTATTTTACTGATGTCTCATTTTAACCAACAAGCAGTTCATATGAGATGCAGCATTTAATTGATCCTAAGTCACAATTTTTTTTTTTTACATTTTAATATCTCTAAAATTGAGATGGGACTTAGAATTGGCAGCCTGCGTTTACTGGCAGAGTTCTTCTTTGCCTAGAGATATGTAATATCATGGTAAGTCTTATTGCCAATGACACTTTAGATTTGACGAAAACACTGTAAATAGTGTCGTCCCTGCTTTGCAGATGAGGAACCTGAGGTCCAGAGACCTGCTTGCATTCACAGAGATAGTAAAAAGTAGAATAATATTCTATTTATGCCCATTAAATTAAGCTTGTTAATCGTGTTATTCAAATGACAATCTTTACTACATTTTTTTCTGCTTGGCCTATTAATAACTGAGGGGCTTGCTTTGTAATATCCTACTATGGCGGTTCATTTCTCTCAGTAATTCTGTCAATTTTTGTTTTATACATGTAGAGGCTAATTTGTTAGGTGCAACTTTACCAATTGTATTTTCCTGGTGAATGGACCCATTGTCAAGAAGTGATCTCATCCATCCCTAAATACACATTTAGTCTGATAACATGATATCTATTCCAGCTTTTTTTTGGTTAGTATTTGCCAGGTTTATCTTTACCATACTTTAACTTTGAACTTTTCAAAGTCCTTATGTTTTATGTGTGTTTCTGGTATGCAGCCTATGTATAGCTTAAGTTTCTCCAAATGTTTGACCATGTCTACGTCCCTTTGCCAATTAGTTTAGTCCACTTCCATATAATCAGAACATCAATATGTTTAAACTTGTTTCTGTTATTTTGTTTTCTCAATTTCCGTGTTTTCAATGATCTTCTCTTCCTTTCTTGCTTTTTAAAAATTTGATTGGTTGAAAGTCTTTTTTATTGAAGGTGGCAGCGTTTCAGGATCTCTAGGGTGTCACTCTTCTAGCCAGACCCCTGTGGCTGGTGGCGCCTTTGCCCAAGTCTTGCTTGGGCCTGATGGGCTCGCTCCGCCCACTTGCCATGGCAGGCTGCGCTCAGCTCACACCACCAGCCTGGATCCCACACCTCCAAGGGAGACTACAAGTCAGACGTGGACTGGCAAGGGGTGTGTGAGCCAGTGCAGGGCCCAGCCACTGTGCAGTCAGACACGCTGGCTGTTACCACAGGGCGGGTAACTCCAGGTGCTGGCATGGGTGCCTGCTCTCTGCAAGGCTGCAGCTGGACCGGGTGCAGGTAGCTTCTCTGTCTGGCACTGGGGAACATGGTGGCACCTAGAAGCTTGGAGATGCCAGGAACTGCAGGGTCTCAAAGAGGGAGTCACAGCCCTGGCTCGAGGAGATCCTAGGTCTGAGCTCCCTGAAGGGTCACAGCTCTTCTCTCCTTCTCTCTTCCCACAACATAGAAAACAAGGGGCATGTTTCAGCCTTCTTTGCGTTACTGCTGTTTCAGCCTTGCCATTCTGCAGGTCCCAAGTTCTTGTCCTGTGACCAGGGAGAATGAGGTAGTCAGACAAGTGAATGGTGAGCCAGACTAAGAGGAGCTTCACTGAGTGATAGAACAGCTCAGTCTCCCATGGGGCAACTCCTTTCTGTAGCCAGGGTGTCCTGTCGACTGTTCAGCTCCTAGCAGAGAGGGTAGCTCCTCTCTGCAGCTGGTCATTCCATCATCTGTGCAGCTCTCAGCAGAGAAGAGGCCCTAGAGTGGGTGGTTTCTCTCTGCAGGCAGGCATCAGTCATCTCTGCAGCTCTCAGCAGTGAGGGGGCCCTGCAGTGGGTAGCTCCTCTCTGCAGCTGGTCATCCTGACGTATGCCCAGCTCTGGCTGAGCCTAGGGCTTTTATGGGCCTCAGAGAGGAGAAAGTGCACACCAGTTGGTCCATGGACAGCCATAGGTGGGCCAAGAAAAGGCACCATAAGTTCCCACTCCTGTCCATGGTGCTGGCAGCCCAAACCCAGCCATCAGGCCCTCCCTGGCCTGAAGGTAGGGACTAACTGTGGACCTGCCCCCTTCTTCTCAGAAACCTGTCTGCCTCCTGCTGCCATTCATGGCATGCAAGTTGTAGGTGCCAAGGGGCATTTGCAGGCCAGCGCTGAGCTGCCCTCAGCACCCCTTTGGCTTCCCTTCTATGCTTATTGGCACCCAAAGTCCAGAAGGGGAAGAGGCAGCAGGGGGCTGGCATGTCAGCACTGCCCTGAGCCTGTGCACACCTGGCTGGGCCACAACAGTGGCCAGGCTTGCCCTAACTGCTCTGAGATTGGAGCAGATGCCAACAGCAGGGAGAAGCCAGGTCTCAGGGGCAGGCACTTCTGAGCCTGTGAGGGCAAGGGGGACTTCCCAGGCCCCCAAGAGCACAGGGATGCCTAGGTCTGCAGCTGGGGTTTGAACAGCCGCAGCTGTGCTCAGGATGGCGGGGCTTCTGCCTTCTTCCTGGAGTGGGAGGCCTGGGTCTGCAGCTGCACCTCCCTGCTGCAGCCGGCGTGATGGCAGTGGCCACTCCAGATGGCCTGTCGCTGCCATCATCAGAAGGTTCTTGTTTTCTAAATCCCTTTTTTTTTTTTTACCCCTATTGATTTGGGATTTATACCTCTACTTTTGTTTTTTTAGAGGTTTACTTTGAAACTTTATATACATTTTAACTTAACAGACTCTGAAATTATCTTAACCCCCTTCTATAACAATATAAGGACTTCAGGACATGTTAACTCTGAACCCCTACTCTTGGCATTTGTGTAGTATTTTAGTCTTTGCCCTTTGTTAGCCCTGCCAGTTATAATAATAATAATTCATAATAATAGTTGTTGTTGTTATTGTATAAAGACAATGGTTTTACCTTTTTTTTTTTTTTTTACCATTTTATTTGCTCATTTTTCCTTCTTGCATCTCAGAAAGACCTTCTGGGATCATTTTAATTCCAAAGATGTTACTTTGCTGAATGCCCCATCCTGATAAACTCAGTTTTTGTTTAATCTAAAAATATCTTTACTGTATCTTCATTCTTGAAAGAACCTTTTTCTGTATTCACAATTTCAAGTTGATGGCTATTATTCCATGGTGTAATGGTTGCCATTGTTTCTTTTCTGATGCCCATTATTACTAATGCCATTCCTTTGTAGATCTATCTCTTGTCTCTCTCTCTCATCATTCAGTTTGGCAGTTTTACTATCATGTATATGGATCTCTTTTAAAAAAAAAAAAAAAAAAAAAAAAAAAAAACCTGGTCTGTGCTTCCCAAATTGGAGGAGTCATGTCTGTCATCATTCTGAGTATTTCTCAGCCATCATCTTTTTAAGTCTTTCCTTGGCCAGGAACAGTGGCTCAGGCCTGTAATCCCAGCAGTTTGGGAGATGGAGACAAGCAGATCAGTTCAGCCCAGGAGTTTGAAACCAGACTGCACAACATGGAGAAACCTCATCTCTACTAAAAATACAAGATAAATTAGCTGGTGTAGTGGTGTGCACCTGTAGTCCCAGCTTTTCAGGAGACTGATGTGGGAAGATCTCTTGAACCTGGGAAATCGAGGTGGCATTGAGCCAAGATCACGCCACTGCACTCCAGCCTACTGTGGCAGAGCAAGACCCTGTCTCAAAAAAAAGCAAAAGTCGTTACTCCATTCTCTCTACTCTCTCCTTTTGGGACTCTACTCAGGCAATGTGAGATTTTCTCATTGTAGCCTCCAAGTCTCTTAACTGTTCTCACATTATTTCATCTTCTGTCTCTCTGTGCTGCTGCATTCTGGATAATTTCCCAGTTACATCTTCCAGTTCACTAATTATTTCTTCAATTGTATCTAAACTGCTGAGTTTTCATTTCAAAACTGTTTTTTATTTTTAGGAGTTTTATGTTTTTTTTCAAATCTCCCTGATAATTTCTGAAAATGTCTTACTGCTTATTCACTTTTGTGAGTTCATCATTTCATTCTTTAAACATTGCATGCATAGTTATAATCTGTATTTGACAGTTCTAATATCTGCAGTACTTGGGTGTTAAATGTGTTCTTAGTTGTTTTCATTACCACTAACTTCTGGTGGCTTACTTCCTTATTATATTTGCTTGATCTTAAAATGTAGGAGTTCTGTGGGCCTAAATTGAAAACACTTTTTTTTTTTTTTTTTTTTTGAGACAGAGTCTCACTCTGTTGCCCAGGCTGGAGTGCAGTGGCACGATCTCGGCTCACTGCAATCTCCACCTCCCGGATTCTAGCAATTCTCCTGCCTCAGCATCCCAAATAGCTGGGACTACAGGGACATGCCATCACGCCTGGCTAATTTTTTTTTTTTTTTTTTTGGAGACGGAGTCTCGCTCTGTTGCCCAGGCTGGAGTGCAGTGGCCGGATCTCAGCTCACTGCAAGCTCCGCCTCCCGGGTCTACGCCATTCTCCTGCCTCAGCCTCCCGAGTAGCTGGGACTACAGGCGCCCGCCACCTCGCCCGGCTAGTTTTTTGTATTTTTTAGTAGATACGGGGTTTCACTGTGTTAGCCAGGATGGTCTCGATCTCCTGACCTCGTGATCCGCCCGTCTCGGCCTCCCAAAGTGCTGGGATTACAGGCTTGAGCCACCGCGCCCGGCCACGCCTGGCTAATTTTTGTATTTTTAGTAGAGACAGAGTTTCACTATGTTAGCTAGGATGGTCTCGATCTCCTGACCTCATGATCCACCCGCCTCAGCCCCCCAAAATCCTGAGATTACAGACGTGAGCCACCGTGCCTGGCCTGAAAACACTTTTTACCAGAGAGGATTTGTATCCACCTCTACTGAGGGCCAAGGGGTTCTACTGACCTGAGAATACCCTAGCTCTCTCCAAGGGTCCTGGCTTAATGTAGGATTCTGTAACCCTATCTTGCCACCAATTCAAGGATTAGTAGTATTCTTTATGATGCTCAGAGTCCTTCATTTCAGTGTATTTACCATTCATTGCTGCCAGGTCTAATTACAGCTCTCACTTTTCTGTGGGATGGGATGGTTCTTGGAGATTTTCCTCAAGTTTGTGAACCCAGTAATACACTAAAAATATAGTTCATTGGGGATCTACGTGTTCTGTAGTGGTAGGGTCCTTCAGAGGTCTGCATATCATTGGAAACAGAAAAATAGACTTAGGAAATCCAAAGCTTGTGTTCTTTCTGTCACCAAGAAGACATTGGAGGGTTTGTGTAACTAAAGGAAGTAGAATTTAAAAGGTCCTTCCCCTTAGCTTTTCAGAGATGCTTGAACTAACTTCTTGCAAAATACAAAGAGCTCTATAGCATGGAAGACTTGAGTATAAGACAGATGAGGAGGGGTGTGTGTGTGTGTGTGTGTGTGTGTGTTTTGGAGGAGAGAAGCATGTGCAGGAAGCCCCATGTACTCAAGAAAAACCAGGCCAGACGGTGGTCCTTGGACTGTGCCTCTCTAGAAGAGCATGCGAGTTCAAGATCAGAATCTGTTTACAGCACAGATGATACCATCCACTGGTGTTTGGCTATGCCAAGCAAAGAAACATGAACTGTGCACATCAGAAGATTCCTTCCCCCTCAGCAGCCATCTTCTCATGTTGTTTATAAAATGCCTATAGCCATATGAGGTCAGGGACAACTACACAGTATCCTTTGATGTGCCCAGCTGTTGCAGTCATTCTGTATGCTGTCCATGAGTGGGCAGTGGAAGGAGATTCTCCCTGCTTGGGAGCAGCAATGCATTCCAGAGCTCCTCACACAGGATAAGGTGGCCAGATCTGCTCCTTGGGCCTCCACAGGACCTTGATTCCTTCTGAGAAGAATACTCCTCCTCGGGAGAACTGTTCCAATCACAAGATCCTGTGGGGCTGCCACTCAAAGCAGCCCTTTGGCCACTAGGGATTAGTCCAGTATCTAATCAGTATCTTGATCTGAAATTTTCTATCTTGAAGGAAAGTTCTCCCTTTGCTGTTGAATCATGAGTTGAAAAGGTATATCACAACTACCACCTGTTCTGTCCCTCATCTCATGGAGGAACCTGAGAGAATGCTGATGACATCCAGAGAAAAAAGGACAGAATCCCGGGGGCCTGTCCCTGAGGTCCACAGATCTATGCGTCC
Organism: Macaca thibetana thibetana; assembly: GCF_024542745.1. NCBI lineage: Eukaryota > Metazoa > Chordata > Mammalia > Primates > Cercopithecidae > Macaca > Macaca thibetana. The sequence goes on along the minus strand of NC_065586.1, from coordinate 94,036,825 downwards.
CCTGAAGCTCTCCTATAGTTCTGGGAACACCCTGGCATACGCCTCTAGTATGTCCTCTCCCTCCTTTTCTCTACAGTTACTTTCCTTATCTTATACCAAAACTTATGGCTTTTAAGTCAGACAAGAGACGCCCTTTTGTAGACCAGAGTGAGCACCCTATCTGGTGCTGAGTTGCAAACCAGAGAGTAACCATCCCTAACCCCAAAGGAGATGCTTTGGGAAAATTCTTAAGAATACATAAATACAGTTGGCAATCTGTGATCCATGTTAACCTAGGTTTGTGAAGGAGTTTTTGCTATCTGAATCAGATTTAAAATAAAACTCAAACCAAAAATATATCCCAATGTTATGTAATTAAATAGTAAACATTCTAGGCCAGGCACGGTGGCTCACGCCTATAATCCTAGCAATTTGGGAGGCCTAGGTGGGCAGATCACTTGAGGTTAGGAGTTCAAGACCAGCATGGCCAACACGGTGAAACCCCATGTCTACTAAAAATACAAAAGTTAGCCGGGCATGATGGTGCATGCCTGTAATCCCATCTACTTGGGAGGCTGAGGCAGGAAAATTGCTTGAACCCAGGAGGTGGAGGTTGCAGTGAGCCAAGATGGCACCATTGCACTCCAGCCTGGGGGACAAGAGCAAAACTCTGTATCAAAAAAAAAAGTAAAAATTCTACATACACATTTTGATCAATAATTCTTTTTAAAATTTCTCCTCTCACAATAGATTGCAGACTTCTAAAGGCAAGAACTTTATCTTTTTCATCCGTGCACCTATAGTGCCTATCACATAGTGTTCAGATGAAACAGGCAGGGGTCTCATGGGTGGATGGAGGATTTTAGATAAGAGGATTAATGAAAATAATAAATATTAGCTATACTCAGAAGTGACTGATTTAAGGACCTTCGTCTTGAGAGCAACATCAATCAATTCAATAAGCAAATTCTACAAGCCTACCTACCATGTGCATAGTCGTGTGCTCAGTGCTTTGGAAGATACAAGAATATGATCCCCTCCTTCAAGCTATCTTAGTCATAAGAGAGATAAGGCACATATGGAAATAACAGAGCAGAATGTCATATGTGCTACAGCAAAGACACTCATTCCATGTTCAGCACACTCATCAAGTTCATGTCCCCAGTGAATATTCTAGCTTCTTATAAACACTGCATTTCATATGAGGTTGTAATCATAAGGTTTTCCCCTCTGTGGAACTTTTCTATGATGAAAAACTTCTCTATGGGTTTGATCTTTTTTAAAGCCAAGGTTCTTACGTTAATTTCCCTTTCATTAAACTGCAATAATTTTTTGTTTGCTGAATAGTCCCAAGGGACTGACAGTATCATTGAGCCTCCAGTCCTGGCTCTTCTCCGTTCCCATCTAACACCAAGACAGGAGAGGCAGTGAAATTCTCAAAATGCGCCAGTAACCAGTTGTACTAATGTCAACCTGGCTTTTGTTTTAATTGGCAGATAAAAGTTGTATATATTTATCATGTACAAATCATGTTATAAAATATGTATACACTGTGGAATGTCTAAATCGAGCTAATTAAGATACGCATTACCTCACTTTTTTGTGATGAGAACATTTAAAATCTACTCTCTTAGTGATTTTTGAGAATACAATTCATTGTTATTAACTATAGTCACCATGTTATACAATAGATCTGTTGAACTCATTCTTCCCATCTAACTGAAATTTTTGTATCCTTTAACCAATATCTCCCTTCCTCACTCCTAGCCCCTGATAACCATCATTCCACTCTCCACTTCCATGAGTTCAACTTTTTTAGATTCTACATGTAGGTGAGATTACGTGGTATTTGTTTTTCTGTGCCTGGCTTATTTCACTTAGCATAATGTCTTCCAGGTTCACCCATGTTGTCACAAATGACAGGATTTTCTTCTTCTTTAAGGCCAAATAATACTTTATTATGTATTATCACATTTTCTTTATCTGTTCATCCATTGATTCACACTTAGGTTGATTCCTTATCTAAGCTGTTGTGAATAATGTTGCAATGAACATGGGAATGCAGATACCTCTTCAACATACTGATTTCATTTCCTTTGGATATATACCCAGTAGTGGGATTGCTGGATCATATGGTAGTTCTATTTTTAATTTTTTGAGGAACTTCCATACGGTTTTCCATAATTAGGCTTATTTTTTGAACATACATTTTTCCATCAGTAACCTGTTGTCCATATCCTTCCTTCCAAGCTAAAGCAAAGTATGGAAGGAGTAGGAGGGAGATAGCTAGCTATTTCCCTCAACCCCCTCCAAATAAGATGGGCTGTAATTCTACTTCCATCAGGATCTTTTAAAGTTGCTTCCCTATTCTGGGAAGCAGCTGCACCAGGCTATAGTCGAGGCAGCACTCCCCCAACTCCCATCAGCTATTGCTCCATCCGGCTGGCCTGACAAGGCTTTGGTTAAGCCATTTCAGCACCTGATTCCTGGACAGCACCAGAGCCATGGAACAGGCTCAGAGATGCTGCCTGGCCTTCTTCCCTGTCTGCATCCCCACATGCAAAACATTTTGCTTAGGAAGATTTTAAAAAGTATGGTAAGTCTCATTATAAAAGTTTTTTCTAGACAATGTATTAATGTCAAAAAGCAAGAGATAGTGAAATAACAGATCTCAAAGTTTCCAAGGGTATATCTAAAATCTAAATCAATCTTTCAAACATGCCTAACATTTCATAGGAAAATAAATCTTTAATTTAAAAACCAGGAAGTAAAAAGAAGACAACCAGGACTCATTCTTGGTTCAAAAAGCTGGAGAGCTAAAGAAATTTTCAGAGAACACTGGTAACTTGCTGATGCCTGTCAAATAATAGTACTTCCTACTGTTGTGGTGAAGACAAATGAGATAAGTCATGTAAATTGCTTAGCACAGCACCTGACACATACTAAGTGCTCAATAGTTAGTGTGTTGAGTCTGAATATGTTTCTTTAATGCCTAACATAACAGGAGGAGTTTGCCTGGACCAATCCTTGTCTTAGAAATGTGTCTCTCTATCCCTCTTTTTATCAAGGGCATAAAATGACACTGTGTAACTTTTTTTGTTTTTATTTTACTTATTTATTTATTTATTTATTATTTTTTAAAGACAGGGTTCTCCTCTGTCACCCAGGTTGGAGTGCAGTGGTGCATTCATAGTTCGCTTCAGCCTCTGATTCCTGGGCTTAAGTGATTCTTTCTCCTCACTATCCCAAGTAGCTGACACTACAGGTGTGTGCCACCACACCTGGCTCAGTTTTGTTTTTGAATTATTTCTAGAGACAGGGTATCACTATGTTGCCCAGGCTGCTCATCTCAAATTCCTGGGCTCAAGCAATCCTCCCACCTCAGCCTCCTGAGCTGGGAGTGCATGCCACAACACCGAGATAATTTTTTGTTTTGGTAGAGATGGGTTCTCACATGTTGCCAAGGTTGGTCTCAAACCCCTGGCCTCAAGCGATCTTCCCACCTCAGTCTCCCAAAGTGCTGGGATTACAGGCATAAGCCATCATGACCAGCCATATTTTTTGTTTTTTAATTAGAACTATATATCTTTTGTTGGTAATTTTTAAAGCAGTCCTTTAAACATTGTTGAATACTGTGTTGTCTGCAGACATGCAACGTAAAATAAGTTATCTTGTATTTTACTTAGTTTCCTATAAATCAATGTCTCACCTAGGAGAAAGTTTATTTTCCCTATTATATTCATCAGCTCTTATTCGTTCATTCCACTCATTCTTTTATTAAGCTACCATGTGCAAGGCACCTTGCTGAGCCCTGGAGGTTAGTAGTGAATGAGAGCAACACCTGCCTTCACAGAGCTCAGAAAGAGAGTCAATATGCCTGATGGATTAAAGAAATTCTTACTTTGGGAAATAACTTCAACTTCCTCCAATGAAATCTTTTATCAGAATTCATAATTTGTAACCAGAATCATTTCTCATCCCCACTGTCCATGCTTGCTAAAAGACGCTAATAGGAAATGGAATGATAAAACAAAATGGGGTTAGAAAGGAGAAGGACTCGACTTGAGCAATCCATGAATTAATCAGCCCCCTGGATAATCAAGAGGTGATATATAAAATGTAAGTATCACAGTTCATGCCTTCTTAAATAATTAAACATATTAAAGGAAGGACAAAAAAACCACATTTCAGAAGAAATTGGTAGCCTTAAGGCACAGGGTGAGCAAAAATGAGCTCTATAGTAGCATTTATAAGCCTTTTCTATATTGTAACAAGCCAAGCAGGTAGGAGTAAGAGGGATGATTATCTGGATTCTCCCATATATTTTAAAGTAGGGAATGCCAACCCAGAGGTCACAGAGTTATTACACAGCATCTGAGGATCCATCTGTGCGTGGGCATTTTATCAATAGATGCTAGTACAGCTACCATTATATGGAGATTCTTTAACATTAAAAGGTATCTTCACACCTGAAAAGAGTTCAAAACCATAGTCTTAAAATATATGCTATGTACTGTCATAAAAATGGGATTAAAAGGAGCCGGAGAAGGGTCATTGAAAGAAGAGAGAATGAGAGATTTCAGACAAGATATGGAGAAAGAATGAGAGAACAGAGGAGTGAGAAAAGAACAGAGAGAAGAACTGTATACAAGATGTAGGAGAGAAATTATGTGCTCACGCAATCTGTGGTTACACAAATCTGTGGTTAAACTCTAGCTCCTTCTCTTCCTAGCTGTGGGACCTTAAAACGAGTTACCTAGCCTCTCTGAGTTTTGGTTTTCTCTATAGAGTAGAGACAATAATAGCTAAGAGCCTACTTCATAGCACTATGGTAGTGGTGGTATTAAAGCTCTCCAATAAGAGAAAAGAACCAATAGGAGTTATAGCATGCAACGCATAACAACATTTTGGCCAAAGGTGAACCACATGTACAATGGTGGTCCCATAAGATAATAAAATTGTGTCTTTATTGTGCCTTTTTTATATTTAGATACACAAATACTTACCATTGTGTGATAATTGCCTGCAGTATTGAGTACAGCAATATGCTGTGCAGGTTTGTAGCCTAGGATCAATAGGCTATACCATCTAGCCTAGGTGTGTAGTAGGCAGTTTGTGTAGTAGGCAAGACTAGGTTTGTGTAAGTACAAGCTATGATGTTTGCATAAAGACAAAATCACCTAACAACACATCTCTCAGAATGTATCTTAGTTAGTATTACATATGACACTGTGTGTGCATTGGGTGGGGAGAGAGAGATTGATTTATTTATTATGAGGAATTGGCATGTGATTATGGAGGCTGAGAAGTCCCATGATCTGCCGTCTGCAAGCAAAAGGCTCAGAAAAGCCTGGAGTGTGATTCAGTCTGAGTCTGAAGGCCTGAGAACCAGGGGAGCCAATGATGTAAATCCCAGTTCCAGGGCAGGAGAAGATGAGAAGGGATGCCCCAGCTCTGCAGTGAGGCAGGGGATGAGGGGCAAATTCCTTCTTCTTCCGCATGTTTTTCTACTCAGGCCCTCAACAGATTGCATGATGCTTCTTCACATGGGAGAGGGCAATCTACTTTACTGAGTCTGCAGATTGAAACACTGATCTCCTCTGGAAATACCTTCTCAGAAGCACCAGAAACAATGTTTAATCTGGGCACCTGTGGCCTACTCAAATTGACACATGAAACTGACGCTCACAGTAGTTAAAAAATGCACACAAAATGCTTGGTCCTATGTCTGACATGTAGACAGTACTCAGGTATTAGCCAGCACCACCATCATAATTTCTTTTTTTTGTTGTTTGTTTGTTTGTTTGTTTGTTTGTTTTAGAGACAGAGCTTCTCTCTGTCACCCAGGCTGGAGTGCAATGGCGCAATCTCGGCTCACTGCAACCTCTGCCTCCCAGGTTAGAGCGATTCTCCTTCCTCAGCCTCCTGAGTAGTTGGGACTACAGACGCTTGCTGCCACACCCAGCTAATTTTTATATTTTTCGTAGAGACAGAGTCCCCCTGTTGGCCAGGCTGGTCTCAAAATCCTGACCTCAAGTGATCTGCCTGCCTTGGCCTCCCAAAGTGCTGGGATTACAGGCATGAGCCACCACGCCCAGCCACCATCATCATTTCTCACTGTCCCACCTTGTGTGTACCCATGAGATCTTTCAGAGTCTTACCCATCCGCAAATATCTGAGTGCTACTTTTTGGGTAATCTTCATCTTTAATGAACTGGATTCATCAGAACTCTTTTGATTGCAATAGAAGAAACTGTTTGCTACCCACCCCTCCCCACCCAAAAAAAAAGGAGGATCTAGAGGAGGCATACTGGGGCACACACAGAACTCAAAGTTAAGACCAGATTAACTGAGTCTTGAGAAAGCAGCAAAGGGACAGCAGGGGCTGTCAGGACAGACAGGAGCCAGAGACCAAATGTGGCCAGGATCGTTCTCTGTGTCCCTGCCTCTCATCCCCATGTCTGTGCCTTGGCCTGTCCACTTAGTTATTTCAGAGCATCTTTCTCTATAAGTCTAGCACCAAAACTGCTGTCAATCCTGGCACATATCTTCCCAGCCTGACCACCAGACAGAAAGTTCCAATTACAAGAAAAGAATTCTGGGTAACCACATGCCCATCCCTGTGTTTCAGGGAAATTGTGTGGTTGGGAAAGGGGGTAGGATTGATCTTCAAATGCAAAGGGGGTCTGTTCCTAGATCCAAGAAGGAAGAGTGCTGAGCAGACACATCATCATGACATAGTCACTCATTCAGCAAACACTTATTGAGCACCTATGTGTATTTAGCACTAGAGACACAGGGATGGCCAAGAGGTACATGGTCCCTGCTGTTATGGAGCTGACATTCCAATAGGAGAGACAGCAATAAACAAAGAAACAGGACATTTGAATTTCTGTAGGAAAGTAAGTGCATGTAGATGATGCACACTCGTGCACATGAACGCTGCTCACAGGGAAAATCCTGCAGCCTGCTGTTGGCCTGCCTTCTCCAGCAAGGACCCCTTTCCCTTCCTTGGTTGCCTGGAATCCCCTGGTTAAATCATCCACCGCAGCACCCATTTATCTTTCCTTCTAACCCTCAATTTTAGTCCTTTTGAAACCTATTGAGATCCAGTGATGCAAAGAAGACACCAGCTAGATTTCCAAGAAAATTTGCATGCTCAGAATTATGAACTAAAGGAAGGGAGGCCTAGAGAAATGTTCCACATGAACCCCAGTTGGGAAAAGAACAAAGGAAAACAGATGAGTAAAGTCAGTGTCTCAGAGTGTGTCATCCATGAGAGCCATGGCTTATAAAGGAGCCAACCAGGGCCTGTCTCTGGGGATGAAGGGGCTACTGGGCTCCAGCCTTACTCTCTCAAATGTGAGATTCATAAGGCTGTATATACAACCATTGTATTTGTGTGTGCATGTGTTTCAAATAGTTTTTCTCGTGATATTTTTAAATGATGTGAATGATTTTGGCAACTCTGTTTTGGCATTCCTTCATTTCTTAATATACTGAGAGTCTCAGAATCTGGAAGTGACCCAGCCCTCTCTCAAACGTCAGGACACTCTGGCATTAGTATTTAATGAGCACCTACAGTGTACCAACTCTGTGCTTTGCCCTTTACACATAATCTCATTTATGATGGAGGTACTACTGTTTCTGATTTATAAAAGAGAAAAGTGAGAGCAGGAGGGCAGATCTCTCGCTGAAGGTAACCCAGTATTAAGGGGCAGAGTCGGGAGGTGACTGTGGCCTATTTAGCACCAAGGCCCAGACTTTTCCTTCCTGCTGCTGGTTCCCAAAGCAGGGCAGGGCCAGTCTGAATGAAATTGTTGTCACTTTGTAGCAAAATTAACTAAATAAGAATAATGTACTAATAATATTTTCATAACACTAAAATTATTTAAAGGACTAATTTTTCAATTCTGAGATTTTATAATTCTTGTTTTTCTGGTGTTAAAAAGTATCTTTAAGGTTATATCATAGATGATGGGGGTTTTGCTTTGTCTTTTATATTGTTCTCAGTTGGCAAAATAAAACACTGGCAATCCTACATGAGTGCTCTCAAGTTTGTTTTTGAAAGTTCACTGTACCATGACATCTTAACGTTGGAAAGCACTGCTCTAGATAACATTGGCATCTCATGAAGGAAGGGCTGCCCTTCATTGAGTGCCCATGGGCCCCAGGCTGGACGGTTTGCATGTGTTGTCTCTGATACATCAAACCACTAAAGGAAGGTCTCCCCTGGTTTCACAGGCTAGGGAATTGAGGCTTAGAGGACCCCCTGGGGGTGCTTGCAAGGGTCTTGGGTTCAAATGCTACAGCTCTCCTCTCCCCCGTGTGGTGGCAGGCTGCTTGGGAGCCCAGTCCCTGCCCTTGGTGCATTTCATCCCCAAGCAGCCTCCCTCCCAGTCCTGGGCCAAATGAGACACAGCCTCATTTTCCCTTTACCCTTCCTCCTTCCCAGAGCCCAGCCCTTTTCCCACACATTGCAGCTTTTATTGCTCTCAGAACCTCCACAAACAGCATTTTAGAGGCTGTTGTAGCTATTGTGGCCCCCATTGGTGCTCTGGCTTGGAATAACTTCTCAAAGATCCTCAATAGGGAGGTTGTGACCTTCTGTCCCTTGCTGACCAGGGACGCTGAGGTGAAGTGGGTTCCCCAGAGCTCTTGGCAGTTCACAAAGGGATCTCTTATTTCAGTGCACGACGGGCTGGGATGGGTGGGCCAGCTACTGCCTCAGGACCTGGCTTACATGTTAATAATGGTCCGGATGCATGTATATGGCTTTCCCTTCTGTGTGCAGGGGTTGAAGGGTGATTCTTCTCTGCATAGGCCGCGGCTGGTTTTCTTGGGAGCAAGCACAATTGGACTACACAGGAGGCCTTGGCACTTTGCAGAGGCAAGCGCACCTCTGGGATGACCAAAGGCTATTCTCGTGGATGCCCCGGCTCATCCACAGTGATAGATGCACAGTTGGTCTCCATGTGGCTGCCAGAGGTGGCTGTGGCAGGCATTTCGCAAGCAGGAAGATCACCTGCTCTCTTCATTAGGACAAGGAGAAAAACGAAGCTGGCTCCCTGGCCTTATCAGTGATCTGAGGGAAAGGGGCGGGGTCTAGTTCCGTCTGGAGAAGATGGAGCAGCCCATAGACTGGTGTATTTTTTAGGAGCTATGCGATAAAAGAGAAAGATTCCATCAGCTCAAGGAACTGGTGATGGCTAATGAGGCCAATGTAATTTACAACATGAGAAAAATGTTGACAAATAGAGCAAAACTTCTTATACATAATATTATACAGTAGTAGGAAGAAGAATAACAGGGCTTAGCTGTGGTTCGTATTTGTCATTTTTTGGTGCCTAGCATCTACTCTCTCTTCCTTTCTTTCCTAGTAGGTAATTGCTTCTCCCCTTTTGTGGGCAGTTTCAGAGAAATGGTAACCAAGGAATACTGCCCTTTACTCTACACAAGCCAAAATGATCCCTGGAGGTTCTGGCTAAGGGATAGAGCCACAAGTTGGGCACAAGTCTGACATGCATCCAATTACAGTCTCCCCTGAGTCTTTCATTTTGGGGCACAGCAATGCAAGGATTGAAGAATTGTTTGAAATTTAGTTATTTTCACTGCAGTACCTGAGCTGGGCTGTCAGAAGTTTCTGGCTCCTCCTTGAGCTGCCTGTTCCTAGCCTGGTCCTTCAGCCTTCCCTTTGAACTAGCGAGCTCCCCCATAGCCCTGCCAGTCAATTTCCTTTTCACATAAATCAGACAGACTCAGTTTCTGTTGCTTACAATCAAAGAATCCCACTGAGCTTCACGTGCCCAAACAAGTTCTCTTCACAGAGGGGTCTGGAAGGTCATGTACCTGGTTCGGTGGTGCTGCCAACCCTCAAAGAGTGCAGGAGTTTTGCATTTGAGATGACCTTGGGAGCTTTGTTTCCATGCCATGCAAGAACACCAGACCCTGTAACCATGCTTCAATTTGGACCCAAAACATTACCAGCTCAATCAGCTGGTTATTCACTGAGCTTGGCTACAAATGCCAAAAAGCCTCTTGACTGTTTCCAAAAATAAAATTCAGCTCCGCAGGATGGGGATCTGCTGCCATTGTGCTTATTCCAAATAATGTGGCATGGATTTGAAGAAAATTCTCGAGAGAGGCCCCAAAGTGTCTGGAACAATGGCAGCAACCTTGGGATAAATATCTGGCATCTCTGATGACTGCTCAGAAGGGAAAGGGACACTCATTTGGACGGACAGATTCCAATATATTTACTAAGTAGCCCATCTCATTATCTAGAAGTCACACTCCATGCTGGAGACACGTTTCCAAGCCTGAGAGCTAGAGTGTTTTAAGAGCCTTTGGAAAATGCAGTCTGAGAGTCTTCGCCACCCCTCAGATATAGCCATGTAGGGATTTTCGCCTTCACATGGGAAGCTGATGAGGTTTAAGAAGCAGTGGCTATTGTCTCTTGCTCTTAAGCAAGATGTGTGTCCTCTGCCCAAGGATGAGTTGCAAATCTAAAATAAGAGAACATGTAATGTCCATCAGCAAATCCCTGGTTAAAGCCCCTTGTATACGCATCATGTTTCCTTGCTTCTTAACTTTCTTTTAGATTAGAAAAATATTTGCCATTAGGTTTCCCAAAATAAAAAAATGTGTGTATGCTGTGTGTTATGTGCATACATATTTTTGGACGACACTACGGGCCCCAGATGGAAACACGAGAGTGGGTGGAACACACACTACTTCACCCCCATCTTGATATGTTGATACTTATGACCTGGCCACACCCACACACATAGGCCAGAGGAACAGATGAATCTTCTGTCTTCTACCACTATACCATTGCCAAGCCTGGGGTCCTGGACCATTTCAACAGTAGAAGAATTCCACTTTCAGGCATGGGGAAGAAGAAATGTGGTAGTTCTTGATGTGTCTTTTGATAGAGAAACAAAAGAAGAATGGAGCTCTCAGAATTGATTTCTGTCTCTTGGTGTCTTGAAATTTCTATCTCTTTGTGATCAAAAGAGCACAGCCCAATGAGGGAAGGGAGAGGAGAATCTCTACTTTTGGCAGGCTCTAAGACAGTCTTGGATTATTTATTTGTTCTGTAACTCATTTCTGACAAACATTCTTTTTCTATCTCTTGTCATAAAAAATTGAAATGCTAGTTTTTCAGTAGATGTCTCGGCTTTAACTATCTGTCTGACCTTGGCCAGATTATTTAACCTCTCTAAACCTGTCTTCTTGAATGTAAGCACAGTGCTTGGCCCAGTGTACGTGCTCGCTAAGTATTTATGGGTGAGTGGGATGACTTCTAAGGGCATTCCAGGGCATTCCATAATTCTCTCTATGGCTTCCCTGATAACTGAGGAGAGTCTACTGGTGGGCTTTCTCCAAAGGTGGGCTCCCTCCCTGTAGTGGGCATCACCACTGTCCTTTGGCATGTTTCATATTTGTTGGGTGCTTATTCTCTAAAATATTGTTTTGCCATTCTTCTGAGAACACTCAGTCACCACGTTAGCATATCAGAGTCATTTTGAGAGTCTAGAATTGAAGGTTCACATGGTTTACCCAGCAGAATTGCTAGCAACTGACCATCACTCAATGCTGTTGGCTTTTGCTCGTCAAAAGTTATTTGTTTTAAAAAAATTAAAAAGTTGTTTGTTCTTTTACTCTGTGTTTTTGAAAATCTTTCCATAGGCAACAACTTTCCCACTTTCTTCAACTCTTAGTGGTCTGTGTCAGGTCATCCATAACAGGCTAGACCACAAACTTTGTTCAAATGTTGTGATGCTCCTTCAATTCCTGTTTTTCAGTTGGCCAGTACCTGAATTCACACAATTGTGGTGCTTCTGGGGTTAATATTACTCTTTTGTGACGTTGATTTACAAAATATGTCCCCTAGAGACTCACCCGACTAATCTGAATTGTCAACTGGGGACCGCTAGAGATTGATGATGGGGGATTATGATTGTCTACGTGTTGCACTTTCATCCAATTTTCTGATGTGTTTTGGTAATGATGTTGACAGTTGTGTGAAGATCTGTTACTGAAATTAAAGCAGCAGCAGCAGCATTTTTGAGCTTGATGATTAGATTTGATTAGATCAGAGTGGGTTTTACTTCTCCCTCAGAGTCAGCAGAGATTTACTGTCCACCGACTGATTTAACTTCATGCTGGAAGATGGTTAGGGACATAACTTTCCACAGAAAAAGAAATGTCAAGGAGTGTTAGACTGAAACCCAACCTTGTTTGACTTTGTGTTGACCTTGAAGGGTCAGAAAGTGTTAATATTATCAAAGATTCCCGTCTAGATTGCACCATAGAGAAAATAACTCTATCTTGACAGATTTTGGTGGACATTTGTATTGATGAACATATTCTAACAGTAGATATCATTTGGTGAGTCAGAAGCTTTTATGAAATCAGATAAGGTATGAAAGAATAGGATTATGGTTTCTAAATTTTTCTTGCCACTGGCAAGAGGTGAAAGTAGCCATTTATGAGGCTAGGGGTACATGACTTAAAGCCACAGTAAGATGCTGGAATGGACAGCTCATGTGCAGGGATTTCCTGTAATGTGGTAGGTGCAGTTTCACTTTGTATATGAATTCTTAAAATAATCATAAGCAGTAATTCACAGAAGAGGAGATGCAGATGGCCAATAGACATGAAAACAATACATGACTTCAACTAAGAATTTTCAAGATGTGGCATAAAATCAGACTCTGGTTTTAATTAACAAAACTAGCAAAAAATTAGGTAGATTATACTACTCAATGTTGGCAAAGATGTGATGAGATGGACATTTTCATAAACTATTAGTGGGAGTTTGAAAATTTGGGAAGAAATTTGCAAAAGGTACAAAGAGCCTAAAAAATATACAGCCCTTTTGACTCTATAATTCTACTTCTATAACTTTGTCCTAGGAAAATAATCAGAAATAGAAGATCAGAAATTTATGTGCAAGATTATTTGTTGTGCATGTTTGTAACAGCAAAAAACCAGAAGCAACTTTAATATCTGTTAATAACAAAATGGTTAAGTAAATTATAGAACACCAATGTGATGAGATATTATGGGGTCATCAAAAATTATTTTCAAGTAATATTTAAGGACATGGAGAAATATTTATGATATCATAACTAAGGGAAAGAAGCATAATATAAAACTTGATACCGTACAATCCCAACTTCACAAAACATTTAAATATTCACAGGAAAGGGATGAGAAGGAAATACACCGAAGTATTAAACACTATCCTAGGTGGTTGATTTAGAGATTATTTTTATTTTTTTCCTTATGTCTTTCTGTTTGTTTCTAATTTTTGTAAAATGTGCACACTTTTTCTTATAATCAGGAAAGACTTTTAATGATCATAATTATAGCATCCATAGGGCCACCCAATAATTTTTTTTTCAGCATTTCAGGTCTTCAGGATGAGAACAAGGAGAACAATTATGTGTTTCTCTTCACCTAATTGGGAAAATTTTAGCAGAAATTCCACTGGCTCCAGGTGCCTTATTTTTTCAGCTGTTTGATGATTTTCTGCACCTTGTCAAGAATCACAGGGATTCTGCAGATTCTTATGTCTGATATTGTAGGGTGGAGTTGGAAACATGTTCCTCAATAATTGTCTTAACTGAGAAGGTTTCTGAAATGTGCTTTCCAGAGTTCAGCAATGGATTCATTCTTATTCAGCCACTCTCCATCCAGGAATAGCAAGGGAGCCAGTGCAGACTTTGTGCATGTGTGTGGCACTTAAATCTATGCTTTTAAATATTCAGGGAATACTAGACACATCCGTGGGGTCATTTTTCCATCTCTTATTTGTGCCAGACTTCTCTGAGCCTCTGCTCTGGTGCATAGGTGCCCCATGTCTAAGTTCACGTCAGTGTGCTGGAAATTAAAAGCCTTCTTCCTCTACCTCTGAGCTGTGGCATGGGAGGTTGAACTACATGATCGAATGTCTTCAACTTCAACCTGGTTTGCTTCTATGACACTATCCCCTCATTAGTCCCAAACACCCAAGTGTGACGTTTTGTGGAAGTGGATCCCAGGACTTCCTCACAGGCACTACTGATGGTGAATTAAAACCCACCCTACAGTTGGCAGGTATGGGACTCTTGGAGTGTAGAATATAGTATTAGAGGTTTTGGAGGCTTAGAAGCAAATTGTAAGCATGTCCCTGATTTAAATGGACCATGTCAAAAATTTGCCCAAAGCTAAAATAAAAGCAAGTGCATTATTAAAAACAGCTTCTCAGAACCCACCTTATATGAGGGTGGGTGTGCCAAGTAACAGTCACTGAGCACCGACTGTGTGCCTGGCATTGCCCTGAGCACTTTACATGAATCTTCTAATTTAATCCTCAGCAATCCTTTGAAATTGTTATGATTGTTTTCCTCCATTTTATGAATGAGCAAACAAAGATTTAAGAAACTTTCCTGGGGTTGCTTTAAACTGCAGAGCTAGAATTCAGTCCCAGAGCTTACACAGGCCATTGGACCAGTGTGTTCCAAGCTTGGTTAAAAGAGTAACCCTGGGCGTTTGTTAAAGAGACAGCCCCCAGGCCCTTGGAGCTTCTCTGACTGGGTGGTCTGGGGAAGAACCTGGGAATTGGTAGTTTTACCAAGTGTCCCTGGTGATTTTTATCATCAGGCAAGCTTGGGAGAGATGGTGTTTGACAATACTGCGGTGCTTCTCAGCTTCTGCTGCAGGTTAGAATCATCTAGGGACCCTTCAAAAAAAAAAAATACTGGTGACAAGCTCCACCCCAGAGACATTTGGATTTAATCGGACTGGGGTGGGACCCAAGCTTCAGTAGTATCTTAAAGCACTCCAGGTGATTCTAAAGTGCAGCCAGGGCTGAGAGCCACCGCTCTGCTGCCTCACTGATTAAAATTAAATCAGCCTGACTTACTCTAAAAAAACACTGGTAAAAGAAAAATCACTCAGTGCCCACCAACTGTCTCCCACTTCCAGCCCAGCAATCAGGGGACTCATGTAAGGGCTGAAAGAAGAAAGCAAAATGACCAGCAATGTGTGTCATCACAGTCCTTGCTTCCATTCACTCTCCAGCTCCTTATGGGATACCAAAGCCTGACGCCCTTAAGGTGCTGCATAGACCAGAGCTTGGGCAAAGATGAGGATTCTCTTGTTCCTTCCCCATGGTGGTTCAGGTGGGGTATATCCGAATCACACGGAGGGTTTGTTGGAACAGATTGCAGGACCCTATCTACACAGAGTCTAACTGAGCGTGTACAGAGTGGGGCTAACACTGCTCGTCAAATCACCCTTCAAGGACCATGCTTTAGCAGTTTGGGTATCATGGAACTCACAAACCACATAAGCATAAGTATGAGCCCCACCCTGCTTCCTGGCCAGTGCAAAATAGTGCTTTGGAGCAAGAACTTCTCTGGGGGAGCTTCCAGTTGGGTCTTAGACCCTCTGATCATAACATTTGCAGGGGACACCACTGAGGCACATCCACACAGAGTCAAGGACCAGCCCTGCCCCTATCTCCTTGCTCAGTCATGGGTCATCACACACACTTCCAGACAGCAGTGTGAATTTATCAAATCATTGGGCAAGATGCATGTGATGCCTGCTAAATGCCAGGCTGTGTTCTAGTGGCTGGAAGAAGAACGGCAGACGAGTCAGCCCAGATTCTTGCCTCCACGGAGCTCTTGTAAGGAACCACCAAACAGACAACAAATAAGCAAGATCATTTCAGAGGGGGTAAGCGATAGGAAGACAGCAAATCAGAGTGAGTGACAGAAAGTGTAGCTTTGGACTGGGAGGAGCAGAAAGGCCCTTCTGAAGGGAGGACATTAGAGCTGAGACTTGAATGACAAAAGGAGGTAGCCCTCAAGGACCTAGGAGAAGAGTCCCTATGTCAAGAATGTTGCAAACCTTGAGAAGCCATCAACTCCAGTGGCATGGGAGCCAGCAGCTTGTACAGAAATTCCTAGGGCAGGAGCAAGCTTGGTGCATGGGAAGAACAGAAAGTAAGCAAGGGTTGATATGTACACAGCAGCCACTTGCGTTTCCTAGCACTAGAAAGTTATTTACATCTGTCATCTCATTGGAGTAATGATGTACTATGTAAGATATAAGAGGAAAGGGGGATTTATTCCCATTTTTTGTATGAAACAAACTGAGGTGGAGAGGGAGTAAAGGAACACTACCAAGGTGACAGGGCTGGTAAAAAATGGAGCTCAAAGCCATGCTTCTGAAGCACTCCTGTGTACACAAGTCACCAGAGACCTTGTTAAAATGCAGATTCTCATTGGCTAGGTCTGGGAATGGAGCCTGAGATACTGAATTGGTGACAGCCTCCCAGGTGATGTCACTCCTGCTGGCCCATGGGCCACACTTTGCATAGCAAAGTCTTAGGTCATCACGGGTGCCAACCATGGCCGTTTGGTCAGAATTAGGGGGTGAGGGTCTGGTGATTATTTCTGCGATTTGATCAGGTGGACTCTGTTGGAGTTGACCTTCTGGCACTCCACCAGCAGTCCAGGATCAGAGCCTGAAGTTCTTTCAGATACTGATATAAAACCTCAGGAAGAGGTGGTAGAGGCCTCCCCTCCCCCTCAGGAACAGCGGCTGGTGTGAATCCCTGCTTTGTCTTAGGCACAGCCTCAGCTCAGGCCATACATACTGATGATCACAGCATATTGGTTCCCCGCCACTCTGATTTACACTCGTGAGGTACTCATCAATTCCAATAGGGAACTTGTTGAGTTATTTCAGGTTTCAGTTTTGATAGCAAAAACCAACTCCATAAAGCCAACGTTTCTCAGTTATGTTTCCAAGAATGGCATATAATTCCTTGCTAACCAGATCTTGTTCCTGTCTGGGTCTCAGAGCTGACATCCCTCCCCAGGGTTCTCCCAGTCTCAAATTTGAGTTGGTACCCTAGTGAGTTGCTATTGTGATTATCCCAGAAAAAAAAAATCAGCATAGACTGTAAACAGCTGGCTTTCTTTTTAACAGCAGGAATATCATTGCAGTAGCCACTGTTACCAGAGAGGGGAAAAACTGACAAGACTTGATTTGGGGGACCTTTCACAGTGCCTTGCCCCATTGGGTGAGCAGAGCTGGTCCTAAAAAGAACCTGCTGAGATGCAATTATAGCTCCTGAGCCTTGCTCCTGTCTTGCTCACGTGCCAGACAGTGTTCCTGGAGCTGCCGCTCTCCTCCCTGGCCATAGTATTCCAGACATCACAATTCAGCTCCTGTCATGATGAGCAGCTTGCCAAAGGACTTATAGAACCTGTCACAAACGATGCCTGAGTGGAGGCCCCTTTATCAATTACCCTGGGCCCTCTTATGTGTCAGGGGCCCACCTGGTCCAGCTGTTCAGAACTTACCCATAAATTCCAAGCAAGCCCAACACTAATTTGGCAGTAAATAGCACATGAATACCAACTGCATAGAAATGCTTAGCAAATACTCCCATTTTTCCTGTGACATCTTGAAGGTCCAGCAAAGACTCAGAGGCTCTAAGGGAATATGTACTTCACACCTTTGGACGAGATGATCCCTGGGCCAAAATGAACAAAAATGACTGACCTAGCCTATATTTGTCTACATTTTGTTCAATTCAACAAACACTTACCGAGCTGTATGAAGGAACTTTGCCAATCACTCAAGGAGAAACAAAGATATATAAAGTGCAGTCCTGTAATCAAGAAGATTGTAACCTATTACAGTTGAACCTGTAGACACATCCACAAATAACTAGTACGAAAAATAGAATGTGATGAATTCTGGATTAGAGGCTAGATCAGAGTGGGGTGGGAAAGGATAAATTCTAACTGGAGAAGTCTGGAACAATTTTGTGGAAGCAGTGGCGATGGATCTGGTTTGCCCATGAATAGATAGAATTTCAACTGAGAGATGAGCATTTTTAGTAAAACTAAAAACTGCTGCAAAGTAGTAAGGTCTTTCCATGTATCCCACGCTATTCCAAGTGCTTCGTATGTGTTAGCTCATCTGATCATCTCTTTAACCCCCTGTGGTTTGATGCATGTGATTCCCACTTTATAGGTGAGACAGGTGAAGACTAGCAAGATCAGGAAACCTGCCTCAGGCCAAATACTACTCTATGGGGAGCTGGGATTTGAACCCAGGCAGCCTGGAGCCAGTGCCCATGCTGTTAACTGTGAAACACTTTTGCTTCTACATGCAAGATATTTGGTTTTCTTTCTTATTATCCTCACTTTAAAATCACTAATCAACTCTGTTAAGCTTTGTTAGAAGTGGAATGAGTGCGGAGGACCTACTGAAGATGTTTGTTTATTCCTCACTATGGGCTTTGGAGTCACCTATAATCAGTGAAGGTCTGGATGAGAGTAACTGCCGCAGCCTGCCTTTCTGAGCTCTAGATGGCCAAGAACAGACTCTCCAGGCACGCAGCTCCCTGACCCTGGAGTGTCTTTCTGGTCCTCAGAGGGCAGCTAAGTTGTCTCTCTTCCTCTGGGTTTTGGGACTCCATGTCAGTGGTCTCTATAGGGGCCCTAAGATGTAAGATGTGGTTCGGCGAAGGGGCCACACACCAGGGAGATGGTTCCTCTTTCTTCCAAGGCTTCATGACCTCAAGGGGCAGCCGGGAACCAGCTCCTCACTAAGGGCCCAGGAGCACGCTCACCGAGTGTGCCTAGCTTCCCTGGCAGGTGGAGAGGCTCTTGGCACAGAGGGCGGAGGAGCATTTAGACAGAGGCCTCTGTGTAGGGAGCTGGGGGCTGGAAGCCCAACCTTCCCTCGGCTCCCCCAGCCCTACCCCCCTGTGAGGCTGTGCACGCCTGGAGGAAGGGGCGCCTTTTTGTCATTCACAGGGAGGGTCCATCTAGAACTATGCAGAAGACTGGCTGCCAGTTGTAACAGAAATGGTGCCCCGCGTCCTTGAGGAAATGGTGACTCCATTCCGACCTGGGCCAAAGTGCGGACAGGGTACTCCTCTTTCTGCTCTTGGATACCAAGAGATGTTGAGCCTTCCAGCTACTTCTCCCCTGAAGAAGAGGAAGAAAGCGAGGTCTGCGGGCTCCCCATCCCGCCCCTTCACGCCCTATGCAGCCAGCATCTCTGTGCACAGGGCCCCGGAGGTCTGAAGTCTTTTGAACCTTCCAGCCGGGAGGCGGGTCAGGACCCGGCGCTGGCGCCTTCCGCACCCGTGCTCCGTGAGGGGGCTGAGGGCAGCCGCGTCAGTCAGCCGGGCCCCGGGTCCCTCTGCGCCCTGGGATTGGGCAAAGAGCATTTTGTGTTAAATGCCGACATATAAATTTGTAGACGATCCTCGTGCGCAAATTGGATTTCTTCGCAGGGCCCTTAAATGCTGCCATTTAGCCAGATTTAACGGTAGGCTCCGGCCCCTCCGCCGCTCCTCCCGGGCCGGCCCACCACTGCCTCCCGGGATTCGATCCAGGCCGGTCCCTGCCCGGGCCCGGCCTCCTCCCGCGGGCTCCACGTTCTCCGGTCTCCTCCTCCTCCCCCAACCTCCCGCTCCCTTCTCCCCAGCGTCTCCCTCCGCCCGCCTCCCTTTCCCCTCCGTCTCTCCCTCCTCCTGTCTGCGCCGCGGCAGCTGCTTCCAATGCAGCGAGATGCACCAATTCATTCAGCCTCGCAGACTCTTTAAGGTCGTTACTAAATATATCAAGCAGAAGAAAGGGGTCTTTTTTCCTATCTCTGAACAGGGAGCATAAATGCTGGCCTTAGGATCCGAGCCTGTCCTGGCTCCTCTGGGCTCCCAGCAGAGGCAGGGGTGACCCCGAGCGGAGGGGCAGAGGGGAAGCAGGACTGGGGCGCAGAGGGGACCCGGGGAGCAGAGATGATATCCGTTTGATATCTTCAAGGAGTTAAACAACCCTGGAGAGTCGGAGGAGAAAACAATTTCCACCAGAGCGACTTCTCCTTCTCTAGATTAGTATTTTTTTTTCTTTATTTTTGAGGATATTGGGAAGCGTTGAAAGAGGCTGACTTGCCAGTCCTGGATGCGCAAATCTATTCAGATACTCTAAGCCGTGTTGTCTCTCATTTTTTCCTAAGTTGTAAGCAGGTGACCTTGCTGCTTGAGCGGTAACCGGAGGTGCCTGAGTGCACGTGAACCGCAGACTTCGGTGTTGAGATGAGACGAAATGTACAACAAAGTGAGTCCGCCTGTTACGCAGCAGGGGGGAGCCTGCTGGTTTCATGGCAGCTTCTCTGTACCCAGTCCTCCCTACTACACACCGACAGGCGCTTCCTGGGCGTCTCCCAGCCGTCTTCTCTTCCTCCTAATGTGTGTAGGCAGAACAGGCTGAGTTGTGACTTAAGAGAAAACGCCTCCTCCCCATGCAAAAATATCTCCCGCACACAACACAGCATGCAGCGCCCATCCTTTAGAAGTTCTTTGAGGGGAGATAAAAATATAAGTGGTATTTTATCTTAAAATCAAAAGTAGATGAGGTCACCAGAGAATGTGTAGGGCAGTCATTTTCATTTTTAACCTTTTTTTTTTTTTTTTTTTTTTTTTTTTGTATGGGATATTTTATGAGACAAAGAATGTGATGGCTGTCTCCCCAGGCGGTGTGCATACTATTATAATCACAGAATTCTGCGAACAGTTTTGGGAGGTTCGTGAACCCCTAGGGCCTAGCCACAGATCCCTGACTTCGAAGTAAGAAACATGGAACCAAAGAAAAAAGGCATTTCAGCGACTGTCTAAAAAGAAGGGTCAGTGACAATGGTAAGGAAGGAGTTAGGTGGAGGAGAATATTCTAGAAAAGTTGTCACTGCAGCAGCAGCAGGCCAAAAGGGGTTCAGGAGGAGGAAGTGGTGCCCATCAGATGCCTCAGAAAACTCAGAGAACATAAGGACTGGGAAGCGTTCCCTAGAATTAGAAATCAGCCGGTTGGTGGTGGTGGTGGGGCCCTAGGAGAAAAGTTTCAGTGGGGAAGGGGAGGAAGTTTCGAGGTCAGGCAACAAGTGCTTTGGAAATGCAGAGGCTGCTCTGCTCCTTTTGGGATAGGAAGTAAACAGGAAGTCCCCACAGAAGAGTCCAGTTTTGAGATGGGCTGTTGAAACATAAGTAGGAAATCACTAGGCAGAAAAGGGAGCCAGGGATGGGGGGCATTTCAGGCAGGAGGAAGAGCATTTCCACAGAGATGATGGCATGGAGGCCCAGGAGTAATTTGTTGGTGTGTGAATGAGGGTGGGAGGGAGACAAGGCCCAACAGTGAAGCCGGCCTCAGAGGCACGGGGGCTGGGGAGTTTGTGCTTTGTCCTGTCAGGCAATGAACAGCCAAGATGAGATGTTTTTAACTTACTTTTTTTCTGATTCTAAAAGTAATACAAGCTAATTATAGAAATGTCTTTAAAAATATGGAAAATTAGAAAGAAATACACACACACAATTAGTTGGCATTTTGGCATATTCCTTCCTTTAGTCTTCTTTCCAGGCCCTGTTTCATTACATCTAAGACACCATCATTTGGGAGCACATCACTACTTTCTGTGCCTCTACAAATGCACAATTACACTTGACACAGTGCTTCTTATCAGAGGGAGTGAGACACATTCCATTTCAGAGAGGTTAAAATGTGAAAAAACAATCCTTGGATTTCCATCAATGTCTTGGAATTGATGAAATATGGCTACGTTGTTTTTTGAACTTGAGTTCTCATCGTATTTCAAACTTTGTGTCTTGCTTCTTGACTCAGGATAATGCCACAATAATTCTCCAAGTTATAAAAGCATTTACAAAAGCAATTTTTATGGCTGTGTAATATTTCATTACATGGATATTCTATAATTTATGCAACCAGTTCCCTATTAATAGGTACTACACTGATTTCTTTTTTACTACTATATATAGTATCTTAGTGAAAAACGCTTTGCATAACCTTTTTAATTTTTTTGTTTTTAACATTTTATTCAGAGATAATGTAGCAGATTCTGATGACTTTATGTTGCCTTGGCATCCATTTCGAGTACAGGTTTAACTTTCTCATAACAGAAGCAGAGCCCAGTTTCCAGTCCTACACCACACCCAGAGGGC
This sequence comes from Macaca thibetana thibetana, assembly GCF_024542745.1. NCBI lineage: Eukaryota > Metazoa > Chordata > Mammalia > Primates > Cercopithecidae > Macaca > Macaca thibetana. Next base: position 94,014,813 of record NC_065586.1, on the reverse strand, counting down.
ATGGGAACATAGAGTCATGTCTCCTGCCTGGCAGGCCGGGCTCCCTGCTTTCCTGCAGCTGCTTGTAATGGACCATTCAGGCATTTGCCTGTGAACTTGAAGTGACCCACACCCTGCTCCCTTATAACATACACTGCTAGTTGTAACATGCACTCTCTCTCTCTGTCTGACTCTTTCTTTATCCCTGCCTCCCATGGCCTGGAAACAGAGGACTGCCCTCCTGACTCATGGTGCTCTCTTTGCTCAGGGTCTGGAAGTAAAAGGTTTTTGAACTTGTTTCTTGTTCTGGTGGTGTATTGTACCTTCCATCTGAAGAACCAGGGGCTGCCCCAGGCCGGGTTTTCTCTGGGCACCTGGTCAGTCTCCCAGTTTCAGCACAACAGTCGAGTCAGACGAGAGCCACAAGGATGTCTGCCAGTAGAAACAAGTTTCCTGGGCGAGGGACCCTGCTCTCAGATTAGACAGCTAGGCATTTGGCTGTCCTCCAGGTAAAAGAAGTATCCCGTGAAAGGCATGCTGGACACACCATGTCCAGCTCCCCTGCATTTCCTCTTAGGGCAGGGTTGCTAGTCACTCTGGTCACTGAAACCTCAGTGTAGCTGGGGGCTCTCAAAACAGATAAATGTACACTTCAAGCCAAACATTGATATGATGTAATAAGACTTATCTTCGAAAAACATGCATCAAACTTCCCACCTCTCCAAGGTATATAAATAAACCGTTGGTGAACTTAGCTGCAGCTCTGTGTTCAATCTTGTAGCTTTAAAAAAACAAAATTATGGTAAGCTATGCATAACATAGAATTCCCTTTCTTAACCATCTTTAAGAGTACAGTGCAATGGCATTACGTGCATCCACGTTGTTGTGCAACCATCATCACCATTTATCCACAGATCTCTTTTCATCTTTCCAAACTGAAACCCTGAACCTATTAAATAAACACTCACTCCCCATTCTCTCCTCCCGCCAGCCCCTGGCAGCCACCATTCAACTTCCTGTCTCTATGAATTTGACTACTCTACCTATTTCTTATAAGTGGAATCATACAGTGTTTGCCTTTCTGTGGCTGACTTACTTCATTTAGCATAATGTCCTCAAGGTTTATTCCTTGTAGCACGTGTCAGAATTTCCTTCCTATTTAAGGCTGAATAATATTCCATTGTGTGGATATACCACATTTTGTTTATGCATTCATCCATTGGTGTGCATAAGCTTTTATCTGAATTTTGGGCTCTCTAGAATAGATTCCTAGTTGTCAATCAGAAGGTATGAAAAATATGTTAGACTCTTAATACATATTGTGAAATTGCTTTCCTTTTTACAAATTTTTACTACCTCTATCAGAGTATAAGTGTGCTTGTCAGCATTGGATATTATTATTTGGTTTATCTTTGTTACTTTGATACTAGCGATATAGCATGTCATTGTTTTAACACACACTTCTTTGATCATTCCTAATAAAGTAAACTTTAAAAGAAAACCTTCATTAGCTGGGGTGTGTTTCCTCTTTGTAAACTGTCTTTTTATGTACTCTGATCATTTTCTTATTAAAGATGTGTTTTACTTATTACTTTATAGGCACTTGTTATAGATGAATGATTCATTTAAACAGTCACCGACATTCTTGTAGCACCTCCTGTCTGTGTCAGGCACTGTCTAGGCATTGGAGAGACTGCTGCGAACCATCAGACAGAAATCCCTGCCCTCATGGAGTTTACCTCCTAGAGAGGGAGAAAGATGTTACACAAGATATTAATATGTTACATGGCATAAGTACTAAGGAGAAAAGTTAAAGTGGGAAAGGGAGGTAGAAGTGTCAGGGGTGGGTGTCAGGGAAGGCCTCTCTGAGGAGTTTGAGGCAACCCGAGGGAGGGAGCCCTGTGGTTAGTTGGGGAGAGCTGGCCCGAGGCAGGAACACGGGAGCCTTCTCTGCTGGAGCAGAGTGAGGAAGCAGAGAGGAGTGACAAATAAGAACCGAGTGTAGCCAGAGCAGCAGACCACGCTGGCCCTGAGGGCGGGTTGCTCAGAGTCCGGCTTCTTTCTCTGAGTGAGAAGAAAGCCGTTAGGAGAAGGATTTTGAGCCAAGGGATGACATGATGCGACTTGCACTTTAAAAGGATGCTCTGATTTTCATGTTGAGAAGAGACTGAAGGAAGGAAAGGGGAAGCTGAGAGCTGTCGGGAAGTTCTCGCAGTAATCCAAATGAAAGATGATGGGCTTAAACCAGAGATTAGCAGAGGTGTGAGAAATAACCACGTTCTGTGTATTAATATATTGTAAGGTAGAGCCAATAGGATTTGCCAATAGGAATTGGGTATGGGATGGGAGAGGAATCCAGTTAGACTTGGAGCTTTTGGCCTGAGCACCTGGAAGCCAGAAGTTGGGAAAGGAAAGACAGCAGGAGTAGGTCTAGAAGGGCTACTGGGAGCTCAGTTTTTGACAAGTTAAGTTTGAAATGTCTATTAAACATTCAAGAGCAATGTCGAGTAGGCAGTTGGATATATGAGTCTGGAGTTCAGGGAAGAGGTCTGGGGTGGAGATATAAATTTGAGAGTTATCAGCGGGTAGATGGTATTTAAAGCCCTGAGACTGTGTGAGGTCACCAAGGAGTGAAAAACTGATGCAAGAAGAGATACCCACTGACTAAGCCTGCTGCCTCCAGCGTCAGCAAAGATTTGCACCCTTTGCTGTGGTTTTGGCATTTTGAGGGTTACAAAGCTGGGAGTGGGTCTGGGTGGGGAGATAAGACATGATCAGATCTATGTTTCTAACCAGTGGCTCTGTGGGGTCATCCATGGTCTATCTCATTTCTCCTGAGCGTGGAGGGAGTATGAGAGCTTCCTATCTGAGGTCCCCAGCAGGCAATGGTTAATGTATCAGATTTCCATGGTTACAGTTGACCAAAGATCAGCTAAGTCTTTAATCTCAAGAGTCATCATCAACAGGCAAAGCACATTGGCAGCCCTTTGATACTGACAGGGGAAAATGCAGACTTGGGAGAAAGAGAGGAAGAGAAAGAGAAAGGAAAGGCAAGGGGCCCAAAGGAAGGCTCGGGCTGGAGTGGCAGCCCTGTCCCCACCGGCTGGCTCCTTCTTTACAGTAGTGATTGTCAAGGGGCTGGGAGGGGACGGAGCATCAAAACACCTGGGAGCTTTGCCAATCTATTCTTCCCTGGCTCCCAAGTCCCTGACCCCAGGAGATTCTAGATCCTTCTCCTCCCCAAATGAGAAGCTTCACTTTCAAGTGTGGATACACTCTCAGATTGGAGCTGGGATGGTATAGGCATCGTTGGCCAAAAAAGATGCCTATCAACATGTGACTTCTGCTGCTGCTTGGAGACATATCAGTGTTAAGAAGGGAATGACCATATAATTTGTCACCCAAATGAAGGCACTTTTGACATGGGGGGAAAGGAAAGCAAACCAACCGGGAGTGTCCTGGGCAAACTCTTGTATTAAGACCACCAGCAGAGCTCCAAATGTGACTGAGAAATTCCAGTATCAGCATCACCTAGAGATATGATTTTAAAAATAAATCTCTGAGCTCATCTCCAGATGTACTGGCTCAAAATCTTTGGGGATAGGACCCACGGTCTGCATTTTTAGTGAGCACCCGCTAGTGTAGGAATTCTCTTTGTCCTATCATCTCTATTCCTTCCGCAAGAGGTGATTCATGGTCTTTTCAGACAAGGCTTCAGGAAGAAGGAAGAGCTGCTGGTTGAGAAAGATCATTTCTCCTGCAGTAGGGTGGCCATCCTATTTCTAACATGTCCTAAATCTGGGGCAGCACTGCCTTCCTGGGGAACTCAGCCTTGCTGAGTGTTCAGGATGGTCAATTCCTTATTACCTTCTCAGACTCTGGCCTCCCCCATTTACTCCGACTGGGCTGCTGTAGTAAAATATAAAAAATTGCAAGCTGGGCGTGGTGGCTCACACCTGTAATCCCAGCACTTTGGGAGGCGGGCGGATCACAAGGTTAGGAGATCGAGACCATCCTGGCTAACACAGTGAAACCACATGTCTACTAAAAATACAAAAAAATTAGCCGGGCATGGTGGCAGGTGCCTGAAGTCCCAGCTACTTGGGTGACTGAGGCAGGAGAATCGCTTGAACCCAGAAGGCAGAGGTTGCAGTGAGCCAAGATAGCACCACTGCACTCCAGCCTAAGTGACAGAGCGAGACTCTGTCTCAAAAAAAAAAAAAAAAAAGAAAGAAAGAATTTCTCCTCTGTGCACACCCAGGACCTTAAGGGAGCAGCAGAATTACTTCCTCAGATGTCAACACCCTGGCAAGTGTCCTTTCCACAAACCAGCATCATTCCCCTTTCATAATCCATTCTGGCTCTGTCATCTGTGAATTTAAAACCTTTTTGAGCTTCATTTATATTTTAAGCCTGTTTTCTCTTCTTTGGATTGCAAATCCCATAAATTTCCTACCTGTTGAATGGTGTATCCTTTATTTGTCTAAATGCCAGCTCTTTCTCCTTGCCCAGATCTCAGACTTCTGAAAGACGGAAGAAAAAGAATGCCCCCGGGAAGCCATGTGTACCTTGGATGTGCCTTTTCTTATATGGCACTTCTGTTTCAACAACCACTGGGCTGGAAGGGACCTTGAGTATAGTCAAATGGGACTTTTCCAGTTGTACCCATCAGATCTCTCCTTTCCTTATTTCTTCCCAATCTGCTTGAATACACTCAGTGATGGAGCACTCACTACTTCCAAAAGCAACCAGCTCCAGCTTTGCAGAATTTTTTTTGAATGTTGTTTAAAAATCAGTCTCCCCTAAGATAGGATGATTCATGTGGTAATGGATTAGAGTTGGAGACAGTGTGAACATAATATAGATACAGATGGTTACATATAGAAATATTTATAGATAAATGTCTATACATGGGTTAGTATACACATATCTATTTCCTTGATCTGTCATCTCAGAGGCCCTAGACGCAACTGACACTCCAGTATCAACAAGCACACCTAGCCCCCAGATCTTGGTTTCTACTACCATTCTCCAACAAAAGGAACCAAGGCTCCTTGGAGAAATGGCTGATTCTAGGAATGGGACAAGAAATACACAAGATGAGCCTGGAGCATCTGGTAGTGCAGACAGTAAGGAGGTGCTTGAAAAGCCCGCCATGATGGGGTGTATGAAAGAGACAGAGCAGTTAACTGAAAGAGCTCCCAATGGCTAATGCTGCAGTAATTTGAGCAACAACATAAATAAAGTTGTATTGGATTATAACCTAAAGTATAAATAAATATCAATGAAACTATGCTGATATAAATAAATGATTGTATAAATAAATAAATGAAGGAGAATAGACAAACCTCCCAGATAGAAGAATTCCAAATAACTGATGTTAATACACCGCCCCGGAGGAGCTGAAGCGTAACTCCCTACTCCTGCGTAGGTGCTTCATAGTGACTTCTTTCTGACGTGTGTAGAATGTGGGGGGGAGTATAACTTTACAATGGAGAAACACAGCAAACACAGCCTCAACCAGGTAATCAAGGTCAACATCAGCAGGGACAAGTCATGATGAGAGTGTGCCCTGGTTACAATGTGATGAAAATGGCAAGGTGCCTTTGTGGTCTTCCTCCCGAAAACCCACTAACCCCAGGCTAACCCTGAGAAAAACATCAGACAAATCCCACTGAGGGACGTTCTGCAAAAATACCTGACCAGTACCCCTCAAAGCTGTCCAGGTCGTCAAGACCAAGGAAAGTGAGAAACTGTCATGGCCAAGAAGAGCTAAAGAGATATGACGATTAAATGTAATGTGGTATCCTCGGTGGGATCCTGGAACAGAAAAGGGACATTAGGGGAAAACTAAAGAAATCTGAATGAAGTATGGACATTAGTAAATAATCAATACATTGATACTGGTTCAGTAATTGTGACCCATGTAAGATACAAATGTAGGATGTTAATGATAGGGGAAACTGGGCAGGGCATTTGTGGGAACTCCCTATACTACCCTTGCAACTTTTCTGTAAACTTAAGACTACCCTAAACTAAAATGTGCACTTGAAAAAGAAAATCAGGCTGGACACAGTGGCTCTAATTCCAGCACTTTGGGAAGCCGAAGGGGATGGACCACCTGAGGCCAGGAGTTCGAGACCAGCCTGGCCAACATGGTGAAACCTGGTCTGTACCAAAAACACAAAAATTAGCTGGGTGTAGTGGAGTGGCGCATGCCTGTAATTAGCCACATATAGTGGCGCATGCCTGTAGTGGCTACTCAGGAGGCTGAGGCATGAGAATTGCTTAAACCCGGGAGGTGGAGGTTGCAGTGAGCTGAGATCATGCCGCTGCACTCCAGCCTGGGTAATGGAGTGAGACTGTCTCAAAAAAGAGAGAAAATCAGCTTTCCCTACCTATGTACTGGCCTTGACTCTATCCTTGGCCTGAGTCAACTCAGAAATGACCTAGAACAGGCCAGCCTTGTGTCCCTCCAGGCCGCTCCCAAGTGGCAGCCATCACACTCACCTCTCCCCTGCCCCATCTATCATCTCATTTCGAAGTCAGTTATCTCCACCTCCATCAGAACCTCTGAGTCCTGCTTTCAGCTTTTCTCACTGACTAGACCACTCTTCTTCAGGCACAGCTCAGTTTGACAACTGTCTGCCCAAGTACATTGAGGTGCCCAGAATTGAACATGACACTCTGAGTATGGCTACACAGCCCAGGGAAAAGCAAGCCTGTCACCTCCTTCAGTTCATGACATATGTCTCTATTAATATAGCCCATAGAGGCTAAAATGACTTTACTTTGGGGGGCAGTCACCTCACATGAGTATCTCCAACTCAACTATCCAGTTTTTTTGAAAAACAACAACAACTCCATTACAATCAGTATAGAGAATAACTTTCCACAAAGTAAGAGCTTACCAAAAAAGAAGAAAGAAAGAAAAAGCGAAGGGTTGCCTCTGGTGGTAGTAAGTGTTCCAACACTGGGAGTATTCAAGTATACCTGGCAGCTACAAAAAAAAAAGGGGGGGGGAGATTTCATGGGTGGAACTGAAAAAGGAGGCTCAATCCAATTATGTTTACAGTCCCCTGAACAAGTTACTTAACTGCTTTTGCCTCAGTTTCCTCATCTTTAAAATGAGGATACTAATAGAACCTACCTCATAGGATGCTGGAGATGAAGCGAATTAATGTGTGTAAAGGTACTTGGGCTGAGTTGGCACACAGTGAGTTCTATACAAATGTTTGCTATTATCTGCTATTATTTTAATATTTGTTCTGAGTGTAGAGACAGTCCAAGAAGAGGGCCTTCCACCAGCCTGTGGTCAATCACTCCTGACTACAGGTCTCTTTTGGATCCCAGCTCTGACACCCAGCACTCTGGCTTCCTCTCCCAATTTTATGTCATGCACTCATTTGATCAGCCAGCCCATCAACGTCACCTTCCAATTCATCTGTGCACATGTTGAATAGAAGAAGACAGAGAGCACAGCCCAGTTGCAAGTGTGATGCGGTGATAAGGCCGGGTCTCCTACCCCCTGGGCTGGTGTCATGCCAAATAGAATGAAATGCCCTCCTTCTTGGGACACCAGATTAGCCTTACCACAAATCATGACAAGCGCCTTACATATGCTAATGACCATCTTCCTTTGGTTTTAAAGACTGATCATTTCAGGAACATCAGGGTAAATGATGGGCTCAGCGGCTATCGAGAAAGAAGTTAGAGGTGCTGACATCTGAACTTAATTGGACACCTGTGCCCTTTATACGGCCTGATAAGGTCAGGTGAATACATTCAGCATTAATAACATTATCAGCACTGTGTGGTCGACAAGCCTTGCCAAAGTCAATAAGTCAAGTTTTTGCGGCTCAGAACATGTGTCCTCTTTTCACACTCAAGCTTGTTTCTTACGTGCCAACAGCTGGTGCCACATCTGGGAAGGCTGTTTCTGCTGTGGCTTTTCTCCCGTGAGTGTTTTATGGGATACCCCACCCCATCTCAATCTTTTTAAGAGAAAAGGGCTTATTCATTCATTCTCTGATGGCCTATCAAGCAGCAACCCCTCTGCATTTGCTGCAGGGGACCCACGTGAGTAAGACAAACTCACACTGCAGGGCGGTGGTCCTCAAACATTACTGAGCAGAATAACCATGGAGGAGGGGGTGCTTAGGCTCTCATTTCTCACATGCTTCCCCCCACCATGTGATTCTGATGTAGCTGATCTGAGGACCACATTTCAGGAAATACTCATCTTAGGGCTTTTAGGCCCCCACAAGCCACCCAGCAAAATGCACTGGCTCATTGGTATAACTAGCAAGTAGTTCATTCTGTCTTGGGTGAGGATCAGAGCAGTTTCAGGTGGTTCTCTGATTGCCAGGTAGGAGGAGGAAAGGATGTGCTGGAAAGAGGGGACAGCACAAGCCAAACCGTGGAGACCTGAGACAGCATGGTAGGTGGGGCGAGTGTAGAAAGCACATCAAGATCTGATTTTGAAAGGATGTACATTTAAGGCATGAGTCCTGGAGACAGACAAACCTGGGTTTGAACTCCAGCTCATTGCTTGCTACCTATGTGTCCTTATATAAGTTACGCAACCTCTCTGAGCCTCAATTTCTTCTTCTGTAAAAGGCAGCTACCTACATCTACCTCTCAGGGCTGAAATGTTTAAAAAGTAAATAAATATCGATACATAGTGTTTACCAAAGCACCTGCAGCAATGTAGATACTGCTAATAAAATGATGGCTACAAATAGAAATAGTACTAATAAGCAATAACAATCAAATAAACATTATTCTACCTTACTGAGGAATTTCTACTTTAATTTTTTATAGGCTGTGAGTAACCCTCAGAGTTTTAAAAGCAGAGGTCATATTTCATTTAGTCAGCCAATAAGCATTTATTGTACACCTACAATGTGCTAGGCTCTGCCAGGCCCTGAAGCTGGTGAGGTTTGTGTTTGAGAAGGTTGGCTCTGGAGGCAAGAGACCATCACAGACTGTTGCAACAGTCCAAACCAGTGGTTCTCAAAATTGAGAGTGCATCAGAATCACCTGGAGAACTTGTCAAAAACATGGATGGCTGGGCCTCATCCTCAGGGTTTCTGACTCTAGAAGTCTGGCGTGGGGCCCAAGAAATGTACATTTTTAACAAGCCCCCAGGGGATGCCGGTGCTCCTGGTCAGAGACCACACTTTGAGAGCTACCAGTCCAGGAAAAAGAAGAGGGCATCAAAACAAAGATGACACAAGCATCAAGCAGGGAGGGTGGGGATGCCAGTTCTAAGCAAGGTTTTAGGGGTGCACTGGACAGGAAATGACGACAAAGGACCCAAGGACACTGGAGCCAGGCTGCATCTAAGTCTGGCCTCATGCTTTGCTTGTGCCTAGATTTTGGACACACCTTTCGGGTCCTGCTAGCCAACCATCTATGGGGGAGAGGAGAAGCTGCTGTCGTGTGGCCTGGCTGTACTTTTGGAACCTTTAGTCTCATCATCCCAGCTAGGACTGAGTTTCTCAGTGCAGTCTCTTTTATCTCCATGGATGTTCAGAGAAGAAGGTTTTTTTTTTTTTTTTGCTATTCTTTTCCTCCTGGGATGTTGATGCCACCAAGATGCACAGGTACCGTTCTGCAAGAGTGCCTGGGGTGTGTATTGAATTTCAGTCCTGGATCATTTAATGCGTGGTGACAGAGAGAGCGGATGTTGTTTGGATTCATGTGGAACTCTCCGCCTTTTCTATTTTCTGTACCGAGAGACCGCAGAGCCTTGCTGAGCAGCGGCCCCTGAATTCCCCACCTATAAGAACCTCATGGCACCAGTCACCCTGGTCCCCACAGCATTGCCAAAGCTCCTTGTGAAACCCAGTGGAAAATTGGAATGTTTCTGCCGGTATTCAGAGCATCTGTTTCATTTAAAGCTCTCCACAACTCGAGTTGTTACTGAATTAAACATCGAAACAAACAACAATCAATAGCCTAATAATATTATGTTCTGAAATGTGTTCTTTAATAATGACTGTGAAGCTCTTCAAGGGAGGAATAAGGCTGTGTGCACACTAGATGGTGATCTGCGTTAATTCCTTTACAGCTGCTGGTTTTGAAAAATGGTTCTGGGTGTTTCTTACTGACGCAGAGTGTCCTGTTTTCTGTGGATCAGAAACTTCGAGGTAGTTGGCTGTGATCTCATCCCTGTAAGTCTTATTCAGGAAGGCTGCTTCAGATCTGCTCACCTTCTTCCTCCCTTTTTTCTGCCTGGAGTGTTGACTTAGAAACTGGCAGACAGCCCCAACCCTCGTGACCCGAGACCTATGCATAGACAGGCACTGGAAGAAGAAGGAAAACCGTGAGCACAGAGGCTGCACATCTGAGAACAGGGATTTGCTGGGCTCCTGAGCACAGTGATGTTCCACGGCTTTCTGAAGAAGTTAAAGACATGGAAACTGTCTTCTGGGATCTGTGTTCTAAAAAAGACACCTCTAAAAAAGACAGCAGACATAAAGGAGACACAAGCACCAAGTACACATAGAAACTGTTAAAATTAGACGCTAGCCTGAAGTAGGTGCTTATCCTAGAGGAAGAAGTGAGATCAATGCATGGAGCATTGGTCTTGAACTCTTAGCTGCAAGCAATCCTCCCACCTTGGCCTCCCAGACCGCTGGGGTTTTATAGGCACGAGCCACTGCATTCAGTCAATGCATAGAACATTAGAAGTCTTTGCTTAAATTGAGTCCGGAATTATCTTCCTTAGCCATCACCACCCTAAGAGGAGGAAGAACTAGGAAACGGTGTATTTGAGCCTTGGGGCTTAGGGTTATAAGGCCCTATAAAAGCTAATTTCTCCAAGATCCTATGTCTTGCTCGGTCCCCTCCCTGTTCACATGCTGAGTCTCTCCCCTCCTTTCACTCTGACCCAAGATCCAGACCCATAATTTGTGTTTTCTAATATAGCTCACATATTTTGGTTGATTTTTGAAAAAAATTATGTTAAAAAGTTTTAAACATATACAAAATAGACAGAATAGGATAATGAACCCTCTGTAATTTTGGTGAGCTTTTCATGACATTTTCCCCCCTAAGTAATGATGTCCTGGGGTGCAGTGTTGTTATACTTCTTGGAAGTAACAAAGGATGAGAAAGAGGATAGCTAGGTTGTTTGGGGATGGAATATCATGTTGCTAAGTGAGAGAAAGAAGATAGAAGTTACAACTTCTGTTGACTTTCATCTTCTCCATAGGGTTGGGGGTGGGGTCTTCAAGCAGGTGTAACCAATAACCTACTAAGGGAACTCCAGCCTAAGGCATGTGAAGCTCACACATGGCCATCTGAGATAAAATTACAAGACCATTCTCAGGCTACTATTGCTAAAATTAAAAAAAAAAATTACAAGACCAGTTGCACATAATGACACAATGGTCCTGGAAAATGGAGCAACCAGGGAAGAGAACAGTCAAATTATATTTCAAACATGAAGAAAAAAAGAGTGGATCTGAAAATTAAAGAACAGTGAGTTCAAACAAATGGCTTATACATTTTTAGGACATAGTGCGGAGATCAGGAGCTAACACTGGCTGCCTAAGAATAATCTGTACACACTACCCTTGTTTCCTTGCAAGGAGGCATTTGGCTGGTAAATTGGCAGGATGCTGTGGACATAGTTTATTTTTGTTTTAGCGAAGCAGTTAACAGTCTCCCTACACATTTTACATCGAATATGTTGACCCATAAGCCAGATGATCATTCTCTTAGCCAGAATTATGCCCCAAAGGTGGATTCTAGAGCTGGAAGAAAGGCTATGTCCAGGATCCTGCCCTGTTGAACCCTTTTTTATTAATCACTCAGCTAAAGACTAGGAGGGCATGCTAATCAGAATTGTAAAAGGCAAACCAAGACCAGAGATGGAAGAATAATGATTCGACATTTGGAGAGGAAAAGATTTATTATGTAAGCAGTTAATTTATCATAGATACACACGTGTGTGTACAGATAGGCCATCATGGAAACATGTGCTATATATACACACATGCATATGTATGTATGGAGGCTTTTTTTTGCAAGGAGGTTTCCAGTTTGACTTGGAGGGGGCTGGTGTTTATATGATGGTCTCTCCTTGCTGTAGAGAAAAGATACAAATATGTGATGCTGCCAACAAGAGGTGCTACAATTTATTGAGTACCTATTAATACTATTAATCTATTAATACTATTGCCAAACAATGAAGGAGGCTGTGCAGAAAACAGTTATAGCAGGGCTGGAACTGCTGTCCCTGGGGCTGGGACCGCTATCCCCAGAAAGACCTGCTTGCAAGGTTGCCCTTTGGCTGATGTCTGGGAACTTTGGGAGCATTCCTACCATCCCCGAACGGATGCCAGGGGCTCACTGTACCTAAACTGTTTATCCATACAATGTGGTTCATTCTGAACACCTGTTTTCCTTCTGGGAGACAGTAATTTTAGTACATGCTAGGCAGAGTGTGCCTATGGGGCCAGTCCCCAGTAAAAACCCTGGGCACTGAGTCTCTAATGAGCCTTCCTGGTAGACAACATTTCACACATGTTGTCACAACTCGTTGCTGGGGGAATTAAATGCTGTCTGTGTGACTATTAGGGAAGGATTTTGTGCCAAACCCCTATTAACCTCAGTAGGGAAGGCACCAGGTTCAAGAAGCTGAAGAAGAGATCTAGAGCCAGCAAATGAAACATAGGGTTTTATTAGGGGCTTACATACAGAGGAGAGAGTCCAGTGGCAGTGGGCTGGACCACATGTCCGCCTTACCTATGGTCCGGTGGTGGTGAGCTGAACAGTATAACCACATGGCCCATTGGCGGCGGGCCAGGCAGTAAAACCGCACACCTTGCAAACAGCATGCACTTTATATAGCACTTTTACTTAACACCCTCCCCTTAACAGCCTCCACCTGGCCACCTTCATCCAACCCAAAACTCAGGGCCTCAAACCCCTGTACAGCCCATGTTCCGTGGGATGAGCCAGGGACTCAGATATTCCTTATAGACAAGGAATGAATTTTCCAGTCGGGCACTCCCAGATTCCCTAGCTTGGGACACACATTCAGGTGCATGTGTCACACGGTGATTCTAAGTTGTGCTTAAGTTGTTGCTATCAGATATGTTTACCCTATAGCAGACTCTTGGAAGCTTGTGCCTGGTGACCTTCAGACTTCACCCCACATGCCTTTTCCCTTTGCTTATTTTTCTTGCTATTTTTTTACTTTAATAATCTTGGCCAGGAGTATGATTCTATGCAGACTTGCGTGTCCTCCCAATGAATCACTGTGTCTGGGGGGGTGGTCATGGGGACCCCTGACCCACATGAGTATGTGATACTTATCATATCATTTACCTATTACTGGTAACTCACAGACCTGTTACTAGAACCAGGTCTAACTCCAAAGACTGGCTTGTCCCACAGAGTCTCATAATGGCCAGGAGCTCTTTCACACTCGCTCCTCCTGCAGGCCCAACACCTGAACCGGTAGCACTCAGATTTCCAGAGTGCCCATGTCTTGTCTGTCTCATTGTCTTCTGGGATGAGAATAAACCACCAAGCAGATGGCTTTAAAGCAGCAGGGATAGAGAGTGGACCTTATTTTTTAGGACCTGTGAAATTTATCCCCATTAGTTTCATCCTGTTGGATTCTCTTCGGCCCCTGGGAGAGCAAGTGGTTGTATTTTCTGGCAAAGAAGGCGTATGTGAGCTAATCAGGGGTTAAGGACTAATATTGGCTGTGGCCTTTTATAACCCTGCTGGGTGGCCACCAGCCAGTCACCCCTTCCTTTTCCTATCAAGTAAGAAAGGGTGTGCTCCAAAACGCCTAAAAAGTACAAAACCAATAGTGAACCCTAATATTCTCTATGGACTCAATGATGTGTCAATGTGGGGTCATCATTATAACAAATTAACCACTCTGGTAGGGGATGTCAACGATTGGGGGGATATGTGGGAAATGTCTGTCCTTCCTGCTCTAAAAATAAAGTCTGTTGGTTAAAAAACAAAAACTCAAGGAGATTCACTAGCTCTACAAGGAGATTTATACCCTACAAGTGTAGGGTATGGATCAGGGCCGTGAGAGAAGGCCACTTTCTTCAAAGGGTGACTAATTTCTAACATTCCCCACTGCTTCTCCATTAAATGCACTGAGGTATCTTTGAGAGAGATGACATTGTCCCTTTCTTTTGCCAATTGGCATGTGATGCACCCTCCCTCTCCCCCAGCCTGAGAATGCACCGAATGCCCAGTGCTGTTTTTAGACTGATTCCTTCACCTAAGGAGCCCTGGGGCTGAGGGAGCCAGGAGGTTACTGTGGGACTACCCTTTTACCCTGCGTGACTCTATTGGGAAACAATGTTGTACCAAACCCCTATTAACCTCAGTAGAGAAGGCATCAGGTTCGAGAGGCCAAAGAAGAGACCTAGAGCCAGCAAACGAGATGCGGGGTATCCTGCTTACAAGACCCTGGCAAAGGCTAGAGGAAGCTTTAAAAGAAAGAAGGAAGAGACTTTCCCCTGTGCAGCCCTGCTGGTATTGGTTGGAGGAGGAGCTCCCCCAAATTCAAAGCCACGTCACATAAGTTATGATATGTGTTAAAGATTGTCACTGCCGTTTTCTGTTTCCAAGTCCCTCACCCACCATCTCCTTCGCCAACTCCCCATTCAGTGTGTCTTTGATATTTCATGCACTTTAATCCTAGCCTCCTAGGGGTGGAGGGTCCATTGCATTCCAGTATGATACACAGACAATGCCAGGGGACAGTCCCTGCATTTTTGATACACTGCATCACAAACGTGTCTACTTTCAGAAGACTGAAGGCAGGGAACGGCCAGGTGAAAGGCAAGAAGAAAACTGTGTTAAGAATGTGAGCTCAGGCCGGGCCCGGTGGCTCAAGCCTGTAATCCCAGCACTTTGGGAGGCCGAGATGGGCGGATCACGAGGTCAGGAGATCGAGACCATCCTGGCGAACACGGTGAAACCCCGTCTCTACTAAAAAGTACAAAAAAAAAACTAGCCGGGCGAGGTGGCGGGCGCCTGTGGTCCCAGCTACTCTGGAGGCTGAGGCAGGAGAATGGCGTAAACCCGGGAGGCGGAGCTTGCAATGAGCTGAGCCTGCGCGACAGAGCGAGACTCCGTCTCAAAAAAAAAAAAAGAATGTGAGCTCTAGGATCCTATGGGGCTGGGTTTGAATTGGGCTCTGCTACTTTCCAGCTGTGCAGCTGCAGGCAAATTCCCTAACCTTGCTGAGCCTTGGTTTTCTCATCAGTAAAATGGAGATCATAATGGGCCGTGCCTTGCCTTACAGAGCGTGAGGATTGAATGAGATCATTCAGCTACAGTGCACATGGCTCATAGTAAGCCCTCAATAAACATCAGCTTGGACTGCTCCTGTCACTGATGTTGCTGATGTTGTTGGTGCTGTCCCCGGCCCACCTCCTCTGGGCCACAATAAAAGCACACGGCTTTTATCATCACTCATTCCCTTTCTGCACCGCCCACCTCTGCACCTCAATTCTGTTACCTCTCTCTCTTTATTCTAAGAAGTCTACTATTACCCCCTCCAGAGAGACTGCCAATGCCAGACACATCCTTGTCCCAATGTCTTTTTAAAGCATTGCCCTCTCCTCCCCAAAGAGAGGCCCTCTTCTCTTAACATAAGTGCCCCAGCTGGGCACAGTGGTCCACACCTATAATCCCAACACTTTGGCAGGCCAAGGTGGAAGGATCACTGAGCCCAGGAACTCAAGAGCAGCCTGGGCAATACAGTGAGACCCTATCTCTTCCCAAAAAAAATACAAGTATTAGCCAGATGTGGTGGCATGTGACTGAAGTCCCAAATACCTGGGAGGCTGAGGTGGGAGGATCACTTGAGCCCAGGAGGCTGAGGTTGCAGGGTGCTGAGATCACACCACTGTACTCCAGCCTGGCTGACAGAGAAAGACTCTGTCTCAATTAAAAAAAAAAAAAAAAAAAAAAAAAAGTGCTCTGCTTCTCAGTGTGTACTTTCCAGAGAGTTCTCCCTGCCCCTGACACCTCTGAGATCATTTTTGTGACCCCAGCAAAGTGCTGTGCCTTGAGGGAAACTGTCTGGGTCTGTGTTAGTGTTTGTTCCTTTTGAGAACCTACAGTTGTAGATTTCAGTGATTTAAAAGAGGATCAGCCCAAAGATATTTTTTGTTCATTTGTTTGTATTTTGTGGGTGCTAGTGGTGGGTTCTCTGTTTTGTTTTACTTTGCTAAATCATCACTGTTACTGCATATACAGTTTATTTTTAATGAGAAGGATAAGATCCTTTCCAAAATAAAGATGCCCAACAGCAGGCAGTGCAAATTCTTCCTCAAGAACACTGACCCTAGAGTATAAGCATGTGCCGGATTGAGAGCACAGCCGCCAGGGGCTCATGCAAATCCCAGTCTGAACCGTGCACTGTCACTTTATAACTCAGTGACCTTCGGGAAGTCACTTGAGCTCTTACGCCTCATCTGTAAAAAGGGATAACAGGTTCATATGGGAGAACATGAGAACATGCATATAAAGTGCTTAGCCCCGTGCCTGGCAGCCAGTAAGCAGTCAATACGTGCTAAGCTGACATTAGGATGCATTCTAAAATTCTATCAGAACCTGTGCTTTAAGCAGCTGTTTTGGAATATATGGAAGAACTTGGTGTCAGTCAACTTGCCTCCTGGAAGTCACATGTTTCATCCAATCTGGAAGCAACTGTAATCATAGGCCTTTAACAGAAGTGTGTGTGGTTCCCTTTTCTTCTTACATGGCCTTTATGGTGAGTTGTGCTTGGCCACTGAAGCATCAGTTGCTTATTACAAGGTCATGTAGAAGCCCACAGATACCAATAAGTAAATCTGTGTGATTATCAAAGATATCAAGAAAGACCCACACCTCCCTGTGGGGCTCAACCTTTGCGAGTTTAATCATCATGGCCTCTTTGGGACTCCTGTCTGAGGCAATGACTACACCTTGAATTCCTCACCGTGCACCCATGCATATGATGTGGCTCCCTTGGGCACAGTGTGGATAACAGTGTCCTCCTATATGAGCCAAGAAGAGCATGTCATCACCCTGGGGCTACCAGCTATCTCCTCTGGAAGGTCTAGCGAGAGAAACACAGCCGGAGTTGCCTGTTCTGGATAAACACTTTAACTTTCATGACATCCCAGATTGAATATAAGAGAACTGGTCAGTAGAGGCATGCACAAGACAATGAATATGGGAGTGAAAATGATAGTTATTCATTCTTGAGCACTTTTTAAGCATAGGTGCATTATCTCATTTGATTCTCACAAGAACCTTTTTATATAGTTACTATTATTATTTCTGTTACACAGATGAGAAGCGTGATACTCAGAGAGGTTAGGTTAACTTGCCCAAGGACACAGAATAAGGAAAGAATAGACCAGGTGTGTCTGACTCTAGAGACGGGGCTTCTTAACCTGGGCTCCTGCCCAAGCATTGCTAAGCAGTGCGGTGTAGAGGGGTGGTTTTAAGACTTTATTTTCTCAGTGTAACCCTTTGAAACAAAAAGAAAATCTTATGCAGTATCCTAACACAGAAATCAGATCCAAGTGGAACGACTGGACTGAAGGGGTTTAGGGGCCCAGAGCCCATCTCTTTCTCCCTCTCTTCCACTCAGGGTTCTTGAGGACTCTCTGAGAAACCCTTGGACTCCACAGGACACAGACCCAAAACCTCTGGTGAAGATGAAGGAGGGTAGACTTCAGAGCTTTTGTGTTCTCTTTGTGAAAGAAAATACAAACATTGTCCTTGCAGAGTTGTTGGGAAGATTAAGTGAGTTGCATATGAAGCATCTAGTACACTGCCTAGCTGCTATTATTATTATCCTAACTGTTAGGTTTTATGGGAAAATAGGTGTCAACCCAGAGAGGATGTAGTGGTTGAATGGTGGTCCCCCAAAGAGCTATGTCCATGTCCTAATCCTTGGAACCTGTGAACAGTACCTTTTATGGCAAAAGACATGATGAAGGTCAAGATCCTGAGAAGAGTTTATCTTGAAGCGATGCAGCCATAAGCCAAGCAATGCCTGTAGCCCCCAGATTGTAGAAAAGGCAAGGAACGTCTTCTCTCTGAGCCTCTGAAGGGAGTGCGACCTTGTTAATACCTTGATTTCAGACTTCTAGCCTCCAGAACTGTGACAAGATAGGTTTCTGTTTGAGCCAGCATTTGTGGCACTTTGTTATGGCAGCCCCAGGAGACTAATACCCGGGTCATTGCCCCAACATGGCCCCAGCTCACGCGCTATATATGGCAATTATTTCACACAAAGATGAAGGCCTAGGGCATGTGTCAGAGTCCTTGGAAGAATGCGTTCATGGTGCCCTCCTCATTCCTACACGTAGGTAAGCGGGATCTGGCAGGAATCCTCTCTGCTCTTTCAAGACCCTTCAAAGGGCAGAATCTGGGTCACTACTCAGGCTTCCTCTTTCCTCCTGTACCCCAGCTCCAGCAATCACAACGTCGAGTCAGTTATTTGTAATGCTCAGATTGGCATTTCTGACAACAGGTCTGCATTTATCTGTGGAGTCTAATGACGTTGAGGACAGGAGGTTTATTTGTGCTGTCACTGTCCCACTTTATCACCATCTACATCCAGGTCTGGGGGGTCCTCTCAAGATGAGCAATCATGCCTCCTAGATACTATTCTTGCTGCATATCCTCTTCCCTCATTTTACTTCAATATTAGCCTTCTCCAGTAAAGTGGAGCTGAACCAAATTAGTAGGAATGTGCTGCCACAGAGAGACCAGGAGTCTTGTGTGGTCTGGGGTTCCTCAGAGACTTGCCACGCTCCTCAGCTGCAAAGATGTTCCTCCCAGGGCGACGCCACGGCAGCTCGACTGTAGAGACTTCTCCACGACAGCCATCTGGCATTGATTTTTCAGCTACACCTCCCGAGAATTTGCCAGAGTCGTAAAGTAAAGAAGCAGTAACTCTTCTTTTTGGCCATCACACCTGCCGAGGGGGTATCACATGCTATTTCTGCACTCACTGGTATAATTTAGAGCAAGCTTTGCCAAAAGGAATCCCTGGTCTAGTTGAAATAATACGTTAGCTCATGAATAGGATGAAAATAACACATTATGGTTGGGTAAAAAGAAACTAGAATTTGGAATCAGGGAACCGAGTTCAAAGCCCAGCCCTACATTTTCCAGTGGTGTGACTTGGGCATATGACTGACCTCAGGCTTTAGTTTCTCATTGAAAAGTGGGGAAAATAAATAATGACCCCACTGGATTGCTGAGAGGATTAAGCCATCAATGTGCTATGCAACTATAGATGCAGACGACGACGCCATGAGGATGGAAGGAATGCTTTGTCCCTCTTTAGTTCTGTGTTTTGAGTTCCAAGGTCAGGCTGGGTTAGACCAACACAGACACTGTTCCTCTAAGGGACCTCCGTTGAGGGCCTGCTGGCCTCCTGGCCATTTATCAAGGCTATGAATCAACAGAGACCTCCGGCCAGGCTGCTATCACACCTTGTTGCATCTCTGCTTGTCGTACACTGAATTTCAAAAGATGCTGGCTGGTTTCTCTTATCTCTAAAAGAGAGTGTGATGGTGCATGCCATTCTCTTTCGGAAGGAACCAAATGCACATATCAAAAGGAAAAGAAGAAAGGTAGTGCCATCCCAAAGGACTGAGCGCTTGCAGATGCCTAGGCTTGATCTGACCCCTTTCTGACCTGTGTCTTGGGAGCTGAACTTGGGCAGAGCTGCAGAGGGATGGGCCGACTGGTCCTTGGAAGGGGTGGCAGGTGCAAGGAGGAAGGGGGAGGGCTTATAGGAAAAAGCTAATGAAATAAAATCGCTGGCTTCCTGTCTGCCCTGAGCAGGATACTAGAGTGGCAGAGGCATGGGCTTAAGAGAATGAATGGTTCCTGGGAGTGGGAATCTACTCAGCTCCAGAACTGGGAAGGATGGAGGCAGCATGTTGGTTACTCTTCATCCTCAGGGAGGACGTATATTCACAGGTGTGGAAGGGAGAATCAAATGCATTGTGAATTGTGAATTAATCAATACTATAGTCCTTCTAGGTATTCACACCATAGCTTGTTCTCTACCTGTTCAACTGTAGTGATATTATAAACTCCTAAATGGCAGAAACAAGATTTATCCAAGTCTTTTCTGTACTAGACTCAAAGCACCATGTGTCAACTGGTCCTTAATGGATCCTGATGAGATTGGAAGGACCAGGGATGGGTCTCACATTTTGATGAACATAAAAACCACCTGGGGGTTTGTTTGGAATGCTGATTCCTGGACTCCACTTCTAGCAATTCTAATCAGTAGGTCTGGATAGCGTTCTAAAATTTGCATTTTTTATTTTTGAGATGGAATTTCACTCTTTTCTCCCAGGTTGGAGTGCAATGGCATGATCTTGGCTCACTGCAACCTCCACCTCCCAGGTTCAAGCGATTCTTCTGCCTCAGCCTCCTGAGTAACTGGGATTACAGGCGCCAACCACCACGCCTCACTAATTTTTATATTTTCAGTAGAGACGGGGTTTCACCATATTGACCAGGCTGGTCTCAAACTCCTAGCCTCAGGTAATACACTTGCCTCAGCCTCCCAAAGTCCTAGAATTATAGGTGTGGGCCACCAAGCCCAGCATAGAATTTGCATTTTTAACAAGCTCTCTGGATGTTTTCATTGCAGGTGGTCTACAGGCTATTTTTTGAGTCGGGCTGATCCAGGCCAGCCCTTCTGAAACATTAATGTGTGTGTGAATCCCCTGGGCACCTTTTTAAAATGCAGATTCTGATTCAGAGATCTGGGGTGGGGCCCAAAATTTCACACTTTTTGACATGCTCCCCAATAATGCTGGCACCACCAGTCCCCACTCCACACTTTGAGTAGCAAGAATCCACTTTTGCTATTCTTTTCCTGCAGGTGGGAGGCACAGCTCTAGCAGGGGCTTTGTTCTAGATGGATGAATCAAACCATAAAATGTGTGCTTACCTAATATCTTAGATTGTAGTCATGTACCTTTCATTTGTAATTAAAATCACTGTTTATCTTAACTGGCAGTCAGGTAGGTAATTTTTATATAGCAAGCACTTCAAAGAAATAAATGTCTAGGTACAATTTGGCACTTTCTCATTAGTACTTAACACACAACATTTTCTATCCCTAAACTTTAAGGCACATTTGCTCCAACATCCAGATTCTGATCAGTGTCAATGCTTGGCTGAGGAAATTCAAGGCAGCCTGCAACAAAGACCCCTCTGAATGACCGCTTTTAGTACGTGGCAGCTTTATATATTTTTTAAAGCAAGAATCTCTTCTGGAACTATTTTCTTCAAATCAAAATGAAGAGTTTAACTCATCAGTTAACACTCCATAGCAACTAGAAGGCTTTTGCTGCTTCCTCCAACCGTTATTTCTCAAGACACAGCCCGTCCTACCCCCACTAGCTGCAGCAGGAAAGAGACAACTAGAAGGATTTTGTTGTCTTGATTTTGCCATTGGGATGGGATACCCACAGTAGGGAGTAGATCCAGCAGGCAGAAGAGGTATGGACAGAGAAGGTGGAGATGCAGGTGAGCAAAGGGTCCAACACCACATGGCCCATTTGTCTTGACAGATACAGGGCACTCAGTGACTTATATTAAAAATTCCAAGCAGATAGTCATTGTGGGGGAATTTCACTATCATGAAGAGGAGGCAGTCACCCGGGCAGAATCACCTGGCCCCCCAGCCAGCTTCTCAGTTGCTATTCCAACTTCTCCTTCCTCAAGCCGTGACTTCACACCCTTCTCTCAGCTGAGAACCTCACCACTTATGTACCTATGAGAAGGCCAAGGTCTCTGGGTGTCACTGTCTAGTCACTGTCTTCTACCTTGTCCTATCTTCTTGCCCATCTTGACTTCCTTTCCTCTTAATTCCAGGCCTACCTTTCTGTCTGGTTGGACAGAGCCCTGGGGTAGCAGAATAGGCCTTTTCTGATTTGAAAATGGCCTTTCTGTTTTCTCATCCATTCCCCCATGAGCAGTGACCAGCAAGAGCTCACCTGGTCTATCTTTATATGATAACCCTGCCCTTCACCAGGCAAGTCCTGTCTGCTCTCTGCCCCGACAGGGCCCATGACCTGTGTCTAGTGACCTGTGTCTGTTTGCCTGTCCAACCCAGACTTCAGGCCACGCTTGCTTACAGCAGCCTCCTGCACATCTCTAGTCCTGTGCTCAGCCCCAGACGTCCTCCCTGCTGGAGAAAACCACAAAGCTGCCAGCTGACTAGATCCTCAACAAATTCCCATCTTCTCCTTTAACGGGGCATTCCTGCAGCTCAATGGGCCTATCATTCAGTTCCTGTCAAATTGGGAAGAAGACCTAGGGCTCCCCGGGGCCCAGGCAGCTGCCTCTGCTACAGATAATAGCCATACTCTCTCTCTCTCTCTCTCTCTCTCTCTCTCTCTCTCTCTCTGTGTGTGTGTGTGCATGTGTGTGTGTGTATGCGTATGCATACATGCAAAACCAATAGCTGTGTCATGGTTTACATGTATTATCTCATTTGACCTTGGGGTAGGACAAATATTGTTAGCCCCACTTTATAGATGAGGAAACTGAATCTTAGTGAATATATGCAGGTTCCTTCATCAAACATTGTGTTAAGGGCTGGAAGAATAAAATATAGTCCAGAACTCCATGGAGCTCAGAGTCTTCTGTGCTCAAGGCTACACAGGTAATAATAATAATTCATTCTTTCAAAAATATTTTTCGAGCTCCCATTATGTGTCAGACACTGAGTATATAAGGAGAAAAATACAGACATATTAACCAGTGTTTACTGAGCATTTGCTCTGTGCCAAGCCCTGTATTCACTACTTTATAGATATTATGCTAATCCTCTGCACAGCCCTATGGCCTGGGAGCTGATCTCAGCATCCTCACTTTACACATGAGGAAACTGAGGCTTGGACAGGTTAGGTGGCTTGTCCAGGAGCACCCACACAGCTAGAGAGTTGCAGAGCAGGAATCTGCCCTCAGACGGTCTGACTGCCCAGCTGAGTGCCTCACCATGGAGCGATGCTGCCTCTCAGGCTTTATGTCTGACTTCAAGTCCAGGGCTCTCTCTGCCACTCTGTGCTACCCCCACAGAACTCACCTCATTCTGGAGAGCAGATGCTTCTACCACCTTTACCAAGCCACTCCCTAGGGTTGGGGGAAGGCAGCCCTGCCTCTGTTCCACCTCTGTCTGTGCCCTCTTGTCCAATTTGGCTGCCTGGCTCTGCCCAGGACTCTCTGCACAGATCGCTCCCCTCCTGGTGCAGGGTCTCTCTTCTCTGTGGGACCAGGGTCCCAGCACCTGTTCACAGCAGCGTACATTCCTTGAGTTGGCCTGACTTCCCCCTCTGAGGTGGCTGATCCTGCAGGCCCTGTTTACCATGGCAAGTGGTCATGTGTAAGTCTCTCACTTGCTAATCTAGCTTCTCCTTCAACAAGCTCTCTGGGTGTGATATGGTTTGGCTGTGTCCCCACCCAAATCTTATCTTGAATTGCAGTTCCCATAATCTCCACGTGTTGTGGAAGGGAATTGAATCATGTTGGGGGTAGTTACCCCCATGCTGTCTTTATGATAGCGAACGAGTTCTCACAAGATCTGATAGTTTTAGAAGGGGCTTTTCCCCCTGTATTCGGCACTTGTCTCTCCTGATGCCATGTGAAGAACGAAGTGTTTGTTTCCCCTTCCCCCATGATTGTAAGTTTCCTGAGGCCTCCCCAGCCATGTGGAACTTCAATTAAACCTCTTTCCTTTGTAAATTACCCAGTCGCGGGCAGTTCTTTATAGCAGCGTGAGAATGGACTAATACAGGGTATTACCGTCTAGTTGCTCTCTTCCACCTCATCCTCTCTTCTTGCCCATCCTGGCTTCCTTTCCTCTTAATTCCAGGCCCAACCCGTCGGCTGGTACATGACACTCTGTTCTCCCGACCTACTGCACACCCTGCCTAGATGCCCGCAGCATCAACTGCCTCTCCTAGGTCTTTTCCTCTTGCTCACAAACATGTACAGGCCCCAGAGCTTGGTGAAACCCTTGCTTAACCACGTGTTCCCCAGCACATATCTTAGGACTTTCTGAGCACATTTTGTCCTCAATGACCCATCCACACTGTGGCCCCATCCATTCCCATGCACCCTCAGTCTAGTTCTCCTCTCCTCTCCTCTCTAAGGAAACAGCTTTCTTGAAAGTCATTAGTGGCTTCCAAATTGCCAAATACACTTGCTTTTTCCACTCCTTGGCCTTTTTGACCCTTAAAAGCATCTGACACTGTTGGCTACCCCTCTTATTTTAACCCTTGCCTTCTTGATTTCTGTGCTTTTTTGACAAAAGAGTCATTTACTTATTATAAGGAACAGAAACCTAATCACATTAGCTCAGAAGAGTTTTTTGCAATAATTCAGGGAATGCCATGGAATCCAATTGCCATTATTCTGCACTATCATTTCAATTTTCTTCTGTGGCCAGTCCTTCACACATACCAGACAATACTCTCCGAAACAGTGTTTGACATAACAGTACATGGAATCCCTGCACGGAATCCTTCAGTAGCCCCTATTTCTTAGCAAATATAATCTTCATTTATTTCTTAATTATTATTTTATTTATTTATTTTTAGAGATGAGGTCTCACTATGTTGCCCAGGCTGATTTCAAACTCCTGGTCTCAAGCGATCCTCCCGACTTGGCTTCCCAAAGTGTTGAGATTACAGGCATGAGCCACCATACCTGGCCCAGAAAATATAAAACCTTAGTTTCATGCCACATCTCCCACAATCTTAGTTGCCCAGTACACCAAGACCACGCTTCTGTCTTTAAGTTCCCCCAATTAAAGACCCTTTACCAACAAACTGGATCTGTCTACCTCATTCTTTTATTTCTCAGCTCCTTTAACATTTGGGGAATGCTTTGCATATACAGCCCTTTCACGGAACGTGTACTTTTCCAATTTGCTTTTCACTATTTTTCACTTCTGTCCAACACACACTTCTATGTTGTCCAGCTAGTCTACCCCCTATTCCCTAAACATATTTTTCTGTTCCTTGTTCACACTATTTATTTCATAAATGCCTGACCCATATGTTTCTTACTAAAATCCTATATATCTTTCAAGTTCCGGATCAAACAAACTTTTATTAAAACTTTTACTCCTACAACTTTTGGCCCTCTTTCCTCTGAAAGTTTGGGATTAGCACCACTCTTTATTTGCTATACTAGGCTGGAGACTCTGAGCAGAGAATTACATCATATGCCATGTGCGTCCATCACAGTACCTCGCGGTGTGCCTGACTAGAAATAGGATCCCAGAAGGGTGGAATGAAGTCAACGGCTGACTTATCTTTTTACTCTTAAAGAAGAGTGAAGCATCCATTGGCTCCTTGCCCCCACTGTTCTGTCCCTAAATTGGCCTACCTCCTCAACTGAAAGAGCAACAAAGACCAATAGCTTTTTAGCTAGAAGCTTCTGAGTAGTTATAGCATGAAGGAGAGAAAGTTTGAATAGATATTTAAAGTGTTTTGTGACCAAGCAGTTAGTGATTTGCCTGAATCCACAGCAAGTGGGTGAGCTCTGGCCAGACTCTGGGATCCACTTGCTGATCTCATCGCTGCCAACTCTTAGTGTCCTCCTGCTTCTCTGGAGTCCAGCTTTGCGGCTTGGAACACAGGGCTTGAGGATCAGGCAGGAAGTCAAGAATCAGATCATTTCTAGGACCTAGTGACTCAAACATTGTTCCACTTTCTGTGTTTACCTCTTTCTGGGGCTTCTGGAGGGGAATAGTGGGCCCTTGAGATATGTCTAGAGGACACGGTGACTTGCTGGTCCCAGGGAAGCGTTTGTTGTCTTCCATCAGGAGGCCTTGATAGGTTTGTCTCCAGAATGTGCAGACCCAGATGAGTCACTCTCATCTAGAACCACATCCTTATCCTTTCTGGCACTTCTCTTCCTGCATCTGTATAGGTGGATCCCAAGACGCCACTTTCACTGGCCTTGCTACTAGTTGAAACCTGCCAACCACAGGCTCCCAGCTCCTGCCTCTGGGGATGAACAGGTGACCCACCTTGAGCCAATCGGTGCTCTTTTCTGGGGTTTTTTACATGCAAACTAAAGAGAGAACACACTTTCCCTTCTGGTCCTAAAGCTGAGATGTGAGTCTGGGAGTGCTGCCATAGTTGAAGTCTTGGGAAGGAGGATCGTGTGAGAGAATGAGGCCCATAGGCAGAGAAAAGAATGAGAAAGAAGGAAAAGGAAGTGCTCACCACATCCTGGTTCCAGTCATCTTGAAGCCTAGCTGCACTCTTGCTGTTCCTGCGTTCGGACATCTAAGCCAATACATTTCTCAGTTAGTTAACTTGCAACCAAAGAATCCTGATTAACATAGCCTCCGTCTGTCACCTGAATCCCTTCTTTGACAGTTTATGGGAATTCCTGACTCTCTGTCTTCCTCTTTTCCTAGAAACATGCATTGAGGAATGGAGTTATGATTTTCGTCATCATCAGCAAACATGACTGAGCACTTGCTCTTTCCTGGCACTGGCCTAGGCATGATGGGGAATAGATCTGCATAGGATAGTCCCTGCCTTCTGGGTGCTTCTATGCTCATGAAAATACAAGCAATTCCAAGGACATCGAGCACATGCTGAGCACAGATCTTTTTAAGAACAAGGCATAAATCAATCAGTCTGAGTGGAGTTTTTACCGAACACAGACACTCATCACAGCAGATTATTCTGACCTTTTGGTGCCAACCATCCCTTTCTTGAAAAACCATCTGCCCCTTAGGACAAAAGGTTTTTCTCTTTTTTCTTAAAGTTACCTTCTTCAGTAGAGCACTCTATTTGTGGAGTCTTCTCCACTCTGGCCAGCTCCTAAATCAGGATCAAATCTGATTTTGTTATTGTTATTTTTCCAATCTTACCCAATTTATTCCCTAGCGGAACCATGCCCCAGATTTCTCATCATGCCCAGAACCTTCCCATTACCAAAGTCTCCATTCCTTTAAACTAATATTTGGCCTCTGGATATATCCTATTCCAGGATACAATCTGTGAATCTCCTGTTTGAATGTCTTCCCATATGTTTTCTGGTCCTATTTAACTTAAATGGCTTTCAAGGAATAAATGTGTAAAAAGGAACAAAAAAAAGAGCATTACACACATTTCCAAAGAAATGATCTATTCTCAAGAGTGTGCATTCAAAATGGGAAACATTTAGATATGGTTAGAAAGGAAAGAAGAAAGAGAAGGAGGAGTAGAAAAACAGGAGTTTCTGGGATCCCTGTATTCTTATTACCCTTCCACTCTCAGGCTCTGCACAGTCCTTCCCATATCCTGAGATCCAAGTACCAACACAACCGGTCCAGGCCTCCCTTGGGGAGACCTGTCTACTGTGAATTCAAATAGCCATCCTAGAGAATTCCACTGATTTAGGAATAATCCTTTTTCCTACTTGCCAGGGATAAATTTTTCCTCTCCTTAGGTCTGAGATGATAGGTCATCATTATCTACTTTCTTTTCCAAAAACTTAGGGGCTTAAAAACAATTTATTATTTTTCACAATTCTGTCAATCAGGAATTTGGAAAGGGCTCATCTGGGTGGTTCTTCTGCTCCATGTGACATTAGCTGGTGTCACTCACTTAGCTGCATTCAGCTGTCGATGAGCTAGGCTAGAAAGTTTGAGAAGTCCTTGCTCACAAATCAGATGCCTTGGTGCTCTTTCACATGGCCTCTCCATGGAGCTAGCTTTGATTTCAGTGCATGGTGGTCTCAAGGTAGCCAAATTTTGTATCTGGTACCTGGCTTCCTCCAGAGACTAAGTGGAAGCTGCTAGGTCCCTTACAGGCTAGGCTCAGAACTGCTCCAACATCACTTCCACCATATTCTGCCAATCAAGGCAAATCACAAAGCCAGCCCAAATTTAGGGGGAGGAGAAATAGACTCCATGTCTTGATGAGTGGAGTAACACATGCATACAGAGAAGAAAGGAAATGATGGTGGCCATTTTAAGAGACCATCCACCACATCCTTTCTACCCCCTCACTTAGAGCACAAATGCTTTTGCTCATTTCTTAGCCTTGGATTAAATCCCTATTTAGAGAACACTATTATCATCTTAAGCAACTCTTTTATTATTATTTTTTAGATGGAGTTTCACTCTTGTTACCCAGGCTGGGGAGCAATGGAGTGATCTTGGCTTACTGCAACCTCTAACTCATGGGTTCAAGCGATTCTTCTGCCTCAGCCTCCTAAGTAGCTGGGATTACAGGGTGTGCACCACCTCGCCCAGATAATTTTTGTATTTTCTTTTAGTAGAGATGGGGTTTCACCATGTTGGCCAGGCTGGTCTTGAATTCCTGACCTCACGTGATCCACCCACCTCGGCTTCCCAAAGTGCTGGAAGTACAGGCGTGAGCCACTGTGCCTGGCCCTTAAGCAACTCTTCTCAGTTTCTTTTTCCCCCAAAGGTTATCTTGCCTTACAGTCGCCATCCTAAGACCTAAAATCTTTCCTACATTTAACCTTCACTCTCCCTGAAATACTTGCTTCAGGAAACTATGTATTCCCAAGTACTGAACCCAAATTAATTTTTACTAAACCTTATTCTAATTTTTTGTTAAGTTATTATAATGATCATTTAAAACTTATAATATACTCATAATATAAGGCTGACAATCCTGGAGACCAGGGGTTGGCAATCTTTTTCAGTAAAGCGCCAAATGGAAAGTATTTTCAGCTTTTGGCCATATAATCTCTATTGCAATTAATCACCTTCAATATTTAGCAAAAGCAGCCATAGATAATACATAAGTGAATGAGTATGTCTGTGTTCCAATAAAACCGTATTTACAAAAATGGGAGCAGGCCAGATTTGGCCCACAGGCCATAGTTTGCTGATCCCTGCTTTAGACTAAGGGATAAGTTTGTCTTTCCATTTATTTTATCTAATGACTAGCTGTTTGACTTTAGAAAGTCACTTTTCTCAGAAACTTTGTGTATCTATAAAATGAGAATATCAAAGTGACCAACAATAAAATACTCCTTTGTGCCCATAGTTGTGAAAATGCAACACATCTTTAAAAACGTTTAGAGGAAATGCCCCAAATGGCCACAAGATGGCATTATTTCTCTGTGATCATATCTCAGAGTCCTGTTGATGTGTCCGTGACTTTGAGACTTTCTAGGGCTCTCTCCATTTTTCTTTGTAGATATGCAGATGCCCTTTTTCATGGGGCTCCCTTTATATGAGTAGGTGTCTTTATCTCTGTATCTATGTTTACTTAAAAGGTTTTAGGTATGCTCTGATATCATTTTATCTCTGCTTATCGGCTTCATTTTCCCTTTTTGTATATTTCCTCATTTCCATTTTTGTATATTCCATGTGTCTCTGGTCTCGGTCTTGCACTCTTTGTATATTCGTACATCTGTCTCTTCTTTCTGCCCTGACTCTCTATCTTGACTATACTACTGAATAGATATATTCTTTTCACTTTTTTTTTTTAAGACAGCATCTTGTTCTGTTGCCCAGGCTGGAGTGCAGTGGCATGATCACAGCTCACCACAGTCTCGACTTCCTGTGCTCAAGCAGTCCTCCCACCTCAGCCTCCTGAGTAACTGGGACTACAGGAATGCACCACCACACCCAGCTAAATTTTTTATTTTATTTTTTTGTAGAGATAGGTGTCACTATGTTGCCCAGGCTGGTCTGAACCTCCTGGGCTCAAGGGATCCTCCCACCTCAGCCTCCTAAAGTGCTGGGATTACAGGCATGAGCTACCATGCCCAGCCTTTTTTTTTCACTTTTTAATGGAAAAAAAAATTAATGAAAACAATTTCTCTGTTAATTTTCAAATAGATAGCATATTTTCTGTATCTTTCAAATCTAAAAAATGTTTCTATGTATATAAAATGGAATGTCATATGTAAATTACTTAGCACAGTAGCTGGTATACAATAGGTGCTCACATCCTTCTATCTGGCTTCCCCTTATGTGACTCCCTAAGTGATTTTTTTCACATAGATCAATGATTCTAAGCAGAAAAGAAGTTAATCCTCCATAACTACAGCATTTGTTGTTTTCTCTCCCCCTTACCCAGGACACCAATTGTTTGGTGCTGAAAGCTCTTTTTCATGACTATGTTTGTACATGTATTAATATTTTGGGAACTGACGAAAGTGTAGAGTCAAAGACCAAACAAGAGATTGGCGGCCCAATCAAACTTTTGTTCAGCTCTTTATACCTTCCACGGGCTTCGTCTCTTCCATTCGCTCTGCGGTGGTTTATTGAGTGCTCACTATGGACTGGATGATGGGGAGACAGGAATGAAGAAAAGACACAGTCTTTAACTCAGGAAGCTTATAGTTTACTGGAAGAGACAGGCAATAAATAAGTGAAGAAACAGGAATAAGTGCTGAATGCAGTGATAAGAATACCAGTGAGGGAGATCTCTCTGAGGAGCCTCTGAAGAGGAAGCTGAAAGATGAGAAGAGTGTGCTGGGTGGCAGGAGCAATTCCGCAAGAGGGCGCTGGGTTGGGAAGCACCTGCCAGAATTCAAGGAGCTGAAAGGAGACCCTGTGGCGGAAGGAAGCCAATGAGGTAGGGGAGCAGACCAAGCGGACTGTGAGGCCAGGAGTGATCACAGGTCTGGGTTTCATTCCCATACAATGGGAAGCCACCAAAGGGTTTTAGCTACGATCTGATTTATGCAGTAAAAAAGATGCCCCTGGCTACAGTGTAGGGGAATTAAATTAGGGGAAAGTCAAGTGAGGAAACAGAGAAGGGTGTCTGCCCAGAGATGGTGGCAGTGGAGGAGGAAAGAAGAGAAAGGATTTGTGAAACATTTTTGGAAGTAGAAACGACAGGATGGGCCTATTAATGAAAGGCGAAGACAGAGGGGAGGGAAAGCCAAGGCTGATGCAGGTTCCTGGCCTTAGTACTTGGGTGTTCCTTTGTGGGAGGGAGGGGTGGAGTGGTCCACTTTGAACATGTTCTATTAGAGGTAGCAGTGGACGTCCAAAGGATGATGTCAGGTAGCCAGTCAGAGATATGCATTTGACCTGGGACTGGGGATTTGGGTTGGAGGTATAAATTTGGAATTGTCAGTCAGGGGAATAATGTTATCCCCTAGTGAAAGGGGAGAGAAAGAAGAGAAGGCCCAGGACCTGGCCTGGGGACTCCAACATTAAAAGGGAAGGGAGAGGAAGAAGGAATTATGGTGGGGAAAGGAGAGGAAGCCAGAGAGAGAGCAGGAAACAGAGGAGGGTGGCCTCCTCGGCCTAGAGGGGAGAGTGCTTTCAGAAGACAGTGGTGGGGAAAAGGCAGAGAGAGCAACAACTATGCCAGATACAGCTGAGAGGCCGAGGGGCATGAGGACAGAAAAAGGCACCCCGAGATGTGGGTGGGGTGCTACCCATGACAGTAGCAGGAAAAGCTGTGTCAGAATTGGGGTAGGAAGGTGGATGGGGGTGGGGCAAATAGGCAGCAGGAAAGTGGAGAGAGAAGTTTGGTTTTACATGGTAATAAAGAAATATACCTGCAGGGGATGAGCTACCGAGGGTGGGATATTTGGGGACAAGAAATGCTGGAATGTGTTTGGAAATATCAACATGATCACTGGAGAGTGAGAGATTGTGCCCCGGGTTTGTTGTTTTTCTAAATAATGATAAGAACTTCTGATTGTGTAACTCCTCACAGTTTACAAAGTGTTGTCACACACACTCTGGCACCTCATCCTCACAGCCATCCTGCGAGGTATGCAGCAGCCCCCTTTCCAGATGCAGAAGCCAAAGCTTAGAAGAACCGAGGGACAAGCTTGGGGCCAGAGCCAGGAGGTGGCAGGGCCAGGACCCCACCCCCAGGCTGCTCTCGGCAAAACCCAGGACCCTGCTGTCCCCACAGTGGTGCTGTCCCAGTGAACTGGCACCAAAATGGGATGGTTCTCACAGCACGGGTCGGTTGTGCCTTTGATGGCGTCTCTCAAGCAGATTTTACAGTTCCACTGAGCCCGTCACCCCTGCCTGCTGGCCCATCGTTTGGGAAGCCATAGCTGCTTCAAAACATGGGACTTTGCCCCACTTCCTGGCTCCATTTAACTGAGCTTTGAAGTCTTCAGAATTTATAAAAGTGCCCAAAAGTCTCTGACAGGTGTCAGAGAAAGTGTGTAAGCCCACATAGCTCACACCCAGCTTCTCAGGCTCGTCAGCGTGGGGACTGCCAGCAGCGTGACAGTGGGCAAGTCATCTAACCTCTGAACCTCAGTCTCCACGTCGTGAAATGGGGTGTTAATAAGACCCATGTCCTAGGATCGTTGTGAGGATGGAATGAGACAGTGGGTACAAAGCACTTAGCATAACTCTCAGCACGCAGTGGCTGCTCTGCTAATGCTACCCATGATTATTTTTATTCATTCATTCATTCACCCACTGATTCACTCGTTCTTGCATCAAATAGACATTTGTTAAGCACCTACTCTGTGCCAAGCATTGCTCCAGGCACAGCAAATGCAGAGATGCATCCACTCCACATGCTTCCTGAGCTCAAGAAGCACGTTTTAATGAGGAAAGTGATGTTGGAACACAAACAATTCTGGCCGCACAGCAATAACCAAGGTGCAAAATGCTGTGGGTTTCCAGAGAAGAGAAGGTCACATCCAGCAGGGGCAGTCGGGGCAGGCTTCGTGGAAGGCTGAGAAGGTGGGAAGAGCATTCCCTGTGGGAGGGGACCGCTGCAGCTGAGCAAAACCACAGGAGCTGGAAAGGGCAGAGCACACTCAGGGGATGGTGAGGAAGCAAACAGGAGCGTCAGCCTCAAGAAGAAGTGGGGGAGGGAAGAAGGCTGGTTCTCCTGGTTTTCTTGGGGGATTGTGAGAGGCTCTGAGTGTTGGTCCAGCAGACTCAGCAGAGAGCAGCCTGGGTGAAAGGAGGGAGTGGCAACTCCAGGCACTACGGTGGCCTTGCACCATGGGGTGCCAAGAACCCAACCTAGGAGCTGTTGGTCTGGCTTTGTATCTGTAGTCCTGGGAGGCAGTGGGGGCTGGGGGAGATGAGGGGCAGAGTGTCAGGATGCATCCCAAGCTACCACATAGGTTTAGGGAAGCCTTTGTGGCGCGTGCTCACTCTGTAACAGATCGAAGAATTTGACCCAAACTAGCAACCTCACCGCTGGAACTGGCACTCAAAACTCTTTAAAGAAGAGAGAGCCAGGGCCAACTGCCTTTCCGGGGTTACTACCATGGTGCAGGGACCTTGTGTGTACCCCAGCTACTCCAGATTCAGGGCAGAAGGACTGGACTCCAACATGTGAGGAGGCCTTGATCCCTCACCTCGCACTGGGAGCTGGCTTCAGGGGGTGGTGAAGACATTCTAGGAGACCCAAGGGGCAGGGGCACAGAGGAAGGGTGTCAGTGCTGGGTTTATGTGGTGGCTTCTCAGCCACAGCCTGGGACAGGGGGCGCCTGCTCTGATCATCTCATAAGGTTAGTGAGACTCACGGACCCACAGAGTCCAGGGGCTTTTAAACTCCAGCTCTGGAATCCCTTGTTCAAACAACGTATTGTGGAATGTGATGCATAAAACAAAATGCATTAACACACAGATGCTCTAGTTGAACAGAGCAGTGGGCCCCCGGGGCTGCCTTTTACCACACATGTCATGACCCTCAGATTTTGTCAAACTCTTGCATTTCACAGAAGAGAAATGCAGAGCCTAGAGAGAACTGACCAGCCCAAGGCCACCAACCTCATCTCTGGCAGAGCTAGGAACTTTAAGAAGTAAATGAGCCCAAGGATGAGAAAGTGCTTTGTAAAGTGTAAAGTGCTATTGAAATGTAAGACTACGGTAATCTTCACCAGCTACATCTCCATGAAATTCTCAGGCATTTCTCAGGGGCACTACTTTGTGGGAGGCAGCCAGGGGGAAAAATGAACAAGCCTGAGAGTGCTGGCATCATAGGCAGTATGGAAAGAACTTGGGGTTTGGACCCTGAAGACACAGAGGCCCAGCGCTGCCACTAACAAGTTGTGTAACCTTGGACCTCACTTCAGTTTCCTTTTCTGGAAAAATGCTTTGCCTGCCTTCCTTCTGAGACGGTGTGGCGCTCAAGGGAGACCGTGCACGTGAGGGTGCTTTTAACAAGGCCAAGCACTCCACAAATACAGCCGTCTTACAAGGTGCAGTAGTGATGGAAAAGCAGAAGACCCCAAGGCTTGCAAGACTCGTGTTTAGCCCTCACAGGCACTTCCTGTCCCCGAGCACTGCAGCCAGCTGCTGACAGTTCTGGAACCCAAGTGCCTGTCTCCCCTGGCCCTTGGCTAGACACATCTCCATAGGTCATGCTGCACCCTGGACATGCAAGGTGTCTAAGGCGCTAACTCCCATCACCGGGCGCTGACTCAGCCCCCAGGAGCTCTGTCTCTCCTTTCACACCCTGTGGGGGCCAGAAGGCGCCCAGCCAGCTGCTCAGCATCCCCTAAACCTCACTGGCTTCTGCATCTTGGGATGGTGCAGCGGGCCAGACTGGATTTGTTTCAGGAAAGAAAGAAGTGATTTCTCTTGAAGACCTTGGAGAGCTCTTCCTGCCCTCCCTGGGTGTTCCTAGCTGGGGGCCCTCCAGAGCCAGTGTCTGCATTTCCCTCTGAATGTGCACATTCAGGCTGAAACATAGGAAGAGGTGGGGGGACCCTGTGGATGCGGTCTGTTCCATTCTTTGGGAGAATCTGGCAAGCTGGTGCTCCCAGCGGGCAGGAAGAGGCCTCAGACATTCATTTCTGTGCTGCCTGGGGTGTGACCCTGGGCACGCTGACTTCCTGCAGGGCCCTTGTTTTCTCCATATGGGAGGGTGATGCAAAGAAATCGACCATGGGACACCTGAGTTTTTATGATTCAGACATGAGCTCTGAGCTTTCATTCATTCAATTAGCCAATAAATATTTATTGAGCACCTGTTGAATGCTAGGCATGGTTCTAGGCACTGGGGAACAAAACAGACCAGAAGTTCTGCCTTCATGGAGCTGACATTCTAATGGGACCAGACAGAGAAGGAAGAGGTAAATGAGAATATGGAATTGTCAGCTGTTGGTCAGAGCTCTGGGAAGAGAGCATTAGTGAGAGATAGAGAACAGGGTGGTGGTGCAGTGGTGGGGGTGGTTGCTAATTTTTGGAGCGTGTGCAGGCAAGGCCTCACTGAGAAGGAACAGGGGGGCAAAGGTTTAAGGGAGATGAAGGTGGGAGCCAGCAGTGTGGATGTCTGGAGGAAGAGCATCCTAGGCAGAGAACAGCATGTGCAAAGTCCCTGAGGCAAGAACATGCCTGGGCTTCAGTACAGCGAGGAGGGAGTTGCAGGCGCAGGAGAGTGAGACAGAGGAGAGATAAGTAGTGATGGCTTTTAACCTTTTGTCTTGAGTTCTTAGAAAAAGATCCAGCAGGTCTGTCTAATAACTTTAGACATGTTCGTGTTCTCCCAACTGAGAGGCTAATTTCATCCCTCTGTTTAAATGCGGTGACTTTGTCAGGAGAGTTGTTCAAACCTCAACAACAAAGCCTCCTGCTCCTCCAGGGCTCATTCACACAGGGACTCGGGACTCAGGATAGAAAGGGCCTTGGTTCAACTCCCAGCACCTGACACTTCCTAGGCTGTGTTACCTTGGAAAGGGCATTCAGCCTCTCTGAGCCTCAGCTTCCCTGATAAACCTCATCGGTTGCCTCATCCATAAAACGGGTTACTAATACATGCCTACCTCTCTTGATTGTTAAATTTAAATTAATGAGATCATAAATGTGAAAGTGCCTTTTGCATTGAAATGGGCAAGATGAGCGTCAGGAAGTTCTTTGTTTTCCTCAGTGGAGCCTGTGGGAAGGGTCTGTC
Organism: Macaca thibetana thibetana; assembly: GCF_024542745.1. Lineage (NCBI taxonomy): Eukaryota > Metazoa > Chordata > Mammalia > Primates > Cercopithecidae > Macaca > Macaca thibetana. Next base: position 93,978,958 of record NC_065586.1, on the reverse strand, counting down.
CGTGGTTCCCACTTCCCTCCACCACCCAGCTGCTTATATGGTGTCCCACATGGCCCCTGCTGACTATCACTGCACCCGAGCCCGAATCTGATTCATGGACACTCATCCAACACTCAGGGCTCCGTGAGGCAAGGCTGGCTGGGTTCCCCAGGAACACTCTGGGGCTGACTTGCCTCATAGCGTGTCCGGGAGGACTCCCAACCCATTGTACTGGTCGGATGGGACTGGGTGGGCCCAGCGGCTCCTCTCCAGCATCCCCTCCCCATTCCTCCTCCAGGTACAATGGCCCCAACCTGGTTCTGAAGTACGACCGGGCCCAGAAGCGGCTGGTGAACATCGCGGTCGACGAGCGCAGCTCACCCTACTACGCGCTGCGGGACCGGCAGGGGAACGCCATCGGGGTCACAGCCTGCGACATCGACGGCGACGGCCGGGAGGAGATCTACTTCCTCAACACCAATAACGCCTTCTCGGGTAAGGGCTGGGGCTCAGGTCTTTTCCTGCTTCCCATCTTCTCCCTCCCAGCACCAACTTGGGGAGGGCCGTGGGAACCCTGGCCCTTCCTCAGGCAACTGTCATCGTCCCCCTAGGCACTGCCCCCTGCTGCCGCAGGACCTCTCTGGGTCCCAGAACAACTTTTTCTCTTGCGTCTGAGCCTGTAGGTCTCATCTCCTGAACTCTGGGCCTGGAGATGGACAGGGTGAGCAGAGACGGAGGCTCTCCCTCAGACTGAGTATCCCCACCACCACCTCCTAATGTGAGCCCTCCTCACCCCTCTCCCCAAATTCTTGCCAAGCACCTACACTATGCCAGCCTAGAGGTGCTGAGGATACAACTGTATAGAAGAGAGACCTTGAGTTCATGGAGCCTTTTCTTGCAGGAGCTTCTCGAACTGAAGTGTGCATCCGAATCCCCTAGAGGTCTTGTGCAAATGCAGACTGATTCAGCAGGCCTGGGTGGGGCCGAGACCCTGCACTTCTGACCCGTTCCCAGGCTATGATGACGATGCCTCTGGGTCAGAGACCACACTTTGAGTAACAAGGTCCTGCGTGCTAAGGAATGGATGAGGGAAATTGATGCCCAGAAGGCTAAATGACAGTGACAATAATAACAGTTAATACTTAAGTAGCACCTATTGTGTGTCAGACCCTGATATAAGCATTTACATTAATTATCTCATTTAGGCCTCACACACCTCGGTACTGGTAAATGCCACTGTACAATTGAGGAAACTGAGGCACAAAGAGGTTACCTGACTTGCCCAAGGCCACGCAGCTTGTAAGTCCCAGGATTCAAACCCAGGAGTCTGACTCCAGATCCATCCTCTTAATCAAGATGCTCTACAGCTTTCCTCAACCCTGTGTCCTCACTGCCTCTTGGAGAGCCTAGCTTGCAGTGCTTGCTCAGTGTCTCATGATTTGGGGGCTGTGCCCTTGTGGCAGCAGATCAAGGGGGTTTCCCACCCCTGATGCTTGCATTTTCTCAGGCTCAGATCTCAGGATCTCAGCCCAGGCCTGTGGGGCTGTAACATCTCTGTGGAAGTCCCAGGCCACAGTGTCCCGAGATAAGGGACACTGTGAGGGATGTAGGGCCCTGTGTCCCTGTGGGGCCAGGCTGAATATGCAGTGGGCTCCTCCAGAAGGCAGCCCTCTTTCGGGTCTGCTTTGGATGAAGCTCTGTGGTTCAGACTTGAGCAGTCATCATCCTGGACCTCCCAACCTCCTGGAGGCCGGTAACTGCCTGGCTATGAGGACCACCTTCCTTGTGCTCCACTCCCCACCCTGACACATATACACTGGCTTTCCCCTGAGCCACGACATTACCGTTATTGGTTGTTGAGCCCAAGCCAGGATCCAGCCCCTAGACTGCCCCCGATGTTGAGTCCTGCAGTTGCATGAATGGGAGGGGAAGAGGTTAGGGCTCATGCCAGGGGCAGGGGCAGGCAGTGCTGTCTGGCTGGCAGCCAGCCTCATGCAGCCAAGAAACAATGAGCCACAGCCCTGAGTGGTGTTTTATGGGTTTTCATCTCATCTTGCCACCAAGTGAGGCCTGAGAGATAGTAATTATCCCTACACAAATATCAGGGCATGATTATGCAGCTGGATTTACTGCCCTCTCTCCAGCCAAGCCAAGATTGGATTAGGACACAATTAATTGATGGGCTGATCAACTCTTTAATGTGGGACAAGGTCAGAAAGGGAGCAGTGTCAAGGGATGCCTGCAGAAGGGGTGAGTCCCCAGGAAGTCTCCCAGAGGCTGGGAAGCTGGAGCAAGGAGAACTGTGGAAGTGTGGGCTCAGCAAGCAGATGCCAGAGGAAGGGGACAGACCATCCCCTATTCACCAAGCACAGAGCACCTGCTGTGGCAGCCACCAGGTGTCTCTGAAACAGCAGCCCCTCCCACGCTCTTAGAGTGCTGCATTGTGAATCCCAGAGCCCTGGTTCCCTGCCCAGGCTGCACATTAGGGTCACCTGGGGAGCTTTCAACAATCCCAGCTAAGCGGCACTCCAGTCAATCCCATCAGAATCTCTAGGAGTGGGATGCAGTCACCAGATGGTAAAGACCTCCAGGCAATTCCCCATATACCAAGATGGAAGGCCACTACCTCAGAATCATGCTAGTTTCATGCTCAGCCTCACAACAATCCTACTCATTTATTAATGCATTCATCCATTGGACAAATATTTACTGAGCACTTACTATTCTAGGGACTGAGGATGCCTCAGTGAATAAAACACAAAAATCCTGCCCTCATGAAGTTTACACTCTATCCTCAACACAGCCTTGCGTTTCTCTGGGTATCTGAGTCCCCTCTCCCAATCCCCTGCCTGTACTCAAAGCTCCTTGAAGGCAAAACCTTGTATCGTTCATGTTGTGGCCCCCTTCGGCCCCAGTCAGACATTACACATCCTAAGAGCTAAGTTAAAATTTGATAAATAAATCCCAGGAAGAACAGACAGGCGTGAGCTGTTGGACCTGAGAGAGGGTTTGCCAACTGAGGGAAGTCAAGAAAGGCAGGCACAGTGGAGGCGCCAGAAAGGCCCTGAGCTCCTGAGATCAAGGCCATAAGTGTGCACTGGGAGAGGCCAGAGCCGGCCCCCGGGGTGGGGGTAAGGCAACAGTGCCCAGCAGCCTCAGTGCTGGCCACCTTCTATGGGTTTCAGGGATGTCTGTGGGTTTGAGTTAATTTTTCAGTTGAGTGATCCCATTGATTCATCGGCAATGGGCAGGGTGTGGAGCAGGGACATTGTGCTGTGTCAGCACTTCCTTGGGCCCAGCTGGCATGGCACTCAGCCATTGCCACCCTGCCCACTCTCCAGGGGCCCCCAACCAGCCCAGGCATGCCCATGGCATTTGGCTGTGCCCCTGGCATGTGCCAGGATGTTGGAGCAACCTGTGGAAGCATGGTCCCTCTCTCCTCCCTTGGCCAGCCTTTGGGATGGTAGCATTGGAGTTCCTGGAAGAGGGCGAGCACCCTGCATTCCAACAACATCCTGGGGGAGTCATTCTGTACAAACCTGGGGTCTGCCCCTTAGTTACTGTGTGACCTTGGACAGGTTACTTGACCTCTCTCAGCCTCAACTCCCTCGTCTAAAATCACGCCAACTTCTTAAGCTCAATTCCCACCAGTGGCTCCATATCCAAAGCCCTTCCCATCACCTCCAGCACCCCTCCTATGTGACCCAGGTTGCCTTTCTGATCTTCTTTCCTCCACTGTTCCTCTTACTCACTGCCTTCCCACCTGAGGCCTTCGTACTTGCTGTTCCCTCTACCTGAAACGCTTTTCCCACTGATGTTCTCCAGGCTCACTCCTTCATTCAGGCCCCTCCTCCAGTGAGATCTTTCCTGAGCCCCTTATCTAAAATTGTAGCCACATTACCCTCTGTGCACTTAACTGGCTTTATTTTCCTTCACAGTACTGACCACTATCTGAAAATAAGCGATTTTTTGTTTGTTGTCCATCTCTCCTACCAGGGTCTTAGTTCCATGGGAGTGTCTTGTTCACTGCTATAGTCCAGATCCAAAGGAGTGCCTGTCACTTAGTAAGCATTAAATACATATTTTTGAATGAACACCTGAGATAGTGGATGAAAGCACTTATTACAGTGCCCAGGACTTAATAAGCACTCCACACAATAGCCGTTTTAGTCCTGTGGCTCTGAAGAAAGCCAGAGCCACTCAAAGTGTCATGGGCAGAGGTCCACAGGCCTTTCTCCTGGCCTGTGGGAAGGAGAGACCGTGGGAGCAAAGAGAAAAGGACCGCAGTATAACACCATGCAGATGAGGGGCCCAGTGGGCCTGGGTCAAGGGCTGAGAATTGGCAAGTGGGTAAGGGAAAGGAGAAGGAGGAAGACTGACCACCATCCCAGGACAGCCTGGGCCAGGAAACCAGCTTATGGCTTCACCAGCCTGGAAAAATACAAGCCACTGAGTAGCATCTCAGGCAACACTACTCAGGGAAACCAGGTAGGAGAGTGTGTAGGATGCAGGGGGACAAGAGGCAGGTGCCGATACCTCACCTCCATATCCAGGAACCTAGGATGTTCTGCAGCTCCTAGTCAGAGCCCATCCCCTGGGGGATCACACACTAGCTCACCCCTGCTGCTTCACTGAATAGCCCTGAGCACTCCCACCCACATGGGCTGGCCTGGGGTAACGAACAGAAGCATGGGTAGCAAATGGCTCAGTGTGAACTGTGAGCCCCTACAGGATTTTCATGTATTTTCATGCATTCAGTTCCACAAAATGATGATTGAAGATCTGCTATGTGTGGGGTACTGCTCAAATAATTTATGTGTCTCCCTCCTTCCTACATAAACAGCATGCCCAACTCATGGTTCCACTCTTTGCTCTTTTCATTTAACAATGCAGTTTGGATTTGATTTCATGGCAGTACACAGACAGCTTTCTCATTCTTTTTATGGTTGTATAGTACTCCACTGTGCCATTAATTTAATTGGTCTTCTATTGATGAAAGATTACTTGCAGTCAGGTTTTGCCTTTCGCCCTTACAAAGCATGCTACCAAATGAGTAAGTTTGTACCACATGCCATTTCCCACAATTGTAGGCATGTTTGTGAGTTCGTAGAAATAGAATTACTGCCTCAAATGAATATACATGTGTAGTTTTCATAGCCACTGCCAAATTGTCCTTCCTAGGGCCACTGCTCAGGACGTTCCCATCAACCAAATATGCAAGCAAGCCCTTTCCAACACCCCCAACACAATATTTCATCTATTTTTACAGTATTTGCTAATCTGACAGGGAAAAAATGATATCTAAGTACAGTTTTAATTTTCATTTTTGTTAAAATGCAGGAGACTGAGAAGATTTTTATATATTTGGATCTCTTGTCTGCTCATAGCCTCTGCCTATTTTTGTATTGATTATTGGTCTTTTCCTTATTGAGTTGTAACAGCTCTTTATAAATTAGGGAATTAGCCCTTTGTCTATAGAACAAGTTGAAGATACTTTTCCCTTGTTTGTCTTTTTTTTCTTTTGTCTTTGCTCTTGGTGGATGTTGTAATGTGGAACATTTTCATTTTTATGGACTTGGATTTATCACTTTTTTGTGGGGGGGGCTCTGTGTCATACTTAAAGAGGCCTTCAGCAGAGGTTCTTGTAACTTCTTAGAGAGGAGAAGGAGCATCAGTCACCTCGATAAAGAGAAGGGTGTTTGGATGGGTGGTACTTCCAGCCTCTTCTGCCTTCACAGCAGAGGAGCTGACTGATCTTGAGAGAAGCACCCCTGGTCGGGCAGCTCCTCCACCTAGTCCCAGTTCCAACTGTACCCAGATATTCTGCACCTCACTACTCCAAGTGTGACGCATGGGCCATAAGCATGGCAATCAGCCAGGCGCTCTTAAAAATGCAGACTCTTAGGCCCCACCACAGACCTCCGAAACCAGAATCTGAATTTAATCTCCAGGAGCTTCCTGAACCCAGCAAAGTCTGCGATGTATGGCCCTATGGCTCCACCCTCTTTTCCTAGGATTCTCTAGGTCCTAAAATGGATTCTAGGGTCTCCTGATCCCCCAGCCAGATTTTACTTGGATGCAAAGTCCTGATTTGCAGCTCTCCCAGCATGGGCCAAAGCAGCACAATACGGAACATGGGACCCCAGAGGCCATTCCCATGGTCCTAACAAGGACCCTTGGGAGCTGGGACTGCCTCCCATGAGTGACCCAGCTCTTTAATAACATGAGAGGGGGCTCTGCAACAGACAGACCACCTCACAACAGCTGTGCAACCTTAGGCAAATGACCTAACCCTCTGAGCCCCAGTTTCTCTCTGTGAAATGAAGACTCCACCTTCCTGGCACTGCTGCGGAGAGCACTGAAGGAGCTGATGTGGGCAAAGTGCCTGGCGGGAGCTGATCGGGTTTCCCTCTTCACCTTGGGATGGGGGAAGGAAGGCTGGGGTCAGCATTTACATCAGGGACCCAGCACAGCCTGGGCTCCTCTTTGAAAATGTCCTTTGACTGAATGTGCTCTTTCTTCCCCTGGAGCCATCACTGTCTTGCTGGTTTTCCATTGACTAAGTCTTATAAAGCCTTTTATACTTAACATCACAGTTGCCTCCTGAGTTGAGGATCTGCTGTGGTCATGTGCTGTGATTTCCTGGATGATGGTGGTGATGGTGATGGTGTTGTTACTATTTATTTAACTTACCATGTGCCAGGTATTGTTCTCAGCACTTTACGTACATTATCTAATTTAACCCTCACAACAACCTGATGAATAGGTGGCCATTCTCATTCCATTTTACAGATCAGAAAAACACAAGTTCATGAGTTGCCCAAGATCCACCTAGAGGGAGCGATGTTGCTGGCTACCTCCCCAGCCCTGCTGTTTGCCTGATGAATGAGGTTGGAGGCTGAGGCCTCTGTCTTGCCACAAAAACCTGCGCACCCTTCTCTCTACCACCAATACCACACCATGAGACAGACCATCTCCCAGGTGGGGAAAGCCCCCTGGGGAGAAGGCATTCCAATCCAGTGATCCTTAGGGAGAATCCTTTATGACACAACCTCATGCTCCCAGTGGCTCCAGGTGCCCTCTTATTCCCCTTTTCTAGTCTTCTGATGCCTCCTTCTCTGTCCCAAATGTGGTTTCTCCCCGGGACTCAAGCGACCCTGTTTATGGCCTGGCCTTTCCCTTCTCCCTAGCTCCAGACTCACTACTCTGTAAGGAGTCATGCCTCATAGCCAGTGACCTCTTGGCCACCCTGTGGTCACTTTAAATCAAAACTGTCTGAAGCCAGGCTCCTGCTCACCGCCAGCGAGCTCAGCATCCCTGCTTGGGTCACTGTTTCCACATTTTGGACAGCTCCCTCACTCTGCCGGCCACACTCAGCCAACCCCTCCTGCACCGGTGCTTCCTCCCCATCCTGATCAAGCCTGAGCTCCTACAAAAGTGGCCACTCGTTGCATTTTCTCCCTCACTAGTGCATTCACCCTTCACTCCCCTGCCAACTTAATCTTCCAGAAACACTGTTTTCCCCTGACTTTCCCCATATCAGAAGCCACCAATGGCCCCTTTGCCTTCAGTACTGGGTCTCCCCCACCCTGTCATGCTTCTCCTCCTCCACCTGCACAAACCCCCCTCCCCAGGCAAACTCAATGTCCCCTCTGTGCCTTTTTCCTGCCATCCTGCCTAAACTGTAGAGTGCAGTGCTGTTACTCTGACCCTTCAGTCTCAGTTCAGGTGCCTCCTCCCTTATGAAGCCCTCCCTGATCACAGCGACCTCTTCCATCCTGATTTCAACGCATCTCCCGACATACTGTGCAATTCTGCCCTGCTGGGCTCTGCCAGCTATGGAATTTTAGGAAAGTCCCCTTCTCTCTCATGCCCCAGGCACTTCATGTGTAAAGGGGTCATGAAAATAGTACCCACCTTGAGGGGTTGTGGTGAGGGTTAATGAGTGAATATATGTGAATTTCCTGGCACCTGGCAAGTGCTATAGACATGGCAGTATCATTCATTTCATGGCTGTCTCCTGGTATCTCCTTTACCTGTCCCTGATGGTGTGGGTGGACTCTAAAAGCCCCTAGTCAGGGACAAAGGCATACTTCCCCTGGCCTCCCACGGCATCTGGTGTAGCACCTGGCCCCCTGCAGGGCATGGTGGGCACCTGAGCCTCACCCACAGACCCCTCCCTCTGGCCTCCTGGCAGCAAATGGTGGTTCTACTGGACTCTGAGACCTTCAAGGCTCCTTTAATGCCAAGATGCCAGAATCGGGGTGGAAATGGGAATCCCCAGACTTGCCTCTCATGGGGGCTGTGACTCAAGGGCCCCCTGCCCTGCCCCAGGGGCCCTCCTGTTTCTCCCAGGCCTCTACCTTCTCCGTGTCTTTCCCCAGGGGACTCAAGAGAATACCTCTCTCCTGCTCCTCTTCCTCACCTCACCTCTTCCCAAACAGCTGCCCCCACCCTCTTATGAGGGACCCCAGGGCAGAGTGCAGTTCTTGTGCAGCTACAAGGAGCCAGAAGGCAGGACTGCATGCTGACATGGGCCAGGGGCCAGTGCTGGGTGTTTATTGCCTGTGCCATCGACCCGCACAGCTCGCTGTTTATCTGTCTTCCTGACACACCTAATTACCCAGGTTGCAGCTGCCAGAGCGTTTGCTCTTCCTAAATCACAGGCTCCCATCTCTCCTGTCGCCCAGGCCTCCGGGCCTCTGCCTGCAGAAGGGCTGCCATTGATTTTGCCGTTCCCATTTATGATCTACAAGGCTCTGCATGGCTGTTGCACATTTTACCTTAATTAGTTTATTCTTCTGGGCACCCCTGTTGAGCTCAGGAGCCAGGAGGCTGAAGAGTGGGAGAGGCCAACAGCACAGGCGCCCTAACACCTCCGGCTGAAAAGCTCTGAGCCTGACCAGACATCAGCACCTTAGGACAGCAACTTGCTAAGGACAGCACCAGTTACACAGGGCGCTACGAGGTGGTCTACAAAAAGGGGTTCCATGGCCAAGGAACATTTGGGAAAGGCTGGGTTAAATAAAATTAAACAGGTAATTCATTGCAGGAGTTCTTGACATTCTAATAGATCAATGTCCAGGGGGAATCTCCAAGAGGTGGGTGAGTGTGCCGTCTTTCCCAAGCTCACATGATCACAGAGTCCTTTCTCCAGGCTCCTCATAGAGACCAGAGTCCCACAAAGCACACTTTGGGAAATTCTGCCTGAGGTGGACAGGAGGAACTGGAGGTGAGAAGTCAAACAGAGGGGGACAGAGTCACCCTAGACCTAGTTTCTCCTCTAGATAGCTAAGGCGGGAACTTGGGAGCTTGAGAAATTTCTCTCACTGAATCCAGAGGTGTCCATCAGAGCTCTGCAGAACCCCAGCTGCCACACCCATTTTCTCCCCGACTCCATGCCGGCCCAGGCTTCAGTGGAGCGTGACCCAGGCATCTCAGGGATGATGCTAGCTGGAGGTACAGCATCTAAAGGGGCCCTGGTTGGGCAGAGATGGGCAAGGGCTGCTTGCTGATGGTGAGGGCTGGAGACCCGGAAGCCTGCAGGGGCTATCTGCAGAGGCTCCCAGGCATCTGGAAGCAGTAGCAAGCCTGCCACTGCCTCCAGAACAGCCATGATGATGGTGGCCTAAGTCCAAGTCCCTTCTCGAGAGCCCTGAATTCCAGAACCCTCTGAACACTTCAAGTCCATTTTTTAAGTTTTGTGGGAAATTCAATTGATAGCAAAACCTGTCCTGGGCTAATCTGAGCTATTTATAGGCTTTATTTATCCCACTTAGGGTGAATATTCATATAATTCACTGCAGAAATATTAATGTGTTTAATTACAGGGTGCTGCCTCCATCCCTGCTGGGGGTGTTATGTAATAAACGGTGTGTGCACTGTGTTACCTTTCCAAAATCTGAAGGAAAAATATGTAAATTCCTGCACACATTTGACTCCCAGGAATTTTGAGGAGGGGCTGTGGACCTGGGGTCTCAGAGCTGCCCCTGAACTCTCTCCATGTGCGTTTCTCATGTAATTCCCACAACGATGCTGGGAGGGAGGCAGAGCTGTTATCCACAACTTTTAGATGAAGAAACCAAGACCTTGGGCCTCACAGCTAACGAGCCTCAGATGTGGAACGCGACTCCGGTCTACTGGGTCGGGGCCCTGTGGTTTTGTCCGGGTAATCCGCAACCCAGTTTCCCCCACGTGCATCCAGGCCACAGCAGCTCTGTGCGGGTCCCTTCTGGGCTCCACAGAAATGGGCCTGTGCTGAAGCCTCCATCTGCAAGCCCTGCAGGCCTCCTGGGTCTGCCTCCACTCAGCGGAAGGGACTTTTCCTCCTCCCTGGGTCAGGCTTCTCTGGAGAGAAGGCAGGAGAGAGGGTGCCGGTTCCCTGCTGTCGGGTGAGGACCCTTTGGCCAACTCCAGACCCCACCGATGATGCTTCTGCTCCTGTGGGTCCTGCAGTCTCAGGGGGTCGCAGCATGAGGACCCCTCAGAGACCAAACCTTTTGTTCTCTCCTGGGTGGAGCCACCTGAGGGGTCGAGGGTCACTTACACACTCCCCTCACCTATGCATACTCCCACAAGTACTCACGCTCATCTGCTCACTTCCACACACACACTTGCCTGTTCTCACACACTCTACGCTCACACTCACCTCACTCGTGCCCACACTCATCCTCACTCTCACTCACCCCCTCACTCTCACCCCCTTCTCACACTCACTCACCCCCTCACACTCTCACCCCCTCTCACACTCACCCCCCACACTCACTCTCACTCACCTCCCCTCACACTCTCACTCACCCCCTCTCACACTCACTCTCACTCACACCCCCCTCTCACACTCACTCTCACCCCCCACACTCACCCCCCCCCCACTCACTCTCACTCACCCCCCCCACACTCACTCTCACTCACCCCCTCACCACACTCACTCTCTCACTCACCCCCTCTCACACTCACACCCCCACACCCACTCACTCACCCCCCCCACTCACTCACCACACTCACTCTCACTCACCCCCCCTCACACACTCACTCTCACTCACCCCCCCTCTCACACTCACTCTCACCCCCTCTCACACTCACTCTCACCCCCCTCTCACACTCACACCCCCACACTCACTCTCACTCACTCCCCCCTCACACTCACTCTCACTCACCCCCCTCACACTCTCAACCCCCACACTCACTCTCAACCCCCTCACACTCTCACTCACTCCCCCTTCTCACACTCACACTCCCCCTCACACTCTCACCCCCCTCACACTCACCCCCCCCCACACTCACTCTCACTCACCCCCCCTCACACTCACTCTCACTCACCCCCCCTCACACTCTCAACCCCCCCACACTCACTCTCACACCCCCCCTCACACTCTCACTCACCCCCTTCTCACACTCACCCCCTCACACTCTCACACCCCTCACACTCACCCCCCACACTCTCACTCTCACTCACCCCCCCTCACACTCACTCTCACTCACCCCCTCTCACACTCACTCTCAACCCCCCACACTCACCCCCACACTCACTCTCACTCACCCCCCCCCCTACACTCACTCTCACTCACCCCCCCTCTCACACACTCACTCTCACTCACCCCCCACACACTCACTCACCCCCTCTCACACTCACCCCCCCACACTCACTCACTCACACTCACCCCCCCCCCACACTCACTCTCACCACCCCCCTCTCACACTCACTCTCACTCACCCCCTCACACTCACTCTCAACCCCCTCTCACACCCCCCACACTCACTCTCACTCACCCCCCTCCACACACTCACTCTCACTCACCCCCCACACTCTCAACCCCCCACACTCACTCTCAACCCCCTCACACTCTCACTCACCCCCCTCACACTCACCCCCCTCACACTCTCACCCCCCCTCACACTCACCCCCACACTCACTCTCACTCACCCCCCCCCCCCTCACACTCACTCTCACTCACCCCCTCTCACACTCACTCTCAACCCCCTCTCACACTCACCGCCACACTCACTCTCACTCACCCCCCCTCACACTCACTCTCACTCACCCCCTCACACACTCTCAACCCCCCACACTCACTCTCAACCCCCTCACACACACTCTCACCCCCCCCCTCTCACACTCTCACTCACCCCCCCTCACACTCACTCTCAACCCCCTCACACTCACCCCCCCACACTCACTCTCTCACTCACCCCCTCTCACACTCACTCTCAACCCCCTCACCACACACCCCCCCCACACTCACTCACTCACCCCCCCACACTCACTCTCATTCACCCCCTCTCACACTCACTCTCAACCCCCTCACACACTCACCCCCCACATTCACTGTTACCCTCACCCCCCACATTCACTCTCGCCCACCCCCCTCTCACACCCCCACACTCACTCTCACTCACCCCCCTCTCACACCCACCCCCCACACTCACTCTCACTCACCCCCTCACACCCCCCACATTCACTCTCACTCACCCCTCTCACCCCCCCACATTCACTCTCACCCACCCCCCTCTCACACTCACCCCCACACTCACTCTCACCCCCCCCCTCACTCACACTCACCCCCCACACTCACTCTCACCCACCCCCCTCTCACACTCACCCCCAAACTCACTCTCACTCACCCTTCTCTCACACTCAGTCCCACACTCACTCTCACCTCCCCTCACACCCCCCACACTCACTCTCATCCCCCCTCTCACACCCACCCCCACACTCACTCTCACACACCCCCTCTCACACTCACCCCCCCCACACTCACTCTCACACACCCCCTCTCACACTCATCCCCCCCAAACTCACTTTCACCCACACCCCTCTCACACTCAACCCCCACACTCACTCTCACTCATCCCCCCACACTCACACTCATCCCCCCACACTCACTCTCACCCCCCTCACGCTCACTCACCCCCCCCACTCACTCTCACTCATCCCCCCACACTCTCACCCCCCTCTCACGCTCACTCACCCCCCACACTCACTCTCACTCACCCCCCCCCCCACACTCACTCTTGCCCCCCTCACACTCACTCCCCCACACTCACTCTTGCCCCCCTCACATTCACTCTCACCCACCCCCCTCTCATGCTCACTCTCACTCACCCCCCTCTCTGCTCACCCCCTCACACTCACTCTCACTCATCCCCCCACACTCACTCTCACCCCCCCCCACTCTCACTCTCCCCCACTCACTCTCGCCCCCCCTCACACTCACTGTCCCCCTCACCCACCTCCCTCTCATGTTCACACTCACTCCCCTCTCAGGCTCACTCACCCCCTCACACTCTCACTCATCCCCCCACACTCACTCTCACCCCCCCACACTCACTCTCACCCCCTCACACTCACTCTCACTCATCCCCACTCTCATGCTCACTCTGACTCATGCCCACACTCACTCTTACTCATGCCCACATTCTCAACTCACTCATGCCCACTCTCTCACACTCACTTGTCCTTGCCCACTCTTATTCTCTGACACACTCTTACTCTCGTGTACTCACCACACACACTCACACACCCACTCATGCTGACACACACTCATGCTCAGCCATTGTCTCACTCTCACACCTACACACTCATTCTCATGCTCACTCTTTTTCTCACACACTTGCTTTCACAAACTCGTACCTTTTTTTTTTTTTTGAGGCAGGGTATTGTTCTGTCACCCAGGCTGGAGTGCAGTGGCGCAGTCACAGCTCATTGCAGCCTCCACCTCCTGGGCTCAGGTGATCCTCCTGCTTCAGCCTCCTGAGTAGCTGGGACTACAGGCATGTGCCACCACACCTGGCTAATTTTTTTGGGGGGTGGTTTGTAGAGATGGGTCTTGCTATGTTGCTTGACTGGTCTAGTACTCCTGGGCTCAAGTGATCTGCCCGCCTCGGCCTCCCACAGTACTGGGATTATTGGCACGAGCCACCGTGCCCAGCCCACTCACACACTCTTACTGTCACTCACGCTGGCTCTTACTCCTGCACATTCTCACTCATTCACACATCCACACACACAATTCACTCTCACAATGCTCACTCTCGCTCATGCTCACACTCACACACTTCCCACCCTCACACACACCCACTCACAGAATCACTGGTTTTCATCGAACCCCTGCAGTGCAGGGCTGATGTCTCTAAAGAACCTTGGAAAGTAGTTCATCTATAACATGAGAAAAATCATTTCTGTCGAAAAATAGCTACCACTTTGGTGGGGGGACTATCTCAAACCTTTAGTGTGCATCATCTCATTTATTCCTCACAGTAAACTTTCTGTAACTACTATCATCCCCGCTCCCAAGTAGGAAAACCGAGGCTCAGAGATACTGGGCAGCGTGCCTCAAGTCTGGAGCCTAGAAGTGGAGTCCAAGCAGAACCAACGCTGGGGCTCCAGATCATTTCCATCACCCCGAGCTCTTGGTGCCCCTGCGCCATGCTGTCTCTCCTCAGTCTAAGCCTGCTGCCTTCTCCCTGGTCCAGACAGTCAAGTTCAGGGTTCTGTCCCCAAGCCCACTCTTCCTCAAGCTCACCTTCCCCGATTCCTTCAGCTGCTCCTCTCCCTGTGTTTCCTCTCCAGCCCAGGGGATAGAACGAGGCCCCCCCTAAACTATGAATACTCGGGGTCTTGCATTAACAAGAAATTAACTAAGGGTGATGGTGGAGGAGAGAGCTCTGCCTTTCAAGTGGTCACTTGAATGGGCTTGCGGCCTCAGCCACCAGCAGTTATTCCCACATCCCCAGAACAAGGCTTCTTAGTCACGAACGAGCTCCAGAGGGCCATAGACCTGAAATGACGTATGGCATATTGTGTGGTGCAAACCTTCGACTCCCTGAGCTGAAGGTCCTTCACCTCCCTCCAGTTCTCAAAGGGGCCAGTAATCCAAAAGAGGTGAAAACCACTGCCTTCTGGGGCTCCCCAGTCGTGGGACCAGGGGCCTCCCAGGGCTGCCCAAACTCATCACACCCCAGGCGGAACAACCCCTCACTTCTCACCCCGTCAGAGCTCAACTTCCAGCCCCTTCCTCAGGGAGGACTGAGACCTACTCATGAACCAGAACCATTTCTTCTGAGACCCAAATCAGGTAGGTCCTGCGATCCAGTAGAGAATGTAGGGACAGCACCTGGAGAAAGAGTCATCTTGGGTTGAGTTTGGATATTCGGTATTGCAGTCCCAGGAGCTCCTTGATGCTGTTGCAGGAGAACGGGACAGGGCATGAAATCCAGCTGCTGAGAGTCATCTCGGTCACCTGCAGCAGTGGCACTTCTTCCCTAGTTCCTGAGGCCTGGGCCAGCCATCTTCATGAGGCTCAGAGTCTCTTCCCTCAACTGGAAACATCTGAGTGCTCCCCAAACACAGAGGAGTCTCACCTGCTTGAGGTCCTCCTTGCCGCAGATGACCCATCCTCCTCCCGTCCCAAGAACCTTGTGGCAGGTGCCATGAGACATACCCAGAGATCAGAACCAAGACCCTGATCCACTGTCCACCAGCCCTCCCTTTCCTCCTCTCTCCAGGGGTGGCCACATACACCGACAAGTTGTTCAAGTTCCGCAATAACCGGTGGGAAGACATTCTGAGTGATGAGGTCAACGTGGCCCGTGGGGTGGCCAGCCTCTTTGCCGGACGTTCTGTGGCCTGTGTGGACAGAAAGGTGAGTGCAGGGGTGCATGGGGGACCTGGGGAGAAGCCATGTGAGAGCCAGGAGAGGAGCCACTGTGTAGACATCCCCTGACAGAGTGGCAGCTCCCACGGTGTCTTGGATAGATTGGGTGCTAAATGCCAACAACTAAGACTTGCAGAATGCATTGTTTTGTACCTTTCACATCCTGTCTCCCATGCAGCCCTCCCAGAAACCAGTGAGGAAGCCAGCCAAGGGATCATTGTGTCCTCAGGACGCTTGTGGGGATGGAAGCCTAGCTTGGAGCAGTGACTTGCATGGGAGCCCAAAGCAGTTGAGTGGTGTGGCTAGGACATGAATCCACCTCTTCTAGCTGTAAATCCTGCCTGCATTCATTCACTCAACGAACATTTACTAAGTGCCTCCTGTGTGCCAGGCACTGAGCTGTGGGGCCCTTCGTAAATATTTACGGAGTAAATGAAGGCCCAATGGAGGGGTTCCTAGGTAGGTGAGGGGAGGGTTGCCTCAATGTACAAGTACTTTAGTTCATCAATAGCTCCTCCAACGTTTTCATGCCCTGTAAGTGCACCCTACACAGAGGTGCCCCACCCAAACTGGACGGGGAGGAAAGATGGAGTGGGAAGGGGCATGAGCCGCTGCAGCCATCTGCCCAAGGAGGGGGCAGCCGCCCACCCAGGCTTGGGTCCCAGCAGGCCTCGCCAGAGCCAGCAGCTTGCTGCAAAGGTGATTTATCCCTCCTGTCACCTGCTCCCCTGCCGCCCACCTCCTTGGCTTTGTAAACAGTCATCACTAAATCAGGGGCCCAGCTGCTGCCCGGCTGCCACAGGAGAGTCTATGGCCCCCATTCTGGGGGCGGGGGCAAGAGGCTTGGCTCACTTTGGAATTGAGATGGCACTGAGGGGATTGGGGATTCAGTGTGAATCTTTACAGCAGGGGCCTCCAGGCCTTGGGAGAAGGCAGGTGCCAGGTATAAATATTTATTTCTTAACAAGCTGGTGCTGGGAAGAGAAGCCAAGCTGGGCTGTGAAGCCACATTTAGCCTGACCTGAATCTGTGCCACCTGGACTCCTGCCTGGAGGGAGGGGATGGGGAGGCAGCTCTGTGAACAGCCCCAGAGTGTGGGGTGGAGCTGGGGGGTGCCAGACTTGGTCACGGTTAGGGGCCTCTTCCCAGCCTCCTCCTGGTTTCCCATCTCACCCGTTCAGGACCAAGGCTTTTGACACTCAGCTAACGTGGGCAACTTCTCAGAGAACTGGAGGGAGAGGCATGCAGGTTAATCACAAAGAGATGCACTCTGTCCTAACAAGGTCATCTGCACACCCACGCATTTAACCACAGGACAAAGGCACTATGTGAAATGCAAAAAAAAATAAAAATAAATTTTAAAAAAATGGCCTGGCATGGCAGCACAGGAGGCAGGAGTCCAGAAGCTTGCTCACACCCTGCTCAGCCCCTGACTTCAGTCTCCCAGGCCTCAGAGAACTAGAAAGAAGCCCTACAGTCAATCTGCCAGCAGAGGAGGGTTGCTCTCTGAGTCCAGCCACCGCCTCGGCCATCCCTGGGGCCTGAGGACTGCCAGGGGAGGAATGGAGAGAGGCCAAGGGCAGCCTGGAAGTTGAGAGAGGGTAATGCAGCACAGTGCAGGAAAACACAAGAGCAAGGACAACAGTAACAGCCAACACCTCTTACACTAGGGACATGCCCTGCCTTGTGCTGCACGCTTTACCTCCCTCGTCCTACTGAGTCCTCATAAGACACCAACAAGGTAGATGCCATCACTATCCCATTTGACAGATATGGAAACTCGGGCTTTGAGAAATTAGGCAACTTGACCTCGATCACACATGAAGCAACAGGCAAAGCCAGGAATTGAACCTTGCCTGCCTGAAAATGAAGATGCCTTTTAACCCTCAGCCGCCCTGCCCCTGGGTGAAATGATAGCAGACACAAGTTTCTAACTTTATTACAGCACTCACCCTAGTCATCCTTCCTTAGCCCCATAGCCCCTACCTGGGGCAGGCTTTTAATCTAGCTACCTGGTCAGTGGTTCTCAGTGTAGCCTCTGGGCCAGCGGCAGCAGCATTGCTAGAAATGCACATTCTCAGGCCCTGCCCCACTCCACCCTCCAGACAGACTGAATCAGAAACTCCAGGGGTGGGGCCAGCAATCTGGGGTTCAGCTAGCCCTTCAGCTGACTCTGATGCATGCTCAAGTATGAGACCTTTTGCTCCATAAATGCCTCAGCCCCGCCCCCACTCCGCCACGTGCTGTTCTCTCCCCTTCCACCCCTCACTCGTTCTCTGCTCCAAACCCGGAACATCCGCTTGTCCTTTCTCGCCAGCTGCCTCATCACTCACCCACCTTTCTGGATCCAGCTCAAAACTGATCTCTTACAAGAACGTCCTCTGATCAATAATGATTATGCCTCATGTTTATATAGCATTTTTATCTTTTCAAAGACTTTTCACATACGTTGTCTCATTTAATCTTCTCAACAACCCTGCCAGGAAGCAGGGGGAATATGATCCCCATTTAACATCTGAGGAGATGCAGCCTGGAGGCAGCCAGGGATTTACCCAAGGACAACGAGCAGTTAGAGGCAGGCCCTAGACTAGGACCCGGGCTAATGGCCCTGGATCAGGGTTCTCAAAGTGTGATTCCCAGACCAGCAGTGTCAGCATCATCTGGGAACTTGTTAGAAATGCAGATTCTCATGGCTCACCCCAGACCTGTTGGTCAGAAACTCAGGGGATGGGGCCAGATGTTAAAAAAAAAAATCTGTGTTTTAACGAGCCCCCCAGGTGATTCTGATGTAGGCTAAAGTGTGGGAACCACTGCATTGGCCCCAAAGCTGCAGAAACATCTTCCTTCCCTTGGAATCATCTCACCCTCCCAGAATTACCGTGGTCAAGTTCACATGTGATTTTCTGCAGTCTTCTACAACCGTAACACATCTGTGTTTGTCAGTTTATCCCCCTGATAAATCAAAGTAAGGAACTAGGCATAACTGAATTTTGTAAATATCCTAATTTCTGGCAGAGTGAATTTCAGTCCACTGAACTTATTGCTCATTTGTTGATGAGACTGCTGCCAGCTGGTAGGGTTGGGAACGGTTTGTGATGGTGCACTTTCCTCTTTGGCCCCTTCATTCACTCTTCATCCAGTCATTCTGCACAGCCTCGGATGGCTGAGAACTTCTCAAAGTTCTCCCCTAATCAAGAAACCTTGTTAGGCCAGGTGTGGTGGCTCAAACCCTTAACCAGCACTTTGGGCATCCAAATCAGGAGGATAGATTGAGACACCAGGAGTTCAAGACCAGCCTCAACAACATAGGGAGACTCTGTCTCTACAACAAACAAACAAAAAAAAAATTAGCTGGGTGTGGTGGTGCATACCTACAGTCCCAGCTACTTGTGAGGCTGGAGTGGGAGGATCGCTTGAGCCTAGTCGAGGCTGCAGCGAGCCTGAGTGACAAAGGGAGACCTTGTCAAAAAAAAAAAAAAAATAGGCTGTACTGTAAAGCAGTGCATCTCAAACTCAGTTTTGCACAGGAATCACATGGCAGTCTTGCTACAATGCAGATTCTGATTCAGCAGATCTTACAGGGGGCGGGGGGGTTTGCTGAGGGTCTACACTTCAAACATGATCCCAGAGGTCACCAGTGCCACTGGTGTAGGGACCACTTTGAGTAGCAAGATTTGTAAAGCACAGATTTCTAGGTAGCAGCATAAAGACTCAGATAACCAAAAGAGAAGGAGCAGAGCAATCTGTAGGGAACAAATTTACCACCTTCTCCAGCTTCACCCCTTGACACTCTCTGCCTTGCATTTTATATTCCAGCAACATTGAACTAACTGCTGTAGTTTCTCTACATACATCCTTCTCTTTCTCATCTCTACTTGGAAGGTTCTTTTCCCTCCAATTCACCTGAATGAGACTCCTTTAAGGAAAGCTTTTGGGAACTTCCCATGGTTAGGTGCCCTTCCCCTGGGTTAGGAGCTCCTCTTCTGGGCACCCAGGAAATCCTGTCCATGCTCTCTGCCATATGCTTGTATCATTGTTGATACATCTGTGTCACCCAGGAGACTCTTAACAGGAAACTCTAAGCTCCCTCCTTGGCCTCACCCACCAGTTAGACAGACTCGTGTGGCTCTTCATCAGCTTCCTCAAAGAAAATGATTCCTTCAAAGATTGGCCAAGCACGGTGGTTTACGCCTGTAATTCCAGCACTTTGGGAGGCCCAAGGGGGTGGTTCACTTGAGGTCAGGAGTTCAAGACCAGCCTCACCAATATGGTGAAACCCCATCTCTACTAAAAAATACAAAAATTAGCCAGGAGTGGTGGTGCACGCCTGTAATCCCAGCTACTTGGGAGGCTGAAGCAGGACAATCGCTTGAACCTGGGAGGTGGAGGCCGCAGTGAGCCGAGATCACACCACTGCACTCCAGCTGGGGCAACAGAGCGAGACCCAAACAAACAAACAAAAAAAAACACACACACACAAAAAAAAAAACCCACAAAGATATAAAGTTGCTGACCAGTTCGTTGGAACAAGAATTGTGCTCATGGTGCCAATGGATGAGAAATTGAAGCAAGGAAAGGGAACCACCAGTCTTGTTGCCGTGAGCTCAACAGTTTCTCTTAGGTCCTTTTAGGTTTATGGTTTGTCTTTCAAACTAGACTATAAGCAACCTACAGTCAGAGATTTTGTCTTAAGTACATTTATAACACAGCACTTGGCACATCGTTGGAGCTTAAGAAATATTTACTGTCTAATTAATTGGAGGGAAGTGATGAAAAGGATGAGAGAAAAGCCAGAAAACTGATTTAGAAAGTGTGTGGATCTCTTGGGAAGAAGTCATCCATTGAAGAAATAGCACCATTATAACAACAGGCAGAAGAGAAGAGTCTTTCATCAGCGGTGTTTCGGACTAGTGAAGAGAATGACTCTTGCACAGAGGAGCTGGTGCCCAAGGCTGCTCCTGGATGCAAAGGGAAAAGCGAATCTTTGAGACAGTGTTATAAAGACGGAAGTGATATAATCTTTCTTCCTGGTAATACGGGGGAAATAAGGGAATGGAAGAGGGAAGTAGGACCCCTGCAAATCTGTGCCTCTTGGGCTACCAAAACAGGGGAATGAAGAAGCGCGGGGTGGGAACAGGGGGAGGGAGATGGCTCAGGAATTTGCTTGTCATCTTGGCTGGAGTGAGCTTGAATGGGAGAGAGAGAGACTGAGAATAATGGGAATTGGTAGATCAATCAATCAGCAAATATTTATTGAACAGCTACCCTGGCTGGCAGCTGGAGAGAGCTCAGCTGGAGGGAGGCACATTAGAAAATTGTCTATAAAAAGGTGGTTGTGGGGGAGAGGGAGGGATGTATTCTTCTGGAACAGGATGGAAGGGGAAGCAGCCTGCTTTGTTGTACGACTCCCAGGAGTGTCATTCACACGGCAGCCTTTGTGAAAAGCCCCTCTGGAAGTGCGCCATGCACAGCCTGCAAGGCCATTCGCAACAGACCTGGGGAGAAGAACCCAACCCTGTGAAAGAGCTACGGTCCTACCTGGGGTGGGGCGGGGGCGGTTTCTGGGATGAGCCAAGGTGGGCCTGCTCACCGCTTCCTTCCCTTCTTCCTCAGGGCTCTGGACGCTACTCTATCTACATTGCCAATTACGCCTACGGTAATGTGGGCCCTGATGCCCTCATTGAAATGGACCCTGAGGCCAGTGACCTCTCCCAGGGCATTCTGGCTCTCAGAGATGTGGCTGCTGAGGCTGGGGTCAGCAAATATACAGGTACGCAGAGTGACGTGGGAGGCGGTGTGCTGGAGGGGCTGGGGCTGGGGTCCAGGGCCCTGCAAGGCTGAGTCTAATTCATCAGAGACCACAAGGAAAGGGTGGCCTTATGTCCCTGGGGAGGGGAAATAAAGGCTCTATGCCATCCTGCCACCCACAGAAGGCCTCTCCCACACTGCCTCTCCAAGCGTTGGTGAGATGTCTGGCAGGTATGAGTTTCAGGGCACCCAAGAGGGGACATCTGGCTTGCTGGAAAATGGATGTGAGAACCACATCATCACAACATCGTTCTCTCCCTGGAACCTCTTGCCCCACTCCCTCTGGTAACCTTAGTGATGGGTGAGCAGGTTCTGTAGGAGAAAACTGACAAATCACAAAAGCCAAGATTTAAAGCATTCTTTATTGCCAAATCGCAGATGAAATTATTTACTTACACATAAGCAACCAGGAATTGAGTGCTAAATCCCTAGGCTTCAGCTGGGTCCCATCTCGGATAACTGAGCTCAAAGAATTGTGTTCTTGTTCCAAAACCTCTCCAGCACTTTTTTTTGAAGGCACGCTCCCCCCTCATCTTTCTGGATGGGGGACCTATTGTCAGAGTCTCTGACAGGGAGATCTTTCTAGGCAAGGCTGTTTTTCTAATTCCAGCACGGCTGCTGACTAAACTCTGATAATCTGCCAATAGACTGCTGATGGCAGAGCAATCCAGTTCCTGTTTTGGGTGCCAAAAATCAGGAAGCCAGAGCTGTACATAACAACTTGTCATGTGAACTTAAGCCACACTCACACCTGACCTGCACTTGGGACAGACAGATCCTCTTGTTGGTCAGCCTTCCCGACATATCCATCCCAAAGTGTGCAGCAGAGGCTTCCAAAGCGGCAGCCTTCCTCAGTCTGAATCCTGGGGCTGGAAGGATGGTTGAGGGGTCCTTTGGGGCACCCCCCTGCCTCCAGACACCTGGGTGGTGGCATCATCTCAAAGTCCTGCCCAGAAAGGGTTGTCACTGCCTCTCCTGAGTTTACGATGCCTTTCTCTAACCACCTTTCACCCTGGTGAAAGGGGGGAGATTAATGTTGACCTGTCTGACAAAGTTTCTGGGAACAAATGACTAGACAATAAAATAGTTAGCACAGCTCAAGCCCCAGCTAAGTGCCTGAGAGCTCTGCGCGTGAAGGTACCATGGAAAGGCTGTGTCAGTAATAAACCATGTTTCCCCCGGAAAAGAAATAAACATGCAGGCGCTTCAGCTTAGATTTGTACAGTCAATTTTTCTGAATAGTTCCCAGTTCTGTGCACTGGGCTGGCTTGGCAATTAAGTGCCTTGATCTTGCAAGGGAAGGGGGTGCACTGGGGGAATGAAGCACTTGAAAATGACGAGGTGGAAGGGAGGTAAAGACTGGGAGAGCAGGCTAGATGCAGAATAAAAGAATTTGGAGGTTGCGGCTGAGTTTCAGCACGAAGGGGGCATTGTTCACGCTGATTGGGCTGGCACAGAACCGAGGAGGGGGAAGGAGGAGACCCAGAGGGGGCAGCTGAGGAGCACGGTGGGGATGGAAGCACCAGCCAACTGTGCCGGCTGGGCTAGAAGGACAGGCGGTTCAAGGAAGAAGCAGCAGCTTCGGTGCGGAGGGAGGCTGGGGCAGCTGGCGTGCCCAGAGGACACGTTCGAGCAGCTCTGCAGACTTCCAAAAGCCATTTGGCTGACAAGAACCTATTTGGCCCACCATGTTACTATTCTGTCGGCCCGCCTTCTCCAGCCCACCCTTTCCCTGCCCGCCAAGCCCCCCAACACTACCCTGCAGTCCCCCTTGTCACTCAGCTAATGACACATGGACATCTGGCTGGAAAACCAGCCCAGAGTTCCCCCCACCCCCGAGCCCCAGGAATGGACCCCAAATGTAAGGGCCGCCATGCTGAGCCCGGCCTGATGGCTGAGGCTCTGGGCGCGTGGCCAGCGCTCACCACCACTCCAGTGCCAGGGGTCCAGAGAAGCTGGGAGGGAAGCAGGCGGAAGGGGCAGGTCACGTCCAGATGTGCACTCAGGGAGCTGGGAGGTCCCTGGAGCCAATACACACAGCACCTGCCTGCTAGACAGCTGTACGACCTGGGAGAACCTCCCCCTTTTACAAAGAACAGAGCGAGATCCAGGGAGAAGGGACTCGCCCAAGGTCACACAGGAGGTTTGTAGAGAGCTGGCACTTAGAGCCCATCTCCTCCTGACGCCTAAACTGCCACAGCCCTCTGACCTTTCCGATGACCTCCAGCTTGAGAATCCTGCCATCCTGCAAGACAGAAGGGGCTGTGAGGGGAGGCCCACACCCACTGGGAAGACAGCCCCAGGCTGGCACCCGGACTTGAGGCAGCCCCACCCAGGTGGTTGTGGCTGAAGCAGCTGCCTGGCTGAGTGTTCAGAGCAGCGGGGGAGGTCCAGCCACCCCGGGGCGGGCCGGGCAAAGGTGCTACCCAGGCACCGGCCCTCGGCACTGCGGGAGGGGGAGGGGAGGCCTCCTCTCTAGACATTATCCATTCCCGTGGCTGCAGCCGCTCTGCTGGGTCACAGTGCCATCTAGTGGCCAGTGTGCCGGCTCTCGGGGGACTCGAGGGCCCCGGGAGGGTGGCCGAGCGAGAGATTGGGAGAGAGACTGGGGCAGCAGGAAGACCGCTCTCCCATCCCCTGGTCCCCAGCTTCCCCGGCTGCTTGAGGCCTCTTGAAGCCAGGACAGTGCCTGTAGCTGCCCTGCCTGGGAATCCTGGAAATTGGGCTCTGGCCATGGCCTGGGCTCTGGCCATGTCCAAGGCCCTGGCATGGAACCAGATGGAACCAGAGGAGGGAAAGGTGGGAGGCAGGAGTCCTGCGCTGCCTCTACAGTCCAGGCCCCAGTGACCTTGGGCATGCCCCTCAGCTTCTCTAAGGGCATTGAGCTAGCAGGTGAGGGGACGGGGTTTGGAGCCAGGCCACAGGTGCAGGTTCAGCCTACCGCGTGCATTACAGCCTAGGCAGTAGTGGGCACACTATTCTCCCAGCCTCAATTTTCTCGCCTTCAAAATGGGACTGTTGTGAGAATGAAAGGAGGTGCACATGGGACATGGCTGGCACATGGCTTGGCACACGGATGGTGCCTACGGAGTATAGCAAATACCAATACCTCCTGCTCTGAGGCTCTGCCAGAGCGATGCCAGGGCCCTCTGCTGGGCATCTCCTGGGTACAGGGAGCACTGTGCAAGGCACAGGGGGGTGCACAAGAGAAGCAGGCCCAGCCCCTGCCTGGGAAACATTCTCTGTGTGTCCCCCCAAACCTCCAGTCCTGGGCATGGCCAGTGGAATCTTCATCCCCATCCCCCATGGAGTTCATCTCTCTGCTCTCCTTCCCGCCTGCCCGGCCTCCCGCAGGCCTTGCCTCCTCCCCAGGAACTCTGCATTTTGGCCTCACCCTTTGAGGCAGCATCTGTCCAGGCTGCAAGGTGGTGATTAAAGAAGCCTTAAAAGAAATTCAGAAAGAAAATGAAGGTGGATTTATGATGTCGGGTGGGGAGTTTTGCTGTTGGCTGGGAGCGGTGTGGAACAAAGCGGAGGGCAGACCTGATTTATAGGAAGTCATTATTGAAGGAGACGGAGATGCCTAAAGCCCAGCTGAGGCCTTCTGGCAGATCCTCACCAGCGAGCTCAACCAGGGGCCACAGAGTGGGGGCCAAGGGGCCTCCTAGCTTCCCAGGCGGGCGCTGGCCTTTCATCAGGAGTGAAGCCAGATCTGACAGCCAAGGACCAGGCAGGGCTGGAGTGACAGGCTCCCAAGCCAGGGCCCGGGACCCCCAGGGAGTGCAGCATGGGCCTGCTAGGGGTACTCAAAGCCCAGGACACACAGAGACCATTTTCCAGGGGTGTCAGATGCATTTGATGAGTATCAGGGGGAACATTATGTTTCTTTTAAAACAAACACAGATATGTTACAGAATTGAAATGTAATTTTTGTGTACATTTTTCTCAGCTAACACAGGAGATTTTAAAGAAATGTCAAGCCTGTGGCTAGCCACTCCAGGTTATACCCCCAGGCTACACCCCCAGCTTTGCCACTGCAAATCCCTCCTCTGTCAAGAGGAAACAAATGATGGGGCCTGTCCTGCTGCCCCACCCCTTGCCGTAACATTCTGCAGACACAGGGCAGGAAGGATGAGGGTGGGTGTGTCCTTGTCTAATACCCACCACACAGAATAGTCAAGTCCTGCCCAGCTTCTGAAGGCTCCCAGAAGGCTTGGGAGTGGCAACACCAGCACCTACATAGTTACCTTGTCTTATAATTTTTCAGGAAATTTAGGATGAGAGACCCTGTTACCATCCCGTACTTGATCCTCACACCCCATTCTGCAGCATGTGCACACACACACACGCACGCGCACACACACACACGCACACGCACACACTCTGCCCATTCCTGCACCACGTTTCCAGCATCTCTGCCCTACTCATTTACAATATCTTGGATGCTCTTGGCAGCCTGCAAATCATGGCATCCACCAGAAACATGTTTCTGTTAAGGTTCTATTCAGCAGATGGCCAAGTTCCCTGGCTGAGGGGGCTTACCTCAGAGTCTCCACTGATGCAGAGGGTGCAGGGCTAGATGGGCACAGGGATCGGCCCCCAACACGCTTATCCTGTGTCCACCCTGGAGGATTCATTCATTGCAAAGTAAGCTAGTAGCAGTCTTGGAGATCTTCTCAATTCCCACCCACTTTACAGGAAGGAAACTGAGGCCTGGAGAGCATGCTTCCCGTGATCCTGCAGGAGGGGAGGCACAGAGGCCAGGCAGGAACCAAGAGGCTTTACCTTAGCACCGCGAATCCGTGTGCTGCCTCATCCCTGGGTCCTCAGACCCACAGCTTGGAGAAGTTCAGCGGCATGCACACACCCCCTCTCACCCCCTTTCCCTGTCTCACCCCCAAGTCCCTGAGGGCTGGCCTAAATGCAGTCTGAGAGATGGATTGCCTGCACCTGACTTGTACTTTGGTCTGCATTGCCAGCGTGCCAGGGCTCAGAGGTAGAGGGATGGTTCTTGAGGACAACCAAGGCTGCCCTATCAGGGTTGGGCTCAATGAACAGATCATCAGAGTGCCAGAATGTGGCTGGAGGAAATGGAGACCTCAAAGGGGCATTTTTCCCTCTAACCCCACCCCCTACCCAGCCTGGCGGGCAGAGTGAGCAGAAGCCTTCAGCAGGGATGGGCAGGGAGGAGCACTCACACCCCAACAGCCGAACAAGGAGGCCTTTGAAGCTTGAAAGTGCTGGGAAAAATAAAGGGATATTATTCACCCAGCAGGTGGTAAATAGTCCCAGCTAATGACTATGTGGCACCTGACATTTTCCAAGGCACCTTCCAAAGACCAGCTCACTTAATATTTATGACAACCCCGAGAAGGAGCCATTATTATTACCACTCTTATGTTCTAGCTGAGAAAACAGAAGCCCAGGAAGGTTCAGTAATGAGCCCAAGGTCACACAGCTCAAACTTGGACTTTCTGACCCCCGGTCCTGTAGTGTCTCCCACCACCAGTGCTGCCTCTCCAGCCCTAAGGGAATGCGCTGGCCTCAAATTATAAAAGAATTAATTGATGCAAGGTGGAGTTAATTCCCTGTTAGAACATCATTCTCCAAAGCTAAATAAAGATGTTCCTAACAGCCCCCTGGGTGACCAAATTTGGTGTGTGCTAAACCTTAAGAGATGGAGGAGAGGGAGGGTGTGACAAAGGAGAGAGGAGAGGAGGGGAAAGTCCTGGTAGAAGACATTTACTGAATAATTGGCCTTTGAAATTGGCCTGGTAGGGAGTAGGCATGGCAGCCTACATAATGATGGGTGGATTCTATTGGTTTGAAGATTTGCTTGTCGACCTGGGAGTCATCTCCCTGTGGCATCAGTGAGGGGTGCAGGTACCTGGCTGCCCCACCTCAGCCCCCAGTTGGGCCTCCATCGTTAAAGCTGCTGGGACTGGCGCCCAGGAGGCCAGCTTCCTGACTGTCGACTCACCTGCTCCCCAACTATGCAGCCAACTTGCCGAAAAGGAGGTGTGGGTAACATCTCTGTTATGGTCCGGTTGCCATGGCAATAAATTGTGGCTAATTAGTAGTGTGGTTACCATGGCAATTTTCTAGTAATTACAGGTTACAAATGGTACAAGGCTTCAACCCAACCCAATTAGTTAATTAGAAAGATTTAGAAATTTGTCCAAAAGGGAAATAACCTGCTTTGTAGAAAATGAAGGGAATGTGTCACAGCTTGGGAGCCAGAGGCAGAGAGGAAATTGGAGGATGTGGAAGCGGAGGAAGAAGGATGAAGCTGTGTGGAGGCAAGTCCCTGAGTCCCACCTGGAATTTCCAGGGGCCCGGGCAGGGCCAAGGGATTCTCACAGAAGCTGGTAAGACCAGGGCAGGGACAGCTGCCAGCAACCACTTAGTGGCACCTCTTTTAATGGACAGAGGTGGTGCCCAGGTTGTGACCCCACATCCTTTCCTGCTAGCTTTAGGACAGGCCTCTGGCAGCCACCCATGCCACTCCATAACTCCCATCATAAAGAGTGCATGCTGTGTCTTGGAGGACATTCCAGAGGAGCAATGTGAATTCAGTGGCTTCATTTTCATGTGGCTTGGGCTCTCTTTGGCAGCTAATGAGACTATCTGGGAGGAATCTGGGAGGCATCCAGCCCAGAATGTGTTAACTATGAGCGCAATAAGAGTGGCAGTGCCATCGCCCCACCCCATCTCCCTGGCCCCAAATGCCAGCTCTGGTGGGCAGGCTCCATTTGCATAGGAGAAAAAGGCCCCATGATTTCCCCTGGGGGCATCTCTCAGAGGATGGGAGGCACCTAGAGACCAAGAGAACCCCTGTCTCAAATAAGCATGGTCACTTTGGGGAAACCTTTGCCCCATCCAGAGGCGGGTGGGGGTGAGGGAGGCCTGGCCTTTCTTTACATAGGTCTGCTTGAGCTTTATTTTTTTAAAAATCAAGTTCTTCTGGAGTGCTCTGATAACTCTTTTTATTATAGTAAACAACCTTTTAGAGCAGTATTTTCAAACTTTAATGCACACATAAACCACCCAGGGGTCTTGTTAGAATGCAGGTTCTGATTCCATTGGGGGCCTGAGATTCTGCAATTCTAGCAAGCTCCCAGGTGACACTCCTGCAACTGCTTCTCAGACCTGGCTCTGAGCAGCAAGCTGCTGCAGCATCCACAGAGCCCTTCATACAGCTCATCGTACAACATGAGGTTTTGAAATAATGTAGACACTGTGGAATGGCCAAATTGAGCTAATCAACATATGCATTACCTCACATACTTTTTTAATGTGGTGGCAACCCTTAAAATCTACTCTCTTAGCAAGTTCAAGTATATAGTGCATTTTTATTAACTAAAGTCACCATGTTGTACAATGGATCCCTTGAACTTATTCCTCCCGTTAAACTGAAATGTTGTATCCTTTGACCAACATTTCCCCAACACCCCTACCCCTAGCCCCTAGTAAACACTATTCTACTCTCTGCTTCTATGAGTTCAACTTTTTTAGATTCCACGTATAAGTGAGATCATGTGGTATTTGCTTCTCTGTGCCTGGCTTATTTCACTTAGCATAATGTCCTCCAGGTTCATCCACGTTGTCACAAATGACAGGACTTTCTCCTTTAAAGCTGAGTAATACTATTACGTATATATATCACGTTTTCTTTTTCATTCATCCATTGATGGACACTTCATATCTTCATTCCGTATCTTGGCTATTGTGAATAATGCTGCAGTGAACCTCGGAGTGCAGATATCTCTTCAACACACTGATTTCATTTCCTTTGGATATATATACCCAGTAGTGGGATTGCTGGATCATATGGTAGTTCTATTTTTAATTTTTAAGGAGCCTTATGCTTTTTTTTATAATGTCTGTACTCATTTACATTCCCACCACCAGTATACAAGGGTACCCTTTTCTCTACACCCTTGCCAACACATGTCATCTTTCATCTTTTTGATAATGGTCATTCTGACAGGTGTATCTTACCTCATTTGGTCCTCTCAAAACCCCAAAGTAGAAAAGGCAGGTCGGACTCTCCCCCATTTTACAAATGAGGAAACTGAGGCTCAAGGGTAACGTAAATTTCGCAGGGCCACAGAGCTTGTTAGAAGCCAGGCTGGGGCTAGAATCCATGTCTTGATCCTGGTCAAGCCATTTTCTGCACAGTATTTCCAGTGTTTGGGGGCGTGGCTCAGGGAAGGCTTTCTCAGGGCAGATTTGTGTTCCTGGGAGCTGCAGGTGGGGCCTGGCAAGCAGAGAGCCTTCATTTGAAACCCACTGGGTGGGGGTGGTTTGTTCAGAACGTATTAAGGTTAGACTTCTTGACATGGATAGCTCAAATTTGATCTTAGAGACTTCAAAGCCCAATGTGGAGCTGGCTTGATTTCTTTCCTTTTTAAAAAACATATATACTTTATTGGATTTCTTCCTTTCAAACTACAGAAGCAGTTCTTGTTGCAACAAGTCAAACACTACAAAGACATTCAAAGAAAAAAGGCCAACTATCGTTTCTCTTTCCCTCCCCAAATCCTACCCCATCAAGGAAGGTAGCCAGTGTTCACAGCTTGGGGTGTGGCCTTTCCCGCTTTTCTCCAAACTGAATAAGCCTGCACAAACATGTGTATCCAGAACTAGCATGTATTTTCCTATTTTAAAAAATAAAAGCAAGATCACACAATACCATTACTTGGTGAACTGCTGATTCTTTCAACCATATATAAACAGGCATTCCTCCAAGTCAATCCATATGGATCTATGCAGTCTTTTTACTGCAGAATGGTTTGTCATATGGATGCTCCGTAATCCATTCAACTCCTTCACTATCAATGGACGTAATTGTTTAATGTCAAACAAGGCAAAGTAAGCATCCTCGTACCTACAGCTGGGACCTGTTCCTACAGGTTCTTAAAGCTAGGACATACCCAGTGGTCTGGACCAGCATACATATGACTCAAAGCGGGAGTCAGGAGGCTGTCGGGGGATCTGTGACTTCACTAAAATGGCATGCTTAGAGCTGGGTTTAGGATTATTGTGGGTTTAGGATTTAAGATGATTGTTCAGCCACTTCTCTTAGAAGGGGAAGGCAGGCGCTGACCTCTGTGTGGGGTCCCCATGTCCTGTCGAGCTCCTTCCTTCCCTCTTCATCAGTGTTGTCACCTTCCACACAGGTTCATGGAGACCGTGAGCCCAGATTTAGGCTCAGGAAAGCACGGGAAGGAGAATTCCCTCCGGGATCCTCTGAGGAGCCTCCGGTGCAGTTCCCCCCAGGCCTCAGAGGCAGCCCTGTCCTCCAGGTGGGCCTGGGGCTTTGCTTCTGCCGCTCACTGTGGGTTGATGTCTTTTCCTAGGGGGCCGAGGCGTCAGCGTGGGCCCCATCCTCAGCAGCAGTGCCTCAGATATCTTCTGCGACAACGAGAATGGGCCTAATTTCCTTTTCCACAACCGGGGCGATGGCACCTTTGTGGACGCTGCGGCCAGTGCGGGTAAGTGGAGGCAGCCATGCCCTGTGCGCCCTGACCCCTCACCCCAGAACCACAGAGGACTCCAGACTTCCCTGCCCCCTCCAGCATGGTCTCTTCTGGCTGCAGGGAGAGCAGGACAAGTCATCGTCTGCACCACACAGGAGAAACGCTGCTTGTCACTTCCTATTCGCTAGCTCCCATGGCTCCAGCCACAGGGAGTGTTTGCTGCTGGGGAAAGGGGTCTGAAACTCCTGCCCATTGTCCTGCCCAATATCTGAGATTGCCCACAACCCTCCAAGTCCCGCTTGTGTCTCTCAGCATCAACCTATCCTCCAAGCTGCCTCTCCCCACCTTGCCCCCCTCCCACATTTATCTTCAACATTCAGTTCAATACAGTGAGCATTCATGGAGCCCCTGCTAAGCATCAGGTTGGCGCTGGGAACCAGGGATGCCCACTTGAATCAGGCTAAGACCACCCCACACACAGAAAAGGCATTGACATTCTAGAAACAGAAATAGACAAAAATATCCTCCTCTAATAAGAAGCAGGATAAAAGCCACACAAAATAGTGCCCCAGGCCCCCAGCTCTGCTTCTCCTTCTTCCTCTGCACTCATCCCCCACCCACCTCAGGGCCTTTGCACCTGCCATGGCCTCTGCCTGGACTGCCCTCCCCCTTCTCTACCTGCAGAATGTCTGTTTAGCCTTCATCGTTCACCTCAAATATCACCTCTGCAGAGATTTTCCTGACTCCCCTGTGCCACCTAGCAGAGACTGGCCCTTCCTCCTCCTGCTGCCCCTGGCATGTACACCTCACTCAGGCTCCACATTGCCATCATGGTCTGTCTATGAGCTTTACAAGGACCGGGTCACGGTTCTATTCATTCTTGACACAAGGCTTGGCATCCAGTGCCCACCCGGTAAATTCTGCTGAATGGCAGTGGACACCCTGCAAGTTTTCGGACGTATGATTACATCCCACGTGCCCCTGACCATTTCCCCCCACCTTGCCAACGAATGGGAGGTTTGATTTCACCTCCTTCTTGGAGGCATGGGGAAGAGTTCCGGCCTACAGGAGTGGTGAGTGGGATCTAGACACGTAGATCAAGGGTCCTGCAAGCTCTGGCTCTTGTCGGCAGTTCACATCACATCCCTGCATGTGTGCCAGTCCGTTCTCTTGGATTCTTGGACTTACGAGTACCTACCACCCCAGCTTTCTGCCCAGGAGCTCCATTGTGGGGACCTACTGGCCCAGAACACACACCCACCCCCAGCTTTTTGCCATTCAGCCCCCAATCTTGCCTTACGTCTTGTCCTTCTCTGGCAAGGCTGAAGTTGGGCTCCCCTGGCCTGTCCTCCCACCTGGCTCACCCCTCCTAGTGCTATCCTTTGGCAGCAAATTTTCTCATTGCTGAAAAATCATAAAGCAAAGGGGAGGGGATAGTGGAGAAAATCTAGAGGATTTGATAAGGTGTTAAAGAGATGGAAGCAGAGGTGAGCGAACAAGTTGGAGTGGGAGAAGGTATCAGGCGGGAGGAGAGAGGAAAGGTGCTAGGCCCATAATTGAAAGTCAGAATGATTGCAGGGGTTTAACAAGACATGTCAAGAGGGCATTCATCACCCAAACAGATGCTGCTGTGAAATGCAGCCTGGCACCGATTATTCCCGTGAAAGGGAACCAGCTCCTTGTCAAGGTGCCTCATAGATAGGAGAGAAATGGGCCAATGCAGAAGGCCACCGATATTTGGGCCAGGGAGTTTGGCAGAGAATTAATGGAGTGTTAATCCTAGAGATTGGAGGCTGCCCCTAGTCTCTGCAAACCCTCTTTCTCAAGCCCAGGTCTCACTGCCTCTTCTCCCCACTCCTCCCCCCAACTCCTTCCCTCCCCCAGGAGGACACTCAGCCTCCAGGGTTCTCAGGGGGCCCCACCCTGCCTTCTGGCAAGAGCTCCCTGTGTCCTGGGGTCTCTGATCCCCACAGCCTATTACATTGTCCTGTGGCCTGCCATCCCAGAGAGCCTGACGACCCATAGCTATTTGTCCTCTGAGAGTCAACGTGGGTGGGTGCTTAGAGTCGCATTCACCTTTGTCTCTCAGCTATGCGCTGGCCAGTGGGCCGCTAGGAGGTCAGGCCATCGCTCTGGGCAAAGCCACCCTCTGTCCTCCCCCAGGACCCACTCAGTGGATGGTATAAGCAGGTGGCATTGGGCACAGAGGCTTCACTTTCCAGATCTCGCCAGGCATGCTGTGGGCTTCTCTGTCGTGGCTGTAGTATTTCCTCTGCTGTCACCCACGTCCCGGGTTTGCCTTCTGTCATGTTATTTATGTCTGTGCACTCATTCAGCAAGTATTTACTGAAAACTACCAGGCAACCACAGGCCCTGAGATAGACGTGGCGTGTACCCAAGTGAACTGAGAAGAGAGTCCTGACCTCATGGAACGTCAGGGCTAGTGGGAAAACCAGACCCTAACAAGTCAGCCACAAAGGAACATAACTGCACATTGTGATCAGCATGTTGGAGGAGAAGACTAGAAGGCTGTCAGGGAGACTGACAGGGTGGGCAAGATGAGCTGTCTCAGATGGGTGGTCAGGGAGGGCTTCCTGCAGGAGGTGACATTGTGGCTGAGAGCAGAATAATCAGGAGCTGGGTAACCTAGAGCTAGAGGGAGAGCATCCCAGGTAGAGTGACCAGCTTGAGAAAAGGCCCAGGAGCTGGAAAGATGGGGAGAGTGGGACCAGATCAAGACCAGATAAGGTGGACAGGACCATGGTCAGGCAGAGCCCTGTGCTCCCCAGGCAGGAATTAGAAGAATTAGAACTTTGCCCAAGAGGATTGGAGGGCGTGATCAGCTTAAGCAAAAGAGTGGCATGATCAGCTTAATGTCTTCCAGTGGCAGTGTTAGGGGAAGCTGGGAAGAGCCTTTGTTCCTCCAGAATTTCCCCCAGTCTCCCTCCCCCAACTCATGCCGCCCCCAAACAGGGTAAAAATAATATGCATGCTGGGCAAACACAGCTTGAACACAAGTCTCGGGTCTTCTTTCAAACCACATGACTGTCCCACCTCCTGCCCCTATAGAGAGCTAGAGAGCTTCTGAGACTGCAGCTGTGTCTCCCGTATCTCCTCCCAGGAATAAGGTGAGAGTCACCCTCCCTAGTTGCTTGTCACAGAGCTAGAGCAGGGTGTTTGTGGAGTGTACAGGGGATGCCGCCCTGAGAGTTCCTGCCTCTCCTCCCCAGGTGTGGACGACCCCCACCAGCACGGGCGAGGTGTCGCCCTGGCTGACTTCAACCGTGATGGCAAAGTGGACATCGTCTATGGCAACTGGAATGGCCCCCACCGCCTCTATCTGCAGATGAGTGCCCATGGGAAGGCCCGCTTTCGGGTAAGAAGGGGCCTCACCCCTGGAGTTCAAGACCAGCCTAGCCAACATGGCCAAAGCCTGTCTCTACTAAAAACATAAAAAATTAGCCAGATGTGGTGGTGCATGCCTATAATCCCAGCTACTCCAATAGCTGAGGCACAAGAATCTTGAGCCCAGGAGGTGGAGGTTGCAGTGAGCTGAGATCCTGCTACTGCACTCAGTCACCAGGCTGCAGGCTGGCATGAGCAGGGCTCAGGGCTCTCAGGGCCCAGGGTGGGGGTGGTGTGACAAGGAAGGTTACACCAGGGGATGAGGGACTACAGCTGGGCTGCTGTAGGAGCTCTGGAGCCAAGAGTAGGAAGAGCCAGGTCAGCAGAGGGAGGCAGGAGAGCAGCCTCCGAGGGGGGCTGGAGCCCTGGGAGGTGGACTGCACTATCTGGATCCAGGCCACTTTTCCCGGTGGCTCCTGGAATGGATCCAGGAGCTAGAGCAGGGTGAGTGTTTGTGGAGTGTGCAGGGAATACAGGATGGCGTCCCCTGCACACTCCACAAAAGCCCAGCCTCAGCTTTTCAGACCTTTTCAGACTGACGTTCAGACCAAGGGCAAAGTGGTGGAGAGAATGGAAGATTGAAGCCACGGAGTTCCCAACAGCTGCCCCTAAAGACAAACAGCAGATGGCAGGCAAGGTGGCCTCCGAGCCCCTCTGTGCCGCTCCCTGAGCTGTTGATAGAACAATGCCAAGAATTCTTCAAAAGGGCTGTTAGTGACAGTGATGGAGGTGCCACCAGCATGAGGGGCATGGCTTTGGGACTTTCTCAGGGAGGACAACAGAGGGAGTGGGCTGGTTGAAGCTGATCTCAGGGAGCCAGGACTGATCTCAGGGAGCCAGGACTGATCTCAGGGAGCCAGGACTGCTCTGCAGGTACCTAGGTCTGCCAGAAACCCCTGAGGAAACAGGAAAGTTCCAGGATTTCCCTGAGGTTTGATGATCCCAGGGAAGTCCCCAGGGACCTCATTTCTGTGTGACCAAGAAGAGGCCACCCCTACCAAGTCCCTTCCCTGTAGGCAGCCACCTTGGGAGGCCCAGGCCCAGCCACTCCCTCCCTGCTAAGGCTTGAGACCCAGGCTCTGTGAGTTGGGGGGAGGCATGCCCTGAACCCAGGGCGGCTGTTGCTGGGATCTTGGACGATTTCCATCTTTATTCCGCTCTTGTTCTCACCCAGCTTCTCAACAGGGATGATCTTGCTGCCCTCCCTCCAGGACATTCGACAATGTCTCGGGACATTTGGGTTTGTCACAGCTGGGGAAGGGAGTGCTCCTGGCATCTAGTATGCAGAGCCCAGGGATAGGGCTGAACACCCTGCAGTGCATAGAGCAGCCCCACAGCAAATAGTTATCCAGCCCCAAATGCCAGTGCGCTGAGGGCGAGGAACCCTGTTAACTCGGCCGATGGCCCCTCCCCAGAGCTCTCAGGAGCAATAATAATAATTAAATAAAATATGATAAATAAATGCCCCATTTATCAAGTGTCTTCCATGTGTCAGGAACTGTGCTAAGCTTAACATATATTATCTCGGAAGCTCAGGCATCGAATAGGGCAACCCCAAGGGGGCTATGGGAGGTTTCCATTTTTATAGAATCAATAGAATCATAATGGCTAGAGATCCTGAGATCTTTTTGCTCCCTGGCTCCTCAGGCCCAGCTCAACCCACCCTGACCAGCTGGCCAGGCTTATTCAACCTCATTACTGCTCTGATGGAGACAGCCTCCTTCCCTGGCCTCCCCAGAGCAGACAGCTCGACTGCTGACCCAGCCTGCTCATCCCTGTGGCTGCCAAAAAGGACCTGCAGCAGGAGGCCGATAGCAGACCCAAGCCTGGGGTAGAGGAGACTCCCAGAGACACCACTTGTACCTTTCTCAGCCCTCTCCATGTGGGTTTTGGGACTTGGACAGACCCCAAAGTCTTTAAGGGAAAAACCCACCTACGATGAGGATATTACACTCAGAAATAGAAGGTTGCCCTTCCCAGCTCTCCTTCTGTTTCAGAGGCAAAAACACACCTGGGACCCTTAGCCTGGTCCCCCAAGACCCTCCTAGCACTTTGGAGTTCCAGCTGGGCTATCCCGGGCCTGGGGTCTCCCCATTAGTCCTGGACAGGTGTAGCTGATACCACTGGACAGATGCAGCTGATACCACAACCCCCTCAAAGCAAATGTCTCAAAAAATAAAAATAAGAAGGCTCCCAAGAAACAACATAAGGTAGTAGAAGCAGCCAAATCCACAGCTACAGGTAACCTCTTTTACCTTCCCTGAGGTGGGTGGCAGGTAAGGCAGGACAGGCTGCCGGCGATCTGTCTCATGCCCACTCGGTGCCAGGCATTTTACATGCAATCCTCACAACCCAGGCAGCTATTATTATTCCCACGTTACTGATGGGGAAGGTGAGATCCGAGGGGGTTAGTAACTTGCCTAAGATCACACAGCTAGTCAATGGTGGAGCCTGGATTTAGATGCACAGAGATTTTCAGGCCCACCCAGCTTCTGACTCAGCGCGGAGGAGGAAGGATGCCTAGGAGAAAGGGCACAGCATCCGGAATCAGAAGCCCTGGCCTCCCCACTCAGTAGCTGTGACATCACAGTTCTCCTCCTTCTCCAGGACTCAATTACCTCACCCATCAAATGGGAACGCTAATGTCCGTACTGCCTCGAGGGATGGACAGGAGGCATGGACAGGTGTGATCCAGACTAGGGAACGGCTAAGCACTTCACTGGTGTCTATCACGACTGTTATTCTTCCCTCCTTCTTCTGGTACAAGCAGCCTGAGGTCTGTGTGATCCTAAAGGCAGCCCCCAGGTCCTTTTGAGGAGGCAGGAGAGGAGCTGTTGGGTTGGGCTGCCTCTTATTTTTAATTGCCCCCACACTCCATAGAGGAGAGCTGGCCTCCTGCCCGAGCCCACTCTCCTGCCGCTGACCCCCAGCCTTGTTTCCTCCAGGACATCGCCTCGCCCAAGTTCTCCATGCCCTCCCCTGTCCGCACAGTCATCACCGCTGACTTTGACAATGACCAGGAGCTGGAGATCTTCTTCAACAACATCGCCTACCGCAGCTCCTCAGCCAACCGCCTCTTCCGGTAGATGCTCCATCCTGGCTCGTGGCCCTTCACCCTTGACAGCTGGTGGGAGGAACGGTCAGGGAGAAGGTTTAAGAATCAGAAGGGGAGGGTTCCTAGGGCCAGGTGGTCAGGCCAAGGTCAATGCAGGTCCCCTGATGAAGAAACAGAAAGGAGGGAAGGACGAGGACTGGGCAAGAGGCTGTGGGAATGCAGGGCGAAGCCTGGTCAAGGAGCTGGCCTCTGCTATTGCAGGGAAAGGGAAGAGGAATGTGGCCCAAAGTGTGCCCAAAACCCAACCGCCACAAGATAAAGCCACACTACCACGAAAAGGGGCTACGGGATCCAATCACTACCACAAAAAGGGGCTACAGGGCCCAAGTAAATACAGGTTTATTTACTGCAGGACTTCTCAGTGCCTTTAACTTGACCATGAATATTTTAATTTTCCAAAAGATGGATGGAGTATTCCAAATAGGCCTGATCACAGGGCACTTCTTTCACAGATTTTTCTGTTGAGATTGGTGTTCTGCAAACCATCCTTTGGGAAATTCTGGATGACAAGGGTTCCTGGTAGACAAGGAAAAGGGTCTCAGAAATGGAGGGAATGTGCAGGCCTCTGAGCAGTGTGTCTAGGGAGGAAGGGCTGGATTTGCTGTGGCAATATTTCTCCAAGGGAACATCCAGAGACCATTGGCATCAGAATCACCCAGAGGGCTTAAAGTACAGAATCCCGGGACCTGCCCCACATCTCCTGATTTAGAATCTCAGGGCGTGAGGCCCAGGAATCTGTATTTTAACAAGTACAGTAGGCACCAGGTGATTCTCATCACATTGAAGTTTGAGAACCACTGTTGGGGAACTGAGCTCAGGGTCTCCCCATGAGTCCTGGATAGGTGGAGTCCTGGGCAGGCATGTGGCCTGAGATGTCCCTGTTCCTGGCCTGAAACATTCCAAGAGGTCTCAGGACCAGGTGGGAAAAGGCGGGTGGGCCAGGGCCTTGCATCCAGGACATGTGCCAGATCATCTGCTTGGCCCCCCAAGACCCCTACCCCATCTCCCGGGAGGGTCCAACTATTTATACTAAAAGGCAAGAGTGTGACTACGCGTGTTTTAAAATATAATTATTAACAAAGCATCAATTCTGACTGGATGTAATCACCCCCTAAAGGCGCTAGATTTACTAATTAGGTGCCTTGCAAAAAGCTTATTCACAACTTCCAGATTAATTGCAGAAGATCAATTGCTAGTTAACAGAGACACTGCTTTCCTTCTCTGGCTAATAAAGTGTCACTCGCCAGGAGGATGAGGACTGGGCACTGAGGAATCTAGTGCCCCTGTCTGTGGCTCTAGAACCTAGGTACCTCCCCCGTCTTCCTGCCCATCCAGCCTGCTTCACATCTCCCAGCGTCCCCTGCAGCCGGGAGACAGGGCTGGGAGGGAGTACAAGCAGGCTGGCCCAGAGCTGTCAGTGGACAGAGCAAGTCACCATGTGGCTGCCCAATGGGTTAGTGTGTTTGCTTCCACGCAGCAGCAGCAGAAGCCACTTCCCAGGTACGTGGCTGTGCCCCAAGTCCCCGTGGCAGATGGCTGGGTCCTGAGCACACAGCAGAGAGGAGAGCAAGAGGGGCTGCAGCTGGGACTGGCACTCAGCTGGCAGCTCTGGAAGTTTAACCCCCAACTGTCCCACACCACAGGGGCTTTTCACCTGTCACTGAACAGGCATCGTCGGCTCGTTGGCCCTGGTGCTCTCCAGGAACAGGCCAGGCACTCTGTGGGGACACAAAGCCTCAGTGTGCTTGAGTCTGCACGTCCTTTAATGATACCTGCAGCATCCTGGGAACTCATCACCCAAACAGTCACTTAATGAGAGTTTAAGGGAGCCCTCTTAATAATCACAGCACAAAAAAAAAAGAAGAAGGAAAAAAGAAAAAGAATCACAGAGGCAAAAATGCATGAACAGGGACACTCCTAGGCCAACCGCCGTGTGCAAGGTCACCCCCTTTTGCATGTAGCCATGTCTCCGATCTGCTCTTAATTCTCCACCACCATGACACCACTCCTGGTCTCCCATGGAGATTCCTGCACCTCCGCCAGCTGCTCTCCTTGTTTCTAGTCCTGCAGAGAAAATGCAAGTCTGGCCACACCCCCTTCCCACCGTAGATCCTCTAGAAGCTCCCCATTGCCTTTGGATGAAGTCCAAACTCTTTGACACAACCCACATAGCCCGGCTCCGTCTCCAGCCTCGTCACTTTCTACTTCCCTGTTTACATCTAAGCAGCAGGCACAGCAAGCTTCCTTCAGTTCTGGGCTGTGCCAAGCCTCACCCTCAGGCTGCCGACTCCCTCTAGCCCCCAATTCTCCCTCTTCATTTGAGCGACATGTGTTCACTCGCCATGGTGGTCTCAGCTTAGCTGACCCCTCCTCTAGGGAACCTTCCCTAATTGCCCGAATCTGGGTGAGCTTTCCCAGCTCTGCACTCCCCACGTCCCACTCTCCCTGGGCCTTCAGCCCTCTGAATGGTGGTTCCTGTTAACACGGACTCTGAGCTCCATCCTTTCTACTGTGCACCATACTTCATGCAGGGCCCCATACACAATAGTTGCTGCCTAAGAATGTGTTCAAAGAACACAGAAATGCAGTGGAATTGCTGGGTGTTATCCTTAGGACTCCTTAACTGCATTGTCACCTGAACCAAGAAGTGTCTCTGCACAGCTGTGGCAGAGGCTGCAGGACACAAATGGTCAAAGAGACTGTGGGCATCACACCCATGCACACCAACACACAAGCCCACCTCATGGGGCATCTGCCAGCTCTCTCTGCCACCCAGCCACCAAAGGCTCCAGCTCAGGGGACCCCAACCCCCTCCTGAAGCTATGACTGTATCACAGCCCTCTGGTGTTTCTCACAGGCAACAATGTGGTAGGAAGTGCGATGCCAATTCTTCCTTACGCCCTACCCTCCCATCATTGCCCCACACATCTAGGGCAGAGCACCCAAGGCTGTGAGAATATGCCAAGTGAGAACAATTCTAGAGGAAAGCTCATGGCCATCATCAGCTAAGTGTAGAGAAAGAGCAGGACGTCCCTAGCAGACGTTTCTGAAACAATGCCAAAATTCAGAGTTCCAAACAGACAGAACCACTGCAACCCAAAGGGACCCCTTTCCTCTCTTTGCCTCTGGAATTCATCTTTATATCCTGCAGACACGTGCTTGGAACTTTCTGAGAGCCGAGCACTGTGTTAGATGCTGCAAGAGATGCAAAGATGAATAATGCAAGGTCCCAGCCTGCAAAGAGCTCACATTCTCCCAGGGGAGATCAGATGCATTCATAGAGAGCTGTAACACAGGCAGAAAGTGATAAAGCCCATGAAGAAAGAAGGGATTGCTTCCAGCAGGATGGTCCAGGAGGGCATGGAGGAGGTGGCACTGAGTGGGGTTAAACCCTGGGTAGCATCCAGAACTAGGAAACCCAGGGGCCACTTGAAGGACAAGGAAGGTCGGTTGAAGGAAGTTCTGTCCCTGCCCCTTCTCCATCCATCAACTGCCCTTCCCTAGTCTGCCTATAATTCATCCATTAGAGAAGGAAAAATCAATATTTACCAACATAAATTAAAACCCAGGCAAGGAACAGGCAGAGTGTAGGCAGGGTCTGGGAGCAGAGAGTGACTCCATGGGCAGCCAGGTGGCAGCCCATGCACATTGGGACCTGGGGATGTTCAGGGGACAGAGCAGAGCAGGTGGGTCTTCAGGTCCAGGGGCCTCTGAGACCCCACCAGAGCAAGCCTGTCTCCTCTCCTGCAGCGTCATCCGTAGGGAGCATGGAGACCCCCTCATCGAGGAACTCAATCCTGGGGACGCCTTGGAGCCTGAGGGCAGGGGCACAGGTGAGGGGCACCTGGGGTATCTGGCCTGCAATGCCCCCTTAGCACTGTTCATACCCTGGGACGAGGGCGGGAGGGATGGGGCAGCCAGTCCCACGGCAGAGTCCCTCCTGTCCCTGCCACACTGAGGGCTGAGACTCAAGAGCAAGGGAGAGAGTGGAGATGGGGGAACCCTGGGGACAGGTAGGCAGGAAACAGAGGGGAGGATGGTCCACTCCCCCAATCCCAGGCTGATGGGGGCAGGGGAATGAGAGTCTATGGGTCTGTGGGCAGGAGCTTCTCTGGCCATACCTTGCCAGGTGGGGATGGAAAGGAGAGGAGTGAGCCCCTTCTGCTCTCAGGCAGAGGATCTTGCCATCTGACCCCTCCCCTCTTTGCACTCAGCTTGTCAGGCAGAGCCCTGGGCCAGGAGTCCCAGAACCCAGCTCTGACATTGCCTCACTTTGTGGTCTTGGAAAAGTGGTTTTACCTTTTGGGTGTTCTCCACATTCATAAAATGGGGATAATTATATCTGTCCTCTTCACCTCTTTGGGTTGTAATGACAACCAAAAGGAGCCTGTGTATATGCAAACACTTGATAAATTGACAGAAAAATCTATGCAAATATAACAGGCATGTATTATTCAAACCATAATAGAAAGACCAGAAAGAAGCCTATGTGGTCTGAGTAATTTGCATGCACTGTCTCCATGCAAAGACC
The DNA here is from genome assembly GCF_024542745.1 of Macaca thibetana thibetana. NCBI lineage: Eukaryota > Metazoa > Chordata > Mammalia > Primates > Cercopithecidae > Macaca > Macaca thibetana. The sequence continues at coordinate 93,936,985 of NC_065586.1, read as the reverse complement.
GGGGGAAGGAAGGAAATGTCTGTCCCATGAGTCCTATCATGAGTCGGCTGTTAGGAAGGATAGGAGATGGGTGCCGAGCCCCAGCCTTCCTGCCCCGGTGCTGCGCTTTCTCTGACCCCGCACCCAGGGCTGTGGATACTGCACTTGGTTAGGAACATCTCTCCTCTGTGGGTCTCCTGGATGGCGGCCAGAGGTGAAATCTGCATTGTTTGTAGGGGGTGTGGTGACCGACTTCGACGGAGACGGGATGCTGGACCTCATCTTGTCCCATGGAGAGTCCATGGCTCAGCCGCTGTCCGTCTTCCGGGGCAATCAGGTGCGCTCAGACCTCAGGAGCCACAGATCCCAGCCCTGTGTGCTCTTGGGTACCTTAGGTTGGTGAGGGCAAGGCACTGGGGTGCTGGCTTGGCCAGCATGGCGGGTAATGGAAGCCCTGGGCCCTGGAGGAGGGAGGTAAATTCCAGCAGCACCAGGAAGCTCAGGAAGGGCTGCCTTGGGAGAAGCCCTTGCCTCTCTGCCTTCCACTGTCGTTTCTCTGCCAAACACTGTGCCCTGAGTCCCTCGGCTTTTGTCTCCTCTATCTACAGTGCCTCTCTTTCATTTAGCCAATCTGTCTTTGCCTCATTTGTTTTTCTCGCCTGGCTTCCTCTTCCTCTCTTTTTCCTCTGCCCACTTTCTTCTCTTCCTCCTTCTTCTCCCTCTCCCCCTCCCATCCTCCCTGGCTCCCTGCTCTTCCCACCCACCACGCTGACACCCACCGGGTGTCTACCTCTCACTCTCCCTGCAGGGCTTCAACAACAACTGGCTGCGAGTGGTGCCACGCACCCGGTTTGGGGCCTTTGCCAGGGGGGCTAAGGTCGTGCTCTACACCAAGAAGAGCGGGGCCCACCTGAGGATCATCGACGGTGGCTCAGGCTACCTGTGCGAGATGGAGCCTGTGGCACACTTTGGCCTGGGTGAGTAGGGGTCCGGTGGGGGATGGTGATCTGTTGTCAGGACAGCGGGATGCTGACTGATTCAGGGACTCACAGCCCGAGCATCCTTGGGCACCGCTCTACTGTGACAGCCATGATGGACACCAGCTACTGGGGACAAACCCTGCTCTGAGATGAGCCTGAGCTCAAGAGGAGGCGAGTGGGAAACGCTGGTTAGATTTTCATGCATCTCACTTGCAGGAGTCCCCACCCCAGTGCCTCCGTGGAATTAGTTCACCTTGGGGTCAGAGTGTTTAATCCTCCATTTGTTCAAGGCTGTAGCCTTGTTCAAATGCTGGGCTGCACCAAATGTGTCCAAGCCAGCTGTTTCCCTAGCCTCTTGGGAGCTGGTTCAGTCTTGAACAGGCTTGGGAAACCATGCATTCTCAATGGGAGTGAAGTCACCCCAAAGAGGAGAGAGTGGGTTCTTGGCAGGAGAAGGGGGATGACAAAATCCTATCTTTTTTTTTTTTTAAATATGTAAAAGCATCAGGGGCCAGGTGCAGTGGCTCACGCCTATAATCCTAACACTTTGGGAGGCTGAGGCAGGTGGATCTCTTGAGCTCAGGAGTTCGAGACCAGCCTAGGCAACATGGCGAAACCTCATCTCTACCAAAAGTACAAAAAATAATAATAATAACCAGGCGTGGTGGCGCATGCCTGTAGTTCCAGCTACCTGGGAGACTGAGGTGGGAGGATCACCTGAGCCCAGGGAGGTAGAGGCTGCAGTGAGCTGTGATTGCACCACTGTACTCCAGCCTAGGCTGGAGTGAGTGAGACTCTGTCTCAAAAAGTAAAAAAGCATCAACAAGCATATAGCACATAAACTGATATACAGTATATCAGTGGCATTAATGGAACTATCACTACATACCTATTAGAACAAAAATTAAAAATAGCAACAATACCAAATGCTGGCAAGGATCCAGGTAGCTTCTAGAAATCAGAGAAACTGGATCTCTCCTACATCCCTAGTGAAAATGTAAAATGGTACAGTTACTCTGGAAAATCTTTTGGCAGTTTATTTTAAGAAAACAAAACAAACCTAAGCAAACAACTGCTACTCTATGACCCAGCTATCATATCCCAAGCCACTTATTTCAGACTAATAAAAACTTATATCCACACAAACATCTTTACATCTGTTCATAGTATCTTTATATTAATAGCCCGGAACTAGAAACAACCTAGGTGTTAATAGTTCAAGCAACTGTGATACAGCCCTTCCATAGAATGTTACTCAGCTATGTGATACGTGCAAAAACTGAGTAGATCACCGGGGCACTATGGTGAGTGAGAAAAGGGGAGAAAAGGCTCATCTCCAAAGGTCAGTATGGTAGATTTTTGTTTACATAACATTCTCAGAATGACGAAATTATACAGCGGAAAACAGATTGGTGGTTGGCAGGACTTAGAGATGACGGAAGGGAGAGGAGTGGGTGTGACTATCATCAAGGGCAGCCCGAGGGGATCTTTGTGGAGCCTCTGGTGGATCCCTGGGTAGGGAACCTGCAACCATTGGGTGAAACTGGGTGAAGGGCACAGAGGCGCTTTTTGTACTATCTTTGCAACTTCCTGTGAATCTATAATTATTTTAAAATACAACATTTTAAAATAAATATATGGGGGGAATTGGGGAAAAAGTCTAAAGAGTCTTCTGGCAGGGTGAGGGGATTACAATGATGGAAAAAACATTGAGAAACACCAGTAGGAGTAGAGGAGCCCAGAGTGTCTTCACTGAAACGCAATGGTTCAGAAAGTGCTGGAGTCAAACATTCCTAGGTTCAAAATCAGACGCCTTCCCCAGGTGTTCGCACCTCATGAGATGTACCATTTTAATATAAAAGGAATAGGCACTATGGTCTCAAATTACTGAATACAAATGTTAATATTATACACACATCATATGTGCAGAAAAAACCTGAAAGGAAATGCAAAAAGTGAGAACAGTGATTCTGTCTGAGTGGCTGGATTAATATAGTAACTCTCACTTATTCCAGACACAGTGCCAAGCACTTCACTCTTATTACTTCATTTAATCCTCATGACTACCTTGTGAGATGAGCAATATTATCCCCATGTTACACATGGGAAAACTGAAGATCAGAACAATTAAGAAACCTGCCGAGGTCACATGATACTATATGGCAGCACTGGGATTCAAACCCAGGCTTCCTTGAGCGTGTGGTTTTTATTTCCTTCCATATGTTTTGTTGTGTGTGTGTGCTCCAGTTTTTATAGGGAACACATAATATTTATGTGTAGTCTGAAAAAGAAGCAATAAATATTTAGGGGACCCAGGGCCTGGTTATATGATCGTTTTCTTGGGCTATTTCACCCTGGATAAGTCAGCCTGAGGTTGGAGTGTTTATCACTCCTAAGACAGCTATGTGCTAAGCTGGCCCTAAAGGCACAAGACACCTTTTAAATACATAGTCCTGTCTCACAAAGTAGCAGCAGCCGACACTTATCAAGCAATTAGTATGTGCCAGGCACTGGGCTGAGTGGTTTGCCTGTCACTTCATTTGATTTTCACAACTTGAAGAATCAGGTATCATAACCCACATTTTACAGGTCAGAAAACTGAGACTGAGGTCAAGTAATTTGCCCCAAACCACACCTCCACAGAGTAAGGAGAGCTAGATTTGGATCCCACCTCCCGACGCCATGGTCTGAGTTCCTGACTGTGACTTAACACCTCTAGTAGCTGCTTTGTGCAGCCAGACAAGCGGCAAGGTGACCGCCATGGTATCATAGGTGGCTGTTTATCCAGGCTTCTGGTTGGAAAACTCCCCCACTCCATTGTGCCAGTAAGGACATTGAGGCTTACCTTGTAAATCAATGGCAAGGGCAGGATGGGGGCTGAAATTCTCCTTCCCCACATCTCAGGGGCTGCCTCTGCTATTTTAAGTGGTGTATTAGGGACCTCACTTGGTCCCTTCTCTGGCCAGAATCTGCCCTGCCAGGAGAATAGATTGCTTTCTTAACTGGCCAGGTCATATGATGGGGAGAAGGGGGTTCAATAGTCCCTTCTGGGCACCTGCTCCCCACACTCAGTATTACGCACACTGCATCTCATTGGGACCTCCGCCTAGTGCCAGCCCTTGCTATTTTGCAAAGCCCTGGGATTTGTTCTTCGTCTGACCTCTGGCTCAAAATGCTCTAAGGGGCCTCCCGGCAGACTCCTCTCTCTATTGACAGGATCCATTCCCAGCGGCACTGGAAGGCAGGCTGCTCTAGGGACAGGCCCCTTGGGTCACGAGGCGCCTCAGCAGATGGCCAACCCAGCCGCCAGGGACACAGTGAGAGGCGGGCAGTTCCATCCCTGCAGCTCCCAGGCCCCTCTGGATCTCTTATGAGTGGAGCTCAGCACTGCTCTTCCTGACTGATAGGGGAGCTGGCAACGGAGCAGGAGCGAGGGCGCCAGTGGAGAAGGCCAGATGGAGGGAAGGACTGGGAAGAGAGAGAACAGGGGGAGACAGAAAGACAGAGATGGGCCTGTGGAAGACCAGGAGAGCAGAGACATGGGGAAAGAGGCAGATAAGAAATGCCCCCTGCCCTCCAGGCTGGCAGTGGGCGGAAGGCAGATGGACACAGGACTCTCATGAGAGGCAGATCTGGACACACCGCCACACTGGCCCCGTGGCCATGAGAGGACGCAGGCGAGAGAAGTCAGTTTTGTTCTGGGCAGCTTCCCGGAGGAAGTGGGACTGGAATTAGGTCTAGAAGGACAGTAGGAGCTTAGAAGGGGTAGGCGAGGGCCTAAGGAGAGCATTCCAGAGGTTGGACTGGCTTGGCCAGAGGCCCAGAAGTGGGAAGGTCCAGTCCAAAGAATGGGAATGTTTTGGAAAACTTTTTTTCTCATTGTAAGAACAATGCATATTGATTATAGGAAAATAAGAAAATTATTTTTAAAAGAAGAAAAATTACTCATCGTTTCACCCCTGTTTGGAATATTAAGGAAAAAGTAAATGTTTCTTCCTTCACCTTCCCTCAATATCATTTGATTCATTTAGTGACTACATATTTACTGAGCACCTACTGTGTGCCAAACACAAAACTGAAGATCCTTGCCACAAGCCATCCTATGTTCCAGTAGAAGGAACTTATATACATAATACACATAGTAAATAGGTAAATAAATAAAATGTTAGAAGATATAATGGGCCGAGTGCAGTGGCTCTCGCCTGTAATCCCAGCACTTTGGGAGGCCAAGGCGGGCAGATCACCTGAGGTCTGGAGTTCGAGACCAGCCTGACCAACATGGAGAAACTCCGTCTCTACTAGAAATACAAAATTAGCTGGGCATGGTGGTGCATGCCTGTAATCCCAGCTACTCGGGAGGCTGAGGCAGGAGAATCGCTTGAACCCAGGAGGCAGAGGTTGCGGTGAGCCAAGATTGTGCCATTGCACTCCAGCCTAGGCAACAAGAGCGAAACTCCATCTCAAAAAAAAAAAAAAAAAAAAAAAAAGAAAATGCAGAACAGAGGAATGAATTAGGAGTGCAGAGGGGAAGGGACAAGGAGCAGTTTTCCAGCACAGTGGTCCGGGTTGGACAGGTCATGCTTGTGATATGCTTTTATTACATGTCATATACACAGGAACACACAGACACGTATTTCTTGGCAATTTTTAAAATCAAAAGAATGATGCTTTCCACTTGTTTCTGTAAGTTGCTTTTTTCCCCTCTTAACCATATGTCCAAGGCCGGGTGCAGCAGCTCATACCTGTAATCCTAGTGCTTTGGGAAGCCAAGGAGGGAGGATTGCTTGAGGCTAGGAGTTCAAGACCAGCCTAGGCAACATGTTGAGACCCCCTCTCTACAAAAATTAGCCCAGTGTGGTGGTGCAAGCCTATAGTCCCAGCTACTCAGGAGGATGAGGCAGGAAGATCGCTCAAGGCCAGGAGTTTGAGGCTGCAGTGAGCTATGATCACAACACTGTACTCCAGCTTGGGTAACAGAGTGAAAGCCTGTTATATACACGTGTGAGTGTGTGTGTGCATGTGTGTGTGTACACATCCTGGACAGCATGCCAGGTCTGTGCATATCTCCTGTTTCCTTTCAGGGCTGTGAAGTATTTCACTGTGAGGCAGCACTCACCTCACCACCTATTTACCTAGTCCCCTCTAGATGGACAGTTAGATTGTTTCCAGTTCTGAGCAGTTGGGGTGAGAAGTGGGGATGTCTACAACATGAATCTGAGAAAGGCCTGCCTTGAGGTCCCCTATGACTGAGGAGTAGAGGAGAGGGGCCAGTGGGAAGCTCCCCTGCCGGCACTCACAAGACTTCAACTCACCTGCCCCCAGGGCCCCTGCCCCCTTCCTGCCTCCGTGAGTCCTGCACTGCCTCCTCCTGATTTTGCAGCAAGGTGCGGTGCGCATGTGTGGGTACACGAACGTGTATGTGAGTGTGCACACGTGTGCCTCTCCCAGACAGCCTCAGCCTTGCCCCATGCACATCGTGTCTGCTCCCACTGGAGCACACCCCGAGGACGCAGGCCCTCACCTGTACTCCCCACCTCCGTCCACAGGCAATGAGTGTCCGCATGGGGGGCTCCCAGAGGGCCCACTGTGTTGTGCAGAGCTCTCATAGCGACATCTTGCTGTGGGGTCCCTTCTCAGTGGACCCTGCCTTGCTCAGTGGAGCCCCCCACCAAGTTCCGCAGTCCCTCTCCACCCTGGCCTTTCCCTGCTGCTCCTCACCTCCTGCTGAAAATAAGTGTTTCTGCTTATAGCCCTTGTCGAGGGCTCCCCCACCACCAACCTGGTTGCTCAGAACCCACCCCCGAGCCCCACATGCCCACCCTCCACTTCCCAACTGGTAGCGGGCCGAGGCAGCTCACTCCCAAACCCAGAAAATAAAAACACACCAATCATCTATTTGCCTCCGCCAGCTCCACTGGGAGTCACCGGCTCAGGCAGCCACCCCCACCATTCTCCTCCCCTCTTCCCCCTCCCCCACAACCGGCATTGCCGATGCCCCAGCCCCACCTACACATGCCACCGTCCTTTCAGCTAATTGCTTGCAGGTGACTCAGAGCTGCCTCTCCGCACCGGCTGATGCTCATTTACGGAAGGGAAATTCAGTGGCCCTCATAAAAATTGCTTTATTAAAGTGCAAAAATATTCTACCAACTGTATTCCCACCATCTGTTTTGTTTGTAATTCTTCTGAAAAGTGCAATTCTCTCTGCCTCCTTGGCCTCTGTCCTTTAAAAGCTGCCAGAGGTGACTCACTGCTGCTCCTGACCTCTTGTCTCTGCTGGTTAATGGGGGGCGCTCCTCTGCTCAGCCCTCCCCTACACACAGGCCTGGCAGGACTGACCGGCTTCGAGGCTGCTGGTGTGCGGTGTCTGGGAGCCAGTCCCCCTCGGCCATGCAGCCCCAGGAAGACTTAAGATGTTATGCAGATTGCCTGGGCAGAGGGATGAGCTGCGCCTAAGGACAGGAGACTGGCTTCCAGTCCTAGCTCAGACACCTGCAAGTCACTTCACCTTGTCAAGCCTCAATGTTGACATCTGGAGAATGGGGATAAAATACCCACCGCGTAAGTGTGAAGGCTCTGAAGCCCCTCCCCGGCCTCCTCTGATACACATTCCCACCTGATACACATTCTGACACTCTTTCCCACTCTGAACTTCTTCCTGATCTTCAGCTACAACTTACCCTTTCATGCCGCTGTACCTTTGCCCTCACTGTATCCTTTCCCTGGAATGCTCCTTCCTTGCTTCTTCGCTTCACAAACTCTTACTCCTCCTGCAATGCCCAAATGAAATGACCCACCTCTCTCACCGCATGGTAGCAGTGCTGTTGTGGCACTTTCCCAGCTTATAATATAATCACTTGTATTCGTTGCTCCCATGGGAATCATGAGAACGGGGCCTGGGTCTGTCTCATTCTCTGTTGAATCCCAAATCCCTGCACAAAGCTTGGTATAGGGTGGCTGCTGAGCGTGGGATAGGGTGGGCGGTGTAACAGGGGCACAGTAGATGTCGGCTCTGGGATCTGTCCGACCTCTGCTGGGCAACTGGGCGATTCACTGCACCTCTGCATGGCTCTGCCTTCTCGTCTCTGAGACAGAAATGATAACACCGGCACCTTCCTTGTGGAGATGTGAAGTTTCAATGCGTTAGCATCATAAAGCAGTTGGTACAGCTTGGGGCATGTTGTCAGTGTTCACTGTTGTTACCAACACCAGAAAGCCCTTTGGAAACTGTAGGGAGACCCCATGTCCAAGAGCTGATGGTGCCAGGGACGCTGAGGTGAATGATTAACGGCGGGGCAGGACTCCTGCTCCAAGGGTAGAAAGGCTCTGCTTCCTAGGAGTGGTAAGGCTGTCGGCCAGCACCCCCATCTTATAGATGAAGAAACTGAGGCCCAGAGAGGATGCCCAAGTTAGCAAAAAACAGCGGCAGAGGAGGGAGTCCTGCTGGTTGTGCTTTCTGAGGCCTGCTTATCTCATAGCCCCAGGCCCCCTGCACCAGCAGCTGTCTGGAGGAAGCTGCTGAAGCAGAACTCAAAACTAACTCCCCTTGGGCGTGGTGGTTCACACCTGTAATCCCAGCACTTTGGGAGGCTGAGGCAGGTGGATCACCTGAGGTCGGGAGTTCAAGACCAGACTGACCAACATGGAGAAACCCTGTCTCTACTAAAAATACAAAATTAGCCAGGCATGGTGGCGCACACCTGTAATCCCAGCTACTTGGGAAGGCTGAGGCAGGAGAATTGCTTGAACCTGGGAGGTGGAGGTTGTGGTGAACCGAGATCCCGCCACTGCACTCCAGCCTGGGCAACAAGAGCAAAACTCCATCTCAAAATAAAAACAGAAACAAACAAACAAAAAAACTAAGTGCCGCAAGTACCACAGGCAGATCTGTGACTGTCTATGAATATTCCGCGACTCTTTTGAGTCCTTTGTGGCCCTTCAGTCAGGCTGGAAAACATATTCATGTAGCTGTTCTGCAGTCTTAGGTAAGAAACGTTTGCTGTTCTTTGTCTCCTTCTTTTAATGGCAAATATTTACCTTTTATATATGCCACTTAATTTGGGAACTGCACACCCTGAAAATGCCAAATCTCTCGCGCCTCAAGATTCTACTTCAAATTAGAAAAAAAAAAAAAAAAGTCTGGCCGGGTGTGATGGGTCACACCTGTAATCCCAACACTATAAGAAGCTGAGGTGGGTGGATCACTTGAGGTCAGGAGTTTGAGACCAGCCTGGCCAACATGGCGAAACCCCGTCTGTACTAAAAATACAAAAATTAGCCAGGCGCGGTGTGGTACATGCCTGTAATCCCAGCTACTCAGGAGGCTGAGGCAGGAGAATCACTTAAGCCTGGGAGGGGAAGGTGGCAGTGAGCTGAGATCCCACCACTGCACTCCAGCCTGGGTGACAGAGTGAGACACCATCTCAAAAAAAAAAAAAAGAAAGAAAGAAAGAAAAGAAAATCTGTAGTCGGCACCCCCCAGTCCCATTTTCACCCCTCTTCTGCAGAAGGGATTCTTGTAGATTGAGGGACTGATGAGAAATAATTTCTTGCTTGATAAAGCAAAACCCAGAACAGTGGGGCTGGACCCAGAAGGAGAGGATTTCCCTGTGGGAAGAGAAACTGAGCTGTGTGGGAGAGGAACTCAGGGTGTGAGGATGAGCCTCTGTCTCCAAGCGTCTCTGTTGCTGCTGCCTGCCGTGCCCATGAGGGCAGGGGCTGCTTCTCCATGGACTCTTCAGAGCATAGCTCTGGCCCTGGCCCTCACAGACTCACAGCACGGCAGCAGCAAGGCTGGGACGTTCCAGTGAGAGTCCCCTGGAGGCCAGGGTGGGAGAGCAAAAGGAGACCAAACATGGGAAGGATCTAGAAGCTGGGGGTTGTGGCTCGCAAGACGTAACTCCCTCTGGAACCCCCTCATCATGGGCCCTCCCCCCAGCACCTGGCTCCCTGCCTCCATGCCCCACAGTGGTCTCTACCGGAAGTCTACACAGAGATTCTCCTCCAGGTCTGCATGTGGCCTCCAAACACCCTTTTCTAAAATATGGGAACCCCCTTTATACATCAAGATATTTTGCCAACTACCGTCCACCCTATAGTAGCTATCATTGTAAAATTCACTGGTGGATAGCAATGACCAAAAGTGAATATACATTCAACAGCAATTTTAAGTTTAATTTGTTTTCTAACACTATCTACATATGTTAGGAAAAATAATAGTGCATATATGTGGGTGATATATTATTTAGCCCAGGAATGGTGTTTGGGGGAGTGTGTTGATTTCAAGGCCCCCTGCAGGACCCCGTGTCCCCACATCTGCTCAACCCTGATGGTGATAGAGTGGACTGTGCGCTCCCCCTGTCTGTGCTGGGCACAGCTCTCCTTCCCAGGGGCTGACCTGAGAGCAGCCTCTCCCGGAATGTGAGGCCCAGCCCCACCTCCTCCCCACCCCCATCCATCACCATTAGCCTGACCTTGCCACAGTGGCGGGCCTGCTTCCTTATGCGGGGAGCTGGGGCTGGCTTTGATGGTGCCTAAACATCTGACAAATCTTTCCAGCCTGCTTTCCATCAATGATGTAGCACGTTGCTTTAGGGGTGTGTGCAAATGGATTCACTGTGAATATCTCTGAGCTTCCCATCATCTTCTGTAAGCATCTTAGATTTGTAGAATGGTCTTTCTCCCCTGTCCGCCAACTGCCAGCTGTTTATCACTCCATCTTTTTTAAGTTGTTGTTTGTTTGTTTTTGTTTTTGTTGTTTTTTGTTTTTTTCAGAAGCAGGGTCTCACGATGTTGCCCAGGCTGGCCTTGAAGTCCTGGGCTCAGGCGATCCTTCTGCCTCATCCTCCTGAGTAGCTGGGATTCCAGGCATGAGCCACCATGCCCAGCTCTTTTTCCAAGTTTTTATGTGGAGCTCAGTGCAAATGCCCCCTCCCTAAGAGGCTGTCCCTGACTGCCTGACTAGACAAGGCCCTGGCAGCCCCCAGCTCCTCCTTACCTACTTGCCCTACTTTTGTCAATATCTGACATGATTTATTTGTTCACCTGTTTGCTTGTCTCCCCAACTGGAGCAGGAACTCCATCAGAACAGGGGCATCCCCAGTGACAAGAGAGAGCCTGGCCCTTAGCAGAGCTCAATAAATAGAAACACAAGAAGCATTCCTGGGATGACAAAGCCAGTTAGCTGCAAAGCTGGGATTTGTCCCCAGGTCTCCCACCCACTTCCCGCCATGCTCTTTCCAACATACCAGGTAAGGGGTAGAGCCAAGATTTGAACCCAGACTCCAAAGACAACCTGCTTATCACAGGCCTTACTGTGTCCTCCAGTACAGCCTCCTGATGCTTGGCCTCTCCGCTAGAATGTGAGTTCGAGAGCTGCACTATCCAACATGACAGCCACCAGCCATGTGTGGCTATTAAATTTAAATTAATTAGAGTTAAATAAAATTGAAAATTCACCTCCTCAGTCAAACAAGTCCCACTTCAAGTGCTCAACAGCCACATGTGACCAGTGGCTACTGTACTGGACGGCACAGATGCAGAACATTTCTGTCCTTGCAGACAGACAGGTCTATTGGACAGCATTGTTCCAGAGAGGAGGGACCTCAAATCTGTCTCGTTCACCATTTCCGTAGCACTTAGAACAGTGCTCAATTCATGCTTTTATTCAATGGATGAATTCGTTGATGCTGATGCTTTCTCTGAGAGCCTCCCGCTCTCCTCTGCTGCTGATGTTCTCTCCTTCCATCCCTCAGGGAAGGATGAAGCCAGCAGTGTGGAGGTGACGTGGCCAGATGGCAAGATGGTGAGCCGGAACGTGGCCAGCGGGGAGATGAACTCGGTGCTGGAGATCCCCTACCCCCGGGATGAGGACACACTTCAGAACCCAGCCCCACTGGAGGTGGGCAAAGGCATCTGGGCATAGCCAGAAAAGCGGGCACCACCCACAACCCCATGGGCTGAAGCTGGGTTCCCAGGAATCTGCAAACTCAGCCTCTAGAGTGATGGAAATCTTCTTGGCAAAGCGAAGGCCTCATACTGATCCCTCCATTTGTAGTTTGCACAACACTATCACGCCCACATCTTTTCTGCTCCTCAAAGAATCCCTGCTGTATTGGCAGGGCAAGCATTTTTGCACCAGTTTTACAGAGGAAGAAAACCGAAGTTAAGAGAGGAAACCCACCAAGGCCCACCTAGGCTGCACAGTCAGTTGTGAGCAGAGTTAAAAAATGACCCCAGGTCTCCTGCTGCCCTCCTGGTTCTTTCCGAGTCTCTGACGAGACCTCCTGTTGCCCTAGGATGGTGCTGAGAGCCTGCAGCAGGACTTCTGGGGTCTCTTTGAGGAGCAGCTCTGGACCCATGTCAGCAGTGTCATTCCAACTCTGATGGGGTTCACTTGGTGGCGAGTAACAGTAACCCACCGAAACTCACACAAATAAAGGGGACTTATAAGGAGGATCGCTCACAAAACTCAGGGAAGCTCAGGATGAGTGGAAACTGGCAACTTTATGGCCTCAGCCATAGGAGCTCAAGGACCTTTGTCAGTGCACTGGCTTTGGGAGGAGAGGGGCCCCTCTTCCCCAACAATCCCCATCCACCCACCTCATTCATCAGTATGGTCGATTGACATTTTGTGTCATGTGTGTTACATTTTGAGTCCCCTGCCCCACCCCAGGCTGCTGTCTCTGAGACCCCCATATGGGCATGGTAGAGCCTCCACAGCCTGGCAGGACCAGCTCCGAACTCTCAAGTCTTTGAGTCCATTTGTTCAAATTCTTGCTGCAAAGCCTTGAGTCTTCCCTCCTGCTAGGATGTCCGCCCATCAGCCCTGGCCAGAGAGACAGGACGCAAGCACGGCTGCAGGCACCCACCCATGTGAGGGGGAAGTTCTTGGAGAAGTGCGTGTGGGCAGTGATCAGACACTTCAAAAAGCATCTCCCAGCCCTCGTTACTCTTTGCCCTGACAGACCCAACTTCAGCCTCAAGGCTATGCTACAGGAGGGACGGGTTCTGTTAGGCATCCCATCGCGGGCACGTGGATCCCCTGCACAGGGAAATGAGCAAGAGTCTGAACTGTATCCATTCATGTCCTCCCTGCCAGGCTTCTGTTCTCAGTGCAGAGGAAGGGTCTTACAAGGGAGGGGGCTCCCCCCAGGCCCAGAGCATGCCTCACGCTGTGGTTAGGATGACAGCTGCTCTGTGGCCGTGACTAGGAGGGAACCTGGGATGGGACCTTCTTAACTCACTCATGTCTCTGCTTCTGCCCACCTTGCAGTGCGGCCAAGGATTCTCCCAGCAGGAAAATGGCCATTGCATGGGTGAGTTGCCTTCAGTCACCAGGACATGGGGCAGAGGCCGGAATCTCCCTGGGGAATGCCCGCCTGACTCATGGCAAGGTCCAGGGTGCAAGCAAGGGGTAGAAAGGAGGACAGGGGAGGGTGTTGTTTGTCCTGGGACTCCAGATGCCAGGACAACCACCACATGACTCACCAGGGTGGGAGTGATATTAATGACCCACAGGCTGAATCACTACAGTTCTGGGAACTGGCAGTGTTTCCCTGCCATGAGTACCGAGAAAGTGCACATGGGAAGGAGACACACCACCACCCTGGCACAGGGGGAATAGCCACATGCCATGGCCAGCAAGTCCATGTGGAGCAGCAAGCAAGGGGACTGGCAGCCAAGGGTGGGCATTGCCAAGGCATTGGGGCAAAATAGTGTATGGAGTATGGTCACATTGTGGAAGGGAGACTGCAGCCTGGTGCAGTACTCGGGCAGGCAGGTAGCTGCAGCACTACCAGGATGGCAGCTCCTTGAGGGTCCAAGAACCTTCTGAAAGTCCCCAAAGGCCTGGAATGGGACGGGGCAGCCTAGAAGTTCAGTGTCCAGGAGACCTTCACCCCCAACACTTTCCATCCCAGTGACCAGCAATGAGGGATCAGGCCAAGGATCCCTCCTTCCTTGAACCCTCATCCAGCATTCTTCCCAAGTCTACTCTGCAGCCGCTCATTAGCCCTTTGCTACTGAGATACAGGAGTAAACAAGACAGATACCACTCTTAGGAGCTAAAAGCCAATGGAGAGCCACACAAGTAAACAGCTGACAACCACACAGTGTGATCAGGGCCCAGATGGGGGAGGGCAGGGGCTTGGAGACTACAAAGCAGGGGCCCTAAACCAGCATAGGGAGGGTCCTAGAAGGTGCCCTAGAGAAAGTGAGGTCCAAGCCTGGGCCCTGAGGGATGAGGAGGAGTTTGGCAGTCACAGAGAGGGAAGACAGGGTTCTGGTGGGGGCACTGTCTGGACAAAGGAGCACAGATTGGGAGGCGGAGGAGCAGTGGTGGAAGGGTGGCTGGAGGAGGAAATGACTCCTCTATGCTCTCCACATCCCCACCTGGCCCCACTCCAAACACACAGTGCAGGTGCATAGAAATTCCAGAGTCTTCTCTGCCTGCTGGAAGGACCCTTTGAGATCAGCCTCCTCTTCCTTTTCATCACCCAACAGGCAGTTATGTGCCTCATACACAGCAGTGTCATGCTGGGAGCTGGGGATGTAGGCCAAGTGCCACCCCCACCCCCAGCCTCCACAAGAGGGGCATCCATTCTAGTAAAGGGAGATAGACCACACAGCTGGACAAGATGATTTCGGAACCCTCTGAGCAAGGTGCTCCCTGGAGACTATTCCAGACAGAGTGGTCAGGGAGGGCCTCAGGAGAAAGACTTTGAACTGAGACCTGAAGGATGAGAAGGATCCAGGCCCAGAAAGAGCTGAGGGAAAGGCAGGAGTGAAAAGCAGGAGGCAAGACAAAGGCTTCGTGTGTCGAAGGAGAAGGAGGGAGGCCAGTATGGCCTGGAGATGATGGAGAGTCCATGAGGCCCCTGTAGGGAGTCTGAATTTTGCTCTTAGGGGCCTTAGAAGCTAAACTGGAGAGTGATATGATGTGATTCATGTTTTTAAAGGCTCACTTCAGCTGCTGAATTGCAGAGTGAATTGAAGGGAAGAGGGGAAGACAGGTATTCTGTGAGGAGGCAGCGGCAGAAATCCAGGCAAGAGGTCACGATGGCAGGAAATTGGGTGGTGGCAGAGGAATGAGAAAGAGGTGACAGAAAGAGGTGGACTGGTGGACTGTGGGGAAAAGTGGACAGGCTCTGCTGTGAAATCGCACAGAGGGCAAGAAAGACAGAGGAATCGGGGTCACTCTGATTTCTCCTTGAGCAGCTGATAGATGATGGGGGCATTGATTGAGCTAGAGAAGACAGAACAGAGGGCAAGAGAGGTTTAAGGGCAGGGTAGAATCTGGAGTTCTATTTTGGACATATTAAGCACGAGGTGCATCTTAGACATCCAAGCGGAGCTGTCAAGTAGGTCATGGGTTATTGTATTCGTGAGTCTGGAGCTACAGGGAGAGGCTGTGACTGGAGATAGAACTTTTGGAATCATCCATGCATGAAGAGATCACCTAGAACGATTGTGGTAGATAGAAGAGAGGACCCAGGACCAAGCCTGAGTGCCCCCCAGCATGTAGAGACCAAGCACAGGAGGAGCCAGCCAAGGGAATTGAAGCAGGGAAACTGGAGCTCTGCGAGGAAGACACTTTCCCAAAGCCAGGCAGTGTATGGGCAGGCAGAGCCTGGGCTGGGACTTGCTGCCCCACACCTTCATGGTGAGTGGTTCCCCTCGCCTTGCAGACACCAATGAATGCATCCAGTTCCCATTCGTGTGCCCTCGAGACAAGCCCGTATGTGTCAACACCTATGGAAGCTACAGGTGCCGGACCAACAAGAGGTGCAGTCGGGGCTATGAGCCCAACGAGGATGGCACAGCCTGTGTGGGTGAGTGGGGCCCCAGCCATAGTCCAGTAGCAAAGGGAAGTTGCCTTCCATTGGGGAGCTCTGGGTAGGCCCCAGATCAAGGTTCCCACCCCTTCCTTCTCCTGGCTGGATAGAGTGTCCTTTGACCCACACTGGGTCTCCAGGGAAGACCATGACAGAGGCTTGGAGAAGCCCCATCACTTCTACCATCACCTGAAGGGCCAGGGGATGCTGTGTCCTGGCCTGAGGCTCTCATTCTTCTTACCTTTCCTAAAACAACTGTTCCTACCTTGAAGTCAGCCCATATTTTCATAGCTGGGATATAAACTAACTCCTACTACTCATCTTTGGCTGAATTTCTAAACTGGTAATTTCTTCTTCCCAAACTCCTTCCTCCACCCCCACCCCGTCCCCACCCCCTTTCTCTTTTTCCCATTTTCTATCTCCCTGTCCCATCCTTTTTGCAGCTCAAGTGGCCTTTTTAGGTGGGTATTCTTCCGCCGCCTTTAGAATCTCTGAGCCTCTCTCTCGGGCCTCATATCTTTCTCTAGGCCTTGGACTTTGCCTTCAGTTATATGCACTTTAAATCCCGTCAATAAAGGAAAAAACAAAACAAAACTAACAGCCTTTGTGGAAAACTAAATCTCTCTCCTGCTGCCTGTCTCTCTCTCACCACGCCCAGTAGATTCTGCTGCGTGCTCCCTCTGAATGGACAACAGGGGTGGCCATCTTTGAAAAGGGAAGGTTGGGATACTGATGCAACCTTAGTTGTTTGTGAAGACTTCCTTTGCATGTTTTCTGAGAAAACAGAAAGGAAAGTCTCCCCATTACCCCATCCAGCCTCCCTCACTCCTTCAGAAGAATCAAGATAGTCTTGTATCCTCCAGTGTCTCGTGAGCTCCTTATTTTGCCCTTAACAAAGATGGCTCCCAGGTGGTTGCTTGCTGGTTGATCTGATAATGTACCATGTGCCTGCTGATTTGGCCTGTGCTGTTTCTGCTTTTTGCCCCTGACTTCCTGTGCTAGAGAAAGCCTTATTGGTGTTGGTGGTGGTGATGGGAAGGAAAAGGGTGGTCCTTTGGGACTCTTGATAAAAATGTTATCATTTGAACTTGCTAAGCCTTCCAGCCTCTTTTATGAAGATATTATGCCAATAAACTCTCTACTAGATATTAGTGCCAAGCTGGTGATAAAAAAGGTCTGTGGCAAGTAGAACTGATTGGAATGCTGAATTAGGAGCAGCCCTTCCACCATGGGATGCTTTGAAAGCAGATCATAACACAAAGCAGGTATCACCCTCAGGCACCAGCAGTGGCTGGTTGTGTACAACACTGTTCACATTTGGGGGACCAGGGTTTGGGCCAAGTGAAGGATGTGTGATGAGTAAGGGGCAGAAATGGAGTATGTACTCTGGGCCTTTTACCTGCAGGAAGTCACTTCTCCATGCTGGGCCTCAGTTTCCCTAATGTAGATGACAAAAGAGTTGGGCTGGTATATCCCTAAGGGCCTTTCCTTTCTAAGACTCCTTAATGTCTGGCTGGACATAGGCATGGCTCATCTCAGTTTACTCTGATTTCTAGAAAGAACCTTGCTGCTTGGTCTCTGCATTCTGCTTGGAAAATATAACACTCCTGTAGCCAGAACACCCTTTGGGAATGATGTAACACCATAGAATATGCTCACAACCAGCCTCGGTAGTGAAGGCTTGTTATAAAACATAGATCTATTCTTCATGGGGAAAAAAAGTCATCCCAGGATATAATAAAATTACACTTAAGAATGCAGGAACCCTTTAAAAAACATATTTAACAAACAAACAAAAAAAAACCCTGCCATTTTCTGATATCATAGTAATACTCCTAATAAATCACAAAATATGAATTCCTTATAGCTAGTGCTATTTTTACACTCAGAACAGGAGCGTAAATGAAAAGTTTTTAAATGAAAACAGCTACAATTTCCCTGAAAAGCAGACACCAACTTAAAAATCATTCCACTTCTAGAAAGCCCATTCCTGTGTATTGACATAGAATTAAAGATCTGAAAGGGCTCCAGAGATGAGGCTCAGAGAGCTGAAGTATTCAAGGTCACTGTGCCCAAGGTCATGGAGCCCACTGCTCCCCAGGCCAGGGCTGGAGCCCTTTCCCACTACACCATCTTGTCAGAGGGGTAACAGGCAGCTCTGTCACTGTTCAGACTATTCCCTAGTCCTTCTGGAAGCTGCTGCCTTTTAAAAAATGAACAAAGTGTATCTAAGATAGCGAGATAAGTAAAACCCAAAACCCACAGAGGAATGGTTCCAAATGCAGTGGTAAATGACAAGATAACAGTGCCCATGACTGTCCATACACAACAACACAAGAAATAAGGGACAAGACAACTACAGAGACAGCCTGCCAAGGACACTGGGGGTTCAGGGTGACAGCAGACTTCAGATGATGCCTTATAAATGATAACCATGAATGCCTTTACGTTGAGTTTTATATAACAGGGTATGTCTGCGTCATGTGACCGTGTTGGGTGAGTGGGGTCCAGTGAGTTGCAAAGAGGAGTTCTAAGTTCCCACAGCTGATAAGAGCACCACTACAGCACTCAGACTCCAGGATAAGGCTTCCATTTGATTCATTCATGAGTTCAACAAATACGGATTGAGCACCTACAATGTGCCAAATATTTAGCTAGGCTCTAGGCACACAATGGTAAGTGAAAGTAATATTTGTTGAGCCCCTACTATGTGCCTAGTACTGAGCTAGGCTCTAGGCGTATGATGGTAAGTGAAAGTAATATTCGTCAAGCACCTATTATGTGCCAGGTACTGAGCTAGGCTCTAGGTATGTAATGGTAAGTGAAGGTAATGTGGTTGCCACCCCTACACTGCCTTCCCTCCAGCCAGATAGAGGAGCCAAGTGCATGGAATAGAAGTGGGACACCAAAGGGCTTTCTAAAAAGTCGAACTGAATTCTCAGGTTGCTATACCAGAAAGCAAGCTCTCTGCATTCATTCATTTACATATTCATTCAGCAAGCATTTATTGAGAATATCCTGTATGACAAGCACTAGGTTCCTCCCATGAGGAATGTGATAGGGACCCTCTAATGAGGTGGACAAATCCCCTGCCCCCAAGATGCTTGTGTTGCAAGAGATACAAGGCTGAAAGATACAGAGGACAGGTGGATAGTGAACCCACTCAACGTTACCTACTCCCCACCGCCAAAAAAAAAAAAAACAGAGCCTCCTCATTGAGCTAGCAGTACAGGCTTTTTGAGCAAGTGCCTCAAATTCAATGCATCTACTGGTCTGTGCTATACCAGGCACAGATTTGTGGGTGCAAAGCCACCCCCAAGCTACCCAGGCTCAGCATTCCCGTTCCCCTCTTTCTTCTAATCCCTTTCTCTGAGACCCGTGGGAGCCCAAACCGTTCCGTCCCCTCCTGTGCAGATAAGTCTGTCATTTCCTTGTCCCTTAGCCCCACCCGGGCTCCTGACATCTTTGTTGGCTTATGCTACACTTTAATTTGTAACAAAAATAGCAGATGCCTTTAGGGGCAGTCAAGTAATGAAATGGACCTGGAAGGGATTATGCAAATGGAGGAGCTGGTGCCCCACCTGCCTGCACCAGGCAGCCACAACTCACTCCAGCAGGAAGGTGGGCCAGTGCTGCCACAACTCCCCATTTTTCAAGAGAAACCAAATAATAAGAATAATACCATTTTTATTCTGCTCAGGAACTCCCTCTTCACAGGCACGTACGCCTTAAAATGACAATAATAGCTTACATTTAGTGGGCTCAACGTGTCTGGGTTGAATCTAAAGTCTTTACAATAATCAACTCGTCTAACCCTCACAATAATCTCAAGAGGAAGGTGCTGTAATTATCCCAGGTTTACAGATAAGCTAAATGGTTTGTGCAGAGTCACACAGCCCAGACAGACGAAGGCAGGATTGGATCCCAGGAGTCTGGCTGTCTGCTGGCACTCTCAACTACCACTCCCTTCTTCATTTGGGATGGTGAATTGGTTTAAGCAAAAGCCACAGTCACTCATGCTGCCCAGGATCAAGAGCAGGATTAGGAAGGGGAAAATGGAGCCCCTGGAGGCCCAGTGATCTGAAACAGTCCTCCCCACGGTCACGTTCAAGTCTACAAGAAGAGGTGGCAGTGCTCGCTCATGTCGAGAGTACCCTCGCCAGGCAGGCTCGGCCAGCCTTCGCTGAGGCAGAATGGTAAACCAACCACCAGGCCTCTTCAAGCATCTACGTGGTTGCCAACCCTACTCTGGGAAGGTGCCATTCTGAGGGCCAGGAGTTTGATTATGTGTCACTCTGGCTGCTATGGCCCCCTCCCAGGGTCTGGGCATCACACCCAGACCAGTGCCACTGAACCTCAGCCCAAGCAGGAACTCCGCTCCAGACTCCAAGAGCCCCATGGAGACAGGAAGATGAGCGCTTCATTTTTGCAGGGAGCCAGCAAAGTTCTTCCAACAGATTCCAGGCTGATACCTCCACCCAGACTTCCAGCCCAGAAGGCAAACCGAGCCCCTCCCTGCCTCCCTGCCTCCCTGTCCCCAGGGCCAGCCTTCTCTGAGGCCAGAATCCCAGCCGCAGGGGCCAGGAACCTGCCAGGGGTTGCTGTTGTGTCTCCGTAGCAACAGGCGCATCCTGGAAGGAAGGAAAAGAACATGGGCTGGTTAACGCCACAGATGACACCAACCCCTCCCACGGTGACTTGTCCTCTAAGGAACTACTGTTGACAGTGAAGTGGTCAAAAAATAGGCCACCAGAGGGAAAATGAGACACAAGAGAGAAGAAAAACATCCTCCAGGAAAGCAGCTAACATTATGCAATGCCTGCCATATGCCAAGAACTTTACATCCATGTCTCCATGAATCCTCACACCCATCCCAGAATATAAATGCTATTAGTCTATTTTATTACCTAAGAAACTGAGGCTCAGAAACAGTAAATTATGCAAAGTCATATAGCTAGCTAAAGTGGCAAGAGCTGTAATTCAAACTCTTGACTAGCTCCAAAGCCTGGGTTCTTAAGCCTTTTTTTTTTTTTTTTTTTTTTTTTTTTTTTGAGATGGAGTCTCGCTCTGTCGCCCAGGTTGGAGTGCAGTGGCCGGATCTCAGCTCACTGCAAGCTCCGCCTCCTGGGTTTACGCCATTCTCCTGCCTCAGCCTCCCGAGTAGCTGGGACTACAGGCGCCCGCCACCTCGCCCGGCTAGTTTTTTGTATTTTTTTTTTTTTTTTAGTAGAGACGGGGTTTCACCGTATTAGCCAGGATGATCTTGATCTCCTGACCTCGTGATCCGCCCGTCTCGGCCTCCCAGAGTGCTGGGATTACAGGCTTGAGCCACCGCGCCCGGCCTGGTTCTTAAGCCTTATGCTGTGCAATCTCTAGGTAACTGACACTGAGGAAGTTATTTAACCAGTTGTTCATGTGATGTACAGCGACTGAACACTTACTGTGTGCTGGGTGTTGTTCTAGTGGCTTGGGATATATATCTGTGAACAACACTGACAAAGGTCCCTGCCCTAGCAAGACGTGGCAGGCACTAAACAATACCCAGAATAACTAAAGTCTGTAGCGTGTTGGAGCATGATACGTGCTATGGAGGGCTGGAGAAGAGTAACATCAAGGCCATCTGGGAGGGCCAGGATGGAGGCGGAATGCCATTTTTAATAGCGGGGTGAGGGCGGGGCTCCCTGAGAAAGAGGCATTGAGCAAAGACTTAAAGTAGGTAAAGTGTCATTGAACCTCAGTTTTCCCATCTACAAGATGGGGATAATACCTCATAAAGTTATTATATTAGACTTGACATGGTGCCTGACACATAGAAAGCCCCCAACAAATTAGAGATATAATTATTATTAAGTGGCCATGTTCAGGATGGAGCCCCGGGCCCATTCAGTGCCAAAGCTCCTGTGCTTCCTGGTGCACCCTGCTGCCAGCCGGGACACCTGCGATGGGAGAGGTGGGGAGGATGGGACCACCTCCGGGGAACTGACGGATTCACCAGAAAAAGATAGCAAATGACCATAAGGGACAGAGCCAGCCTTCCAGGGGCCTGGACTGTGCTGTGTTCAGCTGAATTCTCATGCAGTGCCATTCCCAGAGAGAACAGTCATAAAACAAGGTGAACTGAGCTGGGCAGGCATGGCATGAACTGGGCCACACAGAGTGGAGGTCACCGGGAGCTAGTGAGCTGGCCTGGGAATTTGGCCCTCAACAATCACAGAATCCTAGAGCTTTATATCCAGGAACAGCTGAGAAGTCATCTAGTCCCATCCTCTCCTTTTCAGACATGGAAACCAAGGCCCAAAAAGAAGCTGTGACTTTCCCAAGGCATCTGCACCCCTGTCTGGTCCCTTTCCCTGCCTGGGCTGCCGGCTGCTCCTCAAAAGAGCTCAGCACCAGGCTGCTCCCAGCACCCTTCTCCAGAAAGCTCCAAGTGTTCCAGAAGCCCAAGTATATGAACAAGTTCAAGAATAAGAGAGGCAGGGCTTGTCCTTCCTGCTCTGCTGACATGGAAACTGAGTCAGGATACGTGCCCATCAAGTAACAGAAGAACCACACTTAGACCTTAGAACTCAGCTGGGATTAAATACAGACCTGAATGGAGGTCCCGAATGCAGAGACGAGCCTGCTTAGCTGTGAGGAGGAAGGCAGGGTCAGGAGAAGGGTGCGGCAGATGGAGAATCTGTATCACCCGTTCCCAGAATGTCCCGCCCAGAACCTCATGCCCTCTGCCTGTCTGCCAGCAGGAAAGCAGTCTGGGGCCAGAATAATTCCGCTAAAGGTAGCTGGTAGCTGGTTCTCGTTCTTCATGGCCAGCCCCAGAGCAGCCAGGAAGGATCTCATCCCCTAGAGTCATTAAAGCACCCTCCCCACAAATCTAAGGATTAACTTCCCTCCCTCCACCCCAGACCTGGCTGTAGAGCCCCTGGAATAGGAGAAAAGCACATCCTCGTTCCCCAACTGCTTGTGGGGACCATGGCAGAAGGACAAGTTTAGGCCAAAGGAAGGAAAGTGAGCCAGACATACACCCTCTCTACAGTTCAGGTCCCCAGACTCAAGGTTGAGAGCCCTCGAAGGCTGACACAGAGGAAAGAGAGGGAGAAGGAAGCCTGGGGCTGCCCTCGGGGCACCCGGTCATTGGAAAGTCTCAGCGCCTCTTCCCACTGCAGAAGGTGTCTCGCATGTGCCAAAATGCCATGTCTTTTCTTAGAGCGGTGCACAAATCCTATGGCCCTCCCCTCTCCCTTTCACCTGTCCTGAAAGTTTTCCCTTCACACTGAAACTCTGGGATCAAATGGGCTTGAAGGTCACACCCTCCACCCACGCATTCGGAAGTGGCCTCAAGAAGTTTTTCCATCTCTGAGCCTCAGTTTTTTCATCCACAAAATGGAGGCAGTGATAAAATCCTCATAGAGTTGTTGTGAGGCTTCATCGAGCCTATAAGGTACTTGCTGCAGTGCCTGACTGAGGAAATGCAGATATTGTCATAAAATCTGTACCAGGACCTTTAACCTCCTGGCTTCACTTCCAGCAATGCCTGACTTTACAACAATCCATAAGCCATTAGCTGGGGCAATATTAGACCTATAAGGATTCTTCCCAACAAGACACATCCATCACTCAGAGTTACAAATGTGGAGTTCATGTGGGGACTGGGATAACACAGCATCTTCCCTTTGAAGAGCTCCAGCCCTATATTAGGTCTGCACTGGGGAGCCCAGGGGCGATCGGTACCCATCCATTCACCTGCCTCTCCAGGGTCTGCGAGCATCCATCTCAAGCCAGGCAGGCCTCTCGCTCATCTCTCATCTATCCGTCATCTCTCTACACCCATCTTCTCTGTATCCATCCACTTAGCCAGCCAGCCAGCCATCCAGCCAGCGATTCACTCACAGTAATTCACTCTCTAGGGCCTGAGGCCCAGATCTCTCAGGTAAAACATTCAGCACCAGAAGGATTTCCCCACCTCGAAATGGTGTTTGGGGAGTGTCAGGCAGGGCTGACTGGGGTGGGACACACGCTTCCTCCCCTCCTCTCCCAGGATAGGTAGAGGTCATGAGCAGAGTCACAATGTCACAGCCAGGGCAACATCACTGAGAGTTGCTGCCCAGCTCAAGGAGTGGCCTGGGGTCACTCATCCACCCTTTAACTGAGTTATAAGGTGACCACTTGCAGGTGAATTGTATCCTTCAGTGACCACTGCCTGTCTGCATGGTTCTGAGCTGCTTCTCAGTGGCACATTGCCCCACGGGTCTGCAGATGACACATCTGTATATGCTCGCCTCTTCCTGCCAGCCTGAGATGGGCAGAATCTTCCATTCACCTGGCCAGGGCCAGGCCCTGTGACAAGCACTTAGGACAGGAAGAGGTGAGAGTGAGGGTGGGGGAGTGAGTAAGACAGGCTCCCTGCCCTTGAGGAGTGTACTGATTAATTGCAGGCAGCAGGGAAAAGGACCCTCGCCATCTCTGAGGTCTTGTAAGCTGTGTGTAAGCTTGTGTGTAACATTTCCCCCGTCTTGGGGACTCACTCAGCACTGTTCTCACGTGGTAGCTGGTTCCCAATCACTTTTCCATTACAGAAATCAATAACTTGAATTACTCTAAAATAACTAGTACCTTCATGCCCCTGCAAAGCTAATTTTTCTGGGGATGCATTTGCCCACGAGTTTCTCTCTGGTCTGGAATCTGTCTTCTATCTTTATGAGTCAATCCAGGTAGAACAGAGTCTCTCATCTCCCACATCTCACTCTTGTGGCAGAGTGAGAGTGGGATTTGGAGTCAGAGACTTAGGTTCAAGTCTTTGCTCTGACACTTACTAGCCCTTGTCAAGCTACCTAACCACCTAGAACGTCAGTTTCCTCATCTGTAAAATAAGATTTCAACACCCCAGTGTTCGAGAATTAAATGGAATAATAATGTACATGAATGTTCCTGGCATTTATTAGGGAGTTAGTGAACCCTTGGATAAGTATCTGTTTATTCTATGCCAGAATCTGAAGCCTGCTATAAATCTATATCATGAGGACATCGTATAATGAGACCCTAGTATCACTTCTGCAATAACAATAATATCTTACATTGGAGAAACAGATGATTATTTATAAATATATGTATTCTCATAATGACAAAGCTGAGACTCAGGAAAGTTAAGTGAATTGCTGGAGGTGGGAAGGGGGGCAGCTGGCACAGCCCTCTGACTCCCTTCACACCTTCCCACTTATTTCCATTGTCCCTGATTCAAGACCCAACGCAGCTCCAGGATCTTGCACACAAAGTTCTGCTGTCCAGCAGATGCTGAAATGACAGGCCCTTTGAATATCCTCTTGGAGGAAGAACTGTGAGCTTGGTGCAGGCTGCCCTCGGCACTGCCAGGAGAATAAATCCTCCTAGAAGTC
The DNA here is from genome assembly GCF_024542745.1 of Macaca thibetana thibetana. Taxonomy (NCBI): domain Eukaryota; kingdom Metazoa; phylum Chordata; class Mammalia; order Primates; family Cercopithecidae; genus Macaca; species Macaca thibetana. Next base: position 93,911,803 of record NC_065586.1, on the reverse strand, counting down.
TCCCGAGAAGGGTCATGCGGAAACCCCCAAAGGCTGGGCTCTGAAAGGAAAGAAAGAAATCGACATTACCAAGCACCTCTTTCATGCCAAGCACATTCACAGCCAGTTTCTCACTGACTCCTCAAAACCAATTGTTCTTAACCTTTTTAGGGGGCTGCATACCCTTTTGAAAATCTGCTGAAAGCTGTAGATTCTCTCTTCAGATAACAGCACATGAATGCAGTCGGGTCGAGGTTAAGAACTCCTGGTGTGAACCTGGGCTGTTTTCAGATTTTCTTAGGCATCAGGGACCTTCCCTTTTGGAGGCCCCAACCTCCACAGAGCAGTGGGGTCTTACATTTTCACACACACACACACACACACACACACGTAACATAGAGTTGCAGTTGTCTGTTTGGCATATGTGTTACATTTCCAGATATTTAACAAAATATTAATTTCAAGTCTGTCCTTTCTTTTCCTATTTTGTAGCCAATAGGCTTTTTTGGGTGAATTTTATTGAAATATATCACTGGTACAGACAAATAACGCAGCTCCTAAGTGTACAGCTCAGTGAATTCTCATGAAGTGAGCACCCCTGTATAACTGGCACTCTGGTCAAGAAACAGAACATCCTGAGCTCCCAGATGCCCCCCAGGTCCCCATCCATTTGCTACCCCCCACCCAGGGTAATCTTGATCCTGACTCCCAATCAAAGGCTAGTTTGGCCTGTCTTTGAGTTTCCTGTAAGGGCAGTCACACGGTACATACTCATTTTTGTGTCTGACTGCTTCTGTGGAACCATAAACTTCTTATCCAGGTCTCAGGCATTTTCAGAGGTGTATTAAAGGCTTATAGGCTATAGGTACTGTCAAAACCAGGGATTGTCAGCCTTACCTTCACATTAGAATCACCAGGGAAACTCTTTAGAATCCTGACACCCAAGCTGTCCCCCAAAATAATTAAATCAGAATCTCTGAGGATAGGATCAGGCATTGGTCATTTTTCATGCTCCCGGGTGACACCCATTGCCACCAAGGTTGAACACCTCGAGTCTAAACAACTCTGGAGGTATTAGTCTCCCTATTTTACAACTGGGGAAACTGAGGCTCCAAGAGTCTTCATGTGTTAATGTCATGCAGCCAGAGCTCAAATTCAGATCTGATGTGGAGTGGTGTCTGTCTTGCCTTATCCCTGGGTGAATAGTAAAGCCCAAACCCGGTGGTGATGCCTGGTCCCCCCTCATTGTGAGTCCTTCTAGAGGTGTGGAGAGGGATGTGGAGTTTCCCAGGCTACTGGTGCCGTGAAGACAGCCCAGGGGCTGGCCCTAGGGAGAAAGTTGCCGGACTCCACCTTTGCCCTGCACCTCTGGAAGCCACAGAAAATCTCTGCGAGTGGCAGTGGCTGCCAGCTGGGCAGCCGTGGGGGACGTGTCACAACAGCCATAGTTCTTTCTGCCTCCACCTTTGGTTCCCTGAGTGCAGTGCACAATTCTGCCACTCAGTGGCACCTCGAGCTTCTGTAAACCCTGTAGTTTCACACACAGCCCGCCTGCGGCCAAAGGAAGGAAGCCAGACAGCAGGGTGCTGGCACAGGGAGAGGAGCGTGTGCAGCAGGAGCTTCCTGGGGCATGCCTGGGTGGCTGGGACCTCACTTGGGACCTGGGAGACAGTTTGGCTGAGGCTGGAGCTGCTCCTGGGTCTTGACAGGGCCTGTCCCTGGCTGGCAAGGTGGGTGCAGGGATATGGCTACAGCCAGACCGCAGAGAGGCCACTGCCTGTAACTAAGCCAGCAGAGAGAGACCACACCTCCCCAGGCCCACAGTGAGTCGGGTCCCCCACTACCCTTCACCGGGCTGCCTCTGGGTCCCGCATGCCTGCGAGCACAGCCCATGCACACGCCCGTGATGCCCTGGAAGTGGAGGTGCCAGCCCTGCCTCAAAGCCCAGGCATAGCTCCAAGTCCTTCCCTGGGAATCTGCCTGATCCTAATCCCAGGATGGCTGAGGCCCTCAAGCTGCTAAAGGGTCTCTGAGGCTGGGTCTGTCTTCTGCCCTGCAGTTTGGAGTCAGATTGCCTAGATTCGAAGCCAAGATCTGCAACTTCCCAGTTACTTAACTTCCATGAGCCTCAGTTTCCCCATATGTAAAATGGGAAATAAGAATCCATGCCATGGAGGGTTGCTGTGAGGATGGAATGACTAATTATATAGAGAGTCTTAGCCTAGTGCCAGGCACACAGGAAGTGCTAAATAAACATCAGCTACTATTATTATGATGATTACCATTTGAAAATGGAAGTGTCGAATGCCTGTCAGTCAGATAAGCACCTGGATTTGGTTTTACCCGTTTAGTAAATCCTCATCCCTTCCCAGGACCTCCTCTCTCGAAGAGCTGAGCTTGGGTTCAAATCTGGCCTCGGGGTAGAGCAAACTTCCTAGCCCAAAACAGAATGAACCCGCCCTCATGTGAGAGAACACCCTCACTTGTGGCAACCCACACACGGCCCAGGTACCAGCAGAGGGAGTGAGTCTAGGCTGCGCACAGCTCAGGCAAGCACCAAGCTGCCCTAAAGGGGGTAAGAACAAACATGAGACTCACCCAGAGGGGACTGCCCAGCTCCCACCCAAGAGGCTGGAGCCATTGTCCCCACAGTCTGATGAGCTCCTCTCCGGGAACAGACCTGAGTGTGTGACCCCAGTCTCCCTGCAGCCTCGGGCAGCTTCCCATCTGGGTGCCATCCCTGTGGTATCAGAGTGGGCACTGAGTCAGGAGACCTGGGTTCCAAGCTTGGACCCTGTCATCAGCAACCAGCTGTGTGGCCTGGGGCAAGTCACCCACCCTCTCTGGACCTCTGTGACAGGATTCAAGTGATCTTTAAATCCCCTCCCAGCTCTAACGTATGGCTATAGCAAAGTATCTGGCACATAGTAGGTGCTCAATAAATTATAAAATTCAAGACACAACTCCGCTAGGTTCCAACATCCAGCTACTTTCTCCACACCTGATCTTAGCCAAAAGGCCGAGAAGTGATCATCCAGCTACTTTCTCATCTTCAGTACTGAGTGACCTGTGTGATCCAGCTCCCAGCAGGACCCAACCCAGGGGAAGAGCTCAAGAAATGAGCATTTATTGATATCATTGATTACTTTTGGCCTGGCTTTCAGTCCCACCTGTTCCCCCACCCAAGGCTACAGGTGCCCCAAAGATTCCAGATTAGAGGCGCTGAAGTGTCTGCCTCCCCAGTAGACTATAAGCTCCAAAAAGGGTTCATCCTGCTCCCCATGTCGGGTCCGGTTCAGGCAGCCGAGTATCCCCTCATGTGGTCCTGGGGCATAGAACAGACCCTCCATTGTCATGGGGCAGAGAAAGCATCACAGAGCCTCATGCTGGGCAAGTTCTTTTATTGGAAAAAGAAAAAATAAAAGGACATGGCACTGCCTGTGCCCAGCCCTCCCATGGGAGATGCACAGGTCGGACACAATGCCCAGCCCCACAGGGGCCCAGGGTGGGCATAGGCTGTGGCCAGGGGCTGCAGTGGAGCCCACTGAACTGCAGCTCTCCAGGGGGATCCTTGGACCAGGACTCATGTGGGCCCAGGACTTCCTGAGGCTGCACGGACTAGGCGGACTCTCTCTGCTCTCTGGGTAGGCCCTTGTTTCCCACATGCTGCTCCCATGTCTGGTAGAAAAGCAGGGCTCTCTTTGGTTCCAGAGAGCTACCTGCAGTGGCTGGTCTTGCACATCCACTTTTAGCACCTCCCGCCAACTGAGGTAGGCAGCCCCCTTCATTTCATCTTTGGGATACCAGCCCCAGGGGCTGCTCCCATCCCACCTGCTCCCCAGGCATCACCGGCTGGACATCTCCTTTCCTTGCAAGGAGGGAGTTTGCCTTTCCCCTGCAGGCTGCTGGCACCTTCTAGGTCCACGGAAACCTCACCTACCAAGCCTTAAAGAGCCCCAGCCCCCGGGCAGGCTGAACACACAGTGTCTGTAGCCCCATTGTCTTGTCATGGGGAGCTGAAAGGGGGCACCAAAGGCCACCAAGGTTTGGCTCTTCTCTCCTAGAACCCCAGCTTCTCTTCCACTAGAATGTATGCAGTAGAGTACATTCCCTGGTAGCCCTAGGGGAGGGGCAAGGGGCTTTTGGACATTTATTTACAGGGGGCCAGGCTGGGCCCACGCAGGGAAGAAGTCACGGACCCTCAGGTAGGGAAGACAGCAGGATGAAGAGAAGCAGTCATTGGCCTAGCAGCCAAGGGGAACACACAAACACACTCACACACACATGCACTCACCTGCATACACACACACACTCATACACATGAACAATCATACATACATGCTTTTGCACATGTGCTCATGTACATGTATGCACTCACACTCATATAAAGGCACACTTGTGCATGCATGTGTGCCCATGTATTCATACACACACAGGTGTGCTTACAAATGCACCCACATTCATACATTTGTGCACTGATGCACACACAGGCGCTCACACACAGGCATGCTAACACACGCATACTCACACATTTATGCACACTGCACTTACACACATGTGCACTCACACATACATTCACATGTGCATACATACAGGTTCTAATCTCAGGAAACTGGCTCCAGTTCAGGAGGTTCGGGCCCCGTATGGCTATGTCTCTCCGCAAAGTTTCTCCAGACTCCCATATTACCTCCCAGAGCCCCAGGATGTGTGCCCCTCAACCAGCACCTGGCAGCCTGCAAAGTCTCAAAGTTGGATGCTTCTGGCAAGGCCGTGCTGGCCTCCAGCTCTGGCTGCAAGACAGGAAAGCCATAGGTCTAGAAGAGGTCAGGAGTGGGCTGAACAGCTTCCAACCACGGCACTCGTCTCCCCACACCTTCAATTTGGTGGAGGCAGGATCATAGACAGGCCGGGGCCCTGCAGGGCCATGAGAAGGAGCAGATACTGGGAGACAGCCACAGGACACGGGGCCCAAGAGAGAGAGTCCTGGTGGACATGGGTTTGGGGATGAGGGGTCATGCAGTGTGGGAGTCCTCTATGTGGCAGACCTGGGCCCCTCTCGTGGGGTTGGGAGAGGGGCTGTGGAAGAGAGGGGCCGCCTAGGTTGTGTTCTCCCCACCCCAGCCTTCCTAGGAAGATCTGTCTCTGTGTGGCCCAGACCAGCCCCATCAGGAAGGGAAAGCCCCCAGGTCAGGAAATGGACTGATCCAGCTGGGGGTGAGGGATAGGGGTCATAGGTTGATGGCCCACAGGAAATATGAGGCCCGTCACCCTCCCTCCCACCCCGGGCAGCAGGGTGGGCCCAGAGAATGACTCAGAAGCGGGTGCTCTGGTAGCGCAGCCGCCGCAGGTCTGCGAGGCCCTCACTCCGGCCATACACCTCCCTACAGGGACTCTCGGCCAGTCACCGGGCCCCCGCCCCACCACCCCCACCGCTGCTGCTGCCACTGCCACTGCTGCTGCCGCTGCTGGAGCTGCCACTGCTGCACCGGTCCTCGTAGATGGAGATCTCAATCTGGGGTCGGCGGTTAAGGAGAACTGCGAGCCCAGCTGCTGAGCAGGGGTCGGACATGAACCAGTGGATGGAGTCCAGCAAAGGAGTGGGAAAGTGGGCTTGTGCTGCTGCCTAGACAGTAGGGATGTAGAGGCCTGGGAGCTAGACCCTCCCCAAGCCCATCCATGCACATTACTTAGCTAACAGTTAGGGAGACTTGTGAGGCCAAGCCCTATGCTGGGCACACAGCCGTGATCACAGCAGACAGGGTGGCTGCCCTGATGGAGCTTACATTCCAGCGGGTCTAATGACCATATCTTAGGACACAGATGTGCCCAGGAAGGTTACTGCACAGGAAGTATGAGGACTTTGGTGTCCCGAGTTTAAATCCTGACTCAGGCACTCACAAAGCTATGTGACCTTACACCAGTCACTTAACTTGTTAGTCATCCATTATCGCATCTGCAAAATGGGGATTAAAATAGAATCTAGGGGTTAGTGTGGAGATTAGATGAAATGTATGTAAGGCACTTAGCACAAAACCTGGCACATAGCAAAGGCTCAATAAAAACAAGTGCCTCTCACTGGGCTTTGTCAACACATGATTCTGGGTGTTTGTGGTTTTTTGACTCTGTTTCTCCTCAGTTTTCCAGTAAACTTTATTTTTTAGCAATTCTACTCGTGTTGTTGCTGCCTGGGGGGAGGGATGTGTGCACACCCAGATCACACTATTCCAAGTGGAGGTGGAGTCAGCAGAACCATGCCCCACCCCCTGTCCAGCCTCTCACCAGGACTGAGAACTTGGGGGAGTCACCTCATCCTAGACCTCACGTCTCTCATCTGCGAAAGGAGGACAATGGGACCTGCCACGGGAAATTCCATGAGGACCGCATGAGACCGAGGACCTGTAAATGAATGTGGTGATTTGCATATTCCTGGAGGGGTCTTTGCAGTTAAGGGTGAGCCTGGGCGCAATTCCTGGCTCCCACATTCACCAGCTGCACGACTCTGAGCAGGTTGCTGGGAATAATCAGAGCAACCCACCTGGTAAGATTGTTATGAGAAGTACATAAATTCATATTTTCAAATCACTTCACATGATAGCTGGCATATTCTAAGCACTGATTACATGCAGCCCAACAAGTGCAAACCCTGAAACTCACAAAGCCTCCAATAACTTATGGTGGCGGAGGAGGGCTGAGGACCACTGATGTGGGGAATCCTGGGAAAACCTGAGTGGAGGCCCCTAAGGTGGCCCCGTTTCCTGGCAGCCTCACCGGGATCTCTACTGGTTGGCAGTCCTATGCCCTCACACAGAACAGCCCGGAAGGATACAACCCTCATCCCACGCTCCACGGGGTCTGTGAGTAGGAGGCCTCGAGGCGCAAAGATCTTCTCATTCTGCTCCTGGATGTAGCGGGAAATCTTCTTGAGAACCTGCAAAAAGAGGAGCCAGACAAGGATGAGCGTGCCGCAGGGCAGCCCTGAGGGAGGGGACGCACGGTGGGGCGGGAGGGGCCACCTTCTCGTAGTGGGTCTCCATGCAGAGGAAGATGAAGTAGGCCGTGGCGCAGGCCAGGCAGCCCTCAAGATAGGAGCTGCCCCCAATCTTCTCAGCCTCTGCATAAAAGCCGTTGAGGGTCTTCACAGTCTCTTCAAAGAGCTGCCGCTCGATCTGGAGGGAGAGAGGGACAGAGCCAGGCTGTGGTTAGCCTCCCTGGAGTGCGCACAGTCACAGGTGGGGCAGGGGGTGACAATGGTGGGGCCATGTAGATGGGGGAGATGACACTGGCACACAGGTAAGACCAAAGAGGCTGCACGCAGAGCAGAAAGAGCACTGGCCTGGGAGTCAGGAGACTGGGGGGCCAGTCCAGACATGGCCATCAACTAACGGGCTGCATGACCTTGAACTTACAGCTTAACCATCTAGGCCTCAGTTTCCTCATCTATAAAATGGGAATAAGAATGGCTGCTTGTCCTCCCTTAGAAACAGGAAACTCCCATGATATCCTAGATGTTTTCTGCAGAAGATCAAAACAACTTTTCTAGTGATTTTGACACGTCCCATCTTGCTGGTTGTGAGAGAGCTCAGGACTAAATTCATAGGGGCTCTCCATGTTTGGATGGGACTGCATGAGACTGCTTCAGTGAGACCAGGAAGGGGCATTTCTAGCTCAGAGGTCACCCACAACACCACAGCCCTGTGTGTTTGGACACCTAAGAAGCTGTCCTGCCCGTATCCATAACAGGAATAGCTAATATGTATTAAGTACTTTCTATGTGCCAGGAAATGCACTCTTTCATTTAACCCTCATAACAATTCTGTCAGAAAAGTACTACTGTCATCCCCATTTTACAGGTGAGGACTGCTCTGTGGGCCTAAGACCACACAGACCACGAACTGCTCTGTGGTTCCAGCTGCCACCATCTCTGGCCCCTTCACCGGCCTCCCTGCCCCTGCTCCTGCCCTAACTTCCTGTTAAAGTCAGATTACGTCACAGCTGTGATCAAGAGCTCCCACAATCTTCCCATCTCTCTGCAAGTAAAATCCAAGAAGTCCTTACAATGCCCGCTAGGCCCTCCATAGCCTGACCCTGCTACCCCTGGGCCCATCTCCTCTCCTCCTCACTCAGTACACCTGCTTCTTGAAATTGCCTCAGGCCCTTTGTGTCTGTCTCCTCAGCTGCCACACTTTCCCCTGCAGGCTGCCATGACACCCTTAACACCCACGGGTCTCACCTTATTCAACAGCCTCCCCCTGTGCCCAGGATCATTCACCTCTCCCCAGCACACCCAAACCGCCTAACATCCTCCCCTTATTCTTCTAGTATTTGTTATCTCCTGAACGAGGTATATTTACAGTTGGCCCTGGAACAACATGGGTCTGAACTGTGTGGGTCCGTTTATATGTGAATTTTCTTCTGCCTCTGCCACCCCTGGGACAGCAAGATCAACCTGTCCTCTTCCTCCTCTTCCTCAGCCTACCCAATATGAAGATGACGAGGATGAAGACCTTTTTGATGATCCACTTCCAGTTAATAAGTAGTCAATATATTTTCTTCTCCTTATGATTTCCTTAACATTTTTTCTCTAGCTTACTTTATTATAAGAATACAGCATATAATATACATAACATGCAAAATGTGTGTTAATAAACTGTTTGTGTTATCAGAAGGCTCCCAGTCAACAGTAGGCTACTAGTAGTTAAGTTTGTAGAAAGCCAAAGGTTATATCCAGATTTTTGACTGTGCAGGGGATGGGCACCCCTAATCCCGTGTTGTGCAAGGGTCAACTGTATTTGCTTGCTTTTTTATTTTCTACACCATCTAATAAAAATAAATGCCATGAGTTTACTCCTGTATCTCTAGAGCCTAATACATACTCAATAAATATTTAGTGAATGCTGAGTGCTCAATAAATACGTAGTGACTGCTAAGAGAACTTGTCCAAGGTTACAGCTCTGACCCCAGTCTGTGCTTTTCACTGTGTAACACCAGACATCCGGGAAGGTCACATTCCAAACTCAGCAGGTGTCAAAGTGTCAACATTGTAGCCCTATTTTTCACATTCTTTACAGTAGCTTCTTCCCCACACATGCAGCAGGACCAGAACTGCTGATCACACAGTTTAGGGACCTCCCTGCCTCTCTAGGACAAAAGTTTTGTCCAAGAATAGTTAGAAGCTTAGGATTTCCCCCTACACAGACCTGGGGAGAACTCAGAGAGAAAATCCTATGAAAATCTTGCCCATCTAGTCCATGCCACAAGCCCTGCTGCTCCACCCTGGGGGTCACCCCGCTTTACAGGACAAGCATGCCAAGATGAGAAAGAGACCCACATTCTCTCCAAAAGCTGGCTCGGGGTCCTATCAGTACAGACCATCCCTGCCCCCACTTCCCAAACCCATTCAGATCTGCTGGGCTGCTGAATGAAAGGTCGGGATCTGCCTTCTGGCTTCCGCAATCCCAGGCCCACTCTAGGGCAGCCTAGGATGAAAGCTGTGGACACTCCTGGACCAGAAGCAAAACTCAGCAGCTGATGCCTCACAGCAGTCTGAGGTCCATGAGTCACCCAACTAGCTGAGTCTAGAGGCAGAGGCTGTGGGCAGAGCCCTTGGCTGACTGCCTTTTATGCCACCCAGCAGACTGTGGGATGGTGCATCCGGCTCTCCCCTTTGCCCGAGGCAGGGAGAAGGGAAAAGCAGCCTGCAGTTCTTCCTTTAAGTCTCTAAGCTTTTCCTGCAAGACTGTGATCACAAAGGCATCCAGTTTGATCTGTACTCATGAAAGATGCAATTGTGTCAGCAAGAAAATAAGAGTCCTGTGAAAAAGCAGAGAGGCAGGGCACTTAAGCCTGTCTGGTACTTACTAACTCCCGTAAGTCACTTCTTTCTGGCCCTCAGTTTCCTCTGCTAAATGAGAGGGATGGACTAGTGTGGAGCTTCTCAAAATTTCATGCATATCTGAATAACCCAAGGAATAGATTAAAACCCAGATTCGGATTCAGTGATCCAGGGAGGGACCCGAGAGTCTGCATTTCTATCAAGCTCCCAGGTAATGTTGATATTGTTGATCCACAGGCCACAGTTTTAGTAACAAAGGCTTCACGGTTCTCAGCTCCAGCTGCACACTTAAATTATCTGAGCAGTCTTTAAACCCTATGATGCCCAAGTCCCCCCGCCAGGAGATTCTGAGTCAATGGTCTGGGAAGAGGGAGGATAGGTCAGAGCAGCAAAGATCACCACTGCCCTGCCCTACCCAAGCTGATGCCCTGCAAGGTTCCTTTATCAAATTCGCAGGTGCCTCTAACGTGCAGCTGAGGATGAGAAGCAGCACTGTTTCTGAAGACCAGCTGAACAAGACCAGCAATTCTCCCAGTGTAATCTATGAACCACTTGATTCTGAGTCACCTGGGAATTCCTCATTAAAAATTAAGATTTAAGAACTGGCATTTGGTCTGGGCATGGTGGCTCACACCTGCAATCCCAGCACTTTGGAAGGCCGAGGAGGGCGGATCACTTGAGCCCAGGAGTTTGAGACAAGCCTGGGCAACATGGCAAAATCCCGTCTCTACTAAAAATACAATTAGCCAGGTGTGGTGGCACGAACCTGTAACCCCAGCTACCTGGGAGGCCGAGGCAGGAAGATCACCTTAGCTGGGAGACAGAGGCTGCAGGGAGTTGCACTCCATCCTGGATTTCCATCAAGGGAAAAAAAAAAAGACCTGGTATTTGATAGCACAACGGGGTGACTATAATCAATAATAATTTAATTGTACATTTTAAAATAACTAAAACAGTATAATTGGATTGTTTGTAACACATAAGATAAATGTCTGAAGTAATGGATACCCCATTTACCCTGATATGATTATTATACATGGCATGCCTGTATCAAAATATCTCATGTACCCCACAAATATATACACCTGCTAGGTACCCACAAAAGTATAAATAAATAAATAAATATTAAAGTTTAAATAATCATGATTAAAATTCATTTTAAAATTAGGATTTAAAACTATTCGGATTCCAGAGCCCCACCCCTAGAGGGTCTAATGTAGTTGGTTTGGGCTGCAGTCTGAGCATCGGGATTTTTTAAGCTCCCCAGGAATGTCTAATATACAGCCAAGGTTAAGAACAGCTGCTAATAAATAGAGACTCCTGAGCCACAGTCCAACAGCTGAATCAGCACCACTGGACAACACCTGTATCATCCAGTAGGACTCAGGAATTTCCATTTGTTTAACAAGCTCTCTACATCATTCTTAGGCAACTGAAACTTGAGAGCTGCCAGACCAGAAAATTCCTGAGATCCCTTCAGCTCTAACTTTCTATGAGGAGACAGTAAGACAATATTAAGAATCATCCTTTTGATTTTTTAAAACTCATCCTTTTGAAGTGGCCAAACAGGTTATGTGTCCTATGATATTATGTGTCATATGATCCTGGAAAAAAATACATTCCAATAAGAACCTCAGTTCCATCACAGCCCTGGGTTCCAAGTGTAGAAAAAGGCATCCTTACCCGGCTGTCCAGCTCTGGGGGGAATTTGGTCTGGAACTGACAGATGGTCCCATCGCTGTAGTCTCTCTGGATAAAGACCTTGGTGGCCAGTGAGGCGCTTCGCCGGAGCTCCTGCAGATTGTGGACCTGAGGAGACGTGCGGGCCGCAGGTGCTCAGAGTGATCATCCATCTCAGCATATCCCAAACGCAGGGGTTTCCCAGAATGCGGGTCTTCCAGCACTAACACCAGGAAAGTTCCCAGCATGCAGAGACAAGCTGGGCACACTACAGGTGCTCCAGGAGGCCAAGGGAGGCAGGGCTGTGGGGTCTACCCAAGAAGCTGCCCTAAGCTATCCAAGAAAGATATTTTAAAAGCCTAAAGCAAGGCTGGGTGCAGTGGCTCATGCCTGTAATCCCAGCACTTTGGGAGGCTGAGGTGGGAGGATTGCTAGAGCCTAGGAGTTAAAGGCTGCAGTAAGCTGTGATTGCACCACTGCACTCCAGCCTGGGTGACAGAGCAAGACCGCAACTCTAAGAAAATTTTTAACAAGCCTAAAGCAGGGCCAAAGTTGAGCCAAAATGAGAAGTTCTGGAACCAACATATTTTAACAAAAGGAACAAGACCTCCTGGTGGCCGATCCAGTCCTCTCTTTCTCTCTCTCTCTCTCTCTCTCTCTGTCTCTCTCTCTCTTTCTCTTATTTTCTCTTATTCTCTTGCTCTCTCTCTCTCTCTCGCACACACATACACGCACACACACACAGCTGAACCTTTCATATTTTCATTCATTCACCAAGTACCAAGCGTTCACTTGTGAGACCCTGTGCCTGGGGAACCCAGCACTGAACAAGACCGATGCTCCAATCCTGCCAAGTGGAATTCACAACAGAGTTGGGGGCAGGTAGCATGTGGGACAGAGGAATACCTGATGCACCCCTGAACTCAGAGACTGGGGTCCAGGCCGAGTTTTGTGGCCCCGGCCAGAGAGCACCCCGGATGCTTTTCACATCCAGCGCTTCTCACCACAGGAAACAAAGGGCCCATGAACAGTGTGGGCCCTTCCCCAAACTTCCCCAGAGAATAGTGTGGATGAAGTGGACTGAGGCCAGAAATGGAAGAAATAGCCTTCCCTGGCAGGAAGGAGAGGGGAGATTTCTGTCCCTTGTGCACATCTGTGGACTTGACATTGACACAGACTCCAGTGTTTGAGGGGAATGGGCTCAATTCCACAGAACACGGCCACTTTTTCCACCTCTCCAGCCTCAGTCACCCACATTCAAGACAAGAATCCCACTGGTTGAAATATGACCAACATTGAGACCACGTGGAGACCAAGCCCCAAAGGCAGAGTGAACAACAGCCAGTTCATCCCATGTAATTAAGCTGGATCCATTCAGTCACTCGCCTCTCATTTATTGAGTCTCTCCTAGTGCCAAGCTCTGGGGGTGCTGAGCAAAAGAGTCTGTGAGCTCCAGGGAGGAAGACAAGTAAATATATAATGAATTAGACAGTGACAAATGCCACAGAGAAGTAACATCTTACCCAGAAATGCTCACTCAGAAAAGGCCTCCTGAAGCCTGTGTTGAGTCATAAAGGAAGGCCAGGGGTTACTAGTAGTAGGGGGCAGGCAGGGAGTGTGGAGAGGGAGGAAAAGGCAACCCAGGAAAAAAGAGAAGCTTGTGCAAAGTGACAAAGACAGAGCACATGGTCTACTAGAGGCAGATTTCAGCAAGACTGGAGGTACTTTGCAGATTAGATAGGAAACAGTGGGAGATGAGACTATAGAGGAGGCAAGAATCAGATCACAAGGAGCAGGAAAGGTTCCTGCTGAAGGGGAGGATTTAAGATGAAAGATACTTAAACTTGCTTAAACACTGGGGAAAAACTTTGTTAAAGATCAGTTGGTTGTAGATATGTTGCTTTATTTCTGGGTTCTGTGTTCTGTTCCTTTGGTCTATACGTCTATTTTTGTACCAGTAACCCAGACAAAACCTGCTGTTTTGGTTATATAGCCTCGTAGTATAATTTGACATCAGGCAATGAGATGCCTCTGGATTTGTTCTTTGCATAGGATTGCTTTGGCTATTCAGGTTCTCTTTTGGTTCCACATAAACTTTAGCATTGTTTTTTCTTTTTTTTTAGCATTGTTTTTTCCAATCCTGTGAAAAATGATGTTGCTAAATTTGATAGGGATTGTGTTAAATCTGTAGATTGCTTCGGGCTGCATGGTCATTTTAACGATGTTGATTCTTCCAATCCTTGAGCATGGGATGTCTTTCCATATGTTTGTGTTATCTACGATTTCTTTCATCAGTGTTTTGTAGTTCTCCTCATAGAGATCTTTCATTTCCTTGGTTAAGTGTGTGTGTGTGTGTATGTGTATGTGTATGTGTATGTGAGTGTGCGTGTGTGTGTGGCTATTGTAAATGGGATGGGGAAAGGACTCCCTATTCAAATAATGGTGCTGGGAAAACCGGCTGACCATGTGCAGAAGAATAAACTGGACCCCTATTTCTCACCATATACAAAAATTAATTAAAGATGGATTAAAGACTGAAATTTAAGACCTGAAACTGTAAAAATTCTAGTGGAAAATCTAGGAAAAACTCTTCTGGATATTGGCATAGGCAAATAATGTATGATGAAGTCCCCAAAAGCAAATGAAATAAAAACAAAAACAGACAAATGCGACTTAATTAAATTAAAAAGCTTCTGCACAGCAAAAGAAATAACCAACAAAGTACACAGACAACCTACAGAAAGGGAGAAGATATTTGCAAATTATGCCTTTGACAAAAGACTAATATCCAGATTCTATGAGGAACTCAAACAACTCAACAAGAAAAAAAAAAAACCATTAAAAACTGGGCAAAGGACATAAACAGACATTTCTGAAAAGAATAAATACTGCCAATAAACGCATGAAAATGATCAACATAAATAAGCATCAGAGAAATGCAAATTAAAACCACAATGAGATATCATGCTACACCAATCAGAATGGCTACTATTAAAAAAACAACAACAGATGCTGGCATAGATGCAGAGAACAGGGAACACTTATACACTGTTGGTGGAAATGTAAATTAGTTCGACCTCTATGGAAAACAGTATGAAGATTTCTTAAATAACTATAAAGAGAACTACCATTCAACCCAGCAATCCCACTACAGGGCATCCTCCCAAAGGAAAATAAATCACTATGTTAAAAAGACACCTATACTCGTATGTTCATCACAGCACTATTCACAATAGCAAAGTCATAGAACCAACTTCAGAGTGATGATCAACACTTGACTGGATAAAGAAAATGTGGTATATATACACCATGGAATACTACACAGCCATGCAAAATAATAAAGTTATATCTTTTGCAGAAACATGAATGGAGCTGGAGGCCATTATCCTCAGTGAACTAACTTAGAAACAGAAAATCAAATGCCACAAAACACACCTTCTCACTTATAAGTCTAAGCTAAACAATGGGTATACATTGATATAAAGATGAAAATAATAGACACTGGGGATTCCAAAAGAGGGGAGGAGGTGAGGGTTAAAAAATTACCCATCAGGTACAATGTTCACTATTTGGATGATGGGTACACTAGAAGCCCAATCACCACCAATATGCAGTATACTCATGAAACAAACATGCACATATACTCCCTGAGTCTAAAATAAAATAAAATTTAAAAACAAACAAAAATCTTGGGAAATAATAAATACCTAGGAAAGGTTATCAATAAAGTAGAAGGAGCAGTTAATTGGTAGATCAAGGTCCTGAAAAGGTGGGAATCCAAAAACACTATGTGTGACTTTCCTAAATCCAGGTGAACCTTGCTCTATGTACAAAATGTACATAATCTCAAAGTATTGTGACCAAATTAAATAATGTCTAAGCCCTCCTCTAGGCTTATATTCATTGATTCCTCTAATCAAGGTTTTCTTTGAGGAAATCCCCTTGATATCTACTAGGAACCTATGAAAACTTGGAGAAATAAAGAATTCTTTGGTAATATAAATAAGTTAATTGTTAATGTGTCTGCTCTGGTTAAGGTTCTATAATGTATTTTCAAGAGTAAAGAACAGGGCTATGGCCTTCTTCTGCCCCTGTAAAACCAACTTACAAAAGTCAGTCAATCTGTGGACTCCCCTACCCCTAGAAGACTCATTCTAGCAGTTTTGTGGGAAGAGGACAAGACTGGGGTGAGGGGCCAGTTGGAGGGATGATTCTCTTTCTAATAGTCCATGGGAAAAACTAAAGAGTGGTGAGAAAAGCGGTGGTGAGAATGGAAAGAAAGGAGAGAAACCATTCTGACATAGACTCAGCTTCCTCTCCTCTGACCCATATAAAACCTGCTGTTTTCGTTACTATAACCTTGTAGTATAATTTGAAGTCAGGCAATGTGATGCCTCTGGATTTGTTCTTTGCATAGGATTGCTTTGGCTATTCAGGTTCTCTTTTGGTTCCATATGAACTTTAGCATTGTTTTTCTCTTTTTTAGCATTGTTTTTTCTAATACTGTGAAAAATGATGTTGCTCATTTGATAGGGATTTTGTTAAATCTGTGCCTGAATGCACACATGTGTACACACATATATGTGTGCTGTCCTGAAGGCATGTGTCTCTAGCGACTGGCTAGCTATTGACCAAAGCCATTTCTTCTTGCTCCTAGGCACACAGCTATATTAATTCCCAGCCTCCCATGCAGTTAGGTGGGTCCCTATGACTGAATAGAATGTGAGAGGAAGTGACGAATGCCATGTGTAGGCTTGACTCATAAAGATGTACCACTCCTCCCTGCTTTTTCCCCTTTCATGGAGGCTGGTAGAGCCCTCTGTTGAAGATAGTGACGCTACAAGTTGGGGAGAGCTTGGGTCCCTGAATCACTGCCAGAAAGATTAATACCTATTGATCAGGAACACTTACCTGGAACTTCACTGAGCAGGATACAAACTTCTATTGTATTAAGCTATTAATACATTAAGATTTGGGGGTGCTACCTTACATAATAAATTCCCATTTCCTCTTGGCTTTGATCCACGGGTTCTCAAGTAGACAGAGAAAGATAGGTCAACACCCTTTTCAGTACCAACAATATCCTGAGCCTTAGACTACTATCCAGGCTTCTGGGTGACCAGAGATCTGCTTCTCTCCCTGGAGAGTGTTTGTGAAGGAGCAACTCTTGAGGAGTTGCTAAAGGATATCAGACACATTTTATATGGCAGAGCCTTAGTCTCCCACACCTACATAGAGTACATATATTGCAGACCCATCTGAAGTTGGTGAAGAGCAGGATTTAAGGCAAGGCAGGGTCTCCTGGTTTTCTCCATTCATGGTGGCTTGAGTGTGAAGTGCCAGGAAGTCCTGGTGGAAAGATGGCCCACTGACCTGGGAGCAGGAGACTTGACCCTGGGCCACATGGCCCTGGGAAAGTCTTCCCTTCTCTGGACCTCAATTTCTTCAGCTGGAAACTAAGAAACTGGAACTACATAATTGCTCAAGCCCCTTTCAGCTCTGACATTTTAGAGGTTTTATCAGGGATTATGAATGCAAATGTTTACAGGGGTGAACAATAAGTGGGCCAGGTGGGGCCTGGGGGGCTAATTAGAAAACTGGTACCCCATCTCCAGGAGGCAGATGACTATTGCCACACGGGAATGTATACCCAGGTTGCCAGCACTTCTGGTGTCTCAAAAGAAGCCACAAATCTAGATCTTCTTAACAACAAATATCCTGATTTTTGTATGTTTCTAATACATTTTTTAAATGTATAAGCACTCAACAGACTAAATAAGGCACACCCATGGACCAGACTCATTTCTAGAGCTGCTAGTTTAGGACCTCCAAATAAAGAATCCCATGGCTGGGGCCCCTTGGGCAAGAGCTAAGCCAGGCTCCAGGCCTCTGGCCAGCTACTAAGCTTTCAGCAAGCTGGTAGGGCTTTCAGCAGAGATCCATGATGCTCTGAAATCCCACCGAGGATCTCAAAATATGTGCACACCTCTCTCTGAGGCTGCAGTTTCTGAGTCTCCCCTGGGCATCTCCCAGGAGGTTCTTAACTGACCCAGAGACCTGAGCCTCTCTCCACTTCTCACCTTCCTCAACCCTGCCCCTCTCTCCCATTGCCACCCCTGGCCCACTGGCAGCAGAGTGAAGACAGGGCCAAGAGGCATTTCATAAGGAAGAAAATCAGTGGTAAGACCCATGGGACCAATTTTCAAACTTCAGTGTGAGAAGGAGGGGGAGGCTTCCTGGAGAGTGGGTACCACAGGTCACATATATGGCTCCTGTTCACCTGACAGTCAACCAGCTGGGGTACAGTAGAACAAGCTCTGGAATGCAAATGAGCTCCTTGTCCAGTCTGCCCAAATCCAACAGGAGTGCCCCCCTGGCCCCATCTTCACCCTCATTAAAAACCATCTCATTCCATAGGATGCATGTGAGGCATCAAGAATCAGGAGGTTCCGCTGATGCCAGCACTCTGCTTCCTGGCTGGGGTGTGAAGGAGGAGTGAGGATTGTGAGTCACAGACAGCCAGGTCAAGCCTAAGGATAAAACACCAGCCACAAGGCCTCCCTTCTTCTCAGCCTGTACCAGTGCTCAAGCCTGACCCAATGTCTACTGGTCATTAATTCCAAGCCTCAAAGATCAAACCTCCAAATACCCTGCTTGAATAATGCTACTTGGATGCATTTTAAAATCTCTTAGAGGCCAAACCCCACCACTTGGAGAAGCCCCTCCCAGCCAGGCACTTCCCAGTTGTCCTTGGTCACCTGGACTATTTCCCAGGGCAGACCCTGCTCCCAGTGACACACATTTGCAGAGGTTTGCTGCTCAGAAGATGGGCTCATTGCAGCTTTCCAAATGAGGTCAGTGTATCGCTCAGGAGGCTCCATCCCTCCTCTGAGTTCCTCACAGACACCTCTCCCCTAATGCTAACTCCTAAACAGAAATTAGGGAACAGAAAAGACCCAGTTTCCACCCATGAATCTCTTCCCTCTCCCTCACCCCTCCCTCTCTGTCCCGATCCCCACCCCTTTCCTCTCCCTCTCTCCTCTCAATACAGCTTCTCCTAGAGCTGAGGACTTCCTATTGAGAATCCTAAGAGAATAATCATGGGAACTGAAAGCAATGTTTTCTCTCTCCCAACAAGTTTGTCCTGGTAATCTCAACTCAATTCTAATAGTAAAAACAGCCTCAGGAGAATGACTCACCCCATAACCCAGAATACGTGCATGTCCTGTGCCCTGGCAGAGCTAAGGCTTCCTGCCTCAGTTCTGCCATCAGAGTCCACCCAAGGCCAAATCGTGAAGTGAGAAATGTTTGTCCTCAACTCCCCATCACTTCTGGACTTTCCTTTGCCCCTCTGTCCCTCTGCCCTCAAACCAACCCAGCCAGGCCAAGCAGGGGGCCTGAGTCGCCACACTCCAGCCCGTCATGACTTCCTTTTCTCTCCATCAAAGCTTCACATCAAGACCTGGAGGGCCCTCCTCTCTATCAGGTGACACAATAGGCTAATTGGATGCAGGAAAGAAAAAAAAAAAAGCACTGGCCAAAGAAGCAGAAGACTCAAGTTCTTATCCCATCCTTGCCACCTTTTAGCCATATTTTCCTGAATAAGTCTCAGCACTTCAGTTGCATCATCTGTAAAATGGGATAATGATGCTTCTTTGGCTCCTTCACAGGGACCAGGCAAGCTTCTGAACCTTAGTTGTCTCATCTGTTAATTGGGCATAATAATACCATCCTTACCCACTTCACAGGGCTGCTCTGAGGCTTGAAAGAGATCATGCATGCGATAGTGCTTTGTACACAGGAAAGTGCAATATTCTCAGAGGCGTTATGAGCAGAGCCCCTCCCAGGGGAGAGTCATGCATGTCTCACAGCAGCCTCCTGGAAACGCCGCCTCAACCTAGAGATGTAGCCTGCTGGTTGGAATCTGTGGACCATGGCAGACCTGTGAGGGAGATATCCTGGGACAGATAGGCCTGTTGGAATCTGTCAGATCACATCGCAGAGGCAGCTGCCTTCTCTGCCCACACTGCTGGCCCAGCCATGCCCATGTAGCTGAAGTTCCCCTTTTCCATCCAACACAGCTCTGCTGCAGTCTGGCAGCCCTATCTGGAAGATAACCAGCTCCTTCGTTTCTCCCTTTATTATTCCTGCCCTCTTCTGTGTCTTTGGTGCTTTGTGAGTACTCTGGGTTCCTCTATTCTAGAAACCAAGCTCCCAGGGTCTGCCCAGGGCTTGCCCCCACACCTAGTCCTGAGAGGCAAGCTCTCCTCCTAGGTAACCTTGTGCCTTGTCAGAACTCCAAGCAATGCCAAGCAATGACACCTTGTTCTGTGGTGGAAACTTGAGTGGAATAACAACAGCCACACTTAGTATTAATGTCACACTGCTCACTAGGATGCCCAGAAGCACTGCATTGAATCATTCAAAGGCCTCTGCGCTCCCCCAGCTCATGCCAGCTGGATTGGAAATGGGGAGACACCACAAAGGAAGTCAACATCAGAACTGGGGAGACCCTGATGTCCTGAGTTTCACTCCAAAAATTCAAAGGCAAAAACTTTCATCTCTACTGCTGACATGCTGTGTGGAGTAGCAAATCAGTCCTCTCGTTTCTCATCCATCACCTTTACTACATATAAAGTGGGAACATAAACAGCCCAATCTCTGTCCTGAAATGAGGGGGGAGAAGGGCAATTCCTAGGGGTAGAGGGAAATCCCTGACCTCAAGCATTACACCAGGATTCTGCCCTTAGCTAACAGGCCCCTTGGTTCAGACTTCAAGTGCTTGAAGGTGACACATCTATCACTGCACCCTGAAGAAGGCAGAACCTCCCATCAGATGGAGGGGAAATTTGGACACCCTGGGGAAAAAAAAAAAGAAAAAGAAAAAAACCTCGAATGGGGTAAAAACTCAAGAAGGGTGATATGCAAAAGTGGGGACCAACCGTTTGGGTTCTCAGCCTGAGGATGTCTTTGTCCCCTCACTCCCGCAAAGGAAATGCGGATATAGAGGTAAGTCTGTCATCCCTTAGCCAAGCTTTAGGGTTCAGAAGCTGACTGCATAGCAACGGCGGCCAGCCGCCTTCCCTCCCCTCACACACGCGCACACACGCGTCTCCAACCCTCTAGGAAAGCGGTTTCAGGACTTGTGAAGTCCAGGGAAGGGGAAAGCCCAGCCTGGGGCCCTGAAGCAACCCTGGCACTAATGCCAACAAGTGTCGCGGACAGCTTAGGGGCTCAGGTGGGGCGAGAGGAAGATTGACACGCAAGGGGGAGATGAGCCCTCACTAAGCCCCTACCTCCTCCCTCCAGACCTGACCGGGGGAATCACCCATCCCACCCCCAACTCCCGCCTCCCCCTTCTGCCCAGCCCGCCCCTAGGGCATTTGGTCCTGCGGCAATCAGGCACTGCCTGCGAGTCGGGCGCTCGCCCCTACCTCAGTGGCCATGATCAGGGGGCGCTCGGAGGCTGTCGCGAGGCCTGGCGAGGGGGGCTGTCCGCGGTGCTGACCCCGGGAGCAGGTGGGCGGCGGCGGCGGCGGCGGCGAGCTGGGGCCCGGGGCGCTGTCCGCAGTGCTGATGCGGGCGCCGCGGGCCAGGGCACAGGTGGGCCGGGGGCGGGCGGGCGGCGGGGTCCGGGCAAGGGGCGCGGCGCTCTCCGCGGTGCTGAGGCAGGCGCCGGGCCCAGGAGGCGAGGCCGCGCCCGAGGCTCCTCACGGCCCGATCGCCCGCTGCCGCGGCTCCTGCAGGCAACGGCCGGGTTTAGCTTTGGCGGCGGCGGCGGCAGCGGCGGCGGCGGGGGTGGGGGCGGCGGGGGGAGGAGGGGCCAGGAGCCGCCGCGGGCCAGGAGGGGGAAGCCGCGGCCCCCAGACTCCGGCGCCGCCGGAGAGGAGCCCCGCCCGGGCCACAGGCTCGGCTCCCGCCCCGCGCGAGGCCCCGCCTCCCCTTCCTGCCCTCCCCCTCGTGAGAGCCCCGGAGCTCTGCGCTCGCTGCCGCGGCCCCCGGGACATCCAGCCTGAAGGAGAGTGGGGCAGGGATTTTTCTGGGGCAAGACGCTTCAGCCTGCGAAGGCTGACTGCTCCCGAGCCTCTCGCAGGCCCCCAGGTGCGACCTCTCTACCTTTCCAGCCACCCCCAGTGCCCCGGCTGTACCCCTCCCCCGCCCCGCCCCCGGCTTCCTCTTCAGAATAATTTCTCTTCTTTCTCTCCCTTTTCCTCGCTGTGTGCTCCCCCCATATACACACAGCCAGGCTTGCACGGACGGCCCCTCCTTTCCCTCTCCTTTGCAGTTCCTGAAACCCCACTAGCTAGACAAAGATCCTGCTGACCGCAGAGAATCATTTCCTTTCTTTAAATACGTGCCCACATTTCGTTCACAGCCATAGCCTGGGGTCACTTCTTTCAGGGAGCTCCAGAATTGAAGCCAGTCTCTCCTTGCTGATCTTCCTGGACCTGGGCCCCACCCTTTTACTCTTCCCTCTCTCCTCTGCAACCCGAGTTTACACACACGCACCACCACTACCACCACCACTCAAAACCACAAGCAGATGGTGCCAAACCGGTATGCTCACTCTCCAAGGATAGCAGGTCTGGCTCTGGTGCCACCTTCACACTTTTGACATCATAAATTCCAACTAAATGAGCTATTTGTTTAATAAAAAGGAGACCAGGCGCAGTGGTTCACACCTGTAATCCCAACACTTTGGGAGGCTGAGGTGGGAGGATTGCTTGAGCCCAGGAGTTCGAGACAAGCCTGGGCAAGACCCTGTCTGCACAAAAAATGAAAACATTCGCCGGACGTTGATGTGTGCCTGTGGTCCCAGCTACTCAGAAGGCTGAGGCAGGAGAATCACTTGAATCCAAGAGTTCAAGGCTGCAGCTAGCCATGATTGTGCCACTACACTCCAACCTGGGCAATAGAACAAGAGCCTGTCTCTTAAAAAATTAAAAATAAGACTGGGTGCAGTGGCTCATGCCTGTAATCCCAGCACTTTCAGAGGCCAAGGCGAGTGGATCACCTGAGGTCAGTAGTTCAAGACCAGCCTGGCCAACATGGTGAAACCCCATCTCTACCAAAAATACAAAAATATTAGCCGGGCATGGTGGCACATGCCTGTAGTCCCAGGTACTCAGGAGGCTGAAGCAGGAAAATTGCTTGAACCCAGGAGGCAGAGGTTACAGTGAGCTGAGATCGCACCATTGCACTCCAGCCTAGGCGACAAGAGTGAAACTCTGTCTCAAAATAATTAAATAAACAAAATAAACATAAAAAAGGAAATACCAACACAAGTGCCTTTTTACACACCCATAGTACCCCTTGGTCTCTTTGAGGGGTGGCGGGGTGTGCTCCTCTGCAGCTCACTGCTGCCTGACAGTCTGAAGCCCACACACAGGGAGAACCTGGCAGCCAGGAGACCTGGATTTCTGGCCCAGGCTTTTCCAGCTATATAACCTTGAGCAACTGTCTTGTTTTCTGAGCTTATGGTTCTCTTTCTGTAAGGTATGAGTGTTGGATTTCACTAGACTGTTTCTAGGGCCTTTTGTTTTTTCTCCAACCTTTTATTTTGAAATTTTGAAACAGACAGAAAAGTTGAAAGAATAGTACAATAAACTAGGCCATCTACCTAGCTCCAACAATTGCTTTTTGCCACATTTGCTTTATTGATAGATATAAAAACAGAGATATATTTGCCTAGATTATTAGAAGGTGACAGACATCATGAGGTTTTATCTGTAAGTACTTCCATTCACCATGCATCTCCCAAGAAGAAGAGCATTATCCGAACTAGGCACAATACCATTCTCATGCTTTATTTTATTTTATTTTATTTTATTTTATTTTATTTTATTTTATTGTGATAGGGTCTTGCTCTGTCACCCAGGCTGGAATGCAGTGGCACTATCTCGGCTCACTGCAACCTCTGCCTCCTAAGTTCAAGTGCTTTTCAGCCTCCCGAGTAGCTGGGACTGCCTGCACACACCACCGTGCCCAGCTAATTTTTGTATTTTTAGTAGAGACAGGGTTTCGCCATGTTGGCCAGGCTGGTCTCAAACTCCTGAGCTCAGGTGATCCACCCAGCTCGGCCTCCCAAAATGCCAGGATTACAGGCGTGAGCCATCACACCCAGCCAATTATCATGCTTTTAAAATTCCCATATCATCTAATATTCTAGAAGTTTGTCACCTCTAAAACACATTAACAGCAATGACCCCTCAAAAATTCCCCCAGAACTTTTCATTTTTAATAGCTAACATTTAGTGAGCACTTACCATGTGCCAGTCCATATGCTACACACTTTACATGTATGATCTTATGTAATCCTCACAATTACTCTGAGTTGTGTTCTTGTGATCTTTTTACTATTCCCACTTTATAAATGAGGGAGCTGAGTAAGTTGCCCAAAGTCACAGGGCTTGTGGGGAATGGAGACAGGTTTCAGACACGGGCAGTCAAGCTCCAGAGCCTGTGTGGTTGATCCTCTTAACTGTGCTGCCTCCCTCTAGCATCTGGTAGACCATACACTAGCAGAGCAATGACCACATCTCCAGCTGTTTAATTTGCAGATGAAAACACGGGGTCCCAGAGGATAAGTGACATGCTAAAGAAGTTAAAGACAGGTGTCTCATTCTACCTTATAGTTTGGCATAGGATTTGGCATAAAGGACCAAACAGAATATCTATGAATCCTGCAGTGGTCACTGGTAATAAATGAGCACATAATCTGATTACCCTCATGTAAATTTCATGGTTCCTCCCACTTGATTTTGATCACATCAATTACACAACCTTCTGGAAACCACTCTCTTAACCTGATGACTAGATATCCGGATGAGGCCATTCAACAAATCTATTCATTCAACATCTATTTGTTGAATGCCTACTGTGTATCAGGCACTCTTCTAGGAACTTGGGATACAGTCATGACTAAAAATACAAAGCCTCTGTCCTTATTGAACTTATATAGTAATGGGGGTAACAATCCATGGCATAAGCAAATATGTGTAAAATATGGCAAGTTGTGATCACTGCTAGGAAGAAAAATGGGATCACTGCTAGGAAGAAGACATGGTAAGGAGATAGTGATAGAGAGGGCTTATTTTAGAAAGGAATAGTCAGGAAATACTTTTTTTGATAAGGTGAAATTTGGGTAGAGCCCTGAAGGAAGAGAGAGACCTAGACATATAGGTACCTGGAGGAAGTGTGACAAGGCAAAGAGGACAGAATCCAAGGGCCCTGACGCAGGACTGGGCTTGGTATGTTCAAAGAACAGCAGGAGGCCAGGCCCGGTGGCTCACACCTGTAATCCCAGCACTTTGGGAGTCCAGGGCAGGTGGATCACTTGAGGATAGAAGTTCAAGACTCGACTGGCCAACATGGCAAAAGCCCATCTCTACTAAAAATACAAAAATTAGCCAGGTGTGTTGGTGGTTGCATGTAATCCTAGCTACTCGAGAGGCTGAGGCTGGAAAATCACTTGAACGTGGTAGGTGGAGGTTGTAGTGAGCTGAGATTGCACCACTGCGCTCCATCCTGGGTGACAGTGTGAGACTCAGTTCCAAAAAATAATAATAATAATAACAAAAAATAGCTGGGAGACCAGTGTAGCTAGACCTGAGGTGAGCAAGGGGAAGAGAGTTGGGAGTTGAGTTCAGAGCGGTAGCAGGAATCAGGTCTTCCAGGGTCTTGTAGGCCCCGATACAGACTTTAGATTCTACTCATAAAGTGAGATGGCAAGCCTAAGGAGGTTTAGCATAGGGGCGTGACATCATCTAATTGCAGTTTTTAAAAGATTCCACTGGATGTCAGAGGGGAGGCAAGACTAGAAGCTGCAAAACCAATTAGGAGGTTGTTAGAGCAGCTCAGGCTTAGAAGATGTGGTGGTGGCTTAGAATTTGGTAGTAGCAGCAGAAGTGGGAAGAAGTGGCCAGATTCTAGAAATAATTTGAAAGTAATGCTGAGAGAATCTTCTGATGGATTGATGTGTGGTATAAAGAAGACAGGCCGGGCATGGTGGCTCATGCCTGTAATCTCAGTACTTTGGGAGGCCAAGGCAGGTGGATCACTTGAGATCAGGGGTTCAAGACCAGCCTGACCAACATGGCAAAACCCTGACTCCACTAAAAATACAAAAATTAGCCAGGCATGGTGGCACACACCTGTAGTCCCAGCTACTCAGGAGGCTAAGGTAGGAGAATCACTTGAACCCAGGAGGCAGAGGCTACAGTAAGCTGAGATTGCGCCACTGCACTCCAGCCTGGACAGAGAAAGACTTTGTCTCAAAATAAATAAATACATAAATACATAAGAGATAGTCAAAGATGATTCTAAGTCTTGAGATCTGAGCCATCAGAAGAAAGGAGTGGTTGTCTACTGAGAGGGGAAGACTAGGGACTGAGTAGGCCTGAAGGGTTGGGGTACACAGCATTTTGGTTGTGTTTTGTTGACTTAGGTTTGAAGTTTGATGTACACGTTTTAAGTAAGTTATAAGGGAGGAGGAGGAGTTGGAGATATAACTTCAGGACCCTTCAGTATGTGGATAGCATTTAAAACCATGGGACTAGAGACATCAAGGGAGTAGGCATAACTAGAAAAGCTGTCCAAGAACTGATTCAGGACACTTGGTCACTGACAGGCTGGAAGACAAAAGACTGAGAAGAGGGGCCAGTGAAGTAGGAGGAGACCCAAGAGAGAGTGGTGTCCTGAAGCCAAGCAAAGAAGGCTGGAAAGAGAGCCTTGCCTGCCATATTGAACACTGCTCGCAGGTGGAATAAGATGAGAACTGAGAAATGACCACTGGACTTGGCAGCAAGAAGGTTCACCAGTGACCTTGACAAGAGTTGTTTTAGTGGTGCAGGGATAAGATCCTGATTAAAGTGGGGGCCTGAGAGTTAGCATGGAGGAAAGGAAGGAGAGGCACTGAGAGTGTAAACAACTCTTTCTGCTGCAAAGGGAAGCAAAGACTAGCACGGGGATCCAAGGGAGACATGGAAGCAAGGGAGGTTCCTTTCAAGAGGGAAGACATTAGGGCATGTTTGTCTGCTGACAGGAATCATCTAGTAGAGAGGGAAACACTGATAGGTCAGAAAAGAGAGGGTTAATTGCAGGAGCAAGCCCTTAACAGGCCAGCAGGGAATGGAACACAAGGCAAACAGAGAGGGGATGGCTTGGGAGAGGAGCACAGACAATTTTCCACAGAGGTGAAAGAAGCACGGTAAACGGCCACAGATGGGAGCTGGTTAGGAGGTTTTGTCACATAAAGAAAAACCTGAGCTCCACTCCTGCTCCCCTTCTACTAGCCAATGGCTTTTCACACATCATCCAACCATTACCTCTAGAAAGCTTGGTCCATCATTCAACCAGTACCTATAGAAGGCTTGCTCCATGCCAAGCATGGAGCTGGCACTTCCCCGTGTAGCCCAGAGAGAGTTCTCCCCATTGACGTCACAGGACTAGAGTCTACAGAGGGCTTTGAGATCACTCACGCAAGGACAAATGATCCCTTTTAATATCCAGCTGCTCTGATGGGAAAGAGGCTTTCACAGCCTCACCTTATTTCCCCTACATTGCCTCCAGGGTTGTAACAATCTGGACAGACCTGAAGTCTTAGTGGCCTCAAAGTGGAAGCCACAGACAGAGACCCACGTTCAGAGTGGGGAGCGGTCCATGTTGCGCTGACTCAAGGCTGTGATGGGATGCTAGAGGATGGGATGTTCCCAAATGCAGTCATCTGGACTTTAGCCCCTATATTTGAGGCAGAGAGCTCTTTGAGATTTAATCTGACTAATCATTATTATCCAGCTGCCTTGGGACAATCCAGTCCTATGCAAGAGCCTAACTCTTTGATGTTTTTTAATCATAAATTAATGAGTTCACCCACAAAATAACATCAAAGAAGATCCACTAACTAATTCAGTGTTATCATCCTCCGATCTGTGGCTGCATTGGAAAGCCTCCCAATAAAGGACCACAGCCGGAAAAAGAAACCAACAGAAAGATTTGGAAATCATAATATCTGGAAAGAGATGAGAGAAAAACGAACTCTTGCAGACTGCAGAGAAGCCAGGGAATGAGCTAGCAAACCTCAGGAAGATGAAGAAAAAGCAGGGGAGACAAGGAAATTCTCAGCACTTGGGTCTGGATGGAAAACAATCGCATGAATGCTTGAGGGGGAGCTTGTGGTCTGGAAAGTCTTAAACGGTGTCATCTCACAGCACATTGCGGAGACTACTAGGAAGTGTGTGGCAGGAAACGGCGTCCCTGGAGTCAGATGACACAGGTTTCAACCTCTGGCTCTGCTATTTACTATGTAATCATTAGCAAATCTCAATCTCTCTGAGCCTCAGATTTCTGATCTGTAAAATGATGGCAAGAATTCCCCCTCCCCAGATAGAATTCATCCAAATATTAGAGGCTTTCTCTAGATGTTACCTGACTCTTCCACATCTTGTCTTTCAAGAAGAAAACAGGAAAAGATTTATGGTGATGCCTTGAGAGAAATCTTCCCACACTGACATTTCTTGCAGGCCCAGTGGGATTTCCTAAAGCATAGAAGAGATATCGGCAAATATACTTCATTTCACTCGGCAAGCAGTTATTAAACATCCACTGTATGCCTCAGAGAGACGACCATGGGATGTTTCCAACCCCCCAAGGACACCAACATGCAATCGAGAGATGGCCGGGGTCTGTGATAAGTGCTAAGGTGGAGACAGACTCTCCAGAGTTGGGGGCCCAGAAAGGTTTTACAAACTACATGGCATTTGATCGTGGCCTTCAAGGATCAGTGTCAGATCCCCAGACACCAGATGAAAAACAGTGTGCAAAGGCAAGGGTGCATGAAAGGTGCCTGGAAACACAGAACCTATGGAACCTCGAATTCAAGAAAGCAGTTGCCAAGCAGAAACGGCAACAACTACAGAGGCCCAAGAAACATGAATGGAGTGGACATGCCCTAAAAATAGAACAAGAGCAAGAGTAGGCCGACTATGACACATGTCTGGAAGTGGAGTCACTAGGAGGTGACTAAGCTAAAGGGGAGTTGCCTCCCTCCCTCCCTTTCCTAACTTCATTCACAGTCTCTCTCTCTCTCTCTCTCTCTCTCTCCCCCATCCCCAGGAAGTGGAGTAGGAGGCAAGGTTCTATAAGTAGATTCTATAAGCAGATTCACAGCTGCACAGGAGAGACTGCAGATACTGAGATGACATTGGAGAATTATTGGCCAAAACGTTTACCTGTTGTTACAATAGCCACTGTGCTGGAGGCCAGACAGAATGCCCATGGGACCTCTGTTCTAACAGTGGCTCCAGAGGCCCTCTGAAGTAGCAATCAGGAATGACCGACTGCACGGTCTCACCTCTACACCAAGCAAACTGGCAGCAAACTCACCAATCATATCACACCATAGCCAACTGGGGGAAGACTGCAAGGCTTCTGGCTAAATTAAGGAAATTATTTCAGGAAGTAAATAGACATGAGCACAAAGGGTAACAGGTGCTTATAAAGCATCATTAATTACGAGAGCCAAAAGGGATCATAGAGTTCAAACCAATTTTAGCTGCAGAGCCCTTTGTTCAAAGCTCGCATGAAAGTCAGACACATAAAATAAATAGAAGAAGGTGGATTTGGATGAAATGAGGCAGAACTTGCTTGCTCTACCACCCTCCACTCCCTGCAGAAGTCCCAAAGGTATCTCCCATCATCGTGGACCCCCTCAAGTGCTCAGCAGAATTTTTTTTAATCATCAAAGTAACACATGCCTATGAGTTTAAAACCCCAAACATACAGCAAGGCTTATTTTAAAAAGGCAAGAGTCCCCCACCAACTCTGTCCTGAGCCTTCCCAGTCTGTCTTCTTTCCTTTAGAAGAAATGACTTTTCACTGTTTTCGTGGTTTCTGTTTTAAATTCTTCTGATAATGATCTTTACTTTCTAAATGGTATACCTGTACTTTTTTTTCAAGATAGAGTCTCGCTCTGTCACCCAGGCTGGAGTGCAGTGGTATGATCTCGGCTCACTGCAACCTCCGCCTCCTGGGTTCAAGTGATTTCCCTGCCTCAGCCTCCCTAGTCGCTGGGATTACAAGTGTGTGCCACCATGCCTGGCTAATTTTTGTATTTTTAGTAGAGACAGTTTCACCGTGTTGGCCAGGCTGGTCTTGAACTCCTGACCTAAAGTGATCCTTCTGCCTCAGCATCCCAAAGTGCTGTGATTACAGGTGTAAGCCACCGTGCCTGACCTATATACCTGTGCTTCTATCTCTTGATTTATTCACTTTAGAAACTTTGTCCTGTTTTCTTCAGCGACAGAAGAGAACTTGGGTCACACCGATGCCCTCGCCTCCCCATATAGTTATGTCACTATTTAAACTTAATGTTTATCAAAGTAATACATGCAATTAGTTTAAAATTCCAACCAGGGACAAAGTCTTATGCAGGCAGTAAAACACAGACGTTGTGTCCTATCTCTTCCTTCCCTCCGTCCTTCCCATCCTCCTTCCCACTCAGGTAGGTTGGCTTGTGGAAAAGAGAACTCTCTGTTTAGTCCCCCTTCTAGTCCTTTTCTGTAGCACTCATCACCTTTTCTAGCAAACTGTATAATTTCCTTATTATGTCTTCTGTTTGTCTTGCCTGCTAAATTGCAAGCTTAGGTAAGGATCTTTGCTATGTTCACTGATGTATCCCAAATGCCTAGAATAATGCCTGGTTCAATAAATATTTGTTGAATTAATTAAAGCAGAGTTCTCTGGAAAGGGAGCTTCTTGGAGATACTGTTAGAATCTATCATTTTGTATCTGATTTGTTCTATGGGAGGGTGTATAAATGAAAATTTTATTTTGCAGATGATACTAAATTATAGACAATAGGGGTGGTGCCATAATAGATAAAGACTTCAGTTCAGACCCACTTATTGGCTTTCTATGTTTGGACAAATTGGTCCAATTACCTTGGAAAGAAAGTAGCTATTTGCTTAGCTTGGTAGACACTGGGAAGGACATGAATGATGAGGAAGTGACCTTTGCCAACCTCACTCTCCTAAGGTCAGTTTCTGCTTTGGAAAGGAGAACCAGAGGTCCCAGGAGTAACTGGGCCACCAGGGTCCCCAGAGCCAGAAGCCCTTAGCCACAGGCTAAGATTGAGCATCTCCTATGCTCCAGGTACTGTTCTGGGCACTGGCAGGAAGGAGAGAACACCTTTCTCACCACACCGAAGCCCAGCACTATCAGTCCCACGTTGCAGACGCATCTTGAAGTCCATCAGGGCCAGGAAGCCTTTCTTGAACCATTCCACTCCCAAATACAGGGCTTTCTAGACACCTCCCTCATGGTTTCTATCTTACCATGCTTTGCCTGGTAAACTCCTTAGAGGTTTTGGAATTCCTGACCATTGCCCAGGTCACAGGGCAAGTTCCGGCAATTGGAACATTTCCAGTCTTCCGAGTTCTAGCAGCCATTTCACCATTTCCTGCCTCCACATCATCTATTCCTCCTGCTGGGCCCCTGATATGCCCCTGGACCTAAAGCTTCCTTGGCCAAAAAGTGCTGGGGCCAGGCGCGGTGGCTCACGCCTATAATCCCAGCACTTTAGGAGGCCAAGGTGGACAGATTGCTTGAGGCTGGGGGTAAAACCAGCCATGTTGGCCAACATGGTGAAACCCCATCTCTACAAAAAAATACAAAAATTATCCGGGTGTGGTGGTGTGCACGTGTAGTCCCAGCTACTCAGGAGACTGAGGCGGGAGAATCACTTGAACCCAGGAGGTGGAGGTTGCAGTGAGCCGAGATCATGCCACCACACTCGAGCCTGGGAGACACAGAGAGACTCCACCTCAAAAAAAAAAAAAAAAAAAAAAAAAGTGTCATCCCTCCTCACCAAGGCCACAATACCCAGGACACCTCTCTCTCCTGGGTCCAGCGCATCTGGCCCCCACCCACCACCCCTCCTAGCCCTTCTTACCACTTCTCTTCTACACACACTCCATGCCAGCCACAGCCAGAGCAGACTTTGGTTTTCCACTCTCTCAAATGTGCTGTGCTCTCTCTCACTTCTGAGCTTTCACCTGTGCTCTACCTGGAATATTCCTTGCTCTTCACCTGCCTCTTCACCTGGCTAAACCTCTTCTAGTCTCGATTTACAATTTCCTTCCCTGGGATGAAGCCTTTCCTGTCACTCTGGCCTTGGTTATGTGTACCCCTATTACGAGCACCCTATACTTTCCCTATAAGTCATTCTTTCTACAGTTTATTTGTTTGTCTTCCCTATTACACCATAAACTCCTAAAGGCAGGAACTTTGTCTCCTCAACTGCATTCCCAGTGCCTAGAACAGAACCTGGAACATAGTAAATGCTCAGTTAATATTTATACAGGCAGGTGAGTTGACTTACAGGAAAGGGAACATCTCCATTCAGTTCCCCAAGGTTGAGATAGGGAGAGGCATGGTTCCAATCGTAAAGAACTTTATGGTCTTGTGTGGGAAATCTGGCTCAGACACCATGACACAGTGAGCATCTGACAGGTGCCCCAGGAACCTGTAGAGACAGCAAGAGTTATAGCAAAGCTGAGGGGGCAGAGATCCCAGCAGTCTAGTAACAGAAGTCTTTCCCTCACCCATAGGACTAGAGGTGGGTACTGAAAGATGAGGTGTTTTCTGCTTAGAGGAGGAAGATGCCAGACAGTGTGGGGGTGGAGAGTGGGCAGCTGGAAGTTAAGAAAGGGGAAGGTATGTCCGGAAACAGCAGCCCATGCTGGCGGATTTGAACTACTCTGTCAAGAACCAAAGCTGGAGCCAGATCATGAAGGGCCATGAAAGCCAGGACTGGGCCATATAGGCAGTGGGAGCATGTGAGGGCATCAGGAAAGCAATGTATTGGAACCACCCATCTGGGAGCAGTCTCAGGGATGGATGAGAAGGGGAAGGGGAGGTGGTGAGGCATGGGGCATGGCCTAGGAGTGAGGACAAAGGGACAGATGTGAGAAACATTTTCAGTGGGGTCACCCAGGGCTGCTGCTTCTGACTGAGAATATGAGATGGAGAAGGGAGGGGTGGAAAAAAGAATGCAGGATGACCCATCCGTCTCCCTGGTTGAAAGATGCTGTGGTCAGAAACCACAAAGGCAGACCAGGTGAGAATTACACATGGCAGATGTAAGGGGAGAGGAGAAGCATTCGTGGTTTTTCAGGACTGAAGGGATCATGTAAGACTGTGGGAAAAATGAGAGGCGTCTCTAGAATTGATGCAGTGAGTGATATCGTTTGTATATTTGTACCCACCCAAATCTCATGTTGAACTGTAATCTCCAGTATTGGAGGTGGGGCCTGGTGGGAGGTGACTGGACCGTGGGGGTGGATTTCCATGAATGGTTTGGCATCATCCTTTTGGTGCTGTCCTCACAATAGTGAGTGAGTTCTCGCCAGATCTGTCTGTCTAAAAGTGTATGGCCCCCATGTGACATTCCTGTTCCCCTTTTGCCTTCCACCATGGTTGAAAGCTCCCTGAGCCTTCACCAGAAGCCGAGCAGATGCTAGCACCACGCTTCCTGTAAAGCCTGAAGAACTGTGAGCCAATTAAACCTCTTTTCTTTATGAATTACCCAGTCTCAGGTATTTTTTAAGACAGGGTCTCATTCTGTCACCCAGGCTACAGTACAGTGGTGCTATCGTGGTTCATTGCAGCCTCAATCTCCCAAGATCAAATGATTCTCCCACCTCAGTCTCCTGAATAGCTGGGACCACAGTTATAAGCCACCACGCCTGCCTAATTTTTGTATTTTTGGTAGAGATAGGGTTTCACCATATTGCCCAGGCTGGTCTTGAACTACTGGACTCAGGCAATCTGCCCTCCTTGGCCTCCCAAAGTACCGAAACTACAGGCACAAGCCACTGCACCAGGCTGTGTCTCAGGTATTTTATTATAGCAATGCAAGAATGGCCTAATACAATAAGAATCTGTCATTTGACCTCAGGAGAGCGTTAAAAAGAGCTATGAGAAAGAGACTGGCTGTCTAGCCTTGGGCGAGATGGTGTAATTGAAATTGAAGATACCTCAGTTCAAATCCCAGCTGTGTGTCACTTACTAAGTCCATCACTGTGGATGAGTTAATTACCATCTCTGAGCTTAGGCTCCACATCTGTGAAGTGCAAATTGTAATACCAAAGTCACAGAAGTTTTGTAGGGAGTAAAATGACCTCTGGAAAGAACCATGTTCAGCTCCTGGTCTGTAGCAGGTGTTCAGCAAAAGTAACTCATGGAGAGAAGGAGAAAAAGATGACGGCAGCTGAAGACCCCGGACCCTGGAGCATCACAGAAGCCCAAGAGGGAAAAGCCTCCAGAAGGTGGATGAACAGTGTCAGTATTATAGAAAGTTCGGGATGAACTGGATTGGCAGGAATTACATTACTGAGTCTTTAGAGAGCATGATTTGGAGTACAAAAAGAGTCAGTGAACACGATGACAAAAAAAGCAAGACAGAAATTGCTACAAAGGCCAAAGTCAGGATTTTGGAGCTGCAAATAGATTATCCTATGAACATCATTTGAGAATAAAGACATCTGATTAACATAACAAGCAGTCTATAGGGTGGCAGCTCCAGAATGAGCTCCCTGGCCCCCCAGTGTCCCTAAGAATCCAGGCCTTTTTCATCCTTTCTCTACATCCCAAGCATACTGGCTTCTCATCCTCAGACTTACTGCTCGGACTTGCAAGGTGGCTGCTGCAGTTCCAAACATCATGTTCTCATGTATAAACATCCATGGCAGGCAGAAGGAGGGAGAGCCTACTTCCTTTTTTCAGGGAGATAAATCTTTCTCAGAAGCCTCCCAGTAAACATGCCCCTGTATCGCATTGGCCAGAACTCGGTCCCATGGCCATGTCTAGTTGCAAGGGCAGCCAGGAAGCTATCCAGCATTTTCAGACTCTATAGGAAGAGGAAGGCAAGGAAGAAGAGGTTGAAAATAGCCAGAGATTGGGTATGTGACCAACACTACCTACCACACTACTCATTTATGAAATCTGGAAATCATAAATATGGGGACACTGGAGATGATGGGGAGGAAGGGGAGAAGTAGGCTTCTACGTTAGAGAGAAAAGAGCCCAGGCTTGAGAGAGAAGGAAGGCTGCATCCTTTTCTGCCATAGTCAAGAAGGGTAGAGGGTGGGCCTGGAAACAGACTCTGAAGAGGAGAGAGTAATCTTAACCTTGGCGAAGACAAAAAATGGCTGCTTTGAAGAATACACTGGAACATTGAGGGGGACCACAATGAGATACCACCCTCTAAATCAACAAAACTTAAGAAGATATCAAGCATGGGCTGGGAAGGCTGTGGATCAACAGGAATACTTCTATACTGCCAAAGGGAATATCAGCAGGTACAGCCGCTTTGGAAAACAATTTAGCCTTACTCCATAACGCAGCAATTCCACTCCTAGATCGACACCATTGCATCTGTGGGTCCAGTTACGAACTGGAATGTTCTCAGCAGCACTGTGAAAGAAAAAACCTGAAAACAGCTCCAAACATCCTTAGGTCAGAGAATGAATAATTAAATCATGATCTACTCCCATAATGGAATAACTATATAACAGTAACCGACCAGGCGCAGTGGCTCATGCCTGTAATCCCAGCACTTTGGGAAGCCAAGGTGGGCAGATTACTTGAGGTCAGGAGTTCGAGACAAGCCTGACCAACATGGTGAAACCCTATCTCTACTAAAAACACAAAAATTAGCCGGGTGTGGTGGCGGGCACCTGTAATCCCAGCTACTCAGGAGGCTGAAGCAGGAGAATTGCTTGAACCAGGGAGGTTCAAGTGAGCCAAGATCGAGCCATTGCACTCCAACCTGGGGGACAAGAGCAAAAAAACCAGTTATAACACGGATCTCAAAAAAACCAGGTTGAACAAAAAAGGCAAATGAAAGATATATACAGTGTGGTTGCGTTTATCTTTACATAGAGTTCCAAAGCATGCAGAAACTAAAACAATATGTTACTTGGGTATGTAAACATAAGTGCAAAACTATAAAGAAAAGAAATGAAAAGATAAACACAAAATTGAAGAAAGCGATTAGCTGTAAGCAAACTTGGGGAGACGCAGACGCGTAAGTCCAAATAGGAAGGAAATGCTCTCCTTAAACCGAGCGGTGGGTACGCAGGTGTTCGCTGTGTTCTCGTTCTTTATACTTCACACAGATGCCAGAAAAATTATTTTGTACCCACTGAATAACTAATTAAAACAATTTGAAGATTAAAAAGGAGAGAGAATGCAAGTGAGATGAAGGTACACCTGCGAGCCCACCGTGGGGGCAGAAACCCTGTCCGTTGCGTCACCATCTGGGACCGGCAGAGCTCAAACAACATGGAGTTGAGACAACTGGGCGTTATGGCTGAAGTCTGGCCAGTTCTGTCTGGGTGTCACTTAGAATGGGAGAACCTCACATTTGGGAGGGGAAGGACGGTGGACAAGAGTGGGTTGGAGAGAGAGAGCCGAGACATTAGAATGTTTTTCCTTAAGGAACTAGGGGTAAAAAAAAGAAAAGAATTGCTCCCTGCATGCAGGGCTTGCCCTGGGCCTGGAACAGCCTGGCTTCCCATTGAAGCCTCCTGACACATTTAGGAAGGGGGAATTACCGTCTCCATTTCTTTTTAAGAGATAGGGTCTCACTCTGTCACCCAGGCTGGAGTGCACATCATAGCTCACTACACTCTGGAACTCCCAGGCTCAAGTGATCCTCCCACTTCAGCCTCCTGAGTACCTTGGACTACAGGCTCACATCACTGTGCCCAGCTAATTTTTTTTTTATTTTCCATAGGGACAAGTTCTTGCTATGTTGCTCAGGCTAGTTTTAAACTCCTGGCCTCAAGTGATCCTCCTGCCCCAGCCTCCCAAATTGCTGAGATTATAGGCATGAGCCACCGTGCCTGATCTTCCTTCTCCATTTTACCAAAGAGAAGACCTAAGTTAGTGACTTGCTCATGCCACACAGCAAGTGAGTGGGAGAGGCAGGTACTTGCAATCATATATAACCTCCTCCCAGTCTGGGCTGCCAGCCCTCCAGCCTCAGCTCATGCCCACTGCCCTTCCATCCATCCTTCCATTCAGCCAAGCCTCTCCTGCCCAGGGCTTTGTATATCCTGTCACCTCTTTCAGAAACCGACCTCCCACATCCTTCCCTAGCAGGGTCCTTCCCATCTTCAGGTCTCAGCTTCAGTGCCACCTGCTCAGAGGCCCCGCTTGACCACCCGCACGTCAGCGGGACCCCTTGTTACTCTCCTTCCCTGGACTCTGTCCCTTGCCCTCGTGCCTCAACTGTCCATATGCATCAACTGCTTTGCTTGCTTACTGTCTTTCCCATGTACTGGAACCTATGTCCCTTGAGGGCAAGGACTGCATGCCTCTATTTACCATGGCATCCCCACCGCCCAGCTCTAGGTCTGGCATGTGGCAGGTCTTTGACAAATGGTTGTTAAATAAACGCACAGCTGAACGAGACTAGTGAAAGAAGGCTGAGGTGAGAGACATGTAGACAGACTCAGACCCATGTCCCTGCTCAGAGAGGGGTCTATCCACACCCTCCGTGCCCAGAAGAGCAATTGGTAAGCCCCTTCCGCCTTCAGACTAGCGTCTGGGCAGCCCTGGATGCCCAGGAATGGAAGAGGTAAGACCCTCCAGATGGCATTGTTACCGGCAGCTTGGGCAACCCCTGCCCAGTGGGGATGTTCCCTCCCTCCATCTGCTCCTAATGAGAGCTTTCCTGACTGCAGCATTGGGCTCTTGGCAACCACTGTTCCAGAGGGTACCCTGCAGTTGGAGGGTGTTCAGAGATGAAATATCTGAAACAATGCAGGAACAAGGGAAATGGAATAATTATAACAGATGAAAAGACCCACACTCTGGGCTTTGCCAAGTTAAGCAGAATAGGATAATTGCATGCAAGGCTCCAAGGGGTGTGAAGGCCTTTGAGGGAGGGGAAGTATTGGGGATGACATGAGAGGGCATAATTATGCAAAATGGTATGAGATGAATCCCTGGGAATTTTAGGCCTAGTGGCAGGAACCATTTTCTCCTGGCGAAGCTCTGAGGTTGGGCAGCAGTTTCCTAATGGAAGGAGTGGAGTTCCACCCTGATGGCATTTAAGCCCACGTTAAGCCGAACCTGGAGACTCTACGAGTACACTGGCCTTAATCTAGAAAGCTGGGATCAGGTGTTAGGGGGCAGAGGTGACCTGATGGCAGGGTGGTACAATGGTCATTTGCACAGGTTTTCTGGTCAGCAAGAGCTGGATTCCAGTCCCAGCTGGCAGCCTTCTAGCTGTGTGTGACCTTGGGCACATGGCTCAACATCCCAAGGCCTCAATTTCTGCATCTATGAAATGGTGACAATATCACCTGTGCTTTAAGGTTATCGGGATGATTACATGTGATAACATAAAAGCTCTTGTCACAGTGCCCGGTATACAGGAAGAAGGCATTAAGTGTCAACTACAAAGTCTGCGTGGAGCCAATCACTGGCTTTTGCTAGGATCTCTGGTCCATGACAGGAGGAGGATACCGGCAGATCCCTGGAATCCCAAGGCTTTGATTGGCTCTGAGGTCCAACTTCCTGCAGGAGCTGCTTGGGAGGTGCAGGTGATAGCAGGCCCCAGCTCAGATATGATAGCTCTTAACCATGTGAGATTTCTGAGAGCTGGAAACCCTCAGCAGGAGAGCCTGGTTAGGCGGATGCCACATCTTCCTTTCCTTTATTTTCTAGGCAGGGGAAACCAACCAAACTCCAGCCTTTTGCGACACTGTGGGCACCAGGCCATCTGGTCTCGGGACCCTACTGGAAAGATGAGTGTTTGTAAGCATCTGTGCCAGAACAGATTTACAGAAGGACCCAATGTCTAGTTTAAAAGTGCCTGTTAAGAGTATTTCAGAGATGAACAGACTGACTTCCCACAAACTGAGGGAAGATGACAGTTTGGCCGGGTGGGAGGAAGCCAGGCCACCCAAGCCTCAGCAGCAGAGAAGCTCCTGCTGAGTGCTATGGTCGGGACGCAGGTGATTCCTGGCTTCCTCTGAAGCTGACTTGGCTCCCAAATGTCTTAGAATGAAAGCGGGAAAGGGCCATTTCCTTCAGCCAACAATGAAAACAAGAAACTATGTGATAAAAGCAGCATAAACAAAGTGCTATATGGGGTACAAAGGAACAGTGCACAGTCCTTCCTTTTCTGCACAAAGCTTTTCGGGAGGTGTGGGATCTGGGAGGGGTGGGAGCTGGGGGGCTGGGATCCGGGAGGGGTAGGACCTAGGAGGAGGGGGAGCTGGGAGGGGTGGGACCTAGGAGGGGTGGGAGCTGGGAGGGGTGGGATCCGGGAGGGATGGGATCCAGGAGGGGTGGGACCTGGGAGGGGTAGGAGCTGTGAGGTATGGGACCTGGGAGGGCTGGGATCTGGGAGGTGTGGGAGTTGGAAGGGGTGGTACCTGGGAGGTGTGAGAAGGCTATTTTGACCAGCAGAGTTGGGAGGAGAGCAATCCAGACTACAGAAAAAGCACGGACAGAGGCGTGGAGAGGAGGCAGTCAGCGAGTTCTTATAACTGGCCCATTTGGAATTAGAGACCATCCTGATCCTCACCAATCCCTACGCTGTCAGTTGCTCCCTGTGACTTTCTACCTGATCCAGTACGGGGATGCGGGTCAAGACATGGAGACAGGAACTGAAAGTGGGGTTCCCTGTGGGGTCCCCAGCACACTGATGGTTCAGGCTGGTGGGGTGCAGTGGAGAGAGCACTGGGTGGGGAATTAGGAAATCCAGGTTTGAACCCTAGCTCAGTCCTTTACAAGCTGTGTGACCTGTGACAGGTAACAGGCCCTCTCTGGACCTCCGGCTCTCCATCACTGACAGAGCAGGTGGGTCTCACGACCCTCAGGGCTCTCCCAGGCCTGACACCCTGGGATTTGCAAATTCTCCTGTGTTCCAGCTGTTCATATGTGTCTGGGTTTCTGTCCCTCATTTGAGTCATTTTACACACAAGACAGCAGGAAATCAGGATCCTCGAGAGGTCTGTGAAATAGAAGTCACTGAGTGTCAGAGGATATACCAAACACAACAGGCAGAGACTTCCCTATGGCTCCAGGGTGGCCAGCTTCATCAGCCCTGACTGCCCAGACAGAAAGAGCAAGGTGGGAGGAGCAGGTCCTGCATGGAGAGCCACAGCCAGAGAGATGCTGGATCCCAGGAGGAGGAGCCTTCGCCCACGCCCAGGGCAGGTTCCGGGGGACCAACTGGCTCCCGCATTGCTTCAGATAGCCCTGGGGTAGCTGGGTACTATTGACGGCTCAGCACTTGGCAGGGAGAAGACCTGACCCACATCCTGGTGCAGCAGGACCCCTCCCATTTGTTGACCCTTACTCTGTGCCAGGCCCCACGCCAAGGGCCTCATATCCATCATTTCACTTAGTCCCCCCAGCCCTCCTGGGAGGAGTGGTACCTCTGCTACACCCATTCTACAGAAGGGCAAGGAACTTTCCCAAGAGGACACATCCAAATAAGAAAGACAGGATTCCAACTCCAGTCTATCTGATACCTGATCTTGTCCTCTTTCCAGGGAGTCTCCACTTCCCTAGTGGGAATCCAGAGACGGGAGGCCAGCCTATTCCAAAATCCCACCACCGCCAGCCTGCAATTCCATTTGCCACTCTCTGAATGAAAGCACTGTTGTCTCCTGAAGGTCCCAGAGGGACACAATAAATGAGGAAGGTATCGGACTGTCAGTCACTCCAACAGGCCAGGCAATAAGCAAATGGGACATGGGCCAACAAGGTTTGACAGGGGATGAGGCTGGGACTATTGGGAGGGGAGGGGATCTGAGAGACACCTGCAGATGCTCCAGGAGGTGTGCCTGAAGAAAGAGGAGCTTGGTGCAGCAGAGTGACCGAGTGACTGCGGTATCTTACTCCCACACTTGGGTGCAGCCCAGTGATCTAGAAAGAACAGCTCTCTGGGGCAGAAATGCACAAGGCCAGAGAGCCTTTAGAGGAAAAACCTCTCTGGCAAAAGGAGTTTCGGCTGGCTAGGGAAGACTGCAGCTGGGGCCCTGCTCCCAGCATCTAAATCAGGCCACCCAGGCTCCGGGGCCCCCAGGCACTGGACCGCTTTGGGAAGTGGGGAAATTCCTCCGGAATGAGATGGCACACAGGCTGCCAGCCATCCTCCCCGGATGCTCACTGAGCTTCTGGCAGGGAGGGAGCCCAGAGCCAGCAGAGGGGCTGCATTTTGCCATCAGTGGGATGCCTGCGGGTGGGAGGGGCTGTCAGCAGGAATCCTGCTCCTGGGCTCCCGTGGAAGAGATGGGAGGGATGGAGGAAGCGTCTTTTCGAAGAAGCACAGCGAGCTTAGGGACCCTGGTCATGGCCCAGTCACACCAGCAGGGGGGCGCTGGCCCAACCTATCCTCCAGAGAGCGTATAAAAAATAATAACAATGCAATCCCTCCCCCCTCCCCCTCTGATGTAAATGACGAGTTGATGGATGCTGACGAGTTGATGGGTGCAGCACACCAACATGGCACAAGTATACATATGTAACAAACCTGCACGTTATGCACATGTACCGTAGAACTTAAAGTATAATAATAATTAATTAATAAATAAATAAATTTAAAAAAAAATAATAATAACATATTGCTGAGCACCAATTCTGAGCTAGACGCTGGAGATACCACAGGGCACAAAACAAGCAAAAGGCCCTTCTCTCATTATGTTCTAAAGGGAGTGACAAGCAATACAACACGAATACATAATAAACTAGAAGGCAATAAACACTTAGAAGGGATATAGAGGAGGGAGAAGAGATGGGGAGGGGGGCGGAGTGCTGGCAGGGTCCAGGGGGCAGTTTGCAATTTTAGGCAGCACGACCAAAGACCTCACTAAAGAGGTGACGTGGCCGGGCATGATAGCTCACGCCTGTAATCCCAACACTTTAGGGGGACAAGGCAGGAGGATTGCTTGAGCCCAGGAGTTTGAAACCAGCCTAGGCAACATGGTGAGACTCTATGTCTACAAAAAATTTTAAAAGACTAGCTGGGCATGGTGGCACATACCTGTGGTCCCAGCTACTTAAGAAGCCAACACGGGAGGATCGCTGAGCCCAGGAGGTTAAGGCTGCAGTGAGCCATTATTGCACCATTGCACTACAGCCTGGATGACAGAACAGGACCTTGTCTGAGGAAAAAAAAAAAAAAAGGTGATATGTGATTGAAAACCTGAAGGAGGCTAGACAGGGCAAGCTGTGTGGACACCTGGGGAGGAGTATTCCAGGCTCAGGAGCAGCAAGGGCAAAGGCCCTGAGGCAGGAGTAATCTGGCAAGTTCCAGGCATGGCGAAGAGGCCAGCAGCTAGAGCGGAGTGACAGGAAGGGAGCAGCATGGGAACACTTGGGGAGTATGCTAAAGGGCGAATTAGGTCAGGCAGAGCCTGAAGACCGTCACAAGGATTGCGGCATTTCCCATGCATGAAAGGGGAGTCCCCGGAGGCCTATGAGCAAGGGAAGGATATTATCTGCCATATGTCTTAACAGAGCTACTCTTGCTACCGTGTTGAGAATAGATAAAAGGAAACTGGGAAGCCCAGTTATTATTATCCCCATCACCATCACCATCACCAACTACAGCAGCAACAGCCAGTTACTGCCCCTGCCACCCACTTCACTGTTACTATCTAGTTTACATCTCACAACAACCTGTACAGACAGAGGGCCTTACTTCTCCCATTTTATAGCCTAGGAAACTGAGGCTTGGCCAAAGTCAGAAGGTCACACTAATAAACCCTCTCCAGAATCTGGCCCACTGCTCTGGCACCCCTGCCCAGCCTTGTCTCCCACACCTCCCTTCTCACCTGCACCCAGCCTCCCGCCCCAGGGAGCTACTCCCAGTTTCCCCAACTCCACACATTCTTCCAGGCCTCTGATTTTTTTCACATGCTGTTCCAGCTGCCTAGAACTCTTTTCTCCCATATCTAACTGCCACGTGTATTTCAACCATCTTTTGAGAGACAACTCAAGCTCTGCCTCTTTGGGGGACCCCTCCCTGATTGCCTCCAGCACAGCAGCTCATGGCCACCTCCCCAGAAATATGAGGCATGGCAACTACCCCGCAGCCGGCCTCCCACATACCATGTGAGCACATGGTCAGGGGCTGGAACTTATCAACCTCTGTTTCCCCAGCAATCAGTTTTGCAACCTGATAGGTCTCAGGTTCAAATCCTGCTGACACTCTGTTTGCCTAGGTGATTTTAAATTTCTCTGTTGCAATTTAATTCTGAATCACACTTCCTTCATGCATGTCCATTTCTGTGCACATACCCCTGTCCTTGGACAGATACACGCAGAGCCTTGGGCTGATGGGTGCCATCGCGCTTTAGAAGAATGATACTTGTAACAGAGGAGGAGGTGCATGGTGCAGAGGGAGCCCTGTGCACTTTAGAATCAGCCAGACCTGAGTTCAGGTCCTGTTCTGCCTCTCACTGGCTGTGTGGCCATGAGCAAATCATTTAACGTGGGCCTTCCTATCTTTGTCTATAAATGAGGCAAGTGATATCCACTCATGAGTTTTGTGAGATCTGAAAATGGTACAAATGCAATGTCTTGTATACTAAGCCAGAAGCCCCCACTTCTGGCCCAAGTCCTCTCTCTGAGGCAGGGCCTATAGATTCCTGGCAGTTTCCCCTGCCCTGGTACCTGGCACCCTGCCCCTGGCCAGCCCCACTGCCTGGCAGGTCCACATGCTCACTCCTTCCCTTCCACCACATGCTCACTCCTTCCCTCCCACCAACTGTCCTGCCTCCATTGCTACCAGGCCTTCCTGCCTGATTGGCCAGGCCAGCTACACTTCCAGCAGACAGTGGGAAACAAGTAACTAAGGAGGGGTGACGCCACAGCAAGGAACAGGTCAGAACAACATTTGATGCCAGCCACTAGGCAAACACCCCAGATCCTGGTCACTCAAGGTATTGTAACATGCCAGGTCCGGGAGGATTTGAAGGGCCAACTCTCTCACTTTACAAATGAGAGGCCCAGAGAGAGTGAGACACTAGCTCAAAGTCACACAGCGAGAGAGGAGGAGGCTTTGGACTTGTCCCTGGCCACACTCTTCCTACTGTACCTGCTCCTCCTCATCAGGGACCACATTTGTTTTCTGTTTTTGTTTCTTTTTTCTCGAGATGGAGTCTCGCTCTGTTGCCCAGGCTGGAGTGCAGTGGCACAGTCTTGGCTCACTGCAACCTCTGCCTCTTAGGTTCAAGCAGTTCTCATGCCTCAGCCACCCACATAGCTGAGATGATGAGTGTGCGCCACCACGCCCTGCTAATTTTTGTATTTTTAGTAGAGAAGGGGTTTTGCCATGTTGGCCAGGCTGGTCTCGAACTCCTGTCCTCAAGCAATCCTCCAGCTTCGGCCTCCCAAAGTGTTGGGATTACAGGCATGAGCCACCGCACCTAGCCAGAGACTACTATTGAACTGGACTGACCGCAGCTTGTTGAAGGCCCTGTAGCTCTGTTTCCCTTGAAAGATATCAAAACACTTTCAGCATCTTAATTCCCAAAGGCATGACACCTGACATCAGTCTCTTGAGTGGCCTGCAGGGAAGCCATTGTCCAGGTTCTATGCAGCCACCAAGTCCACTGACTAAGCTCCGAAATCCGCGGTCTCCCGAGGTTGCTGTTTGTTCTCTGTCTATGGACTGCTACTACATCTGCGGCTGCACTGTGCTTGAAACCTCAACAGCGCATCTCAGGGGTGGGTAGAGGAGGCTGGGATAAATGGAGCCCCAGCCTCTGGAGGCCTGACATGGAGGTTGCGCAGCTCAGTCCCTGGGCCTCACCCCTGGAGAGCCCCATCCAGTGGGGGTTCGG
The DNA here is from genome assembly GCF_024542745.1 of Macaca thibetana thibetana. NCBI lineage: Eukaryota > Metazoa > Chordata > Mammalia > Primates > Cercopithecidae > Macaca > Macaca thibetana. Next base: position 93,867,439 of record NC_065586.1, on the reverse strand, counting down.
ATGACTCGGAGATCTGTACCATAAGCAAACTCCTCCAGGGATTCTGATGTGCTGCCGTGTTGGGGACCACCAGCCTAATGCAGCCCTTCCCTCAGGGAGTCCCCTCCTCCACACCCTCACAGAAGGCCACCCATCAGGGGACTGGGAGCCCACCACCTCACAGGTGGCAATGCCCCAGCAGTGAGCACACAGACTGTGCCACGCTGAAATCTGCGTCCGGGGTCCTCGTCTGCCTTCTGTGACTGACTAGTCAAATGTCTCTTCTTCCTCAGGAACAAAATCAGGCCCTATTGCAGCCCTGTCCTCAACCCCCGGCCTCCCAGATGCTGTTCCTGCCCTGGAGGCTCCTGGTGTCCCCTTAGGCCTGACAAGGGAGAGACTCTCCTTGTCCAGCACTCAGGCTCCATTTGCGAGTAACTGTGCCTCCTCCGGCCCCACCCACACACGCCCACCTGCACCAGACACCGCCGAGCACCAGGACACAGTGTCCTCCCCGGCCTGAGACCAGAGCAGGCCTGATCAGGAACACTCAGGACCCTACCTTCTCTGCCCAGTGGCCTCTGGCTCCTGGTGCCATCATGTCTACTTGAGATATTTCCAAATAGAGAAGATGGAAACAATGAGAATTCCTCCCAAGAAACCGGCTTGAAATCAGAACACCCAGGTCCTCCCAGGACCCCACCACTTCCAGCTGTAGGACCTTGAGCGAGTCCCGGGGCCCATCTGATGACTGGGTCTGCTGAGGGAAATTCGGACACGCATCAGAGCCCACCGTGCCCTTCCCTCTTGGTGTCGGGGGTTTTCTCCCTTTGCCTGAGCCGTGGCCACACTCCCTTCCTAATCCTTCAGACAACTGACACACATACAGCTGTCGCCCTGGCCTGAGACCCTGATGTGGCCTGAGCGGCATATGGGCCCCTACCCAATGGACTAACTAGCAGCTGATGAGCCTTATTAAAAAATACTTGAGGCCGGGCGTGGTGGCTCATGCCTGGAATCCCAGCACTTTGGGAGGCTGAGGTGGGCAAATCACTTGAGGTCAGGAATTTGAGACCAGCATGGCCAACATGGCAAAGTCCTGTTTTTACTAAACAAAATATATATACAAAAATTAGCCAGGTGTGGTGGCGTGCGACTGTAATGCCAGCTACCTGGGAGGCTGAGGCAGGAGAATCACTTGAACCCAGGAGGCAGAGGTTGCAGTGAGCCAAGATCATGCCACTGCACTTCAGCCTGGGCAACAGAGCAAGACTCTGTCTCAAGAAAAAAAGAAAAGAAAAAAAGCCGGGTGCAGTGGCTCTCACCTATAATCCCAACACTTTGGGAAGCTGAGGAGGGAGAATTTCTTGAGACCAGGAGTTTGAGACCAGCCTAGGCAACACAAGGAGACCACATCTCCACAAAAACTTTTTAAATTAGCCAGCTGTAGTGGTGTGCGCCTATAGTCCCAGCTACTCAGGAGCTGAGATGGAAGGATTGCTTGAGCCAGAGGTTTAGGCTGCAGTGAACTGAGATCTCTCTACTACACTCCAGCCTTGGCAACAGAGCAAGACCGTCTCTAATAAAAAATAATAATAATAATAATAATAATTAAATAATTGCATAGAGCTGCCTAGCACAGTGCAGGGACATGAGGGCTCAGTAAATATTTGTGGTATCTAATTTAGGAACACCAACCTGTACCCACCAAAGAGAACAAAAAATGTACCTTAGTACTCACCTAGTTTAACCTTTTCATTTTACCACTGAGGGCTTCCAGAGAAGGGAAGTGACTCATCCTAGGTTGCCCAGCAACTTTAGTCCATAGTGGCTCAGTTTGCCCAGTCAGAAATCCCTGATGCTCTCATCGAAGGCTGTGGCGCTGACAACATCACAGCGAGAGGAGGACTCCGCGGTGCCCAGAATCCCCGCAGCGCCATTCACCAGAGGTGGACAATGCTCCCTCCCGGCATCCCCCTGGGCCTGGCTTCTGACCAGAACCCTGCCCTGGACATCTCAAAAGCCCTCAGGACCTCAGTGCTGCCACCTGCTCACAGAACGTGGCAGGTACGGGGGTGGACAGCCCACGTCCCTCTGCCAGGTTATTTATAAAGTGTTTTCAGATGAGTCAGGCACGGAGCTGCCCAGCACCACCATGGACTATCCCCTGGAAATGCTAGAATGATCCTGAGCTCTGGAACCCCACCACACCCCTTCATAGCCTGCTTCTCATGGAAAGCTAGAGGCAGGAAGCTGAGGCCAGGGCTGTGGGGCTGTTGTGATGCCCCCCATGATCCCTGGCAGGCCAGGCTTGGGGGACAGATGGGGAGGCCCCAGGAAGGAGAGGAAGGGCCTCAGACAGGCCCCCTTCCGGGCCACAGACCACATGGCCCTTCCTTCCCCTTCCCACTCCCAAACAGGAATGACAGACAAGCCCAAGAAGATAGCCCCCACCCCGTGCCCCTGGCGCTGGCTGCTCGCACCTCCATTCCTGTGTGTACTGCTCTCCGCCTCCACCAGGAGCCCAGCTATTTCTCTCTCTCTGGAAAGGGAGCCCAAGCCTCCAAGCCTCCCGTCCCCTTTTCCTGCTCCTGGCAGTGCTCTAATTACTTCCTCAGCTGGATGCTGCCTGCCATGGGTACCCTGGCCAGGGCTGCCATGAATAACTGCACCTGAGCTCACACTCAGCTTCCCACAGAGGCTGGGCCCAGTGCCCCTGCAGAGAGTGTGACCACTGGGAGCCTGGTCCTGGGGGCCTGGACTCCCCCGGCTGTGCACTCTGCTTTGTGAGCCTGAGCTGAGGGCATATGGGGGTCTTTGGGACTCACCCTCTCCTCTGCAGCCTCCACCACAACCCTGCAGGGGCTACTTGCTTGTTCAGCAATCCTGCCGTGTGCCTGGCATGCGGCTCAGCCCTGAGCAGGGGAGGAGTTGGGAGGGCAAGGAGATAAATAAGCCTGTCTGCCCTCCAGGGAGGCAAACATATAAACAACTCATTATGCAACGAGGAGGAATGAAGTTAGTGCTAAATTAAGGTACAAGCTGGGCACCAAGCCTGCAGGCCCTCAATTCTTCCCTACTTTTTTTTCTTATTATAAAAGCAATTCATACTCATTTTACAAAGAATTTGTATATGCAGATAATAAGAAGAAAATTATAATACATTCTTTATCCATCCACTCAAGGACAACTTGGTCCATACCCGTGGCCCAGACTTCCAGACTTTTTTTTAACAGAGCAAGGACAAGTCACAGATCTGAGGGTCTCTTTTCCAGGGACCACCTGCCTGGCTCTGAGACAGTCTTTCCAACTTGAAATTCACAGGAAATGTATAGAAAGATTTCAAAGCAAGATAATATGGATAGCATGACAAGTTCATGTAAAAAGAAAAAACCCAAAACTCTATCAATGCCTGGAAAATGTCTGGAAGGATACATACTAAGGGGTCACCATTTATCAGTTAGGGGGAAAGTGATGGAGGAGCAGATAGACTTTTTTCTGCTAGAAATGTCTTTGAATTGTTATAGTAAGCATGGATTTACATAAACTTCATGATTTTTTAAAATGAAAACTTTTTTTAAAATTGCTCAATGAATAATTTCCAAATTTTCTATGGTATCGTCTTATCTTTGCACTTAGAATAATATAATATGAAAACTAAAAGGAGGCACAGCCACTGCGGAGAGCAGTTTGGCAGTTTCTGCAAAAGTTAAACAGAATTTCCATATGACCCAGCTACTCCATGCCTTGGTATATGCTCTAAAGAACTGAAAACAGGGACTCCCCTTGTTCACAAATGTTCATCACATCACTATCCACAGTAACCGAAAGGTAGGAACAACTCAGTGTCCATCAACGGCTGAGTGGATAAACAAATTGTGTTATATACATGCAAAAGAATATTATTCAGCTATTAAAAAGTACTGACACTTGCTATAACATGGATGAAACCTGAAAACATTACGCTAAGGGAAGGGAGCCAGACACAAAAGGCCACAGAGTCTATGATTCCATTGAAATGAAATGACCACAATAGGTAAATCCATAAAGGTAGAAAGCAGATGAGTCGTTGCCAGGGGCTGAGGGGAGGAAGGGAATGAGGAGTGATTACTTAATGGGCAGAGGGTGTTTTTCTGAGGTGATGAAAAATTTTGAAACTAGTGGTTTTGAAACCGGTGGTTGTACAACATTGGGAATGTACTAAATGCCACTGAATTGTATAATTTTATTGATTGATTGATTGATTGAGACAGGGTCTCACTCTGTTGCCCAGACCAGAGTGCAGTGGGGCGATCTCAGCTCACTGCAACCTCTGCCTCCCAGGCTCAAGCCATCTTCCCATCTCAGCCTCCCGAGTGGCTGGGACCACAGGCACACACCACCGCACCCAGCTAATTCTTCTACTTTTTGTAGAGACAGGGTTTCACCACATTGCCCAGGCTGGTTTCAAACTCCTAGACTCAAGTGATCCTCCCACCTTGGCCTCCCAAAGTGCTGGGATTAGAGGTGTGGACCACCGCACCCAGACTGAATTGTACTCTTTAACATGGTTCCTTGTATGTTATATGAATTATATCTTAAAAAAAAAAAAAAGACCAATGAAACATTTTTAAAAATAAAAAAATAGGCCGGGCGCGGTGGCTCAAGCCTGTAATCCCAGCACTTTGGGAGGCCGAGACGGGCAGATCACGAGGTCAGGAGATCGAGACCATCCTGGCGAACACGGTGAAACCCCGTCTCTACTAAAAAATACAAAAAACTAGCCGGGCGAGGCGGCGGGCGCCTGTAGTCCCAGCTACTCGGGAGGCTGAGGCAGGAGAATGGCGTAAACCCGGGGGGCGGAGCTTGCAGTGAGCTGAGATCCGGCCACTGCACTCTAGCCCGGGCGACAGAGCCAGACTCCGTCTCAAAAAAAATAAAAAATAAAAAATAAAAATAAATAAAAAATAAAAATAAAAGCTTTGTCTCACTCAGCTTTCATGTCCCCCAACCCCTAACCACCTGGCCTTCGAGGGTCATGAAGGAAAAAGCTTCAACCTGCCCACTGGCAGGGCCGAGCCACTTGGCTCCCAGAAGGCCTTGAAGAGGCAGGGGAGTCCAAGAGAGAGAAATACCCCCAAGCAGGAGAAAGGAGAGGAGATCAGGGGCCGGAGCTAGGCCAGGCAGACAGAAGAGGGAAAGCAGCCATCCTGCACCAGGAACCACACTCCCGAGGAACCCTCAGATATCCCAGAGAGGTCAGAACTGCTATCCCATTCTTCAGATGAGAAAACCAAGGTTCAGTGTGGCTTGGAGGCAGGGCTAGAAATGTCTTTGAATTGTTATAGTAAGCATGGATTTACATAAACTTTATGATTTTTTAAAATGAAAACTTTTTTTAAAAATTGCTCCTCCTGACTCCAAGGAGGAGAGGCAGGGGAACCTGGCATAGTCCCAGGCCTGCAGCCCAGCGACAGCTCCTTCCGGCTGGCTGGTCCCCACTCCTCACCTGCTGGCCCCTGAAGGGCAGGTGAGGGGCATGGGATGGGGAAGGGGGAGCCTGAGGGACGGGCAGGGATGCACTGCATGGGCTGGAGGGTGAAGGAACTTACCCTAGCTCTACCCCTCTCCCTCCCTGCTTCCAAATCTAGATGTAACCCCTTGGCTGCCCGAGGCCTCCCCATCCCTCAACTCGTGCATGGTTAAGGTAGTGGTTAGGGCTTGGGCTCTGGTCTAGACCGCATGGGTCCAAATCCTGGCCCAATGACTAAATGGCTCTGTAATGCTCACTTCCATATCCCCATCTGTCAAATGGAGATGATGGCATCAGTCCCAACCAAATAAGACCAACGAAGGATAAAATGCTCAGAAAAGACTCGGCATAGTAACTCCTGGACATCTTACTTTTGTTTTAGTCAAACATCTGCTAGGATTACCAAAGCTTCTGGGGTTATGGGATTCAGGTGTGCTCTGGTCTCATGTCTCCTCCTGCTGCTCAGGGAAGCCCCCTTGCTATAGTGGATGCTGGTAAACTTGCCGGGGCTCAGAAGCACTGGCCGAGGCACCATGGCACTGACATTTCTGGGCCCTGGCTCCTCCAGCCAGCCCTAGGCTGCCCTCCTCAGAGCTGCTATCTGGGATTTCTTTTTTTTCTCTCAAGAACCCAACAGTTCAAACCCAGCTACCCAGCTCCTTGACTCTTTATAAGCGTTCAGATGGTCCTGCTTCTAATCATTAAGGCCCAATTACACCTGTATCCTGTTTTATAGTCTGTGGAACAATTTGCCAGGTATTACCTCACTCAGTTCTCACCAAAACCCAGTGAGGCAAGGATCATTGTTCCGTATATTATAAACATAGATTTGATATAAATATATAGATATAGACCTACCAGGTAGTGTCTGTTCTGAAACCTACTTTGTCTTATATTGACATAGCCATTCCGGCTTTCTTTTGATTAGTGTTAGCATGGTATATGCTAACCATCTTTGTACTTTGAATATATTTGTGTCCTTATATTTACAGTCGGTTTCTTGTAGGCAGCATGGAATTAACTCTTGCTCTTTTATCCGACAATCTCTAAATCGTGTTCAGACCATTGACATTTAATGTGATTATTGATATAGTTGGGTCTCAGTCTATCGTTTTGCTATTTGTTTTCTATTTGTTCTGTTTTTTTCCCCTTTTCTGCCTTCTTTTGGACTATTTTTGATGATTCCATTTTATCTTCGTTGTGGGCTTAGCAGCTGTAACTCTGCTATTTTAGCAGTTGCTTTAGTATTTATAGTACACATCTTGACCTTTTCACAATTTACCTTCAAGTGATGTTGTGCCACTTCACACCAAGTATAAGAACCTTACAGAAGTTACTTCCATTTCTCCCCTCCTGGCCTGAGATCCCCCTCTCTGGGTCATGGCTGGAAAACACTCTCCAGGCAGGGACAACCTGCTAACTCTCCCCCTGCTTAAAGTCACATAGGTCCCTGAACCTAAAGTGAGTTCACTAGTGTGAACTAGGGACCCCTGAATCTTGTAGCCTGATGTCTAGTGTCTTGAAAACCATTATTTCATATGTTCTGTCTGTTTTTAAAAAATTGTTTCAGGCAGGAGTGCAAATCCAGTCCCTGCTACCCTGTCTTGGCCAGAAGCAGAAGCCCCCAGCATGCATAGGAGGAAACCAGGACTCAGAGGCTAATCCCCTCACCCAAGGTGAGGGAGCCCGTAAGTGAACAGGCAGGAATCCAACCAGCCCTGGTGCTGTCTTCCCTGGCCCACTGCTCCTTCGTGAACCAACTGAGAACGCAGAAACCGCTCTCAGTAGGGGAAAGTGGACTTTTGTCACCACAGCAAAAAGCTGCTCACAGCATTGTTACTGCTTTGGAAGCCAGTGGGACAATGGGATTGTCTCCCCACTTACCCTCCCATGAGTATTTTCTGGCTGAATCTAATCACCTAATTGGTGGAATTGTGGTAACTCTGAGTGTGTGTATGTGTGCATACGTGTGTGTGTGTGTGTGTGTGTTAATTTGGAGGCAAGGAGTAGGCCCCGTTTTTATCACACTAGTAAACTCACTTTAGGTTCCGGGACCTATTTGGCTTTAGGCAGAGGGAGAGGTTTTTTTCCTTAAAATCACTTGGGGCAGCTGGCTAAGGCCAGATTCTGATAGAATCTGATGGGGGATGGGGCCTAAAATAGCCTTCAGCTCCTCCCCACCCTCTATCTTGCAGGCAAAGAGGAGTCGGGGCCCAGTTCTTCCCCAAGCCCTCTCCTCCAGCAGCTGACCCCAGAAATACTTTGTTTAGAAAACCAATCCGAAAGCAACAGGAAGGACTTTCATTCCTACCAGCACCTTGTCACACATCAATTTCATTTAAGGCTCTTTACTATTCCACAGCTGTGAGGCACAGGCAAAGTCCTTACCCCAGCCAAGACTCCAGCTCCCAGGGCTGATCGTTAAGTGGCAAACACAATGCATGTGGCACAGACTGGGAGCTTGAATCTTAGACCTCTTTCCATCCTCCTCATACTCCATTCACTTTGTTGAATGTTGACAACGGCATACAGCTATTGGTGTTACCAGCAAAAGTGTTACCCAGGCCGGGCACGGTGGCTCACTCCTGTAATCCCAGCATTTTGGGAGGTCGAGGCGGGCGAGGATCACCTGAGCTCAGGAGTTCGAGACCAGCCTGGCCAACATGGCAAAACCCCATCTCTACTAAAAATAGAAAAATTAGCCAGGTATGGTGGTGTGTGCCTGTAATCCCAGCTACTCGAGAGGCTGAGGCAGGAGAATCGCTTGAACCTGGGAGACAGACGTTGCAGTGAGCCGAGACTGTGCCGCTGTACAGTCGGAATGAGTGAGACACCATCTCAAAGAAAAAACAAAAAACAGCGTTACCCTTAGAAGTCTGTGTCCTGCTTGTGGGTCTGTTGCTCACAACTAAAACAGACAGGACGAAAAGCCACACACAACACCCTGCCTGCTCCGTCCGGGTCAGAGACTTCCAAACTTCGCTGCACACTGGAATCCCCTGGGGAGTCTTAAAAACCCCAACACCGGCTGCACCTCAGATTCATTAGATCCAGATCTCTGGGGATGGGGTCCTGGCATCAGGAAATGTTAAAGCTTCCCCAGGGCTTCCTGTGTGCAGCCAGGGTTGAGAAGCTGTGGTCTGGTGTGAGAGGTCTTGAACGCTCTGCCTGTCCCACCCTCTCCGTCACCTCCAATCCCAGCACATCCCTCGTGCTCCCTGAGTGCAGTAACCAGGATGCAGGACCAGACAAGGGCAGGCGAGTGGGACATTGAGGGAGCCCGCATTCTCAGGCTCTGGCAGCAGTGGGTGGGGAGTGGGCCCTTCACCACCCTGAGAATGAGAATGAGGGCCTCCCATATTTTGCTCCCCAGGAACCTCGTTCTTAAGGAGACACTCCCTCGCTGGGTCACTTCAAGAACCTGAGCATAAGTGCTTCCTTACGCACGCCCTGGCCACCCCCAGGGTGCCTCCCTACCCCTGCCCCTCCTTACCTACAAAGGGCCATGATTCCAGCCCCCTGGCCAGAGCCCAGCAACTGTCAGGCCACCTGGCTGAGAGGCAGACACACCCATCAAAGGGAAGAGGAGACAAGGTGTCCCTTACCAGCCGGCCAGCCGCCATCCCATTCCCCAAAGCTGGCCCACTGCCTGGGTGGCAGTTCAAAGATTCTGGAAAATGACAAGACTTGGCAAAGCCAAGCATGACCTTTCCTCCAGGTGCAGGGGCCGGAAGGCTGGAGAAGATGATTCTCATGCCCTCAGCCTGGTGAGGGCCACAGCTGTGCCCGGAAGGAGGGTCTCCAAAACAAGGCTCCATCAGCAGACTAGAAGGAGGAATTGGGTCCCCAGTCTTGCCCTAGAAAACATGGTTTGTGTCAGACCCACGGCCCGCTAAGCCCCAGCCTCCTCTTCTCATACTTGAATGAGCAGGACGTCACTTGGGGATCTACCCTCCAGGCTCTGCTGCAGCGGGGCTGCGTTTTGAACCAGCACCCCCAGGTGATCCTGATCCGGTAGTCCATACTTTGAGAACCACTACCCTGGGCCTTGGTGGGATGATATCTCAGCATCTTGCTCTCCCGCCCATTCCCCCCGCCCACACTATCATCCTCTCCAGAGAGCAACTGCCGAGGAGAGCATCAACCTGAGAAGGAAGAGCCTGAGTAGGTTTGGACAGGCACCCTCCAACCGGTGACCAAGCCTCACTGCCTCCCCTGTGAGGCCTTCACCAACTCTTCCCATCCTTTCAAATTAGCAGAGATGTCTACATTTCTGTAGTAGCAGAAATGTACATACCTAGGCCAGCAGGTATGAGGCCCGAGGAATGGTAGGGAATGTAGCAAACTGGAGAAGGCGTGCTGTGCCCACTCCTACCTGCTGCTGTGTAGCAGGCTGGGGTTGCCAGATCTCCTGATTTGTCAAGAGAAGTCAGGAATCTACTTTTTATAGGCAATTTCCAGCTTCATAAACTATGGAAGCCAAAGCCGGCACATCCGAGGTCCCAATCTGGCCTGTGGGCCACCCGTTAGCAGCCTGTCTGAGAAGTGGGCCCTCGGGATGAGAGGCCCTGTGGGCATCCTCATACAGTTGGTGTTAGCACACTGCCTGCATCCCCGGGGTCCCAGGAAATACCCCTGACATGAACAAGTGGGTGAACACATGGTGTTGGCAGGCAGGAGAAAGGGATATTTTTGTAGGGAAGGGGGACTCCCACCATACCACACCTAAAGTCAGCCTTGTCAGCAGGGGTGGGGCCTGTCCCCCCTCACTCTCAGTGGAGGGCCAAGCTAATGCCTAATTCACCACCCCACACTTAACCGCCGCTTCTAACATCACTGGGTGTTCTGTGAGCACCACCCCCATCATGCAGACCTCTCTTGAGTCTGTAGCTTTATCCACTCCCTCTCTGAAGCCCCCCAACTTGACCTGACTTCATGCCACTTCTCAGAAACCTTTGCCCAGGGCACCCCGCCCCCAGTCCATTCCCAGCTCCTCCAAGACCTGCAATGCAAGAACCAGCAAAGCCACAGAGCTACCCTTGGGAGCAAAGGCCTGGTCTGGGTGCCCGCAGGAATATCCCAGGACACACCCTGCCAAGGGAGGCACATCTGAGGCTTCTGCCATCTCAGGAGACGACAGTAGGCTGTCACCAGTGATGTGCCAGGAGGGAGGAGCCCAGCCCATCAGAGAAAGGGCTGAGAGGTTGCTTAAAATTGATCAGAAAAAGAAGTGAAGGTCCTGAGGGAACAATGTAAAGCCCATGGTGGATAATAGCGCCCCATGTGAAGTTTAGTGGCAGCTGCTGTGTGGTGCGAGCACAAGCTGGGTTAATGGGGAAAGCGGGTGGGGGGATGGGGAAGCCTCTGGAGTGATGGAAACAGTCCATATCCTCATTAGAGCTGTGCTTGAACTGATGTACAAATATAGAAAAATTACACCGACTATACAGCACATGTAAAGATTGGTGGACTTGGCCAGGCACGGTGGCTCATGCCTGTAATCCCAGCATTTTGGGGAGCCGAGGTGGGGGAATCATTTAAGGTCAGGAGTTTGAGACCAGCCTGGTCAACATGGTGAAATCCCATCTCTACTAAAAATACAGAAATTTGCCAGGCATGGTGGCGCATGCCTGTAATCCCTGCTACTCGGGAGGCTGAGGCAGGAGAATTGCTTGAACCTGGGAGGCCGAGGTTGCAGTGAACTGAGATCACGACACTGCACTTCAGCCTGGGTGACAGAGAGACTCCATCTCAAAAAAAAAAAAAAATTGTGGACTTTACCGTATGTAAATTTTACCTCAATAATAAAAGAAAAGAAAATAGCAATGGACAAAAGGAAGGGAAAAGTTCCCCACATATACCTACAAACCCAAGAAGCTGGAGATCTGCTTGCCAATTCCTTGGGGAAGTTTAAAGAGAGACATAAAGGCCAATGAGATATAAGAACCTTGCTCCCAAATAAGCCACGGTCCTGATTTCTAACAAAGTGAGCCAGCCAGCAGGTGGCAAAGTTCAAGTGCAAATACGTAACTGAAAATCTGCTCACAGTAGAAGCCTCGAAGGCAGGAAGTAACACCACATTTAGAGTTCTCCAGCCTTTTCCCACTAAAGCCCCAGTCCATCCTCATGCACTCCCTGAAGCGGCAATCATGCCTCCTATTCAGAGGGACACCAACAGAGGCCCAGGGAAGTTCAAGGACTTACCCCAGCTCACACTGTCAGTGCCAGGACTCAAACCTGGGCTCCCAAGTCTGTGCCCTTCCTTATACCTGCAGAAAAAAGCATGCCCCTCCTAGGCCACCCCGCATTCGAAAGCAATGCAAATGCGCGGAATTGTCTGTAACAATAGCCAATTACTAGGGATAGTCATTTTACCCAAACTTTATTTGGGGAATAATTTTGTGGTGGGGGGCTAATGGTCAGCCTTTTCTTCAGAACAATCTCTGTTCGCAGAGACAGCAGTCTTTGAGATGTGCCGGGGTGAGAGCTGTCTCTATCTCGGTCATTTGTAACCTACAGACTGGCACAGAACACAATTCCATGAGATTTGATGAAAGAGGACATATCTCCCCTATGACAGATTTCAAGACAAAGTACGAAGAAGGCCTCAATAGCTACAAAGGAGGGTCTGACAAAGAAGGGGGCATTCTCCTGAGGCTCCTCGGGCAGGCCAGGGGTGGGCCTGAGAAGTTGAGGGTGACACGGGAAATTAGAAAGACTGGTGGACACCGTTAGTGCCTACCCTTAAGACACTGCCTTCTCTTTATTGCTACAGACTCTGATATTTCTTCCAGCCTCAGAAGATGAATCAGGATTGGGCTAAACAAACACAGTAATCTCATTTGCTTTTCCCCAATTCTTGCTTTCCCATTTTCCCTTGCTGTCAAGATACGGTTCCAGCCAATGAAAAATAAAGACAAAGCTGAAGGGCTTCTTGCTTCTTGATAAAAGAGATAGACATTTAATGGAAGAAACTGTCCCTTTCTCCTCCTTCTTGCCTTGAATGTGGTTGAGTGAGGGCGTGATGGCTGAAGCTGTGGCAGCCATCTTGTCATCAAAAGGTGACAAGCTTGTCCAGGCACGGTGGCTCATGCCTATAATCCCAGCACTTTGGGAGGCCAAGGCGGGCAGATCACTTGAGCTCAGGAGTTCAAGACCAGCCTGGCCAACATGGCAAAACCCTGTCTCTGCTAAAAATACAAAAATTAGCTGGGTGTGGTGATGTACATCTGTGGTCCCAGCTACTCAGGAGGCTGAGGCAGAAGAATCGCTTGAACCCGGGAGGTGGAGGTTGCAGTGAGCAGAGATCGCACCATTGCACTCCAGCCTGGGTGACAAGAGCGAAATCAATCTCAAAAAAAAAAAAAAAGTAACAAGCTTAAGAAAAGCAAACACAGTGAGGATGACTAAGCAGAGAGAAGGAAAGAGCGTGGATCCTTTCAACATCTTCTATCTGCTTATCAGCTCCGGATCAGACTCCTGGGATAATTCGGTATCACTGTGGTTTAAGCCACTGTGCACGGGATCTTCTGTTGCCTGTGTCCTATCTGACCCAGAGGACAGAGGCAGACAGATCCAGGCTTCACGATTCAAGTCACATGAATGAGACCAGGTTTAAGAAGCAGGGGCCAGCCAGTTGAAGACCTGGAGGGCGGCAAGAGACAGAGTTCTGCAGCTTCACCAGGTCAGCGAGAGTATTCCCATCATTTCCCAGGCTATCCAGCCTGCCAACAGAAGCCTGAACGTGCTACACGGCCCCACTGCTCTGATGGTATTCCAGACGTCTCTCATCGGGGATTACTCGAAGCTGCCACACAAAAAAACTGGTACCCTTTATAGCCACAGAGTTACGTGGATCTGGGTTTTTAACATACTCTAACCTTGGACAGAGGAGAGAAGCTAATCTGCAAGGCAATGTGATCTCTTTTCAGTTCAGTGCAATATAAAAAAATAGCTAGATTCACTGCAGCTGCATCCCATGCATTAATGCATAGGGCAGCCGCTCTTTGTATTCTTTCCTGATGGTAAATTATCTTAAACTTTTTATATCATAATGACTTGCTCAAGTCAGGAAGTGCTGCAAAATCCACATGAATTAAAGATCAGACACAAGGCTTTAGACACCCTTCTCGCTTGGAGCAGACTTGAACGGTGTTCACACACCTCTGTCTCCAGGGATGCTCTCAGGCAGAAGCTGGAGAAGCACCCATCCACAACCACCTGTGAGCCAGCTTATCAGCGAGGAGGTGCCAAGCTTAGAGCATCAAACTGGGGCAGGTCAAAAAGCGTAGCTCAAGATCTTCAAGACCAGGGAGCCCAAACTCATGGCTAGAAAAAAGACACAATTCTGGGGACCAATTTAGGATCAACGGGAAGCCTGAAGTCTGGGTTCCAGGTCAGAGCTGAGCCCTAAAGTCCAGAACCACATAGAACAAGAGTATAGCACAAGTAAGAAGAAACAGAAGCGTCCTGGAGGAAGATCTTTGCTAAAGAGTTTCTTCATGCCCACCTGAGCCCGCACCTGCAGTGGGAGGAAAGTGCTTCAGCTGGTTCCAGACAGATGGCAGGAGTGAGGCTGCAGCCAGGGTCCTCACAGTGGTTCATGTGTCCGGAGTAATCATCACAACGGCTTTCATTTGAGTTTGCCATGTATCAAGCACCATGCTCAATGGCTTTTCAAATCCTCACAAAGCCCCATGATTTAGGCCCTAGTATTATCCCTACTTGACAGATGAGGAAACTGAGGCCAAGAGAGGTTAAGTCCATTTCCCAAGCTTCACTGCCATTAAGCGGTAGAAGCAGGTTTCAAAGCCCAAGCTCTACGCCAGGTGCGGTGGCTCACACCTGTTATCCCAGCACTTTGGGAGGCCGTGGTGGGTGGATCACTTGAGGTCAGAGTTCAAGACCAACCTGGCCAACGTGGTGAAACCCCGTCTCTACTAAACATACAAAAATTAGCCAGGTATGGTGGCGTGCACTTGTAGTCCTAGCTACTCAGGAGGCTGAGACAGGAGAATCGCTCAAACCTGGGAGACGGAGGTTGTAGTGAGTCCAGATGGCGCCACTGCACTCCAGCCTGGGCCACAGAGCAAGACTCCTTCTCAACGACAACAACAAAAAGCCTAAGTTGTAAGCCATTTTGAATCCCAAGCCCACCCACGCTTCACCTCCCCTCTTCCTTCTCTCAGATCTCACCCTTCTCTCTAATGTCGTGCCTGTCACTGTGTGGTTGGTGCTGAGGTACCTCCTGCTGCCATATAGTGACCTAATGATACCTGAGTGTGTTCCTTATCTCCCCAGGAACCCTGTAAGCTCTTTAGGGACCATAAGCATTTAGGTTATGCTTTTGGCTGCAAGTATCAGAATGCCCAACTGAAAGTCGCTTATGTAATAAGGACATTTATAATCTCATACAAGAAGCCTGGAGGCAGGAGACACCCAGATTATGTTAATTCAGTGGCACAACAAAATCAGGGCTTTGGGTCACCTTCTCTGGCATTCTCTGGGCTTTATCCAACCCAGTCACTGAGACCTGTGACAGTGACAAACATCTCATTCGCACACAATAATATCCAAAAGGAGAGGCCTTTGTACGCCTTGCCTTAAAAGTCACTACAATTTTCCCAGTGCTCTCCCGATGCACACATCTCCTAATGTCTCACTGGTCAACTGATAGACCGCTGAATACCTATCACATGCCCAGACCTAAGGCAACCATTAGCAAGAGGACTGGAAATATGTGTAATCAGAGATAAGACAAATGGTATGGGCTTATTAATATATGGCCTTTGGAGCTGGAGAAGGGGTCATGAAATACAGTTACCTGATACCAGGACAAAATCTCATTCAGTCTACAAGGAAGGGGGTTTGACTGTGAACGGACAGCTATAGGATCTGATTCAGGGGCCCTTTGCATCTGGTCCTGTGCAAGGTGCTCAGCAAATACTTCTGGTAGGCCTGGCATGGCAGCTCACCCCTGTAATCCCAGCACTTCAGGAGGCTGAGGTGAGAGGATTGCTTGAGCTCAAGAGTTCAAGACAAGCTTGGGCAACATAGCAAAACCCTGTCTCTTTTAAATTATTTTCGTAATTTAAAAAGCTAAAAAAAAAAACAAAAAACAAAAAAACAAACTACTGGTGGTATTGGATGGTACCAGTCACTCCCAGGATGTTTTGAAACATCTTTCTGCACCCAAGCAATAGCAATTTTGGTCATCTTACAGTATGTCAAGTTAAAAAACACATTCCCTTTGATATTAGACAGGTATATTTGTGTGTGTGTGTGTGTGTGTGTGTGTGTGTGTGATATTAGGTGGAAACAGTGTCAATCTCTAAAAATAATATCAATAATCCTATTATCCAATATTTCTTTTGGTTGCTAACTATGTGCTTAGCAGCCCCTGTGTTGAGCAGCGAAGCTCCTGATATAGGCATGATTACTATGTGGGAAGGCGGTATTTGGCATCATGATTAAGAATGCAGACTCTGCCAAGCATAGTGGCTCATACCTGTAATCCCAGTGACTTGGGAGGTTAAGTCAGGAGGAAAACTTAAGGCAAGGAATTCAAGACCAACCTGGGCAATATAACAAGACCCTGTCTCTACAAACATAAAAAAAAAAAAAAAAAAAAAAAAAAAAAAAACCAGCCAGGCATAGTGGCATGCAGCTGTAGCCCCAGCTACTTGGGAGGCTAAAGAAGGAGGATCCCTTGAGTCCAGGAGGTTGAGTTTAGGTTACAGTGAGCTATGATCATGCCACTGCACTCTAACCTGGGAGACAGTGAGATTCCCATCTCCAAAAAAATTATGTAGGCTCTGGAGTCATATCCCAGCTCTATCACTTGCTGTGGTGTGATTTAGGTAGGCCCTTGACTTCTCTAAGCCTCAGTTTCCCTGTCTGGAAAATGAGGGTCATAGCAGCACTCTGGCTTTGGTGTCTAGCTGACCTTAGGTTCAAATCCCAGCTCTGCCACAAACCAGTCATGTAACCTTAGGAAGGTCTCTTCACCTCTTTGGACCTACCTTTGGTCATCTGTAAGATAGGGATAATAAAGCCAACCTTACTGGAATGTAGGGAGGATTAAATAAGAATACATAGAAAGCACATAGCACAGAGTCATCATTCAAGGGAGTGCCCAGGAGAGCAAAGTGTCTAGAGATCATAATAGATAAAAACTGGTCAAAAAATCCAGGGATCTTGATATGACAGCCGACTGCAGATGTGTGCGGGAGCGCCATCTGAAAGACACACTGGGTTTACTTTGTCTAACTCCAGTGGGCTGAACCGGAACCACAGGGTAGAAATCTCAGGGAAGGAGATTTAGTTTCAAACAAGAAAGATTCAGCCAGGCATGGGGGCTCATGCCTGTAATCCCAACACTTTTAGAGGATAAGGCAGGAAGATCACTTGAGCCCAGGAGTTCGAGACTAGCCTAGCCTGGGCAACATGGTGAAACCCCGTGTCTACAAAAAAATATATAAAAATTAGCCAGGGACAGTGGCACATGACTGCAGTCCCAGCTATCCGGGAGGCTAAGGTGAGAGGATCACCTGAACACAGAGGTTGAGCCTGCAGTGAGCTGTGATTGTGCCACTGCACTCCAGCCTGGGCAACAGAGTGAGACCCTGTCTCAAAAAAAAGAAAGATTCCGGCCGGGCGTGGATGGCTCATGCCTGTAATCCCAGCACTTTAGGGGGCCGAGGCAGGTGGATTGCTTGAGGTCAGGAGTTCAAGACCAGTCTGGCCAACATGGTGAAACCCCATCTCTACTAAAAAATACAAAAATTAGCCGGGCGTGGTAGTATGCACCTGTAATCCCAGCTACTCAGGAGACTGAGTCAGGAGAATCGCTTGAACCCAGGAGGCAGAGGTTGTAGTGAGCCAAGATCACGCCATTGCACTCCAGCCTGTGTGACAGAACTAGACTCCGTCAAAAAGGAAGGAAGGAAGGAAGGAAGGAAGGAAGGAAGGAAGGAAGGAAGGAAGGAAGGAAGGAAGGAAGGAAGGAAGGGAGGGAGGGAGGGAGGGAGGGAGGGAGGGAGGGAGGGAGGGAGGGAGGGAGGGAAAGGAAAGAGAGAGAGAGAAAGAAGGAAAGAAAGAAGAAAGAAAGAGAGAGAAAGAAAGAAAGAAAGAAAGAAAGAAAGAAAGAAAGAAAGAAAGAAAGAAAGAAAGAAAGAAAGAAAGAAAGAAAGAAAGAAAGAAAGAAAGAAAGAAAGAAAAAGAAAGAAAGAAAGAAAGAGTTCACCTTTTCTCCACTGTGAACACTGGCCTTGTAGGTAGTGACTCTGGAGATGTAGACACTGTGAGGCAGAGGCCAGCTGAGTCCAGGTCCCATTAGCTCTGAAGGCTAAATGCATCCAGTCAAGGAGACCTAGCCCCAGCTCCCAAAATGTTAAGGAACAGCTCTCATATAGAGTAGTCCTCAAACTTTGACACACATTAAGAAACGCTTGGGAGGCCGGGCGTGGTGGCTCATGCCTGTAATCCCAGCACTTTGGGAGGCCGAGACGGGTGGATCACGAGGTCAGGAGATCGAGACCATTCTGGCTAACATGGTGAAACCCCGTCTCTACTAAAAATACATTTAAAAAAATTAGCCGGGCACAGTGGCGGGCGCCTGTAGTCCCAGCTACACGGGAGGCTGAGGCAGGAGAATGGTGTGAACCCGGGAAGCGGAGCTTGCAGTGAGTGGAGATCACGCCACTGCGCTCCAGCTTGGGTGACAGAGCAAGACTCCGTCTCAAAAAAAAAAAAAAAGAAAGAAACGCTTGGGAAACACGTTCCAAAACCGACTCCAGGCCCCCCTCCTAGAGATTCAAACTCGGCAGATCTGAGCTGGAGATCTGCATTTCCAACAGGATGATGCAGGTTCACATGGTCCAAGGACAAACCTTGAGGACCTCTGCCCTCAACTCCCACCTGCTGCTATTTCAGAAACTCACATGTGGGGGCTGAACCCACAGTTAGGAACACTGCACACAAAGAACCACTTTGAACTAAGAAGACAAACCCAGGGGAATCATCCCCACCCTTGGAGGTGCCCAAAACAGGTGCTAATGAATTCTGGTCCTAAATCAGGAGGTGCAGCACGCAGCACCTAAGAAGGAGAAAATTATTCAATGTGATCTCTAGAACAGGTGGGGATGAGACAGTGAGTCAGGGTGCTTCTCTCCAACATGCACCCACAGAGCCAGCCCTTGGAGAGCACACTGGGGGAGATCAGAAACCAGTGGTTGGGAAGGGGGCAGGACCCAACCATACGGGGTGCCACTCGCCTTAAAGTCTTTGTAATGCCACCCCCTAGAGACATCCACTGCTGGAGGCCCTGAGGATGAGGCTACAAATACACAAATCAAACCCTTTTGCAAAGCATTCAAAGCCCCTTAGAGTTGGGCCCCAATCCACCCTACAGGCACCCTTTCCCCTGAGTGGCCCCTCCTGGAGCTGATTTATTTGCAAGAAACTGGGAATTCTGTGGGCAAACTGCGCTCTCGGAGCATCCCTGGCTCCTGCCACATGGCTCTTCCAAGCCTGAATTTGCCCAATTCCAGACCTTCAGGCATGGGTGCCTCTGTGGGCCTTGGTGAATCCCACTTTAGCATTTAAGACCCTATCAGATGCCTCCTCTTATGGGAGGCCTTTCCAGTGCCCTGGACACAAACACACACACACACACACACACACACACACACACACATACAGAGCAATCTGGGTCCCCCAGCACTATGATGTATTCAAGAACAGAGCTTTATACACCACCACATAGCCTCAGAGGGCAGGGATCTTTGTTTTGCACACTGGTCACTGGCATATCCCTACTGCCCGGGACAGCGCCCAGCACACAGGAGGTGCTGCATAAACACTTGTCGAATGTGGCCGGGAGCAGTGGCTTGCACCTGTAATCCCAGCACTTTGGGAGGCCAAGGTGGGCGGATCACTTGAGGCCAGGAGTTTGAGACCAGCCTGGCCATAACGGCAAAACCCCATCTCTTCTAAAAATACAAAAATTAGCTGGGTGTGGTGGCAGGTGCCTGTGGTCCCAGCTACTCAGGAGGCTGAGGCACGAGAATCACTTGAACCTGGGAGGTGGACGTTACAGTGAGCTGAGATCACGCCACTGCACTCCAACCTGGGCAACAGAGTGAGACTGTCTCAAAACAAAACAAAACCAAAAAAACCCACTTGCTGAATGTATAAATTTTGCAGGACAGAGGTTCCTGGCCACTTCAACTAGGTGAACCAGCAACACGCCATGCACCACCAATATTCTCAGCTGGAGGAAGAGACCCCTGGGAACCTCTCTTGGTTATGTAAAGGTGAGGCGCGTAGACATTCATTGCCCAGGACCTCCTGTGGCCTGACAAAGATTACCACACCCAATCTCCCTTGGTACACAGAAGTAATTCCAGAGGAGCAGGTGGGTAAATTTGCAGATTTCCAGGAGATCGAAAAGTTTCCTGGAAGAATGCACTGCCCAACCCCAGCACCCTCAAAGATGGATGTGGTGACATCGTGGGTCTAGGCCTCATCCTTGGCCTATAAGTCCCAGGGAAGGGGCATGGCTTGGGATGGAAGCTCACTACCTCTTAGGACTCAGCCCCTCGGGAGCTAAGTGAGCTAGAACTTCAAGAGCATGAGAATGGGGCAACCTCACAGCCTACCAGGCCAAGGCATCCTTGCAGCAGCAGATGAGGAGGCCCAGGAGCACCCAGGACTGGGTCCGACAGCTGAAAACCCTGAGTGAAGGGGCAGCTCTCTCCAAGGTCTTCTGACAAAAAGGACCATGGATTCTTAGGTTATTCAGGAATGGAGGAGGCCTCACTAGGGAGAAACCAGCCAGTGGATTTTTGCATGATTAATTGGAATAATAAGAACTATGATTGCATTTTGGCAAGTTGATAATTGAGCACCCATTCGAGCCATTGTTTGTAATTATTTACACAACGTGTATTTAGCGAGGATGAGGAGAAACTGCTTTTCTCATAAAACTTGAATACTTTTCTTTAGGTTCAAAATAATGGATTTATTACATGCATTTATTATGGGCAATTTTCTAAACCAGACAGCTTCTTGGGAAGCACAGGCACCCTTTAAAATTTAGATGCTAAATAAATCACTTGCTGTGGTAAACAGCACTGCGCTGGCATGAATCCATTTCACCGGCTCAGCTGACTGCGGCTGTTAACACAGAGGCCCTCAGGGTGGGTGGTCTGGCTTGCTGTCTCCTATAACCAGCAGGTGCGCATCAGAACCGAAGTAGGTCAGCAGTGGTGAGGAGGGGTTTTGTTTTTTGTTTTCTGTTTTATTTCCAGAAGAAGATACCACACTATCTTCTTCTGTCCGAGCCAAACCAATAAACATAGGTCAGAGGTCAGCAAACTTCTACAAAGAGCCTGACAGTCAACGTTTTAGGCTCTGTGGGGCCAAGAGGCAAAATTGATCAACTGTTCCAGGTGAAGGGCTACATCGTCTTTTTTTCCCCCACATTTTATATTTCAAAATGTGAAAACTATTCTTAGCTCTAGGACACATAAAACCAGGTGGTGAGCCAGATTTGGTCTGTGGGCCATAGTTTGCCAACTGCTCATTCAAATCAGGCAGTTATGGAAGGGGTAGGGAAACCTGCACGCCCGGACCCCAGGTGCATGACTCTTCAAAGAGAGGCTTTCGCTGGGCACGGTGGTTCACGCCTGTAATCCCAGCACTTTGAAAGGCCAAGGCAGGCGGATCACTTGAGGCCAGGAGTTCGAGACCAAGGCCGGTGGATCACATGACGTCAGGAGTTCAAGACCAGCTTGGCCAAAACGGTGAAACTGTCTCTACTAAAAATACAAAAATTAGCCAAGCACCTGTAGTCCCAGCTACTCAGGAGGCTGAGGTGGGAGAATCACTTGAACCTCGGAGGCAGAGGTTGCAGTGAGCTGAGATCATGCCACTGCACTCCAGCCTGGGTGACAGAGTGAGACCCTGTCTCAATAAATAAATAAATAAATAAATAAATAAATAGAGGGAGGTTTTCATGCCTTTATTAGGATAATTTCATGGCTGATAACTCCTTAAAACAATTCTGAATAAAATACTACCTGCTGTTTGCAGAGCACTTTACAAGTTCTTCCCCAACTTAACATAAGCCACCACGGCCACTAAGCCAGAAACTCAGGAGTCACGCTGCTCCAGCCTGTCCACCGATAAGGGCGTTCGGATGGCTCTACTCCAAATGACCTCTCACAACCAACCACGGGACTCACTCAGATCCTTGCACGCCCATGTTTACAGCAGCATTATTGTGGATGAACCTTGAGGACGTTATGTGAAGTGAAATAAGCCAGTTCCAAAAGGACAAGTGTTGTGTGATTCTGCTTCTATAAGGCACCTAGAGTAGTCAAATTCATAGAGACGGGAAGTGGGACAGAGGTTGCCAGAGACTGAGGGGAGAGAGAATGGGAACTTATTGCTGAATGGGTACAGAGTTTCCGTCTGGAGTGATGAAAAACCTCTGGAACTGGACAGTGGTGATGGAGTTCAATATTGAGAATGTATTTAAATGCCACAGAACTATATATACTTAAAACCAGTGAAAATGATAAAGTTTATGTTACGTATATTTTACAATTTTAAAAATTAAAAATAAAAAAATATTTTTAACCCAACTACCAGCACCAGCTACCACCCTAACCCAAGGGATTGTGATTTCTGGTCCCTTAACTGGATCCCTGCTGTCGCCTCTAGTCCCTGACATTGGACTCTCCACAGAGCCACACAGTTCAAGTCACCACTTTCCTTCCTTTTCTTTTCTTTCTTTGTTTTTTTTTTTTTTAGAAGGAGTCTGGTTCTATCACCCAGACTGGAGTGCAGTGGTGCAATTGCAATCTTGGCTCACTGCAACCTCCACCTCCCAGGTTCAAGTGATTCTTCTGCCTCAGCCTCCTGAGTGGCTGGGATTACAGGCACCTGCCACCATGCCTGGCTAATTTTTGTATTTTTAGTAGAGATGGGGTCTCATCATGATGGCCAATCTGGTCTCGAACTCCCGACCTCAAGTGATCAGCTGGCCTCAGCCTCCCAAAGTGCTGGGATTACAGGCATGAGCCACCGCACCCGGCCTACCACTTTCTTACTTAAAACTCTCCAGTGGTGTTTACCAATGTTCTTCAAAGTCTGGGTGATAGGCCAGCCCCATAAGCATCCCCTGAGAGCATGTCTGAAATACAGAATCTCAGAGCCCAGCGCAGACCCATGCATCCTATGTCCTGAAAGTTCAAGAAGCGCTAGTGCAGCTGAGGCCAAGGCTTACCCCACCCAACCTCCAGCCCTAGCTCTCCTGCCTGCCTTCATTTGGGGGCCAGAAAAGTTCATTCCTATACTTGACTCCCTTTTCCGGCCTCCCTTGAAGCTAAGAGCAGTTCTGATTAAGAAGAAGCCAGCAGACTCTGCCTGGGATATAGCTGTGATACCTGGAGGTGCTGCAGCCACTCACAACCAGAGCAGAAAGTCCAGGAATGACACACATCTCAGCCCCAACCTCCCCAAGCCACTGAGCCAGCAACCAACAGTCACCCAGCTCCAGTCTCCTTTTCAAGCGAGAAAAATAAACTTCATTTATTTGTGACACTGTTGGTTTAGTTTTCTGCAACATGTTTATTTCTAAATTACACAACCCAGCTCCCATTCCCCTGAGAATAAAATCCAAACTTGGCTGGGCACAGTGGCTCATGCCTGTAATCCCAGCAGTTTGGGAGGCTGAGGCAGGAGGATTGCCTGAGCCAGGAGTTCAAGACCAGCCTCGACAACATAGTGAGACTTCGTCTCTACAAAAAAAAAAAAAAAAATTAAAAATCTGGCAGGCATGGTGGTGCATGCCTGTAGTTCCAGATACATGGGAGGCTGAAGTAGAAGGATCGCTTCAGTCTTCAAAGTTGAGGCTGCAATGAGATGTGATCACACTGCTGTACTCTCAAAAAAAAAAAAAAAAAATCCAAACTCCCTGCTAGTGCCCACAAGACTCTGGCAACCTGGCCTCTGCCTGACTCTGTCCTCCCGTGCCACCCTCCCTCCACTTTCTGTGCTCCAGCCACTGGTCAGACCCTCCTCCCATCCCTTCATCAGTAACCTTATGTGTCTGGCTCCCTTACGTCAGTGGTCTTCAACTCCAAGCGTCACCTCCTCACATAACCTCTGTCTCCCAATCCATCTGACACAGACTGAGTCCCATCACCCTCTCTTTTTTTTTTTTTTTTTTTTTTGTTGTTGTTGTTGTTTTTTGAGACAGAGTCTTGCTCTGTCCCCCAGGCTAGAGTGCAGTGGCGCGATCTCGGCTCACTGCAAGCTCTGCCTCCTGGGTTCACGCCATTCTCCTGCCTCAGCCTCCCGAGTAGCTGGGACTACAGGCGCCCACCACCACACCCGGCTAATTTTTTTGTATTTTCAGTAGAGACGGGATTTCACCGTATTAGCCAGGATGGTCTCGATCTCTTGACCTCGTGATCCGCCCGCCTTGGCCTCCCAAAGTGCTGGGATTACGGGCTTGAGCCACTGCGCCCGGCCTCTCTTTTTTTATTCTAAGCACTGAACACTATGAGAAAGAACATCGTATTGTTTTTTATGTACAATTACATAATTGTTTTATGTACAAATACATAAATTGTTGATTGCATGTCTCCCTACCCCCATGCTAGAATTTAGGTCCTATGAAAGCAGGGACCTTGCCTGTTCTGTTCACTGCTCTCCTACCGGGCTCTAGAAGAGTGGCCAGCACAAAACAGGGACTCCATAAATCATCGCTGATTACATAATAAATGAACCTACAAATACTTGTCACATGCCTCATTCAATTGATTCGAACTGCTCCCTGTGACATAATCAGGATAAAAGTATTTAAAACTATTTTGCTGATGAGCAAAAGGAAGTTGGGAAAGGTAGGGTGGTTCGCAGCTAACAAGTGGCATGCTTGTCCATGATGCAGCATGTGTCCCGTGGAGGAGACACAGCAGGATCCAGTCCTAGCCACCACCCTTTGCCTGCTGCAGGACCTTGACAAGTCACCGGCCTTCATGGCAGTTTCCTCTCTGAAAACGACACCTTCCTCATAAAATTCCGGGAGAATGACATAGATGCCTTTGGCACAATGCCTGGCACATGGTAAGCAGTACATAAATAGTTGTTCCCCATATTAATTAATGCTCTTTATTCATTGACATCTATAAAGATGACACCATAATTATGACATTAGCTTAAATATTACACTCAATGCTCATAAATGCCAAAACCAGGGCTAGTGCTTGGATCTTCTGACCTTAGACCCAGCTCATCTGCCAAACGCCTCACTGTTCCCCACCACAGCCCCACCCTCCCTCTTCTCACCCAGTGGACCCTGCATGGCGGTGAAAGGGGCCCCAGCGGTGGTTCTATGCCTCCTCGCTGTGTGCCTCTGGGGCTCAGCCCTGCCCCCTCCATTCCCCAGCACCTCCATGGCACTCTGTGGAACCTCCAATGGCAGGTCACGACCCTGTGCTGCTGGCTAGCTCAGGGGAGCCTGTTCATGGGCCCCTCCCTAAGGCCTGGGCAGCTTCCAAGAACATTTCTCTGGGTTGGGCCAGCTCCTCCCTCGGGCTCCTGGCACACATTCTGAGGAATAGCTGGAGACAAAAATTGAACAGTACATGCAAGCCTACATCTGCATCTATGTCTGAACTGGGGCAGATGGTAGAGAGGTGGCTCTCTCTGAGCTCCTAGACCTACAGCGGGCACAGCTGAGGCAGCTATGAGCTCAGGTGTCCACTCTGAGTGGAGCCTAGCTTGACTCTGCTTGCTGCCTGGCTGCTATTGATCCACTCGCCACTGTGTGCCACCCCATCTTCCTCCAAAGACACTCACAGCCCTCAGCTTCCCTGTTGGTCCAGCCTTGGTAAGCCTTCTGAAGCTTTCTGCACAGGAGCTGTGTGGCCCAGATCCTCCATCACCTCCATCCCCTGCACTCCCCCATGCATCCCAGCCCCTCTGAGTAGAACAACAAACCCCAAGGCTGCCACTTCCCTCCCGGGGAACCCCTCTCTGCATCATGGGTTGACAGAGAGCTTGCACTCTGAGGTAGGCCGGGCCTTGCCCATAACTGTGGAACCTGGGGCAAACTGCTTAAATCCTCTAAGCCGCATCGTATGCACCAGAATCTCCAGGGCCAGGAACAAAGACAGCAGAGTTCCACCCAGAATAGCAACAACTGCCACTTATTTATATGAACGATTATTAGCTCAATTTTGCAGATGAGGGAACAAACAAGAGAGAAAGGTTAAGCAACTTGTCCAAAGTCACACGATTAAATAAGTGTCAGAACCAGCTTTGAATCTAGGCAGCAAAGCTCTTGGGAGTCACACGTCCTCCCGTCTGCCTCCATCAGAACCCACTGAGGTGAGTACAGTGTGATCCACCTAATTGCCTCCCACACCCCCAGCAGGGACCAGAGACTGAGAGCCCGCAGGAGAGGAGGCAGAGCCCCTGGGCACCGGCCCAGTCCCAAGGCCTCCTGGTCCCGGGGTTCTTTGATCAGCCCTGCCAGATGTAGCATCTGCTGCTCCAAAGGTCAGGCAGGCCTCACTTATGAGGTCCCGCCAATGGACGTGGGAGCCACTAATAAGGGCATCATGACAGATGAAGGCCAGTGTGCCAACTTCTCAGGAGATGATGCTCACACCAGGGGCACAGTGAAGGCCTGGGGAGGGGCAGCAGGCCCCTGCTGGGACTAGGTGTTCTGGGTTCCTGCCTCCACCTCTCCCATTCCTTAGAAAGTTCTGTCCTGGCCCCTTCCTTCCCTTCACTCTGTCCTTTCTCCCTCTCTGACCACTGACCTTGGAGACCTATGACCCTGACTCTAGCTGCATGATTCCTTCCTCCCTCTAAAGCCAAGGAGAACTAAAGAAGCAGATTTGCATTCCCCGCCTCTCTACTTCCTTTGCCCATTTGACAGATGAAGTTACTGAGACCCAAGAATCATAGAACCACAGGTCCCCACAGAATGCCACTGTTAGGAGGATTTTAGAACCATGTTGCCCAGGGGTTCACAACATGGAGCAGCACTGTCCCCTAGAAGCAGGTAGCAAAGAGCAGGGCTGTTGTGGTGGTAACGGAGCCTAGGTATGCTACTGACATTTAACAGACATGGCCGGGGAGTGCTAAATGTCCTACATGGCAGAGGACAGTTCTGCACAGTGAAGAATTGTGCCACCTAACACAGTAGCACCCAACACAGAAGGCACTGCCAACAGTGCTTTCTCCCCAGTTATAGACGAAGAAATGAAATTCAATGAGGAAAAGTGATCCAGTCAAAGTTACAGTGACAGAAACTTCCAGTTGCCTTCCAGTTTCCCTTTTTCTTGTCTTCCTTAGAAAAAGAACCCCACAACCAGCCCAGTGCTACCCAGCTCAGAGGTTCCATTTCCCAACTTCCCTGCAGCTCCATGTGAGTGGTACACAAGGTCCAGTCCATGAGATTAAGGAGGTTTATTCTGCTGGACTGCC
This sequence comes from Macaca thibetana thibetana, assembly GCF_024542745.1. NCBI lineage: Eukaryota > Metazoa > Chordata > Mammalia > Primates > Cercopithecidae > Macaca > Macaca thibetana. The sequence goes on along the minus strand of NC_065586.1, from coordinate 93,840,438 downwards.
GAGAAGCCTCCCTAACTGTAAAGGTGTGCCTTTCTCCAGCCCTTCTCCTCCCACACCTAAAATGCAGGTGCAGCTTGAGTAGCGCCTTGGGCCACAAGGCCCTGCACTAAGGATGAAGGAGCAGCAAGGTGGCTGGCGTTAGCAGTCCCCACAAAGTGGAGTCACTGCCCCAGCCTGGACTACATATCTTCAGATGTCAGTTACATGACAGTGAGAAACAAACTCTCTGTTGAAAGAGAGTTTCTAGTATTTGCAGCTAAATTGATCCAGCATGTAACTGGTTCAGATTAATATTATTCAAACATTTTCTGAGTGTCAAAATGTGTCAAGCAGCATGTTGGGGATGTTCGCAGACATTATTTTAGGAGAACTGGTTCTTAATTCCATGTTGCAGATAAGCTATTTTTAAAAAAGAGGCCTAAAAGGGAAGTAACCCCCTTTTCCAGGATAAGGAAGGAGTAAGTGGCAAAGCCAGCACTGACGCAAATCTCCAACTCCTTGACTATTGCTGCTTCTGCTTGTGGTAAGAGAAAAATTGGGGCCAAGAACGTAACTGTATGAGGACGGCACTACCCATCCTGCGTGACCAAGGCAGATGTGCTCTTGGTCAACATGGGGGCACTTTGTGACGAAAACAATCCCAGGAAGGCAACCAAAGCTCCTTTGGAGAACAAATCCAGGGTTGCTATTTGTCTAAGAGTAAGGTCACTAGCACTTACTCTTCATTTAAACTCTTGGTTGCTATAACAAGGTAATGCAGGCCAGTTTTCACTGAGGACAATGAAAGGAAGGTGATCCAAAAAATTAGAAAAATATCTTCTTGAAAACACCAAAGATTACAAACCCCTGAGAAACTGCTGGGCTAGTATCTGGGAGTAAACAAGAACCCAGAGAGATAAGCCCAGTCACAAAGTGGCTTTTGTTCAAAAGGCATTTGCTTGCCTGGGAGAAACAGATGCTGGTGCAGGGCTGTGCTCTGGGTATCCTTCCCAGGGATGGAGGGAAAGAGGTGAAAACCCAGGGATTGTCAAGGGTGGGAATGCTGAAAACCCATGCCCTGCACAGAACTGAGACTATGTACCCAGGATAGGTGCAACAACAGGCAGGGAGGGAACCTGAAGTAAACCAGCCTTCACACAGACTTGCACCCTGGTTTCTTACCAGGAAATATCAAGCCTTGAAATTGAATTGTGGTGGTCCCAAAATGATAACATCCCCAAGCATTTGGCTGAAGCAAATAATAATACTCTCTGGATTTTGAATCCTAGGCTTCAAGATATTATACCAAACTCCATGACAAAAACTCCACCCCAAGAGATAAGCCCAGCTACAAAGCTGCTTAAGCTCAGCTACAAAGCTGCTTTGTAGACTTTCTCTACCAGGGCTATGACCAGTGTTCTACTTACTTAAGGGCAAAAACACCTCATTATCATCAAAGAACCCATAGGATGAGTCACTTAAGAGATGCTCTGCCACATGCTTTTTCTTCTCTCCTGAGACTTCTTTTAAAAGTATGATAAGTCTTCTCACTCTGTCTTCTATGTGTCTTACATTTGCATCTATATTTTTCATCATTAATCTCTGTGCTGCATTCCAGATAGTTTCTTAAGACCTAACTTCTAGTTCACTAATTCTCTTTTCAGCTGTATCTAAACTGCTGTTAACACCATTCTTTGAGATTCTAATTTTTTTTTTCAGAGCTAGAATTGATCACAGCCTGGTCACAGTCTGGGTAATGCTGAGCTGGTGGTAGAGTTATTTTTCTAAGAATAAAAGAAACAATGGACAACAGAAATAGATCCCAAAGTACATAAAATATGGGTATTATCAGGCAGAAACTAAAACCAACTATGCTTACTGTATTCAAAGAAATAAAAGTCTTCTCTCACATGTCTGGGTTTTTCTTAAGTCTAAGTTTTCAGATTTTGGCAGGGAATAAGTAACTATAAAAAGTGACATAGCAAGTCTGAAAAAGAACCAAATAGAAATTCTTGCTCTGAAAAAACAATTAGGATCTCAAAGAATGGGGTTAACAGCAGTTTAGATACAGTCAAAAAGATAATTAGTGAATCAGAAGTTAGGTCTTAAGAAACTACCCAGAAAGCAGCACAGAGAGATTAAGGATGAAAAATATAGATGCAAATGTAAGAGACCTAGAAGACAGAGTGAGAAGACTTAGCACACTTTTAAGAGAAGTCTCAGGAGAGAAGAAAAAGCATGCGGCAGAGCATTCCTTAAGTGACTCTATCCTATGGGTTCCTTGATGATAATGAGATGTTTTTGCCCTTAAGTAGAACAATGGTCACAGCCCTGGCAGAGAAAGCCTAAACTTTTTCTTCTTTGTCAAATCCCTCTCCTAATTTTCACAACCTGCAAAAGCCTGGGCAGAGGAAGACCTCATTAGCATCTGGCTGAAGACTGAGATGGCAGAGTTTTGCAAGACACAGGAAGGAGCATGAGGATTGGGACTCTGTTACTTTGCACAGTAGAGAGGAGTATATGCAAGGACCAGGGTAGGAAACCAGATGTGGAAAGTGTGAAGGGGTATCTGTGGGAGGGGTCTGAGGAAGCCTGGGGAACAGAATTCAGATCTGAGAGAGATCCTAAGAGCCTCTGAAGGTTTCAAGTGCACTTAACTGTTTCTCACCAGAGTGTCTGATTTCCAGTGGCCTAGTCACCCTGACCCTCAGCTGGAATCCCACCACCCTTCCAGGTGGTCCCATTGGAATGAAACTAAAGCAGCTCTAGACTGCATCTCCCTCATGCATGGCCTCATCTGGTCCACAGAGAACATGCACACCTCCTTAGCTTCACCATCCATAGAAGAGGAGTTGGCTCCCAACACAGGTCTTTTTTCACTTGCTCTCTTTGCTACACCTTTTCAGGCTGAAAGCCAAGGCCCTTCACATTAGACTCCTTGGGTTCATATCAAGATCCTTGAGCCTCCCAAACTCCAGGAGACACACCCCAGGTTCCTCCAAGGGGTTTCCTTGTAGACCATCTTACCAGGCTTGAGGGGAGGGGCAACCTCCCTCCCTCAGGGGTTGGCACCAAGGGGCTGGGACTCATAGCCTAGCCTCCTACAAAGAAATTCTCTCAAATTTCTCCCAAATCTCAAGCTTCTGACCCCATTTTGCCATCTCCCCAGTTCTCAACCACAGTGTGCTGCTCATATCTCATTCTATGTGTCACTGCAAGTAAATAGAGAAAAAAATTGAGAAAGAGATGGATTCTGCACAGTGCTAACAATAATAATCACCAGAAGTTCGGATTATAGGTGAGTTTTGTTTCTTTTACTTTGCGTAGTTTTCAGATTTTCTAAAATGTATTTTATAAGCAGAAAAATTAAATTTTATTTTTAAAAAAGATGTAACCTGAGCATGGCACTTTGGGAGGCCAAGGCAGGAGGATCGCCTGAGGTCAGGAGTTTAAGACCAGCCTGGACAACACAGTGAGACTCTGTCTCCACAAAAGTAAATACATAAATTATCTGGGCATGGCGGTGTGTGCCTGTAGTTCCAGCTATTTGGGAGGCTGAGGTAGGGGGATTACTTGAGCCCAGGAGTTCAAGGTTGCAGTGAGCTATGTCAAACCACTGCACTCCAGCCTGGGCAACAGAATAAGATCCTGTCCCAAAAAATAAATAAATAAATAAAAATTTTAAAAAATTTTAAAAAGTGATTGCTGAAGCAAACATTATTGGTTACCCACCCAGCAGCCATTTCCTGACTCCATCCTCACTAAATAGTCCCTGCAAGAAGTTTTTCATGTATTAGGTTGTCAGACCTTCAGAGAAAGCTGGACTCTCCCTTGTCCCAGGACTGATACTTGGTCACTCATGGTAACGTCTTTCCCCTTGCCAGCAACTGGCTTAGGAAGGAACATGTGACTTGATTCTGTCCAATGAGCCATGACAGGAAGTCAGCTGGGGAGACTTCTAGGAAATGCTTTCTTGCTCTTAGAAAAAGACACAGAAGATAAGTAAACTGTGGCCAATCCATGCAATGGAATGTTATTCAACAAGAAAAAAAAATGAGCTACCAAGTCATGAAAAGACACAGAGGAAGCTTAAATGCATATTACTAAGTAAAAGAAGTCAGTCTGAAAAGGCTATGTACTATATGACATTCTGGAAAAGGAAAAATGGTGAAGACAGTAAAAAGATCAGTGTTGTCAGGGGTTAGTGGGGGAGAGAGGGGTGAATAGGTGGAGCACAGAGGATTTTTAAGACAATGAAACTATTCTGTATGATACTATAATGGTGGATACACGTCATTAGACACTTATCCAAACCCGTAGAATGTACAACACCAAGAGCAAACCATCATGAAAAGCATGGACTTTGGGAGACGATGGTGTGCCCATGTAAGCTCATCAGTTGTAACATGTGTGCCACTCTGGTGGGGGATATGGATAGTGGGGGAGGCTGTGCATGGTGGGAGGGCAGCGGGTATATGGGGAATCTCTCTACCTTCCTCTCAATGTTGCTGTGAAACGAAAACTGCTCTAAAAAAAATTAAGTCTATTTAAAAAAAAAAAATTTTAAGACATGAGGAAAGAAACAGTTCTCTTCTGCCCGTTAACAAGGTCCTGTGAGATGGGATGCAGCACCCAGGGATGCACTGCCTGTGGAAAGAACACCTGGATTGCTGGCAGGGGGCGCCGAGAGCAGGGCAGTGGGAGTGGGGACCCTCCCAGGTGCAGGCACTGTGGGAGTGTGCTGGGAGAGAATTGGAAACATCAGTAAAACAAACCAAGGGGCCATCGACATGCTATCCTCACCAAGCAATTCCTTTAAGGTATATCAGTGATAAAATACCCTTCCCTAAAAAATCCTTCATTGATCTAAGTCCTAAACAAGTGCCACGGTTATACTGCTGGGCTTCCATATGTGTTAACTTCCAATTAACACATTTTCATGATTTATTCTTTCACAAGCATCATATTCTACATGACAGTTAATTTAGAAAGCTCTCGGTTATTCGGGCAGCCTTGGACACACACTGACTTAGCAATGCTTGTGATATATTTTTAATTAGTAAACTTCATTTTTAGAAAGGTTTTAGGTTTATAGAAAAATTGAGTACGGGTAGTTTCCCTTAATATTAACATCTTGCACTACAGTGGTACATGTGTTACAACTGGTGAACCAATACTGATACATTGTTGTTAATGAAAATTCATAGTTTACATTAGAGTTCACTAATGACCAGCAAAAGCTTTGTACAGTCTACGGATTTTGACCATGTAATGACATTACTCATCACTATAGTACCACACAGAATAGTTTCACTGTCCTAAAAATCCTCTGCCATCCACCTATTCATCCCTCCCTCCCCCAGCCCCTGGAAACCACTGATCTTTGTGCTGTCTCCATAGTTTTGCCTTTTCCAGAATGTCATGCACTGTAGTTGGAACCACACAGCATGTGGCCTTTTCAGATGGGCTTTTCCCCTTATTACTACGCATTTGAGGTTCTTCATTGTCTTTTCATAGCTTGACAGCGCATCTTATCTCTTTTGCTCACTGAGTAACATTCCATTGCATGGATGCACCACAATTTACCATTTACTTTTTGAAGTGCCCCTTGCTTGTTTCCCACCTGTGTATTTCTAGGATAAGTTCCTAACAGTTTAGAACCATTCAAGCTGGGCCGGGCACGGTGGCTCATGCCTGTAATCCCAGCACTATGGGAGGCTGAAGCGAGCAGATCACCTGAAGTCAGGAGTTCAAGACCAGCCTGGTCAACATGGTGAAACCCCATCTCTACCAAAAATACAAAAAAAATTAGCCAGGCATGGTCTACAGACTACAGACTACGCCTGTAGTCCCAGCTACTCAGGAGGGTGAGGCAGGAGAATCGCTTGAACCTGGGAGGCGGAGGTTGCAGTGAGCGGAGATTGCGCCATTGCACTCCAGCCTGAATGACGGAGGGAGACTCCATCTCAAAAAAAATAAAAATAAAGAATCACTCAAGCTGGCTTCAAGTGCAGTTTGTGTCCCCAAATCCTACAGTTCTACACATTCCTGCATTTAAAGGGTATTTTATTTAGTTAGTTCTTTTATTTTTTATTTATTTTATTTTATTTTATTCAAAATAAAAAATTATAGCCTATTGAGTATGAAGAAAAAGCAGAACTTGAGTTTCTTCAATTCTGTAATTCTATGGGACCACTCTATGGAGGTTTGTTTTGTGTTTAAAATGGATAACCATGATGTAAAGTATGAATGTTTTTGTCTGGTAAATCCAACATTTGTTTATATGCAAAACGTTCTACTGAATTTGAACAGTATGCTTAAAGTTGACATTTTCTTTGTGTTTATTTGTTTCAAAATGAAAGAACAAGTTGTTTAAAAAATAATTATTACTGATTATTACATGGTTATTAGTGAAAATAATTTTTGTCCTACTGATAATTCTAAAATAGCCTCCAAGATTCCTACCCAGACTATGCAAAGCCTGTATGATCTTCTCTTCCTTAGTGTGGGCGGGACCAGCAAACATGGAATGTTATAATCAGTTGACTTTGGGTTAATAGAAAATGAGATGATCCTGGGTAGGCCTGACCTAATCAGGTGAGCCCTTTTAAAGATGGCTACACCTCAGAGAGAGCTCTCCAGCTGGCTTTGAAGACACAGTCTTCAAGAACAAGATGCAGGGCTTGGTGCAGTGGCTCATGCCTGTGATCCCAGCACTGTGGGAGGCCAAGGTGGGAGGATCGCTTGAGCCCAGGAGTTCAAGACCAGCCTGAGCAACATAGTGAGACCTCATCTCAAGAAGAAGAAGAAGAAGGAGGAGGAGAAGGAGGAGAAGAAGAAAGAGGAGGAGGAGAAGAAAGAGGAGGAGGAGGAGGGGAAATAATAAAGACAAAGAAAGAAAGAGAGAAAGAGAAAGGAAGAAAGAAAAGAAGGAAGGAAGGATCTTAAAGAGGTTGGGCTGGGTGTGGTGGCTCACACCTGTAATCCCAGCACTTTGGAAGGCCAAGGCAGGAGGATTGCTTGAGCTCAGGAGTTCAAGACCTCATCTCTATATGAAATAAAAGAAAGAGAAGGAAGTAAGGGAGGGAGAAACGGAAGGAGGAAAGGAGGAAGGGAAGAAGGGAGGGAGAGAGGAAGGGAGGCAGGAAGCAGTTCTACATCTGCAAGGAAATTAATTCTGCTAAAAGCTAGGAAGCTTGGAAGAAGCCCCCAAGTCTCAGATGACCCTACCCCAGCTGAGATGTTGGGTTTTGTTTTGTTTGAGATGGAATCTCACTCTGTTACCCAGACTAGAGTGCAGTGGTGTGATTTCATCTCACTGCAACCTCTGCCTCCTGGGTTTAAGCGATTCTCCTGCCTGTCTCCCAAGTAACTGGGACTACAGGCGCATGCCACCACATCCGGCTAATTTTTTTATTTTTTAGTAGGCCATTTTGTATTTTTAGTAGGCCAGGCTGGTCTCAAACTCCTGACCTCAAGTGATCCATCCACCTCGGCCTTCCAAACTGCTGGGATTACAGGTGTGACCCACCACGCCTGGACCTGGCTGACACTTTGACTGCAGCTTTGTGAGACCCTGAGCAGAGGACCCAGGTAACCTGTGCCTGGACTCCCAACCCACAGAGACAGTTTGCTAATAAATGCGTGTTGCTTTAAATGCTAAAGCAACACACATTTGTAATTTGTTTCAGCAACAATAAAAAACCAATACATGTGAGTGCAAGGCGTCAGCTGGCAAGAGGCGGTGCTGCAAGATGATGAACACACCACCATCCTCGCGCTACGTAGGAATCTTTATTACTGCTCTGCAGATGCCAAAACGAGAACTTAAGCGTTTTAGCCAAGGTCACACAGGTAATAAGTGACTGAGCCAGGCCAGAAGCCAGGCCTGTGTGACTCCAGGTCCTCCAGTGAGTTAGTTTCATGGATAATCCTGCAGGTGACTAGTGGACTAAACATCCTCCCTGCTGTCATGGCCAGGTCCTTATGATGACCTGTGGTGATTCCTGGTGACAACAGGAACCCATGGCTGAGAGGGGCGTGTTGGAGGAGGCAGTTCCCACCCACAGACTCGCGGACTTGCTCCACCTCAATCCCACCTGGCCATCTAGGTGAGCAGTGTAGAACATGGGTCCCCGGCTGCTGCCTCTCCCAGCCTCCTGTTTATTTCCTTTACTGCATGTTTGCCATTACTCCGTTCATACATCTTGTCTTTGCCCAGCTTCCCTTTAGAATGTCAGCCCTGTGAAAGGCCACGTTTGCCATGCACTCCCAGGGCTACCACAGTGCCTGGCACACAGTTGGCACTGCATGACATTAGCTGGACAGACTACAGAGTGCAATAATGACTTCTTTGCCTCCCTGGATGGCAAGGGAGGCAGGGGCTGAGATCTGGGATCTCAGGCCCAGGAAACCCCATCCCTTCCCTTCCTTGCACATGGCCCCATCTCCTGGGCTCTAGAGAACTGAGACTGGTCTTTTCGGAGGAGCTCTAGGATGCAGCCCTCACCCTTGCCAGCTCTGTTCCAAATCACCCCAGTAACCCTCTAGGCCGAGGGGCTTACAGGACAAGAGCACCCCCTGCCAGGCGGCCACCCCACCTGGAGCCTCCCTGGTTCCCAAACACAGCACCTGCTCCCTCTGCTGGCGGAAGTAGACAAGTGCATGCAGATCCCTCCTTGCCGGAGACGTGGCAGACGCTGGAAAGGCAGGAGGATAGGAGGGTAGGGCTCCAGGCAGCTCCTACCCTGGACCCCCTGAGCCTAGGAAGAGGCAGGGCAGGGAGGCTAGGGGAAGTCGGTAGCCTGGCCAAGTCCTGCCCTCAGGCGTGGGGGCCTGGCCTCAGCCCTACTTACAGGGCTGGCAAAGCAGCACCATCACTTGGATTCCCCGTCTTTGCTGAGCACAACCTGGATGGGAGTCCCCAGACCAGGAAGCGGGGACATTGCTTCCACCATGAGAACACACTACTCCCAGGGAGGGCAGCCCTCTCTCAGCCCAGCCTCAGGGCTACCTGGCCCCATCCCATAATAATAACAGCCAGCGCTGCACACCTGCTGCGTACACACCTCATCTAATCCTTGCAGCTGTCCTGCCCCATGGACATGATTGCTCCTACCATACAGATGAGAACTGAGGCACGAAGCAAAGTCAGAACCTGAACCCACGTCAGTGTGGCTCTGAAAGTCCCTACCTTTCCCGTGCTCTGTGCCTCATACATTACTTTTAATCCTACAACCAAGGAGGTCTCCTTACCATAGCCAGTCCTGTGTGGCTTCAAAGCCAAGGCTGGATTGGGTGTGGCTGAAACTGGGGTGTACCAGGGGTGGGAAATGGCCTGGTGTAGTGGGAAAGGCCAGGCTCTGGGACCAGACAGCACTGTGGACACCCCCTAGCTGGTGGCCTTGGGCAAATTGCTTCATCCCTTTGAATCACTATATTCTCACCCATAAACTTCATTCCTAACTTAGAAAGCTTTTGTGGGAATTAGAGATAATGTGTGTCCAGTTCCCACCACAGAGCACCTGGGCATAGAATAGCTGTTAATGTTTGTGGTGGCTTTAAAAGCGGTCCACAAATTCTGATACTCCTCCATTCCCTTGGGTGTGACTTGTCTCCAATGAACAGAGTAAGCAGAATTGATGGCGGGCAATTTCAGAGACCAAGTAATAAGAGGCACTGTGCTTCCCCCAGCCTGGCTTCCTTAGGTCACTTACCCTGGGGAAGCCAGCTCCCGTGTCGTGAGGACACTCAAACTGCCCACGTGGCCTCCAGTCAACGGCCGCGCAAGTGGACTTGGAGTCAGATCCTCCAGCCCCACCCAAGCCTCCAGGTGGCTGCAGCCCTGGCCAATAACTTTTTTTTTTTTTTTTTTGGCAGAGGCAGAGGAGACAGTGTCTCCCTCTGTCACCCAGGCTGAAGTACAGTGGTGTAATCACGGCTCACTGCAGCCTGAAACTCCCGGGCTCAAGTGATCCTCTTGCCTCAGCCTCCTGAGTAGCTGGGATCCCACACATGCCACCATGCCCAGCTAACTTTTTTGTTAATTTTTTATAAAGACAGAGTCTCCCTATGTTGCCCAGGTTGGTCTCAAACTCCTGGATTCAGGTGACCCTCCTGGCTCAGCCTCCCAAAGTGCTGGGATGACAGGTGTAAGCCACTGTGCCTGGCCCCTAGACAATATATTGATGGCAATCTTGTGAGAGAGACCCTGAGTCAGAACCATCCAGCTCGGATGCTCCTGAATTCCCAAGCCACTGAATTATTTATTATAATTATTTGTTGCATTACGAGATAATAAATGTTCATCATTTTAAGTACAAAGCTATAACTAATACACTTTATAATCAGCATCCTTGGGCCAGCAGTTGCTTTGAGGCTGAGCTGCCCCACCTCCTCCACAGCTGTGGTCACAGAGAATCTGCTCTAATGAGGGTCCAGGCCCTACGGACCTGGCCAGGAAAGAAGTAAGAACTCACATTTACTAGGCACTTGCCATTTGCCAGGCATCGAGCTAAGCACTTTACATTTATCTTTCTAGCAAAACCTCCCAAAAATGACAAGGTAAACACTATTATTATACCCATTGTACAGATAGAGGAACTGAGGTGCCAGAGGTTGAGGAACCCACCCAAGATTACACAGGGGAGAGGCAGAGCTGGGATTTGAATCAAATTCCACTACTCCAGTACCTGGGTGCTTAACCAGCATACTGCATGGCCCTCCAAGGTGCACAGTGGCTCAAGGGCCCCATTACCCTTCCTGTCCCCCAGCAACACCGCCTCCCCCACCGCCCACTTGCTGGCCTGGGTGATTAAGACAGGTGCAGGGACAAATCCCATCCAGCCCACTGTCCCTTAGCCAAGGTGGTGCCTCTGCCCACACACCCTCCGCCCCTCTCCCTGCCAACGGGTCAGTCCACGTCTCACCTACCCAGGGCCTGGCACTGAGCGCCTTTAAAGATGACCTTCGTGTCATCTAGTCCAATCCCCCAGTCCCTCATTTTTTCAGATGTAGAAACAGTGGCCCAAAAAGGTGCAGTGACTTATCTAAGGACACAGAGGGGCCGGGCGCGGTGGCTCACACCTGTAATCCCAGCACTTCAGGAGGCCGAGGCGGGGGATCATTTGAAGTCAGGAGTTCAAGACCAGCCTGGCCAACATGGTGAAACCCCATCTCTACAAAAAATACAAAAATTAGTCTGGCATGGTGGTGGGTGCCTGCAATCCCAGCTACTCGGGAGGCTGAGGTGGGAGAATTGCCTGAACCCAGGAAGCAGAGGTTGCAGTGAATTGAGATCACGCCACGGCACTCCAGCCTGGGTGACAGAGTGAGACGCCATCTGAAAAAAATAAAATAAATAAAGGCACAGAGGGAACTGAGGGAGCCCTGTGGCCGGAACCCAGGTCTCCTGGCTCGTCTCAATCCAGCCTGCTCCCTGCCCTTCCCAGCGCAGTGACTGCCCCAGTGCCCACTGTGGGCTCCACCCTCTCTACCCAGACACTTGGGATTGGAACCTGGGCCAAACTTCCCAGCAATCTCCACTGGCCCAGCCCCTGAGGGAGCCAGGAGGAAGGGGCTTATCTCCACCTGTGATGTGGTGTTGTCTCATCCCACCCCCACCCCACCCAGCCAGGCAGCCTTGATTAATGGGCTGGTGCTATCTTATCTCCCAGCTGCATTGGTTAGAAATTAATGGGGGTGGCAGGGCTCAGGAAGAACACATTCTGCCTCCTAGATCAATCCGAGAGCTCTGCAGGAGGGTGGGAGCAGAAGGAGAGCTCTAAGGGGACTGTTCTCTCGCTGCCGTCCTGCTCTCCCATCTGAACTGGCTGAGCCACTGCAAAATAGGTAAAGCACCAAGGATGGTGCCCGGGACTTAACAGGGGCTCAGTGCATGGTAGCGTTGTTTCTGTTGCTGTTGTTAGTTCTGGGAGTCCTAGGCAAGCACCTGCCCTAGGGCTGAGCTGCCCTGCAAGATTCCTGAACAGCCTGTGGAGCAATGAGGAAGTGACCACCCCACTCCAGCCTCAGGTGCTCCATCTGGAAGGTAGGCACAGGTTTAGGGCTTAGAAACGAGAGTGTAGATCTGATTTTTTTTTTTTTTTTTTTTTCATTGAGACAGAGTCTCACTCTATCACCCAGGCTGGAGTGCAGTGGTGCAACCTTGGTTCACTGCAACATCCATCTCCCCAGTTTAGGCGATTCTCCTGCCTCAGCCTTCTGAGTAGCTGGGACTACAGGTGTGCGCTACCACGCCTGGCTGATTTTTGTATTTTTAGTAGAGACGGGGTTTCCCCATGTTGGCCAGGCTGGTCTTGAACTCCTGACTTCAAGTGATCCACCCTCCTTGGCCTCCCAAAGTGCTGGGACTACAGGTGTGAGCCACTGTGCCCGGTCTGATTTTTTTAAATGTGATTTGACTGAGAGCCTAAGAGTGGGCTTAGAGGTCTATCCAGCTGGTCTATCCAGGATTCAGCAAATCCTTCACACTCTGAGCCTCAGCTTCTCCATCTGTAAAAGGGATAAACTAATCTCACACTGTCCTCCACACAGGATTGTTAGGATGTGATAACTTCTGGAAAACCCTTTAGGGACTATTCCACATCACACAGGATCGTGGGTTTTGGGATCCCAGAAGGAGTCAGACACCAAACTGTCATGAAGGGGTTGACATTGACATGGGTTTCTACACACAGAACCAACCCCAAAATCCAGCTCAGGTCTGGGAGAGAACGGATGCTAAGTCACAGGCCCTCTCAAGGCTGGGGCTGAAGGAGGAGGGCCAAATGTCCCTCTTTGCCCAGGACAGTCCCAGGCTACTCCCCTTGCCTGGGTGTGGTAACTCCTATTGTCAAGAGAACCCTTTCCACTCTCCAAAGTGTCCCCATTTGGACAATAACTGACATGGTCCCCTTGTCGAAGGAACAAGTTTTCTCCTTCCAGGGACAACGAGGCGCCATCTAACCTGAGTGAGTGGCCTGCATGTCTGAAGTCAGACTATTAACTCTGCCAGGGCTACATGGGGGCCCAGACTCAGAACCCCATGGCTGGGCTTGGCCCCTATGGGAAGAGCCCACAGGACTCCCACCCACCTCTTCCCTGGCTTTCTCAAGAAGCCTGTGCTCGCTTCTTAAGGGAAAGGAAGATAAGAAAATAAATATGTGATGGGGGAGAGGGGCAAAAAGGATGGAGGGAACAAGGTGGGGGGTGAACTTTCAGACAAATGAACAGAATAAGGGAAGAATGGGCTGGGCGTGGTGGCTCACACCTGTAATCCCAGCACTTTGGGACATGGAGGTGGGAGTATCACTTGAGCCCAAGAGTTCAAGACCAGCCTGAGCAATGTGGCAAAACCCTGTCTCTACAAAAAATACAAAAATTTAGCCAGGCGTAGCAGTGCACAGCTGTAGTACCAGCTACTCAGGAGGCTGAGGTGGGAGGATCACTTGAGCCCAGGACATCGAGCTGCAGCGAGCCATGATTGCACCACTGCACTCCAGCCTGGGTGAATTAAATGAGGGGAGGGGACAAATGGATGAAAAGGGAGAATGAGTGAGTGGAAGAAAGGAAGCAGGGAAACATGTCAAAAGGGAGGGATGAAGAGATGGACAGATGGACAAAGGAGGCATGAAGAGAGATGGCGTGAGAGTCTTGCCAGCCCCAGCTCCCATCCCTTTGGCAAGGCACAATAAAGCCCAGCAGAGGACTTAATTTCCAGGACAGACAGATTGACTCTTTGGGACCCCAAGAAGCCAGTCTTCCCTCCCTCATTCCAAAGACATTCCTAGGACTGCCCTTCCCCTTCGCTCTCTTTTGCCCTTTCCCAAAGGGCAAAGGGCAGCACAGCCAATGAAAACTCTCTGCTGTCAGCCCCGGTTTTCCCAGCCCTGTTTACTCTGGGTGGGCAATTAACCAAGTCTCCTTCCCAGATCAATGAACAGTCGGGGGCCTACAGCAGGCACCGGGAGCCCCGACTGGCCAGGTTACTCATTGATTAAACAACAGGGAATTGATGGAGGCTACTCCCTAGTCCTGCTCCAAGGTGTCCCATCAGCCACCCCTTCCTGACCCAAAGAGGCCCCAGTGTCCCAGGCAGTCCAAGCTCAGAAAGGCCAGCATGAGATGGAGTAGACAGCCCTGCTTTGAGGTGTGCAATGTGTGTGTGTGTAGCTGGGGTCCTTGATCGGCCTTTACTGGGCAGCCCCAGAATCAGGCTGGATAGACTATGTAGCCTAGCAGTGAAGGTCATGGACTCAGGAAAAACCAGACACGGGTTCCTAGAGCTGTCTCTTCCCAACAACCAGCTGTGTGACCTGGAGCAAGCTATTATACTTCATCACTCAGTCCCGCTGTGTCACACGGGGATGATGATAGGACAGACCTACACCAAAAGGCTGCTATGAGGACGCAGTGAGTTGACATCCACAATACACACAGCCCAGTGCCCAGCCTCATGAGGCCTCAGAACATGTCAGATGCATGTCCGTCAGTGGCCAAGCTTGGGCTCCTTTGGGGAACCTGGGATGCCCGTCTCAGTCTTTCCATTCTCCGGCTCCTTCTCTCTCATGGGGTTCTCTGAGGTGTCAGCAGGGACGTGGGGGCCCTGCTCTCTCACTTGCCCAGAAGGATACCAGAGGTTCCTGGTTGTCCAGTACAGTAGGCAGCAGCTTCTTGTGGTTATTTAAACTTAAATGAATTAAAATTAACTAAAATGAGTATTATTCCATCATCAAAAAGGAAAGCGGTACTGACACATGCCACAACACAGATGAGGCTTGGAAACATTACGTTAAGTGAAAGAAGCCAGGTACAGAAAGTCCCATACTGTAGAGTTCCTACAGATATGAAATGTCAGAACAGGCAGATGCCTAGAAGGTATCATGGTGGCTGCCAGCAGCTGCGGGGAAGGGGGAACAGGGAACAACTGCTTAATGTGCTTCTTTCAAGGGAGACAAAAAATATTTTAGAACTAGATAGAAGTGACGGTTGCATAACATTGTCAATGTACTAAGTGTCACTGGATGGTTCTTTATTTAACTATATTTATGTTATGTGAATTTCACTAAAACAAAATTAAATTTAAAATTCAGAGGGCCATGCGAGATAGCTTACACCTGTAATCCCAGCACTTCAGGAAGCCAAGGTAGGCGGATCCATTGAGGCCAGGAGTTGGAGACTAGCCTGGGCAATATAGGGAAACCCCATCTCTACCAATAATAATAATAATAATTACCTGGATATGGTGGTGCACACCTGCAGTCCCAGCAACTGGGGAGGCTGAAGCAGAAGGACTGCTTGAGCCCAGGAGTTCAAGGTTACAGTGAACCAGGATTGCACCACTGCATTCCATCCTAGGTGACAGAACAAGACCTTGTCCCTAAAAAACAACTGTTTTTAATTGAAAAGTTTAAAATTCAGTTTCTCAGCAGCACTCGCCACATTTCAAGTGCTCCGCAGCCATGCGTGGCTAGTGGCTACCGAACTGGAGAGCGCAGAGGTAGAAGCCCTCTGTCATTGCAGAGGCCCTGCTAAACAACTCTGCTGGTCAAACGTGACCTCCAGGTAACCAAGTAATTACAATGGTACAGCCTCTTCACATGTATTTTCTCACCTGATCCTCTCACCAGGAGGGTATTCTTTTCCTTTTTTTTTTTTTTTTTTTTTTTTTTTTTTTTTGAGATGGAGTTTCACTCTTTCACCCAGGCTGGAGTGAAGTGACATGATCTCAGCTCACTGCAACCTCCACCCCCCGACTCTCCACCGGGTTCAGGTGATTCTCCTGCCTCAGCCTCCCAAGTAGCTGGGATTACAGGAGCCCACCACCATGCCCGGCTAATTTTTTGTATTTTTAGTAGAGACAGGGTCTCACCCATGTTGGCCAGGCTGGTCTTGAACTCTGGACCTCAGGTGATCCACCCGTTCGGCCTCCCAAAGTGCTAGGATTACAGGTGTGAGCCACCACGCCTGGCCTATTTTCCTTTCAGAGGGAAATTGGGGCCCAGAGAGGGGAAGTGCAGCCCCAAGGAGGACAGGGAGTGGCAGACCAGGGACTCACACTGGGTCTTTAGGCATCAAGTCTATGGTCCCTTCTGCCTCCTGTGACATGGGCCTGAGCCCAGGATGTTGTCACCAAACTCCTCTCAGGCCATCTGGTTCCTCTGCCACGCCTCGCCTCTTGGTTTCTTATCAGAGCTGCTTTTTCCTAACAGGGCCCTGGCACAGTTTAAAGGAGAAAAGGGTGTGAAAGTGTGTGGTCTTGTAGTTGAAGGGTGCTCGGTTCCTGTTTGCAAAAACTGCGGGGAAGAGAACTTATTGCCAAGTGATTTGGAATATTAACAAAAATTCCAGGAAGCCAGAAGCTGGGTAATATGAGTTGAAGGGAAAGAATGCACCTTTCCCTGACCCCGAGTTGCCTCGCCACATAACTAGGTCAACAGGGCATGGACCTCGTTGTCTCCAGCAGACCTTGCGCTGGCTTCAGAGCCCTCCAGGGTGGGGTGGGGAAGGGCAAATCTCAGGTCTTTTCCATTTCCCTGACTTTGGCACAATCTTAATTCATGGGGCAATAAGAAAAGCATGGCATCTCAGCAGAGTCAGGACTTTGTTCAACTTGGGTTCCATCACTTACTGGCAGAGGGACTTTGAGTAAGTGAACTTAACCTCTCTGAGCCTCAGTTTCCTCATCTGTAAAATACGGACTGTCCATGCACGCCTCCCTAAGTTGTCATAAGGAAGAAACAAGGTCACAGATGTGACTCCCAAACACACCACAATGAGTCTTCCTCCCCAGGACCCCAGCAATTCTCAGCTGCTGTTCCCATGAGATCTTTCCTTAAGTACCAACCTCTAGGAAGTCTTAAGACTCAAGTTCTCATTAATAGTAATACTAACAGGCTGGGCGTGGTGGCTCACACCTGTAATCCCAGTACTTTGGGAGGCCAAGGCAGGAGGATCATCTGAGGTCAGGAGTTTGAGACCAGCCTGGCCAACATGGTGAAACCCCGTCTCTACTAAAAATACAAAAATTAGCTGGGCGTGGTGGCACGTACCTGTAGTCCTAGCTACCCAGGCGGCTGAGGCACGAGAATTGCTTGAACCTAGGAGGTGGAAGTTGCAGTGAGCCGAGATCACACCATTGCACTCCAGCCTGGGCAACAGAGTGAGACTTGGTCTCAATAATAATAATAATAATAACGATAATAACGACCCAGCGTGGTGAATCACACCTGTAATCCCAGCACCTTGGAAGGCTGAGGCAGGAGGATCCCTTGAGTCCAGGAATTCGAGACCAGCCTGGGCAACAAAGGGAGACCAGTCTCTATTAAAAAAAAAAAAAAAAAAAAACACCTGATGTCCTCATTAATAATAATACTAATGGCCAGGCACAGTGGCTCACGCCTGAAATCCCCGTGCTTTGGGGGGCCAATGCAGGAGGATCACTTGAACCCAGGAATTGGAGACCAACCTGGACAACATAGTGAGACCTCGTCTCTACAAAAAATAGGAAAACTTAGCAGGGCATGGTGGCATGTGCTTGTTGTGCCAGCTTGGGAGGCTGAGGCAGGAGTATCACTTGAACCCAGGAGTTCGAAGCTACAGTGAGCTGTGATCGTGCTGCTGCACTCCAGCCTGGGCAACAGAGTGAGACCTTGACTCAAAGTAATAATAATAATAGTAGCATGCCAGACTCATTGAAGGGTGATTACGAAAACCCAGACAGAGGCCAGGGCTGGCTGCCCTCCCAGTATCCAGCATGTGTCAAGTGGAGTCGGATCTACCTGGGAGACTCCCCACTCTGTGACCTTGGGCAAGTTACTCAATCACCTCTGAGTTCTCCTCTGTAAATGGAGTGAGGGAGGGTGATAACAGTAACACCCATCTCATAGCATTGTCAAGAGGTTTAAATGAGATGATAAGGCACTTAGCCTAGGGTCTGGGCACACTACTGTCTGCAGACACCATCATGAATCACAGCCCTGAGATGGGCGCTGGAGCAGATAAGGTGGCTGTGAACCCAACTACTGACCCCACAAGGAGGGGGACAGGGAACAGGACTGTGGAGGGGATGCCAGGTTGTGTGCAGCTTCCAGAAAGAAAGAGTTCTCATTTCAGCCTGAAGGAGGCCCACCAGCAGGGCCCTGGAGGGAGGCTGTGGCCAGCCGGGGCAGGAGGAGGCAGCGGTGGAACGAGGAGCAGGCATAGCTCCCTGGGAGGCTAGCATTTCCCATCCTGGTCTGCAGCCCACTGCCTCAAAATTGCCTGGGAGTCACAGGTATTGAACTGGAGTTCGTGCAGTGGCCCCGCAATCTAAATATATACTTTAATCAGCTTCTATAGTGACTGCTTTGCAATATAAAGTTTGGGAACCCTTCTCCTCCCCTGGCTGGGGGGTGTGCCCATGCCAGCAGCCTGGTCTCAGCCAGCCTGGTCAGGCCTTGGCCCAGGAGACCAAGGACAATTCCTGGCCACAGGAAGTTAATCTCCAAACCCTGTCTGCCCATCCTATCGCTTAGAGTTAAACAAAAAGACAAAACCCTGCGGCATATGCCAGGGTAAGGAGTAACAACTGGTACAGCACAGACATTGCCAATTTCAGCAGATGCCCCATCAATCAGAACAGAACACCCAGAACCGCCCACACAGGGCACAGCCAGCTGCAGAGAGGCCCGGATGAGGGCCTAGGGAGGGTTCCCACCGGGCCCCCCACCAGCCCTAACCATACTCTCCCCTTTCATCTATTTTATCTGTCGAGTTCCCACAAGCCACATAGTTTGAAAACAGGATGGTGCTACCCTAAAAACAACAAGAGTGAAAAGCATCCATCTAGCAGTGCAGCTCAACAGGGGCTCCATCGGCTCTTGGGGCATGGCAGTTCTTGATCCTGAAGGGCTGTGCTGAACCCAGCAGGAATTTAGCAGCCCTGGCCCTTCCCCTGAGTGCCAGCCCCAGGGGTCCTGAGGACTGAGCCCATGCCCCACCCCGGGCCCAGACGGGCTAACCACTGGGGAAGAAGCACTGCTATTCATAGCTCAACTCTCTCACTTTACAGGTAAAGCAGCTGAGACCCAAGAAGCCAAGTGAGCCGGCC
Source organism: Macaca thibetana thibetana (assembly GCF_024542745.1). NCBI lineage: Eukaryota > Metazoa > Chordata > Mammalia > Primates > Cercopithecidae > Macaca > Macaca thibetana. The sequence continues at coordinate 93,821,369 of NC_065586.1, read as the reverse complement.
ACAGGGCAGCAGGGTGGAGCTGAAAGTAGGAGAGCTGCAGGAAGTGGGCTGGGCCCAGGCCTCAGAGACCAGCCTAAACAGGGCTCAGGTTTCCCAGAAGTGTCAGAAGGGAAGTGGGGGCCCCTCTTCAGAGAGCCTTGGCTGGGCATCCATACCCCAAACTGCCAACTGGAAGAAGTAGGACTGGGTAACCCCTACTGGAGCCTGAAGGATCAGCAGCCTGCACAGAGGAGCTATTCTGGGACCAGGCAAGGAGGCCAGGACCACCTCGGTGGCCCTAAGGGCAGGCATCCAGCCGTTCCCAGGCCCAGGCCCAGGCCCAGCTCCCTCCCAGCAGAGGACAATTGCTCCATTGGCGGGGGTTGGGAGGAAGAGCCTCAGTCCACTACTTCCTCACCCTCACTAGCTGTGGCCGTGCCCCGCTTCTCCACACCCTCACCCTCTCCTTAATGAGGCCATTGTCTGCCCAGGATTCCCCATCACTCCTGCCCCCACCCCTAACACTCCTGCCCTGGATTTCCCCTCCACAATCCTGCCCCCAGGGTTCTCCCTGGGGGTTCCTCACTTCCTCCCCTGGCGCCCAGCACAAAGTAGCTTGAAGCCTCTCTGACCTATTGTCCCGTGTGGGCAAGTCAATTCCCCTCCCAGCCTCTGTTTTTATATTAATCAGAGATGCAGGGACTGCCAGCCGACTTCTGTTCAGCATGAGAGGAGTTCCATCCTGAGAGCTGTAATTCAGCCAAAAGCAAAGAAGTCTGCTGTTTTGTTTACGGCAAATGAACCCTTCTGTGTTGATTTGGGGAAACATGGAGAATCATTTATGAACCTTTAGTACTGCCTTCACAGCCCCTGGGTGGTCAGGAGAATATAGGAGAGCTTTCAGCTGCAACATTTTATAAATCTGGGGTCCCAAGGGCCCCACATAGCCATAGTCAGGGCAAAGAGAGGGGGGGCCATGCCACCCACCTCCTGTGATTGTACAAAACCCTTTGAATACTTAACACTAGCAGTTTTAAGCACTTTCAAGTATCTCTCATTTAATCTTCCCAAGAAATCTACAAAGAATTTCTTCCTGTCCCTGTTTTGCAGATGAGGAAACTGAGGCACAGGGATTCATGTGCCTGAGTTCCCACAGCCCAGAAGTGGTAGAGGCAAAGCCTAATAGGCATAGGCAGCTCTCACTCTGCATCTGGTGCTCTTTCCGGCTTCCACAAAGAGCAGGCCCTGGAGTGCCTCTCCACCCATCTCCCAGGAAGTCACCCTAGTTGCAATGATAAACTATTTGTGTATTTGTGTATCAGCTGGTTCCCCCTCTACCTCTAGACTGTGAGCTCCCTGAGGGCAACAACCCAGCCAACTGGGTCAAACCTGCTGCAACCTCAGCGACTTGATTATGACGGAAGGGTCTGCTTCCCTAGGGCTGCCTTCCCCTGCAAGCCAGTTTGGGTCAGTGTTCAACAGAGTGGCACTACCCCCAATCACTTCTCACATCCACAGCAGGAAGTCCTGGGTTCAAGTCCTAACTCTGCTGCTTCTGGGCTGTGTGACTCTGGGCAAGTTGCTGACCCTCTCTGAATCTCAATTTTCTCATATCACATGGGGGTAATAATACCTCCCTCACAGTGCTATCTGGATGATGAAATGAAATACAGGAGAGCAAAAGCACCTAGGGGCTCTAAACAAGTATTCATGAAAGGAAGGAGAAAGAGAGGCCGTCCATCACTCCCTGGTCGGCAGCAAGCACCGCAACTGACGTATCACTCCTCTTACTCCACTTGGTCCTCACCAGCTCCCTGCTAGAATTTTCCTGATCTTCCCTGGTCCTCTCAAGAATTCCAACGAGCCTGAAAAAGGTTCTGGGTTCCAGCCTGAACCCATCTGGCTCCAAAGACTCCTTCCTTCTATCACTTCCTCCCACTGACTATTCATCCATCTGTTCAGTCATTCATTCACCAAACATTTATGGAGCACCTATTATGTGATTGACAGGGATCTGGGAACAACGGAGATGAACAAGATGAGGGCATACCCTTGTGGATCTCTCAGTCTAGTGAGAAGCCAGAAGCTGATAAACTAAACAGTTATATAATGACCAGTGTCATTATAAGCAAAGGGAACTTCAGGCTTCCAGACAGTGCCCAGCAAGGGGACCTGGCCTTGGATAAGAGCTTTACCCAGAGCCTGGGTAAGAACTTTACGCTAAGAACAGTAAGAGCCACTGAGGGGCTTGAGCTGAAGGGTGAGACCATCAGGTTTGCAGTTTGAAATGATCTTGTTGGCTCCTGCAGGGTGGAAAACTGAGACTGCAGAGGGAGCAGGGAGGATGCGCGGAGAGCAAAGGGAGGGAGAGCACAGGAGGCATATCAGAGAAATTGGGAGTGAAGAGCTACAGGATTTGGCGATGGTCTCTAAAGACCACTGTCATGCCCACATTCAATAATATTAACCAACAATTATACAGTGCTTACTGTGCACTGTCCTAAATGATTTTTAAAATTAAATCTAACCTCAACAATTCTCTAAGAAATTATTGTTATTAATATCCCCATTTTACAGATGAGGAAACTGGAGCACAGAGAGGTTAAATAACTTGCCCAAGGTCATGTGGCATTGCTAAAATCAGAACCCAGTCTGGCCCCAGAGTTCACACTCTTAACCAAAACATTACACAGCCTCTCCAATGTGCTTCTAGCCAGTGTTGCCAACTGGCCATAGCCCAGGGACTCCAGGTGTGCTGGGAACCCAGGGAGAAGAGGAGAGCAGTATTCAGCCTTCTCTCCATCCATAGCCCCAACTAGAGAATGCCAGCAGTGCCCACCCCATCCCACCTGCCTTCAAGCTTCAGACGGGCACGCTTTGAGCTGGACTCAGCCCCAGGCCCGAGAGAAGCCTCGCCTCTGCTTTTGTTCTTCAAGCCATGTGAGATCAGGACAAGTCGGAGAGCCTGCCAGTGGCTAGGCTCATAGAAGGGAGGACTGAGGCTGGCCTCCCTGGTCACTTGATTTAGTGGCTGGTAAGTCTCGCTCAAGCCCCTCTGTAACCAGTTTACCCAGTGATGCTGAGCAGGCCTCCCTGAACTGCCAGCCAGAGCACAGACTGCTCAGCAGGGAGGCGCTGCACAGCTGGGGGCCTCTGGGACAGATGTTGACTTTGCAATTGACAAAGCTAAAATGCTGGAAAGTAAAACAACTGGAGGTATGATAGGAAGAGCTCTAGACTGTGGGCTCAGGAAGGCCAATTTTTAGTTTTCTCTTAAAGAAAATGGTGGGGGACCAGGAGGGCGATGCTTGGGGACAGTAGGTGCCTACCAGCACTGATAGTTTCATTAATTAGACCACTCACCCTGGCTTTTTAATGGGCACTTAATGGCAGCTGCTATGAAGACACCACCCTGTCAGAGAAGCACTGGGATTGTAAAAGGCAGACAATTGGCCGGGCGCGGTGGCTCACGCCTGTAATCCCAGCACTTTTGGAGGCTGAGGCAGGCGGATCATGAGGTCAAGAGATCAAGACCATCCTGGCCAACATGGTGAAACCTCATCTCTACTAAAAATACAAAAATTAGTTGGGCATGGTGGCGGGCACCTGTAGTCCCAGCTACTCAGCAGGCTGAGGCAGGAGAATCACTTGAACCCAGGAGGCGGAGGTTGTGGTGAGCTGAGATCGCACCACTGTACTCCAGCCTGGTAACAGAGTAAGACTCAGTCTCAAAAAAAAAAAGAAGGCAGACAATTCCAGGAGTCTGAAATAATGACAAGACCCTGTCTTAGCACTTCAGTCATCCCAGCCCTCCTGGGGGTCCAGGCAAGCCTGTGCTGGTAAGGCCTCCTCACAGCCCGGGATAGGGGAGGCAACAGCCACCCTGGGGGCCTCCTTGCATTCCTCGGCTCCACCTCCATCATCATCCCGAGACCCTTCCACTCTCTCATTGGATCCTCAAGATAACCCCACAGAGAATGCAGGGCAATGTGGTCCCCCCCCCCCACCGCACAGATGAGGCAACTGAGACTCAGGGTCTCACTAAATTAAAAAGTAATTAAATTACTTTTGCTAGTAAATTAAAAAGGTATAACTCAGGATCTTTCGAATCCCAGCTTGGTGCACTCCCCACTGCCCCACACTGCCTCTCCTGGGGGCCTTGTCAGGAGGCATAAACAGGGCAGATCTCCTGGCTGGTGGCTCTGCTGCAGCACTGATCACAGAGCTACTCATAGGGCACACTCTGCAGGGTGCTGCTGTCACTCATTATCTCAGGAAGCCTTCCGCAACCAGCACTACTAGTACATAGATGCTATTAACCCTATGTTATAAACTGAGGTTCAAGGTCCAACATACACAGGCCCAAGGACACACCACTAGGAAGTGCTCAGAATTCAGCACAGGTCAGTCTGACTCCAAAGCCCAGACTGTGCCTGCCGCACTACATATGTTGCCTTCCTGTGCCTGTGTACTCCACACTGACAAGAACTAAATCTCTTTCGCATCCATACCTGGCCCATAGCAGGTTCTGTTTAAGTGTTGGTTCATGAAATCATTATTCTTAAGTCCTAAGGCATTAAAAGGAACAAAAAAGAATATTTCATACAGACAGAAGTTACAATTCAATCAGAAGTTATAATAATCATGAAGCTTTATACACCTGACAACACAGCATTAAGGTATATAAAGCTAAAATTGATTTTAAAAAAAGGAAAAATTGCCAAACCCATATGCACAGTAGATTTCATATACCTCTATCAGAAATGGACAGATTAAGTAGCCCAGCAGTTCTCAAACATTTTGGTCTCAGAACCTTCTTGCACTCTTAAAAATTGAGACCCCAGACTGGGCATGGTGGCTCACACCTGTAATCCCAGCAGTTTGGGAGGCCGGGGCGGGTGGATCACCTGAGGTCAGGAGTTTGAGACCAGCCTGGCCAACCAACATGGTGAAATCCTGTCTCTACTAAAACTACAAAAATTAGCTGGGCATGGTGGCACACACCTGTAATCCCAGCTACTCAGGAGGCTGAAGTGGGAGAATCGCTTGAACCCAGGAGGCAGAGGTTGCAGTGAGCTGAGACTGCACCACTACACTCCAGCCTGGGCAACAGAGAGAGACTCCTTCTCAAATACAAAAAAAAAAAAAAAAATTGAGAATCCCAAAGAGATTTTGTTTACATGGTTTTATACCTATCATTATTCACCATATTTGGAATTAAAAATGAGGAAAAAGTAAAATGCATGAATGCATTTAAAAGAAATATTTATATGTTAATATAAATTTTTATGAAAAGTAATTGTATTTTTCAAAACAAAAAATAATTTTAGTGACAAGAGTGACATTGTTTTACATTTTTGCAAATCTGTTTAATGTCTGGCTTAACAGAAGACAGCAGATTAACATATATGCTTCCGCATTCAGTCTGTTGCCATATGTTGTTTTGGTTGAAGTATATGAAGAAAATTTGGCCTCATATATAAATGCAGTTGGAAAGGGAGGAGTATTTTGATGGCCTTTTCAGTTAATTGTGAATATACTTCTTTGATACTACCCCAAAGATTGACATGTGTAATCTTTTTTTTTTTTTTTTTTCTTGAGACAGGGTCTCACTCTGTCACCCAGGCTGGAGTGCAGTGGTGTAATCTTGGCTCTCTGCAACCTCCACTGCCTCTCCTCAACAAACCCCACTCCCCAACCCCCACTCAAGTGTCCATCCTCCCACCTCAGCCTCTTGAGCAGCTGGGACCACCAGCACACACCACCACACCCGGCTATTTTTTTGTATTTTTAGTAGAAACAGGGTCTCACCATGTTGCCCAGGCTGGTCTCAAAACTCCTGAGCTCAAGCAATTCACCCACCTCGGTCTCCCAAAGTGCTGGGATTACAGGCATGAGCCACCGCGCCTGGCCTGACATGTGTAGTTTCTTAAATGTAATGCAGAATCTGAAACCATATCAATAAGCTTCTCTTACCCAATAACCTTAAAATCCACTGGACTATCTTGTACTTTGAATTTGAATTTTGTACAGTTTTGGGCTTGTATACTCCTCCGGAAAGAGTCCTGGGGTCCCCCTGGGGAACACTGACTACACATTGAGAACCATTGAAATAGACAATAAAAGAGTAGAAAAATGTAGAATTTGACAACATAATTAGCAAGTTTGATCTAAGAGGTATTTATATAGAACTTTGCTCACAACAAACCACGAATACACATTTTTTTGAACAAATGGTCCCCTTTATCAGCTGGGGGAAAGGTCTGGACAGGCTGTGGATGCTTCAAGATGGACAGATGCCCAGCACAGTGCGCAGGTGTTCCACCTGCTGCTTAGGCCCTGGTTCAGCCTCAGCAAGAAGGGGCGCTACATCAGAGCCAGCCTTCTCCTGCCCAGGCTGCAGAACCAGGTCAAATGGCCACAGAGAGCTCCCCTGACAACAGCCTCATGGTGCAGCCCTCACCTCGGCTTGGTTCCTGTCAAGTTTACCTCCTCGCATTCACCCTGCCCTGTGTCAGGGGCCCTCGGGGGTTCCCATGACAGAGCTCCCAGGTAAAGACTGTCCATGCTCCTCTTCCAGGAGGCTTTCAGCCTGGCCCCTCTGCCCGTTAACAGCCCTCGGAGCTGTCAGGTATGGACTCACAGCTCTCTGGTCATGCGCAGTTCTCACATAACTACCAGTAGAAACAAAGCCCTGCTCTGTCCAGGCCAGGCACGGGGACGCCAAGAACAGCACAGCCAACCAGCTGCCCAAGGAGCCAGCACCTTGCACAACCACCTGGGGGGCTCTAACACCCCTGCCAGTGCCCGAGGCCACACCTTCCCTGGAGGGCGGGAGCCTGCCAAGCCTAGAGAGGTGGGAGAGTCAGCGTGCAGGGGCACAACTGCTGTTCAGAGCCCCAAACCAGAGCCAGAGCCAAGGCATCCAAGGGCTTTCAGAACACACACCACTTTTTTTTTTTTTTTTTTTTTTTTTTAATCTCAGCTTACTGCAACCTCCGCCTCCCAGGTTCAAGCAATTTTCCTGCCTCAGCCTCCTGAGTAGCTGGGATTACAGGCATGCACCACCACACCCAGCTAAGTTTTGTATTTTTAGTAGAGACAGGATTTCACCGTGTTGGCCAGGCTGGTCTCAAAATCCTGACCTCAGGTGATCTGCCCACCTTGGCCTCCCAAAGTGCTGGGATTATAGGCATGAGCCACCATGTCCAGCCACCACTTTCTTCTTTTAAGAGACAGGGTATTGCTCTGGTGCCCAGGCTGGAGTGCAGTGGTGCAATCACAGCTTATTGTAACCTCGAACTCCTGAACTCAAGTAATCCTCCCACCTCAGCCTCCTGAGTAGCTGGGATTGCAGGCGCATGCCACCATACCCAGCTAACTTTTCTATTTTTTGTAGAGATGGAGTCTTGCTGTGTTTACACAGCACATTTTTACTCCAAAGTCACACGTCCCTAGGTGTTCATTCTGTGTGTTGGCACTGTGCAGGGGGCTTTCTTTCCATTCACCTTATTTGCTCCTCACAAAAACTGCTGAAGAAATTCCATTTTACAAAGAAGGAAATCAGGTTAAGTACTTGCCCAAGGTCATACAGCTAGTGCGTGGCCAGGATCTGAACCTGGCTCCATCATCTGCAGAGCCCAGGCTCTCGTACCATTGCTACACTGCACTGCCTGGCCCTGCAGAGACCAGTCCTTCACCTTCTGAGTGGCCATCCGCATAACCTCTTCATGCTGGGGGCTGGGAGAGGGAGAGGGGAAAAGAAGGTCAAAGTTTACTCCACCTGGACCCCACTAGGTCATCCTGGACATCAAACACAGCCTGTCCCACCCTTGGGGCTCAGTGGGGTGAGGCTTCTCCTGCCTCCTCTGCCTGCCTTGTGTCTTTTTCTTACAACTAGACCAGAAGGAACACAGCCATGTCTTTTGCACCTCTGTATCCCATCCATACCCTACCCCATGCCTTGCAGATAGTAGGTACTCCATGCATTTTCCATGAATTTTAAGGAGTGGCCCCTCACCCCTCTCCACTACCACTGCAAGGACAGACCCAGAGGAAGACAGGAGCCCTGGAAACATCTATCAGTGGGACTAAGGGGAGGACCAGAGGGAGAAAGTGCCCCAGCACTCCTGCCTTCCAGCACAGCCAGCCCCCAGCTCCCCAAGCCCTCCTAGGAGACACCTCCCCAGGGTACCCTCCCCACCAAAGACTGGGAGGTCAGGTGTCAGGTTAGGCTCTCAGGAAGGAATTCCCCTCCCTTCAAGCCTCCAGTCCGAGTTCCTCTCAAGGGAAAGCCAATGAAAGGCAGGACTCAGACAGGAGAGAGGCACCAAGCATGGGGTTCCTGAAGGTCCCCTCTCCTCTGATGCTTGCCTGGGTGCACCGCTCAGAGACACCATCAATTCCCCCTCCTCCCACCATGTTACCTACCATGGGTTGGAAATTATCTTACCACAGGGTGGTTAAGCCCTGGCCTTTGGAGCCCCACACCTGGATTCAAATCCTAGCTCCTTCACATATGAGCTGTGCGGCCAAGGGCCAGTTACTCCACCTCTCTGAACTCCCTATCCCCTTGGTCATTAGGCCTACAGACTCAGAGTCCAGGCCTCCTGGTTGTTTCTGGGCTCTGATTCTCGAACCAGACTATCTGGGTTCAAATCCCAGCTCTAATCCGTGCTTAACCTCTCTGCCTCAGGATCTTTATCTGTAAGGTGGGGACAATAATAGTACCTACCCACCATCTAGCATTATTGTGAGAATTAGCAGAAGGAGTTTATGCAATGTGCTCAGATCAGACTTGGCACACAATTAGCACCCACTGAGTATTGGCTATCATTAGCAATAGCTGATAAGTTTGGAACGTACCATGCACCGCACCTTGCACCTTGCACCGTCCCTGACTGGTAGTAAGAGCTCATTAACTAGAAGCTATGATTACCTTCACCCCACTAGACTATCCTGGCCCTGGGTGGGTTCTGGGTTATATCCATCTTTGATTCCCCAGCAGCCAGCACGGGGCCTGGCACCAAGCTCAAAGAAGACCTGCCCGGAGGATCAGAAGATCCAGGAGGGTGTGGGGTGGCACGAGCCTCCCACCAGGGAGAAGAGGAACCGAGGTGTCAGGGAAGAGAAAACAGAGCAGAGGGAGAAAGGCCGAGGCAGAGAGATAAGCAAGTGAAGTGAGTGAGAAAAGGAACAGGAGAGGTTGTGGCGGAGAGAGATAAGGAGGAAGGATGGAGAAGGCGAGGGTCGAGGAAAATGCCCAGGGAGCCAGGGAGCCCCGGGGACAAGCGCTGGGCGAGGCCAGGGCCGCAGCAGCGGAGCCGAGCCAGGAGAGGGGCGCAAGACCGGGCGCTGGGCGGGACGCGCGGGCAGGGTGCGGGAGGGGCTGAGGGCCGCCCCGACTGCATCCCCGCCTTGGAGCGGGGGCCAGGCGGCCGGAGATTGGCTGGGGCGCACGGCGAGGCTCGGGCTGGAGCCCCGAGGTGGGAGGCGCCAGCATCAGTTGGGGCGCCCGGAGCGCAGGCTGCCACCCACCTGGGCGACCTCCGCGGCGGCGGTTGGGGAGAGTCAGGACCGGGAGCGCACGCCGGGACATCTGGGCCGCCGGGCACCGAACGTCGGGGGTCTGCGCGGCGCGCGCCTGGACAGGGCGCAGCCATGCGGGCGGCGGCGGGGGTGGCGCGGACAGCCGCTCTGGCGCTGTTGCTGGGGGCGCTGCACTGGACGCCGGCGCGCGGCGAGGAGTACGACTACTATGGCTGGCAGGCCGAGCCGCTGCACGGCCGCTCCTACTCCAAGCCGCCGCAGTGCCTCGATATCCCTGCCGACCTGCCGCTCTGCCACACGGTGGGCTACAAGCGCATGCGGCTGCCCAACCTGCTGGAGCACGAGAGCCTGGCCGAAGTGAAGCAGCAGGCGAGCAGCTGGCTGCCGCTGCTGGCCAAGCGCTGCCACTCGGATACGCAAGTCTTCCTGTGCTCGCTCTTTGCACCCGTCTGTCTCGACCGGCCCATCTACCCGTGCCGCTCGCTGTGCGAGGCCGTGCGTGCCGGCTGCGCGCCACTCATGGAGGCCTACGGCTTCCCCTGGCCCGAGATGCTGCACTGCCACAAGTTCCCCCTGGACAACGACCTCTGCATCGCCGTGCAGTTCGGGCACCTGCCCGCCACCGCGCCTCCAGGTAGCGCCGCCGCCGCCGTCCCCGCGCGCTCCGTCGGCCCTGCAGCTCCCCTAGCACAGCTCTGCGAATCCCCCAAGAGGTGCAGCTCCCCCCCTTCACACACACACACACACACACACACACACACAAAACACACGCTGTCTTAGCTCAGCCCATCGCCCCCGGAATTATCGCCCGCAGCCTTCCCGCCTTCCCACCTCCCCAGGGAGTAGCAGCGTAGTGCCTCCCTGCGGCTCCAGACCTTCCCTCTGGCTCTCATTCCCTGGACACCCCTGGCACCCCTCTCAGTGCCCACCCAACCAAGCTGCTGAGAATCCCCCAATGCCGTCCCCCCATCTTGGGACGTCCTGATAAATGCCTTATGACCCCTCTCAGCCCAAGAATGTCTGGGGTCGTTAAACAATGCCTTTCACCTGGATCCCGAGGCACCAAAGCAAGCAACACTCCCATCCCGTGTTGGGACCTTGGGAAGAGAGGAGAGGTGAGGGAAGGGATGTGGGGAAAGACTGGAGACTAAGAACGTTCCTGGGCTATGGTCTGCCTCCCCATTTTCTGTACCTGGAACCCTAAGATCGCCACCCTCTTCCTCCGTTCCCCTGGCTGGGAGTCATTTGGGTAAGGCTCACTGCTGAAGGAAGAGCAGATTAGGCTCTGCCCCTAAAGAAAAGCCCTTAGGCAAGTTGCTTGACTTCATTGAGCCTCAGTTTCCCCCATCCATAAAATAGGAAGCCATCCCAGGCTCATGAAACCTGTGAGATCCTAAGTCCCTCCTCCCACCCACACCCTCAGTCCCCTGAACCCTAATTTCTCCCTGGTCTCAGCCTCCCCTTTGCTGTGCTGGTCCACATAGCTCTTCCAGGCTGGCTCCATGCCCTCACCCCCTTCCTCCCCGTCTGCTGTCAGACTTGAGTAACCCGCTCTGGGCTTCAGTTCCCTTTTCTCCAAAATAGGAATAAGGGCCAGGCACCATGGTTCATGCCTGTAATCCCAGCACTTTGGAAGGCCAAGGTGGGTGAATCACTTGAGGTCAGGAGTTCTAGACCAGCCTGGCCAACATGGTGAAACCCCATCTCTACTGAAAATACAAAAATTAGCTGGGCACAGTGGCACACACCTGTAATCTCAGCTACTTGGGAGGCTGAGACAGAAGAATCGCTTAAACCTGGGAGGCGGAGATTGCAGTGAGCTGAGATTGGAGAGCCACTGCACTCCAGCCTGGGCGACAGAGCGAGACTCCGTCTCAAAAATAAAATAGGAATAAGAATCCCTACTTCATAGGCTGAGGATAGAGGAGATAAAATTTAAACGACAATGCACATCATGGCTGTGGCCGCCAGGGTCATGGAGCAGTCACTGTGCCCACCTGGCAGTTTTGTCCCTGCACAGCCTGTCTGGTGATTGTCAGTCACTCTGTGAGCGGGTAGTGATATGATTGCCATCATCCCATTTCCGGATAAGGAAGTAGAGGCTTGGCAGGGGGAAGTGGCTGGTCAGTGAGGAAGCCTGCACCCTGAGTGGCTCTTGGAACTCCAATCCCCTCACCAACTGTCCCCCAACCCCACCCCACTTTCTCTCTTCAGTGACCAAGATCTGCGCCCAGTGTGAGATGGAGCACAGCGCTGATGGCCTCATGGAGCAGATGTGCTCCAGTGACTTTGGTGAGTGTGGGGCCCATGCTGCCACTGCCCCGGCACCACCCCCAGCCTCTCTTTCTTGACACACACGGGAACAGACGTGCCCACATCCATCACAGTGAATCCCAACAGGTTTTGCATCATGGCTCTGGTTTAGAATCCAATGATAACCATAAACCCTCTCCCAAGAGAAATGCACCTCTTTCTGCATCATCTCAGGACCATCACAAGTCCCTCAAGGCTATGGGCCTTAGGCCTCAGAAACCACCCCGGCCAGGGCTCCCGCAGCCCTCCCTTGGTGTCATTTTCAGAGGGGCCTCCATGACTGGATCATCTCTGTGGATAGTGCAGGCTTAGCCCAGAGATGGATGGAGCCAGGCTTAGCCCAGAGATGAATGGAGCCAGGCTTAGCCCAGAGATGAATGGAGCCAGGCTTAGCCCAGAGATGGATGGAGCCAGGCTTAGCCCAGAGATGAATGGAGCCAGGCTTAGCCCAGAGATGAATGGAGCCAGGCTTAGCCCAGAGATGGATGGAGCCAGGCTTAGCCCAGAGATGAATGGAGCCAGGCTTAGCCCAGAGATGAATGGAGCCAGGCTTAGCCCAGAGATGGATGGAGCCAGGTGGGGAGTGATGGCTCTAGGATGGAAGTGGAGCACCCTTGTCCGTGGGTACCTCCACCTGGGACTCAGCACACCTCCTGCCAGCAGAGCTGTGGTCACCTGTCGCCACAACTTCATCCCAGAGCCTTCCCATTTTCTGGGAAAACCCAGCCAAGTCCGGTCAGGACCCGGCTCACACATGGACCACGCAGTCCAGTGTGTGATCTTTGCCAAGTCAGTTCCCTGTTTTGTGTCTTAGCCTCCCTGTCTATAAAAAAGAAAAAAGGAGATGATAATGAAGTCCTTTCTTCAGAGGAGTCTTTTATGTCGGTAGCCTGTTTGTGTTTGGAAAGAGAATACTGCTATTGCAAGGGGTGTGTGTGTGTGTCAGAGAGAGAAAGAGAAGAGGAAAGGGACATAAAGAAAAGGAACAAGATTTTATGACAATTTCCAGCCAAGAGTGGGCAGAGTTATTCTCTGACTTCTCCCTGGTCCCACAGAGATGGGGGCCCAGAAGCCTGAAGAAGGGAGAAACCAGCCCGAGGGACTCCCCACCCCACCCTGAGGCCCAGGACTCCTTAGGCTCTCTACATCCACTGCAGGGTGACCTGCACCATGACTCTCTGGCTACAGACCCTGCCTTCATCCTAGCCCCCCAAAGGAAAGGAGTTAGGGTCTCAGTGCCTCCAGCCACACCCCCTGCCCTACTCCTATACATACCACAAACACACTCCCACCCACCATACAATTTCTCTCTCACACACGTACATATTACTGTACAGTGGTGTGTTCACACCAGCAAGAGCTGAACTGTGTGTATCTATTCCCAGCTCCACACCCAGTCTTGCGGTCAGTTGTGGTGGGAGTATTTACCCCATGGATGTCAATGAATGCAAAGCAGGGCTCCCTGTCCACAGAGCCAGCTGTTAAATATTTGCCAGCCCACCACTGCTCCAACCACACTCACCGTGTGTGCATGCACGCACACTACACATATACACACCCCATATATACTCCATACCATACACTCACAGCCAGAAATCCCAATGGGAATCATCCCCAGAGATCAGGAAGTCCAGCCTCCCTCCATCGCAAGGATCTCCTTCCAAGCAGCCGGCCCCAGTCCCATCCGCTCCTTATCCCTCCCTGGGGGGAGCCCCACACGCTGCTCCATCAGGAGCTCTCCACCCTGCATTTGGTGTCTCAGAAGGGCTTGGGCTCTTGATTCGCGCAGGTCACAAGCTCTCTACCCCTCATTTCCCCTCTCCTGTACCTTGAGGATGAAACATGATGCTGTCCATGAGAGTGCAGCACCGTAAGCACTTCATAAATATGAAAATGTGCCTGTACGAGCTCCACCCTTCCAAACCCCGCAGGGCATCAGGCTCCCCGAGCCCGAAGGTCCAGAACACACCAACTCTGGGCCCACGTAGATCTGACCATTCCCAACTTGCCCCTGTCCTTTCTTCCCACAGTGGTCAAAATGCGCATCAAGGAGATCAAGATAGAGAATGGGGACCGGAAGTTGATTGGAGCCCAGAAAAAGAAGAAGCTGCTCAAGCCGGGCCCCCTGAAGCGCAAGGACACCAAGCGGCTGGTGTTGCACATGAAGAACGGCGCGGGCTGCCCCTGCCCGCAGCTGGACGGCCTGGCGGGCAGCTTCCTGGTCATGGGCCGCAAAGTGGATGGACAGCTGCTGCTCATGGCCGTCTACCGCTGGGACAAGAAGAATAAGGAGATGAAGTTCGCAGTCAAATTCATGTTCTCCTACCCCTGCTCCCTCTACTACCCTTTCTTCTATGGGGCCGCAGAGCCCCACTAAAGGGCACTCCTCCCTGCCCTGCCAGCTGTGCCTTGCTTGCCCTCTGGCCCCGCCCCAACTTCCAGGTTGACCCAGCCCTGCCGGAGGGTGTTTTCACGAGTGTTGTTACTGGCACAGGGCCCAAGGGATGGGCACGGAGCCCAGGCTATCCTTTTTGACCCAGGGGTCCTGGGGTCCCTGGGATATTGGGCTTCCTCTCTCAGGAGCAGGGCTTCTTCATCGGGGGGAAGACCCCAGGGTCTCAGAAAGTAGGCAGGGGAGGAGAGGGTGAGGGAAGGGTGGAGGGGCTCAGGGCACCGTGAGGAGGAGGTTTCAGAGTAGACGGTGGTGTCAGCTCCAGCTCCCCTCTGTCGGTGGTGGGGCCTCGCCTTGAAGAGGTAAGTCTCAATATTAGGCTAAGCTATTTGGGAGACAGCTCTCCCCACCGCCCCTGTATGCATCATCCTAGCCCCCCAAAGGAAAGGAGTTAGGGTCTCAGTGCCTCCAGCCACACCCCCTGCTTTCCCCGGCTTGTCCATTTCCCTGCCCCAAGGCCCAGAGCTCTCCCTGGACTGGAGAGCAAGCCCAGCCCAGCCTCAGCGAAGACCCGCTTCCGGTACACCCGCAGGCTCGCTTCCCGGGGTTCATTCCTCAGCCTCTGCTTCTCCTTTTTATCCCGATAAGTTATTGCTACTGCTGTGAGGCCATAGGTACTAGGCAACCAATACATACACGGTTGTGTTTTCTAATTTTTTTAACTTTTTAATTAAATCAAAGAAAACAATAATTGGTTTGGACCAGGTGATTTCTTTGTCAGCTGGTTCCCAAGAGGTGGGGGGAGAGGGAGGTTTAGAATGGAGCCTCACCCAGAAAGAAGCCCTTATCTTAACCCATGGCCTGGCCACATAGACCTCCTTGGAATGCTAAGAAAAGCAAGGCCTGTGTTTCTGTAGTACATAGCAAGGGTCACCCTGTCATTCTGACCGCTAGGTGAGGGATGGAGATGGACGTTCTTTTGTCCCTGAGGAGGAATGGAAGTGCCAAGTTCCCCAGCTTTCTCCCACAGTCCGAAGACTCCACGTCCTGCAGCAGCTCCCCCATGAGGTGAAGGCCTGATCGGAGGAGTCCAAGAAGGCAGGGCCGCAGGGCACTATCGTGAAAAGCCTGAGGTCAAAGATGTGTCACACCGCGGGCACTGCTCCTTACCTGTCCCTGGTCCAGCAGCATGAGCATCACCTGGGAGCTGGTTAGAAAGGCAGCATCTGGCTGGGGGCATGGTAGCTCATGCCCATAATCCCAGCACTTTGGAAGGCTGAGGAGGGAGGATCCCTTAAGCCCAGGAGTTCAAGACCAGCCTAGGCAACATAGTGAGACCCTAACTCAACAACAACAACAAAGAAATGCAGACCTGCTGTATCCGAATCTGCATTTCAACACATAAACGTTAGAATCATCTAGGGAGCTTTTACAGAATCCTGGGCCCTACTCTAATGCAATTCAATCAGAATCTCTGTAGGGTGCCCGGGAGTTGGTGTTTTTAGATGCTCCCTGGAATGATGTGTAGCCAGGATTGAGAACTACTACCTAGATAAGGTGAAACTGAGACAGGGAGAGGGCAAGGAGCTGAGGGGGTGCCCCAGTGGGCTCAGAGCAGATGGAGGCTGCTGCCTTGAGGTGGATAGGCAGGGAGGGGAGAAAGCTTGAGATGGAGGCGAGAAGCCACTGCCACTCTAATGAGCAGCCTATGGACAGGGCAGTGCCAGAAAGGAGCTCCCTGGGGGTCCATCAGCAGATGCCAGATGTACCCAGAGCAGGGGGCTAGGGGCACTCCCTGAGGGGCTCTCCCCACCAGTGGGAGAAGTTTACCCCACCAGTGGGGGTGAAAGCTGGGATGCCAAGTCCAGACAAGGCCTGGTGTTCCTCCAAGACAAAGGAGCCTCGTTCTCTGGAGCTGAGGAAAGCCTTGGCTTCCACTCCCAGAGGTGCACATCACCTCAGGGAAATGACTCCAGAGGGGCCAGGGCTGAGTTCTGCTGTGGGCCATGCGCGCGCACTCCCCTGAGGTCTGGCTAGCAGGTGGTCCGACAGTGTGCTCATAAATCACCCCGGGCAGGCAGGTGGCCTCGCCGCAGGTCAGCAGCTGCATAGGCCGCCTTGTTCCTCCCTCATCCACCCACGCCCAAACCCTGCCCAGCGCACCTGGCTCCCTGAATCTGCCCCTTGTCTCCCAGCCGCCTACCCTGACCAAATGTTTACGGACACTTCTGTGGTCAACCAGGACCAGGGGTGATTTTTCCATGGCACACACAGGACTGGGCCTGCCCTGGCTGAAGTACTATGCTGACTTCTGCCAGATGCTGGCAGCCATGGGGCAGCGGGGCGAGAGGAAGACTCCCTTAGTCCATCCTGTGAAGCCCAGGAAGGCAGTCCTCTACCCCCACAAGAGGTCAGGGCCTAGCTCTGACTGCTGTCCCCCAGCATCTGCTGTCAGACTCACCAGGAACCTATTTTCTGTGACCAAGAAGAATCTTCCCAAAGACCAGGGAGGTCCTTCCAGGCCTGAGCCCCACCCTTCATTCCCTTCAGTCACACAAGGCTCCCTCCCACTGGCTGGAGACCCAGCAGCTGTGTTGCCCCGAGCGCACCTGGGTGCAGTGAACGATGTGGCCCCCACCACACAGAACAGAAACCCCAGGAAAAGAAACCCCAGCTTCTCCACACAAGAGGGTTGGAGGTGCACAGGTGGGAGGTCTACGTCCAACTCCTGCCTTCCTGCTTTGCCATGGGGCGACGTTCGCTCTCATGGTTATAGACGATGCCTCCTTCCAACTTCTCCACCACATTCCAGACAGCAAGGCGGGGAAGGGCGAGGAGCACAGCTTGTCAGCTGCCTTTGGCCCCCCTTTGATCAGGAAAACAGAAATTTCCCCAGCAATCCCACCTAGTAGATTTCCACTTTTAGCTCACTGGCCAAAAGTAAGTCACATGGCCACCCCTAGGTGCAAGAGAGCAGAGTAAGTCAAGCTTTTTCAGCTGGGGACAAAATCAGAGTTCTAATAGAGAACAGAAAGGACAGGGGAGGAGGCAGCTGAACACTCTGGGCTGGGGTGAGAAGAGGCAGGTACAGTCCAGTCCTGGCTTCTAATCTTGTGACTTAGTGACTGTGTAATGTCGGGAATAGTGCCCAGCTGTAAAATGGAGTAAAAATGTCTACTTCACAGGGTTGCTGAGCGTTAGGTGGGAAAATGCATGAAAAGTACAATGCACAGTATATAGATGTCCATTAAATGGTCAGGAGTATTTTTATTAACCAAAAGCGATGACCTAGCAGTGCCTGTCCATAGTAGGTGCTCAGTAAAATTCCTAATTGATTCATTAATCAACTAAGAAACAATACTGGCAGGAAGGCAAGGAAAAGACAAGAGGATCTTATCTAAAAGCCAGAACACTACTTTCAGAAGAGAGCTAGAACCTACATTTGGGGTTTTGCTTCAGAAGTATAGGTGGTGGTGTAAGCCAACATTGAAGAGATTACTAGTATTCCTATAATACTAGCAATCAATAAATATCAAGGCCATGATGGGTGGTAGGCACTACTCAAAACACTTTTGCATTCTCTGATCTTTTCTCTTTTTTTTCTTTTTTTTGAAACAAGGTCTCACTGTGTTGCCCAGGCTAAACACAGTATTATGATCATGGCTCACTGCAGTCTCAACCTGCCAGGCTCAAGCAATCCTCCTGCCTCAGCCTCCCAAGTAGCTGGGACCACAGGAGCATGCCACTATGCCTGGCTAATTTCTTATTTTTTGTAGAGCTGAAGTCTCATTATGTTGCCCAGGCTGCTGTCAAACTCCTGGACACAAGCAATCCTCCCTCCTTGGCCTCCCAAAGTGCTGGGATTACAGGCATGAGCCACTGTGGCTCACCCAACTTTTGCATTCTAATTTAAGCCTCCCAACAGCCATTCAAGGTAGTGGCATTTCAGTGATGGCGGCTGAGGCTCAGAGAGGTTAAGGAACTTGTTGGAGGTCACACAGCTTGCACATGGCAGTGCTAGAATTTGACTTCATGCTCTTAACCACTATACTACTGTCTGTAGGGGCAAAGCCAAGGCCAGGGGGTGCAGGCAGCCATGCTTCTGCCAGCCTGCCTCACAGGAAGATTTTTGGGAGCCCTGTTCCAATCCCACTCCAAGGGTACTGACAGAGGCAGAGGAGTCAGTGGCTTTTCTCCTAATTCCCAAAGACAGCCCACCCCCAATCCCCTCTCCCCTCTCAGCCCTGCCAGCATCCAGCCTTAGGTCTCCACAAAGGAAGCTCACATCCCACAACTGTTTAGTCGCCTGTAATCCTGGCTGAAGTTCACTCCTGAAGAAATGTAACGTGGGGGGTGGTTGCTGCTGGAATGTGTGTGGCTGGGACCCCACGTCCCAGCCCAGACAGCAGGCTCTGCTGGGGCTGTGAAGAACACAGGCAGCCAGGGGAATCCGGAATCCCCAGCCCCCAGCTGTGCCAGAGAATGGAATGTGCTGCTCTGGGGTGTTGAAACATACTCAGCCAGACCGGAGGTGGGGTTGCTGGGAGCTGGAGAAACTCCAGTCACAAGGCTGCCTCTGTTCTTGAGGCTGAGCCCACTTCGCTAGGGCTGGGGGTGGGAGGGAGGAGAGGAGAGAGGCTGTGCTTAGTGGGTAGGCCTTCTTGTTAGCTCAGTGGCTAGCTCCTGGAGCCAGTGGGGGCCAGGCAGAGAGAGGGGAGGGTGGCACCCAGGATTGCTCTGTTCCTCCGAACATTCTCTTATGAGGCCTCTACAAGCGCATGTGGCACAATTCACATCCCGGCTCCATGACTTACTAGTTATGTGACCTTGGGCAGGTTCCCTAACCTCCCCACACCTCCATTTATTCATCAATTAAACAGAGCTAACAACAGAACCTACTTCTGGAGACTATCATGAGGTCTTGATGAGATGATGCACTCAGCATGGTGCCTGGCACAGGTGCTCCATCAATGTAGGTGTTATCCCGAGGGCCACCAGCTGTAAGATAGATGCTGGGCCAGGGCCTCTCTTAGGGGGTGCCTCGAAGGTTCCAGGGAAACAAGGGGATGAACACAGAACTTCATATGGCTTCAGCCCCAAGGGCTGAAAATCCTGAAGATACCAGAAACCACTGCCAGCCACGGCTCACAGGAGGCTGCTCAACACAACCAACCACAAAAAGGATCGGCAGAGCCCTAAGCCCACGCCAGGCTGTGGGAGCTGGAGCCCCAGACCTGCCCCAGCAGGCGCCAGGGCTGCAGCAGAGTCTGGTTCCCCATCCCCTCCTCCTCAGGGGCCTGAGAACAAATTGGTTTTTTTTTTTTTTCAAACATGGACAATTTGTCTTCCAGGCCACCCACGTGCAGGTCCTCTTCATGCTGTGGATGCAGCCAGTTCTAAAGCACAATCCCTCCGTGACTTCACTTCCCAGTGGTACCTGCAATTGAAAGTTATGTCCCCTGCCTACTCTCAGGGGCACCTCAAGGGGACAAGGCCCACTAGCATCCCCTTCTCTGAGGCTGCTACCCAAGGATGGAAACTCATGTTTCTCCCATCTCTGTAATCCATGCCTGCAAGCACAGGCTTCAAGTCACTGCTGTTATGGTCAAGATTTCGCCAACATTTGGCATTTTCATTTTCCAAAAATAAAATGTATTGACTCTGCTTTTCCAAACTACACTCGTGCCTCTGATACTCTTCTCTGAAGAATAATCTAAAATTATTCTCTGGTTTAAAAGAAAAAAAGATCACTCTTCTAAGCCACCCAGGACAGAGCTGTTCGTCATCTAAAGGTGGCCAGGATGACAGGAGCCAATGTGTCCAGCATGCCAGGCACCATGCCCCATGCCTCCCACAGACTCTCTCTCATTTCTCTCACAGCACCTACACCAGATACACATCACCATCAGGTGCACTTTCCACAGGAGGAAAGCACAGTGAGCCTGGGGGCAGCACCCCTGTGCCAACAGGCCCCAGCACCACTCCAACAGATGGTAAAGGGGCCAAGCATGGAGCTGGGCCACAGCAGGCAGCGCCAGGCACCACCCTCTACCTCTGCGGGGACTCTGTTCCTGCTTCGGGGGAACAGTGCTTACCTCAAGAGTTGTTGCAAGCAATAAATGAGATACCGCACGCAAAGCCCTTACCAGTGCCCAGCACCCAGCCACCTGCCACCCCCCTGCCCCAGCTCAGGGCATGGTGCGTACTTCCCATCTCAGGTCCAATCCTCTTTCCTGCCGCTCTCGGCCTCCCTGAAGGCTCACCCTTTCTGGCTTTCTCAGAGGGATTAAAATCTTTCCATTCTAAAGTCTGCATTGTTTGGCATTTACCAAGTTCTAGTCCCAACCCCAACCCCCAGTGCTGGGCCCTCACAATTTGGTCACAAGACTAGGCCTCAAGTCAATCCGACAAGCATGTGCTGAGCCCCTCCTGCGTGCAAGGCACAGCTTTCCTCCTCTTGGCCCCCAGCTCACACCCAGACCAAGCTGCAGCCCCCACACCCCTGCCACCAGGGTGCCCCAAAGGCCCGCCCCTCAGCCTGGTCCTGCAGGAATTGCCCAGGCCTGCAAAACTCCAGCAGTGCCAGGGAGATCTGGTCTTCCAGTCTCGGGGAAAATGCCAACACAAAGACAAGACAAAAACAAGAAGCTTGAGGCCTTTTTATTGACAATTCTCCATAGACACAGAGATCCTTTTAGTTCCTCTCCAGTGTAAAGGAAGCACGGGGTACTGAACTCTCCTAACAGGACACAGAGGCGACACGATACCAAAGCGTGCCAGGCTCCCCAGAGCTCTGGCACCTCCACTGGCCTGGGCAGGCCCCTGGCTGTAGAGTCGCAGCTAAACTGCTTGGTCTGGGCCTAGGATGGGTCCCTTGTCTCCCCAACCTGCCTCTCTGCACCCCTGCTCCCCGAGTGTAGAAACTTCTCGGCCCCCTCATAGGTCCTGGGTCCCAGGCAGTCCATGATTCCAGGGAAGAGCTCTAGGTAGGAGACCGCCTCCCAATTCCTCCTCATCCCATTCCTTATGCTACATGTTCCCAGGAACCATGCAATAAATAAATAAATACTTTAGAAAGGCAAAGCAGCTCCAGGGAAGGGAAGGGATGCCTGAGCCAGCTCATGGCTAAGGGAGAGATACTGAGCCCATAAGAGTCCAGTAGTGAACATGAAATTGTTGGAAAGGAAATGGAGACCCCCAAGGGACCTTATCCCATAACTAAGACTGTCCTCCAGGGAATAGCCCCGGGATCCAGGACCCAGTCCAGAAAGATCCTACACTTCCCAGGCCCCCAGGGGTCAAGGGCTTCAGGACCTCTGCTCCACTCACCTGGCCTCCCACTCCATGGGGCAAGAGGCAGGGAAAGGAAGCTGGAGCGCTGGGCCAGTGGAGGACTGCCCCAGACTCTGGGCAGAGGATGCAGAAGTTGTGATCCGAGTGCCCTGTGATCCAGCTGCTCCAGCGCAGCTGGGGACACTAGGGCATCGTGTGGGCTGAATCTGTGAATTGAGGCGTCTTCGAGCGGAGGCTGAGGTCTGTCCAGCTGTTGGGGCTTCCCCATGCTTTCCTCCACTTAATGCTGAAGGACTCGGCCAACCCCTCCTATACACATTCTCCTCTGGGGGAATCTGGGAACTTAAACCCTGTTTCTAGAAGCACCCCTGGTCTTGTTAGGCCTGGCCACACCCTCTGATGGGGGAAATGATGAGATCCTGGTGCCTGGAAGGACATTCAATCAGCAGAGATGGGGTGTGGCACTCCCAAGCCCTTCTGCAGGCTTTCTGAGGCTGAGGGCCTGGCCAGTACCCTACAGGAGAAAAACCTCTTTTCCCAACCTCAGGTCTGGAATTCCCAGGCATAGCCACACTGACGCTGGTCATCAGACCCCAGTCAGACCTGACCTAGTTCACTGCTGCCCTCTGGTGGCTACTGCCTGCCCAGCCCTGAGTCCACTCATTCAGTCCCAGGCAGAGCAGGGCAACATGCCAGGCCCTCCAGGGGCTCCTCTCCCCAAGGGATTGAGAGCAGCCATTGCCAGCCACTCTCGGGTGGAGAACAGCTCCAGAATCCAGCTGGAGAGAGCGAGGAAGGAAGGGGAAGCCTACCTAGCATTCAGGCCACATTTGCCCAGCACACACCACAGGGGGCCGGGGTGGGGAGAGTGGGGCGCCTACTGCTGGCCCCAAGGATGGGTGCCTGGTTGGACCCTGGCCTCTCTTCTCACTTGCTCAAGGTCTGGTTACACGAGGCACACACAAACACAGTCTCCCTCTGGGCTTCAGGGGCTGAAAAGGAGGAAGAACTTGGTGAGACATTTCCTTGTGCCCTTTGGTTCATGGCCCCAACTACTAGAACCACCTCCCAAATGCCCCACACAGACCCCCGACCCAGCCCACACCCTCCCTGCCCAGCTTGCTAGCCTGCCCGCAGAGACTCTTCTTTCCATGGGAACTAGGGATCCCGGGCGTGATGATGCCAACAGCAGGCTGCTCCTGTGCTATGAATTAGACATGACTGTGGCACGAACAGAACACGTTTAAAAATGTCTTTTTAAATAAAATATCAAATACAAAAATTAGCCAGGCGTGGTGGTGCATGCCTGTAATCCCAGCTACTCAAGAGGTTGAAGCACAAGAATTGTCTGAACCCAGGAGGCACAGGTTGCAGTGAGCCGAGATGGCGCCGCTGCACTCCAGGCTGGGCGACAGAGCGAGACTCTGTCTCAAAAAACTAAGACTAAAATAAGTAAAATGTCACAGTGAAATTTCCCAAAATGTTTTAACAGTGGTTATCTCTGGGTGGTAAGATTACAGGGTTATTTTTCTCTTCCTTCTTCTTCTGATTAAGAATTTCCAAATTTTCTAGTTAGTAAGCATGTGTTACTTGCATTGGAAGAAAAAAGAACTTGGGTTGGGCGCAGTGGCTCACACCTGTAATCCTAGCACTTTGGGGGGCCGAGGCGGGCAGATTACCTGAGGTCAGGAGTTCAAGACCAGTCTGGCCAACATGGAGAAACCCCATCTCTACTAGAAATACAAAATTAGCCGGGTGTGGTGGTGCATGCCTGTCATCCCAGCTACTCGGGAGGCTGAGGCAGGAGAATCGCTTGAACCCAGGGGGCAGAGGTTGTGGTGAGCCAAGGTCGTACCACTGCACTCCAGCCTGGGCAACAAGAGCGAAACTCCATCTCAAAAAAAAAGAACTTGGTTTAATGTTATATTACAAAACGGTACATGAAATGTGACCACATTTTTCAGGAATATGCACACGCTTTTATTATACATGCAAGCTAATGAGCAGCAGGGGCCACGTCCGATTGTTTTCTCGGGAAGAAATCAGGAATATTTTTCCTCCTTTTGCTTATCTGTGTTGTTTTATTTACAACATGTATGTACAGCTTTTATAAAAGGAAAAAAGGGATTTTTAACTTTTGTTCAAAGTGCCAAGGAAGTAAGAAAAAGATTAAAAGTGCAGCTGGGACTGACTCCAGGAAGGCAGGAGCAGTGCTGGGAGCCACGGGGATGTTGCCAGTGCTCTTGTTTTTCAACTTTAGTGAAGCGGCCACAGGTATTCATCTTGTTATTACCCTTCATAATTCACAGGTACATCATATCTATTCTTCGGCATGTACCAAATGTTTCAGGATTTTGCTAAAGGGGATGGAGGAAATGTTCCCATAGACCTGACTACAATCCCAAGTTCCCTTGACCTCTGACACCCTTGCCCCCTTGCCACGATGTGGCATCCCTTGATGGGATACCAACCAAGCCCTGCCACCACCTGCACCACTCACCTGTGGCCCCCATGGAGGACCTGGGGACCTTGAAGGAGCAGCATCGAGAGCAGAAGCTGTTTCCACAGTTACTGCAGCTCCGCTGCAGACAAGAGCCAAGGTCAGTGTGTCCCCCACCCTCAGGCACCTGGAGTTCTCATCGCCTCCCTCCTTTACACCAGCTGATCCCACCCAAGGAAACTGGGACTGGGGGATGCACAAGTGGAGCAGGAAAGACAGCAAATGGAATGCCCCCTGGGGAGACTGGTGAAAGGTGGCACAGGGGCAGGGGAGGGCACACTCACTCCAGAAAGCCACTGCCAGGCCCAATGTGACCCAAGCCAGACTTCCTCAGTGACTCCCCTCAACTCCTCCCCACCCGACAGTCCCAAGGACACTGTTCCCAACAAATGCAACCTCACACTCACCCTCTTCTTCAGCACTGAGAAGGTGGCCGAGCAGCCTGTGCAGTTTCCTGAGAAACAGAAGCAGCAGCTCAGTCCCCGCCCATCCCAGGACTCTCACGCTCACCTGCTCCTGGCGCTTCTAAATGGGATACTCAGGACACCTGCCCAGCCTCCTTGGGTGGACACAGTGAGCCAGGGAGCAAGGCCAGATTCAGAGCCAGAAAGAAGGACTCAAACTAAGAACACTGATAGCCCCTGAGAACTGATGTCTCCAGCCATACATAGGTACCAGTCCCTGAACCCTTCCAGAGCTGAGTGGCCCCACCTGCAGGTTCAACAGAACTCAAGGAGCACCCAGCAGAATCCACTCCTGGAAAGCCAGCTAAGCTGGCAGGGACCTGACCACAGGCATTCCCAAATGACACCTGCCTAACACGACCCTTTCCAGAGCAATGCCTTACAAATACTCCACCCACAGGCTAAAGACAGAAACTCCTCCTAAAAACCCAAACTCCTGCTTTCTGTCCCCTGAAGACTGTAGGACAGAAGCTGAGAGCCAGGCATATTCCGAGAAGACATGAAGGGTAGAATGCTCAATTGTGGTAGGCAGTGAGTGGCATGGGGGGACGCAGAGCAAGGCAAGGTCCTGCCTAAACCACCAGAGATGCCAGGATGGCCAAGTGCCCGGCAACAGTGGAGGGGCAACGGCAGCTTAGAAAATGGCTAGAAGACAACAATAGGGTGTAAAAGGAGAGGAAAGATAGGGAAGGAGGAGGTTTCTGGGATGTGGGGCCCATAGTCCTGCTGTGACCCAGCCGGACCACCTGTCTGGGCAGGTACAGAGCACCATGCCTCACTTTCACACAAAGGCCCCAAAGCTTTATTGACGGCTACACGTGGTCCCTTCCTCTGTCCAGCCAAAATCACCTGAAGTTCTTGCTAAAGGAGACTCCCTAGGTTCAGGGAAAGGAAGACCTGAGCTAGAGCCAGGGGAAATCTGAGGCCAAAGCGCTTCAGATAAATGCCCACTCTGTCAATCAGCCAGGGAAAGAGAAGAACAAGCCTGCTGCTGGTGCCAAACCAGGAAACTGGCTGCTCCAAGATTCTGTCCCTACACTAAGAATTTGGGGAAGCCAGCCTGCCCCAGCCTCTCCTTAACAAGGGAGGCAGGTGAATGGGACAGGCAAAAGGAGCTACTCAAAGACTGACAACTGGCCTGTGCCCAAGGGCTCCTCTGAACTGAATGGGATGCCAGGGCCAAGCAGCCCAGGACAGCCAAGTGGGCTGGTGAGACAGCTGTGAACCCACACACAGGCCAGAGCCAGGGAGGGCTCTGGGCACTGACAGCACCTCACTCAGGTGATGTTCCCTTCCAACACCTACCAACTCTTTCTGCCCCTTCTCAGCAACGGCCTGGACTCACCCATCCTCACTCACCATGTGATGATGCCACCGAGGCCATGAGAGCAAGGGCACTAAGGCCCAGTGGGACCTGCCAGGGCAACAGTCACGGAGCCTTCAGGACAAAGGAGGGCCCTCCCCACCAAGACCTCTCCCACACGGAGGCCACAGAGAAGCTCCTGCACAGTCTGCCCTCATTCTCCCCATGCATCCCCTCATCCACGGGCAGGGGTAAACAGAATGGCCCCCGCTACAGTCCCCCAACATTCACATGTGGAATCCTAACACCCAAGGCAGGGTCCCTGGGAGGTGACTGGGTCATGAGGGTGGAGCCCTCGTGAATGGGATTAGTGCCCTTATAAAAGAGGCCCCAGGGAACTGCTGTGACCCTCCCACCTTCTCGTGAGGACACAGTGAGAAGGTGCTATGATGACGGAAATGGACCTCACCAGAACCTGATCCTGCTGACACCCTGATCTTGGACTTCCAGCCTCCAGAACTGAGAAAGATTTCCACTACTTAAAAGCCACGTGGCTTAGTGTATTTCATTATAGCAGTTGAAATGGAGAAAGATAGCCCCCAAAGCAGCTCCCCTCGCCCTGCTCTCAGGACCCAGACCCATGAGCAGAGGCTGCAGGAGCAGAGCTGCTACACCTGTCCTCAGGGCAAAGAGCTTGAGAACATTTCAGAAAAGGGAAAGAAGTGAGCGGTCTTGAAGGATGAGGAGCTAAGAGGGGTTTAGGAAAAGAAGCACTTTCTGCCCTTGCTATCCTTGAGGGAAACTGAAAAGGCCTCTGCCCATGTTGGCAGAGATTATCCAAATCAAAAATCAAATGCAAAAACGGGACAGGCATAAAACAAGGGACTCCACACATGAGGGTAAAGGGAAAATGGAGAGGGAGGATGAAGAGGTACAAAGAACACAAGAGCCGAATTAGACGATCTGAATTTGAGTCACAGCTCTGCCATTTCCAGGCTAAAGTCTTTGGACAAAGCACTGTTTTTACCTCAGGTTACTCATCTGTAAAATGGGAACAACTAAGTACCTTAACTTAGAAGTTGTAGAAATAGAAAATTATTTGCTGGACCAGAGTAATACTTCTTGTGTGTAGTGCTACTGGGGACTGCTGGAACCTGGCTGCTCTGAGCCCTTAAGAACTGCCTGCTCCTGTCACACCTACAGTAAGGATGAAATGAGATCACACATGTGCAAGTATGGAGGGTAAACAGATCACTGAACATACAGAATGCCCTACAGAAGTCAGCCAGCAGCATAAATAAAACAAAGGGGCCAGGAGTGGTGGCTCACACTTGTAATCCTAACACTTTGGAAGACCAAGGTACGAGGATTACTTGAACCCAGGAGTTCGAGACCAGCCTGAGGAACAAAGTAAGACCCCCGTCTCTAGAAAAAAAAAAATCAAAAATTAGCCAGGCATG
The DNA here is from genome assembly GCF_024542745.1 of Macaca thibetana thibetana. Classification (NCBI taxonomy): domain Eukaryota; kingdom Metazoa; phylum Chordata; class Mammalia; order Primates; family Cercopithecidae; genus Macaca; species Macaca thibetana. Next base: position 93,794,116 of record NC_065586.1, on the reverse strand, counting down.
GTGCTGCATGACTGCAGTCCCAGCTACTCGGGAGGCTGAGCTGTGAGGATCACTCGAGCCCAGGAAGTGGAGGCTGCAGTGAGCTGTCATCATGCCACTGCACTCCAGCCTGTGAGACACAGAGACCTTGTCTCAAAAAAAAAGAAAGAGATCTTGAATAACTGGGGGACATTCACACAGCAGAAGGAAAGAGCCTGTCCAGGACATCTAATCCTGAGAAAACAACTGCGCTGGTTGCTGCGGGGGTAGGAAGGCAGGACCCTGGGGGCCCTGAGTTAAATTCCTCAAGATAAACTCCATAGGCTTCTTCCAGGGCACAGACCCTAGAACTTGACACCAGAACCCACAGTACTGCCCCCTTCCCCTGCTCCCATCTGACAGCAGGCAGGAGGGCCCTTCCTCAGGAGCAAGCGGCTCCCAGGTCAACCTAGCTACTCTAGGCTTCCTCCACAATTGTCACGTGGCTCAGCTCCCAACACTGCTGATCTAAGCCAGGTCTCCAAGCTGTGCTAACCATCAAGTCCACCCTTCTCCAAAGCTGCCTTCCTTGACCACTCTCCCCAACCCTCAGTAAAATAAGGACTGACTGGGAAGAGGTGAACTCAGGGCTCTTATGATGTCCAGAGAAACAATGTTTGCTTCAACTTGCTTCCAGTTGGATGAGAAAGACCAAGACAGGATCCTAGGAACCCACGGGGTGGGCCAGGGCCTCCCACATTAACTGCACCCACTACTCACTATGAACCAACCAGCACTGTGCCCTTCATAAGTACTACTGTCTCATTTGACATGAGACCTGTAACAACCCTATGAGGTCAGAATGATGATCCCCCTTTTACAGAAGGGGCAATTGAGGCACAGGGTGTGAAATAATTTGCTCAAGGACACCTGGCTGAGCTGGGATTTGCAGCAAGCGGTGAGACTCCACTCTGTTCCTCGCCATCATGCTACACTGCCTTCTGAAGTTCTGTCAGGATTACGGTTCTCTGCAGTCCCGGGATGGCATTTCCCAAACTGAGTTCCTTGTCTTCCCACAAGTGAATGTCCAATCAGGACAGAGGGATAAGAAGGAACCCACACCCACTCCCTCAACAGTCCTGCCGGGCATCTGCTAGCGCCCCAGGGTCCCGTGGACACACCTTCACTCCTTGCTCTTGTCACAAGTCAGTACCCACAGTTCTGAGACTCTGCCCCGGTGGCTGGGTGTTCCCCCGCCGAGTCCCAGCAGTCCCACCCTACTCCCCCACCAGCCCAGCCCTGTGCCCTGGCCGAACCGAAGTTGTTGGTGGGGTAGCGCTTGCGGAGCCGCTCCGTGAGCCGAGACACCTTGCTGCGCAGCACCTCATTCTTACTCAGGAACCCGTTGTCCTGCAGGGCCAGCTCGTCCTCTGCTGGGCACGGGACACCCTCATCATCCTCCTGTGGGAACAGCTCCTTCCAGTCCTGCCCACCTCTTGCAAGGTTGCGGGACCTGTGTGCAGAGGCATCCGGCACAGCAGCCCCCACGAGGTGTGGCAGCAGCCGGTTCAGCTACCCTCCCCAGCCCAGCCCCTGCCCACCCACCAAGGCTTCCACTTACCAGCACCACCAAGTGGGTCTCCTGCCTCCCAAGGTGCGGGGAAGAGGAGAGAAAACAGAGAGAAAAAGATAGCAAGAAGAAAGAAGCTGCCCGGAGGGGCCCCCAAGCAGAGGGAAACATGGAAGCACTGCTCTGAGCTCTGCGCACTTCCCAAATGGTTACGTTGACAGACGCCCCCGCCAAAAGAGGATCCCAGCATCGAACGGCCTTGGAGAAAGCTGGGTACTACTGTTTCTCAAACTGGGTGATATTAATTTAGTAGGTCTTTATTTGAGTAGAACAAAAAAGGAAAGAAAATATCCCTTAAAATGTATTTTCAGGAAACTTTTGTTTCACTTAAGTTTTACATATTTTATAGACCTAAGTGTGAACTGGGTCAAGATGCAAAACGTGTTCCTTACTACAGGTCATGAACAAAAATGCTTGAAAACCCCTGCTCTACATATTCCCTCCACCAAGATTCACGGTCTATAATTATATATCAAAGTTTTGGAGCAATCTTTTAGCCATCAGAAAGTCAAATGCCTGCATGGCCTGGGCTGATGTATGATTGAGGTGAGTTGGGGTAAATCACAGGCCTAGTGGAAATCCACGAGGTGTTTTTCTTATATCTCAATTTCCCACTTTACAAAGAGAGATAAATCAAGAGAAATTATATCCTACTCTAAGAAAAACAAAAACGCAAATGTGACAAATGGCAACTGCCACTTGATCTCAGCGACAAGATACAGCAGGGGTGTTGAAGACCACCTGTAGCCACATGTGACCTGCGTAAAGGGGACAGCAGCTCCTTAGCAACACCTACTGCTGCATACTCAGGGCTACCAGAGAAACTGGAAACCTGCAGTTCTAACAAAAATCTCTCCATATTTAAACATTGGCTCAAAAAATTATTTTGAAACTTTGCATGCCAAATAAAACAACTTCTGCAAACTACCAGTCTGAATCACCATCCTAAAATCAAGAAGGCTGTTTAACTTCCCCGACCTAGCAGTTGGCCACGCAACTACTTTCTCCAACCTCCCCTCCCTGCCCGGCAAAGGGACATCTTATGGAACTCACTCTGCAGAAGAGCGGAGACCCAGGGCAGCAGCCTCCTCAAAAGCTGCCTTTCCTATATCAAAGGCACCAAGCTCACGGTCTCCAGCAAAGGCCAGAAATCATCCAGCTCCCCGAGTAGGGCATTACCCAGAGACTTCCAGAGCCACTCTTGCCCTGGGCACCCAGGACAGCTGGCTCAACAAGAAACAGGAGCGGGGAGGGGTTCAGTGGCACCCTTTCAACCAGTTCTAGCTCACAGCAAGTTTTAGCTTCTCACTTGGACATTGAAAAACAAAAACAAAAAACAGCTCCAGGACCACCCAATTTTTGGCCTGCTCAATAGAGGATGCTGGGGAAGGGCCACCCACCTCAATCGCATCTTTAAACTCCTCATCTGGCTCAGCCTCCTCAGCCTCCTCCACGCTGCCCGGTGTGAGGTCCTGGGAAGAGAGACTCTATGACAGAAGGAGAAGGATGGCAGCGTTGCTCCCTAAGGCAGAGGACCACCTCCCCAAGCCAGCATCTAGGCTACCCAAAACACCAGGAAATGGCACAACTGCAAGAAAGAAGGAAATCACAGGAAGGAGCAACCTCTAGCCTGGCAGGGTGAGGGAGATGGAAGCACGAGCACGGCTGGCCCTACAGTGGCCGCATCACACAGTGGTTGAGGGTATGAGCTCTAGAACCACAGGGCTGGGGTCTTAGACACCAGCCTGGTGTGGTGGCTCACGCCTGTAATCCCAGCACTTTGGGAGGCCGAGACAGGCACATCACTTGAGCCCAGGAGTTTGAGACCAGCCTGGGCAACGTAGCAAAACCTCATCTCTACTAAAAATACAAAAAAATTAGCTGGGCATGATGGCACATGCCTGCATCCCAGCTACCCAAGAGGCTGAGACGGGAGGACTGCCGGAGCCCAGGAGGTGGAGGTTGCAGTGAGCCGTGATTGCCCCACCGCACTCTAGCCTGGGTGACAGAGGGAGACCCTATCTCAAAAAAAATTAAAACAAAAAAAAAAAAAGAAAGAAAAGGAGAAAGAACGAACCTGCACTCCATGACGTGACTGTCTATCTATAAAGCACTTGAAGCAGCATCTGACACAGGGTAAGCACTCAATGAAGCATGGAGTAGCTGTTTTTATTGCAACTATTATTATTAAACACTTCAGGGGAGATAAGGCCTGGGAAACAGCAGGAACTACAACAGAGGCCAGCCCAGGAGCCATAAACAAGCTGATAACAGAGGGGCCCACAAGCTGCCACAGCAGGCTCTGCCCTGACAGTGGCACTTACCTCCGTGGGTGTGAGGGCAGGCGTGCTGTCCATCAGACCACCCTTCCCCCCAACATCTGGTGGTGGAGGGCTCTCAAAGGCATGCTCTTCCTGCTTTGGGTTCATCCTCTGCTGCAGAGATGCCCTGTACTCAGACACAACTACCCAGGGAACAGAGAACAGGGTAGGAGGCAAAAATGAGACACCATGAGTGGCACTTTGGGGGTACCCACTTCTGCAGCTGGCTGGCCTCTCCTCCCTCTGCTACGGGAAAGAGTCGCCCTCCTAACTCTGAGCAAGTCACCTAACCTGAGCCTCTTCAACAAAACTTAGATACCACCACCTGCCCCAGACGGCTACAGAGATTAAATGTAGTAAATGGTCAATAAATCACAGCTTCTGTAATTAATTACTCTACCACAGGGAAGAAAACAAATACAGCAATCACCCAACATAGGTACAGACTCAGGCCTCTGGGACTCAGTGCCTCTCCAGACTGCTTCGCGCTTTAGAAGCCAGACAACAGACGGGTACTCTGGGATCACACAGACATGGGGTAGCAACTCCAGGTGGCTGCACCCCAGGGGATGGGTGGCAGCTTTGGGAAAACATCCTTCCCTCATCTTCCAGAAGCCAGCATATCATATAAGCAGTGATTCATCTGCCTTGGGAAGGGAGGGAAGGGAGATGGGAGCCTAATGGTAGCAGCCTCCCCTGGTGAGATTCCAGCTTCATCTAACATCTCAGAGACACAGAACCCATGAGAGAGGACCCCAGTGTGGTGCTGCCCCTTGTGGAAGCACAGCAAACTGATGATTAGCTATAGAGACAGAACTGCGGAGCCTAGCCTAGCCATCAGAACCAGCCTGGGCCCCGTCCCTGTCAGGCCCTCCAGGGCTTACCTCGGAAGAACTCCACATTCCCCAGAAAGAGGGTGCTGTTTAAAAGGGTGAGGACCCAGCAGAGTGGCAGCAAATACAGCATGCAGACCGTGCCCAGAAGAGCCCCATAGAACCTGGATGACAGGGAAGAACCACAAGATCAGAAATTCATAACAGCAGAAGGAGACGGGTTTGGAGGAAACCCACAGTGGGGTCCAGGTGAGACACAGCTCTGGGCACATTAATAAACTGACAAGACCGGCTCATCAAACCAGTGGAAAATGGCGATGAAGACTGAGAACTACAAGTCACCAGTGCAAACATCTAATGCTGGTGAGGCCGAGGTGGTATCAGCTGGGGGCACATGAACTCGTTCAACCATGATCACTCCTCAAGGTCTAGACTCTGAAGTCTAGAGTAAGACAGACTGGGATTGAATCCAGCTCTGCCACTTCTCATTCTGAGAAGTCTCTTGGTTCTCTGGGCACGGCTCCCTACCTGTGTAAGATGGGGACTGAAATAGCGCCTACTAATGGAGTTACTGTAAGAGTGAGATAACACAGAGGACGTGTTGAGCAGTGCCTGGCACCAGGTGAAGACAACAAACATTAGTTATCACTATTATTCACATTAAAGAGCCTCAAAAACACCCATTCTGTTTGATATGGTAGTTTCATCCTTGAATTTATTCTAAGAAAAATTTTCTAACAGATTAAAGCTAAATCCATAAAAATGTTTACCATGGGGTTAGTAAAGAGAAATTGATTAAGTCTATAACAGAATGGTTCCATAAACTATATTTGCCATCTATATTAATCTGGTATTATAAATAATTCCAAAGGCTATACAACAAAGAAAATCATCTTTAATAAGTGGAAAACAAAAGAAAAATCAAACATACACTACGAAATTATACATCCATAAAGTAGATGCATATGACAAATTCTAGCAAGCAAAACAAATATGAGATTGGGCTGCACAGTGGATTACATGGTGAGTTATTTTCCTATTATTAAAATATTTTTACCACACATAAAAGAAAGCATCTAAACAAAAGCCTACATTAGAGCCCACAAGCATATGCGCAGATACACACACAAGAGCCCAGGAGGCGAGCTCTTCCCCTGAGGTAGGAGGGGCAGAGGTCCTCTCAAGGCAGCTGGCTTTGCTCAGGCTCAAGCTGCAAATTCCAACAGGGTAGTGGTGGGAGAGGAGGGGTCACTCACTGTGAGGACACGACGGGGTTCTCCCAGTGCAGCACACGGTAGGCAGCTTCACAGGTGCAGCACAGGCGGCTCAGGAAGGCCTCCAGCTGGATCAAGCTACAGATACAGGGGCTTTGGTGAGTAGGCTCCACTCCCTTGGGAAGTGGAGCCTGGGGCCTTGCAGGTACAGCTGGCTAGGGATGGTCAATCTCTCTAAACACACTCACCATATGCTTAAAGAGAAAGGGGTTGAGACAGCATGGGAGAAACGGGCCTGGCTAAGCCACCCGAGCTACATTTCAGTCCCATTTTTGGAGCCTCTTGCTGAGGTGGAAACAGTATAAATGTTCCTTCTTTTGTCTCTTCCTAGCTGTTGATGTCAGGCAGGCTACTAAACTTCTCCAGGGCTGTAGCTTCTGTATCTATAAAATGAGGATCAGAGGACCCACCTCACAGGTACACAGCAGCTGTCAGAAAAAATGGCATGATATTCTCCACCTAGGATATCAAACAGACTCACTTGGGGAGTTCTGGCTGTTGTTTTTTTAAACATGGATGAACCACAGAAGCCATGAGCACAATCTGAACCTAGATCTGGGTTTCCGAAGGCAAACCAGGAAACTTGGAGACAAGCTGATTTCAGGGCTGCGGCAGGGAAGTATAAGATGAATTTGACCATCCTGTTGTACCATAAAGTAAGGAAGCACTCAAAATTGACAGGGACCAATGCAAACAAGAGCCAACTCAAAAGAGCTCCTACTGGCCAAATTTAGGACAATTTGATATCAAAATAAATAATGACAGTAATAGATTCTAACTCATCAAATAAAATATAAATCTATGAGTTCATACTGATAATAAATAAGAAGGAAGAGCTTTCTTATAGTAGAAAGCCAGTTTTAAAAAAATGCAAATAGAATAATTAGAAGATCATCTTTGCAACCATCATAGTAATAAACTGATTAAGGCAAGACCCATCAATGGATTTTTAAAGCAGTGGGTAAATGTTTGATGAGGAACAAGATATTTACATAGTCTCAAAGTATCTCCCCTCAAATTACTACCAAAGAAGAGTAAAATGGTAATTTACGGTACGGATGCCTTAACCAAGTGATCAAAGTCAGTATTTCCTGACATCATGTGCCTCCTGATACAGATGCACTGAACATGACACATCACAAGGAACCAAACGATCCAAAAATGAGGGAGATTCTACAAAATAATAAGCTTGTACTATTCAAAAATGTCAATGTCACAAGAAACAAGGACCGAGGAACTGCTCCACATTAAAGAAGACTAAAGAAACATAAAAAAAAATTAAACATGATGTATAATCCTGAGTTGGATCCCAGATCAGGGAAACTGATACAAAGAACTCTATTAGGCCACCTGCACTGGCGCACACTTGTAGTCCCAGCACTTTGGGAGGCTGAGGCAGGAAGATTGCTTGAGCCCAGGAATTCGAAGCGAGACTGGACAAGACAGTGAGACCCCATCTCTACATAAAAATTTTTTTAATTAGCAGGGCATGGTGCATGTGCCTGTGGTCCCAGCTACTCAGGAGGCTGAGGCAGGAGGATCACTTGAGTCCAGGAGGTCAAGGCTGCAGTAAGCCATGATCATGCCACTGCATTCCAGCACAGACGACAGAACAAAACCCCATCTCAAAAAGTAAAAAAAAAAAAAAAAAAAAAAAAAAGAAAATGAAAAGAAAAGAAGAAAAAGAACTTTATTAATATAACTGGTAAAATCTGATTACGAATTATACATTAGTTATCAGTGTTAAGTTTCCTAATTTTGATTACAGTTCTGTGGATATATAAGAGAATGTCCTTGTTCTTAGGAAATAAAATGCTGAAGTATTTGGGGTAAACAGTTACGTTTGCAACTTACTTTCAAATGGTTTAGGAAAAAGAAAAGAATATGTATATGTAGAGAGACAGACGAAGCCAACACACCAAAATGTTAACAATTGTTCTATCTGGGTAAAGGGCATAAGGCTGTTCTTTGTATTATTCTTGCACTTCTTTAAGTTTAAAACTATTTCAGGCTGGGTGCGGTGGCTCATGCCTGCAATCCCAGCACTTTGGGAGGCCGCAGGCAGATCACTTGAGGCTGAAGCTCGAGAACAGGTTGGCCAACATGATGAAACCTCATCTCTACGAAAAATACAAAAATTAGCTGGACGTGGAAGCTGTAATCCCAGCCACTCTGGAGGCTGAGGCATGAGAATCGCTTGAACACAGGAGGCCGAGGTTGCAGTGAGCCGAGATCTGCATTCCAGCCTGGGTGACATAACAAGACTCGGTCTCAAAAAAACGGCCGGGCATGGTGGCTCATGCCTGTAATCCCAGCACTTTGGGAGGCCGAGGCGGGCGGATCACGAGGCCAGGAGATCGAGACCATCCTGGCTAACACGGTGAAACTCCGTCTCTACTAAAAACACAAAAAATTATCCGGGCTTGGTGGTGGACGCCTGTAGTCCCAGCTACTCGGGAGGCTGAGGCAGGAGAATGGTATGAACTCGGGAGGCGGAGCTTGCAGTGAGCCGAGATTGTGCCACTGCACTCCAGCCTGGGCGACACAGCAAGATTCCGTCTCAAAAAAAAAAAAAAAAATATATATATATATATATATATATATGTGTGTGTGTATGTATACACACACACATATAAAAAACTATTTCAAAGTAAGAAAGTCTTTTTTAAAAAAACTACATATCCAGGCCCCACTCCAGAAAACTGACTCAATTTCTGGGGGTGAGGCCCAGACATCTATTTGTTTTTAACTTCTTTTGCTCCTACTATATCTCAAGAGAATGCAGAGACCCCACTCCAGGGAAGGGAGGGGTAAATGCCCACTGCTACTGAAGTTGTTAGATGAGTATTTTTCAAGTCTTATAATGCTTCCTCGGAAGTACCAGCTCTGTCATGTTTAGGAAGTTTCTCCACAGTATAGTGATAACTAGTATCTACTCAACACTTCCCCGGTACCAGACACCTGTTCAATCTTCACAACCACCTTGTGAGTAAGCCCTGTTATCATTCCATTTTAACAGATGAGAAACCTGAGACACGGAGAGGCTAAGCAACTTGCCCAATGCTACACAGCAAGTAAATGGGAGAGCTGGGATTTGAACCCAGGCAGTGGCTTATACATGCACATGCTTAATCAAGACCCTAAACTGTCTCTCCAGCAGAAAGAATAGGAGCTGTGAAAACAGCTAGATCTAGATTCTCATCCCAGCTTGGCCACTTTCTAGCTAAGTAAGTCAGCCTTTTTCTTTACCCATAAATGGAAGATGTTAATATTAGCTACCTCCCAGAACTGTTAAAAAGGGTAAATGAAATAACAGCTGTGGTTTGCCTAATATAATGTCTGGCACACAAAGCTAGCACTTGGTGTCATGTTCCCCCACCTCCCTGGCCTCTCTTCCATACTCACAAGCTCTTCACCTCAGCCACGGCCTCGGGACGAGACAGGCGAACTCTCTGCAGGTCCTCCTGCCTCACGCTATGATACTTCCTCCGCATCAGCTCGGACTCAGGCAGCCGTGCCCGGCAAACCTCCTGAAGGTAGCCCAGGAGGGCGGGCACTGAAATCATCAGGGCACCTACTGAGTACCATGCACCTACAGAATCAAAAACACTGCAGGTAACACAGGTAAGCAAAGACCAGGAGTCGGCCCACCCAGACGCCCACTGCTTGTTCCTCACCTCCTCCAGGGCTCTGCCAGTCAGGCCTTCCCTGATGGCCCTGTATGACACAGTGTCACAACCCTATTCTCCAGCCCCCTTAACCCAGCTTCACTCCTCATAGACCTTATCACCACATGACACATTACAGGCATGTCTGTTGTCTCCTCTACTAAGTAAGCTCTTGAGGGCTGGGACTTTGTCCCTTTGGTCACTGCTGTGGCTCCATTCTCACTTTTAATACATTTTAAGACGCTGCTAGCACACAGTAGGAGGTTCACACTGGAGTGTGACTGCCAGGTGCTCCTGGTGCCTGACACTCAGACCTCTGGGCCACTAAGGAAGACTGGAAGGTCTTTCGTTCAGCTTTTAGGACACTGCAGACAACTGTGCCTTGAGAAATGGCGAAGTTGAGACAAAATTCAAAGGAGGAACTTCTTCCATGTAACATGGCACCCCAACAGCAAGCTAACAGAGCAGCGGGCACATAATAAATGCTTATTAAACATGTCACAGGAACTGATTTACTTTGGGAGCATATATAGAAAAAATCAAACATCCTACAAAGTTTTGAACAGGTAAAGATGAGTCCAACTAAGAAACAGAAAATGAGATCTTGTATGAACTGGATTTATTTTCAACCTACTCGATCCCTATCTCCAGAGGAAACAAAGAAGACACCTGAGAAATACAAGGTAAATATAAGAACAAAAACATGAATAATGGCCCAGCTCCTCCAAACATTCTGTCCCAGACTCTTTATTCTCACCCTGAGGGGTCTTTTTATGTGGCCATCTGCCAGTGCCAACCACCGACAGGGTAGGGTCACAGTATGTACTGTAGTTAAGAGGTTCATAGGAGACATTACTCAGGACCCCAAGACACCCATGTGTCCACACTTCTATCTCAAAGGCTTTATGCCACTCCTCACTGCTGATGACTGCCCAGCAGCTCCTGCTAGGCTCACTAGCTGAACCAGAGAAAAGCAACAGGTATGGCAAAAATCCCTTATCAGCTCCCCTTCCCAGTACCTTTACCCATGCCATGTCCCCAGATGACCCTTGAATCAGCTTGAAAACCAAAATGGAAAAAGGTGAATGCATCCTCAGCAGGAAGTCAAGAAGGAAACAACAATAATACTGAGAGCAGCTACAATGCACTGGCTGCCTCTTCCATGCCAGGCACTGTGCTAAGTATTATGCCTGGACTGCTGCATTCCTCACAAATACTCTAGGAGGAAAGCATCATTTTTATCCTCCCTCTAGAGATAAGGAAAATTAGGCCTTAACAGGGAAGTCCAATAATTTGCCCAAGGTCACAGCAGGCAGCTCAGCCTGGATCGTCCCTCTGGAGCCTGTTTCTGACTCCAAGCAGACACAGAGGAACACTAACTCCAGGACAGTAAGAGCAGCTCCCACACACAGGGTGGGGCTGCATCCAGGTGTTCTTCCCCCACATTCATTCACAAAAACCACTGGCCCCAGAAGGCAGTTCTTACCCTCATTCAAAGTGAGGAACAAGATGTTGAGGCCCAGGCAGGTCAGCAAGGAACACAAAGGCATCTGCCACCTACAATACAGAGAGTCCTGATCACTACAGACAGCCACTCCTCCAGCTGGGGAGGGGAGACCGGGCGGCACAGATGGGACATCAAACCAGAAAAGAGGCCTGGAACACAGAAAGTCAAGGAGAAACAAAAAGGAGGCCTCTCACTTGGACTGGTGCCCAGGAGAGGCGGTAAGATGTCACACATTAGCACCTGGGGTGAGGAAACTGTTAGGTCTGTAGTGCTTTCCCCCAAAAGGAAGAATTTATAAAATATCAGTTTAGAAGGCCGGGCGCGGTGGCTCACGCCTGTAATCCCAGCACTTTGGGAGGCCAAGGCGGGTGGATCACGAGGTCAGGAGATCAAGACTATCCTGGCTAACACGGTGAAACCCCGTCTCTACTAACAATACAAAAAAATTAGCCGGGCGTGGTGGTGGGCACCTGTAGTCCCAACTACTCGGGAGGCGGAGTTTGCAGTGAGCCGAAATCGTGCCACTGCACTCCAGCCTGGGTGACAGAGCAAGACTCTGTCTCAAAAAAAAAAAAAAAAATCAGTTAAGAAACCCAGTTAAGACCATTTAACCTGTGTTTTGTAAGGCTGTACTCTCCTTAAGAGGTGACACTGACAAACATTCTTAATATTTTCCTCTATTCTTTTTTATAATTTCTTAAGAATATATAATCATTGCGCAAGATTCAACTAATATGGAAATCAAGAAAGAACAAATTGTGGACTTCTTTGGCCCCGTTTGTGCCTTTATCTTCTTATGTCCATGTTTCTGAAAATTTGAGTTTATCTGAGAGTTTATTTTAAATACCTATTAATTCAAAAGGAGAAACAGTAGTAAATATTTTAACATATTAAAAATCAAGATGAAAGTAGGGTGCAGCATTCACTTAGCAATCACACCTTAAGTGAGCTGGAACAGACAGAAGCAAACACAGATACAGTCGCTGCCACTACCACCACCACCAAATGGCAATGCAGAAGCCCCTAAAGAGGGAAGAAGGAAGACCAGAGACTCAGGTTGCTGAGAACAAGCAAATGCTGCTGGCTCCATCCCCGATAAAGGACATTTAGTACTGAAAGAGAAGCACAGATGCAATAATGAAGCGACGACACCCAAATTCTAAAGGCAGTGACAATATATAAGGTGAGTCATTAGGAGAGAGAAAAATATCAGAAAAATAAACAGGTAAATTGTTGGCAAGCAAAGCATTGAATGTATTTTCTTTTTTTTTTCTTTTGAGACGGAGTCTCGCTCTGTTGCCCAGACTGGAGTGCAGTGGCGCCATCTTGGCTCACTACAACCTCCACCTCCTGGGTTCGAGATTCTCCTGTCTCAGCTTCCCTAGTAGCTGGGATTACAGGCGCACACCACAATGCCTGGCCGGTTTTTGTGTTTTCAGTTGGGACGGGATGTTTCACTATGTTGGCCAGGTTGGTCTCAAACTCTCAAACTCCTGACCTCAGGTGATCTGCCCATCTTGGCCTCCCAAAGTGCTGGGATTAAAGGCATAAGCTACCGTGCTGGGGCTAAATATATTTTCTTGTGCCCTAATGGGAGTATTTCAGAGCTACTGAATGAGGTTAACTAATTTATGCAGGGCTTCCACTTTTTTATTATAAGTTCTGGGAAAAATGTGCAGAACATGTGGGTTTGTTACATAGGTATACATGTGCCATGGTGGTTTGCTGCACCCATCGACCCGTCATCTACATTAGGTATTTCTCCTAATGCTATCCCTCCCCTAGCCCCCCACCCACCAACAGGCCCCGGTGTGTGATGTTCCCCTCCCTGTGTCCACGTGTTCTCGCTGTTCAACTCCCACTTACAAGTGAGAACATGTGGTGTTTGGTTTTCTCTCCCTGTGTTAGTTTGCTGAGAATGATGGTTTCCAGCTTCATCCATGTCCCTGCAAAGGACATAAGCTCATCCTTTTTCACAGCTGCATAGTATTCCATGGTGTATATGTGCCACATTTTCTTTATCCAGTCTATCATTGATGGACATTTAGGTTGGTTCCATGTCTTTGCTATTGTGAATAGTGCTGCAATAAACATACATGTGCATGTGTCTTTATAGTAGAATGATGCATAATCCTTTGGATATATACCCAGTAATGGGATTGCTGGGTCAAATGGTATTTCTGCTTCTACATCCTTGAGGAATCGCCACACTGTCTTCCACAATGGTTGAACTAATTTACACTGCCACCAACAGTGTAAAGGGGCTTTTACTTTTTAATAAAATTTATAAGGGAATGAAATGACATCTCTGTCTTTCTCCTGAAATTCAACACACTCCACCTGTACCACCCTAATTAGGCCTCAGAACCTCTAGTGGCAGCTACCAGGGTAAAAGTGAAATAAAAGCCAATCCCATTTTGGAAATAAAAACATCACACCACCACTCAAGTCACTTTCATTTTAAAGCCTCTTCCCTTCTATAAAATGTTTTTACTGACACTTTGGTCCCAGGAGACCCAAGCAGTAGAGTAGCTGATCCCAGAAGAGAGTCTGTTAACAATTTACTGCAGCTCTAGGCTTCAGACCTAATAGCCAGAGCCCAAGATTAGGTCTCTCTTCAAAGTCAAATCCTCTTTACTAAGAAAAGAACAATCAAAAGCACAAACTAACGTGACAGCCACTTTCACGGACCAATGCTCCCTCTCCCAGAAGCACAGAAACCGCAGGCTCCTGGGGGCTTTTAGGTCCAATGCTCCTCCTGCATCCAGCTTTAACCAATCCTACCACATCCTCCAATTTCTGTAAAATGGAAAAACCCTAACACATTAGTGTGCTAAGAAGCACTACAGACTAGTAGAGGAAAAGGAGGAGGGCAGGGCAGGATATACTTAACTTTTGTACTTTGCCACAAAGGGCAATACACACACATACAAAGAATGTGCCAGGGGGCACAGCCTCTCTCCTAAAGACCAAACTTCACATCATGCTGAGATTATAAAAGGAGAAAACAGCCTCCCCTCATACTGTCTCACTACCCCTTGTGCCAAGAGCACAGTGATCTTACACTAGAGAACACAGCTCTGGAACACTGACTAGCTCATCTCTACAGATACTGACATAAATTGGATGAACAAGAAAAATGTAGGGCCTTGGCCAGAGAACTAGTAACAAGCCATCCACTATTTCCAGCCTGAGGTGTTGATAAATACACAATGGCATCCTCAGAGGTTAACCTAACTCCACTCACCCTGCTTCCTACCAGTCTCTCTCAGGTATTTTATAGGGTTGAGGGTCTTTATGAGAATCTGATGAAAACTAGAAGCTTTTCCCTAGAAATATACACATGTGCAGACACACAATTTTACACGCAGTTTCAGGGGATTCACCGATCCCTAAAACTCACCCATAGGCTCCAAGTTAAAAACCTCTGCTCTTTAGGACAATCAGGTTTTTGTGTGACTCCTGATGCAATGCAATATCAGGGACACAACATTTACCTCTGGGGAAAAAAAAAAAAACTTTTCTAACTTGAATCAAATTCAACCTTTAAATATAACTTCTAGTCTGCACCACGAGGAAGAAACCAGACAAATCTCGGTAGCAAATTCTCCAGGAAAGTCAGTTCAGTCTCAGTCTCTTCAGCAAGTCAATGTCATGAGAGACGATTAGACTGAAAAAGACTTAAAAGACGTAATAACTACAAACAATGCACAGTCCTGGACTGAAATGTGATTTAGCCAAAATAGATGGTACAACTGAGGAAACGGAATATGAACTGAGTATAGGATGATACCAAGGAGTTATTAATTTTGTTAGGTATGATATTACTTTGATCTTGAAAGAAACATCCTTAATTATTTAGAGATAAAAACTGACATATTTAGGGAGTAGAATGCCCTATAAGTAATTTAAAATAATGTTAACAGCTGGGTACAGTGGCTCACGCCTATAACCCCAGCACTTTGGGAGGCCAAGGTGGGTGGATCACGAGGTCAGGAGATCGAGACCATCCTGGCTAACACGTGAAACCCCATCTCTACTAAAAAACAAAAAATTAGCTGGGCGTTGTGGCGGGTGCCTGTAGTACCAGCTACTTGGGAGGCTGAGGCAGGAGAATGGTATGAACCCGGGAGGCGGAGCTTGCAGTGAGCCGAGATCGCGCCACTGCACTTCAGTCTGGGCAACAGAGCAAGACTCCGTCTCAAAAAAAATAATAATAATATACAAAAAACTAGCCGGGCGAGGTGGCAGGCGCCTGTAGTCCCAGCTACTCGGGAGGCTGAGGCAGGAGAATGGCGTGAACCCGGGAGGCGGAGCTTGCAGTGAGCTGAGATCCGGCCACTGCACTCCAGCCTGGGCGGCAGAGCGAGACTCCGTCTCAAAAAAATAAAATAAAATAATAATAATAATAATAATAATTTTAACATAATAAAATGAGCCAAAAGAAAAAAAAGAAAATTATAGAGAATGAAAATCAAAGCAGGATAGGAGGGAAAAAATTAAAATCCAAAATCCCAATAAATTAGCAAAAATGGGCTGGGCACAGTGGCTCACACCTGTAATCCCAGCACTTTGGGAGGCTGAGGCAGGAGGATCGCTTGAGCCCAAAAGTTCAAGACCAGCCTGGGCAACACAGCGAGACCCTCTCTACAATTTTTTTTTTTTTTTTATTAGCCAAGCACAGTGGCTGAGGTAGGAGGATCACTTGAGTCGAAGTTGAGGCCACAGTGAGCCATGATCACACTACTGCATTCCAGCCTGGACAACACAGCAAGATCCTGTCTCAAAAAAAAAAAAAATAGTGAAAATGGTATCTGCTTATTCATAGATTTTTGTATTTCTTAAACTTTTGTTCAAAATTATATCCTAATTTTTAAATATTAATTAAGCCAATATTGGGAGCAAAGGAAAAAATTAAGCCTGCTCTAAGCTGCAGAAGGCCTGATGTTCAAGGCTGTCCAGCAGTCCGGAGGAAGAAGCTTATTCAGTCACAAAGAAGAATCCTGCTGAAAGGCAGGATCATTCCCAGTATCTGCCTTTCCTGGGCTGGGTCTGAGACACAGGGTAGGCCTAGATAAACCTAGAGGCCGAAAAGACCTCCCAGAACTGCTCCTCACTAGGGCAGAAAGGACAGCCCAGGCACTGCCTAAATGGCCGGTGTTAGTTACTACAGAGCAGGAAGGCAGAAGGCACAGCAGACATGAGCAACTCCACAAAGTCTGTACCTGAGCAAGTATCGAACACCATCACCTGCATCCTTCAAGGGTTCCAGGTAGATCTCCAGCCTCTTGTAGGAGAGAACCAAGTTGAAAAGGTCAAACGCTGGGGACTTGGTAGGAAAAGGTGGAGACTCCAGGGGAGACTCGGGCATCACGCTGGGGCTCAGCTCCGGCCCACTCCCCTCACGTTCTGAAGTCTGCATCCTGTAACCATAATAATTACCAACATTTGCATTGCACGTCTAGTCCCCAACACAATTCTACCTACTGCTTCAGGTGGCGCCACAGTAAACCTGTGAGCAAGGCAAAGTGAATTATTCAGACCTAAAATCCTGTTCTTTGGACTCTCCGTCCAATGCTCTTTTCCCCACAGATCCATCAAAACTAAAATTCATAAAACCCAAGCATATTCGATCGCTGCAGCGAGGAAGCCCATGGGCTGAAATGAAATGATGTCCCGGAACATTTTTCTCCCACTCTTTACCTGGTTAATTCCTACTCATCCTTCAGGTATCAGCTTAAACATCACTCCCTTACTCTGGCAAGTCTCTGCCAACACCTCCAACTCTGGACTGGGAGACCCTCCCCAATGCTCCCAAAGGATCACGTACTCACCCTAACAGAGCACTTATCACATCACATCGCTTCTTGGCCTTGTGGCTAAGATCAAGTGCAGAGCACTTACCACGTCAAAGTAAAACTCCCTGCTCTTACTTGGCCGCCATTCACGACTGTTTCTCTACACAGTGGGTGCTTAACAAATGCCTGCTGAATGAGTGAATGAAATACCGTGCTCCAGGACTCCCGCCCCATCCTCTAACCCTTCCCACTCCCTTCAGTTCCCAACAACTTCCTGGGCCATCTCCGCCCAGGGCAGTCGGCATCACAACGCCGCATTCCCGTCTGCCCTCTCTGATGAGGAAACCCAGGAGCCTTTACGGTCTTTCCCAGTTCAAAGTCCTACCCTGAACGCTAAGCAGCAAACGAGGGAGCGGAACCTCGGCGAAGAGCAACATAAACCAGTCCCAGGCAATTAGCCGCGACCTGATGGGATGGTGAGGGGATGGGACAAAGGGGCCAACGGGAGCCGAAATCACCGCAGGCCGAGCCAGGGCGAAAAGGCACAGAGCGGCGCCAGGTAGAAGCCCAGGAAGGGGTGAGGTAGGTCGACGCCCGCACTGGCCTTGCCCAAGACCTCTGCAGCCAGGAGGGCCTGATGGAGCCCGTGCGGCAGGACAGCGAAGGCCACGCCCAAGTTCGCGGGGCCAGCAGGTGGCGGCCCCCGCTGCGCCCAAGCGCCCAACTACACACAGCCTGCGGAGACACGGGGACGCGGGGTGGGGGGGGCCGGCACCTCACGTACCCGGCCACTGGCTCCGTAAGAGAGACGGCAGGTTCGGGCAGAAGCAAGGGGAGACCCACTGGGCCCCAGAGCGTTTCCTCAGGCCCGCCCCGGCCGAACGGCGCTCCTCCTGCCAGGACCGTTCGGAAGTCGCAGGTCCGAAAATCTCCTCCGCCTACGCCGCCACCGCCACGGCCGCTTCCGGGACGTGAATCGCTCTGCGGCTGCGTCCTCATGACGTCATGCCGCTCCGGCTTTAGCTCCGCCCACTCCAGCACAGGTGAGCTCCCCCCTTGCCAGCACTGCGCCTGCGCGCCTTTCCCCGCGCGCTGCAGGCTGGAGTTACCTTGTCCTTGGATGGCCGGGTTTCACAAAGTGAGGACCCTTGGGAGCACGTGCTTGGCGACCCTGCACCTCGTTGCCCTGCCTCGCCGCAGGAGCAGTTGGCGAGAGGCTTAACTGAAGAATTTACATCTTCATCCTTTTTCCTTCCAACTTTGGAACTGAACTGGGGACTATGTGTGAGCCCAGGAAAGACGGAAACCGTATCCTATATGAGATGCCCAGCAGAGCGTGCAGTTGTTTCCTGAGTAGCTAGTGTGTACAAGGTCCTGTGCAGGCTTCTCCAAGCTCAGTTCACTTCACACCGTGTGGCCCAGTTAATTTCCCTTAAAGGACACGTCCGATGGCTTTATAGTAGTGACTTGGCGCTCAGGTACGGAGGGGCCAAGCACTGGACCGGACTGAGCTCTTTTTAGACATTATCTAGTCCTCCTCCAACAACCCTATTAGGGTTGTCGCCATTTTACAGATGGGGAATCTCAGACGTGTTAAGGAACTTTTAGGAACACGCAGCTAAGAAGCAACTGGGAACGGGAATTTGAAGCTTATGTGTCATCTGACCCCAGCACCCCAACCATACCACACCCACCTTGGTCTGCATTTCCTGGTCTCGTCCTCTGCAATCTTTCAGCTGCCTTTAACTTTGGCCAACTGAACCCCTCCATTGTTACCCTCAAATGTCCCTGGCACTCAAATGTCTGTATCCCTTCCTTCAGTGCCCCAGCTGGAAGTAATCACTTCCCTCTTCAAGCAGCCACACAGCTTTATCTGCACCTCTTTCTCCATGATCTCCTTTCAGAAAAACAGGCCCACCCCTCCAGCCAGGACTCAGCTGTGCTCCAGGGTCCAACTCTTACTTCCTTGGGGCTTTGCTCTAACAGGCCTGAAATCTTGACTCTCATTAACTCTTAATCATCATTTTTAGAGACAAAATTCATGGCAGTTTTCTCCTTTAGCCTAACTTTACCCCCTCTTTCCTACCTGATTTGGAAGACTCACTGTAAAGTGCTCTGTACTGCTGCTTCCTTGCCCAGTTCACTCTTCACTGCACTGTAGTCCTGCTCCCCTCCATATTACTTGGCTCACTGTGACATCCTAGCTGCTAAATCCAATGGACACTTCCCAGGCCTCCTTGCAGGTGACCTCGGAAGCACTGGACTGTCTTTCCTTCTTGGCACCATTGTCCACCTTAGCTTTCATGACACCATCCTCTCCTTCTCTCTTTCCTACCTTCAAGGTCTCCTTAGGGCTTTTCTTCCTACCCCTCAAGGCAGGGGCTCCTTTTGCCACCCTTCTTCTGACTCCAGACACTCCCTGAGGATCTCATTCACTCTTGTGGCTTCTGTCGACTAATGTTTCCCGTGTCTATGTCTCCAGCACCTGAAGCAGTACCTGGCACATGGTAGGCATTCTGTTAAGAAGGGTTGCAAGATGTTACCATTGGGGGGTAGTCTGTGGGATCTCCCTGTGTTAGTTCTTATAACTATGTATAAATTGACGATTGTCCCAAAATTAAATGCTTACCCTATGTAGGTATTTTTCTTACAGCTCCCTGCTTTAGTTGACTTTGTCAATTACCTGGCATGCGCCAGTCCCAACATGAGTAAGGTAGGAGGGCTTCTTCTCGGATGAGTTGCTTGGTTGGTTTTTCCAGCTGTAAAATGGGGATAACCATAGTGGCAATCTCAGTGTGGGGCTGTGATGAAAATTAAATGAGCTAAAGTATGTAAATTCCTGGCATGTTATAAGTGTTCAAAAATTGTTAGCAATCATTGTGATTTTTATTTTTACTCAAAGCCCTACCACCACCACCCCTAGCCCAAAAATCAGACAAGAATCCACGAAAGGTCAAAATGTAGAAAGATCCAATTCCCACACATATCACTAAGCTACATACAGAAATCCACTCACCACCCCTTAGAGAAATTGACTTAGCTTTGTGGCTGGGCCAGGCGCATCTGCTGGACTCTGCCTCTCCTCCCTTAGGGTGGGTCTTTTCCCTGAAGGCTCCTGGGTCTCTCATGCAGATAGCTTCTGAAGGCCCCTCTTCTTCGTTTCCTAACCTGGCCTCAGGTCTGAATTCCAGGGTAGGCCATCACCACTCCCCACCTACTTCTATCCCCCACCCTGCTCACCCCTCTGTATCTTTCTCAGACCACTCCCTTGCTGGATAGTTTCAGTGGCACCCTGTGACCTCCAGGATAAAACCAAAGCCTGGTGTATTCAACTCTGGCAGTTCCCAGATGTGTCACACCTTCTCCCATTACTGCACCTTTCTACTCCCACCTTCTTTTTTTTTTTTTTTTTTTTTTTTTTTTTTTTTTTTGAGATGGAGTTTTGCTCTTGTTGCCCAGGCTGGAGTGCAATGGAGAAATCTTGGCTCACTGCAACTTTTGCCTCCCAGGTTCAAGCGATTCTTCCACCTCAGTCTCCCAAGTAGCTGGGATTACAAGCATGCACCACCACCCCTGGCTAATTTTTTGTATTGAGTAGAGATGGAGTTTCACCATGTTGGTTAAGCTGGTCTCAAACTCCTTACCTCAGGTGATCTACCCGCCTCCACCTCCCAAATTGCTGGGATTACAGATGTGAGCCACTGCGCCCGGCCCCACATTCTTTAGTTGGCCAACTCTTATTCTTCCTCCAAAATTTAGCTCAGATCTCACCCCTGAAGAAAGACTTCTCTGACACCTTCCCCATCAGCAGCCACTGTCTGGATTAGGTGCCCTTCTGATTTGGCTCTGTGGGACTGCCCCACCCCAGCACTTGGTGGCTCCTCCTCTCTCTAGACAGTGAGAGTCCTGAGGGAACTGACTGTAATTTCTGTGTGTCCAGCATCTAGCACAAACGAGGTACCAACAAATGTTCCTTGAATGAGTGCATGCGTGTCAATTTCCTCTTGCAGCACAGAATTCACATCTCTTTCAACAAAAGCCCCAGAACAATGCCCATTTCTTTTTTATTTTTCTTCTCTTTATTTTTTTTTATTGTAATTTTATTTTATTTTTGAGATAGGGTCTTGTTCTGCTGCAGAGGCTGCAGTGCAATGGTGCAATCACCGCTCACTCTAACTCCTTGGCTCAAACAATCCTCCTGCCTCAGCCTCCAGAGGAGCTGGGGCTACAGGCACACACCACCACACACAGCTATTTAATTTTTTTTTTTTTTTTTTTTTTTTTTTTTTTGGCGATGGAGTCTCACTCTGTCACCAGGCTGGAGTGCAGTGGCACGATCTCAGCACAATGCAACCTCCGCCTCCCAGGTTCAAGCGATTCTCCTGCCTCAGTCTCCCAAGTAGCTGGTACTGCAGGCACACGCCACCACGCCCGGCTAATTTTTGTATAGTAGAAATGGGGTTTCACCACGTTGGCCAGGATGGTCTTGATCTCTTGACCTCATGATCCGCCTGCCTCAGCCTCCCAAAGGGCAGGGATTACAGGCGTGAGCCACCATGCCTGGCCAATTTTTGTTTTGTTTTGTTTTGTTTTGTTTTTGGTAGAATGAGGTGTCGCTATGTTGCCCAGGCTGGTCATGAATCATTTCTTAAACCAATGACTGTGAAACCACCAAGAATGAACTGGACAGAAATTCTGCCCTCTATGAACTCTTAGTTCAACAGGGGACGCTGACTTGACTAAGCCATGATACAAAGCAGGGGATCCTATTCTAACAGTAGGAGCAGAGAGAAGAGGCAGACTTAATCTGAATAAGAGGATGGGGAAAGTTTTCTGTTCAACAATGTAGTATTTAAGCTAAGGAGTCCCCACCCTTCTTAAGAAGAATACATTTTTTTTTCTTTAATGTCCTGAGTACCGGTCAGGCACAGTGGCTCACACGTGTAATCCCAGCACTTTGGGAGGCTGAGGTGGGCAGATCACCTGAGGTCAAGAGTTCGAGACCAGCCTGGCCAACAAGGTGAAACCCCGTCTCTACTAAAACTATAAAACTAGGCCAGGCACAGTGGCTCACGCCTGTAATCCCAGCAATTTGGGAGGCCAAGGCGGGCGAATCACAAGGTCAAGAGACCTAGACCATTCTGGCTAACACAGTGAAACCTGGTCTCTACTAAAAATACAAAAAAACTAGCCGGGTGTGGTGGCGGGCGTCTGTAGTCCCAGCTACTTGGGAGGCTGAGGCCGGAGAATGGTGTGAACCCCGGAGGCGGAGCTTGCAGTGAGCCGAGATCGCGCCACTGCACTCCAGCCTGGGCAACAGAGCTAGACTTGGTCTCAAAATAAATAAATAAAAATAAAAATTAGCTGGGCATGGTGACACATGCCTGTAATCCCAGCTACTTAGGAGGCTGAGACAGGAGAATTGCTTGAACCCAGGAGGCGGGGGTTGCAGTGAGCCGAGATCGTGCCACTGCACTCCAGGCTGGGCGACAGAGCAAGACTCCGTCTCAAAAAAATAATAATAATATATATATCCTAAGTACCTGAAATTCTCCCACTGGTAATTTACTCCAAATAAACTAAAATTAAAACTAAATTTTAGTTTATTTGCAATTCCTCCTCCTTGGCCTCAGGCTGACAGTGGAGAGTAGTAGTATTTGTTTTCTCTTCCAGCAGCTATAGAATTGAGGGATATTATTCAAGAACTTCTAGACATTATTTGGAGGGAATATTGGAGGATACAAGAAGGCTCTAAAAACCAGAAAGGGACAATAGTCATGGCCAGTATCAATGAACAAAGGCCTCCCCTTATAATTAAGAGACAGACCAGCTTGACTGTGCTCTCTCGAGTCTAATTCTGATTTTTCCATAATCAAATTCTAGTTCCTTCTTTCCCTCCTCCAGCATTCTGCCTCAACTCCTGGTGCTACTGATGTTTTCCCCTGGATAGCAGACAGGTGGAAGAGACTAAGGGAGAAAATTAAATAATCACTGAGGATAATAACTTACCTTGACATTTTGCAGAGGTTAGTATTTACATCAACAAGCAGGTAGTGTTTATGGCCCACATGCTTGACTTATAAACCTCACTGTGGCCCTTGGAGAAATACTAGGTGGAAATGCTGAGAACAGGCTGGAGAAATGAGGCAAGAGAGAAGGGACTGTCTAAGCATGCCTCTTCCACCAGATGGCTCCCTTGCCCACTCTTATGGAGAAATATGGCGTTTCAGAAGCATCTCTTTCAACTTCAAGTTTCTGGCTTTAAGCTCTTGTGCCAGCCTCAATGCACTTCTCACCATTTCCACACTATGCTAGATATTTTCATGCTTCTAGCTGCATTAGTTATCTCTTGCTGTGTAATGAAGTATTTCAAAACTTAATGACTTAAAACAACAATAAGCATGTATTATCTCACAGTTTTTTGGGTTCTGGGTGTTTTTAGTCAGAAAATCAAGAGCAGCTTGGTGATGGTTTTTGCTCGGGCACTTTCATAAGGTTGCAGTCACATGTTGGCCAAGGCTGCAATCATCTGAAGGCTTAGTGGGGCTGGAGGATCAGCTCCCAGGGTGGCTTCCTCACAGGGCTGACAAGGTGATGCTGGCACTCTCTCACAGTGACAAGATGGCAGAAGTGCCAGGTCCTCTTGCTTGGGGCTCTCCTGAGGGCTTCTTGAATGTCCTCCTGACATGGCGAATGCCTTAACCCAGAATAAGAGATCCACCAGGGAGCCAGGAAGGAAGCCAAAGGTCTCTTCTGATGCATCCTCAGAAATCACACACCATCGTTTTCTTTTTTCTTTTTTTTTGGGGGGGGTGGTGGTTGAGATGGAGTCTAACTCTGTCGCCTAGGCTGGAGTACAGTGGCATGATCTCGACTCACTGCAACCTCTGCCTCCTAGGTTTAAGCAATTCTCCAGCCTCAGCCTCCCAGGTAACTGGGATTACAGGCACCTGCCACCATGTCCAGCTAATTTTTGTATTTTCAGTAGAGATGGGTTTTCCCCATGTTGGCTAGGCTGGTCTCAAACTCCTGACCTCAGGTGAGCCACCGCCTCAGCCTCCCAAAGTGCTGGGATTACAGGCGTGAGCCACCACGCCCGGCCTCCATCTCTCTCTTTTTCTTTTTAGCTTTTCTTTTTGTTTTAGGGGTACATGTGCAGGTTGGTTCTATAGATAAATTCCAAGTCATGGGGATTCAGTGTCCATATTATTTTGTCATCCAGTTAACGGGCATGGTATCTGTGTATTTATAGGTAGTTTTTCAATCCTTAGCCTCCTTCAACTTTCCATCCTCGAGAAGGCCCTGGTGTCTCCCTGGTGTCTGTTCCCTTCTTTGTGTCCATGTGTATTCAGTATTTAGCTCCCATTTATAAGTAAGAACATGCAGTGCTTGGTTTTCTGCTCCTGTGTTAGCTCACTTAGGATAATGGCCTCCAGCTCCATCCATGTTGCCGCAAAGGCTATGATCTCATTCTTTTTAAGGCCTTGGTATATATGTACCATATTTTCTTCTTCTTTTTTTTTTTTTTTTTTTTTTTGAGACAAGGTCTCATTCTGTCACCCAAGCTGGAGTACAGTGGCACAATCATGGTTCACTGCAGCCTTCACCTCCTTGGGCTCAGGGGATCCTCCCACCTCAGTCTCCCAGGTAGCTGGAACTACAGGCATGCATCAACAAGCCCAGTTAATATTTGTATTTTTTTGTAGAGCCAGGATTTCACCATGTTTCTCAGGCTGGTCTCGAACACCGGGGCTCAGGCTATCCACCTGCCTGGGTCTCCCAAAGTGTTAGGATTATAGGCATGAGCCACAGCACCCGGCTGGTACCACATTTTCTTTATCCAATCTACTATTGATTCCATCTCTATTAGGCACCTATCACCTTGCATTTCACTCTATCTCTTGAACATGACTGTTTCTCCATTGTTTCCTAAGTTCCTAACATCAGGGAAACAGATTTAACATTCTGGCAGCCTCAGTTTCTACGAAGTATAGAGCTGTGGCATAGTAGGTACTCAATGAATGCTTGTTTAAAAATGAATAAATAACATGGAAAATAAGAAGTTGGTGGGGGCTGGGCACGGTGGCTTATGCCTGTAATCCCAGCACTTTGGGAGGCTGAGGCAGGCACATCATGAGGTCAGGAGTTTGAGACCAGCCTGACCAACATGGTGAAAGCCCGTCTCTACTAAAAATACAAAAATTAGCCGGTCATGGTGGCGCATGCCTATAATCCCAGCTACTCAGGAGGCTGAGGCAGGAGAACTGCTTGAACCTGGGAGGCGAAAGGTTGCAGTGAGCTGAGATTGCACCACTGCACTCCAGCCTGGGCGACAGAGTGAGACTCCCTCTTTGAGGGAAAAAAAAAAAAGTTGGTGGGGATGTGGAGAAATTGGAACCCTTGTGCACTGTCAATGAGAATGTAAAATGGTATGGAAAGCATTGTGGCAGTTCCTTAAAAATTGAAACATAGAATTACCATTTGATCCAGTAATTCCACTTCTGAATATATACCCAGAAGAATTTAAAGCGAGGTCTTGGCCGGGCGCGGTGGATCACGCCTGTAATCCCAGCACTTTGGGAGGCCGAGATGAGCAAATCACGAGGTCAGGAGATTGAGACCATCCTGGCTAACATGGTGAAACCTCGTCTCTACTAAAAATACAAAAAAATTAGCCGGGCGTGGTGGCGGGCACCTGTAGTCCCAGCTACTCGGGAGGCTGAGGCAGGAGAATGGCATGAACCCGGGAGGCGGAGCTTGCAGTGAGCTGAGATCACGCTGCTGCACTCCAGCCTGGGCGAGAGAGCGAGACTCCGTCTCAAAAAAAAAAAAAAAAAAAAAAGAATTTAAAGCAAGGTATCAAAGAGAGATATTTGTACATGCATGTTCATTCGCAGATTATTCACAATAGCCAAAAGGTAGAAGCAACCCGGGGGTCCATCAATGGATGAATGGATAAACAAAATGCGGAATATACAGAAGACGGAACATTATTCAGCCTTAAAAACAAAGGACATTCTGACACATGCTACAGCATGGATGACCCTTGAATACATTATGCTAAATGAAATAAGCTAGTGACGAAAAGGTAAGTACCGTATGATTCCACTTCTATGAAGTACCTACCATAGTCAAGTTCAGAGACTGAAAGTAGAATGGTGATTCCCAGGGACTGTAGGGAGGAGGAAATGGGGAGTTACTGTTTCATGGTTCAGGGTTTTAGTTTTGCAAGATGAGAAGAGCCATGGAGATGGATGGTGGTGACGGTTGCACAACAGTCAGTGTAGACCATGTTGTTTAACAATATGAATGGACTTAATACCATCGAACTGTACACTTGACAATGGTCAATTTACAATGAGAACACTTGGACACTGGAAGGGGAACATCACACACCGGGGCCTGTTGTGGCATCAGGGGAGTGGGGAGGGATAGCATTAAGAGATATACCTGATGTAAATGATGAGTTGATGGGTGCAGCACACCAACATGGCACATGTATACATATGTAACAAACCTGCACGTTGTGCACATGTACCCTAGAACATAAAGTATAATTAGAAAAAAAAAAAGAAAATGGCCAATTTTATGTTATGTGTATGTTACTACAATTTAAAAAATTTTAAGAGGCTGGGCGGTATGGCTCATGCCTGTAATCCCAGCACTCTGGGAGGCCAAGGCCTGCAGATCACTTGAGGCCAGGAGTTCAAGACCAGCCTGGGCAACATGGCGAAACCCCATTTCTACTAAAAATACAAAAATTAGCCAGGCGTAGTGGCGCACGCCTGTAATCTCAGCTACTCAGGAGGCTGAGGCACAAGAATCACTTGAGCCTGGAAAGCGGAGGTTGCAGTGAGCTGAGATCACGCCATTGCACTCCAGCCTAGGTGATAGAGGGAAACTCTGTCTCAAAAAAAAAAAAAGAAAAGAAAAATTGAAAATTAGTGAATGATATACACAAAACATATTCTTTTTTTTTTTTTTTTTTTTTTTTTTTTTGAGACGGAGTCTGGCTCTGTCGCCCGGGCTAGAGTGCAGTGGCCGGATCTCAGCTCACTGCAAGCTCCGTCCCCCGGGTTTACGCCATTCTCCTGCCTCAGCCTCCCGAGTAGCTAGGACTACAGGCGCCCGCCGCCTCGCCCGGCTAGTTTTTTGTATTTTTTAGTAGAGACGGGGTTTCACCGTGTTCGCCAGGATGGTCTCGATCTCCTGACCTCGGGATCCGCCCGTCTCGGCCTCCCAAAGTGCTGGGATTACAGGCTTGAGCCACCGCGCCCGGCCACACAAAACATATTCTATCCATTCACTGGAATATTATTGACCATAAAAAATGAGTCTTGAGATCATGTTGGAAGACAAAAAAAAAATGAGTTATTAATACATGCTACAACATGAATGAACCTTGGAAACATTGTGCTAAGTGAAAGAAACCAGACATAAAAGCCACATATTATTCCATTTATGTAAAATGTCCAGAATAAACAAAATTTTTTTTTTTTTTTTGAGACAGCATCTCGCTCTGTCACCCATGCTGGAGTGCAGTGGCATGATCTTGGATCACTGCAACCTCTGCCTGCCAGGTTCAAGCGATTCTCCTGCCTCAGCCTCCTGAGTAGCTGAGATTGCCAGGTGCCTGCCACCACACCTGGCTAATTTTTTTTTTTTTTTTTTTTTTTGAGACAGTCTTGCTCTGTCAGCCAGGCTGGAGCGCAGTGGCGCGATCTTGGCTCACTGCAAGCTCCGCCTCCTGGGTTCACGCCATTCTTCTGCCTCAGCCTCCCGAGTAGCTGAGACTACAGGCACCCGCCACCACGCCCAGCTAATTTTGTTGTATTTTTAGTAGAGATGGGGTTTCACCGTGTTAGCCAGGATGGTCTCAATCTCCTGACCTCGTGATCTGCCCGCCTCGGCCTCCCAAAGTGCTGGTATTACAGGTGTGAGCCACCACGCCTGGCCTTTTTTTTTTTTTTTTTTGGATTTTTACTAGAGATGGGGTTTCACCATGTTGGCCAGGCTGGTCTTGAACTCCTGACCTCAGGTGATCTGCCCACCTCAGCCTCCCAAAGTGCTGGGATTCAGTCATGAGCCACCGCGCCCAGCCAGAATAAGCAAGTCTATAGAGACAGAGTAAATTAGTGGTTGCCAGAGACTTGGGGGAGGGAGGAACTGGAAGTGACTGCTAACAGGTACAGGGTTTCTCTTTGGGGTGATGAAAATGTCCTTGAATTAGATGGTGGTGATGGTTGTACAACCTTCTGAATATACTGAAAACTACTGAATTGTGCACTTTAAAACTGGGAATTTTTGGCTGGGTGCAACAGCTCACGCCTGTAATCCCAGCACTTTGGAAGGCTGAGGCGGGCAGATCACCTGAGGTCGGAAGTTCAAGACCAGCCTGGTCAACATGGTGAAACCCCATCTCTATGAAAAATACAAACATTAGCCTGGCATGGTGTTGGGTGCCTGTAATCCCAGCTACTCAGGAGGCCGAGGCAGGAGAATCTCTTGAACCTGAGAGGCAGAGGTTACAGTGAGCCGAAATCGCACCACTGCACTCCAGCCTGGGCAACAGAGCAAGACTCTGTCTCTAAATTAATTAATTAATTAATTTAGTATTTAATTAAATTAATAAGTTATTGATGAATATATTATTAATAAATTATTAATAAATATATTATTGGTGAATATAAAAATTAATATATTTATATTATTAATATAAAATTAATAAAAAGAAAAAATAAAACTCGGAACTTTGTTATGTGAAATTTTATGGTATATGAATTAGGTTTCCATTTTTAAAATGAATAGATGCAACAAAACAAAAAAAGAAAAAATGAATAGACAAATGAAATAAATATTTGACTGGTATATATCTTTAAATTCTCCTTAATATTTGGATTTTCCCTGGTATTTAAACTCATCGTTTGACCAGTGTAGATTTTTGGATTAACAGTGAAGTGTCATTGCCCTAAAAAGTTCAATAAATACATCTTTATGTTCTTGTACCTGGGAAAGAAGTACTCATGAGTAATGAGTTTTCCAGCTGTGAGACAGTGGTTGTTGGACAAACACAGCAAGGAAATGACTGTCTGCAGTTACATTCTTACTCAACAGCTCTTGGCAGCTATGAAAACAACCATTCATCAAACACTGGCACTAACAGAGTCTCACAGAGCAAGGCAATGAAAACCTCAGCAATAAAACCTTGTGCCACCCTTGAAAGAGACAATTAACTGTCCACCAAAAAGTCCTGTGCCCCCTACCATGATATAGAGTTGTTGCTAAGCAGCAGCTGCCTGGCCAGGGACTACATTTCCTAGCCTCCTCTGCTTATAGAGCAGGTCCTGTTACTCCCAAGGAGGTGAGTGGGAGCTCTGAGTGTTACTTCTAGATCGAGGTAGAAACCTTTTCCTGCCTCTCCTCCCTCACCTGCGAGCTCCATGCAGAGCGGATGGCCGAGCCACAGGGTGGAAGGAGCCTGGGTCCTTGACTCACCCTATGGTGGAGTGTCTCCCTCTGCCTCAGAGTAGCCACAGTGGACAATTATGTGAGGAAGAAATTGATTTGTATGTGAATAACAAATAGATTTTCATTATATGAAGCTGCTGAAATGCTAAGGTGTATTTGTTATAGCAGCTAGCCATCAGCATTTATTCATTCCACCAATGACTATGTATCATGTGCCTTTCATGGGATTATAGAGATCAAGAGCTTGGAATTATTTCCTGAAAAGCTTACAGCCTAGTGGGACAGACAACCTGAATACATATATCACCCATGGGAGAGCAGTACGTGACCACCAAAAACCTGAATACACCAACTACCGTTTACAAAATTGAAAGAATTAAAAATAAAAATAAAAATGTGAAACCCAAAAGGCATCAGGCCCAGATTATTTCATAGACAAATTTTATCAAACCTTTTTTTTTTTTTTTGAGGCAGAGTCTGTCTCTGTCGCCCAGGCTGGAGTGCAGTGGTACAATCTCGGCTGAATGCAACCTCTGCCTCCTGGGTTCAAGCAGTTCTCCTGTCTCAGCCTCCTGAGTAGCTGGATTACAGGTGCCCGCCACCATGCCCAGCGAATTTTTCTGTTTTGGAGAGGCGGGGTTGGTCTCTACTAAACTTGTTGGTCTAGTAAATAAATACATAAAGATGTATTTATTGAACACTTGTTGACCAGGCTGGTCTCAAACTCCTGACCTCCGGTGATTTGCCTCCCTTGGCCTCCCAAAGTGTTGGGATTCCTGGCATGAGCTACTGTGCCAGCCAGAACCCATTTTTTAAAATGATACAGTTAAAGTATTCCAGAGCATAGAACAGTATGAAAAACTTCCTAATTTAGTCTGTGAGTCCAGAATCACCCCCTCTGGTACAAATGCCAAGCAAGAACACACACAGACACACACACACACACACACACACACACATTTCATCTGGAATATAGACATTTTTTTTTTTTTTTTTTTTTTTTTGAGACGGAGTCTCGCTCTGTGGCCCAGGCTGGAGTGCAGTGGCCGGATCTCAGCTCACTGCAAGCTCCGCCTCCCGGGTTCACGCCATTCTCCGGCCTCAGCCTCCCGAATAGCTGGGACTACAGGCGCCCGCCACCTCACCCGGCTAGTTTTTTGTATTTCTTAATAGAGACAGGGTTTCACCGTGTTAGCCAGGATGGTTTCGATCTCCTGACCTCGTGATCCACCCGTCTCGGCCTCCCAAAGTGCTGGGATTACAGGCTTGAGCCACTGCGCCCGGCCGACAATTTTTAAATAATAAAAACAATAAGCCTACCACACAGAGGAGCCATTCCACTGATAGCTATGTACCCAAGGGAAATTAAAGCATATGTGTCCACACAAAGACGTGCACATGAACATTCAAAGCAGCTATATTTGCAATAACCAAAAATTTGAAACAATACAACAGGCTAAACAAATTATATCTATATATTCACTCAGCAATGAAAATGAACTACTGTTACTGCAACATCATGAATGAATCTCAAAATAATTAAGCTGAGTGAAAGAAGCCAGATACCACCCTCTCCCAAAAGGAATACATACTATACATTATATAAAATTCTAGAATTCTATAATCATAGTAGATCAGTGGTTACCTGGGGTAGGGGAGATGGGAAGGAAAGAAGAGGGAGTACGAAGAGCACAGGGAAGCTTTTGGACATTATGAATATGTTTTCTTTCTCTTTTTTTTCTTTTTTTTTTTTTTTTGAGACAGGGTCTTGCTGGAGCACAGTGGCATAGTCATAGCTCACTGCAACCTCAAACTCCTGGGCTCAAGTGATCCTCCTGCCTTAGCCTCCATAATGGCAGTGAGCTGAGATCACTCCATTGCACTCCAGCCTGGGTGACAAGAGTGAAACTCCATCTCAAAAAAAAAAAAAAAAAAAAAACCACAAGAAAGAACTCAAGAAAGAACAGTAAACACCAATGAGAAAGAAGGATCAGCCTAGGCTGGTGAGATTATCATTCCTTAGGTGCAGGGAGACCCAGAGTGGAATGGGGCAGGAGGGAATTCACATTTATGAGCACTAACTATGACTGGGTCAGGCGTTGAGCCCAGCATTTTACGTGTATCTTATGAAATCCTCCCAACAAACATACTGCTGAGGGCTGAATTGCACTGACGAAATTGCCAGGCACGCCTCATCTCATGAAGGTCTTTCAACAGCCCAGTGAGGTAGGTACCAGTATTATCCCCGTTTACTTTTTTTTTTTTTTTTTTTTTTTTTTTTTTTTTTTGAGACGGAGTCTCACTCTGTCGCCCGGGCTGGAGTACAGTGGCCGGATCTCAGCTCACTGCAAGCTCCGCCTCCCGGGTTTACGTCATTCTCCTGCCTCAGCCTCCCGAGTAGCTGGGACTATAGGCGCCCGCCACCTCGCCCGGCTAGTTTTTTGTATTTTTTTAGTAGAGACGGGGTTTCACTGTGTTAGCCAGGATGGTCTCGATCTCCTGGCCTCGTGATCCGCCCGTCTCGGCCTCCCAAAGTGCTGGGATTACAGGCTTGAGCCACCGCGCCCGGCCATTATCCCTGTTTACTAAGTGAGGAAGCTGAGAGGCAAAGAGGTTTCATAAATTGCCTAAGACTGAACAACTAATAAGAGATAGAGCTCACCTCTGATGTCATAGCCTGAGCTCACCCAAAAATTAGAATGAGTCATGCTAACTGCCTGGGAGACACAAAAGGAGATAGAACAGAGTACAGGACAAGATTGCAAGAGGCAGAGGCTTTAGTATCCAGAGTTCAGAGTCAGGTCAGGTGTTCACACCTCTGGCACAGGGCCACAACAGGGAGGAGGGGCTGGGAGGCACTCTGATATACCCTTCTCACATCCTGCAGACAGAGGGACGGTCTCCAGGGAATGGGAGAGTGACCTCAGCACAGCAAGCTGTTTATATCTAAAGGTAACTAGGTAACTTCATTATAACCTGGGAAGAGAGAAGTGACATAATTCAGATTTGTAATAACTTTTTAAAAATATATACAGGGTCTTGCTCTGTCGCCCAGGCTGTGCACTGGTGCACTCATAGCTAACTACAGCCTCAACCTCCTGGGCTCAATCCTCTCACTTCAGCCACCCATGTAGCTGGGACTACTGCTGCGTGCCACCATGCCCAGCTAATTTTTTTTTATTTTTTATAGAGATGGATTCTTGCTATGTTGCTCAGGCTGGTCTCGAAATCCTGAGCTCAAGCAATCCCCCTGCCTTGGCCTCCTCAAGTGTTGGGATTACAGGTGTGAGCCACCATGCCCCACCTAGTTTTTTTTTGGTTTTTTTGTTTGTTTGTTTGTTTTGTTTTGAGACAGAGTCTCGCTCTGTCGCCCAGACTGGAGTGCAGTGGCATGATCTCATCTCACTGCAACCTCTGGCTCCCGGGTTCAAGCAATTCTCCTGCCTCGGCCTCCTGAGTAGCTAGGATTACAGATGCCTGCCACCATACCCAGCCAATTGTGTGTGTGTGTGTGTGTGTGTGTGTGTGTGTGTGTGTGTATGTGTAGTAGAGACGGGGTTTCACCATGTTGGCCAGGCTGGTGTCGAATTCCTGACCTCAATTGATCCACCTGCCTCAGCCTCCCAAAGTGCTGGGATTACAGGCGTGAGGCACCACGCCCGGCCTCCTGGCCTGTTCTTTTGTCTTTCTTTCCTGCATTAGCTCAAGATGTAAATATTTCAAAACTCGGATGAAGTTTGGATGAAGTATTTGGATGGCTGGGAAAAAGCCTGTCTGCTGGGAAATCCTTGAAGCAGCATGGTGGCATGGTGGCACGGTGGCACAGACCTGAGTTTGAATCTTGTTTCAGTCACTACATAGTCAAGTGCCAGGGCACATCATCCTACTCCTGTGAGCCTGTTTCCACGACTCTTCAATGGGGGTATTTGCTACTTCGTGGGAATGAGAGGATAAGAGATGTTATATAAGGCACCCATTATGTTCTTGGCTCATGGTAGATCCTTCCTAAAGCTAGTTCCCTTTCTCCCTCTTCCCAGCCTTGACTCAGAAGTGCTTCACAACTACGTGTCAGGGCGCTCCCTTCAGGCATCCTGGAGATGGCTGAGGGACAGGCAAGTATGAAGCCTGGAGGGTCAGCCTCCGGCCTCCAGCAGCTTCCTGTCCCCATGCGTGCTGGGGAAGGAATGGCACAGCCTTGGTGCCTACCAGATCCCAAGGTGCCAGGTGCGGCGGCTCATTCCTGTAATCCCAGCACTTTGGGAGGCCGAGCTGGGTGACCACCTGAGGCCAGGAGTTCGAGACCAGCCTGGCCAACAGGGTAAAACCCCATCTCTACTAAAAATTCAAAAATTAGCTGGGCGTGGTGGCACGCGCCTATAATCCCAGCTACTCAGGAGGCTGAGGCAGGAGAATCGCTTGAACCCAGGAGGCAGATGTTGCAATGAGCCAAGATTGTGCCACTGCACTCCAGCCTGGGTGACAGAGTGAGACTTGGTCTCAAAAAAAAAAAAAAAAAAAAAAAAGGAATGAGGCCATGAGTCTATGGATTAGGGAGGGCAGAAGGGCCTTTTTTTTTTTTTTTTTTTTTCTTTGAGACAGAGTCTCGCTCTGTCGCCCGGGCTGGAGTGCAGTGGCCGGATCTCAGCTCACTGCAAGCTCCGCCTCCCGGGTTCATGCCATTCTCCTGCCTCAGCCTCCCGAGTAGTGGGACTACAGGCGCCCGCCACCTCGCCCGGCTAGTTTTTTGTATTTTTTAGTAGATGGGGTTTCACCATGTTAGCCAGGATGGTCTCGATCTCCTGACCTCGTGATCCGCCCGTCTCAGCCTCCCAAAGTACTGGGATTACAGGCTTGAGCCACCGCGCCCGGCCTAGAAGGGCCTTAAGATTAGAAACCAGTCAGGAATTTCCACAGGCTGTTGAGGCTGGCCTGGGTGGGTCCCATAGACCTCCTGCCGGGCATGTCCAAGTGGTCTTCTTGGGTTCTGACCACCTCCCCAGCATACTTTGCCCCACGGGGCCCAGAAAGTCTCAGGTCCTCCTCATTTCTTTCCAGCTGCCCCCACTAACCCTAGTCCCTGAGGCTGCTGTCCCCAGCACTGGCTGTGGAGTAGGATGCAGCCACTCCAGGGCTTCTCCCATCCTTGCTACTCTTGGCAGGATAGGAGTTAAAAACGGCACAGGCCTGGGGAACCACTTTTCCCTACTATCGGTTTCCTCGTCGCTAGAAAAAGACCCACCTCCTTTTACGGGTTTTATTAAGATCTCTATAGGGAACAGCCAAGGGACTAACAAAGTTAACCAGTGTAAGAAAGTTATAAAGGCTCCAGAAAGCCCATAGAATTCTTGCAGTCCCTGACTACTGTTTCTATGGACATACAGAGTTAGAACTATATTATTGTTACATTTAAAAAAGCAAGTTGTACAAGAGTCTGTGTGTGTGTGCGCACGCGTGCACATCCATAAATGTTTGATTAGTTATAAAAACTAGAGCGGTCCGGGGAGGTTGCTCATGCCTGTAATCCCAACACTTTGGGAGGCCGATGTCGGCGGATTGTTTGAGTCTAGGACTTCAAGACCAGCCTAGGCAACAGGGTACAACCCTGTCTCTACTAAAATAAATAAATAAAATTAAAATTTGCTGCGTGTGGTGGCATGTGTCTGTAGTCCCAGCCACTTGGAAGGCTGAGGTGGGAGGATCACCTGAGTCCAGGAGGTCAAGGCTACAGTGAGTCGTGATCACACCACTGCATTCCAACCTGCACAACTGAGGAAAACCTTGTCTCAAAAAGAAAAAAGAGGAAGGAGAGTTAATAGTTAACAATAATTTTGGTGGATGGACCACCTGAGATCAGGAGTTTGAGACCAGCCTGGCCAACATGTTGAAACCCTGTCTCTACTAAAAATACAAAAATTAGCTGGTTGTGGTGGCACACACCTGTAATCTCAACTACTCGGGAGGCTGAGGCACTAGAATCACCTGAACCTGGGAGATGGAGGTTGCAGTGAACCAAGATCATGCCACTGTACTCCAGCCTAGGCGACAGAGTAAGACTCTGTCTTGAAACAAAACAAAACAAAACAACAAAACACAATGATTTTTCTCTAGTGTATGAGATTAGGATGGTCAAGGCCGGGCATGGTAGCTCATGCCTGTAATCCCAGCACTTTGGGAGGCCAAGGCAGGCGGATCATAAGGTCAGGAGTTTGAGACCAGCCTGGTTAATGCAGTGAAACCCCGTCTCTACTAAAAATACAAAAAATTATCCGGGCGTGGTGGCAGGCGCCTGTAGTCCCAGCTACTCAAGAGGCTGAGGCAGGAGAATGGCATGAACCCAGGAGGCGGAGCTTGCAGTGGGCCAAGATTGCGCCACTGCACTCCAGCCTGGGCAACAGGGTAAGACTCCATGTCAAAAAAAAAAAAAAGGAGATTAGGATGGTCAAATGACTTCTTTTTACTTTTTTCTTTTTTTTTTGACACTGAGTTTCACTCTGTTACCCAGGCTAGAGTACAGTGGCATGATCTCAGCTCACTGCAACCTCTGCCTCCCGAGTTCAAACAATTCTCCTGCCACAGCCTCCCAAGTAGCTGGGGACTACAGGCACATGCCCCCATGCCCAACTAATTTTTGTATTTTTTGGTGGAGGCAGGGTTTCACCATGTTGCTCAGGCTGGTCTCGAACTCCTGAACTCAAGTGATCCACCCACCTCGGCCTCCCAGAGCATGAGCCACCACGCCCAGCCTCTTTTTACTTTTTGTCTTTTTTGTTATTGTTTTGAGGGTCTCACTCTGTTGCACAGGTGGGAGTGCAGTGGCACAATCATGGCTCACTACAGCCTCAACCTCCCAGCCTCAAGAGATCCTCCCACATCAGCCTCCTGAATAGCTGCGACCACAGGCACACGCCACCATGCCCAGCTGATTTTTTTTCATATTTTTTGTAGAGACAGGGTTTGCCACGTTGCCCAGGCTGGTCTCGAACTCCTGAGCTTAAGTGATCTGCCCACCTCAGTCTCCCAAACTGTTGGGGATTACAGGCATGAGCCACTGCACCTGGCCCAGCTTCTCTTTTTACTTTTTACACATCTATACTGCTTACATTTTTTGATGGTGTATATTGGTATTATATTTTTATGGATATATATTGCTATTTTATTTTACAAATAACTATTGTGACCAAACAAGAAACACGTAAATAAATCATGCTAACCAAACTTTTCTGTCTCATATTCCTGCTTTTTCCTTTGATCACTGAAAATATTCATTTATTCTCGCTTTTTACCGCTGACCACCCCACCTCTATCCCTAGAAAAGCAGGAAAAGTAATAGACATAAACCCTGAGGTTTCCCACTCAAAGGAGCTCATTATGTCTGAGAAGCAGTGTCTTACTTCAAAGTGCACTAAGCAGGAAATGCCAGATTAGGCCATTCCTAAACACCTGGTCTCCTGGAAGAAAAACTAAACTCCCCATAAGCTTTAGAGCCTGCCAAAGGACCACAGCGCTTAAAGAAACCTCTGCCTTCTAGTCCCTGCCCTGTCGCTAGCCAGCTGTGTGACCATGGATAAGGCCTTTCCATTCTCTGGGCTCCATTTCCTCTATTGAATGGGGTAGGAGATGTGGGGGGCAACAATGCCAACCTATAAGACTACTGGGAAGGGACTGGTGCCGTAGCTCACACCTGTAATTATAGCACTTTGGGAGACTGCGGCGGGTGGATCATGTGAGGTCAGGAATTTGAGACCAGCCTGGCTAACATAGTGAAACCCTGTCTGTACTAAAAATACAAAAATTGGTGGGACATGGTGGTGCACGCCTGTAGTCCCAGCTACTTGGAAGGCAGAGGCAGAATTGCTTGAACCTGGGAGATACAGGTTGCAGTGAACTGAGAACATACCATTGCATTACAGCTTGAGTGACAGAGCGAGACTCCATCTCAAAAAAACAAAAGACTACAGGGAAGATCAAATAGGGTAATGCAGGGAGAAGCACATTTTAAACCGCAAAACGCTCCACCACTAAAATAGAGTAGAGCAGGGGCTTACCAGCCTTTGTGGAAAGCAGAGCCACTTTTTACTTTGCCTGAAATTCACAAACAGACAGGAGAGGGAAGAGGGGAGTAAGGGAGGGGCCTTGGCAGCTGATGGTGTTTTCCTCCACCCACTGTCCAGTCACAAACCAAATTATGAAGACAGCGTGTGTGCCTGTGTGTATGTTTGTGTGCACAGGGACTGGAATGGTTCTTTGGAAAAGAGTGGGTGTGGTGCACACATGTGGCATCAGATCCCAGCCTGGAGCTGTTCCAGGTGAGTTTTGAAATCTTCCTGTTTCCTGGCTGCAGATGTCACGCCCAGGGCACAGGGAGGAGGAGTGTTCCAGGTGAGTTTTGAAAAAAGTATTACTGTTTCCTGGCTGCAGATTTCACGCCCGGGGCACAGGGAGGAGGAGCCCGGGAGGAAGCCTTTTAACTCTGCCCTCACATCCTTTCCAGGGCATCCGTCAGTAGCCAGCAGCTGGCTGGGCAAAGAATCTGAGGGGAATCGGGGCAAAGGCAGGTGGGGTGTGGCCCAGGCGGCAACACCAGAGCAGGCCACAGTGGTATGCAGGGAAAAAAACAGGGCCTGGGCTACAGGAGACCCCAGTTCTGCCCCTCGTCAGCTATGTAGCATCAGGCAGGTTGCCACCATGCCCTGGACTTCGTTTCCCCTTCTGTAAAGCGATGGGGTTGGACTAGAACAGGACACTGTAGCTCCACAACCACGGTCTTTCTGCGCCCAGAATGAGAGGCAGTGGAGCTCTGTAACAGAGCGCCCATTGAGAGCAGGGACAAAAGCCTCTGGAATTTCCTCCAGCCTCCATCAGGGACACAGGCAGTTTTCTTCCCTCTGGTTTCTGTCCTCAGGCAACCCCTGGTCCAGGCTCCTAATTGCACCGGACATCTGTGAACTCACTCTCTTTCCTTCCTAGAAGGAAAGAGGAAGCCAGAGAGGCAGAAAAGAGGCCAGCAGCAGGGCGTGAGGCACAATGAGACAGAATGGGAGGACCTCACACGGAGGGATACTGCAGAAGACCAGGACGGAAGACACACACGCCAAGAGCAAACAACCAAACTTTATCCAGAAAAGCATATTTGTAATCACCACTCAACAATGAGGCACATCCGTCCCCCCTCCCCAACCACCCTCACTCTTCCCAAATCCACTCTCCCTTTTGGCTTTTATAGAACACTGTAGAAATCCTTTCCTGGGTCTGCAAATGGCCCTAGACTGGGATGGGAGCTGCCCAGAGTGGTCTTGGGCTGGACTGAGTCCTGGTACCCAGAGAGAGAGGCCTATGCAACTGCCTCCAGTATCCAAAAGTTCTGGGGGCAGGTCAGGGGCCACCCCTATGGCACAGGGCCTTGAGGGAGGGTGAATGTGGGCGGTCTTACGCGTCCTTCTCATACCTGGCAGACAGAGGGAGCACAAGCCGCTGGAAGCCAAGCGGGAAGGCACATCTAGAAGAGCAGTGAGCTCTGGAATGCTACAGGCACGTGTGGATGGATGAGGCTCCATGGCGGCCAAGGAGATATCTGCTCCTGAGTAAGGTCATCTGACCACAGACAGCACCAGGGACTGGGGGCTAAGAAGGAGATCTTGAGAAGGATGGACCTGAGCTAAAGATGTAACTTAGATGGTGATCTGAAAAATGAAAAAAAGAATAAAGGCTGGAACTCAAACCCATTGTTTAGGGTACAAGAGTACACAGCTAAGTTCCAGGTGTCCAGAATCTTGTGTCCAAATCATAGCACAAGGAGAACAGGAATTCTCTTGAGTTAAGGCAAAATCAGTCTTCACCCATCTGGGCTCTTCCATTGAATGGTGTGGAAAGGAAGCTGCTGGGCAGAGGTCATTCCTCTCCCCATCTCCCCCTACTGCCAGTGAAGACTCTGAAAGTTTCTGCAGGCCCAGGCCAGAATGGTGTTGCCAGCCCAGGGCAGCGGGCCCTGAAAGTGGTTGATGTGACCAGCTCTGGGAATCTCCATGGCCTCAGCAACATGGAAACCTGCAACAGGAGAGCCAAAGTCAATGGGCTTCCAAGGCACCCCAAGTGTCTCACCCCAGGTTCTCACCGCATCAGCACTTGGGGCTGAGGGAACATTACCCTTCCTGGAGCTTGGCAGTGGGACCTGG
This sequence comes from Macaca thibetana thibetana, assembly GCF_024542745.1. Lineage (NCBI taxonomy): Eukaryota > Metazoa > Chordata > Mammalia > Primates > Cercopithecidae > Macaca > Macaca thibetana. The sequence goes on along the minus strand of NC_065586.1, from coordinate 93,754,487 downwards.
CCTAACTGAGACATTGAAGGAGTTGGGGGACTTTGGGATCAGTGTTCTAGAATTTCCCAGAGAAGAGAAAAAAACAACCACAATTTGGCCGGGTGCAGTGGCTCACGCCTGTAATCTGAGCACTTTGGAAGGCTGAGGTGGGTGGATCACTTGAGGTCAGGAGTTCAAGACCAGCCTAGCCAACATGGTGAAACTCTGTTTCTACTAAAAATACAAAAATTAGCTGGGTGTGTTGGCCCGCGCCTGTAGTCCCAGCTACTTAGGAGGCTGAGGCAGGAGAATGGCTTGAACCCGGGAGGCGAAGGTTGCAGTGAACTGAGATCACGCCATTGGACTCCAGCCTGGGTGACAGCAAGACTCCGTCTCACACACACACACACACAAAAAAAAAAACAAAAAACAAACAAAAAAACCCCACGATTTTACTGGGTACAGAGTTTCAGTTTTACAAGATGAGAAAAGTTCTGAAGATAGATGGTGGTGGTGGTGGTGATGGCTGCATAACAATATGAATGTTCTTTTTGAGACAGGGTCTCGCTGTCACCCAGGATGGAGTACAGTGGCACCAACACGGCTCACCGCAGCCTCGACCTCTTGGGCTCAAACGATCCCCACCCTCAGCCTCCTAAGCAGCTGGAATCACAGGCACACACCACCACACTCAGCTAATTTTTAAAAACTTGTTGTAGAAACACGATCTTGCTATGTTGCCAAGACTAGTCTCAAGCCTCAGCGTCCCCAAAGTGCTGGGATTACAGACATGAGCCACTGTGCCTCGCTGTGAATGTTCTTAATGCCACTGAACTATACACTTAAAAATTGTTAAGATGGTAAATTTTAAGTATATTTTGCCACAATTTAAAAAACAGCTATATTAACATGTACATTACATGTTAATTAAAAACCAGATACATTCACATGTATCTAACATGTATTGATACCCTACTATATAGAGTATAGCCTGGTCATGAAGAGGCCAGGCTGCCAGGGTTCAAATCCTACCTCTACCACTCATTAGCTGGGAGACCTTGGGCAAGGTATTTAACCTCTCTGGGACTCATTTTCCTCATTCGGAATATGGAAATGACATTAGAACCCACCTCAATAGGGTTATTGAGAGAATCAATGGACACATGTAAAATGCTTCGAGATGTGCCAGCCACATAGTAGAGCTACACAGGTGCTCTGACGGCAACATATCTAGAATTACATTCATGCTTCACACACCCTAAAACTACACCTTTGCAACCTCCACAGAGAAATCTAACACCTGTGCACCTAAACTTTAAAAACAAGCTCACGAAAACACATGGCCTCCCCTCTTCTAGTTTCTAATCCAGAGAAGGTTGAGCCTTTTCAAACAGCAGGGCCAGGCACAGTGGCTCACACCTGTAATCCCAACACTCTGGGAGGCTGAGACAGGAGGATCTCTTGAGCCCAGGAGTTCAAGACCAGTATACAAAATATAATGGGGCCCTGTCTCTACAAAAATTTACAAATTAGCCAGGCTTGGTGTCACGTGCCTGTAGTCCCAGCTACCTGGGAGGCTGAGATGAGAGGATCGCTTGAGTCTGGGAGGTCTGCAGTGAGCCACAATCACACCACTGCACTCGTGTGGGTGACACAATAAGACTGCCTCAAAAACAAAACAAAAAAGAAAGAAAAAATAAAAGCGCAGACCATTGAAGGATTTTAGCGAAAAGATTGAATCTTCACAACTCCATAGATACTGTGGTTATTACTGTCACCTCTCCAACTTGCTCTGAATAAAAACCCTTTAACTTTTGGAAAAGGAGTAGGCTCTGTGCTTTTTATTCAAATGCCCATGACCCCTTCCAGAAAACCAAGAAGCGTCTTACCTTACAGGCCCAGCCAGCAGGTCACCCCAGCGTCAGAGAGTGGTTCTTCTCTTTGGTAAGGGAGATCCACCCTGCCAGCTGCTTCAGGTCAGTGCCAGGATCTCTTGCAGGTGACTTTCCTTTAGACTGGGAAAACCATCTGAACAACTTTGGCTTCATTTCTCCAACAATGTAAAGGAATGTTCATATTTCCCAGTTCGGGTCTCTGGCTAGGGGCAGCAATCTCCTTCCTCCATGGGGTGGGTCCCCTCCCTCTGCTAGAGAAATTCCCTGGGGAAGAAAGAGAAGGCGCTCCCCAAATCTTCAAACAGAACACAGCCAATGGGTTGGGCCCTTAGGCATGAATGAGAGCCCGTACAGCACAGGGATGCATGGAACCTCAAGGTAGGAATACTGCTCCAGGCCCAGGAGCAGTTAATACAGTAAACTAAATTATTTCTGTAACAGCGGGACTTCTCAGAGTCTTTGATAAGCTAATGAGCATCTCCAGGAAAGGGAGACAGCACCGCTGACAAACCTATTTGGCCTTGAAACCCTCTTTTCGGAGAGGCGGCTCCTGAGCCAGGGGTCCTGACTCACCCACTCTTTTAATGAAAACAGCGCTGGACTGCAAGTCTGGGTTCTAATCTTACTCTGGCTGTTCCCAAGAGCAGGCTCTGGGTCCCCATCTGTAAGAAGGGGTGGGGTTCACCTTAACATTCCGCCATGGTCGTGGGACTCCTAATGCAAACAGATAGGGGGGATGAGGATGAGGGGGGCGGCAGAAGCCTGTGAGGAAGGCTGGGAAGAAACTTGTGTCACAGAGAGGCCAGGACAGTTAGCGTGTGTTCGGGACTGGCCTGCAAAAACCTGAAGGACAAAGGCGGAGTAGGCAGAGGCACGAGGAGACTCCACAAGTGTATGTGTACAGCCCACCGGCTCCTCCTATCCGTCCCCACCTCGGCGGATGGGCCCCACCCCAGGACAACCAAGCACCAAGAGACAGACTGAGAAGGGCCTCGCAGGATGCCCGCACAACCCCCAGCTAAAACCAAACGCTCATCCTGCGACCAGCCAAGGCCTGTCCTCAGCTCCGCCCGCGGCCCAGCGCCTGCGTTTCACAGCACCGGAGGCTGGGAGAGCGGCCGGGGAAGGGGGTGCTCTTCCGACCGCGGGGAGGGAGGGAAGGGGGCAGGCGGAAGCCTGGTTCCAATTTGGGAGCCTCCTCCGGATCTACGCGGCGCCCGTCCACGTCTTAGTCTCAGCAGGGAAGGGAAGAGGAACCGCGAGGTTTCGCCTCGGAGCGGCTGGTCTGCGAGTGTGCATCCGCCCGTCGGATCGCAGCCTGCGCTGGTCCCGGGAGACTGCGCGTCCGGCGCGGCTGTCGGGATTCTGGGCAGTGGCTAGGATTCTGGGCGGCGGCGGCGCTGCCGTCGGGCGGGAGCTGCGCGTCAGGGTCCCTGGGCGCGGGCGACAGTGGAAACAGGGAGAGGGTGCCAGGGCGCACCCGCGCGGGGCGGCGGCGAGGGGAGGGACTGGGGGCGCTGGTCTCCGGGGGTCCCCCGCCCCGATCAGGGCCGCGGCGGGCGCGGGCGGCCTCACGCCACCTCCTGCTTGCCCTGGCAGCGACGCCCGCAGCCGTAGAGCGCCGACAGCAGGTAGAGGCCGTGGCAGACGCCGCCGCAGACGGCGGCCGCCAGGAAGGCGTGGTAGGCGCAGGGCAGCGGGTAATCCTTGAGGTTGCAGTAGCTGTGGCGCTGCATCTGGTCACTCATAATGCCGGTCGCGGCGCCGTAGAGCGCGGCCGCCAGCACATCGTGCGCCACGTTGACCACGAGCCAGCGCGAGCCCAGCACGGGGACCAGCTCGTGCTTGCCCAGCAGCGTGAGGAAGTAGAGGCCCAGAGTAAGCAGCCAGAAGAGCACCGACACGAAGAGCGCGAAGTGCACGGGGCCCTGGTACTTGCTGGTGGCGATAGTGATCCAGAAGGCGGCGCCGGCCAGCAGCTGCAGCAGCCGCAACACGCCCAGCGGGCTGCGCAGGAAGGGCCGCTGCAGGCGCACCGCGCCGCGGGCCGCACGCGCCTGGGGCGGCGGCTGGCGCGGTGGCGGCGGGAGCATGGCCCCCGGACGCGGTGGCGGCGGCGGCGGCGCCCCGAGCAGCGGAATGGCGGCGCCTTGCTCGCTGGGGCAGCCCGGCCCAGGTGCCCGCTGCGCCCGCCGCGGCCTCCTCGCCTTGCTCCCCTCTTAGTCCTCTCTTCCTCTCCTCCTTTCCCCACCCTTCCTCTCCTCTCTCCTCCCCTCGACTCTCCTTGCCTTCTCTCTCCTGCTCTCCACCCTTCCCACCCGCCCCTTTCCCTTCCCACCCGCCCCTTTCCCTTCCCCTTCCCCTTCCCCTCCGCGGTCTCCTCCCCCGCGCGCTCCTCCCGGCTTCCTGCCATCTCTCTTGCAGTCTCGCTCACCACCCTGGCGCCCCCCTTTCCCCTCCGCGCCAGGCCCCCAGCTCGGATTCCTTCGTCCTCGGGCCAGGGCAGGGCGCACCTCCCAGCCCGACGCGGGCCTTCCACCCTCCCCGCCCGTGCGCTGCTGCGCCAAGTTTGCACATCTGGGGCCGCCCCTACCCGCACTGCCTCCTCCTTTCCCCTTTCTCCAGCCGTAGCGCCCACCCCGGGCCTCTGGGCTCTTTCTGGGCGCGGGAGGAGAGCAGTGCTAGTTTTGAACTGACATCCACTGTCACCTGGACGTCGGCAGTCTCCTGCCAGGGCCCGCCTTGTCCTGTCCAAAGCTGTCCAAGTTCCCCGTGTGGGAGTAAAAATCCATCACCCACCAGAGGCACCGCCACCCGTCCCACTCGACACAAGTTTATCGTCCACACCCTCTTTTATCCAACCCTTCCTTACCATCCTCCCGTCTTGCCCAGATTCAAAATACGCTACCTAACATGGCCGGGACACAAACCCAGGGCCAAGAGGAAGCAAAGCCCACGGGCTTAACTAGTAGGCCTAACTGCTTGTGATGGAGGCTAACGATGCTTTACATTATTGTTATTCCGTGCGACCGCTTTACCTGCGTTCTCATTTAACCCTCGAAACAACCACAGATACACGCAACTCCGCTCATTTTACTGAGGAGGAATGAAGACCAGGAAGCTGATAACTACCGCGAGTAGTTCTCTCCTTCTTGCACCTTTGTGCCCATGGCATGTTTCTTTTTCTTTTTCTTTTTTTGGTCGGGGCGAGTGGGATAGAGTCCTATTCTGTCACCCAGGTTGCAGGGCAGTGGAGCGATCTCTGCTCACTGCAACCTCCGCCTCCCAGGCTCAAGTGATTCTCCTGCCTCGGTCTCCCAAGTAGCTGGGACTACAGTCGCAAGTACCACCACACCCGGCTAATTTTTGTATGTTTTTTGGTAGAGACAGGGCTTTGCCATGTTGGTCAGGCTGGTCTCGAGCTCCTGACCTCAAGTGATCTGTCCCCCTTGGCTCCCAAAGTGCTGGGATTGCAGGCATGAACCACCAAGCCAGGTCATGACATCTTTCTAAAAGACAGACCTGGTTATTCATTGCATTGCTTCCCCTACTGAGGCAGCACAGAAACTGTCTCTTCTGTGTGGCCTGTTTCACAATTTGTCCCCAACCAATTTCCAGCTTCCTGGCTGGCCACTTCCTTCCCTTTCCCATGCTGTTACCTGGCATACCAACCCCACCAATCCTTTCCAGTTTCCCAAGTAAGCTCAGAATACCCTGCATTCCCAGACCCCACTTGACAGCAAAACTCCTATTAATCCTTCAAGGCCCAGTTTAAATGCTACTTCCTTTTGGTCCAGCCTCTGAGGCTGCTCTTCTAGGCCCCCAGTTGGACTATCCCTCTGCAGCAGTGTTGAGTTGGCTACATCATAACTATTGGATATCATGTCTTATCCATCTTTGCCTGTGCCTGGCACGTAGGAGACCCTCAGTAAAATATGTGGAACAGATGACTGAGTGGCTGCAGGGGCAGCAGTGGAACTGAGGGGGCCCCTCTTACCCTGGGGACTGTGCGTGCCTCAGACCTACAGTTGACCCCACGCCGCAGAGCTAGTCTTCATCTCCCGGTCATAAGATGAGTCCTCTGGCCTTTGGCCTGGCTGAGCAGGTCCTCTTCCAGCAGACTGGCTCCCCTTGGGAGAGAAAAGCTATGTGGCTTCTCAGCAGGTAATGCCTCTCACTGTCAACTCAGCCCACTTAAAGAAGGCTCTGAATGCATTTAAAAAAAAAGAGAGAGAGAGATCTTGCCATATTGCCCAGGCTGATTTCAAACTCCGGGGCTCAAATGATCCTCCCTCCTCAGCCTCCTAAAGTGTTGGGATTATAGGCATGAGCTACTGCACCTGGCCTAAATGCATATATACACACACACACACACACACACACACACACACACACACACACACACACACACACACACACACACACACACATGCATTTGAGATGGAGTCTCAGTCTGTCACCCAGGCTGGAGTGCAGTGGCAGGATCTCAGCTCACTGCAGCCTCCGCCTCCCAGGTTCAAGTGATTCTCCTGCCTCAGCCTCCCAGGTTAAAGTGATTCTTCTGCCTCAGCTTCCTGCCAGGCTGGGACTACAGGCATGTGCCATCATACCTGGCTAATTTTTGTGTTTTTAGTACAGATGGGGTTTTGCTATGTTGGCCAGGCTGGTCTCAAACTCCTGACCTCAAATGATCTGCCTGCCTCGGCCTCCCAAAGTGCTGGGATTACAGGCTTGAATGCATATTTTAAATGAACAAATGGTGATGTATAACACCTCTGTCCGTGTGTGACAGCAGGGTGTAGAGACTCCGGGTGCAGGCCCTGGAGTCAGACTGCCAGGCTATGCATCACTGCTTCACTACTCCTTAGTGCTGGAACCCACGGGGAGGGTAGGCTTGAGCTCTTTGTGCCTCAGTTTCCTCATCTCTAAAATCCTGTTACCAGCAAATAGATATTGAGCACCTATTAAATGCTGGGCACTGTTTTAGGGGCCAGTGATTCATAATATAAATGTGATTTTTTTTTTTTTTTTTTTTTTGAAACAGAGCCTCACTCTGTCACCAAGGCTGGAGTGCAGTGGCGCGATCTCGGCTCAATGTAAGCTCTTCCTCCTGGGTTTAGGCCATTTTCCTGCCTCAGCATCCCGAGGCGCCCGCCACCACACCCGGCTAATTTTTTGTATTTTCAGTAGAGACGGGGTTTCACCGTGTTAGCCAGGATGATCTCGATCTCCTGACCTCATGATCCGCCCACCTCAGCCTCCCAAAGTGCTGGGATTACAGGCGTGAGCCGCCGTGCCCGGCCAATATACATGTGATTTTTATTAATTGAATGCTTACTGTATTCTAGGCACTATGATGAGCACTTTATATTCGTTGTTTAACTTGATCCTTACACCAACGCTATAAAATGATTGTTATTCGCTCTGATTTGCTGATGGGGAAACTGGGGCTTACAGGGTTCAAGAAGCTGACCATGGCTGGGCGTGGTGGCTAACCCCTGTAATCCCAGCACTTTGGGAGGCCAAGGTGGGTGGATCATGAGGTCAGGAGTTTGAGACCAGCCTGGCCAACATGGTGAAACCCCATCTCTGCTAAAGATTCAAAAATTAGCCCAGCCTGGTGGCATGCGCCTATAGTCCCAGCTACTCGGGAGGCTAAGGCAGGAGAATCGCTTGAACTAGGGAGTCAGAGGTTGCAGTGAGTCAAGATAGCACCATTGCACTCCAGCCTAGCGACAGAGCAAGACTCCATCTCAAAAAAAAAAAAAAAAAGAAGAAGAAGAAGAAGCTGACTATGTTCACAGGAAGGTGGTGACAGCTCAAACACCAGCCCAGGGGAGCTGACTCCATACCACATTTAAAGTGCATTTATATAATTTCCACATTTTATTCTTGACTACACTCACAGGGACCCGGAAAGGCTAAGTGACTTGCCCAAAGAAACCCAACTTGTAAGTGTCATTGTCGTGACTCAAACCTAGGTCTTCAGATCCCAGTTTCAGGGCTTTCCCCTCAGCATCCCTTAGCATTCCTCTGTGCCCTGGGGGGACATCTTCAGTGCCCTCCATATGCCAGTCTTGAGTAGGGCGGAGACTCCGATGGGCAGCTGGGAGCTGAATCTGGGTGCTGGGCTGGTGACAGGGGATTAACGTGGGTGGGGGACCTAAATGAACAAACTTTAAGAGAGAGAGAACATAATCTTTCGTTTCTAAAAAAGGCATTGGGAGATTTGAGGGTCAGGGCGCCACCTGGTGAGCATAAACTTCCAGCCTCTGGAGTCACATCACCCCTTACAAGGAAGCGCCTGCAGCGGCTTTGGGGCGATATTTTTAGCCTCTGGAATCCTGGAATGTTTTCACATTCCACAGGGCGGTCCAGCGGACTCTCTGGAAAAAGCATAACATGCAGGAAAATTCTGATTCTGCCCAACTCAACGAATATGGTCTAGGCACCTGCTAGCTGCAGACAATCTGGATGTGGAAAGCAGGAATGAAAAGGACCAACTTCTGCCCTCAAAGCGTTTGCACTCTGCTGGTAGGGGAGGGACCATTGTGGACACAAAAGAGAGGTGTAGATGAGGGTTTTAAGGAAATACAAAAGGGAAGGAGAGAGTATGTGAGGGGAGGGCTGGGGAATCTTTCAGCACAAGGTGTCATTGGAGGCCGGATGGAACCAGCAGAGGTAGGAGACCAGAGTTGCTGGGAGTGGCACCCCGCCATGGGTCCAGAGCATGGCTGGATGTTATCGCTGGGCATGCCACAGATGCAAGGCCATGGTTGCTCTTTCCCCTGCCATTCTTCAGGGTCGTGTCTGCAGCCAGCAACCTTAAGAGATAAGGGAACATCTCCCAAAGAGCAGGCTTGCTTACAATAAAAATGGTAATGGTGGCCAGGCGTGGTGGCTCATTCCTGTAATCCCAGCACTTTGGGAGGCTGGGGCAGGCAGATCATCTGAAGTCAGGGGTTTCAGACCAGCCTGGCCAACATGGTGAAACCCCGTCTCTACTAAAATTTCAAAAATTAGCCTGGCGTGGTAGCACACACCTGTAGTCCCAGCCACTCAGGAGGCTGAGGCTTGAGAATCGCTTGAACCCAGGAGACAGAGGTTGCAGTGAGTCAAGATCGCGCCACCGCACTCCAACCAGGGCAACAGAGCGAGACTCTGCCTCAAAAAAAAAAAAAAAAAAAAAGGTGGTGGTGGCAACAGTGGCAACAGTGGTGAGTTCCCCAAGTTCAGTGCTTCTCAGCTGTGTCACAAACACTGCCGGTGTAATGTCCACCTGCACCCCTCTGTTGTTGTTCCTGTGAGAGTTGAGGACAAGGGGAACAGACATAACTAGGATGCTCAGGCTGCTTTATCTGTGTCTGAGGAATCCTGTGTCTTCTACCAGCATCTAAGAAACAACACCAGGCTAGCTTATTGGTGGAGTAAAATCCCAGCCCCTGACAGGCGTTCTAGGCAGAAGGAACAGTGTGAGAAAAGCAGTGCCTACACTGTTAAGGGAACAGGGTAGTGCTGCTTGGTTGATTATCTAAGCTTCAGTGCAATGACTTTCAATTGGCCAGAAAGGAAGGCCAGAAACTTGTAACAAGAAGAAATGTGTGGCCCATGCTGTGACCCCGTGATCAGCACTTATGGTTCACAGTCAGATCCTGTTCTGTCTCCAGGCTACTGTAAAAGTACTGCATATATAGACTCAGCTCACATTTTTTAAACATCTATTATGTACCAGGCCCTGGGCTGACACCGGACACAAATCAGCTAATGGCAGAGGCAAAATGCAAAGCAAGAAAGCAGATGGGTGGCAGGACATGCAGAATCCTGCCTTGAGTCTTATGATTAAATTACTAGATAAACATTCCCTGAGCAGCTACTTTGTACCTGGCAGTATGCTATCATTAGATGCCTGAGCTGGAAGAGGCCTTAAGGATCATTTGCTTCAGGCTTCTCATTTTACAGAGGGAGGAACTGAGGCCCAGAGAGGGGAAGCGACTTGCCCCAGGTCACACTGCTGGTTAATGATGGGAGTGTCAGGTTTAGGTCTCCTGACACACAATATGGTGTGTTACTACAATACTCTGTGACACCATCAGGATGGCACCCAAACAGGAAACTCCCTGGAGCTGTAGGGCAGGGGGCTCTGTTCAGGAACACCATGGAGCCACGCGCAGGACACATACTCACATCTCTGGGCCAAGAGGCTCACTCCTCCTGGCCTGTTCTCAGGATGGCTCTCACCAGGCTGTTGGAACAGAGGCTACTGGGGTAGTCAGTGAGGTCCCCTCTGGGGGTCACTTCTGGGAGGTGCTGGCTGGGACTCTGGGTGGCTCTTGAGCTTGTTGATCCAGCCCCCAGAGAGTACCTGGGCGTTTGCCTGAGCCGTGAGGCAGCCTGGACTCTGGACAGTTGTTTGCAGCAGCAGGGGTCAGGGGCCACGGTCCGGATCCGATCTGACCTTCATGATCCAGACCTGGTGAAGGCATTTGACTCTGGCAGAACTCAGCTCTCACCCCTCAGGGAACACCGGCCAGGACCAGACCCCAAACCACCCAGACTGATTTTTGTGTGAAGCCACCCAGGACACTGGCTGGCAAGGCTGGAACCCTTAGGCTGAGTAATTGTGGGCAACTCTGGTAGGTGCTCCTGAGGCCATGCCATCAAGAGGCTGCCCATGAGGTGTTGCAGGTGCCCTTGCTGGGACCCATGACGGGGATGTGCACACCCCCGAAGACCACACTCTGGGGGAAAGTGGGGCCGCATCTGAGTGGTTGGACGCCCTGAGCCAGGACGGACTGGGTAATCAGCACTGCTCTGACAGTCCCACTTTGGGTAGAAGTGGGGCTGGCTCAACAGTAATAACTAACATTTGCAGAGTACCTACTGTGTTCCAGGCACTACACCAGGTGCTCTCTGCATTTGTCTCATTTACTTCCCACAATAGCCCTGTGAAGTAGGAGCTGTTAAAACTATCCTCATTTTAGGCCAGGGGCGGTGGCTCACACCTGTAATCCCAGCACTTTGGGAGGTCGAGGCGGGTGGATCGCCTGAGGTCAGAAGTTTGAGACCAGCCTGGCCAACATGGTGAAACCCCATCTCTACTAGAAATACAAAAAGTAGCCAGGTGTCATGGCATGCGCCTGTAGTACCAGCTACTCGGGAGGCTGAAACAGGAGAACTGCTTGAACCCGGGAGGCGGAGGTTGCAGGGAGCTGAGATCACGCCACCGCACTCCAGCCTGGGTGACAGAGCATGACTCCATCTCAAAACAAACAAACAAAAACAAAACAAACAAAAAAATCCTCAACTTAAAATGAGGAACCTGAGCCCAAGACATAGGGAGGTTATGTGGCTCATCCAGTGTCACACAGCTAGTAGAGACAGAAATTCCAAATTGGAGCTTTTAACCACTGCATTTATCTGAGGCTTCAGCCTTGGTCTAGGAGGAGACAAAACATCAGAGGACTGCCCCTGAATGGCAGGAAAGAGAATGGTCCTGATTTTGTGGGGAGGGTTAGGAGGTAGAGCGCTGGGCAAGAGGCCCCAAGAGTGAGTGGGGCCAGGCAAGAGACCATGAGAGTGGGTGTGGTTGCTGCAGTCCCTGAGATCTGCACTTGGGAGCCTGACTCTGTTTGCTATTTCCATGTCTGCCCCTGCTATGCTAGGGAGCCCCTGGAATGGGGGATTTGCCCCCTAACTCCCTATCCTATCCACAGCAGAAGCTTTTTTTGTTTTGTTTTGGTTTGGTTTGGTTTGGTTTTTGTTTTGTTTGAGACAGGATCTCGCTCTGTCACCCAGACTGGAGTGTAATGGTGTGATCCTGGTTCACTGCAACCTCCACCTCCCAGGTTCAAGTGATTCTCCTGCCTCAGCCTCCTGAGTAGCTGGGATTATAGGCGCCTGCCACCATGCCCGGCTCATTTTTGTATTTTTAGTAGAGATGGAGTTTCACCATGTGGGCCAGGCTGGTCTCGAGCTCCTGACCTCATGTGATCCACCCACCTCGACCTCCCAAAGTGCTGGGTTTACAGGTGTGAGCCACTGAGCCCGGCAGCAGGAGCTTTAATGTAGGAGGATGGCCCCCGAGGGCTGGGCTGGAGTTGGATGATGCTCTGTGCTGAGTGTTTATCTGCATCACCTCCTTACCCCACATGACAGCCTATAAACTGGCTGGTTTGTATTCTATTCAGGCCTTCAACTGATTAGATGAGCCCCACCCACATGGGGAGGGCTATTGGCTTTCAGTCTACCAAAGTATATGTTAATCTCATCCACAAACACCCTCACTGAAACACCCAGAATCATGTTTGAGCAAATAGCTGGGCATCCTATGGCCCAGTCAAGTTGACACATAAAATTAACTACCACAAGCAGATGTGCAGAGACGAGACTTAGGGAGAGACAGAAAACAGCTGCCTGTGACTTGCTCCAGGTCATTCAGCTGGACTTCACATCTGTGAACACACTTTAGGCTTACAGAACCTTTCTCCCCACTTCTTAGGCAAACTTAAACAGATTTCTGTGCCTTACATTGACTCTGTAGTTAAGCAAGGAGGGTCTGCAGCCAAAATGCCAGAATCTGAATCCTGGTTCCATGCGAGCGGGTTTTAAAGAAATAGCTGGAAATTCTGTGACTCTCTTCCCGTCAAGATGTTGGGTCTATGTCCACTTCTCTTGAATCTGGGCAGGCGTATGACTCAGTTGTAACTAATGGCAGTAACAACACTATATCTCTTCTAGGTCATGTCAAAAAAGGCAATGCAACCTCGGCATGGTGGCTCACGTCTATAATCCCAGCACTTTGGGAGGCCAAGGTAGGCAGATCGCCCTGACCAGGCTGGAGTTCGAGACCAGCCTGGGCAACATGGCAAAACCCTATCTCTACCGAAAATACAAAAAAAAACAAAAAACAAAAAATTTACCTGGGTGTGGTGGCATGAGCCTGTAGTCCCAGCTACTTGGGAGGCTGAGGTAGGAGGATCGCTTGAGCTTGTGAGGCAGAGGTTGCAGTGAGCCAAGATCACACCACTGCACTCCAGCCTGGGTGACAGAGTGAGACACTGTCTCAAAAAAAAAAAAAAAAAAAAAGGGCAATGAATGCAGCTTCTGCCCTCTTTGCCAAAATAAAAATTCACTTGAAGCCTTGAGCCACTATGGAAGAAGTCTGGCTGTTCTGAGGCCACCATGCTTCTAGTCACATTGAGAAGCCACCGAAGCACTCCAGTCAACAGTTCTAGTCTTCAGGGTTCCTCAGGCTAGGCACCAAAGGGGTAAGAAATGGTTGTTCCAGCCCCTCCAGCTATCAAGTCAACCTCAGCATTCAAGGCTTCCCAGCTGAAGTCCTGACATTGTGGAGCAAAAGCAAGCCCCTCCTGCTGTGGTCTGGCTGAATTCCTGTGTAGTGATCATGGTTTGGGTTGTTGTTGTTGTTGTTGTTGTTTGGTGTTTTTCTGTATTGTATAATGCATTTATTTTACTTTCTGTAATTTAAGATGTATTTTTGATACCTTGGGCCCTGGCATACCAGTGGAGGGACTGCCTCCTCCAGAGCCAACTAATTTCTTTTTTTCTTCATCTTTTTCTTTTTCTTTTCTTTTCTTTTTTTTTTAAGAGAGACAGGGTCTTGTTCTGTCACCCATGCTGGTGTGCTGTGGTGCAAACACGGCTCACTGCATCCTCTAACTCCTGGGCTCAAGAGATCTTCCTGCCTCACTCTCCCAAGTAGCTGGGACTACAAGTGTGCACCACCATGCCTGGCTAAGTTTTTATTTTTGTATTTTTGTAGAGATGAGGTCCCACCATATTGCCCAAGCTGGTCTTGAACTCCCGCTCTCAAGCAATCCTATCCCCTCAGCCTCCCAAAGTGCTGGGATTACAGGCATGAGCCACCGTGCCCAGCCTAATTTTTGTATTTTTAGTAGAGATGGGGTTTCACCATGTTGGCCAAGCTGGTTTCAAACTCCTGACCTCAGGCAATCCGCCCGCCTTGGCCTCCCAAAGTGCTGGGATAGTTGGTGTGAGTCACCGCACCTGGCCCGTATTTGTGGATGAACTGCAACCTAACTTATTAGGTACACAAGATTGAAAATGTAATTTATGAGTATACACCTGTAACAATCACTGAGTCTTGGCCAATCCGGCAGCCATACTTCAACCACTCCTACACTGCTGAGTGTTCAAACTGTCTTCAAATAAGGCAAATGCGAACCTGTAACCAATCCAGCTGTTTCTGTACCTCACTACCGATATTTGTATGTCATTTTACTTTTTTTTTTGAGACGGAGTCTTGCTCTGTTGCCCAGGCTGGAGGGCAGTGTTGCGATCTCAGCTCACTGCAACCTCCGCCTCCCAGGTTCAAGCGATTCTCCTTCCTCAGCTTCCCAAGTAGCTTGGATTACAGGCATGTACCACAATGCCCAGCTAATTTTGTATTTTTAGTAGAAACGGGGTTTCACCCTGTTGGTCAGGCTGGTCTCAAACTCCTGACCTCAGGTGATCTGCCCACCTTGGCCTCCCAAAGTGCTGGGATTACAGGCCTGAGCCACCGCACCCAGCCATCAATATTGTTTTCTAAAAGAGCTTTGACACCCAGCCAGGTCATTGGTTCCCAGGGTATCCCTGGATTGTAAGACAAAACTTGCTGTCTTGAGGTTCTTCACACTTCTTCCTACTAGTTTTGTCATCACCCACTATATCAGAATCCAGTCTCCACACAGTCATTTAGACAGGGAAAGTTTGATATAAAGACTCATTCACTATAACAAGGAGTTGGAGTAGTGAGGGATTGGCTCATAAGACAAGGAGAATGCTGAAGAATAAGGAATAGAAGATATAAGGGGCAGCTCCTAGGACCTAGGGCTGAGATAGACACCCAAAAAAGAGCTCCTTCCCCACCCTTCCTCCAGGGCTGAAATCCAGACCTCATTGGAGAGGATGGGGCTGTGGGTCACTGAAGGGCAAAGAAGCCATTGTGGTGCTGCACTGGTGGAACTTGCTAGAAATCTGCCATTTAGGCGTGCTGGGGAAGTTGCTCACAGGGAGGTACTGAATCTCAAAACCTGCTGCAAAGCCACCCAAAGAGGTGCCAAGGGAAGCTTCTAACCATAGTGTGTTGCTGACCGCCATGCGCTGTAGGACCTAGGCACTGAAGAAGCTGCTCACACCATAGGAGCCCATGCTGCAGCAGCCTGGGCTGGAGAACCAAATGTGCTCCAGGGGCCAGGCCATAGAGGAACCTCAAACGTTTCAAGAGGCCAGACATGGTGGTACACGCCTGTAATCCCAGCACACAATTAG
The DNA here is from genome assembly GCF_024542745.1 of Macaca thibetana thibetana. Classification (NCBI taxonomy): domain Eukaryota; kingdom Metazoa; phylum Chordata; class Mammalia; order Primates; family Cercopithecidae; genus Macaca; species Macaca thibetana. The sequence continues at coordinate 93,739,329 of NC_065586.1, read as the reverse complement.
CTGAGCATGTTGGCGCACGCCTGTAGTCCCAGCTACTTGGGAAGCTGAAGTGGGAGGATCCCTTGAGCCCAGGAGTTTGAGGTTGCAGTGAGCCATGATCACACCACTGCACGCCAGCCTGGGCGACAGAGTGAAACCCTGTCTCAAAAACAAACAAAGCAACCAAAAAAACCCACAGGAGCCTAATGAGAGGCACACACAGGAACCAAGGAGAGAAACCCCTAAACCCTTGCCTCCTACAGTGTCTGCTAGCTCCCTCTACTAACAAAGCTGAGCATTGTGTTAGCTGGAAAAGAAAAAGTATTTACCAGGCTCCTCTCCAGGATCATGGAGTTGTACAACAGAAGGTGCATTTGTTGCTGGAGGCAACAAGTTGATAATTGGCACAGTGGATCAACACTCAGCTTCCATATCCACTCCTATATACATTTGAATTTCCATGCAATAATGAAACAACTCCATATTTCCACCTAAAGAAGACCAACTGTCTTTCTTATAAATGAAGAAGTTCTCATCCTCTCTCCAAAATGAGAAGACACACAGTCCCAACAATCATTGCATCACTGGCTCTACTAAATACTTATCAAATGCAGTCATGGTCTCTATTATTTTTTACCTAAAGACTAAATTGTAACATTAGCTTGCATGCAGCAATTTATATAGGAAATAAAAATGGAGAGAAAGAGAAACAAGGCCGGGCGCGGTGGCTCAAGCCTGTAATCCCAGCACTTTGGGAGGCCGAGGCGGGCGGATCACAAGGTCAGGAGATCGAGACCACAGTGAAACCCCGTCTCTACTAAAAAATACAAAAAATTAGCCGGGCGCGGTGGCGGGCGCCTGTAGTCCCAGCTACTCAGGAGGCTGAGGCAGGAGAATGGCGGGAACCCGGGAGGCGGAGCTTGCAGTGAGCCGAGATCGCGCCACTGCACTCCAGCCTGGGCAACAGCGTGAGACTCCGTCTCAAAAAAAAAAAAATAAAAAATAAAAAAAAAATAAATAAATAAATAAATAAATAAATAAAAAAGAGAAACAAAAAAGTTAGTGCTGTGATTGGAATGCTTGTGTCCCCCCAAATTATTATGTTGACATCATAACCCCACAAGGTGATGGTATTAAGAGGTAGAGACTTTTGTGAGGTGATTATGTCATGAGGGCAGAACCCTCATTGATGGAATAACTGTCTTTATAAAACAGGCCCCAGACAGATGTCTTGCCCTTCCACTATGCGAGGACACAGCAAGAAGGTGCAATCTACGAATTAGGAAAAAGGCCCTTACCAGGCAATGAATCTGACGGTGCCTTGATTTTGGACTTCAACCTCTAGAATAGTAAGAAATAAATTTCTGTTGTTTAGAGGCTAGAAGCTGCTTGCTGGCTGGGCATAGTGGCTCAGGCCTGTAATCCCAGTACTTTGGAAGGCCAAGGTGGAAGGATCGCTTGAGGCCAGGAGGTTGAGACCAGCCTGGGCAATAGAACAAGATCTCGTCTCTATACCCCACCCACCCCCATAAAAAAAAAAAAAAAAAGCAGCAGCAGCAGCAGTAGCAGCAGCAACTACCTAGTCTATGAGATTTTGTTACAGCAGTCCCTGAACAGACTGAGGCAGCATGTAAAAAAGTCCCACATATACATAACAAACAGAAAGAAAATATGCAAAACTACTACTATAGTCCAGGTGGCCTGTCACAAGACCAGGCTAGTAATCGGTCACAAGGCCGTAATTGATATCTATGCCTTCCTTCTTTCATTACTCATTCCGTATTTCCCCTAATTTTAGCCAGAACCGCGGATGAGTGAATTTTTTTACCTGTTGAAGTAACCCAGTTTTGTTTCTTTTTCTTTTTTTTTTTTTTTTTTTTTTTTTTGAGATGGAGTCTTGCTCTTTCGCTCAGGCTGGAGTGCAGTGGTGAGATCTTGGCTCACTGCAGCCTCCACCTCTCGGGTTCAAGCGATTCTGCTGCCTCAGCCTCCCAAGTAGGACTACATGCACGTGCCATCATGTCCGGCTAATTTTTGTATTTTTAGTAGAGGTGGGATTCCACCATGTTGGCCAGCCTGGTCTTGAACTCCTGAACTCAAGTAATCCACCCACCTCAGCCTCCCAAAGTGCTGGGATTACAGGCATGAGTCACCACACCCGGTCTAAAGTTTCATTTCTGAAGGGCCTGAGATGTCAATCTTCCTACCTTCTTTTGGCTACTAGTTTTCCATTGACCTTTACTACTGGGCATGGAGGTACCACTTGGTACACCCTGAGGATCCTCTGGTTTCCAGACATAGTCCTCCTATTCACATGTGGCAGACAGACTGTAAGGTAGTTCCCCACTATGTCTGCTTTCTGGTATTTACGTTTTTTGGTTTTTGTTTGAGATGGAGTTTTGCTTTGTCGCCCAGATTGGAGTGCAGTGGTGAGATCTTGGCTCACTGCAACCTCCATCTCCTGGATTCAAGCTAATCTCCTGCCTCAGCCTCTCAAGTAGCTGGGATTACAGGCACATGCCACCACACCTGGCTAATTTTTTGTAGTTTTAGTAGAGATGGGGTTTCACCATGTTAGCCAGGCTGGTCTTGAACTCCTGACCTCAAGTGATCCACCCGCCGTGGCCTCCCAAAGTGCTGGGATTACAGGCATGAGTCACAACGCCTGGCCTGGTATTCACACTTTTATGTGTTCCCCACACCTTGAATAGGAACAGGACCTGAGATTGACTGCTAACCAGAAGGAGCCTAGGCCATGACAAAGTTGATAGCACTCCCATGGTTATGTTATGTGATGTCCCATGGTTGTGTTATGCTAGTCTACGAGTCTGTCTTGTTTGTAGACTTGCTCTAGAGACTCTCCTTGCTGGCTTGATGAAGTAAGTGGCCATTGGCAAAAGCCCATGCGGCAAAGAACTGTAGAACCCCCCGGAGAACTGTGAGCAGCCTCCAGCTAGCAAGAAACCATGGCCAGGCACGATGACTCATGCCTGTAATCCCAGCACTTTGGGACGCCAAGGCTGGTGGATCACCTGAGGTTAGGAGCTCGAGAACAGACTGACCAACATGGAGAAACCCCATCTCTACTAAAAATACAAAATTAGCCAGGTGTGGTGGTACATGCCTGTAATCCCAGCTACTTGGGAGGCTGAGGCAGGTGAATCGCTTGAACTTGGGAGGTGGAGGTTGCCGTGAGCAACCATTGCACCCAGCCTGGGCAACAAGAACAAAACTCCATCTCAAAAAGAGGAGAGGCGAGGCGGGGCGGGGCGGGGCGAATGGAATGAATTCTGCCAACACTTTGAGCTTGGAAGAGGCTTCTTCCCCTGCCAGGCCTCCAGGCTCCAAGGTGCAGCCTTGGCCAACACCTTGATTGCAGCCTGTGAGTCTTCAGCAAACAACCCAGCTGAGCCCTACCAACTTTCCTGACCCACAGAAACTGTGGGTCAATAAATGAGTGTTGTTTTAAGCCACTGTGTTTGCGGCAATTTGTTACACAGTAGTAGAAAACTCACCTGGTGCAGTAGCTCACACCTGTAAATCCCAGCACTTTGGGAGGCCAAGGTGGGTGGGTCATCTAAGGTCAGGAGTTTGAGACCAGCCTGGCCAACATGGTGAAACCTTGTCTCTACTAAAAATACAAAAATTAGCTGGGCGTGGTGGCGGGCTGAGGTAGGAGAATCACTTGAACTTGGGGGGCGGAGTTTGCAGTGAGCTGAGATCACGCCACTGCACGCCAGCCTGGGTGACAAACTGAGACTCTATCTCAGAAAAAGAAAAAAAGAAAACTAATATACCTCACTACGTAGTAGCAACCCAATTTCCCCTGACCATCTGGATCAATCACTTCATCCAGTAGAATAATCTGTTTTCTGCTTGTTGACTCAGTAGCACAGACCACCAAAATGGACAGTCTCATCTTCCAATGCAATGGAACTTTGTTATGGCACTTGGGTGAAACATCTTCCCCACATCTCCCACCTTGTAGAATAAGACTCCCAAATCTGCAAGGGTCAAGGTTGTTAAGACAGGAATAAAAAATTCTGGGCTGGGAGTGGTGGCTCATGCTTGTAATCCCAGCACTTTGGGAGGCTGAGGTGGGTGGATCACCTGAGGTCAGGAGTTCAAGACCAGCATGGCCAACATGGTGAAACCCCATCTCTACTAAAAATACAAAAATTAGCCAGGCATGGTGGTGCGCACCTGTAATCCCAGCTACTCGGGAGGCTGGGGCATGAGAATCGCTTAAACCTGGGAGGCAGAGGTTGTAGTGGGCTGAGATTGTGCCACTGAACTCCAGCCTGGGCAACAGAGTGAGACTCTGTCTCAAAAAAAAAAAATTCTGCTAGTGGGTTACTGGGGATAGTAGTAAGTGGATCCACTACCACTTCTACCCTTAATTCCTTGATTCATGAGTTCTAGCTATGGAAGAGATAGCATCAAATGATTCAAAGTATATATTGCATGTTGTAAGACTGAATTCATCCTTTCTGTGTCTTGTCTCCTGAACAGCACTGTAACTGACTCTACAGTAAGTCATTCCACCTTTCCTTTGTTTTTGTTTGTTTGTTTGTTTGTTGTTGTTTGAGATGGAGTTTTGCTCTTGTTACCCAGGCTAGAGTGCAATGGTGTGATCTCACCACAACCTGCACCTCCCGGGTTCAAGCAATTCTTCTGCCTCAGCCTCCTGAGTAGCTGGGATTACAGGCATGCGCCACCATGCCCAACTAATTTTGTATTTTTAGTAGAGACGGGGTTTCTACATGTTAGTCAGGCTGGTCTCAAACTCCTGACCTCAGGTGATCCCCCTGGCTCGGCCTCCCAAAGTGCTGGGATTACAGGCGTAAGCCACTGTGCCGGGCCCTCCATTCCACCTTTTAACTAGCCTGGCCATTTTCAGGTGATGAAGTAGGTGGTAAAACTAGTTAATTGCATGACGATGGACCCATTGCTGTGAAATGAGTTATCTGACCAGAAGTATTGTTATGGGGAGGGAAGCCCATGATGGTAAATAAGGCATTCTGTGAGTCCATCGGTGCTGTTCCTGGCAGAAGCATAATGGGCAAGGAAGGCAAATCTATATTCAGAATATGTGTCTATTGCAGTGAGGACAAATCTCAGCCCTTCCATGATGAAAGAGGTGCAGTGTAATGAACTTGCCACTGGTGGCTGGTTGGTCCCCTCTGTGAGTGGTGCCATATTGGAGGGCTTTCTGTGGGTCTCGGCTGTTGGCAGATTAGGCACTCAACAGTGATGTTATCTAGGTCAGCTTTGGAAAGGTGAAGTTCACATAATTGAATCCCTGGGCAGCCTCCATCTATGCCACCATGGCCACTTTGTTTATGGGCCCATTGCACAAGAACTTGGGAGGCAAGAGAAAGGGGCCGACAGACATCTGGAGCATGCTGTCAATTCTGCTCTCTGTCATATACAGTCCTAGCAGGCTAGAAACGGTGGCTCAAGTCTGTAATCCTAGCACTTGGAGACCAAGTGGGCAGATTGCTTGAGCTCAGGAGTTCAAAACCAACCTGACCAACATGGTAAAACCCTGTCTCTACTAAAAATACAAAAATTAGCTGGGTGCAGTTGCAGGCGCCTGTAATCCCAGCTACTTGGGAGGCTGAGGCAGGAGAATCTCTTGAACCCGGGCAGCGGAGGTTGCAGTGAGCTGAGATTGAGCCACTGCACTTCAGCCTGGGCAATAGAGTGAGACTCTGTCTCAAAAAAAAAAAAAAAAAAAAACCATCAGGGGCTGCCCATGTTATATGAAGTTTCTGGCACATTTAATGGCTTAAACCATCTGAAAATAGGGCTTCTATGGTGACAGACACCTACACTTCACACCACCTACCTTGACAAAAGAAGCACAATGCTTGGTAGATCTTTTCTGATTTCGGAAGCAACATACCACATCTGAGTGTACTACTTCACCATATTTATGGAGTCCCCTCCATGGCTACCAGTTTTGAATTGGGATCAGAGCAAGAGAAGGCTCTGTACTAAGTTCAGTGTAGAGTACAAGCCATTCTTGTGGCTTTATGTGAGGCTTTATGGTTCAGCTATTCTGGGTCTTTTGTGGTTCTGTTTAAATTTTAGGGTTTTTTCTTTGTTTTCTTTTTTTTGAGATGGAGTCTCGCTCTGCTGCCCAGGCTGGAGTGCAGTGGAGTGATCTTGGCTCACCGCAAACTCTGCATCCCTGGTTCAAGCTATTCTCCTGCCTCAGCCTCCCATGGTTTTTTTCTAATGCTGTGAAGAATGTCATTGGTATTTTGACTGATAGGGATTGCATTAAATCTGTAGATTGCTTTAAGCAGTATGGACATTTGAACAATAACGATTCTTTCAATCCATGAACAGCGAATCACTTTCCAGTTTTCTGTGTCCTCTTCAATTTCTTGCATCAATGTTGTCACAATTTCCATTGTAGAAATCTTTCACCTCTTCGGTTAATTTCTAGGTATTATTTTTATTTGTAGTAGTCGCTTTCTTAAAGAAAGGAATGCGTGAGAATGAATATAGTCCTGGTTGAATTTTACTCACAGAACTGCTGCAGCCCTCTTGGGTCCATGAGGAGAGATACTGCCCGTGTGCTGAGTAAGCAGAGCAGAAAAATGAATGACACCTTTGCTCTGCTGAATGACCCGTTCCAGTAATCTCCCTGCCTCTGGACTTCATGATATGTATGAGAATAAGCTTCTCCTGTGTAATTCAGTTTAATTGGTGCAGTATCTTCTTTTTACCCCCTCTTGATCTACTTTCTGCCATTTTTCCACTCTGCTCTTGCCCTGGGGGCTGACTCACTTCAGTTACATCAGGGACTTCCCTTCTCCTCTGGCTTTCAACTGGGTTTGGCCAATAAAACACACCCAAAAGAGACAGGAGGGAGAGAAGTAAGTTAGAATGTTTCCTGCCAGAACCTTGAGTGATGATGTTGGGTTTTCTGTTACTTGAAGTCAAAAGCATCCTGATGATGTACGTGTTCTCCGTCTTCTAACAGAGAACTACTGACCTCAAGCAATTTACATATGATTTATGTATTTATTTCCCCCAGCTTTACTGAGGTGTGATTGACAAACATAACCAACATGATGAAACCCCATATCCTCTAAAAATACAAAACAATTAGCTGGGTATGGTGGTGGGCAACTGTAATCTTAGCTACTCAGGGGGCTGAGGCAGGAGAATGCTTGAACCCGGGTGGTGGAGGTTGCAGTGAGCTGAGATCATGCCATTGTACTCCAGCCTGGGCAACAACAGCAAAACTCTGTCTCAAAAAAAGAAAAAAAGTGGCCGGGTGCGGTGGCTCACGCCTGTAATCCCAGCTCTTTGGGAAGCCAAGGCAGGCAGATCATGAGGTCAGGAGATTGAGACCATCCTGGCTAACACAGTGAAACCCCGTCTCTACTAAAACTATTTTAAAAATTAGCGAGGCATGGTGGTGGGCGCCTGTAGTCCCAGCAACTTGGGAGGCTGAGGCAGGAGAATGGCATGAACCTGGGAGGCGGAGCTTGCAGTGAGCCGAGATCATGCCACTGCACTCCAGCCTGGGCAACAGAGCAAGACTCTGTCTCAAAAAAAAAAAAAAAAAAGAAAAAGAAAAAAGAGAATATTGTATATACTTAAGGTTACAACATGGTGTTTCAATACCTTATAAATATACCTTGTATAATGATTCTCACAATTAAGCTAATTAACATACTTGTCACCGGACATAGTTACCTTTTTGTGTGTATAGGTGATGTGAACATTTAGGATCTATTCCCCTAGCAAATTTCAAGTATATACTATTATTATTAAGTATAGTTGCCATACTGTACATTAGATCTCTAGAACTTATTCATCTTATAACTGAAAGCTTGTACTTTTGACTAACACCTTCACATTCCACCACTCCCTAGGTGTTGGCAACACCATTCCTCTACTCTATGTTTCTTTAAGTTCAACTATTTTGGATTCCACATATAAGTGATATCATGTAATATTTGCCTTTCTGTGGCTGGCTTACCTTATTTAGCATAATGTCCTCCAAGTTTACACGTGCTGGTACAAATGGCACAATTCCCTTCTTTTCAAAAATAAATAAACAAATAAATTGAAGAGACATAAATAAGTAGAAAGATATCCCAAGCTCATGGATTGGAGGAATTACTATTGTTAAAGTGTGCATTTATATTATATTTATATATAAGTAGATGCTGCTTAATAATTGTTTACTCTGCTTGCCATACTGCTTAACCCTAATTTGCTAGTTCCTAGTAAACACTTATTTGACTGACTGGTGTATTTTTGGTTGCTTTTAATTTTGATCTAATTTCTTTCTTCCTTTCTTTTCCTTTCTTTCTTTTTTTTTGGACAGAGTTTCACTCTTGTTGCCCCTGCTAGAGTGCAATGGCGCAATCTTGGCTCACTGCAACCTCCACCTCTTGGGTTCAAGTGATTCTCCTGCCTCAGCCTCCCCAGTAGCTGGGATTACAGGTGTGGCCCACCATGCCTGGCTAATTTTTGTATTATTAGTAGAGACGGGGTTTCACCATGTTGGCCAGGCTGGTCTTGAACTCCTGACCTTAGGTGATCCACCTGCCCTGGCCTCCCAAAGTGCTAGGATTACAGGTGTAAGCCACCACGCCCGGCCAATATAATTTTAAATTTACAAAAGTGTTGTAAGAATGATGCAAGAAATTTCCATGTGACTGTTGTTCTGATACTCTCTCTCTTTCCCTTTCTCTGTCTTTCAGAGCAGGCTATCTTTCATTCTGAACCACTTGAGATTGAATTGGAAACATCCTGTCCTTTAACTACAAATACTTCAATGTGTATTTCCTAAGAACAAGGGCATTCCCTTGCAGAACTTCAGCATGATTATCAAAATCAGAAGATTTCAATTGATATAATACTCTTTCACAGTCCATGTACAAATTTCAACAATTGTTGAACAATGTCTTTTATTGCTATTTCTTTTTGCCCAGCCCAATCTAGGATCATACATTACATTTACTTTTCATGTCTTTTTAGTTTCCTTCAATCTGGAACTATTCCTCAGTCTTCCTTTGTTTTTCTTTTTTTTTTTTTTTTTTTTTTTTGAGACGGAGTCTCGCTCTGTCACCCAGGCTGGAGTGCAGTGGCCGGATCTCAGCTCACTGCAAGCTCCGCCTCCCGGGTTCACGCCATTCTCCTGCCTCAGCCTCCCGAGTAGCTGGGACTACAGGCGCCTGCCACCTCGCCCGGCTAAGTTTTTGTATTTTTAGTAGAGACGGGGTTTCACTGTGTTACCCAGGATGGTCTCGATCTCCTGACCTCGTGATCCGCCTGTCTCGGCCTCCCAAAGTGCTGGGATTACAGGCTTGAGCCACCGCGCCCGGCCCCTTTGTTTTTCTTGACCTCAACACTTTTGAGGAATACAGGCCAGTTTATTTATTTATTTATTTTTTAGAGACAGGGTCTGGCTATATTGCCCAGGCTGGTCTCGAACCCCTGACTTCAAGCAATCCTCTTGCCTCAGACTTCCAATGTGTTAGAATTGCAGGCATGAGTCATTGTGCCCGGCCAGTTTTTTTTTTTTTTTTTTTTTTTTGAGATGGAGCTTTGCTCTTGTTGTCCAGGCTGGAGTGCAGTGGTGCAATCCCAGCTCACTGCAACGGCCTCCCGGGTTCAAGCTATTGTCCTGCCTCAGCCTCCTTAGTAGCTGGGATTACAGGCGTGTGCCACCATGCCCGGGAAATTTTTTGTATGTTTAGTAGAAACGGGGTTTCACCATGTTAGCCAGGCTGGTCTCGAACTCCTGACCTTAGGTGATCTGCCCTCCTTGGCTTCCCAAAGTGCTGAGATTACAGGCATGAGCCACCAAGACTGGCCACCTGGCCAGTTCTTTAATAGACTATCATTCATTTTGGATTTGTCTGATGTTTCCTTCTGATTTGATCCAAACTGATTATGGTTTGTTTGTTTAGACGGAGTCTTGCTCTGTTGCCCAGGCTGGAGTGCAGTGGTGCGATCTGGGCTCACTGCAACCTCCGCCTCCCAGGTTCAAGCGATTCACCTACCTCAGCCTCCCGAGTAGCTGGGACTACTAGCACCCACCACCACGCCGGGATCATTTTTTGTATTTCAGTAGAGATGGGGTTTCTCCATGTTGGCCAGGATAGTCTCAAACTCCAGACCTTGTGATCCACCTGCCTCAGCCTCCCAAAGTGCTGGGATTACAGGCGTGAGCCACCGCACCCAGCCTGACTGATTATGTATTTTTTAGCAGGTATATCACAGAAGTGGTGCTGTGTCTTTCCCAGTGCATTGTATCAGGAGGCACATTATGATCATTTGCCCCAGCATTGGTGATGTTAACTTTGATCTTTGATTAACTTGGTGTCTGCTAGGTCTCTCCACTGTAGTCACTACTTTTTTCTTTAGAGTTAATAAGTAATTTGTGAAGAGATACTTTTTAGACTATATAAGTATCCTGTTAATCAATAAACTTTCACCCATTAATTCTAGTAACCACTGATGATTTTCTAACTATGTCATTCCTTCTACATTTATGAGTGAGCATTCTACTGTAAGGAAGGGCTTTCTTCTTTCCCCTTTTTATTTACTGATTGATATTATTGTGGACTTAAACATTCTTATTACATTACAATTTATTACTGTTATATTTTATTTTGATGCCTAATTGCCCCATTTTGGCCAGTGGGAGCCCTTTTAACCTGACTCCTGGTCCTTTGATATGTCTCCATTATTATTTGAGAACCTCCTTACCTTCTGGCACAACAAGATGTTCCAGGTTCATTCATCTTGAATTTTCTCAACTTCATTCTAGAGTCAACCATTTCTCCAAGGATCCATAGTCCCTTTTTGTAGAGAATGGTTACTGAGAAGTCAATATCTGGGTGCTAAGTGTGGTTATTCCCACTACACTATCACTGTTTCTAAGGCCTTCTTCACCAACAGAGCTGGGGAGTATATATGTGTGTGAATGTGATTGTTCATATACACATATATGCATATATGTACATGTATGTGAATATATATACACACACACACACATTTATGGCTTTATTTACTTTTAGAGACAGGGTCTTGTTCTGTCACCCAGGGTAGAGTGCAGTGGCACAACCATAGCTCACTGCAGCCTCAAACTTCTGAGTTCAAGCAATTCTCCCACCTCAGCCTCCTGAGTGGCTGGGATTACAGACACGAGCCACTGCACCCAGTTATATTTATTTTTGTACCTATTTATCTATATCTTAAAAACCATAAGTTCATACTAGCTATGGATTGAATTGTGTCCCCTCAAAATTCATATGTTGAAGCCCTAACCTCCAGTGTAACTCCATTGGGAACAAGGAAGTAATTAAGATTAAACAGGGTCGTAAGGGTGAAGCCCTGATTCAATAGGATTAGTGTCCTTTTTCAGGAGCAGTGGCTCACACCCGTAATCTCAGCAATTTGGGAGGTGGGGGTGGGTGGATCACTTGAGGAAAGGAATTCGAAACCAGCCTGGCCAACATGGTGAAACCCCGTCTCTACTAAAAAGACAAAATTAGCAGGGCATGGTGGCATGCCTCTGTAATCACAGCTACTTGGGAGGTTGAGGCAGGAGAATCACTTGAACCAGGGAGGCAGAGGTCGCAGTGACCGAGGTCTCACCACTACACTCTAGGCTAGGCAACAGAGCAGGACTCTGTCTCAAAAAAAAAAAAAAAAAAGAAAAGAAAAGATAAGGATGAATGTCCTTGTAAGAAGAGAAGAGACCCCAGAGCCCACTCGCATATGCTCTCTCTGTCTCTCTTTCAGCATGTGAGGACACAGTGAGAAGGTGGCCATCTACAAGCCAAGAAGAGAGCCCTCACCAGAAGTTAAATTGGCTGGCATCTTAAGCCTGGACTTCCCAGCCTTCAGAGCTGTGAGAAAATAAATGTTGTTTAAGCCACCCAGTCTGTGGTATTTTGTTACAGTAGGCTGACACAATATTGACCTTTAATTCTAATCTACATGAATAGTGTACTTTTTTAGTGCTTCTATAATGTACTATTTTTCTTTTTTCTTTTCTTTACTTTTTCTTTCTTTTTTTTTTTTTTTTGGAGATGGAGTTTTGCTGTCGTTGCCCAGTCTAGAGTGCAGTGGTGCAATCTTGGCTCACTGCAACCTCAGCCTTCCAGTTTCAAGTGATTCTCCTGCCTCAGCCTCCCAAGTAGCTGGGATTACAGGCGCCCGCCACCACGCCCAGCTAATTTTTTTGTATTTTTAGTAGAGGCAGGGTTTCACCATGTTGGTCAGGCTGGTCTCGAACTGCTGACCTCGTGATCCACCCACCTCAGCCTCCCAAAATGCTGGGATTACAGGCAGGCGTGAGCCACCGCGCCCAGCATGTACCATTTTTCTATAAGGACTTTGCTATTTTTGGCCTGTCCAGATTGTCAGTTGATAGAAGAGGGCTATAGTCTAGTTGCCTTATGTAATGTTGTAAGCAGAAGGGGCTTTATTAAAAAGTTTAGAATGTCCATGATTATTAATCAAGAAAATCAGAGTTAATTCAAAAGTTGCACTGTTGCATGTCAGTTAAGTGTAAAACTTCTCTCTACTTTGCCCAGAACAGGACAAATAGCAATAAGAAACCCATGGGAATAAGTGTCAGCCCCATCAAGGAACCATTCTTGCAGGATAGAAAGAGGGAAGGAGTCCAGTGCTGGTTTAGTGTCTAGAGCAAGGTGTATATTAAGAACTCAGCCTATAGTACCTCAAGTTATCTTCACAGCAACACTGAAAAGTGGTGTGATTATTCTCATTTTAAAGACAAGAAAAATAGGCCAGGCTGGGTGGCTCATGTCTGTAATCCCAGCACTTTGGGAGGCCAAGGCGGGCAGATCACGAGGTCAAGAGATAGAGACCATCCTGGCCAACATAGTGAAACCCGTCTCTACTAAAAATACAAAAATTAGGTGGGCGTGGTGGCACACACCTGTAGTCCTAGCTACTCAGGAGGCTGAGGCAGGAGAATCGCTTGAATCCGGGAGGTGGAGGTTGAAGTGAGCTGAGATTGGGCCACTGCACTCCAGCCTGGTGACAGAGCAAGACCTGTCTTAAAAAAAAAAAAAAAAAAAAAAAAAAAAAGACAAGAAAATAGGCAGAGGAATTAAGTAATTTGCTTAAGGTAAAACAGTTAGAACTCCCTTCTTAGACTTTACTTCCTTTGAGGGTAAAAACCAGTACTGAGTTGAACCATATTTGAGCCCAAGACAAAAGAAAAAATATATGTCCTATATGCACTTACCTTCCATATTTTGAACCAAATAGAAAAAGTGGATAAAAGCATTCCAATAAAAAAATTACTACATATAAAGTTCCATGTTATTCAATCTGTTCACACGTTATTGTCAACTCTCATAAAGCCTCATTGGTAGTGACTGTTCCCATTGCAAAATAATGCAAGGTCATAAACAACAGCCTGCCTATATTTTAAATGTTGATATTCTGTTCATCATGGATTTTTTGCATTAATTTTGATTTTAAAAAATGTTGTGTTAAGATATTATTTATCTTGGGTTTCCTGAGTTTTTTGGTGCCCTCTTAAATTTTATGCCTGAAAGGAGTTCCTCACTAAACTCACTTTAATCTAGGCCCTGGGTAAAATCAAGTTTGGGCCTGAATTTCATGAGGTTTCCATTCCCCAGAGTTGACTTTCTCTAAACAGGGCCCTGTCTGGGGTGATTACTGTCTCCAGCACCCTTCTGTGAGTCTCAGATGACTCCACTTCTGGTGAGGCTTACATGGCCCACGCAACTGTGGAGTGCCCCATCTTCTCGCCAGAAGTATTGAATCACAAAGCTGTAACAATAGAAATGGTTCCATTGTAAGCACATGGTCACATGCCTGCAAAAATGTTTGGAGATACCAGATACGCTCCACCCAGCCTTAGTCACATCTGACCCAGAAACCACAAGTTCCCAATTCCTACCTCGGGATGCTCATCTAAGCTCATGGTCAGAATTCCTAGGTTCACCCAGCACCGATATGCCAAGAGTCTGGCTTCCCTATTTATTAGAATGGGCCAGTGGGAGTCACTGGCTCAGAAGCTCAGCCTTTGGTTCAGGAGCCTGCACAGTCCCCTCCTTAGCCAAGTAGTTGGCTGAAAGTCTCTGCACCAATACTTTCCACTGGAGATGAACATTGCTGATTTCTTTGTTTTTTTCAACAGTTCCCCAGGGCTTGAGGAAAAGTGAAGAGAAGCCACTGTAAAAACCTTTTTAACGGGCCAGGCGCTGTGGCTCATGCTTGTAATCCCAACACTTTGGGAGGCCAAGGTGGGAGGATCATGAGATCAATAGATTGAGACCATCCTGGCCAACGTGGTGAAACCCCGCCTCTACTAAAAATACAAAAATTAGCCGGGCGTGGTGGCATGTGCTTGTAATCCCAGCTACTCAGGAGGCGGAAGCAGGAGAATCGCTTGAACCCAGGAGGCAGAGATTGCAGTGAGCCGAGATCGTGCCACTGCACTCCAGTCTGACAACAGAGTGAGATTCCGTTTCAAAAACAAAAAACCTTTTAGCGGCCGAGCATGGTGGCTCACACCTGTAATCCCAGCACTTTGGGAGGCTGAGGCAGGTGGATTACCTGAGGTCAAGAGTTCAAGACCAGGCCGGGCGCGGTGGCTCAAGCCTGTAATCCCAGCACTTTGGGAGGCCGAGATGGGCGGATCATGAGGTCAGGAGATCGAGACCATCCTGGCTAACAGGGTGAAACCCCGTCTCTACTAAAAAATACAAAAAGCTAGCCGGGCGAGGTGGCGGGCGCCTGTAGTCCCAGCTACTCGGGAGGCTGAGGCAGGAGAATGGCGTAGACCCGGGAGGCGGAGCTTGCAGTGAGCTGAGATCCGGCCACTGCACTCCAGCCTGGGCGACAGAGTGAGACTCCATCTCAAAAAAAAAAAAAAAAAAAAAAAAAAAAAAAAAGAGTTCAAGACCAGTCTGGCCAACATGGTGAAACCCCATCTCTACTAAAAATACAAAAATTAGCCAGGCGTGGTGGCACATGCCTGTAGTCCCAGCTACTCAGGAGGCTGAGGCAGAAGAATCGCTTGAACCCAGGGGCAGAAGATGCAGTGAGCTGAGGTGGTGCCACTGCACTCCAGTTTGGGCAACAGAGTGAGACTCTGTCTCAAAAAAACAAAACAGAACAAAAAACCCTTTTAGCCACAGCATAACAACACTTACTGATGCTATTTTTGTGCAGAAGGACAGAGAGAGGAACTGGAGAGCACGGGGTGAGGACAAATAGCTCCCTAACATCCCCTTCACCCTGCAACAAGGAATTCACAAATCCCCGTGTACTGGCTCTTCCTCTTCCCACCCAGAACTTTTACAGAAGAAAAATCAAGCTTAAATGGATAGGAGGTCAGTTATGATGTAAAAAGGAAGTCAGGGAGACCCAAAAGCCTTTCCTGAGCATTGCTGAACAAGTGCACGAACACCTTATCTTCCAAGGACAAAACAAGCATTTATCAGAGGCCCACTGGATACCCTGCATCCACTCCTGCCCCCTCCAATCCAAGTTCCAAGCTGCAGCCAGAGTGACCTTCTAAAAACACAAACTTGTCATGAGGATGAAATTTGCAAAGTGCTGACTGACACTACTGGTACGTGGTAAGTACTATAAAATGCCCATTACATAAACACAGTACATATAATGCCATTCCCTGTTTAAACTCCTCCGAGGATCACATACAACCTTCTCTGCCTGTGCTCTCTCTTGTTAGCCTTACTCCGGGTCGCATTTAATTCCTCCGGAGCCAAGCTACCTCCTGGCCCAACCAAATGCCTTTCCCTCTTCCCTTAAAGCAGTTTCCCCAGACCCACTCCTCTTCATTTGACCAATTTCAACTCTTCTTTATATCTCAGCTTAAATGTTGCTTCTTCAGCCCTCCTGAACCTCCGAGAGGAAGCTTAGGTTCCTCCATAATTATCCTCTTATAGCCATAACATTGATCACAACTGTAATCACATACTCCATGTTTTAGGTTGTTTAACGCCTGCCTCCTTACTAGGCTGTAGACTCCCCAGGACAAGGGCTATAGGTCTTTCCGTCTCTCTTGTTTACTGCCTATCAAGGAACTCGGACAGCACAGGTCACTAATGAACATTTCCGAAAGAATACAAACTTTAAAATACTGTCTTGTTTAGGTAACCGGCCCAAAGTCGCACAATGTCCCAATATTTGAACCCACGACATTCTGGCTTTGAAGCCCAAGGTCGGACTGCAGCAGACTGCCCCTTCCTCTCCAAAGCCGGAGCCAAACGGTGGGCTGGGAGGGAAGTTGAAAGGCAGAATCTGAGGATCTGCAGAGGGCCACGCGCCGTAAGGCAGTCGGTGCCGTGCGCGCTGGCCTTGGGCCCAGGAGAAGGGGCACTGTCACGTGTACCCTACAGGGACAGCTGCCGCCGCACCCCGGGGCAGGAATGCTGCCCCGCCCGGCGCCGCGCCGGCAAAACCGCGCTGGCCCTAGGGACTGACGTCAAGGAAGGGGGCGCCTCCGGCGCCGCGCTAGGGCGGCGAGGGCGGTGGGTAGGGCCCGGGTGGACACGCCCCCTCGCCGCCGCTCCGCCGCTGATTAGGTTCGAGGAAGCTTCGCACTCTGCTTTCGAGGCCAGCGGAGGCGGGGGGCGGAGATGGACACGCCCCCTCCCTGTCTCCCGCCTATGATTGGCGCACGGAACTCCGCCTTGGGTTTGGAAGGCTCGCCTGGGAGCTCACACCCGGCTCGGGCCGAGGATTGGCTGTTCCGGGGCTGGGGAGCGCTTTCTCCCGGGAACCGCGGCTGTGACCCAGGTGGTCTGGACCAGTTTGAAGCTTCGTGCGGCCCGCCTCAAGCAACCAGGTACTTAGGTCGGCGGCCCAGCTCGGCGCTTCCGTGGGAGCCGGAGGGCGACAGTCAGCCGGGGTGCCATCGGGGGACGCGACCGCCAGATCCACTTAGGGCCCCGTCGTTCTGCGAAGCGACCACGTCTGAGCCCCGGGGCCTCCTCGTGCTGGAGATGTCGCTTTAGGACCTCGGCCAGAATACCCTCTGCCACGCTCTTGTGCTGCCTGTGATCACCGACTGGCCCTGGAAGCACTTTCGCAGCAGGAAGCCCAGAGCTGCGCCCGCCCTTTCTGAAGGCTGTGGAAGAGGTTGGAGTGGGCGCATCTTAGCTTGCCCCATCCCCATTTGAGGTCTGTCGGAGCTGCCCTTCAGCGTGGTGAGTACCTTCTCCAATTCTCCACCGGGCAGTGGAGTGCAGAAGTGCACAGGCTGGCTTGGGAGTCCTGACTTTGGATCCCTGTGCCTTCCACAATCTACAGAAGCAGATAGCTTCCAAAAGGCTTCTGGGCCTGACTTTCCCCAGAAGACCTCCTCAGCCATCTGGCAGGAACAAAAATAACAGTGGCTTGAGAGCCCGGGTGCTGGGGTCAGACTGCCTGGGTTCGTGTCCCAGCTTCCATCACCTGCCAGCTGTGTGACTTTGGGTGTAGTGTTCTCATCTGTAAAATGGGTGTAACAATAGTGCCACCTCATGTGAGGAGGAAAGAAAGCACCCATCTGAACGTGCTCTGTTCTGTGCTTGACACTGAACAAGCTGCCTCTATGATTTTAATCATAAAGCTATGACTTAAAAGTACACAGATTTGCTGATTGCTGTGATGATGAAAATGACAATGATTCTATAGCCTCTGGTAGTCAGGTAGCCTTTCCCTTCATCATTTATTCATTCAACCAGCATACGTGGAATGTCTGTGGTATACCAGTTGCTAGAAGGAATGCCCTTGCAAACTTAATCTCCCTTTTCCTGCTAAGGGTTATTTATTCTCACCATTTATTTTAAAAAGCTTATTTAAAATTTTGTAGAGGCAGTCTTGCTATGTTGACCAGGCTGGTCTCAAACTCCTGGGCTCAAGCGATCCTCCCACCTCAGCCTCCCAAAGTGCTGGGATTATAGGCATGAGCCACCGGGCCTGGCCTTATACCCACTATTTTGATGATGAGCAACTTGTGGCAGGAGAAACTGAGACTTATCCAAGGTCACCCAGTTAGCAGCACAGCCAGAATTCAGGGTTCTAGAACTCTTGAAAGGGTTATCCCTAGATCTAGTAGCAGTTTATTTTCAGGTCATATATGAGAACTGGTCTGGGGAAAGGGCCCAGTTCCTTTCTCCACCTCCAGGGGCACAGATTTGGAGGCCAATGTATATCCAGTTCTCTAGGCATACCTCCCTGAGCTAGGCCCTGCTGGTGGGGAAGCCCACACAGCCATTTGAACTGGGCTTCCCATTTGAGGAGTCACAGATTTTGGCTGCTGTCCAGTGGCATGTCTGTGTAGGATAGCAGGCCAGGGCCCCAAGTGTTGATTAGGGTCTTGGGCCAGAGCCTCCAGTAATTTTTCTAAGAGCCCCTAGGCCCCTGATTACAGAGATTATTGCTATCACCTGGGTTATTGGAAGGGTGCCTCCTCCTGCGTGAGGACCTAGGAGATGCCAGCTCACTCAAATGTGTTCTGCCTCTCGTGGTTACCTGGGCCTCCCTGGACTACAGTGAGATACTCTCCTAGAATAGCTGTCTGAACTGAACTTCGTATATTACAAAGGGTGCTCAATTGCACACTATATTTATATATTGCAAATTCATTGCATGGTGAGTCACTTTTTAAATATATTTCTTTGTTAGGGTTCCACAGTTCTTCACTTACTGCCTGTTTCAAAACAAGTTGAACTTTGTCATTTTCAATGTTTGGTATTTCCTTTGGGGTTCATTTTCAACCTAGTTTGTGTCAAATTGAAGTATTTTGCAATTGGTCTGTTTGTACACAGACCCATACTTATCTTCTTTTATGTCAGCTCTGAAATGAAAGGTCCATTTGTAATCTAATAGCCCCATGGTTTCATTTTCTAGTTTTCAAAAGTACTATTGTTCAAGTATACACTGACTTTTCCTGGACTAAGGTCTTCTCCAGGAAATTGGAGGGAAAATAACTATTGAACACATTGAATGAGGCAGGAAAAGTTTCTTTTGATAATAAAAGTGTTCTGATTCGCCATTTCATCGGTGTTCCCAAAACTTACCATCTAATCCTACCGGAATCTGCCTAGTTTTATTCCCAGCCTCACTCTGCTGTCTGAATCCCAGAATGAGAGGCAGAGCCAAGAGTGAGGGGTCTTGGCCGGTGGTGGCTTATGCCTGTATTCCCAACACTCTGGGAGGATGAGGTGGGTGGATCACTTGAGGTCAGGAGTTCAAGACCAGCCTGGCCAACATGGTGAAACCTTGTCTCTACTAAAAATACAAAAATTAGGCGTGGTGGCGGGCACCTGTAATCCCAGCTACTTGGGAGGTTGAGGCAAGAAAATTGCTTGAACCTTGGAGGTGGAGGTTGCAGTGAGCTGAGATTTGCACCACTGCACCCCAGCCTGGGTGACAAAGTGAGACTCTGCCTCAAAAAAAATAAATAAATAAAAAATAAATCAAACAAACAAAAAAGAGTGACGGGCCTCAAAATCTGAAGGTGCTAAGCCCTCCCCAAGGTTCATGGAGGGTATGGTTGAGGCTGGAGGCTCAGATTCTCCGCAAGAGTTTCTTGGTATGTTTGTAACGCAGCTCGCTGAAGCTGTAGAGTCAAAGCCTTGGTGTCCTGGGAGAGGTTGCTGGGAAGTCAGGCTCCAAGCCATTTCCTCCCCGAGGCAGCTGCTGCTACATGATCCTTATTGCCCTTCTTTCCCTGGGGAGGTGAGGCCAGATATCACCCTTTCTCCTACCACCCCAGACCAGCCCAGGCCTCTGCCCCAGGCTTGGTCATAGCCAGCTGAGGTCACTAGGGAGCTTTAGAGCTGTGAGTTCTGTTTTCTACCAGATCCTAACCCCAGGGCCCACTGCAGCAAAACAGCATAGAGTAGGGAGGAGAAAGGGAGCTACTGGCTGGGGAGTTTCCTGGCACCCAGTTAGCCAGACCTGTCCACACATGTTGCCCCTAGCTTTGGCAGACAAGTAGCTCCATTCCTCCTTCTGTACAGACGTACCTGCGCATGGAATTGTTGACTCCCAGCACTGTGCAGGCCCTCAGAAACCATCAACATCAAGCTGTTCTGACAGCAGTAACAGGGAAACTGACCCACAGAGGGGATGTGAATTGCCTGAGGCCTTTCAGCCAGTGAGTGGCAGAAGTAGGGCTTGAACCCACTCCTCTGACTCGTAAGCCAGGGCTCTGTGTACTGGGCTGGGTTGCGGTTCTCAATTTCTTCTGTGGAAGCTGGGCTCTTCCTCTTTAGAGTGCTACAGCTCAAGGCTGAGCTAACTGCCACCCAGGAAAGAGCCCAGACCCTAGTGAACAGACTAACAAAATTCCACAGCTCAACCCCTGCCTCCACCAGGTGGGATAATTCATTGTCGTTCCCTTTCCATTGGCAGGATTTCCCCTTCATGAATTAGGTGGGAATAGGAAAGCACTCTTCATAGAAACATGAAGTGTTCTTTAAGCTGCCTGGCTGTGAAGCCAGCTCGGGGGTTTAGAAGCGTGGGCTGACCAGGCTCAGTGGCTCAAGCCTGTAATCACAACACTTTGGGAGGCCAAGGCAGGAGGATCACCTGAGGTCAGGAGTTCAAGACCAGCCTGACCAACATGGTGAAACCCCGTCTTTACTAAAAACACAAAAAATTAGCCAGGAGTGGTGGGGGATGCCTGTAATTCCAGCTACGTGGGAGGCTGAGGCAGGAGAATCACTTGAACTCGGGAGGTGGAGGTTGCAGTGAGCTGAGACTGCACCACTGCACTCCAGCTTGGGCAACAATAGCAAAACTCGCTCTCAAAAATATATGTAATAATAAAAATAAAAGCATGGCTGCAGTCATTTCAACCACCTCTGGCTTCGGCTGAGCCACTGGTAGTCATACTTGCATCTCAGCTTCCCTTTACTTCCCTGTGAAATGGGATAACAGTCCCTAACTCCTAGAATTGTTTTGAGGATTAAAGGATATCATCCATATTGCCTGATCCAGAGTAAATATCCCATAGTTAGCTTTTATTTCTCTTTATCAGCCTAAAAGTGTTACCTGGTGACTGTTGTCTTTTTTGTTTTTTTGAGATGGAGTCTCACTCTGCCGCCCAGGCTGGAGTGCAGTGGCCGGATCTCAGCTCACTGCAAGCTCCGCCTCCCGGGTTCACGCCATTCTCCTGCCTCGGCCTCCTGAGTAGCTGGGACTACAGGTGCCCGCCACCACGCCCGGCTAATTTTTTGTATTTTTAGTAGAGACGGGGTTTCACCATGTTAGCCAGGGTGGTCTTGATCTCCTGACCTCGGCCTCCCAAAGTGCTGGGATTACAGGCGTGAGCCACCGCACCCGGCCCAACTGTTGTCCTCTTGTCACAGTGTGTTTATGTCATCCAGCTCTGGGGGCTTAATTACCACATAGATTAGGTTTTAACTGGATTTTCATAATAGCACCTAAGAAGGGGCAGATTTTTAAATTCCCATTTTCCAGATAAAAAGTACAGTTTTCATGATGTTAACTCATCTGGAAGTCTTCTGCAGCTTTATTTTAGTTATTAAATCTTTTGAAAACAGGGTGGAGTTTTTATGATAGAAGGCCTGGAAACTGGGACAAAGTGAGAATAGAAATGATTGGAATAATGAGGGTGACTATTGAGGTGAGAAGCAGAGAAAGCCAGGGCAAGGGAGGGAGTCATATTTTGGGAGTATGAGTGGGGCAGAGATAATTCAAACCCTTGCAGAGAACAAAAGGCAGGTTAGGGGAAGGGTTACTTCTGCCAGGTGGGTTGATAGGAAATTAGAAAAGCTTTTATATATAAGCTTTTGTACTGTTTGCCTCTTACGATGAGCATATAAATATTTTAATTTAAACATATTTTAATGTTCCTTTTCCCCCTTTGGAAGCTAGTTGCTGTTGATTGCTGTCTCTGTAGCTGGCTGTGGAATGAGGTCTGACTCAGGCAGCCAGGCCCTGGGAAAGCAGCAGGACCTGCTCCTCCTCTCCCCAAAAGGCCTGGGGCTGGGAGAGAGGGGTGAGAGCGCAGGGCTGTCATCAGCTGGCTGTGGCCACACAGCTTGGAGGAAAGCAGGGTTCACCTATACCCCTGACTCAGGTACAAAGGTCACAGAGGCCAACAGAGGAGGATTTGCATTTACAAATTCCTCAGTATCCATGGAGAGTGGTTCCAGGCTCCTCTGTGGGATGCTTGAGTCACTTACATAAAATACCATGTTTGCGTATAGACTGTGCACATCCTCCTGCGTGCTTTAAATCATCTCTAGGGTACTTATACCTAATACAATGTGAATGCTCTATAGTTACAATGAATCTATTTTTTGTTTTTTTTTTATTGTTGTATCATTGTATTCTTTTTTTTTGAGATGGAGTTTTGCTCTTGTTGCCCAGGCTGGAGTGAAATGGTGCGATCTCGGCTCACCGCAACCTCCACTTCCTGGGTTCAAGTGATTCTCCTGCCTCAGCCACCCGAGTAGCTGGGATTAAAGGCACCCGCCACCACTCCCAGCTAATTTTGTATTTTTAGAGACGGAGTTTCTCCATGTTGGTCAGGCTGGTCTTGAACTCCCGACCTCAGGTGATCTGCCCGCCTTACCTCCCAAAGTGCTGGGATTACAGGTGTAAGCCACCATGCCCAGCCATATCATTGTATTTTTAAATTTTTTATTTATCCAAGGTTGGTTGAATCCCTGGAGGTAGAACCCACAGATGCTGAGGGCCAACTATAGCTCTTATTGGGTAACTGATATACTAGGCTCATTTAATCCTTACTATAACCCTAAGAAGTGGGTAATCTTATCCCCATTTGACATTTAAGGAAACAGGCTCAGAGAGGAGGTTGGGTAACTTGCTTAAGGTGTCAGAGTTGGGACTCGAAACCTGTTCTGTGTAATGCCAGTCTTGTTTCCAGGCTGTGCTGGAGACAAGGATGTGGTGGGTAAGCTTCTTAGGCCTTTATTATTCAAAGTGAACTATCTAGAATCAAAGGAGATCATTTAATTTTCACTTCCTGGATATGATGGGAGACATTGACACAGAGCCTAACTTCTATTGAACTTTCTTATAAATTTCAGCCTCTGCCCTTGACAGTATATTCTAACCCTTGTAGCTTCCTCTTCTGCCTCCACCTCTGGCTCATTAGGTCCACTGGACTGTGGTTAGATCTGATTGGCTTATTTCATACTATGTTTGCTAAATTATATGGATTTGGTTCATCCCCAAGGTCTTGAAAATAGGAGACAGGATGTCTCAATTTTATAGATTGAAAACACTGACCACTATTCTATATACTTTATGTCTTCCTTCACTCTTCAAATTAATCCTACAAAGTAGGTACTAGTACCAGGTGATAATTTGACATGGGAGGCAGCTGAGGCAGGGGGATGCCCCGCGAAATAAGTGGCGGAGGGGGATAAAGTGGGATTCCAACCTGGGTAGCCCAGTTCCACAACTCCTCTCTTACCTGTGTGCTACAGCACCTGGGCCTTAGCATCAGAGGCCTGGGTTCTCATCCTAGTTGCATAACCATGGATGACTTAACCTTTCCTCAGATTCCTCATCTGTGAAATGAGGAGGATAAAAATACCTACCTTACAGAGCTGTTATGCTTGTTACATCTCATTGATACTATGAAAGGCAAGCTCTTACAGGTGCCTGGTATAAGTACTCAACACAGTTGAGCTGCTACTGGGCATCCTGGTGTCTGCATGGAATTTACAGCTAGACAGACCTGGGTTCAACTGCTGGCTCTGCATGTGCACGTGGCTTTGTGACACTGGCAAGTCATTTAACCCCTCTGAGTTGCACTTCTTCATCTGTAAAATGAGGATAAACAATAGTTCTTACCTCACGGGTTGCTGTGAATCCTAAATGAGATAATATAGGTGTCTGACACATAAGCGCTTAAGTGATTTTAAGGCAAGAGACTTCCTCCAGTTTAGCTCCTGGAGAATGGAAACATCAGAAGCCCTAGGATTAGCCAGGACCCCCAGGTCTGGGAAGGACCAGCTGAGTTGCTGATGTCTCCATGCTTTGCATCCTCAGAGCATCCACAATGGGTACCCCAGCCTCGGTGGTCAGTGAGCCACCCCCTTGGCAGGCCCCGATTGAGGCCCGGGGCCGCAAGCAGGCCTCAGCCAACATCTTCCAGGATGCCGAGCTGCTGCAGATCCAAGGCCTGTTTCAACGCAGCGGGGACCAGCTGGCCGAGGAACGGGCACAGATCATCTGGGAATGTGCAGGGGACCACCGTGTGGCTGAGGCCCTCAAGAGGCTGCGCAGGAAGAGGCCCCCAAGGCAGAAACCCCTGGGCCACTCGCTACACCACTGCAGCCGGCTCAGGTAAGTTCCTAGAACTGGACGGCTGAGGGAAGAGCACCAACGCCTGTTCCACCATTGTGTTGACTGTGTGGCCTGGAGCTAGTGGCCTCACTGTAAAGTGCCTGCCTACCACTAGGGTGGTTATAAGGTCTACACAGTGTCATCACTTGGTTGGCACTTACAAGATTGCTGTTGGTGGGTGCGGTGGTTCACGCCTGTAATCCCAGCACTTTGGGAGGCCGAGGCAGGCAGATCACTAGGTCAGGAGTTTGAGACCAGCCTGACCAACATGGTGAAACCCTGTCTCTACTAAAATTACAAAAATTAGCTGGGTGTGGTGGTGCGCACCTGTAATCCCAGCTACTCATGAGGGTGAGGCAGGAGAATTGCTTGAACCTGGGAGGCTGAGGTTTCAATGAGCCGAGATGGTGCCATCGCACTCCAACCTGGGTGACAGAGCGAGACTCTGTCTCAAAAAAAAAAAAAAAAAAAAAATCAAAAAAAAAAAAAAAGACAGATGTTACTTTTGGAGTCATATACAACCCTGTGAACTCCCATGGAAAGAGATCCCTGAGTCCTAGTAGCACCACCTCATTTTGCTGTGATTCTCAGCTTACCAGCCTGGGCAACACGGTGAGATCCTGTCTCTGAAGAAAAACACACACACACACACACACACACACAAAAAAAAAAAAACAAAGAAAAATTAGCCAGGCATGGTGGCATGCACCTGCAGTCCTAGCTACTCCAGGGGGCTGAGGTAGGAGGATCGCTTGAGGCCAGGAGTTTGAGGCTGCAGTAAGCTATAATCCTGTCACTACACTCCAGCCTGAGTGACAGAGTGAGACCCTATCTCTTTAAAAAAAAAAAAAAAAAAAGCCTAATTAAAATCTTGGCTGGGGATTACAGAGAATACAGCCTAGGAATGTATTGTCGAGGCATTATGGGTTAAAAATTGTTGAAACTTTTACCTTGAGATCTCTCCCCAGTCTCCCTAGTCGGCCACTTCTTTGCCTAGGCCACTGCCAGCCCAGGAAGAGTGAACCCAAAGGGATGGAGCTGAACCACTTGGCCTCAACCAATCACTATGGGTGATGCTCTGCACTTCATCTCTCTGCTGCCTTCTCTGGGGCCCACAATCAGAACATCAGACCTGAACAGGCCTTTGGAGGTCATCAGGTCCTGAGATGGCAAGTCAGTGTCATAGCTTGTATTTAACTCCAGTTGATTAGTAGTCACTGCTTATCAAACCAGTTTAATAGCATGACTAATTAATGACATCTGCCATGAATACAGGATGAGGATGAAGAAATGTTGAGTTTTGTACAACCTGATCTGGTCCAACCCTTTCTACTGCAGAGAAATCTGAAAACTTTGTCTAGTCAGACAGTTCTCAGAGCAGGAATGACCAGACCAGAGCCCCGGTCTCATTTTGCTCCAAATCATACGTTTTATGGTCTGCCATGACAAAATCTCTTGAAATCCCCATTCCATTCTCCCTATTGATGTTGGCTAATCATACACTTGTTCCCTGCAGAATCCTGGAGCCCCACTCTCCACTGGCCGACCCACAGAGTGCCACGGAGACAGCCTCCAGTGAGCAGTATCTGCACTCTAGGAGGACAAGTGCCAGGATCCGCCGGAACTGGAGGAAGCCAGACCCCACAAGCTACCTCCACCAGATCAGACACTGATCCAGGGAAAGAGCCAGGAATGGCAGTGTCTTCCCTCTTGCCAAAGGGCCTGGGGAGGTGAAGAAGGAAGAGAGACTTTAGGCAAGCAGCCCAAAGGGGTAAATGAAAGCAAGAGGCCGCTGCCACTGGTCTGCTCCATTCAGAACAGGACTGGATGCTTCTGCTGGGCTCTCCATTACGTGCGACCCATTCCTCACCAAAATGAGGAGAGACAGTGACTGTTCCTGCCAGTCTTTCCCAATCTAACACTATTCCTGGGCTGCATGATATTCCCCTGGGAGCCAAGTGACAGGCACTCAGACACAGCATTTCACCACTCATGCTACTAATCTACCTGCTACTACTGTAAACCATGGTTCCAGCAGCCTGTTCCACACTCCCGCACCATCAGGGTCCACAGGGAAACCGTAGTTTCAGTGGCAAATAAAAACATCTGCATCAAGAGTGTGTGAGTCTGTCACAGAAGGGGAGGAACTGAAACAGAGTGGGAGGGGCAAGAGTGTCCCCAGTAAGGAAACATCAGGGCTGGCTTCCTCTCCTTTTCACCTCCCTCTCCTCTTTCAGCCCCATGCCAAGTCCCTGGACCACATCTTCCTTTTCCAGAGCCTGTTGGACTGGGAGTAGAGGGGAGAGTCTCTGCAGCAGTCCTGATCCACAGGATCAGAAGGGAAAGACTGTCATGGTCAGCCCCGCACAGTAGGCTGGGGCCTTGGATTGGCTTAATCTGCAGTCAAACTAGTGGTGCCAGCTCCTCATTTGGCTTCTTCATCCTTATGGGCTGACCATACAAAGGTGGACCAATCGTTCTGAAGCTGCCTGCATTATATCCTAGGCTTCCCATGACCTGGAAACCCTTGAAAGCAGGGGTTTTTCCTGCAGTTCTAGCTCCACCTCAAGAGAAGCACACTCTGTGCTTATTAACTTTCTTCTCCCTCTCCACCCGCCCTGTAAAGCATATAGCAGATCAAGATTATTCAGGGTGTGAAGTGGGGCAGTGATGTACACAAGGCAGGGCTGCCCTCTGGTGGCCGAGAGGAGGAGCCACTACTACCTGAGTATAGGTAGTTCCTCTTTTTTATTTTATTGTTTGCTTATTTAATTAATTTATTTATTTTTGAGACAGTCTTACTCCAGGCTGGAATGCAGTGGTGCGATCTCGGCTCAGTGCAACCTTCACCTCCCGGGTTCAAGCGATTCTCCTGCCTCAGCCTTCCAAGTAGCTGGGATTACAGGTGTGTGCCACCACGCCCAGCTAATTTTTGTATTTTTAGTAGAGATGAGGTTTTGCCATATTGGCCAGGCTGGTCTCAAACTCCTGACCTCAAGCGATCTGCCTACCTCAGCCTCCCAAAGTGCTGGGTTACAGGCGTGAGCCACTGCACCCAGCCTGTAGGTCCACATTTCTTATCCCAAGCCCTTGGTCCTAGATTATTTTGGAATTCAGATTTTTAACTTTTTTGGCTCTTAAGTAGTCAGGGCAAATACTGTATCCCTAGTAGGGAACCATGTCATAAAATATATTGATATTTCTGCAACAAAGAATCACACTAAGAGGGACACATCATAATTACCAATAGCTTCCCATCAGTGCAGGTTCAGGTCAGGTTTGGTTTCAAATGGGTTATGAAAATACTTTTGGTTTTCAGAGCATTGGGACTTTGGAAATGAGGACCTGGATCTTTATTCGGGGGAAATAGCCCCAGGAGCCACGTCTCAGCAACTCTGTGGAAACACAGGTTTCTTTGCCGTCAAAATTCCGTTCCTACCTTCTTTGTCTTCCTTCCCCCAAAAGAAACTGGACAAAAAAGGTCAGAACTGGATTTGTTATTCATACATTTGCGTTGATTTAAATACATTACGTACAATTTCTACAGTGGATTAGAAGAACGACACAGGGGGCAGCAGCACTCTCGCAGCCCAGCCTCCATTCCCTGACACTGGAGGCAGGGCCTATGGCTGGCAGAGGGACGGTGTTCCACGAGTGCCACCCAGAAGCCTGCCCCGGCACTCTGGGCCCCTGGCTCTTCCAGAGTCCACATTCAAGGCAACCTGAGCACAGGCTTGAGGGAGAGTGGAGAAAGGCCAGGAAAGGATGCCCACACTCTTGCCTGCCAGGCCCAGGACCAGCTTGCTCCTACATTGGACCCAATTTCCTTCTGATCACAGAGCTGGTCTGGATCAAGACAATGTGCAGATCTGGCATGGAGGCTGTGGCCAGGTGAAGCAGCCGGGCTCCCTGTTAGACCCCCAGGCTCTCTTGCACACCAGATGGGCACTTTACCAACAGGTTTGGGTAAAAATGTCTACAGAGAGCTATGCACACCTGAGTCCCCTTCTGGCTCCTACAGTCAGGGGGCAGGTGTTCCCTCCAACATTGTTCCCAAGGCCAGTGTCCGAGTCAGCTGCATGTGATTGTCGGGGCTGGGGCAGGCAGGTGAGCTGTACCTTTGTCCACAGGGCATGCACATCCGGCTCTCAGAAATTCTTCCTGTCAGCCAGGTGGAAGCCTGGGACAACCGGGCTCCTGGTGGCTGGACTGGAAGGGGACCGGTGGAGACCAGCCTGAACCAGCTGACCAGAGGGCTGCACATCTCTGCTCTGCAGCCGGGCAAGCAGTAGACATGCAGCCGTAGTCCTCACTCCCTTTCTTTGGTTGTTTTTCAAACCTTCAAGATAGTTTCTTTCTGAGGTTGACTGACCAATTGCAAGGTGCCAGAATTGTGAAATGTCCAGTAGCACAGGGCATGAACACAGCTGCCCCTCAGACATAGAGGGCACCCTTTTTACTCCCTCCTGAGGCCGTACTTTGCTTTGGTGTAGAAAGGGCTCAAACACCTGGCAAGTGGGGGTGGGGAGTGAGGCAGCAGGGGAAAAGACACATGGAAGCAAGAAGATGCGCACTGAGCTGGGCAGGACCAGGGACAGTCTGAAGGCCTCTCTCCTTTGGGTCCCACCTTTCTCAGGAAGCCATAGAGAAATTGACCTAGAACAAGTCAGGGAGAAAAGGGAAACTGCTATTTATGAGGCAGAATCCACGTTCTGTGACTTCCACCAAGCAGCAGTGGTGGCACAAAAAAAGTCCAAGAACCTAACAGCCTGTCCTCTTAGAAGCCAAGACTCATCCCAGAACCCTGCAGAGACCCACTCCAGAAGACAAACTGAACTTTTACATCAAAAGAGTTGGGGGGGGAAACTTAAAACGACAAGAACAAATGAGAAGATTGGGACCAAGGACTCAGGAAGCAAGGTGGGATATGTTCACCCATAGACCACTTAGCTCCCAGCATACACTCCAGCCACGTGGATCACTTTTACATGTTGGGAGTCAACTTCCTACTAAAATATAAATGCTAAGACTAGCTCTTCCTGCCTCTGCTTGAGAAAGAGACAAGCTGTAGGCCAGCAGAGAGCAGAGAGGTTCTCTATGATTGTGTGCGGAAGTGCTGGCGGGGGTAAAGCAAAAACCTCCCTTCCAGGAGAACTGTTTGGAGGCTTGCAGCCAGCCCACAGCACTGGTGGGAGATGGAGGAGGCTTGGCAAAAACCCGAAAGAAAGGTGTGGCTTCTGTCTGTCCCAGTGCTGTGGTACTGCGAGTCATCCAGCTGCCCTCTGACACCGCCTTGGCTCATGGGAGGAAGCAACTGCAAGGCAGCTGAATGTCAGGTCTATGCAAATTTAGGCCTGGATTAAAGATTTCTGACATGAGATGACCCAGGGTTCTGCTACAAGCATTTAAAGTTGTTTTTGTTTTGTTTGTTTTTCTGATGCAGAATATAATAGGGAATTGCAATAGAGCAGGGTGTCAGGGAAGGAAGGGACTGTCCCAGCCTGCCACCAGCAGATGCTGGAAGGGAGATGCTCCTTCCCAGGCATCTGGACTATGTGCATGGAGCTCCAGCCTCCCCCACACTCAGAAGGGTGAGGAGCACTCACTGTTCCTGATTGTGCTTCTCCCTGTGGATGGGAAAGCCCTGAGCGGGGTGGCAAGTAGAGAGGGAGGGCTCTTAAAGGTGCTGCTCTCCACCGGCTTCTCTGGCTTTTCCTGCACCCCACTTCCCAGGCTTCCTCCCACCAGTCTCTGACAATATTTCCTCTGCCTGCCTCTGGAGCTACCACCATGAAAAGAAGGGCTTCCGGCTCTGAAAGCTCTGTGTGTAGGACTCGCTAGAAGACCGCTGGTGGGAACGGGCCGTCTCAACAATCACAGGCGGCATCTGGACGAGGTGCAGGGGACTCTTGTTGTCTTTCAAGGCCTGGGTCAGATTTAAGATCTGCAGTGGGAAAAAGGAGATGGGTGAGGGAGAGGCCTCAGCATTCCAGATCTGCCTCTGAAAGGAGATCAGTAGAGAGGACTCCTACAAACCAATTTTTAAAAACACCAATGGAAAATCATGCAAATAGGCTATTTACAAAAGTAGAAATGAGCAAAACAGAAAATAGAAACCTCTCAAATCATTTAAAAAATACAAACGAAAACAAATATTTTATTTTTTTTGCCCTCCAGTTAGTTAAGATACAAAAGAATGACTCAGAGTTGGGGAGAGTTCAAAAAAACAAACACTTGCCAGGCACACTGGCTCACGCCTGTAATCCCAGCACTTTGGGAGACTGAGGCAGGTGGATCACTAGAGGTCAGGAGTTTCAGACCAGCCTGGCCAACATGGCGAAACCCCGTCTCTACTGAAAATACCAAAAAAAAATTAGCAGGCCATGTGGGCACACACCTGTAGTCCCAACTACTGGGGAAGCTGAGGCAGGAGAATCGCTCGAACCCAGGAGGCGGAGGTTGCAGTGAGCTGAGATCATGCCACTGTACTCCAGCCTGGGCAACAGAGTGAGACTCCATCTCAAAAAACAAAAACAAAAACAAAACACAAAAAAACACTGAAAAATGAACAGACCCTAACCTGGCCAACATGAGAAACTCTGTATCTACTAAAAATACAAAAAAATTAGCCAGGTGTGGTGGTGGTGCACACCTGTAATCCCAGATGCTTGGGAGGCTGGGCATAAGAATCTCTTGAACCTAACGGCCGGGCGCGGTGGCTCACGCCTGTAATCCCAGCACTTTGGGAGGCCGAGGCGGGCGGATCACAAGGTCAGGAGATCGAGACCACGGTGAAACCCCGTCTCTACTAAAAATACAAAAAATTAGCCGGGCGCGGTGGCGGGCGCCTGTAGTCCCAGCTACTCAGGAGGCTGAGGCAGGAGAATGGCGTAAACCCAGGAGGCGGAGCTTGCAGTGAGCCGAGATCGCGCCACTGCACTCCAGCCTGGGCGACAGAGCGAGACTCCGTCTCAAAAACAAAAAAAAAAAAAAAAAAAACAAAACAAAACAAAAAAAAAAGAATCTCTTGAACCTGGGAGGCAGAGGTTGCAGTGAGCTGAGATCAAGCCACTGTACTCCAGCCTGAGCAACAGAGCGAGACCCCGTCTCAAAAAAAAAAAAAACAGACCCTCTGACTTGGCAATTCCATTTTTAAGAAACACTAATGGATATGCATAAAACATTTAGTTTCAAAAAGCATATAATGTAATATTGTTTATAACAGTGAAAAGATTAAATTAAATTAGTTAATAATTTAAGGGATAAGAAACAATTATCCTAAAATATCTAGAAATTTAACCAGGGAACTATCAGATATACATGCAAATGTACTGGCATAGAAGTGATCACAATGTTGTGTTAGATGCAAAGGAAAGCAGAAAAGGAACCCGTGTAAGATTGTAACCCCTTTTACTTTCTAAAATTCTGTCTTCCTATCTACCTATAGTGTAGAAAAAAGTCTGGCAGTTGGCAGTGGTCATCTCTGGGTATCAAGAAAATATAGGTGTTTTTAATTATTTATTGTTGTTCATCCCTATTTTATGATTTTCCTACAAAGATGATGTAAATGTAAAATGTAAAAAGCCAGCTGGGCGTGGTGGCTCACACCTGTAATCCCAGCACTTTGGGAGGCTGAGGTGGGTGGGTCACCTGAGGTCAGGAGTTTGACACCAGCTTGGCCAATATGGTGAAACCTCGTCTCTACAAAAATACAAAAATTAGCTGGGCAGGATGGCAGTTGCCTGTAATCCCAGCTCCTGGGGAGGCTGAGGTGGGAGAATCACTTGAACCCGGGAGGCGGAGGTTGCAGTGAGCTGAGATTGCGCCACTGCACTCCAGTCTAAGCGAATGAGTGAGACTCCATCTCAAAAAAAAAAAAAAAAAAAAGTAAAAAGCCAACATTTCATTTGGATTCTCCTTCCACCACTATCTCTTCATCATCTTTTTTTTTTTAAACAAATGTTTTACCTTGGAATAATTTTAGAGAAAAGTTGCAGATAGTACAGAGAGTTCCTATATAGCATTTGCCCAGTTTCCCCTAATTTTTTTTCTTTCTTTTCTGAGACAAGGTCTCACTCTGTCGCCCAAGCTGCAGTACAGTGACACATTCATAGCTCACTGCACCCTCCAGCTTCTGGCCGCAAATGATCCTCCCACCTCAGCCTCCCAAAGTGTTAGGATAACAGGCGTGAGCCACTGAGTCCAGTCCTTACCATCTTTTGTCAGTATTTTACAGGTATTTCAGTTATGTGTCCATGAGGACACGGTTTCTCCTCTCTGTCAAACTTAGTATCACCATCATTTATCTTCTCTGGTAGGAGAGTACAAAAGCTGAAGGTGTCCTATCTTCTCTCTCTCTTTTTTTTTTTTTTCTGAGACAGAGTTTCACTCTTGTTGCCCAGGCTGGAGTGCAATGGCACAATCTCAGCTCACAGTAACCTTTGCCTCCCAGGTTCAAGCGATTCCCCTGCCTCAGCCTTCCGAGTAGCTGGGATTACAGGCATGCACCACCACACCCAGCTAATTTTGTATTTTTAGTAGAGATGAGGTTTTTCCATGTTGGTCAGGCTGGTCTCAAACTTGCAACCTCAGGTGATCCACCTGCCTCGGCCTCCCAAAGTGCTGGGATTACAGGCATGAGCCACCGCGCCTGGCCCTATCTTCTTTAAAACAGTAGATGTTGAAGATTTCATGGCGAGGTCACAGACCATGGGAGGGTAAGCTAGGTTGCACCCTGAAATCACACAGACACACAGCCCTCAAGCCACAGATATCCTCTTACACAACCGCTGCTTACAAAGGGACAGAGATACACCTGCAACAGGGGTTATTTGTTACCCTATCAGTAACAAATTTCTTTTTTACTTGATTGTTTTGGTACTTGCCAGCATCCTACACTGTTCCAAATAGTCTTAAGCACAATATCAGGGTGAAGAACTGAAAGGAGATTGCTGGAGTATCTGGGGTAAACATGTCAAATTATCTACTACTTATTTTCAAAAGATTTGGCCAAAAGAGAAAATCTATCTAGGGAGAGAGAGAAATTAAACAGACATTATTCAGATATACCAGTGGATAATACATAGACACATGAGATAAATCTGGCTAAAAACAACAACTGAAGAATCCAGAAGGTTCCATTCTTTCAACTTTACTGAGGTTCGAAAATTTCCCAATTAAAAAGCTGAAGATAAGCCTGGAACCGGGAGTAAAAAGAAAGAAGAATAAAGAATTTAAAAAGAGGCCAGTCACAGTGACTCACGCCTGTAATCCCAGCACTTTGGGAGGCCAAGGCAGGTGGATCATGAGGTCGGGAGATCGAGACCATCTGGCTAACACGGTGAAACTCCATCTCTACTAAAAATACAAAAAATTAGCCGAGCGTGGTGGCAGGCGCCTGTAGTCCCAGTTACTCGGGAGGCTGAGGCAGGAGAATGGCGTGAACCCGGGAGGCAGAGCTTGCAGTGAGCCGAGATCACGCCACTGTACCCCAGCCTAGGCGACAGAGCAAGACTCTGTCTCAAAAATAAATAAATAAATAAATAAAATAGAAATTATTTTTAAAAGTTGAAGAAAAATTATAGCAGTCACATAATACTAAAGAATAAATATTATCTTTGAAAATGTTGGGCTGGACGTGGTAGCTCATGCCTATAATCTCAGCACCTTGGGAGGCCAAGGCAGGAGGATCACTTGAAGCCAGGAATTTGAGACCAGCCTGGGCAACATTACAAGACCCCACCTCTTAAAAAAAAAAAAAAAATTACCCAAGGCCGGGCGCAGTGGCTCACACCTGTAATCCCAGCACTTTGGGAGGCAGAGGCGGGTGGATCACAAGGTCAGGAGATCGAGACCACCCCAGCTAACACTGTGAAACCCCGTCTCCACTAAAAATACAAAAAATTAGCCAGGCGTGGCAGTGGGCACCTGTAGTCCCAGCTACTCAGGAGGCTGAGGCAGGAGAATGGCATGAACCCGGGAGTCGGAGGTTGCAGTGAGCCGAGATGGCGCCACTGCATTCCAGCCTAGGCGACAGAGCAAGACTGTCTCAAAAAAAAAAAAAAAAAAAAAAAATATTACCCAGAAATGGTGGTGCATGCCTGTGGTCCTAGCTACTCAGGAGGCTGAGTGGGGAGGACTTCTTGAACCTAGGAGTTCAGAGTTGCAGTTGGCTACGATTGGGCCACTGCACTCTAGCCTGGGTAACAGAGCATGACCCTGTCTTTTAAAAAAAGAAAAGAAAAAGAAAATGTTAAAGAGGCATTTCTCTGAGACCCTAGATTCTTTTTTTTTTAATTTTTTTTTTGAGGATACAGAAGATTTATTCAAAGTCCAGGTACAGACTGGCCAACCTGCCTCTATAGTGTTCACAGCGAACACAGGGCTAGACAAGCGAGGAGTTTATCAAATGGTTTTAATCGGTTCTCTCCGCGTCACAGGCCATCGGGTAAGGCAACGGAATGTGCGTGGGGTCCCTGTGGCTCTGCCGTCACAATACTGAGCCTGGAATTGCTGTTAGCAAAATATACATCTGTGTCAGACCCTAGATTCTTTAACTCCTGGTGAGAATCCTTTGAGTAACAACTTCTATCACCTGACTGTGTCCCTGTGGGGCCTCTTCACTCTTTCCCTACATCTCAGGGCCCTTGTACTACAGCCCATCCTGTGATAATGGCTCAGCTACGTAGACAGGGTTATGACCTCTTTTCTCTGTGCTTTGTCAGATTTCTATAGTGCAGAGGACCATTTTGCTTTGATGTGTGAATTGTAGACAAGTAAGCACGTGAGTGATATACTGGCCATGTGCATGTTGGAAGGAGCTGGATGGTCACCCTAAGGTAGTAGGCGCTGTAGGTTACAAGATGCCAAAAGCTCCCCTGAAGACATTAGGAGCACAAGATGGAGAGAAATAAAACTGCACTACCCCACCCTACCCTATCACGCTGAATAATGGCCCTATCTGAGTAATGGGAGAAGGGTTGGCAAGGGACTGAGCTGGGAAGAAATTAGACAAGACATTGCAATATGGAAAGAGGCACAGCCTACATCAACTGGAAAAGCCAGTTTATTTCTTTATGCTGAGTTCCATAATATCAGAGTCTATCATGTGGCTTTTAATGTTTCCAAAAATTCTGCCAGCCTAATTGGTCCCTTACATTACTTGGGAAATGTAGGAATACCATGTTACTGGTATTCAGACAGCTACAATAATTGTAGTTCTTAAAACCTCTGTCCAGGTCGGGCTCAGTGGCCAGGCGGGCAGATCACCTGAGGTCAGGAGTTTGAGAACAGCCTGGCCAACATGGTGAAACCCCATCTCTACTAAAAATACAAAAATTAGCCAAGTGTGATGCCATGCACCTGTAATCCCAGATACTTGGGAGGCTGAGGCAGGAGAATCACTTGAACCTGGGAGGTGAAGGTTGCAGTAAGCCAAGATTGCACCACTGCACTTCAGCCTAGGTGACAGAGCAAGACTCTGTCTCCAAAAAAAAAAACCCTCTGTCCAACCTACTTCCAGGGAAAAACGGGCTCAGCAAGCCCAGGAGGTGCTGTCATCAGAGGTCTTTAGATAAATGGCAGGAAGAAGTAAATGCAGAATTAAGGCTGGAAGATCCTCTTGCCCTTTAAAGACGGGAGAAGCTGAATTTTCTGTATACAAAAATCATAATCCTAACAGCTATTAATACTACAAATTGAGTATTTCAATATGCCAGGTACTACTCTGTTTCAAATCATTTATCTCATAATAATTCTGTAAGGCAGGTACCATTATTATTATTATTATTATCTTGAGACAGATTCTCACTCTGTCCCCCAGACTGGACTGCAGTGGTGCCATCTCAGTTCACTCCCAGGTTCAAGCGATCCTCCCACCTTAGCCTCCTAAGTAGCTAGGATTACAGGCGTGTGCCACCACACACGGCTAATTTTTGTATTTTTTGTAGAGATAGGGTTTCACCATGTTGTCCAGGCTGGTCTCCAACTCCTTAGCTCAAGTGATCTGCCCACCTCAGCCTCTCAAAGTGCTGGGATTACAGGTGTGAGCCACCATGCCTGGTCTCAGCTACTATTATTGATCCCACATTAGACACGAGGAAACTAAGGGAAGGAGACATTTAAGTAACTTGCCCAAAATCTCACAGGTAGTAAATTGCAGAGCCAGGCTTCAAAAACCCAGGCACTCTGACCAGTTTGTACCCTTAACGACTAGGCCATCCCAGCTCTCTTTAAGAAGACTTCAAAGTGATAAGCATAATACCAGTACCCCACAGAGTTTTCAAACCATTTTTCAAGCATTTCTTTACTATGCTTTGGAAGATCAACAATCCCCTTGGTTTCCTTAGCTCCCTTTAAGGTGAAGTGGAAAGAGAAGGAATAATGTAACTTGTACCTATAACAACAAAATTATAACTATAATCAATATCTGAGTGCTTCATGTGCCCAGTACTCTTTTTACTAAACGCTTGATAAGCATTATCTCGTGAAATCCTCCAGCCAACTGTGCAATATATTATTACTATTCTGTTTTATGGACAAGAAAACAGAGGCTTTTGCCCCAGGCCACAGAGCTTCCAAGTAGTGAAACAGTTTGGCTCCAGGGCCCAGATCTTAACCACCAAAACATACAGCCTGCCTTGAGCAACTTGAGGACAGGGAGCATTAGTTTAACTACCAATGAATTACCTAGCAACTAGCAGAGATAAGCACACATTAAGTGCTTCATCAAGCACTGGATACAAGGGAAGAGGTGGGAGAATTGGGAGGGCCACCTTCCCTCTCCTAGGTGTTAGGGTAGAGCCATAAATAATATATGGAACAGACTGAAAAAAGATATAAAACACGGCCGGGCACAGTGCCTCATGCCTGTAATCCCAGTGCTTTGGGAGGCCGAGGCAGGTGCATCACTTGAGGTCAGGAGTTCGAGACCAGCTTGGCCAACAATGGCAAAACCCCGTCTCTACTAAAAATGCAAAAATTAGCCAGGCTTTGTGACATGCGCCTGTACTCTTAGCTACTTGGGAGGCTGAGGCACAAGAATTGCTTGAACCTGGGAGGCGGAGGTTGCAGTGAGTGGAGATCATGCTACTGCACTTCAGCCTGGGTGACAGAGTAAGACTTGGTCTCAAAAGAAAAAAAGGGTGTAAAACACAAGCTTCAAACATTTGCTCAACCTGAGCACACAACCCTCCCAGAGAGACACCAAAAAGATACTGGGAGGATGTCCCAGGCTTACCTGGCCCCGCATGACAGCAATCTGCTTATGGAACTGGCCCCTGTCGAAACCAGGATCTTTCTGCAAAAGAAGACCAGAAGGAGATGGAACCTGTGTGAATGCCTCACAGGAACCCATTTTTTCCCCCAGTTAGAAACTTTCTAATAAGGAAAACCTGCATAAGGCTTCTGCAGCTTGGTGAAGTCAACCACTCCCACAAGAACTCCCTGCTTTACAGATGAGGAAACAGAAAACAAGTCAGTATCTTCCTCTGCATCTCAAACTCTAGGCTGCAGTGCTCCATATTAAAATGAAAGCCCTGCAGATACATTGCAGCCACATGATGCACAGGAGAGACACATCATTGTGATTTATCACCCCTGCCCATTTCTCTCAAACCCATCCAAACCAGGTCCTGCTGTCCACATGTGGAAATCTTGCTATTAGTTGGCAGAAAGGTGTTAGCCATTTCCTCTTGGCTTGTGTCAGGACCAATTTAAAAAACCATTAAAAATTCCTTCTTCCATATGATAACAGGGCTGAGGTTCCCAGGGCTAACCTTGAAGAGTTCATAAAGGTCCTCTTCCAAGTCCTTGACGAAGTTAGGGTCCGATATCTTTGGAAGGATCAGATCTTTTATCTCCTGAGAAAATGGGACTTTCGCCTGGGGCAACCAGGCCCAGTAAAAAGGATCTGAAAAGAGGAAAAGCCAAAGGCAAAGCTGCTGTTGGAAAAGTCCCTGCTCATCTGCGTCCTCCACCGGTCAAGGCACTTTCTAAAGGAGAACCCCTCTTCCTTGATATACAACAGAAACAAAAACTTACAAGTGCTCTTAATTGTAAAGGTTACCTAGCTAGTCAGTAGAGGAACCACGGTTCAAACCCAGGACTGCCTAATCTCAGAGCTCTTTCTCAAACATTACATGACTTTCCAAGATGCAAGGTCTAGAAGCAACTACTTGCCACTGAGACGCTGAGATGGTCTTTCTGAAAAGGAAGACCAATGCTGCAAAAGGGGCTACTGACTCCCTAGGTTTATTTCTCCTCCTTTCCGAAAGCTTCTCAGTTTCAACAGGGTAGGAGATGTAACAAGGAAGACAGAACACTGATAGGCAGCTTATATTTAGAGACACAAATAGAATAAATTATGGAAAGATAGTCCTCAGAAAACAGAAGAAAAAAAAAAAGATATTTCAGGAAATATACACTAAAACAATAAAATAACAAATTAAAAAATTTAAAAAGGGCTGGGCGCGGTGGCTCACGCCTGTAACCCCAGCACTTTGGGAGGCCGAGGCGGGCAGATCACAAGGTCAGGAGATTGAGACCATCTTGGCCAACACACTGAAACCCTGTCTCTACTAAAAATACAAAAATTAGCCGGCCGAGGTGGCGGACGCCTGTAGTCCCAGCTACTTGGGAGGCTGAGGCAGGAGAATGGCGTGAACCCAGGAGGCGGAGGTTGCAGTGAGCTGAGATCGCGCCACTGCACTCCAGCCTGGGAGACAGAGCGAGACTCCGTCTCAAAAAAAATAAATAAATAAAAATAAAATAAAAAAATAAATAGCCCTCGGCCAGGCGCAGTGGCTCACACCTGTAATCCAAGCATTTTGGGAGGCTGAGGCAGGTGGAACACCTGAAGTCAGGAGTTTGAGACCAGCCTGGCCAACATGGTGAAACCCCCGTCTCGTCTCTACTAAAAATACAAAATTAGCCGGGCGTGGTGGTGCATGCCTGTAATCCCAGCTACTCGGGAGATTGAGGCAGGAGAATCGCTTGAACCCGTGAGGTGGAGGTTGCAGTGAGCCCAGATCGTACCATTGCACTCCAGCCTGGGCAACAATAGAGAAACTCCATTTCCAAAAAAAAAAAAAAAAAAGATAGTCCTCAGAAAGAATGAGAAGAATGCAAAGAGACAATGAGAAAATTCATCTTTATGCTTCTGATTTCTAATCACCTTTATGCTTGTAATGGGAATCATAGAAGACAAAAATTAGAAAAACAGCTTATATTATGAAATAGTTGCCACATGCCAGCCATTGTGTTAAAGTGCCTAAACTGCATTATTTCATTAATTTTTAGAATAATCCTATGATAGAGACATTATCATCTCCACTGCACAGTGAGAAAATAGACTGAGCAAGGGAAGAGCCAGATCACCATTGTCTCGAGACTTACATGCCCTCCACGAGTCAGGATGCTTCAGTGGGAAGGCCAGCCCATTGTCTATGGCAGCCACCTTGATAACAGGCTCCTTCACCACCACCCAGTCTGTGTCCTGAAGAGCAAGGAAAGACTAATGACTGAGGAATCCCATCTCCCTCAGGCCCTTCCTGAGTAGCAAAGCAACTCATCCCAACTCCCTCAAGAGAACAATCCTTATTGAACTTATCTTGAGCTACTCTCTGAACTGACTTCCATGTTGTTATATGAACTTAGCACATTTTGGGGCCTCTGACCTGGCTCTTGTTCAAGGCTCAAGAGTCCTGTTCTTATCTTAGAAAAGGTACACCTCCCCAGGAGTTGCTACAGTCTTTGGTAAGAAGGATAATGACAATAATAAAGATAACTATAAGTCATTCCTCCTAGGGAAAGAAAATGAGAATCCCAAAAGCAGAACAGAAGAAATAAAATCCGTATCAGTTGGCCAAGGTCCTTTTGTGTGGACCTTGACTCAGATGTTACTTCACTGGTGACAACTACATTTTCCAGCGAGAAAACAGAGCCCCGGAAGATAACAGCTGGCTGTTCCTGCACAAGGGAGTCTGTTTTCCTGCTTCAGTGGTGCATGAAAAGGAAAAGGACAAGAGCTGAATGTAAAAAGAGTGGGCATGTCATCTGTGACAGCCCATGTCAGAGACAATCACTGACTATGCGGCTCCATGCTTCAGGCTCATGGGTGCCATCACAGGAACGAGAACTGTGGTTCCAGGATGCCTGAATCTGAATCCCCTGAGACGCCTTATTAAATGTGCAGAATCCTGAGTTTTACACCAGACCTGATGAATCAATTTCTAAGGGAAATGCCTGAAGAATCTATGTACTATTTTAAATAACTCTTCAGAAGATTCAGGCACAAAATTTGAGAGCCACTATTAAAGAAAGTAAAAAAGTTATAAGGAATAAAAACCCCACCCTGGGCAACATAGCAAGACCTCATTTCTACAAAATATTAAACAAACTTTGTGCCTGTAGTCCCAGCTACTCAGGAGGCTGAGGTGAGAGGTCTGCTTTGAGCCCAGGAGTCCAAGGCTGCCGTGAGCTAGGATAGCACCACTGCACTCCAGCCTGGGCAACAGAGCAAGACCCTCTCCCCTTTTTTTTTTTTTTGGAGACAGAGTCTTGCTCTGTCGTCCAGGCTGGAATGCAATGGCATAATCTTGGCTCACTGCAACCTCCACCTCCTGGGTTCAAGTCATTCTGGTGCCTCAGCCTCTTGAGTAACTAGGAATACAAACTCCCGCCATCATGCCTGGCTAATTTTTCTATTTTTAGTAGAGATGGGGTTTCACCACGTTGGCCAGGCTGAACTCCTGACCTCAGGTGATCCTCCCACCTCGGCCTCCCAAAGTGCTGGGATTGAGTCACCATGCCCAGCCAACCCTGTTTCTTAAAAAAAAAAAAAAGAAAGAAAACAAAAAAAGAAATAAAACCAATCTCACTCTTTCCCAGGTAGCCTTCTGCTAATTTTGTAAAACATGCAGACTGAACAGTGGTAGAGAAGTGTGGTGGAGGATGAAAGGAATGAGAAAGGAAAGAAAGTTGCAGGAGCAGCATTTTCTAAACTTACGTTCTGTGGACTTGCGGTCTATTGTGAGAAAAGTGGCTCATGGTTTAAAAAGGGTAGAAATCAAATTTAAATAGGTTTGTTTAATGTAGTACTTCTGAGACCTTTACTATGCTACTGTGCAATATGAAGCTCAAAGAAAGGAACAGAGTACGTAATATATTCCAAATCTACTTGACCCTTTCTTCATGCTATTCCTATTAACGTGTGTCAGTAGGATGTCCTTGAAACACATATTGAGTAAAACTATACCAAATATTAACCTATTAATTTTAAACGTATGCACCCTCCGATTCTTCTGAACTTATATGACCTACATCTCTGACCATTTTGTGTGTTTCTGTATTATGCAAATACTCTTCATTCTCTTTAAGATTTATCTCAGCCTCTTACCCGAGAGCTAGAACTATCCATTGGACAGTCATATTTAATCAGCCAGTTGTCATTGCCTCGATCTGTGAACAGAAATATAAAGTTAGCAGAAAAAAGGGGGATGACTTTCAATTTTTGTAATGGTGGACTAGGTATTCTGGACACTTGGACTAACCCTTCTACTGAGAATGACTACAAACACTGGATAAAATATTTTTAGATCTCTTTAAGGTACTGGAGATTTTAACAAGACCACAAAGAATTTAAGAGTGAAGTTCTGGGAGAGAAAGGAAATCCATGGGAGGAAGTGGAGCCCAGCACTGTGGCTTCTTTTCCCCTAGAGCACTTGCCGATTTGGAAAGAGGTGGCTATGAGCTTGAGAGGTAGAACAAGAGCCTTGTTATAAGAGCCTTGTGGAGCTAGAGAGACAAAAACTATAATCCAGTGACTGATCAGGGGTAAGGGACCCTCGTATATCATCTATGCTTTGGGTTAAGACCTGAAGCACTGACTACCACACCTTGGAAATACACCAAGCTTCACCTCAACACCTGAAATTAAAGTGATACTGGATTGTTAGTGCCCTAGGTGCTTGCCAAAAGAAATCTTCTTCCTCCAGACAGGATTTACAATAATATCTTAGGCCTTCATACAGCTCTACGATTTCTGATAGGCAGTATTTGACAATGAAAAACAATCAGGTACACAAAGAAACAAGATGACAGGAATAAAAACAAAGAGAAACAACTGAAAATTAAAACAGATCTGTAGGGACTCCAAACAATAAAAATATACAGACATTAAAATGTTCACAATAAAATCCTTAATACGTTTAAAAAGATAAAAGTCAATATTAAGAATATCAGCAGAGGCTGTACCTGAAATCCCAGCATTTTGGGAGGCTGAGGAGGCAGAGAATCACTTGAGGTCAGGAGTTCAAGACCAGCCTGGGCAAAATAGCGAGACCCCATGTCTAAATAAATTGTAAATAAGATTAGCCAGGTGTGGTGGTATGTGCCTATAGTTCCAGCTACTTGGGAGGCTGAGGCAAGATAGCTTGAGCCAAGAGTTAGAGGCTGCTGCAATGAGCTATGATCATACCACTGCACTCTAGCCTGGGCAACAGAGTGATACCCTGCCTCCAAAAAAAAAAAAAAAAAAAATACTTGAATTTGATCAAGCCTTTAAACTCAAGCAGTAAATTTACAGGAAACAGAGAATAGAGGGTGTCAAATCCACAATGTGGAAATTCTACAGGGCAAATATCCAGTTTCTTCAACAAACAAAAGGCAACGGGAAAAAAAGTGAAACTTTCCCTAAATTGAAGACATTTAAGAAACATATTGGCCAGACGCGGTGGCTCAAGCCTGTAATCCCAGCACTTTGGGAGGCCGAGACGGGCGGATCACGAGGTCAGGAGATCGAGACCATCCTGGCTAACACAGTGAAACCCCGTCTCTACTAAAAAATACAAAAAACTAGCTGGGCGAGGTGGCGGGCGCCTGTAGTCCCAGCTACTCGGGAGGCTGAGGCAGGAGAATGGCGTAGACCCGGGAGGCGGAGCTTGCAGTGAGCTGAGATCCAGCCACTGTACTCCAGCCTGGGCGACAGAGCGAGACTCCGTCTCCAAAAAAAAAAAAAAAAAAAAAGAAACATAATAACCTGGCCAGACACAGTGGCTTATGCCTGTAATCTCAGCACTTTGGGAGGCTGAGGTGGGAGGACTGCTTGAGCCCAGGAGTTTAAGACCAGCCTGGGCAACATAGTGAGATCCCATCTCCAAAAAAACAGAAAAGAAAGATATTAACCAAATGTAATATGTGGACCTTTATATCATGATTTCAACAAGCCAATTATAAAAACCACTTTTGTATGAGACAACTGGGGTAATCTGAACACTAATGGGACATTAAATACTGATTATACTGAAAAAAAATGTATCTCTTCAAGAACATATGGAGGTATCTATGGATACTATAAAACTATGTCTCCGATTTGCTTTAAAATAATCCAGCAGTTCCAGTAAAAGCCTTAGTTGAAAAAAAAAAATCCAGCAGGGATGGGGGTAGCAGGAAGTGAGACTTTACACAGTACCGTTGAAGGTGGTAACAAGTATATGGGGTTTATTATACCAGTCTCTTTACTTTTGTGTATTTTGAAATTTTCCTACTAACCAGCTAAAAAATTATTGTAAGTAAACTATGGGACACAGAAGAAATGAACAATGGAAATTAGAAAATATAGTCTCCATCTATAAAATGAGAGGATAAAAAATGTTTAAATATATTTTATAATGATTGATTACAGTGGAAAAATACACACTTGTATGATACACCTAAACTATGCTTAAGATGAAATTAAAGTCTGAAGTGCGTATGTTAGAAAAGAAGAGGCTGGGCGTGATGGCTCTCACCTGTAATCCCAGCACTTTGGGAGGCCAAGGTGGGTGGATCACGAAGTCAGGAGTTCAAGACCAGCCTGACCAATATGGTGAAACCTCGTCTCTACTAAAAATACAAAAATTAGCCAAGCGTGGTGGCATG
Organism: Macaca thibetana thibetana; assembly: GCF_024542745.1. Taxonomy (NCBI): domain Eukaryota; kingdom Metazoa; phylum Chordata; class Mammalia; order Primates; family Cercopithecidae; genus Macaca; species Macaca thibetana. Next base: position 93,695,073 of record NC_065586.1, on the reverse strand, counting down.
CACCTGTAGTTCCAGCTACTCGGGAGGCTGAGGCAGGAGAATCGCTTGAACCTGGGAAGTGGAGGTTGCAATGAGCCAAGATCATGCCACTGCAATCCAGCCTGGGTGACAGAGCAAGACTCCATCTCAAAAAAAAAGAAGGGGGGAGGGAAGGGGGGAGGGGTAGGGGTATGGGGAGGGGAGGGGGTAGGGGAGGGGAGGGAAGGGGAGGGGACGGGAGGGGGGAGCAGAGGGGGAGGGGAGGGGAGGAGGGAGGGGAGGGGAGGGGAGGCGAGGGAAGGGAAAAAGCTAAAAATCAATACTCTAAGAGAGGATTCTAGGAAGATGGTGGAGTAGGAAACAACAGAAATCTGTCTCCCCATGTGGACAACAATTGTACTGGCAAAAATCTGTCTGATGTAATTATTTTGGAGCTCTGGAGTCTATGGAGGGCTTCCAACTTGCAGGGGAAAGCCTGCACAGTAAATTGTGGTTAATTTCATTCAATTTTGGCTCTTAGCCCCACAAGCAGCTACCCAACCCCCACTCTTCAGCCACATGGCAGCCAGATATGCACAAGTTCTAGGAGCAGCTCGCAAACAGCTTGAGGGTGCCAAGGTGGGCAAAAAGGACCCTAAAATCATAATGGTGAAAGACTGCAATCAAGAACAATGAAAAGATGCCTGCTTTTACTTCTATTCAACATAGTACTGGAAGTCTTAGAGCACTGAAGCAAGAAAAAAGAAATAAAAAGCCCCCAAACTGGGAGGGGGGAAAAAAAGAGGGAAAATTATGTCCGTTCATAGATATGATTATGTACATAACCCTAAAATTTCCAAAAAAACAAACTGCTAGAACTAATAATTCAGCAAAGTAGCAGCATACAAAGTCACAAAAAAATCAGTTGCAAGCCGGGCGCAGTCGTTGACACCTGTAATCCCAGCACTTTAGGAGGCTGAGGTAGGAGGATTGCTTGAGCCCAGGAATTTGAGACCAACCTGGGCAATGCAGTGAGACCTCGTCTCCACAAAAAATTTAAAAACTAGCCAGGCGTGGTCCTCACACCTGTAGTCCAGCTACTCCTCCTACTCGTGCGGCAGAGGTAGGAGGATCACTTGAACCCAGGAGTCCACGGCTGTAGTGAGCTATGATTGTGCCACTGCACTTCAGCCTGGATAATAGAGCATAACTCTGTCTCTTTAAAAAGTAAAACTAGGCCGGGCGCGGTGGCTCAAGCCTGTAATCCCAGCACTTTGGGAGGCCGAGACGGGTGGATCACGAGGTCAGGAGATCGAGACCATCCTGGCTAACACGGTGAAACCCCGTCTCTACTAAAAAATACAAAAAACTAGCCGGGCGAGGTGGCGGGCGCCTGTAGTCCCAGCTACTCGGGAGGCTGAGGCAGGAGAATGGCGTGAACCCGGGAGGCGGAGCTTGCAGTGAGCTGAGATCCGGCCACTACACTGCAGCCTGGGTGACAGAGCGAGACTCCGTCTCAAAAAAAAAAAAAAAAAAAAAAAAGTAAAACTAAAGGCAACAGATTGAGAGAAAATATTTGCAAATTATATATGTGATATGGGATTAATAGCCAGATATACAGAGAACTTTCAACAAATGTAGAGAGAACTCAACAATAACGACCAAAAAAAAAAAAAAATTCAAAAATAGGCAAAGGACTAAAATAGCCAACTCCAAAGAAGATATATGATTGGCCAATCAGCACATAAAAAGTTGTTTAGGCCGGGCGCGGTGGCTCAAGCCTGTAATCCCAGTACTTTGGGAGGCCGAGGTGGGTGGATCACGAAGTCAAGAGATCGAGACCATCCTGGCTAACATGGTGAAACCCCGTCTCTACTAAAAATACAAAAAACTAGCCGGGCGTGGTGGCGGGCGCCTGTAGTCCCAGCTACTCGGAGGCTGAGGCAGGAGAATGGCGTATACCCGGGAGGCGGAGCTTGCAGTGAGCCGAGATCGCGCCACTGCACTCCAGCCTGGGTGACACAGCGAGACTCCGTCTCAAAAAAAAAAAAAAAAAAAAAAAAAAGTTGTTTAACATCAGCCGGGTGCGGTGGCTCACGCCTGTAATCCCAGCACTTTGGGAGGCCAAGGTGGGTGGATCACGAGGTCAGGAGATCAATACCATCCTGGCTAACACGGTGAAACCCCGTCTCTACTAAAAATGCAACAAATTAGCCGGGCGTAGCAGCGGGCATCTGTAGTCCCAGCTACTTGGGAGGCTGAAGCAGGAGAATGGTGTGAACCCAGGAGGCAGAGCTTGCAGTGAGCTGAGATCGCACCAGTGCACTCCAGTGTGAGCGACTGAGCGAGACTCCGTGTCAAAGAGAAAAAAAAAAAAAAAAGAAAAAAAAAAAGATGCCTAACATCACTAATCATTAAGGAAATGCAAATCAAAACGATACGATAACATCTCACACCCATTAGGATGGTTACTATCAAAACAAAATAGAAAACATTCAGCAGAATGCAGATGAAATACGAAAAGGAAAAGTGCTGGCGAGAATGTGGAGAAATTGGAAGGAACCCTCGTGTGCTGTTGGTGGGAATGTAAAAATGGCGTAGCTGCAGTGGAAAACAGTATGGTGGTTCCTCAAAAAATTAAAAATAGAATTACCATATATGATCCAGTAATTCCACTTCCGGATATATACTCAAAAAAACTGAAAGCAGGGTCTTGAAGAGATATTTATACATTCAGTAGCATTGTTCATAATAGCTAAAATGCAGAAGCAACCCAAGTGTTCACTGAAAGATGAATGGATAGACAAAATGTGGTATATACATAAAATGGATCAGTATTTACCCTTAAAAAGGAAGGAAATTCTGATATATACTGCATCATAAATGTACCTTGAGGACGTTATGCTAAGTGAATAAGCGAATCACCAAAAGGCAAATACTGTACTATTCCACTTACATGAGGTACTTAGAGCAATCAAAATCACAGAAACAGAAAACAGAATGATGGTTGCCAGGGACGTGGGGAGGGGGAATGAAGAGTTACTGTTTAATGAGTATAGAGCTTCAGTTTTACAAGATAAAAAGAGTTCTGGAGGCCGGGCATGGTGGCTCACGCCTGTAATCCCAGCACTTTGAGACACTGAGATGGGTGGATCACCTGAGGTCAGTTGAAGACCAGCCTGACCAACATGGTAAAACCCCATCTCTATAAAAATACAAAAATAAGCTGGGCATGATGGTGGGTGTCTGTAATCTCAGCTACTCGGGAGGCTGAGGTAGGAAAATCACATGAACCCAGGAGGTGGGGGTTGCAGTGAGCTGAGATCGCGCCATTGCACTCCAACCTAGGTGACGGAGCGAGACTCCATCTCAACAACAACAAAATAAAAGAGCTCTGGAGATGGATGGTAGTGACAGCTGCACAATATGAATGTATTTCATACTACTTTAAAATGGTTAAGATAATAAATTTGATGTTATATGTATTTTACTATGATTTTAAAAATCAGACAAAATACAGGTCCAGTAAGGTGAATTTAAAGATTTTTTTTTTTTGGAAACACAGTCTTGCTCTGTCACCCAGGCTAGAGTGCAGTGGTACAATTTTGACTTACTGCAACCTCCGCCTCCCGGGTTCAAGAGATTCTCCCACCTCAGCCTCCTGAATAGCTGGGACTACAGGTGCGTACTACCACACCCGGCTAATTTTTGTATTTTTACTAGAGACAGGGGTTTCACCATGTTGTCCAGGCTGGTCTTGAACTCCTGGCCTCAAGTGATCCATCTGCCTTGGCCTCCCAAAGTGCTAGGAGTACAGGCATGAGCCACCGCGTCCAGTCTGAATTTAAAAATTTTGTCCTCAATACATGCACATTTTGCCAGGTTAGTTGAATTTAAATTGCACTGAAAAAAAAAATTTTTTTTAATTATCAGTGATCTAAGTATCTACTTCAAGAAGTTAGAGGAAGACAAAACTGTCCTGTTACAGGTCTTGAGGCTACAAGAATGAGGAGGGATCAAGGATAAGAGTACTCTTCACAGTGCTTTGGAAGAGCTAAGTGTCTTCTGTCTGGAACCAGCAAAGAATGTAAGATAAAACTAACTCCAGGCATCACCACCTCTGAAAACCACACATGATGTGTCTGGAAGAGGCACTCTGACTCCCAAGCCCTGCAAGCCTCCAGGCCTCCCTGTGCCTCAACACAGTCTGGCACAGGGCATGGGACCACCTGCAGCTACTCACCAGTGTTGCGGATGATGTAATCCAGCACCACCAACCGCTCAAACTGCAGCAGTAGTTGCCGGTTAGTGTTCTCAGGAAGAGGTTCTGCTTCAAAACGCCGCAGCCAATAGTCTGCATCTTTGTAGCCTTCAACAAAGAGCTGGAATGAACCAACCTGGAACCAAGAGGAAGGAACAAAGGTTTTTCCCTACTGCCCAAGTCCAAAGACCTTTGGCGTATGCCAGATACCCATTAAGGCCCTATGGAGTTTGTATCAGAGAAGGGAAACTTTTCAAGATCTTTACATCCTCATTTCTTGCAAGTATAGGAGAAAAGAGATGTAACAGTGATCATCCATCCAAATTAAAGAACCTATCCAAATGAATCAGAGGAGTAAACTGAAAAGTTAGGTCTCAACTTTTTAAACTTTAGCCACTTGACAGAAATGAGGAAGACAGGATCCTCAGGGCAGGTTATTCACGTGCCCATATTTGAGTTGTAGGCACCTTGCTTCACCACTTGGATGACTATGTCACTATAAATCACGGCCCTTGATAAGCCACAGAAGTGCGTCTATACCTTCGGTGGTAGCCCGATGCGGTTAAACCGCTGTCCCACTTTTGGCACTTTCTCTAGCGCAAGCCGCTTGCCCCTGGACTTCACTCGGTCAATGGCACTATAGTTGAAGGTCTCACTGGCCAGGTACACTACCTACAGTGAAAACAGGAGAGATGCTAAGGTTAGAGTCAAGTTTAAGGAACCAGAACACTATGGCAGAGAATAAATAGCTTGATGTTCACAAATACTATTCCTCTTCCAGGGCACAGAAAGAATACATTTCTCAGCCTTCCCAGCAACTAGGAGAGGGAAGATAACTACTTTGAGCCAATGAAATAATGACAAAATTATGTATGTACAACACCTCCACTGCTGGCAACTAAAATCTCCCACAATCCTTAATTCACATTCCCCAGTCTGTACAGCTAGGAAAGAAGGGCTGGGAAATCGCAGAGCCATACCATGGAAGAACCTCGGATACCTTGTTACTATATGAGTGATGTGGTATCTAGGAGAGCTGCCTATCTGGCGTGAGTATGAGATGTAATCAAGAAATACACTCCTGGCCAGGCGTGGTGGCTCATGCCTATAATCCCAACACTCTGGGAGGTCGAGGAAGGTGGATCACTTGAGGTCAGATGTTCGAGACCAGCCTGGCCAACATGATGAAACCTCAGTCTCTACTAAAAACACAAAGAAAAAAATTAGCCAGGCATGCTGGTGCATGTCTGTAATCCTAGCTACCTGGGAGGCTGAGGTGGGAGGATGGCTTGAACATCAGAAGCAGAGGTTGCAGTGAGCCAAGATCACGCCACTGCACATTCTATCCTGGGTTGCAGAGGGAGACTCTGTCCCCCCCACCAAAAAAAAAAGAAAAAAAAGAAATACAATCCAACTGTATTAAACTACTGAGATTTAGGGGTTGTTACAGCAGCTAGTATGAAGTACAAGGATTAACACTGTCATCTCCTGGGTTAGATTAGGCCAAATGCCCATTTTATTTCCAGATACAAACAAGTTGCAATTTACTCTATACCCCCTTATTTCCTTTTGAATTTTTTTTTTTTTTTTTTGAGACAGAGTCTCACTCTGTTGCCCAGGCTGGAGTGCAGTGGCACAGTCTTGGCTCACTGCAACCTCCACATCCCAGGTTCAAGGGATTCTCAAGCCTCAGCCTCCCAAATAGCTGGGATTACAGGTGTGTGCCACCACTCCTGACTAATGTTTGTATTTTCAGTAGAGAGAGAGTTTCACCATGTTGGCCAGGCTGGTCTTGAACTCCTGACCTCAGGTGCTCCTCCCACCTCGGCCTCCCAAAGTGCTGGGATTACAGGCATGAGCCACTGTGCCCTGGACCTTTTGAATTTTTTTACTTTGTGAAATTATTCATATTCAAAAGATAAACATTAAAATTGGTTTTCATTTTAATTAACTGCTATTTTTATGTATAGGCTATATCTGGAATATTACACAAGAAATACTGTAATCCTGGCTGCCTCTGAGGAAGGAAACTGAATGGCCAGGAGATAGGGGTAGCAGGGAGTCTGAATTACTTTCTCTGTTTACCCTATGTGCCTTCTGATTTTTGTACTAGATGCATGCATTGCCTACTCTAAAAACATTTTTTAACGGGTCATCAATATTATACTTGATTTAAGTAAAACTGCAGAGACATCACTGTAATCCACATATGCATCTATTGTCACACTTACCACATTGTCTTGTAATTATTCATCTGTATATCTAACTTCTCCCTTAAAACTAATGAGATTTGAGGAAGCAGGGAACATCTTATTTATATTAGCATCCACAGTACCTAACACAGTAGTTGGCACATGCTCATTAAATATTTATTAAGTGAATGAATGAATGAGTTACAAGCTTCTTCCAGAGACAGCAACAAGTGAGTTTTAGCATATAAATACCTAAAATAAAACATTATAAGAAAGCTATTTTCCTAAGCCTTGTAAAAGTTATTACAAATAACTATTTTTTTCCCATGAACCTGAGAGGCAAAATAACTGCCTCTCATCTATCACTCCATCCTACCATCTAGTATTAATAGAGTACCTAAAATGGATGTGCATGGTACTGTAGTAGGCACTTCCTGCCTTACAAATCAGAAAACTCAGGCATAGGAATAAAGAAAAAGGAGCTTTTCTAAGGCTACCTTGCCAGTGTCCACAGTGAAACTTCTGGCTCTCTCAAGCCATAAATCCCCTTTTGCCCCCATCATATTTATTTTCTATCATTCTTCCTAATAAACCACTTTTTCCCCATGACTATGAAACTGTTATAACCTGAAACCTCATAGAAGCAGACAGCAGAGACAGCCAGTGAGTGAGAATTACAGCCTTACCATTTGAAGTTCTAATGCAATGTGAGCTCTGTTTCTATAATGACAGATGCTCTGATCAACTGGATAGAGTCCTATCACAAGAGTTGGGGAGACAGGAAGGGGAGTCCTCTTACTATTCTCTAGCAGCTATATGTTAAGATTCCAAAGTTCTGTCTCATCTCAGTCTCACAGAAGACAAGTTTTTTTTTTTTTTTTTTTTTTTGAGATGGAGTCTTGCTCTGTTGCCCAGGATAGAGGGTGGTGGCACAATCTCAGCTCACTGCAACCTCTGCCTCCCAGGGTCAAGCGATTCTCCCACTCAGCCTCCCAAGTAGCTGGGATTACAGGCACACACCACCATGCCCAGCTAATTTTTGTATTTTTAGTAGAGACAGGTTTTCACCATGTTGGCCAGGCTGGTCTTAAACTCCTGACCTCAGGTGATCTACCCACTTCAGCCTCCCAAAGTGCTGGGATTACAGCGTGAGCCACTGAGCCCAGCCAAGACAAGTATTTTTGTTGTTGCTGACTTTCTTTTTTTTTTTTTTTTTTTTTTTTTTGAGACGGAGTCTCGCTCTGCCGCCCAGGCTGGAGTGCAGTGGCCGGATCTCAGCTCACTGCAAGCTCCGCCTCCCGGGTTCATGCCATTCTCCTGCCTCAGCCTCCCGAGTAGTTGGGACTACAGGCGCCCGCCACCGCGCCCGGCTAGTTTTTTGTATTTTTTAGTAGAGACGGGGTTTCACCGTGTTAGCCAGGATGGTCTCGATCTCCTGACCTCGTGATCCGCCCGTCTCGGCCTCCCAAAGTGCTGGGATTACAGGCTTGAGCCACCGCGCCCGGCCTGTTGCTGACTTTCTGATGCAAAAGATCCTCAGGCCTCATGAAGGTTCTCTAACAGGGAAAGAGGAAGACCAGAGATAGGGAAGAAAGGGATTGTGGGGGTGACACTAAGGATTAGAATAGCTCATAAAAATATCACAGGCTAACATATGGAGGGTTTACGTTGTGCCTGACTTGCCCAAGTGTTACACAAATCAAAAACTGCAGAGCAAGAATTCAAACTCAAATGCTCCAGAAGCACCAACAGAGCAGGCAGGCATAGGGCCAGGCACGGTCTGCTATTTGCCTAGTAAAGGAAGAAAACTACAGAGTGATGAGCAAGGAGAATTTAAAAGTTTCTAGAGTCTAAGAGGAGCCTAGTAGAAGCATTTCAGGTTAGGAGACTTAAGAGCATTAATTATCATACAAGATGTTCAAAGCATCTTGTAAAACTATTTGCACAGAGAGGGAAAAGTAAGGCATAAAGAGAAAGAATGAGCTGCACAAAGCCAGGCAGTGAATTAGATGTGAAATGGGAACTACAAGCCTGGTCAAACATTTTCTCTCTAGACCTGAAGTTGGGAGAACTTTGGTATTGGTTCTCATGATTTGATATTCATTTACTGACTCAGCTGGTACTTCATGAATGCTTACTAGAAATATAGTATTTTGCTAGGTGCTAAGAATGAGAGAGGAAAACTTGAGAAGTGGTCTCTGACTTCTATAACTTACAAACTAGTTGACTAATTGTTTGGAGTTTAGTAGCAAAAAAGCAGACATGGTTAAATATCCACGATAGTCATATTTTCCTCGGAGTCTCGCTCTGTCAGATGGAAGGGGGTTTCACCGTGTTATCCAATCTCCTGACCTCGTTTCTATCTTGAGCCACCGCGCCCGGCCTGAAGGGAAGTTTCTATCTACTGATCAATCTCTTTGCTCAGAGTCTGCTATCTAAACCTGTGAAGAAATCTTCAAGGCTGGGCGTGGTGGCTCACACTTGTAATCCCAGCACTTTGGGAGGCCAAGGCAGGATGATCGCTTGAGCCCAGGCGTTCAAGACCAGCCTGAGCAAAACAGGGAGACCTTGTTTCTAGAAAAAATTAAAAAAAAAAAAAAAAAATTGGCCAAGCTTGGTGGCACATGCCCGTAATCCTAACCTGAGAGGCTGAGGTGGGAGGACTGCTTGAGCCTGGGAGGTCAAGGCTGCAGTGAGCTGTGATCGTGCCACTGTACCCCAGCCTGGGCAACAGAGCAAGACCCTATCTCTAAAAACAAGAAAGAAAAGAAAACTTTAAGCAAGGGGATTTTAATCTAGAGGCATGCTCCCTGGGGGAGTAGTCAACAGATAGACTGCAACATTTATGAACCATTGCCCTAAAATTATACCCAAAACTATAATTGCAAATATATGTACTTTTTCTGGAAAGGGGGTCTATAGGTTTCATCAGATTCTCAGAGAGTTATTTAATAAATAACTAAATAAATTTGGTTTTAGTTATTTAGTAAATAACTAAATAAACTAGCATAGACTAGTTAAGACTAAGCACAGAGCCAGGATGGTTTGGATGACTCAGCAGCCTCAGGGCATCAGATAAGAGTTCCACCTAAGTTGTTACTAAACCCCAGGTAGCTATGTGCTCAGTGAATGATATGTACGGACATGTTCATATGCTGACCAGTAGATTCCTTTCCCTCATAACCCTTGGTGAGTTTCATGGAACACCTTGTAGTGCTTAGCCTGGTATCAGTAAACTCCCTGAAATTGTATGGAATTAATTCTGTATTCAAGCATATTGGTGGGGGCTGGGGGGGAACCTCAACTATGTCTATAACGCATACAAAATGTGTACGAATCCATTCTGACTGTAAGTCTGCCTGGATCTGGCATCCTTATTTTGATATGTTCAGACAAGTCCCCAAATTCCACAGCATAAAGATAAATGAGAAAAATTCCATGTCAGTTCCCCGTAGGGTTCAGGCCAGACCATTTCTCTAACCCTCAGCCTGTCCTAAAGTCTTCTTTGTCAGACCCTCCAGAAGTGCTTAGCTGTCATTAGCCAGTCCTAGATCATTAGCCAGTCCTAGACTGTATCAAAATGCTGGGATAGCTCAGAAGTCTGAGAGTAAGCCACAAAGTCACTAGGTTTCTAACTAGCTTGGAGTTAGCTGGGATTCAAAGACCAAGGGAGCCATAAACATGCAGTAGAAGCTTGTGAATTTCCTAAAATTGTATGCAAAAATTGTGTATGCATCCTTCAGAAGATAGCCTTCATCAGATGATCAAATCATGAGCCTAATCCTGCCAACCTCCCGAAAAAAGATCGAGAACCCAGACTTAGGGTATACAAATGGCCCCACTGGACCCAAGGTCCCACTAACATGTAGTGGGGCTTAGGCCCCAGGAAACTGTGGCCAGGCAGTAAGGTTTCCTGGAGATTGGTCACTGACCTTTGTACGGGGAACAATGTTGAGTTCCAGTTTTTGGTCCACCAGGCTGGCCCCTGCCTCTGAGAGATAGCCCTGGTTGAGGACAAGGCAGTCACGGCCAAAGCAGCAGGGACAGCACAGCTTCTGCAGCCACTTGGTCCACTTAGGATTAAGATGCCCATAGGGCTCTTCATTCTTGGGTTTGAAGACAGCAATGATCCTCTACAAAGACGAAAGAAAAAGAGGATGTTAAATCCGAGTTGACTGAAATAGCCCACAGACCAAGTCAGCAGGAATCTAGAAAGAAATGAGAGGGCATAGGCGGACAATTCCTACTTACAGTCAGACTCAGGTTTCTCCCAGTTGGTAAAGGGAAGACAACAGCTCGTGTGTGCAGCTCAGAGACCCACTGCTAGAAAGGGTTGCAGCCAAAGAACATATTAAGTCTTCTCTTTCTTCCCTGCTCCTTTATCCCTCTTCCCCATCTCTTTTCCCTCATATAAGTACCTACCTCTAACTTGGTGCTTCAAACAAACAAGGTAAATGGATTGCTACATTTCTAGGAGCAACATACAGAAGCAGGCCAGGTACAGGGGCTCATGCCTGTAATTCCAGCACTTTGGGAGGCCAAGGCGGGCAGATCACTTGAGGCCACGAGTTTGAGACCAGCCCAGCCAACATGGTGAAACCCTGTCTCTACTAAAAATACAAAAAGTAGCTGGGCGCAGTGGTGCACATCTGTAATTCCAGCTACTTGGGAGGCTGAGGCATGAGAATCACTTGAACCCACTGGGGGGAGGTTGAAGTGAGCCGAGATTGCCCCCCCTGCACTCCTCACCCTGGGTGACCAAGTGAGACCCTGTCTCACAAAAAAACAAAACAAAAAAAAGTACAGAAGCCAATTCAGTGGTAGATCTTGAGTCACTGGCAGCATCTAATGCCAATATGATACTGCTTCCTGCCCTCCGGAAAGATATCATATCCTAATGCACAAGGGCTCTAAAGTAATCTCCAAAAAAATGAGGAATTAACTGATCACAGATCATATGTTATCTTTTTTTGCATGCGCCCCTGCCCTATTTATCCTACAGGATGTTTGTGTATGTGGTATGCCAGAAATTTAACACCATAAACTCTAATTTTCGAAGTTACATATATGCACACTGTTGTTCTGCATCAATTACAGAAAAACTTTTTTAAAAACTTTACCAACTGGAAGGAAGCAAAGAAGGTATTATGGGCCGGGCATGGTGGCTCACACTTGTAATCCCAGCACTTTGGGAGGCCGAGGTGGGTGGATAACCTGAGGTCAGGAGTTCAAGACCAGCCTGGCCAACATGGTGAAACCCTGTCTCTGCTAAAAATACAAAAACTTGGCCGGGCGCGGTGGCTCACGCCTGTAATCCCAGCACTTTGGGAGGCCGAGGCGGGCGGATCACAAGGTCAGGAGATCGAGACCACGGTGAAACCCCGTCTCTACTAAAAATACAAAAAATTAGCCGGGCGCGGTTGTGGGCGCCTGTAGTCCCAGCTACTCGGGAGGCTGAGGCAGGAGAATGGCATGAACCCGGGAGGCGGAGCTTGCAGTGAGCCGAGATCGCGCCACTGCACTCCAGCCTGGGCGACAGAGCGAGACTCCGTCTCAAAAAAAAAAAAAAAAAAAAATACAAAAATTTGCTGAGTGTGGTGGCATGCACCTGTAATCCCAGCTACCCGGGAAGCTGAGGCAGGAGAATCACTTGAACCCAGGAGGTGGAGGTTGTAGTGAGCCAAGATCATGCCACTGCACTCCAGCCTGGGCGATAAGATCTAGACTCTGTCTCAAAAAATAAAAAAAGCTATTATGGAATGAGGTTAAGGAAATTCCTTCATCAATGATGAAGAGATTTCCTCTCACAGCCTTATTATCCAAAGAGAAAAATCACAGCAGGAAAAAAGACTCTGCTACTTGGTTAGAATGAAGCTCTCTTAAGTAATTCTGATAGGCAAGAAACCAGGACATGAGATGCCACACAGATTAAATCCATTTTCTGTAGCAGACAGTAACTTAATCTTCTAAGGTCCTTGGAAATATAGGATGCCTAGAAACTATGGCCCTCCCTCCTGAATGTTTTCTTCAAAAGGCCAGTCAGCCCTCTGAGGTTGTTTTACATTCATCTCATTCCCTCCAGTCCCCAAACTGGTAATTCAAGGGAAGAAAGCAAATATGCGGCCGGGTGTGGTGGCTCACACCTGTAATCCTAGCACTTTGGGAGGCTGAGGCAGGCAGATCACCTGAGGTCGGGAGTTCGAGACCAGCCTAACCAACATGGAGAAATCCCGTCTCTACTAAAAATACAAAATTAGCTGGTCATGGTGGCACATGCCTGTAGTCCTAGCTAGTCGGGAGGCTGAGGCAGGAGAATCCCTTGAACCCAGGAGGCGGAGGTTGCAGTGAGCCGAGATCACGCCATTGCACTCCAGCCTGGGCAATAAGAGCGAGACTCTGTCTCAAAAAAAAAAAAAAAAAAAAAGCAAACATGCTATCCAAGTGATTCATCCTCATATCATAAGACTCTCCTTGTCCCCTCCACCCCACAGCCTACTCAAGCTAGTCTGGGTCATAAGACATTTTCCTGTGGGTGTCACTTCCTGAATGGCAGGTCACAGCAGACAATATGCACCCATCCGCTTTCACCAACTCAGTACTCATATTAGGAATTGGCTAGGTCCATGTTGCTAACAATAACCGGTCAATCTTCAAGCCAGCTCCTTTAAAAATGCCTTCCAAGGATTTGAGAGGACAAGAAAAATACAGAACTCCTCCTTCTCCCTCCAAACAGAATCGATTTATTCTTAAAGACAAACTAACTTGTTTACTGGCAAATGCAAAATGCATATATTCACATCACAAATCTTCAGAATTACTTTCTTATCCAAAGCAGTTAGCTAAAGGCCTCAGCAGTCTTCTCTGTCTCTGTTCCCCTGGAACCCCAGCCTCTGAATAACAAAGCAGCAGTAGCAACAGGCTCACAACTCAGAAAATGACTGATGAGTTCACTGTAACCCTCCAGAACCGAGACAGGGAAACCAAAAGGCAACTTGAAGCATGTCCCAGAACCCAACAGTCAGTTCAACTGAGGCACATTACGGAGTTCAGGAAGCTGGTCCCCAATGAAAGGGAGACCAAGACACTCCTACTATTACTGGAGGCTGAAAAATACCAGGGCTGAGGCCAACTGGTAAATACTTCTACTTAAAGAAAGAAAAGGTTGAGCATGGTGGCTCATGCCTATAAGCCCAGCACTTTCAGAGGATGAGGCAGGATTGCCTGAGGCCTGGAGTTTGAGACCAGCTTGGGCAACACAAGACTCTGTCACTGATTTTTAAAAATTAGCCAGGAATCATGCCTGGAGTTGGTTGGGAGGCCAAGGCGGGCGGATCACCTGAGGTCAGAAGTTCAAGACCAGCCTGACCAACGTGAAGAAACTCCATCTCTACTAAAAATACAAAATTAGCTGGGCTTGGTGGCCCATGCCTGTAATCCCAGCTACTTGGGAGGCTGAGTCAGGAGAATCGCTTGAACCTGGGAGGTGGAGGTCGCAGTGAGCCGAGATCACGCCATTGCACTCCAGCCTGGGCAACGAGTGAAATACCGTCTCAAAAAAAAAAAAAAAAAAAATTAGCCAAGTGTAGTGGTATGCACCTGTAGTCCCAGCTACTCAGCAGGGAGAATCCCTTAAGCCTAGGAGATCAAGGCTGCAGTGAACTAGGAGCATGCCACTGCACTCTAGCCTGGGTGACAGAGCAAGACCCCATCTCTAAAAAAGAAAAATTAAAAAACAACAAAAAAAAAAGAAAGCAGAATTTGAAGGCCAAGATTGCAGTCAAGTCTCATTTAAAGACTGACCTCTCAAACATCTCGATTTCCTTCCACCATAAGGAGAATAAGAAGCATTTCAATGACTCCGAAAGCATGAGTAATTATGGTTACGTCAGTAGTACAGGGGTTTCATTAAAGAACACTGCCTGGACTAGATCAATGAGGGAATGTTAGAGTATGAAGGACGGAGGAACAAAAGGGCATTCAGACAGAGGGGGAGACAAGTGCCTTTCAAGACTAAGTGTAGGCCTCAGTTCAATTCAATTCTCTTAGCATTTGCTCAGGACCTAGCCTGTGCAGAACGATGTGCAAGCATTCCGCAGGCATTTGGTGGCTTTCCTAGACAGAGAGGTAAAATAGCCTCTGGCCTAATTTCCAATGTTCACTTCATAAAATCAACTATGCTCCCGAATAATCAAGAATACTCTCCTCATTTGTCCTCCTCACAGAGAACAAACTCTAAAACACTCAAATTGGAAAGACACCCACCAGCATTTAGCTGGAAAAGAAAACAACTACTGCCTGATTTTTCCTCACTATCCACTGTCTTCTTTAATAGATTTTCAATTCCTTTATTATATCCAGGAGAGAGCGTCAGTTTGATGCCAATATTATAAAAACAACTTTTCTTAACACCCATTTACTAATCTCCCCTCTTTAACAAAGGAGGGGTGAGGTACAGATAGCTTAAACAGTAGCAGTTCATGAAGTTGGGAATAAAAACCAAATCACACAAGAAAGCAAGAGGCCATGCACCAGCTGGTGTCAGAACCCACAACCAACTACTGGAACCTCAGCCCAGTGCAGTGGCTCACACTTATTATCCCAGCACTTGGGAGGCCAAGACAGGTGGCCTCATTTGAGATCAGGAGTTCAAGACCAGCCTGGCCAACATGGTGAAACCCCGTCTCTACAAAAAAAATGGAAAAAATTAGCCAGGCATGGTGGCATGTGCCTGTAGTATCAGCTACTCAGGAGGCTGAGGCGGGAGAATTGCTTGAATCCGGGAGGTGGAAGTTGCAGTGAGCCGAGATCATGCCACTGCACTCCAGCCTGGGCAACAGAGCTGGACCCCCTCTCAAAACAAGCTAACAACAACAACAAAAAATTACTGGAACCTGGAACCAAGGGGGGTCCTATATCTAACCAGCAGTGACAAGAAGGAGGGCATCATGCTATGCTAAAAGAGGCCCTTTCTCCCAGAACCTAAAATGTAAGACAGTTCAAGCATATCATTCATATCACACAGTGAAATATACAGAAATGACCTTTCATAAAAGTCTTCTTTTAAAGTTTGGTAAACATAAAGTGGACAGTTCTCAAACTTTTTGGTCTCAAGACCCCTCTAAACTCTTAAAAATTAGGCTGGGTACGGTGGCTTATGCCTGTAATCCCAGTACTTTGGGAGGCCAAGGCGGGTGGATCACCTGAGATCAGGAGTTTGAGATCAGCCTGGCCAACATGGTGAAATCTTGTCTCTGCTAAAAATACAAAAATTAGCTGGGCATGCTGGTGGGCACGCCTGTAATCCCAACTACTCAGGAGGCTGAAGCAGGAGAACTGCTTGAACCCAGGAGGCAGAGGTTGCAGTGAGTCGAGATCATGCCACTGCACTCTAGCCTGAGTGACAGAGTGAGACTCCATCTCAAAAAAAAAAAAATTATTAAGGACTCCAAAAAGCATTTGTTAATGTGAGTAAAGGCTATATTTGCCTTCAAAATTAAAACAAGTGCTTCAATTTTGAACAAACTATACTTAATAATTAAGTATTCATTTTAACTATACTTAATAAATACTAATCTATAAATTTATTTTATTTGTATTATTAAATTATATTTATTCTATTAATACTAATTCATTAATAATAATACAAATAAACCCATTGCATGTTAACATAAATGACATATTTTTATTTTAAAAAATTATATTTTCAAAAGATATTTTAGTGAGAAGACTGGCACTATTTTACATTTTTGCAAATCTCTCTAATGTCTTAATTGAAGACAACTGTATTCTCATATCTTAGTATTCAATCTGTTTCAACATCACACATCATGTAGTCTCTGGAAATCTCCACTCTCCACTCATAAGTAAGTGAGAATGAAAAAGGCAAATAAAGTCTTAGAATTATGATGAAAATAATTTTGACCTGTGGACCCCCAAAAAGGAACTCCCAGAGGTCAAGGTCCCTGGGCCACACTCTAAGAACGGCTGTATTCTATGATATAGATTGGAGGAAAATAGCAGTCCTTGATTTAGTTATTTAGGTAGAGAAGCCTTATTTACAAGTTCATTCTTACAAAAGGAAGGGAAGGGCTTGTCCAAATACATAAAACCATCCAGGCACAGTGGCTCACACCTGTAACCCCAACACTGGGAGGCCGAGGCTGCAATGAGCCAAGGTTGTGCCACTGCACTCCAGCCTGGGCGACAGGGTGAGACACTGTCTCAAATATATATATAAAATAAAATATAATAAAATTATTTTACTAAAACGTTGAGGCAGTCAAGTTTGTATGTCATACATGTAGGTCTTGAGATTTTAAGCATCATCTACCAACTCTTATAGCCTTATTCGATGCCATGTACCCAAGAAACCCTAATTCAGCAGTTAGTAGGAATGTTTTTAAAAACAAAACCCAAAACACTCTGATTGAGCTGCCCTCACTAAGTGCCAGGAACTACATCAGGGGCTTTCGTGTGTGATATGTCATTTAATCCTCTTAACCTAGTGAGTCACATGCTGTCCTATGATTCTTGGCAATGTGAACATCTAGTATTACTCCACGCAAAAGAGAAAAAGCTCAAAAAATCCTTTTGCAGTTGAGTGAGCATGAGACCTGAAGCACAAGGAGGTAAGTGAGGAGGAGTAATGTGTGTACTGTCCCCCATAACTTCTAGCATTTTCCATCTGTTCCTGGACCCCACTGAGACAGAAATCATCCAAAATTGAGAAATGGGACCAGGGCTGTTATCTTCAAGAATCTTTCGACTGTCTAAGATCCAAAAGTGGCTGTCGCAGAAAGTGCTGGTTCTCCCAATCTCTGTTCCCCCTTGTTCCCTGGACACAGACCCATGATTTGTACCTGAGCAAACAAACAAACAAACAAACAAAAAACAGCTATAGTTTCCAGCCACTACTACAGCTAAGTTTTAGACAATGGGATATAAGTAGAAGAGTCTCCTACAACTTCTACGAAGTGCCTTAAAGGATGGGGGCATATTAACCCTTTCCCTTTCCTTCTTCCAACTGGCTGAAAAGCAGACAAGATGTTTGCAGCTTGAGCGGCCATCTTGGACCACGGAGTAGAAGCCACATTCTAAGGATGGCTGATCAGCTGGAAGGAAGAACCCTATGTCCCCAGTAAAGTGAAATGTCATGCCAGCCCTGAGCATGCCTGAGCAGCTAGCCTATAGACTTCTTTTACATGAGGCGTAAATGAACCTTTCTTCAAATCATCATTATTTTAAATTCTCTGTCACATATAGCCAAATTCAATACTAACCAATACAGTAGGTGAGAAGAGAATTTAGAAATTTTGTTGGCTGGGCGCGATGGCTCAAGCCTGTAATCCCAGCACTTTGGGAGGCCGAGACGGGCGGATCACGAGGTCAGGAGATCAAGACCATCCTGGCTAACACGGTGAAACCCCGTCTCTACTAAAAAATACAAAAAACTAGCCGGGCGAGGTGGCGGGCGCCTGTAGTCCCAGCTACTCGGGAGGCTGAGGCAGGAGAATGGCGGGAACCCGGGAGGAGGAGCTTGCAGTGAGCTGAGATCCGGCCACTGCACTCCAGCCTTGGCGACAGAGCGAGACTCCGTCTCAAAAAAAAAAAAAAAGAAATTTTGTTTTGTTTTGTTTTGTTTTTGAGACAGAGTCTCTGTCCCCCGGGCTAGAGTGCAGTGGTGCGATCTCGGCTCACTGCAACCTCCACCTCCCAGGCTCAAGTAGTTCTCCTGCTTCAGCCTCCCGAGTAGATGGGATTACAAGTGCCTGCCACAGTGCTCAGCTAATTTTTGTATTTTTAGTAGAGATGGGGGTTTCACTATGTTGACCAGGCTGGTCTCGGACTCCTGACCTCCAGTGATGCGCCTGCCTCGGCCTCCCAAAGTGTTGGGATTACAGGCGTGAGCAACCGCGCCTGGCCAGAATCTGAAAATTCTTATGACTGAGTCTGAGGGACCAAAGAATAGTGGTGAGAACATGAACTCCACAGCCAACCTGCCTGGGCCCAATCCTGCCTCTACCACTTACTATGTGTGAGACCTTGGAAAAATTAGTTATACCATGGGTCTGTGTCATCACCTGTGGGGATAATAACAGTACCTACCTTCAAGGGTGGTTATAAAGATTAAATGAGTTATTATTTGTAAAGCACTGAAAGGAATATAGTAAATGCTATGTAAGTATTTGTTTAATAAAGTAAATACATTTGGAGGAGAGCCAAAGATGACAATTCCAACTACAGTAAGTCTGTGGGCCAGTCTAACCCACCGCAAGCATTTAGAAAGTGCCCTTTGTTCTAAATCACATTTGCTTCACTGGAAGCAGTATGGGTACATCAAAAAGTTTTGTCAGGGCATCTGTGTTTTGACATCCCCTATAAGAAAGGATAGTGGCCAGGAAGTTTTAGAGACCAGAATCCCTAAATCACCAAGTAACATACCTATGGTATGTCCTCTGTGGCCTATGTACTGAGATGGTAGTACTTTACCTGCCAGGTAGATATAAGAGATCATATTACTTCCACCTGTTAAAGCACCAGCTCACTTCTCAGCTGACCTCACCCACTTTCAATGCAGCTATAACAGTGTCATGAAAGAAAAACAAAAATATTCCTCCTTATCCTGTACCTATCAAAGATAATCTTAGCCCCTTCTTACATTTGCCAACAAACTAAAAATACCCTCTGCCCACAAAAAAAGGACAGGCATGGTGGGTCACACCTGTAATCCCAGCACTTTGGGAGGCTGAGGCAAGAGGATGGTTGCCTGAAGCCAGGAGTCTAAGAACAAGCAGGGCAACATGGTGAGACTCTTGTCTCTACCAAAAATAATTTTTAGCCGGGTGTGGTGGTGCATGCCTGTAGTCCCAGCTACTCAGAAGCTGAGTGGGAGGACCTTGAGCCCGGATGCCAAGGCTGCAGTGAGCAATGAGACTGCACCACTGCACTCCAGCCTGGGTGTCAGAGTGAGACCTTTTCTTGAAAAAGAAAGAAAGAAAGAAAGCAAGCAAGCATCTGGCACTCACATTTCTTTGCTTCTAGAAATGATGGTTCCCACTTGAGCTTGAAAGTTATTTTATTTAAGAAACTTGGAGGCCGGGTGCCGTGGCACACCTGTAATCCCAGCACTTTGGGAAGCCGACGTGGGCAGATCACAAGGTCAAGAGATCGAGACCATCCTGGCCAACATGGTGAAACCTCGTCTTTACTAAAAATACAAAAATTGGCTGCTCGTGGTGGCACACGCCTGTAGTCCCAGCCACTTAGGAGGCTGAAGCAGGACAATTGCTTGAACCCTGGAGGCAGAGGTTGCAGTGAGCCGAGATCGTGCCACTGCACTCCAGCCTGGAGACAGAGCAAGACTCCGTCTCAAAAAGAAAAAAAAAAGAAAAACGAAAAGAAAATTTGAAAGACTTATTACTCTCAAAGCTTTCCTCAACTCAGTTTATGTAAACTGTTTGTTCTCTAATTCTTGATTAATTCAGGGACAACTCAAACTCTGAGTGAATAACTAGATCATTCAATGAACCGAACCAAGAGCTACAAGTAACAGCCCATCCTGGCCACCAAGGACTCCTATCGAAACAGCACCCTGGCCATCTAAAGAGTTCACAAAACAGAGATGTCAGGGAAAACCTGAGGCAACTTTGACACCCTTAATTTAAATAACAATACATCTTTCCAATGACCCATTCTAGCACACCTGAAAATTTCCCTGAAACTTCCCTGAAAACAGGGAAGACTTGATATTTCTTAAATTCTGCAGTTCTCAAAAGGATAAAGGTCACTTCTCAGATGCCCTGGTCACTCCATGCCCCATCCTATCACCATCTCCCTTTATATATAGGCAGGGGACAAAATAAAGGTCAGCAAACACTCTGCCTTAGCTGAAAAGCAGGCTATTGATAGCCTTGGGAGAGAAATGAAAGAAAAAGTAGCTGACGGCCCCATGTTTCTAAAACTCCAAGTTCTATCTAAACTTTGGAGCCGTCAAAATGGATCTGAACCCTTTCCCAGAAGTGAGCAACAACCAGGGCAGATGAAACTGGTGAGTCCGCCCACTCTTTCTTCAACGTCTGTTAATAAGAGCTGGGACGGTGGCAGGGACATCCCCCACAACACAGAAGGCTGGAACAGAATTCTCAGATCCCCTGATGGGTCACCCATCCTCCTCCGTGAACAGCGACACACTGGTTCGGTCGGTCCAAAAATAGAGAACAGGCCTAAAGCCCCAAATCTGTAAGTCAGCGGCCGAATAGCAGTCCCAGTAGTGTGAAGCTAAGTACCCTACTAGAAAGCAGTCTCTGTCCAGCGGCGGATTGCCCCACCACACTGCTGGGCCCCCGGCCCGTATCTGGTCAATTTCCTCTTTTCATTTTCCGCTCACTCCTCCCCCAACAAGTAGGTTCTGATTTATTTCTCCATTCCACAGAGCGTCCCCAGCTCCAGGCCTCAGTGGCATCCCTAAATCCTGCCAGGGGCTGGTACTGTGAAGTTTCTCCCTTCTCCCTCCGGCTGTGCGAAGGCTCAAACTCCCCAGGAGCGCCGCCGGTCCCCAGCCCGCGGCAGCGGTCCCCACCCCGGCACTCACCCCCTGAGGGTCCTTGACGAAGTAGCTTCCGCTGGAGCCCTGGTAGATGCGCTCGGGAAAGATGCAGCGCTCGATGGCCAGCTCGGCCTGCCGCACCACCGCCTCGAACCGGGGATCCTCCGGGAACTCGTTCCGCTCGCGGTGGGCCTGAGCGGCGTGCGCTGCCGCCGCGGCCTGAGCGGCCAGAGCCTGGGCCTGCGCCGCCACGGTTTGGGTCTGGCCCTGGGCCGCCGCGCCCCGGGCCCGATCCAGCAGAGGCTGCCGCTCCCGGTCGTGGCCCGGCGAGCCCGGAGGAGAGGGGCCCGAGCCCGCCGCCGCCGCCGCCACTCGGACCGCGCCTCCGGGCACCTGCGGAAAGTGAGCGCCCGAGCCCGACGGGAAGGTGTAGTCCGGGGGTTGGGCCCGCTCGGGGGACACTAGTGGGCTCGTCTCGTCCATCCCTCAGTCAGCCGGCTCCGGGACCCGGCGCGCTGCACACCACTGCGCTCGCGGCCGCGACCAATCCGCGACATCCCCTAGGCTCCGGCCGGCCAACCAGATCGCGACGCTTCCTTGGCCCCGCCCCTAACCTGCCCTGTTTACTTGGCTACGAATAGGCGCGGCCCCTCGCGCGCGAACAGTAGCCAATCAGAACCTGCTCCTACGCAATCGCTGCCTCCACATTTTTCTCCCCGTCACCTTCTGTGAAGACTGCGCATGCTCCAGGACCCAACCTTGGGTCAGACACTTCCTCTGCCCCTACTATCCCAGCGCCGCGCTTAGCTTCCAATTGGCTTACTGGATTTGGGCGCTTTCAAAACAGCAACCTTCCTGTCAGTCACTCATTGAGTGTCTACTCTGAACCGGTTGTGAGATTGGAGGAATCTCATCTATGTATCTTCATTCATTCAGTCAGGCACTCATTCATTAATTGAGCACGTACTATATGTTCTAAGTGCTAGGGAGACAGCAGTGAAGCAAAGAAACAAAGCTGCTGCTCTACCTCGATGAAAGGGTTTTTTTAGGGTTTTTTTGTTTGTTTATTTGTTTCCTGCGTTTTGTTTTGGGTTTTTTTTTTTTTTTTTTTTTTTTTTTTTGAGACAGAGTGATCTGTCTCCAGAAAAAAAAAGACAGGGATCAGGTGATCTGCCCACTTCGACCTCCCAAAGTGCTGGGATTACAGGTGCGAGCCACTGCGCTTGGCCTGCAAGTAGATTTTTAAAGGAAAAGAGGCAGTTCCTAACTTGTTTACCAAGAATTTACATTAAAATAACAAGTTATAGACTGGCTATACATTGTACTTTGTATCCCAAATTCTTATCTCAGTTGACCTAACATATTTCCAATGTAGATGTAACAGTGCCATGTTACACTTCAAGTTCACAGGAACTTGAAGGTAATGGGTGAAGTATCTAGTCAGGATAAAAATGTCTTAACAATTGCCTCCAGGTTTTCCTAGGAACCCCTGAAGATTTCTTTTTAAATTATTATTATTTTTTTAGAGATAGGTTATCTCTGTTGCCCAGGCTAGTCTTGAACTCCTGGCCTCAGGTGATCCTCCTGCCTCAGTCTCCCAGAGTGCTGGGGGATTACAGGTGTGAACCACCCACAGTGCGGCCAAAAAATAAAAAATTTTTAAAAGAAAAAACCCCGCCAGCACGGTGGCTCACACCTGTAATCCCAGCACTTTGGGAGGCTGAGGCAGGCGGATCACTTGAGGTCGGGAGTTCAAGACCAACATGGAGAAACCCTGTCTCTACTAAAAATACAAAATTAGCCCAGCATGGTGGCGCATGACTGTAATCTCAGCTACTCGAGAGGCTGAGGCAGGAGAATCACTTGAACCCAGGAGGTGGAGGTTGCAGTGAGAAACTCTGTCAAGAAAGAAAGAAAGAGAGAGAGAGAAAGAAAGAAAGAAAGGGAGAGGGCAAGGGAGAGGGGGAGGAAGAAAGAAAAGAAAGGAAAGAAACCATTGCCCCAGAGTGTGGGTGTGGAAGGCATGACTGAAGTCCCATACTCATATCTTTGAGCCAGTGAACTGTGCATACATCACACAAAGCTCAGACTGCTCTAAGCTATCTTTCCTTCTCAACCTTATAGGAGTTCAAGGTCAGCCTGGGCAACATAGCAAGACTCCATCTATTTTTTAAAAATTAATTTTTTAAGGAGTTCCTAGGAAAACCTGGGGGCAATTGTTAAGACATTTTGTTCCTGACTCACTGCCTCACGCATTATCTTCAAGTTCCTGTGAAGATACAAACTTGTGGTACAAAGAATAATGCATAGCCAATTAATATCTTACACTGTGCCTGGCCCAGCTGCTCAATGCTTATTTGTTAATTGAAGAAAAATATGGTCGGTGAACCTAAGAAGTTCTTACCACGAGATAAGAGTCCACCACTTTTATTCACACTGTAAAATCTCAGTGTCTAGACACAGTAGGTGCTCAGTACATTACTATTCGTGAGAAAGGGAAGGAAGATAGAGTCCCTGCCCTCAGGCTGAAGGCATGTGACTTTCTGAGGCAGTAGGAGAAAAAAAAAAAAGCCAACAAAATGAGCTCAAAACTCCGGAACAGTTCACCAATTAACTGAGGCAGGCTGCAGCCTTAACAAAGCCTTTATTTTATTTATTTATTTTATTTTTTTTTTCAACCAGAATGCTCAAGGATCAAGCAAAGGCTTTAAGTGGGTCATGTGCTATGAGCTGAGTCTTAAAGAAAGAGTAATTAGATTGCTGGAAAAAAAGGAGAGAGGAAACAAATGGTCCACCAAGCAGGAGTCACCTGAGAAAAAGAGGAAAGCTAAGTCAGGTAGGCAACATAGAGCAACCTTCTTGTTTCTAGGGGAAGCAGAGTTAAACTGGGTTACCAAGGGCCTGGAAACTAGAACAGAATGAGACTAGCCTGCGCAACATGGTGAAACCCTGTCTCCACTAAAAATACAAAAATTACCCAGGCTTGGTGGCTTATGCCTGTAATCCCAGCTACTCGGAAGGCTGAGGCAGAAGAATCTCTTGAACCCGGGAGGCAGAGGTTGTAGTGAGCAGAGATTGTGCCATTGCACTCCAGCCTGGGCAACAAGAGCAAAACTCAGTCTCAAATAATAATAATAATAAATCCATGGAATACTGTTTCAGTTAAAATTTATACAAACAAGCCAGGTGCGGTGGCTCATGCCTGTAATCCTAGCACTCTGGGAGGCTGAGGCGGGTGGATCACCTGAGGTCAGTAGTTCAAGACCAGCCTGGGCAACATGGCGAAACCCTGTCTCTACTAAAAATACAATAATAATAATAATAATAATTAGCTGGGCATGGTGGCACACCTATGATCCCAGCTGCTCGGGAGGCTGAGGCAGGAGAATCGCTTGAACCCGGGAGGCGGAGGTTGTAGTGAGCTGAGATCGCAGTCCTGCACTCCAGCCTGGGCGACAGAACAAGAATCCGTCTCAAAAAAAAAAAAAGGGTATACAAACACTACCTTCAAAAGTGTAGAATGTACGGCCAGGCATGGTGGCTCATGCCTGTAATCCTAGGGGAGACCAAGGCAGGTGGATCACAAGGTCAGGAGTTCGAAACCAGCCTGGCTAACATGGTGAAACCCAATCTCTACTACAAAAAATTAGCCGGGCATGGGGGCAGGCGTCTGTAATCCCAGCTACTCGGGAGGCTGGGGCAAAAGAATCGCTTGAACCTGGAAGGTAGAGGTTGCAGTGAGCCAAGATCATGCCATTGCACTCCAGCCTAGGCAACAGGGCCAGACTCCATCTCAAAGAAAAAAAAAAGTGTAAAATGTAATGGTTGGAAGCATGGGCTTGGAAATCAGAGACATTTGAGTTTGAATTCAGTCTCCACGGTGAGCAGTTGTTTCAGACAAGTTACATAACCTCTCTAAGCCTCAGTTCCTTAACCTATAAAATGGAAATAATCATCCCATGAGACCAGCCTGGCCAACATGGTGAAACCCCGTCTCTTTTTTTTTTTTTTGAGACGGAGTCTTGCTCTGTAGCCCGGGCTGGAGTGCAGTGGCCGGATCTCAGCTCACTGTAAGCTCCGCCTCCCGGGTTTGCGCCATTCTCCTGCCTCAGCCTCCTGAGTAGCTGGGACTACAGGCGCCCGCCACCTCGCCCGGCTAGTTTTTTTTGTATTTTTAGTAGAGATGGGGTTTCACCGTGTTAGCCAGGATGGTCTCGATCTCCTGACCTCGTGATCCGCCCGTCTCGGCCTCCCAAAGTGCTGGGATTACAGGCTTGAGCCACCGCGCCCGGCCACCCCGTCTCTTAAAAATACAAAAATTAGCCAGCTGTATCGCCCAGGCTGGAGTGCAGTGGCACAATCTCTGCTCACCGCAACCTCTGCCTCCCAGGTTCAAGTGATTCTCCTGCCTCAGCCTCCTGAGTAGCTAGGACTACAGGCAAGGGCCACCACGTCCGGCTAATCCCCTAGGATTACAGGATGGTCTCGATCTGTTGACCTCATGATCCACCCACCTCGGCCTCCTAAAGTGCTGGGATTATAGGCATGAGCCACCGCGCCCAGCCTAGACATTGTTTTAAATGCATTGCATGGATTAACTCATGGAACCAGCTTTACAATATCCTGTGATTTGGAAACTGAGACCCAGGGAGGTAAAGGTAATATGCCCATTGTCATTCAGCTGGTAAATGGCAGAGCTGGGTCCAAATCCAGGCAGACTGTTTCCATGCTGTTTACACTATGTTGATTCTTATTAAATATCCCTATGAAATATGTCTCATATTCATCCCCTTTCTTTCATCTCCACTGATGCCACATGAAACTTTCAGGATGTGTTAGTTGCATTATTACAATAACTTCTGAGTTTGTTACTTTGCTTCTAATCTCTCACTGGTCATCTCTGAGTGTCACTGCCAGACTAATTTTCATAAAATACTGCTTGTAGTATGTCATTCCCCTGGCCCAGAAACTACATTTTATTTATTTATTTATTTATGTACTTACTTACTTATTTATTTATGTTTTGAGACAGGGTCTCTGTATTAACCAGGCTCAAGCAATTATCTTGCCTTAACCTCCCGAGTGCTGGGACCACAGACACTTGTCACCACACTCAACTAATTATAAATGCCATAAGAGTAGCAATCATGAGGCCGGGCGCGGTGGCTCAAGCCTGTAATCCCAGCACTTTGGGAGGCCAAGACGGGCGGATCACGAGGTCGAGAGATCGAGACCATCCTGGCTAACACGGTGAAACCTCGTCTCTACTAAAAAATACAAAAAACTAGCCGGGCGTGGTGGCGGGCGCCTGTAGTCCCAGCTACTGGGGAGGCTGAGGCAGGAGAATGGCGCAAACCCGGGAGGGGGAGCTTGCAGTGAGCTGAGATCCGGCCACTGCACTCCAGCCTTGGCGACAGAGCGAGACTCCGTCTCAAAAAAAAAAAAAAAAAAAAAAAAGTAGCAATCATGGCTTTTCAAGCCTGACAGAACCTAGCATCATGCTGTACTCACATTGTTTAAGAAATAAACATATGGATACACGGATTGATGTGCATGGTATTTAGGAAGATTTGCTCCAGTCTTGGCACTATATTTTATTTATTTATCTAGTGAACCAGAAATAAAATTCTAAGCCCCCCAACCAAATGAATGGGCTCCTCTTCTGGGCCAAGGGCATTCCTAAATTAACCTGAAAAACTAGTTGAGGCCATGATGAGAAGTGGGAGTCAGACATGCCTCATTATATTCTCCTCCTTTTGGAATTCAGGACCAGCATTTAACACTAAAGCAGATAGCCGGGCGCGGTGGCACACGCCTGTAATCCCAGCACTTTGGGAGGCCGAGGCAAGTGGATCACCTGAGGTCGGGAGTTCAAGACCTGGCTGACCAACATGGAGAAACCTGGTTTCTACTAAAAATACAAAATTAGCCAGAGCGGTGGCACATGCCTGTAATCCCAGCTACCTGGGAGGCTGAGGCAGGAGAATCGCTTGAACCTGGGAGGCGGAGGTTGAGGTGAGCCAAGATCGCGCCATTGCACTCCAGCCTAGGCAAAAAGAGCAAAACTCTGTCTCAAAAAAAACAAAAAACAAAAAACATTAAAGCAGAGAACTTAAGGTTGACACAGCAGACTCTTTGTAGCAATGATACCAGCATTGACAGACAGCAGACCCCATCTGTCATGATAGCAGGCAAAGGTGTCTTTTGTGGTAAAAATCTACATTCTGTAGAAAATCCCCTTCCCTTTCCAGGTCTTTTTCCTGATCCAGGAGAGAACTAACTAAGAGTCTGATACCTTTTTAAATCTGATAAGAAACACTGGCCAGGCATGGTGGCTCACGCCTGTAATCCCAGCACTTTGGGGGGCAGAGATGGGAGGATCGCTTGAGCCCAGGAGTTCAATACCAGCCTGGGCAACATGAGGAAACACCATCTCTACAAAATATACAAAAGTAAGCCAGGCATAGTGGAATGAACCAGTAGTCTCAGCTACTTAGGAGGTTGAGGTGGGAGGATCACTTGAGCCTGGGAGGTCAAGACTGCAGTAAGCCATGATCCAGCTACTGCACTCCCGACTGGGTGACAGAGGGAGACCCTGCCTCAAAACGAAGCAAAAAGCAAAGAAACATTTACAATCTATGCTCTCTGGAGCCTGCTACCTGTAGCCTTCTCTGCATAATAAAAACCTTGATTTCCACAATTCTGTGTGTGTGTGTGTGTGTGTGTGTGTGCATATCTTAGTAACAATTCCTTAACTTAACCCAGACATTCCCTTCTACGGGTTCCAGGTCTTTAAACTCTTTCAACCAATTGTCAATCAGGACATCTTTGAATCAACTTACATGCTGGAACCTGCCACCCCCACCTCCTTTCGGGACCAAGCCAATGTACATTTGACATGTATTGATTGATGTCTTATGTCTCCCTAAAATGTATAAAACCAAGCGGTGGCCCAACTATTTTGGACACACATTCTTAGGACCTTCTAAGGCTGTATCACGGTCATGTCCTTAACATTGGCAAAATAAACTTCTAAACTGAAACCTGTCTCAGATACTTTTTGGTTTGCAGTTTGTTTATTTGTTTGTTTATTTATTTGAGACAGGGTCTTGCTAGGTCGCCCAGGCTTGGGTACAGTGGCAGAATCATGGCTTACTGTGGCCTCAACCTCCTGGGCTCAACGGATCCTCCCACCTCAGCCTCCTGAGTAGCTGGGACTACAGGCACACACCACCAGGCTGGGTAATTTTTTTTTTTTTTTCCTATAGATACAGAGTCTTCCTGCATTGCCCAGGCTGATCTAGAACTCCTGGGCTCAAGCGATCCTCCTCTGCCTCGGTTTCCCAAAGTGTTGGGATTACAGATGTGAGCCACTGCGCCTGGCCAGGTACTATATTTTAAACAAAAAGAATCTAGGTAATGACAAGGACAGCACAAATTCCTATAACGAATGCAAAAGTGTCTTGATATCACAATGTCTAGCACAGAGTTATTGGAGGCTGTCCTGCCCAGCGCGTTACAATTTACAAAGCTGCTTCTCTGAAGCTAGATTTAGGATCTGTCTTAAACTCAGCAGTGGGGACTGGAGCAAGATCACAGCCGCTCGCGTTGATGGTCACTGTTGCTTCCGGCGCAGGTTTGGTTTTCTTTGGGGTTGCCATTTCAACTAGACGGCCTCGGGGTAGGCCAGATTTGGATCCTCTGTCTCATCTGCGTTGCAGAGGTGGGACCACCCCTCTTTCACATAGCTCCGGTTCGCAAACACTCCGCCCCGCACAAAGATGGCGCGGAGGCGGGCTGGGCCAATGCGGAGTGGCGTTGCTCCCGGTTGCCTAGGTAACAGCCAATGGGCAGCGGGAATTGTGCCCAGTGCGGTCGCCCGGGATGGCGGCGTCAAGTGGGGCAAGCGCTGGTGGAGGTGGCGGAGAGCAAGGTGGCAGCCGGGAACCCATCAGAGGAAAAGTCCGAGGAGCTGGAGCCCTGCGTCCAGGCGTGACGGTCATCCCGAAAGGCTAGTCCCAGGTTGGCTGGAGGCGCAGGAGGGAGGGGGCTGGGAAAGAGGATGATCGGCCAGGTGGGCACTGAGGAACCCAGCACGAGATGACCGGGCTGGGGGATGCGGCTCCACCTCGGATACGCTGACCCGAGGTCGGCTGCCTGTGGGGGACCCAAACCTGAACCCTTTAGTCTCCACCGCGGGGGTCGAGGCCCAGGAGAGCCGACTGGACTGGGGTTAGCGAGCAGGGGGTGGAGGGTTGCATCAGGGGAATTGGCAGACCCGTGGGAGCGTTAGACCCTGCCGGGCGGGAGAGCGGACCAGGATAGCAGGAAGCAACCGGGCGGGAACGTGAAAATGGGGTGCGAGAAGGTGTTACCTTGTTGTGGTCTAGGGCTTTGTTTTCCCTGGACCCGCCTTTATCTCGCTGGTGGAGAGAACTCCCACATATGGAAGCCTGGGGAATGGGATGCTTCAATTCGTTGATCGGGGGTATCCCTGCAGTCTAGCATCTCTGAACTGCTTAGGTACCAGCAGGAATAGCTGCTATATCGGAGTCCAGCCCAGGCATTCCCTTTCCCGTGAAATGGGATCGTATTTGGCAGTATTACTCCCTAGTCCCAATCACCCCCAGGTCAGGTCATCATCGCGTTTTGTTGTTGTTGTTGTTGCTGTTGTTGTTTTTTTAATATTCTTTTTGGCGCCAATTTTCTTCCCACTTTCTTCATTCTAACCATCCCACAGTCTTCCTAAACGAACCCTTCATATAGCAACGATACATTTCTTTACTTTTCACATGAGGAAAGAGGAGGTTAGACTTAACAATGAAAAACAGTTATTTCGATCTCCTTTTAAAACACCTAAAAAAGAATATTTAGGCCGGGCGTGGTGGCCCACGCCTGTAATCCCAACACTTTGGTAGGCCGAGGCGGGTGGATCACGAGGGCAGGATTTCAAGACTAGCTTGGCCAAGATGGTGAAACCCCGTCTCTACTAAAAATACAAAAATTAGCCGAGCGTGGTGGCGGGCGCCTGTAATCCCAGCTATCCAGGAGGCTGAGGCAGGAGAATTGCTTGAACCTGCGAGGCGGCGGTTGCAGTGAGCCGAGATCCTGCCCCAGCACTCCAGCATGGGGAACAGAGCAAAACTCCGTCTCATTAAAAAAAAAAAAAAAAAAAGAGTATTTGACTTTTTGTTCTAGGTTCTTAACAAGGTTAATCTTTGTTCATCAAAGCCTTCATTTTCTTCTCTTTAGGATTCTAAAAGCCTATGAACTGCTTTATTACTGAAATAATTTGACAAGACTGTTGTACCCTGGGAAGGGGGTTTTGGGGAGACATGTAGGTAGTTAGGGTGGCTGCCTCCAACCAGTATTCTCTAACTGGATCTCTCCCACCGCCCCATCCTTTTTGTTTGTTTGTTTGTTTGTTTGTTTTTCTTTTCTTTTCTTTTTCTTGAGATAAGGTCTGGCTCTGTTGCCCAGGCTGGAGTGCAGGTGTGGTGCAGTCACTGCTCACCCTGGCAGCCTCAAATTCTGGGCTCAAGCAATCCTCCTGCCTCAGCCTCCTGAGTAGCTGGGACTACAGGCATGCACCACCACATCCAGCTAATTTTTGAATTGTTTTGTAGAGATGAGGTCTCACTATGTTTCCCAGCTTGGTATTGAACTCCTGGGCTCAAGTGATCCTCTTGCCTCAGGCTCCCAACGTGCTAGGATTACAGGACTGAGCCATCATGCCTGGCCCTTTTCTTCTTTGTGTCAGTTGTTGTTTTTTTTTAATCCTCTTAAATTGGACACAGGTTACTGTGAATACAAAAATGTTCTTTAATAAGTTGATTTCTTAAAATTAGAAAAAGATAAATAGAACGGAAACAAAAATTCTCATTACTGTCTCAGAGTTCTGTTTGGAAATAAGAAAATAATAATAAAGAAATGTCTGGGGCAAAAGAAAATGAAGATAGCAGGAATGTAGTCTATAGTGCAGACTAATAGTGTATTGGTTTACAGGGACAGAATAGTAATTTTCTTTTATGTAAATGTTTGGACTGATCCTTTGCAACCAATCTATCAGGAGTGCAGAAAGGGTGAGTGTCTGTTTAGAAGTGTGAATCATCTTGGCTTGTGACTGGATTCCATGGGTATATTTGTAGCCTAAACCCCTAAGCCATATATTCTTTTTAAAAAGATGATTTGGATAACTGATACAAATACTGATTTGCATCTCTTATTAAAGTATTGGGCCGACACGGTGGCTCACACCTGTAATCCTAGCACTTTGGAAGGCTGAGGCAGGCATATCATTTGAGCCCAGGGGTTCAAGACCAGCCTGGGCAACATGGTGAAACCCTGTCTCTACCAAAAAATGCAAAACTTAGCTGGGTGTGGTGGCATATTCCTGTAATCCCAGCTACTCAGGAGGCTAAGGTGGGAGGGTGGCTTGAGTCCAAGAGGCAGAGGTTGCAGCGGCTGAGATGACGCCACTGCACTCCAGCTTGGATGACAGAGCCAGACTCTGCCACAAAAAAAAAAAAAAAGAAGAAGTATTGGGCTTTCAGTCTTCATCAGCACTGGCTGTATTTTGTTAAACTAGATTTGTCTCAATGACCATGGTTACTGGTGAAATTCCTTTTTAGGTCAGTAGCTGTGGTTAGTTATATTATATACTATATATATATTATTATATATATTATATATATAGTAGTATATATATATAGTAGCTGTGGTTAGTTATATATTATATATTAGCATGGTTAGTTATAAAAGTCATAAAATCCAGACAATGTCCCAAATAGTGACAATATCAACTATTTGGGCACATATGACAGTTTCTAGCCAAACGTATTCAACCATGGCCTGAGATCCATGGATTCTACGCATGTTCCCTTTCAGTAGCACTTCTGATTGTGGTCTTGGCAATGGACATCATTTTGGCAAGCATCTGCCAAGGGAATTTGCTACATGTCCCTAAATCAAAATGGAATGGAAGTTTGTAGTATGTACTGTTGGAAACCAATGGGACAGGATGGTGGCAGGGTTAGGTTGAAACATGGTATTCCAGTTATTATTGCCGTATAACAAATTACCCCAGAATTTAGCAGCTTAAAACACCCATATGGTGGCCGGACACGGTGGCTCACATCTATAATCCCAGCACTTTGGGAGGCCGAGGCGGGTGGATCATAAGGTCAGGATATCGAGACCATCCTGGCTAATACAGTGAAACCCTGTCTCTACTAAAAATACAAAAAATTAGTCAGGCGTGATGGCGAGCACCTGTAGTCCCAGCTAATTGGGAGGCTGAGGCAGGAGAATTGCTTAAACCCAGGAGGTGGAGCTTGCAGTGAGCAGAGATTGCGCCTCTGTACTCCAGCCTGGGCGACAGAGCAAGACTCCATCTCAAATAAATAAATAAATAAATAATACCCATATGATGCTCATGGATTCTGTGGGTAAGGGAATTTGGACCTGGCACCATGAGGAGGCCTCTTTCTGCTCCCTGATATGGGACGGAATGCAGGCTCAGTGACTGAGGGCTGGAATCATCTGAAGGCTGCTTCACTGATGCCTGGTACCTGAGATAGGATGATTCAAAGGTAAGGACAGCCAACTGGAGCACCAATATATGACTTTGCTGTGTGGCTTGGCTTTCAGTGTTAGCCTCTGGGTAGTCAGGCTTTTTATGTGGTGGCTTACATCTCCAAGTGTGAGTGTATCAGTGACAAGATGGAAGTTGCGTCACCCTTTATGATCTAACCTCAGAACACACCACCATTTTCTTTCGAGACAGAGTTTCGCTCTTGTTGCCCAGGCTGGAGTGCAATGGCACGATCTTGGCTCACCGCAACCTCTGCCTCCTGGGTTAAGCAGTTCTCCTGCCTCAGCCTCTCAAGTAGCTGGGATTACAGGCATGTGCCACCACACCCAGCTAATTTTGTATTTTTAGTAGAGATGGGGTTTCTCCATGTTGGTCAGGCTAGTCTTGAACTCCCAACCTCAGGTGATCCGCTCGCCTCGGCCTCCCGAAATGCTAGGATTATAGGAGTGAGCCACCATGCCCGGCCCACACCATCATTTTCATTGTGTTCTATTGGTCCAAGCAGTCACGAGCCTACTCAGATTCAAGGAAGGGGAGGTAGATTTCACTTTTTTTTTGAGACGGAGTCTTGCTCTGTTACCCAGGCTGGAGTGCAGTGGCGCAATCTCGGCTCACTGCAACCTCCACCTCCTGGGTTCACTCCATTCTCCTGCCTCAGCCTCCTGAGTAGCTGGGACTATAGGCGCTCACCACTATGCCCAGCTAATTTTTTGTATTCTTTAGTACAGACGGGGTGTCACTGTGTTAGCCAGGATGGTCTCGATCTCCTGACCTCGTAATCCGCCCGCCTTGGCCTCCTAAAGTGCTGGGATTACAAGCGTGAGCCACCACGCCCGGCCAGATTTCACTTTGTGATGGGTCAGCAGCCAGGTCAAATTGTAGACAAACATGTAAGACAGAAGATACTATTGCAAACATCTTGGAAATACAGTCTGCCACATTTGGTAATAACAAGGTAACCTTTTTGGTTTCATTGGCTTCCTTAAAATATTTAGGGTATAATCCCCAAGAGCTAATAGCATACTGAAGAAGTGGTTAGGGGCTGGGCGTGGTGGCTCATGCCTATAATCCCAGCACTTTGGGAGGCCAAGACAGGCAGATCACATGAGGCCAGAATTTGAGATCAGCCTGGCCAACATAGTGAAACCCCATCTCTACTAAAAATATTAAAATTAGCTGGGCATGCTGGCACACCTGTAATCCCAGCTACTCAGGAGGCTGAGGCACGAGAATCTCTTGAGCCTGGGAGGCAGAGGTTGCAGTGAGCCAAGATCACAACATTACACTCCAGCCTGGGTGACACTGTGAGACTCTGTCTCAAAAAAAAAAAAAACGTGGTTAGGTGTACAACTTGAGAACTAGTACTTTGTCCATAAATAACCCTCAAACTGGAGAAACGTTCCCTTCTTTCATCAATCTTCTACTGGTCCTCCCGGAACAAGGTAGAATGCCACTCTTTGGAAGCTTCACGTAGCCTTGAGAAAAAGTAAATAAATACAAGGCAGTACTTTCCCTGAGTCCGTGTGTAGTCAATATGACTCCTCAAATCCCACTGCAATAACTCTTTCCAAATTTTGAGTGAAAACAAGTTGGTTAACTGCTGCCAGACATCTAAAGGAAATACTTATAATCTTTTTATATAAATAGTGATTTTGTGTTTACGTTTTGGAATGGTTGTTTAATTATAAGATATAGTGGAAGATACAGTCCTTCAGATTCTAACTGACGTGCTTTGAAGGAATGAAACTTCAACCATAAGCTGACTTTTAGTGCTGTGACTTAGTTCTGGGAAGAGCTGAAGATTGCCTGATCAAAATGCCTGTCTGTACTGGAGTTTTCTTCTGCTGTTCTGATGGAAAACTGCTTCTCATGCTCTCATTAATGTTATATTTGCAATGGAGTCATGTTGGCCTCTACCCCAGCACACTCTGATGCTGGGCTGGTGATAAGAGACTTGTGAGCCTGAAATTGGATGCTGACCTTGTGGGACATTGATAGGACAGAGATGACATGACAAGTACCAGCATCCCCTCTCAGAAAATAGCTCCCACAGGTTTGGAGGTAGTTGACTACAAGAAAATAATGGTCCTTGCCTCGGATATCTTCTGTGTGAGAGATACTGGAAATGGAATGTTTGACTGATAACTGAAGAAGGGAGAAAGTTCTATGGGAGTGGCCCCCAAACATCTCAAGAAGAGTCTCCACAAGGTTGCCCTTCATTTAGGCGAGAAATGAATCTTTTCTCTTATTTGGGTGAGAGCACAGGGATTCTTAGAACTCATCTGTCCTCATGGCTGGGACAGAGCCAGGGTATAGAAGATGTCGTTGAGCCCTGCTGTGGTCAGGCCTAGCTGTTTTCACATCAGACCATGTCTGGGTTTTTGGTGTCTGTATCAAAAATCATTATGTTCTGGCTAGGCATGGTAGCTCACGCCTGTAATCCAGCACTTTGGGAGGCCAAGGCAGGCAGATCACATGAGGCCAGGAGTTCGAGACCAGCCTGGCCAAAATGGTGAAACCCTGTCCTACTAAAAATACAAAAAGTAGCCAGGTGTGGTGGTGGGCACCTATAATCCCAGCTACTCAGGAGGCTGAAGCAAGAGAATTGCTTAAACCCAGGAGACGAAGGTTGCAGTGAGCTGAGATGGAGCCACTGCACTTCAACGTGGGTGACAGAGTGAGAGTATCTCAAAAAAAAAAAAAAAAAAAAAAAAAAAAAAAAGGTTATCAGGTCCCTCTGCTGAAGCTACTCAGCAGTCACCAGCACCAGTCTCCATTAAACAAACAAACAAACAAAAATAAGGCCGGGTACGGCGGCTCACGCCTGTAATCCCAGCACTTTGGGAGGCCAAGGCGGGAGGATCACCTGAGGTCAGGAGTTCAAGACCAACCTGGCCAACATGGTGAAACCCTGTCTCTACTGAAAATACAAAAATTAGCTGGGTGTGGTGGCAGGGGCCTGTAATCCCAGCTACTTGGGAGGCGCTGGGGCAAGAGAATCGTTTGAACCCAGGAGGCAGAGGTTACAGTGAGCCGAGACCACACCATTGCACTCCAGCCTGGGCAACAGGAACGAAATTCTGTCTAAAAAAAAAAAAAAAAAAGCCAGGCACAGTGGCCCACACCTGTAACCACAGCACTTTGGAAGGCTGAGATGGGTGGGTCACCTGAGGTCAGGAGTTCAAGACCAGCCTGGCCAACATGGTGAAGCCCTGTCTCTACTAAAAATACAAAAATTAGCCAGCCATGGTGATGGTCCCCTGTAATCCCAGCTATTCGAGAGACTGAGGCAGGAGAATCACTTGAACTCGGGAGATGGAGGTTGCAGTGAGCCGAGATTGCGCCATTGCACTCCAGCCTGGGTCACAGAGCAAGACTCCGTTTCAAAAAAAAAAAAAAAAAGAGAACAAGCATCAGAATATATTATTTATTATTATTATTATTATTATTATTATTATTATTATTGAGTCAGAGTCTTGCTCTGTCACCCAGGCTGGAAACCAGTGGCATGATCCTGGCTTACTGCAAACTCTGCCTCCCAGGTTCAAGTGATTCTCCTGTCTCAGCCTCTCAAGTAGCTGGGATTACAGGCGACCATCACCACACTTGGCTAATTTTTGTGTTTTTAGTAGAGACAGGGCTTCACCACGTTGGCCAGGCTGGTCTTGAACTCCCGACCTCAGGTGATCCACCCATCTTAGCCTCCCAAAGTGCTGGGATTACAGGCGTGAGCCACTGTGCCCGTCTGCTTGTTCTCATAAAAAAAACCAAAAAGTCATGAGGCTGGGTGTGGTGGCTCATGCTTATAGTCCTAGCACTTTGGGAGGCCAAGGCCAGAGATTGCTTGAGACTAGGAGTATGAGATTAGCCTGGGCAACATAGTGGGACACCATCTCTACAAAGAAGTTAATTAGTCAGGCATGGTGGTGTGTGCCTATAGTCCTAGCTACTACGGAGGCTGGGGCAGGAGGGTTGTTTGAGCCCACAAGTTCGGGGTCGCAGTGAGTTATGATCATGCCATTGCACACCAGCATGGGCAACAGAGCGACACACTGTCTCCTTAAAAACAAAAAATCGGGCCGGGTATGGTGGCTTACGCCTGTAATCCCAGCACTTTGGGAGGCTGAGGCGGGCGGATCACGAGGTCAGGAGATTGAGACCATCCTGGCTAACATAGTGAAACCCTGTCTCTATTAAAAATACAAAAAATTGGCCGGGCGCGGTGGCTCAAGCCTGTAATCCCAGCACTTTGGGAGGCCGAGACAGGTGGATCACGAGGTCAGGAGATCGAGACCATCCTGGCTAACACGGTGAAACCCCGTCTCTATTAAGAAATACAAAAAACTAGCCGGGCGAGGTGGCGGGCGCCTGTAGTGCCAGCTACTCGGGAGGCTGAGGCCGGAGAATGGCGTAAACCTGGGAGGCGGAGCTTGCAGTGAGCTGAGATCCGGCCACTGCACTCCAGCCTGGGTGACAGAGCGAGACTCCGTCTCAAAAAAAAAAAAAAAAAAAAAAAATACAAAAAATTAGCCTGGCGTGGTGGCAGGCACCTGTAGTCCCAGCTACTCGGGAGGCTGAGGCAGGATAATGGTGTGAACCCGGGAGGCAGAGCTTGCAGTGAGCCGAGATGGTGCCACTGCACTCCAGCCTGGGTGACAGAGTGAGACTCCGTCTCAAAAAAAAAAAAAAACCTTTATGACAGAAGGCCAAAATGCAAATATCCTGTAGGATGTTGACAAAGAGCGGATGGTAGCAATTATAGTTTGTTTTTCCTCTACTTAGTATTCAGCTCTTTAGTCAAAATTGCTGAGATTTTCTTTTTCAGAGTGTTGTTTGAATTACATTGGTAGCAATTTTTACTGAGGAAAGACCTAGAGAAGTTTTCATTACAGTAAGTATATGTGTGAGTTTAAGTGTAAAACTTTGAAAGAGGAAAAGAAACTAACATTTAGTGGACGGACCCTGGCAGTGTTCTAGGTACTTAGTGTGTGTCATTTTCTTTCTTTTATTTTTCTTTCCTGTCACCCACTGACTCTCAGATATTTAACTGAGTCCACCTGCCAGCTCTGTGAAATACATATATTATCTCCACTTTACAGATGAGGAGACTGAGATTTAGAGATGCTTAAATACCTTGCCCATAATTATACAGTGAACTCAGATTTGAACTCAAGTCCTTCTGTGCTCAGAGTCTACAACACCACCGGATTATCCTGGGAGGCCAGATAGGATAGGATGGTATGAGTTAGCAAGTTAGTGCAAGAACTTGCGCCAGCAAGGCCAGCTGTCAGAGCTCTGATTCTAACTTTCACATGTTAGTTTCCACATGTTAAAGTATGACCTTAGTTAATTTACTTATCCTCTCTGCACCTTAGTTTCCTCATCCCTAAAGTGGAACTAATAATAATACCCACCCCAAAAAGTTGTTGTGAGATGAAATTAGATAACATTTTAAAAACACTGATGCTCATGCTGGGCGCGGTGGCTCACGCCTGTAATCTCAGCACTTTGGGAGGCCGAGGCGTGTGGATTACCTGAGGTCAGGAGTTTGAGACCAGCCTGACCAACATGGTGAAACCCCATCTCTACTAAAAACACAAAATTAGCCAGGCGTGGTGGCGCATGCCTATAATCCCAGCTACTTGGGAGGCTGAGGTGGAGGTTGCAGTGAGCCGAGATTGTGCCATTGCACTCCAGCCTGGGAAATAAGAGTGAAACTCCGTCTCAAAAACAAAACAAAACAAAAAACACTGATGCTCACACCAGTGGAAGCTGATGAGGAAGAATCACTTGAGGCCAGGAGTT
Organism: Macaca thibetana thibetana; assembly: GCF_024542745.1. Classification (NCBI taxonomy): domain Eukaryota; kingdom Metazoa; phylum Chordata; class Mammalia; order Primates; family Cercopithecidae; genus Macaca; species Macaca thibetana. The sequence goes on along the minus strand of NC_065586.1, from coordinate 93,656,719 downwards.
CAGGACCAGTCTAGGCACCATAGCAATATCCATCTCAACAAAAAATTTGAAAAGTAGCTGGGTGTGTTGGCACACACCTCTAGTCCCAGCTACTGGAGAGGATGAGGTGGGAGGCTCACTTGAGCCCAGAAGTTTGAGACTGCAGTGAGCTATAATCATACCACTGCATTCCAGGCTGGGTAACAGTGAGACCCCATCTCTTAAAACAAACAGCACTGATGGAACACAATAAGAGGTCAGTAAATGTTAGCTTCTGTTATAAAGGTATTTCAGACAGTTTCTCTGGGGTTAGTGCAATTGATTATTAGAGAGGGTTGTGCCACCTGAATTGGAATATAAATAATCTAGCACTGTCCACCATGACAATGTGGAGAAAGTAAATTTAACATATGTGTTGTTTTAGTTGAATATTTAAAGCATCACTTTTGTATAAAATATACCAGACCCCTTTTGCGCTATGAAACTATGGAACCCATTCTTTGGAACTCCATCTTGACTGGATGAGGTTTTGGCTTCCCTGGGTCTTGAAGAAAAAGGAAGCTAGCTGTTGGCACCAGGCCCCCAAGATTTAAGAATCTTGTGGCCAGGAGTGGTGGCTCATGCCTGTAATCTTAGCACTTCAGGAGGCCAAGGCGGGCGGATCATGAGGTCAGGAGATCGAGACTATCCTGGCTAATGTGGTGAAACCCCGTCTTTACTAAAAAATACAAAAAGTTAGTGGGGTGTGGTGGCAGGAGCCTGTAGTCCCAGCTACTGGGGAAGCTGAGGCAGGAGAATGGCGTGAACCCAGGAGGCAGAGTTTGCAGTGAGCCGAGATCGCGCCACTGCACTCCTGCCTGGGCGACAGAGCAAGACTCAGTCTCAAAAACAAACAAACAAACAAAAAAAAAAAAACCCATCTTATTTTGAGCTGGGAGCAGTGGCATGCACCTGTAGTTCCAGCTACTCAGAAGGCTAAGAGGGGATTGGAGGATCTCTTGAACCTAGGAGTTCAAGTCCCGTCTGGGTAACATAATGAGACCCTGTCTCTAAAAGAAAAAAGAATTCTTTCCTGTTTGTCTGCCAAGTCTGGCCCCAGTACTCTGAGGAAAATGTGTCCTTGTCCTATTGGAACTTAGTCAGATGCCTCAGGGTCAGACTCTAGGTTACTTACTAATCAGAGGGGACTTTTTTTCCCCTTTCTTTCCTTTTTCTGAGACAGGGTCTCATTCTGTCACCCAGGCTGCAGTGGCGCTATCATGACTTACTGCAGCCTCAGACTCCTGGGCTCAAGCAATTGTCCCTGCTCAGCCTCCCAAAGTGCTGGAATTACAGGCATGAGACACCATGCTTGGTTGATAGAGGACTTTTCAATAGTGATTTATAGTTCAGAGAACTTTTCACACACAGTATTTCCGTTTATTGTAGTAGTAGGCCCCAAGCTTTGAAGTAAGGATTTAATGATGTGCTTATTAAAACTGCAGGTTCCCGGGCTCTAACTATACAGAATCTGATTCAGTAAGTCTGAGTTTGGGCCTAGGAATCTGCATCGTCAAAATCACTGGAGAAAACATTGTATTGCTTAGATCTGGAAAAGATGAGGAGGTAGCTGTGTGTGCCTGTAGTCCCAGCTACTCTGGAGACTGAGGTGACGGGATCCCTTGAATCCAGGAGTCTGAGGTTACAGTGAGCTACGATTTTGCCACTGCACTCTAGCCTGGGTGACAGAGCAAGACCCTGTCTCTAAAAAATAAATAGATAAGTAAATGAAAGATGAAGGGATGAATGAAAAGACCTAGGGAATTAAAAAAGAAATAGGGCCTGTATTTTTTAGTATATCAAATGACATGCTATTTGCCTCTGTTTATATTTAATGATTTTGGGGTTATCTTAATTCCCTTCTTCTTCTTCTTTTTTTTTTTTTTTTTTGAGACAGGGTTTCCCTCTGTCACCCAGGCTGGAGTGTAGTGGCGTGATCTTGGCTCACTGCACCTCTGCCTCCTGGGTTCAAGCGATCCTTCCACCTCAGCCTCCCAAGTAGCTGGGACTACAGGAACGCGCCACCACACCCGGCTAATTTTTTAAATTTTTTGTAATTTTGGTAGAGATGGGGTTTCACCATGTTGCCCAGGCTGGTCTCAAACTCCTGAGCTCAAGTGGTCTGCCAGCCTCAGCCTCCCAAAGTGCTGGGATTATAAGCTTGAGCCACTGTGTAGTTCCCTTCTTATAGGATATCCTTCAATACATCTTTTCACCACTAGTGTGAAGCCATATCTAGCCAGTCCCCAAATATTACTGATGGTTTTCCTATGATGTATCCATCCTAGTTGTTCCTTCTGCTCCCATTATACGGTGATCTCCCAGACTCATGCCTGAATGTATCAGTAATATACTTTTTTTTTTTCTGGGTAATAACACACCACCAGAAAACACAGTGGCTTGAAACAATAACCATTTGTTTATCCTGTGAGTCTGTGGTCGCTAGTTTGGGGCTGGGCTCAGAAGGGCAGTTCTTCTGGTCTTGCCTGAGCTATTTGTTCATCTGTGGCCAGCTGGGATAGGGTCTCACCATCCAGTAGACTAGATTGGGCTTATTTACACGGGGGCAGAACAGGTCCAAGTATAGCAAGAGGGCAAGCCTAGTGCACAGGTGCTTTGCAGACCTCTGCTAGATCACCTTTGCGAACATTCCATCATCCAGAGCAAGTCACATAGCCAACCCAGATCCAGAGGGTGGAGGAATAAATAAACTCTGCCTCTCTTTTTTTTCAGACAGAGTCTCACTGCGTCGCCCAGACTGGAATGCAGTGGTGCGATCTCGGCTCACTGCAACCTCTGACACCCGAGTTCAAGCAATTCTTCTGTATCAGCCTCCCGAGTAGCTGGGATTACAGGCACCCACCACCACGCCCTGCTAATCTTTTGTATCTTTAGTAGATATAGGGTTTCGCCATGCTGGCCAGTCTGGTTCAGGTGATCCACCCGCCTTGGCCTCCTAGAGTGCTGGGATTACAGGCATGAGCCAACCGCACCTGGCCAACTCTGTCTCTTAATGGGAGGATCTACCTTGTCACATTGTAGGGTCATGAACGGAGGGAGAATAACTCTGCCCATTTTTACAATCTGCTGCATTATCATATTTCCCTTCCTTGCAAGCTTTTCTGACTATGGACTTGCTGCTTCAATTCATCCCACTTCACGCTACCACATTCATTTTCCTTACACACTGCCTTCATCATATTACATCCTGGTTCACAAACCTGCAGAGGCTGCCTCTTTTCCTCCATCATGTGCTGTAAACTCTTACGCCCAGCTTTCAAAGGTCTCTTTAAGTTAGCCTGAGCTAAAAGCAGAGGCTATGCTGTACAGGGAAAAAGGACTAGCATAGTCAGGGGAGGCTGCCAACAAACTCGATTACCTCTCTGGGCTTCTATTTCTCCTATAAAATGAGAGGTTGGACTAAATCCTTGAGGTTCTTTTCAGATGTATTTATTTATTTATTTATTTATTTATTTATTTAGAGACAGAGTCTTGCTTTGTCACCCAGGCTAGAGTGCAGTGGTGTGATCTCAGCTCACTGCAACCTCTGCCTCCCGGGTTCAAGCAATTCTCCTGCCTCAGCCTCCTGAGTAGCTGGAATTACAGGCGCCTGCCACCATACCTGGCTAATTTTTGTATTTTTAGTAGAGATGAGGTTTTACCATGTTAGCCAGGCTGGTCTCGAACTCCTGACCTCGTGATCTGCCCACCTCAGCCTCCCAAAGTACTGGGATTACAGGTGTGAGCTACCATGCATGCCCAGTCTATTTTTTATTTTTTTATTTTTTTTATTTTTTATTTTTTTATTTTTTTTGAGACAGAGTCTCACTCTGTCACCCAGGCTGGAGTGCAGTGGCCGGATCTCAGCTCACTGCAAGCTCCGCCTTTTGGGTTCACGCCATTCTCCTGCCTCAGCCTCCCGAGTAGCTGGGACTACAGGCGCCCGCCACCTCGCCCGGCTAGTTTTTTTTTTGCATTTTTTAGTAGAGACGGGTTTCACCGTGTTAGCCAGGATGGTCTCGATCTCCTGACCTTGTGATCCGCCCGTCTTGGCCTCCCAAAGTGCTGGGATTACAGGCTTGAGCCACCGCGCCCAGCTTATTTTTTATTTTTTAATTTTACTTTTTTTTTTTTTTTTTTGAGACAAAGTCTGGATCTGTCGCCCAGGCTGGAGTGCAGTGGCGCGATCTCGGCTCACTACAACCTCTGCCTCCCGGGTTCACACCATTCTTCTGCCTCAGCCTCCCGAGTAACTGGGACTACAGGCGCCCGCCACCACGCCTGGCTAATTTTTTGTATTTTTAGTAGAAACAGGGTTTCACAGTGTTTGCCAGGATGGTCTCGATCTCCTGACCTTGTGATCCTCCCGCCTCGGCCTCTCAAAGTGCTGGGATTACAGTAATTTTACATTTTTGACATGAGGTCTTGCTATGTTGCCCAGGCTGATCTTGAACTCCTGGGCTCAAGTGATCCTCCCACCTCAGCCTCCCAAAATGCTGGGATTACAGGTATGAGTCACTACACCAGGCCTGTCTTCAACTTTAAGATTGTGGCTACATGTACCTACGCAGGCTTATTTCCTATTACTCCCCAAATAAACCCTCAACTGTAATGAGACCAGGCTTCTTATTTTGCAATGGAACATCTCGTGTTCACATTGCCCTTAGAGTGTTCCTTGCCCTTTGAGTGTTGGTTCCCCATGTTTTCCTTTTTTTTTTTTTTTGAGACAGAGTCTTGCTCCATCACCCAGGTTGGAGTAACAGTGGTGTGATCTCGGTTCACTGCAACCTCCGCCTCTCAGGTTTAAGTGATTCTCCTGCCTCAACCTTCTGAGTAGCTAGGATTACAGGCTCCCGCCACCATGCCCAGCTAATTTTTGCATTTTTAGTAGAGACGGGATCTCACCACATTGGCCAGGCTGGTCTCAAACTACTGACCTCAGGTGATCCCGCCCACCTCGGCCTCCCAAAGTGTTGGGATTATAGGCGTGAGCCACTGCCCCTGGCCTGTTCCCTGTGTTTTCTGATTCTGGAATTGTTCTTTGCCTTCTCCACTGCTTGTCTGCTTGTTTTAAATTCTGGCCATCTCATGTCTTTGTTAATCTCTGCCATCCAAGTTGGCACTTAATCACATTATCTCTCGCATAAATCAGTGTTTCAATTGTTAGTCTTATTAACTAGATTATAAACTCGTCAAGGGAAGATACTCTATTTTATACATCAACTGAGCACGTAGTAGGTATCAAGTAAATATTTGTAGATTAATCCTCCATTTCCATCCCAGGTCATAGAAAATAGGAACTGGCTGAAAACTTTTAAGATAAGCAGGAGGATGAGAGCACCTGGGCAGAGGTGGAGTTGATGGTGCTGGTGGTTGTTGGAGACATGGGTATTTTGGTTAAATGCACCTAAGGCAGCGTACACTTACCAGGCTGGTGGCCTTTAGAATGTATCTACAAAATTGCTTTGCAGTCCTTTCCTCCTGCCATTCCATGACACTGGTTCTCCTCTGCTTATTTCCTACAGTTTTCATCCTTTTATCCTGTAATCTGTCACCATGACCCTGACAAAAGGTTCCTTCACCTACTCCAGTGGGGAGGAATATCGTGGCGAATGGAAGGAGGGTGAGAAGGACCCCTGGGGAGTGTCCAATGATGAACACTTCATTTGCTGGAGGACAAATACATCAGCATATGTAGCCAGCTTTATGGGTTTTCATTTTCAACTCCAGGATTTAATTCCACATAGTGCCTGCCTTTCCTTTATTCCATTTTAGGATTAAATAAAGGAATTCGAAAATGCTATTTTTAATTCAACCTCCAGGAATGAGTTATATCTTTCTGGTTTTTTGTTTGTTTGTTTGTTTGTTTTGAGATGAGGTCTTGCTCACTGTGTTGCCCAGACTGGAGTGCAATGGTGCGATCTCGGCTCACTGCAACCTCTGCCTCCCGGGTTCAAGCGATTCTCGTGCCTCAGCCTCCCGAGTAGCTGGGATTACAGGCACCTGCCACCATATCCGGCTAATTTTTGTATTTTTAGTAAAGATGGGTTTCACCATGTTGGCCAGGCTGGTCTCCAACTCCTGACCTCAGGTGATCTGCCCACCTTGGCCTCCCTAAGTGCTGGGATTACAGGCATCAGCCACCATACCCTCTCTTTTAAGCGTTTTGTATTTATCATCTTATTTAATCCTCATGACAACCTTATCAGGTAGGCACATACTATTATTATTCCCATTTAACAGATGGGGAAATTGAGGCAAGGAGAAGCTAAGTAACTTACTCAAGATCACAGAACTCTAAGTGGTAGAACAAGAAGGCAAACACAGCAGGCAGCCTGACTCAGTGTCCTCAACATCTAACTACACTGCCTCTCTGAGGAAAAGAAAACCAGTACCCCATTAGCACCTTAAAGCTGCTGGGCAAATCTAACAGCCTGATTGGCAGCACTGGTTTGAGCTTCATTACGTCATTGGGGCTGTGCTTACTCTCTGAACTGACCAGAAAACAGAGCAAGATGTTGCAGGAGTAATCATGCCTTTCAAACAGAATTCAGGGGAGTTCTTGTGGTGGATACAGCCCACCCAGTAGAGCCTCAGAAAGTCTCTCCTCTAACAGGCCACATTAGAGGGGACACCAGGTATTTGAAAACCAGGAAGAAAGGCGTGGGATTGAAGGAGGCAAGGTCACATCACACCTGTACAATTTCTCAAGACTCAGTAATTTAGGGCAGGCACAGTGGCTCACACCTGTAATCCCAACACTTTGTAATCCCAGCTACTGGGGAGGCTGAGGCAGGAGAAACACTTAAACCCAGGAGGCGGAGGTTGCAGTGAGCCAAAATCGCACCACTGCACTCCAGCCTGGGTGACAGAGCGAGACTCTGTCTCAAAAAAAAAAAAAAAAAGAAGAGAGGCTGGCACATAGTAAAGGCACTATAAATATAGATGTTAGCTATTGTTATTTACTTATTTATTTTTTTGAGACGTGTTGCCCAAGCTGGAGTTCAATGGCATGATCTCGGCCCACTGTAACCTCCGCCTCCTGTGTTCAAGGGATTCTCCTGCCTCAGCCTCCTGAGTAGCTGGGTTACAGGAGCACAACACCACCACCATGCCCAGCTAATTTTTTGTTGTTTTAATAGAAACAGGGTTTCACCATGTTAGCCAGGCTGGTCTTGAACTCCTGACCACAGGTGATCCACCTGCCTCCTCGGCCTCCCAAAGTGCTAGAATTACAGGCGTGAGCCACTGCACCCAGCCAGCTATTGTTTGTTTTTTTGAGACAGAGTCTCGCTCTTGTTGCCCAGGCTGGAGTGCGGTAGCCCGATCTCGACTCACTGCAACCTCCGCCTCCCGGGTTCAAGTGATTCTCCTGCCTCAGCCTGCCGACTAGCTGGGACTACAGGCACGCGCCACTGCACCCAGCTAATTTTTATATTTTTAGTAGAGACGAGGTTTCACCATGGTGGCCAGACTGTCTTGATCTCTTGACCTCATGATCCACCCACCTTGGCCTCCCAAAATGCTGGCACTACAGGCATGAGCTACTGCGCCTGGCCAGCTGTTGTTATTTTTAAGTGCTCTCTTATTCATACTTGGGTAGACCTGCTGTAATCTGTAGTGATAAGATGGGAAGGCCCCAGGAGCCAGGTTTTCCCAGTGCCTGACTCTGGCTAATAATCCTCTGCCCTGCTAATGTCACTGCTTCTCTTGTTTTCTTTGTGGGTAGGGTGATGGCAGGTAAGGGATGCTAGAAGAGTAAGAAGGGACCCTGAAACTGCCTCCTTCCAACCTGACACCTGTCCTTCTCTTTGTTCAGGCCGCAGGCATGGTTTTGGTCAACTGATGTTTGCAGATGGTGGCACCTACCTGGGTCATTTTGAGAATGGGCTCTTTAATGGCTTTGGGGTATTGACCTTCTCAGATGGTTCAAGGTGGGTATGAGGTCATTCCTTTCTTAGCCTTAAATAAGGGAGGGTCTGACATAAAAATGGGACACTGGTAAATATCTGGTCAATCCTGAGCTTGTCTCACTCCCTGCAGAACACAGATGAGGACTAAGTAGTCCTTTTTATTGGTTATTTTTTAAGTGGACCTAAAATTTGAAATGTCAACCAAGTGAGTGACTTTCCACCCCACTCCCATTCCCGTCCTATCTTCTTTCGTTGAGATCAGGGCTTCATGGCATATATACTCTGATCCTTCTCTGCTGGCTGGGACTAGATGGGGTAGATGGAGCTATGTGACAGGTGGAATCGGCTTGCTCCTTGGCATTATTAAATAACAGAGATCCGCAGCTGCTCAACTCCATTAATCTGGACAGCTAACTTCCCACTGAAGGCTAACTTCCCACTGAAGGCTAACTTCCCACTGAAGGCTAACTTCCCACTGAAGGCTAACTTCCCACTGAAGGCTAACTTCTGGTGTTTCTGCAGGTATGAGGGGGAGTTTGCCCAGGGCAAGTTTAATGGCGTCGGAGTCTTCATTCGATACGACAACATGACGTTTGAGGGGGAATTTAAAAATGGCAGAGTAGATGGTTTTGGTAAGTTGCAGCCCAGCAGGGTGGGTGACGTAGGTGGGCATAATATGGGTGGAAATATACCTGTTTCGTTTTAATCCTGCGGGGGTCCAGCAATCCATAGCGGCCATCCCTGACGCCTATCCATTGAACTCACCAATAGAGTGCTCCTGAGTAGAGCTGCGAGTTTTTCTCTTCTTCAGCCTCAACATATCAAGCTCACCTTTGAGACATTAACGCCATTGTTACTCCCATGTTTTCTCTGCCCTCCTCAAGGCCTGCTGACTTTCCCCGATGGTTCTCATGGAATCCCCCGCAATGAAGGTCTCTTTGAGAACAACAAGCTGCTGCGGCGTGAGAAGTGTTCTGCCGTCGTTCAGCGGGCCCAGAGCGCCTCCAAGTCAGCCAGAAATCTCACTGCCTGACAGCGCGGCGGGCACCAGCTGACAAGTATTGGGTAAAGCCAGTGCGTCCCTTGTTGACTCGAGGTGAACAAATGAACCAGAGCTGAGATGAGTTGACAATGACAGTGGAGCAGAGGTCTTGTATGTGCCCTGTCACCTGCCATTCCAGAACTGGACCGCAGAAAAGTGCTGAGGATGCTGGCCAGCGGACGCTGCTCAGTCATTGGTGGTTCTGTCTTTCCCTGACCCTTGTGTGCTGGAGGACAGAGGAACCGCCTCTTCTCACTGTTGATACTCTGTTCCTAAGACCTCGGGTTACCCAGTGCAGCCTGCTGTGACCCTTCTGCTTCATTTTCTGCCAAGTGATACAGAACCTTCATTCTGCTGCTTTTGGGGCAGGTGATTCTACCCCACCTTAGGGCCAGTGCTCTGTGCCACCCTGGAGAAACAGGAAAAAGATAGGGGTGGCTCAGTGGAGCAGCCCTGTGAAAGTCAAGGCCAGAGCTTTTCTTTTTAAATTTTATTATTATTATTATTATTATTATTATTATTATTTTTTGAGATGGAGTCTCACTCTGTCATCCAGGCTAGAGTGCAGTGGCGCAATCTCGTCTCACTGCAACCTCCACCTCCCAGGTTCAAGCGATTCCCCTGCCTCAGCCTCCTGAGTAGCTGGGACTACAGGAGTGCGCTACCACACCCGGCTAATTTTTGTATTTTCTTAAGTAGAGATGGGGTTTCACCATGTTGGCCAGGCTGGTCTCGAACTCCTGACCTTGTGATCCACCCACCTCGGTCTCCCAAAGTGCTGGGATTACAGGCGTGAGCCACCACGCCCAGCCTTTTATTTTATTATTATAAAAAAATGAGCCAGGTCTTGCTATGTTGCTCAGGCTTGTCTCAAACTCCTGGGCTCAAGCGATGCTCCTGCCTGGGCCTGCCAGAGTGCTAGGATTGCAGGTGTGAGCCACTGTGCCTGGCTGGCAGAGCTTTTCCGTATGTTACTCCTCATGCTAGTTAGAATCATAGCTCCAGGCTTTCACTTGGTCTGATCAGACTGGTATTCATTCCTGCCTATGCCCTTGAGAAGGATTCGGTAAGAGTGCTATTTCCTCCTCCCTTTAGAAGACAGACTGTCTTCCTTCACCAAGTTACAGCAGATAATCCCCATGTGTGTGCCTCTCTCCTTCCTTAGATGGGGAACAGGATCCCTTTTTGGGGCAGTCAAGAAAAAAACTCACGTAAACAGTAATCTTACTAATTGTATATGTGACTAACTCCAGGGAAAAGGGTAGAATATTTAGGCCAGTTCAGGCCCTACCATGGAGTGAACTGAATTCATAGGGATGGCTTGGGCTGACACAGTTTCTTCCCAGTGGACCGATAAATCAGACTCACCCAAACCCCTGGGGTTTTGGTAGAACTAGACCTACTCTAGGACTGTAGGGAACTAAAGGAGCATTTGGCTCACTGTAGCTCTTCTATCATGAGCCTTGACCGTCAGGCCGCAGTCAGACCTTACTGATGGGATCTCTGCAGTTTATCACGGAGGCCTCCCGTTACCCTGGTACCCAAATACGTCCCCCACCTCTAGCCCCCTAGCCTCACACTAAATGTCTCCTCAACAGCAGATGGTGGTGGAAGTTATAGCCGTGTGCCTCTATTTATTCTCTGAATTGTACTGTAGAAAAAGGTGTTTATAAAGAATAAAGAAATCACCAGAACTGCCTATACCTAGTTTTCTTGACTTTCTGGCCCTGTGTCTTCATGAATATCAACCCATTTGCTGTTTGTAAAAGTTAATCAGATTAGCCCTTGGAACTGACCCTGCACACTTTACTATATCAAGTCATTTAATTTTCTCAGCCTCTACAGAGGAGGACATAGGAATTTTTTTTTCTTACTTGAATCAGACAATCTCAGGCTGCCACAACTAGTAGGTGGCACAGCTGGGTGGGATTTGTAACCAAGTCTTTCTGACTCCGTCTCCCTTTACTGGACCCCTCTTACCCTGAGCATCAGAGTGCGTAAGTCCTGAGACTAGTTATGGCCACACCTGCTGCTTTACCTCTGGTAGGTCCACTGCTGCCGGAGTTTCCCTTTCTCTGCAATGGGAGAGTGGTGGAACAATGACCCCCACACTGACGCTTTTACATGCATCCTTGTTGGAGGAAGGTACTATTATTATCCCTGTATTACAGATGAGGCTCAGGGAAGTTAAGCAGTTTCTCCAAGGTCCCATAGACACTAAGGGGCAGATCCCAGAACTTAAACCCAGACCTGTTTAAGCCCAGAGGCTGAGCTCTTACTCAGTACACTACCCTGCCTGCCTAGCCTTAACTATTCCCCCAAGTCCTAAACTTGATTCTCTTCTGAGCCCAGCTCCTCTGGAAGTTGCCTGTGAGAGGACCCCCGGCACTAAGCCCCAAGCTTTAGTGCCATTCAGAGCCTGGTTTTGGGTTGAAGATTGAGATCTTTTATTTTCTCTCCTTTAGCCTCTGCCCTAAACAAGTGTCTATTTACCTCTTTTTTTAACCTTACACTTTCTTTTTAATGAGTAATTTTAAAAAAAAATGTATCTCCATTTTTCTGCCACTAGTCAAATATTACCACTGAAAAAGGTTAAATCTTTTGGAGAAAGCATCTTTTTTTTTTTTCTTTTGGAGATGGAGTTTCGCTCTTGTGGCCCAGGCTGGAGTGCTGTGGCATGATCTCAGCTCACTGCATCCTCCACCTCCCGGGTTCAAGCAATTCTTGTGCCTCAGCCTCCCGAGTAGCTGGGATTACAGGAGTGTGCCATCACGCCCGGCTAATGTTTGTATTTTTAGTAGAGACAGGGTTTTGCCATGTTGGTCAGGCTGGTCTCAAACTCTTCACCTCCCAAAGTGCTGCCCGGCCTCTCAAAGTGCTGCCTGGCCCTAAACACTTAGCACTTTAATCAAAAAGGATGCTGGCTGGGTACGGTGGCTCATGCCTGTAATCCCAGCACTTTGGGAGGCTGAGGCAGGAGGATCACCTGAGGTCAGGAGTTCGAGACCAGCCTGATCAACATGGCGAAACCCCGTCTCTACTAAAAATACAAAAATTAGCCGGGCGTGGTGGTGCACGCCTGTAATCCCAGCGACTTGGGAGGGTGAGGCAGAAGAGTTGCTTGAACCTGGGAGGCGGAGGTTGTAGTGAGCCGAGATCGTGCCACTGCACACAGCCTGAATGACAGAGCAAGACTCCGTCTCAAAAAAAATAAAACAAAAGTGCTAAGTGTTTCTAAATAGCTTAGTTGCTCTCTTTTGCCTCTTACCCCTTCCCTAGGCCTCCAGTAAGTGAATGCCTGCTGGCTCAGTATTGTTGGGGCCGCTCTTAGAGCTGGGAGAAGTCAGACCATCAGAGTTCACTTGCCTTTAGGAAGGTTCTTGACATGTGGCCAGGAAACCTAAGATCTGCATAGCAATAGAGTGTCCGTCTGTACATAGCCACACAAATTTTACCTGTTAAATTTTATTATAGTAACAAAGTGATTATTTTTAATAATAAAAGCAGAGTGCCTGTAGGCAAGAGGATGGCCCTATCTCAGGCGAAGTCCCCTTAGTGTTTCAGACCTAGGCTGGCCAGAATAGTCTTCTAGAATGTAACATTTATCCACCAGGTGCCACTATTTACCAATCTGACAAGCCACTGAGCTGTCTCCGTGCTTTCCGTGGTTGGAATCCAGGCTAGAGACCAGAATAGGAGATGAATGAAAATAGATTTAGAAAAGGGCATGTGGCTGGAATGCAGCTTGCAGTGTGGAGGGCGGGGGTGGGAGGGTAAAGAGGGCTCTTTGAAAGACCAGTGACACTTTCCTGATCAAGTTTCCCAAGCTGATACTTCCCTGGAAGGAGTCAGAACTTGGGTTTGTAGGAGTAGCCCTGGCTTCCAGCTGCATTGTGCTAGACTCAGGTTTCAAGCCCCAAGTCTAAGTAGTCCCCACTTCAATAAAACAAATTCCCGGCTGGGTGCAGTGGCTCTTGGCTGTAATCCCAGCACTTTGGGAGGCTGAGGCAGTTGAATCACCTAGGTCAGGAGTTCGAGACCAGCCTGGCCAACATGGTGAAACCCCGTCTCTACTAAAAATACAAAAATTAGCTGGACGTGGTGGCAGGCGCCTGTAATCCCAACTACTCGGGAGGCTGAGGCAGGAGAATTGCTTGAACCCAGGAGGCAGAGGTTGCAGTGAGCCGAGATGGTACCATTGCACTCCAGCCTGGGCAACAGAGCGAAACTCTGTCTCAAAAAAAAAAAAAAAAAAAAAAGAAAGAAAAGAAAGAAAGAAAGAAAAACTTCCTGACTGTGCCTACTTGCACCTCTGCCCTTCCGTTCCGATTTCATGTGCCTCAGGGCATAGGAAAGCATCCACAGTAGAGAGACGAATTGAGAAATTGCTCCTTACCAGTCTTCAGGCCAGAGAGACAGTTTAGGATACAAAAGGGAGAGGTCAGGGGCCATGAGAATAGGAGATGTGCGTGGGCATGCCTGTAAAAGGCTGCCTGGAGGACTAAAGTAGGCAAAGGAGCCTCTACCGGCTTCCCGCGCCGGCCGCCCTCATCCCCCTGCGCTCTCTGCTTCAGGCTGCAAGTGCAAGGCAGGAGGCTGAGATGGGCTCAGGCCAGCCATGGACGCTGCCGGCCCTCAGAGCCAGCCGTTGCTGGTGAAATCCATGCGCAGTGCCTCCTCCTCAGCGGGGCTCAGCTCCTGCAAGGGGGCGCGGCAGGGGCCTCCGTAGTAGCCAAACCAGTCCATCATTTTCTTCAGCCCTGGGATCCCGAAGCGCCGCGTTACCTGCAAAGCAGGGCCTGTTAAAAGAGACTGAGAAATTTGCTAAACGCCCATATCTGGAACTCGGAAATCTGTCACTTTCAGAACGTTGAAGTCCTACCCTCTTCCCCCAGGAAAGTAACTGCCAAGTCTATGGCACCCAGGGTAGATTGGGAATCCAGATTCAGAGACCAGAGAGCAGGTCTGTAATAGAAAAATACTAAAACTTCAGACTGGGGAAGAAGAGTGCCTCCTTTGGTTTTAGGAGAAAAATCCACTCCAACAGAGGAGAGGGTGTCATTGGGTCCTTGAGCTGGGGTGGGAGAAGACAGCAAGGCTGCGGGTCTAGGTACTAGAGCATCAGCCGTCTGCAGCCCAGTTCCCCAAAAGCTGACGCAGGGCACACCAGGCCTGGAAAGTCAGGAGGGGGAAGGATCTGTGAGAGCCTCAGCCACAGCCCAGACCTCTACTCCCCTTGCATCTGGCTGCCCTCACCTCCCCATAGCTCTTCCTGACCCTAACACTAAATGTTCTCCCAGGAAAAGCAAAGCATGGTTGCCCAAGGAAGTTTTGTTGTGTAAACCTTATGTCATTTACTTATTATCTCTGAGTAAGTTCTCCTGTCTAAAAAATGAAGGAGCTGGACAGCATGATCTCTAAAGGCTTTTCCATGATAATGGGGAACCTAAAGCTATTGTTATAATTTATTTATTTATTTATTTTTGTTTATTTATTTTTTTGAGACAGAGTCTTGCTCTGTCACCCAGGCTGAAGTGCAATGGCGTGATCTCGGCTCATTGCAACCTCTGCCTCCTGAGTTCAAGTAATTCTCCTGCCTCAGCCTCCTGAGTAGCTGAGATTACAGGCACCTGCCACCACACCAGGCTTATTTTATTTTATTTTATTTTATTTCATTTTATTTTATTTTTGTATTTTTAGTAGAGACAGGGCTTCGCCATGTTGGCCAGGCTGGTCTCAAACTCCTGACCTCAAGTGATCTGCCCGCCTCAGCCTCCCAAAGTGCTAGGATTACAGGTACGAGCCACCGCACCCCGAATAATTTATTTATTTTTATTTTATTTTTATTTTTTTGAGACAGGGTCTCACTCTGCCACTCAGACCAGAGTGCAGTGGTATGATCATGGCTAACTGTAGCCCAGACCTCCCGGGCTCGATCTATTTTCCCGCCTCAGTCTGCAGATCACCTTGGACTACAGGTGCATGCCACCATGCCTGGCTAATTTTTGCATTTTTTGTAGAGATGAGGTCTTGCTGTGTTGCTCAGGCTAGTCACAAACTCCTGAGCTCAAGTGATCCACCCACCTCGGCCTCCCAAAGTCCTGGGATTACAGGCATGAGCCATGGCGTTCGGCCTATTATAATTTAAAATCATGTGTGGAATTTTACAGAGTAAATGAAGCATCAAATTTCCTTGCTTTTGGTATAGCAACTGGTTATTTCATGCTGATCAGAAATATTAGATGAATCTTTCACTACCTAAAAACTACGAAAGAAGTCCTTAAGGAAGTTTTATCTGGAGGGAAGCTAAAACCTTAGGAGGATAAAAATAAGAGGTTGTTTGGGATAAAGAGGCCAGGAACCACTGATGAAAGATTGACTAATAACTGTTTATCACTAGAGTCCCGGAGGCTTCATCAAGCATGGATTTTTTTTTTCTTGGAACGGGTGGTAAGCCACCCTCCTCCAGGCCTCACCACCCCCATGATGTTCTAATAGTCTGGCCTTTTAACCCAAAGCCTGAGGAGGTGGGAGAGACCCAGGATAGAGGATGGAAATAAGAGGTGGCTAGAGAAAAGCTCGCTCCTGCCATGGGTTTCCAAAGATATCTGATGTGGCCTCTCTTCAAACCCTAAGAAAGGGTTGGTGGCAAAGACTGTAGAAAGTCCTAAATATAGCCAGGGGCAAGAGGCAGGCTGGTGGGAAGGTGGAGGAAGGACATTGTGTTCGACCAGGGAGGGGCAATAGAGTGACATCAAGCTGCTCTCGCGGTGTCTGAGCCCACAGCCCAGGCAGCAGAAAGGTGTTCCAGGCATTCCTGGGTATGTGCCCAGAGCTGGCACAGGAGAGGACACAGAATGAAGGGTGAGGCAGGATGGGGTAGGGCGGGATGACACGCAGAGATCTGGGATGACAGCTAGGCATCCTCTCTTCCCCAGGGGCAGCCCAAGCTGCTTCGTCTGCAAAATGAGGGATAACACCACCTACCCCATAGAGACGTCCCAAGGGCCAGATGAGAAAACACCGCTAATATTAGACCAGTTCCCATGAGCCCTGGAATCCGCTCCTTTTCCTGTCCCGGTGGCATGCGGGTTCTGGGACCTTCGCTTTCACAGGTGCATTGGGAGTGGGAGAGCCGAGGCCCCACCCCAGTGGAATGTTCAGTATGTGCAGGACGGCCTGTGCCCAATGGGGGCCCAATGGGGGCCCAATCGCTTCTGCAAGTTCCTACAACCTATTTATAGAAAGGCCCCATCTCGGAAGCACCTTCACCTCCACGGGACTCAGATCTACCTCCTCAGCTGTTCTTTCTCTAAATCTAAGTTAATCTGCCCCTTTGAGGTAAGGATACAGCTGTGAGGGAGCTCTAGAGCCCACCCACCACTTTACCCAAACAAAACATTGTGGAGTGCCTAGCTCAGCCTGGGACTGCAACCAGGCCCATGAGGCTCTTACCTTGCACGCAAAACTTAAGGGGAGGCCAAAAACCTCAATCATCAAAATAAGTAATATTTCAATGCCTTTTTTTTTTTTTTTTTAAACAGTCTCACTTTGTCGCCCAGGCTGGAGTGCAGTGGTGCGATCTCGGCTCACTGAAACTTCCACCTCCTGGGTTCAAGTGATTCTCCTGCCTCAGTCTCCCGAGCAGCTGGGATTACAGGTGCCCACCACCACACCTGCCTAATTTTTGTATTTTTAATAGAGAGAGGGTTTCACCATGTTGGCCAGGCTGATCTCGAACTCCTGACCTCAGGCGATCTGCCCGCCTCAGCCTCCCAAAGTGCTGGGATTATAGGCATGAGCCACTGCACCCAGCCAAAATAAGTAATATTTCAATGCAATATTTTTTAAAAAATCAAAATTAATGCAAAAAAAATCTACAATGAACAAAGCTTTAAATAAAGACAGGATCCAGCTGTGCCCCACCATATTGAAGACTCATGCATAAGTAATCATGTGTGCCCCAAATACATGGAGTTTTTTGGTGTATTTTTCATTTTTATTTTTATTTATTGTATTTTTTAAATTTCTTTTTTTGAGACAGGGTCTTGCTCTTTCGTCCAGGCTGGACTGAAGTGGCATGATCATAGCTCACTGCAGCCTCGGCCTCATGGGCTCAAGCAATCTTCCTGCCTCAGCCTCTGAGTAGCTGGGACTACAGTTGAACGCCACCACGCCCGGCTAATTTTTGTTTATTTTTACTGAAGACAAAGTCTCACTCTGTTGCCCAGGCTGGTCTCAAACTCCTGAGCTCAAATGATCTTCCTGCCTCAACCTCCCAAATTGCTGGGATTACAGGTGTGAGCCACTGTGCCCTCCTGGTGTCTTTTTAATGGTTAATCTTTCTCCAGAAGTAGATTTGGAAAAATATGTTTTGATGAGTTTGCTTCCATTAAAGCCAGGAAAATAAAATTATAACAAATCATGTTTTTGGTATATGAAATATTTAAACCTAAAATAGTGCTGTGAGTTTTAACATACCTACTTTTCAATTTTCAATATTTTTTCACCCACTTTAATGTTCTTAGGGGGGAAAAAAATCACCATTTAGAAAAATACTTAGAGCTTTTACTTTCAGGAAGGTGGAGTAGATGTACTTGTCCCAATTCTTCCCAATAAGTACAACTAAAAACTCTGGACATTATATAAAAATATTATCTGGACATTTTATAAAAAAATTATATATATCTGGACATTATATAAAAAACAGACATAAGAAGACTCTGGAAGGCAGAGAGAAGAAGGAAGACCAACAAGCGACCTAAGAAGCAACACAGTGCTGCGTACCCTGGCGCAGACTTGGAGCTGAAGAAGTCAGCAAGCACGCAATGCCAATACGGTACAGACAATACAAGCACTAACAGAAACCAGTTCTCTCTAGCCAAAGGACCGGAAAAGGGGTGGCCTAGCAAGATGGAAAGCTTTCAGACAATAACTGCTCTACTCTAGTCAAACACCAGCCAGGCTAGCAAAGACTGAGTGAAGGCGTCTGAACTGCCACCCCTGCTCCCAGCTGGGTGGTGTCAGAGCAGGCCTAGTGGAGGGAAGTCAGGACTTGCACCACTGCTCATCTTCAGAACGCCACCAGAGCCCACCCCACCTGCTGCCAGACACACAGGCAATGCAGTGGAGGCAGTGTGTAGGGAGCAACCACGGGGCTCTTCTACCCTCCAGGCAGCAGAATGTGCATAGATGCCTAGTACAGAGCCTAGTGCAGAGGTGTCTTTTTTTTTTTTTTTTTCCAGAGATGGGGTCTCGCCATGTTGCCCAGGCTGGTCTCAAACTCCTGGCCTCAAGCAATACTGCCGTCTCTATCTCCAAAAGTGCTAGGATTACAGGCGTGAGCCAGTCTGCACCAGATCCTTAGGTGTCAATTTTAAAAAATATGTACAGGACTTATTGGCTGGAAACTACAAAATGCTGAAGAAATAAACCAAAGAAGATCTAAATAAACAGAGAAATGTACCATGTTCAAGGACTGGAGGACAACATGGTAAAGAAGTCAGTTGTCCCCAGATTGGTATGCAGGCTTAACACAATTTTGACCAAAGGCCCAGCAAGATTTTATTGTAGATATAGACAAGATTCTTGTAAAATTTATATGAAAAGGCAAAGAAGGCCGGGTGCGGTGGCTCAAGCCTGTAATCCCAGCACTTTGGGAGGCCGAGACGGGCGGATCACGAGGTCAGGAGATCGAGACCATCCTGGCTAACACAGTGAAACCCCGTCTCTACTAAAAAATACAAAAAACTAGCCGGGTGAGGTGGCGGGTGCCTGTAGTCCCAGCTACTCAGGAGGCTGAGGCAGGAGAATGGCGTAAACCCGGGAGGCGGAGCTTGCAGTGAGCCGAGATCTGGCCACTGCACTCCAGCCTGGGCGACAGAGCGAGACTCCGTCTCAAAAAAAAAAAAAAAGAAAAGGTAAAGAAATTTGACTAAAACAATTTGAAGGAAAAACAAAAGAGCAAAGTGGGAGGAATCAGTCTACCTGATTTTAAGGCTTAGCTACAGCAATCAAGTCTGCGTGGTACTGCAGAGAGATAGACACAGAAATCAACGGAAAGAAGAGAGAACCCAGAAACAGACCCACACAAATATGCCCCACTGACAAGGCACGCAAGCAGTTCAATGGAGGAAAGATGGCCTTTTCAACAAATGATGCTGGAGCAAATGGATATCCCTTAGGGAAGAAAACCACAAAACCTCAACCTAAGTCTCACACTTTATACAAAAATTAACTCAAAATGAGTCACAGACTTATAAAACATAAAACTATAAAACTTAAAGGAAAAAAAAAGAGGAAATCTTTATAATCTTCTAAGAACACTTTTTTTTTTTTTTTTTTGAGACAGAATCTCGCTCTGTCGCCCAGGCTGGAGTGCAGTGGTGCAATCTCAGCTCACTGCAAGCTCCGCTTCCCAGGTTCACACCATTCTCCTCCCTCAGCCTCCAGTAGTAGCTGGGACTACAGGCTCCCGCCACCACGCCCGGCTAATTTTTTGTATTTTTAGTAGAGACTGGGTTTCACAGTGTTAGCCAGGATGGTCTCAGTCTCCTGACCTCGTGATCTGCCCGCCTCGGCCTCCCAAAGTGCTGGGATTACAGGTGTGAGCCACCGCACCCGGCCCTGAGAATTCTTTAAGAGTTTTTTTTTTTGTTTATTTTGTTTTCTTTTTCTGAGATGAAGTCTCACTCTGTCACCCAGGCTGGAATGCAATGGCACGATCTAGGCTCACTGCAACTTCTGCCCTCCGAGTTCAAGTGATTCTCCTGCCTCAGCCTCCTGAGTAGCTGGGATTACAGGCGTCTGCCAGTGTGCCCGGCTAATTTTTTTTTTTTTTTTTTAGTTTTAGTAGAGACGGGAGTTTCACCATCTCGGCCAGGCTGGTCTTGAACTCCTGACCTCGTGATCCACCCACCTCAGCCTCCCAAAAAGCTGGGATTATAGGCGTGAGCCACCGTGCCCAGAACTCTAAGAATTATTAGACTTGACACCACAAACATGATCCATAATAGAAAATGTTGATAAATTGTACTTCATCAAAATGTAAAACTTGCTCTGCAAAAGACCTGTTAAGGCAATGAAAAGACAAGCTGCAGACTGGGAGAAAATATTTACAAGCCACATATCTAACAAAGGACTAGTATTTAGAAGCTATAAAGAATTTTAAAATTCAACAGTCAAAAGAACAATCCAATTTTAAAATGGGTAAGAAATATAGATAGTTGACTGAAAAGATGGCAAATAAATACATGAAAAAAAAATGTTCAATAGCATTAGCCATCAGAGAAATGCAAATTAAACCCACAGTGAGATGGTACTACACATCTATCAGAATGGCTAAAATAAAAAATAGTCACAACACCAAATGCTAGCAAAGCTGCAGAAAAACTAGATCACTCATATGTTTACATCAGTGTAAATTTAAAATAGTACAGCCGCTCTGGAAAAGTTTGGCAGGTTTGTTTCTGGGTTTTTGTTTGCTTGTTTTGGGGTTTTGGGGTTCTTTTTTTGTTTTGTTTTGTTTTGTTTTTTGAGACAGGATCTCACTCTGTAGCCCAGGCTGGAGTGCAGTGGCAAAATCACAGCTCACTGCAGCCTCAACCTCCCAGATTCAAGGGATCTTCCCTTCTGCCTCAGCCTCCCAAGTCGTGGGACCACAGGTGCATGCCACCACACCTAGCTAATTTTCTGTATTTTTTGTAGAGACAGAGTCTCCCCATGTTGTGCAGGCTGGTCTTGAACTCCTGGGCTCAAGCAATCCACACCCCTCAGCCTCCCAAAATAATGGGATTGTAAGTGTGAGCCACCACACCCAGCCAGCAGTTTCTCAGAAAATGAAACCTGTGACTACCCTATGACCCACCATTTGTACTGCTGTGTATTGATCCCAGAAAAATGAAAACTTACGGACACATGAAAACCTGTTCGTGAATGTTCATGGCAGCTTTTATTTATTTATTTATTTATTTATTTATTTATTTTTATTGAGATGGAGTCTCATTCTGTCACCCAAGCTGGAGTGCAGTGGCACAAACTCGGCTCACTGCAACCTCCGCCTCCTGGGTTCAAGCGATTCTCCTGCTCAGCCACTCGAGTAGCTGGGATTACAGACGTGCACCACCACGCCCAGCTAATTTTTGTATTTTTAGTAGAGATGGAGTTTCACCATGTTGGCCAGGCTGGTCTCAAACTCCCGACCTCAGGTGATCTGCCCACCTCGGCCTCCCAAAGTGCTGGGATTACAGGCGTGAGCCCCTGCACCCAGCCCATGGCAGCTTTTAATAGCCAAAAACTGAAAATAACCCAGCTGTTCTTCAACAGGTGAATGGTTAAACATGCTGTAGGGGGCCGGCCGTGGTGGCTCATGCCTGTAATCCCAGCACTTTGGGAGGCTGAGGCAAGATGGCTTGAGACCAGGAGTTCAAGATCAGCCTGGGCAACATAGTGAGACCTTGTCTCTACTAAAAATAAAAAAGAATTAGCCAGGTGTGGTAGTGTGCACCTGTTGACTGAGCTACTTGGGAGGATGAACTGGGAAGATTGCTTGAGCCAGGAGGTCGAGGCTATAGTAAGCAATAATCCTGCCACTGCACTCATCCTGGGCAACAGAGCAAGACCCTGTCTCAATAAATAAATAATAAATAAACATGCTGTGGTACAGCCATACCATGGTATGCTACTCAGAAATAAAAAGGAATTAACTATTGATACATGCAACAAACAACCTGGATGAATATCCAGAGAATTATGCTGAGTGGAAAAAGCCAGTCCCCCAAAGTTATATACCATGTGATTCCATATAGTATACTATTGAACTGACAAAATTATAAAATGGTGAATATATGTGTGGTTACTAGAGGTTAAGGAGCTGGTGAAGGCAAATGTGAGTAGGCATGGCTGTAAGAGGATGACATGAGGGATCCTTGTAGGGACAGAAATATTCTGTGTCTCGACTGTATCAAGGTCAATATCCAGACTGTGAAATTATTCTACAGTTTTGTAAGATGTTGCCATTGGGGAAAACTGGACCATGGGTACATGGGATCCCTTTGTATTATTTCTTAAAGTTGCATGGGAATCTATAATTATCTAAAAATAAAAAGTTTGGCTGGGCATGGTGGCTCATGCCTATAATCCTAGCACTTTGGGAGGCCAAGGCAGGTGGATCACAAGGTCAGGAGTTCGAGACCAGCCTGGCCAACATGGTGAAACCCGTCTTCACTAAAAACACAAAAATTAGCCAGGTGTGGTGGCAAGTACCTATAATCCCAGCTACTTGGGAGGCTGAGCAGGAGAATTGCTTGAACCCAGGAGGCAGAGGTTGCAATGAGCCAAGATTGTGCCACTGCACTCTAGCCTGGGTGACAGAGTGAGACTCCATCTCAAAGTAAATAAATAAAATAAAAAGTTTAATATAAAATATACAGTAGGCCAGCCATGGTGGCTTATGCCTGTAATCCCAGCATTTTGGGAGGCTGAGGTGGGAGGACCGCTTGAGCCCAGGAGATAAAGACCAGCCTGGGCAACATAGTGAGACCGCCATCTCTACAAAAATAAAAATAAAAAATAAAAAAGATTGCTTAAGCCCAGGACGTTGAGGCTGCAGTGAGCTGTCATCACACCACTGCTCTCTAGCCTGGGTGACAGAGAATGACTCTGTTTCGAAAACAAAAAAATAAAAGAAAAAAGATTGGGAGGCCGAGGCAGGAGGGTCACTTGAGGTTAGAAGTTTGAGGCCAGCCTGGCCAACATGGTGAAACCCCGTCTCTACTAAAAATACAAAAATATTAGCTGGGTATGGTGGGACGTGCCTGTAATCCCAGCTACTAGGGAGGCTGAGACAGGAGAATTGCTTGCACCCAGGAGGCGGAGGTTGCAGTGAGCCGAGATTGAGTCACTGCACTTCAGCCTGGGCGACAGAGCGAGACTCTGTCTCAGAAAAGAAAAGAAAAAAAAAATAGGCCAGGCACTGTGGCTCACGCCTGTAATCCCAGCACTTTGGGAGGCTGAGGTGGGTGGATCACTTGAGGCCAGGAATTTGAGACCAGCCTGGCCAACATGGTGAAACCCCATCTCTACTGAAACATGAAAACAAAAAACAAAAATTAGCTGGGCATGGTGGTATACACATGTTTGCCCAACAAAGAGTTGGGGTACACAGTCTGACCACAGAACAGATTATATGAAGATGGTACTCTCCTGCCTTCTAACTCCTTTGCTAGCCCCAATCATTCCTATTTTTTCAGGACCTGGCCCCCAATAGCGTGGATTTAGAGGCCCCTGGCTTACGCTCTTTCTCTCCAGGCACCTCTAAGTGTGGTCCTAGGGTTATTCTATCACAATCACACAGGATGTTTGTTTCAGTGCATCTTCTTGGGCCCAAAAGTTGGAACTTTAATTTGCCCCTAAGGGAATTTTAAGTTTCACCATCAATAGTGTCCGACTTAGTCCGAGGCACAAGGAGTTCCCACACTGGAATGTTCTCTCAAAGGATTTTCTGAAAGGAAGAGACTGAGTGGGGCCTGGTGCCAGCCCTGGGTCCTGCTCCAGTGAGGACACAGACTGCCCACTCCCCCCATACCGCGCCCCTGCTGCCACTGGCTCACCGCAGCGTTTGGCTCGATGAGGCGGTGCTGCAGTTTCTGGGCATCTTCCCACTGCCCTGTGAGGCACAGTCGCTCCAGCTGGCACACCTGAGCCCCCAGGACATTGGCCAGGGCGCACACGCCCCCCACAGCTCCTGCACGAAGTAAGACGCAGAACGTCAGCAGAGCCTCTCCCCTCTGAGCATCTCAAGCCCTGGTCCCAGCACCTCTTCAGCCTGGGGACATTACATACAGATTTCTGTGTCACGTGGCTGGCTACATCAAAGGCATGCTCTGTGAGTCCAGAGTACACATTTCCAGAGAGAAGAGCTGCCTGCATATTCAAAATAGAATCCTGCAGGTCAAGTGCTGCTCAGGGCTGATCTGTGAGGGGCAGGGAGCAGAGCCTGAAAGTGAACTCAAGGACAGTTCCTTCCCTGAACCCCTCCCGGAATAAAATCCCATCTGCCAGTTGACACCTCCAGCTTCCTCCAATAGCCCCCTGACTCATCAGTCCTGTAAGAGGGTAGGATGGATGGGAAGCCTTTGCTCTTTTGAAATCTTATTCCCCGCAGTGGATGCAACCAGAGATAGCAGTGGGCGTGGAAAGCGCCCTGGATAGTCAGGTCACCAGGCATGTCTTCCCATTGACTGCATAAACCTGAATGAGACCCTCTCTAGTCCTCTTTGTGCTCATCAGGGCAATGAAAATGGGTTTGGCTGTGATCTCAGAAAGCCCCACCACTTCTGCAAGCCTGTGAGTATGCTTCTAAGGCTAGATAGGAGTGGAACCCTAAGCACAGTGGCCTCAAGACCAGAGAGAGAGTAGGCAATTTAGAATGAGCTAATAGAGCTGTTGCTTGTGGAATACCTATTATGTGTTCCAGGCGCGCTTCAGCAGCATGGCCCTGATGCTCTCTAATCCTCACGATCCCTCCATGCACAGAGTAGAAACTCAGGCCCAGAGAGGTGAATGCCTTGCCCAGCATTACTCGGTGAATAAACTGCAGAGCTGAGATTCCCTCCAACCTCCAGAGCCTGTGCTTTTTTTTTTTTTTTTTTTAATCTACTCCACTTTCAGGAATGAGAGAGAAATGATGGATCCCTTCTTCTTCCCCTTCACCGTAGAGGCCGTGACATGGCAGGGGGAGATGTACAAGGCCCTAGACAACCAGCCAAAGTCTGGAGACACCAGATGGAATAGGAACCAGCAATCTCCCCTGCAGTGCTAGAAAAGTCACTCAAATCTCTCCTCACTGGGGCTTCAGCTGAAAGAAACAGCTTCCCTTCTCCTCCCTCCCCTCCAGGGCTCAAATCTAACCCAAACCCAAGGATGCTGACCCTAAACAGACAAGAGCAGTTGATCTAAGAGACATTCATAGGGACCCTGGATTGGAACAGAATCTGATCAGGCAACTGAAGATCCCCGGCTCAACTCTGTAGATCTGACAATTCATTCTGGCCTGGGACAGGGGAGAGGAAAATGGACTCCTGAACTACAGAGGAGGGCCCCAAGGCCTCTGCCCTCAGAGAATGATGTAGAAGGTAGGATTAGACCAGCTAAGTTTGTCATCTAATCATGGAGCTCCGGACTTAGAACAAACTGCAGACATCCCTACTACAGGCCAGGGATTGTACACGGCCATCCTCCTCCAGCCAACAAGGTTACTCACAGCACCCCACATTCAGACAGGCAAGCGGCGTGGCCAGGTTTCTGAGTTTTCAGAGTGGGCAGGCTGGCAAACCACCGTCTTCAGACCCAGCCCCAGCCCTCACAGTCTCTCCCAGCAGACCCAGGTGCCTGGGTATGTCTTGGTCACCTATGACAATTTGAGAGCAGTGGGCGGCCTACCCAAGGCATAGCTGGCCATCAGGAAGCCAGCCGATCCAGCCAACACCTGGAAATCCTGCTTCCTGGTTTTGTGAACAATCAGCCCAATCCTGGTCACCTGCAACAGCAAATGTGGTATGAGAGCTGTGCCCAGAGCCTCATCCTGGGTGAGGGACTGGTAAGTGTGGTGGAATGAAAGCCCAGTGCCCAAAGAGATGCCCTCAAGAAAGCCCCAGAGAGCCCGCACGACAGAGAGAATCCACACGGAAGCCAAGGATAGAAACAGATCTCAGAGTTGCCCTCAGGAGCAAAAGTGCTAGGAACCAGGAACCAGAAAAGGAGAGGACTACAGCCCTGGAGCTGCTGCCACTCACATCACCACCGCTGTCCTTCATGCCCACAATATTCGGGTGCTGGGAAAGCGTGACCACCGCATCCACAGGCAGGTCCAGCCCCGTGTTGGCCGGGACACTGTACAGCACCACAGGGATTGGAGAGAGATCAGCAACCTGTTGGGGCGCAGAGAAAAGCAGGAGAGGGCAGCCGCCCCAGGTCCCAGGAGCCAGAGACTTGCCCACCCACAGGTCCCGGCCTGCTTCACTCCAGGGCCACCTGGATAGGCCTCCCTCCTGTGCTGCGTGCCCCGAGTGTAAGCAATCACGGTGGGTCATATTTATGGAGTGCTTTCCATATGCCAGGCACTGTTCTAAGCCCTTTATGTTCCTGATCTCATTTAATGCTCACTGCAACCCTATGAGATAGATGACATCATTCCTCCAATTTTAGAGGGGAGGAAGCAGTAACACAGAGTGGTTAGGTAAGCCTCCCAATGTTGTGCAGCTGATCCATGGTGGCAGTCCATCCGTTTCCTATAGCTGCCGTTCATGCGAAGTAGCACCCCACTCCTAGCTTCCCTCCTCTCCTCTCCCTGGGCAGAGCCTCCTCTTGGTCTCAGGCCCCACACACACCTTGGTGTAGTGGTGAATGAGGGCCGCGCTGCTCATGCGGCCACGATAGTAGCAAGGGGTCACCACCATGGCCGCGTCAGCCCCGACCTGGGCCATGCTGACGGTCATCTCCACTGTGGCTTGAGTGGCTGCCGGAGGAAGGAGAGAGGTGAGAGCAGGCAGAAGGAGGCCTGGACCAGGGCACTGGGCCAAGCGAGGGTGCCTCAGCATGTCACAGAAGAGGCAGAACAAGGAGACAGGACCCAAGCTAGGGCCTAGGAGCCTGGATCCTACACACCCACCCACCCCCAGGGCACAGGGCATTATGGCTCACACTCGCATCCGGAGCCAGCTAGCAGGAGCTTGTTCTTGGGCATGGCCTGGCGCACACGGCTCACCACCTCGAGGCGCTCGCTGCTGGTCAGGAAGGGAAACTCGCCATTGGAGCCCTGGACCACGAAGCCTGCAAGAGACACAGCTGACTAACTCCTTCCCATCCTCTACAGAACAACCAGGACATTGGTGTTCCTACCTTCCAGCACCACAATCTTTCACACATTTCCTTCCCATCTTTGCAGGCAGAAGGTTCCCACACAGCTGCAATGACGATTCACATCGTTTTTCTGTTTTAGACACAGGGTCTCGCTCTGTTGTCCAGGCTGGGATGCAGTGGCTCAATTATAGCTTGCGCAGCTTCGAACTTCTGGGCTCAAGTAATCCTTATATAATATGGTTATTACAATTTTAAGCCTTGTAGAAATGGAATTAAGCTTAAATAGCCCTCTGCAGTTTTCTGTTTATTTAATACTATGTTCTGAGCTTTGTCCATAGCAGCACACATAGCCCTGATTCATTCATTTTACCTGCTGTATGGTATTCTGTTGTATGGTTGGAACACAATTTATTTTTCTTTCTCTTGTTGAGGGCGCTTAGAATGTTTCCTTCTTTTTGGCTGGGCCTGGTGGCTCACACCTGTAATTTCAGCACTTTAGGAGGCCAAGGTGGGTGGATCACTTGAGCCCAGGAGTTCAAAACCAGCCAAGGGAGCATGGCTCCCTGTCTCTACCAAAAAAGGGCATACCTGTCTCTACCAAAAAAGAAAAAAGAAAAAAAGAATGTTTTATTCTTTTTGCTATTGCAAACAATGCTGAAACAAACATTTGCTGTAAAGTCTTCTGTGCATATGTCTAAGAGCTCCTCTAGGCCGGGTGTGGTGGCTCACGCCTGTAATCCCAGCACTTTGGGAGGCGAGGCGGGTGGATCACAAGGTCAGGAGATCGAGACCGTGCTGGCTAACATAGTGAAACTCCGTCTCTACTAAAAAAATACAAAAAATTAGCCGGGCGTGGTGGCAGGCGCCTGTAGTCCCAGCTACTTGGGCGGCTGAGGCAGGAGAATGGCATGAACCTGGGAGGCGGAGCTTGCAGTGAGCTGAGATTGTGCCACTGCACTCCAGCCTGGGCAACAGAGCAAGACTCCATCTCAAAAAAAAAAAAAAAAAAAAAGAGTTCCTCTAGAGTTCAGATACTTTGGTGTGTAATTGCTGAGTCATATCTATGTGCACCTTCATCTGTGACACATTTTTTATGTATTTACTTTTTCTTTGAGGCAGCGTCTCACTCTGTCACCCAGGCTGGAGTACAGTGGCACAATCAAGGCTCACTGCAGCCTTGACCCCCCAGGTTCAAGTGATCCTCCTGTCTTAGCCTCTCAAGTAGCTAGGATTACAGACATGAGCTACCACGCCCAACTAATTTGTGTAGTTTTTTTTGTAGAGATGGGGCTTCACCATTTTGCCCAGGCTGGCTCGAATTCCTGGGCCCAGGTGATCCACCCACCTTGGCCTCCCAAAGTGCTGGGATTACAGATATAAGCCCCCACGCCTGACTGTGTGCCACATTGCTAATCAATCAGTGTAACAGCAGCATAGAATGTCGTACATGCCAAATCTTGGTGTTGTCAGAACTAATTTTTGCCAACTTTCTGGGTGAAAAGTGAATCTCCTTGCTTTATTTTGTGTTTTCCTGTTTTTATCAATCATTTACTTGGGATGTGTCTAACCAGTAACCGGTACCAGTTACAGGTGAGCCATGGTGCCCAGCCCGCTTAACTTTCTCTTTCTTCTTCTTTCTCCTCTCCATCCCATTCCATTAAAGAAAAAAAAATGGAAGTAGTTTACAAATACAGAGTACAATACAACAGGATTCTTAATTAATAGGATATTTGGGCCTGTAATCCCAGCACTTCAGGAGGCCAAGGTGGGAGGATCACTTGAGGTCAGGAGTTCGAGACCAGCCTGGGTAACAAAGTGAGACCCTGACTTTACAAAAAATAAATAAATAAATAAACCAGGTGCATTTGAAGCTGCAGTGAACTATGATTGTGCCACTGCACTCCAGCCTGGGTGACAGAGCAAGACCCTGTCTCCAAAAAAAAAAAAAAAAAAAAAAAAAATTGGAGGCTATTTGGGAGAAGGAAATGAAAATAAGGCCACAGGCAGTATTGGTATACAAAGTTCTTGCCATATAGTTCTGAGAAATGAGCCAGAAATTTGATGTGGAGTTTCCCGACAGCCAGAGCTACAAGGGAAACACAATCAGCTAACAGATATGTAGAACCCAAAAGATAAAAGCAAAGCAACTGCCCCGGAGAAACACAGAGTTTCCTGGCACTGGGACCAAGAGAAATTGTTCCTGTGAGTCATCCTTCAGGGGACACTGTGTGATGTAGACTCCACTTCGTTCCACCAACCTTTTTCCATGCTGTTCACTACACCATCGGATTCCAGAGTGAGTTGCCAGGATATCAGGATCTCTCTCACTGGATATTTAGCTGCCTTGCCTTTTTTTTTTTTTTTTTTTTTTTTTTTGGTAGTTATTTCGCGTTGGTAACATTGCAGGAAACATCTGGAGGCACACAGCTTCTCGCTTCTGTGGGATTGCTTCTGAGGGATTGATTTATCTGTGTCAGGCTAGTAGCCCAAGGTAGGGCCTCCTTGTGTCTTGCTACATGGAGCTGCAGTGCTCTCCGTAAAAGGTGCCAGCTCTGGATGAGGACTCCAATCTAGCTACAATTAGACCAGCACCCTCTGACCAAAGAGTCAGAGCTCAAGCTCTTGCCACTGTCTCTGTTCCAATACCAAAGTCGTCTTCCTCCCCACCCCTGCCTGCCGTCCTGGGATGGGGCATGTTCTTGCTGCGGCCACTGATTCAGCCACCATCATCCCCTTCCTTCACCTCTCATCCTGCTGGTCAGTTCCAGGGACACTCTGGGCCCCACTGGTGGAGCTGGTCTAAACAGCAGGACAGCTGGGGCTTGCACTCTGGGAGTCAGAAGCAGACCTTGTGCTCAAAGCTTCTATGACACAGCCCCATCTTCTATCTCATTGAAGGGGGCAACTGGCTCATGCCTGACTCCCGAGAAGGAAGAAGTGCCTGGCTGGAGAAGAGGGAGTGTGGTGCAGACCGGGCAGCACTGGACTCAAGAGTCACCTCTGGCTATTGAACAAGTCAATCACATCTTTGAGTCTCTGTTTCCTTTTCTATGGGATGACAGGGAAATGATTTCAATCCTACCTTATAGGACTGTTTTAAAGGCTTAGATAAGAAAATGTCCCAGAAATCTGTGAGTGGGTACCCCAAAGAGCCCCTCCTTCACCCTGGTTAGATGTCCAGGTGTGAGCCTGATGTGTCCCTGTAGTGTAGAGAGGGGGCCAGAGGAGAGGAAAAGGCCAGGATCTCCGATGAACCAGGGACTGCGGAAAAAGCAGAAAAGCAGAGGGCTCACAAGAGAGGGGTCAGATGCACAGGCCCTGAAGTCAGAGAAGCCCAGGCTTACTCAGTTGAAAAATGGTGATGATATTAGTGCCTTTCTCAGAGTTTCGTTTTGTTTTGAGACAGAGTCTCGTTTTGTTTTGAGACAGAGTCTCACTCTGTTGCCCAGGCTGGAGTGTAGTGGTGCGACCTCGGCTCACTGCAGTCTCTGTCTCCCAGGCTCAAACAATTCTCCTGCCTCAGCCTCCCGAGTAGCTGGGATTACAGGCACCCGCCACAATGCTGGCTAATTTTTGTATTTTTAGTAGAGACAGGGTTTCACCATGTTGGACAGGCTGGTCTTGAACTCTGGGCCTCCGGTGATCCGCCTGCCTTGGCCTCCCAAAGTGCTGGGGATTACAGACATGAGCCATCACGCCCAGCCTCTTAGAGTTGTTTTGAAGTTTAAATGAGATACTATTTGTTTTGTTTTGTTTCTTTTTTGAGACGGAGTCTTGTTCTGTCACCCAGGCTGGAGTGCAGTGGCTGGATCTCAGCTCACTGCAAGCTCCGCCTCCCGGGTTTACGCCATTCTCCTGCCTCAGCCTCCCCAGTAGCTGGAACTACAGGCGCCCGCCACTCGCCCAGCTAGTTTTTTTGTATTTTTTAGTAGAGACGGGGTTTCACCGTATTAACCAGGATGGTGTCGATCTCCTGACCTCATGATCCACCCGTCTCAGCCTCCCAAAGTGCTGGAATTACAGGCTTGAGCCACCGCGCCCGGCCATGAGATACTATTTGTAAAGTACTTCAAATAGAACCTGGTGCTCAATAAGTGTTAGCTGTCATTCTTATAGAATCAGGAGAAAGTGCTCAAACCTTAAATCAGGAAGGGTGGCAGTTGCGGAAGGGGAGGCTGCTGTCAATGACCTCTCACTGTACAACCACTGTGATATCAGGAGTGGGTGTATAAGGCCCCCTCCAGCTGTAAGACGAAGGAAGATACTCTCCCCTGCCCCCACGTTTACACTTGCTGCTCTGGGAGCTGGATGGCAGGGAGGGGAGTGGGCATTTGGGGCTGGGGACACATAAGCAACATGGTGACTTACTGTGGCTAAAAAGAAATCACATGAGGAGTGTCCCCAGACATTATTACGCCTTCTTGGTCCATCATCATTGCTACCTCCTCTGAGAAGTCTTCCTGGGATCTCTCCACTGGGCCTCCCTGCTCTGCATTTCCGTTACCTGTTCCTTGTATAATATTTCCCCATGGACAGCACCCATCTACAAAGGTCCCCAGAACTCTTCAATCCCCCACCCCCGCCCCCACCTATGGGATTAGACACAATTTCTCAATCTCACCTCTCCTATAAAATGAGAAATTGGGCCGGGCACAGTGGCTCACACCTGTAATCCCAGCACTTTAAGATGCCAAGACGGGCAGACTGTTTGAGGCCAGGAGTTCGAGACCAGCCTGGCCAACATGGTGAAACCCCATCTCTACTAAAAAACTTAAAAATTAGGCCAGGCATGGTGGCTCACGCTTGCGATCCCAGCACTTTGGGAGGCCAAGGCAGGCGAATCACAAGGTCAGGAGTTCGAGATCAGCCTGGCCAACATGGTGAAACCCCGTCTCTACTAAAAATACGAAAATTAGCTGGGCGTGGTGTCGGGCGTCTGTAATCCCAGCTACT
Source organism: Macaca thibetana thibetana (assembly GCF_024542745.1). NCBI lineage: Eukaryota > Metazoa > Chordata > Mammalia > Primates > Cercopithecidae > Macaca > Macaca thibetana. Next base: position 93,624,934 of record NC_065586.1, on the reverse strand, counting down.
TGGAAGGCTGAGGCAGGAGAATCGCTTGAACCCAGGAGGCAAAAGTTGCAGTGAGCCGAGATTGCACTACTGCACTCTAGCCTGGGCGACAGTGCGAGACTCTGTCTCAAAAAATAATTTAAAAAATAAAAATAAATAAAAAATTAGCTGAGCGTGGAGGCACGCACCTGTAATCCCAGCTACTTGGGAGTCAGAAGCAGGAGAATCGCTTAAGCCTGGGAGGTGGAGGTTGCAGTGAGCCCAGATCGCGCCACTGTACCTGGGTGACAGAGTAAGACTCTGTCTCAAAAAAAAAAAAAAAAAAAAAAAAAAAGTCCAGGCGTGGTGGCTTATGCCTGTAATTCCAGCACTTTGGGAGGCCGAGGCAGGCTGATCACTTGAGGTCAGGAGTTCGAGACCAGCCTGGCCAATGTGGTGAAACCCTATCTCTACTAAAAATACAAAAATTAGCTGGGCATGGTGGTACACTGAGGTAGGAGAATCACTTGAGATTGTGCCACTGCACTCAAGCCTGGGTGACAAGAGTGAAACTCGGTCTCAGAAAACAAAAACAAAAACAAAAACAAAACAGGCCGGGCGCAGTGGCTCACGCCTGTAACCCCAGCACTTTGGGAGGCCGAGGTGGGCGGAGCACGAGGTCAGGAGATCGAGACTATCCTGGCTAACACGGTGAAACCCCGTCTCTACTGAAAATACAAAAACATTAGCCGGGCGTGGTGGTGGGCGCCTGTAGTCCCAGCTACTCAGGAGGCTGAGGCAGGAGAATCATGAACCCGGGAGACGGAGCTTGCAGTGAGCCGAGATCGCGCCACTGCACTCCAGCCTGGGCGACAGAGCAAGACTCCATCTCAAAAAAAAAAAAACACAAGCTGACTGCCATGGTTCCCCAGACACACTGCACTTCCCTCCCTCTGCACACTTGCTTGTGCTGTTCCCTTCTGCCTGGAACACCTCCCAAATTCCGTGAGGGCCAACGAGCTCAAGTCTTCTCCCCAGCATTCTGTTTTCCTTGCCCAGTGCTCGCCTTACTTTGCCTGGGTGCATTCTGGCCTCCTATGTGGTGCCTAGCATAGGTGTTGAGGTGTGTGTGTTGACAATTTGTTGTGTGAAAGAAAAACAAGTTCTTTTTTTTTTTTTTTTTTTTTTTTTTCTGCCCTGGTGTGTGGCCAAACTTTTTTGCACGACGTAATTCATAACCTCCCTCTGAAAGAAATTACAATTCCTCAGTGAGCTGAGATCACGCCACTGCACTCCAGCCTGGGCGACAGAGCGAGACTCTGTCTCAAAAAAAAAAAAAAAAAAAAAAAGTACAGGGATTTTCTATACATCCTTCACCTAGCCTCCACCAATGATGTCTTACCTACCTATAATATGATGACCAGAACCAAAGAATTAACATTGGTACAATGTCATTAACTAAGGACTTTATTTGAATTTTGCCAGTTTGAGTCTGAGGCTGCAGTGAACCGATATCACCACTGTACTCCAGCCTGGGCAACATGGTGAAACCCCATCTCTACTAAAAATACAAAAAAAAAAAAAAATCAGCCAGGCATAGTGGTGTGTGCCTTTGGCCCCAGCTACTCGGGCATCTGAGGCATGAGAACTGCATGAACCCGGGAGGCAGAGGTTGCAGTGAGCCGAGATTGTGCTACTGCACTCCAGCCTGGGCGATGAAGCGAGACTCTGTCTCTCTCTCTCACACACACACACGCACCAAAAAAAAAGGAAAGAAAAGAAAAGAAAAAAGAAAAAAAAATTAGCCAGCTGTGGTTCCACACACCTGCGGTCCCAGCTACTTGGAAAGCTGAGGTGGGAGGATCGTTTGAACCCAGGAGGCAAAGGTTGCAGTGAGCCGTGATCACGCCACTGCACTCTAGCCTAGGCGGCAGGAGTGAAACTCTGTCTCAAAATAAATATATATATATAACAAGAAAAAAAGAGAAAAGAAAAAAGAAAAGAAAACCAAGATGATCAGGATAAATAGCTAATGCACGCAGGGCTTAGTACCTTAGGTGACATGTTGATAGGTACAGCAAACCACGATGGCACATGTTTACCTATGTAACAAACCTGAACGTCCTGCCCATGTATCCTGGAACTTTAAATTAAATTAAATTAAAAACAAACAAACAAGAAGACAGTGTTGTGCCCACTCAGTAGCTGTAGACCTAGGTGGTGGGGAGGTGCTAACATGGATCCCAAGGGGCCCTAGCAGGCGGGTGGGGCCGGGGAGAGAACTGCCTTGTAGGATGCCACATGACTTGAGAACAAAGATGGCACCAAGAGGACAGGGGCCCTCATTCCCATCTGGCTTAGGTAGCCTCCTCTGAAAGCCTGTTTCTCCTCCAAGCCCAATACCTGGCTGCTCCCCTGTTCCCTGGCAACATCAGGTTGGTGGTGTTGGGGCGTCTGGAGGTGCCCCTTTTCCAGAACCTGAGACCAGGGTAGCTGTTTCATGGAGCTTTAAATCAGGCCCAGTGAAAAGGCCCCAGGCCGGGGCCCACACTCAGAGGACTGCTGGAGAAGGAGCCACCTCCCTCTGTCCCTGCCAGACCTTAGGCTGCCCACAGAGCCCCTGGAGTCAGAGTGAAGGCATGCAAAGCTTTATTGGCTCCGTTCCAGGCAATGACATCAGTGTGGGGCTCTTGCCTGCTCCCATCTGTCTTCTCTTGGTGGGTCTTCAGGGGCCTCAGGGTCTGTCTCACCTGTGCTGTGTCCTCCCAGCTCTCCCTCCAACAGGGGCCATCTTCTGTGGCAGACTCCACTCATGGAGTTGAAAGGGCCCATGATCCCTGTGGGGAGCCTAAGAAGGTAGGGATTTGGACGCAGCATCTCACCCTGGGCTGCATAGATGGCCCCATAGAGAAAACAGATGTGTGTGTGAGCCAGCCTTGCTGGGGGCAGGGGTGTCTCCATCCATGGTTAGATGGCTTCCAAGCAGTCATAGATCTAGTGTCTGCGGTTGGGCAGACTGTGGCTCTGGTGGCTCGGGTGGCCGTGGTGACTGTGGTGACTGTGGCCATAGAAAGTGTGTGTGTGGTTGGCACCAGCTATGGTGTTTTCCCGCTGGGTGAGGAAATTCTTTTGCAGCTTCATCTCCACTTCCTCGAGGGCCCTCAGCTCCTCCTGGTTGATGTCCTTGGACTCCAGGTGACCTGAGTGCTGGTAAGCTGTGGCCCGCTGCAGCATGGAGTGAGCCAGGTGCCGCCCCTGGGTGTCAATCTCCTTGGTGCAGGCAGCCACAGCGGCCCACGTGGCCTCATCGGTGGATGGGGCTTTTCCAGACTCCTGGTGGATCTCTTGGATCACTGGTGGCCCAGATGCCTTCTGCCTGCTGGTGAAGGATTCCCGGTGCAGAGCGGAGCCCACTTCTCCGTGCCTCGTGGTGAAGGTCTCCATGTGAATTGTGGTGCTGGCCTCTCCACTCCCACTCTCAGTCTGGGTAGCATTGCCATTGGTGCTGGCATTGTTGTTGCGGGCCAGCTTCTCTTCGGAAAGGCGGCTAAAGTGAGATTTGATCCAGCTTTCATTCTTTGCTTTATGGGATTCTGGTGACTTGTCCTTGTCTGGTAGACACTCAGAGGTTGCCTTTCTTCTCCTCTTTTTCTGAACCCACAGCATGAGACCTCCACCTCCTAGCAAGAGGGCAGTCCCCAGCACCACCTTGCATGATGGCTGCTGGATGAGCTCCAAGAAGGTCTCCAGGACCCTACACCAGGCAGGCAGAGCTAAGAGCACGCTGGGTGATCTCTGGTGGTATGGTTCATGCTTGAAAGGGCAGGCTCCCCAAGGATGTCTGACAGGCAGGCCCCCTGCTGCACCCTCCCTAGGTGCCCCCTACCACCTCAACAATGAACCCCATTGTGAGGAAGGCAGTTGGGGGTGGGGTGGGGAGAGTGGGGTGGGGAGAGGCTGCAGCATCCCTCATGTCTAGCCTGGCATGCATTGCCTGAGGCCTGGGTCCTGTCTCCTACCCTGACAGCTGTCCCCAGGCTCAGTGAAAGGGCCGCTTCTCTGATTCTGAGTCCTTCTGCCTTCTGCTTGGAACCCATTCTACAACTTAGGCCTTTGTATCTTCCAGTCTTTGGTTTCTCTCTCTCCTGATCTGGTGGCCCCCGGGGGCAAAGGATGCTGGGTCAGGCTGGCCATGGCAGAAGGACCCCCTTGACTGGGCTGATATCCATTCCTAGCCATCTGAGACCAGAGAACCCTCCATCCAGGGCCCATGTCTGCTGCCAGCCTGGCATATTCCATCCTCATTTGAGCCCCTCACCCCACTATAGGGCAGAGTTCAGAGGGAAAAGAACCCAGGAAGAAGCTCATTCTGGAATAACTAACATGAGGTCACAATGGGCTGAGGACGGGGAGGCAAGCAGTGGGCTGAGAAGGCAGAGTGGACAGGACAGGAGACTTCATTGGGTCTAGATTCCGGATGGTGGCTGCTACCTCTTGCCTTAGTGATGCACCTACAAACCCGGAATTTGTCCCCCCATAAATAGGCATGGTTCGGGTCGTGAGCAGGTGGGCTTGCTGGCAAGGCTTTCCATAGATGCAGACAACGAAAAGCCTAATTAATCTCCAAGGCCTCTCAGGGTATAGACAGGCCTGGGCCACTGTATTTTTTTTTCCCTCGAAAGCATCTAGCTCTTTCAAAAAAATAAGAAATGCCAAAATGGGGTTGTAAAAATTGTGATGCTTTAAGCAAAATATTTTCTTTAACAGAGTGGTGGTTTTAATATATACAAAATATTATATCATTGCAAGAAAGCATGGTCCACTCTACATATGGAAGGAATAGGACACAAGCATTTTATGGAGAACCTCATCTTCCCAGTCCTGCTGCACTAGTCCTGTGGTTGGCCACTAACCTCATTTAGAAATAACAATTCAAAGTCCATCTTTGAGGGTGTTTATGGGTGTGAGTTCAGGGCCATAGAGCCCTTCTGTAATGACCCCCTCCTCTAGACTACGGTCATAACTTTTATTTAAAAAGAATACTCTTGGGCCGGGCGCGGTGGCTCAAGCCTGTAATCCCAGCACTTTGGGAGGCCGAGACGGGCGGATCACAAGGTCAGGAGATCGAGACCATCCTGGCTAACACGGTGAAACCCCGTCTCTACTAAAAAATACAAAAAACCTAGCCGGGCGAGGTGGCGGGCGTCTGTAGTCCCAGCTACTCGGGAGGCTGAGGCAGGAGAATGGCGTGAACCCGGGAGGCGGAGCTTGCAGTGAGCTGAGATCCGGCCACTGCACTCCAGTCTGGGCGACAAAGCGAGACTCTGTCTCAACAACAACAACAACAAAAAAAAAAAAAAAAAAAAAAAAAAAAAAGAATACTCTTGGCCGGTGCGGTGGGTCACGCCTGTAATCCCAGCACTTTGGGAGGCCGAAGCAGACGATCACAAGGTCAGGAGATCGAGACCATCCTGGTTAACATAGTGAAACCCCGTCTCTAGTAAAAATAAAAAATAAAATAAAATAAAAAATTAGCCGGGTGTGGTGGCAGGAGCCTGTAGTCCCAGCTACTCAGGAGGCTGAGGCAGGAAAATGGCATGAACCTGGAAGGCAGAGCTTGCAGTGAGCCGAGATCATGCCACTGCACTCCAGCCTGGGAGACAGAGCAAGACTCCGTCACAAAAAAAGAAGAAGAAAAAAAGAATACTCTTTATTCAAATATCAGTACGAATTAGCGATGCTAAAAAGATTTTTTAAAAAGAGCTACACAGGGCCGGGCATGGTGGCTCACACCTGTAATCCCAGCACTTGGGGAGGCAGAGGCAGGCAGATCACTTGAGCTCAGGAATTTGAGACCAGCCTGGGCAACACGGCAAAATCCCCTCTCTACTAAAAATACAAAAAATTAGCCGGGCATGGTGGTGTGCACCTTTGGTCCCAGCTACTTGGGAGGTTGAGGTGGGCAGATTGCTTTAGTGCCAGGAGGCAGAGGTTGCAGTGAGCTGAGATTGTGCCACTGCATTCCAGCCTGGGTGACAGACTGAGACCCCATCCTAAAAATAAATAAATAAGTAAATAAGAGGCCCAGCACGGTGGCTCACGCCTGTAATCCCAGCACTTTGGGAGGCTGAGGCTGGCAGATCATGAGGTCAGGAGTTCGAGACCAGGCTGGCCAACCTGGTGAAACCCCATCTCTATTAAAAATACAAAAATTAACCAGGCGTGGTGGCAGGCACCTGTAATCCCAGCTACTCAGGAGGCTGAGTCAGGAGAATCGCTTGAACCCGGGAGGTGGAAGTTGCAGTGAGCCGAATTGTGCCACTGCACTCTAGCCTGAACAACAGAGCGAGACTCTGTCTCAAAAAATAACCGAGAGCTACAGAGTTTCAGGGAGTGCTTTCCAGAAGAATCTCTAACTCTTCACTGATTCATCCAGGGCAGCTTCCCACCTCCTATTTATTTATTTTAATAGAGACAGGGTCTCACTATGTTGGCCAGGCTGGTCTCCAACTCCTGGTCTCAGGAGATCCTCCTGCCTTGGCCTCCCAAAGTGCTGGGCTTACAGGAGTGAGCCACTGAGCCTGGACCCCGTCTCCTCTTTAGAGGACCTTTAACGGCTGCAGGAGGCCCTTACAATGTGACATATTCCCTCCTCGGCCTGAGTGTTGGGCTGCAAAGTCTACCTCAGGGGCCAGGACAGGGCAAGAGAAATACAGATGTCAGAGTGAAAGTTGTTTGCGTCTTCCTTCCTGGGCATTTTGGCTGTGCCCCAGAAGCAGGGAAGGGACCCTCTATCTCTGACAGTGTTCTCTGTGACAGTGCCTTGGGAGGATTATATTGACCCTGTGGCTAAGAGCCTGAAGGCTCAGTTCCTATTCTAAAATGAGGAAACTGGATTTGAAAGGTTAAGTGGTTTCCCCAAGGTCTCTGTTAACTGGCAGAAGTGGCAGGATTCTTGCCCAGGTCCTCTGACTCCAGATGCTGGGCCCTTCCTACCACACCCCACTGGCTCTCTGGTGTGTGGGTGAGTGATCAGATGGGGGCTGGAGCCAGCATAGGTTGCAAGGGAGACAGACAAGTGGGTATGTGCGGCCCACGGCCTGCCAAATCCACAGAAGCCTGTGCTCCTGGGCACCCCACGCCCTCTGCAGGAGTGGGTGGGTAGCACCGAAGGGAGGGTCCAGAGAAGAGTCTGGGGGTCTCTGTGGATTCTCTGGGTGGCAGGCAAGCACCAGATGCAAAGTCCACCCTCCCCACCTGAACTAGAGCATCCTTGAACCTTGAAGCTGAAGTAAGGTCTTCCACTTAGAGGCTCAAAATGCTTCTCACTTCAAGAGAACCAGGACTTCACCAAACCTCCAGGCCCCACAAGCCAAGCACCAGCAGAAACTTAGAGTTGTGTCCCTGCTCAATGTGGGCCTCCACAGGGCATTCATTGTCCCCAAGGAAGGGGCACATTCCCTCAGTACTGAGCTATGAATGATCAACGTGTCCATCATGCTAAGGGTCACAGTCACAAAGCAGCTTTGCCACAATGCCAATCACACTGTCATTTTAATCGTTATTACCGTTGGAATCAGTACCTTCCAATGCATATTACTCTATAATTTATAGCATGCTTTCAGTTGCATTCTCTCAGATTTTTTTGTTCAACCATCCCACAATATGAGCATTATCACTCCCATGTGTCCCATAGGGACAGCAATCATCCCACACTAAGTCAGTGCCAGAGCTGTGATTTTTTTTTTTTTAGATGGAGTCTCGCTCTGTCACCCAGGCTGGAGTGCAGTGGTGTGATCTTGGCTCACTGCAACCTCCGCCTCCCGGGTTCAAGTGATTCTCCTGCCTCAGCCTCCCAAGTAGCTGGGATTACAGGCGCCCACCACCATGCCCAGCTAATTTTTGTATTTTTAGTAGAGACGGGGTTTCACTATGTTGGCCAGGCTGGTCTCAAACTCCTGACCTCGTGATCCGCCCACCTCTGCCTCCCGTAGTGTTGGGATTACAGGCGCTCACCCAGAGCTGTGATTTGAAACCAGAGTCCACGATCTACATGATACTGCCTCAATAGGAGCCACACCATTCCCAAAGCTGACCAGACACTCTGTTGAAATAGTGTGGCCTAGCAGCTCCAAAGGGTTTATAATGAAAGTCAGTGAGGGAGTAAAACGGAGCATGGGCCACGCAGTCAGATGAGGTGCAAATCTCAGCTCAGCTATGTGTTCACCGAATGACCCTGGGCAGTGACCATGTTACTCTGAGGCCCAGACTCCCATCTGTGGGATGGTCCTATAGAGAGCACTACCTCAGAGGATTGTGCGGTAAGGAATGGAGATGGGCGGAGCAGGGCAAGCAGGATTTGCCATTTTCTTCTACCTTCATTTATTGCGCCTGGGACTCTGTTACATGTTGAGTGTCGCAAATATCATCTGGTCCCTAACCTCAGAGTGGGGGAGACCCATGCGTAAAGAGAGATGAGATCGCAGAGCCACAACAGGGAGAACTAATTCTGGCAAGGAGGCTTTGTCCAGAAGAGAACGTACAAACAAACTTTAGAGGGAACTGGGACTGTGGCTGGGCTGCCACGTGACCCCAGTCACATGCCCTCACATCTGCACTGAGTGACAATGTTGACAAGGACTTTCACACCCATTTGCCAGTCCAACCCCAGAATCACTCTGGGAGCTACAAAGGCACTTTAACAGTTTACAGCTGGGTAAACTGAAGCAGGTGAGGTTTAGCTTAAGTTTACAGGCCAGCAAGGAGCTTCCTGCCTGTCTCCTGACTCCAGACCAGTCTCCCCTGTTCCTCTCCAATAATAAAATGACCCACGGAGTACCAGACTATCCCTGGACAGCTTGACAGAGCCTGTGTACCCTCCCTTGGTCTCTGGTTAAAGAGAATAGGGCCACTCACATCTCCCCAGCTCCCACAGAGGACAGCCCCGCTTACCTCGGAAGGGGAAGGTGCCCAGTTTGTGCAGATTCTCCTCCAGTTTCCCATAGTCCACCTCTGCAGTGGCAGTGAAGGGGGTGGTCACAGGGGGGTAGATGCCCGCAATGTCCACCTTCTTCCCCTCCCCTGAGGCCCAGCCCCTCACATTCCTGGACAAGCTCCTGCTTAGCCCCTGCCTCACAGAGGACCAGACTTGGGGACCCAGCATCTCTGCAGGAGGCCTGAGGCACAATTGGTCTATGTCCCAGAGTGAGACTTAGTTTGAACTCTTTCTAACCCCCTATTAATGATCAATGTGTCTAGTTAAAAATTTGCGGCCTCCCTGACTTGTGGCCACTGGGGCAGGCCTGAGCTGGGTGTCCCCAGGGTCAGGAGCAAGGCCTATAGGCCCCAGGGGGCCCTCTTCCTTCTGGGTAGCAGCTGGAGAAATGCCACAACCCAGTGTCCCTCTGGCCAGATGTAGGACTGGTTTCTGGGATCCCAATACTAAAGGGTATCTCCAGCAGGATCTGGGCCCTCCTCCCACAATTCCCAGCCCCAAAGCCAGAAGCCTAGCCAGGTTACCACGGGCAGTTGTGAGGTTGGTGGAGCTGATTGGCTGAGCAGGCCCTGCCCTGTGGGAGGCGTGGCAAGGCTGGGCAAGAAGCTGCCTGTGGCAGGCTGTCCCTCCCCTGCCCTGCTCCCTTGCCAGGCTCCTCCTGCCAAGGCAGCCACGTGACAAGCCTCTGCTAGCCACAGACAGCCCCACAGGACAGCAGTCACCAGGAAGGGGGCCCAGGATGAGTGTATTACCAAGTCAATCCATGCAAGGGCCAAACCTGGCCCCAGAGACATGGGAAGGGGCAGGAAAAGTTGTGTGGCAGGGAAGAAAGGAAAAGAGACCACGGTAAAGCAGCTGCGGGGCTGGCTCAGAGGGCCAACCAGCTCCCAGTTTTCCTCCTCCCCAAGCCAACATTTGCCCCCAGCCTTCCTTCATTCCCAGAGATTTCAGACACAAATGGAAATGAACATCGCAATTAGCAAAAACAGCTTTTTTATTGTGGTAGTTTGTGGGTGCTCCTGTATCACGCAGAAAAAAGGCTGGGCCCTCAGTTAGCTCTGAGAGTCATTCTTAGGACCCTCTGGCTGCACACAGACAGGGGCTGGGTAGCTGGCTGTGCTGGGGCACAAATTCACTGGGCTGGCACGGGCTGAGGGGTCTCCCGCCCACTCTCATCAGGCCCCTCCAGTCCGTTATGCTCAGCCCCCGGCTCAGGATGCTCCAGGGCGTGCCGGGTATCAGTCTGCCACAGCTGCACCAGGTCCGTGGGGGTCTTTCCTGCCTGGGGTGGCGGGGCGGGGCGGGGCGGGGCGGGGGGGGCAAGAGAAAATCTGTTCACTCTCCTGAAGGCTTTCACAGAAGGTACCCTCATCGACACCACCAGTGCTTCTCAAATGGGGGCAACTGGCTACGTGTGAAGATACTTTTGGTTGTCACACTAGGGGACAGGGTACTACTGGCATCTAGTGGACAGAGGCCAAGAATGCTGCTTAAACATCCTACAACACATAGGACAGTCCCCTACAACAATCACCCAGCCTGACATGTCAATCATGCTGAGGGTAAAAAACCCTCATTTATACCTGCTCCAGATTTTCCTGCTTTTCTCATTATCCCCTTAGCCTTTCTTGAGCCCGAGGGACTCTCCCGTGCCCTCCTTTTGTGAATACTCTGGGCCCCAAAGAAGAACTTGGACTAAGAAGTGCAGTGGCGCTTGCTCACTGCAAGTCCGCCCCCCGGGTTCACGCCATGAGGCTTGGCAGTGGCGCGACTAAGTGTTCCCTAGTCCAAGGTGGCGCCCGCCACCTCGCCCGGCTAATTTTCTTGTATTTTTAGTAGAGACGGGGTTTCACCGTTCCAGGATGGGATCACCTTCCTCTTCCAAGTACTTCCTGCCTAGATCCTAAGAAAACTCAAAGACCACAGGAACTGACATGGAGTGCTAGGAACTGTCATGCCAGCCAGTGCTCGGTCCCTTCCAGCTCTGGCCGTTCATGATTCTGGCCTCCTTGGGCCTGTATGTGAGGACCCCCTCTGGCCTAACTGGGGGTCTTTGGGAAGTCCTCTTGCTGCCCCTCCTGCTGTCTCTCTGCACTTGCACTCTGGCCATAGACACACACAGAGAATGGGGCGGGCAGTTGGAACGGTGCTCTGGAAGAAGACAGCTTTATGTACTATGGTGCTGGCTAGAGCCAGTGATACATGTCCCGAGGCGGGGGCTGCCCCAGCAGCCTGGACGGCCCCTGCACTGTGTGAGTGCTCACGCCAATGGCTGAATCAGCGGGGAATGAGCTTACCAGGTTCTTGGTCATCATGTCAGCCCCATGCAGGAGCAGCAGTTTGATGATTTTGTAGCGGTTGAGCCTCACAGCATCATGCAGGGCAGTATCCCCTTCCTAGAGTCAGAGTGGCACTCAGCATGGCCCTTGTGGGCAGTAGGAGGGGCGAGGGTGATGGGAGGTGAGCTAGAGACCCTGCTCAGGGCCAAGTCCCGAAGGCCCCAGGAGGAAGGACACCACCTGTAGGGGCCCGCAGGCTGCCCACGCACTCATGGCGGGGTGAGCAGCAGACAGGCTAGCACTCACTCTGTCTCTGGCATTGATGTCCAGGCCCAGGGATAGAAAGTGCTCCACGATCTCCACGTGCCCTGTCCGGACTGCCACGTGCAGCGGGGTACTCAGCAGCTGGGTGGGAAGAATCAGGAACTGCTGGTTGACAGGGTCTGAACTATGGTACCCCTGGAGAGGGGGGGCTGTCCTAACTCCAGCTTAATCCCTCTTCCAAGTCCTAGTGCCAAGGCCTGAGCCCTGGAGGGGCAGAGAATGGTACAATTTCCTACCATCCTATCCAATGGCCTAACTCTGAAGACTTAAACGCCACTTCCTCTAGGAATCCTTCTATGATTCTCCTCTCACGCAGCTGCTCACTCTTCTACCCTCCTTTTTTTTTTTTTTTAGATGGAGTCTTGCTCTGTTGCCCAGGCTGGAGTGCAGTGGCGCCATCTTGGCTCACTGCAAGCTCCACCTCCTGGGTTCACACCATTCTCCTGCCTTGGCCTCCCAAGTAGCTGGGACTACAGGCGCCCGCCACCACGCCCGGCTAGTTTTTTTTTTTTTTGTATTTTTAGTAGAGATCGGATTCTACTGTGTTAGCCAGGATGGTCTCGATCTCCTGACCTCGTGATCTGCCTGCCTTGGCCTCCCAAAGTGCTGGGATTACAGGCGTGAGCCACCGTGCCTGGCCCTACCCTTCTTTTAATAATCATAATAGATGTCATTTATTGAGAGATGACTATGTAATGGACCTAGCAAAAGCTTACAAGACATTTGCCTTATGTTGAACAAATAATTCATTTACATATGTTTTCCCACCTAATCTACACAAGAACTCTGCAAGACATTTTACAGATGAGGAACAGAAGCTCAGAGGCTGTCACTTGTTCAAGGTTCTACATGAAAGAATGAATGAATAGAAGGATGGTGCATAAATAAATGAATGAATGAGGGGATAAATAAATGGAGGAATGGATGGATGAATAGACGGATGGATGAATAGATAGGTAGATAGAAGGATAATGGCAGAGAACATGAACAAATCATGCATCTTTTGAGTGGTCCTAAAGCCCCCAAGACAGTGAGTCTCTTGTTCTCCCTTCTTGTCTGCTCTTCCTGCTCCTGTCCTCAGATGGTGGTTCCTCAAGGGCCTGTGTGGATGGCAGGGACCAATTCGTGGGCTGGGAGGCCCAGTAGGACACTGTTTTAGCTTTCCTGCTCTGCAGCCAGAAACCAGACTAGCTCACTACCTTCCTGCCCCCTGGGCTTTCCTGCCCTCGGACCCCTCCCTTCCTCCCCACAGCCACCCCAGTATCTGTTGCGTCTGAGCATTGTTGCCTCACCTTGTCCCTCACATTGGTGTCTGCTCCTCGGCTTTGCAGAAGTTTCACCACTTCTAAGTGGCCCCCGCGGCAGGCCCAATGCATGGCTGTGCAGTCCAGCTAGAAGGAAATGATGGGGTCTAACTACAGAGCTGCAGGGAAGAAAGCATCTGGGGGGAATGGACTCCAGCCAGAAGGGCAGAGGGGTATCTAAGAGAAAGGTACAGGGAGCAGGCCTGGGCATGGGCAATGGGCCAAGTAGAACAGAAGAACACTCAGGGCCCATCTGGTCCAAGCCAGACTCACAGAGGATGCTTAGGGAGGAGAAGGGGCTAACTCAAAGTCACATAAGCCACCGAGGTGGAGTCTGGCCCCTGAGCAACCTGTTTATGCTTCAGGTTGGCACAGGTGTCAGGGAGAGGGTTTCTGTGTGTCAGTGCTGGACACTCCTCCTGCCTCCCACTGAATACCTGCCCTCTCACTCACCCGATCCTGGAAGTCCACAGTGGCTCCACTAGTTAGAAGCTTCTCCAGGATTTCCACATGGCCTTCCAGGGAGGATCGGTGCAGTGCTGTCCGACGGAACTGTCCCCAGAGAGGCTGTCAGGGCCTGGCCTCTGGCTCCAGGCCTGAGCCCATCTCCCACCCAAGCTGAGGCCCAGGCCTCCCCCACAGCTTGCTTCTCACCCCTGTGCTTGGCCCCCATGTTTTCTGTGTTCTGCCAGCTCCCTTATGCTCTATCCAGACCAGCCTGGGAGCCCTGTGCCCCTGGGAACCCGGCCTTCTCACTGCCTGCCAAGCACATCAAGCCATGCCTCTACACAGGCGGTTTCCTCTGCCAAGCATGACTGTTCTGCCCTCACTTCCTGGGAGTGCTTGATGAAATCTGCTATTCCTTTAAGATGCAGCTCAAATGCCATCATTTCCTTGAAACCTCTAGGCCAGGGCTTCCCTAGGGCCCAGATAACCCCTAACTGTGAGAGTGTGTTTGAGGGCAAGTCAAGTCTTGCTGGACTCCCCAAGTGCCTAGCACAATGAGCCAGAATGAACAGGTGACACTGATCACTGATTCCAAGAAAAAATAAACTTCTCCCCTTCTCCTTTCTGCCTTGGATTTTTGAAATGCTCAAGCCACAATATCTTTCCATATTCTCATGATCCGGTTACAGGCCACCGTGAGTATCTTTCCATATTCTAATGATTTGGTTACATGTCAGTCTCCCCAAGGAACCAACCCCGGTCTGTTTTATTTATTTATTTATTTTTATTTTTATTTTTGTATTCTGGCACCTAGCATGGCGCTCAGAAATAGGAGGTACTTGGACAGACTGAAAGGATTAAGACTTTGGAGTCTAAAAAACAGAAAGGACATGTGGTCCAAGTCTACAATAATGCAGACCAAAGGTGGAAAACCACTAATGTGCCAAATTCCAGGATATGACAGCAAGAAAGCACCCCAGAAGTGTGAAAGAGGCAGTTTCAGGGAAAACAAAAATAAGTATGATGGGTGATGAAAAATTTAGAAAATATGGCTGCAAGGGGCTGGACACGATGGCTCATGCCTGTAATCCCAGCACTTCAGGAGGCTGAGGCAGGCGAATCAACTGAGAACAGGAGTTCAAGACCAGCCTGGCCAACATGTTGAAACCCTGTCTCTACTAAAAATACAAAAATTAGCCGGGTATGGTGGCGGGCACCTGTAATCCCAGCTACTCGGGAGGCTGAGGCAGGAAAATCACTTGAACTTGGGAGGCGGAGGTTGCAGTAAGCCGAGATCACGCCACTGCACTCCAGCCTGTGTGACAGAGTGAGACTCCATCTCAAAAAAGAAAGAAAAAAGAAAAGTAAATATGATTGCACAACATTGTAAATGTAATGAATACCACTGAATTGTACACTTAAAATGGTTAAAGTGGAACATTTCATGTTATGTTTTACCATGATAAAAACATTAAAATGGGCCAGGAGTGGTGGGTGTCTCAAGCTTGTAATCCCAGCACTTTGGGAGGCTGAGGTGGGAGGATTGCTTGAACCTGGGAGGCAAAAGTTGCAGTGAGCTGAGATTGCACCACTGCACTCCAGCCTGGGCGACAGATTGAGACTCTGTCTCAAAAAAAAAAAAAAACTATACCATAAGAAACAAAAATATCATCTCATCTCTTAACACATGCTTGATAGTTTCTTCATTCATTCAGTGAATACTTACTAAGGTGCTAATATTCCTTTTTTCCTTTTACCAAAAAAAATTTTTACCAAAAAACATATCTATATCTATATCTACATAGAGAGGACAGGGTCTCATTCTGTTGGTTAGGCTGGTCTTGAACTCCTAAGCTCAAGCGCTCCTCCCACCTTGACCTCTTAAAGTGCTGGGATTACAGACGGGAGCCACAGTGCCCAGCCTAATATTCCATTTGATCACCATAACATGTTGTGAGGGAAGTAAGCCATTTTACAGAGGAGGAAACTGGGCATGGAGCGGGCACCGACCCAGCCACAGGTCCCACAAGTCGTGAGTGAAAGAGATGGGATTTGAGCCCACATCTTCTGGTCCTGGTCTATTTTTATTTGATTGCATTTTTTCTTTCTTTCCTAAACAAACATGTGACATTTGTTGCTTTGCAGGTGATTCAAGTTGGAAAAGGGTTTCAGGATTTAGATCAATTCCTGTGTGGGGAGGGGACACCCCATTCTGAGCGCCCCAGCCGCCCACCCACCCAAAGAACAACCGTGCCTCCTCTCAAATAGGCTCACAGTGGGCTGCCCAGGAGCTGAGCAGAGTGGGTGGCAACTGACACGGAGGCGGGTCAGGGGCGGCTAGGAGCATCACCTGGTCGCACGTGTCAGCTGATCCCCCGTCAGCCAGGAACTTCTCAATGACCTTCATTTTCCCCTCCACCGCCGCTTTCAGGAAGGTCTCCTCATCCACAGGGCCAGTCTGCAGGTGTGGACGCAGCAGTCACGGGTCGTCCCGGCGATCAGAACCCTCCCGGGCTCCCCCTCCGCCCCCTCGCGGTGTCTTCCCCAGGACCCTTACGATCTCCTCGGGCTCCGGGGGCGGCTCCTGCGAGGCGGCCAGGGCGTCCCGCTTCTTCTGCTTGCGTTTCTTCCGCAGCTCAATGAGGTTCTGGATCCCGCCCACGTCGATGATCTCCCGCCGCAGGTCCAGGGACGTCTTGCGCACGCGCTCTTGGCCCTGCGCGGGATGGCCCATTAACCCCCAGGCTGGGCAGAGAGTCTGAGGGGCTTGGGAGACCTCTGAGCTAAGCTGGTGGGGAGGGTGGGGTGGGCAGGAAGACCTTCTCAAGAAAGAAGGAACCAAGGTCTATCCCTCCTTCCAGGCCTAGATGGCTCTCAGATTGGGGGAATTCTGACTCAGTAGTTCAGGGGCGGGGCGGAGATTCTTCAGGGCTAGCAAGCTCTCCCTGGGGTGCTGAACTGCTGGTCCATGGGCTACGTGGGGAGAGGTGCAGACAGGCCATGGCTCCCTGGCTGGTCCCCTGGGTGTAGACATTGGGTCCTCCCCGGCTTACCTTCACCTTCTGCAGGGCTGCACTCTGAGCCCCGTGGTGCTTCTCATCCTCCAGTACCAGCAAGTCCATGGGCAGCTTCTGGCGTGCGTCTCCCCGGAGTTTCTGGTGATCCAAGGAGGGCACCTTCTCCAGGACCCGAGGAGACAGGCAGCCTCTCCCCCAACCATGCCAAGGACACCCCACAGGGACCAACTCCTGGGTGGTCTCAGAGTCCTTCTGGCTCATCCTGGAGAGCCCCCAGCAAGAGCAGGGCCCCTGGAGAGGCCCCCAAAAGGGGCGAGTTCCCCACCTCAGCTTCAGCCCCAGTCCCAACCCTGAGCTCAGACGCCTGCCTGCTGACTGGCCTGGATCCCTGCAAAACAACATTAAAGGCCACCAGAGTGAGTTTGTCATGAGATTAGATATATTCACTCTTTCAAGCACTAAGATTATTTTTTTTCTTTACTTTTTTGGCATTAAAAATTCACTTTGGCTGGGTGTGGTGGTGTCAACCTTTAGTCCCAGCTACTGGGGAGGGAGTAGCTGGGACAGAAGCATTTCTCAATCCCAGGGTTTCGAGACCAGCTCCAGAGACATAGCAAGATCGTGTCTCTAAAAATAAATAGTCCAGGCACAGTGGCTCACATCTGTAATCCCAGCACTTTGGGAGGCTGAGGTGGGAGGATCACTTGAGCCAGAAGTTTGAGATCAGCCTGGGCAATATAGTGAGACCCCATCTTTACAAAAAATTTAAATAATTAGCCAAGCGTGGTGGATTTTGTTGTAGTCCCAGCTACTTGGGAGACTAAGGTGGGAGGATTACTTGAGCCTAGGAAGGGGAGGTTGCAGTGAGCCAAGATCATGCCATTGCACTCCAGCCTGAGTGACAGTGAGACAGAGAGAGAATGACCCTGCCTCAAAAAAATAAATAGGCCAGGCACAGTGGCTCACACCTATAATCCAAGCACTTTGGGAGGCCGAGGCAGGTGGATTGCTTGAGCCCAGGAGTTCGAGACCAGCCATAGGCAACATGGCGAAACCCCATCCCTACTAAAAATACAAAAATTAGCCAGGTGTGTTGGCACACACCTGTAGTCCCAGCTACTTGGGAGGCTGAGGCATGAGAATCACTTGATCCCAGGAGGTGGAGGTTGCGGTGAGGCAAGATAGTGCCACTGTACTCTAGCCTGGGCAACAGAGTGAGACTCGGTCTCAAAAAAATGAATAAAATAAATAAATAAAGTAAGTTTTAAGAATAAGCAAATAATTCACTGATGAAATAATTGTGATGAGAGATGATTATATCTTAAATGGTCTTACTTTGCAATATAAAATTTGGCAACTCCTTTGTTAGATACTTTTTTTTCTCTCTCTCAGATTTCACTGATCTGTGAAGTCAAGAGCTTGGAAACTAGTGCTTTCAGGGGAACTTGGTGATGGGAGCAGCAGCTCCTCAGCCTTCAGCCTGAAACCTTCTTTTCACTGTAATCCAGGTCCAACTGCCTGCCAGGTCTCTGCATTTGCCCTCTGATTTTCCTGGACTGTTTCTTCTCTCTTTGTGATGTGCTGGCACCCCCATCTCTGCAGTCCCCACCAGGCAGCTTGTGTGGCTATGAGTCCAGGAACAATTGCCCAGGTTGGAGGGTCCTGAGTCAATGTGGCAGCCGGGAAGGAGGCCACGCTTACAGACCACTCAGGTCCCTTTCCCATTCCTCCCCGAGCTCCCACATTTGCTCCTTCAAGGTGGTTTTGAGAGCCGATTTCCCAGGTCTTCATTCTGAAGGTTCTGTTAGCCACTGCTTTCTCCCTTTCATGTTGGGCTTCATGGTTTGAGGTCTTAGTGCTGGCCTAACCTGAAACACTGCATCTTCTTCCAAGAATGAAAGATAACCTGGGGCTGCAGCTACTGCTGCATGTGGGACTTCGGCTGGGCTCCTCAGGGAGCACCCAGAGGGCCAGCTTGTGTCTTTTTTTTTTTTTTTTTTTTTTTGAGACGGAGTCCCGCTGTCACCCAGGCTGGAGTGCAGTGGCGCGATCTCGGCTCACTGCAACCTCCACCTCCTGGGTTCAAGCGATTATCCTGCCTCAGCCTCCCGAGTAGCTGGGACTATAGGCGCATGCCACTATGCCCGGCTAATTATTTTTTGTATTTTAGTAGAGATGGGGTTCCACCATGTTGCTCAGGCTGGTCGCGAACTCCTGAGCTCAGGCAATCCGCCCGCCTTGTCCTCCCAAAGTGATGGGATTACAGGTATGAGCTACCACACCCGGCTATAATTTTTGTTGTTGTTGTTATATAGATGAGAGGTTTCTATGTTATCCAGGCTGGCCTCGAATGCCTAGCCGTGCCTCCTTATACGCCAGGACAACAGGCCTGAGCCACTGCAGCTCCCCAGCTTGTGTCTTAATCACCTTGGTGTCCCCAGCATCTGTGACAGGCCCTAGCACATAGTAGGTACTTAGTGACTGGTGAATGAATGAATGAATGAGTGAGTGAATGGATGATGGCAAGCAGGCTCAGCATCTCTGCTAACCCTTAAGTTCTCAGTGATAACCTAACCCAGTAAGCTCACCACAGTAGAACTCCAGGCCCTGCGCTGGCCTCTGGGACCCTCCTTCCCTTCCCACCCTGGGGATGGGGCACAGGCTAAACAGAGGCTCTCCTCCAAGGACGCTGCCAGGCTGGGTCCTGGTAGAGACAACTGGGGACTCTAATGCTCACCTACATCTTCCCCAGACCCTAGAGCCCTTCATTTCAGGTTTGTCTTTGTGGGCTGACATACAGTAGGTGCTCAGTAACTGTTTGCTGCATTGAATGTGAGTTCACGAAACATACAAAGCTCCCACCTTACTCCATAGATTGTCATGCAGATTAAAAGAGAGAATGCCTGTAAAATGCTTAGCACAGGGCCTGGCACTGGTGTGCCAGCTCTGTAGCTATATTTATTGGATGAATGAACGGAAGAGGACTGCTCTGCATCCCCTCGCTGAAGGTCCCTGTGTCTACTGGCAGCAGTCCAGAACTGGCATAGCAGCATGACTCACCTGCCTGGCACCAGCCAACCATAGGCACACGCCCTTGGGGGAGTGAGAAGTAGGATTCCTAGAGATCCACGGATGCTTGCCCCAGCCAGGGTTCAGTCCAAGCTCTTTCCTGACCTCATCTCTCCTTCCCTTGGGGTCCTGACCCTTCCTTCCTCCTCACCCCTCATTCAGTCACACTCTTTTTTTGAATGGCATCTACCTCCAAACTGATTCATCTCCTCCCCTCCACTCCTGTTAGGGCCAGCCTTTTCCAACAATTCCTCAGGGCCATCAGAGCTGCCTTCCTAAAATAGGGCAGATGACACCAATCTCCCACACTCAGTAACATTTAGTGGCGCCTCACTACCCGCAGATGTAACATGGCCCTCTCTGGCTTGTCTCTCTCCAGCCTTAGCCCTACTACCAGACTTTCTCAAAACAGCCACGTTTTTACTCATGGAAGCTTCAGCTCCTGCATTTCCTGAGGCTGGAATACCCTCCACCATCCTGGACTCCACTGAGTCCCCTTGAAGGTCCTCCTGACCACAGAGGAGTCCCTTTATTTATTTATTTATTTATTTATTTATTTATTTAGAGACAGAGTCTCCCTCTGTCACCCAGGCTGAAGTGCAGTGGTGCAATCTCGGCTCACTGCAACCTCCGCCTCCCGGGTTCAAGCAATTCTCCTGCCTCAGCCTCCCGAGTAGCTGGGATTACAGGTGCCTGACCCCATTCCTGGCTAATTTTTGTATTTTTAGTAGAGACGGGGTTTCACTATGTTGGCTGGGCTGGTCTCGAACTCCTGACTTCAAGTGATCCACCCACCTCGAAATCTCAGATCTCAAAATGCTGGGATTACAGGCTTGAGCCACTGCACCTGGCCCTGTCCACAAAGGAGTCCTTGAAGGCCCTCAGAACAATTCATGAGCCCCTCGTGTTCCTCCACTTCTGATTCACACCTCTATTTAGTCATTTCTTCCCTTTGCCTTGTTTTTTAGTTGACTATGAAACCGACAAGTGGGCTAAAATGAATGCTGGGTTGGTAAAAAGAAGGCATGGTCTGGGCCTTATTGGTCCACCCATTTCTACAGCTCTGGACTCTTGGCACAGCCGACACTAGATGAAGTATTAGTTTAAATAAAATGAAGAGTAGGGGCCAGGCACGGTGGCTCACACCTATAATCCCAGCACTTTGGGAGGCCGAGGCGGGTAGATCACCCGAGGCCAGGAGTTCGAGACCAGCCTGACCAACATAGTGAAACTCCATCTCTACTAAAAATACAAAAAATGGTGGTGCATGCCTGTAATCCCAGCTACTCAGGAGGCTGAGGCAGGAGAATCGCTTGAACCCAGGAGGAAAAAGTTGCAGTGAGTCAAGATTGTGCCATTGCACTCCAGCCTGGGCGACAGAGGGAGACCCCGTCTCAAAAAAAGAATGAAGAGTAGTACAAGCCAGCACCCCCTGCCACTGCTCCACTTCCTTATCCCAGAGAAAATGCAATTGCCCAGAACACCACATTCCAAAGGTCCCCCCAAGGGTGGCCAGCAGGCTGGCAAAATCCATGCTTCCTTTCCCAGCATCCCTTCCTCACTGTTCCTCACTCTCTTCTTCAGTGGCCAAACACTGGAGTTTCCCCTGCCCCAGCCTTCCAGTCTATCACTGGAGCATCACAGGGCCACACATTCCTGACAGTCCCAGGGAGTACCCAGCTGTCTGCTTTGTACAGCCCACTGTCTCTCAAGGCCCAGGAGGGTGAGCACTCTTAGGAGGCCCAGCCCAGGTTCCCACCCCACTGACTCGGTTTTGGAGGCTGAAGCCTCAGTCTTCTGCTGCCAGCAATACCCTCTGCCAGCAATACCCTCTGCCAGTAATACCCTGAGACAGGAATGAGGCCCAACTGGGCCCCTGGGGACATCTACCCCCCTCCCCACCACAGGTGTAGCAGACAGGCTCTCCCTCCCCTTGACAGCAGCGCTGGATCTCCTCAGACTCCCTTGGGCACCTCCACCCCTGCCCGCACCTCATTCTCCTCCTCCTGTGCCAGCCGCTGCTCGATGAGCGCCGTCGCCTTCTGCACCGCTTCGGAGTCCTCCATGGTGCCGTCCATAACCGCCTCTGCAGGCCACAGCGCCTCGGGGGCTTTATAGGCCAGAGCACCCACCCCTGCCCAGCTGGGCGCCTTTGCCATGAGCTCACTGGCCCAATTCTCCACCTGCCTCCCCCACCTGTCACCTTCACCTCGGGCAGCCCCAGGGAGCAGGGGGAGCCAGGGCCAGGGAACAAGGCCAGTTGCCCCGCCAACTCCTGGCCTACTAGAGCTGGAGGGCACCGTGTCCCAAGAGCAGGGCTGCAGGAAGGAGCCTCTCCAGCCTCTGTCCTGAGCGCTTGGGCCTGGCTGGGCCTTAGCCAAGGCAGCTGGGCTGCACAAGGGACCTGCCGGCTGCATGCTCCAGCCCAGATGACAGTGCCCCCTGCTGGATGCCTGGAAACCCTGCTCAGCCAGCTCCAGGAAGAGGGCCTGAAAACCAAACGTGGGGACCCAGGACAGTTCTGTACTCCCAGGCTGTCCTGCAGACAGGCCCTGCTGGCTGTGAGGAGGGTCACACTCTACTTGTCCAGCCCAGGGCCGTGGTAGCAGGAAGGGCAGTTGTCTCCCTCTTTGATCACAGCTCACGCTGCCCTTAGGCTCTCCAGGGTCCCACATGCTCCCCAGTTAAGCACCACTGCATTTGGCTGGGTGACTTTTAGTCACGAACAAACCTTATCAAATCTGTCTCCTCCCTTGGTAAGTGCTCAGGGAACCTCTGCAGGGCTTACAGAGTCTTGCTTCAACAGAGGGGTCTCCGGAAAGCACTAAGCCCAGCTGGCAAGGAGCAGCAGCTACTCTGGATCCTCCTGCCCTCCCAGGGTTTCCTTGCCAGGCCCAGACAGTGCTAGACTTCCCTGGCCAGGAGGCTGCCCATGCTCACTGAGAAGGAAAAATACTCCCAACTGGAGCAAAATCAGATCTGTACTTGCTCAGTTCCACTGAGCTCACTGTGACTCAGGTTAACCTGCTAGGGAACTGCAGACACCCGGCCCTGTGCTTCTGTAAGGCTCACCTGGCTGGTGGCTGCTCTTAGCTAAATAGCCTTATATAAGATTCCCCTCTCTTCAGATACGCACACATTCCCCTAGGAAGCATGAGGAACTGGTTCCTCTTCCTCTCCGGTTCCCTTGCTGGGAATCTGACACAAACCTCTGACACATGATCTAAATCTGTCAGAGATTTTGCTTTAACATCACGATGGGTACAGCGTCTCCAAGGGCCGGAAGCGAGCCCCTCCTGCCGCAGGAGCAGACCACCTTCCTGAGGTGCTGTCTTCGCCTTGCAAGCACTTTCACATCTGTCTTCCTGCGTAATCCTCCCAGCAACTGATGGAGGAGGCAGGGCAGGTAGCATGGCTCTGCTTTAAAGAAAAGCAAAGAGGGTTCGGAGGTTAAGTGGCTTTTCCTGAGGACTCATGAGGACGCCAGGGGAGCTGGGATCAGGGCCCAGAAGACTGGCAGTTCCAGGCTCACTCTGCTGGAGATGGCATGCCCAGAGCAGCTGGGGAGGCCAGGCATCCACCTGTTCCCATACCAGAACAGCTCCAGGAGCCCCACAGGGCTGCAGGAGAACTCAGTCAAATGCCAGGCAAGCGAGAAGGAGCAAAAGGCTTTATTGATAAATATGCAGATATGTCTGTCCACAGGGACCTGCTGTGGGGGCCACGACGAGGCTGCAGACCTCCCACTGCCTGGGTTATAGCCAGAACATGGCCCTGTGCAGACCCTGCCACGACAGCCCAGCCGTCCACCACCCGCCTCATCTCTGCCAATTGTGCTGGGGGCAGAGAGAGGCAGAGGCTCGCCTCAGGCTTCCCGAGCCCTGGGGCTCACGGGTGGTTCCCTCCCTTCCAAGAGAGTGGCACTGTGCCCAGGGGAGAGCCAGGGGATGGGGGCAGAGGAGGGAGACAGCAGCTGCTTCAGACCCTGAGCAGAAAACCGGAGTGAGCACAGCTGGCAGCACCAGATGACAGATCTGGGCTCCAGGGGCCTCCTGGCTGGCCCTTGTGGCTCGAACCTGCTGCGGGAGAGAGGCAGGGTGAGGGCCCCATTCGCCTTTTCTCTGACAAGGTTGCAAGGCCTGTGTGTGGCCGCCTGCTCCCTGGGTACCGGGAACTGGTGGCACGTAGTGCCCTGAAAGGCAGGGTCCCTTCACAGCTCGCCCATCAGCCAAACTGAGGGGAGGGCCCCTGCAGAAAATGACAGTACTGGAAGGCAGCAGCAGGGCAGAGGCCTAGTGCTCCAGGCGGGGCCTCTTCCCAGGGGTCCGTGGGCCCATCAGTCCTGGGGTGGTGGGGGCTGGTTGATGATGACCTGGATGACAAAATCTTTCTGGATCTTGGTCTCCTGGAGCCGTGTGCGGTCTGTGAGCAGCTTCCCGGAGAAGAACCACCGCTGCCACGATGGCTCGATGCCCTCCTGGGCATGCAGCTGCCTCTTGAGCTGCCCCACCGTGTCAGGCAGGCTGGCGCTGAGCCTCACGTCCTTGCCTGTGGACAGGCGCACCTTCAGCGGGAACTCACGGCGCACGCTGGGTGGGGGCTCGGGGGGCTCCAGGCTCTCCTCCTCCGTGTGCTCCAGGAGCAGGTTCACGGGCGGTGACAGGCAGTAGATGGGCAGCTGGTAGCGATTGCCCAGCTCATCGTAGCATTCACAGAGGGTGCCTACAGGAGAGGCAGGGCTGTCAGAATCAGCTTGGGGATCCACTATCATGGATTAAATGTTTGGGTTCCCCCAAATTCATATAGTGAAACTCTAACCCCCAGTGTGACTGTATTTCGACACAGGGCCTATAGAGAAATACTTAAAGTTAAATGAGGTCATAGGGTGGGGCCCTGACCCTCTGGTCTGCTGATCGGAAGGATGGTTCTTTTTTTTTTCTTTTGAGACAAGATCTCCCTATGTTGCCTAGGTTGATCTCGAACTCCTGGGCTCATGCAATCCTCCCACCTCAGCCTCCCGAGCAGCTGAGACTACAGGTGTGCTCCACTGCCCTGGCTTATAGTTCTTGTAGAGACACTAGAGCACTATCTCACTCTCCACTCACTCCCCATGTGAGGACACAGCAAGAAGGCAGCCACCTGCAAGCCAGCAAGAGAGTCTTCACCAAAACCTGAACTGGCCAGCACCATGATGCCAGATTTCCCGGCCTCCAGAACTGTGGGAAATAAATGTCTCTTGATTAAGTCACCCAGCATGTGGTATTTTGTTACAGTAGCCTGAGCAGACTAATACACCTGCCATGGCCACCCCACAGTCAGATCTCCCTAGGACAGCCTGATGACTAGGTGTACAGGACTGGAGTCAGGAATACCTGAGCTGGCATCCCAGCTCCACCAGGTGCTGGCTTTTTCATCCTGGCATATTATTTTTCATTTCTTCACATGTGCCAGATGCTGGGGTTACAGGAATGAATGAAACAGCACAGCTCTGCTTTCCATGGGCCTTAGTGTCCTTACTGGTAAAATGTAATGCATGCAGAAATATGTTTATTGTCTCTTGAGCACCTACTAAGTGCTGGGACTGGACTAAATCATGTTATATGTATCTTGCTGAATCCTAATAATTATCTCCCCTTTACAGTTGTAAGACACTCAGGCTCTAAATTTGAGAAGCTCCTTGCTAAAGGCAACATAGTTAGGAAAGGGAAACATTCAGATTGAAACCCAGGTTTGTGACCAGGCACAGTGGTTCCCGCTTGTAATCCCAGCACTTTGGGAGGCCAAGGCGGGCGGATCACCTGAGGGTGGAAGTTCAAGACAAGCCTGACCAACAAGGAGAATCCCTGTCTCTACTAAAAATACAAAATTAGCTCGGCCTGGTGGCACATGCCTGTAAACCCAGCTATTCAGGAGGCTGAGACAGGAGAATCACTTGAACCTGGGAGGCGGAGGTTGCAGTGAGCCAAGATCGCACCATTGCATTCCAGCCTGAGCAACAAGAGTGAAACTCCATCTCAAAAAAAAAGAAACTCAATTCTGTGATTCTAGAGCTCCACTGTTACCCTCTGCTTTACATGGCCCCATAAGGCTACTATGAACTTATGTGAGCTAATGCAGTGGAAGTTTCTAGATCAGTGTCCAGCACATAATGACCCAATAAAAGGTCAGTGCCTTTGGGAGGTCGAGGCCAGTGGATCACTTGAGCTCAGGAGTTTGAGACCAGCCTGGCCAACATGGTGAAACCCGGTCTCTATTAAAAATACAAAAATTAGCCAGGCGTGGTGGCACATGCCTGTAATCCCAGCTACTCAGGAGGCTGAGGCAGGAGAATTGCTTGAACTCAGGAGGTAAAGGTTGCAGTGGGCTGAGATCCCACCACTGCACTCCAGCCTAAGCGACAGAGTAAGACTCCATCTCAAAAAAAAAAATAATAAAAAATAAAATAAAGGTCGGTGCCTTGGATGTTCTAGGGTCCCAAAATGCATTTGTGACACCGCTTTACAAGTTTGTTGATGTCTTTCTGTCGTGTCATTAGGCAAGCACAGACTGTGTCTCATTTTCTCATTTTCCTTGTGTACCCACTCCTGGTCCATGCTCAGTAAGGGTTGCTTGAAGGAATGAACACGTGAGTAACCACCTGCCCCACCGCTCCACACCCCTCAACACCCTCAAACTGTGCTGGTGACCCCCGAGCTCCAGCGGGGATAAAGCCCTGGCCCTGTCCACTTACCATGAGGCAGGGTGATGCTGGCTCCATCCAGGATGGCCTGGGCCAGCTCGTGGTCGTTGGCTTCAGCAGCATAGGCGGCGGCCTTGAGGGCATCCCAGATCTCCTTGCGGCCCTCAAAGGCAGGCGCTGTGTCCCAGAACTCATCCCGTTTGCTCCGCAGCTGCCCGTCAGTCATGGGGTAGTCGCTCTTCCACTTGAGCCGCTCTTTCTTCAGGGGCTCATTGCGTCCTGGGCAGGACAGAAGGAGAGGCTCAGCATCTCTAAAGCTACTTGAGCTGCAACCTGCCCTCCCCCTCCCCTCCCCTCCCAGGCCAGACCCTGAAACCCTGCTACACTGGCTACTAAGTATTCAGGTCTCTGAAGCCCTTCCTAAATAGCAGGGAAGAGTCAGGAAACTTCACATAACTAACCTAGGGACATAAAATAATTGTGTCAGCAAAGCATATGCTACCATTGTTTTTGTTGCTTTTTTTTTTTTTTGAGATGGAGTTTCACTCTTGTTGCCCAGGCTGGAGTGCAGTGGCATGATCTCAGCGCACTGCAACCTCTGACTCCCAGATTCAAGCGATTTTCCTGCCTCAGCCTCCTGAGTACCTGGGATTACAGATGCCCACCACCACACCTGGCTAATTTTTGTATTTTTAGTAGAGATGGGGTTTCACCATGTTGGTTAGGCTGGTCTGAAACTCCTGACCTTGTGATCCGCCCGCCTCGGCCTCCTGAGTGCTGGGATTACAGGCGTGATTGAATGAATGATCATGTGGGGCAGGGCACGGTGGCTCATGCCTGTAATCCCAGTGCTTTGGGAGGCAGTAGGATCGCTTGAGCCCGGCAGTTCTAGACCAGTCAGGGCAACATGGTAAAACCCTGTTTCTACAAAAAAATTTTAAAAAATTAGCCAGGCACGATGGCACGCTCCTGTAGTTCCAGTTACTACTTGGGAGGCTAACATGGGAGAAATCACTTGAGCCTGGGAGGTTGAGGCTGCAGTGAGCTGTGATGGTGCCACTGCACTCCTTCCTGGGCAATAGAGCGAGATCATGTCTCAAAAAAAAAAAAAAAAAAATTATTAACAATTTTAACATCTTGTTACTAATGTCCCACTGTATAGTCACAAAGATTTTTTTTAAGAAATCATAATCAACAAACTCCCCCAAAAATTCCTGCAGCATCTGACAAATAAAACAATTCTGTCAAATGTCATTTTTCTTGTTACCCAGCTCCAAGTGACCTCCAAGACAACTCCAAACCACAGTCAAGACTGAGGGCAGAGGCATCTCTCAAAGGCTTTTGGAGGCTCAGTCATCTCAAAACTAAAGGCAGAGTGAGCCACAGGAGTGAGATGTGAAGCACTCTGCTTCCACTATAACTCAGGTCCTACGCTGAGAGGCAGAACTAAGGCTAGGGGCCACCACCAGATTGCTCCCACTGGCTGGGGCAAAAGGAAGAGAATAGCAGGCACTGACCTCCGCTGAGAAAGAATCCCAGGCAAGGCTTTATTTATATACACGATCCCATTTCATCCTTGCTTAGGCAGTAGGTATTACTATTGCTATTTCACAGGTGATAGGACAGATTTAGAGAGATTAAAGGACTTGCCCCAGGTCACACAGTGAGTGAGGGTTCCACCTCAGGTCTGACTAAATCCTGTAGTTCACCATCGGAATTCACAGTGTAGGGGCAGAAAACTCTAAAGCTGAACATTTAATTTAAAGTGTTCCTGGGGTGGTGAGGTGGCAGAAGGAAAGGCAAACCCTCTTTGGAGGAAAATAACTTCAAACCAGGCCTCTAAGAATTCCCAAGATAAAGTTCCAAGAAAAATAAATAAGGTAATAGTTTTTTTAAAAAAATCTCAATATGCAAGGAAACAAGGCAGTACAAGCTTTACTGGCAAAAACAGCAGATGAAAGAATCAGATTTGCAAAGACTTTGGATAGATTATGAAATACTGAGTTAAGGGATGAGGGCCTTAAAAATATGAATAAGAGATTATAAAGAATGATCAAGGAGATTTAAAAAATGTTTAATTTTTGTGGGTACATAATATGTATAACCAACAAGATCTTAAAAGAACCATATAGAATTTCTAAAAATGAAAAATATAGGCCGGGCCCAGTGGCTCACACTTGTAATCCAAGCACTTTGGGAAGCCAAGGCAGACGGACTACTTGAGCCCAGGAATTCGAGACTAGCCTGGGCAATATGGCAAAAACCTGTCTCTACAAAAAATACAAAAAAATTAGTCGGGCATGGTGGCGTGCACCTGTAGACCCAGTTACTTGGGAGGCTGAGGTGGGAGGATCACCTGAGCCCAGAAAGGCTGACGCTGCAGTGAGTCATGATCATGCCACTGCACTCCAACTCCAGCCTGGGTGACAGAGACCCTGTCTCAAAAAAATAAAAAGAAAATAAAAATAGAAAAAGACAATATAATTGAGATTCCGACGTCTTTTTTCTTTCTGAGAGACAAGGTCACTCTGTTGCCCAGTCTGGAGTGTGGTGGTGTCATCATAGCTCACTGCAGCCTCAAACTTCTGGGCTCAAGGTATTCTTCCCCAGTAGCCTCCCAAGTAGCTGGGACTATATAGGGGACACTATGTCCTGCTAGGTCTAAAATTTTGAACTGAATTTCCAGAAGGATACAATAGGGAAAATGGGAATGAAGCAACATTCAAAGAAATCATGGAGATGTCCACTCCCCCTAAATTGATCTATAAATGTAATACAATTCCAATATAATTCCCGTCAGTTTTTTCCCAAGGAACCTGGCAAGCTGATTCTAAATTTTATATAGAAGAACAAAGATGCTCCTAGAAAAGAATCAGGTGGGAGAAGTTGCGCTGCCATGATCAGCATTAATTATAAAGCTACAGTTGGCACAGTACTGGAACAGGGACAGACTGTTGGACAAAAAAAAGCCAAACCTGGTAAAATATTTGAAGAGATTTATTCTGAGCCAAATGTGAGGGCCATGACTTGTGATGCAGTCTCAGGAGGTTCTGGGAACATGTGCCCAAAGGGAGTTGGATTACAGCTTGGTTTTATATGTTTTAGGGAGACTGAAGACATCAGTCATTACATGTGAGATATACATTGGTTTGGTGTGGAAAGGAGGGACAACTTGAAGGGGTGGGGACTTAAAGGTCATAGGTGGATTTAAAGATGTTCTCGTTGGCAATTGGTTGAAAGAGTTATTATCTCAAGTCCTCAAATCAACAGAAAGGAATGTCTGGGTTAAGGTAAGGAGTTGTGGGCCAGGCGCGGTGGCTCACGCCTGTAATCCCATGCTTTGGGAGGCCAAGGTGGGTGGATCACCTGAGGTCAGGAGTTCAAGACCAGCCAGGCCAACATTGTGAAATCCCATCTCTACTAAAAATACAAAAATTAGCTGGGCGTGGTGGCAGGCACCTGTAATCCCAGCTACCCAGGAGGCTGAGGCAGGAGAATTGCTTGAACTTGGGAGGCGGAGGTTGCAGTGAGCCAAGATTGTGCCACTGCACTCCAGCCTGGACAACAAAAAGTGAAACTCTATCTCAAAAAAAAAAAAAAAAAAAAAAAAACGATAAGGAGTTGTGGAGACCAAGGTTCTTATTATGTAGATGAAGTTTCATAGGTGGCTGCCCTTAAGAGGCAATAGATGGCAAATGTTTCCTATTCAGACTTTTAACAGGTACTGGATTTTTAGCTAATCTCTTCAGGATCAGAAAAAGACCTGGAAAGGGAACGGGATTCTTTACAGAAAATGTAAACATACCCCATAAGAGACAGTTTTGCAGGGCCATTTCAAAATATGTTACAGTCCATTTGAAGGTACAGTCCATTTGAACTTTTATATGGATGCACTTTCTTGCTTGGCCCCAACCTTGTCCCAGATACCAGCCCTCTAGGCAACTGTCTTCCAGTCCTCCAGCAGGCTAGACAGGAAATTCGCCAGGCTGCTAATCTTCTCTTGCCTACTCCAGATTCCCAGCCACATGAAGACACCCTAGCTGGACGATCAGTTCTTGTTAAGAATCTGACCCCTCAAACTCTACAACCTCGATGGACCAGACCCTACTTAGTCATCTATAGTACGTCAAATGCCATCCACCTGCAGGACCCTCCCCATTGGGTTCACTGTTCCAGAATAAAACTGTGTCCGTTGGACAGCCAGCCTGATCTCTCCTCTTCCTCCTGGAAGTCGCAAGTACTCACCCCTACTTCCCTTAAACTCACCTGCATTCCTAAAGGATAACAGTAACCTTTATAAGCCTAACACATCCTTTCATTTTTATTAGGTCTCTTCTTCCTTACCCTACTCTTTACAATAGGCTTTATGCAATCACCACCCCCACAACTTGGATTGCACCCTGAAAACTTGTCATCCCTACTATCTTCTGTCTAGTCATACCCCTATTCGCCATTCTTAACTACTCGTAAATGCCCTGTCCCTGTTTACACTGCCAGTTTACACTATTCCTCCAAACCATCGTAGCGGCTGTCTCCTAGTACTATCCCTAATCTGCCACTCTTGACTCCCTCTTGGAGTGGATAGATGATCTTTGCTGACAGGGCACCCTCCAATATTTTCACCCTGATGAAGCCCTTTTTTCCACTTTTCTACTCACTCTTATCCTTGCCCCCATTCTCCAGTCACTCTTTACCTCTCCCTACCTATCTCCACCACACTATCAATCTCACTCACTCTCTCCTAGCCGTTTCTAATCCTTTAACAAACAATTACTGGCTTTGCATTTCTCTTTCCTCCAAAACCGCTGAGGCCTCGATTTACTCACTGCTGAAAAAGGAGGACTCTGTATATGTTTAAATGAAGAGTGTTGTTTTTACCCAAATCAATCTGGCCTGATATATGACAACATAAAAAACTCAAGGATAGAGCCCAAAAACTCACCAACCAAGCAAATAATTATGCCGAATCCCCTTGGACACTCTCTAATTGGATGTCCTGGGTTCTCCCAATTCTTAGTCCTTTAATACCTGTTTTTCTCCTTTTATTTGGACCTTGTGTCTCTCATTTAGTTTCTCAATTCATACAAAACCACATCCAGGCCATCACTAATCATTCTATACGACAAATGCTCCTTCTAACAACCCCACAGTATTACCTCTTACCCCAAAATCTTTCTTCAGTTTAATGTCTCCCACTATAGGTTCCCACACTGCCCCAATCCCCTCGAAGCAGCCCTAAGAAACAGTGCCCATTCTCTCTCCACACCATCCCCCAAAATTTTCGCCGCCCCAACACTTCATTATCATTTTGTTTTGTTTTTCTTATTAATATAAGAAGACAGGAATGTCAGGCCTCTGAGCCCAAGCTAAGCCAGCATATCCCCTGTGACCTGCGTGTATACATCCAGATGGCCTGAAGCAACTGAAGATCCACAAAAGAAGTGAAAATAGCCAGTTCCTGCCTTAACTGATGACATTCCACCACTGTGATTTGTTCCTGCCCCACCCTAACTGATCAATTGACTTTGTGACAATACACCCTCCCTGCCCTTGTGATAGTGTACTTTGTGATATTCCCCCACCCTTGTGAATGTACTTTGTACAATACACCCTCCCCACCCTTGAGAAGGTACTTTGTAATATCCTCCCCGCCCTTAAGAAGGTACTTTGTAATATTCTCCCCACTCTTGTGAATGTACTTTGCAAGATCCACCCCCTGCCCACAAAAAATTGCTCCTAACTCCACTGCCTATCCCAAACCTGTAAGAACTAATGATAATGCCACCAGCCTTTGGTGACGCTCTTTTCGGACTCAGCTCGCCTACACCCAGGTGATTAAAAAGCTTTATTGCTCAAACAAAGCCTGTTTGGTGGTCTCTTCACACGGATGCGCATGACGCTGAGTAGCTGGGATTACAGATGTGTACCACCACACCTCACTAATTTTTGTATTTGTAGTAGAAACAGGGTTTCACCACGTTGCCAGGTTAGTCTCGAACTCATGACCTCAGGTGATCCACCCGCCTCAGCCTCCCAAAGTGCTGGGATTACAGACATGAGCCACCACGCCTGGACTGTTTTAATGTTAATGCTGGTCAGTTGTGCCTGAACTCCAAAGGGAGGAGAGTATAATGAGGCCTGACTCCCCTTCCCATCATGGCCTGGACTTGTTTTTCAGATTTCTTTGGAATCCCCTTGGCTGAGAAGACGGGTCCATTCAGCTGGTTGGAGGACTTAGAATTTTATTTTTGGTATACAAGACAAATGAGAACAGAGAGCCCAGAAACAGACCCAGGTGTGTACAGGAACTTGCTTGCAGTGAGAAGGAATATTCCTGTTGCAGGTTGGAGGGGAAGATGACTATGTGTAACAAATGATGCTGGGACTATGATGGAGACATGAACTGCAATCCCCACCTCCTGCCAGCCACGAAAATCAAAACCAGGTTATCAAAGGCTTAAGTATGAGGGACAGAAAGGACACACTGAAGAAACTGAAGGTCACAATTTCATCCAGATATTTTTTATGAAGTTTAGCCTGGAGGTGTTTATGCCTTGACCAAGGAAGTTGCTCCATGTCATGATTTCTGGACTCCTTTTCTCTTTCATTATTTAGCAGGGATGATCCCCTAATAAGAGCTTTGATCCACCAGGAGTCACAGTAATTATACAGTGACTCCCTCAGGGACCCCTGGGTGTGGGACTTCTGCCTCTTCCCTAAACAGCTGTTTAGCTTCAATGGCATTTTAACTTCTTGAGCTGAATCTATAGTTTCCCTGCCTTCCTTCCTCTTTTCCAGATGTCACTTCTTACTGGTCTCTGTCTATCTGCTGCTCCTAACATGGGGAGAGGGCAGGCCCAGCTCATGGGCCACTCCTAATCTGCTGAGGGCTGAGAAAGGGCACAGCCAAGCTGTCAGCACTGTCTACAAGAGAGGCTTCCCACAGAAGAAAGAGACCAGGCTTTGTGACATTTAAAAATGTTCCCTGTTCGGCCAGCATGGTGGCTGACACCTATAATCCCAGCACTTTGGGAAGCTGAGGTGGGAGGATCACTTAAGGCCAGGAAGTCACAATCAGCCTGGGCAACAAAGCAAGACCCCTCATCTCTACAAAAAATAAAAAAAATTAGCCGGGCGCGGTGGCAATGACCTGTAGTCCCAGCTACTCGGGAGGCTGAGGTGGGAGGGTCGCTTGAGCTCAGGAGGTCAAGGCTGCAGTGAGTTATGACTGCACTACTGCACGCCAGCCTGGGTGACAGAGTGAGACCCTGTCTCATAAATAAATAAATAAATAAATGGCCGGGCACAGTGGCTCATGCAGGTAATCCAGGCACTTTGGGAGGCCAAGGCAGGTGGATCACTTGAGTCCAGGAGTTCGAGACCAGCCTGGTCAACATGGAGAAACCTTGTCTCTACTAAAAATATAGGCATGGTGACAGGCGCCTGTAATCCCAGATATTCAGGAGGTGAGGCAGAAGAATGGCTTGAACCCCAGAGACGGAGGTTGCAGTGAGCTGAGATCATGTCACTGTACTCCAGCCTGGGTGACAGAGTAAGATTCTGTCTCAAAAACAACAACAACAACAACAACAAAACCCCAAAACAAAAACAAACAAAATCAAATGTTCACATTTGGGCTCTGTGCCTGACAAGTGAGATACTAGACTGTGACACAAGGACACCTGAGCTGTAACTGTGCCCATGCATCTCATTTTCTCTTGAGAAGACTAAAGAACTGACCTTTAAAATAAACAAAGCTCCATGGTGGCCCCTTTCAAAGTCATCACCTCAGGAGGCCACACACGTGCCTGAAGGATGCTGCTTGGCTCACAAACCTCCTGAGCTCCCCCAGAGTAGCCTTCAGGGTCCACAACAGCAGACAGCTTTGCTAGCCGTCATTTCTATGCTTCTCCCCCGCTGACAGTCACACTGTGAGTGAGCCTCTCCAAGTATTAACAGTGCCTAATTAATGCAGTGAACCAGGATACAGCGGTGACAAACTCTTCACCCTCCAGGTAGGGCCTCTGTGGCTGAAAATCTTAGAATGGTGGGTGAGGGGCAGGGGGCAGGCAGGGTTAATGTAAGCTGAGCCCCAGGAGTCCAGCCATTGCCTTCTCAGTCATCACTGCACCTCAGAGCCAGCAGAGGGCAGCCGCACCACCTCTGGACTGGTATTGGCTCTCTTCATCAGTGGGTCAAACGCTGCACAAAAATAACTCACCAAGTTCTCCAGGCCCAAAGTTAAGCATGTATAGGAGACATGCCCAGACGTTTGCAGCCCTACACACGGGTGCTTACAATCTTAGCCACGGATACAGACAAACACAGAAAAGGAAGTTTTTCATCTAAGCATATGAACAAGTTGATGATGAACATATTAATTTCATTTACTTGAAAAGATATTGGCTGGCCATGGTGGCTCACGCCTGTAATCTCAGCACTTTTGGAGGCCGGGGCAGGTGGATCACCTGAAGTCAGGAGTTTGAGACCAGCCTGACCAATGTGGCGAAACCTCATCTCTACTAAAAATACAAAAATTAGCCGGGCATGGTGGCACATGCCTGTAATCCCAGCTACTCAGGAGGCTGAGGCAGGAGAACTGCCTGAACCTGGGAGGCAGAGGTTGCAGTGAGCTGAGATCGTGCCATTGCACTCCAGCCTGGGAAACAAGAGTGAAACTCCATCTCGAAAAGTCAAAAACAAAAACAAAAAGATACTGTATGGAGTCAAAAAAGTTGGGCAGTGGAAAGTGTGAACATTCATACGCTGCACAAATTGGTGCATGTCTCTGGGAGGGCATTTGTATGGTACTGAGAAACTTTAAAATGTTCATCCCTTTGGCTCAGCTATTTGATTTCCAATAATTTATTCTAAGAAAATAATCACAAGTGTGTGGTGAAGACTTATCTAGAAAGCTATTTAACTCGGCACGTTTTTAATAGGGAAAAGCTAGGAACAACCTAATTCACACGGCCAGGAGAAAGGCTACATAAAATATGGGCATCCTTTCGAAGCATCGGCAGCAGCCACTCTGTAATGGTGATGTAGGATGCTGAGTAACACGGGAAAATGTCCACAACACAGTGAAAAAAGGTCCCATACAGCAAGTGCACAGTGCTCCAGCTTTTAATTCAAAAAAAGTATGTATTGGCCAGGTGTGGTGGTTCACCCCTGTAATCCCAGAATTTTGGGAGGCCGAGGCAGGCAGATCACTTGAGGTCAGGAGTTCAAGACCAGCTGGGACAACATGGTAAAAACCAATCTCTACAAAAATTAGCCAGGCTTGGTGGTGGTGGGCGCCTGTAGTCCCAACTACTCGAGAGCTTGAGGCAGGAGAATCGCTTGAACCGAGGAGGCAGAGGTTGCAGTGAGCTAAGATTGCATCACTGCACTCCAGCCTGGGTCACAGAGCGAGACTGTGTCTCAAAAAAAAAAAAAAAAAGTGTATAATTATTATTTTTTGTTTGTTTTTAGATGGGGTCTGGCTCTATCACTCAGGCCATGTCATCATAGCTCACTGCAGCCTCAACCTCCCGGGCTCAAGTGATGCTTCCACCTCCGCCTCCTGAGAAGCTGTGATTACAGGCATGCACCAACATGACTGGATAATTTAAAAAAATTTTTTTTGTAGAGATGGGGTCTCGCCATGTTGCCCAGGCTAGTCTCAAACTCCTGTCTTCAAGTGATCCTCCTTCCTCAGCCTCCCAAAGTGCTCAGCTGTATAATTATATATATTAAAAAGACAGGAGGGCCAAGCACAGTGGCTTGCACCTGTAACCCCAGCACTTTGGGAGACCGAGGTGGGAGGATCATTTGAGCCCAGAAGGTCAAGGCTGCAGTGATGAGCTATAATTACACCATTATACTCCAGACTGGGCGACACAGTAAGACCTGGTCTTTAAAAGAGAAAAAAGGCTGGAAGGATTTATATCAAAATGTAAACAGCAGTTATATTTCACTGGCAGTTACCGATTATTTCTTCTTGGTTTATATTTTCCAAGTTTTCTACAATAAGAACTTATTACTTTAATAATAAGAATAAAACCATAAAAGTTGTTAATTAGGAAAGAGGATACTTGGAGTTCTGGGGCACAGCCATGGAAAAGTGGGAAGAGTTTGGGGAGCCGACGGTGGTGGTGACTTGCTAAGCCCATGCCCTGTAGGATATCAGTTACTGACAGCCCCCCGAGGCTTTGTCCAGGGCCAGGAAGGCTCTGCTGGTTTCAGCAGCAGGAGCATTTAGTAGCTTCTACTTACATCTCCACCTGTCCTAGATAAGCTTCAGGTCAAAGACAGAGTAACAGAAATGGTTCCTGTCCTTAATGAAGCTGACAAAGGCATACAACCTGCACAGGGAGGCCACAGGGCAACACACACACAAAAAGCATGCGTTTCCACGATTCTGCTGGGCGGAGGACAGCAACAGACATTTTTTGTTTGTTTAAACTTCTTTTTTTTTTTTTTTAATAGAGGGGGGGGTCTCCCTATGTTGCCCAGGCTGCTCTTGAACTCCTAGGCTCAAGGCATCCTCCTGTCTCAACCTCCTGAAGTGCTAGGATTACAGGTGTGAGCCACCATGCCCCGCCAACATTTGTGATTGAAAAGAAAATGTACATGTCTGCGTACAGAGGCAAAGGCTGGGCTCCCAAAGGGTGGCTGAAATCTCCCGTATTAGGATCTCCTCGGGTGCTGGTTCAAAATCCAGATTCTCAGGGCCCACCTCACACCCATGGAACCAGTTACAGAGGCTGGGCTGGGGTATGTATTTGATCTGACTTAAGAACCTATCTGTAGGCCGGGCACGGTGGCTCAAGCCTGTAATCCCAGCACTTTGGGAGGCCGAGACGGGCGGATCACAAGGTCAGGAGATCGAGACCATCCTGGCTAAAACGGTGAAACCCCGTCTCTACTAAAAAATACAAAAAAATTAGCCGGGCGAGGTGGTGGGCGCCTGTAGTCCCAGCTACTCGGGAGGCTGAGGCAGGAGAATGGCGTGAACCTGGGAGGCGGAGCTTGCAGTGAGCCGAGATCGCGCCACTGCACTCCAGCCTGGGTGACAGAGCGAGACTCCGTCTCCAAAAAAAAAAAAAGAACCTATCTGTAAACACAGCAACACAGGAGTGGAAATGGCAGGCCCAGCCCCATACCTTAACATCAACAGTTCAACACATGGTCTCCAGAGCTGCTGCCGAGAGCTGATTTGGAGAGGGAAGAGGGAAGAGAGCAAGAGGGCACCACGTCTGGGCTGGAGGAGGATAATGATGGTGGACGCGGTGGTTTGGCCTCGATAATGAATGGTGTCTGGTGATGCCACCCCCAAGGGAGGGCACCAAAAGGAGAGTGGGAGACAGAACATTAAAGGTCCTCTCCAAGTTGCCCAGAGCTGGTGCGCATCTGAGTGTGTATGCATGTGTGGGTGTACTCCCACCACTCAATTCACACCGCTGAACTCAGGATGGCTACACAGAAGAGGAGATTCCAAAACCACAAGGAAGGATGGCAGACCCTGGCTGAATAGATCCCACTGCCTCACACAGTGCCTGGCCCAGCGCGGTTCTCAGCAAGTATCTGCTGAATTGAGAAAGGAGCTGACCAAGGCGCCGTGAGCAGGTGGGGAGGGGTGGAGGAGTTACGGCTCACTGCAGCAGCAGGGAGGCAGGCGAAAGCAGGGAAGAGGTCTGCAGGGGAGTGGCCCCTCCTTCACTTATTGATCTCACACCCCAGATTATTCTTGTGACTTCAGGGACTGGAATAAGTGAGCCACTGGGATGTGACACCAAATTTGAGATCAGCCAAGGGGAGCAGAGATTTCCCCAGTCAGGCCACCCAAGCCAGGAGACAGCCCTATTTATACCTGCGGCAATCCCCAAGCTGTTCCACACTCAGTTACCAAGTTCTGTCCCCAAGCCCTTACTCCAGGGATGGGGCCAACAGTGTCCTTCCCAGATGTACCGATTATGTGACAAGTCTGGGCTTGCTCTGGCTGGTGTGAGAGACAGGGCTCTCACACCGAACAAGAGGTGTGAGAGGAACAAGAGCCTCCTTGTCCCAACAGCCTGGCAGGCAAGGGCCCTCTGGCCAGGATACAGACTCGAATCTCTCCTTTCTCCCCTCCCACCCCAGCAGTCACAGCTGAAACACAGGTAGTATGAAGTGTCCCACCTGGCAGCGGGAAAAAGGGGTCAGGAAGAATACAGGGGCCAGAAGGATCAGCCCAGGCGGGGAGGGGCGAGCCAGGGGGTGTGGAGCCCAGGTAATCCCTTCAGGAAGTGTGATATTTATAGTCAGACTTAGCTGAGATGACCCTCAGAGCCTGGGTAACTTTTGAAGGGAAAGTGCTGGCCCAGCTCTGGTCAGCTGGAGCCTCCCAC
Source organism: Macaca thibetana thibetana (assembly GCF_024542745.1). NCBI lineage: Eukaryota > Metazoa > Chordata > Mammalia > Primates > Cercopithecidae > Macaca > Macaca thibetana. Next base: position 93,586,491 of record NC_065586.1, on the reverse strand, counting down.
GCTCTGGGATTTGGTGGCCTCTTTACAGGCCTATGGGTCTTTCCTCCTCTCGGGCCCCAGCTCAGGGAGGGAAAGGGGTGGAGCCAGTTGCTAAGTGACGGGCCAGGCTTTCTAACGGGCATCTCTGAAGGCACAGTGGGTCCCAGGTGGCCCTAAGCAGAGCTGAAGGATCAAGGCAGGGTGGCACCCCTGAGGGCCCGATTCTCGGCTCTAGGATGATGCCCAGCCCACAGCAACGGAAATTCTCTGCGATGATCTTGTTTGTCTGCCTGAGGCTGAGACCTCCTCCAGTTCATCTTTTTGATCCTAGAGACAGGGTCAACACCTGGCATACTGCACAGGCGAGTGAAATGGGAAGGCAGTTTAGGAAAAGGAGGAGGAGCTGGAGAGGGGAGGCGCAGATCAGATGGGAGAGTAGACAGAGCTGTCTGCAAGAAACCCCTGCAAAGGGGGAACAGAGGACTATGTTTTGTGAACAAGCTTCACTGAATAGGAAGAGGCAGGAAGAGAGGGGGTAGGTGGAGGTGGGAGTCCAGGAGGGACAAAACCAGTCACTGAAGTAGGTGTACAGTGAAGAAACCTGCTGGAGGAGGTGGGCCCGGATCCTCTGTGGATCCTCTGTGGCCACGGGAGAGACAAAAGTGCAGCCAAGAGAAACAGACCTACCCAAGGCCTCAGTGCGCGGGCAGCCACAGATATGGACAAGGGGGCACACAAGCGTGAGGAGACAGGGTGTGCTTTCATGGTGCTGCACACAACGTACACATTCACAGGGTTGGCCACCCGGCTGGGCTCAGGCAGAGCAGGCCTTTTTCTGCTCTCTGGCCCGTGAGTCCAGCCTGGGGGCCCTGGCCACATCTGGCCAGGCTGGGGGAAGGGTGGCCTCCCAGAGCTGGGCACTGACCAGCCATCCCCCAACGCTTTTCCGGAGGAAAACTGGCCTATCTGATCTCCATTACAAACACAGCCCCCAAATCCTCAGGATCTAACTCTAGGGTTTTTGTTTAGTCTTTTTTTGAGACGGAGTCTCGCTCTGTTGCCCAGGCTGGAGTGCAGTGACAATCTCGGCTCACTGCAACCTCCACCTCCCAGGTTCAAGTGATTTTCCTGCCCCAGCCTCCCAAGTAGCTGGGATTACAGGCACGTGCCCCCATGGCTAATTTTTGTATTTTTAGTAGAGATGGGGTTTTGCCATGTTGGCCAGGCTGGTCTTAAACTCTTGGCCTCAAGTGATCCTTCTGCTTCGGCCTCCCAAAGTACTGGGATTACAGGCGTGAGCCACTGCGCCAGGCCTAACTCTGGGGTTCTATCCTGCCATGCAACTAACATGTTTTCTAAGGCTGCTTTGGAGAGAATACTGTATTTCGCAAGTGGAGTCAGACATAGGTGTTTGGGAAATTACCGCACTTCCCTTGTTTTAAGTACCTATGTCCCTTTCCTGTAGTCAACACACTCTCATCTTTGCCACGTACTGACGTGTTTGCTCTCAAGTGCAGCCAGAATCCTAGCTTGAACACGAGCAGTTCCAGTGTTAGCAGCTCTGGAGGGAACCCTGATTACATGTGCTTTCTGACAACCTGGATCATGGATAATTATGTATGTGTAAAGAGACACTGTAGCCTCTCTCTGCAACCTGGCTACTCACATGTGGGCTTCAGAGATGGACAGTGGGGGTTCTCTTTGGCTGCTGACCACCTTTGTGACCGTGGGTGGATGACCTCACCATCCTAAGATTTGGTGTTTCCATCTGTAAAAAGAGTAGGTAACTCCCACCTAATGGGACTGCTGTAAGGATTAAATGAGACCACTCTGCCCAGTGCTGAAAAGACAGTAGCTATTGTCATTGGTGACCAAGCCAAGTCAGTAATGCTTTTACCATTACACAATTAAAGGTTACTTTTTCTTTTTTCCATAAAGTTGCTGTGATTTTGAAAAATGAAAGCTGCAAGGCCGGGCATGGTGGCTCACGCCTGTAATCCCAGCACCTGGGAGGCCAAGGCGGGTGGATAACCTGAGGTTAGGAATTCAAAACCAATCTGGCCAACATGGTGAAACCCTGTCTCTACTAAAAATACAAAAGGTAGCCAGGCGTGGCGGCGTATGCCTGTAGTTCCATTTACTCAGGAGACTGAGGCAGGAGAATCGTTTGAACCCAGGAAGCAGAGGTTGCAGTAAGCCGAGGTTGCGCGACTGCTCTCCAGCCTGGGCAACAGAGCAAGACTGTCTCAAAAAAAGAAAAGCAAGCTCCTGCTGCAGGGATGTCTCGGTCTTTACTTCGCAGCGCAGGAGAATGCAGGGGTTAAGTGAGGTCAAGCTCAACAGTGACAGAGAGTGGGCTTGATGGATGTCCGCCTCCTTGTGCTGGTTGCACAGCGTAGGGTCAGCACTTTTCCTGGGGCAGAAGAAGGAGGATGGCGGCTAATAAATAAAACAGGAACTCCCCAGAGGTTTCTAGAAAGGTCTCCTGTATCTGGCTGGCTCCCATTGCTACCTCAGGACTCCAGGAAGGGGAGGCAGGTCTTCTCAGTCACTGTGCTTTTCACTGCTGGACACAGCAGTCCAACCTCCCTCACTGCTGGCAAGGAGGAGGACCCAACGAGCACCAGCATGGCAGCCAGGTGCCTGGAAGCGAACGGCATAGACTGACTTCTGACACTGGGACTCCATCCCACTGGGTGTCAACTGCCACGAGCACTCAGACATGCCCAAGGGGGCACGTTCCCCGAGTATGGCAGAGTCCTGAAGCTGGGAGTGACCTTGAAGTCCTCTGCCCTAGCCACTTTATTTTACAGACAAAGAAACCAAGGCTGAAAGGTGACGTGACTTGTCCCAGACCCGACAGCTGTTTCCCAAGAGAGAGAGACAGAGACGGTCAGAGAGAGAGACAGAGAGAGAGAGAGAGAGAAAGAGAGAGCGTGCGTGTGTGTGTGTGTGGGTGTGAGTGGGTGGGTGGTGGCAGTGGGGTATGGTAAATTCTTTCTACCAAACCACTCCACCACTAGTGGAAGCTGAATTACAACTAGAATATGAAAATGTAGGAGCTGAACGCACAGCTCTGACGAATATGCCAATGGGAAAAGCAGCAAGGAAAACACGCAGCGGGAGCAACACGGGAGGAGCTACCAACCTCCCAGTGCCCATTACAGAGGAACGGAATCTAAGAGCGGAGCCCTCCCAGGACAGCTGGGCCAGTGCTATCCACACCTCACTGTGTGCCCCGGCCTCCTGTGAGGTTTTTTTTTTTTTTTTTTTTCTGAGACAGGGTCTCATTCTGTCACCCAGGCTGGAGTGCAGTGGGTAATGAGGCTCATTGCAGCCTCGATCTCCTAGACTCAAACAATCCTCCCACCTCAGCTTCCCCAGTAGCTGGGACTACAGGTATGCACCACCACATTCGGCTACTTCTTTTGATTTTCAGTACAGATCAGGTTTCACCATGTTGGCCAGGCTGGTCTCGAACTTCTGAACTCAAGTGATCCACCCACTTCAGCCTCCCAAAGTGCTGGGACTACAGGTGAGAGCCACCACGCCTGGCCCTCCTTTGGCTTCACAGAAACACACACCTGGACACCAGCTCAAGACTCTAATTCAGTATGGCTGGTTTGGAACTCAGTGATGGAGACCCACCTACTGCCCCACAGTCACCCCAGCTGGGGGACAATTCAGCCTCTGTGCACTTCCTGAGCTGAGGTGCTCCCTATGCCACAAAGAAGCCTATTCCACTGTTGGATGAATCTAATGATTAGAAAGTTAATGGTGGCTGGGTGTGGTGGCTCACGCCTGTAATCCCAACACTTTGGGAGGCCGAGGTGGGCGGATCTCTTGAGGTCAGGAGTTCGAGACCAGCCTGGCCAACACGGTGAAACCCCATCTCTACTAAAAATATAAAAATTAGCCGGGCATGGTGGCACATGCCTGTAGTCCCAGCTACTTTGGGGGCTAAGGTTGCAGTGAGCTGAGATTGTGCCACTGCATGCCAGACTAGGCAACGGTGAGACTCTGTCTCAAAAAAAAAAGGAGGTTAATAGTAATTATAGCTACCCTTTACTGAGCTACCTGGCAGGCCTAGAACAGACACACACGGGCGCTGAAGGTATAGGTTCTGTCCTCAGGCAGACTTGGGCTTGAACATCAACTCCATCTTTTTTTTTTTTTTTTTTTTGAGACGCCATCTTTTTTTTTTTTTTTTTTTTGAGACGGAGTCTCGCTCTGTCGCCCAGGCTGGAGTGCAGTGACTGGATCTCAGATCACTGCAAGCTCCGCCTCCCGGGTTTACGCCATTCTCCCGCCTCAGCCTCCCGAGTAGCTGGGACTACAGGCGCCCGCCACCTCGCCCAGCTAGTTTTTTGTATTTTTTTTAGTAGAGACGGGGTTTCACCGTGTTAGCCAGGATGGTCTCGATCTCCTGACCTCGTGATCCGCCCGTCTCGGCCTCCCAAAGTGCTGGGATTACAGGCGTGAGCCACCGCGCCCGGCCGCTTTTGTCATTATTATTAACATTATTATTTTGATCTGAAATCCTTCGGCTCCACTCTCTGGAGTAACACTGAACAAGTTACAGCCTCTTCAGCGGAGTTATCTGACACTTTTCTGCTCTCCAGGCTGGAGACCCCCATTCCCTCCTACAGTTTCTCCAGATTCCTTTTTTGTCTGTTTTGAGACAGAGTTTCTCTCTTGTCACCCAGGCTGAAGTGCAATGGCATGATCTCGGCTCACTGCAACCTCTGCCTCCCAGGTTCAAGCGATTCTCCTGCCTCAGCCTCCTGAGTAGCTGGGATTACAGGTGCCTGCCACCACACCCAGCTACTTTTGTATTTTAAATTTTTTTTTTAGTAGAGACGGGGTTTCACCATGTTGGCCAGGCTGGTCTTGAACTCCTGACCTCAGGTGATCTGCCTGCCTCAGCTTCTCAAAGTGCTGGGATTACAGCCATGAGCCCCTGAGCCGGCCTTTCTCCAGATTCTTTCCTGTCTCACTCATCCTTGTTTCAACTAACTTAACAGTCCAGGTGTGGCCCATCCAGCACCAGGCCCCACCGGGCTCCTGCATACTCCATCTGAGCACCAGCCCCCTGCTCCCGAGCAAACACTAGAGCAAATCTGCCCATAACTGTTGGGGCTGGAGCTACAAAGATCCCGTAATTTTCATAATTTCATAATTTTCACCCTGATTGTGGCTCCTAATTCTTGCAAGCCCTATAGTTCATTTAGTCCACACCCCAGCAACAGGCTCTAGGTTCCTTTCTTTCCGTCTTTCGGGTCTGTGTCTTCAGTGGGGTGAACTTGGGGTCAGAAGACCTGGGTCCATTTCCATCAGGACCTGCTGTGTGACCCAGGGCACAGGGCTTCATCTGTCCGAACACATCTGCCAAATGCGAATGCCACTCAGCAGTCTGGCTTACAGAAATGCCAAAATGCTCCAGGGAGTTTGTGTGAAGTGTGAAGTGCACGCACAGATGTCCAACATGCCCAGCCCTGGGAACCCCATCTTTTCAAGGCTCACCCGCTCCTTCATGTGGCAAGGCTCAGGACCACAACACTGCGTTTGTGGATCAACAGAGAAGCACGTTCATTCTCCTCCCAAGCCAGGCTAGGGCCATGCAGGCAGCTGCGCCTGACTCATCCCTTCCCCTTCCTCCTCCTTGGCCCGTGACTCACCAGCGCTGTCAGGCCGGCATCCTCCCTGGTTTCCTTCCCAAGCCATGCCTCAGGATGCAGGACTGAAGCCCTCTTCCCACCAGGCGCCCCGCCTCTCCCCACGTGTCTCTTCTGACCCTCGGGGTCCGCACTGCACTCTAGCATGACTGTTCCCTGGGTGTTGTGCTGTGTTTGCAACTTCAGTGTCACCTCTGGGAAGGCAGGCTCTTGAGAGGCATCCAGTGCAGTCCACCAAAAACATGGTTGCCTGGAGCCTGCTCCCTGGGATTCTGACTTCCTTGCTCTGGAGTCTGGGAGCAGCAGAGATGTTTAAAAGCTCTCTAGGTGATTCCAGCACATGGCCAGGGCCGAGAAGTGCTGATCTAGAACCAGGCTGCCCAGCGGCTGGCTGCTTTGGCTGGGTTTAATGAGGCCTCTGTGAGGGTTCTATGCCTGTCCTATGCCTGCCTGAGGCTGACCATATGGACAGCCCTTATAGCAAGGTTGGTCAAAAGGCAAGAAGGGGGTGGCTCAGGGGACCCTCTGTTTGGGAAAACCCAGCTGCCCTGCCCAGAGGATAATCCCACTTTATAGAAAGGAGAGGGCAAGCCAACTGGCCAAGAGCACGGGCTTTGGAGTCAGACAGCCCAGGACTGCTGCCCTCCTCTCCTTCCCAACAGGGAAGGCCTCTTCACCCTCTGCCGCCTGATTAAACTCAGGCTGGGGCCTGGTCTTTCCTGCCCAGTGTGGCCTGTGCCCAGACACCCTCTTTAGTGGGAACATGAAGGCCTCTTTCTCCAGGGCTGAGCTACAGCCCTCCAGATAGAAAATGAGCAGCTCCAAGGCAAGGGGATGAGTGGGAGAGCAGAGGGAGGGAGGTCCTGTTTCCTAAGAAACCCCCCACTCCCTCCCCAGCTGCTCTGGGCACGAAGAAGGGAAAAACCTGACTCATCAGTGCTGGTGTGATTCACAGGCCAACAAAACTGACTTGCCAGACTGGTTGGGAGGGGAATCTGCTGCTGCCACTATAACCTGGGGCTGTGGGCAGGTAAAGTCCATCCCTCCATCCCTCTGGCTGCTAGAGGACGCATCCTTCCTGACGCATCCTTCCCACTGCCAGATGCAGGGCCTGGGTAGTGGGCCTGGCTGCGCCACCACCCTCAGCCTGGCCCCCATCCTGGAATAGCCACAGCTGCTTCAGGAACTTATTAGTGAGGGGCGGGGCTGGGAGAGAAGACAATTCAGAGGCTTTGGAACATAGAGAAGTGGCTTTAAGAATCAGAGAGGAGGCCGGGCGTGGTGGCTCATGCCTGTAATCCCAGCATTTTGGGAGGCCAAGGCGGGTGGATCACCTGAGGTCAGGAGTTCGAGACCAGCCTGGTAAACATGATGAAACCCCGTCTCTACTAAAAATACAAAAAATTAACTGGGTGTGGTAGGCGGGCGCCTGTAATCCCAGCTACTCAGGAGGCTGAGGCAGGAGAATCGCTTAAACTAGGGAGGTGGAGGTTTCAGGGAGCCGAGATCGTACCATTGTACTATAGCCTGGATGACAAGAGTTAAACTCCATCTCAAAAAAAAAAAAAAAGAATCAGAGAGGACCTAGGTCTAACTCCCAGCTCCACGCCCTCACAGGTATGACCTGCAGCAGCTGAACCTCTGGATCAGTTTCCACATGCATAAAATGGGAGCAATAATATCCACCTAGAGGGGCTGCAGTAAGTAAGAAACCAGTGCCGTGTGGAGCACACAGTAGGAGCTTGAAAATGGTAGCACTTACTAGTTGTAGAAATACCAGTTTTAGGATTATAAAGAGATTCTTTTTTTTTTTTTTTTTTTGGAGACAGGGTCTTGCTCTGTCATCCAGGCTGGAGTGCAGTGGTGTGATCATAGCCCACTGCAGCCTTGACCTCCTGTGCTCAAGCAATCCTCCTGTCTCAGCCTCCCAAAGTAGTTGGGACTACAGGCATGTACCACCAGGGCTGGCCAATTTTTAAATTTTTTGTAGAGATGGGATCTGCCTGTGTTGCCCAGGCTGGTCTCAAATTCTTGGGCTCAAGCAATTTTCCTGCCTCAGCCTCCCAAAGTGCTGGGATTACAGGCATGAGCCACTGTGCCTAGTAAGAGATTTTTTTACATGCTTCATTTCATTTAATCCTTGTAACGACCCTGTCTGGCAAATATGACTACTCTCCTTCTACGGATGAGGATGCTGAGGCAATGACAGGAATCCAGGGACTGGTTTCAGGTCCTCTCACTCCCAGCCCACTGCCTGTTCCAGACCCCGTCATGCCTACCAACTCCCCAGGGCAGTGAGACCAACCCGTGGATGCACACGCAGCTGACAGGCAGAGAAGCAGCACTGCCTCCAGCCCAGGACACAAGGCCCTGCTGGCACCATTGGCCAGTCCTACCCTGCTGCCCACACAGCCTGGCTTGGGTCTAACCCACATGGTGTCTCCAGAAATTGACTCGGCAATGCCCATGTCTGCCTCCATGCCAGGCTGTGAACTCCTCAAGGCAGCAGGTGGTCTCCTTCGTGCTGACGTCTAGATGCCCAGCTCCTAGCCTGGGACCAGATAAGCAGTACCAGTGGGTTGCCAAAAGCCTCAGATTCCAGACCTCAGAGAGAACCCCGGCTCTGCCACTTATGTGCATGACTTAGGCATGTTATTCATCCTCCGAGAACCTCAGTTTCCGTATCTAGAAAATGGGGCTAATAACCACATCTTATAGAAGTACCATGAGCACTACGGTAATAAGAATGACACGAACAAGAACTGCTAATATTTATTAAGTGTGTATCATATGCCAGGCACTCTTCTAAACACTTCATATGTATTACATCATCTAATCCAAAGGTTACACAGTGGGCTGGCTCTGGAACTCCCATCCTGACCCCCACAAGATACTGCGTCTACTGAGTGTCAAGGGCCTGGTAGGTCGTAAGCGCTCAGAACATCGGAGGGAGTCTAGCCGATGCTCAGGAAGCAGTTCTAAGACGAATGAATGAATGAATCTCTTTCCATCTAATTCCATTTCTAGCACTTATTACCGAGTCCTATTCTGTGTATAGTCTATCTGAGTTATTTGAAGTTCCTGTGAAATACAAAGCAAAAACCCACAAAAAAGTGTGAAAAAACAAGACCTCAGTGAACAGAGCCTCCTTGCTCCCTCTACAGGAGGGTAACAGGATCCAGATTTCTGGAGGAGAGGCGATGATCCCAACCCTGGTGGTGCCATGCCCTTCCCCCTTCCTCTGAGAAGGTTCCAGATGGGAGGTGGCAGCCCCTCAGGAGAGGGGGCGGAAACGGTCAGAGGCTTTGCACCCAGCCCTCTGGGGGTGGTTGTGTGGAAGGGCCTCAGGGGCTGCACAGGCATCCCAGCTATTTGACTTGGCAATGCTTAAGGAGGTGGATCTGGAAGGAAGGGAGCTAACAGGGTGACGAGCTGCCTCTATGAGTTGGCCCTGGCATCTGCACAGGCAGCAGGGAGAGGCAGGGCCTCCTGTCTTCCCACACATCACATCCCCAGCTTCCCGCCAGGCCACAAGAGCAGGACCCCCAATTAAACACAGATAGGGTCTCCCCATACAGCCCCACTTCCCCCCATGCAAGCCATCCCCTCCCCCAAGAAAGGCTTGAGGGAGTAGGCAGGTAAGGCCTGTTTTGGGTGTTAACAACCAGTCTTGAACTTTTTTAAAAAACAGCAAAACTTTTTTTTGAGATGGGGCCTCTCTCTGTCGCCCAGGCTGGAGTGCAGGGGCACAATCACAGCTCACTGCAGCCTCCACCTCCTGGGCTCAAGAGATCCTCCTACCTTAGCCTCTCGAGTAGCTGAGACCACGAGTGTGCATCACCACACCCAGCTAATTTTTAAATTTTTGTAGAGACAGGGTCTCTCCCTTTGTTGCCCACAGTGGTCTTGAACTCCTGGGGTCAAGTGATCCTCCCACCTTAGCCTCCTAAAGGGCTGGGATTTCAGGTGTGAGCCACTGCTCCCAGCCCAAAACTTTTTTCAAAGGTAGGGAAAGGCTTTAAAAGAAGCCTATCTGAGGCAGGTAAGGTGGAGCTGTTCGGGGTTGGGGTTGTTGTTCACCTGCCCATCCCTCCTGACACCTCCAGAAACCCCAGGATCCAGAGGTCACGTGAGCTTCAGCTCCTACCTGACACTGCCCATCCCAGGCCTCTTGGAGAAACCCACTTGTGCTGTCAGACAGCCTTCACCTCCTGGGCAGCACCCAACTTAGCTGCCTGAACTGGGACACCTCAGGCCCAGGACAACAAGAGCACGGCCAGGCATGCTCTAATGTACCATGTGATCTGGGCAGGTCTTCTCCCTGGCGCTGCTCATCTGTAACATGGTTTCCAGGGCCCATTCCAGCTCTAAGACTCAACTCACATCCACTTCGCGGAAAGACCTGTGCAGTGTTCCTGAGGGCCACAAAGACAGCTAAGGCAAGATCCTAGCCCTCCGAAAATCCCCAGCCCCTGCCCCAAACTGCAAAGCAAACCATATGTGCAATAACACATGTACACACACATACACACACAGAAGGGTTACCAGATTCTCTGCAAAAAAAAAAAAAAAAAAAAAAGCTTTGAGACCCAGAGGAAAGAGACTCTCATAAGCCCACAGAAACCCTGTTAAAGTAGAAACTGCTCAGATCATTCCCACAGTCATTCATAAAATGTTCACTGTCATCTACCAGTGCCAGGCACAGTGGACGTCCAGAAGAGCATGACAAGTCCCTGACCAGACAAGCTCATCTCACTGTCTGGGCTGCAGCTGAATCACACAAATGACACGCAAGGATCCCTCTCAGTATTCTCATACATTATGTTCATACTCACTATTTTGAATATATTTAAATGTGTAATTTAGGAAATCCTTGTACTCTGTTACTCTGTGGCACATTTTTAAAAACAGACAAATGTACAATAATAAATGTAAATTTTAAAATTTTATTTCATTTTTAAGTTTTTAAAAATAAAATAGGGATGAGGTCTCACTATGTTGCCCAGGTTGGTCTCAAACTCCTGGCCTCAAGGGATCCTCTCACCTCAGCCACCCAAAGTATAGGGATTACTAATAGGCGCTAGCCACTGTGCCTGGTCAATACATGTAAATTTTAAAAACAAAGTGAAACAACCAGGCAAACTGGTACATGCTAGAGTAGAGGTATGTGGAAAGTCTGTTGGGGCTGAGTATGGTGGCTGGTGCCTGTAATCTAAGCATATTGGGAGGCCAAGGCAGGAGGATTACTTGAGGCCAGGAGTTCAAGACCAGCCTGGCCAACATGGCAAAAGCCCATTTCTACTTAAAATACAAAAATTAGCCAGGTATGGTGGTGCGCACCTGTAGTCCCAGCTACTTGGGAGGCTGAGGCACGAGAATTGCTTGAACCTGGGAGGTACAGGTTGCACTGAGCTGAGATCATGCCACTTCATTCCAGCCTGCATGACAGAGAGAGATCCTGTCTCAAAAAAAAAAAAAAAAAGAGAAAGCCTGTTGTGAGCACACACCCTGAAGGACCAGGTCTCCTTTCTGCTTCTACTGCAGGGGAGGGAGGGAGCTGGCTTAGCTCATCTCTAAGGTTATGTCCAGCTCTGACCCTCCGTGACAAGGACTCTGGACATAGGCTCCAGCTGGCTGGGAGGACCCAGGTGGCAGCAAACCTCACCCTCTTCCCTCCTTTCAGACCTCCCACCTCACTCACCCTCTCCACATACAATGACCTGCCCTGCTTTGGCCTCTGCTGCTGCTGGAGGGAGAGGTGGCATACAAGCTTTGGGCCTCAGTTTCCTTCTGCAATAATGATGGTGACAGGGGAGGTGAGGCATTTCTGATCAAGAATCCAGGTGCAAGAGTACAGGTCACACGCAGCATCCAAGCTGTGTGCAGGTCACTGGCCCCTGCTCTCTAGCTATCCTACCCCTGGTGCTAATGGGCTTGGCCTGGGAGCAGCCCCTGCCACCCTACCCCCAAGGTAACCCAATTCTTCATGGTCAAATGACAGCTGGAGGTGGGGCTGGGGAGCCCTAAGGCAGGAAAGGGTGATGATTACCAGGGTGCTCAGGCCCAGACAAAAGTGTCATGGCCCAGATTCATTTCAACACACAATTCCTGCGTACCCACTGTGTTTAAGATCCTGCCAGGCACTCAAGGGGCTGAGAAAATGAGGGAGACATTCTAATTACCTTAAAGTGTGTCTCAGGTTTAAACAGCACCTCCTCAGACAGGCCTGCCCTGCTGGCCTAACTAAAGTGGGCTCCCCCAGTCCCCACCACACCCCTTGTTCTCCAAATACACATTTACTCCAATTCTGCCGTCATTTCCTCACTTTTCTGTACCTCTCCTAAGGTCAGCCCCCACAAGGGAGGGCCCTGGTCTCACATTCACAGCTGCACCCTGTGCCTCCTCCTGTGTGAATTGAATGAATGAATGAATGTATGACCGAATGACTCCACCACTGGACAAGGAGGAAGTGGCATAAAGGAGATTCAGAAGGCTTGGAAGGAACAAATTTGGGGAGACTTCCTAAAGGAGGAATGACATTGTGATCCTGGCCTTGAAAGAGGGTGAGGGAGGAAGCGTTCCCAGTGGAAGGTACAGAAGCAGCTATGGCCTGGAGTCAGGCTGGGTAGAGTGAGCAGGCTGGCAGGACAGGCTGAGGCCCCATGAGTTGGCCCAGACCCATGAGTTGGCCCAGATCCATCAGCAAGTTCTGATGGGTGCCCTGCCCCTGGGCCCACTGGCCTCCTACGAGACACTGGTCTTCATTCTGCATTGACAAAGTCAGGTCTACATAAATGTCTGAACACAAGCCTGCAGTATGGTGTGCAGAGATCATTTTAAAATCAAATACTAGCTGGAGTACCCACAGATTGCCCCACCTTCTTTTTTAGTCTCCTTCACCCTGGCTGCCAGGCTCCTGTCCTGACCAGCCATGCCACCACTGGGAGACTAAAGGACAACTCCCAACTATGTCATGATGAAGACCTTGTATGACCACCTCACTCAGGTCTCTAAAGAATTTCTCTCTGGCCGGGTGCGGTGGCTCACACCTGTAATCCCAGCACTTTGGGAGGCGGAGGCGGGTGGATCATATTAGGTCAGGAGTTCGAGACAAGCCTGACTAACATGGTGAAACCCCGTCTCTACTAAAAATACAAAATTAGCTGCGCGTGGTGGTGGGCACCTGTAATCCCAGCTACTCAGAAGGCTGAGGCAGGAGAATCACTTGAACCCGGGAGGTGGAGGTTGCAGTGAGCCGAGATCATGCCACTGCATTCCAGCCTGGGTGACTAGAGCAAAACTCTGTCTCAAAATAACAATAATAATAATTTCTCTCCAACTACATGTAGGTGATAAATTAATTTTTTATTTTTTTTTTTGAGACAAGATCTTGCTGTGTCACCCAGATTAGAGTGCAGTAGTGCGGTCATGGCTCACTGAAGCCTTGAACACTTGGGATCAAGCGATCCTTCCACTTCAGCCTCCTGAGTAGCTGGGACTACAGGAGTGCACCACTGCACCTGGCTAATTAAAAAAAAAAAATTTGTAGCGATGGGGTCTCGCTTTGTTGCCCAGGCTGAACTCAAATTCCTGGCTTCAAGCGATCCTCCCATGGTGCCAGAATTATAGGTATGAGTCACTGCAGCTGCAAGTAATTTTTTTTCTTTTCTTTTTTTTTTTTTTTTTTTGAGATGGAGTCTTGCTGTGTCGCCCAGGCTGGAGTGCAGTGGCTTGACGTCGGCTCACTGCAACCTCTGCCTCCTGGGTTCAAGCGATTCTCCTGCCTCAGCCTCCAGAGTAGCTGGGACTACAGGCGCCTGCCACCATGCCCAGCTAATTTTTTGTACTTTTAGTAGAGACGGGGAATTTCACTGTGTTAGCCAGGATGATCTCGATCTCCTCATCTCATGATCCGCCCGCCTCGGCCTCCCAAAGTGCTGGGATTACAGGTGTGAGCCACCACACCAGGCCAAGTAATTTTTTTTTTTAATGGAAATGCTAAGACCTAGCTATTGTTAAGCCTTCTTATCAGCATATGGGAACTAGCTGTTCACACGGAGCTGGTAGCAGGCCAGTCCAGAAAAGAGGCTTTGGCCAACCTGGATGGTGATGCCTCTGTGACTTGGTTTCTTGGGGCCATGAGACAGAGGAAGTGAGAGATATGGCCAGAGTGAGGAAGAATGGGCAGAAAAGCCCAGAAGCCCCCAGCCTCCAGAGTCCAGGTGAGATTTCTCCTCTGCCCACACAAGCCCTCTTCCAGGGAAAGAGGAGTGTGGGGCCCAAGGGGGTGGCAGGGAGAAAGGCTGCCCCCTCCTGGCCAATGAGGGCTTTCAATAGAGGGCTTTAGAAAGGCTGGCTGGGCCGGGCGCGGTGGCTCAAGCCTGTAATCCCAGCACTTTGGGAGGCCGAGACGGGCGGATCAGGAGGTCAGGAGATCGAGACCATCCTGGCTGACACAGTGAAACCCCGTCTCTACTTTAAAAATACAAAAAACTAGCCGGGCAAGGTGGCGGGCGCCTGTAGTCCCAGCTACTCGGGAGGCTGAGGCAGGAGAATGGCGTGAACCCGGGAGGCGGAGCTTGCAGTGAGCTGAGATCCGGCCACTGCACTCCAGCCTGGGCGGCAGAGCGAGACTCCGTCTCAAAAAAAAAAAAAAAAAAAAAAAAAAGGCTGGCTGAGTGCCACTTGGTGGGGAGGCAGGCAAAGGCGAGCAAGGCGAGCTTGACATCATTTCTACTCTGGGCAGAGGTGTGGGCTGGAGTCTCTGCCAGGGGTCAGATGGTGGCCCTTGGAGGCTGTGTGCCTCCCAAGCAAACTGGCAGCTCCCAAATGGGCCCAAGTTTGTAAAGACAGCATTAGCATCTGCAATGGAAAACATCTGGAGGAACACACACCACCTTTTCTACCCCAGAAGTGGGGTGGTGGACCTTTCACATTCTAGGATATATATCTGTGCATGTATTGGCTTTTTTAGGAGTAAGGGTGGTGTGTGTGTGTGTGTGTGCGCGCGCGTGTGTGTTCCTTAGTGCCTTAAGCTTTTGCTTGTATGTGGTGTGGTAGAAAATCTTGAGACTTAGGGGGAAAGGCAATAAAGACCCTTGTCATGACAAAGTGGAGAAAGCTTAGCCAGGACTTGGAGTGTCTTCTACAAGGTACCTCGAAGGAAAGACTGTTTCAACTGCCTTGGATCAAACAAAGCTCCCATTTAAGCCACTTTGTGAGAATTGTAACACAAACAAGCTGTAAGGGCAGGGCTGGGCCCTTCCCATCTCAGTCCCAGGGCTCAGGCCAATGCCTAGCACACAATAGGTGCTCAATAAAAGCTGACAGAATGAACTAGGGAGTGGACCACATGGGAGGTGGTGACAGCTCTGGTTTCCTGGGAAGGGGGTGAAGTGGGAAAGGGCCCAATAGAGGAGCCCTGCAGAAAGGCAGAAACCAGTGGAACTCTTGGCAAGCTGTCCTCAGGCCTTTGACTTAGGGGAAGGAGGCAGAAACTGGCCAGAAAAGGTCGCAGCTGGTCCTGCCTGCAAGGTTTCCAGGCAGTAGAAGGCTTCAGGGCCTGGCAGGCCTAGGGAAGATGGGCTGTGGCCCACATCACCTGTCCCTCCCGAAGCGAGTCTGACAAGGGCTTAAGATATTTTTTTTTTTTTTGAGATGGAGTCTTGCTTTGTCACCCAGGCTTGAGTACAGTGGCGTGATCTCGGCTCACTGTAACCTCGACCTCCCGGGCTCAAGTTATTCTCCTGCCTCAACCTCCTGAGAAACTGGGACTACAGGTCCGCACCACCACACCCAGCTAATTTTTGTATTTTTAGTAGAGACGAGATTTCACCATGTTGGCCAGGCTGGTCTCAAACTCCTGACCTCATGTGATCTGCCCGCTTTGGCCTCCCAAAGTGCTGGGATTACAGGCATGAACTACCACACCTGGCCCAGAGCTTAAGATCTGTTTCAAGAAAGGGCTGAGTCAGACTTGGTAGAGGTGGGGGGCAAACGGGGATGCTGCAAAGAGGCAGGACAGACAGATCAGGCCTCATTCTCTCAGATATACTCCACTAGCCTGAGGCCAGGCAAGGGCAGCCTCCTCGTATTCTCCTCCCACCCGCCATGGCATAGAATATAGGCGGCCTCCCATGGTGCTGAAACCCAGGAAAAGCAAAGCCCCGGGAAGAAGTCTCCCTTGCAGACAGGATGCAGCTAGTAGCTGTGTGCTAGGAGACCACCATCTGTTTTGGCCCAAACATCCTTCCTTCGTAGATGCCAGACAGGCTCTAGCAGTGGGTGGGGAGGAGGAGGCAGCAAACCCGGGGCAGCAGGAGGTGTCTGCTTTCAGCACAGTCACCAAAGGGTCAGGGAGGGAGCCCTATGGGCTCAGCTCCCAGCTGGTAGAAAAGGCATCCTCTCAGTTTCAGCTCAGCTGGGGGTCAAGAACTGCTGAGGCTGGCAGCCCTAGGCAGGGGATGCTATTTGCTTGCAAGTGAACATCTTGTCGCCGTGGTGACTCCAGGAAATGCCATGCAGGAGTCAGCCACAAGGCCAGGAACACAGCTTTCCAGCTGGGAAAGTGGATGCAAAGCACTCCTCCTCCCCTGGACCCTGACCATGGGCCCGGCACTATACCACCCGCAAGGACGGCGAAGATGCGACAGACTCCACGCTGCCCTTGGGAGGGGCCCAAGACACACCGGAAATAAGACCACAACATTAGAAAGTGATGAGGGTGATAAGAGGCAAGACCAAATACTTTTTTTTTTTTTTTTTTTTTTGAGATGGAGTTGTGCTCTTGTTGCCCAGGCTGGAGTGCAGTGGCACAATCTCAGCTCACTGCAACCTCTGCCTCCCGGGTTCGAGTGATTCTCCTGCCCCAGCCTCCTGAGTAGCTGGGATTACAGGCATACACCACCTGGCCTGGCTAATTTTTTTGTATTTTTAGTAAAGACAGGGTTTCTCCATGTTGGTCAGGCTGGTCTTGAACACCCGACCTTAGGAGATCTGCCTGCCTCGGCCTCCCAAAGCGCTGGGATTACAGGCGTGAGCCACTGCGCCCGGCCCAACAGGGCTTTCAAGGAGAAGAGCTCACCTTAACTGTGGAACACATAACAGGAAGAGACTCAGGAAAGGCTTTGGGAAGAAGATGGCATGAAACAGCAAATAAGTGAACTTACAAATCTCCCTGCAGACAACTCCAGCTGCTAGGTTTGCTGCAGGGCCAAGAGATGGCAGACTGGGAGCGCCTTGGCCCAGGGTGCTCCCTCCACTGGCTGCTCTCCCCGCTCAGTCAGCCCCCTACTATCTGCTTTTTGACTGTCTCACCTTTCTAACCCTCAGTGTCCCATCTGGCTGTCCCTGCTTACCTCCAACTGCCTGCCAGGATGGCCAACTACCCAGCCCCCAGGATCACAATGCCTTGTTGCTGAGTCTTTCTGCAGGTCTTGGCCCCCAGGTCTGTGGTCCCACTCCTCAACACACCCCAGGCCAGTTTTTCCATTCTGGGACCCATTTGGAGACTACCTCCTGGTGGTAAATTCTTAGCAAAATCCCATTACACCATGGTCTGTCACATTCCTCATGCTCCGCCCTCACCTGGGGACTCGGAAACCACAGGGGAGCCTGTTGCGGGCCTAGGAACTGTTTATCAGTTTCCAAGGGCACAAGACAGTTTCTTGGAGCACCAGGATGCTGGTGCTCAGAAAGGGCCAGAGGGTCAGGAATGGACCCCGATACCCGGAATAGCCCTTGGGGGGCTAACCAAAGGCTGAAGCTCAGGGACTGGCTCCATGACCCAGTGATCCCAAGTACAGCCAGGAGTCCCTTGTCCAACCACTTATGTTTTACATTTAAAAGATGACATATGTAGGCCAGGCATGGTGGCTCACGCTTGGAATTCCAGCACTTTGGGAAGCTGAGGCGGGCAGATCACTTGAGGTCAGGAGTTTGAGACCTGCCTGGCCAACATGGTGAAACCTCGTCTCTACAAAAATACAAAAATTAGCCGGGCGGAAACCTCATCTCTACAAAAATACAAAAATTAGCCGGGCGTGGTGGTGCATGCCTGTAATCCCAGCTGCTGGGGAGACTGAGGCAGGAGGATCACTTGAACCCGAGAGGCGGAGGCTGCAGCAAGCTGAAATTGTGCCACTGCACTCCAACCTGGGTGATGGTGAGACTCCATTTAAAAAAAAAAAAAAAGAAAAAAAGATGACGAATGTTAAATGAAAAAAAAATAAAAATTACATAATAAAAACATAAAAAGGAAAAACATAAGTAACCTATATCCTATCACCCCCAAATAACCAGCAATAATATGTTGAGACATTTTCTTTTGTTCCTCTCAATTTGCATTCATATTGCTGAGATCATATGGCATGTACAAGCTTCTACCATTATGATGTCCATGATCCTGTTTTTATTTTAATCTGAAGCCAGCTGCTGGATGAGTGGTTCTCAACCCCTGCTGCTTACTGGATTTACCTGTGCCCCTCTTCCCTAGGTTCTACCCCTAGAAATCAACTCAGGACATAAAGAAAATCTAGAATAAATGTAACACTTCAAAAAAATCCTGTTTTTACTTCACATGGAATCATCTGATAAATATTTATTGAGCAAATATGTGCTGAGCACTATAAAGGATGCTTTAAAAAAATTTTTTTTGACGTGGGGTCTCACTCTGTAGCCCAGGCTGGAGTGCAGTGGCGCGACTGTAACTCACTGCAGCCTCAAACTCCTGGGCTCGAGCATTCCTCCTGCCTCAGCCTCCCGAGTCACTGGGATTAAAGGTGTAAGCCACCAAGCTCAGCTCATGATGCATTTCTTATAATAAAGAGCTTGCATCATTCTTCATTCATTCATCGATTCATCCATTTATTCATTCATTCATTCATTCACGAAACATGTATTGAGCTTCTAGTATGCACCAGGCCCTGTGCTGGGGAACATGGACACAAAGTCGATAAGACAGGCTCTCAAGGTCAGAGCTAGTGAGGGAGACAGACATGTCAGGAGATCATCAGACACTAATGCACACATGCAAGGGGAGCGATAAGCACAGGAATCAGGGGGGCACATGAATGTGGTCTCACCCCCTCTGCAGAAGGTCTTAAAGTTTGCTCCGAGTACCAAAGGACAAGCTGGAGTTAGCCAGGCAAAAGGGCAAGGGGGCTGGGCTCGCCAGACAGAGGAGGCAGTGTCAGCCTACTCTGGGCTCAGGTTTGTGGAGCTGCAATCAGTGCTGCCAGGTAGATCGGACGAGGCAGGAGGTAGTCAGAATGAAGCCAAAGAAGGCAGATCAGCGAGGGCCTCTAGGCCAGTGACACAACTTGGACATTATGCCCTAAGGGATGGGAGAGCCTCTGAAGGGATAAAGCCAAGGAAAGATAGGCATTCTTTTTCTTTTTGAAATTTTTTGTAGAGATAGGGTTGCCCAGGCTAGTCTCGAACTCCTGGACTCAAGTGATCCTCCCACGTTGGCCTCCCAAAGTGCTGGGATTATAGACATGAGCCACCGCAGTCTGCCAAGGCAGGGAATTTTTTTTTTTTGGAGACAGAATTTTGCTTTGTTGCCTAGGCTGGAGTATAGTGGCACAATCTTGGCTCACTCCAACCTCCACCTCCTGGTTCAAGCAATTCTCATGCCTCAGCTTCCTGAGTAGCTTGTATTACAGGCGCCTGTCACCACGCCTGGTTAATTTTTGTATTTCAGTAGAGACAGGGTTTTCCCATGTTGCCCAGGCTGGTCTTGAACTCCTGAGCTCAGGTAATCCACCTGTCTCAGCCTCCTAAAGTGCTGGTATTACAGGTGTGAGCCACGGCGCTCAGCCTAAGGGAGGCTTTTTTTTTTTTTTTTTTTTTTTTTGAGACGGAGTCTCGCTCTGTCACCCAGGCTGGAGTGCAGTGGCGTGATCTTGGCTCACTGCAACCTCTGCCTCCCAGGTTCAAGCAATTCTCCTGCTTCAGCCTCCCAAGTACCTGGGACTACCGGTGCATGCCACTACTCCCGGCTAATTTTTGTATTTTTAGTAGAGATGGGGTTTCACCATGTTGGCCAGGCTGGTCTTGAACTCCTCACCTCAAATGATATGTAAGGCAGGCATTTTTGATTGTTCACTCTGGAATCCATGTGGAGAGTGGGTTTAAGGAGTCTTGACTGAGGCAGGAAGATCAGTTAGGGGGCTGCTGCATTAGAAGAGGTATGAAAAAACAGGGGCCTGGACTCAGATTTTACTGTGTCTATCATGCAGCGGGCAGAGTTTTAGTGGGGATGGAGATGACAGGATGGATTTGAGAGGTCCCTGAGTCACACATTTAGACTTTCCATTTTTCACACTGGAATCAAAGTCTTATGCATAAAGTTTTGCACACACTTCGGCTTGGTTCTCTATGATAAAGTCCTTGCTGTGGAATTTCTAGGTCAAAGAGTAGGGATATTTTTAAGGTTCTTGTTACCTTTTGCCAAATTGCTTTCCAGAAAGACTATCAATTTTCACTTCCACCAGCAGTGCATAAGAGTACTTGTTAGACCCTTAGGGATGAAGCCCTGCCAGAGATCGAATCCCCTGTTTGGCCCCAAACACAATGACTGGGAATAGGTTTCCAGACTACACAAATGGCACATCAGGCTGCAAGGTAAGTTGCGTTGGAGCTGGCCTAGGGCCAGGGAAGGGGCACTCTCTCCCCACTCTGACCATCTTCCTTGCTGCTGCCAGGAACCTTGTTAATAGTGATTATGTCACTCCCCTGCTCAAAAACGTTCTATGGCTCCCCACTACCTAAAAATAAAAGCCAAACACCTTAGCATGGAAATCAAGTCTTTCCAAAAACATGATCTTCAGTCCGCAGTCCCATATTCCCATGAACTCATGTATTCATTCAACAAATATTTGAGGACCCACTATTTACCTACACAAAACAAAGTCCTTGCTCTCCTGCAGTTTACATTCTAGCAGGAGAGACAGACAATGCACAAGGCCATCTAGAGTGTGTCAGGTATTTATGTCATAATTAAGCAGAGAAATACAGTGATGAGAATTGAGAATGGTGGACCAGGGAAGGCCTCTAACAAGGAGATAGGTGCAGAGGCCAGATGGAGGAGAAGTGAGCCGCACAGACAGCTGGGGCCTGTTTTCTCACTCGCTTCCACTATGCTCAGCCCACACCTGAGCCACCAGCCCTCCATGGGCTTGCAAGTCTCCATGCCTTTGCTATTGGTTTTCTCTCCTGAAGATACCCCATCCTTTGAAACTGAAAATGTCAGCGCCCAGCTAGAACGTCACCTCTTCTGTGAAGCCCTCCTAATTCCTCAGCCACACTGCTCTCAGCACTTCATTCCATTTTCCAGTCTGCCCAACTGCGAGCATATGGAGGCCCCAGGTAGTCTTTTAGCTCTCTATATGCAGTGCCCAGCATACAACAAAAGAGATTCTCTGTTTTGGCATTTACAAATTGTCTAGGTTCCACATATGCCCTCTCCAGACTACACTGTGAGTTGCTAAAAGGCAGAAATTGCCTTATTTGGCCTCTGGTCCCCTAAGTTGGTGCAGCATAGTCTGGCACACAGATGTTTCCCAAGGAAGGGGGCATGTGTGCAAGTTGCCAAAGAGTGTGGGCACATGACTAGCGGGGAGGCATATTCTTTCTCAGCACATGCAAGTGAAAATACTCTCCATCTTCTGCAGTGAGGCTGTTAGTTACCTACCCAAAGCCAGTCTCCCTTTCTTCATGGCCACACAGCAGCCCAGACAGACGACATTTCCCAGCCTTGCTTGCAGTCAGGGAGGCCATGTGACTATGCTGCACACATGCCATGGAGGACCAGGGCCTAGGGAAGGTGGGCGGGCCTCCTCCACGCCTTCTTCCCCCTCCATTGACTGGAGCCCAGACATAGCTGCAACCCAACTTCAACGATGCAAACAACAATGTCCTATGATGTGGCAGCAACTTCAAAAAAACAGGATCCCAGGTGACCAGAAGGAGCCGAGCTGCCCCCCTCACCTGGTCTGTTCATGTGGAGGACATCAGTACCATTACATGAGACAGAAAAACAAACTCCTCATTCTTTAAGCCACTGTATCATTAGGGCCCTTCAATGCAGCAGGACAGCTTTCCACAAAGAAATGTACCTGCCTTCATAGGGTGAGCAGAGCATCAATGAGACATAAGTCATCATCGTTCTCAAAAACCTGTCTGGTGCCTCCAGGAGGAATGGTAGATCCTGTTCCCAGCCAACCCCTAGGATTTGGGAGTATCAGGAAGACGGGGCTAGATGAAGGAGGTGTGCAAGTCAGGGTAAAAACTCTACGGGGGACCGGGCGTGGTGGCTCATGTCTGTAATCTCAGTGCTTTAGGAGGCTGAGGTGGGGTGGATTGCTTGAGTCCAAGAGTTCAAGACTAGCCTGGGCAACACAGTGAGACCCCCATCTCTATAAAAACATACAAAAATTAGCCATGGAGGGTGGCGCATGCCTGTGGTCCCAGCTACTCTGGAGCCTAAAGTGGGAGGATTGCCTGAGCCTGGGAGGTAGAGGCTGCGGTGAACCGTAATCGCGCCACTGCACTCCAGCCTGGGTGAGAGAGCGAGGAGCCCATAAGGAGCAGGGGCACTGTGATCAGGGTGGGAGGGCAGCCTCGGAGTCCATGGCAGGTTTAAAAGCCAAGTCCTGCTGCAAAAGAAGGGCGAAGGAACACAAAACCAAATGCACACAAATGTTCATTCTAGTCCCTCTTACGGGTCTCCCCACACTCATCCTGCTGGCTGTCATGGAGGCAGAATTGCAGAAAACGATAAATGGGGAAGGGGCATCATCTCACTGGCTCCAGCTGCCACAGAAGAAGCAGGAGCCAGGGAAGTCGGGTCTTCAGCACTCTCAGGAGGCTACAGAGACCAACAGTCCTGCCTTAATTCTGGGTCTGCTACACCCTGCACCACCTCAACTCTGAACTCTGGTGTCCACCAAGTTATACCCAAAGAAGGTACAGAGACAGAGGACAGATACTGCCCCCATCCCCAGCCCCTGGTGCCCAAATCATCTGCCCAACTATCCTGGCTCTACCAAGCTCAAGTCCCGGCCTGTCAGCTCTAGCACACCTTCTACAACCATCGCTTCATGTTGATGCCAGGTGCTGGGCTCAGTGCTAGCAAGGCAACAGTGGAGAAGACAGGCCTTGCAGAGAGGCCGCACAGACCAGGAGGAGTTGGGCTCTGGAGCCAAGCAGAAGAGGATTCTCATTCTGACCCCACCCCCAACTGGCCTGGTGGCCCTATCTATAAGCTTTAGTTCTCTAATCTGTACAATGCAGATGAATGATGCCACGTCACCAGGTGCTTGGAGAACACAACAGTCTGTGCCTGGAGCATGGAAGGCACTCCGCAAATGCCCATTTCCCTCTATTGCTCCCAGATGGCCACCTTGTTGACTTGCCACAATTCATGAAATTCCCACCTTCAGGGTGAAGGCACTGTCTATAAAATGTCCCAGTGAGGTAAGATGTCACTTCCTGCAAAAGACAATTCAGTGTTCTGGGCGGCTGGCGGGCAGCATCCAGAGCATCTGGTTAAGGCTCTGATGTGAAAGCTCCCAGGTGCAGGCAGGGGTGGCTCTCAAGTGGTATGGCTGCACAGGTCCGAAGGGGAAGGCATTATAAAGAAATACATCGTGTCAAGGACACCAAATCTTAAGGTCTAGAGATCTCCAGGTAGGCAGGGGAAAGAACGCTCAGGGATGCCTCAACAGAAGAGGAAAAGGAGAAAGTAGAAAAAGAAAGGAGTCAGGGAGATGAAAGCCTCTAATGGTAATGCAGGCAGGAGTGGCCAGGGTGGCCCTGGCCCTGCAGCTGTGGCCCTCCTCTGTGGCACTCAGCCATCACACCCTGGCTCCCTCCAGACCCCTCTTCCAAGCTGCTTTGTCTTATTCCTGGCACCAAATGGCTCCTACATGTCCATCCCCAACCTTACCTTCACTCACCAGCCAGGTACAATCTAAAGAGGAAGGAAGCTAAAAGCTCTGACTTGCTGTTTAGAGAGGGCTCTCAGAATCTTGCTCACAAAACATGCTAGAGGTCAGAAAGGAGGTGGAATGTGTTCAAGCAGCAAAATGACAAGATCAAGCATCTCTGGGGTTGTGTTTCCGGCCTGGTAACAAATTTGAGATGACCTGGGCAAGCCACACACCCTGTCTCTGATCTTCACCACTCTGTACGACAAGTCACCTGATTCAAATCCCAAGAGCTATATAACAGGAAAACTTTACCAAAAGGAAACAAACTTCTCAGGCAGAGCCAGTGAATGACAGACACAAAGGAAGCACACTCGGGCTCAGCTAAGTTCACAAAGAACAGAGGCAGCTGCTCTCATAGGGCCACGGTGTGGGCAATGAGACAGGGCACAGGCACCCGCTCCACAGAGAGAGAGGCCAAGGCAAGGATGGACTTTCTACTCACTCAGTGTGTTCAAAAGCTAGCCTCACCCAAAGAAAGTCTGGCTGAATGCCTGGCAAGGGTGCTAAGTGGAGCATCTCCACATTGGGTGGGCAGCTGGACATGACCTTTCAGGCTTTTCCAGCTCTGGTGCCCTGCCACAACACTCTGGAGTTGAAGAGGTAATCTCGTCTGTGTCTTGCACAGCTCAATTCCAATCACTGTCAGACATGCTCCTGCCACCTTCTGAGTTTTACAGACGGGCTCCCATCTAGATAAACTTGATGTTGTGGCAGGCACTCTGGGACCACCCCACACCTCTCTGTATCCGAAGCTAACCATATGGCCACAGAAAGTCAGTAAGGCAAAGAAAAAGTCAAAAGACAATCAGTCCAACGATGCAAACATCTGTAGTTCCAAGAAGCCCAGGGCCAGCTAGTTGGCAACAGCAGCACGAAACAGGTGTGCGCTATCCCTGAAGCCCATCCTAGTGCCAGCCTCCATGCCAGAGCCTGGCCAGGTGGGTGTGTGACCCACTCCAAAGGGGGCCAGGCACATACTGCTGCCCAGCTGCTGCTGGGGGAAATCTGGACCAAGCTCCATAGCTGGGGCTTCAGGGAGATCAGGGACCCGGAACACAGAGCTCCAGGATCTGGTGAGTCTGGAGACTGCTGCTCCCGTCTGCCTGAGAGCGGCCCTCCCAGCTTGATTTAGAAAAAGCCTCTACCAGGCTATGGCAGAAGGGCTTAACTTTTGCAGAGCTGGATCCCACTGGAGCCAGAGAGGTCATGGAAGGCCCTGCAGCGTGTGCCCCAGCTGACGCAAGAATCCCTGGGAACAAACCTCACCAACCCTGGAGGCTGGGCTCTCAGAGGCAACCCGTTCCCATGTCAGACTGCTCTCCTTTGGGAAAGGAGATCTCCCTTAGGGGGAACAGAAAAGTAACTTCCTGGAACTTCCACTCATGACTGCCAGGCATCCAAGCACCCAGAAGTGAACTCAAATGCCACTTCCTCAAGCGTGCCCTCCACCAGCCAGGGAGCTGCCCACCCAGCAGAGTCTTGCCTTACCAACCATCATTTGCATTGAGTTCATCACCCCTACCTGTGGAATGCAAGGTGGGTCCCAGGTGAGAAGACAAACAAAACAAAACACTCCAGATTAAATAACAAGGTTAGCATAGAACTCAGCATGATGTAGGCACTCACAGGCACTCGTGCTGGGGAGGCGAGACAGGAGCTGCCAGGTCCTGGGCCTCAGTCTCTGGCCCGGCTTCCCCAGCAGATCTCCCTCCTCTCTCCCTCCTGCCCTCCTAGTGGTCCTCTCTCTTTATAGCACATTGTGGAAGAGATATCTGCTATGGGAAAAAGGTCACAGCAGACAGTCACCAGCTACAGCCCGTGGAAGCCAGACTCTGAGCACTTGCTGGCCAGCTTAGCAGCTCCGGACAGTGTCCTGGACACGGTCTCTCTTTCTCCTAGAAAGGGAAAACACCTCCTCACCCCACAAGGGCAGAAACCGGGGTGGCCACTTGCTTCTTTCCCTTTCTCTCTCCAGTTGTGCCCTTGCCCAGAGGAGGCATCTTTCTCTAATTCACCCAAAGGTGTCACACGGACCAGCAGGCAGCCCTGGCCAGGGGTGGGGACACGTGAGACAAGCATGGCTCCCTCAGCCCCAGCCTCCAGGTGTCAGCGTAGGTGTCTCTTTTTCAGGGAAGGCTTCCTGACCCTCCACTCCAAAATAATTCATTTCTCCTAACCCATAATTCTCTCCCAGTACCCTGTTCTTACCTTTGTAGTATGTGTTACATTTTGATTACCTGAGTACCATCTGTTTCCCCATTACTCTGTGGGACCTCAGAGCGAAGGACTGAGGGAAGGACCGTATCTGTTTTGCTCAGCTGCACACCCAGGATCAAGCACGGGGCGGGGCATGGAGAAACTCAATGCACGTCTGGGCTTTATGCAGACAGACGCTTCAGATTAGCCTTGAACCAGGAGGACCTCCAGGACCACAAAACACTTTCATTTCGACAAAGCCATTGGGTCAGCCACCCAGAGCCCCATGAGGGTTTGATCCAACTGAGACAAAGCAGGTAGGACAGGTGAGAAACAGTATCCACCATCACTGACTACCAGCCAGGTGCCAGGCATTATCCCACATAATCACCACAGCTACATGATAGGGTAGGTACTACCACCATCTATGTAACAGATGAAGGAACTGAGACATTTAGAGGTTAAGGAATACTACCACAAAGCAGTAGAGCTGGGATTTAAACTTTGCCATGGTCTGAGCCAAACCTGTGATCTTAACCACTAAGCTACAAGGTCCCAGTTAGCAAACCAGTGGTGTTTAGTGCACCTGCCCCAAGCCCCAAGTCCCTGGGTCTTTTGATGCCCTATATAGTATGCACCATCCTCAGAGACCTCCAGTAAATACCTGCAGGGCTGTGGGAGACAGAATGACAGGACACATACAGTCTCTTGTTGGGAAACAGTTCCTTAACCTTTTAAAGCACATACCCCCTTTTAATCAATATATAGGCTTCCCATATACACCCCCACCTAAAACTGCTATGCCTTACTTGAGAATTACTGTAATATCAGGCAAGATTTTGTCCAAGTCCACTTTCTTCAATTGCTTACATTTAAAATATATATATATTTTTCCAAATCTAAAATGAGATTATGATCCTGAATATGCTTTTCAAATTTCACACTTGCCCCAATCCCCAGAGACTGTGATTCATTCTCCCTCTCTCTTCCCAATTGACAATCACTACTTATGGACAATAATAGCACACAAAAGGTTTACCACAAAGAGCAGAAATGTTCCCTGTCAATACAGAATGTGTAGAACAGGCATCTCGGGCATTTCAAGCACGCTCAGGAGAGAATGGAATATGATCTAAGTGGAAAGATCATCAGAGAAAAGTCAAGATTAGGCTATTATTTATTCTTCTGTAGCCCCTTATTTGCAAGGATAATGTCGATGAAGTTTGTTTTTTTTTTTTTTCCTTTGAGACGGAGTTTCGCTCTTGTTGCCCAGGCTGCAGTGCAGTGGCATGATCTCGGCTCACTGCAACCTCCGCCTCCTGGGTTCAAGCAATTCTCCTGCCTCAGCCTCCTGAGCAGCCGGGATTACAGGCATGTGCCACCACACCCGGCTAATTTTGTATTTTTAGTAGAGATGGGGTTTCTCCATGTTGGTCAGGCTGGTCTTGAACTCCCAACCTCAGGTGATCTGCCTGCCTCGGCCTCCCAAAGTGCTGGGATTACAGGTGTGAGCCGCCGCGCCCAGCTGATGAAGTTCTTAAAGCTTTACGGAAGACTATAAAATGGGATGCTGGTAGGGGGACTCCAAGCAAAGATAAATACTACAACCTCTACCATCCAAAAGTTCTTTTTGTTGTTTGGGGTACAGAGAAAGGAGAATAAAGGATGGCTCTGAGAATGACATCATGAGGCTCCTTTGAGCACATTATTATTTGCAACTGGCAACTGGAGAAAAGGAGAACTTGAAGTTCAAGTGGGCTCCGGAGATGCCTGGTCCGTGGCCCTCTCCTTCTCTAGTGGTTAGGAGAGTGCCCTGGGAGACAGACTGATACAGGTTCTGGTCTGGTTCTGCCACTTACTCATGGATGATGTTGGGCAAATTACGCAACCTCTCTGGGCCTCTGTGTCCCTTGCTGTGAGAGGATGATCATACAACTTACTTCATCGAGTTACTACAAAGATTAAACGAGATAATACATGGAAAAGGTTTGGTACTACGTCTGGAAAACATAAAGAGAACATGGGAGGTACTTCTAAGTGTTAGCCTTATTGTGCTTATTTCTCTCCTTGTTTCCCAACAGAAATTCAGGCAGCTGGAAGGGCAGTCTGGCAACCCTCTCATTCTCATTTCCTATTTATTGCCACAAGTGACATAACTCTCCAGTCAAGGACAAGAACAGCTGGACAGGCCAGGGAGATGCACAGCTGCGGCACTTTAGAAAAAATAATGCTCCAAGGGGTCTGAGACCCCTTCCAACCCCTGTGATTGGAAACGAGCGGGCAGGAGAAGACAAAAGCTGGCTTGGGGTGGAAGAGAGCAGGCAGCTCTGCCAGAGGCTCCATGGAGGGAAAATGAACAGAAATAGCCAAACGGGCTGGAGGGCAAGGAAGACACACATAGAAGCCAGGCCTTCCTGGAGAAAGGAAGCTGCAGGTGAGCTGGAGGCAGCCTCGGATGGGTAGGCATGGCTCATACAGGAAAAGTGGGATGTGAACTGCGGAGGACAGCGGGCTGTGTTCTTGGGGAGGGCAGCTAGGAAGAAGGAACCAGGCTGCCAGGCAGTCCTGGATGGAGCAAGGTCCGCACCAAACAGGAAGGAAGCCACACATTCTCCCCTGTTGACCTCAGGTCCTCACCTCAACCCTCCACTGGTTCCCCCAGCTCTGTGGGCCCCAGGAGGCAGCCAGTACTCCAGTCTCTGCCATCATCTACTGTCCCCATCCGGGTCCTCTTCCCTAGGCCAGCAGCAAAACAGGATGCAGGTTTCAGCACTCCCCACTTTCCTGGTATCTTTGAAACAAGTGCTCCAGGATTTTCTCTCTGGGAAACAGGCCAACAAGGCTAACACCATTCTCAGAGCAGCCCCTCCAGTTCCACACTAGGAAGTAAATGCAATGTGTCTGTCCCCACTCAACCACATCCCCTATGGCCTCTTTGCTTGCCCAGGAAGGAGCCACCTGCCTCCTGCCTCAGCCCTGCTGCTGGTCTCCACACACACAGCACCACCAGGGGATCTCACAAGCCAGTGTGGGTGAAGGGATCCTAGGCCTACGCGGTCATTCCTAGACCCTCAGACACGAGGCCTGGGCACTGCTGTTCTCTACTCACCCCCAGGGACAGGGAACACGGTTGGCAGCAGGGTCACCAGCCCGAGATGCCCAGGAGATGGGTTGTGGTGGAGCCAGTGTCCAGTCGCATCCCAGGGCCAGAAAAGCAGTCTCCCTGATCCCGTGGAGGGGCACCGGGCAGCGCCATGCCATGAGCGACCGCGGTCATAAGGCTGCCTGCATCCGCACGAGACTTTCCTGTGCACAGAGCCCTCTGACATGCACAACCTCAGCCTTTCCCCACACCTCAGCAAGGGGACTGGGCAGAGACTGTCCCCACGTTGAAGATGAGGGAGCTGAGGCGACTTGGCCACTGTCACGGCTGCTGAGAGGCAGAGCTGGTGGGCCCAGGACCCATTCTCCAGCAGCTCCTCCTCTACCCGGGGACTTCCCTTCCTGCTGTAAATGTCTCCAGATCTCTCCCCCCTCAGCCACCACCAGCAGGCTCTCCAGCGGCGCTCCACTCCTCTGGCTGCCCAACTCTCTCCTTCCTCAAGCCAGGTTGTGCCAGGCCCCTCCCCAGTGCCCCTATCACTGGACCCTTGATCTGCTTTAGCCAGACTGTCGCCAAAGTTCGGGACCTCCTTGAAAGGATCGTCCATACCCCTTGCACTTCCATTCCTGACCCTCCCCTGCTGCCTGGAGTGCCACCAGCCTCCCAGGTGGTCTCCCTGTCTTCTATCCCGCCCTACCCCTTTCCCAGCTTCCCCTGCCATCCTTGGAGTCCAGCAATGCCCTCCCAGGTGCCCTGACTCTCCCTGGTCACAGGTTCCCTGTGGCTCCTCACACCTCCACAGCCCTGCCCTGCAGTCAGCATCCGAGAGGCCATTCAGGCCGCACGTCCTACTGCCCTCCCTTCCCTGCACCCTGGCTTTGGTGCAGGTTGGTCCCCTCTCCCCCCAGTTGTCAAGGCGTGGCTCTCCAGTGTCCACAGAACAGCATCCCCTGACTGTAGGAGATGCGAGGAGATGGGAGATGGGTTTTTTTTTTTTTTTTTTGAGACGGAGTCACTCTGTCACCCAGGCTGGAGTGCAGTGGCACGATCTCAGCTGCAACCTCCGCCTCCCGGGTTCATGCCATTCTCCTGCCTCAGCCTCCCGAGTAGCTGGGACTACAGGCACCCGCCACCATGCCCGGCTAATTTTTTATACTTTTAGTAGAGACGGGGTTTCACCATGTTAGCCAGGATGGTCTCGATCTCCTGACCTCATGATCTGCCCGCCTCAGCCTCCCAAAGTGCTGAGATTACAGGCATGAGCCACTGCGCCCAGCCGAGGAGATGGGTTTCTAATGCCTGCCCTACCCAAAGCCCTGAAAGGGGCAGCCTCCCAGTCAACGAGGTCCAGTCCCGCACTAGCTGCCTGTGACCCAGAGAAGCCATTCACGGAGGCACTGGTGTGTTCAACCATGGCACATGCTGACATGTAAGAGGAGAAGCCTGGGTCCTCTGTAAGAGAGGGGACAGGAGCAGATGCTCAGACAAAAGCAGAGAGGCCACACAGCTCCCCAAAGACAGGGCCGCCTCCACTCCTGCCTGCCTTCCAGCCCCAGCTCCCAGGAGGCCAGGCTGCCCTGCTAAAATCCTTCCAACAAAGCCCCTTTCTCCTGAGCGAACCTGGAGGGGCTCCTGCTGACACCAGGCTTGGGGAGCCCCTGTCCCCTGACGGTCTGACAGCCCCAGCTGGAAAAGCCATGCATTTGGCAATAGGCAGGCTCTGCTGAGGGTCACTTCTTTCACTGTCTCCTTATGTGGCTATTAAATGTTCCACATAAACCCAGTTTCCTCCCTGGGACCAGAGCTCCTCATCAAAGCCTCAAGGAGCACCCGGCTTTGTGCTGCCAAAGTTCCCCTGTTCGGAGCTGCCTCTGATCTGCATGGTATCAGGAGTGGCTCCTGCCAGACCTGTTTCATCACGTGTGACCCCATCCCCTGGGTGGAGCTGAGCAGACTGAGGGTAGAGATGTGACACAGGTTGTGCCAACCAGACTCTCTCTCTCCCATGGGAATATGGACTTTGGACTGGGAGATCTCAGTACTTCTGAGTGTGGCTGGGACTGTGTGGGCTCAGGAGGGGGAAGCCAGACTGCAGAGAAGTGAAGGAAGCTCAAAGAGAAGCAGAGCTGAGAGAGAAGGGAGAATCTAACAAGGTTTTTCTAATCCCTACTTAAGGCCAGGCAGCAACCCTGCCTGTGGGGTCCTGAGTGCCCCCGAAGCCCTATCATAAATCACCCTTTTTGCTTAAGCTGGATTCAGTTGGTTTGTTACTTGCAATCAAGGAGTTCTAACACAGCTGGGATCTCCCTTGTGCTTCTCTGCTTCTCCAGGAATACAAAGCTGGCGCTCTACAAATACTTGCTGAATGAAGAAAAACTGGCCCCACATTCTGGCTTTCCTATATCTGCCAAAGGCACCACTGTGCTCGACAAATACTCTTTCTATAAAATGTGTAATTCAGCCTCAGGCAACTTAAATTAAATGCTCTTTCCTTGCCTGAAATGTATTAAATCCTCATTTTCATCTCTTCTTTGGGGCAAACCAGTGCTAAAAAGAAAGGCAGGCAGGAGTAGACAGAAAAAGAAACAGCCCTTCAACATGCAGGCCAGCAAGTCCAACTGCATCTGCAAACTGTGCCACTGCCTGGCTGCCTCAACGCCAGAAGACTCTGCCCTGAGATCTGTCCCTATGCCACACCCCCAGGCTACCCAAGATGCCCATCAATGCCTCCAAAGGTCACAGAGCTTGCAACCCTGCTTATGTGTTATTTATGCCAGATCCTACGCATGAGGCCAGACTCTCTGAAAGAAATCTCAGAGGATGAGCTTGCTCAGTGATTTTCAAACTGTGTGCTCTGTAGGACCCCAGGACATACGTGGAACCCTCTGGGGGGTCATTCTCTCCAGCTTCAACCAGCGCAGTACCCGGTTGGTTGTATATATCAAGCTACCTTGTAAGCTTACCCCAGAAAGGGTTCAAGTAGCTTTGAAAAACGGTACAAGGACGGGCGCGGTGGCTCACGCCTGTAATCCCAGCACTTTGGGAGGCCGAGGCAGGCGGATCACGAGGTCATGAGATCGAGACCATCCTGGCTAACACAGTGAAACCCCATCTCTACCAAAAATTAAAAAAAAAAATTAGCCGGGCGAGGTGGCGGGCACCTGTAGTCCCAGCTACTCGGGAGGCTGAGGCAGGAGAATGGTGTGAACCCGGGAGGCAGAGGTTGCAGTGAGTCAAGACCATACCACTGCACTCTAGCCTGGGCAATAGGGCGAGACTCTGTCTCAAAAAAAAAAAAAAAAACCCAGAAAAAAGGAAAACGGTACAAAATTCCCCTCCCAGACCAACTCCTTCATCACTCAGATGAGGAACCAGAGATTCATGGGCTTATACAGACAGGGCAATGAAGATAAGACGACCTTGCCCTGGTTCCTCGGGGCTCCTGACCACACCCCCACTGGATGAGTGCTGAATCTGAGGTGACCCTGCCTGCATCAGCGGAAGGGCGATGCTAACCGGCCTGAACAACGTGGAGCTGTCCTGATGCTAGTCCTCCGCTATATATAGTTTCTCCCTGAAATGACCTCATGCAGCAGCAAAGGTTTGTGGTGTGGCAAAACCTGCTGTGTCCCCAAAACTCTAGGGGAGGAGAACTGCTTCAGAAACTGGGCGGTAAATGGAAAAGAGAGGAATTTGGGGGATGGGGAGGTATGAGGGTGGCAGGTGGGGAACCAGCTTTTGAGACAACTCAGGAGAAATTCTTTCTCTGAGCCCCCGGGGCAGCAGTGGAGAACGGTAAACCTGAGACTCGCACGCAGTGGGTAATGAAAGAGTCCCAAGTCTGGTGTGGTAAAGCCACTGCTTCGTCCTAGGCTCCCGTCCTGCCTGCTCACAGATGTCGGGTACCTCTTTTCAAACAACGACATCCATCTGCACCCCTTGAGCAAGAACCAACAGTGGTTCCCTTTGACCAAGTGTCCCCATATACTATTCGATACCTTCCATAATCTCGGTGGACACAATATATTTTATCTTAATGCCTTAAAAAAAAAAAAGGAAAAGAAAAGAAAAAGAGGCCGGGTGCAATGGCTCACACCCGTAATCCCAGCACTTTGGGAAGCTGAGGTGGGAGGAGTGCTTGAGGCCAGGAGTTTGAGACCAGCCTGGGCAACACGGCGAGACCCCATCTCTATAAAAAATACAGAAATTAGTCTGCACCTGTAGTCTTAGGTACTCAGGAGCTGGGGTGGGAGGATCACTTGAGTGCAGGAGTTCAAGGCTGGAGTGAGCCATAATAGCTCCACTGCACTCCAGCCTGGGCAACAGAATAAGACCCTATCTCTAAATAAAAAGAAACAGGCAGGTAAACACCAAATGAGAATGGAGACTCTGTCTGGGCAGTAGGAGTACAAAGATTTTCTTCTTTGAGCTTTCTCATATCGTTCACGTTTTTTACATGAGCACACTTTACTTTTACAATAAAGAAGGCTGTACTGCTTGCTTCTCTCCAACTTGCACCACTTCCTCAAATCACTAATCCTTCTACAAAGTATGCCCACTCATTCCCAAAATCTTTCTTATCCCAATCCCCCAAGGAGCAACCTGAGTACCACCACCACCCTCAGAAATCTTCCCATCTGTAACTCGAGTTCACAGGGACCTCTCTCATCCCAACTCTTTTTAAAAGGGTCTACACATTGCCTTTGTCTCAACTTGTCTACACTGTATGACTTAGCACTTGTCTACATGCTATCTTGTTTGAAGTGGTATTGCACCTTTATTTGTCTTTGCTTCCTCTCCCAAGTAGACCATAAGCCATCTGGATGATGAGATATACTTGTATCATATGTGCACACACATTTGCAGGAATGAGGCAGGGTGGAATTGTAGAAAGGGCACAGGAAAGGGAGTCAGATTTCCTGGATCGGATACCAGCACCACCTCTGTGCAGAGCAGACCACAGACAGTGGCTTGACCCCTCTGAACCAGTCCCAAGTTCTTCCAGCTGAATTCCCCAGCAATACCAATTCCCTTCCCCTAAAAGGCAAGGAAGGATTCTGTGCAAGCCTGCCAACCTCATGAGTTTTGAAAAAGAGATAATCTCTAGAATTGAGGCCCCGGGTACAGCCTACAAAAGGGGTCCCCATCCATCCCTACCCAAAAACTAGAACCAGAGGGTGGGCCAGACACGTGAAGGACAGGGCCTTTGGGTGGAAGTCTCTCCTTGCACACTTGCTCTGGGCTACGGCCCATCACAGACAAATGCCCAAGGAATGGTACTGTCAAAAGCAGCGGGCTGAACACTTCTGTCCAGGGCTGTAGAAAAAGTGCTTGGTGCTCACTGACGGATCAGACATCTAGGCCTTGAATATTCCATGGGACATGTGTCACAGCAGGACACAGCTAGGCTCAGCTGCAAAACAGGAGGCATCAGCTGCAGACTAAAGGCCCAGTGTAGCTTTGCTTTTGCCTACTGACCCCAAAGACTGGCCCATCCTGCCCCTAGGAAGAGAGCATAAATAACAGTGCATACACCATGTGGGTTTCTAAGAAATGCCATTCAGGCCTTACAAAAAGTCATAATAGCAATAAGTTATGGCCAAATAAGGCCTCCTGTCTCCTCAGTAGCCAGACATGGACCAGGCAACAATAAGACTATCACACCAAGCCAGACCTAAATGAGCTCTTGGCTCTGTGGATCTGATATGAGAGTAGAGGGGAAAAGGGCAAAGAGGAAACAGAGGAGTAAGCCTGGGCTGTAAATACACAGTGCAAAGCACTGCTGTCCCCCCTGGAACTGCCTCCTCAGCTCCCCTGGACCCCTTAGCTCTGTGTGTTATGGATCTGCTGCCTCAGCCAGGGGGGGTGGGGGCATGTGGAAATAGGTTTGGAAAAAATAAAAACCACTCCAGTATTATTCAGTCCATCACTCTGAACTCCTTGAGGAGATGAACTGACTCTCCATGCTGCGTTCCCCTCCCCTAACACAGTGCCTGGGATAAGGCCAATGTAGTAAATATTGAGAGGCAGTTTCTCATAGTGGCTAAGGTGTAAGCCCCCAGGATACAACTCCCAGGATTCAAACAGCAGCCCCTCCACTGTCACGAGCAAGTGTCTCGACACTCCCCCACAGCCTCAGTTTCCTCATTTGTAAAATGGACATAAATTAGGCCTGCCCTTACGGAGTAGATGTGAAAACTGTAAACAGTGATGTCAAGAATCCAGCAGGGTGCCCACCATACACATGGTAGGAGATTAATAAATGATACTGATTTCAGTGATGGCAATTCCTGGAGCTGCTGTGAAGGCTCGGGAAATGAAATGCTCATCCATGTGACAGTCTATTTTGGGGGAACAGAGCGCATTCACTAAGTTTAAAAAAAAAAAAATCAATGCCATGTGTAGTATCCCATATAACAGAGGACAGTGTGGTCTGTGTCCCAGACACTGTGTGGGGGGTGGGAAGAGGAGGAAGGACGGACAAATCCATGAAGGTTGTCACAAAGTGCACTTTCGGGCACATTCGGATATATAGTGCAAGAACTGGCAGAAGTAGTCTATTTGCTAATCATGAATGGCAGTGATATCAGTAAACCAGCAATACCTGTTTAGGGCCCAGGGAGTCCTCTGTTGAAGTTGACAGTGAGGTGGGTATTGCATGGAAGGAACCTGAGACTGATAACCCAAATATTTCATTCTCACTGTGTGTCCCCCAACCCCTGCACACACAGTTAACATCACTGAACCTCTCCCCTAAAGGAGAATCTCTACCTCAGTGGACTATCAGGAGGATTAGATGAGATGTGTGTGAGTACCTACTACAGTGCCTGCTGCACAGTCAGTGTGCAATCAGTAGCAGTATACAAGAAATCGAACAGCAATTTTGAATCTAGGCATGCAGGGATGCTCATCAAGTGTGAAAGAGGCTCTGATGTGGACGTTTATCAGCAGCGTCTTGGAAGTTCACAGAGGAGGTATCTGCGGCTCACAATATGTATCAGAGAAATGCACAAAGCTCCAGGAAGGAAGCCCTGGGGACTCAGAGGTGTTCTGCCAAGCTGAAGATGGGCCATCACAAACAGAGGGCACTCACAGCCTTGACCTACTGGCAAAAAATGTTTCCATCTCTGTGGAGATAGCCTAGAAAAGTAGCCTCTGGTTGTTGCTGAGATCAGCAAGAGTTGTATGTAGGGTGTGTTGCAAATGATTTGTTACTAATGAGAGTTGATTCAAGCGGATTCAAGGCTATCTCTATGATAATCACACTATCTTGCAACTTGCTTCAGATTTGCCTTCCTGACTGAATGGGTCAAACAGTAGATAACCCAGGACACAATGAAGAAGTCAAGTTTTGCATATGAACTTCACTGGCTATGTATCTCAATGTGGGGGAAGTATAAGGCTGGGGCAGCTGTCTTTAACAGAGCATCAAGCATGGTGAGAATAGTAAAAATAATAACTAATGCTTACTGAGTAGGTAATATGTCCCAGGCACCATTCTCAAGACCTGATGTGCAGTAACTCATCTAATTCTTATGACAACCCTATGGAGTAGATACTGTTATCTCCATTTCACAGATAAGAAAACTGAGGCCTCAAAATTCCAAATAACTTGCCCAAGGTTATATAGCTAATGAGTTGGAGGAGCTAGGATAATAAAATGCAAATTGGTACTAAATGAATAAAACATTTGTCATAACCACCTGTCACCAAAGGAAAACTATCTTATAGATATTCTCTTTGACAGACCTCAGATTTTGCAAATCAAAGGAAATTCATGGCTGGGCAAGGTGGCTCATGCCTGTAATCCCAACACTTTGGGAGGCTGAGGTGGGTGGACCACTTGAGGCCAGGAGTTCGAGACCAGCCTGGACAACATGTTGAACATGTTGAAACCCCATCTCTACTAAAAATACAAAAAAATGAGCTGGGTATGGTGGCAGTAATCCCAGCTACTCGGGAGGCTGAGGCACAAGAGTCACTTGAACCCAGGAGGCAGAGGTTGCAGTAAGATCACACCACTGCACTCCAGCCTGGGCAACAGTGAGCTCTGTCTCAAAGGAAAAAAAAAAAAAAAAAAAAAAGGCCAGGCACAGCATGGTGGCTCACGCCTGTCATCCCAGCACTTTGGGAGGCCGACGCGGGCAGATCACGAGGTCAGGAGTTCAAGACCAGCATGGCCAACATAGTGAAACCCCGTCTTTCCTAAAAATACAAAAAAATTAGCTGAGTGTGGTAGTACGCACCTATAATCCCAGCTACTCAGGAGGCTGAGGCAGGAGAATCGCTTGAACCCAGAAGGCGGAAGTTGCAGTGAGCTGAGATCGTGCCATTGCACTCCAGCCTGGGCAACAGAGCAAGACTCCGTTTCAGGGTGGGCGAAAAAAAAGGAAATTCATGGCCAGCCCTTGTGATTGCACTCTGACTCCAGGGGATGAGCCAGAAGGTGACCAGAACAGAAGGTGACCAGGCAGGACTAGGGAGGCTATACTTGCTCCTCCTAAAAGTTGGGGTGGAACAATGGTCAGTACAATATAAGTCATCAGTGGAACAACGAGCTTTGCGTTGTTCCCCATCTAAGCATCCCCTGTGCCGTGTGTGGGCACTGTGCTGATCACATCACATATACGATCACATTTCATGCTTGACTACTCTAAACGATGTACGTTTACCCCATTTTACAGATGCAGAAACTGAGGCTCTGCAAAGACAGTAGTGGAACCCCTTCCCTTTCCATGGCTTCTGCCACTTATTCAGTCAATAACCTTGAGTATCTTAACATCCTCACCAAGTCTCAGTGTCCTCATCTATAAAACGGGAAAAATGAGTCCTGTCTTGCCTATCTAACAGGATGGCTGAGGAGATCAAATGATATATAATACTTGAGACAGCATTTTGAAAACCACAAAATGCTGAGCAAAGCAAGAGATCGTTAATCTTATTAATTACAAAGAGTGACACCTGATTCTGCAAGCACTTTGCTAACATGACTGTGCCTCTTTTCCTTCGGGAATTTGGGAATAATTCAAAGTTTGCAGAGCGAGGACACTCTTTTCTTCAAGTCCCTGGCATCTGGGTGTTGGAAAGCGGAGGTTTGCTCTGGGAGAAGGAGGAGGAAACAATAATATTTGCATTCTACTTGTGTTTCTCTTTAGGAACACAATCTTGGCTGAGATTCTATTGCCTCCAGCACACCCAGCCCTCAAACAACATTCAACGCATATTTATTGAGCACCTACTATGTTCCAAGCACTTTGATCCAAGATGAGGGACTCACATGACTTCTAGGTGTGGAGGTGGTAGTCTTGGGGTGGGGAAGTTAGAGGAGGAAGGGACAGCAATGGGAAAGGAAGGCAGTGGCTATAGTCCTTGGAGTTTTGCAGACTTTATAGCTGACCTACCAGCTTCTTTCCATGGGGGTGGGGTGGAAGCTGGTCAGGGCTCACAGCACAATGGAATGAGCTGTGAGCACTGGAATGAATCAACGTCCTCAGGCTGAGTTCCAGCTCTGCCTCTTAGCATCATAACCACTGGCAATCCATTCACTTTCCTGGCCATCAGGTTTCCCATATGTAAAATAGGTAGGCATGTTCCCATAGGTAAAATAGGGAGAATCAAATAAGATGATGTTTGTGAAGGGATCCAGCAAGGGGGTGCCTAAAGGTGCTCAACAATAAACTCATTAAAAAACTAAACTAAACTAAACTAAAAAAGTGTTCCCTTCTTCCCATTCTCATGAGGATAAACTATACACTGGCCCAAAGCGTGGGCTCTGAGATCAGACACCTGGGTTCCAGTCCTGGCTCTGCAGTTTACAAGCTGTGCGGCCTTAGGCAGCAGACATTACCCTTCTACGGCTCAGCTTCTTCATCTGTGAAAAGGTGATAATAGAATCCACCCATAGGGTGGTTGTGAGGATTAACCCAAATACTGCACATGATGCTCCTAGTACACGGCAAACACCCTGCAAAGGTGAGCTGCTGCTAATTACATCTCTCTGAGCCTTTAAAAACAGCAAAACTCCAAGTGCGCAGGCTGGCAACTAAGATTCAGGCTACTTGGTTAGTGACTGGCTGCCTAGGCACCATTCACCCTTTGCTCCTGGTCCCAAGCCTTCCAGAGGAAAAAGGTACAAATGACGAGTCATCCCTGTCCCCTCAGTCTCCCTCCCCATACCTTGCTGAAGGTGTTCTAGCCCCTTTCCTGCCAGGTTCCTCATTTTTTTTCTCTTTTTTTTTTGAGACGCAGTCTTGCTCTGTCATCAGGCTGGAGTGCAGTGGTGTGATCTCGGCTCACTGCAACCTCCGTCTCTCACGTTCAAGCGATTCTCCTGCCTCAGCCTCCTGAGTAGCTGGGATTACAGGCACGTGCCACCATGCCCGGCTAATTTTTTGTATTTTTAGTAGAGACAGGGTTTCACCATGTTGATCAGGCTGGTCTCGAACTCCTGACCTCGTGATCTGCCCAGCTCGGCCTCCCAAAGTGCTGGGATTACAGGCATGAGCCACTGTGCCTAGCCAATTTTTTTTTTTTTTTTTTTAATAGAGACGAGGTCTCACTATGCTGCCCAGGTTGGTCTTGAACTCCTGGCCTCAAGCAATCCTCCTGCTTTGGTCTCCCAAAGTGCTGGGATTATAGGTGTGGGCCACCATGCCCAGCCTCTATGCACAATTCTAACACACTCAGATGTCTGTTTTCCCAGAGATTTGGAGGGACTGCTCTTTGAGCCCAGCATAAATGATCACTACATGATAAACCACTTCACACCCATTAGGATGGCCATTATAAAACCAAACCAAACCAAATCAACAAAAAGCAGAAAACAACAAGTGTTGGAGAAGATGTAGAGAAACAGGAACCCTCGCACCCTGTTAGTGAAAATATAAAATGGTGCAGCTGCTGAGGAAAGTGGTATGGGGGGTTATTCAAAAAATTAAAAATAGAATTACCATTTGATCCAGAAATTCTACCTCTGGGTATATACACAAAATAACTGAAAGCAGAGACTCAGAGAGCATTCACCTTTTGCTCCTGGTTTGCATACCCATGTTCACAGCAGCATTATTTACAATAGTCAAAAGGTGGAAGCAACCCAGGGGTCCCATCAACAGAGGAATGAATAAGCAAAATGTGGTGGATACATACAATGGAATATCACTCAGCCTTAAAAAGGAAGGACATTCTGACACATGCTACACCATGGAAACTTGACATTATGCTAAGTGAAACAAGCCAGCCACAAAAGGAGAAATACTACATGATTCCACTCATACGAGGTATCCAGAGTAGTCAAACTCTAAGACAGAGAGCAAAATATCAGTTGCCAGAGGCTGGGGGGAGGAAGAAATGGGTAGTGCTTAATGGGTAAAGAGTTTCAGTTGGGTAAAATGAAAAAGTTCTGGAGATGGGTACTGGTGATGGTTGTACAACAGTAAGTACAAAGAATGTACTCATGCTACAAAACTATAGACTGAAAAATTTGCTGTTACAAGTAAATTTTACATCATATCTAGGTAACCACACTTAAAAAAAAAAAAAAAGTAAAGAAAAAAAGAGAAGTGACTACTGTCTACCAGGCAGAAGACAGAGCAATGATTGTAGGTAGAAACATGAAACCCCAAAGCACAACAGCTGGGAACCACGTAGTTTGGGGCCCACTGCTCTAGAGTCTCACAAGCCCGGTGGCCTCACACTATTATAAGCACAGTAACTGATCGGGTAGGAGTGGCTCTTCCCACTCAGAGCCTTGAACAGGATTTAAGAGCCTTCCTGCAGCGCCAGTGTTGCTACATGGAACCTTGAGGCAGGGCAATCCCAGAATGGGCTCTCCCCCAGCAATTTCCCTCTGCCTACCACTAGTTCCCTCCCCCACCCCAGCTCTCCTCTTTGGGAGGTAACACTTTTGAGAGAAGGAACCTTTTGTGTTCCCACCCTCACCAAGCAGGCGCTCTGTACATACCGTTATGAACTCAACAACCCCTAGTCCCAAACCAGAGGTTCTTTCCGAGCTGTATGTTAATATTTTGTTCAGAAGCATATCATTCATTTCAGAAAGATTTCCATCCAAAAATAGTTTTTAAACATTTCTTTTATAGTTTTGCTCCTTAAAAAGAGTAAGCTTCAATGAGTAAGTTGGAAAAATCACTGGCTATGGCTTTTGTGTGTAAAAATCCTGGTAGCTTGGAATAATAGAAACTTTCCAAGTTCACAAAGTCTCTTTTTATCCAGGGTCTCGCTTTAATCTTACAACCTCTCTGAGAGGTGAGCAGGGTGGCAGTCATTCCATTGCACAAATGGGGAAACTGAGGCTCAAAGAGATCAAGAGGCTTGTCCAAAGTCACACAAACAACTAGGAAGGAACAGAGACCCCAGGCTTCATTTTCCACCAATGCCAGATGAAACTCTGGGTTGCGACCTCATATCTGAGCACACTGTATAGCCATGAAAGTAATTTTATTTTATTTTTTTTTTTTTTTTGAGACGGAGTCTCGCTCTGTCGCCCAGGCTGGAGTGCAGTGGCCTGATCTCAGCTCACTGCAAGCTCCGCTTCCCGGGTTTACGCCATTCTCCTGCCTCAGCCTCCCGAGTAGCTGGGACTACAGGCGCCCGCCACCTCGCCCGGCTAGTTTTTTGTATTTTTTAGTAGAGACGGGGTTTCACCATGTTAGCCAGGATGGTCTCGATCTCCTGACCTTGTGATCCGCCCGTCTCGGCCTCCCAAAGTGCTGGGATTACAGGCTTGAGCCACCGCGCCCGGCGAAAGTAATTTTAAAACCACCATTAGCTTATTTTATCTCCACAGTATCTCTCTGAAGTAAACTGGAAATATTATCTTTTTAAAATGGAGGATCAACTGAGCAAGAAACAAATGACCTGCCCAAGATTACCACTCAAGAAAGTGACAGAGACTAGACCTCCTCTCTTTTGAATACACTTGACCTCGACCACTTCCCTACAATATCTTGACCTCTGCACACTCACAACTTACAGGAGCCCATGCAGTTTTTATGTAGGTTGCACCATGTTTCTGTGAACTAGGCAGGGGATAGACATACCTTTGTTCTCTTTCTAATGGCTGGGCAAGAAAAAAGAGATTATAGAAATCTTTAGGTTCCTTTTCAGCTCCAAAATTCTATGATTCTAAAAATTCTCCAGCAAGTTGATGGGTAAGAGAGGCCTGGAATCCACATCACCTGATTTCCTGACTTGTAGTCTATTAGGCCACCCTATCCCTGCCCTGCCAGCTAAGGACTACAAACATCATGTGTGCCTGGGAGAGGGGGTCCACTCTGACATAGGTGCACACATAAAATGCCAAGAAGGTGCTACTGCCTGGTTAGGACCCCAATAGCGAGCTTCACTTTGCCCTCCTGCTTCAGCCCTGGTATCTCCCAGCAAGAGGCTCACATACCACAGGAATCATATGTATCCCAGGTATCTGATATATACCCAAGCCTGGGGCAAGAGAGAAGCCAGTCCCAGAGAAAGAACACCACTCTGAGGTTGCAGTTTAAGTCCCTTCATTAAGATATCTGCCTTAACACCCATCTAAGGTAGAAGATCAATCAGATGTGTTCATTTATGCTTTTCTATAGACTTCCCCAACTCTAGTTTTATCCAACAAATATTTACCAGGCATTGCTCTTGGTATCACAGAGTGAACAAATAAAAATATCTGACCACATGGAGCAAGGGGAGAGAGCCAAAGTCAGAGGATGACACAGGCAATGGAGCAAAACAAAACAGGAAAAGGAGGTAGATAATGCTGAGAGCAGGTGGTAGAGGGAAGGGGATCATTTTAAATGAAATGGCCTGGGAGGGTTTGACTCCTTAAATAGGAGACTGGGACAAGGAGAGAGAGGGACCCATTCAGATATCAGGGGGTTGAACAAGGCAATGGAGAGCATGAGATGGCTTAAGAAAGGTAAGCAGGTGAAAATCATATCATATCTTGCAGACCAACATAAGGACTCTTGAATGAGATGGGGTGTCATAAGAAGGCTTAGAGCAAAGGAGTAATGAAATCTGACTTACAGTTTAGAGCATCACGCTGGCTGCTGGGATGGAAATACTCTGTCGGGAGACAAGGGAGGAAGCAGGAAGGTCAGTTCATAGGCCAGTGGTAGCTTAGACCAGGATGAAAGTGGTGGAGATGGTCAGAGTCAGGTTCAGGACATATTTAAGGCAAAGCCAACAGGATTTATTGGGATGTGAGGTATGAGCGAAAGGGAGAAGTCAGGGACGACTAGAATTTGAGGGGCCTCAGCAACTGGAAGTATGAAATCATCACGAACTGGGATGGGAAAGACTTTGGGA
This sequence comes from Macaca thibetana thibetana, assembly GCF_024542745.1. Lineage (NCBI taxonomy): Eukaryota > Metazoa > Chordata > Mammalia > Primates > Cercopithecidae > Macaca > Macaca thibetana. Next base: position 93,543,229 of record NC_065586.1, on the reverse strand, counting down.
GGTACAGGGATGGGATGGGGGTTCATTCTGTTGTGGACATGTTAAACTGAGAAGGCTTTTAGACAGCAAGTGTGGTGAGCAGGCAGCAGAATATCCAAGGTTGAAGTTGGAGAGAATGGGCTGAAATTATAAATGTGGGAGGAGTCACCAGCACATATAATACTACATAATTCTATGTATGATCATGTGTAATTTGCATGACTATGTGTTTACTGTCTGCCCCCTGCAAGACTGTAAGCTCCATGTGGCCAAGGACCATGTCTGTTCACAGCCAGCAGGGTGCTTGGCACTCAGTAAATATTTACTGAGCAAATGGAGAAGTTGCCCAATTACTCTCTCAAGAATAGCCACACAGCCCACACAAGAAGCAGACTCTCTCGCAACCACAGTGCCAAGCCCAACCAGCCCCAAACAGGGCCCTGGGTCTGTCCACCCCAAGCTTGAGATTCCAGAATGTAAGTGGATACGCCTGGCACATCACAGAGTCAGATATTTGGGTTTCAGCCCTGCCACATTCTCAAAGGGTGGAGCTGGGCAAGAGATGTGCCTGTTCTACCACCTCTACCTCTCCCTGGAGTGGCTGGGGGACTGGCTGCTTCACCCAATTCATGGACAGAGATATTTATCTACCTACTGTCTATGTATGGGGTGGCAAGTTCCCCCACCAAAGGAGTAAATCCCCAAGTATCCTCTGAAGCACACAAGAACCACCCAGCACCTGAAGGAGAGGAACACAGACCTACTGGCGATGCATGAAGAGTAACAATCCAAACAAAATTTTCAAGGCTGGGTGCAGTGGCTCACACCAGTAATCCCAGCACTTTGGGAAGCCAAGGTAAGAAGATTACTTGAAGCCAGGAGTTTGAGACCAGCTGGGGCCACATAGCAAGACCCCATCTCTACAAAAAAATAAAAAGTTAGCTGGGCGTGGTGGTGCACACCTGTAGACCTAGCTACTGGGGAGACTGAGGGGAGAGGATCACTCGAGCTCAGGAGTTAACGGCTGCAGGGAGCTATAACTGCACCACCATACTCCAGTCTGGGCGAGAGAACAAGACCCTATCACTCAAAAAAAAAAAAATATATATATATATATATATATATGTGAGTGATAATCACAAAATTTGATGAGACGAGAGGACATCTCCCTTCTTCCTAAGGCAAGAATCCCTGACCAGAGAGTATTGTGTCTCTGCTTTACCTACCAAGTGACTAAGAAGACAAACTAAGGACAAAGGGTGACATTAGAAGGCATAAAGATTTCACCTCAATAACTTTCTAGCTTTAAACATCTGCCTTTGTGAAGATTATAAAACAGCTCTAATGATCTTGTATAACCCTCCCTCTTTCTGAATATTGAAAGAGTGACCCAGAAAGGCTTGATGACTTGGCCAGGGTCACTGAGTTATAGGCCCAGGACTAGAACTCAGGTCCTAGCTCCCTGTTGAGGCTTTCTTCCCATTACATTAGTGCCAAAGGAAGGTAAGAGTTACAGCGGCACTGGGGGAGTTTTAGGCATTAGTCTTATAACATAAAACTATGTCCTTGTCAAAGGAAAAGCCACAGATGTTACAGGAATGCCAGGTGCACTGTGGAGTTAAGAAGGATTCCTTGCCTTGTACCAAATTTGTCACCTACAGAGTTCCCCTCGGCTTTGGACTTTATGAATAAAGCTATTCATAGTAGGACACACAGAACTAAAGCAATGATAAACTAGCAGGTAAAAAAAAATGCAGATATATGAAAAATGCAGATGGTAGGATAAAGTTGAGTTAGCTTTCTAAAATCAACAAATACTGAGTGCTACCTCTGTACAACTCATTGTGTTAAGTGCTGAATGTGTGTGCGTGAGGCTATATGAGTGAGACATATACACAAGGATAAGACAGAACCCAGGTCTTCGAGGCTTGCAATGTAGTTGCTGATAAAAGACTCTAAACATCAAAGACACGACTAATAATACGGAGTACATAATTGTTAAGTAAGTGGCATAGATAATGTGTCTGCAGGAGTTCTCAGAAGGAGCAATCACTTCCACCGGGTGTGTGTGGTGGGGTGCGGAGGGAGGGGGAAATGGCAGACTTGTCAGGCAAGGTGCTTCAAACAAGACACGGCACTTGAAGTGAACCCAAGGGATGAAACACTCTCAATAAGAAGGAAATGGCACGAGCAAACACTGGTGGTCTTAATGTCAGAGAAGGGAAAGAAATTAGGACTTAAAAGGAACGGCCTTGACAGTTAAAGTACTTGTAGGAGTGGGAAAGTGCAGAAAGGTGTTTGTTGTTGTTGTTGTTGTTTTGGGTTTTTTTGAGATGGAGTCTCGCTCTGTCACCCAGGCTGGAGTGCAGTGGCGCAATCTGGGCTCACTACAACCTCTGCCTTCCAGTTCAAGCAATTCTCCCTGCCTCAGCCTCCTGAGCAGCTGGGATTACCGGCGCCTGCCACCACGCCTGGCTAATTTTTATATTTTTAGTAGAGACAGGGTTTTGCCATGTTGGCCAGGCTGGTCTCCAACTCCTGACCTCAGGTGATCTGCCTGCCTTGGCCTCCCAAAGTGCTGGATTACAGGTGTGAGCCACCATGCCTGGCCAAGTACAGAAATATTTTGAACACAGAACTATAAAATCTGGAAGAAGTTATTTTAGCAAATGTCTTCTGAGGGGACAACTGTGTGTAGGACTGGATAATGACTGAAGATGAAGTTGCCTTTGGGGGGTACCTCACTTCAGCCTGAGACAAGGGTTGACTTGAGGTGAGAAGGGTATGAAGTGGGGTGGCAAGGGACAGGTTCGCAAGACCTGCGGAAGGAAGAGCCAGCAGACCCCAGGGACTGGCTGGCTTCGAGGCAGGTGACAAGGAAGCAGAGAAAGTCATGAGAGAGAGAGCTCTTCACAGCCTAAAGTTAGGCAGCTGGAAGAACATGAGTAAAGAAGGAAAGCTGCTGGACAGGGAACAATACAGAGCCTGATTTTAGAAGTGTCAAATCTGGGAAAATCTACATCGCAGTGTCCAGTGGCCATCTAGAGATGGGGTTCTGGGGTTCAAGAGAGAAGAGCTGAAGATTAAGCATAGGGGTCTTCCCAATGGACAAAGAGTTGTGAGACTAAACAAGATTTCTCTGGGAGGGAGTGTAATGAGAGAAAAAACAGAATGTCAAACTGAAGCACCAGTGCGCCCCCCACCTAGAAGCTGATGGTGGAAAGGGGTGTTTAGAATGGAAAACCAAGACAGTCTGATGCCAAGAAAGGAAGGGGGAGAATGTCTCATGGGAGAGAGTTGTCAACAGCAAAAAATGCTGCTAAATCAATTATGGGGACTGAACACACATTTGTTGAACAAATGAATGAATGAAAGCAAGCCAGTCCTTGGTTTTGAGTCATCTCTCCTCAGTCAGAAGAATGGGCAGAGTTACCTTCAGACAAAAGAATTTCAATAAGTTTTACTCCATCCTTCCCATAAAAACACATTTCTTCCTCCACAAGTCATCCTGTCCACCACGCAGACATCCTTCCCTGCTTCCCCTGGTTCCCTCATCTTCCTTCCCCGTTTCCGCAACCCAAGCAACACACCTTCGGTGTCAAGGGAGACAGGAAACTCCAACTAGAGTTTCCACTTCATTAACAACTCTGCCTGTGGCTCCTCTTACATAAGGGGATATGTGGCAATGGGGTGGGAGAGGAGGCTGAGTTCTAGCCCCAGCTGTGCTCCTAACTAGCTGTGTGACTTTGGACAAGGTGCTCAACCTCTTGGGATCTGGGCTTTGACATGGAGAGGAGGACAAAGATCCATCTGGAATCCAGATAAGTTTTGAAGGTCCCTTTGAGCTCTCAAGTCTACGATTTTATTCCCAGCAGGTCCTTGCAACACCCTCAAAGAAGGAAGTGAGTGTAAGACCCAGAAAAATGACCGACAGACCTCTTTCCGGGGCGAAATGCCAGGGCAGGCGGGGTGTACCATGAAAGTGAGAAAGCGTTGTCCCGGCCTCGACAATCACCAGCGAGCGATCTCACTCCCACAGCTAGGAAGGATCTCAACAATTCCGAGGGTGACTCTCACCCCGCACCCCATCTTTTATAGACTCCCAGACGACCGAGAGGCTCTAAAAACCCCTGCGGGAAAAATAAAGATTTCTTTCCCAGAGTCCTGCGCTGCTTTGCAAGTCGGATTCCGGCAGACACGATCTGCAGCCCGATAATGACACAGTCTTTGGAAGGAGCGACTGTTCTCGCCCCGCTCGCTCCAAGTTCTGGGGACGCCTGGCTGCCCGCGCCGTGCCCCGACGAGCCGGTGTCCGACCCCGGCCGGAGCTGCCAGGCCAGCGGCGCCCTCGCCCCGGGCCCTCCCCCCAATCCGTCGGCCCGCTGCGGTCTCCAAACATTTCCTGCCCCCACCCCCACCAGGAGCTTCCCAGTTGGAGAGAGTTGGTCGCGCAGCCGGCTCAGTGCTCGCAGTTGCCCCAACTCAGCTCGCCCGGCGCTGGGGAGCGGCCCCGTCTGGTTGCGGAGCAGGCTATCGGGGAAACCCAAGCGCCAGCACCAGTGGGGAGTCTATCGGTAAGCCTAGAGCTCGGCCGAGGAGGGGGACAACTGGCGGGGTGCCCGAGGCCCTGCTCCCTTCCCCGTCGTTACCTGCTCGCTTGCGGGGGTGTCCCGGGGCTGCCGGCCTCTCCCGCCGCTGTCTCCCCACGCAGTTGCCCATGCTGGCTCCTCAGCCAGTCCCCATGCACCGGAGGCGGCGAGGTGGTCGGCTGCTCCGCGCTCCTGCCCCGGACGGCGGCGTCCCGGGTCAACGGCTCCGGCCGCCCGGCATCTGGCGCTCCCCGATCTCCCCCCGGGGGCGCGCTCAGCCCCGGCGCTGGCTCCGCCAAAACTTTGCGGGCCAGGGGAGAGAGGGAGGTGGCAGACTCCCTAGCACAGTCCCAGGTGGCCGGGCCAGGGGGGCCCGCGACGGTGCCCGGCCGGAGACCAGCTCCGCTGGAGGGGCGGAGAGAGGGGGCGGGCACCGCCGCAGCTACTCCCGGTCGCTCGGGGCTCCAGGCAGGGGCCGGCCCCCTGGAGCCTGTCACTCACCTGCCTAACCCCGCCCCAGGCCGGCCCCGCTCCCCACCGCCGGCTCGCGGTGCCCGCGCCGCCGCCACCACCCGCCCCAGGTGCGCATGTGACCGACAGCACCGCCCCCTCGGGCTGGGCCTGATTTTCTCATTGGCTTCCCCCGTGGTGCGTACCGCCCCTCTCCCCACCCAGCCAGGTGCCCGCCCCGCCGCCCGTCTCCCGGGGAGCCGGGCCGGGAATTATTCGCCCTCAATGGCCTCCGGCTGCGTGCCCAGCAGCCGCCTTCCCTCTCGGTGCCGCCGCCCCATTCCAGGCCCCGCCCCTCCCTGGAACTGCCTGGCTAGAAGCCGGTAGGCACGTGACCCGGTGCGCCCCGCCCCCTTGGCCTTCTCCCCGCGATTGCCTCGGGAGGCGCATGCGCGGAGAGGCCCGTCTCTTGCCACCGCCCATATCCCCTCCCACGGTCTCTTGTTCGCGTCATGGCCGCCGCCGCGGCTCTGGAGGCGGCGGCGCCTACGGGCGCCCTATGGGGCCTTGTGCACGACTTCGTCATGGGTCAACAAGAGGGCCCCGCTGACCAGGTGGCTGCAGGTACGGCAGACGGCGCCGCGCGCCTTCCGCATGGGGGCCAACAGGAGGGAGCGGCCTCGGTACAGGCGCCGGGCGGGAAAGGAGGAGCGGGTGACTTTGAGAGATTGGTCTCAAGGCTGGTTAGTGAGCACCGCGAGCTTCAGAGCCGTAACAAGTTGGAGAGTTGCCTGTGTCTTCCTTAAAACCATTTACACTTTTCATCTCCCTATAGCCAATTATAGGGAATTATTACATTTTACAGATGAGGAAACTGAGGCTCAGCGAGGGCAAGAGGACTTGCGCAGGGCTGCAGACAAGGCAGGAGGGGGAGCTGGGACTCGGACCCAGGCGTTCACGTCCGAACCGGGTGCTCAAGCCACGAAGCCACGCTGTTTGTGGGAGGTTGACGTGTGGAGGTGCATCCTCGCAGCGTCCGCTCCCGTCGCGTGGCATCCTGGGAGTGGCGGATGGCCCCGCGCTCTGACTGGCTGGAATTAAGAGGAGGCGAGGAGTCGGGCCAGGAGGAGCTGGAGATGTTCTGGGTGTCCTCCTTAAGACTTTCTCTCCGTTTCTTGCCAAAGTTCTTGATTAGTTTGCTCCATGACGTTTTATGTGGCGTTTGTTTTTATCTTCTTCCCAGACCCCCACTTGCCTGCTTTTGACAAGTTCAGAGATCTCTTAGTTCAGACAGCTTATCTAAAATTAGAATAAAACAATTTCCAGGCTTCCGTGGAGTTCTGAGACTTTGCTCTTCTAGGAAAAAAAAATCTACTAAAAAGTTATTGAATGTTAGGAAGGCTTCAGATCTTGGGTTTAAGTAACAATATAAAATTGTCTAATGGGTAGTTTAAAAAATTTTGGAAATTTCGCATGCTTGGAGAGAAGTAAGGACACATTTCTCTTTCAAACTGAGCGTATTAACCTTTACAATGTGTAAGAAAAGAATAGTGAATCTGCTGGAAATAAAATACTTTGTTCGTTAGCAGTATTCCACTTTGATTCAGTCATGCCACTATTGTTGAACACATATTATTTCCCAAACATGATGCAAAGCCTAAGGAATATAAATACAAATTAGGTTAGATCTGTGCCCACCGGAAACTTATAGTATGCTGGGAGAGGCAACTATTCTATAAGAGGGATGTGCAGGGTAATTTGGAAGCATCAAGGAGCAAATACCTGGTGCTGCCACCAAACAACATCTTACAATTTTATGAAATGTAGTGTGTTATCAGTGTTTACAATTTACAAGTACAGTGTCTTAATAATGTCGTTTTCCCTCATGTTTTATTATGAAAATTTTCAAATATCCAGCCAAGTATAAAGAATTTTATAAGGAATACATCACTTAGGATCTATCCTACCATTAACATTTTAATATTACTTGCTTTATCATACAGCTATCCATCTATTTAAATTGCAGATACCTGTACACTTTCCTTTAAATACTTTGGCATGGATATCATTGACTAGAGTTTGTTGACGGTTTATTTTGGTGTAAAATGTATATTCAGTGAAATATATAAATCTTTAAGTGTACATTCACTGATTTTGACTAATGCATATACCTATACAATCCAACCCCCTACCAAGATACAGAACATTACTATATCAGTGTCATTTGTGATGAGTCTTTCACATTTATGCAATATGAAAACAATAATTACTGATTTTTTGGATTCAGAACATATTTTGAAAAAATATCTTGAATGTCTTATCTTGAATAAGGACTTCTAAATTCTTCTCTTTTTTTTTTTTTTTTTGAGACAAGGTCCCGCTCTGTCTGCCAGGCTGGAGTGCAGTGGTGAAATCATGGCTCACTGTAGCCTCGACCTATGCTCAAGCAATCCTCCTGCCTCAGCCTCCTGGAGTAGCTGGGACAACAGGGCTTGTGCCACTGCGCTCGGCTAATTTTTGTATTGTAGTGACAAGGTTTCACCATGTTGCATAGCTTGGTCTCTAACTCCAGGACTGAAGCCATCCTCCCATCTCAGCCTCCCGAAGTGCTGGAATCACAGGCATGAGCCCCTGGGACTGCTTAATTCTTACAAATGTTTTTGCAAAATTTATATTTTTGTTTCTTTCCGAAAAAAATGGTCTAAACTGTTTAGTTTGAATTCAACTCAGCTGATCTAAGACTGTAACACTAACCCTGTTGTAATTTAGCCCTCTTAAGAAAGTTGGTGCTGGGCACGGTGGCTCATGCCTGTAATGCCAACACTTTGAGAGGCCAAAGTAGGCAGATCGCTTGAGCCCAGGAGTTTGAGACCAGCCTGGCCAACATGGTGAAACCCCGTCTCTACCGAAAATGCAAAAATTAGCCAGGCGTGGTGGTGCATGCCTGTAATCCCAGCTACTCAGGAGGCTGAGGCTGGAGAATCGCTTGAGCCTGGGAGGTGGAGGCTGCAGTGAGCAGAAATCACGCCCCTGTACTCCAGCCTGGGCGACAGAGCAAGACTTCCGTCTCAAAAAAAGAAAAGAAAAGAAAGTTGATACAGAGGAACAGTAACAGATAAAAGTTGAAAAGGTTTGGTGGGGTTGGATTCTGCATAACTTTGGATTCCAGGCAGAGGGATTTGAATGACCTATTACATGTGCTAAGAGTTGTTGTAGATCAGGCCGGGCGCGGTGGCTCAGGCCTGTAATCCCAGCACTCTGGGAGGCCGAGGCGGGCGGATCACGAGGTCAGGAGATCAAGACCATCCTGGCTAACACGGTGAAACCCCGTCTCTACTAAAAAAAATACAAAAAACTAGCCGGGCGAGGTGGCGGGCGCCTGTAGTCCCAGCTATTCGGGAGGCTGAGGCAGGAGAATGGCGTAAACCCGGGAGGCGGAGCTTGCAGTGAGCTGAGATCCGGCCACTGCACTCCAGCCCGGGCGACAGAGCGAGACTCCGTCTCAAAAAAAAAAAAAAAAAAAAAAGTTGTTGTAGATCCTTAAGCAAGGGAGCCATAAAATGAAAACGAATTTGACAAGGATTAAGTTAATATTGTCAGTCTTAGATCACAGCCCTAGTTAGGGTTGTTGAAGGATAACAGAGTGTTGAAGCATTTATAGAAATAAGATGTGCTTTCTAATCCTTCAGCCTAAATCAAGCTTTGTTAGTGCTAAAGGGACCAACTAGCTTCCTGTTCAGTCACTCAGAGTAGCAGCCTACAAATTTAACTGCAGAAGGAACACCCTTTGATCACAAAAGCAGCTGCTGCTACCTTTGTTTTGTACCTGGGTTCCTGGTGAAAGTGTCAGCTGTAAAGAAGGTGCAGGTGATGGGAGGGAAATGACCTGGCAGCCTAAGGGTTAAAGGCCTCTTGGGCAAGCCTTCAAAGCCTGCCACTACCTGACCCCAGCCTTTTTTTCCTCACTGCTCCCTGGACATTTAATTCCAGGCAGCCACTTTTATTCATAGTTCCTGAATGCTTTCCTTCCCAATTCCCTCCACTAGCTCTGTGTAATCGAAGTTAGACCTGAGAGTCAAAGCCCAGCTTGAGTTCCCTACCCCTGCCCAAGTGTTTCCTGATTAACCCAGCCAGACAGCATCTCATACTTCAGAATCTTTGTAGTATGCACTTATTTCTCAACCACTCATGTATTTGGTGGACTAGTTTAGTAGCTGCTGCTGTATACATCTCCACATACTGCCCTCCCAGTTGTACCACCAGAATCTCCTCATCAGTAGGTACACAATAAAAACTACTTGAGTGAATGCAGTGAGAGATGTTGAAGGAAGAATCTGTGGAATTTGAGTTCTAACTAGTTATTATAGGGCTTAAAGGAGAGAGAGGACTCTAAAAAGACCCCAAGGTTTTGAACCAGAGGATGAGAAAAAGAAATACTTTGTCCAAAATTGGAGGTTGGGACAAGAGCTGATTTTTGGAGAATGTGATTTTTGAACATGTTGAATTTGCAAGTGATGGATATAATTTTTTTCCTTTTAGTTATTTGGATTTTCCTTCATTTCGGTCTTTATTGTATTGTGTTTTTCCATGCCTGTGATTCCCTAAGAAGACCACTATTTCTTATGTCAAAGTGTTAAAGAACAGTAAAATACAGTTTAGTGAAATATCTGAGGCCATTATCAGCAGAAAGGGCATTTTGAGAGCTTGATTGGAACCTAGTCCCAATTGGGATTTTTCTCTCTCCTGCTCCTTCTCATCCTCCCACACTACCCGCTTCCCCTCACTTCCCTTTGGCTGCTAGTCCAGATTCTCAAGAGGCTTCAAATCCATCAGACAGAGATCTGTTTGTGCATTCTGTGTCAGTGATCACATAAATACTCCTTTGACTTCCCAGTGCCCCCCCCCCCACAAACTGGTGCCTTGCTAAGGAAAGTGTGGGTAGTTAGGAGGTGCTAGTAGGTCCATTTATAGAGAACAAATCTTGAACATGTTGGAAAATCTTAGACCCTCCTATGAAGGGAAATGAACGTACACTGATTTTTTCCTTAATGCCAGCAAAAATACCCTTAGGAAAATTAACTCTCTGTTAGCTTTCTTCATCCCAGGAGTCCAAGTGCATAATTAATAGTATTTCCAGGTATTCTGGGTGTGTTTGTTTGTTCGTTTGTTTGAGACGGAGTTTCGCTCTTGTTGCCCAGGCTGGAGTGTAATGGTGCGATCTCCGCTAACCATAACCTCCGCCTCCCAGGTTCAAGTGATTCTCCTGCCTCAGTCTCCCAAGTAGCTGGGATCACAGGCATACGCCACCACGCCTGGCTAATTTTGTATTTTTAGTAGAGATGGGGTTTCTCCATGTTGGTCAGGCAGGTCTCAAAACTCCTGACCTCAGGTGATCTGCCTGCCTTGGCCTCCCAAAGTGCTAGGATTATAGGTGTGAGCCACCATGCCAAGCCTGGTTATTTTTAATTTTGGAGAATTTGCAACATTAAAAGAATTAATCACTTAAAGTTAGTGGCCCATGGTCCATAAACCCAGAAATTTTACTTCTTTCTCATGCTAACCCAATCTCTGTTTATATCACTATGGTAACACAGAACTTGTTACACTGTGATTGTTTGTTTATTTATTTTAGAAGCAGGGTCCACTCTTGCCCCAGCTGGAGTGCAGTGCGACCTTGAAGAACTTCTGGGCTCAAGTGATCCTCTGGCCTCAGCTTCCACAGTAGCGGAGACTACAGGCCCATGCCACCACACCTGGCTGATTTTTTTTGTAGAGAACACGGCCTTGTTTTGTTGCCCAAGGTGGTCTCCAACTCCTGACCTCAAGCGATCCTCCAGCCTCGGCCCACTGTGATTGTTTTAAATGTCTTTCTGGGCTAGGCATGCTGGTTCATGCCTGTAATCCCAGCATTTTGGGAGGCAGAGGTGGGAGGATTGCTTGGGCCCAAGAATTTGAGACTAGTCTGTACAGTATAGTGAGACCTTGTCTCTACAAAAATCTTTAAAAATCAGCATGGTGGTGTGCCTGCAGTCACAGCCACTTGGGAGGCTGAGGTGGGAGGATCACTTGAACCCTGGAGGCAGAAGTTGCATTGAGCCAAAGATGGCACCACTGTACTCCAGCCTGGGTGACAGAGCGAGACTGTCTCAAAAATGAATGAATGAATGAATGAATGAATGGTTTGTCGTTCTGCTCCAACAGACTGTGAACTTCGCCAAAACTCGCTGCCCATATTTCTATCTTAAGCCCTAACATGGTACCCTATTTACAATATTCAGTAAATGTTGACTGAAAACAAACATGGCTTTTTTTTTTTTTGAAGACGGAGTCTTGCTCTGTTGCCCAGGCTGGAGTGCAGTGGCGTGATCTCGGCTCACTGCAACCTTCACCTCCCAGATTCAAATGACTCTCCTGCCTCATCCTGCCTCAGCCTCCCAAGCAGCTAGGATTACAGGCCCATGCCACCATGGCCAGCTAATTTTTCTTTTTTTTTTTTTTTTTAGTAGAGACAGGGTTTCATCATGTTGGCCAGGCTGGTCTCCAAACTCTTAACCTCAAGTAATCCACCTGCCTTGGCCTCTCAAAGTGCAGGGATTACAAGTGTGAGCCACTGCACCTGGCCACCATTTTCCTTACTCTTCTTTACTATCTTGCAATAGCTTTATTATCTCATTTTTCTCTAATTTTTTTCTACTTTTATACTCACTTTTTTTTTTTTTGAGGCAGAGTTTAGCTCTGTAACCCAGGCTGGAGTGCAATGGCGTGATCTCAGCTCATTGCAACCTATGCCTCCCAAGTTCAAGTGATTCTCCTGCCTCAACCTTCAGAGTAGCTGGGATTACAGGCATGCACCACCATGCCTGGCTAGTTTTTGTATTAGTAGAGACAGGGTTTCGCCACATTGGCCAGGCTGGTCTTGAACCTGACCTGAGGTGATCCGCCCACCTCGGCCTCCCAAAGTGCTAGGATTACAGGCGTGAGCCATCATACCCGGCCTTATACTCACTTTTATGTTTGTGCTGCATTGATTCAAGAATTTTGTGAAAGATATGAAGACTAAAAGGCTTTGCCAGGAGAGTTCACCCACATACTGGGATTCAAGGAATCACATGCAAATGGCTATTTGTAATTATAAAGCAGCCATTTTCATATTAATGTATGCAGAATTCCGAAGAAGCATTTTTCTCCTTTTTCTTTTTTTTTTTTTTGAGACGGAGTCTCACTCTGTTGTCCAGGCTGGAGTGCAGTGGTGTGATTTTGGCTCACTGCAACCCCTGCCTCTCAGGTTCAAGCAATTCTTCTGCCTCAGTCTCCTGAGTAGCTAGGACTGCAGGCTGAAGCCACTACGCCCAGCTAATTTTTGTATTTTTAATAGAGACGGGGTTTCACCATATTGGCCAGACTGGTCTCGAACTCCTGACCTGGTGATATGCCCGCCTCAGCCTCCCAAAGTGCTGGGATTACAGGCGTGAGTCACTGTGCCTGGCCAGCATTTTTCAATTATAAAACTTGAGGCAACCTATGAAAGTAGAAACTAACTTATATAGGGCATAATGGAACTTTCTCTGATGATGGAAATGTTCTGTATCTTGATTGGGACCTTGGTTATTTGGGTGTATACTTTTATTAAAACTTATAAACGGCTGGAAGCGGTGGCTCACGTCTGTAATCCCAGCACTCTGGGAGGTCGAGGCGGGCGGATCACAAGGTCAGGAGATCGAGACCATTCTGGCTAATACGGTGAAACCCCGTCTCTACTAAAAAATACAAAAAATTAGCCGGGCGTGGTGGCGGACGCCTGTAGTCCCGGCTACTCGGGAGGCTAAGGCAGGAGAATGGCGTGAACCCGGGAGGCAGAGCTTGCAGTGAGCTGAGATGGCGCCACTGCACTTCAGCCTGGGCGACAGTGCAAGACATTGTCTCAAAACACAAAAAACATATAAAACTGTACACTTAATATCTGTGCAATTCAGTGTGTGTAAATTTTACCTCATTTTTTTTTTTTTTTCTTGAGACAGAGTCTCGCTGTGTCACCCAGGCTGGAGTGCAGTGGTGCGATCTCAGCTCACCGCAAGCTCCGCCTCCCGGGTTTACACCATTCTCCTGCCTCAGCCTCGCGAGTAGCTGGGACCACAGGCGCCCGCCACCACGCCCAACTAATGTTTTCGTATTTTTAGTAGATATGGGGTTTCACCGTGTTAGCCAGGATGGTCTCGATCTCCTGACCTCATGATCTGCCCACCTCGGCCTCCCAGAGTGCTGGGATTATAGGCGTGAGCCACCGCACCCGGCCTTTACCTCAATTTTTTAAAAAAATGAAAAAATAAAAGGTACTGAATGGGCCTTATTTGGCACTTCTTGTCTTAGAGCTTTGGATCCAAAGATAGACTCTGGTCTGGCATCCATGGAGGGTTTTGATGGTATGCTGAAGAAAAATGATTCAGTTCATTGATATCCTTTGCTATTAACAGTTGTTAGTCCCCTATGGCTTCGTCTGTACAATTGCTAACTCCTTCTGTGCCCATTTTTGAAATTAGTTTTTAGATGGGTTGTTTCAGCAGAGTTTTCTGTACTGTATACAGCCGGGGGGTTCCAAGAAAGTACCCTTTTCTACCTTCCCAAATGTTGCAATGCCCTTTTATGATTCCTAACCCAGAAATAGGTGTTTCAGTTTATGTAAGCGTTGCCATTAAGGATTGGGTGTAGAACCCAACTTGGTTTGTTTGGCCTTTTAGTCTGGCTGCTACCCCTTCCCCCACCCTTACAGTCTGCTCATTTTTTCCCTTGGCTCTTTCTCAGTAGCTGGGGCAGCAGCTGGGCCTTCCACATCCTGGCACGAGTGGGCTAAGAGTGCCTGATGTCTAAATTGGTGCCAGTCACGAGCTATAAGTCCTAACTAGAGCTCTCATTTTCCTCAATCTTACTGGACGACTTCTTACTGTAGTGCTAGAGTAAGTCTCACAGCTCTTACTGTGGTCTCACAGCTCATAACTGTTGCTGTGAGACCACAGACTTTAGGAGAACTGGAAGTTTAGGATTTCTTAAAAGTTCTCTTTCACTTTTTCCAGCGTTGGCACAAACTGACTAGTTAAGGTTCTGCATTTAGAGGTAGGTGGATTAGGAACCCAGAACAGGCTCTGGAAGTAATTCTCTGGTTGTCACACTTTATTTAGCTATAAGTGTTCAATGTGAACCAAAGCCTTATGAAGATTGTTAGCCTTTTACCCTGTTTCTCCCTTGAAAATATATTCTAAGATGCTTCTATTCAATCTATGAGTTACTATTGTGCTGCTAAAATTGCATTTAAAGGCCAGGTGCAGTGGCTCACATCTGTAATCCCAGCACTTTGAGAGGTCAAGGCGGGTGGATTGCTTGAGCCCAGGAATTTGAGACCAGCCTGGGCGACATGGCAAAACCCTGTCTCTACAAAAAAAATACAAAAATTAGGCGGGCACGGTGGTGTGGTGCATGCCTGTAGTCCCAGCTACTCGGGAGGCTGAGGCGGGAGGATCACTTGAGCCCAGGAGGTCAAGGCTGCAGTGAGCCATGATTGTACTACTGTACAGAGCTAGACCCTGCCTCAAAAAAAAAAAAAAAAAAAAAAAAAAAAATCTAAATGATACAGGTAGATACTCCTCCCTCCAGCAGGTAGAGTTTAATCTTCCCCTCCCCATTGAATATGAGCTGGACTTAATGAATACCTTACAAATAAAAGAGTACCAGAAAGAGAAAAATAGTAACTGTATAGTGCAGAGACTTGGCAGACGTACCTTAACCAAGTGATCAACATTAACATTGCCAGTGATGGCGAAGCCATGTTACTGTCTTATATCCCTGATATGATATGATATGATATGATGAGAAGGGTACTTCACCTCTGTGATATTCTTCTTTAAAACCCATAACCCCAGTCTAAACATGAGGGAAACACCAAACAAACGCAAATTGGGGACTCTTCTATAAAGTACTTCTTTAAAACCATCAAGGTTATGAAAAACAAGGAAAGACTAAGAAACTTTCGCAAACCAGGAGAGACTAAGAATTCAAGATGACTAATGCAATTTGGTATTCTTAATTGGATCCTGGAACAGAAATTCGGCATTAGTGGAGTAACTAGTGAAATCTGAATAAAGCCTAGAGTTTGGTTAATAGTGTGTATCAGTGCTAACCTAATCTCTTAGTTTTGACATTTGTACATAGTTTCACAAATGTGTGCCATGTAAGATGTTAACATTAAGAGAAACCGAGTGACGGCTATACAGGAATTCCATACTGTCATTGAAACTTTGCTGTAAATGTAAAATTATTCAAAAATGAAACATTTCTTTTAAAACAATAGTCTACCTCTCAACCCTTAACTATGCATTTTCCCTCCCTGAAGGCAACAAATGTTATTAGTTCCTTTTATATGCAGAGATGTAAATGAATGCAAATAAAAATATCCCCCGTTTAAAAACAATGCTACGCACATATTATATACACTATACACACTGTTCTGCTTTTAGATCTTGACTCATATTATCAGTATATATATAGCTTCAGTCTTTCTTCATTTGTCTTTTTAAAAGTAGCAACAGGCCAGGTGCGTTGGCTCACGCCTGTAATCTCAGCACTTTGGGAGGCCAAGGCAGGCGGATCACTTGAGCTCAGGAGTTCGAGACCAGCCATAGGCAACATGGCGAAACCCCATCTCGACTAAAAATACAATCCAGCCTGGGTGACAGAGCAAGATGCTGTCTCAAAAAATAAAAATAAAAGAGATTAAAAAATAAACAAAAGTAGCTACAAGAGAATTCCATTGTATGGATGTACTATAATTCATTTAACTGGTTTCTTATTGATGGGCATGTGTTGTTTGCAGTCATTTACTATTACGAATAATGCTGTATTGAATAACGTTGTATGTGCATTATTTTGCACTTTTACAGTACAGTTAGCCCTCTGTATGTGGGTGTTCTGCATCCTTGATTTAACCAACTGCAGATCAAAAGTATTTGGGAGAAAAAATTGCAACTGTACTGAACATGTATAGACTTTTTTCTTGTCATTATTCCCTAAACAATACAGCGTAACAACTATTTGCATAGCACTTAGATTGTATTGAGTAATCTAGAGATGATTTAAAGTACACAGGAGAGTGTGCATAGTTTGTATGCAAATACTCTACCATTTTATGTAAGGGTCTTGAGCATCCACAGATTTTAGTATTCTCAGGAGGTCCTGGAACCAATTTCCCATGTATATGCCAAAAGATGACTAGATAGCTAGAGGATAAATTTCTAGCTTTCCTGGGTTAAAGCCTATATGCACCTGGAATTCTAAAGGTGTTATATTATACTGCCCTCAATATAGGGTTGCACCAATTTATAATCCTACCTACAATGTTTAAGAATGTCTATTTCTGGCCGGGCGCGGTGGCTCAAGCCTGTAATCCCAGCACTTTGGGAGGCCGAGACGGGCAGATCACGAGGTCAGGAGATCGAGACCATCCTGGCTAACACGGTGAAACCCCGTCTCTACTAAAAAATACAAAAAACTAGCCGGGCGCGGTGGCGGGCGCCTGTAGTCCCAACTACTCGGGAGGCTGAGGCAGGAGAATGGCGTGAACCCGGGAGGCGGAGCTTGCAGTGAGCTGAGATCCGGCCACTGCACTCCAGCCTGGGCGGCAGAGCGAGACTCCGTCTCAAAAAAAAAAAAAAAAAAAAAAAAAAAAAAAAAGAATGTCTATTTCTGAATACCATGACCAAACATAATATATTGCTAAGTTTTTTTGTCTTTGCCGTCTGTTAGATTTTCTTAAAAGGTTTCTGTGTAGTTTAATTTACACCTTTTATTGTGAATATTGTTGAGCACCTTTTCATACATACTTATAGTTCCTTTTATGTGGAATGGCTATTCATTTTTTTGTTTTTGCCCATTTTATTTTTTTAATTTTATCTATTTATTTATTTTTAAGACAGATTTTCACTCGGTCACCCAGGCTAGAGTGCAATGGCACGATCTCGGCTCACTGTAACCTCTGCCTCCCGGGATCAAGTGATCCTTGCCTCTCAGCCTCCCGAGTAGCTGGAATTTACAGGCATGCGCCACCACACCCCACTAATTTTTGTGTATTTAGTAGAGATGGGGTTTCGCCATGTTGGTTAGGCTGGTCACAAACTCCTGGCCTCAAGCAGTCCACCCGCCTTGGCCTCCCAAAGTGTTGGAATTACAGGCACGAGCCATTGTGCCCTGCCTGTTTTTGCCCATTTTAAATTGTTGGCCTTTTCTGCATTGATTTGTAGGAACTCTTTATATATTGGTAAACTGGCCTTTTGTTATAAGACTTGCAATTTTTTTTTTCCCAGTTTGTCCTATGATAATTATTTTTGCCTTGTAGAAAATCTGACTTTTTAAAACCAATCTTTTGTGGCTTCTGAATTTTATCTTGTTCTTAGAAATTTTCTCATATTTAAAAAAGGTATTTTGGTGAAAGATTTAAAACCAATGTTTGTTTTTGTTTGTTTTCCAAATGTTTACCCAGTCATTCTAACACTGTTTATCGAATAGTCTTTATTTTTCCCATTAACTGAAATAGGATTTTAAAAATCATATTCTCATATGTATTTGTGTCTCTGGACTTTCCATTCTATTTTTGTACCATTGATTTCTTTGAATATGAATTGAAACTACACTGGTTGTTTTTGTTTTTTACTTTTATTGTGGAAAAGTACAAGTATATTCAAAAGTGTATACTTTTTATTTTTCTTTTTTGTAGTTAAATGTATACACTTTTAAAATGTGACCCTATAATAATCTCTTAATATCTGGAAGGGCTACCTTCTCCCTGCTTTTCCAATACTCTTTTTCACAACTTGCTTGTCTAATTATATATGTATATATATATATACACACATGTATATGTGTATGTGTGTGTGTGTGTATATATATAGAGAGAGAGAGAGCACTTTAATTTCAGGATAAGCTTATCTAGTTTCCAAAAGTATTCTATTAGTGTTTTTTTGGTGATTATCTTAAAATTATAGATTGATTTGGGAGATTTGTTATCTTGAGTCTTTCAAAGATATGAGATGCCTTTCTATAAAGTTTCCTTTTCAGATCCTCGTTAGTGCTTGTTTAAAAAAACCCTTTAACCAATTTCTCCCCATTTTCTTCTGTACTTTGCAGCCACCATTCTACTCTCTGCTTTTGTGAATTAAACTTTTTTTAGATTCTGCATATAAGTGAGATCATAGGATACTGTATTTGTCTTTCTCTGTCTGGCTTATTTCACTTAGCAAGATGTTCATCCATGTTCATTTGTATTGTCCCAAGTGGCAGAATTTTGGCCTGACACGGTGGCTCATGCCTGTAATCCCAGCACTTTCGGAGGTTCAGGTGGGCGGATCACCTGAGGTCACAAGTTCGAGACCAGCCTGGCCAACATGGCGAAACCCCATCTCTACTAAAAACTACAAAAATTAGCCGGGCATGGTGGCATGTGCCTGTAATCCTGGCTACTTGGGAGGCTGAGACAGGAGAATTGCTTGAAACCGGGAAGTGGAGGTTGCAGTGAGCTGAGATCACACCACTGCACTCTAGTCTGGGTGACAGAGACTGTCTCAAAAAAAAAAAAAAAAAAAAAAAAAGTGGCAAGATTTCTTTCTTTCTTATAGCTGAATAGTGTTCTGTTGTATATGTGTACACACATGTCATGTTTTCTTTATTGATTTATCTGTTGACACTTAGGTTGTTACCAGATCTTGGCTAATGTGAATAATGCTGCAGTTAATATGGGAGTACAGACATCTCTACAGATACTGATTTCATTTCCTTTGGATATGTACCTAGTAGTGGGATTGTTGGATCATACAGTAGTTCTGTTTTTAATTTTTTTAAGGAACTTCCATGCTGTTTCTCATAATGGCTGTACTAATTTACATTTCCACCAATAGTGTACAAAGGTTCCCTTTTGTCTCAGTCTTTACCAGCACCTGTTACCTCTTGTCTTTTTGATAATAGCCATCCTAGCAGATGTGAAGTGATATCTCACTAGTGCTTTAAAGTTTTCATCATCCGGGTGCAGTGGCTCATGCCTGTAATCCCAGCACTTGGGAGGCAGAGGCAGGTGGATCACCTGAGGTCAGGAGTTCAAGAGCAGCCTGGCCAACATGGTAAAGCCCTATCTCTACTAAAAATACAAAAATTAGGGCCAGGCACAGTGGCTCATGCCTGTAATCCCAGCACTTCGGGAGGCTGAGACAGGCGGATCATGAGGTCAGGAGTTCGAGACCAGCCTGGCCAACATGACACAACCCCATCTCTACTAAAAAATACAAAAATTGGGGCCAGGCATGGTGGCTTATGCCTGTAATCCCAGCACTTTGGGAGGCTGAGGCGGGTGGATCACAAGGTCAGGAGATTGAGACCATCCTGGTTAACACGGTGAAACCCCGTCTCTACTAAAAATACAAAAAATTAGCCCGGTGCAGTGGCAGGCTCCTGTAATCCCAGGTACTCGAGAGGCTGAGGCAGGAGAATCACTTGAACCTGGGCCACAGAGGTTGCAGTGAACCGAGATCGCGCCACTGCACTCCAGCCTGGGGGACAGAGTGAGATTCCATCTCAAAATTTGGTGGCGCATGCCTGCAAATCCTAGCTACTTGGGAGGCTGAGGCACGAGAATTGCTTGAACCCAGAAGTTGGAGGTTGCAATGAACCGAGATCGCACCATTGCACTCTAGCCTGGGTGACAAAAGCAAACTCCATCTCAAAAATAAATAAAAGTTTTCATCATTCAGATTTTCACATTTTTTTGTTAAGTTTATATCTAAGTCGGGCGCAGTGGCTCACATCTGTAATCCCAGCACTTTGGGAGACTGAGATGGGAGGATCATTTGAGCCCACAAGTTCAAGACCAGCAACATGGCGAAACCCATCTCTACAAAGAAATACAAAATACTTAGCCAGGGGTAGTGGCACGTGCCTTTGGTCCCAGCTACTGGGGAGGCTGCAGTGGGAGGATCACCTGAGCCTCAGAGACTGTGATTACACCACCACACTCCAGGGTTCAAGTGATTCTCCTGCCTCAGCCTTCTGAGTAGCTGGGACCACAGGCACATGCCACCAGGCCAGGCTAATTTCTTGTATTTTTAACAGAGACAGGGTTTCATCATGTTAGCCAGGATGGTTTCGATCTCCTGACCTCATGATCCGCCCGCCTCACCTCCCAAAGTGCTGGGATTACAGACATGAGCCACCGCGCCTGGCCAAAAAAAAAAGTTTTTATGCAGTGTATTTTACTATGATTTTTAAAAATGAGGATAAAAGTTTATATCCAGGTATTTTTTTCCTTTTTCTTTTTTCACTATTATAAACCAGGTCTTTTTCCTTGTATCATTTTACAGGCTATTGTGTATATGTATATATATGAAGATTTTAAATTTCGTAATATTTTGTATCTAACTAATTTAACAAATTATTTTGTTTGTAATTTTTTAAATTTATCTTGGATTTTCAAGATACACGCTCATGTCATTCACAAATGATACGTTTATTTTCTTTTCATTTTTTATACAAAGCTGCATATTTGAAGTGTTACAGTAATGCTGCTTCTTATCTTGGAGGGTTCTTGGCAAGAATAGTGGACCCCCAGGTACAAAGCCTAGGGCAGGCAGGAAACATTATAATTAGTGTTACTCAACACTTTGGTAGGGTTTTTTTTTTTTTAAATTTTTCATATTTATTTTATTTCCTGCAGATGTGAAATCTGGCAACTATACAGTGTTACAAGTTGTGGAAGCCCTTGGGTAAGAGCCTCTGCTATAGAATGTTCTTCTCCAGTCCTGACTGTGTATTCTGAAGAGTTACTTTTGCTCATCATTGCTTTCCTGGAGCCTGAATTTGTCCTGTAGCCCAGCAGCCCCCTTCCATATTAGTACCTCAGTCTAAGACTATGTGTTTGAATTGTTTCTCCTGAAAAGTTTCATGCCATCTGGCTGAGGCTTCTTTAGTATTTGGGAGCACATAGCCTGTAGGCCACATCAACTCCTGGCACAGCCCACAGCTTTGGGGTGAGGTACGTGGTTGAAGGCCATCAGCTGTTGTTGATTCCTTTGTGCATCTTTAGACCCACCTACCCCCATGGGATGCTAGCCTGCCTAGACCTGACTCAGAACAAGCTGTGGGCCCTGCCTGGGGAGTTCCCAGGAGGCTGACCCTGCTGCAGATCCCCACTAGGAGAAAAGGCTTTGGGAAACAGCTGATAAAGCAGTGTTATAGCTTGGGATTCTAAGCACTTAGAGGAAGTATGTGCTTGTAGTATGTAGTGTAGTATAGAACATTTAAATTGACAAGTCTTACTAGTAAGAGTTGTTAATTGTGACAGCATGTCTTCTAAAACAGAAAACTGGAAAATTGGGGGAAATTAAAAAACGAAGTCACTGTTACACATTTCTCCCATGTAACAGACTATTTGGCCTTTCTACTCACATTGTGGTGGCTTTGGTCCATTAAAAAAAAAAAAATACAGCATTGGCTGGGTGTGGTGGCTCATACCTGTAATCCCAGCACTTTGAGAGGCCAAAGAAGGTGGATTGCCTGAGCTCTAGAGTTCAAGACCAACCTGGGCAACATGGTGAAACCCTGTGTCTACCAAAAATACAAAAAAATTAGCTAGGCGTGGTGGCATGCACCTATGGTCCCAGCTACCCGGAAGGCTGAGGTGGGAGGGTCACTGGAGTCTGGGAGGTGGAGGTTGTGGTAAACAGGTCACGCCACTGCATTCCAACCCAGGTGACAGAGTGAGACCCCCACCAAAAAATATATATAGGCCGGGCGCGGCGGCTCATGCGTGTAATCCCAGCACTTTCGGAGGACGAGGTGGGCAGATCACGAGGTCGAGAGATCAAGACCATCCTGGCTAACACAGTGAAACCCCTTCTCTACTAAAAATACAAAAAATTAGCTGGGCATGGTGGCGGGCGCCTGTAGTCCCAGCTACTCGGGAGGCTGAGGCAGGAGAATGGTGTGAATCCGGGAGGTGGAGCTTGCAGTGAGCCGAGATCGCGCCACTGCACTCCAGCCTGGGTGACAGAGCGAGACTCTGTCTCAAAAAAAAAAGAAAAATATATATATATATACACATACATATATACATACAGCCTTATTGATGTATAATTCACATATCATAAAGTTCACCATTTTAAAATGTGCACTTCTGTGGCTTTTAAAAGTGTATTTAGGCCGGGCGCGGTGGCTCAAGCCTGTAATCCCAGCACTTTGGGAGGCCGAGACGGGCGGATCACGAGGTCAGGAGATCGAGACCATCCTGGCTGACACGGTGAAACCCCGTCTCTACTTTAAAAAATACAAAAAACTAGCCGGGCGAGGTGGCGGCGCCTGTAGTCCCAGCTACTCGGGAGGCTGAGGCAGGAGAATGGCGTGAACCCGGGAGGCGGAGCTTGCAGTGAGCTGAGATCCGGCCACTGCACTCCAGCCTGGGCGGCAGAGCGAGACTCCGTCTCAAAAAAAAAAAAAAAAAAAAAAAAGTGTATTTACAGATTTGTGCAATTCTCAGCACAGTTGGTTTGAGGACATTTTCATTACTCCAGAAAGAAACCCATGCCCATTAGCAGTCATTTCCCCTTCACTCTTCTAACCAACCCCCAGCAGTCACTAATCTACTTTCTGTCTTCTATGGATTTGCCTACTCTGGAAATTTCATATAAATGGAATCACACATGTGACTTTTGTTGCTGGCCACTTTCACTTAGCATGTTTTCAAGGTTCATCCATGTTGCAGCACATATCAGTTCTGCATTTCTTTTCTTGCTGAATAATATTCCTGGTGTATGGCTATGCATCTTATTTAATCATTTATCAGTGGATGGACATGTGGATTGTTTCCACTTTTTTGCTATTCGTAATAATGCTGCTATGAGCATTTGTGTGCCTTGTTCCATTTTTAAATGCTCCAAATGCATAGTTTTCTTTGAGATGGTCTCACTCTGTTAATCAGGCTAGAGTGCAGTGGAGCGATCATGGCCCACTGCAGCCTAAACCTCCTGGGCCCAAGTCATCCACCCATCTCAGCCTCCCAAGTAGCTGGGACTACAGGCTTGTGCCACCATGCCCAGCTAAGTTTTTGTATTTTTTGTAGAGAGAGGGTCCCACTGTGTTGCCCATGCTGGTTGCGACTGCCGGGCTCAAGTGATCCTCTCATCTGTCTCCCAAAATTCTGGGATTACAGGTGTGAGCCACCACACCCAACCTGAATGCACAGTTTTCTACTTCCTGAGTAGAAACCTTTCTACAGGTTTTTATCCTGGGGATCCTGTTAAGAGTGACCTTATTTTTGTCCCCTTACTCTTAGTTAATATATACTCTTACCCTTGAGGTTCAATACAACAGTCATGGCCAGAACTCTTCCACTTTCTGCTTGTTCCTGCTTAGATTATTTCTAGTATGTTTCAGTATAATCTCCATAGAGCAATATTGAGCATAAGTTACTTCGTTGTTGCTTCAGTCCAGCTTCTCCTGTATCAGTAATCCTACCTAGTTAGAGCTATATTCTGGCCATCTTACTTTGTAGCCTTCCAGTTATAAAGTTTTGGTTTTTCATGTTTTCTTTTATCCTAGGAACTTGGTGGTGATTCTGAGCATTGTTTTTTTCCTTAGCATTAATTTACAAAAATACACATATTCTCCTTGTTTTGGTGGAAGCTGCAGCTGCCAATTATCTCTCAAATCCTGTGGGTAGCTGCTAAGCTGTAGTTCAGAGGAATGTCACAATCATACCACTGGGGATAAAGAATAAGCACAGTGCTCGTTAGGTGCCAAGCTGGGGGTGCCTGGAGGCAGAAACCTCTGTTGGCTCTTGGTGTCATGTGTGCCTCTAAATGATGCCACATCAGTCTGAGGATCGCTCTTAAGCCTTCTGTCCTTACTGGTATCTGTAATGCCGTTACCTCAGGAACACCTTTCTGGGCTGTTTTTACTCTTAACAGGGCTTGGCTCTGCTTCCATGCCCAGGGGGTGAGTGTGGCGAATGTAAAATATTTCTTCAAACATTTGAACTGGGTAATTGCAGGCCCTCTCTATCCTGTTTTCCCCCAGGTCCTCTCTAGAGAATCCAGAACCCCGAACTCGGGCTCGAGGAATCCAACTTTTGTCACAGGTGCTACTCCACTGTCACACCTTGCTCCTGGAGAAGGAAGGTACTGGTGTCACTAGTAGGAATGTCTTCCTGGATTGCTGAGCCCAGGTCTCCCGTGTCTATTCAAGCCAACTTTACTGGCAGGGAGGGAGGGCTTAAAGTATCTATGAACTACTAATGCAAGGCCTTCATTTCTCACTGGTATATGTCGCAGAGATGATTAGAATTGAGACAAAAGACACATAGATTTCAATACAAAACGTTAGCCAGGCATGGTGGCGGGCGCCTGCAGCTACTTGGGAGGCTGAGGCAGAAATCGCTTGAACACAGGACGTGGAAGTTGCAGTGAGCGGAGATCACACCACTGAACTCCAGCCTGGATGGCAGAGCGGGACTCTGTCTCAAAAAAAAGAAAGACACATGGATTTCAAATGTAGCCTTAGACTGTTTTTTCAGTGTATTTTCCCACTCTGTAAAATGAACAGAGCAGTATTTCATAGGTAAAGAGGAAAAGTAATGAAATATCAGCATGCTTTGAGGTCCTGAGAGGGAGGAAGGCCAACATCTTACTTATCTTGTATAGCAGGGGTAGGCAAACTATAGGAAGCAGGAAGGCCACGGGAATTGCCATATGTGGGTGGACCCAGTTTCTAATGGCTTTCATTTGCATATCAAAGGTCGCAGCTTGACACTAAGAGCCAGGGCTTTACAAGAAACTTTTCTGGAGATGCTTTTAAAAACAAAAACTTCCCAAGGACCCGTTTTTCCTCTCTGTCTGCCTAAAATAATTTCTTAATAACTCCTACAACATTCCGCCCTGTAGAGATGCCACACTAACTGCCGTTGGGGGTTGGGGCGATGACTCCTTCTGGCTACTTCCTACTGGAAAGGGGTGTCAAATGGGGAACAGCAGCAAGGGCTCCTCCTGGAGTCGATCTGAGAGTCCTCAGAAGAATGGCGTGTGGATGTGTGGTTCAGTTTACAGTACCATTTGGAGTTTGATTGCTTCAGTCTGATGAATCAATTTCCTTTTCCAGCCAACATACCAAAATGATACGGCTCTAGTGAGTGGAGGAACATCAGGGTTCTTGGTCCTCATGCTGGTTTAGATAAAACGACACCGATACACGTGAAGTGGTTTTAAGTAGCAGAGAGTTTAATAGGCAAGAAGGAAGGGAGAAGGAAGAAGCTCCCCTGTATAGAGGCAGAGGGAGGGAGGGCTCCAAAGCCAAGAGAGGGAATTCCTTTTGTTTGTTTTTTAGAGACAGAGTCTCACTGTGTTGCTCAGGCTGGCCTTAAACACCTGGGCTTAAATGATCCTCCCACCTCAGCCTCCTTAGAGGCAAGCACCACATGCGCAACCTACAGCCTGTTTAGGTGTATAGCATAGGACATGTCTCTTGGTAAAAGAGAAAATTTGTAGTGGAACCCAAACAGAAACAGCTGTTACAGACTTGGGAAAGGAGCAAAGCTATTGCGCCGTTCTCATGCCTATGTCCATTAATGACTGAATCTGGTTTGTACAGTGGTACACCTGATACTGTTCTATGAGAACCGGCTGAAGGACCATCATCTTGTGATCCCATCTGTCCTGCAGGGTTTGAAGGCGCTTGTGAGTTCTCCTTCATTTCATTACGTAACTTTGTTCAAGGGAGCCCTTGTCTAGTTCTCTCCTTGCGCTTTGGGTATGATGGTTCACATGCTGAGGAGCAGGTGCCCAAATGTGGGACTAAATTAGTGTTACCAGCTCTACTTCCCTTTTCCCTCTAGCGAGTAAAAGTGTACTTTGGGGGACTGGAAACCAGAGCCCACTGGAAAGAGCTGCATAGAACTCATCAGCTTGAGAAAGATTCTCACTATTAGTACTTCTTCCTCAACCAGGATGCTGTGATTCTTACAGTAGCTAATTAGGCCTGTTTTAGGGTTGTGTTTTGGAGTCCATGCTGCAGTTCCCTCAGTGTTCACATACCTTCTCCTTTCCCCCAGAGCCTGTGTGTGGCCCTGCCCCCAGGGCTGGCTGTTTCTGTGCTTAAAGCCATCTTCCAGGAAGTACATGTACAGGTGAGGGATAACAGTCATGTTGGTATTTTCCTCTGTCTCCACCCCTTAACAACTGGGATTCAATAAAAAAAATTATTGCCTTCTAAATTCTGAATTCTTTGGGATCTTATGAATGTTTACATGCTCTTCTTCAGCATGTTTATATGCTCTTCTTTGCTACTGGACAAGGAGAGGGGTGCATGCCATTAGATCTGACCCGTATCCTCTTATACCTACAGAAAGTAAGGCATCCATCCATCAGGCAGGTTTGGATTATTGGCACCACTGCTGTGCTGCTGAGTCAATAGCGTACCCTTTCTCTGTAGTTTCTCTTAGATTGATCTTATGCTGGTATAAAGAGCACTGTTCACTTAGAGATTATGAAGCAGGAACTAGCTGTGTCAGCTGAGGTATTCTTTGAGCACTTTCTTCACTTCTTTCTCCCCCACCCCCAAGTCCCTGCCACAGGTGGACCGACACACAGTCTACAATATCATCACCAATTTTATGCGAACCCGGGAAGAAGGTAAGAGGCAGAGCCTTCTGGGAAATGTCAAAAGCAAGCACATCCTACTTTTTCCCCTATTAGTAGGACTTATTTTACCTGGGGTTATATAGAAGAGCTGGTATCCTGAGAGAGAATGATAAAGGGAAAGGGGGGATCCGCTCCCTCCCCAGTGAAGTAAAGGAAGGGTAGAGGTTGTTTGAGCCGGTGTTTTAAATTCTTACCTCCACAGCAATGTGTATATTGTTGCACATCTCTTCCCTGAGTACTTTCTTGGAATGGAAAAAGGGTCAGCCCTGAAAGGAAAAGGGAAGCAGTGATAGCAGAGGGAGAACACAGGCCAGGAGAAAGCCCACACTTTCTGTGCTGTGGGACAATATAGTAACCTTATTCTCTCCTTCCCAGAGCTAAAGAGCCTAGGAGCTGACTTCACCTTTGGCTTCATCCAGGTGATGGATGGGGAAAAGGATCCCCGTAATCTTCTGGTAGCCTTCCGCATCGTCCATGACCTCATCTCCAGGGACTATAGCCTGGGTACATCGTGGTAGCCATGATTAGCTGGTTGGAGCTTTATCAGATGAATGAAGCTGATAAGCCAACCTCATTCTTTCTCTGTTGCCACAGGACCCTTTGTGGAGGAGTTGTTTGAAGTGACATCCTGTTATTTCCCTATCGATTTTACCCCTGTAAGTAGCACCTTCGTTGATTGATCATGTATTTGTTGAGTATCTGCTATGTGCCAAGCCCTGTTCTGGGCACTGAGGGTACAGGTTACCAAAATAGACATCCCTGCCCTCATTATTTTATATTTTAATAAACTGGGAAGTGGAAAAGCGTTTGACATATGAGGAATGATTCAAAGCAGCGTGTATTTGGGCGAATTCTTAAGCTCCTTAACACTGTATTTAGTGCTGAAGGCTACAGGATTGCAAAACACTGTCCCTGCCCTTGAAGGCTGAAACATTTAAGTAACAGTAGATTAGGTAGGAAAATGAGTAGTGCTATAGCTGTTCAGAGAAGACAGGAGTTCAGTGTGAGCTAGAGTAGGCAGGAACTGACTTCGCAATTAAGATAGGACTTCAACTGGTTTGTGGGAGATGCATAAGATATGATTCTGGAGTTGGATAGGGCATCTCAGGCTATAGAAACAAAGTGACAAAACAAAGAAGGCACAGTTGGGCACAGTGTACACAAGGTATTTGCTCTGACCCTCTTGGGCCTTCCTCCTACTCTGCAGTTGAGTTCACTTCTACTGCCAAATACTCAGAGTTTCATCACCATGTGGGTGTGTGTGCTGCAAGCATTAGTGGTTTGAAAGAAATAAAAGGCATTCTGTTGCAGCATGCCAAACAGCATATTGACTCTCACTGCCTTTATAGTGACACCACCATCTTTGCTGTAGGGAATTTCTTACCAGCTTATTTCAGTTGACATTATGTTACTGGGGACCACCTCTCTCCTGAAATGAATCTTTTCATCTCTTTCATAATCAGAATTCTTATTCTAACTCTATACTCTTGAAATCTTGAAAGATCCTGGTTCAGCCACCACATTCTTCTATTTTCACTTCGGTTTGTGTGGTTTTTTGTTTTTGTTTGGTTTGGTTTTTGCTTTTTTGAGACAGAGTCTTGCTCTGTTGCCCAGGCTGGAGTGCAGTGATGCGATCTCAACTCACTGCAACCTCTGCCTCCCGGGTTCAAGCAGTTTTCTGCCTCGGCCTCCCAAGTAGCTGGGGTTATAGGTGCCCGCCACCACAGCCGGCTAATTTTTTTTTGTATTTTTAGTAGAAATGGGGTTTCACCATCTTGACCAGGCTGGTCTTGAACCCCTGACTTCGTGATCCACCTGCGTCAGCCTCCCAAAGTGCTGGGATTACAGGTGTGGGCCACCATGCCCAGCCTTTACTTTGTTTTATTTTGTGTTTTGTGTTGGTTTTGAAAATATAATTCATTCACATGATCCAAAGTCCAAAAGGGTGAGAAATCTCCCTACCATCTTTTTTTCTTCATAATCAACCAAGTTATCAGTTATGTTTGTATCTTTACAGAGTTTTTTCATCTATATATAAGCAAATGCCTTAACACCACCCCCCTAAAATCATAGTGTGTGCACATGCGGGCATGTACACACACACACACTTCTATACTTTGCTTTTTTCACTGAACAGTATGTCTTGGAGAGTGTTCCATGTCAGTATATAAGTTAGTTATTTCATTCTTTATGGCTCCATAATATTCCTTTGACCAGAAATAACGAATTTATTTCACTAGTCCTCTGTGGATTGTTGCTAATCTTTTGCTGTTATGAGCAATGCTACAACTTTCATACATATGGGTATAATGATAGAATAAATTCCTAAAAGAAATTGCTAGGTCAAAGAATATATGCATTTATAATTTGGGGGAGAGGAACAGTATTTCATCCAATTTTTTGAAAGGTTATACAATGAGCATGATTCAACATTTAAAGGGTAGATAATTAAACTCCTTTCATACCCCTTTACTGCCACTGTCCATTTTCCCATTGGAAACAATCACTGTTCACAGCTGTTTATTTTCACAGAGATAATCTAGGCAAAATAAACTTACAGATAATATTAGGAAAGTTTCTCTCATTCAAGCAGTTTTTGTATGTTGTTCTGCACTGCAGTCTGTCAGAAGCAGAAAGCTCTTATCAAGATATTAATTAAAACAGAGGCACCTGGCTTTAGTGTAACTATTTGAGTTACAGATATTCTTTGTCTTACAAATCAGGGTTTTTATTGTTGTTGGTTCTGTTTTGTTTCGTTTTTGAGACAGGGTCTCACTCTGTTGCCCAAGCCGGAGTGCAGTAGCACAATCCTTGCTCACTGCAACCCCTGCCTCCTGGGTTTAGGTCATTCTTGTGCCTCAACCACCTGAATAGCTGGGATTACAGTACGTGCCACCATGCCCGACTAATTTTTTTTTTATATATTTTTAGTAGAGATGGGGTTTTGCCATGTTGTCCAGGTTGGTCTCGAACTCCTCACCTCAACTGATCTACCTGCCTCAGCCTCCCAGAGTGCCGGAATTATATGCGTGAGCCACCACGCCGAGCCACAACTCAGTATCGATCGTGTGCCATCATAGTGGATCTGATCAGTTTAGGGTTCAGTTTCTTCACTATGCTTATATGCTCACTCTAAGAAGAGGCTGGCAAACTTTTTCTTTCTTTTTTCTTTTTCTTTTTCTTTTTTTTTTTTTGAGGCAGGCTGGAGTGTAGTGGCACCATCACGGCTCACTGCAGCCTCCACCTCCCTGGACTCTGGTACTCTGGTGATCCTCCCACCCCTGCCTCCTGAGTAGCTGGAACTATAGGCACACGACACTACTCCTGACTAATTGTCGTATTTTTCTATAGAGACAGGATTTTGCCTTGTTGCCCAGGCTGGTCTTGAATTCCTGGGCTTCCACCTGCCTTGACTTCCCAAAGTGTTGGGATTACAGGCATAAGCCACCATGCCTGGCCAACGTTTTCTATAAAAGGCCAGACAGTAGCTTTGTGGGTCATATAGTCTCCTCAACTCTGCTGTTACTGCACAAAAACAGCCTTAGAGACAAGAACAGCTACAGTAGCTATATCCCAATAAAACTTTTATTATCAACACTAAACTTTGAATTTCATATAATTTTCACTTGTCACAAGATATTCTTTTGGTTTGTTTCAAACATTAAAATGTTAAAACCATTCTTAGCCAAACAATGTCAACAGGTTGATTTTTACTCCTAATGCAGAGTAGATATTGGATCTTCCTTCACCGTCATCCTAGATTCCCTTATCATTTTTCTTGGATCAGATCTCCTATTTCCTGAGTTCACATATTCCTCATTTTGTGGTTTACCCCCTCAGTTTGGTGGTGTACTTCCTTTAGTATTTTCCTGTGAGAATGTAGGAAGAAGTGAGGATTTTTTAGATTTGTAAGCCTAAAATGTCTTCAATCTTTTCTCTCATTTTTGACATTATGGGTATGTAATTCAGGAATAGAAATTCTAGGCCAGGTGCAGTGGCTCACACCTGTAATCCAAGCACTTTAGGAGGCTGAGGTGGGAGGATCGCTTGAGGTCAGGAGTTCGAGACCAGCCTGACCAACATGGTGAAATCCCGTCTCTACTAGAAACACAAAAATTAGCCAGGCGCGGTGGCAGGCGCCTGTAATCCCAGATACTTGGGAGGCTGAGGCAGGAGAATTGCTTGAACCTGGGAGGTGGAGGTTACAGTGAGCTGAGATTGCACCATTGCACTCCAGCCTGGGCAACAAGAGTAAAACTCCATCTCAAAAAAAAAAAAAAAAAAAAATTCTAGCTGGATGCAGTTGCACATGTCTGTAGTCCCAGCTACTTGTGAAGCTGAGGCAGAACAATCACTTGAGGCCAGGAGTTTGAAGCTATAGTGCACTATGATTGCACCTGAGAAAGAGGCCAGGTACAGTAACTGACGCTTGTAATCCCAGTACTTTAGGAGGCTGAGGCAGGTGGATTGCTTGAGTTCAGGAGTTCACGACAAGCCTGGGCACCATGGCAAAACCCTATCTATAAGAAATACAAAAATGAACGGCGTGGTGGTTGAGCCTGTAGCCCCTGCTACTTGGGAGGCGGAACTGGGAGGATGGCTTGGGCTGGGGAGGCAGAGGTTACATTGAGCCAAGATCATGCCTCTGTACTCCAGCCTGGAAGACAGAGCCAGACTCAGTAACCAAAAAAAAAGAAATTATTTTCTCCTAAGATTTTGAAGGCATTGTTACATTTAAATCTAGTTATTGGCTGGGTGTGGTGGCTCACGCTTATAATCTCAACACTTTGGAAGGCCAAGGCAGGCGGATCACCTGAGGTCAGGAGTTCAAGACCAGCTGCTGGCTAACATGGTGAAACCCCATTTCTAATAAAAATACAAAAAAATTAGCCGGGCGTGGTGGCATGTGGCTGTTAATCCCAGCTACTCAGGAGGCTAAGGCAGGAGAATCGCTTGAATCCTGGAGGCAGAGGTTGCAGTGAGCCAAGATCGTGCCATTGCACTCCAGCTTGGGTAACAAGAGCAAAACTGCATCTCAAATAAATAAATAAGTCTAGTTATCTACTTTTCATTTGCTGTGGAGAAGTCTGAATTTCTTCTGTTTCATAAACTTCGTATTTACCATTTTTTTCTTCCTCTCTAGAAACTGATAAGTTTGGTTCTCCCCAATATATTGAAACTTCACAGTGATGTGCCTTGGTATTGGTCTATTTCATGCACTGTGTTGGGCACTTAGTAGGCCCTGTCAGTAGTAACTCATGTCCATTAGTCCTGTAAATTTCTCTTGAATTCTTTAATTGATGATTTCTTCCCCTCTCTTTTCTCTGTTCCTTCATTTTGGAACTCTCATTAATCTTTTGTTGGACCTCTGATTTTCTGACCTTTTGTTTTCTATTTTGTACCTCTGTCTTTTTGTTACTTTGTAAGATAATTCCACAGTTTTATCTTTTCTATCAAAGTACAGTCATGAAAACAAAAACCAGGCCAGGCTCGGTGGCTTACGCCTGTAATCCCATCACTTTGGGAGGCTGAGGCGGGTGGATCATTTGAGGTCAGGAGTTCCACACCAGCCTGGCCAACATGATGAAACCCTGTATCTACAAAAAATACAAAAATTAGCCGGGTGTGTTGGCGCACCTGTAACCCCAGCTACTTGGGAGGCTGAGACATGAGAATCACTTGAACCTAGGAGGTGGAGGTTGCAGTGAGCCAAGATTGAGCCACTGCAGTCCAGCATGGGTGACGGAGTAAGACTCCATCTCAAAAAAAAAAAAAAAAAAAAAAGTAAATCCCTTCTTTTACTGTGTTTTTGGTGGAGTTTGCAAAGAGGAAAAGGAAAACCTGATTTATGTTTTCAATCTGTCGTCTTGGTACAGAAACCATCAAGGCTTTCTGTTTTCAGAATTACAGCTTTTTATAAAGGTGAAAAAAATGGAAATGTCCATCAACAAGGAATTATTTAGATAAACTGGTACAACCACAAAATGAAATCATAGCCACTAAAACTAATGCTATGAAAGAATAATACCATAAAAATGTTCTTAATATGTTAAGTGAAAAAAATTAAAAACTGCATGTACAAAATTATCTTTAAGTATACAGAAACAGTATATACTAGCACATAGTAACAATATATATCAGAGAAGAAAGCAATACACGAGAAAGTTAAGCATGCTTATCTCTTAGTGGTGAAATGATAGAAAATGTGTAATCAGATCTTTAAAAATGCCTAAAGATAAAAGTTCCCAGGCCGGGCGTGGTGGCTCAAGCCTGTAATCCCAGCACTTTGGGAGGTCGAGACAGGCGGATCACGAGGTCAGGAGATCGAGACCATCCTGGCTAACACGGTGAAACCCCATCTCTACTAAAAAATACAAAAAAAAAATTAGCCGGGCGAGGTGGCGGGCGCCTGTAGTCCCAGCTACTCGGGAGGCTGAGGCAGGAGAATGGCGTGAACCCGGGAGGCGGAGCTTGCAGTGAGCCGAGATCCAGCCACTGCACTCCAGCCTGGGCGACAGAGTGAGACTCCGTCTCAAAAAAAAAAAAAAAAAAAAGTTCCCAAGGAATACATAAAAGGTCAAGCATGTCTTCTTGCTGAGGCGTCATTATCTTACTGTCTTCCCTGATTGGGTATGAGTATCACCCTGTTCTGCAGGGTTACCAGGTTCAAGCCTAGGTTCAAGGGTGGTCTGAAATGTTACACAAACCCACAGCCCTTCTCCCTTTTCCAGCCACCTAATGACCCCCATGGTATCCAGAGAGAAGACCTCATCCTGAGTCTTCGCGCTGTGCTGGCTTCTACACCACGATTCGCTGAGGTGGGTCTAGCCAAATTAAGGTGTATAGCCTCTGCCCATAGAAGGTTCTGAAGAAAGAGCAGTAAAAGCATGGAGAAAAAAAGATCTGGTATACATTTTAGGGCATGACACCCTACAAGTGTCTTATGTGGCAGGTATCTTCAAACCTTCGATATAGAAAACTTTAGCATCTCTTCATAATCCAGAGCTGGATTCAGTGGCGCACACCTATAGTCCCAGCTACTCAGGAGAGTCTGAGTGGAAAGGATCACTTAAACCCAGGAGTTCCAGTCCAGCCTGGGCAACATAGGGAGACCCCGTCCCCTCTTACACAAAATAAATAAATAAATAAATAAACCCAATCCCTATATGGTGCTGTCTTTTAAAATCCTGTAACTTTGTCAGCTTGCCTGTTTTTGAGGTAGTGGGGCTCTGGCCACTGCTTGGCAGGAAGTTAGCTCACATTCATAGCTCCTGACTTCAGTATAGCTCCTTGATAAGTAGTACCTGCTTCTGAGGACTTGATGTGACTGACATACTACCCATCTCAGGCTTAAGATCTTGCTTCTGTCCCACAGTTTCTGCTGCCCCTGTTGATTGAGAAAGTGGATTCTGAGGTTCTGAGTGCCAAGTTGGATTCTCTACAGACTCTGGTGAGTGATTTTTCTCCTTGCAGGACCCAGCTACCTTTTGACAAGTTAGGGGTACTAAAGGATATAGATTCTTGGATAGCCAAGGAACAGTTCATGGGCCTCAGAAGAGGACACCCAGGATTTGGGCCTCTGTGTCGACCTGAAGCCCCCAGCTGCATATTGTCGTGTCCCATCCCATAGTAACTGAGGAAAGGCTGACCAGCACTCCCTCTTAGGCTTCTATTTTATCAACCAGGGTAATCTCCTATTTTTCTGTTCCCTGAGTAGGACTGTTAAAAATCTTCACTGGTGCCGGGCGCGGTGGCTCACGCCTGTAATCCCAGCACTTTGGGAGGCCGAGGCGGGCGGATCACAAGGTCAGGAGATCGAGACCACGGTGAAACCCCGTCTCTACTAAAAATACAAAAAATTAGCCGGGCGCGGTTGTGGGCGCCTGTAGTCCCAGCTACTCGGGAGGCTGAGGCAGGAGAATGGCGTGAACCCGGGAGGCGGAGCTTGCAGTGAGCCGAGATCGCGCCACTGCACTCCAGCCTGGGCGACAGAGCCAGACTCCGTCTCAAAAAAAAAAAAAAAAAAAAAAAATCTTCACTGGTTTTTCTGCTGAGACCAAGGCTCCTCCAGGTGTCCTTATGCTGAGGTACCTGCACATCCTAGGTGTCTGAGTGTGCACATAACTGATAGCAGCGGTTTCCTTGGCAGAATGCTTGCTGTGCTGTGTATGGACAGAAGGAGCTGAAGGACTTCCTCCCCAGCCTTTGGGCTTCTATCCGCAGAGAGGTGAGTGTTACTCAGATAAATTCACTACTATTAACTCTCAATTGTCAGGCATGAGGGGAAATAATACATCCTGTCCTTTTCCCTCTGTCATCCCCAGGGCCAAGGTATTATGCCTGGTTATTCAGGAGGCAAGCAGGGGGAATAATTATAGTTGAATGACGAGAGAGAGTCCCTATGTGACAGTCAGCTGCTTGGTAAGAGCAGTTGATCACCTTTGCACATTACCCACTTCTTGTCCTTCTGTGGCAAGGAGTGCAGGTTATGGTGCCTCTGGCACCGTGGTGAATAGAAAGGTGAGCAGAGCCACTGCTCAGAGTTGGCTTTCTGTTTCTCAGAAAGTGTGTGTCTCTGTCCTGAGTGTGACTAAGGACTTGGTAAGAACACACCAGTTGAGAAGACACTCAGTTGACGTGTTAATTTCCATTTCTGTGTCCTAGAGGTTCTCACTCTCCTCTCCAACAAGGAAATAGGCAGTGGATTGGTGGGGTCTCATCTGGTGCAGGCTCACCTCAGTAGCCATGGGATCCCTCCCTGACAGGTGTTCCAGACGGCAAGTGAGCGGGTGGAGGCAGAGGGCCTGGCGGCCCTCCACTCCCTGACTGCGTGTTTGTCTCGTTCTGTGCTGAGGGCTGATGCTGAGGACCTCCTTGACTCCTTCCTTAGCAACATTCTACAGGGTAATGGGGCTGTGGCAGCCAGGAAGGGGAGTGAGCACAATAGAAATGACATTCCTTGCCCGGGTGTGGTGGCTCACACCTGTAATCCCTGTACTTTAGGAGGCCGAGGTGGGTGGTCAGGAGTTCAAGACCAGCCTAGCCAACATGGTGAAACCTCGTCTCTACTAAAAATACAAAAATTAGCCGGGCGTGGTGGTGGGCACCTGTAATCCCAGCTACTCAGGAGGCTGAGGCAGGAGAATCGCTTGAAACTGGAAGGCAGAGGTTGCAGTGAGCTGAGATCGTATCACTGCACTCCAGCCTGGGCAACAAGAGCAAAACTCTGTCTCAAATTTAAAAATAAATAAATAAATAAATGACATTCCTTAAGGGCCAGTGACCTTTCTTGTTTAGCCCCAATATATTTGGTGATCTGGGGGCAATAGCCCTACTCTGAATTGAAAACAATTTGAGTGTTAACTGCTTGCAAACTGTCATGGGTCTCAGTCTCCAACCTCTGTGGACTGTAGGGGAGTCAGGCACCATTTGGCCTCCTCCCCAGGTCTGTGATATGCTGCTTCTCTAGACTGCAGGCACCACCTGTGTGAACCGGACATGAAACTGGTGTGGCCTAGTGCCAAGCTGTTGCAGGCAGCTGCAGGTGCATCTGCCCGGGCCTGTGACTATATCACCAGCAATGTCCTGCCTTTACTGCTGGAACAGTTCCACAAGCACAGTCAGGTAAGGGAGCAGAATCTTTGGGGGAATGATGGGACCTGTGTGCTAGGTTCCCTTTCTCAGAGTGCTAAGTTTTAGCTGGGGCCGACATAGTAGATCTTGGGTTTTGCTCCCATTAGCTGCTGCTGCTGCTTCCCTTACTTACTTTTTCCCTGTCTCTTACATAAAAGGATCATTCTCCCAAGAAGGGAGGATTGCTTGAAGCCAGGAGTTCAAGATCAGCCTGGGCAACAAAGCGAGATCCCATCTCTAAAAAACAAAATTTATTTTTAATTAGCCAAGCAGGACATGCTGGTTCATGCCTGTAATCCCAGCACTTTGGGAGGCCAAGGCGGGAGAATCACTTGAGGCTAGGATTTAAAGACCAGCTTGGGCAACATAGCAAGACCACATCTCTACAAAAAAAAAAAAAAAAAAAAAAATTTTAAATTAGCCGGATAAGGTGGCACGCATCTGTAGTCGCAGCTACTCAGGAGGCTGAGGCGAGAGAATCACTTGAACCTAGGAGGTCGGGGCTGCAGTGAGCTATAATCATGCTACTGTATTCCAGCCTGACTGTGGCATAGCAAAACCCCCATCTCTTGGAAGAAAGAAAGGTTTCTCCCTACATCCAGAGTAGCAGGATTGAAATCCCTTAAAATATTCTTTGACTCCAGTACCCCTTGAAACATTACAGAGCAGCCAGCGGCGGACAATCCTTGAAATGCTCCTGGGTTTCTTGAAGCTGCAGCAGAAATGGAGCTATGAAGACAAAGGTGAGGTTGCCTTCCATTGCAGTGCTCTGGGGACTGTTGAACACTGCAGACTATAAAGGACAGCAGGGCAAAGAGTGCTGTGGAAAAGTAGTCTAGAACAATGGTCCTATTCTGAGGTTGTAGCAGAAGAGAACACTAACAGATGAGATGGATGAGATCTGTTTATTTTTCTCAGTGTGCTTCCTGGATACCCAGTGGATTAAGCTCTTTAAATCTGCCCCAGGAGGCGGGGCATGGTGGCTCACACCTATAATCCCAGCACTTTGGTAGGCTAAGGCAGGTGGAAAACTTGAGGTCAGAAGTTCAAGACCAGCCTGGCCAATATGGTGAAAAACCCTGTCTCTACTAAAAATACAAAAATTAGCCAGGTATGTTGGCACATGCCTGTAGTCTCAGCTACTCAGGAGGCTGAGGCAGGAGAATAGCTTGAACCTGGGAGGCAGAGGCTGCAGTGAGCCCAGATTGTGCCACTGCACTCCAGCCTGGGCAACAGAGACCTTGTCTCAAAAAAAAAAATCTACCCCAGGTTGTCTGTATATCACAGCTTAGTCAGGGATATGGAATGTAATGGCTTCCTTCTAACCTGGCCTCTGTCTCTCCCTAGATCAAAGGCCTCTGAATGGCTTCAAGGACCAGCTGTGCTCACTGGTATTCATGGCCCTAACAGACCCCAGCACCCAGCTTCAGCTTGTTGGCATCCGTACACTCACAGTCTTGGGTGCCCAGCCAGGTACATCTTAAGGGAAAGAGAGAAGAGAAGGATATTGGTCCTTTTCTTGTAAGGCTGCCTTAGTGAAAAGCAGCCTTACTATCCTGTTCTCACTGCAACTCTGGATGATTTGGGATTTCTAATAAGAGCTTGGAAGGGTTGTGATGGCTGCAGGGGACGAAAGATGGGATTCATGTTCCCTTCTAACTACAGATCTCCTATCTTCTGAGGACTTGGAGCTGGCAGTGGGTCACCTGTACAGACTGAGCTTCCTGGAGGAGGATTCCCAGAGTTGGTGAGAATTTAAAGCAGTGAGATATAGAGCACGCTGTTCCCTGCCTCTGTATTGGCAGCAACAGATCAAGCTAGGACCAGGGCTCTGTGCTTCTGACCCTTGGCTCTCCTTAGGGGAGGTGAGCTCTGTGTTAGGCTCTGGCTGCTAACCGGTTGGAGAGATGTAGGACTGCTCTCTTCTTAGGCTTTAAGAAACCCTGTCAAACTCAGTGGTGTAGGTACTTGACTTCTACTCTTTGGCAAGGAGGTGTTGGGAGCTCACACTCCTGAATCTGCCTAATATCAGACCTAGGCAAGAGAGCTGTGAGCCAAGGCTCAGCCATTGCTCATCTGCTCTGCGCCTCCAGCAGGTTGGCAGCACTGGAAGCATCAGGAGCCCTGGCTGCTCTCTACCCTGTGGCCTTCAGCAGCCACCTCATACCCAAGCTCGCTGAGGAGCTGCGTGTAGGTATGTGTCTCTAATCCTCTGTGGCGCATCCCTTCCCAGCAAGGCTTTGGGGCCTTCGTGCTTGCTATCACACAGTGAACCTTCATCTTATGGGTTGCTTTCAGGGGAGTCAAATTTGACTAAAGGAGATGAGCACATCCAATGCTCCCGGCATCTGTGCTGTCTGCAAGCCTTGTCAGCTGTATCAACACATCCCAGCATCGTCAAGGAGACACTGCCTCTGCTGCTGCAGCATCTCTGGCAGGTGAACAGAGGTAACTACTAGGAATAATAACCAAGGGACTGGGCTGAATGGGGAGCTGTAGTCAAGTTTGGAGTTGATGCCTCTAAGGCAGTGGTTCTAGCTGTAGCTATACATAAGAGTAACACAATCAACTCTTTAAAAAAAAAAAAAAAATACTGATGCCTGCGTCCAACTAAATCAGTCTCTGAGGAGGGATGGGACTTGGGCAATAGTACTATTAAGAGTACCCAGCCAGAGCCGCCGCCCATGCCTGTAATCTCAGCACTTTGGGAGGCCAAGGCCAGTGAATCACTTGAGGTCAGGAATTTGAGACCAACTTAGCCAACATGAAGAAACCCCGTCTCTACTAAAAATACAAAAAAATTAGCTGGGCATGGTGGCATGCGCCTGTAATCCCAGCTACTAGGGAGGCTGAGGCAGGAGAATCTCTTGAACCTGGGAGGCGGAGGTTGCAGTGACCTGAGATTGCACCACTGCACTCCAGCCTGGCCAGCCTGAGCGATAGAGTGAAACTCTGTCTCAAAAGAAAAAAAGGGCCGGGCATAGTGCCTCACGCCTGTAATCCCAGCACTTTGGGAAGCTGAGGCGGGCAGATCACAAGGTCAGGAGTTGGAGACCAGCCTGGCCAACATGGTGCAACCCCGTCTCTACTAACAATTATCTGGGTGTGGTGGCAGGCGCCTATAATCCCAGCTACTCGGGAGGCTGAGGCAGGATAATCATTTGAACCCTGGAGGCGGAGTTTGCAGTGAGCCAAGATCGTGACGTTGCACTCCAGCCTGGGCAGACAGGGTGAGACTCCGTCTCAGGAAAAAAAAAAAAAAGTGCCAGGCCAGGTGTGGTGGCTTACGCCTGTAATCCCAGCACTTTGGGAGGCCAAAGCTGATGGATCACTTGAGCTCAGGAGTTTGAGACCTGACCAGCCTATGCAACATGGCGAAACCCCATCTCTACAAAAAATACAAAAATTAGCCAGGAGCAGTAGCATGCACCTGTAGTCTCAGCTACTTGGTAGGCTAAGGCAGGAGAATCACTTTGAGCCCGGGAGGTGCAGGTTGGAGCAAGCCAAGATCGATTCATTGCACTCCAGCCTGACCTGGGCAACAGGAGTAAAGCCCTGTCTCCAAAAAAAAAAAAAAAAAAAAAAAGAGTAGGTAATTTTCATGTGGGGCAGAATTGAGAGGCATCACCCTAAGGCCATGGTGCTCAAAAGATGGTCTGTTAACCAGCAGCATGGGCGTCATCTGGGAGCTTGTTAGAAGTGCAGAATCTCAGGCCCTCACTGATCAGAATCTGCATTTTAACAGTGTCCCCTGGTAACTCAGAGACCGTTGAGTTTGAGAAGCAGTGCTCCAAGGCAAAAGTGACAGCAGCCTGCCCTGTGGGTAGATTCAGGCCTACCATGGTTGATCCAGCAGCTGTTACATAGTAGAATGAATACTAGACTTGGATTATAACTTGGGCTTGATTCCTGACTTTGCACTTCCTGTGACCCTGGAAAAGCCACTGATCTTTTATTTCATTGTGCCTGCATGTCCTTCTCTATAGAGTGAGGGAAATTATACTTCTAGGGTTGTTACGAAAAATAAGGGGAGAATATATACAAGTGTTTCTGCTGCAGAGCCTGGGACAGAGCAAGTCTCAACTATGAAGTCTGAATAGATCAGAAAGAACAGCCAGGAGAATAAAGTGACTCAGCTTTTTAATAAGGCACTCTTGGTCTCTTCACTCATCTTTGTTCTTCTCATCTGCTGTGTATTGGAAATACCTGAAAGTGCTTTTAAGAAAACCTTACAGAGAACACTTTCTCACCAACAGGGAATATGGTTGCACAATCCAGTGACGTTATTGCTGTCTGTCAGAGCCTCAAACAGGTGGCAGAAAAATGTCAGCAGGACCCTGAGAGCTGCTGGTATTTCCACCAGACAGCTATACCTTGCCTGCTTGCCTTGGCTGTGCAGGCCTCTATGCCAGGTAACTTTCCACCTCTCCTTCCTGGCCTTTGGGAACTCTGCCCTCTGCTGGTGTTGAACACCACTCCCACCCTCTGGGTATTGGTACTGTGTTTTGTATCATCAGAGGTTTATTTTGAATCCTTTGTCCTCAGAGTGTGGCCCCAGGTCAGACCAGTCCTGTTTCTAGTGCCCTGCTGGTTCTCAGGACTACAGCACTACCAGAGGCCAGATTAAGAACTGCTGTCATGGCTAGAGTCAAGCCCCAGAGTCAGTGATGGTGACAGAACCCAATCATCCATTTCTTGAACCTGTCATGGTCTTGTGATTGTGTGCATGTGTATGTTTTACAGAGAAGGAGCCCTCAGTTCTGAAAAAAGTACTGTTGGAGGATGAGGTGTTGGCTGCCATGGTGTCTGTCATTGGCACTGCTA
Organism: Macaca thibetana thibetana; assembly: GCF_024542745.1. NCBI lineage: Eukaryota > Metazoa > Chordata > Mammalia > Primates > Cercopithecidae > Macaca > Macaca thibetana. The sequence goes on along the minus strand of NC_065586.1, from coordinate 93,502,044 downwards.
CCACCCACCTGAGCCCTGAGTAAGTATAATCATGGATGTGGCCTGAACCCAGGGAGGATAGCATTCTTGGGAAGAAGCAACAGGTAGCTGCCTTGTCAGCTGTCCTTTTACCTATATGTAAATGTGGGTGCAGTTAATTGTCTTGTAAGTTTTGCTGACAAAACAAAAGGAAGGGGCTCTTAGCATCATGGACTGTGAGGGTGGGAAGCCATGGACCAGTGGTTCTTAGCTGCAGATGGGCTTAAGAATTACCTGTAGGGCATTTTAAAACATACCTTGACTTCCCAGATGGGAACCTGAATATAAATGATTACTGGCACATAATATGTGCCAAATTAGTATTTGTTCAATGCATGAATGATCAGGGCATGTCCCATTGACTTGGTGATCCTAATTTGAACCCCAGGTTGAAAAGCATGTCTGTGGAGGAGAGGGCTGCTTTAGAATCCTAGCTCCTTGGTCATACCTAGTACTTTGCCCCCAGGTTAGCTGCCCAGAGTGTCACACACATTGTGCCCCTCTTCTTGGATGGCAACGTCTCCTTTTTGCCTGAAAACAGCTTCCCGAGCCGATTCCAGCCATTCCAGGTGACAGTCTTACAACTTACATCCTTCAAGCTGGTTTTTTTAGGGCTAATCTGGAATGGGTAGAGGGGCAGACAAGCCTATTGCTGGCAGGTTTGATCGGGCTCTGCTTCTTTTATAGGATGACGCCTCGGGGCAGAGGCGGCTGATTGCACTGCTTATGGCCTTTGTCTGCTCCCTGCCTCGAAATGTAAGTGAGCACATTTGGGAAGTACCGTTATTTAACCTTGACAAGGGGAAATGGATCCCAGGTGACTTTGGGTTGAAATTTGCCACAGGCTAAGCTGATCTTTTACTTCCCCCACCAGAGGAGTTAGTTCTTATCCATCCCGGTCCCTGCTGCCACTGTGTACTGGTTCTCTTGGAGTTCAGGTGTTCTCTGGGTCCATTACATGGCCAGGTTTTCTGTAGGTGGAAATCCCTCAGCTGAACCAACTCATGCGGGAGCTTTTGGAACTGAGCTGCTGCCACAGCTGCCCCTTTTCTTCTACCGCTGCTGCCAAGTGCTTTGCAGGACTCCTCAACAAGCACCCTGCAGGTACTGAGATCAGACTGTGTAAGGAGCCTCCCACAATCAACTACCCGTGAAACCTTATAGCTCAGTTCTCATTCTCTTTTTAAAAGGAGCTTGCTAATAACATTAATAGGGCTTCAACTGCTCAAGCACTGTCCTGGGACTGCCTGTGGGAAAAGCATCAAGACCACAGTTGGGCAGAGCTTTATAGTACCTAAGAAGAGAAGGGAGCACAAAGAATCTAGTTCTGCCATCCTACTCCCTACAGTGGGGCTAGTGACAACCCTCTCTTTTCCAATGGCAGCACCTCTGTATTATGAGAATACCAGGCTCTTCTGCAGGTGTCCAATCATTTTGTCCACAGGCAAAAATGGTATTTTCCCTTTCTAACAGCTTCTCAGGGAGCTCTGCACTTAAGTGATTTGCATCCTTCATTGTTAAAGGGAAAATGTGTAGCCTTTATGTCACCATTTCCTCTCCTTTTTAGGGCAACAGCTGGATGAATTCCTACAGCTGGCTGTGGACAAAGTGGAGGCTGGCCTGGGCTCTGGGCCCTGTCGTAGTCAGGCCTTCACTCTTCTTCTCTGGGTAAGGAGTTGGAGTAGAGTCTGTTTAGACAGAGAGGCAGTTATGTCTGGTTAAATAAAATGTCCCTGTTTGACCCTAAACTATAAACATCTATGTCTCTGGGTTCTGGGGTTTGAGTGTCATTCCCCAATTGCTCTCTGTGTCTCCAATTACAGGTAACAAAGGCCCTAGTGCTCAGATACCATCCTCTCAGCTCCTGCCTTACAGCCCGGGTACGTCCTTTCTGGAGACAGAAGAACCCAGGACCTAAACAAACTTTCTTGTTGCTCCTATTCCTCCCAAGGACTTCCATCCTCCTCTGTGTGGGTTTTTTTTTTTTTTTTTTTTTTTTTTTTTGGAGACAGGGTCTCACTCTGTTGCCCAGGCTGGAGTGCAGTGGTGCGATCACAGCTCACTCCAGCCTCAACCTCCGTAGGCTCAGTGATCCTCCCACTTCAGCCTCCCAAGTAGTTGGGACTACAGGGGCACCCCACCACACCCAGCTAATTTTTGTATTTTTTGTAAGAACTGGGTCTGGCCATGTTGCCCAGACTCCTAGGCTCAAGCAGTCTACCTGCCTTGGCCTCCCAAAGTGCCAGGATTATAGGCATGAGCCACCATACCCAGCCCCATTCTCATCTTTGGCACTTAAGATTCTTCTTCCCTGATGTACCTCAAAGGCTCTTTTTTCTCCAGCTCATGGACCTCCTGAATGACCCAGAATTAGGTCCAGCAGCAGCGGACGGCTTCTCTCTGCTCATGTCTGACTGCACTGATGTGTTGACTCGTGCTGGCCATGCTGAAGTGCGGATCATGTTCCGCCAGCGGTTCTTCACTGATAATGTGCCTGCTTTGGTCCAGGGCTTCCATGCTGCTCCCCAAGGTGAGGAGTCTGAAAGAAAGGCCCCACATATACACACCTCTCCTTTGCTTGGCCACATTCCCCAAGATAATTTAGGAGCCACTTGCTTCTTTAGAGCTATATTGTGGTCTGTGCCTAGAAGACTAAACTTCTAGATTCTTGTCCCACTTCTTCCTTTGATGGGTGTATCTTGCTTATTCTGAGCGTGAAGGACTTTTTCACCCCTTTGTAGGCTGATGTCTCAGCCTCATCACAGATCAGGATTGAATTCTCAAGCTATATATCGAAGTCCAATTTCTCTTCTAAGCCTTTCCATTTTTTACAGATGTGAAGCCAAACTACTTGAAAGGTCTTTCTCATGTACTTAACAGGCTGCCCAAGCCTGTTCTCTTGCCAGAGCTGCCCACGGTAAGTCCTGCAGGCAGAGCTTCTAAGCAAAGGACAAAGCTATTCTTCCTCAGATGGGGCTAGAAAGAGGAGGGGACAAGAACCAGGATCTTCACTATGTGGCCATCCCCCACCTTGCCCATTGCCCCTTAGCTTCTTTCCTTGCTGCTGGAGGCCCTGTCCTGCCCTGACTGTGTGGTACAGCTCTCCACCCTCAGCTGCCTTCAGCCTCTTCTACTGGAAGCACCCCAAGTCATGAGTCTTCACGTGGACACCCTCGTCACCAAGTTTCTGAACCTCAGCTCTAGCCCTTCCATGGTGCGTTGAGCAGCAACTCTTTTAGGCACCAGCATCTCTCCCTGGGCACGCTCTCACCTCCTTGTGGTTGTGTTCCAGGCTGTCCGGATCGCCGCACTGCAGTGCATGCATGCTCTCACTCGCCTGCCCACCCCTGTGGTAAGTACCTCAAGCGTCCCTCCTTGGCCTGGGAACGTCTCAGAAGAGACATGTAAGTACCTTTTTGCCTTAGTCAAGTGGGGTTGGCCACCCTGCTGTGTAATTGAGATCTGAATTACAAGGTGCAGATCTTGTAATTCTGGGCCCAAGGATTATTTTCCTTGGGCCCAGAAGGTAACAGAATGGTCATCCTGCCACTTAACATCCCTTGGAATCGCTAAAGATGTTTTGCTTTCCTCAGAATGTTATTTGTACAGAATCAAAAAAGCGGTACTTTCAGCTGCCTTGGATGAGCAAGGTTGATTATATCCTCTATATCCTCTGACACCACAGCTGCTGCCGTACAAACCACAGGTGATCCGGGCCTTAGCCAAACCCCTGGATGACAAGAAGAGACTGGTGCGCAAGGAAGCAGTGTCAGCCAGGGGGGAATGGTGAGTTTCTGGGTCATGGGGAGAGATGGGACCAAAATGAGCCTCACCACTAATGCCGCCAACTTTCTTTCTGCCTACAGGTTTCTGCTGGGGAGTCCTGGCAGCTGAGCCCTCAGTCCTGGCCTAGACTGTTCTGACAATCTAACCTGGAATTACTATCGAGCCATCGTCCCCAAAGCAGGGAAACCACTGGCCTCTTGACTGCCTTTCCCACAGACACAGCACAAATGCTAGGCCTCTGTTGCATGGCTGTACAAGGAACGTAAGAGTCCAGATTTCTAGTGGATTTGTGAAATAAGTGTGTGTGAGACACTTGTGTTTGAAGAAAGATCTAGGGTCCTGGGTCTCTTGTATTGGTATGTCAGAAAAGGGGCGATATGCTGCTGAGGGGTGAGTGCATATGAGTGTGGCCCTGAGGACTGAGGCTGGCGGATGTGTGTACCTGCTGAAGAATAAAGATTTCTTTTGGTAAGGGGCTGTCAGATATTTCCCCCACCCCACATATGCTTCATATAACCCGAGGGGCCACTGCACCAAGCTGGAGGAACAATGACAGGGACTGGCCTGTAAGCCCAACACCTTAGGAGGCTGAGGCAGGCTGATCACTTGAGGCTAGGAGTTTCAGAGTAGCCCTGGCAATACAGCAAGAACCCATTTCTACAAATAATTAAAAAAAAATTAGATTGGGCATGGTGGCCGATGCCTATAATCCCAGCATTTGGGGAGGCTGAGGTGCATGGATCACTGGAGGTCAGGAATTCAAGACCAGACTGGCCAATAGGGTGAAACCCCATCTCTACTAAAAATACAAAAATTAGACATGGTGGCACACGCCTTTAATCACAGCTACTTGGGAGGCTGAGACACAAGAATCACTTGAAACTGGGAGGCGGAGGTTGCACTGAGTCGAGATCGCACCCCTGCACTCCAGTCTAGGAGACAGAGTGAGACTCCGTCTCCAAAAAAAAAAAAGGAGGCATGACCAGAACACCTACTCACTAGGTTTTGACCCTGACTTTCCCCTTCCCTGCCCTATTGTGAGGCAGAGAGTGAAAAGCTACATATCTTTAAAAATCGAATACCTTTATTTTTGTTCCCTTCAGCAGCATGTGAGAAGTGGCAGTGACCTCAGCAGCAGGTCTGGTATCTTTGCCCTGTTGAGAAGCCAAGATCTCAGCTGTACTAGTCAGGTGTTTTTTCAGACAGCAAGTAGGAGAGGTGGTGGCCAACTCCAGTGCTGTATCCTGGAGGAGGTCCTGGTCAGCACTGGGCAAGGTAGGTAGCTAGCTGCCTGACCCCTAGTCTGGGGTTGGAACTTCTGTTTGCCTGAGTAAAGGGATGTCCTAAGATTTCTCCATATTGTGTCTTTCTTCTGCAGTGGCAAAAAGGCTGGTCCTTGAATTGTCCTGCATGGTACCCTAAAGCAGGCCCACTGGCTCTTTTTGATCAAGGATTCCAAGAAAAGTTGCCCTTGGAGGCCCTTGAAATAACATAGGAAGCAGAATGAGTGCTCAAGTCGTGGCTGACACAGTCTAGCTCACACTGCCATCACAGAGGCTGAGTGAGCAGTCACCCAGGGAGGGGGCTCCCAGCTCATTCCATTCCCATGGGGCAGGTGACTAGAAGGTAAGAGCACCCGAGTAAGCCAATGCCTAGAAGAGAAAAGAGAAATGTCTCTGAGTTCCAAGAATTCTTGGTCCTTCCCGATCATCATTCCTTAACAAGCATACATCAAGGTATCCTGAAGCTACCTTGATGTCAATCATGAAAGTAACAAAAGTTCTAATTTTTTCTGCCCAATTTTATCCAACAAATGTACCTTTTGTTGCCTTGAAGGCCTTTTGAGGTTTCGAGCTCAACTTCTAAAGGTCCACTTTAAGCACAGTGATAGGAGTGTCATGTACATGGGAAAGGGTGGAGGGAAGGCACGTCTGCTCATCTAATTGTTATCGCCTCAGTAATTGCCATTTGAAAAATTGTTTCCCCAGCCAGGCGCGGTGGCTCACACCTGTAATCCCAGCACTTTGCGAGGCCGAGGCGGGCGGATCACGAGGTCAGATCAAGACCATCCTGGCTAACATGGTGAAACCCCATCTCTACGGAAAATACAAAACAAAAATTAGCCGGGTGTGGTGGCGGGCACCTGTAGTCCCAGCTACTTGGGAGGCTGAGGCAGGAGAATGGTGTGAACCCCGGAGGCGGAGCTTGCAGTGAGCCGAGATCGCGCCACTGCACTCCACCCTGGGCAACAGAGCGAGACTCCGTCTCAAAAAAAAAAAAAAAAGAAAAATTGTTTCCCCTTGTCTTGGGCTGAGAGGTAGCTCCAATTACTGTCTTAGGGCCTCTGTGACAAGTAGATTATTTTCATCTCACAAATTATTGGCTTGAACTCTAGACACTGCTCTCCAAGTGAGAGGTGACTGATGGCCACCGAATCCTACAACCAGAGGCCCCTTCCTGAGCACAGCTTTCCTAGGATTCTACCATAGTCATGTTGAAGCCTTATCTGTTACTTAAAACCACACAGTGTTGGCCTCAAGCCTCTTAGGTTCAAATGAACAATGATCTCTATTCGTAGAGTCTAGAACTGTGCTAACACAGTAGCTACTAGCCATATTCTAAGTGCTCACAGGCACAGAACATCTTTCTCATCACAGCATTCTGTTGGACCGCATTAGTCTGTGTGTCTTACATTACCTTCCTGTGTCCACACCCAGGAATACCTTCCAGTTGTCCAAGCAGCCGTAGTTGTAAGGATTCCTAAATACCTGGAGCCAAGAAAAACACGTTTCTTTGAACTTCTAATTTTTGAGACTAAACTGGCTAAGCTAAAGCTCAGGTAGAGTAGTTCTGGCCTTTTACAATGCTTGCCCTAGTCAGCCCTGCCCATGGCCTGTTTACAGGAGAGCAGGTTCAGTTACCCACCTACCCACCCGGAGCCTTTAACCCTACTCACTCTGCCCTTGGCCTGTAGCCGACGTCTCTCCTTCTTGTTGATGTGCCTTTCGATGCTAGTCTCACCTCGACTGATGAGAACAGCATGCCATACAGTTAGGGCACCCAGGGCAAGTGCCACAGAACTAAGAAAAGAGGGGCGAAGACTGGTGGGTAGTTTAGAGAGGGCTGGAGGAAGTATGTCTGAAATTGAGCTAAGCAGTAACAACTGGCTTGTAACCTCTCTACCTAAGTCTTCCTCACCTCCCAGCATATATCCTAGATAAACTTTTACTTCATTATGTCTATAAAGAGCATCAATGAAAAAGCATCAAAGTGGCCTAAGAATAAATGATGTGAAGCCAGGCATAGTAGCTCATGCCTAGTAGTCCCAGCAACTCGGGAGGCTGAGATAGGAAGATCATTTGAGTCTAGCATGGGCAACATAGCAAGACTCCATCTCTGTTGTTGTTGTTAAAGGAAAATAAGAGAGTATGCAGAAAGGAGAGTAGAGAAGTCTGTATTACTGAGAAAATGTTCTATATTTCCTAAAATACCCATGCTTGGGAGATAGTGGGAGGTAGTAAAAGCACCCAGGGTTGGAATGGGATGGCAAGAAATTCAAATTCCAGTGCTACTATTCCTACTAGCTGTGTATCATAGAATAAGTCACTTCACCGCCCCTTGGCCCCCAATTTTCAGTTTTCCTCATCTATAAATAAGGAGTTTAACTTACTTTGGTTACATATCAAGCATATACTTGTATCCATGTGCTTAGTAATAAGCAATGCCAATATCCTCAGTGCTCCCTGCCCCGAAATGCTTTAGAAAAGTGCTGGCTCTTTGCCAACCTAAATTAGACTAAAACAGTAGCAGTTCACTTAGGAATGGGTTTCCGCCTGCATGTGGGCACCTAAAAAACTTTTTTTCTGAAGCTTCCCCTCCCTTAAAACTATCAAAATTAAATACCTGCACAGGAACCAGAGGTAGACAAGACTCTTGTGAGTCATCCTTTCTCGAAAGGAGAAGATGGGTGGTGGGGTCTGGTGATAAGTCTAGAAAAAGAAAACAGCAAAGCTGGCTCATTTGCTCCGTGGGTCTCCAGCAACGGCCCCAGCACCTATAGGCAGGAAGTGATCCAAACCCAGGCAGAGAAAACGGGGTAAAGCCACAGAGGAGTCAGGGTAGCAGCGAAGATGGGTGGACCAAGCCCAGCGGCATCACCACATGGACAAACACTGGGCAGCAGAGCAGGGTCTGGACAGGATGGTGAAGCACAGGAGGAGCTGACCCTGGGCCTTTAGAGTGACAACACAGATGGGGCTCCAGGGGAAGCCACTCCAATCCCCAGCCAGAGCTCCTTCACTGCGCGGCTGCATCCCCAAGAGAGGAGACCAGACCATACCCAGAATGGACTGACTGGAGTGAGGAGAACCACTAGGGACTGTGAAACGGCAGCAGAAATACAATCAATATGGGCCCAAGATGGGTTCAGCAGATTAAGGAGTCCTAAAAGGTACTGGGGGGCAGGGATGATCCAGATGTAGATAGACCAGGTGCAAGGGATGATCAGACTGGCTCAGCCTGATCTCTGTCCCCTGGAACCCCATTACACAGACTAACATAGACTCCTTGCTGCTCAGGCCGTCACCAAGGCAGATTGCTTGCTCGGCCGAAGAGAGGTGATGATGGGATAGATAGCCAAAACTGTCAAATACCAGGAACTTCCAGCTTGCCTGTAGGTCACTTAGTTTACCCACCACAGCCAGTCTGCCTGAACACTCCTGATCTGGTCTAGAGTGGCCTCTCAGCAGCCTCTACAACTAAATGGGCAGGTCGGCCCCAGTTGCCTGAGCAACTCTATGCCCCCAGACCTGAGCAGCAGGAGGCAGTGGGGTGGGGACAGCCCACCTGGTTGGCAACCGCCTGTAGTTTGTTCTTGTCGAGCTGTTTCATTTTCTAAGGGGATGGAAAACAGTGCTGGTTATACTCTCACGCCTCTAGGATGGGGTGCTACTGCCCCATTCCTTAGGGACAGATTCTACATCTCAAAGTTCTGCACTACCAAGCTGCCCTATTCCTGACAACGAGCTCACCTCAATGGCAGCATAAGCCTCCCGGAAAAGGTCCCAACTTCCATAGCTGCAGTAGACACAGCCCAGAGTCATGAAAAAGCAGAATGAGAAGAAGTATCGATGGTTATAGTGGCCCACACAATTGTTTAGCCAGGCTGGTTGGGAAATGATTAAGGACTAGAATCAAACACAATTTCAGGTGGTGTCCAGGCCCCTCGGATTCATCCCTGGTTCGTGACAACATCACCCAAGCCTCAGGCTTCCAGTCACTAAGAACTACTTTCCAAAGGCAAGAAAATACAAGACTTTACACCCAAGGTTGAGGTAGAAGTGCTCAAAGCTTTTCAGAGCATTCAGGTCCCACCAGGAAGTCACAGAAACTGAAATCCTTCACTAAAATGAATCTGCCGATATTTCCGCCTAGCTGGAGTCAGCCAGACATCTGTGTGGAACAGCAGACGGGGACCCATAGTTCTATCTGGCGTACCCAGTGAACAACCACAGAAGCTCAAACATCTCTTTCCATCCAATAGCTGTTAGCATGAGAGTTTAGAAAAGAAAGAGCTATTAAAAGATTCCTTGCTCCAAGAAGATCTGTCCTAGAGTGTGAGCTTCCTGCTCCCCCAGGAGATGGTCAGCCCCCACAACTCCTCAACTCCAGTGTTCTCTGCAGGGTGATGCTAAAATTGTGGTCATTAACCCTGTACAGTACTCTGGAGCTAAGGAAGGCCTCAGGCAGAAGAGGAAGCAAAAGGATACGGCAGTGGTGATCCATCTTCAGCACACACCTGTGAGGAAGGGACACAGGCTCTGTTACGGTGGCCAAAGTTCTTGAGATGTCAGTGCCAATTCTGACATCATCCTGCTGAGGTGGAAAGGGCACAGACTTTGAAGACAGCCAGGCCTTGCTTCAAACCCAGCTCTGCAGTTTAATAGCTATAAGATACTGGACAAGGTAATTCATCTCTCCAAACCTCGGTTTTCACAAATGGTAATAATGCCTAACTCACAGGACCATCGTAAGGATGAGGTGTCAGGAGAAGAGGGCACATCGCCTGGGACATGATGGGTGCTTCACCTATGTCTTAGCAAACTCAAGGTGAGGTTTTGCCCTATGGCTACAGCAGAAGGGCCACAGCTGGGATTCCCAGAGAGCAAAGCCAAGACCCACCTGTTGCAGATGCTGCAGTGGTGTGTTCGGGCTGGCTTGGGGTAAATGCACTTCTTACAGATGGAGACCGTGGCGATATCATTCCTGCCCTGTGTGAAGGGAGAGCATAACTGTGGCAGCACCAGTTCTGTCTCAAAACATACCAAGGTACTCTCCCCACTCCTGGGACCAGGTCCCATAGCCAGCAACTTCCCCCAGTGCCCCTGTGAGGACCCACCTGGGGTGGGTACCCAGGCGGAGTGGTGATGGCCTGGTAGTAGTGGAAGACAATCAGGATCAGATTCCAGTGGCTATAGAAGAAATGCCAGCAGAGTCGTGGCACTGAGTAGGTTCGGAGGATGAGAGGCAGGACACATAGGTAGGCGATAGCCACAATGGAGCCTGTCAGCACGATCACCAGGACTACGAACACCTGCCAACACCAGCAAGGTCAGGGAGACATAGCGCAAGAGCTATGCCCAAAGCAGACTCAGAGTTTCCCTAGGGGTGGGGGCCGGCCTCCAAAACCTGGGTTGAGTCTGTCAGAGACATGTCCCTCTGCTCCCCACAATACCCCTTTTCCTGCTCCCTGGACATCACTCACCACTCCAAACCAGCGGATCACATTGTCTACCAGCCAGTAGACAGGCTCAAAGGCAGCATCAACAGCAGTGTCACTGCCCCCAAAGGAGTTGTAGAGCAGGGAGCGCAGGCAGACCTTGCCGTAGCGCCAGCGCTGTACTAGACCCCGGAGCAGAGGTGGACAGCGGCGCCTGTAGCCCAGCAGCAGAAGCAGGCGGAGGCAGAGGCGGGCTGGGCCCAGCAGCAGGCTCCGCTGGCCTCGCATGGTTCCTAGGAGAGCACACCATTGTGAGGATCTAGTCTGAGCCCTCCCTTCCCAACCCGCTAGTGGGAAGGCCTAGAGTACTCACTGGGAGGGCAAAGACCTGAGACTAAGACCCAGCTAGGCCAGTCACCAACTATGAGAAGTAGGGAGGTTACTTCATTTTTCTACGGACAGTGCCCATGTTCCAACCAGATTAAGGGGGTAAGACTGACGGTTCTGAGCCTGCAGAAATCGTACTTATATTACACCACATGGTTGCATAGCAAATCCAAGGTGATGCACACCTAAAGCAACAGGCCACAGGGAAGGGTGAGAAAGGCCGCTCCAAACCAAAGCAGTCTTAGGAATTGTCTGTGTAGACAGACCTTTGGGTGGAGTGTGGCCCACATGGACAAAGCTACCCACTGTGTCTCTGGGCATGGCCACCGTAGCAGAGATCGCCCAGGCTTCCTGACTGCGTTGGCGCATCAACCTACCTTTAGACGATTACTCCTCACCAAAGAACAGCCAGTGGAGGAATGAGTACACAGAATGTGGATCCTGCACCGAGATATTCCCTGGTGCTATTTAAGTCTTGGCAAAAGATACTCTTCCTTCCTATTCCCTCTGGGCTGACGTCACAGGCTAGCCACTCAACCTGGTAGCATGACATTCCCTGTCTCCTGTCAGGACAGCCAGCTACCCCTTGCATGACAGAAAATGCTTTGTCTCCAATTCCATTCCCAGCCCCACTCCTAAGGAAATGGTAGCTAAGATAACTCCAGGTATTCTGAGCCAAAACCACAGGAAGGAGTCACGAGCAATGGGAGGGGACCTCCATGTTGATTCATGAAGGCCTTGGGGGCCTGACCTCTCTGATGGACTCCACTGCCCCAGTCTAATTAGACACTCAAGAACCTTCTCTGCAGCTGCTGCCTTAGCCCCAAGCTGCCCAACCAGACTTCCCAGTTCACTGCTTCTGTGGCACCTCTACCAGTGCCTCCATCTCCTCTCTGCAGTTTCTACCTCATGCAGCAGCCATGGGAAGAGATCAGCTACCTGGGCAATGACCAGAAGACACAGATGTGCTAACAGATGACAGTTTCATCAGTTCTGCAGATTAAATACTTTCACCAGAAAGAAAAATTATCTGATTTTGCCCTGAGGCAGCCAGGGAGGGCTGCTTTGTCCTTGACAACCCCATTGACTTATTTAACAGGTAGCTCAAAACCCAACAGAAACTGGAGGAGGCTGCTCCACTGCAGGGACGGTTTCAATTCTGTAACTGGAGCACTGTACTCTCCTTGCACCCTGGCTCATCCCCACAAAAGACCTTTCAAAGAAAACACTTAATTACCTCCTTGCACAAGCCCTGTAAGCTCTAAGGCGAAAACGAACTCAGCAGACAAGGTCTACAGAGGAGAAAGCACAATTCGGTAGGGACCTACACAGCACCAGGATAAATAAACCGTCTGTTCCTGTCACCTCCTAGGAAGCTAAAAGAATTAAAGGGAGTGTAGAAAAGATAAAAAAAGGCCAGGCATGGTGGCTCACGCCACTCTAAATAAGTGTCTCCTGCTATCATTCTGTCTGATTAATAAAGAGAGAAATACAAACTGTTATTAAAATCATGGCACTTAGGAGCTAGAAGTCATTTTTGAAAACAAGCCCAACCAGAAATCAGCCCAACCGTGTAAATAGAAAGCTCCTAGATGCACAGATACAGATTTGGGTGAACAAAGTCTGAAGCTAGGGCCTCTCTCCATTAGCTAACTCCCAACACTTTGGGAGGCTGAGGCAGGTGGATCACTTGAGGTCAGGAGTTAGAGACCAGCCTGGCCAACATGGTGAAACTTTGTCTCTACTGAAAATACAAAAAAATAGCTGGGCACGGTGGCACATGCCTGTAATCCTGGCTACTTGGGAGCCTGAGGTAGGAGAATGGCGTAAACCCGGGAGGTGGAGGTTACAGTGAGCCGAGATCACACCAGTGCACTCCAGCCTGGGAGACAAGAGTAAGACTCCGTCTCAAAAAAAATTTTAAAAAAAAAAGCTCAAGCTCAAACTTCCACCCCTATTGTTTGGAGGCATGATTTGGCTTGTAGCATGAATTTTTAAAGTGGTAGATACCCACAATCAAATGTAAGAGTGGGACAAAACAGATTACCCCACAACAAATCTAGGTGGCTGTGGGACTGTCCACACCGCTGTTCATTCCCTTTCTATAGCTAATGGAGAGTTTCCTATTTGCCAAAATACTTTTTGTAGTATTAGCATGCAAATCCAATGCATTCCTCATTTGTAATAAACTCGAATTATATGCTACTTCACACCTCTTCTAGTCTTAAAAAAAAAAACTTCTGTTCTCCACTTTTCAGATCATTCTCAACCACGTCCTAAATTCCTGAGCGCTACAGGAAATGCCTGCCTCAAGGACTAGATTTACCCAATTCCTTAGGGTTCAATTCTGTCCCTAAGCAGTTCTGTAGCCTCGGACAAATCATTCAACCCTGCTGGGACTCAATCTCCTTGTGTTCACATTCAGTGAGGGAGTGGGATTAAATGCTGAAGTCCCTTCCAGCTCTCACCCTTATTGATTCTGTAACTATACGGATACAGTCAACCCCCATATCTGCGGAGGGATTGGTTCCAGTCCTCCCTTCAGATACCAAAATCTATGGATGCTCAAATCTGTTATAAAATGGCATAGGCCGGGCGCGGTGGCTCAAGCCTGTAATCCCAGCACTTTGGGAGGCCGAGACGGGGGGATCACGAGCTCAGGAGATCGAGACCATCCTGGCTAACACGGTGAAACCCCGTCTGTACTACGAAATACAAAAAAACTAGCCGGGCGAGGTGGCGGGCGCCTGTAGTCCCAGCTACTTGGGAGGCTGAGGCAGGAGAATGGCGTAAACCTGGGAGGCGGAGCTTGCAGTGAGCTGAGATCTGGCCACTGCACTCCAGCCTGGGCGACAGAGAGAGACTCCGTCTCAAAAATAAATAAATAAATAAAATAAAATGGCATAGTATTTGCATATAACCTATACATATCCTCCCATATACTTTAAATCATTTCTAGATTACTCATAATACCTAATACAAAGTAAATGCTACACATAAACACTTTTTTTGTTTGTTTTTGAGATGAAGTCTTGCTCTGTTGCCCAGGCTGAAGTACAGTGGCAAGATCTCGGCTCACTGCAACCTCTGTCTCCTGGGTTCAAGCAATTCTCCCTGCCTCTGCCTCCCAAGTAGCTGGGATTACAGGCACCCGTCACCTCCCCCAGCAAATGTTTGTATTTTTAATAGAGACAGGGTTTCACAATGTTGGCAAGGCTGGTCTTAAACTCCTGACCTCAGGTGATCTGCCTGCCTTGGCCTCCCAAAGTGCTGGGATTATAGGCGTAAGCCACCACGCCCGGCTGCCCCCAAGTATTTCCAATCCATGGTTGGTTGAATCTGCGATGTGAAGCTCACAGGTATGAAGGGCAAACTGTATTTGGTAAGTGTAAATGAAATGTTTATAAAGCACTTAGCACAATACTTGGCTCATGGAAGTACTCAAATATTTGTTGAACGAATGACCTGGAGGGATGCAGAAGTGGAAAGCCTGGCCAGATGTCTATCTGTCCTACAAATACCAACAAGGACACTCTTGCCAATGTGATAACTCTAAATAAGTGTCTCCTGCTATCATTCTGTCTGATTAATAAAGAGAGAAATACAAACTGTTATTAAAATCATGGCACTTAGGAGCTAGAAGTCATTTTTGAAAACAAGCCCAACCAGAAATCAGCCCAACCGTGTAAATAGAAAGCTCCTAGATGCACAGATACAGATTTGGGTGAACAAAGTCTGAAGCTAGGGCCTCTCTCCATTAGCTAATGGGGTACAGGATGCCAGGAAATTGATATATGTAGTAAGTGGGCTGCAACTGAACATACAAACTTTTTTTTTTTTTTTTTTTTTGAGACTGAGTTTTGCTCTTGTTGCCCAGGCTGGAGTGCAATGGCACAATCTGGGCTCACCACAACCTCCGCCTCCTGGGTTCAAGCAATTCTCCTGCCTCAGCCTCCTGAGTAGCTGGGATTACAGGCATGCGCCCCCACGCCCGGCTAATTTTGTATTTTTTTAGTACAGACGGGGTTTCTCCATGTAGGTCAGGCTGGTCTCGAACTCCCAACCTCAGGTGATGCGCCTGCCTCAGCCTCCCAAAGTGCTGGGATTACAGGCGGGCCACCGCACCTGGCCCAGACTTTTCATCTCAGGAAATAGAGGTAAAGCAAAATTCAAAAATATGTGTGTAGGGAAGAAGGGGGTAATCTCAGTGAACAGGGGAGGAAACAGAGCAAAGCGCAGCTTTACTACCACCCCAAGCACAAGCCCGAGTACTCTCATCCCTCAGTAACAGTCACAGGCCATAGTGGTCGTCTGCCACCAGACAGGAGGAGATTGCAGGCCACAGCACTTCCCTCTTCCCATGGCTCTAAGTCACCATCTGTTTCCCAAGGGGAAAGTCGACTGAGGGGACAGGGAGGGACAGGCGGCAAAGCCATCAGAAGTCAGGTGAACTGAGATCAAAGTCGTAGGCAATGTCATCTGGACAAGGACGCTGCTCTCGGGATGTTTGCAATCTCAAGTAGGAGATACCAGACATCAATAAAGAGTAGCATTTTATTCACGTGCAGACCTCCCTTCTGGGGTAACACCCTGAGAAGAAAAAGTAGCAACTTTATTTTGGGGCTGCTTATCTTTTGATGACGGGCCCACACAACCAGAGTTCGGCTTTTTCAACCTGAGAAAGCTTACTTAAGTGGGGATGGGAGGCCGCGAAGAGGATCGGACCGCAGGACTGGAAGCTACAGTTAAAAAACCGGGAAAAGGCCGGGCGCGGTGGCTCACTTTGGGAGGAATCACCTGTAATTCCTGCACTTTGGGAGGCTGAGGCGGGCGGCTCAAGAGATCGAGACCATCCTGGCCAACATAGTGAAACCCCGTCTCTACTGAAAATACAAAAATTAGCTAGGCGTGATGGCGCGCGCCTGTAGTCCCAGCTGCGCGGGAGGCTGAGGCAGGAGAATCGCTTGATGCCAGGAGGCGGAGGTTGCAGTGCGCAGAGATCGCGCCACTGCACTCCAGCCTGGCCAAAGAGCGAGACTCCTTTTCAAAAACAAAACAAAACAAAAACCGGGAAAAGGTTTTATTTCTCAATGACAGCCGCGAGGTGAAACTGCGATGGACTGGAAGTCAAAAATCGCGGGTTCCAGTTTGGGCTCTATCTTGAAGATTTTGGACAAGTCAAACCCGGTCTCTGAATCTGAGGTTCCACATCTGTGAAATAGACGAGTTGGGTCGCTTGACCTCCTTCCTTCCTGCTCTGAACGTAACGGTTGCTCGCAAGGTGCGCTCCGGCTGAGGAGGGCGCAGCCCCGCAGGGCAGGGCGAGGAGAGAGCAGGAACCCGGACTCAAGACAAGGCCCCAGGGCATTGCCCGACCCAGAAAAAGGGACTAGGATGGGGAGCAAGGGCCGAGGCTTCGCCCTTACCTGCCGCCTGCCGACTCCCCAGTCAGCCAAACCGAGCCCCGCAGCCTCTGCCGCCGCTCACTGCCACCCCCTCCGACTCGGCGCCCCGGCCGGGCCCGGCTCAATCCAAACCACCATGGCCCGCCGCCTGCAGTGCCACCCAGCGGACCCGGACCTGCCGCCAGCCCATCCTCAATCACACGCGCAGGCGCAAGCATGGAGCGCTGAAGTTCCGCCCCCGGATTTGTCCCGGGGTAACCTGGGAAATGGAGTTTACACGCAAGGATAAAGAACACCAATTGACGCGTATCTTACTGCGGAACTGTGCCTGGGTTTGGCCAATGAGAAATCGATTTCGTTTTCATCCGGGTTTTGGGACAGCGGCAATGATGGCACCACCTGTGAGATACTGTATTCCCGGTAAGTGAGCGCTTCCCGTACAGAGTCCTGGATAGGGGCCGAAGCAAGAAGCCTGGACGGCCTGCAGTTTCTGGGGGCCCGTGACCGATGCAGCATTTTTTCTGCAGGCGAACGTCTGTGTAACTTGGAGGAGGGCAGCCCGGGCAGCGGCACCTACACCCGCCACGGCTACATCTTTTCGTCGCTTGCCGGCTGCCTGATGAAGAGCAGCGAGAACGGCGCGGTAAAGGAAGCGGCATGCCGTCTCCTCTCTCTCTGTTTTTCCCTTAGGCTGCCCTTGAGTTCCAGTCCTTAGGCATGGGCACTGCGGACGCGTCTTTAGAGCCTTAGTGGTACAATGTTGGTCTCTTAGTTTCTTCTAGCCGTATCGCCGCTGTTGTGCACTTAGCCACCACACACTAGTTGTGTTGATCTCGCTTGGTTGTGCTGCTGACCCTCGGGGAGGGAGGTTGGGACAAAAGCAGATGCGAACTCAGTAACCCAGCCCAGCTCAGCCCAGCAGTGCGTTGTATACTGTATGAATGTTGCTTACCTCTCCGGCTTTATCTAGTGCCACTATCTCCACCTCACTGACGCAATCTAATCATACAGTCTTTTCTATTTGTAAAAGTTATAATCACAGTTTTGGCTTGCCCTTTTAAAAAAATTTGTAACACACTAGCTTCTTTCAGTGTCGGTAATGTGCCAAGCTTTCTCCTGCTACAGAGCCTTTGTAACATGCCATCTATCTGGAACGCTTCTGTCTTCCTAGGCCTGTTTAATTCCTACCTCCGTTAGTTTCTGTATTATCACCTCAGAGAAGCCCTTCTGGACCCACTAATTGAGGAAAGGAGTTTTGTGGGATGTTTTGTTTTTGTTTGTTTTGTTAAAGACTTACAAAAAACTCTGTCCCTTTTCTTCCAAGCACTTATGTCAGCATATGATTAGACACTCAGGTATGTTTCCCACTAGACTTCTCCCTTGCTTAAATCTAAGTTCCACGAAGTGCAGGTGCTACCACCATACCATCAGTATCTAGCACAAAGCAGCTCCTCAATAAATGTTTGTTGAATGCGTAATACCTACCTTTCTAGTTTTAGAGATTGATCCAGGATTAGCTCAGGATCATATAAGCAATATTTGAAGGAGCACAGTAGAAAGAGGATTCAGAATTAGAACCGTTAGGTTCTGGCTAACTTGACCTCGATTCTGCTTTGAGTAAGTAACTTAAGCCGTCTGACTCAAGGGGCTTTCTATTCAGTCATTGTTGGGAATGTCCTTAACAGTCCTGAGTTTGTTCATTTCATAGATACCACTTGAGTATTTTCATGTGTCAGGCACAGCGCTGACTTGGTTTCTGCTATCAAAGGACACAGACACAAATTGTAAACAAATAAATGCTCAAATAAGCATATGGTTACACATGTGGTGGCTGCTTTGAAAGAATATTACAGGGCACCTTAAGAACATGTAACAGGCAAATCCATCCTAGTCAGCAGAAGTGACATTGAAGCTGAATCATCTAAAGAGTAGGTTAGAGTCAGGTGGGTGGAGAGAGTGCAATTCTGGCAAAAAGAATAGGTTGAAGAGAGATCTGAAAGTGGGAAGAATTTAGTAAGTTGGGGAAACTGAAAGAAGGCCAGGAGAGCTGAAGCATTGTAAGCAACGGAGAGATTGTTAAAAGATGAGGCTCAAAATATCTGTCTCATACCAACAGCCAATACCATGCTCAAAGAGAAAACTCTGCAAGTATTCACTTAAAACAAGCGTAGCTACTATTTGTAACATTTCTGTGGAAATTTCAGCCTGTGCAGTAAAATAAGAAACAGAAAGAAGCAGTATAACTTTGGAGGAAAGAGTAAAATTGTCAGCCAGATGTAGTGGCTCACGCCTGTAATCCCAGCACTTTGGGAAGCCAAGGTGGGTTGATCACCTGAGGTCAGGTGTTCGAGACCAGTCTGACCAACATGGTGAAACCCCATCTCTACTAAAAATACAAAAAATTACCCGAGCATGGTGGCAGGCGTCTGTAATCCCAACTACTCGGGAGGCTGAGGCAGGAGAATCACTTGAACCCAGGAGGTGGAGGTTGCAGTGAACCGAGATGGCGCCATTGGACTCCACTCTGGGCAACAAGAGTGAAACTCCATCTCAAAAAAAAACCAAAAAAAGTAAAATTGTCAATGGTTATAGGCAATATAGTTGTATACCAAGAAATTCTGAGAGAATCACCAGAAAACTTATTGGAAGTTTAGGGATTTACTACAAAAAAAATTAGCCGGGCGTGGTGGCAGGTGCCTGTAGTCTCAGCTACTTGGGAGGCTGAGGCTGGAGAATGGCATGAACCCGGGAGGTGGAGCTTGCAGTGAGCCGAGAATATGCCACTGCACTCCAGCCTGGGCAACAGAGCAAGACTCCATCTCCAACGACAACAACAAAAAAAGAAGTTTAGAGGTTTACATCTTCTAGCAGCATTCTGTAGCCCCCTGGTCCTCCTATTTCCTAAAATTTCTAAGGCCTTCTGCTCTGGCCTATAAATGAATGCATACTCCAGCTCTCACCTGTGTACCAAGACATTCCTATATTACTCTCAAGACACAAATGCTTTGACCCAAGAGTTAGCCAGGACATTTCAGTTTTTTCTTTTTCCCTCTGTAGCTTCCTGTGGTGTCTGTAGTAAGAGAAACAGAGTCCCAGTTACTGCCAGATGTGGGAGCTATTGTAACCTGTAAGGTAAGTTTGTCCTAACTTCCATGCTTAGAACGCCCATTCAGTGCTAAAATCATGACCATGCCAGAACTGCAGTGTCCAGTATGATAGCCACAAGCTACATAAATGTATTTTTGGCAGGGCACAATGGCTCACACTGGTAATTCTTGCACTTTAAGAGGCCAAGGCAGGCTGGGCGCAGTGGCTCACGCCTATAATCCCAGCGCTTTGGGAGGCCAAGGGGGACTGATCACAAGGTCAGGAGATTGAGACCATCCTGGCTAACACGGTGAAACCCCGTCTCTACTAAAAATACAAAAAAAATGAGCAGGGCATGGTGGCGGGCACCTGTAGTCCCAGCTATGTGGGAGGCTGAGGCAGGAGAATGGCGTGAACCCGGGAGGCGGAGCTTGCAGTGAGCTGAGATCGCGCCACTGCACTCTAGCCTGGGCAACAGAGCGAAATTCTGTCTCAAAGGAAATAAAAAGGCCGGGCGCGGTGGCTCAAGCCTGTAATCCTAGCACTTTGGGAGGCCGAGACGGGCGGATCACGAGGTCAGGAGATCGAGACCATCCTGGCTAACACGGTGAAACCCCGTCTCTACTAAAAATACAAGAAAATTAGCCAGGCGAGGTGACAGGCGCCTGTAGTCCCAGCTACTCGGGAGGCTGAGGCAGGAGAATGGCGTGAACCCGGGGGGGCGGAGCTTGCAGTGAGCCGAGATCGCGCCACTGCACTCCAGCCTGGGGCACAGAGCAAGACTCCATCTCAAAAAAAAAAAAAAAAAAAAGAGGCTGAGGCAGGAGGATTGCTTCAACCCAGAGTTCAAGACCAGCCTGGGAAACATAGTGAAACCTCATCTCTACAAAAAGAATCAAAAATTGCTGGGCACTGTGGCTCACGCCTGTAATCCCAGCACTTTGGGAGGCCAAGGTGGGTAGATCACCTGAGGTCAGGAGTTCGAGACCAGCCTGGCCAATCACGGCTAACATGATGAAACCCCATCTCTACTAAAAATACAAAAATTAGCTCAATGTGGTGGCACATGCCTATAATCCCAGCTACTCGGGAGTCTGAGGCAGGAGATTTGCTTGAACCCGGGAGGCCGAGGTTTCAATGAGTCCGCGTCACGGCACTCCAGCCTGGACAACAGAGTGAGACTCTGAAAATAAATAAATAAATAAATAAATAAATAAATAAATAAAAATAAAAAATTAGCCAGGCATGGTAGCACATGCCTGTGGTCCCAACTACTTGGTAGGCTGAGGCAGGAGGATCGCTTGAACCCAGGGGGTTGAGGCTGCAGTGAGCCATGATCACTGCAGCCTGGGTAACGACAAGACTTGTCTCTCAAAAATAAAATAAGGGCTGGGCGCGGTGGCTCACGCCTGTAATCCCAGCACTTTGGGAGGCCGAGACGGGCGGATCATGAGGTCAGGAGATTGAGACCATCCTGGCTAACACGGTGAAACCCCGTCTCTACTAAAAAAATACAAAAAAATTAGCCGGGCGAAGTGGCGGCGCCTGTAGTCCCAGCTACTCAGGAGGCTGAGGCAGGAGAATGGCGGGAACCTGGGAGGCGGAGCTTGCAGTGAGCTGAGATCCGGCTACTGCACTCCAGCCTGGGCGACAGAGCGAGACTCCTTCTCAAAAAATAAAATAAAATAAAATAAAATAATATAAATAATATAAATAAAATAGAATAGAATAAAATAAAATAAAATAAAATAAAATAAAAGTTTCCTTAGTCACATTAGCCACATTTCAAGTACTCAGTAGCCACTTGTGGCTAGTGGTTGCTATACTGGTCAGCACATGACTTTTCTGTCACTACATAAAGTTTTACTGGACTGTTCTGGTCTACAGATTTCTAGAATAATAAGGCAGCCAAGGTCAGGCATGCGTAGTTCCTTCACTGAGCTGATTCTCTGAATACAGAGTTTCTACCTGTGTCTGGGAAACAGGGATGCCAGAGGATGATTGGGAAGCCTATTTTTGAACATCTGAAGCTGAGACCTTTTTCTGCAGAGAAGCAAAAGACTTTTATTTTCTGGCATTCCTTGATTTTTTTCCTTTTTAGATTTTTTTTTTTTTTTTTTTTTTTGAGACAGGGCCTTGCTCTGTCACCCAGGCTGGAGTGCAGTGGCACGATCTTGGCTCACTGCAGCCTCTGCCTCTTGGGTTCAAGTGATTCTACTGCCTCTGCCTCCCGAGTAGCTGGGATTATAGGCGTATGCTGCCACGCCTAGCTAATTTTTGTATTTTTAGTACAGATGGGGTTTTACCAGGTTGGCCAGGCTGGTCCCGAACTCCTGACCTCAAGTGATGTGCCCACCTCAGCCTCCCAAAGTGCTGGGATTACAGGCATGAGCCACCGTGTCCAGCCTTTTTTTTTTTTTTTTTTTCCAATGTTAGCCATCTATACTTTAAAAAATCTATACTTCTCTGAAGGGCAAGTTGTGAAAAGACTAAAAAAAAAAAAAGCTGGGAGTGGTGGCTCACGCCTGTAATCCCACCACTTTCGGAGGCCGAGGCGGGCGGATCACAAGGTCAGGAGATCGAGACCATCCTGGCTAACATGGTGAAACCTCGTCTCCACTAAAAAATTAGCCGGGCGTGGCGGCATGTGCCTGTTGTCCCAGCTGCTGGGGAGGCTAAGGCAGGAGAATGGCATGAACTTGGGAGGCAGAGCTTGCAGTGAGCCGAGATCGTGCCACTGTACTCCAGCCTGGGTGACAGAGCAAGACTCTGTCTCAAAAAAAAAAAAAAAAAACTGCAGGGTGTGGTGGCTGACGTCTATAATCCCGGCACTTTGGGAGGCCGAGGCAGGCGGATCACCTGAGGTCAGGAGTTTGAGACCAGCCTGACCAACATGGAGAAACCCTGTCTCTACTAAAAATACAAAATTAGCCAGGCATGGTGGTGCATGCCTTTAATCCCAGCTCCTCAGGAGGCTGAGGCAGGAGAATTCTTTGAACCCGGGAGGCAGAGGTTGCGGTGAGCCAAGATTGCGCCATTGCACTCCAGCCTGGGCACCAAGAGCGAAACTCTGTCTCAAAAAAAAACCCATACCATCTTTGTTTCCCATGGTAACTCTATCAGGTGGCCAGAGTGGCTCTTATTCCCCTTTACATGTGTCACTTATGCAGAGAAGTAGGAGTTAACTTGTCTTAAATTCTCTACTTAGTAGGGTTGCTTGCATTGAAGTCCTAGTAATCCCCAGTTCGTTGCTGCTTCCTTGAGCTGACAACTGCTTATACTCTGATGCTGATCTTTTCTCTATTCCACAGGTCTCTAGTATCAATTCACGCTTTGCCAAAGTACACATCCTATATGTGGGGTCCATGCCACTTAAGAACTCTTTTCGAGGAACTATCCGGTAAGAAGTATCCTTGTCACGTATGCCTTAGCAACTGCAATAAGATTAGGATAGACTAGGACACCAGAATTTTGAGCAACAGTTACAATTCCTATTTTTCTCTTGCCCATTTTTCTTTCTTCTTTGTGCTTTGATTCTCCCCTAGTAGTATCCAAAAATATGTGGATGAGCTAGGACAAAAGGAAAATATTAACAAGAGAGGGTTTAAAAGTAAAGCAAAGGCTGGGCACAGTGGTTCATGCCTGTAATCCTAGCACTTTGGGAAGCTGAAGCGGATGGATCTCTTGAGATCAGGAGTTTGAGACCAGCCTAGCCAACATGGTGAAATCCCGTCTCTGTAAAAAATACAAAAATTAGCCGGGCACAGTGGCTCACACCTGTAATCCTAGCACTTTGGGAGGCCAAGGTGGGCAGATCACAAAGTCAGGAGTTTGAGACCAGCCTGGCCAATATGGTGAAACCACGTCTCTACTAAAAATACAAAAACTAGCCGGACATGGTGGCGTGCGCCTGTAATCCCAGCTACTCAGGAGGCTGAACCCGGGAGGCAGAGGTTGCAGTGAGCCAAGATCGCGCCACTGCACTCCGGCACAGGGTACACAGCGAGACTCCATCTCTTAAAAAAAAAAAAAAAAAAAAAAATTAGCTGGGCATGGTGGTGCATACCTGTTGTCCCAGCTACTTGTGGAGCTAAAGTGGGAAGATCACTTGAGCCTAGGAGGTGGAGGTTGCAGTGAGCTGAGATTGTACCACTGCACTCCAGCCTGGGTGACAAAGTGAGACCCTGTCTCAAAAAACAAATAAATAAATGAAAAGTAAAGCAAAAAGAATTGAGTGAAGCTGAAGTTTATCAGTGTCAGGATGACTCAAACCAAAGTGGAAGGCATTCTAGGAAGCACTTTTTAAAAATTTTAATATAGATTGAACTCAGAGGTTATAAAACATTGAAAAGATTTGTGAGTGAGACGGTGATTTCCTGTGGCTTCCTTGAGAAAGGACAAACATTTCTTGCCAGGCAGATAATCTAACTTTTGAGGCCCTTTCCAGCCTCAGGATTTGATGTGGTTCTGTAGTGCAGCAATCTCCAAGCTTCTTGGCACCAGGGACCAGTTTCTTGGAAGACAGTTTTTCCACAGACTGTGGTGGGAGTGGTTGCAGAATGATTCAAGTGCATTACATTTATGCTGTACTTTATTTCTATTATTATTACACTGTAATATATAATGAAATAATTATACAGCTCACCATAATGTAGAATCAGCGGGAACCCTGAGTTTCTTTCCCTGCAATTCGATGGTCCCATCTGGGGGTGATGGGAGACAGTGACAGATCGTCAAGCATTAGATTCTCATAATGAGTGGGCAACCTAGCTCCCTCATGTGCACAGTTCACAATAGGGTTCATACTTCTATGAGAATCTAATGCCCACTTTGATCTGACAGGGGGCAGAGCTCAGGCAGTAATGTATGTGATTGGGGAGCAGCTGTAAATACAGATGAAGCTTGCCTGCCACTCACTTCCTTCTGTGCAGCCCGGTTCCTAACAGGCCACCAGAAGTTGGGGACCCTTGCTATAGTGCTTCTGTTCAAGCCCTGAGGCAACAAAACTCCTTATCGTTTCTTGCCAAATCTGATCTGCCTTTATCTAATCAGGTATTGATACTGCTGCTCCATGTGGTCTGAGGATGCTTCTCCACCCTGCTCCTCTGAGTAGCAGCTGGGTCCCAATTAAGACTTGTTCTGTCTGTTCTTGTAGCTCTTTATTTACTAGGAATCTACAGAATAATTCTTTCTCACAGGCTGGGCAAGGTGACTCATGCCTGTAATCCCAGCACTTTGGGAAGCTGAGGCGGGTGGATCACCTGAGGCCAGGAGTTCAAGACCAGCCTGGCCAATGTGGTGAAACCCCATCTCCACTAAAAATACAAAAACTAGCCGGGCGTGGCAGCACATTCCTGTAATTCCAGCTGCTTGAGAGGCTGAGGCACGAAAAATGCCTGAAGCCAGGAGGCGGAGGTTGCAGTGAGCCTAGATCGTGCCACTGTACTCCAGCCTGGGTGACAGAGGGAGACTCTGTCTTAAAAAAAAAAAAAAAAAAAAAAAAATTCTTTCTCACAGATAATTAATCTTTCTGTTAATTCTTTTTTTATAGCAAGGAAGATGTCCGAGCAACTGAAAAAGACAAGGTTGTTGGTTGGTTCTCTTTTTTTAACGGCTTTACAAATCTCAATCCCTTAAAAGTATTATCTCAGACCAGGCATGGTTGCACACACCTGTAATCCCAGTACTTTGGGAGGCTGAGGTGGGAGGATCACTTGAGGCCAGGACTTCAAGACCAGCCCTGGCAACACAGTGAGACCCTGTCTCTACAAAAATTTTAAAAATTAAAAATTAGCGGGCATGGTGGCTCGTGCTTGTAGTCATAGCTGCTTGAGAGGATGTGGCTGGAGGATTGCTTGAGCCCAGGAGTTTGAGGTTATGTGGTGGCACAAACCTGTAGTCCTAGCTACTTAGGAGGCTGAGGCAGGAGGATCCCTTGGTCCAGCAGTCCAAGGCTGCAGTGAGCTACCATTGCATCACTGCACTCCAGCCTGGGTGACACAGTGGGATTCCACCCTTAACAAAAAAGGGCTGGGTGCGGTGGCGCACACCTGTAATCCCAGCTTTTTGGAAGGCCAAGGCAGGCAGATCACGAGCTCAGGAGTTCAAGACCAGTCTGACCAACATGGTGAAACCCCATCTCTACTAAAAATACAAAAACTAGCCAGCGTCATGCTGCGCGCCTGTAATCCCAGCTACTCAGGAGGCTAAGGCACGAGAATCGCTTGAACCTGGGAGGTGGAGGTTGCAGTGAGCCAAGATCGTACCACTGCACTCCAGCCTGGGCAACAGAGCGAGACTCCATCTCAAAAAAAAAAAAAAAAAAAAAAAACTTTTCATTTGTATGATAATACTGTAGAAGCAATTAAAAGTTGTTGACTTGACATGAGTAATGATGATTTCTACCCTCCAGGATTAGAAAGTAGACTGGCTTTACCAGAAGCGTTCACAGTTTCATATAGACCCAGTCTAGAACTTTCACTTACCATTCCTGTTCTTTCTTTACAGGTTGAAATTTATAAGAGTTTCCGCCCAGGTGACATTGTCTTGGCCAAAGTGGTATCCTTTATTCCCAGCAGACTTCTGGGTTTTTGTCAAAAGAAGAGATGGAGGCTGGGCATGGTGGCTCATGCCTGTAATCCCAGCACTTTGGGAGGCCAAGGCGGGTGGATCACCTGAGGTCAGGAGTTCGAGACCAGCCTGGCCCAACATGGTGAAACCCTGTCTCTACTGAAAATACAAAAATTAGCTGGACGTGGTGGCGCATGGCTGTAATCTCAGCTACTCGGGAAACTGAGGCAGGAGAACCGCTGGAACGCTGGAGGCACAGGTTGCTGTGAGCTGAGATCGCGCCACTGCTCTCCAGCCTGGGTAACAGAGCAAGACTCCATCTCAAAAAAACAAAACAGAGAAAGTAGAAAAACAACTCAGCTGGCTAAGGTTGGGGGAAGACTTCTAACTCCTCATTTTCCTTCAGTGTTATGTGACTAGATCTCCCTAGGTGATGCACAGTCCAACTACCTGCTAACCACTGCCGAGAACGAGCTGGGAGTAGTGGTAGCCCACAGTGAGTCAGGTGAGATGGCCTTGCTTCCACATCCTTACTTTCCCTGGAGCTATGGTTTGGGATTAATCCATTGTTTTTCCTGGTTTCCCTTATCTGGGAAGCAGTATGGCTGTAGATATTTCCTTCTGAGATTAGAATGATTTTTTTTTTCTTCTTTGCTTGGTGCCGGTGGTGGTGGTGGTTTGAGACTGGGTCTCACTGTGTCAAGGAGGCTGGAGTGCAGTGGTGCGATCTCCACTCACCACAGCCTTCACGTCCCGGGTTCAGGCAATTCTCATCACCCAAGTAACTGGGATTACAGATACACGCCACCACACCTAGCTAATTTTTGTATTTTTAGTAGAGACGGGGTTTCGCCATGTTGGCCAGACTGGTCTCAAACTCCTGGCCTCAAATGATCTGCCCGCCTTGGCCTCCCAAAGTGCTGAGATTGTAGGTGTGAGCCACCACACCCAGCCTGATTCTCCTTATATAAATCCAAGGAAACGGGACTCCATAAGTCAGTAGAACAAAGTTTTTTCTTTGTGAGTTGAGGTTCAGTAGGAAGCTTGGTGGCACTTCAGTTTCATACCCAGCATAAAAGAGGAGTCCCAGGCAAATCTTTGGGATCTGGGCTCCACCAGCTTTTCCCTTCCAGGTATCCAGATGGTTCCCATCAGCTGGTGTGAGATGCAGTGCCCTAAGACCCACACTAAAGAATTCCGGAAAGTAGCCCGAGTACAACCTGAATTCTTGCAGACCTAAGAAGCCACTTTTTACCCCATGGAAGGGGGTAAGCTGTTCCTGAGTATAACACCAAGATGCTGCTGTCTATTCAAACACCTGGCGTCGGCCAACAGCCTCTTCCAGAAAAATCTGCCAGAAACTTAGGCTATAGATGGAACACGTTTCTGTGAACCTATCAGTGGATTTCATTCTCTTGAGTAATAAAATTTATCTTTTCAAGGCACCAACAAACAAAACTGTGATATTGGAAATAGCCTAACAAAACTGTGATATTGGAAATAGCCTATCCCCCCTGACAGTCCTTATAAATACCTATTTTTTGTTATGATAAAACTTTTTTACTAAAAGGATGTTATAGTTGTCTTAAGCAGAGAAAGACGTCTAAATGGTGTCAGGACATTTCAGTACTTCTGCTTATTGAGTACTCACTGTGCTAGGCACTGAGTCAAGTGCTTTACATACGTCCCCTTCATTCAGGTACATTATGGTCTAATGAAAATTTGAGGACACATGTGATACAGATAGCATGTGAGGCGGACGTGGTGGCTCATGCTTGTAAATCCCAACACTTTGGGAGGCCGAGTTAGGTTGAAGTCAGGAGTTCGAGACCAGCCCGGCCAACATGGTAAAACCCCATCTTTACTAAAAATACAAAAATTAGCCGGGCGTGGTGGCACATGCCTGTAATCCCAACTACTCGGGAAGCTGAGGCAGGAAGATCACTTGAACCCTGGACGTGGAAGTTGTAGTGAGCCGAGATTGTGCCACTGTACTCCAGCCCGGACAACAGAGCGAGACTCTTGTCTCAAAAAAAATAAGTAACATGTCTAAAAGTATTTGATACACATTACTGATATAGTGGGTACTCCAGGAAATGTTTAATCTGAATTGAAAAGTGGGACAGAGTACTGTCATATGAGGTGGCCAGGAAAGGATTAGTGACATGAGATAAAAATAAAGAACATAAGTAAGTGAATATATTCAAGGCAGAGAGACAAGCCCAGGCTAAGTACAGAAGCAGAAATTAAGGCATAAGTTTGGGGATGAGGAAGGGATGAAAGTTAAGCATGGAGAGGTTGCCGACAAAATACGAGTCTTGAGATGTCACTTCTTGAGATGTTACTCAAGAAGCCCATCTCTTCAGTATTAGTGACAGTGCATAATGTGAGCTTTAGAATCAGGCCACCTTAGTTTCTATCCTCTGCTTCCTAACCTTGAACGTTAGGGTTTCTTTAATTGAAAATTTTACCGAGATTAAGATCATTGTAGATCCACATCCAGGTTTTGTTTTTTGTTTGTTTGTTTTTGAGACAGAGTCTTGCTGTTACCTAGGCTGGAGTGCAGTGGCGCGATCTCAACTCACTGCAGCTTCTGCCTTCCCGGTAGCTGGGAGTACAGGCATGCACCACCATTCCCAGCTAACTTTTGGTAGAGATGAGGTTTCACCATGTTGGCCAGACTGGTCTTGAACTCCTGACCTCAGGTGATCCACCTGCCTTGGCCTCCCAAAATGCTGGGCTTATAGGCATCAGCCACCATGCCCGGCCTTGGTGTTTTTGTTTGTTGTACATGCAATTTTTAAAGAGACAGGGCCTCAGAATGTCACCCAGGATGAAGCGCAGTGGTGCAGTCATAGCTTACTGCAGCCTCAAACTCCTGGACTCACGTAATTCCCCCACATCAGTCCCCTGAGTAGCTGGGACTACAGGCACATACCACCATGCCTGGCTAATTTTTTTTGTAGAGACCAGGTCTTGCTATGTTGCCCAGGCCAGTCTCAAACTCCTGGCCTCAAGTGATCCTCAGCCTCCCAAAGTGCTGGGATTACAGGTGTGTGCCGCCGTGCTGGCCAAAATTACCAAATTCTGGTCTAGGATTCTGCACAGGTTAGGAAAGTAACATTCCACCAGCCTCTTGGAGACTGAAATTACTCAAGGTTATTGTGTAGGTCAAATGAAAATCTAAAATTGAAAAGCAAGATGCTTGAAAGTATTTAAATCTTAGAACCTTGATTTGCTTGAACTAGTAATATCCATCCCAGCCCCAGTACCAAGTGGTGTGACATTTGGTGCTTTTTACATGTTTCTTTGGGCCTGTTTCCTCTTCCTTAAACAGGAGTTACCAGCCCTTTCGTGGGTTAAGATTAGAGCTAACGTATGTAATATCCCTCATCCAGTGGATGGCAGAGGAGCATTAGGAGCTCAACAGATGGTGTTACTTGCTCCCACCAGAAGGAAAAGGGAATGTTCTTTCTCCAGCTTTATGGATTTCTTGTATTCCAGTGATCTTTTCAAAGGAGAGAGAAGGCAATTGTGTTTATAATGTAATTATACTCCTTTCCACTGCACTGTCACTTTTTGAGGTCATCTTTTAAGTTTTCAAGTTGGTAAAACGGTTAAAAAATTCTGAGGCTGGCCGGGCGAGGTGGCTCAAGCCTGTAATCCCAGCACTTTGGGAGGCTGAGACGGGCGGATCACGAGGTCAGGAGATCGAGACCATCCTGGCTAACAAGGTGAAACCCCATCTCTACTAAAAAATACAAAAAAAAAATAGCCGGGCGAAGTGGCGGGCGCCTGTGGTCCCAGCTACTCGGGAGGCTGAGGCAGGAGAATGGCGTAAACCCGGGAGGCGGAGCTTGCAGTGAGCTGAGATCCGGCCACTGCACTCCAGCCTGGGCGACAGAGCCAGACTCAGTCTCAAAAAAAAAAAAAAAAAAAAAAAAATTCTGAGGCCTGCACGGTGGCTCACACCTGTAATCACAGCACTTTGGGAGGCCAAAACTGGTTCGAGACCAGCCTGGGCAACTTGGCAAAAACCCGTCTCTACTAAAAAATACAGAAATTAAGCAGGCATAGTGGCACAAGCCTGTGGTCCCAGCTATTTGGGAGGCTGAGGCAGGAGGATTCCTTGAACCCTGGAGGCAGAGGCTGCAGTGAGCTGAGATTGTGCCACTGCACTGAAGTTTGGGCGGCAGAGCGAGACTGTCTCAAAAAGAGAAAAAAAAAACAGCAGACTTTATTTACTCTAAAGAGGATACAATGGAGTTTCAGTGACTTTCCAGTCAGGGGAGCACCAAGCAAGAGCTGCAGGGGGCAACATGAATGGAGGGCTTGGCCAGGAGGGCCTCCCACCGCCACCTCAGCTCACCAGGCTGACATGAAAAGCCCAGGGAGATGTGTCATTTTTGGACCAACCATGTAAAGTTGTGACTGGGTGTCCCAAAACAAACTGCCACACAAGGACTAGGGTAGTGGGAGACATTTCAAGTTAAATGCTAAGGTTTCCTCAGATAAGCTCTTCCACATCACACAAGAAACTATTGCACATCACTCCTTTATTATACTGATCTGGAAAAAGGATTTAGTACAGTTATGCTCAGGTGAATACTGGACCCATGTGGCAGAGCCAAGCAACTAGAACATGATTCGGAAATCAGTGAAAGACACACTTGGACAGGACCAAGGGGCGTTTCACTGCCATGAAACAAGGCAGGAAGGGATTCTAACACACACAGCAGGAAGCACTCCTGCCCCTCAGAGGTCAAGGAACTGATCCCATACTGGTATGAGGAATGGCTTATTTTCTGATGACCACATGTGGGACTATTTCAACCGCCACAAGAAACCCCAGAAGGGTTACTGTTTTGTATTATTTATATATACTATACTTTTTTAATAAAAGTAAATGTAACACATAACTAAATTCAGGATTGATCCCAGACTTCTAGAGCCAGGTCCTCTAGGGTCAGGGAGGAAACAGTTATCACATCACCATGCAGGTTACATCATCTTCCACTGGAATGACTAGAGCCCCCAGGCAGTGGCCTGACTGCAGAAGAGCAGAGGACTGGCTCCTGGGGACAGAGAGGCTCTGTTGCTTCTCCTCATTGGTCATGGCTTAGCATGATTCCTCCCCACAAGTCCTTAGTAAACAACTCGCAAAAACCCAAGTTACTACCTTTAAACTCTGTTGGGTAAGGGGAGCTTTTCCACAGCTTGGACTGAGAACCTGTGCTCTAGAAGTGCTATTCTGACTAGATTGTACGAAGGGAGTGGGTGCAGAAGACAAAATGGCCAAAATGAAAATGGGAGCCACCAGTCCCCATCTGCAGATACAACTCAAGATGTCTACAGATGCGGTCAGTGTGACATGTGCAGGTGGGAGGGGCAGAGGGACAAGACGGGCAGGGAGGGTGCTCCTGGGGACAGTATCCTCCCCGCTGGCCTTCACTTCTTGGCCTTGCCCTGGGCGGCCACAGCTTCCATGGCTTTGCGCACCGTCTCTTCATCCCCCAGGAACTGCATGGGCTTGATAGGCTTCAAGTTCTTGTCCAATTCATAGACAATGGGAATACCAGTCGGCAGGTTCAGCTCCATGATAGCCTCTTCAGAGAGACCTGAAAACATCCACCATCATCAGCCACACAAGACATAAATCCACATCGCCCCTCCAGGTTTACTCTTTGTCCTCCAGGGGACAAAGGACTTTGACAGAAATTAAAGTAAGATACTCTTTCTGATCTTTATAGTAGTTCTGAACCCAGGGAATGGCCCCCGCCATACTTATTTCTCAGCCATTAAACTGAAAAGCCAGAAAAGGTATACAAGATAAACCACCATGCCGGGCGTGGTGGCTCAAGCCTGTAATCCCAGCACTTTGGGAGGCCGAGACGGGCGGATCGCGAGGTCAGGAGATCGAGACCATCCTGGCTGACACGGTGAAACCCCGTCTCTACTGAAAAATACGAAAAACTAGCCGGGCGAGGTGGCGGGCGCCTGTAGTCCCAGCTACTCGGGAGGCTGAGGCAGGAGAATGGCGTGAACCCGGGAGGCGGAGCTTGCAGTGAGCTGAGATCCAGTCACTGCACTCCAGCCTGGGCGGCAGAGCGAGACTCCGTCTCAAAAAAAAAAAAAAAAAAAAAAACAAGATAAACCACCAATAAACTACAGCAAGGTGTATGGCCAGGTATCTACCAAAGTGAGGTCTAGAAGCCCACAGTGAAGCAAGACTGTACACATCTCAAATATCCCATATAGTCCATCCAACCAAAAATTAGCACACACAGGCCTCTAGGTCCTCGGGGAGGAAACAATTTAAGATGCAAACTGAGATTCATGTGTAAAGTTGTGCCTGGTTGTGACTAAGGAGAATATTTTATATATGTTTTCCCTTTTTTTTTTTTTTTTTTTAAGAGACAAAGTCTTGGCCGGGCGCGGTGGCTCAAGCCTGTAATCCCAGCACTTTGGGAGGCCGAGACGGGCAGATCACGACGTCAGGAGTTCGAGACCATCCTGGCTAACACGGTGAAACCCCGTCTCTACTAAAAAATACAAAAAACTAGCCGGGCGAGGTGGTGGGCGCCTGTAGTCCCAGCTACTCGGGAGGCTGAGGCAGGAGAATGGCGTAAAAACCCAGGAGGCGGAGCTTGCAATGAGCTGAGATCCGGCCACTGCACTCCAGCCTGGGCGACACAGCAAGACTCCGTCTCAAAAAAAAAAAAAAAAAAAGAGACAAAGTCTTACTCCCAGGCTAGAATGTAGTGGCACAATCGTACCTCACTATAACCTCGAACTGCTGGGCTCAAGCAATCTCCCGCCTCAGCCTCCTGAGTAGCTGGGACTACAGGTGAGCATCACCACATCAAGCTAATTTTTCATTTTTCTTTCTTTTTTTTTTTTCTCTTGAGACACAGTCTTGTTCTGTTGCCCAGGCTGGAGTACAGTGACGCGATCTCGACTCACTGCAACCTCTGCCTCCCAGGTTCACGCCATTCTCCTGCCTCAGCCTCCCGAGTAGCTGGGACTACAGGCGCCCGCCACCACACCTGGCTAATTTTTTATATTTTTAGTAGAGACGGGATTTCACTGTGTTAGCCAGGATGGTCTCAATCTCCTGACCTTGTGATCCGCCTGCCTTGGCCTCCCAAAGTGCTGGGATTACAAGCTTGAGCCACCACACTCAGCCAATTTTTCATTTTTCTTTTGTACAGACAAGGTCTTGCTTTGTTGCTCAGGCTGGTTTTGAACTCTCAAGGTGCTGATAGTACAGGCATGAACCACTGTGGTTGGCCTTTAAAAATTTTTAGAGATGCAGTCTTACTATGTTGCCCACGCTGTCTCAAACTTCTGGCGTCAAGTGGTCCTCCTGCCTTGGCCTCCCAAAGTGTTGCAATTACAGGCATGAGCCACTGTGCTTGGCCAGCTAAGGAGGATTTTTACTAGCAGTTTCATTTGACAATTCCAATCTAGAGGTGAGCTTCTCAAGCTTTAATATGTATCCAAATCACCTGCGGAATAGATGCCGATTCTGAAATAGGTCAGGAGTGATACCTGAGGTTCTGCAAGTATAACAAGTTCCCAGGGGGTCCAGCTGTCACTATTCTGCAGATCACATTTTGAGAAACAAGGGTTGAGGGTGTTTTTTCACCAGAAGTCAATCTACACCACCTCTAAAGCTGTTAACAAGTCCAGCCCTTTCCTAGACTCCTTTTTACCAAGTCCCTGATTGGCAGCAGTTCTGCTTTATCCTGCCTTGAAGGCACCTCTGAAAACACATACATACCCTCCAGATGCTTGACAATGCCCCGGAGGCTGTTGCCATGGGCTGCAATCAGTACACGTTTCCCCTCCTTGATCTGGGGAACTATTTCTTCATTCCAGAAGGGCAGAGCTCTGGCAATAGTGTCCTTCAGACTCTCACAGGAGGGTAGCTGATCTTCTGTGAGGTCTGCATACCTGCGATCCTAAGCAATAAAGAATCTGAGTTCACCACTTATTAACAGTTACATCTGTTAAAAGATTTCATGATGTATTAATTTTGGCCCATGCACATTCACAGGTTTTTATAAAATCTGACAATGGAAATACAAAAAAGGAGATAGTAAACTATCGACCATATCTTCTAGTAAGTGAAGGTCATTCCTTGGAGAAGGATTACAATTAACTATTTTATCATGAATTACAAGCTCAGTGAGATTAGGCAGACACTCCTAAAAGCCCCTGATCCTGGGCGGAGTGACCAAACCTCTGTTTGTCCATACCTTACTGATGTTGCTGTAGAAAGGGTGGTCGGGCTCCATTGGAGGTGGTGGGACATCATAGGAGCGCCTCCAGATCTTCACCTGGGCCTCACCATGCTTTGCAGCAGTTTCTGCTTTATTGAGACCGGTTAGACCCCCATAGTGCCGCTCATTGAGGCGCCAAGTCCTCACCACTGGCAGCCACATCTGATCAATGGCATCTAGCACTGTCCAGAGGGTCCGGATCGCTCTCTTCTGTACTGAGGTGAAGCAGATGTCAAACTCATAGCCAGCATCTGGAAATCAGAAGTTCAAAGTGATAAGCTAACGAGGTCTACTCTGAGCCAAAATGTTCTTCCTTATCAATCTCCTGTACAAGTAGTCCAAATGACAATATTTGGCCAAAAAAACAAAGTATTTGGCCAACTGTTTTGTTTATCCTTGCAATCTACCTAAGGTCACAGCAATTACGTAAGAGATTAAAACCCATGCTGTGGGACTCCAGAATCCAACTTTTCACCACCATCTCTAGCTATCCCCATTTCCTCAAGGATCCTGATGTTTGTATTTCAGTTAGAATTGTGACTTTTTTTTTTGGGACAGAGTCTCACTCTGTCACCCAGGCTGGAGTGCAATGGGGTGGTCTCAGCTTACTGCAATATCTGCCTCCCAGGTTCAAGCGATTCTCCTGCCTCAGCTTCCCAAGTAGCTGGGACTACAGGTGCATGCCACCACACCCAGCTAATTTTTGTATTTTTAGTAGAGACGGGGTTTCACTATGTTGGCCAGGCTTGTCTCGAACTCCGCCCACCTCAGCCTCCCAAAGTGCTGGGATTACAGACGTGAGCCACCACACCTGGCTTTTTTTTTTTTTTGAGACAGTCTCACTCTGTTGCCCAGGGTGGAGTGCAGTGGCACGATCTCGGCTCACTGCAACCTCCGTCTCCCAGGTTCGAGTAATTCTTCTGCCTCAGCCTCCCAAGTAGGCTGAGATTACAGGCACACGTCACCATATCCAGCTAATTTTTGTATTTTTAGTAGAGACAGGGTTTCACCATGTTGCCCAGGCTGGGAACTGTCACTTCTAATAGATATTTTACTAGAACTCTGATCTAAGAAAATTAGGATTTAAGTCCCAATCAGGACACAGGAAGAGGTCTTCCTGTACTGATAAAACTTCAGTTTGTTGTATGAAATTGTATTTTGTTTTTGTATTTGTTTGCAATTGTATTTGTTTGTTGTATGAAATTGTATTCACTGTGGAGTATGGAAATCACGTCACAAACTCTAATCCATGGTTTCTCTCTACTGTAGTCAAAGTTCCAGCCTAATCCCAAGTACCCTCAGAAGAGTATACCTACTTAAGTATTAAACCAAGTTCAGGAGAAGCCACTCACTAAAGACAGACCCAGTGTTGTGCACTATCTGATTCATCAATGAATATGTGTTCTATACACAGTAGTTATTGTGGCAAGAGTTATGTTGGCCCAACGAATAGGTTACAAGAAATCAGTCTTGGCCGGGCATGGTGGCTCACATCTGTAATCCCAGCACTTTGGGAGGCCAAGGCGGGCGGATCACGAGGTCAGGAGATTGAGACCATCCTGGCTAACACGGTGAAACCCCGTCTCTACTAAAAATACAAAAAAAAATTAGCCAGGCGTGGTGGCGGGCGCCTGTAGTCCCAGCTACTCAGAAGGCTGAAGCAGGAGAATGGTGTGAATCCGGGAGGCAGAACTTGCAGTGAGCCGAGATTGCGCCACTGCACTCCAGCGTGGGCGACAGAGCAAGACACTGTCGCGCGCAAAAAAAAAAAAAAAAAAAACCAGTCTTATTGATTTTGTTTCATGAAAGATTACTCTCCCTCCCACCATAATGGGGAGACGGCACTTTCCTTGATGACCAAGAAAACATTCCTGTTTTTCTCCATGAGGCTAGAAGGCCCTCTTAGAAATTCAGCACAAACTTGCCTGGATATTGCTTCATATTGAGGTTAGCAACAGTAACTAATAAAACATGAAGTGAATTTTCCTGCCAGTCATTCAAATGAGAATGAGGCCAAGAAGAACTCAATCTTACTGAGTGAGGGCTGGGGGGAATTAATCACCAGGAAAACTCACACCACCCACAAGAGAAAAAACAGGTCTCATCACTGAGCCGCCAGACAAGTCCTAGTAGACTCACTTACTGTCACCTTCCTAACTGTAAGGAGAGGAATGGCTCCCCAACAAAAGGCTGAGTCACCCGGAAGTGAATACCCACAGTGCTCGCCTCAGCCCCCATGCTGGAGAGCTTCAGGCTGTTTTACTGCAATTATTTCCACTTGTAATGAGGCAGCTCACTTTGGACACATAAATAGGACCTTGAAGACAAAAGAAGTTCTGCTTAGGACTCTTAACAGAGAACCTGAAAGATCAGAGCATAAAGTCTCTTCCTTTAACTTGCCCATCAAAGTAAAACATAGCCTAGGGACACTCACAGGGGTAGGAGTGGACACTGTGGTGTGGACTCCATCCTCCCCCAGGCCATCCCTCTCTTAGCAGTAAGGATGCATGGGGAAACTCAGTTCTCACTAGCTTTCTCCTGAAATCAGATTCAAGACTGCACAAACCCTATCACTTAAAGCATTGAGGAATTATTTATATGTTTTCGACCTTTTAAACTGTTAAATATTTTAATTTTTTATACTGTTAACTTTTTAATTTAATGCTAACATTTATTTTAAAACTGAAATAGGATCTGTTATTTTAGAGATTACAAGTTTAACTATTTGATCAGTCTCAAATAGAGACAACATGGTTTAACGTGGACTAGTTGTTGGGAAACCACCACAGACTGATACAGTTCTTCCTGCCACAGAGCTAAAGAAAATGGCCTCCTTTACCAGCACTTTCCATTTCCCAGCCTCTCCTAAAAGATGAGGTCACACCAGGCCATCTGAAACATTCACTCCCCTGCCCACCCACCCCGCAGAGGTTTACATTTCCCAGACTGTCCCGCGTTTTGCTTCATTTGAGGATAGTACAGTGAAGGCAAGAAGCTAGGAGAGCAATCTGAGGCCAAATACCTGTGCCTCATCAATGACCCTTGTGAATGGCTGCTGCTTTGTCCAGAGGTGAGAAGGGAGCAAAGGAGGATCTGCCCCTATCATCAGTGGAAGCACCTCTTCAGGGATTCTTGGCATTGCCGGCAGCAGGAAATGCTTCCTTATTAGCATTCCGAAACCACAAAGAGCAGACTGGGGTGGGGGCAAGCCTGGATAGGCAAGCATTATCTCACAGCCACTTCCACCTTTGCCCAGCGTCCTTGGCCAAAAGCCTACCGGTTCCTAACACCTACCTGTTACTTCACCCAGAACTAGGGTGAGGACACTGGACTAGGAATAAGACATGACCTTGGCCAAGTCATCTTTCCACATCCTCACTTTTCCCAACTATAAAGGGGCCTAGGAAGGCTGAGGAGGATAAAATCTTTTCTACTTTATTGGGTAGAAGGAGCAACTCAAACCATTCATTCATTCACTCAGTTATATCTACGGATGCGTTTTGGACACACTATTTGTGGAATGCTACTGAACAGCAAAGTCCTACACAACCACGCGGATTTCTTGGTGTCCTGAGGCTTGTTAGGCACCCCTGGGGACTCCACCTACTGCTGGGGACGAGGCTGTGTGGCCTGCCGATCCGCTAGGATCCGTAGCCGCCTCTTGAGAAGCCTTGGTTACAGCTGCTGTAAGGCACAGGGCGTCCTCGTCCAGGAGCCCCAGACTGTACCAACCGTTTCTGGCGCTGGGGGAATCTGAAAAAGACCTGGCCGCCACAAATGGCTCCATTAGGGCAAACTGTCCACGACTTATTATTGTTTTTTTTTATTTTTCTGAGACAGAGTTTCGGTCTCGTTCCCCAGGCTGGAGTGCAATGGCGCGATCTCGGCTCACGGCACTCTGCCTCCCAGGTTCAAGCGATTCTCCTGCCTCGGCCTCCCAAGTAGCTGAAATTACAAGAGTGCGCCACCACGCCCGGCTAATTTTGTATTTTCAGTAGAAAAAAGACGGGGTTTCACCATGTTGGTCAGGCTGATCTCGAACTCCTGACCGCAAGTGATCCACCCGCCTCGGCCTCCCAACATGCTGGGATTACAGGCGTGAGCCACCGCGCCCGGCCTGTCCCCGACTTATTAAACGTCGAGACTAGAACGGGAAAACTGCGAAGCGGTGTCGTGGGGAGCGCAAAGGGTTGCGGGGCGACCGCCCTGGGTCCTCCCCCGGCACAGTCCCTCACGCTCCACGGCGTGACCTTGAACAAGTCGACTCTACCTTCTGGATTCATCTTCTCAACTACACACGAAACTGCTAAAGAGATGCTGCCCAAGGTGCCGGCCCTCTCCGGGAGGGCGCAGACGCCAGCCAGGCGGCCTCCGAGGCCGGACACCCGGCCCTTCGCAGCTCCCACCCGGCCCCTCCGCACCTCGCAGCGCCTGCCCGCCGCGCTTCGCCTCCTCGTGGCCCGCTGGGCTCAGGTCGGCGTCGTACCAGCCGCTGAAGCGGTTCTCCAGGTTCCATGCGCTCTCGCCGTGCCGGATCAGCACCAGCTTGTAGGCGGCCATGGCGGCGGGCTGAGGATGCGGCACCGACTGCGGTTCGCAGATTCCGGAGTAGCAGCCCGCCCCCTCTGCCGCGCCTGCGCGCTCGCGCCGCACGACCTGGCTCCCGCGCACAGTCTCGCCCAAATCTTTCTGCTTGCTCTGGACCGCTCTCCGCCCGCCAGGTGTGCGCATGCGCCGCATCCTGGCTCCGCGGCCCCAGACGGGAAGGGGCGCGCTCCGGAACTCAGAGCGCATGCGTCCTGCCTCGCCAGCCCCACGTCGGCCGCGGCGGTCACGGAGCGCACGTAAGCACGCGGAGGGCGGAGGGCGGCGGGCTCTAGGGGCGGTGCCACTCCAGTGGCTGCTACCCTGCTCTCGAACGGCTCGGCCAGATTAAGTGGCTCTTATCGCTGGAACCGCTCCCATCCCCACACAGAGATTGATTCACAGACCTGTGTTCGAGTCTTCACTCGTGCATACTACTTGCTTTGTATCTTCGGGCAGGTCGGGAAACCTCCCAGCCTCATCTGTAAAATGGGATCATAAATAAATACCGAGTACCTGGAAGTGCTCAGTAAATAGTAGTTTTTACTATTACTCTCTCATTTCGGCGGGACACTGATCTTTTTACTCCTAGTTTACACGAAAGGAAACTGCCCGTGACCCTGCTGATTCCAGAGCCTGCTCTTTTTCCAGCACGGGGTTCTTTATCCCGTCTCTGTCTACAATCTTTCACACACGTCAAGTCAGTGCTTTCTGGGCCTCCAACAAGGAAGCAAACGCTAGGACCCTTCAAATATTTCAGAAAGGGGCGAATTCTCGTCACTGCCTGTCCTTCTCCCAGCCCCAATCAGCAATTTATTACTACAATTTTTTTTTTTTTTTTTTTTTTTAGACGGAGCTGTCTTCCAGGCTGGAGTGCAGTGAGTGAGTGGCTCGATCTTGCCTCACTGCAACCTCCACCTTCCGGGTTCAAGCGATTCTCCTGCCTCAGCCTCCCGAGTAGCTGGGATTACAGGTGCCCGCCACCACGCCCAGCTAATTTTTGTACTTTTAGTAGAGGCGGGGTTTCACCATGTTGTCTAGGCTAGTATGGAACTCCTGGCCTCAAGTGATCCACCGGCCTCGGCCTCCCAAAATGCTGGGATTACCGGCGTGAGCCACCGTGCCCAGCCTTCTTTTTCTTTTTTGAAACAAGGTTTCCCTCTGTTCCCAAAGCGGAGTGCAGTAGCACGATCATAGCTCACTGCAGCAGCCTTGAACTCCTGGACTCAAGTGATCCTCCTGCCTCAGCCTCTTGAATAGCTGGGACTACAGGCATGCCACCAAGCCTGGCTAATTTTTTTTTTTTTTTTTTTTTCTGTAGAGATAGATCTCGCTTTGTTGACTGCTATATTGGCCGGGCTGGTCTCAAACTCCTGGCCTCAAGCCATCCTGCTGCAGCAACCTCCCAGAGACACTGGAATGACAGGTGTGAGCCACTGTGGCAGGCCAGTCTCCTGGTTGATTTCAATCTAGACACTTTAATGAGCACCAAACATGAACCAGGCAGTGGACTAGACTCAAGGATGGGCTGAATGTGTTTCCTGTTGTTCAAGCAAGCAGAGGGCAAATGAGGCCCATGTACAAGTAGCCAACAGTAACATTGGGTGGCTCACACCTGTAATCCCAGCACTTTGGGAGGCCGAGACAGACAGATCATTTGAGGTCAGGAGTTCAAGACCAGCCTGACCAACATGGTGAAACCCCCCCCCCACTCTACTAAAAATACAAAAATATCAGCCGGGCATGGTGGAGTGTGCCTGTCATCAGGAGGCTGAGGCGGGAGAATCACTTGAACCTGAGAGGCCAAGGTTGCAGTGAGCGGCAATCATGTGCCAGTAAAACACCTACGGCATGCCAGTCAGTGTTCTAAGTGCTTTGCAAATATTAACTCGTTCACTCCTCATATCTCCACAATGACCCTCTAAGGCAGGTTCTATCTTTTCCCCACTTGCAGATGAGGAAATTTGCCCAAGTTGACAGAGATTAGGATTCAAGCCCAGGCTGCTGGCTCCCAAGACCATGCTCTTACTCCACTATTGTCTGTGGCCTCCACATTTTTGTTGTATTTTTGGCATTTGTTGACTTTCAAGTGTGGGAAGGATTTGAGAGGCAGAGAAAAGGCACTTTGGGAACAACATGAACCAAAACACAAGTGGTTTGTAGCTACATTATCATAATGGCTCCTGTTTGTGACGGTTTAGTGCAACTAGCCTTTTAATGTATAATTTCAACCCCAGCAAGAACTTTTTTTTTTTTTTTTTTTTTTTTTTTTTTGAGACGCATTTTGCTCTGGTTGCCCAGGCTGGAGAGCAGTGACTCAATCTTGGCTCACCACAACCTCAGCCCCCTGGGTTCAAGCAATCCTTCTGCCTCAGCCTCCCGAGGAGCTGGGATTACAGGCATGTGCCACCACGCCTGGGTAATTTTGTATTTTTAGTAGACACGGGGTTTCACCATGTCGGTCAGGCTGGTCTCAAACTCCCAACCTCAGGTGATCCGCCTGCCTCGGCCTCCCAAAGTGCTGGGATTACAGGTGTGAGCCACCATACCTAGACTTATGTAAGAACTACTATAGCTCCGTTCCACAGATGAGGGAACCAGGGACCAGGGGAATCGTCGTGCACAGTCACAGCTAGGAAGTGGAGGAGAAACCGGGACTCAAACCCAGGTCACCCAATGGCCTAGTCTGCATTCTCACCACAGCACTCCACTGCTTCTCTCCTCTGTGGCTGGAAGAAGATGGAATTCAGTAACTGGACAGGTGACTGGGATGAGGTGCAACCCTAGAAGCTGCACCAGAACTCACAGGACCCCAGAGCTGCCAAGCTAGAATGCCCTCAAAGGGCTTATGGTTCAAGCCCCAGGGGTGTCACCCCTATGGGAGTTTCGCTGAGGAGCCTGTCTCATAGGCAGTTCTCCCTCTGATCTTTCCTGCTGCTCAGTCATCCTAATCTGTTGTTCAGGCACTCCCAGGGAGAGCTGTTCCAGCCTTAACCTTGGCTTTTTGTCCTGCCTTGGCCCAAATCCATGCTCCTAGCCTGACTCCTACCATGTTTTCTTCTCCTCCACCTG
Organism: Macaca thibetana thibetana; assembly: GCF_024542745.1. Lineage (NCBI taxonomy): Eukaryota > Metazoa > Chordata > Mammalia > Primates > Cercopithecidae > Macaca > Macaca thibetana. The sequence continues at coordinate 93,460,132 of NC_065586.1, read as the reverse complement.
CTCTCAAGACATTCAAGATTCTGTGCCCTTGTCACCTCGTCTCCTCACTGGGTTCTCTCATTTCTGCAATGAGTAAGAAATGTGAGTAGGAAGAAGATGTTCTCGGAAACTCAAGTTCAAATATTCCTGTTTCTGGTTAGCTCTGGGGCCTGCCACGAGTCACTCAACTTCTCATTCCGTTTTCCTGTCTGTAATCATATTCATACCCACCTAAGCAAAGCCCTGTTGTGAGAAATAGATGAGATCATGAATGGAAAAAACTAGTCACGAATTTTAAATATATTAATAATAAATGTATATATATATATACACACATATATATATATATATATTTTTTTTTTTTTTGAGATGGAGTCTTGCTCTGTCACCCAGGCTGGGGTGCAGTGGCCGGATCTCAGCTCACTGCAAGCTCCACCTCCCGGGTTTACGCCATTCTCCTGCCTCAACCTCCCGAGTAGCTGGGACTACAGGCGCCCGCCACCTCGCCCGGCTAGTTTTTTGTATTTTTTAGTAGAGATGGGGTTTCACCGGGTTAGCCAGGATGGTCTCGATCTCCTGACCTCGTGATCCACCCGTCTCGGCCTCCCTATATATGTGTATATATTTTTTAGATGGAGTCTTGTTCTGTCACCCAGGCTGGAGGGCAATGGCGCGATCTCGGCTCACTGAAACCTCCACCTCCCAGGTTCAAGCAATTCTCCTACCGCAGCCTCCCAAGGAGCTGGGATTATAGGTGCCCATCACCACGCCTGGCTAATTTTTCTATTTTTGGTAGAAATGGGGTTTCACCATGTTGGCCAGGCTGGTGTCGAACTCCTGAGCTCAGGTGATCCTCCCGCCTTGGCCTTCCAAAGTACTGGCATTACAGGCGTGAGCCACTACACCTGGCCAGTGATATTATCGGCCGGTAATATTATATTAATAAATATTATTAGCTGGGCACGGTGGCTCACACCTGTAATCCCAGCACTTTGGGAGGCCAAGATGGGTGGATCACCTGAGGTCAGGAGTTCGAGACCAGCCTGGCCAACATGGTGAAACCCCATCTCTACTAAAAATACAAAAATTAGCCAGGTGTGGTGGCAGGTGCCTGTAATCCCAGCTACTCGGGAGGCTGAGGCAGGAGAATCGCTGGAACCCGGGAGGTGGAGGTTGCAGTGAGCTGAGATCGCACCATTGCCCTCCAGCCTGACCCGACAACAGTGAGACTCAGTCTCAAAAAATAAACAAAAATAAGTATTATTAGCAGTGTGATTAAGAAGGCAAAAAAGATTTAATGAGCCACCAATTCAGAAGGTGTGAGTGTGGCTGCCTGGTAGGGGAAGACTTGCCTGCCGGGATCAAAGTTGGGCAATAACTGGGATTCTTTGTTTGGGAAGCCAAAACCATCTGCGCCACTGGCCTCGGAAAGGAACTCAGGAACCCTACTTTATCCCCTTCACCAACCCTCTCTGCCTCCAGAAGGAATCTTGTATCTCCTTGGAATTCTGATGAACTCTGATATGCCTCACTTCCTGGATATCTACCTGAGATTTATTGATTGATTGATTTTTATTTTATTTATTTACTTTTTTTTTTTTTGAAATGGAGTCTCGCCATGTCGCCCAAGCTGGAGTGCAGTGGCGTGATCTCGACTCACTGCAACCTCTGCTTCCTGGGTTCAAACCATTCTCCTGCCTCAGCCTCCCGAGTAGCTGGGATTACAGGCGCCCGCTACCACGCCCAGCTCATTTTTGTATTTTTAGTAGCCATGGGGTTTCACCATGTTGGTCAGGCTGGTCTCGACCTCTTGACCTCATGACCCACCCGCCTCGGACTCCCAAAATGCTGGGATTTCAGACATGAGCCACCGCACTGGGCCTACCTGAGATTTATTATGCATGCCTCTGAGCTACTCAACTGCAAACTCCTTGAGGATGGGCACTTCATCTTAACTATTTCATACACCCCCACACACAAACTTGCACTTAGGGTGATGCCTTTGCCCTTGGTAGACTCCCTGGGTCCCCAAGTGTCAGAGCCGGGAGAGACCTTGAGAATTCTCTACTACAAATCCCCACCCACCTCCTGTCATGCACGATTCACATTTTCCAGATGAAGAAACTGAGAGGAGCCATTCAGAAGGGCTGATGAGGCTGGTCCGAAGGTCAGGAGTTAACCTCAATTGATTGTTCACAGTCAGTTACAGGTCAAACTCCTTGTTCTACCCTTTCCCCACTTCTCACTACTGCCCTTTACTAGTCTTTTTTTTTTTTTTTTTTTTTTTTTTTTTTTGAGACGGAGTCTCGCTCTGCCACCCAGGCTGGAGTGCAGTGGCCGGATCTCAGCTCACTGCAAGCTCCGCCTCCCGGGTTCACGCCATTCTCCTGCCTCAGCCTCCCAAGTAGCTGGGACTACAGGCGCCCGCCACCTCGCCCGGCTAGTTTTTTGTATTTTTTTAGTAGAGACGGGGTTTCACCGTGTCAGCCAGGATGGTCTCGATCTCCTGACCTCGTGATCCGCCCGTCTCGGCCTCCCAAAGTGCTGGGATTACAGGCTTGAGCCACCGCGCCCGGCCTTACTAGTCTTTAAAAAAAATTTTTTTAATAAATAAATAAAAGAGCAGATGAACAAGAGACTAGATTTATCAGACGTGATCCACAGGGAAGGACTCCAAAGTCAGGGCTTCCTTTATCAGAAGAGAGAGGCAGGGAGGGCATGGTGGCTCAAGCCTATAATCTCAGCACTTTGAGAGGCTGAAGTGAGAGCATGGCTTGAGCCCAGAAGTTCAAGGCCAGCCTGGGCAACGTGGCAAATCCCCATCACTACAAAAAATACAAAAATTAGCTGGACGTGGTGGTGTGTGCCTGTAGTCCCAGCTACTTGGGAGGCTGAGGTGGGAGGATCGCTTGAGCCTAGGAGGTTGAGGCTGCAGTGAGCCATGATTGTACCACTGCTCTTCAGCCTGGGTGACAGAGTGAGACCTTGTCTCAAAAATAAAAAAAAAAGAGCGAGGCAGGAAAGGAAGATTGAGGGAGGGACTATGGGAGGTTATGCCTGCCCCATTGCAAGGACCCCAAAGGCTTTGCAGCCAGAAGCCAGAATTCCTGGGCAGAGATAGGGTCCATTTAGTGCCAATCACAGCATTTTAAATCTGGGAAGAAGCTTAAAGCCTATCAAACCGAAGAAGTTTCTTGAATGCCAGTAAAGAGAGTAAACCACTGTTTTTTGCCCTCTATAATTTATTTTTTAATCTTATCTCTACTGAACACAGCACAAAAAGGCATTTGTCGGGGTTGATTCCTGGGCCTTCTGAAGCTCGAGGCACACGCAGGCGAGCATTACCGGTCCTAAAAATAAGTCAGCTGGGAGGGGCTTAGCTCCCAGCGGGGTCCCGGCACGTCCTGTGCCCTCCCCACCCCTCTCAGCAAGCATCCTGAGGGACCCCCTGTACAGCTCCTCACCAGGGCACTGCCCTCTTTTCCTATCCTGTAGGGAGTAAGTGGGGCCACCAAGTCCTGCTTCCTGCTAGAACTGCAGGGGTGTCAGTGGAGGTTCTGTGCTCCGTGCCCTCTTAGCAGGCAACCCCCAGTCAAGGCACACATCAATGATGGACTCCAGTGAAGGAAATCCTAACTGGGCCTTCATCTCTACCCGAGGCCTCCAGCCAGCCCCTAAACCCTGAACTCGAGGACAGAAAGCCTCCCCTTGTAGAGCAGTGTTTCATTCCTCAGGCCCCAGGGAAATTCCCAGGACTCTTACAATTTTCCAACAACAAGCTCGCTTGTGAAACTGTTACAAAAACTCACATAAGAGTTAGGTATGGGCCGGGCGCAGTGGCTCAAGCCTGTAATCCCAGCACTTTGGGAGGCCGAGACGGGCGGATCACGAGGTCAGGAGATCGAGACCATCCTGGCTAACACGGTGAAACCCCCGTCTCTACTAAAAAATACAAAAAACTAGCCGGGCGAGGTGGCGGGCGCCTGTAGTCCCAGCTACTCGGGAGGCTGAGGCAGGAGAATGGCGTGAACCCGGGAGGCGGAGCTTGCAGTGAGCCGAGATCCGGCCACTGCACTCCAGCCTGGGCGGCAGAGCGAGACTCCGTCTCAAAAAAAAAAAAAAAAAAAAAAAAAAAAGAGTTAGGTATGGTGGCTCATGCCTGTAATCCCAGCACTTTGGGAAGCCCAGGCAAGGGGATCAGTTGAGCCCAGGAGTTTGAGACCAGCCTGGGCAACATGGCGAAAACCTGCCTCCACAACAAAATACAAAAATTAGCCGGGCGTGGTGGTGCACACCTGTAGTTCCAGCCACTGGGGAGGCTGAGGTGGGAGGATTGCTTGAGCCCCAGAAGTCAAGGCTTCAGTAAGTTATGATTGCACCGCTGTACTCCAGTTTGGGTGACAGAGTGAGACCCTGTCTCAAAAAAAAAAAAAAAAAGAAAAGAAAAGGAAAAGAAAAAACACTGAGATAAAGAAGCTACCAGAAAAAAAAATCAAAACAAAACAAAAAACAATTTTAAAAAAAGCTAACCAGGAGTCACAGCCCTTTTACCTTCCACTGCCCCTTAAGCTAATAAAGGCCTCTCCAACCTTCCTTTCCCATTTATTTTTTTCCACAGAACTCCCTCATCAAGGACTGAACATTCATTGAAGGCCTAGATTTAGAGTGAGCGGGACAAACCAAGTATTGTGCTGGGTGGAAGGAGGGGCGGCTGCCGTTCAGCCCACAGGACTCCTGTGAGGACACCACATGTCCATAGTTGTTGAACCATCTTGCAAACTCATCGCCTGTTCAGATCTCCCGGCTCAGCTGGTGTCTGAGGAGGAGAAGATTTATGCCTCATAGAGGGCGTGAGCCCAGATGATGCCTCAAGACTCAGGTTCTAGGAGAGAAAGCAGTGCTTCAGGGACTTGGACTGCCCCCGCCCGAAATGCAGTCGCCATCTGCAGGTAAACAGAGCTGGAGCTGGAGCTGGTGCTGCCGGGAAAGAGAGGAGGGCTTCCAGCAGGCTGCGGCTTCCTCAAGGGCTCCCCTGATAGCACCTGGGCTTCCCTGATCCCCCCCGCATTGTCAGACTTAGTATAAGGCCAGGCTTTAGTCCAAGCCTTCTTTCTTTTTTAAATTTATGGCACTCTCAAAACCACCTGGTGTGCACCAAGCCCTCTGCCACTAGACCCTGTGTGAAAACTGTAATGGTAAAATGCTCAAAGCAGGGCAATAAGCAAATTTTGACCCTTCTGCTTTCATTCACATGAAACTGATTTCTCAGTCTATATTAATCTTGGATCACTTTTTTTGTTTTTGAGATGAGGTCGCCCTATGTTGCACAAGCCCATTTTAAACTCCTGGCTTCAAACGATCCTCCTGCCTTGGCCTTCCAAAGCACTGGAATTACCTGTGTGAGCCACTGAGCCTGACCTCAAAATTGTATATTCAAAACAAGCTGACGTTCTGGGCACAGGAGGCACGTGCCTGTAGTCCCAGCTCCTCGGGAGGCTAAAGCAGGAGGATGGCTTGAGGTCAGGAGTTCGAGGCTTCTATACGCTATGATCACACATGTGAATAGCCACTCTACCCCAGCCTGGCAATAAAGTGAGACCTTGTCTCTAAAAAAATGTAAAAAAAAAAAAAAAAAAAAAAAAAAAAACTGGCAGAAACTTAGTTATTTGGGATTGATTTGCATCAAGTTTAGTGAATTGTTGGGAGGTTAGCAGTGTGTTAGTCCAGGATCTCTGAGAAGCAGTTGCCAAGACAGGATTTGCAGGAAATATATTAGATGTGTCTGTGACAGGAAATGGGGCTGGGAGTGCAGGTGTGATGCTGAGTAAGGGAAGGAGGAAGGAATGTTTGATGGGTGGCAGTGTCGTCTTAGATTGCAAATGCACTTCTGGGGAAAATTTGGCAAGCCTGTGGGGGGCTATTCCAGCCAAAGTTACTCTTTAGAGGGGTCCTCGGGCTCCCAAGACCAGCCTGCCTTCACATTCTCGATACAGGGATGCTAAATCATGATTGGATGCAGCCCATGGGCAGCACAGCCTCTGAATGCTGGGAGGGGCCCTCAGCCAATCAGCTCTCTGCTCTGGGCACGGTAGCTTATGCCTGTAATTCCAGCACTTTGGGAGGCCGAGGCAGGTGGATCACCTGAGTCCAGGAATTCAAGACCAGTCTGGGCAACACAGTGAAACCCCATTTCTTAAAAAAAATAAAAATAAAAAGATAGGCCGGGTGTGGTGGCTCACGCCTATAATCCCAGCACTTTGGGAGGCTGAGGCGGGTGGATCATGAGGTCAGGAGTTCAAGACCAGACTGGCCAACATGGTGAAACCTCATGTCTACTAAAAATACAAAAAGTAGCCGGCGTGGTGCAGGTGCCTATTATCCCAGTTACTCGGGAGGCTGAGGCAGGAGAATCGCTTGAACCCGGGAGGCAGAGGTTGCAGCGAGCCCAGATTGCGCCACTCCACTCCAGCCTGGGCGACAGACCAAGACTGTTTCAAAATAAATAAATAAATTAATTAATTAAAAATTTTAAAAAATAAAATAAAATTAGCCCATATAGTAGTGCATGCCTGTAGTTCCAGCTATTCGGAAGGCTGAGATGGGAGGACTGCCTGAACCCAGGAGTTGGAGGCTGCAGTGAGCCAAGATTATGCCACTGTACTCCAGCCTGGGCGACAGAGCAAGACTCTATCTCAAAAAAAAAAAAAAAAATCAGCTGCTGCTCTATGAGATTTGAAGGGTGTGTTCTCATGGCTGCCATAGTATAGTCTATAAATCGATCAGGTGCTTTCAGGTCAGCATTCAGTGGCTACTTACCAATTGACTAAGGAAAGCTATTAAAGGTACCTGCCAGCTGATGGCAAGGTGGCCAAGTATCCAATATTAAGGATTTTGTCAGAGGTGGAACAGGGGAACTTGTGGTTGTTATATTCCTTTTTTTCTTTTTTTGAGACAGAGTCTTTCTCTGTCGCCCAGGCTGGAGTGCAGTGGCATGATTATAGCTCATTGTAGCCTCGAACTTCCCGGCTCAGGTGATCCTCCCGCCTCGACCTCCCAAAGTGCTGGGTTTACATGCAGGAGCTGACTGTTACATTTCTGACTGCAGTGGAGGAAAATGTCCAGTCTCCCAGAGCTGTCATCGGGAGCAGGCTCAATGTTGACCAGCCTAAGAAATATGGAGAAGAAACAACAACCATCAGAAACCCAGATGGGGCTGTGAGCGGTGGTGGCTCACGCCTGTAATCCCAACACTTTGGGAGGCCAAGGTGGGTGGATGACTTGAGGTCAGGAGTTTGAGGTCAGCCTGGCCAACATGGTGAAACCGCATCTCTCCTAAAAATACAAAAATTAGGCCAGGCATGGTGGCTCACACCTGTAATCCAATGCTTTGGGAGGCCGAGGCAGGCAGATCACCTGAGGTCAAGAGTTCGAGACCAGCCTGCCCACCATGGCGAAACCCCATCTCTACTAAAAATACACAAAATAATTAGTCGGGTGTGATGGTAGGTGCCTGTAATCCCAGCTACCCGGGAGGCTGAGGCAGGAGAATCGCTTGAACCCGGGGGACAGACGTTGCCGTGAGCTAAGATGGCACCTCTGCACTCCAGCCTGGGCGACAGAGTGAGACTCCATCTCAAAACAAAAACAAACAAGAAAAAAAAAAAAAATTAGCCAGGTGTGGTGGCACACACCTGTAATCCCAGCTACTTGAGAGGCTGAGCCTGGAGACTCGCTTGAGCCCAGGTGGCGGAGGTTGCAGTAAGCCGAGATCACACCACTGTCCTCCAGCCTGGGTGATGGAGCGAGACTCCATCTCAAAAAAATTAAAAAAGAAGAAAGAACCCACCTGAGTGTCTCAGTGGTTAAACGTAGAGTTGCCATATGACCCAGAAATTCCCCTGCTAGGTATATACTCAAGAGAAATGAAAACATATCCACACAAAAATTCCTACACAAATGTTCATAGCAGCATTTTTCACAATAGCCGAAAGGTGGAAACAACCCAAAAGTCCATCAGCTGATGAATGAATAAGCAAAACATGGTGGCTGGGTGTGGTGGTTCACACCTGTAATCCCAGCACTCTGGGGGGCTGAGGCAGGCAGATCACATGAGGCCAGGAGTTCGAGACCAGCCTGGCCAATGTGGTGAAGCACTGCCTCTACTAAAAATTAGCCAGGTATGTTGGCACACACCTGTAATCCCAGCTACTCGTGAGGCTGAGGCAGGAGAATCGCTTGAACTTGGGACACGGAGGTTGTAGTGAGCTGAGATCATTCTACTGCACTCCAGCCTGGGCGACAGATTGACACTGTGTCTCAAACAAAACAAAACAAAACAAAATATGGTACATCCATAGAATGGAATGTTATTTGGCTATAAAAAGGAATGAAGTGCTGACCTATGCCACACATGGATGAACCTTGAAAACATTATGCTGAGATGGCTGGGCACGGTGGCTCATGCCTGTAATCCCAGCACTTTGGGAGGCTGAGGCGGGCAGATCACAAGGTCAGGAAATCGAGACCATCCTGGCTAACACGGTGAAACCTAGTCTCTACTAAAAATACAAAAATTAGCCGGGTACGGTGGCAGGCACCTGTAGTCCCAGCTACTGGGGAGGCTAAGCCAGAAGAATGGCATGAACCTCGGAGGCGGAGCTTGCAGTGAGCCGAGATCGCACCACTGCACTCCAGCCTGGGCGAGAGTGTGAGACTCTATCAAAAAAAAAAGAAAGAAAAGAAAAGAAAACATTATGCTGAGCCAAAGAAGCTAGTTACAAAAGACTGCATAGTGTATGATTTTACTTATATGAAATGTCCAGAATAGGTAAATCTATAGAGACAGAAAGTAGAGTAGTGATTGCCAGGGGCTGGGAGGGTTGGGGGTGATAAATACAGAGGGTGGGGTTTATTTTTGAGGTGCCAAAAATGTTTTAAGTTGACTGTGGTGATGTTGCACACATCTGTGAAGATACCAAAAACCACTGAATTGTACACTTTAATTTTCTTTTCTTTTTTTTTTTTTTTTTTTTGAGACAGAGTCTCACTCTGTCACCCAGGCTGGAGTGCAGTGGCACGATCTCAGCTCACTGCAACCTCCACCTCCGGGGTTCAAGTGATTCTTCTGCCTCAGCCCCTGAGTAGCTGGGATTACAAGTTTGTGCCACCATGCCTAGCTCATTTTTGTATTTTTAGTAGAGGCGGGGTTTCACCATGTTGGCCAGGCTGGTCTTGAACTCCTGACCTTAGGTGATCCACCCACCTCAGCCTCTCAAAGTGCTGGGATTACAGGCTTGAGCGCCTGACCAAAAGTTTTAAACAATTATTTTAAAAAACAAACCCACCCGAGCCTACCTACCAGAAGCCGTTGCTCAATGGGAGTGAAGTGTGCGGGTAGCTCTGATGAATCTAAGTGGCCGCTGAGCTGCAGAAAAGCACCCGTCTGCTTTTAGCCTAGTCCTGACAGAGCTCAGAACCTCCCATGGCAGCTCCAGGGATAGTTCTCAGGATTATGGTTGGGCAAACACATGTGGTTCCTACAAAGCCCAAGGAGAGACATAAAGGAGGGACTAAGGAGAGGGCTCTGTGGAGAAGGCAGGGGCAAAAGCTGGCTGTGAGGTCTGGCCAGCTGCACCACACTGCCCACCAGCACTTCATAGTCTCCTTTACGGAAGAAGTGACTGGGAGTCCGGGTTCCTAGGTCTCATTTCTGATTTTTTTTTTTTTTTTTGAGATAAGGTCTCACTGTGTCTTGTGGGTGCGCGTGCAGTGGCGTGATCATGACTCACTGCAGCCTGAGCTCAAACTCTTGAGCTCAATCCTCCCGTCTCAGCCTCCCAAGTAGCTGAGACTACAAACATGTGCCATCACGCCCAGCTAATTTTTTTTTTTTAGACGGAGTCTTGCTCTGTAACACCCAGGCTAGAGTGCAGTGGCACGATCTCGGCTCACTGCAACCTCTGCCTCCTGGGTTCAAGGGATTCTCCTGCCTCAGCCTCCCAGGTAGCTGGGATTACAGGCACCCACCATAATGCTCGGCTAATTTTTTAAATTTTTTAGTAGAGACGGGCTTTCACCATGTTGTTCAGGCTGCTCTCGAACTCCTGACCTCAGGTGATCCGCCCGCCTTGGCCTCCCAAAGTGCTTGGATTACAGGCGTGAGCCACCGTGCCCGGGCTTTTTTTTTTTTTTTTTTAAGAAATGGGGTCTCACTGTGTTGGCCAGACTGGTCTCAAGCTCCTAGGTTCAGGGGATCCTCCTGCTTTCACCTCCCAAAGTGCTGGGATCACAGGTGTGAGCCACTGCACCCAGCCCTAGGTCCCATTTCTGATTAGCTATGTTCCCTACAATGCAACTAACTTCCCTGATCCCTGTGTTGGAAACACCTCAGCCACAGGATCTTGGAGAGGTGACAAACTGGGCCTTTGAATACCTGGGCCAGGCAAGTATTCTGACCCTAGCCAGCCTGTGAACTTCCCTCCCCAGAGCCAACATGGTCCTTCATAAAGGAAAACAACCTCTGAGAGTGAATGCTTTGTGCTACCAGTCACTTGAGGGGAAAAAAAAAAGTTCATACCCACAGGAAAGACTGTTCCGTTGCCATGGCAACAAGTCACCACCATAACCAGTTTTAAGCCACTTAAAGACAATTCATCTCCCTTCAGCTGAACAATTTTCCTCAGTGACCAGACATCTGACAGCCAGCCAATTGGTAACAGCCACACTGGTTGACCAACCAATCCCTAAGTGCTACCTCCCTTGATATGTGCCCACCATTGATCTTCAACCTCCTGGCACCTTATGTATAAGATCAGTGCCCTGCTCCACTCATAGGGATTACACCTAACAGGCCCAGCTTCACCTCCCTTAAGTAAATACTGTAGTAAATGCAGCTTTTGGGTTCAGATATTAAGAGGTGGTCTTTTCTTAGGCACATTCATATTCTGGAATCTTGCCTTCCTGGGAGTGATTTATTCTCACTTCCTCTGTGGTGTCATGAGCCTCATATACCTGTACGCATCATATGCCTCTATGGTGTCACTGGTGAATGAGAAAAAGGCAAACAAACTCCAGGCATGGTGGCTCATGCCGAGTTATCCCAGCACTTTAAGAGGCTGAGGCGGGCAGATTACCTGAGGCCAGGAGTTCAAGACCAGCCTGGCCAACATGGTGAAACCCCATCTCTACCAAAATACAAAAATTAGCTGGGTATGGGGGCAGGCCCCTGTAATCCCAGCTACTCCGGAGGCTGAGGCAGGAGAATTGCTTGAGCCTGGGAGGCAGAGGCTGCAGTGAGTTGAAACTGTGCTACTGCACTCCAGCCTGGGCTACAGAGCTAGAGTCTGCCTCAAAAAAAAAAAAAAAAAAAAAAAAAAAAAGGCCAACTCTTCTTTTGTACAAGGCAGCAATGAAGACTGAATTTCAGACCCCTCATGTGGGAAACTAAGCAGTCCATACACTTCACAACTGTACACGACAACCCTGCTCACCCCTCATAACCGCTAGCCTTCATGTGCCATTCTCCCTCCTCGATACCTTCTCCAGTCTGTCCTTCCCTCTTTGCCCCCACGGCCACATTCTTAGTTTCAGCCCTTATGGTTTCTTGCCTGTACTGGTGCAGCAGTCTCTAACGCATCAGTGACTCATGTCTTGCCGGCATCTAGAGCAAACACGTCATGTTCTTACTTGCCCCTGTGCCTTTGTAGCTGCTATTGCCTTGCCTGGCCTGAACAGCCACCCTCAGCTTCCTGGTCAATTCTAGTTCATGCTGCAGCACTCAGCTCCAACATCACCTCACCCAAAAATTGGCCCTGACTCACCTCTTAGACATGACTATAGTCTGCTAGGCTCTGGGCTCCCATAGCTCCTGGCCATACCTGGATGATGGCACTGATTGCCACGGGGATTGTTTACTGGCACCCCAACCAGCCTGTGAACTCTAGATGTGAGAACTAGGCTTCTTTCATTGCTTGATAACCAAATGGTTATAAAGAACAGGAATTGGGAGAGGAGTAAATTACAGTTATAACTCCCCACTTAATGCTATTGGGAATCTTTCCCTAGCTTTGGTTTCCCCATTTTTAAATGTGGATAATAGGCCGGGTGCAGTGGCTCATGACTGTAATCCCAGCACTTTGGGAGGCGAAGGCAGGAGGATCACTTGAGGCCAGGAGTTAGAGACCAGGCTGGATAACAGTGAGACCCTGCCTTTTTTTTTTTTTTTGGAGATGGAGTCTCACTCTGTCGCCCAGGCTGGACTGCAGTGGCACAATCTTGGCTCACTGCAACCTCTGCCACCCAGTTTCAAGCAATTCTCCTGCCTCAGCCTCCCAAGTAGCTGGGATTACAGGTGCCTGCCACGGCACCCAGCTAATTTTTGTATTTTCAGCAGAGACAGGGTTTCACCATCTTGGCCAGGCTGGTTTTGAACTCCTGACCTTGTGATCCACCTGCCTCGGCCTCCCAAAGTGCTGGGATTACAGGCATGAGCCATTGCGCCTGGTCGACCCTGTCTCTCATTAAAAAAAAAAAAAAAAAAAAAAAAAAAGAAAGAAAAAAAAAATAGGCCAGGCGTGGTGGCTCACCCCTATAATCCCAGCACTTTGTGGGGCTGAGGCAGGCAGACTGCCTGAGGTCAGGAGTTTGAGACCAGTCTGACCAACATGGTGAAACCCCATCTCAACTAAAAATACAAAAAAAATTAGCCAGACATGGTGGTGTGTGCCTGTAATCCCAGCTACTCAGGAGGCTGAGGCAGGGGAATTGCTTGAACCAGGGAGGTGGAGGTTTCAGTGAGCCGAGATGATGCCACTGCACTCCAGCCTGGACAACAGAGCGAGATCCATCTCAAAAATAAATAAAAAGTAATGATAACAAAATAAAATGTGCATAATGCACCTACCCTACAGAGTGGCTTCGAGGACGCAGTAGGATCACACATGTAAAGTGCCCAGGTGGATAGAGGCTAACAAATGATAGTTCTTATTACCACAGAGAGCCTCTGACACAAAGGAGACACCCATTAAATTCTATTTTCCTCTCCTCTTCTCTACCACATGCCCAGTTTACTTAGCAGGATGGTATAGTGGTTGGATAAATGATGGACCAATATTTCTGTTATTTTCCCTGATAGCAGCCTTCAGAAATTATTGTCCAGGCAAGGTGGCTCACGCCTGTAATCCCAACACTTTGGGAGGCTGAGGCAGGAGGATTGCTTGAGTCCAGAATATTGAAACCAGTCTGGGCAACATAAGGAGACTTTGTCTCTACAAAAAATTTAAAAATTAGCTGGGCTTGGCCTGGCACAGTGGCTCACGCCTGTAATCTCAGCACTTTGGGTAGTGAAGGTGGGTGGATCACGAAGTCAGGAGCTGGAGACCATCCTGGCTAACACAGAGAAACCCCATCTCTACTAAAAATACAAAAAAAATTAGCCGGGCGTGGTGGCGGGCGCCTGTAGTCCCAGGTACTTGGGAGGCTGAGGCAGGAGAATGGCGTGAACTCGGGAGGCAGAGCTTGCAGTGAGCCAAGATCGCGCCCCTGCACTCCAGCCTGGGTGAGAGAGCGAGACTCCGTCTTAAAAAAAAAAAAAAAAATTAGCTGGGCATGGTGGTATACGCCTGTAGTTCCAGCTACTTGGGAGGCTAAAGTGGGAGGATCGCTTGAGCTTAGGAGGTCAAGGCTCCAGTGAACCGTGATGGCATTCCAGCCTGCATGACTACGGCATTCCAGCCTGGTTGACAGACATAAAAGATACACCTCGGACGGCCCCCTTAGACACCCTAAGAGCTTTATCTGAACCTCTCTTGTGCCCCTTGCTGAGCTCTGCATAAATCATGTGTTCACTTGGCAAGCAGATGTATTGAGCCACACACCGTGGTAGGCTCTGCTGGCACCAGAGTAGACCAGACATGGTTCCTGTAATCAGGGGTTTCACAGTCAGATGGTCAGATGGGGGAGGCAGAGAAGCAAAATGCAATTCTATTAATTGAGCATCAGTGAACAATAAAGTTACCAGGGGCTTTAGAGAGCTCTGGGTACAACATCTTCAATTTTTTTTTTTTTTTTTTTTTTTTTTTTTTTTTTGAGACGGAGTCTCGCTCTGTAGCCCAGGCTGGAGTACAGTGGCCGGATCTCAGCTCACTGCAAGCTCCACCTCCCAGGTTGACGCCATTCTCCGGCCTCAGCCTCCCGAGTAGCTGGGACTACAGGCGCCCGCCACCTCGCCCGGCTAGTTTTTTGTATTTTTTAGTAGAGACGGGGTTTCACTGTGTTAGCCAGGATGGTCTCGATCTCCTGACCTCGTGATCCACCCGTCTCGGCCTCCCAAAGTGCTGGGATTACAGGCTTGAGCCACCACGCCCGGCCCAACATCTTCAATTTATAAATAAGAAAACCGAAGAGTTTTGTGCTTGTCTTTTCACCACTCTTCTGTAGGTTTCTGTCTTTCTTTTTTTTTTTTTTCCCCAGAGACAGAGTATCTTGCTGTCGCCCAGACTGGAGTGCAGTGGCGCAGTGCGATCTTGACTCACTGCAACCTCCACCTCCCAGGTTCAAGCAATTCTCATGCCTCAGCCTCCCAAGTAGCTGGGATTACAGGCATGTGCCACCATGCCCAGCTAATTATCCCCTGTAGGTTTCTTAAGGCAAAGCAAGAGGCTTTTTATTTCTTTTATTATTTATTTATTTATTTTTTTGAGACAGAGTTTTGCTCTGTCACCCAGGCTGGAGTTCAGTGGCACAATCTCGGCTCATTATGATCTCTGCCTCCCGGGTTCAAGTGATTCTCCTGCCTCAGCCTCCCGTGTAGCTGGGATTACAGGTGTGCGCCACCATGCCCAGCTAATTTTTGTATTTTTAGTAGAGACAGAGTTTCACCATGTTGGCCAGGCTGGTCTCGAACTCCTGACCTCAGGTAATCTACCCGCCTCAGCCTCCCAAAGTGCTGGGATTACAGGCGTGAGTCACCGCACATGGCCAAGAGTCTTTTTAGATGGAGTTTCACTCTTGTTGCCCAGGCTGGAGTGCAATGGTGTGATCTCAGCTCACTACAACCTCAGCCTCCTGGGTTCAAGTGATTCTCCTGCCTCAGCCTCCCAAGTAGCTGGGACTACAGGCATGTGCCACTGTGCGTAGCTTATTTGGTATTTTTAGTAGAGATGGGGTTTCACCGTGTTGGTCAGGCTGGTCTTGAACTCCTGACCTTATGTGATCCATCGACTTCGGCCTCCCAAAGTGCTGTGATTACAGGTGTGAGCCACTGTGCCTGGCCTTAAGCTTCTTTAAATACTTTCTTTTTTGTTTTTGTTTTTTTTGAGACAGAGTCTGGTTCTGCCACCCAGGCTGGAGTGCAGTGTCCGGATCTCAGCTCACTGCAAGCTCCGCCTCCCGGGTTTACGCCATTCTCCTGCCTCAGCCTCCCGAGTAGCTGGGACTACAGGCGCCCGCCACCTCGCCCAGCTAGTTTTTTGTATTTTTTAGTAGAGACGGGGTTTCACCCTGTTAGCCAGGATGGTCTCGATCTCCTGACCTCGTGATCCACCCGTCTCGGCCTCCCAAAGTGCTAGGATTACAGGCCTGAGCCACCGCGCCCGGCCTAAATACTTTCATATGTGTGCTTAGCATAGTACCTTGCACATAATAGGTGCTCAAGAAATAACTTTTGAGTATGTAATTCAGTTAAATTGATCATAACCAGTCCTCCTAACACCCAGCTGAGATCCAGAGGCTGCTAGTTGCCTCCCCAGTATCAATTCTATCCTTCTTTTTTTTTTTTTTTTTTTTTTTTTGAGATGGAGTTTCACTGTTGTTGCCCAGGCTGGAGTGCAATGGCGCCATCTCAGCTCACTGCAACTTCCACCTCCCGGGTTCAAGCAATTCTCCTGTCTCAGCCTCCCGAGTAGCTGGGATTACAGGCACATGCCACCACACCCAGCTAATTTTTGTATTTTTAGTAGAGACGGGGTTTCATCATATTGGTCAGGCTGGTCTCGAACTCCTGACCTCACGTGATCCGCCCACCTCAGGCTCCCAAAGTGCTGGGATTACAGGCGTGAGCCACCGTGCCGGGCCAATTCTTCCCTCTCTCAATAGGCACAGGGGGTGAGCTGCAACTTACCCAACTAAAAGACTAAATTTCCCAGTCCCTTCTGCAGCTAAATTTGGCCAAATTACTAAATTCTAGTCAATCAGGTATAAGTGGAACTGACTTGACTGGAAGGTGCACCTTTTGGCTCTTCCTCCCTTCCTTCCTATGCTAGGCCTCCACCTGGATCATGAATATGACAGTTGGAGCTCCTGCAGCCTATCTAGGGAGCACAAGGTGACAGTGAAAATGGAAGTGATACACTATGGAGGTTGAAGCAGAAAAAGAGAGGGATCCTGGGATCCTGAAGATTCTGTGGAGCTGCCGTAGCAGCCTGGACTGCCCATTGCCTCCTGATTTCCATTTCTTGAATATGAGAGAATTAACCATTGCCTGTTTAAGCCACTGTAGCGTCTCTTATAGCAGCTGAACACAATTCCTTGCTGATATAGAGGCCCTGAGAAGAATGAAGAATTTGAAGTGGTAAATGGGGAACAGTTTAATTTGGGGTAAGTGGAGAGAGAGCAGTCCTCCCCATTAAGCAGAGTCCCCTGCCGTGCCCAGATTCCAGTCTTCCTCAGCCTAGGAGGAGACACGCTTCCTCTCCAGCACACCAGGCTCTTTCCCCAAGAGTAACTCTAGAAAGCAAGCTCTTTTTTGCTTTTGGATTTTTTTTTTTTTTTTTTTTTTTTGAGACAGGTTCTCACTCTGTCACCCAGGCTGGAGTGCAGGGGTGCAATCATGGCTCACTGCAGCCTTGACCTCCAGCACCTCAGCCTCCCGAGTAGCTGGGACTATAGGCGCACATCACCATGCCTGGCTAATTTTTGTATTTTTTGTAGAGTTGGGGTTTCTCCGTGATGCACAGGCTGGTCTTGAACTTCTGGGCTCAAGTGATCCTCCCACTTTGGCCTCCCGAAGTGTTGGGATTACAGGTGGGAGCCACCACACCCAGCATCAAATGGAATTGTAATGCCCCAGGAGCTGAGGGATGCTAGACCCCTGCAGCAGTGCTGTGCCAGGCACTGGGCTAAGGATTTCACATGCATTATCTCATTTTAGTCTCATAACAGCAACCCCATTTTCTTTTTTTTTTTTTTTTTTTTGAGACGGAGTCTCGCTCTGTCGCCCAGGCTGGAGTGCAGTGGCGCGATCTCGGCTCACTGCAAGCTCCGCCTCCCGGGTTCACGCCATTCTCCTGCCTCAGCCTCCCGAGTAGCTGGGACTACAGGCGCCCACAACCGCACCCGGCTAATTTTTTGTATTTTTAGTAGAGACGGGGTTTCACCGTGGTCTCGATCTCCTGACCTTATGATCCGCCCGCCTCGGCCTCCCAAAGTGCTGGGATTACAGGCATGAGCCACCGCGCCCGGCAACAACCCCATTTTCAGATGAGGAGACCGGCTCACAGAGCTCAGCCACCTGCCCTGGGTCATACAGCTGGGATGTGGCTCCAAACCCAGTCTTCCTAAGTCCAAAGCCCGGGCTTTAACACAGCTCCAGCAGTTAGGAAAACCATCCGGAGCAGCTGCAACCACAACGGGTTGGTCAAAATGCCCTGAGCTTGAGCCCCAGGTTAAACACCCAGACCATCTGCTTCCTCTTTGAGGCAAGAGGCTAAGCCTCAATTTCCCTTTCCTCCTGCCCAGTGTCATAACAGATTACAACTTGCTGACCTAAAACTGGCCTTACTGCTCTCCATGGCCTCAGAACTTTGGGTGTGGCAGTTCTGTTCCCTCTACAGGAGCCTTGCAGAGCAGTGCAGACCAGGTATGGTGGCTCACACCTATAATCCCAGCACTTTGGGAGGGCAAGGCAGGCGGATCACCTGAGGTCGGGAGTTCGAGACCAGCCTGACTAACATGGAGAAACCCTGTCTCTACTAAAAATACAACATTGGCCGGGCTTGGTGGCACATGCCTATAATCCCAGCTACTTGGGGAAGTCTGAGGCAGGAGAATCGCTTGAACCCGGGAAGCAGAGGTTGTGGTGAGCTGAGATCGTGCCATTGTACTCCAGCCTGGGCAACAAGAGCGAAACTCCATCTCAAAACAAGAAAACTAAAAAACAAGAGCAGTGCTATGGGGGGAGGGGGCTTATCCTGGGCTAAGCGTTGGATCTCCTGGCTTCTGCTCACTATGTGACCTTGGGGGTGTCACTGAAGCCCTTGGAACCATGTTTCCCCATCTGTGAAATGAGGACACCGGCTGTGTCCTCCTCACTTAGAGAATTAATGAAAAGGTATTTTGGGGCCGGGCGCGGTGGCTCAAGCCTGTAATCGCAGCACTTTGGGAGGCTGAGACGGGCGGATCACGAGGTCAGGAGATCGAGACCATCCTGGCTAACATGGTGAAACCCCGTCTCTACTAAAAAAATACAAAAAACTAGCCGGGCGAGGTGGCGGGCGCCTGTAGTCCCAGCTACACGGGAGGCTGAGGCAGGAGAATGGCGTAAACCTGGGAGGTGGAGCTTGCAGTGAGCTGAGATCCGGCCACTGCACTCCAGCCTGGGTGACAGAGCAAGACTCCGTCTCAAAAGAAAAAAAAAAAAAAAAAGAAGGAAAAAGAAAAGGTATTTTGGAACTGAGGAAGAGTTTTTTTTGAATGATAATAATAGCTCGCATTTACTGCATGCTCGCTGTGTACCAGGCAGCGTGCTCAGCACTTTAAATTCATTATCTTATTTAGTTCCCATAAACCGTATGCGTAGGCATTCTTATCTCCATTTTACAGATGTGGAAAACTGAGACTCAGGGAAGAGTAAGGTGAGTTGTTCAACGTCACAGAGCAAGTGGTGGTACCTGAATTCCAACCCAGAGAGTCTAACTGCAGGACCTATCCTACAGATGTGAGTGGTCCTTATTAGCCATATGTGGAGTGGCTGATCATGGACACAGCTAGAGCCTCTGGGTGGGAGTTGCTGCTAGAATTCAGGGGTGGAGAGGTGAGCCTTGGGGTGCGGGGGTGGAAGAGATTGTGCTCAGGCCATTTGGATGCCTATCGTTCCCTCTTCTGATAGAGCACGACTCCTGAAGGAGGCTCAGAGCAGACACCTCAGGATGGACGGCCAGCAGGTGGCCTAGGGCCCTCAGATGCCCATACCAGGCTGGCGATGTAGCCAGGGGGCTGTATTCAGTTACGACACAGACTCACTTTGGAGGCCAGCGGGTTTCTGTAGCCCAGGAAAAGGATGGGAAGTCTGCCACTACCCTTGGCCTCTGCATCTCCCCATCTGATTTGCAAAATCCCAGCCTACTAGTTGGTGTTGCAGGGTCTCTATAGGGTTTTAGCCCTAACAGGTTGTTGGTAGCACTCCCTCTGGTGGCAAAGATGCACCACTGACCCCTCTGTAAAGCACAGTACTACACATTTACAGTAATTTGACACATATACACAGTTTCTTTTATTTTTATTTATTTTTTATTTATTTTTTTGAGACAGAGTCCCACTCTGTTGCCCAGGCTGGAGTGCAGTGGCATGATTTCGGCTCACTGCAACCTCTGCCTCCCGGGTTCAAGCGATTCTCCTGCCTCAGCCTCCCAAGTAGTTGGGATTACAGGTGTGCACCACAACACCTGGTTAATTTTTGTATTTTTAGTAAAGACGGCATTTCACTATGTTGGCCAGGCTGGTCTCGAACTACTGACCTCAGGTGATCCACCCGCCTTGGCCTTCCAAAGTGCCGGGATTACAGGTGTAAGCCACTGTGCACAGCCACAAATACATAATTTCACACTGAATCCTCACAGCAGCCCAGTGAGTTCAGAATTATTATCACAACTTTCAGCCAGGCACAGTGGTTCACACCTGTAATCCCAGCACTTTGGGAAGCCAAGGTGGGTGGATCACTTGAGGTCAGGAGTTTGAGACCAGCCTGGCCAACATGGTGAAACCCCATCTCTACTAAAATTACAAATAGTCAGCTGAGTGTGGTGGCATGTGCCTGTAATCCCAGCTACTTGGGAGCCTGAGGCAGGGGAATTGCTTGAACCCAGGAGTTGGAGGTTGCAGTGAGCCAAGATCGCGCCACTGCACTCCAGCCTGGGCAATAGAGTGAGACTCCATTTCAGAAAAAAAAAAGGAATTATTATCATAACTTTAAATAATATGACACATTAGAATGTGTAAAAAAAAATGTATAAATAAATAAATAAAGGGAAAAAAAAGAACAGGAATCAGAGACTTAGAGAGGTTAAATCCCTTGCTTGGTTTATAGTTGAAGTATGTCCCGTCTTGAACCCAGCACTTTACCTGCCTTCTTTCAGCAATTATCCCAAGTCTAGACCTCTGGTCGTGAGCACAGCTTGCTTATAACAGTTTCCACACTCTGCTTCCTTTTCCTCCCCCAGCCACCAGTTCCCTTTTCTCAGCCTTCCCAGTGAGGTCTCAGCCTGTGTCCCAGGCACAGGGCCCCACTGGAGGGTGATAATGTCTCCAGAGGCTTGGAGGAGCTGAGGCCCAGAGTCTGAGCTGACTTCAGTCTTCTCTGCAGCGACACTTTCTCACGTCAACACACTTTATGCTCTCTCTGCTCTAGGTGTGAGGACCACTTTTTGTCGTCGTTTTTTGAGACAGTCTCACTCTGTCACCCAGGCTAGAGTGCAGTGGCACAATCTCGAGTCACTGCAACCTCCGCCTCCCAAATTCAAGCGATCCTCCCACCTCAACCTCTGAGCAACTGGGACTACAGGTGCCTGCTATCATGCCTGGTTAATTGTCATATTTTTTGTAGAGATGGGGTTTCACCATGTTATCCAGGCTGGTCTTGAACTCCTGGGCTCAAGTTATCTGCCCGCCTCAGCCTCCCAAAGTCCTGGCATTACAGGCGTGAGCCACTGCCCCTGGCGTATTTTCAGTAAGTCCATAAAGTGTAATATACATATAAGCAGGGCATGGTGACTCACACCTATAATCCCAACACTTTGGGAGGCCAAGGCGAGCAGATCACTTGAAGCCAGGAGATCGAGATTTGTCTGGGCAACATAGCAAGGCTCTGTCTCTTAAAAAAAATTAGCTTGGTGTGGTGGATATGTGTCTGTAGCCCCAGCTATTTGGGAGGCTGAAGCAGGAGGATGGCTTGAATTCAGGAGTTTAAGGTTATAGTGAGCCATGATCATGCCACTGGACTCCAGCCTGGGTGACAGAGTGAGGCCCTATCTTTAAAAAAAAAAAAAAAAAATTAGCCAGGCATATTAATGCATGCCTGTGTCCCAGCTACTCGGGAGGCAGAAGTGGGAGGATTGCTTGGGCCTGGAGGTCAAGGCTGCAGTGAGCCATGATTGTGCCACTGCATTTCAGCCTGAGTGACAGAGGAAGACTGTGTCTCAAAATAAATACATAATTAATTAAATAATAAATAAATGGGATTATAACTATACTCTTTTGTGTCTGGAGTCTTTTACTTAACCTAGGTCATGCATGATGTTATATGTAGCAGTAGTTCCTTCTCATTGCTATACAGAGTCAAATGCTATAGTATTCCATTATATATCAATATGTCACAATTTATCCATTCTGCTCTATCTGTCTGCCTGTCTTATCTATCTGTCTGTCTATCTATCTATCTATCTATCTATCTATCTATCTATCTATCTATATTTTAGACACAGAGTCTCACTCTGTTGCCCAGGCTGGAGTGTAGTGGCATGATTATAGCTCACTCTAACCTTGAATTCCTGGGCTCAAGTGATCCTCCTTAGTTTCCCAAGTACGGGTACATGCCACCACATGTTGATAATTTTTAATTTTATTTTTTTAGAGATGGGGTCTCACTATTTTGCCCAGATTGGTCTTGAACTGTTGGCCTGAAGCAATCCTCCTGCCTCAGCCTCCCAAAGCACTAGGATTATAGGTGTGAACCACTGCATCCAGCCTCATTCTACTGTTGATGGACATTTTATTATTTCCATTGTGAACATCCTCCTATATCTCTTTTTTGCATACAAGTAAACACCTCTGTTGAGTAAATACGCAGGAATGTATTGCTGGGTTATGGAGCAGGCCTGTATTTAGTTTTAGTAGATACTATCACACAGTTTTCCAAAATGGTTGTATCACTTTATACTCCAACGGCAGCATATTTGCCAGTTTCTCCACATCCTTACCAACATTAGTTATGCTAGTCTTTTTAATTTTAGCCATTCTGGTGGGTGCGTAGTGGCATTTCACTGTGATTTTAATTTGTATTTCCATGTTGATAATGAAACTGAGTATCTTTTCTGTTCTAGTCTGTGTTTTTCCTTTTTTTTTTTCTTGAGACAAAGTCTCATTGTGTCACCCAGGCTGGAGTGCAGTGGTGCTATTATAGCTTACTACAAATCTCAAACTCCTGGGCTGAAGAGATTCTCCTGTCTCAGCTTCCCAGGTAGCTGGGACCATGGGTGCACGCCACTGCACCCCGCTATTTTGCTTAGTTTTTGAGGAGACAGGTCTTGCTGCGTTGGCCAGGCTGGTCTCCAACTCCTGGACTCAAGTGATCCTCCTGCCTCAGCCTCCTAAAGTGCTGGTATTACAGGCGTGAGCTACCATGCCTGGCCTGTTTTTCATATATTTCTTGGCCATTTGGATATTCATTTTTGTGAAGTGCCTGTTCATGTCTTTTTTCTTTTTTGTACAATACACCATGATGTTCAGCTGTTCATGTCTTTTGCCCATTTTTCTTTTTTTTTTCTCTTTTTTTGAGACATAGTCTCACTGTGGCGCCCAGGCTAGAGTGCAGTGGCACGATCTCAGCTCACTGTAACCTCCACCTCCTGGGTTCAAGTAATTCTCCTGCCTCAGCCTCACAGGTAGCTGGGACCACAGGCACCCACCACCACGCCCAGCTTAATTTTTTTTTTTTGTATTTTTAGTAGAGATGGGGTTTCACTGTGTTGGCCAGGTCTTGAACTCCTGACCTCGTGATCCATTTTTTTTTTTTAATTTTGTTTCCTTTCTGAGACAGGGTCTCACTCTGTCACCCAGACTGGGGTACAGTGGTGCAATCACGGCTCACTACAGCCTCGACCTTCTCTGGGCTCCCACCTCAGCCTCCTGAGTTGCTGGACTATACAGACTCACACCACCATGCTCAGCTAATTTTTGTATGTTTTGTAGAGACTGGGGTCTCATGATGTTGCTCAGGCTGCTTGAACTCCTGGGCTAGAGCAATCCTCCCTCCCCTCTACTCCCTGCCCCCGGGCCTCCCACAGTGTTGGAATTACAGGCCAGGCATGAGCCACTGCACCCACCTGCCCATTCTTTTTATTGGATTGTCTGCCTTGTTCTTACTGATTGGTAGGAATTCTTTTTTGTTTGTTTGTTTTTGTTTTGTTTTTGTTTTTTTGAGATGGAGTCTTGCTCTGTCGCCAGGCTGGAGTGCAGTGGCGCGATCTTGGCTCACGGCAAGCTCCGCCTCCCGGGTTCAAGCCATTCTCCTGCCTCAGTCTCCTGAGTAGCTGGGACTACAGGCGCCCGCCACCACGCCCGGCTAATTTTTTGTATTTTTTAATAGAGATGGGGTTTCACCGTGGTCTCGATCTCCTGACCTTGTGATCCACCCGCCTCGGCCTCCCAAAGTGCTGGGATTACAGGCGTGAGCCACCGCGCCCGGCAGGAATTCTTTATATATTGTAGATATACTTTGTTAGTTATATATATCTTCTTCCAAAGAATGCTGCTAAAGGTTTAGAATAAAGCTGCTGGGCAAGAGGGAAGAGAAATGTGTCTTTTGTAAGGTTTGTGATCTGGTTGAAGGATTTTAAGGAGGGCCTCAGGGAGTGGGGATAAACTGGACTGGTTGCTGGTTCTGAGGTGGAATTAGAACTGGGAATTGGCTAGGTGCCGGGTGTGGTGGCTCATGCCTGTAATCCCAGCACTTTGGGAGGTGGGCAGATCACCTGAGGTAAGGAGTTCGAGACCAGCCTGGCCAACATTGTGAAACTCTGTCTCTACTGAAAATACAACAACAACAACAACAACAAAATCAGCCGGGCGTGGTGGTGCATGCTTATAATTCCAGCTACTTGGGAGGCTGAGGCAGAAGAATCACTTGAACCTGAAAGGTGGAGGTTGCAGTGAGCCGAGATCGCATCACTGCACTCCAGCCTGGGCGCCAGAGCAAGACTCCGTCTCCACAAAAAAAAAAAAAAAAAAGAGAGAGAGAACCGGAGATTAACTAGGGATGGAATGCTGTCATAAGGCAAGGGTGGCAGCAACCGAGTATCTCCAGTAACAAATGAAAATAGCAAAGCTTGTCTAGAAGACACTGACTGCTTTTTTCTCTTTTCAGGTCAAGCTAATTTTCACCCTTTCAAGTCTCCGTAAGTTTTGACTTTTTCTTTTTTCTTTCTTTTTTTCTTTTTTTGAGACAGAGTTTTGCTCTTGTTGCCCAGGCTGGAGTGCAATGGCGTGATCTCGGCTCACCACAACCTCTGCCTCCCAGGTTCAAGCGATTCTCCTGTCTCAGCCTCCTGAGTAGCTGGGATTACAGGAATGTGTGACCATGCCCGACTTATTTTGTATATTTAGTAGAGACAGGGTTTCTCCATGTTGGTCAAGCTGGTCTCGAACATCCTGACCTCAGGTGATCTGCCTGCCTCGGCCTCCCAGAGTGTTGGGATTACATATATACTTTTATATGAGAGTATATGACTTTCATATAAATGTTTCTAGGCTTAATTTTGAAAATAGATTTTCAAAAACAACTTTTTGTTGTTAACTGCAAAAGAATTCCAGTTTTTTGTTTGCTTTGTTTTGTTTTTTTTGAGACAGTCTTACTCTATTGTCCAGGCTGGAGTGCCAAGGTGCAATCTTGGCTCACTGCAACCTCCGCCTCCCGAGTTCAAGTGATTCTTGTGCCTCATCCTCCCGAGTAGCTGTGATTACAGGTGCGCGCCACCAAGCCCAGCTAATTTTTGTATTTTAGTGGAGACGGGGTTTCACCCTGGTGATCAGGGTGGTCTCGAACTCCTGACCTCAAATGATCCACCCGCCTCAGCCTCCCAGAGTGCTGGGATTACAGGCATGAGCCACCACGCCCGGCCACGCCCGGCCACACTCCAGTTTTATAAGGCTCACTCCTGTGGCCCTGAAACCTGGTCCTGGCTGGAGTAAGAACCCCATAGAACTGGAGTAAGAACCCTATAGAACTTAGCAACCTAACTTCCCCCCTAGCAACAGATCTCCTTGGAGCTCCTCCCCATTCGAAGCCAGGAAGGGGCGTAAAACCGGATGTTGACTGTTTTACCATAGTAATGCACACGAATCCGGAAGTGACGCCGGAAGAAGAGGATGTGAAGACTACAGGGTATCCACGTGGGTTCTGAGCGCGTTTCCACGTTCCTGGAAGCCGGTCGTTTAAACTCAGTGCCGGCCACGGCTTAGTCAACATGGGTCGCTCGGGAAAGTTGCCCTCTGGTGTCTCAGCTAAGTTGAAGCGCTGGAAGAAAGGCCACAGCAGCGACAGCAATCCCGCCATCTGCCGCCACCGCCAGGCCGCCCGCAGCCGCTTCTTCAGCCGGCCGTCAGGTAGCTGGGTTGGGACCCGAGCTCAGCCGGCGGCGGGTTTCCGGGCAGACCTGGGTCCAGATGAGTCTGGGGCCTCTGGGAGAGTCCGGGGCCAGGCATTGGACCTTTCATCTCTTAGGATGTCGGATCTGGAGCCCTCTCTGAAGGGCAGCCCTTCCAATTTAGCAGATACGGAAACTGAGGTCCGCAGTAGGGAAATGTCTTGTGTAAGGTACCGCGGGTGTCAGAGTTGAGACTGATGGCTTGGACCTTGGATAACTCTTTACAGAGCGCTTTCACCTTCATTTATTTTCCAGGCCCTCTGAATGTAGGTCCCAGCCGATTCCCAGTGGCGTTTATGCCACTGCTACAGGCAAGCAGAAACTCTTACATGGAGGATTCCCTTTCTTCTTGGTTTTTCAAGTTTTTAGGCATACAGTGGGTTTATGAGACTGGCTGTGTTCAGAATTCAGCCTCTCGGGTTGGCGATTTGGCCTGAGCTGGTTTGTTTCCCAGGGGTTCTGTTCTCTTGACCAAAAGGAGACTTGGGCCTTATCTTGTGCCTCTGGCTCTCAGGAAGGAGTGACCTGACAGTCGATGCTGTGAAGTTACATAATGAGCTGCAGTCAGGGTCCTTGCGCTTGGGCAAAAGCGAAGTCCCCGAGACGCCCATGGAAGAAGAGGCAGAGCTGGCTCTCACCGAGAAGTCCTCGGGCACCTTCCTGAGTGGCCTTTCCGACTGCACAAACGTCACCTTCAGCAAAGTGCAGCGCTTCTGGGAGTCCAACTCGGCTTCCCACAAGGAGGTAGGAGCGAGGGTCAGGAGGGCCATTGGATAGTGAGGAGAGGCCAACTCATGCCTTTTCTTCAGCTCTGGCTGACGGGTTTCCGATGACAACAGCTGGTATTTCTGGATGATGTGTCATCGCTCCTCCCTTTTATGTCCCCTCCTAGGGCAGGTTCCACTTTCTGCTTTTTATAAGAACATCTCCCCTGCTGAAGAAATACTTGAGGGTAGAAATATTTTCCAAACATTTCTCTCCTCAGGTGTATCTAACACAGCACTTCTTACACAGAGTATTTTCAGTAAACATATGTTGAGTAAATAAATGCTGAGTAACAGTTATTAGGAAACGTTTTATCTAGCAAGAACTAAATTTAATTTAATTTAATTCACGTATTTATTTTGAGACAGAGTCTCGCTCTGTTGGCCAGGCTGGAGTGCAGTGGCATGATTCGCCAGGTTGTTACAAATATATGTTTCCTAGTAAATGGATCAAGTATTTTAAATTATGAGTACTTAAAATTTAAAAATTAAATTTTCAGGCCAGGCGTAGTGGCTCACACCTGTAATCCTAGCACTTTGGGAGGCCGAGGTGGGCAGATCATTTGAGGTCAAGAGTTTGAGACCAGCCTGGCCAACATGGTGAAAACCCATCTCTACTAAAAAATTAGCCTGGCATGGTGGCATGCACCTGTAATCCCAGCTACTCAGGAAGCTGAGGCACGAGAATCGCTTGAACCCTGGAGGCGGAGGTTGCAGCAAACCAAGATTGCACCACTGCACTTCAGCCTGGGTGACAGAGTGAGACTCTGTCTCAAAAAAAAAAAAAAAGAAAAGAAAAGAAAATATTTTTTACCCAATTTTGTTATTTAGGTTTACCAAAATGTGATTAGTTTCGTTTCTTTTTTTTTTGAGACAGAGTCTCACTTGGTCATCCAGGTTGGAGTGCAGTGGCTGATCAGCCTCCCAGCCTCCCAAGTAGCTGGGACTGCAGGGGAGTGCTACCATACCCAGCTAATTTTTGTATTTTTTGTAGAGATGAGGTTTGCCATATTGCTCAGATTGGTCTCAAACTCCGGGGCTCAACGGATCTGCCCACCTCAGCCTCTCAAAGTGCTGGGATTACAGGCATGAGCCACTGCCCTGCTTGATTAGTTTATTTTCTATCCACTGTTCTGCAACTTTTTCCCTACTGAACGATATTTATAAGTTAATATATAGTTGTTCTCATTCTTTTGAATAATGCACTATTTAAATCTTTCATTATTTATTATATGATACAGTCGGGTCTCCATATCTGCAGGTTCTGCACCTGCAGATTCAACCAAGCATGGATTGAAAAATCTTTTTAAAATAATAATAATATACCGGGTGAGGTGACTCACACCTGTAGCCCTAGCACTTTGGGAGGCTGAGGCGGGCAGATCACTTGAGGTCAGAAGTTCAAAACCAGCCTGGCCAGCATGGTGCAACCCCATCTCTACTTAAAATACAAAAAATTAGCTTGGCATAGTGGCACATGCCTGTAATCCCAGCTACTCAGGAGTCTGAGGCAGGAGAATCGCTTGAACCTGGGAGGTGGAGGTTGCAGTTAGTGGAGAGTGCGCCACTGCATTCCACCTTGGGCAACAGAGTGAGACTCTGTCTCAAAGCAACAACAACAACAAAAATACAACTATTTAGATAGCATTTACATTGTGTTAGGTGTTATAAGTAATCTCGAGATGATTTAAAGTATATGGGAGGCCAGACATGGTGGCTCATGCCTGTAATCTCAGCACTTTGAGAGGCTAAGGAGAGTGATTACTTGAGGCCAGGAGTTCAAGACCAGCTTGGTCAACATAGTGAAACTGCATCTGTACTAAAAATACAGAAATTAGCCGGGTGTGATGGTGCACACCTGTAATCCCAGCTACTTGGGAGGCTGAGGCAGGAGAATCGCTTGAACCCAGAGGCAGAGGCTGCCGTGAGCTGAGATCATGCCACTGCACTCTTGTCTGGGTAACAGAGTGAGACTCTGTCTCAAAAAATATAAAGTATATGAGAAGATGTATATAGGTTATACACAAATACTGCACCATTTTATATAAGGGACCTGAGCATCCTTGGATTTTGGTATCTTTAGGGGTCCTGGAACCAATCCCCCCCTCGATAACTGCAGTACATTAGAGACAACTACAGTACGTTATTAATCTCCTGTTGATGGCTTCTTGACCATTCCAATTTGTTGCTGCCATGAACATCCTTGTACGTAAATATTTGCACACTCATCTCATGCAGGTATTTCTACAAGGTTAGTACCTCATGGTGGAATTTTAGCAAGCATTTTCTGAGTCTTCTTATTTGCTGGGCCCCCTGGTATGGACCCAGGCCCTGAATGTTGCCTGTCTTGTCTGTCTCTGGGCTTTAACCGGAGATTAATCTGTGAAGGAGCAAGGAAAGAAGGCTCCCCTGGGGTGGGGTTAGGTCTCAAATAGTCACAGTGCTTTCTCCCTCCTGTGCAGATTTGTGCTGTTTTGGCTGCTGTCACTGAGGTGATTCGCTCCCAGGGAGGGAAGGAGACAGAGACTGAGTACTTCGCTGCTCTGGTGAGTGGGTGCCGCTGGAGGGTGAGTGTTCAGAGCAGCAGGTTATGCAAGATTTAGTGAGAAGACGAGTGCCCCTGGCATGTGGGGGTAGAGGACAGCCTTGACCAGATGAAAGTGCTGCATTTATTCTCAGGTGGCTTAGGAAGGCTGGTGGTATTTGCTACATTTCTATTTTCTCTTTCTTTTCTTTCTTTCTTTTTTTTTTTTTTTTAAGAGACCGGGTCTCACTATGTTGTCCAGGCTGGTTTCAAATTCCTGGGCTCAAACCGTCTTGTCATCTTGCCCTGGCCTCCCAAAGTGTTGGGATTACAGGCATGAGCCACTGCAACTGATTATTTAGTACTTTTTTTTTTGAGACCGAGTCTCGCACTGTCCCCCAGGCTGGAGTACAATGGCATGATTTCGACTTATTGCAACCTCTGCCTCCTGGGTTCATGTGATTCTCCTGCCTCAGCCTCCCAAGTAGCTGGGATTACAGGTGCACACCACCACACCCAGCTAATTTTTTGTATTTTTTTAGTAGAGAAGGGGTTTTACTATGTTGGCCAGACTTGTCTGGAACTCCTGACCTCATGATCTGCCTGCCTCAGCCTCTCAAAGTGCTGGGATTATAGGCGTGAGCCGCCAGGCCTGGCCTACTTTTTTTTTTTAAACAGTCTCACTCTGTTGCCCAAGTTGGACTACAGTGGCACAATCCCAGTTCACTGCAACCTCTGTCTTATCGTATCAAGTGATTCTCATGCCTCAGCCTCCTGAGGACCTGGGATTACAGGTGTATGCCACCACACCTGGCTGATTTTTGTATTTTTAGTAGAGATGGGTTTTGACCCTGTTGGCCCGGCTAGTCTCGAACTCCTGACCTCAGGTGATCCCCCCACCTCAGCCTCTCAAAGTGCTGGGATTATAGGTGTGAGCCACCATGCCTGGCCTTCTTATTACATTAAATAAATAAATATATATGTGTATATATGTGTGTGTGTGTATGTATATATATATTCTTTTTATTTTATTTTTGGTGTTTTTTGTTGTTGTTTTTGTTTTGTTTTGGAGACAGGATCTCACTCTGTTGCCCAGGCTGCAGTGCAGTGGTATGATCATGGCTCACTGCAACCTCCAACTCCTGTGTTCAAATGATGATTGTGCTTAGCCTCCTGAGTAGTTGAGATTACAGGTGCCTGCCACCACACCCAGCTAATTTTTCTATTTTTAGTAGAGATGGAGTTTCGTCACGTTGCCCAGACTTGTCTTGAGCTCCTGGGCTGAATCAGTTCTCCCACTTCGGCCTCCCAAAGTGCTGGGATTATAGGCATGAGCCACCATGCCCAGCCTGGTTATTACATTTTTAAAGAATTGTTACAACACATACAAAAAGAGCATACAACAGAGACCAAATGTGCATACAAAGCTGAAAATATTTACTGTCTGGTCCTTCATAGAAAAAGTTTGCCAACCTCTGCTCTAGAATAATGAAATAAATTAGATGGCAGTATATGTTTGGCTGGGTGTGGTGGCTTATGCCTTTAATCCTAGGACTTTGGGAGGTCAAGGTGGGACGAGTGCTTGAGGCTAGGAGTTCGACACCAGCCTGAGCAATATAGTGAGACCCTATCTCTCCAAAAAATAAAATAATTAGCCAAGTTTTATGGTGCATGCCTGTAGTTCTAGCTTCTTGGGAGGCTGATGTGGGAGGATCTCTTGAGCTTTGGAGTTCAAGGTTACAGTGAGCTATGATCATATCTGTACTCCAACCTGGGAGGCCCTGTCTCTCAAAAAAACTGTCTTTCTCTCTATATGTATATATGCACATAAACATGTTTATAGTGTTGTTTTTTTTTTTTTTTTTTTGAGACGGAGTCTCACTCTGTCGCCCAGGCTGGAGTGCAGTGGCGCGATCTCAGCTCACTGCAACCTCCGCCTCCCGGGTTCAAGCGATTCTCCTGCCTCAGCCTCCCGAGTAGCTGGGATTATAGGCACCTGCACCATGCCCAGCTACTTTTTGTGTTTTTAGTAGACATGAGGTTTCACCATGTTGGCCAGTCTGGTCTCGAACTCCTGACCTTGTGATCTGCCCACCTCGGCCTCCCAAAGTACTGGGATTACAGGCATGAGCCACCGCGCCCAGCCACATATATATAGTTTTAATTATGTGTCAGGCAATATTTTATATATATTAATTCAATTAAACCTCACAACAACTTACAAGGTATGTAGCATTACTATCCCTACTTTACAAATTAAGAAACTGAGTCACAGATAGGTTAAATTACTAGCCTGAAACCACACAATGCCAGAGTCAGGTTCAACTCTGATACTGTGGTTCTCGGTCACAACTGTTCTGCTGGGCACATGTTCTCCGACTGTTTTTCCTGTTTGCTCAGTGTAAATTTTTATCCATTCACACCCCCTCAATCTGGCCCTCAGATGACAACAATGGAAGCAGTGGAGTCCCCGGAGTCCCTGGCCGCTGTTGCTTACCTGCTGAACCTTGTCCTGAAGCGGTGAGTTCTGCCTCCTGTTTGAACCCCAAGGCTTTTTGTGGAAGAGAGAAGGGAATGTGGACAGGAGAAACAGGATCAGGGAATTGTTTCTTAAAAAGATACTTGCTCTTCATGACCACTGTCTAGAGGCATGCAGGACAGGCCAGCGTGTGACATACCGTCATAAGCCTCTAGTGAGAAACCTCTAACAAAACTAGGCTGTCCTGAACCCCTGGTAATAGAATCATTTACCTTTATGCCAAGAAGATTGGGAAAGCACCAGAATCTTCACGTGGTGTGTGCCCAGGCAGTCTTTCAGGAGCTCATGCTGTGAGATCTAAAGTTCTCATTTGATTGTCCAAAACAAAAGGCACGTCTGTAGGGCCTGCAGTGCTTCCCTGGTTCCATGTGTGCTAAGTGTGTTCATGACAGAATCCAGTGTGCGTTCCTTATCGAGGAGCAGAAAATCATTGTGAAAGTGTTGAAGGCAAAAGCAGAGTCAGAAAGCTCTATTGAAAATGAAACTTTTTTGGCTGGGTGCGGTGGTTCACACCTATAATCCCAGCACTTTGGGTGGCCGAGGCGGGCGAATCAAGAGATCAGGAGTTGGAGACCATCCTGGCCAACATGGTGAAACCCCGTCTCTACTAAAAATACAAAAATTAGCTGGGTAGGCTACATGCTGTGGCTCACGCCTGTAACCCCAGCACTTTGGGAAGCTGAGGTGGGCAGATCACCTGAGGTCAGGAGTTCAAGACCAACCTGGCCAACATGGTGAAACCCTGTCAAAAATTAGCTGGGCATGGTGGCAGGCGCCTGTAATTCAGCTACTCGGGAGGCTGAGGCGGGAGAGTTAGTTTCAACCCGGTAGGCAGAGGTTGCAGTGAGCTGAGATCGTGCCATTGCACTCCAACCCTGTCAACAGTGTAAGACTCTATCTCAAAAAAAAAAAAAGAAATAAATAAAATGAAAATTGTTTTGAGTAATAAAAATTAAAAGTCATGGCTGGGCGCAGTGGGTCACACCTGTAATCCCAGCACTTTTGGAGGCTGAGGCAGGAGGATTGCTTGCGGCCAGGAGTTCGAGACCAGCCTGGCCAACATGGTGAAACCCTGTCTCTACTAAAAATACAAAATTAGCCAGATGTGGTGGTGCACGGCTGTAATCCCAGCTACACGGGAGGCTGAGGCAGGAGAATCACTTGAACCCAGGATATGGAGGTTGCAGTGAGCCAAGATCAAGCCACTGCAGTCCAGCCTGGGCAACAGAGTGACATTCTATCTCAATAAAATAAATAAATAAATAAATAATAAAGTAAAAAAAAAAAGCAAAAACCTTGATTCTTTAAGATGAAAAAGTTCTTGAGATTGATTGCACAACAATGTGAGTGTACTTGGCTGGGTGCAGTGACACACACCTATAATCCCAGCACTTTGGGAGGCTGAGGCAGATGGATTGCTTGAGCTCAGGAGTTTGAAACCAGCCTGGGCAACATGGCAAAACCTCATCTCTACAAAAGAATACAAAAATGAGCTAGGCGTGGTAGCATGCACCTGTAGTCTCAGCTACTTGGGTGGTGGAGGTTGCAGTGAGCCTAATTGTGCCACTACACTCCAGCTTGGGTGACGAGTGAGACCCTGTCTCCAAAAAAAAAAACCCACAACATGAATATACTTAACAGTACTGAATGATATACCTAAAAATCATTGAAATGATGTTTGGTTTGTTTGTTTGCTTGTTTGTTTGTTTGTTTTTTGAGACGGAGTCTTGCTCTGTCTCCCAGGCTGGAGTGCAGTGGCGCCATCTTGGCTCACTGCAAGCTCCGCCTCCCAGGTTCATGCCATTCTCCTGCCTCAGCCTCCCAAGTAGCTTGGACTACAGGCACCTGCCACCATGCCCGGCTAATTTTTTGTATTTTTAGTAGAGATGGGGTTTCACCGTGTTAGACAGGATGGTCTTGATCTCCTGACCTCGTGATCTACCCGCCTCATCCTCCCAAAGTGCTGGGATTACAGGCGTGAGCCACTGCGCCTGGCCGAAATGATGTTTTATCTTATGTGTATTTTACCACAATTAGAAATTTATTTATTTATTTATCTTTGAGATGGAGTTTTACTCTTGTTACCCAGGGTGGAGGGCAATGGCGCAATCTCGGCTTACCCCACCCTCCACCTCCCGGGTTCAAGTGATTCTCCTGCCTCAGTCTCCCAAGTAGCTGGGATTACAAGCATGCGCCATCACGCCCAGTAATTTTGTATTTTTAGTAGATACAGTGTTTCTCCATGTTTGTCAGGCTGGTCTCAAACTCCCGACCTTAAAATACAATTTAGGCCGGGTGCAGTGGCTCACGCCTGTAATCCCAGCACTTTGGGAGGCCGAGGTGGGCGGATCACGAGGTCAGGAGATCAAGACCATCGTGGCTAACACGGTGAAACCCTATCTCTACTAAAAATACAAAAAATTAGCCGGTCGTGGTGTTGGGCACCTGTAGTCCCAGATACTCAGGAGGCTGAGACAGGAGAATGACGTGAATCCAGGAGGCGGAGTTTGCAGTGAGCCGAGATTGCGCCACTGCACTCCAGCCTGGGTGATAGAGCGAGACTCCGTCTCAAAAAAAAAAAAAAAAAACCAGAATACAATTTAAAAAATACTTGTGTATCAGGTGGCATTCTACAACATAAGACCCTGGGTGACTTGGGTCATTATACCAGGGAGTGTGAGTGTTGGCCCCTAGGAGGGGCATCCCTGGATCAGTGAGTGGCAGAAGGGAGGGAAGGGGTTGTTGGCCCCAGGCTTTCTGGAGCTGTGAACTGCCAGGGGAGGTGGAGAGAGGATTGGTGTGAGTTTATGAGTGGGTAGTGGGAAGGTGAGGGAGGCAGGGATCCTGGGTGGAAAGCACACTGAGCTGGCTGATACGGTGGGCACCTGTTCTGACTTTGTTGCTTACTTGCTGAGTGACTGTGCCACCAGCGCCCCTTGCCCTGTCCTTGGTACCACAAGGGGCTGCACCAGCTGCTCTTCAGGGATCCTCTGGGGTGACCATCTATGTTCTTTCCCACAGTGTTCCCAGCCCTGTGCTCATTAAGAAGTTCTCTGATACCTCCAAAGCCTTCATGGATATCATGTCAGCCCAGGCCAGCAGTGGCTCCACCTCTGTCCTCCGATGGGTTAGTGTCTGGGGTTTAGTTTCTCATCTGGCATCTCCCAGAGCCTGTCTGATTTGGTGATGCTTGGATGTTCCCTGAGAGGGGTTTAGGCACCCTGGGGACCTCAGACAGATGGGATTTTCTGGAGTCAGTGAGAACCTGGGCTCTTTTCCCTCCTGGCCAAGGCTGGTGGCACTGAGGGCTCTGACTTTCTTCCAGGTCCTTTCCTGCCTGGCCACCCTTCTGCGTAAGCAAGACCTGGAGGCCTGGGGCTACCCTGTGACCCTTCAGGTGTACCATGGGCTGCTGAGCTTCACAGTGCATTCCAAGCCCAAGGTGAGAAAATGTGACAAGGGGACAGCCACCACTCGGCCCAGCGCAGCCCAGACTTGGCTAGCTGAGTGGCATTGGGGAGCTTGCCCTGAGTACTGGCTTCTGATTTCTGCCTCTGAGGCACCATGCATTTAGATGCAGAAGGCGGGGCGGCTCTTCCTCCTCCAGGAGGCTGTTCCCTGTCAGCCCTGTCTGAGTCTCTGGTGCCTTGTCAGCCATTGCCCTGTTGACATGGACTCTCCCCGTATGTCTGTTTACCTTGGTAGGGAGGGTGGCGTAGCTGGGGGAGTCACACAGACCTGAGTTGGATCCTGAATTCACTGCTCGAGGTGTGAGCAGTGAATTGGGAGGCCAAAGTGGGAGGATCATTTGAGTTCAGGAGTTAGAGACCAGCCTGACCAACAGAGTGAAACCTCGACTCTACGAAAAATATAAAAATTAGCTGAGCATGGTGGTGGGCGCTTGTAATCCCAGCTACTCGGGAGGCTGAGGCAGGAGATCGCTTGAACCCAGGAGGCAGAGGTTGCAGTAAGCCAAGATTGCACCACTGCACTCCAGCCTAGGCGACAGAATGAGACTCCATCTCAAAAGAAAAAAAAAAGAAATAGAGATAATCACACCAGCTTTGCTACAGAGTTGTGGGGAGACTCCAGTGTTCCCCACAGGCCTGGTGCATCTCCTGGCTTACAGCAGGTGCTTGGGAAGTGGTGGTTCTCCACTGTTTCTTCTGGAAATTTAGGGCAGAAGGTGGTAACAATAACAGTCATGTAATCACTCCCAGTGCTGAGCACCATCAGCCCAGATGCTCTCATGCCTCCTTCCCTCGGTGCTCACATGATCTTTTCCTCACCTTCTTCAGCTCTCGCTGCAGTGGCACTTCACTGTGGTGACACTTTCCTGACCACTGTATAAGAAGTGGCAGCCCCTGCCTGATTGTCTGCAAAGTACTTTTTTTTTTTTTTTTTTTTTTTTTTTTTTGAGACGGAGTCTCGCTCTGTCGCCCAGGCTGGAGTGCAGTGGCCGGATCTCAGCTCACTGCAAGCTCCGCCTCCCGGGTCCACGCCATTCTCCTGCCTCAGCCTCCCGAGTATCTGGGACTACAGGCGCCCGCCACGTCGCCCGGCTAGTTTTTTGTTTTTTGTTTTTTTTTTTGTATTTTTTAGTAGAGACGGGGTTTCACCGTGTTAGCCAGGATGGTCTCGATCTCCTGACCTCGTGATCCGCCCGCCTCGGCCTCCCAAAGTGCTGGGATTACAGGCTTGAGCCACCGCGCCCGGCCTGCAAAGTACTTTTTAACCTTCTGCTATGTATTTGTTTTCCGCCTCCCAGCTGGAAGGTGCGTTGCCTGCTATTCACTGCCAGTTTGCCAGGACCTAGAACAGCGCCTGGCTTGGTGGACACACCGTGTTTGCTGGATGATTGAGTGAATGAAGAACCCCCTGTTTTAAAGATGATACTGAAACTCAGAAATTAGGTAGTTGGGCTTGCTTAAGGCCATTTGGTGAGTTAGTTGTAGTGCAGGGATTTGAACCAAGGTTTGTCTTGCTTCACAGCTCAGGATTCTGTACACATGAAGGCCCTGGCATAGCACTGGATCTGTAGTAGTTAGATCATCATTGGATCTATATGTTCAGCCAAAGCTAATTGGTTGGTGCTTATGCCAGACACCCATGATGCTGGTGGAATGCTGATTTGGCCTTGTCCCCTGCTCTCCTGGCCCCTCAGATCCGGAAGGCTGCCCAGCATGGAGTATGCTCAGTCCTCAAGGGCAGTGAATTCATGTTTGGCGAAAAGGCCCCTGCCCATCATCCTGCTGCCGTTTCCACTGCCAAGTTCTGCATCCAGGAGATTGAGAAGTCTGGAGGTGGGGAAGCCAACGGAGGGCAGGTGGATGGGAGGCAGTGGCTGGCAGAGCAGGACAGGGCCTGCTGCAGGGCGGGGGCTGGTGTCTCAATTCCACTTCTGTCTATCAGGCTCCAAGGAGGCCACCACCACGCTGCACATGCTGACGCTGCTGAAGGACCTGCTGCCCTGCTTCCCAGAAGGCCTGGTGAAGAGCTGCAGTGAGACTCTCCTCAGGGTCATGACCTTGAGCCATGTGGTGAGCTCAGGCCCAAGAGCTAGAGGAAGGGGGGTCTGCAGTGGTGGCATTTGAGGAACTCGCTGGTCAGTCAAAATGCAGGGCCTGGGGTCTCCCTGCCTGTGTTCTTAGGCTAAAACCAACGGTACTACATCAATCTGTGGTGTTTGGCTAGGCCAGGCCATATCAGAGTCCTCTTCCAGATGGAAGCTGACCTCAGAGATCAGGTCAGAGTCAGGGTAGATCTGTAGTGGGCTGGTAAACCCTCCTGCCCCAGCTCTATGTACCCTATACCAAATTTTTTTTTTTTTTTGAGATGGATTTCGCTCTTGTTGCCCAGGCTGGAGTGCAATGGCACAATCTTGGCTCACTGCAACCTCTGATTCCTGGGTTCAAGCAATTCTTCTGCCTCAGCCTCCCGAGTGGCTGGGATTACAGGCATGTACCACCACGCCTGGCTAATTTTTTGTACTTTTAGTAGAGATGGGGTTTCTCTATGTTGGTCAGACTGGTCTTGAACTCCCGACCTCAGGTGATCCGCCTGCCTCAGCCTCCCAAAGTGCTGGAATTACAGGCGTGAGCCACCCAATTTTTTTTAGCAGCTTTAAAGACACATGAAAAATGATTTCCTGTATTTCTACCATTTCTGGCACATTTCTGTAAATCTTTATACAGTCAGCCCTTTGTATGTGTGGGTCCCAAAGCCATAAATTCAACCAACCTTGGATTGAAAATATTTGGAAACTGGGCATGGCGGCACGTGCCTGTAGTCCCAGCTGCTTGAGAGGTGGAAGTGGGAGGATTGCTTGAGCCCAGGAGGTCAAGGCTGCAGTGAACCCAGTGAGCTGTGGTCATGCCACTGCACTCCAGCTTGGGCAACAGAGCAAGAACCCTATGTCAGGAAAAAAAAAAAAAAAAAAGAAAAGGAAAAAAAGGAAGAAAGAAAAAGAAAAGAAAATATTCAGGAAAAAGAAAACGGTTGCTTGCTTCTGTACTGAATATGTACAGTGTTTTTTCCGTGTCATTATTCCCTAGACAACAGAGTGTAGCAACTATTTACATAGCATTTATGTCGTATTACGTATCATAAGTAATCCAGGTGATTTAAAGTATATGGGAGAATGCATGTAGGTTACATGCAAATATTACACCATTTAAAATAGAGACTTGGGCATTGGTAGTTTTTTATGTCCACAGGGAGTCCTGGAACCAATCCCCCCTCCACAGATACCCCCACCAACTCACTGTGTATTCTCTTTTTTTTTTTTTTTTTTTTTTTTTGAGACAGAGTCTTGCTCTGTCGCCCAGGCTGGAGTGCAGTGGCGTGGTCTTGGCTCACTGCAAACTCCGCCTCCCGGGTTCACACCATTCTCCTGCTTCAGCCTCCTGAGTAGCTGGGACTACAGGCACCTGCCACCATGCCCGGCTGCTGTTTTGTATTTTTAGTACAGACGGGGTGTCACCGTGTTAGCCAGGATGGTCTCGATCTCCTGACCTCGTAATCCGCCCACCTCGGCCTCCCAAAGTGCTGGGATTACAGGCGTGCACCTCTGCGCCCAGCCTTGTGTATTCTTTTGTAGTGTTTATTTACATACATATTTTTAAAATTGAAAATATAAATAATATGATCATTGTTTAAAAGGAAAAAAAAAGTCAGAAGTGTATAAAGTAAAAATCTCCTTCCTTCCAAATTCTGTTTCCTAAGGTAGACAATGCGAATAACTTTCTGGTTATCCTTTCAGACATTTTCTCTTTGGGTAAACAAATATACATGATAAAACATGTAAAGGCCAGGAGCGGTGGCTCACACCTGTAACCTTAGCACGTGGGAGGCCAAGGCAGGAGGCAAGCAATTTGAGACCAGCTTGGGCAACATAGTAAGACAAGACTCTGTCTTTATAAAAATTTAAAAATTGGCCAGGCACAGTGGCATGCATCTGTATTGGTCTCATCCCTGTATCCGGCAACAGAGCGAGATTCTATCTCAAAAAAAAAAAAAAAAAAAAAAAAGCTGTAATTATAGCATGCAGACCGTTTATAGTCTGCTTTTTTGGCTGTTATGTTAAAACCATTTTGTTAATGTTTCTGTCTTTTTAAATCATTTAAAGGTTTTTCAGGGGCTTCCATGTCTTACTAAGGTGGCAGTCCTCAGGGTGTCTCTGTGCAGGGGGCATGTGTGAGGTTCAGGGGGCCCTCAACTCCCTAGCACACAGAGTGGAGTGGAATGTTGAGGGGTCCAGGGCCAGCTTTGTAGTTCCTTTCTAAGCCTGTGTGTCCCCCTCCAGCTGGTGACAGCCTGTGCCATGCAGGCCTTTCACAGCCTCTTCCATGCCAGGCCTGGCCTGAGCACCCTGTCGGCAGAGCTCAACGCCCAGATCATCACGGTGAGGCCTGTTGGTGGGGTGTGGGGGCATTGTGGAGGGGGGTCCTTTGGGAGGCTGTGCTGGGGGCACTGGCTCTGCGCCTTGTCTACAGAGTGAGGTTGGCTGGGCTGGGTTGTCCCAGTGGAAGAGGCCAGTAGACGGGGAAGGAGGATTGGAGTCCAGCCATCAAATTCACATCAGTGTCCCCAGGAGCTGGGACCTTGACCCTTGACCTAGTTAACTTTAATGAACTGTTTTGGCATAGTCTCGTGGTGCTCACAG
Source organism: Macaca thibetana thibetana (assembly GCF_024542745.1). Classification (NCBI taxonomy): domain Eukaryota; kingdom Metazoa; phylum Chordata; class Mammalia; order Primates; family Cercopithecidae; genus Macaca; species Macaca thibetana. The sequence goes on along the minus strand of NC_065586.1, from coordinate 93,420,531 downwards.
ATACCTTGAGCAGGGCTTTCGACCTTAGAGGTCTGGGATGGATTTTGGGAGGGGGAACAGATCCCCCAAATTGTTAGCAAAATGTACGGCTTTTTTTCCCCAAAGAAGGCCTCTGGCTTTTGTCGGAGGCACAAAGGAGTGTGTGACCCATGATATTCCGCTGCTCCTAGAGGCTGTTCTCCCAAAGAATCAGAGCCGGGAGTGCTTCGTGGAGAAGGGAGAGGCAGGATCTGGGAAAGCCAAGGGGGCTGTGAGTGCCAGGGTCACAAGCACTGTACCCAGGACACTGCTGGTGCCAGGATGGGAAGCGGTCATCGTCATTGGGCTGTTGCAGACCCCACATGCTTAGTCACCTGCTTGTTCCCACCTTTAGGCCCTGTACGACTATGTTCCCAGTGAGAATGATTTACAGCCCCTGCTAGCCTGGCTTAAGGTCATGGAGAAAGCCCACATCAACCTGGTGAGGTACGGATGAAGGAGGGGTGCTTAGGGCCTCTGTCCAGGCTGCCGACGTGGGGGTGCTCTGGGCCTCTATCCAGGCTGCCGAGGTCGGGGTGCTTAGGGCCTGTGTCCAGGCTGCTGAGGTCGGGGGTCCTCAGGGCCTTCGTCCTGGCTGCCAAGGTTGGGAAGGGTCCTTTTTTTTTTTTTTTTTTTTGAGACGGAGTCTCGCTCTGTAGCCCAGGCTGGAGTGCAGTGGCCGGATCTCAGCTCACTGCAAGCTCCGCCTCCCAGGTCCACGCCATTCTCCGGCCTCAGCCTCCCGAGTAGCTGGGACTACAGGCGCCTGCCACCTCGCCCGGCTAGTTTTTTGTATTTCTTAGTAGAGATGGGGTTTCACCGTGTTAGCCAGGATGGTCTCAATCTCCTGACCTCGTGATCCACCCGTCTCGGCCTCCCAAAGTGCTGGGATTACAGGCTTGAGCCACCGCGCCCGGCTGGGCAGGGTCCTTAGGGCCTCCGTCCTGGCTGCCGAGGTTGGGGGTCCTCAGGGCCTCCGTCCTGGCTGCCGAGGTTGGGGGTCCTCAGGGCCTCCGTCCTGGCTGCCGAGGTTGGGGGTCCTCAGGGTCTCCGTCCTGGCTGCCGAGGTTGGGGGTCCTCAGGGTCTCCGTCCTGGCTGCCGAGGTTGGGGGTCCTCAGGGTCTCCGTCCTGGCTGCTGAGTTTGTGGGGTCCTCAGGATCTCCGTCCTGGCGCCGAGGTGGAGGGTTCCTTAGGGCCTCTGTCCAGGCTGCCAAAGTCGGGAGTCCTTCGGGCCTCATTCCAGGCTGCCGAGGTTGGGGGTCCTCAGGGCCTCCGTCCAGGCTGCCAACGTCGGGGGTCCTCAGGGCCTCTGTCCAGGCTGCAGAGGTTGCGGAGTTCTCAGGGCCTCTGTCCTGGCTGCCGAGGTTCGGGGTGCTCAGGGCCTCCATCCTGGCTTTTGAGGTTGGGGGTGCTCAGGGCCTCCATTCAGAGGCTGGATACGCTATTCAGCCTCTCGGGGCCTGACGGCATCTCCGTGTCAAATGAGCTACAGAGCAGCTCTTGTTTTTGTGAGGCACAGGGTAGGACGGTGCAGCTCGTTCTAACAGGGTCTGATTCCTGCCAGAGCGTTTGCCAGCCAGCCATGAGGAGCAGCAAGGTGGGCTGTGAGCCCTGCGTCCCAGATTGAGGCCTGAGTTTCACCCTGCCTCTTGCTGCTCCCTGGCTGTGTCTTCCTGTGCACTTAGTTTCCTGGCCATTGCATATCCTTTCTGTCGCTCCACTCCACTCTCGCCTGGACTGGTGGCTCCCTTCTCTAGGTTCCGTAGTCCCGTGAACCGACTTTCTGCTTTTGTGTCTGCATACTTTCAGGTTCGGGCTTGGCCACTTAATAGTAATTCCACTTTTCTGGAATAAGGCTGAGAAGAAATTGAGTATACAGTAACCAGTTGGTGACCTGCATGGAGGGAGGCAGGGGTCTCTTAGGCCTCATGGCTCTGTTTTGCTGGACCTGTCTTCTCCGCAGCTGAAGGGTTCCCGCAGCCTGCTCTCACCCAGGCGGCCTGCTCTCACCCAGGCGTGTGCCACACACTCTTCATCTGTGTTTCCTTTCACTAATCAAGGCAACCCCATGAGGAAGCGTTTAGCCCCAATTTATAAGCCAGAAACCGAGGCTCTGTGAGTGAGCTAGTCACACAGCCCCTGATGAGTAAGGTCAGGTCTCTGGCCTAGGTCTGCCCGGCCCAGGTCTGCCCAGCCCACATTCTTTTTCCTGCACCAAACTGCCTTTACTGGGAGGTGTCCAAAAATGGCAAAATCACCCCATTCACCACTTCTCAGATTTCATCCTGCAGGAGCACACCCACAGTCAGGCTTTAGTGTGCATCCCAGGATGCTTATCATCGCACTCTAGGTAACACATAAAAACTGGAAGCAAGCTAAATGTCCCATGGAGGGGTGAAATATAAACAATGAAGTACTGTGCAGCCATTAGAAACAATCAAAGTGGGCTTGGCACAGTGGCTTACACCTATAATCCCAGCACTTTAGGAGACCAAGGTGGGCAGATCACTTGAGGCCAGGAGTTTGAGACTAGCCTGGCCAAAATGGCAAAACTTCATCTTTACTAAAAATACAAAAATTATCTGGGTGTGGTGGTGCACACCTGTAATCCCAGCTACTTGGGAGGTTGAGGCACGAGAATCGCTTGAACCTGTGAGGTGAAGGTTGCAGTGAGCTGAGATCGCACCACTGCGCTCCAGCCTGGGTGACAAGGTGACCCTATCTCAAATAAAAACCCAAAAAACAAAAAACAGTCGAAGTGGTTGTATGTGCACTTACGTGGAAAGAATTCCAAGATATACTGGGAAAAAGCAAGACAGAATAGCAGGTATGGTGTGATTGTTTCTCTATGTATACTCTGGAACCACATTGCTAAGGATGTGAATCCTGACCCCATTGCCAAGCTGGGTGGCCTTGGGCAACTTACTTGATTTCTCTGTGTCTTTCCTCATCTATAAAATGGAAAAATAACAGGATTTATCTCATTGGTTTTTACAAGGTTTAAATGGATGTATGTTATATCAATGGTTGGTATATGATAAAGAGTTATATAAATGCTACCAGGCCAGGTGCTGTGGCTCACACCTGAATCACAGAGCTTTGGGAGGCCAAGACAGGAGGATCACTTGAGGCCAGGAGGTGGAGACTAACCTGGGAAACACAGTGAGATCCTGTGTCTACAAAAAATAAAAAGATAACTGAGCATGGTGGCTTGTGCCTATAGCCCCAGCTACTCAGGAGGCTGAGGTGGGAGGATCGCTTGAGCCCAGGAGTTTGAGACTCCGTGAGCTATGATTGTACCACTGCAAAAAAAAAAGTTAACAGAAGTTACTATTTTTATGTTTGTGCGTTTTAGAACTTCTGGAAGGGTATTTAAGAAACTTAACCTTGATTTTCCCCTGGGAAATGCATATAAGGGTCAGGCCAGAAGGGTGAGTTGGGGAAGGCATGCCCTTCATTTTACACCTTGAAGACCTGTTTGAATTTTTTACCACATGTAGTTATTACTTGAATGATAGTGCCTTTTTAAAAACCACCCACCCGAAGGGCCCTGTGGAGCCCTGCAGATCAGTGGGTTTGTGATTGTTTTCAGACCTGGGCCATCTCAGCCCTGAGCTCTGGTTGCCCGGGTCCCCAGGGCTCAGGGCCAGGCCCCACAGAAACCTTTTTTTTTTTTTTTTTTTTTGAGACGGAGTCTCACGCTGTCGCCCAGGCTGGAGTGCAGTGGCGCGATCTCGGCTCACTGCAAGCTCCGCCTCCTGGGTTCACGCCATTCTCCTGCCTCAGCCTCCTGAGTAGCTGGGACTACAGGCGCCCGCCACCGCGCCCGGCTAATTTTTTTTTTGTATTTTTAGTAGAGACGGGGTTTCACTGTGGTCTCGATCTCCTGACCTTGCGATCCGCCCGCCTCGGCCTCCCAAAGTGCTGGGATTACAGGCTTGAGCCACCGCGCCCGGCCACACAGAAACCTTTTGTTTTGACAGGTTGCAGTGGGACCTGGGGCTAGGCCACCTCCCTCGCTTTTTTGGAACCGCGGTGACCTGCCTCCTTTCCCCACACTCGCAAGTGGTGACTGCTGCCACGCAGAGCCTCAAGGTACTGCAACTTTAGCTGAGGAAGCAGAGAACACGGGGGCTTCTGCGGGCTGCCCTGTCTTTCCCAGCACTGGCCCCAGGCTACCAGCTCAGGCCCAGAGAGGCCGCTCTCAAAATGGGAGATAGGTTTCTTTGAAGCTTTCTTAGACTCCCAGGAAGCTATCGCCTGGGAGGGGAGAGTGGTCCTGGGGGGCTACCTTGAGCCCAGAAAGCCTGTGGCCTCTCTTTGCAGGAGATCCTGAAGGAATGCGTGGCTCCCCACATGGCTGATGTTGGCTCCGTGACCTCCTCAGCCTCGGGCCCTGCCCAGTCTGTTGCCAAGATGTTCAGGTGAGGATATGGGGTCCGCATTAGGAAGGGATGGTGGTACCTTGAGGAAAGTTCTATATAATACGAATGCTCCACTGTCCACCTGCTGTGGGCCAGGCTTGCAGTGGCAGTGCTTTACGGGATTGCAGGCTGCTTACTGAACATCTGTCAGAGCAGCTACCGTGGACTTGAGCGCCTGCCATATTTTAGCCACACCTTACCTCTTGGTTTCCTAGTGGTTTCCCCATCTGAAGTTGGGTCAGATTAACCACCTCATCAATTTTTCTTTAAGCACTAGCATTATCTAAATTAAACTTTTCACATATGGAGTGTGGGCATGTCACAAATGTTAGTTCTCTTCCGTTGTCTGTCCTGGGGCCCCATTCTTGCTGGCCAGCTAGCATCTGTAGCTCAGGGTGCTGGTCATTGACTTTCTCTGGTGGGGGGCACAGGGTGGCGTGTGACCGTGGCCCTGACTGCGCCGCCCCCTTGGCAGGGCAGTGGAGGAGGGCCTGACATACAAATTCCATGCGGCCTGGAGCTCCGTGTTGCAGCTGCTGTGTGTCTTTTTCGAGGTGTGTGGGAGACAGGCCCACCCTGTGATGAGGAAGGTGAGTGGGGAGCGACTGGGGCCAGGGCAGGAGGTGGTGCTGGCCCTTGGACTGTGGGCTCCTGGAGGGCATGTGTGTCTGTTATCTGCACTCTGCTCCCCACCCTACCCTGACAGGGCCATAGCAGGTGCCCCATGCAGTATCCCCTGGAAGGTGACTGGGCCAATAAGGGAGGGGCAGGAAAAAGGGTGGGAGTCCCCCCACCTGCTCACTAGTCTTTGCTAGAGTTGCTGGTTTTGAAGCTTGGGGAATCTATTTGCTTTCCCTTACCCCCAGCCCTTATCTTTTACATTTCAGTTATCTAAGTTTCCTGTAACCAGTGAGTATAGCGTTGATGTTCTCAACAGCCCTACTAGGTTCCAGGAAGGTTCCTCCAGTCCAGGGTTAACCATTTAAGGATCAGGGATCACTCAGGGATCCTGAGCAGACCCTAGTCCAGGAGAGAGTAGGGGCCTGAGGAAGCCCCCAGACTGGTCCCACATCAGCAGAGGCAGCAGCTCCTGGCCTTGTGGGGCCTTCCTTGCTGACTCCCTCCCATGCTGGAAAAAAGGAACCCTAGTGGGAGGACAGGGTCTCCCTCAAGAGGCCTGGCCGGAGCCCTCATAGATTAGGTTGACCAATTTGGCTTTATACAAGAGGCCAGGCAGGGCCATGAAAGTGTGACTGGGGGAGGGCTGTGGCCCGGGTGAACCCAAGGGTGCAGCTTTGTCTCCTCAGCGCCTGCTGATTTGCTAATTGTTGCATGCAGACAAGATAAATTTGTCCCATTTTCGAAGATAAATTGGAAATCTACATTTGTGTTGAAATTTCCTAATTTTTATATGTCGTTAAATGTAACAGAATTTTGTAAAATCCTAGGCCCTGGGATTTTATAGTCACCAGTGGTTAATTGGGTTCTCACTCTGTACCCTCTGGTGTAGCGTTGAACCCAGGCCCAGAATTCCGGCCTCATCCTTCGGCGGGGTCTTGTCATGGGTCCCAGCTTTTGAGCATGTCTTGATGTGTGGTCACTCATCTCTGCTCCAGTGCCTCCAGTCCCTGTGTGACCTGCGCCTCTCCCCTCATTTCCCCCACACGGCGGCTCTCGACCAGGCAGTGGGGGCTGCGGTGACCAGTATGGGACCTGAGGTGGTGCTGCAGGCTGTGCCTTTGGAAATTGATGGCTCTGAGTAAGTGTGGCCCTGGCTGGCTTCCTGACAAGCCCCAGACTTATTCTCTCCCCTGGAAAGGATGTCTGCTGCTGTGGACTAAAGTCTGTGTCAGTGCAGGGCTCAGGAGGAGGGGCCAGAGGAGGTCTCGCTCTGTCCTGGGCTCAGTACGCTATGCACTGCCCTCAGGGCTGTCCCCTCGTCCTCACTGGGTTCTTCCCATTCTCCTCCCAGGGAGACTCTGGATTTCCCACGGAGCTGGCTGCTACCTGTCATCCGAGACCACGTTCAGGAAACGCGACTTGGTTTCTTCACCACCTACTTCTTGCCCTTGGCTAACACCCTGAAGAGCAAAGGTAGAAGTGCCTGTGTGTGACCTGAGGCTCCCCACAGTCCTGAAGGCTTCACAGATGGGATTGGGAAGGGTGCTGAGTCCCACACATCCAGCCTTCAAGACATTTGACAACATCCCTCTGCCGAGCAGGTGGCCAGCCAGTGCTCGAGTGCCTGTCTCCCTCCCTGCTGCTCTGAGGCGTGGCCAGGTAGCCCGCCCTGTGGCAGAGCTTGCCCTGTGAGACAGGAGCTGCCTCCACATGGAGCTGCCCCAACTGGGCCTTGTTCTTTCCCTTTGGATCACAGAGAACAGCTGTGCCCCTTCTTCCTCACGCAAGCCCTTGAGATCGATTTTGTAAAAGTTTGTGATACATTTGTTTATACATATATATACTTTTATATACTTCTAGGTGTATTTATTTATTTGTTTGCTTTATTATTTTTTTTTTTGAGACGGAGTTTTGCTCTTGTTGCCCAGGCTGGAGTGCAGTGGCTGATCTCAGCTCACTGCAACCTCTGCCTCCCAGGTTCAAGCGATTCTCCTGCCTCAGCCTCTCAAGTAGCTGGGATTACAAGTGCCCACCACCACACCCGGCTAATTTTTTGTATTTTTAGTAGAAATGGGGTTTCACCATATTGACCAGGCTGGTTTTGAACTCCTGACCTCAGGTAATCCACTTGCCTTGGCCTGCCAAAGTCCTGGGGTTACAGGCGTGAGCCACCATGCCCAGCCTGTAGGTATATATTTTATTTATTTATTTATTTATTTTACTTTTTTTTTTTTTTGAGACAGAGTCTCGCTGTGTCACCCAGGGTGGAGTGCAGTGGCACGATCTCGGCTCACTACAAGCTCCGCCTTCCAGGTTCACGCCATTCTTCTGTCTCAGCCTCCCGAGTATTTGGGACTACAGGCGCCCGCCACCACGCCGGGCTTTTTTGTATTTTTAGTAGAGACAGGGTTTTACCCTGTTAGCCAGGATGGTCTGGATCTCCTGACCTTGTGATCCGCCCGCCCTGGCCTCCCAGAGTGCTGGGATTACAGGCGTGAGCCACCGAGCCCGGCCTATTTATTTTTTTGAGATGGAGTCTCACTCTGTCTCCCAGGCTGGACTGCAGTGGTGCAGTCTCGGCTCACTGCAACCTCCATCTTCCCAATTCAAGTGATTCTCCTGCCTCAGCCTCTCGAGTAGCTGGGACTACGGGCACCCACCACCGCACCTGGCTAATTTTTGTATTTTTAGTAGTGACAGGGTTTTGCCATGGCAGCCAGGCTGGTCTCAAACTCCTGACCTCAGGTGATCTGCCCGTCCCGGCCTCCTGAAGTGCTGGGATTACAGATGTGAGCCACCACGCCTAGCCAGGTGTATTTATATATATGAGTATATATGTACGTACATATACAGTCACACACCACATGACGTTTCAATGATGGTGGTCTCATAAGATGATAATACCATATTTTACTGTACTTTTTCAGTATTTACTTGTGTTTAGATATACACATACTTAGCATTGTATTACAGTTGCCTGCAGCACTCAGTACAGCAACATGCTGTCCAGGTTTTAGCCTAGGAGCAATAGACTACGCCACATAGCCCAGGTGTGTAGGGGCTGTGCCATCTAGGTTTGTGTAAATACACTCTATGCTATTAACACAATAAAATCACCTACCAACGCATTTCTCAGAACGCACCCTGTCAAGCAATGCGCGACTGTAGGTGATATATGCGTATTTGAAAATGATGATTACCCCAGAGGTGTTCTTTCTTTTTTTTTTTTTTTTTTTTTTTTTTTTTTTTTTTTTTGAGACGGAGTCTCGCTGTGTCTCCCAGGCTGGAGTGCAGTGGCGTGATCTCGGCTCACTGCAAGCTCCGCCTCCCGGGTTCACGCCATTCTCCCGCCTCAGCCTCCCAAGTAGCTGAGACTACAGGCGCCTGCCACCACGCCCGGCTAGTTTTTTGTATTTTTAGTAGAGACGGGGTTTCACCATGTTAGCCAGGATAGTCTTGATCTCCTGACCTTGTGATCCACCCGCCTCGGCCTCCCAAAGTGCTGGGATTACAGGCTTGAGCCACCGCGCCCGGCCTCCAGAGGTGTTCTTTCTTCAGGCTGCACATCCCCAATCCCCTGCCCCTCTCCTTTCAGACATAGTTTCTTATCCTTCGTGATCATGGTCTCCTCTCTCCATTATCCTCTAGTTTACTCCTGACCTGTGTTAGGCAGACTCAGGCCTACATGAGGATAGGCAGAGCATCGGGTTACATTGCTCGACCTAGTGATGGCTTCAGGAGATTTTCGTTTTCATTGGATTTTGAGGATCTAGGGCAGCATTGCTAAACTATTTCATCCACTGTCTGTTTTTGTAAATAAATTTTCTTGTTTTTTTGGTTTTTTTGAGACGAACTCTCGCTCTTTTCGCCTAGGCTGGAGTGCAATGGCGCGATCTCAGCTCACTGCAATCTCCGCCTCCTGGGTTCAAGAGATTCTCCTGCCTCAGCCTCCCGAGAAGCTGGGATTACAGGCATCTGCCACCACACCCAGCTAATTTTGTATTTTTAGTAGAGACGGGGTTTCACCATGTTGGCCAGGCTGATCTTGAACGCCTGACCTCAGGCGGTCCACGTGCCTTGGCCTCCCAAAGTGTTGGGATTACAGGTATGAGCCACTGTGCCCAGCCTGTAAATAAAATTTTATTGGAACACAGCCACATTTATTCTTGCTCTGTCACCCAGGCTAGAGTGCAGTGGCGTGATCTCAGCTCACTGCAACTTCCGCCTCCTGGATTCAAGCGATTCTCCTGCCTCAGCCTCCCAAGTAGCTAGGACTACAGGCACATGCCACCATACCCGGCTCACTTTTTAAAAATTTTTTGTGTTTTTAGTACAGATGGAGTTTCACCATGTTGGCCAGGCTGGTCTCAAACTCCTGACCTCAGATGATCTGCCTGCCTCGGCCTCCCAAAGTGCTGGGAGTACAGGCGTGAACCACCATGCCCAGCCTGTCACACTACTTTTTAATGACAGAGTTATTGTGATAGAAATCATATGTATTGCAGGCTGGCCACAGTGGCTCACACCTGTAATCCTAGCACTTGGGGAGGCTGAGGCGAGTAGAGCACCTGAAGTCAGGAGCTTGAGACCAGCCTGGCCAACATGGTGAAACCCTATCTCTACTAAAAATACAAAAATTAACCAGGCATGGTGGTGGGTGCCTATAATCCCAGCTACTTGGGAGACTGAGGCAGGAGAATCACTTGAACCCGAGCGGGGCGGAGGTTGCAGTGAGCTGAGATCGCGCCACTGCACTCCAGCCTGGGCAACTGAGTGAGAGTCTTGTCTCAAAAAACAAAAAAAGAAAAATATAAATCATATGGCCTGCCAAGCTTAAAGTACTGGCCCTTTTGCACAAAAAATTGGCTGACTCCTGGTCTAGGGCAGTGGTTCTCAACAAGGGGGGTGATTTTGCTGCCCGTAGGACATTTGGCAATGCCTGGAGACATTTTTGGTTGTTACCGTTGCGGGAAGGGTGCTCTGGCATCTAGTGGATAGAGGTCAGGATGCTGCTAAGCACCCTGCAATGCACAGGACGGCCTCACACAACAAAAAGTACCAGGCCTAAAATTTCCACATTGTCAAGATTGCGAAACCCTGCTCTAGGGCATGGTTTCCTGGTTTCACACATGATCTTGTGAGAATATACAGGAAGTGCTTAGAGAAGAAAGTAAGGCCGGGCACAGTGGCTCATGCCTGTAATCCCAGCACTTTGGGAGGCTGAAATGGGCGGATCATGAGGTCAGGAGTTCGAGACCAGCCTAAAACAACATGGAGAAACCCCTGAAATGGGCGGATCATGAGGTCAGGAGTTCGAGACCATCCCGGCTAACATGGTGAAATCCCGTCTCTACTAAAAATACAAAAATTAGCTGGGCATGGTGGCACGTGCCTGTAATCGCAGCTACTCGGCAGGCTGAGGCAGTGGCTTACGCCTGTAATCCCAACACTCTGAGAGGCTGAGGCAGAAGGATTGTGTGAGGCCAAGAATTCAAGAACAGCCTGGGCAACATAGCAAGACTCCGTCCTTGGTGCAAGCTCTACCTTCCGGGTTCATACCATTCTCCTGCCTCAGCCTCCTGAGTAGCTGGGACTACAGGCGCCCCCCACCACGCCTGGCTAATTTTTTGTATTTTTAGTAGAGACGGGATTTCACCGTGTTAGCTGGGATGGTCTCGATCTCCTGACCTCATGATCCGCCCACCTCAGCCTCCCAAAGTGCTGAGATTGCAGGCGTGAGCCACCGCGCCCGGGCTGTTTATGTTTTTAAAAGTGGGCATGTGGCTGGGTGCAGTGTTATACACCTGTAATCCCAGCACTTTGGGAGGCCGAGGCATGTGGATCGCTTGAATTTAGGAATTCGAGACCAGTCTGGGCAACGTGGTGAAACCTTGTGTCTACAAAAAGTTAGCTGGGTGTGGTGGCATGCGTGCCTGTAGTCCCTGCTACTTGGGAGGCTGAGGTAGGAAGATCACGTGAGCCTGGGAGGTCAAGGCTGCAGTGAGCCCAGATTGCACCACTGCACTCCAGCCTAGGCCACAAAGTGAGACCCTGTCTCAAAAAAAAAAAACACAAAAAAAAAGTGGGCATGTGTTGAAAGAAGTATAAAACAATTACAAGAAACAGAGGCTAGCTGGGCACAGTGGCTAACGCCTGTAATCACAGCACTTTGGGAGGCTGAGGCGGGCGGATCACGAAGTCAGGAGATCAAGACCATCCTGGGTAACATGGTGAAACCCCGTCTCTACTAAAAATACAAAAAATTAGCCAGGCATGGTGGCAGGCACCTGTAGTCCCAGCTGCTCGGGAGGCTAAGGCAGGAGAATGGCGTGAACCTGGGAGGTGGAGCTTGCAGTGAGCCAAAATCACGCCACTGCACTCCAGCCTGGGCAACAGAGCAAGACTCTGTCTCAAAAAAAAAAGAAACAGAGGCTATCTTTGGGGGAGTGGGAGTATGAAGAGACGTTTGCTTTCTGTTTATTATAGGTTCATTTTAGTATTTTAGAATGAACAGGTATGATTTAATTTATGGGGATGGGGGGAAGTCACCCATATTGCTGTCCTCATCATTGGGCTTCTGGTTTGGTTTGGTAATAAGGCCGTTGGCTGGGAGGGTGCTGGGCTCATACTCTGTCCCTGTGTCACACTGCAGCCATGGACCTGGCTCAGGCAGGCAGCACAGTGGAGTCTAAGATCTACGACACACTCCAGTGGCAGGTAAGGGTCAACTAGGGGAGGGGGTGGGGAGAAGCACACAGGGGCACGGGTGGCTGCATGTCACTTTCCTTTACTGTCCCCTCCTTCTCCAGATCTGGACACTTCTGCCTGGATTCTGCACGAGGCCCACGGATGTGGCCACCTCCTTCAAAGGGCTGGCACGGACGCTGGGCACGGCCATCAGCGAGCGTCCAGACCTGAGGGTCACCGTGTGCCAGGCCCTGCGTACCCTCATCACCAAGGGCTGCCAGGCAGGTACGTGTGGGCTGTGGGCGTGGGGGCTGGGGAGGATGACACAGGTCCCTGGCCCTATCCCCTGGCTTGCTACGCTCCTTTCCAAGCAGAGTCACAGAGACTTGCCTCTGGGGCTCATCCTTTGCTGCTTCTGCTGCAGACCCCAGGGGATGGTAGGAGGCTGGAAATCACCCTTCCCTCTTACCTTTACTTCCAGTGTGCTGACAGCTGCTGTGGGTTTGTTCAGTTAGTGTCGAAGGCTTTACTCTGTGGCTGCCACTTTGCTGGCTCCCTGGAGTTGGAGCCATTGAGGACCACTGGCCACTGGGGCAGCAGGCTCTCCATGCCCTGGCTCAGCTCCTGCCACAGAGAGCCCCCAACCTGTGGGTTCCAAGTCCTGCCAGCTCCCCTAAGAGAAGGCCTCTGGGCCACAGCCCCAGCAGCCACTGAGGCACAGTCAACTCCTGTGCCTTTACTGCAAACTTTGGTCCTTTTGCCAGAGGCCGACCGTGTTGAAGTGAGTCGTTTTGCTAAGAACTTTCTGCCGATCCTCTTCAACCTGTATGGGCAGCCCGTGGCAGCCGGGGACACTCCAGCCCCTCGCCGGGCTGTGCTGGAAACCATCAGAACTTATCTCACCATCACTGACACTCAGGTGAGCCATGAGAGGGAGGGAAGGAGGGAGGAGGGTAGCTCTCAGGTGGGCAGTGTCAGAGAGGCAGAGACCCTACCCACCAGGGCTCATGTGGGTCTCTGCGTTCTGGAGCACATACCAGCAGTCCTGGCTTGGGCAGGGCTGGGGGCTGCTGGTGGTGGGGAGGCCGCTCTGGGACTGCTGCCATTGCTGCTTTCTTTCGCTCCTCCTCAACGACTCTCTCCTCATTCCGTCGGGGCCTCAAGTTGGTGAACAGTCTCCTGGAAAAAGCCAGTGAGAAGGTGCTCGACCCTGCCAGCTCTGACTTTACCAGGTAACACGCTCAGGGCCTCCCACTTGAGCTGGAGCATCCCAGGGAGCTGGAGGGTGCATCTGGCAGAACACTGTGGGTTCCCTCTTGCATTATTTAAGGAAGTCTTGAGGTATTAATTGTCTAGGCTGTGCTGAGAGGCTGTGCTGACTAGTTCCTTCTTCCTGGAGAGACTATTTAGTCTGCTAGGGAGGAACAAGGACCCAGGAGACACATTGCCCAGGTTCTGATCCCAGCCCCATCACTTATGGGCTGTGTGACCTTGGACAAATTACTTATCCATTCTGCCTCTAAGACCTCATCTGTAAGATGGGCATGATAATCATTCTTGCAACAAGGTTGCTATGAGGATTGAAGGAGTTAGCAAGTGTAAAACACCAGGAACAGTGCCTGGTACGTGATGAATGCTCAATTAGGTGCTAGCTATTACTGTTCAGGAGCTCCTTCAAGCCCCTTGTCCTCACCCTGACTTCTCCCACCTCCCCGTACCCAGTAGACATAAGAACACTGGTAGTCTGCGCCCTTCTCCAGCTCCCCACCCCTCTCCTTGGTCTCCTGCCCCGAGCAGATTGTCTGTCCTGGACCTGGTCGTGGCCTTGGCTCCGTGTGCTGACGAAGCCGCCATCAGCAAGCTGTACTCCACCATCCAGCCCTACCTAGAGGTGAGCCTCTGTGGCCAGGAGCCCCACACAGCCACGCTTGGGGGCAGGTGGGTTGTGGGAAGGTGGGGCCTGTTCTCATGTCTTTATCCCTTGCTGCTTCCCAAAATCAGGTCCCTGTCTGCTTTCTCCTGCAGTGGCTTCCCTTTGTGTCCTGTGTAGCCCATCTGTCTTGTAGGTCCCAAAGGGACTGAAATGCACAGCAGTGCTTAGGCCTTGCCTGCTGAGTGACTCTTGTAGAACCAAGGCCATGCTTCTTTGCCTGGCTTACTCCCCAGGCCCATCCCAGACCAGCCTGAGCTTCATCCCACCCATTCCACTCTCGTCTACCCCTGCTGCAGCCTCCTTCAGCTGCCTTAAGGCCCCCTGATATAACAGGCCCCGTCTGTGCCTTTGCGGGGTTTAGGTCCTAGGCTTGAAATGCCCTCTGCTGTGGCCAGCAACTCTGCAGATCTCAGCCCACCACTGACCCCCTGAAAGCTGCCCCCACTGCCACAGTTTAGTAGCAGTTACCTAATAGTATGAGAAGTGCTCTGGGGCAGCACTGCAGGTGGACATGGAAATCCAGGGCCAGGTCATCTCACCTCAGGAAAGGTGTCTGGGGTTGGGGGTTGGGGGATTGTGACAGAGAGCTGGCTTAGAGGAGCAAGGAGTTGTCAGTCTTGGAAGGTGAGAGAGGAGTGCTCCGGCTGGAAAGAGCAGCAGGTGTGCAGGCCTTGGCACGTGCCAGGCACCATGAGCTCAGGCCGCTGGAGGGAGTACTGTCTGGAGCTGGGCGAGTGGAGTGGATTGGTGGGCCGCACGGCACACACCCCCAACCCCTGTGCCTTGCCCAGGAGTTAACCACTTGCTGTCCACATTCCACTGGTCCTATGTCAGGCCACGTGAGCCCCCGCGGGGCAGGGCCCGCTTCTGCTCAGAATCCCTCCAGTACTGGGGGATGCTCCATGGATGGCATTGGACGGGGGTGAGCCCCAGGCCTCCCTCACCTGTTCCTGTCTGCCAGAGTAAGGCCCACGGGGTGCAGAAGAAGGCCTACCGAGTGCTGGAGGAGGTGTGTGCCAGTCCTCAGGGCCCCGGGGCCCTCTTCGTGCAGAGCCACCTGGAGGACCTGAAGAAGACGCTGCTGGACTCGCTGCGAAGCACCTCCTCGCCCGCCAAGAGGGTGAGGGCTCTAGGGCAACACCAGGAAAGGAGCCACTGTTGAGGCTTGTGGGGTGGAGGTAGCATTGAGGGGTCCTGACTGGTAGCCCCCTGCCCACAGCCCCGTTTGAAGTGCCTCCTACACATCGTGAGGAAGCTCTCAGCTGAGCACGAGGAGTTCATCACTGCCCTCGTCCCAGAGGTGAGTGTGCAGGTGTGTTTTAGAGAGGTTCCCTGGAATGTAGCTCTTAAGGGCCTCAGGATCCAGGGAGGGCAGTAATGGGGGTCGGGGGACTCGATTCGCTGCCCAGCCAGATGGCTTAGGGAGCAGATGCTGATGGGGCTGTCTTGGCCAGGTGATTCTGTGCACCAAGGAGGTGTCGGTGGGCGCACGGAAGAATGCTTTTGCGCTGCTCGTGGAGATGGGCCATGCTTTCCTAAGGTTTGGCTCGAACCAGGAAGGTGAGGCCCGGGTGATGCGGGCTGGGGGTGGACACTCTGCTTATAGACTGGGTGTGGGGAAGCACCCCTCAAAAAAGGTGGAGAGAGCTCTGTGCCCTGGCCCTGGGCAGGCTGCTCCTCTCTGGCCCTCAGTCCCCCTACCTAATGGGTCCTTCTTGCTTGACCCACCTTGGTCTCTGTCCCCAGAGGCCCTGCAGCGCTACCTCGTCCTGATCTACCCTGGCCTGGTGGGCGCGGTGACCATGGTCAGCTGCAGCATCCTGGCCCTGACCCACCTCCTTTTCGAGTTTAAAGGTAAATGCTTATTTCTAGAAGGTCTGAGAAGCTCTCGGGGTAGGAAGACGCCCGAAAGGTCAGGATAAGGTGGCTCCTGGAACTGGGAAAAGGTGCCTGGAGGAAGGAAGAAAAGCCGCACCCAGCCCAGCTTGCCTCCCTGTCTCCCTTCCTGCGAGTCTCTTTCTCCCGCCCTTGCTGCTACGCCAAGGCACCTTCCTCAGGCCTGTCCCCGTGTGTGACTGTGCAGTCCAGCGGCCCTGCATCCCACTGTCAGAGTGGTTAGGAGGCGGTTAGGGCCGATGCCTGAATTTCAGTACTAGTCCTGCCTCTTGGCAACCACATGAGACCTAGAACAGCTTGATTAGCCTTGTAGTACCCCAGTTTCCTATCTCTAAACTGGAAGCAAGAAATAGCACCCACAGGCCGGGCGCGGTGGCTCAAGCCTGTAATCCCAGCACTTTGGGAGGCCGAGACGGGCGGATCACGAGGTCAGGAGATCGAGACCATCCTGGCTAATATGGTGAAACCTCGTCTCTACTAAAAATACAAAAAACTAGCCGGGCGAGGTGGTGGGCGCCTGTAGTCCCAGCTACTCGGGAGGCTGAGGCAGGAGAATGGCGTAAACCCAGGAGGCGGAGCTTGCAGTGAGCTGAGATCCGGCCACTGCACTCCAGCCTGGGCGACAAAGCGAGACTCCGTCTCTCAAAAAAAAAAAAAAAAAAAAAAAAAAAGCACCCACCTCAGGGTGATAAAAGGACCCAAGGCCACTCCATGGAGCATGATTGGAACCATCCTGGACATATGGAAAGGCTCTCAATGTCAGCTTCTACTGACACTTGAGTGGCTGTTTTCCAATAGGGAGGGTTTGGGTCTGGGTGGGGTCCTAGGTCTTAGACAGTGACCCCCTCACTGCCATAGGTCTGATGGGGACCAGCACAGTGGAGCAGCTGCTGGAGAACGTATGCCTGCTTCTGGCCTCCCGCACCCGTGATGTGGTCAAGTCCGCACTGGGCTTCATCAAGGTGGCGGTGACTGTCATGGATATGGCACACCTGGCCAAGCATGTGCAGCTGGTGGTGAGTGTCCCTGTTCCCCTTAGCAGGTAGCAGGGTGGCCTCTGAGCTGCTGGCATGGACCCAGCAAGCCTCAAGGCCAGCAAGTTTCAAACTTTCTTTTTGTAGCCAGAAGGTCATTAAGGAGCCCTAAAAGGGACCCATAGGGGAATGCCCATCAGGTGGAGGTGAGCAGGGGGCACACTGCCCAGGTGGCTTTCTTCACCCCAGAGCCCTACATAGAAGGAAACAGGGGCTCTTCAGGGCAGAGACCCACGGGCAGGGCCGCTCCTCATTTTACAGATGGGGAAACTGAGGTCAGAGATTTTCCAGATTGTGGGACTCAGATGCTGGGCTCTCCCTTCACAGGACCCCCTCATCTTGCCTTTTTTTTTTTTTTTTTCCCCATCTTGCATTTTGACCTTGCTGGTTAGAGGCTGTTCCTTTGGGTCCCCTGCTGGGCTGCAGAAGGATCTGAAGAGCCCCTTGGTATAGGGTCCCTGGCCCTCTCCTGCCCAAGAGAATCCTCGCCCAGGCTGGGACAGGCTTCCAGACAAGCTGTTCTCTGTACCCGCTGCCTGTTTCCCATGTGCCACTGGCTTGAGTCACATCAGACCTCTAGGTCCCTCTTGCATATTTTCTTTGGGTCTGGCCTTGGGTTCAGGATAGGAAGGGACAGATGAGAATCAGCATGCCCTCCCGCTGCCCTCAAAGCCTGCAGCCTAACTAGGGACCAAGGTGAGGAGAACAGCTAGAGCAGTAATCCATCATGGAGTTACTCAAATTTATAGAAGTCCTGGCTGGCTGCGGTGGCTCACGCCTGTCATCCCACCACTTTGGGAGGCTGAGGCGGGCAGATCACTTGAGTTCAGGAGTTTGAGACCAGCCTGGCCAACATGGTGAAACCCCGTCTCTACTAAAAATACAAAAATTAGCTGGGCGTGTTGGCAGGTGCCTGTAATCCCAGCTGTTCGGGAGGCTGAGGCAGGAGAATCACTTGAACCCAGGAGGTGGAGGTTGCAGTGAGCCGAGATTGCACCATTGCACTTCAGCCTGGGTGACGGAGCAAGACTCTGTCTCAAAAAAAAAGGATTTATAGAAGCCCTTCAAAGAGTGGATGGGGAGGCCAGGAGCAGTGGCTCACACCTGTAACCCTAGCACTTTGGGACGCCAAGACGGGTGGATCACTTGAAGTCAGTAATTTGAGACCAGCCTGGCCAACATGGCGAAGCCCCATCTCTACTAAAAAATACAAAAGTTAGCCAGGAATGATGGTGCGCACCTGTAGTCCCAGCTATTCATGTGGCTGAGGTGTGAGAATTGCTTGAACCTGGGAGGTGGAGGTTGCAGTGAGCCAAGACCATGTCATTGCACTCCAGCCAGGGTGACAGAGCAAGACTGTGTCTCAAAATAAAAAAAAAAAAAGCCAGGCACAGTGGTTCACGCCTGTAATCCCAGTACTTTGGGAGGCTGAGGTGGGCGGATCGCCTGAGGTTGGGAGTTCGAGACCAGCCTGGCCAGCATGGTAAAACCCTATCTATTACTAAAAATACAAAAATTAGCCAGGCGTGGTAGCAGGCACATGTAATCCCAGCTATTCAGGAAGCTGAGGCAGGAGAATTGCTTGAACCCGGGAGGTGGAGGTTACAGTGAGCTGAGATCATGCCATTGCACTCCAGTCTAGGCAACAGAGCAAGACTCTGTCTCAAAAAAAAGAGTAGACACGGAGACCCTATCCCCTAGCCCATTTGGGAGTCACTGGAGATAAGAAGATCTGCCACCTGCACATGTAACCCAAACTGGGCCAGATTAAGGCTTAAGAGGAATCCAACCAGAGCAGAATGCAGTGAGATAGAAGGGACATAGGGGACCAAGAGAAATCTTGGGGTGCTAGGGGCGAAGCAGGAGCCACGGTGTTAGATGAGTCTGGGCTGAACTCCCATCTCTATGGCCATTTAGCAAACACTTTACCCTCTGTGCCGCCGTATCCTCTTCTATAAATAGAGGGTGATAGCCTATATCTCGGGGGTAGTCCAAGGATTCAAGGAGAGGATATATGTCAAGTACCAAGCACTGTTGAGAAGACTAAAGCTCTCATCCTGCGAGGGTGCTCAGGCCTATGTCCTGAAGGAGGGTGCAGAGGAAGGATGGGGCCTGCCTACCCAAGGGAAGCATGACTGGGCCAGGGTGTGGGCCAGGAGCAGGGCCACACTAACCCTCCCCTCAGCTGGGCTTGATCATCCTGCGTGCGTCCCTGGGCTGGACAGCAGTGAAAGGGGGGCAGCGTGGAAGGCTCGCCTCCCTGAAAGCCCGGTGCTCTGTCCGGCAGATGGAAGCCATTGGGAAGCTTTCAGATGACATGCGGCGGCACTTCCGCTTGAAGCTTCGGAACCTCTTCACCAAGTTCATCCGCAAGTTTGGGTCTGTGTACTGAGCGGGGGTGGGGATAGGGCAGGCAAGGAGCCGAGGATTTCCAGTCCTACCAGGGACACTACTTCTGGGTTGTGCTGTCCGGCCAGTGCCTCTCATCAGCCCTTCCTTGCTACCCCCAGATTTGAGCTGGTGAAAAGGCTGTTGCCCGAGGAGTACCACAAAGTCCTGGTCAACATCCGGAAAGCTGAGGCCCGGGCCAAGAGGCACCGAGCCCTGAGCCAGGCTGCCACAGAGGAGGAGGAAGAAGAGGAGGAGGAGGAGCCCGCCCAGGGCAAAGGTGACAGGTGAGACCATGTTAGGGCCATGGGACCTCGTGTCTCCCAACCCAAGGGCCTGCCCAGGCAATGCCCGCCGACCCCCGCCTCTCCCAGGGGCGCTCTGACTGGGGACTTCTCTGTCTTTAGCATTGAGGAGATTTTGGCTGACTCAGAGGACGAGGAGGACAATGAGGAGGAGGAAAGAAGCCGGGGCAAGGAGCAGCGGAAGCTGGCGCGACAGAGGAGCCAGGCATGGCTGAAGGAGGGTGGTGGGGACGAGCCCCTCAACTTCCTGGATCCCAAGGTGGCCCAGCGAGTCCTGGGTAAGCACAGGGCTGGCCCGTGCACTCAGAAAACAGACTTGCCATGGTGCCAGGTTCTCAGGTGGTGGGTAGGGCATGGCATCCATGGCAGACCCATGGACAGGGCTGGGAGGTGCCTGTTTGGGGTCCCTGAGATGGGCTTGTTGGTCATGATGAGGGTGAGTAGCATGGGACTGGCCTTCCACCTCCTCATGCCAAACTCTCCATCCCAGCCACACAGCCAGGGCCAGGCCGGGGCAGGAAGAAGGACCATGGCTTCAAGGTGAGCGCTGATGGCCGGCTGATCATAAGGGAGGAGGCAGACGGCAACAAGACGGAGGAAGAGGAAGGCACCAAAGGTGGGGCCCAACACGCTTGTCCATTCATTTATTCACTGTGTTTGTTTATTCCTTTGGTGACCTCTTGCTGAGGAAGCGTGGGTAAAAACAGACCTAAGAAACTCTTCTCTCGGCAGCTTCCTCAAACTTTTTGAGTTTCTCAAACTTTTTTTGAGAAACATTAAGAAATCTTTTTATGTTGTAACCGAGCCATTTATACAGTATGTATTTAACTCAAAGGAGGCCGGGCGCGGTGGCTCAAGCCTGTAATCCCAGCACTTTGGGAGGCCGAGATGGGCGGATCACGAGGTCAGGAGATCGAAACCATCCTGGCTAACACGGTGAAACCCCATCTCTATTAAGAAATACAAAAAACTAGCCGGGCGAGGTGGCGGGCGCCTGTAGTCCCAGCTACTCGGGAGGCTGAGGCCGGAGAATGGCGTGAACCCGGGAGGCGGAGCTTGCAGTGAGCTGAGATCCGGCCACTGCACTCCAGCCTGGGCGACAGAGCGAGACTCCGTCTCAAAAAAAAAAAAAAAAAAAATTAACTCAAAGGAAACTATCAGAAATGGTACTTCCCCTTACTGTGTGTGATGCGCTGTTACTTTCTTCTGTTTTTCTCCTCCTCCTCTCCTGTCCTCCTTTCTCCTTGTCTTCCTTCCTCTTTTTTTTTTTTTTTTTAAATGCAAACTTGGCTAAGGCCCTGAAGATGATTTAGAGGCAGAAAGAGCCAGAGGCTGAAACCCTCCCAACTTCCCAATCCCAATGCTCATGTTGCCAGGGAGTCCCTCGGGTGTGGCATCTCGGAGCCCTCTTTAGTCTTTCGTGGCACCTCTCCACATGTCCACCCATTAGCTAAGAAACACCTAGGTCTTCAGGAACACACCTGTCTTCCCTTTGTTTGGTTCCCACTGCTGCGAGCTTGGGCCCTTGTCTCACTGCACCTCCTATCTGGAGCCTCACTGCTCCACATACACCCAGCTCACCAGCCACGTGACTGCAGCCACTCAGTCAGCCTCTCCTGAGCTCCATTTCCTTGCTTCAGAGTGGATATCATACAATCCTAATACCCACTTTTGCAGGTTGGAATGAATATGAATCGGTGTAACAGGTACAGCGTATGTACTTGGTTTATATGTACCTGTTATATTTCCGTGTCTAGCATCTTCTCTGCTCCTCTCTCGCCCCTGTATACTTTCCAATCTCCTGTCCCCCTTGGTGCCCAGGCATTCCTGAGGCTGTCAGGACCCCTCCCCTCTCTCTCTGCCTTTCCAAATCCCCTGCTCTTCAGCATTCAGCTCAAAGCCCCTTTTGTAGCCTTTCCTGGACTCTTCAGCCCTTGGTCATTTGCTTTCTTTGGCGATAGAGTCTCGCTGTATCACGCAGGCTGGAGTGCAGTGGCTCGATCTCAACTCACTGCAGTCTCCATGTCCTGAGTTCATGCGATTCTCCTGCCTTAGTCTCTCAAGTGTCGGGGACTGCAGGCATATGCCACCATGCCCAGCTAATTTTTGTATTTTTAGTAGTGACGGGGTTTTGTCATGTTGCAAATCGGTCTCGAACTCCTGTCCTCAGGTGATCCTCCCACCTCGGCCTCCCAGAGTACGGGGATTACAGGTGTGAGCCACTGCACATGGCCGGTCACGTGTTTTCTATTGTCTTTTGGTTGTTGATTGACTTTGTCTGAGTTTCTCTTCCCTCCAACTGGTCAGTTTCATACTTTGTATCCCCACACGGAGCCCAGCACATACTGCATGGGACAGAGGTTTCAAACAGGAGGGTGAAGCCTTCCTGGCACGGTGGGGGCGTGTGTGGGGCTGCGGGAGTGCCTGACTTCCCCGGAA
Source organism: Macaca thibetana thibetana (assembly GCF_024542745.1). Taxonomy (NCBI): domain Eukaryota; kingdom Metazoa; phylum Chordata; class Mammalia; order Primates; family Cercopithecidae; genus Macaca; species Macaca thibetana. Next base: position 93,398,785 of record NC_065586.1, on the reverse strand, counting down.
ACCTGGGGCTTTCTTCAAATCTCAAACAATGAAGGGTGGGTGAGTGGGGAAAAAAGTTTCAAACAAAGCCATATTTACCTCGAAAGTAGGATCACCACTTCTTTGAGGGGCCATTATACCTAGGGCCTAGGATGGAAAGGGGAAAGGGGCAGTGCTCAGGGATCTCACCTCTTCTAGCAGAAGGATGATATGGGTCTGAGGAAGGCAATTTCCTGGGGCTGGAGTTGGTGCCCCATCAGCCTGGTGAGCCAGGAGGTGCAGAAGGAAAGGGTAGGTTTGAGGAGCTCCCGCAGCGCTCATGGACCTCTTTTTTGGCTCCAGGTGAAGATGAAGGGATGGCTGACCTAATGGAAGATGTGATCGTCAGGAGTGTGAGTAGTTCCTGCGGACGGCGGGCTAGGGCTTCAGACCTAAGCCTGGGCCCCACAGCTTCTCACCCCCACCACACATAGATATTGGACCTGCCCTGTTTCTGGAATGCTCAGTGCATCCTCGCAGGTGTGCATAGCAAGCGGTCCAGAAGGCTGTGGGTGCCATGCAGGACAGGGTGATGGTTGTCTAGTTAAAGGAGAAAGAAGGCAGAGACCCTTGTCTCTCTAGCAAGGGCATGTGCTATGCAGAGGCAAGGGCAGCAGCTTCCCTGCGTGCTCCTGCATGGGGTGGGGGCTTCCACTATAGGGGAGCATGGTCGTGCGCCCAGCACTGTGCTGAGGACCCCACATAGCCTCACGAAGATAGGGACTCCATCGTTCCTGTGACCAGAGGAGTGTACAGAGGTAAGTAGCCTGCCCAGGGTCACAGGGCTCAGTCTGTGCAAACCAGGAATTTGAACCCTGGTTTTCCAGTCTCCTAAGCCCAGGAATTCAACCTCTTTGCCACCATTACCCCTGTTGACCTGGCAGTGCTGCCTCCCAGGATGGAAACAGCCTCTCAGCTGCCCCACCTGAACCAGCAAGGGTGAAGTGGGCCCAACCGTCACCCAATACCTGTCAGTCTCAAGCTCAGTGGAACATTTCCATCCTGGAGCAGTTTCTTCCCTCTCTGTCCTTCCAGACTGTGCCCCAGCCCATCCAGCCTTCCTGGGCACCACCCGCAGGTGACAGGTGCCTGCATCAGGGTGTAGTGGTATCGGTGGGGAAGCGGCAGGCTCTGGGGTCCCATCTTGGCTTTAGCCTAACCTTTTAAAGCCCCAATTCCTGATCTGTGAAGTGGGGTTATAAATAGACTACCTGGTGGAGTCATTGGGACAGTTTGGTAAGATTGGGTGTGTAAGGTGCATTAGTATAGTGCCTGACATGTTACAGACTTCCCCCACATCCCCCTTTTCATTGGCATCATATTTGTGAATGTCTGCCCATATGCCTTGCCAAGTGTCCATCGGCCCAGCATGGCCCGAGGAGGAGCTTTGTTATTAGAGCATTGTGACAGCGCAGAATTCTGTTTGAAGAGCTGAGTACATATCCAGAGTCCTGGGTCAGAGAGCAGCCTCTGATGCGTGAAGCCCCTCTGGGATGCCCTTGAGGAAAAGCAGTGGGGCTTCTGCTGAAAACCCTCCTGCCCCTCTTTGCCCCCAGGTGACTGCTCCTGTGGGACAGCTTCACCTACTGGGAGTCCTTCCTCTGCTCGGCCCCTCCGAGAGGCCACCCTCGGGCCAGTCTAGTCTCCCTTTCCAGGTGATGGCAGTCGTCTGCCAAACGTGTGTCTCTGGGCCCAGACTGCCTGGCTCAAGTCTTGGTTTCTGTGTACAGTGCTTGCCACTTAGTGATGCCAAGTAAGCCGTCATGACTGATTATTCACTTTTCCTGGAAATCTTTTTCCAGTCAAAGCCTCCTGGGTTTCTTGAGCGAATCTTCACATGTGGCTTTTCCTGGCCGGGGAGAACCGACCACGGCCTTCTAAGGATGGCCCCCACTGCTCTGGGCAGAGCGGGACTGGGCAGACGCCTTGTCTCCAGGCACCGAGAGGGCCCTAGGGCAGCTGCACTCCGTGGCTGGCTCCTGCCACTGAGACCCATAGAGGGTTTTTTGCATGGCAGTTGCTGAGTTCTAACTCTTTTTTTTTTCCTTGAGATGAAGTCTCGCTCTTTCGCCCAGGCTGGAGTGTAGTGGTGCAATCTTGGCTCACTGCAACCTCCCCCTCCCAGGTTCAAGTGATTCTCCCGCCTCAGCCTCCTGAGTAGCTGAGATTACAGGCGCATGCCACCACGCCTGGCTCATTTTTGTATTTTTAGTGGAGATGGGGTTTTATCATGTTGGTCAGGCTGGTCTCGAACTCCTGATCTTGTGATCCACCCGCCTCAGCCTCCCAAAGTGCTGGGATTACAGGATTGAGCCACCGCACCTGGCCAAGTTCTAACTCTTCTGCCAACCACTGTGGGAGCATGAAGTGCTGGGGTTCAAGTAGCTGCCTCCATTTAAGGCCAGCAGGCTGGGCTGTTTTTTTTTTTTTTTTTTTCTGTTGAGACAGAGTCTCGCTTTGTCGCCCAGACTGGAGTGCAGTGGCTGGATCTCAGCTCACTGCAAGCTCCGCCTCCCGGGTTCACGCCATTCTCCTGCCTCAGCCTCCCGAGTAGCTGGGACTACAGACGCCCGCCACCTCGCCCGGCTAGGTTTTTGTATTTTTAGTAGAGACGGGGTTTCACCATGTTAGCCAGGATGGTCTCGATCTCCTGACCTTGTGATCCGCCTCCCAAAGTGCTGGGATTACAGGCTTGAGCCACCGCGCCCGGCCCGGGCTGGGCTGTTGACCAGGTACCAGCTGACCCAAGAGCCAGCTCAGCCATCATCCCCCATGGTGCAGCCAGAGTCAGCTTCCTCCTAGTTCCTGTTTCTCCACTAGGAACCCATTCAGCTGGGCTTCGGCCAGTGGATCTGGTGTTCCCCATCCTCCAGGCACACTGTGTGTGTGCTGCAGCCTGTTCACTCTGCCCAGGCTGATCCCTTTACCTGGCACACCTTTCCCCTGGTTGGCCTCTGAGCCTGCCTCTGGATCCTCTGGGTAGCTGGAGCCCTGGGAATCTGCAGTTTCAAGACGTTTCTGGGGCACAGTGGCACAGACCACAGTGCAGGGACCAGCCCTGCCAGCTGGGGCTGCCTCTGTTTACCTTCCCTCCCTGCACAGCATGCCTCTGCCTGGCCTGATTGTTGATTACTGGGCTCACATCTGGTGATCTGGGGCTGCTGTCGGGCTCTCCCTCCTTCCCTTGGACTGCCTAACATAGCGCCAGGCGCACAGTAGGTGCTCTGTCACTTCCTGTTGAATATAATTGACAAGTTGACGTGTCTCACTGTCCATGCTCATACCTGCTGGGATGGTAGCATTGTTGAGGATCAGTGATGACTGGCTTGAGCAAGGGTCTCCCACCTGCCTGAGAGCCCCTGGAGCACAGGACCTAGATCCTGTGCCCTGTGTCCCTAGGGCCTGGCACTTAGTAGGGGATCAATAAGTGAGTGATTAATAGGGAGAGTGGGGTGGGGTTTGTGTGAAGCAAAGAACTGGTAAAGCTGTTCTCTCTGAAGAGGCCAGGGACCTCATTTTCCCCATTAGGAAAGTTAGGTAAGCTGATGTCAGAAGCCCTCTGGGCAATTGCAGGCCTTGGTGGGGCCCAGAGTGGAAAGGCAGAGCAGGAACAGCCGCCACCAGCCTGGCAGTCCGGACGTGGCCAGAGCTTCTCTCCTGCACTGCTTGGCTTTAGACAGTTCTTTGCCCTCTCTGGGCCTTAGTTTCTCCATCTGTAAGTGAGAGGTGGGGTTCTTAGCAGAGGGCCTCTCCTGCTCAATGCAGGGTACTCTGCTGTTACTGTTGGCATTCCCAAGAGTGGGCACATCCCCTGGTTCACTCACTCCCAATCTATTCCCTCTCTATAGAAAAAGCACCAGAAGCTCAAGCACCAGAAAGAGGCTGAGGAGGATGAGCTGGAGATACCCCCTCAGTACCAAGGTGAGGCTTCCACTCCTCTGTCCTGGGACACATGGATCCCTGTCACCTGCATTAGGGAAGGGAGTCACAGGAAGGGGTGGCAGGGCCATGAGGGTGCACAGCCTGGTTGTACTCACTTGGCACCAACAGAGGTTGGCTGATATGACACTCAAGACTGGCCTGGAGTCTAAGGGGCCCTGGGGGTGTGGGAGAGCCTGTGGGTTAGGAGATCTGTGCATGGAACCACCAGCCTTCTGAGGAGCTCTGAGCCGCAGCTCCTCTCCACCTGCCCAGGCCTCCCAAGAGGCTTGAGCCTGCCCCTTCTGCGAGCTACTTGTCTCTCTTGGTCACCCTAAGAGCACCAGCCCTGAGTCAGGCTGGATTTAGAGAAGCCACTTGGCCGGTGCTGGGGCTGGGAACTGGGAAGGTTGGTATTGGGTCTGGCCAGAGGATTCCCCTCTATTTCTGTCTCTGGGCCCACCAGCTGTTGCCCTCCTAGAGCAGCTGCTAGAAGTGCCAAGATGGCTTCACCTCTGCTTCCTTCCTCCCAGGGCAGCTGTGCAGGACCCCTGCCCCCAAGCCCTTGCAGCAGAGCCCTTGCTTTGCATCTGGAGGTCCAGGGGCTCCTGTGGGAAGCCTCTGATTCCAGTAGCTGGTGTGTCCTCAGAGCCCTACAGCATCATAACGCAGCTGCACAACCTCATGGCTCTTCCGCCTGTGGCGCCCACGAGCCAGGGCCAGCTCACCTACTGTGCCCTGGGATGGAGTGGTGCTGAGGCAGGAGTACCTGCCAGTCGATGAGGCAGAGACATGGGGTCAGGGCTGCTTGTCCAACCTCTGCTTAGCTGTGTGACCTTGGCCTGGTTACACTGTCTGTCTCTGAGCTTCTAGTTTCTCATCTGCAAAAACATGGGGGATGGGGGAGTTCGTGTTGGTCATCTCAGAGTCCCCCTGAGCTGACACTGTAGGATTCCATCCACAACTCGTTGAGTGTTGAAGTCCAGGCTGGAGAATACAGCTGACCTTGGGCAAGAATCCTGATCTCTGTAAGCCACAGTGTTCACATCTGTACAATGGGTTAAATAGCTGTCCTTCTATCTCAGTGTTTGTGTGAAATCCAAATGAGATAAGAGGGTAAAGCCTAAAATGTCTTCTCTTACAGCTGAGGTTAAGAGGCTTGCCTGAGGTTGGAGCTGTAAGTGGCAGAGCTGGGAGTTCAACCTGGCTGACTGGCTGAATTCTGTCTGAGTTTGGAGAATATAGGTTATTTTTTGTTAGTGTATTAGTGGAGAATATATGTGTTCCCAGAGGTCTCTGGTAAGCTGTAAGGATTCTGGGTCAGTCTGAGGAGCCCAGTGATCTAACTGTCAAATCACCAGACAGTCCCTCCTCGAGGAAGGTCTTCGTCCTGGTTTGATAGAGGACAGAGCCAAGTTCCTGGTCTTCACTCAACTGCTCCCTGGCAGCTTGCTCAGAGAGGGTGCCCATTGTCTTCTAGAAGGAGGCTACCCTGGCTTTGCCTGACTCATGGTCCTGTGTTCTCCCTATAGCTGGAGGCTCTGGCATTCATCGCCCTGTGGCCAAGAAGGCTATGCCTGGGGCCGAATACAAGGCCAAGGTAAGCGCTGCATGTAGGGCATGGGGTCTCCTGGCACTGGACAGGTGCCAGGGAGGGGCAAGGAGGAGTTGTGCCCATCACTGTCTTGAGAGGCACCTTCCTGGAACTCAGCTGAGGCCAGGAAAGAAGAAGGGGTATACCAAGGCCTTGTGGCATCTGAAATGGGGGACCTTGTTGAATGGCCTTCCAAGGATACAGGAGCTCTTTGGCACCACCTAAGGCAGAGGATGAAGGGAGGTTATGGGGCCTGTCAAGTCTGGGGCAGGGACAGAAGGGGAACCCCACACTCCTAGCTGACTCTGTTTCTCTCCTGGGTAAGCAGAAAGCAAAAGGTGATGTGAAGAAGAAAGGCCGACCAGATCCCTATGCCTACATCCCCCTCAACAGAAGCAAGCTCAACCGCAGGTATGGTGCTGTGCCAGGCTGGCAGCTGGAGGATGGGAGGGGACGAGGGAGCAGAGTGCTCTAAAGAAGGGAAGGCCTTATTAAACTCTCAACTCAATTTGAGTCTCTTCTAGCTTTTTTTTTTTTAACATGCACCTACATCGTGTAGCTGGTACCTACCTATATTACTGACTTGAACTGCTTCTTTATTTTATTTTATTTTTTTTTTGAGACAGAGTCTTGCTTTCTCGCCAGGCTGGAGTGCAATGGTGCAATCTTGGCTCACTGTAACCTCTGCCTCCCGGGTTCAAGCTAGTCTCCTGCCTCAGCCTCCCGAGTAGCTGGGACCACAGGCGCGCGCCACCATGCCCAGCTAATTTTTGTATTTTTAGTAGAGACAGGGTTTCACCATGTTGACTGGGATGGTCTTGATCTCTTGACCTTGTGATCCTCACGCCTCGGCCTCCCAAAGTGCTGGGATTACAGGCATGAGCCACTGCGCCCGGTCCTGACTGCTTCTTTAAACATGATATTATGTCATACAGATGTTTTCTGGTATATACATACTCTACATAGTCATCATTTTTAATAGCTTTGTATAATTTGCTTTTCTAATCCCTTTATTGGTGGGAAATTAGAGTTGTTTCCGACTTTGGCCCTTAAATTGGGTTATGTGTAGGACTGCTTTGGAAACTAATGTTACTAGGGAAATGGTATTCTAAAGTTCTAGCTTCTACGGATTGTGAGTTACCTTTCAATAGAGGGATGGGTGGGCAGAGGGAGCTTTGACCTTCTCTGGACGTGCATTAGAGGAAGAATGGCAGTGAGGCCTGTTTCCAGGGGGATAATTGTGCCAAAGTGGAATGTCCCGGTCAGGACATGAGCTGTGTGGAAGCTGGAACCACGCGTGGTCTGCCCAGTTCATGTGCTAGCCACCACCTGGAGGCCCACTTCTCATCCCTGCTGGCGCTGGGGGTGAGCCATCATTTGGCATCAGGAGGGGGCCTCCTATTCTCAGCCAGTTGTGACCCTTCTGTTCCTTGGCCCTGCAGGAAGAAGATGAAGCTGCAGGGACAGTTCAAAGGCCTGGTGAAGGCTGCCCGGCGAGGTTCCCAGGTGGGACACAAAAACCGCAGAAAGGATCGTCGGCCCTGAGGCCCAGGGCTGCCCCGTGATCCAGCCTGAGGCCCTTTCAGCCCCCAGGCTACCTTGCCACCAGCTCCAGGTACTCAAGAGTCTGGCAGAGCCTGGACTCAGGATGACTTGGAACTAGGGCTTGGCTCTCAGAAGTCCTGGATTTTGGAAACTCCAAATGGAATCACCCTTCAGAGACATCCCTGGTGCCTGGAGATGGGAATGTGGCCTCAGTGCCTCTGAGTAGGTGCCATGGGGCACCTTTGCTTTCTGCCCGGAGTGGCCACGAGCACCAGAGCAGATGATCTCTATTTCCGCCAGCTGCTTGTACCCATGTGGCATCCTGGCTGTGGTCTGGGTGTATGAGATTTATTGTGACCAGATGTAGAATAAATGTGTCTCATCCTGCATTTTTTTTTCTAGAAACTGTTTCATAATCTGCCTCTCCAGGGGTAAGAACAGTGTCCAGTTGTTGGCAGCAGTGGCCTGACCTCTTCCTGTCTAACTCCTTAGATCCAGTCCAGGGCATATCATAATGCTTTGCCCATAGGACAGGCTTTGGAACTTGCCAGGAAGCACCCACCTGTGTCAGGAGGGGCAGCGAATGCCCCAGGGCTGGTGTTGGGAGCTGCAGTTCAGCACCAGGGACTACCCCTGCTGCCCTGGTCACAAGTCTCTCCAGCATCTTTGTTCACTGATTCAACAAAGTGTTTGCTGAGCCCCTCCAAGTGGGCTCAGCATAGCCTGGTCCATTCACCTCCCTGTTTTCCCACATTCTTTTTTTCCCAGACAAGGGGATCTGTTTGTGCGATGTGATTCACTGGTCCAGCTTTGTTGGTCTGGAGCAGAGAAGGGCATGGCACAGAGGTCCTGAGGTCACTGTCCTGTCAGTCCAGGTCCCCTCGTGTGGATACGATCCCACAGGCAGCCAGAAGCAAAGAACCGCAGCACTGTTCCCACACCCCAATATGAGGAGTGTGCTTCGCACCTGATATATTCTTCCCATCTCAGATCCCCCGAGTATGAGGCGAGCACATACACATATTCCCCGTTTCCATTTTAGTTTAAGGCACTTGGCTCTGATAATGGTCCCAGGAGGCCCTGTGCACCTCCTGGCAGCCTGTCCCACCATACTCTTCCACTCATTCTCTAAGGAGACCCAAGTCTTGACTGAGTCCAGCGCTACCCAAATTAGGGCATTTCCTCCTGATGATTTGGGGCTAGGAAAAGCTAAGAGGAACCACACTTGGCCCAGAGGTGGCACTGTTTACATGCCTTGTTCACAGAAATCTAGAATTAAAGAGCAAGCAAGAAAGGTGGTCAGGAGTGGCTACCAGAGATTTGCAGAGGGGATCTAACCATACTCCCCATTGTTACACTTCTGGACACAAGTTGGGTTGAAGTAAGCCAAGCCCAGTCCGTTCCTGTTTCCTTTCTCAGGAAATGTGACCATGTGCACTGGGAAGCTTCGTGTAAAGTAGATAGGGGTATGAGCCAATTGCCCAGCATTGGTGTGTTTTTTTGTCTGTTTGTTTGTTTGTTTTGATGGAGTCTTGCCCTGTCACCCAGGCTGGAATGCAATGGCCGATCTCAGCTTACTGCAACTTCTGCCTCCCAGGTTCAAACAATTCTTCTGCCTCAGCTGCCTGAGTAGCTGAGACAGGTGCTCACCACCACGCCCCACTAATTTTTGTATTTCTAGTAGAGACAGGGTTTTACCATGTTGGTCAGGCTGGTCTCGAACTCCTGACCTTGTGATCTGCCCTCCTTGGCCTCCCAAAGTGCTGAGATTACAGGCATGAGCCACTGTGCCCGGCTTACTGTTTTGTTTTGTTTTGTTTTTTAAATAAAGGCCAGGCACAGTGGCTCACACCTGCAATCCCAGCACTTTGGGAGGCCGAGGCGGGTGGATCACCTGACCAACAAGGAGAAACACTCTCTCCACTAAAAATACAAAATTAGCCGGGTGTGGTGGTGGGTGCCTGTAATCCCAGCTACTCGGGAGGCTGAGGCAGGAGAATCGCTTGAACCCAGGAGGCAGGGGTTGCAGTGAGCTGAGATCGCGCCATTGCACTCCAACCTGGGCAATAAGAGTGAAACTCCGTCTCGAAAAAAAGAAAAGAAAGCGTGAAGCCAACCTTCTTGTTATATATAGCACATTTTCCAAGGAACTTTGTTTTCTTTTAAAGATGGGAAAGGCAGGTGACCTAGAAAGGTTGGCTTTAGTGATGTGCTGAATGCTATATTCTTTTGGAAGTAGACTTCAAATGCACGTGATCTTGATGCAAAGGCAAGAATTAATCTTCATCCCAGAAACTTCAGGTGCTTAAAACATGTATTTTGAAAGTCAGTGTTCTTTAGGCTGGGTGTGATCACTCACACCTGTAATCCCAGCACTTTGGGAGGCCGAGGCAGGTGGATCACCTGAGGTCAGGAGTTCAAGACCAGCCTGGCTAACATGGTGAAACCCCATCTCTACTAAAAATACAAAATTAACCAGGTGTGGTGGCGCACACCTCTAGTCCCAGCTACTCGGGACGCTGAGGCAGGAGAATTGCTTGAACCCAGGAGGCGGAGGTTGCAGTGAGCTGAGATCGCACCATTGCACTCCAGCCGGGGTGATAAGAGCGAAACTGTCTCAAAAAAAACAAAGTCAGTGTTGTTTCAACAGTGGAGGTGAAAGAATCTTAGGAGTGTTTATCAACAAAAGATGCATCCAATTTTACGGTGAATAGGAAAGTTGAGAGCTCTCACTCTCCAGATTTTCAATTTGTGCTTTTGGGAATGTCAGTCTGAGGCTTGCTTTTCTGGGGTCCATCCTCCACTCATTCTCAGAAATGGAAAACAGATCCTACCCTGCCTGACTACGAAAACCGCAACCCCGCAGTTGGCCAAGGGAGTGGTCAAGCTTTGGGGATTTGCAAAGGCCATCTAGTCATGTCCACATCGTGACACTTCCGGCCATGGGTGAGTCAGGTTAAACTGATCTTGCCCCTTCACTATTTCCCTTCCCATGATTGTGGCAGAAGGCTTGGTGGGGACTGTCCTGGCAGTTCATTCCCGCTAGTGGCCGTTTTTAGGGCTAGTGTTACAGCCTGATCAGTCCCAAGAAGGGTGTTTTTTCTGTACTGTTTGCAACACGTAACAAAATTGCTTATGAAGTTCAGGTAGCCTGTTTTCAGTCCTCAGAGTCCTTTCCCCCCTTATTTTTTTTATTTATTTATTTTTTTATTTTTTTTATTTTTTTTTTTGAGACGGAGTCTCGCTCTGTCGCCTAGGCTGGAGTGCAGTGGCCGGATCTCAGCTCACTGCAAGCTCTGCCTCCCGGGTTTACGCCATTCTCCTGCCTCAGCCTCCCGAGGAGCTGGGACTACAGGCACCCGCCACCTCGTCCGGCTAGTTTTTTTTATGTTTTTTTAGTAGAGACGGGGTTTCACCGTGTTAGGCAGGACGGTCTCCATCTCCTGACCTTGTGATCCGCCCGTCTCGGCCTCCCAAAGTGCTGGGATTACAGGCTTGAGCCACCGCGCCTGGCCCTTTTTTTTAATTTTTAATTGGTTGCTTATGTTTCTTCAAAGGGTAATTTTAAAAATTAAAATCATATATATTTCACCTTTATAAAAGTGATAAAGATTCACAGAATATTTGGAAAAAACAAAAGTAAAAGCAGGGGCTACAATCCTTCCACCAAATTCTCAGTTATCACTAGTGCAATTCATTCTGGTTTTTTTGTTTTTTTGTTTTTTAAATATACATAGGGCTATTTTTTTTTTTTTTTAATTCAGGAAAAAATGTAAGGCCAGGCACAATAGCTCACACCTGTAATCCCAACACTTTGGGAGGCTGAGGCAGGAGGATTGTTTATGCCCAGGAGTTTGAGACTGGCCTGGGCAATATAGTGAGACCTTATCTCTACAAAAATTAGCCAAGCATGATGGCGTACGCCTGTAGTCCCAGCTCCTTGGGAGGCTGAGGTGCGAGAAGAGCTTGAGCCTGGGAAGCAGAGGTTGCAGTGAGCCGATATCATGTCACTAAACTCCAGCCTGGGCAAGAGAGTAAGACCCTGTTTCAAAAAAAGGAAAAATGGGGCTGGGCACTGTGGCTCATGTCTGTAATCCCAGCACTTTCAGAGGCCAAGGCAGGTGAATCATCTGAGGTCAGGAGTTTGAGACCAGCCTAGTCAACATGGCGAAACCCCTCTGTACTAAAAATACAAAAAAATTAGCTGGGCATGGTGGCGCGTGACTGTAATCCCAGCTACTTGGGAGGCTGAGGCAAGAGAATCGCTTGAATTTGAGAGGCAGAGATGGCATTGAGCTGAGATCACACCACTTCACTCCATCCTTGGTGACATAGCAGGACTCCATCTCTAAATAAATAAATAAATACATGTAGTTTTAAAATGCAAGTTTACTTTTTTTTTTTTTTTTTAAATATATGTTTTGAGACAAGGTCTTGCTCTGTCATCCAGGCTGGAGTGCAGTGACACAGTCATAGCTCACTGCAGCCTCAAACTCCCTGGGCACAAACAGTCCTCTGCCTCAGCCTCCTAAAGTGTTAGGATTACAGGCATGAGCCACCATGCCTGGACAATTTGTGTTCTAAGTTTGCACTTGACTAAAGTTCTTACCGTATACTAATGTAAACAATTCATAAATATCATTTTCTTTTCTTTTCTTTTCTTTTTTGAGACGGAGTTCCACTCTTGTTGCCCAGGCTGGAGTGCAGTGGCGCCATCTTGGCTCACTGCAATCTCCGCCTCCCGGGTTCAAGTGATTCTCCTGCCTCAGCCTCCTGAGTAGCTGGGATTACAGGCATGCGCCACCACGCCCGGCTAATTTTTGTATTTTTAGTAGAGACGGGGTTTCTCCATGTTGGTCAGGCTGGTCTTGAACTCCTGACCTCAGGTGATCCGCCCACCTCGGCCTCCTAAAGTGCTGGGATTACAGGCATGAGCCACCGCGCCCGGCCATAAACATTTTCAATGGCTCAGCTTTAAACATCTGCCCAGCAGGGCCGTGCATGGTGGCTCACGCCTGTAATCCCAGCACTTTGGGAGGCCGAGGCGGACGGATCACGAGGTCAAGAGATCGAGACACCATCCTAGCTAATATGGTGAAACCCCATCTCTACTAAAAATACAAAAAATTAGCCGGGAGTGGTGGCGGGCACCTGTAGTCCCAGCTACTCGGGAGGCTGAGGCAGGAGAATGGCATGAACCTGGGAGGCGGAGCTTGCAGTGAGCGAAGATCGTGCCACTGCACTCCAGCCTGGGTGACAGAGCGAAACTCCATCTTAAAAAAGAAAAAAAAATCTGCCCAGCGAATATAGCTCAGTTTACAAAGGATCTTTGAGTCCATAAGTATGTTGCTCTTTGCTGTATGCAGGAATTTAACGTCATCACTAGATGCCAGACCGTGTGCAAAGCAATATTTAGAAAATGCCGTGATGACGACTATTTGTTCTATTTTTGATATACATTATTGTGAGTAGATAGATGACTGTACTCCAGAAAATAACCCTGATTTGGGACAATGTAAGCTGGTTTGCCATTTCATGAAATTATGCTTGACGTAGCTACTGCCATTAGAAACACTTACCAAGCTGTTAGAAGCCAGCTGAGTCATCCAAGGCCAGGGATGTATCAATCTCGTTGATTTGTCATGGAAATGCCTGGATTTGGGTTTTGAGGCCGTGGTCAATCATCAGTAAATACTGACTAAGAACGTAGGTAGATGGTGTTTGTGTAGTGGCTTGCCACTGCATACTCATTCCAGGGCTGAGGTCTGTAGATCAGCTTTGCAAGTCTAAAATCAGGATTGATGCTGGGTGCGGTGGCATGTGTCTCTAGACCCAGCTACTTGGAAGGCTGAGGTGGGAGGATCACTTGAGGCCAGGAGGTTGAGGCTGCAGTGTACTTTGGTCCAGCCTGTGAATAGTCACTGCACTCCAGCCTGGAACTCTAAATAAATAAGGATAAAATCAGGATTGATCAGGTTCAGAGAAGAAAATACAGATTCACATGAGACCTAGTCAAAATTATAATATATTAATTTATAATGAGAACTGTCACTGCCCAAGATGCTCAAGGTGACTGCTCGGCACATGCTTCCTTGCATAGGAGGCCAGAACTAGTGGTTTTTCTGTACTGGGGGTGTAAAACGGGGCAACTGGAGTCATGCAAGTGATAGGTGAATCATATTGTCATTGGGGTGGGACAGTTTTGTCTCTAGGGATATAACGGCCTACAGGGGGTCCCATTCTCCTAGCAGCCTGTTGGGGCCCTGCCCCTCTATTTTGCTTGGCTGCAGAATGGAACAGATCCTTCCTCTCTGGTGTCTTGTATGGCCTTTGTAGCCATTTACCTGCTGTTCAGAAGCTGTTTGGAGATTTTTTTTTTTTTTTTTTTTTTTTTTTTTTTTTGAGATGGAGTCTCGCTCTGTCGCCCAGGCTAGAGTGTAGTGGCCGGATCTCGGCTCACTGCAAGCTCCGCCTCCTGGGTTTACGCCATTCTCCTGCCTCAGCCTCCTGAGTAGCTGGGACTACAGGCGCCCACCACCACTCCCGGCTAATTTTTTGTATTTTTAGTAGAGATGGGGTTTCACCATGTTGGCCAGGCTGGTCTTGAACTCCTGACCTCAGGTGATCCACCCCCATCGGCCTCCCAAAGTGCTGGGATTACAGGCATTAGCCACCATGCCCAGCCTGTTCTGAGATTTAATAAGGCTTCCTTCACAGGCAGGCATGCCTGGATTGAATTTCCAAGCCCAGTTCTGGCTTTCACCAGAGAGACATCCTGTTCCCTCTGGGGCCTTGTTCAGATAACTAATCCTATCCATCACGCGTAGACTTGAAGGGTTTAACTTCCAGAGGGCAGCCTGATTTCCAGCTTCCAGGGATGTCACCCTGTAGACCCACAGGTACTCACTACAGAGCTGATGATTTTAAGTCAGAATTTCAAAGAGGATGTGAAGCACTGATGACAGGCAGATGGATTTGCAACTGGTGCCAGGAATAACCTGTACAGCCCTCATGGCCTCCACCAATGAAGGTTCTACAAGCTCTTGGAAGTCTTGGTTTTTCATCTGTTTTTTTTTTTTTTTTTTTGAGACAGTCTCAATCTGTCACCCAGGCTGGAGTGCAGAGGCATGATCTCAGCTCACTACATCCTCTGGGTTCAAGCAATTCTCCTACCTCAGCCTCCTGAGTAGCTGGAATAACAGGTGCATGCTGCCACGCCCAACTAATTTCTGTACTTTTAGTAGAGATGAGGTTTCACCATGTTGGCCAAGCTGGTCTTGAACTCCTGACCTTTAAGTGATCCGCCTGCCTCAGCCTCCCAAAGTGCTGGGATTACAGGTGTGAGCCACCACGCCCGGCCAGAAGTCTTGTTTTTAACCAGAACAGTTGCTATGCCATAGCTCTTGGACTTGAGGCCACTGAGCCTGAATTACATACACAGTAGATAACCTGAGACCAACCCTCAGTTGTAAATATGCTCATAAAAATGACAAGGCACAGTATTGCCCTGAGCAGATTTTATGTGTATCGATTGGATCACTGTGTGATAATACTTATCTAAAAACGCCTTCCTGGCCGGGCGCGGTGGCTCACGCCTGTAATCCCAGCACTTTGGGAGGCCGAGGCGGGCGGATCACAAGGTCAGGAGATCGAGACCACGGTGAAACCCCGTCTCTACTAAAAATACAAAAAATTAGCCGGGCGAGGTGGCGGGCGCCTGTAGTCCCAGCTACTCGGGAGGCTGAGGCAGGAGAATGGCGTGAACCCGGGAGGCGGAGCTTGCAGTGAGCCGAGATCGCGCCACTGCACTCCAGCCTGGGCGACAGAGCGAGACTCCGTCTCAAAAAAAAAACAAAAAACAAAAAAAAAAAAAAAAAAAAAAAAAAAAAAAAAAATAAAAAAACGCCTTCCTTCATCGTTCCAGCAGCTAGTTCAACTCCTCGCAGAAGGTGGGGTGCTCCCAAGCAAACACTGGTAATTAACTAGCAAAGCTGACATCTAGTATTCTGAGAAAATTCCTCCCTGCTCACATGAGGACTATCACATGGGTCATGCAGGCCCCCTTCCTCGGGATTTCACAAAGGGGACTAGTATCTGTTCCATGCACAGTCACAGTCACACCTGCCAGATTTGAATCTCCTGCACAGGTACAGTGGCAGTTAAAACTGGAGCTTGTATGGAGCTCTCCAGTTTACCAAACACATTCACACCCACCATCTCTTTTGATCCTTGCAACAGTCGCCCTGTTTGCATTGTGATCATTGTTATCTTTATCATGATTCCCACTTCGCAGCTGAGAACTGAAAGGCAGAAAGGATGCATGGTTTGGGCAGAGTTATGCAGGTAGCAGAAAGTAGCACCCAGGTCTCTGGAGTTAAAGCCTGTGCTGCTGCAGCATGCTGAAATTAGCCCCAGGGAGGGCACAGTGTTGCAAAGAGGCTTGGCTGTGAATTTCCAAATGCCGTGTGAAGTTGGACACCAGCGTCTGTTCTCCCTCCCATTCATTACCCTGCAGGCTCTTTGCTTCCAAAGCTCTGCTACTCTGGGATAAAGACCAATTACAAAACAGGTCTCTTTATACTCAGTGAGAGGCGGGTGAGTGTGCCAGCGTGAACTTGACATGAAGGGAAAGGCTGGGCTGGGCTGCGCATTCCTTCCTGTCTCCTTCAAGGAGGGGGATGCAATTGGCCTGCAAGTCTCTTTCCATGACCTTCTTGTACATTTCTCTCTCTCTCTCTCTCATTGGGCATTTATTCTGAGCAAAGGACTTCCAGAAAGACATTTGGTGAGGCGTGGGAGATAGAGTAGCAAGCAATGCAGGCAGGATCCTTGCCTTCACAAAGTTTGAGGAGACAGAACAAATAAATAAAAAAAACTAATAAAACACATGATTAGGACAGTGCTATGAAGGTTCAGCATGGATATTATGCTGGGCCCTGGTTTGGGCAAGGGGAGGGAGCCATAGCAGGAGGGCCTCTTGGAGTGACATTTAGCTAAGACCTGGAGGATGAGTAGGCTTTAGGGCAGCAAACAACCAAGGCTCCTACATTTCCAGAAATCCGGGACCAAGAGCAGCAGTCACTTGCAACTTGGAAGGTGGGCTAGGGCTGGACCCGTGTGGAAGCCTTGTTTGCATACCAGGCTTATGGTTTCTACTTAGACTGTGTTTATGTGTGTGTGTGGTTGGGGTTGGGAGCAGTGCTGTTAAAGTGCCTCACTCTGGCCAGGCGTGGTGGCTCACACCTGTAATCCCAGCACTTTGGGAGGCCGAGGCAGGCGGATCACCTGAGGTCAGGAGTTCGAGACAAGCCTGGCCAACACGGTGAAAAACCATCTCTACTAAAAATACAAAAATTAGGCGGGTGTGGTGGCGGGCACCTGTAACCCCAGCTACTTGGGAGGCTGAGGCAGGAGAATTGGTTGAACCTGGGAGGCAGAGGTTGCAGTGAGCCGAGATTGTGCCGTAACACTCCAGCCTGGGCAACAAGAGCGAAACTCCATCTCAAAAAAACAAACAAAAAAAAAGTGCCTCACTTCGGGGCTGTGATGCTACAGGCCAAGAAGGGGGGAAAGAATGTTCAGCAGTAGAGGCCCTGGAGCAGAAGAGTTTGGCTTCTTCAAAGAACTGACAGAAGGCCAAGGTTACCCAACCAAGGGTGCAAGGAGGAGAGTGCTGGCAGACAGGGCTGAGAGGCTGGTGGTGGAGGCGGTTCTCACTGGGACTGGAATTATCCTCACTCAAATTAGAGGGGAGGGAGTGCACAGGACACTGACCTAATTCAATATATTATTATTATTTTTTTAAGATCACTGGCTATTGTATGGATGATGGATTAGAACAGGGCAAGAGGAAATGAGGAGACCTGCTGGGAAGCTGCTGTTATGATCCAGACAAGAGGGGCTGGTACATTAGGCTGGGGTGGAGGCAGTGCTGGACAGGGAGATAAGAAGTGGCTGTTGGCTGGGTGGGTGGCTCACGCCTGTAATCCCAACATTTTAGGAGGCCGAGGCAGGCCGATATCTTGAGCCCAGGAGTTGGAGACCAGCTTGGGCAATATGGCAAAACCCCTTCTCTACAAATCATACAAAAATTAGCTGGGCATGGCCGGGCGCGGTGGCTCAAGCCTGTAATCCCAGCACTTTGGGAGGCCGAGACGGGCGGATCACGAGGTCAGGAGATCGAGACCATCCTGGCTAACACAGTGAAACCCCGTCTCTACTAAAAAATACAAAAAAAAAAAAAACTAGCCGGGCGAGGTGGCGGGCGCCTGTAGTCCCAGCTACTCCGGAGGCTGAGGCAGGAGAATGGCGTAAACCTGGGAGGCGGAGCTTGCAGTGAGCTGAGATTCGGCCACTGCACTCCAGCCCGGGCGACAGAGCAAGACTCCGTCTCAAAAAAAAAAAAAAAAAAAAAAAAAAAAAAATTAGCTGGGCATGACGGCACCCACCTGTATTCCCAGCTAGTGGGGTGGCTGAGGTAGGAGGATCACCTGAACCCAGGGAGGTTGAGGCTGCAGTGAGCTGTGATCCTGCCACTGCACTCTAGCTGTTTAGCGACAGAGTGAGACACTGCCTCAAAAAAATTAAAAATTAAAAAAAGCCGGGTGCGGTGGTACATGCCTGTAATCCCAGCACTTTGGGAGCCCGAGGCAGGCGGATCATGAGGTCAAGGGATCAAGACTATCCTGGCCAACATGGTGAAACCCCGTCTCTACTAAAAAATACAAAAATTAGCCAGGTGTGTTGGTGGGCACCTGTGATCCCAGCTACTCGGAAGGCTGAGGCAGGAGAGTCGCTTGAACCCGGAGGCAGAGGTTACAGTGAGCCGAGATCGTGCCACTGCACTCCAGCCTGGGCAATAGAGCGAGACTCCGCCTCAAAAAAAAAAAGAAAAAGAAAAAGAAGCCTCTGACCAGCTACGTGCAGTGGCTCATGCCTGTAATCCCAGCACTTCGGGAGGGTGAGGCAGGGGATCACTTGAGGTCAGGAATTTGAGACTAGCCTGACCAAAATGGTGAAACCGTGTCTCTACTAAAAATACAAAAATTAGCAGGGAGTGGTGGTGCCTGCCTGTAATCGCATCTACTTGGGAGGCTGAGGCAGGAGAATAGCTTGAGGCCGGGACGCAGGGTTGCAATGAGCCGAGATCATGCCACTTTACTGCAGCCTGGGTGACAGAGCGAGACTCCATCTCAAAAAAAAAAAAAAAAAAAAAAAAAAAGTGTACTTGCATGTTGGAGTCTACAGATGGTTGGAGTCATCTGCCCTTTCTTTTCCCCAATAAACCACATTACCCAGGGAGGGACACTCAGAATTGCCTCAATGAAGCAACCCACCCTGTGTAGGAGAAACTCACTGGGATTCTGTGAAATAGAGGGCCTGGGAGACCTGGAAAACAATGTGGCAGCTGTCTGGAATGGAGGCCAATAGTAACTCAACTGGGCTGTGGCAGAAGAGGGAAGGCATTGGGCTGTGTCTGATCAGAGTCTGCAATTTTTCCATCAGTCCTAAACTGGCGTTTGCCTTCTCCGTTCGCATCTTTGGGATTTGCCTCCTCTGTCAGTCCCCTAAGCCTGGCACCTCTAGGGGTAGAGTGTGCCTCTTCTAGGGGTAGAGTGCATTCCTCTTCAAATGCAAATCAGGTCTCTTTGCCCACCTGCACTCACAACCAGGCCCTGCGTTGACCAGTGCAGCTCCCCCATCACTGTACCCTTAATATGCCCTCTTCTTTTCTCTCCCCCAGACATTACGTGCCAGCCATAATTTCATAAAGATAATGTCATGAACTTTTTCATGGTACTTAGATGTGCTGCTCTCTCCCCACCTCTCTTTTCCCTGATAACCTTTATCCCTCTGCATTAGGGTTATGCTAGATGCTGTAACAAACCTCAGAAGTTCAGCATTTAACACAATAGAGTTGTTTTCAAATTCTCAAAACATGGCCAGGTGCAGTGGCTCACACCTTTAATCCCAGGGCTTTCAGAGGCTGAGGAGGAAGAATTGCACTTTGGGAGGCTGAGAAGGGAGTATGGCTGGACCCTAGGAGTTGGAGACCATCCTGGTCAACATAGTGAGACTTCATTTCTACAAAAAATAAAAAAAATTAGCCAGGTGTGGTGGCATGCATTTGTAGTCCTAGCTACTTGGGAGGCTGAGGTGGAAGGACTGCTTGAACCCAGGAGGTTGAGGCCGCTGTGAGTTGTGATTGTACCACTGCACTTCAGCCTGGGCAGCACAGTGAGATCCCGTCTGTAAAAATAAATAAATAGGCTGGGTGTGGTGGTTCATGCCTGTAATTCTAGCACTTTGGGGAGCTGAGGCGGGTGGATTGCTTGAGCCTGGAAGTTCAAGACCAGCCTGGACAACATGGCAAAACCCCATCTCTATAGAAAATCTACAAATTAGCTGGGTGTTGTGGTGTGTACCTGCAGTCCCAGCTCCTCAGGACACTGAGGTGGGAGGATCACTTGAGCTTGGGAGGCGGAGTTGTAGTGAGCCAAGATCATGCCACTGGACTTCAGATGGGGACAGAGTGAGACCCTGTCTTAAAAAAATTATAATAATAAAATTCTCAGAACAATCTATATAGCTATTGCAGGTGATGCGGTGCTAGTGGCATTGTGGAGTTGCTATCTCCCACACTAACATGAAGAAGGTTTGTTCTTCCTTTTTCTTGAGACAGGGTCTCTCACTCTGTCACCCAGGCTTGAGTACAGTGATATGATCATCGCTCAATAGATCCTCAACCTCTAGGGCTCAAGCAATCCTCCTGCCTCAGCCTCCCGAGTAGCTGGGACCACAAGCACAAGCACACCTCACCTTGTCTGACTGGTTTTTTTTTTTTTTTTTTTTGTAGAGACAGGATTTTGCCATGTTGTCCAGGCTGGTCTTGAACTTCTGGGCTCAAGGGATCCTCCCACCTTAGCCTCCCGAAGCTCTGGGATTACAGGCGTGAACCACCATGCTCGGCCAGATGTGATTGTTTTTACATCAGCAAATAGATTGCATTTCCAACTACAAAGCAAGAAAGAAGTTGATCAAATACTGCATAAAGTATATAATTATTTTTATTGAGGCAAAATTAACATAACATAAAATTTGCCATTTTATTCCTTTATTTATGTATTTATTTTTTCAGAGTCCGTTGGTGTGGGGTGGTCTCTCTTTGTTGCTCAGGCTGGTCTTGAACTCCTGGGCTCAAGCCAGGCTTCTTCCTCAGCCTCCCAAGTAGCTGAGACTACAAGCTTGCAGTCCAGTGCCCTGCTTTAAATGAGCGATTTCAAGGCTGGGCATGGCAGCATGCGCCTATAGTTCCAGCTACTTCGGAGGCCGAGGCAGGAGTCATTTGAACCCAGGACGTGGAGGTTGCAGTGAGCCGAGATCATGCCACTCCACTCCAGCCTGGGCAACAGAGCAAGACTCCATCTCAGAAAAAAAAAAAAATTAGAGATCTCAAAGGGTGGCCATTTTAGTGGCATTTAGTACACCTGCAATGTTGTGCAACCATCACTTCTAACAAGTTTCAAAATTTTTCCATTACCCCAAAGGAATATCCCTTGCCTGTTAGCAGTCACCCCCTACCTCAATCACCCCCCAGCTCTAATCAACTATCAGTCTGCTTCTAACTCTATAGATTTGCTTATTCTGGATATTTCATGTAATTGGTACCATACAATATGAGGGTTTTTGTTTGTTTGTTTGTTTTGAGACGGAATCTCGCACTGTTGCCTGGGCTGGAGTGCAATGGCGTAATCTCAGCTCACTGCAACCTCCACCTCCCGGGTTCAAGCCATTCTCCTGCCTCAGCCTCCCAAGTAGCTGGGATTATAGGTGCCTGCCACCACACCCGGCTAATTTTTTGTATTTTCAGTAGAGCTGGGTTTTCACTATGTTGGCCAGGCTGGTCTCGAACTCCTGACCTCATGATCAGCCCGCCTCAGCCTCCCAAAGTGCTGGGATTACAGGCATGAGTCTCCGCGCCCGCCTTATGTTGTGTCTGGCTTCACTCAGCATGTTTTTGAGCAAAATGTTCTTGCATGTATCAATAGTTCATTCCTTTTCATGGCTGAATAAAATTTTGTTGCATTGGCTGGGCACGGTGGCTCACGCCTGTAATCCCAGCACTTTGGGAGGCTGAGGTGGGTGGATCACTTGAGGTCAGGAGTTCAAGACAAGCCTGGCCAACATGGTGAAACCCCGTCTCTACTAAAAATACAAAAATTAGACAGGTGCAGTCATGGGTGCCTGTAATCCCAGCTACTTGGGAGGCTGAGACAGGAGAATTGCTTGAACCTGGGAGGCAGAGGTTGCAATGAGCTGAGATCGCATCACTGCACTCCAGTCTGAGCGATGAAGCAAGACTCCGTATCAAAAAAAAAAAAAAAAATTGCTGTATGGCTATACTACAATTTGTTCATCCATTCATCCATTGATAGACCACAACTTAGAATTTGCCCTTTTAAAAACTTGAACATCGGCCAGGAGCGGTGGCTCACGCCCGTAATCCTAGCACTTTGGGAGGCCGAGGCAGGCGGATCACCTGAGGTCAGGCGTTTCAGAGCAGCTTGACCAACATGGAGAAACTCGCCTCTACTAAAAATACAAAAAATTAGCCGGCGTGGTGGCGCATGCCTGTAATCCCAGCTACTCGGGAGGCTAAGGCAGGAGAATCGCTTGAACCTGGGAGGCAGAGTTTGCAGTGAGCTGAGATCACACCATTGCACTCCAACCTGGGCAACAAGAACAAAACTTCATCTCAAAAACCAAACAAAACTTCAACATCCCTAAGAGTATTTATACTCCCTAGAACCTATGCCAACACCACGCTCAGGGTCCACATGATGAGTCTTCCCATACATACTATTCTCATGTAATATAACCATTTCATAAAGAAGGGACTGTCCCCCATTTTACAGATGAGGAACCAGAGGCACAGAAGGATAAAGTGACCCCATCCAGGTGGTTATTTCCAAGCCTAGTGTTCATCCCACTGTACCATAGCTATTGTCTCTGAGGGCAGGTGACTTGAAACAAGGTCTGTGTGGAAAGCAAACTTCTTGCAGAGAATTTCAATGCAATCTAAGTGAATGCAGAAAACCCTTGAATTCTGTTCTTCCCTGGGTGATTCTGAATGCTGTCCGAGAGTGTCTCTTTCCAGGCAGGGAGCCAATGTGCTGGGCACACAAGTTCTCATCGCTTCCCTTTTTGATACCCTCTCATTACTTTTAATTGCATCTGAGCCTTTCTAGCATCTTGTATTTTGCTTCCTAATCCAGGACATTTCTCTGCCTCCCACTGGTCCAGCACAGCACTTCCCTCTCTCAGAGCTCTCCAGAGAGGTGCCCCCAGAAAATGGAGCTGGTCTTGTGTAATGAATTCATCTCTGTAATGAATAGTATAATATCCAAGTCCCAGCATATTTACATAGCAATCTTCACACAAAAGCAACATTACAAAGGGAAGATTTTTTTTTTTTTTTTTAAGAATGCCATCTCAAAGCTCCATTTCCTATAGTACGAAAAACACTATTGGAATTACCCTGACAGGAAGACAAAAACAACTTCCAGGGATGCTGGGTGAGAGACAATAGCTAAACCAGACCCATTAATGTTTAAAGTCAATGGACCATAAAACTGCTTTTCTCTACTTACAGCCAGGCATCATCTTACAGAAAGGAGGAAAAAATTACCATTTTAACTCTACTGAAATCCATAAGCCCTCCCCTAATTTTCATTCCTCTTGAAATTCTCCAGTAAGTACCATCGGAATGAAAATGAGAATCAGTCTCTCCGGGGGGGAATGGCTCAGTCCTCATCAGTAAAGTGTGTGAACAGTCCTCCAGAGATGGAGGTGGGAGGCTGCCCACTGGGAAAGTCTCCATCACTCAAACCTGCAGAACTAGTTGTGGAAACTCACCGTGGGGCTTGGGAGCCTCTGGACTGACTTCAGTAAAGCCCTACACAATCCCAGGTCAGGGTAGACCTGAGGCAGAATTTAAGAAACCTGGCAAGTGCAGGGAAGTAATACCTTCAGGGTACGTTTCACCCAGTGGGCTGCATCGGAGGGATCTTCAACATTAATATGTTAGATGTTCCCCAGGGGGCACTCGCTGGAATTGAGCCAGGCCTCTGTTAGTAAACCGCTGGACCTAATCCTACATTTGTGTAATGCCTGACAAAACCCGTTCCCATTATCTCATTTGATCCTGAAAACAATCCTCAGAGGGAGGCCGGGCAGGGATTATTTTTCCCATTTACAAGTGAAAACACTTGTAAACTGATTTGCCTGGAGTCCCACACCCAGGATGTGGCAGGCATGAGACTTGGATCTAGGTCTTTGTACAACCTGTTCTGGGTTCTTTTGACTTCACACAACAAACTGATCAAAACATTCCCAGCCCCACCCACTCCTCACAACTACCAGCTCAACCAGCAACTGGAAACTCACCAGACAGCTTGTGTTTATGCTACCCTCACACCTCTTTCCTAGTGAAGAAATGCACCTTTGGCTGGCAGGCTCTCCAGGAAAAAATTAATTTCATGTCATCTCCTTGAACCAAAGACCAAAATTAATCCCAGATGGATTTGAAAAAAAAAAAAAAAAAAAAATCAAGGCATTTGAAAAATCTAAGTAGAATGGAATATTTAATAACTTTCTGGCAGCAAGGAGACTCCAAATTTAGCATCGTGTTAGAAATTTCAAAGGGATTTTAAAATTTGCCTACATGAAAATTTGGTTTTACTGGGGGAAAAAATGACTGTACAGAGCCAACAAAAGCCTGGAGACGTATTTGCAGCAAAATATGAAAGAAAAGGGTTAACATTTGGTATGTAAAGGAGTCATGCAAATACGTAAGAAAAACTCCCTAGGAAAATCTTATTAGGAAATAGACAATTCATAAGAAAGGAAGTACAGTTTGTTAACAAACATTTAGAAAACCACTCTCACCTAACTGAAATCAAACATATGCAAACTGAAGGGAGAAAATTTCCCTATATAATCTGCAAAAAAAAAAAAAAAAAATTCAATGATAATACTCAGATACTAGTGAAGGTGTAAGGACGTATGCTCAAACATTAATGATGGTAGAGTACATTTACCTAACTCTTGGAAAGAGATTTCCTGAACATTTATCAGTAAACCTTAAAATACCCAACTCCTGTGACTTAAAATTCCACTCCTGGGAATATGCTCTAAGGAAAGAATCATCAATAAAGTGTTATGCACAAAAATGTTAGTCACGCACTTAACGATGGTGAAATTAGGCAAATGTTAAAAGCACAGGCACTTGATGGAAACTTATGTAATCATTAAAATGTTTTCAAAGTGCATGCAACAACATGAAAAACGCTTATGATGTAAGGCAAAGTGGAAAAGTGTATAACATTGTATGCGTGTGTTTGTATAGTACACTTTCATAGAACAAAGGCTAAAAAGGAAAAAAAATTAAATGTGAACCATGTTTGAGTGCTATGAGAGATTTTTTTCCATCCCCTATATTTTTCTTTTTCTTTTTTTTGAGAGGGAGTCTAGCTCTGTTACCTAGGCTGGAGTGCCGTGGTGTGATCTTGGCTCAAACCTCCGCCTCCCGGGTTCAAACCATTCTCCTGCCTCAGCCTCCCGAGTAGCTGAGATTACAGGCGCCTACCACCACGCCCGGCTAATTTTTGTATTTTTAGCAGAGACGGGGTTTCACCATGTTGGCCAGACTGGTCTCGAACTCCTGACCTCAGGTGATCCGCCCGCCTCGGCCTCCCAAAGTGTTGGGATTAGCGGCATGAGCCACCCGCCGCTCCTGGCCAATCCTCTATATTTCTATTTGAACCTTAAAAAAAGAAAGAAATAAAAGACAAAATCAACTCTTTAGCGGAGCGGCGGTGAGTCCTATTCTCATGATATGCCCGGGGCTTGAAGACTGAGGGAGGGAAAGCTTCTGGGACCTCACGTCAGAGCGACTCTGCTCTGCTTCAAAGCGTCCCCTCTTAGGCCGGGCGCGACGCCTCACGCCAGTAACCCCACTTTCGCAGGCCGAGGAGCGAGGACTCCTTGAGCCCAAGAGTTCGAGACCAGCCCCCCCCCGTCTCTACAAAAAGAAAAACTTTTTTTAATTAGCCAGGCGTGGTGGCCGCGCCTGTGGTCCCAGCTGCTCGGGAGGCTTAAAGTGGGAGGATCGATTAAGCCAGAGTTCGAGGCTGCAGTAAGCCGTGTTCGCGCCGCTATACTTCAGCCTGGGCGGCAGAGACCCTTTCTAAATAATAAATAAGTAAATAAGTAAGGCGCAGCCTCTTCACTCCCAATTCCCTCCGTCTTTCCCCGCTCCGCCTTCTCGAAGCCGGATCCTCGGCGGCCCACCCCTCCCCCACGCCAGGGGCCGGTAACTGCGGGTGCGCGGGGCGGGAGCCGGGAGGGCCTAGGCGCGGCCGACACGTGGGGAGGGAGGCCGCGGCCCAGGAGGCGGGCCCGGAGTGGGTGTGGGTGTGTCCCTGCGTGGGAGAAACCAACCCCTGCCTCCTCCGAAGCGCCACGTTCCTGCACCGCTTGTCGGGCCCGGGCGATCGGAAATCAGTCCCCACGCCCCGGACCCCCTCCTGGAGGGACAACGAACACAAACGCCGGACGGCTCTGGCCGCCGCCCGAGCCGCCCCGCGCCCCCGCGCCTGCTAGCGCGTCACCCCCGCCCCGGCGCGGTGGTAGGGCCCGGCGCGACGTCACCCATTGTTTACAAATCAACCCGAGCCGGCAGGATTCCGGCTCCCGCGGCTGCAGTCGCGCGGCTCGAGTTCCTGGCGGGCTCCGGCTTCCGCGTCCGCCCCTGCCCCGGCTTCTCCCGCAGCCCCGCGCCCGCGGGCAACCAAGCCCCCAGCGACGCCCGCACAGCTCCGGGTGTCAGGACTGGGGGCCATGCCGTGCCGGAGGGAGGAGGAAGAGGAAGCCGGCGAGGAGGCGGAGGGGGAGGAAGAGGAGGAGGACAGCTTCCTCCTGCTGCAGCAGTCGGTGACGCTGGGCAGCTCGGGCGAGGTGGACCGGCTGGTGGCCCAGATCGGCGAGACGCTGCAGCTGGACGCGGCGCAGGACAGCCCGGCCTCGCCGTGCGCGCCCCCGGGGGCGCCGCTGCGGGCCCCGGGGTCCCTGGCTGCGGCGGTGCCGGCGGACAAGGCCCGGCCCCCGGCGGTACCGCTGCTCCTGCCGCCTGCATCGGCTGAAACGGTGGGCCCGGCGCCCCCTGGGGCCCTGCGCTGCGCCCTGGGGGACCGCGGCCGCGTGCGGGGACGCGCCGCTCCCTACTGCGTGGCCGAGCTCGCCGCAGGCCCCAGCGCGCTGCCGGGGCCGTGCCGGCGAGGATGGCTCAGGGACGCGGTCACCTCCCGCCGCCTGCAGCAGCGACGATGGACCCAAGCTGGGGCACGCTCCGGCGACGACGACCCGCATCGGCTCCTGCAGCAGCTGGTGCTCTCGGGAAACCTCATCAAGGAAGCCGTGCGGAGGCTCCAACGAGCGGTCGCCGCGGTTGCAGCCACGGGCCCCGCAAGCGCCCCTGGGCCCGGGGGAGGCTGCAGCGGACCCGACCCCATTGCCCTGCAGCCCTCAGGCTCCTTGCTCTGACCCAGGCCTCCTGGAGGAGAAAGTGGAGGCCGTTGCGTAGACCCAACAGCGTCCAGTTCCTACTAACTATGAGCTGAAACCGACGTCGCCAGCCTGGGAGCGACCACTTTGGCTGCGGGGAGGCGCGTGGGGAGAGATCGCAAGCCGCGAGAAGTTACCAGCTGCGGCGAGGCCGTCGGAGAAAACTTAAGCGTGGAGAAATGCGTGCGCCAGGGTGCGTCCGTGGGGCATGAGAATTTCCCGGGCCATCCAAGCCCAAGGACCTGGGATAAACTGGGAGAACCATGGCAGCTACTTGCATCGACTTGTACCTCACTTAGCCCTTGGGGGCGTCGTGAGCTTGGATTGTTTAAAGAGGGCTCAGGGGCAGGAATCGCGATGGCTTTATAACAATACTTGAAAACTAACGACACGCATACATTTTCTTGTTATTTTCCTGTGGAGGAACTTAGTGAAAGTGGTGCTACAATTGCTGTGCGAAGAAATTCCAGAGGGAAGAATGTAAAAGTTTGGTGGTGGGTGGGTTGGCATTGCCCCTTTCTCCCACCGATTCCGTGGCTGGTGAACGTGGGAGATGTGAACTCCAGTTAAGGGACTGGAGGGAGGTGAAGAATTTTGCAGGTGGGAGAGTTGGATTTGAATGTGGACTTGTGAATGACTTGACCTTGCCACCTGTGGTCAAGGTCACGGTTTGCTGTGGGCTTCCTGGGAGACCTTACTCACTCGGAGTCTTCTTTCTCTTGCTCCAGGAAGAGCCCTGTCGGTGCTTTACCACCACTTGGAGTCTCCCGAGGACACAAACAGGCAAAGAGGGACGTGTAGGGAGTTCTTTCCTGTTTTCTGTGCTTTCCTCGCCGGCTTCCAGGACTCCCGGTAGGCCACTCACGGCCATGCCAGGAACTGTCTCAGAAACAGTCATAAACAATCTCTTGAGTCTCTCTCCTGTCCTCCCAGCTGAGCTTTCTTATTCCACCCTTTCTGGTGTCTATAGGAATGCATGAGAGACCCTGGACGTTTTTCTGCTCTCTTCTGGCCCTCCATGGAGCCATGGGCCTCGGCCTTGGCTGTTCCTCACCCGCACTATTTATTTCCTCCTCCCGTGCCAGCCCTTCTTTTGTGTCTGAAACCAGTTTTAAAATGTGACTCTCCTAGAGGAGAAGCCGCTGGCTGTACCCTTGTGAAACTTGACGGCGCTTTTGTAAGGTGCCACCCCCAAACTTTAAGGTAGCTAAACCAATTTTTAAAAGATTCAATGGCTTGTTCATCCTCCAGATGTAGCTGTTGATGTACACTTCGCAACGGAGTGTCTGAAATTGTGGTGGTCCTGATTTATAGGATTTCATAATTAAAATGTCTGCTGAATAAATTTGGCTTTTGTTTTGGAGCACGGTTTGGCATTTTGGTGGAAGGTGGGAGAGGGGCAGAAAAGCATATAGGGATGCTCTTAATAATGAAGAGGGCACTTGGACTGAATAGGGGGACCTGGACAAATGGTTTGGGCCAATGCCGCAAGGCACAGAATGCTAGTGGAGCCGCAGTACTTGAGTGCTTCTGAGTTTTTGTTCCACAAGATCAGAAAATTAAGTCCAGGTTTTTAGAAGCTGCAAATGGGCTTCTCCTCCCTTTGTGGAAAGGCAAAGTATTCTAGAAATGCTTTCGGGGCTGGAGAGCAAAGAGGTGCTGTGGTGGAGAGAGGTGGATATTCATCTGGACGTTTTGTGCAAAATGGGGAGGGCACGGGCGAAGCCAACCTGGTTTCCCCTTTGAGACTGACCTAGTCTTGAGCTATGGCCTTGGGAGAGAAAAACAGGGTTTTACAGCAGTGTATTTGGTAGTTGTAAAATGGCTTGGTTTGAGCAGTCAGGGGTTAGATTTGACTGAAGTAGCCCTCCTCCTCTCCTCATTCTCTCTCTGCCCTATCTTCCCAGACGTAGAGCCCTTGCTGAATCCCTTCCTAGTTCCTGCCTTGCCCTTTTCTCTTTTTAATTTAATTTTATTATTTTGAGATGGTGTCTTACTCTGTAACCCAGGTTGGAGTGCAGTGGCACAATCTTGGTTCACTGCAGCCTCAACCTCCTGGGCTCAAACAGTCCTCCCACCTCAGCCTCCTGAGTAGCTGGGACTACAGGCTCATACCACCATGCCAGGCTAATTTTTTATATTTTTAGTAGAGATGGGGTCTCACTGTCTTGCCGAGGCTGCTCTTGAACTCTTGACCTCAAGTGATCTGCCTGCCTCGGCCTCCCAAAGTGCTGGGATTAAAGGCGTGAGCCACCACACCTGGCCCCTGCCTTACCCCTTCCTTGCCCAGCTCTACTAACCAGCCCCTAGGGAACGTCTCCTCAGCACACTCCCAAGGCTGGGGCTGCAGAGGGAAGGCTGATGCTCAGTTGACTCAGCCCTTTCTGCTCACCTGCTGTGTCATGCTGGGCAAGTCAGACTTTTGAATTTTTCCCTTGTGATTTGTAAAACAATAGTACTTAATAGGGGAGTTGGAAGGGTTAAATGAGGACTTGAAGGGGAGACTTCATTGCTCAAAAAGTGATAGCTGCTCATTCTTGGTACTACCACATGGCTTTATGTGCCATGAGGTAAGCACTATTTTTCCATCTTACAGATAAGGACTACAGACAATGGGAAAAGGCCTACAGGATCTGAGTGTTTCTCTGCTTGCCTAGGTGGAGAGGGAGCTGATCCCTGTTATGGGCAGGCACCCTGGTTCCTGGTTGGCACCTTTTACAAGACTTTTTTTTTTTTTTTTTGAGATGGAGTCTTGCTCTGTCGCCTGACTGGAGTGCAGTGATGTGATCTGGGCTCATTGCAACCTCCATCTCCTGGGTTCAAGCGATTCTCCTGCCTCAGCCTCCCGAGTAACTGGGACTACAGGTGCGTGCCACTACACCCAGCTAATTTTTGTATTTTTAGTAGAGACGGGGTTTTACCACGTTGGCCAGGATGGTCTCAATCTCCTGACCTCGTGATCCGCCCACCTTGACCTCCCAAAGTGCTGGGATTACAGGCATGAGGCACCGCACTTGGTTTTTTTTTTTTTGTTTTTTGAGACATGGTCTTGCTCTGTCCCCAGGCTGGAGTGCAGTGGCATGATCTTGGCTCACTGCAGCCTCTACCTCCTGGGTTCAAGCAGTTCTCCTGCCTCAGCCTCCCAAGTAATTGGGATTACAGGCACCCACCACCACTCCTAGCTAACTTTTGTATTTTTAGCAGAGATGGGGTTTCACTGTGTTGCTCTGGCTGGTCTCAAACTGCTGACCTCAAGTGATCCACCCGCCTTGGCCTCCCAAAGTGCTGGGATGACAGGCATGAGCCACCGTGCCTGGCCCTACTTTGCTTTTTACAATGGTGAAAGGTAGGAATTATTGGTGGTAGAGCAGAATCAGAACTCAGGGCACTTAAGTTGGTCCTCTTGCCCGCTGTCTGAGCCTACACACAATGCTCTTCTCACACACCCCACCTCTTGCTACTGATCCAGCCATTTGCAGAGCCTGTGGAGAGCCTGGGTCTGGGGAAGTGTCTTTGTCTAGGAGGCAATGGCCATTTCCAAGATGCTGCAGCTTGGGATAGCCCATTCCTAGTACTCTTAGCTCAGGAATGATTTTGGCTAGGATATCCCTAACCCCTTGTAGTGGAAGGGCACAGAGTTGAGACAACTTCGTCTTCTGAAGGGGCCCATGCCCATGTTTCCCTGATAACATTCTGCAAGTCTCTAGCCTAGAAGGACCAGAGCAATAGGGAAATAATAAGGAGAAATGGTGTGTGGGGGGAGGGGGGAGGGGGGAGTGTTTGGAGAGTTAGGAGTTTCACATGGGAAGTTACAAGGACAGAAGCCTGGTGCCTCATAAATGAGTAGGAGTTGGAGAGGGTTTAGGGCTTAAGATAAAGATTTGGCAGTTGAAGACTAAGGGGGTGGGATGGGGTGGGGCACAGAACGGGGCCTGGGAGATGGGCAGTAGTAACCCTAGCTAATGTGCAGTAGTGCCTGTCATGTGCCAGGCTGTGTTCTAAGCACTTTGTTTTCTTTCTTTCTTTCTTTTTTTTTTTTTATTGACAGTCTCACTCTGTTGCCCAGGCTAGAGTGCAGTAGTGTGATCTCAGCTCATTACGACCTCTGCCTCCCAGGTTCAAGTGATTCTCCTGCCTCCAGCCTTCCAAGGAGCTGTAGCTACAGGCAGGCACCACCACACCTGACTAATTTTTTTTTTTTTTTTTTTTTTTTTTGTATTTTTTTGGCATGGATGGGGTTTTGCCATGTTGTCCAGGCTGGTCTCGAACTTTTGACCTCAAGTGATCCACCCACCTCAGCCTCCTAAAGTGCTGGGATTATAGGCGTGAGCCACCACACCCATCCTGTGTGTGCCCGGCCTGTGTTCTAAGCACTTTACAAAGACCCAACTCATCAAATCTCTGTGGGAGGAAGAAGACTACACAAAAGGAACAGACAGAAAATAAAAGTAGAACCAAGAGAAGCCAAGGGAGACTAGGGTGAACAGTAGAAGTGTGGAATGTATGTGGGTCCACATGTGCACATAACACAAACACAGCTGTATCTGTAATCGCTATGTATATCCTCTGTAGTTAGGCCACAGAGGTCCGGGGCATATGGAATCAGATCTTATTCAATGACTTTAGCTGTCTTTTTTGAATCCTGAAGTTAATTCTCAAGTTCCCTTCGTCAGCACCCTTAAGTAGCGTGTTTTGAACATCTGCACTGGATTCCTCCCCTCCTTAGCCCAGCTGAAGAAAAGTACTATTTATGGTTCATCAGCGAAAGGGGTTTGTGACTTCAGTGTCTAGGAAAGATTTTCAGGAAAACCTATAGGAAACCATTTTTCACCAATCTTAGGCTGTGGAATCTAATTTAGACAGTTACAGAAATGGGCAAAAGGCAGGGCAAAGGTAACAGGATGATAACCAGCTCTTGCTTTTTTTAACCCACCCAAATCAATAAGTCAAACAAACTGCCTGGGCAGCCTGTCAAGTGGGGGTTGTGATTTTACCTGCTATGAGTCAGTTGACAGTTGATAAGGGGGAACACTTAAACTCTTTGCTATCAGTTTTAGTTTTCATTCCATTATAGCGTCAGCTACAAATAATTCATTCACACAAAAACAACAGAAACATATCCAGCCGTCCCAGGCATGAAGGATGCTTTCAGCAGCCAATCTGTCAGGTTCCAGCCACACTGTGGCAGGACAGTTAGTAACATAGGGAGCTGTCCTGTGGCATCCACAACCACAGTCCCTTTAAGCCCTGCCCTTCAAACCTGCCCTGGTGGAGGACCCCGTACCGTCCCACTCCTCCAGGAACTTAGACCTTTATAGTACCTTCCCTTTGATTTCACCCCTTTTTTTTTTTCTTGAGATGGTGTCTCGCTGTGTCACCCAGGCTGGAGTGTAGTGGTGTGATTTCGGCTCAGTGCCACCTCTCCCTCCCGGGTTGAAGCGATTCTCATACCTCAGCCTCCTGAGTAGCTGGAACTACAGGCATGTGCCACCACGCCCACCTAATTTTTGTATTTGTAGTAGAGATGGGATTTCACCATATTGGCCAGGTTGGTCTCAAACTCCTGACCTCAAGTGATCCACCCGCCTCGGTCTCCCAAAGTACTGGGATTACAGCAGTGAGTGAATCCTTCCCTTGGCCATTTTCCCTTTTTTAGCTGTAGTCCCTCTTTTCCCATCTTCAGACTTGTAGGCACCACAACGCATCATCTACGTCCCAAGCACCCCACTCCTTTAGCCTCTGCCAGTCTGTTGAAATTGCCCATTTGTTTGCTCTGCAAATATTTACTAAATACCAGTACCCTGGCGGCTGTTGCTAAATGCAGCTCTGTTGCAGGCAGTGGCGAAGCATTTCTACTAGCATTAGCTCAATTAATCCTCACAACAACCCTATAAGGGGGGGACTTTTTTTTGTTATCATCGGACTTTGCAACTGAAGGTAAGGTTAGAGAGGTGAAGTTACCTGCCCAAGGTCACAGGAAGGAACTTTCAAGGAAGGAGCCAGGCAGTCTGGCTCCAGAGCCACGATTTTACAGCTACACAGTACTGTAACTGAGGCCTACCGGTTTTCTTTTGGAAACGTCTGGTGTTTTCCTCTCCCTTATCGCCTGGGTGCCTGGGAGCTGTAGCAGCCATTCAGCCGATCTGGCTGACCATCAGTGTTTCCTTTCAGCTCCAGACCACTCCCCATGCCATGAGGCCTGACAATCTGCCTAAAACATCCTCTTCATCTTGTCACTCCTCTTCCATCACAAAATATATAATCTATTGGGGAAGAGAAGACATTCACATATGAGTCCCTGAGATAATTCTATAATGACAGTAAATATAATGTGAGAGTGAGAATGAAATGAACTTAAAGGCCACTTCCTGTGAAGAAATTGCACAGTTTTCTTTCTTTTTCTTTCTTTTTTCTTTTTTTTTTTTTTTTGAGATGGAGTCTCACTCTGTCACCCAGGCTGGAGTGCAATGGCATGATCTCAGATTGCTGCAACCTCCGCCTCATGGGTTCAAGTGATTCTCCTGCCTCAGCCTTCCAAGTAGCTGGGACTACAGGCACATGCCACCATGCCTGGCTAATTTTTGTATTTTTAGTAGAGACGGGGTTTCACTATGTTGGCCAGGCTAGTCTCGAACCCTTGACCTCAGGTGATCCACCCGTCTCGGCCTCCCAAAGTGTTGGGATTACCAGACCCGGCCTATTGTATGGTTTTCTCCTGCAGATTATAGATAGGCGTGGACAGGACAGGCAAGCAGAACTTGAGCATTTGAATTTTAGAAAAGGATTGGTTTTCTGATAGGAAATGGGGGAGTTAAGAGCTGTGGCCCCAGGCTGTCTTCACTGCCAACTGCCGACCCTATCCTTTGTGATATTCCTGCTGCCTCTATTCCACCAGTTCCAACCCTGAGCTGCTTTCCAGGCTTAGCTTGGCTCTACCCGTTTTTTCCCTCTCTCTTTTTAGACGCCTATGCTGGAGTGCGGTGGTGTGATCTTGGCTTACTGTAACCTTCACCTCCTGAGTTCAAGCGATTCTCCTGCCTCAGCCTCCCAAGTAGCTGGGACTACAAGCATGCACCAGCACGCCCAGCTAATTTTTGTATTTTTAGTAGAGACAAGGTTTCACCATGTTGGCCAGGCTGGTTTCAAACTCCTGACCTCAAGTGATCTGCCTGCCTGGGCTTCCCAAATTGTTGAGATTACAGGCGTGAGCCACCGCACCCGGCCGGCTCCACCCTTATTCTCTTCTTCTACACTTCCCTTAATACTGACCTATGCAATTGGGGTGCATGATCAGGAAACTGGTCTGACCTTCAGAAGAAACAGGTTTGTGCCTGTTAAGAGATATTGAAAAAGTCAGTAAGAGGCAGGGTTTTCTGCAGAAGACTCTTTTTTTTTTTTTTTTTTTGAGACGGAGTCTCGCTCTGTCGCCCAGGCTGGAGTGCAGTGGCCGGATCTCAGCTCACTGCAAGCTCCGCCTCCCAGGTTCACGCCATTCTCCTGCCTCAGCCTCCCGAGTAGCTGGGACTACAGGCGCCCGCCACCTCGCCCAGCTAGTTTTTTGTATTTTTTAGTAGAGACGGGGTTTCACCGTGTTAGCCAGGATGGTCTCGATCTCCTGACCTTGTGATCCACCCGTCTCGGCCTCCCAAAGTGCTGGGATTACAGGCTTGAGCCACCGCGCCTGGCCGCAGAAGACTCTTAAGTGGCCTTAATGCAACATCTCTCAGGAACAATGTTCTGTTTGGTTTATTATTTGCTCTTTGGTTCCCATACTATTTGCTCTTTGGTTTTAATTTAATTTTCACACAACTCTTCAAGGTGGTCTACCCTTACCCACATTTTGCAAATGAGTTCATTGAGCTTACTGACCCTGTTCCATATCACACAGCCGAGAGTGGAGGGCTGCCTGCAGAGCCCCTACTCTTACCTATTATATCTTTTGGGTAACACTGGTAGGGACAGGTCAATTGCTCTCCCTTCAGTTATGATGGAAAACCAGGAGGAAACTACTCGGAAGAGTTTTGCCCCTTTGCCTGCACCAGTTTTCACAATGTTCAAGTGGAGTGCACCTCGGAGTGGAAACCTCTCTGAGCTTCCATCTCTAAATGAGGCGGTAGCACCAGACTGCTGAAGGCTGAGCTCTCCGGGGGCTGACGGTCTGTGATTACTGAGCATTGGTAGAAGTGGGGGCTAATTGAGTGAGTTAGTAATTTCGTTGCCAAGGTAACTCTTTCCTGATTGGAAGGAAGGGATCACAGGTTTCAACACAGACTTTGCTAGATAGGAAAGTGGTGTCTGATCTTTGCTTCAGGTTTCTGCATCTAAGCTGGAAAAAAGAAAGAGCAGAAGAGGGTAAAAATTGAACCTAAATATTGTCAGATGTATGCCTAATTTAGATTGAAATCTTGGGGTGGCAGACTCTGGAGTTCTCTGTGAGGTGTGGCATTCTTTTCTCTAAATCCCTTATTTGCCAATGTATGTGTTCACTTTGTTTCATTCCATTTATACCTTTGTTCTCTTATCTCACCCAGGCTATTTTCTTTTCTTTTTTTTTTTTTTTTAGACAGAGTCTCGCTCTGTCGCCCAGGCTGGAGTGCATTGGCCAGATCTCAGCTTACTGCAAGCTCCGCCTCCCGGGTTTACGCCATTCTCCTGCCTCAGCCTCCCCGGTAGCTGGGACTACAGGCGCCCGCCACCTCGCCTGGCTGGTTTTTTTGTATTTTTTAGTAGAGACGGGGTTTCACCATGTTAGCCAGGATGGTCTCAATCTCCTGACCTCGTGATCCACCCGTCTTGGCCTCCCAGAGTGCTGGGATTCCAGGCTTGAGCCACCGCGCCCGGCCCACCCAGGCCATTTTCTGTGGCCAGCTGTCTTCATAGGATGCTGAACGTTTTGTAAGGAAATGGCATTCCCTAACTCAGCCTAGGAGCTTGGAGCACAATTTTCCCGGGTTCCAATGGCAGGGTCACCAATTTGGGCAACTGCAGAGATGTCATTCCCATGGTAGCCTATGTGCAGAGTTGTGCAGTGAACAATATTGGACCATGTTAGATGATATGGAGCCAGTGGAAAGAGCCCTGAGTTGGGAGCTGGGAGACCTAGGTTCTAGACTCTGCTAGGCCTCTGCCTTCATAAACAACGTTGGTAGGTCATTCTGCCCTGCTCACTTCCTTGGACTGTTTTTCCACCTACAAAATGGTCTAATATGACTTTTTCTTTTTTTTTTTTTTTTGAGACAGAGCTTTTGCTCTGTTGCCCAGGCTGGAGTGCAATGGTGAGATCTCGGCTCACTGCACGCTCTGCTTCCTAGGTTCAAGCGATTCTCCTGGCTGAGCCTCCTAGTAGCTGGGATTACAGGTGCCACTACGTCCAGCTAATTTTTGTATTTTTAGTAGAGATGCGGTTTCCCCATTTTCGCCAGGCTGGTCTCAAACTCTTGACCTCAGGTGATCCACTTGCCTGGGCCTCCCAAAGTGCTAGGATTACAGGCATGAGCCACCACGTCTGCCCCAGTATAACTTTTAAAATACTTTATGTAAATCCTGGCTGGGCGAGGTGGCTCACACTTGTAATCCCAGCACTTTGGGAGGTTGAGGCAGGTGGATTGCTTGAGCCCAAGAGTTTGAGAACAGCCTGGGCCACATGGCAAAACTTTGTTTCTATAAAAAGTTTTAAAATTAGCCAAGCATGGTGGCACGCACCTGTAGTAGTCCAATTACTCAAGAGGTGGGAGGATCACTTGAGTCCAGGAGGTGGAGGTTGCAGTAAGCTGAGATCTCACCATTGCACTCCTGGGTGACTGACTGAGACCCCATCACAAACAAACAAATAAACCCCACACTTTATATAAATCCTGAGTTACTGCAGAAAATAGATTTTGGGGCCGGGCGCGGTGGCTCAAGCCTGTAATCCCAGCACTTTGGGAGGCCGAGACGGGTGGATCACAAGGTCAGGAGATGGAGACCATCCTGGTTAACACGGTGAAACCCCGTCTCTACTAAAAAATACAAAAAACTGGCGGGGCGCGGTGGCTCAAGCCTGTAATCCCAGCACTTTGGGAGGCCGAGACGGGCGGATCACGAGGTCAGGAGATCAAGACCATCCTGGCTAACATGGTGAAACCCCGTCTCTACTACAAAATACAAAAAACTAGCCGGGCGAGGTGGCCGGCGCCTGTAGTCCCAGCTACTCGGGAGGCTGAGGCAGGAGAATGGCGTAAACTCGGGCGGCGGAGCTTGCAGTGAGCTGAGATCCGGCCACTGCACTCCAGCTTGGGCGACAGAGCGAGACTCCGTCTCAAAAAAAAAAAAAAAAAAAAAAAAAATACAAAAAACTAGCCAGGCGAGGTGGCAGGCGCCTGTAGTCCCAGCTACTCGGGAGGCTGAGCCAGGAGAATGGTGTAAACCCGGGAGGCGGAGCTTGCAGTGAGCTGAGATCCGGCCACTGTACTCCAGCCCGGGCTACAGAGCAAGACTCCATCTCAAAAAAAAAAAAAAAAAAAAAAAAAAAAAAATAGATTTTGGGGTGAACAGTAAAACTTGGCAGGATCTAAAAAAACAGGCCGGATGCGGTGGCTCACGCCTATAATCCCAGCACTTTGGGAGGCCGAGGCAAGCGGATCACCTGAGGTTAGGAGTTCAAAACCAGTCTGGGCAACATGGTGAAACCCCGTCTCTAAAATTATACAAAAATTAGCTGGGCGTGATGGTGGGTACCTGTAATCCCAGCTACTCGGGAGACTGAGGCAGGAGAATCACTTGAACCCGGGAGGCGGAGCTTGCAGTGAGCCAAGATCACACCATTGCACTCCCACCTGGGCAGCAGAGTAAGACTCTGTCTCAAAAATAAATAAATAAAATAAAAAATAAAAACACAGATGGTTACTGGATTATAGTGTGTTTAGAGTGCTAAAGTGCCTTATCTTGAGAGGCTTTAGTTTTTTCCAGTTTTTCTTTTTTGGGAGGGGGTTGTACTGCATGGGCCCTAAGGTTGAGTCTGACCTTAACCCGTCATTCTTATTACAAAAAACTATGCACAATCAGTGCAGTGACATCAAATCATAGCCTATTTAAGGATGGAAAGCCCTGGATTGCTCATAACCCCTTGACCTTGGATAAATCCCATGTCAACTAAGAATGGGAACTGGGGACTTCAGGGCTACTCCCATGCCAGGGGACATCAGCACTTGGCCACTTTCCCCTCGTGCTCAGCGCCCAGAGGTGGTGCCCATTGCACTCTGGGGACTCCTTTTCCTCAGTTTGTATTAGAGCCGCCATAGTTACCCTTCCCATGCTGGAGAACACTGGACTGAGGCCCCCACAGCCCTTTCTGGGCATGCTGTGGGAAATGGCAGGCTTGGTGTGTTCTGAAGGTAATCCTCAGAGACCATCAGCATCTGAGTGTGAATTTGAGAAAATGGGGCATTGAACCAAAAAGGGAGTTAGAAAATCAGGACTCAAAGTCATAGAACACTCCAGAAAGCAGATTTGGGATCATGGCATGCTCTTGTTTTGTAGGAAAATGAAGACACTTGGGACACAGTCACCAGGGAAGGAAGGGGTAGGGATTAGATACTGTTCATCTCCAGCATGTGCCAGTCACCATATGCCTTTTAATTTTTTTTTTTTTTTGAGGCAGGGTCTTGCTCTGTCACCCAGGTGGGAGTGCAGTGGCTCGATCATGGCTCACTACTGCCTCAAACTCCTAAGCTCGAGCAATCCTCCTGCCTCATTTATTTATTTATTTATTTTTTCCAGACGGAGTCTCGCTCTGTCGCCAAGGCTGGAGTGCAGTGACTGGATCTCAGCTCCGCCTCCCGGGTTTACGCCATTCTCCTGCCTCAGCCTCCCGATTAGCTGGGACTACAGGCACCCGCCACCTCCCCTGGCTAGTTTTTTTTTTTTGTATTTTTTAGTAGAGATGGGGTTTCACCGTGTTAGCCAGGATGGTCTTGATCTCCTGACCTCGTGATCCGCCCGGTCTCGGCCTCCCAAAGTGCTGGGATTAGAGGCTTGAGCCACCGCGCCCGGCCTTTATTTATTTATTTTTTTTGAGACAGAGCTTCTCCCAGGCTGGAGTGCAATGGTGTGATCTTGGCTCACTGCAACCTCCACCTCCCAGGTTCAAGCGATTCTCCTGCCTCAGCCTCCTGAGTAGCTGGGATTACAGGCGTGCACCACCATGCCCAGTTAATTTTTGTATTTTTAGTAGAGACAGGGTTTCACCATGTTGGTCAGGCTGGTCTTGAACTCCTGACCTCGTGATCCACCCTCCTTGGCCTCCCAAAGTGCTGGGATTACAGGTGTGAACCACTGTGCCCGGCCATTTATTTATTTATTTTTGGAGAGATGAGGTCTCACTATGTTGCCTTGGCTGGTCTTGAACTTCTGCGCTCCAGCAGTCCTCAACTTTAGCCTCCCAAAGTGCTACTAGGATTACAGGTGTCAGCTATCGGGCCTGGCCTACCTTTTAGTTCATTATCCCGGTTGTATGGATGAGGAAACTGAAGCCCCAGAGGTAGAGCAACTTGTCCAAGGTTCCCTTCCCACTTTAGAAGTGGACTTAAAATCTGGGTAGTCTTTCCTCAGAGGGAGGAAATTAGCTCCTTCCATGAGGGAACAGACTGAAGTAAGTCAGAACTATAAGGATAGACATGGGCTTTTATGTCACTGCTTAGGGACAGAATGGTGTAAATGTGCCAGGGGCAAAGAGAGGAATCTTTTGTAAGTTTCCACCCAGCTTTCCTACCACCAGGCTCACATGTTGTGAGCAGCCCCCTAATGAGGAGCTGCCCCAGCCTTAAGGCCCACCTTGTGGAACAAGTGCTCTTAATGGCCATAGTATAAAGAAAAGAAGAAGAAAAAAAAGATAAGCCTCCCAGTCTGCAGTGACTGGCTGATCTGATGTCCTTTGCTAATAGAGGCAGCTTTATAACACATCTCCATCACTGACTAGTAATCCAAAAGGCTCTGAGGTTTTAACGAATGGGATTGGTCCAAAACCTGACCTCACTTTCATTTAATTTCATGCCAGCTCCAATACACACCCAGCTGCGGAGACCTTGTCTAGCTAGTGAGCTGCTCAGACACAAAGGCGCTCTAATTACCATCCGCAAGCCAGGCTGACAGGGATTTCAAGTGTTTTCATGTTTATGGAGATCAGAGAAATGTGTTCTGTACATCTTTTTCACCGATGGCAAGTATAAAATAAAACCAAACAAAAAACCCAATACATTTATTCAAAGCAGGCATTTCAGTTAAGTTAAAATCCTATAATCAGGATAGCCACAATTCCAGACACTCCGGTGCGAAGTGTAGATATGTCAGTAGCCACATCTGGATGATGAACAAGCCATTGACTATAAAAAGGAGAACAACAGCACAGTCTCAGCGCCTTTAGAGTGAGTGAACAGTATGTTCCAAGCACTTCACCATGGTTCACAATGGCAAAGCCTGCAGCTTCTCCATTTGGAGGGTCACATTTTCTACTCGGTTTCCTGCACTTACAAAGGCCAGCTGGCATGGCTGGGGGAGGGGCAGAGGGAGGAAATCAACTCCGCTATCCAGGGAATTGCAGCTGTTATTGCAAATGGCCCCAGAGAGCCCATTATAAGCTGCTGTGCTAGGCTGTGTGTCCCTGGAGTGCCCATCACATGGCGTCTCCCTAGCCCCCAACCCAGGCCCCCAGGATCCCAGAGCCACCCGCTTGAGTAGGACAGCAGAGCCAAGTGGGAGAGGAGGAACCCGGGGCTCCGTCTCGGGAGTTTCCGTGAAAGCCCGGAGCGCGGCCAGGGGCGGTGGTCGCCTAGGGAAGCAGACGCCCAGCACGTCCGCGCTTTCCCACACCCGCGGTGGCGGCGGCGCGCGTGTCCTCAGGAGACTCCAGCACTTGCAAAAAACACTGCGCTCTTCTCCGAGCACGGGCAGAATCCGGCTACTCTGTCCCGCAACCCAGTGCGTGCCGAGGAAACAGTGACCTTGAACCCGAGGAGAGGCAGGCCGGCTGTGAAAATACACTTTAGAGAGCGCGTGGGGTTCACTCCGCGCCTCTCTACCCTTCCATCACCATTCAATACCCCCCGCCCCCACCTCCTGTCCCCACCCGTGTCGTACAGCCTTTCCCCCACCACTCTGAGAAAGGCAGACAGTTGCAAAGAGAGCGCAGGGGTTAACTCCTATTCAACCCTCAAAGGGTCCCTTCATGGCACCGCGTGTTTGATATTAAGCAGCACCTCTAAAGACACAAGATGGTTTTTTTAAGTGTTGAAAATATTCAAGTCTGGCAGATTGGGGTGCACCCTGAAATTATCTACTCATGTTCCCCTCCCCCAAAGTGGATCAGGAGCCAGCCCTGAAAAGGTAAAGCAAGTAACTGGCATCATCCTCAGTAGTTCCGGCGCGCCGCGATCCGGAGAAGCGTGGATTGTGGCCACATGGTCGCGGGGCTGCAGGGCACTGAGAGGCTGTGCGGAACTGCACGCTCCGCGGCTGGGTAGGGTCACTCCAAATAAGGAATCCTACTAACTTGTAAGCTTGGGGTGCGCTCTGTAAAATCCGCCTTAAATAGGGCCGAGTTCTGCATTTCAAATATTTTGGCCCTCAACCCCAGTTACCCGCGAAACATTCGCGATTTTTCTGTTCCTCGTCTTTAGCTTTTTTCTCCCACTTCCAAAAGCCAGAGTTCTCCACCAGCCTGAGCAGAATTGCAGCCCTCAGGGGAACCCCTTGCCCTCTAGTCTGAGGCTGGCGCTGTGGGCACCCCGGGCGTGTTAGCTGCCAGGGACAAGAACGCCGTCGCCAGTTCTGAGCTGCGCCCTCCCGGAGGCGCCAGGGTCACTGCAGGCCGCGCGAGGGCTGCGAGGTGAAGGGGGTTCATGCACCGGGGCCGACAGAGGTCCCAGGAGCGGGCGTTGGGGAAGCTTTGCACGTAACTGCAGCCGTCGCGAATGAAGCCTTCGCACGGCCTCCTTGATGAGGTTTCCAGAGAGCACTAGCTGCTGCAGGAGCCGGTGCGGGTCGTCGTCGCCTGTGCGGGTTTCTGGTTGGGACCCGCGTCGCTGCTGCAGGCGGCGGGAGGCGGCGGCGCCCCGGAGCCATCCTCGCCGGCACGGACCCGACAGCGGCTGCGGGACGCCCTGCTTGCCAGCACCCGGAGGCCCATCGAAGTCGGCCTGAGGGGGCAGTGGGGACAGCGCGCTGGGGCCTGTGGCGAGCTCCGCCACGCAGTAGGGCGCAGCGCGGCCCCGCACGCGGCCGCGGTCCCCCAGGGCGCAGCGCAGGACCCCAGGGGGCGCCGGGCCCACAGTCTCAGCCGACGCGGGAGGCAGCAGCAGCGGCACCGCCGGGGGCCTGGCCTTGTCCGCCGGCACCGCCGCAGCCAGGGGTCCCGGGGCCCGCAGCGGCGCCCCCGGGGGCGCGCACGGCGAGGCCGGGCTGTCCTGCGCCGCGTCCAGCTGCAGCGTCTCGCCGATCTGGGCCACCAGCCGGTCCACCTCGCCCGAGCTGCCCAGCGCCACCGACTGCTGCAGCAGGAGGAAGCTGTCCTCCTCCTCTTCCTCCCCCTCCGCCTCCTCGCCGGCTTCCTCTTCCTCCTCCCTCCGGCAAGGCATGGCCCCCTGTCCGGGCACCCGGAGCTGTGCGGGCGTCGCTGGGG
Source organism: Macaca thibetana thibetana (assembly GCF_024542745.1). Lineage (NCBI taxonomy): Eukaryota > Metazoa > Chordata > Mammalia > Primates > Cercopithecidae > Macaca > Macaca thibetana. The sequence goes on along the minus strand of NC_065586.1, from coordinate 93,356,435 downwards.
GCTCGACTGCCGGCGGGTGCGGTGGGCCGCGGCGGAGCGGGCGCGGAGCTGAAGACGATGCCGGGGCCGTGGCCGGGGCCGGGGCAGGGGCCGTGGCGGACGCGGAAGCCGAAGCCCGCCAGTCACTCCAGCCGCGCGCCTGCAGCCGCGGGAGCCGGAATCCTGCCGGCTCGGGTTGATTTGTAAACAATGGGTGACGTCGCGCTGGGCCCTACCACCGCGCCGGGGAGGGGGTGCTGTGCCGCTGGGGGACGGGGCTTCTGCGGGACTGGGGGTCTGGGTGAAGCCGGACTGCCTTCTGAGCTCCTTCGCTCAGGGTGCTGTCTGCAAGGGCGCCCTGGGGACCTGATCCTGGCTCTCGCAGTCAGGCGCGATTGGCATTTCCAGAAATGGACACCAGCGTGGACCTTGTTGGTTTCTTCCACACACAAGCACACACACACACAGTAACACACACACCGACCCACACACCCCTTCTCTCCGTGCGTCAACTCAACCGGGTTTTAGCGTTTGCGCTTTTGAGGTCCGGCATGCGGGTGTCTGGTGAGGATGGAAAGGAAAAGGAGTCAGGCTAGGGATTTGTACGGAGATTAGGGAAACTGACGGGAATGGGAAGGAAGAAGGGGACCTTGTCGTGCGATGGAGGTGGCAGAGTTGGAAATGGCAAAGAAAGGCCACGGATTAATGTTTCTTGATCGAGATCCTGGGCGGATGGGGGCCTGGACTGGGGTTGGCATTGCTGGAGAGGAGGAGGTTGCTAGTCTTTTTTGTTTGTTTGTTTTTGAGAGGGAGTCTCGCTCTGTCGCCCAGGCTGGAGTGCAGTGGTTTCATCTCCACTCACTACAACCTCCGCCTCCTGGGTTCAAGCAAATCTCCTGCCTCAGCCTCCCGAGTAGCTGGAATTACAGGCGCCCACCACCACGCCCGGCTAATTTTTGTATTTTTAGTAGAGACGGGGTTTCACCATGTTGGCCAGGCTGGTCTCGAACTCCTGACCTCAGGTGATCCACCTGCCTCAGCCTCCCAAAGTGCTGGGATTACAGACGTGAGCCACTGTGCCCGGCCTAGGTTGCTAGTTGCTAGTCGTTTTTTTTTTTTTTTTTTTTTTGAGACAGAGTTTCGCTCTTGTTGCCACAACCTCCACCTCCTGGGTTCAAGCAAGTCTCCTGCCTCAGCCTCCTGAGTAGCTGGATTACCGGCATGCATCACCATGCCCGGATAATTTTGTATTTTTAGTAGAAATGAGGTTTCTCCATGTTGGTCAGGCTGGTCCCAAACTCCCGACCTCAGGTGATCCACCTGCCTCGGCCTCCCAAAGTGCTGGGATTACAGGCGTGAGCCACTGCACCCTGCCTTTTTTTGTTTTTCTTTTTAATTGAGACAGATCTCCTTCTTTCACCCAGGCTGGAGTGCAGTGGCACGATGTTGGCTCACATCAAAGGAGTTTTATTCATAAAAGCCAAAAGTGAAATGGCCCAAGTGTTCATCAACAGGTGAATGGACAAACAACCTATTGTACATTCACACAGGATGATGACAGAAAACAGTTCAGCAACAAAGAGGACTGAATATTGCTGCATGCAGTAACATGAAGCTTAAAAACAGTATGCTAAGTGAAAGAAGCCAGATAGAAGCAGATATACCTCATATGTTTCTGTTTATATGAAGTTCTAGAACAGGGAAAGTAACTTACAGTGGGGAAAACATCAGAAGACTGGTTGCCTTTGAAAAAGGTAGAGCAGGGGCAGGACTGACACTCTGACACTGAATAGACAGAGGGAACTTGCAGGAGGGTGGACATGTTCTAAATCTTGATATCTTGATTTGGGTTTCACAGGTTTAGGCATGTGTTAAAACTCATTGAGTAGACTGGGTGCGGTGGCTCACGCCTGTAATCCCAACACTTTGAGAGGCTGAGGTGAGTGGATCAGCTGAGGTCAGGAGTTTGAGAACAGCCTGGCCAACATGGTGAAACCCCATCTCTACTAAAAATACAAAAATTAGCTGGACATGGTGGCTCACGCCTGTAGTCCCAGCTGCTCAGGAGGCTGAGGCAGGAGAATTGCTTGAGCCCAAGAGGCAGAGGTTGCAGTAAGCCAAGATTGTGCCACTGCACTCCAGCCTGGGCAACAGAGAGAGATCCTGTCTCAAAAAAACAAAAACAAAAACAAAATAACAAAAAGAAAAAAATTGTAAATTTTATATGAAGAAAATAAATTGTAAAGAAAGATTGAATTCTAGTAATAGACATGCTGATGAGTTTGGAGTGAGGTGTGCTGACGTTTGCAATTTATTCCAAAGTACACTAAAATGTGAGGAGGATTAATATAGATGGATTAGAAAGATAGTTAGATAGGTAGATATGTGATAAAACATGTATAGTAAAATGTTAATGTTACCATATGACCCATCAATTCTACTTTTAGCTATATACCTGAGAAAATTGAAAACATATGTTCACATAAAAATGTGTACACAAATGTTGATAGCAGCATTATTCATGATAGTCAAAAAGTGGAAACAACCCAAATATTTATCAGCTGATAAATGGATGAATCAAAAGTCGTATACTCATACAATGGAGTATTATTCACCATAAAAAGGAATGAAGTACTGATACATGCTACAAAAGGAATGAATGTTGAAAACATTATGCTGAGTGAACGAAGCCAGACAGGAAAGGCAACATATTGTGTAATTCTATTTATATGAAACATCCAGAATAGACAAATCCATAGAGACAGAAGGTAGATTAGTGGTTGCCAGGGGATGGGAGAAGGGGGGAATTAGGACTAACAGCTAATGGTTAAGAGTTTTCTTTTTGGGGTTATGAAAATGTTTTGAAATTAGTGGTGATGTTTGTGCAACACAATGAATATACAGAACTAAAAACTATTGAAGTGTACACTTTAAAATGTTGAATTTTATGTTATGTGAAATATATCTCAATTTAAAAAATACTAGAATCTAGGTGCTGGGTAACAGCGTATTTCAATTTTGTTGGCTGTTTGAAAAATTTTACAATAAAGTGTTAGAAACAATAAGCCATAGAAAAGGGGAAATTGGGTGACTCAGGCCTGTAATCCCAGCAGTTTGGCAGGCCGAGGCGGGCAGATCCCGAGGGTCAACAGATTGAGACCATGCTGGCCAACATGGTGAAACCCCATCTCTACTAAAAATACAAAAATTAGCTGGGTGTGGTGGCTCATGCCTGTAGTCCCAGCTACTCGGTAGGCTGAGGCAGGAGAATCGCTTGAACTTGGGAGGAAGGTGGAGGTTGCAGTGAGCTGAGATTGTGCCACTGCACTCCAGCCTGGCAACAGAGTGAGACTCTGTCTAGAAAAACAAAAGGGGAAATTGGGCTGGGCTGGGTGCGGTGGCTCACACCTGGCCTCCGCGCCTGGCCCCAGGGTTGCTTCTTTACCAGTTCTTTCATTGCCTCCTAGCCTTCTAAATGGAGGCTCAGCTGACTGGGGAAGAGGGATGTGTACTGAGAAAATTCAAGAGATTAGGGGACTCGGCCGGGCGCGGTGGCTCACGCCTGTAATCCTAGCAGTTTGGGAGGCCGAGGCGGGTGGATCACGAAGTCAGGAGATTGACACCATCCTGGCTGACATGGTGAAACCCCATCTCTACTAAAAATACAAAAAATAAATTAGCTGAGTATGGCGGCACTCTCTTGTAGTCCCAACCACTCAGGAGGCTGAGGTAGGAGAATGGCTTGAACCTGGGAGGCAGAGGTTGCAGTGAGCCGAGATCGTGCCACTGCACTCCAGCCTGGTGACAGAGTGAGACTCCGCCTCAAAACACATACACACACACACACACACACACACATATACACACAAAATTAGCTGGGTGTGGTGGTGGGCGCCTGTAATCCCAGCTACTTGGGAGGCTGAGGCAGGAGAATCACTTGAACCCGGGAGGGGGAGGTTGCAGTAAGCCGAGATCACGCCCTTGCATGCCAGCCTGGGCAACAAGAGTGAAACTCCATCTCAAAAAAAAAAAAGAGATTAGGGGACTCAAACCGAGGTGTTAAGAGATGAGAATGAGATATTAAACACCTCTCAGTAGGCTAGGTGCAGCGGCTCGTATCTGTAATCACAGCAGTTTGGGAGGCTGAGGTGGGTGGATCACCTGAGGTCAGGAGTTCGAGACCAGCCTGGCCAACATGGTGAAATCCTGTCTCTACTAAAAAAAAAAAAAAGAAAAAGAAAAAAAAATTAGCCGAGCGTGCTGGCAGACCACTGTATTCCCAGCTACTTGGGAGACTGAGGCAGGAGAATCACTTGAACCCAGGAGACAAAGGTTGCAGTGAGTCGAGACTGTGCCACGGCACTCTAGCCTGGGTGACAGAGTGATATTCCATCTCAAAAAATAAAATAAAATAAACATATTTCAGTAGATTAGCAACTGAGGAAGCCATGGAAGGCAAAAGTTAAAAATGTCTTGAAGCTGCTGACTAGGCAGGAAAGATAAACCACCGGTTAGACACTGGGGAGTGGGGGTGGGAATTAGAACAGTTGGGTCTAGAAGCCAGTAGTTAAAATGACTAGATGGCTTCGGAGCTAACACTGATGGAGCAGTGTAGAATGTTTTGCTATCTGGTGCAATCTCGGCTCACTGCAGCCTCCGCCTCCTGATTTCAAGGGATTCTCCTGCTTCAGCCTCCTGAGTGGCTGGGATTACAGGCACCTGCCACAATGCCTGGCTCATTTTTGTATTTTTAGTAGAGATGGGGTTTCACCATGTTGGCCAGGCTGTTCTTGAACTCTTAATCTCAAGTAACCCGCCCGCCTTGGCCTTTCAAAGTGCTGGGATTACAGGGGTGAGCCACTGCGCCCGGCCTTTTTTTAGTATATTTAACACAGCATTTCCTGAGGATATTTTGTCATTTAAAAAAGGAGAAAGGTCTCTAGGTTAGGGAGATAGTTCAGAGGGATGCAGCCCTCAGGTTGGAGGCTGGAATAGTATACTGGGTTGAGTAGCTTCTCCTAAATTTCTATCTACTCAGAACCTGTGAGTGTGACCTTATTTGGAAATAGCATCTTTGTGGATGTAATCAAACTAAAAGGAGGTCATACTGGATTAGGGTGGGACCTAATGAAGGGACTGGTATCCTTATAAAAAGAAGGAAATTTGGACACAGACACATGAGGAGAATACCATGTGGCAATATGTCAAGCATGTTGCCACAAACCAAGAAACACCAAGGGCAGAGAAGCATGGGATTTTTTTTTTTTTTTTTTTTTTTTTTTTTTGAGACGGAGTCTCGCTCTGTCTCCCGGGCTGGAGTTGCAGTGGCCGGATCTCAGCTCACTGCAAGCTCCGCCTCCCGGGTTCACGCCATTCTCCTGCCTCAGCCTCCCGAGTAGCTGGGACTACAGGCGCCCGCCACCTCGCCCGGCTAGTTTTTTGTAGTTTTTTTTAGTAGAGACGGGGTTTCACCATGTTCACCAGGTTGGTCTCGATCTCCTGACCTCGTGATCCACCCGTCTCGGCCTCCCAAAGTGCTGGGATTACAGGCTTGAGCCACCGCGCCCGGCCGGGATTATTTTTTATGGTTACAGCTCAGGCTGGCAGCTTGGTGATTGAGAACCTCTGTGATGGATGTTGGGTCATGATAGGCGCAGCAAGATCTACCATTAGAACAGGAATCAAGTGTGAAGAGGCCAAGCGCGGGGCTCATGCCTGTAATCCCAACACTGGGAGGCTGAGGCAGGGGTATCACTTGAGCCCTAGAGTTGGAGACCAGTCAATATAACAAGACCTGGTCTCTATCCCCTGCAAAAGAACAAAGAGATGGGAAGACAAAGGGTCAATAAATCTCTCATGGGGTGTATGTGTGTGTCTCTGTGTGTGTGTATGCATATATATATATATATACACACACACATACATACATACATTTTTTTGAGACAGGGTCTTACTCTGTTGCTTAGGCTAGAGTGCAATGGAACAATCATGGCTCACTGTAGCCTCCACCACCTGTGCTCAAATAATCCTCCCACCTTAGCCTCCCAAAGCTGTAACCATAGGTGTGCACCACCACACCCGGCTAATTTTTGCGATTTTTTTTGTAGAGACGGGGTTTTGTGATGTTGTCCAGTCTGGTCTTGAAGTCCTGGGCTCAAGTGATCTGCTCAGCCCAGCCTCCCACAGCGCTGGGATAATAGGCATGAGCCACCATGCCCGGCCCCCTCATGGTATGTTGATCATAGGTAAAAGATGGCCATGTTAGGACCAAGTCTCAGGGACCATGATGATGACTCCATGTAGGCTGAAGCAGTTAGTGCTCCCATTTCTGGGACTGTGCCATCCTTGCTACCTGGTTGGCAATGGGAATGGAAGAGTAGATGCTCAGACTTGCCACATGATTGCTTGTAGGTGTCTGGAGGAGGCAGTGTTTTTTTCTTTTTTTTTTCTTTTTTTTTTTCTTTTTTTTTTTTTTTTTTTTTTTTTTTTTTTTTTTCTTTTTTTCTTTTTTTTTTTGAGATGGAGTCTTGCTCTGTCACCCAGGCTGGAGTGCAGTGGTGTGATTTTGGCTCACTGCGGAGGAGGCAGTCTTAGATCCACAGAAGCATGGTGTCCACATGGACGCCTGGGACAGTATCGACAGAGCTGTAAGTCAGGAGACACATGGTTGGGTACCATCATTCAGTATTTTTTTTTTTTAAGACCAGTCTCACTCTGTCACCCAGGCTGGAATGCAGTGGCTCAGTCATGACTCACTGCAGCCTCAACCTCCCAGGCTCCAGTGATCCTCTCCTTACTAGGGAGACTAGGGTGGAACTCCGGTAGCTGGGACTACAGGCACTCACCACCATGCCTGGATAATTTTTGTATGTTTTGTAGAGACAAAATCTCACCATCTTGCTAGGCTTCGGTATTTTTTTTTAATTCTAGTTTTACTTATTTGAGTAGATAATACAGCCACATGGGTCAAAAGTCAAAAGGCAAACTATACTACAGGTGTTGTGTGTCTTTTCAAAGATAGTTTATTTATTTATAGTCTGCCTCCATTGTTACACAAGTAGTAGCTATAGCAGAAGCTGCTGTTTGCCTCCCAAAAACTGTTCTCCTCTTTAATAAACCCCAAATTGTAGCTGTACCAGAGCCATAAGACTCATTTGTCATCTTCTCTTGCAGCCAAATGGGGCCATGTGATTAAGTTCTGGTCAATGAAATATAAGTGGGATATATATATATATATATATATATTTTTTTTTTTTTTTTTTTTTTGAGACGGAGTTTCGCTCTTGTTGCCCAGGCTAGAGTGCAATGGCTCGATCTTGGCTCACTACAACCCTTGCCTCCCGGGTTCAAGCGATTCTCCTGCCTCAGCCTCCCAAGTAGCTAGGATTACAGACATGCTGCCACCATGCCCGGCTAATTTTGTATTTTTAATAGAGACGGAATTTCTCCCTGTTGGTCAGGCTGGTCTCTAACTCCGGACCTCAGGTGATCTGCCCGCCTCAGCCTCCCAAAGTGCTGGGATTGCAAGCATGAGCCACCACGCCCAGCCAAGTGGGCCATATTATGTGACACCTTTGTAAAGTCACCCTGTGAGGAAGGGGGCAAGCCTGTCTCTTTTTCTTTTATTTTGTTGCCTGGGTCTTTCAAAAGCCCCAGACATGGTCCTGGATTGCCTACCTCTGGATCTTTTTTTTTTGAGATGGAATTTTTGCTCTCGTTGCCCAGGCTGGAGTTCAGTGGCCTGATCTCGGCTCACTGCAACCTCTGCCTCCCAGGTTCCAGCCATTCTCCGAAAGGTGCACCACCACACTCAGCGAACTTTTTGTATTTTTAGTAAAGATGAAGTTTCATCATATTGGCCAGGCTGGTCTTGAACTCCTGACCTCAGGTGATCTGCCTGCCTTGGCCTTCCAAAGTGCTGGGATTACAGGCATGAGCCACCGTGCTTGGCCCTGTTTGTTTGTTTTTAAAAATACATTTTTTGCATTCAGCTCGGAAGAGGCCAAGGTGCAACTTTCTTTGGTCATCCTGAATCTGGGTTCATCCAACACGAGCCGCCTCCACCATGCCACCGAAGTTCGACCCCAACAAGATTAAAGTTGTATACCTGAGGTGCACTGGGGGTGTAGTCAGTGCCACTTCTTCACTGGCCCCCAAGATCGGCCCCCGGGGTCTGTCTCTAAAAAAGGTTGGTGATGACATTGCCAAGGCAAGGGGTGACTGGAAAGTCCTGAGGATTACAGTGAAATTGAACATTCAGAAAAGATGGGCCCAGACTGAGGTGGTGCCTTCTGCCTCTGCCCTGATCATCAAAGCTCTCAAGGAACCATCAACAGACAGAAGAAACAGAAACACATTAAACACAGTGGGAATATCACTTTTGTTGAGATCGTCAACATTGCTTGACAGAGGTGTCACCAATCTTTAGCCAGAGAACTCTGGAAACTTTAAAGAAATCCTGGGGGCTGGGCGCGGTGGCTCACGCCTGTAATCCTAGCACTTTGGGAGGCTAAGGCGGGCAGATCATGAAGTCAGGAGATTGAGACCATCCTAGCTAACATGGTGAACTCCCATCTCTACTAAAAATACAAAAAAGAAAAAGAAAAAATAGCCAGGCGTGGCGGCGTGCGCCTGTAGTCCCAGCTGTTGGGGAGGGGAGGCTGAGGCAGGAGAATGGCGTGAACCCAAGGAGGCAGAGCTTGCGGTGAGCCCAGATCGCGCCACTGCACTCCAGCCTGGGTGACAGAGCAAGACTCCATCTCAAAAAAAAAAAAAAAAAAAGAAATCCTGGGAACTCCCTAGTCTGTGGGCCGTAATGTTGATGGCCGCCACCCTCATGATATCATAGATGACATCAACAGTGGTGCTGTGGAATATGCCCAGCTAGTGAAGAAGCACAAAACGAAATATTTCAATAGAGGATCATGTGAGCAAAAAATACCAAACAAACTTTTTTTTTGGTTGGCTGTGGTGACTCATGCCTGTAATCCCAGCACTTTGGGAGGCTGAGGCAGGTGGATCATGAGGTCAGGAGTTCAAGACCAACCTGAACCACATGGTGAAACCCCATCTCTACTAAAAATACAAAAATTAGCCGGGTGTGGTGGTGTGCACCTGTAATCCCAGCTACTCAGGAGGCTGAGGCAGGAGAATTGCTTGAACCCAGGAGGCGGAGGTTGCAGTGAGCTGAGATCGCACCACTGTATTCCAGTTTGGGCGACAGAGCGAGACTCTGTCTCAAAAAAAAAAAAAAAAAAAAAAACCAAAACAACAAACATTTTTAAAAATACAAAAATTATCCAGGCATGGTGGCGTGTGCCTGTAGTCCCAGCTACTTGGGAGGGTGAGACAGGAGAATCACTTGAACCTAGGAGGCGGAGGTTGCAGGCGGAGTGGAGCCGAGATTGCTCCACTGCACTCTGGCGTGGGTGACAGAGCCAGACACCCCTCACACACACAAAAAAGTATACAACTCAATGGTTCTTAGATATTTACACAGTTGTGTAACCATAATCTAATTTTAGAACATTTGCATCACTCCCAAAAGAAACTTTGTACCCACTAGCTACATTGGAGATTTATTTTATTCCTGGACCCTGAAAATTGCTTTAAGGATATTATATCATTTAGTCATCCAAAAACCTCTGAATTTGGTATTATTATTCCTTTTCTTTTTTTTTTTTTTTCTTTTTCTTTTTTTTTTTTTTTGAGACAGAGTCTCGCTCTGTTGCCCAGGCTGGAGTGCAGTGACCGGATCTCAGCTCGCTGCAAGCTCCGCCTCCCTGGTTCCCGCCGTTCTCCTGCCTCAGCCTCGAGAGTAGCTGGGACTACAGGCGCCCGCCACCTCGCCCAGCTAGTTTTTTTTTTTGTACTTTTTAGTAGAGACGGGGTTTCACCATGTTAGCCAGGATGGTCTCGATCTCCTGACCTCGTGATCTGCCCGTCTCGGCCTCCCAAAGTGCTGGGATTACAGGCTTAAGCCACCGCGCCTGGCTATTATTCCTTTTCATGGATAAGAAAACCAAGGCCCAGAAATAAGTAAACGTGCCCAGAATTACACAAACTTCTAGTGCCAGAGCCAGGATTCAAACTCAGTTTTGATTGATGCCAAAGCCTGCCCTTCTCAAACCACTACCCAGATGCCATAACCCAGTCTCTGGAATCTGGTCTTTTAGTTCTGCCTTATTATGTTCCTCAAGGCACACTGATTCTTTCTTCAGTGCCTCAGCTGGTGGTTCTATTTCAGTCCCACTGCCCGATGCCCTTAATGTTTTTTTGGCCAGGCTCATGCGTCTTGGGTTGGAGCCCCAGCCTCTTTCCCTTTAATCCACTCTTCTGACAGATCAACTTCCTAATGCCCAACCCTGCTCAGGTTACCCACGGCCTCCCCTCTGAACAGGTCCACATGGCCTCCGGAGTAAACTCCTCCACTCCTTAACACAGTGTCCAGAACTCTCAGGGGGCTGGCCCTGGTCCACGCCTCCAACTTTATCTTGTCCTCCACCCCCACATAAACCTTTTGCTCCTATCAACTGGGCCCTTGCCAGCTTTCAAAAGCATCTTACATGTTCCTATCACCCCATATTTGGTCCTGCTCTTTGTGTAGAGAATGCCCTCCCTCAATTCCCCCCATCTAAATCTTAGTCCAGCTACAAACCTCCTCCATGCAGCTATCTCTGCTCTCACCAAGAGTCAGTTGTTCCTCCCTCTCTCCTTCTTCCCACTCTCTTTGGTTCCTCCAAGTGAGCCCTTGCCACATACCTCCTTTCTATAGTGACCTGGGCTGGTCTAGACTGTCAGATCCATGAATCTAGAGGTTAGGTTCCTCTGATTTGCCAGGTGTGTGTCACTTGCCCACTCCTGTAGCCAGAAATGGGATCAGTGTCACCTAAAACGCATGGACAGGATGGGGAAGCAGAGAACCTCTACAGAGGTGCTGCATGCATCGAAACAAAATCCTATGTCCAATATAGGCAGGATGTGTTTTTTCCATAAGATCTAAATAATCTCATTGTTTCTATGGATTTTTTTTTTTTGACAGAATCTGGTTCTGTAGCCCAGGCTGGAGTGTGCAGTGGTGCGATCTCGGCTCACTGCAACCTCTGCCTGCTGGGTTCATGCAATTCTACTGCCTCAGCCTCCCAAGTAGCTGGGACTACAGGCGCCCGCCACTACTCCTGGCTAATTGTTGTATTTTTGCATCAGCCTCCCAAAGTGCTGGGATTACAGGCGAGAGCCAGCGTGCCCTGCCTGGAATCTTTGGTTTGATTCAGTTGTTCCTTTATTCATTCAACAAATAGTTGGCTAAGTAAAGCCAAATGTGTCACTTGACTAGCCTTAAAATAAAAATATCCTTTTTTTTTGAGACAAAGTTTCTCTCTTGTTGCCCAGGCTGGAGTGCAATGGCGCATCTCCGCTCCCCGCAACCTCTGCCTCCCGGGTTCAAGCAATTCTCCTGTCTCAGTCTCCTGAGTAGCTGAGATTCCAGGCGCACGCCACCACGCCCGGCTAATTTTTGTCTATTTAGTAGAGACGGCATAATGGTCAGGCTGGTTTCAAACTCCTGACCTCAGGTGATCCGCCCACCTCGGCCTCCCAAAGTCCTGGGATTACAGCCGGAAGCCACTGTCCCTGGCCGAAAGATTCTTAAGTCATGAAGCTACACTCCAGTGGGAGAAGACACCACCACTCAAGCAATGATATAAACACATCTAGAAATGCAGCAAATGTAAAATGGCAGCCGGGGACAGAGCTCTTGAGTTCTGCAGAAGTTGTGCAGGTTTTCTAATCAAAATGATTATGTGGAATTATGTTAACTGGGCAACAAGCATTTTCTTTCACAGTTGGAAGCAGTCCTTATTCCAGGCCAGGGGTGGTAGCTCACACCTGTAATTCCAGTACTTTGGGAGGCTGAGGCTAGTGGATCACCTGAGACTAGGAGTTCGAGACCAGTCTGACCAACATGGTGAAACCCTATCTCTACTAAAAATATAAAAATTAGCTAGGCATGCTGGCAAGTGCCTGCAATCTCAGCCATTTTGGAGGCTGAGGCAAGAGGATCCCTTGAGCACGGGAGGTGGAGGTTTCAGTGAGCCAAGATTGTGCTACTGCACTCCAGCCTGGGGGACAGAGTGAGACTCCATCTCAAAATAAATAAACAAATACACAAATAAATTCACATATTTCAGAAGAGGTAGTTTTGTATTTAATTCACATTAAAGTGTAAATGAATGAACAAAAGCAGCTCTTTTGATAACTCTGAAAGAAGGTAAGTCATATGGATGGGAATGACTGTAGATCCCTGGATGGGGATGTTTAAGCCTGAGGGGCTGAAGGACAATTTCCTTTATTTCTGATTTTTTTTTTTTTTTTAGACAGCGTTTCACACCTGTCACCCAGGCTGGAGTGCAATGGTGTGATCTCAGCTCACTGAAACCTCTGCCTCCACAGCTCAAGTAATTCTCCTGCCTCAGCCTTGAGAGTAGCTGGGACTACAGGTGCAAGCCATAGCACCCAGCTAGTTTTTGTGGCTTTTTTTTGGCTGGACGTAGTGGCTCTCGCCTGTAATCCCAGCACTTTGGGAGGCCGAGGTGGGCAGATCACCTGAGCTCAGGAGTTTGAGACCAGCCTGGCCAACATGGTGAAACCCCATCTCCATTAAAAATGCAAAACTGCCGGGCGCGGTGGCTCAAGCCTGTAATCCCAGCACTTTGGGAGGCCGAGACGGGCGGATCACGAGGTCAGGAGTTCGAGACCATCCTGGCTAACACGGTGAAACCCCGTCTCTACTAAAAAATACAAAAAACTAGCCGGGCGAGGTGGCGGGCGCCTGTAGTCCTGGCTACTCGGGAGGCTGAGGCAGGAGAATGGCGTAAAAACCCGGGAGGCAGAGCTTGCAGTGAGCTGAGATCCGGCCACTGCACTCCAGCCTGGGCGACACAGCGAGACTCCGTCTCAAAAAAAAAAAATAAATAAATAAAAAAAAAAAAAAAAAAAAAAAAAAAAAAAAAAAAAATGCAAAACTTAGGCCAGGCACGGTGGCTCACGCCTGTAATCTCAACACTTTGGGAGGCCAAGGCTGGCAGATCACGAGGTCGGGAGATCGAGACCATCCTGGCTAACATGGAGAAATCCCGCCTCTACTAAAAATACAAAAAATTAGCCGGTTGTGGTGGCACGCACCTGTAGTCCCAGCTACTTGGGAGGCTGAGGCAGGAGAATTGCTTGAACTCAGGAGGCAGAGGTTGCAGTGAGCTGAGATTGCGCCACTGCACTGCAGCCTGGGCAACAGAGTGAGACTCAGTCTCAAAAAAAAAAAAAAAAAAAAAAAAGGCCGGGCGTGGTGGCTCCCGCCTGTAATCCCAGCACTTTGGGAGGCCGAGACAGGCGGATCACGAGGTCAGGAGATGGAGACCATCTTGGCTAACATGGTGAAACCCCGTCTCTACTAAAAATACAAAAAATTAGCAGGCGTAGTGGCGGGCGCCTGTAGTCCCAGCTACCGGGGAGGCTGAGGCAGGAGAATGGCAGGAACCTGGGAGGTGGAGCTTGCAGTGAGCTGAGATTGCGCCACTGCACTCCAGCCTGGGCAACAGAGCAAGACTCCGTCTCAAAAAAAAAAAAAAACCCATAAATTAGGCTCGGTGCCATGGCTCATGACTGTAATCCCAGCACTTTGGGAGGCCAAGGCGGGCAGATTGCCTGAAGTCAGGAGTTCAAAACCAGCCTGGGCCACATGGTGAAACCCCATCTCTTTTTTCTTTTTTCTCTTGCTCTGTTGCCCAGGCTGGAGTGCAGTGGCATGATCTCAGCTCACTGCAAACTCTTCCTCCCGGGTTTACGCCATTCTCCTGCCTCAGCCTCCAGAGTAGCTGGGACTACAGGCGCCCGCCACCACACCCAGCTAATTTTTTGTATTTTTAGTAGAGACGGGGTTTCACCATGTTAGCCAGGATGGTCTCGATCTCCCGAGCTCGTGATCTGCCCACCTTGGTCTCCCAAAGTGCTGGGATTACAGGTGTGAGCCACCGCACCTGGCCTTTTTTTTTTTTTTTTTTTTTTTTTCCAGACAGAGTTTTGCTCTTGTTGCCCAGGCTGGAGTGGAATGGCATGATCTCGGTTCACTGCAACCTCTGCCTCCTAGGTTCAAGCGATTCTCCTGCCTCAGCCTCCAGGGTAGCTGGGATTACAGGCACCTACCACTACAGCTGGCTACTTTTTGTATTTTTAGTAGAGACAGGGTTTCACCATATTGGCCAGGCTGATCTCAAACTCCTGACCTCAGGTGATCAACCCGCCTCGACCTCCCAAAGTACTGAGATTACAGGTGTGAGCCACCATGCCTAGCCTATCTTCCTGTTCTTGTAAAGCTACCAGTTTGGCCTGGTGTGGTGGCTTCATGCCTGTAATCCCAGCACTTTGGGAGGCCAAGGTGGGAGGATCATTTGAGGCCAGGAGTTCAAGACCAGCCTGGGCAAGAAAGCAAGACGTGTCTCTACAAAAAAAAAAAAATAGCTGGGCATGATGATGCTTGCCTGTAGTCCCAGCTACTTGGGAGGCTGAAGTGGGAGAGTTGCTTGAGCCCAGGCTGAGGGTGTAGTGAGTCATAGTTGTACCATTGCACTCCAGCCTGCGTGACAGAATGGGACCCCATCTCAAAATAAATAAATAACTAAATAAAAATAAATAAATAAAGCCACCAGTTCCCCTTCCATGGCAACCCACTAATTATTAACCCATTCATTCATTCATTAATCTGTGAATGGATTAATACATTCATGAAGGACCCACCTCTCCATATTGCCACATTGGGGTTTAACTTTCAACATTAGTTTTTTTTTCTTTTGAGGTGGAGACTTGCTCTGTCACCCAGGCTGGAGTGCAGTGGCGTGATCTTGACTCAGTGCAACCTCCACCTCCCAGGTTGAAGCAGTTCTCCTGCCTCAGCCTCCCAAGTAGTTGGGACTACAGGCGCGAGCCACCATGCCCAGCTAATGTGTGTGTTTTTTTTTTCTTTTTTTTTTTGTATTTTTAGTAGAGGCGGGGTTTCACTCAGTTGGCCAGGCTGGTCTTGAATTCCTGACCTCAGGTGAGCTGCCCGCCTCGGCTTCCCAGAGGGCAAGGATTACAGGCGTGAACCACTGCATCTGGACAACATGAGTTTTAAATTGGACATTCAAACCACAGCAGCTGGAGAGATTTCAAATGTTTGGTGTGTTTGCAGGCTTTCCCTCTCACCCTGCCAGGCTCAGGGTCACCCATGCCTCCCTCAGACCTGGTCCCCATGCCAGGCCTATTTTCTGGGACTGTCTTCTTGCTTTTGGAGAGTTCAGTCCTTTGCTCTGTTGTGGCCCAGATGGCATAGCACCCTTGCCCTCGGGCCCCAGTCTGCGAGCCTTGTGAGTGTAGGATCCAGTACTCCTTCTCCATAGCCCTGACACTGAGCTCAGTGCCTGAGATGGCCGAGTCCCCATCATAATGCTCTGTGACTGCCTGTGCTTTCAACCCTCTCTGCCAGCTTCCTGCCAGTGACCTTTCCCAGCTTGTAGTTCTCCTGGCTGGGGAAAGTGACCTCCAGAGTTTTTATCCTGGAGTTCCAGCACTGAACGTTTTTAGCAGTACCGAGTTGGTTCTTCTTCCCTCACCTCACTGAGCCCCCTTTCCCACTCTCTGGTCCTGCGGTCAGTCTCGAAGAGCATTCCACAGCAAAGCTGAAGACGGTTTTCTTTTCTTCTGCATATGGAATGATGTAGATGCTAGAGTCTTTGGTGTGTCCGAAGAAGACTGAGCCATTAAGTTTTTGGTTTTTTTTTTTAAGGTAGAATTTTGCTCTTGTTGCCCAGGCTGGAGCGCAGTGGCACGATCTCGACTTGACTCACAGCAAACTCTGCCTCCCGGGTTCAAACAATTCTCCTGCCTCAGCCTCCAGAGTAGCTGGGATTACAGGTGCCCGCCACCCCTTCCGGCTAATTTTTTGTATTTTTAGTAGAGATGGGGTTTCACCATGTTGGCCAGGCTGGTCTTGAACTCCTGACCTCGGGTGATCCACCCGTGGGGCATTAAGTTTTGCCCCAGCCCTGAATAAACATGTGGTTGTGTACACAAAGAGACCTGGGAGGCAAAAAATTGAGAATGAATTGTAGGAAATGTGTGTCCCTTAATTATTCCCCACTTTGGGGGTTTTCTCCACAGGGAGAATTCTAGTGGGAGGCAAGGCTCTCCTCCCAACAGACAGCGGAGGCATGAGCCTTAGGCTCGGCCTGCCAGACATTCGGCCTGCCAGACGTTCTCACTCAAGACTCCTGTCTTTCCAGGCAGTGACAAACCCACAGGATAAATGGGCACTCGGTGGAGGGGAACCTGCTGCAGTGGACAGATCTGGATGGCGTGACCTCAGCTGGGTTTCCTGTTCTCTCACCCCTTTTCTTCCAGGCAGTTCTTCAGTTTAGTTTCCTTCCAACAAATCCAGTTTCTGTTTCTGTTAGGCAAGTCCATTTTCAGTGCTTGCAACTTTGCCTGACATATACATAAATGTTCAATTAGAGGGGATGATTTAAATAAATGCAGAAACATCTACAATGTGGAATACCATGCAGCAGTTCAAAAAAGTAATGGCAGAACTATGCACACAGATGTGGAAAGATCTCCATAATACATGTCTAAGGACAGTACAGTATATCACTCTTTATTTAAAAATTAAAACAAAGTTATGTACACCTTTTTTTTTTTTTGAGACGGAGTGTCGCTCTGTCGCCCGGGCTGGAGTGAAATGGTGTGATTTCAGCTCACTGCAACCTCCGCCTCCTGGATTCAAGCGATTCTCCCTGCCTCACCTTCCCAAGTAGGTGGGATTACAGGCATGTGCCACCACGCCTGGTTAATTTTTGTATTTTTAGTAGAGACGGGGTTTCCCCACGTTGGCCAGGCTGGTCTCAAACTCCTGACCTCAGGTGATCTGTCCGCCTCAGCCTCCCAAAGTGCTGGGATTACAGGCATGAGCCACCGTGCCCAGCCAAAATTATGTATTTCTCTATGCACGTGTGTGCTACCATTATAGTGAAATGCTAAAAGAGAAGGACTTTATTTGTTCATACCTATATTCCCAGGCCTAGGACAGTGTCTGGCACATAGTAGACACTCAATAAGTATTTGTTGAGTTAAAATATTATATAGAAAAAGATCTGGAAGGACACACATAAAACTGAAAATAGTGGTTTCTTAGAGGGACTAGAATGTAGACAAGGGTAAATTTTTATTCATATTACTTGAGTTTTTTAAATAATGAAAATATCTTTCTATATTACTTGTATAATTAAACAATAAAAAAAGAAAAGCACTAAATATTAACAGGTGACTGGATGTGGTGGCTCATGCCTGTAATCCTAACACTTTGAAGGGTCAAGGTGGAAGGATCACTTGAAGACAGGAGTTTGAGACCAGCCTGGGCAACATAGTGAGACTCTGTCTGTAGAAAAAAAAAGAAATATTAACAAGTGAAAAGAAAGCCATTAAAATGGTAATTTCAAAGATGGTTTTATAATGAATACAAGTTGGGGAGCAAAGAAAGAAGGCAATTGGTATTCCAGGTAACCACGTGATATTTTGGTGGGAGTACTGGCTATTTTGACAAGAGAAAAATTACATTTTAGCTCTTGTTGCCCAGGCTGGAGTGCAATGGCGTGATCTCAGCCCACTGCAACCTCCATCTCTGGGGTTCAAGTGATTCTCCTGCCTCAGCCTCCCGAGTAGCTGGGATTATAGACGCCCGCCATCATGCCCAGCTAATTTTTGTATTTTTTTTTTTTAGTAGAGACACGGTTTCACCATGTTGGCCAGACTGGTCTTGAACTCCTGACTTTGTGACCCGCCTGCCTCGGCCTCCCAAAGTGCTGGCGTGAGCCACCGTGTCCAGCCTAGATTTTCTCTTTTTTTTTTTTTTTTGATGGAGTCTCGCTCTGTCACCCAGGCTGGAGTGCAGTGGCATGATCTTGGCTCACTGCAAGCTCTGCCTCCCAGGTTCATGCCATTCTCCTGCCCCAGCCTCCCCAGTAGCTGGGACTACAGGTGCCCACCACTACACCCAGCTAATTTTTTGTGTTTTAGTAGAGATGGGGTTTCACCATGTTAGCCAGGATGGTCTTGATCTCCGGACTTCGTGATCCGCCAGCCTCGGCCTCCCAAAGTACTGGGATTACAGGCGTGAGCCACCGCGCCCAGCCTAGATTTTCATTTTTTAAAAGATATTTAGTAGGCACCCTCACCCCATCCCTAACAAGATTAGAAAGCGATACAAGGCTCAGAAATGTTTATTGTGCACATGATGCTTTTGTATTTTGATGCGGGCATCAAAATTTCCTGCTTTGGGCCCAGCTCAGTGGCTCATGCCCATAATCCCAGCATTTTGGGAGGCCAAGGCGGGTGGATCACTTGAGGTCAGGAGTTCAAGACCAGCCTGGCCAACATGGTAAAACTCTGTCTCTACTACAAATATAAAAATTAGCCAGGCGTGGTGGTGCGCACTCATAGTCCCAGCTACTAGGGAGGCTGAGGCAGGAGAATCACCTGAACCTGAAAGGCAGAGGTTGCAGTGCAGTGACCTGAGATCGCACCATTGCCGTCCAGCCTGGGCGACAGAGCAAGACTTCATCTCAAAAAAAAAAAAAAGCCGGGCGCGGTGGCTCACGCCTGTAATCCCTGCACTTTGGGAGGCTGAGGCGGGCGGATCACGAGGTCAGGAGATCGAGACCATCCTGGCTAACACGGTGAAACCTCGTCTCTACTAAAATACAAAAAATTAGCCGGGCGCGTTTGCTGGCGCCTGTAGTCCCAGCTACTCGGGAGGCTGAGGCAGGAGAATGGCGCGAACCCGGGAGGCAGAGCTTGCAGTGAGCCGAGATGGTGCCACTGCACTCCAGCCTGGGCGACAAAGTGAAGACTCCGCCTCAAAAAAAAAAAAAAAAAAAGTCTTGCTTTAATTTAAACAGAGGGCAGAGCTAGAACAAAAGTATAAAACACAAAGATGCATCAAGGGCTGTGAGTCATCTGCACTGTTGAAGGGTGAAGTTAGAGGTGGGGTCAGGGGCAGATCTTCATTTTCTTCCTTTTCCAATATGTTCCTTTGTTGACTTACTTCCCAGCTTTCCTCCCTCCCTTTTTCCTTGCCATGGAGGCTAGGGCCTGGAAAAACAAAGATGGTTAGAACACCACTTTTGCCCCCAAAGCTCGCAGTCTTGTGGGGTAGGTAGATGGAGTTGTTGTGACATTCATGGCAGACTCAAGTCCGTGGGCTTGATCCTAAACCCTCCTGACAGTCTTGGCTTCTTCCCTTCTCCACACTTCTGAATTCCTAGGAGTCTGCTCCCTACTTTGATATTTAGCCCCCACCCAGCCCCCGTAATTCTAAACTATCTTATGTGGTATGTGACTTATATGTGTTCATTTTGTCTCCCTGAATCTACTGTAAACTGCTTGAGGGCTGGGGCCACCTTTCTGTGACCTTTTGTTGAACTAGGCTGTTGAAAACAAGATAACTTTCTTTTTTTTTTTTTTTTTTTTTTTTTTTTGAGACGGAGTCTTGCTCTGTCCCCCAGGCTGGAGTGCAGTGGCGCCATCTCGGCTCACTGCAAGCTCCGCCTCCTGGGTTTACGCCATTCTCCTGCCTCAGCCTCCCGAGTAGCTGGGACTACAGGCACCCGCCACCTCGCCCGGCTAGTTTTTTTTGTGTTTTTAGTAGAGACAGGGTTTCACCGTGTTAGCCAGGATGGTCTCGATCTCCTGACCTTGTGATCCGCCCGCCTCGGCCTCCCAAAGTGCTGGGATTACAGGCTTGAGCCACCGCACCCGGCCAACAAGATAACTTTCTGAACTGTCTTGAATTCATGCTGTACACACTTATCACCAGGCTGACAATCTGTACCTAAATAGAGAGCAAGGATGACTTCAGGGAAGTCATGATACCCTTGCAGAAACAAAGGCTTGTCAGCTGAGTTTGTGTTTTTACAGCACTCAGCGATGATACTTGCTTTTAATCAGAAGTCACAGCAGAACAGTTGGTTTTGAGGAGAAACACTTTTCTCTCTAGAGTAATTGATTACACTGTAACCGTGATGTAATGTGTGGTCCTTATCACACAGCCATGGAGATAGATGTGTTATCTGATAAGGGAGAGAAGAGAGTTTAGCATTCTTTTATTTCTTTATTTATTTTAGAGACAGGGTCTTACTATGTTGCCCAGGCTGGAGTGCAGTGGCTATGCACAGGCACAATTCCACTACTGGTCAGCATAAGGTTTTTTTTGTTGGTTTGTTTTTGTTTTGAGACGGAGTCTCACTCTATCGACCAGGCTGGAGTGCAATGGCGCAGTCTCTGCTCACTGCAACCTCCGCCTCCCAGGTTCAAGCAATTCTCCTGCCTCAGCCTCCGGAGTAGCTGGGATTACAGGTGCCCGCCATCACACCTGGCTAATTTTTTGTATTTTTAGTAGAGACAGGGTTTCGCCACGTTGGTCAGGCTGGTCTCGGGAGCTACTGTGCCCAGCAAGCATGGGGTTTTTGATATACTCTGCTTCCAACCTAGGCTGTATCACCCCTCCTTAGTCAACCTGGTGGCCCCCACTCCTGGGAGGTCACCAAGTTGATGCCACACTTAGTGCAGACACCCCATAGGCATAGTGCATTGCAATACAGAGCTCCTGGGCTCAGGCAATCCTCCCGCCTCAGCAGTAGCTGGGACTACAGGTGCATGCCCAGCAAGTTTAGCATTCTTTTAGCATTCTTTTTTTTGTTGTTGTTGAGACAGAGTCTTGCCCTGTTGCCCAGGTTGGAGTGCAATTCTCGGCTCACTGCAACCTCCGCCTCCCGGGTTCAAGCGATTCTTTCTGCCTCAGCCTCTTAAGTAGCTGGGATTACAGGAACGTGCTACCACGCCTGGCTAATTTTTTTGTATCTTCAGTAGAGACGGGGGTTTCACCATGTTGGCCAGGCTGGTCTTGAACTCCCGACCTTGTGATCCTCCCACCTCGGCCTCCCAAAGTCCTGGGATTACCAGTCTGAGCCACCACGCCCGTCTCAGTTTAGCATTCTTAATATTCATCATGTCGTCTCCAACATTGATCTAATCTTAGTATGTTCTAGACACAGTGCTACCAAGCCGTTTTTCAGAAATTATCTTATTTACTCTTCACTATACCCTTGTGAGACTTACTATCCTTATTTTACAGAAGAGGAAATGGAATCAGAAAGTCAAGTAACTTGTTCAGGGTCACACAGCTAGAAACTCTGGAGCCAGGATTTGAACTTGGATTTATTAACTCCGGAGTCCATGCTTTTAAATACTGTGTTGTATTTTCCCAAACATTATATAAACATATGATTCGTCCAGGTGTGGTGGCTCATGCCTGTAATCCCAGCACTTTGGGAGGCCCAGGTGGGTGGATCACCTGAGGTGAGGAGTTCGAGACCAGACTGGCCAATATGGCAAACCCCGTCTCTACTAAAAATACAAAAATTAGCCAGGCATGGTGGTGGGTGCTTGTAGCCTCAGCTATTCAGGAGGCTGAGGCAGGAGAGTTGCTTGAACCTGGGAGATGGAGTTTGCAGTGATCTGAGATCATGCCACTGCACTCCTGCCTGGGCAACAGAGCGAGACTCCATCTCAAAAAAAATGAGATGAGAGTTTTCATCAAAACAAATGAACCAGAAATATAGTTTTGTGGCATTCCTCCTAGTTGCAGTGGTAATACTTTAAAGTTTTAAATAGTTTTTCTTTTGTGAAAGCATCAATTTCATTCAATCAGTCAATCAATCCATGTGCTGGGTATCATGGGACTAGAAACAAAACTAGTTCCTATTTTGAGGGAAGGGCAGAATTTGAGCCTTGGGTTCCTTGCTTTGTATATATAGCAATTGACACAACCTGGATTTTCTTCTTTCTTTCTTTTTTTTTTTTTTTTTTGAGACAGAGTCTCGCTCTGTAGCCCAGGCTGGAGTGCAGTGGCCGGATCTCAGCTCACTGCAAGCTCCGCCTCCCGGGTTCACGCCATTCTCCGGCCTCAGCCTCCCGAGTAGCTGGGACCACAGGCGCGGCCACCTCGCCCGGCTAATATTTTTGTGTTTTTAGTAGAGACGGGGTTTCGCCGTGTTAGCCAGGATGGTCTCGATCTCCTGACCTTGTGATCCGCCCGTCTCGGCCTCCCAAAGTGCTGGAATTACAGGCTTGAGCCACCGTGCCCGGCCAGTACAGAGTTCTTTGTGAAAGTTTACTGAGGGAATTGATTTATACAATGGGCGTCATGGGAGGTCTTTGAGTCAGTGACATTTAAGTTTTGACCTGAAAGCCAAAAAAGTGGAAAAATGGTCTAGCCAGAAAAAGCAACACGTACAAAGGCCCTGAGACAGTTGAGAAAGTGAAGCATGTGCAGTACAGTTTAGTAAAAAGGAGGCAGAGTGCAGGGAGAGCCCCAGGTGGCAGGATATCAGAAGGATCAATACAGAAATTTCCTACAAAAGTCCAGCATAGGAAAACAATATGGGAAAAAAATAAAAACCAACAATGCTCAAAATTTACAATGTTCTCACATATGTTGCCTCAATTAATCCCTAGGAGAAGTGTGTGCTGCAGGGAGGACAAGGATAATTATGGTTATTCCTACCATTGAGGATTAAAGTTTAGTTTGGGACAAAGTCATGCAGCTTTTGGTTCCATGGTTCATATCACAGAGGCAAACTCTGTGGGTTCTCTGGGAAGCTGGAAGGGAGTGGGTGTATTGAAGCAGAAATGATCGACTCCAGCCTGGCCAACAGAGTGAAACCCCATCTCTACAAAAAGTACAAAAATTTGCCCTGTGTGGTAGTATGCTGCAATATTGTACTGCGATCCAGCCTGGGAGACAGAGGGAGACCCTGTCTCAAAAAAAAAAAAAAAAAAAAAAAAAAAAAAGGAAAGAAAGAAAGGAAGAAAGAAATGACCTATGGCTGGGGCTATGCTGAGTATCTGAAGAAAGAAGGCTTTGAACTATACGTTTAAAAGCAAGTACTTCTAGGTTGCCACTCCCTGCCTGTGCTTGAGGGATTTCTCTCCGGGTCAAGACAGAGAATGAGTCTTGCATTAAATTAAATTAAATTAATTAATTAATTAATTTATGGCCAGGTGCGGTGGCTCATGCCTGTAATCCCAGCACTTTGGGAGGCTGAGGTGGGAGGATTGCTTGAGCTCAGGAGTTCGAGACCAGCCTGAGCAACATGGTGAAACCCTGTCTCAACGGAAAAAAAAAAAAATAAAAAAAAATTGTAAAAAATTATTTATTTTCAACTTTTATTTTAAATTTAGGGGGTACATGAGTAGGTTTGTTATTGTGTATACTGTGTGATGCTGAGATACAGGGTACGGAGTCTTGCATTTTAGAACGTGATGAGTCACTTTCAAAGTTGACAGTTCTATAATTCCGTGATTTACATATCAGGGCAAAATTTGAGCATAGGCTGATGATTTCTGACTTGAACCTAAAAGTCTGTGGAATCGGAGGGTTCATCAAAATGAGAAACTACAACTCCCGGCAGGCCTCGGGGCTGGGTAGTCTTCCGCGCCCCTCCCTTTTTTTTCTGCCAGAGCTGGGAACGACCAATGACGGTTAGCCATTTGAATAGACCAATAACACATTAAACGGTTCAGGTTGAGGAGGGGCGGTCGAGTCATCCAATCGCACGGAAGAGGTGAAAACATATTAGCCAATCCAAATATGTGGGGGCGGGACCTAGGTGGGGCGGTGACAGAAGTTTGCTGACGAAGATGGCGACTGAGGCACAGAGTGAAGGGGAGGTACCAGCTTGCGAATCCGGCCGGAGGTGAGCTGAGTTTGGTCCAGTTTCCTGGGAAACGCGGCCTTGGGCTGTTAGTCCTGCCGCCTTTGCCTTGGGTCACGGTGACGCACGGTTCGGGCTTTGTTTCTTTCTCCCATGGTGTTTCTCGCCGTCGCGCCTGCAGGGGCTGAGGCGCGGGGGTCGGGCCTCCGCGCTGGGCTCCAGCCAAGTCTCCCACTCCGTCCTGCCGCTGCCCGAGAGGGCTCCACCCGCTGCGCTGGCTGCGGACGTCCAGCTGGGGTGGCAGCGCTGATCGCCTTGGCGCCGAGACTCCTCTTGATGGCGAGGAAACGGAAGACTAGGGCTGTTTAGCGAATTCCTCACCGTAACACACAGCTTTTCACAACTTCCCCAAGGCACTTAGTGCATTCAGGTCCGAGCAAGGATTTGAGTGTCAATTGGAAATGGTGTTGAGTCCTTGGGCCAGTTTTTAAACCTGGTCTCGACTTCAGTTTCTTCATCTGCAAAGGGACATGAGGATGCCTATTTCCAAGAGTCAAGATTGAATAAGACAATCTATTTAAAGCTAGCATTGAGCTTAGCCTATAATGACAACTCTACGCGATAGATTTTCTTCTTCCTAGTTGAACAACTAAGGAGCAGATGTGAGACGGATCTGTAGTCCAGGGCATCATGACTTTATTTCCACAGGGTGTTCTTTCCTAAACAGCCACTCCGAGATTTAGCGTTTCCAGGAGAGAATTTCGAGGTGGTGTTGCCTTAGCCTTGAGACCTAAGTTGTCTTAATTGGTTGCAATTTTGTTTTTGGTATAATTCAATAGATTGAGTTTATTTACCTTGCTCCAGCGTAACTCAGTAAAATACTTCGGTTTGGTGTCTTTTGGTTCCATTTGTACCGAATAGGAGATTCCAAGAATCTTGGGAAACTAATGACTTTGTGACCCGACTTCTTCCTGAGCCCAGATGAGCGTGGTTGAGTGTGTTGTTTAAAATATGATACGGGGCCGGGTTTGGTGGCTCACGCGTGTAATCCCAGCACTTTGGGAGGCCGAGGCGAGCAGATCACCTGAGGTCAGGAGTTCGAGACCAGCCTGGCCAACATGATGAAACCCCGTCTCTACTAAAAATACAATAATTAGCTGGGCGTGGTGGTGGGTGCCCATAGTCCCGGCTAGTCTCGAGGCTGAGGCGGAGGTTGCAGTGAGCCGAGATCGTGCCATTGCATTCCACCCTGGATGACAGAGCAAGACTTCGTCTCAAAATAAATAAATAAATAAAAATAAAATAAAATATGATACGCAAGAGTTTTCCACTCTTGAAGCTGCCTATAAATGGTTGATCATTTTTGTTTTGCCCGGGAACTGTAGAGGTGATTGATACATTTGATTAGATCATCCTTCATCCAGTTCTTTAAAAAATTCTAAATTTTGGTGAAAATGTGAGGACAAGTAAAATACTATTCCATAGCAAGAGGAGTTTGAATTTCTTTTCTTTTCTTTTCTTTCTTTCTTTCTTTCTTTCTTTCTTTCTTTCTTTCTTCGTTCGTTCGTTCGTTCGTTCGTTCGTTCGTTCTTTTTTTTTTTTTTTTTTTTTTGAGACGGAGCCTCGCTCTGTCGCCCAGGCTGGAGTGCAGTGGCGCGATCTCGGCTCACTGCAAGCTCTGCCTCCCGGGTTCACGCCATTCTCCTGCCTCAGCCTCCCCAGTAGCTGGGAGTACAGGCGCCCGCCACCTCGCCCAGCTAGTTTTTTGTATTTTTTAGTAGAGACGGGGTTTCACCGTGTTAACCAGGATGGTCTCGGTCTCCTGACCTCGTGATCCGCCCGTCTCGGCCTCCCAAAGTGCTGGGATTACAGGCTTGAGCCACCGCGCCCGGCCACTTTCTTTTTTTTTTTTTTAAAACACAGGGGCTCCTTCTGTCGCCCAGGCTGGAGTGCAGTGGTGCGATCACAGGTCCCTGCAGCCTTAACCTCCTGGGCTCAGTTGATCCTCCCTCCTCAGTCTCTTGAGTAGTTGGGACTACAGGCACATGCCACTATGCCCAGCTAGTGTTGTTGTTGTTGTTTGTAGAAACCAGGATCTTGCCATGTTGCCCTGGGTGGTCTTGAGTTCCTGGCATAAGTGATCCTCCTGCCTTAGGCTCCCAAAGTGCTGGGATTATAGGTGTGAGCCACTGCGCCTGGCCTGAATTTCTTTGTAGTCTATTGCCAGTTGAATTTAAATTTTGAGTGAGAGTATTAGTTAATTACATGATCAGTAGGTATTCATACAATCTTACCTGAACCTGAAACCATTTCATCAATTCCATATTGTAAAAGAGAAGTGGGCTGGGCGCGATGGCTCACGCCTGTAATCCTAGCACTTTGAGAGGCCCAGGCCGGTGGATCAGCTGAGCTCAGGAGTTCGAGATCAGCCTGGGGAACACAGTGAAACCCCGTCTCTACTAAAAACACACAAAATTAGCCGAGTGTGGTGGCGTGTGCCTGTAATCCCACCTACTTGGGAGGCTGAGACAGGAGAATTGCTTGCACTCAGGAGGTGGAGGTTGCAGTGAGCCGAGATAGCGTGCCATTGCCCTCCAGCCTGGGTGACAGAGCGAGACTATGTTTCAAAAAAAAAAAAAAAAAAAAGAAGAACCCGGGTGCGGTGGCTCACGCCTGTGGTCACAGCACTTTGGGAGGCTGAGGCGGGTGGATCATGAGGTCAGGAGATCGAGACCATCCTGGTTAGCACAGTGAAACCCTGTCTCTACTAAAAATCCAAAAAAAAATTAGCGGGGCGTGGTGGCACGCACCTGTAGTCCCAGCTACTCGGGAGGCTGAGGCAGGAGAATCGCTTGAACCTGGGAGGTGGAGGTTGCAGTGAGCTGAGATCACGCCACTGTACTCTGGCCTGGGCAACAGAGTGAGACTCCATCTCAAAAAAAAAAAGAAAAAATAAAGAAGAGAAGTTTGGGGTTTCTGTAAGGCATTTTGAGGGCAGGACACACATGTATTTATTACATATTCCCAGTGCTTAGCTTTGTGTCGGTGGTCAATAATTAGTGAATAATAGTCTGTCATTTCTAAGAAAAATATTTTCTCGTGGTGATAAATACAAATTCTTTCTTGCTCTGCAGGGATTAATCTTTATTATTTATTTATTTATTTATTTATTTTTTTGAGGCAGAGTCTTGCTCTGTCGCCAGGCTGGAGTGCAGTGGCACGATTTCAGCTCACTGCAACCTCTGCCTCCCAGGTTCAAGCGATTCTCCTGCCTCAGCCTCCCAAGTAGCTGGGACTACAGGTGCGTGCCACCACACTCAGCTAATTTTTGTATTTTTAGTAGAGACGGTGTTTCACCATGTTGGCCAGGATGGTTTCGATCTCTTGACCTCGTGATCCGCCCGCCTCAGCCTCCCAAAGTGCTGGGATTACAGGCCTGAGCCACCGCGCCCGGCTGCAGGTATTAATCTTTCTAATGTTCTGTTGATAGTGTGGTCCTTGTATTCCATAAAGAGGAAAAAATGGTCTGATTTGCACAGATGAATACATATTTAAATATTGAATGCAGAATATGTGATCATTTAGAACTGCCCAGCTTTTTGTTTTTTCATCAGTATTTTAACACTGCTTCTAATAATTACAAATGCTTTAACTGCTTTTAATAAAATATTTATTTATTTATTTATTTATTTATTTATTTATTTTTGAGATGGAGTTTTGCTCTTGTTGCCCAGGCTGTAATGCAGTGGCATGATCTTGGCTCACTGCAACCTCCACCTCCTGGGTTCAAGCGATTCTCCTGCCTCAGTGTCCCGAGTAGCTGGGATTACAGGCATATGCCACCACGCCTGGCTAATTTTGTGTTTTTAGTAGAGATGAGGTTTCTCCATGTTGGTCAGGCTGGTCTCGAACTCCCGACCTCAGGTCATCCGCCTGCCTCAGCCTCCCAAAGTGTTGGGATTACAGGCGTTAGCCACCATACCCAGCCAAAATATTTATTTTTAAAAACTTATTATGATTTTTTTTGAGACTGGATCTCACTTTGTGACCCAGGCTGAAGTGTAGTGGCACGATCATGGCTCACTATAGCCACGACCTGCTGGGCTCAAGCAATCCTCCCACTTCAGCCTCTCAAGTAGCTGGGACCACAGGCATGCGCCACCACACTCAGCTAATTTTTAAAATTTATTCTAGGGACTGAGTCTCCCTATGTTGCTCAGGCGGGCCTCAAACTCCTGGGCTCAAGCATTCCTCTTGGCCCCCAAAGTGTTGGGATTATAGGTGTGAGCCACTGCACCTGGCCAAAGATTTAAACAAGGAAACATTGCTCTGCCTATAAAGATTCCCATGTTATGTTTTTGACCTGTTGATGAGGAACACCCTCTCCCTTCCATTTCTGGTCTTTATTAAGTAGAATAATCCTTTACAATTTAACACATTTCATTTGTTATACTTTCAAGTTACTCTTAAGAGGACAATACTAAAGGGGAATTCACAAATAGAAAATATCCACTGCCGAGCATGGTGGCTCACGCCTGTAATCCCAGTATTTTGGGAGGGGGAGGCAGAGACAGGAGGATCACCTGAGGCCAGGAGTTCGAGACTAGCCTGGGCAATATAGGGAGACTCTATAAAAACATAAAAACACATAGTCAGGTGTGGTGATGCACGCCTGTGGTTCCAGCTACTTGGGAGGCTAAGGTGGGAGGATCACTTGAGCTCGGGAGGTGGAGGCTGCAAAGAGCCATCATCCTGCCATTGCACTCTAGCCTGGGTGACAGAGTGAGACCCTGTACAAACAACAACAACAACAAAAACAAAAAAAGAAACTATCCACTTTACCAATAACAGTATAAACATAATAGAGACCTTTAAGGGTCAAAGAGAAAAGGTGAAAGCCAGAAATGAAATAAAGCTACTTCTCCTCATAATTGGCAGTAGGGAAATACACACAGCTTAGTATTTTTTAATTAAAAAGAGACATTAAAAGAAAGTGCTAACTATTATTACATGAAGAGCCAGCTTAGGAACAGACTGTAGAATGCCTGGAAATGTTTCTGGAGGACAGGGGAGGTGCCTGAAGATGTGGAAAGGGTTCTATATCCTGTTAATTTACGTATCCCTTAGGTATGGAATACTGGTTAGTAAACATGACTTCCTGAGCCTTGTTTTTTTGAGACAGAGTCTCACTCTGTGGCACAGGCTGGAGTGCAGTGGTGCAATGTTGGCTCACTGTAACCTCCGCCTTCTGGGTTCAGGCAATTCTCCTGCCTCAGCCTCCTGAGTAGCTGGGAACTACAGGCATGTGCCACCATATCCAGCTAATTTTTGTATTTTTATTTTTTTTTTAATTAATTTATTTTTTTTTTGAGACGGAGTCTCGCTGTGTCTCCCAGGCTGGAGTGCAGTGGCGTGATCTCGGCTCACTGCAAGCTCCGCCTCCCGGGTTCACGCCATTCTCCCGCCTCAGCCTCCCAAGTAGCTGAGACTACAGGCGCCCGCCACCATGCCCGGCTAGTTTTTTGTATTTTTAGTAGAGACGGGGTTTCACCATGTTAGCCAGGATAGTCTCGATCTCCTGACCTCGTGATCCACCCGCCTCGGCCTCCCAAAGTGCTGGGATTACAGGCTTGAGCCACCGCGCCCGGCCAATTTTTGTATTTTTAGTAGAGACAGGTTTCATCATGTCGGCCAGGCTGGTCTCAAACTCCTGACCTCAGGTGATTCACCCGCCTTGGCCTCCCAAAGTGTTGGGATTACAGGTGTGAGCCACTGCACCTGGCCTGAGCCTTTTTTGTTAAATTGCTTTTTCTTTTTTTTTTTTTTTGAGACGGAGTCTCGCTTTGTCACCCAGGCTGGAGTGCAGTGGCCGGATCTCAGCTCACTGCAAGCTCCGCCTCCCAGGTTTACGCCATTCTCCTGCCTCAGCCTCCCGAGTAGCTGGGACTACAGGCGCCCACCACCTCGCCCGGCTAGCTTTTTGTATTTTTTTTTAGTAGAGACGGGGTTTCACCCTGTTAGCCAGGATGGTCTCGATCTCCTGACCTCGTGATCCGCCCGTCTCGGCCTCCCAAAGTGCTGGGATTACAGGCTTGAGCCACCGCGCCCGGCCTAAATTGCTTTTTCTATAATAAGACAGTAATGTGTTCCTTTGAGAAAAATGATTCAACCTTTATTGATCCCAGGAAGACTTGTCCTTATATGCACAAGGTAAGTGAGAAAACCTGGTTTAAATATCTGAATCTAGTTTTGTATTTGTGCTGTTAAATTCTTTTTTCTTTTTTTTTTTTTTTTTTTTTGAGATAGAGTCTTGCTCTGTCGCCCAGGCTGGAGTGCAGTGGTGCGATCTCGGTTCACTGCAAACTTCATCTCCCAGTTTCACACCATTCTCCTGCCTCAGCCTCCTGAGTAGCTGGGACTACAGGTGCCCGCCACCATGCTTGGCTAATTTTTTTTTTTTTTTTGTATTTTTAGTAGGGACGGGGTTTCACCGTGTTAGCCAGGATGATCTCAATCTCCTGACCTTGTGATTCGCCTGCCTCGGCCTCCCAAAGTGCTGGGATTTCAGGCATGAGCCACCATGCCTGGCCTGTGCTGTTAAATTCTATCTGAAGGGTAATGAGGAGTAGATTTCTTCAGGGGATTTTCTTGAATATGGTTTTATTTTACATTTTATCAATGATCAGGTTGAGAGTTTGATCATATTTGTAAACAAGGCCTGTCTTGGAAGGAGGGGAAGGAAGAAAATAGAATTTTAAAATTAATCTGCATAAACTGGTAAGTGGCATGAAACCACAGCATAAAGCAAAGCAGATACTGTTGCACAAGTTTTCTTTGGTCAGAACAAGTGGGTTGGTAGTATTATAAAGAGTGATATTGGAAATCTGTACACTTTTTGTTGTAAACATTAAATTTGGCTTAGGCCAGGTGTGGTGGCTCATGCCTGTAATTGCAGCACTTTGGGAGGCTGAGGCGGGCAGATCACTTGAGGTCAGGAGTTCGAGACCAGCCTGGCCAACATGGTGAAACACTGTCTCTACTAAAAATATAAAAATTAGCTGGGTGTGTGGCGGGTGCCTGTAATCCCAGCTACTGGGGAGGCTGAGGCAGGAGAATTGCTTGAACCCGGGAGGTGGAGGTTGCAGTGAGCTGAGATCGTGCCACTGTACTCCAGCCTGGGCGACAGAGAGAGAGAGACTCTGTCTCTAAAAAAAAAAAAAAAAAAAAGAAAGAAAATTAATCTGGATATAGTGGCACATACCCACAGTCCCAGCTACTTGGGAGGCTGAAGCAGGAGGATCACTTGATCTCAAGAGTTTGAGGCTGCAGGAAGCTAGAATGCCACCACTATACTCTGGCCTGGGTGACTGAGACCCTGTTGTTAAAAAAAAATAAGTAAAAATAAAAATAAATTTGTTTAAAAAAATTGTATTAAAAAACATAACCATGTATCATCTTACCTATTAAGTGTATAGTTAATTAATGTTAACTACATTTGCATTGTTCTGTGTCCAGCCATTTTTTATATGGAACATCTATAACCTACAAATCCATTGAAGCTTTAAGAGTATATACTTTCAGCATTGCACAGTGGCTCATGCCTGTAATCCCAGGACTTTGGGAGGCCGAGGCGGGCAGATCACCTGAGGTCAGGAGTTTAAGACCAGCCTGGCCAGCATGGTGAAACCCTGTCTCTACTAAAAATACAAAAAATTACCTGGGCGCAGTGGCATGCACCTGTAATCCCAGCTACTTGGGAGGCTGAGGCAGGAGAATTGCTTGAACCTGGGAGGTGGAGGTTGTGGTGAACTGAGATCACACCATTGCACTCCAGCCTGGGCAACAGAGCGAGACTCAGTCTCACAGGAAAAAAAAAAAAAAAAAGTATAAAAAAAATACTTTTTTTTTTCTTTCTTTTTTGTTAAGAGTGTATAGTTTGGCTGAGAGTGGTGGCTCACACCTGTAATCCTGTCACTTTGGGAAGCTGAGGTGGTAGGATCATTTGAGCCCAGGAGTTTGAGACCAGCCTGGGCAACCTAGCAAGACATTGTCTCTACTAAAAATAAAAAAAATTAGCCAGGCATGGTGGCATACGCCTGTGGTCTCAGCTACTAGGGAGGCTGAGGCAGGAGGATTGCTTGAGCCTGGGAGGTCGAGGATGCAGTGAGCCGTGATTATGCCACCACTCTAGCATGGGCAACTGCGCAAGACTGCCTCAAAAAAACCCCAGTATATACTTTTTCCCCTCTTTCCCCGCTATGAAATAAACTTCCATAATATTTACTACAGAAGGCTAGAAAAATACGTAGAAAGAAACCGGAGGCTGGGCTCAGTGTCTCACGCCTGTAATCCCAGCACTTTGGGAGGCCAAGGTGCGGGGGATCACTTGAGGTCAGTAGTTCGAGACCAGCCTGGCCAACACGGTGAAACCCTGTCTCTACTAAAAAGACAAAAATTTAGCTGGGCGTGGTGTCGCATGTCTGTAATCCCAGCTACTCAAGAGGCTGAGGCAGGAGAATCGCTTGAACCTGGGAGGCGGACTTGGCAGTGAGCCGAGATTGCACCGCTGTACTCTAGCTTGGGCAACAGAGTGAGACTGTCTCAAAAACAAAAAACAAAAAATACAAATAAAAATAAGAGAAAAAAGCCAGGTGTGGTGGTGTGCACCTGTAGTCCCAGGTACTGGGGAGGCTGAAGTGGGAGGATTGCTTGAACCCAGGAGCTTGAGGCTGCAGTGAGCTATGATGACACCACTGTGCTCCAGCCTGGGTGCCAGAGTGAGACCCTGTCTCTGAAAAAAAAAAAAAAAGGAAAAAGTAAAATATGTAGAAAAAAAGTAAATAAGCCACTCCAATTTACCAGATAGATACAACCATTATTAACATTGAGATAGTTTTTGTTTTTTGTTTTTTTTTTGAATAGAGATGAAGTTTCACTATGTTGCCCAGGCTGGTCTTTTTTTTTTTTTTTTTTTTTTTTTTTGAGACGGAGTCTCGCTCTGTCGCCCAGGCTGGAGTGCAGTGGCCGCATCTCAGCTCACTGCAAGCTCCGCCTCCCGGGTTGACGCCATTCTCCTGCCTCAGCCTCCCGAGTAGCTGGGACTACAGGCGCCCGCCACCTCACCCGGCTAGTTTTTTGTATTTTTTTAGTAGAGACGGGGTTTCACCGTATTTAGCCAGGCTGGTCTCGATCTCCTGACCTTGTGATCCGCCCGTCTCGGCCTCCCAAAGTGCTGGGATTACAGGCTTGAGCCACCGCGCCCGGCCCAGGCTGGTCTTAAACTCTTGGGCTCATGCCATCCTCCCACCTTGGCACCCCAAAGTGCTAAGATTACAGGTGTGAGCCACCACGTTTGGTTCCTTCTGAGTCTTAAACTTTGTCTGTTATCTAAAATGTGACCTATCCAAGACCTGATTTCTATATCTTGGTTTCACAATTTCCTCCCAATAAGTGCATCATTTCCGGTTGGAAACAGTATAGCAAAAGAGTGATTGAAATACAAGTATTTTCTTTCTTTCTTTTTTTTCTTTTTTGAGAGTGAGTCTTGCTCTGTTGCCCAGGCGGAAGTATGGTGGCATGATCTCAGCTCACTGCAACCTCCCAGGTTCAAGCAATTCTCCCAAGTAGCTGGGACTACAGGCACTCGCCACCATGCCGGCTAATTTTTGTATTTTTAGTAGAGACGGGGTTTCACTATGTTGGCCAGGTTGGTCTCGAACTCCTGACCTCAGGCAATCCACCCACCTCAGCCTCCCAAAGTGTTGAGATTACAGGCGTGAGCCACCGCGCCTGGCTGGAATACAATTATTTTCTTTTTTAGTCCTCACTGCAGCCCCATGAGGAATTATTATACTTAGTTTAGAGATGAGGAAACCGAGACTGAGAACGGTTAAGAAGTGGCAGACTCAGAATCAAAGCCGATTGTCTGCCCCAAAGCCTGCGAGGTATCCGGTGAACCACACTGCCTCCCGAAGATGCCCTCTGGTCACCTTCAGTGAACACTTTCACCTACACTTTTACTAACCATCTTTTAGGATGGGTTGTTTCCACAGATGCTGGAGTCTATTTATTTTGTGCTGATGTTTTGCTACTATTACCTGATATAAACCAAGTTCAACTAGGTCATAGAAACTACATAGTAATAGCTGGGTGCGGTGGCTCACGCCTGTAATCCCAGTACTTTGGGATGCTGAGGTAGGCGGATTGCCTGAGATCAGGAGTTCGAGACCAGACTGGCCAATATGGTAAAACCCCGTCTCTACTAAAAATACAAAAATTAGCCAGGCATGGTGGCAGGCACCTGTAATCTCAGCTACTCGGGAGCCTGAGGCAGGAGAATCACTTGAACCCGGGAGGCAGAGATTGCAGTGAGCCAAGATCGCACCATTGCACTCCAGCCTGGGTGACAAGAGTGAGACTCTGTCTCAAAAAAAAAAAAAAAAAAAAAAAAAAAAAAGAGAAAGGAAACTACATAGTAATTTAAACAGAGAATGTTTAATAGGTTATTAACTATAACTGAGGATTCGAGTAACGAGGGATTGGCTAGTAAGAAGTAAAGAGATCTCTAAAAAATATAGAAATAGATACAGGAATCGGCTGAGATAGAATGTACAAGGAAGAGGTTCCCTAGGGCAGAGTTCCAGACCTTGCTGGAGATGGCATGGCCATGGTTGACTGAATGGCAGAGACATTGCTCTGAAGGGGAAGATACAGAAGGGAGGGCTCAGATTCATACTGGGACAAACAGACTTACACATTCATATTTGTTAGGATTCTTTCAGTTATATGTGATAGAAACTAAAACTAGCTTAAGCAAAAAGAGACTCTAAAATTGGCTCAAGAAACTGAAAAGCCCAGGGGATAAATCAAGTATGGTTTAATCTGTATGGAAAATCTCAAATCTCAGTGTCACTAGATATCTACCTCTTTACTGTCTTAGATCTGGTTTCCTCTGTTTTTGCTTCCTAAGAAGGCAAATTCTGTATAAAAAGTGGCAGTAATGGACCACCAACGGTGTCAGTCTTACATCCCACCAACTTAGCGATTTTAGGATTTCACTAGAGTCTTGGAGTTGAGACTTTTTGTCCTGGTTTGACTTGCGGGCCTTTGCCTGGATTCGTGAAGGGAATAAAATGTTTCAGTTGGTTAAGCTTGGGTGACATGCTCACAGCCAGTGACCACCAGATTGCATAGATTTGAAAGATGGGGAGAAGATTTTTTTTCTTTTTTTTTTTTTGAGACGGAGTCTCGCTTTGTCACCCAGGCTGGAGTGCAGTGGCGCGATCTTGGCTCACTGTAACTCTACCTCCCAGGTTCACGTCATTCTCCTGCCTTAGCCTCCCGAGTTGCTGGGACTGGAGGCGGGTGCCACCATGCCCGGCTAATTTTTTGTATTTTTAGTAGAGACGGGGTTTCACCGCGTTAGCCAGGATGGTCTCCATCTCCTGACCTTGTAATCCGCCCCCCTCGGCCTCCCAAAGTGCTGGGATTACAGGTGTGAGCCACTGCGCCTGGCTGAGAAGTTTATTGCTTAAAAGAAAATGGGGGTGCTGTTACCAGAGGAAGGGGAAAATAGATATTGGGAAGGCAAAAGCAGCAGATGTCCACTGTGCTGTCTCTGTAACTCCCCGTGTACCTCTCTTTAAATTTATGTTTTGAAAAGGGTCGGCCACTAATGTGTGGTGAAAACACTTTATGTTTCTTTTTTTTTTTTTTTTTTGTTTTTTGTTTTTTTTTTGTTTTGAGACAGAGTCTCGCTCTGTCGCCGGGGCTAGAGTGCAGTGGCCGGATCTCAGCTCACTGCAAGCTCCGCCTCCCGGGTTCACGCCATTCTCCTGCCTCAGCCTCCCGAGTAGCTGGGACTACAGGCGCCCACCACCGCGCCCGGCTAATTTTTTGTATTTTTTAGTAGAGACGGGGTTTCACCGTGTTAACCAGGATGGTCTCGATCTCCTGACCTCGTGATCCGCCCGTCTCGGCCTCCCAAAGTGCTGGGATTACAGGCTTGAGCCACCGCGCCCGGCCCACTTTATGTTTCTTAATAAAAGCCCGAGAAACCAAAAAGCACCTTAAGTATTAGCTATCATTTTTCCCCCACTGTCTAAATCCTACTCGTCTTTTAAGATCTAGCTCACATCTCTTGTATATGGGTGAAAGAGTCTCTCCTGAATTCTTAGAGCCTTTATTGTCTGTATCATGTGTTTGGCTATTAATGATCTTGTATCTTCTTTTGTGTTGTGGTCTTCAGCTACTATTTGAAATCGTGTAGCACTTAGTGAATTTTCAATTCCTGGAGGCCAGAGACTTACCTTAATTTTTGTCCCTATACCTTACAATACCTTAAAGTTACAAAGGAATCAGTAGATCATGATTGGATTGATTTTAAATGACACATGAGTGACTAATTTCTTTTTTTTTTTTTTTTTTTTTTTTTTTTTTTGAGTCGGAGTCTAGCTCTGTCGCCCAGGCTGGAGTGCAGTGGCCAGATCTCAGCTCACTGCAAGCTCTGCCTCCCGGGTTTACGCCATTCTCCTGGCTCAGCCTCCCGAGTAGCTGGGACTACAGGCACCCGCCACCTCACCCGGCTAGTTTTTTTTTGTATTTTTTAGTAGAGACGGGGTTTCACCGTGTTAACCAGGATGGTCTCGATCCGCTGACCTTGTGATCCGCCCGTCTCGGCCTCCCAAAGTGCTAGGATTACAGGCTTGAGCCACCGCGCCCGGCTTGAGTGACTAATTTCTTGTTTGGGTATCATATGTCTCAGAAAAGCAATTCACCTTCCTATGCTAGTTGGTGAAAAGATTTATGGTTAAGTTTGTGGAATATTGAATACTTCTGGCTGACTAAAAGTATAGAAAGTCTTTTCTTTGTTGATACAGGGTGTCGCTCTATTATTACTCAGGCTGGAGTGGCAGAGGCAAGAACACACCTCGCTGCAGCCTTGACCTCCTGGACTCAGGTGATCCTCCCACCTCAGCCTCCTGAGTAGTTGGGACCAGAGACTCAAGCAATCATGCCTGGCTAATTTAAAAACATTTTCTTTCTTTCTTTTTTTTTTTTTTTTGTAGAGACAGAGTCTCGTCATGTCACCTAGACTGGTCTTGAACTCCTAGGCTCAAGTGATCCTGCCACCTTGTTCCTCACAAGGTGTTGGAATTATAGGCATGAGCCACTGTGCCTGGCCAGAAACTTTTTTTATTTTTATTTTTTTGAGACAGAGTCTCGCTCTGTCACCCAGGCTGGAGTGCAGTGGCGTGATCTTGGCTGACTGCAAACTCTGCCTCCCCGGTTCATGCCATTCTCCTGCCTCAGCCTCCTGAGTAGCTGGCACTACAGGCGCCTGCCACCAGGCCTGGCTAATTTTTTGTAATTTTTTTTTTTTTTTTTTTTAGTAGAGACTGGGTTTCAGCGTGTTAGCCAGGATGGTCTCGATCTGCTGACCTCATGATCCGCCCGCCTCGGCCTTCCAATGTGCTGGGATTACAGGCGTGAGCCACTGCACCCGGCCGCTAGAAACTCTTAAGAATTTTCAATTTGTGAGCTTCTGTAGATATGAACAAGTCATATGCCAGAACAAAAACCATTAGCTGTCTCTTGGATAGTATGTGTCACTCTGGACTTTGGAACAAATGAATATAGAATTAGTCTTTTAGGACCTAATCTGATCATACATAGAAGTACTTCTAGTTATAAGTGCCTGAGACTCATGGCACTTAAAAGTCTGCCCACCTCGGGCTCCCAAAGTGCTGGGATTATAGATGTGAACCGCTGTGCCAGATGTTACTTTCTTTTTTTCTTTTTTTTTTAGAGAGTCTCACTCTGTTGCCCAGGCTGGAATGCAGTGGCGCGATCTCATCTCACTGCAAGCTCCACCTCCCGGGTTCACGCCATTCTCCTGCCTGAGCCTTCCAAGTAGCTGGGACTACAGGCGCCTGCCACCACGCTCTGCTAATTTTTTTTTGTATTTTTAGTAGAGACAGGGTTTCACCATGTAATCCAGGATGGTCTTGAACTCCTGACCTTGTGATCCACCCACCTCGGCCTCCCAAAGTGCTGAGATTACAGGTGTGAGCCCCCGTGCCCTGCCAGATGTTACTTTCTTTTTTTTTTTTTTTTTTTTTTTTTTGAGACGGAGTCTTGCTCTGTAGCCTGGGCTGGAGTGCAGTGGCCGGATCTCAGCTCACTGCAAGCTCCGCCTCCCGGGTTTGCGCCACTCTCCTGCCTCAGCCTCCTGAGTAGCTGGGACTACAGGCGCCCGCCACCTCGCCCGGCTAGTTTTTTGTATTTTTAGTAGAGACGGGGTTTCACCGTGTTAGCCAGGATGGTCTCGATCTCCTGACCTTGTGATCCGCCCGTCTCGGCCTCCCAAAGTGCTGGGATTACAGGCTTGAGCCACCGCGCCCGGCCAAGATGTTACTTTCTTAATACAAATAACTTTCTTCCCATTGTACACTAGTGTGAGGGAGGAAAATTAAGGAAGGTGTCAGCAACAGAATTAATGCTTATTCATATGACACCCAAAAAGATAAAAATTACCAAGCAAATAAATAAGTCAATACATTGGCATTATTGATACTCATCATTCTTGACTGAGAATATTACATTGTCATTCCATTGGGCAGAATCTTAGATTAGGATTCCAAAAATGTTTAGGTTAAGAAGGTAGGCAATCAAGAGTTTTTTCATCTCAGAATAGTTTGCCAATTTAATTTTGGTTAAGTTGTATTATTAGTTTGAAATCTGGGCTAGGCATGGTGGCTCATGCCTGTGGTCCCAGCACTTTGGGAGGCCGAGGTGGGAGGATCACTTAGGCCCAGGAATTTGAGACCTGGGCAACATAGAAAGACTTGTGTCTACAAATAGTAAAAAAAATTAGCCAGGTGTTGGTGGTGCAAGTCTGTGGTGCCAGCTACTTGAGAGGCTGATGTGGGGGAATTGCTTGAGCTCAGGCAGTTGAGGCTACAGTGAGTCATGATTGTGCCATTGTGCTCTAGCCTGGGCAACAAGGGGAGACCCAGTCTCAAAAAAAAGAAAACTAAAATAAAACACACACACACACACACACACACACACACAAGCAAGCAAGAAAGAAATTTGTTCAGGTTGAGATCAAATATAGGGGCCAAATATATTTTCAGACTTTTGGAGTCTAAATTAGAGATAATTTTGTAGTTTATACTACAAAACATTGCACAGCTATTCTTAAGGGCAGACCTTAGGGTATAAATATTTCAAAAATTTTATCTAAGAAATTGGATATCGTTCCCTGAATTGTGGTACTACTTATTAATGTTGAACTGTCTCTGATATTAAAAAGCACCACCAGCTTGGGCATATAGGGCCTGTTTAGTTTTCTCTTCTCTCTTTATGTACAACTTTCATGATACTGCCTTAAATTTGATATGTAGAAAGAGGGAAGAATACAGTCTTTTCTTTGATAGTTGTATTTCTTATCTAACAGCTTTCCAACAAAGTGACACAGTTAAAGCCATGTTTCAGAGCCTTTTAGAGTTGAAAAAGCAGTAAGAGAGAGTGAATACTTCTCTCAGGATGGTAAATCAGATTTAGACAACTTTAAATATAGCTCGTATTTTGATAAATCTTGCCAAGGTTGTGGTTCTTGGAAAACAAATCAAGTTAGGCAATTCACCAGGGAGGAAACATTTAGTTTTGTGGGTATGCAGTTTTGGTATAGTCAGCCAAAAGATACATCTGCAGGATGCAGTTGTTTTTTTTTTTTTTTAAACTGCCTTGAATTTTGCAGATTCATGGCTTCAACATGCCTTAGAAGCACTTGCATTTCATTTTTCTGTAATTGATTTTTCAGCTGTGGATTGTTTCCAGTCCTTTCACTGAGCATATCACCTTACATGTAGGGTTCCATCTAGTGGTAAAAGTGGTAATTGTAGACTATAAGTAGGTTATACAAATTATTATTTTTTTAGTATTACTAGATTGATAGATTTATGCCGCTTTGACATGATAGGGCACAGTCCACCTGATTGATACTCATTTGGCACACTCTTCTCAATTCTGTTCACTAAATTATATCTTGAGTTAGGATGAAAATAATGCAGCTTTCAGGCTTTAAAGGGACTAAATTTAAACTGTTAAGAGTCCTGACATTGTCTGCACAAGACAGCATTTTCTGTCACTTACAGAAAGTTACGTTTGGCTTGTCAAGAAAAAAAGAAACATAATCCCAAAGCAGCAACCATTTAAAATAAAAGAAGACTGCCACAAGGATTCATGCAGAATATTTAAAATTTTCCTGTTGAACAAAATGATTTAACTGATTTTTTCTTCAGGGATGATGCTCTCAAATAGCTTATATGCATCTTTTGGAAATCGAAAGATCCTGGAATAGCGTCTTCCATGTGGGACATCTTGAAAGATAGTATTTTGGTTTCAGTGAGTTACGTGAATGAATCTCCAGTCCTTATCAGTGTGATGGGTCTGTTTACAGAGTATAAGTTTGATTCTTAGATTTGTAGAATTTATAAAGAAAGAAAACTATAGCCTGTTTACCAAAGACAAGGACAGTTCTTCCAGCAAAACTGACTGCATCAAAAGTAGACTTCTGCGCAGATTGTGAGGTTGGAGTGAAAGTGGTATTTGTTGTACCTGATGTAGTAACTGTGGTGGGAGTTGTAGAAGAGAAAGGCAGAGTTGTGGTTTTAACTTGGGATACTGGGAGTTATTATTTCCTTTAGGCTTCTGTGTTTCCCAAGATTTCCACAAAATCCATAAAAAGTCATTGTGAACTCAACATACAAAGCCTCAGCAAATCTGCTCAGATTCACTGAGTGTGAAACACTGGATCTATGTGTCACTGTGGAATTGATTGGCACCAGAGTGGCAGTTGGCACAGAACAGAAGTCTGTCCTGTTCACCACACCACAGTCTCTAACTGTTGAATTATGTGAACAGTAGCTCTCATCTTCTTTACATTCTATCTAAAAGCAGGTATTATTAACAGTGCTTTAAAACAGGAAACACAGCTGTTGCAGCCTTCATAGGTTTCTGGTGCTGGAGTGGTGACTGATGGGAAGGATGTCACTGGCACTGGGGTTATCTTGGAGTTGCGACCCATAGCAGTGGGCAGGAGAGCCCTGACATGGTGTCCTCAGCATTGGTATCCAGAGGAAAGCTGCCATGCACAACATCCTGTCAATCTCCTGCAGGCCACCTACCCCAAATTGTTCTTTTTGAGGGGTCTTACCTCTATCATTCTTTGGGATAGTTGTCCAGAGCCCTTGTTATTTCTGTATGCCTACATACCTAGCTACTAATTTTCCTGCTTCTGGCCATCTATGTAAAAACTTTTGTGATGAGGAAATTAATCTTTAGTATATACTTTGATTTTCTATAATATTTATATCAAATTGAAGTGAGATTGAAGCCAAAACTACTTGGTTTCTTTATTATTTTTTTTTTTTCGAGGCGGAGTCTCGCTCTGTCGCCCAGACTGGAGTGCTGTGTCCTGATCTCTGCTCACTGCGAGCTCCGCCTCCTGTGTTCACGCTATTCTCCTGCCTCAGCCTTCCGAGTAGCTGGGACCACAGGCGCCTGCCAGCACGCCCGGCTAATTTTTTTTATTTTTAGTAGAGACGGGGGGTTTCACTGTGTTAGCCAGAGTGGTCTCGATCTCCTGACCTTGTGATCCGCCCGCCTCGGCCTCCCAAAGTGTTGGGATTATAGGCGTGAGCCACCGTGCCCAGCCCAGAGCCACCGTGCCCAGCCCAGAGCCACTGTGCCCAGCCCAGTACTTTGTTTCTTTAAAAAAATTTGTCATGAGGCCGGGCGCGGTGGCTCAAGCCTGTAATCCCAGCACTTTGGGAGGCCGAGGCGGGTGGATCACGAGGTCAGGAGATCGAGACTATCCTGGCTAACATGGTGAAACCCCGTCTCTACTAAAAATACAAAAAACTAGCCGGGCGTGGTGGCGGGCGCCTGTAGTCTCAGCTACTTGGGAGGCTGAGGCAGGAGAATGGCGTGAACCCGGGAGGCGGAGCTTGCAGTGAGCCGAGATCACGCCACTGCACTCCAGCCTGGGAGACACAGCAAGACTCCGTCTCAAAAAAAAAAAAAAAAAAAAAAAAAAAAAAAAAAATTTGTCATGAAATGTCGATTATACATACAAGTTTATAGAATAATATAATCAATACTCTTCCCATTACCCGGCTTCAGCAAATCTTAAAATTTTGCCATATTTGCTTCAAATGCTCCCCTTTTCCCATAGCTCAATGATTTATCCACAAGAACGTTATTAGCACTTCAGGAACTCTTTTTTTTTTTTTTTTTTTTTTGAGACGGAGTCTTGCTCTGTCACCCAGGCTGGAGTGCAGTGGCCGGATCTCAGCTCACTGCAAGCTCCTCCTCTCGGGTTCACGCCATTCTCCTGCCTCAGCCTCCCGAGTAGCTGGGACTACAGGCACCCGCCACTTCGCCCGGCTAGTTTTTTGTATTTTTTAGTAGAGATGGGGTTTCACCGTGTTAGCCAGGATGGTCTCGATCTCCTGACCTCGTGATCCGCCCGTCTCGGCCTCCCAAAGTGCTGGGATTACAGGCTTGAGCCACCGCGCCCGGCCTTTTTTTTTTTTTTTTAAAGATGGGGTCTTGCTCTGCCACCCAGGCTAGAGTGCAGCGGCGCGATCTCAGCTCATTGCAACCTCCACCTCCGGGGTTCAAGCAGTTCAGCCTCAGCCTCCCGTGTAGCTGGGATTACAGGCGCCCGCCACCATGCCCGGCTAATTTTTGTATTTTTTAGTAGAGACGGGGGTTTCACCGTGTTGGCCAGGCAGGTCTCATCCGCCTGACCTCGTGATCCACCTGCTTTGGCCTTCCAAAGTGCTGGGATTACAGGCGTGAGCCACCGTGCCCGGCCTCAGGAACTCTTTCATACCTTCATGACTTCTCTTAATCACTGTCCATGAAAAGTAACCATTATCCTGAATATTATGGTAAATACATTTCTGCTTCTCTTTATAGTTTACCATTTAAGCAAATCTCTCTAAATACTAGTTTCATTTATTTTTAAAATTTGATATGTCGTCATATAGTATATAGTTGTATGTTTGTGTGTGTGTGTGTGTGTGTGTGTGGCTTCTTTTGCTTTTCATTTGTGAGATTTAGCTATGATTGTACATATAGCTAGAGCCTGTCCATTTTCATTACTATGTAATATTCCATTGCAAATAAAGCCATTAAATTAAAATTCTGCTGGACATTTTGCTTTTTTAGTTTTGGCTGTTTAGAAAATAATGTTGTGGGTTGGGTGTGGTGGCTCATGCCTGTAATCCCAGCACTTTGAGAGCTGAGGTGGGTGGATTGCTTGAGGCCAGGAGTTTGAGACCAGCCTGCTCAACATGGGAAACCCTGTCTCTACTAAAAATACAAAAATTAGCTGGGCATGCTGGCACTCACCTGTAATCCCAACTACTCAGGAGTCTGAGGCATGAGAAGCGCTTGAACCATGGAGGCAGAAGTTGCAGTGAGCCAGGATAGTGCCACTGTACTCCAGCCTGGGCGACAGAATGAGTCTCTGTCTCAAAAAAAAAAAAAAGAAAAAACAAAAACAGAAATTAATGAAATAAGCTGGGCATGGTGGCTCCTGCCTATAATCCCAGCACTTTGGGAGGCTAAGGTGGGTGGATCACCTGAGGTCAGGAGTTCGAGACCAGCCTGGCCAACATGGTGAAACCCTGTCTCTACTAAAAATACAAAAATTAGCTGGGTATGCTGGTGTGTGCCTTTAATTCCAGCTACTGGGGAGGCTGATGCAGGAGAATTGCTTGAACTTGGGAGGTGGAGGTTGCAGTGAGCCAAGATTGTGCCATTGCACTCTGGCCTAGAAGACAGAGCAAGACTCCATCTCAAAGGAAGAAAAAAAAAAAAGAAACTAATGAAATAAACAGTAAACATATACAATAGAGAGGTTCAACAAAGCTAGAAGTTGGAACCTTGACAAAACTAATTACATTGAAAAACAAATTTTTTTTTTTTTTTTTTTGAGACGGAGTCTCGCTCTGTTGCCCAGGCTGGAGTGCAGTGGCCGGATCGCAGTTCACTGCAAGCTCGGCCTCCCGGGTTTACACCATTCTCCTGCCTCAGCCTCCCAAGTAGCTGGGACT
Source organism: Macaca thibetana thibetana (assembly GCF_024542745.1). Taxonomy (NCBI): domain Eukaryota; kingdom Metazoa; phylum Chordata; class Mammalia; order Primates; family Cercopithecidae; genus Macaca; species Macaca thibetana. Next base: position 93,312,526 of record NC_065586.1, on the reverse strand, counting down.
ACAGGCGTCTGCCACCTCGCCCGGCTAGTTTTTTGTATTTTTTAGTAGAGACGGGGTTTCACCGTGTTAGCCAGGATGGTCTCTATCTCCTGACCTCGTGATCCGCCCGTCTTCGCCTCCCAAAGTGCTGGGATTACAGGCTTGAGCCACTGCGCCCGGCTGAAAAACAAATTACCAGTATCAGGAACAAAGAGGAGGACATTACTATGGAACCTAGAGATATTAAAAAAGATAAGAGGATATTATATACAAATTTATACCAATAAAGTTTGAAGGTTTATGTGAAATAGACAAATTCCTTGAAATGTACAACTTAACAAAATTAACACAAGAAGTAAAGGAAAATGTGAGTAGTCCCATAACACAAAATAAGTGGAATGTGTAATGAAAAACTTTTTCACAGAGAAAATTCTAGGTTCAGATGGCTTAATCAGCCAATTCTGTCACATATTTAAAGAAGAAATAACACTAATCTCACATAAATTTTTTCAGAAAATAGAAAAATAAGACATTGGCCGGGCGCGGTGGCTCATGCCTGTGGGAGGCCGGGCAGGCAGATTGCCTGAGCTCAGGAGTTCGAGACCAGCCTGGGCAACACCATGAAATCCTGTCTTTACCAAAATACAAAAAAATTAGATGGGCGAGGCGGCATGTGCCCTGTAGTCCCAGCTACTCAGGAGACTGAGGCAGGAGAATTGCTTGAACCTGGGAGGCGGAGGTTGCAGTGAGTGAGCTGAGATCGTGCCACTGCACTCCAGTTCAGGCGACAGAGTGAGACTCTGTCTGAAAAAAAAAAGTACCAAAAAAAAAAAAAAGACATATTTCCCACCTGAGTGTATAAGGCTAGAACAACCTTGATATAAAACCTAATGAAGACATTATAAGAAAGGGAAATTTAAGACTAATCACACTTATGAATGAATGGGAAATTTAAACTATTAGCAAACCAAATTCAGCAACATATAAAAATGATAATACAGCATAACAAAGTTGAGTTAGTTGAGAAATGCAAGGTTGGTTTGACAATAGAAAATCAGTATTATTTACCATAAAGGAAAAAATTATATGATCATCAATAGATGCACAAAAAATTTTCGATAAGTATTTGATAAAATTAAACACCAATACACAATTTTAAATAAATAAGTAAATATATAAATAAATATACATATCTCCTCTGGAAGGCAGAGGCTGCAGTGAGCCGAGATTGTGCCACTGCACTCCAGCCTGGATGACAAGAGTGAGACTCTGTCTTAAAAAAAAAAAATAAATAACATAGCAGACTGAGAATAAAAATATACCACCTGAATCTGATTTTGCTAAGTGATGAGTAAGGAAAGGTACTATTTTTAAATTTACTTTATTCTGATAACTTGTGAAGTTGAGATTCTTTTTATGTTTATTAGTCTTAGGTCCCCTCTTCTCTGCATTACTGATCATGTCATTTGACTAATTTTCTGTTGAGTCAAGTGTCTTTTCCTTATTAATTTTTAGGATTACTGATTCATTCTGAACACTGATCCTTGGTTATATGCATGGCAAACATCTTTTTTTCAATCTGTGGCTTATCTTGCATTTTATTATTACTTTTAGAGTTTTAGATTTATTTATTTATTTATTTATTATGAATGGAGAGTATGTTCACATGAATATAAAATCCAGAAAATACAAAAGAGCATACAGTGAAAAGTTTCTCTCCCACTCTTCTTCCCCTTTTATCCATTTCTCTTTAGAGGCATTGTGACTTCATTTTTAAGAAATTTAGTGTGTAGTATCATTTGTTATACAGAAAAATTTAATGTAGTTAAATTTATGATTCTTTCTTTGGGGATTGTGCTTTTTATGTCTTGTTTAAGAAACCCTTCCTCTGTTGCATTAATTTATTCTATAGTGTTTTTTACTGCTTTTAAATTTGGCTTTTCATATTTAGATCTTTATTTTGTTTGGAATTTATTTTTTGTCTGTAACGTGAAGTAGGGATCACCCCTCCCCCATATTGTAAAACTATCTGTTCTATGCTTTTACATTTGTAACTGTTTCATCTAGTATAACTGAAGCGGTGATGGGAGTCTCCTTTTGAGCTTCATCTATGCATTGGCAAATACAGTTAATTAACTGGTCTAGTTTTTTATCTCTATTTCTGTATTTGCAGATGAGTGCTCAGAGTCCTAAGTACTGCCTTTCAGGCCTCATAATGTGCCCTTGTATCCTCTAACATGTCTGGAATGTGTGTAGGCTGTGCTGGGGCAGGGAAAGGAGAGTTTCTTTGTCACAACAAACAAGGGGAAAGCTTTTTTCCTGTCTCTTCGATTTACCAATGCCTCATCAGAAGCTTTCAGCACTTATGTAAGAAATATATTTATTTTCTTGAACTTTAGTATATTTAGTTTGTTTTGCAATATCATAGAGTGGAAGGTTGTTTTTGCTTAAATACAGTAGTTTTTTCTTTAGTCCTATAAATTTCTTAAGTTCTTAAACATGTTTCTTGATAATTTTAGCTTTATATTGTGGTATTGTGTATTCTTTGGAAAGGGATTAGTGGGCTTTGTGATATGGGGTAACTTTAAGAAAAATAACCCGCTATAACTCTTTTCCATCTTTCACCTTCCATTTGATTTCTCTTTTAACTATTTCCATCTCTTAGATATTGTTTTGCCAGATGGTCCACATAGAAAAATTGAGGAAGTAGGGGAAAAGAAAAGAACTAGCTTAAAGAAATTAAAGTGTGACATAATGAGAGAATGAACATGGGAAGAAAGGGGAGAAAAAACAGAAGGGAAGAGAAACTGAGATTGTTTACGTGTTACTTATGTGTTACGAGTTCCAAGGTATCTTTTTTTCTTATGTTCCTTATAAATAGCTAGGAGCAGTCTTGAACCTGTTTATTCTTCTCCCTGTTTGTGCTGTTTAGGAGGGAGGAGTTTTGGGGGTGATGGCCAAGTAGGAAGAATTCTGTTGAAAAACTATACATGTTGCTTTTAGTTTCTTTCTCACTTGTGTACAATATTTGATCCAGTTTAGTGCTGGAAGGGTCAACTGTGTTGAAAGTGTTAGAATCTTGAGTTTTGCTCTGAACATTAATAAAAGTCTGAAAGTTTTATGTATGTATGTATGTGTTTCTGTTTCAGGAATATAATGGTTGCTATTAATACACATTTTTATGTTAATGCTAATTTGATCTGAATCAGTTATTCAGAATTAAAAGTGATGTGAATTCCAGAAAATGATTAGTTTAGACTCAATAAATTATAAGACTCTTTTTGGTGCTACACATTTTATGATTTTTATGGTCTTCCTGGTAGGGGAGTGATTTCTCATTGGCAGTGATTATAAACAATAGTCCTATATTGACCCTTGCTTCTTGACTGAAATAAGCTGATGTTAAAAAAGAGGCTCTTGTCAATGATTTAAGAGGGAAGTTGCTTCTAATTTTATTTGGCTTTTATCATTGGCATTTGAACAGGAAAAATAACTAGTGTGTAAAAAGGTTGAGGAGACAAGCATTTTAAATTCTATTTTTTTTAGTTACTTTTTGGCTTGAGGACACACATTCCTAGTTTTTAATTTTTGTTATTTCTCATAATACATTATCATTTCAGAGAAAAGAAGGAATCTCCTAGCCACCAACTGAAGATGTGGACTGTTAATTAAATCATGTAATAATTTTTCAAGGAAATAGAGATGAACTTTGAAGTCTACCTACGCCTTGTTTTCACTATACTGTTATTATTAATTATCCATGTAGTATTGACAATGTCCTTTGTAGATTAGTTACATTTAGTATTTAGAAGTGCCGTCATTTTTCCTGGAATAGTGCTTTGGTACCTAGGGTATAATGGACCACTTATAAGTTGTGATTGCTTTTACTGTGGGTATGTTTGTATGAGTCAGGTGAATTTCAGTTCTGCCTGATTGAGATATGATAACTTGTCCTTTCTAGCTTGCGTTATGTCCATTTGTTGGTTATATAATAGATGACTGTTTATATAATAAGGATTAGAACAAGCCATTAGACTTTATTGTTAATGGATACAAACTATATGTCTTCTGTAAGAGTTTCAAGGAAACAATTCTTAAATATAACAACATATTAGAAGTAAAAAGGGAATGATATGCTTTGGCTATGTCCCCACACAAATCCCATCTTGAATTCTAGCTCCCATAATCCCCATGTGTTGTAGGAAGAACCCAGTGGGAGGTAATTGAATCATGGGGGCGGGTTTTTCCTGTGCTGTTCTCTTGATAGTGAGTAAGTCTCACAAGAGCTGATGTTTTTATAAAGGGCAGTTCCCCTGCACACGCTCTCTTGACTGCTGCCACGTAAGATATGCCTTTGTTCCCCCTTCGCTTTCCACCATGATTGTGAGGCCTCCCCAGCCATGTGGAACTATGAGTCCATTAAACCTGTCTTTCCTTTATAAATTACTGAGTCTCTGGTATGTCTTTATTAACAGCATGAGAACAGACTAATACAGTAAATTGGTACCAGTAGAGTTGGGTACTACTGTAAGGATACCTGAAAATGTGGAAGCGACTTTTAAACTGAGTAACAGGCAGAGGTTGGAACAGTTTAGAGGACTCAGAAGACAGGGAAATGTGGGGAAGTTTGGAACTTCCTAGAGACTTGTTGAATAGCTTTGACCAAAATGCTGATAGTGATATGGACAGTGAAGTCCAGACTGAGGTGGTCTCAGATGGAGATGAGGAACTTGTTGGGAACTTATATAAAGGTCACTCTTGGCCGGGCGCGGTGGCTCAAGCCTGTAATCCCAGCACTTTGGGAGGCCGAGACGGGCGGATCACGAGGTCAGGAGATCGAGGCCATCCTGGCTGACACGGTGAAACCCCGTCTCTACTTTAAAAAATACAAAAAACTAGCCGGGCGAGGTGGCGGCGCCTGTAGTCCCAGCTACTCGGGAGGCTGAGGCAGGAGAATGGCGTGAACCCGGGAGGTGGAGCTTGCAGTGAGCTGAGATCCGGCCACTGCACTCCAGACTGGGCGGCAGAGCGAGACTCCGTCTCAAAAAAAATAAAAAAAATAAAAAAAAAAAAAAAAGGTCACTCTTGCTAGGAGGAGCCAAATCCTAATTTCCAAGACAATGGGGAAAATGTCTCCAGTGCATGTCAGAGACCTTTGTAGCAGCCCCTCCCATCACAGGCCTGGAAGCCTACGAGGAAAAATGATGCTGTGGGTGGGCCCAGGGCCTTGCTGCTTTGTGCAGTCCCTGGACTTGGTGCCCTGGGTCCCAGCTATGGCTAAAAGGGGCCAGTGTACAGCTCAGGACATTGCTTCAGAGGGCACAGGCCCCAAGCCTTGGCAGTTTACATGTGGTTTTGGGCCTGCGGGTGCACAGAAGTCAAGAATTGAGGTTTGGGAACCTCAGCCTGGATTTCAGAGGATGTGTGGAAATGCCTCAATGTCGAGGCAAAGATGTGCTGCAGGGATGGAGCCCTCATGGAGAACCTCTGCTAGAGCAGTTCAGAAGAAGGGAAATGTGGAATGGGAGCCCCCATACAAAGTCACCACTGGGGCACTGCCTAGTGGAGTTGTGAGAAGAGGGCTACCATCCTCCAGACCCCAGAACTGTAGATCCACTGATAGCTTGCATTGTGCGTCTGGAAAAGCTGCAAACACTCAATGCCAGCCTGTGAAAGCAACTGGGAGTGGGGATGTACCCAGGAAAGCCACAGGGGCAGAGCTGCCCAAGACCATGAGAACCCACCTCTTGCATTAGTGTGACCTGGATGTGAGACGTGGAGTCAAAGGAGATTATTTCAGAGCTGTAAGATTTAATTACTGCCCTGTTAGATTTCAGACTTGCATAGGGCCTGTAGCCCTTTGTTTTGGCCAATTTCTCCCATTTGGAATGGGTGTATTTACCCAATGCCTGTACCCTCATTGTACCTAGGAAGTAACTAACTTGCTTTTGATTTTACAGGCTCATAGGCAGAAGGGACTTGTCTCAGATGAGACTTTGGACTATGGACTTTCGAGTTAATGATGAAATGAGTTAAGACTTTGGGGGACTGTTGGGGAGGCATAATTGGTTTTGAAATGTGAGGACATGAGATTTGGGAGGGGCTGGGGTGGAATTATATGGTTTGGTTGTGTCCCCACCCAAATCTCATTTTGAATTATAGCTCTCATAATCCCCACATGTCATGAGAGGAACTCAGTTGAAGGTAATTGAATCATGGGGTGGTTTTTCCCCACGTGAATAAGTCTCATGAGATCCGATGGTTTTATAAAGGGCGGTTACCCTGCACACACACTCTTACCTGCTGCTGCTGAGACCAGTTCGTCTGGGGAGACCCTAACCCAGCAGCGCTAGAGGAATTAAAGACACACACACAGAAATATAGGGGTTTGAAGTGGGAAATCAGGGGTCTCACAGCCTTCAGAGCTGAGAGCCCTGAACAGAGATTTACCCATGTATTTATTAACAGCAAGCCAATGATGAGCCTTGTTTTTATAGATTATAGATGAAGTAAGAGTATTCTTTATGGGAAACAAAGGGATGGGCCGAAATAAAGGGATGGGTTTGGCTAGTTAACTGCAGCAGGAGCATGTCCTTAAGGCACAGATCGTTCATGCTATTGTTTGTGGTTTTAAGAACGCCTTTAAGTGGTTTTCCACCCTGGGTGGGCCAAGGATTCCTTGCCCTCATTCCGGTAAACCCACAATCTTCCATCATGGGCGTCATGGCCATCATGAATATGTCACGGTGCTGCAGAGATTTTGTTTATGGCCAGTTTTGGGACCAGATTTTGGGGGGCCTGTTCTCAACCTGTTCCCCTTCTTTGATTTGCAAAGCGATAAAAGCAAAGGCAGCTTTGTCACGGTGAGCTACTTCTCACAGGAGTCAGAATCCACATCTGCAGACTATACAAAGACAAACAACATAGATTAAAAGCACAATCATCATTGAAATCACAGAGCTTCCAAGTGTTTTTATCCTTTTTAATGGGTTATTAGCTGCTAATCTGTCTACAACTCCTTCAAGCACTCAAGTTCCTGGCATTAAGGTCAGGTGTACCTGGGATGTTTTGAATATTTGTTATTTTAATTTTGCAATATCCAAAGACAAGTTTGTAGAGTGTCATTCTAGATGCTTTTTTATTCTTTCCTAAATTTTGATCTTATTAAGAGCATTTAATAGTTTCCACAAATCCTTATGTTAAGCTCCTAGAGCGGGCCATATCATTTGAGGTTGAGGTGCCACTATATTGCCATGGTTCCAGATAATAGGAACTTTTCTGTACTTCTTATCATTTCTACCATCTGACCATTTTGTTCAGATCATCTTAACATAGTGTGACCATGGCATGCAGACTGAGAGGTGCAATTCAAGCCAAACATCCCCTTAGGGGACCAATCAATAACGATTCCATAGGAATCGTTGTGCAGCACCGCTGCCTGTTCTGCAATGCAATCTTCCTAAACAAGTACGTTCATTATTTCTGGCCAGGTTCTATTTTGTTTACAAATAGGTTTTTGAGGGCAATATGCCTCAATTATAGGAGCAGATTTATTATGGTAAATACTGAGATCAGCAAGCATGCGTAACTGTGTCATAGAGTGATTACATGCAGGCATTATTACCAGCCAAGATTGATAAATATGCCCAATAAGTGTAATTGTTCTCTGTGTCAGCCCTTGTTGAAGGAATACTCACGGCAATGGTGATCACTGCTATCATAGCTACCATTAAATTACTCATTGTGACTGGGTCTTTTACTTTCCTCAGGTTTTCTTCTGCCATCTGCGACAGCTTCTTGATCTGTCCCCGGGTGGGTGGCTGTGTTCAACGGGTGTTGCTCGTGACAGTTGGGGTCCTCCTCAGTATCAGCCTCAACATGGCTGCAGCCAGGGGGTCCTTGGGATCCTCCCGGAATCTCTTCCTTGGCATCTGGCTCATGATAAGGTTTCAGGTGTCTTGATGGTATCCAAATCAGCTATTGATTCGGTGGTCCTGGAGAGACACAAGCATAACCTCTACTCCAAGTTATTATTTTACTTTTCCCAACTTTTTGTTATCAGATCTCCCCACCAAACCAATTGTTCTGCTTCTGTCTTTGCAACTGGTTTCTGTAGATGCTGTTCAGCTGCTGATAACATCCGGCCTTTTGGCAGGCTCAAAAAATTTAAAGTTAATAATGCTAGATTCAGTTGCATCTGTGGGGTTCCATATTCTCTTTCTCCCCCTTTTTTGTTTTTGTCATCAGTTTTGTATCTGTATGAAATAGTAACTGAGCATTTTTAATTAACTGTGTGGAATGAACCACGTATGAAGAGTCAGAAATCACATTAATAGGCATATTAAAAGCAGTCAATACCTCAATTACAGCTACAAGCTCTGCTTTTTGAGCTGAAGTATAGGGTGTCTGGAAAACTTTACTTTTTGAGCCAGAATAAGAAGCTTTACCATTACTAGACCCATCTGTGAAACAATGAAAACGCTTAGTAGGCTGCAGGTTGTTTACCACAGGAATTGTAATTTTTTTTGGAATTATAGCAGGAGAAGGCAATACTGGCTGTAATGCTCCCGTAGGTTGTATAACTGAATTGATGGCTCTTAAGTCAGTTAATATTCTCCATTTACCTGATTTTTTTCTTAATTACGAAAACTGGAGAATTCCAAGGGGAAAATGTTGGAGCTATGTGTCCATTTTCTAATTGTTCAGTAACTAATTTCTCTAAAGCTTCCAGTTTCTCTTTACTTAGTGGCCATTGTTCTATCCAAATTGGCTTATCTGTTAACCATTTTAAAGGTGTAAGTTCTGGAGGCTTAACAATGGCTGCCATCAAAAATGATATCCTAATATTTGGCAGGAACTTTGTCTTTCCACTTGAAGCAGTTCTTTCAAACCTTGCAAATTTTTTTCTAGTCCCATACCAGGGACATACCCCATTTCATGCATTGTATGTTGACTTTGAGGGCTATATAATTGTTCTGGAATTAGAACTTGTGTTCCCCGTTGTTGTAATAAATCTCTTCCCCATAAATTTATAGGTACAGAAATTATAATTGGTTGAATAGTCCCAGGTTGTCCATAGGGACCCTCACAATGCAAAATATAACACTTTGATATACTTCAGGGGCTTTACCAACTCCAGCTATGTCAAATTGAGTGGGTTGAATTGGCCATGTGGACGACCAGTGCTGTAGAGAAATGACTGAAATGTTGACTCCTGTATCTACCAAACCTTTAAATTTCTTTCCCTGAATAGTTATTTCACAGGTAGGGCATTTATTAGTAACTTGATTTACCCAGTAAGCTGCTTTGCCTTGCTTATTTGTGCTTCCAAATCTTCTTGTTCGTTTAATTTCACTTTTTCCCATTCCCACATACGGCACAGTCAGGAGCTGTGCTATGTGCTATCCTGGCTCTGCTATGCGCTATCATGGCCCTGCTATGTGCTATCCTGGCTCTGCTTTCCAGGGAACAGAAGTAGATACAACAATTTGAATTTCCCATTGTAATCTGAATCAGTGACTCCTATATGTATTTGTACCACTTTTAAACTTAAACTAGACCTTCCAAAAAGTATTCCTGTTGTCCCTGCTGGCAAGGGGGGACCTTTCGTGGCAGTTCCCCAGGCAGAAGACTCACAGCTTTTGTGCAGCATAAATCTACTGCGGCACTATTGGCTGTGGCGGGGGACAGACATTGTATGGGGGGTGAGGGAATGGCCTGAGCTGGAAATGCCTCGGTTTAGAATGGGGCCTGGGATGGGCCCTTCATGGCGTTTCCTGAAATTGGGTTCCTTCCTTTTTTTTTTTTTTTTTTTTTGAGACGGAGTCTTGCTCCTCACCCAGGCTGGAGTGCAGTGGTGTGCAGTGGTGCGATCTCTGCTCACTGCAAGCTCCGCCTCCTGGGTTCATGCCATTCTCCTGCCTCAGCCTCCCAAGTAGCTGGGACTACAGGCGCCCGCCACCACGCCCAGCTAATTTTTTGTATTTTTAGTAGAGACGGGGTTTCACCATGTTAGCCAGGATGGTCTCGATCTCCTGACCTCGTGATCTGCTTGTCTCGGCCTCCCAAAGTTCTGAGATTACAGATGTGAACCACTGTGCCTGGCCTAGGGTTCCCTTCTTTATCAAACTTAGAGTGACACCAGTTAGCCCAGTGTTTTCCTTTTTTACATTTTGGACATATTTCAGTCTCAGCAGTGTTCTTTTTTCCCCGATCGGGTGACCTGACTTGCTGATTTTTTCTACATTCTTTTTTAGTATGACCATGCTTCCCACAGTTAAAACAAGCTCCAGGAAACAGAGTATTTCCTTTATCCACTCTCAGTCTTACCATTGCCTGTGCCAACAAAGTAGCTTTATGCAGATTACCTCCGATACCATCACAGGCCTTGATATAATCAACTAAATGTGCTTTCCCTCTGATAGGTCGCAGAGCAGCCTGGCAATCGGGATTAGCATTGTCGAAAGCTAATAACTGCAACACTACATTCTGAGCAGCCAAATCTGCAATCATCTGTTTAAGATACTCCTGTATCCGAGCTATAAAATCAATGTGTGGGTCTCTTAGTCCCTGTTTTGTAGCAGTGAAGGAAGAGTATTGTTCTCCACCTGAAGTGATTTTTTTCCCCAAGCTCTAATGTACTCTCGCCTAAGCTGTTGTATGGCATCATCCTGCATGACCAGTTGTGCATCTAAACCAGCCCAGCTGCCAACCCCCAAAAGTTGGTCTGCAGTTATATTAATTTGATGTTGGGCCTGGGCATTTCGACCAGCCTGAATGGAAGCTTCATCTGCCCACCAAGTTTTAAATTGTAAGAACTGAGCAGGAGTTAGACAAGCTCGAGTAAGAGCGTCCCAGTCAGTAGGAATCATGCAACTGGAAACAGCAACATTCTTTAACAGTCCCATTACAAAAGGAGAACCTGGTATATACTGATTTATAGCTTGTTTAAATTCTTTGAGTAATTAAAAGGAAAAGGCTCAAATGTAGCTATAATATTTCCCTGTTGATCTGGGGGGTGTATTCTAACAGGGAACTGCCAAGCCTCTATATCACCTTCTCGTCTAGCTTGCTGAATTCTTGCCTGAATAGAACTAAGAGCGGTCGCTTGAGGCACTGCTCGAACAGTCACTGGGGCAACTACTTTTCGCCCAGTGTCTTCTGGAAAAGAAAGATCTGGAGGGTCAGGCCACTCTTTTTCTTCAAAATAATAATGAGGGGATACAGAAAGGTAGGGATGAACCTCTCCCTCCTTTGCTGCTTTAACTTTAGCTGGCAAACAAACCTGCTCTGTCACCTCTTCTGTTACTTCATTATACTCTCCTTCCTCCTCATCATTAGTGTGAAAAGGTTCCATGGTGGAACGAACCAGAGCCCACACTTGTCCCTTTGTTACCCTGATGCTTCTGAGCTCCCCTTCTTAATCACCACGGGGATTGCTTTAAGAGTACTTGGGTGTTCTCCAGCTTAGTTTTCCATGTTCTCCAACCGTCTCTCCGGCGACCTTTCGACCTGGATTCGGGCCCCACAACTTGCAGAGACCAGCGTGGTTAGGGAGACCCTAACCCAGCGGTGCTAGAGGAATTAAAGACACACACACAGAAATATAGAGGTGTGAAGTAGGAAATCAGGGGTCTCACAGCCTTCAGAGTTGAGAGCCCTGAACAGAGATTTACCCATGTATTTATTAACAGTAAGCCAGTGATAAGCATTGTTTTTATAGATTATAGATTAACTAAAATTATTCCTTATGGGAAACAAAGGGATGGGCCAAAATAAAGGGATGGGTTTGGCTAGTTAACTGCAGCAGGAGCATGTCCTTAAGGCACAGATTGTTCATGCTATTGTTTGTGGTTTTAAGAACGCCTTTAAGGGGTTTTCCACCTTGGGTGGGCCAGGTGTTCCTTGCTCTCATTCCGGTAAACCCACAATCTTCCAGCATAGGCGTCATGGCCATCATGAACATGTCACCGTGCTGCAGAGATTTTGTTTATGGCCAGTTTTGGGGCCAGTTTTTGGCTGGATTTTGGTGTCTGTTCCCAACATGCTACCATGTAAGATGTGCCTTTGTTCCTCCTTCGCCTTCTGCCATGATTGTGAGGCCTCCCCAGTCATGTGGAACTGTGAGTCCATTAAAGCTCTTTTTCTTTATAAATTACCTAGTCTTGGGCATTTCTTCATAGCAGTATGAAAATGAACTAATACAGGGGTAAAGTAGGCATTGGGAAACAAAGAACAGGGAAGGAAATATTTCTGAGATTCAAGGAGCTTTGCCAGGAGTATAGCCCAATGTAATGTAGGAGTGGAGACCCAGCTAAGATCAGGAGCCCTAGAGAGAAGAACCTGTCTGAGCAGAGGTTGGACTTAGATGATGATGGATGGGTCAGAGGCATCCAGAATTGAAGGATTTTAAAGTAAAACCTATTTGTGGACATGGGAAAAGCGGAATTAATTACCGTTTTATGTACCTGTAAATGCCTTCCCCTCTGTGAGGCTTTGTGGTTATAAGGAACAGTGTTCAAGGGCATCTGGCTCAATTAAAGGAAGCAGACTATAAGGAAACCTCTGCCTTTGCGTGGAGTCAGGACCAAGTAACCCAATGAGTAGTGCATAAGAAACATACAAAAATCATGTCCCAAAAGATTTTCTTCTGTGTTTTTCAGTGATGCCATCTGCAGTTTTGTGATCTGCAATGATTCTTCCCTTCGAGGTCAGCCCATTATCTTTAATCCTGACTTTTTTGTGGAGAAACTCCGACATGAGAAACCTGAGGTTTTCACTGAGTTGGTGGTCAGCAATATTACAAGGCTCATCGATTTACCTGGAACTGAGTTGGCTCAGCTGATGGGGGAAGTGGACCTTAAGTTGCCTGGCGGGGCCGGCCCAGCGTCAGGATTCTTCCGGTCTCTCATGTCTCTCAAGCGAAAGGGTAGGACATGTGTCTGTGAAGGGTGGGCAGGCCTCAGCTGCTCCCTGGGCTTCTCTCTCAACATCTACACATTCACTGAAGAGTTGCTATTAACTTAGAGCTTTTTTTTGGCCGTTTTTTTCAGTTTTTATAAGTAGTAACACCTTAAATAATTGTGATACAAATTGTAAAAACTGTCTAGATAAATAAATAATTAAACTAAAGCAAATATTTTCAGTCCCTGAGAGATGATGACATGATTAACTTAGGTAGTTATCAGGGGCATCTTGATTTTCGTGCCCTATTAATATGTGAAAATGATCTTTAAAAAACCATAGTTACATAGCTAGAGACTATAGAGCAGAAAGCTTGAATTTTATTTTTTTTCAGGGATGGGGTCTCACTCTGTTGCCGATGCTGGAGCGCAGTGGTGTCATAGCTCACTGCAGCCTTGAATTCCTGGGCTCAATCTATCCTTCTGTCTCAGCTCCCAGTAGCTGGGACTACAGATGCATGACGCCATGCCTGTTTTCTATTTTTTGTAGAAACGGGGTCTCACTATGTTGCCCAGGCTGGTCTCAAACTCCTGGCTTCAAGCAGTCCTCCCACCTCAGCCTCCCAAAGCGCTGGGATTACAGGTGTGAGCCACCATGCCTGGCCTTCTGTTTGTTTGTTAAATTAAATACTAACATGCTAGATACCTCCTTCTTACTTACTAGATATACGCTTCTTACTTAAAAAAGAAGATGGTATTTGCCTTCAAGGAACCTACAGTCTAATATTGAACTTGGAGAGAACTGATTGAGAGTTATCCTGCTTGCATTTTCTGGTGCACTTCCAGTTTTAAGGTTTTTGTTTACTGACCATGTGAAAACGCTTGCTGAATTGTAAAATAGGATGCTTGAGTGGTTTTAAGTGTGATGATTTTGTACTATTTGTGTGAAATATAGCCCTGTCATATCATATGGTTTTTCAGAAAAAGGAGTGATATTTGGGTCCCCACTGACAGAGGAAGGCATTGCCCAGATATACCAACTGATTGAATATCTACACAAAAGTAAGACTACTTGAAATTTTATCATTCTTTGTTTAATGAAGAATTCTGTTTTCTGTTGAGAGCTAATTGCCTGGAGTTAGTAGGTGCCAATTAACCATCAAAGGAACTAACCAGTGTTAATTTCAGGTGGCATGTTTTTAAATATATTTCCTTTTAAACTTCATCTCATATTCATTTGCTTTACACTCTAAAAGTGTATATAAATTAGACCGTGTCTATGAAGTCACATTTACCTCTTGCCTCAGAGAGACATTTCTTCTGGAAAAATATGTTGTCCCTAAAGAATCATTGCATTTATTTAAGAGAGCATGATACCTTTTTTCTCCAGAATTCTATGCTTAAAACACACTCTTTACTTTTTTTTTTTGAGACAAAGTCTCATTCTGTCACCCTGGCTGGGGTACAGTGGTGCGATCTTGGCTCACTGCAGCCTTGACCTCCCAGGCTCAGGTGATTCTCCCACCTCGGCCTCCCTAGTAACTGGGATCACAAACTTGCACCACCACACCTGGCTACTTTTTGTAGTTTTTTTGTAGAGATGGGGTTTTGCCATATTGCCTAGGCTTGTCTTGAACTGTGCTCAAGTGATTCACCTGCCTAGGCCTCCCAAAGTGTTGAGATTATAGGCATGAGCTATTGCCTCTGGCCTAGGGATGAATAGTTGGGATGACTCTAAAGCTTCTGGGAATCTCTTAGGAATTTGACACATTAGAGTTCTAATTCCTGGAGCAGTGCAGAGACTCTGGATTCATTCTGGGCTGGGAAAACAGCTTACAAGAGCTACAAACATCCACAGATGTATGTAGCCCCTCAAAATGAAGTCTGGGATAAACAAGAAGAGGTCTTTAGGGAGATTTGGCTTTTTTAAAATATATTTTTCAAGCTAATCCTGACCATTGATTGGGTTAAATTCAGATTGTCTGTACATACTTCAGGAGATTGAATGACTCCTGGGAGGACTACCTTTTAGTTTGGAAGATCTCCAAGTGCCCAAGGGCGTTCAGATATGTCTCCTCAGGAGGTCTGTAGGTTCTAAACTACACTGATGAAAAAAGGCAAAAACTTACTTGAAAGGCTTTGTAAAGGGTCTTTTAAGTGTAGTCTTTAGACCGTGTATTTTAATCATAATATTTCTGCTTCCTTTTTGCCTGTCCTCTGCTTTCTTTTATGCTAAACAGACTTACGAGTAGAGGGTTTGTTTAGAGTACCAGGTAATAGTGTCCGACAGCAGATTTTAAGGGATGCTCTCAATAATGGAACTGACATTGACTTGGAATCAGGGGAGTTTCACTCAAATGATGTTGCCACTTTGCTGAAGATGTTTCTAGGAGAGTTGCCGGAGCCTCTGCTGACACATAAACATTTCAACGCACACCTTAAAATCGCTGGTGAGTATAGGAAGTAAGAAGGAGATGTAAATACATTTCTTTAAATTTAGTAAAGTTCCTAGGAATTTTCTGTTGCTTGTGACCCACAGAAATACTTCTATTAATATTGGTTAAGACTTCGTGTTGTTGCTGGACTTCTCTGGGTACTCAAAGGTATTGGCTAGTTAAATTTAATTTTAATCGAATGGCTTTCTTGATAAATAAGCTTTGTATTGAAATAAGGAGCTGGTAGTAAGATATGGTCTGAGTTTTATTTATTTTTGAATCTCTGATAGATCCTCGAGTAATGTGTTGAACATTATAGTTGGAAACAGGATCTCACTCTGTCACCTAGGCTGGAGTGGTGCAACCTTGGCTCACTGCAGCCTTGATCTCCCAGGCTCAGGTGAGCCTGCCACCTCAGCCTCCTGAGTAGCTGGGACTATAGGCGTGCGGCATCACGCCTGGCAAATTTTTTGTATTTTTTGTAGACACTGGGTTTCGCTATGTTGCTGAGGCTCAAACTCCTGGGCTCAAGCAATCTGCCCACCTTGGCCTCCTGAAGTGCTGGGATTATAGACGTGAGCCACTGTGCCCAGTCCGTTTTAGTTGCTTAATAAATGTATGCTTTTCATTGGATTGATTCATATATTTCAGAGGTTTACAGGTTTGGTATTTTTGCCTTGGTTTGGGGTTTTTGCTCAGTATTTCTATGCCTCAGTTGAGGACATCGCTACACTTGAAAAAAAATTTTTTTTTTTTTTGAGATGGAGTCTCGCTCTATCACCAGGCTGGAGTGTAATGGTGCGATCTCGGCTCACTGCAACCTCCGCCTCCTGGGTTCAAGTGATTCTCCTGTTTCAGCCTCCCGAGTAGCTGGGATTACAGGTGCCCACCACCACACCCAGCTAATTTTTGTATTTTTACTAGAGATGGAATTTTACCATGTTGGCCAGGATGGTCTTGATCGCTTGACCTTGTGATCTGCCTGCCTCAGCCTCCCAAAGTGCTGGCATTACAGGTGTGAGCTACCACGCCCAGCCAAGGAAATTTATTTTTTAAAAAAATTATTTGTTTTCTGAATAGAAACACATAGTTCAAAATTCAGATGATTGAAATAATATATAGTAAAAACCTCTCCTACATTTGTTCCCCAAGGCCCAGTTCTTCTCAGAAACAATCAGTGTTACTGATTTAAAAATTTTTTTTTTCTTTTAAAAAAAGAAAACCTGTTCCCCAGACTGGTCTCAAAACTCCTGGCTTCAAGTGATCTCCCTCCTCAGTCTCCCAAAGTGCTAGGATTGCAGGCATGAGCTGCAGCCCCCGGACCAGTGTTATTGATTTCTAAAGTATCCTTCCAGAGATATTTTGTGTATTCCCAAACAAGTATGTATATTCCTTTTCTCCTATTTTTATGTAACAGATTATACACATGGTTCTGTGGTTTGCTTTATTCACTTACTGTATCTTGAAGAATGTTCCATTTTCAGCTCATAAATAGTTTCTTCATATTCCTTTCTACCTGTGTGGCAGGGAATTCATTCTTAAATTGCATGTCTGTTATGCTGCTATGGGCTCTAAGTGTTTATAGCATCAATATCCATTATTGCAGTTGCTTAGTTTTCTGCCCCTGAGTATTTTTCCTTTTTCTTCTAATTATATGGAAAAGAAATATAAGGTTTTTTTCCTTTTTGAATAATTTTTACTACTTAAAGAAACAAGTTTTCCCTGGCGCGGTGACTCATGCCTGTAATCCCATCACTTTGGGAGGCCGAGGTGGGCAGATCATGAGGTCAGTAGATCGAGACCATCCTGGCTAACACGGTGAAAACCCGTCTCTACTGAAAATACAAAAAATTAGCTGGGTGTGGTGGCGGGCACCTGTATAGTCCCAGCTACTCTGGAGGCTGAGGCAGGAGAACCTGGGAGGCAGAGCTTGCAGTGAGCGGAGATCGCACCACTGCACTCCAGCCTGGGGGACAGAGCAAGACTCTGTCTCAATGAAAAAAAAAAGAAACAAGTTTTGAATTAAAAAAAATCTAATATGATTAGGTTTTTTTTTTTTTTTTTTTTTTTTTTTAGCACTTTTAGTAGCAATCCCAATGATGCAATGAGTAAATATTACTAGAATGTTATATAATTTTACAATTATTTTGGGGAGAAATAAAGATGTTAGACCTTTGAAAAAGATTTGGAAAATATTATTTTATAAGTGTTAACATGAAAGATGCTTGTTTTGTTTGCTTTCCAGTTCAGTTCATTCATTTAGTGCAGTATTTGAAATTCTCCCTTTTACCACCCTGTGATTGAATGTTCTTTAAGAACATACTGAGGTGTGGCACAGTTGTAGCCTTTCATATGCCTTGCTGATAGCTGGAAAGAATTTTTGTTTTCAGTTTCATATTAACAGGGAACATTTTCTAGCAATGTTACCTGCCTTTCCTAAACCTGGAATTACTGAGGTTAAACAGCTTAAATAATACACTGTAATCATTTGTACGTCTATATGAGTTGTACTCAAATGGTTATTAGTGTCCTTTGAAATTCTCATTATGGCCGGGCGCGGTGGCTCAAGCCTGTAATCCCAGCACTTTGGGAGGCCGAGACGGGCGGATCACGAGGTCAGGAGATCGAGGCCATCCTGGCTAACACGGTGAAACCCCGTCTCTACTAAAAAATACAAAAAACTAGCCGGGCGAGGCCGGGCGCGGTGGCTCAAGCCTGTAATCCCAGCACTTTGGGAGGCCGAGATGGGCGGATCATGAGGTCAGGAGATCGAGACCATGCTGGCTAACACGGTGAAACCCCATCTCTACTAAAAAATACAAAAAATTAGCCGGGCGAGGTGGCGGGCGCCTGTAGTCCCAGCTACTCGGGAGGCTGAGGCAGGAGAATGGCGTGAACCCAGGAGGCGGAGCTTGCAGTGAGCTGAGATCCGGCCACTGCACTCCAGCCTGGGCGACAGAGCGAAACTCCGTCTCAAAAAAAAAAAAAAAAAAAAAAAAAAAAACTAGCCGGGCGAGGTGGCGGGCGCCTGTAGTCCCAGCTACTCGGGAGGCTGAGGCAGGAGAATGGCGTAAATCCGGGAGGCGGAGCTTGCAGTGATCTGAGATCCGGCCACTGCACTCCAGCCCGGACAACAGAGCCAGACTCCGTCTCAAAAAAAAAAAAAAAAAAAAAAAAAAAAGAAATTCTTATTATCCAGGGGACTGTTTTCATTGATAACCTTTTTAGTCTGTTAGGGAAGAACCAATAATTCTAACTCCATTGGGAGCTGCCTGTTATAAGGAGCAGCTTGTAAATAAGGACATATTCATTCTCATTTTTCACTCTCATTTTTCTTTTAGCTGTAAAATATCTGAGTGGGGAGAAGTGGAGTGAGTGGCATGTGTGGATCTTTTTTTTATCAAAGGCATGTGTGGATCTTTTTTTTTTTTTTTTTTTTTTTTTATATAGAGGTGGGGTTTCGCCATGTTGCCCAGGCTAGTCTTGAACTCCTGGGCTCAAGCGATCTGCCCACATTGGCTTCCCAAAGTGCTGGGGTTACAGGCATGTGCCACTGCACCTGACTTGGATATGTGTTTATTTCTCTTGAGTATATACCTAGGAATTGAATTTCTTGGTCAAATGGTAACTCTCACTTTTTGAGGAACTGCCAAAATGTTTTCCAGGTGGTTATACCATTTTATATTCCCACCAGCAATATAGGAGGGTTTAATTCTCTCTACATCTTTGCCAACATTTTTGTCAATCTGTTTGTAGTGTTAGCCATTGTAGTGGGTATAAGTAGTATGTCACTGTGGTTTTGATTTATAGTTTCTTGATGGCTAATGATACTGAGCATACAAAGCCTTATTGTCCACTTATATAGCTTCTGAAGGAATGTCTATTCAAATCCTGTACACATTAAAAAAAATTTTAGCCAGGTGTGGTGGCTCACACCTGTAATCCCAGCACTTTGGGAGGCTGAGGCGGGTGGATCACAAGGTCAGGAGATCGAGACCATCCTGGCTAACACAGTGAAACCCCATGTCTACTAAAAATACAAAAAATTAGCTGGGCGTAGTGGTGGGCGCCTGTAGTCCCAGCTACTCGGGAGGCTGAGGCAGGAGAATCGCTTGAACCCGGGAGGCAGAGGTTGCAGTGAGCTGAGAGTGTGTCACTGCACTCCAGCCTGAGTGACAGACCAAGACTCCGTCTCAAACAAACAAACAAACTTTTTTTGGTCTTTTTATTGTTGAATTGCATTGACATTATTTTGTTGTTATGTTTTGCTGTAATCTTTGAATGGTGTTTCTGCCTGAATCTTTTTTCCTCCTTTCTTTGATGGAGTTGAGGGGAGGATGATGGTGAAAGCACTGATTTTTCTTGCTGATATTTTCTCCTCGCTTTGCAAATTCTCTTTTGTCCTCAAGATTTGATGCAGTTTGATGATAAAGGAAACAAGACCAATATACCAGACAAGGACCGGCAAATTGAGGCTCTCCAGTTGCTCTTCCTCATTCTCCCTCCTCCTAATCGTAATTTGCTGAAGTTATTGCTTGATCTCCTATACCAGACAGCAAAGAAACAAGACAAGAACAAGATGTCAGCCTATAACCTTGCCCTTATGTTTGCACCCCATGTCCTGTGGCCAAAAAATGTGAGTGTTGACGGGAAGAGTAAAGATTGCTTGGTTTTCTTGGGCTGGGCCTCATTCTGTAGCTATACGTCGGTGAGATTATCAGGGGTCCAAAGTCTAGCCTTCAGCTTTATGAGGTTGGGAACTTACTTTATTAGTTCATTGAAGAGTCATCAGACCTGAGAGGGCCAATTCCTGCTAACTTCACTTATAAATCAATCTCTGATAAACCTACATGGCATTGTATTAGTGGAAACTCTTAGTGGGAAATTGTAGCTACTGAATAAACTAGAATACTCATTTTGGCTGTTTAGTGTGGAGTCCTTAACAGGAAAGGCTTCTTGGGAAATTAAATTAGTTTCTGAAGATCGAATGTTATAAAATTAGAATAGAGCTGTATGATCTTATGGGATAATGTCACCAAGCTTATGGATTTATAGATGAGATGAAACTTAGAGCAATCCTGCCTTGTCCTAACTTTTCTATTTCCTGTATATATAGTCTTCTTGGATAAAGCTGAACTTGCTTCTTATTATGGAGACCATGGTCTTCTCAGTGACTTACATGAGAAATAAACTCATTCTCTCTCTCTCTTTTTTTTTAATGCCTGAGGGATAAAAACACAGAGGAATAAATTCTCTGAAGTCTTTTTTTCTATTTTTTTGAGATAGGGTCTTATTCTGTCGCCCACACTGGAGGGGAGTAACGCAATCATTGCTCACTGCAGCCTCATCTAAAGTCTTTTAAACAACTTGCTGACCTGGAGGTACATAGCTTATACTCCTGCCCACTTATAATATGGTTTTACTACGTGATGGAGTTGTGAGCCAGGATAGGTGGGTTGGAAGCCAAACACCAGCGATGTTACCTATGTCTTTAACCTTTTTTTTTTTGAGACAGAGTCTTGCTCTGTTGCCCAGGCTGGAGTGCAGTGGTGCAACCTCAGCTTGTTGCAATCTCTGCCTCCCAGGTTCAAGCGATTCTCCTGCCTCAGTCTCCCGAGTAGCTGGGACTACAGGCGTGCACCACCATGCCTGGTTAATATTTGTATTTTTCTGTTTTTGGTAGAGACGGGGTTTTGCCATGTTGGCCAGGCTGGTCTTGAACTACTGACCCCAGGTGATCCACCCACCGCTGCCTCTTGAAGTTCTGGGATTACAGGCGTGAGCCACTGCGCCTGGCCTTTTACTTTTTTTTTTTTTTTTAAAGAAGCTGTCTACAAGCCATTTTTTGTTTGTTTAGTCTTTTACCTTTCCTATGCGTAGGCTTTTCCTCTGTAAACTGGGCATAATACAGTAAGTCCTCAACCTATTAACATTGTTGATAGGTTCTTGGAAACTGAAACTTTAATCAAAATAACCTATAACAAAACAAATTAGTTTTCTCATCAATGTTATAATGAAAAGATGTTGAAGAAAACGATGTTATTCGAGGACCTGCTGTATGTTGGTGCACTTAACGTCATAGTTTCCAAGAACCTATTGACGCCTTAAGTGAGGATATACTGTAATAGCTTTACTACTTACCCCACAAGGCTGTTGGGAAGATAATAGAAATAGGTTATAGTAATTTATAAAAAATTTTTGAGATTATAAGAAATGAGAAAAGGAAGGTAAAGGAGAGAGATTGTGGGAAACATTTTACTTAACAAATAACTAGTGAAAAAATAATAAAGTTCTGGGCCAGGAAGAGCCTCTGGGGGTGAGTAGGGGAGAAGACGACACATTAACATTTGTCCATATTAAGGAGATCAAGGCCGGGCGCAGTGGCTCACGCCTGTAATCCCAGCACTTTGGGAGGCCGAGACGGGTGGATCACGAGGTCAGGAGATCGAGACCATCCTGGCTAACACGGTGAAACCCCGTCTCTACTAAAAATACAAAAAATTAGCTGGGCGCGGTGGCGGGCGCCTGTAGTCCAGCTACTCAGGAGGCTGAGGCAGGAGAAAGGCGGAGCTTGCAGTGAGCCGAGATTGTGCCACTGCACTCCAGCCTGGGGCACAGAGCGAGACTTCGTCTCAAAAAAAAAAAAAAAAAAAAAAAAAGGGAGATCAAGACTCATAATGAAGGAATTTTAGAACTAGCTAACCAAGACTATAGAAAAGCAGTGAGTAAACTGTGGTTATGAAAAGAAGTGGTGGCTTACACCTGTAATCACAGCACTTTGGGAGGCTGAGGTAGAAGGATTGCTTGAGGCCAGGAGGTTGAGACCAGCCTGGGCAGCACAGTGAGACTTCAAGACCTTGTCTCTACAAAAGAAAAAGACACATAAGCTGGGCGAGGTGGCACATTCCTATGCTCCTAGCTGCTTGGGAGGCTGAAGTGGAAGGATCACTTGAGCCAAGGAGTTTGTAGCTGCAGTGAGTTATGATTGCACCACTGTACTCCAACCTGGGTGCCAAAGCGAGACCCTATCTCTAAAAAAAAAAGTATTTAAAAGCAAACAGAGTAACAAAGATACATGTTGAAAATGAGGGCTTTGGAATAGTAGAGTTACTGAAGTATTTAAAAAAGACAGGAGAAACAAAGGAAGGGAATCAATGACAATTTTACTGTGTTTTTAAGAAACAGATGTCACCTTTGGTATCAGTAGTGACCATTCTCTTTTGTCTTTGGAGAAACTCTAGTTTTCTAAAGAGGCAGTGGTGTCCTTGATGGCTGGAACAGATTCTGGTTTTTTGGCCCATTTTGAATCCTAGTCTAGATTTTCTTTTTTCTTTTTCTTTTTTTTTTTGAGACGGATTCTGACTCTGTTACCCAGGTTGGAGTGCAGTGGTGCAATCTCGGCTCACTGCAAGCTCCGCCTCCCGGGTTCACGCCATTCTCCTGCCTCAGCCTCTCGAGTAGCTAGGATTACAGGCGCCCGCCACCAGGCCCGGGTAATTTTTTTGTATTTTTTAGTAGAGACGGGATTTCACCGTATTAGCCAGGATGGTCTTGATCTCCTGATGTCGTGATCCGCCAGCCTCGGCCTCCCAAAGTGCTGGGATTACAGGTGTGTGCCACTGTGCCCAGTCATCCTAGACTAGATTTTCTTTGCCAATTTTGCTTACATGTCTAATTTTCAAGCAGAATTAGGAAATGAAAATTGGTTTTCAAGGATTTCCTCATCACTTCAGGGACACATTGTTTTTCTAGATTATGTCATATCCTGCTGAACCAAAAAGTCTTTCCAGAATTAAACATTGTATTAGAGGCACCTAGGTTAGGGATAGAAACTTCATACATTTGAAAGAACAAGCTGGCCAGGCACGATGGCTTATGCCTGTAATCCCAGCACTTTGGGAGGCCAAGGCGGGCAGATCACGAGGTCAGGAGTTCAAGACCAGCCTGGCTAACATGGTGAAACCCCATCTCTACTAAAAATAGAAAAATTAACTGGGCGTAGTGGCGCATGCCTATAATCCCAGCTACTTGGGAGGCTGAGGCAGGAGAATTGCTTGAACCCAGGAGGCCGAGGTTGCAGTGAGCTGAGACCGCGCCACTGCACTCCAGCCTGGCAACAGAGCAAGACTCTGTCTCAAAAAAAAAAAAAAAAAAAAAGAAAGAACAAGCCTATTGGTAAGTACTACTTTCCAGCTCTTAATGCTCATTGTTTGGTTTCTTTTCCTCTGAATAGGTCACTGCAAATGACCTTCAGGAGAATATCACAAAGTTAAACAGTGGGATGACTTTTATGATTAAACACTCCCAGAAACTTTTTAAGGTAGGTAAGGGATAGCATTTGGTTGGTAACAGGACAAAGAAAATGGAGCAAGGTGGGATCCTAAGTGGGGCTATAAAGATGACTAAATGAGAAAAAGGTCCTGAATGGGATTGCAAACCAGAATGGACAGTGGCAAAACCCAGGGATAACAACCACTATGGTGGAAAGGAATAGGAATAGGAGGCTGAGTAGGGCTGGATCCTTTGGGTACTGACTCCACCCTCTGAGCCATTCTTCCTTTTTCACAAAGGAAGCACATGTGGCAGCTGAGTAGTTTTATCCTGCCTGCTTACTGCCAGTAGAGTTTTGGGGGTCTGCCAGTAGAATTTTGGGGGTCATTTTGTACTTTTTGGCCCTTTCAATCCAAACAGGCTGTGTTTCTGCTGACATAATTTTCCTAAGAACTTTGTAGGTCTTCTGTGGATTTCAGTGGGATTCATTCCATTAGACAAAGGCCACATATACAAATCTTTTGAAGATAAATATTTCCCTGCCTTGTTCACCTGCTGAGAAACCTAAGGGACAGAACCTTTAAGCTTCCTAAAGGCTTTCTGGTTTAAGTGAGAGGGTCTGTGAGGCACGCTTTTACTCTCTTGAAAGGGCCCTTTGTATGACTGAATACTCTGACCTTTTGCCGTTTCTAAGGTTTTAGCAAAAGGTAGCACAGTCACATCCTTGACCTTTTCTTTAGTGTATACTTCCTTGATAGTGAATCTCTTAATTTTAGCATCTTTTTTTTTGAGACAATGTCTTACTTTGTCGCCTAGGCTGGAGTGCAGTGATACAGTCTTGGCTCACTGCAGCCTCAACCTTCTGGGCTCAAGTGATCCTCCCACCTCAGCCTCCCCAGTAGCTGGATCCGCAGGCATGCACTGCCATGCCTGGCTGATTTTTGTATTTTTTGTAGAGACAGGGTTTCAACATGTTGCCCAAGCTGGTCTTGAACTCCTGGGTTCAGTCCTCCTGCCTCAGCCTCCCAAAGTGCTGGGATTACAGGTGTGTGCCAATTTTAGCATCTTTTGCCATCTGGAGAGACTGAAAGTTTCCAAGATCATCCAGTTCTGGTTTCTTTTTTTTCTTGCAGTAAAATACTTATAAAATTTGCCGTCTTAACCATTTTTAAGTGCACAGTTCTGTGGCATTAAGTACATTCACGTTGTGCAGCCATCATCACTATCTGTTTCCAGAACTCTTTTCATCTTGCAAAATTGAAGCTCTGTGCCCATTAAGCAGTAACTCTGCATAACCCTCCTCCCATCCTTGGCAACCACCATTCTACTTTCCATCTCTATGAATTTGACTTCTCTAAGTACCTCATGTAAGTGGACTCATACAGTATTTGTCTTTCTGTGACTGCCTTATTTACACTTAGCACAGTGTGCTCAAGGTTCATCCACACAGTAGCATGTGACAGGATTTCCTTCTTTTTTAAGGGTACATAGTATTCCACTGTGTTTATATACCACATTTTGCTCATCTGTTCATCAGTTGATGGACATCCCTTTATATTCCAGATATCATCCTTTATCAGCTATGTGTACAAATATTTTCTCCTATTCTGTGGGTTGCCTTTTTACTTTGTTGATAGTGTGTTTTGATGTGCAAATTTAAAAAAGTTTTATGAAGTCTAATTGGTCTATTTTTTCTCTTGTTGCCTGTCCCTTTGGTGTCATATCCAATAAATCACTGCCAAATCCATTGTCATGAAGCTTTTGCCTTATGTTTTCCTCTAAAAGTTTTTATAGTTTTAGGTCTTATATTTATGTCTTTGACCCATTTTGAGTTAATTTTTGTTTCTGGTGTTAGGTAAGGGTCCAACTTCATTCTTTTGCATGTGGTTATATGGTTTTCCCAGCACCATTTGTTGAAGAAACTGTCCTTTCTCCATTGGTCTTGGTCCTTTTATTGAAAAGCATTTGAATATATATGTAAGAGTTTATTTCTGGCTTTCTAGTCTATTCCATTGGTCTACTTATCTGACTTTATACTAGTACTGTGGTGGTGTGATTAGTAAATGTTGTAAAGGTGTTGTAGTAAATTTTTAAATCAAGAAGCTTGAATCCTCCAGGTTGGTTCTTCATTTTTAACATTGTTTTGGCTGTTCAAGATGCCTTGAGACTCCATGTTAATTTTAGGATGGATTTTCTGTCTTTGCTCCAAAAAACCTCATTGGTATTTTGATGTTTCTAACGTTGATAGGGATTGTATTGAATCTGTAGATTGCCTTGAGTAGTATTGACATCTTAGCAGTCCTTATCCAATAATATGAACATGGGATAGCTTTCCATTTACTTAGTTTTCTCTAATTCCTTTCAGCAGTATTTTATGGTTTTCATTATACAGTAGTTCCCTCTTATCCATGGGAGATACGTTCCAACGCCCCGAGTACATGCCTGAAACTGTGGCTAGTACCAAACCGTATATGTATACTATACACGAATTTCTTTTTTCTTCTTCATAATTTCACAGATAGAAGATGTATTCCTTTTTTTTTTTTTGAGACAGTCTCGCTCTGTTGCCCATTCTGGAGTGCAGTGGCGCAATCTCGGCTCACTGTAAGCTCCGCCTCCTGGGTTCACGCCATTCTCCTGCCTCAGCCTCCCGAGTAGCTGGGACTACAGGTGCCCGCCACCACGCTCGGCTAATTTTTTTGTATTTTTAGTAGAGACGGGGTTTCACCGTGTTAACCACGATGGTCTCGATCTCCTGACCTCGTGATCTGCCCGCCTCAGCCTCCCAAAGTGCTGGGATTACAGGCATGAGCCACTGCACCCGGCCAGAAGATTTATTCTTATAGTGGATCTTAGCAACCTCAGCATATGACTTTTTGGTAAACTTTTTATTGACCCATAATATTTGTACATATTTATGGGGTACATATGATATTTCGTTACTTGGATTGAATGTGCAATGATCAAGTCAGGGTATGTAGAGTATCCATCACAGTGAATAGTTGTCATTTCTATGTGTTGGGAACATTTCAGGTCCCCTCTTCTAGTTATTTTGAAATATACCATATGATGTTGTTAACTGTAGTCATCCTGCTTTTGCTATTAAGTGTTAGAACATATTTCTTCTGTCTCACTACATATTTGTACCTATTGACCAACTGCTCTTTACCCTCACCCCAACACCTATCCCAGCATCTGGAAACTATTATTCTACTCCCTACCTCTATGAGATCAATTTTTTTTCTTCTTTTTTCTTTTTCTCTCTCACCATGAGATGCACTTTTTTTTTTTTTTTTTTTTTTTTTTTTTTAGATAGAGTTTTCACTCTTGTTACCCAGGCTGAAGTGCAGTGGTGCAATCTCAGCTCACTGCAGCCTCTGTCTCCTGGGTTCAAGCGATTCTCTTGCCTCAGCCTCTCGAGTAGCTGGGATTACAGGCGCGCACCACTACACTGGACTAATTTTTGTATTTTTGGTAGAGACAGGGTTTCACCATATTGGCCAGGGTGGTCTCTAACTCCTGACTGCCCGCATTGGCCTCCCAAAGTGCTGGGATTACAGGCGTGAACCACTGCGGCCGACCTGAGATCCACTTTTTAGCTCCCACATATGAGTGAGAACGTGTGATGATCTGTCTTTCTGTGCCTGGTTTATTTCACTTAACCTAATAACCTCCAGTTCCATCCCTGTTGCTGCAAATGACAGGATTTCATTCTTTTTTTATGGTGGAATAGTATTCCATTGTGTATATACACCACATTTTCTTTATCATTCATCCATTGATGGACACTTACATTGGTTCCATGTCTTTGCTATTGTGAATAGTGCTGCAGTAAACATGGGGATGCAGATATTCCTTTGAAAACTGATTTTCTTCTCTTTGAATAAATACCCAGTAGTGGGATTGCTGTATTATGTGGTAGTTCTATTTTTAATTTTTTGAGAAATCTTCATACTGCTTTCCATAATGGCTGTACTAATTTACATTCCCACCAACAGTGTATAAGAGTTCCCTTTTCTTATATCCTCATCAGCATCTGTTATTTTTTATTTTTATTTATTTTTATTTTTGAGATGGAGTCTCACTCTCTCACCAGGCTGGAGTGCAGTGGCGCGATCTTGGCTCACTGCAAGCTCTGCCTCCTGGGTTCGCGCCATTTTCCTGCCTCAGCCTCCCGAGTAGCTGGGACTACAGGCGCCCGCCACCACGCCTGGCTAATTTGTTTTTGTATTTTTAATAAAGACGGGGTTTCACCGTGTTAGCCAGGTTGGTCTCAATCTCCTGACCTCATGATCCGCCTGCCTCGGCGTGCCCGGCCTTTTTTTTTTTTTTTTTTTTTGAGACAGAGTCTCACTCTCTCACCCAGGCTGGAGTGTGGTGGCATGATCACAGTTCACTGGGCTCAAGTGATCCTCCTACTTCAGCATCCTGAGTAGCTGGGACCACAGGCGTGTGCTACCACATCTGGCTAGTTTTTAATTTTTTGTAGAGATGAGGTCTTGGTATGTTCCTGCTTTATCATTTTTCCTAAAATTCTTCTTAACTATTACTAGTTCTGTCCTCTACTGTTATCAGTCCATCTGACTCAGTCTGGTTTTATCTCTTCCCAACACCACATCTTTTCCTAGGGATTTACAATGTATATACAGTTAAGGCCAATTTCCAATACTTGAGCAGTCCTTTTGTTGTTTCTCTATGAATTGTAAAATGCTTAAGACCTCAGATTTTCATGTAAGCCTGTTTGTCTAAGGCTGGCTCCCTTTCTGGATGTTTTTTCAGCTCATAGCATCTTTGGGGATGGTGGGGTTTTTTTTGTTTCTTTCCTTTTCTTTCCCTTTTTTCCTTTCCCTCCTTCCCTCCCTCCCTCCCTACCTTCCTGCTTTGCTTGCCTTTTTTCTCTTCTCTTCCCTCACCTCCCCTCCCCTCCCCTTGCCTCCCCTCCCCTCCCCTCCCCTCCCCTCGCCTCCCCTCCCCTCCCTTCCCCTCCCTT
Organism: Macaca thibetana thibetana; assembly: GCF_024542745.1. Lineage (NCBI taxonomy): Eukaryota > Metazoa > Chordata > Mammalia > Primates > Cercopithecidae > Macaca > Macaca thibetana. Next base: position 93,283,949 of record NC_065586.1, on the reverse strand, counting down.
CCCCCTCTCCTCTTTTTTTGTCCTATCCGTCCATCTGTCCATCCGTCCTTCCTTCCTCCCTCCCTCCCTCCCTTCCCTTTTCCCTTTCCTTTCTTTCTCTTCGTTTCCCCTTCTCTTCCTCTTCCCTTCCCCTTCCCTTTCCCTTCCTTTCCCCTTTCCCTTCCCTTCCCTTCCCTTCTTTTCCCCTTCCCCTACCCCTTCCCCTACCCCTTCCCCTTCCCTTCACCTACCCCTTCCCCTTCCCTTCCCCTTCCCTTCCCCTAACCCTTCTCTTCCCCTCCCCTTCCCTTCTCCTGCCCCTTCTCTTCCCCTCCCCTTCCCTTCTCCTGCCCCTTCTCTTTACCTTCCCTTCCCTTCTCCTGCCCCTTCTCTTCACCTTCCCTTCCCTTTCCCCTTCCCTTCCCCACCCCTTCCCCTTCCCTTCCCCTAACCCTTCTCTTCCCCTCCCCTTCCCCACTCCTTCCCCACCCCTTCCCCTTCCCTTCCCCTAACCCTTCTCTTCCCCTCCCCTTCCCCACTCCTTCCCCACCCCTTCCCCTTCCCTTCCCCTAACGCTTCTCTTCCCCTCCCCTTCTCTTCCCCTTCCCCTTCCCTTCCCCTTCCTTTTCCCTTCCCTTCCCTTTCCCCTTCCTCTACCCTTCCCCTTCCCCTTCGATTCCCTTCCCCTTCCCTTCCCCTTCCCCTTAGTTTCCCTTCCCCTTCGCTTCCCTTCCCCTTTGCTTCCCTTTCCCTTCCCCTTCCTTTCCCCTCCCCTTCCCTTCCCCTTCCTCTTCCTTTCCCCTTCCCTTCCCCTTTGCTTCCCTTTCCCTTCCCTTCCCCTTCCCCTCCCCTTCCTTTTTCCTTCCCCTCCCCTCCCCTGCCCCTTCCCTTTCCCTTCCCCTCCCCTGCTCCTTCCCTTCCCCTTCCCCTTTCCCTTCTATTCCTTTCCATTCCCCTTCCCTTCCCTTCCCATTCATTTCCATTCCCCTTCCCTTCCCTTCCCTTCCCTTCCCTTCCCTTCCCCTTCCCCTTCCTCTTCCTTTCCCCTTCCCTTCCCCTTCACCTTCCCCTTCCCTTCCCCTTCACCTTCCCCTTCCTTTCCCCTTCACCTTGCTTTTCCCCTTCCCCATTCCCTTCCCCTTTTCCTTCCTTCCTTCTTTATTTTCTTTCTTTTGACAGGGTCTCACTCTGCCCCCTAGGCTGGAGTGCAGTAGTGTTATCTGCTCACTGCAGCTTCGACCTCCCAGGCTCCCACCTCAGCTTCCCAAGTAGCTGGGACGGGTGCATGCCACCATGCCTGGCTAATTTTTCTATTATTTGTAGTGACAGGGTACACCATGTTGCCCAGGCTGGTGTTGAACTCCTGGGCTCCAGCATTTCTCCTGCCTTGGCCTCCAAAAGTGATGGGATTACAGGCATGAACCACTGCGCTTTCTTTTTTTAAAATGAAGTTTACAGAATAGATGTCATGGGTCCTTATATATTCTTGTTTGGAGAAAATTTCTGTTGGTCTTAAGCTCTGTTTTATAGTTTTTCAATTTAGAAATTAAACTGGCCGGGCGTGGTGGCTCACGCCTATAATCCCAGCACTTTGGGAGGCCGAGGCAGGTGGATCACCTGAGGTCAGGAGTTCAAGACCAGCCTAGACAACATGGTGAAACCCCATCTCTACTAAAAATACAGAAATTAGCTGGGCATGGTAGCGGGCGCCTGTAGTCCCAGACAGTCGGGAGACTGAGGCAAGAGAATCAGTTGAAGCCAGGAGGCGGAGGTTGCGGTGAGCCGAGATTGCACCACTGCACTCCAGCCTGGCGACAGAGCAAGACTCCATCTCAAAAAAAAAAAAGAAAAAAAAAAAAAAAGAAATTAAACTATACATATCATAATGTTTTTGTCACGAGACTCTTTAAAAAACCTTTATTTTGAAAAATTTCAAATATAGAGAAAAGTTAAAGAGTAAAACAGTGAATACTCATGTAACTCTCCCCCACTGTCAACAGATGTTATCATTTTGCCATATTAGCTTTATTTCTCTTTATATATGTTCCTACCTTTTTTTGGCTGAATCACTAAAAGTAATTGCAGACCACATCATGCTTCATTCCTAAGTACTTAAGTAAGCATCTCCTAATAATAAAAATACTATCTTATCACACTACTATTATCACATCTAAGAAACTAACAAGAATTTCTTACCATCTCGTTTTCAGTACATATTCAAATTCCCCAGCTGTCCTAAGAATGTATTTCATACTTGTTTTCAATATATGCCAATCAACGTTTCTGTATTGGTTTTAATTATTATGACACTTTTAAGCTGCACACTCATGCTTTTTCTTCATGTCATTTGTTGAAGCATCAAGTTAACTGTTGTAGAACGTCGCACATTCTAAATTCATCTTATTGTTTTCTCAAGTTATTTAACTTGTTCCTCTATCACCTTCCATGCAGTTCCTGTAAACTAGAAGCTAGGTCTAGAGTCTTAATCAGATTCAGATTAAGCATTTTTGGCAAAGATACTTCACAGGTGATGTTTGTGTGTGTCAAGTTGCCTCACATGAGGAGGCACAGATTGTTTGATTTTCTTGCTCTTCACGATGTTAGTTTTGCTAACTGCTGGATCTTTCAGTTTTAAAGGTACATTTTTTCCCCTTTGCAATTAGTAAATAACCTGTAGAGTGATTACCTAATAATGGTTTTAGCATCCATTGATAATCCTGCTGGAATCTATGATTACATTGGGTATTAAAAATGATGATTTTCTAATTTTGTCATTCAGTCTTTATTAGCTGACTTTCTTCTTTGGAACATAGCTTTTCTTTGTCTCATTCTCTCTCCCTTTAAAAATGAATATTAATATAAACTCATGGATTTTTATTTTTCCGAAGTGTTAGTCAATTTTATTTATAATGTTGATATTCTCTTGGGCAATGTGGTGAAACCCCATCTCTACGAAAAATACAAATATTAGCTGGGTGTGATGGCATGCTCCTGCGGTCCCAGCTACTCAGAGGCTAAGGTGGTAGGATGACTTGAGCCCGGGAGGTGGAGGTTGCACTGAGTCGAGATTATGTCACTGCACTCCAGCCTGGGTGACAGTGAGACCCTGTCACAAACAAACAAACAAAATTGATATTTAAATTATCCCAGATTTGGCCAGTGATAGCCCTTGTTAACTGACTTCTCCATCTTTTTGACAGGACTGTATTGTCTTTGAGTGTTTCCTTTCTGGTATAAAATGTTCCCAGCTCACTTCGTACTTGTGCTGGCCTAGATCTGGAGTAATTATTTCACCAGGGAACTTTGGCTTCTGAGTGACACTAGGTATACTCATTGTTTCTGGTGTGTCATTGCTTCTAGGCTGCTTGAGGGCAAAGAAATAGATTAAACATTTTTTTAAAAGCAATTGTAAGTTCATATTAATACCACCAATTCAGATTTAATACTACAGAACGTTTTCTTGGCTTTTTTTGTTTTGTATTTGTATTTCTTTTTTTCTTATATTGCAAATTTCAGATTTTTTTTTTTCTTTTTTTGGAGAGTTTTGATCTGTCACCCAGGCTGGAGTGCAGTAGCACAATCTGGGCTTACAGCAGCCTCTGCCTCCTGGGGCCAGTCGATCCTCCCACCTCAGCCTCTCAAGTAGCTGGGTCCACAGGTGAGCGCCACCACACCCAGCTAATTTTTGTATTTTTTGTAGAGATGGGGTTTCACCATGTTGTCCAGGCTGGTCTCAAACTCCTGGGCTCAAGTGATCTACCCTCTTTGGCCTCCCAAAGTGCTGTGATTACAGGCATGATCCTCTGTGCCTGGCCAAATTTTAGATTTTAATGGCATTTGTATATGTTATTTACTCTGTCCTACAATAAGCTTAAATTAATTTCAAAATAATACAACTGTCACTACTGACAGTAAGCCTATATAAACTTGCTGATTGAAGTTCAAGATTTTCTTGCAATTCCTTTTTCCTTGAATATATCCCACTAAGGATATATAGTCAGAATACAGTTTTTTTTTATTTTTTTTTTTTTTGAGAGGGAGTCTCGCTCAGTCACCCAGGCTGGAGTGCAGTGACGCGATCTCTGCTCACTGCAAGCTCCGCCTCCCGGGTTCACGCCATTTTCCTGCCTCAGCTTTCTGAGTAGCTGGGACTACAGCCGCCCGCCGCCAGGCCCGGCTAATTTTTTGTATTTTTAGTACAGACGGGGTTTCACCGTGTTAGCCAGGATGGTCTCGATCTCCTGACCTCATGATCCGCCTGCCTCGGCCTCCCAAAGTGCTGGGATTACAGGCGTGAGCCACCACGCCCAGCCGAGAATACAGTTTTCAAAAGTTGTATGAAATAATTTCTTTCTCTGTGCTCACATTGTCAGTTTGATATACAGATATGTTCTTTTTTTTTCCTGTTGGGTGTTTGGTTTTAGGGCTTGTCTTTTTTTTTCCTTTTGGATTTAATTTTATGTTATGAACCTGTAGTGTAAACATGGTTCAAAAGTCAAAACTGGCCGGGTGCTGTGGCTTAGGCCTGTAATCCCAGCGCTTTGGGAGGCCGAAGCAGGCGGATCACCTGAGGTCAGGAGTTTGAGACCAGCCTGGCCAACGTGGTGAAACCCCATCTCTACAAAAGTACAAAAATTAGCTGGGCATGATGGTGGGTGCCTGTGATCCCAGCTACTTGGGAGGCTGAGGCAGAAGAATCACTGGAACCTGGGAGGTGGAGGTTGCAGTGAGCCGAGATCGTGCCATTGCACTCCAGCCTGGGCGAGAGAATGAGACTCCATCTCAAAAAAAAAAAAAAAAAGTCAAAACCACATTAAAAGATAGACTTAGAGAAATCTCAGTCCTTTCTAATTCTTTTCATTGTTTTCTGGGTTATCCTCTTAGTGTTTCTTTTTATAAAAACAAGTAAATGTATATTTGTGTGTATATTGCTATTTCCCATTTTTTTCTTACACAAATGTACATTTACTTACTTTTCTCACTCAACGGTATATCCTAGAAATCCTTCCATATCAATTCATTAAGTGTTTCTTCCTTCCCTCTGTCCTTTCTTTTTCTCTCTCTCCTTTCCTTTCCTTTCTTTCTTTCCCTCTGTTCCTTCCTTTCTTTCCCTCCCTGTCTCCTCTCCCTTCCTTTCTTCATAGTGCTGTGTTGTATGGATGTATGAAAGTTGATTCAATCATTTCTCTGTTAAAGAACATTCGGGTTGTATCCAATTTCTTGATTAATCTTATACAAGTGTGTTTTGCATTTCTGGAGTTACATACTCAGGATATGTTACCAGAAGTGAGGTTTCTGGGTGAAAAGGTAAATGCAAATGTAATTTTATTAGATGTTACATACCCAGTTTTCCTCTATGGTAATTGTATTATTTTGTAGATCTACTAAGACAGTATCAGGGTAGTTGTCACAGGATTCTACTCCATAGTAATTCTAAATGGTATTTCTTTCTTTCTTTCTTTTTTGAGACAGGGTCTTGCTCTGTTGCCCAGGCTGGAGTGCAGTGGTATGAACATGGCTCACTGCAGCCTTGAACTTCTGGGCTCAAGTGATTCTCACCGTTAGTCTCCTGAGTAGCTGGGACCACAGGCATGCACCACCATGCCCGGGTAATTTTTTTTGTAATTTTTTTTTTTGAGACAGAGTTTTGCTCTTGTTGCCCAGGCTGGAGTGCAATGGTGAGATCTTGGCTCACTGCAATCTCTTGTCTCCTGGGTTCAAGCAATTCTCCTGCCTCAGCCTCCTGAGTAGCTGCGATTACAGGCATACGCCACCACGCTCAGCTAATTTTGTATTTTTAGTAGAGAGAGGGTTTCACCATGTTGGTCAGGCTGGTCTCAAACTCCTGACCTCAGGTGATCCGCCCATCTTGGCCTCCCATAGTGTTGGGATTACAGGCATGAGCCACCGTGCTTGGCCATTTTTTAGTAATTTTTTGTAGAGACGGGGGTCTCCCTGTGTTGCCCAGGCTGGTCTCAAACTCCTGGGGTGAAGTGATCCTCCTGCTTCTGCCTCCCAAAGTGCTAAGATTACAGACGTTAAATGAATTTTCTACACTGTGATTTTAAAATGTGATCTGGAGACCACTTGTAATTTGTAAGGATTTGAGGGGTTGGTTTTTGTCAGTTAGAAACATTCCTACAAATGTCTATATTTTTGTCTTTGGCTTATTTGAATATATACATGCCATGTTTGATTTTTAAAGTGGCAACAACTACATTGGTGTCTTCTGACGGTTTTGCCATCAGATTTGTTGAGGTATCTATTTGGTGGCAAGATAAAGGAAGCTATGGAGGGGCTATGAATTTTGAGGATCTTTGGCTTTTCTAAAGTAATCTGCTGGTCACATGATTTTGAGAACCACTGTCCTTGTGGCCTGAGAGAACGTTATATCCTAGTAATCACTGGGTTTTGATTTTCTTTTATGTCCTGCCCAGGCTCCTGCTTACATTCGGGAATGTGCCAGATTGCACTATTTGGGATCCAGAACTCAGGCATCAAAGGTAAGAATAGGAATCTGCTCTTAACCCAAACAAGGAGAACGTTAAGATTGGTGGAGTTTTAAAACAAAGTATGAAGTCAAAGTAAAAGCTTGGAAAATAAGTTTTTAGTATTATAGCTCAAAATTACATAGTCATTTTGCCATAATGGAGAAGACTAAGAAGTAAGTTATGTATTAGAATATAAATGCTCCACATGTGAGGTGTGGTAGCTCAGGCCTGTAATCCCAGTGACTCTGGAGGCTGAGATGGGAGAATTCAGGTCTACGGTGAGCTGATTGTGCCACTGCATTCCAACCTGGGTAACACAGTGAGACCCTGTCTCTTGAAAAAAAAAGTCCCCCCTATACACTATTTTTATTTGCTTTCAGAGGCTCTCTACTGATAGATGGTGTCCTCTGCGCAAGAGTGATGACACAGACCCTGTGTTTCAAGGTTTTTCATAAAGTCCTTCTGATATAAATAATCTGTGAATAGCAAATGTGTTAAATATTTTATAGGAATGAAAGGACAATTTTATCAATTTTATATAATTCATTCCTATTTTAGGTTCATTGGTATGGTTAAACTCTATCAAATGGCTAAAAGACTTGAGACCACATGAGCTTAGATAGATAGGGAAATGTATAATGCTTATTCACAAGATTAGATATGATAATGATTTTTTTTTTTTTTTTTTTTTTGTGACAGGGTTTCACTCTGTCGGGTAAGCTGGAGTGCAGTGGCATGATCTCGGCTCCCTGGTCCTCTCATGTCAACCTCCTGAGTAGCTGGGACTATAGGCATGCACCACCAGGCCCGCTAATTTTTGTATTTTTGGTAGAGACAGGGTTTCACCATGTTGCTCAGGTCTCAAACTCCTGGGCTTAAGTGGTCCGGCTGCCTCAGCCTCCCAAAGTGCTGGGATTACAGGCGTGATCCACCACATCCAGCCTAGATACGATTATTGAGTTTTAAAAGTAAGAAGTTATGGCCGGGTGTGGTGACTCATGCCTGTAATCCTAGCACTTTCAGAGGCCGAGGCAGGCGGATCACTTGAGATCAGGAGTTTGAGACCACCTTGGATAACATGGCCAAACCCCGTCTCTGCCAAAAATGCAAAACATTAGCCAGGTGTGGTGGCATGCACCTGTAGTCTCAGCTACTTGGGAGGCTGAGGTGGGCGGATCACTTGAGCCCAGGAGGTGGAGGTTGCAAGTAAGCCAAGATGGTGACACTGTACTCCAGTCTGGGTGACAGAGTGAGACCCCATCTCAAAAAAATAAAAAAAGTGAGAAGTTAGGCACTTGATCTTTGTGTGCCTGCTTGGGTCTCTTCCAAGCATACTTTCCTTTCTTTCCTGTTCTAAGCCTTTTTAAATAAACTTGCACTCCTGCTTTGAAAAAAAAAAAAAAAAAAGTCAGAAGTTAAAAACTTTACAAGCACTTTTTGAGTACTTAAATTTTTCAAGTTCTATTCATCCTGTCATGGTTAGAAACTTAAGTTGTCCACTTGTGCTATTTTTTCTGCTCCTATTTGTTTCTCCCTGTTATTCAGCAAATATTCAGTGTTACCAGGAAAACAGTATTTGGTTTCAACTAGTTTAAATGGAGTGTGGTTTTTTGTTAGAGAGCTGTTTTTGTTCCTCTAGCACTGCTGTCTAGTTGTCATATGAAGTTGCCACATGTGGGAATGAGTATTAGCTAAGAGTCAGAGCCCTTGGGCTCCCAGGTGGATCTGTCACTTTAGTATCCAGATGACTTTAAACTTACAGTTTAACCTCAGTGTTTTTCCACTGTCAGATGGGAATCATGATACTTTCCATGCTTACGTTGTTGAATTGTTGAATAAATTAATGAAATTAAAAGATGCTTTAAAAACTGAACTCTAATACAAATATAACTCTTGGTGGCAGTATTCTAAATGCACTTAGGTTCTCTGGGCAGGTCATGGGAGTGGGCTATTAATATAACCTATATTAATAGGTTCCTTGTTATCTGATAATAGTGTTAAGATTTTTCTTGTTCCTGAGTATAGGAGTATACCATGTCACCACTCTCCCTTTTTTTATTCTAGGTTTTTGTAAGAACCCCAAAACAAACTTGGCAGGATATATTAATTTACTCTTCTTTTAAATTTTCCTTAGGATGACCTTGACCTGATAGCTTCATGTCATACTAAGTCCTTTCAGCTGGTAAAGTCTCAGAAACGTAACCGGGTAGATTCCTGCCCTCACCAGGAGGAGACCCAGCAGCATACGGAAGAGGCACTGAGAGAGCTGTTTCAACACGTTCACAGTATGCCAGAGTCAGCAAAGAAGAAACAACTTATTAGACAGGTGCCTAAAGGCAGGGAAGTCCCGATGGGGTTTAGGAGTGTAATCGTGGTTGTAGAATCAGTAGGTCATATTGTTAAGAATCTCATTTAATTTTTGGCTCAGCCAAGAAAGCAGGCTTGTCTATGGAATCTCCACGGCGATCTCTGTGCCACTGCTCCACTAGAGAAAGGAGTGGAGGCCCTTGATTTCTACAGTTAAACAGGAGGATCCAAGTGTGGTTAGAGTGTCTCTCATTTTGGTCATGTCCCAAGTTTGCTGAGAGAGGACCAGCAGTTACATTATATTGTTCCAAAGTTTAAACCCTCCAGATTTTCTTAGCAAATAACTTTTCTGAGCTTCAGATTTCTTGTTTGTAAAATGGTAATAGTAACCTCAATGTTTCATAGTTCTAAAAATTAGAGATAATCTATGTAGAGTGGCTGGCATAGCAAAGTCTAAGTGGTAACTTTTTACTAACAGAGTCGTTTGCAGTTAGAGAACACAATAAATCAGGGCCCTAGTGTGATACTAGAAAGTAGAAATTCTGGTGGCTAAGTTTGTTTATGCTGGAGCTATGGGAACAAATTTACTATTTTGGGACTCAAAGTGTGGTTTAAGTAAGTCCTGTGACTTTGGTAGTTTCTTTCTCAGGAGATTAATTTTGTCTCAATCCCTCTTGAATTTTACCTGAACAGGCACGGTTAGCCTCTTGACTTTTATTCAACTGGGACTTTCTTGGAGGAGGAGTCTCTTTTTACTTATTTTATACCTACTCTCAGCATAAGGCCAGGTATAAACAAGTACTCAGATAATGGTGAACTGAGCTGTTCTTAAGAATTGACAAAGTCATTTGAGAAAAGTTTCTGCCATCTCTTTGAAGTTACTTTGAGATCTAGCAAATTGTGTTAGAATTTTACAGAATGTTGGCTGAGTATTGCTGCAGATTCAAACCAGTCTAGTGATTTAATTCTTGATAGAAACTAAGTAGTTTCATGTAGGACAGGTATAATGACTTCTTTCAACAAGAACGCTGATACCGGCTAGGCGCAGTGGCTCACACCTGTAATCCCAGCACTTTGGGAGGCCGAGGCGGGTGGATCACCTGAGGTTGAGAGTTCGAGACCAGCCTGACCAACATGGAGAAACCCCGTCTCTACTAAAAATACAAAATTAGGACCGGGCATGGTGGCTCACGCCTGTAATCCCAGCACTTTGGGAGGCCGAGGCCGGCAGATCACCTGAGGTTGGGAGCTCGAGATCAGCCTGACTAACATGGAGAAACCTGGTCTCTACTAAAAATACAAAAAAAATCAGCCAGGTGTGGTGGCACATGCCTGTAATCCCAGCTACTCGGAAGGCTGAGGCAGGAGAATTGCTTGAACCCAGGAGGTAGAGGTTGTGGTGAGCTGAGATCATGCCATTGCACTCCAGCCTAGGCAACAAGAGTGAAACTCTGTCTCAGAAAACAAAACAAAACAAAACAAAAACAAAATTAGCCAGGTGTGGTAGCTCATGCCTGTAATCCCAGCTACTCTGGAGGCTGAGGCAGGAGAATTGCTTGAGCCCGGGAGGCGGAGGTTGCGGTGAGCCGAGATCATGGCATTGCACTCCAGCCTGGGCAGCAAGAGCGAAACCCTGTCTCAAATAAAAAAAAAAAAAAACACTGATACTTAAGAAAGAAAAAAATTTTGCACTTTTTAGAAAAACAGAAAATTATAGAGAAGGATAAGAAGAAAGCAAATTACTCTTCCCGCCAGTGTTTATGTTGTGGGCATTTCTTTTGTCTTTTGGTCTTTTTCCTCTGGATATCTTTTTACATAGTTATGATCATACCATCTACTTCAAAATTTTTTCCTGTTTTCGCCAAACATGACAGTCTAAGCATTTGTTATGCATGCAGACAGACTCCTTCCATACACTTTATTTTATTTTTATTTTTATTTTTAGTTTTTTGAGACAGAGTCTTGCTCTGTTGCCCAGGCTGGAGTGCGGTGTACGATCTCGGCTCACTGCCACCTCTGCCTCCCGGGTTCAAGCAATTCTTCTGCGTCAGCCTCCTGAGTAGCTAGGACTACACGCATGCGCCACTATGCCTGACTAATTTTCGCATTTTTAGTAGAGATGGAGTTTCACCATGTTGGCCAGGCTGGTCTTGAACTCCTGACCTCAAGTGATCCACCTGTCTCGGCCTCCCAAAGTGCTGGGATTACAGGTGTGAGCCACTGCACCTAGCCATCCTTCCATACATTTTAAATACTGCTGTATCTTTTTTTTTTTTGAGACGGAGTCTCGCTGTGTTGCCCAGGCTGGAGTGTAGATGTAAGGGCTCAAATATGATCTTAAGTAAATATGATCTTAAGTAAAAGATCATATTTGAGTGCAGTGGCTCGATCTCGGCTCACTGCAACCTCCGCCTCCTGGATTCAAGCAATTCTCCTGCTTCAGCCTCCCGAGTAGCTGGGATTACAGGCATGTGCCACCATGCCCAGCTAATGTTTTTGTATTTTTAGTAGTGATGGGGTTTCACCACGTTGGTCAGGCTGTTCTCCAACTCCTGAACTCAAATGATCTACCCGCCTCACCTCCCAAAGTGCTGGGATTACAGGTGCGAGCCACCGCACCCAGCCTGCTGTATCTTTTTGAAGAAACTATAATTTTATTGTGTTCTAATTTTTTCTCTATGATTATAAAAATTATACATGCTCACTATAGAAACATTGAAACTCTCAGAAGTGTGTAAAGAGAACATAAAAATCACCTATACACATCCAGAGGTAAACACTGATAACATTTTAGAGTATTTCCTCCTAGTGTTTCTCTCCATGAATATGTGTTTCACATTGTTTTCTTTTACTTAAGATCATATTTGAGCCCTTACATCTGGGCCAAAAGAAAAAATCATAATATGTATTGTTTTATATTCTGCCCTTTTCATTTAACTTTATATTACAAACATTTCTCGTATTATTAAAAGGCTATGAACAGTTTCAATGTTTATGTAATATTCTTTTTTTTTTTTTTTTTTGAGACAGAGTTCCCCTCTGTCACCTAGGCTGAAGTGCAGTGGCGTGATCTCACCTCACTGCAGCCTCCACCTCCTGGGCTCAAACAGTTCTCCTGCCTCAGCCTCCCAAGTAGCTGAGATTACAGTGGAGCACCACCATGCCTGGCTAATTTTTATATTTTTAGTAGAGACAGGATTATACCATGTTGGCCAGGCTGGTCTTGAACTCCTGGCCTCAGGTGATCTGCTTGCCTTGGGTTCCCAAAGTGCTGGGATTATAGACATGGGTCACCATGCCCAACCTTAAATGTTTGTATAATATTCTATTCTGCATAACCAAATTTATACATAATTTGCCTACTAAAGGACATATTTGGGAATTATATTTTTAGTTTATAAATTTTGTTCATAAGTATTTTCATTGTAGATTATTTGCTAGAAGTGGCATGATGAACGAGTATATATTATTTTTTTGGCTGCTATATGTACTAGGTCCCTTTTAATAGATAAGTCCCTCTTTTTCTCCCTTTCTTCTTGTTTTTCCCCTTAAAACATTGCCAGTTTGTTTGAATACACTTTAAAATAAAAACTGGGTAAGTACCCTTTACCTAATTCCCCATAATATTAACATTATAAAAACTAAGAAATTAACATTAGTACAGGGCCGGGCAGGGTGGCTTATGCCTGTAATCACAGCACTTTGGGAGGCTGAGGCGGGCGGATCACCTGAGGTCGGGAGTTCGAGACCAGCCTGACCAACGTGGAGAAACCCTGTCTCTACTGAAAATACAAAATTAGCCAGGTGTGATGGCGCAGGCCTGTAATCCCAGCTACTCGGGAGGCTGAGGCAGAGGAGAATCGCTCGAACCAGGGAGGCAGAGGTTGCTGTGAGCCGAGATCACGCCATTGCACTCCAGCCCGGACAACGAGTGAAACTCTGTGTCAAAAAAAAAAAAAAAATTAGTGCATTACTTATTAACATTACAGATTTTACTTTTTTCCTCCCCCAATATCCTTTTTTTTTGCTCCGGGATCCAATCCAGGGTGCCACACTACATTTAGACACACACAGACACACACACACACAGACACACACACTCTCTCTCTCTCTCTCTCTCTCTCTGTCTCTCACTCCCTTTTTGTTTCTTTTTTCTATTTTTTTTTGAGACGGAGTTTTGCTCTGTTATCAGGCTGGAGTGCAGTGGCACAATCTCCGATCTTGGCTCACTGCAGTCTCCACCTCCTGGGTTCAAGCGATTCCCCCGACTCGGCCTCCAGGATAGCTGGGACTACAGGTGTGCGCCACCACGCCTGCTAATTTTTTTTTGTATTTTAGTAGAGATGGGATTTCACCATGTTGGCCAGGATGGTCTCAATCTCCTGACCTCGTGATCCCCCCACCTTGGCCTCCCAAAGTGTTGGGATTACAGTCGGGAGACACCGTGCCTGGCCCACTCCCTTTTTCTTTATAGTCATGTGTCACTTGATGATTGGGATATGTTCTAAGAAATGTGTTTTTAGGTGATTTCATTGTTGTGTGAACATCACAGAGTGTACTTACATAAACCTAGACGGCATAGCTTACTACACACCTAGGCTGTATGGTGTAGCCTGTTGCTTCTGGGCTACAAACATGTACGGGATGTTACTGTATTGAGTACTGTAGGCATTTGTAACAATGGTAAGTATTTGTGTATCTAAACATAGGAAAGGTACGGTAAAAATATAGTATAAAAGGTAAAAAATAGTATACCTGTATCGGGCAGTTACCATGAATGGAGCTTGCAGGACTGGAAGTTATTCTAGGTGTGTCAGTGAGTGAGTAGTGAGCGAATGTGAAGACCTAGAACATTGCTGTACACGGCTGTAGGCTTTATAGTCACTGTACACTTAGGCTAGACTAAACATAACATTTTTTTCTTCAATAATTAATTACCTTTAGCTTACTGTAACTTTTTTGCTTTACAGACTTAAAACTTTTTTAGCTTTCTGACTCTTGTAATAACACTTAGCTTAAAACACAAAAACACTATGCATCTGTACAAAATATTTTCTTTATATCTTTATAAGCTTTTTTCTATTTTAAAAACTTTTAATTTTTTTTGTAAATTTTAAAACTTTTTAATTAAAAATTAAGACACAGCCTGGGCGTGGTGACTCACTCCTGTAATCTCAGCACTTTGGGAGGCCAAAGTGGGAGGATTGCTTTAGGCCAGGAGTTCGAGACCACCCTGGGCAGCATTGACCTTGTATCCACAAAATATAAAAAAAAGTGAACTGGGCTCGTGAGTGTGTGCCTGTAGTCCTGCTACTCAGGAGGCCTCAGCCTCAGCAGGAAGAATCACTTGAGCCTAGGAGTTTGAGGCTGCAGTGAGCTGTGATCCCTCCCACTGCACTCCAGCCTGGGCAACAGAGCAAGACCCCGTCTCTAAAAAATAAAAAAAACCCAAAACTGAAGACACAAATATACACATTAACCTAGGCCTACACACAATCATTAATATCACCGTCTTCTGTCTCTACATCTTATTCCACTAGAAGGTCTTCAGAGGCAATAACACTCATGGAGCTGTCATCTCCTATGATAACAATGCTTTTTTCTAGAATACCTCCCGAAAGACCTGCCTGAGGCTGTTTTATAGTTAACTTTAAAAAAAAAATAAGTAGGAGTGCACTCTAAAATAATGGTAAAAAGTATAAATAATGATACAAGTAGGCCGGGCGCGGTGGCTCAAGCCTGTAATCCCAGCACTTTGGGAGGCCGAGACGGGCGGATCACGAGGTCAGGAGATCGAGACCATCTTGGCTAACACGGTGAAACCCCGTCTCTACTAAAATAAAAAAAAAAAAAACTAGCCGGGCGAGGTGGCGGGCGCCTGTAGTCCCAGCTACTCGGGAGGCTGAGCTTGCAGTGAGCTGAGATCCGGCCACTGCACTCCAGCCTGGGTGACAGAGCCAGACTCCGTCTCAAAAAAAAAAAAAAAAAATGATAAAAGTATAGTATAGTAAATACATAAACCAGTAACATTTATTATCGGTTTTTTTTTTTTTTGGAGATGGAGTCTGTCACCCAGGCTGGAGTGCAATGGTGTGAACTCGGCTCACTGCAACCTCTGCCTCCCGGGTTCAAGTGATTCTCCTGCCTCAGCCTCCTGAGTAGCTGGGATTACAGGCGCCTGCCACCACGCCTGGCTAATTTTTGTATTTTTAGTAGAGATGAGGTTTCACCCTGTTGGCCAGGCTGGTCTTGAACTTCTGGTCTCAAGTGACCCACCTGTCTCGGCCTCCTAAAGTGTTGGGATTACAGGTGTGAACTGCCATGTCTAGCCCATTTATTATCGTTATCAAGAATTACGTACTATATATAATGGTATGTACTAGACTTTTATACAGCTAGCCGTACAGTAGGTTTGTTTATTCCAGCATCACTGCAGTCATTTGAGTAACACATTGTGCTGTGATGTTAGGACGGCAGTGACGTCATTAGGTGATAGGAATTTTTCACCTCCATTATAATCTGATGGGACTACTGTCATATGTGTGGTCTGTCATTGACCAAAATGTCATTATGCGGTACATTATTGTATTTGAAACTTATTTGTGGAAGAAACTATATTGTCTTCCATAGACTGAGTTTTTTTTTTTTTTCTTTTGAGACAAGGTCTAGCTATGTTGCCTAGACTGGAATGATGTGATCTCAGCTCACTGCAACCTCTGCCTCCTGGGTTCAAGCCATCCTCCCACTTCAGCCTCCTGAGTAGCCGGGACTACAGGCGTGTGCCGCCATGCCTGGCTAATTTTTGTATTTTTTGTAGAGACAGAGTTTCGCCATGTTGCCTAGGCTGGTCATGAACTCTTGAGCTCAAGTGATCTGCTGGCTTTGGCCTCCCAAAGTGCTGAGATTACAGGCATGAGCCACTGTGCTTGGCCTATAGTCTGGATTTTTTTTTTTTTTTTTTTTTTTTTTGAGACGGAGTCTTGCTCTGTCGCCCAGGCTGGAGTGCAGTGGCCGGATCTCAGCTCACTGCAAGCTCTGCTTCCCAGGTTTACGCCATTCTCCTGCCTCAGCCTCCCAAGTAGCTGGGACTACAGGCGCCCGCCACCTCGCCCGGCTAGTTTTTTGTATTTTTTTAGTAGAGACGGGGTTTCACCATGTTAGCCAGGATGGTCTCGATCTCCTGACCTTGTGATCTGCCCGTCTCGGCCTCCCAAAGTGCTGGGATTACAGGCTTGAGCCACCGCGCCCGGCTATAGTCTGGATTTTAATGATTGCATTCCTGTGATGTTATTCAACATGTTTCACAGTCCACTGTTCATGCTATAAACTGGTAGTTAGATCTACTTCTAGAGGTTTGATCTGATTCTAATTCAGTTTTTCAGGCTAAGAACTCTTTATGTGTGGTGTATACTTTTTTTTTTTTCCTGAGTCTGTTGCCTAGGCTGGAGTGCAGTGGCACAATCATGGCTCACTGCAACCTCAACCTCCCTGGGCTCAGGTGATCATGATCCTCCCACTGCAGCCTCCTGAGTAGCTGAGACTGCAGATGTACGCCACCATGCCTGGCTAATTTTTGTATTTTTAGTGGCGTGTACTTTTTAATATGCATTTTAAAAAGGCTCTGGATACACCTTGCTAAATACCCTCCCAGAACATTTTGCCAGGTAACACTCCCCCGAGTTGGATATGAGAGAATTTACCTTACTGTACCCTTGCCAACATCAGGAACGATGCATTTTTACTTGTCCCAATTTATTCAGGAGGGATACTTACTAGCTAAGCTCTTTAGACGTGGCTAATTTTTCTGCTTGCCGAGATAATTAACTTTGAGAACCTCTTGGTAGTTTTATGTAAAAATAATTTTTAACCTCCAGAACTCGAACTGATAAAATTTCCAGGCCGGGCGCGGTGGCTCAAGCCTGTAATCCCAGCACTTTGGGAGGCCGAGACGGGCGGATCACGAGGTCAGGAGATCGAGACCATCCTGGCTAACACGGTGAAACCCCGTCTCTACTAAAAAATACAAAAAAAAAAACTAGCCGGGCGAGGTGGCAGGCGCCTGTAGTCCCGGCTACTTGGGAGGCTGAGGCAGGAGAATGGCGGGAACCCGGGAGGCGGAGCTTGCAGTGAGTTGAGATCCGGCCACTGCACTCCAGCCTGGGCGACAGAGCGAGACTCCGTCTCAAAAAAAAAAAAAAAAAAAAAAAAAAAAAATTCCAAATTTTTACAATTCCGAAATTTTCAAAGTATAGTTAGAAAAGGCAGAAGAGGCTGGGTGTGGTGGCCCACGCCTGTAATCCTAGCACTTTGGGAGGCCGAGGTGGGCGGATCACTTGAGGTCAGGAGTTCGAGATCAGCCTGGCCAACACAATGAAACCCCATCTCTACTAAAAATAGAAAAAATTAGCTGAGTGTGGTGGCGCATGCCTGTAATCCCAGCTATTCGTGAGGCTGAGCATGAGAATTGCTTGAATCTGGGAGGCGGAGGTTGCAGTGAGCTGCAATTGTGCCACTGCACTCCAGCCTGGGCAATAGTGTGAGACTCTTGTCTCCAACAACAACAACCAGAAAAGGCAGAAGAGTAGAAGAGTTAAATGCTATATTATTATTACTTTTTAAGTGGGAAATGAATGGCTAATCAAAGCACTGAATAAGATTATTCAATGCATTGGGTCTTCTCATTTTCCACTTTAGGTACCTCCAGAGAGCTGATGTTGATAGCATTGACAAGTCTGCATTCTGATGTATTTCCTCTGACGATATTGTTGGCCGGCAGTCATGATAGATGTCCATTTAAAGAGTTTTAGTAACTTAAAAAATTTCTGTATGCAATTTATGTTAAATTAGGGACTGTTTTACATTGTGCCAATAACTCTGTGGTTCCAAGATGCTTTGTTGCAAAAAAGTCTTGGTTAGCAGCTGAGGATCGTGGGTAAATTTCATAAACTCTCCAAGTCTCAGTTTTTTTGTCTGTAAAATAGGGACAGTAATTCTACATTCAAGGAATGTGGCGTGCAGAGCCCCTCAGAGCAATTGAATCCAATTCTTTTGGCATCATCATTTCTGACTTTGTGATTTGCTTGTTGACCTCCTAATCCATCTATGCACAGACTCAGTTTTTCCTGGACTTTTATTTACACTTAGCTATTAGTTGTCACAGAATGCTGTGTCTTGATGGGAAAATATTTATAAAATGTTCTCTGTGTTTTCTTTTAGTTTAATAAGCAGTCATTGACCCAGACACCAGGGCGAGAACCTTCTGCTTCCCAGGTACAAAAGAGGGCTCGTTCACGCTCCTTCAGTGGGCTTATTAAGGTAGGTGTGCTGGGCTGTCATTTTCAGCATTGATTTTTAGGAAATGTAACAGTGTGATTTTTCTTGTGCATAAAAAGTTTTCTTCTGTTTTTGGGGACCCTATAAAGGACTAATTTATAAGGGGGTGAAGACAAAATGTTGAAAAGCTTTTATATTGCAAAGCGCTTTGCCGTGTTTCACATCAGAGAAGGGGCTCTGTGAAGTGAGGAGTACTAGAAGTAAGGGTCCTTCCTTTTCTTCTGGGGCTGAGGACAGAGTCTGCATTCCTGAGCAGTGTAAGCGGCCTCTTTTGTTTTCTGACCTGCTTCAAGTTACACACTTTTTAATGCAATTTGGTAAACCTGTGGAGAAGTGAGGAAGTTGTGACAAACTAGGGAAACTGTTAGAAAACGGAATTTTCTAATAGACTAGTGAGTTTTGATACCCCAGATTTTTGTGAGCTTAATATTTTTAACAGTTGTACTTTCTTCCATGTATCAAATTCAGTAAAAATCTTGTTTTTAAAACAAATACAAAATATGCTTCCATGTTATTGCTGCTGTCGTGGTGTTTGCAGATTAAATTTACAAGTCTTCAGACTATCGGAACTTGTAGTGAAGGAATATTGCCTTCAGGTGGCAGTAGATAACTTGATAATGGGGTTCAAATTTCCATGCATGAACTAAGGCAAGGTTTTGGTTAACTTGGAGAGAGATTAGTACCATACACTGCTTTTCTTTTCTACTTTTCTTTTTATTTTTTTGTTTTTTGGAAGAGATTGCTGCCCCCAAAGCACTGAGTATCCTTTTTTAAATTTATTTTATTTTTTTAATTTTTAGTTCTGGATACATGTGCAGGATTGCAAGTTTGTTATTTAGGTAAATGTGTGCCATGGTGGTTTACTGCACCTGTCAACCCATCACCTAGGTATGAAGCCCAGCATGCATTAGCAGCTATTTTTATTAAAAAAAATATTTTTGAAACAGAGTCTCACTGTTGTCACCCAGGCTGGAGTGCAATGACACAGTCTCGGCTCACTGCAACCTCCCCCTCTTGGGTTCAAGTGATTCTCCTGCCTCAGCTTCCCAAGTAGCTGGGATTACAGATGCCTGCCACCATACCCAGCTAATTTTTGTCTTTTTAATAGAGAGGGGTTTCACCATGTTGGCCAGGCTGGTCTGGAACTCCTGACCTCAGGTGATTCGCCCACTTCAGCCTCCCAAATTGCTGGGATTACAGGCATAAGCCATTGCGTCTGGCCAGCTATTTTTCTTAGTACTCTCTCTCCCCCAACCACACCCCTCAACAGGCCCCAGTGTGTGTTGTTCCCCTCCCTGTGTCCATGTATTCTCATTGTTTAGCTCCACTTTTTTTTTTTTTTTTTTTAGATGGAGGCTCTCTCTGTCACCCAGGCTGGAGTGCAGTGGCTTGATCTCGGCTCACTGCAGCCTCCGCCTCCTGGTTTCAAGCCATTTTCCTGCCTCAGCCTCCCAAGTAGCTGGGACTACAGGCGTGCACCACCATGACTGACTCATTTTTGTATTTTTAGTAGGGATGGGGTTTCATCATGTTGGCCAGGCTGGTCTCAAACTCCTGACCTCAAGTGATCCACCCACCTTGGCCTTCCAAAGTGCTGGGATTATAGGCGTGAGCCACCGCACCCGGCCAGCTCCTACTCATAAGTGAGAACATGTGGTGTTTGGTTTTCTGTTCCTGTGTTAGTTTGCTGAGGATAATGACTTCGTTTTATTTTGATTTTTTGGTGTTTTGCCCTGCTTTTCTTTTAAAAATTGTTATTAAGATCTATAATTCCAGCCACATAAGGAGCTCTTTGTTTAAAATTTAAAATTTTTGCCCTAAAAATAAATAACTTGTAATATTTATTTTTTTATTTTTGAGACAGTGTCTTGCTCTGTTGCCCAGGCTGAAGTACAAGTGGCACTATCGTGGCTTATTGCAGCTTTGATCTCCTGGGCACTCAGCTATCCTCCTTCTTTAGCCTCCCAAGTAGCTGGGACCACAAGTGCATGCCGTCACGCCTGGCTGATTTTAAATGTTTGTAGAGATGGGATCTTGCTGTGTTGCTGGTCTTTTTTGTTTCGAGACAGAGTCTCTCTCTGTGTCTCAGGCTGGCGTGCAGTGGTGTGATCTCAGCTCACTGCAACCTCTGCCTCTGGGGTTCAAGCGATTCTTCCACCTCAGCCTCCCAAGTAGCTGGGATTATAGGTGCCCACTACCATGCCTGGCTAATTTTTTGTATTTTTAGTAGAGACGGGGTTTCACCATGTTGGCCAGCCTGGTCTTGAACTCCTGGCCTCAGGTAATCTGCCCGCTTCGGCCTCCCAAAGTGCTGAGATTACAGGCGTGAGTCACCATGCACAGCCTGTGTTGCTGATCTTGAATTTCTGGGCTCAAGCGATCCTCCTGCTTTGGCCCCCTAAAGTGCTGAGATTACAGATGTGAGCCACTGTGTCTGTAATTTTTTTTTTTTTTTTAAGGTACAGCTGTTAACATTTACAAATTCATCTTACTGTAATTTTGGTCCTAGTTATAATTTATAGATATCTAGAATTCACTCTCAATCCTGACCTGGGGCCAGTAGCTTCTAGGACATTAGGCTTAGTTGACACCAAAATTTCCTTTGCCATCTACAGAGTGAAAAGGCAACCCCTGGATTGGGAGAAAATATTTGCAAATCATATATATGATTAGGGGTTAATATCCGTAATAATCTAAAGAACTCCTGTAACTCAACACAGCAAAAACAACCTCATTAAAAAGTGGGCAAAGGCCGGGCGTGGTGGGTCACGCCTGTAATCCCAGCACTTTGGGAGGCTGAGGTGGGCGGATCATGAGGTCAGGAGATTAAGACCATTCTGGCTAACACGGTGAAACTCCATCTCTACTAAAAATACAAAAAATTAGCCGGGCATGTTGGCACGTGCCTATAGTCCCAGCTGCTCTGGAGGCTGAGGCAGGAGAATCGTTTAAACCCAGGAGGCGGAGGTTGCAGTAAGCCGAGATTGCGCCACCGTACTTCTGCCTGGGTGATAGAGCGAGACTGCATCTCCAAAAAAAAAAAAAAAAAAAAAAAGGAATAAAATAGACATTTCTCCAGAGAAGATGTACAGATGGCCAAGAAGCACATGAAAAGATGTTCAACATTACTAATCATTAGGGAAATGTAAATCAAAACCACAAGTAGATACCACTTCACACCCACTAGGATGGCTATTATAAAAAAAAAAATAACAAAATAACAAATGTTGATGAGGATGTGGAGAAATTGGAATCCCTGTGCACTGTTGATAGGAATGTAAAATGGAGCAGCTACTGTGGAAAACAGTATTGCAGTTCCTAAAAAATTTAAAGACAATGACCTTATCATCCAGCAATGCTACTCCCGGTATATACCCAAAAGAATCGAAAGCAGGGTCTTGAGGCAATATTCGTACACCCGTCTTCATAGCAGCATTATTCACAATAGCCAAAAGGGAGAAGCAACCCAGCTGTCTATTGACCAATGAATGAATAACAAAACTTGGATATACAGATAATGGAACATTATTTGTCCTTAAAAAGGAAGGAAATTCTGACATATTCTACAATATGCATGAATCTTTTTTTTTTTTTTTTTTTTTTGAGACGGAGTCTTGCTCTGTGCCCCAGGCTGGAGTGCAGTGGCGCGATCTCGGCTCACTGCAAGCTCTGCCTCCGCGGGTTCACGCCATTCTCCTGCCTCAGCCTCCCGAGTAGCTCGGACTACAGGCGCCCGCCACCTCGCCCAGCTAATTTTCTTGTATTTTTAGTAGAGACGGGGTTTCACCGTGTTAGCCAGGATGGTCTCGATCTCCTGACCTCGTGATCCGCCCGTCTCGGCCTCCCAAAGTGCTGGGATTACAGGCTTGAGCCACCGTGCCCGGCCGAATCTTGAAGACATTATGCTAAGAGAAATAATCCAGTCATAAAAGGAAAAATACTGTATGATTCCACTGAGGTACCTATGAGTCAGGTTCGTAGAGACAGAAAGTAGAGAAGGTGGTTGGTTGTCAGGGGAGCTAAGAGTATGAAGAGAATGAGGAAATATTATTTAATGGGTATAGTATTTCTGTTTGGGAGGATGAGAAAGTTCTGAAGATGGATGATGGTTATGATTGCACAACACTATGAAGATACTTAATACCACTGAACTGTATACTTAAACATAGTTAAAATAGGGGCCGGGCGCGGTGGCTCACACCTGTAGTCCCAGCACTTTGGGAGGCCGAGGCGGGTGGATCACAACGTCAGGAGATCAAGACCATCTGGCTAACACGGTGAAACCCCATCTCTACTAAAAATACAAAAAATTAGCCGGGCGTGGTGGCAGGCGCCTGTAGTCCTAGCTACTCGGGAGGCTGAGACAGGAGAGTGTCGTGAACCTGGGAGGCAGAGCTTGCAGTGAGCCAAGATCGCGCCACTGCACTCCAGCGTGGGTGACAGAGCACGACTCAGTCTCAAAAAAAAAAAGATTAAAATAGTACATTTTATGTTATGTTTCTTTTATCCCATTAAAAAAAAAAAATCTCTTAGCTAGAATCCTAAAAGTGCATTTACCTGCTTATTCAGGGCTAGTAAAATGAACATCCTTAGTTTATTCTCATTTTTTTCTTCTCATTTGGAAGAATCTATCATTCCCTCTGACTTCCCTGTAATAGAAATGATTGATAATCAGAAAGGTTATAGTCAGATAAATGTTTCTCTATGTGTTAGTCTTTTTTTTTTTTTGTGAGACACAGTCTCACTGTGTTGCACAGGCTGGAGTGCAGTAGCATGATCTCAGCTCACTGCAACTTCCGCTTCCCGGGTTCAAGTGATTCTCATGCCTCAGCCTCCCGAGTAGCTGGGATTACAGGCATGCACCACTATGCCCAATTAATTTTTGTATTTTTAGTAGAGACAGTATTTCACCATGTTGGCCAGGCTGGTCTTAAACTCCTGGTCTCAAGTGATTCACCCGCCTCAGCCTCCCAAAGTGCTGAGATTATAGGTGTGAGCCACCGCTCCTGGCCTAAAATATTATTTTTAACTTGTGTTTTCCCTCAGCCTTATCAAGGTATAATTGACCATCTAGCCTATCTCGATCCCTTTTTTGGCTAGAGATTTTTCCTGTAGAACTCCTCTCATGTAAATTATTTATTAAATCAGAATGTGCTGAATATTGCTGCTGATATTTATAATGTAGGGTTTAATGTTCTAGTTTTGATATGTTCTTTTTTTGGAATTCAAATTTATTCTCTAAGGGAAAAAAAGAAAGATTTCTCCAAAGATGGTAGAATTGTCACTGTTGGCGGTTATGTAAACTACATCATTTCTAAGCTGTGCAGAGATGAAAGAGCTTTTAGTCTTGCTCTGAATGTCAGTATAGTCATGTGACCCCCTTAGGAAGGCCTCTACCTTCTTGTCGCTATATTAAGAACTCTTATAGAATGTCTCCAAATGTTCCAGTCCTGTGTGAGTAAATGACAGGGAGGAAGAAGTGCCTTAGAGAAGAACCAGCCTAAGTATCCCTTAGTGGTGAGTAGGGGGGAGGGACTTTTTAAATAGTTGCGAGAGACAGCACATCTTTGGAGAAAAAATTATATGATGAGTAACTGGTGTTTCTATATTGTGAGTTAACTGGTCTCAGAAGCACACTGTAATTGACCTATATTAGCTTGTTTAAATCCACTATAAAGTTGCTTCTAACCTTTCAGCCCTTTTAAATGTGGAAGAAAAGTGATCACTTAAACAAAAGTAATGATTTGGGGTTTTTTTGGTAACATACTTTGGCCTCTCTTGTGTAAGATGGCCTGAGAGGGTCCATACAGAGTTATCAGAATGCTGAGATTTTTTTAACCCAAGGACATAACAGTTTTGAAGGCTAGTATACAGTTTTGAAAGCTATCCTAGCCTTCACCACTATTGATACAGTAGGTGTTTATAAATCAAATGTTTTCTGTTCTTAAATCAGCGGAAGGTCCTGGGAAATCAGATGATGTCAGAAAAGAAAAAGAAGAACCCCACTCCAGAATCTGTGGCCATTGGTGAATTGAAGGGAGCCAGCAAAGAAAATAGGAACTCAGTAAGACACTGTTCTTTGGACTGTCTGTCTGTGTGTATATATTTGTAGAAAAGAGGAAAATTGATATACTGTCATCTGTTTTTCTGTGTTTCTTTGGGCCATTCAAATGGCTTTTTCTCAGTCCTTTCATTTATGCTACCTTCTTTCTGTTGGTTTTCATTGATTCATTCAACAAACACACATTTTGAGTTCAAGAAGGATATCACTAGTCACAAGCAGATGAGTAATACAGTACAATAGCTCCTTAAACAAGTGCTGGAGGAAGCAGTTAGTTCTTACTGGGAGATTCCACAGGTGACAGGTGACACTTGAGCCACAGGTGACAGGTGACATTTGAGGTCTACATTACCTGTGGGGTGGTGCTTCAAGATATCCTAGGCATGCCTACTTCATTAAGCCAGCAGTAAATCAGTTAAGATTAATGAGATATAAATATGTCAGTCTCAGAAAAACTCTTCACATTGAAATTAAACAAATAATTCATTTAGTAAAGTCTCTCTATAGGAATGCCATTAGAACATTGAAACCACTGTACAATTTTCTTATTACAGTTATTTTCTGGCTCTCCAGCTGTCACGATGACACCAACAAGATTGAAGTGGTCTGAAGGGAAGAAAGAGGGGAAAAAAGGTACTAATTGTACTTACTCTCTGTTCTTACTAAATGTAATTCCTTTCTGCATGTAGTCAGTAGCATTTGTTTGAATTCCCAGGATAGTACATTTGTAGTCAGAAGTGACATAAAAATTGCAAGACCACATCCTTGCCCTTGAGTTCATACCCCAGGTGGTTATTGAACCATCCACTCAGCATTGTCTTGGGTGCTAAGGGGTAGAGCTGTGAACACAGACCTACATGGTCCCTGTGTTCTTGTACAGACAGGACACATGGGGAAAATACCTTAAGAATACTTGCGAAGCAAATTAAAAACAAGTGTAAATGGATTTGTGGAACCAAGTTCAACAGTGCTGGGAGCATGCTTATGGAATAGTTAGTTTTTCTGTGTAGGCTAGCCCTAATTAGTGAAGCTTTCCAGATCAACAGCTCGTGCCTAAGAATCCTGGACGTCATATCGTACAGCATATTTTGGGGGCTATTTAGGACAAAGAGGACTGTTTAATGCTGGGACTGCTGATAGTCCCAGGCTCTTCTGGTAAAAGGCTGCTGTGCCTTCCTCTGAAGGAGCCAAGTGGGCCAGTGGAAAGGCTGTGAGATTTGTGGTTAGTCCTGATGGGAGTTATCATTCCTCTGACCCAGGAAAACCACTCATTCTCTCTGAATTCAAGTTTTCTCCTCTGAAAATGAGGATAAAAGTTACATCTACTTCATAGATTTATTAATTTATTATGAGGCTCAATTGAAATAATGTTTTGGCAGCACATTGTCATTGTTAAAGCATTAACAAGTGGTTATAGTTGTTACTATAGAGAACGGGCTGAAACCTGGTCTTGTTATATAAGGCTCATGTGGCAGCTGAAGTGAGTCTGGTTTGACATGATCGTTTTATCGCTGGGACATGAGCATAATTACTATTTGAGACATCAGCAATAGAAAGAGAACAAAAGCCTAATCCTTTTGGATAAATTCTTTTCTGGAAAATTAGATTTCAGTATATTCTTCTTACTTATCCTTGAATGAATTATCTAAACTCTCTTTTCTTTCCTGCTTGCTTCTGTCTTCTATGCTGGGCTGTCTAATTGAGACAAGATGGGTGTTTGAGTTTTTTGTGTCTAAATATTTCCATATGTCCGTGAATCAAAACCAAGCATAAGTTATTTTTGAAGGCTACATTGTTTTGTATCAGTTACACCTTTTGTTGCTTTCATTTTTGAAAGACATCTGGAAATAATATCTTTCTGTATTGACAACTCTACCTTGGAAATAAAGACATTTTTTAAAAACCAGTTTAATATTTCACCAGTAAGCTTTAGAGCAGGGATTCTTGACCTTGTCATCTGTGGACTTCCTAAATGGTCTAATAAAGTTCTCGGTATTGTTGATGGAATCTTTTATGTAGGTATATATGTGTGTTTTTCTGGGGGAGAGAATATATAGTTCTAATTAGATTCTCAAAAATGTTAGTAGTTCATAGAAGTCGAGATAACGAATGGCCCTCAATTGGATCAGGCAATGGCACTTTCACTTTACTGTCTCCTGGTCACTTCCTCTCTCTGGAAATGCCTTCCTGGTGTTATGATGCTATATTATTCTCTTTCTCCTTCTTCCTCTTTAATTCTTTTCCTTGTCTGCAGTGGCTTACTGTTGTTTGCCTATTCCACTACATCTTTATTTTTTTCAACACTCTATCTTAAGTTCTCTGCTCTTTTCTGCTCTTGCTTCTCCTGCCTCTTTGCAGCTTGGTCTCCTTCCACTGCTCAGCTCTGCTCTCTTTGTGATAACTACTTCCAGCCTGGCAACTCCAGGTCTGAACTCTCTTCAGACGTTGGCAGTCTCCAAGCCCACAGATCCAGGTGACTGCCATATATTTCTTTTACACAACAATGAATACACAACCCCAGAGTTTTTGATAGTGATGTTTATAATAAAGGAAAATATTCTTTGAAGAAGATAATGACATTTTATTACTATGATCAACAACATAATCCAAAAAGACTTTTATTTAATACAGGATTTCTCAACCTTGGCGCACTACTACTCCCGCTTTGTGGCGGGAGCTGCCATATGCATTGTATGATGAGCAGCCTTCCTGGCCTCTACTCTGTAGATGCTGGGAGCATTCTTCCCCCCGTTGTGATAAGTAAAAGTGCTTCTAGGCATTGCCAAATGTCCCATGGGGGTGAGAAGGCAAAGTCACCTTCACATGAGAACTACTGATTTAGCACCTACTTATTAATGGCCATTAGTTTCAGTAGTCAAAATCTTACCCATTCTTCAAAGTCTAGCCTAAATCTCACCTCCTCTTTGAAACTTTCTCTGGCTAATGCAGCTAGATATAATATTTCTTCCTTTGAACTTATTAATGCTACAAAAATATTGACAGTATGATTTACTATATTTACTTCACATGTGTTGTCTTATCTCTGTAACTAGTTTCTCTTCTAGAAGACAAACGTCAGACTTAGTGTATTTGTGGCCTTCTGTCTCCTGTTCTTCTCTTCCTCTGAAAAATGACAGTGCCTTGTGCTGAGTTGACTTTTAGTAAACATTCACTGTTGAGAGGGGTAGTGGTGGTAGGAGCATGAGTTCTGCATTCAGCTGGGCTTGGGTTCCATTCCCAGTTTTGCTGCTTGATAGCTATTAGTCCTCGGGCAAGTGAACTGTGTAGGCTGTGGATTTTTCCTCTGTAAAATGGTAGGAGTAGTACCTCATATACTGGTTATTGTGAGGATAAATAATGTACATAAATAACTTAGAGCAGCACAAAATATGCACTTATTCTTAGCTGTTATAGCCATTAAGATGATTTAATGAACGAGATTATGTCAGGCAGATGTTTATTTGGCAGAGTCACAAATTCTTAATTAAACTCATTAGCCCTCAGTTTGGAGAAGATACTAAGTGTAGACCCTGTGGCTTCTGAATGGGATGTTTGCAAAAAGAAATATTTAAGAACATGTCTAATGCTCTTGTTTTTCCTTCAACCTAGGATTTCTCTGAAGGATCCAGAGTTGTCTCCTATGGTCCATGCAGAATTTTCTCTTTAGTGGACAAGGTGTTACTCCTGCCCACAGCAAATCTTGGACTTGCAGCTTGCTTGCTGCATTTTGAATTGTCAAGGCCAACTAATACCGTGACCCAACTGATACCTCTAATCCCACTCACTGGATGATGTTTGTAAGCTGTGCCTTCTGAGAGAGTGCTTAGGCTCTCTCTCTCTTTTTTAATATTATGGGGGAACCACTAATTGTCCAACCAGCTTATATAGCACAGTAAGGTGGGCTTCAGTGCTCATTCAATGTAGGCAGATTCCACTTTTGAAAAAAATATGAGATGTGTGCTCAACTGCCAGTAATTTTTGAAAAAGCACTGTCAGTCCTAGTGGCTTGATGTTATTTTTAATGGATATTTTGGGTTTTTCTCTGTTTTGATAGTGTTGGGTATTTGGTTGTTTTTGTTTATTTCTTTGTTTTAAAAGCCATGTTTTTGGATGGGCTCTAAGCTAGATGCCTTTCCCTTGTTTTCACTTTGAGCGCTGGGAAAACTCTTTATCTTATGAGGCTGTATTCCTCAATACCTAATTTGTGTCCAAAGAATTTATAGCTTTTCTGGACATTATTTCTTGGGTCAAATACCAGAGTATTTGACCTGCAGTATTGAAAAAGAGAATTCAGAATGATACAATATTTTAACAAATCTTAATTATTAAACTCTTTTCCTTCCTTCTTTCCATCCATTTCTCCCTCCCTTGTCCATCTCTTTCTCTTTCCCTTTCCTCAGTGATGTCATAATAATTGTGTTTTGCTGAACTTGTTACCCATTCAATTTCCTCTTGACTAAAACATCTCTGGTGCCAACGTAATACTTCTGAACCAAATCACTGTGACTCAAGAAAAGTCACTGACAGCATAGTAGAAGTTTGCTAAAATATTTGTATGTGGGGGAAGCTCTGGAGTGTGCCTAGGAGGGGCTGGCTGCCTTTATGTCCCAGGATGAGTCTTTATGGGTGGGATTATATTGCACCCTCTCAGGGTGCAGGCTAGACCGTCTCCTGAGAATGAGTTAGAATCCAAAAAAAGAAGCCAGCAGCAGCCTCTGCAGGGTTGACACGATTTAAAGGAGAAAATGTTCTTATTTGGAAGCAACTGTGGCTTATCACCAGTGTTCAAGGAGTATTACTGTGCCGCCCTCTCCTTGTCAGAAGGGGCACAGGTGGTAATTTGGAGATGGGGCCAGAGCTTCTGGTTTTTGGACTTGGTGTGTTCACATATGTTGGATGGAGCAGTGGCATGGCTTCGACCTAGTATGAACTGGTGTCTGCCCAGAGAGCAGCACGTGGCAGGGGAGAATGCTCAGGTTTGTGCCTGGCTCTGTGGAGCTCTATAACCCTTCTCACCCTGTGAGTTGGAGCCGAGTCAGGCCACTATGGGGAAGCAGTTGCCCCACAAAATGTGGTTTACTGACCTATTTCTAAACTGTTGAATATGCTGCACCATTGCCGAAATGAAAGATGACTCTGGGGGAGCAGAGTTTGGTCTTGTGCCCAGCTGGCAGCCCTCTCTGCCAGCCTTTCTGCTGCTTTTGCTGCTGTAACAGCAATAGTGGAGAAAAATGTAAAATTTGGTCTTCCAGCTTAATAGAGTGTGAACAATAGATGGGTTAGGAAAACAAAACTGCTTAGAAGCCCCTTTCTCTAGAGTAGTTTTATGTCATTTTTAAAAACGCATATTAGCAAATTCATTTGCGTAGGTTTCTATTAAATATTTGACTTTTTTTTCTTATTAAGAAAATGAAATCCCTTACACCAGATAGCAGTTAATTCAAACAGAAAACCCTTTTGGTATCACCAAATTGAAATGGTGTTCTTCCTTAACTCTTCCTTCTTTCCTTTATTTGTTTAGATGTGCTTCATCCTGAAGTGGTGCTGTGGTCTGTTCAACAGGGCTGGCATCAGGTAGAGGGAGCAGAGTGGTGACCTGATAGCTCCTTGTCATTGTGTTAGTTTTTGGTTCTATTTAAGGGAAGTAGCTGAGATTGAGACAGATGTAGATGCTCTTTGGGTGAATGGAATCAGAAAGCAAGGGTTGTGTTCTGGGGTGAGGGTTGCGAGAGAGATATTTATCACATGCACATGCGTTTATATAGCTGGTCTCCTTGGGTAGTTTGTGTGTGTTTTGTTTATTTATTGAGGATGTTTTCCCTTGCTTTAGGGGTTTATAGGTCATTTTTCTTAATAGAAGCTGTGATTGACTTAGAATCCAAATTTGAGGAGTAAGCAGCATAACCTTCTACCTTGTAATATGTAACTATTCTAATCCTGTGGAATCTTACAGAAAACACAGACAAAACCCCTTTTATCATTTGCCACAGAAGCTGCTGTCTCCCTTCTGATTTGGTGGGCAGGTATTGTTTTTGAGCCAGTATTTAACAGAGTTTTTTAATCTATAAGATTGTTTTTGAATCCATTTCATTGTGTTTGTTTTTCATGTTGGAACAATCTCTTTGAGAGTGCCTCTTCTTGTGGTTTTTACAACTTCATTTCTTTCTGGGGTCACCTGTGATGGGCTTTGATGTGGTGTCAATATGGGGCGTTGTGTTTGTGCCAGGATACACATATTAAACTGTAGGCCACCTTCCTGGTCCAGACTGTACTGTGTGAACCCCACTGACTGAACTGGTGAGAACCGTAGGTGTTGGACTTTATCACCTTTTACAATGATAAACTTTTGCATTGGGACCAATGAATGTGGTGTGGAAAACGCTGCCAGCAGTGAAAGAGCATCAGGAGATACTGACTCTTCCTGAGTGCCAAAATAGGAGCAGGTAATGAATTGTAACCAAAACTACAGCTGATCCTCCACAAAAGAAAGTTCTTTACCCAGAATGTCCTTCCAGAGTCATTCAGGAAGGATAAGGGAACACCCTTGGGAAATGGGCTAGTGGAGGGCTGTTGACTACAGTGACACCTGGGTGCTCCAGAGGTCTGTTTTGTTAACCTAGAACAGAACAGTCGATCCTAGAGTGTCAGAACAGAGCCATTCTTTCCTCCTGAGTAGGAATGTTTCTGTTCAGCTTCCCTCACAGGAGCCTGTGTTAGCATACAGTTGAAAATACTGCCTTCTAGGAGAACCTGTGGTCATTGGGAACGTGCCCCACCGTGACTGGCCATGCAACCGGGTGATTTTTAGAAATAGATGTCTCTAGACTCTGTCTTCTTTCCTACAAGGCCTCATACAGATGCTTGAGGCTAATGGCCCCCATTCTGAGGTCATTTTTGTGTAGAACTCCTTTCCCCAGGAGAGAACCTTATCTCTGCCCTCCTTTACCCTGAAACCTTCAAACAGAAGATAGGACCTAGATCTAAACCTAGATACTAGCATTTTGTGGGCTTGTCTAGAATTTGGGGAAGATTTGGGTTCCTAAGATGCACAGGCTTTTTACACCAGTGGTGATTAACTCAACTAAAACTCACTGTAGGAAGTTAGCTTCCCTAGACAGCTAATGCTAAGATCTTCTACCAGCATAGAGTTGACAGAAGCAGGCCAGCGAGGAGATGTGGGACATAATAGCCTGAGTGCTTGGGTTACCATGGAGACTGGAGTGTGTGAGGCCATAGCCTATGCTAAAGAGCCATGGAGCCCTCCCCTGGCCATGTCTGGGGACAGATAGAACCTGTGGGAGGAAATATTCCCTCACCCCAGGGTTCTTTCTGCAGAGCAAGGGTTGTCTTTGTCCTATCCCTGAGCTTGCTCAACAAGAGACACAGGTTTCTTAACTGTTTTGTTTAAAGTTTTCATTCTTATCTGACTATATGTGTGTAATTGTAAAGAAACGATCCTATGCATTGTCTTTCTTTTATATTCTTGTAATATTCTGAAATTAAAATTGTTTTGTTTCATATACAGAGGTTTGACTGGTCTATTAGTTCACATTTTGACTGCTGATTTTGAAGAGAGCTTTTCTCTTGTTCTGAGGAAAGTGAAGCCTCTAGAAAGGCTCCTCTTTGGCTTGTTTTTAGCTGGGTGGGTGGGTTCGGGAGGAGCGGGGTTTTTGGCTGATAAGAAGTATGATTTGGAGCCTCCAGGATCCTGAGCTTCCTAATTTCCCATGACTGAGTCTAGAATGCTTCACATGGGTTTCAGTTTCTCACATTTTTATTTCTTCATTTAAAAAATAAGGAGTGATGGTTACAATAACAGGAAAACCTAGATGAGGTTTTCATTTGAGGCAGGAAGGTGTGTTTAGACAGCTCAGGTTGAAATGTTCCTGCTGCTGTCTTAGTGGGCTTGGGCTGCTTTAACAGAACACCATAGACTAGGTGGCTTCTCAACATAAAAAATGTGCGTCTTACAGTTCTGCAGTCTGGGGAGTCCAAGAACATGGCGCCAGCAGATTGGGTGTCTGCTGAGGGTGCACTCCCTGGTTCACAGACAGCCGTCTTCACTGTAACCTCACATGGTGGAAGGGATGAGGGATCTTTCTGGAGCTTCTTTTAGAGGAGCACTAATCTTATTCATGAGGGCCCTGCCAAAGACACTCCCAAAGACCCCTCCTCCCAAAGATCCTACCTCCGAATATCATCACATTGGAGATTAGGTTTCAAAAGTAATTTGTGGGAATACAAACATTCAGTCTATAGCTGCTGCTTTTTTTTTTTTTGGAGATAGCATCTTACTCTGTCACCCAGGCTGAAGTGTAGTGGTGTGATCTTGGCTCACTGCATCCTCCGCCTTTGAGGCTCAGGTGATCCTCCCACCTCAGCCTCCCAAGTGGCTGGGGCTACAGGTGCGTGCCACCACACCCAGCTAATTTTGTATTTTTTGTAGAGAAGGGGTTTTGCCATGTTGGCCAGGCTGGTCTTGAACTCCTGGACTCAAGTGATTTTCCCCGCCTCAGCCTCCCGAAGTGCTGGGATTACAGGCGTGAGCCACTGTACCCAGCCTGTGGCTGTGATTTATTAGGTATGTGACTTTGGGTATGTCCCTGAATCTCCTGTCCCCTCATCTGTAAGGTGGGGAGAATGGTATCCATCTCAATAACAAGGATCTCGCACGGAGGATTTTAATCTAAGGTCTGTGATTATGCTTCAGGACAATGGTTTGCCCCTGTAATTCTATGTAAAATTTTGTGTACATTTGCATTTTTCTAGGGGAGAGATTCATAACTTCTATAAGAATCTCAGAGGAATCCTTGATGATTAAAATACTGAGAATCACTAGCCTTACACAGTGCTGGCAGATGGCAATTATTCATTAAAGGTTAATTCTCTTTCTCTCTGCCAAGGATAAATTTTATAATCAGCAGGTCATTGATGCTGACATAGCTACTTTGATGACAAAGGTGTTATTTAAATCCTGAATAGAAATAAAATACTCTACAGTTGTCTTTACTTTGTTACTTACCCACACATTCCTCTTTTGCCATGTTAGCTTCTGAGGCGCTATTCAGAGCTACTTGTCCCTCTCTCCTCAGCCCCCAAGGACCAACTCCTATTACTCACTGTGAAGAAAGGAGCCAGGTCCTTGAAAATGAAGCATGGAGAGACTCTTAAAGTTACATGTGGGAAACTGGGTGATGCCAAGAAAAGGGAGTGGCAGGGGCAAGAGGGACATTTTGAAAAACAGGAAGAGGACCAAAATGCTGAGTATAGTACTGAGCACATAATCATTAATCACTGAATTGTAGAAAGGACTGAAGAGGTAGACATGCATTAAATAGTGGAAAGGGGCCAGGCACAGTGGCTCACAACTGTAATCCCAGCACTTTGGGAGGCTGAGGCGGGTGGATCATCTGAGGTCAGGAGTTCGAGACCAGCTTGGCCAACATGATGAAACCCGATTTCTACTAAAAATACAAAAATTAGCCGGGCATGGTGGCACACACCTGTAATCCCAGCTACTTGGGAGGCTGAGGCAGGAGAGTCGCTTGAACCCAGGAGGCCAAGATTGTGCCACTGCACTCCAGCCTGGGTGAAGACTGTCTCAAAAAAAAAAAAAAAAAAAGTGGAAAGGGAAGATAGAAAACCAGAAATGTGTAGAGTTTTCCTCTCAGTCCCCCTTCCTGGTGGGCTAGTTCCATTACCTTTGCCTGCTATGTGGGCTGCCTGTATTCCTACCTGTATTCCTGATTTTGAGGGGTTCATGGAATGGGAATGGTGAAGACTGCTGAACCCCAGGCCAGAGGGTATGGTGTAGAGGACGTCATGCTTGCTGAGATGCTTCAAGGCCCAGCCTCTTGATTTTCACTATTAAAAAAAAAAGGAAGAAAAATTGAAGTTGAGCAATGACTATGTCTTGGTTCAGGTTGATCATTAATATCTAATCCTTTATCATCAGTGTCCAGTGCCCAGATCCTGAGTGTTCTATCCTAGAATCCGGGTTAGGGTGAATAGCTGGGGCCACTGGTGTCATGCTAGCTCTCCTCTTTTATTCTCAGAAATAGGTTGTTTTTATTTCCAATGCCTTAGTATTGAGGAATGCTTAATTCAATTGAACCGTATCTGTGGGCAAAAGAGAAAAGAAACAGGCTAAAAATCATGAGCCCCAAGGGCAAAGAAACCAAAAAAGTGAGGCCAGTGCACTAGAAAAGAGCTGCAGTTCAAGCTAACAAGGTACACAGTTGACCCTCGGACAGTGCTGGGGTTAGAGGCGCTGGCCCCCATGCAGTCAAAATCCACATATAACTTTTGACTTCCCCAAAACTTAACTACTAATAGCCCTATGGGTAACATAAAGTCAATTAACACAAGCTTTGTATGTTACATGTATTTCTTTTTTTTTTTTTTTTTTTTTTTTTTTTTTGAGACGGAGTCTTGCTCTGTCCCTGAGGCTGGAGTGCAGTGGCGCGATCTCAGCTCACTGCAGGCTCCGCCTCCCGGGATCATGCCATTCTCCTGCCTCAGCCTCCTGAGTAGCTGGGACTACAGGTGCCCACCACCGCGCCCGGCTAATTTTTTTTGTATTTTTAGTAGAGACGGGGTTTCACCGTGGTCTCGATCTCCTGACCTTGTGATCCGCCCGCCTCAGCCTCCCAAAGTGCTGGGATTACAGGCGTGAGCCACTGCGCCCGGCCACATGTATTTCATATAGTATTTTTTTTTTTTTTTTTTTTTGAGACAGAGTGTCGCTCTGTCGCCCAGGCTGGAGTGCAGTGGCCAGATCTCAGCTCACTGCAAGCTCCGCCTCCCGGGTTCACGCCATTCTCCTGCCTCAGCCTCCCGAGTAGCTGGGACTACAGGTGCCTGCCACCTCGCCCGGCTAGTTTTTTGTATTTTTTGGTAGAGACGGGGTTTCACCGTGTTAGCCAGGATGGTCTCGATCTCCTGACTTCGTGATCCGCCCGTCTCAGCCTCCCAAAGTGCTGGGATTACAGGCTTGAGCCACCGCGCCCGGCCTCATTATAGTATTCTTATAATAAAGTAAGTTAGAGAAAACAAAGGGTTAAGAAAATCTTAAGGAAGGGAAAATATATTTACTATTCATTAAGTGGAAGTGGATTGTTGTAAAGGCCTTCATCCTCATTATCTTCACATTGAGTAGGTTGAGGAGGAAGAGGAGGGGTTGGTCTTACTATCTCAGGAGTGGCAGAGATGGAAGAAAATCTGCTTGTAAGAGGACCTGTGGAGTTCAAACCCATGTTCTTCAACCGTACATGGTCCAGGGCATATACACACACACACACACACACACACACACACACACACCCCAACCTTGGGGGAAATGTCAGTTTTCCACATGGACACAGCTGGGGCGCACACACACACACACACACACACACACACACACACACCCCCCCCAACCTTGGGGGAAATGTCAGTTTTCCACATGGACACAGCTGGGGCTCTCTTGACTCATGGCAATTGCAAATTTAAGGTTGCAGTTGAGGCCAGGCACCATGGCTCACACCTGTAATCCCAGCACTTTGGGAGGCTGAGGCAGGCAGATCACTTAAGCTCAGGAGTTCGAGACCAACCTGGGCAACATGGTGAAACCTGTCTGTACTAAAAATACACATACACACACACACACACACACACACACAAATAGCTGGGCGTGGTGGTGTGTGCCTGTGGTCCCAGCTACCCGGGAGGCTGAGGTGGAAGGATCACTTGGGCCCAGGAGGCGGAGGCTGCAGTGAGCCAAGATCATGCCACTGCACTCCAGCCTGGGTGACAGAGTGAGACCTTGTCTTAAAAAAAAAAAAAAAAAGCTTGCAGTTAAGATCAGCTCAGAGGGGAAAAGAATAGCCCTCAAAGGAAAAATGTGAATGTGATATACATAGATATATTCTAAACATTATATCTAATTATAAAGAATGAATCACAAAATTAAGCATCTTAAATATAGGCATGAAAAAATAACCCTCAACCAGGAAGCTGCAGCTCTATCCGATTGCATCATTTGAGAACCAAGAAAAGCAAGTCAGCACACTAAGCATGAGAGAAGCAGAGGTTATTCCTCTGATGGGGTTCAATATTATTCATTTCCTTTCTTCCCTCCTTTCTTCCATTTTTTTTTTTTTTCTTTTTTAGAGATGGGGGTCTCAGTATGTTACCCAGGCTGGAGACAGGAGTTCAGTGGTTATTCGATGGCTAGTTCAGGTTCTGATCACACCCATGAATAGCCACTTCTGGGTGCAAGTGATCCTCCTCGCTCAGCCCCCTGAGTGGCTGGGACTACAGGCACATGCCACCATGCCCAGCAATAGTCTGTTCATTTTTATAGTTGTGTTAAGGAAGGTCCTTATATGAGAAGATTCTATCCAGGGGACTGAAACTGTTGCAGTGGAAACACTATCCTTTTTAGAAAGTGGCATTCTTTGGAAGATATATCCAACCTCAATCTCTCCCATTGGGGTTGTGTTGTATTTGATGAGCTAGGAAATTTCAACCAAAAAGCAAACATCAGTTCCACTAAAAAAATCTCATTTGTGTTTTATTTGCCCTCAGCTCAATTAAAAAAACTAAGAATTCTTTACTAGTCATTCTCTACATAATCACATTTCTTAGTCTCATGTTAGAAGCTTCTAGAAACAAGAGGCTGTGGTTTCATTCAACTAAGTTCCATTGGTTCACTTGAAGGGCTGAACATAGTAATTCAGACCCACATGACATTCACAGTGGATGGTGAAAATGGGTTTGATGGTTGGTGCCAGAGGAAGGAAACCACACCAGAAACCACAGCCCTGGAGTCTGGATTCAGTTACTTTGTCTACATGAGAATATATGAAAACTAAGTATTAGGTTGGTGCAAAAGTAATTGTGGCATTTTAATGGCAAAAGCCACAATTACTTTTGCACCGACCTATTATACAATCTTGCTAAGTTTCAATTTACTTAACTGTAAAATACAGATAATAACAACCACTCTACTTCTCCATATAATGTACTCTGAAATCCAGATGAGATCATGTATTGAAAAGAGCTTTATAAATTGTAAATCCCTGTGGAATGTGTACATGTGGCAAATAGCCTAAGAAAGTTCTCAAAAACCAGTATAGCTTTTTACCCCATTTGAAGTTGTTAACATCCTAGAGTCTACTGTGTGTCCAGCCTGAATGAAAAGACATTTCTTGACACTAAAAAATTAATGAAAATTGTGAGCCCAGA
Organism: Macaca thibetana thibetana; assembly: GCF_024542745.1. Taxonomy (NCBI): domain Eukaryota; kingdom Metazoa; phylum Chordata; class Mammalia; order Primates; family Cercopithecidae; genus Macaca; species Macaca thibetana. The sequence continues at coordinate 93,246,551 of NC_065586.1, read as the reverse complement.
AGCCATTGCTCAGCACTCATGTTCAGAAGTGGGGATTGCTGAAGGCAGCCCCTTCTGCTCACATACTTCCCTTTTTCCAGCAGGGCCTCTAAGGAGTTCAAATTTCTTGTGAATGAAAACTAATTTATTGAGTATTTACTATCTACTGAACTCAGTGCTAGCCAATTAATTCCTTGTCTCATTAAACTCATACATCTCTGTGAGGTATTGTATTAGTCTGTTTTCACACTGCTATAAAGAAGTACCTGAGACTGGGTAATTTATAAGGAAAGGAGGTTTAATTGACTCTGCATGGCTGGGGAGGCCTCAGGAAACACAATTATGACGGAAGGCGAAGGGGAAGCAAGGCATGTCTTACATGGCGGCAGAGCAGGGTGGCAGAAGGGGACTGCCGCACACTTTTAAACCATCAGATCTTGGCTGGGTGTGGTTGCTTATGCCGGTAATCCCAGCACTCTGGAAGGCCAAGATGGGCAAATCATCTGAGGTCAGAGTTTGAGACCATCTGGGCCAACATGGTGAAACCCTGTCTCTATTGAAAATCCAAAAATTAGCCGGGCATGGTGGTGCACACCTGTAATCCCAGCTAGCCGGGAGGCTGAGGCACAAGAATCACTTGAACCTGGGAGGTGGAGGTTGCAGTGAGCTGAGATCACGCTGCTGTACTCCAGCCTGGGCAATAGAGCAAGGCTCTGTCTCAAAAAAATAAAAATAAAAAAATAAATAATCAGATCTCCCTCACTATCAGGAGAACAGCATGGGGGAAACGACCCCCAAGATCCAGTCACCTCCCACCATGTCCTGCCCCTGACCTGTGGGGTTACAGTTGGACATGAGATTTGGGTGGGGACACAAAGCCAAACCATATCAGGCACTGTTATCTCCAACTGTATAGAAGACACATATGAATAGTTTGATAACGTATGTTGTCAGCTACAAAGAAACACAGCTGACAAAGTGGCCAAGCTAACATCCAGCGCTAATGGACTCTCAAAACTGTGGTCTTAGGCAGGGGTTACACACCCCAATATCTACAGGAGCCAGGAAGGTCATGGAAGGTAATGGAACCTCAAGCACTTCAAGATATTTAAAAACACCGTGGAAGCCAAACCTGACCCCTCTGCGGCCTGCGTTTGGCCCAGGAGCCCAGCTGGCATCCTCTGCATGGCGCTGGGCTGCTTCGCTTCTGGCTGCTTCCTGGTCTGCACAGGACACTCCCAGAGCCTCTCAGTGCCGGCTCCGAGAGGACAGCAAGAAGCGTGCCTTCCGGGAAGAGGAGAAATGGCATTCGGACGCAGGAGGACGTCCGCTCACCCCGCCAGCACTCCCCACTCCCCGCAGGAACTGCTTGGGGACGGTCTGTCCTCATTTCTCTGCTCTTCTGCACGCCCTGCCCAATGTTTTCATCTCTGGCCATAGGTGGATATTAAGCACTGGAAATGTGGCCCATCTGAACTGAGATGTGCCGTGTGAAATACCGGAATTCGAAGATGTAGGAAGAAAAAAGAAATGTAAAAATATCTTCATAATTTTTTACATTGATGACATGTTGAAATGAGATTTTGAATATGTTGGGTTAATAAAATATATCATTAAAATGAATTCAACCTGTTTCTTTTAACCTTTTTAATGTGGCTACTAACTAGAAAACATAAAATTACACATATGGCTCATGTTATATCATGATTGTCCCAGAACCTCTGGGCCTCTAATCCTATGCTGTGCTTTCTCCTCAACAACCTACTCCACCAGAACCCATGGCCACATCTTTTTTTCCTTTAGTTAGTCCTTAGTCCACTTTGGGGAGGAGAAGCAGGGAGAGCTGGTCAGAGGACAGGACAAACACTAAAAATGTCACCCCACCCCCATGAGATACTACCCTGGTCATACAGACCCACCAAGTCTTTCTGCTCAGGTTAGAGGCCTTGGGCCAGAGCCTTCTGCCTCTTCGATGAAGAGCCATGGGGATTTACTGGACATTTAATGACCCAGTGATCCAGGCTTTAATAAGTACTTTGATGTAACCAAAATTGGCCATTAAGGAGAGGTCTTATATTGTAGCCCCTTCTTTTTTTTTTTGAGACGGAGTCTCACGCTGTTGCCCAGGCTGGAGTGCAGTGGCGCGATCTCGGCTCACTGCAAGCTCCGCCTCCCGGGTTCCTGCCATTCTCCTGCCTCAGCCTCCTGAGTAGCTGGGACTACAGGCGCCCGCCACCGCGCCCGGCTAATTTTTTGTATTTTTAGTAGAGACGGGGTTTCACTGTGGTCTCGATCTCCTGACCTTGTGATCCACCCGCCTCGGCCTCCCAAAGTGCTGGGATTACAGGCTTGAGCCACCGCGCCCGGCTGTAGCCCCTTCTTAAACACCTGCCGTATGTGCTGTGTGACAGGACCCAGGAAGAGGAGAATGGAGCGGAGAGACATGGCCTTCTTTCTGGTCCCTGCTTCCCTCTTCCATGGGAGCGTGAAAACCTACTCTTTCCACATGGGGAGGAATATAGAACCATCTGGTGTGGAGGAAAAGGGGATATATTTAGTCTGAAGCAAATCTTTAGCAGAGACATAGAATCAAAGACGGTCATAGCTATTTGGGACCTGAGAGACAATGGATCCCAGTGGTTTCAGATGGGTTCATGCACCACCGCCAGGGTTACTGTGAGGAGGGGAAGGGCGTCAGAAGTACAGCACCTGATTCTCCACATCCTCTTCAGCCAGGGAGCTCCCTTGTACTGGTTTAGGGTAAGATTTTGTTTAAATAAGTGGCTTGAAAATCATTGAACTAGCCCATAAACCATGTGTTAGAGAAACAGTTTTGGAAAGATGGCAACTTAGGCCCAAGCTGATGCATTAGTGAGGGGCAGTGTGGGGGACTTGAGTCTATCTCTTTTAAAATCAACTCTATTAAGCATATAGTTTGATACTTTTTTTTTTTTTTTGAGACTGAGTCTCACTCTGCCGCCCAAGCTGGAGTGCGGTGGTGCCGTCTCGGTTCACTGCAGCCTCCTCGCCTCCCGGTTTCAAGCGATTCTCGTCCCTCAACCTCCTGAGTAGGTGGGATTACAGGCAAGCGCCACCATGCCTAGCTAACTTTTGCATTTTTAGTAGAGATGGGGCAAGGCTGGTCTTGAACTCCTGACCTCTAGTGATCTGCCTGCCTTGGCCTCCCACAGTGCTAGGATTACAGGTGTGAGCCATTGCGCCCAGCCAGTTTAAGTTTTGACAAATATATACATCTCTGTAAACACCACCCCAATTAAGATGTACATTTCCGTCACTCCAGAAAGTTGTCTCATGCCACTTTGCAGTCAGTTCCCATGCCCCTGCCCCGGGCTACCAGTGATTTCATTTCCATCACTGGAGAGAGCTTTTGTTATTAAACCCACCCTTAACTCACGGTTGGTGTGCTGACCATGCCTCCCACTCTCTGACTGACCCTGTGTTTCTGGGTGTTCTGATATGGACAAGGGAGGATGCTTGTGACATGTTTCTGGGAGCAATAGCAGGAATGAGAAGACCCGTTCTGGCTTATGGGAACCTGAGTTCCTTGAAGGCCAGGGCTGTTCTTTATATTGTTTCCACACTACCTAGTACAATGCCTGGCACGCACGAGGCCTTTGGTGAGGGTGGAAAAGTAAGGTGCAAGGGTGGGTGGGCGGAGGCCTGGAAAGATGTGTACAGGAGGTCCAGGGACACTTCCTGGAGCTGCTACTTAGAGACGAGTTACCTAAGGACTGGGGCTTGGGGCGCCGTGGGGCAGAGGCGGATGTTTTGAGGGCCGAGTTCATTCGTTCCATGTGTGTTTATTGAGTTGGTGATTTTCACAGGGAGTCCTCAGGGGTGTCAGAGTCGGGTTGGGGGTTGAAGGAAGGGAGGTGCTGGATGGTCCAGGAAGGTAGGGCTGTCAAGAGCCCGGGCTGCAGATGAGAGGAGGAGGGAAATGGAAGTCCTGAGGGGTAGATAGTTCATGGTAGGATAAAGTGTGTTGTGAGAGAGCCAGGCTACATGGCAGGCATCATTTCCCCAAAATGACTTGTTTTTTTTTTTTGAGACAGAATCTCGCGCTCTCTCCCCTAGGCTGGAGTACAGCGGCACAATCTCGGCTCACTGCAACCTCTGTCTCCCGGGTTCAAGTGATTCTCATGCCTCAGCCTTCCAAGTAGCTGGGATTACAGGCGCACGCCACCATGACCTGCTAATTTTTAATATTTTTAGTAGAGATGGGGTTTTGCCATGTTGGCCAGGCTGGTCTTGAACTCCTGACTTCAGGTGATCCACCCGCCTCTGCCTCCCAAAGTGCTGGGATTACAGGCGTGAGCCACTGTGCCTGGTGATAAACAGTTTTTAATAGTGTTTAATATGTGATAGAAAAAATATAATTTGAATGTTAAGTCTGAATTTCTAGATTCTTTAGGACCAGGCTAAAGTGCATATTTGGGGTTGTTTTGTTTTTTAGAGACAAAGTCTCACTCAGTCGTGTTATCCAGGCTGGAGTGCAGTGGTGCCATCATACCTCACTGCAGTCCTGGCTCAAGCAATCCTCTTGCCTCAGCCATCCGAGTAGCCAGGATTACAGGCACATGCCACAGTGTGCAACTAATTTTTAATTCTTTTTTGTAGAAATGGAGTCTTGGTATGTTGCCCAGACTGGTCTCATATTCCTGGCTTTAAGCAAGCCTCTTGCCTCACTCTCCCAAAATGCTGGGATTACAGGCGTGAGCCACTATGCCCAACTAAAGTGTGTATTTGAATTTGTATCAAATTTAAAATCTTGAGGAAGAAATAGAAAAGTGGCCTGCATATGTGATAAAAATACTGAAAGTTTGCTAAAGTTTGGTGAAGATTACCATGGGCAAAATGGTGAAGGGGATGACAGGGTAGTTTTAGGCACAGGAGTTCCTCCGCAACAGATAGGGGCTCCACTGGATGGAGAGGGTGGGAGGGGAGCGGAGGGGATCCTGAACAAAAGAAGCTGTGAGGGTTTATAGGGCACTGGTTCTCAAACTGACCAGGCAGCCAAGTCACCTAGAGGTATTTCTGAAGCATGGCCACGCCTTACCCCTGGAGTCTCCGATGCAGGTCTGAGGCCCAGGAACTTGCATTTCTCATTGGTTCCCAGCTGATGCTGATACTGTTGGTCCAGCATGACACAGAACCGCTGATGCAGAGGTGGCCAGTGGGTGCGCAGTTTGTGCCCAGTGGTGGGTGTGGATACAGGGAGGCCGCCCACTGCGGGAAGCGGAGGGGCCGGTGTGGCTGGGAAGACACCCAGGCAGAAAGGTGGGATTGAGCCTTGCCCCACAGGACGAGAGCAAGCTCATGAGCTGGCGCCTGGTGCTGTGCACACAGTGGGCACCGAGGTGGGCAGGGGCCCAGGAGGGCGGCAGCTGGAGCTGGTCCTCCACAATTAGAGAGGCCGATTGCCTGGGCCACACACCTGCAGCGTAGTGCTAAAGGGGAAAAAGGGAAATAAATCCAGACCCTCTGAGAATGCCCCCAGGAGGCTGCCTACTCTAGTTTTTCTGCCATTTTGATTAGCTCTGAGAGAAAGGAAACCAGCTTCTCCCGAGCACTCGCTGTGTCTTAGGCATTTACATGGCTTACCGCATTTAATCATCATAGTACCGTGATGTCGGTATCACCCATCCATTTTTAAGGACGAGGGAACTAAGGCCCTGAGAAGTGAAGGAACTTGCTCGTTGTTATCTAGGTGGACCTAGGATGCAATCAGCCTTGGGGCTGGCTTGTCTGATTAAACCTTCCCGAGGCTTCCCTCACCCCCAATATTATCATTTGAATGTGTAATCAATAGAAAATCAGTATGTAATCAGTATAATCCATTGTTAAAGAGCTACTTTACCTTCTTTTTTCATACTAAGTCTTAGAGATTCAGTATGCATGTTACATCTGCAACCCATCTCCATTCGGATGAGTCACATTTCAAGTGCTCCATAGTCCTGTGCCCGCTACCCCTGTGGGACAAGAGCTGCCCGCGGGGATGAGAATGTCGTGTCACATGTGCCTGTAATCGCCATTTCTACCACTAGATGGCGCAGGTGAGCTTCCCTGGTTCAATGCATCAGGTGTTAAAGAGATGGGTGGGTGGGAACTTAAATTTCCCTGTCTTTATTTGTTTAAATTTTAATCACTTTCTGCCAGAAATGAGATTGAAAGATTCCAAGCCACTACATACTTACTCTAGAAAAATCACAGGTAGTTGGGTCCGCCTGTGTCTGGATATAACTGTAGAATGGAGTTCTCCAAGTTAACGTCCATGTAGAATACGACGTTTATTAAAAGATAAATAATTTAAAAATTGCAATTTAAAGCTTACACATACATTATTAAAACTTAGTAGTAACTGTAGTAATTATTTAGAACTCAGGCAAAACAAGGATTTTTTTTGATGAGTATTTTCTCACTGGCATTGTTTACAATTGCAGGTGTATTGTGATAATAAAAAGGAGACCAACTATTAGTTAATTATTTAAAAAATTCTTCATAGACAAATGACTCTTTTTTGTTTTTGTTTTTTGAGACGGAGCTTTTCTCTGTCACCCAGGCTGGAGTGCAGTGGTGTGATCTCGGCTCACTGCAACCTCCATCTCCTGGGTTCAAGTGATTTGCCTGCCTCACCTACCGAGTAGCTGGGACTACAGGTGCACACCACCACTCTCGGCTAATTTTTGTATTTTTAGTAGAGACAGAGTTTCGCCATGTTGGCCAGGCTGGTCTCGAACTCCTGACTTCAGTTGATCCGCCTGCCTTGGCCTCCCAAAGTGCTGGAATTACATGTGTGAGCCGCTGCACCTGGCTGACAAATGACTCGTGTTCTGCACCCAAGAGAAACTGATTCCACAATGCACCCGCTCATCACCCCCCAGCCTTGGTCCACCATTGGTCCTCGCCATCCTGGAGTTTCCATTCTATTTCAAGGATGAGGAATCTGAGCCTAGAGAAACACAGTGTTCCCACTCCTGTCACATGGGTGCTAGTGGCAGACCTGGAACTGGAAGTCAGGTACCCCAGACTGCCTGCCCAGTGCTCCTTTCACTGGGTCATTCTGTTTCAGCATTGGTGGCCGTGGCAGCCATTTCTGTTTCTCATGTCTCTAAACCCTGAACCTGAGACAGTGACCAAGGGCCCAGCCCCTGCTATGTCATTGATAGTCTGAGCATAGGGCTGGGACCAGAGGAGGCCCCCAGTAAATTGTTGAGTGAATGTTGAAAGGAAGGAAAGAAAATGCCCTCCAGGCATTTCAGAAGCTCATCATTCCCGGAGGTGGGGGGATCTCAGCCAGCCATCTGGTGGTAGACTAACTACATTGGACCCACCGTGGAAGGGACATCGATTTTGTCCTCATTGCAACAGACTTTTATTCTCGATATGGATTTGTCATCTCTTCCCAAAATACTTCTGCCTGTGCAACCATCTGTGTTCACGGAATACCTCATTCACTGTCATGGAATTCTATATAATATAGCTTCTGTCTTGCTCTGTTGCCCAGGCTGGAGTGCAATGGCACGACCTTGGCTCACTGCAACAACCTCCACCTCCCAAGTTCAAGAGATTCTCCTGCCTCAGCCTCCCGAGTAACTGGGATTACAGACACCTGCCACCACACCCAGTTAATTTTGTATTTTTAGTAGAGACGGGGATTCACCATGTTGACCAGGCTAGTCTTGAACTTCTGACCTCAAGTGATTCACCTGCCCTGGCCTCCCAAAGTGCTGGGATTACAGGCATAAGCCACCACGCCTGGCCCTCTTTTTACTTTCTTATTGTGGCTCCAGAAAATGTCAAATTACCTATGATAGTTTAATAGGTAGTATATGTATATGGCACCAGATTCAAAAGGTATGAAATATTGAGATTCACAGAATGGAAGAAAATATTTGCAAATTATATATCTGACAAGGGAGTGGTGTCTAGGATATATAAAGAAACCTTTTTTTTTTTTTTTTTTGAGACAGGGTCTTGCTCTGTTTCCCAGGCTGCTGTGCAGTGTTGTGATCACAGCTCACTGCAGCCTCAACCTCCTGGGCTCAAGCAATCCTCCCACCTCAGCCTTCCCATTAGCTGGCACTATAGATGTGTACCACCATGGCTAGCTAATTTTTTGTAGAGACGGGATCTTGCTATTTTATCCAGGCTGGTCTCAAGCTCCTGGGCTCAAGTCATCCTCCTGCCTCAGCCTCCCAAAATGTTGGGATTACAGGCATGAGCCACTGAGCTTGGCCAAGAATTCTTACAACTCAACAATAAAAAAGGCCGGGCGCGGTGGCTCAAGCCTGTAATCCCAGCACTTTGGGAGGCCGAGACGGGTGGATCACAAGGTCAGGAGATCGAGACCATCCTGGCTAACCCGGTGAAACCCCGTCTCTACTAAAAAATACAAAAAACTAGCCGGGCGAGGTGGCGGGCGCCTGTAGTCCCAGCTACTCGGGAGGCTGAGGCAGGAGAATGGCGTGAACCCGGGAGGCGGAGCTTGCAGTGAGCTGAGATCCGGCCACTGCACTCCAGCCTGGGCGACAGAGCGAGACCCCGTCTCAAAAAAAAAAAAAAAAAAAAAAAAACCCAATTAAAAAATGGGCAAGGATCTGAATAGACATTCCTTCAAATAAGAACAAATGTCCAGTAAGTGTATGAGAAGATGTTCTGCTGCTTGAATCCAAAGAGTGTTAGTTCATGTCCTATCCAGGAGACGATTTCCCCCGCCTTGACTTTCCCTAGTATCATTCAAGCCCCAGCTTTTAAGATCCCACCCCTTAGAAGCCTTCTCTCTCCAGGCAGAGCTCTTGGATCCACTAGCTGACTTCCCACAGCAGCATGAACGCATCTCTTCTGGAGCCCCGGTCACTTGCACGGTGTTTATGTGACTGCCTTTCTCAGAGATGGTGAGCTCCTGCAGGGAAGGGATCAAGTCCTATTCACTCTTGCATCTCCCCAGCTTAGCAAGGTGCCTGGAACACAGCGAGGACTCGGCGTCTGACTGGCTGGCTTGCAGGAAGGACAGCCGTCTCTATTTTTAATTCTTTTAGAGAGAGGGTCTCACCCGGGCTGGAGTACAGTGGTGAGATGACAGCTCACTACAACCTTGAACTCCTAAGGGCTCAGGTGACCCTCCTATCCCGGCCCGCGGGATCGTCAGAGCAGGCCCTGGAGGAGGGGGTGGGAATTTGGGGAACAAGAGACACGAGAAATGGAGACAAGACAGTATCCTGATCAAGTCTCGTTTAATGGCGGTAATGCACTGCCTTATATACACTTGGAGGGGAAGGGGTTGGGCCAAGGCGGAAATGATCTCATTGCCGAGGGCGTGGCCAGGTTGGTTTCGGTTTCTCCGGTCGGACTTCATGTTGCGCTTGCGCTATTAAGTAACAATTTTCCCGGGCGCGGGAAAAGTGAGTGAAGAAGAAGCAGGAAGAGCGCCATCTTTAATGAGGTATTAGTACAGGGGAAAAAAGGCAAAGATAGGGAGGAGGTAGAAGGTGGAAATGAATAGAGCTCAGGCGTTTTAATCATTAATTATTATTTGCTATGGCCGGGGCGTGCAGCTCCGGACAGGTCCCCCCTTTTTTTTTTTTTATGATAAGAAAACCCCTCGGGAACTGCGCCTGTCTTAGGTTGGGTCAACTCACCCCCACCTTCTAGGCCCGTCATGGGATAAGGCAGCAGCAAGGGCGGCCCTCCTGTCTTAGGCTCCGATGGAGATAGTGTCCTCTTACCCGTCATTGACTGTCCAGTTCAGCACACAGGGGAGGTGGTCTTATTAAGGTAAATAAGACTCACCATTTTCAGTCATCTCAAGGCGATGATAATGGACCTGTATAGGTTTGGCCTGGAAGGGCTCAATCTGTTGCTTGATGAATGCCATAAGCTTATTAAGAATTATAGGCCCGAGAGTGAGGAAGAGTAGAAGAGTAAGTAAAGGACCAAGAAAAGGCAGGAGATAGGGGAGAAGTCCATCGAGTCCAGTCCACAGTGGATTGGCGGCCAGGCCTTTTCTGCGCTTTTCTAGTTCTTCTTGCAAAGTTTTTATTTTATTTCTGACGATTCCGGATTTGTTAGCGTAAAAACAACATTTTTCCTGTAGGGCCAAACAGATCTCTCCCTGTTCTGCTGTTAGTAAGTCTAGACTTCTTCTATTCTGGAGAACTACTTCAGCTAATGAGTCTACTTGATCTTGTAGATCCTGTATAGTACTGGATAAGGTTTGTACATCAGAAATTAATTGATTGGATAATTTGGTATATTGGGTTAGTGAAACTCCTAGGCCTGTAGCCCCTGTTGTAAAAGCGGTGGTGATTCTTAGTCCAGCCAACAAAGGAATAAATTGTATGGCTTGTTTTGGCCTATATAAAAAATGTTCAATAGCAGGGATGGGGACAGGTTCATCTCCAGGGATGATATCAATATCGGGGAGAAGAGTGGCCAGAACACAAACCCCTGTCCAATTTATGGGTAGATAAGTATATGCCATGTTATTTCCACAGACAAAAACCGAGCCATTTACAGCACATAAAGGGCTGGTGGTATTGATTATAGAGGTGCAGTTGGTGAATATAACGCAACCTAGATCGATTTCTTCAGTGTTATTATATGATGGTGAAAAGAGGCAAGAAGAATTAGAAAACGTCATTGGTTGAACCAAGAGGGGAGAGATAATTGGACAAGAGTTATTGACTAAGGACTCACCCGAGTAATTGACATAGGATAATGAAAGGTTAGGTATAGCTAGAGGAGTAGGGGGACCCATTTTTAGACAAAGCCAGCAATCATGGGCAAGGCTTGTATTGGACATTTGGAGTAAATTGTAAGTGGCATTAAGGATATTAAAAGTCTGAGCATCAATCATAAGGTTATCTCTAACTTCAGGCAGGGCCAAAGGGTGATATTGAAGTTCAGGATATAGGGCTTTATGAATTTCTTCTAATTTTTTTCTGAACAGTTTTAATTCTAGCAGTATCTAATGGACCCCCTCCATCAGAGATATGGACGGGGGCGGTAGTGCTCCAACAAACAGGCTGTCCTTTTTGGCCGTTACAAGGAGATTGTACAAGTTTATTAGTGGATCCTAATACTTGTACGTCATTGATGCCTCCTGTTTGCGTTTTCAGTAACGTGGCCGTATAATATGTTCTATTGCCTGATTTGCATTGTTGATAGGAGGTATAACAGGAACTATGTACAGAAGATTGGAAAGAGCTACAAGGGCATTCTAGGAGCGGCCCGCTAGGTGAGGTATCTCTTGGGGTAGACTTACATTTCCATAACTGGTTTGGCATTAGGTAAGCTGTCTTGCCCGTGCAGGTCACCTGGGTGATTCTATCTGACGGAGGTTCAGATATTTGTCCCCCTCTGCAGTCACAAGGCTGGCCGTATTGCTTTCGTAATAATTCTCTTGCCTTACGAGGGTCACCAAAACCTGCATAGACTGTCACTATGTTATATAGAGCGATTATTCACCAAAGGAATTTCACGTTAGGCTTCATTTTCTGAAAAACAAGAAGGAAAGAACTTCTCAGGGAGATTTATCTTCCCTGGACTGACAATGGTTATGATTTATTTGTCTTACCAATCTTTCAGGCAGCCATCTGGCTGCATCATTTTTTTGTGAGAAGATGCATACTGAGCCTCTTCCCCAAATTAAAACTGGATCGGGGCCATGCCATGAATTATCAAGTGGATCTTTCCATTTCACCATTGCAAACTGTTTTTGAGATTCAGGATGCCAGAAACGGTCGGCAGCCGATTTTCCATGACTGTCCAAATTTAAAAAATTAAGGATAAACAGGGCATGATTGAGTATGTTTCTGGGGGTACCCTTCACGGGGTACCAGCTCCCCCCTTTTAATTTTGTGATAATAGTTTTTAATGACAGATGAGCTCTTTCTACTATACCTTGTCCTTGGGGATTATATAGGGAATGCCTGTGGTATGTTTAATTTGTAGGGTATTACAAAATTGTAAGAAGGTTTTGGCTATATAACCGGGGCCATTATCTGTTTTGATTTGTTTGGGTATTCCTAAAATAGAAAAGCAGTGTAATAAATGAGCTATGACATGTTTGGTGGCCTCTCCTGTTTGGAGAGTTGCACTGATGAATCCACTATAGGTGTCTATGCATACATGGATATATTTTAGTTGACCGAATTCTAAGTGGTGAGTAACGTCCATTTGCCAAATTTCGTTGGGGATGAGTCCTCGGGGGTTAACTCCTAGATGGGGAACAGGTAAATATGTTATGCAGTTGGCGCATTGTTTAACTATTTGTCGAGCTTGTTCTCTGGTAAGTTTAAACATAAGTCTTAAGGTTTGGGCGTTTAAATGATGTAAGGCATGTGCTTTTTGCGCTTGTTGCAAATTGTCTGTAGTGACTGTGGCTATGGTTTTTGTTGCCGTGTCGGCTGTTGTGTTACCTTGTGTTAAAGGTCCCGGTAATCCTGAATGTGCTCTAATATGCCCAAGAAAAAAGGGAGTAGTCCTTTTTTGAATAAGTTGTTGACATTGTAAAAATAGGTTAGCTGTGTCTGAAATATGTTTAATTTGAGACACGGTCTCTAAGAGGGGTATTGAATGAGCCAGGTAGGCGCTGTCTGTATTAATGTTAAGTGGCTGACAAGGAAAAGCTGATAGTGCTGCAATTATAGCTTGCAATTCGACCAGCTGAGCTGATGTATAAGTGGTCTGGAATTTAACGACTACATTATTGTAGGTGTAAGCGGCAAGTCCTGTGGAAGACCCATCAGTGAAAATTAGTAATGTGTCATTGAGAGGTTCTTTACTGGTAATATGGGGAAACACAAACGCATGAAGTTTGCAAAATTGAATGAGTTTGTTAGGTGGGTAATGGTTGTCAATCGCGCCAGTGTAAAAAGCGCAAGCAATTGGCCAGGCTTCTGTATTTTGTAATAGCCAATGGATGTGTGCTTGAGTGTAGGGTTGTATAATAGTAGAGGGTTCTATTCCAAAGTATTTTCTACTGTTTTCTCTTCCCAAGATAATTAGATCAGCTATGGCATCATAATAAGGCAACAAAACCTTTTTAGGGGAGGAGGGCAGGTGTACCCACATAATGGGATTGTTCTGCCAAAATAGGCCAGTAGGGGTTATTGTTGTGTTAAAAATAAGGAATATTAATGGCTGAGAATAATCAATACTGGTAACAAATTGTGTTGCAATGGCATGTTCTACCTGTTGGAGTGTTATTAATGCTTCTTTAGTAATGGACCTGGGGGATTTTGGATTAGAGTCTCCTTTTAATATATCGAAAAGAGGTTTTAACTCTCCTGTGGTAAGCTTTAAGTACGGTCGAAGCCAATTTATGTCTCCCAGTAATTTTTGGAAATCATTTAAGGTTTTTAAGTGATCACGACGTATAACGGCCTTCTGATTAATGATTTTGGGTCCATTAATTTGAAAACCAAGATAGGTGTATGGATCTTGTAGTTGTACTTTTTCTGGGGCTATTTGTAATCCGGCTGCTGTTAACTCTTGTTTGAGTTGGGCGAAGCACTGTAAGACTTGTTCGCCAATTTCTCCTGCTATTAAAATATCATCCATATAATGTATAATATACATTTGTGCCCATGTTTTTCTGACTGGTTCTGTAGCAGCGGCTACATATTTTTGACATAAGGTAGGACTATTGGCCATACCCTGAGGTAAGACTTTCCATTGATAGCGCTTCATTGGTTGTTTAAAATTTGTAGATGGAAGACTAAAGGCAAATCTTTTTTGGTCAGCAGGGTGAAGGGGAATTGTAAAAAAGCATTCTTTAAGGTCAATAATGATTTTAAAATATTTTTGAGGAATCGCAACCGGTGAAGGCAATCCTGGTTGTAAGGCACCCATAAGGATCATAGTGATATTTACTGCTCTTAAATCTTGTAAGAGTCTCCATTTACCAGACTTCTTTTTAATAACAAAAATAGGTGTATTCCAAGGGGAATTACTTTCCGCAATATGTCCTGCTGCTAGTTGTTCCTGCACTAACTGTTGGGCAGCACTTAGTTTATCATTGAGTAAAGGCCACTGATCAACCCAAACGGGCTCATCTGACTTCCAAGTAATGGGGTCAGCACACTTTTGGGGTGCAGGTATATCAGTGGCCTGAGCTAAAAATTTCCAAACCCCTTTTTATCAAGTTGTCCTGAAACCAGTATAGGCTGTGGGATACCGTTTTCTCCTTTTCCAAGACCTTTACCAGGGGTGTATCCTTGAGTTAACATTTGTGCAGTAACTATATCATTTGGACTACACATTATAATTTTCATTTGAGAGAGCAGATCTCGCCCCCAAAGGTTAACAGGTAGGTAAGGGATGACAAATGGCTTAATGAGGCCTGAATTGTTTTCTTTATCTGTCCATGTTAGGTATTTAGAACTTTGTTTAGGATTACTGCTTTGTCCAATTCCTCTCAAGTGAGTTAAAGTTTCTGTAGTAGGCCAATGAGAGGGCCAATCTTCCTGTTTAATGATAGTTACATCAGCCCCTGTGTATATTAGTCCAGTGAATGCCTTCCCGTCTAACCATAAGGTTAGAGAGGGTTTTTGATTTGTAATTGGTTGCACCCAATATATATCTGATGATCCGAAACCTTTTATATTTCTATTAGAGTATTGGATATTATTATCTGTTTTAACCAAAAGTAGCAGGAGTAACTGAGCTATTCTAATTCCTTGAGGGACAGTAATAATACTATCAATAGCTCTGGCCATAATTTTAATTTCTCCTTCATAATCATTATCGATAACTCCAGGGAGGACTTGTAAGCCACTCATGGTGACACTACTTCTTCCTAAAAGTAGCCCAAAAGTGTTAGGTGGTAAGGGTCCATATATTCCGGTATTTAAGGTTTGCGGTCCCATTTCAGGTGTTAGTACTGTGTGGGAGGTGGAACTGAGGTCCAATCCTGCACTTCCTGGGGTTGCTCTACTAAGTTTTGAAATGGATTGCTGTTGCTGGCTGGAACAAAGCTGACTGCCCCATATGCTTGTTTCGGGGCCTGAGGCTGGCCCCTCATCCCGTTTCCCTGCCTGGGGGGTAAAGGATTTCCTTGACTGTCAGTTTTAGATTTACATTCGTTTGCCCAGTGCCTTCCTCTTTTACACCTTGGGCAAAGGCCTGGGATTTTTGCTTCTGGACTCTTATTTTGGTTTTCACAGCAATCTTTTGCAAAGTGTCCCCTTTTACCGCATCTAAAACATCCCCCTTTATCTTTACCTTTGTTAATGAGGAAGTCTCTTACTGTTTGGCCGCTAAAAGCGGCGGCCATTGCTAGGCCTTGTTGATATGAGGGCCCAATATCTGAACAAAGGCGAATGTATCCTGTTAAATCTGTTTTCTTTCGATAAGGTCTGATTGCCGCTTGGCAGGCGGGGTTAGCATTTTCATAAGCTAACTGTTTAACATAATCTACACCCGTTTCTGCATTTCCAAAGATTCTACCTGCCGTGGTCATAAGTCTATGCACAAAGTCTGAAAATGGCTCATCGGGTCCTTGTTTAACCGCTGTGAGTGAGGCCCCTGGATCTCCTTTAACGGGAAGTTTTCTCCAGGCTTTTGTAGCAGCAGCCTGGATTTGTGAGAACAATCCAGGATCGTATTGCATTTGGGCTTCAGTGTCTGTATAGTTGCCTGAACCAGTTAACATATCAAAATCCCAACCGTTTCCTGCCTGTTGATTTCTTTTAGCTGTATCTCTACAATTTTCAAAAAACTCTGACTTCCAAATTAAGTGGTCTCCCCCAGAAAGAACTGCCCTAACTAAGGTATTCCAGTCTGTAGGAGTGAGCCAATTCTCAGCTACAGATTCCACTATAGCAAGAGTATACGGAGCAGTAGCCCCATACTGAGAGGCAGCAGTCTTTAACTCTTTTATAATAGTAAAATCAAATCCAGTATGATGCCTCCAAGCCTGTCCCTGTTCATCTATGGTTTCAGTGACCGGAAAAACGTCTTTGGGGGAGGAGTCTTCTCTATGTCGGCTAGCAACTAACCCCCCTCTTGGAACATGTTGTCCAGGCCGCTGAAGTGGGCGCAAGGAACCCTCCATAGCGTCTGAGTTGGGTATTTTTTCATTTCCTGTTTTTAGCTTTTGGAGCCTAATTATCAATGATTGATGTAACTCTTCAAGTTTAATCTGTTCTTCTAGTTGAGCAATCTTTTGCTTTAATTCTTCTTTGGGATCTATTGCTGCCATAACAATGGGCGCAGAAGCCTCATTATGTGTCTTATTATATGGGGGTGGGTATGAAGTAAAGGGAGGCAAATCAGGGTTGTGATATTTAGCCGCCTCTTCCTCTAAATCATCCCAATTTATATCCGATTGATTAGGCTTATTAATTTCCTCCTCTTTTTGAAGCATCTGTAAAATTGGGTATTTTTTTGGTTTGCTTTCGTGTGGCATTTCTTTACCTGTTACAGAAGGAGACTTGATTTCCTCATGATCACTTTCGAGGGAAATGAGATCCTCCTCCGTATCTTGCGGAGGCTTTGTGAGGTTAGAGCGGGAGCTAACCTTTAAAATATGCTCTGAGCAACCGCAGCCATGACTTGCGGATCGGCCTCCTTCTTATCTATTAAATCTCTAATGAGGTTCCAATAAGAGAAGGCGGTTACAGGAATTTTTTCCGGCCCAAAAGTATTATAATAGTCCTGAAAACAATCCCCTACTCTACGCCATCTTTTAATATCAATAGTTCCTTCCTGTGGGAACCAAGGGCAAGTGTCTTTTACAAAATCAAAAAATTTAAACAAATCATTACTTTTAACCTTTACTCCTCGTATCTTTAAAGCCTCTTTTAATTGTCCTACATATATTTGATGTTGGCTTAATTCTTGTCCCATTTCGGACGCGTCACTTACCTTCGATTCTGACGCGGCAGGTTCCCGCGGTGATCGGAAGAGTTTGACTCCTTTTGTCTTTGTTAGCGGTCGACTGTCCTTTGGCGTCCTCTTCCTCACGGAGTCCCTCGTTTCCAGGTCCCTGTTCGGGCGCCACGTATCCCGGCCCACGGGATCGTCAGAGCAGGCCCTGGAGGAGGGGGTGGGAATTTGGGGAACAAGAGACACGAGAAATGGAGACAAGACAGTATCCTGATCAAGTCTCGTTTAATGGCGGTAATGCACTGCCTTATATACACTTGGAGGGGAAGGGGTTGGGCCAAGGCGGAAATGATCTCATTGCCGAGGGCGTGGCCAGGTTGGTTTCGGTTTCTCCGGTCGGATGTCATGTTGCGCTTGCGCTATTAAGTAACAATTTTCCCCGGCGCCGGAAAAGTGAGTGAAGAAGAAGCAGGAAGAGCGCCATCTTTAATGAGGTATTAGTACAGGGGAAAAAAGGCAAAGATAGGGAGGAGGTAGAAGGTGGAAATGAATAGAGCTCAGGCGTTTTAATCGTTAATTATTATTCACTATGGCCGGGGCGTGCAGCTCCGGACACCCTCCCACCTCAGCCTCCCGAGTAGCTGGGACCACAGGCACGTGCCACCATGCCTGGTTGCCACCTGTATTCTGGGCTGAGAGTAGGAGGCTGTAGCAGGAAGTCAAACCTGATTAGGTAAAGACCGCGGCTCAGAAGGGTTAGGGAACTGTGCAGAGAGTTCTGGAACTGTGGCTGCCTCCATCTTACTAGAAAGATGGAACTGCAATCTGAACCTGAAAACTCATCTATCTGGCTTGTAGATTTTTTAATATTCTAGTTTCCTGACTGAATGGGAGGCCCATGAGTCACTGTGGGGACGGCACAGGTCTGAGGAGAGGCAAGGCAGTGAGTCCCCAGGTTTCAGCTCAAACAGAAGCCCTTTGAGCCCTGAAGGGGGACATGCTTGCCATAGGAGGGAGCACCTGCTGGTCCTTCCCTCTCTGGCTCTGGTGGGTTGTTTCTGGAAACCCTTGGGTCCTACGGAAACCCTTTCTCAGTCTGCCCCCTTGGCTGAGGGCAGATGTGGGAGATGAAGGATGGGCAGGGGCCCTGCTCTGTGAACCCGCACTGGGCCCGCCCTGGGGAGCCGGCAGGGCGCTCCGTGAACCCGCACTGGGCCCGCCCTGGGGAGCCGGCAGGGCGCTCCGTGAACCCGCACTGGACTCGCCCTGGGGAGCCGGCAGGGCGCTCCGTGAACCCGCACTGGGCCCCCCCTGGGGAGCCGGCAGGGCGCTCCGTGAACCCGCACTGGACCCGCCCTGGGGAGCCGGCAGGGCGCTCCGTGAACCCGCACTGGGCCCGCACTGGGGAGCCGGCAGGGCGCTCCGTGAACCCGCACTGGGCCCGCCCTGGGGAGCCGGCAGGGCGCTCCGTGAACCCGCACTGGGCCCGCCCTGGGGAGCCGCAGGGCGCTCCGTGAACCCGCACTGGGCCCGCCCTGGGGAGCCGGCAGGGGTTGCTGGGCTCACCACCTCCTGTCTCTACACCCCCCAATCGCTGGCCGCTCACAAGTGGCCGTTGGATGTGTGAGAGAGATTTCCACAGAAAGTGTTTCTGTGGCTGCCTTTTAAAATTAGATGCACCTGGAATTTAAGGGTTAGCTCCTAGGTTTTGGGGTGAGCCTCTTGTAGAAATCCATCTCTTGTAACACCCAGTGTTGGCAGGTGTGCAGTGAGATGGGGACCCTCATACCTGCCTGGGGTGAGGTTCTGGCGGGGGCTTTTCTGGGTAGTTTGGCAATAAGTATCAAGCCCCAGACATTTCCCCTTGTGTTATCATTTACTTTTTAGGTGTGATAATGTGGTTATGTTAAAAACAGTCCTTTCGTTGTAGAGATACATATTGAAATATCTATGGGTGAGCTACACAGCAAACAAATCTGGGATTTGTTTCGGCGTCATACATTTGGGGTAAGGGGCGTGGCGGGGGTATAGCTGAGAAAAGCTTGGCTGTGTGTCGGCTGTTGTGGATGCTGCTGGATGAGGGGTTCGGGAGTTCATGGTACTATTCTCTCTACATTTATTTATTTTTTTAAAATTCCATAATAAAAAAGTTCAATGATAAAGTCCCCTTTGACTTGGCATTTCTACTGTGATGACATCAGTCCAAACCCCCAGCATCACTCACCAGGCTTCTCTGTTTTCATTCCCATTCCTCCTCGGTTCAGAGGGATCATGCCCCATCTGTGTACCCGCTCATAGCCCTGGGATCCCTAGGGCTCACCTGCCCCCAGGCTTCCAGATCCCAGAGCCTGTGGGTGCCCTCTGGCCTCAGCATCAGGGACACTCTCCATCTACTCCCAAACCCCTCACCTGGATGGTGACTACTCATTCATCTGATGTCAGGTTAGTGTCATCTCAGGGGAGCTGCTGACTCCCAGGCAAAGTCACACTTCTCATACTCTCCGTCCTTCATAGATGAGTCCCTCATAGCTTTCACTATCATTTGTAAGGATAAACTCTTTTTTTAATTAATTATATTTTTGAGACAGGGTCTCACTCTGTCGAGGCTGGAGCGCAGTGGCATGAACACAGCTTACTGCAGCTCGACCTCCCAGGCTCAAGTGATCCTCCCACCTCAGCCTCCCAAGTAGCTGGGACTACAGGCATACGACACCACGCCCGGCTAATTTTTGTATTTTTAGTAGAGACGGTGTTTCGTTATGTTGCCCAGGCTGGTCTTGAATCCTGGGCTCAAGCAATCCGATTGCCTCAGCCTCCCAAGTTGCTGGGATTATAGGAGTGAGCCACCACACCCTGCCCTGATAAACCCTTGTGACTGCTTTTGTTTCATTGGCGTCTGCCTCCCGTACTGGACCGTGACCTCTCTGAGGGCAGAGACTACGTCTGTGTGGCTCACCACTGCATCCCAGGGCCACACACAGAGCCTGGCACATAGTAAATTAACGCAGAAGGGGACACATGTTTGACAAACATGTATCATGTTCCAGGCAAACTCTATGCATATAGATGGCTGGCTGAGAACATACAGTTGGGAATGTTAGGCAGGGGCCAGATCACAAGGGCCTTGTGGCAACATTAGGTGCAGATCCAGGGAGCCACTAAAGGTGCTCAAATGGAGGAGTGACTTGTGCTCCAGGCAGCCCCTCTGGCTGCCTCACACTGGGAGACCCTGGAGGCCAGGTGGCTAGATGGGCTGGCACTGGGGTCCCATGGGGGCTTGAGCTCAGGCCAGGGCAGTGGTGATGGGGACGGGAACGGAGCCAGTGTTTGTGGCAGTGATCCAATGCAGCAGCTTTTTGGCCTTTCTTCCCTGAAGAAACAGTGCCTCTGCACAAGGGAGATGGGAAGGAGCTGTATAGGGCCCTGCTGGGGACACAGTATGTTCCACAGGCACATCCCTGGATCACAAAGAGCTTTGCAAATGGTCACCAGGAAGTGATTATACAGCACGGTGCCTTGGGGCAGGGGCAGGGGCAGGACCCTTGTCCCTGAGGCCAGGGAGTTGAGGCTCATGATGGCAGAGCCTGGCAGTGGTGAAAGGCAAGTCATTTGTTCGGCAGTGCATTTTAGGGCTCGATGCAGAGCCAGCCAAAGGAGCTTGGGAGACCCTGGAACCTGAGAAGCCACTGGGGCCTCTGCAGGCCTCCTGGTTGGGGCTTCAGCTGGAGCCTGGGAAAGGCTGCTCCCAGTAAGTGGTGATGTTGTGAGCTGGGTGTGTGCCGCCCACCAGCACTGCGCTTCCCTGGGACCTGCTGTACCACTGCTGTCCCAATGCATGTGCCACACTTGCTCTCGGTCCCCTAGGAAGATTGTAATTGGCTGCAGGGCAGCCAAGTGACTCAGCTCCTCTCCTTGTGGGAAGTGACTGTGGGGAGGCCAGAGGTTTGGGAAGATGCCAAATAAAAACTATGTGATAGCTACATAGACTGAATGCTAACTAGTGCCAAGCCCAGTGTTGGGCTCTTTAAATGTCACTCATTTGACCTGAGCTAGGTTTCCTTTCCCTCTCTCCAGTGGAATTCTGTACCTTTAATATACTTCTTACAGTTGTAATAGAATTGTTCATGTGTTTATTTATGTAACATTGGTCCTTCTCGCTGACTATTAACTCCACGAGGGCAGGGATTGGGTTTCTTTCCTCTACTGTAGCTTCAACACCTAACACTGCCTGGCACAGAGTTGGCTGCAATAAGTATTCATTAAATCAATGAATGATCCCCCCAACAACCCAATGAAGTAGGTACAATTATTATTATCCTTGTTAAAGGATGGGCAAACTGAGTCTTAGAGAGCTTCAATAGTCCAAGCCACAGACCAGGAAGAAGCACCCAGAATTCAGACTCACGTGATTGGCCCAAGGCAGGGCCTTTTTGTCCCTTGGCTATTGGGATGTGAGACTAGGATTGCTGGTGGCCATGCTTCTAGCCTAGTGGGGCAGCTGGCCTGAGAGTATGGAGTATGCAATGATGGGAGAGAGACAGAGATGGAGACAGAGAGGTGGTGAGAGAGAGAGAGAGAGAGAGAGAGAGAGAGAGATTCTGAGTTCCTGGATACCCTATGGCTTGGGTTGGCCTGGTTCCCCTTCCTTGCACTTGTAGTGGAGAGTTCCAATGGGCATAGTGATGAAATCTATCACCACCATTGGTGTAGTGGAAAGAGAATGCCCTGGGCTTCAGCTCCAGCTCCACTGGGCACTTAGTGTGTGACACAGCAAGTCCCTGTTGATCTCGGGGTCTCAGCTACCTCAGCTGTAAAATGGGGTCATGAGTTCCAGCTCCTAAGCGGGGAATGGGAATAATGAGAGAGCACTAAGGTCTGTGACTTGGTGCCTGCTAGCCAGCAGTTGCTCAGGAAGTGTGAGCTGCCCCTTGTAGGTGGCTTTTGGCTGCAAGTAATAGAAAACTCATCCAGGACCAGCGTAAACAATGAGGGCTTTCATCCTCATAGGCCACAAGAAGATCAGGGGGAGGGCATGTCCAGGGTGGTGCATTCAGAAGCTCAGTGTTGTCACCAATAGCCCAGGTTCTTTCTGTCTTTCAGCCTTGCCATTCTCACAGTGGCAGTCATTTCCCTCAAGGTTGCGAAATTGCTGCCCCAGCTCCAGGCATCACACAATGCTGGCCTGAGGAGAAGGTGTTTCTTCTTCATGTCCCTTTGTAAGGGTGAGGGAAACCTTCCCAGCAGCTCCCAGCAGACGCCTCCTCAAGTTTTATTGGCTGGGATTGTCGTTCGTCTAAGCCAGTCATGGTGCTGTATTCCCTTGTGAATGCTAGCATCGGTGTAGTGGAAACAGGATGGCCTGGGGTTCAGCTCCAGCTTCACTGGGCACTCAGGGTGTGACAGCGTGAGCCCTCTTGTCTGACTGGACAGACAGTGGTGGTACTCAAAGAGAAATACTCGGAGAGAAACTCAGCTACTTTTATAGTAACAACTTCCTTGCATTTCTTTATAATTTCACCCAAGAGTGCCTTCTTAAACTCTACAATTTAGTCTTACCCATGCACAAACTTTAAAAATAAATTGTAATTGTAGTAAGAAACACAACATAAAATTTACCATCTTAACCATTTAAAATGTATAGTGTAGCGGTGCCAAGTACTTTTTCATCTTGCAGCCTGGGCAACATGGCAAAACCCCATCTCTACAAAAAAATGCTAGCATTTATAAGGGAATATAACACCATGATTGGCTTAAACAACAAAGACCCCAAGGGGCCAGGGTGAGAGATGGAATGAACTTTGTTTGGTGAGCATGGAGCAAGGGGAAAGTGGCTGTGTCTGCTGTGTTTGTTCACTGATGTTCTCCAACCATCTCACACAGAGCCTGGCCATAGCAGGCGCTCAGCAAGTCCTCACTGGATAATCAAACATGTGCCCAGGCCTTCTTTCCATCCAGCAGGGTAGAGTCGGGGGAGCAGGTTCTTAGGTGGAGGGAATTCTTCAGATGACTGTGGTGATGTGTCTTTAAGAATCTTCCATGCCAGGCTGGGCACGATGGCTCATGCCTATAATCCCAGCACTTTGGGAGGGCAAGGCAGGCAGATTGCTTGAACCTAGGAGTTTGAGACCAGCCTGGGCAACATGGCGAAACCCCATCTCTACAGAAAATTAGCTGGGTCTGGTGGTGCATACCTGTAGTCCAACCACTTGGCTGAGGTGGGAGGATCGCCTGTGCCCAGGAGGTCGAGGCTGCGGTGAGCCATGATCGTGCCACTGTACTCCAGCCTGGATGAGAGTGAGACTCTGTCTCAAAAAAAGATTCTTCCAGGCCTTAGGGGGAGTACCCAGGACCTAGGACCCAGACTCACGGGCTTGTCAGGGACCTGTGGAGGAGGTTTTGACTCTCAATGGGGCCAGAGGGGCCAGATTTTGCATGATTGCCTCAGTTCTTCTAGGTCTATTCTAGTTGCTTGGAGCCTTTTTTTTTTTTTGAGACGGAGTCTCACTCTGTCATCCAGGCTGGAGTGCAGTGGCGCTACCTCAGTTTACTGCAAACTCTGCCACCCAGGTTCAAGCAAGTCTTGTGCCTCAGCCTCCCGAGTACTTGGGTTAGGCACCACCACGCCCGGCTAATTTTTGCATCTTTTTTTTTTTTTGAGATGGAGTCTCGCTCTGTCACCCAGGCTGAAGTGCAGTGGCCAGATCTCAGCTCACTGCAAGCTCCGCCTCCTGGGTTTTACACCATTCTCCTGCCTCAGCCTCCCAAGTAGCTGGGACTACAGGAGCCCGCCACCTCGCCCGGCTAGTTTTTTGTATTTTTTTTTCAGTAGAGACGGGGTTTCACCGTGTTAGCCAGGATGGTCTCGATCTCCTGACCTCGTGATCCGCCCGTCTCGGCCTCCCAAAGTGCTGGGATTACAGGCTTGAGCCACCGCGCCCGGCCTAATTTTTGCATTTTTAATAGAGGCAGAGTTTCACCATGTTGACCAGGCTGGTCTCGAACTCCTGACTTTAGGTGATCTGCCTGTCTCGGCCTCCCAAAGTGCTGGGATTACAGGCTTGAGCCACCATGCCCAGCCTAATTTTTGCATTTTTAATAGAGGCAGAGTTTCACCATGTTGACCAGGTTGGTGTCGAACTCCTGACCTTAGGTGATCTGCCTGCCTCGGCCTCCCAAAGTGCTGGGATTACAGGCTTGAGCCACCGCGCCCGGCCTAATTTTTGCATTTTTAATAGAGGCAGAGTTTCACCATGTTGACTAGGCTGGTCTCGAACTCCTGACCTTAGGTGATCTGCCTGCCTCGGCCTCCCAAAGTGCTGGGATTACAGGTGTGAGCCACTGCACCCAGCTAGTTGCCTAGAGCTTCTGAGCAGCAGGCAAGGAGGGTGACGGGGAGCGAGCAGGTGGAAGGAGGTGAGGTGGCTCCTCTAGGAGGGGTCTAAGGGCTGCAGAAGATGGCAGGTTTCCTTGGGCAACAGCCTGCAAAGGGTGGCAGCTGGGATGGGGGACCAAACTTTCCCATCAATCTAATATTTAGCTCATTCAGTGTCTCTTCAGTGAGCACCTGCATGTGCTAAACCAGGGGATAAAATGACAAGCTAATACAGGCATGACTTCTGCCCTCTTAGACCTTAAAGCCTAGTGAGTGAGGCAGATGTGAATCAAATAATTCTAAAAGTAAATTTAAATTGTGACTGTGGTGATCCACTTTTGGCCTCTCAAAGTGTTGGGATTACAGGCGTGAGCCACCGTGCCTGGCCAAGTTTTTAAAAGTAAAGTATATATGCCTTTTTAAAACATAATTGTAATTGCACGCTTAAGAGACTACAGTGTAGGGTAAACATAACTTCTATATGCACCGGGAAACCAACAAATTCATATAACCACTTCACTGCAATATTCTCTTTACTGTGGTTGTCTGGAACTGAACCTACAATATCTCTGGAATATGTCTGTATTTCCAGTAAATTGGTAAATCCAGAGGCTCGATCAAATTCAGGTTCTGATTTTTTGACAACTACAGGTGATGGTGTGTTCTTTCCTCAAGAGGTGCACCTAATGTGTTATTTGTGTATCTGTGTGTGTGTATGTGTAAAGGGAGTGACGTTAACAGCTGCTGATACGCAATGCCTAGATTCATTCATTCATTGGTGGGTACAAAATGGTATTACTCTAATTTGATCATTTCTTTTTCATTAATCAGCTGCAACATCTTTCTTAGCAGTCAGTCAGTAGAGAGAAACCAAACTATAGCCAGTGCAACACTGCTTTTGTGTGTCTTATTTTATTTATTTTTTGAGACAAGGGCTTCCTCTGTTGCCCAGGCTGGCATGCAGTGGCATGGTCATAGCTCACTGCAGCCTCGAAGTGGGTAGATCGCTTGAGCCTAGGAGTTTGAGACAAGCCTGGGCAACATGGCAAAACCCCAACTCTCCCTCAAAATACAAAAATTAGCCAGGTGTGGTGACATGGGCCTGTAGTCACAGCTACTCAGGAAGCTGAGGTGAGAGGATCACTTGGGCCCAGGAGGTCAAGGCTACAGTGAGCTGTGATTGTGCCACTGCACTCCAGCCTGGGTGACACAGCAAGACCCCGTCTCAAAAAAGTAAAATACATAATAAAAAATAAAGTGGTGAAAGTTGTTACTTTCAGGAGAGGGAAATGGGGACAAGGAAGTGCCATTTTCATAAAAAATCTTGCAGAACAAGTTATCCATTTATGTGCATGTATAACTTTGATGAAAAATAAAAGCTAAAATGAAAGGATAAGACAAAGAAGGATCATGGGCTTTGTGTGACACAGACCTGTGTTTGAGTCTGGAATCCCTTACTTCGTTAGTAGGGTGTTTATCAGTCACACGACCTCTTTGAACCTTGGTTTTCTTATTTTATTTTACTTTTTTTTTGAGACAGAGTTTTGTTCTTGTTGCCCAGGCTGGAGTGCAATGGCATGATCTTGGCTCACTGCAACCTCCATCTCCTGGGTTCGAGCGATTCTCCTGCTTCAGCCTCCTGAGTAGCTGGGGATTACAGGCACGCGCCACTATGGCTGGCTAATTTTTGTATTTTTAGTAGAGACGGAGCTTCACCATGTTGCCCAGGCTGATCTCGAACTTCTGACCTCAAGTGATTTGCCTGCCTCAGCCTCCCAAGGTGCTGGGATTACAGCATGAGCCACCACGCCCAGCCTATTTTATTTTTTTGAAACAGAGTCTGGCTCTGTTGCCCAGGCTGGAGTGCAGTGGTGCGATCCTGGCTCACTGCAGCCTCTGCCTCCCAGGTTCAAGTGATTCTCATGTCTCCGCCTCCTGGGTAGCTGGGATTACAGATGCACCAACATGCCCAGCTAATTTTTGTATTTTTAGTAGTGATGGGGTTTCACTATGTTGGCTAGGCTAGTCTCAAACTCCTGACCCCAAGTGAACAACCCGCCTCGGCCTCCCAAAGTGCTGGGATTACAGGTGTGAGCCCCTGTGCTCGGCCAGTTTTCTTATTTTAAAATGAGGTGGGGGGTTGGGGTGGGGAGGCTAATTCCCACCCTGTCCAGATCTCACGATGGCGTGATAGTGAAGTGGAAGATTTTGTACGCTGTGCAGGATGAACCCCACAGGAAGTGTTATCATCCCCGATAAGACGCAGAGCCTTGGTGACTATTGAGGGGCAGGCTGTGCTTCAGGTGCCAGAGAACCTCGGGCAAATCAAGAGGTGCCAGTCCCTGCAGTCCAGCCTCAACTTCTCTCCTCTTCCCTCTCCTCAGTCAAGAAGAAGCAATGAGTTCCACTTGGTAGAAAATGTGCCCGGTCAAACTCGAGCCTTTTCTGGGTCCCATGCTTACCTGTGTGCTGCATTAATCCGCCAGCTCTCTGTCAAGGGGCTTCCTTCCTGTCGTGTGCCCCTCCCGCTGTCACTCTCCAGCATCCAAATGTGCTCTTCAGAAGCCACTTCCTCCTGGGAACTGAATCCAGACTTTGGAGAAGCTGCCACCAGTCCGTAGTGGGAGTCAGGCTTCCTCAGAGTGTGGCTGAACAAATTGAAGATGATAATTAATAATTAAGATGGTAAGATGATTAATTAATTATCTTAACATACTTGTGTATACATGAGGGAAAGCTGAGAGTTTTGCCTCAAAGCACAGCTGGCTGAAGCGCTGGATTGAGATGGTCCTGAAGCCGAGTTCAAAGGAAAGGAGCGTGGTGATTAATTAGCGACGTCTGCTGCCGGCCGGGGAGGGGAGAGTGGCAGTTTGCCCACCGTGCACTTGTCATCCTGACCAAAACGATTTCTTCCTGTTTTCTATTGAGGCACAACCTTCATAAAGTACACTGATTTTAAGTGTATAACTTGATGTACATTTACATACTTATGCTTAAATGTGTATATATGTGCATAAATATTTATACACACACGCACACACATTGGCACCACCTAGATCAAAATACAGACCATTTCCAGAGGCCCAAAATGTCCCCTTGTGCCGGCTTTCAGTTACTGCTGTCTCAAAGGCAACCATTATTTTGACTTCTGTCACTACAGATTAGATTTACTTGTGTTCTATTTCATAGAAATTGGATTAAACAACATATATTCTTGTGTCTGGCTTCTTTCAACTCAGCATAATGCCTGTGCAATTCATTAATGTTGTTCAGCGGTTTGTTCTTGCTCATTATTCCATCGTATAGCTATGCCACAATTTGTTTATCCATTCTCCTGTTGATGAACATTTGAGCTGCTTCCAGTCTGAGCTATTCTGAATGAGGCTGCCATAAATATTCTTCTACATGTCTTCCGGTGGACCTAACCACTCATTTCTGTTGTGTGTACATATATCTATATCTATACATCTATATTTATATATACATATACAAACATATATATATATCCAGGAGAGAAAGTACAGAGTCATAGGGTCAGTAAACGTTTAGCTCGTGGAGTAACTGAGTTTGACTCACCAAGCCCTGAATTGCATCAAACGTGAACGGTTTCCATTGCACGTCAAACAGCGTGCTGGGCTCCAGGTATACACATATCTGTTAAACTGAGACTCTGATTCTGAGATATGATATCAACTTAGAGCAAGTCTTAAAGAAAAGCAAACACCTAATACAACCAGGCAGCTCATTCTCTAACCTTTCCCTATTTTCATATTTTATAGTACTTCATATTTTTTTCTTCTTCTTTTTTTTTTAATACAGGGTCTTTGTTACCCAGGCTGGAGTGTAGTGGTGAGATCTCAGCTCACTGCAGCCTTGACCTCCAAGGCTCAGGTGATTCTCCCACCTCAGCTTCCGGAGTAGCTGGGACCACAGTTGTGTGCCACCACACCCAGCTAATTTTTGCATTTTTTGTAGAAATGGGGTTTCACCATGTTGCCCAGGTTGGTCTAGAACTCCTGGGCTCAAGTGATCCACCTTTCTCAGCCTCCCAAGGTGCTGGGATTACTGACAGGAGCCGCCATGCCTGGCCTCCATATTTTCAATTACTTAATTGAACTTTGGTTTCCTACAGGCTCTAATAAATCTTGAATTCCCCCCAATTCCTTCTTGACTTTCCAGAGGTTTGTTTAGGCTTGTTTTGCCTGATATCACATCTTCTTTAGCTTTCTTTGGTTGTCCTAGAGCAGATCTATCTGTATCGGCTAGGAAAAGGGTTGGGGACACATCCCCAGTCCAGTAATCAGTTCCCTATGCCTGGAAACTTTTTTCCAATCAAGAAGAAAAAAACTTCTCCAAGAATGACCTCTTTTAACATGGGCTTTTGCTTTTTGAAATAACAGCTGCTGTATTTATAGTCTGTATCGAATACTTATGTTCGGCCACTAAATACTTCTGGCTGTAGAAGACTCCTGACTTGT
Organism: Macaca thibetana thibetana; assembly: GCF_024542745.1. Lineage (NCBI taxonomy): Eukaryota > Metazoa > Chordata > Mammalia > Primates > Cercopithecidae > Macaca > Macaca thibetana. The sequence continues at coordinate 93,217,871 of NC_065586.1, read as the reverse complement.
ACATTTGCTTTTGATTTTAACAAGGATCACACGTCTTGTTTCAGCAATATAGGGCCTTGTTCACGGTGGATGCACGATAAATACTGAATGAACTTAATGAAAATCATTTAAGAAAACATTACATAGACTGTAACTAGAGGCGATGGAAAGTTCCTTCCAGCTCTAAGGTTTTATGGCGAAGCCCTCAGAGGATATCTTCATCCTCAGCCTTGGGGAAGGAGTGGGGAGATGACCAAGGGAGGGAGGGAGTGGCTCTTTTTTTCCGTGTAGACAGGAGTGCAGCTGCGTGGGCAGCCGTCGGGGTTCCCTGGGTTGGGTGTATTCATCCAGCCTCCAGCTACTCTGGCTCTACACAACGGTCAGTACTCTTGGATTTCTAAATTCTGCCTTTCCTGAAAGATTAAGGACCTGGGTTTTCTAGTTTCATTTCAGTTCGTTTCCGTTTCACAAGCATTTATTGAGCACCTACTAGGTTCCAGAGACTGCGCTGAGGGCTAGACTGCACACATGAGTTGCACAGAAGCTGATAGATAGGTGGGCAGGTAGACGCACAAAGACTTCATCTCAATATGTAAGCAGGGTGGCGGAGGGAAGGCTTTCGGCTCTGCCCCCGGAAGTTCTGTGACCTCGGGGCAGCTACTTCTCCTCTAGGGGCGCTATTTCCTTATCCGTAAAATAGGGAGATTGCAAGGTTTTCTTTCCGAAGTCGCGTCCGGCTGTACTGGGCAGCGGGGGTATGCATCTGTCCCCACCGAGGGACGCTGAGGACAGGGTGGTTGGACAACTGGACGGGCCTCAGAGTGGACAAACCCAGAGCTTCCGTGGGTGCGCCCCTCACAGATGGTGCCTGAAACCTCCCGTAGGGCCTCTGCGCCGCCCCCATTCCCGTTTGTCCGGAGGCGCTGTTTTGATTGATCCAGTAGAGGCGCGCGGTTTCCGTTTGCTCGGCGCTCCTCTTAGGAAACAAATGCGCCCACCCCGCAGCGGCGGTCCAGATGGCCCCGCCCCGCCCTGCCCTTCCGCGTCCTCGCGGCCCCCGCCCCGCGCTCCCTCCCCCGGCAGTCCCGCCGTGCAGAGCCGCGCCGCCACGCCGCCGCGCCGGGGAGCCAGTGTCCGCGAACCCAGCCAGCACTCCGGGTTCCGCGCCGCTGCCCCGACGACACGGGCCGGGGCTGGTGAATAAACGTTTATGGAGGAGGATGAGCGATCCTCCAAGGACCCAAACGGGCTTGGCGGAAGCCCAAAGCAGCCACCAAACGGTCGATTTAAAAAACTCATCCTGCCCTCCCTGAAAACCTCTCCAAGCCTTTCCAGCCTGGCCTACCTCAGCTCCCTGACCCAGCTTCAGTACCGCGACGGTGATTTTAAATCTGCCAGCAGTGTTGACACCGCTGACTGGCCTTTGCAGGTGCCAGGTCTGGGCGTGAACAGGGGGCTTTGCCACCCACTGGCTGCATAACCTAGCAGCAGTCGACGACTCCTCCAAGGCTCCGGTTTCTCCTCTGTAAACGGAGCTAACAGCAACTCCCTTACAGCGTTACCTGCAGATCGTTCCTGTGCGACATCATTCCAGATGTGACATCAACAGCAGGCAGTTTTGTCATTGTGGAGTGCAGTAAAAAGGTTCAGGGTGTGACATCTGGCATCAGACTGCCTGGGGTAAGATCCTCTGTCCCTGTCAGTGGGGCATGATGAACAAGTTTCTTAACTCCCTGGGCAGCAGTTGCTTAATGCTAGCGATCACTGACAGCAGGAGACAAAGACCAGGGGAGGACCCGCGTTCTGGACCACATTTTCTCCCTTAGCTGAGCCATCACTTATTATTTTTTATTGTACTAATTATATACCTATGACAAAATTTACTATTTAACCTCTCTAAGTGTACAATTAGTGGCATTAATTGCATTCATAGTGTTGTGCAATCATCACCATTTATTTCCAATTTTTTTTCCTCACACCTAACAGAAACTTTGTACCCATTAAACAGTAACTTCCCATTCCCATCTCCCTGCGGTCCCTAGCAACCTCTAATCTACTCCCTGTCTGTGTAAATTTGTCTGATCTACGTATTTTCATACAAACTGTCGCTTATTTTTTATTTTATTTTATTTTTCTGAGATGGAGTCTCTCTCTGTTGCTCAGGCTGGAGGGCAGTGGTAGGATCTTGGCTCACTGCAACCTCCGCCACCCTGGGTTCAAGCGATTCTCCTGCCTCAGCCTCCTGAGTAGCTGGGATTACAGGTGCCCGCCACCACACCCGGCTAATTTTTGTATTTTTAGTAGAGATGGGGTTTTGCCATGTTGGCCAGACTGGTCTTGAACTCCTGACCTCAGGTGATCCCCCTGCCTTGGCCTCCCAAAGTGCTGGGATTACAGGTGCGAGCCACCACGCCCGGCTCTTTGCTTATTTTTTAAGCGCCCTTTGCAGATCTGCAGCAGCTCTCTCAGTGCAGGAATAGAAAATGTGTTATTTAGTATTTAGTGTGTTCACATAAAATCAATACATTTGGTATACGAAATTTAGTGGTAATTTTATTCAAACTATAATTTGGTAATTACATTTTTATTTCTAAATTTTTTTGTAGCTTATTGTAGAAAATATGGAAAATATAGAAGGGTATAAAATAAGAGGCTAAAAGTCAGTGATAATTCCAATGACGTTAACATTTGGGTGTATTTTCTTTTAATTAGATTAGATTTACTTTTAGGTTCATTGAATGTTTTTAGGCTAGGAGCTGCTGAATCTGGGTTTTTGCCATTTTGAGAAGGGCAACTACATTTGTAATGAGAAGGCCACCCACAGTCTGTGAGGGAAGGGAAAGGTCTAAGAATATCTGGGTTTCGTGTCAGTTACACAAGCAGACCCAGAACACACACATTTGCAGAAGGAGCTAAGGAAAAAGAAGAAGAAGGAATCCTCTAAAATTACTTGTACATAATGTTGTCAAACGGAACTTTCTCTGGACAGACCTGTTCCCTAAGTTATCCCTATTACCAATTTTGGCTTTTTAAAACAATGAACACCCTAATGACATGCCTGTACTGCAGCATGAGGCACTTTCTTTTTTCAGTTTTTAAATTTATTATTATTATTATTATTATTATTATTATTTTTGAGATGGAGTTTTGCTCTTGTTGCCCAGGCTGGAGTGCAATGGCATGATCTCAGCTCACTGCAACCTCTGCCTCCCTGGTTTAAGTGATTCTTCTGCCTCAGCCTCCCAAGTAGCTGGGATTATAGGCATGCGCCACCATGCCGGGCTAATTTTGTATTTTTAGTAGAGACAAGGTTTTACCGTGTTGACCAGGCTGGTCTGGAACTCCTGACCTCAAGTGATCCACCCGCCTCAGCCTCCCAAAGTGTTGGGATTACAGGCGTGAGGCCCTGCACCTGACCAAATTTATTATTATTTATATATTTACTTTTTTGAGACAGGGTCTTGCTCTGTTGCCCAGGCTGGAATGCAGTTGTGTGAACACAGCTCACTGGAGCTTTGACTTCATGGGTTCAAGCGATTCTCCCAGCTCAGCTTCCTGAGTAGCTGGGACTACAGGCGAAAGCCACCTTGTCCAGCTAATTTTTATATTTTTTGTAGAGATAGTGTTTCACCATGTTGCCCAGGCTGGTCTTAAACTCCTGAGCTCAAGTGATCTGCCTGCCTTTGCCTCCCAAAGTGCTGGGATTACAGGTGTGAGCAACTGCACTTAGCTCATAAGGTGCTATCATTTGTACTACCCATTCAATCCCCACACTGGCCCCAGGAGGCAGATCTTAAATAAATGCATATTTTACATCTCAGCTCTGCCACCTATGTGCTGTGTGACCTTGGGTGAGCTCCCAAACGTCGTCGTGCTTCCAGCTCCTTCTAAGTTTCTTGGGAGTGTTAAATGATTTAATAGGTAAAGGTCTTGGAACAGTATGAGCCCCTGAAATTTATAGGTACAATGGAAGTGTTTGTTAGTTGGTAGGATTATTCTTTACAGACGAGGCCCCCAAAATGCAGGTGGATTAATGAGCTCACTGATGCCACATTTTTGTCATCTTCTTGGACTTTGGAGGACTGAAAGCTGACTCTGATGGAGAAGGTGATGCAGTGGGGAAGGGGATGCGATGGAGAAGGGGGTGTGATGGAGAAGGGGGTGCGATGGGGAAGGGGATGCGATGGAGAAGGGGATGTGATGGAGAAGGGGATGTGATGGAGAAGGGGGTGTGATGGAGAAGGGGATGTGACGGAGAAGGGGGTGTGATGGAGAAGGCAATGCGATGGAGAAGGGGGTGCGATGGAGAAGGGGGTGTGATGGGAAGGGGGTACGATGGGGAAGGGGGTGCAGTGGAGAAGGGGGTGCGATGGAGAAGGGTGTGGTGGAGAAGGGGACGCCATAGAGAAGGGGATGCAGTGGAGAAGGGGGTGCGGTGGAGAAGGGGATGCGGTGGAGAAGGGGATGCGATGGAGAAGGAAGTGTGGTGGAGAAGGGGGTGTGGTGGAGAAGGGTATATGATAGAGAAGGGTTTGGCTCTATGATGGGCTTCCAAACAGGGTCTCTTCCTTCCTACCTGCCATGGGAGGCAGAAGGGGCTGAGGAAGAAGACAGTTAGAGGAGAGATCATAGATCATATCTCATGCCTCACCTTAAATCCCTGGATGACTTCCCATTCCCCTTTGGTGGGATGGGGGTGCTGACCTAATCCTGCATGAGGAAAGGCTTCTTGAGGAGTTGCTGCTTAAGCTGAGACCTGAAGGATGCAGGGGGCCATGCCAGCCATTATGATGGGAAGACCATTCTAGGGTAGGGACCTGCCTGCACCGAGCATTATGTGCTTAATAAACTGCGAGAAGCCTGTGTGGCTGAGGTCCCGTCCTCTCTGGCCGGTTTCGGGGCACTTGTCAGGGTCATGTAATTTTCTGTTTGTTTGACTGTCTTTCCCCAGCACACACAGCATGTTTTGAGGGCGTGAGGTATTGTCAAAAATCTCTTCCACATTTCTGTTTCTGGCCAAGAAGACATAACGGGACAATTTTACCCCTCCTGGCTTAAACAACTGAAAAGCCAGGGAAAAATAGAAACAACTGTTATGAGACACTAAACGATGGGTAGTGTGGGGCAGTGTTTTCTGAGAGAGGAGAAACAAGTGGGTTGAGCCCTGTAATTGCCTGGCTTACAGCCTGGAGAGAGTTTCCAGGCCGCAGAGCAAGAGGGGGACCCAGGTGGAACCCGGCATCAATCTGAATTGAGGAATTGGAGCCGAGAGTCCAGCGAGGCCAAGGTGGCTCGGGTTCCCACGGAAGACAGGAGAGGAAATTGCTGCACAGAGAGAACGAGCAGCTAGAGATCTGCCGATGGTTCTTCCCTGCTGTGCCACCTTCTCCCCCCGCAGTCTGCAGCTGAGAACTGATCAGTGCCTGTGTGTAAACTATCTGAAGGTGGGAAAGTTCCACCCAAAGGAGCAGGCAGAACAATCCTTGGAGTTCCCACAGGGCTGGGATTAGCTGGCATTCCCACCAGCCAGAGCAGAAACCTCCTAATTCACAGGGCATTGGGGAGAGCTTTCAGAAGGGTAGGGAAATCAGCCTTTGACTACAGGCTAGTCCTGGTCCTGCCTAAGAAAGCTTAAAAACAAGCCTCAAAAGAATCCAACTGGCTCCAAGCAACTTGACTCTGTTCCAGGACAAAGCTCAAGAATATTTTTTCAAACTACAAGAATATCCAGCACCCAACAAGGTAAAATCCACAACGTCTGGCATGAAATCTATAATTACCAGGGTACAAAGTACCGTAGCTCCCCTTTATCCATGTTTGCACTTCCTGTGGTTTATCTGTGGTATAGTACAATAAGATATTTTGAGAGAGAGGGAGGTAGAGAGACCACATTCACGTAACTTTTATTATTGTATATTGTTATAATTATTCTATTTTTCTCATTAGTTATATTATTAATCTCTTACTGTGTCTAATTTATAAATTAAACTTTATCAAAGGTATGTAGGTATAGGAAAAACATAATATAATAGGGCTTGGTACTATCCTTGGTGTAGACATCCACTTGGGGTCTTGGACAATATTTCCCTATGTAGATAAGGGGGGACTACGTAGTAGGAAAGTATGATCCATAATGAAGAAGAAAAGCAATCAATCACTTCAAACCCAGAAATGATACATATAATAGAATTGGTAATGTAGTTATTACAACTATATTCCATATGTACATGAAGGTAGAGGAAAATATAAGCATGTTAAGAAGACACATGGAAGATTTAAAAAAAAAAATCCAAGTAGATTTTCTAGAGATGAAAAGTACAATGTCTGAGATAAGAATTGTACCAGATGGGGTCAGTATGGTGACTCATGCCTGTAATCCCAGAACTTTGGGAGGCCGAGGTGGGCAGATCTCTTGAGATCAGGGGTTTGAGACCAGTCTGGCTAACATGGTAAAACCCCATCTCTACTAAAAATACAAACATTAGCCAGATGCAATGGCACATGCCTGTAGTCCCAGCTACTAGGGAGGCTGAGGCAGGAGAATCGCTTGAACCCAGGAGGTGGAGGTTGCTGTGAGCTGAGATTGTGCCATTGCACTCCAGTGGTGACAGAGTGAGACTCCGTCTCAAAACAAAAAACAAAAAAACCTTACCAGATGGGATTAACAGCAGATTAGATACTGTAGAAGAAAAGATAATGAACACCACAATACATCAGGGGAAACTCATCAAAATGAAAGAGAGAGAGAAACAAGACTAAGAAAAGGAACAAGGCATCATCCATGGACTATGAGACAACTCCAAATGGTCTAATTGTGTATAAATGGAGCCCCCAAAAAAGAAGAAAGAGAGGAGGGAACATTAAAAAAAAAGCGAAGAAATAATGGTTGAAAACTTTTTTTTTTTTTTGAGACGGAGTCTCGCTCTGTCGCCCAGGTTGGAATGCAGTGGCCGGATCTCAGCTCACTGCAAGCTCCGCCTCCCGGGTTTATGCCATTCTCCTGCCTCAGCCTCCTGAGTAGCTGGGACTACAGGCACCCACCACCTCGCCCGGCTAGTTTTTTGTATTTTTTAGTAGAGACGGGGTTTCACCGTGTTAGCCAGCATGGTCTCGATCTCCTGACCTCGTGATCCGCCCGTCTCAGCCTCCCAAAGTGCTGGGATTACAGGCTCGAGCCACCGTGCCCGGCCAAAAACTTTAAATTTGATGAAAACTGTGAACAAGATACAAGAAAGCCAATGAACCCAAAGCACAGATCTCTTCTATTTCCAGTGCGTGGCTCTCAGCTGGCATGCCATCGATGTCTGATGAATAGATGAATGGTTGCTGTTAGTGCAGGCTGTCTCCCTGCTTTCTCCCTTTCTTTTCCCCCTCTTCTCCCACCCCAGCACCCACTTTGCTTCTCTCTTGCTTCTAGTACTTCTATTTACCAGAGTTATCTTGGATGCCTATGGTGGTGTCTGGGCTATAAAAGCCACTAGGAGCTTGTCCTTGCTGTAGGCTTTGCCATTGAGAGCCTCCAACAATTCAGCCTCCTCCAAATTTGAGCATAGCCAGGGGTTTAGAGGTTAAAGCTAAAATATCATGAGTCCTGCCGGCACAGACTTGCCGGGGACTCCTGTTTTCGTAGTTCCCCTGTGGTGGCAGGGCCAGGAGGAGTGCCAAGGATGGACTGCATGCTGTGTTCTGCCTGGGCGTGTGGCCTCATTGATGGCCCACCTCTGCAGCTCCTTTGCATGTGAGGTCAGGCTGGTTGCTTCACTTCTCTGGGCTTCTAACTGTTTACTGGTGCTTGGATTTGATCATTTTTTAATCCCCTTCCGGCTCTGACATCTTAATACTTTCCTGCCACTCTCCCTTGACCATCTTTCTCTTTGATATGCCTCATCCTTGCTAATGGTGTGTGGAACCTGGAGAGGAGGAAGGCAGGTGGGCCTGAGACCCATTGTCCCTACCAGGCTCCTTCCTTCAGTGGCTCCCCAGAGTTTTCAGTCTAATTCCAAACTCATAACTCGGCACACCAGGCCTTGATTCTTAGAGCACGGTCTCTGGAATCACCTGCATCAGAATTAGCACTGCCTGTAATCCCCCATCCCCAGCTTGTTAACAGTGAAGATTCTGATTGGGAAGGTTGGGGATGGGTCACAGGAATCAGTGTGTATGATAAGCACCCCGGGGGGCGGTTAAAATGTATTGGTAGGGGGAAATTAGCTCATTCTACATAGGGTAAAAAATATGAACAAAGGCTGGGTGTGGTGGCTCAGGTCTGTAATCCCAGCACTTTGGGAGGCTGAGATGGGAGGATAACTAGAATCCAGGAGTTTGAGACCAATCTGGGCAACCCTGGGAGACCCATCTCTGCAAAAAACAAAACAAAACAAAAAACAAACAACAAACAAGCAAAAAACAATTAGCCAAGTATGGTGACACGTGCCCGTAGTCCTGGCTACTTGGGAGGCTGAGGTGAGAGGATCGCTTGAGCCCAGGAGTTGGAGGCTGCAGTGAGCTGTGATTGTGCCAACGGACTCCACCCTGAGCAACACAGCATGACTCTATCTCAAAAAACAAACAAACAAAAAAACCCCAAACAGTAGAAAACAAGCATCTGCTGCAACTGTCTCCTTGCTACCTCCCAAGTCACCTCCCTGGAAGCACCCAGTTGCAGAGACACTGGTTCCAGAGGTAGTGCATTTCCAAGCACATGCATACATAGACATGTGTTTGAGGACAGGGCCAGGTGATGCTAAAAGCCCAGTGAAGCCAGAGAAAGGCTGCACCAGGACCTCTGGGGTGTGTCCTCATTACCTCCGTAACCTCCATCTGTGCTTCCCACCTGAATCCCCTGCCACGCTCCAGCCTTGCTGGATGTGCCCCAGCTCAGCCATTGAGAATGCTGCTCCCCGTCTGTGTGACTTGCTTCATGTACTTCTCTTTGCTGAGAGAGGCTTTCTTCCTGTTTTTTGCCCAAAGAATGCCTATTTATCCTTCAAGACCTAGTTCCAGTGCCTCCTCTTCCAGGGAGCCTTCCAGCCCCACTCTGTGCCCTCACTCTGGGTTCTCTGCAATTCCACATTCGCTGACATCCAAATGAATATGCTTTCCTGCTTCCTGTTTCTGTGCCCCCACTGGACAGTGAGCCCACTGAGGGCCAGGGCCATTCTTGTCCCCTGTTGAATTGCTGAGTTCCAGTACAGCATACGTAGTACACAGATACTCCGTGAGTGGTGTTTATCTGATGTCTACTTAGCAGGCATTCTGTCTCACTTTTGCCTTTTGCAGCTTGGAAATCCACCCCATGGTGCTCCTCAGCCTCACCCAGGCTCTCCCGCTTCTTGGTGCTCCAGAAGGGGCTGGTGGAGGTGGGGAAGAGGACTCCGTGCAGAAGCTGTAAAGAGAGCGCTCTCTCCTTGAATCACACGTGGGAAGTGGCCCTCAACTCCCAGCACACATGGCTGAGAGGACTCAGAGGGGACTCACGTCACTGGGCTGGGGAGACTCAACCCCAAATTTCCCTTCCAGGGGGTTGCCCTGCTGGCGACAGGTGAGCAGGGCCGGGCTTGGTGGAGTATTCCTGGCAGAAGCAATGTGCCAGGCCTGCCTCCTCCCCACCCGTGCAGTGGGAGCAGGTGGCCTGGCTGTAGGGAGGGGGTAGGGAGACCCAAGATGGGGAGGGGCATGGGAGAGGAAATTGAAAAAACAGAGAGGGGCTTGGGGGTGTGCGGCCAGCCAGGCGGTTGTTTAACAAGTAAATGTGCCGGGCACGCTAATGAGCTGCGCTCATTCATGGTGAGCCGCCTCCTGAATCGGGGAGCTGGCCAGGTTCTGGGGTGGAGGAACCAGGGACGAGAGCCAAGCTGGGGAGCTGCCCACTGTTTGGGCAGGGCCTCCCGTGATGGGCTGTCGGGGGAGTCTTTGTCCTGGGTCTCGGGGGCTCCTTCCTTCCCTCCCTTCAGAGGAAAAGCCAGGCTTTGCCAGGCAGCAGCAACTCAGCCCAGGGCCTGCTTGGGATTCACTGTCCAGGCTGGTCTGGAAGCTTCTAAGGCAGGGGCTGGTTCTCAGGAGCCACAGGCAGGGCTAATCTTGCACCCCTGCTCACTCCCACCCCTCCTCACACCCTCTTCACACCCCTTCACTCTGTCACTCTGAGGACCAAGGGGCATGTCACCCGGCTAATCAACACTCTCTCCCTTCTCCACATGAGTCTTGGCTTCGAAGGGGCCCTCCAAGGTCCTGAGACTGGGGAGCTACTGCTGCAGCAGAAGGCTGGAGACCAGACATCTTCAACAGCCTAAGTGCTGTCTGTGACAGGCCTACTAAGCGCCAGGTGCTGGGGTGTGTGTCTGGGTGAGCGAGTGAGGACGCCAGGAGGTGGGCAGGGTTGTGGGGTGTGGAGAAGCAGCTGCAGGTGCTAAGAGGGGATAAACAAAGCAGCAGGCACAGAGGAATGTTACTCTGTCTGAGGCTACCGGGAGGGCACAGATGGAGGGGCTGGGGCCCCATGGAGCAGGAGCTGGTGAGCTGCAGGGCAGGGGCAGCCCTCTCAGACTCCAGCCTGGTTTGTGGGAAGCTTCCCTAATATCCTACCACATAGGCACCCCTGAGAAAGCCCTGCCCCCTGAGAAACTGAACTGATGTTCAAGAACCCACTGCCCAGATGGAGGTCATGGACAGGGATGGGTGAAAACTTTCAAAAGAACTGTCAAAAGCCCATGAAATCAGCCGCATAAATTGTAACATACTGTGCTATGACAGTAGAGAGACTGCAAATTTTTCATCAACATGGAAAAGAAAAACAAAGAAAACGCCTGAGCCTTGGGTACCTTGTGGGTAAGGGTTCAACCTTGTGGAGTCTATCAACATCCCCCATCCCCACCCCGCCGGATACTCTCCCCACCAAATGCATCCATGCTGTGTCTGGACCCCCGCCATTCCTGAGACGGGAGGTGTTTCTCAGGCTACCCAGCAGTGTCCTCTTGCCAGGCAGCCTCACATCGGGGCCCCGACTGCTGGACACTGCCCCAGCGGGCCACAGCTGTCCTTAGCTTTGAGGAGATCTTTCATCTTTTCTGCGGTTGAGGAGAATTCTCTCCCCACTGGATGTCCTGTTCATGCCCACGTCCACACATGCCTTACAGTGAGGAAGGTCCCTACCCAGCTGGGTGTGAGGCCTGGGTCTGACGGGGGTGGCCTGTGGGGTTCTTTCTCAAGCAGGCCGCCCAGCCCTATGCCAGCCCTCTCTGTCTCCTTTGATGACAAGATGGAATATTCATTTTCATCTGTTTCCACGTGTCAGAAATGGAGGAACCCCGGTGTGAGTGGAGGAAGATGTTTGCCAGATTTCCAAGTCTCCTTAATGTCTCGTCCCTCTCTTCTACAACAGGGGAAGAAGCCCGTGTAACTGTATGGTACAAATGTGCCCTGCTGAGCAAGTGTCCCGATCAGAGCCATTCTCATACTGGGCATGGGGCTGGCTTGTTACCCTCTGAGAAGTGGGTGCATGGAGGTAGGAAGGAGACTGTACTTGGCCTAGCGCTTTCGTGGAGCGCCCCCCCCCGCCCCCGGCAAAGCTCCACTCTCAAAGTCCAGGCTAAGTAAGGTTGGTGGCTTGAGGATGCCACCTGGGGCACAAGCACAGGGTTTCCCTTAACCAAGAATTGGCATAGCGAGTCAGGTGGGGCCTAGAGGCCGATGCTGCCGTCGGGGGATAAGGGAAACGGGTCTGACCCCGCTGGAAGGTGTCCAAGCAGCAAAATAAGACCTCCCTCCCACCCTGCAATAGCAGCTGGGGCCGCGGGTGCCGGGGTGCGTGCGTCTAAATGTGTGCATCCTCGCCGTGTGTGTGTGTGTGTGTGTGTGTGTGTGTGTGTGTGTGCATGTGCGCGCGCGTGTGTGTAGAGCCAGGACTTGGCAGGTCGAGCCACACCCCCCTTCCCTCCCCTCCCCTCCCCCGCAACCCCCTGCCCGCTGGCGGCGCCTCGGAGGTTCCACCTTTGAAACTAGGCGGCTTGCAGCCGCGGAGTGGTCGTCGGGAGAGGGGGGCTGCGGGCGGAGGGCGGGGAGGAGCCCGGCCCTGGATGTGTGCTTTTCGATTGATGGATGACTGCCGGGTGGGAGCGAGCGCGCGGGTGTGTGTGTGATCGTGTGTGTGTGTGTGTGTGTGTGTGTGGTGTGCTTAGGGTGCGTGCGCGCGCGGGGCCTGCCCATTTTCCTCCTCGCAGCAGTCAGTTGGGAGCTGGAGGGAGGGAGAGGGAGACGCAGGCGGCGAAACGGCAGAGGAGCCGAGCGCCCTCCGCCCAAGGCGCCCTCCCTCCGTCCGCGCACAGGCGCCGTCGCTTGGAGGAGCAAGGTGCCTCCCAACCCGCAGGGGCGCCGCGCGCAAGCCCGCGGGTTCTTTGGTGGCTCTGCCCCGGGACTGCACCTGGAGGCGGCCCCGGACGGGGATGGTCAGCGGCTGCCGCCGTCTGGCTCGCGAGCGGGACGCCGTGAGGGCACCATGGCGCTGACGCCCGGGTGGGGGTCCTCCGCGGGGCCGGTCCGACCCGAGCTCTGGCTGCTGTTGTGGGCAGCCGCGTGGAGCCTGGGAGCCTCGGCGTGCCCCGCCCTCTGCACCTGCACCGGAACCACGGTGGACTGCCACGGCACGGGGCTGCAGGCCATTCCCAAGAACATCCCGCGGAACACCGAGCGCCTGTGAGTATGGCCCCCGCCCCTGGCTCCCTGGCTCCGAGGTTGCCCTCCAACCCAGACGCAATTCCGGACTTCGGGGTGGGCTCCGCAGCCCACAGACGGGTCAGTTCTTGCCGGGGTCTTTCCCGAGCCAGGAGCCAGGAGCGCCGTGGTTTCCCCTTCCCTGGGATTCAAAGGGCCCTCGGCGGGGTTGTCAGCTCCCGTCCTCACACCTGCACCCTGCACTCCGCACCCGCCCTCCCCACTGCGCCAGCGCTTTATTCCTCCAGGGTGCCTGCGAACTGGTGCCAGAAAGCCTTCCTTGCACCCAGGAGGGACACTTCCCTCACTGGCCAGGACAATGTCTCCTTTTGGGCACATGGGGCTACGGCCGCGTTCTGAGCCAGCTGCGCAGATTACCGCTCCCAGAGCTTGCTCCTGACGAAGGGCAGCAGGATGGGAGGCGAAGTTTCTGGTCTGCGCCTTCTTCTCCATTGTTTGCCCCAGAGCCTTGAGAATTCTTCCCCTGCAGGTGCCACGCGTTGGTCCTCTACTCACCCGCCTCCCTCCACACCCAGTCATCCCCAACGCAGGCAGACAATGGGACCTGAGGGCTTTGGATATGTGGCTTGGGGTGTGTAACATTCAGCACCCGGAAAGGGGTAGGTGTGTCTTGGATGGAGAACCGGGTGGATAATGCCAAGAGGTCAAGAGCTTGGAGAGGGGGGCCCAAGGTTAAAGATATTGACCATGACAAGTCATAAAAAAACAGCATTTCTCTTCCCCTGTTCCCTCTCACTCGTAAATTCTTGAGGAAACTTGACCCTTTTCTAGACCCACTAAGCTAGTAGGATGTGTATGTGTGTGTGTGTGTGTTTGCGTGTGTGTATTTACAGACCTTTATACTTTGTTTTCTGTGAGTCTCCTGCATAATGTGTTTCTGTGTCAATTCCTAGTATTAAGGGGCCACCTTAATAGTGTGAGGCCATAAGAGTCCCCGTAATGGGCTGTGTGTGTGTAGATTTTGGTCACATGCAGGGCCTTTGTACTGCTCGCAGAGGTGACTGCACCAGGAGATTTTTGGACAGGGCTTTGGAGAAGGCTGCTGGCTCCTTCGAAACCTACCTACTCCTCCTTCCCACACTCCTTGGTGATTGCAGTGGCTCTCAGGAAAGGCATGCATATTTTGATAACTTTCGAGCACATTTTCATGGCCCCCAGCTGGTCAGAGACAGAAATCTGACCCTGAGGAGAGCTGTCTCCTGAATCAGACTCTGTACCAAGGCCAGCAATCAGTGAGCACATATTTGCCCCAGACTCTTCTTGGCTGCATCTGAAAAATTTCTGTGGAGGCTTCAGAGAATTTGCAATCTAGATGCAATCTAGATGGTGTGTGTGTGTGTGTGTGTGTGTGTTGCATGTGTATGTGTGTGTGTGTGTGAATGCTTGTGTGTTACAGGGCTGGGGAGAGGTGGTACCAAACTGAGTTTCCCGTGGGCAGTGTGTGCATTATCCTGTGTGGACCCGGAAAGGAACTGAGGGTCAGAAATCTGTCCAGAGGACCTCTGCGGTGGCCTGGTCACCCTCCATGCCTGTCCCCTCTGTACCTGCTCCCTGCTTCCCTTGCCTTGTCCACCGGAATTTCTCCTGAAGCTGCTATCCTGGTTGCAGCCTAGATCTAAGACACATTAGCTCCTCTTCTTTGCTTTTGAATCTTGAGTCTTAAAGTCATCTCCTCCATCCTTACTCACCACCTTTAGTGTTTAAGACTTCCATGAACTCTTTAGCTCTTTTGTGATCAGAGTGAGATGAAAGTGAAATTTCCTAGTACAGAGGAAAGAGGTGGCGTTCTGGGAGCTATACTACCTGGGTCCTCCAGCTCTGTCACCTATGAGCTGTGTGACCTTGGGCAAGTTACTTAACTTCTCTGAACCTTAGTTGCTTTCCATCAGGAAAATGGGGCTGAGGCGACATAAGGTATCTGGTTCTTGTGAGGATGGAAGATCATGTATGGGAAGTGCCTGGTACCTTCTGATGCTCACTAAGTGAGAGCCATTATTACGATAGGATAGGGAGGGGAATCTCATTATTTTAATTCAGCAAATGTTTCTGAGCCAGGAACTGCCCTGGGTGCTGAGGCATCAGCAGGGAGTGAGCCCATCCCTGTCCTCAAGGGGCACATGGTCTAGAGAACTGGGCAGAGGACCTCTAATGGTAAGCTCTCAGAAGAGGGCCCGGCAGCCTCAGGGAACAGGCTGTGGGAACACTGGGGTGAGAAGCCCTTTTCCAGAGTGAAGGGGTTTCTCAGAGGATGGGCCACTTTATCAAGGTTGGTTTGGATTTTGCCAAGCACAGAGGGCAGGCAATCTAGGCAGAGGGAATAGCTGGGCTCCAGGCCCAGCACATTCTGCTGCTTTTCAGGTCATGGGGTCTGCTTTCTTGCAGACCTCTTTTTTCCCCCCTTTTTTTTGTAGAGATGAGGATCTAGCTATGTTGCCCAGGCTGGTCTCAAACTTCTGGGCTCAAGCAATCCTCCTGCCTCCGCCTCCCAAAGTGCTGGGATTACAGGTATGAGCATAAGCAAAAAGCCTGCAGGTGTGAGCATGAGCCAAAAGCCTGCAGGTGTGAGTATGAGCCAAAAGCCTGCAGCTGTTGAGTATGAGCCAAAAGCCTGCAGGTGTGAGCGTGCCTGGCCCGATATGGGAAGATGGACCAGCTTGTCCCTGGGGCTGAAACATGCTGTGGCCAGTGGCCAGTGAGTGGAGTGGGACTTGAGGCTGGAAAGAGATGTTGGGAAGGGTCAGGAAACCTTTCTATATGTGAACTTTTCCTCTGGAATTGCTAGTTGGAATCCAGGGGTGAGTTATCCTGGGGAAGTGGAGCAGGTCTGATCTCTGCCATGTGGGCAAAGCTTCCTGGACTGGGAAAGTGCAGGGAGCCCGCCTGTTCTCCAGGCAGCCCGTGAAAGAGCTGCTCGAAGAGGAAAAGAACATCTTGAAAGAGGCCTTGGTAAGAGCCCAGGCAGACTCAAAATAACTGTGGCAAATGCTCTCTCTAATCAATATGAGTGTTGTGCAGTATCAGAGCCTGAAACAGCGGCTTCTTCTGAGGCTGTGAAATTTTTATGGACTGCAGCTGTGCATTTGCCTTTTGTCCTTTGGGCAGTTTCTGCAGCAGCCTGTGAGGCCTGGCAACTTTATGATCATATATTCTATAACTCTGGGTCCAGGCGTGTCCCCCGAAATGGAAAGAAATTGTTATTGGTTTGCTGTGGGGACTTTGGGGAAGAGGTTGGGTAGGCCCCAGAGCTGCTGAGGAAATTGGTTCAGCCAGAGGGGCTGTGGGGCTGGTCAGCTGGGCAGCAAAGGGATGCTAAATAATTCACTGTAATGAACAATTAAAATACAGAGCCAGGGCTGGGAGAGGCGGCGGAGGAGGCCCAGGAAGCTTTCTCTCTTTGTATTGCCCAGGCGCAGAGGGACCCAGCCATGGTCACCATTAAGTTATTTTTTTTTCTTCCACAACGACCTTGACTTTCAGTTGGACTTGATTTTTAATTACAAAAATCTTTTAACTAGAGTGTCCAGGAGAGTGTGAGAGTGCAGTATGCGTGGACATCGCTGGTGCCCCCAGCCTTCGGCACACTGGGTATTTGAGGCTTGCGGAAGATTCCCCGTGTGGGTGCAGAGAGGGGAAGTTGCCTGAGGATGGAGGGAGGCAGGCAGGGCCTTTGGGAAGGCCTACTGTTCTCTCTTTGCCTCCAGGCCCAGCACATTCTGCTGCTTGTCAGGTTTTTTTTCCCCTTTTTTTTGTAGAGATGGGGATCTAGCTATGTTGCCCAGGCTGGTCTCAAACTTCTGGCTCAAGCAATCCTCCTGCCTCAGTCTCCCAAAGTGCTGGGGTTACAGGCATGAGCCACTGTGCCCAGCCTTGCCGTCCTCCTTATGTGCCCTTCCCTCCTTGCCAGTTCACCCACCCTGCCCTGTCTCCATGCCTGCTGTAAAGGCCTGGGAGGCTCTCTCTAGACTCAGCTCCCTGAGCTCGAGGTCTCATTTAACAGGGCTGAGTGGTCACACATAAGGGAGGCTGCCCAGGGCACCTGAGGCTGATCCTCTGGGGAGCCTGTTTGAAATTCCAAATAATAATTGTATGGTGACCTTGGTAAATGAGGTCAGGGGCCACTGCAGCCACATCTGCCATCAGGGCCTGGTTGGATCTGAGCAGGCCACCAGGGTCTCCTGCAGCAGAGACCTGAGCTGTGCAGGGGAGGTTCCTCCTGGCAGGGCAAGAGTCCCCTGCTTGCTTAGGCTTTGGTGTGGCTGCCAGCACACTGGCTTATTGCTGGGCTCTGAATGACTGGTGTTAGGACCCCCATTCTGTGCCTCTCCCTGCTCTGAGACCCAGTTTCCCCATCTGTAAAAGGGGATGACGACAGCTGTGCAGGTTGATAGTGAGCAGTGAGTGAGGCAACGTGCCACACTTGGCACATGGCTGGTGTTCGCCCTTGCCTCGGCCTCTGGGGCTGATGACACCTACTACCTGGAAGGGCCTTTGCACTCACTCATGCTATGGTTGTGAAAATGCTTTGTGATTCAATCGTTAGGATATTATTGTTATTATTTGGAAAGCTCAAGCTAGAGGCTCAAGGGTTTGGGTGGGGCAGAAGAGAGCTCGGGAGGTAAGGATTTGAGCGCTGGCTCTCTTGCAGTCTGTCTGCTTAGAGCGCAGTCTGTCTATTTAGAACACTCATTTACCTTTCCTGGGCATCTCTGGCCCTTTCCCTGGGGATTTGGAGACAGAGTGGGGACCGTATGCAGGGCGGGTGGTCCTGATGGCAGGGCTGTGAAGCCAGACTGCCTAGGTTTTTAACCCCACTCTGCCACTCAGCAGCTGGGAAGGCCTTGGGCAAGTGATGGGGTTTAATTCCCTCATTCAACAGATAGCTATCTATTGAACGCCTGCATTGTGCCGGGTGAATAGTGCCGGACAGAAACAGAAACCCCAGTTTTAGTCCAGCAGGGGAGATAGAGATGAATGACATAATATAAGAATAAGCACATAACTGCAAGCTGGGATAAGTGGTCTGGAGGAAAGGGCGACTTCTCAGAACCCCATTTCCTTGCCCATAAAGTGGGGATGATGATAGGGCCTGCTTCAAAGGGTGGTCATGAGGATTAAATGCGGTAATGCTCACAGAGGCGCTTCGCACAGGGCCTGGCAGACAGCGAGTGCCCAATAAATGGTAGTATTATTATTGTTATTAAGGTGACAGAGAATTGCAGGGATGTGAAGGAAATTTGGGCGTCATGCTGGATCCCAGGGTGGCCCTCCTCTTCCTCATCAGGCAGCCAATGGGAACCCTGGGGCACAAGCGGGGGTGCTGATGTTCCTCGGTGCCCCTTCTTGTGCGGGGCGGGCGGGCTGTCAGTGGCCCAGGCTGCCCGAGGCTGCCAGCAGGGGCGGCCGTGCTCTTTTGGGGCTGGGCCGCTCCTGCATTATTGGGAGCAGACGGGTGCTTGGCGGAGTTGCCGCCTCCAGTTCTGTGCCGGCATTAGCAGCTCGGCGGGGCTCTTGCTTAATGGGATTTTCTTCCGAAATGCTGTAATTATCGCCATACAAATACTTATTACCCAGAGCAGATGACGGCCGGGCCTTGGGCAGTAGCCAGGGAGCTGGGCTGTGCTGGGGGCGGGGAGGGTGTGGAGAATTGGCTCCTCTTTTTGACGGAGCTCATGACCCCCTCCTCTCCTTTCTGAAACCCAGCCTGTGGGGGACAGACAGCTGTTGGGCACCTGCAGGGTGCATAGAGTCATTGAGAGAGGCCTGAGGAGCTTTCAGCCTGGTGAGGGAGAAAGAACAAATGTGTAAGGATGTCCGTAGAGACGAGGAGCACAGTGGCTACCAGCCCAGGCTTCAGTACGAGAATGGCCCAGTTTGAATCCTGGCTTCATCACCTATCAAGAGATCTTAGACAACTCACTAGCGGCTCAGCTTACTCATCTGTAAAATGGGACCAGTGGCAGCATTTACCTCATAGGGCTGTGTAGTTCAGATGAGATGATTTTTTTTGAGACGGAGTCTCACTATATTCCCCAGGCTGGTCTCAAATTCCTGGGCTCAAGCGATCCTCCCACTCAGCCTCCCGAGTAGCTGGAACTACAGGCATGCATCACCTTGCCCAGCTAATTTCTTAGTTTTGATAACTGTCCATGGTTATGAAAGAGGTTAATGCTAGGGAAAGCTGGCTGAAGGCAGCAAGAATAAAGATTAATAATTAGAATAGAGCAATGCCTGGCACATAGTCAGTGCCCCATCAGTGTGGAGATGAGTCTGATGAGAGTCGCTCGATGGGAAGGAGGGATTGGATTGTTGCTGTGTTGTGGAGGTAGGGTTTGAACCAGGCCTTGAAGACTGGGCAAGACTTAGGTTAAGTAGTAAGGGGAAGTGAGGGTAAGGGAGTTTGGGAGCATTCAGAAGGTATGTGGCATGTATTTGGGAAGGAGAGTGAGAAGCAGACCCCCCTGAGGGGCGAAGATTTGTGTTGGTGAGTTCTGGGAGAGGAGATTAAAGAAATGGGTGGGCACCTAGGCCATGGGGCAGGGAAATGGGGGTCCCCAGAGGGGGTGTGCAAAACTTTTTATTAAATTTTAAAAAACAAATAAATGATTTTTAATAAACTTATGGTCTTGTGCAAACATCACAATCCAATTTGCTTTATCATAATCTCACACACACACACACACACACACACACACACACTCTTTCTCTCTCCTCTATCACACACACTAATAGGTAATTTTTTTTCTGAACTATTTAATAATAGCTTGGAGACATTGTAACTTTTTTCCTTTAAATACTTGGTGGGTGTTTTCTAAGAACAATAAGGCTATCAACATCAGAAAATTAAACATCGGTGCAAAACTATACTCCAGAATTCACACTCAGTTTTTATCAATTGCCCGGATAATGTCTTTCATGGCTGTTTTTTCCCAGGTCCACAATCCTGCCAGAATCACACATGGCATTTAATGGTCATGGTCTTTAGTCTCCCTTAATTTGGAAGAGTTCCTCAGCCTTTCTTTGTTTTTCTTGACTTTGACATTATTGATATATGCAGGCCGGTTATTTTGCAGAATGCTCCTCAGTTTGACTTCATTTGATCTTTCCTCACGGTTACATTTGGGTTACGCATTTTTGCTGGGAACGCCAAATAATGACTCCGTGTCCTTCCTGGTGCACCATGTCAGAAGGCAGGTGATGTCGGTTTGTGCCAGTATTGGTGATTTTGTCTTTAATCACTTGATAAGTTGATGTCTGCCAGGCTTCTCTGCTGAGAGGTTGTTGTTTTCTTCTTTGGTATTAACAGGTAATTTGTTGGGGGATTGTTTGAAGCTAAGTGCACATTCTGTTTCTCATCAAGCTTTCATCCCCCTAGTTTTAGCATTCATGATGATTTTCAACTCCATCATTTGTTCTCTATTAGTTAACTTTCTACCGTAAGAAAGAACTTTCCCTTCTCCCTCATCTGTTTTTTTTTTTTTTTTTTTTGAGATGGGGTTTTTGCTCTGTTGCCCAGGCTGGAGTGCAGTGGCACAATTTCGATTCACTGCAACTTCTACCTCCCGGGTTCAAGCGATTCTCCTGCCTCAGCCTCCTGAGTAGCTGGGATTACAGGCACCCACCACCATGCCTGGCTAATTTTTGTATTTTTAGTAGAGACGAGGTTTCACCATGTTGGTTAGGCTGGTCTCAAACTCCTGACCTCAGGTGATCCACCCACCTCGGCCTTCCAAAGCGTTGGGATTACAGGCTTGAGCCACTGCGCCAGGCTTGCTTTCCTTCTTTTTTATGGTTTCGTAGTACTGTGTAGTGTATATGTACCACATTTTCTTTCTTTTTTTTTTTTTTGAGACGGAGTCTCTGTCACCCAGGCTGGAGTGCAGTGGCGTGATCTCGGCTCACTGCAAGCTCCACCTCCGGGGTTCACGCCGCTCTCCTGACTCAGCCTCCCGAGTAGCTGGGACTACAGGCCCCCACCACCATGCCCGGCTGATTTTGTGTATTTGTAGTAGAGACGGGGTTTCACCGTGTTAGCCAGGATGGTCTCGATCTCCTGACCTAGTGATCTGCCCGCCTCGGCCTCCCAAAGTGCTAGGATTACAGGCGTGAGCCACCGCACCCGGCCCACATTTTCTTTATCCAATCTGCTGTTAATGTCCTGCCACCACCTTGACTTTAACATGGTTAGACTGATTTTGGACTTCTGACTTCCAGAACTGAAAGATAATACATTTGTGTTACTTTCAGCCACTAGTGTATGATAATTGTCATAGGAATCTACTACAGTCATAGAGTTCAAAGCTATTGCAGAGGCCAAGATACGAGGGGAAGTGGGTCTGGACCAAGGCAGAGAGAGCAGAGAGAGTAAGTGGGAACGGCCTGACGGACTCTGAGGCTCGAGCCTGAGAGAGTGATCTTGGGACTGGAATAAAGCTGGAAAAGGGCGACTGATCCTGGAGGAGAAGTTGTGAATTTGGCTTTTGCCTGTTTTCTTTGAATTGCCACTAAAAATCTATGTGAAAAAGATGGCCCCAGAGGTCGTGATGGGGAAGGTTACTCAGGAGAGTATTCAGGCTGGAGAGAGAGATGGGGGGACCCTCAGGGGAAGCACTTCAACCTATGAAGGCAGTGGAACAGAAACTTTGGTAGGAATAAGGATCTCCTGGGAGGCTGGCACAAAATGCAGATTCCCAGCCCATCCTAGAGGTGCTGGCTCTGTAGATCTTCAGCAAGGCGATTCCGGTGATTTGGATTCTGGAGTGCCCAGGACACAATTTAAGAAACACTGCTTGGTACTGGGGTTTCCTGGAGAAGAAAGCACATCCTTCGAGGACTTACACACATTAGCTTCCACCCACATTAGAGGGCAGGAGGAAGGGAAGGCGTCGAAGGAAGAGATGGTGGAGAGGCGGGAGGAACTCCTGTCCTGTGTTTGACATTGGGGTGCACTGGCTACACATTTGTGGATTTGAACCTGGGCCGAGTGGTTTTTGCAAAGGCCAAAGAAGGAGTTTGGCGAAGAGGAGGAGGGTTAGCAGCGTGGAGAGCATTCAGTCTGTCTGAGGAGGAGGTCCAAGGAAAGCTTCTGGAACATGAGATCGGGGTCACTGGTAAAGTGGGCAGAGCAGTTTCCTGGGAGAAGCGGAAGGCAGGAGGCAGATGGCCGGCAGCGAGTAGGTGGTAAGGAAGTTTGCAGAGGAGAAAACAGGCACGGGAACTCTGAAGGGGAGCAGGCTCAGGAGAGAGTTGCTTGCAGCATAGAGGCAGGTGGACTGGAATCTCTTGGAGAGGGAAGGAGGGAGCCAGGGGTCTTGGGGAATGCAGGAATGGGGAGAGCTGGCGATGGGCCAGAGAAGGACAGAGGCAGAGAGAGGTGAGAGGGAGTTTTGATGGTGGCTGTGGTCATGGTCGTGGCTTAGAGCCCCTCCCTCTCGCCAGCCTCAAATAAGCTGCTTTACCAGAGTTCCCTCTTTTACTCCTCATAACACTCCTGGGAGGAAGGTATTACTCACCTCTGCTTTGCAGATGAGAAGAAGGTTCAGAGAGGTGGAGCCATCTGCCCAGGGTTGAACAGCCAGCTGGTAAGTGGTATGCTGAGATTCCCTGAGTCTTGAGGCTCTGAGACGTGCCTGTGTTTAGTTTTTAAATTTGACTTCTGCTCTGTAGACTTAATGAGGCCTGACTTCATTCACTCATTCCTTCATTATTTGCCAGACATTCATTCAGTATCTACAAAACACTTGCCAGCTGAGCATTGGGGCTGTAAAGGCAAATTGGCCGTGATTGATTCCCGCCTGCACATGTTTGCTGGGTGGACCCAAGTTGCAGACTGGTACAGGGAGCAAGGTGTCTGGTCTGGGGTGGAGAATGGTGAGCAGAGTTGGGCAGATTCAGGGAGGTGGTGGTGCAGGAGGAGGTCAGTGGTGGATGGCCTCCCAGGGGCCTGCATGGATAGAGAGCATGGAGGCCTAGGGGCTGTCAGTGGAGCCCTGGGTGCAGGGCTGTGGTTTGGGGGTAGGCCACAGACCTGGGAAGGGGATTGGCAAGAGCAAGGTGGGGCCTCAGAAGTGAAGGGATTGGGGTGCACGTTGGGCCTCAGGACAGAATCCCATGGAGTTGGGATTAAGAGCTGGGCCCTGACTACCTCACACCCACTAGGATTGCAACTGTCAAAAAAACAGAAAATAAGTGTTGACAAGGGTGTGCACACTGTTGGTGGGAATGTGAAATGGTGCAGCTACTGTGGAAAACAGTATGGCGATTCCTCAAAAAATTAACAATAGAATCACCACATGACCCAGCAATTTCACTTCCAAGTAAATACCCAAAAGAACTGAATGCAGAGTCTCAAAGAGATATGTGTACACCCATGTTCAAAGCGGCATTATTTACAATAGCTAAAACAAGGAAGCAAGCCACATGTCCACCAACAGATGAAGGGATAAACAAAATGTGGTTTCTATATATAGAATAGAGTATGATTCAGCCTTAAAAAAGGACATTCTGACACATGCTACAACATGGATGAACCTTGAGGACATTGTGCTGGGTGAAAAAGCCAGTCATAAAACGACAAACACTACGATCTCACATATCTGAGGTACCCAGAGGAGTCACATTCAGAGACAGAAGGTAGAAGGGCAGTTGCCAGGGACTGGTGGAGAATGGGGGAGCTCTGTAGCATAGAGTTGCACTTTGCAGGTGAAAAAGTTCTGGAGATTGGTTTGCACAACAATCTGAATATATACATTTTAAAGTAGTACAGTACACTACAGAACTAACTATGCACTTAAAAATGATTAAGATGGTAGGTTTTATATTATGTATATTTTTACCACAATTAACAACTAAATTTTTTTTTTTTTTTTTTTTTTTTTTTAAAGAGCTGGGTCCTGGGGTCAGATGTGCCAGAGCTCAAGTCCTGCTCCTCAACCAGCTGGGTGACCTGAAACAGGTCATCCAAACTCTTTAGGCCTCAGTGCCCTCATCTGTCAGTCAAGACTGACAAGGAGCCTCTGAGCCAGGCACTACTGTGAGGCTTAAATGAGCTGGCTTGGTTGGGATACTACTGTAGCAATTGCTGTTTCTCCAGCCAAGGAAACAAGATGGGTCCCCAGGAGCCCAGGCGCAAGGGTGGAGTGGATCGGTAGCAAATGGGCCCTGGCATGGGGTCCCTGCCTCCTCCTCCTTGGGGCTTCCCCACTGATCACATGTCAGAGGGTGGTCCCAGGCTGGAGTTGGTGTCTGGCTGTGGCTCAGACTGGTGGGTTGGAGGACTGGGATGCTGGGAGCCCTGACTCCTCACCTACTGAGGCCTGAGGATGTGGGGAAGGCCCAGCTGGCTGACGGGAGTGCGTGCAAGGCCTCGACCATGGTATGCCAGCAGCCCCTGGGCTCAGTGGGCAGGGTTGTTCTGGCAGCCTGTATTCAGTGAGCACCCACTATGTGCCAGGTATCCTCACAGGTGCCGGGGATACAGCAGTGAGCAAACCAGCTGCGGCCTCTCCCCTTACAGGTAGCTGGGAAACTGGCCTTAGACAAAGGACTTCCTATTGACGTGCAACTCTGATGGCTGTCCGAGCTCCAGAGGAGATAAGTAGGCACCTGGGGAAGCTGGTTTAGAGGAGGGCGTTTGACTGGAGGCCTGAAGGCTGTTCGGACAGGGAGCCTGGTGCATGTGCTGGGGCAGGGGAAGAGCTTGCTGAGCTCTAGGCTGCTCCAGGCCAGAAGGAAGCACTGATATTGAAGGGAACGGGGGAGCAGAGTGGAAACCCTGCAGCTGGGGGGCTGGTATTTTCCTATTAAAGGGCTGAGGAATAATTATTCTTCTACCCCGTAGGCCAAGGCAGGCTGGCCAGAGGCCTTCGCCCTTCGGGAGCCACAGCTACCCTTTCCTTGGGGTCAGATTGTGTGCTCACTCTGCCCTTCTGGGCTCAGGTCTCCAGGACTTCAGAGTCCTCCAATACCTACCAAGGCTTGCAGCTGTGCTCACAGATCCCTCTGTGACCCGCTTCTTCCCCATCAACCTCAATTCCTGGAAACCCCAGTCTGCACCCGCTGGGGCCTCAGGCCCTCCTGCCTCACCGCTGCTTGAGGCCAATGCTGGCTTTGCTCAGATCCTTGTTACTCCTTCTTGAGCCTGGGCGGTCAAGGCTGCAGTGAGCTGTGATCATGCCCCTGCTCTCTAGCCTGGGCTACAGAGTGAGACCCTGTGTTAAAAAAAAAAAAAAAAAAAAGGGTGGAGCTGGGATTCCAGCCCAGGCCTGTGCCTTCAAGGCCTGAGTTATTTGGCCCAAAGACTGAACCACTTGGATTGGCTTCCCAGCTCTGACACTCAACCTGTAGGCTCCATTTCCTCATCTGTAAGGTGATGCGAAAGACGCCTACTTCCAAGGGATGTTGTGAGAAGTATGTGGAGCTCATGTTTATGAAGCAGCCAGGCCAGTGCTGCCCCGTGGAAGGGACCTGCCCCATTCCACCGGCTACCCTGGCTCTCCTGAAGACTGAGACCACCCCCGAGCAGGAGGAAGACAACCCGTCCTTTCCTCTTTCCTCCTGAGGGTGTCTGGAATCACCCAGCTGTCTCACTTAGCAGCTTGGACCCTAAGGACGTGATTTCCTTGCTCATATTGGGCTCACTTATGAGAATGGAAGGACGTGGAAGAGAGGAGGTTGTTGGTAACATGGGAGCATCCTCTGCGTGGAGCTCTTTTGGGGTGATGTCCATTTGGGGAGAACATTTCTTTTCCTATTTCTCTCTTTCTAAATTTCTCTCTCTCTCTCTCTCCCTCTCCCTCCCTCCTTTCTCTCTCTCTCTTTCTTTTTTTCTTTTTCTTTTAGCAGGGTTCTTGCTCTCTTGCCCAGGCTGTAGTATAGTGGTACAATCATAGCTCATTGCAGCCTCAACCTCCTGGGCTCAAGTGATCCTCCTACCTCAGCCTCCCAAGTAGCTGAGATGACCATGCCTGGCTAATTAAAATAAAATTTTATTTGTAGAGATGGGGTCTTGCTGTGTCACCCAGGATGATCTCAAGCAATTCTCCTCTCTTGGAGTCCCAAAGCACTAGGATTATAGGAGTGAGCTGTCATGCCTGGCTGGGGAGAGCATTTCTTAATGTGTGTGTGTTTATTTTTGGAGTAGGGAGACAAAGAAACATGGAAAACCCGCTCAACTAATGCTATTTAAAATGTCAATTTTAATGCAATTTCTTTCCTGTATTCAAGAAATACTTATTGAAACATCTATCATGTGCCATGTTCTGTGTTGCACCCTGGGTGTACAATAGCAATAAAACATAGTCTGTGTCCCCAGGTTGCTTCTAATCTCATGTGGAGGCTGGGACATCAGTCAGGGAATCCTCCAAATCAGTATAAATTGACTCTGACTGGGGAAGGTGGCTCAGGCTTGTAATCCCAGCACTTTGGGAGGCCGAGGCAGTTGGATCATTTGAGGTCAGGAGTTGGAGACCAGCCTGGCCAACATGGTGAAACCCTGCCTCTACTAAAAATGCAAAAAAATTTAGCTGGGTATGGTGGTGGGTACCTGAGAATAGCTTCAGCCTGGGAGGTAGAGGTTGCAGTGAGCTGAGATTACACCACTGCACTCTGGCCTGGGTGACAGATTCTATCTCAAAAACAAAAACAAAAACAAAAACAAAAAACAATTGGCTCTGATTTGTGCTACAAAGGAGAGGGTCAGGGCGCTCTGTGGGCCTGTGATAGGAAGGTTTGCCAATTGGAGTTCATAGGCAAAGAGGAAGGAAGGAGCATTCTAGGCAGAGGGAGTAGGAAGTCAGAAGGAGCATGGGGCGGGCTGGGTTGGTGGGCACAGAACAGACCACTCAGGAGCTTGTAGTTCACGGTAAGGAGATTTTTTTTTTTTTTTTTTTTTTTTTTTTAAGGTGGAGTTTTGCCCTGTCACCCAGGCTGGAGTGCAGTGGCATAATCTTGACTCACTACAACCTCCGCCTCCTGGGTTCAAGCGATTTTCCTGCCTCAGCCTCCCAAGTAGCTGGGATTACAGGCACCTGCCACCATGCCCTGCTAATTTTTGTATTTTTAGTAGAGACAGGTTTTGCCATGTTGGCCAGGCTGGTCTCTAACTCCTGACCTCAGGTGATCCACTTGCCTCAGCCTCCCAAAGTCCTGGGATTACAGGCATGAGCCACCGCGCCCGGCCACTAAGAAGATTTGTCTTGATTCCAAGAGCAATGGAGATCCATTGAAGGCTTTAAGTGCGGAGTGACATGATCAGATTTGCATCTTGAAAAGACCACTCTGGCTGTGGCTTGGAGAGCAGATTGGAGGGGGGCCAAGGTGAACGTGGGGAGCCTGTGAGGCGGCGCTGCAGGGTTCGGGCTCGAGGACAGAGGCGTGGGGCGGGTGTGGAAGCTGGAGGGTGGGATGTGGGAAATGCACCCGGGCCAGCCTGCAGGTTGGGGTGTTAGGCCTCTGTGGGCCCCTTTACTGCTGTCTGGGCAGTGGCTGGGGAGGGAATTTCTTTCTTTCCTCCGTTCTCTCTGTCTGACTCTGTAGACTCTCAGCGCCGCAGCCTCGGCCAGGGTAAGATTTCAAAGCAAAGAGCTGGGTGTACCGTTCCCGAGCAGGCTTGTCTTATTCGGTGATAGCGTGCGTTCGTTCGTTCTTTCTTTGTTTGTTTGTTTGTTTCTTTCTTTCTCTCTTTCTCTCTCTCCTTTCTTTCTTTCTTTCTTTTTCTTTCTTTCTTCCCTGCAGGAAGGGTGAGCCTCTCACCTTTCACCACAAGGTGGTGAGCCATCCACCACAAGCTGTGATGAGGAAGGAACGTTCTAGTCCCTGAGGTAACAGCAGTGGCTGGAGCTCCAGGGTGAGAAATTGTGAAGCTGGCGCCAGGAGCCCCCAGAACAGCCCGTGAGGGGCCCAGGGAGTTTATTCCTGCAGCCCCAGGAAATCCCAGGGTTTCTTTTGGTTCCTCACAAATACCCAGAGACTGGGGATCAAATTCTTGTTTCCTGAGAGGATTCAAGACATCCTTGTGTGTTTTTGTTTTTTCCTTGGTAACTTTGCTTCGGAGGATTTTCTCCAAAATCTTTTGCCACCGAGGTTTTCCTTTTAGGCTAGGACCACACAGGAACGGAGGGAAATCAGGGCCGTTTGCCACTGAGCATTTTTCCTCCTTGGGGAGAAGGATGGGTGTAAACTCATGACTTTTGGAAGAGGGAGAACCGTCTTAGGGTGTCTTCCCTGGTCTTCAGCTTCCTGGGTCCTGCAGGGAAGTGAGTGACTCTTCCCAGTTCAACTTGGCCCTGCCAGTCCAGCACCGGCTGGAGCTGAGCCAGGGGACGCCACCTCCTGGTGGAGCCATAGTCCTGGAGGAAAATCATAGCAGTGGCAGTAGTCAAGATAATCGCAGCAGGTAATAATGCTGTAGAGAGCACAAATTGTGTGCCGGGCATTATTCTTGTGTTTTAGAAATATCAAGACATTTAAACCTCACCACATCTCCAAGTGGTGGGTTTTACCATAATCCTCATTTTATAAATGGGGAAACTGAGGCATAGAAAAGCTAACTTACGTGCCTAAGGTCACACAGCCAGTGTAATGGTGGAGCAGGAATTTGAAGCCGGATGGTCTGGCTCCAGAGCCCACACTCTTGGCGACTAAGAACACTTAGCTCAGCCTGGCGGGGGAGCCCCCGAAATTGTCGTGTAGGCAGAGCACATGGTTTCGTTACGGAGCCCCAGTGCAGCCGTGTCCTCTACAAAGCCCTCAAGTTATGTTCTTCAGCTCTGTCCAAGGCATAGCTACTCGAGGTGAGGGCATGGGATGAGGGGACAGAGGGAGAGTCCAGCAACATGAGGACTTGTGACGTAGGAGACAGAACGTGGAATCACACTGGCTGGGGTCTGATCCTGCCCCACCACTTATTAGCCGTGTAGCACCATGCAAGTTGCTTCATGCATCTGTGCCTCAGTTTCCTCCTCAGCAAGTTGGAGAGCGTATGACTGCCGTTATAGGTTGTGAAATGAGAGTGAAATGAGATGAAGCATGCTTAGGGTCAGGCCTGGAGCCTGAACACAGTTGGTGCCCAGGAAGAAGTGGCAGGTGTGGGCTCTAGTGGCAAAACCTCAGGGAGCCCAGGTGGGCTCTGGATCTTGGGATCTTCCTGAGACTTGAGGCTGGGACCTGCCCGAGTGGGCCCACTCCACCAGCTGTTCTGGCTGCCCTGGGCTTAAGGTCCTAGCAGCATCTCCCAGTCTCCCCTGGCAGCTTGCTGGGGGAGGGGATTCCGTGGCAACATTGAGGACCTCCCATTGGAGGAATCAGATGCGGCAGGAAAATGTCCTCCTTGCCTTATTCTAGCAACCTTTGATGAGGGGAAGTGGCTGGCTTAGGTTGTGAACTTGATCCTGGTGGGAGAGAGGGTGGGCTACCCCGTGGAGGTCACTTTCTCAACCTAAGTGGCAATAATACCTCCTTAGGCAGCAGCCGTCAGACCTGGGAGCTTAGTGAGAGCTCTCAGGCTGCAGGCTGGGGTGAGGGGCTCTCCCCTGAGAGGAGGCATTAAGCTCTGCGTTAGACAGCAAGGCTGATGGGGGCAGGCTGGGATGGGCTTGGGCCTCTTTTGACATTCTGTCCCGGAAGCAGGGTCCCCAAGGGAGAGGCTGTGCTTGCCTTGCTGTCTGTGCCGTTGTCTTTTTCTCCCTGCTTGTCTTAGGTCTTGTGTGGAGTGGGGTGTAGGAGGTGAGAAACAGGAGTGGGACTAAGGAATGCACCCCTGCACCTGCACTGTGGGGGCTGGTACAAAAGGGTAAGAAGAGAGGTGTGCTAATGTGGGGTGTCATCAGAATGTCCTCTCCACCTCTGTCCTGCCTTAGTGGGAATTCCATCCTCAGGGATTCTTGAGTTCCATTTTGGGTCCTGCCTTGTTAAGATAAGTCAGTGTTTGTCTTTGCCTCAATTTTGCCATCTGTGAAATGGGAATAATTATCATAGTCAATTGCTTTAGTTGCCGTGAAAAGGAATGAGTGATGAATGATATGTAAAATTCATCAGATTTTTCATGATTTTGACCAAGTAATTGCATTTACAGGAATGCATTCCTCCCAAATGCTCATCAACCTTTATGCAATAATTTATATTTGGACAATATCTAACCAGCCCAGGGATACCAGTCACAGGGAATCAGGGAGGGAGTGGTCCAGTAACTTGATATATCCAAATGAAGGGACACTTCATGGCCGATTGGAATCTTAGGTGGAAAACACACAGCGTATGATATTGTAGAAGGAGGGGGTAACATTTATGTCTCATTCATCCTCTTCAGAACCTTGCAAAGCACTTTGCACATAGTAAGTCTTCTGTAAACATTTGTTGAATTATCTTAAGTATATAAAAGTAGTTTCCAACAAAAACAGGCTTGAGGGCAAATATTTCAGAACATTAAAAGGAGTTATTTCTTAGTGATGGGATTACGTATGACTTTCATTTTTTTCTTTGTTTTGGAAATGGAAAAATATTCAGTAATGTGCATAGCACTCTTATTTTTATATGCAATAACTTTATATGTTGGCTATTATGGATATTATATGTTGGATATTATGTTTGTTTATAAAAACAGATGTCTTTAAAAAAATAAAAACACTGCAGAAAAGTATAAAAAAGAAACTGAGGTCACCTTGAGTCCTACCACTTAGCGGTGACAGCCATTACTATGTGGCACACAGCCCCCAGCTCATTCTGTATTCGTGTGTGTATGTGTGTGTGTGTGTTTCTACATAAGCAGTGTGTTAGTCCATTCTCACACTGCTAATAAAGACATAGCTGAGACTGGGTAATTCATAAAGGATAGAGGTTTAATTGACTCACAGTTCCACATGGCTAGGGAGGCCTCAGGAAACTTACAATCATGGTAGAAGGGGAAGCAAACACATCCTTCTTCACATGGTGGGAGCAAGGAGAAGTGCAGGAGAACGGTCCTTTATAAAACCATCAGATCTCGTGAGACTTATTCACTATCACGAGAACAGCACAGGAAAGACCTGCTCAGACGATTCAATTACCTCCCACCGGGTCCCTCCTATGACACATGGGGATTATGGGAGCTACAATTCAAGATGAGATTTGGGTGGGGACACAGCCAAACCATATCAAGCAGGTTCTTAGAAAAGGGTTGTCTTGTGACCTTTTCCCATGTTCTGTGTCATGCACAACTTTCTTTGTCAAGACAAGCAGATCTGTGCCGTTTTAAATGGCTGCATGACAGATGGCAGTTTCGCAGATGTGCTGAATTCAACCAAGCAATGCTCTACTAATGTCCATTTAACTTGTTTAAGATTTTTCCTCTTATAATCAATGCTGACATATTTTTATAATAGAAAAACAACAACCAAAAATGCCTTTTGGTTTTAGGTTTGGGGATAAACATTTCAACCCAAAGAAAACCAGCCCTGGTTGGGGAGAGAACCACTTTTAAAGGGCTTCATGATGACATTCTCAGTATTTGAAGAAAGGCCGGGGTACAGAGGGAGCAGGTTGGGGTGCAACACAGTGAGGCTCAGAGTGGCTGTTTCAGGAAATAATATTTAGTTCATTGAAAAATGACCTTTACATTGAGCAGAGCCATCTCATTTGGAGAAGGTGTCCCTGCAGCAGTTAGGGTGGGGAAGCGGCTCAGTCAGGGGCTCTCACCAATGGCTTGTGTTAGCTTGGAAAGGCCTCAGGCCCCTCTGAGAGATCCTGTTAGGAAAGTGATGAGGAGCAGGGAATGAGTTTTTGCAGCTGCTTCTGAGGATCAGGAGCTAGGCCCACGGGATGGGCAGCGAGAGGATGCGTTGAATGTTGAGACAGCCTGACCTGGTAGAAAAAGCCTGGCCCGTGGGTCAGATGGCCGTGGGTTCAGATTTCTGTTCTGTCAATTACCAGCAGGTGACCTTGGGAAGGCACCTAGCCTCTTAGAGCCACTCTCATCTGTAAGATGAGCACAGTTACTATTTTTCTGCATGGTGTGAAGGTGTGCGTAACTCCAGTTCCGAGATGGTGCAGAAAAGGAATCCATGTGTTGTTGATCTTAGTGGAAGCAACCCTAGAACATCACCCAGACCAAACTCCTTCCTTCCTTCCTTCCTTCCTTCCTTCCTTCCTTCCTTCCTTCCCTCCTTCCTTCCCCTGTCTCTCTCTTTCTCTCTCTCTTTCTCTCTTTCTTTCTCTTTCTTTCTCTTTCTTTCTTTCTTTCTTTCTTTCTTTCTTTCTTTCTTTCTTTCTTTCTTTCTTTCTTTCTTTCTTTCTTTCTTTCTTTCTTTCTTTCTTTCTTTCTTTCCTTCTTTCTTTCTTTCCTTCTTTCTTTCTTTCCTTCTTTCTTTCTTTCCTTCTTTCTTTCTTTCTTCTTTCTTTCCTTCTTTCTTTCCTTCTTTCTTTCCTTCTTTCTTTCTTTCTTTCTTTCTTTCTTTCTTTCTTTCTTTCTTTCTTTCTTTCTTTCTTTCTTTCTTTCTTTCTTTTCTTTCTTTTCTTTCTTTTCTTTCTTTTCTTTCTTTTCTTTCTTTTCTTTCTTTTCTTTCTTTTCTTTCTTTTCTTTCTCTTTTGAGTTTCGTTCTTGTTGCCCAGGCTGGAGTGCAATGGCACGGTCCCAGCTCACTTCAACCTCCACCTCCCGGGTTCAAGCGATTATCTTGCCTCAGTCTCCTGAGTAGCTGGGATTACAGGTGCCCGCCACCATGCCCGACTAATTTTTTTGTATTTTTAGTAGAGATGGGGTTTCACCATGTTGGCCAGGCTGGTCTTGAACTCCTGACCTCAGGTGATCCGCCTGCCTCAGCCTCCCAAAGTCCTGGGATTACAAGTGTGAGCCGCTGCATCCGGCCAGACCAAACATTTCTAAACTCCTGGAGGACAGGGACTTTGTTTTTCAAAGTAGCTTGGACTTGGGTTGAGCTCTTGGCCGTACCCAGAACTTTTGACTAAAGTTGGCTAAGTGAGAAGACTGGGCTGCAGGTGAACATGGGGCGTGTGTGTGCGCCTGCGCGTGCGCATGTGTGAGCATGACAGTGTTGAGGAAGAGGTGGAGGCAAGTGGGAGCTGCCCCAGGGAGATAGATGGCAGAGGGGACAGCTGGAGTGAGGCCTGAGGGAGATTCTGCTGTGTGGGGCTCAGTGGGGGAGCTTTCTGGGGTAGGGAGAGCCTCACTCCTGGAATGGCCTGCCTTGGTGAGGCTGAGTGAGGCTGGGTGGGGCAGACAGCTCTTCAGGTGGGTCCAAGGTGGCCTTGGAAGGAAGGAGGGGCCCGGCAGCCCGGCATGGGGTGAGAGGAGGAGCTGCAGGCCTGGCCCCAGGACCCAGATGGTGGGGGTGGCCTCCCTTCCTGGCCACCCTCCTGCTCACTGCTGCAGGACTGGCCTCCTGGCAGGCCCCCCATCCCCCTGACCCAGAGCCTCCGCTGGCCCTCAGTTTCTTCTCTGCTTGCTCTCTCCAGCCTTCTGTAATCTGGCCCGCCTTCCCCCAGCCCTGCTTCTCACAGCTCCCAACTCTCTGGCTGTCTGCTGCCCGCTTCACCCCTCAGCTACTCCAGGCCTGATGCAGTGTGGTCCTCGGGGCACGTCTGTTCCCTCCCGGTCGTGTGCAGTTCTTCCTTGTCTTGGAGCCTCAGCTTGAGTTCCATTTCCTCAGTCCTTTAAAATTGCGTGGCCCTCCTTGCTGTCTCCTGCTCAGAATATGGACAGCTCACAGGAGCCAGTGCCACCAGACGATAACACTGGTGTCCCCATGGGGCCCTTTGCAAGCGCAGGCCATGCCCTTTACTTGCTTATACCCTGTGCTGACCCTGTAAGTTAGACACAGTTGTCGTCCCCATTTTATAGATAAGGAAACTGAGGCTTAGCGAGGATTCTACCTGAATAGCCTCTCTCCTTGACTAGTTTCCACATTCTTCCCTGGGTGAATGTCTCATCTCTCCAACTAGACCGAGCTGCATTAGTGGCAGAAACCACGTTTTCGGTTTCCACAGCACTCCCAGTGATGCGCCCTGTGCCCTGCAGTTCCAGTGGGTTGGACATCAGCTGCAAAGAGAGCCCAGCTTGTTGGGCCTCGACACAGACTCAACTCACAGAAGCCCCCAGCCCCACTGATGAGATGACTGGCTGATCCAGGGGGGGCGGGCACCTGGAGCAGAGCCCCTGGCCTGGGGGCTCACCCTGCTCACTTCACTGCTTCCTTCTCTCCTTCTTCCTCCAGGGAACTCAATGGCAACAACATCACTCGGATCCACAAGAATGACTTTGTGGGGCTCAAGCAGCTGCGGGTGCTGTGAGTATGGGGTGCTCCCTCCCACCCCACCCCCGGCAATGCCACGGTGGTCCTGGGCAGGGCCCTGGCTGTGGGTGGTAGGGTGGTGGACTGGCTGGGCCCCTCCACTGTGGAGTCGATCTTGGCAAGACATCCTGAGGGGTGTCGGGTGGGGTGATGTTCAGTCTTGAGTCTTAACTCATCGTAAGATCCGACGTCCTGTGCTCTCGGGGTGGTGCAGGGATCCTAGGACCTCAGTTCTTTCAGAACTCCCGCCTCTGCAGTTCTGAGGGTCTTTGGAGGAGCAGGGACCTCATGACCAACCGTCTCTGAGGTCAGAGCTGACAAGCTGCTGGGTAGGGATCTGCTCCAGAACCCCCTGACCTCTGCCCCTTCCCAGGCTCTGGGTGTGTCCCTTCTGAGTCTGGGGAAGCCCACGCTCTCTCCAGGGATTCCCCTCCCCTCTGCCCCCAGGCCTCCAGAGGGAGCCTCTCACACTTCAGGCTTTTGGAAACAAAGCAGAGAAAGAGAAGTGTCTGGTGGTGTTTCCCCCCCAGCCCTGCCCCCAACGTCATCTGAGGCCCATGCAGGGGCACGCAAGCCACCTGCTTGCGGGTGGAGAGGGACAGATGCAGTGGGAAAAACATACTTGACTATCTCAAAAGTTATCAGGCAACAGTCAATCTGT
The DNA here is from genome assembly GCF_024542745.1 of Macaca thibetana thibetana. Lineage (NCBI taxonomy): Eukaryota > Metazoa > Chordata > Mammalia > Primates > Cercopithecidae > Macaca > Macaca thibetana. The sequence continues at coordinate 93,183,224 of NC_065586.1, read as the reverse complement.
TGGTGAAAAATGCTGCCCCACCAGCCGGATGATCTGGGTTTCAGGGCACGTTGGCGGCAAGGGGACGCAGAGTCCCACAGAGCCAGGTGGTTCAGTTGGCGTGGGCACCCCACTCTTGTCTTCAGCAGATGGGGCCAGGCGGGGTGGGGGTACAGGCAGAGAGGGTGTTGTCTGCCAATTGTAGAGTGTGTTGCTGCCTGTGTGGGCTCTGCCCAGTTGGCACAGGCTCCCCTCCCCCTGATACTGGCCGGTCCCCCCTGTTCTGTCCCTTGGACATGTGCCTTCAGGGCCCAAAGAGGCCAGGGCACGTGCGCCAGCAGCTCAAGCCAGCCTGTGCTGCCTGCTGCTGGGCCTCGCTCCCTGGAGCCTGATTGGAGCGGAGACATGGTGCTCGGGTGCCCCGCGGCCCTCTGCCCTGGCAGGCAACTTCAGAGGGTTGGGGGTTGCAAGTGTATTTTGCAGTGAGGTGAGATGCTGGGAGCCCTGAGGAGCCCATGTCAGCGAATTTGCAAAGGTGTAAGGAAATTGGGTCTGCTCAGGCCAGGCGTAGGCCTGTGTGAGGCTTGGGCATGGCTCCTGTCTTACTCCCTTGCCAATGCTGCCCTGGCAGAGGTTGCCTCTGCCCCTCCGTCATGCCAGCTGTTGCTAGCAGCTCTTGTCCCACACCCTGTAGCTGTCCTTGTCTCTTTGCTTCCCCAGGCAGCTGATGGAGAACCAGATTGGAGCAGTGGAACGCGGGGCTTTTGATGACATGAAGGAGCTGGAGCGGCTGTGAGTCCTGGCAGGGTGCGGGCCACGAGGGCGGGGGGCTGGCACGTGAGGGAACTGGCAGGCCAAGCTGCTGCCGGGGATGAGGGGCACTCAGGGGAGGGGACCCCACGCCCAGCCTGCCTCCACCAGCGGATGGAGCCAGGAGCAGCTGCAGCTGTGAAAGTGATCACAAGGCATGGTCACAGAGAAACCTGGAGTGGGTCCCCACCCCACATTCTCCATGCAACTGTCCCTGTTGTTGTTCCCTGAAGATATGTGATGGCAAAAAATTTACATAATAATACAGAGGAAGTGAAATTTCTTCCTGTCATCTCATCCTGACATAACTGCTGTTCATTGATTTGTGTGTCCTTAAAGGAAGCCGTGGTGTGCCAAGGGGACCCATCAGGGAAGCCCTGGGAGATTGGTGTCTTAGGTGCACAGGGCCACAATCCAGAAATGTGAAGGTGGAGGCGTGTTCTGATTCACATGGTTTGTTGCTGAATAGGGCTTTTAAGTTTGAAAATGGGTCTTGATCAAGTTTTGCATTTCAGTTTGGCAACGATGAAAAAAAGAAACATGGCAGGGTGAGGTGGGGGATGGGCACTCATAGTCACGGTGGTCGCTGATCACTTCCTTCTGAAAGTGGACTGGCTGTAGGTGTTAAGAGTCCTAAAGTTCATGCTCTTTGAACCAGAAAGTCCGTTTTATTTTAAGTAAATAATCAGAGACATGGCTAAAAATTATATATCAGGATATGAATTGCATTTTATTATTTATTTGTTTGTTTATTTATTTATTTATTTATTTATTTTTGAGACCAAGTCTTGCTGTGTCTATCAGGCTGGAGTGCAGTGGCATGATCTCGGCTCACCACAACCTCCACCTCCTGGGTTCAAACGATTCTCCTGCCTCAGCCTCCCGAGTAGCTGGGACTACAGGTGCACGCCACCACGCCTGGCTAATTGTTTTTGTATTTTTAGTAGAGATGGGGTTTCACCATGTTGGCGAGGCTGGTCTTGAACTCCTGACCTCAGGTGATCCACCTGCCTCAGCCTCCCAAAGTGCTAGGATTACAGGCATGAGCCACCGCATCCAGCCATTGCACATTATTTCAATAGAAAAAAATTGGAAATTCATTCTAGTGGATACGTAAGATATAAAATCACATTTCTGAAGAACAGTTAAGGCCATGGGAATGTGCTTGCAATATAATGTTAAATGGAAAAGATAGAAAATGATAATAGTATTACTAAAATCAATTTGCATGTGGATAGAATACAGGAGGAAGAAGACAACTGGAACCACTGACTCTCATTATAGTGAGTGGTGGATTATAGGTAACTTTATTTTTATTCTTTGTGTTTTTCTCTTTTAATCAATTTTCTTATGACAAGTTTATTATTATGTAGGGGAGCTACCACCACTCTATGCCAGGCACCTGGGGCAGCTCTTTGCCTTATATTATCTCATTTAATCCTTAAAACAACATTGCTCTAAGTGGTATTTCACAGATGAGAAAGAGAGGTACACAGAGATTAAGTCACTTGTCCCCAGTTGTGCAGAAGAAGGGATTAGAACCCAGATCATTTTGCCTTCAAAGTCTGAGCTCTTAATGAAGATGACCTGATACCTCACCTTTCTGTTTTTTTTTTTTTTTTTTTTTGAGACAGAGTTTCACTCTTGTTGCCCGGGCTGGAGTGCAGTGGCATGATCTCGACTCACTGCAATCTCTGCCTCCTGGGTTCAAGCGATTCTCCTACCTCAGCCTCCCGAGTAGCTGGGATTACAGGTGCCTGCCACCACACCCAGCTAATTTTTTATATTTTTAGTAGAGCCTAAAACTAAAAAAAAACCAACTGAAAAAACCAACTAAAACTGTTGTTTTAGTATGTTTTACCATGTTGGGCAGGCTGGTCTTGAACTCCTGACCTCAGGAGATCCGCCTGCCTCAGCCTCCCAAAGTGCTGGGATTACAGGCCTGATCTGTTGTGCCCAGCCCTTTCATTTTTATATTAAAGAAAATAAGATATTATATAAAAGGAAAAGAATACGATTGCCTCTTTGCCCTCCTACAGCCTGGAAGAAAGCAAGGCGATCTTTCTTTTGTGCTCCACATCCAGGCCTCAAACAAAATGATAAGAAGTCCACAGCTAGACCAGATGTCAAATGCTGCATTTGTTTTCTTTAGAAGACTTAGAACAAAATACATGTTAATGACCTGGCTATGAGGGGCTGATCTGGACCTGACCCAACCCGGCTCCACCTCCGGTGCCGGGAAGGAGGGGAAGAGGGAAAGCGTCTGGGGGGTTGAGACATGACCCCAGTGGGTGAGTGGCAACTTCAGCCCTGCAGGCACCTTCCGGAGTGGTCAGTTCAGTGGCCTCCCACTGAGTTGTTGGAGACCAGTGTTGCATCAGTTAATCGTAAAAGGTGATTAAAGTGCAGAGTCATTAAAAACCACACATACCAGCCAGGCGCTGTGGCTCATGCCTGTAATCCCAGCACTTTGGGAGGCCAAGGTGGGGCGTGGATCACTTGAGGTCAGGAGTTCGAGACCAGCCTGGCCAACATGGTGAAACCCTGCCTGTACTAAAAATATGCAAATTAGCCAGGCACAGTGGTACATGCCTGTAATCCCAGCTACTCTAGAGGCTCTGGCAGGAGAATCACTTGAACCCAGGAGGCAGAGGTTGCGGTGAGCCGAGATCATGCTGCTGCAGTCCAGCCTGGGCGACAGAGCAAGACTCTGTCTCAAAAACAGCAACAACAACCACAAAACCCCACACACACCTTAGACATTTCATTTGATGTTAAAACATAGAAATGTGCATTTACTAACCCCTTTTCTTTTTTTTTGGCCGAGGTCTTTCTCTTTGGTGTGAAACACTGGAGTTCTTTCTGTGTTGTTTGCCTCGCCTAAACCACACACATATACCATGTTTATGATTTTTGGTTTTGGTTTCTAGAAGGTGGAGAGAGATTTTCCAAAGGGCCTTGGGAGCAATCTGGGGAAGTATTCCTGATTTTTAAAGTGACACCCACCCCACCTCCGCCACCGTCTTTTACTTAATTCAAGAGCCGTTTAATTATCGGCTTTCCTTTCATCGAATCTTTCTAAAGCATTCCACTTAGTTTTCATAGAGATGATTCTTTTTCCACTAGCATTTTATTCATTTATATAATAGGTAATTAAATTACAGAGTTAGAATGACAAGTGCCTCTGGCATAAACAGGTTTGGGAGTGGACATAACTGGTTCTTGTGAGCAGTTACAAACTCCAGTATAGATGCAGCAGTGTGCAGTTGAGCTGGCCGTGAGGGATCAGGACATTGTGGCCTCAGCGGGTCTGCAGCTGGAGAGGAGTGGAGTGTGCCCGGTCACTCTGGGAACCAGCCTGGCACCGTACAGTGGCCAGGATCGTACCATGGGAGCAGCCAGGATGGGGAGCAGAGAAAGGCAAGCTTCAGGATCCCACATCTACCATTCAGTAATGGCTTGGGCGAGTCACTTACCTCTTGGTGTCCCTATTCTCTCATCTTTCAAAGATGAGCAACTCAACAAAGTCAGCAAACCTATCTTGGGTACCTATGAAGAGCCAAGCCACGTGGCAAAGTGGTGGCAGGAAACCTTTGTCGGGGGTGTTTGTTGGGAGTCACAGGGTGAGTGCATGAGTGCATGAATGCAAAGTGCTGTTGTCACTTTCAGGAGAAAGAGGCCCACCTTTATGTTCTGCTTTCCCGCCTGCGATGAGCTCATGCCCCTAATGCGTTTGCTGCTTGTCTGGCACATAGTAAGGGCTGATTATGACGGTGGCCACGACTACTGTTACCATTCTCAGTAACCTTCATGTCCCTCGCCATGTGGAGTCCCTTCTTTAGTGTCCTTTAATTTTCCATTTTAAGCTAGGCATTGAATCATTTTCCTCCTAAATAATTTTCAGAAGCAGAAGTCAGAAAAATGAGAAAGTCTTGGGGGGAAAACAAAACCAAACCAGTGGTTATCAGTCAGTGTAAATACAGGATTAATTTACTGGACCAAGGATAAAGAATTTGGAGCTATCTGATGTCTACTCCTGTTGCTTTAAGGATTGTATTGGTGTTTTCTTTCCCCCCAAGGCAATGAAGTGTTTCCCTAGGAGCCTGCCCTTAAAAGTAAACTTCCAGTGGGTCTCCAAAAGTTGATTTAATTGTCTGTACCATGGGGAACATGGCAGTGCCCAATGTGGTGGCAATGGCCTTTCTCACATATTAGATGAAGGACGACCTTCTAGGAGGTAACCACAGACCAGTTACTGCTGGCTACGTGGAATTAAGGTTTTCCCCTTCCCTCTGGAAGAAAGCTTTTGGCTGAGATGGCTTATCATACAGTTGTCCCTTGGTATCCATGGGGGATTGGTCCTAAGACCCCTCAGACACCCCTGGGGCTACAGGCATGGGCTACTTTCCCAGTTAATTTTTTTGTATTTTTTGTAGAGATGAGGTTTCTCTTTGTTATTTCTCTTTGTTACCCATGCAAATCTGAAGCCCCTGGCCTCGAGCAGTCCTCTCATTCAGCCCCACCAAGTGTTGGGATTACAGGCAGGAGCTATTTGACATGCTTTTTTTTTTTTTTTTTTTTGAGATAGAGTCTCACTCTGTTGCCCAGGCTGGAGTGCAGTGGCGAGACCTCAGCTTACTGCACCCTCCACCTCCCTGGTTCAAGTGATTCTCCCACCTCAGCCTCCCGAATTGCTGGGATTACAGGTGCACACCATCATGCCTGGCTGAGCATGCATTTTTATTTATGATAAAAAAAAATCAATAAAGCTGTTTTCTTTTCTTTTTTTTTGAGACAGAGTTTTGCTCTGTTGTCTAGGCTGGAGTGCAGTAGCACAATCTTGGCTCACTGCAAACTCTGTCTCCTGAGTTCAAGCGATTCTCCTGCCTCAGCATCCCGAGTAGCTGGGATTACAGATGCCTGCCACCACGCCCGGCTAATTTTTGTATTTTTAGTAGAGATGGGGTTTCACCATGTTGGCCAGGCTGGTCTCGAACTCCTGACCTCAGGTGATCCGACCGCCTTGGCCTCCCAAAGTGCTGGGATTACAGTTGTGAGCCACCGTGCCTGGCTGCTATTTTCATTTTGAAAAAAGACCCAAAGCAAACAATAAAAAAAAGAGAAACCTCTGTTAAACCAAATGTGGATGAAATCAGGGCTGTGTGGCCATTAGGGTATATCTCCCATTTCAAGTGTAGTCAGGTTTCCAACTCACAGAGGGAGATAGCATTGGAATCAGTGCCTTAGAAACCACACAGGGCTTGCAAATGTGAAGTGATGATGATGACGGCTATGGGAAGAAATAGTGGAAGGAGAGGTGCTGGTGAGGGGCTTCCACAGACGCTCTGTTCTTATCCTCGCCACATGCTGGGTGGTGGAATCTCCACTTTACAGATGAAGAACTGAGGCCCAGAGAAGGTAATTTCCCTGGGATGCCACATGGACCCTGTTAGGATTTGAATGCTGGACATTCTGCTTCTGAATCCGTCGGGTGCTTTCTGAGAAGTCCTTTGGATTTCCTGGCCGTCTAGGTGATTTCCAATTCTTCTTCTCTTTTTTAGGCGACTGAACCGAAACCAGCTGCACATGTTACCGGAACTGCTGTTCCAGAATAACCAGGCTTTGTCAAGACTGTGAGTGACGTTCTGTGGCCAGAAAGTTCTCCCTGTGGTTTTGTCTCTCACCCTGTGGGAGGCACAGTGTTCGGTCAGTGGGGCCTGGATGTTCCCATGACCTTGACCCCGTGCTCCTCCCCTGGCAGGAATGGTCCAGGGCATCAAAGGCCAGGCCCTTTCTGTAGGAAGGTGCTGTGCAGGGTATTTCTCCATCGCAAGCACTTGGAAGAACCCACAGTTCATCCAGATTTGTGAGCTGCCGCTGACGGTGTGGGTACAAGGGTGTTCTGCCAGCAGGCACGCTTGTGGACGGTGATGCCAGCCTTTACAGGGGCTCATTCTTACACATCTCTCACTGCGCCTTTGGTAACCAGCCTGGAGCTGAATATTTATTCATTCAACTAAGCCCTTCTTGAACCTATTTCTGTTTTCAGCTCTTTCTACCTTTTAGGGTCATGAGGTCTGTAAGGTTATTAACCATGGTCGTATTTTTATTTGCTGTCAGTGTACTTCTTTCAAGTTTAAAGGATAGTTGCTAATTCTGCTGCACCATGATTTGCCACATGTGTCTGTAATTTTTCTACCATATATTTCATTTTATGGGAATTGGGTTGGACAAGACCTTTTAGATTATCTAAGGAATCTTTTCTGCAGCTCCTTAGCATATGGTACCGCAGTCTTTGCTTGGCTACCTCTAGTGATGGGTCGCTCAGCACTTCTGCAAACAATCAACTCTATCGCTGGACAAAAAAGTAAATTAGAAAATTTTTAACTCTGGGCCCTAAATCTGCTCTCCAGTAACTTATATTTTTCTTAGTTTGCTTTCTATAACTACCTAGCTTTTGAGGAGCTGTCAGGTTTTCGAATTTTGAGTTGTGAGGTTTTTTATTTCCCTTAATTATTGTCATTAATAACCTTAAGAACCACTGGCGGGGCCTTCTGCATGCCTGGCACGGCACTACTGGTTCGTCCCTGAAGGAGCTTATGGGTCAGTACCTAGGTAGAGAAAGGGGTAATAAGCAATGTAGGGAAGACTGAGGGGTGTGGGTTGGGTGGGAGGTGGCAACCTAGGGTTACCTGAGTGCTAAGGGGTCTGACCATGGGCTCCTAGAGTTGGGGGCTTGATTTTGTCTCCTCTGATTAAACACAGCTAGTTCTTTCTGCCTCTGCCATGATTTCTAGACCTCTCTCCAAGCCCAGTGATCTCCAGAATTTGTTGATCTTACCTTCAAACTTTTATTTATTTTTGAGACGAGATGTTGCTCTGTCACCCAGGCTGAATACAGTTGCACAATCTTGTCTCACTGCAGCCTCAACCTTCTGGGCTCAAGCGATCCTCCCACCTCAGCCTCCAGAGTAGCTGGGATTCCAGGTGTGCACTACCACGCCTGGCTAATTTTTAAATTTTTTTGTAGAGACAGGGTTTTGCCATGTTGCCCAGGCTGGTCTCAAGCTCCTAGGCTCAAGCAATCCACCAGCCTCAGCCTTCCAAAGTGCTGGGATTACAGGTGTGAGCCACCGCGCCTGGCCAAGCTTTTATCTTTACAATGGAACTCTAATTTTTAGTCCGTTGGAATGGTCTTTCTGATCACTTCCTGTTGCTTCCTCCTCCTTGCCTGGAGACCACTTCACAGTGACCTTTAGTGATGATCTCTTTTGCTGGTCTTTGTCACCACCCTTGGGCTTGAGTTGGGCCTTCTCCAGTTTTCCTGTAACTGATAGGTTGCCCAATCCATTCTGTGCTAGGCATTAATTTTTCCCTACTTCATTGTGAAAGGCAGAAGATTCTTCCCAGCAGGTGCCTCCATGGTAATGTCTGTTGAACCTGTGGGCCATGCTGTTGCTGGCCACATGCAGGCAGCTGGCCTTGCCCTGCCTTGGCCCCAGCAGCTCCTGTTTTCTCTCTGCTGTTCTTTCTCTGCTGACTTGCAAGTGTTATCACAGCTCTGCCTTTCTGCAAAAATTTGTCTTGAATGTCTTTTCTGTTGGTCTCAATTGTGCAATTCTTTTTTTTTTTTTTTGAGATGGAGTCTCGCTCTGCTGCCCAGGCTCCATCTTGAGTGCAGTGGCCGGATCTCAGCTCACTGCAGGCTCCGCCTCCCGGGTTCATGCAATTCTCCTGCCTCAGCCTCCCCAGTAGCTGGGACTACAGGCGCCCACCACCTCGCCCGGCTAGTTTTTTGTATTTTTTATTAGAGACGGGGTTTCACCGTGTCAGCCAGGATGGTCTCGATCTCCTGACCTCGTGATCCGCCCGCCTCGGCCTCCCAAAGTGCTGGGATTACAGGCTTGAGCCACCGCGCCCGGCCAAATTGTGCAATTCTTTTCCCCTCCTATGTCCTCTTAACCTTTCAAGCTTTTGTCCTTGCTCTCCTGGCATGATTTGCCTCCTTGGGTCCCTTCTCCTTCCCATAGTGATCCGCTGCCCTCCACCTTGCTGGGATCGAGGCATATGTATACTGTATAGTTGCCATCAAGCTCTGTGTGCCCGCTTTCACTCTCCCTCGTTGATTTTAAAATCTCCAGGACCCATCATGTGAATCTGAATCCACCAACTTCCAGCCCTTTACTTGAGATCATCTCCAGCTATATTCATTTTTAGGGGGGAGCTAACTTCTTTTGTCATAACCTTCCACCTGCCCTTGGGGGTAAAGGATAGCTCTGCAGGGGACTCCCTCCCTTCTTTACTCGAGTCCACCCTTCTCTTTGGACTTTGGTGCCTTGCACACCCCTGTGTTCCTTCCTGAGGAAAGTGACAACTTGGCTGCCTCCTTGGCCTGTGTCTGGGAAACTTGGATCCCCCCTGGAATGGAAGGTGGCCTGGGAAGCAGAAAGTCAAGGGTCAGGTGGTCCTGGGCTTTTCAAGGCATAACTTTAGGTGGTTTAATTGCTCAGAGCCCATTTCTGTTACCCGTACATGGTAGGGCTAGCAGGAGTGTGAACTGGGACTGTGCATGTAACATAACCAAGCCTGCAGCTGGCCCTCAGCGGATGTTCATCCATCATGCCCCTGATAACTCAGGGTGAGCAAATAGCCCCTCGGTGAAGTGGGTGCTCCTGTGCTTGATGTCTTGTCTGACACATGTGGCCATGAGGCAAGCAATGTCTCCCAGTGTTACTGCCAGTGGGACTGGTTGGAAAGAGGAAGTGACTTCCCGAGAATCAGGATGGAGCCCTCTGACTCCTAGCCCCGCCCTCTTCATGGTTTCATATTTTACAGGAATCCTAGAGGAAAGGACATCTACATTTTAACGAGTATTAAATAGCCAGATTCTATAACCAAAGGCTGGCACAAGGAGATTAATTCAAGGAGCAAAAAGCCATTGCAGAGGACAGCAGTCTGTGACACCTGCTCTTGGCACCCTATGGGGCTGGGAGCAGAGGCCTCTAGACACATTGGGTATCCTCATTGCAGTGGTCCCAGGCCAGCTGCTTTGGGGAAGGGGCTGGTTGGCAGCCAACAGAGGGACTTCCAGAAGGGCAGTGGAAGTCTTGGTGGCCCTTTGGAGGGTGTTTCTAGGCTCTAGAGCCAGAACTTCTCCCTAACACTTACTGCCTTTTCTTTCCACGCATCAGGTCCTTAACTCTTAGCAGGAAACATTTCTCATCCAGGAGCATAGCAGGATTTGGGTGAAGGTAGACTCTTTTCGTTAGCTCTCCCCTTGACATTTCTTAACCTCATCTGTAAGCAAGGCATGCAAACCAAGGGGCAAGCCCTGCAGTCCTGCAGGGCTCTGGGAGGACTCCCACACAGTGTGCCCTGTTTAGTTTCCACTGAGGCCAAGGCATTTGGTGGCCTCCAGGTCAGGCCATCTCAAAATAGGCACTGTCTCGGGGAAATGATTCAACAAACCTTATTCATCTGGTTGTTCGTCCCTGGTGTCTGGACTCACCGGGTCACCTTGGAGGTGGTTATAGGGAAGGATAGAGGAGTGAGTGTTTAAAGATCTACTTGTTAATATTCTTCTAATATCACTGTGTATGCATTCGCCCTGGCCCGTTCTATTGACCTGAGCACCTGGCATTCTAAAGTATCTCTGTTAACTCCCAGAGTTGGTCTGGCCAAGGAGTACTCGGCACGCTTGGTTCCAGAAACAGAATACCCTGCCGGCTGGTGATAGTAAAGGTGGAGGTGGGGTTTTGTAGGGGCACAGCTGGCTGGCTTCCAGGCTCCCAGAGCAGGAAGTGAGATCCAGCTGGCCCTCCCAGGGACCCGCACTGAGATGTGAGGGCCGTTTCTAGTTCTTTCTGAATATCTACTTTATTGTCCTGCTCTTCCCTGCAAACCAGTGTTCTGGACTCATCAGCAGCATCTCGGTTCCATCATAACTCGGGTCAGCCATGGTGCCAATTCGCCTCCTACTTCCTGTGACCTCAGAGCTCAGATCCACACAGTGTCTTAGGCCCCAACTCTGGGTTTCTTGGAGAAAGAATCTGATTGGCCCATCTTAGGTCAAGAGGTCACACCAGACCAGTGAGCTGTTGGCGGGGATTGTGGGATCCACTGGTGCAGTGACACTATGGTGTCCACCCTATCTCGGGAGCTGGAGGTGGGACCTATTCCCTTAGAAGGCAGTGCCTGGCATTCCTGGTCTCTCACTTGTTGACCTCCCCTTTGCTTTGGAGGGATCTGTTACTAATCCTTCCCATCTGGAGCAAATTATGGACTTTCATGCACAGGCTGTTATGCTAAATCAGCATGAAAATGGGTTTGAGAGAGACCAAATGTGCTGGGTAAGGCGTGGTCACCAAGTCTGTAGGTGGTGGCACAGCCCACATTTCAGTTGATTTTGTCTGTGTGGCCTCCAGAAGTTAAAATCCTGTTAGGGGTTATTCTGCACTGATATTTCCCCTGCTGTGGGGTTAGTCTGTCCATTGCAGGATCTATGGCTCAGAGAGGTGATTTGCCTTGGACCACAGAGCAACTTGATGATAGGGTTGGAATTAGACACCAGGCCTTCTAGGGGCCCTGAAGAGCCTGAAAATGGTCTTAAACCTTGACCTAGGAATCTCGTATTTGGGGATCTGCCCTAAAGAAATAATAAAACATGAGCACAGACGTGTTTGTTGCTGTATTATTTAGAATATTGAAATATAGAATAATGAAAAGAATAGGGAAATAACATATATGGCCAACGCTGGGGGCATGATGAAGTAAATGATGATGTATCTACTTGATGGAATATTTATACAGTCATCAAAAATGGCCTTTTTGAAAGATGTCAAGTAATGTTTGATATCAAAAGCCAGGATTCCAAACTGCATTGACAATATGACCACTTGATAAATCACTCTAAATAACGTGTGAAAACATACCTGGAAGATGCCAACAGGGATTGTCTGTGGGTGGCTTTTTGCTCTTCTGTGGCCCAGATGTTCTCTAAGAAGCATGTGTTATGTTTATGGTAGGAAACCTCCCAGTTTTTAAATAAGAAGTGAAAAGCCTGTGTTGTCTGAGGTGAAGTGAATGCCTGTGATATGATGTTGCAGCGCTTCCTTTAACCGAGCCTCTTTGCTCTTCTGTGAGATACAGATAGTAAGGGCTGGCTGCCTCATGGGACTGATGTGACAAAGAGAGCTGTGACACTCTCTTGTGTCAGATGTGAACGCTGTGGCATGCGGGAGGTGCCCAGGAAATGTCAAATGAGTCCACATTGGGGCTACTTTGGAGGGTGGTGCAGCCCTGGGGTGACCTGCACCTGGACCTGTGTCCCGTATTGATGTCGGCTTCCTCTGTCCCTTGTGCCAACTCAACCTCACCACTCTTAACTCACAACCATCCCCTCAATTTGCAGGGACCTTCCCCCAGCAGGTTTTTTTTTTTTTTTTTTTTTTTTCTTGAAGGGCTTAGGTGCCGCTGCAGAGACACCCTGAGGAGGCTGTGGAGGGAGGCTGGCATGTGGTGGGCAGGAGGGCCATGGCCTTGGCACAGTCAGTGCCTGGGCTGAGTATGTGGGAGATCTGCTTTCTGTCCTCTTGGGCACTTTCCTGAGCAGGCTGGGGAGAGCAAACATGGAGCAAGTAGGTGATGCTGCCCTGGAGGCATTTCTTGGTGCCCTGAAATTACAGATGCATTCTGTACTTCCTCAGGGATGCCCCCATTGAGGGTGGGGGTGGAGTTTCTGCACAGCAGCATTCACACCTCTTCAGAAGAGAGCACACCCTTTTCCCCCACCCCACTGCAGAAGTGAACCTGCCCCATGACATCCTTCACTGCCTCGCTCTCCCAGAGCCTCATGAAAGGTCTCAGGGACTGCAATCATCACAGTAATGGTTAGAAAGAATGGAAGGTTATTGTGTGCCAGGCTCATGCTGAGCAACTTACAAATATACCTGATTTCATCATCAGAACATCTCTACAAGGTCAGCACTTCCCGAATTTTGTAGATAAAGAAATGCAAGCTCGGCGGGTTTGTGACATACCCAAGGGGCTAAGCCAAATGTGAACCCCAGTCTGTCTGACAGTAAAGCTCATCCTTACATACCACCCCTCACCTCCTCACCCACCCACCTCCTCCACCCGTCCACCCATCTGTCCATCCACCTAGTTATCAACCACTGCCCTTCACCTCCCATCTACCCTCCCACCATCTACCAATCCATCAGTCAACCCACCCATCTCTCTCCCTACTCCTGACCTGTCACTCCATCCCCCATCCCCTCCCATCCATTCTCCCATCCAGCACTCCCCACCCACTCACCACCTGCCTATCCATCCACTCTCCCACCCCCATTCATCAACCCTCCCCCCCCCACTTACGCATCTACCAACCCACCTATAAACCCAGAGACCCATCTATCCCCCAACTCCTCCTCACCTTCCTCCACCCCTGTATTCACTCCTCCTCACCTTCCATCTGCTACTCACCACCCACTGATCCAACAGTTCCTGAGGGCCTCCTGTGGGCCAGGCTCTGTATTGGGTACTGTGAACCCTGGGAGTGATGTCTGCGTAAGATGGATGAGTGTAGCCCTGCCTCTTGGGAGGTGACAGGTCTATCATCAGTGCTTTTTGAGAGCAGCCTGCCACCCTCTGACCTATCAGTGGGTTGGAGCGGGAGGGGGCAGGTGCTGCACTGGCTGGACCTATATCTCCTGCCGGCGGGGGGCAGGTATACCCTGGTGGCAGGTTACCTGGGTTTGGGGGTCAGCTCCATCTCCTGACAGCGAACCCTCAGAGGATGTGGAGATGTTGTGTTCATGGGCATACACAGGTGTCAAGTTGAGGGTTAGAGGGATATGCTGGAAACCTGATTGCTTCTCACAGTAGTGAAACTCAGTCTTCACCAGGTTCAGGTGGGGAGCAGGGTGTCCGCCCACCACGCAGGCCTCCTCCTTGGCCTCCGATCTGGGGAGGATCTCTGCTGCTGTGTAGCCCTGCTCTTGCTGATCTCCTCCTCATCCAGAAGCCGCTTCTGGAAACCCAGTTCCTCTGGGCTTCCTTTTAGCCTTGAAACCAATATATGTCCCGACAAGATTGACCTTTTGTGTCTCTGTTGAGCCTGGAAGGGGTGGGGGTGGGTGATTAAGGGCAGCCCAGGGCATTTATTTCCCCTTATTTATATCCCTGCTGTAAGGACCACCATAACTCATTAACAGGGCCCTGGTGGTTGGAGAGGCGTGGATGTGAGATTCACAGGAGCCCTGTTGAAGAATGCCTGACCCTATCGACCCTGTCTCAAGCTGGGTTTAATTAAACTGTCAGCACCGGTCAGAAGAACAAAGCTTCCCTTCCCATCTCGGTCCCCAACCCCCATCAGAGGCAGGAGGGCATTCTCCGCTGAAATGAAGAGCTGTTAAAAATGGATCTGTCTTGCCTCCGAGGGAAATTACCCAAAGCAGGAAGGTGACCTCACTGTTGTGATGCATCCATGCCAGGCAGCAGAGCTGCAGAACCGAACCAGGAGTGCCCCGAGACACCAGCACACGAGAAGGGGGCTCCCAGCCGCCCCTCCCCAGCCAGTGCCTCCTTCCTGCCAGAGTCCCCTGGGGGTTCCTTAAGATGGCTGTCCATCACTCCTTAGACTTCCCTTTTCCCGGAAAGGAATTTCACTAGCTTTGTCCTTCAAGATATTAAGATGTTCCTGGCATTAACGGTAAAAGGGAGCTTCCTTGGTTAGACAATTTGGGGAAGAGCTGGGCCAAGCAGAATCCTTTGTCAAGGACTATTCAGCCCGTTTAACACGCTTATGTGCACCGTACAGCTCCCAGGGCAGAAGTGGAGTGTTGCGTCTCCCAAACATATCTGACCGTGAATCTAAAAAAATTTATTTTTGCAGGGAATACCTTTTAACATCTCATAGGCCTAGTATTAAGAAGCTTGTGGAAGTCTCAGACAGTAAGAATCAGAGCTGAGATTCAAACCCAGGCCCACCTGACCCCAAACACACATACTTACCTTCCAACTGTCAGTCCTTGAACTAGAGTATGATTAAGAGTCTCAGTGGGGAGTTCATTAAAATTCAGATTCCCAGGGTCACACTCGTCAGAGATTCTGAGTCAGTCAGTGTGGAAGGGCCCAGGAATCTGCATCATCATCAAACCCCTCTTTATCCGGCTCATGCTTGAGAAGCCTTGCTCCCCATCAGGCATGGTGAGTCTTAGAAGGGGCTTCCTGTTGGGTAGAGCTCCTCTTTGCTTCTGCCCCACCCGGTTCAGTGTGAGAGCCATGCTAAGTAAGCGAAGGCCCCAAGCACAGACGCTTCACCTCCTGCAGCCACACAGAGAACAATTTGGGGATTATGAGTTGGCAATTATGGAGCACTCTGGATTCTCGAAGTGCTTTCCAATCATTAAATCTGTGCCTGCTGTCAAGGCTCAAGTGAAAGAGGCGAGCGTCCCACTGGGCCGGCACGGGAGTCTCCGGGAAGAGGGCGGCCGGCCTCAGATTGACATCCACTTGCCAGAGCGGGCTGATGTGCCCAGCATGGATGAATGTCCTAGACGCAGCCCTGGTGTCCGGCTGTGGGCTTTGAATCCGGCTCTGCCCCTGCTGGCTAAGAACCACACAGGGTTTTATAAATGTGGACATCCGAGGGAGCCCGGGGCCTGAAGGAGGGCCACGGGGGGTGGCGAGCGGTCAGTGGGTCATCCCGAGAGAATGCCCGGCAAACGTGGGGTGCCCTGCATTTACAGGGGCTCAAAGGCATGAAAAGCCACTGGTCCTCTCCTACGGCATTACAAAAATCAGTGTGAGACAAATGGAATTTGTAACCATTGAGAAGATTCTGAATAGAGAGGCGTGCATGCAGGAGCGGGGTCTTATGAATAACTTTTAGGGAGTTGAGGATTTTAGAAAATCATTTCAAAAATTATACAAACATTATTTGTCAATTAAAACATATTAAAATAAAAAAATTCTTTGGAAGAATACAATTTTAAAATAAAAAATTATGAAAATAATTTTGCTAGAGAGTGAACATTTGAAAAATAGAGAAAAGCAGAGAAAGATAGGAGATAAGGGATTTAGTTTTCTAGTTAAATAAGGCATTTAAAGATTGAGCTAACATGCAAAATTAAAAAAAAATAAAGTTTAGGCCAGGCATAGTGGCTCACGCTTATAATCCCAACACTGTGGGAGGCTGACATGGGATAATTGCTTGTGGCCAGGAGTTCAAGGCCAGCCTGGGCAGCATAGCAAGACCCCGTCTCTGCAAAAAATAAGAAAAAATAGCTAGGTGTAGTGACATGCACCTGTAGTCCCAGCTACTCAGGAGTCGAGGTGTGAGGATCGCTTGAGCCCAGGAGTTTGAGGTTATAATGAGTTACGATTGTGCCACTGCACTCCAGTCTGGGTGACAGAGCAAGACCCTGCCTCAAAAAAAAAAAAAAAAAAAAAAAAAAAAAAGTCTAATACCAAAGCAATATATAGTTACTGTTTGTTAAGCACTCATGTGCCAAAAACTTTATGTGGATTTTCTCATTTTAATTGTCATGGTCCTATGCGATGGGTGCTATTATTTTCCCATTTTTACAGGCGGGAGAATTGAGGCACAGGTTAAGTAAACTGGTTGCATAGCTAGTTGTTGGCAGATCCAGGCTTGGAGTACAGGGAGTGTCACCCCAGAGGGTGTGCTCTTCTTCACCATGCTGTACACCCTTTTCATTGTAGAAAATGGGAGAATATGGAGAAACAGGAAGAAGAAGGAGACTGCTCATGAGTCTTCTGGGAAGGTAGATTTCAAGGTATTGAAGGGTATGGGAGACACAGGAGGGTGAAGAGGAAGAACTGGACTCCAGTGGAAGGAGCAGCTGTGCAGACACAGGGGTGGGAATGCAGTTCTCTGTGAGCAGGGGCCACACGGTTCTAGAGTGTTGTGTGAGCTCAGCCTGGAAGCAAGTGTAGATGGGCTCTAGACCTAGAATGTTCTGGAGTGAAGAGTTTGGATGGGTGATAGGGAGAGTGAACCATGGAGTGTTCTTGAAGAGCGGAGTGACTTAGTGGAGAGTGAGCCTCAGTCACCCCCTACAAAGGCCTCCTTCCCCTCCTCCCACCTCTCTGAACCTGAGCCATAAATAAGAGGGACAGATGAGCCCACCTCTGCCTCGCCTGGGTCTCCCACGGGTGCTTGAAATGCCACCTTCCCATTACAGCTTCCTCCCTCCCCAGAAAGAATTGGTTGTTGCCTTCCCAGTGCCCTCTTTTTTTTTCCTTTGTAACACTTTTTAAAAATCATGGTAAAATAGACATAATTTATCATTTCAGCTCTGTGTAAGTGCACAGTTTAGTGGCATTAAGTACATTCACAATGTTGTGTAACCATCATCACTATCTATACCCAAAATGTTTCCATTA
Source organism: Macaca thibetana thibetana (assembly GCF_024542745.1). Classification (NCBI taxonomy): domain Eukaryota; kingdom Metazoa; phylum Chordata; class Mammalia; order Primates; family Cercopithecidae; genus Macaca; species Macaca thibetana. The sequence continues at coordinate 93,166,025 of NC_065586.1, read as the reverse complement.
TCCCCAACATAAACTCTGTACCCATTAAGCAATAGCTCCTCGTCTACCTCCCTGCAGCTCCTGGCTACTTCTCTTCTGGCCCTGTGACTTTGCCTGTTCTCAGTGCATCACAGACATGGAATCATACAGGATTTGCCCTCTGTGACTGGCTTATTTCACTTAACATAGCATTTTTGAGGTCTATCCACATTGTGGCACATATCAATATATCATTCTTTTTAATGGCTGGATAATATTCCACTATTTGGATAGACCACATTTTGTTGATTCATTCAGCTGTTGATGGACAGTAGGTTGCCTCCACCTCTCAGTGCCCTCTTAGCAGTTGCTTGAGCCTCTGTCAGAGCCCCGACGATTCTCCTCATATCTCTTTGCCCTGCCTTCTCCACCAGATTGGACAAAGGCTCAGGCAGGGTCGTTCTTGTTTCCCCAGCACAAGTGGGGTTAGCAGGCTGGCAAGTGTGGTTTCTTTCTGGTGGCAAACACTGTCTCAAAGGCTGAGAAAGGGGTGTGACCAGAGCTGCCCATTCCTTGCTGTCTGATTTCGGGGCTTGGGGCTCTATGGGTCTGTGCTGGGCTGCAGCTTCATGGATTTTGTAGACTCAGAACTTTTCAGCTGACTTCTGTTTTCCTCGGCCTGTGATTGGCCTGGACTTGTGGTCCAGAAACACGAAGACAGTTATTTAGGGTTTAGTGCTGGCTTGCAGGATAAATAAAATCTACTGGGGGGTGTTCAATGGAGGGGGCTGGGGTACCTCTCTGTGGGGGTAGTCACAGAGCCCTAAAGAAGGCCCCTGTTTCCTGGGAGGCAGGGAAAGCTTGAGGAGGGAGTCATGGGAGGAGGGGATCCAAGAGGAAGCATGGTCCTTTCAGTGGGTGGAGACGGGCATGAGTTGATGCCAGGCTGGACTCAGGGATGCGGTGGTGACTTGTACATGGTAGGGTTTGGCTGACTCAGTTTTTGGTTAGGATGGGCCAGGAATCACTACCTCCTAGTTAGGCCCTTCCCTTAAGCCATGACCCAGGTTTGTACTTGTAATTTTCAGCCAGGCATCAGTGGATCTTGAGGAGCTCAAAGAAGTAACGATGGGCTTCCTCAAGCTCTTTGCAGTGTGTGCCCTAAGGCAAAATGTGATCACTCCAATGTAGTCTTTGATTTGGGGCTGGAATCCTATAGTTTGGAATCAGTTTGGTGGTGTAACACTGGCTCTCTGATGCTAATGAGAAACCCTGGCTCACAGTTGATTAATCAGCTGTTGAGTAATACAAATATGGGAAGATACATTATTAATAAATAGCTCAGATCTTTCAAATGTTGGGTTTGGGGTGGGGTGGGAAAAGTATCAAAAGGCATCTTTTTGGTGACATGGCTGGGAACTGCTGTCTTGTGCATCTGGGCCTGTTCCTGCCCCACTTTCTCCATCCCATGCTGTGGCCCTCACTGCTGCAGTCTGTCTGGCTTTGGCCCCAGCGTTTACGTGGAGCATCTTGGAAAAGCCTTATCCTTGTCTCAGAGGCGCTCTGAGTGTCTCCTCCTCTTGCAGGAGCTTTGGAGTAGGGAGAGGGGAATAAAGGGAAGGTAAGGAGCTGATAACCCCATACCCAAGTCTTAATCTCTGGCTCTTTTTCCCTCAGTCCTCTTGGGTCCAGCCACATGCTGACCTTTATCTGGCCATTTGTTGGAACTGATGAGTGGCCTGTCACGAGTGGACCCTCACATGGATCCTGCATACGAGAGTGGACCACAGCCTGGCAGAGAGGGGTCAGCCTTCTCACATCAGAATTGGGCCTGACCAGAGCCTGCTGAGGTGGATGCTCATCTGAAAGGAAGTGCTTGCCATTTAGGAAAAATGGACAGCATAAAAATAGGTCAGGCGCAGTGGCTCACGCCTGTAATCCCAGCACTTTGGGAGGCTAAGGAGGGCGGGTCATGAGGTCAGGAGTTCGAGACCATCCTGGCCAACATGGTGAAACCCTGTCTCTACCAATAATACAAAAATTACCTGGGTGTGGTGGCAGGTGCCTGTAATCCCAGCTACTTGGGAAGCTGAGGCGGGAAAATCGTTTGAACCTGGGACGCGGAGGTTGCAGTGAGCTGAGACCGCACCATTGCACTCCAGCCTGGGTGACAGAGTGAGACTCTGTCTCAGAAACTGATAATACTGTACATCGTTTAATAATAATACTGTACATGCCCCCACATACCACCCCAGTCCAGGAGCACCCCAGAGGCAGCTCTGCTGGCTCTTCCGGTTGGTAGTTAGGCTTCTTGGCACTGAGTCTTCTCTTTTCCTCCAGTGGTCCTGGGTACTGATTATCTGTGGGGCTCTGGACAAGTTACCTAACCTCTCTGTGTCTATTTCCTCATCTGTAAAGTGTTGGGGGTGTTATGACGATTGGGGGTGATTGTATGGAGCATGTAGTGTAGGTATTGCGATTATGATCATCACCCAAACCATTGCAAGCGATAGAGGGATGGGCGGACATGTCCCATCCTGCCGCATTGCTTGAATGCAGAGGACAATTTGCTGTCCTAGAAGTTCTCACAAATTGGTTTTGGCTGGGGGGTTGCCGCTCCCGCTTCATCCCGGCTTCGGCGGGTGGTTGCAGGCTGGGCCCGGGAGCCTGCAGGTTGCCTCCCTGTTTGTCTCTGACTCAGCGGGGCCTGCCCTCAGTTCCACTGCCTGTCTTCTCTGCGGGGTACAGAGCTTCTTATCGCTCCCTTTGCATCTTGCCTCAGTGCACTCAGGATTTGGCAGGCAGCTTAGCCTGCTGCCTGAGAGCTTTACTCCTGAAGTCTCTCCTTTCTTTGGTTTATAGACTGAAAATGGGATAGTGACTTTATATACTGGAAGAAGAATGGCTACAGCCTCTTTCTCTGAATGCATTCCCCAAGAGTTGGCTTTAAATGTAGAGTTCTTCATTAGATTAACTTGGCATGAATATTAACATGAATTAGAACTTATTACCCTTAAATTCTTGATCTATAACAGAGCAAGATTTGAAGAAATAAACATCTGGATACAGTGCCTTACCTTTTTCATGAATTCTTAACTGGAATAGATCTCTGCTTAACCTAATCTTTTTTTTTTTTTTTTGAGATGGAGTCTCACTCTGTCGCCCAGACTGGAGTGCAATGGTGTGATCTTGGCTCACTGCAACCTCCGTCTCCCAGGTTCAAGAGATTCTTATGCCTCAGCCTCCTGAGTACCTGGGACTACAGGCACCCGCCACCATGCCCAGCTAATTTTTGTATTTTTAGTAGAGACAGGGTTTCACCATGTTGGCCAGGCTGGTCTCGAACTCCTGACCTCAGGTGATCTGCCCGCCTCAGCCTCCCGAAGTGCTGGGATTATAGGTGTGAGCCACTGCGCCCAGCCTGCTTAATCTAATCTTAACTTTAACATGGAACCTCTAAGCGTCAAAAGTCCTTCCTAGAACATGTACATAGTTTCGTTACTTTGGGACTTCAGGTTATCTTGGCATTAGAAGTTCATGGAGGCAGCAGAGGTTGTTGCACGTAAATGAAGTGTTAATGTTCATATTCACAAAGACTCTTCAGCATTCACTGATGTATCTGCAACTCTGTTCTGCTTCACTGAAACCCAAATCCCATCCCTCCTTTTTTTCCAGTTCTAGACTGTCCTACCTCTCGTCAGTAGTGGCTTTTCTAAAATTGTGATAAAAACATATAAAGCTTACTGTCTTAACTCTTTTTAAGTGTCCAGTTCAGTAGTGTTAAGTATGTTCACATTTGTGTTAAACAGATCCCCAGAACTTTGTCATTTTGCAAAACTGAAAGTCTATACCCCTCCTAGAGTTCCTCCATTCCCTTCTCCCCACAGCCTCAGGTAGGTACCATTCTATTTTCTGTGTCTATGAATTTGACTACTTTAGATACCTCATATGAATGGAATCACATGGCATTTGTCTTTTTGTGCCTGCCTTATTTCACTTAACATCATGTCCTCAAGGTTCATCTATGCTGTAGCATGCATCAGAACTTCTTTACATTTTAAGGCTGGATAGTATTCCATTATATGTATACCCCACAATTTGGTTATCCGTTCATCTGTGATGGACAGCTGGGTTACTGGTACCTCTTGGATATTGTGAATAGTGCTGCTATGAACATGGGTATACAAGTACCTCTTTGAGACCCTGCTTTTGATTCTTTTGGATATACACCCAGAGTGGAATGACTGGATCATATGGTAATTCTATTTTTAATTTTTTGAGTAAGTGTCATACTGCTTTCCATAGCAGCTGCACCATTTCACATTCCCACCATCAGTGCGTAAGGATTCCAATTCCTCCACATCCTTGCCAACATGTTATTTTCTCTCTTTTTTAAAATAGTGGCCCTCCTAATAAGGTGATATGTCATCATGGTTTTGATTTGCATTTCTCTGATGATTAGTTTGCACATCTTAGTTGTGTTGAGCACAACATGATTAGTTATGTTGGTTATTTGCATATCATCTTTGGAGAAATTTCTATTCAAGTCTTCTGCCTGCTTTTTAATTGGGTTGTTTGATTTTTTTGTTGTTAAGTTGCAGCAGTTCTTTATATATTCTAGATAGTAACCCCTTATCAGATATATGATTTGCAAATATTTTATTCCATTCCATAAGTTGCCTTTCCATTCTTTTGACTGTGTCCTTTGACAAACATGGTTTTAAGTTTGATGTAGTCTCATTTTTCTATTTTGCTTTTGTTTTCTATGCTTTTGGTGTCATATCCAAGAAAGCACTGCCAAGTCCAATGTCATGAAGCTTTCCTTCTATGTTTTCTTCTAGGTGTTTTAGTTTTAGTTCTTACATTTAGGTCTTTGATCCATTTTGAATTAATTTTTGTATATGGTATCAGATAAGGATCCAACTTCATTCTTTTGCATGGGGATATTCAGTTTTCCCAGCATCATTTGTTGAAGAGACTGTCTTTTCTTCATTGAATGATTTCGACACCCTTGTCCACATATACATGCAAAGGTTTGTTTTTGGGCTGTCTATTCTATTCTGTGAGTCTATTTGTCTGTCTTTATGCCAGTACCATATTCTTTTGATTACTGTAGCTTTGTAGTAAGTTTTGAAAGCAGGAAGTGTGAGTCTTCCAACTTTTTTTTTTTTTTTTTTTAAATAAGAAGAGAGATCTGGTTTGGCAGTATTTGTTGTGAAAGGGCTGATGACTTCAAGCTGAGGATAAGTCAAGAGTATGCTAAGAGGCCAGGCATGGTGTCTCATGCCTGTAATCCCAGGATTTTGGGAGGCCCAGGTAGTAGGCTCACTTGAGTCCAGGAGTTGGAGACCAGCCAAGGACCAGAGATGAGGGACCCTTACTCTACAAAAACAAAAAAATTAGCTGGGTGTGGCAGTACACACCTGTAGTCCCAACTACTGGGAGGCTGGGGGGCTGAAGCAGGAGGATTGCTTGAGCCCAGGAGTTTGAGGGTGCAGTGAACCATCAGCATGCCACTGCATTTCAACCTGCATGACTTAGTGAGATCCTGTCTAGTACAATACAGCATAACACAACACAACACAACGCGCAACGCAACGCAACACAACACAATACAATACAATACAATACAACACAACACAATGCACTAAGGTGGCTAAAAGAGTATAGTCTCAGTTTGAATTAATAGAGGCAAGGTATCCTCTCCAGGGAAGGGGACAGTCCTGTTCTAGTCTGTGGTGATTCAAGCACATCCAGAGAACAGTGTTCAGAACCAGGATCTGTTTTATTGTGTGTGCTTTGGGGAGGTCTCTGAACATGTTTGGAGGAGGGCGGCTAACACTGGGAGCCATCTGGAAACCATTTCATATGGGATAGAGTCAAGGGGCCTGGGGCTGTTTGTTGCGATGAAAAGAAAATGTAGAGGAACCCTGAGAGTAATTTTCAAATCTATGTGAAGGGCTGTCATGAGGACAAGGGAGCAGATTTGTTCCAGAAGCTGGGTCCAGGGGTGGAAGTGGATGTTATTCTGCACGAGGCAGGCTTCCTAGACACGAGCTGGCCGCTGAAGGGTGGGCTGCTGTGTTTGTCACCTCGTTCTTGGAAGAGTTCAGGGAGGGGCTGAATCTGCATCTGCCAGAACTGCATGCTGGAGCTGTTGTGGGGAGCCAGGGCTTGATAGCCTCGGGGTGCTTTTAGATGCGGAGCCTCCAACAAGGGAGCCAAGGAGGACTTGTGAGCAGGGGAGAAGCCGATTCAAGCGGTGTTTCGGATGGTTAATCTGCTCACAGGCATAAGCAACTGGCAGCTGGTGGAAGCCTGGAAGTCCCCTAGCCCAAGCCTCAGTGTTGGAAGGCATCCCCTCTAGCAAAGCGGTTCCAGTGAGCTGTGTAACAAAATATTTACCAGACCTCATATTCTGGCCCACATTTCAGAGTCAAATTTGGAACAATAAAAATCAACCAATCGCTTTGGAAATGATGTCTGATTTGTAAAGACACACAGGAGGTTTATCCCTGGGCAAAACCAGAGGTGCCGAGGAGCCCATTCTCCCCTGGGCTGCCCCCACCCAGCCATCGCCCGCTGAGCAATGACTCATTTCCCCCTTTGAAGTCCACGCAGTTGTCTTCGGGGCCCTGGTGTTTGTACCCCTCTGCTCCTTCAACAAAGGCCCTTCTGTCGGCCGATCTCGGAGGCCAAGCAGGGAAGGGTTAGAAAGGAAGGTATTGACTGAATACCAATAAGGAGGGGAAGTGTGTTTATGGAGAATGAGGGGCTCCAGGCAACTCAGGGGCCCACTCGTGCTGTGCAAACACAGCGGAGAATTCCCTTTGGCGGGTTTGTTTTACTAAAGGCTCTGGGGCCCAAGGAGGGCGGTGGGAGGGGAACAGGAGAGAGGGAGGAAATATTTCACAATTCGAAGTTGAAGCTTAGCCCCTTGTTGGGGAGGGGCCCGCCTGAGAGCTGCAGGGTAACAAAGAGGCAGTGTGGGCTGGTGACAGTTAGGGGAAAACACATGGCAACTAATGGGGTAGTAATGGGTAGGGAGGTAACCTGGGAAAAGCTGGTACGAGGAACGCTGGCACATAAATTCTGGTGGCGAGACACCCGCCTTGGCAGGGAGACAGGGGCCACTCTTTCACCCTCCCCATGGCCAGAGCCGGAGCTGTTCCCGCTCCCAGGGCCGTGGTTAGGGTGAGGGATGGCGGGAAGAGGAAAAGCCATGCTGGGGTTTCATTGCCCTGCAAGGCCCCTGGAAAGACAGAGAGGAAGAGGGGAGCCTCGGGCTAAGTGCCAGAAATCAGCACAAAGCAGAGGCTTCTGTTGCTGCTGCCTACCCATTCATAGTGAGGGGTGACGGGCACCTTGCTGAGACCCTGTGGTTGGACCCCCAAGGGCACCCACCTTGTGAGAGGCTTTGCCGATTTCGGGAGTCCCCAACTGTTCGGCTGGTGCCAAGGGCCCAGTGCCCTGTGTGCACACTGATGTGCAGTGCCCTCGTAGGGGACCCAAAGACCGGGTTTTCCTATTCATCCAGGCCCCCGGAACTCTGCACACCATTTCTAGGAGAATCCTTTGGACATGTCAGCTCTCAAAGGGGACAGTATTTATTACCTGGGGGCTTTTGGAGGAAGCCATTTGGCAGTTTGGATTTGGACTTTTACGGCTTCCATGAGGTTCCCCAAACAACCAGGGGTGTCCCAGAGTTCAGAATAGTGTGCTTGTTGACGGGGGTTTTGGTTCCCCGTCTGTCACAGAGCAACTGGTTCTTGATCAAGTTGATAATACTCTTTTCTTAGAAACCAAAACAAAAAAGCAAAGCCGCTTTTTATGTATTTCCCTTTCTTTGTGTGTGTGACCAGCTCTCCTCTCCACAGTGCTTAGAAAACATTTAGGAAAGAAGAGAATGGGGATGCCCCATTTGATGGGAGCCTCTTTCTCCTCCAAGGCTCCTGGCCTCAGGATCGTGAATCCTTAATGCGATTCCTGGCTGATGTTTGCAAAGTAGCAGCTGGTCTTAGACTCCTGAGTACCTCCAGTTTCCCATGGTGAGTGTCTCTCCTGAAGGCGACTGAATTCTTGAGATGGCTCCCAGCCTGATGCCTGGCTGAGAGGCAGCCCTGCTTTCCAGCCTCACTCTCCCTGACTTGGCTGTGGGGACCCTGGGCTCTGCTTCCCTCTCCAGGTGCATGGATGCATTCATCCACCCGACCAACTCATTACAAGCCTGTCACGTGCAGTCATTTGTCGGGCACAGGGAATATCAGGGTGGATTAGATATGGTCTTGGGCTTAGGCAGAGTGTTGACTGGTGGTGCTGCGGGTTGCTGGTTCTCAAGTGGGTAATGTAAGCTGTGAGAATTTGATGACTGGTTGGCAGCCTGGCTTTTTCCCTCCTGGTTCCCATCCATGAAATGAAAAAAATTGGAATGTAAAAGGAAACAAATAGTGAAACATTGTATTTCACAGGCACAGATGCACACATATCAGTTATACAGCTGTTCCAGCATAATCACCCTCCTCATCTTCCTCTGTCTCACATATATTCAAATTTGGTCCCCACACCTGGGTGTCTGAATGTCTTGTTCCTCTAAAGGCAACTAGAAAAAAACAAACCAGTTTCCTACAAGTCACAACTCCATTTATAGGAAACAAAGGACAGGAAATCATTTTGGGCAGATCCTTACCGTAGACTTGTATAAGCAAGGCCCAGAACTCATGTATTGATGATTTTTAATAGCATCTTTCCCAGCCAGCTGGACATGGCATGGGACCTCAGTCGTCCCTAAGTGAAGGCTGTGGACAACTGGTCATTTGAACATTGACCACAGACCAGACCATGATGACTGTCCCCAGCCTCCCTGCAAGAGTGCATCCCTTGCTGATAAGCGCCATCTGTTGATGGTGGAGGTGAATGCAGGTGTCCGCTGTACATTGCTGAAGGCACAGGTGACCCGGAGGCCTTTAAGTAGGGGGCCACTGTGTAGCTTCCATCTGGACTTCGCATGTAGTATTCTCTAGTGCTACCCAAGTACAATTGGCCACTGGTGTACTTGGTAGATTGGTTCTGCAGTCAGCACTATGGAACACGTGTATATAAAATGCCAGCCCTTGGTATACACAGGTTTCATAACCTGCAAACACTGTATTTCCCATCTGCCTCTGGCTGAAAAAAAATCCAATGTAAGTGGACCCAGGCAGTTCAAACCCATGTTGTTCAAGGATCAGCTGTAATCTTAATTGGGAATCAGGCACAACGGGGAAGGTGAGTTTAGACTCTGGAATCCAATAGCTCTGCTACTTACTGGCTAGGGGACCTGGCGGGTTGCTTAATCTTGTTTAGACTCAGTTTTCTTATGTGGAAAAAGGGCATAGTAAGAACCAGTCTCAAATTGTTGAGCACATATTAAATGAGATGATGCTGTTAATGGGGCCCAACATGTGGTAAACCATCAAGAAACATTAAGCAGCCAGCCTGGACAACATGACGAAACCCTGTCTCTACAGAAAATACAAAAGTTAGCTGGGCATGGTGGGGCACACCTGTAATCCCAGCTACTTGGGAGGCTGAGGTGGGAGGATCACTTGAGCCTGGGCAGTTGAGGCTGCAGTGAGCCCAGATTCTGCCCCTGCACTCCAGCCTGGGCATAGAGCGAGACCTTGTCTGAAAGAAAGAAGGAAAGATGGAAAGAAAGAAAGAGAGTGAGACAGAGAGAGAGAGAGAGAGAGAGAGGAAGGAAGGAAGGAAAGAAGGAAGGAAGGAAGGAGGGAAGGGAAGAAGGAAAGAAGGAAGGGAGACAGAAAGGAAGGAAGGAAGGAAGGAAAAGAAACATTAAATTTGTATTTTTCTTAATAGTTAAGTCAGAGTCCGTCTAACAGTAGAAAATGTGGGGAACAACAACAACAACAAAAAAAAAACAATTACATTTCCAGCATCTTAATCCTCATCCTGTACTTAGAATATGTTAGAGCAAAATTTTCCAGATGTGGTTTTCTGATTATTTGTAGATTTTTTTTCCCCCTAAACAAAGAGAATCAGGCACCAAATGTGGCTGAGATTCTGGAAATTTGGTCTGGATATCAAGTTTGTGGAATTCATTCTAGCAAGAGAGGAGTGAGCCTCGAAGATGTCTCTCTCCAGAGTGCTTCAGTTAATAGCTAATGTTTCCTGACTCTAAAGGATTTCCTTTATTATTCAGGAAGAGGAACACATTGTTTTTAAAGAAATAAAATAAAATAAAACTGGTTGTTTTTAATGCTGATAAAAGGATTGTGGTTAAATCTGCAAAGAGCTTCCTTTTTCTCTTGTTTGACCTCACTGCAGCCCTGCTTGGTGTGAAGTCCAGGTTGGAGGGATGCTTGCTGGTTTTTCCAGCTCATTTAACTCCGAGAGCATCCGTCTTTGTTGAGGGTGAGACCTTGACAGTTATCCGTTTTGACTCTAACAGGGAGGACTTGTCCCTGTTCAATCTGTTCTGATCTCCTGTCTCCATTGTTAATATCAGCTCACATCCAGAAGGGACCTAGGTTGAGAGGTGTTCCCAGTGACCCGGCCACTGCCCCCAGGCTTGTCTCATCATGCCACAAGGACACAGTGTTGCCTCCTACACACCGACAGTGTGCCTTCAAATCTTGCAAGCTCTGCGGTTAGGAGCTTTGTTAAACATGGAAGGATCACTCATTTCTGCTCATTTCCTGGCTTTCAGGGAGGGCCCGGTCATGCTCATCAGTATTCTATAAAATGCTGGACAGAGATGGTTTGCTTTTTATTTTCATGTAAGGAACTGGGTTGTTTGCTTTTGTTTGTTTTGCGGGCGGGACCCTGAAGCTTTTTGTTGTGTTTTACTTTGTTTTGTGTTTTGATGGGGGATTTCTAAAAGTAAGGATACAAAAAGATTATATGACACGATTTATAATATTATAATAGCATATGGACACATTGATGGTGACCTACTCACACTGTAGAAGAGGCCAGTGCAAGTGAGTGGCCTTGAAATATAAGTTTCCTTAGCTTCATGGTAAAGCCACTTAAAAAAAGCTTTATTTTTAAAGAATGGTTTTAGGTTCACAGCAACACCAAATGGAAGACACAGAGATTCCCCACACACCCCCTGCCCTCCCGTGGGTACAGCCTCTCCCCGCAGAGGGGTGCACCTATTACAATGGATGAAGGGACAAGGTGACACAGCATCACCCAAGGCCAGAGTCGACACAAGCGTTCACTCTTGGTACTGTACATTCCTATAAGGATTTATAGTGACTTTAGAATATGGCTTTATGAGTGTGTTGCCACTCTTTATTTATCACCAATGCCAAATGCAGATGCTGACATCTCAGGTTAGCCAGCCCGAGGGCCCCGTCCTAATGTTAAATTCCATCATCACTCCAAGGACCCCAGGAATCCAGGAGCCCACCCAGGGGTCCGGGGTGCCTTTCTAACCACTGTCCCTTCTTTATCCCTCCCCAGAGCACAGTGTGTCAGCTCCTGGGGTGTTTTTCTATGAAGCAGGTAAAATAGAATGATCTCTTCTTATGCCCAAGAGAAGTGGTTTTAACAGAGGACCCACTCCCCAACCTGGTGTCTGTCATTGTCCTTTTCGGAAAACCATCCGTGGCTGTTTAAATCCCCTTCTGTAGCCCCTCCTCCACTTGGCTGAGAAGCCCCTCTGGGGGAGACACCTGAGCACAGCATCCAGTGAGAGCTGCCCTGAGGGCTGGGGAGTGCCTGAGCTGTGGGTACTCACTGCAGCCCCCCGGGGTTACCTCTCCAGGCCTCAGGCTGCCCAGCGGGAAGCTGCTTCCACCCTGGCTTCCTCACTGTTGCTCGGCCTCCAGTTCCCAGGACGCTGAGCTTGCCCCACTTCCCCTTGCTGATTGCAGGTTTTCATGGATTTCTGCTTGTTGCTCTCTACCTCCCAAAGGAATGCTGTTCTGTCGCCCTGGCTCTTCAGGTCTGCTGTTCTCTTGAAGAGGCCTCCCTTCTAGGGAGGAGGGTAGAATTGCATGTCCAGTCCCTCCTCTTTCAGGGAGACACTGATGGAGTTGTGCAGTGAGTGGACACCGGGCCTAAGTATTTTAGAACCATGTTAACTGGCTGACCTGTTACGGACAGATGAAGACGCAGGCACACGGTCCGGTGATGGGGAAGGGAGCATGTGCCGCTGGCTCCCCAGCCTGCCTGGCTGTGCCTACTGGGTCCCGTTCATGAAGCCCGTGCCTTCGAGGGCCCGGCTGGGCCCGTGGGCCTCTGGCTTTTCCTAGGTCAGATCTTTAATTTTTCATTTGTAACACACTCAACAAATATTTCTGTTTCTGCCTCATTCTGGTCTCTGGGGGTATCGTGGTGAGAAAAAAGGCTGTGGTCTCTGCTTTTCAGAGCTGGTGGGTCCTGTTGGGGATGGAAGTCAATGTGAGCTGCACGAGAGGAGACTCCTCGTTTGGTGGCTTGCCCAGGTCACACAGCGAGTGGGTGAGTGGCTGGGAGGGAGGTTCATCCAAAGGACTGCCTGATGACAAAACCTGTGTCCTCGCCCCTTATCCAGAACCACGTGATCAAACTGGGAAGCTGGCCCCAAAAAATCAAAGGGGAAAGAGCTTGTCATTTCTGCAGGCAAAAGGTGACAACAGAAGTCCCCCAAACAGGAGTCTGAACACCTTGAATCAGCTCTGGGGGAACGAAGTCCAGACTTGGGCCTGGCGTGGAGGGATGGCTGCCGAGGGAGAGGAGAGCCAGGGGTGGGCTCAGAGAGGCTTTTGTCCCATGAAGAGGCGCTCATAGCACCCAGGTGGGAGAGATCTGCAGCTCGGGCTTAGGGTGGGCAGGTGGGCTCTGAGGCCCCCACCCTCAGGCTTGAATGGAGACTCGGCCCACGTAAGTGGTCTGCTCCTACCCAGGGGCGCAGAGAGAACAGGCCGCCCTTTCCCAAACTGTGTGTGCTTTTCCCAGGGGCCATTGTTCCTGGTTGCCAGGAAACCGCGGCCTTCAGGTGTCACCCGGGAGACTGGGGCCTGGGTATTTGGGTTTAGGTCAGGCACAATAATGCCTGCAGAATGAGATGGCGTCCCCAAGACCTCCTTAGTCATTTGTCACGCAACTGTGGCTGTGACTGTGGGGACACAAGGGCTGTGGGAGGAGGTGGGTGGCACAGGATGGGGTGAGCTAATGATCCCCCACTCAGAGCAGAGCAAACACACCTCTTTGGGGAGAGGAAGTGAGGCCGCCCCAGCCTCTTGAGATGGCAGAAGACCTGCAAGGAATCTGACCAAGGTTCAGGGGCTGCTCGCTGAGAGGTAGGCCTGATAGCGCCCCACGAAACACGCAGCAGCTTAATGGGGTGTCTGCTCCGTGGCCAGATAGCCCAGCAGCACAGTGACAGCAAAGAAACAATCCAAATCCAATACAGCAAGGGTACAAGGCTGTCCAGAAATGATGGCAAATCAGAGTGACCCAGGGGACCGGATGCTGAGCAGGGGATACAGGACCTGGGGGTGGCGCTGGAGTGAGTTTTTAAGAGGCCCACGAAACATCCAGATCTTTCCCTCCCCAAACCTTTCAGCACAACTTCTCATGAATGTGATTCCAAGTAAATAGAAGGTGATGGATATGTAATTATATGTAATCTACTTGCAAAATAGTCCTTGTTTCACTTTTATTTTATTAAAAAAATTTAAATTGTGGTTAAATACACATAACATAAAATTTACCATCATAATGATTTTTAAGTGTACCGTTCAGTAATGTTAAGTTTGCCTCATTGTGGAACCGATCTCCAGAACATTTTGACTTTATAAAACTGAAACTCTATTGCCATTAAATGATAACTCCCATTGCCCCGCCTGCCAGTCCCTGGCAGCCACCATTCTACTTTCTGTCTCTATAAAGTTGACAGCTCCAGGGACCTCATAGAAGTGGAATCATAGTGTTTGTCTTAAAAATAAGTTTTTTAAAAAAATATTAGAGATGGGATCTCCCTATGTTGCCCAGGCTGGTTTCACACTCCTGGGCTTGAGCCATCTTCCCACCTTGGCCTCCCAAAGGCTGGGATTACAGGTTTCCCACCTTGGCCTCCCAAAGGCTGGGATTACAGGTATGAGCCACCGGTTTGGCCCAGTGTGTGTCTTTTTATGACTGGCTTATTTCACTTAGCATAATGTCCTCAAGGCTCATCCCTGTTGTAGCGTGTGTCAGGATTTCCCCCCCTCCTTTTTTTTAAGCTGAATAATATTCCATTGTCTGTATACATTTTGTTCATCCATTCCACTGTGCATGGACACTTGGGTGGCTCCCACTCTGGCTCTTGTGATAAAGCTACCATGAGCATGCAACTCCCCAATTTCCAGGCTCACCTGAATTTACTTTATGACCGGTGACTGTTTTCATCTAAACCTCAGGGGAGCCTGCCCCAGATGTGGGGCTGCCAGTGATCCATTTCATACCCCCTAAAGATGCCCATCTTCGGCTGCCTGACAGTGTAGCTGTAGCTGTGCTCCCTCTTGTGAAGAAGGCCTCCATCCAGGCAGGGAAGGGGATAGGCTAGGAGCCAGGAGTCCTGGCCCCACTGGCCCTGGAGATTGAGGCAGTCGACAAGGTGTAGCATCTCAGAGGCACAGGAAGCTCCAGCGTCCTGGCAGATGTGTGGGGGGCCTAGTGGTAACTGGACCCTCCAAAGGTAGGGGAATACACAGTGAAAAATGGGGGTGGGTGACCCCTGGAAATGCTGGGGCCCTTGGCATTTTAGATTCTGTTGGAGTTTAGGGACAGGGCCCAGGGCTCAGAAGAGGGTGGTGGCAATGGGCGGATGACTGAGTTGATAACCTGGGATGGCAGCCAAGGTGGCAATCAGCTGGACAACTTGGGTACCACATCTTGGCCATCTGACTGTGGACAGGCACCTGTTGCATGGGGGCAGTTCTGGAGGTGGTTTGAGGCTCAGAGAACCAAGAGGACTCTCAGACATCGGAGCTGGGAAGGGTCACCATGGGAAAGAATGAGTGCTACAATCCTAAAATCTGTCACCTGGTGGGGAGGGGAGAGACTGAGATTGCAGGGGATCCTTGAGTTGGCTTTGTCTGGGACCCTGGGTTACCTGAGCCTGCAGAGGGGCCAGACTGAAGCCTGCAGGGGCCAGGGTCTGGGAAGCCAAAGGAGGAGGCTGTGGCTGGCAGAGGGGCACCTCAGTTTGCAGTGCCTAGAACCTGAACCTTGATCTGCAGGAGTTTGGACACCCCAGGGGTCCTGGGCAGTGAGCCTGGGGCATGCAGCCACAGGGCTTCAATGGGGCATCTTCCTGGAGCTTCATTTCTACTTTAAACATTTGGGGGATGGGCAGTTAAGTGATTAAAAATAGTTCTACATATTTCACTTATACAGCTGTTAAAGCAGTGAACTTGGGGTCCAGGCTGGGTTCCAAGCTCAGCTCTGCCACGTGGGCACGTTGCCTAACCTCTTTCTGCCTTAGTGTTCTCATTGGCAGCATGCGGATTCTTAGTCCCCACGCCTAGGCTGGGTTTAGCAAAGGCAGTGATACACACAAAGAGCTCTGCATGGCGCCTGAAACTTGGCATGTCTCAGTTTATGTTTGTGGCTGTTATTATCATGACTATCGGAAAACAAATGGGGCATTAAGGAGTAAAATGCAGAATTGGCTAGAACATTTAAGATAAAACGAGAGACCTTCAAGAAGCTCTGTGCTTGGGACAGCTGGGCTCCAGTCCTCTGCCTTTACGGTGGTGGAGCCATTTGGGAAACGTCACAGCCTCCAGAGGGCGGAACTCACATCTGCTGTTCACAGGGGTCTCTAGGGCCTGGCTGGTAGTGGGGTGTCAATGAATGCTTGTGAATGTGGTGTGTTGTTGGCATGCCCAGCATGGCTGGCAGAGGCATGGGCCTGTGTGCCTGTAGTACTACTGGTCACTCCCCACCCCCTGGTCTAGGGCTGGGTGGGTGCGGCCTGAAGAAAGGCCTTGTTTGTGGCTTCACATCCACCAGAAGCTGTCAGCACCCAGGCGAATGTGTTTGAATTAGCTGCTTCAATGGGCCTGTTTTTGATGAGAGTGTGTGTGGTGAGAGATGCTGGCGGAATTTTAAAGGGCATTAGAAGCGTCCCATGGGCCCTGGATGGACAGCTGTGCAGGAAGGAGAAGGCTGTTTCTGGCCTGTGTGGCTGTTTAGGGCAGAAGGAAGTACCCTCCTTTGGTGCCAACCGATGGGGAAGGGCGGGATCATGCTGCCCACAATGCCCTTGCTCGGCCTGCTCCATGGTGTCGGCCTCACCTGGCGGGGTGTGCTTGGGCCCCACGGGCTCCATTCTATGTCCCAGCCACCACAGTTTCGTGACCAAGATTGAGAATGTCCACGTGGCCAAGGTCCTGCCCGCTCAGGGAACCATGGACTCTTTGGGGATCCAGATCCCAGGGCATGTTCCCTGAGCAAATCCAGGGAAGAAGAAAGGAGGACAGAAATGTTCGCAGACATCCAGACCATGGACCAAATGGCAACCCCCTCCCCCATCAAAAACAATAGCGGTGCTGATGTGGTGTTTTTATGCACCTTGTGATGTTCTAAATGCTTGACACATTTTAACTCATTTAATCTTCCCAGTAGCCCTACGAAGTATAAGTGCAGCTATCCTTATTTTACCGATGGAGAAACTGAGGCACAGAGAGGTTAAGTAACTTACTCAATATCACACACCTAGAAAGAAGAAGAGCCAGGACTTGAACCTAGGCAGTCAGGCTCCAGAGCCCAGCCCCTGGCAACCACCATTCTACTTTCTGTTTCCATGAATTTGACCATGCTGGGGACCTTGGATGAGTGAGATGATACAATGTTTGTCCTTTCGCGACTGGCTTATTTCACGTGGCATAATGTCATCAAGGTTCATCCACATTGTGGCATATGTCAGAATGTGCCTCCTTTTTAAGGCTGAATAATATTCCACATTAAATACCATGCTTGTTATCCATTTATCTGTGGATGAACACTGAGGCTGCTTCTACCTTTTGGCTGTTGTGAATAATACTGCCATGAACACAGGTGTACAAGTATCTCTTGAGTCCCTGTACATTCTCCTTGGGTATGTACCCAGAGTGGAATTGCTGGATTATGTGGCGATTCTATGTTTAATTTTTGAGGAATTGCCGTACCGGCCAGACTTTTTAATGCCAGTAAATCCCTGCATCTGAGTATGTGCTTGATTTAAGATTTAGGAATTTTGTTCTTCAGCCCACTCAGGGTGCTGTCCCAAACCTCCCCTTTCCCTGAACTTGGCTCCTGTTCCTGGCGGCGGAGAGACTGCCCTGCCAGAAGAGGTCATTTCCTTCTGTTTTCCCTCTTCTTTTTGCCTTCACCCGCTTTGGGATCTAGGAGCGATGCCAGGACCCGAGAGCCGGGTGAGTAGTTGTGGGTTTTGTGGAGAGGGGCCGCCTTGTTCTTGAGAAATGGTCTGGCTGGGGGCAGGAAGGGGCTGAGTGTGTGTTGGCTGTGAAGCCTCCATCAGCAGTAAGCTTGGGTGGGGTCGGGGGAGCAGGGCCGTGTCCACATTGTTTTCACTCCATGCCTGGTACCCAATGGTGAGGTGCTCAGGGCCTGTGTGCAGGATGAGGGAGTGAAGAGAGCAGAGCTGGGGCTGCAGAGTGCTGGCCTGGGATGCCTGCTTGGGAGGCTGGTGAGATGGGCCACAGGTCCTCCCAGGGCAGAGGAGAGAGGGTATGTCGGAGCAGCATGGAAATGACCCTCTCTCCCCTGGTTAGGGCCATTCTGCAGCTTCGACGACTCATCTTAGAATAAGGAGTTGTGCTAGATGCTCCGGCTGCGACAGTCCACGTCTAGTAACAGTGAACATGCGTGGGTCCTAACTGAGATCAGGCACTGTGATGGGTACTGAACTTAATCCTCACAACACACTGTGAGGAACTTATATTAGCTGCTGCTGCTGCTGCTTCTTCTTCCCCTTCTCCTTCTCCTTCTTCTTGTTCGACAGAGTCTTGCTCTGTCAGTGGTGTGACTTCAGCTCACTGCAACCTCTGCCCCAGAAGTTCAAGTGATTTTCTTGCCTCAGCCTCCCGAGTAGCTGGGATTACAGCCGCGCACCACCCCACCTGACTCATTTTTGTATTTTTAGTAGTGAGGGGGTTTCGCTATGTTGCTTAGACTGGTCTCGAACTCCTGACCTCAGGTGATCTGCCCACCTAGGTCTCCCAAAGTGCTGGGATTACAGACATGAGCCACCGCACCCAGCCATATTAGCTTCTTTAACATAAGTGAAAACTGAGGCACAGGGAGGTTAAGCAATTTCCCCAAGGACACACAGCAGGAAGCAGAGAAGCTGGGACTAAATGGAGTCAGTCTGCGCCTCACTTTGGATTTGCTCCTCCACCGCACTGCACCTTACAAAATAAAATAGCTAACTTTTCTTTCCTAAGATTTTTTTTGTCTTAGTTTTCCAGGGCAGATATTTAAGGAACAGTGAAGGAATGGGGCTTATAGCTTGTTCTGCTGCTGGAAGGCTGGAGGGCCTGAGCATCATTGAGTATGATCCTAAGTGAGATCTTTTCTCCCTCCGGCAGGATCTGGTGGAGGCCGCAATTCATCACAGCAAACACGTCCTCTCCTTTCCTCTTCATCTTGCTCTTGCACAAATAAGAAACCTCAGTCACGATTCCAGCTGGGCATCCTCTGTCTCTTAGCAACCACCGCCAGCCCGGGCTTTGGGTTCTGGGCTCCAGGCGTGCCTTTCTTTGCTGCAGTACTTTCTGTGGATCCTGCACACACAATGCAGGTTGTGGGCATCAGGGCAGGAGGGGCCTATTAAACTCCTGCTCCCAGAGCCCAAGGGAGGTGGGGAAGACCCATTCTGGGAAGTTAACTTTGTGGGGGTGAGCTGGTGGGGTGTCTCCTGGTGGTTGCTCACAACTGTTTGCTGAAGAGGAGTGGGATTTGGGGAGTGTGTGTGCGTACACATGTGTGCTTCTAGCCATGGTGGGGGCATCGTGCCAGGAGAGAGATGAACACTCCTGCTTGTCCTGCTGGGCCCGTCTTTATGATTACCCACATTTGTTCAAAAGGTTTGTTTCTCAAATGTGATGAAGAGCCCCCTGGGACTCTCTGGCTCAGGCTTGCAGGGAAGGGGAGGGACAGGGCCCTGGGACTGTAGAGGTCTGGTGAGAGGAAGCAGCATGGACCAAGGAGGGGAGAAGAGGGCCAGGGCTGAGGCCAGCCTCACTTACAAGAGGCAGAGGGGCCGAGGGGGCTGACCGCAGGAAGGGCGGGAAGAAGACATCAATGCAAGGCCTGAGAGCAGGGGCTCGGTGGTGCATTCGCTCCCTGACCCTGCATGGTGGGTTCCCAGGGGCTTCTTGGAGGCCAGTGTGGGAGCTGGGCCTGTTCTGAGCGGCTGCTTGTCAATTCACGAAAAAGCTTTGCCTCTGGGGTTTCTACGTCTCGTCCCCGAAGAATCATTGCTTTAGTCATATATGAACTGGAAAGAACCTGAGAGAGGTTCTAATTCATGTCCTGTCTTTGCAGATGAGGACAGTGAGGCCTGGGACAGGAGTTCCTTGGAGTCATAGCCGGGTAGGAGCAGAGCTGGGAGCGGCCCCAAGGCTGCTGATTTCCCCGCTGTGCTTTCTTACTTTGCTGGAGTCCTCCCTGCACACTGATTGGTGCTGAGGCCACCATGGGCCGACGCATGGTCCCTGAAGCTCTAGTGAGTGTTTATTTTTAGAGTGGAACTTGCACACATAGAGGTGAGGTCTTGGAGGCTGTTTGGCTCATCTTTGTACCCAGAGGATGTGGTTCCTGATGAGGTCCTTGCTGGTCAGGCTGCTTCTGCACATCTTGAGTGACCTGGCCCCGTCCAGGAGAGATCCTGAGTTCACTTCCTAAGGAGGGAGTGAGTTGTGTCTTCCTGCGTCTGGCAGGTACCGCGAGACATTGTCCTAAGTTACGGACAGCATAGGGCGGGAAGAGCCCTTTTCTCTTTTAAACTGTAAGGCTTGGCTGATGAGTCTGATTGGTTTGGATACTTTACAGAAATGTCAGACTGGAAACCAACTTCAAAACCTTTTTTTTTTTTTTTGAGATGGAGTCTCGCTGTGCCACCCAGGCTGGAGTGCAGTGGCGCAATCTCGGCTCACTGCAAACTCTGCCTCCCAGGTTCACGCCATTCTCCTGCCTCAGTCTCCCAAGTAGCTGGGACTACAGGTGCCTGCCACCACGCCCGGCTAATTAAAAAAAAAATTTTTTTTAGTAGAGATAGGGTTTCACCGTGTTAGCCAGGATGGTCTCGATTTCCTGAACTTGTGATCCACCCGCCTCAGCCTCCCAAAGTGCTGGGATTACAGGCATGAGCCACCATGCCCGGCCTTCAAAACCTTTAAAGCCTGAGAATGGCGTAGATGGGAGGAGTGTTTGGCCGTATGTTGTATCTGGAAAAAGGTGACATCTGTGCATGCTCAGGGAGGTGAGAAGGGCAGGAAGTGCCAGGCGAGGGTCATAGGTCTTGGGCTTGAGCCTTGGTTCTGTCTCTTGTTGCTGTGAGTCTTGAGCAAGTCACACCCATACGTGGGACTGAGGGGCTTCTTCTGGAAAGTTCTTCCAGATCTAACAGCCTGTGGGTGCTCAGGAACTGCTCGAGACCAGCCACTCATTCATGTATTCCACAAGTGTGCACTGAGCGCCCAGCTAGGCTTCAGTGAGGCTGGGGAATGCCTCCTGCCCCGGCTGTAAAAGTGGAGCTTATGGGCTGGTGTTGGAATCTGTCAGTCGACAAACAAAACCCTTGTGCATCCCTCAGACCTGCTCTTTGAGAGCCAGTCTCTGGTCTGGAAGATGGTTCATCAGGTAAAATGTATCAGTGAAGAGGTTTGGTTCCTGGGAAGATTTTAAAGCCTCATCTCAACCACCCTGAACCTCTCGGATAAAGGCCAGTTTGGACTCTGATACTTTTGGTGGCTCCTCAAACTCCTCTGGGGATGAATGTGGCGTGAACTCTAAAAAGCAGTGGGCACTGCATCCGATTCATTGTTCGCCCTGTGGGATCTTCTTCTCTAAGAGACACCCATGTCCCACGTGTCCCATGTGCATGCGCACATCTGTTACAGTTTATAGCCCTCTCTCATATCAGCTGCATTAAATTGTCACACAGCCAAGGTGCTTCCTGTGTAAGCGAAACAGAACCTTTACATCTGAAAGTTATTAAAAATCTAATACCTAGTTTAAAAAATTAAATAAGACGGAGACATATAAAATGAACAGGAGTCTCCGTCCTATTTCAGATCTCGAGGTCCCCTTCCCAGAGACAGCTACTAAAATAGCTTCATGTGGAGACTCCCTGAAATGTTCTCTGCATATAAAAACACAGATATTCTCTCTCTCTTTCTTCAAAATGGGAGCTTACCTATTTATTTCCCTCCTGTAGAGCTAAGAGACCGCTGTATATCAGCACATCTACAGCTGGTCTTCCTGTTCTTAGCACCACAGACTCAGGCTCTCTCTCTCTCTCTTTTTTTTTTTTTCCTTTTTGAGACAGAGTCTTGCTTTGTCGCCCAGGCTGGAGTGCAGTGGTGCGATCTTGGCTCACCACAACCTCTGCCTCCTGGGTTCAAGTGATTCTTCTTCCTCAGCCTCCTGAGTAGTTGGGATTACAGGCATGCACCACCACGCCCGTCTAATTTTTGTATTTTTAGTAGAGACAGGGTTTCGCCATGTTGACCAGGCTGGTCTCGAACTCCTGACCTCAGGTGATCCGCCCACCTCAGCCTCCCAAAGTGCTGGGATTACAGGCATGAGCCTCTGTGCCCGGCCTACTTTTTTTTTTTTTTTTTTTTTTTTTTGACACAGGGTCTTGCTTTGTCACCCAGGCTGGAGTGCAGTGATGCGATCTTGGCTCACTGTAACCTCCTCCTGAGCTCAAGCGAATCTCCCATCTCAGCCGTCTGAGTAGGGCACCACAGGTGTGCACCACCAGGCCTGGCTAATTTTTGTATTTTTTCTAGAGACAGGTTTTCTGCCATGTTGCTCAGGCTTACACAGTCTTATTATATGTATTTCATGGAGGGACATCGCATTGTTTTCAGTCTTTTTCCTCTCATAAACATTGTTACAAAGAAACATCCTTGTTTGACTCTGTGTTCTCATATGGCAAGATCAGTAGGACCAACTCCTAGAAATGGAGGTGCTAAGTCAAAGAAAAGATGCATTTTTCATTATGATGCCTATTGCCCAGTTGCTGTCTAGAAAGGCTGTTCCATCTTCACAGTATACAAGAAGCTCTGTTTCTCCACACCTTCTCTAGTATTGAACATTTTTGACATTTTTCACTTTGCCAGTTTGATGGGCTGAAATACACCTTGTTTTAACCTATATTTCTTTAATTATGAGTGTGGTTGAGCATCCCATTTTAATGCTTTTAAAGCCATTTGTGTTCTTTTTCTGTTAAACTACCTGTTTGAATCCTTTGCCTATTTCTCTATTCCGTCTTCATTTTATTAAGAGTACACTGAAGCTCAGAGAGGTTAAGCAACTTATGTTGGGTCACACAGCGGGTAAGTGGCAGAGCTGAGACTAGAACCTAATTTTCCCTCTCCTGGTTGAGTGATGCTTCTAATGTCCATGCTGCTTCTCTGTCCAAGGGCTGGACTAGGTATACCTAGTGCTCCTAGGTGGGGAGGGGACCCCATGCTCTGTATTCCCAGGGGTGCCATTGGCTCTGAGTGGAACATGTGGGTTCCTTCGAGACTGTCTGCAAAGCTTAGCCCTCTCAGGCTGGAATTGATTCTTAAAGTGCTTCTAAGTCTCATCTCCCCCTGGGAAGCCGGCTGCGCACCCCAGTGGACATTTGCTCCTAGATGGTTAGAGGTTTATCCTGCAGCCTCTGCCGAGGCCCCTCTCCATCCACAGAGGAGATCCAGCTGGCATTATTGTTTGTACCCATGAATTATTGATAAGGCATGAAATGGCCTCAACCTTGGAATAGCAAGGCTCGAGGGAGGGCAGCCACCATGCTGAGGTAGAGCACGGGGCTGACAGACCCCCTCCCTGGGGCCCAACCTTCCCCGGGCCAAAGGGTACTTTTGAATGTCGAAGGGCTTCGTAGTCCTCCTCTCCCCTGCCCTGTCAGGTTTTGGTTGGATTTTGAGCATGTGTCTTTTAAGAAAATGTGCAGGGACAAGAGCTACCTTGAATTTCATAGCATGTTTCATATTTAGATTATTTAAAAATGTGTAAGGTTATGCATACTCAGGATAAGATTCATACATCCCAAAGCTGTATCATGCAGAAAGTGAACTCCTGTGTGGTCTCACCCCCGAGGCTTCCGCTGCATAATGCTGTTAAGTGGGTTTGTTTTTCACTCATCCCCTGAGCCTGCATACATGTGAAGAGAGTACTGTTTATTCAGGCAACAATGTCTGATGGAGGGATTTGAGGACTCCTTGGAACACATCCTACTCCACGTAACGGCTGGTCCCTCTGCTTGAGAGCTGAGGCTTTGTGGCTCTGCCGTGGACCCTTCTTGTGTTTCAGTTGCCAGCTGTTGAATCTTGTGACTGGGTCACTGCACTATGTTTCTACTCTGTCTCCAATTTTTTTTTTCCCAGACAGAGTCTTGCCCTGTCACCCAGGCTGGAGTGCAGTGATGCAATCTGAGCTCACTGCAACCTCCACCTCCCAGGTTCAAGTGATTCTCCTGCTTCACCCTCCTGAGTGGCTGGGATTACAGGCGCCTACCACCATGCCCAGCTAATTTTTGTATTTTTAGTAGAGACGGGGTTTCGCCATGTTGGCCAGGCTGGTCTCAAAGTGATCTTGACCGCAAATGATCCACCTGCCTCGGCCTCCCAAAGTGCTGGGATTACAGGCGTGAATCACTGCGCCCGGCCTGCCTCCAAATTTGCCTAGTATTGGGCTTGTTCTGAAATTGTTTGAGGGTGGTTCAGACATTCTGGAGGAAAGGAATGGCCCAGTCTCCCCATGCTTAGCATTCTTTGCCAAATGAAGGGAGGTTGCTCTACTTCTTCTCTGGCTAGAGGGCTCGCAATTTTACATTCCACAGGAATTTTGAAGGAGTCTGTTGTTTTGCAAAACTGTGGTGTGCTGATAAAAGGTGTCAGATTTTTAGGGGAAAACTATTTGACATGTGTGACTTTTTGGCAATCCCTTTAGGGAAGGCCGGGCGTTGACTTCTGAAGATCATGTCTTTGGGAAGAGCATGACAAGATCTGTGACGTGCGGCAACTGTCACTGCAGTTCCCTAAGCCTCAGTTTCTTCATCTGTAAAGTGGGGATAGTAATAGCATCTCTGTTTTGGGGATATTCGTTGAGTTCTTTGAAGGGTGTTTGAAGGTCCCCTGTGCAGGGCTGGCCTCCACAAACATTAGCCCCCTTTCCTTCCTGGATAAATGACATCTGTTGATGAGGACTGGAGTCGAAGGGCCTGGAGATGCCAGAGGGGATGAGCCTCAAGGTAGAGACAGGTGAAATAGGTGAAATATAAAGCTGCTGAGCAGGTGAGGCACAGACTTGGAGGCTGTCTGAGGAACTCAGAGAATAAGCAGCTCTAGGACGGACTTGCTAAGCCAGATCTAGTTTGCTGGCACTAGCAAGCAGCTTCCGGACAAGGAGCTCCCAGGAAGTATCACTGGCGTTTGGCAAACATTTGCTGAATGAGTACAAGGGCTCCCTGATGCTCTCTGAGCTCCTCTCAGATGTGCCTTCCTCACGCTCCACTCTGGGCTTGCATACACTGTTCTCTTGGCCCAGAGTATGTACCTCCCTGGACAGATGCACGTGCAAGTGTGTAACACACTCGCACACACTCACATACACATCGTCCAGGCCATGTCTGTCATCCTCTGGGTCTAAGCTGAAACACCACTTACCCAGCAAGGCTTCCCTCCTCACCTCGTGGGCTGGATGGGGTTCCTCTGCCACGTGCCCTCTGGACACTGTGGCTTCACCTTTTTGCAACAGGAGTCTGTTTCTCTTAGAGGGCTGGGGTGCACATCTGTGTTCTCTGTATCTGTAATACCCAGAATGGCCCTTGCTATCTATTAGATATTCAGTAAATGTTTGTTGAATGAATGAGGCAAGAATCCTCTTCCTTTCTGATTATTGTTTACTTGAAACAAGGTTTCAGTTGCCTACAATGGAGTTGTGGGAACCTGTTGGTACTCATCTCAAGACATGGGAGATCCCATCTTCCATGTGGCTGGAATCCTTATCTCTGTAGCAGCCTCCCTTTCAGAAATGTAGTTGGCTCTGTCCTTGCTAGGGAGATGGAGAAGTAGACACTAGAGTCAGAATGCCTGGCTTCAAGCGAAGGTTCCGTAACTACTAACTGGATGACTGTGGGCAGTGGCTCAGTCTTTCTACACCTTGGTCTCCCATCTGTAAAATGTGTTTGTTAATTCCTGTGGTTACTTGCCTGATAAGATTGCTGTGTGGATTAAATGAGGTAATCCAGGAATATATTATAGCAATGATCAGGTAGTGTGTGCTCAATAAGTAGAATATATTCTTCCCGTTAAGCCATATGTGTCCATCCTGTCAAGAATCTGGCATCGGTAAAGCAATGGGGTTGAGCGGGACTGCAGCTGATGAGGCAGGAATGGGCAGATGGAATGGAGCTAAGGTAAGAACTACACGTCCGAGAGGTCCTGCAGAGGAAAGCAGGAGGGAAATTGGATGTAGCAAGAAGGCAAGGGTAGGCTTGCAGAATCGTGCTGCACTCAGCCTCAGGGTTACTGGTGTGTGATTAGGACTTAGGTTCAGATCTTGGCTCTACTACTGGACAATGATACATTATTTTGGGTGAGTTACTTCATCTGTCTGAGCCTCAGTTTCCTAATCTGTAACTAGGTTAATAATGGTGACCTCACAGAGTTACTAAAGGCTTAAGTAAGAGACTATATGAACGGCACCTCCACAGGCCCCAGTGCATAGTCGGGGTGCATTTGCGTTTAAGAAGGGAAAGCTGGTGGGGCTCTGCACATATTTGAAGGGACGGCAGCTCCAAGAGCAGGGTGGACAGATCAGCTTGTCCTGGTGAGAGATTTCCCAAGTCTGCCGAAGGGAGGGGGTAAGCTGACTGCCTTCAGCGTGGCTTCGCAGGGTGACACCACTTATTGTGTAATTACGGAACAACGCGCATGAAAGTGAAAATGTGGGTCCAGATGGTGGGCCTTCCATGCTGTTGAGAGGCAGAGCTAATGAACTTAACAAATCACTGATAATTAATTTTCAGAAGCCAAAGGAAACTGGGGAGCAATGAATAGGTCTACAGAAGGAGGGAATGCAAAATAGTGCCAACTGTCAGCCCAGAGAGAGGTGTGAGATGCTGGCATTTCCAGGCCAGGGAGACCGTCTTGACATCTAATAGTTTCAGGGGGACAGTGCCCGGAGAGAGAAGGCGGTCCAGGTAATCTAGTAATCGTCGTGACAATATTGGTCAAGCTTGACTGAACCCTTCTACATGGCAGGAGCTGTGGTAAGCATTTTATTTGGATGGGCTCTCATTTCAGGCAGCTTCTCCCATAGGGTAGGAAGAGAGAGTCAGAGTCCAGTGGCTGATAGGGGCCTTTATCTTAGTACCATGGAGCAATGAGGTAAAGTGATGCGAACATCTAATATTTACTGAGCACTTGCAGTGTGCCAAGCACTGTGCCGAACTCTTCCGGAGGTGTCGGCTGCTTAGCATCATGAACATCCTGGGAGGAGGCACAGAGAGGGTGGGCCACTTGCCCTGCGCCCTCAGCAGGGTGTAAAGCCTGTGAAAATGTGGAGCCAGGAAGGACTGCGCCGCCGCTCAGAGCTGCCCGTGCACACCGTGGGAAGCAGGATTGTGAGTCAGGAAACTGCGTTTTGGCTCCAGTACCCCTGACACAAGTCCTTGAGCCTGCCCGGAGTTTTGTTTCTTTAACTGTAAAAGGTGAGCAGTGGATTTGAATCAGGAGGACACACACTTTTCAGACAGCAGTGCTGTGTATTCAAATAAATCTCACAGGGCCTTTCTCATGGAGCCCCAAAGCTGTTTGGGACTCATTTGGGCAGCTGGGGATGAGCTCAACAGTCACAGGGAAGTGGTGGTGGGGAGCAGGCCTGGCACACTGTCTTCTTGCCCAACCCTGGGCTGAATCTGACCCTGCGCTTACTAGCTGTGCAGTCCTAGGCAACTAGTTTGACCTCTCTGAGCCCTGTTTTGCTCAACCGTAAAATGGAGATAAAACTTCAAGGGGTATTCATAAGGATTAAATGTCGTAGTGTTGTAAAGCTCTTAGTTCCATGGCCTAATAAAGACTCAACTAGAAGGTAACAGACAGATAAATATTTGTTAAATGGGTAAGTACTTTTGAATCTATGTACATATACGTATATGTATATGTATATGTATATGTATATATCCCTTTAAAAAAATATATATATTTCCTCCTAAACTTTCAAGACTGAGTGAGAAGAATTGGAAGCCCCAGGAAGATGGGCCAGTCTGCCAGCATTGGGCATATTTGCTCCAGGTGAGAACGAAGGGACTAATCTGGCTGATGGGGTGAAATGTTTGAGTCTCTTTGTCTTCCTTGCTGGCTGCCAACATAGAGTGGGCGTCCACCGGGGCCCTCCCCACTGCTGCTGGGCCACCTCCCGCCTGTCCCTGGGGGTCAGATGCAAAGCCAGGGAGGATGGGTGAACCGAAGGCACCGTCTCCTGAGTCTTCCCAGACCCTCCCGATGACCTCCTCGCACCGCCCCGCCGCACCCCACCTTCTGTTCACGGCCCATCAGCCGGCTTTCTCCCTGACTGCGCTCGGATTTGAGCCATTGTGAATTCATGTTTCCAGATTAATTAGCAAGGCCCCATGTCAGATGCTAACTGGAACCCAGATGTCGGCTTGGTTCCTGCATCAAATCATTTTGTCTCTGTAATTGAAGAACACGGAGGCAGCAGCCAGGCTGGCCAGACCCACTCGCTTTCCCCGCCCCTTTCCATTAAAAGAGAAATAAGCCCACTCCCCACCTGGGAGGATCGGGGAAGGGGGATCTGCCCACCATTTCTGTGCCAATAGGATGGCGATGAGCTGACCCCTGACCTCCCTGTGAGGGTGGGGTTCCCCTGAGGAGTTTCCCATGGGTTTACAGGAAGGTGAGAGGGGTGGTGAGGACAGAGAACTCTTCCTAATTTTGACTTTAGCCAGATACCCTTTTCCCAGGCTAGAACACTGCCCCTTAAGAGACCCCAGGCAGTGCCTGCCTGAATGGCCCATCACTGCTGGGCTGCGTGGAACCTTCCAGCTTCAGGGTCACGTTGTGCATGCCTGAGTGAAACAGACATGTCAGAGCAGGGATGTATTTCCCTTTCTCTCCAAACCATATGTTGTGCATGTGTGTGTATGCTTTTTGTTTTTAAGCTACCATTTATTGTCATGAATAACATTTTACATGTACTGTCTCTTTTAATCCCCGCAGCAATCCTGTAAGAGAGGATTTTTTTTAATCCCCATTTTTTCTTGTAACCAATAACCCAAGGTTACATGGCTAGTGTGTGACGGAGCTGGGGTTTGAATCATTCAGTATGTCTTTTAAGTGGAAGCAGCAGTTGCAGGAAAGACGAGCCACGTTTCCTTCCCCCTTAAGAATGTGTGTTCTCCTGGGCAGAAGAGGTGAGAACAGGTTTGGTCATACTTTCGCCTTTTCTGTTGAAGGTCAGAAACTACAATGGCCATTTTGGAGATAGAGGGGCACTTTGATGGGTGGCACAGGAGATGCCAAGGGAGGCCAAGAGATGCATGGGCTGGAGTCTGGAGTGTGTCCAAAGCCTGCAGAAAGCCCTTAAAAGTGGGGAGTGGGCTCTGACTCCATGGCTAGGTCAGTGCCCCAAGTCCTGCTGCACCAAGAAGTGGAGGACAAAGTCCTGAAGGCCCTGTGTTCTTTGGGAACGCAAAGCCGAGGGTTCAAACCCAGCTCCAGCTTACTCAGCCTGTGACCTCAAGTTGCTTGGGTCACCTTTTTGAGCCTCAATTTCCCCATCAGCAAAATGGGCCTAAAACCTTCTTATACCATACAGTCCTTGTAAAGTTGCACTGAGTATTATGTGATATTCAGGCCCTCAGGAAATGTGAGGGTACTGTGATGGGGCCAGACACCTCAAAACGTCTTGATTTAATAAAGCAGAATCTTAAATAGTAAATGCAAAGATTTGGAATAGCCGTGCTCAAACACTAGAGAATGCTTATTAAAAAATGTAGATTTCAGAGCTTTACCCCTGACCTGCTTATTGAGAATCTGAGACTGGAGCCAGAACTCTGCATTTTGACAGATCCCCCTGGGGTTTCTAAAATGTTTACAGAACATTCAAATATAAGAGCTGGCAGTGACTTCAGAGATCTTTTAGGTCCCTCCTTCATTTATAGAGAAGGAACTCAGGTTGTAACTCGGATATGAGTTGCCCTCAGGGAGAGCCGGGAGTGGATCTTAGTTCACTGATTTTTCAAAATAGTTGCTGGTAACTGAGTGACTTGCCTGTGGGTCACTTGCATGGCCCAAGCCTCATGGCCTTTTTTAGACTCAGCAACCAAAGAGACTATTTATATACTCTCAAATCCTACCCCTCCAATTTAGGTACACTGTCACCAGGTGGCAGTAGTATGTTATAGAGCCTCAAGGATTGTTCCTGGAAATCCACGCCCTCGTGGATTTATAACCTTGAATAGTCATATTTCTTTTTTTTCGTTGTTAACATGAAGACGAACACCTTTATTAAGCTAGCTAAATGCAAGCAAACATCAAGCAAATATTGACATGGAGAGTATGTTTAGAGCAAATTTTCTAAGCAAATAAGTTATTAGAGACAGGAAGCTATCTTTCCTTATAATTATTTAATAGACCTTGTTCTTTGTCCTACATTTCCCTGTATTTTTTTTTAAATGTACCTGCTTTGCTCTTTGCATGCCCACTTCACGTGCTTTATTCTCAGATCTTTCAGGGTAGGGCTCCTTGATGTCGGAACTCATGTCCCTGGAACTTCTCTTCATGTCAAGTGTTTTTCTAAGTCTCTGTCTCGTAGAAACACAGAGATAAAATTGCTTTTTTTTTTTCTTCTGATTTCATTTTCTCCTCTCTCTATGAAGCAAGGTATTGGCATGTCTCTGCCACCCACTGTAGTTAGGGATGGGGAGGGAGGGAGAGAAAACAGTGTTGGGTACTGACTGCGGACCAAGTTCCAAACCATATGCTTTCCTGTTACCGCGCAACAGTGGGCAGCAGAGTGCGTTGTCATTTCACAGACAGGTAACAAGCTGATGGGCGGGGGGGAGGGGCGGGCAGGAGCGAATGCCTGGTCTTTGGAGCTCCAGAGCCCACCCATCCTCTCGTTTCCATGGTGGGCTGGGGATGGAGGGGATGTGGGCTGCCAGATGCTCTCCACCCCTACAGAGGAAGCCCAGATGCTCTGGGGTGAGGGCCAGGCCTAGTGACAGGCTCTCCCACCCCCAGCCTGCACCAGAGAGGACTCAGGAACACCTGGGCCCCTCTCCTTGGGGAGCCTGACTGCACGGCAGCTGCTTCGCTGGCATTCTTGAGAGTGTTAATTGGGCAGGATGCCCAGCCCCCAGCCCCACTGCCTCCTGAAATGAGCTGGACTGGGGACAGAAACCCCACTGCCCGCCAGGCATAGAGGAGACAGGATGGGCTCCTGGTCAGCAGCTCAGGGAGGAGGCCCAGGATGCCGGGCTAGACCTGTGGGTAGTGGGTGCTTCTCATCAGCAGCCTCCACTCTTCCCTCCTCTGGGGAAGCTGGGAGAGCAGTGTTGACCCCAGGGCTCAGGACAGGCCCTAAGGAAGAAGAACCTGGAATCCTTGCAGTGGGCTTCCGCTAGCTCAGGAGACGGTCCTCTCTAGCTGGAGGGAGGAAGTGAAGTGGGGTGGTGATGAATTATTTGAATTATTATTTCTCTCTCTCCTCCTTCTCTTTCTCCTCTCCTACTGCTGCCTCCTCCTCCTTTTTCTCCTTTCTCATCATAATTGAAGACTTATTCAGCACCTGTCTGACCCAGGCTGCCAGCAGGACTCTCCATATATTATTTCATTCTCATATTTCAACAGCCCATGAAACGTATTTTGTTGATTCTACTTTTACACTAAAGCTCAGAGAGGTCAGGCAGCTTGCCCAAGGTCACACAGCAGGTGAATTGGCACAGCCAAGGCTTGGATGCAGGTCTGACTCCAGAGCCTGTGCTCTGTCAACTCGGCCCTCTGCTTCTCACACTCTGCCCATCAAGGATAGAGCCCTTTGACCTTATGGGAAGGTGCCCTTTATCCCTGGTGCCCCAGTCTTCACGGGAGGAGTCTATGTTTTCTTTGTTTTCAAAAGACTTGGAATCTGACACAGGCTTCCTTTCTGAGCCTTGGCTCCTCAGAAGGAAGGGCAGAGAAACACCGTTTTCACAGTACAGTGAGAAGGCCGGGTGGCTCCTCGGTGGGGACTGGATTTCTAGAGAAGGACCCAGGATGCTCAGGTGCCCAGTGCTGTGGTTGCTGTTGAGCCTCCCCTCAGCAATGACCCAGTGACAGAAAGATAGGAGGAACTCAGGGGTCAGGATGCCCAGGGCTCTTCCAGGCCTGGAAGACCTGGTCAGTGAGGGCCATCAGGGAGCTGAGGGCTGCTGGGCACACCCTTCTCGGACTGTGGTACCTGGCTCCATGCTCCTCATCTCCAGAGAAAGTTTGCCAAACTTACAGGCACCCAGAGTTGGCCCCCGCACCTGTGAGGGGTCAGTGAAGAAACTGGAGAGGTTTCAGGTCTCCAGAGCTGCTGAGAGGATTTGAAGGCGTGGATGTGGGCCATGGGAATGAGTGGGCTTACTTTCTGTTCTTCAGAAGAAGTAGGATGAGTACCGGCAGGCAGGTCTCAGGGCAACTGAGAACAGCAGGCTGGGAGTGGATGTTGAGCCTCAAGCCGTAGTGAGCTCTCTGGCCCTGGGCAAGGTCAAGCAGAGCCCAGGTGGGCAGCCCCTAAACCAACCTTACGGGTAAGCCGGGAAGGGGCCCATGCGCTGGGCCAGCCTTCAGACTCCATGATCGAAATGTTTCCTTGAAGCTCACTTGGCCTCCGATGTCACAATGGGAAGGACCCTTTTGTGCTCTGCCAGGCCACTGCTATTTGCTGAGCATCTAATCTCACACCAGGCAGTGATGGTGAACAAGACAGACAGCAGAGACTGTCATGGGCCACGGCAGGAACCGTCACAACAGCACGAGGTGCCATGTATCATGTGCTAAGGGTTTTCCATCGTTATCTTATAGAATCCTCTCAACAGCTTCATGAAGCTGGAATTATTATTATCTCCATGTCATAGAGGAGGAAACAAATTCAGAGTGGCCAAGAATTTGCCCAACATCACACAGCTAGTGAGGGCTTGGATTTAGATTTTTATTTTTTGGTTAGAGATGCTGGGGAGACGAGCTTCCTTAGGACTCTTCCTTGAGCTAAGGGATGACTCTAAGTATCCGGGTAGATGACTCCATCACCTACTTTGTCCTTTTTTTTCTCTCTGAGACAGGGTCTCACTTTGTTACCAGGCTGGAGTGCAGAGTGCAATCACGGCTCACTGCAGCCTCAACCTCTTGGGCTCAACTGATCCTCCCACTTCAGCCTCCAGAGTAGCTGGGACTACAAGTGTGCATCACCACACCCAATTAATTTTTAAATTTTTGTTGCCCAGGCTGGTCTTGTTTCCCAGGCTGGTCTTGAACTCCTGGCCTCAAATGATCCTCCTACCTTGGCCTCCCAAAGTGCTGGGATTATAGACGTGATCTGCTTAACCCAGCCTGTAGTTTTGATCTTACTAGGAAGACTTCAGAATGTGCAATAATAATTCCCTCTGCTGTTTCTATGATCACTTGGGTCCCCTTTCCATCAGCTGGCCTCCCATGGGCAGGCCCCATAGTGGGAGTGGGTGCTTCTGAGGGGACTCAGGGCCTCCGTGGCTGCTCCATGTTGACCCTAAGTGTTGCGGTGAATTGTCCTTTGCTCCCCTGGCTTGTAACATTACCACCATAGACAGTTACACTGTGACGTGGTCAGAAGTTGGGCAGGTGGGTGCTCCTTTGCGGGGTCCCTTGTCCTCACTCCCTGCCTTGCTAGGACAGTCCCTGAGTATCTTGAGGGGCTGGGAGAGCTGGAGTGGCTTTAGGCACCTGGTAGGGGGGTGGATGTCTTCCCCTCAATGCCTCACTCCCACCCCTGCCCCACCTGGGAGTCTAGCGAGACTCTCCATGTGACTGTAGGCGTGTCTTTATACCAGGTCAGGCCACCTTTTGGAACACCCATAAAACTCACCTTAAAAATCCTAAAAGAGGCCGGGCTCACACCTGTAATCCCAGCACTTTGGGAGGCCGAGGCGAGCATATCACCTGAGGTCAGGAGTTCAAGATCAGCCTGATCAACATGGAGAAACCCTGTCTCTACTAAACATACAAAATTAGCCAGGTGTGGTGGTGCATACCTGTAATCCCAGCTACTCAGGAGGCTGAGGCAGGAGAAACTCTTGAACCCGGGAGGCGGAGGTTGCGGTAAGCCGAGATGGCACCATTGCACTCCAGCCTGGGCAACAAGAGCAAAACTCCGTCTAAAAAAAACAAAAAATCCTAAAAGAAAAATGTTCAGGGCTGAGCATGGTGGCTCATACCTGTAATCCCAGCACTTTGGGAGGCTGAGGTGGGTGGATCACCTGAGGTCAGGAGTTCGAGACCAGCCTGATCAATGTAGTGAAACCCCTTCTCTAGTAAAAATGCAAAATTAGCTGGGTATGGTGGTACACGCCTGTAATCCCAGCTTCTTGGGAGGCTGAGGCAGGAGAGTCGCTTGAACCTGGGAGGCAGAGGTTGCAGTGCCACTGCACTCCAGCCTGGGCAACAAGAGTGAAACTCCGTCTCAAAAACAGAAACAAAAAACCCCAAAAAAGAAAGAAAAATATTCGGAAGAGCTGATTCGGATGAACAATCCTTTGACGTTGCAAGAGGCTGTATATCAAATTATATATAATTATAATCAATCAATGCATCTTTGTAGATGATTAGAAAAAAATGATCAGGGACACAAAAATGACCACAAAATTTGATATTGCTTTCCAAGATACCTTTCAGTCCTAAAGTCCTCTGATTTCAAGATCTAGTGGCATCCAATTGCTTATTTAAAACATTTAATAACTGGGCTGGGCGTGGTGGCTCACGCCTGTAATCCCAGCACTTTGAAAGGCCAAGGTGGGAGGATTGCTTGAGCCTGGGCGTTTGACACCAGCTTGGGCAACATGGTGAAACCCTGTCTCTACAAAAAATACAAACATTAGCTGGGCGCAGTGACATGTTCCGGTGGTCCCAGCTGCTTGGGAGGCTGAGGTGGGAAGATTGCTTGAGCCAAGGGGCAGAGGTTGAAGAGATTGTGCCACTGAGCTCCAGCCTGGGTGACAGAGTGAGACCCTATCTCAAAAAAAACAAAACAAAACAAAAAACAAATTAATAACAGATCATGGGCTTTGAAATCAGTCTTGGGTTACAGATTGCGTGGTTTTGTTCCTGATATTGGACTTTTCTAAATCTCAGTTGCCTCATCTGTGAAATGGGGTTGGTAGTACCTCTTAGTGTGGTTGTGAAGATTAAATCGGATAGTGCTGTGAAGGCTCAGCACAGGTCCTGCCCATGAGTGTGGATTATCTGTCCTGGCCCATTGCTTTATGTGGTCCTGGGACCTGAGGCCCAGGAGACACACACTTTTATTTATAGTATGCTCTGAATTCATGTCTCCCAGCCTGCAGGCTGTGGATGCAGAAAGAGGAGCTCAGAACCGTGGGAGGATGGAGGAGAAAACAGAGAGAGCTGGTGCCGAGGGGTGAGTACCACGGGGCACTCTGTCAGGGAGTGGTGGAGCCCGGCAGTGAAACTTGGCAGAGACTTCCTGGAGGAGGGGGCATCATTGCTGGGCTCTGAGGGTCCAGGAGACCTTAACTAGGCCAAGAGAGAGGTGAAGAAGGTAAGGACAGAGGGAACAGCCTGTGTAGCCTTGGACAGCGAAGGGAACGTGATATGTTTGAGAACCCAGAAATGGAGCCGACCTGTCAGGTCAGGGTGCAGGTGCGAGTGGGGAGGGGCAAGCTCGGCACATTCAGCCAAGACACACCATTCAGCTGAGGGGCTTGGCTTTAATCCTGAAAGTGATGGGGAGCCTCTGGCAGATTTTAGGCAGCAGAGAGGCACAAATTCCCTCACAAACAGCATCCTGTGGTCCCTGGGCACCCGAGTCTTATTTTCATGGTGTGTTAAATTGACGACTATGAGTAACAGGGCTGTGGGCCATCTGGGTATGGATGCGAGCGCAGACATAAGCGTGTGTTCATGGAAACGAGCGAACGCTCCCAGGTGAGCTGCAGCCGGCTCCCGCAGCAAAAGCCCTGTTTGTCTGACACCAGGCACTTCAGAGAATAGGCATTATCAAAGCAAAACATTTGGTTATAAATATTTATAAATATGTGTTGGATTGAATTGCGCTTTGGTTCATTCACCATTTATGTCTATAAATATTTGAGAGGCTGCTTGGCATCATGGAAAGACGCAGTCTTTGTAGGCGTGGACAGACAGGGTGTGTTTGGTTTCTCACTCCGCGGCGGGAGCAGCTTGATGACCCTGGCCTTGTCACTTCACCTGTCGGAGCTGTAGTTTCCACGGTGATAATGACACCCATCTTGCATAGTGACTGTGAGAATTAGAATAATCTCTGTAAAGAGTCTAGTGTGTGCCGATGACATGATGGACACTCAGTGAATACAGCTATTATTGTCGTTCATTTGTCTCTGTGGTTTTTAATGACTCGGACTCTCGCCTGGCCGACTGAAGCATTTGGAGTCCCTTTTTGCCTTCAGATGTCCTTACCTATATTAGGGTCAGCCCTCTTTCTTTTCTTTTCTTCTTTTTTTTTTTGAGACAGAGTCTTTCTCTGACATCCAGTCTGGAGTGCCGTGGTGCGATCCTGGCTCACTGCAACCTCCGCCTCCCAGGTTCAAGCAATTCCCCTGCCTCAGCCTCCCGAGTAGCTGGGATTACAGGCGCCTGCCACCAGGCCTGGCTAATTTTTATATTTTTAGTAGAGATAGGTTTTCACCATGTTGGCCAGCTGGTCTCAAACTCCTGACCTCAGGAGATTTACCCCAAAGTGCTGGGATTACAGATATGAGCCACCACGCCCGGCCAACCCTCTGTTTGAAAATAATGCTTTAGAAATGATTTTTTTTGATAACAAAAGAAAATTTAGAATGTGTCTTAATGTAAATGTTAGTGGCAAAGCATAATAATAAAATGAGTATCCATGAATTCACCACCAAACTTAAGCAAAAGAGCATAGCAAAGCGGTAGGAAAGTCCCATGCCCTCTCCAGCTCAACCCCAGCCTCAGCTCCGGAGGGAAACTGTACTGACTTCTGTGTTTATAACTTCCTTGATTTTCTTTTTGGTATTGCTACATAGATGTATATTTCTAAGCCTTAGCTTAACTTTTGCTTATTCTCCAACTTTTTCATAAAGAAACCAAACTATGTATATTCCTTTAAGAGCCTGGTTTTATTTTTATTTTTTGGACTCAACATTACAGTTCTGAAATTCATCCATGATGATGTGGACTGTGGTTCATGCATTTTTCACTATTATGTGGCATTACCACAATTGACTCACTTTCCTTTGAGTGTATATTTGGATTGTTTTCAGGTTTTTCAGTTGCATATAATGCTTGGAACATCCTGGCAGGTGCTTCCTGGTGCACAGTTGGGAGAGCTTCTTTGGTGAATACCTGGGAGTGGAATTGCTAGGTCATGGGCATGTGCATCAACTCCAATGGGTCTTAGCAGATCGTTTTGCAAATGTAAAGCCTATGAGGAGAGGCTCTGTCATCGGAACTGTTTTGATTAGGCATTGAGTGAAGGGCTGGCACCTCTGTATGGTTTCAAGCTGTGGAGTTGTTTCTGTGCCTTCTTCCCAGGCACAGAATGTCCTCATTCCATGATAGGCAGAGAAGGAGCCGACACATATTTTAAAAGTAAAATCTAGTTTCAGTGATTATTGGATGGACAGTGGGTCAATGAATACGGGATTGGCCCTTTGCTCTGGGCTCTTCTGGGAAGGCATTAGAGGTCTGTCCTAACTACTGCCTGGGTGTGGTATATGAGTAAACTGAGCTGAACACAGTGTTCTTTCCCACTCAAATTCTGGCCCATTTGATGGAGGTTTGCAAGAGAAGAGCCAGGAGGACCGGGCTGTGTCTGCCCGCTGGCTCAGCTTGCACCCAACAGCTTGGCGGGGACTGAGAGGTTTGTCAGCGATGTTTCTCTTTAATGTGCTACAGAAGGGAAATGAGATGACTGATCAGGCACAAAAGCTGTGGAGAGCACACACGCCAGACCCGTCCCTCACCCCTCCTCTGTGCACCTGCCACTCCAAGGCTCAGGCAGCACTCTTCCAGTATTTACTTTGAAATGTTAATTTCCAAACTCATCCTTTCATCCCTTCCTCTCTGTTTGACAAGGCTAATGGGGTGAAGAGGGAAGATGGCAGAGTTAGAGAGAGCAAGAGATGCAGGGAGCAGCAGGAACCCACAGCTTCTCACTGGGAAGGTTTCCTGTCGGGATGTTTCCAGAACCTTCTTCTGATCACCTCTCCTCCCTGAGCATCTCGGAGGCAGTCCTTCTGCCCTACTTTCTTCCTTTAAGCACCTCTGGAGAGAGTAGCTGAGGTTGCAGATGGTCTCGGAGCACTCACTGCTCATTACAGATAGGAGTGCCGGCATCATTATCGCTAAAAACGAACCCATTGTATTTATTGTGACTTACTAAGTGTCAGGTACTGTGCTAAGCTCTTGAAGTGTCTTTTCACCTATTTCTCACAGTAACTCTGTGAGGTTGGTTTTATTTTTTTTCTTTGGTAGAGATAAGGTCTCTTTATGTTGCCCAGGCTGGCGTTGAACTCATGGCCTCAAGTGATCCTCCCACCTTGGCTTCCCAAAGTGCTGGGATTATAGGTGTGAGTCACCATGCCTGGCCTTTTATTTGTTTTTTTAGATTGTAATTTTTGTTTCGTGTTTACAGATGAGGAAACTGAAGCTCCAGAAGTAAAGGAACTTGTTCCTTGCCACTGCACTCCGACCCTGGGCCTGTGCATGATCTCAGGACCACCGAGTCCCGAGTGTGGCTTTTTTTTTTTTTTTGTGAGACTGAGTCTCACTCTGTTACCAGGCTGGAGTGCAGTGGCACGATCTTAGCTCACTGCAACCTCCGCCTCCCAGGTTCAAGTGATTCTTCTGCCTCAGTCTCCCGGCTAGCTGAGACTACGGGCACATGCCACCATGCCCAGCTAATTTTTGTATTTTTAGTAAAGACAGGGTTTTATCATGTTGGCCAGGATGGTCTTGATCTATTGACCTCGTGATCCGCCCACCTCGGCCTCCCAAAGTGCTGGGATTACAGGCATGAACCACTGCACCTGGCTCTTAACCACCAGCAGATACCATGTTGGGCCTTTCGTGAGGGCCCCACTGGGTGGCTGCTACCATTGCCATGGGGGAGGTAGATGTTGGGGGGTGCTGGGGGCACTGCAGGGAGGGGTGACATGGAGCCTGGGCCCTCGAGAGCTCTCAGTTTGGTGGAGGAAAAGGACAAGTTAAAAGCATGAAAGCTCACATTTACTGCATGAGCCAAGTGCTTCCTGGGAACTATTTTATTCACTCCTCAGCACTGTTACTCCCCTTATTCCACAGAGGAGGAAACTGAGGCACGGAGAGGTGAAGTGATGTGGTTAAAATGACAAAGGAAGTGGCAAAGCTGGGATGTAAACCCAGGCAGCAAGGAGAGCCTACCCTCCTACCCACCTCCCCTGCTGCACCTTCCAGAAGGTCCTCACAGAGGCGACCGCTGGGTGCTGATGCCGCCCCAGGGGACGGCACAACCATCCCTAGAGAGGAGGAGGATGGTAGGGGTCACAGGACTTCCTAAGGGAGGGAAGATGGGAAGAAAGGAGGGCAGCCCAGGCAGTGAACTCTGGGGCAGATACCTCGGGGCAGGGAAGAGCTGGGCACGTGTGTGTGTGCCACTTAGGATTGTGTTTACCTCTGGACCGGAGCCTCACCCCTTTCATCTCTCTTCGTGCAGTGCTGCTGGTCCTGCCCACAGGTTAGTGACCCCTCGGTTTGTCTTCTTCCCCTTTGTGTGGGTGACATGGGCCTCGAGTGTGGTTGGTGAGTAGTGGGGGTGGCACCTACCTGTCCCCGGCCTAGCTCCTGCTTGAGCTCCCCAGGGAGCTGGCCCAATGGGTTGGCTCCCTGTCCTCTACCCTACCCACAGCTCAAAGGGCAGCACGTGGGGGTGGGGCAGGGTCTTTGAGCCTTGGCAGGGCCTCAGCAAGGCAGGACCTGAACTTTCCCAACCGGACCTTGGGGGAAGCTGCTTGTGCATTTCCTTGCAATTTCCTTTGTTTTTCTTTAGTATTCTTCAAATATTCCTCTATGGCATAAAGAGAAAGGTCTTTGAGAACAGGAATTGGCCCATGACCAAAAGGGCTCCAGTGTCAAGGGGAATCAGCAGAGCTTTGGGGGCTCGTGTGATGCAGTTAGGATGTGAGGTATCTGGGGAGAAGGGGAGGCCTGGGGAATAGAGGCGGCATCCCTTGGCCAGCTGCCCTGCCTTACCTGGGGAGAGATCGGGGTTTTATTTAACAAAGGAGGCTGAGTGAGTCTTTACAAACTAAGCATAGAGTTAAAATAACAACATGTTATCATTGACAAAGCATGTTGCTATGTGCCATTCCATCCAGCCTCAGCAGCACGCGAGCCAGCTCAGGTGAGCATGTCTCCAGGAGGCCCCTCCAGCTGCAGGGGTACCTCCCCCAGGTAGAGTGCTTTGTCTTTTGTTTCCAACATCTTCCTGATGGTATCCCTGTTGGGTACCTTTTCTGGCTTTGGGCCTGTGCCCTTGGCAAACATCCTGGAGGACCCTCAAGGCTCCCTCTTGCATTGTGACTGATAGCTCAGAGTCACTGCTGTACAGAAAGTTTCGATTACTGCCAGCTCTGAATGGATTACCCGGGATTACTGTGTGCCTTGACATGTATCAGCTGCTCTTCCGCTGGTTCCCCAGTCCTTGGAGAGTGTTAGGATGCATGTCGCTGCAGGTGTGGCATTTCTCTCCCAAAGAGCATTATGCCTGTCAGTCCCTTGAGCTGATGTTTCCAGGGCAGGCTTACTCTAGGGTTCAGTTATCAAAATATGAACTCTGCCAGCACAGCCCTCTCTGGACCTCTGGCCTGTCTGCTCAGGGGTAGAGCGGCACAGCACAAAGATCATAGCCTTGGGGCTGATCCCTGGTCTCTAGATTCTGTCTCCACCATGCGTGAATGACCTAATTGGGCAAGTTTAAAAGAAAAAAACAACACTTAAATTTGTTTCCTTATTTACAAATAAAGATTTCCCCCAAATAAGCCTACCTCCCAGGCTCATTTCAAGGTCTAAATGCAGTAACACTTGCACTGCACCAGGCAATAAACACTCAGTACCCATTAGCTTCCTTCCTTTGCAGTCTGGCAGACCTGAGTCAGATGAGGCCTGATCAGGGACTCAAATGATGCTACCAGGGCCAAGATTCATTCATTCATTCATTCATTCATTCATTCATTCATTCTCTCTGTCTCTCTCCCTCCCCTAATCTCTTCCACATAGGCCTGATTTCTGATTCTCCCCTTCTTCATTCATGTCCCAAGATGTTTACAGCAGCTCCAGCTCTGGCCTTGCCTTACCTCCAAGTCCCCCAGAAATGATGTTAGCCTCTGGCTCAGAAGTCTCACACCATCATAATGGCTTTGATGGGATTCTGTTTCCATCTAGAACTAGCCTTCATGGCCAGGGAAATGATGGGCTGGCCCTGGAGCTGGTCATCTCCACCTGACCACAAGACCAGAGTTGGGAAGGGGCAGATCTCCAGACAAAAGTTGGGGTTACCACTGGGAAGTCCCTGGGAAGTAGGGTGAGCAGAAGCTGCAGACAAAAACAAAACAAAAACCAGTGGATGACCACTATGGGTACCATCTGCAGGACCTTCTTGCCTGGAGGTTCTGTCCTATATCCTGACCTCCCGCATGCCTTTCCCAGCATCCACCTGATGGTGCCCTTGGCGGAGGCCTCCGGACCAGATTCTGGGTGTGCTTGTCTCTCTGGCTGGTCAATTTCTCTGTTTTGTTCTTGGCCCTGGGCAGAGTCTGCGCTGAGGCTAACCTGGTGAAGTGGCTTGAAATGTTGTTACCTGTGGCCTCCAGAGGGGCCACGGCTAACAATAGTTCATGTGTCCTGGCCCCATTTTCACTTCGAGCTCCTTAATTAAGACCTTCCGGAGATGCCCTGTGGTCCTGTGATTATCCACATCTGGTTAGGCAGTCATCTGGAAGATTCTGACCCTGGTTTGATCTGCCATCTCTTCTGCCCGCTTCAGAAAATCATGTGGGAGTTCAGCAGTCTTTGATACGTTTTCTGTAAAGACAGGGATGGTGATTTATGTTCCCTGCTCTCATTACACCACGGTCACTGGAGGCCCCTGTGATGTAGCTAGAGTACTCCCTGCCACTGACTTGGCAAGGAGGGCCTTGGGTTCCCTTTCATCTGGTTCTTGCTGCTCCTGGGGCATCATTTATGTGTACAAGGTACCCTTTCTGCACACGAAAGAGCTTGAGTGTGACCAGGCACCCCCGCTCAGCCTTTTTGTGTGTGTTTTTGAATCTCCTCATCTTCTTCATCATGACCTGTTTTTATCTTGTCAAATAACTTACCTGCATCTATGTTCGGAGATGGTGGTGAATGGAACTGAGCAGTCGTCAGATTTATTTTTCCTGCTGACTTTTTTATGTTAAGGAAGGGGCATACCTCCCTTGTTTCCATTTATAATTATGCTGGTCCCTAGGACACTGGAAGGAGCCACCTCTGCCCCCTCAGCGTCTTGGCTGAGTATTGGTACATGGAGGGGGCTCTGTCACGTCTCTGTCACGTGGAGGGGGCCAAATAGGAGTCATACATTTATTGGTGTTACTCAGCTGAATTTAAAAGTGGCCTGTTCAGCACTGGGGCTAAGCCCCGCAGATAAGCTTGGTAGGTCACCATCTCATGGGTGGTGACACGGGTGGGTGGTGGGGTTTGCTGGGAAGATGAGACCAGCATCAAGGATGAGATATCCTTGAGTGACCCAGCATGCTTGGCAATCTGTGGGAGGCATGACACCCCTCTGGGAGCATGAGGGATGAGTTCATGGAGGAGGCAGCCTTTGAGATGGGTTGTGACGTTGGGTAGGACTTCAAGAGGTGCTGACAGGAGGAAGGAACTTGCACAGGTGAAAGCAAAGATGAGGGAAGATGTGTGGACTCAGGGAGAGGGAGGCTGTAGCTGGGCATGTGTGATGGGGTGGGGGCTGGAGGTGTGGATTGGGCCTTGTTACAGGGGCTTGCATCCAAGACTGAAGGGCCTGGGATGCCTCAGTAGGCAGCGGGGTGTTATTGAAGAGTTTTGAGTGGGCACATACATTTGCTTTTGTGTGGAGTGACTGGATAGAAACTGAGGTGTATAACAGTTGCTGATGTTAATTGAACACTTACTGTGTGCAAGGCACGTTCCTGGTGCCTTACGTGCATCGTGTTCTAAATGTAGGTCACTCTTCTGTTTGGAACCCTCTGATGGCTACTGCTTCATCACAGTGACATCCAAAGTCCCTACTCTTGATTACTTTTCCCCTTTCTCACTCCAGCCACCCTGGACTCCTTGGTTTTCCGTGAACACCAAGCATATTCCTACTTCCAGACCTTGGCACTGACTGTTCTCTCTGCCTAGAATACTCTGTCTCCTAGACACCCATGGGGCTCACTCTCTTCTTCCTTTAGGTCTTTGCTCAAAGACCTTCCCCGCCACCCTAGAAAAAGGTAACTCCCACTCAGCATCCCCAGTGCTTTTACCCCTCACCTGCTTGATTCTTCTCTTTGGTACTCAATTCCACCCGCTACGCCACAGAATATGAGCTCCACAGGGCAGGACTGTGTTCCTTGCTGTATCCCCGCCCCAGGAACAAGGCCTGGTGCACAGGGGCTGCTCAGCACGTAGTTACTGCATGAGTGAGTGTTCTGCAGTCTGCACTCCTGCCGTGGGAGTTGCCTGTCATCATCCTCATCTGGCAGACAAGGAAACCAAGTTGAAGATCAAGTAACCGGGCAAGGTCACCTGCTGGGAATGGCTGGAGACTGCCCACCTCTGACCCTACCGTGTAACTACACCGCCTTGTCATGGTTGTGACTGGGCAACAACACTCACGTCTGTCTTAGGGGCTGTGTGAGGCTTTCTTCCAGCTTTATTTTGAACAGTGTTTTTGTTAGAAGGAACTTCATTCCCAGAGGGTTCATTAATGGAGGGCGTTGTACTTTATGAAGAAATCGCTGTCTAACTTGGGTCTGGAAATCACACTGTGTGCTTTTCAGATGTGCTAAAATAAACGTTTAGAGGAGAAAAAAGGAGTCTGATTGTTGTAAAAATTAGGCAGTTTTAGGAGAGAGCTGGAAGCTTGTTAAAATCCTCACCAAGGGGCCTTGGAAGTCGTTACTAAGGAGACCAATGGTGGTTTGCTTTCTGTTTAGCAGGTGGGAGGGCATCGGGAGTTGCTTGGAAGCTGCTGCTGGGAAAAAGAGTGTTGGGGGTTTTTGGCAGGTGTGTGGCCCCCACTCCAGCATGGCTTTGTCCTGATCTGTCCTGCTGCAAAGAGAGGGGAAGCAGGAGACCTTGTTTGGATCGTGGAGAAGGCTGGCCGCGTTACCTCAGAGCAGCAGAAATGAAGAAGCCCCCGACTCCCCATCTCATCGCCCCTGCCAGGCACGCA
Organism: Macaca thibetana thibetana; assembly: GCF_024542745.1. Lineage (NCBI taxonomy): Eukaryota > Metazoa > Chordata > Mammalia > Primates > Cercopithecidae > Macaca > Macaca thibetana. Next base: position 93,122,156 of record NC_065586.1, on the reverse strand, counting down.
GCCAGCCCTCTCCTGGACTCCCTGATGGACTCGCACCTATCCTTGCTGGACGCTGGCTGTTGGAGAGGTCGCTGCCCGTACAGTCTCTCTCCTGCATGGCTGAAGCTGCTCATCAGTTCTTCCAGGCACCAAGCCCAACCTGCTGTCCTGGGACTTGCAAGCCCTGGTCACCTGGCCTAGATCTGCCCTCCTTAGGGTATTCAGAGCAGCAGTTAGCCTCCCCCTGCACCCTAGATTTTGATGGTAGCTCAGACTCTGAGCGCCTGCCAGGGACCTGGTGATTGCCAGCTTCTCATATTTAGGATCCGTGCACATCCTTACATCACAGTGGAGATATGGAAGTGAGTTCCAGAGACCTGAACACACTTGGTCCTGGAGCTGCTGATGAAGAGTGGGCACACAGACCCAGGTTTGTGGGGCCCCAGGGCCTGCGCTCCCTGGACACTGTATATAAGCAGATCTGCCAGCCTGGCGGCTGCACTGTGACATCACGCAACGGTGCACATTGAGCTTGCTGTCATCTACGACTCAGTACCCTGAGCTGCTGCTGAGCCGGGCCTCCCCCGTCCTCCCCTGTGCCACTGTTACAGAGTGATCATGGCAGCATGTCACACACACATCCTGTGAAGGACGGTCTGCGATGGCCTCTGATGGTGTCCAGAGTGAGCTTTGGCAGTCTCTAAGGTTGTCATCTTTGCATGTCCCTGCAGTGCCTCCCTGCAGTGCCTCACAAGCTTTTTTTTTTCTTTCTTTCTTTTCTTTTCTTTTCTTTTTTTTTTTTTTTTTTTTTTTTTTTTTGAGATGGAGTTTTACTCATTCTGTCGCCCAGGCTGGAGCACAATGGTGCAATCTTGGCTCACTGCAACCTTCGCCTCCTGGGTTCAAGCGACTCTCCTGCTTCAGCCTCCTGAGTAGCCGGGACTACAGGTGCCCACTGCCATCCTTGGGAATTTTTGTACTATTAGTAGAGACAGGGTTTCACCATTTTGGTCTGGCTGGTCTTGAACTCCTGACCTCAGGTGATCCACCTGCCTTGGCCTCCCAAAGTGCTGGGATTACAGGCATGAGCCACCGCGCCCGGCCACCTCACAGGTTTTAATGTGCATCTACATCACCCTGGGATCTTGTGTCAATGCAGGTCCTGATTCAGGAGGTTCGGGAGGAGCCTGATTCTGCTCATACAAGCTGCCAGGTGAGGCTGACCCTGCCGGTCCATGACCACCCTTTGAGAAGTGACATTTGATCCCAGGAGAATAGGGATCACCCTGAGGGCAGGATCCCAGCTGGGTCAGGAGCAATTAGTATTTTCCAAGATCCATGACACTCCTGAATTTAATGACAGTTCAGGCCAGTTACAACAGTGATCAGACCATGGGAGAGATATTTAGTCTTACTGGCTGTGACTCAAGAGGCGTGACTCAGCACTCCAGACATGCAAACACATATCCACCCCAGAGCAGGGCTGCTGCTGCCTGGTACTGGGGCCATGCTTCGGTTATTCACAGCCAGTCCAGGCTGCCGTCTGAGGCCAGGAGGCATGTGCAGCGCATCCTCCCTGGCACAGCTGTCAGAGGAGGGCAGGCTGACTGCAGTGGCTCTGTGACACGACATTGCTCCGAGCAGCATGGTGGGTGGGGGCGATGGGAAGAGCACCAGCTAACAAACTGCGTGAGTCCAGAGAAGGCACTTGACCTCTCTGGGCTTTCTTTTCATCTGCCAGAAGAGAGGGTTGAACTAGGTCATGTTTAAATTCCCCCCTGGGTCTGAGTTCCTTTGTGTGTGCACTCCCCCACTAGGGGTTCACTAGCTTCTTTGGCTGGCAAGAGAAACTAGAGAAGTTTTGCTTCCGGGAGGGGAGATGGAGGTACAGCCTTCTGCTCCCTGAGAGGTTGTCCTGGATGTGAGGGCAGCAGTGTTCTGGGTTGTCTGGGGAGGAACGCTCCATCCAATAGGAAGAGGACCCAGGAAGCTGGTTCTGGTGCCTCCCTCTCCATTCTTCTCTGCACACACTCCATCTGTGTCCCCAGCGGGAGGCCTGTGACTCTCTCCCACCTGTATCTGGTCTCCTTGCGAGGCTTCTGAATGTGGCTTTGGGATTTACTCTCCCTCCCTAGTGCTGCATGGCCTCCACAGTCCCCTTGGGGACACTGGCAACGTTAAGGGCTCAGTGCCAGCATGAAGGGGTTCAGCTTCATTGATGCACAGAGAGGTCCATTCCCTTACTGTTTTCTGCTCTTGTAGGTGGGCAGACAATACCCGTGGGGCCCAAACCGGCCTGCGTCGGCACCGTCCCCAGAAATATGCAGCAGCACTTTTCCTCTCCTCCCTGAGCAAGCCAGGGAGCTCTGTGGCTTCCAGGCCATTTGCCCTTGTGGTCACCTAAGGCTGAGGCAGTGGCATATCAAGGGGTGGCAATGGGAGCCCCTCCCTGGTGGGGAGGAGTACTGTATCACTGACATGCCTTAAAATTGCCAGTGTGTGATGCTAATGAAAAGTGAACTGACTTTTATTATTGGTTTTATTGTTATGGTCATTATTTTAATGGATGAATAAGCAATTATTGTTTTACATTTTTTGTTTTTTGAGACAGAGTCTCACTCTGTTGCCCAGGCTGGAGTGCAGTGGTACGATTGCGGCTCACTGCAGCCTCTGCCTCCCGGGTTAAAGTGATTCTCCTGTTTCAGCCTCCCGAGTAGCTGGGATTACAGGTGTGTGTCACCAAGCCTGGCTCAATTTTTTTTTTTTGCAGAGATGGGGTTTCACCATGTTGGCCAGGCTGATCTTGAACTCCTGGCCTCAAGTGATCCTCCTGCCTTGGTCTCTCAAAGTGTTGGGATTACAGGTATGAGCCACTGCACCCGGACAAAAATTTTATTATTGCTGCACAATCAATGCACCTTTTGCTGGCTGCATGCAGGTGAACCACTCCTGCTGTGCCTCCCTTGCGGGGCTGACGGTCCCCTCACCCACTCGCTGAGTGCCCGGTCCCAGCTCAATGACTTGGGAAGGGGCGTATTCATGCCAAACATGTTTCTGAGTCAAAGTCTCTGTGCTGTATCAATCCAAGAGCCAGCAGGAAGGGTCTCCAACACTAGAACACTTCCTGATTCAAATTGTGTGACATCTTGTCACTTATTGTCAATGGGGAGATGCCTGGATTCAAATATTGTGTCTTCTAGGGTGATGGAAGTGAGAAAATTGGTTCTCTGGCCATCCTGTAAGTATATATTGTCAGAAGATTTTAAATACAGATAAGACATTTAATTATTAAATGGCTTTTCAACGTAAGGCTCAAATGGAGCTTTCTAATTAGCTGTCAGTTCTGTCACAGCCGTGACTGGTGTGCCCTGGGCTGGCTTCTCTCCTGATTTTCATGTATAAATTCCATTTCATGGTAACCAGACGCTGTGGGGCCACTGCCCGGGGTCTCTGGCCTCCCCCAGGCAAGAAGGTGCCAGAGCTGCCCTCTCCTTCTGGGACTGCCTTTCCCTGCTCCGAGGTCAGGGCAGGGGACCATCAAGCTGGATTTACTCGAAAAGGATAAGTGAAAGGAAAGACTGGAAGCACACCACTCCCTGCGTACCTGACACACACATATGTACACCTGCAGAGAAAGAGGGCCGGGCCACAGGCAGAGATGGACACCGGGTGAGCCAGCAGCAGCCAGAGACAGACAGATGGACACCTACCCAGATGTACAACAGATCCAGGAGCTTCTCCTCCTGGCCTCTGCCTGCCGCACCTCCCCACCGCCCCACCTCCCGCAGCACCTGGACTCTTCTTCCCTTCTTCCCTTGGTGCAGTTTTGACTTTTAGAAACTCCAAGGTGGCTGCAGCCCTGCTCAGCTGTGTTGAGCCTGCTGCTCTGGATGGCCGAGCTGGGGCAGGCCAGCCTGGTGCGGCGGTGCCTGTCTGCCTGCATCTCTTCCTTGGAACTCTTCCTGAGATCTCAGGCCCTCCTGTGGCTTCAGCCTTCCCTTTTCCCCAGGAACCCCAAAGTCAAGCCCTGGCCCTTCTCTTAGTCCTGTCTCACTTTCCTAATGGCCTGAGGGAGGGGCAGTCACAGCATCCCCCCAAACTGGACACCCCCCACACCTCCACTCCAACCTCTTGTTGCTATTCACGTTAATCATGACAGCTAACAATGGTAGGGGCACTGGGAACCAGGCGCTGGGCTGGGCACGTCACACACGCTCGCTCCCTCGGTCCCCTGACACCCCTGCTGAGGAGCTGGTCTCATTTCCTGCTGCTTTATTGCTCAGGAAACTGGGGATGGGAGGGGCTGAGTGAACTGTCCAGGGTCACTTGGTGAGGCCAGCTCTGGAGTTCCTACTGACGGCCACGTGATACTCTTGCCCGCCAGGTCCCCAGGCATTGTCCCTTTCTGGGGGAAGCCAGATCCCTCCATTTGAGAGTTGGGAGCCCCATCACTGGTGCTGTAAGGACTATTGTGGCCTCGCGAGGGACTCTCCTCTGCCCTTCCCCTCTCCCAGCCAACCTACTTGGTGCTAGGTGTCGTCTTCCTGAGACACCACGCTGATTCGCTCTTGTTTTCAAGTCTTCAGTGGTCCTGTGGCTGTGGGTTCAAGTTCCCCTCCCTTACATGGCATTCAAAGGCCTTGGGCACCTGCCCAGCTCAGGCACCTCCTAACTTGTTTCTCTGTGCACACCACTTGGACACCAGGCTCTTCAGCTCTAGTCCCAGCACACGCTGGGCTTCCTGCCTCTGTTCACTGGCTCTGCCTCGCCAAGTCCTCACCATCACCCTAGGAGCCCTCACCTCTCCCAGGTCCCTCCAGCCGAGGGGTGTCTTCTCTGACTGAAAACCCGGCCCCTGCCCCTCCCTGCCTAGCAGCTTGGCTTCATCCCAGTTACCACTTCCTCAGCCTCTCTACCCCAGCTCTGAGTTGGGAGCAGCAGTGGGGCTTTTGTGAACAGAAAATGGGACTCAGCAACATGTCTGGCCCATAGCGAGAGCCCCAGAACTCTTAGCCGCCCGGGTCATCCTGCTCACTGTTTTCTTGAGACTCCTTAGGGCAGGGCTGTGCCTGAATGCGTGTTCGCATTCCCTGCACAACCCCACCACTGTCCTATCTGTGGAAGGCACTTGAGGAACAGTGGTTCCAGCTGTTATGGTTCAAGGCTATTCTTTTTGCCCGACCCTGGTCGCTGGCAGCATGATCAGAATTTTGCAGATTGAACTATAAACTGGGTTTGCTGATTCATTTGAAATGGCAATATCAAAATGATAACATTAACAAAATCATTAGGCTGGTGATTGCAAATGTACGTGTGGAAGTGAAAGGAAGCACTCTGAACAAAGCAAACACAGCTTGCCATATCTCTGAACAGCATGGCAGAGAAGTACAAGGCCCGATGGCTGCCCACAGACTATGTATGGCTGGGGAAGGCCTTCCTGGAATAGTGGAAATAATGAGAAATTTAATATTTTGCTGGGGGCTGCAGATTGCAGACCCAGACATAGCAGAGGGCTGCAGGATAGCAAAGTGAATGAATGATCAGAGTGGAGTAAATCAGGGAAGACTTCCTGGAGGGGGCTCCTTGAGACTTAAAAAACACCCACTATGAAAAGTTTTACATTGTTTGCTTTTGTATTAGCATCCATATAGGAAAGGCAAGACATCTTTGATAAATAAAGAAATCTAAACTGTGGGTGTTCTTTCTATGCTTGTAACAGCTAGTTTTTCCTCCCACAGAAGCATCGTTCTCACCTCTAAACTCCCACCCCACCTCCACCATCTTAATGAAGTGACCTTTTAGTGCGTTGAGTTGGAAATGCTTTCTCTGTAAAAATTATTTCCTCCATGACCTGGGAGTAAATTATTTAGTGGTCTCTGAGACCTTCTACCACTGAAGTTTCCAAATGAGCCAGATGCATTCCCATGAACTCTGACCTTGCTTAGCAGACATAAAACACGACAGTGAATCTCTCCCGAGACAGCAAAGCATCAAGACACTCCATGCTCTGGATCCTCTTTCTCAGGCCCATCAGCGTAGTAGCTGCGAGGATGAGATGTGGTTGCAGTGTTAGACGCAGGAGTGTGTGTGCAGGACGTGGAGGCCCTTGGGTGGGAGCCCAGCCTAGGCGAGGCAGGTGCTGGTGAGGAGCCTGGGGGCAGAGTCAGCCTCTTTTGGGGTGCCAGGCACTGTGCACTCTCATCTTGCCCTCCTAGTATCCCTGAGAAAAAATGGGCGCTTTGGCTGGTTCAGAACTCCCGAGAGGAGCAGGAAGGCTGTACGTTCAGCAGACAGCTGGTTGGGCGGTTTAAATTTGCCCAAATGAGGGTAAAGCCACCCAGGAGGGGCTTGTTGGTGGCTCTCATTAAATACAAAACTAAATGGGATTTAATTTTTCTGCCTCTATGAGTCTTTTCACACCCATGCATTTCTAAATCACACCACGTGCCCTGATTCTTGAGAGAGAAAATGTGGTTACTAGAAGCGAGAAAACCACTGGCCCCTGGGTTTTTCTGGGTTTGCTGGGGAAGGGGGCTCTCCGCCTCCCCTGTCTCGGGGTCGAGCTGGGGCGGGTGGGCTGTGCTGTGGGCAGGTGGCGAAGCAGCTCCGCAAGAGGTGGGAGTGAGGAGCCGCTGACATTTCATTCCCGGCCCCTCCTGCTCGGGCTCCATGAAGCCTTTTTAGCTTGGCTGCTGGAAGCTTCGAGCTGATAATGATGAGGGAGTGTAAATGTCAGCGGGCTCCCGGCTTCAATCAGAGCTGTTAAAAATAAGCCTGGCAAGGCAGCTCTGCCAGAGGTGCGCTTAGAGAGCGGTGGGGAGGGCAGGAGGGGTTGGGGGAACAGGGCGCCAGTGGGGGAGCTCGAGGGCGCGATGGCAAGAGGATGTCAAGACTAGTTTCTGGCAAGTGGTGAGCGGGGGCAGGAAGCAGAGACAGACATGAAGGAAATATCTATTTTCTTTTCTCAGCCTTTTTTGTGATTAAAAAAACAAGTGACATCTCAAATTTCATTTGGAAAGTAAAAAGCAGAAGGCAGCGGTCTGGGTCCCTAAGCTCGGGCCGCAGCTGGCTGTTTTGTTTGCTGGGGTGAAATTCTAACGGTGCCTGAAATCAGAGTGCCTGGCACACCAGGGCAGAGGCAGGAGGTAGGGGGACAGCTGCCAGACTCACTCAGGGTGAGAGATTCTTTCTCGGCTTGGCCACTGGGGAGGAGGCACAGCCCCAGGTGAGATCCGGGAGGGACCTTGCACCTCTCAACTCAAAGGGTGCCCTGTGGCTGGCAGCATCAGCTTCTGCAGGGAGCTGGTCCGGTAACACAGATGCTCATGCCCACCCCAGACCTGCCCGTCTGAATAAGTCCCCAGGGGATTTGTGTACACGTTAGTGGTAGAGAAACACTGCTTTAGAGATGATAGCATCTGTGTCCTCAGATGGGAACATGGAATTCCAGAGTGGCAGAGGGACGCGCCCAAGGTCACACACCTGGTGCAGGAAACGAGGGTCTGGAGCATTTTTCCATCCACGTGATGTCCGTCATAGGGCCCGGCACAGATGCAGGTTCAACAAGTGCGGCAGTTCCTTCTCTTCCTGCTGCGGTGTAGTGGCTTTTCTAACCCGGGGGAATAGCTTCAGGGACCAATCGGCTTTGCCAGGTGGACTTCAGTTCTCACTGAGAATCTCCCCGGCACAGGATTCAGTCCTATCCCTGTCTTCATTTGGGACACATTAGCTTCTCCCTGCTTGTCCCAGAGTTGGCATCTGAAGCTATGCAAGGAAGCAAGGTGCAAAATGGACATGGAAGGCCCCAGGAAGCCCCAAGAAGAGGGACCTTCCATGGGAAGTAGTGGCTGGTCCATAAGAACAGCATTAGGATGTAGTGAGGTCAGCAGCTGCATGCTGGCTGGAAGGCATGGATGCAGTTTAATTGGGTTTCTTTCTTTCTCTTTTTTTCGTTTTTGAGAAGGAGTTTTGCTCTGTCGCCCAGGCTGGAGTGCACTGGAGCGATCTCTGCTCACTGCAACCTCCGCCTTCCGGGTTCAACTGATTCTCCTGCTTTAGTCTCCCTAGTAGCTGGGACTAAAGGTGCCCACTACCATGCCTGACTAATTTTTGTATGTTTAGTAGAGACAGGGTTTCGCTATGTTGGCCAGGCTGGTCTCAAACTCCTGACCTCAGATGATCCACCTGCCTCGGCCCCCCAGAGTGCTGGGATTATAGGCATGAGCCACTGCACCCGGTCTATCTCTCTCTTTCTGGGAGTTGGGACAGGGGTGGGGTAGAGAATTAAAGTGGAGAATTAAATAATTTATTGAGATGTGCTCATTTGCATTTAGTTGTTTAAAATAATTCCATAAATTGTAAAAGTTCTTCCTTCCACCCAAGGGGAGAAAAAACTGATAAGATGACATAAAGTAGCTTTAATTAATTGTAATAAAATTCAGAGATATTCATGCCTTCATTCATTTAGTCATAGATTGATGCATTCCATGACTTCTTATTAGACTCTGACTTCTCCCTAGGCACTGTGCTCGATGCTTATCAGACCAGGCAATTTCTGGTCCTAGTGCCAGTGTCGCCTGCTCCACACAGCTGCATTTTTCTTACAAATACTATTTAACCCAGGTGCCCAAACTCGACATTGTATCATTTTTTAGAGTGGAAATTCCTCCTGTCTTCCTAATTAGGGGCCACATGGCCTCACATAAGCATCACTTAATAAGGCTGAGACATCCTTAGGAGCATCACTTAATAAGGCTGAGACATCCTTAGGAGCATAGAATTTGGCCAGTTTTGGAGCCGTACAGTCGGTGGAGGCGTGGTGGGACCAGACAGCTATGCAGGGTCACCATGTTCTGTTGCTCAGGCTGTGCAACTGCCCAAGGGTGACACCTCTAAAGGACACCATTCTGATTATAGATGTAGATTTGCACATTTATTTTGATAATTTCCAAATAAATAGAAGCATCTTGAAGAAGGGAGGCCTTTTTCTAATTCCCACAAAGGTCCCCTGTGGCCTGGCGGTGGCCCTGGAGGTTCTGGTTCCAGCCCCAGCTGTGGTTCTAGCTGCCTTGAATTCTTCCCACAGGTCAACATGCTTTTGTGGCCTTGGCCTTTCTTCTACGTAGGATGCAGGGGGTCCTCTGGGGACGGGTGACCTAGCTGCCTTTTCAGAAGGTGAATGTCAGTCTTAGCAGTGGGGCACCCCTTTCCTAGGTGGTTTTTGTCACCTTCTGAAAATACCCCTCTTTGCCGTTGCTGGTTTCTTTGGCACTCACTCACATTTCAGCCATTTCTTGTTTGTATCCTCCTAATTCTCCCTTGTCACCAGCCTAAGAGAGAGTGTGGGTGTGAGGGAGGCCTATTCCCTTCGTCTCAGGGCTTTGTTTCTCTGCTGTGGTCAGGCCTACAGGTGCCTGCGCATCCTCCACACGCCTTGGCAAGACGGTGTTTCTGCAAATGGAATGTTGGGTACTGCTAGCTCTGCTGGTCTTTCTTCAAAGTGACTTCTATGCCTGCTGGAATTGGGTTTGGCTCTACATAATATAAAAACTTTTTAAAAAGATGACTTCAACTAAGATATGGGAGTTTTTCTCTCACATTAAAATATGGAAGCTCCAGAGCCAGCTGGGAGTCAGAGTCCCAGGACCCTTCTATCTTTTGCTCCAACATTCTTAAGCTTTATCTTCCATCCTCAAGGTCACCTCATGGTTGAAGATGGCTGCTGGAACTCCAGCCACCTCATACAGGCTTTAGGCAGGAAGAAGAAGGAAAGTGGTGAAGGAAGGGCACATTTCCCAACTGAGTCAGCCTCCTTCAAAGAGATTTGCCTGGAAGTTTGTTTGTTCAGCAACTTCTACTTAAACCTTGGCTACTCCAAGATGCAAGGGAAGTTGGAAATGTAATGTTTTTCTGGGCACATGGGTGGCCAAATCTAATTGCAGTTCTTGTAAGAAGGAAAAAGGGGAGAATGGATTTTGGTTGGGAACACCTGGCAACCTCTGCCACATCTTGCTGCTTTTCCGCTTCCCCTACCCACCGCCCTCCCAGGGTCTCAAAAAAGCTGTTCTAGAGAGCTTTGCAACACAGGTTCTGTCTTCTGGCTGCCGCACTGCCCTCTTCTCACCCTACTTCACAGTTTTTTTCTCTTTGCTCTGGTTTTCCCTCTGTCACTTCTCCGATAAATCCGGGGAGGGCAGTTTTTTGTACGGTGGTTAAGATGTGGATTAAGGCAGACCTGGTCCAGGTTATAGACTGGACTCCCAGCTCTGTAACCTTAGGCAAATCCCAAAACCTCTCTGAACCTCACTTTCCTCATATGTGAAATGGAGCCAACAATAGTCCAGTGGCCTCGTGGAATTGTTATGAGGGATAAATAGGGAAGGTATGCAGATCACTTAGCACAGAGACTGGCACAGTGCAAAGGGCTCAGTAGGTGTTGGTTACTACTATTTTTATTATCATTTTTGGGTCTTGCCCTTGGCATAGATTTTATAGTTATCACCAGTTAGTGGCATATTTCTTTCCTTTTGGGCAATTATCATTCAGTCAAGAAATATTTATTGAGCGTCTACTACACACCAGTCTCTCTTCCAGAAGCTTTTGGAATAATTGGCAACACAGCAGGTAAGAATCCCTGCTTCAAGGAGCTGAGATTTCATGGGGAGAGTCCCATTGTGCTGGGTGAGACCCTCTGGCCCTTGGCTGCTCTTTTGCCACCAGAAATAGCATCCATGTAGGTAGATAGGTCTCTGGGCCTTAGCCTCTCACACATGCTCTTATGGCTTCTGAGCCTTTCAGGTGCTTGACCAATGAGATGCCCCAAAGGCTGACTTTTGAATCGCATTGTTCTCATATTCACAAATCCTTGGGCCCACTTCAGCAGGTTAACCTATGCAAGTGCTTGGAGATGAGCGCATGTCTCTTCCCAGTTAGTTCATTTGCTTCTGACAGGAGCCTTCTAGAGACAGTCTCTCAAAGCAGGGTATGTGACATTTTTGGGGTCGCAGATCCCTTTGAGAATCGGATGTACCATGTACATAAGCACAATGTGCACACAGTTTTAGGGGCTGCACAGACCTTGGGCAGCCCACCCTTGAGGCCTCAGAGCCTCCAGAGGCCCCAGCTCAGAACCCTGCTTGACAATCTCAGGAGTGACCTGTGCCGGAGCTGCCTTGACAGCAAGCAGGTGAAGGCAGGCTTCACAAATGTCACTGCGTGCTAGTCACTCTTTCTTGCTCCTTGTGGGTGGCCTGGTTTGAGCAAAGACTTGAGATAAATGTAAGAAGATGAGGCAATGGTTAGCCGAAAAACTTCCTTTCTGCCAAGGTTGCCCTTTGACCTTTACTAGTGTGTGACTGTGAGCAAGACTTCTCGCCACTCCTGGCCGCAGAGTTAATTCTGGCCTGTAACAGACTGGAACTTGTTTAGATCGTTTCTAAGGCTCTTTTCAACTTGGGAACTGCAAGGACACTTAGCCCATGGGCTTGGCATTGGACAGAGGGGGGTCCAAGCCCTGCCCGTGCTCCTACGAGCTCTGTGCGCTTCAGCCAGCTCCCTGGCTTCTCTCAGCCTCGGTGTTCTCATTTGCAAAATGAAGATAAAAACACGGTCAAAGTATGATTGTAAATGAGCTAGAAATGTGCCTGTCGTACAAACATAAAGTGGTATGTGCCAAAAGTTTATATTTAATTCATGAATGAAGGGACCAGCAGGATGGTAAAGTTGTTTCAAGGAGAATTTGGGGGGCTGAGAGCTTATCATCAGTGAAAACAGGGAACACAGAAATAAAACTACAAAGTTCAATACAAAATTGGTTAATGTTGGACAGGGTTAATAAACTAACCCTTGAGATTATTTTTTCTACCAGACAGTAATGGTTTGCAATTCTACCACCCAAAAATCTACAAGTTCGTGTGTAAGTGCACAGAGGATAGACCCTAATCAGTAGTAGATAGACAAAGCTGAGTCCCCTAAGGAACCTGGCTCACTTCACGGAAAGACATGAGGAGAAGTCCCTTTCCAGGGGAGAAGATGGCAGGAGTGGTGCATGGAGCATGTCTGAGCACATCCACACTGATTGGTTTTCAGATGCAGCTGCAAAGTTCATGTGAAATGGAAAAAAATCAAATCCGTGCTTTGAATCCATAGCACTTGCCTTTTGCAAGACGCAAATTCTCAGTATGGGGATAGGTGATAGAACAGTATCATACCAGACTAAACATTTGCTAGGATAGGTAGCTATCTTCTCAGCTGATGTCAATGAATGATCTCAAGTATATCACAAAATAGTTTCTCCTCCAGCACTGCCTGTGACATCGAATAAACCACTCCTGTGGCAGTGAGGCAGGGGGCAGATGTGCTCTGCAGCCATACTCAGAACCGGGGCTCCCCCAGGGGCTTGCTTGTCACCCCCTTCAGCACTAGCAGAGGGCCACTTTCATGGATGGGGCGTGGGCTTAGGAGGCAGCAGCCAGGGCCTGCCATGGCCCAGCACCTGCTGGATGGCTTGGGGCTTGCAATTTCACCTCTTCTGTGAAAGCGCCAAGGTGCAGAGCCTGGTGTGGTGCAAGCACTCAGTGAAGGGAGCTGTTGGTTGCACCCCCTTCCGCCCCTTTCCACCCTGTGGCAGCGCTCAGTGTCCTCATCCTAAAAATTTTACCTCTTAAGGCTGTCAGGAGGGTTGCTTCTTGCTTTCACTGCCCCCCAACACCCCTGTAATCCAGTTGCCTCCCAGAAGCCAGTTCTCTTTACAAAATGCCAACCAGACCCTGCTGCTGTCCTGCTAATACCCTTCAACTCACTTCGAGTCCAACCCACTTCCCAGTCATGCCTCCGAGGCCCTCCGCGACCCAGTCTCTGCCTATGGCTCCAGCCACCACCTTCCTTCTATTCCCTGACACATCCAGCTCTTGCCCACCTCATGGCCTTTATGCCTGCTGGTTCCTCTGCCTGGGACACTCTTCCCAGGACTCTGCTTGGCTCCCTGCTTCTTGTCACTTCGTTTCTCCCTTGACAGACAGGGAAGCCCCCCAACCATGCGGGCTGCAGGGCCCCTCCTTCCCACTCCCTCTCCATCCTGGCTCCTGTTCTGTTTCCTTCACGGCACTCCTCCATCTCTGAAATCACGTGGGTGGCTTTTGGCTCTCCCAGTGGGATGGAAGCATGGAGCTCCCTTGCCTTGGTTGCTGCTCTGCCTAAGCCCGTGGTCCGGCCCTGAGAACAGAGAGGGCCTGGATGAACAGCAGCGGCAAGGATGCTGGTGACAGGCACATGTGCCAGCCAGGACTGAGCTGAATGCTTGTCACATGCTTATCGAATCCCCACCACAGCTAGATACCGTTACTATTTGTTATTCCCATTTTATACAAGAAGAAAGTAAGGCACGGAGAGGTTAGGGAACCAGCTCAGAGTCACCCAGCTAGTGAGAAGCCGAGCCAGGATTCAACTCGGACAACCTGGGTCCAGAGTTTCTGCCCTTTACTGACATGGGAAATGCTTGTTGGATTTGTGATGTACGAGACAGAACATGAGCCATCCTCCCCAGTGAACCCCACCCCTCCATGATGACAGGCCGTCCCTGCTGGCCTTGATCCCTCAGCCTACTACCCCAGCTGAAGCCTCCCTCCCCCAGCCATGAGTGAGGACAGGACTCCATCCACTGCCTCACAGGGATGTGATTTGGAGAAGGGGCTGCAGCGGCCAGAATTCCATTCCCACCTCTGCCTGGGATTAGTCACACAGGACACATCCCTGTGGGCAGGTCACCTACAGGCTTCACACTCATCTTCAGAGTCTGACACCTCTAGCCATGGGCAAATTATCTCTCTGCCGGGTCAGCCCAGAGAGACAGCGAGTGGCAGAGCCCAGCGCCCTGGAGCTGAGCCGAGGGCCCCAGCAGCTCCACGCTGCGATCTTTTCATTTGCACCTTAGTTGGCTGTCAGGTGCGACAGGGGCTTGCTGCCACCCCTCACTGCTGCAAAAAGCCAAGTCCCAAGGCTTCCCAGCTCAGAGCCCCAGCCCCAGCCGTGAGGGGCTTGGCCTCTCCCTGTGTCTTCCTGTCTGACTCTTTGTCTTTTATTCTCCTTTCACTTCTCTTTCTTTTTCATTCTGTTTTTGCCCTTTTCTCTGTATTGGTCTCCTGGCTCTGGACTGCCTCCCTTTCTCTCTGTGTCTCAGGTTCCCTTGCCTTTCCCCCAGATGGCTGCACCGTGGTGGCACCGGCACCTGGGAGCTGGCTGCTGCTCCCGCAGGGCTTCAGCCATTGCTCTCCTGCAGTTTCTCCCCGCAGAGTGCAGCCCAGAGGTGCACCAGCAGGCTGGGAGGGTGGCCAGGGCTTCTGGCTTCTGTTTGGCCACTGCTCATCTGATAAACAAGTGTGATCCAGCCTCTTTCTTCCCTGGGTCTCTGGATCCTCCCCATGACAGCTCATGAGGATGAGGGGAGGGTTTTGGGTGGGGATATTGACACCAAGTCACCAAAAGCTGTGGCAGACACAGTGCTTCATTCCTTTGTGAAGGTGGGCCCCTGCGATCCTGTCACCCACAGCCCTGGTTCCTGGCTTCTGAAGGTGCTGTCTTCACTCACTCCCCTTTCTTTTGTTCTCTTTCCTACAAAAATGTTAGCAGGACGCAGAGATTTGGGCACAGCCGCACAGATAGACACACAGGTGTATTTGCCGAACTGTCTAAATTTAGTAGCAAACTTTCACCCATACTATGCATAACTCTTTCCTGTTTAGTACGGTTAGCTGTATAAAAAAAAGCTAATCCAGGGCGACCAGCAAAGCCCTCTCTGCCCAAAGCATTTCATTTACATTCCCAGACTGGTCAGATGTCACCAATGATGGACTAGCCTAAGCCAGGACTCCCCCTGACATACCACGTGGAAATTAGGGCTGTTGATCATTCACCACCTAGTATGAACTACTCTTCCAGGCCCAACATCCTTAACACCTAGTTAGCATCAGTCATCCTGGGGCATTGGAAATACTGTGAGAAGGGGTTGGAGAAAGAGGTGGCACCATAAGAGGGGCACTGGGAGGGGAAGGACACAATGAGGGGTTTGAGGGACAGAGAAGATAGTGTTAGAGATCGTATGTGTAGAATGAGGGCTCTCAACCCTGGCTACACTTTGGAATCCCCTGGGAGCTTTAAAAAAATCCCAAAGCCCAGGCTCCCTCCCTGATCAATAAAATCAGAATCTCTGGGGTGGGTCCAGGCATCAGTATTTTTTTTTAAGTTTCCCGGATAGTTCCAGTGTGCAGCTGAGTTTGAGAACCACTCTCTATCCAGTGCTGTGCCACTTGAATGCACCCACAAATCGCCTTATTAAAGGCAGATTTGGATGCAGCAGGTCTTGGGGGCTGGGTGAGATTCTGCATTTCTGTCACTGCCGGTACAGCCATCTTCTTACCAAACTTTGGGTGGCAAGGCTTTAGTTTACCCGGCTTGTTCTCCAACCTGGCTGTGTTCTCAAATGAAGAAAGATGAAAATGGGAAATATTGTCTGGGCTGATCAAGACTCCATCTCCCCAGCGCACAGCTCTGGTAAATCTGAGTTGGAGATGAAGCTTAGAGTGGAGGCCTTGGGCTCCCCAGGCTGGAATCAGATCTGCTCCTAGATGCTCCGGGCAGGAGGCAAGAGCATGATCAGGAGGCTCAGGCAGAGAGGCAGAGAGCCGTGCTTTGAGGCGAGCCTTTGTGTGCACACTATTGGATCATGGCGTGGCTGTGCCGGCTTGTTCTTCACGCACATTAGCGTGCCTTCCTCCAGGCGGCTGGCAGAGGGCAGGTGCATCCTTCTCCACAGCTGTGCTGCCATCATTATTATCAGGAGGCTTGAGACTTGCAGGTATGCAATGTGACAAATGCAGGGATGGAGATGGGGGAGGGCCCTGGTGACCATGGGGAAAAGTGTTTTTTGGGGGAAACAGGGAGGCAAGCAGGAGGATGGTGAGAGGGGACTGGAGGGGACAGTCAGAATTTCCTTCTGGGGCTGTGGCCCTTCTGCCCAGCGCTGGGCCTGGTTCAGGGATCTTTGTCATTTGCTGGAGAACAAGCTCCCTAGAGGAACAACAGCTGTGTGTGAGGCAGGGTTGGGGGGTGGTGGTGGCTGGGGGCGTCATACACTTATCCAGTCCAGTCAGTCTTCAAGGGGACTGGTACCTGTTTTTTTTTGGTTTGTTTGTTTGTTTTGATGTACCTTATTTTTTAAGAGCAGTTTTAGGTTCACAGCAAAATTGGGCAGAAGCCACAGAGATTCCCAATTTACCCCCTCCCCATTCCCTCACAAGCACAGCTTCCCCCGTTATCAAACTCCCCACCAGAGCAGTACATTTGTCATAATCAATACATCTATGTTGACACATCATTATCACCTAGAGTGTGTAGTCTACAGTAGGATTCACTCTTGGTGTTGCAGACTCTATGGGTTTGAACAAATGTCTAATGACATGGATCCACTGTTGTAGTATCACACAGAGTAGTTCCCTCGCCCTAAAAGTCCTCCATGCTCTGCGTATTCATCCGTCTCTCACACCACCTGCTGGCATCCACTGATTTTTTTTTTTTTTTTTTTTTTTTTACTGTCTCCATAATTTTGCCTTTTTCCAGAATGTCATACAGTTAGAACCTTTCATTCTGGCTTCTTTCACTTACTCATATGCATTCCAGTTTGACTTGATAGTTCATTTCTTTTCTTTCTTTTTTTTTCTTTTTTTTGGAGATGGAATCTTACTCTGTCATCCAGGCTGGAGTGCAGTGGCACGATCTCAGCTCACTGCAACCTCTGCCTCCGGGGTTCAAGCGATTCTCCTGCCTCAACCTCCCAAGTAGCTGGGACTACAGGCATGCACCACCATGCCTGGCTAATTTTTTTTTTTTTTTTTCAGTAGAGACAGGTTTCACCATGTTGGCCAGGCTGGTCTCAAAGTCCTGACCTCAGGTGATCCACCCACTTCAGCCTCCCAAAGTGCTGGGATTACAGGCATGAGCCACCTCGCCTGGCCAGCTCATTTCTTTTTATCACTGAATAATATTCCATTGTCTGGATGGTCCACAGCTTACTCATCCATTCACCTACTTAAGGCCATTTTGGCTGCTTCCAGGTTTTAGCAGTTAGGAATAAAGCTGCCATAAACACTTACGTACAGATTTTTGTGTGAACATAAGTTGTAACTCCTTTGGGTAACCCCAAGGAGCATGATCACTAGATCGTATGGCGAGAGTATGTTTAGTGATGTGGGGAACTGCCAAACCATCTTCTGAAGTGGCTGTACCATTTCATATCCTCACCAGCAAGGGACAGAAGTTCCTGTTGCCCCACATTCTTGCCACTGGCGTTGTCAGTGCTCTGGCTTTTGGCCACTCTAAGAGTGGTGGAGGACCGTCTGTTAAGTCAAAACATCACAGACCCCTCCCAAGGGCTAGTTTTGACCTTTTTGAGTACCCAAAGATAATCATCAAATGTTGATTACATCCCACCTCTTTGCTAAGCATAAAGTAAACATCCATGGCCCTTGCCCTTCTGGAACACAGAATTAAATGAAGGAGATAGATATTAATTACATAGTTTCATAAATGATTGATTAAAACTATGGTAAGTGCTGGCTGGGCATGGTGGCTCACGCCTGTAATCCCAGCACTTTGGGAGGCTGAGGCAGGCAGATGACGAGGTGAGGAGTTCGAGACCAGCCTGACCAACATGGTGAAATCCTGTCTCTATTAAAAATACAAAAATTAGCTGGGCGTGGTGGCATGCACCTGTAATCCCAGCTACTCAGGAGGCTAAGGCAGGAGAATCACTTGAACCTGGGAGGTGGAGGTTGCAGTGAGCCGAGATCGTGCCACTGCCCTCCAGCCTGGGTGACAGAGCAAGACTCCATCTCAAAAAAAAAAAAAAAAAAAAAAAAAGGTACATGCTAAGAAGAAAAAGCATGGGTAGGGTAGTTAGGAAGTGATGAGGAAATACGTCATGTTTTTGAAGAAGACCTTACGAGTCCAGCAGTGCTTTTGAATCTCTATCTTACTTGTCCACAGGGGTATCTGCACCCACATGGGAGGTATAAGAAAAGTAACAGTGGCTGGGTGCAGTGGCTCACGCCTGTAATCCCAGCACTTTGGAAGGCCGAGGCAGGCAGATCACTTGAGGCCAAGAGTTTGAGACCAGTATGGCCAACATAGCAAAACCCTGTCTCTACTAAAAACACAAAACATTAGCCAGGCATGGTGGCACTCACCTGCAATCCCAGCTACTCGGGAGGCTGAGGCATAAGAATTGCTTGAACTCAGGAGGTGGAGATTGCAGTGAGTTGAGACTGAGCCATTGCACTCCAGCCTGGGTGACAGAGCAAGACTCTGTCTCGTAAAGGAGAGGAGAGGAGAGGGGAGGGGAGGAGAGGAGGGGGGGAGGGGAGGAGAGGAGAGGGGAGGGGAGGAGAGGAGAGGGGAGGGGAGGGGAGGGGAGGGGAGGGGAGGGGAGGGAGGGGAGGGGAGGGGAGGAGAGGAGAGGAGAGAGGAGAGGAGAGAGAGAGGAGAGGAGGAGAGGAGAGGAGAGGAGAGGAGAGGAGAGGAGAGGAGAGGAGAGGAGAGGAGAGGAATAGCAAGAGCTCCTGTTTATTGGGCCTTAAACCACCAGCCATGACTCTTACTTTCTCCCGTTTTACAGATATGGAAAATAAGGCTCCCAGAGGTAAAGCCCATGGTGTTTAACCCTCATTCACTCCACACACAGTGCTAGGGGTGCATGAGGATACCCAGATATTGCCACAGCTGTGTGGCCTTTGAGGCTCTGCAGCCCAGGTGGGGACCCCTGGTCTAGGAATGGAGAGAATGAGGCAGGCAGCAGGGTGCCTGGCAGCACTAACCCTTCCCTGGGAGAGGGCTTGGCTATGGGAGCTGTTCTCTAGAAGTTGGAGAAAATTTCCACCTCTTCTAGAGAATCAGGAGTTGGGCCAAATTGGATGCTAAGGTGAAGGTTCCTGAGCCCTGAACAGTTTCTGGTATTCACAGTGGTGGTCAGAGCCGCCCACCCTCTGCCTGTCTCCTCAGAATTTGGCTGCAGCCACCACACCAGGAGGTGTAGGTGCCTGCCCTGTGTGTTCAAGTTTTGCAGAGCTGGCCATCATTTCCACAACTAGGTGAAGACTGGGGCCAGGAGCCCTGGTGTCACTCCTGCTGAGGGCTCCTGGGTGGTGGCCCAGAGGTGTGCCAAAGACTGTGAGAAGTCAGGGGCTGATGGGCTCAGATCCTCCCTCCAAGCTGCTCCCACCACAGTCTTCACTCTTGGA
This sequence comes from Macaca thibetana thibetana, assembly GCF_024542745.1. Taxonomy (NCBI): domain Eukaryota; kingdom Metazoa; phylum Chordata; class Mammalia; order Primates; family Cercopithecidae; genus Macaca; species Macaca thibetana. The sequence goes on along the minus strand of NC_065586.1, from coordinate 93,102,891 downwards.
GGCCTCGAGGATGCAGTCTCAAATGCAGCTGCATGTCTGTAAGGGACTTCTGATAGAAACCTCTCACCACAAGATTCCAATGCCTACCTCTTTGCCTTTCAAATCTACAGGGGTTTGGAAGGAGTGACAGTTCCTGAGACACTTACAGGAATCCTGGGAGGCAAGGAGAAGTCCCCAGGCAATGCTCATGGCAGACAGGAGCTGACATTCCACACTCCCTGCAGCACGGCTGCTCAGGGAAAACATGTGAACCGTATGCCATTTTTGATGAGAATATGTCTAGAATTTATTATACAAGCATCTAAGTTCTAAAACAGAGGGCCCTGAACATAATTTCACCTTTCCTTGATGACTCAATGTCAACATTATGAATGTTCACTATTGAACTCTGCTTTCTAGGCTTTCACCTCCTCCCTCCAAGTTCATCCATCAAGTGTCACTGCCGACATACATATGCTTCCAGAAGCCTCCCCACACACCTGCCCATCAGTTTGAAGATTCTAATGTGCTGTGCCAGTGTAGCATAGTGGGTTAGCTTGTGGATTCTGCAGTCAGGCAGCTTGGGAAAGTTACTATGCCTCAGTTACATTATCTGGAAAATAGGCATAATCAGAGTACTTTTAATAAAATAGACTTTGGCCAGGTGCAGTATCTCATGCCTGTAATCCCAGCACTTTGGGAGGCTGAGGTGGGAGCATCGCTTGAGGCCAGGAGTTCAAGACCAGCCTGGGCAACATAGTGAGACCCCTTTGCTAAAAAAAATAACAATAATTAGCTGAGCATGGTGGGGGTGTGCCCAGAGTTCTAGCCACTCTGCAGGCTGAGGCAGGAGAATTGTTTGAGCCCAGGATTGCCTGAGTCCAGGCTGCAGTGAGCTACGATTATGCCACTGGACTCCAGTGTGGGTGACAGAGTAAGACCCTGTCTCTATAAACAAACAAACAAACAAACAGTAGACTTTCTTTTTTAGAGCAGTTTCACATTCACAGCAGAATTAAGCAGAAAGCCCAGAGAGTTCTCATTTACTCCCTGCCCCCTCCCACACACATTCTCTCTGACTATTAATATTCCACACCAGAGTGGTGACAGCATGTGTCTCATGAGGTTGTTTTAAGAATTAAATGAGGCCGGGTGCGGTGGCTCAGGCCTGTAATCCCAGCACTTTGGGAGGCTGAGGCAGGTGGATCACAAGGTCAGGAGATCGAGACCATCCTGGCTAACACGGTGAAACCTCATCTCTACTAAAAAATACAAAAAATTAGCTGGGCGTTGTGGCGCCTGTAGTCCCAGCTACTCAGGAGGCTGAGGCAGGAGAATGGTGTGAACCCAGGAGGTGGAGCTTGCAGTGAGCCGAGATCACGCCACTGCACTCCGAGCTGGGTGGCAGAGCTTGACTCCATCTCAAAATAAATAAATAAATAAATTAATTAAAATAAAAGAATTAAATGAGATAATGTATATAAAACATATAAAATGCCTAGCACAGTACCAGGCACATGGTAAATGCACGATAAATGTTGCCACTACCACTGTCATCACCACCACCACTAATAACAATTGTGTCTTACACAGGAGCCAGTCACAACCATTCATGTCTTAGGAGTAAAGTGAACAGTTTTTGTGCAAGGATTTGGATTGTGTCCAGATGCCCTCTCAGCACCTCTCTGTGCTTGCATCTGTGTCCAGGCAGGCAGCGGGGAGGTCTGACTTCTGGAGAAGTGGGAATTGGGGAAGGATTCAGCTTCACCCCATATAGAAATAGCTTAGTGATGTGCACTGCCCTCAGCACATGCCTCTCCTAGGAGTCTAAGGGTGGGTCCCTTGAGACTCATAGAGGAGCTATCCTGTCTTTCTGGGTGTGTGTTATGGACCAGACTCTCTGTAGGCTTTGGAGAAAGAAGAGCTGAGTAGACAAGGTTTGATGTGTGGGCTAGATGAGCCAGGTTGAAGGTGGCTGGGATCCAAGGTGAGTCTTTAGCCTTGAGCAGAGGAGGAGCTGCCAGATGGATTCAGTACCACGGACAGCTCCCCAGACAGCGACTCCTTGTGGCTCCTCGTAACTCTGGGCTTTTGTTGTGGCCACCTGCAGATCACCCTTAGCGAACTGGAAACCTTCCTTGCTCCTGTAACAGTCAGGGCTCTGTGTTTCTGCCTGCCTGGAAAGTCGTTAGGGTCTTATTCCCTTTGAGCATCCCTGTCTGTGCTTGTGGAAGGGGGCCTCAGGGGCTGCAGATGTCCCGGGGAAGCTGAACTCTTGCTATTCCGATCCCTCAGTCCCCTTCTTTCTTCTGAGAAACTCTTGAGGCCAAGACTGACAGGGTGTGACAGCCCTGTAGAAGACTGAGACGTGGAAGAATGGGGCATGGTGGTCTTTTTGGTAGAGAAATAGACCCCATTTCCCCTGAGGAAGAGGGAATAGAAATGCCCCAGGGACTCAGTGGTGCTCTGTTGGCCTCCTTGGTGGGCTGCTCCTGACATGACTTCAAGTCAGACGTCAGTCTTGACATTAGCTGTCCTGCCACGTTGGTGGGACTCCAGCTTCTCCCTGAAGAAGCTCGGATTCGCAGCCCCTCTGCCGTGGTCACTTCCCTGAACAGAGCCCCTTCCCCCAGCACGGCCTGGGTTATACTTGCCCAGCCCTGTCACTCCTCTCCTCAATTCTCTCTTTTCAAACCACATTAAATCCTGCTTTTCCCAGCCCCACTCCTGGTCCAGGACCACCCCTGGTCCTCAACCGACAGAACCCAAAGAGTCTGCCCCTCAGAGTCTGGATGCGTTTTCCTGAGAAAAATGATGCGTGTGAAGGGTGGCCTGCCTGCTGCGTAGCCTGTGCATTCTTAAAAATACCCTAAAACCCACCTGGCTTGAGTCAGTCCAGCAAAGAGCAATGTAGTAGGTGGTGGCGCTGACCCTGCAGAACGACTTCTGAGATCGGGTACCAGGCCATGAGTCCGGGCTGGGAGCGTGTGAATAATTGTCCTGTGAAACGCATTGCCGTGACAGAAGCAGACCAATTTGCTAAATGTCATTTTTGCTAAAAGCCAATTTGCCAAAAGTCAATTCATGGAATGGCCAATTTGTCAAATGACCAATTCGTCAAATTGATTTACTTCTTTTAACTATTTGGTGTGAGTCGACTGGTTTGCATTTTGTCTTTATTACAGCAGTTTAAGAACTGTTCCATTTGTCTCTGCCCCAGCTCAGGTGTTTGAACTCTAGTGAACCCGCCCCAGCCTCTTCCTACAGATGAATGGTGGAGCTTGGAGTCTTCCTACAGGAAGAGGCTGGGGTGGGGCAATTCACTGTCCTTAAAAGGCTATTGTGAAGGGAAATGGGAAACTGCCCAACTAAAACCAAACTGTTAAAGGAAACAAAGAAATTTAGCAAATTGATCCTTTGCAGAATTAGCTGACCTGTGACTTAGCTTCCAGTGACTTGGAAGGTGTGGCTGAGTGTTTTTGGGCTCCGCTGGGGATGCTAGTGAGGGTATTGCTTTTCTCTTCCACAGTCATCTCTATTTTTTGGCAGGGGGTAGCAGGGAGCTCCTTGCAGGAAATGAGCTCCTACGATCATCTCTTTATAGAGACTTGTAGGAGGCCTCTGTGCTTGGTTTTAGACCCAGGAAAGGCCACTCTGCTCTCAAGCTGTTTTATCCATAGACTTGTCCCCGCAGGCCCCCTAGGCTGCGAGAAGCCCAGGGCCCATTGGTAGCAGATGCAAAGGACTTTGAAGGCTGCACCTCTCTTTTGTTTGATATTTCTACCTATTTTTGTCCTTTTTTTTTTACTTCTCTGATTTCTGTTTTCTCTATTTTATAACATACCCTCATCGCTTCCTGCAACAAGGCAGAGAAGGCATTTGGACCTACTCTGAAGGCTATTCCATGGGCCTATTTCCCACACTCCAGCCCTGCCTCTCCCAGATCCTTGCTCCTGCAGTTCTACCCTGTGACCTGGAAGTCTTGTCCCAGAGCGGGGCACTGTGCTTGTTCTCCAGGGAGACACAGAACCTGAACTGGCATTGCTGTATTGGAGACTCTGGAAGATGCAGCATCTTCACCTGGCAGAGTCAGGTACTCACATCTGCACAGTTCCCATTTTCCCATATCTGCCTCCGTGTCCATTGGCAGCTGGCCCCAGTCCCTCCTTAATGTTGGCTGGGGATTGTTTCTGCCACACTGTCCTCCATCTAATTTCCTCCCAGCCTGGGAATTTCCCCACTGCTTAAAATTGTGAGCCTGGCTTCTTGGAGTATTTGTAACTTGGCAGATTTTTTTCTCCATTTGTCTCCTCCAGCAGGGACTGGAGAGGGAGGGTACTGGCATTTGTTGAATGCCTACAAAGCACCAGGTGCTGGAATCAGTGCTTCCCATGTTACTTTTTAAAACTTTTAATTGAAGTATAACATATATTCTGAAAAGTCTGCCAATGAGCGTACAGCTCACCACATTTTCACAAAGTGAACACACTCATGTAACCAACACCAGATCAAAAAGTAAAACATCTTGAGTTCCTAGAAGCCTCCTGTACCTCCTTCCAGCCACAAATCCCTGCACCTCCCATCCCGACTAACTAAATCCTGACTTCCAACAGCATAGACTAGTTTTGCCTATTTTCAACTTTATGTAAGTGGTACATGTGGTATTTAATCTTCACAACTCAGCAAGAGGGAGACATGATTAACTCTCCTCTACCCATGGGTAACCAGACTCAGAGAGGTTAAGTAACTTGCCCAAGGTCACACAGGCAGGAAATGGTAGGGCTTGGAATCAAGCCCAGGGTTGTCTGGCTCCAAAGCTCGTGTCCTTTTCTCTGTACATCAATTTTTTGTCCTCCTGCACCACCTCCCCTGCCCCTACCATTGTGTGTCTGGCCTGTGACCCTCTGAAGTCACTGGTCCTAACTGTTCCCTGTAGGTGCCTGGGACAGGAGCCTTGCCTCTCACACTCCCCGGTGCATTCCCGCCCAGGACTAGCAGGTCACCAGGGGCCTCCAAGGTCTCTGTGCTCAGCACCTGGTGTTGAGTAAGTGTGGAGGCCTTGCCCTGGTGTTCATGTGCAGAGGGGCCTGCATTCCTCTGCATGCTTCATTCACCCTCATTGCCTGGTGCCGTGCCCTTGCCTTGGTGGCTAGGACTCATGCCTGCCACTTGCTGTTGGCAAAGTGGAAGAACGAAGCTGGTTGTGTCTCCTGTGTGCCCCTGAGCCTCTTGCTGCTTAGTGGGACTCAGCCTCTGAGCTGCTGTTCCTTGGCAGGGCTGAACTTTCACTTCAAAGCGGGGCTGCCTTGTGGGATGTGCCCCTCATATCTCTATTGTGGGAACGCATGCTCAGTAGCTGCATAGCAAACAGCCCGGTTCAAGGAAATGTTACCCTGGGTGCTTTTATGGTGCGGCCATTCAAGACTGCTTAATGTCTCTGCCTAATGAGGTTTCTGCACCATTAACTCTGGTGGTGCTGGAGGGAGAAGGAGGCGGCTGCCACAGGAGGGTTTGCGGCTTCGCAGTGGGCAGGGAAGGGGGGCACCTCTCCAGCTAATGGGACCTGGCACATGCTGGGTGCTCAGTAAATGTGGGTGGGATGAATAAGGGCAAAACTCGGACCCCACCATTCACAGTGTCAGGCCCCCAAACCACCTGCAGGAACTTGGATATCAGGAGTTCCCTGGGACCATGTTGGCTGTTCCACATTTTATTTTATTTACTTATTTTTTAAGTTTTTGAGACAGGGTCTCACTCTGTCTCCCAGACTGGAGTGAAGTGGCATGATCACAGCTCACTGCAGCCTCCACCTCGTTGGCTTAACAATCCTCCCAACTCAGTCTCCTGAGTAGCTGAGACCACAGGCACACTACCGCGCCTGGCTAATTATTTAAAAACATTTTTGTGGAGATGAGGTCTTGCTATGTTGCTCAGGTTGCCTCAAATTCCTAGGCTCCAAAGTGCTGGGATTACAAGCATGAGCCACTGTGCCCAGACTGTAGTTCAATAATTAAAAAAAAAAAAAAAAAAATCTCCAGACTTTGGAGAGCATGCGCGGGCTTTAATTCCATGAATCTTATCATTCTCTTAGGAGTAGGAGAGGTGGGAAAGGAGAGGGAGCAGTCATTTCTTCAGGGTCACAGAGCTGTACCACTCAGGATTTAGTAGCGGCAGTTGGAAGCCTCACAGACAATACAACTGATTGTCACCCACTGTGTGCCAGGCTCCTCTTACAAACTTAGGTTACAGAAAAGGAAACTGAGGCCCAAAGAGGCACCAGTTGGTGCTGAGCTTCATTTTGAATCCAGGCTGCAGGGCTCTGCTCCCAGACTAGCTACTGTGCCCTGAGACTTCCTCTGGGGAAGCTCGCTGATCTGATGACCCTGCCATCCACTCCAGCTGGTCTGGCTCATGGAAGTCAGGGTTGCAGAGAAGTGGGGCAGGAGAGCACCCAGGATTAGGAAGGGGAACTTACCACTCAAAGGACTGCAGCCAGGCCCAGAGGAGGTGGCTAAGGCAGCTCCAGGATCTATCCTGTCCTGTTTGATTTTTTTAAGAGATTGAGTCTCATTCTGTCACCCAAGTTGGAGTGCAGTGTCATGATCATAGCTCACTGTAACCTTGAACTCTTGTGCTCAAACAATCCTCCTGCCTTAGCCTTCCGTGGAGCTAGGACTACATCAGCATGCCTGGCTGATTTTCTTAACTGTTTAGAGAGAATGGGTCTCACTATGTTGCCCATGCCTATCTCAAACTGGCCTCAAGCCATCCTCCCACCTCAGCCTGCCAAAGTGCTGAAATTATAGGTGTGAGCTGCTGCCCCCGGTTCCGTCATGTATTTTCACAAGACGGAGAGGTGAGGGACAAGACTAAAGGAAACTGGGCTTGTGGCGGGCAGGACCCACTGCCCCTTCACTGCACCAGTGTGGTCTCTTTGACACCACTGCTGGGTCTCCTTTGCACCCTGGCCCCGGCCCTGGCCCCGGCCCCTACCTGAGCTTGAACTTCTGGAGAAGATGAAACAAACAGATTCACACTGAGAATTAGCTGGCTGATAAGCTTTCTACTTGCATCTTCTGGGAGCACCTGAGGTTTGTGAGTGGACAAAGCCCTGGCCTCTGAGTTGAGGCCCAAGGCAGCACGATTCAGGTTCTTATCATCGAATGCGCACCAGAACCCACCTTGAAGGTGAATTAGATCTAGTCCCTGACCTGGAGATAGGTGTGCACACATGCAGATCTACACAGGGTAGATCTGGGGCACTTGAGTGTTGTTTCATGGGCTAGAGAGAGCAGGCAGGGAGGGGTACTTGCAGCATTAATTCCCCTTCTAGGTGGGAAGCACAGGATCTAAAGGGAGGTGTGAAGGATGGGCAGAGACAAGGCAGGATGGTCCAGCGAGATCCCAGGAGCATCTCCGAGCAGGATGTGCATCCCAGCGTCCCAGCCACGGGTATTGATAGCCTCCCTCCTACCAGGCCATCCTGCAGCGGGGACCTAGAGCAGGACAGCCCTTAGGAGTCTGTCTCCCATTCCCCGGCCTGAGCAGGGAGCCAGAGCTGGGACTCCTGACCTCCTGGCCATGCTGGAGATGCCAAGTGTCCCTCTGCTGAGTGCTGGAGCTGATTCACCTGGGAGCTTCACACCTGCTCCTCACCCGTGCCCTCAGGCGTCTTCCATGCAAATTGGCAGAAATGCAGGAAGGGCCTGTGGGACAAATGTAGTGGCTGGTCCCTGTCCCCCAGCCCTGTGAGTGCCTTCTCTGTTCCTCAGGAAGGCGAGCCTTGGTGAGCTGCAGCTGAGGGGTTGGTAGCTGCTCTTCCCTCTCTCCACTCACTAGGGGTGTCTGTGTCTAAGTCTCCCTGCCTCAGCGCCCAAAGAATAGGAGTTGGCACCTCCAACCCTTGCTTTGAAATGCTAACCAGTACAGAGGTTATAATCCGGTTTGCTTTGGCTCCCGCTGGGGACATTAAAACATTTTACACCTTTCCTCTGCTGGAGGCAGCACTTCTCAGACTTCAGTGTGTACCTGAGACACTGAGGGATCCTGCTGAAATGCAGGTTCAGGCTCAGGAGGTGGGGCCCAGAATATCTGCTTTCCTAACAAACTTCCCGGTGATGATGATGCTGCCAATCCACCGGGTGCCAGGGACTCACTTGCTGAGTTATCCGCAGTGGAGTCCCGGGCAGCCACGTATTGATAACAGCTGTGTGAGGCTGCCCCGTGCTGGCACCAGCTATCAGTGGGCACACTGAGTGTGTGACAGACACAGCATGTAATCCCATCCTCCCAGCATCCCTGGGAGGTCAGTATTGTTGCAGATGTTGGGAACTAACTGCGGTCCTGCCGGAGGTCATGGAGTGTGTTGGTGGCCTTGAGCCTCAGCCTCCTGACTCCCAGGCCCTGACCCTCCCTCCTCCTCCCTACAGAGCCCAAAAGACAATTATTAAAGTGTGGGCAATGGCAGCCAACTCTGCCAGTCCTGGCTGAGAGCCCTACACTCAGCTGTGGTTAAGCCATGTGATAATTATTCCCATTTACCAGGAGAAGACTGAGGCTTGGGGGTTAGAAGATGTGCATGAGGCCAGAGTCTGAGTCCTGAATCCAACCATCTTCTGACAAGGATCTAAACCCCGAGATGAGGTGCCCTGGAACCCTTGGGCTGCCCTGGTTCAAGGTAACCACTCAGGCTGCAGGGGGCCGAGGAGACAGGCCAGGCTGCCCAGAGCTTCCATGTGGCATGAAAGGCAGACAAAGTAAGGCCTGTGCCCTGCAGTGGAACCCGAGTGGGCAGCAAGAACCCAGAGCCCAGTCCAGCCTTGGCGGGTGTCCAGTGGCTCTCTGTGTACTCCCACCCCCGCCCCCACTGCTAATCCCCTTAGAGGCTGGTCTGCCAGCAGGGACCAATCAGGTTAGAGCGTGAAGGCAGATTAGCAGCCAGAACATGGGGTCTTGACCTTGGCTTCCCCAGCCCCTGCCTCCCCCAGCCCTGGTAGAGGATGGGGGGATTGGCAGAGTGTGCAGGAGGAGGGGCAGCGAGAGCGGGGTGACTGGGGATGGTGCCAAGTCAGGGTGTGGGCCTGGCAGCCCCCTTCTCTTCAGGGATGGGGGGCTGACTGGCGTTGCCAGATGCTTCCAGGCCGAGTGGGAGCTGCTGTTGGTGGAGCTTGCCTCCTGGGGCACTTGATCTTAGCGATGGGGTTCAGGCTTTGCCTGCAGGGCCCTTGCCTCAAGCTGGTGTGAACTTGGAACTACTTGAGGGTGTTTGGTTGTTAATATCCCAAAGGATGTGTGAAGGGAAGAGGCGTGGTTGATACAACGATGACAAGTGCTTGCTCTTGCCTGCCTTCCCCTTCTGAGCCCGCATCTCACTGGGTCTGCAGCCTGGTTAGGCAGAGCAGGTACAAGTAGACGCAGCAAAGGTGAGGAGCTGTGGTCTGTTGCCGTACAGAGCCAGCCTGTCTGACCCTGAGCTCCTGCCTCTCCCTTGGCCAGTCCTAACTCCTTGTTTTGACCGGGAAATTGGAGAGGGATTAGAGCAGGGGACTCATGTAAGGATCCATTTTAGTTCATTTAGCTAAAAATGACCGAGTCCCTGCAATGTGCCAGGATACAAGGGAAAGTGAAAGAGAGTGGCTGCCGGGAGGTTATGGTCTGGAGAGGGAGAGGGACGTTCACCAGAGTCAGTACTTCATCACATTCAGTGCGCCTGTATTTTACTACAAGCCCGGGTTGTGCCGAAGAGTAAAAGTGGGGGTGCTGGGAGTCTGTTGCGGACGGAGCAGCTGACTCAGGCTTAGGGGAGGTGTTTGTAGACTGAGGTGTGAAGGAGGAACAGCGTTTCCTGGGTGAAGGTGTGGGAAGAGTATTCCAGGCAGAGGCCACAGCAAGTACACAGGTCCTGTGGATGGCAGGAGAGGTCTGGGAAACTGGAGGAATATCAACAGAGGTGAGGGACTAGGCAGGGGCGCCTCCCCCATCAGATCCTGCAACGTAAGTGCCACTTTCCATCCCCCTGTTGCAGATGGGGAAACTGAGGCCAGAGAGGTTACATGACTTGCCCAAGGCCACTGGTTTAAGTGAGTGGAGCCAAGTCTCCCCTGTGACACCCAGCTGTGGGCTTTGTCCTCTGCACCCTGGCCTCTCAGTGCATGTTCCCTGAACCAGCATCCCCGCCTCCTCCAGGTGCTTGTCAGAAGTCTGGGACCTCGTCCTGCCCCTCAGCTTCTGCCCCAGCCCTGTATCTCCCCAGCTCTGTGCCGAGTATGGCTCTGGGGATCTGTCATGGTGTCCTTGTCACTGTCCTACCCCTGCCCTCCTTCTGAACCCCTGTCTGGCTCTGCTTCCCAGGGCTGGGACAGGCCCCTGCTGCCCTGGGCTTGGCTGTTTGTCCTTCCAGTTGTGGATCCCGCCCGCTTCCAGGACGGCCATTCTCAGGATGTCTCATTCTGCCCAGACACATCCCGGGCATCTCCTCACTTCAAGGACACATGGGAGGAGAACAGGCAGGAATGACTGGGTCTGAGGGAGATGAAGGTGTCCCAGGGCTCTGGGAAAACTGATGGGGAAAGGCTTAGGTGGTGCTTTTGGGGGGTTTCCACGCAGACCAGGGGCAGAAGACATGATACACTTTATTTCAAAGGGATTTGGGAAAGATGAGACAAGTATTGGCAAGGTAGGAAGTCAATTGGAGCAAAAAGAAAAAAAAAAAAAAGAGCGAGTATCTTTGTTATAGTTTGCGATGTGGTTGAGGCATCCAGGTCCAGGGAAGGCTTCTGGCGCCCCCTCGTGGGAAAGCTTGAAACAACAGAGCCTTAGAGTTGCTTAGGCTGTGTGCTTAGGGCAGGGACAACAGCCAGCATTTCTTGAGTGTTGCTAAACGGAGGTTGTGATTCAGAAGCTTAAGTACATAAACTCACACAATCTTCTCCAAAGTTCCACGTGGTAGGTATTTTACAAATAGGGCACCTGGATCTCTCAGGTGCAGAATTTCCCCAGGTCCATGGTTGGTCAATAGCAGAAACAGGAGTTGAACCTGGTCTTTCTGTCTGCAGGTGCAGGCTCCTTCTACCGCCCACTTTGCTGCCATCAGACTGCATTTTCCTGAGGCTTCCAAGGTTCACCTGTTTTCCTCTGGCCTCTCCTGGGGCCCCAAATTCACTTTCCTGTCTTCATTTAAAGAGTGTGGGCTGCTTCCGGCTGTAGGCTGGCTGGCCAGGGTGGGGCAGTTCCACACCCAGCTTTGGGCCATCCCTCATCTCTTGACTGGCCCTTGGCTTCACCTGCCGCCTGCCTGCCTGGGGGTTGTGTCTTTCCTCTTTAAGCTTTGGTGCCCCACAGCAAAGCCTGAAAGATGGTCAGAGCCTGGCGCGGTGCCTGTGCCTGTAGTCCCAGTTACTTGGGAGGCTGAGGTGGAAGGATCACTTGAGCCCAGGAGTTTCAGACCAGCCTGGACAACATAGTGAGACCCTGTCTCTACAAAAAGATTTAAAAAAATTTAGCCAGGCATGGTAGCATGCGCCTGTAGTTCCAGCTACTCAGGAAACTGACAGAGGAGGATCGCTGAGCCCAGGATTTCAACAGTGCAGTGAGCTGTGATTGAGTGACTGCACTCCAGCCTGAGTGACAGAGTGAGATGCTGTCTCTAAATAAATAAATAAAATAATTAAAAAGATGGTCGGATCACAGCCCTCTCTAGTCTATCCCGTCACTCTCCTTGGCCTGTATGAGGCTTCTCCCAGCTGACACTTCCTTCTCAGAGCCTCTGCTCCTCCCCAGTCATACCAGGCTCTCTCATGCCCCAGCGTCTTTGCATAGACTGGGCCTGCCTGGAGTGTGCCTCTGCCTTCTGCCTCTTCCCTACTTAGTTCCTGGTGTGAGTCCTTATAGAACTGCTTTTGCTGAATCCTACTTTGATGCTATTATAAGAAACAGACACTCAAACCCCATTTATTATAAGGATCTAGTGTTATTGATTAGGCTATACTGTCATTTTTAATAAAGACCCCTGGGAAAATTCTTGCCTCATCTGAGTGCCAAACCAGCTGTACTCCTGAGAAGCTGATCCTTTTAGACTTATACGTGTCCCGTGGGTGCTGTGAACTGACTGGCTCTCCTTTCACGTTGGCTCTCAGTGATAAAGCTCAGAGCCCCGATCGGCCGTGCCTGGCGTGTGGTCACATGGTGCATGCATTCTTAGTACCCACCATTGATTCCTCCTCTTCTCTGTGCCTCATTTTTCACTCTTGCTCTCTTGCTGTTTTGAAAATCCCTATAAGCCATCTTAAAGCCTTTCTAGAACAAGGTTGGGTCTAAATCGATAAGCAAATCAATACGAATAAAAAAACCTTCCTTGCAGGGTTGTGGTGAGGATTAAATGGAATAATGAATGAATGTGAGTGCCGGCCCAGCATTCCTTCCCAGGCTTGGCCAAAGGGTGAGTGGTCGGCTGGGCTGAGATAAGGGTCCCACTGGAGGTCCCGCCTTCCTGACTCTGTGGACATCCTCAGGCCACCACTCCTCCCTGCCCCCATCTGGCTCGTAATGCTGGTACTCTCATCTCCCTGAGTCTCTGTGGGTCAGCAAAGGCGGGAGGCTGTGTCTGTCTTCTCCCCAGACCCCCTCTTTCAGTAGGCATATGGCCAGCAACTCTCCTCACCTCCTTTCTGGGACCCCAAATCCCCTAAAGAAGCAACCACCTCACTTGATGTGTGTCTTAGTCTGTTCCAGCTGCTATAACCAAATATCGTATTGGGAGGCTGAGTTGGGTGAATCACTTGAGGCCAGGAGGTTGAGACCAGCCTGAGCGACAAAGTGAGACCCTGTCTCCACCTGTAGAGCAGCTGTAGTCCCAGCGCATCTGTAGTCCCAGCTACTCAGAAGGCTGAGGTGGGGAGGATCGCTTGAGCCCAGGAGTTCAAGGTGACAGTGAGCTCTGATTGTGCCACTGCAGTCTGGCCTGGGTGACAGCAAGACCTTGTCTCTAAAAAAAAAACAAAAACAAACTGCCATAGACTGAGTGTCTTATAAACAACAGAAATTTATTTCTCCAGTTCTAGAGGTGGGAAGTCCAAGATGAACGTAGTGGCAGATTTGGTGTGTGGTGAAGGCTGCTTCCTGCTTCATAGATGGTGCCTTCTAGCTGTGTCCTCACATGGAGGAAGGGGCAAGGCAGCTCTCTGGGGTCTCTTTCATAAGGGCACTAATCCTGTTAGACGGATGGAGCTTGCATGACCTATCACCTCCCAAAGTCCTCACCTCCTAATCCCATCATATTGGGGATTAGGTTTCAACCTATGCCTTTTTTGGGAGGAAACGATCATTCAGACCATAGCAATGTGTCTGGCAGGCATGTGGGTGGGTCTGCACTGGTGAAGAGCTTAGCAATCTTCTGGTCCAGCCTATGAATTGGACAAATGAGGAAACTGAGGCCCCCAAAAAGCAGAAGTGATGTAGCCAAGTCTCTAACACGATTTCAGCTCATTAACTTTGATCCTAAGCACACCCCTCCCTTCCTTAGGGTCATGCCCCAAAGCACCACTGGATGAGTCATCGACTGTTGCGTAACCAATGACTTCAAAATACCGTGACTTTTAAGAACAAACAATAAACATCTCACAGTCTCTGTAGGTGGCTGGGTGGTTCTGGCTTGGGGTTTGTCATGAGATTGCATCACGATGTTGGGGGGTTGTGTCATCTGAAGGCTTAGCTGGGGCTGGAGAATGCTTTTCCATGATGGCTGGCTCACAGGGCTGGCAAACCTGTGCCTGCTGTTGGCAGGAGGCCTCGGTTCCTCTCCATGTGGGCCTCCCCAGAGAGCTGCTGGAGTGTCCTGTGACCTGGCTGGGTTTTCCCAGAGAACAAGAAGGGAGCTACAGTGTCTTTTATGATCTAGTGTCGGAGGTTATCGATTACCACTTCCATCATATGTGGTTCTTCAGAAGTGAGTTACTGAGTCCTGCCCACATTCAAGAGGAGGAGAATGAGCCTCCGTCTTTTGAAGGGAGGAATGTCAAAGAATTTGTGGATGCCTTTTAACCACCACTACCTCCCACTTATACACAACAGTCATACCAAACCGCATGAGATTCCCCCAGCCTGCCTCATTCCTTCCCGTCTCTGGGCTTCTGTACATGCTGTTACCACTGCTTGGAATGCCCTTTCCTCATTTTTCATTTCTGTCTGGGATGCATCAACTCTGTAAGATCCGGTCAGAGATCACCTCTCCTCCCTCCGGCGGACTTGCTCACTCACTTCTCTGCACTCTCCCGTCTCTTTGGCAGTACTGCTCCTCCAGCCGTTGTTGAAAGCTGGCATGTACACCCCATGAAAGCAAGTCTTTGGGGGTCCCCAGCAGACCATCAGCTCTCAGTACACATTTCTGGAGTGAAGGATTGAAGGTCCACTCACTGGTTTCCCATCTGTGCCCTCTTCTGGGCGTGAGTGCTCTAGGGTAGACCACGCACGTGTGGTTAGCTCTGCATCTGCAAGCCCAGCCTGTCACTGGTGCCTGCAGGCACTCCATCAAGGCGGGTTTGGTTTCATGTTGGGCTCCTATGTCAGCCCAGGGTCCTGGTTACTGAGGAACTCGCGTGACCATGAACTCCAGTGTGGGCAGTCTGTTGTTTCCTGTGTGGCCTGCACAGCCCTGCTCTAAATCCAGTAATTTCCCTGCCAGCCCACTCTGCTCAGTGGCAGCACCCCACTTAGGAAGATGGAGAGAACAAGCCCACAAGTCTACAGACCAGGAGAACCATCAAGCCATTAGGGCAGGCACCACCAGGGTAGCAATTTCTTGTATGAAGCAGAGACACTAAGAAGAGGATGCGGCAGCCAAGGAGCTCTCTAGGCAAGGAAGAGATGATAACAAGGATTAGGCAGGCAAAGACTGAAATGTGTCTCTCAAGACACATGGGGCTGGGGGAGTTGCTGCATAAAGACAGGCAGCAGGGAGCAGGCCACTGGGGACCCTCTGGGGAGCAGCTTCTAAATGGGTGGAATTTGGGGAATGTCTCCAGGAATACTGACAGACTACACAGGGGAGCTGGAGATATGGCACAAGTAACCAAGATCGAAGACCAAAGATGCCATGTGGAGAGCAGGAAGGGAAGATGGGGCCAGGCAAGTGCGGGAGGAGGAAGCTTCCCCTGCAGGAAGGGGAGATGCCTCAGGGATGGCAGGTGGGATGGCTCGGGAGGAGGGACAGCTGTGTCTATGCTGCAGGCTTGAATCATCTCCCTTCCAGGAGAGAGAGCAAGAACGAGGGGCGCTGATGGTGCCAAGGCCCCTTCAGACACAGCTACTTGGCTGCTTTTCTGAAGGCTGTAGGGGGACAGGACAGGAGGGGCTGGGTTTGAGGGAGGGAGTGCACAGATGTTGGTGCCCACTTTGTGGGGACTGGCAGGCAATTGTTTTGCCAGGCTTTCATTTTTCCCATTTTGTACATGAGGAAACTGGGCTCGGGAGGGAAAGGGTGCCTTGCAGATGCACAGCCAGGAAGGGGAGGGCCAGGACTCAAACCTCAGGTTCCTCCCTCCAGCTGCAAGTCCCCAGCCCAGAGAAGGGGAGGTAGCTGGGGACCGAGCTCCCTCCAGGACAGGGTGCCTCTCCAGTTCCATCATTCATCCATCCATCCATTCATTCATTCATTCATTCATTCATTCATTCATTCATTCATTCATTCAACGAATGCTTGCCGAGTGGCTGATGTGGGCCAGGCACTGTCCTAGGTGCTGGGATGCAGCAGCAGCCGGTCCAGTGCCCTCTAGCTCAGCTGCCCGCTACCTTTCTGACTCAGGGCTCTGTGCACACCGCTAGGTTTCTCAACAGGGAAACCCAGACAGGGCAGCGGTGGCCTTGACAGTTCAAGGGGCAGTGTGCGGCGGGGTAGGGGGCTGTGGACTGCGTTCTCGGACCCTGTGTGGTGGGGGCTGAAAGGAAGGGCACTGTCAAAACCCACAGGCCTGGCCCAGGAGGAGGAGGTGGGGCTGTGGAACGGCCCGGCACTGGGGCCTACATCAGGACGGTCCGCCTCTGGTTGTTCACCTTCAGGACCCGGGTGTGTCCGGGGCAAGGCTCTGGGGCAGGGAGCCTGGGTCCAACCCAGGTCAGTTATTTCACATCTTGGAGCTCAGTTTCCTCCTCTGCGAAATGGGCGCAATGGCAGTTCCTACCCCCAGGGCTGCTGTACAAGCTGGGGCTCTGGGACCTGAATGCCTGGGTTGAAATTCTGGAGCCACCACCCACCAGCTGGATTACCTTGAAGAAGTTGCTTAGCTTCTCTGAGCCTCGCTTTTCTCCTTTGTATAATGGGGATGGTGATCGTATCCACGCCATGCTCCTGGGAAGTACTCAGGGCAGTGCCGGCCTGGGGGGAGTGTGGCTGTGAGTAGGAAAAGCTGACCTGGAAAGGGGCGTTTGCACACGTCTGTGGATGCCAGGGAGGCTGCTGAGAGGGAAGAGAGGCAGGTGGACAGGTGTCAGAGGCCCGGTCCTGCCAGGGAGTGGAGGAAGGGCCCCAAAGCCGGCCTGGCAGTCACTGAGGCTGAGGATTTGCAGTCCCGACAGCGTCCCCTCCCTCACATCAGGGCATTCATGGGGAGTTGTGAAGTCCTCAGTGATCCCAGCCCCACTGCGTTCTCCTGACTCCCTGTGACCCAGGCTCTCGGAGGTGCCCTGCTGCCTGCAGTCCCCAAGAGCACCGGGTTTGGAGTCAGGCCCTGCCTGGAGTTAAAGACCTGACTGGGCCACTGGCTGGCTGGGTCGTGGAGCCAATTTTGTCCTTACTGAGTCAGCTTGCTCAGCATAAGATACAGAGCGTAAGCCCCAGGCACAGCCGCCACAGATGGCCCAGGGTGCCGTCCCTCCCAGCCTGGTGCCAGACAGTGGTCATCAATCCCCCTCCAGAAGCACTTCTGTTGTGTGCCCCTTTGCAGCCCTGCACGATGCTATGGGGGGCTGAACTGGCCTCTGTGGGTCCGGTGGGCTGACTTCTGTGGGCATTAGGCTGTTCTCGTATTACTATAAAGAAGTGCTGAGACTGGGTAATTTATAAGAAAAGAGATCGACTTGGCTCACGTTCCGCAGGCTGTGCAGGAAGCAAAGGCATCTACTTCTGGGGAGGCCTCAGGGAGCTTTTTCTTCTGGTGGAAGCCGGAGGCGGAAGCAGGCACTTCACGTAGGGGAATGGAGAGGGAGAATGGAGGAGGAGGCTCCATACCCTTCAACAACCAGAGCTCCCGGAACTCACTCGCCATCGAGAAGTCAGCACCAAACCAGGAGGGATCAACCCCCATGACTGGATCACCTCCCACCAGGCCCCACCTCCAGCACTGGGGATTACCATTCAACATGAGATTTGGGTGGGGGCAAATATCCAAACTACATCAGGTGGGGTCTGGCAGGGCTGGTCATAGCTGCCCCAGGCTTCTCCTTCCAGCTGCAAGCCCCCAGCCCGAGAAGGGGAGGCTGGGGACTGAGCTCCCTCCAGGACATGGTATGTCTCTCCAGTTTCATCATTCATTCATTCAACAAATGCTTGCTGAGTGGCCTCTGTGGGCCAGGCGCTGTCCTAGGTGCTGGGGTGCAGCAGTGGCCGGTTCAGTGCCCTCCAGCCCACCTGCCCTGCTTCCCTGAGTCATCACAGCACTCTGCAGGAACCTCTTTTCTGACCGCTGTTTTCTCTCCCTCTGGCTTTATCCTCCCAGGGACTTGAGTGAGAACGCCATCCAGGCAATCCCCAGGAAGGCTTTTCGGGGAGCTACAGACCTCAAAAATTTGTGAGTACAGGCCTGGGAGGGAGAAGGGTGCAGGAGCTCCAGGGCCACTCCTGGCAGTGTCCTCAGGGTATACCCGAGCGAGCCGTGTAGTCCAGGCAGCAAGGGAGCTGACCTGGGCTCTCAGAGGATTGGTGCCAGCACGGTCTTCTGGAATAATCTGGGGTTGGAGGAAACAGGCAGCCCTTGCCTCTCCCTTGGTTGTGATTCCGTGTGAGAGCCAATGGAGGGGGCCCTTGGGGACTTGGTGAAGCATGTTATCAGTGTGGGCAATGTTCTCAGTCCATTTCGATGGCACAGTGTCTGTGCTCGCCTCATATTTGGGCTGGGAGAGCTGGGTTTGAATCTTCTCTTCTGGTTACATGTCACATACGCTGCTGCAAGTCAGTGAACATCACTGAGCCTCGATATGTTGTTCTGGAAAATGGGGATAATAAGATCTACTTCACAGGCATTTTCTGAGGTTTAAATGAGACATGGAAATAAATATACTTTGTCAAATGATATTTAATTGTAATGGCTTATTATTATTACTATTCAAATTTATTCTGGTCCAGGCTTACCACATCCCTGAGGTCTGACCACAGCAGGGATGGCAAATGCCTGGCATGCTTGTCACACACACCCCCTCCCACGCCTGTGGCAGACATTGATAATCAATCACCACATTCTTTCCCACAGAGCTCACCTCACAGCTTCAGTTTACTCTGACAACAGCACTCCAGGTAGTCACCTCTAGTCAACCTCTTTGGCACTCAGGCTGAAAAATCTGTTTGCCAGTTCTGGCTGCCACTGCTTTGTGACTCTCCCATTTTTCAGTTGCCAGCACCCACTAGGTGGTCTCCAAAATGTGTGTGTGTGTAGGGGGGTGCCTGGTCCCCAAGGGAAATGTAAGGTTGAGTAGAAGAATATAACTTTTACTTATATTTATGATTTTAATTGAAAATTAGAAAAAAACATTAAGTTTTTACTAACGTTTACTATTTGGATTGACACATATACACGTAACAAACAACTAGAGGAGTGCTTCTTTTGAATGAATGCAGCACGTGGTCACAATGTTTGGACACCCTTACTCTAGGCAATGTGCCCTTCTCTCTACAACCTTCGTTTCCTTCACAGACAGCTGGACAAGAACCAGATCAACTGCATTGAGGAAGGGGCCTTCCGTGCTCTGCGGGGGCTGGAGGTGCTGTAAGTAAAGCATGGGCAAGGAAGGAGGGGTGTGGAGGGCCCTGCTCTGCGGGTGCCAAGTGCCACAGCCTGGGCAGCGGGCGTCAGGGAGACAGGAAGGGGGAAACCTGCCCTCCTAGAAGCGCTCAGAGGAGGGGAGGACAAGCACTCATGGGGTCATGCCTGCAGCAAGCAGTGTGTCCCAATGTAACCTGCTCAGGATGAAACCCAAGGGTTTCTGGCACTTGGCCTGGAATGCTTCCCCCTTTCCCCCCGCCTATCCAAACCCCACCCTTTCTTCCAAGCCAACCCAAGCCTGGGACATGTCCCATCACCCACCCTGCTCCATGTCTCCATCCTACCAGCCTTGGAGTCTATGGTGCCATCGGCTCACAGTCACCGTCCCAGCTCAGGGCTTTCCTGTGGGGTGGGATATGCCTCATGCTCTTTGGCTTAGCCCCTCCACGTCCAGCCCCGTGCTGGTCCACTTTAAGGTCGAGAGCTTCCCCGTTCATTAGTAGGGCGGCCCTGTCCCACATCATCTGTTGGGCAGGTGCTTGACTCTGGTTTTTCCCATTTAGGACCCTGAACAACAACAATATCACCACCATCCCCGTGTCCAGCTTCAACCACATGCCCAAGTTACGGACCTTGTGAGTCAGCTGGGGCAGCAGGGAGCAGGGCATCCAAGCCCAGCTGATGCTGGGGGTGGGTGGGGCAGGAGGCGAAGCTTCTGCAGACAGGTTATGGAGCTCATTCTCCCTCAGACCCCCAGAGGCCAGCCCAGGCTGGGGGCTCCATGCAGTCGGAGGTGGAAGGAGTTATATAATTGCAGGGCATCCAGTGCCACTTAATTTGATTTTTCTTTGGAAAACAAATGATTTGTTTTTGTGCTTGAAAATGAGCCAGGCGGTTTGGGGCAGTGAGCCTGTGCGAGGTCAGTGCGATGACCTGGGCTTTGCTGGGCACAGCTGTGCCCAGAGCATGTGGGAGGGGAGGGACAGCAGCAGGATCTCCATGGGGCTGTGGATAATCCCCGGGTTGGAGTTGAGCTGCCTACTTGACTAAATGTAGACTGTGTTTGGCTTGAACACAGCACCAGGGGCAGCCACCTGCCTGAGGTTGGGGGTTCTCACAATCTGGCTGGGCTGGGGGCTCCAAATAGGTTGTGAGCCACCCTGTCCTCTTGCAGCCGCCTGCACTCCAACCACCTGTTTTGCGACTGCCACCTGGCCTGGCTCTCACAGTGGCTGAGGCAGCGGCCAACCATCGGGCTGTTCACCCAGTGCTCGGGCCCAGCCAGCCTGCGTGGTCTCAATGTGGCAGAGGTCCAGAAGAGTGAGTTCAGCTGCTCAGGTGGGTGCAGGCCCCTGCTGGGCTCTCAACTGTCCAGTGCCTCCTGCCCTGCCTCTTGTTCCCGCCCCTAATCTCGACATTAATACCTGGCCTGCCCATCACCTCCTGACCCGGCCCATCACCTGGCCCCACCCATCACCTCCTGACCCCACTGTCTGCCCCTCCTGGCCCATCTATCACCTCCCATTCTCACCATGGCCTTTGTCTCTGCGTGTCCCTTCTTGCCTCCTCTCCTTTTCCCTCCTGTCCCCTCACTGCCTCATCCACTCACCACCTCCTTTGTTCCACCTCATCCTCTTTTTGGCCTACTCAGTGCCTCCTCTAATGTCCTCTGGGCTCCTTGCCCCTGCTATCACCCCCTTCTCCCTCCTCCGATCGCCTCACCTCTGCTGCCTAGACAAGTCATTGAATTGGGCCCTCTAAACTTGGCTCCAAAAGAGGTGGGCCTCAAAGCCCACGCCCTTTCACCTTCCCTCTGGGGTTCTGTGATAGCTGGTTGCCCACGTCCTCCCTGGCCCCTTTGATGTCCATACTGCAGCCAGAAGACCAAAAAGAACCCACAAGTCTGGGCGGTGACTGCTCGTGTACTCACCTGGCCGTCAGCACTGTGTCGAGAGTCTGAACTGCCCTCAGGCTCTGCAAGCCTGGCCAGGGTCAGCGCCGCCTCCCCTGCCTCCCGCTGCCTGCAGCTTCCCCAGCTGTGCCTGCCTCTGCCCCTTCCTGGTGCAGGTGCCCCCAGCCCTGACCTCACAGGCTGCTCCCCTGCTGGGCACACCCTTCCCTCCTTGTTGCCTGCCGACTCCTCCTCACCCTGCAGGGCCCAGGGAGCCTTCTGTGATCCTACATGAGGTCCCGCATTGTGTTTCTGGCACATCCTCAGCACTTTGCTTGGCACAGGAAATGCTTGCTGAATGAATGGACAGTTCTCAGATTTGTGACAGAGGATTTAGAGGCTGACTGTTTCTCCCAAACCTGTGGACTGGGCCTGCCAGCCACACAGGGCTCTGAAGGAAAGCATCTCCTAGGCACAGCCTCCCCTCCTCAGTATGAGGCTCTTGGCTCTGGCTGTCACCTCCTCCACTGCACTGGCAGACACCCAGAGCAATGGCTGGGCTTGAACACCAATGCTCAGCACTGCTGTGTGTGTGTGCGTGCAGATGTGTGTATGAGTGTGTGTGTGCCTGTGTGTGAAAACGTGTGTGTGTACATGTGGGTATGTCTCATGTGTGAGCCAGGACTGCCTCTGCATCATTGCAGCTGCCACAGTTTTTAGGAATGGGAATCGGTAAATCACTTGGACAATTTTTATTTTGAAATGAAACCTTTTCCTTTGCATTTGGAAGATTGTGGTTTCTATGGACAATTTTTATTTTGAAATGAAACCTTTTCCTTTGCATTTGGAAGACTGTGGTTTCTATTTTCAGACATTAGTTTCTCCTCTGGAGTCTGATCGGCCTGGCAACCCTTTTCCTTTGAAGGCCACTGTCACAATATGCCAGGAATCCATGTAGCTTTGTCTCATTTGGTTCTGGTGCCCACCCTTTGGGGCAGCCATGGAAAATATTCGAAGTTAGAATGTTGGTGGGGGTATCAATTGGCTCAACCACTCTGCAGGACTGTGTAGCAGGATCCACTAAGGCTCAACGTCTGTCCACCCTGTGACCTGCCACTCCTGCTAGGTGTGTGCATTTTTTTCTGCAAAAATGTCCAAAAATGTTAAAGACAGCTTTTTCCATAATAGCCCCAAATTGGAGACAACCTGAATGTCCACCAACTAATTATGACACATCCATATAATGGAATACTACTCAGCAATGAAAAAGAACAAACTACTGATACACACAGCAACATGGTGAATCTCAAAGATTGCATATTAAGCAAAAAAAGCCAGACACAAGAGAAACTACTGTTTCATTTATGTGAAGTTCATAAACGAGCGGAACAAATCTTTCGTGATAGATCTCAGAATAGTGGTTACTTTAGGGAAGGGGCAGGAGGGATCTTCTTGGGTAATGGAAATGTTCTATGTCTAGGTAGTGGTTCCACCAACTACATGCTTCAGAAAGAGCACTTTGTATAAATTGTACCTCCAGTTTTTCAAAGGCTCTTATTTTAGACACTGAGCTGGATCCTGGTTTTACCACTTATTAGCTGTGAGAATTTCTACAAATTAATTAATATCGAGGACTCTGTTTTCTCAGCTGTAGAATGGCAACAGTAATAGGCTCCTCTTAAGTTTAAGTGCAATACTGCATGTACTACACTTATTATAGAATGTGGCATAGAGTAAGTGCTTGAGTGTTTAGGAAACAGTCATTATCACCTTCATATGACAGATGAGGGGACTCAGGCTCAGAAGTGTTAAGTGACTTGGACTAGAATCCAGAGCTTCAGAATTCTGGGCAAGGATTTCTTCGTGTATGAATCACACACCAGTGCAGTTCAGTTCAGATTCAAGTTCAGCAAGCATCTGATAAGAACCTACTGTGTGCCAGGTGCCCACAGAGTTATACCAAAGTCCAGAATCTTATTTCATTAGTGATCCCCCTGGTTCATCCTCATCCAGAGAAACTGCAGTGTGCACCGTGTCCCATCCATCAGTCTGTATCTGGGCTCAAGGCAGGTGCTGATGCACGACAGCCTGAGGCCACACCCCCCTGTTTCTGCAGGCCAGGGGGAAGCGGGGCGCGTGCCCACCTGCACCCTGTCCTCCGGCTCCTGCCCGGCCATGTGCACCTGCAGCAATGGCATCGTGGACTGTCGTGGCAAAGGTCTCACTGCCATCCCGGCCAACCTGCCGGAGACCATGACGGAGATGTGAGTACAGGGCAGGGCAGATGCTGGGGCGCAGCCGCTCGGCTGGCCTGGCTCCGGAGGGCCAGTGAAGAGCTGGAGTAGGCGCTGCCTCAGGGCTTGCCCCAAGGCCCCTCAGTGACCATGGAGAATACACAGGTTGCCCCTGCTGGGCTGAGCTTTGTGTCCAGGACTGGGAAACTCTGCAGGGCTGGGGAGGGAGTGTCCGTCTGTGGTCCCACCCAGCGGTGTGAGTCTGCTAGAATCGGGTTCTCAGCATCATTTGTGGGCCCCTTTCAGTTACAAACGCCTGGGATAATGGAACTCAAGTCAGCATTCTCTCTGTCTGTTCCAGTGTCCTTATCCCAGACTTCAACTTCTGGAAGGGGGAAGGGAACAGGGGCAGGAGGGGCCAAAGGCTTGTTCAGGGTGGATGAGCCCAGCAGATAACACCCACGGCTGGGCTGACCTAGGCCCTTGCGCTTCCCCTCTGTTTTCTCTCCGCAGACGCCTGGAGCTCAATGGCATCAAGTCCATCCCCCCTGGAGCCTTCTCACCCTACAGAAAGCTACGGAGGATGTGAGTGCCTCCCGCTGCTTCCTGGGGAGCTGGTACAAGGCTGATGGAGATCCTGGGTGGCCCCACAGCCCTGGGGCAGGCCCTAACTCAGCATCCCGCAGCTGAGTGGCCCTGAGCCAGTCACCTGGCATTCCTGCCCTTCAGGCTGCTTGGCTGTGATGCAGGGACCTCCTTGCAGGGCTATCATGAGGCCTGAAGGGAGTGCTGAGCCTGAGCCTGGCCTGTGACGGGAGCTGCTTGTCATCCTCCCATTTCAGCTTGGGTACCAATAGGAGCAATTAAGGATGGGAGGGGCCAGGAGATTGCTAGGATGCATGGGAAAGCTTTGTCCATAACTTCCCAAGTTGGAGTGCCCCCTCCTGCCCAGCCCTCAGACTGCACAGGGAAATAGCGGCCATGGGCTTTTCAAATGGAGGAAAGATCTGGCCTCTCACTATTGTCATTTCAAAGCACTCCGCCCTGCTTCCGTGGCATCTAGGAGGTGGAAGAGACTGGGCAGGGCTCAGTGGCCATTGAGGGATTCAGATGCCCCTCTCCTCTGCTCACTTTGCAGAGACCTGAGCAACAATCAGATTGCTGAGATTGCGCCCGACGCCTTCCAGGGCCTCCGCTCCCTGAACTCACTGTGAGTAGCAGTGCCAAGGCTTCCTCAGCAGCCCAGGCCATCCCCTGAGGAGGCTGGCAGGGCCCAGGGCCCTGGTGGACGCAGAAGGAGGAGCAGGACTATGCCCCCCTCCACACAGTCCCTGCCCACCCCAGCCTCAGTGGGTCATCCTTTGGCTGCAAAGGGTTTGCTGTTCCAGCTCCCTCTTCCTCACTGGTGGACCCTCTGATGCTGGGCGCGGGAGAAGTGTGGAGAAGCTAGGCAGAGCTGTTGCCCCTGGCAACTGGGATGCACTCCCTGCCACGGTGAGGATTTTCCCAGCATTCTTTGCACAACCATCTTGGCCCTGTCCCCCCACCAAAGCCCAGTGTACTCTGCTCCTGAGGCCTCTGCAGTCACCGCAGGGCCAGTGAGCACCAGCTCCAGTTATAACATCTGCCACACCTTGCTATCTTTTATCCCAAATGTGATGAATCCCAAGATGTGGTGGGTGCTGCTTGGACAGTATTTGCCGGCTCCTCCTTCCAGTATTTCCCTTCCTTCGGGCTCTACTGGGGAAGTCTGTCAATAAAGCATACAAAAGGTAGTGAAGCACCCCCATCTCCCACTCACCAAGTGTCTCACTCCCCGAGGTCCTACAGCACTTTGTCTGTACGGAGAGCACACTCAGGGTGCCCTGGAGTTGGGCGAGTTCCCTGTAGGAGGGGCCATTTGTTACTCTAGGGGATGAGTGTTTTCACCTGCTCCTTGGCAGCCCAGGACACGTGCTTGGCATAGACTAGAGGCCTGGCAAGTACAACAGAATGGAACTCCCCCGGGGAGTGTGGGAGCCTGCCAGCTCAGTGCCTTCTGTGCATGCCATCTTTTCTTGGAGCAGAGTCCAAGCAGAGGCTGGGGCTAATTGTGAATGGCACCCCTGAAGTTGTGCAGTATACACCCTACACAGCTGTGCATGACAGCCTGGTGAGGGATCGCTGTCATTGGCTGAGGAGACCAGATTCTGAAAGTGGCCTGCCAAAATGCAGGCCCCTTCCTCTGAGAAGTGAATAAAGCTCTCCTAAGTTGGAACATGGCAGTCTAAAAAGGTAAAAAGTGAAGAACCCAATCGAGTGGTTTTCTGTTGTTCATGGGTACCTGGTCACAGCCTCCTCCCTGCATATAGCAACGTGGATGATTCCAGTACACCCCACCAACACTGTCTATCTCGGCCAGCCCTGATCTTGCCTCCCTGCTTCAGTTCCTGCCCCCTCTGCTCCATTTCCCACCCAGCAGCTTGAGGGGTGTTTCTGAAATGGGAATCTGATGCTGTCTCAATGGCTTCCTGATGCTGGTTGGGTAAAGCCCAAGCTACCGCCCCATTTGTTTCCTCCATTCCAGCCACATTGGCCCTGTCACCTGTCCACACAGGACAGGCGCACACAGCTCCCCTGCAGGGCCTTTGCTGTTGCTGTGCCCCACTCCAGGAATGATCTCGAAGCCACGTTTGAAGAAGAAGTACCCAGGATTTTTTACTCAGCTTGAACATTTACGAGGGTAGCTTGTGGGGTCCGATTATGATATTGGGAATGGCATACAACCCCCCTCCCCAAACCTCCTGGATGCTTTCACTGTCCCCCCGAACCCACCCATGTCTACATGTGTTTTTTTTGAACTTTTGTTTTTTATAAAAATCTATACATGGAATTCATGCTCAATGCAGAAAACTTTGAAAATGCTAAAGTATATTAAAAAAATGCTTGAAGTCCCACCATCCGGATCTCACACTGCATGTGCCGTCTGGCATTCTATTTTTTCCTGTAACTCTCTGAAAATATGTTAGTTATTCTTGCCCATGGGGTTTTCTCTTCTCTCAACAATCTCCTTTTGGATTCTAGACCAGATGAATTTCCCAGGAAGCACCCCTTTGCAGCCTTCTGTGGGGTCCACGTGTGAGGGTGGTGGACAAGTTGCTATAACAAATATACACCATTAGGATGTGCTTCATGTAAATGGCTTAGGGGCAGCACTGTTGAGCTGGGGCCATCTGCAGAGCTGTGTTATCGCCCTGGTGGGCTGTCCTCTATAACTCTCCGCTCTGCTGCCTTTTCTCCAGGGTCCTCTATGGAAACAAGATCACAGACCTCCCCCGCGGTGTGTTTGGAGGCTTATACACCCTACAGCTCCTGTAAGAATGAATCCTGGGTGTCTTGGGTGGGACCCAGGGAAGGGCCAGCATTCCTCTGGCCTGCTAGACTGTCCCTTTCGGCCTCTTTGGGGTATGGAACTCAATTGAGACAGTGAGCTTGGAAGACAGGCAGACCCACTAGGGCTGAGAAAGTCTCCAGGGCTCTGCAGAGGCTAGAGAGGGAGGTGGAGGCAGCTTCACAGCTGCTCACAGGATGCCAAAGCAGAGAGGCTCCTGAGACAGCCCATGCTCCTGAGGAGCTCGGTGTGGCTGGAGACAGAGCTTTCTCCTCCAGGGGGACACCCAGGCCAGCTCGGCCTCCTTGAACCGTGAACTTTCAGGCAAGGATTTTCTCCCAGGGCTCAAGAGGCACAGAACACAAACGTTCCAACTCAGCTGTCTGGGGAACCCAATGGACCTCTGGGAAGGAGGAGGAGCCCCCCCTCCAACCAAAATGCCTTTGCAAGGTGGCTCTCTGCTTTCCCAGAATCCCACAGGGCATCTGAGCAGTTCTCGGAAAGAGAGAAGAGTGGGTTGACCGAGATGTCCCTGTGCATGGAGAAGGCCTGCTCCTGTGGGCTCCTCCCTGTAATAACGCAGGCCGGGGCCAAAGAAGGTGCCCAGGACGTGAGATGGGTCTCATGTCAAGCCTCTCTCCTCACCACTTGGTCCTGGCTCTGCCCACAGGCTCCTGAATGCCAACAAGATCAACTGCATCCGGCCCGATGCCTTCCAGGACCTGCAGAACCTCTCGCTGCTCTCCCTGTATGACAACAAGATCCAGAGCCTCGCCAAGGGCACTTTCACCTCCCTGCGGGCCATCCAGACTCTGTGAGCGCCCTGATGCCTTCTTCTTCTCCCCTCCCAGCAGGCGGGCCTGGGGGAGGTTGCAGCCTCCACCGACAGGCAGTGGTCTGGCTCTGGGCTGCTGGGCTCACTGGGGGTGGCCTCTTACAGAGGAAGGACACAGACCTGGGTTAGACCATCCTGGGTTCAAAGTCCACCTAGGCCTCTTATTGGCTGTGTGACTCTGGGCAGTTTCTCTGGGCCTCATTTTTATTTATCCGTAAGATGGGGACACCTTCCCATAGGGTTGTTATGAGATTAAAGAGGATGTTTGTACGAAGCTTAGCTCATTACAAGTGCTTGATAAATGCTGGCTTTAGCTAACAATAATATTGATGGTGATGATGATGATAATATATCACATTGATTCTAAGACACATGTTGTTTCCACATTAACAGCTCTGAAACTGGGATGCATGTTATAATCAGTGGTACATCACTTAGTTGGCAGCATTTTTTTATTGATAGTACAAAAAATAGTAGTGCCTCTTACAATTCATAATGTCAAATCAGATGAAATACAGTAATGACAATGGTGACTGTGAATAAAAAATTAGAGAGCAGTAAATCTGGTAATTGGTTGTAATATTTTATTGTGGAAAATTATAAGCAGATTAAGAGTAATACAGTGGACCAGGCATGGTGGCTCATGCCTGTAATCCCAATACTCTGGGAGGTCAAGGCAGGAGGATTGTGCAGGAGTTCAATACCAGCTTGGGTAACATGGCTGGGCACCCCATCTCCACAAGAACTTTTTTTAAAAAAGTAGCCAGGTGTGATGGCACACACCTGTAGTCCCAGCTACCTGAGAGGCTAAAGTAGGATGATTGCTTGAGCCTAGCAGGTTCAGGCTGCAGTGAGCTGTGGTCACACCCCCTGCACTCCCACCTGGGCAACAGAGAGACCTTGTTTCAAAAAAAAAAAAAAAAGAGTACTATTTTTCATCACCCAGCTTCCAATGCTGTACAATTAATTCCTTAATATCATTGAGTATCTAATTAGTGTTCAAATTTCCAAGTGTCTCTTGCATGTTATGCAATTCTTTTGTTTGTTTTTGTTGTTTGCTTTTTGAGCCAGAGTCTCGCTCTGTCACCTAGGCTGCAGTGCAATGGCACAATCTCAGCTCACTGCAACCTCCACCTCTCGGATTCAAGTGATTCTCCTGCCTCAGCCTCCAAAGTAGCAGGGATTACAGGTGCCCGCCACCACGCCCAGCTAATTTTTTGTATCTTTAATAGAGATGGAGTTTCACCTGTTGGCCAGGCTGGTCTCAAACTCCTGACCTCATGATCCACCCGCCTCGGCCTCCCAAAGAGCTGGGATTACAGATGTTAGCCACCACATCAGGATTTAAATAAAGCCTGTGCAATATAATTGGCTGATGTTGGTTTATGTTGGTTGATGTACCTCTTAAGTTGCTTTTAATCTATGTGTCCTCTTCATTTTCCTTTTCCTTGTAATTCATTTGTTGAAGACACTGCATCATTGGTTCTGTAGGGTCTACACTTTTTTGATTGCATCCCTGTGGTGTAGTTTCACATGTTCCTCTGTCCCCTCTGTGTCCTGCAGATTTAAAATTGGATCTAGGAGCTTGGTCAGGTTCAGTTTTGATTGATTTATTTGGCAAGATGACTTTATAGATGGGATTGTGGACTTCCCATCAGGAGGCAGACAGATGTCTGGCTGTCTCCCTTTTGTAATAAAAACAGCCATTGATCTCAGTGCTTGAATCCATTAATTCATTAGCAATCCTGAAATGGTGATTTTGAATTTGTATCAGTCTGTTTTTGTGTTACTATAAAGGAATACCAGAGACTAGGTAATTTATAAAGAAAAGAGGTTTACTTATCTGACAGTTCTGTGGGGGGGGGGTGTACACATATGGCACCAACATCTGCTTGGCTTCTGGTAAGGCCTCAGGAAGCTTACCATCATGGCGGAAGGTGAAGCAAGGGTAGGCATGTCACATGACAAGAGAAGGAGCAAGAGAAGGAGAGGGAGTGCCATGCTCTTTTAAATAACCAGATCTTGCATAAACTCAGAGTAAGAACTTACTCATTATCACGAGGGCAGCACCAAGCCAGTCACGAGGGATCCACTGTCATGCCTAACCTCGCTTTGCCTTCTCCCATGATTGTAAGCTTCCTGAGGCCTCACCAGAAGCCGAGTGGATGTTGGTGCCATACTCGTCCAGCCCACAGAACTGTCAGCCCAGTAAACCTCTTTTCTTTATAAATTACCTAGTCTCAGGTATTCCTTTATAGAAACACAAAAGTAGACTGATACAAATTCAACTGAACACTGAACACTGATCCGAATACCTCCCATCAGGCCCCACCTCCAACACTGGGGATTACATGAGATTTGGTGGGGATGAACATCCAAACCATATCAGAATTCTAACATTCTTTTTTCATTTCTAATGCAGTTGTGACTATGCTTTAAAACAGAATCCTTATATTTAACTGGAATGTTTCCACGTAAGGAAAATTCTCATCTGCTGTGTGGTTACACTTAGGCACATAAATGGTCCTCTCATTCTACATCTTTAATTCTGAGCCTACAGTAAGACGGGATGTGCTGACTTGTGGGTCCTGTAGTGTGCATTTAATGAGCATTAATTATTAATATTACTATGTCCGTTGTTGTCACTGTCATCCCTGCCCCTGTCTGTGCCAGGCAGTGCTCAATCATCAGATAACATCTACTTGGGGTATTGGGATAGGTTCCAAACAGGCTGAGTAAAAGGTACAGCTCGGGACCCCTGGGGACTCTGCACATCACCAGAGATGTCAGCCACAAAGACAAACTCATTAAAGCCCACAAATTCGCCTGCAGCCCAACTCCTGCTAATTAATTTACTTATAGCCAGGGAGATGAAGAAGAAGCCCCATGGGGAAACTTTGCCAAGTATGTGAAATTAGAGGGTACAGGGAGACACTGGCAAGGTGGACTATTTGAAGCAGCTGGCAGAATGTCTGAAAGAAACATGCTAAGGAGATTTACTGGCCAGGGACCCACACACAGGAAAACATTGGGGATGGGGAATGGAGTGAGAGACTCATGTGAGCCATTGTTATTTGCGTGTATTATCTTAATACTTAGAGATGCTATGAAGATAGGTGCTATCATCCTGATTTTACCTAAAACAAAGACTGAGGGAGGTTATGTGACACACCCAATGTTGCAGAACATTCGGTAAAACAGGAATTTGATCTCAGGCATCTCTTCACCATCACCGAGAAATTACTTAGCTTCCCCTTTAATTGTGCTTTTTCTGTAAGAACAGAACTCATTATTGAAGGCTGTAAAGCAACACCGAACTTTCATGCACATCTATTAGATGTTAACGACTACAATTTGGAACAAGAATAAAAGAAATATAAATCCAAGGTACTAATCAAGTAATATTATTAGAACCTCAAGTGGTTCAGCTTCTTGACTGAGTCTTATTTTATTAAACCTGAGCAGATTTAAATTTACCAAATCATGTTTGATTTGTCCGTAGCTCCAAGATCTGTGGCCGAGTTCCTGTGTAACACTATTGATTTTGCTGCAGTTTTACTTGCCCCAAGAGATTTAACATTTAAAAAAAAAAGAAATAGCCCTATTGAGGTATAACTTACATACTAAAATTCACCTGTTCTAAGTATACAATTCAATGATTTTTAGTAAATTTCCAGAGTTCAACTATCACTATGATTCAACTTTAGAACATTTCCATCACCTTGCCTTCAAAATCCCTTGTCCCCATTTCCAGACTCAGCCACTGGCCATCACTGATCTATTTTCTTTCTCTGTAGATTGCCTTTTCTGGACATTTCATAAAAATGGAATCGTGCAGTCCAGGTGCAGTGGCTCACACCTGTAATCCCAGTGCTTTGGGAGGCTGAGGTGGGCAGATCACCTGAGGCCAGGGCAACATAGTGAAATCCCCATCTCTACACAAAATTCTTAAAAATTAGCCAGGTGTGGTGGTTCATGCCTGTGGTCCCAAGTACTCAAGAGGCTGAGATGGGAGGATTCCTTGAGCCCAGAAGTTCAAGGATGCAGTGAGCTGATTGTACTACTGCACTTAGGCTGAGTGACAGCCTGAGACCCTGACTCCAAAAAAAAAAAGGAATCATACAATATGTCATGTTTTGTGACTGACTTCTTTCTTTAGCATAATGTTTTTGAGGCTCATTCACATTGTAGCATGTATCAGTACTTTGTTCCTTTTGATTACCAAATAATTTTTCCATTGTGTAAATAGACCACAATTTGCTTGTCCGTTCCAGGTGATGGACATTTGGGGCGGTTTCCACCTTAGGGACATTATGAACAATGCTGCTATGAATATTCACTCACAAATCTTTGTGTGAACCAACATTTTCATTTCTTTTTTGTTTTTTTTTTTGAGATGGAATTTCGCTCTGTCGCCCAGGCTGGAGTGCAGTGGAGCAATCTCGGCTCACTGCATCCTCCACCTCCTGGGTTAAAGCAATTCTCTGCCTCAGCCTCCTGAGTAGCTGGGATTACAGGCGCTCACCACCACACCTGGCTAATTTTTTTTTGCGTTTTTAGTAGAGACAGGGTTTTACCATCTTGTCCAGGCTGATCTTGAACTCCTGACCTCATGATCCACCTGCCTCAGCCTCCCAAAGTGCTGGGATTACAGGCATGAGCCACCGCGTCTGGCCAACATTTTCATTTCTTTTGGAATTTCTGGTTCATATGGTAAATTCCTGTATAACTTTTTAAAAGAAATTGCCAGTGTTTTCCAAAGTGGCTGTACCATTTTGCATTCCCATCAGTGGTGTATTATGAGGGCTCCAAATTTCTCTCATTCTCATCCTCACCAACACTTGGTATTGTCTTTTTTATTTTTATTTTTTTTGCATGTTGATTCCAGCCATCCTAGTGGGTATGAAGTAGTATCTCATTGTGGTTTTAATTTGCATTTCCCTAATGACTAATGATTTTAAGCCTCTGCCTCCAAAGATTTTTAGCTGTGACTCCTTAATGCATATATCTAGAAAGACACTGAGAATTAGTCCTCTCTTCCTTTCCTTCCGCTGCCAGAACTGTTCACAGAGGCAGCTGCATGGCCACATATGCAGCACATTTTTGGGTGTTCCTTTAACACAGTTATTTTTTCCCAAATGGATTTTTTTTCTTCCTCCTGAGTGTTTTCCCTTTCCAGCTTCCTGCCCTTTGAAACTGTTAAAAATTCTAATTTGTATAAAATACTAAAGTTTACATAGAAGCCACCTGTCTCTGTGGGTGGTTCAAGTTTTATAGGTTGTTTTTGGCACAGCCTGTTTCTAGGAAGGAGATATTCTACGCCACACACCTTGAGTATTTTAATACATGCCTAAACAACACAATTAGATTGACTTTGCACAATTTTCTGCCAAGATGGTAATAAAGGGAAGCAAGTGGTTCAGGCAGGGGCTGGGGCACTAAGTCACAGGCAGATGTGGATGGGCAGGTGGGGAGGAGTCATAAGCAGTCCTTAAATCCTGGTATGTTTTAAATTAGCTACAAACTCTGCCTCCAGGATATCAGCAAACACACCCTGTCTGTGGAAACTGAAAGTTTAATAGGGGAAATAAATGTTGAGCTTGATGCAGAAGAGGTAGGAGGGGCCTGGTCCACCTGGTGGAGCTGAGAGGAGCAAAAACTCAGGCGGGAAATAGGGAAGGACACTGCAAAGGAGAGGTAGCGGGGACCCAGTTCCCAACCGGGGGCCGGAGGGCAGAGCCCAGGAGGTGATGGATGGCAGAGAGCACCGCCAAGGTCTGAGCTGAGCTGGGCACAGACCCTGGGCAAGGGTTTACTCTTCTGCTTGGAGAGTTCTGCAGCCCCTTGCAGGGGCCTGGGCTGAGACCAGTAAGTCAGATGGCCTGAACTGATGGCACTTAGATGGAGGAAAAGTGGCATGGCAGGGCAAGTCCCTTTGAGTTGGCCCGCTGCTCTGTCTCCCCGTACTTCGTTTTCTTTTTCTTTCTTTCTTTTTTTTTTTAAATTTGAGACGGAGTTTTGCTCTTGTTGCCCAGGCTGGAGCGCAGTGGCGCAATCTCAGCTCACGGCAACCTCTGCCTCCCAGGTTCAAGCGATTGTGCAGAGCCAGGACAGGTGTAGGAATGCTCTTCCCAGGCTGCCTCTGTTTGGACAGCCATGAGCAGGGCATGCCCACTCAGAAGTGGCTGGTCTGAACCCACTGTTTGTCGGAGCCCGCCCGTGGGCATCTGCCAGCATGGGGTTGCACACATCACGGCCATCTGCTCCCTGCTACCATCCCCAGGTTTATCCTGCTGACAACACAGGCAGCCTGCGAGAGAATCGGAGTGATTCCCCAGGAAGGGGCTGCTCAGTCATGGTTTCTGAGTTTTCTTTGTGTTGAGAGACAGCTGTAAAATGGTCAAGGAGAGGTCACTCCTGTGGTCTGGGGTGGGGATGGTGACTCCCTGTAAAGCCCAGGGACTCCAGCAGGCCTTGCCACTCTGGCCCCAGCACTCCCTATAGGAGACAGGCTGCTACCTGAGTCTGAAGGAGTGGGGACAAACCAGGGCTCATGGCCACTGGGGAGGGTCAGAGGCTGTGGCCTGGGCACCTGCAGTCCTGGGTTTTGTTACCTTCTCTGGGCCTTGGCTTCCTTGCCTGTGAAAGGCCAGGGGTGCTCTGGCCAGTCTCTGGGTCCTTCCTGTCTCCGCTCATGCTTGTGAAATGTCGCAGAGCAGAGGGAGGGAAAGGTGAGTGTAAAGAGAGGGGGCAGGATGAGGCTTGATGGGGAGTAGGACAGGGACAGCAGGAAGCTCCGGGTGGCAGAGACTGTTCCCCTGTAGTGCGCTGGCAGGACCGCTCCAGAGCTGATGGGCTGCACCCTGGGGGTTCACCCCACTCTCCCTTTCCCGCTGTGGCCAACCCTAGGCTCCAGGCCACAGGCAGCCTCCTTGGCCCCAGCCACAACAAGGCCCTGTCCAGGTGGAGGTCAGCGTGGGTTTGCAGCCCTTGTTTCTCATAGCTGATCTGCCTGCTTTGGACAGGCACCTGGCCCAGAACCCTTTCATTTGTGACTGTAACCTCAAGTGGCTGGCAGACTTCCTGCGCACCAATCCCATCGAGACAAGTGGGGCCCGTTGTGCCAGTCCCCGGCGCCTCTCCAACAAACGCATCGGTCAGATCAAGAGCAAGAAGTTCCGGTGCTCAGGTACCTGCCTGCCTGCCCACCTGCCCACCTGCCTCCTGTCCACCTGCATACCTGCCCGCCTGCCCACCTGTTCACCTACCTGCCTCCCTACCAGCCTGCCTGCCTACCTGTCTGCTTGTCTGTCTGTCTTCAGCCTGCTCAGGGACCCCCTGATGTTTCCTGGATGGCTCCCACAAAGGTGTCTTTCATTACTGTGAATCCAGGCTGTAGGGTGTGGGCCCAAAATTCTAGACTTGATCTGAATGGTAGTTCAGTCCCACCTCATTTTACTGAGGCCTAGGGAAGAAGCAAGGCTTGCTGAAGGTCCCAGAGGGAGAACTCAGGTTCCTCCACTTTCAGCCAGTTCTCTCTTATGCCTTTGTTATCAAGTCTTTTAAGACACTCAGGAGGCCTGGGAACCCTCCTTGGTGAGATAGGAGCCCCTTCCAGGCTTTGGGATGCAGAAACAGCCTTAGCAATTGTAGTCCACATGGCATCTGGCTGGGGACAGTGTGGGGCAGCTTCTGAGCCTAGATCCTGGTCAAGGACCTGACGCCACCTGTACCCCATCCCCACCTGTAAAGTTAGCACGGTCCCCACCGTGTGCCAGTGCAAGTGAGAGCTCGATAGTTTTGGCACTCCTTGCAAGAGGTTTAATTGGATGCGACACCCCCAGCGTCAGCCTGGGCAAGGAACATGCGTGCTCTGTAGCTCACTCTTCTGCACACAGGGACTGGGCAGATGGGCTCCTCAGCCCCGTCTGGGGTGCCTTCAGCTGAGCAGTGGGGCTGGGGCCTGGGCTGTTACTGCAGGTCCTGGCTGATTCCTGCATTGTGGTATTTCTGCTTCTCTCCCCAGCCAAAGAGCAGTACTTCATTCCAGGTAAGAGAGTGGGGGGAACCAAGGCCAGCCTGGTGGGAATGGTGGCAGTGGGTGGGCAGGCTGGGGGCCTTGGTTGGCACAGACTGCTGGGAGCCTGCCCTGGGCCCCTCAGCCCCTGCCCCCACCCTCTCATGGCAGGCACAGAGGATTACCAGCTGAACAGCGAGTGCAACAGTGACGTGATCTGTCCCCACAAGTGCCGCTGTGAGGCCAGCGTGGTGGAGTGCTCCAGCCTGAAGCTCACCAAAATCCCTGAGCGCATCCCCCAGTCCACGGCTGAACTGTGAGGGTCCCCGCCCCCACCAGCCCTCCCCTGTCTCTTTCTACCACTAACCCTCCTTGGCCTACTCCAGGATTTTCTTGGTCCAGCCCTGTCTGGGGCTGAACCACTGGAGCCTTTGGCTCAGGACATGCCAGCTGCTGGCTTGGGCAGGAAGAAACCCCATCCCGGCTGCCCTCTGCTTCATTTACAGCCCCCCTCACCCCTCAAAAGCAGATGCCGGTCTCTGGCACTCAGGGCAGGTCACCAGCCTGAATCAGGGATGGCTTTTCTCAACGATGCGTTTGTCTTCTTCTGGGGGCATGATTCCAAAACCCTTTGTTATTTTTATTCCTCTATCTAAAAATATGAATTTGTGTACACATATGTCTATGTGCATAGATGCCTGCAAGCATCTGTCATTTACGTCTGTAAATTTTTCGTGGCATTTTTAATGTTAAAAATATCCCCATTCATATCCTCTCCCAGTACTAGGCCCAGCCTTCCTTTCAATAGGATCAGTTTACTTTGCCAGATACATTCTTCCGGGAGTCTTCTCTGTTTGAGTCCCAAATATTCTCAGTTTGGAAGGGATTTGAAATGTCTATCATTTGTGAATGTGCAAGTTCATTCTTGCCTCTTACAGGCGATTGAATAACAATGAGATTTCCATCCTGGAGGCCACTGGGATGTTTAAAAAACTTACACATCTGAAGAAAATGTGAGTTACCCGTTGGTGAGAAGGAGTCTGTTGGGATGCTGGCCGGGGATGGAGAAGGGAAATGCCAGGGTGGGGGCAGCTCCCATTGTGGGGGCCAGGGCTCTGTGCATGGGGGTGTTGCCTGCAGGAAGGGAGGGGCCTGAGCTCCTGGGTGCTGGCCATGTGTAATCCTCCCCCCACCTCTTCTCCCAGCAACCTGAGCAACAATAAGGTGTCAGAAATTGAAGATGGGGCCTTCGAGGGCGCAGCCTCTGTGAGTGAGCTGCACCTGACTGCCAACCAGCTGGAGTCCATCCGGAGCGGCATGTTCCGGGGTCTGGATGGCTTGAGGACCCTGTGAGTGTGCAGGGCTGGGAAGCAGGGTGGGCCAGCTGCAGGAGGTAGGTGAAGCCAAGGGAAAGGAAGAGAGAGGCTGGAATGGCCCCTCCCCTGGGCCCAGCTCTCAGGCAGATGGGGAGAACTGAGGACCCTGACTGTGTTGGGACAGGTAATCAAGTGTTGGTGACTCTCTGGTGAGGCCTGTTCTCTTGTACCCTGGGGCATGGGGCCGATGCCTGGTTGACATCAAGGGATGGAGACATGTGGGCCCTCCTAGAGGTCCCTTCCCATTGCCCTCTGGTCAGGCTGCAAGAGCACAGCATGAGTTCAGGAGTGGCTGGCACTACTGCAGGCAGGAGGGGCTGGATGACCTTGCCAGGGTGACTTAGTGGGTGTAGATGGGGGAGCAGCGATGTTGCACTGTCCTTGAGATGCTGGGATCCCATAACCCCCAGCCCAGCCTGAGCTGACCAAAATCTGGAGCTCAGTGGGATCCTGGGGTCACCCACTCCTCCATGATGCAGGACACCCCTTCCATCTGCCCCAGCAGAGCTGGCTCTTCAGATGATCCTGTGGATGTGCAGCGCGTCCCATAGACAGGGCAGTCCATCAGATCTCCCACAGAGATGGAAATGTTTCATGTCTACGCTGTCCAGACCAGCCACCTCATGTGGCTGTGGAGCAGTTGAAATGTGGCTAGTGCTACTGAGGCACGGAATTTTGAATTTCATTTTATTTTAATGCATTTAAATCTAAATAGCTACATGTGGCTAGTGGCTACCATGTTGGACACCACAGCTCTAGGAAGCCACTTGCCTGGGTATAAATCCCAAATCTGCAGCAGGATGTAGATTTGTCTCTGAGCACGTATCATGGAAATTTTAGAAGTAGACGAATGTGTGACGGGACTCCCTGTGGATTTTTGTTCCTTTATTTTACAAAAAGCAAATTTTATTATGCACTATGTTTTGCAGCTTGCTGTTTTCACCTGTGAATATAGCTTTGCCATCTTTCCAGGCTGTTCCTACAGACTGCCTCATTTTTCTCTAAGCTTACCTAGTATTCCTTAAATGTGGGCATGGGGGCTGTCTAGTCAGCTGCATTCTTTCCAGGGAAGATAGGACAGAGGAGAAGAGAAGGGCCCATACTCCATCACTGTCCAGAAATGGCCACTGTTAATTATTGGTATAAACAACTGTCTTTCCAGTCTTTTACATATCTCTAAACCTGCATATGCATACATGTGCACACACATACACACATGCATACATGCATGCATACAGAAATATTCTAATGGAATAGTACATTTTATTTAGTAACCTGCTTTTTCCTTAAACTTAATATGAGCACTATTACATATTAAAATTTTTTTCCATTCCACATTTAATTCCTAATACAAAAAAAGTATTCTGCATCAATTTGAATGACTAGGTATTATATAACTATTGGCAAAGTAGGCTGTTTCTATTTTGTTTTTTATAAGCAGTGTTGTATTGATACCTGCCTTAGTGAGTTCAGGCTGCTATAATAAAGTGCCACAGATGGGAGTTTTATAGACAACAGAAGTTCTAGAGGCTGGAAGTCTGAGACCAGGGTGCCAGCATGGACGGGTTCTGGTGAGGGCCCCCTTCTGCGTTGCAGACTTCTGACTTCTCATTGTGTCCTCACATGGTAGAAAGAGGGCAAGAGAGCTCTCTGGGATCTCCTTGATAAGGGCACTAACTCCGTTCATGAGGGTTCCACCCTTATGACCTCATCACCTCCCAAAGACCCCCCATCCTAATCCCATCACATTAGGGATTAGGACTTCAACATAGGGATTGGAGGGGAAACACATTCATTCTGTGACAATATCTTTATTGTGAAATTCATGGATAATGCATGATGATACTCTTGTTAGGAATTCCTGAAGATGGAGTAGTCCGGTGAAAACATGAAGTGTTTTAGGGATTTTGATGCATCTCACCAAATGCACTTCCAGGGGGGTACAAAGGCATCTCCTGCCAGTGCGTGGAAGTGCCCAGTCACTCAGACTGTCACAGATCCTGAACGTCATTATTATTATTATTATATTTTTCATTCTTTTTCAATTTGGCAGGCAAAAAATCAATATTGCTTAAATGTCTTTGATTAGTAGTAACATTGAACATTTTTGTGAATGTTAGTAAACCATTTTAATTTCTTTTGTGAGTTGGCTATTCTGTGTTGGCTTGGTTTTTGTTTTTACTTTTGGTTGGGGAGTGAAATTGAGCTGGGTTTTTGTTGTTATTGTTGTTGTTGTTTAGGGAGACAGGGTCTCACTCTGTTTCCCAGGCAGCTGGGGTGCCGTCGTGCCATCATAGCTTACTGTAACCTTGAACTCCTGGGCTCAAGAGATCCTCCCGCCTCAACCTCCCAAGCAGCTGGGACTACAAGTGCACACCACCATGCCTGGCTAAGTTTTACATTTTTTTGTAGAGAGAAGGTCTCACTATATTGCCCAGGCTGGTCTCAAACTCCTGGTTTCAAGTAATCCTTGGCCTCCCAAAGTGCTGGTTTTACAGGCATGAGCCACTGCATCAGGCTTGGGCTGGGTTTTTGAAGATGAGCAGCAGTTTTCCCAGATGTAGATGAGGAAAAAGAGTATTCTAGAAAACTGTCACAGCGGTGTAGCAGGCTGAGGGCTGGTCCATCTCTGGGGAGGCAGGCACGTGCCAGGGCTGAGATGGTCTGGGTCTGGGTGGACGTGGTCTCAGATCAGAGTAAGGGGCTGAGATGGTCCGGGTCTGGGTGGACGTGGTCTCAGGTCAGAGTAAGGAGTTTCAGCATGACTCTGTGGGCAGTTTGGAGGCTGTTAGTGGACTTGAAGCTGGAGAGTGATATGATGGATTAGGTTTTAGGAAGTCTCCTGGGCACTGATATGGAGCGTGGCCTAAAGACGGGCAGGAACTCTGGTCACCCAGGGCGTGGAGGTGAGGCCAGCATGGGGGCCGGGACAATGGCAGCGAGAGAGGGAGACA
Organism: Macaca thibetana thibetana; assembly: GCF_024542745.1. Lineage (NCBI taxonomy): Eukaryota > Metazoa > Chordata > Mammalia > Primates > Cercopithecidae > Macaca > Macaca thibetana. The sequence continues at coordinate 93,063,270 of NC_065586.1, read as the reverse complement.
GAGCCTCGAGGCTTCTCAGAGGCAGGGTGGGTGTCTGGAGTGGGCACAGGTGTGTAGAACTCACCTCACCTGACCGGGGCCTGACTGGCACGGGTTCCTGGCTCTGCGGCTCGGGGTCTGTGGAGGAGAGCTGTGAACCAGCCACGGTGGCTGAAGCTGCGTGGCCCAGGTGGACGGCTGGCAGGCCTGCAAGGGCCCCCTTCCCCTCCCCCGCTCCTCCCCAGGATGCTGCGGAACAACCGCATCAGCTGCATCCACAACGACAGCTTCACGGGCCTGCGCAACGTCCGGCTCCTCTCGCTCTACGACAACCAGATCACCACCGTGTCCCCAGGGGCCTTCGACACCCTCCAGTCCCTCTCCACACTGTGAGTCCGGCCTCCAGGACAGGCGGGCGGGGGCTCTGGAAGCAACTGTCCCAAGGGTGTGGTCCTCTCAGGCAGTCCCTTTGAAAGCGCTCACCCCGGGGGTGCTGGGTCTTCGTGGTTTGCTGAAACGTGGGTTCCACATTTCGAGGTCTCCCTCCGGTCCTGAGAGCCGGTCCTCTTGGTGACGGGTGGTGGTCTGGGAGACAGGGCCGTGTGGCCGTGTGGCCGTGGTGGACAAGAGGGGTTTGCTGGGACCGCTGAGAGGGGCAGAGTGTCTCCATGGCCGCCTGGCCTGCCTCTTCCAGGAACCTCCTGGCCAACCCTTTCAACTGCAACTGCCAGCTGGCCTGGCTGGGAGGCTGGCTGCGGAAGCGCAAGATCGTGACGGGGAACCCGCGATGCCAGAACCCTGACTTCTTGCGGCAGATTCCCCTGCAGGACGTGGCCTTCCCTGACTTCAGGTGTGAGGAAGGTAATTCGTGGCCCCCCGGTGGCGAGGGAGAGGGAGCCCTGGGTCCAACCAGTGGGGTGGGGCAGGTTAGGAAGATGGGGTGGACAGGCAGCACCCCCTGGCATGCCCTTGCGGGGAGAGGTTTGGTGGGGAAGGGGGACCCTGTTTTCAGGAGAGGCGAGGAGACGCCCTGCCTGGTGGTGTCTTTGTGTGGTTATAAGAGCAGTAAAGTTCCTATCCTTAAAAAATGGGAAAATACGGATAAAAGAAGGAAATAAACTTTACCTCTTAACCTATCGCTCAGAGAAAACAGTTCCTGTTTTAGTGTAGTTTCTTTCTGTAATTTTGGTGAACTCAGACCTGCCTTTTGACTGTCCCTAAGTGCTCTAGACTCATGGGATCACCTTATCTTAATATGCAATGGAACCCTTTCAAATCCCCCTCCCCTGTATGTAGGAAACCCTAGTCACTCTGCTCCAATGCCCTGTTTCCTGGGACTTCTCAGGGTAGCCCCATCCCTCATTTTTTCCCCATGGCACCAAGCACAGAAGGTCGCTGTAGGAAGCAGATTTTTCTCAGTGCAGCCATCCTGTCCTTAGCATCTCTCAGCACCCTGCCGCAGGGAATTTCTCCCTGGCTGACCTCAGCTTCCAGCCCCCTGCTCCGCTTCTGGGTGCTAAGTTGCCTCCCTTCTCCCGGGTCTCTCCCTTTCTTGCCCTTTACCCCCCGCCCCCAGTAGCCTACTCCGGTGGCAGCTCCACCCTCAGCTGGCCCGGCCAGGCACGTGGCAGTGGAGAGCTTTGACTTTCACCCCAAGAAACACCATCAGGGTATTTTTCTAAACAAAAGTAATGAATTTTCTAAGAATACTTTTGCTTCCAACTTCTAAAATTAAAAAAAGACTACTATTTACATATATCTTTTATTAAGTCATACAATAATAGCTTGCAAGTCTTTTTACAAAATTGTGATTTGTTTAAAACCTAACTATGTGTTTGGGGCATTTTCTCATGCCATTAACTATCCTTTGGAAGCATTATTTTTTCCAAGATACAGTTTCCTTTTCTCATTCTTATTACAAAAGAAATGCATCCGCATTCCTGAAAAACAACCACCACCAAGGACAACCAGAAGGAGGATTAACAAAAGTTACTGACAGGCCAGGTTCGGAGGCTCATGCCTGTAATTCCAGCATTTTGGGAGGCTGAGGCGGGCAGATCCCTGAGGTCAGGAGTTCAAGACCAGCTTGGCCAACATGATGAAACCCTCTCTCTACTAAAAATACAAAAATTAGCCAGGCATGGTGGCGCATGCCTGTAGTCCCAGCTACTTGGGAGGCTGAGGCAGGAGAATCTTTAGAATTCGGGAGGTGGAGGCTGCAGTGAGCTGAGACTGCACCGTTGCACTCCAGCCTGGGCAACAGAATGAGAATCTGTTTCAAAAAAAAAAAAAAAAAAGTTACTGATGTGCCCACTAACCCCCCAGCCCCCATGCCCCAACTCTGGATAACTCCTGTCGACATTTGCTATGTGGCTTTCCAGATCTTTGCTGTGTGCTCACGTGCACGAGTGTGGCACACAAAGGATCTTGCAGGGCCACCTGTGAAAACCGCTATCTGGAAGGCACCACAATTGATGTAAGCAGCCGCTGCTGCTGGGCATTCAGACAACCTCCCCCGTCCCACTCCAATGCATCGTGCTGCCAGGAGCACCCTTCTAGATGCTCCCTACATATATATTCCACTCCCCACTAGAACAGCTTTCTAGAGGTGAAAGGATGTGAGTATTTCTAAGATGTTGCTGCTGAGAACCTGGTGGCCAATGGAGCAGGTTCTGGAGGCAGGCTGCTTGCTCCAGGCTGGGGCAAGTTTCTGAACCACTCTGCCCTTAGTTTCCTCATTGCTCCAATGGGCTGATAGTAACATATTCACTAGAGAGCTGTTCTGAGGACTCAGTGACTTCACCCTTATCATGTGGGGCCTGCATAACTGATGGTCACTGTCACCGGGGAGCATGTGCTACCAGCATCCCAGTGTCCTCAAGAACTCTGACCGTGGTGATATTATCATCTCTCGGACACCCAGTCAGCAGAAAGGAAGGCACAGATTTATTGAATGGATGAATGAATCAATGAAGGGATGGTGTGGTATTGAGGGCTCAGATTTTGCTTCAGCCAGACCTGGGCTCAGACTCTGCATTGCCTTGGACCAACTTTATGAGTCAAGCAAGTTGCCTAACGTCTCCAGAGCTCAGCAAAATGGAAATTCATCCACTTGTTCATTCATTCGCTCAACTCATGTGTTTTGAGGGCTGCTGCGTGCCAGGCACTGCACTCGGCACTGGGCTCTATCAATGAAAAAAGAGGAGAAAAGAGGCCCAGGTCTCCGTCCTCCTCGTGCCTGCGTTCTAGGGGCAAGGCTGCACCCCTGACTGCACTGTTGAGGAGACAATGTCGATCCGGTGCCCGGAGTAGCCGGCACTCCAGGGATGGGATGGTGTGCGGGCCATCCTCCTGCCCTACTTCGACCAGGTCCACTTTGAGTTTGAGGAGAAAGAGATCAACTCAAGACCTATTTTAACCTCAAAACTGCTCTGGGGGCTTCATTCCTAGTGGTGGTGGCGGCTTGGGGGGAGGTGTGGTGCAGAGACTTGCGGATGGCAGAGGTAGTGTCAGAGGGGTCTTCTGTTCTGAGAGACCCCAGAGCATGGCCCCGACTATAGGAGGCCCTACAGCGGCTCGTCCCCCTTCCTGACAGGGACTTTGTGCCTTCTTCCCTAGGCCAGGAGGAGGGGGGCTGCCTGCCGCGCCCGCAGTGCCCACAGGAGTGTGCCTGCCTGGACACCGTGGTCCGCTGCAGCAACAAGCACCTGCGGGCCCTGCCCAAGGGCATTCCCAAGAATGTCACAGAACTGTGAGTAGCTCAAGGCCTTGCCCCCTTCACGGGGGTCCACCGGACGGGGACAGCGGGGACATTTCCTGAGGGGCTGGGGCCTGGCAGTGGGAGGAGGAGGTGACCCAGGGCAGGCATTAGCTGACTAGGAGCTGGAGTTTGGGCTTTGTAGAAAACGCTGCCTCCAGGAAGCCTTTGAGCTTCTCTTTGATTCCCCCTCTGCGGTCACCTGATACCACATGGCAGCGAGTGCTTCCTCCCTTTAAGCTCTGCCTTTAAAACAAGGAAAACATTGCTTTCCCACCTATCATTGTGTCACGCTCCTGTGTCATGAAGACTTACAAATGTGATTTTTGTACCAGCAGTGTAATGTTCTTCACAGGAATCTACTATGATCCAGATAACAAACCCCCTTTTGTTGCATATTTGTTTCCAATTTTTTTTTTACTGTCATAAATAGAACCAATGCTAACACGCCTTCCCTGAAATCGCCAAAGAGCGGTGCGTTTTCAGGACTCTTGCTGCCTTTTGCCTGATGGTCTTCCAAGAAAACCTGTTTCCTTTGCACTCCCATTGACAATGTGAGAAGGTGGCCTTCTTGCTTCCCTGGGTCAGCACTGAGTATGGTGGTGCTGAAATCCTGGCTGATTGGTATTTGGTATCTGAGCGCATGTGGAGGATTGGACATAGATGCATTTGACAAACAGGGATGGAGACCTGGGACTCTTCAGCAGACACCTCCCGATGAAAAGCTCTGGCCAGCTCCTGACCTCTGACCTCTTCCTGTGCTCTGGGGTCGATCCCTCCAGGCCTCCAAAGCTGAGCTTTTCTCCCCCACTCCCGGGACCAGTGAGGAAGCTTTCATTTGTTGTTTCTTGCATTACCAGCAAGGCTGGCCTTTTCCTCACAAGCACATCAACCACTATGGGCCTTTTCCTGGGCCCGGCCTGCCCCATCTTCACCCTGTTTTCTACTGCAGAGTTAGTGTCCTACAGACCTCATGAATCCTAGTTTTCTCCTTGGAGCCTCCTAGCAGCCCTGAGAATAATGGGATGGGTAGGGTAGCCTACCTTCTTTGACTGAAGATGCTGAAGTTCAGAGCTTGCGAAAATCTTTTAACTTCTCTAAACCTCAGTTTTGTCATCTGTGAAATGGGACTACTTGGGTATATGGACAAGGGCTGCTTTAAGGATCAAATGAGATGGGTGGGAAGTCAGTTTGTATGATACAGAGCGAGGGGTAAGGATGAGCACAGCCCTGCTTTGCTCCTCTCTGGGGCTTTTGGGAAGTGGGGGAGAGCTGTCCTGCAGGCTGTAGTTATTGGGGGTATAGGGGGTTCCTGTGCCGGAGTCTAGCTTGGCTCAGCACCTGGCATTGGGCCACTGCTTAGCAACCTTCAGGCTGGAGGCATGAATGGTCAACGATGAAGGGAAGAGCGGGAGGTTCAGAGCATCTTGAATCCCAAGCTTTATCCTGTAGAAATGGGAACCTTGGGAATCTTAGGGCTTAGGAGGATTTCGGTGGGCTTGGTTTTAAGGACAGTGACTTGGATAGCAGTGAGTAGAGTGGAGGCCAGAAGCGAGGTCCAAGGTGCAGAGAACAGATAGAAGAGACTGCAACAGGAGCCTGGGCATGGGTGGTAGTGTACAGTCGGCGGGTGGCATGACAGTGCAATGAAAGGAAGCCGTGAGAGAGCCGCGGTGGCACTGGCTGCAGAGCGAGGTGGAGAAGTGACATCAGGGCACAGAGCCTGGAAGGCAGGAAGGCAGAGGGGTGCTGATGGAATGAGGGAAACTGATTAGGCAGTCTGGCTGTGAATCCGCTTCACAGCCCATGCCAGCAGGCGGAGAGGGCGCCCTGGGAGCTGGCAGGGCCCAGTAACATGCAAATCAGATCTATTTGGCCAGGAAAAGAGTAGAGCAGGGAGGGGAAGGTAGGTGCTCAGGGAGTGTCCATGGACAAGGAGGAGGCTGGGAGGGTGAGAAGGGAAGTGAGAAGGGAACCAAGAGAGGCCATGTGACTCTTGGCTTTTTACCAAGTCCTTTGGGTGGCACCTTCCCAAATGGCTTCAACAATGTACATGTTTTCTCCTCCTATAAGTAATTCTGGGCCCATCGTGTGGCCTATGTGGAGGAGAGGAAATGAGAGAGAAGTCCCTGGCTGCAGGGAAGGCTGTCCCCAGCGTGGGGCACCACCAGAGGTGGAGATGGGCACTAACGCCGCTGTGTTCCCTCTGCAGCTATTTGGACGGGAACCAGTTCACGCTGGTTCCGGGACAGCTGTCTACCTTCAAGTACCTGCAGCTCGTGTAAGTATCCAGTCCGCTTGAGGACAGGAGGGCCTTTGGCATCTAACCGTCAGGACTCTGGCTTTCCTGGAATTTCCTACAGACCTCACTTATGGGCAGATCCTGCTTTTTCCCTTTCCCCGCTCCCCTCTGGAAACAGCTGTGCCTAGAGCTGTTTTGCCACCTAGTGGCCATCATTGGCAATTACATAGTTCCAGGCCCTGTTGGGTTGGACCTGCCTCCTTCTCCTGCCCAGGCCATCTCCCCAAAGCTCTCTTGAGGCTGGTCGTGACTGTTAAGAGGGGTTATCCTGGCTGGGTGCTGTGGCTCATGCCTGTAATCCCCGCACTTTGGGAGGCCAAGGCAGGCGGATAACCTCTCGAACTCATGTTGGAGTTCAAGACCAGACTGACCAACATGGAGAAACCCCATCTTTACTAAAAATACAAAATTAGCCGGGCACAGTGGCACATGCCTGTAATCCCAGCTACTTGGGAGGCTGAGGCAGGAGAACAGCTTGAACCCGGGAGGTGGAGGTTGCAGTGAGCCGAGATCGCGTCATTGCACTCAGCCTGGGCAACAAGAGCGAAACTCCGTCACACACACACACACACACACACACACACACACACACAAAAGAAAAGGAGGGGTTATTCTTGCAAGGTTAGGATCCAGGAGAAGCAGAGGGTGATAGAAGGCTTCTCGGTCCAGCTCAGCTCTCAAACCAAGTATGAACTATGGCAGCTACAAATACATACCTGTAACTAAGTTTTTCTTTAGGCTACACCTCTGCTTTTCTGTTATTTCCACCTTTGACCCCTTCTACTCCATGGAAATATACAAAATAAGCCTCAGGATAATAAGTTCAGCTCCTTTTAGTTTTCTAACCTACTTAACTCCTCACTTCAGTTGTCTTTATCTGCTCCTTGGCCAGATTCTACCAAAAAGAAGTCCAGAGAACATTCCATCTTAGTGTAGTTTGGAGCAGTGCCACTCCAAGTGCAGTCTACGGGCCCACATCAGTCCCAGAACTGTTTGTAATGGGTTTGTAATTAGATAAGGTGCTTACACCAGAATCTAAATCCATGTATTGCTTCCTTCCTTGAGAAAGTCTTGCTATTGAAACAATGTTCGCTAAAGTAAGCTATGTGTGGTGACCGGATCTTGGCTCAAGTTTCTTTTTTCTTTCTTTTTTTTTTTTTGAGACGGAGTCTCGCTCTGTCGCTCCGTCGTCCAGGCTGGAGTGCAGTGGCACGATCTCTGCTCACTGCAAGCTCCGCCTCCCGGGTTCACGCCATTCTCCTGCCTCAGCCTCCCGAATAGCTGGGACTATAGGTGCCCGCCACCACACCGGGCTAATTTTTTGTATTTTTAGTAGAGATGGGGTTTTACCATGTTAGCCAGGATGGTCTCGATCTCCTGACCTCGTGATCCACCTGCCTCGGCCTCCCAAAGTGCTGGGATTACAGGTGTGAGCCACCGCGCCTGGCCAAGGCCCAGGTTTCTTATTGTGGGTTGGTGAAATTTAGTTCAAGGACTGGCTACTTTGGGCGGCTCTGGCTTACAGGATTTTGAAACTCCAATTTATCTGTTTTTGCTTAATGATCTGGCCAATGTGTGTTGAACATTCCAATAGGAGGGGTGGAGAGGGGATGGAGTAGTGTGATTCAGTGGCTGGTGTCAGAGTGCTTTGAGCCAGTGAAACTGCCTCTTGGGGGCTGTGCCACCACCTCCTCATCACAGGGAACGACCACAAAGTGTGTTGAACATTCAGTAGAGCACTTACATATATCTCCAAATACAGTGGAATGATTTGGAATTAGATTAGAGGAACGTTCAGGAGGAGAAGATGAAGGCAGGGCACATCGTTGCATTTTCTAAATGTTTTCTGAGTACATGAAGTGGGCAGATGTGAAGGCCCCGAAGTCATGGCCCCCTCTCCAGACTGTCATGGTTTAGGGAGGATGCGGGGGAGGGGAGGGAGCACATAAGGGTTCCAACAGAGGTCAATGCCGATTAGGGCCGTGGCTCAAGGAGGATGTGATCAACTCAGGGAGGGGGCTGGTGGGGAGGGCATCTTGGAACACGAGTTCGAGTTCACTGGTGGGCAGAGGGAATAAGCTGTCTGGGGGCACAGAGTGTAGTCTGCTCAGAGAACTTCAAGAAACTTAGTGAATCCTAAGCCTGGGAAACCTTTGGGGCGGGAAGCAGAGGGGCGGGGGGCAGGGACCAGACCCAGGAGCGCCAGGTGGCCAGCTAGAGAGCCTGGAGTCCACATGCTAGGCACATGGGTACCACTGTGGGGTTTCAGTGGGGAAGTGGCTGCGTCGGCTTTGCGTCATAGAGAGATTCTGTGGTGCCACCCTCATGGCAGATGGATCAAAAGGGCAAAGCAGTGGGTGAGAGATGAGGTCAGAATCCAGGCAGGAGCCCGAGAGAGAGGATGCTGGCTCAGGAGGAGGGCACATCGTGAGAGGTGACCAGGGCCACCAGCCAGGGGCGGATCAGATGGGTGGGACGAGAGGGCGGACATGTGGGCAGGCGGTGTTATGGAGCTGGAGCCTGGGGGACGGGGCATGGTGGGGAGCACAAGACGTGGATGGAGTTTGAGTGTCTGTGGGCATCAAGAGGAGGAGTTCATGAGAGGACAGGCTGGGGCCACGGGAGGGGGGCACTGCCAGCACAGGGGCATCCCCGAGGGCACCCAGATTGAACTAAAAGGGGCATAGATGGGGTTTAGCGATCCCCATGCCTCTGGGCTGAGTACGAAGGAAGCTTCTACCAGGGACTGAGGAGGCACAGCCAAAGGCCCCCGAAGACAGTCGGGAGTGGAGGAAAGCGGGTGGTGGGAGTTTTGAGAAGAGGAGAAGGGCGGTCAGTTGTGTCAGATGCCACAGGTGATGTGGAGAGGCCACGGCAGCATCCTGGGCTTGGGGCCAGTGGACCGGGTTTGAATCTGGCTCTGCCTCTGACCAGCTGGTGACCCTTCGAGAGTCACAGATCCCGCTGAGACTCTGGGTCTTTGTCAAACGGGGCTGCCCTCTCCCTCATAGGACTGCCTTGCAGGGAGGGCTTCTGAACCGGCCCGCCTAAGGTGCTGGCAGGAGAGAAAGGAGAGAGTGCTGGATCTGGTCGGGAGGCCACCGACACCCTGGTGGGAGTGTTCCCATGGTGAAAAGGGGCAGAGCCAGGCTCTGCTTGCAGAGGGGTGGGGGTAGGGGTCAGGAAATGGAGGCGCCAAGCCTCCATATACCAAGTGTCCCTTATATTTGCCTGGTGTGTACCCGAGGGAGTTGAGGGAGCAGCGCAGGGCTGTAGCTAAGCAAGCACTGTGATCGGGGCTCCTCTCTACCCCTGGCCAACGTGGCTGGGGAATGGCCCTGGGCAGAGTGAGGGAGGGGAAGAAGCCCAGGAGCGTGAGCCAGGACTGAGTGAGTTCTTTCTCAACCATGATGCCTTTGCCTTTTCCAGGGACCTGAGCAACAACAAGATCAGCTCATTAAGCAATTCCTCCTTCACCAACATGAGCCAGCTGACCACGCTGTGAGTCCCAGCAGGGCTGGGGTGGGCGCCCCGGGGCCTGGGTTGTGAGTCATTCCCAAGCCCCAGCCTGTGCTGCGCATTGCACCGCGATCCCTCACCTGCAGACGCCTTGCCCTCTGGAGAGGATGCCCAGCTCGAGAGCCTAAAAGACTTTCAAAAAACATCTTTCATTGTGAAATACAACATATGGTATATACAGAAAATGTTAATGCAAAAAATAAATAGTGCAAAAAAAATGTACAGTTTCACAAATAATCATAAAGCTGGCACACGCGTAGATACCAAGTCAAAAATTAGGGACACTCTGCTGGGCGCGGTGGCTCATGCCTATAATCCCAGCACTTTGGGAGGCAGAGGCAGGTGAATCACTTGAGGTCAGGAATTCGAGACCACCCTGGCAAACACGATGAAACCCCGTCTCTACCAAAAATACACAAAGTAGTTGGACGTGGTGGCACATGCCTGTAGTCCCAGCTACTCGGGAGGCTGAGGCAGGAGAATCGCATGAACCTGGGAGGCGGAGATTGCAGTGAGCCGAGATCATGCCATTGCACTCCAATCTGGGTGACAGAGCGAGACTGTGTCTCAGAAAAAAAAAAAAAAAAAAAAAAAAAATAGAACAGGCTAGCATCTTGTCCCTTCCTGATCCTTATTGCTCTCTCCTCCCCTACCCCGAGGCAGCTGCTGTCCTGACTTGATGAGGATCACTTCTTTTATTTTCTTTACAGCATTACCATCGACATATGCATTTCTAAATAATATAGTCTAATTGTGTCCATTTTTAACCTTGTCCAAGTGGAATCATATGGGCAATAGTCTTTTGTATCTGGCTTCTCTTGCTTAGCATTGTCCGTGGGATCCATTCATGCCACCGTGGCAGCTGTGGTCTGTTCGCTCTCATTGCTGGCTAGTGTTCCTTTGGAGGAACAGGCCACACTTTCCTCATCCATTCTAGTCCTGGTGGATTTTGGGGTTGCTTCCAGTTTGGATTGTTGTGAGCGGTGACCCTCTGAACATTTTTTGTGGCCATATTCTAAGATATTTAAATGCTGGCTTTAATTATATTCCAAGCAATTGATCAGAACATATTACCAAGTGTCCCTTATATTTGCCTGGTGTGTAAAAGTATCTCATTCACCTTCCCCACACCTCATTTTACAGATAGAACAGTAGAGCCAGTGCCCAAAAAAGGAAGGGGCCCTGACCCAGCCATTCTCCAGGAGCAGGATGTGGGCCCAAGCCAAAATACAAAATACAAAACATTAGCCAGGTGTGGTGGCGCACATCTGTGGTCCCAGCTACTTGGGAGGCTGAGGTGGGAGGATGGTTTGAGCCTGGGAGGCAGAGGTTGCAACGAGCCAAGATCATGCCACTGCACTCCATCCTGGGTGACAGAGCTAGACCTTGTAAAAAAATTTAAAAAAAAAAAGAAAGAAAAAAGGAAAGGAAGGAAGGAAGGAAGGAAAGAAGGGAGGGAGGGAGGGAGGAAGGAAGGAAGGAAGGAAGGAAGGAAGGAAGGAAGGAAGGAAGGAAGGAAGGAAGGAAGGAAGGAAGGAAGGAAAGAAAGAAAAGGGTGCTATTCTTGCTAATCCCCTGCTCCTGCCTCTCCCAGCTCTGAGACCCGGGCAATCACTGCTCTGCTTTCTGTCACTATAGGTTAGTTTGCATTTTCTAGGGTTTTACATACAAATGGAAAAAGTCGTTTTTGCTTGGCTTCTGCACCCAGCATGATTATTTTGGGGTTCAGCGTGGTGTGGTGTTGCGTGTGCCGGTGGCTCTTTTTCATTGCTGAGCAGTGTTCCCCTGCACAGGCGTGGATGTGCCACAGTTTGCTCATCCGTCCGTCTGCTGGGGACACGCAGGTTGTTTCCAGCATGGCGCTGTTGCAAGTGTGATTCCCTTATTCATCTGCCTGTCTGCCCTGGATGGATTCAATTACTTGGAAGCATTTTGGGACAGTGGCTTAGCCTGTGGGCTCTGGAAACTGAAAGCTGTAATGAAAATCCCTTCTTAATAACTTTTTTCTTTTGAGATAGAGTCTCTCTCTGTCACCTAGGCTGGAGTGCAGTGGCATGATTTTGGCTCACTGCAACCTCTGCCTCCCAGGTTCAAGTGATTCCCCTGCCTCAGCCTCCCGAGTAGCTGGGATTATAGGCGTGTACCACCATGCCTGGCTAATATTTGTATTTTTAGTAGAGATGGGGTTTTGCCATGTTGGCCAGGCTGTTCTCAAACTCCTGACCTCAGGTGATCTGCCCACCTCAGCCTCCCAAAGTGCTGGGATTACAGGTGTGAGCCACCGGATCTGGCCCCTTCTTAATGGCTTAATAATGTGACCCCGGAGAAGTTCTTTCACCTCTCAAGGCCTCAGTGTCCTCATCTATAAGATGGGCGTAGTAACAGCACCTTCCTCTCTGTCACAGCTTTTCAACAGTAAATTATTGTAGATGACTTTGCCTGTCCACCCTGGAAGTGATCGGCTGAGACAGTGAGCTCCCCGCAGGCAGGTCCTGGTTGGGTGTCACCTTCATAGGGAACTTGCCTACGCACCTTGCTGGGGCAGCCCCTTAGGGAATGTTCTCAATCATAACAACAGCAACTCTCCTTTGTTGAGGATTGATTGGAGCCAGGCATGGTGTTAAGGGCTTCACCTGGATTTCACCCCCAGGACAGCCCTATGGAGTTGGCATTATTTTTGTCCCTATTTTACAGTCAAGGGAACTGATTGAGGCAGAAAGGGATTAGGGGGCATGCCCACGACCACCAGCTTCTCAGGGCACAGCCCAGCCCATAAGCTTGCCGGCTGCTCTGCCTCCCCTCACAGAGCCCGAGGAGGCTGCTGGGTGAGAGGGGCCTCCACGTCCTGGGCGGTGGCTGTGCCCACGGGGGCCAGGCACTAACTCGGTGCCCTTCCTCCGCCTCCTTCCTCCACAGGATCCTCAGCTACAATGCCCTGCAGTGCATCCCGCCTCTGGCCTTCCAGGGACTCCGCTCCCTGCGCCTGCTGTAAGTCTCCTCACTCGCCATCCCGCCAGGAAATCCACCCCACCGAGGTTCCCGCCACCCACCTGGTGGACAGAAATGTTCTCATGTCTAGGGTCCACACTGTGCCGTGGTGGAGTCCAGAGCGTGGTCACTTAAGCTCCTGTGGATACTCTCATTCCCAAGAAGCTAGGGCGTGCATAGGAAATGATCTGAGAAATGGGGGTTGCTGTCACCCCCAAGATGAGTTTGTGGTGTTGGCGGGGGGACATCCAAAATAAGGTGGCCCTTCATTTGCATGTGAGACTTCTGTTCAGATTTAAAAATGTTTGCAAGGGATTTGTGAACCTCTTCTATGAGTTCTCACTGGGAGGTTTTGCCCTGGGATCAAAGCCCTCGATCCGTCCATGATGATGGCCTCAGTCAGCCCACCAGGGTCAAGGTGACGTTCTCCCAGCCCTAACCTGTGGCTGGCCTTCTTAACTTCCTTACTAAGAAGAAGCGCCTCCCACTTAGGCTCCTCTGCTAAAAGAGGGAGGGCTGTGGGTGCACAGGTCCTGTTTGTAATATAAACGCGGTGTTTCAGTCCTCTGAAGGGCTGGGGGACAGGGCGGTCCACCTCAAGGGTTTCTTCCCTGTGGCCAGTGGGGCAGGGTCTCTGAGCTGGGGGCCATCTCCCTTGGGCCACTGACTGAGAGGCCTAGAGGGAAGGCCCGGCCTGTCCCGTCTCTGCAGAGGGCTGGGCCTCTCCCTCCAGCGGGTCTCCCATCTCTGTCCATGGATAAGGCACCAGCAGCCTCTTTTCTTCTCAGGTCTCTCCATGGCAATGACATCTCCACCCTCCAAGAGGGCATCTTCGCAGACGTGACCTCCCTGTCTCACCTGTGAGTACTCCAGCCCCTTTCTCTGGGTCTCTGGATTTCAACAGGACTTGGTTTCTGAGAAGACCCCACCTCCTGAGATTGTCAGAATTTGTTGCTTTTACATTGAAATTAAGCTTGTGAACTTCCCATGTGCACCTTCTGGGACTCTTATATGTCCAGTGGTTCATCAGCTACAGCAATAGAGTAGAAGAACAGTTCCTCGCAAGCAGCAGTGAAGGTTGTAATGACCATTGATCGATTGCTGTGCACTTTGCCTGCCTCAGCTAATGTGCGCCTCACAATTGTCCTACAACATAGGTACTGTGGTTCTTATTTTTCACACCAGGAAATGGATGGAGAAAAAGTGGGACGCTCGCTGGAAGCTGCACAGCTGCGGGGTGGTGGGCTTTCTGACTCCTAGGCCAGTGCTCTTAGGCGCTCCGCTGGTACTGTGCCTCCGACTTCACACAGTGGGGGATGAGCTCTGGAAATGTACTGCCCCCAATCCGTGCTGTAATTCGATATAGAACTACTTCCAAAACCGTTTAGCTAGCAGTGCTATGAGAATTCTTTAAAAGCGGTGGGCTTGATTCCTCAAAAATCTCAATATAGGATTACCATATAACCCAGCAATCTACTCTAAGAGGTATATCCAAAAGAATGGAAAGCAGGGACTGAAACAGATGCATGTACACCAATGTTTGCTGCAGCATTATTCATCATAATGAAGTGGGAACAGTCTATGTCCACAGATGGTAAACAAAATGTACTATATACATACAATGGGATATTGGCCATAAAAATGATGAATTTCCGATGCGTGCTACCACACAGATGAATCTTGAAGGCATTATATTAGGTGAAATAAGTCAGACACAAGAGGATGAATATTATATGATTCCATATATATGAGGTACCATATATATGATTCTGTATATATGAGTCAAATTCATAGAGACAAAAAGTAGAATGGTGGATGCCAGGAGCTGGAGGCAGGGGCCATGGGGAGTTGGTGGTCAGTAAGCACAGAGTTCTTTTGGGGTGATGAAAACGTTTTGGAAATAGGTAGTGGTGATGTTGTACAACACTGTGAATACCATCAATGTTACTGAATTGTACACTTAAAATGGTGAAAGTGGCAAATTTCATGTGATATATATATTTTGCCATATAAAAAATAGACAAAATCAAGAAGCACTGGGCTGTGACAGGGCCATCCTAATTCTGGAGGTTGGGCAGGGCACTGAGCAGGCAGACATTCTCTCCTGGCATCTCTTGGCACTACTGGCCAAGGCAGGATAGGAGAACTGTGGTCACGTGGACTATGCCTGGGACCTCAGGTGCAACTGTCTCCTTTTGCTCTCAGCCCCATCCTTAAGCCCTAAAAGGGCCTGGTGGGCAGACATACCCAGGTTGGAGAGCTTCTGGGGCCCCCAGCCACTCTTCTTGAAGTTCATTCACTCATTAGTCTCACTAGATTTTCTCTAAGGTTCACTTTTTCTGCATTTTAAACTCTAAAACCAGAGTGTATATTTAGTATGGTAATGTTCCCCACCCTTCAGAAAGCATGTTAAATCAGCGGTGCATCAAATAGCATCGGGAGATAAAATAGTAATAGGTGTTGCTCTTTGAGGGTCTGCCTGAGTCAAATACTGCACTCTACTTCATCTACAAGGTCTTGATTACCCCATGATTGAAATGGGAAGTGAGTTTTGTTTTATGAGCCAGCGCCACATGATTGGCAAGAACTGTCTTGAGGACCACACTGAAGATTCCAGGGCTGGACCTGGACTCAGTGGAAGGGGTGCAGTGATTGATTTGTAATGTCTGCCATGGAAGTGGGAGGGGTAAGGGGCTCTGTCCCAGGTGGTAGGATTTGATTTATTATTTCCATTTTACAGTCCTAGGTTCTAAAAAGTTACACAGCTTCCCTAGGATTTGAATTTAGGTGTCTCTGATTCCAAAGCTCTTTATTTATTCTTTATTGCCCTAATAAATACATCCTAGGCAACCAGAGTGACTCCAGTGCTGAAGAATTTCCTAACACAAGGTTTCTGCCCACTGTGACCATTTGGGATCTTATAAAGAGAATTCAAAGGAAGCAGTGACTAACTCTGAGCAAGTCCAAGGGGCTTCACAGAGGAGGTACCGTTTATGCTGTCATTGGAAAGGAACTAGAGTTGGCCAGTTGGAGAAAGTGAGGAAGGGCATCCTAGGAAGAGGGAGCAGCATGTGCAAAGGTGTGAACACGAAAAAATGGGATGTTCAGGGATGCTGTGTTGTCCAGCATAGGATAAAGGGTGTTTGGTTGGGGAAGGAATGTGGGGTGGGAGGAGATGAATCTGGAAAGGGACATTGGAATTCTGTTGTGAAGGACCATTTGTTGCCTGCTAAGGAGTTTGCCCTTCGTTGTATACAGAAGGGGAATTGTGGGGAATTGAGTTTCAGCAAACTCCTGGAAAGCCCATGGTGACATACAGACGGTGAGTGGGATGGGAGGAGGCAGGAGTGAGCCCTGCTGGAGGTGGTGCCTCTGGACATAGGTCAGGTTGGGACAGTGTTGTTTATTGTTCCTACTGACTTGAATTCACCAGGGCTTGTTTCCATCTGTATTGGGTAATTTTTGGTTGCACGCTCATTTTTGCTGACATATATTTAGGAATTCTGAAGAGCTAAGTTGGAGATGCTCCTCTCCAGAGAGCATTTGTGCTTGTCTCTGCTGGGCACCAGGGGCTGCTGCTACCCTGGGACCACATAGCTTTTGTTGCATACCCCTGGGCATAGCCGAGTGTCCACTTTTACTGCCCACCTTAGCCTTTTCAGCATCTAGTCTACATTTTACATCTTTGCATTCGCCCTTAATATTTCTCTTCTACTCGGGGTTTAACTGTGCAGATGCGTGGTTGGCTACCTTTTCTCCTTCCTCATGAGAACCAAATTAACACCCAAGTACATCTTGTCTCCAGCTCAAAATATACAGGTTTTGTTTTTCAAATGAGAAGTGAGCAAACAACATATGTTTTGAGCAAACCAAAAAAACCAAAGCTGCAAAAACAAATTTTGAGCCTATACCCATCTATAAATTAAGACTTTCTTTAGGAGAACAGTAATATCAGGCCAGAAGCCAGATCTAGTT
Source organism: Macaca thibetana thibetana (assembly GCF_024542745.1). Lineage (NCBI taxonomy): Eukaryota > Metazoa > Chordata > Mammalia > Primates > Cercopithecidae > Macaca > Macaca thibetana. The sequence goes on along the minus strand of NC_065586.1, from coordinate 93,046,750 downwards.
TCTAAGAAATAAACCAGTAAGTAAAGATCAGGTTAGCAGTACTTGTAGAAAATGGCATCAGTTTTACTGATTAAATGTGTTTATTAATTGCACCTAAGCTTAATTTCTCTACGAAATAGCATCTGTGTGAAAGAAACCTTCCGTTGTTATCAAGAAAGCTTGTGGATAAACTCTGCCCTTTATACCCAGGGCTTAAGATGGAAACAGGCAGCCGCCTGGAGGATGTGTGTATACTCATGTTCATGTGCGTGCACATATGCACGTGTAGTATTGATGTGATATATGTCATGTGCACACACACATCGGTTGTCGCCTCTGCACTCAAGACCTGCAACTCTTCCAGAAAGAGTTCTTGAGCACTTATAAGGAGTTGAAGAATGGTAAAAAGATGACACAGACCCACTGCATTCACTCCGGGCTTCATGAAAGCTGTATACAATTTGAAGGGAGGCCCTCGCACACCGCTCTATGACAAGTGATAATTGAGGGACAGCCAGGAGTTACCATCCAGTGTTCCTGGTTCCCGAAGGTGCTGATGTTACTGAGAAGCCCTGTTCCTGATCTGACTCTGGCCAGGACCGCTCCTGTCCACTCGCAGTGTGGAGGAGGGGCGTGTGGAAGAGGGGAAGTCATCATATTTAAAACCCTTGAACTCTAGACTAATCAGGACTGGGGGCTTTAGGTTCTTGTTCTGCCATCAACTTGCAATGGGCTTTCAGACAATTTATTCTTCTCTCGAGGCCTCTTTTCTCACCTGCACCAAGATGATTTCTAAGGTCTCACATGGTTCAAACAAGCTGTAACGATTGTGAGCACTCTTCACTGTGCTGCACTTCAATGCCCAGCACAATCGTCTGCTATTTACTTTGCACTTAACTCATCTTCCATCTATCCATCCAGTCAGCCATCAGCAAATATCTACTATGCACCATGTCCCAGGCTAGGGTTCCCCAGTGTCTGTCTTTGTTGCTATAATCTGGCATTTTGTTGCCTCTAATTTGCTGTAGGCTGGAAAGCTAGATGTCCAAATTCATTAAGAATTTGGCATGAAAGGAAATATGGAAGGAGTAAGTAAATTATGGCATGCCCATATGACAGAATAGCAAGTAATTAATAATGACAACACATTTATTTATTTATTTATTTATTTAGAGATGGAGTCTCGCTCTTGTTGCCCAGGCTGGAGTGCAGTGGCGTGATCTTGGCTCACTGCAACCTCCGCCTCCCGGGTTCAACCAATTCTCCTGCCTCAGCCTCCTGAGTAGCTGGGATTACAGGCGCCTGCCACTACGCCTGGCTAAGTTTTGTATTTTTGGTAGAGATGGGGTTTCACCATGTTAGCCAGGCTGGTCTCAAACTCATGACCTCAGGTGATCCACCCGCCTCAGCCTCCCAAAATGCTGGGATTACAGGCATGAGCCACCATGCCTGGCCAACACTATAACTTATTATTTGATGAAAACCAGAATAAAGTAGACTGTACACTGTGATGTACAAACATACACACAGGAAATGAAAGGGAATACACTAAAATCAAATCAGTTGCATTTATGGGATGATAGATAGTTCTTTTCTTTTTGAATTTCCTTTGCACTGAGATGTTGTGCTTTTCTCATGCTTTTAGACAGGCATTCATTCATTCACCAAACATTGACTGGTGCCTGCTAGTGCCTGACACAGCTGGGGATTTAGTGGTTTCTGCCCTCAAATGACAGTAATGCACACAGATTGATCACCTAGGAGTGGGATGGATGGTTCTGCGACTTGTGAGACAGCCAGGGGAGGCTATTTCAGTCCAGGTTACACAAGTAGGAGCCGGGTAGGGCCTTGGCATGAACAGATCAAATAGCTACTGTTTCAACTATTTCCATATTATGCCAGAGATCAACAACACAGGGTTATTTATACTTTGGCTGGGGTATAAACCTGAATCCACAGTCCTTTTGGACTGATGTGGCCTGGCTGCGGTGTCTGCCTCCCCAATCCCTGCCCACCAAATACATCTCAGTCGGGCCTTGGCTGTCCACTCTCCACTGAGTTCACAGGAGTTTTCGTCGGGAGAAATAGTCCCCAGGTGAATACAAACTACAAGTACTACCGAAGAGAGGGCAAGGCAGTCCTCAGCCACGAAAACCCAGCCTTTGGATAAATGAAAGCTTGTAATGTTGAATTCAGGTGTGGCTCAGAGTCTATTCAGTATAGAAACAAAGAAAAGCAAGTGTGGGCCAATCCAGAATTCATATTTTTGAATAGCTTTAGATGTGACTTTGCACCCATATTTTTTTGTTGTTGTTGTTTTTTGTTTTTTGTTTGTTTTTTGAGATGGAGTCTCACTCTTTTTGCCCAGGCTGGAGTGCAGTGGCTTGATCTTGGCTCACTACTCCGCCTCCTGGGTTCAAGTGATTTTCCTGCCTCAGCCTCCCAAGTAGAGTAGCTGGTATTACAGGTGCCTGCCAACGCACCCAGCTAATTTTTGTATTTTTAGCAGAGATGGGGTTTCGCCATGTTGGCCAGGCTGGTCTTGAATGCCTAACCTCAGGTGATCCGCCTGCCTTAGCCTCCCAAAGTGCTGGGATTACAGGCGTGAACCATCACTCCTGGCCTGCACCCATATTTTTTTTAAGATGGAGAGAGGAGAAGGAGCACTTACATCTCAGGTGTCACTTTGCTGCCGTTTATGGAGGGACTGTAAGCCATGTCACAGGCCCTCTCATTCACATGGCCTCAGATTTCATCTTTTTGGCATTTTTCTCTAAATGAGCTATAGGATGGAAATAAGGCATTCCCAATCATCTTTCAACTTGTGGCTCATTGCTAGGCCACACTCCTTATCGTGTGCTATAAAAAAAACCTTGGGCCGGGCGCGGTGGCTCAAGCCTGTAATCCCAGCACTTTGGGAGGCCGAGACGGGCGGATCACGAGGTCAGGAGATCGAGACCATCCTGGCTAACCCGGTGAAACCCCGTCTCTACTAAAAAATACAAAAAACTAGCCGGGCGAGGTGGCGGGCGCCTGTAATCCCAGCTACTCGGGAGGCTGAGGCAGGAGAATGGCGTAAACCCGGGAGGCGGAGCTTGCAGTGAGCTGAGATCCGGCCACTGCATTCCAGCCTGGGCGACAGAGCGAGACTCCGTCTCAAAAAAAAAAAAAAAAAACCTTTTGTTTTTTGAGATGGAGTCTTGCTCTGTCGCCCAGGCTGGAGTGCAGTGGCACAGTCTCGGCTCACTGTAAGCCCCACCTCCTGGGTTCATGCCATTCTCCTGCCTCAGCCTCCTGAGTAGCTGGGACTACAGGTGCCTGCTACCACACCCGGCTAATTTTTTGTATTTTTAGTAGAGACAGGATTTCACTGTGTAAGCCAGGATGGTCTCGATCTCCTGACCTCATGATCCGCCCACCTCGGCCTCCCAAAGTGCTGGGATTACAGACGTGAGCCACCACGCCTGGCCAAAATATACTTTTAAATAAATTGTGTATTTATCTTTTGAATCACATACTTTTGTGACATCACACTTTTTATTAGTATAAAAATACTAATCTGGTGAGTACAAACATTTTACCATTTTTGAATTCCTGTTATCTTAAAAAGTCTTTGTTTTTCTAAACACACTGGAACTTCAGAAAAAAATCACCCATCCCATTAGCCAGGATGGATACTGTCAGCAATAAGGAAAGAAAAAATGAAACACATGCCAAAGTCGAACCTGCTCTCTTTTCTGAGCTGTGTTGTTCCCTCGGCACCTCTTTTAGGTCATGCGTGCTTGTCTGTCTTCTCCCTCTAGGTTGCAGGCTCTTTACTGAAACATGAAGTGACCCCCAGAGATATTAAGGGAGCCACTCAAGGTCGCCCAGGCATGGGGCAGCTGCGTGGGGGCCGGAGTCCCGGTCTTGTTCAACCTGCTTTATAAGATAGTGAGTCATCAGCTGAGCTATTCTGGGGAATTCCTGCTCAGAGCCACTGCTGCTTTAATCAGGCTGTACAGGTCTCAAGGGGAACTGCTTCCTCTGTCCTGCCCAGAAACAGGTGGAAAATGGCAGGGCATCCATTGGTTCCTTAGTCAATGTGCCCATTCTCATTCACGTTATTTAGCCTTATATTTTCAAAATAATGTAGATATCAATGAACTTTAGGCATAAGGCGTTGATTTTCCTATTTGCTGAGTCAGAGAACTCTGGCCCACCTTTCCTTCCCTCTTTCCCTCCCTCCCTTCCTTCCTTCCTCTCTTTCTCTTTCTTTTCTTTTTCTTTTTCTACTGAGTTTCAGTCTTGTCGCCCAGGCTGGAGTGCCGTATCACGATCTCAAGTCACTGCAGCCTCCGCCTCTTGGGTTCAAGTGATTCTCCTGCCTCAGCCTCCCGAGTAGCTGGGACTACAGGCATGCGTCACCATGCCTGGCTAATTTTTGTACTTTTAGTAGAGATGGGGTTTCACCATTTTGGCCAGGCTGGTCTGGAACTCCTGACCTGAGGTGATCCACCTGCCTCGGCTTCCCAAAGTGCTGCAATTACAGTCATGAGCTACTGCGCCCAGCCAGAACTCTGGCTCTTTCTTACCCTCAAATCCATGTTTTGTCCATCTCTAAGTCTCTCATGTGGTTTAGTGGAGAGATTCTGAGCTTGCCTCTCAGATCGGTAAGAAACAAAGGGGTTGGCAGTATGTCGGTGCAGGCATGAGAGCAGGCCCAGCCTTGTACTGATGGCCAGTGTAAGTGGATACAACCTTTGTGGGTGGGGGTGGGCTATTAGCATATTACACGTGCTTCCTCTGTCCCCCAAATCCTACTCCTAGTCATCTATTCTAAAGAAATACACCACCCAAAGAGGAGCCAGGCGTAGTGGCTTACGCCTGTAATCTCAGCACTTTGGGAGGCTGAGGTAGACGGATCACTTGAGGCCAGGAGTTTGAGAACAGCCTGGCCAACATGGCGACACCCCCATCTCTACTAAAAATACAAAAAAAAAAAAATTAGGTGGGCGTGGTAGTGCACGCCTGTAATCCCAGCTACCCAGTAGAATAAGGTACAAGAATCACTCGAACCTGGGAAGCAGAGGTTGCGGTGAGCTGAGATCATACCACTGCACTGCAGTCTGGGCCACAGAGTGAGACCCTGTCTCAAAAAAAAAAAAAAAAAAAAAAAAACCAAAGAGGCACGTATTATGTGTGTTCACTGCCATTGGAAAGAACCAGAATGTCCAGCAACAGGGACGCTGTCCACTGTGCCGTGGGGTATCCGCTCTGGGATATTGCAGAACAGTTGGACACAATGAGATAGATGCTTATATGCTGACCGGGAAGATTCCCGAGACGTGCTGTTTAGTGACAAGGAGCAAGCTGCTCAGTAGTGATGTGATTTGTAAGGAGGAACCATGTGTGTATGTGTGGAAAGGCCTGGAAGGCTGTACATCCGAGTATGGTGACCCTGTGACCATGTGCCCCTTTGTGGAGGGCAGTGACAGTGGGGTGTAGACTTTTATTTTTTGTAATGTGAATGTATCACAATTTATATAACCACTCCCCACTGATGAACATGGGATTTCCAGTCTTTCCATTACAAATAAGACTGTTGCACAGATGTCTTTATGTGTGCCTGCAGGTAAACGCCCAGAAACAATGGCTGGATCAGAAGGCAAGTGCATGAGTCATATGATAAGTGTCACACAATTCCCCTCCACGGGCGCTCTACCATTTTGCACCCCCATCAGTAACACAGGAATGTGCCTTCAAAAAAATTGAGGTGAAATTCACATAATATCGAATTAGCCGTTTTTTAAAAAGTGTGCAACTCAGTGGCATTTAATCATTCACAGTGTTGTGCAGGGCGGACACTTTGTCTGCGATGTTTGAGAGTGGCTGACAATGAGAATGCACTCATGTGTTCTGTTTAATTAAAAATGAAAAGAAAAATAAAAGAGCATGGGCTTCGGAGGCAGACAGTGGCGCATCTGGATCCAGGGGCTGTCCTTCGCTAGTTGTGTGACCCCAGGGAAATTACTTATTCCATAGGAGGCTCGGTGCCCACGTCTTTGAGATGGAGAGGAGAAAACTTGCGCAGTGGAGCTGATGAGATGATTCGGTGCACAAACACAGGAAAAGCAGCTGTCTCATTGCAGCGGTCGATGTGGGTTGCTTTCTCCCCATGCACATTAGAGGCTCTGGCCTCAACAGCATGGCCCCAGCAGCTCCCTGCTTCTCTGTGTGATCTTAGGCAAATTCCTCAGCCTTTTTGAGCCTCAGTTTCTGCACATGTAAAATGGGGATAGTAGTGCGTGGGGATGACTAAGTGAGACAATGCATATGCAGTGCTTGAACCAGCACTGGCAGCTGGGTGCAGTGGCTCACACCTGTAATCCCAGCACTTTGGGAGGCTGAGGTGAGTGGATAACCTGAGTTCAGGAGTTCAAGACCAGCCTGATCAATATGGCGAAACCCTGTCTCTACTAAAAATATAAAAATTAGCTGGGCTTGGCAGCATGTGCCTGTAATCCCAGCTACTTGGGAGGCTGAGACAGGAGAACTGCTTGAACCTGGGAGGTGGAGGTTGCAGTGAGCTGAGATTGCGCCACTGCACTCCAGCCTGGGCGACAGAGCGACACTCCATCTCAAAAAAAAAAAAAAAAAAAAAAAAGAGAAGCAGCACTCGCTACACAGTAAATGCTCACAAAATGGAGGCTAAGATTTTTGCCAGTCCCTGGTGCAGTGCCTAGGTTTCCAATGGGCGAGGGACCCCATGAAGCTGTAATGCCTGCTTCTCTCTGCTTTCTGCTCAGGGCCATTGGTGCCAACCCCCTATATTGTGACTGCCACCTCCGCTGGCTGTCCAGCTGGGTGAAGACTGGCTACAAGGAACCGGGCATTGCCCGCTGTGCTGGGCCCCTGGACATGGAGGGCAAGCTGCTCCTCACCACGCCTGCCAAGAAGTTTGAATGCCAAGGTGAGCCTAGGAGCGCGGCCCCTGCTGCTGGGGGCCCGCGGAACTGGCCCAACACTGCAGGGCCTTCCTAACATGCCTGTGTCCCTGTGGCGACTGCTGGGCAGGGAGTCAGGGGACAGGAACAAGCCACCTGCGGCTTGATGACTGCCTTCCAGTCCTGACATATCATGGACAAAAAGAGCCAGGCAGAAAAATCCCAGGCCGTCAGGGCTGTGATCCCTCCCTGTGGTTACATAAGGAAAATAAAAATAGCAGCGGTGTTTCTGGGAGCTCCAAGCCTCGCAGCAGAGCATGCGCTCAGACCTCCCTTTGGTAGGAATTGTGTTCAGCAGTTAACTTAGACCTCTCTCAGTCCCTGGTGGAGCAGGGGACCCAGCAGCCACTCTCCCGACGTTTACAGAAATGCAGAGCCAGAGTGTCACTGGAGGCTGGTTCCGGCTTTGCCCTGGGACGCTCCACTGTGGGCATGTGTAAATACTCATTCAGGGATTGAGTGACGGCCCAAGCCCCAGAAGCCCTGCTGAGCACAGTCAGGTGGCTGAGTGGCCGCCGGGGCTGGGCTTTATGTGCAGGGGTACAGCGGGGGGGAAGACACTGGAGGCCGTGGAGCACGGCCCCTGCCCTCTGCAAGCTCAGAGGCCACCGTCGGAAATGAAGCTGACAGCTGTAGGTTAATGAGGAGGCCCTGGGCCACCCTGCGTGCAGGATGCTGTCACAGCCTAACGGCTCAGAGGGGCCTGATCTGCGGCTTGGCTGTTGGGAGCAAGTCAATTTATGCTGAAACATTTGCTCTGTGTTTATTTAATGGGGCGGGATTGGTGCTGGTGAGAAGGGGTTTTGTTTTGTTTTATTATTTTTATTGAAAGAGAACACACACACATTAAAGTACACAGATCATGAGTGAATGGGTTGCTGAAGTTTCACAAGCTGAACTCACCCAGGTAACCTGCACCTGGATCAAGAAACAGAACTCCAGCTGGGCGTGGCGGCTCACACCTGTAATCCTAGCATTCTAGGAGGCTGAGGTGGGAGGGTCGCTGGAGCCCAAGAGTTCGTGACCAGCCTGGGCAACGTGGAGAGACCCTGTCACTACAAAAATTTTTTTTTTAATTAGCTGGGCATGGTGGTGTGTGCCTCTAGTCCCAGCTACTGGATGGAGATGGAAAGATTGCTTGAGCCCAGGTCGTTGAAGCTGCAGTGAGCCATGTTTGCGCCAGTGCATTGCAGCCTGGGTGACAGAGTAAGACATTGTCTAAAAAAATAAATAAATAAAAATAAAGGAAAAAAAAGGAAACAGAACCCCATCTTCACCCCAGAAGTCTGTCATGTGTCCTAGTCACTGCTGAAAAGTTTGTATTTCTGCTCATGCTCATGCCTCTTCAGCAGGAGCAATATTCCACCCCTTCTAGAAGGCATCTTCCAGGGAAGCCTGAGTTCACTGGTCTTCCTATTTAGTCTCCTGAGATCCTGCTGCCACTCACGAGTGGCGTCCCAGGTGGCCTGGCTGTCAGCTCCTCTGGTTACCTCTACAACCAGTGCATCCTGGAGATGCTGGAGGGCCTGCTGTAGCAGGGAGGTGGGGGAAAATGATCCTCCCTGGCTCAGGTGTGGAGGGGAACAACTCCTGCTCCCTGGTGTGGCCAACCTGCAGAGCCGAGCTTGGGCACGGTGCTCACAGAGTCACCGTCTCCTCTCTGCCAAGGTGGCCACCTTCTGTCCTCCTAGTCAGCAGGTGTCAGGCTAGGGTCATTGCCTCAGAAGGGCATGAGGGGAAAGAGGAAGGGCTGGCTGACTTCGGTGGTAGCAACTGTGCCCTTCTTACATGGATCGTGCGGCCCTAATGGCCACGGTGCACAGCGCCCGCTCTGTGCCCAACCCTATGCTGCCCACCCCTCCCCCTGCACTAACATCCTCCCCTTGCTACAGGTCCCCCAACTCTGGCTGTCCAGGCCAAGTGTGATCCCTGCTTGTCTAGTCCGTGCCAGAACCAGGGCATCTGCCACAATGACCCCCTTGAGGTGTACAGGTGTGCCTGCCCCAGCGGCTATAAGGTGAGTGGAGGCAGATGCCGGGGAGGAGGAGGGCTCCTCCTGTGCACTGCAGGGCTGTCCCCAGGGCCCGGAGCACCGCCTGACTCAGAGCAGATGCTTGAGTGAACCAGTAATCAGTGACTTAACATATGAATGAATGAAAGAATTAATTAATGGAGTGGACGAATGAATGAATGAAAACAAGTAACTCCTGGGACAGGGAGAGGCTGAGCTGCTGAGGGTCTGGCTGGCTGTGGGCTCATACTACCGGGTCTCCCTGGGGTCCCCATCACTGACTTTCCCCCCAGGGCCGAGACTGTGAGGTGTCCCTGGACAGCTGTTCCAGTGGCCCCTGTGAAAACGGGGGCACCTGCCATGCACAGGAGGGCAAGGATGCCCCGTTCATGTGAGTTACCTGGAGGGGCAGGAGCCTGGTGAGTGCTGATGGGTCCAGCACCTGTGCTTCAGGGCCCTCCTTTCCCTCAGGGATGGCCCAGACCTTCTGTGCCCTGGGGGGAGGTGGAGGCACACGGTGGGGGGGCAGGCATGTACTCCAAATCATAGCCAGAGGGCTCTCTCTCACTGGGCCAACCCCTTCCTTGCCCAGATGCGGTGGGAGCACAGAGAGACCAGTGGATGCCTGAGCCATACAGCTCCCCAGCTCCAGGGTTGACCAGGGCTTGGAGTGGGCTCTGCTGCCTCCTGCTCCAGGCCTTCTTCCTGCTCCTGCCAGGTGCCATGGGGGCCTTTTTGAAGGCACTGGGAATCCATGGCCAAAGCATACACAGTGCAGTGCCAAGGACCACAGCAGGGGTGTTTGAAATTCCTATAAATTTCCATTCAGGCTGGGCGCGATGGCTCACGTCTGTAATCCCAACACTTTGGAAGCCTGAGGTGGGTGGATCACGAGGTCGGGAGTTTGAGACCAGCCTGGCCAACATAGTGAAACCCCACTTGTCCTAAAAATGCAAAAATTAGCTGGGTATGGTGGTAGGCACCTGTAATCCCAGCTACTCGGGAGGCTGAGTCAGGACAATCGCTTGAAACTGGAAGGCGAAGGTTGCAATGAGCTGAAACTCTGTCTCCAAAAAAAAAAAAAGAAAGAAAAGAAAATTTCAATTCATCCCAAAGCCTCCAATCTCCCTCGAACAGCCTGCTCCTGACCGTGCTGCCTGCAGGCAGGGACCTGGCCAGCCCCCTCAAGCTGCCACCCTGAGCCCCTGAGACACAGCTGGGGCTGCCACTGGGTGGGTGAGGCCTGTCCAGAGGTGGGAGCCAAGGGCTGTTTGCTTTCTCTGGGGTTCCCCCATCTCATGAGTCACACTGGGCACTGTGGGAGGGGATAGCCCTCTGGCCCTGCCCTGAGCAGCCTATTTTCTGCTGTTCAGTGAAGGGGCCAGCCCTAATGACCCCATCTCTTAAGTCCTTCCAGAGCTGACATCACAACGCAAGCCCCTCCCACTGGCTGCTTCCCCCAGGACCGCATAACGAGCCCCACCCTCCCAGAGCTTTTCTGAGGAATACATAGTATTTAGTTGCTGAAAGTAAATTGCTGGCACAATACATTGGCTCTTCAGAAAATGATGTTGAATCTGGGGGCAGAAATGGCTGAACCTGCCTCTGCATACCCAAATTACCAGATGTAAAAATGAATCACTAAATGGCCTCTCTTCCCCCGGTTGCCTTGGAAACGGCGTCCTTACACTCTGCGCCTAGCTTCCTCTGAGCAGCTCCCTGGGTGCGCCCTCCTCATTCCTGAGACACCTCAGCTGGGGGCTGAAAGGACACCCCCTTCACCCTGAGATGGGGAGATGGGGCATCTCTCATCTCACCGCCTTACAGACTGGGGGCTGGGGGAGTGGGCTCTCCAGGTGGAAAGGGGGTGCCTCCACGAGTTACCCCTCAACCCCGAGGCTCTCTGGGGCGCCTGTTATCCCCTGACCTGTGTCCACTCCCACTATCCTGCCCAGCTCCTACCACAGGCCACTTTCTGAAATGCGAAGCTGACCCTGTCACCCCAGCTTAAAACCCTGCTGCTGGTCCCCTCCAGCCTTCAGGGAAAAAAATTTAACCGCAGACCATTTCCTACAATAGTGTCTTTTTACTCACAGACTCCCCAAACACATTCTAAAAACTAAACACTCCCTCACACATCCTTAGATTGACAGCTAAAATTTTCATTGTAAGTTTTTCATTGCAAAGGAGGTAATTTTCCAGATATTGTAAATATTATTAACATTTAAAAATAAAACTATCGCTTTATTTGGGAGGCTGAGGTGGAAGGGCCTTAAGACCAGTAGTTGGAGACCAGCCCGGGGAACATGGCAAAATCCCCATGGCAAATCCCATCTCTACAGACAATTAAGAATTAGCCAGGTGTAATGGCGAGTGCCTGTAGTCCCAGCTTCTCAAGAGGCTGAGGAGGGAGGATCGCTTGAGCTCAGGAGGTCGAGGCTGCAGTGAGGTATGATCACACCACTGCACTCCAGTCTGGGCAACACAGTGAAACTGTCTCTAAAATTAAAAAAAATTAAGTTTTAAAAATATGACATTAAATCACTCTTTTATCATTCTCTAATGCAATCTAAACAGCATATCATTTTGACACTTTTTTTTTTTTTTTTTGAGACAGTCTTGCTCTGTCACCCAGGCTGGAGTACAGTGGCAAGATCTCGACTCACTGCAACCTCCGCCTCCTGGGTCCAAGTAATTCTCCTGCCTCAGCCTCCCAAGTAGCTGGGACTACAGGCATGCACCACCACACCCGGCTAATTTTTGTATTTTTAGTAGAGATGGGTTTTCACCATGTTGGCCAGGCTGGTCTCGAACTCCTGACCTCAAGAGATCCAACCACCTTGGCCTCCCAAAGTGCTGGAATTACAGGCATGCGCCACCACACCTGGCCAATTGGACACCATTTTAAAATGACACAAACAAGTTCTTCTTTAACAGTTGAACATTTTACCTTGTTCTTTTTTCTCCTCTAACTAGTATTTTATTTTACTCTTTACCCTCCTGTCTTTTTTTTCTAACCGAATATATTTTTATGCTAGAGTCTTTTCTTGAGTACTCTGTCCCCAACATGGGTACACGTAAGGTAAAACTTAAAGTTTTTTTCTTATTTCTCATCACTATAAGCTTCTGATTTAAAGTTTCTTTTGCAGTGAGTTATCCCTACAATAATTTGAAATGACATAACTGTATTATGGAATTGGGTTGAAGATTATTACACATAGAAGGAAAATTTTATTAGAGTGTCTCTCTCTTAATGAGATGGATCGGGTGCTTTTTCGTTCTTTTCTTCTCTCAGCTGGCATATGGGTGCATGTTGCCGAGTGAGAGAGGACACAGTGGTTGATCTTCCCCTGTTTCGTTTTGTTTTTATAGATATACATGCTGGGAAAGTTTGTTCATGTAAATAAACTGGTGAGATTAGGAGTTTTATTATAGCCATGTCACTTAATTCTTTGAAAGCCCTCCCAGTTTATATGCCAAATCTCCACAGTGACCTGTCATCAAGATTATTTTTAATGTTCTATCAGCTGACAGTTCCATGAGGCCTTCCTTCGATTACTTCCAGTGCACAGACCTGGAAACCTCTTGACTTAGATTGCATGTATTCATTCACTTTCTAAACATCAGGATTCCTAGCTGCCCCTTTATTTGGTGCCTGGAAGCATGCCCACCTTTCTACCTGTAGGGCTTGTCCCATCACCCCCCAGTCTGTAAGGGCTGGGGCTGGGACAGATGCCACCATTTTAGAGTTTAGGGAGGAGCTCGTGCAGATATTTGAAGATGTGGAAATTAATTTCTTGGACCTCTCTCTGATTCACACACCCCTTGGAAACCTTGGCTGCCCCAGGGGAAGGTGTATCCTGGTTTGAAGGTCACTGATCCCCAGGGCCCCTCATGACCAGGCTCCTGCTCACGGCAGCCCTTTGCTCACCGTGCCTGAAGTCTGTGCTCCTGAAGTATTGGACTGTGTGGATGGGCAGGGCCCCTGGAGAAGACTGGCTGTGGGGTTCCCTTCCACTCCAGGCTTTTTTTTTTGAGACAGAGTCTTGCTCTGTCTCCCAGGCTGGAGTGCAGTGGCGTGATCTTGGCTCACTGTAACCTCCCCCTCACAGGTTCAAGCAATTCCCCTGCCTCAGCCTCCTGAGTAGCTGGAATTACAGGCACATGCCACCATGTCCAGCTAATTTTTGTAATTTAGTAGAGACAGAGTTTCACCATGTTGGCCAGGCTGGTCTCCAACTTCTGACCTCAGGTGGTCCACCTGCCTTGGCCTCCCAAAGTGCCGGGATTACAGGCGTGAGCCACCGCGCTTGGCCACTCCAGGCTTTTACGCACACCTCTGCCCCAGTCACCTTCCTCCCCTTCCTGCTCTCCCTTGTCAGGGTCCTTGGCTAATTCATCACCTCCTCCAGGAAGCCTGCCCTTATCACTCTGTGCCAAGGAGGAGCCAGGTGTCTCCTGCCCCTCTGTGCCACCTCCCTGGCTTCAGTGCTTACACCATCCTGGTCCTCACTACCTCTCCTCTCACCACCCATCTCCTCTAGCCTCCCCACTAGACTGTGAGTGAATCCCATGAGGGCAGGGTCAGTCTTGGTCACCTCTAACCCTGCCCAGCACCTGGCAAGGGCCTGACCCGGAGTAGGGACCCTAACTCTGTGGAATGGTGATATTGACCAGTAGCCACAGGCTTCCACCAGTGTTCCAGGAGGGCTGTCTCTCCATCCTCCCATTCCCCGCACAGGTGCTCCTGTCCCACCGGCTTTGAAGGACCAACCTGTGGGGTGAACACGGATGACTGTGTGGATCACGCCTGTGCCAATGGGGGTGTCTGTGTGGATGGCGTAGGCAACTACACCTGCCAGTGCCCCCTGCAGTATGAGGGTAAGCGCGCCAGGGCAGCAGTGTCTGGGGGAGGTGGGGGACAGAGACAGCCCTGAGCCCCCAGGCCCAGGAGTGGAAGGGGGTCCCTGCCTCAGTGTCTGCAGGAGGATTCCTGTGGGTCTGGCCACCCAGCAGAGCACAGGAGAGCAGCTTCTTTCCTGCCCCTTGCTCGTTCTTTCCCCAGGAAGGGCCTGTGAACAGCTGGTGGACTTGTGCTCTCCGGATCTGAACCCGTGTCAACACGAGGCCCGGTGTGTGGGCACCCCGGACGGGCCCAGGTCAGTGTTGCCCCTTTCCAGGGCCAGGGAGGAGCTCGGGCCCCTGAGTCAGACTGGATTCCAGTCTGGGCTCCGCACTCCACCCTCATTTCCTCATTTGTCCAGTGAGTCTGGTCTCAGCTCTACAGGGTTCCTGAGAATCCATGCGGGGTTGGGGTAGAGGGGTGATGTGCCCAGCTTTGTGGCCACAGAGACCTGGGTTTGCAGCCTGACCCTGAATGTGTCAGTTGCCTGCCCTGAGCTTGTTTTCTCATCTGTAAACTGGGCGCAACAGTAGCTTCCTCCTGGGGTGGCTGCAAGGGTAAGATGAGAAAATGCATGGAAAACGCTTAGCTCCAGGTCTGGCATCTGTGAAGTGCTCCAGGCTATTATTCCAGATCCACCATTTCTTATCCCCAATTACAAAATCCACAAAGTTCAGGAAAGCATCCCATCTCATGGCCAGATCTTATCTGACCTGGACGTATTTGGTAACAAAAGCTGCCCTGCACAGGTATGAGATTGCTTTTTGTTGTTATTCATCCCATGTAATGTGAACATGTGTAGATTTTGTGGCAGAAATGTGAATAAGTCTGATTATGAGGTTGCCTCAGCTCCTACCAGTAGGTTGTGTAATATGCATTGTCTGACCTTACCAAAATCTAAAAAGTGTTGAATTCCAAAACCTGTCTGTCCCAGGAGGTTTGGGTAAAAGTTGTCGGTCTGTATTTTCATCATGGTTGTTATCGGCATATGTGAAAGTGTTTGTTACTTGAAGACTGCTTTATAAAGGTCACACATTTTTAAAATAATGCTTCCCACTGCAGTTTTGCAAACATAGTCTCATTTCTGGGACCTCCCCATTCCACCAGTCAGGCCAGCAAGGGGTGGTCAGGGCAGAGTTTCCTGGGGCTTGTGGCTGAGGGACCCAAGCCCAGGGACTCGGATGGAGTCCCCCAGGAGCCCCCTGTCTAACTGGAGCAGCCTGAGGCCCATGACAGGAAGCAAGAGTCCAGGATTGTTGAGGCCTGGTTCCACGGTCGATGGGCCCACAAGAGCCTCCATCCAAATGGTGGACGGACACTGTACTCCTGCGGGGGCTCCCAGGGGTGGGGCTTGGCAGGCAGACCAATCAGCAGTGGTAGATTGGGCAGCATGCGCCCTCCTTGGAGGGTGGGATAAGGCAGGACTGCACATTGTCCAGCCTGGAGCTGCTAGCACAGTCCCTCAATCACCAAGGGTAAGCACTGTGCTTAGCTCCGGACCCGGGGCTGTGGCACACAGTGGAGTGTTGAGTGCGTGTTCTCTTAACTGCCTGTCCTGGTAGAAAAATAGAACTGACATGCTCAGCTGTGCCTGGCATTACCAGCAACCCAAGACACATATCCAATATATAGTCATTAAATGAATGAACGAGTAAGTGGTGGCTTAGCTACTATAACATTTTTCAGACTGTAACTCCAGACTCATTAGTAGATTGTGATCAATTGGATATAAAGGGAGCCCCAGCCCCTGTTTAATATTAATGTCAAGACTAACATTAAAAGATGAAACAAAGTATCAGAGAGCAACATGCCATCTTATATAATAAGGATAATCGGTATTGTTGTATGAATCTGGTTTCGAGTGTGTGTGTGTGTGTGTGTACATACTGGGCTTGAAAGTATTTCTTATAGCCCGAAAAACACTGGACAAGGAAATGAGTAAAAAACCCAGGCAAGAGCACCCATCTGCCAGGTTGCGTGATTGAGCTTCAGAGTTAGGAGTTTAGAAGAAGATCAGACAAGGGGACTGCTCAGTGAGGGCTGGAGTGCTCTCTGGAGGCTTCCTGGAGGAGGTGAGCTGGCTGGACCATGCTGGGAGAAAGGAGACAGTATTCTGGAATCCACAGGTGTGAAGGCAGGGAAGTGCTTGGTGAGGTGAGTTTGGTGTCGGGGGATCAGGAGGCCTGTAGGACAGAGAGCAAGGCCATTACTAGAAAGGACTACTGGAGTGTCCTTCATTTATTTGATAGGCAGACAGTAGCCCAAAGGGAGTGTTTTGGGCCAGCAGTGAGGCATGGTGGGAGCTGGGAAGCTGGGGGCTGACCTGAGGTCAAGGCACCCACTGAGCAGGGGGCACTAGCCCTGCTGAGGACTGGGAGGCTGGGGAAGGAGGAGTGGGGGAGTCTGTGGAGCTCAGCCACGTGGTAGCGGGTCCTGGGAGAACAGGGAGGGTGCAGCTGAGCCGCTGGAGAGGTCAGGAAGGGGCTGACACTTGGCCTTGGAAGTGCTGTTGCTGGTGAGGGTGGGTCCTCCGTGACAAGACTCCATCTCCCCCTGCCACTGGGGTCTACTCTTTCAGCCCCAGGCCTCTACCTCAAGTCCACGTGAGCTCTCTTCTCCTACTAGGAAAGGCTCCCAGGATGGGCTGGGGCCCTTTTAGATCCAGAGCTCTGTGTGACCTCCTGGAGATCCCCACAGCCTCAGTGGAACTTGAGGTTCTCCCTCACATGTACAGACTGTGTGTGGGGAGCCCTGGTGCATCCCTGGCCTCCCAGGCTCCGTGTAGCTGACCCCCCAACTACCCATGCCCCCCCCACACCAGGTGTGAGTGTGTGCCAGGTTACACAGGTGACAACTGCAGCGAGAACCAGGATGACTGCAGGGACCACCGCTGCCAGAATGGGGCCCAGTGTATGGATGAAGTCAACAGTTACTCCTGCCTCTGTGCTGAGGGTTACAGGTGAGTGGCCCCTGGACACACTAGGAGTGACTCCTTGTGGCTGTCAGCCCCTGGGGTGGCAGGAGCCTCCAGCCATGCGAAGGAAAGGGGTATGGGTCAGAGCCTGGGAGTTGGATGCTGGGGTTTTAACCATGGCTCTGCCAGTCACCAGCTGTGCAGCCTTGGGAAAGTCATGTAACTGCCCAGGGCCTAGGCAGAGGACCCCTAACCTGTTTGGTGCAGGGGGTGAGAGGTGGGTGCAGATGACAGGGCAGTGTGCTGTCACTTATCTGCCTAGCTGAGCCTCTGAAGACATGTCCTGCCACAAAGGTTATTTACCAGCCCACTGGGCTCCCCTGGGAGGTTGGAGGGCCCACCCTCTCTCCAGCCACCCATATCCCATGCTCCGCTCACTCATTTGTTAAAAAATAGCTTTACTGAGATATAATTCACGTAGCATACAGTTTACTCAGTTCCATGTAAAATTCCATGACTTTTAGTTTATTCCCAGAGTTGTACATCCATCACCACCATCGATTTTGAACATTTTCATTTTCCCCAAAAAAACCTCATACCCCTTATCTGTCACACCAGCCCCTCTTCTATCCCAGCTCCAGGCAACTACTAATCTCCTAATATTTGTGTCTATATATCTGCCTGTTCTGGGGATTTCCTGTAAGTCGAATCGTCGTACAATCTGTTGTCCTTTGTGACTGGCTGCTTTCACTGAGCATCATGTTTTGAGGTTCATCCGTGTGGTAGCATGTGTCAGCACTTCATTCCTTCTTATGGCTAAACAGTGTTCTGTTGTATGGACATAACCACATTTTGTTTACCCACTCATCAGTTGATAGGCTTTTAGGTTGTTGCCACTTTTTGGCTATAATGAAGACTGATCTTATCAACATTTGTGTACAGGTTTTTATGTAGACATACATTTTTAATTATCTGGGATATATACCTAGGAGTGGATTTTCTGAGTCATATATTAACTGTATGTTTAACTGTTTGAGGAACTACCAAACTGTTTTTTTCCTAATGGTTGCACCATTCCCACCACCAGTATATGAAGGTGTGAAGTGGTAGCTCATTGTGGTTTTGATTTGCATTTCCTCAGTGGCCAATGATGTTGAGCATCTTTTCGTGTGCTTATTAGCCACTTAAAAATATCTTTTTTGGAAAAAAAATTCTATTCAAGTTCTTTGCTCATTTTGAAATTGAGGTATTTGTCTTTTTGTTATTGAGTTGTAAAGGCTTTTTATATATTCTAGACAAGCCCCTTATCAGATATATGTTGACAAGTATTTTCTCCCATTTTGTTGGTTGTCTTTTCTTGATAATGCACAAAAGTGTGTAATTTGGGTACATCTAGTTTATTTTTTATTTTGTTGCTTGTGTTGTGGGTATCCTAAGAAACCGTTGCCTAATCCAAGGTTATGAAGATTTATACCTATGTTGTCTTCTAAGAGTTTCATAGTTTTAGCTCTTATATTTAGGTCATTGATCCATTTTGAGTTAATTTTTATATTTGGTGTGAGGTAGAGGGCCCCACTTCATTCTTTTGCATGCAGATATACAGTTGTACTAGCACTATTTGTTGAAAAGATAATTCTTTCCAGTTGAATGGTCATGGCACTCTTGTCAAAATCAACTAACTTTAAATGTGAGGATATTTCTGGACTCCAAGTTCTATTCCATTAATCTGTATGACTGTCCTGATGCCAGTACCACACTTTCTTGATTACTGTAGTTTTTGTAATATATTTTGAAATTGGGAAGTGTGAGTCCTCCCAGTTTGTTTTTCTTTTTAAAGATTGTTTTGGCTATTCTGAGTCCCTTGAATTTCTGTATGAATTTTAGGATCAGCATGTTGATTTCTGCAAAGAAGTCAACTGGGATTTTGATAAAGATTCTATTGAATCTGTAGATCAATTTAGCTAGTGTTGCCTTTTTTTTTTTTTTTTTTTTTTTTTTTTTTGACAGAGTTTTGCTCTTGTTTCCCAAGCTGGAGTGCAATGGCACAATCTTGGCTCACTGCAACCTCTGCCTCCCAGGTTCAAGCAATTCTCCTGCCTCAGCCTCCTGAGGAACTGGGATTATAGGCGTGTGCCACCACGCCTGGCTTATTTTTTGTATTTTTAGTAGAAACTGGTTTTCACCATGTTAGCCAGGCTGGCCTTGGACTCCTGACCTCAGGTGATCCACCCATCTCGGCCTCCCAAAGTGCTGGGATTACAGGTGTGAGCCACCATGCCTGGCCCAGTATTGCCATTTTAACAATATTAAGCATACTGATCCATGAACATGAATGCCTTTCCATTTATTCAGATCTTCTTTAATTTCTTTCAACATTTTATAGTTTTCAAAGTATATGTTTTGCACTTAAAAAATTTATTCTTAAGTATTTTATTGTTTGATGTATTATAAAGGAATTGTTTTCTTAATTTCATTTTTTGTTTGATTTTTGTGCATTAATCTGGTATTCTACAATCTTGCTGAATTATTTCATTAATTCTAATAGCATTTTAATGGACTCTGTAGGATTTTCTTATACAAGATCATGTCATCTGGATGCATTTTATTTCTCCTTCCTTCCCTCCTTCCCTTGCTTGCCTTCCTTCCTTCCTGCCTGCCTGCCTTCCTGCCTTCCCTCTCTCCCTCCCTTCCTCCCTCCCTCCCTCTCCCTCCCTTCTTCCTTCATTCCTTTCTTTTCCTTTCCCTTTTTCCTAAGTGCCACGGCTAGAACCTCCAGTAAAATATTGAATAGAAATTGTGATAGCAAATATCCTTGTGTTGTTCCTAATCTTAGGAGAAAAAAATTCAGTCTCTCATTATTAAGTTTGATGTCAGTTGTGTGTTTTTTGTAGATGCCCTTTATCAGGTTGATGCAGTTTACTTCTATTCCTAGTCTGTGGAGTGTTTTTGTCATGAAGGAATGTTGAAGTTTGTCAAATGCATTTTCTGCATCTATTGAGATGAACTTTTTTTTTTTTTTTTTTTTTTTTTTTTTTTTGCTTTTTCATCTATCAATGTCATATATTCCATTAATTGAATTTCAGAGGTCAAACCAGCCTTGCATTTCTGGCATAAATCTCACTTGGTCATTGTATACAATCCTTTTTATGCTGTACTTGATTTGCTAGTAATTTGTTGAGGATTTTGGTGACAATATTTATAATAGATATTGGTCTGTAGTTTTTTGTGATATCTTTTGTTGTGATGTCTTTGTTTTTGGTATCAGGGTAATGCTGGTCTCATAGAATGGGTTAGAAAATGTTCCTTCATTTTTTATTTTTTGGACAAGTTTGTGAAGAATTGGTATTTATTGTTTTTAAATGGTTGGTAGAATTCACCAGTTAAACTATCTGGGCCTGGGAATTTTCTGATTACCAATTCAATTTCTTTACTAGTTATAGGTCTATTCATATTTTCTATTTTTTTCTTGGTTCAGTTTTGGTAGTTTGCATATTTCTAGGAATTTGTGCGTTTCATCTATGTTATCTAGTTTGTTGGTATATCATTGTTCATAGTATTCCTTTATAATTCATTGTATTTCTATTAGGTTGGTAGTAATGTCCCTTCTTTTATTTCTTATTTTAGTAACTTGACTCTTCCCTCTTTATGCTTGTGTCTTAAATCTCAGTTTTCTTTTCTGTAAAATGTATATAGTAAAATCTGGCTTGCAGAGTTATTGACGTTGTCAGTAATTACCTTGGATCTTGTTAAAAAGCAGATTCAGTGGGTTTCCCATTTCTATCAAGTGTCCAGGTAATGTTGATGCTGCTGGACCAGGGACCATACTTGTATCCTGATATCCTTCTGGCTCTTAGCTCTCTCATGAAAAGTGTTTATTAGGAGCATCTTCTGTCACTTTAAGAATCCATTTTCTCAAGATGTTTAGTGTATTTCTCTCCAGGGCTATGGGAGAGGAAGATACCCCCTTCCTCCTCGGCCCTCTCTGACTTGTGTCCTTTCCTCTCAGTGGACAGCTCTGTGAGATCCCTCCCCATCTGCCTACCCCCAAGAGCCCCTGTGAGGGGACTGAGTGCCAGAATGGGGCCAACTGTGTGGACCAGGGCAACAGGCCCGTGTGCCAGTGCCTCCCAGGCTTCGGTGGCCCTGAGTGTGAGAAGTTGCTCAGTGTCAACTTTGTGGATCGGGACACTTACCTGCAGTTCACTGACCTGCAAAACTGGCCACGGGCCAACATCACATTGCAGGTGCGTGCCAGGGGGCTTGGTCACAGAGGGGAGTCAGGGAGCAGGGGACCCTGGCTTAGGCCAGAGCATCAAGATGCATCCCTGCATGGTGCCTGGGGAACTGGAAGGACTCTGTGTAATCAAAACTTTTTGCATATGGGTATCAAAATCTCGGCTTGAACTGATTTAAGCACAATTAGAAAGGTTATAGTGTCACAAAACCAGGGCAGGGGTGGATGTGGTCTCATGGGTAACTGAATCCAGAAAACCAGACTTGCCATCATCCCCTCCCACCATTTCTTGTCCCATTTCTTGAGGAGGCTGCTCCTCAGTGTCTGCCTCCAGTGCTGCAGACGGGCTTTCTATGTGTGGCTGGAACGTGGCCAGAATTAACTTTGGGCTTATACCTTTAACCGTATGTCCCTAGGGTCCCTTAAATTGTCCTTTTCATGCCTTCAGTTCCATCTCAGAACATCTTCCTATTGAGGGGAAAATAAAGCAAGTCCCACTTCAACAGCATTGATGAAATATATCAATATTTTGCTAAATATTTTTGGGGGATGGAGAGGAGAGTGGCTTATATTGCACAGCACATGATAAAGAACGTTAAACTCTCCTTTAGTCATCTTTCTCTTTCCCTCGAATTCCATTCCCTGTCACAAATGCCACATCTTTCTTCCCTCTCTTTTGTCCTCTTTTCCTTTTTTCTCAGAACTCTTCAGCCTCTCAAACATGTGCATTCTGCTCTCTTCCCCTACGTCACATCTCCAACATCCTATCCACTTACATAGTCTGCATGGCAAGACAACAGCTAGCCTAACCGCCAAAAATAAAATTCACCAAAACCCTAACCAGCCATTGCCTCGGGCACGTCCTTGGTTTATCCTCATCTTTTACCGGACAGTGATTTACAAAGGCTCTTCCTTGCCAGCTCTAATTTGGTCAGCTCAAGGAAGATCTCTGATTGGCCTGGTGTTAGTCACATGCCCATCTCTGAACCAGCCGCTGAGTCCAAGGAGATGGGACAGTATGACTAGACAGCCTGGGTCATGTGCCCAGCTCCACAGACCAGGGGGCTCAGGGTCTTTACCAGAAGAAATGGAGGGAGGAGGACAAGAGAGGGAAAAATGATCATGGCTCCTACAGCATCTTAGAGGGATCTCCCTCCTGAGGCAAAGATCTCACTTTTGCTTGCACGGTTCCAGCGACAGACACTACCTTCTGAGTGGCTCCTTCCACTAGGCTTGGATGACTCTGGCTGTCAGAGAGCCTTCCTGAACTTGTCCTCTCTGTAGTTCCCCCACTCAGCAGCTAGCTCCCCAAGGCCCACAGAACAGGGCTACCCACACCCTCCAGACAGGGGTCCCAGTCTAATTTTCCTCTCTGGGAAGATTGTCCTGAGGTCTCCTGGCTGCTTTTCCTGGCACAGAGTTTCCAGGCCTCAGTGGCCCGTCACCCTTCCCTGCCCAGACCTGGCCAGGCTGGCAGTGGATGGGGCTTGAACCAGAGGCTGCAGCCCCTGTTGGCGCCCCCTGGAGGAATGGCCTTGGGGAGGCTGGCCAGGTGGGGGAAGAGAGCTCTGCACAGAGCATCTCTCTTCCAATCTTGGGTGCCCTCTCTGCCCCACCTGCTAGCCTGTGCTGCTGCTGCATGGGGTGGGGTGGGAGAGAAAGTGCCACTGCCCATCAGGTCTCCACGGCAGAGGACAATGGGATCCTTCTGTACAACGGGGACAACGACCACATTGCAGTTGAGCTGTACCAGGGCCATGTGCGTGTCAGCTACGACCCAGGCAGCTACCCCAGCTCTGCCATCTACAGGTAGGGCTTCCTCATGCCCCCCAGCTGCCCTCAGGGGTACGGGACTGCCAAGGCGAGGTCTCCTGGGCCAAAAGCAGGTGGTTATCGAGACCCCTAGAAACCTGGGCTGAGTTTGAAGGACACTTGAACCATCTGGTTTAGCCCCAGTTTGGGTCTGAGGTCTCTGAGGCCTGTGCAGTGGCCCCGTCCTTCCCCAACCCACTACCGCCTTAGAGGAGGCTCCTTAATGGGGAGGGGGAGACTCATAAGTTTGAGACCCCTGCCTCAAACCTCTCAGCCTTCCCCAGGGAGTCCAAGAAGGGGAATAAGAGGGATCGGGTTATAGGCCATTGAGCCCCCACAGTCCTTTTCCTTAGAGATTTGGTCTCCTGGGGAGAACCTGCTGGTGTTTCTGGGGAAGTGCCCAGGCAGGGATGGTCCAGACTGACACCCACTCCCTGGGATGGGGAACCCCCTCTTCTTCCAGTGCTGAGACGATCAACGACGGGCAGTTCCACACTGTTGAGCTGGTCGCCTTTGACCAGATGGTGAATCTCTCCATTGACGGTGGGAGCCCCATGACCATGGACAACTTTGGCAAACATTACACGCTCAACAGCGAGGCGCCACTCTATGTGGGAGGTGAGGACCTGGCCCTGGCGGGGTCTCTTTTGCTCTCTGGCCTGAGGCCAGCCAGGAGAGCTGGTGCCTAGGGACTGCACTGTGGGAAATGCCAAGTGGGAAGATGGTCCTGGTGGTGGCCAAGCTGCAGGTGGACTGGCCTCGCTGCCTGGAGGCCCAGCTGCTCTCTGCCTGGCCCAGACTGACCAAGAAGGATAGACGCTTGGGTTGGGTGCAAGGCCTGGCTTAGGGGAGGTCCTGGGACTGTCCAGGCTGTCTGTGACACATTGGGCACCTTTCCTCTTGGTTTTGGGCTAGAAGGGGCTTTTCAGTGGCTTAGGGTCCATTCCCAGTCTTGGGGCCCTCAGAGGCCCAGAGCCACTGCAAGAAGACTCAGGTATGGAGTCCCTGCATCAACCAGGGACTGCCTCGGCTGGCCTTAGAGGCTTTGCAGGCTAGATGACCCCATCGACCACCTGCAAGCATTTCTCGGTCTTGACAAGCAGGCTGTTGGATGCAGCGGGGCTGTCTCCACACCCTGTTGGGGGCGTGCTGAGGCTGGGGCAGAGGTGAGGGATGGCCCTGGGTCTCAGCCCAGCTCCGCAGCTTACTCCTTGTGCAGCTTCAGGCCAGTCATGAGCATCTGTCAAATGGGGCTTAGCAGGCCCTACTTCAGAGGGCTGCTGAGAAGGGACAGCCACAAAAGCAGTGACCCAGCGCCACACATGATGTCTCAGCCCCACCCCTTTGCTACGGCTGGGGTCTCCGGGAGGTAAAAGCTGGTGTCCCAGGTAGAGAAGGCGCCTTGGCGAGGGCAGCCAGACTTTAGGAACAGGCACCTCAGAGCCGCACGTAGCAGCTGGCCACCACCAGGCCTGACACCCCAGCTCCAATCACAGAGGAAGCAGCTTTTCCCTTTCTTCTGGGAAAGGAGCCTGGGCCCTCCAAGGTGGCAGAGGACCTTGGATCAGGGTTGCAGAGATGAAGGACAGAGGCCGCAGGCAAGAGGGAAGGCCATGGAGCTGCCTAGACCTCAGAGGTGGGTGCCCGGCATAGCCCGAGCCTGACTCAGCCCAGCTATGCTCTCTCCCCTACCCCAGGGATGCCCGTGGACGTCAACTCAGCTGCCTTCCGCCTGTGGCAGATCCTCAATGGCACTGGCTTCCATGGCTGCATCCGAAACCTATACATCAACAACGAGCTGCAGGACTTCACCAAGACTCAGATGAAGCCGGGCGTGGTGCCAGGCTGCGAACCCTGCCTCAAGCTCTACTGCCTGCATGGCATCTGCCAGCCCAACGCCACCCCGGGGCCCATGTGCCACTGCGAGGCCGGCTGGGTGGGCCTGCACTGTGACCAGCCTGCTGATGGCCCCTGCCATGGCCACAAGTGAGCCTGGGGCACTGGAGTCACATGCAACTCCCTTTGTTTCAATCTTGGGAACAGAATAAAGACCTGTGAAGTCAGGGCTGGGTGGGCTGCGTCGGGTAGGGCTTGGCTGGGTTTGTCCTCACAGCGCTTTTCTCTGTCCCCTGCAGGTGTGTCCATGGGCAATGTGTGCCCCTCGACGCTCTTTCCTACAGCTGCCAGTGCCAGGATGGGTACTCGGGGGCCCTGTGCAACCAGGCCGGGGCCCTGGCAGAGCCCTGTAGAGGCCTGCAGTGCCTGCATGGCCACTGCCAGGCCTCAGCCACCAAGGGGGCACACTGTGTGTGTGACCCCGGCTTTTCGGGCGAGCTGTGTGAGCAAGGTCAGGGGCCCCCCTCCTGATGTGCACTCCCCAGGGTCCCCCACAAATTGCTTTAGCAATTTGACTCTTTCTTCCTCCCAACCTCGGCAGCCCTTCTGTCCTCCCCCAGCCCCGTACCATGGGCTGCTATGGGACTTTCAGGGTCCCTCCACCCTCTGGGCACTGCTCCCGGTCTCTCCTGGCCCAGTTTGCCCTGCAGCTCCCTTATCCAGGGTATGCGCCTCTTCTGGCTAGGGTCTCTCCTTGCAGAAGAGACCACCCAGGGTAACAGCTCCTGGCCCAACCTCTGTACCTTGGCCCCATCACCTCATGACCTGGGAGTGGCAGCAGGAAGTCTAAGGGGTGGGGACTCCTTCCCAGGCCATCCCTGGCCTGCTTGACCAAGATGGCTTCTGCTGGAATCCGGACTGTTAAGGCTGGGCAGGGAGAAGCTGGAGACACCCAGAACTCAGGCACCTTAAGGATCCCCTAGGCCATCCCCTTCCCAGCACGAATCCTTTTCATAATGTTACTGCCTCCAGGGCCTCCAGTCTCTCTTGCACGCCTCTAGCAATGGGGACCTCGCCTCCCTCCGGCAGTTCAATCTGTCCTGGAGGGCCCTGGCGCTAGGACCAGACTGTAGGCCCTGGGAAGAAGCTTGTGCATGTCAGCGGGAAGCGGAAGTATGCTGGGGACAGAGATGGGGTCTGAGAGCCAAAGGATCCACCCCACAGATGCTGCCCTACTCCTCCTCTTCCTTCTGCCTCCCTGGAGGCAGCAGCTCACCCATGGGTGTGCCCTGAGGCTTTCTTTTGGTGTCTGTCCCATCCAGAGTCCGAGTGCCGGGGGGACCCTGTCCGGGACTTTCACCAGGTCCAGAGGGGCTATGCCATCTGCCAGACCACGCGCCCCCTGTCATGGGTGGAGTGCCGGGGCTCGTGCCCAGGCCAGGGCTGCTGCCAGGGCCTTCGGCTGAAGCGGAGGAAGTTCACCTTTGAGTGCAGCGATGGGACCTCTTTTGCCGAGGAGGTGGAAAAGCCCACCAAGTGTGGCTGTGCCCTCTGCGCATAGCGCTGGGCGTGGACAGGCGGGTGAGGGTGGGCAAGGGGGCCCAGCCGCTGCAGCAGCAGAGACAGTCGCCAGCAGCTGGGCTGGGGTGCAGGTCATCACAGGACGGCTCCTGGGCAGCTGGGCCCTCCTGGATGGGGTGGTGCCAGAGCAGCCTTTTAAAAGCAAATTGCGCCATAGCTGGGGGCAGCGGGGGTGGGCGAGGCCTGAGCTGCGGGCTGCCCTCTCCGGAAGTGCCTTGCACAAATAGGCGCTTAATAAATATTTGTTGAATGAATGTGTGCGTGAGGTCAGGCCAAGAAGTGCAGAACGATGACACCCCTCCTTATCTGCTACCTGAGTCTGGAGAAGAAAAATGACAGCTTTCCAAACCAACCCTTCCCTCTGGCCTGTGGCCCAGGCTGGCTTGGAGCTGGGTCCGTGGCCCCGGAAGCCTCTTACCCCTCTGCAGGCAACCACGAAGTATTCTCAGTCTCCCCGGGCAGCCAGCCTGGTTCATTCTGCTGCTACAGAATCTGCTGGTGGTAGGCTAGGCTGTGGAGCGGGGATGCCGCCTCCTGCTGGCCAGGGAGGGTCGGACCCTTCCCCGCTGGATTGACTGCAGCCACTGCTTGGGAACGAGGCTGTGGGTGGAGGTGGTTCTTAGGACCAGGCCTCTGAATCCTAAAGTTCTAGGATGACTACTGTAGCTTCAAGGAGGACTTATGTGGAGGAAACAGCCACAGGGGCTGCTTAGGGTGGCAGACCCCACCAAAGAGGGCAGGGGGTTCTTTGCTCTAGGTAAACAAACATCATCCGCCTCCAGACACTGGCCACAGAAGGGGTATTGGTCCTGGGCTTCCCCAGCCACCAGTCAGCCACAAGCTGTCGGTGACCTATTGGCAGAGGGACTGGGTGTGAGGGTCTGGCCCAGGGTGCTTGACCAGGGAGCAGCTGGTTCAGAGTCCTTCACACTGCAGGCCAGTAGGGAGCAGTGGAAGGGACAGTGCTCCAGGCATTGGGAAGTCCCCACTGGCTCTATCAGTCGGGGCAAACTTTTCCCTGCCTGGGCCTCGGGTTCCTCAGCTGTAAAATGGCCGGAGGTAGGGGCAGGATGACTAAAGGAATAGTGCAAACTCCCCGACTGTGGTCTTGGGAGGCCAGAGGAGTTAGAAGACCTATTTTCATTGATCATATCAATAAGTATATATGTGCCTAACCCAGGGCTGGGGACTGCTGATTAGAAGGCTAGAGCTGGGGTAGAGGGTGCCTGGCATGTCCCATGCCACAGGGACTCAACCTAGCAACTATGAGTCCTGGGGTCCCTGTGATGGGAAGAGGGCCCTGCCCTGCCTAACGTGGGAGGTGTCCTCATGGCAGGATCTGCCCCTCACCAGGGGGCTGGGATCTACTTGCTTGGAGCTCTGAGCAAGGCCACAATGTCTGGCCCCACCCGCAAGTAGACAGCAGCCTGGGCCTCATGGGGCTTCTCCCAGGACCACATGGCATCCCTCTCTTACTCTGAGTTTCCAGGCCACGTTGGGACCCTGCAGAGCATCTGCACCGGGCTGGATAGGGCAGAAAAGCTCAAGAGCAGCCATCTTGCCTCTTCCCTGGAAGAAAGCTGCTCTGGGACTCGCCAACCCTGAGAAAGATAGCTTCCCTGGCCACCACCATTCCCCACCACCCTGGAGAAGTCAATTCCCAGGCTTGAAGGGCACTGACTGGCAGGAGGCCTCTTCATTCTGCAGGAGGTGGAAAGGGTACCTGTAGACAGGTGATGCTTACCCCTCACCTGGCGCCATGGGGCTGGGAGGTGAGCGGCTGGTGTGTTTGTTCCCAGGGAGCACCATGTGAGCTTAAGGCTCCCCTGACCAGCCCCACCACATGGTCCAGGCTCCTAGCACAGCAGCGCTGACCTCGGTGCAGTCTGAGGATTGGAATCCACCATGAGATGAGCTGAGAGCTGTGTGCCCCAGGACCAACTTTTTCTCCAACTTGGCCATCAACCAGCGAGTTGCTAAGGACTTGAGTCAGCACTCACGTTGCCTGTTCATACTCCGCTTGAAAGTCCGGAAGGCGGCTACTGCGAAATCGCCCCTCTGAGAAGTCCTCTCTCCACATCTTGCCCCCCTTTGTGAAGACCCCTAGTTCGCTCTGCATTTTAGACATGAAGAGATACAGCAGGGTGCGTCCCGAGGGAGCTGTGGCCTTGCAACACCACTGGCAACAGGGCCGGGGCTCCCGGCGAAGGTGTCAGGAAGTGGAAAAGGCTGGACTTTGTCTCCTCTTTGCCTGCTGGCAGCCTAACCGCAAAAGTATCTCTTTATACAGAATACTTACAGATTCTAATATATATTTGTATTTCATTTTGTTATAGTATTTTTATATGTTAAAGTCAACATCCAGCGTCTTGTTTTGCCTTTCAGATGCTATGTGGTCGTAGCACGTTTTGTTGGGGGTTTCTGTAGTCTTGTTTGAATCGACTCCTAGAGGCTGGTTTAGAACAGGCCCGTGAGGGAGCCACACCTGCCCTGGAAGTATTGTTTTAGACTATGTCGATGTTGTCTGTTGTCTTCCATGTGAACATGACATTGATTCACTCTGCCTTGTTGGTCTCTTTTTCTCCACCGAGAAGCGGGCCAGGTGCTGCTAGCATTCTCTCCTAGGGCTTCTGGGCTGATCACATATGGGCCATCATCCAGGGGTGGCTCCAAGGGGCTATACACGTAGGACGTCTGTTCCTGGAACTCCCTGCCCTTCCTGAAGTCCATTCCTTCTGAAGAAGGAGGGGGCCCTGGGAGAGGGGTCTGATAGACCCCCGGGGTCTGTCAGTGCATGGCCGAGCTGGGGAGGCTGCTCATCCTCATCTCCCTTCAAGTAATTGCCGTGACACGGACATTCTGTAAGTTTGCGCACAGAGTCACACCCATCTTTAATCTGGCTCTGAGGGTTTCGGAGCCATCAGAGCAATCAATAGTGTGACTTCTCAGATGTCCTGTGAGTTTCACTTTTCTGTCCCTAGCACAGTGGCTCTTAGAAATTGGTGGAGAAAGCAGGCACACATACGTCTGCAGTGGCTCCGTCACCATTCAGATGAGAACACTGCAAGCACAATTTTATAGGACTCAGGATGGATGTCTGGGTAAGGCCAGGCCCCGGCAGGCAGGCTGGGCAGGGTCACTGACACTAAACGGAAGCCTGAGCCAGGACCATGAGCCACAACCATGGACAGATTTCCGTGGAAAATTGGGCCAGGGCAATGGTCATACAAACCACACCTTAACAGCACATGGGTCATCTTGAAAGTGGCCAGTTGATATAACTTCCGTGCCTTCAAAAAATTTAGGGATTTTGGAGGAAATGTAATGAACAGTGTGCAGGAGAGAAAATGGGTTCCAATGGGGTTGGACGCTCCTGTCTCGCAAGGCCAGTCGGTTGGTTACCTGTCAGTCAACTGGCCTGTCGTTTGTGTCGCCACATCTGATAAGGCAGCACGCACACAGACCCATTCCCCTGCCATGAAGAAACAGTGATCAAATGGGAACTGACAGCCCTGAAAGGCACGTTTTTCCAGTCTCATGCCAGCTGACTCTTACCATGAGTTAGAGTCAAATCTTCATCTTTTTCATTTTTTTTTAAAAGAGAAGTCAGAACTCTCAATCTTTATGTAAAGAAAAGCTCAAAGTATTTTTTTAAACACAAGGCTAAAGAAAACACATCTGTAGGCCACCAGTTTGCTATTTCTGAGTTAAAGAAAAATCAGTGGCAAATTTCACTGCTAAAAGGAAATCCCCAGCCAAGGGAATGGGCACAGCCGGGCTTGGTTGGGAGGATGGAGGCCAAAAAGCAGTGCCCAGACTTCCAACAGGCAACATCCTGATTACTAGGGCTGCCAAGTTTTTCTGAGATTGGTGATGACACCTCTATCATCCCTAAACCCAAAGCCCTCAGAGTTAATTTTTGAGATGTCCCCTCACCCCAAGGCAGCCAGTCTGCACCTCTTGGGTATTTTCGTTATTCCACTACAGGATGACTACTGGAGGAAAAGAGGTCTATCTTAACAATTAAAACAACCAATCTGGAATGAGGTAGTCTTCCAAATTCAGACTCAGAGGGGTGGCCTGGCAGTCAGCTGTGGGGTTATTTTTGCTGGGGGTGGTTCTGCACAGTGATGGCACAGTCAGATGAGCTTCTTGTGGGTCCTTACGTTGACCCACTTCAAGCAGAGTTGAAAGAATACAATGAAAAACCTCATGAGGCTAGCAAATGGAAGGACTTTTTCTGCCACACTCCAACAAAGGCGTTGAGAGCTGGGCAGCCCTGGCCTGTGGCCTGCACACTTCCCAGTGGCTAGCCTGAGGTCAGGAGCTTGCCCTTCATTGCTCCCTGTCCCTCAGGATGAAATGCTGGCACCTTTCCAGCCCTGCCATGGGAATCTCAAGGATTCCTCCACTGTCTTTTCTTTTCCCTGAAGTTAGGCAGAACTCACAAAATGATGTATTACTGACATTAGCAAACAAGGCTTCTCTAAGCCCTGACACTTGGTGGAAGTATTGCTTTGTGGTTCCTTCTGGCAACTTATCAATTTTGCCTTAGGCTGCAAGTTGAATGACCGGCTCCAAGGAATTCTATGCCCTCTTCAGTGACTACACAGACACACTTGAATATCAAAGAAGTTTAATACGCTGCCATAAAATAAGCGCCTTGGAAAAGCTCATGGAATAGATGTCAATGTTAGAGAAACCCCTCCCACACATCCTCTGGCTCCACACCCCATCCCTCAAAACCAAACAAGAGAATCTGAAACAACACAGGAAATCCTTCCAAGCTTGGATTTCAGTGAGGGCCCCTCTACCAATAACAAGAACACAGTTTCCTACATGGCCTGATAGGAAAGCAAAACACAGAAGCACAAGAAGTCTACAAGATTTCAATATTTAAGAGACTTGGTACATATTCAAAGTTAAAATAACTCCAACTTTTATAGCTATACATATTGTTTTAAAGCAACTTAATATATTTTTAAATTTTATATATACACTCTCAAAGGTTCTTCAGGTGAGGTATGTAAACATTGTCTAATGAAAAATTTCAATGTTTCAAACCAACAAATTCACAGCATACATTGAATTTTCATCCATTAAAGACACAGTATATTCCTACACTCACTAACATAGTAGAAATCCAGGCCCAAGAGATACACACTGATCTTCTGGGTTGCCACTTGCAGAATTTCTCATTTCACTGCTCTGGAAAGACACTGTCACACAGGCCGGGAGCACACGCTTGGTACCAGGACGGTGCTAGGCCCTCTGGAGGCCCTGTCCTTGGGCAGCTGGATCACTGGCTAAGACTCACAAGACAGCAAAAAGAGCACAACTGAACAACTACGAGATCGACCTCGGCAATGACAACACTGGGAGGAACCAGAAAGACCTTTAAAGGAACGGTAGAGATTCATTTTAGAGCTCCCTGAATCCACAGCCGGATCAGCAGCCCCTGTCCTAAACTCATTCAGAAGGGTTGCGGCCTAATAAGAATAAAAATCCAACGTGGCACCTGAGCTTCAGTTAAATTGCATGGGCCTCCTATGGCCCCCTGGCCCCTCAAAGGCATTCACGCTAGCCTCAATTAGGGCCCTGGGCTGTGCTTTTCATACAGGTTGGGGATGAATTTCTTAGTATTATAATGCATACGAGGAAATAATGCCATGAGTTTACAAAGATGACCAATGCTTGCACACAGTATTGGCCAATGACCTTGGAGGAGCTCAATTTTGAAAACTACTTGTTCCCTGAGGGTAAACAGCAGGCTTCTATTGAGATTAAATGAGGCTAATAAGGGGATTTTTCATACAAGGTAATAAGACTTGGGGAGCCTCAGGCCAGAATTCTATTGTACCCCCACATAACCTACAATGCCCCATTCCCCCCACCCCCTACCACCACAAGAAGTAGTCACCTCCCCAATGATACAATACAGGTCAATTTCTTTCCTCTTGCTTGCCTTCAGGATCAGCAAAGGAAAGTTTTATCCTAATGCACCCACTTCAATCTAAAAAAACACTAGTGAAAAATTCCAAACACCATCATAAATACAAAAGAGAAGACATATTCCAAAAGCCTAAAAAACTACATTACTTCTATTAATGGTTATCTGGGTGTGGGGTATTTATTTTCACAAAGTTTAGGACGGTCAAAAAGAGAGGCTGCTTAACAGCTTTAGAAATCTGCTGAACTGGACACGCTGGGAAAAATGGAGGAGTGACTGCCCTCTTTATACTGACCTACATGGTGTAATCCCAGACACGAAGGCAGCTTTAGACATTTCAAGCCCAGGCACAGAAGATGCTTATATGAAATGGGCTAGCTTTTAACGGTAGGTCAAATATAGCCAAAGGACATTGAACTGGCCACTTAAATTTCTATTGTAAGAAGTCTTACATTTACTCTATAGCCAAATGAGCTTTGCCTCAACTAGATTCTGGAAACCCTACAAATTCATGAAAAATTGCAAATTTTTCAATCTACACACCCAGTTTTGATGTGTCTGGTGCTGGCAGATTTCTCATCCATTGCTAGAGTTTTATGACATGAAGGAGCGTGCAGACAAACAGAAGCAAAAATTCAAGTACAGCAACCTCTCTGGCAAAGGCAAGAGGTCTTAGCAAGAGCTGTTCTACCCCCACCCTATCCTCTGAGACAAGGGCCAATGTGGGCCCCGGAATAAATGTTATTACCTAGGATCTTATTGCTTATGGGCAACACATCAGAAAGAACACCTGGAAATCTGCTCTGCAGATCTGGGTACTGACCACTGACCAGTTTATCATACACCTGTGTGTGTGTATATATATATATAATATAATATAACCAGATGAGAAGAGGGGGCAGTTAAAGCTTAGATTTGATGTAACATTACAGATCAAACGCCCCAAACAGCTCTCAACCTGCTGGTTTTTGTTCTTTCTCCATGTGTGAACTGTGTTATGAAAGGAAGTCCACTGCTCAAAATATATTCTATAATACTACGATGCAAACCAACATCACTCAAAACATGAATTTGTATACAGCACAGGTAATAAATATTTTTAGAAAACTATTTACAACATTACTTCTTGTGAACATTTAGACGAGAGCAAAATTTATTTCTTCCTGCAAAGTTAAAAAAGTTCTGACTGTCTAGTTCAGTGCTAAATTCCCTGGCACCTAGTTTCTCATTCACATTTCATCTTAAAATCAGATTTGCTTACAAAGTCTCTTAAAAAAAAAACATTCTCCAGCATTACTGTTCAAGTGTCTGCCTCATTCGTTTAGAAAAGACAAAGGGAGGTCGTAAGAAATATGCAAATTATGGTTCAAATGGATGACAAAACCCCTGCGTGCCTAGTCCCAAAGCTCCCTGCTGTCCTGGAGTTGCAATTCTCAGTCCAGCCAGCCCTGCACAATGAGGATCATGACTTACATGGAGGTGCCCAAGGACAGGGCACAGGGAAGAGGAACATGATCATAAAGCACTGGTTCCATCCCATCCAGGGGTGCTCTGAATTGTAGGACAGGACTCCTGAGAAGTAAAGCTGACCACATCTTAGAACAGATGGTATCATTCTGTAACCACTGGTTACAGGGGGGCTGGCCCACATCTGCACAGATGCACACTGAGACAGGCAGGGGAGGAGGAGGAAGAGAAGAGCCAGGTGCTCACAAGCATAGTCAAGGTGCAGAAGATAACATGCTTATCTCCCATGATTAATGAGAGTGTGAACAGTGTCTTTCACCAACATGAGAGAGGAACTAGAAATACACCTTAATGCTTTCTCTAGGCAACCAGTGGTTTCTCCATATCTCACAGGCATGGGTTTGGGTTTCCTTGGGGCTACAACTAAGGCTCATTTTCCTGTACAGGCTGTTAAGTGTACAGCTGAATGTACCAACTGTGCATGCAAGAAGTAGACTGCGTGGGGCATGCCCGATGCCATGCTGGCACAGCCATACCCACAATGGGAGTCCCACTTTGTTGTGGGATGGGGTGACAGTGGGGAGATGCGCTTCTGTTGCATCTGCCTAAATACAGTGAGGGTTTCAAGGCCACACCTTTCTGCTTTCACTGTTGTTTGGGGACTCAATGGTTGAGCATGGTAGCAGGGGAGGATGGGTGGCTAGAAAGAACACTTTTTGGAAAGCCCTTTTGACAGTTAATTTTCTTGTTAAAATAAATACTTTCTATAGAAGCATTTGAACAGGAAAATATCACTATTTACACAGTGAAATAAATTCCACAGTGGTGTGTATAAATACTATATATATGTATTTGAAACCAGTTACTAACACAGTCTCCGAGAACTATTTAGAATGCAGAAACCACACTAGTGAAATCAATAACCTTAAGCTATAGTGGCTCTAAAAATAATCCCTACCTGTGGTATAAATATACAAAATTATGCAAATCTTGTTTGTATAGTCTCTTTCCCAAAAATTAGCTCCCAAATACTGCAGCTTTAGCTACAAGACAACTATGAGGTGCAGATCATAGAAAACTGGGGTAAAAAAAAGTTGATAAATTGAATAGCATTTAAACCCAACAACTAAATACTAGAGGAAAAACAGAGTTTTGAGATAAAAATGCTTCTAATGTGACGAATTTGTGTTCAGGGCTGCACTGGGCAAGTGGGGGACTGTCCCAGAGAATATGCCTCCTGGAAGGGAGCTGGCGGCATAAGCAGAGGCAGGAGGAGGAAGGGCAAGGTGCCAAGGATGGCTCCTCAGAACCAGCAGGTGGCTCAGGTTGGACTGGAGAGCCCTGAACTTGTTCTGTCTAAAGCTGCCGGTGTCTTGACAAGATGCCACAGACATGCTGGTGGTTTTAAGAGAATGTGTGGTCTGCACTCGAAAGTCAAACAGGCAAACCCCAGGCATTTATGTTCGTATATCACGACCAGAGCTTGAAGAGTGAGAAACCTTCAAGTATATGATACAAAAGAGAAATGAAGCGTTCTAGGGGTAAAACCAACACATCGCATACTTTCAGGGAGAGGCACTGTTCTTGGCTTTAAGTTCATGAGTAACTTGTTTGTGCTGAACTGCTGTTAATGGAATGTCTACCACAGTCAAGTTCACTCTGATTCATAAAAATGAAGACTGTACTTTTAAAGACTGCATTTTTAAACTATATACCCTAATAGATATGATCACATGCCCACAATTCATTAACAAGTAGACAACTGGCAAAGGGAGATAATTTTTCTTAATGCAAAAGCATTATTCAGGAATAATCTGTAACAGCAGCTGTGT
This sequence comes from Macaca thibetana thibetana, assembly GCF_024542745.1. NCBI lineage: Eukaryota > Metazoa > Chordata > Mammalia > Primates > Cercopithecidae > Macaca > Macaca thibetana. Next base: position 93,011,245 of record NC_065586.1, on the reverse strand, counting down.
ACTGAGATGCACAGGCAAGCTACTCTAAAATCTAAAAGAATTGCTGGACTGTATGAAAAAATGTTGGACTATATGAAAAAAAAAAAAAGTTCTGCCTGTCTACACAATTTGATCTTTAATGACTATTGCAAGGATCAGTAGAGCTTTTATACAAGAGTCAGGAAGTAAATATTTTAGGCTATGTGGGCCACATATAGTTGCTTTTTTTTTTTTTACATAACCCTTTAAAAAAGGGTAAAAAATCCATTTGTCCAACCCCTGGCATACTGTAATACCGTGAGTACCTGATTTTTTTTAAATGGACAGTCTATGCTTTCGTGAGGCATGCATACTGAGCACCCCGTGTGGGATGGCCCCAGCTAGGGGAGAAAGGATGTGTGTCTGTGCTCACCCGGCAGCATAACCACACAACTGCCCCTCTGAACAACGGAGCAAAGGACATCTCCTGAGCACTGAGCATCAAGCACTGAGGCTCTGGGAAAAGGAAGATCAGACAGAGAGGAGGTAAGTGGAAGGAACTGACCAGCCTCGGTTCAATCCCAAGGCAAAAGCCTGAGCAAGGACACACTCCACAAAGTGCTCAGGGTGGTTCCCCGGGCTTCAGGACGGCATGACACGGCACAGCACAGCAAAGCCCTGAGAGCTCTGAGTTTCTGCCCGAGTCTGATTATCTATAAAGGAAAGAGGCTGGGTCTTCAAGTCTTCCAATCCATCCATTGTAGAATACAGGACTCTGTTCTGAGGTTTCAAAGGATGAATTATATTGAAGGCTGCCTCAAAAGACTTCCCAGTCTGGGCAACACAGCGAGACCTCATCTCTGCTAAAACTGGAAAAAAAAAATTAGTTGGGTGTGGTGGCATGCACCTGTAGTCCCAGCTACTCAGGAGGCTGAGGTGTGAAAATCTCTTTGAGCCTGGGAGATGAAGGCTGCAGTGGGCGTCATAAAAATGAAGATGACTATACTTTTAAAAAACTACACTTTTAAACTATATACCCTAATAGATAAGACCATATGCCCATTGCACTCCAACCTGGGGCGACAGACTGAGACCCTGTCTGGGGGCGGGGGGGGAAGGCCCTTCCACAATTCTGCTCATTTTAAATACAATAATCTTTTTATTTTTCCCCTGAAAAGGATTTGAGAGCAAGCATGGGGAAGAGCACTTACTGCTAGGATATGAAGACTGCCTTACACAGATTGATTTTATACTTAAAAAAAATTCCAGTATTTCAGTGGATATCAAGTCATAGTAAGACATCAAAGTAATACTAAGAATTCAAAATGATAATTGTCTGTTTCAAAACAACTAAAACAATCAGTGATTTGGGGCCACTGACAAAAATTTTTCACTGACAAGACATTGAATCACATTAAAAAAAAAAAAACAGCAAAGAAACTTATACTTGTGTTGGTGCGGTGGCTCACACTTGTAATCCTTTGGGAGGCTGAGGTGGGAGCACTGCTAGAGGCCAGGAGTTTGAGATCAGCCTGGGCAACACAGTGTAACCTCGTCTCTATTTAAAAAAAAAAAAAAAGATATATCCCCTTATCCTTGAGTTTTTGGAGAAGGAGGAAGACTTTAATAGTTTTTCAGTCATACTCTGGTTATAACTCCAATTTTTAAAATCATTATTAAAGCACTTCAAAAGCCTCTATGTTTTATTTGTTGGCTTACCTTTAATAAAATTATTTTGAAAGCACGTGACTGAGAAGGTATCAGTGCCAACACATTTTTATTTTCCTAAAAGCTGAACAAAATATATAAGAATAAACAATGCTTGGGTTTGTGATCAGACTTTGTTTCTACTCTGTGAAAAAACGTTTTCCACATCTAAATGTGACATTCAGAGGACTAAAAGTCCAACTAAAGTAGTCTCAACTAATTTTACCAGAAACAAAATCTTGGTTTACTTTAATAAAGAAGAAATAAAGCCAGAGTCAGTTCTGTGTGAGTGAAATGAGAGGCCCCGGCCACATAATTTTAGAACTCTGAATCCCTATTTGCTAATGGGTTCTGGCTCCATAGGGTAAGGTGGCCTTATTTTGGCTACTGTGATGGGTTTTTTTAAAGAAAGATGGAATGCTACGGTTGCTCAAGTTTAAGGGGACAGTAGTGCATATCGATATAACATGTCTTCTTTGTAGCAAGATAACTATAGAGGAGTAAAAGAAAACAAAATTGAGACAAGGAAAACAGGAAGTAAAGAGGAACAGAGAGAAAAGGGCAGAAGAGAGAAGGAAAATCAAGAATATTTGTTCCTGAAAAGGATGACTTTCTCAAGCAGGGTCAGTGATGTTTTCTGAAGGTCCGGATAGTATCTTAGGCTGTAAGGGCCACACGGGTCTCTGCTGCAGCTACTCAACTCTGCTCTTGCAGTGTGAAAGCAGCCGCAGGCAGTACATAAGAAAATAGGTGTGGCTATATTCCAAACACATTTTATTTACACAAACAAGTGACCAGACCAGTTTGCAGACCCTTGACAGATCATCTGGAATCTGAAAGGCAGCTCGCATAGAACCTGCCGATAGTAACACTACAGCATCTCCAGCTTGTATCACACAGCAAGCTATATTTTCCTATTTGACTCTTAGGTCCACTAATCAACAGGAATGCTGCCCATAAATGTGAATGACAGCTCCCATCCTCACCACCGAACCCATTACAAAGCAGGAAAAGAGGTCAAACCTCAATTCAAAGTAACTATCTTAAAGTGATGCCTTCTACTGATGACCTATCTTAACAGTGAGAAATTCACCTGCATAGTATGTGATACATAGAAGATCCCATTAGAAAGCACCACGTATGTAAAGGGATGACTAAGGGCGCCTCTTCTACCCATACAATTTTAGGAACAATACAGCAGGAGACTCACAGCCTAAGATTATTGTTTTAGATAAGGCTGCATAGAAGTCTTTAACAAGGAATCCAAGGGGCTAGCGACTGGTGACTTACAGACATTAATAGCATTCCTATGAAGGAAGCCTCAGGAGCAGAACAAAGGTTCGCAACCTTCCTGATGTGCTGCAAGATTGTTACCTGTCTGAGGAAGTGCTGGGGTGAGGCTCAGAACCCCAAGTGAGGGAGTGGTCTCCTGTGTGTCCATCTATAGCAGGAGTCTCATGGGATAGAAGATGGGTATTCTAAAGAGGGGCCTCCTCTAGGGGAGCTACGGCAGCTTCAGGGATTGCTTCCCAGGCATCTTCCAGCTTCTCCAGAAACTCAGAGAATACCAGTGTCCTTTGGTCATCAACTTCAGCCCCAAGACTGGGACTGTCATTTCACCAAGTGTACACCCAGGAGCAGAATTTCCTTTCTGATTTGGAATCGGAATGTGAGATGGACTGCTTTTGCATTTGGTGGTAAGCCATTCTTGAAGATGGCTCTGGGAAGAAGGTTTCTGCAATAACAGAAAACAATAACAGACTTGAGTCAATCCCACGCCTGAGACTGGAGGTGTCTGGGAAGCTGCTTTGCCAGTACCTGCTGTAGCTATCAAAGGGCCTTTCAGGATTGGCCCTCAGGTTTTGCTGTTTTCTTTCTTCTATTAACAAAATTAACTGAATCAGCAAAAGTGAGATTCAACAAATATAAACATTCTAAACTTTTAAGTGTCATAATTATGTAGACTCTCGGTCTATTTAAATGTCCTTATTATAAAGTATAAGTTGATTTTAAAGATGATCCATTGCATTGTTAGGTATATAAAATACATACATACACATTAACACCTTTTCTCACACACAGCCTAGAATGGGAAAGAAGGCTATTATCTGTAAGTGAGTTTTTAAAAATGAAAAAGAACTTAGAAAACGAATGGAATGAATTACAAACTTGGAACTGGAAAAGTTCCACCCACTCACTACCTTACACCTCTCCCTAACCTAATCCAAGCACCTTACAAGGTAGTCTGTATGCAGCCAAGGGGGCACCTCCTCTGTACAGGAATCAGCATGCCTGACATTGGCAAACATCAGCTGTTTAAGTCACCACAAAAACAATATCCAGTGACAACTATATGAAAAGATATTTTTAAAACCTTAAAACCATTTAAGATTAAATGAACCTATTCAAAACACATTAATGCCTCTGTGCAACTTAATGCTGAGAAAGAGTTGCCAACATACACACTCAGCAGTTTCATTAATATAGGCAGCTCTTGAATGGCCCAAGTCAAAGATACCAGAAAAAAAAAAAAAAGACTCATCAGACAGAGAAGATATGAAAAACAGTCAGGGCTTCATAAGATAGTAAGCTTCTCTAGCTATGAAATTCAACACAATTCTAAATTTCTCACCAATCAAATACTTTTCTCCAGTTTTATCCAATCATCAGAAGTTTCCATGATATACAGCAAACCTTTACCAGAATGGGTAGAAGGCCTGTATTATCATGATTTTCAGGAAAAAGTCCATCTGGGCTTATCTAAAGAGATCTGAAACAATCTAAATGGAAAATTTTTAAATAAAAAGGACAGGGCAGCAGCTGTCCACACAAGCCGATTTTGGTGACAGAACAGGTTAAGGAAGCTGGATGAGGCTTCAACAACCAAGCCTTTTTTTGCAGAGTGGCCCAATGGAAAAGTCAAGTACATGCTGCGTTGTAATCATGGAGCAAAGTCATAGGCACTAGGTTGAAGCCAATGCGCCAATCTCAGGCTTCACCTGGGAAAGGCAAACAAAGTCATTAAAACATGGTGGTTCTCACTTCTGAGACACGGAACAGAGCCTGACATGACATGGCAGGAGGGATACTACAAGCATTTAACTACTAGGATGGTGTTAATCAATCAGAATGAATATCTACTCCAACAAGTACATTCACATTGGAGCATACAGCTAAACATCAGCTCTGGGTGTAGGGGGTGTGTGGGCTCCCCACAGATGTTGGAGTTGCTTCCTTTAACTGCAAGGCTGCTCTAACCTTTACATAATTCTATGCTGTTTTAGATCTGAGTCTGGTACCAAAGTGGTACTGGGGCTGCTCACAGAGACACTGGGCTACTTTTAAACCACCTGTCCTTTGCTAATTACTCAACTCAGGGACACCCAAGCACATTACATGGGGAAGAAAGAATTTTACTGTAAAATTGGGATTGGGAGACATGTGTGGCTGATAACCACATGCAAATGCACCCAAACACACACGGACATACACATTCTTAAACCTTTCTATTACTGGAAATAAGAAGTTTGGCTTTCTTTGAATATGGAAGTACTCTCGGTAAGAAAGAAAATAAGAAGAGTCATTTTCATCCTAATCATCAAATTACAGCTACAAGATGGGAAAAAAAAAAATCCTAGACTTTTCCCTCCCAAAGTAGGATGGAAGCCTTGCAGGAGTGCTAGCAAGACCAGAAATGAAGAAGATGGTGAGAATTAGCAATACAGTTTGGGGATGCAAATGATGTTTTAGAGGTTATAAACAAAATTAACACTTGTGACATATCTCTTGTCCCATGGGCACAAAATTTAGAATACATGCTCTCAAATGACAAAACATCAAAGGTGAGAGGAGGGACCAACAATGAACATGATCTTTTTAAAAAGGGGGTAACAGAAATAGTAATCTTTTATAATTATAAATCCTCTGCATACCATAAAAATGATTTGGTTTAGCTTTCAAACATCATCTAAACAAACAAACAAGACAGAGAGGGAAGTTCACTGCTGGGGTTTGCAAAGAGGGGCATCTGTTTGTGGGCAGATGCTGCAGGGTGGCTGCTGAAAAGCTCCTTTTATGTGCATGATGGTGGTCTTCTCGGCTACAGTACAAGTGCTTGTGCATCAAGTATAAAATACAAGCCTTTAATCACATAGATCAGCTTTTTAGCTTTTGTAAATTTAAAAACAAAAAGGATAAATAAGGCACTGTACTTTTAAAAACGAAAACTGCTTGGTTCCAAGTTTAAAACCCAAGGAACAACCAGAATATAATATATAACTTCCCTTAACCTCAGAGAAGGACTCTGCAAGTTCCCTTCTCCATGTGAGATGCATTTTCGGACATCTCAAATTACGGTGTTCTCCATTAACTGTAAATTTGAAAGGCTTGATAAGCTTATAAAAGCAGATTTAGTTAATGCAAAATAAAAGGTTACTTCTATAGAACAGTTTTACTCTTGGCTACCATCTTTCCAATCACTTTGCATCCAGCCGCCTCCGTTTGCCATGCGAAGAGTCCAGCTTTGCCTTCAGCTTTCGCTTTCTCTGAGCTGCACTGCTCTCTGGGGTTTTCGTTGAGGGTCTGGCCCGAGTCTTTCCACTACTCTGCTTCCTATTCGTGGCTTTCTGAGGCCTTGAAGAGGATTCACTGGCCCCCTTCTGTTTTGCAGGTTTCGTCAGTGTTTCCGAGGCAATAGACTGGGAAGGCCTTTTGTTTGTATTCTCTTTTTCTTTCCTGGAGGGAGGGCAGCTCTTCCCAGCGGACTTTTTAGGGATCTTCACTTTGTTCTCTTTCAAAGATGTTTTTTTGGGGGGTTGGCTGCTTCTGTCCCTTGCAGCTGGCCTCTTGGCAGCAGGGGTTTTGGTGACTCCATCGGCATGCTTTTCTTTGCTGGCTTTCACCGCAGGCCCCTTGTTCTTACCATCTGGAGGGCTGCTGCCTTCTGTTCTCTTGCGTTTACTCTGAACTTCTGCTTTAGGCAAGATTTCAGACACCTGCTTCCCTTTCCGTCCCTTCATTCCTTCAGTACTCTTGGGCTTAACAGGAAACCCATCTACATCCACTTGCAGGGCAAGCTTGGGGGACATCAGAGGGTTGATGCATACGCTCTTACGACTTGGCTTACTTTCCACAGCCAGACCATCTGGGCATTCCATTTTCTCATTCTTGATCAAACGTTGCTGGGCTCTGAGCTTTCCTCGAATATTGGAATATTTTCTAAGAATCCGGGTACTGGCTGGAGTGGGCAGGTTTGCTGGAGGATGGCTGTTTTTATCTTCCTTGACTTCCTCTATGCTGTCTTCAGAATTAGGGCTGGGGCTGACATCATTGCCATCCTCTGGCTCCACTTGATCAGGATTCTCTCGAAATTTAGCCCAGAGCTTCTGCGTTTTCCAATTATTCCTAGCAGGGGTAGCTCCAGGAAATTTCTTCAAGTGCTTTTTCAAGCGCTCAGCCTGTAGTGAACTGGGATATAGGCTGGAAGGAGAGTATTTCTGAAGAGGATGCTTGACAGGGGGAACGTCTCCTGGAAGGCGAGTATTGAGCTTCTTCACAATGACTAGAGACCGGGTTTCAGTTGTCTCTAAGAACCATTTACAAACATTAGATAATTTAAAGTTTGTCATAAAAAGCATCTGAACAGGAGAAAACTTCTGACCCTCCAATGAACCCCTACATTTCCGTGACCTTTTCTTGCTTTTCCAAATCTCTTTCAGTTTATCTGATTTGTTCCTTGCTCTTGGTGTTGGCTGTCCTTCTTTCTCCAACTGGATCCAGCCCTTCTGAACTTTCATGTACTGGGCATTGAAGTTGGCAATGAGCTCTTGGTTCTCCTCCTCAGCACACCATTCCATAAACTTTGGCTGTTCATCTACCACGGTGTCAACATCATCCTCATCTAGGGGGTCTCCACTCTCTGAAGCTCCATTTTCCTTTGGCATTGTGGGGCTTACTTGTGCAGCTTCCTTCTCTGAAGTCACTTTTGAAGCATCCAAGGAGCCCAGAGAATGAGTGTGTCTTAGGTTGTAGGTTGAAGAGGTCAATCTTTTAGGCCTTGGCACCGATTTTGGTGGCCTAGCAGCATCACCACTTCCACTACTTGACAACCCAAGAGAGCTACATGGGGCATCACTGTCATCATCTTTCTGCTGGGTGTTTTCGTTGTCTACCTCATTTACAGCCTTCTCCACATGCTGTGTGGGAATATGCCCTGGCTCTTCTTTTGCCTGTTCTGGGTCCCTCTTACAAGGAATACTTTCTGAGGGGATATGAGCATTCTTCTCATCCATTTTAGACTGAACATAGATTTCCAATCTCTCTCCAGGCAGTGGCTGTCCAGCTGTGGTTATGGGGTCTCTGCTGGGGAAAATCTCTCCTCCTAACTCCTTGACTTCTTTGACCAGCATGTTTTTCAAAGTCTGCCTGGTGATGATCCCCCCTCCTTCGCCCTCCTGCTCGGCATCTTTCTCAGGGGAGTGTTCACTGACACTTGGCTTTTCTGTGTCCTCCAGAGCTTCCGTGTGGAAACTGTCAGGTGGAAGGCCCTCAGGTGTTGTCCCACCAGGGTGCCCTTCTTTTTTTGAACGTTTTGCACTAGGATTTTTAGGAACTTTGATTTCAAGACAAGCTGAGGAAGAATTTGAACTTTGATTTCTTAGGCATCTGTCAGCAGAGGAAGAATCCAAAAGTTGACTTCTTAGGCACCTATCAGAGGCCTCAGGAAATTTTTTACCTTTTTTCTTCTTGTCTAAATTCTCTTCGAGTGAGTCAATGCTTGGATCACACGTGTCTTTTTCTGACAGGCATTTTACATCATCATCCTCTCCCTCTAATTTTCCTGTACCACCTGCTACCTCACTTTCCTCAGTTCCACTGGGGTTTTCATCAGTAAAAGTCCTGCTTTCCTTCAAGAGTGGGTTGACATCTAGCTCCTGGGTGTCTCCAGACTCAACCTCGGCACTGATGCTTTGGTCGTCCTCAGCCTTTCCCAGACTCATGGGGGGCTCCAAGTCCACTGGGGAACTCTGATTTTCTGAGCACTGAGGACTTTCTTCTCTACTGACTGTTTCAGGAGGAGAATGAGGCCTAGAAATGACATCTTCACTGCCTCCCCCAGAAAAGCTTTCAGTGGAGGGAAGCGGGTGACAGTCCTGGGGTACACTCATCTCCTCCGTATCCAACAGTGCAAGTGGTGGTTGGTCGTGTTCAGAAGACATCCCACTTGCTGTGGGAGCTGAGACTGTGGGGCCACCTTCTGGCAGGTCCTCTTCAGGAAGGTGAGCGGGGAGAGGCCACCCCAGGCTGGAGGCTGTCGTTTCCTCTGACCTGGGGGAGCTGCTCAGACTCGGCTTCATCTTTGTGGGGCAAACCTCAGGCTCTTGAGGTTCTTTTCCAGGTGAAACGTCTCCACCTCCTTCCTCGTGAGAGGTTATTTCCTTGCTAGGTTCTTCAGGGTTGTCTTCTCTGGGAAGCTGCACATCTACTGTATGTCTAGGGGCTGAAATTGTAAGGGTCTGCTTAGGAGTGAAAACTGCCTCTGATGCCAATGCTGAGCAGCTTGCTTTTTCCTGGGAGTGTAAATTTCTGGCCAGTGTACGAACAGTTGGCAGTTCACAACAGTCACCATTGAAAAAGTATCCCCGAGTACTCTTTCTGGCTGTTTTCCGAGAAGATAATATTGATTTTTGATTCTCAAAGTGGCATTCTGTTATTGGTTGACTGATATAAACAACATCACACTGGTTATCATAATCATTTATCCTCAGCCCTGATGCCCTTTTACTTTTCCGAGCTGTCTTAATAGAGGTTGATATCATCTTGGTTCTTGAGTGTCCATTTGCTGCTTTGTGTACAGTTGGCATAGGGCCAGGGCCTAACCAACCATCTTTGGAATGATCAAATTGGCCCTTATCACTGGGATGTAAATGGTAACCCACCTTATTTCTTCCCAGCGAGTGAAGATGGTTCTCTTGCTTTGGCCTTGCATCTTGTTCATTTGCCTCTAAGTCCTGGCGCATAGGTGTTTTTGGACACTGTAAAGTATTCTCTTTGTCAGCAGTTCTAGATGAGTTCCCCATAAACCCTGAGTCCCAAGCCTCTTCTGATAAAGCCCTGAACGAATTTCTTTGAGGAATAATACAGGTATTGCCCTCCTCACTATTCTCAGCTGCCATTTTTACGGTAATTAGACTTTCTACTAAAGCTGAACTCTGCATATGGTCTTTACCATCCTCACATATGTTCACATTTGTGTCTTGCTCCTGTCCAGTGGTTTGCCCCTCCAAGTTTTTAGGGATGTGGTGGAAGTTCACTGAGGAAGAATTAGATGCAGTGAGGTATCCCGGAGTGAAACTACCCACTGAACTGCTATTAATAGAATTCGGTTTAGTGGTTGGAAGTTCAGAGGAATCTTTCTGGACAACAGTCAAGGCATTCTCTCTTCCATCTACAGGGTTTATCTCAGGAGGAGGCTCCTTCGGGGTCTGTTCCGTCAAGTGTAAAGGGCTGTGAGAGTCTGACGAGTCTACGAACAAATCTACAGAAGCAGAAGACTTCATATCAAGACACAGAGCATCTTTTTCTTTATGTTTGGTGCTGAGCTGGGCACAGCCAGCATTGCAAGTGGATACATCCATTGCTCCAGAATCAGAAGGCTGCAGGTTCTCAGTGCCTGGTTGAGATTCAGTGTACAGGTCGTTCAGAACACGAATGAATTGCTTTTGATGATGAGTACACAGTTTGACCATAAACTTCTCCAGTGGGGACTTCGACTGATTGTTAGAATCTACTGCTTTTGCCTCTGTTGAGTTCTCCCTAGACAGAGAAAGAGAAAGAAGGAATTAGTATGGTCATTTACCAAAGAACCATTTTTACATTATAAAATTCACCCAATGTTATTCATTTCATTATTTATTTATTTAATTTTTTGTAGATACAAGATCTCGCTATGTTGGCCAGGCTGATCTTGAACTCTTGACCTACAGAGATCCTCCTGCCTCAGCCTCCCAAAGTGCTGGGATTACAGGTGTGAGCCACCTTGCTTGGCTATCTGTATTATAAAAAGAGTGGGTACTTTGGCCAAAACTGCTTCTAAGTCTGTTCATATACTTTTGATTCAATAAATATGAATTATTTACCTAATCATAAGGTCAGCCTGTTATAGTCTCAAATTTTCATGCTTTAAAAGTACTTTAAAAGTAATCCTTAATTAATTTTTGCTTGGCTTAAAATCATTTTTAAAAGAGCCGCAAATACAAAACTTTCAAGTCTTTTTCAAAAAACTAAAATTTTGACATACTTTAAATAATCATCATATATTTTTTTTATTTTAAAGGGTCAGCCTGTTATAGTCTCAAATTTTCATGCTTTAAAAGTACTTTAAAAGTAATCTTCATAGTTTAAAAAGTAATCCCTCAAAAATCATTTTTATTTTAAAGAGAAGAAATGCCGCAAATACATTTTTTTTTCAAAAAACTAAAATTTTGACCACACTATTAACTCTAGTTGGTCAACATATACTTTACTTTATTTTAGGTCTGGGTATTCCTGTTAAATAATCATTGGTTTATAAGTTCACAACACTGACAAGAATTGAGGTGCACTACAGTACAAATCTTGGGTTAGAAGTACTTACAGAGGCCGGGCGCGGTGGCTCAAGCCTGTAATCCCAGCACTTTGGGAGGCCGAGACGGGCGGATCACGAGGTCAGGAGATGGAGACCATCCTGGCTAACACGGTGAAACCCTGTCTCTACTAAAAAATACAAAAAACTAGCCGGGTGAGGTGGCGGGCGCCTGTAGTCCCAGCTACTCGGGAGGCTGAGGCAGGAGAATGGCGTGAACCCGGGAGGCGGAGCTTGCAGTGAGCTGAGATCCGGCCACAGCACTCCAGCCTGGGTGACAGAGCGAGACTCCGTCTCAAAAAAAAAAAAAAAAAAAAAAAAAAAAAAAAAAAGAAGTACTTACAGAACTTACAGTTTTTTTTAGTTTTTATTTTTTTTATTTTTTATGGAGACAGAGTCTTGCTCTGTGGCCCAGGCTGGAAGGCAGTAGTGCGATCTTAGCGCACTGCAACCTCTGCCTCCCAGGTTCAAGCAATTCTCCTACCTCAGCCTCCCAAGTAGCTGGGACTACGGGCACACGCCGCCACACCCGGCTAATTTTTTGTATTTTAGTAGAGACAGGGTTTCACCATGTGGCCCAGACTGGTCTCGAACTCCTGAGCTCAGGCAATCTGCCCGCCTCGACCTCCCAAAGTGCTAGGATTACAGGCATGAGCCACCGCACTCAGCCGAGAACTTACAGTTTTAACATAGTTTCTCGGCATGACCAATTGGTCATGCTAATGCGGGAATCCTTCTACCCTTTCCTAGGAGCATAAAGGAATAGAAATCAATAACTTCACATACTTTAAAAGGTGAGATGACAAGCAAGTCCCAATTCACAGTCTCTTAAGTGAGGAGATAGCTATGAAGCCACACTAAACTGTACAGTAAACTGTACTTTACTTGAGTAAAGTCCCAATTCACAGTCTCTTAAGTGAGGAGATAGCTATGAAGCCACACTAAACTGTACAGGCCTGTCACTGCAAGTAGTATTGTATCTTTACTCAAGGCCCACTTGCTCCATTCTCTAAGACCTTCAATACACCTTTTACAATCATCCACAAGAAATCATTCCATGTTAAAAACCCCTTTCCACCATTTAAGTAAGTCACCCAGGACAAATCTTTAGAGCTTAGTGCAGACAGTGGGGACTGTGTGAAAGGGTGATGCTAGACTCAAGACATGCCACAGGCAATACCTGCTTAGACAGCCAGGCCTTTCACTAGCTGCTTTGTGCTTCTGGATGTCTGGGTTGTACTGAACCCATGCAGTAGGTATGCTCCAATTTCCTGGAGTTTTATATAATTTCTCAAATTTCCTCTCTCTCTGTATGGATTATAATTCCTCAGGAGATTATTATGTGACTTGCCATGAAATATGGCAATGCACAGAGGCGGCTTAAATGTGTAGACAGATGTTTGATAATATCTTCTGGCTAATTCTTTTCTTCAGTCTTTTTCTGTCTCAGTCATGAGACACCTTTACAGGAAGGCTGACCCTAGACAACCCACGTCACCTCCTACCTTCCCACCCTCCACTGGCTTCTGAGCAATGGGGTCACAGAGGAAAAGAGCACAGGCTGTGGAATATGGAGATCCGAGATTCCACCTATGGCTCTGACATTTACTATCTACAGGATCTTAGGCAAGTTACTTCATCTCTCTGAACCTTGGTTTCCTCATCTGTAAGTTGGGACTGAATGTCAGTATCTCAAAGGATTGTCGTGAGATATTAGACAACATACATAAAACACAAAGCACAAAGCACAAAAGGGCAGGTGCTCAGACAATTTCAGTTTCTGTTCAGGACTTAGGGAGATCTTTAAGATCAAGTGGTGAAAAGGTTGCTGAACATGTCTAAATACAAAACCAAGAAATTAGTCAAATCTGTTGCTTAACCTAAACTGCTTTACCAGAGAAAAGGTTACACTGTGTTTTTGTTTGCACAACTAGCAAGAAAGCAGTTTTAGTCAGTAGTGCCATGGGTTTCTGAAAGGGCCTACATTAGACCATGGATTTGAAAGACTAGAAATGTCTTAGAAAATGCCTACCTCAAACTTTCCAATGATAACTGAATTATGAATACACTAGGAAAAAACATTATTATAGAAGTATTACAAAAGGTACACAAGTACGGTGAACTCTGAAGTACATGCTGGCGATGGGGACAAAATGTACCAAAGGAAAGAAAAGACAAAAGCAGCTAGAAAAAACCTACTGAGTACTTTTCTATTTGTAAAGCAGACTTAGTAAAAGTTTCAAAAAGGCAACATATGGAATAAGCTCCTCCTGCTTTGCAAGAATGGCAAATACTATCTTCTTCCTTTGGAACAGGCAAGACATCACTGACACCCTTGGATGAGTTGACTGTTAGGACATTTCCAACTCTCTGACTCAATGAGATGTACAAGGGAGCTCAACAGACTCCTCATACAGCTGTAGACTTTTCTGTTCATGGAGCAGGCAGGAGGAGGCCCCTGCTGAAGGACCCCTGGACCCCTTTAGGAGGACCTTTGTCGCTATGTCTATCAGATGAAAGCAACAGCACAGTATGTGTTACAGGCTACAGTACGAGTGAGGAGGTGGAGAACCAGTAGGTAGTCCTGCTGCTTACTAGTTATGTGACCTTGTCCAAAACACTTAACCACTTCGGGTCTTAGTAGAGTACCTGCCCCATCTACCACTTGGAAATTCTCCAAGGAAAAACCTACAAAGTTTATACAAATATCAGCTACTATTACTGTCAGTGAATCAAATTAAAAGTGCTTCAGTAAAAACCACTGGGCTAGCTGGGCTTGCTAACATGAGCCTGCAGTCCCAGCTACCTGGGAGACTTAAGGTAGGAGGATCGTTTGAGCCAAGGGGGTCGAGGCTGCAGGGAGCTATGATCATGCCACTGCACTACAGCCTGAGTGACAGAGTGAGACCCCACATCAAAAAACAAACAAACAAACAAACTTGGAGATCAAGAACATGCATTAATGCTTTCTTATAACCTAAAAGGAGCACATTTTCTGGATAAAGTTTAACCTTCAAGTACCAAACATTTTAAAGCAAATATTTAAAGATTCAAATTTTTTCTGACGGAAGTCTTTAAAAATTATATCATCTTGGAACATAATTTATTCTTCCTGATACTTGTTATCATTACCATATGGACTATTACTGAAGTTTGGCTATTATTTTTATTATACTAAATTGAATTAGATTAATAGTTTGGGGGGCGACTCAATTAAGTCTGACTTCCTAAAAAGCCACAGTGGTGGCCTGTATTGTATTAAATCTTCTTTCTTATTGGCTTCCAAACAGTGGCTGATCTTAGCAGTCCTACTTCTAACTTAAGGAAAGAATTTTACTCACTAGCTGAGAAGCCATATCCCAAGTGCCAGAATGGTACTTTAAGTAAAAATAAATAGGCTCTGAATGAAAGCTTGAGGAACAGTTTTAGGGGTAAGTACATGAATTTTCTAACCACAACTTCTGCTGCTCAGAAGCCTTTATTCCTTAGTTCCTGGTTCTTGGATATGTTCCTGAAGTTTCCAAGGTAGGTGACTATAAATAAGTGGGATGCCTTTTCAATGCATCAAAGAACATACTCCAAGTGCATTTTAGCAATACACAAAAAAAGGTTGACAAAGGTCTGTGAAGAGGGTAAAGAAATATGGCATCTAATTGTAAAATACTGAAGAGAAAAACAGTTCTTCCTAATGCAAGAATGCAGTTCTTCCTAATGCACAATCATTACCTAACTCTTTGCAAAAATTTTCTAGGTACTGCTTCATGCCTATAGCTGGGTTCTGGAAGCAAGCTTTAGTACTTGGAATTAACGAGATGCCTGGGGATGAATGACATTGAGGTATGCATGCAGTAAGAAGACAGAGTGCTATGAAGAAAGCTGAAGAAGCACTTTCCTCTAAAGTGATGCTCACACAGAATAAATGAGTAATAATTTAGTCCACAGGTATTATCTAACTTCCTTTATGATTGTGAGACTCTAATCTGCTGCTGTCCTATGTTTCAATAACTTAATAGCACCCCAATATCTTCATTACCTTTAACTAATGGAAGCTCTTCCAAAGGGCCGTGCAGCCAGCCCTGAAGCAACAACTGTGGCCATATGGCTCAAGCTAGTCCCCATTAGACAGCCACAGGTAGGTAGGAATGTACTCCACAATCTTACGGCAAGAGGCAGTGGCGCCTTCAATGCCACCACTAAGGCATGCTAAAGAAACATGTTCAGGATCCACTGAACTCTAACCTGGAACAATGTAATACAGCATATGGATACTAAAAAACAGCAGCATCAGAGAGACTGACACAGGCTACAGCAACCTTAAGAGACACTTAGAGCAGTAGTTTGTGGAAGCTCAGGACAATGAAAAGAATAAACTTTTCTTTCCACAGAACTGCAAATGGCAACCTCCAGAGAAAATGGCATCAACAAAAAAGACCATTTGTATGTTTTCCTCATAAAAAGGATCAGGGACAATGTATAAGAGCAGGTATCAGGGTATTCTTGTCAGCCTGTCACTGGCCAGCTCAAAACCACCCCACCTGGTTTGATTGCATTATTTCCTGAAAATCCTAAGCCACTGTGCTCGGTAAAACTCAATTATCTGGGGCCTTGTGTGTGTGGGTATATACATATACACACACAAGGAGTTTTGCTCTTGTTGCCTAGGCTGGAGTGCAATGGCATGATCTTGGCTCACTGCAACCTCCACCTCCCGGGTTCAAGCAACTCTCCTGGCTCAGTCTCTGAAGTAGCTGGGATTACAGGCGCCCACGACCACATCTGGCTAATTTTTGTATTTTTAGTAGAGACAGGGTTTCGCCAAGTTGGTCAGGCTGGTCTTGAACTCCTGACCTCAGGTGATCCACCCACCTCGGCCTTCCAAAGTGCTAGGTGTGGGCCACTGTGCCTAGCCAGGGTCTTGAATATTTATCCTATAATTTTTATCTTGTATTGACTTTGTCTTGTTTTTGTCTTAGCTTCCCAAGCAGATGTAAGCCACTTGAGCGCAGGTAGGGATCATGTTTCATGTTTCATGTTTTCCTGTTTTCTCCTAGCAAAAAAGAGGAGAGGAAAAAGGGACATCTAGATCTAGGATGCTTCCTGAGTTTTCATCCTGGGCAGCACCATTTACTCAGAAAGGAATAAAGGTAACAAAGGTAGTGGCTGGTGGTTGTTAGGGTGTGTATGTTTCTGAAGAGCTCTGTACTATATGTATTAGGAGATTTACATGATTCTGAATCTGAGATGTAGGTAGGCAACTAGACACATAGGCATGATGAACCCACTAATAGCTTCCCTTCGATCTGAGGGGCCTTCACATTAATAGTAACCTTTGTCCAGGTGTCATTAAAAAGCCCTGTCATAACAGCTAACTTTACAATATAGCAATAAAATCAGTTTTGGCTGTGCCTCAAAGTTATCCAGCTTCCTACTTTTTTCCCTAGAATTTTTCTCAATAGCACGTAAGTATTTATTATTTTATTTTGAGATAGAGTCTCCCTCTGTCGCCCAGGCTGGAGTACAGTGGTGCATTCTCGGCTCACGGCAACTACTGCCTCCCGGGTTCAAGTAATTCTCGGGCCTCAGCCCCCTAAGAAGCTGGGATTAGGCATGTGCCACCACATCCAGCTAATTTTTGCATTTTTACTAGCGATGTAGCGATGGGGTTTCATCATGTTGGCCAGGCTGGTCTTGAGCTTCTGACCTGGTGATCCACCAGCCTCGGCTTCCCAAAGTGCTAGGATTACGCGTGTGAGCCACCGCACCCAGCCAATAGCACCTAAGTTTAGATGAATTTCACTTTATCATTTGAATATTTAAAAAATAAATCTTGACTTCTTGATATTTAATTCTATTACTATTTTTTATATTAAAAAATAGGTGTTAGCCAGTTTTTCCTCTTTTAAACAGCTTGTCTTTACTTTTGCTTCTAGTTATTCAATTTTTCCAAGACCTTAGATTTGTAACAGACCCTAAATATAGCATTTGCATTAACTTAGAATATTGTTGGGCAGCTAGTAGGGAAACCAGAAAGAGGCGATTTTCTGTCCTGCAAACCATTTCCTCAACTTGGCCTAAGGTCCAGGAAGCACTGTTTTAGTTCGGTGCAGATTATAGTCTGTATCATATGATGTCCTTCACATCTAAATAAGGTCTTTATAAGAACAGTAATTCATAACAGATGTTGAAATGACTTGAGCTCATGCTAGTTCATGCTGCTTCTGCTCACTAAGAGGACTCTCTGTAATAGTCAAGTGAATTATTCGTTAGTCAGAAATACCTGAAAACCGCCACTAAAGCACAGTGAGATCCTAGGGATTGGTAATGGGAGGAAGTACTCCCACTTCTCATAAAGGAAAAGAAAAAACTGGATTTCCAATACTTGAACTAGTTTTCAGTTTATCTCCTTGGTGAGAAACGGTGTGCATGACCTTGACCACTGTCTTCCTATCTTCAGTTCCATGCCTAATTGTTAAGGGTGTGGTAAAAGGATAAGATAATATTCATAAACCCTTTAAAAGCTACAGTTTAAGAATGATTGTTGTTTCATAACCCCATCTTTAATGATTTACTCAATGATATTTATCTACACCACAAGTTAGACGTAGCTGAACTTGCCTACCAAATCAATAATACGACATATAATTCCTGATGGAAAGCATTCCTGTGGTTAATACTGGTGGGTGGGCAAAGCTTATGTTATCTTAGGGTAAAAGATCAAGTGGAGAAGAGATGTGGCATGGAGGTGAAGTGACAAGTCTGAGAGTCTAGAATTTGGGAGTGACGAATTGAGGTGTTTACTCTCTAACTACCAATAACTGCTTGATGGGCAAAGGCAATATCACTGATGACCAAAATACATTCTTCTTGACTGAAAAAAGATCAACAGCCACAGTGAATGATGTTTAGATAGGGGCTAATCTTAATAGCAGAAACAGGGAGTCCCAGGAAAACAGAAGGGGAAAGCAAGCTTTCGAGAGCTGACTATAGTCAAGAGTTGTAAATTACTATGGCTTGACTCTTTAAATAAAACATAAAAATGCTTCCTCACCCCTCTTCAAGGCATAACAGTTATATTTTTTGCCAGACAATAATCTGAAATTCTGTCCCCTAATTTTCTCACTTCTTCTCCTTTAAGCACAGAAAGTATTAGTCAGGAGGGCCTGAAAAAATCTGCTGACAAGTCCCTGCTCTACAATGAGAAATTTATCTGCTCTTGGCTATTTCACATCTGTGTATCCTCCACACCTGACTATAAGGATATTCCAAGGGGTATGACAAAGTTGTGTACACATAATGGAGAAGGTTGGGATGGGGTGTGGAAATTTTATTTTTCCACTCTTTAGAAAGCCATAGGTGTACTTTAAAACCCCTGAACAAACTTTTCTTTCCACAGAACTGGATTAGGAGAAGCAGTGAAAGGGTAGGCAAAAGTGAATACAGGAAAGTGAGAAATGAAGTTAAATATGGGATTTCCAGGTGGTTGAAATCCAAGTTATCTGAATTTGGATGTAGACAGAACCTAGATACAGAAAAAGCAATTCTCAAAATTGGGGTTAAATTATCCCCTTTCTGATCTCTATGAGATCAGAATCATAGAGAATGGCGAGGGGTTGAAACCAGGCTGTATCTCTTCACCCCTATAAAAGTCCCAGCCTCAGTGACTCACCATTGCTAATGGCAACATGGTATTTGTTCAAGTGTATGGAGGTACTGATCTAAAACAAAAGGCATGCAATCCCTTTGTAATAGCTAAGTTTACCATGTTCTTAACCATGTTCACTGAAAGAGCAGAATTAAGGTTCAAAAATCACGAATTAATAATCGAAACTGGGGGAAAAATAGGTGTTTCAGAGGGAATTTACTGAGCATGAAGTCATAGTTTGCTAGCTTTCTGTATCTTAAGGCTTAATATCCCGTAGATCTCCTAAATATCATAGAAGCACTTTAAAACTTATATATTGTATCTCCTATTTTTCTTCATTTTCAGTAGATTGTCAAATTTATTAAATTACAATAAAAAATATAAACTATGAAGAAGATTCTCATGTTCATTCTTTAACATATTTTTACCCTACAGACAAATGTACCCAGGATGCCAAAATATGGTCAGAAAGTTACTTGGAGAGCCGGAAGTCAGAGCAAGGATCACTAAGCACAACAGGTCAATGCCTCCATCTGCTCTCTGGAAATGTAATAGCCTCACAAAACAGACATCTCTGACAAACTACTTCTATGGTTTTTCCCCCTACCAAATTGACTTTTGTTTTTAACTTCATCATCCTTGGTAAGACTGCAAAATCTAAGGTCTATACAGTGTCAATTTAAAAAAAAAGAAGGGAGGGTTCAGAGGCAGTGAGAGATGTGAGATTTTGGACTGGATAACATACATTTAAAAAATTTTTAAATATTTTTAATATTTTACCCCTTTACCTCATTGATATTCATAGGGTGAGCAATAACACTAAATTTTTATTTTTTTTAAGTATTTTTATTTTTTAAAGTATGAGGATAAGCAAGGTATTTTATATTTATCATCCTCTCTGGGGCACTATAGGAATTAATAGTCCTTTATAACTATTCCCTACCCCACCCCTCTCTAGAAACACTCAAGGCTATAGCTGCAGATGTTCTGGGGGTAGGACTGAACTAAGTATTAATAAAATCATCTCTACATTCAATTTTTTACTCAGGAATCTTGGAGGACAAAATGTAACTGAATGTGTAGGCACACATGCAGACATAAGAATTATAAGGCCTGTTATTTAGATATTCTATGCTATATATCTATCTCAATTTAGATATTTATTCTACCTCAATTTTTATTATTAGTTTCCTCACTTCCCTTGTCTCCAATACACCATCCAGTTTAACTACAAGGGTTGACTTTCTTTGGAAAATGCTATATTGTATATCTCTGTCCCTAGTTTCTCCTCATTTTAGAGTAAGCATCACATTATCCAGAACCGCCATCTTCCTAAAGCCCAAATCTCATCTGGTTACTTTCTTGCATGAAACCCCTATAAGCTCCCCACTGCTTACACAACCCTCCTCAGCACCCTGTCCCTGGTGCTGCATTAGGTAGTTTTTCCTCTACTCTCAGTCTGCTTGCATCTTTTGTTAAACAATACTTTATGCTGCATGGTAACTATTGACCTAACCGTCTTCTCCATGGACTGTGAACCTCCTGTAGGTCAAGGACTTTGTCCTTTTCAACTTGGTAGCCTCAATGCCTAAAGCCTGGGGCTCAGCTCATGGCAGGCATTAAGTCAGTCACAAATGGACTATTCAAATAAATTACTATGTAGTGAAAATAATTCTCCCAAATGCATTTTTCAAGGGAATTGAAAAGGGTAGAGGAAACATTTTTACATATAATCAGAAGGGAAAAGAATAACCTTTCAATAAAAATGAGTTCAAAGAGCCAGGGAAAGAAGGGAATTTTGAAGGGCAGACAATAAGAATGTAGGTTTTGACTAAGCACACAGGCAGTCCAAGTGTGCTCTCTAAGGTACCAGAAAAACTGGGATGAAAAGGAATGGTTTACGTAACGGCTCTAAAATGCCACTAGGTTTTCAACAGCCATTCAGAACAAGAAATGCTTTTTACAAAGTGACCCAGTACACACATTCCAGTTTGTATGTAGATATGTATAATGATATAAGTTTCGATGAAACATTATCTTTACTATAATCCTATGTACTCTGATTCTATTTCTTTTTTAAAATGCTGGCTAGAGCCGCCCATGGTGGCTCACGCCTGTAATCCTAGTACTTTGGGAGGCTGAGGCAGGAGGACTGCCTGAGCTCAGGAGTTAGAGACCAGCCTGGGCAACAGGGCAAAACCCCATCTCTACTCAAAACACAAAAAATGAGCTGGGTGTGGTGGCACATACCTGTGATCCCAGCTATTTGGGAAGCTGAGGCACAAGAATCACTTGAACCTGGGAGGTGGAGGCTGTGGTGAGCTGAGATCATGACACTTCACTCCAGCCTGGGTGACAGAGTGAGACTCTGTCTCCAAAATAAAATAAAATAAAAATAAATAAATAAATAAATAAAATAAAATAAAATGCTGGTTAGGATCTTACAATCCATTAATAGGCTGTAGCTGGTCAACCCAATTTGAAAAAATACCTGGTAGGTAAAGAAGAAATCCAAGAAGATATATATTTTTTCTTAATCCATGTCTGTCTAGTCAAAATTACACTGCCAGGTCTTCTTGGCAAAAATACCTCAAGTCGATTTATTTTTTACTCTTCTTTATTTTTTGAGACGGTGTCTCACTCTGCAGCCCAAGCTGAAGTGAAGCGGTGTGATCTCGGCTCACTGCAACCTCTGCCTCCTGGGCTCAAGCGATTCTCGTGCCTCAGCCTCCAGAGTAGCTGGGAATACAGGCAAGTGCCACCACACCCGTTTTTGGTTTTTTTTTTTTTGTATTTTAGTAGAGACAGGATTTCACCGTGTTGCCCAGGGTGATCTTGAACTCCTGAGCTCAGGCGATCCGCCCGCCTCGGCCTCCCAAAGTGCTGGGATTACAGGTGTGACCCCTAGCCTGGAGTCAATTTAATAGTTGTTGAAGGCTGGGCATAGTGGCTCACACCTGTAATCCCAGCACTTTGGGAGACTGAGGCGGGCAGATCATGAGGTCAGGAGATCGAGACCATCCTGGCTAACATGGTGAAACCCTGTCTCTACTAAAAATACAAAAAAAAAAAAAAAAAAAAAAAAAATTTAGCCGGGTGTGGTGGCGGGCACCTGTAGTCCCAGCTTCTCAGGAGGCTGAGGCAGGAGAATGGCATGAACCTGAGAGGTGGAGCTTGCAGTGAGCTGAGATCGCACCACTGCAGCCTGAGTGACAGAGCAAGACTCTGTCTCAAAAAAAAAAAAAAGAAAAAAAAATTGTTGAAATGAGTACCTCTAAACTATGTCAGCTGTGATCTGATCTGTTGGTTTGAAATCCACAGAACCCCTAACTGATAAAACCACATTAAATAGGCAGAATTGTCCCCAACTTCTTCCACTGGAAAAGTTTTGATAATTAAACATACACATTCACACTCTCAGCTCTTAGATCATTGTTCAAACTCTACTACCCATGCAAAAAGTCTACAAAGCATGTACAACTTCAACCTTAAAGCATACAAAAAATTTTGTATACAATGGAAATGCACACAGTTAATTCTATGACTTTTAAATTTCTAATCTTAAGCATCTTCTACTTCCAAACAACTTTTATTCCATTTTAGTCTCTGAAAAGAAACAATAACTAATGGTTTGATTACATTACCCTAAAACAGTACCATGAAATGCAGGAAAGCAGCATTCCAGGTTTCAATCACAGTCCCAATATTTTTATGTTCTTGAACAAGATTGGCTGCCCTTTGCTTCAGTCTAATATGAACACAACGACCTTACTCTCAATGTTCTAATCAATACAGTTTCTTGCATAATGTCAATCTGACTTTCTCACTCTTCTATCCCTCACACTAAATTCATGCCCATCACGTGCTGTCAATGCCTTTCATTTATAGAACACTTGCAAAGAGCCTGCCACAGTGCTATTTTACACAACAGAATCTCATTTAAACCTTATAGCAAATCTATGACCCTCTTTCACAGATAAGAAAACTGAAACTCAGGAAGGTTCAATAACTTGTTCAAGATCACGTAGTAAGCAAGTGAAAAGGCTGAAAATTTTTTTTTTTTTTTTCGGAGACAGGGTCTCTCACTTTGTCACCCAGTCTGGAGTGCAGTGGTGCCATCAGGGCTGACTATAGCCTCTATCTCTTGGGCCCAAGTGATCCTCCCACCTCACCACCCAAGTAGGTGGGACTATAGGCATGAGCCACCAAGCCAGTTAATTTTTCTATTTTTTGTAGAGACGGGGTCTCACCATGTTGTCCAGGCTGGTCTCAAACTCCTGGGCTCAAGTGATCCTCTCATTTCGGCCTCCCAAAACACTGGGATTACAGGCGTGAGACATGGCATTTAACACTGGGCCCATCAAATCCTCTCTCTCAAACTTGGGGTATTCTCTCCTCTCCTATCCATGCCCTGCCTATTCTTCAAGACTCACTTCCTTTATGAGGGCTTTCTGAAAGTCACCTATTAATGCTGATTTTTAACACTGAAGTTTTATATGCTTTCAATATTTTTATGGCTAATTTCACAAAACAGATTTCATTCTCTTCCTAAAAAGCAGTGTTAAGTTTGCTCAAGAGCCGAACTCAATAGTTAAAATTTAGTAAGTTAAAACTGAATCTAATGGAAAATTATTAGCAGGTACAATCCCTAATTCTAATTGTAGCTTGAGTCAAGAATGCCAAGTGGTACGGAGATAAGTAAGATGGTATGAAATCATGAGTATTATGGGCAACTCATTGTGTGAGGTGGGACAAGTCCCTCAAGGTTCCAAGTTCCATGTTTTTCACCTAAAAAAATGAAAAAGTAGAAGGGGATCAACAGTACTTCTTCATCAGTGGGTTAATAAAAACTTCCTGTGGTCACAACATGAATGTACTTAACAATGCTGAGCTGTATACTTGAAAATGATTAAGATGGCAATTTTAATGCTTTCTTTTAACCATAATAAAAAACCCGAAAAACTTCCTGTGGAGCATTTTGAAAATACTGAACATGTCTAAGCCTCATTCCTATAAACTGATTCAGTGGATCTAGTCTAGTGTAGGACACAGGCATCTATATTTTTAAAAGGTTGATTCTGCTTAAGACTGATTATATCTGATGATTCCCAAGACCCTTAGTGCTCTAATATTCAAGGTAGACCTACCCTGCACACAACAGAAATAAAAATTATGAATAACATAACTTAAAGTGACTTTTCAAGTTAATATTTGCAAAAGTATCATCATATTCATATACCGTTCATAACAAAACTTAAAATAGACTTTGTTTTAAATAAAAGGCATCTAAACATGACATCCAGATCTTTTTTTCCTTTAGAAAATATTTCAATGGAAAGGTGAGACCTGGGTTTACAAGACCTTATTCAATGAAGTTTCTACTGTATTTCCCAATGTTCGTACAGATACGATTTGCATATTTGTCTCACATTAAATAGAAAATAACATTTTCTATCATTTTAAATATTTCAACTCAGAGTTGAAATAAGGTCTAAAAACCATTCAGTCTGTAACACCTTCACTTTACAGAAGGAAAAACAAGTGATCTTTCTAGTGTACCAAGTTGAAAGATAACTTTAAAATAATAATCCAGGCAAAGTGTGTTGGCTCACGCTTGTAATCCCAGCACTTTGGGAGACCAAGGTGGGCAGATCGCTTGAAGCCAGGAGTTCCAAAACAGGCAGGCCAACCATGGTGAAACTCCGATGCTAATGAAAATACAAAATTAGCTGGGCACGTTGGCACACACCTATAACCCCACCTACTGGAGTGGCTGAGGCATGAGAATCGCTTGTGAACCTGGGAGGTGGAGGTTACGGTGAGCTGAGATCGCACTGCTGCATTCCAGCCTAGGAGACACAGGCAGACTCTATTTCAAAAAGTATCAAACCATTACCACTCCATACTGCTGATAAACAACAAACATTAAAAAATGACTAGTCGACTGGGCGCGGTGGCTCACACCTGTAATCCCAGCACTTTGGGAGGCCGAGAAGGGAGGATCACGAGGTCAGGAGATCGAGACCATTCTGGTTAACACGGTGAAACCCCATCACTACTAAAAATACAAAAAAATTAGCTGGGCATGGTGGCAGGCACCTGTAGTCCCAGCTACTCGGGAGGCTGAGGCAGGAGAATGGCATGAACTTGGGAGGTGGAGGTTGCAGTGAGCCGAGATAGTGCCAGAGTGAGACTCCATCTCAAAAAAAAAATAAAATAAAATAAAAATAAATAAATAAATAAATAAAAACGACTAGTCAAGAAACAGTAGTATTCTTACATGCCTATAAAACCTCTACAGTCGACCAGGCATGATGGCTCATGCCTATAATCCTAGCACTTAGGGAAGCCAAAGTGGGAGAATCACTTGTGCTCAGGAGTTCGAGACCAGCCAGGGCAACATACTGAAACCCTGTCTCCACCAAAAAATTGTAAAAATTAGCCAGGCATGGCAGCACATGCCTGCAGTCCCAGCTACTCAGGAGGCTGAAGTGGGAGGATCATGTAAGCCCAGCAGGTCGAGGCTGCAGTGAGCCGTGATCACACCACTGCACTCCAACCTGGGTAATAAGAATGAGATCCTGTCAAACAAAGGAAGTTCAGTGATTTGTAAGAATCTGATAAATAAAATTCTGTGCTAAAATGCTTACCTTTTAGAAGCAAATAAAGTGAACACAATGTAACAAGAGCTCTTATCTACTATATTACTTAACACTTTCTATTAAAAAAAGGATTATTCACTCATTTCAGCTACAAAACCTAATACCACATGACCTGAGCATATGCTGTTATATTTGAATACAGTGTTTGGTGAGAGTCCTTAGGGGGAAAAATTCACAACTCCAGGATATGGCAAAAAAAAAAGTTTCCGTTTTCTGCATTTCACTTCCCTTATGCAATCTCCCTAATTTCCACACCTGTTAAGATATAGGGCCCCCTGAATTAATTTCCAAAATAGCAGCAGAATCAGATAAAATTCCAGTTTAAAAGAAAAAGTCCTTTCTTTAAATAGGGCCTTTATAACTGAAAAGCTGAATATCAATTTGAAGATAGGATCACTAAAATAAAGCAAATTCATTTACGAGATGCTAAACTGTAATCTTACTACTGATCTGGCCGCCAGTTTATAATGAATAATGGCAGGAAATGACAATAAATAAGCAAGCTATGGCTTTGGAACTTACAGTGAAATAATTAGCTTTCTAAAAAAAATTTGATTAAGTATGTGGCATAATTAAGGGGAACAAATAAAGCCAACAGAACAAGTCTGTAGTACTAATATAAACTGCTATTTTATAAACATCAGACCAAAGGCAGAAAACAGCTAGATAGCCAGTCTGTGTGTGACAAAAACTATTAAAAGATAAACTAGACCAATTAACAACAATAGCATCATCTTTAAATATAAAACACCATTAGAGACCAGGCGCGGTGGCTCACACCTGTAATCCCAGCACTTTGGGAGGCTGAGGCGGGTGGATCATCTGAGGTCAGAAGTTCAAGACCAGCCTAATATGGTGAAACCCCGTCTCTACTAACAATACAAAAAAAATTAGCCGGGCGTGGTGGCATGCGCCTGTAGTCCCAGCTACTCGGGAGGCTGAGACAGAAGAATTGCTTAAACCCAGGAGATGGAAGTTACAGTGAGCCCAGATCGCACCACTGCACTCCAGCATGGGTGACAGAGCGAGACTCCATCTCAAAAAACAAAACCAAAACCACCATTAGAAATTATCAACAATGGCTGGGCGCGGTGGCTTAAGCCTGTAATCCCAGCACTTTGGGAGGCCGAGAAGGGCGGATCACGAGGTCAGGAGATCAAGACCATTCTGGTTAACACGGTGAAACCCCATCTCTACTAAAAAAAAATACAAAAAACTAGCAGGGCGAGGTGGCGTGCACTTGTAGTCCCAGCTACTCGGGAGGCTGAGGCAGGAGAATGGCGTAAACCCGGGAGGCGGAGCTTGCAGTGAGTTGATATCCGGCCACTGCACTCCAGCCTAGGCCACAGAGCGATACTCCATCTCAAAAAAAAAAAAAAAAAAAAAAAAATCAAAAATCACTTCAAACTGCCTACAGGTAATTATATTATGAGCCTGAAAAAGTAGTTTTCTGAAATACATTTCTCTTATTTCTAATCATAATGTACTAGAATTCAGCTCTCCTAACTTTAGAAAAGGCACCACTTTATAATGCAAAGCTTCTTTATAATTTCTAAAAACAATTTAAGGCCGGGCGCGGTGGCTCACATCTGTAATCCCAGCACTTTGGGAGGCCGAGGCAGGTGGATCACGAGGTCATGAGATCCAGACCATCCTGGCTAAGTGGTGAAACCCCATCTCTACTAAAAATATTGAAAAATTAGCTGGGCATGGTGGCGGGCGCCTGTAGTCCCAGCTACTCAGGAGGCTGAGGCAGGAGAATCATGTGAATCCGGGAAGTGGGGCTTGCAGTGAGCTGAGATTGGGCCACTGCATTCCAGCCTGGGTGACAGAGTGAGACTCTGTTTCAAAAAAAAAAAAAAAAATTTAAATGTTGACCAACATATACCTGTTCTTTATGTGTTCTGGTAAAAGGAATTATCAGCATCCTGCCAAGAATGAGAACTACCATACAACCTTAATTGACTGACAATGTTGCTTTCATATGTATGCCTCAAGAAAACAGCAAACAAAAAATAGTCACTATTATTTTCTGATAAGGAATCCTGGCATTAAGTTTTATACTCTTAAGAAAATTATACAAAACTCACTCAAGACAGAAGGTATTATGAAAACATCACTGTATCTTGTTTAGTTGAATACATTTTTTAAAATGAATAATCCAATTATTCATTTGGATTCATTACCTCAAAGAAAACTGAGGTAATCTGAGTGCCGAGGTATCAAATGAGTAAAGACACTGTTACAAGGCAGTATTGCACCTGAATTATGAAAGCAGAATCTCACAGCAGCAACTTTAACTAAGAAATTTCATCTAGAAAGAATTTATCACAAAAAATCACTAACTTTGATTACCATGTGTATTTAGAGTTGGAGTACAATCCAACTCTTACCCATTTTGTGAATTTTTCAAAAAGCACTAAA
This sequence comes from Macaca thibetana thibetana, assembly GCF_024542745.1. Taxonomy (NCBI): domain Eukaryota; kingdom Metazoa; phylum Chordata; class Mammalia; order Primates; family Cercopithecidae; genus Macaca; species Macaca thibetana. The sequence continues at coordinate 92,983,230 of NC_065586.1, read as the reverse complement.
ATCTTAGGAAGTAGAAACCAAGCTTTAGAAACAGTTTTTCACAACAAAATTTATTAGAAGAATAGTGGTTTTGCGAAGTCTAGCATCCAGTGAGAACTACCATACACAACATTACAGCTGGGAATGTTTCTCCAAAATGTCATGGTCAAATTATACAATGGAACCATTAAATCTTACACATGCACGAAAGAACTAGCGCTTTGACGTACAATGCAAAAAAAAAAAAAAAAAAAAAAAAAAAAAGAGGGGGGACCACATGGATTAAAATTTTAAGTACTCATCACATACATTAAGACACAGTTTTAGTCCAGTCAAAAATCAGAACTGCATTAAAAAATTTAATGTAGTGCAATCAAACCAAAAAACTTAATTTGTGATCATAAGTGCTCTACTACATAAACATTGATCATAGCGAGGAACAAAAAGTTCAAATCACACAGTACAAAAAAAATCTGTAAATAAATATAAACTACAGTACAAGAGAAATATTAAATTATACAATTCCATCAAACTGTAAACAGTATATTGAAATGAGGTCCATAAGAGTAAAGGGGGTTCCTGTTTAGTTGTATGACACTTGAACTTCTAGAAATCTGAAAGATGCCATTTTCCATATCTCCAAAGACTATGGGTTTTATATGTGGAGAGAATTTATTTTAGATGTAAGATATCAAATATTAAAGCAGAGGAAGAATCTATTTTGTTAACCACAGATAGTACTGCAGAAAACAAAAGTGATTTTAAGAGACAAGTCTTAACGTTAAAGATGCAAAGGACTAAAACACTGGAATTAGAACTTCGCATCAGAAAAAACTTGTCACTGAGAACTTCAAGGCTACAAAATACACTGACAAAACTGTCTGCTGATATGCAGACCTAGACCTCTGCTAATTTTTTTTGACATTTTACATACTCATGTTACAACACCAACTTTGGCAGAATCACTACTGATAAACTCAAAGCACTCCTGGCCCAATGGTTCCATCACAGTGGCCAGTGCACAAAATTCTCTAAAGACATTGCATAAACTAGAATGTAGAGGTCAGACACCCAAGGACCAGTGCTTGAATTTAGTAGTAGTTATCGTGAAGAAGCAAGAGCCACATCAAGAAGGAACTGCATCTGTTAACAGCTTACAGAGCAGTTAGGAATGTCTTTTGTTTTAGTTGTGCTGGCTATTAGTGGCATTTAAAAATATATAGTTTAACTGTGTGTGTGTGTGTGTGTGCGTGTGTGTGTGTGTGTGTAGTGTGCTGGCTATACATTTATGTACTTTAAAAAAAAAATACACTGTTAACAGGAACCCCCATATTATCTGCTCAGTAGTAATAACTGAATATATAGAATGCCACTATAAGAGTGTGAGGCACCATGTGCTGGAGAGTTATATGCAGCTTTAAAATCTGTTTGGCTGAGTTATACCTGGATACCTGAACTGAGTTTTTAAAGTTGACATTCATCAGATGTGCTACCAGCACGTTGAAATAAAAGCAAAACAGAAAAATACAAGTCACTGTTAGGTTTAAGAATAGCATCAAAGTACCTGAATTGAGTGAGAAGAGTGTGTAAACTGTCCCTGAGGGTTTTTAAACAGTGTGTACAAGCTGGATTCCTAAGAACATTAGTTTTATTAAACAGTATGGACTGATAAAATAGCAATGTCTGACAGCTTTAAGTGGAGGTTATAAAGAATTATATGCAAACACTCCAAATGTATAGTTTATACATTTTTTTTCAAAGCAGCAATAAGCTGCTGTAAAGTATACATCCCATCAGAACAAGCAACATGTGGGAATCAGATAAAGGTTTCTATCTTAGTCTGGTTTTCTGACAGCACGGCATATCAATATCCAATGACTATTATCATTCCTAGATCAGAATGTAACTAATTTCGACTAGCAATATAGGATTAGACTTTTAATCAAACACTTTGCTATTACATACTAAAATTCCTTAAACTTACTAGTGCTGGTAATACTAACCTAGTTAATCATCCCCCCCTCGTTTTAGAAATATACCCTTCCACAACTTAAAAACATTAAGATCCATTTTCAGTCCTCTGGTGTAAAAAGCATGTCAGTGAATTAATATTAAAAATTTACAAAGTAAAAAGGCTTGAATTTCAGCCAAAGATTCTAAATACTGCTCATTCCCTGAAGACTTAAAGGGGGAGAGAATCCCTACCCATTTTCCTAGTGATTTATTTTTCTAAAATGGTCTGAAACAAATTTTTATTTTGGGGAATCTTCCCCCTCACCTTCTCTCAAATTCCAAATTCTTAAGCTTGAAATGCTTAATAAGAGAAAATGAGGCAATCACTTGGAATTGCTAGAAAGGTACAAAATGTTATTGTCTTTTTTTAAAATAAGATTTATATAAATGTGATCTGACCCCATATTATGTAGTATGTTTTATATTTCTAAATAATCATCCTAAAACTTACAGTACCTAAGACTCTGAAGATAAATTAAGACTTTAGTGTTGTAACAGAAAAAGTGCTGAATTATCCCTTTTCTAGTACTTTAAACATTTTGGACAAGTGCTTTCCTAGTGACAGTGAAGTTTACTATATAACCTTCCACCACCAAGCAGGAAAAATAAAAAAAGCCACCTGGATGAAAAAAAAGACTTTTAGGAGTGTAGCACCGGGCATACCAAATAATAGAAGTTGTTTCGCTCATTCTGAGGGGGTAAAAATATTGTAGATTGAAATTCTATTTGGCTACTGACTGTTAAAAATCCCTGCTCTACTGTGTCAGTGTCCTGTGTCCAACTACCCCCAGCCCCCCACCCCTAGTCCCCTTACACACTATCCACTGAGAATCTAATCTCTAAAGAGATTATTTTAAAATTTATGTTGTCAGGACATACCTGAGAAAGGGTGCAATTATGCAGAACAAGGAACCCAAGACTGCACTAATACTGGTTACAGGTTCATAAATTCTTTCCCAAGACAAATCTAAAAAGTTTAAGAGGTATGGATCTTCAAATATGTCTTACTGCTTTAGATTTTTTTGGTATGTGTGTAGGGTCATTTCCAGTGTTGATCATCTTGAGCATGTTCAATGACAGTTCAAGATGGGGTAAAAAGTTTTTCCACATTCAAATAATAGAGATTAAATATTATAATAATATTTGCTACATCCAATAAATCTATGATTAACTAAAAGTGCTTGCTTTTTAGCTTTTCTTGATACAGCTCTAAATGAACTGGAAACCGTAAAATTACCCCCCAAACAGCTGCAGAATTAGCTCATGCTCTATTGTCAAATCAACATTAATTAGCCTCGATTCTCATTTTTAAACAATCTACAAGATTTTTCTATCAAATCAAGATGGCCTAACTTCACCACATTATCTTGTGACTCACTTTTAGTATTACAGGGCAGAATTTTTAGCCTCTTCTCAGAAGTCTACATGCTTTTTCCATCCTACTCCACCCTCCCCACCCCAATCTCCTTCCGAACACTTAGGGCTTATAGCTACAGTGTTGTGTTACAGGGCTAACGTCTGCTTCTTTAAAAGGTGACTGCTAGATTATTCAGGAATGAGGATACGCAAATAATGTCCTCTATTTTTCTTTCCATCACCATGTTCACAAATGCTATTCAAGTCTCCAGTACAGAATTAAACCAAAATAAACTAAGAAGAAAGAGCCTGGAGTTCTGTCTTCTTTGTACCACAATTATACGTTTTTCCTTTGCAGATTTTGAAAGCAATTAATTTTCTTTAAAAAATTCCTAGATAGCTTAATAGTCTCCTAAATGGGCTGTTCTGCTGAAGCCATCAAGTTTTTAGTAATACTAGCCTGACCAAAGCATTAATGAAGACCAAATTCTAATTAAAGGTAACAAGGAAAACAATCTTTGATATCTTCAAGAAGGCCAAAATTTAGCGTATAACTTTCAATATCTCCTATAAAACATAAAGTGGAGCACAATTCTGTCTATTGCCATATTCTATCACCAGTGACAGCAACCTGAATACACAGAAAAGACTGGTTAATATGAAAACAACCTCAATTTAATGAAAGAATTATAAAAGCAAAAATACATGGTCTCAAAAGGAAATCTACAAAGATAAAAGCTGTTAAAGAAAATGATGCCAATCTGTCATATAACTGCTCAAAATATTTTCAGCTTCTGACATCGAGCTGACTCAATTTGTTTTATGAAAAGAAATGAATCCATGCTTCACTATTATGGGTCAATGAGATGTAAGAGAATCACAAAGGCTTAGAACCAGGCCTAGCACTGTGTGCTTACTTGGGGGTAGAGGGAGAACAGATAGCTCACTAGCAGCTCAAAGGTTGCTATGTACTGCCTAATGACAGAAGGTAGTTATGATATTGGTGTTAACAGGTAGTTGTTTTTAGTCTAATTTAGAGTTCTCTCCGAAACTTGGGAACTAAACTTCTCATTGTGCCTTTTATAGTTTTTACCATCTGATCCCACATAGCTCATACTATAGCTAAGATAAATGTTGGGGAAAAGAAATGCCAATTGGTTGAGGTATTGGTTTATATAAGATAACCAGAGTTCTAAAAGCACTTCAATATCGTAAAGTAAAAGTGTACCAAATAAAGCTAATACACACTTCACACTTGTTGAGCTTGCTCACCAGAACTGAACAGTAATTAACTTCACATAAGGACCCCTATTATCACACAAAGCCTTACTCATATTCATGATCTGCTGCAGCAAAGGTTTATCAAGCAACATCTAAACTTCAGAACAACAAACTTAATATTAAAAAGTATTATACACAAATATAAATTATTTTTCCTGAAAGAGTGACCTTGTCCTTCATGGTATTTGGGGAACAGAAAAAAAGTGTATAGCTCATCACAAACATAATTCAGAGTCACTTATAAGCCCACTGACCAAAGTAATATACTACATTACTGTCAAGCTGGATGACCACGCTGTCTCAGAAATGAGAAAGCTAAAAATAAAAATACCAACTAGATATCCTTGCACAGAATTAGTGTTTTTGATTTTATAGTGCCATAGCGTATCTACCCTATAATATCAAGGTTCTCTGAAAATGCAAAAAATTATTTTAAATACATTATTTCCTATCAATAGTTCCAAGAGTGTTATATATTAATAATTTAAGTAATGTTATCTGCCTACTGGAAAATGTGAGGAAAAATAGCTTTCATGACAAAGACAGTTGTGAACTACACTTTCCCATACCATAAAAATGGTCAACTGTTGTTTGGGCCATGCAAAACTCTGATTAGCAGAAATTAAGCGTGCTAACAGAACAATCTCTATTACACATTTGTGAGGACATCCCCAAACCAGAATATCTACACTGAAAGTGCCAATACAGAATAGTGGCGAATCAAGATATAAATCAAATATTAAGGAATCACTGCGGCACCAAGACTGCCAGTCAGCCGTGTGATGAGCCACCTCCGAGAAATACATGGTATAATGGAACTCTGAACACAAAATTTAACATTAAAAGTGCACCTGAATATTACAAACTAACTTTACAAAACCTATAATAAGGTAAAATATATATCTTTCGAAATATTCCAGCAGCTTTTTGTTTTTTTTTTTTTTTTAAGTTTTTCTTTTTTGAGAGGCTCATGAAATTTAAAAGGGACCACTAGCTAATTTCAACCATGCTTCACAAAACAATAATGGCTATTTTATATTGCAGTTACCAATGTAATGCAATTAGTGCTTTAAAATAATCTACACTCAAAAAAAGAGAGAGAAAGAGAGAGACCTTTGGAGGAAATATGCTTATTCAAAAGCTTCTTGGAAAAGAAAATTTACCTGAATATCAAGTCATGACTGATCTCAAGTGTAATGTTTAAAAGCTTCACAGACATGAATATTACAATCTTCAGGTCTCAGGACTTTTAATCTGAGAAAGTTTAGAGTTTGGTTTGTTTTTTAAATTCACTTTCTAACCAAAACAAATAATAGAAGTACTCAAATTTTCACTATTTACAACTCTCAGCCTACAATCTGAAATGACACAATACAAGTTCTCTTATTTAAACTGCAGCATTAAAGGGTAGGCACACCATTCTTCTGCTGCTCGATTGTCATCCACTGAAACACACATAGAAAATATTTATGTTAGTAAAATGATCACTCCATGTACACTACAATGACAAAATTTACATAACTCAACTCATACATCACTTATATAGACTACCACATAGGATTAAACCTCTCTGAACAGTAAACTCTACAAAAGTTGAACTTTTAGGGCCAGATTTTTAATGGGCCTTTAGTGATGTCTTTCTGAGAGGGGATAAAAGCAAGCACAAATTAATTTTCTCAAAGAACCTTTTTGCAGCAATCCTGGGCTACTGAATATCCCAAACATTACACAAAAAGGTACTATGGCTGCAATTAATTGTGTGCTGACAAATTCTTAAGTGTGTAACAAAGGAGGCATTCCTTCATAAGCTTAGTCCTTTGCTTTCAGCAAACTTTCTAAGATTTCCTTCAATTGCAGATGAAAACCACATTTCAAAAGGAATTTTTATTGCAACTTCCAGCTAGGTGACAAAATATTGTAGAATCATAAAATGCTACTGAACCCAAACTGTTTTTTCTGTTAAGAAGTCTAGAAATCTAAGGGGAAACAGGCTCAGTTATCCACTGATTAAACTGCTACACAAAATAAACAAATCAAGAGGAACCCACACCCAAGCTATGTCAAGAATGAGCAGTGCATGTATTTTAATAACAGCAATGGTGTGCCTAACCTTTGAACACACAAAGGTGTGTTGAGGGAAAACTTAACCTAATTTAATTAGTTGCTCCAAAGTTTCCAGGCAAGAATTTATGCCTTGGAAATATCTGGACCTCCCCTCAAACTGTTAGTATCCATCTGAAATCAACATCTAACCAACGCTCCAAGTTTAATTTTATTTTAAATACTGAAACTCCAATGTTTGTTTTTGGTTAAGCATTTAGAAGGGCCTGACCACCTTTCTCAGCAGATTAGAATATACAGTATATGTGGTGTGGATTTTGTTTTGCACAAATAGTAATCTGATCACAATGAAAAATTAAATTCCAGGGGCTTTGCTTATTCTTGCAAAAACCGCAGAAAATAAACTTTCCTTACTTTCATTTTAAAAGCCCATCTCAAAAAAAGCTTAGATATTCTTCAAGGAGTGCTTATACAAACATGATCTCAAAGGTCCTGAACTGTGTGCTAAACAACCACAAATATCAGCTAATTATCAGAAAAAGTCAAGAAGGGGGTATTATGTAGGATGCCAAAAAAAGAGAAAACAATTCTAACCAATAAAATTAAAAAAACAAAACAAAACAAAACAAAACAAAAACCTCTCCCACCCTTCTACTAGTATTTGGATCAGTTAAAAAAGGAATTCCAATGAGTTTGACTTCTGATTGAATTATTGTTAGAACTGATATGCATCCTGAATCTTATCAGGTTACCTTGGGGTTGTTTTTTTTCTCTCACTACAAACATGGATCCTTCATTAACATGGATACTGGGCAGACTACTGAGGCTGTAAAATCTAAGTATCACTTTTGCAATATCATAATTAGTTACACACATTTCTTTCCCTATTTCTCCCATCCCCAATAAACAGATCTTGAATATCTTAATTCAGTTGCTTCAACGATACTCAGTCAGTTAGCACATCAATTCTGTAAAAGGACTGAAGATTACAAAGAAACCTAGTTTGCTAAAATGAGGCATCCTCCATTGTTTTATGTAATGTACCCTGACTGCTCCTGAGTAAATACGGAGCTCGTCCTCCATGAGATAAGGCTATATCCTCACTTGTTGGTGAGACCAAATTCTACCCTTAGAAAATCTCAAATGAAATTACAGCAAAGGTAGTGTTCAAAGTAATTAACTGAAGCATTTCTGAAGGTAGTGTGTGCACATTTTCCACCGCCTTCCCCTCTGGGTGAGCACTAATAGCTTGCTAATTTGTTAAGTAAATTTAATAGTGAGAAGAAAATTATAAAATGTAACTATAAATGACCCAATAATTATGTCAGTGAATAACCAAATTTCTCAAACTCAAAGGTTCATTGTTCTTCTTAGTTTTTTCTTTAGTTTAATCCTTCAATTAGTTGAATCGTAGATGAAAAATGTGAGTAATTTTGTATTATAAGATGGCTTTCCAATTTGCAGTGATAAAGCTCCCAGTATGACAGACGTAGTTTCTAAAAGGGGGCTTTTTTTCCTCTTCTTTTTTAAAAAGTAAAAACAAATATAACTTAAGAAAAAACAAAAAACCAAAACAAAACAAAAAAGCATGCAGGCTCTACAGGCAAGGAGTCCACTTCCATGTATCTGTTCTCTGTGAGGTAACTCAATTCTCTTTTGTAGAGAAACATGCAAAAGGCCAAACATATTCCGAGCCATACTGCACATGAAAAATTTAAAATATGCAACATTCAGAATGCACATTTCATCTCTGTACACACAAGTCAATGCAAAATCTGCAAAGAAACAAGTGTCACAGTAAATGAAATTACGTGCAAGCAATGATAGCTGAACAATGATGCAGTAGTGCTCACCCAGTTTGTACAGTAATTGGCACTCTACAGTATTCCTACTCGTTTTTTGATTCATTTGCACTTTGTGCTGCCTCTCCCTGGGGATCTAATTCAATTTTTACAGAAACATCTGGCCCCTCCGACCTCATTAATTTCATCTTTTTCTTTGGAGGGTTTTTCAAAGTGCCCAGCCTCTCCTTTACTTTGTACTCCAGTGTACTGTGGGGAATCCCATAAATACTCTGAGCTTTGGAAACACTCATTTTTCCACTCATAACCACTGAGATTGCTTCCTCCAGTATCTCACTGTTGTACTGTCTGTAACGCCCTCTTTTCTTCCGAGGCTGCTTGGAGCCAGGGTCTCCTTCTTGATCCGATGTGGGATATGGCTGTCCAGAGGTAGACTGCTCAGCATCTGAGCCCCAAGAATCGGGTCCAGCATCTAACATGCTTTTTCTATTTTGTTTTGGAAGAATAGCCCTTAATTTTTTACTAAGCGCGCTCTCCGTTTGTGAACCCATTACCAAAGAGCTATAGCTGTACTGATCACCAGTGCGAGACTCCCAAGAAAGATCCATTCCTCGAACTTGTGGTATCTTTAAATCTACAGGAGATGAATGGCTCACATCCTTTTTTCCATCTTGTTTTGCTTGAAGTGCCATTTTTGGAAAAGCAGAGTTTTCTGCAAGAAAAGGAAGGTCACTGATGTTGCTGAGTGCACCATTTCCCCTGAACTTCATACGGCTGAGGTTGAACTCGTAATGTGGTTTTGCCCAAGAGGCTTCCCTGGATAATATTAAGTGTTGTCCATGATTCTGTAATCCAGATGGCCCAAGGCTGGCAGCTGTGGACAATTGGTTTCTGCTCAGTAGTTCTTCACTAATCTGCAGGGATCGAGCCAGTGGAACTTTGAGTGATGTGGAGTGTCCAAAACCTTCCCTGGTTCCATCCTGTAAGCTTCTTGGAGGTACCCCATCACCACTCCGAAGTCCGTCTGGGCGGTACTGGCTGGGTCTCCCAGGTCGCCTAATTGGATGGAAGGAAACTGATGTGAGCAGGACTTGCACAGGTAGGGAGGGATGGGTGAGGGGACCACTCCTTTATTAGAAGGCCTTGCTTGGGTAACATCACTTTGTGTTATTTATTTATTTTTCTCTAAAATTAAAAAAAAAATGGTCTCGGCAGTTAGTTTTAAAACTTGTTCACAAAAAAGGAAAAAGGAAAAAGAAAAAAAATCAGGAGCTTTTTGGGCAAAGAAAAATTAAACCTGTCAGCTGGTCTCTCTGGTTGGGTTCACAAATTTTCGGAGAAAAAGTTTCGCGCAACTGTCTGAAAATAGCATCTTAATTATTAATTACAAAGTAATCATCACTCTCCATAGATCTACACAGAATTGTGTTGCCAATGTGACGTTACCACTAAACAAGTACAGTAATAAAAGAGTAAGCCAAATTAGTTATTTTAATTCAATATATTCAACATTCATGACAACTAGTTTTAAAACTGAAACCATATACATTACTGGAACCCATAGATAATTGCTCATTTATCCCACAAACAAGTTGATATTCATCATCAAAAATCAAACAATTCCAAATAATATTGCTTATTTTGCTTGGGGGGGAAAATATGTATATATGGCTAACAGCCCCAAAGGAGAAAAAAAAAAAACTCCCCAACAAACCAAACCAAAAGACCCACTGCATTATAACTTACCACATGTCTTCATTTTAAAACACTACTAGTTGCAGATACATGAGTATCATGATTTTCCATTTGAAATAATCCAAGCTTAAAAGAAATTACTCTTTATTTACCCCTTAAGTTCTACTCAAGGTAATTACTGTCAGAGGGATATAAACAAGTTTTTAGCAGTTTTCTCTGGCTTAAAAAAAAACTCCCTTCTTGAAATACCAACACCTATTTTGAAATTTCAAATGGACGGCTTTCAAATAATGTTTAAAAAGTCAATTATTTAGACAAAGTTAATTCATAAGGTTTTGACTTTCACAATAGGGAAAGATTATCAATATTAAGACTGACATGTGGCAAAACACGCCCAAGCGGGTGATTACATTAACTAGGCGTAAAACAGGGCTTCTCAGAAACGATAAACCAGTTATGTTCTACAAAACTGTATGGGGACTACTATCATCAGTAACACAGTTAGGATAACACTGAATATTCAACTAAAAGATGGGCAATCCTATTGGTGCATTTTTCTTCCATAAAACCAGTAGAAAACACTTTCCATTCAGAGGGACAAAAACAGCAACTTCAGCCATATAATACATGAACCTGGTAGCCAAGTTTACAGTGAATCTTAAGCAAAGGATGTGTTTATGCAAACTGCACATGGACTTTTACATGTGTCCTTAAATTACACAACTCGAGGTTTTTTTTTTTTTGGCGACAGGGTCTCGCTCTGTCAGCCAGGTTTGAGTGCAGTGCTGTGATCATGGCTCACTGCAGCTGTGACCTTCTGGGCTCAAGCAATCCTCCCAACTCAGCCTTCTGAGTAGCTGGGACTACAGGTGCACACCACCACGCCTGGCCAATTTTTCCATTTTTAGTAGAGACGGGGTTTTGCCATATTGCCCAGGCTGGTCTCGAACTCCTGACCTCAGGTGATCTGTCCACTTCAGCCTCCCAAAGTGTTGGGATAACAGGCGTGAGCCACCACACTCGGCTCAAGTATCTTTTGATATATAAATAGAACCCAAAGATTTGGGAACATGCTGACTTATATCTAGTATAAACCATAGTGAAAAGAAAGGGTTAAGAAAAAGATTAGTAAACTATGCATAATGCATTAAATTAGTACTTTCTGGAAATGAAAAGTTTTGGAATTTTAGAGAAAGGGAGATTTTAGAAGTCTGTAAAGGAATCCTTCTATTTGAAGGTAGTTAACAGTAAGTTGGAAGAGGTTAGTCCACTTAGCATCCACTTGTTCCTTTAATATCTAAGTAACTTCCCCACATTGATAATCTGAAAGTTAAATAAGACTAAGTATTAACTAATTTAAACTTACCAAGTTACTTTTCGTATCTAGATAAAGTTGATTTTTTGTCACACAGTTTTATAGAAATGCTTTTTCAACATGGTATCTGAATGTCTTTATTAATATCTGACTTTTCTAGTTGGTTATTAGATATACACAGGGAGAAGACAGTTCTTATACTATAAAATCAGGGAGTCAGAGAATTTACTTTAGTCTCCTAAGAGTTATCAAAACTGAGCAAGTAATAATGTCTTGGTAGCCTAAGATGGTTATGCATCAACATCTACAATCAGTCTTTCAGAAAACTACATTTTCTGAACTGCCAGAGTTAAAGTACAGTTTAAATCAACCACCAAAATCAAACCCAAAAGAAACAAAAATGAACACACATACACACAAATCCCACTAGAGATACCAAGTATTGGAGCTCAATTTTCATTAAACTGCTTCAACACACATAACAATGTCTTTATATCTAAACTTTAGAATTATTTAACTTGAGTTTCACACTCCAAAACATGCCACAACAAAAAGTCTAAAGAAATAATTGCCATACTCATGGTTATTTACTATTTGTACTAAACTGACAAAAACTCATCTGTACTAGCCAATTTTACTTTGCACAGATTGCATTTTTACTTGATCTATGGTCCATATTTATAAATGACTTACTTAGAAGGGTTATTTTTTAAAATGTAAAAGGAGACTGGCATCAACCTTTGATGAATTATCTATATGAAACTGTGTAAGGCTACAAATATTCTCCCTTACCCGTTCCCTTGAGTACTGGAGCAGCCTGGAGAGTGGCTCAGGGAAGTGCTGCCAGCACATGGACTTTTCTTAGTGGACAGATCAAGTACACCGTCTGCAGAGACACAAAGAAACACCTGAGGATATTAAAAGCTAGGAGCAAATGTAAACTGAGTAGGCTAAAAATGAAAAAGCAGTAAGTAGGCTTATTCAACTAAGCAGATACGCTAGTCATATATTTGAGTTATAAAAATCAATTCAATCCTGAAACAACATAAATTTAGCAAGGCATGTTATACTTAATATCCTCAAGGGCTAAATATATTATTAATGGGGCAAAAAGAAAAGATAAAACATATTACTGAAGATGTTAAGATATAGTGAAATACTAGAAATAGCAGTTTACATAGCATGAGGTCCGCTGTTACCAGAATTTTTAAGACTCCATTTTCTAAATTTTCCTTGATCAAAGCATACAAGTTTTTAATGTCCCACAGTGGCATACAAACTATAGAACCAAATCCCTCAAGAGCTAAATCTACCTGAAACTCCAAAAGTACATACAAGTTGGATATAGAAAATTTTAAATAAGATATAAAAATTGTTTTTAAATGTAAGTTTTTGTCATTAAAGCACATGTATATACTAAACAAGATGGTCTGTAAGATGAATCAGTTAATGATTTATGATTTGGGTGTGTCCTAATAGTTTTCTAGACCACTATAAAAAATGTATACTTGTATTCAATCTTTTTTTTTTTTTTTTTTTTTTTTTTTTTTTTGAGACAGAGTCTTGCTCTGTCGCCCGGGCTGGAGTGCAGTGGCGCGATCTCGGCTCACTGCAAGCTCCGCTTCCCGGGTTCACGCCATTCTCTCGCCTCAGCCCTTCTCTCGCCTCAGCCTCCCGAGTAGCTGGGACTACAGGCGCCCGCCACCACGCCCGGCTAATTTTTTGTATTTTTAGTAGAGACGGGGTTTCACCGTGTTAGCCAGGATGGTCTCGATCTCCTGACCTGGTGATCCGCCTCCCAAAGTGCCGGGATTACAGGCGTGAGCCACCGTGCCTGGCCTGTATTCAGTCTTTTAAAAAAAATTGCAGATTCAAAATTCAATTACTGGATTTTATGAATGTAAGAATTTTTCAATTAAGAAGACATTAAAAATTGGTGAAGAAAGCTGAAAGAAAGAAGAATGAAACTGTCTTGATATTGATGAGAGCCTGGAAGTACAACCATTTTTTACTGCAACTAGACCAAATCGCAAATTCATGTTAATACATAAAATTAGAAGACTTTCTTTTCCCTCAAAGACATTTTTCTCCTTATTGAAATACCTGGAAAAGAAATATTTTAAAGCTACCACTCTGACCGAAATTAACAGAATAAGATAATACACAATGTCTTTGACTTTCAGTTGGCCAGCAGAGGGGTCTTACAATCTAGTTACGTTAAAAATTACCCCAGAGTAGAAGCTACTTACAAATTGTATCGGAGGACATTTTATTTCAGGCTGTTAGAAATAAACAGGCAACTGAGTTTGTAAACAAAAAATCACTACACTCATAAGTAAGAGTTTCGTCCTTTAGAGTCACTAATATTTCTAAAAATATAATTATAAGCTTATAGAACCAATTATCCTATTAGACATCTAACCCAATTATACATCTAAGCAGCAAATGTACTGCTTACAACATTTCCAACCAAAGACACTATTATTTAAAGACAAGTCAAATAGTCAATTTGTCTAATCAAACAGGCAATATATTTTAAGTCTACCACTAAAAATATTGTGCTTTTTAGTTGAAAACACATTCATTAAGGAAATATAATTTAAAATTTTTTTACTTCATTTGAAGTCTACATACTATAATGCTATCATGTAGTTCAAATTCCTCTTTGTAAGAGCATGCTGTCAATATAATGTATCATCTCTTAAGTGTAACAGTAGTTATAACCAGTTAAATTAGACTAAGTGGTATCATTTTATGTTAACCTCCATTAATAGTTTAAATATAATTCTATGTTGTCATTCTCCTAATATAAACCTGAAGCTTCTGACGCAATATTTAGAGTGAAGAGATCTTTAATGAAAACTACCAATTTGTGGAAAACAATCATCAATAAAAAAGATACAACTTTGTAAATATGATAACCAAAGGTACATGAGAAATGTGAACAAGGAGGAGGTCTCCTGTCAATAAATCTCTCAGAACTCAGATATTTTGTTTGCTGTTCACCACACAGGAAAAGGATAAAAGCAAAGGAAAACTACTCAAAAGAAAATTCATTTCAAAGAGGTTATTTAAGAATTAAATGTATTTTCCAAAATAAGCATGTATTTCTCACCAATAAATCTACATAATCTCATAACCTTTCTGTATACTCAAGATTTCTATGACAATAAAATCTCATTAGTACAGACATCACCAATTTACAATTTGTAGTGGTTCAAACAGTGGCTGAGTTGAAATGCTTGCTTCAATTTTTGTAAATTAAAGGTAAAATGAGATCACAAAGCAACAGGAATATCTACTGAAGAAAATAAACTTCAGAGACTCAAGAAACATTTGCTAAACAAAACTGATAACCTCTTAACTTCATCACTTAGTGTCCTCATCAACAAATTTCCTTTTTGAAATACTTTCAAGTTAGTCAGTGGATGTGTGTGTTTATGTATGTGTTTCTGTATTTATAAAACATTGAATATACTTAACAACCTAAAGTATGTTTTGCTGCTTTCTCTATTTGTAACCCTAGTAGTTTCTTTTTCAAAATTCAAATACATGTTTTTCCTTATGATCTCATTTGCAGAGCATATAACTTATACTTACAAGTAGAGGCATATTTCTCTGACAGGTGCTAGTCCTAGAAAATTTATAGTTAAGGGGAAAACTTACTTTTCCATAGGAGTTTTAAAAAACATAAAAATACTATGGAAAATATAAAATGCTTATATAAATATCAAGCAAATGAAAGATTAGTGACAACTGTTAACCACCTGACTTTCCTGAGTGGTACATCAATCATGACCATGAACTGCTGACAGATAAGGCTGTAACAACTTTAGCTGTACTTCTCCATCATTGCATAGTAAGAAATAATTTAAAAATCACATTAGTTTTTATGCTATTATTGTTGCTGATGCTCTACTTGCCAACACTTTTTTTTTTCTCCCTAAATTAAAGTATTCTGATAAGATAGAGGAGACCTTGACATCAGACCATACCTTGTTCGCTAGGTTCTGACTGAGACTTTCTGACAGTAAGGTCCAGAGGTGAGTCTTGGTCAGCCATGAGAAGTTTGCTGAGCACAGGGTTCTGAGTAGTTGCAGCCGTGGGAGAGGTGGTGACTGGAGATGCTTTCGGCAGGCTTTGGTTCTTTGTGCTATTGGGCTGGCTGGGGTCCTGAGTAGAGCTATTTTTTGAGGTATATTCAGCAGCAAATTGTTGGATCATTCGCTGCATGATCTCACGGGCCACTAGGGGAATATTGGGGTCGGAGACCCAGGGACTGTCTGTAAATAAAGATTTATTTACTTTTAAAGTGGGACAATGTACTTAGAAAAAACAGCTTTCAAGTAAACATAAAATTTCATTTTATTTTTCTTAAAATGCAGTTATCTTAAAAATAGTATCTCCCCTTTGACTTATATTTTCTAAGCTTTTGAGTTGTCAATTTTTAAAAATAAAATTTTCATTAAAATAATTCTAAACATTTTCCCCCAATATAATAATTGAACATTATGAAATTAAATAAAGGGATAACAACTAGAATATCTTCTGGGCAAGAATCACTTACCTGACACAGAAATCCCAAAACCCTTCTCTTAGGAAATAATTACTTTCATGTTAACATACCTATAGGTCACATCAGGTTTCCCTAGATTTTTTCCTCAGTCACCTTCTCCTAAATATTTGAAGAATGCATTACTGAGTTCATGAGTGCTGAATTTACTTTATATTAAAGACAGAAGGCGTACCAAGATTATAAAAGGAGATACTTAATTTTCAGATCCATTTTAGGCTAGGGCAACCATTCTCACACTTTAATGTTCATCAGAATCACCCTGATGGCTTGCAAAAACAGATTGCTGGGTTCTCTCCCCAGAGTTTCTGATTCAGTAGTTCTAGGGTGGGCTCAAGTTGGCACTCAACTGGCACTCTAACAAGTTCTTAGATTCTGCTGGTCTGGGGACCACAATTTCAGAACCTCTGGGCTAGGTGTTTAAATGTCAAATCTCAAAAACCTAAGAAAAACCACGTATTTTCCAAGGATACTTTAAATAAACTCTGTCAACTAGTAAAACAATAGGGAAATAATGAAATAAACATCTAAATTATCAATATCTAGTCAGTGTTAAGTTTAGACCATAAGAACTCATTAACTCAAAAACCTTTTAGCACTGGGAGAGACTCTGAAGGGCAAAAGAGGTTAAGATGAAAGGGAAAATGACTTGTATAATATATTATCATCATGCCTCTATAATTACCACACTATAATAGTCAATCAGGAAGACTAAGCTTCTCAAGAGCTGAGACTGTGTGTGTTTACCTCTGTGTACCTCTAAATACTTAATCTTGCCTGATCTAAAGTGTGTATTCAATTTAGCTGAATACTAAACAGGTCAATCAAATCAATCAGCATGAAATAGCCCTTTTAAAAAAAATAAAATGAAGAAAATGTGTTTGTTTACCTCTGTGTACCTCTATATACCTAATCTTGCCTGGTCTAAAGTGTGTATTCCATTTAGTTGAATACTAAATAGTCAATCAACATGAAATAGTCCTTAAAAAAAAAAAAGGGAAATGTGATCAAAAGAGTAGGTGGCCACTACAAATTTATACAGGTGATTAGTGATAGACCCTCGATTAAAACTCTTCCCCGGTCTTACTGTTTTACCTGTGACCTTTGCTTCCCAAGACACCTTTGAGGCTTTCCAAGACAGTTTTCAGGAAACCAAGGTTTCTTTAGTCTTTTAAAGATTAGCTATAGAAGGCAAATAACTTTACCCACAGTATTTTGGAGCTGTAAGGAACTTACAAATTAAGAGTTTAATTTATAAAGTTAAAGAAAAACTGACTCTAATTACTAACTAAAATCTAAAATCTCCACAATAAACAACAAACAAACAAATACATCATCAAAACCTCACAGGACTCCTAAGAACAGGTTTTTTTTCCCCCTAAAGGATGATACTCAATACCAGAAGATGCTCACAAAGTTGTGCTATTTATTTCATCTTCTGGGGTTTAGTGAGGCTCACTCTACTAGTAACAATGTTTCTGTCATACTAAGCAGTATTTATAACTTGAAATGTCCTCTCCATAAATAGAGACTATAAGTATTTCCGGTGGTTTAAAAATAAAGGTATGGAACCAGGTAAGGTTCAGAAGTTGCTACAGTTACTGAAAATGGTTCCTCAGTGTTTTAATAAACATTTTATACATACACTGCTTTTTAAATATCTCCATCCACTGAATTTTCTTAATAGTCATTTAACTTTCCAGTTAAGACCCATTTTTCTCCCTACATAAATCTCCATATGACCCATTGTATAAATTTCAAGTTTTAGTACATTAGTTTACCTTTTCACCCCTGAATAGTTGGAGAACATGTAATACATAAAGGAAATTTCCATACAAAAAGTAAAATAAAATTTATGAATTTATGAGATGCCTCTGTGTTTAAGTAGTATTAATAAAGAGCTCTGTGAAGAGTCAAAGATATTAGGACAAGGACCATAGACCACTATCTTTGAGCACTCAATGTCTGCAGAATCTTGTCTCTCTATTGAATGAAAACACAGTCATGAGACAAGACAGTGTTTATGAAATACATCTCTGCCGTTTGAATTTCTCTATCTTGTGAAAATTTATTGAACAGATTTTCATTCTTTGACATACTTAAAATACACATCTACAAACATATCCACACCCAGGGGAACACAGCACAACTGAGTCAAATAAAAGCAACAAATCAGATCAAAAATAAAATTGCAGAAAAACATGTTACATCACAGTATATCTTAAAAGGCAAATCTAACCTTTTTAATACAAGTGACAAAGCAAGCTGAAAAGAAATGTCATTATGACATTTGTAGAAGGTTTACTGTTCTTAAAATGAAATTTATTATGGATTCCATATCATAAAAGCCTACTTTTATTCCATCTCTGATTCTACTTAACTATACATAATCTTTACACAAATTATTTAAAACACAGAATTTACAATACTTTGAAACAAGGGACCAAATCTAAGCATCTGAATTATTTATTAAAACAAAAGATTCTCTTCAGATTAAAATGTCCATTATTATATCCCTGGATACTAAACATTTTCGGTATTAATTTAAAGAGTACTAATGGCTATCTTGGAGATGGTTACAAGAGAATTATACCTAAAAATATCAATATTAATACATAAAGGTGAAGAAAATATCCAAATTCCAGAGCAAGAGTTCTTTCTCTGGGCATCACATGCCTGTACTTAAACAAATAAACTCAACTTACAATTTCAGAGCATTCCCATCTTTTGAAATCTATCCTGAGACTGATTCTGAGGTACGAATTCCTCCCCTAAAGGTTATAACCCAAAAGCTTAATTTCTTAAAACTTTATAAAAACTTTAAAGTTATTCCTCTATAACAAAGGGATGGGACTAGTAAAAAAGTGCGACAGAACTTTTCTGTAGGAGTCTTATGATTGACCTTATTAATGTCCCCTAAGCAAAGAGTGGATGAAAAGTGGTTCCTCCACGTAAATTAGGGAGAGGAAGTCCTCTTTTCAGATAATGAAGCTTGCTATAACAACACATCAGATCAATGACTCTGTGTACATCCTTCAGGAGAGGAGCTGTAAAGACATTTTATTTGGTAAGCAAACTGATAGAACTGCTCTACCAGGTGTTGATAATTAAATTTGCTTTTAACAATCAAATGTTCATAAAACTAAAAAAACAATTATTTTGAACATAATTTTGGAATTCTGAGCAGTGTGCAGGAATAATAAGACATAGGAGACTGAGCTGGGAGATTTAGGTCAGGAGATGCTAGTGGGTGTTTACAGAGAATTAAGGATGTACTAAACGATTTAATTCTGCCTAGAGTGCTCATGGAAGAAAATGGGGAAAAAAGTGCCACAGACAATAATCTCTGTGCATTTCTCAATTTTATATGACACTGCACTTCACACCACCTTTTGGAAATACTGATCACATTAAGCAGAAGCCCAGTTAGTGTCCAACTGTAAAGAAACCCAACAGAACCAGCACTTACGAGACTTTTAACCAATGTCAAAGGGAAGGAGGGAATTTCCAGAGGAATGAGAGGTGTAAACTAGAACATATAAAGAATTATTAAAGAAAATGGAATCACTGAGTCTGCTGAAGATTAAATAAGAATATTTAAGATTATCAAGAGTTTGTATGAAACTTTTAGAACCCATCATAGTAACCACCATCTTGGAAATGGAGGAAAAGTATAAGAAGTATAAATCCATTTAGAATTTCTTAAAAGTAAAGACTGTTCACTAGAAGGCAATATGAAGGGAACTTTCCTGAAGGTTCTGGCTGATGGCAATTATGCTTTGTGAATAGAGAATAAATCTGAATGCCTCTATGAAGGATTTATAAGCCTCAAGACTCCATGACTGAAGAACTTTTCTGTATTTCAAAAGAAATGTAAAATATGCCTACAAAAGTTTCAAGGAGAAAGATAAATTTTAAAAATGCAAGAGGGTGAGCTATTAAATGCCACCTCAAATGCAGCGGGAAAAGTTTTACTACATAATAATAATTTCCCTAATTTTAATATAGAAAATTTTAGTGAAACAAGACTGTATCAAGGAAAAAAATGCTTACAAATCTAATTTTATGATATAACTACATTTTCTCTCCAAATGAAATTTCAGGTTGGAATCACTAAAAGAAAAAAAAAACCACAGTTGGTTTTAGTTATCAGTGATTAAAACAGTAACTGTCTCTGTAAGTTGTCTAACAAAATATAGTACTACTGAGAGCTTAACATTTTTAGAATTTCGTAATAATTTTCTAAACTATTAACTCACCATCACGTCAGAGCCTAAATGTGGCAAACAGGGTTTACCTTAACCCTAATTCCAATTTGAACTTGACCCAAGGGATATAGAACAATATAAATTATATCATCAATAAAGAAAAATCTTTTTAAGAGGAACTTTAAAAATGACATCGAAATTAAGGAGATTAATAATACAAGACAAGCAGATGCTAAATATCATCTTCACTGAAACCAACCTTTTCTATAAAAGACTGCATTGAGGAATTCTTCTGCTTGTCTCTCGAATCGAATGATTTTTGCTTGCTCTTGTTTAAGCAGAGCTTCTTGCCCAGCTCCCGAATCTGGTTCATCCAGACCGACTAAGTGTCCCTGCAAAAATACTTGGTGAAATAGTTGCACAAAAGTCTTTTCCCATTCAATATCAAAAGCACAGATACGAAATCAAAGACAAAGTTAGTAGCAAATAAGGCAAATTAATTTGATGCAATTAAAATATTTTAAAACTTCAGTATAAATTTTATGAAAAAGTATAAAAGCAAAATAAATGTAAACATATTCTTTAGTTGGATTTTATCCACTTTTTTTTTTACTATGAGTTTTGTTCAAAACTTAGTCTAATTAAACTTTAAGTGCCAGAGGGATAATTTCCTTGAAAGCACTCTATTATACTATAGTTATCTTTCACAGGCAACTCAATTCAGACAGAATGTTTTTAATTTACAAGGAAAAAAACATTTTAAATTCCAAATCTCATTTGAGGATCCTAGCATGAGATCTATTTTTCACCAGACACAAAACACAAACACTTTTAAAAGGCCATTAGGAAGAAAAACTCAGAATACATCTCAATTCACTATTCTGTCTTTAGATTACTTTTTAAAAACTGTGGTTCTCAAACCTTTAATGGGTTGTAAAATAGATTAACTGGTCAAAAGCAGCACTAGCAAAATGAACTGAAAACTAGAATGCACTGCATGTTCTGAGTGTAAGCAATGCATTGTCTTTTGTTATAGTATATCTATGTTTGAACAGCTTTGAAATATAAACAGTGAATCCAAACGGGCGCCGTGGCTCATGCCTGTAATCCCAGCACTTAGGGAGGCTGAGGCAGGCGGATCACTTGAGGTCAGGAGTTCGAGACCAGCCTGGCCAACATGGTGAAACCCAGTCTCTACTAAAAATACAAAAATTAGCTGGGCATGGTGGCGCATGCCTGTAATGCCAACTACTCAGGAGGCTGAGGCCTGAGAATCACTTGAACCTGGGAGGTGGGGGTTGCACTTGAGATTATGCTACTGCACTCCAGCCTGGGTGACAGAGCAAGATTTTGTCTCAAAAAAAGAAAAGTAGATCAGAAAGTTTCTCTGACCAAAAAGTTCCAATACGGTGTACTATAATCATCCCTGAGATTCCCAGCCTCTAATCCCAGACTGCAGGAGCACTGGACCAAGTTGACAATACTTTGCACCTACCTCCACTCTTGTATCTTACAATAACAGAAAACAAAAGTATTTTTAAAAAGCTAAGTGCATATTTAAGTGTTCTTTAAGTTCTAGCGCATATAATTTATTTGAAATCACTTTAATGTATGAATTAATGTCTTTATTTCCATATCTAAGTGCTCTAAATAAGAAAATGGGACATATCTTAGCACAATGAAAAGGAATTAAACAACATATTGAAGACATGTTATAATGTACAAATGATTCCCTCAAAAATTTAAAAAATACCCACTGATATTTGCAACCAGCTTTCTATAATTTCTCATCCTAAGATTTATGTGAAAAGCACAACCAAAATATGTATTTAGCATGGATTATATATTGTAAAAAGCTTAATATGAAGCACTGGCATAGTCAAACTAAAATAATGATCCTTAAACACTGCTATATAAGGCACAGTAAGTTTGCTATATAATGTATTAAAAAATTTAAATGAAATATTTTAGGTCTTATAAATAATGAGAACCTTTATTATAGCTGTATTTGCCAACATTCTCTTTTATAAATTTCTCTATCACATTAACTATTTTGAGGAAGGCTGAACCATTTGCCAAAGCAGCTACATCATTTACATTTCAAAAACAATGTATATGGGTTCTGACTTCTCCACATACTTATGAACACTTGTTATCTTTTTTATTACACCCATTTTAGTAGATAAGAAGTGGTACATCTCATGGTTTAAGGTTTGTATTTTCCTAATTGACTAATGATGTTGAGCATCTTTTCAT
The DNA here is from genome assembly GCF_024542745.1 of Macaca thibetana thibetana. Taxonomy (NCBI): domain Eukaryota; kingdom Metazoa; phylum Chordata; class Mammalia; order Primates; family Cercopithecidae; genus Macaca; species Macaca thibetana. The sequence goes on along the minus strand of NC_065586.1, from coordinate 92,960,691 downwards.
GTGCTTATTGGCACATTACACCTTCTTTGGAAAAATGTCCATTCAGATCATTGATTTTTTTTTTTTTTTTTTTGAGACGGAGTCTCACTCTGTTGCCTAGGCTGGAGCACAGTGGTGCGATCTTGGCTCACTGCAACCTCCGCCTCCCGGGTTCAAATGATTCTCCTGCCTCAGCCTCCCGAGCAGCTGAGACTGTAGGCACGTACCATCATGCCTGGCTTTTTGTATTTTTAGTAGTGACGGGGTTTCACCGTGTTGGCCAGGACGGTCTCCATCTCTTGACCTCATGATCCACCTGCCTCGGCCTCCCAAAGTGCTGGGATTACAGGCGTGAGCCACCGCACCCGGCCGAGATCCTTGCTCATTTTTTATTGAGTCATTTACCATTTTACTGTGGCACTGTAAGAATTCTTGATATATTCTGAAACAAGTCCATTATTAGATATATGATTTGCAAATATTTTCTTCCATTCTTTGAGTTTTATTACTTGATAGTACTGACGGTACTGTTAGTAGCACGAAAGCTTTAATTTTAGTGAATTCCAATCTATATATTTTTCGTCACTTGTGCTTTTGATGTTATACCCAAAAAACTTGGCCATGAAGATTTAACCCTATGCTTTCTTCTAAGAATTTTATAGTTTTAGGGCTTACTTTTAGGCCTATAATACATGTCAAGTTAATTTAGTGTATGGCATAAGGAACGGGTCCAACCTCATTCTCTTGCATGTGGATACTCACTTGGTTCCAGCACCTTTTGGTGAAAAAACAATTCTTTCCCCCAAGTGAAAGAACTCTTGTCAAAAGTCACTGGCCATACATTTTACTTCTGAACTCTCGATTCTATTCCACTATTTATATATCTATCCTCAAGCCAGCATCACATTAAGCTGCCCAAGGTAGTTTTATAGTAAGTTTTGAAACTGGTAAAGTGTAAATCCTCCCAATTTGTTCTTCTTTTACAAGATTGTTTAGACTATTTGAAGTCTCTTAAATTTTCATATGAATTTTAGGACCAGCTTGTGAATCTCTGCAAATAAGTCAGTTGGGATTTTGGTAGAAAATGCACTGAATCCGCATATCAATTTGGGAAGTAATACCATGGTAACAATTTTAAGTCTTCTGATCCATGAACATGTCTTTCCATGTAATTTCTTTCAGCAATATTTTGTAATTTACAACATATGAGTCTTATACTTCTTTTATATTTATTCCTAAGTGTTGTATTTTTTTGACGCTACTGTAAATAGTTTTCAAACTTTCATGTTCATATTGTTCACTGCTAGTGTATAGCAATACAATTATGTTTTTTAAAAAATGATGTGGTATTCTGAACCTTGCTGAACTTGTTAAACTCTAACAGTGTTTTGTAGATTTCTTGGGATTTTCTATATACATCATCATGTCATCTGTAAACCGAGACAGTTTTACCTCTTCTTTTGCAATGTGAATGACTTTGGTTTCTTTTTATTGCCTAATTTCCCTGGCTAGAACCTCATGTACAACGGTGGATGTACATGGTGAGAGTGGACATCCTGCCTTGTTCCTGATTTTGGGGGAAGCTGTTCCATCTTTTAGTTGGGTGTTTTTGTAGTTCAGGTTGAGAAAGTTCCCTTCTATTCCTAGTTTGTTGGGTTTGTTTTTACATCAAGAAAAAGTGCTGGATTTGGCCAAATGCCATTTTGGAGGGTGTCTACAGAGATGATCATGTGGTCTGTGTCACTTACTGTATTAATACATTGTATTACAGTAATTGACGTAAGAGTGTTAAACCAGCCAGGTACAGGGGCTCATGCCTGTATAATTCCAGCTCTTTGGAAGGTTGAGGCAGGAGGATCGCCTGAGCCCAGGAGTTTGAGACCAGCCTGAGCACAACAGAGGGAGACCCCCGTCTCTACAAATCAGTTAAAAAATTATTAACAGTTGGGCATGGTGGTGCACACCTGTAGTCCCAGCTACCTGGGGGCTGAGGCAGGGATATTTCCTGAGCCTGGGAGGTCAAGGCTGCAGTGAGCCATGATTGTGCCACTGTGCTTCAGCCTGGACGACAGGGTGAGACAAAATAAATAAATATAGATAGATAGATAGATAGATAGATAGATAGATAGATAGGGTGTTAAACCAACTTTGCACTCCTGGGATACATTCCATTTGGTTGTGGTATATAACACTTTTTATATGTTGCAAAATTTGGTTTGCTAATGTTTTGTTGAGGACTTTTTTGTGCTGGTACTCATAAATGGTATTTGTCTGTAGTTTTCTTGTGATATCTTTGGTTTTCGTATAAATAATACTGGCCTCACAGAATAAGGACGTCTTCCCTCTTCTTCTATACTTTGAAAAAGTTTGTGAAGAAATGGTATTAATTCATCTTTAAATGTCTGATAGAATATGCCAGTGAAGGCAGAGCGTGGTGGCTCACACCTGTAATCCCAGCACTTTGGGAGGCTGAGGCGGGCAGATCGCTTGAGCCCAGGAGTTCGAGACCAGCCTGGGCAACATCATGAGACCCCATCTCTATTTAAAAAAAGAAAGAAAAAATATATATACCAGTGAAGATACCTGACCATAGGCTTTTCTTTGATGGAAGTTTATAAATTACTAATTTAATCTCAATGCTTGCTCTAAGTTGTATTAGTTCCCTAGGGGTGCTACATTTTTTCACAAACTGGGTGGCTTAAAACAGCAGAGATTTATTCTCTCACAGCTCTGGAATCCAGGCACCCAAAATTAGGGTGTCAGCATGGTCATTTTCCCTCTGAAAGCTCTAGAGAAGAGTCCTTCCTTGCCTCTTCCTAGCTTCTGGTGGTTGCTGACAATCCTTGGCATTCCTTGCCTTGTGTCAGTGTAACTCCAATCTCTGTCTCCATCTTTACATGGTCCTCTTCCCTCTGTGTGTGTGTCTGAGAAAGAGAAAGTCTCTTTCTCCTTATAAGGCAACAGTCATTGGATTTAGGGTCCACTCTAATCCAGTATAACTTCATCATAAATTGATTACATCTGCAAAGACCTTACAGTGGTCTCCTCTTAACTGCAGTTTTGCTTTCCACAGTTACCCATGGTACAGTACAATAATATATTTTGAGAAAAGAGAGAGAATATTCACATAACTTTTGTTGTAATTGTTCAATTTTATTATTAGTTGTTAATCTCTTATTGTGATTAATTTACAAATTAAGCTTTATCATAGGTATGTGTGTACAGGAAAAAACATAGTATATATAGGGTTTGGTACGATCTGTAGTTTCAGGCATCCCCTTACAAGCGGGAAGACTACTGTTATTTCCAAATAAAGTCACATTCACAGGTACCAGGGGTGGATTCATGTTTTAGGGGGACACAATTCAATCTGCATCATAGGTTTATTCAGATTTTCTGTTTCGCCTTACATCAGTATTGGTAAGTTTGTAACTTTCTAGGAATTTGCCTATTTCATCAAATTCTCTAAACTGCTGGCATACACATTGTTCACTGTATTCCCCAATTTTTTTTACTTCTGACTTCCTCTATTTCATTTGTGATTAGTAACTTGAGTCTTCTATTTTTCTTGATCAGAGCTAAAGTTTACCTAATTGGTTGATCTTTTTTAAAAAAACAGTTTTTGGTTTTGTTGATTTTATCATTTTTTACATTACTTCATTTCTTTCTGCTCTCGCATCTTTACTATTTCCCTCTTTCTGCCTGCTTTGGGTTTAGTTTGCTCTTCTTTTTCTAGTTTCCTAATGTGGATGATTAGGGTATTGATTTGAGATCTGCTTTTTAAATTTAAACTTCTAAGTACTGTTAGCTACATCTCATTCATTTTGGTAAGTTTTAAAAATTCATCTGAAACTAGTTTCTAATTTCCTTTGCCTGATCCAGTAAAAGCCGGGCCCCTTTGCAGGGGCATGCTGTTGCCAATGTTTGAGGTTTCCTCCAATCCCAGGAGGGCTCTTAGTTTGTCTCTTATTCTGATTCTCTGTTAAACATCTAACAGGGGAATCCTCAGAGCCTACTCTGGCTCAGGAGACTGCCTGATTCATGAATCAAATAAATAAATAAACGTCTAACAGTTCTGTCATTTCACCTGTTGCTATGAATATGAGGGACCTTCTAGGTGTCTCTTTACTATTCACACAGGTCTTCATCATTTTCAACACTTTTAGGTGTGAGATTTTCTAAGCCAGAGAGTTCTGGAGTTCTCTGTTTATTTTTGTTGTTGTTAAGTTTGTTTTCTTTAAAGACAGGATCTTGCTCTGTTGCCCAGGCTTCAGTGCAGTGGCACAATCACGGCTCACTGCAAGCCTTGACTTCCTGGGCTAAACCCATCCTCCCGCCTCAGCCTCCCAAGTGGCTGGGATTACAGGTGTGTGCCACCACACCAGGCTAATTTTTAAAATATTTTGTAGAGAAGGAGTCTCACTCTATTGCCCAGGTTGTTGCAGAACTACTGACCTCAAGCAATCCTCCTGCCTTGGCCTCCTAAAGTGCTGGATTACAGGCATGAGCCACCGCACCCTGCTGGAATTCTGTTTGTGATGTCAACCCTTCCAATAAAATGAACCAATAAGAATAAAAAAGTTTATATGACATACAACAAACAGAGCTAATAAAATAGCCAGGAGATGACCAGGCGCAGTGGCTTAAGCCTGTAATTCCAGTACTTTGGGAGGCCGATGCAGGCAGATCACCTGAGGTCAGGAGTTTGAGACCAGCCTGGCTAAAGTGGTGAAACCCCATCTCTGCTAAAAATACAAACATTAGCCGGGGGTGGTGGCATGCACCTGTAATTCTAGCTACTCAAGAGGCTGAGGCAGGAAAAACACTTGAACCTGGGAGGTGGAGGTAGCAGTGCGCCAAGATCGCACCACTGCACTCCAGACCGGGCAATAGTGACAGACTCTGTCTCACCAAAAAAAAAAAAAAAAAAAAAAAAAAAAAAAAAAGTAAAATAGCACCAGAAGATAAGGAAAAGTTAAAGAAACCAACTCATGTCGTCTCCCCTCAGCTGAATTCTAAAATAATACATTATGTATAGTATGGCAAATAACAAAATGATGCGAAATCTTCTTCTGTAACTCAAAAACCATTTTCTTTGCATTTATTATTCTTAATACATTTAGGAATATTTATTTATTATTAAAAAACAAGTTGTTGGCATGAAACTAAATAGGAGTAAAGCTGGAGACGTAGGCCAGGTGCGGTGGCTCACGCCTGTAAACCCAGCACTTTTGGAGGCCGAGGTGAGCAGATCATTTGAGGGCAGGAGTTTGACACCAGTCTGGCCAACATGGCAAAACCCTATCTCGACTGACAATACAAAAATTAGCCAGGCATGGTGGTGCAAGCCTGTAATCCCAGCTACTCAGGAGGCTGAGGTTGCAGTAAGCCAAGACTGCGCCACTGAATTCTAGCCTGGGTGACAGAGTGACACTCCGTCTTAAAAAAAAAATACAAATAAAGTTGCAGATTTCAACTGGAATTTCTACCTCCTAGGAGGAGTTGCTTCCTTCAGGATGCAGAAACTGATCCACCTAGATTGGTTGGCTCATAGGCAGAAGCGACTGTTATATAATCTACTGTGAGCTTCTTAGAAGCATATATGCCTAGAAGTTCCCAGAGCTTATGACTCTATAGCTCTACGGTAGAAAGTAGTCCTTAAGTTTTTAAGAAGCTCTCTCCTTAATAAACAACTGAAAACATGAGGGAGGGATGACAGTAGAAGAGTTAAGCCATTTGTTACAGTGACACCACCATTAACCCAAAGGGTTTCCTCCATCTCTCATAGTCCTATACTGTTTATTTAATGGATTTTTGGCTTAAATTCAGTTACACAAAAATAATATAGGTAATCTTACCTAGAGAATCAATTTAAAGATTATAAAGCTTATTACCATCTTATTTTAATCCTCTGAATCTGGATTATTTTAAAGATCATTTTATTATTTTCCTCCATTAAATGAGAGTTGTCGTATTTAGAAACAAGTCTTGCCAAAGCTGTGAAATTTGCTAAGGTGAACATCACAACTTTTTTCCTGACAAAACACTTAGCAGAAAAATATATTAAACAAATGCTATAAAAATCTTCAACTTATGGAATTTCAAGAAACTAGAGAGCTGTAAATTGTTGAGTCAGAAGTCTTTTCAAAGTGAATTATTTAATGAACTACATAAGAGAAATCAATATTGAAAAATTCAAGTGTATCTTTTTATTTGTGTTTTAATCTATTAAGAGTCCTTCGGCTGGGCACGGTGACTCATGCCTGTAATCCTAGCACTTTGGGAGGCTGAGGCAGGTGCATCACGAGGTCAGGTGTTGGAAACCAACCTGATCAACACGGTGAAATCCCGTCTGTACTAAAAATACAAAAATTAGCTGGATGTGGTGGCGCGCACCTGTAATCCCAGCTACTCAGGAGGCTGAGGCGGGAGAATTGCTTGGACCTGGGAGATGGAGGTTGAGTTAGCCCAGATCGTGCCACTACATTCCAGCCTGGGCAACAGAGCGAGACTCCATCTCAAAAACAGTCTTTCCACCTGTAAATTGAAACCAATTCCATTTAAGCTACTAAACTTTGTATTAACTTAATTGGGGACGTGTATTATTTTATCTTTTATTCCTCTATACAAATAAAGGTTTCACCATTTATCAATAAAAATTTATAAGCCACAATCATCTATATTTTCATTTTTCTTAAAACAAATATATTGCACAGAAATCCTACAAGGTTTATGCTTTTATAAATAATGCTTGTTTTTCTCATTCTCTGGAAGATCCTGAAAAAAGCTACCTTGTACACAAAGTTATAAAGAAAAAGTAAAAACAACTAGTATTCTCAACAATCTTAGCTATGAACTGCTAATCATTTGATACATTCCCCTAAAAAACACATATGCAGATATATTAACTTAAAAAAATTAAATGAGATTCACACTGAAGATCATTTTACCTATTCTCAATATTAGGATTTTCTTTCTTATATCTTTACATATTCTTCAAAAACACCTTAATAAATGTACCATAATTTGCACTTAGACCAGTTTTTTATTTTGTTACTATAACTGCATTTTAATGAATTTGTTCTAGATTCTCATTATTTCCTTGGGATAGATTACTACAAGAGAAAGCATGAATCAAAAGAAACAATTTCTTCCTTTATGGAAACATATTTGCAAACTTTTTTACTTTTTTTTTTTTTTTTTGAGACAGAGTCTCGCTCTGTCGCCCAGGCTGGAGTGCAGTGGCGCGATTTCGGCTCACTGCAAGCTCCACCTCCCGGGTTCACGCCATTCTCCTGCCTCAGCCTCCCGAGTAGCTGGGACTACAGGCGCCGCCACCAAGCCCAGCTAGTTTTTTGTATTTTTCAGTAGAGACGGGGTTTCACCGTGTTAGCCAGGATGGTCTCGATCTCCTGACCTCGTGATCCACCCGTCTCGGCCTCCCAAAGTGCTGGGATTACAGGGTTGAGCCACCGCGCCCGGCCTAAACTTTTTTCTAAGAAAGTTACACCAATTTGTATTCCCATTTGCAGTGTTGGGGGTACTAATGTTGCCACACTTGTAGACATCACATTTCATTGGTATAAAATGATTCTTTGGCTCAGGCACGGTGGCTCACGCCTGTAATCCCAATACTTTGGGAGGCCGAGCCAGGTGGATCATGAGGTCAGGAGATCGAGACCATTCTGGCCAACATGGTGAAACCCCATCTCTACTAAAAATACAAAAATTAGCCAGGCGTGGTGGCGTGCGCCTGTAGTCTGAGCTACTAGGGAGGCTGAGGCAGGAGAGTAGCTTGAACCTGGGAGGCGGAGGTTGCAGTGAGCCAAGATCACACCACTGCACTCCAGCCTGGGTGACAGAGCAAGACTCCGTCTCAAAAAATAAAAAAAAATAAAAATAAAAAAAATAAGGTTCTTTGTTTCAATTTGCACTTCTCTGATTACTGGTAAGGAGCAATATGTTTTAATGGTTTATTGTTCTTACATAGCTTTTTTCCTTTCCTATGAGTTTACTGGAAGGAATATAATGATTAACCAATAATTCTAGCACCATCTGCTGAATAACACTTAATTTTCCAAGCAATGTTTGAGGGTACTTTTTATAAAATCATCATAATAGTTCTACAAACATTAATTCCATTTTTATTGATTTATTTTTCAAATCCATCATCAGTAGCATATTTTTAAAATTACGTAAGTCTTAGTATTTAGAGGAAGGAAAATCCCCTCTCATTATTTATATCTTTAAAATATCCTGGCCATTCTAGCTTTATTCTTCAGATTATATATTTAAAATCACTTATAAAGAAAGATCAAAGACCTAGATTAGTGAATTCTGCTATCCCCCCCGCAAAAGCTCCCCAAAGACAGACAATGCGTTTTTGATCACAATAGCATTATACCTAGAAAGTAATTCAGGAAGAGTAATATCCTTAAAATATTCAGTCTTCTCTTTTAGGAACTGCTTTAAATTTACCCAAGTGGACTTTAATGGATTTCAAAGTTTATTCATATAGTTCCCACATACTTATTATCTTACTTTTTTCCTGTCATTATGGAAAGGATTTTTCTTTTACTTCCTAACTGCTGCTGCTGAAACAAATGAAGAATGTATTTATATATGTTTGCATATAAAATTTAATTTTGTATACAGCTTTCAGGGGAAAGTGTAGGTCATCTATCTTCAGGTTGTTATGTTCTCTGGTAGACGCACTACTTTGTGTCCCATGTCCCAATATCCTTCAAGTCATTTCTTTTTTTTTTTTTTTTTTTTGAGACGGAGTCTCGCTCTGTCGCCCAGGCTGGAGTGCAGTGGCACGATCTCAGCTCACTGCAAGCTCCGCCTCCCGGGTTCATGCCATTCTCCTGTCTCAGCCTCCCGAGTAGCTGGAACTACAGGCGCCCGCCACCACGCCTGGCTAGGTTTTTTTTTTATTATTTTAGTAGAGACAGGGTTTCACTGTGTTAGCCAGGATGGTCTCGATCTCCTGACCTTGTGATCTGCCCACCTCGGCCTCCCAAAGTGCTGGGATTACAGGCATGAACCACCACGCCTGGCCCAAGTCATTTCTTTTAAGGGAATTGTGGAAGGTGGTAGGGAGAAGCAGAGAGAAAAAGAGCTATAGAAACTATCAATGCTGCCAGGCACGGTGGCTCATGCCGGTGATCCCAGCACTTTGGGAGGCCAAGGCGGTGGATCACTTGAGGTCAGGAGTTTGAGACCAGCCTCGCCAACATGGTGAAACCCCATCTCTACCAAAAATACAAAAAAATTACCCAGGCATGGTGGTGTGCACCTGTAGTCCCAGCTACTCGGGAGCTGATGCAGAATAATCACTTGAATCTGGGAGGCGGAGGTTGCAGTGAACCAAGATGACACCACTGCACTCCAGCCTGGGAAAGAGAGTGAGACTCCATTTCAAAGAAAAAAAAAAAAACTACCAGTGCTTTTTGGTGTCACCATCCATCACCCAAAGCAGCGGAGGAGATACAATACTAAATGGGCTGAGATATTTTCCAACAGGAAAAGCTTTAATAATAACATTAAAAATATTTCTCATAATTTGTAATAACAGTAAAAGCTTTACAAATATATACTTTTATTATCTAATATGAGCCTTTATTATGTTTTCTAGGAAAGGCTATAAAATATCTAAAATATATTTTCAAATATGGAGTATGTCTAGCCCATTTTGTGCTGCTATAACAAAATTCCTGAGAGTAAGTAATTTATAAATAACAGAAGCTTATTTTCTCACAGTCTGGAACCTGGAATTCCATGATCATGGAAACAGCATTCAGTGCCTGGTGAGGGCCTTCTTGCTGCACTCTCACACGGGAGAAGGCAGAGAAGGGAAAGTAAGCTAGCCTAGCACTGCACCAAGTCCCTTTTTAAATTCCATTAAGAAGGAAGGAGTTCTTATGGCCTAATCACCTCTTAAAAGGCCCTACCTCTTAATACTATCATATTGGCAACACCTGCATTTTGGAGCGGCCCCACTGAAAGCACAGAAGTTGACCCTACGCTTTTCTCCACAATTTAAAGTAGCTCTCTCTCAGGGCCACTAGAAATGTTTTAGGAAGTTATTTGGGTTGAAGGGAAATGACAGTATAAAATAACTGCTGAGAGAAATTAAACATGAATACAGATGAGATAAACTATGTAAACTCAAATACTACTACTGACGTGCCAATTCTTTCTAAATTAATTTAAGTTTCAATACAATCCTAATCAAAATCCTAAAAGACTTTTTCAAGAATTGGTAAGATGATTATAATCTTTATAAACTAAGAAAGATCAAAGACCTAGATTAGCAAAACAAGTTTGAAAAACAAAAAAATTAGAAGACTCATACTACTAGATTTCTACATATAAAGATATAATAATAAAGACACTGGGGTAGTGGTGTAAGGATAGACATACAGATCAATGGCACAAAATACAGGCACACCTCACTTTATTGCACTTGGCAGATACTGTGTCTTTCACAAATTAAAGGTTTGGGGCAACCCTCTGTCAACCAAGTCTAGCAGTGCCATTTTCCCAGGAGCATGTGGTCACTTTGTGTCACATTTTTGTAATATCTGCAATATTTCAAACTTTTTAATGGTTATTATTTCATAGTGGTGATTCCTAATCAGTGATTTTTGATGTTACTGTAGTAATTATTTTGAGGTCCCACAAACTGCACCTGTATAAGATGGTGAACTAAACTAATAAATGTTAGGTATGTTCTGATCCACTGAACACCTGTTGCCTTGTCTTTCTCCCTCTCCTCTGACCTCCTATTCCCTGAGACAAAACAATAGAAATTAGGCCAGTTAATATACTTTACAATGACCTCTAGTGTTCAAGTGAAAGAAAGACTTGCATGTCTCTCATTTTAAATCAAAAGCTAGAAATGATTGAGCTTAGTGAGGAAGGCATGCTGAAAGCTGACGGGTCAAAACATAGGTCTCTTATGTCAGTTAGCCAACTTGTGAATGTAAAGGAAAAAGTTCTTAAGGAAAATCAGACGCACTACTCCAGTGAACACAAAAATGACAAGAAAGTACAACAGCTTTATTGCTTATATGAAGAAAGCCTGAGTGGTCTGGATAGAAGACCACTACAGCTACAACATTCTCTTAAGCCAAACCCTAACCCAGATACTCAATTCTATGAAGGCTGAGAGATGAGGAAGCTGCAGAAGAAACGCTGGAAGCTAGTCGAGGTTGGCTTATGAGGTTTAAGGAAAGAAGTCATCTCTATAATAACAAAAGTGCAAGGTGAAGTGGCAAGTGCTGATACAGAAACTACACCAAGTTATCCCGAAGATCACTCTAAGATCACTGATGAAGGTGGTTACACAAAACAACAGATTTTCAATGTAGACAAAAAGGCTTCATACTGGAAGAAGATGCCAGCAAGGACTTTCATAGTTGGAGAGGACAAGTCAATGCCTGGCTTCAAAGCTTCAAGAACAGGTTGACTCTCTTGTTAAAGTTTGATGCAGTGGTGACCAAAGTTGAAGCCAATGCTCATTTACCATTCCCCAAATTCAAGGGTCCTTAAGAATTATGCTAACTCTACACTGCCTGTACTCTATAAACAGAACAACAAAGTCTGGATGACAGCACATGTGTTTATATTACGGTTTACTGAACATTTTAAGTCCACAGTTAACACCTACTGCTCAGAAAAAAAAAAAAGAAAAAAGATTCCTTTAAAAATATTACTGCTCATTGACAATCCACCTGGTCATTCAAGAGCTCTGATGGAGATGTACAAGGAGATTAATGTTGTTTTCATGCCTACTAACACAATACCCATTCTGCAGCCCATGTATCCCAGAGTAATATTGACTTTCAAGTCTTGTTACTTAAGAAACACATTTTGCAAGGCTATAAGGATCTGGGCAAAGTAAATTAAAAACTTTCTAGAAAAGATTTGCCATTCTAGACACCATTAAGAACACTCGTGATTCAAGAGAGGAGAACAAAATATAAATATTAACAGGAGTTTTGGAGAAGCTGATTCAAACCCTCATGGATGACTTGGAGAAGTTCAAGATGTCAGTGGAGGAAGGACCCGCAGATATTGTGGAAATGGCAAGAGAACTTGAAGTGGAGCCTTAAGATGTAACTTAACTGTTACAACCCCGTGACAAGACTTGAAAGGATAAAGAGTTGCTTGTTATAGATGAGGAAAAAAAAGTGGTTTATTTTTAAATGAGTCTACATCATGTTTTGAAGAAAGTAGTTTCTTGAGATGGAATCTACCCCTGGTGAAGATGCTGTCAACACTGTTGAAATAACAACAAAGGATATAGAATATTAAGCAAACTTAGTTCATACAGCAGCAGTGGGGTTTGAGAGAATTGGCTCCAATTTTGAATGAAGTATAGGTAAAATGCAAACAGCCTCACATGCTACAGAGAAATCTTTCCTGAAAAGAAGTTAATCCATGCAGCAAACTTCATTGTTGTCTTCTTTTAAGAAATTGCACAGCCACCCCAACTTTCAGCAACCAACAACTTGATCAGTTGGCAGCAGTCAACATCAAGACAAGACCTTTCACCAGCAAAAAGATTCCAATTCACTGAAGGCTCACATAATTGTTAGTATTTTTCAACAATAAAGCATTTCTTAAGTTACATACATTGTTTCTTTATATAAAATGCTATTGCACACTTAACAGACTACAATATTTTATTTTATTTTGAAGTAATTTCACACTTACAGAAAAGTTGCAGGAATACTACAAAAATAGCTATATACCCTTCACCTAGATTCACAAATTGTTATTTTGCCATATTTGCCTTATTATTTAGTCTTTTTTGTTTTTCATAATTACTGCGTACAAAACGGCATTTTCTTGAGCCATATGAAAATAAGTTGTTGCCATCATACCCCTCAGACCTCTTTACTTTTAAATATTTCAGTGTGTATTTCCCTTTATCCTAAGAACAAGGATATCTGCTTACTGAACCACACTACATAGTTTCCAAAATCAGGAAAGTTAACCCTGATACAATATTAACTAATATATGAATCTTACTCAAATTTTACCAATTACCCCAGTGACCTTTATATTCTCCCTTAGTTTAAAATCCAATTTAGCATCACTCATTAAATTTGATTTCCACTACTCTTTAGTCTCCTTTAGTCTAGAATGGTTCCTCAACCATTTATGTATTTATTTATTTAATTTCATTTTTATTTATTATTATTATTTTTTGAGATGGAGTTTCACTGTTGTTGCCCAGGCCGGAGTACAGTGCCGCAGTCTCGGCTCACTGCAACCTCCACATCCCAGGTTCAAGCAGTTCTCCTGCCTTAGCCTCCTGAGTAGTTGGGACTACAGGTGTGTGCCACCATGCTCGGCTAAATTTTGTATTTTTAGTAGAGACGGGGTTTCACCATGTTGGCCAGGCTGACCTGAGGTGCTGAACTCCTGACCTCAGGTGATCCACCTGCCTCGGCCTCCCAAAGTGCCGGGATTACAGGCATGAGCCACTGGGCCCAGCCCTTTTATTTATTTTTAACGACAATGACATTTTTTAAATAGGGTAGAACACTTATTTTTTATTTTTTATTTTTTTTTTTGAGACGGAGTCTCGCTCTGCCGCCCAGGCTAGAGTGCAGTGGCCGGATCTCAGCTCACTGCAAGCTCCGCCTCCCGGGTTCACGCCATTCTCCTGCCTCAGCCTCCCAAGTAGCTGGGACTACAGGCGCCCGCCACCTCACCCGGCTAGTTTTTTGTATTTTTTAGTAGAGACAGGGTTTCACCGTGTCAGCCAGGATGGTCTCGATCTCCTGACCTCGTGATCCGCCCGTCTCGGCCTCCCAAAGTGCTGGGATTACAGGCTTGAGCCACCGCGCCCGGCTAGAACACTTATTTTATAGAATTTCTCTCAATTTAGGTTTTTCTGATGTTTCTTTATGATTAAGTTCATAATATTAATAACAGCTAAGAGGTGAAAGCAACCCAAGGGTCCACTGATGGATGGATGAACAAAATGTGACATATACGTAAGTGGAATATTGTTCTGCTTTAAAAAGGAAGGAATTTTGACACATAAAACAATATAGAAAAACATAAGGACATTAGGCAAAACAAGCCAGTCACAAAATGACAAATACTATATGATTCTACTCATATATCTTGAATAAGCAAACTCATTGAGATAAAAAGTAGAATAGTCATTGCCAGGGGCTAGAGAGAGGAGGAAATGGGAGTTACTGTTTAATGGACAAAGAGTTTCAATTTTACAATATGAAGAGAGTTCTAGAGACTGGTTGCACAACAATGCAAGTACTTAACTACTGATCTTGTACACCTAAATATGGTTAAGATAGTAAATGGTGTCATGTATATTTTATTGTAATTTAAAAAAATAAAAAGGTACAATCCATGAAGAAAATGCAAATAACTTCAAAAAAGATGGAGACCTAATAAAAGGGGAGCGGGGGATTAGAGAGCAGAACAAATACAAGCTCTCATAATCGAGGGGAAAGAACAAAGAAAGTCTAATGTGCAAATACCAGTTCATAAGAAAGGAGAGAAAAAAGTGAGACCTACACTCATGGGCAGAAAGAAAGAAAATACTGACTCTGTTAAGGCATTCAAATGAAACACTGAGGCTCTATGTAACTCTAACCCAAATTTTTATATAAGTAGGCATATTCTAAACTTATTCAAATCACTGATTAATTCTAAGAATCTCCTTAAGCAATCTAAGAATCTCCTTAATCAAGCTATTGAAAACAGATTTTCAGAGAATCACATTATTTTAGAGTTGAAAGGTACCTCAATGTGTATACATTCCAATTGCCTCATGGTCTTTACAATGACAAAATGTAAAATACAAAAATAAGATTTTGTTTAATATCTAGACTTCAGTAGTTTTTTATACTTAAAAACTCACTGCTAGATAAGGAAATCTTATTATTTTTCTTGAAACTTTACTTTTTATGTTGCTGGTATATAGAAAACTTTGAACAGCGCTGCAGATGAGAGGAGTACAGTTACTACGGCCTATTCCACCTTACTATTGTGTTAAACACTGATTTCATATCTGAGAGTTTCTCACCAGTCACTCTGAGTGCAAAGTCAGCTGGCCACGGTTCTTATATTCAGGCATTCATGCCTCATTTAATTCCTACCAACTGTAACTCCTGAAGTTACACTGACTGTATTCTAATTCCAGTAGGAATCTCCTACCAATGTTCAGTAACTAATATCTCTTACAATCTTGCCTTTTCCAACTGTTCCCTCCTTTTAAGTTTTAATTTCTTCCTCTCAGCTTCTTCTATGAGTATAGTACTTAAGCTTCCCCCTTTAGCTCCCAAAATCTTTAATCCTTTGCCTATTCTTCTATGGTGCTGTTTTCATCATTCCTTTCACTGCAACTTTTCAAGCTAGTAGTGTATATTCATTTCTTAACTCCCACCAACACCCACATATTCATCAATGCTGTCAGACTTATAGTCTGTCCCTCACAACCAGAATTCTTGAGAACCTATTCTCTCAAAGCCCACTGTAGTATGTTTTGAGGGTACTTGCTCAACCCATCTGAGGTCCATTCTGGGAAATGGTACAGGAGTCCACGTTAGTTTGACGAACATGACAATCCATCCCCCCAGTCATTATAGAGTATGGGGCCAGGAAGATAACTGATGCAAAATGGGTAACTCATTTATTTTATGACTCTGTCTTATTTTTAATCTGATCCTTACTTCCTAAAATGAAGGTCTTCTATAAAACTCAGTATTTTGTGCTTTACTCCTCAAAAACTTCATTTGCTCAAATAATCCAATCACATGTTTTCAGAAACCCTCTCCAATATATCTTCACCCCAGACCTTTTATTTCAACTCATTTCTCACAATCCTATCTACTGGACACTTCCAATTAAATGTTCACTCTCACCTCAAAATGCTTTGAGCTATCTCCATTCTCTCCTCGTAAAACTGGCCACTGCACCAAAACTTCCCCTTCTCTCTTGTTGACTTCTAATTGACTTTTAATTCATCATGCCAAGCCATCTGGGGTGGAAGCCTAATATCAGTATCACTTTCCTCTCCCTCATTTATGTATTTACGTAATCACTAAGCTTCGACAATTCTTCATTCCAGATTCTCTACGCACATCTCTTCCTTACGCATCTTCACAGCCATGACTCTAGAACAGTTTCATTTTCTGAATTATTGTAAGACCCTCCCATAATTTTCTCGCTGTAAATCCTTCTATACTACATTCTAAAAACAATTACCAAACCATTCTAAAACACACACAGATCCTTTTAAGGTTCAGTTTGAGTTCTATCTTCTAGATTAAGCAACTCCAGTGTCATCTACTGCACCTCTCAAACTGCTACCGTACTTATATTTTCTTGCATTAGCCACTGTCTCTAAAATACTAAATATGGGAATGAGCATCGGATTTTACTTTTAATGTTCCCTGCCTATATGAGAACTCTGGTTCTGGGTGCACAGGGTAGATGATTTAAATCTCCTTATAGATTACAAGTCTAACTGCTTTTGCCACCCAGTTTCCCCAATATTCCACAAACAAGGGGGGACCAGGTCTTTTACTTGTTATCCTCTCTGGCCAAACACAGAACCAGACATTTAATAATCTTGCCAAATGATTAGTCTATTCATTGACTCTGACCACATAAAACTGAACAGAGCAGTCAACAATAATTTCTCTTTGCCTGTTTTGCAAACAACTCTACAAATTGGAGGAGAAAAAATAAACTCTTTGATATTTCATGGAATCTCTTACTGAGCACTGATTCATATCAAGCAGTTTTCTTTAATCCTTCTAAATAATCTATACCAAACATCTGGAAACACAACAAGGTTAGACCCAGCAATTTAGATTTGGACAATTAACTGAGCACCTAATTAACATGTATTAATATGTGATATCTATTTAACTCTGCATTCTATTTAAATCTCATATACAGGCTGGGCACAGTGGCTCACGCCTGTAATCCCAGTACTTTGGGAAGCCAAGGCAGGCGGACCACTTGAGGTCAGGAGTTCAAGACCAGCCTGGCCAACATGGTGAAATCCCATCTCTACTAAAAATACAAAAATTAGCTGGGTGCGGTGGCATGTGCCTGTAGTCCCAGCTACTCAGGAGGTTGAGGCACGAGAATTGCTTGAACCCAGGAGGTGAGGGTTGCAGTGAGCTAATATCGTGCCACTGTATGCCTGGGCGACAGAGCAAGACTTCGTCTCAAAATAATAATAATAAATTTTATATATATATACCTTCTTTAAATATCTCATGTTTCTTTCTCACTCCTAATACATAGAAACTTATTGAAATTTTTCTTCCATAGTTCCTTTTATATCACAGGTAAATACTTACTGATTTGTGGTATTCTGGTGTAAGATGACAGGCAAGTCACATCGAGCAGGTATGAATATGCCCAAAGTAACATATTCAACATAAATACACTTTGGAGAATACAATATAAAAGTAACAACTAGATTTATCATCTGCTTGCTCTTAATATAAACTTTCAATGGGAACAGTGTGAAGAAGATGTGAGAACAACCCTTGGACTACCAAAGGCCACGCACCACTGCATCCCGTGGCCAGCACCTACATCCTGCTGCTGTCACCGCCAATATGCCTAGAGAAAGGCTGAAGGGGATGCTAGAGGAGATAATGCCAAGGTGAAGGACGAATCACAGAGATCTGCGAGGTTGTCTGCTAACCCTGCTCCTCCAAAGCCAGAGCCCAAGCCTCAAAGGGCCCTGCAAAGGAGGGAGAGAAGGTACACAAAGGGAAAAAGGGAAAAAGGGAAAAGCTGATGCTGGCAAGGAGGGGAATAACTCTGCAGAAAATGGGAAATGCCAAATCAGACCAGGCACAGAAAGCTGAAGGTGCTGCAGATGCCAAGTGAAGTGTGTGCATTTTTGATAACTGTACTTCTGGTGACTGTATAGTTTGAAATTCTATTTTTTACCAAGTTTCATAAAAATGCAGAATTTTGTTTTGCTTCGTTTTATATTATTATTATTATTATTTTTGAAGATGGAGTCTCGCTCTCTCCCTAAGCTGGAGTGCAGTGGCGCAATCTTGGCTCATTGCAACCTCCACCCGGGTTCAAGTGATTTTCCTGCCTCAGCCTCCCAAGTAGCTGGGACTACAGGCGCATGCCACCACGCCCAGCTAATTTTCTCGTATTTTTAGTAGAGACAGGGTTTCACCATGTTGGCCAGGATGGTCTTGATCTCTTGACCTTGTGATCCGTCTGCCTCAGCCTCCCAAAGTGCTGGGATTACACGCGTGAGCCTCCGTGCCCGACTTACTCACTTACATATTTTTTTAAGCTATGCTGTGAGCACATGGAATACTTCATTGTTGCTTTTGGGGGAAGGGGCACAGGCCACTAATAGAATGTCTCCGAAGCTGGACTGTTGCGGGGAAAACACCTTTCCCTTCTAGTTTTGAGAGACTTCCTCTTGGCTCCCAGGAGGCGGGATTCCCTGACTTTGATACATGTGGGCACCATGGCACAAAAGCCTGTGGTATGGAAAAACAAATGCATTTTTATGTCTTCTTCTTCCTTTCCACCTGTCAGCATAGACTTAACTCCCTTAAATCCAGACATCTGTTGGGACCTGACCCCCAATAATTGGTTACCAGTGTGTCAGGCAATCTGGACTTTCCAGTGATGGCACCCCTCAAAAGAGCAGTGGTTCCATTTCTAGATTGTGGATCTTCAGATAAATACTGCCATTTTCATTTCACTTCCTTAAAGTCTGGGTCAGCTCTTGAAAAGCTGTTAAACAACATGCTAAATGTGAAATGTCAACCCTCACTCTAAACTTTCCCCATTTAGAGCATCAGATGAAGACTTCATTCGGTTTTATAGTGGCTTTCTGATTTTTGGTAGTCCACTGAAGAAGGGAGTTTGAAAGTTCTTCTATACTGTTAATGACTGTCTGCCCATGTCCTGCCTGAAATACTACAATTGTTTATCGAACGTATCTTTAATAAAGCTGGATACAGTTTGGCTTGGGGAAAAAAAAAATTCAATGTATTAAGATAGCAATAAAGGCCAGGCATGGTGGCTCACGCCTGTAATCCCAGCACTTTGGGAGGCTGAGGCAAGCAGATCACCTGAGGTCAGGAGTTTGAGACCAGCCTGACCAACATGGTGAAACCCCCATCTCTACTAAAAATACAAAATTAGCCAGGCATGGTGGCGGACACCTGTAATCCCAGCTACTTGCAGGGGCTGAGGCAGGAGAATCACTTGAATCTGGGAAGCGGAGGTTGCAGTGAGCCAAGATGGCGCCACTGCACTCTAGCCTGGGCAACAAGAGCGAGACTCCATCTCAAAACAAAATAAAATGCAATAAAAACTAAAATGTTAAAGGGATATAATCAAACTTAATGCATATTCACGAATTGGAAGAAATTAAGAAACATTCAGCAAAATATGCTGATACAGTGAAAAAGATCTAGTTACATGACTCCTGAGCTAGCTGGGCACTGAAAGGTTATCTGGCTTCAACCATATCACTGGTTACTTCCAAAAATGAATGCCCTGTTCCAACCAGGATGTGACCTTTCATCTCTGCTCATCCAGACTTACATATTCTTCAAAAACACAGATCAAGTTCGACCTTCTTTTTTTTGCAGACAGTTTTTCTGTGTTGCCCAGGCACGATCTCGGCTCACTGCAACCTCCACCTCCTAGGTTCAAACGATTCTCATGCCTCCCAAGTAGCTGGAATTACAGGCATGGGCCACCATAGTCAGCTAATTTTTCTGTATTTTCAGTAGAGATGGGGTTTTGCCTTGCTGGCCAGGCTGGTCTCAAACTCCTGGCCTCAAGTGATCTGCCTGCCTGAGGCCTCCCAAAGTGCTGAGATTACAGGCGTGAGCCACCCAGCCTTAAGTTCTAACTTCTTAAAACATTCTTCTAATATGCCAATCAAATACTGAACTTACTTTAGTCTTAAACATAAGTACATAAACTAATTTTATATTTTGGTATAACATCCTACACTCCCATCATCCTTAGTGAATCATCCATGTTATCTGTACTTTACAACAGCTATCTCTATCCCAGCCATACACAAGAACAGATTCATCACTGAAGCAGTCCGTTTTTAGGAATTAACTACTAAAAGTAATTTCTCTTCCTTCCCATGTCTCCCCGACCCTCTACTACTGGATTAGCTCTTCATACTATCAACATATCTGTAATCAAAAAATCTCATTAGATGGTTTTTCATTGATATATAAAATAACATAGATACACGTGTATTTTAGTAAACATACATGTTTCAAAGCAATGACACTCTAGTACCAAGAGTACACCTAGTGCCCACACCTTGAATTCTTATACAGTTCTCTGATTAAAAGGAAGTAGAGTTCTTTGGAGAAATCCAGGGCTGGGACAGGGAAAGTACATGTTAAGACTGGAATATCTTTTCATGCCAAAAAGTAAAAAAAAGTGCTTTAAAGAAAACAAAGATGTCAAAAAGGACACAAGAGGCAACTTCAAAGGGCTCTAAATGGCCTAGGATAATCTGAACTGCTAAGTAAACAAGGACTGTAATGAATTATAATCCACAGAATGAAATAAGAATCCATGAGTTCGTACTGATATATTAAAACAACAACATAAACGGGGAGAGAGAAGCTCCTTACAATAGAATTCCAACTCATAAATGTAGAAGAAATAATGGAAATAGAAAATCATTTGGTAAACACCACAGTAATATTTTTTTTCAGCCAATGTTCATCAATGGATGCTAAAATTAGATGATAAAAAAATAGTATAATTTAAAAAGAGGATATTTACAATATCTCAAAGTACCTCCCTCAACAATGTATCCATTAGCTACAAAAAAGAAAAAAAAAAAAAAAGAAACCTTAGAGAAAAGAGGCAGACAGCACCTTAACCAAGTGATCAAAGTAAATATCACCATGTGCTTTCTGACATGATGCACGAAGAATGATATAACATCAGTCAGACTGTAATCTTGGACTGGATCTTGGACGAGATAAAGGATACTGGTGGGGTAACTGGCAAATTTGCAAAGGTTTGCAGATTACACTATTGTATCATTGTTAATTTCCTGAATTTATAATTGTACTGTGGTTATATAACACGCTAACATTTGGAGAATCTGGTTAAAGAATATACGGGAATTCCTTTTACAATTTTTACAACTGTTTTATAAGGCTAAAATTAATTTAAAAATTTGAAGCTTAAAGAAAGGTTAAAGAAGGTCGGGTGCAGTGGCTCACGCCTGTAACTGTACTTTGGGAGGCTGAGGTGGACTGCCTGAGGTCAGGAGTTCGAGACCATCCTGACCAACATGGTGAAACCCCGTCTCTACTGAAAATACAAAAAAATTAGCCAGGCATGGTGGCATGCGCCTGTAATCCCAGCTACTCAGGAGGCTGAGGTAGGGGAATTGCTTGAACCAGGGAGGTGGAGGCTGCAGCGAGCTGAGATCATGCCTCTGCACTTCAGCCTGCATGACAGAGTGAGACTCCATCTCAAAAAGAAAAAAAAAAGTTAAAGAAAAGCCTCATGAATAAGCAGTACACAGAGAATTGTGTATATATGTAAAAACACTCAAAACGGCTATTATTATAATTTTCCAAGTTTATTAAGCCTCCTGACTTCTTAGTCACTCATTTAATAAATATTTTAGAGTGCCTACTTTATATGCCCATAAAACAGAAAAAGGGAGGAAGGAAAGAAGTAAGTAGGTAACCGAGGCAGGCAGGCAGGCAGTAATTCACTCACAGATTCCTAACACAGCTATAATTGGTCATTTCAAATACACTTTCCCTCTTTCCAACTGAGAAATTTGCAACTGAGGATTCCCTCCCTCTTTCCAACTGAATTCCAAGGCCTACTTAATTCTTGCTCTCCACTTTCCATGTTCCTGCTCCTACTGTTAACAAAATGCATATATTCTAAAAACATGCATCAAATCCCAGCTATGTGATTTTGCCCATAACTGAACATCTCTGACCCTTTCCACCTCTTTATTTAGAAAACTAGGGTGTCTTTAATCAATTTTATAGGGTTGTTTTGAAGATTAAATAGGAGTGGCAGGGCGTGGTGGCTCACGCCTGTAATCCCAGCACTCTGGGAGGCTGAGGCGAGCGGATCACTTGAGATCGGGGTTCAAGACCAGCCTGGCCAACATGGTGAAACCCTGTCTCTACCAAAAATACAAAACTTAGCTGGGCATGGTGGCACACGCTTGTAGTCCCAGCTACCTGGGAGGCTAAGGCATGAGAATCGCTTGAACCCAGAAGGCGGAGGCTACGGTGAGCCAAGATTGCACCACTGCACTCCACTCTGGGCAACAGAGCAAGACCTTGTCTCCAAAAATGGAGCAGGTAAAAATAACTGGCACATAGTAAATGCTCAGAACATGTTAGCTACCTTTCCTTTACAAATTACATTCTCTAACTTCCGTAGGATCCTGAAGCGTAGTTCAAATTTTCCTAATCTCTAGGTGAATCCCTATTCTACTTCCCAAGGAGGCTACTTCAGATTTTTCACCTACATATTTCTAAAGGTAAATATAAATAATGTATTTGCTTTATCCATTCTACAGATTTAGCATTTACTGAAAATCCAACTAGCTAAAAGTATGTATAACTGCTGTTTCCCAAATATCAGGTCAATATTTCTAAGTGCTTTTCCAAATACTACCTAGATTGTCTCACCATGCCAATCTCAAACTCGAGCTTCCAATACCATGCTCTATGCTGCCACCTGTTGGCTATTACCATATTCTCCAGATAGTTCCTTCTATTTTAGAATCTTAAGCCAGCCTTAAAATGCAAGCCTCAATCCAACAGATACAATAAATCTCTAAAAAAAAAAAAAAAAAACATTTAATTTCCAGACTCTAGTTCTTCTCAGACAAGATGCTCCAAGTGACTGCAAAGAGTTCCAACACAAACACTTTAAGTCTAACACAACTGAAGAAATACTGTAAATCTGACAATTCACATGATATAGGGTTTCTCTTATCCTATTTTCCATTACAGATGTATGACTGTCTCCGAAAATAAATGCCAAAGACAGGAAATAATATCTAATGGAGAAAAACAGCTTTCCCAGAACGAGCTGAGTTGTCAAATGGAAAAATTATTTCTATTTAGAAAACCAACTAAAAACTATAGAGCTACAAACAGTAAAACAGTTGTTTTAAGTGCTTCACCATTTCATGACTTTCTCTATCTGTATTTTCTTCTAAAAATATTCACACAAGCTGGGTGTGGTGGCGTGTACCTGTAGTCGCAGCTACTTGGAAGGCTGAAGAAGCAGGATCACTTAATCCAGCCTGGGCAACACAGTGAGACCCTGTCTCTTAAAAAAAAAATTCATATAATATTATACCCTCATACAGCAAGGGAAAACTCTCAATCATATTACAAGAATATACTATATACAACTACCAAGCATAGAATGGCTCTCTTCCTTATCCTAACCTGAAAAAAAAAATTAGTAACTGTTTCTTCTTTTTATTCTTCAAAAATTCCTATTAAATGGCCTGCTCAATAAAGAGCCACCAGACACACACACACACACAGAGTTTAAAATTCTGAACTTCAATTTCACTGGAAGTTTAACTCAAAACAATGTTGCTTTCTTTTCTAGTCTTTTTGGAGACAGATTAAATTTTAAAACACTTTCTTCCTCAATTCAACAAAAACAGACCATTCCAAATAGTCAGAGCAACAACTTTTTCATGTAGAAAACAAGAAAAAGAAGCCATAAAAGAACATTAAGAAGCACTTAAGTTGACTACACGATGGCTTTCAAATTTTAAAACAACTTGCCAATACAAATAGTGATATAATGGTTATATGCAGGGGTACAAGGAAGCATACAGTATGGTCTGCCTAGTTTTTAGCAGTTGACAATGTAGTTAGGAACAAAAGATTCAAACATGAAAAAGGATGAACAAAATAAGGCAGAATATTAACTGACAAGTAATTTGCACAGATAATATTGACAACAGTGTGAAAGGTTGAAACAGCAATAGAAGCAGAGGAAGGATGGTGCTTAAGAGTAAAAGGAAGGGAATTTCTAGTTATAGAGAAATAGCTTAGTTGAAAGAAAACTGTATAGAAGACTAGTGGGACATCATTAGAAAGAAAAGTGGATTAAAATGTGGAGGGTATTGAGGCACTGTTAGGTTAATGAATCCAGAAGACAATGAGAAAGTCATCAAAGACTAAGCATAAGGTAACATTTCTATACCATTTAAGGGGTGAGGGTTGGGAGGAGTTTAACCTTGTAGGACTATTTAAGAGACTGAAGAAAACAGAGAGAACTATAGTAATGATTGTGGAAATGAAAAAAAATGAAATTCATTATGAGGGAAAAACTGATAAAATCTGGTCAATGATTTACGTTAAGAGTGTATAGGGCAGAAGAAAGTGTTCCCAAGGCTTTAAAACAGAGAATCGATGTACCATGAAAAAAAAAGGAAAAGACAGTAAACCATTATTAATAAGTATTTCCAACAAGTGAAATGTTTTCTAACAAAATTCTGTTTATGTATAAAACAAAGCAATAAAACAACAAATACACAAAGGTTCAGTCGGTTTATATAACTGAAAATAACAGCATTAATGCGCAGATGTTATGAAGTGTCTTAAAGTAGAACCACAGTATACAAATCTACATGAATTAGCAACTGCTTGATCCAGATCTACATTACTGTTCTTTTTGTGCTAAAAATAACTCCCATTAATGAACTGCCACACATTTCATTTTCAAATAAACACAACAGTTTGAGACCTAATTAATTATTCTGCCTAGTGAAGTATATAAATAAAATAATGCACGGGCCATGGGCAGTGGCTCAGGCCTGTAATCTCAGCACTTTGGGAGGCTGAGGCAGGCAGATCACTTGAGGTTAGGAGTTCAAGACCAGACTGGCCAATATGGTGTAACCCCATCTCTACTAAAAATACAAAAATTAGCCAGCGTAGTGGCAGGCACCTGTAATCCCAACTGCTTGGGAGGCTGAGGCAGGAGAATCACTTCAACCCAGGAGGCGGCGGCTGCAGTGAGCCGAGATCGTGCCATTTCACTCCAGCCTGGGCATCACAGCGAGACTCCGTCTCAAACAAACAAACAAACAAACAAATCCCACAACAACAACAAATGCATTGTAGGATATAGGTTTCTTAATAGGCTACTCAACAGGATGGAAATAATTTAAATTGCAAAACCCAGGATTACTATCAAACTCTTTCGTAAGTATAAAACCATACCTTCCTTTTCCTACAAATCCTCCAATGAAGTAATACAATGTTTTAAAAAATGAAAACTTTAAAATATTACACTAAATAAAAGTTTCACAAGCTTCTTAGTTACCTTTACTTTATCTCTTCTCAAGCAACAGAATAAACAGTTTTCATCAAAAGTCCAATCAGAAATGCTTTCAGGTTCACAGTCTGCAAAAATAGTAACAAATTAATAGTCATAAAAGAGAATTTTTCAGAAAATAAATCAGAATTAATTTCAAAAATACTGTTTAACAAAAACCTAAGTAGTTAGGCCATATTTGTCTTAAAATTTTTAACTCTTAAAATTCTTAAGTCTTAACTGCTCACTAGTTAATACATTATTCATACATATATCAACAATATCAAGTGAACACAAAAAGATGCTTACATGAATATAACTTTAATCCATATGAAACCGTGAATAAAAAGGAGACTGAGGCTTAAATCACCAAGGTATCATGTATGGCACCAGGAAGAATTTGAAATACCAAAAATATTTTGAATACCTTTAAATAAACTGAGATCTTTTAATAATGCAGGTCCAAACAGCCCTTCAAGAATACTTTCAAACCCTGAAAGGATAAAAACAAAATCCATTACCATAATAATATTCATTCTAGTATTGAATAATCTTTGCATAAAAAAAAAGATGATGTTTTCTTCCAGTTCTCAAGGATCCTGGATTACTATTAAAGGGATGCTTAGAAAAAGAGTGTCAATGACAAATCTAAAAGGGGCATTTGCATTTCTGTCAATGATTAACATTCAACACAAATTCTGAGCACATTCAAGAACAAGACCAATGAAGGAATGAAAATCCACAGGTTCTCTAATCATTTTACAAAATCCCAAACACCTCTTTGTACAAACTCTCAGGCTCCATTTTAAAAGGTACTTTTCTCAATGAATGAGTCAAAAACTGCTTCAAATTTTTCACAACTTTCTAAAATAATCTAAATAGCATTTTTCAAAATACCAATTGAGACAACAGATTTTGAGTTAACAGTTTATGAAATCTTTACTGAGAAAAACTACATCACACAAACGTAAGGTACAAGACTTTTGTAAAGAAGGTACAAGACTTAAAAGACTTTTGTAACTATTTAACACTGCCACAGTAACTATGTGCTGGTTCCTTTATAAATGTAAACCCCCACTGATTATACATACAAAAAATATATATATATATACTTGTACACAAATGTTTAAATTATTATGTCCTTCTACCAGTGTGAAAGAAGTAGAAAATGAAAAAAATCAAAAACTTTTTTTCTGGCTTGTTATCTCAAATACTGATGATCTACTGAATGATAAACAATTTGAAAATATCTTCACCATCTTGCAATTTTTTTTTTTTTTTTTTTTTTTTGAGACGGAGTCTCACTCTGTTGCCCAGGCTGGAGTACAGTGGCGTGATCTCAGCTCACTGCAAGCTCCACCTCCTGTGTTCACGCCATTCTCCTGCCTCAGCCTTTTGAGTAGTTGGGACTACAGGTGCCTGCCACCGCGCCCAGCTAATTTTTTGTATTTTTAGTAGAGACAGGGTTTCACCGTGTTAGCCATGATGGTCTCGATCTCCTGACCTCATGATCCGCCTGCCTCGGCCTCCCAAAGTGCTGGGATTCATCTTGCAATTTTTTATGGGTCAAGAAAGTAAGGAGGAAAACAAGAGCAGGAATCAGACTGTATCTTTATACAACATACCAGAAATAACACATTAAAGCAGTGGTTCCCAAAATGTGTGCCATGGACCTCACTGGGAACTCAAATGGTTATTACAAACAAGGAGTCTTATGAATCCATATGCACTCTCAGTGTGGCCTTTGGGAAGAAATTAATGTCTTGTGCATTCAGTATACATACTACTTTTCAAATGCATAGGACTGTTACTGCAATAAAGTAAATATAAAAAGTGTTACTGAATTCCTAGTAGCTAGGGGCACTGTGTATTTTGCAACATAATCTGTCACCTAGGGGCTTGCAATTTTAATTGTTAAAAAGCACTCCCATGCTTAAAAGGTACCACTCAAATTAAAATACTACATCCTGCGGGATACATAAGGCCCCCTCACATGTTATCAATTCTTTACCACAAATACAACCACAGAAAAGGATTTAGAAGGTAAGGAGGTAGAAATGATGGCCTCTGAAAATGGTATTTTGTGTATCTGGCTATAAGAAGATGGTAATGTAAGGGATTTCTTTGCCTTAGTATTAAGCCATAATTTTCAGTAATCTCTAGTTTGTGTTATTTACACTGTAATTAGAGAGCTGGTTTTTCTATACTATATGATACATCCTAGATTCCAGATTTTTCATTTATTGTTAGGGAGTAATTGTTTTCCAACTCTCTTTAATTCCCATCAAAATTATTCCAAGGACATTAACAAAATCAAACTACCCACTCAAACAAATGGGAGGTATCTATGTCTGTTTATTATTTACCTACTAAAATTAAAATATATTCCACTAAATTGCTATGGTCCCCTCTCTTCCACACTAGGGAGGAAAAAGGGTTGGGGTAGCGTTGTGGGAGTGGGTAGGTAGTGGTAAGAGAAGAGAAGAAACTGCTAGATACTGTCTATCTTGGCCCTAGAGATCAGTTATTTTCAGAACGATCTGACTTAAAAAAATAAATAAATCCCACAGTCCATCTCCAATTCTTAAGCCCTCCTACCTACCCTCCCAAAAGAAAATCTGATTTCACAAATAATAAAGTATTTCAACACCTTGCAAGCATCAAACACACACTGCAAATAGCTAAAGGAAATTATTAAGTAGGTCTTATCCTGAAGAGCAAATCTAGTATTCTTTCACCTGGGTTTATATAAAATTGTAACAAATTGCAAATTTGCGGGCTGAGCATAAATTCTTGAAAAGGAAAAAAGTAAATATAGCAAGAAATAATGCCAGGAAAGAAAAATGCAAATAAAAGCTTTAGGAAATAAAAATGTTAAAAAAGAACAGAATCTGATGTAAGAAAATTGGGCAGAAGATCAATAATACTAACAAAAACTTGAGTCACAGATTAAAAAGCAATGACAAAGAAAGAACAAAAGCAAACAAAAAATCTGGTCATAAACACAAAGATTTAATCACAACTAATTTTGCTCAAAATAGCAACTGTAAACAAGTCACTCCTCTTTTGTTCATATCTGCAACAATACATTAAACCTAACAAATATTATTGATTAGATACTGTAAAGTCATATTTTGCTACCCTCTATTCAATGGATGTTAATGCCACTCAGTTTTATTAATATTAAATATTGAATTTAGCAGTTGCATAGCAACAGGGAATGTCTGGTGTGCTATGCTTGACATTAACAAAAGGCAAATAAGGGAAGAACAAATACATTCAAAATGTATACCATGATATCACAGAAAAGCCAGAAAGTTCAATAACAAAATGCCATGGAAAACTAAGTACTGAAAAAGACAGCCATGCCGTTATGTTCAATCACTAGGGCTTAAAAACTACCTTTACACATCACATATAAAGAAAAAAAATTTTTTTTATGGAAGTTGACTACTTTTGAAAGAAGTCCTATCCAACATCACAACTAGTCTCAAGGCTAATCTCGTTTCTTCTTCACTGCAACCTGCACCATGTCTTCAGGCTATTCCTAAAACCCATGTCTTCAGGCTATTCCTAAAACACTGTTTCAATGATGCCACCACCTCTTCAAAGTTCACACTGGTTAAAGAACAAACCCCAACTTCCTAATTCAGCAATCAAAACTGCTTATAATTTGACCCTACCTACTGTCAGCTGGCTTACTTACCAGAGCTTTCCTGCTCATTCCTCCCACAGCTCTGGTCAGGATGGTCTTCTGTTGTGTTCAGTGATCATTCCTACCTCCTAATATTTTCTCAAGCCTTTGCATCTCACCTCTGCTCAAATATAGTATCTCTCTCCTTCAAGAAAATCTTCAAATTGTTCAACAAATACATATTCATTTATTCGACATATACTAACTGAGAGTCTGTCATCTGCCAGGGACTGTTCAACAGGCAGTGTTGAGCTGACATGTTACCTGCCCTCATTGATCTTTAGTTTCCAGTTCTCTCATCCTCAAAATTCTCAGATTGTTGCTTGATTTTAAATAAAAGTCAGTTGCCTAATATTTTCTCTGCTTTCTGCCATTTACAAGACACTGTCTTTTCAAGTATTTTGTAAAATAAAATTTGTCACAGGCTATCTAAACCCTATGTTCTCATTTTTCTTTTATTCATTTATGTCTTATCTCCTCAAGCAGAATTAATGCTCCAGTAAGGCTAGGAAGCAATGTTTCTCTTATAGGAACAATGTTTCTCTTATAGGAAGGCTTCACATGTCTGAGTAGCTTCTGATTTAATCACACAGCTCTCGAAAACAGAAGATAAAAGACTAATCTCTCCCACAAATTTCCCCCTTCAATCTAAATCACAATCCATTTCCAATGAAAAGGGGGAAAACAGGTTATAAAAAGTAAAAGAATAGGAATATATCAAATACAAAGCTAACTAAGGTCACCAATACAGCCTGTTCTTTTGGAAAAAAATTAATAGAATGAAAAAATAGTTTCTGGGTCTTGGGAACCTCTCCTGAGATAACCAGTATAGAGACTAGTAGTTTCAGAGAGGTGCTGAAGGAAATGTAGGAATATACCAGAAAATGAGCAATTTCCACATCAAGGTCCCCTGGATCTTGTACTCAAGCTTATACTGAGCTTGCTGCTCAATCTTCAATAAAGTACAGTCATGTGCCATATAACGATGTTTTAGTCAAGGATGGACTGCATATACCACGGTAGTCCCATAAGATTATAATGGAGCTGAAAAATTCCTACTGCTTGGTGATTATAGCCACTGTAATGTTGGACTGCAATTACTTTATTCCTAAATAAATTTAGTGTAGCCTAAGTATACAGTATTTATAAGTCAACAGTAGTGTACAGCAATGTTCTAGGCCTTCGTATTCACTTACCACTTACTCACTGACTCACCCAGAGCAACTTCCAGTCCTGCACTCTCCATTCATGGTAAGTGCCCTATCCAGGTGTGACAATTTTTACTGTACCTTTTCTATGTTTAGATACACAAATACTTACCACTGTGTGACAATGATATTGTGTGACAATGGTGGTATTTCCTACAGTATTCAGTACAGTAATATTCTGTACAGGTTTGTAGGCTAGCAGCAACAGGCTATACCAAACAGCACAGGTATGTAGTAGGCTATATTACCTAGGTTTGTGAAAGTATACTTCACAATGTTTGAAAAATGATGAAACTGCCTAAGGATGTATTTCTCATAATGCATCCCCATTGTTAAGCAACACATGACTGTATTATATTTTACAAAGTATCAGTTCAAAAGTGCTTGCTGGCAATAATAATCAATTAGTGTCCTAATAAACAAAGAGGCAAATGATATTATCTGGAGTTGTTTGCTTAAAACTCAGAATGTGTGACTTGATGCCACCACCACACTGAGCTTCATACCAAGTCAGTCACAAAGTGAAAGTACTGGGTTGGTACAATAGTAATTGTGGTAATAATTTTAGAGCACTGGATTATACAATCTTTTATATTCTATCCAAGGTAATTAAGGTAATCAATTCTTTTTAATTGACACTCCAACTATCTCAGTGTGTTATTAAATCAAAGACCAGATGAACTTCTATAGATAATGAACAATGACCATTCAGGCTTCTCTTCCCCTTACTACCCCTGGTGATTCATTTCATTATTAGAGAACTACATTCATTAATAATCCTTCCTCTCCTCCTGAGCACATTCTCCCAGATGATGCACTATGATGAACCCTATTTGTTGGCTCACTTACCACTCTCAGAATTACCCAGCACAAGAACTGATGACGAAACCTGGTCAGATATACCAAAGAGAAGTAGCACTTTAATCTCAACTAATGGGCCCAAACTGAAACAGAATTAATGAAGACAAAAACAGTAGAACTTGAAGAAAAATTATACATACTAATTTTATTGAGGCCAGGGAGGAATAGTTTTTTTTTTCCCTTTTTTTTAAAGAGTAAAGAGCTCTGAATAAAAGAGCAGACAACAAATGCTTGGGGGAAGGAGAAAAATTACTAAAATTACCAAACAGAATTAAGTAGAAAAATACACAACAAAATAGCAATTTAGAAAATCAACTTAAGAAATGTCCTACTATCAGTCTGGACAACATGGTAAAACTCCGTCTCTACAAAAAGTACAAAAAAAATTAGCCCAGGGTGGTGGCACACACCTGTAGTCCCAGCTACCTGGGAGGCTGACGTGGGAAGATCACTTGAGCCAAGGAGGTGGAAGATCACTTGAGCCCAGGAGATGGAAGCTGCAGTGAGCCGAGACTGCGCCACTGCACTCCAGCCAGGGCAACAGAGCGAGACCACTGAAAGAAGGTGGACTGACGGACGGATAGAGGAACGGATGGAAGGAAGGAAAGACGAAATGCCCTAATATTGTATAGTAAAGTGTCAAAGACACATACATCATGATAAAAAGATTAGAGATGAGGTGGGCAGACGTGCGATATCTGTAAAACAGGATTTTTAGAACAAGAGAAGGCAAAGAATGAACATTTTAAAAATTTAAATTAAAAAAAAAAAGTTTAAAGAAGGAAAAGGAAACAAAAACTTCCTAATGTTGATTACTGACTTGAGTCTTCTTATCTGATGGGCTCCATGAAATACTGGGGCAGCAACTGGGGGTTGGAGGGGAAGCTACACATGTAGACTCTCCTGGTAAAATATCTGAATTTCAACAATAAAAATTTACAAGCTCCAAATATGGAAAATATTTCATTTAATTTTACTTAAAATAAGAGGAAAGAGATCTAGACTACCAGTCATTTCACTGGTAAATGTAAATGCTAAACATCTATGGAGAGCTGGGTATGGCATGTGGTGACACACACCTGTAGTCCCAGTTACTTGGGAAGCTTAAGTGGAAGGATTGGTTGAGTCCAGGAGTTTGATCTGGGCAACACTGGGAGACCCCATCTCTTTTTTTATTTATTTTTTTACTTTTTATATATTTTTTTGAGACAGAGTCTTGCTCTGTTACCCGGGTTGGAGTGAGGTGGCGTGATCTCAGCTCACTGCAAGCTCCGCCTCCTGGGTTTACACCATTCTCCTGCCTCGGCCTCCCGAGTAGCTGGGACTACAAGGCACCCACCACCACGCCCGGCTAATTTTCTGTATTTTTAGTGGAGAAGGGGTTTCACTGTGTTAACCAGGATGGTCTCAATCTCCTGACCTCGTGATCCGCCCGCCTCAGCCTCCCAAAGTGCTGGGATTACAGGCGTGAGCCACCGTGCCTGGCGGACCCCAACTCTTAAAACAGAAAAAAGAAAGTTTAAAAAAAAAAAAAAAAAGCCTATGAAGCAGTATTTACAAAATCCTAGAGGAAAAATGTAGACAATGTGTTGCTTATGAATATTGATAAAAGACATTTACAGATATTCTCTGATTTTGGAAGTAGAACAGCCATTCACTCTGGGGGGGGGGGGGTAAGGGTTATCCAAAGTAGTTCCATTAAGAAAAATATGATTGGGAATAAAGATCTCCTGAAAAGGGAAAAGACTGTTTATATAAAAACTAATGGCAGGCTGCTATAAATACCTTGTCTTTTACTCTCTAATATGTGGTCAGTCTTCATTTTCGTACTATTTTTGTTTCTTTTATTCCTTGATCAATCCTATCAGCTTTTTTATTTTTTTTTCTTTTAAAAATCTACTTTGATCTTCTCTATCATATCACTGATTTCATTAAATTTTGCTCTAATTTTTTTCAATTATCCATTTCTTTGGGTTTATTCTATTGCATTTTTGTCTAACTTACAAAAGATTCATTTACTTATTTTCAGGTTTCTTTTTTTAAAAAAAGAACCAAGTATAGGATGATTTAAAAGAACTAAAATTTTAAGTATTGTATATTAAGAGGTAATCTCTGATAAACAAAATGTGGTATATCCATACAATGGAATAAAATTATAATATGGATGAATAAGTCTCAAAATACATTGTGTTAGGTGAAAAAAGGACAGAAACAAAAGACCACATACTATGAGTCCATTGATATAAAATGTACTGAAAAAGCAAATCTATGGATAGAAGAAAGTACATTAGTGGTTTCCTATGGCTGAGTGAAAATGAAAAAATAATTGCAAATGGGCAACACATTTCTTTTCGCATTAAAGGAAATATTCTAAAATTAGACGGTGGTGATGGTTGCATAATTCTGTGACTATAATAAAAATTGGTGAACTGTACACTTAAAATAGGTGAACTGCAAGGTATGTAAATTATGTCTCAATAAAGCTGTTTACAAAATAGATACTTTATGCCTATTTGGTAAATATATTTGTAATGTTTTAAGAAAATCTGGCCCAGTAGACCCAGTCTTGTAATTCTAATTTAAAATGTATACTTGAATAGCTGATTTAGACTTTATGATTTTAAGCTGAAATTTTACTAAGTTTGCATCCTGAATAAGAATACTCACAAAACTTAACAATGTTTACATTTACAATTTTAAAATATTAGATTTACAAGATTTACTTAAGTAGCTAAGGTTTTATTAAATAGTTACAGAGAAAATTAATTTACACTTACAGATTTAAATGTTTTAAGAAGTTAAATTAAGATATTTCTCAAAAGTTTGTTAAAATTAGTTACAGAATAAGATCCGTAGTTAGAGAGAACTACGTTTTAAGTTTATAAATTTAAATAAAGTGAACATTTAAAAGTTAAAAATCAAAGTAACTGCATTATCTTTTCTATTCACAAAGCCATCAAGGATATTATTTTTTAAATCTCACATTTAATAAGAACTAATCAAGTGTTTACATAGAGCTCAGCAGTGTGGGGATACAGGGGTTATGTTTAAAAATATGCCCTGCCATTAAGATATTTAGAATTCTAGTCAAAGAGTCAAAATTAACATGCTTTTCCACCACTACGCAGATAATTATAACTCTCCAATCCTTTATTTCTTGCCCTAAGACCAAATTTCTAATTTCCTACTTCATATTATCACCAAAATCTCCTAAATACCTAAAAACGCCCACCAAATCAAAATCATTTTACTCCTTTCCTTCATCTCAATCACAGATTCCTCCTGTATTCTGTATTCCTTACCAGGAAAATGGCATCACGAACACCTTCCCCCCAAGTTATTCAGGTTAGATAGAGTAACACTTTAGTCAGTCACAATTCCATTCTTTCCATAAATCACCAAGTATTCCAGTAATTGAGTCCTATTCATTTTACTTCAGAAAGATTCTTCCCAATCTGTTCTCTCTTTTCCATCCTTAAATTCATTCAGGTTTTCACTATTTTTTACCTTAACAATTATAAATGTCACTCATGTTAATAATAATGACAGTTATCATTAACTGCACCCTTATTTGGTATCAGGCAAGCACTACAGCAGGTGCTTCATGCCCATAACAAAATCTTCAGAAGAACACTGTAAAACAAGTACTATTACTACCTGGAACATGTAAACAAAACAAAACAAAACAAAACTGAAAATCAAAGCAGCCAATTCATTCTCAACTGCAAAAGCCAATACCTAGATTTAAAACCATGCCTGTGATTCTAAAGCCCAGGCTCTTTTCATTTCATCATACTACCTATTAATAACATCTCTTAATTTTTAATTTATCTTAGTATTCCCCCACACCACCATCTCTACCACCAGAATCCACCCTTCATGCTGCTGCTAAAGCATCATTCTTTCTAGGTTTTAAAAACATTTGATAGCTTTCCACTGACAACAGTGAAGATTTCAAATTTCTGGATGCCATGCATGATCATTATAGGTTCTGACCCAAATTACCTTTTCAGTCTCTCCTACTACCATATTCTGTATACATACATTATGCTCTGGCCGTACTGATCAGTCACAATACACAGTCAGTGCTTCCATGCCATTTGAGCACAATATCGCCTCAGCCTACAGTGTTCTTCCTGCAACCCTCAATCTAATTCTAAGGTATCACCCATCTCACCCCATAAGCCCCAGGCAAAGTTAGGAACATCCTCATCAGTACTCAAGTTGTACTATTTATAAACTACACTCTTTTTTGTTATTTAATCCACTCGATTTTGAGCAAAGAATTGGAGTTTATCCATCTTTTAACATCAGCCTGTTCTTTAAACTACCATTCTCAAGTAAACGCTCAATAAATATTTGTTGGATGAATGCAAATACATTCTTTTAAATTCCTACATCATTATAATTGAGAGGTTGGAGATTTTACAAGGACTCTGTTTTGTGTATCAGGCACGCTGAAGACTTGAAAAAACAGAAATAATAGAAGGATAATAGATATTTGACAAAAAAAAAAAAGATGGCTTTCTGCTCCAGCTCAACTAGGTTCCCTGTATCTATGGACCAAAACCAGAACATAATTAAGGGCTCTCTTTGCTGGCCCACGAACAGAGGGCAGCAAACTTTTTTTGTGGAAAGCTGTAATCATAGTGAAGATAGAAATAAAATAAAACAGATAAAGTACTGAAAAACAATGGTATTAATACATTAAGGAGGGAAAAGAAAGATATACTGAGTAGTTAGAACATTATCAGAATACAGTATTTACATACATAATGCCATAAATGAGATTTAAAGGTATTAAATAAGTTACCAAAATCATAGAGGTAGTGAGTAGCTAGGTCAGATTAAGTCTTTGGAAATACAAGGACAGTTTTGTTTCATTTTTTCTAGTATATCAAACTGTCTAGGTTAACTATGCTTAGAAAGAAACCATTTAAATGCAAATCTGAGGTTGATTAGGAATGAGTCAATTACATCAGTTCACAATCCATAGGCCACAATCCCGTTGAAGACCTCCGTCATTACAAGGTCGGTAAATCCATATGAGCACTGTTTGTAAATTAAATAAAAATGTGCTTATATAGCCACTAACTACTCTTTTTTAACACATCCTGCTACAAACAGGATGTGTTAAATATTTAAATATGTTTAAATACGTATTCATTTAAAAAGCACTACTGAATCCATAATCTCTTTTTTACATCACATTTTTTTCTCAAAGATACCAAAAGTACAAATTACAGTGTGAGAGGTAAGCATTCTTTTGGGTTTTTTTGCTTCTCTCTCTCTCTGTCTCTCTCTTTCTCTTTCTCTACTTCAGTGGAAGTTTAAAGGAAGACCTCCTATTCCTTGGGAATAATGGAGTTAACTAAGTAAAAACAAAATTATAAGCTGAATGTTTTCCTTCACTTTACCTAAAATGGAAATTTCTACAGTTGAAAGAACAGAGATAAAAACTAAACTTTGAAAGTTCTTAGGGTTGGAAAGGTGGGGATTCCTTTTCTATCCCTTCCCATCCTCTCCCTATTCTTTTGTCCATTTACTCTCTTCTTTCCAGAGTTAGCCCCAACCTAGAACTAGCATGCTTGCGGGAGCTTTATACCGTTAGGAGATGCATTTATTATCTTTGGTGTGTGGAGATCTCAGTAACTCTGTATTGTTTTAAAATTACTATGGGCCGAGTGTCAAGATTCATGTCTGTAATCCCAGCATTTTGGGAGGCCGAGGTGGGTGGATCACCTGAGGTCAGGAGTTCGAGACCAGCCTGGCCAACATGGTAAAACCCTGCCTCTATTAAAAATACAAAAATTAGCTAGGCTTCGTGGCATGTGCCTGTAGTCCCAGCTACTCAGGAGGCTGAGGCGGGAGAATCGCTTGAGCCTGCGTGGCGGAGGTTGCACTGAGCTGAGATCATGCCACTGCACTTTAGTCTGGGCAACAGACAGAGAATCTGTCTCAAAAAAAAAATGGTAATAATAATAATAAAGCTAATAAAATTACTTTGCAAGTAATTTACTGAAAAGAAATTAAAGTTACTCATATTTCCCCCCATTCCTCACAAGCGGTGAACTCTATTTGAGATAAGTATTTCAGTCTTAATACATTTCTGAATTTAAAAAGTCAATGACATAAGGTATGACTATACGGTAATAGTGAGATCCCTCCTTATCCCACACGCCTCTAAATACCAGAAATGTCAGTAACATCCATATAAGTGCTACTGTACAAAGCTGTGAAGAGAGCATTTAGAGAGCTGAGAAAAAAATTATCTAGGAGGCAAGATTTTTTTTCTTTTTAGTTTTTAGAGACAGAGTCTTTCTGTTGCCCAGGCTGGGTTGTAATGGCACAATCGTAGCTCACTGTAACCTCAACTCCTGGGGTCAAGCAATCCTCCTGCCTCAGCCTCCTGAGCAGCTTGGACTACAGGCATGCATCACAACAGCTAGCTTATTTTTAATTTTTTCTTTAGAGACAGAGTCTT
Source organism: Macaca thibetana thibetana (assembly GCF_024542745.1). Lineage (NCBI taxonomy): Eukaryota > Metazoa > Chordata > Mammalia > Primates > Cercopithecidae > Macaca > Macaca thibetana. The sequence goes on along the minus strand of NC_065586.1, from coordinate 92,923,082 downwards.
GCTATGTTGCCCAGGCTGGTCTCAAACTCCTGGTCTCAAGCGATCCTTCTGCCTTAGCCTCCCAAAACACTGGGATTACAGGCAAAGGAGGTAACATTTCTGAGCACTCAATGAAGTGAGGGAGCAAGCCACATGGAGACACATGTGTGTTCTAGGCAGAGTGAACGGCACTGAGGTAGTTAAGGTATGAAGTATAGTATATTGAGAATTAGTAAGAAAGCGGGGATGGTCAGCAAGGTGATTAAGATGGGCAGTACAAGATGAGGTAAGAGATTTAGAGGTATGATCATATAGCAGTGAGGAGACTGGATTTTGAATTTTAATAGAAATCCACTGAAGTTTTATATTTAGGTAGTGGTAGAGATAAAATAATCAGATACATATTGTTTAAGATTACCAGGTAGCTGTACAGAGAACAGATTATTGGATAAAGTATTAGGAGACTATTATGACAACAGCCTTGGCAAGAGGTAGTGGTAGCAATGGAGGTAGAGGGCAGTGACTACATAGAGGGTACACATCAAAGATAAAACCAACTTGCTTGATGATGTGCTGATGTGGACTGTGAGGGAAAATGACACTTAGGCTTTTGGTCTGTGAACTGAGTAAATGGTAGTCTAACTTTCTAGGATGGAGAAGACTGGAGCATAAATGTTTGGCAGACAGAGATTTAGTTCAGTTTTGGAGATAAGTCTGAGATGCTACTTAGAAATCAAAGTAGATCTATGAAGAAGGCAACCGAACAGGTGACTGGGAAGTTAAAAGGGAGACACTGAGATGGGGCAATATAAAATTGGCAATCAGTAAAGTACAGATAGAATTTAAAGCTTTAGAACGAGGTAAGATCATATTAAGTTAAGGAAAGGAAGGAACAGGACCAAACACTGGAGCATTCCAATGTTTAAAGATTAGAAAGAAAAAGAGACTGAAAATTAAGATCAGGTCTTTTTTACTGTTCTATCTTTACCATCTAGCAAACAACTTGATGGTAAGTACTCAAAAAATACTAGCTGATCTGAACTGTTATATATGGCAGTGTTATTAAAATAAAGACACATCTTACCCCACTCCAAATGTCATACGAGAAGACTCTGAAAGGAAACCGATTCCTTTTAATATAATCAAACACATCTAAATATATCTAATTTATATATTTTAAAAATCATTACTTTTTACCACACTTCTAATACACCATAATATATTGCAGTACAAAAGATAAACCCTCAGTCTGGCCCCAATTGAAGGATGCATTAGAAAATTTTAAACTGTACCAAAGTTTGAGTCAGCTCTCAGATTTATATACAAAATTCTTAATAGTTCTCCCCTACTCAAAAATGTTCAACGATTAGCTACTGCCTGCATAATAAAATTCAAACTGCTCGTCTGGCTTTCAAATTCTTCCAAAAGTGAATCTTTTCAACACTCCTTTTCAAGGTCCTTCAAGAACAATCTGCTTCTCAAGCAGGCCTTGATTTTCTGTGTCTTCATCCTTCTCTTCACCTTGTTCCTTCTAAAATGTACTCTCAGGCCAGATGCGGTGGCTCATGCCTGTAATCCCAGCACTTTGGGAGTCCAAGGAGGTCGGATCACGAGGTCAACAGATCAAGATCATCCTGGCAAACATGGTCAAACCCCATCTCTACTAAAAATACAAAAATTAGCTGGGCGTGGTGGTGAGCGCCTGTAGTCCCAGCTGCTCAGGAGGCTGAGACAGGAGAATCACTTGAACCCCCAGGAGGTGGAGGCTGCAGTGAGCCAAGATCGCACCACTTCACTCCAGCCTGGGTGACAAAGCAAGACTCCATTACCAAAAAAAAAAAAAAAAAAAGTTATCTCAAATATCAACAGTCTTGATCCTATGTGGTCTTCCAGGCCATAGTTCGAAAGTCCCTTCCAACTGTTATCTTTCCTCCCAAATGATTCCCAGTATTTTTCACTTTATTTTTCCTTCATTTTCAACATGAATGTACGTTTTATGTATCCAACTGAATTTTACATTCACTGTTGTAGTGTAATAAAAGGAGTACTACAACTCTAGGAAGTGAGATGTAGTGGTTAAGAACGTGAATTACGAAGCCAGATCACCTGGGTTCAAATATCTGATTCTGCCTTTTAAAAGCTCTATGACCTTGGATAATTTTTTTTTTTTTTCCTGAGATGGAGTCTTGTTCTGTTACTCAGGCTGGAGTACAGTGGCGCGATCTTGGCTTACTGCAACCTCCACCTCCTGGGTTCAAGTGATTCTCCTGCCTCGGCCTCCCAAGTAGCTGGGACTACAGACGCCCACCACCATGCCCAGCTAATTTGTGTATTTTTAGTAGAGATGGGGTTTCACCATATTGGCCAGGCTGTTCTAGAACTCCTGACCTTGTGATCTGCCTGCATCAGCCTCCCAAAGTGCTGGGATCACAGGCATGAGCCACCGCGCCTGGCCAAATCTTGGACAATTTATTTGTCTTCTTCACACCTCACTTTCCTTGGATATAAATTTATAATGTGATTAGACAAGTATTTGTAAATTATTTAGAATAATATCTGAAAGCATATTAGAGGCATTATATTATAAAGTGTTAGGAAGGAAAGAAGGCAGAGAGGTTATGTTTTCAGTCTGTTAACACCTCTTTTGTTCCCTATGATTTAAAAGACTACACACAACAATAATTAAAACTCTGTGTTGATGGACAAAAATGCATAAAGATTTATTGGAGGGGGGAGAGCTATATAGCAGCAAAGTATTTTATATACTATTGAAACTAAGTTGTTACTAATTCAAAATAGACTGCTACAAATGAAGGTGTTAATTATAATCCCCAGGACAAACACTAAGAAAATAACTATTATGTAGTAAAAGAAATGAGAAGGGAATAAAAATGGTACACTAGAAAATATCTATGTAACACAAAAATCAGTCATGGAGGGCTTGAACAAAACTGATATAAGACAGGCAGAAAGAAATACAAAATGGCAAATGTCCCCTCTTATCAGCAATTACATTACATGTAAATGGAGTAAAGCCTCCAATTAAAAGGCATGTATGGGCAGAATGAATTTAAAAAGCATTATCCAACAATATTCTGTACACAAGACATTTGATTTAGATCTAAGAATACAAAGAGGTTGAAGGTGAAAGAAAAGAAAAAGCCCATGCAAACAGTAACCAAAAAAGAAATGGAGTGGCTATACTAGTATCAGACAAAATAGGCACTGCGATGGTCTAAATGTTGGAGTCCCCCCAAAAATTCATATGTTGAAATCCTATCACCTCCAAGGTGATAGTATTAAGAAGTGGGGCCTTTGGAAGCTGATTAGGAAAATAAGGTCAGTGCCCTCATAAATGGGATTAGTGCCCTTATAAAAGAGGCACCAAGAGATCCCTCATCCTTTGGTCATATGAGAACATAGGAAAAGACAGTCATACATGAACCAGAAAGCGGCCCCTCACCATACCAAATCTGTTTGTGTCTTCATCTTGAACTTCCCAGCCTCCAGAACTGTGAGAAATAAATTGTTTTTTCTATAAGCCACTTACGCAGCCCAAGTGGACTAAGAAAGGCATTAAGACAAAACTACTTAAAAAGACAAAGGACATAATATAATGTTAAGAGTCAATCAATCAATAACATTTAAGAATTAAAAACATATATGCCCCTAACAACACGGCCCCAAATTCTATGAAGCAAAAACTGACAGACTTGAAGGAAGAAATGGTTCAACAATAATAGCTAGAGACTTCAACACCCTACTTTCAATAATGGGTGGTACAACTAAGCAAAAGATACATAAGGAAAAAGAAGACTTAAACAACATTGTTAGGCAACTAGACCTAAAAGACATATGCTGAACACTCCAACCAACAGCAGCAGAATACACATTCTTTTCAAGTGCACTGGAACATCCTTTCCAGGGTAGCACATATGTTAGACCACAAAAAAAATTTTCAGTAAATTTCAAAAGACTGAAATCACACAAAGTATCTCTTCCAACCACAATGCAATTAAGTTAGAAATCAATAACAGGAAAACTGAAAAATTTAAAAATATGTGGAAATTAAACAATATATTCTTAAATAGTAACTCAAAAAAGTAACTACAGGCTAGGTGCGGTGGCTCACGCCTGTAATCCCAGCACTGTGGGAGGCTGAGGCGGGTGGATCACCTGAGGTCAGGTGTTCGCAACTAGCCTGGCCAACATGGTAAAAATCCGTCTCTACTAAAAACACAAAAATTAGTTGGGCGTGGTGGCGTGCACCTGTAATCCCTGCTACTTAGGAGGCTGAGGAAGAACTGCCTGCACTCCAGGGTGGGCGACAGAGTGAGACCTTGTCTCAAAAAAAAAAAAAAGAGTCAAGACAAAAATCAGTATCAATGAACCCAAAGTTTCTTGAAAAAAAATCAATATTGACAAACCTTTAACTAGACAGACCAAGAAAAAAGAAGAAAGAAGACTCAATTTACTAAAATCAGGAATAAAACTGGGGACATCTTTACAATCTTACAGAAATAAAAAAGATTACAAGAGAATACTATGAACTATTGCATGCCAACAAATTAGATAATCTAGATGAATGGATAAACCTCTAGAAACTACCAAAACTGACTCAACTAAAAAACTGAAAAGACCTGTAACAAGTAAAAAGATGAAAACTGTAATAAAACTTCCAACAAAAAAAATCCCAGGACCATACGGCTTCATTGGTGAATCCTACCAAACATTTAAAGAAGAACATCAATCCTTCCTCCAATTCTTCCAAAAAAAGAGAAGAGGGGTGAATACTTTCAAACTCATTCTGTAAATCTAGTATTACTCTGATAGCAAAGACAGACATCATCATAAGAAAACTACAGACCAATCTCCCTCACAAATACAGACGCAAGAATCCTCAACAAAATACTAGCAAACCAAACTGAGCAGCATATGACCATCTATCATGGAACTATCCCAGAGATGCAAGGCTGGTTCAACATACAAAAATCAATTAGTTGAAAAAAAAGTCACCATATTAACAGAATAAAGTGGGGAAAAGAGAAACCTGATAATCTCAATTGACATAGGAAAAGCACTGGACAAAGTCCAACATCTTTTCATGATAAAAACACTCAACAATCTAGGAATAGAGAGGAGCTTTTTCATAACCCTGGTTATGAAACAGCTAACATACTCAACAGCAAAAGACTGAAAGCTTTCCCCTAATATCAAAAATAGGCAAGGATGTCTGATCTTACCATTTCTACTCAACACTGTCTAGAAGTTCTAGCAAGGGTGGTTAGAAAAAAGAAAAAGAAATAAAAGGCATCAAAATTGGAGAGGAAGAAGTAAAACTACTTTTATAGATGACATGATTTTATATATACATAATTCTCAAGAATCTTCAAAACACTACCATTAACCTAATAAACAAGTTCAGCAAGGTTGTAGAATACAAGATCAGCATAAGAAAATCAGTTTTAGGTTGGGCAGGGGTGACTCACACTTACAGTCCTTTGGGGAAGTGGAGGTGAGAAGATTGCTTGAGGCCAGGGGTTTGAAATCAGCCTGCACAACACAGCCAGACCCGTTCTCTACAAAATATTTTAAAGGTCAGCCAGATGTGGTACGTAGTCCTAGACTGAGGTGGGAGGATCACTTCACTCCAGGAGTTCAAAGTTACACTGAACTAGGATCATGCCACTGCCACTCCGGCTTGGGCGACACAGCAAGACTCTGTCCCAAACAAAACAAAACAAAAAACCACACACATACCAAGAAAATAACGAGTGTTGGTAAAGGAAGTGAAGAAATGAGAACCCTCACACATTGCTGGTGGGAATGCAAAATGGTGCAGATGCTCTGGAAAACAAGTTAGGTGTTTCTCAAAAAGTTAAAAATAGAATTACCAAATGACCCAGCATTCCGGAAACTCCTAACTATATACTCAAGAAAAATGAAAACAGGTGTTCAAAAAGTCATACATGAATGTTCACAGCAGCATTATTCATAATAATCTGACAGTGGAAACACTCAAATGTCCACCAACTAAAGAATGGATAAACAAAATGGAGTATAACCATCCAATGGAATATTATTCAACCATAAAAAGGAACTGTTAAGGACTCAAAATTTATGTTACTCCCAAAATTCATGTTAACGCCCTAACCCCAGTGTGGCTATATGTGGAGACAAGGTCTGTAAGGAAGCAACAAAGATGAAATAACGTCAGAAGGGTGGGTCCCTGATCTGACAGAATTAGTGTCCTTGTTAGGACAGAAACCAGAGAAAGTGCACACACGCTCAAGATCACTTGTGCTGCCTCCCTGTATAAGCACAGACAAAAGGCTGTGTGAGGTTAAAGTGAGAAGGTAGCTACCTACAAGCCAGAAGAGGCCTCAGCAGAAACAAATACAGATGGACCTTGATCTGTACTTCCGGCCTTCAGAACTGTAAGTAAGTAAGTATCTGCGGTTTAAGCCACTAAGCCTGTGGTATTTTGGTTACGGCAACCTGAGCTGACAACACGAATGAGTACTGATACATACAACAACATGGATGAACTTCAAAAATACGCTAAATGAAAGCCAGATACAAAAGGCTGTATATTGTATGATTCCATTTATATGAAATGTCCAGAACAGGAAAATTCACAGACATAAAAGATATTATGGAGGAAATATGGAAATAGAAGTGACTATGTAATAGGTATGGTCTATCTTTTGGGGGTGATCAAAATGCTATACAATTAGTGTAATGGTTGTAAAACACTGTGAATATACTAAAAGTCACTGAATTATACACACCTTAAAATGGCTCAAATGGTGCGGCCGGGCGCGGTGGCTCAAGCCTGTAATCCCAGCACTTTGGGAGGCCGGGACGGGCGGATCACGAGGTCAGGAGATCGAGACCATCCTGGCTAACACGGTGAAACCCCGTCTCTACTAAAAAAAAAAAATACAAAAAACTAGCCGGGAGGTGGCGGGCGCCTGTAGTCCCAGCTACTCGGGAGGCTGAGGCAGGAGAATGGCGTAAACCCAGGAGGCGGAGTTGCAGTGAGCTGAGATCCGGCCAGTGCACCCCAGCCTGGGCGACAGAGCGAGACTCTGTCTCAAAAAAAAAAAAAAAAAAAAGGTGAATTTTAATTATTTAAAAGGGAATTATTTAAAAGGGAAATATCGGAAGATACAACTTGCATTACTCTCAAATACATGTTGAGTGAACGAAGCCAGTCTCAAATGGTTACATAGTGTATGATTCCATTTATATGACATTCTCTAAAAAACTTAACTATAGCAAATGAATAGATCAGAGGCTGCCAGAGGTTTTGGGTGGGGCAATTAGAAAAGACAGCACAGGGAACTTTTTCAGGTCATAAAACTATTCTGTTTCTTAGTTGTGGTATTGGGTATACAAATTTACATGTGGTAAAATTCATACAACTGTACACAAAAATGGTTTTACTACAACTTAATTTAAAAAACACAATTTCTCTTACACAAAAAATCCATCAGTCTATTTTGCACTTGACCAATGTTTATCTGTAACATCATTATTAGTCATTTGGAAAGCATTAACTCACTGAGGTATGTGCATTTTCCAAATGTTGACATATTTCATCACACAATATAACACCAAAAAAAAAAAATTACACTTGTTAATATCACTACTGATCCTATCAGAAAGGTCTTTTAAGGGAAGTTCTCATGCCCGCAGTGGTGGATTTAAGTTTTCCAATATTCTATTTTTTTTTTCTTGGAAGATGAAATTGACAACTTTTTTTTTTTTTTTTTTTTTTTTTTTTTTAAGAGGTAGAGTCTTGCTCTGTCACGCAGGCTAGAGGGCAGTGGCATGATCTGGCTCACTATAACCTCTGCCTCCCGGGTTCAAGCGATTCTCCTGCCTCAGCCTCCTGAGTAGCTGGGATTACAGGTGGCCACCACCAAGCCTGGCTAATTTTTGTATTTTTAGTAGAGACATGGTTTCACTATGTTGGCCAGGCTGGTCTCAAACTCCTAACCTCATGATCCGCCCACCTCGGCCCCCCAAAGTGCTGGGATTACAGGCATCAGCCACCACACCTGGCCCACTTCATTCATTTTTAAGACAATGTTTGCTAAATACTGAAATCTGAATAACCACAGTTCGTCAGATATTCTTCCAAGTAAAATGGTATTCTATGAAAAAAGTAGGCCAGGTGTGGTGGTTCATGCCTATAATCCCAGCACTCTGGGAGGCTGAGGTGGGTGGATCACCTGGGGTCAGGAGTTCGAGATCAGCCTGGCCAACATGGTGAAACCCTGTCTCTACTAAAAATACAAAAATTAGCTGGATGTGGTGGTGAACACCTGTAATCACAGCTACTCGGGAGGCTGAGGCAGGAGAACTGCTTGAACCCAGGAGGCAGAGGTTGCAGTGAGCTGAGATGGCGCCATTGCACTACAGCCTGGGTGAGAGTAAGACTCCGTCTCAAAAAAAAAAAAAAAAAGTAGCTAGTTTAGCTTGCAACTCGATCACATAAGTGCTTTTATGCATATTTCCAACTGCATTGCAAAGAATATTAAGGAACCCCAAGGCTTATGATTTAGTAAAAGTAGTATATTTTTATTGCTTCATTGTGGGCATTCTTAGGTAAAACTGGCACATACTATTGAGTGCAAGGCAGTGAAAGACTACAATGACTACTATAAAAGTTTGGTGCCACTGTCTTAATTTGTGCACCAGAGCAATTTTACCCATCATCACTTCTTCCATATCAGTACAACTGTCAACACAGTGCAAAGGGGAAATGACACGTTAATATCATCATGAAAAGAATTTTGACCTTTCTGATTCCTAAAGGAGTCTCAGGAACCACCAGGGGCCCAGGGACCACACTTGGAGGCCCTGAAGGATCAAATCAATCTATTTTTGTCACAGTTTTCTTGCTCTATTTATTAAAGTTACAACTAATAGTCACACTTTCAGAATACTGTAGCGTATCTTTAGTTCCCAATTTGCTGAGTAAAAGAATATAAAGTTATATGATTAGAGTACTGGTTTAAAGATAAGAATATATGGGTACTTTTGACTGGAGATGTGTAAGCAGTAGGATACCTCAGGATCTAGTCTAATTATTCCAAGTGCTCAGGAAAAGATGTAGAGAGTTTACAGATGGCATTAAAGATTAGACAAACAATCCAGTAAAATCTCTTAAGGTTGGTAAGTACAAGGCAATGCTTTTAAGGAAAAAACCACCCAAATTAGATTTATACAAGGACCCTAAGCAATCAGTAAGTCCTAAGTGACCAGCCTGGCCAACATGGTAAAACCTCATCTCTACTAGAAATAAAAAAATTAGCAGGGCATGGGGGTGCATGCCCCTAGTCCTAGCTACTCGGGAGGCTGAGGCACAAGAATCGCTTGAACCTGGAAGGGGGAGGTTGCAGTGAGCTGAGAGAGAGCCACTGCGCTCCAGACTCTATCTCAAAAAACAAATACAATCTTTAAAATCATTAAGGGAAACATATCAAGAAATATTAAAACAGGGCATCCTTTTTAACAAGAATATAAAATAAAATCTAAAGTATCCTATAATTAGAACTTTAAGTAAAACCTGATCAACCCAAATTCTTTTTTTTTCTTTTTGGTTCATCCTGAACAACCCAAATTCTTAACTGAAATCCTTTTTAAAAAAACATTTAGCCAAGTTCGGTGGCTCACACCTGTAATCTCAGCACTTTGGGAGGCAGAGGCAGGGATCACTTGAGTCCAGGAGTTTGAGATCAGCTTGGGCAACACAGGGAGACCTTGTCTCTACTTTAAAAAAAAAAAAAAAGATTCAATTAGCCAGGAGCAGCGGCACTGGCCTGTGATCCCAGCTACTTGGGAGGCTGAGGCAGGAGGGTCACTAGGGCCTGGGAGGTCAAGGGTACAGTGAGCTGTGATCATGCCACTGCACTCCAGCCTGGGAAACAGAGTGAAACCCTGGCTCAAAAAAATAAAAACAAAAACAAAACCTATTTAACATTCTAACGCTAAAAGAGAAACAAATGACAAGTCAACAAACGATTAAGAATGCAATTTTTAAAAAGATGTATTGTTACATTCTAGGCTCAAAACACACTGGGTCCAAATCTGAAAGCATTATCATTTTCAAATGAGAAGTGATGTTCTAAATAACTGTAAAGCAGTGCGTTTCCTTAAATTAAGTATATACTAAAGCCAAAATAATGTGGTATTTATTTAAGGGCATTTTCCCAAAAGGTCTATAAATAGATTTACAGGAAACTTCCAGTTGAACAGTGATAGGTTTATTGGTGGGAACAAACTATTCACAGAAGTATGTGAAGACATCTTAAAAGTCCTATTACTACATATAATGGATAAAATATGTGTTAAGTGCACACATATACCCACTCCCCTCCCCAACAAACACATACATCAAGCTAAGCTGAAAAGGTAGGTAGGAAATGCCTCATGTACCAGAAATGGAGAATCTGGAGGACAGTGCTGAGAGTGCACTGATTAATATGGGTAACATAGCAACTTGGGTTTTAATACACATGCGGGGGCAGAAGGGTCTTAAGAAATGAAACTGAGACTCTTGCATAAACGCTAGGACCCTAGACCTTACTCAAAAGTGTGGTCCACTGACCTGCCATATCAGCATTGGGCAGCTTGTTCCACAGAAATGTAAATTCTTGTACCTCAACCCAGACCTAATCAATCAGAATATCTGGAAATGGTATTCAAGAATGTTGGTTTTAACAAGCTTTCCAGGTGATCAGGTGATTCTTATGTTTACTAAAGTTTGAGAAGTGCTGTCCTAGAAACACTGCAGAAAGGTTTGACGCGGTGGGGGGGGGGGGGGGGGGGGGGGGGGGGGGGGGGGGGGGGGGGGGGGGGGGGGGGGGGGGGGGGGGGGGGGGGGGGGGCGGAATCCAAACACTGGCAAAGGAAGTTCTTCTCTTCCGAGGTACAGAGAAAGGATGAGTCCCACTGGACAAAGTGAACCCCTTGCTTATGCCCTGCACAGGAATCCAAATATACTACTTTAGCAGTTTTCAAATATGTTGCTCCCAGGATCACTTTATACTCTTAAAAATTACTGAAACCGGCCGGGCGCGGTGGCTCAAGCCTGTAATCCCAGCACTTTGGGAGGCCGAGACGGGCGGATCACGAGGTCAGGAGATCGAGACCATCCTGGCTAACACAGTGAAACCCCGTCTCTACTAAAAAATACAAAAAACTAGCCGGGCGAGGTGGCGGGCGCCTGTAGTCCCAGCTACTCGGGAAGGCTGAGGCAGGAGAATGGCGTGAACCCGGGAGACGGAGCTTGCAGTGAGCCGAGATCCGGCCACTGCACTCCAGCCTGGGCGACAGAGCGAGACTCCGTCTCCAGGAAAAAAAAAAAAAAAATTACTGAAACCGCTAAAGACCTTTTGTTTATGTAAATTATATCTTTGATATTTGCTGTATTTGAAATTAAACAGAAAATGGACTCACATTCCATTAGTTGTCAGTGATGGTATAATTACATACGATAACCTCTGGAAAACTTCACTAGTGAGAGAATGAAGAGTGAAAGGCAAATAACAGCTTAGTATAATTATTATGAAAATAGTTTTGACCTCCTGAATCTTCAGAAGTCCCCAAACTTGTATAATTTATGCAAAATTATTACAAATGAGGTGAATTATTATATATTTAACAGTATAAACATCTGAAATGTTATATGGTATATGTAATAATCATATATCTGTGAGCTATATCACTTTTTTTTTTTTTTTTTTTTTTTTTTTTTTTGAGACGGAGTCTCGCTGTGTCGCCCAGGCTGGGGTGCAGTGGCGTGATCTCGGCTCACCGCAAGCTCCGCCTCCCGGGTTCACGCCATTCTCCTGCCTCAGCCTCCGAGTAGCTGGGACTACAGGCGTCCGCCACCACGCCCGGCTAGTTTTTTGTATTTTTAGTAGAGACGGGGTTTCACCATGTTAGCCAGGGATGGTCTCGATCTCCTGACCTCGTGATCCACCCGCCTCGGCCTCCCAAAGTGCTGGGATTACAGGCTTGAGCCACCGCGCCCGGCCGCTATATCACTTTTAAAAAATCCATTATTTCTTAAGAAACTTCCACTCTTGATTTAGCCATTACACAATGTACACATGTATCAAAACATGTTGGACACCATAAATATATACAATTTTTGTCAATTAAAATAATTCATTAATTAAAAAGAAACTACCATTCAAGAGAATGAGAAGGTAAACCACAGACTGGGAAAAAAATATCTGCAAAAAACATCTGATAAAGGCCTGTTATTCAAAATATACACAAGATACTTAAAATTCAACAACAGGAAGACAAACAACCTGATTGAAAATGGGCAAATGACCTCTACAAACACCTCATCAAAGACATACAGAAAGCAAGTAAGCATATGAAAGTTCAACATCATATGCCTGCAGGGAACTGAAAATTGAAACAACAATGAGATACAACCATACAACTATCAGAAGGCCAAAATCCAGAACACAGACAACACCAAATGCTGGTGAAGACATGGGGCAACAGAACTCTCAAAAATGCAAAATTGTACAACCACTTTGGAAGACTGTTAGTTTCTTACAAAATTAAACATACTCCTATCATATGATAGATACAGCAATTGCACTTCTTGGTAGTTACTCAAATAAAATGAAAACATGTCCACATAAAAACCTGCATACAGGCTGGGAGCAGTAGTTCATGCCTGTAATCCCAGTACTCTGGGAGGCCGAGGCAGGTGGAGGACCTGAGGTTGGGAGCTCGAGACCAGCCTGGCCAACATGCTGAAACCCTGTCTCTACTAAAAATACAAAAATTAGCCAGGGGTGGTGGCACGTGCCTGTAATCCCAGCTACTCGGGAAGCTGAGGCAGGAGAATTGCTTGAACCTGGGAGGCAGAGGTTGCAGTGAGTCGAGACTGTGCCACTGCACTCCAGCCTGAGCAACAGCGTGAGACTCTGTCTCAAAAAAAAAAGAAAGAAAAAAAAGAAAGAAAAACCTGCACATAAATTTTATAGCAGCTTTATTTATAACTGTCAAAACTTTAAGCAACAAAGATGTCTTGTAGTAGGTGAATGGATAAACTATGGTACATGGCACATCTAGACATTGCTAAAAAGAAATGAACTATAAAGCCATAAAGAGACATGGAGTAATACGCATTAAAGTGTATTACTAAGTGAAAGAAGCCAAGCTGAAAAGGCTACATACTATAGGATTCCAACTATATAAAATTCTGGAAAAGATAAAACTATAGAGACAGTAGGAAGACCAGTGGTTGCCAGAGTTAGGCAAGAGGAGGGATAAACAAGCAGAGCACAGAGGATTTTTAGAGCAGTGAAACTATTCTGTACAACAGTACAATGATCAACACGTGTCAAAACCCACAGAATATACAACAACAATAGTGAACCCTAATATAAATTATGGACTTTGGATGATAATGACGTGTCATCGTAGGTTCATCAACTATAATAAATGTACCACTGTAATATGGAGAAGTCAACAGTGGAGGAGAGCTGTACATGTGTGGGAAGGGGCATATAGGAACACTACTTTCTGCTCAATATTGCTGTGAAACTAAAATTACTCTAGAAATAAAGTTTATTAACTAAAAAATCCTACCATTACTCATCAAGTTTTAGTGTATCAAAGAAAAATATCTACAATTATCTGAAAGACTATTTTAATATTTTCCAACAAACTTTCTGTATCAGGCTGGATTTTTGTGACGTACTTCAACCAAGATAACACATGCTACAGTTTAATGAAAAACTAGATATAAGAATTCAGTTACCTTTTGTTAACCCAGACATTAAAGAAATGTGCAAAGAGGTAAAAGCAATGCCCCTTTTCCTACTTATTTTTTGTTTTGGGAAAAAACAATTTTTCATTAATATGTTGTTTAATATGTTAAGAGGTTGATTATTAGTTAAAATAATTAATACAATAACTCTTCAAAGAGCTCAATAATTTTTAAGGGGTCCTGAGACCAAAAAGTTTGAGAGCTGCTTATCTAGGACAACAAAACTCAAATGAATAGCAATTAGAGGAAGCTAGAGGAAGACAGAGCCAGTACATCAACTAAAAATAAGTAAGTCAGTGTTATCCAAAGAAGAGACAGACTACTATGAGAAATAGTGAATTACCAAACACTGAAAAGTGGAAGACAGATTACATGGCTTTTAAGAGGATATTTCTACCATAACAATCTATAAAATATCATGGTACCACAAATATTGGTTAATATTCTCAATTAAAATAACATTGCTTTGGCTGGGCATGGTGGCTCACGCCTGTAATCCCACCACTTTGGGAGGCTGAGATGGGTGTATCACCTGAGGTCAGGAGTTCGAGACCAGCCTGGCCAACATGGTGAAAACCTGTCTCCACTAAAAATACAAAAATTAGCTAGGCGTGGTGGCGGGTGCCTGTAATCCCAGCTACTTGGGAGGTTGAGGAAGGAGAATTTCTTGAACCCAGGAGGTGGAGGTTGCAGTGAGCCGAGGTTGTGCCACTGTACTCCAGCCTGGGCTACAAGAGCAAAACTCCATCTCAAAAAAAAAAAAAAAAAAAAAACCCAAAGCAACAACAAAAACATCACTTTGCATCACAAAGCCAAGACTTGGTATCTGCCATATTCATAGACCAACAGCATATATTACCATTTTATACTACATATTAAATATGTTAAAATACCAGTTAACCATCATTAAACTGTATTCTAAAACTTGATACTCATTACTTTATGTAATCTTCACAACAATTTTGAGATAGGTACTGTTACTATCTCCCATCTAGAGTCAGATAATGAGGCCAAACAGCTACCAAAGGAGAGAGGCTGGGATTCAAATCTACATACTCTCTTCTCTAGGAGAGAGTTAGACAAACCTTTTCGTAAAAGGCCAGATAATAAATATTTCAAGTGTTGCAGACCATATACAATCTCTGTCCCTACTTCACGAAAAACCACCCTTAGCTCTTGAGACTTACAAAAACAGACCACAGTCAAGATGAGCCTAAAAACCAGGCTGAGAGAATCAAGTTCAAATGCACTAAGACATCCACTATATGTAACGAATTTATTTTTCTTATGCATCCTAAATGATACTAGTTATATTTGATTCTTGGAAGACTTGACAGTCACTCAAACTGTGTTCAGTGGTTCACCTACGTTCAATACAAGAAACAAATATCAACTGTTACATCTTGGCTATCTGGAAAAATATGATTCTGTGTATTTTTTCTAAAATTGTACTGATGACTCACTAATGCCAACAAAGAGAAGCAGAATTAAATCATATAGTGTTGCTCTATATTTATGTGGTCCCCATTAAGAAGACAGATAACCGACCAGGGGTGGTGGTTCATGCCTGTAATGTCAACAATTTGAGAGACCGAGGTAGGAGGATTACCTGAGGTCAGGAGTTTGTGACCAGTCTGGCCAACATGGCAAAACCCCGTCTCTACTACAAATACAACAATTAGCCAGACATGGTGGCGTATGCCTGTAATGCCAGCTACTCCGGAGGGTAAGGCATGAGAATTGCTTGAACTCGGAAGGTGGAGGTTGCAGTGAGCCAAGATTGCACTACTGCACTCCAGCCTGGATGACAGAGTGAGACTCCAGAAAAGAAAAGAAAAAAAAAAACCCACAAAAAAACAAGGAATATAGATAACCTAAACAAGATGGCCTTAAAATATATTTTCTCAATGCTAGAAGGCCACGATTATCATCACCTTTGTAGTCTCACTATGCCCTCCAGGGAAAACCAATGATATAAAACATTTTGCAAAGTTGTATTATTTCAAACTGACAGCTCTAACGGTCACTGACATTATTAAAGAGGAGTATGTACTAAAAAGCTACACTGCCTTTTGAGGCAATGTCAGTTTAAACCAAATAGAGCAAAACCAATACCTGAATGCAAATGGCCAGCCAGATCCTTAAGAATTTTCAGTATTAACAGTGAAGCAACTGAAGCAACATTAAATATGGGAACATATGAAACACCATTAATCCACAAATCCCAAACCAATACTTCTTGTAACATGCCAGACATGCAAACAGAATCACAAAGATACAGTATTGGCCAGGCGTGGTGGCTCACACCTGTAATCCCAGCACTTTCGGAGGCTGGGGTGTGCAGATCACTTGAGGCTAGGAGTTCAAGACCAGCCTGGCCAACACGGTGAAACCCTGCCTCTACTAAATACACAAAAATTAGCTGGGTGTGGTGGCACACTCCTGTAATCCTAGCACACTCAGGAGGTTGAGGCATGAGAAAAGCTTGAACCCAGGAGCGGAGGTTGCAGTGAGCCAAGATCATGCACTGCACTCCAGCCCGGGCGACAGAGTGAGATGAGAGACTGTCTCAAAAGAAAAAAAAAGATGCAGTATTGATACATAGTCTTCAACCTAGATAACCATTACATTTCAGAAGGTCTCCTAAATATTGCCTAAGAGCATCATGAGATATAATTTCTACAACTTTTCTACCAGCACTAGCAGTCTTAAACTGTTTGTTTTTTATATTATGAAAATAACTATGATTTTTAAAGCTACGGAAGTACTCATTAGCCACAAACTCTGTGTGGAGATGGCTTGGAATAAGCTTCTGGCTTTTGCTTCAATCCTACTCTCCATTCATGACTACAATAAAATAACGGGAAATAATAAAAAGGAAAGCAGCACTGCATAGTGGTTTAGAATATGAACTCTTGAAGCACTGGGGTTCAAGGGGTTCAAGTCCTAGTTCTACCTTTTCTAGCTGAGTGGTCTTGGGCAAGTTCCTTAATTTCTTTGTGCTTCACCTGTGAAACCTGTATGACAATATATTTCACTGTTTTTATGAGGACTAAATAGATATTTGAAAAATTAAACAGTATTCAGCATATAGTGGGTGATACATACACATCTTAAATGGAAAAGCAAAATAAAGGCCAGGCATGGTGGCTCAAGACTGTAATCCCAGCACTTTGGGAGGTCAAGGCAGGCGAATCGCTTGAGCTCAGGAGTTCGAGACCAGTCTGGGCAACATGGCAAAACCCTGTCTCTACAACAAATAAAAAATTAGCCGGATGTGGAAGTGTGAGCCTGTAGTCCCAGCTACTCGGGAGGCTGAAGCGAGTGGGAGGATTGCTTGAACCTGGGAGGTCACAGCTGCAGTGAGCTATGACTGCATTGCTGCAATCCAGCCTGTGCAACAGAGCCAGACAATGTCGGAAGAGAAGAGAGAAGAGAAGAGGAGAGAAGAGAGAGGAGAGAGGAGAAAACGGAGAAGAGAGAAGAGAAGGAAAAACAAAACAAAATACAAAAACATCAAGTTGATGAAATGAGAAATCATGGTTAATGAACAATATGAGGCTGACAATGAAAGGCCACCTCATGACAGCTTTCTCATACTCCCGGAATTTAATATTCAGCAATACTATGCTCATAAAGAGTACCTACTACGTGGAAGTAGTCGAAACTGAACTCTTTATTATCTCCAAACCTGTGCCACCCAGTCGCCTCCTTCTTGGTTAATGGCAACTCTAAACTTTCAGTTGCTTAAACCAAAAACTTTAGAGTCCTCCTAACCTCCTCTCTTTAATCCTCCTTTTCTCTCTTCTCACTTTTCACATTAATCTATCAGCAGTCTGTTAGATCTATCAATCTAATATATTTACAGTCCTAATCACTTCTGTCCTCTACTAGTATATGGTACGAGCAACCTTCATCTCTCACCTGGATTGATGCAATAGCTTCCAGCTTGGTGTATATGTCAATTCTGCTCCCAGCACTCCTGGCCAATTATCAACCAGTTAGTTTGCTAAAACTAAGTTATATCTCATCCTGTCAAATCTCCTGCTCAAATGCCTAAAATGCTGCCAATTTTGCTCAAAGTAAAAGTGGAAGTTGTCACAATGGCCTATACACCTTACATGGTCTGCATTGTCATTTTTCTACACTTTTAAATATACTAGCATATACTGATAATCTGCCTGGAACAATTACTGTATATGGATGCAAAATAGTACTCTCTTTCATTTTTCTTCATTAACTAAATTATTCAATGAACAGCTTTCCACTATCAACTATGTGATTACCTTGTAATATACTTTGTGGGTGATAGGGAGGATAAATGCTTCATTCTTCTCCTATTATAAATTTTTAGGCCGGGCACGGTGGCTCACGCCTGTAATCCCAGCACTCTGGAAGGCCGAGGTGGGTGGATCACAAGGTCAGGAGATCAAGACCATCCTGACTAACGCGGTATAACCCCATCTCTACTAAAAATACAAAAAATTAGCTGGGCATGGTGGCAGGCGCCTGTAGTCCCAGCCACCCAGGACGCTGAAGCAGGAGAATGGCGTGAATCCAGGAGGCAGAGTTTGCAGTGAGCCAAGACTGTGCTATTGCACTCCAGTCGGGGTGACAGAGCGAGACTCTGTCTCAAAAAAAAAAAAAAAAAAAAAAAAAATCATCAGAAAAATGAGTTGACACCCTTGCAATCTCCAAAGATGATCAATAAATTATTTTTATTTTACTTATTTTTTTGAGACAGGATCTCACTCTGTCACCCAGGCTGGAGTGCAGTGTCATGACCACAGCTCACCGCAGCCACAACCTCCCGGGCTCAAGTGAACCTCCCACCTCAGCTTCCCAAGTAGCTGGGACTACAGACACGTATCACCACATTCAGCTAATTTTTGAATGTTTTGTAGAGACGGGGTTTTCACCATGTTGCCCAGTCTGGTCTTGAACTCCTGAGCTCAAGCAATTCGTCCACCTCTGCCTCCCAAAGTGCTTGGATTACAGGCATGAGCCACCATACCTGGCCCATTTTCAAAGTATCACTATGAATTCCTGGATTTTTGTTGATTTGATATAGCTAAATCCATTGTAGCCATTTTTTAAAAATAGTTTATTTTCCATCTTAGGCCAGTGAGAGCACATGAGATGATCCCTGGGTCCTCTGGATGCTTCACCTTATCTTAGTCAATACACAATAGGCAAAAAGATTTTACTTTGATGTTTACATTTGCAATTCCTTGATTATAATAAAGACTGAACAATTTTTAAATATGTCTATTGGCTGGGTGCAGTGGCTCACGCCTGTAATCCCAGCACTTTGGGAGGCCAAGGCAGGTGGGTCACCTGAGGTCAGGATCTTGAGACCAACCTGGCCAACATGATGAACCCCATATCTCTACTAAAAATACAAGAAATTAGCTGGGTGTGGTGGCAGTCGCCTGTAATCCCAGCTACTCGGGAGGCTTGAGGCAGGAGAATCACTGAACCTGGGAGGTGGAGATTGCAGTGAACTGAGATCGCACCACTGCACTCTAGCCTGGGCAACAACAGCGAAACTCTGTCTCAAAAAAAAAAAAAAAGCCGATTGGGCTTTTTAATTCTTTGTGAACTGCCTATTCATTGCTTGTCCGTATTTTCTAATGAGTCATTAATTTTTTTTACTTTCTGAATATTAAGAGTTCATTCTAATACATGGCAGAAAGTTATGTATTAATAAAAGCTGCAGTCTTTTTTCTCTTGCTTTTTGATTATATGGCTTTCGTCACATAAAGTATTTAATTTTTATATAAACACCATTTCTTTTATAATTTAAAGGCCTTTCCCATTTCGATATGTGCTATTGTTTGAATGTATCCCCAAATTTCATGTGTTGAGAAATTAATCCCCAAATTCATATGTTGGATGATATTTGCAAGTAGGGCCTTTGGAAGGTAATTAGGATTAGGTAAGGTCATCAGGGTGGGGTCCTCATGATGGGAACAGTGACTTTAAGAAGGGGGAGACCTGAGCTGGCACTCTTGCTCTCTTCCATGAGGTATCCTCCACGATTAGAGGCAAGAAGGCCCTCATCAGATATGGCTCCTCAATCTTGGACTTTCCAGACTTCATAGCTGTTAAGAAATCAATGTCTTTTCTTTGTATATTACCCAGTCTCAGGTATTCTGTCACAGCAACAGAAAATGAACTAAGACAATATGATAGGGGAAAAAACTGTCTATGTTGCTTCTACCTCTTTTATGTTTTTAATTTTAATTTTTTATTTTTTTAATGTTTAAGTCTCTGACCCAGCTAGATATAATCAGCTATTTAAAAGTCAGACTTTTACCAGTAGAATTTGGGATCTTCGAAAGCAAGATCTTACTAATTTTATGCCTCCTACCAGTGGACCACGTGTGTCTTCTGCTGTTTTTTTCTGAGACAGGGTCTTGCTCTGTTGCCCAGGCTGGAGTGCAGTGGTGCAAACACAGCTCACTGCAGCCTCGAAGAACCTCCTGTGCTCAAGCAATTCTCCCACCTCAGCCTCCCAAGTAGCTGGGACTACACAGGCACCCCACCACACCCAGCTAACTCTTACATTTTTTGTAGAGACAGGGTTTTACCATGCTGCCCAGGTTGGTCTCTAACTCCTGAGCTCAAATGATTGGCCCGCCTCATCCTCCCAAAATGCTGGGATTACAGGCCTGGGCCATCAAACCTGGCTCACGTGTTTTAAAACACATGGTCTGAAGAAGGCAGTGGTGATGATGAACAATCAAAAATCCTATTTCCTCTGCTCTTAAACTGAGTCCTACTGAACTTTAACCACTGTAGAAAAAGGGGCAACACAGGATGAGAGTAAGAGAGAAAAAAACTGTGTTCTGTTTTATACATTATTATTATTATTATTTTGAGATGGAGTCTCGCTCTGTCGCCCAGGCTGGAGTGCAGTGGCACGATCTTGGCTCACTGCAAGCTCTGCCTTCTGGGTTCACGCCATTCTCCTGCCTCAGTCTCTCGAGTAGCTGGGACTACAGGCGCCTGCCACCACGCCCGGCTAATTTTTTGTATTTTTAGCAGAGATGGGGTTTCACCGTGTTAGCCAGGATGGTTTCCATCTCCTGACTTTGTGATCCGCCTGCCTCAGCCTCCCAAAGTGCTGGGATTACAGGCGTGAGCCACCATACCCAGCCGTTTTAGACTAGGTATTATATAATGTATTGCCCTGGCAGCTCACAAAAATTTTAAGGGGTGGGGGTGGCGGTGCAGAAAATGAGTATGGAAATTCTGCTTCCAAGAAATGACGTCTGGATGGAATCTCAAAGAATAAGCAAGTGTTACATAATTAAAGAGATTGACAGGCTGGGCGCAGTGGCTGACATTTGTTAATCCCAGCACTTTGGGAGGCTGAGGCAGGTGGATCACGAGGTCAGGAGATCGAGACCACCCTGGCCAACATGGTGAAACGTGGTCTCTACTAAAAATACAAAAATTAGCTGGGCATGGTGGTGCGTGCCTGTAATCCCAGCTACTCAGAAGGCTGAGGCAGGAGAATCGTTTGAGCCCAGAAGCCGAGATCACGCCACTGCACTCCAGCCTGGGCAACAAGAGTGAAACTCTGCCTCAAAAAAAAAAAAAAAAAAAAAAAAAAAAAGTACTCTAGTCACAGGGTACTCTACATATAGACGTAGAGTACATGGTCTATTTGCAGAGTACTGAGAGTACATGATTTGCAGAATTACAAGCAGTTTATTATGACTACTCGGTCAGTTATTGGCATAAAAAATACTACATAAATGTTAACTATTATTATGCTGATTACTGGGACATGGAGATAAATTGGGTAAAATAGTAAGCAGTAAACTAAAATATGCGTGGAGAGCCATGTTAGAGTTCAGATTTTATCCTGAAGATTATGAGGAGTCATTGAAGGATTATTGACAGGTAATGGCATAATGTTTTAGAAAAACTACACTGGCAATATAGGTCAAAGATTGGATGGGAATCCAGATACGCAAGAATCAGAAAGA
Organism: Macaca thibetana thibetana; assembly: GCF_024542745.1. Lineage (NCBI taxonomy): Eukaryota > Metazoa > Chordata > Mammalia > Primates > Cercopithecidae > Macaca > Macaca thibetana. Next base: position 92,901,287 of record NC_065586.1, on the reverse strand, counting down.
ATCTTTAATGATGGCACATGTGGAAGTGATAAAAACTTAAAAAATAGCAGAAATCTGCAAACACTGTGCAAGACATCTTACAACCATACTGATCTCTACTAAAGCTACAAAATAATAGTTTTATAGTACATGATACATATGCTCAAGAATAAATATTTTTGGACTATATCTAATGTTTTCTATTTTAGTAAAACGGAATTTCCATTCAGTAAAGCAAATCATTTTCAAGAAAATTCTTTCTGGGTCTTGAAGTGCCCCATTGTCCTCTTTTCTACAAGCAAGAGAGGTTGGCGAAAGCTCATGAATGTCCCTCAGTCAACCCAACAGCTGGTTTTCTAAAAATTCCATGATGCTATCCCTTCCTCCACACCGTTTAATCCTAGAAGAATATTTTAATCATTGTTCACCACAGAATTAACATCAAAACAACTTATTTACAGCCTGACCAATATGGTGAAACCCCATCTCTACTAAAACTATAAAAATTATTCGGACTGTGGTGGTGGGCTCCTGTAATCCCAGCTACTCAGGAGGCTGAGGCAGGAGAATCGCTTGAACCAGGGAGGCAGAAGTTAAAGTGAGCTGAGATTGCACCACTGCACTCCAGCCTGGGCCACAGAGGGAGCCCCTGTCTCAAAAAAAAAAAAAAAATTTTATATATATATATAAAAATCAAAAAACAAAACTTACTTAATATTGAATCCATTCAAACATAGAATCAATTTAACACAACCACAGGAATTAGGATTAAAGAAAAGAATGTAAATTTCATAAACCTGGAGAGCATAAAACTAAAATAATTTACAAACTCAGCAATTCAGGGAAAAAGTGATGAAAAGAAATGTTAGAATGCTAATTTCCTCACCTTTTAAAGCACAACCACTGTCTAAAATGGAAAGTTAAAAAAATTCCAATGACTTAGTTTTTTTCCCCTCATAATCTTTTTCCCCACAAACTTAGAAGAAGCTTTTAGAAACTAATTACAGTACTTCGTGCTGTGAATTAACATTTACTTCAAGGTACCAATGGCTTCAATTTCCCTTTCTGCTAAATTCAAATAGAATTAAAGTTAATATTTAAAAATACAAGCAGCATATATAACTCAATTTTTATTAAACTTATGTCTATCTTTCCAACCATCCATCCCTCCACTCATCCATCTTAGCCCTTTGCTCACCCTTCTATCTGTATCTATGCAATAAAAGTTGTCTACAGTGTTAATAATGGCAGTTATTTCTGCATAGGGGATTTGGGGTAACCCTGCTGTCATCTAATACTATAGGTTTTTTTTTAAATATACTTACTGTTTTAATAAAAATAACCTTTTAAATACAAACCTCATTTGAAATCACATAAATATCTGCCCAACCCCAAACAGCTTATACAATAAGAACATCTTCCTCTATTGTGCTTCTGAAACACTAAGGCTATTATTGTTATAAGAAGAATTAACTGGTAGTCTTTATCTTCATTATAATTTGTCAGTTATGGTCTTACGTTAATTTAGCTTGCTCCTTAGGGTAATTTTCCTCTTTTTTTTTTAAGACAGAGTCTCATGTTGGAGTGCAGTGGTGTGATCTCAGCTCACTGCAGCCTAGACCTCCTGGGCTTAAGTGATCCTCCTGCCTCAGTCCCCCAACTAGCTGGGACTACAGGTGAGTACCACCACGCCCAGCTGATTTTTGTAGAGAGAGGGTTCCACCATGTTGCCCAGGCTGGTGTCGAACTTCTGAGCTCAAGCGATCCGCTTACCTTGGCCTCCCAAAGTGCTAGGACTACAGGTGTGAGCCACCACATCCAGCCTCCTCCTTCATTTGTAAACAGCACTGCCTCTGTATCTTGCTAAAATCTTCACTCAGTTCAGGTCACTCTGATTCTTTGGATACTCTTAAAATCTCATTGTAACAAAGGCTAAACTGTGTGGCTGCTGATACTGATGGTATCTCTGAAATTTCCACAGTTTCAGCAATACATTTTACTGACACCGCGGGAATGGCATAAGCCACATGTGCCCTCACAATAGAGTTCACACCTAACTCCAACTATGTGGACTATCAGACATGGCTACCTATGTAGAGACAGTAGCATGTGAGTTAGCTACAGACTGTGGGGCAAGCTACAGGGCCAGTATTTTAGGAGCAGTCCTCATCTCAGGTGTTTTTGATCAGAAGAACTGCTTCTATGTGGCACGGACTATGTGAGTCTATTTGGGACTCCACCAAAAGTTACAAATCTTCATGGGGAGAAGAAGAACTGAGGACCACGATTCTATCTTGACTCTATGAAAGTGGCAAATATTGTGACTTCAGAAGGTTATTAAGTCAGTTTATTTACTGTTGTTGTTTTGTAAGATACACCTCCTAAAATGCTCCTCCTCCTTTCTGCCTATAATATCATGGTTCGATAATAACTGATAAACTACTGCAGTTACTTTTTAAAACTAATTTACCAACTAATTTTCTAATCTCCTTAGAAAAGGCCTAAATAGGCCAGGCATGTGGCTCATACCTGTAATCCCAGCACTTTGGGAGGCCAAGGCAGGCCAGTTTGCTTTGAGCTCAAGAGTTCAAGACCAGCCTGAGCAACATGGCGAAACCTCCATTTCTACAAAACAACCAAAAAAAAAAAAAAAAAAAGAAAAAAAAATTAGCCAGGCATGGTGGCTCACGCCTGTAGTCCCAGCTACTCTCAAGGCTAAGGCTAGAGAATCACTTGAGTCCAGGAAGCCGAGGTGGCACTGAGCCGAGATCATGCTACTGCACTCCAGCCTGGGCGACAGAATGAGACCCTGATTCAAAAAAAGAAAAAAGTAAAGGTCTAAATAAAGTGACCTTTTCCTATTCTGATTCTTTAGAAAAAAAAAAAAAAAAATTGAGCCAGGGAGTGGTGGCTCACACTGTAGTCCCAGCATTTCAGGAGGCCAACGCAAGAGGATCACTAGTGGCCAGGAGTTTGAGACTAGCCTGGGCAACATAGGGAAACCTTGTCTCTACAAGAGAAAAAAAAGAAGAAGAAGAAAAAAAAAAAAAAGCTAGGTGTGGCACATGCCTATAGGCCTAGCTACTTGAGAGGCTAAGGCAGGAGGATCTCTTGAGCCTGAGAGTTCAAGGCTGCAGTGAGCTATGATCATGCATGCCACTGCACTCCTGCCTGGACAATAGAGCAAGATCCTGTCTCTTATATATAAACATACATATCTGAAACTTAAAAAATCCCAGCATCTTGGTTCACATCTGCTCATTGTTCCATACTTCGGGAGCTCAATATGGTTGAAGGAAAACAAACTATTACTGACTGATATGGAACCAGTTGCAAAGATTTGTCCTCCAACCTAGAATTTATCAGTAAATTAACAGCACTTCTAATATGAATGAGGACAAGCAAAACTACTATTGTCCAAAGCTTTTGTACATCTCTAGCCCAATTTCTTCTTGCTCTAATTCTTAAACTCATGAGCGTCTTGGTTCTAAACAGAATGACTACAGAAGGACTAGGAGGGAAGAAGGGGAAGACAAAGCAATAGGAGGGTTATTTTAGAGGGCACAGACATGATGAAAGAATTTTATCTTAATAGAAGAAAACTGGAGTTAACTATTTCCAGTTTCAAACAACAGATTTTTGAGCCCAGGTTTAATATTCGAGGATGATATAATTCCAAATAGCATGTATTTTCCAAAACTTTAAAAAGACTTGAAATTAGTCTGTGAGATCTGAAGAGTCTATGAGATCTGAGCTATTCTTTATGTCTGGTAAATTGACAACATACGAAAAATTTGTTCTGATTTGGGAAGGCTATAATATGTCGGTGCCTACTGACTTTGGGAGATTTTATTATGGTTGTAATTACTCTAGTTTTTTTTGTTTGTTTTTCTTCTTACAGTAGAAGTAAAAACTTACGGTTTAGGGCCGAGCACAGTGGCTCATGCCTGTAATCCCAGCTCTTTGGGAGGCAGAGGCAGGCAGATCACGAGGTCAGGAGATCGAGACCATCGTGGCTAACACAGTGAAACTCCATCTCTACTAAAAACACAAAAAATTAGCCACGCGTGGTGGTGGGTGCTTATAGTCCCAGCTACTCAGGAGGCTGACGCAGGAGAATGGCCCAAACTCAGGAGGTGGAGCTTGCAGTGAGCTGAGATCGCGCCACTGCACTCCAGCCTAGGCGACAGAGAGACTCAAAAAAAAAAAACAAAAACAAAAACAAACAACTTATGGTTAGAAGTTTAGGCTCTGAAGTCAGATCCTGCCTATGAGCCCCATCACTCCCTAGCTTAGGCTTAATGATGAGCACCACAGGTAAGTCTATACGTCCTCATGAAGCTTACAGTTTAGCGTACCTAAATATTTCCTTAAGAAGAACTGAGACCCCGGTGGGTGCGGTGGCTTATGCCTGTAATCCCAGCACTTTGGGAGGCCAAGGTGGGTGGATCACTTGAGGTCAAGAGTTTGAGACCAGCCTGACCAACACGGAGAAACCTTGTCTCTACTAAAAATACAAAAATTAGCTGAGCGTGGTGGTGTGCACCTGTAATCCCAGCTACTCGGGAAGGCTGAGGCAGGAGAATCTCTTGAACCAGGGAGGCTGAGGCTGCAGTGAGCCAAGATCATGCCACTGCACTCCAGCCTGAGCAACAAGAGTAAGACTCCATCTCCAAAAGAGAAAAAAAAAAAATTAATATATTCAATTATCATCTTTGTTAAAATTCCAGTAGGCTATCTTGAAAAAATGGACAAAATATTCTAAAACTTATATATATTTACACATAAATATATTGTATTATTTTTGCATATTAAGTAGATTATATATATATATATACACACATAAAACAGAAATGAGGTTTTGTTACATTATCCAGGCTAGTCTTGAACTCCTGGGCTCAAGTCATCTTCCCGCCTTCCCACCTTGGCCTCCCAAAGAGATTACAGAAGTGAGCCACCACATTCGGCTTATAAATACATTTTTTGAGACAGAATTTCACTCTGTCAACCAGGCTGGAATGCAGTGGTATGATCACAACTCACTGCAGTCTCAATCTCCTCAGCTCAAGTGATCCTCCCACCTCAGCCTTCTGAGTAGCTGGGACTATAGGTATGTGCCACCACACCCAACTAATTTTTAAATGTTTTGGGGAGACAAGATCTCCATATGTTGCCCAGGCTGGTCTCAAACTCCTGGACTCAAACGATCCTCCTGCCTCAGCCTCGCGAAGTACTGGGGTTACAGATGAAGCCCACTGCACATGGCCAATATTTAAAACAGAAAAGACTGGACGGGCACAGTGGCTCACGCCCATAATCGCAGCACTTTGAGGGGCGGAAACAGGCGGATCATCTGAGGTTCGGAGCTCGAGACCAGCCTGATCAACATGGAGAAACCCCATCTCTACTCAAAATACAATCCCAGCACTTTGGGAGGCCGAGATGAGCACACCTGTAATCCCAGTTACTCGGGAGGCTGAGGCAGGAGAATCACTTGAACTCGGGAGACAGAGGATGCGGTGAGCCAAGATTGCGCCATTGCACCCCAGCCTGGGCAATGAGCAAAACTCCGTCTCAAATAATAATAATAATAGAAAAGACTGACAAATACCAAAAATCTGGGAGAATGTGGAAAAACCAATCTCTCATAAATTGTTGGTGGGAATGTAAAGTGGTGGTATAACCTCTTTCAAGAGTTGTTTGGGGCCGGGCATGGTGGCTCATGTCTGTAATCTCAACACTTTGGGAGGCCGAGGCGGGTGGATTGCCTGAGGTCAGGAGTTTGAAACCAACCTGGCCAACATAGTAAAACCCCGTCTCTACTAAAAATACAAATAATTAGCTGGGTGTGGTGGCACGTGCCTGTAATCCCAGCTACTAGGGAGGCTGAGGCAGGAGAATTGCTTGAACCCGGGAGGGGGAGGCTGCAGGGAGGCAGAGGTTGCAGTGAGCCGAAATTGCGGCATTGTATTCCAGTCTGGGCAACGAGAGCAAAACTCTCTTTTGATCTCTCAAAATCAAATAGGAGTGACTTTTTTAATCGTGTTTAGTTGAGATACAATTAAAATGTACAGTAGTTATGACAGTTGTATACACCCCTATTGCCATCACCCAAAACAAGAAATAGAACACTTCTGAGCCTGGCACGGTGGCTCACGCCTGTAATCCCAGAGGCCAAGGTGGGTGATCACCTGAGGTCAGGAGTTCGAGACCAGTCTGACCAACATGGGGAAACCCCGTCTTTATTAAAAATACAAAAATTAGTCGGGCGTGGTGGCGCACGCCTGTAATCCCAGCTACTTGGGAAGCTGAGGCAGAAGAATCATTTGAACCTGGGAGGCAGAGGTTGCAGTGAGCTGAGATCGCGCCATTGTACTCCAGCCTGGGTGACAAGAGCGAGACTCCATCTCAAAAAAAAAAAAAAAAAAAGGAAAAAGAAATAGAACACTGCCAGCCTCCTTGAAGGTTTGCTAATATCCTTTTCTGGCCAATCTCTTACGCTACAGTTGAGTGGCAATTGTAGGCCACCTCGGCCTCCCAAAGTGCTGGGATTACAGGCGTGAGCCACTGCACCCCACTCAGAAGTGTTCTATTTCTTGTTTTGGGTGATGGCAATAGGGGTGTATAACTACTGTACATTTCAATTGTATCTCAAAAGAGAGAGGTAGAAACTGACAGAGCGTCTGCTTAAGAATGCCTTCATACCCAGGCGCGGCGGCTCACGCCTGTAATCCCAGCACTTTGGGAGGCCAAGGCGGGCTGATGGTCAGGAGATCGAGACCATCCTGGCTAACACGGTGAAACCCCATCTCTACTAAAAATACAAAAAATTAGCCCGGCGTGGTAGCGGGCGTCTATAGTCCCAGCTACTCAGGAAGCTGAGGCAGGAGAATGGCATGAATCCGGGAGGTGGAGCTTGCTGTGAGCTGGGATCGCGCCACTGCACTCCAGCCTGGGCGACAGAGCAAGATTCCATCTCAAAAAAATAAAAAATAATTTAAAAAAAAAGAATGCCTTCATGCTTCTCCAATGGGAGCAATTGTGCAGCTATGCATTTACAGAAATATCTAGTGCCTAGGTATATCTTTTCTTCCCATAAAATTTTAACAATATACTCATCCAGCGCCCCCTTCCAATTTTCAGTTTCCCTAATTTTTTTAAAACAGCCTAATATTCCACAGTTAAAACTGAACCTTATAAAGACATGTTTAAGCACATCAAATGGTGAGACGAAAATACGAATTTTTTATAAACCAGAGTGAGTCTTAAGACGGAAATTAAGATCTAACTTTCCTTCTTCCATCTTCTGAAAATATATGTTGATATCCTACGGTCCCTTGTACCAACCACACTTACCCCACCTCCTGCCCATAGTTAATCAACTTCTTCTAATCTCTTGTCTCTCAAATTAAATTTTCTTTTCTCAGAAATTCTTCTGAGTTTCTATTACTCCAATCCACCCCCACAACTCACACACAATTATAGTCTTGAGCGCTTAACAACAGGTATATGGTCTGAGAAATATGTCAACAGGTGTGTTGTTGTGTGAACATCATAGGGTGTACTTACACAAACCTAGACAGTATAGCCTACTACACACCTAGGCTACTGCTCGTAGGCTACAAACTTACAGCATGCCACTGTACTGTTGGCAATCGTAACACAATGGTAAGTATGTGTATATCTAAACATACCTAAACAAAGAAAAGATATAGTAAAAATACGGTATTATAATCTTACAAGATTACTCTCATATATGTGGTCTGTTGTTGACTGAAACGTTGTTAAGAAGCGCATGACCATACATACACGCAGAGAACAATGTCTCTTTTCAGAGCTTTTATCTGGTTCCTCATGTTACTGATGTCCCTATTTTTCCCATTATATTCTAAGTGCCATGCGAGCAGGAACAGAGTCTGCTTTGCACATCACTGTATCCCCCCATAGTGCTCGGTAGCTAGTAAAGATGTTCACAGAACATTTGGCTCAGTGAATAAAAAATACAATCCAACCACACCATCTAAACAAAGACTGTCCCCAGAGCAAATAAGGATTTTTCCTTGTTTGAAAAATCAACTGAAAGTCAATATACCTTTATTTGACAGAGAACATTTTGGATTAGCATCTATGAGTCATTACTCGCGTATCTACTTCCTTTTCAACTTGGCTCTCAGAATATTGGACTGTCCTCTGTGTCATTATTTCCCATCCTTTTTCTTCTACCTATTGGTTCCTTCTTAGTTGGGCACATTTATTCTTATAACCTTTAATCTCTGTTGTGTATTTTATGATGTGCTTCCAGAGTTTCTAAGATATTGGACCTTAAGAAATTAGGCAATAAGGTTCATAAACTACTGCCAAGTTAATATTTAATGGCATCATTAGCTATAGAAATATAACTGCTCAGGGATGGGTGTTTCACATCAGAATGTAAACATACAAAGTGACATTCCTACCAAAAAGCTCAAAACAGTTCCTCCAACACTCAGTAAACATAATGCTAACTGATACAGAAAGAATAAAGTGCCAAAAACAACAGATAAAATAGGCAGGTTACAGATAAAAGATAGCATCATGAAAGAAGGCATCTAGCATTCTACAGAACACACTAAATCAAACCAAAAATATCAACTTAAACTTACTAGAGAAAAACTATTTTAGAAAATGCCTAAGGTAAATACAAGACCAAGCCTTCGGGCAAAATTTGAGCAGTTTTCCTAAACTCCTTTAAAGCAGTTTAAAGACTGCACACCACCAGTCTATGTTTTCTCGAAAAGGGTCGACCTCAGAAAAATCTGATCATGCTATCCCAATCCACACACTTCACGTTTCCAAGCACTCATGATGCTATCAAACTTTTAGAATCAATTCCCAGAAAATCAATTCTGAATGTGAAAAAAATCAGAAAATTCACAAGATGGACAAGGCGTGGTGGCTCACACCTGTAATTTCAGCACTTTGGGAGGCCAAGGTGGGTAGATAACTTGAGGTCAGGAGTTCAAGACCAGCCTGGCCAACATGGTGAAACCCCACCTCTACTAAAAATACAAAAATTAGCTGAGTGTGGTGGCATGTGCCTGTAATCCCAGCTACTCAGGAGGCTGAGGCAGGAGAATTACTTGAACCAAAGAGGCAGAGGGTGCAGTGAGCCGAGAGCTTGCCACTGCACTCCAGCCTGAGCAACAGAGTGAGACTCCATCTCAAGAAAAAAAAAAGACAAAGAAAAAGAAAAAGAAAACATATTACTTTGGCTGGGCATGGTGGCTCACATCTCTAATCCCAGACTCTGGGAGGCTGAGGCGGATGGATCATTTGAGGTCAGGAGTACGATACCAGCCTGGCCAACATGGTGAAACCCCGTCTCTACTAAAAATACAAAATTTAGCCAGGTGTGCGGTGGTGGGTGTCTGTAATCCCAGCTACCTGGGAGGCTGAGGCAGGAGAATTGCTTCAACCCAGGAGGCAGAAGTTGCAGTGAGCTGAGATCATGCGATTGCACTCCAGCCTGGGCCACAAGAGCAAAACTCTGTTTCAAAAAAAAAAAAAAAAAATTACTAAACTTTAAAAAAGGTACTCATGATATTCTGAAATATATATTTGGTCTTGGACCCTCTTTAACTCCTAAAATCCTTAGAGACTACAAAGTGTTGTCTTTTTGTACAGTAATGACTTGATGGTGGCTGGCAATCCCTAGGTAGCTTCAGGATGGGAGCTGGTCACCAGGAAGACCAAGGCAGGATTAGAGGGTTGGGACTTGCAACCCACCTTCCAAACTCTGGAAAAGGGAAAGGGGCTGATGGTTAAGTTGATCAACAATGGCCAACAGTTTATCAATCATGCCTACGTGGCTGGACTTGGTGGTGCATGCCTGTAATCCCAGCACTTTGGGAGGTGGAGGCGGGTGGATCACCTGAGGTCAGGAGTTCGATATCAGCCTGGGTAATATGGTGAAACCCCATCTCTACAAAAAAATACAAAAATTAGCCAGGGATGGTGGTGCATACCTGTAGTCCCAGCTACACAGGAGGCTGAGGTGGGAGGACTGCTTCAGATCGAGGCTAGAGCAAGCCAAGATTATGCCACAGCACTCCAGCCTGGGCAACAGAGTGAGATGCTATCTCGGAAAAAAAAAAAAAGGAAAAGAAAAAAAAAATCATGCCTATGTAATGAAGCCTCCCATAAAAACTTAAAAGGATTGGGTTTGGAGAGCTTCCAGATACCTGAACATGTGGAGGTTCCTGGAGAGCAGTGTGCCCAGGGAGGGCATGAAAGCTCTGTGCCCCTTCCTCCATGCCTTGCCCTATGCATCTCATCTGTATCTTTGTAATATCATTTATAATAAACCAGTAACTGTAAAGAAGTGCTTCCCTGAGTTTTGTGGGCTACTCTAGCAAAGTAATCAAATGCAAAGAGGGAGTTATGGGAACCCCAACTTGAAGACAGTCAGTAAGAAGTTCCAGAGGCCCAGACTTAAGACTGGTGTACGAAGGAGGAGGGTCAGTCTTAGAGACGGAGCCCTCATATGTGGGATCTGATGGTATCTCCAGGTAGACAGTGTTGGAATTGAAGCAGAAGACACCACCTTGGTTGGGTGCAGTGGCTCACCCCTGCAATCCCAGCACTTTGGGAGGCCGAAGCAGGCAGATCACTGGAGACCAGCCTGGAACATGGTGAAACCCTGTCTGTACCAAAAATACAAAAATGAGCCGGGTGTGATGGCACGCATCTGTAACCTCAGCTACTCGGGCAGCTGAGGCAGGAGAATCACTTGAACCCAGGAAGTGGAGGATGCAGTGAGCTGTGATCGCACACTGAACTCCAGCCCAGGTGACAGAGTAAGACACCCTGTCTCAAAAAAAAAAAAAAGACAGAAGGGAGACGGAGACGGAGGGGGAGGGGGAGGGGGAGGAGAGACCCACCTAGTGTCCACTGCAGAATTGATTGCCTGCTTGTTGGTGGGAGAAAAAAATCCACATTTGGTCACAGAACTCTTCTGTGTTGAAGACTGTGATTATTGTAATATGGTGTGAGCAGAGGAAAAACAGATACTGTTTTCCCACACTCACACCACCACTGTCAAAAATATTTATAAGTGTTAAAAGAAGCTTACTGCACTCATCATTACAAACTTATGACATTTTCTTTACTTACTGTTATTTCGTTTTAGTGAATTTTAGTGGGGCTGGGAGGGAGAGCATATGGATTTAAAACTACTTGCATAGGTCTCCTAAAATCTGTTTTTCCAGTAAAGTCTCAGGTTCCTCAAAAATGAATTTGTCACATCACAAAGGTTCTGAACAAGAATTACAGTACCTATAGAAGATATCCACTTTCTATAAATTAGAAACCAAAAGAATATTCATAACATATATTTTTTTTTCAAAGTCCAGCCAACCGTAAAGGTGTTATCCAACTCTTCGTTTGCTGAAAATGAACTAGAACCTGGAAATATCGTTCAAGTTATTAAGTTTTTGCTTGGACTCACCAAAATACTAAGTATCCCTACTTCAACAGCTAATTGCCCCAAACATACTCTTTCTTTTATACTCAGGATATTGGCATGTATCTACTGTAGGTGTTTCACTTTATTTCTTCTATTAGTTTTCACACATGACTGCTGAGTAGAACACACTGAGAAATGTTTAGCTGTCCATCAACAAGGAACACAGGTTCAGCTAAACTCTAACTATAGACTAAAATGTAAAGTTCCATAAATATAACCAACCACAAAGTAACATCACATTTTCTGAAGATATCCACCGGGAAAACTTATGGTCAGCACTTCAGAATGATGGGCTTACTCAAAATTAAATTTCAGCCATGTGCCAAATATAGTCTATATTAGCTTTCTAGGACTGCTGCAACATATACCACAAACTGGGTAACTGGCTGAAAACAACATTGCAATTCTAGAGGCTAGAAGTCAGAAACCAAGGTACTGACAGGGCCATGCTCCCTCCAAAGGCTCTAGAAAAGAATCCTTTGTTGTTTTTTCCTAGCTTCTGGCGGTTGCCAACAATCCTTGGCGTTCCTTGGCTTGTGGCAGTATAACTCCAATCTCTGCCTCCATCTTCCGTGTCTGTATCCTCGTTTCCCACTTCTTCTGGAGACATCACTTGTTGGATTAGGGGTCACCCTAATCTAGTATGACTTCATCTTAATTTTAACTGCAAAGACCCTATATATAAATAAGCTAAAATTCACAGGTACTGGAGGTTAAGACTTCAATGTATCTTTCTGGGGGACACAATTCAACCCAACACGTGGCCCAAGTCAGTCAATTTCTTTAAAATTAGATCTAGATTCATGGTTAGAATATTTACTGATTTTTGCCTAACCTATATCCATTTCTCTTAGGTAACAGCATCCAATTTTCATATGAAGAACCACTCTTCTCCTTCAGGCCCTAAGGGAAGGATATCTCAAGCCCCTCTCCAAAAGCAGACACTTGTCCCTGGTCAAGTCAGAGAACCACACTCCCCTGGCCATAGTGACTGGCTCAGGGATGGGCCACATGACCCAAGCCTGGCCAATGTCCTTCCATCCACTCAGTCTGGCTGGTACTATACAGAAAGAGACACATCAGGCCAGGTGTGGCGGCTCACGCCAGTAACCCCACCACTTTGGGATGCCAAGAGTGGACTGCTTGAGCTCAGGAGTTTGAGACCAGCCTGGGCAACATGGTGAAACCCCTTCTCTACTAAAAATACAAGTTATTAGCCAGGTTTGGTAGCACATGCCTGCAGGGTCTGCTACTTGGGAGGCTGAGGCACGAGAATCACTTTAACCTAGAAGCCAGAGTTTGGAGTGAGCCAAGATCACTACTGCACTCCAGCCTGAGTGACAAGAGCAAGACTCGGTCTCAAAGAAAGACACATGCCTCCTTCTGGCATATAAGTCTAGACTGGGTGCGGGGGCTCGCACCTATAATCCTAGCACTTTGGGAGGCTGAGGTGGATCACCTGAGGTCAGGAATTCGAGACCAGCCTGGCCAACATGGTGAAACTTCATCTCTATTAAACATACAAAAAAAATTAGCCAGGTGTGGTGGCAGGCACCTGTAATCCCAGCTACTTGGGAGGCTGAGGCAGGAGAATCGCTTAAACCCAGGATGCTGAGGCTGCAGTGAGCCGAGATTGCGCCACTGCACTCCAGCCTGGGCAACAGATGCCACTGACCATCTTTACCATCACACCTGCCAAAGAACAAAGCCAAAAGTACAACAAAATGCTTACAGATGGAAATATGGAAACATTCCTGATGATATCAGTTAAAAGTCCTGGATCCTGTCTTGTCAGAACCTAATTTTATGCTCTGAACTTCCAAGTTCATAAACCCACAAAATGACCTTTTTGACTTAAACTAATCTGAGTTGGGTTTCTGTTATTTGCAATACAAAGTGTCCTGATAAATATAAGCACAACACTGCAATGTGCCATATGGTTGAGAAGAGAACCTCACTTTTTTAAGGTTATTTTCTCAAATTTAGCAAAGAACAGGGAGAGCCAGTAGAGAAAGAATAGTTTGTATCTGTGTAAAGGACACAGATGGCCCTATCCACCAGGTCATCTGCCAGGCAGGGTTCTAGAATCTAAGTTACAAATTCATTCATGCTGGTTAAAAGTACGGATCTGCGAGTTCCTGACAGCAAAATATAAACAATATTAGAAACTCCCAGAGTTATTTAAAAAAAAAAAAACCCTAAATATCCAAACATTCATAAAATTTTCCCCTCCCTAATGACACTCCACATCATGATCATCCCCGAAAGTAATGACAAGCCAAATTACTAAATGCTAGCCAGAATGGTGACAATCATATTGAATATTTCTTTCTGACCGCAGCACCACTGTGAGGAAATTCATGATAGTCTCACCCTTTATTATGCCTATCATTATTTATGGTTTGTTTCTCTAGCAAACTGTGTCACACACATAGTATATCAGTAAGTATCCCTGTAGTTCTGGAAGAAGCATCAACATTTTATACTCACATACAATCTAAAAGGTCTTCTTTTTCTGCCTGCTGCCCACCTCCAACTTTTACTAATCTGTCTGTGGAAAATCCCCAGCCCTTTACTTAATCCATTTGCTGGTGCTTCGGAAACCTTAGAGTAACATGTTCTGAACAAAAAGGAAAGCATTACATTTTGAAGTAAAACTAGATAAGATGTTTCACCTGTTAAAGGTCACATTTCACATGTCTCATCACAATACACACAAACAGAAAAGCTACAGTCCTTACTATCTCTAATACTTCTAATACAGTGGTTCTCAAATGCACAATTCCTCCCACCTAACCTCTTTTAAAAATCACTGTGTTAAAGTCATTAGGGGTACACCACACTGTCCAAAAATCAACACTCCCTCTTTCTCATTTTAGTTTTTATTTTTCCTTAAGTAACCTGAATCACAATAAACAGAACACTACCTTTTACTCAATTTTAGTCTGGTACACTGGAAAAAGAGTGAGCTATTTTATGGTAAGAACACTTCAGGGGTTAGGGAATAGGGACTGGGCAGGATATACAGACAGAGGTGAGACTGAGGAAATAGCCTGGGATCAGATATCTTGGAGAATCTTGCATGCTGGTTAAAGTAACCTTATTCACTTGACTATGGCTTCCAAACTTCAGTGTGTCCAAGCATCATTCGAGACACGTGTTAAAAACATAGATTCCCCTACCCTGCCCAAGATCATCTAGGGTAGCGGTTTTGTTCAAGCGATCAATACTTTGAAACAATGCTTTAGGTAATATTTTTCTAAAATTTTCTAAGTAGTCCTGGGTAAAAGGGAGGATGCTGTGGAATATTCACTTTCAATAGCCTCTCAATTTTCACTGTTCTGCAGGTGACAAGGTCATCAGCTGAGAGAGAAGTAGCAGTACATAGAGGCTAAAGAGCCACTGTGGTAAACTGCAGGGATCGACCAGGAATACACAAAAGAATTCCCAGCACTGAGAGTCCAGCTGAAGCTGGACATAATAAATTTATAGCAGCATCAATTCACACAACCATTTACCCACATACAAAATTAACATCTATCAAAACACATGGGATAATGGCATACTGGAATTTAAGACTTTAACATTTCCAAGAAATACAAAAGTACAGAGGATGGCTTTGGGAATGGATGTCTGTTCTTTTTATTTCAGTAATACACTAATTAAACTCTTCCATTTACTTAAATCATGTTTGTGGGTTGTGGTATCATAACCAACAATTACAATACTATTTTTTTGTCTAACATGTCTTGTGAGATAGAAATAACTACAATTAAAATTAACTCTGCAAGATTCAAACATGTACTATATATACACACATATATACACACATATATATCTATACTAATATCTTAGTATTCACAGGTGACTGAAGAATTCACTAAAAAGGAATAAGAGAATGCCTTGAAGTGGTTAAGTCTATTTTTTCTACTTCCTGAAATTAAGTAGATCTTCCCCTCATACTGTTCCCTACTACTACTTTCTAGTAACAGTATCATCCCGGGTAAACAAACCTTCCCCAATTCCATAAGGCTAGATAACTTTTTTTTTTTTTGGTGCGTTGTCCACCTGTAGTGACCTATTTTTTTTCTGCTCCCCTCACAGAGGTATCTTTCTAGAGAAAGAAAACAGAGAGGTATCTTTCTAGAGAAAGAAAACAGTATTAGCTGGGCACAGTGGCTCACACCTGTAATTCCAGCACTTTGGGAGGCCAAGGCGGGAGAATCACCTGAGCTCAGGAGTTCGAGACCAGCCAGGGCAACATAGGAAAACCCTATCTCTACAAAAATAATAAAAGATTAGCTGGGCATGATGGCACATGCCTGTGGTGTCAGCTACTCATTGATCACACCACTGCACTCCAGCATGGATGACAGAGCAAGACCCTGTCAGAGTGGAGGGGTAGAGCAATAGGGTAAGAGAGTGGGGGCTGAAAGAGAGAGAGAAAGGAAGGAAGGCAAGCAGGGAGGAAGGTGGGAGGGGAGGTAGGGTAGAAGGAAAGAAAGGAAGGGAGGGAAGAGAGGGAAGGGAAGGAAAAGAAAGAAAAGAAGGGAGGGAAAGAGGATTAAAAAGCGCATTGGGGGGAAGGCCCAAGATGGCCGAATAGGAACAGCTCCAGCCTCCAGCTCCCAGCGTGAGTGACACAGAAGACGGGTGATTTCTGCATTTTCAACTGAGGTACCGGGTTCATCTCACTGGGGAGTGTCGGACAATCAGTGCTGGTCAGCTGGCGCAGCCCAACCAGCGAGAGCTGAAGCAGGGTGAGGCATCGCCTCACCTGGGAATCGCAAGGGGGAAGTGAATCCCTTTTCCTAGCCAAGGGAAACTGAGACAGACAACACCTGGAAAATCAGGTAACTCCCACCCTATACTGTGCTTTACCAAGGGTCTTAGCAAACGGCACACCAGGAGATTATATCCCACACCTGGCCCAGAGGGTCCCACGCCCAGGGAGCCTCCCTCATTGCTAGCACAGCAGTCTGAGATCTAACTGCAAGGCAGCTGCGAGGCTGGGGGAGGAGCGCCTAGCATTGCTGAGGCTTAAGTGGGTAAACAAAGCCACCGGGAAGCTCGAATTGGGTGGAGCCCACTGCAGCTCAAGGAGGCCTGCCTGCCTCTGTAGACTCCTCCTCTGGGGACAGGGCATCGCTAAACAAAAAGTAGCAGAAACCTCGGCAGAGGTAAATGCCCCTGTCTGATAGCTTTGAAGAGAGCAGTGGATCTCCCAGCATGGAGGGTGAGATCTGAGAACGGACAGACTGCCTGCTCAAGTGGGTCCCTGACCCCTGAGTAGCCTAACTGGGAGACATCCTCCACTAGGTGCAGACTGACACCTCACACCTCACACAGCGGGGTACACCCCTGAGATGAAGCTTCCAGAGCGAGAATCAGACAGCAACACTCGCTGTGCAGCAATATTCTATCTTCTGCAGCTTCCGCTGCTGATACCCAGTCAAATAGGGTCTGGAGTGGACCTCAAGCAAACTCCAACAGACCTACAGCTAAAGGTCCTGACTGTTAGAAGGAAAACTAACAAACAGAAAGGACACCCACACCAAAACCCCATCAGTACGTCACCATCATCAAAGACTAAAGGCAGATAAAACCACAAAGATGGGGAAAAAGCAGAGCAGAAAAGCTGGAAATTGAAAAAATCAGAGCACATCTCCCCCTCCAAAGGAACACAGCTCATCGCCAGCAACGGAACAAAGCTGGACGGAGAATGACTTTGACGAGTTGAGAGAAGAAGGCTTCAGTCTATCAAACTTCTCAGAGCTAAAGGAGGAACTATGTAACCAGCGCAAAGAAACTAAAAACCTTGAAAAAAGAATGGATGAATGGATAACTAGAATAATCAATGCAGAGAAGACCTTAAAAGATCTGATAGAGATGAAAACCATAACACAAGAAATACGTGACAAATGCACAAGCTTCAATAACCGACTCGATCAACTGGAAGAAAGAGTATCAGTGATTGAAGATCAAATGAATGAAATGAAGCGAGAAGAGAAGTGTGGAGAAAAAAGAGTAAAAAGAAATGAACAAAGCCTCCAAGAAGTATGGGATTATGTGAAAAGACCAAATCTACGTCTCATTGGTGGGCCTTAAAGTGACGGGGAAAATGGAACCAAGTTTGAAAACACTCTGCAGGATATCATCCAGGAGAATTTCCCCAACCTAGTAAGGCAGGCCAACATTCAAATTCAGGAAATACAGAGAACACCACAAAGATACTCCTTGAGAAGAGCAACTCCAAGACACATAATTGTCAGATTCACCAAAGTTGAAATGAAGGAAAAAATGTTAAGGGCAGCCAGAGAGAAAGGTTGGGTTACACACAAAGGGAAGCCCATCAGACTAACAGCAGATCTCTCGGCAGAAACTCTCCAAGCCAGAAGAGAGTGGGGACCAATATTCAACATTCTTAAAGAAAAGAATTTTCAACCCAGAATTTCATATCCAGCCAAACCAAGTTTCGTAAGTGAAGGAGAAATAAAATCCTTTATAGACAAACAAATGCTTAGAGATTTTGTCACCACCAGGCCTGCCCTACAAGAGATCCTGAAGGAAGCACTAAACATGGAAAGGAACAACAGGTACCAGCCATTGCAAAAACATGTCAAAATGTGAAGTCCATCGATGCTAGGAAGAAACTGCATCAACTAGCGAGCAAAATAACCAGCTAATATCACAGTGACAAGATCAAGTTCACACATTAACAATATTAACCTTAAATGTAAATGGACTAAATGGTCCAATTAAAAGACACAGACTGGCAAATTGGATAAAGAGTCAAGACCCATCAGTGTGCTGTATTCAGGAGACCCATCTCACATGCAGAGACACACATAGGCTCAAAATAAAGGGATGGAGGAAGATCAACCAAGCAAATGGAAAACAAAAAAAAGCAGGGGTTGCAATCCTAGCCTCTGATAAAACAGACTTTAAACCATCAAAGATCAAAAGAGACAAAGAAGGCCATTACATAATGGTAAAGGGATCAATTCATCAGGAAGAGCTAACTATCCTAAATATATATGCACCCAATACAGGAGCACCCAGATTCATAAAGCAAGTCCTTAGAGACTTACAAAGAGACTTAGACTCCCATACAATAATAATGTCAAAACCCCACTGTCAACATTAGACAGATCAACAAGACAGAAAGTTAACAAGGATATCCAGGACTTGAACTCAGCTCTGCACCAAGCGGACCTAATAGATGTCTACAGAACTCTCCACCCTAAATCAACAGAATATACATTCTTCTCAGCACCACATCGCACTTATTCCAAAATTGACCACATAGTTGGAAGTAAAGCACTCCTCAGCAAATGTAAAAGAACAGAAATTACAACAAACTGTCTCTCAGACCACAGAGAAATTAAACTAGAACTCAAGACTAAGAAACTCAATCAAAACCGCTAAACTACATGGAAACTGAACAACCTACTCCTGAATGACTACTGGTGTACATAACGAAATGAAGGCAGAAATAAAGATGTTCTTTGAAACCAATGAGAACAAAGATACAACATACCAGAATCTCTGGGACACATTTAAAGCAGTGTGTAGAGGGAAATTTATAGCACTAAATGCCCACAAGAGAAAGCTGGAAACATCTAAAATTGACACGCTAACATCACAATTAAAAGAACTAGAGAAGCAAGAGCAAACACATTCAAAAGCGAGCAGAAGGCAAGAAATAACTAAGATCAGAGCAGAACTGAAGGAGACAGAGACACAAAAAACCCTCCAAAATATCAATGAATCCAGGAGCTGGTTTTCTGAAAAGATCAACAAAATTGATAGACTGCTAGCAAGACTAATAAAGAAGAAAAGAGAGAAGAATCAAATAGACGCAATAAAAAATGATAAAGGGGGCTGGGCGCGGTGGCTCACGCCTGTAATCCCAGCACTTTGGGAGGCCGAGGCGGGCGGATCACGAGGTCAGGAAATCGAGACCATCCTGGCTAACACGGTGAAACCCCATCTCTACTAAAAATGCAAAAAATTAGCTGGGCGTGGCGGTGGGCGCCTGTAGTCCCAGCTACTCGGGAGGCTGAGGCAGGAGAATGGCGTGAACCCAGGAGGCGGAGCTTGCAGTGAGCCGAGATCGCACCACTGCACTCCAGCCTGGGCGACTGAGCGAGACTCAGTCTCAAAAAAAAAAAAAAGATAAAGGGGATATCACCACCGATCCCACAGAAATACAAACTACCATCAGAGAATACTATAAACACCTCTACGCAAATAAACTAGAAAACCTGGAAGAAATGGATAATTTCCTGGACACTTACACTCTCCCAAGACTAAACCAGGAAGAAGTTGAATCCCTGAATAGACCAATAGCAGGCTCTGAAATTGAGGCAATAATTAATAGCCTACCATCCAAAAAAAGTCCAGGACCAGACGACGGATTCACAGCCAAATTCTACCAGAGGTACAAGGAGGAGTTAGTACCATTCCTTCCGAAACTATTCCAATCAACAGAAAAAGAGGGAATCCTCCCTAACTCATTTTACGAGGCCAACATCATCCTCATACCAAAGCCTGACAGAGATACAACAAAAAAAGAGAATTTTAGACCAATATCCCTGATGAATATCGATGCAAAAATCCTCAACAAAATACTGGCAAACCAAATCCAGCAGCACATCAAAAAGCTTATCCACCATGATCAAGTGGGCTTCATCCCTGGGATGCAAGGCTGGTTCAACATACGCAAATCAATAAACGTAATCCAGCATATAAACAGAACCAAAGACAAAAACCACATGATTATCTCAATAGATGCAGAAAAGGCCTTTGACAAAATTCAACAGCCCTTCATGTTAAAAACTCTCAATAAATTCAGTATTGATGGAACGTAGCTCAAAATAATAAGAGCTATTTATGACAAACCCACAGCCAATATCATACTGAATGGGCAAAAACTGGAAGCATTCCCTTTGAAAACTGGCACAAGACAGGGATGCCCTCTCTCACCGCTCCTATTCAACACAGTGTTGGAAGTTCTGCCTAGGGAAATCAGGCAAGAGAAAAAAATAAAAGGCATTCAGTTAGGAAAAGAAGTCAAATTGTCCCTGTTTGCAGATGACATGATTGTATATTTAGAAAACCCCACTGTCTCAGCCCAAAATCTCCTTAAGCTGAAAGCAACTTCAGCAAAGTCTCAGGATACAAAATCAATGTGGAAAAATCACAAGCATTCTTACACACCAGTGACAGACAGAGAGCCAAATCATGAATGAACTCCCATTCACAATAGCTTCAAAGAGAATGAAATACCTAGGAATCCAACTTACAAGGGATGTAAAGGACCTCTTCAAGGAGAACTACAAAACACTGCTCAGTGAAATAAAAGAGGACACAAACAAATGGAAGAACATACCATGCTCATGGATAGAAAGAATCAATATTGTGAAAATGGCCATACTGTCCAAGGTAATTTATAGAGTCAATGCCATCCCCATTAAGCTACCAATGACTTTCTTCACAGAATTGGAAAAAACTACTTTAAAGTTCATATGGAACCAAAAAAGACCCCACATTGCCAAGACAATCCTAAGTCAAAAGAACAAAGTTGGAGGCATCACGCTACCTGACGTCAAATTACACCACAAGGCTACAGTAACCAAAACAGCATGGTACTGGTACCAAAACAGAGATATAGACCAATGGAACAGAACAGAGCCCTCAGAAATAAGACCACACATCTACAGCTACCTGATCTTTGACAAACCTGAGAAAAACAAGAAATGGGGAAAGGATTCCCTATTTAATAAATGGTGTTGGGAAAACTGGCTAGCCATAAGTAGAAAGCTGAAACTGGATCCTTTCCTTACTCCTTATACGAAAATTAATTCAAGATGGATTAAAGACTTAAATGTTAGACCTAAAACCATAAAAACCCTATAAGAAAACCTAGGGAATACCATTCAGGACACAGGCATGGGCAAAGACTTCATGTCTAAAACACCAAAAGCAACGGCAACAAAAGCCAAAATTGACAAATGGGATCTAATTAAACTAAAGAGATCATGCACAGCAAAATAAACTACCATCAGAGTGAACAGGCAACCTACAGAATGGGAGAAAATTTTTGCAATCTACTTATCTGACAAAGGGCTACTATCCAGAACCTATAAAGAACTCAGTCAAATTTACAAGAAAAAACCAAACAACCCCATCAAAAAGTGGGCAAAGGATATGAATAGACACTTCTCAAAAGACATTCATACAGCCAACAGACACATGAAAAAATGCTCACCATCACTCGCCATCAGAGAAATGCAAATCAAAACCACAACGAGATACCATCTCACACCAGTTAGAATGGCAATCATTAAAAACTCACGAAACAACAGGTGCTGGAGAGGATGTGGAAAAACAGGAACACTTTTACACTGTTGGTGGGACTGTAAACTAGTTCAACCATTGTGGAAAACAATGTGGCGATTCCTCAAGGATCTAGAACTAGAAATACCATTTGACCCAGCCATCCCATTACTGGGGATATACCCAAAGGATTATAAGTCATGCTGCTAAAAAGACGCATGCACACGTATGTTTACTGTGGCACTATTCACAATAGCAAAGACTTGGAATCAACCCAAATGTCCATCAGTGACAGACTGGATTAAGAAAATGTGGCACATATATACCATGGAATACTATGTAGCCATAAAAAAGGATGAGTTAATGTCCTTTGTAGGGACATGGATGCAGCTGGAAACCATCAATCTCAGCACACTCTTGCAAGAACAGAAGACCAAATACCGCATGTTCTCACTCATAGGTGGGAACTGAACAATGAGATCACTTGGACACAGGAAGGGGAGCATCACACACCGGGTCCTACTGTGGGAAGGGGGTAGGGGGGAGGGATAGCATTAGGAGATATACCTAATGTAAATGATGAGTTAATGGGTGCAGCATACCAACATGGCACATGTATATATATGTAACAAACCTGCACGCTGTGCACATGTACCCTAGAACTTAAAGTACAATAAAAAAAAAAATAGGAAAAAAAAAAAGCACATTAGGGCCGGGCGCCATAGCTCATGCCTATAATCCCATCACTTTGGGAGGCTGAGGTGGGTGGATCAGGAGTTCAAGACCAGCCTGGCCAATACGGTGAAATCCTGTCTCTACTAAAAATAGAAAAACATTAGCTGGGCGTGGTGGCACGTGTCTGTAATCCCAGCTACTCAGGAGACTGAGGCAGGAGAACTGTTTCAACCCGGGAGGCAGAACTTGCAGAGAGCCGAGATCATGCCACTGTACTCCAGCCTGGGTGACAGAGCGAGACTCCGTCTCCCAAAATAAAAATAAAAAAAAAAAAATAAAAATAAAATAAAAACAGCATTAGACGGCCAGCGTTAGATGGCCAGCTCACGCCTGTGATCCTAGCACTTTGGGAGGTTGAGGCGGGAGGATTACCTGAGGTCTGGAGTTCAAGACCAGCCTGACCAACAAGGAGAAACTCCGTACCTACTAAAAAAAATACAAAATTGGCTCGGCATGGTGGTGCATGCCTGTAATCCCAGCTACTCGGGAGGCTGAGGCAGGAGAATCACTTGAACCTGGGAGGCAGAGGTTGCGGTGAGGCAAGATTGCACATTGCACTCCAGCCTGGGTGATGGAGCAAGACTCTGTCTCAAAACAAAACAAAAGCATTAGACAGGCCAGGCATGGTAGCTCATGCCTGTAACCCCAGCACTTTGGGAGGCCGAGGCAGGTGGATTACCTAAGGTCAGAAGTCGGAGACCAGCCTGGCCAACATGGTGAAACCCTGTCTCTACTAAAAATACAAAACATTAGCCAGGTGTGGTGGCAGGCACCTGTAATTCCAGCTACTAGGGAGGCTGAGGCAGCAGAATTGCTTGAACCTGGGAGACGGAGGTTGCAGTGAGCCAAGATCGCATCACTGCACTCCAGCCTGGGCAACAATAAGAGTGAAACTCCATCTCAAAAACAAAACAAAAAAAACAAACAAAAAAACAGCGTTAGTTAAAACTTTTGGCCGGGCGTGGTGGCTCAAGCCTGTAATCCCAGCACTTTGGGAGGCCGAGATGGGCGGATCACGAAGTCAGGAGACCGAGACCATCCTGACTAACACGTTGAAACCCCGTCTCTACTAAAAAAAATACAAAAAACTAGCCAGGCGACGTTGCGGGCGCCTGTAGTCCCAGCTACTCAGGAGGCTGAGGCAGGAGAATGGCGTAAGCCCGGGAGGCAGAGCTTGCAGTGAGCTGAGATCCGGCCACTGCACTCCAGCCAGGGCGACAGAGCCAGACTCCATCTCAGAAACAAACAAACAAACAAACAAACAAAACAAAAATAAACTTTTGGTTCCAGGTAATAAAAACCCAACTTAAATGGGCGTGAGCAAAAAAGGGTAATTATCAGCTCAAGTAGGTTTTTTAGAGCATGCACAGCTGGATCCAAGTACACAGAAATAATTCTTATCCATCACTCTGTATGTCTCACACAAATGCATATAGCATCACTCACAGGCAAGCTCTCCCCACATGGTAGCTGCTTCCCACTTTAGGCTATGAGCTTAGCTACCCTAGAGAAAAGAAATCTCTTATCCCAAGAACTTCACCAACCACATCTCAGAGGGATCCCTGAACCACTCACTCACTGTGACCAATGGCCAGACATCAATCCCAGGGGCAAGTCAGCCTCATCCAAATCATATTGAACTCAAGAATGGCAGAAAAGGTGATTCTCTAAAAGAAAATCAAGATGCTACTGCCGTAAGAGAAGAGAAAAGATCCTGGCAGGGCTAAAACAACATATTCAGTAGAGAAGGTACGATAAAACACACATATAATTTTTCCCCAAAATAACGATGGAATAACTTAGGGAGAAAATTAAGGACACCATTTACATGATTACAACCAGATGAATGCAATTACACTCTGAAGTCAGAAAATCTTAGATGCACATCACCAATTCTAGTACATCTGTGAATTATTTAATTACCCTAGTCTCTGTTCCTATACAAAAGAATATCACACTCTTTTCAAACTGACTGTACATATTAATGGGAAAAATATCTGTTTAGCACCTATTAAGTGCCTGAAGAATATCTATTGTCATGAATATGAAGAAATGGGCCAGGCACGGTGGCTCACGCCTGTAATCCCAGCACTTTGGGAGGCCAAAGTCAGCGGATCACTTGAGGTCAGGAGTTCGAGACTAGCCTGGCCAACATAGTGAAACCCCATCTCTACTAAAAATACAAAAATTAGCTGGGTGTGGTGGCAGGCACCTATAATCCCAGCTACTCAGGAGGCTGAGGCAGGAGGATCGCTTGAACCTGGGAGGTGGAGGTTTCGGCTGAGCCGAGATCACACCACTGCATTCCAGCCTGGGCAACAGAGCGAGACTCCATCTCAAAGAAATGAAAACTGATGCTTTTCTGATATAGATTGTAAATGCACCCAATTCTTTGTCGCTCCATGTAACTAGGCCCTTTGCCAGGTAACTTTATAATATCATCCTACCATTACTGTAGACTCAATTACGTGATTTAGCCAATGAGATATTCATTTAGCCAATGAGATATTAGATATTATACAAGCAGACGCCTGAAAAGGTGCTTACTTCTAAATTCTGATTTCTGTCATGTCAAGGTGATATGGCTTGGCTCTGTGTCCCCACATGAATCTCACCTTGAATTGTAATCCCCATAATCCCCATATGTCAAGGGTGGGACAAGGTAGAGGTAATCGAATCATGGCAGCAATTTCCCCCATGCTGTTCTCATAATAGTAAGGGAGTTTTATAAGATCTGATGGTTTTATAGGCATCCGCATTTCCTTGCTTGCATTCATTCTCTCTCCTGCCGCCCTGTGAAGAGGTACCTTCTACCATGAATGTTAAGTTTCCTGAGGTCACTCCAGCCATGAGAAACTGAGTCAATTAAACCTCTTTTCTTTATAAATTACCCAGTCTTGGGTATTTCTTCATAGCGGTGTGAGAACAGACTAAAATACACAGTAACAGGCCCAAGCTATCCTGCTGAAGGTGAGAAACATAGAACAGAGACTAGTTGCCCCAGTTATCCCAACTTAGGTCAACCTAGATCAGCCAAATCACCCCAGACACGGAATAAGCCCAGGCAAAATCAGAAGAGTTGCCTAGTCAACAACACAGTTGACTACATGAGCAAGCCTAGACTCGATTAGCTGAACCTCAAACTTTTGAGTTCAATAAATGCTTCTAGTTATACGTCACTAAGGTTTTGTGATTGATATGCACCATTACTGTGACATCAAGTAACTGAAACACTATCTTATTTTGGTAGGTGAATATAGAAAATAATTTTTATTCTTCCATTTATGATATTAAAAGGTGACAACAGGCTGGGTGCAGTGGCTCATACCTGTAACCCCAGCACTTGGGAGGCCGAGGGGGGTGGATCACTTGAGGTCGGGAGTTCAAGAGCCTGGCCAACATGGCAAAATCCCATCTCTACTAAAAAATACAAAATTAGCCAGGTGTGGTGGCACGTGCCCATAATCCCAGTTTCTCAGGAGACTGAGGCAGGAGAATCGCTTGAACCCGGAAGGCGGAGGTTGCAATGTGGTGAGCCAAGATCACACCACTGCACTCCAGCATGGGCAACAGAGCAAGACTCCACCTCAAAAAAACATAAAAGGTGACAACAATATTAACAAAATAAAATGTATTCCTGTTATCATTACAAATTTACTATCCAAGCATACCTTTAAAACTGTTAGAAATGGAGTTAACTTCAACAAAGTTTACATGTCTTAAAATGTTTTAAGTTCATAAACAATTGAGAAAATAAGAGACAAAGCTATTCACATTACAACAAAATGAAATTGTTTTATGGAAGTAATATAAACAATGATACAAAAATAGAGCCAAAATATTCACTAAAAATAGACTTAGTGAATATATTTCATCATGGAACTCTCTAGTTAATTTCACTCCCTTAACTATCACCACCACCATTGCTTCTACTTCTACCATTGCTTCTACTTCATGGAGCTCTATCTCCGTGGGCTTCTGAAGAAGCCTGTTTCCCTAGAATAAAACAGATACACAGGTTGAGTATCCCTTATTCAAAATACTTCAGACCAGAAGTGTTTCAGGTTTAGGATTTTGTTCAGATTTTTTAATATTTGCATACACACAATGAGAATCTTGTGGATGGCACACAAGTCAAAACACAAGATTCATTTACATTTCATATATGCCTTATACACACAGCCTAAAGATAATCTGTGGGTTTTTGTTGTTTTTTGAGATAGGGTCTCACTCTGCCACTCAGGCTGGAGAGCAGTGGTGCATCTCAGCTCACTCCTATCTCCGCCTCCTGGGCTCAAGCAATCCTCCCACCTCAGTCTCCCAAGTAGCTGGGACTACAGGTTTGCGCCACCACGCTGGGCTAATTTCTTTTTAAAATTTTTGGAGAGACAAAGTCTCCCTATATTTCCCACACTGGTCTCAAATTCCTGGGCTCAAGCGATCCTCCCACCTGAGCCTCCCAAAGTGCTGGGATTACAGGCATGAGCCAATGTGCCTGGCCTAGTCTACAGGTAATTTTATACAATATTTTTAAAATTTTGTGAATGAAACAAAGTTTGTGTGCACTGAAGCATCAGAAACCAAGGCATCACCTTCTCAGCCACCTATGTGAATAACGTATGATTGTGTGGCATCAGCATCATTCCTGACTCTCAATTTATATGCTACCAATAAGCAACCATTTTCTTACACTTATTCACACATAAGGACTAACATTAAAAAATACGACATACCATTAATAAGTGAAAAAATAATGTGCTTGGGGTAACTAAGCAGCACAGGAGCATCAACAGAATACCTGAATCAGCTGTTAAACAATAACGTCAGGCTTTCAGTCTCCATCTACAACGTTATGTTCTCACTAAAAAATTACTGTACGCTGTATTTATTTTGCAGGGGGTGAAAAGAAACATCAGAAGCAGTTGAGAGACCCAGAAGTGGATCCTCTAAGAAAGTGGAGGCATTCTTCTGGATGGCTTTTTAAAAACGTTTGCTCTAGAGTCATCTGCCTCATTAACATTTTCTGTCTTAGAATCTGTTTTTCTTCAATTTAATAAACTGACATTATTTCACTATGTTCTCTCTCTAATTTTAAACACTGACACGATTTCACCACGTCATCTATAGGGCACTTTTTCTGGAGTGTTAACATCACCATCTTCACTGTTACTATAATCACAATCATCTTGATTCATGGCATCCTTCATGCTAAACTCGTTTGAAAACCTTCCACACACACACCTCTGTTCACTGCCGCTAGTGTGCTGCTGAAGAAGGTGGTGTGTTTTTTTTCTTGAGACAGAGTCTCACTCTGTCGCCCAGGCTGGAGTGCAGTGGCACGATCTCTGTTCACTGCAAGCTCTGCCTCCTGGTTTCACACCATTCTCCTGCCTCAGCCTCCCCAGTAGCTGGGACTACAGGCGCCCGCCACCACACCCAGCTAATTTTTTTTTGTATTTTTAGTAGAGATGGGGTTTCGTCATGTTAGCCAGGATGGCCTTGATCTCCTGACCTTGTGATCCACCCGCCTCGGCCTCCCATAGCGCTGGGGTTAGGCGTGAGCCACTGCGCCCAGCCTGAAGAAGGTGTTGTTATATTTACTCTTCATTCATCTAAGGATACCCTGGTCACATGGCTGAATTAGGTCACATTTGGTGAAAAGTACATGGCATAAGCATTTCTGATGAGAATTTCAGCTAGAGGATGCCAAAAGTTATCAAGGAATAAAGAATCCTGCAGTTGAGTATGAGCGGTAGAACAAAATGCTTATGAACAAAATCCCAGGTTCAAAATGCTTGTGAAGCCAATCAGAAAAGATGTCCCTGGTGATCCACCCCTTTTTGTTAGCATAATAATGGACTGCTAAGAAATTCACTCCTTGAAAACAGCAAAGATACAAGCTTTTGCCTATTACATCAAGTTTACTCTTATGCATGCCTGCTGCATTATTGGCACATTCCAGAACAGTTATTCTGTCCTTAGCATCCTTACTTCCTACAGGAGCCCTTGCATCAGCTGTAGTCAGTATCTTTCTGTAGCAATAACGCCAAAACAGTGATGTTTCATCAGCATTACAGGCTTGTTCTGGCATCAGATTTTCATCAGTGATGACCCTAGAAAATTTGTCAATAAATTTCTCTGCTGCTTCATGATCAGCACATGGTTCAACACAAATCTTTTAAAATTTAAGAAGCCCAGCACGGTCGCTCATGCCTGTAATCCCAGCACTTTGGGAGACTGCTGTGAGAGGACTGCTTGAGCTCAAGGGTTTGAGAACAGCCTGGGCAACACAGCAAGACCTAGTCTCTACTAAAAAATTAAAAAAAAAAAAAAAAAAAAATCAGCCATGCATGGTGGCATGTGCCTGCAGTCCCTTACTTAGGAGGCTGAGGTGAGAGGATCACTTGAGCTCAGGAGATCAAGGCTGCAGTGACCTATGATCAGAGAACGCACTCCAGCCTGGGTGACAGAGTGAGATGCTGTCTCAAAAAAAATAAATAAAAATAATAAAAATTTAATGCCATGTCTCTTCTTAAATTTCTACAACCAGCCTGTTGAATATTCACAGTTCCCTACAATTTTCAGTTCATCAAGCTTGATCTTTCTTTTTAGATATAGGGTCTCACTACGTTGTCGAGGCTAGTACTGAACTCCTGGGTTCACGTGATCCTCCCACCTCAGCCTCCCAAAGTGCTACGATTACAGGCGTGAGCCACTGCACCCAGCCTCAATCTTTCTGCTTCATGACTAGCATACCATTAAGTGGCATGTGTTCACTGTGATGCTGATGGATCTACTCTTTGAAGATCTAATCAAGATCATTTTCAGCTTTATGCAGTGCTTTTCTATTTTTCATTAACTTCTGCCCAACACTTTCAACCTAGAACTTTAATAATTTATCCTACTGTGTTTTTCAGGTCATATACAGTGGTCACTCCAACAACATACTCTTCCGTAAGACATTTCAGACATCGCTGTCAGTTTTTCCAACAGCTTTTCTTTGCTAGTAATGCTTTCTCTTTTTCTTATTTGTTTTACCCACAGGGATATCTGCAGGTCTTTCTGACAATTCCAACAATATATTTATGCCAGAGAGCAGAGAATCAGAAAAAAAAAAAAAAGTGAGTGATACACAGAGGCCTTGGTCCCATCATGGGGAACCTGCCACTGACACATCCGGTCTGCACACATGCCATCTTATTACACTTTGAGGGCATGCTTGCATGGGGGAATCTGGGCATATACAGAAAAGATGTATCTCAGCTGAAAAGCACCGTGAGGATGTTTTTTTCCTTTGGGGACACTGAATAAACTGTATGTCGTGCACCTGCATTTTGACTGCAACCCATCATATGAGGCCGGGGGGTGTAATTATCCACTTACGATGTTACTTAAGTGTTCAAAAAGTTTCAGATTTTGGAGCGTTTCAAATTTGGGATTTTCAAATTAAAGATGCTCAACCTGGCTGGGCGTGGTGGCTCACGGCTGTAATCACAGCACTTTGGGAGGCCAAGGCAGGCCAATCACCTGAGGTCAGGAGTTCGAGACCAGCCTGGCCAACATGGCAAAACCCTGTCTCTACTAAAAATACAAAAATTAGGCCGGGTGCCGTGGCTCATGCTTGTAATCCCAGCATTTTGGGAAGCCAACGTGGGCAGATCACAAGATCAGGAGATCGAGACCATCCTGGCTAACACAGTGAAACCCCATCTCTAGTAAACATACAAAAATTAGCCAGGCGTGGTGATGCACATCTGTAAGTCCCAGCTACTAAGGAGGCTGAGGCAGCAGAATCACTTGAACTCAGGAAACAGAGGTTGCAGTGAGCTGAGATGGCACCACTGCACTCCAGCCTGGGCTATAGAGGGAGACTCCATCTCAAAAAAAAAAAAAAATTAGCCAGGTGACAGAGAGGATCTGTCTCAAAAAAAAAAAAAAAAAAAAAAGATGTTCAACCTGTATATATATATATATATATATTTTTTTTTTGAGATGGAGTCTCGCTGTGTCACCCGGGCTGGAGTGCAGTGGCCGGATCTCAGCTCACTGCAAGCTCCGCTTCCTGGGTTTACGCCATTCTCCTGTCTCAGCCTCCTGAGTAGCTGGGACTACAGGCGCCCGCCACCTCGCCCGGCTAGTTTTTTTTTTTTGTATTTTTAGTAGAGACGGGGTTTCACCGCGTTAGCCAGGATGGTCTCGATCTCCTGACCTCGTGATCCGCCCGTCTCGGCCTCCCAAAGTGCTGGGATTACAGGCTTGAGCCACCGCGCCCGGCCTCAACCTGTATATATTTTTAAAAAATTAATTCAGTTTCTTAATTTGATATAGTTCCAAAAACATAGATTTTATATGCACAAAAACAAAGAAAAATATAAAGAAAAGATAGAAATACATCTTTTATTTCTTTTATTTCTTAAATGAGGAAGAAAGGTGAATGAAAAACTGTTATCATCCATAAAAGCTAACCATTTCTGAAATAATATTCCTGGTAGAATCCTAGCCTTCAGATCCAATAATCTGCAAATCCTCAGATTCTGCCATCTGAGAACATCCTTTCAGCATCCAGTTTTTATTTTTTGTTGTTGTTTTGTTTTGTTTTTGAGTCAGAGTTTTGCTCTTGTTGCCCTGACTGGAGTGCAACGGCACGATCTCAGCTCACTGTAACCTCCGCCTCCCAGGTTCAAGCAATTCTCCTGCCTCAGCCTCCCGAGTAGCTAGGATTACAGATGCCCGCCACCACAACCAGCTAATTTTTGTATCTTTAGCAGAGACTGGAATTTCATCATGTTGGTCAGGCTGGTCTCCAACTCCTGACCTCAAGTGATCCACCTGCCTTGGCCTCCGAAAGTGCTGGGATTACAGGTGTGAGCCACCATGCCCAGTATCCAGTTTTTAAAGTGTGGTTATTTTAAAATCCAAGATCAAAAAGTAACAGTAACAGTTATCACTACTGTCATTGCTTATACTTCTGTTCCTGAGTCACAGAAACTACAGATTGGCAGGAGCATGATTTAACAAGAGAATATTCCTGTTTCTTCACAGCCTGGGCAACAAGAGCAAAACTCTGTCTCAAAAAAGGCTGGCGTGCAATGGCACAATCTTGGCTCACCGCAACCTCCGCCTCTCAGGTTCAAGCAATTCTCCTGCCTCAGCCTCCTGAGTAGCTGGGGTTACAAGCACGTGCCACCACACCAGGCTAATTTTGTACTTTTAGTAGAGACAGGGTTTTTCCATGTTGGTCAGGCTGGTCTCTAACTCCTGACCTCAGGTAATCCGCCTGCCTCGGCCTCCCAAAG
The DNA here is from genome assembly GCF_024542745.1 of Macaca thibetana thibetana. Taxonomy (NCBI): domain Eukaryota; kingdom Metazoa; phylum Chordata; class Mammalia; order Primates; family Cercopithecidae; genus Macaca; species Macaca thibetana. Next base: position 92,869,433 of record NC_065586.1, on the reverse strand, counting down.
TGCTGGGATTACAGGCATGAGCCACCCCGCCCAGTCTGGTCAAAAGTATTAAAACTGTTAAAAAGATTGAATTATCTACAAATTTTGATCTTTTAAAAGCAAGATAATGTAAATTAATGGAGAAGAGTGTTCTGTAGTTAACATAAAAAGAAAGAAACTGACATTGTGGCATGGGCAAGATGGCAAAGGGTTGAAGGCCCAGACAATTTTTGCCTTTTTTCCTCCTTTTCCTGAGGACTTAAACTTTATTTTGGAAAAAATGGCAGGTTTGTTTTTGTTAAATGGTTAAAAATGTTTGTATGTTACCTCTCAGATATTACTCAGCATAAGAAAAGGAAAATGAATAGAATAAACTCTTGTTTATGGTAAGATTATGGGTAGAGAAACCAACATACCTTAATGTAACATAAAGCACATAAGCAATCAGTAATTAGAAACAAAGACTGGCAACTTAATGGAAATTCTAAAAGAAGGACATATGCATAACGCTGAATGAACATTGAAGAAGGTTGGGTAACAAAGTGAGACCCCATTTCTACAAAAAATAAAAATATTAGCCAGGCACCACGGAGTGTACCTGTAGTCCCAGCTACTTGGTAGGCTAAGGCAGGAGGATCACTTGAGGCCAGGAGTTGGAAACTGTAGTGAGTTGGGATCATGCCACTGCACTCCAAGCCTGGGTGACAGTGAGACCCTGTCTTGCGGGAGGGGGGAGGGGAGGGGAGGGGAGGGAGGGAAGGTAGGTAGGTCAAAGAGCGTAAAATGTGCATTCCAATCCCAGGTCTACCACATTTTAGCTGCGTGATTATGAATGAAATCTGTAATCTCCCTAAATCTGTTTCCCCACCTGTAAAACAGATGTTAACAACATCAAAGGTCTCTTGACCAAACAACTCATTCAGAACTGTCACCAGTGTGCTTTTGTTTTGTTTTTTTTTTTTGGAAAAATTAAGTCCCACATGAATTCCTATTATAGCTTCTGGTAACTCCTTCCTAAAAGTCTTCTCAGCTAATGTGGAAAATTCTAGCTTCTCTTTTCATTTTTTGAGACAGGGACTGGTTCAGTCGCCCAGACTGGAGTGCTGCACATGATTATGGCTCACTGCAGCCTTGACCTCCCAGGGCTTCAGCAATCCTCTCATGTCAGCCTCCCAGGTAGCTGGGACCAACAGGCACACAACACCTTACATGACTAATTCTTGTATTTTTTGTAGAGACGGGGTTTCACCATGTTGCCCAGGCTGGTCTTGAACTCCTGGGCTCCAGCAATCCTGCCACCTCGGTCTCCCGAAGTGCTGGAGCCACTGCCCCCAGCCTGATTTCTCTTCTCTATCTTTACTCCATTTATCCAGTTAAATACCTTTACCTTTCACCAATAAAATGTACTAATCTTTGATATGGATATGTTACATAAAGTTAAGCAGAAGTTCTTCTCCTAAGGAGAAGGGGACCAAAGGGAAGGTTCTCTTTTAGATAAGATTGTACATTTGCAGCCGTAAGTCATGGGTCTTTTTGAAACTGTTTTCAGTAGATGTATGGGGATTTCTCACCATATGTCTATTTATTTTAACATGCTAGAACCTATTTTAATAAAAACTATACAGTGAAAAACTATACACAGTAAATATATACACAAATAAAAACTGGTTATACAAGTCTCACAAGAGAAATACCTTGATCACTTTACTCATACCTGTTTTGTTTTGATTTAAGAAGCCAGTACAGACAGGCACAGTGGCTCATGCCTGTGAATCACAGCATTTTGGGAAGGCTGGGATGGGAGGATCACTTGAGCCCAAGAGTTTAAGACTAGCCTGGGCAACATAGGGAGACCCTACCCTAGGGAAAAAAAAAAAAATTAGCCAGGCATGGTGGTACACACCTGTGGTCCCAGCCTCGGGAGGCTCAGGTGGGAGGATTGCTTGAGCCTGGGAGGCTGAAACTGCAGCGAACCTAGAATGCACAACTGTACTCCAGCCTGAGTGACAGAGCAAGACACTGTCTTAATTTAAAAAAAGAAAAAAAAAATTTTAAAGCCAGTACAACAAAATTCTAGTTTTTTTTGAGATGGAGTCTTGCTCTGTAGTCCAGGCTGGAGTGCAGTGGTACAATCTCGGCTCACTGCAACCTCTGCCTCCCACATTCAAGTAATTCTCCTGCCTCAGCCTCCCGAGTAGCCAAGATTACAGCTATACACCACCATGCCCAGCTAATTTTTGTATTTTCAGTAGAGATGGGGTTTTACCATGTTGGCCAGGCTGGTCTCAAACTCCTGACCTCAAATAATCTGCCTGCCTTGGTCTCCCAAAGTGCAGGTATTACAGGTGTGAGCCACAGTCTCTGGCCAATCGAATCATTTTTAAAAGACATATTAGCTCTATTAAACATTCATAGAAAAATGACCAGTTTAAAGGTTTTTCTCAGTAACAATGACCAAAGATTATGGACTTCTTGATACTCATCCATAATTAAAAAATTTTACTGTAATCAGATAAGCCTATTTATAAGAGGTAAACTTTGTCAGCTTCTTTACGAGCCGAATAAAAATTCATATAACCTAACACAAATGAAATTAGTGTTTATATCATTTATTGCGCAACAAAAGAGCCACATTTGAAACGTGAAATACTCATCAACACTCATGTTCCCCTCATTTTTTCACTCTTATTGAAGACAAGAACCTTCCCGTTTTATTTTGATGGGAATTTCTCCTTATTACCTTTGTCACAACATCTTCCTGTGCCTGCTCGTAAGCATTATTTTGTCTAAGACTAATAATGTATGAGTTATCAAAATAGTATATTCATTTTTAAAATTTATCCAATTTCCTCTTCTCCTTCTCAGTAATTACACACTACTCAGCAACTTCCTTTCCTGTCACACAATTTAAAATATTGCCAGCTGAACCAAACTTAAGTCACAGAAGGTTGGAAGTGAAGAAAAGGCATTTGGCTAGATTCAGCAGTCCTGAATCCAGACCTCAATCTGCTTTACCCTGTTTGCCCCTCCACCGCCAACCCACACCTCCTTGAGGTCTCTGAGAAGAATATCAATAGAAGAAAAGGCCAAGCAGTTCCACTGTTACAAGGCCTTTGTTACAAACTCCTATGAATTAGGCTGGTCCACACAGAAGACTCACCAGGCGTAGGATCAGTGTCAGATATCCTCTGCTGCCTTTCCCTCTCCTAAACCTATGCTCCAATCTCAGCTAATGGTGAAGAATGGCCAGTTGAGCAAGATATGAAGGAAAATTAAGCCAGTGGAAACATTCAGCTCAGAAACTCATTTAGCTAACAAAACTAAAAAATCAAAAAGAAAAAAGGAAACACAAATAGGACTGTAACAGCTGAAGAGAAGGAGGCAAGGTATTCTAGTCAAGGCCAGAGAACAGAAAATGAATAAACTCCTGTTTATGGTAAGATTATGGGTAGAGAAACCAACATACCTTAATGTAACATAAAGCACATAAGCAATCAGTAATTAGAAACAAAGACGGGCAACTTAATGGAAATTCTGAAAGAAGGGCATATGCATAATGCTGAAGACTGAAGAAGGCTGGGTAACAAAGCAAGACCCCATCTCTACAAAAAATAAAAATATTAGCCAGGCGCCATGGAGTGTACCTGTAGTCCCAGCTACTTGGTAGGCTAAGGCAGGAGGATCACTTGAGGCCAGGAGTTGGAAACTGCAGTGTTAGGATCATGCCACTGCACTCCAAGCCTGGGTGACACAGTGAGACCCTGTCTTGGGGTAAGGGGGAGGGGGGAGGGAGGGAAGGGAGGGAGGGAAAAGGGAGGAAGGGAGGGAGGGAGGGAGGGAGGGAAGGTAAGTAGGTTAAAGAGCGTAAAAATGTGCATTCCAATCCCAGGTCTACCACATTTTAGCTGCGTGATTACGAATGAAATCTGTAACCTTGCGTGATTACGAATGAAATCTGTAATCTCCCTAAATCTGCTTCCACACCTGTAAAACAGATGTTAACATCAAAGGTCTCTTGTCTGTCACACAGTAAACACTCAATATATGGTAGCTTTTAAGAAACATTACAAGTAAACAAAATAGAAGCAAAAATTTCTCCATATTTAAATGTCTTATTTATTTCTTTAAACTTATGAACCACTTGATGGGGATGGGAGGTGGGAAAAGGAAGATGGTGCCATAATACAAAAGGATACAACCAAGATTCAATACTAAATATGGTGTCTGGGATTTGCTCCAAAATAATTCAGTTAGGGATTAAACAAGAATAGCCATTAGATGATGCAGCTGGGTGTTTGTTCAGCATACTATTCTTTCTACTTTTCTGTATGTTTGAAGTTTTCCAAACTAAAAGATTTTAAATTCCTTTCCGTTTAAATGATATGGCTGAACAAGAAAACAAGTTACAGCATCCTTTCTAACTTTGATAAATACTGAATCTAAAAGATGGAAAAAAAGGTAAAAGAAAACAGGATAATATCCAGTGGGCAGATATAACGGTAAATACCTACAAACAACCTAGAAAATATGCTTGCATTGGGCCAAAGACGCTCATGCCTGTAATGCCAGCACTTTGGGAGGCAGAGGCAGGAGGACCACTTGAGGCCGGGGCTTCGAGACCAGCCTGGGCTACATAGCGAGACCTCATCTCTACCAAAAACAAAACAAAACAAAACAAAAACTAGCCAGGCATGATGAAACATGCTGTAGTCCCAGACACTCCAGGGGCTGAGGCAGGGGGATCACTTTGACCCCCAGGAGTTTGAGTTTACAGTGAGCTATGATAGTGCCGCTGCATTCCAGCCAGGGAGACAGAACCAGACCTTGTTTCAAAAAAAAAAAAAAAAAGAAAAGAAAACATGCTTGCATTGACTGGAAGGAAGAGGAGTAGCCAGGTAAAAGTTCACAAATACCCATGCAATGGCAACAATAAAAAAAGTGAAGAACAAGAGATCATCAAACTGAATCTGTGCATGTCTCAATTTAACAAATTCAACATTTGCTTCCTCTACATACAACATATACTTATTTCAAAAATTTGTATAAACTAGGGGTGGGGCATGATGGCTCACACCTGTAATCCCAGCAATTTGGGGGGCCAAGGTGGGTGGATCATTCATAGTCAGGAGTTCAAGACCAGCCTGGCCAACATGGTAAAACCCCTCTCTACCAAAAATACAAAAACTAGTGGGCTGTGGTGGCGCGTGCCTGTAATCCCAGCTACTCAGCAGGCTGAGGCAGGAGAATCACTTGAACCCGGGAGGCACAGGTTGCAGTGAGCCGAGATTGCGCCACTGCACTCCAGCCTGGGGTACAGAGCCAGACTCAATCTCAAAAAAAAAGAAAGAAAACTTTTTAGAAAATTTTTGTATAAACTGATCATTCTAAATGTACCAGAGGAGCCTGTTACTGTATTAAATCAGATATGAATTATGTTGTAAAGTGAAACAGATGTCTTTGTGGTAAATTCACATTTTCACATGTGGAATTTTATTTTACCAAGTAGGACACATTCTATAGATCCCTTTAGTTTCTCTTGCTTTCTTATTTATTTATTTATTTATTTAGAGACAGAGTCTTGATCTGTTGCCAGGCTGGAGTACAGTGGCGCGATCTTGGCTCACTGCAACCTCCACCTCCCGGGTTCAAGCGATTCTCCTGCCTCAGCCTCCTGAGCAGCTGGGACTCCAGGTGCCCGCCACCACGCCCAGCTAATTTTCGTAGTTTTAGTAAAGATGGAGTTTCACCATGTTGGCCAGGACGGTCTCGATCTCCCAAAGTGTTGGGATTACAAGCATGAGCCACTGTGCCTGGCCTCTCTTTCCCTTTATACTGTGAGTTTAGGAAAGGTAAAGCATGCTTTTACCTTCCTCAAAGCTCTAAAAAATCACCTACTTAGAGAAGTATACACAATAATCATTTACTGATAATGATAAAATGATTCGAATTTTATGAAAAATAAGCTAATCATGAGATCAAACAACAGTCACAGACTATCTAATATTTTATGAGTAAAAAAAAATAATGCTCTCGCCGGGTGGAGTGGCTCAGGCCTGTAATCCCAGCACTTTGGGAGATTGTGGCGGGAGGACTGCTTGAGTCCAGGAGTTTGAGACTAGCCTGGGCAGCATAATGAGACCCCATCTCTATATTTTTTTTTATTTTTTATTTAATAATAATAAAAAAAACAGGTTTTCCAATAACAGCAATTATCATGGGAAATAATACTGGTGTTCACATCTTCTAATTCAAAAAGAAAGTCTTGGCCAGGCGCAGTGGCTCATGCCTGTAATCCCAACACTTTGGGAGGCCAAGGTGGGCAGATTAACACGGTGAAACCCTGTCTCTACTAAAAATACAAAAAAATTAGCCAAGTGTGGTGGCGGGCGCCTTAGTCCCAGCTACTCGGGAGGCTGAGGCAGGAGAATGGTGTGAATCCGGGAGACGGAGTTTGCAGTGAGCCAAGATCTGGACTGCACTCCAGCCTGGGCAACAGAGCGAGACTGTCTCAAAAAAAAAAGTGTACTTCTGGGCTAGGCGTAGTGGCTCACGCCTGTAGTCTCAGCAATTTGGTAGGCCGAGGAGGGCTGATGTTTGAGCTTAGGACTTCAAAGACCAGCCTGGGCAACACGGTGAAACCCCATCTCTACAAAAAACTTGGGTATGGTGATGTGCGCTTGTAGTCCCAGCTGCTCAGGAGGCTGAGGTGGGAAGATCCCTTGAGCCCGGGAAGCAAGGTTGCAGTGAGCTGAGATCATGTCACTGCACTCCAGTCAGGGCAACAGAGTGATGCTGTCTCAAAAAAAAAAAAAAAAAAAAAAAAAAACAAGTTTGCTTCTGGAAGAGCTCAGTTCTATGTTTTCTTCCTACCTGAGATGTTACATAAATATTCCAGACTTTTCTAACATTAAAATATCATACAATTATTGCTATGGATAATAGGAAAGTATATACACTGAGGGAAACACTAATTGTGTTAACAAGATTACTAAATGTTTTCCAATTGAGTAATTTTTTTTTTTGAGATGGAGTCTTTCTCTGTCACCCAGGCTGAAGTGCAGTGGCGCGATCTCGTCTCACTGAAACCTCAGCCTCCCAGGTTCAAGCGATTCTCCTGCCTCAGCCTCCTGAGTAGCTAGGACTGTAAGTGCCCACCACCAAACTCAGCTAATTTTTGTATTTTTAGTAGAGACGGGGTTTCACCATGTTGGCGAGGCTGGTCTTGAACTCCTGACCTCAGGCGATCTGCCCACCTTGGCCTCACAAGTTGCTGAGATTACAGGCATGAGCCACTGTTTTTTAATATCCACCTCTCCCATCCTACATTTTGAAATAAAGACAATAAAATAATGTGTAAGTTTGCCAGACATAGCGGCTCACGCCTGTAATCCCTGCACTTCGGGAGGCCAAGGAGGGCAGATTACCTGAGGTGAGGAGTTCAAGACCACCCTGGCCAACATGGTGAAATCCCGTCTCTACTAAAAATACAAAAATTAGCCAGGCGTGGTGACACACACTTGTAATCCCAGCTACTCGGGAGGCTAAGGCAGGAGAATCGCTTCAGCCTGGGAGACGGAGGTTGCAGTGAGCCGAGATTGTGCCACTGCACTCCAGCCTGGCCGACAGAGTGAGACTGTCTCAAAATAAATAAATAAATAAATAAAAAGTGTAAGTTTTCTTTAAAGTATTAAATGTGTCATACAGATATATAAGATGGTGATACCATTAATAGATTTTCTGACACTTTTTGCTTTCTGTGTCATTTTAAAGAGTTATTCATCTAGATAATTGCACATTTTAAAAATTCTTGTGAGACAATGATACGTTTCTAAGTAATCCCTTTCAAGCTTTGTAAACAACTGTGATGAACTTCTTTTTTCCTGAGACAGGGTCTTACTCTGTTCCTCAGGTTAGAGTGCAGTGATGCAATCATGACTCACTGCATCCTCGACCTCCTGGGCTCCAGTGATCCTCCCACCTCAGCCTTCTGAATAGCTGGGACTACAGGTGCACAAAACCACACACAGCTAAAGCTAATTTTTATATTTTGTGTGGAGACAAGGTTTCACCATGTTGCCCAGGCTTGTCACGAACTCCTAGGCTCAAGCAATTCGCCTGCCTCAGCCTCACAGTGTGCTGGAATTACAAGCGTGAGCCACCCCACCTGGCCTATGATGGACTAATTTTCAATGATTCAGAAGTTATAACAAACGCTGCTTTACTTCAAACAGTATCGTTACAATAGTTTTTAATACAATTGTAAAGCACAACTGAGTAGAATTTTATTTTTTCTCTTTAGTCTCTAGAAAACATTTAAAGTCTAAAGAGAAGTCCCTTTAGACAGGTCTAGACCAGGCGCAGTGGCTCATGCCTGTAATCCCAGACCCCATCTCTATTTTTCTTTAATCTAAATTTTAAAATATATTGAGGAAATTTTAAAAGACACCTCTGGGCCGGGCGCGGTGGCTCAAGCCTGTAATCCCAGCACTTTGGGAGGCCGAGACGGGCGGATCACGAGGTCAGGAGATCGAGACCATCCTGGCTAACATGGTGAAACCCGTCTCTACTAAAAAATACAAAAAATTAGCCGGGCGAGGCGGCGGGCGCCTGTAGTCCCAGCTACTCGGGAGGCTGAGGCAGGAGAATGGCGTGAACCTGGGAGGCAGAGCTTGCAGTGAGCTGAGATCCGGCCACTGCACTCCAGCCTGGGCGACAGAGTGAGACTCCGTCTCAAAAAAAAAAAAAAAAAAAAAAACACCTCTGAAGAATATTAATTTCTAGTCTCCCAATACCAAATTTGAAACATTAGTCTAAACCACTAGTTACAGCCCTCATTTTTTTCTTTTTTTTTTTTTGAGACGGAGTCTCGCTTTGTCGCCCAGGCTGGAGTGCAGTGGCCGGATCTCAGCTCACTGCAAGCTCTGCCTCCCGGGTTTACGCCATTCTCCTGCCTCAGCCTCCCGAGTAGCTGGGACTACAGGTGCCCACCACCTCGCCCGGCTAGCTTTTTGTATTTTTAGTAGAGACGGGGTTTCACCATATTAGCCAGGATGGTCTCGATCTCCTGACCTCGTGATCCGCCCGTCTCGGCCTCCCAAAGTGCTGGGATTACAGGCTTGAGCCACCGCGCCCGGCCCCATTTTTTTCTTTTAGCAAACTGACTTATCCTGCTCTTATACTAACAAATACACATTACACATGACGGGATCCTTCTATTATCCTCAATTATAAGAACTTCATTATAGTAAAAACACAACAAATACTAGTTTTACAATGTAAAATTCACTGACTTGCACAATAATGAATCCAGAAAAATGATTCAGTGATATGCTAAAAGAATCTACAACTCTCTTCAACAAAAAGTAAATTAAAACATGAAATAAAGGAGGAAAAACAAGACCAAAAATCATTAGAAGATGCCAATCATTACTACACAGCTTTCCTAACTTGCCCCTCACAATCCATTAAGCAAAAGATTCTCAATCCAATTCTGCCAACTACCCCATAAAATACTTAGTTTCATCCTTAAGACATCATTATATCTGACACTTTCTAACAGACCAAAGCTAACCAATTCAAAAATCAGAGAAACCAAGAGTCAACGAAATTCAAACACCTTAAAAACAGTATATTTAACTTAGCAGGAGAAAACAAAACATATGCCGGGGGTGGTGGCTCACACCTGTAATCCCAGCACTTCGGGAGGCCAAGGCAGACGGAAGGTCAGGAGTTTGAGACCAGCCTGGCCAAAAGGGTGAAACCCTGTCTTTACTAAAACTACAAAAAAGCTGGGTATGGTGGTGCCCGCCTGTAATACCAACTACCAGGGAGGCTGAGGCAGGAGAATCACTTGAACCTGGAAGACAGAGGTTGCAATAAGCCGTGATCATGCCACTGCAATTCAGCCTGGGCGACAGAGCGAGACTTCATCTCAAAAAAAAAAAAAAAAAAGAAAGAAAGAAAAAAACAAAACATTTGCCATAAATTGTATAACTTGTCAGATGTCTGAGTTTTAGAAAATGCAAACAAAAAATGTAATCTGAAATTTCAAAAATATTGCTAGCAAAATTCCTCTCACTACCCAAATTCTCACTATGTAAACTCAGAAATGGAATAGACTCATTCAAAACATTTGTGATTGGGCAATATTCAGCAAAGCTGTCCTTCTCTATCCAAACTCTTGTCATTCACTATTCAAAATTGAGGCATAAAATAGATTTAAATAATATGTATACCACATTATCTGAACTTGGTATGTGAACCCTCACCATAAAGAGGCAGAAATTTAGATCATCTGTGCCATTACATAACTCCATCAAATAATTAGCAATTTTAATAACTCATAGAAAGGATGTTTAAGAAAGCTTTTCTTGTCTGGGAGCGGAGGCTCACGCCTGTAATCCCAGCCCTTTGGGAGGCCAAGGCAGGCAGATCACCTGAGGTCAGGAATTTGAGACCAGCCTGGCCAACGTGGTGAAACCCCGTCTCTACTAAAAATCTAAAAATTAGCCGGGCATGTTGGTGTGTGCCTGTAATCCCAGCTACTTGGGAAGCTGAAGCAGGAGAACCGCTTGAACCGGGGAAGCGGAGTTTGCAGCGAGTCAAGCCAAGATTACACCACTGCACTCTGGCCTGGGAGACAGAGTGAGACTTCATTTCAAAAAAAAACAAAAAACAAAAAAAGAAAGCTTTTCTTGAGAATTCTATTTCATTCTCTTACCATGCTCATTATTCTCTTCGTAAGGTATCCTGCAGTTTAGCTTTTGTTACAGTGTATTTGGTCATGTGTTGATATGTACTTGTTCTTAAATGGGGAGTATAATGAGAAAAAATATTTGCAAAGCATACACTGATAAGTATATCCAGAATATATACATAACTCTTACAATTCAACAATAAATAATAACCCAATTTTAAGAATGGGCAAGGGATCTGAATAAATATTACCTCCAACGGTATGCAAATTGCCAAGAGGCACATGAAAAGATGTTTAACATTGCTAGGAAAATGCAAATCAAAACCACAATGAAATATAACTTGTCTTTTTTTTTTGTATTTATTTGTTGGTTTTTTGAAATAGGACTTCATACCTACTAAAATAGCTATTATATAATCAAAACAGACAATAACAAATGTTAGAGTGGATGTGGATAAATGGAATTCTCATACAGTACTGGTGGGAATGTAAAATTCTGCAGTCACTTTAGGAAACAATTTGGCAGTTTCCACAAAACTAAAACAAAGTTACCACATGACCCAGTAATTCCATCCTAGGTACATAAGAAAACTAAAAACAAAAGTCCACACGAAAACTTGTACACAAATATTCATAGAAGCATCATTTATAATAGCCCCAAGTGGAAACAACCCAAATGTCCATCAACTGATTAACGGATAAATAAAATGTGGTATGTCCATACAATGCAGTGTTATTTAGCCATAAAAGAAACAAAGTGCTGATAATGCCATAACAGGAATGAATCTTAAAAACATTATGCTAGGTGAAAGAAGCCAGACACAAAAAGCCATATATTGTATGACTCCAATTACATGCAATGTCCAGAACAGACAAATCCACAAAACAGAAAGCAGATTATAGTAGCTGCCAAGAGCTGGATCACGGGAGGAATGGAATGTGGAACTGCCTACGGATGTAGGGTTTCTTTTTTAGGAAATAAGAATGTTCTGAGGGTGGGTGTGGTGGCGCACACCTGTAATCCCAGGACTTTGGGAGACTGAGGCAGGCGGATCAATTGAGCCCAGGAGTTCAAGACCAGCCTGGGCAACATGGCAAGACCCCACTGCTGAAAAAAATAAAAATAAAATGTTCTGGAATTAGACAGTGACGATACATGCACAACCTTGTATTTGAATTAACTAAAACCCACTAAGTTGTTATGGTATGTGAATTATATCTCACTTAAAAAATGAAAAAAAAATTCAAGGTATGGACCACTGTACTTGGGATACTTGCTGAATACAAGAATGGTCAATAAAATGAGCTAATGGTTTATATTGGATTTTTATCCCCAGAGCAATGTGCAAGTGTATGGAATAGTAAAAGGAATTTAAAAATAAACACAGATAGACTAGAAGATAATTTATACAGTAGTGATGTTAAGTTTTTCACTTGAAACTATGAAAAGTAACAGCTTTGCTTATTTGCATCTATCCAATATCACAAACTTGAGATTCCACACAACAGATGGACACACTTAAAGGAAATATGAATCAAGAGAGAGGTTCGGAGGCACATAGAAACAAATCAAGCCCCTCTACTGAGTTTTCTGAGCTAGTCTGCAAGCCAGGGAAGAAAGCCAATCCCATTATTTAATATATACCTTTAATTGCCACATTTCACAGCAAATACTTTTTGACTCTTTCCAAATACCAACTCCAACTTCCAAGGATGAAAATCTGTCAATCCTAAAGGTATTCCAAAAATAGGTTTGTAATAGCAATGGAAGGCATAACCTCCAAATGAGCTTGCTTAGAAGATAATACTTTTGTGGATGATAATATTGTCCCTGTAAAGGTGGTTTAAAAAAGAATCTGTCGGCCAGGCGCGGTAGCTCATGCCTGTAATCCCAGCACTTCGGGAGGCTGAGGCGGGTGGATCCCGAGGTCAGGAGTTCAAGACCAGCCTGGCCAAGATGCTGAAACCTCGTCTCTACTAAAAATACAAAAAAAAAAAAAAAAAAAAAAAAAGCTGGGCGTGGTGGCACGCGCCTGTAATCCCAGCTATTTGGGAGGCTGAGGCAGAGAATTTCTTAAACTTGGGAGGTGGAGGGTGCAGTGAGCGGAGATTGCACCACTGCACTCCAGCCTGGGCATAGAGTGAAACTCCGTCTCAAAAAAAAAAAAAAAAAAAAAAAAAAAAAAGGCTGGGTGCAGTGGCTCACGCCTGCAATCCCGGCACTTTGGGAGGCCAAGGCGGGTGGATCACGAGGTCAGGAGATCGAGACTATCCTGGCTAACTGGTGAAACCCAGTCTCTGCTAAAAAGACAAAAAATTAGCCGGACGTGGTTGCAGGCGCCTGTAGTCCCAGCTACTTGGGAGGCAGAGGCAGGAGAATGGCGTGAACCCGGGAGGCAAAGGTTGCAGTGAGCTGAGATCGTGCCACCACTGCACTCTAGTTTGGGCGACAGAGCAAGACTCCGTCTCAAAACAAACAAACAAAAAAAGGATTCTGTGTCCTTTTTTTAGAGTTCCACAATGAAATCCTTAACTAAAGGAAACATTCCTCCCCTGGGCTAAGTAAAAAACACGTGTTGCAAACTGCAAGTTGCCTAACAAAAAGTCTCCACTTTCTAACATGCATTAGAAAATCCTACAACCTACCTTTGCAAACCTATTGTGTATATCCCTTACACTAATCATGAACTGCAGTTTAAATTGACAAGTCATTGCTGTCCTTCTCCGCTTTTGCTCATGTCATTTATCACGAATGGAATGCCTTTTCCATATTCATTAGAATGAAGCAAAAATCTACCACCTTCAAGAAATCTTCCTTCATCATCTCAGGAGAGATTTATTTCACTTCTAAACACCACTAGCATTTGCTTGCACCATCATATGACACACTATGCCTTGTACAATAACTGATTACATTTTCTCTAAGATTTAAAAGTTCCTTAAGGTTAAGGCAGCTTTCCCAGTAACTTTGTTTGCCCACAGTGCCTGATACAAGACAGATACTTATTTAAATGAAGTAAACACCTAACTGCCCTTCATCCTAAAAACAGCATGCATACAAACAGCCAGGTGATTAGGCAGGTACTCTGAAGTGGCAAGTTCTATCAGGCAAGCGACTTTGGGAGGCTGAGACAGGAGGAGTTTGAGACCAGCCTGGACAACATAGCCAAACTCTATCTCTAAAAAAAAATTCAAATAAAAATAAAAGTGGCATCAAATAACCAATTCTCACTATGTAAGAAATTCCAGGCCCCCCTGTGTAGTTCCATAAGGCTAAAAAATGGCATAATTCAAATACTTCCTAGAATTGCTCCAGCTACAAGAACGTTTGAGGAAATTAGGGCAATCTGAAATAACTTTCTGAAAGTCAAAGAGACTCATCTGCCATCCTATTTTTAGCCAAGCTACAGCTAAGATGAAATCACCACAACTTTCCCCACATTAGGAAGAGCTTCTTGAAAATACGGCAAGGGCAAGGTGCAGCAAAGCAAAAGGTTACATCACATCAGGCGCAGAGAGAGCCTAGATCTTCCTGGAATCTAAACTGATCATCCTAGTCTCAGAGGACTCCTTAATAATCACCTGGCAACCAAATATCCATCTTGATCATAATCACCGTCTGAACCCAGGACTAACTCCAATTCAACTGAACCTAATCATTTAATCAACTTCACCACCATCGCCTGCCCCCACACCCTCCAAAAAAGTATTAATAGAAGGGAGAATTTGATTTTAGAAATGACTGAGAATTTTTAATCCAAAGGGCTGTAAATTAAATACCTTTCAGAAACCAAATGACCCTAAAGCATTCATCAGTCAAGAGAATCAAATAGGTTAACTGTTTAGAACCAATTCCACTAAAAGAGGAATTACTACATCGGGAAGTAAACAAGTTACCTTTTAAATTGTGTAAGCATCACTGCCAGTCCTTTTAAATATAGGAAGTTCTTAACACTACAATTAATTTACTTAGAACTCTCCTCTTAAAGAACAAAATTACATATAATAAAAGAGAAAATATAAGGCCCCACTGATTTTAGTTGGGAGACTACGAATATATGTTACTGCTCAGATTAAAATATTGCTCTGCACTCTGGACTCTGTAATCTTCTGAACTTTACTACCTTTAAAGTGGAAATTTGGACTTAAAAGTATGCTTAAAGAAATTTGATCACCAGATTAAAATCTGCCTTCAAAAAGTGAATCAAAATTTTGATATTCCATTGAGATATTTACAGAAATAATTTGTCAGTCATAATTTTAAGAACCAAAAATACGGCCGGGCACGGTGGCTCACACCTGTAATCTCAGCACTTTGGGAAGCCGAGGCAAGCGGATCAGGAGGTCAGGAGTTCGAGACCAGCCTGGCCAATATGGGGAAACCCCGTCTCCACTAAAAATTAGCTGGGTGTGGTGGCGCACGCCTGTAGTTCCAGCTACTCGGGAGGCTTAGGTAGAAGAACCCCTTGAACCTGGGAGGCGGAGGTTGCAGTGTGCCGAGATGGCGCAACTGCACTCCAGCCAGGGCAACAGAGCGAAACTCCGTCTCAAAAAAACAAACAAACAAAAAAGAACAACAACAACAACACACACACACACCTTGTCAAGCAGCAGTAACTAATCACTAACTAGCAATGACTGATAAAATGGGGTCCCGAGGCAGGAGGCCAGGATTAAAAGCAAAGAGAATTAGAATAAGACACACTAATTAAAATCATCTAAACTAAAGCAACATGGAACTTAGAAAATCTACAGGACAGGACTACATTACAAATTTAAAAATCTTTCAAAGACTAAAAAGCCCTGCTGAAAAAACCAATCACTAACAAATGTGAGACATACAAGAACCAAAAATTATTCAAAACAATTCCAGCATTTGATACTAACCCACAATTCTGAAAACGCAATTTCATGCTTCTCAAAACCTGCTATATGCTCTCTTCTATGATAGTACGAAATAACAAGTAATTCAAAAAGTACTTAAACCGACGTGACATTTTAGTAAAAGTATAATAGGTTTGAAAGAATAAAACAAGTAGAGATAGAGCAGAGTACAGGATAACTGAGAGCCAAAAGGCTGTTTCCTGGAGGGCAGCACTGGTCTTGGATTGGCAGAAGGGGATTTTTAAAATATATTCATGAGATGAATTATACCAAAAAAATGACTCATGCCTTTATTATTTGCACAAGCATATGTTTGAAAATGCACTTTTAACCTTTGGACAACCAAAGTGGTATCACATACCTTAAAGCATTGTTGTCTATATTAATTTTGGTGTTACAGTCTAAATCCTTAACGAAACTCACGCTATACATGTTCGTAATGAAACCTTGTAGAAATGGAAAGGCGTATATTCTTCAAGTAAAGGTTACCTGATTTTTCACTTGTTTAAAGTTTCAGTTTTGCTTTTCAATCTATTATCGAAAACACCCCTTGTGGGACATTGTAAAGGGCAGACCCTCCTGTCAAGCCAGAAGGCTCAAACACAAAGACATTGAGCTAACCAAGTGCTGTAATTCTTCCAAACTGAGCCTCTCCACACCCCCTCCACCCTTCCCCCCAACAGATATGTCTATTAAATCAGTGTCTGTTCTCCCCCTCGCACAACAAAGAGAACTTCTCACCGCATGAAATTGCCGCTGAATGGACACCAGAAAGCAGGATTTGCATAATTCCTTCCAACGAAACCCTGTCGGGAAGGAGGGGATGAGGGGCCCAAGCGAACGGATAGATTCTCCTACATTCTGCCGGGAAGACCTGGTTCCCAAGAATATTCCCCTGGGGGAGACAGGGCTGGAATTCTGGGCCTCCCCGAGGACTGGGCGTGGGGGACAGCGGACGACGAGAGGGCATCTCCCCACACACCAGCAGCACCGAAGCAAAGACGGGGAAGTAACAATGCTGGAGGACAGGAGAGTCAGACACAAGGATGAACTGGGGCTAGGGGGCGGCGGGCGGAGCGGAGACACCACACGGGCCACTTACTTTTTGGAGGGGGGTTAAATATATGAGTTAAGCCCTTATGGTCCCGCCGGCCGCCGCACAGAGGGAAACGGGACCTTGGGAGAGAAAAACAGACAAAACACACAGTGTGAGAGGCGCAGCTCGGCCGCCCGGCCCCTCCCGGGACGCCCCCGTCCGCGCTCCCTCCGGCCCGCAGGGAAAAAGCCACCCGAGGGCGGCCCAAGGTCCAGGAGGCGGGGGGCGGACGGGGCATTCGGGCGAGGCTGCGGCTCCGGCCAATCCCCCGGAGGGGACGAGAGCTACCCCCGCCGAGGCTCCTCGGTCGGACCCAGTCCCACCCCCTCCTCCCCGCGGCACGACACCGAACACAAATACGCACACACCGACCCGTGCGTCGAGGATTAACTCCCCGGCCGCCGCCGCCCGCTGAGGAAGTGCAGCCGCTGCCCCCCGCGGCCATGACACCCCACTAGGCTCGGTCAGGCGCACCCGGGGACTGTGACAGCTCCAGCTCCCTCCGCCCCCATCTCCACCTCACGCTTCGCACACGCCCGAGCGCCGGGCGCCCGCCTGCCGCCCGCCGCGCGTGCACGCAGGGCTGGGGGCGCGCCCCGCGCGTGGGGGAGGGGTGGCGCGGGAGGAGGACGGCTGCGGCCGGAGCGCGGGTGGGGGCCGAGCACGGCCGCGCCCCTCCCGCCACCCCCACTACAGCGGCAGGGCCGCGGGGCGAGTCGCCACAATAAGACGGCGGCGGCGCCGGGCCGCCGGGCCCGGAGCGGTAGCAAGAGCGGGAGCAGGGGCGGGAGCGGGGACGGAGGGGAGCCAGCGGGCGGGGATGGAGAGCGGGAGGGGGAGGAACACGCGCTGCCGCCGAGAGCCCGCCCCGGGGAGGCGCGCGGAGAGGAGGGGCCGGCGCGCGCTCGGCCGAACGGGGGAGCCCGCCTGGAGGTCGCGCGCGCTCGCACTCCGGGGGGTGGGGGAGGGGGGGACGCTCGAGCCAAAGAGGGCGGGCGGGCCGGAGCAGCAATTGCCACTTCCCCAGCTCCCTCCCTGGTCCGGGGCGGCCGGCGGCGGAGCGGCCGGAGGGGCGGCGGCGGTCGGCGGAGGGTCTCACCTACACAGTGAATGAGCTTGTGGCGCCACGAATCCAGTTCTTGCCGAAAGCCGCGTTTCTCAACGGAGCATTGCTGCCGCCTACACACCCTCGCCATCTTCTGCCGCCCGCCCGGCCCAGCCTCCGCCGCGGCCCCGCGCACGCCCAGCCGCGTCGCCCGGGGCCGCGCACGCACCCGCGGCCCGGGCGTCGCGCCTCCCGCCGGGGGCGGTGCGGGGGCAGGGCCGGCCTCACCTCACCGTGGCCCTGGCGTGGCCCGGGGGCGGCCTGGGCTCTCTCGCCCGCGCGCCGCCCGCCGCCCGCCGGGCTGCGATCCCGCCGTCCTTCTCCGCGGCTGCCGCCGCCTCTGGCCGCCCGGAACGGCGCCTTCCCACAGCCGGAGCTCAGCCCCGCCGGCCCCGCGCCGCCCTCGCACTGTCCCCCAAGGCCACGGCTGCCCCCGCCCTCCCCTGGGCTTTTTGTTTTTTACACCAGCCCCATTTATCACTTCCAACCTGCCTATCGCCCGGCACCAACTGTTGCAAGTTCCGTAATAACTGCTGCTATGAACTTCTCGGTCGAAACTGCTCCTCCCCAGAGCCTGTTTAAGAAGCAGAAATAAGAATAAATGCCCGGATGCCCGTGGATGCACTGAACTCCAAGATTTTCAAAGGTGAAATGGAAACACGTTATTAAGTCATTGGGAGTCTTAGCTAACATTGGGAAACCTAGTAAAAAGTGGAAATCAAGCGTTTTAAATTAAAAAAAAAAAGTTTCTACTAGCAAGACTGATCATAGGCGAACTGTTCAGGGAATTTCGGAACATTGTGCTAAAGTGAGAATATTTAATATTTCCAAAAATAGACTTAACTAGGGATACTTAAAGCAGAGTATTGGAATTGCTTTAATTTGAGATTTCAGGAAAGGGCTTGAAGACAAATATTTTCGATGAGCAACCCTCTTGAAATAATTGAATCAGGCTACACAGAGCACTACCTGTTTCATTTAAACATAATGCTGGTCTTAATTTTGTGACTGTTACTTTGAAGAGACAGGGAAGATGGGGAACGAAAGGAGAAAGGGCAAAGAAATGGGGTGGAAAGAAAAAAGCAGAAGAGATCGCCCTATACCAGTAGGCCTAGTACCCTAGGATTTTGGCCTCTTTCTACCACCTTTGGTGTTTAAGATTAAAGACAGTGCATTACTGCTTTTAGAAATTTAAATTTAAGTTTGAAGACTTAATTTTAATTACTGTAGTAGGTAAAGCAAAGTCGTTAAATACTTGACATCAGGGATCCCATTGGTGTATTGATTTAGGTGTTTTCAAAGGTGGTTCTCCGCACCAGCCACTGGCGGAATGGCGTATCTACCAATAAACAGATGGACTGGGTGGGCCTCGGGTACGGGTGGCTTGAGATGCAAATGCGAGGGTAGGAAGGCACCTTCCCCTCCCCCTACTCCCACCCCACCCCGCCAATCTTAAAACATTGAGCTTTCTAAAATTCTCAAACGTCCACAGTATTTCGTTGGCTTAAGAGTACTGTCAAATGAAGACGCCAGAAGTATTGAGTTTCTGGGTACATAATACTGTTCTGAGTGTTGAGGGAAGAGAACTAATACGAGATTTTTAAAAATGGCTATGGACAACCATCCTTCAGGTGTGATGGCAGGACATGTTGTATCACCTGAAACTTCCTGTCTTCGCCGCTAGGTGGTGGGTTTGAGTCTTTTGCAGCCTTTAACCAAGTTTCTAAGGTGTTTGGAGGAGGTACGTTTCAGTTTCAAATAAATGAACAACGTGTAACTCTAAGATGAGCAAAAATGTATTTTCCAACCACTCCCACGTTAATTTGTTTAAAAAACAATCAAGCCAAGGGTAATAATTCCTCGACATAATCTCTTAGTTTCAGACGTATGGATTCAGACAATCCTAGAGGCTTCAGAGATCAATTCTGTACCTTAAGATGTGAAATTGGAAGCCCAGACAAGTAAGGTGACTTGACCAAGATTACATGTTGCTGGGTAGAGAAAGGGCAACAAAAGCCAGGAGACAAGATTCCCAATTTCCAATTTAATGCTAGTTCCACTACTCTACTTTGAAAAGTTCCAGTTTCTGCCTCACTTATTTTGAGTTGGGAACTAACTCATGATTGACCTGTCACAAAGACCTGTTTGGAAGAAAGGATAGGGAGGCAATAGTAACAGCTAATATTCATTGACCACCTACTATATGTTTATCATTGCAGCATTGTTTCATTCCATCCAAATAATAATGCTATGAGTAGATATTTACCACATTTTCCAAGTTAGGGACACAAGACTCAGATGAGTTAAATACATTTGTCAAGATCACATAGCTACCAAATTCTAACTAAGATCTCTGTGACTCGACAACAACCCCTCTAAATTGTGTTAGAAGTAGAAAATTGGCTTGGCGTGGTGGCTCCTGCCTGTAATCTCAGCACTCTGGGAGGCTGAGGTGGGCAGATCACCTGAGGTCAGGAGTTCAAGACCAGCCTTGCCAACATGGTGAAACCCCATCTCTACTAAAAATACAAAAATTAGCCAGGCGTGGTGAAGGGCACCTGTAATCCCAGCTACTCAAGAGGCTGAGGCAGGAGAATCCTTCGAACCCGGGAAGCGGAGATTGCAGTGAGCCGAGATCGCACCACTGCACTCCAACCTGGGCGACAGAGTTGAGACTCCATCTTGATGAATAAATAAGTAAGTAAATAAACAAATAAATAGTCTTATAAGTAGAAAATAGACTCTGCAACTGGGGGATTCATTTAATTCTACATGACATGTTCCGTGCACAGTTAAGCAGTTGGACAAACACTCTTGAGTTCCTATCACATGGCAGGCGGTGTCCTAGGCACCGAGGACACACAGATAGCTAAGACACAATTTCTGAACTCTGTTGCTTTGGGCTACTGTGAAAGAGGGCCTTAGCTGTAAACTCTTTTACATTCTAGGGAGGGGCAGGCAATATAACATGGCAGTTAATAGGATCTGAAGACAGCTGGGTTGGAATTCTGGCTCCATTTCTCAGTGGCTGTGTGACTTTGACAAATTAACTTTTCTGGTCATTAATTTCCTCATGTGAAAAAGAGGAGAATAATAGTCTACAAGACGGGGTTTACGTGAAAATGAAATGAAGCTATTCACGTACAGCGCTAGCACATTGTTAGCATGAAATGAGCATCTGTTCTCTGATTAGGCCTTCCTAAGCTCCTATCTCCTGGCCCAGTCTGCAGAATGATGGGAAACCAAGATGCTTCTGCAGTTTGGAGTCAATCTGTGAGAGTATGAAGGAATGACAGCAATGACCTCAGCCTTTGAAAACAACCTTCTCCAAATCATATTTTATAGTTCTCACAATAGCAGAAAAGGAGTGTCAGAGAAGGGGAGTAGGACTTGGCTTATCAGCATTAGATCAACTACTACCCGGTGTCTTATTAAAGGTGGCATGCAACATAGAAATGATCTTTGACAAATGGGAGGATGAAATGATTGGGGCCTTCTAAAAAAAGTACGTCCTAATGGGAGGCTTTTTTTAAAAAAAAAGTCAACTTCAAATAAATTCCAATAAGCAACAGATGCTTTTTGAAGCATGTTTCAAAGATTATGTTATTTATTCTTCGAAACA
Organism: Macaca thibetana thibetana; assembly: GCF_024542745.1. Taxonomy (NCBI): domain Eukaryota; kingdom Metazoa; phylum Chordata; class Mammalia; order Primates; family Cercopithecidae; genus Macaca; species Macaca thibetana. The sequence continues at coordinate 92,848,051 of NC_065586.1, read as the reverse complement.
ACCCAGTCAAGTATCCCCATTTTATAACAGAGCACAGAGAGGTTAAGTAACTTGTCCAAAGTCACACAGGTTACAGATCTGGATTCAAACCCAGGCAGTCTGGCTACCTGGGTTCCAATCCAGATCTATAACCTGTGTGACTTTGGGCGAGTTACTTAAAGCCAGCTCTATAACCATCACACTATTTTTTGCCTCCTGTGCTATTTCGGGGAAATGAGACCTAGCAGCAGAGACGAGACCTAGCCAGACAGAAGGGAAGTCATGTCACTTGGTCACAAGGCTTTTGGTCTTTTTGAGAAACTACTCATGTAGTGGTTCTTTTTGCTTAATAAAAGACTTTCAAGCCAGGCGCGGTGGCTCACGCCTGTAATTTCAGCACTTTGGGAGGCCAAACCGGGAGGATCACATGAGGTCAGGAGTTCGAGACCAGCCTGGACAACATGGTGAAACCCCCGTCTCTACCAAAAATACAAAATAGCGGGTATGGTGGCGCACCTGTAATCCCAGCTTCTTTGGAGGCTGAAGCAGGAGAATCACTTGAAGCTGGGAGACAGAGGTTGCAGTGAGCTGATATCATGCCACTGCACTCCAGCCTGGGCAACACAGCAAGACCCTGCTTCAATAAATAAATAAATACATAAATAACTTTCAGAGCTTCTCTCTTTTTAGCCTGCCTACTGTATGCCACTGGCCTAGGAAACTTTATGATTTTACTTTATGTTGTATGTGTGACATTTATTTTTCTTCTGTAGTTTTATTGAGATATATTTCACATATCATAATATTCTCTCATTTAAAGTGTCCATCTGAAAGCAGGCACAATGGAGGGTGGCAGTGAGAGGAGTGGCAGCTCTTGGCTTATTCATGGGCTCTTGGCTCTGGGTCTTTGGTGCATGTTTTAGTATGGTAGAAACGTTTGACTGTCCCAGCCGGATGCTGCCTTTCCACATAAATGAGATCTTTTCTGCCTGGCAACATGGTTTTACCCTCACATCCAAAAGCTCCTAGTTCCTACACAGCTACTGACTTGTCTGTTTTGAGGCAGTTCCCTTCTTGGAGGTTTCCTTGATACAGCTGTGGGTTTGGGTGCCCACTACCCCCATGTCACTAAGCTTGTTCTAGAGTTCTAGAACCATCAACCCCCGCCCCCCAACCACCACCAACTGCAAAAGATTCCTCTTGGGCTCTTTCCACATTATCTTCATCCTACCAGTCAGAAAGGAGGATCATTATTGGAGATCTACTGTTTACTAATATATTGGATGGAGGTGGTGCCCACCCTCTTGGCAGAGGAAAAGATTACAGTTACTAATGCCTCTGACACCAGCCTGAACCAGTGTTTTAGTATCAAAGGCAAGTGAGACATAGTGTTGCTGTTTATGACCTTGTCGCCAACACAGCCACCTCTGTTTCACCTGCCTTACATCCAGAGGTGCTTTATCCCTGGTGTGAAGCAGCTGACTCTGGGGATCCCGGGCCAGAATCATGAGGAGATAGACCATGGCCAGGATATGTTTCCAGCAGAGCAGCTCTGTCATCCGCAGGATTGCAAGGTGAACCTTCACAGAGCTGCCTGCGGTGACTGTATTGTTGCACCCAAGACTTCCAGCTTCCCTTACTGTCAGGGGACCTGCCTCACCCTCAGCAGTGAGCTTCATCAATCCAACTTTGCACTCAAAGTTTGCACTATAAGAGGGAGTGCCTGGCTCTTTCAGACCTGTAGTCCCACCAAGGTCATTCTCTTCTCCCTAACGGTCCTGGATGACAAACATAAGATGAGTGTTCACTATGTGAACATCCTTGACAGAGAAGTGTGGCTGCTCTTGAGACACCCCGGAGCCTCCTCCTGGTCCCATACCCTCCTAAGTCTCGGGACTCACACTTAGTCTGAGTAGGGGAGTGGTACTGGTTCTCATAGCAACTAGAGCTCTTTGAAGGGAGGTAGGATTTGGCTTCCGTTTCTCAAAGCACAGCAAGAAGGATGGAGTTATGGCAGTAACACCTCAGGTGCTCCTTTTTGGTGTGGACAGAGGCTCCCCCAGTGCTGTTCTCAGTAACTCCTATTACTGGGAAGCTGAGCCCATTGAGATGTCTGACTATTGCTCTGTCCTAGATTGTGTGAGTGGGCCAGGCTTAGTGCCACCTCTGGAGTTACTTAGGTGGAGAAAGAGGAACTGGAATTGGATGCATTTTAGCCCTCAGTGTAGGGGTAAAATTGTTACTGGTGTTAAACAAGACTGGCTTTGGACTCTTCCAAGCTCTTTAGCTGTCACTGTCCTTCTCTGTACCATAGGACTGGCACTGGTCCAGAGCTGACCTAGGCATGTAAATTCCTCCCCACCTAGCATTCCTGGCCTCTTTGGAGTGAGTGAGGGCTCTGTCCAAGGCAGCATTCTGTCATGGGCTCATTATGGGTAAAGGGCACCAAGGCCTTCCCTACCTAGTATCAGATGGGAGCCTCTGAGTGAAGAACGTTGCTCGACAGATTGTTGGTGAAGGCGGCCTCTGGCATCGGAAGTTTTTCTTTTCCTTCCTTCCTTCCTTCCTTCCTTTCTTTTTTTTCTTTTCTTTTCTTTTCTTTTCTTTTCTTTTCTTTTCTTTTCTTTTTTTTCTTTTCTTTTCTTTTCTTTCTTTTTTTGAGACAGTCTCTATCACACAGGCTGGAGTGCAGTGGCACGATCTCAGCCTACTGCAACCTCCGCCTCCCAGGTTCAAGCAATTCTTTTGCCTCAGCCTCCCAAGTACCTGGGATTACAGGCACCCACCACCATGCCCCGCCCAGAAGATTTTCTTACTATCATTTAAGGAACTTGATGATATTAGCTTTTCTACTATCTTTAGTAGAACTTAGTACCATTACAAAATAATGAAAGAATAAAATGTACACTTCGGGGGGGTTTAGTATATTCACAAAGTTGTGCAACCATCACCACAATCACTTTTAGAACATTTCATCACCCCAGAAAGAAACCCTGAAACATCAGCAGTTATTCATCATTCCCCATCTCCTCACCTGCTGGCAACAACAAATCTATTTTTTTCTCTATGAGTTTTCTTATTCTGGACATTTCACATAAATAAAATCATACAATATGTGATTTTTTTTTTTTTTTTCTGACACAGTCTCGCTCTGGTGCCCAGGTTGGAGTGCAGTGGTGCAATCTCGACTCACCACAGCCTCTGCCTCCCGAGCTTAAGTAATCCTCCCACCTTAGCCTCCAGAGTAGCTGGGACTACAGGCATGTGCCACCAAGCCAGGCTAATTTTGCAGGGATTTTTTTTTTTTTTTTTTTTTGGCAAAGACAGGGTTTCGCCAGGCTGGTCTCAAACTCCTGGGCTCAAGTGATCTGCCCGCCTCAGCCTCCCTGTGCCCAGCCAAACTGGCTGCTTTCACTTAGCATGTTTTTAAGGTTCATCTATATAGTTTTTTCATAGCAGCCTGTTAAGCAAAGGTTGATCTATGTTGTAGTATGTATCTGTATTTACTTTTTCATTACTATTATTATTTTAGACGGAGTCTCACTCTGTCACCCAGGCTGGAGTGCAGTGGCACTATCTTGGCTCACTGCAACCTCTGCCTCCCGGTTCAAGTGATTCTCCTGTCTCAGCCTCCCAAATAGCTCATTACAGGTGTGCACCACCACACCCATCTAATTTTTGTATTTTTAGTAGAGACAGGGTTTCATCATGTTCGTCAGACTGGTCTTACACACCTGACCTCAAGTGATCCACCAGCCTTGGCCTCCCAAAGTGCTGGGATTACAGGCATGAACCACTGTGCCTGGCCTATATCAATTTTTTTATTTTTTTTGTTAAATATTTCATCATTTAGATATGAAATTTTGTTTATGTATTTCAGTAGATGTATATTTTCATTGTTTTCACTTTTTGGCTATTATGAATATACAGCTATGAACTTTTGTGTACAAGTTTTTGTGTAGACATATGTTTTATGTTTATTATGAATATGAATGTGTTCCATATTAATTTTGAAATAATTTCAAGTGACCGAAAAGTTACAAGAATTCTCATGTCCCCCTCACTCAGATTCCCCAAGTTTTAGTATTTCAACATATTTTCTTTCACTCTCTCTGCATGTACCTACTATATGGTTTTATTGTTGTTATTCTGAGTCTTTTTTTTTTTTCCTGCCCAGGCTGGAGTGCAGTCGTGCAATCTTGGCTCACTGCAACCTCCACCTCCCAGGTTCAAGCAATTCTCGTGCCTCAGCCTCTCGAGTAGCTGGGACTACAGGCATGCACCACCAGACCTGGCTAATGTTTTTTTTTGTTGTTGTTGTTGTATTTTTAGTAGAGACAGGGTTTCACCATGTTGGCCAGGCTAGTCTCAAACTCCTGACCTCAAGTGATCTGCCCGCCTAGGCCTCCCAAAGTGCTGGGATTACTGCCGTGAACCACCGTGCCCAGCCTCCTGAGGCTTTATATGAGTAATCTGACGGAAAGCTACACACTGGCTATACCATCACCCCTAAATATCAGGTGTGTATGTCCACTGTCCACTGTTTTCTCATGACTAGACTCAGTCATACATTTTGGTAGGAAACCTACAGAAACCTACAAAGAAAGAGAAGACAATTAGGCAAAGCAAAGCACTCCAAATCTCGATCACTGAATTCATAGCAAATATAGGGATACTCTTTTACATGAATCCTGCTGTCCTTTGTAGGAATGAGAAGTAGCCTTGAAGGGGTCAAGTTGATCTGGAGATGGACACAACTAACCTTTACTTCACACCTCAGATAGAATTTACTATATGCACAATTCATTTGAAAACTACTGCTGGGTGTGGTGGCTTATGCCTGTAATCCCAACACTTTGGAAAGCTGAAGAGGGAGGATCTCTTGAACCCAGGAGTTCAAGACCAGCCTGGGGAACAAAGTGAGACCCCATCTTTACAAAAAATAAAAAGCAATTAGCAGGGCGTGGTGGCATGCACCTGTTGTCCTAGCTACTCAGGAAGCTGAGGGGGAAAGATTGCTTGAGCCTGAGAGATGAAGGCTGCAGTGAGCTATGATCCTGCCACCGCACTCCAGCCTGGGTGACCCCTGTCTCAAAAATAAAATAAGACTGGGTACAGTGGCTCACGCCTGTAATCTCAGCAATTTGGGAGGCAGAGGCAGTTGGATCACTTGAGGCCAGGAGTGTGAGACCAGCCTGGCCAACATGGTGAAACCCTGTCTCAACTGAAAATACAAAATTAGCCTGGTGTCGTGGCGGGCGCCCGTACTGCCATCTACTTGGGAGGTTGAGGCGGGAGAATCACTTGAACCCAGGAGGTGGAGATTGCAGTGAGCCGAGATAGCGACACTGCACTCCAGCCTGGACAACAGAGCGAGACCCTGTCTCAATAAATATATAAATAAATAAATAATAAATAAATAAATAAATAACATTACGTACTGACATGTGAGACATCATCTGTGGTGGTCCTGAGCTTTTGGGCAAATTTTGTCCTGCTCATCAAATTTTAATACTTTGTTCTTCCAACATAGAATGTAAGCTATTTAAAGTCAAATGTGTTCAGTCTGGCGTGATTTTTCTCAGCAGCTAAAGCCATCACTAGAAAAGGGCCTCTCTGTGGATAACAAAAGTTTGAGGACTCTGGCCTATTCTTTATCTAGACGTTATGTCTTCTCTTTCTCTTCCATCTGCTCATTCTTCCATTATACTCCTATCTTAGACCACAGATTAACAGCTTTAGCTTTTCTTTCATTCCTTGGGTTGGAATCCTAACCTCTCTCAACCTCAGTTTGCTCATCAGTAAAATGGGGCTAATAATACTACCCAAATCAAAGAGTTGTTGTGAGGATTAACTGTGAGGATTAACTGATATAATCCGTGTAAAACCTGGCTGGCACATAAGGCTAGTGAATATTGATAATAATATTTCATTGATTTATTTACAAACTAATTTATGAATTATTTATATCAGATAGACCCTCCCTCCCCCACAAAGATACTAAAATTCTCCCTAAAGTCCACTCCACAGATGCTGTCTCTGCAGCTCATATCACCTTTTGACATGATTGGGTCTTATGGTAAAATATTGAATTTTTTTTTTTTTTTCGAGATGGAGTCTTGTTCTGTCACCCAGGCTGGAGTGCACTGGCGTGATCTTGGCTCACTGCAACCTCCTCCTCCCGGGTTCAAGCAATTCTCCTGCCTCAGCCTCCTGAGTAGCTTGGATTACAGGCATGCACCACCACGCCCAGCTAATTTTTTTGTGTTTTAGTAGAGACAAGGTTTCACTGTGTTGGTCAGTCTGGTCTTGAACTCCTGACCTCAGGTGATCCACCTGCCTTCGCCTCCCAAAGTTCTGGGATTACAGGCATGAGCCACCGCGTCCAGTCAAAATCTTGATATTTTATCTAATTATAAAATATGCATACCTTCTTCCTTAGCATTTTTACTTCTAGGAATTTAATCTATAAAAATATTTTCAACAAGTGTATAAAGATATATGTACAAGGAAGTTTTCGTTGTGGAAAAAATAAAACAAGTCACAATGTCTGCTCATTCAGTGGAATGCCCTGTAGCTAGTTAAGAGAAAATGAAATAGGGCCTGGCGCAGTGGCTCACGCCTGTAATTCCAATACTTTGGGAGGCCGAGGTGGGAAGATCACTTGGGACCAGGAGTTCTAGACCAGCCTGGGCAACATAGCAAGACCTCATCTCTACTTATTTTATTTTTTAAAAGAGAATAAAATATGCTCTATACACAGATATACAGTAAGATCTACAATACACTTTCTTTTTACCTTTAAGCTCTGTTGGACTTGATATAATACATTTTTAAGTGACAAAAGAAAGCTACAAAATTACATGTATACTTTAACATGATTGGGTTACAAATATTAATATGTAGCTGGGCATAGTGCCTCACACCTGTAATCCCAACACTTTGGAAGGCTGAGGTGAGAAGATTGCTTGAGCCCAGGAGTTTGAGGCCAGCAGGGGTGACACAGCAGAACACTGTCTACAAATAAATAAATAACTCAGAAAATAAAAATATTAAATATATGTGTATACAAGCTGTGTCTGAATGTTTGCGTATCCTCAAAATTCACGTTGCAACCTAATCCCCATTGTGGTGATATTAAGAGATAGGGCCTTGTATTAGGGTTCTCCAGAGAGACAGAACTAATAGGATATATATATGAAAGGGAGTTTATTAGGGAGAATTGGCTCACACAATCACGAGGGGGAGTCCCAGGCCATCCGCAAGCTGGGAAAGAAAGAAGCCAGCAGTGGCTCAGTCTGAGTCTAAAGCTTCAAAACCAGGAAAGCTGACAGTGCAGCCTTCAGTCTGTGGCCAACGGCCTGACAACCCCTGGCAAAACACTGGTGTAAGTCCTAGAGTCCAAAGGCCAAAGAACCTGGAATCTGAAGTCCAAGGGCAGAAGAAGCAGAAGGAAACATCCAGCACGGGAGGAAAAAGAAGGAAGCAGAAGACCCAGCAAGCAAAGGCATCCCACCTTCTTCTGCCTGCTTTGTTTTTGCCATGCTGGCAGCCAACTGGATGGTGCCCACTGGCATTGAGGGTGGATCTTCTCTCCCAGTCCACTGACTCAAATATCAATCTCCTCTGGCAACACTCTCACAGACACACCCAGAAACAAGACTTTACCAGCCATCTAGGCATCCCTCAATCCTAATATTAACAATCACAGACAGGTGTTTAGGAGACAATTAGGTGATGAGGACTCTGCTCTCATAAATAAGCGTAGTGTTCTTCTGTAAGAGGCTTGATGGCCGGGTGTGGTGGTTCAGGCCTGTAATCCTAGCACTTGGGAGGGCCAGGTTCAAGACCAGCCTGGCCAACATCGTGAAACTCCATCTCCACTAAAAATACAAAAATTATCCAGGTGTGGTTGTGGTTGTACACGCCTGTAGTCCCAGCTACTCGGGAAGCTGAGGCAGGAGAATCACTTGAACCTGGGAATCAGAGGTTGTAGTGAGCAGAGATTGCACCACTGCACTCCAGCATGGGGGACAGAATAAGACTGTCTCAAAAAAAAAAAACAAAAAAAACCCAGAGGCTTGAAGGGTACTTTCAACCCTTCCACCATGTGAAGATGCAGGGAGAAATGCCCTATTTTTAAATATTTTATTTTATTTTATTTTATTTTTTTTGAAACAGAGTCTCACTCTGTCACCCAGGCTGGAGTGCAGTGGCGCGATCTTGGCTCACTACAACGTCCGCCTACCGGGTTCAAGCAATTCTCCTACCTCAGCCACCCGAGCTTTTATTCTGGCCGTGCTGGCAGCTGATTAAATGGTGCCCACCCAGATTAAGGATAGGTTTGCCTTTCCCAGTCCAGTGACCAAAATGTTAATCTCCTTTGGCAACACCCTCACAGACTCATGGACACACCCAGGAACAATACAATTTTTTTACTTTTTTTTTTTTTTTTTTTGAGACAGAGTCTTGCTCTGTCACCCAGGCTAGAGTGCAATGGCACCATCTCGGCTCAGTGCAACCTCCGCCTCGCGGATTCAAGCAATTCTCCTGCCTCAGCCTCCTGAGTAGCTGGGACTACAGGTGAGTGCCACCACATCCAGCTAATTTTTATATTTTTTTAGTAGAGACAGGGTTTCACTATGTTGGCCAAGCTGGTCTTAAACTCCTGACCTCATGATCCGCCCACCTTGGCCTCCTAAAGTGCTGGAATTACAAGCGTGAGCTACCGCGCCCAGCTTTTTTTTTTTTTTTTTTTTTTTTTTTTTTTGAGAAGGAGTCTCTGTCTGTTGCCCAGGCTTGAGTGCAGTGGTGCCATCTTGGCTCACAGCCACTTCCACCACTCAGGTTCAAGCAATTCTCCTGCCTCTGCCTCCTGAGTAGCTGGGATTACAGGCGTGCACCACCTCACCTGGCTAATTTTGTATTTTTAGTAGAGAAGGGGTTTCACCAAGCTGGCCAGGCTGATCTTGTACTCCTGAGCTCAGCTGACCTGCCGGCCTCGGCCTCCCAAAGTGCAAGGAATACAGGTGTGAGCCACCGCACCTGGCCTCCTGGATAGACATTTTAAGAATAAAACTGCACTCAGAATGATGTAAGTAGGATTTTAAATTTATGAGCTCTTTTCCCAAATGACAATAGAATTAATTGATTAGTTAACATATAAATAGGCAAGGCCGGGTGTGGTGGTCCACGCCTGTAATCCCACCATTTTGGAAGGCTGAGGTGGAAGGATCATTTGAGCCTAGGAGTTTGAGACCAGCCTGGGCAACATGGGGAGACCCTGTCTCTACAAAAAATAAAATAGTTGGCTGGGCATGGTGGCTCACGCTTGTAATCCCAGCATTTTCGGAGGCCAAGGCGGACGGATCACCTGAGGTCAGGAATTCCAGACTAGCCTGGCCAACGGGGTGAAAACCCGTCTCTACTAAAAACACAAAAATTAGCCAGGCGTGGTGGCAAGCGCCTGTAATCCCAGCTACTCAAGAGGCTGAGTCAGGAGAATCGCTTGAACCTAGGAGGCGGAGGTTGCAGTGAAACAAGATTGCACCATTGCACTCTAGCCTGGGCGACAAGAGTAAAACTGTCTCAAAAAAGAAAAATTAATAAATAAAATAACCAGCTGTGGTGGTGCAAGCCTGTGGTCCCAGCTATTCAAGAGGCTGAGGCACGTATATCACGTGGACTCGGATGGTCCAGGCTGCCATGAACCATGATCACACCACTGCACTCCAGCCTGGGCAACAGAGACCCTGTCTCAAAAAGAAAAAAAAAAGGCCAGTTTGAGAGGATGTAGGAATTAAATATCTTCAGCATCATTTTTGATTTTTAAAGGAGTGACTCTCTTTTTCATAAACCCTGAAAATCATATTTTAATGCTCATCTATTTTTGCCTGAACGTGTGATATTTTCTTCTAGTTTTCAGGAAACAAATAGAAAAACTAATTACTATTGTCTATGTTAGGTGACTATAAGAAGTAATTTTTAATAGAATAACCAGTAAGGAGTTGTTTATAGCTAGGTGAAAATGGAAAGCTGTTTCTATGTGTTACAGGAAAGAGAGGGTTCTTGAATCTCCAGCAAGAAGAATTCAGTGCGAGTCTGCAGAGTAAAGTGAAAGCAAATTTATTAAGAAAGTAAAGGAAGAAAAGAATGGCTACTCCATAGACAGAGCAGCCTTGAAGACTGCTGGTTGCCCATTTTTTATTTATTTATTTTTTTGAGACAGAGTCTTGCTCTGTCACCCAGACTGGAGTGCAGTGGCGCAATCTCAGCTCACTGCAACCTCTACCTCCTGCATTCAAGCAATTCTCCTGCCTCAGCCTCCGGAGCAGCTGGGACTACAGGCGCGCACCACCACGTTCGGCTGATTTCTGTGTTTTTAGCAGAGACAGGGTTTCACCACGTTGACCAGGCTGGTGTCAAACTCCTGACCTTGTGATCCACCTGCCTCGGCCTCCCAAAGTGCTGGGATTATAGGCTGAGCCACCATGCCCAGCAAGGTTGTCCATTTTTGTGGTTATATATTGATGATATGCCAAACGAGGGGCAGATTATTGATGCCTCCCCTTTTTAGACCATATAGGATAACTTCCTGACGTTGCCATGGCATTTGTAAACTGTCATGGTGCTGGTGGGAGTATAGCAGTGAGGACGACCGGAAGTCGCTCTCATCATCATCCTGGTTTTGCTGGGTTTTGGCCAGCTTTACTGCAACCTGTTTTGTTAGCAAGGTCTTTATGAGCTGCATCTTGTGCTGACCTCCTATCTCATCCCGTAAGTTAGAATGCTAACCGTCTGGGAATGCAGCCCAGTAGGTCTCAGCCTTATTTTATCCAGCTCCTATTCAAGATGGAGTTGCTCCGGTTTACAAGCCTCCAACATATGGAAAATTTCTGTTACAATTCTTATAGCTGAAAAGGCATAACATGCATCTGAGTTAGAGAAAATGAAAGTGTCTGAAACCAAATGAAGTGCTCAAAGTTTAGGGTTTTTGTTTTTCCTTGGAAGACGGAGTCTCACTCTGCCTAGGCTGAAGTGCAGTGGTGCTGTCTTGGTTCACTGCAGCCTCTGCCTCCTGGGTTCAAGCAATTCTCCTGACTCAGCCTCCGGAGTAGCTAGGATTACAGGCATGTGCCAGCACACTCGGCTAATTTTTTTTCTTTTTTTTTTTTTCTTTTGTATTTTTAGTAGAGGCGGGGGGGTTCGCCACATTGATCAGGCTGGTCTTGAACTCCTGACCTCAATTGATCCACCTGCATTGGCCTCCCAAAGTGCTAGGATTACAGGCATGAGCTACCGCGCCTGGCCCACATCTGCTTATTTCAACAGCTCTAGCCTTTACTGCACTCAGCTTATCATAAAAAGCAGTTTCACCTTTGTGGGTGGTTCTTAATCATGTTCTTTGGCAGGGCACGCCTGTAATCCCAGCACTTTGGGAGGCCCAGGCAGGAGAACCACTTGAGGCCAGGAGCTCGAGACCAACCTGGGCAACATAGGGAGACCCTGTCTCATTAAAAAATTCAAAAATTAGCTGGGCATGGTAGCACATGCCTGTAAGTCCCAACTATTTGAGAGGCTGAGGTGGGAAGATTGCTTGAGCCCCCGAAGTTGAGGCTGCAGTGAGCCAAGATTGTGCCACCGCACTTGAATCTGGGTGACAGAGAAAGACCTTGTCTCAAAATATATATGTATAATATATATAATATATTAATATGCATATTATATATTATTATATAGTAATATATATTTTATATATATATAATGCGGGCTGGGCGCAGTGGCTTACGCCTGGGTGGGCAGATTAACTGAAGTCAGTAGTTCGAGACCAGCCTGGCTGACATGGAGAAACCCCGTCTCTACTAAAAATACAAAAATATTTAGCCAGGCATGGTGATGGGCACCTGTAATCCCAGCTACTCACGAGGCAGAGGCAGGAGAATGGCTTGAGCCCAGGAGGCGGAGGTTGCGGTGAGCCAAGATCGCGCCATTGCACTCCAGCCTGGGCCAAAAGAGCAAAACTCTGTCTCAAAAAAAAAAAAGCATATAAGTGTATATATATATACATGTTTGCAGATAATTCAGCAGTTATTACTGCAAAAAGACAATACAGACATCTTAAGTACCAGTTTAGGAAAAAAATCAGAGTAGCTTACATGAATTTTTTGAACAATGATAGGAACTACTATTTATTGAGCAAGGACTCTATGCAAAGTCCTGAGCTAACCACTTAAGCTGACAGGGAAAATAAAACAAACAGATATAAAATACCTTATTCAAAGTCACTCCACAGGTAGGTGGAAGAATTTAAACTCAAGAGATTCCAATAATTTGGTTTGAATTTATTTCACTGTAGTGCCTCACCAATCAAGGTCAATGCTAACTTGGCTCTGTAATTAATTAAAAGATAGATGTCAAACTTCCCTTTTACTTAGTCTATACAAACTACTGGCATTTAACAAATCCTTGGGCTTGGCATGGTTGCTCATGCCTGTAATCCCAACACTTTGGGAGGCCAAGGCGGGAGGATCACTTGGGGCCAGGAGTTCAAGACCTGCCTGGGCATTGGAGCAGAATCTCATCTCTACAGATAATTTTTAAAAATTAGCTGGGCGTGGTTGTGCATGCCTGTGGTCATAGCTACTCTGGAGGCCGAGGTGGGAGAATCACTTGAGCCCAGGAGGTAGAGGTTGCAGTGAGCCCTGATCATGCCACTGCATTCCAGCCTGGATGACAAAGCAAGACTGTCTCAAAACAAAACAAAACAGAAAACCAAATGCTTGTCCGCTAAGTCTTTGAAGTTCTGCATCATTAAACTGGAATTTTTGTTTCTTCAGAGTATAAACGCTCATGGATTGAGTAACACAGCTACTCTTGAAAGATGATAAAGCATTAGAATATCTTTAATAATTTGGTTAACTCATCCACATGCTTTTCAAAAATTATTTTTGAAATATTTTGGAAATTTTTTTGAAATAGTTATTTTATTTGTGATTTCTCATTTAAATGCCTTTTCAAAAGTTCAAACACTAACTTGTCACTAAAACTGTTATGCTGAATGTCTTATATGATTACATATGCATTATGACTATTCTTTTGCCTATAACACAGATATATAATTTTCTTCTCAAGCATTGTCATCTTGATCCAATAACAGTTCTTCCAACATCAATTGAAATGTAGAGGTAAAAAATTTGAAAGTACACACTGCAGAAAACTTAAAACTATTGATAAACTGATATAACGTAAAACAGAACAGCTCTTATTCACAGAATGGGGTTACATTTCATTTTCAGAAATAATAAAGTAAGTATAGTAAACTGATAAATGCCATCTCTTTTTCACATATTCAGTTTTGTTTGTTTGTTTGTTTGTTTGTTTTTTTGTTTGTTTTGAGAAGGAGTCTCGCTCTGTCGCCCAGGCTGGAGTGCAGTGGCACAATCTCGGCTCACTGCAAGCTCCACCTGCCAGGTTCACGCCATTCTCCTGCCTCAGCCTCCCGAGTAGCTGGGACTACAGGTGCTCACCACCATGCCCAGCTAATTTTTTGTATTTGTAGTAGAGTTGGGGTTTCACCGTGTTAGCCAGGATGGTCTCGATCTCCTGACCTCGTGATCCACCCGCCTCGGCCTCCCAAAGTGCTGGGATTACAGGCGTGAGCCACCGCGCATGGCTGACATACTCAGTTTTTAAAAAAGAAAACAAACTCTACAAGTTGCTTTACAGTTGATGGCACCTCAGCATTAAAAATTCCCCCTTGCAATTTTTCTTGAAAATTACTCTGTACATCTTTCTGAAAACCTTTATTCTCTTAGTCAGCTTCTTCTTAACAGATGCTCTCCTAGATTCAGTGTTAATGATGTCAATAAGACCTAGGGGTTCCAAACAGATAATGATGCTGCTACACAAATGCTCTTTCATGTTGTCCGATGCTATTAATTCTGGCAAACTCTGTTGGTCAGTTCATAATATAGTCATCATTATACCTTTGAAATATGTTGAACATATCCTTTAGTAATCAATTTGCTTTACGACCTTTGACAAATCACTGAATTTCTTTGGGACTCATTTTCTTCTTCTATAAAAGAAGGCTGGACTAACTCTCAAGTTCTATTTTCTAATTCTATACAAAGAGAAGGTTGGACAAGGTGTTGCCAAGTTTCCTTAGAGCCTGAGTTATCTAAGTTATTAGGATTTATCAATGTCACATGCCCAAAAGTCTTAAACAATTTTATATTTGTAGATTTGTGTTTTATTTATTTATTTATTTATTTATTTTATTTTATTTTATTTTTGAGACAGAGCCTTGCTCTGCCACCCAGGCTGGAGTGCAGTGGCGCCATCTCTGCTCACTGCAACCTCCACCTCCCAGGTTCAAGTGATTCTCCTGCCTCAACCTCCTGAGTAGCTAGGATTACAGGTGCATGCTACTATGCCTAATTTTTGTATTTTTAGTAGAAACGGGTTTGCTGTGTTGACAAGGCTGGTCTCGAACTCCTGACCTCAAGCAATCCACCCACCTCAGCTTCCCAAAGTGCTGGGATTACAGGTGTGAGCCACCGTGCCCAGCAATATTTGTAGATCTTAGTAAAATACCACAATGTATAACATACAAGCCATGGTATCTTAATTGATATAGATAGACTCAACTCTGTATGAACCTACACATTTCAAAGTGATGAAATTGATATTTATTTTCCATTTGGTGGTATAATACATTCAAAATGTAAAGCATTAGGAGTTTTTTGGGAAGAAGATAACGTATATAGGAAATATATGCCTGCCTACCGGCTAAAGCCATCTAAACCAATAGCTCCAAAAGGAGCATCAATAGGAAACCCCAAAACAGCAATAAACAGCAACAAGACCTAGCAAAATAAGTTTCTTTTTCTTTTCTTTCCTTTTTTTTTTTTTAGATGGGGGTCTCACTGCGTCACCCAGGCTGGAGTGCAGTGGCATGATTATGGCTCACTGCAGCCTTGACCTCCGTGGGTTCAGGTGGTCCCTCCACCTCCTGAGTAGCTGGTACTACAGGCACACGCCACCATGCCCAACTAATTTCTTTATTTTTTGTAGAGACAAGATTTTGCCATGTTGCCCAGGCTGATCTGGAACTCCTGGGCTCAAGCAATCTACCTGCCTCAGCCTTCCAAAGTGCTAGGATTACAGGCATGAGCCAGCACGCCCAGCCAAGTTTTGAAACAAAGGAATTATAAAAGAAATCTCATGGGTCCAGTTAGCAAATGTTGTATCACCAAAACAGAGAAAAGCATCTAAAGCAGGGTCTTCCCATGGTATTCATAATGGCAGAAATTCGAACCTATGTAAAGATTCATATAAAGCAGTGAACAAATGAGCAAAATTTTAACATTTGATTATTAATAATAGTGGAAAAATAGAACCAAATTAATATTCACCAAAGGGAATTGGTTATGTAGATGAAACACCCTTTGACTGATTACCTTGTAGCCAGTAGAAAGTATGTTCAAGGGCTGGGCACAGCGGCTCATGCCCGTAATCCCAGTACTTTGGGAGGCTGAGGTGGGCAGATAACTTGAGGTCAGGAGTTCAAAACCAGCCTGGCCAACATGGCAAAACCCCGCCTGTACTAAAAACACAAAAACAATTAGCCGGGCGTGGTGGCGGGCGACTGTAACCCCAGCTACTCTGGTGGCTGAGGAACGAGAATGCCTTGAACCTGGGAGGCGGAGGTTTCAGTGAGCTGAGATCTGGCCACTGCACTCCAGCCTGGGTAACAGAGTGAAACCGTGTCTCAAAAAAAAAAAAAAATGTATGTTGTTTACCATGTTTCTGGTTCTCTCCGCTTCTAGATATGGTAGCATTTCACTTCCTGGTCCCACTGTTTGGGTGGAACCACGTGCTTATTGTAGTCAATGAATTAATTGTGAGCAGAAGTGATACACACACATTTGCACTCCAGCCTGGGCTGCAAAGCAAGACTCTGTCTCAAAAAACAAAAACAAGAAGTGATACACATGACTCCCAGGCTGGGTCATTTGAGTGTTGACACAGCACCCTCCTGGGTACTCTTTTCTCTGTGGATGGCAGCCAGAAACATTCAAGGTAACACTACTCTGTCAGTTTGGGTCCCTGAGTGAGTCTGATGACCTGAGCCATTCTGCTAACCTTCAACAAATACATAAGGTGAGCAAGTGTTGTTGTGAATATAGATCGTCTGTTACCTCAGCATAAATGAATTTTTGCAAATGAAGCCAACATTCTAGGTCAAGTCACTATACACTCCTTCCCACAAGGGAAACTACTATCCTGACTTTTAACTGAATATATTGGTTTTACTTGTTCTTACACTTTAAAAATTGTTGTCATACAATATGTACTCTTCTTTTTTTGAGTTGAGGTCTTGCTTGGTTGAACATGCTGGAGTGCAGTGGTTCAATCATAGCTCACTGCAACCTCGAACTCCTGGGCTCAAGTATCCTCCCACCTCAGCCTCCTAGTACCTGATGTGCCACCACGCCCAGCTAATTTTTAAATTTTTTCGTAGTAAAGAAGTCTCACTATGTTGCCTAGGCTGCTCTTAAACTCCTGGGCTCAAGCGATCCTCCTGCCTCAGCCTCCCAAAGTGCTGGGATTATAGGAATAAGCGCCATGCCTAGCCCAGTATGTACTCTTTTCTAGCTTCCTTTGTTCAATATTGGACTTGTGAAATTGCTACATGGGTTTGTGGTCTGTTCATTCTCGTTGATGAGTGCTATTCATTGTATAAACGCACTACATTTTAGTATTTGACTGTTAATGGGCTTTTAGGTAATAGTTTCTAGCATTTGACATACAAATAATGCTCCAATAAATATTCTGTTATATACCTTTTAGTGAACATATGTGTGCATTTCTGTTGCGTATATACCTAGGAGTGGAATTGCTGGCTCATAGAGTATGCATATGTTCAGCTTCGGTAGATAGTGTGAAACAGTTTTCCAAAAATAGGTGTACCAATTTATACACTCACTATCAGTGTAGGAGTGTTCTGGAAGTTCCAACATTTGGCTTTTTTTGTTTTTTCACTTTAGCCATTCTGGAGGTAACTGGTGAAGTTAAACACCTTTTCACATATTTTTGGCCATTTGGGTTTTTTTTTGGAAAGCCACCTGTTCATCTTTTGTCCATTTTCCTATTGGGTTGTCTTTATATTTCATTAGACAGTAGTTCCCTCCTTATCTGTGAGGAATACATTCCAAGACCCCGAGTGGATGTCTGAAACCACTGATAGTACCAAGTCCCATGAAGGTGAAGTATCCCTCATCTGAAACGTTTGGGACCAGAAGTGTTTCAGATTTGGGATTTTTTCAAATTTTGGAATATTTGCAGAATACCCACTGGTTGAGTGTCCTTAATCTGAAAGTTCAAAATCTGAAATCCAAAATGCTCCAATGAGTGTTTCCTTTGAGTGTCA
Source organism: Macaca thibetana thibetana (assembly GCF_024542745.1). Lineage (NCBI taxonomy): Eukaryota > Metazoa > Chordata > Mammalia > Primates > Cercopithecidae > Macaca > Macaca thibetana. The sequence goes on along the minus strand of NC_065586.1, from coordinate 92,830,638 downwards.
TGTCAGCACCCAAAAAGTTTCAGATTTTGGAACATTTTGGATTTTGGATATTTTAATTAGGGATGCTCAACTTGTACATACTATTTCCTACACATATATATACACACTTACCTAAGAAAGTTTAATTTATAAATTAGGCACAGCGGGAGATTAAACAGTAAAGAGTAAGTATATAGGACAATCATAACAATATACTGTAATAAAAGTTATGTGAATGTGGTCTCTCTCTCTCTCAATATATCTTCATGTACTGTACTAAAGATAACTGGAACTGAGGAAAATGAAATCACAGATAAGGCCGGGCACGGTGGCTCAAGCCTATAATCCCAGCACTTTGGGAGGCCGAGACGGGCGGATCACGAGGTCAGGAGATCGAGACCATCCTGTCTAACACGGTGAAACCCCGTCTCTACTAAAAAAAAATACAAAAAACGAGCCGGGCGAGGTGGCGGGCGCCTGTAGTCCCAGCTACTCGGGAGGCTGAGGCAGGAGAATGGCGTGAACCCGAGAGGCGGAGCTTGCAGTGAGCTGAGATCTGGCCACTGCACTCCAGCCTGGGTGACAAAGCAAGACTCCGTCTCAAAAAAAAAAAAAAAAAAAAAAAAAAAAAAAAAAAAAAAAAAAAAAAAAAAAAAATCACAGATAAGGGGGACTCCTGTATTCTGAGAGACAGACCACATTCACATAACTTTTATTATAGTATATTGTTATAATTGTTCTATTTTATTAATAGACATTTTTATTAATCTCTTACTGTGCCTAATCTATAAGTTAAACTTTATCAAATGTATGTATCAGAAAAAACACAGTGCAGTATATGTAAGATTCAGTACTATCTGTTGTTTCAGGCATCCCCTGGAAGTCTTGGAATGTGTCCCCTGTGAACGAGGTGGCACTACAGTATATTCCTTATTTATAAAGTTGTTTTTTACATATAGTTTATATATTTTGGATATGAGTCTTCTGTAGAATATGCGTATTATTTTGAATATCTTCTCCCATCTGTGCATTGGCTTTTCATTCTTGTGATATATTCTCTTTTTGGAGCATAAATTCTTAATTTTAAGATACTCCAAATTTTTTTCTTTTATAATTAGTGCTTTTGTCTTGTTTTTAAATGTTTTGCCTGCTCCAAGGTGAAGGAGATGTTCTTTTTTTATTTTTTTGAGACAGAATGTTTCTCTGTAGCCCAGGCTGGAGTGCAATGGCACGATCTCTGCTCACTGCAACTTCCACCTCCTGGGTTCAAGCAATTCTCCTGCCTCAGCCTTCCAAGTACGTGGGATTATAGGCATGTGCCACCACGCCTGGCTAATTTTGTATTTTTGGTAGAGAAGGGGTTTTGCCATGTTGGCCAGGCTGGTCTCGAACTCCTGGCCTCAGTTGATCCGCCCGCCTCGGCCTCCCAAAGTGCTGGGATTACAGACGTGAGCCACTGCGCCCAGCCTAATTTTTGTTTTCTCAGTTGAGATGGGGTTTCGCCATGTTGGGCAGGCTAGTCTCAAACTCCTGACCTCAGGTGATCCACCTGTCTTGGCCTCCTAAAGTGCTGGGATTACAGGCGTGAACCGCTGCGCCCAGCCCTTGTTCTGATATTTAGGTCTTAAAATTTGACCCTATTATAGTCTGTAGTTTCCAATGTACAGGTTTCTCACATCTTTCATTAGATTTATTCCTAAGTATTTGATTTGTGAAGATATTCTTAGTGGGTTTTTTGGAAACTCGTTTTATACTTGTTTAATGCTGGCCCATCCATAAATAAAATTGTTTAAAACAAACTTCTTTGTTTTGGAATGATTTTTAGATGCAACAGAAAAATTGCAGATAATACCCTCCACCCAACTTCCCTTAATGTTAACATAACCGTTGTACATTTGTCAAAACTAAGAAATTAACATTGAAACAATACTATTTACTAAACTATACACTTTAACTAGATTTTAGCAGTTTTTCCACTATTGTCCTTTTTCTGTTCCAGGTTCTAATATGCCTGTAATCCCACCACTTTGGGAGGTTAAAGCAGGAGGATTGATTGAGCTCAAGAGTTCGAAATCAGCCTGGGCAACATACTCGTCTCTACCAAAAATCAAAAAAATTAGTTGGGCATGGTGGTGCACACCTGTAGTCTCAGTTACTTAGAAGGCTGAGGTGGAAAGTTCACTTGAACCCAGGTATTCAAGGTTGCAGTGCACTCCAACCTGGGTGACAGAGCAAGACCCTGTCTCAAAAAAAGAAATAAATAAATACCAACATTGCATTTAGTCACTATGTCTTCTTGTCTTCTCCAGCCTGTGGCAGGCTTTCCTTGCTCTTCACGACCTTGGAACTTTGAAGAGTTCTGGTCAGGTATTTTGTAGAATGCCCCTCAGTTTGGGTTTCACTGTCGTGTTCTAATGATTACAGTGAGGTTATGGGACTTGAGGAAGAATGTCACAAGAGGTGAGGTGTCCTTCTCCATGGATCATGTCAGCTGGCACAAAATGTCAATATGAGATATCATGGGTTGATGCAAACCTTGATCACTTCATTAAGATGATACTTGCCAGGTTTCTCCAATATAAACTTACTATTTTTCTTTCTATACTATCTTCTTTGGATGCAGTCACTAAGTCCAGTCCACACCCAAGCAGAGTTCTCCTTTTTAAGTTCTCCTTTTTAGTCTTTTCCTGACATCCTCCCCATAAAACTATTGATCTGTATCTGTCACTATATCTATTTGTCTGTTATCTATTATCTATGATGCATTATATCTATAATCTATTACGTCACTACTGCATTTCGAAGAGTTTTATGTAAATGAAATAATATAGTATGTACTCATCTTCGTCTGTTTTTTTCACTGAGAATAAATCCTTTTCATGAGATAACATGAACCAGAATTTCTTTTTTTTTTTTGAGACGGAGTCTGGCTCTTTTGCCCAGGCTAGAGCGCGGTGGCACGATCTCGGCTCACCACAACCTCTGCCTCCCAAGTTCAAGTGATTCTCCTGCCTCAGCCTCCCGAGTAGCTGGGACTACAGGTGTGCACCACCATACCCTGCTAATTTTTGTATTTTTAGTAGAGATAGGATTTCACTATGTTGGCCAGGCTGGTCTCGAACCCCTGACCTTATAATCTGCCTGCCTCGGCCTCCCAAAGTGCTGGGATTACAGGTGTGAGCCACCACGCCCGGCCATGAATCAAAATTTCTAAAAAGAAAATGATTAAAAAGAATGTGTATTCTGGCTGGGTGCAGTGGCTTATGCCTGTAATCCCAGCACTTTGGGAGGCCAAGGTGGGCGGATCACTTGAGGTCAGGAGTATGAGACCAGCCTGGCCAACATGGTGAAAAACCCCGTCTCTACTAAAAATGCAAAAATTAGCTGGACGTGGTGGCATGTGCCTATAATCCCAGCTACTCTGGAAGCTGAGGCAGGAGAATCGCTTGAACCTGGGAGGTGGAGGTTGCAGTGAACCAAGATCACACCACTGCAACTCCAGCCTGGGTGACAGGGCGAGATTCTGTCTTAAAAAAAAAAAAAAAAAAAAAAAAAAAGAATGTATATTCTGCTCTTGTTGGCTGGAGTCAAATAAGTTGAGAGTGTTGTTCAAGTCAGCTCTGTCCTTACTTACTTTCTGTCTACTTAATTCTTGGGAGAGGTGTATTGAAAACTCTGATTATAATTGTGGATTTGTGAATTTTCTTAAAGCCTTGGTCTTCGCATGTGCAGACAATGTTGACTGTATGCCAGTATTGTATATAAAGTACCATATATGCTCCAGGTGGTGTTCTAGCCCATCATAGAGAATTCACCCTTTAATCTGTCGGGCTGATAGAGGAGGGGGCTGATCATCTCATTTCAATCTGGGACTGAGCATGGGTGGGATTAGGATGGGGGCCTGGGTATGGTAGAAGTGGATTAGACTCAGCCTATCTCTGATTTGTTCTCTTTCCTAGGGAATGACCCTCTAAGGCTTTTAAAGTTGAGAAATAGGAGTTTGTTACCTTTCTTGAAGGTTTTTGGAAAGTTAAGTTCTGCTCTTAAGAGGTTTTCAGATTGGGTATTCAGTCTCCCACCCCAAGCATCTTCAAAATTTGGCACACGGCTTCTGGGGACGACTAGGCACCTCCATTTGACATCTGAAATATTCAATTTGTCTCCCTGCTGTTCCACATGTATACCAAAATCTCAGCTGATTTCACCGTTTTCTGTACTGGGAGCTTCTGCTCTGGGACCAACCCTGGATTTTCAGCCTCTGGTTATACCCAGAATAAAAAAGTATCTAGATCCTCTGTATCAATACTCCTTCTGAGGCTAACTCTTACCTGTTTCCATTTTAGTCCCCTTTCTATTGGTAATACTCTGATATCATTTCTGTTTCAAATTTATATCTGATTTTTTTACTAAGATATATATTTAGTTTACCGTTCTTCATCTTGTTTACTGTGATTTCACTGTTCTTGAAATAAATATATCTAAATCACTTTTCAAATGTATATCTTACCTTCTTTACCATTCTGAAGTATGCATAAATCGTTTTCCAAAAAAAGTTAAAAAGAGGCCTTCCTAGGACTTCGACTTCTGTCAGTATGACAGGCTACATACTAGAAAGAACCCTGCTACTCTAAAGCAAGGAGATTCTGGAAAAGGTTTTTAAATACATTTTATTTCAGTAAATAAGTAAAATCTTCAAATGGTCCAAAAAAAAAAAAAAAAAAGGGCTCGAACCAGCATGGGAGCATGAATATAAGAGACTTGGAGTTTGGTATTGCCCTAAGGGTAAATGTAAACATATGAGTGTTTACAATTGTTCAGAGACAAACTTTGGGCTAGTTCC